>NC_090376.1:27709074-32509074 GCF_036365525.1 Heterodontus francisci | reverse complement strand
TAAATATAAAAGTACATTCATGGGTCCAATTCTGCAGTTGTTGCACTGTTGCACTTTTTTATTTAGCTGTTTACATTCTACTGAGAGGAACAACCATTCTAAGATCTGATATAAGGAGAAAGGGCTAAATGACTGGACGCCCATTATGAGAGTTTCTTAACGATGCAGAAATTGCTGAAAAAATAATGGTGAGTTCACAGCCATTAATAATGCATTAAAAAACAGCAATTTGCAATGAAGAAGAGATACACCACGAGTTCCAAAGCACTGCTCCACAATTGGCTGCACCAAAACCAAAAAAATTACCATCTCCTCATAAGCATCCCCAATGTGTGTCATGAAATTGCTGGATCTATGCTGTTAACATGTGTAACAAGTGGTGTAACATAGGGATCTGTGTTGGGGGCCTCAACTTTTTACAATCTATATAAATGACTTGGATGAAGGGATTGAAGGCATGATTGCTAAATTTGCTGATGACACAAAGATTGGTAGGAAAGTAACTTGTGAAGAGGATGTAAGGAGGCTACAAAGGGATAAAGATAGGTTAAATGAATGGGCAAAGACCTGGCAAATGGAGTATAATGCGGGAAAATGTGAAATAGTCCACTTTGGCAGGAAAAATAAACAAGAAGCATATTATCTGAATGGTGAGAGATTGCAGAGCTCTGCGATGCAGAGGGATCTGGGTGTCCTCGTGCATGAATCACAAAAGGTTAGTATGCAGGTACAGCACGTAATTAGGAAAGCTAATAGAATGTTATCGTTTATCACGAGGGGAATTGAATACAAAAGTAGGGAGATTATGCTTCAGTTATACAGGGCATTGGTGAAACCATATCTGGAGTACTGCGTGCAGTACTGGTCACCTTATTTAAGGAAGGATGTGAATGCATTGGAGGCAGTACAGAAAAGGTTTACTAGACTAATGTCTGGAATGGGTGGGCTGTCATATGAGGGAAGATTGGACAGGCTAGGCTTGTATCCGCTGGATACGATTTGATTGAAACATATAAGATTCTGAGGGGTCTTGACAGGGTGGATGTGGAAAGGATGTTTCCCCTTGTGGGAGAATCTAGAACAAGGGGTCACCGTTTAAAAATAAGGGGTCGCCCATTTAAGACAGAGATGAGGAGAAATTTCTTCTCTCAGAGGGTCGTGAGTCTTTTGAATTCTCTTCCTCAAAAGGCAGTGGAAGCAGAGTCTTTGAATATTTTTAAGGCAAAGGTAGATATATGCTTGATAAGCAAGGGGGGGGTGAAGGTTATCGAGGGTAGGTAGAAATGTGGAGTAATCAGTTCAACCATGATCATATTGAATGGCGGAGCAGACTCGAGGGGTCGAGTGGCCTACTCCTGCTCCTAATTCGTATGTTCATATGTAATATGAATTAATCGCACTCCAGCCATTTAGGGCTGGTAATGCATGTCATTATATGCCATCCAACCTTGGAAGCACAGAAAGGGAACAATGAAACTGTGCAGTATCATTCTCTCAGGTAATAAATAGTTGCTAGGGTTTTTTTTTTACATTTTACATATTTCCTTTCTTTCTCTTTTCTCTTTCTTAATCCATTCCCCCTCTCTATTTATCTTCCTATGTCTAATCTCACTCTAATTCACCCCTTCTCCATCATTCGTTCTGTTCCTTTCTCCCAATTCCTTAAATTTCCTTGGTTAACAAGATAGAGCATTATAGAGTCATAGAATCGTACAGCACAGAAACAGGCCCTTCGGCCCACCGCATCCATGCCGACCATAATGCCTATCTATACTAATCCCACCTGTCTGCATTAATTCCATATCCCTCTATGCCTTGCTCATTCAAGTACCTGTCCAGATGTTTCTTAAATGTCGCTACTGTTCCTGCTTCCACCACCTCCTTAGGCAGCTCATTCCAGATACCCACTATTCTTTGTGTGAAAAATTTACCCCTTTGATCCCCTTTAAACCTCCTCCCTCTCACCTTAAATCTATGCCCTCTAGTTTTAGTCACCTCTACCATGGGAAACAGACTCTGGCTATCTACTCTATCTATGCCTCTCATAATTTTATATACCTCTATCATGTCTCCTTTCAGCCTCCTTCACTCCAGGAAAAACAGACCCAGCCTATCCAATCTCTCTTTATAACTCAAGCCCTCCAAACTAGGCAACATCCTTGTGAATCTTTTCTGCACCCTCTCTAGCTTAATCACATCTTTCCTGTAGTGCGGCGACCAGAACTGCACACAGTACTCCAAATGTGGCCTAACCAACGTTATGTACAACTGTAACATGACGTCCAAACTCTTGTACTCAATGCCTCGGCCGATGAAAGCAAGCATGCCATACGCCTTCACCACCCTGTCTACCTGTGTTGCCACTTTCAGGGAACCATGTACTTGCACGCCAAGGTCTCTCTGCTCAACAACACTCCCCAGGGCCCTGCCATTCACTGTATATGTCCTGCCCTGGTTTAACTTCCCAAAATGCATCACTTCACACTTGTCTGCATTAAATTCCATTTACCAATCCCTAGCCCACTTTCTCAGTTAATTTATATCGTGTTGTAACCTTAGACAACCTTCTTCACTGTCCACTATACCACCAATTTTGGTGTCCTCTGACATTCATGAGGTCCCAGGTGCCCCATTGATTCACATTTACAACAATTTGTGACACGCAAAATAATATGATCTGAAGGGTCAGGTTAAAATATCCAATTCATGCTGCTTACCATGAGATGCACCAGTCCCACAATTTATGGGCCTAAATGGCAAAAAAAACTGCCACAGCACAGGTACTGGCATCAATGGAGTAAAATATGTTGTCCCTGCTCAGGGAGCTAATAGAGTGGGGGGGAGTCGGGGGGTGGGGGGTGCCTCCCTAGAATGCCAGTGAACCTTCCCATATGCAACTGTCAGGTGGAGCATAGGAGAATAGGGAACTCCAGCAGATTTCTTCCCCTCGCCCACCCTATTAAGTTGGATATAATCCTCTTCCACCAGTACAAGAATTTCCTCAGAGCTGTTCCCGTAGCACCACTGGAGGTGCAGTGGAAATCCCATTTACATCGGTAAGTAGGATATATGTCACATTCCCAGTGAAGTTACAGCAGCAGAGAAACTCCAGTGCTCCAATCAACTCTAATTCCTGCCTTCCCAAAGTACTACAAGTTTTTCTATTTAACTAAGTCATAGGATCAAACAAGGGTACTAAATCAAACAAGAACAGAATGGATGACATTAAATGGGAACTGGTATTACATACCTATATGTCCTATCTAAAGTCCTTGCCCCTGAATACCCTGGTTCAATTACTCTCCACCCTCACTGTATCTAAAAACTGCACGTTGTCTCAACAAACTGGGCTGGATTTAGTGTGGTCCTCGAGGGCGGGATTGCTGGCAGGGGCAGCCAGAGAATTGTAGTGATGCCGCCCGCACGGAAACGGTGTTGCGACATTGGTTCCGGATTTTGTCAGTGGCGGGAAAGCACAATGGCGGCACTCTTACCACAACGCCATGGGAACCTATTTTAAATTGCTGAAAAGCTGATTAAAACCCATTTTAATATCATTAAAAGTGATTTTATGTCCGAAGGCTAATTCTGTGAATGCCTCCAGTTTCATGACCAGTGAAACGTGGCGACACAAAGGCAAGAGGGCACATTGACATGATGGGTAAGCAGCCTTAAGCACTGCAGCCTCGGGGAAGAGGGTGTTTGGAGGCCATTGTGGGAGCGCATTGCTGCAGGCTCTGCAAGGGTGGCACAAGAATACAAGAAATAGGAGCAGGAGAAGACCATATGGCTCATCGAGCCTGCTCCGGCATTCAATAGGATTGTGGCTGATCTTGGGATTCAATTCCACTTTCCCGCCCACTCCCAATATTCCTTGATTCCCTGAGAAACCAAAAATCTATCTATCCCAGCCTTAAATGCACTTAATGATGGAGCATCCACAACCCTGTGGGGTAGAGAATTCCAAAGATTCACAACCCTTTGAGTGAAGTAATTTCTTCCCATCTCAGTCCTAAATGATCGGCCCTTATCCTGACACTGTATCCCCGTGTTTTAGATTCCCTGACCAGCAGAAATAATCTCTCCGTATCTACCCAATCCAGCCCCTTCAGAATCTTGTATGTTTCAATTAGATCACCTCTCATTCTTTTAAACTCCAGAAAATGTAGTCCCAATTTACTGAGCCTCTCATTATAGGACAACCCCCTCATCCCAGGGACCAATTTAGTGAACCTTTGCTGCACTGCCTCTAATGCAAGTATATCCTTTCTTAAATGTGGTGACCAAAACTGCACACAGTACTCCAGATGTGGTCTCACCAAAACCCTGTACAATTGCAGCGGGGGCTCTGCGAAGGAGTCCAGGGTTGTGGGGGCTCTGCAAGGGGGTCCGGGGTTGTGGGGGCTCTGCGAAGGGGTCCGGGGAAGCGGGAATCTGTGAAGGAGTTTGGGGTAGTGGGGGCTCTGTGAAGAGGTCCGGGGAAGCGGGGCTCTGTGAAGGAGTCTAGGGTAGTGGGGGCTCTGCGAAGGGTCCAGGATAGCAGGAGCTCTGTGAAGGAGCCTGGGGTAGCGGGGATTCTGTGAAGGGGTCCGGGATAGCGAGGGTTTGCAAGGGGATGAAATATGTGTTTGGAGGGGGTGATTGTGGGGAGTCAGTATGGGGAAGACAAACAGCTGTGTTGTGGGTCTATGTGATCACACAGCTGGAAAAGAGGTTGGGCCCTCATTTAGGCAGAGATCTGAGGTTCATGAGTGACCACGTCGACATAATTTGCACATCCTCATGTATCAAGTCCAAACAGGAGAGAAACACACAAAGGAGGCAACAGAGAACCTCACAATAAATTGTTTGCAGCCATCCTGGACTCCATTCACTGAGAGTAAACTAAAGTGTCACCTTAATGCCTGAGAACTCTCACGTCCTTTCCATTTGTTGTCGTTATCTTGCGTGTAGATGGGCAATGTGTGCTGGTGCCATGGGAGAGGACTTGTTAATGAAGGCTGTCATCACATTGACATGTTAATGAGAGCTGTTTTCACACTGGCATAGCCCCAAGGGTGAGGTCTACATCTCACACTTAAGGAATAATGGTGCATGGCTTTCAAACTGTGAAGTCTAAAGATTTCAGAAAAAAGCATCTTTTAATTATTTAACAAAAAAGGTATAACAAAACACCCATGAAACCCAAAGTGTTGCTATGTGCTCTTTTTAATCCGTCTGTGGTGTGATCCCAGTGACAGCAGCTGGGCGAGTGTCCTCTGGGTGCCTGAGGCCTGGAAGGCCCCGGCTGCCTCGGGATGTCCTGGACTGGTACAGGACTCTCCTCAGGTGTCGTGGCTGCTGGAGCTGGCCTCACTGGTGGAGGGGATGAGGGGCCGGGTGCCGCACTCAGAGCACCCTGAGGGGAGCCCCCAGATGAGGCTGTCAGCCTGTCCTCCTCCCTGTGAAGGCTCTCTTGAGCCTCCCTGCTCACCAGAGAAGGACCAGGAGCTGCAGAATCATCTGGGCTCCTGTTCCTTTCTCTCGCCTTGTCACTGCTGCATCGAGCTCTTGGCCAGGGCAATGGTGTGCAATAGTGTGCACTTCCATACAGATCTGTGGGATTTGGCTCTCCATGAGGGCTGCCAACCTCTCAATGGAAGAAGCCATGCGCTCACATGCCTGAGACATGGCAACTGTCATGGTATGGATGGACTCCCCATTGTTCCTCCATCGTCTGCTCATGGCCTCTGGCGTCATCAGGTTTTGCCCTACCTCTCTTTGCAACTCCACCATGCCCCTGTTCTGTCAACACCAGAGGCTCGTCATCATCCTGGGGCTTAGCATGGGCCTGGCCACCCACAGTCCTTCAACTAAATTGTGCCTTTCATATTGTCATGGAATGAGGTGATGATAATTAGTAGCTTTGGTGGACATCCGACCTTTGCTAGTAGTTTAAAGAGACCACATCTGCTGACGAGGTCAAAGGCTTTGGTGAGATCTTTGAAAGCAACATAGAGGGGCATCTGTTGTTCACGTCATTTCTCCTGTAGCTGGCAGAGGGAGAACAGCATGTCAATGGTGGATCTCTCTGCTCGAAAGTCGCACTATGCCTCAGGGTAGACATGCTCTGCCAGCTTCTGGAGCCTGTTTAAAACGACTCGAGTGAAGACTTTCCCCACTATGCTGAGCAGGGAGATTCCATGGTAGTTGTTGCAGTCACTGCGGTCACCCGTGTTCTTATAGAGGGTGATGATATTGGCATCAACCATGTCCTGTGGTACTGCTCCCTCATCCCAGCACAGGCAAAGCAGTTCATGGAGTGCTAAGAGTATAGCAGGCTTGGCACTCTTGATTATTTCAGGGGTAATGCCGTCCTTCCCAGGGGCTTTTCCACTGGCTAGAGAATCAATGGCATCACTGAGTTCCGATTTTGTTGGCTGTTCGTCCAGCTCATCCATGACTGGCAGAGACTGGGCTGCATTGAGGGTGGTCTCAGTGACAACATTTTCCCTGGAGTACAGCTCTAGGTAGTGCTACACCCAACGGTCCATTTGCTTGCTTTGGTCAGTGATCGTGTCCCCTGATTTAGACTTGATGGGGGACGATCTTCCTGATGGGTGGCCCAAAAGCTCTCGGAATGCCATCATACATTCCTCTGATGTTTCCAGTGTTGGAGGCCAGTTGAATACGACTGCATAGGTGTTGCCAGTAGTCATTTGCGCAACGCCTGGCTGTTCTTTGTGCAGCGCTTCTGGCTGCTTTAAGTGCTACGGATGTTAACTCGCTGGCGGCTTTCTTGTAGTTCAACAGTGCAAAGCACTTAGTGGCTATGACAGGTTCCAGCTCTTCAAAGTGGGATGGAAACCAGTCTGCATTCTGCTTCACACGTTTGCCATAGGTGGTCATTGCTGAGTCATAGATGGTGTCTCTTATGTGGGCCCACTTGGTCTCTGCATCCCCCGTCGGAGTGTTTTGAAGGGCTTTTTCAAGTGAATTTAGAAACTTATGTAACATCATGGATAAGAAATTCTGATAGTGTTGATGCACGGGTGGCCCTTCTGCTTGGAGTGATGCAGCTTCTTTGGTTTGAGTCTAACCTTGCTGCACACCAGGGAGTGGTCGGTGTTGCAATCTGCACTGTGGAAGCTGCGTGTGAGTTGAACACTGTTTATAGAGGCTCGCCTTGTGATGATGAGGTCCAGCTGGTGCCAACGACGTGATCTTGGGTGCTTCCATGAAACCTGGTGACAGGGTTTAGTATGAAAGAACAAGTTGGTGATGCAGAGGTTGTGATAGGTACACAACTCCAGCCGTCTCTGTCCATTCTCATTCATCCTTCCAATGCCATAGTGCCCAAGGCCATGAGTCATGGTCGGCCCCAACCCTGGTGTTAAATTCCCCCAGCAGGAACAAATGTTCGGTATTGGGAATGCTACTGATGATATTATGGAGTTCCTCGTAGAACTGGTCTTTAACTTCAGGTGGGGAGCAGAGTGTTGGAGCATAGATGCTGAGTAGGTGTACTGGACCAGCACTGCTAGTATTAAAGTAATTCCTCTGTGTGCCTGAGTACATTCCGATAAACACCTTATGCTATCTCCCTCTGTATCACTGTACCCAGTTACACCTTTCTCTTTGCTGGTGTTTGTCTATATTACTGTACTCAGTCTCCCTCTGTATCATTGGACAGAGCCGCATTTAACATATTCAAATGGACAGTCCCAGTTTTGTCATTAAACTGCTGATCTTAGCATGTAGCTGTGGAGTGGCTCAATTACCTGTGAATTACACAAAACTTCAACAACAGTTTGCATTTAAGTAATGCTGTTAACATAGCAAAACGTTCCAAGGTGTTCCACAAAACAAAATTTGATACCAAGCCACAAAGGAGACATTAGGGCCAGGTGATCAAAAGCTAAGTCAAAAAGGTAGGTTTTATGGAGTGTCTTAAAGGAGGAGAAAGAGAGGTGGAGAGGTTTAGGGAGGGAATTCCAGAACCTAGGTGCCGGGCAGCTGAAAGCATGGCTGCCAATGGTGTAGTGATGGTGTGCAAGAGGCCAGAATAGGAGCAGTACAGAGACCTTGGAGGGTTGTAGGGCTAGAGGAGGTTACAGAGGTGAACGGAAGGAGCCATGGAGGGATTTGAAAACAAGGCTAAGTATTTTAAAATCAAGACATTGCTGAACTGGGAACCAGTCTAGGTCATTTAGTACGTGGGTGATGGGTGAACGGGACTTAATGTAAGTTAGGATGTGGGTGCAGAGGTCTGGATGCGTTCAAGTTTATGGAGTGTGGAAGATAGGAATCCAGTCAGGAGAGCATTTGTGCAGTCAAGTATGGAGGCAACAAAGACATGGAAGATGGTTTCAGCAGCAGATGAGCTTTTTAAAATTCTTGCCCATCAAGGGCAAGACCAGCATTTATTGCACGTCGCTAATTCCCCTTGAGCAGGCTCACCACCTGCTTGACAACTGAGTGGCTTGCTAGGCCATTTCAGAGGGTATCTAAGAGTCAGCCACATTGTTCTGGGTCAGAGTCACATACAGGTCAGACGGGTAAGGACAGTAGATTTCCTTCCCTGAAGGATGTTAACAAACTAGTTTCATGGTCAGTATCACTGATGTTAACTTTTTATTCCAGATTACAGGGAGATATAGATGGGCTGGTGGGATGGGCGGAGCAGTGGCAAATGGAATTTAGTCCTGAGGGGTGTGAGGTAATGCATTTTGGAAGGACTGACAGGGCAAGGGAATATACAATGCATGGTAGGACCCTAGGAAGTACAGAAGGTCAGAGGGACCTTGGTGTACTTGTCCGTAGGCGGCAGCACGGGTGGATGGGGTGGTTAAGAAGGCATGTGGGATGCTTGCCTTTGTTGGCTGAGGCGTAGAATATAGGAGCAGGGAGGTTGTGATGGAGCTGTGTGGAACGCTGGTTGGGCCGCAGCTGGAGTGCTGTGTGCGGTTCTGGTCGCCACACTGTAGGAACGATGTGGTTGCACTGGAGAGGGTGCAGAGGAGATTCACCAGGATGCTGCCTGGGCTGGAGTATTTCAGGTATGAGGGGAGACAGGAAAGGCTAGGGTTGTTTTCCTTGTAGCAGGGAGGGCTGAGGGAGGATGTGATTGAGATGTACAGATTGTGAGGGGCATTGATGGGTTAGATAGGAAGAAACTTTTTCCCTTAGCGGAAGGGTCAAGAACCAGGGGGCATAGATTTAGGGTAAGGGGCAGGAGGTTTAGGGGGGATTTGAGGAAGCATTTTATCACCCAGAGGGTGGCTGGAATCTGGAACGCATTGCCTGAAGAGGTGGTGGAGGCAGGAACCCTCAAAACATTTAATAAGTATTTAGATGAGCACTTGAAATGCCATAGCATACAAGGCTGCGAGCCAAGTGTAGGAATATTTTATACGATGGGCCAAAGGGCCTGTTTCTGTGCTGTATAACTCTATGACTCTATGATTCCATGACTGCCGGAGGCCTCGGCTGTCTCAGCCTCAGCCAGCTGCTCTCATGCATGTGTGGTGCTCTCACCAGATTGTGACCCAGCGGTGACAATATCTGGGTTGGTGGTGGGTCCAAGAAAGTCATGGGATGGTGCATCCTCTGAGTCTTCTTCCTCCTTAGAGGTGGACAGCTGTCCCCCAGTGGTTGCGGACCCCTGTGAATGGCTACCTGCAGGAGAGGACACAAACATATGAGGCTTAGGCTGCGCAGTTCTCCTGATGCCAACCAAACGTTATGTGGATCTCCAACATGTATGCAGATGCCAACGAGAGACAATTCTCACTCTCTTACGCAGGGACACCAATCTCCCCATCGCCGATTGATAGGCCGCCCTGCAAGAGGAAGGATGGAGATGATTGACAATGGCACACAGATCAACATGACAGTTCAGCTGTTTTCAGCCCCTCAACCCCTACAGGGGAATCTGATGTCACTCATGCTGACGCTCGCTGTCATGGGAGTTAAGGGAGGGTGAGCTATAAAGGAAAGTGGCCTGTGGCCAAGAGACATCCATGCACCTGTTAGGAAGAGACAGAACCCTTGGCACTCAGGCAACGCTGCTTTGCTGCCACCCTCTCCATGATGCACAACCTCCCCTGACTGGGAGGATCCCATGTCTCCAACATGCAACCTCAAGATGGCGACTGGCATGGAGCACTCACCTTGGCAGAACGCAGTAGGTCATTGACCCTCTTCCTGCACTGGACCCAGTTGGACTGGGTGACCCCACGGCTGCTGACCTCCTCTGATCTCCACCCAGGATTGCTTGGACAGGCAGGAGGACCTCTTCTTGCCATCATGGGGGAAGAGAACCTCCCGCCTTCCCTTGCAGCCTGGAGGAGAATTTGCAAGGAGGCACCATTGAAACATGGGGCCACCCTGTCTCTTTGTACTGCCATCATCTTTAGCCTTCCTCAGGAGCTGGGGGGTATAGAGGACACAGTAGGACAGAGTTGTATCCAGGACAGTGGTGAATGCAGGACTGGCAGGCCTTTAATTATGGCATCAGCACCAGCTCTGGAGTCATCTGAGGCTGTAATCAACGAAACACATCCCGCCCGTGCCATGTGATTGGGGGGGGGGTGGGTGGAGGTGGTGAACCTGTGCCTCCAATATGCAAAATTGCGTAATCGCGGTGGGGCGGACACCTATGTGACAGATGGGAATGGCGCCATTTACCAGGGGCTCATTAAATTCAGCCAATTGTGTGCGATGCTGTAAGCACTCAATTTGTAATACATAAACAATCCAGAGGTGTCATATCTCAGGCTGAGATGAATCACACTTGAAATCACAACTTTAACTTTAACAAAGATTTAACAAGTGTCTTATTAAAGACTTCTGTAAAGTTCTGTTCACTGTTCTCACTACAGTAGCATAAGCTTATCTGACTTTACAGCAACGGCACAGTGGCGCAGTGGTTAGCACCGCAGCCTCACAGCTCCAGCGACCCGGGTTAGGTTCTGGGTACTGCCTGTGCGGAGTTTGCCAGTTCTCCCTGTGACCGTGTGGGTTTCCTCTGGGTGCTCCGGTTTCCTCCCACATGCCAAAGACTTGTGGGTTGATAGGTAAATTGGCCATTGTAAAAAAATTGCCCCTAGTGTAGGTAGGTGGTAGGAGAATTGAGAGAAGGTGGAGATGAGAGAGGGAAAAATGGGATTAATATAGGATTAGTATAAAGGGGTGGTTGATGGTCGGCACGGACTCAGTAGGGCCAAAGGGCCTGTTTCGGTGCTGTATCTCTCTATGAGTCTATGACCAATGTCAGGTGTTTTCCCCAAAGCACAAAGCTATTTTCAGTTTCCCTTCCAAGTACCATATATTCTCTAATACTCAAGCCCACACATAAATTAATGACAAGAGGCACTAATGTCTTTTTCTGGGGGTTCTCAGAATCTTTACTCAGGTGGATATTAACCCTAAAATTAGGGCTGCATGTGGTATGTTCAGCCAGAACGGAGATGATTGGGTCATTGGCTGTGAAACAAAGACACCAGGTGGCCCTACAGTTCAGTGATGCCTCCCTGCAGTTTCTCCTCCAGGTTGCAAGGTCACCCTCATCAATCATACCTAGATTTTGCACAAATGTAAGTGACTGGGGTTGATTTCATACACATAATTTGTCACTAACTATCCTCTATTCACTGCAAGGGACTGGAGAAGTAGCCCTGCTTTTTTTACAGTGAGACTTTGCTGTGTTTTTGGTCATGAGTTCTCTTTGTTGTAGTTCGTAGAGATTCTTTTTAAATAGGCTCTGCAGACTGTTAGCTGCACAGTTTAAACAGACTGTTTTCAGAGTAAATAGACTTTATTTGCTCTAAAATAGACTGTTTACTATGAGTCCTTCCATAAGGCTGTTAGATTATTAGATTACTAACCAAAATACTCATTGTTAAAATCTAGCTATTATAATGTAACAACTGACATCATTATAAACTAACATTTAACTTTATTAGAACCCTTCTCTGTAGTATGGTAAATTGGGAAAAGTTAGGACATAGGAGACAGTATAGACAAGATGTCAAGATAGAGGGATTCTGGGATTTTATGTCAAGTTTTAAAAAGCTTACTTACAAAAAAGGGTGAGATCTTGCAGGCAGTCAGTGAGAGCAGTTTCTGTGAGAATGTAAAGTAGATTTGTCTCCCAACGAGATAAGGAACTATGGAATGTAAAAGCATAGAGATAAAGTGGTGAATACAAAGGGCATTACCTAAGTAAATTGGAAAGGTTAGCAACAGCCACAAAATAATCCTTGGTTGGTTAAGGAAAGCATGCTTTAACACCAGGCTATAGATGATTGGGGAAAGGGAGGGGTTAATTGGAAAGCAGCCAGGATAAAAGATGCCTTGTCTTAGTCAAATAAAAGCAAAACACTGCAGATGCTGGAAATCTGAAACTAAACAAAAAGCACTGGAAATACTCAATAGGTCGAGCAGCATCGGTCGAGAGAGAAGCAAAGTTAACGTTTCAGGCCTGTGACCTTTCATCAGAATTGGCAAAGGTTTGAATAGAATTAGGTTTTAAGCAAGTGAAGGGGAGGGCAGTGGGGGAGAGAACAAAGGGGAAGGTGCTTGACAGGGCAGAGGGAGATTAAACAACAAAGCTGTTCTGGGACAAAAGCAAAGTGTGTGTTAATGCTTGTGGTGAAAGACAAAGCATTAGTCCAGAGAGAGTGTTAATGACAGAATAATGAGCAGCTCTGTCTGCATGAAAAGCAGGCACATGGTTAAAAAATAAAATATTAAAAAAAGGCCAGTCATGCCCTGAATTTATTGAACTCAATGTTCAGTCTGCAAGGCTGGAGAGTGCCTAATCGAAAGATCAGGTGCTGCTCCTTGAGCTTGCGTTGTTGTTCACTGGAACACTGGAGCAGGCCAAAGACAGAAATGTTGGCATGAGAACAGGGGGAATGTTGAAATGGCAAGCAACCGGAAGCTCGGGGCCATGCTTTCGGACTGAGTAGAGGTGTTCATCAAAGCAGACACCCAATTTGCATTTGGTCTCCCCAATGTCGAGGAGACCACATTGTGAGCAATGAATACAGTAAATCGCTGCTTCACCTGAAAGGAGTGTTTGGGGCCTTGGATAGTGCGGAGAGAGGAGGTAAAAGGGCAGGTATTACACCTCCTATGATTGCATGAGAAGGTGCGTGGGAAGGGGACAAGGTGTTGGGGGTAATGGAGGAATGGACCAGGGTGTCGTGGAGGGAACGAACACTTCGGAACGCTGGCAGGGGTAGGGAGGGGAAGATGCGTTTGGTGGTGGCATCACGCTGGAGGTGGCAGAAATGGCGGAGGATGATCCTCTGGATGTGGAGGCTGGTGGGGTGGAAAGTGAGGACAAGGGGACCCCTGTCGCGGTTCTGGGAGGGAGGGGAAGGTGTGAGGGCAGAAATGCGGGAATGGGCCGGACATGGTCGAAGTCTCTGTCAACTACATTGGGGGGAATCCTCGGTTGAGGAAAAAGGAAGACATATCAGAGGCGCTGTTGTGGAAGGTTGCATCATCAGAGCAGATGCATCCGAGACGGAGAAACTGGGAGAATGGAATGGAGTCCTTACAAGAGGCAAGGTGTGAAGAAGTGTAGTCGAGGTCGCTGTGGGCTTATAATGAATATTAGTGGACAGCCTATCCCCAGAGATGGAGACAGAGAAGTCAAGGAACGGAAGGGTAATGTCAGAGATGGACCATGTAAAGGTGAGAGAAGGGTGGAAATTGGAAGCAAAGTTAAGAAAGTTTTCCAATTCGGGGCGGGAGCGGGAAAGGACACCAATACAGTCATCAATGTACCGGAAAAAGAGATGGGGGAGGGGACCTGAGTAGGACTGGAACAAGGAATGTTCGACATATCCCACAAAATGACAGGCATATCTAAGACCCATGTGGGTACCATAGCAACACCTTTTACTTGGAGGAAGTGAGTGGAGTTGAAGGAGAATTTGTTCAATGTGAGAACAAGTTCAGCCAGGCGGAGGAGGGTGGTGGTGGATGGGGACTGGTTGGGCCTCTGTTCAAGGAAGAAGTGGAGAGCCCTCAAACCATCCTGGTGGGGGATGGAGGTGTAGAGAGATGGACGTCCATAGTGAAGAGGAGGTGGTTAGGGCCAGGAAACTGAAAATTGTCAAAATGACGTAGGGCGTCAGAACAGTCACGGATGTAGGTGTCTTAGTCTCTGTATGGCTGAGACAAGCGAGAGAGAGAGAAAAAGAAAGCGTGAAAACCAAAAACTGCAACAGAAACTATCCATCCAGTTCCTGACATGAGTAGTATAATCCACGTTAGACTGCTAATCACTGCCTGAGTTTGTGACCATAGTTTATCTGAAAACTTAATAAACTTGCCCTAACTTTGTCTCAATAAAGTCAATTCACAACAAGGCTTAGTTGCCAAGTTTGTTCCTGCCTTAGAAGGGGACATAAACCCTTAAAATATACAAGGCCCCGCCTCCAACTCACTGGCTGACACAGTGGTGTGAACGCACACACTGTAAAATCATATATCTTTCTAATACCGCACCTTTTTTGTATGACTCTCAAAGTTAATATAGTAAAGGTCTTCCTGTATTGGTATTATTGAAATGATGTATTAATTTGCTAAGCATTTCAGGTTAAGTATTTAGTGCAAGAGAACATTAATTCTAAGCTAGAGACACCACTTGAAAAGAGTGTCATTTAATAGATATTTTGGAGCTACTAACTATTCTATAGGCTTCTACCAGAGGTTAGTCTCAGACAGCTTATATAATGACATTAAGAATGCTGTCTAGAGTAGTCATAGAGTTTTACAGCACAGAAACAGGCCCTTTGGCCCAACATGCCTGTGCCAACCATCAAGCACCCGTCCAAACTAATCCCATTTCCCTACACTTGGCCCTTGACCTTGTATGCTATGGCGTTTCAAGTGCTCATCCAAATACTTCTTAAATGTTGTGAGTGTTCCTGCCTCTACCACTCCTTCAGGCAGTGTGTCCCAGATTCCAGCCACCCTCTGGGTGAAAAAAATTTTCCTCAACTCCCCTCTAAACCTCCCGCCCCTTACCTTAAATCTATGCCCACTAGTTATTGACCTCTCCGCTAAGGGAAAAAGTTTCTTCCTATCTATCCTATCAATACCCCTCATAATTTTGTATACCTCAATCGGGTCCCCCCTCAGCCTTCTCCACTCCAAGGAAAACAACCCCAGCCTATCCAGTCTCTCCTCATAACGGGAAAAAAAATCAACAGTTGCTGAAAATTGCATTGTGTTATAATTGCTGTTTGTGTTTATATTTTTGCATACTATAGGAGAAAATACCATGACAGTAAATATTGCTGGGGCTGTGTCAATGGCCAGCTTTTATCTTCTTATTCTTATTGTCGGCATCTGGGCAGCAAAAAGAGCCAAAAAAGTTGAAAGAAGATATGAGGGTGATCGCCTTGAAATGGTAATGATAGCAGGACGAAAAATCGGAATTGTCCTGGGCATTCTAACAACCACGGGTACAGTGTTTTTTTTTTAACTATCCAGACAGTTGTACTATTTGTTAGATTTGAAGAGAGTCATTTTCCAGCTTTGAGCTACCAGTGAGGAGCTTGGCCAGTCGGAAACACATGTTGGCAAATTGAGCACACACCCCACATGATTTTGTAGACATTAATCTCTGATACAGGCTGCTGAGAAGAGTTCCAGTCAAAAGCACAAAATGGAAAAATTGCCCCTCAAGTACCAGCTTGACTCAGTAGTAGCACTGTTCCTTCTGAATCAGAATGATATGGGTCCAAGGCCTGCACATATAACCAAAGCTGATTCTTCAATGCAGGAGCACTGTATTGTTATAGAGGTGCTATTTATTAGATATTAAACTGAGGCCCTGCTACCTGTTCTGATGAATGTAAAAGTTCTCGCGACAATATTTGATAAGTACTGGGGAGTGCTTCTGGATTCCGGTCCAACAGTACTGAGGGAGTGCTGCATTGTCAGAGCAAACAATAAACTGAGGCCCCATCTGTCCTCTCAGGTGGACATAAAAGGTCCCTGGCACTATTTTGAAGGAGAGCAGGGGAGATATCCCCAGTATTCTGGCCAATGTATATCCTGCAATCAACATCACTAAAAACAGATTGCCTGGTCATTATCACATTGCTGTTTGTGAGAGATTGCTATGTGCAAACTGGCTGCCTTGTTTCCCACATTACAACAGTGACTACACTTTAAAACAGTATTTCATTGGCTGCAAAGCACACTAGGGTGTCCTAAGGTCATGAAATGTGCTATATGAATGCTAGTCTTTTAATATTTAACCCCGAAGTAACATTGCCAAAATAAAACAGGTTAACTGATCACTCTTCCCATTTGCTGTTTGTGGGATTTTGCCTTGTGCAAATTGACTGCTGCATTTATTTATGTAACAGTGACGGCACGTAAACAGTAATTCATTAGCTGTGAAGTGCTTCAGGACATCCTGAAAAGATGATAAGTATGGGAGTCTATGGTAGTTTAGTGTCATTATTATTGTATGCCTTCAGTTTTTCTTTAAACTCGAGCGGAACTAGACATAGGGTTCAAACCATCTGATAACTGCAACAATGGCCTCATCTTATAAAGAAGGATGGAAGGGATTGGAAGTTCAGAGAGAAGAGGAAAAGTGAGACGAAGGCAAGTGACCTGCAGCTGGGAGGAAGTAGGGAAGCTGGATCCTGGATCCAGACAGAGCAAAAGGCTGGAGCCTGGGGCTGTCATGGGCTGTGAGAAGAAACAAGATAGCAAGATCTGCAGCTGCAATTGGAGCTGGGATTGGGGAAGGCAATACCTTAGGGGTCTGCTGGAGCTGATAGGGGGTGGGCTTCCACACAGATATAGGTGACCATTGCAGTAGCAAGGCCTGGAGATGCCATGGTGCTACGAGGAACTTGGGCGAACTGATACAAGAAGGGAGTGGGGAGGCTGTGGTCAAGAGCTTTTACTAAGGCCACAGCATGGAATCACCCTAGGGATTGGAGAGATTGTGGAGGAATAGGTGTTGGATCCTGCAGGGTTGGAGGAAAGAAGAAGGCCGGGGAAACAGGGACAAACAGGACCCACACATAGCTCTGCCCTACGTAGAGTCAATTAGAGTCATTCAGGGCACAGAAGGAGGCCATTGCATCCCATCGAGTCCTTGTCCTAATCACAGGCTTAGGCGTTCAACTTATCATTTTAATATATTTTGTCAAGAAGAAAACTAACTGGGTTTCTTTAGCATTTATAAATCCAGGTAAACTGACGATGGTACCAGATCTCCAACACTTTGTTCTTTGGACATAAATAAAAATAGATTTTAATGACAGGCCATTTTTCCAAAATAATTTAAAGTGGAGCTAGCTTTTCTGGTTTAATTCCAAGGAAGCAGGGTGGTGAAAGGCTGACAGCAACATGTACTGAGGTTTGGTCCACCTGGACAGTCTAGGTGTGGGTGGCTGCACATGGCAACCTGGGTGGGAGGCAGTCTCAGAGCTGGGCATGCTGACTTCAAAGTTAACTGGAGAAGGGGCTGTGCAAAGTGTGGCTGGAGGTTGGATGGGGAGAGACCAGTGCCCAGATGGAGAAAGGCCAGGGACTGGGAGAAGTGATGCAGGAGCCGCCACAATGAAGCATACCTGCCAACAACTAGGGCTATAAACAATTGAAAAACTTGGGTCCAGCCTGGGACTGAAGCAAGGACAAGCAAAATATCTAAGACACAAGAATGGAATGCAGAGATGCTGAGCAAATGACTGCCTGTAAATACTGGCACTTACATCTGATTGGTCCCTGATAAACACTAGATTAATAATGTATTAGTGGTCACATTGTTAATATGGGTGATTTAAATACCTAGAAAATGATAGAGATGAATGGTGCTAACAGAATGTTTTATTTATGTAAACTAATAGCTACACATTCACACTCATGCACTGTTAAACATGCAAACTTCTGTAGATTTTACAGACAAAAAAATGTTGCTGAATACTGCAAACAACATCAGAGAGTTTGCATTCAAAGCCTGGATTATAACAAGAGATCTCAAATAAATGTACAATATAATATGTACCCTGCTATAGTATAACATGTTTCTTGTATGGCTACTAGAAACAGCTTTACTCTAAAGGTTTGGTAAAGTGTCCCCTAATGCTTAATCAAATAATACAATGTTACAACATTCCAGTTATTATGTTATTAGATTATAAGTTTATATTTCAACTACAGTTAATTCTCTCCTCATGTATTTAAATAGAGATGAATTTCTCGTGTTTTTGCTTTTGCATCCATTTTTAGCAACCTGGGTTGGTGGTGCATATATAAATGGCATAGCTGAGATGGTGTATCGACCAGATGTTGGACTAGTATGGACTGTAGCCCCTTGGACTACTCTACTTTGTTTATTCATTGGTGAGTAAAGATAAATCCCAGTATCAGGCCATTCATTTACCAGTGCTTATATCAGGCTAAAGACTGCAGCTTACAACCATACATAGGTAACTAGGCCCCACAATAACAGACAATCAGCACAGGCAGAGGCTCCAGTTCGCAATGTAAGTTCTAACAGTGGGCCCAATGGTACAGATGTGCAGGTCCTGACCAATTGTTTTGCTGGATGGTTCTTCAGAAGCACCCCAATCATAGCATGTCACTTATATGGCACAGTATTAAAAGGAGCACCTTAGTCAGCAAAGTTTGATTCAGGGTGGTCTAACCAAAATATCACAAAGCATATTTTCAGGCATGTTACATTATGAGTTGGGGGAGCTGTCTTCATAGGGTGAGCAGAGGAACAGGTGCACAGTTGTGACATCTGTTATTAGGACATCTGCTGCTAACAGGCATCGTTGGCTTGGCACAGCAATCGAGATCATTGGCCAGCTGCAGCCTCAAACCAACCCAGGGGACTTCCTTTCCCTTCATTTTTGTCTGTCACTTCTTAATTCCTTGCCCACTTTAGCTTCATCAAAGGCTTCCACTGGATTGAGATGCATTTCAAACCTTTCCAGAAGTTTTTAGAACTTTTAGGGCTGGATTTTACCAGCCCGCTAGGGATGGGCTGGGAGGCGGGTGGGGCATAAAATGGCAAGGGAAGGTGAGGCATGGAGTGCCCATCGCCTTCCTAGCACCATGGATTTTTTATCAGGGGTGGGGAAGGTTGAGGACGGCCTTCCGACCCAGAGGCCAATTGAGGCTCTTAAGTGGCCAATCAAGGGCTACTTGACCCCACCCCTCATCGGGGCCTTTTCGAGTGGCCCCCCTGGCAAGTCTGATCCCACTCACCTGTTTTCTGGGGCCTCCTCCATAACTGCTGCTCCAGGCCTCCTGCTATCAGCAATGGCCACCACTTACGATGGCATTGCTGAGCTGCCGGCCCTCTGATTGGCCGGCAGCTCTTGGGGGCAGGATCTTGTCCCTTAAAGGGGATGGCACCACTGGCGGCAGGCAGTTAATTGCCTGCCCGCTGTTGAATTTGGCTGGGAGCTCTGACAAATGGCTGAGCTGAGGTTGCCCACACCCCCGGATTTCCAGCATGTCACTAGGATCGCTACCGCCAAAATAAACTTCAGCCCTTGTACTCTTCTCCGCCATCCCCACCCCAACATTGTGACACTCTCTTTTAATTCTTTTACATTTCACTTTCACACAAATTTCCTCTCCTACACTGCCCCAGTTTATGCCGGAGCCTTTGAATAATGAAGCTGGCCCCGGAGTACTATAACACTCAGACAGATTTAACACCAATTTTTTTTATCATTTAGACATGCACCAGAGAGTCTTTAATCTGAATAGTACCTCTTGATTATTCCTTCTCTTATGGAAAAAAGGGACCAGAAGCTGTGATACTAAAATGTAAAGGAGCAATAAGGGGAGATTTTCCTGACTTGACACTGATGGGCAGTATGTCCCAACATGGGTCAGAGTGCGCTCCTGTAAAAGAGTCCACCCCTCTCCCACACATGGGCCGAGATTTTACAAAGCTCTTGATGTCGGGCTTCATGGTGGGTGGTGGGGGGGAGTGGTTACCGGAAGATTGTTCTGGCAGCAGCCTACCATGGAGCCCGATGCTGGGAGGGCAAGGGGCCCCATCCTCCAGGCGGTGGCGAGCCTCCGTGGCAGCCCCCTTCCCCCCCCCCCACCACTGCTGGGCAACGGGACCCAGATTAAAATATTCAAAATAGCAGAATGGAGACATTTAAATAAAATTGACTCCAATCTTACCGTTGGGCCGTGATCTTCTGAGCAGTGGCCGGCACTCACACGCCTTCACTTTCCTGTCTGGGGCCGCAGTGGTGGGAAATGGGGGAACTTAAGATTTTTAGTGTGGGGGGTGGGGGGGGAAACTGGGGTCAAATTTACATCATTAGTGTAGGGGATGATGGGAAGGGGTGACCTGTGCACTTTGTTCAGTTTGGGGGGGAAAGGTCAAGTGTGGAAGGTAAGTGCTTTGTGGGGGGTGGGGGGGAGAAGAGGACAAATAATCAATTTTATTGCTTTTGTGGGGTGGGAAAGGAGCAGCAAATTTTAATCAGTACAGGTGGGGGTGGGGGGGGTATAACTTTAAAAATTTTAATTAGCTGGCAGGGATTTAAAAATGGCACCAGTTCCTAAACAGGCAGCTGATGCCATTGCCAGCATCGGAGAGCCCAACCCCTACATGTGATTGAGAGGGTAGGTGGGGGGCAGCCCGACCGGCATATTATTGTGGGCCACTGCAAGGAAGATTGTGACAGCATGGCCCACATGTGCCGACCGCCATTTCTTCACCCACTGCCGCTCTTAGTGGCGGGTACATAAAATCTAGTTTAATCTAATTATCCTTCTGATACTCATTGTGCCCAAGCAATCCAGGAAAATCTCCTTTAACACGTTACAGTTTGCATTAATAATGGATGTGGGTATCGTGGAATTCATTTTAACCCCTGTATCAGGTACTAGTTTGATTCAAACTAGTTTGATGTCTGAAGTCAAGCTAAACACTTGCGGAACCAACTGCTGTTCAGTTTCTTGAAAGCTTGTCACATAGTGCGTGGACTTTAGGTGTGTTCACTTAGGTCTGTTGCTGTTAGTGAGGGAACTGTTTTGCAGCTTAAACCTTCTTCAGTGACTTTTTCTGACTCATTTGCATTCATGTGTGATATTTATCAGATTTTAAAATGACTGACGGTTCGAAATTAAATAAAACACAGCTTTCACTGCATTCAATTGTTGAACCTATTCATACACAAATAGGATCAAATAAGGTTTCCAATAGGTAAATAGCATCTGATAGATGCAGTACATGTCATGAAAACTAAGCACAGAGAGGATTCAATCGTGTTCTAATGAGGTCTTAGTCGATGAAGAAAAATACTAAATATAAAAAGAATATACAGCAAAGAGAATTCAATATTTCGAATCATCTATGAGGTAACTAATAGCCTTTCTTCTCTTTTCACGCAGGTGGATTGTTTTTTGCCAGGAAAATGCGAACTGAGAAATATGTAACAATGTTGGACCCCTTTCAACTGCGTTATGGGAACCAAATAGCAGGCTTGGTGTTTGTTCCAGCCATAATCGGTGAAATAGTCTGGTCTGCTGCCATTCTGGCAGCTTTAGGTATGGATGTACAAGATCCCTCTTAAATCCTAGCAGGGGTGGGGTCATTTAAATAACGGAGTCAGGTGCTAAACTGGACTGAAACTGTGC
Source organism: Heterodontus francisci (assembly GCF_036365525.1). Taxonomy (NCBI): domain Eukaryota; kingdom Metazoa; phylum Chordata; class Chondrichthyes; order Heterodontiformes; family Heterodontidae; genus Heterodontus; species Heterodontus francisci. Next base: position 32,487,420 of record NC_090376.1, on the reverse strand, counting down.
CTGATCTTAGCAGGTATAGGTCCCACTGGCCCTACCATGAGCACATGTGGCAGGATTTTCAGCATAACCCAAAAATACACCCATATACAACCAGACAATATTCCAATCTGTTGCTGGGATGTGGGAGCAGGCAGAAAAATTTCCGCCTGGAACAGATTTTTTGCTTAGTTTCAAATGCGGCAGATCCGGGTTCTACCCTAAATTCTGATATCCATCCACCACAGCTTGACTAGAATGCCACCCACTCCCCCAACCTTGGGATGCAGTTATTGCTGTGCAATGTTTCTTTTGCCTTTCAGGAACATTAACCTGTCTCTTCTGAGAATTTGAAACAATACCTTTGCTTCTCTGATATATCACAACTGTCATTGCATTTTCCAATTGCTAATTTCCACTCTCCTAACAACAGCAGCTCTTTATTAAATCCTCCAAGAGAGATACTGGAACTCTTTGAAAACTAGTCACTTAAAATCTATAAGTTAACCAAATACAAACTCAACCAAACTCAAGGGGCTGGATTTTGTTTTCCCCAGGCGTTGGGTTCCATGGTGGGGGTGGCCTGAAGATGGCCGTGAGGGCTCGGCCTGATTCTCCTGGTAGCGGTGAGGCTCCATGGCGGCTCCCCTGCCTCTGGGCGATGGGACCACAATTTAAATTTTCAAATGAATAAAATTAATAAATTTACATAGACTTACCTGTGATCTTAAGGTCCCGCCGCGATCTTCAGTGCAGCGGCTGGTACTCCCGCATCTTCAGATTCCCGTCTGGGGAAACATGGCGCCACACTGGTGGGGAGGGGGGAGGAGGTAAGTTTGTCAGTGCGGGAGGTGGGGGGAACAGGGTCAAATATACGTATTGTGTGTAGAATGGTATTGGGAAGGGTTGAACCTTAAACTTTGTGCAGTTTGTGGGGAAAAGGTCAGATGTAAAAGGTTAAGTGTTTTGAGGGGGTGGGAGAAGGGCAAACAGTTGTTGTAATTGTTACTGGAGGGGTGGGAAAGGGGCGTTAGAAATTTATTTATTTAATTTTGGGTGTAAGTCTTTAAAAATTTTAATTGGGTGGCAGGGCTGACTGCACTTTAAAAATGGCATCAGCGCCTGCGCACAGGCAGCTGACACCATTGCTGGGGACGGACAGCCCGCCTCCTTTGCAAGACTGGGGGGGATTGTGGGCTGCCCTGGCTATTTAAATGAGCCACCGTACTTGAGATTGCGGCATCTCTTTGACAGGCAGCCATTTTTTGAGCTTGCTGCCAAGATCGGCGGTGGGCTCTTAAAATCCAGCCCAAGGGGAGGGGTGGGTGCATTAATTTTGACTTTGGGTGATATTGATTCAGCTGCCCATTACACATCTCTACGCATTTTCAAGGAGAGAAGTATAATGGGCAGCTAAATTATTTTAATTCTTTCATGGGATGTGAGCGTCGCTGGCAATGCCAGCATTTGTTGCCCATCCCTAATTGCCCTTGAGAAGCTGAATTGATATCACCTGTTTTATACAATCACCCAAAGTCAATATTATCCCCAAGATCTGTTCACAATTGAAAATTGTGTGTTGGCCTCTCTCTTGAGCCTGTTACCATGGAGACCACTACAAACCTCACAACACAGTATCAGGAGAGGCTCGCTGCAAGACTCTAGCTCTGTCAAACTACCTGCGGACAATGCTTTAAAAGGGCAGTCACCAAATAAAAGTCAGTATAAAATTGCATGATTTTTGTCATTAGTGCCGATGATAGATGCTGATCTTATGGCAGATGCAATACCGATAGGCAAGCAAGGACATTGTGTTTGAGCATTTTCTTCAGTCCTGAGAAAATTGGTAATTCAGGGTCGGGGGAGATTCCTTATTTAACATTTTGCTGGTAGGTGCTTCAGGCATCCACCAGAACAGGGATGCGTCATAGGAAAGAGGCCGAAAACTGAAGTCCTGTGGGAGACCAGACCAAAACCCGGCCTGGATTCATCGATGGGCCCCACTTCCTCCAACCTTTAACAGACGAACAGGATTAGGCCATTTAGTCCCTTGAACCTTTTTTTCGTTCAATGAGATCATGGCTGATCTGTGACCTAACTCCATATACTGGTCTTTGCCCCATATCCCTTAATAAGTTTATTTAACAGGAATCTATCAATCTCAGCATCAATTGCCATTTATGGAAGAAAGTCCCATACTTGTACCATCCATTGTGTGTAGAAATGTTTCCTAACTTCACTCCTAAGAGGCCTGGCTCTAATTTTTAGGGTAGATTTCTCAATCAGTGGAAATACCCTGTTACCTTTAATAGCTTGTAAACTTCAAACAAACGTTATGACCAAGGCAGGAGGAGTGCATTGTTTAATCTAGCCCCACTTCTCCTCAGGTCACAATATGTATTTTTAAATTTTCCCACTTACTGATACTATCTATCAGTACTCTATTATACTCTATTTTCCCAGAATAGAACACACTAACCAGGTTTCTTTAATGAGCAACAAAATGATCAGTTTATTATAGAACAAGTCTTAACTAGTAATGAAGTAAAGCATAAACACACAGATTTTAAATTTTAAAGTTCCCTTCTTACCTTAGCCCCTCATACTCAGACACACACACACACACACACACACTGGTGAACCGGAAAAATAAAAGGGATTTTTGAAAATTCATAGCTCTGTTACAGACAAAAAAGCATTTGGTCTGATTACTTGCTCATTTTTGAAGAAAACAGCAGATGAGATATTTTGTTCCAAAACTGGTGTACAATCTCGCCTCCAAGTACACGTGGACAGGTCACTAGGATCTTTTAGAACAGTTCTTTTCAGGCAGTTATAAGGATTATTTTTAGCAGGCTTTCTTAAAAGACAGGAGACGAGATGAATTGACACAATGGACTTCTCAGGGTCTTTTAGAGATTTGCTGGAAAGCGAACTGAGTTGTGGCCTTCTCTTTTTCCTTCACCTCTTCTTCAGGCTAACCTTATCAGCTGCTCACTCCAGAAGGTAAAACACACCAAGCCTGCTACAACCAAAAGCCTGCAAGTTTTCTGCTCTCTCAGGTGCGCTCTTCTGCTGCCGGGCTTGTCTAATCGAGGGGCACTACTGACTTCTCTGCCCACATCTCCTCCTGTTACCAGGGATTCTGTTCTAATTTTAACTTGAATCACATGACAATCAGTAAACATTGTTGCCAAATTAGTTATTTCAGTGTTCTCTTGAAAAAAAACTGGTCCAACATTTATTTAGTTTGACTATAAACTCCTCAAAAAATATTTTAACAAAAAAAAACACTTCCATAGTACAAATCACTCCTTAATCTTCTAACTTCCAGGGAATGCTTCTGACCTCATATTCATGCCATCACTTAGACTGCCTATTTCCACCTTTGTAACATCACCTGACTTCGCCCCTGACTCAGTTCATCTGGTGTTGAACCCCTCATTCATGCCTTTGTTACCTCTAGACTTGACTATTCTAATGCACTCCTGGATGGTCTCCCACATTCTACTCTCCGCAAACTTGAGGTCATCCAAAACTCGCACCAAATCATGTTCCCCTATCACCCTTGTGCTCGCTGGCCTACATGGGCTCCCAGACAAGCAACATCATGATTTTAAAATTCTCATCCTTATTTTCAAATCCCTCCATGGCCTTGCCCCTCCCTATCTCTGTAATCTCCTCCAGCCCCACAACCCTCCACGGTATCTGTGCTCCTCTAATTCTGGCCTCTTGTGCATCCCTGATTTTAATCGCTCCACCATTGGTGACCAAGCCTTCAGTTGTCTAGGCCCCAAGCTCTGGAATACCCTCCCTGCACCTCTCCACCTCACTTTCCTCCTTTAATACACTCCTTAAAACCTATCTCTTTGACCAAGCTTTTGGTCATCCAACCTACTATCCCCTTTTGTGGCTCAGTGCCATACTTTGTTTTACAATGCTCCTGTAAAGTGCCTATATAAATATAAGTTGCTGTTGAATGCAACCCTAGTTTGTGTAATCTCTCCTCATAATTTAACCCTTGGAGTCCAGGCATCATTCTGGTAAATCTACTTTGCACTCTTTCCAAGCCTATTATATCCTACTTAAAGTGTGGTGCCCTGAACTGCTCACAGTACTCCAGGTGTAACCTAACCAATGTTTTGTATAGTTGAAACATGGTTTCTAACTCTTTGTATTCTACTCCTCTAGATATAAAGGCCAGAATTCTATTAGCCTTTTTGATTATTTTCTGTACCTGTCCATGACATTTTAGTGATCTTTATACAGGAGTTCCTAAGTCACTTTGGACTCCATTTCTTTTAGCTTTTCACCATTTAGAAAGTACCCTGTTCTATCCTGTTTAGGTCCAAAGTGGATTACTTCACACTTGCCTGTATTGAAATTTATATGCCACATTTTTGACAATTCACTTAATCTATTAATATCACTTTCTAGTTTAATGTTTTCATTTACACTGCTTAAATACCTATCTTTGTGTCATCGGCAAACTTGCATATGTGGCTCTCTATTCCATCACCTAAATCATTAATAAATACAATAAATTGTCAAGGCCCAACACAGATCCTTGCAGAATGCCACTAGTTACATTCTGCCAATTAGAGTGCCTGTCCATTATCTCTACTCCTGCCAGTCAGCCAATCTCCGAACCAGGTTAATAATTTCCCCTCAATTCCATGAGTTAACAAACTCTTATGAGGGACATTATCAAATACCTTCTGGAAGTCCATATCACGAACATCCATAGGCATTCCACGTCCACTACTTTAATCACCTCTTCAAAAAAGTTCAATAAAATTTGTCAGGCATGACCTACCCTTTACAAGGCATTAGTGAGACTGCACCTGGAGTATTGCGTACAGTTTTGGTCCCCTTACTTGAGGAGGGATGTAGTTGCATCAGTTCAGAGGAGGTTCACTAGATTGATTCCAGAGTCGAGGGGTTTGTCTTAGGAAAAGAGATTGAACAGTTTAGGCCTTTACTGTCTAGAGTTTAGAAGAATGTGAGGAGATCTAATTGAGGTATGTAAGATGATTAAGGGGATTGACAAAGTAGACGTAGAGAGGATGTTTCCTCTGGTGGGGCAATCTAGAATGAGAGGTCATAGTTTTAGGATAATGGGTAGCAGATTTAAAACAGAGATGAGGAGAAATTATTTCTCTCAAAGGGTTATGAGTCTGTGGAATTCACTACCCCAGAGTGCGGTGGATGCCGGGACATTGAGTAAATTTAAGGAGAAGATAGTCAGATTTTTAATTAGTAAAGGGTTGAAGGGTTACGGAGAACGGGCAGGAAAATGAAGTTGAGGCTGAGATGAGATCAACCATGATCGTATTGAATGGCGGAGCAGGCTCGAAGGGCTGAATTGCCTACTCCTGCTCCTAGTTCTTACGTTCTTTACAGATCCATGCTGACTCCCTCTGATCAGCCGAAACTTTTCAAGGTGTTCAGTTACCCTATCCTTAATTATAGATTTTATCAATTTCCCTACAACAGATGTTAGGCTAACTGGTCTTTAATTCACTGATTTCCCTCTCTCAACTTCTTAATAGCTGAGTGACATGTGCAATTTTCCAATCCATGTCATACCCTCTAAGTTCAATTTGTTCCTTATACTCTTTGTGTTTGTATGAAGAACGTTAGTTTGGGCCACACACTCTCACTTGCCCTTCTGGTCTAATGTTGTTTTTCTTACACACTATTATTTTTCTACCCTGATTTAATTACTTTACATCTTGTAGTTTCCCCTTTATCTATAGTGCCTAATGCACAATTTCTGACTATTACTGTATTCTCTTCTTTTTCATTTGTTTTAGAATTATTATTTATATGGGGTGGAATTTTATGCTGGCGGCGGGGATCCTGATGTCGGGGGAAACTAGAACATAGAGCATAGAACATAGAACAGTACAGCACAGTACAGGCCCTTCGGCCCACGATGTTGTGCCGAACCTTTAACCTACTCTAAGATCAAACTACCTACCTACCTTCATTCTACTATCATCCATGTACCTATCCAAGAGTTGCTTAAATGTCCCTAATGTAACTACTTCTACTACCACCGCTGGCAGTGCATTCCACGCACCCACCACTCTCTGTGTTAAGAACCTACCTCTGACATCTCCCCGAAACCTTCCTCCAATCACCTTAAAATTATGCCCCCTGGTGATAGCCCTTTCCGCACTGGGAAAAAGTCTCTGGCTATCCACTCTATCTACGCCTCTCATCATCTTGTACCCCTCTATCAAGTCACCTCTCATCCTTCTTTGCTCCAATGAGAAAAGCCCCAGCTCCTTCAATCTTTCTTCGTAGGACATGCCCTCCAGTCCAGGCAGCATCCTGGTAATTCTCCTCTGCACCCTCTCTAAAGCTTCCACATCCTTCCTATAATGAGGCGACCAGAACTGAACACAATATTCCAAGTGTGGTCGAACCAGGGTCTTATAGAGCTGCAGCATAACCTCGCGGCTCTTAAACTCAATCCCCCTGTTAATGAAAGCCAACACACCATACGCCTTTTTAACAACCCTATCAACTTGGGTGGCAACTTTGAGCGATCTATGGACATGGACCCCAAGATCCCTCTGTTCCTCCACACTACCAAGAATCCTGTCTTTAAGCCTGTATTCTGCATTCAAATTTGACCTTCCAAAATGAATCACTTCACACTTTTCCAGGTTGATCTCCATCTGCCACTTCTCAGCCCAGCTCTGCATCCTGTCAATGTCCCGTTGCAACCAACAACAGCCTTCCACACTATCCACAACTCCAGCAATCTTTGTGCCATCGGCAAACTTGCTAACCCAGCCTTCCACTTCCTCATCCAAGTCATTTATAAAAATCACAAAGAGCAGAGGTCCCAGAACAGATCCCTGCGGAACACCACTGGTCACCGAGCTCCATGCTGAATACTTTCCATCTACTACCACCCTCTGTCTTCTATGGGCCAGCCAATTTTGTATCCAGACAGCCAACTTTCCCTGTATCCCATGCCTCCTTACTTTCTGAATGAGCCTACCATGGGGAACCTTATCAAACGCCTTGCTAAAATCCATATACACCACATCCACTGCTCTTCCTTCATCAATGTGTTTTGTCACATCTTCAAAAGAATTCAATAAGGCTTGTGAAGCATGACCTGCCCCTCACAAAGCCATGCTGACTGTCTCTAATCAAACCATGCTTTTCTGAATAATCGTAAATCCTGTCTCTCAGAATCCTCTCCAATAATTTGCCCACTACCGACATAAGACTGACTGGTCTATAATTCCCAGGGTTATCCCTATTCCCTTTCTTGAACAAGGGACTAAAGGAAACTAATCCTCACATCACCTCTTGTACGGAAGGCCCACCGAATTTAGTGCCAATCAGGCACTTAACTGGACAGCGGCGGGCCTTCCGTAGGACTTAGGACCCCATCGCCAGAAATCCAATCCAATCAGAGGCTAGCAACTGCAGTGCCACCACGGAGGTGATGGCTGCTGCTGTAGCTGCAGCAACCAAACACCAAGGAGCGGTGCTGGAATCAGGCTTAAGGGAGGTCAGGGTGGGAGGGGTCTCGTGGGGCAGGGGCAGCATCAGAGTGGGGGGAAGGAGGGTCGGCAGCAAGGGCAGGGGCAAGGCCCTCAATGGGCCCCTGCACCTTCCCGATGCCAGGTCCCTCGTTCAGGCACTAAGTGGCTTTGAATGAGGAACTCCCCACCCCCCAACCCTCCTGCAGCCAGGAAGCAGCCAGCACAGTTTTTGGTGCCGTGCTTCCCGTGCGGCGACAAGGCTGCCCACTGCGTAGGTAATTGCATCTGTGGTGGGAAGAGGACTTTAATTAGAGTCATAGAGTCATACAGCATAGAAACAGACCCACCGCGTCCATGCCGACCATAATGCCTATCTATACTAATCCCACCTGCCTGCATTAATTCCATATCCCTCTATGCCTTGCTCATTTAAGTACCTGCCCAGATGCCTCTTAAATGTCGCTACTGTTCCTGCCTCCACCACCTCCTCAGGCAGCTCAATCCAGATACTCACTATTCTTTGTGTGAAAAATGTACCCCTTTGATCCCCTTTAAACCTCCTCCCTCTCATCTTAAATCTATGCCCTCTAGTTTTAGTCACCCCTACCATGGGAAACAGACTCTGGCTATCTACACTATCTATGCCTCTCATAATTTTATATACCTCTATCATGTCCCCTCTCAGCCTCCTTCGCTGCAGGGAAAACAGACCCAGCCTATCCAGCCTCTCCTTATAACTCCAGCCCTGCAAACCAGGCAACATCCTTGTGAATCTTTTCTGCACCCTCTCTAGCTTAATCACATCTTTCCTATAGTGCGGTGACCAGAACTGCACACAGTACTCCAAATGCGGTCTAACCAACGTTATGTACAACTGTAACATGACGTCCCAACTCTTGTACTCAATGCCTCGGCCAATGAAGGCAAGCATGCCATACGCCTTCTTCACCACCCTGTCTACCTGTGTTGCCACTTTCAGGGAGCTATGTACTTGCACCCCAAGGTCTCTCTGCTCAACAACACTCCCCAGGGCCCTGCCATTCACTGTATATGTCCTGCCCTGGTTTATTGTCCCAAAATGCATCATTTCACACTTGTCTGCGTTAAATTCCATTTGCCACTCCCTTGCACACTTTCCCAGTTGATCTATATCCTGTTGTAACCTTAGGCAACCTTCTTCACTGTCCACTATACCACCAATTTTGGTGTCATCTGCAAACTTACTAATCATGCCCCTTACATTCACATCCAAGTCATTAATATATATGACATACAATAGAGGGCCCAGTACCGATTCCTGCGGCACACCACTGGTCACCGGCCTCCAATCTGAAAAACAACCCTCCACTGCCACCCTCTGCCTCCGATCACCAAGCCAATTTTGTATCCAATTTGCTAGCTAACCCTGGATCCCATGTGTTCAAACCTTCTGGACCAGCCTACCATGCAGGACCTTGTCAAAGGCCTTGCTAAAGTCCATGTAGACTACATCCATCGCCCTGCCCTCATCAAGCCTCTTGGTCACCTCCTCGAAAAACTCAATCAAGTTCGTGAGACATGATTTCCCACGCACAAAGCCATTCTGACTATCCCTAATTAGACCTTGCCTTTCCAAATGCATATAAATCCTGTCTCTCAGAATCCCTTCCAATAACTTTCCCACCACTGATGTAAGGCTCACCGGCCTGTAGTTCCCCGGCTTATCCCTGCTGCCCTTCTTAAATAAAGGGACAACATTAGCTAACCTCCAGTCTTCCGGTGCCTCACCCGTGGCTAATGATGATACAAAAATCTTTGCTAGTGCCCCAGAAATCTCCTCCCTTGCTTCCCATAGCATCCTAGGATACACCTGATCAGGCCCTGGGGATTTATACACCTTAATGCGCTTCAAAACTTCCAACACCTCCTCCTTTGTAATGTTGATATGCTCCAGGATATTGGTGTTCCCTCCCTTGAACTCATTAGCTTCCATGACCTTCTCCACGGTAAATACAGATGAGAAATATTCATTTAAGACTGCGCCCATTTCCCATGGCTCCACACATAGATTGCCACACTGATCCTTAAGGGGACCTACTCTCTCCCTAGCTACCTTCTCTTCTTTGGCCTTCTTGTATCGGGAGACAATGGGTAAGCGCCTGGAGGTGGTCAGTGGTTTGTGGAGCAGCGCCTGAAGTGGCTATAAAGGACAATACTAGAGTGACAGATTCTTCCACAGGTGCTGCAGAAAAAATTGGTTGTCAGGGCTGTTACACAGTTGGCTCTCCCCTTGCGCTTCTGTCTTTTTTCCTGGCAACTGCTAAGTCTCTTCGACTCGCCACATTTTAGCGCCACCTTTATGGCTGCCCGCCAACTCTGGCGATCGCTGGCAACTAACTCCCACGACTTGTGATCAATGTCACAGGACTTCATGTCGCGTTTGCAGACATCTTTAAAGCAGAGACATGGATGGCCGGTAGGTCTGATACCAATGGCGAGCTCGCTGTACAATGTGTCCTTGGGGATCCTGCCATCTTTCATGCGGCTCACATGGCCAAGCCATCTCAAGCGCCGCTGACTCAGTAGTGTGTATAATCTGGGGTTGTTGGCCACCTCGAGGACCTCTGTGTTGGAGATGCGGTCCTGTCACCTGATGCCAAGGATTCTCCGGATGCAGCGAAGATGGAATGGATTGAGACGTCGCTCTTGGCTGACATACGTTGTCCAGGCCTCGCTGCCATACAGCAAGGTACTGAGGACACAGGCTTGATACACGCGGACTTTTGTGTTCCGTGTCAGTGCGCCATTTTCCCTCAATCTCTTGGCGAGTCTGGACATAGTAGTGGAAGCCTTTCCCATGCGCTTGTTGATTTCTGCATCGAGAGACAGGTTACTGGTGATAGTTGAGCCTAGGTAGGTGAACTCTTGAACCACTTCCAGAGCGTGGTCACCGATATTGATGGATGGAGCATTTCTGACGTCCTGTCCCATGATGTTCGTTTTCTTGAGGCTGATGGTTAGACCAAATTCATTACAGGCAGCCGCAAACCTGTCGATGAGACTCTGCAGGCACTCTTCAGTGTGAGATGTTAATGCAGCATCGTCAGCAAAGAGGAGTTCCCTGATGAGGACTTTCCGTACTTTGGTCTTCGCTCTTAGGCGGGCAAGGTTGAACAACCTGCCCCCTGATCTTGTGTGGAGGAATATTCCTTCTTCTGAAGACTTGAACGCTTGTGAGAGCAGCAGGGAGAAGAAAATCCCAAACAGTGTGGGTGCGAGAACACTGCCCTTTTTCACGCCACTCAGGATAGGAAAGGGGTCTGATGAGGCTCCACTATTACGAATTCTGCCTTTCATATTGTCATGGAATGAGGTGATGATACTTAGTAGCTTTGGTGGACATCCAATTTTTTCTAGTAGTCTGAAGAGACCACGTCTGCTGACGAGGTCAAAGGCTTTGGTGAGATTAATGAAAGCAACGTAGCGGGGCATCTGTTGTTCGCGGCATTTCTCCTGTAGCTGACCAAGGGAGAACAGCATGTCAATGGTCGAAAGCCACACTGTGCCTCAGGGTAGACACGCTCGGCCAGCTTCTGGAGCCTGTTTAAAGCGATTCGAGCGAAGACTTTCCCCACTATGCTGAGCAGGGAGATTCTCTAGCTACCCTTTTACTCTCAATATACTTATAGAATCTTTTAGGATTCTCCTTTATCTTATCTGCCAGGGAAATCTCATGGCCCCTTTTCGCCCTCCTAATTTCCTTCTTAAGTGTAGTCCTACATCTCCTATACTCCTCGAGGGACTGCTTGATCCCAGCTGCCTATACCTGACATATGCCTCCTTCTTTGTCCTGATCAGACCCTCAATATCCCTCATTAACCAAGGTTCCCTATTCTTGCCAGCCTTGCCCTTCCATCTAACAGGAACATGCCAGCCCTGAACTCTTCCTATCTCACTTTTAAAAGCCTCCCACTTGCCAGACATCCCGTGACCTGTAAACAGCCTCCCCCATTCAACGTTTGAGAGTTCCTGTCTGATGCCATCGAAATTAGCCTTCCCCCAATTTAGGACTTCAACCTGAGGACCAGTCCTATCCTTTTCCATAACTATCTTGAAGGGGTTAATTAGGGGTTAATTACCCAATTAAGGGCCTCAATTGATGGTGGAGCGGGAAGGCCGTTCACAGGCCTACCCGTCCCGGACTAAATTTCGGCGGAGGTGGTATTCCTCCTCGCCACCATCCCACCCGATTTTATGCTCTCCCCACCTCCAAACCCACTGCAGGGGAAGAGCATAAAATTCCACCTATTGTCTTTTTCACTTGAGCCCTCCCCCCTGCACACTCCCTGCCATTTGCTAGTTTAAAATACTTGTGACCACCCTATTTATCTTCGGTCCCAGACAAGTTCAGGTGGAGCCTGTCCCAGTGGTGCAGTTTAATCCTATCCCAGTATTGGTGCCAGTGTGGAACCCTCTTCCCCATACCACTCATTCTGTGTTCACCTTCCTAATCTGTTTATCCCTATGCCAATTTGCACGTGGCTCTGGTAATAATCCAGGGATTATAACTCTTGAGGTCCTGCTTTTTTAATTTAGCTCCTAGCTCCTGGTACTCTTTGAACAGGACCTCTTGCCTAGTCTTTCCTATGTTGTTGGTCCCAAGATGGATTACAACAACTTGATCCTCTCTCTCCCTCCAATATCTTTTCAAGCAAATGTAAGATGGCCCTCACCCTGGCACCAGCTAGGCAATATACCATGTAAGACTCTTGATCCAGTTTACAAAGGATGCTATCCATCCCCTCAAATATTGAATCCCTTACAATTACCACATTATGCTTCCCTTCCTACTCCCTTTGGACAGTCTCCTGCTCCAAGGTGTCACGGTCAACATTCTGGCTGTCCTTCCGACAGTCTTCATCCTTATCCTCTCAGGTAGCAAGCTCATTGTACTGCTATTTATTGAATCAGTTTCTGTGGATCTCTATCTCACCTGGGTTCTCCTTACTTTGTGCACTAATGGTTGAGACCTGTATGCATCTGTCCATCCAACATGTCAGTGGGCTGGCAGATCCCAGGCTGAGGGTTAAATAAACTCTCAGCCTGTGAGTCTTTCTCGCCCCTGGCCACGACCCCTCCAAACTGGGGACCGCGTTTATGTTCCACTATCAACAACTCAACACAGGCCAGGATCCAGTACCAGCCTAATTTACAGGACTTCCATAACACTTGCATTGGAGTATCTACAGTCAGTGGGAGGTTCCTTAATTAACATTTTGCTAGCATGCATCCAGATGTGCATTGCAGATCTGCACAAATCTGTGGACGTTTGGAACTGCTATTTTAAGTTTATTGTAAACTTGCTCTTTTCCACCAAATATTGTTTTCTTAATGGTTAAAGACTAAATATTCATTTCACTTTTTTTATTCAGGTACAACTTCTAGTGTCATTCTGGACCTAGATAAGAATCTATCAGTGGTAATTTCAGCCTGCGTGGCAATGATTTATACATTACTTGGCGGATTGTATTCAGTGGCATATACTGACGTTGTTCAATTAGGATGCATTTTCTTTGGTTTGGTGAGTTGTAGAGTCTATAATATACAGCGACAATATTTTGTTAAAGATAGATTCGAATATTTTGAACCATTACTTTAACACAATAACGCTAGACTTTTAGCCAATGTTTGAGGTCAGTTCAACCTCTCATTATGTTTGTTGTAAACTAGGATTGCTGTGTGAGTAACATTTCTTTTATCAGCCCCACTTTTAAATTATTTTTATATCAGTTCTTTCAGGTTCTCCTTTATCCCACAAAAACCTCCAAGTAACAGGGGTCATTAATCTGATTACAAAGATCAATATGGTCGCATGCTCAAATGATCATTGTAAGTGTCAGCTTGGCTCAGTTGAAAGACTCTCACATTGAAGAATGAGCCTTCTGAGTTTAAGGCCCAACAGAGATTGAACTGGTACTCCATTATCAGAGGTGCCAAGTTTCAAATGAGATGCCTGTCTCAATTAATGTAAAAGTTCCCATTGCACTAATTGAAGAACAGGGAGTTCTCTTGGTGTCCGGAATAGAATTTCCCCCTCAACCAATACTTCCATACTTATCATTATTCTCATTTGTTCCACTTCATAAAAGGCCATTGGTCACATACCTACATGAGAATTGATTGGTGATTGTTTTTTTTTTGTTAGGAATGATACTTCTGTATATTAACACTGTAATAAGTTATTGAAATAAAAAGAAAAACAATCAATATTGAAAATCTGAAATTAAAATGATTGCAGAAATACACAGCAGGTGCATCGGCATCCGAAAAGTAGAAATACAAGCTAACATTTTGGGTTGAAGTCTTCTATCAGAACTGCATAATTACTTAATAATGAATCAAGTGACATTAATAATTATTTCTAATATATCAAGGTCACAGACCTGAAACATTAGGCTGAATTTTTCCAGCGTCAATGAAGTCCTGTCTTTGGGGCCGAAAGCAGGAGATGGCCCCAAGCTGGCGGAAGGCGGGACCCTGGGCCGGACTTTAACCAGCAATGGCCAATTAACAGGCCGCCACCATGATTGCCATCCAACTGAGGACAGCGGCCACCTCCCAGAACTGCTGGCCCTATTTGAGGGCCGACAGCTTTTTAGCCTCAGCAGCACCACCACTGGCAGTGGCCACTGCTGAGGCTGCAGGATCAGGAGGAGGGCACCTCCATGCCGAGGCACCCTCAAAGACCTGGTAAGTTAACCTTAAAGAGCTGGGGGTCAGGCAGGCAGGCAGGCCCCGACAATCAGTAAGGTGGTGGTGTCACCTTCAAGCAGTAGTGAAATAGCCACGCAAACAGCCATTGCCGCCGGGGACCCCTCCAAGGGCCATGGAGTGGCCACCCCCCACTCCCAGGAACCCTGCTGGGAGGTCGCCAGAGTTTACCTGGCGGTCTCCCCACATGGCGGCAGCCCCTCCCAACGCCGGTGACACATCAATGGGGGCTGGAAGTGGTCCTTAATTGGACACTTAAGTGGCTCAATTGCTGCCCAATGCGCTGCCATGCCGCTGAGGTTCCCGCTTCTGGTAATGCGCCATGGCAGCAAGAAGATGTCAGGCCTCCCACCTTCCCCCGATATATAATCCAGCTATCCCACCTCCCAGCCCGTCTCCAAAGGGAAAATTCAGCCATTCTGTTTCTCTCTCCACAGATGCTGCCAGACCTGCTGAGTAGTTCCAGCATTTTTTGTTTTTATTTCAGATTTCCAGCATTTGGCTTTTGTAACTAATTATTTATCTGATAACTTAACAAATCTCCCAGCCTCAGTAGGTATGGAACAGGCTGCTGTTAAATGTATTCATTGTTTCAATTATGAGTGGATAATTGCAATACTTGGTTTGTCTTTTAGTGGCTGTGTGTACCATTCACAATTCTAAATCCTGCTGTTACAAGCATCAGGATCACAGCAGTTAAGGAGGTCCATCAAAAACCTTGGCTTGGAAAAATTGATGAGAGGTTCATTGGAAAATGGATAGATGATCTTTTGCTAATGGTAAGATATAGAAATTATCTTCTGAATAGTGAATTAATTTTTATTTGTTCGGGTGATGTGGGCATTACTGGCTAGGTCAGCATTTATTGCCCATCCCTAATTGCCCTTGAGAAGGTGGTGGTGAGCTGCCTTCTTGAGCCGCTGCAGTCCTTGGGGTGTCGGTACACCAACAGTGCCGATAGGAAGGAAGTTCCAGGATTTTGACCCAGCAACAGTGAAGGAACGGCAAGATAATTCCAAGTCAGGATGGTGTGAGGCTTGGAGGGGAACTTGTAAGTGGTGGTGTTCCCATGCATCTGCTGCCTTTGTCCTTCTAGTTGGTAGAGGTCACGGGTTTGGAAGGTGCTGTCCAAGGAGCCTCGGTGCGTTGCTGCATTGCATCTTGTAGATGGTACACACTGCTGCAACCGTGTGTCTGGGGTGGAGGGAGTGACTGTTGAAGGTGGTGGATGGGGTGCCAAACAAGCGGGCTGCTTTGTCCTGGATGGTGTCGAGCTTCTTGAGTGTTGTTCGAGCTGCACCCACCCAGGCAAGTGGAAAGTATTCCATCACACTCCTGACTTGTGCCTTGTAGATGGTGGACAGGCTTTGGGGAGTCAGAAGGTGAGTCACTTGCTGCAGAATTCCTGCCTCTGACCTGCTGTTGTAGCCACAGTATTTATGTGACTGGTCCAGTTCAGTTTCTGGTCAATGGTGACCCCCAGAATGTTGATAGTGGGGGATTCAGCGATGGTAATGCCAATGAACATCAAGGGGAGATGGTTAGATTCTCTCTTGTTGGAGATGGTCATTGCCTGGCACTTGTGTGGTGCGAAAGTTGCTTGCCACTTATCAGCCCAAGCCTGGATGTTGTCCAGCTCTTGCTGCATATGGGCATGGGCTGCTTCAGTATCTGAGAAAATGCATTGTTTTATCTGGTATTATTTAAAGAGTTACTGATTAATGATAAAATCTATGGGCAGTCAGATACATATTTAGATTTAGCTTTAGAATATTTCAAGAGAGGGCAGTGGTTTCTCTTCATCATTGTTTAATCTTATCTGCTTTTTGTAGTTTAGTTGCAGATTTAATATGCACCAGGAATTATATTACAATAGGAGGTATATTTTCCTCAGGGAATAAACTATTATGAGCAAAGTATAAGTTGATGGGGAATGTTGATCTTTATTGTAAATGAGATTCCAGGGGTTGGATTTTCCTTCTGGGGTCAGGAATCCGACAACAGGAGAACTTCCAGCTCCCAACCCTGCACCATGTTGGAAGTAGACCCCGATGCAAGTTTTCAGTGCCAGGCCAATTAATGGCTGGAGGGCATACTCACCTTCCAATTCAGGATGGTGGGCGGGCTCCCGAGACTGGAAGGCCAATAGGAGGTCCTCCAGCAATGACACATCCGCAGCCCCACCATCTGAGGTGGGAGCTGATGATGTATGTAGGAGAGAGAACAATTTAAAAAAATGTAAAATAGAAAGAGGCCACAGCTACCAGGCCATCCTCGTGGAGGGCGGGACCCCACCCCATGGCAGTCTGCGGCCTCAGCTCTGGCCCAATGTGGTACGTCGGCTGCTGGATGGGTTTAAAAAGCCACTGGAACACTGCCTCCCCCCCCTCCCCCGCACCAGTCTTCCTCAGGAGGCTGCCTCCTCTCACTGGTTGTGTTATGGCTACCGAAGGGGGCCCACTTGCCGACTGGAAAATTCCAGTTGGCGCAGGAGAGGGGCCTTAATACGCCCCCTAATTACCATTATTGGCTACGTGCTGCTTGTGGGTGGGTAGCCGTTCCACCCCCAACCCAGTCTTTTCCAAAATGGCTCAGGGTGGAACTGTGCCAGAAAACCGGCACACCAGCTGGCAGCAGGAAATTCCGGGCCTACCTGCCTCCGGTCCCGGCTGCCATCAGGCTGTGAAAATCCGGCCCCAAATGTGTTACTTACACTGCTCTGTGCATTCCTACTGTTGTAAATCACTGAAAAACAAATGATCAAATACTTTTAAAAAAGTTAAATATATTGTTAAGCGATTATTAACATGGCAGGTAAACAAGTTCAGTATCCTAAAGGAATAAATGGAAATGAAAGGACAGTTAGCTACTTTTACACAGTATTGATTAAGGAGAGTCCGAAGAGCCATCTTTGATACCCCTGTCTGAAAATGAACACTATGCGGAGGAAGGACAGTTTCGGGGTTGATTAGCTTATGGTATCTTGTAATATTGTCCTATCTTCCTCTCACCTTGGAAAGACCTCTCCATATTTTAGAAGTACGACCTTTGACCCAGTACCAAACTAATACTGTGTTTCATCGGAATGTACAATTTATAAGATAATATTTCTGAGCGGAGGCTTTTCTACAAATGTGCCTCTGTTCCTGTTGCATTTTAGGATCTGAAACATGTGGCAATGTCACACTGAATGATACTGAAGCAGTTAGTCTTGATGCTACAATAAATCATACAAATATGGTTTCATAGACAGACTGGAACTTAATTTTCATCTATAGGTGTTGGGAGGAATACCGTGGCAGGCTTATTTTCAAAGAGTGCTGGCTTCTTCCTCCACTAAAAATGCTCAAAGATTATCAATAGCAGGAGCATTTGGTGGTTGTTTAATGGGCATCCCTTCAGTCCTGATTGGCTCCGTTGCAGCTTCCACAGGTACAGTAATCCATAAACATCTACCAGCTCTGGTTGACTGATTAATTACCCAGCCACCATAGGCAATTTGTAACAAAAACAGGAAATGCTGGAAATACTCAGCAGGTCTGACAGCATCTGTGGAGAGAGAAATAGAGTTAACATTTCAGGTCCGTGACCTTTTGGGTCATGATCTGAAACGTTATCTCTGTTTCTCTCTCCACAGATGCTGCCTGACCTGCTGAGTATTTCCAGCATTTTCTGTTTTGTTTCAGATTTCCAGCATTCACAGTATTTTGCTTTTGTATGTTTCCCTATCTGTGTGTGTGTGTGCCTTTGTCTGTGTGTCCTGGTCTGTGCATGTGTTCTGCATTTACGTGTGTGCGTGCATGTCTGTGTCTGCACGTGTGGCTGTGTCTGCAAATGTCTGTCTGTGTGTGTCTTTTTCTATGTGGCTGCGCCTGCATGCACCTATGTTTTCGTGTGTGTTGTGTCTGTGCCTGCGTGTGTGTCTGCGTCTACATGTGTGTGCGCGCGAAATAAAGGGGAGGGGATTGGGTGAAATCTCTACTATTCATTGTGTTTGCTAACGTCATTGTAGCAGCTGATAAAGGATATTGCAGAAAACCATGTTTCAACTTGTTAGCCAATTTAGCAATCTTCAAGAATTCAACTTTACCTACTCAGCTCGCATACTGGAATTAAACAGAGTGTATGTACATTTTCTTCGGTGAGTTTCTCCAGTCTTTAATTCAAAGACCCAAGGGGCTAGAAAGTGGATGCGTTGTGCCTGTTTTTCATGTGCTAAATGTGCACTTAAGCCTCCAAAATGGCAGGCAGGAAGCGTGCGCTCATTACGAGCTGAGGTGCTTGGCTTTGTTTTTCAAACAAGGATGCTAATGCCTGTTTGAGGCCCTGTTTGCAATGTTGGGTTGCCTGGTCCACATGCAGCCTAACAGGCAGTCCTTAAAGGGACCACTGCAAACTGCAACCAAAAAGTTATGGGTTTAAAATATTCTTGCCTGAATGAGGAGCAGGAGGCTACCAGACACCACTCCCTTTACCGCATCCCCTCCCAACACTAATCATGACCTCGAAACCCCTAGATCACCGCTGCCATACTCCCCAATCCCAGCTGCTACCCTTCCGATCCTGGCTGCCAGCTTCACAGCCCCTGCTACCCACCCTCTCAGTCAACCCCCTCTCTTGATCTTCCCGCCACCCACCAAGGCACCCAGTGCTCTTCTAGGACTTACCTGAGGGTCACTGTTGGCGTTGCAGCAGCTCAATCTTCCAGGCATTTTTTCCAGCCAGTTGCCTGGGGATGCCAATTAGGTGTCAACAGCTCGCCTCCTCGATGACAATGAGGCCCGAGACTAATATTAGGTTTGCCTCAGACCTATCCATTCAGTTGCAGTTCTGGGTGCAAACTCATTTTCTGGCCAAAAAGAATTTTCCTTCTGCCTCAATTATCAAATGCAGGGTGTGGCATGGTACTATGTCATTCTAAATAAGAGGATTCCAGGCTTAAACTTTGGCCTGTGCTGGGTTAATTAAGCTAAACATTGGGCAATGGTGGGATTCCACAAAACTCTTATCCATGTCTTTGTTACCTCTAGACTTGACTACTCCCACTGTGAACCCGCCATAAACTTGCGATCATCCAAACCCCGTATTCTATATCATACCAAGTCCCATTTATCTATCACCCTTGTGCTCATTCACCTACATTGGTTCCCAGTCCAGCAATGCCTCCAGTTTAAAATTCTCATTCTTGTTGTCAAATCCCTCCATGGCCTTACTCTTCCTATCTCTGTAACCTGCTCCAGCCCTACAATCCTCCAAGATCTCTGCATCCCTCCAATTCTGGTCCGTTGTGCATCCCTAATTTTCATTGCTCCACCATTGTTGTCTGTACCGAGGCCCTAAGCTCTGGAATTCCCTCCCGAAACATTTCCATCTCCAGACCTCTCTTTGCTCCTTTAAGATGCTCCTTAAAACCTTTGACCAAGTTTTTGATTATTCTACTATCTCCTTATATGGCTTGTTACACTTTTCTAACGAACTATACTTACTGGGCTGAAACAATGGCGGCCTGCACCCGTGGACCACACGTCGCAGAGCTGCCACAATATTAAACGTGGTGGCTCATTTAAATAGCTGGGGCGAAACGCCCCCCCCCCCACCACCACCCTGATGACATGGAGGGGGCAGGCGGTCCGTCCCCGGTAATGGCCTCAGTTACCTTTGCACAGGCGCCATTTTTAAAGGGCTTCGAGCCCTCATTTCAATATAAATATTTAAAGAAGTAAATATTTTAAAAATTAAGTAAATGTATCCTGATCCTCTCCCACCACCCCCCCCCCCCCACCCCCAATAACCACAGAATTAATTACCTGCCTTCTCCTCCCCCTGAAACACTTACCTTGTGCTCCCGACCTACTCCCTCCAAAGTTCATCAACTTTAAACTTTGCCCCTTCACACCATCCCCGACACCAATGACTTTGGTGCAGCTCCCCCACTCCTGCACTGAAAAACTTACCTGGACCCCCCTCCCCACCAGTGTTCCGCCTTGGATCCCCAGATGGCCACCGGCATCAATATCACTCCAGGGCGGACAGCGGGAGCGTGACGGTTATTAATTCAGTTATTTAAATTAATTAACATATTGAAATTGGGCTCCTGTCACCCAGCGGCAGGGGGGCGGCCCCAAGGCCTCGCTGCCGCCGGCAATATTGGGACGGGCCTTCCCAGCATCGAGGCCTGTGGCAGGCCTCTGCTGGAGCCATTTTCCACGCCCTCCCACCTCCCACCACCATGACCCCCAATGTCAGGGGGGGTGGGTCTGTAAAATTCAGCCTAATGAAAGAGGTAGTGCAGTAATAAAACAGCATTGGTCAGTAAATTGTGCTTTACATTTTAAAAACAGATTGCCTCAATATAATAGCACAAAATAATAGTCTTATATTAAAATGAAAATCTGACCACCTTTCCAGATTTTAAAGAAAGAGTGTTAAATCTGTGTAATGGTAACTTGTGGTGATGCAGCAGTATAATAGCACAATAGCCGGGATCCTTCCTGTTGGTGAAAACATTAGCGGAGATTTTTCAACTTTGTGCTGCCTGTGGGGCAGAAGAATTTGTAGCCAGCAAGTCCCCACATCAAGTTCAGAACATCAGAAATTGTCTCCAACATAGTCAAATATCTATTTGCTGGTATAAATTAGTTGTCAATTTTCTGATTTCGTTTGTTAAAATCTGACACAAGTCTTATTTTATTTTCAGACTGGAATCAGACTTCTTACGGTTCCCTGTCACCCTATGAGAAGAATGAAACTGCCATGATCCTGCCAATAGTTCTTCGATATTTGTGTCCTCCTCATATTTCTATATTTGGAATTGGTGCCATTGCAGCTGCTGTCATGTCCTCAACTGACTCCTCTCTCCTTTCATCAAGTTCCATGTTCACCCATAATATCTACCGAAGAATTCTCAGACCAAAGGTAACTTTAAGAGATGTGTTTGTATACACAAGTGTCCCAGTCATAAATGATATCAAAGCTGAATAATAAAAGGATATCATAAGTTATAAAATATCATAAAGAATCAGTCTATTAAACCCTCTTGAGCACAGACACCACTTTGAAGGTTGTATGAATCCTTTATACGAGATATACGGGTTAGATTTTCATCTGTACCTCCTGGGCATGAATTATTGCCTGGGAGGAAAACTGGGTTCAGAAGATCACACAGAGCTCACCTGATTCTTTTTCTATTAAGTTAAATGTAGGGAAAATGGCACAAGCTCTGCTTTAAGTGGTTATCAACTCCACCTAACCTTCCATTCTGATCATTCACGTGCAGGTGATACAAGCAAAAATCTAACCCCATTTGTGTTGTGTTGTTATTCTGCACGTACCAAGAAACCAGGATTTGTATAACTGTGTAACAGGGAAATGTGTGGCTATACTGCCTGCTAATACCAATTTGCCTTTTACACTATTGCTGCACTTTGTGCCAATGGTTTAAGGGTATTTTCTATAAACTCCCATATCCTTCCCCTGTGTTGTTTCACATTTATTTTATACTCAGGTCATGCAGACTGCTACAACCTCACTGCTGCATAGTGGTCTGCATCCACACAGATTCCTGGCCATGCTGAGGGAGTGCCCAGGAATGATAGGAACTCACGCAAACAATGAAGTTGTCCCTCGGGACAGCACCACATCCCGCTGTCCAGCTCAGTCAGATAGCTTACAAGCCCAGACAACCACAGCACCAATACCTTTGGGTCCTGTAGCTGCAGAGCCATTTCTTAACCAAGCACAAGGTACTACGTGGCCATTTCCTTTCCTAGAGGCTGGCACTAACAAACATTCAGCTCCCTTTCCCTTTCCACTTAGGTGGTGCAGTGGTTAGCACTACAGCCTCAGAGCTCCGGCGACCTGGGTTCAATTCTGGGTACTGCCTGTGCGGAGTTTGCAAGTTCTCCCTGTGACCGTGTGGGTTTCCGCTGGGTGCTCTGGTTTCCTCCCACAGCCAAAGACTTGCAGGTTGATAGGTAAATTGGTCATTGTAAATTGCCTCTAGTGTAGGTAGGTGGTGGGGATGTGATAGGGAATATGGGATTAATGTAGGATTAGTTTAAATGAGTGATTGTTGGTCGGCACAGACTTGGTGGGCTGAAGGGCCTGTTTCAGTGCTGTATCTCTAAAATAAAAAAATTTTAAAAAACACTTAGAAAGAGTACATGGGTAGACGCCATGCACATTACACTTGTGACACATTTGTGGAGTGTAATCTTGTGTTGCTGAAGAGAGTAGCATTGAAGTTCGGGGCATTCTAGGACACATGCTCACCATCAAAAATGTCCTACACTTGGGGGATTCCAACCAGATAGTAAAAGTGCAGCATCTTTCACATTGCTGCTAGTTTTCCTTGGGAAAGGAAAATAGGAACAGGAGTAGGCCATTCAGTCCCTTGAACCTCTGCTGCCATTCAATGAAATTATGGCTAAAATGTTTCCTAACTCTCTCCACCTGCTTTGGCTTAATAGTTTGATGTTGATGTTAAGCCCAGTAAATTCAAGTCAGTTGTTACTAGCATGGTGTAACAGTGTACTGCCGGTTTGGAAATGTCCAGGAGCATATAAATGCAAGGCAGCAGGTTAGAGTAGTCCCTGCCCTGGAAGTGGTCTCTAGGACTGGATGCAGGACAACGAAAAGTTCTCCTATGACTCTCTTGGGAAATAACAGCATCCATATAGTTTTCTTGGCATATTTCCAATGAAATGCAGGAGTGGTGATATGAGGTTGTCTCAGATGCAAACACATCTGTCTTCTATGCTTCCTCTGATCCTCTTCCTGTGTCAGTCTTCCATAGAGTCATAGAGTTTTACAGCTCAGAAACAGGCCCTTCGGCCCAACGCGCCTGCGCCGACCATCAAGCACCCGTCCTAACTAATCCCATTTCCCCGCACTTGGTCTGTAGCCTTGTATGTTATGGCATTTCAAGTGTTCATCTAAATACTTCTTGAATGTCGTGAGTGTTCCTGCTTTTACCACCCCTTCAGGCAGTGTGTTCTGGATTCCAACCACCCTCTGGGTGAAAAAATTCCTCCACAACTCCCCTCAAAACCTCCTGCCCCTTACCTTAAATCTATGCCCCCTAGTTATTGACCTCTCTGCTACGAAAAAACGTTTCTTCCGATCTACCCTATCTATGCCCCTCATAATTTTGTATACCTCAATCAAGTCCCCCCTCAGCCTTCTCCACTCCAAGGAAAACAAACCCAGCCTATCCAGTCTGTCTTCATAACTAAAATACTCCAGCCCAGGCACCATCCTGGTGAATCTCCTCTGCACCCTCTCCATTGGAATCACATCCTTCCTATAGTGTGGCGACCAGAACTGTACACAGTATTCCAACTGTGGCCTAACCAGCATTTTATACAGCTCCATCATAACCTCCCTGCTCTTATATCCTATGCCTCGGCTAATAAAGGCAAGTATCCCGTATGCCTTCCTAACCATCTTATCTACCTGTGTTGCTGCCTTCAGTGTTCTATGGACAAGCACCCCAAGGTCCGTCTGACCCTCTGTACTCATTAAGGTCCTACCATCCATTGTATATTCCATTGCCTTGTTAGACCTCCCAAAATGCATCACCTCACACTTCTCAGGATTAAATTCCATTTGCCACTGCTCTGCCCATCTTACCAGCCCATCTATATCGTCCTGTATTCTAAGGCTTTCCTCCCCACTATTTACAACACCACCAATTTTCATGTCGTCTGCTCTCAATTTTAATCATATCTCATCACATCTTGGAGTTACTATATTTTTCATTGGCTTATCCTATTTTATTGGTGCCACACCACAAAAGAGAACTTTGTTGAATAGGTATGCATTGATGACAATTTCCAAATGATCTTTCTGCAAAAAGGCTCTGGCTGGTCCCTTTTGCCCAGACTCCCAATCTGCTTTGCTAATCTCTATGTTCAAGATTCAGGATTTATCATGTAGGTGATATTAAAGTATCCTCAGATGGTTAGAAAGTTCCATGCCCAATGTATTGGCCTGTGGAATGATCGAGTTATTTACACAGAACTCTGCTTCTTACTGTTTTTTTTTTTCTATTTTCAGGCATCAGAAAAAGAAATCATGTATGCAATGAAGACTACAGTCTTGGTAGTGACAGTACTTGCCACTAGTCTTGCTCTCTTTACCAACACTATCTATGGCCTTTATGCACTAAGTGCTGACATTGTGTATGTTGTTCTTTTTCCACAACTTGTTTGTGTTCTGTATGTTCCATGTGTGAGCAGATTTGGATTTGTCACAGGAGTTCTGACAGGAGCAATGCTCAGGATTGCTGGAGGTGAACCTCTTTTTCATTTTCCAGCTGTTATCCACTATCCTGGAGGTTATTTCCAGGGAAGTGACTATGTCCAGATTTTTCCATATAAAACCTTTGCAATGCTCTCCTCTTTGATAGTGACTGTAGCCATGTCATATATCAGCAAACTCAGATGGCCAGAGAGGTATGTAACTGCCTTTAACTTGACAGAAAGGTCAAATGAGACAAGAATCACTGATTAAATTGGAATGGCAACAGGAGAAACAATATATAACAAACTCACAATTGGGCAGGAGGGAGTTGAGGTTCAGTCTTCTTAGTTCTCCTTCAGTTATAAGGCTTTATCTGAATTAACATAGTAATAAGTAACAAAAGATGCGGCTTGACAGGTTTGTGTAATGTATTTAGCGATGCTTTCAATCTCTTCGTGTAATGAAAAGATATTCAGGCTTCGCATACAGTGTTCCTGTCCCTCAGATTTTCTCTCTAACCTTTATTGTTTGGAGCCATTCGGTTTGAACATTTGCATATTATTTTGCTGCCATTTCTGTTGCCTGCTTTGTTCATGAAGCTAAGAATGTAGTACAGGCTGAGATCGTGTATACCACCATGTGGAAGAGGACCACCTGAGTAAAATGACTGCACAAGGATGCAAATTTCTTAATCAGCAGCCCTAGAAGGTCTCCTCGCAGATGCATGATTGCAAACGTCAAGTCAATCTTCAGGTTGATCTTTATTTTGTTCCTGATGGTGATGGTGCAAGGTTTCAATGTGTCATCACCAAGGAGAGGAATTGAGAAGAGTGTTGCCAGTGGAATTCTGTATAATTGACTTCACATTTTATTGTATTGAATTCTGCCATTAGAGGTTCCATATGAGCTGTGCAAACTCCTTCCAGTCACAGAAAGTAGGATCTGCAGCAATAAAATTCATAAAATTGTTTTGTTTCCCTGTTCTAATAGAACTCTCATTGTTTACTGGTGACATAGGTGCAAAAGCAGAGTTTACTATTAAGTTCAAAATTTTGTGTTTAATTCACATGCTAGAATACCACGTCTACTGTAGCACAGACCCACGAAATGAACCCATGCTTCTTCACTTATCATTCTCCATATACAGGTAGATTGCTTACACATAAAACATTGGATACCGGTCCTTTTAGGTTTTTTCATACAGAATGTCAGTCCTCTCTTTCCTGCTCCAAATATGAGCATCATATGTTGGCAATTTATTTTCCTCCTATTATTGTCACCAGTTAGATTGAATCTAACCCATCATGAATCTTGCCATTACACAGCCAACATTGTGCCTGTCTGAGGAACTGACTCCTGCATAACTTATTGGACTTGTTCTGAGGTAGACATGGACTCCTGCCTGCAAACTACAGCCCACAGAATAGTTTTAGTTTAAAGATACAGCACTGAAGCAGGCCCTTCGGCCCACCGAGTCTGTGCCAACCATCAACCACCCATTTATACTAATCCTACACTAATCCCATATTCCTACCACATCCACACCTGTCCCTATATTTCCCTACCACCTACCTATACTAGGGGCAATTTATAATGGCCAATTTACCTATCAACCTGCAAGTCTTTGGCATGTGGGAGGAAACCAGAGCACCCGGAGGAAACCCACGCAGACACAGGGAGAACCTGCAAACTCCACACAGGCAGTACCCAGAATTGAACCCGGGTCGCTGGAGCTGTGAGGCTGCGGTGCTAACCACTGGAAGTGGAGATCTAAAATAAAGGCTAAAATACCTGTTTGAATTGCAAGCTGGTCCAGTTTTTCTGACCTTCACTGTTAGTGAACATCCATTTCCCAGCCACAAAGGTTACAATTTCAGGACATTGCTCCGGGTAGGGAGTGTGCTGCAACTGGACCTGCACTTACAATTGACATAAGCCTATCGCATCAGTGTGAATGAGATGGGGCAGGGGCAGGGGAAGTAGGGGCAGGGGGCATCCGAGGCTTGCCCACTCTACTTTTCTGTTCCAACACCATGGGATGGCCCAAGAAGCTGAAACTGACTTTATGTTGGGAAGTGAAAGGTCTAAAGCGGCCTAACAGTAAGCAGAAGAGGACCGCAAAAGGTAAGTTTCTAAATTTGTACATGTATTACGTGAGATATTTGGGCAATCTGTCTGCTGTTCTGCATCTTAATGGCTCAGAACAAGAACTACAGGCTCACCTCCACAGCTGCAGTGCACTTCGATTGCACCATTCCTACCAGTAAGAGGAGTGCCAGGAAAATCAGCCCTAATACTTCCTAATAGTTACAAAAAAAGTCTTCAATTTAAAAAAAAATGAAAATATTGAAAGTACTGTCTTCTCATTCATCGTCCCTCCACCTTTTATGTTCCATAATTCCGTGTGGCTATTGTTCATATTTTGAAGCGACAAGCAGAACATAAAGAGTAATGTTTTTCAGAATTACAGTTTTTATACATAGAACACAGAAACATAGAAAATAGGAGCAGGAGTAGGCCATTCGGCCCTTTGAGCCTGCACCGCCATGCATTATGATCATGGCTGATCATGCAACTCAGTAACCTGTTCCTGCTTTCGCCCCATATCCTTTGATCCCTTTAAACCCAACCCTTTCTTGAAAACATACAAAGTTTTGGCCTCAACTGCTTTCTGTGGTAGCGAATTCCACAGGTTCACCACTCTCTGGGTGAAGAAATTTCTCCTCATCTCAGTCCCGAATGGTTTACCCTGTATCCTTAGACTATCACCCCTGGTTCTGGACTCCCCCACCATCGGGAACATCCTTCCTGCATCTACCCTGATAAGTCCTGTTAGAATTTTATAGGTTTCTATGAGATTCCCCCCTCACTCTTCTGAACTCCAGCGAATATAATCCTAACTGATTCAATCACTCCTCATACATCAGTCCCACCATCCCAGGAATCAGTCTGGTAAACCTTCACTGCACTCCCTCTATAGCAAGAACATCCTTCTTCAGATAAGGAGACCAAAACTGCACACAATGTTCCAGGTGTGGCTTCACCAAGGCCCTGTATAATTGCAGCAAGTCATCCCTGCTCCTGTACTCGAATCCTCTCGCTATGAAGGCCAACATACCATTTGCCTTTTTTACTGCCTGTTAGACCTGCATGCTTACCTTCAGCGACTGGTGTACGAGAACACCCAGGTCTTGCTGCATATTAACCTCTCTCAGTTTATAGCTTTTCAGATAATAATCTGCCTTCCTGTTTTTGCTACCAAAGTGGATAATCTCACATTTATCCACATTATACTGCATCTGCCATATATTAGCTCACTAACTCAACTTGTCCAAATCACCCTGAAGCCTCTCTGCATCCTCCTCACAACTCACCCTCCCACCCAGTTTTGTGTCATCTGCAAATTTGGAGATATTACATTTATTTCCCTCATCTAAATCATTAATATATATTGTGAATAGCTGGGGTCCTAGCACCAATCCCTGCGGTACCCCACTAGTCACTGCCTGCCATTCGGAAAAAGACCCATTTATCCCTACTCTTTGTTTCCTGTCTGCCAACCAATTTTCTATCCATCGCAATACACCACCCCCAGGTGGTGGCGTAGTGGTATTTTCACTGGACTAGTAACCCAGAGACCCAGGGTATTGCTCTGGGGACATGGGTTCAAATCCCACCACAGCAGAAGGTGGAATTTGAATTCAATTAATAAATCTGGAATTTAAAAAAAAAAGCTAGTCTAATGATGGCCATGAAACCATTGTCGATTGTTGTAAAAACCCATCTGGTTCACTAATGTCCTTTAGGGAAGGAAATCTGCTGTCCTTACCTGGTGTAGCCTACATGTGACTCCAGACCCACAGCAATGTGGTTGACTCTTACATGCCCTCTGAAATGGCCTGGCAAGCCACTCAATTGTATCTAACCGCTAGCACTGTGGGTTTCCCTTTCGTAAATCCATGCTGACTCAGTCTGATTCTACCCCTGTTCTCCAAGTGCTCTGCTATAAAATCTTTGATAATGGACTGTAGAATTTTCCCCACTACCGATGTCAGGCTGACTGGTCTATAATTCCCTGCTTTCTCTCTACCTCCCTTTTTAAAGAGTGGGGTTACATTAGCTACCCTCCATTCTGTAGGAACTGTTCCAGAGTCTATAGAATTTTGGAAGGTGACCACCAATGCATCCACTATTTCTAGGGCCACTTCCTTAAGTACTTTGGGATGCAGACCATCAGGCCCTGGGGATTTATCGGCCTTCAATCCATCAATTTCTCCAACACTATTTCTCTACTAATACTGATTTCCTCTCTCTCATTAAACCCTGTATTCCCCAACATTTATTTATTTATTTTTAATTATTTAGAGATACAGCACTGAAACAGGCCCTTCGACCCACCCAGTCTGTGCCGACCATCAACCACCCATTTATACTAATCCCACATTAATCCCATATTCCTACCACATCTCCACCTTCCCTCAATTCCCCTACCACCTACCTATACTAGGGGCAATTTATAATGGCCAATTTACCTATCAACCTGCAAGTCTTTGGCTGTGGGAGGAAACCGGAGCACCTGGCGAAAACCCACGCGGTCACAGGGAGAACTTGTAAACCCCACACAGGCGGTACCCAGAATCGAACCCGGGTCGCTGGAGCTGTGAGGCTGTGGTGCTAGCCACTGCGCCACTGTATTTCTGGCATGATATTTGTGTTCTCCTTTGTGAAGACAGAACCAAAATATGCATTTAGTTGGTCAGCCATTTCTTTGGTCCCCATAATAAATTCCCCTGTTTCTGACTGTAAGGGACCTACATTTGTCTTCACTAATCTTCTTCTCTTCACATACTTATAGAAACTTTTACAGTCAGTTTTTATGTTCCCCGCAAGCTTGCTCTCATACTCTATTTTCCCCTTCTTAATCAATCCCTTGGTCCTCCTTTGCTGAATTCTAAACTGCTCCCAATCCTCAGGTCTGTTGTTTTTTCTGGCAAATTTATATGCCTCTTCCTTGGATCTAATGTTATCTCTAATTTCCCTTGTAAGCCATCATTTGGTTACCTTTCCTGTTTTACTTTTGCGCCAAACAGGAATAAGCAATTGTTGCAGTTCATCCACGCGCTTTTTGAATGTTTTCCATTGCCTTTCCACCGTCATCCCTTTAAGTAATGTTTCCCAATCCATCATAGCCAACTCACGCCTCATACCTTCGTAGTTTCCTTTACTAAGATTCAGGACCCTCATCTCAGGATCAACTACGTCACTCTCCATCTTGATGAAGAATTCCATCATATTATGGTCGCTCATCCCCAAGGGGTCTCGCACCACTAGATTGTCAATTATTCCTCTCTCATTACACAATACCCAGTCTAGGATGGCCTGTTCTCGAGTTGGTTCCTCAATGTATTGGTCCAGAAAACCATCCAAGTATACACTCCAAGAATTCCTCCTCTATGGTATTGAGACTAATTTGATTTGCCCAATCTATATGCAGATTAAATTCACCCATAATTACAGATGTTCCTTTATCACATGCGTCTCTAATTTCCTGTTTAATGCCATTCCCAACATCACCTTTACAGTTTCGGGGTCTATATACAACCTCCAATAATGTTTTTTGTCCCTTAGTGTTTCTCAGCTCTACCCATAAAGATTCTACATCGTCAGAGCGAATATCTTTCCTCGCTATTGCGTTAATTTCCTCTTTAACCAGCAATGCAACTCCACTGTCTTTTGCTTTTGTCTGGCCTTCCTAAATACTGAATAACCCTGGATATTCATTTCCCATCCTTGGTCATCCTGCAGCCATGTCTCCGTCATCCCGACTATATCATACCCGTTTACATCTATTTGCATGATTAATTCATCCACTTTATTGCGAATGCTCCGCGCATTCAGGCACAAAGCCTTAAGGCTTGTCTTTTTAACATTACTTGTCCCTTCCCACTATTTTTCACTGTGGCCCTGTTTGATTCTGGCCATTGATTTCTCCGCCTATCACTTTTCTTATTCCCCTTGCTGTCTTTTGTTCTTGTCTTTGATCCCCCCTCCTCTGACCCCTTGCAAAGGTCCCCATCCCCCGGCCATTTTAGTTTAAACCCTTCTCAACTACTTTAGCAAATACTCCCCCAGGACATCAGTCCCGGTCCTACCCAGGTGTAACCCGTCCAGTTTGTACTGATCCCACCTCCCCCAGAACCAGTCCTAATGTCCCAGGAATCTAAAACCCTCCCCCTCACACCATCTCTTCAGCCACTTATTCATCTGATATATCCTACTATTTCTACTCTGACTAGCATGCGTCACTGGTAGTAATCCTGAGATCACTATCTTTGAGGTCCTACTTTTCACCTTACTTCCTAGCTCCCCATATTCTGCTTTTAGGACCTCATCCTTTTTTTTACCTATGTCATTTGTACCAATGTGTACCACGACCACTGGCTGTTCACCCTCCCCCTTCAGAATGTCCCGTAACCGCTCTGAGACATCCTTGACCCTAGCACCAGGGAGGCAACATACCATCCTGGAGTCTCTTTTGCGACCACAAAAACGCCTATCTATTCCCCTTACAATTGAATCCTCTATAACTATTGCAATCACACACTTTTTACTCCTCCCCTGTGCAGCAGAGCCAACCGTGGTGCAACAAATTGGGCTGTAGCTGCTTTCCCCTGAGAGGCCATTCCCTCCAACAGTAACCAAAGCAGTATATCATGTTTTGCAGGGGAATAGCCACAGATTATTTTTGCTCTGCCTGGTGGTTACCCATTCCCTTCCTGCCTGTGGGGTCTGAGCCTGCGGTGTGACGACTTCTCTATACATGCTATCCACAATACTCTCCACCTCGTGGATGCTCCACAGTGCTCCCAGCTGCCGCTCCAGCTCCAAAACCCGGGATTCCATAATACTTATAAATTAAACCATTATGGTGAACCTTACTCAACTGGAGCATTTAAAAGGAAATTAGTTAGACTCCTGATTCAGCCACAAGTGGTGATACAGCTTGGAGTTACAACACTGAAAACAATTAACACACATGCAACCTGACAGAGGATTTAAACGACTGGACATACTGAGAGGGCTAGATGGTAATTTCTCATTCTAACAATGTTGTCTCGTGCATAAATTATCAATCTAAGCAGTGAAAAAGAGAATAAAAATAGGGGTTAGAATGACTCAATCATTTAGACCAGGGGTTCTCAATTGGGATCTGTGACCCCGAGGGGTTCATAAGAAGGATTCAAGAGCTCTGCCAAAAATAATGCTTTTATTTTTAAACAAACCTAGGCCTGATAGCCTAGCTTCAATTTCAGCTGAACAATGGCATGCTGAAACAGAGAAAGAGAAAGTTCGGAAAAAAGGCATATTTAAAATAAAAAGGAACGAGTCTCATCATTGGGAGCCAGGGGGCAACGGAGACAGGAGAGCCAAAGGCGCCAGGCTCTGAGGCAGTGCAGCCCCCTTCCCCTGTACTGTACATATGGAAATATGGCTGGTTTCTCAGGCCATGTGCTAACAAAACTATGGGCAAAAAATAGTCAGCTTTCAGCCACTCAATGACAAAGAAGCAGAGGGCTGTCTGGCCGTGGGTTACTTACTGAGGTGGCTATTCTTGGAGTTGGAGAAAGATAGGCCTTAGAGCCAGTTCACGGAAAGTGGAGAGTTGCTGTGAAAGTGCAGATGGAGTCCCTGTGCATGATTGTGTTATACAGTTAGCAAACTGTTCAATTAACTTTTCCATTTCATCATGAGCATAAAATAATAAGACTATCATTTTAACACGAATAATATATTTGAATCAGCTTAACTATATGGTAGTGACCATCAAGTGCTAAAATTAATTGACCTTGTTTTTCCCCACATATTTGAAATAATTCTGCAGGTTTAAACAATGTAATGTATGCACTCTCTAGAAAAACAGAAATCTGAAATGTTACCTCTTCACAATTTATTACTTTTCAAATTAACTTTTAGAAGATTACAGTGAGATTTCAAAATCATTACTGACTGCTGTAAGTTATTCTATTACTAATGTCTACATTTCTCCTTCCCTTGAAGACACCACCTCATACAAAATCTGAACAGCTTTCTAGAAAGTCATCATCCATTATCATAAATATGATGGCTGATATAAAGAAATTATCTAAAGCACGGGTTCTCAACCATTTTGTTTTTGAGGCCCCCTGCAACACAAGTATTTTTCTGTATAAAAATTAGTCATACAATTGTACACTCACAAGTTTCACATTAAGTAAAACCAAGCTACATGTTTAATTGTATGACAGAGTAACAGAATAATTTACAGCAATCTGTAATGATTTTGAAATCTCACTGTAATCTTATAAAAGTTAACTTGAAAAGTAATAGATTGTGAAGAGGCAACATTTCAGATTTCTAGTTTTCTAAAAAGTGCTTATTGTTTCAACTTGAGTTTGTTGCAGAATTATTTCAAATATGTGTGGGCAGAAACAAGGGCAATTAAGTTTAGCATGTGATGGTCACTACCATATAGTTAAGCTGATTCAAATACATCATTCATGTTAAAATGATAGTCCTATTATTTAATGCTTTTGATGACATGGAAAAGTTGATTGTGTTATACAGTTAGCAACTGTTCAAATTATCCTCAATCAGATTACCAGCATAATGTTTACAGTGTAGTCAGGAAAAATGTTCTTGTGCTTAGCAAGTTTACAGAAATTGTGCAGCAAAACTGATTTCAGGGATGAATGTAGACTTGGGGAGATCAGGAGAGATGTTTGGATAAGTGTCAAAATATGTTGTGGAGTCAAATTGAAGACAGTCATTGTCAGAGAGGCTAATCCTTTCCAGTGCAGCAGCAAGATATGTCTCAAAGCATTTTACTAGGTGATGAATAGTGAATGAGCATTGGAGAAAGGGAAGAGATAAGGAGAGTGCAAAAGTGCAGTTTAAAAGAAGGGCCTTAAATTGGTTATGAAGTAACGGAGGAAGGTGGCAAGGTGGAGAAGTAATGAAAATCCAGAGGGTGGGGCAAGGTGGATGGAGAAGCAGTGAGCAGTTTTAGCAGAAGGTCTGCAGGGCCCGATAGTGCTTTATGTGGTCCAGCCAGATCTGGTGGTGGATGACTAGACCAATTGTCTACCATATCCTTTCAAGTCTGCATCCTTTGGACTTGAGGGAGTGGAGATGAGGGCCATACCAGGGGCAACAGCAAGGGTGAGAGAGTAATGGTTTTACTGGGGACCAGGGCGTCAAAGGTGGAGGACAGGGTACAGTTGAACACTTTACAAACAACTGAATTGTGGCAATGAAGGCAAACACGACAGCTAATTTGACACATCAAGATCCCACAAACAACAATGAGATTGGTGGCCTGATAATCTGGTTTTAGTAGTATTGGTTGATGGATAAATGTTAGCCAGGACACCACAACATCCCTGCTCTTCATTGAAAAGTGTTATGTGATATTTTATGTCCAGAACAAGCAGAGGGCCTTCAGTTTAGTGTCTCATCTGCACTTCAGTACTGTACTGGTGTAAGTCTAGATTTATGCGGTTAAGGCTCCGAAGTGGGTTGTGCACCAATGATCTTCAAACTGAAGAAGTGAAAGTGCTGCCACGAAAGATAATTATCTAACTTTCTTCTTCAAACTATATGTATCCTCCACATGCTCAGTGCAGCCTAGGTCTGAAGAAACTTATCAAGCGCCGCACAAAATATAAAATTCCACATTCTGCCTTGGCTCCATGAACGTTAATCCTTTTTGCCTGCTTTATTTGTTCTATCTAGGTGGAATCTTACCGTTTCTGAAATTTTTCCACCAGCATGAACAAATGCGGGTCATGACCCTGACAGTGCAGGCTGGCCACATGGTGTCACGATCTTACCGAAGGCGGCCAATTAAGAGGCCGCCTCTGGCTTTGCCGTCCAATTAAGGACAGCGGGTGGGTTTAATCAGTGGTCCCAAAAGCTCTGGACAACCGTCAGCCCCACCCAGAGAGGTAGGCACTGCTGATGCATGTAGGGGACTGTGGGAGGGCTTCAAAATGGAGACACTCCAGCATTCTAAAAATTTAAAAATCATTCAGGGGCACAACTATCTCCTCTACAAGATGGCTTGTGGCCATAGTTGTGTCCCTCTCATCCCAGCAGCTCCATACTGGGGTGATTAAGAGGAGGTGCCAATGGTCCCCTGGCCTGCTGCCAGGAAGCCACCTCCATTTACCTGCCAGACTCCAGCCTCATCGGGGGGCCAGTCCACCATTGGGAAGATCCAGGTGGAACCATAAATGTACCCCAGTAGATCCCTTAATGGGCCTAATTGACCTCAACACCTGCAAGATTGCTTAGAGGTGGGAACACATCGGGTAACTGACCTAACGTGCTACTTTCCAAGTTTTATCCCTGTCACTCCTCCTAACCTGCCTCCAGGGGGGCTGGAGAGATTCTGCTCTCAATGGGCAATTTAGACTGACGAGTGTTACCACACAAGCTAAAAAGACACGTAGCTTCTATTTGTAATAAAAGCAGAAAATGCTGAAAATATTCACCATGTCAGGCAGCATCTGTGGAGAGAGGAACACAGTTAATAGCTGGATCTTACCAGCCCTCTGGGGATGGGCTTGGGAGGTGGGGGGTGGAGGTTGGGGTGGGGGGAGGGGATGTAAAATGGTAAGGGAAGGCGGGGGATGGAGTGCTCATCATCCTCCAGCCACCATGCCATTTTACTAACAGCAGGGAAGGTGGAGGACGGCCCTCCTGCCCAAAGGCCAATTGAGCCATGTAAGTGGCCAATTAAGGGCCACTTCTCACCACCACTACCATTTTACCAGTGGTGGTTGGGCCCTCTGCCATGTGAGGAGACTGCCTGGTGAAGCCTGGGAACTCTGGCCCACGGAGGATTCCCCCTGTTGAAATGACTGTCCCTGTGGCAACCACCCCTTCCCTGGCCTCACCAAACCCCTGCCCCTGCTGGGGTTGGGAGGCTGGCCTGCTCCTATGGTGTCCTCTCTTCGAGGTGCAGTCCAGGAAGTGGCCACCACTCCCGATGACGCAGCTGAGACTGCTTGGATTGGCCAGCAGCTCCAGAGGGCGGGCGCCCATCCTTTAAAGGAACAGGAGCCCCAGATAGCCAAAAACTGTGCCTGTGGGGTCCCAAAAACGGCTGAGGAGTGCGCCACGCCGACAAAATTCCATCCAACATTTCAGGTCAATAACCTTTTATCAGCAATGGATCAGAATGGCTTTCATTTGCATTTTTGTCTTGGAAAAACGCAGGCTAGTAGATTTTCTTTAGAATTTCATCATCTGGTGCCAACCATCAGTCTCCTGGAAAACCTGAAAAGAAACATGTTGGATAAATTAACAGTATTTGATAATACCTGAATAATCTATTCCTGTATAGAGGCAAGAGACTTTATACACAAATGTTGCCTGATAGCAAGCAATACAGAATCCTTCGATGCAGTAACAGGCACAATGGGACATATATAACAGCACCTTCCAAACCCATGACCTCTACCACCAAGAACGACAAGGGCAAAAGAAGCATGGGACCACCACCATCTGCAAGTTCCCATCCAAGTCAATCACCATCCTGATTTGGAACTATATCACCGTTCCTTCACTGTCACTGAGTCAAAATCCTGGAACTCCCTTCCTAACAGCACTGTACGTGTACCTACACCACACGGACTGCAGCAGTTCAAGAAGGTGGCTTACCATCACCTTCTCAAGGGCATTCAGGGATGGGCAATAAATGCTGTCCTTGCCAGCGATGCTCATATCCCAAGAACAAATTTAAAAAGCCCTGGAGTAGGATACTACATACGGCAATGCCCACCTATGACTCTATGACCTGCGTTGTCATTATGAAATTTCATAAGTGCATGCTCAGTATGTGGATTCCACAGAACGTCAAAGCTTGGCTATATGCATACATGTGGAGGGCATGTGCAAAGAGCATATTCTCCTGATGAGTGCTACTATAGAAACTAAAAAAGCAGAGCTTTCATTTGCAGTTCATCTGAACTGCACCAGAAACAAATATAAGCAAGAGTTAGACACCTACAATGCTACCAATCAAAATAGACTGAGTACTGGGTAGGGGAAACACAAATGTCTCCCAGAAAGTTTAGTGCTTCAGATCTACAGAAGTCAGATTAATATATGCTTACTGTAATGGGAACAGTGCAGGTCAACACTATAAAGCCTGCAAGTGCCCAGGACATCTTGTTTAATCCAAATACATACTAATGATTTGTACTCTTCTGTATGACTGAAAGCTGGGTTTTAAAAAATAATTTGCAATCACATTTATTGTGATTTCAGCCACAGATATACCTTAAAGATTTTTTTATTTATTACTATTCTGCAATATCATATGTAGTCATCATTACAGTAGTCTGAAATATATCTGCAATGAAACATAAAATGTAATACTTATTCCCAAAGATTTTTAAAAGCTCTTTCAAAAAATTTAATTTCAGAAATTCAAGACAACTATACACCTTTGTACAACTGGAATGATTTAAGGGGTCATCTAAAACACATTGCTGCAAAAGAAATGTGAAAGATGCATTTATTTCTGTCTCAGTTAAAATTCACAAAAAACTAAAGATTACAGACGACATACTCCACTAAACAGTCACTGAAGGATCCAGAATAATTTTTCACTTATGTACACTCTTAATTCAGAAACCCACCAAGGTGTGCAAACTTACTTTTTCTTCAATGCTAACGGGAAACGGTACAGCAAGTATGGAATGGATAGTACACTAAACCCAGCAAGGCATAAAACACGCCTCCAGACCGCTGTGCTTAATTTAGGGGAATCAAATAAGGTGGAGAGGAGATGCAAGATTCAAAAAAAAATCTTT
Organism: Heterodontus francisci; assembly: GCF_036365525.1. Taxonomy (NCBI): domain Eukaryota; kingdom Metazoa; phylum Chordata; class Chondrichthyes; order Heterodontiformes; family Heterodontidae; genus Heterodontus; species Heterodontus francisci. The sequence continues at coordinate 32,450,078 of NC_090376.1, read as the reverse complement.
CAGCAGAGTAATGAAGTATGTAATGGTGCATACGGTTTTCTTTGTAAATTACAAACGATGTAACTAATATCACTGTAGTTAAGGTAATTGAAAAATAACTACAGAATATAAAGAGGGGACAAATCCTTTTCAGTCTGTTACAGCTCTCAAATGCTTTGACAAAAAAATACTAATTTCTATAGGTTGACAAAATTTCATTGAGAACACCAAAATTTAACTCCAAAAAGTTATTTTAGCTAAATTGAAAATTATTATAGATACAGAACTTTGTTTAAGAAACAATGAATGCAGTGTCTTGCTGACTTTCCTGCTTAGTGTTAACCATGTGATATAAAATCATATCCTTAGCAATGACCAGATTATAACTCAAAATAAAAAAATGCTGTCATTTTGCCTTGTTATATTTTACCCAGATTTACACAGCGGTCTTGACTCAATACTCAGTGTAGTACTACTTGAAATGGACTGTGCACTCCTACTGACAGCCATCAGTACTGTTCCTTGTCAGCAGATTTTCCTGATATGAGTATTAAGCAGGACGGGTCATTTATTTCATTGCTGTTTGTGGGAGCTTGCTATGAGCAAATTGGCTGCCAACATTACAACAGTGCCTACACTTCAAAAGTACCTCATTGACTATAAAGTGCTTTGGGACGTCCTGAGGTTGTGAAAAGCATTATGTAAACACATGCTTACCCCTTTAGGTCGCCATATTTAACACTGGCATATTTCTGACTCATATGCCAATGTAATTTTTAGAATTAAGTTTTTTTTAAATATGCATAACAGAATGTTAAGGCACTGTTAGAATTGCTTTCCTTTATATAAAACTTTTAAAATCAATATTAATTAAAGAAAAGCGCTTCAAATTTTGTTTGATATTGACTCCCGTGACGTGCCAATCTGAAGTCTGCAATTAAAAAAACAGATGTGTCAATGTAATTATTGCAGTTTCAGAGACAAATTGGCACTAACGCTCTATACATATTGCGAGTTAATGTATTTATTATGTCTCTAATCACATAGCAGCAAGATCTAAGCATGATGCCCCAAAGTGGTTATTTACTAACGCAGTTTAATACTTTATGGATGGAACATCGAGCGATTCACTCCTGAGATCATTAGAGTTTGGAGGTTCCACTTACACTAACACCCCCAAAAGCTACTTAGTTCTTGTTGATTCTTTTGGTGGTGACATTACCAAATATAATAGAGTTTACTTTTTTAATGTTGAAAATTATTTCTAACTTTATCCCCAGAAAGGATGATCAGTTGATTTTTTTAACATTTTAAAAATTTCTCTTTGCATCACTAAACTTTGAGATCCAAACTAGAGAATATCACGTTTATACTGCAGTCTGGTTCTGAAAGCATCAGATGTTATTTTAGCGAATCATGTGTAATGAACAATTCAATAACACACCAACTTTAACCTTGCTACAAAGTGAGAGTTGTTTTGCAGCAATGCAACAGATGATATGGAATTGTCCTTAATTGCTGTGGGACAATGTGGTTGAGCAGGGACTGATCCGATTGCTCATCAATTTCTGAGGCACTAATGTGGTAGAATATAATGTTATTTGACCAATAATTTGGGTAACTTTATCAGTTTGACTGAAAACAAACTCTGGCTAAGATGTTTCCTGATTGTCTAATGTTATAATATAATAAATGCAAAACATATTGAGCTATACACCGGGTAAAAGTAGAGATAAATAGGACATGAAAAGCAGTCATCAGTACTCTAATGGAAACATCAAAGGGGTGATTTCTGAGTATACTTTAGGCATTTTGAGGTGTCCAAGAAGGGACCTTGAGCTGCAATGCTGGCTTAGCCAATCTTCAGTGCAAGACACCACCTTGGTGAAGGAGTTGAAGTGCATTGTAGAAATAGTTGCCTGGAGGATCATTAAGTCTCCGATTGACAATTACATTGCCTCATTAAATAGGCTATAGACCAATTTTGTGGCTGGTGCTTCACATAATTACCTCTAACAGTGACCAGTTGTATAGGAGTAAAGAAGTTGTTGCTGAGGATTGCTAATACTACTTAAAGCCATGTTCAACTTTCACTGTTCACATGCTGCTGGAGATGGGCTGCATTTGAAAATAATAGATAAATGTTAAACTATCCAATAATTTATCTTTGCTACAATTTTCCTTTGTGGTATATTCATCACATCTAGGACAGTATGGCATGAACAATTATTGCACAATAGCAATACAGTCCATGGAAAAGAAAAACCCTGCAATAATTATGGATTCTGAGCATTAACCTGATTTAACAAATGATTCATGGAATTTTGATGAATTTAGTAATTAAAGATTTTTGATCCTGGATGGTGAATGTACACTTTGCAGCCAGTAAATTATTTCATTCTGAAGAGATATAATACCAAATGGATAAGATTTGTTTTGTGGTGTTGGTGCAATCAGTTTATTTGACATGAAAGAGACCTGGAAGAGCAGGTCTTCTCTCAACACTATTATACAATCTTAATCTTGGCATCTACAAACATACTTGTGCTTCTTTTGAGTTGGTATCAATTTGTACTCTTGTGTTTCTTGCTCTTAAAGTTGTTACTCATGGGCTTACCTTTAGTGGGCTTCAAACTTGAGGGGCTTGATAGGGCTGATATTGGGAAGATGTTTCCACTGGCTGGAAAGTCCAGAACTAGGGCACACAGTCTCAGAATAAAGGATCGGCCCATTTAGGACTGAGATGAGAAATTTCTTCGAAGGGTTGTGGATCTTTAGCATTCTCTACCCCAGAGGGCTGTGGATGCACAGCTGTCGAACATATCCAAGACAGAGATCGATAGATTTTTGATACTGTGGGAAGGTGGAATTTTTTTTTTATTATTCATTCATGGGATATGAGCATCGCTGGCAAGGACAGCATTTAGTACCCATCCCTAATTGCCCTTGAGAAGGTGGTGGTGAGCTGCCTTCTTGAACTGCTGCAGTCCATTTGGGGTAGGTACACCCACAGTGCTGTTAGGAAGGGAGTTCCAGGATTTTGACCCAGCGACAGTGAAGGAACGACGACATAGTTCCAAATCAGGATGGTGTGTGACTTGGAGGGGAACTTGCAGGTGGTGGTGTTCCCATGCATTTGCTGCCCTTGTCCTTCTAGTTGGTAGAGGTCGCGGGTTTGGAAGGTGCTGTCTAAGGAGCCTTGGTACATTGCTGCAGTGCATCTTGCAGATGATACACACTGCTGCCACTGTGCGTCAGTGGTGGAGGGAGTGAATGTTTGTAGATGGGGTGCCAATCAAGTGGGCTGCTTTGTCCTGGATGGTGTCAAGCTTCTTGAGTGTTGTTGGAGCTGCACCCATCCAGGCAAGTGGAGAGTATTCCATCACACTCCTGACTTGTGCCTTGTACGTGGTGGACAGGCTTTGGGGAGTCAGGAGGTGAGTTACTCGCCTCAGCATTCCTAGCCTCTGACCTGCTCTTGTAGCCACGGTATTTATATGGCTACTCCAGTTCAGTTTTTGGTCAATGGTAGCCCCTAGGATGTTGATAGTGGGGGATTCAGCGATGGTAATGCCATTGAATGTCAAGAGGAGATGGTTAGATTCTCTCTTGTTGGAGATGGTCATTGCCTGGCACTTGTGTGGCACGAATGTTACTTGCCACTTACCAGCCCAAGCCTGGATATTGTCCAGGTCTTGCTGCATTTCGACACAGACTGCTTCAGTATGTGAGGAGTCACGAATGGTGCTGAACATTGTGCAATCATCAGCGAACATCCCCACTTCTGACCTTATGATTGAAGGAAGGTCATTGATGAAGCAGCTGAAGATGGTTGGGCCTAGGACACTACCCTAAGGAACTCCTGCAGTAATGTCCTGGCGCTCAGATTATTGACCTCCAACAACCACAACCATCTTCCTTTGCGCTAGGTATGACGCCAGCCAGCGAAGGTTTTTCCCCCTGTTTCCCATTGACCTCAGTTTTGCTAGGGCTCCTTGATGCCATACTCAGTCAAATGCTGCCTTGATGTCAAGGACGGTCACTGTCACCTCACCTCTTGAGTTCAGCTCTTCTGTCCATGTTTGAACCAAGGCAGTAATGAGGTCAGGAGCTGAGTGGCCCTGGCGGAACCCAAACTGAGCGTCACTGAGCAGGTTATTGCTGAGCAAGTGCCACTTGATGGCACTGTTGATGACACCTTCCATCACTTTACTGATGATTGAGGGTAGACTGATGGGGCGGTAATTGGCCAGGTTGGACTTGTCCTGTTTTTTGTGTACAGGACATGCCTAGGCAATTTTCCACATTACAGGGTAGATGCCAGTGTTGTAGCTGTACTGGAACAGCTTGGCTAGGGGCACGGCACGTTCTGGAGCACAGGTCTTCAGTACTATTGCCAGAATATTATCAGGGCCCATAGCTTTTGCAGTATCCAGTGCCTTCAGTCATTTCTTGATATCACGCGGAGTGAATCGAATTGGCTGAAGTCTGGCATTTGTGATGCTGGGGACTTCAGGAGGAGGCCGAGATGGATCATCAACTCGGCACTTCTGGCTGAAGGTTGTTGCAAATGCTTCAGCCTTATCTTTCGCACTGATGTGCTGGGCTCTCCAATCATTGAGGATGGGGATATTTGTGGAGCCACCTCCTCCAGTTAGTTGTTTAGTTGTCCACCACCATTCACGGCTGGATGTGGCAGGACTGCAGTTCTTAGATCTGATCCGTTGGTTATGGAATCGCTTAGCTCTGTCTATCACATGCTGCTTACGCAGTTTGACATGCAGATAGTCCTGTGTTGTAGCTTCACCAGGTTGACACCTCACTTTGAGGTGTGCCTGGTGCTGCTCCTGGCATGCCCTCCTGCACTCTTCAAAGAACCAGGGTTGGTTTCCTGGCTTGATGGTAATGGTAGAGTGGGGGATATGCTGGGCCATGAGGTTACAGATTGTGGTTGAGTACAATTCTGCTGCTGCTGATGGCCCACAGCGCCTCATGGATGCCCAGTTTTGCATTGCTAGATCTGTTCGAAATCTATCCCATTTAGCACGGTGATAGTGCCACACAACACGATGGATGGTATCCTCAATGTGAAGGCAGGACTTTGTCTCCACAAGGACTGTGCGGTGGTCACTCCTACCAATACAGTCATGGACAGAAGCATCTGCGGCAGGCAGATTGCTGAGGACGAGGTCAAGTATGTTTTTCCCTCGTGTTGGTTCCCCCACCACCTGCCGCAGACCCAGTCTAGCAGCTATGCCCTTTAGGACTCGGCCAGCTCGGTCAGTAGTGGTGCTACCGAGCCACTCTTGGTGATGCACATTGAAGCCCCCCGCCCAGAGTACATTTTGTGCCCTTGCCACTCTCAGTGCTTTCTCCAAGTGGTGTTCAACATGGAGGAGTACTGAGTCATCAGCTGAAGGAGTAGGTGGTAATCAGTAGGAGGTTACCTTGCCCATGTTTGACCTGATGCCATGAGGCTTCATGGGGTCCGGTGTCGATGTTGAGGACTCCCAGGGCAACTTCCTCCCTACTGTATACCACTGTGCCACCACATACCCGGGGATGGTGATGGCAGTGTCTGGGACATTGTCTGTAAGGTATGATTCCGTGAGTATGACTATGTCAGGCTGTTGCTTGACTAGCCTGTGGGACAGCTCTTCCAACTTTGGCACAAGCCCCCAGATGTTAGTAAGGAGGACTTTGCAGGGTCAACAGGGCTGAGTTTGCTGTTGTCGTTTCCGGTGCCTAGGTTGATGCTGGGTGGGGTCCATCCGGTTTCATTCCTTTTTATTGACTTCGTAGCGGTTAGGTACAACTGAGTGGCTTGCTAGGCCATTTCAGAGCGCATGTAAGAGTCAACCACATTGCTTTGGGTCTGGAGTCACACATTGGCCAGACCAGGTAAGGACAGCAGATTTCCTCCCGAAAGGACATTGGTGAACTAGATGGGTTTTTACAACAGTGGTTAGCAACGCAGCCTCACAGCTCCAGGAACCCAGGTTCAACTCTGGGTACGGCCTGTGCAGAGTTTGCAAGTTCTCCCTGTGACCGCGTGGGTTTTCGCCGGGTGCTCCTGTTTCCTCCCACCGCCAAAGATTTGCAGGTGATGGGTAAATTGGCCATTGTAAATTGCCCCTCGTGTAGGTAGGTGGTAGGGAATATGGGATTACTGTAGGGTAGTATAAATGGGTGGTTCTTGGTTGGCACAGACTCGGTGGGCCGAGGGGCCTGTTTCAGCGCTGTGTCTCTAACTAAATAAATAAACAATCGACAGTGGTTTCATGGCCATTAGACTAGATTTTTAATTCCGGATTTATTAATTAAACTCAAATTCCACCTTCTGCTGTGGTGGGATTCAAACCCATGTTCCCAGAGAAATACCCTGGGTCTCTAGGTTACTAGTCCAGTGATAATACCACTACACCACCGTCTACCCCTTTGAGGTAGAAGATCAGCTATGATCTTGTTGAACGATGGAGCAGGCTCTAAGAGCTGAATGGGCTACTCCTGTTCCTATTTCTTATGTTCTAAATTCTTGGAATTAAATCCACTGTACTTAATTTGGCTTGTGCTATTCTTGGGCTTCCTGGAGTTTTTAAAATATATATATTGATGACTTAGACAGGCGTACAGGGCAAAATTAAAAAATTTATGGATGACGCAAAACTTGGAAATATTGTGAACTGTGGAGAGGATAGTGACAAACTTCAAGGAGATATAGACAGGCTGGTGGAATAGGTGGACAATGGCAGATGAAATTTAATGCAGAAAAGTGTGACGTGATTCATTTTGGTCAGAAGAACAGGAGAGGAAATATAAATTCAAGGGTACAATTCTAAAGGGGCTGCAGGAACAGAGAGACCTGTGGGTATATGTGCACTAAAAATTGAAGGTTACAAGGCAAGGTTGAGAAAGCAATTAATAAGGCATATGGGATCCTGGGCTTTATACATACAAAAACAAGGAAGTTATGATAAACCTGTATAAAATACTGGTTCAGTCTCAACTGGAGTATTGTGTTTAGTTCTGGGCACCACCTTTTTGGAATGATGTTAAGGCATTAGAGAGGGTGCAGAAAAGGTTCATGACAATGGTTCCAGGGACGAGGAACTTCAGTTTACGTGGATATATTGGAGAAGCTGGGACTGTTCTCCTTGGAGAAGATTAAGAGGAGTTTTGAAAGAGGTGCTCAAAATTATGAGTTAGTAGGGAGAAACTGTTCCCATTGGCCAAAGGATCCAGAACCAGAGGACACTGATTTAAGGTGATTGGCAGAAGAAGCAACAGTAACATGAGGAAAAACATTTTTATGCAGTGAGTGGTTAGGATCTGGAATGCACTACCTGAGAATGGAGGCAGATTCAATCAAGGCTTTTAAAAGAGAACTGGATAATTATCTGAACAGAAAAAAATTGCAGAGTTATGGAGAAAAGGCAGGGGAGTAGGACTAGGTGAGTTGCTTTTGCAGAGGGCTGGCACAGCCTCCTGCTGTGCTGTAACCATTCTAAGATTAAATGACTTTTGAGACACGTGACTTCCTGGGACATCTTGTGAAGACTTCACCAACACTTTTCCCATTATAGGAGTCACCAGGAGAAAGGGAATGCTTTGTCATGAAGCTCTTTCCAAGGATCCCCCTTGATCTGGAGGAAAAATGGGAGGAGATGAGGCTAGGCAGAGCAGCACTAACTGCTGGTGAAGAAAGGGACAGGAGGGAGAGGTGGATTCCTTCCCCTGAGGGTACAGGATATCCCTCCTCCATCTAAACCTCCAATACCATGTCTGACAACCTGTACCCTTCTCCCCAAGTGATCCTGAAAAGTTCCATCGGTGTTAGCCAGCGCACTCCACGCCTTCAATGGAAGTGGATGCATGGAACTACATATACCACTCTGTGAAAATTGCTTTTAAACAGCGCTCAAGTGCTAAGCCTGCAAGTGTCTGTTTTAGCACCTCCAGGCACGTTTAAATCATGATAATCAATTAGCTCCAAATTGCAGGCTAACACCAGATTTTCAAACAGGCATGCCTTATTAGCAGAACACTCATTTTATGCCAGTTTTTACCCTTTCACCAAAATAACTTTCCGAGCCTTTACTCCTAAACATGGTGTGCATCTTCACTGGATGATTAATCTTTTGTTCTTTTGGGCCTCCTTATCTCGAGAGACAATGGATACGCGCCTGGAGGTGGTCAGTGGTTTGTGCAGCAGCGCCTGGAGTGGCTATAAAGGCCAATTCTGGAGTAACAGGCTCTTCCACAGGTGCTGCAGAGAAATTTGTTTGTTGGGGCTGTTGCACAGTTGGCTCTCCCCTTGCGCCTCTGTCTTTTTTCCTGCCAACTACTAAGTCTCTTCGACTCGCCACAATTTAGCCCTGTCTTTATGGCTGCCCGCCAGCTCTGGCGAATGCTGGCAACTGACTCCCACGACTTGTGATCAATGTCACACGATTTCATGTCGCGTTTGCAGACGTCTTTATAACGGAGACATGGACGGCCGGTGGGTCTGATACCAGTGGCGAGCTCGCTGTACAATGTGTCTTTGGGGATCCTGCCATCTTCCATGCGGCTCACATGGCCAAGCCATCTCAAGCGCCGCTGACTCAGTAGTGTGTATAAGCTGGGGATGTTGGCCGCTTCAAGGACTTCTGTGTTGGAGATATAGTCCTGCCACCTGATGCCAAGTATTCTCCGAAGGCAGCGAAGATGGAATGAATTGAGACGTCGCTCTTGGCTGGCATACGTTGTCCAGGCCTCGCTGCCGTAGAGCAAGGTACTGAGGACACAGGCCTGATACACTCGGACTTTTGTGTTCCGTGTCAGTGCGCCATTTTCCCACACTCTCTTGGCCAGTCTGAACATAGCAGTGGAAGCCTTACCCATGCGCTTGTTGATTTCTGCATCTAGAGACAGGTTACTGGTGATAGTTGAGCCTAGGTAGGTGAACTCTTGAACCACTTCCAGAGCGTGGTCGCCAATATTGATGGATGGAGCATTTCTGACATCCTGCCCCATGATGTTCGTTTTCTTGAGGCTGATGGTTAGGCCAAATTCATTGCAGGCAGACGCAAACCTGTCGATGAGACTCTGCAGGCATTCTTCAGTGTGAGATGTTAAAGCAGCATCGTCAGCAAAGAGGAGTTCTCTGATGAGGACTTTCCGTACTTTGGACTTCGCTCTTAGACGGGCAAGGTTGAACAACCTGCCCCCTGATCTTGTGTGGAGGAAAATTCCTTCTTCAGAGGATTTGAACGCATGTGAAAGCAGCAGGGAGAAGAAAATCCCAAAAAGTGTGGGTGCGAGAACACAGCCCTGTTTCACACCACTCAGGATAGGAAAGGGCTCTGATGAGGAGCCACCATGTTGAATTGTGCCTTTCATATTGTCATGGAATGAGGTGATGATACTTAGTAGCTTTGGTGGACATCCGATCTTTTCTAGTAGTCTGAAGAGACCACGTCTGCTGACGAGGTCAAAGGCTTTGGTGAGATCAATGAAAGCAATGTAGAGGGGCATCTGCTGTTCACGGCATTTCTCCTGTATCTGACGAAGGGAGAACAGCATGTCAATAGTCGATCTCTCTGCACGAAAGCCACACTGTGCCTCAGGGTAGACGCGCTCGGCCAGCTTCTGGAGCCTGTTCAGAGCGACTCGAGCAAAGACTTTCCCCACTATGCTGAGCAGGGAGATTCCACGGTAGTTGTTGCAGTCACCGCGGTCACCTTTGTTTTTATAGAGGGTGATGATGTTGGCATCGCGCATGTCCTGGGGTACTGCTCCCTCGTCCCAGCACAGGCATAGCAGTTCATGTAGTGCTGAGAGTATAGCAGGCTTGGCACTCTTGATTATTTCAGGGGTAATGCTGTCCTTCCCAGGGGCTTTTCCGCTGGCTAGGGAATCAATGGCATCACTGAGTTCCGATTTGGTTGGCTGTATGTCCAGCTCATCCATGACTGGTAGAGGCTGGGCTGCATTGAGGGCAGTCTCAGTGACAGCATTCTCCCTGGAGTACAGTTCTAGGTAGTGCTCAACCCAGCGGTCCATCTGTTTGCGTTGGTCAGTGATTATGTCCCCCGATTTAGATTTGAGGGGGGTGATCTTCTTGATGGTTGGCCCAAGAGCTCTCTTCATGCCATCATACATTCCTCTGATGTTTCCGGTGTCTGAGGCCAGCTGAATATGACTGCATAGGTGTTGCCAGTAGTCGTTTGCGCAACGCCTAGCTGTTCTTTGTGCAGTACTTCTGGCTGCTTTAAGTGCTGCGGATGTTAAATCGCTGGGGGCTTTCTTGTAGTTCAAAAGTGCAATGCGCTTAGCGGCTATGACAGGTTCCAGCTCTTCATTATGAGATTGAAACCAGTCTGCATTTCTCTTCGCACTTTTGCCGTAGGTGGTCAAAGCTGACTCATAGATGGCGTCTCTGATGTGGGCCCACTTGGTCTCAGCATCCCCTGTGGGAGTGTTTTGAAGGGCTGTTACAAGTGAATTTAGAAATTTTTGTAACAGCTGTGGGTGAGAAATTCTGCTCGTGTTGATGCGCGGGTGGCCCTTCTGCTTGGAATGATGCAACTTCTTTGGTCTGAGTCTAACCTTGCTGCACACCAGGGAGTGGTCGGTGTCGCAGTCCGCACTGTGGAAGCTGCGTGTGATTTGAACACTGTTTAAGGCGGCTCGCCTTGTGACAATGAGGTCTAGCTGGTGCCAACGACGTGATCTTGGGTGCCTCCATGAAACCTGGTGACAGGGTTTAGTGTGAAAGAACGAGTTGGTGATGCAGAGGTTATGATAGGTACACAACTCGAGCAGTCTCTGCCCGTTCTCATTCATCCTTCCAACGCCATAGCGCCCAAGGCAGGAGGGCCATGAGTCATGGTCGGCCCCAACCCTGGCATTAAAGTCCCCCAGCAGGAATAGGTGTTCGGTGTTGGGGATGCTGCTAATGATGTTATGGAGTTGTTCATAGAACTGGTCTTTAGCTTCAGGTGCGGAACAGAGTGTTGGAGCATAGATGCTGAGTAGGTGTACTGGACCAGAGGTGGTGAGCAGTCGGATGGACAGTATGCGTTCCGAGCCATTTGAGGGAGGCTCTATCATGCTGAGCAAGGAGTTTCTGATGGCGAAGCCCACTCCATGCTGTCTTGGTTCTTCAGGATCCCTGCCCTGCCAGAAGAAGGTGTAGTCTTGCTCTGCTAGAGAGCCACTCGCGGGGAGGCGAGTCTCCTGAAGTGCTGCAATGTCCACATTGAGTCTACTGAGCTCGTTGTTAATGATGGCGGTCTTCCGAGAATCGTTGATTTGTGTAAGGTCTTCCGACAGGCTAGGACACATAGTTCTGACGTTCCAGCTTGCAAAGCGAAGGGCTGGTACCTTCTTTCCTTTTTTCATGTTGTTTGGTGCGGTGTATCAGTCCACCTTTCGGGCAATGACCCTGAGCTCCAAGCACCCATTGAAGCAGGCAGACTGTGGCGGGACAGAACCTTATTGACCGGGGGCTACCCGGTTTGAGGCGGGCGGTAGCTAGTGTACCTAGTGTAAAACTCTGCATTATTTGCAAGTGGCCTGAAAACCTGAATACCCTTCTTTGGTAGAAATTGTACATCTCACCTCTGCAAATGCAACTAAGTACAATTAAGTAATGATTTTTCAATGCAATAGGACATTGATATACCTTATAGCAAAAATGTTTTATTGCTTAAGCATTTTTTGAACTAGTAATTGATAATTATCCAGTAGATCATATCACTATAAAAGCAATGTTCTGCTAGCCTACTTGCATACAATAATTTTAGTAGGTCACTGAACTAAATACAATCTCTTTTATACACTAAAGCAAAACTATGAACATAAAAGATACATAATGACAAGTCAAATAGACCGTAAATCAGGAAAACCACACGTATTACAAATATCAATTCACATGAAGCAGAAAATTCACTGCTTCCAATTTGTTTTAATCGTCATTATTACAAGCACAGAGGCCTGATCAATGTCATGATAGCTGCCATTTTGAAAATCCTATTGGCAAAAATGTTTCTGTCCAAAGTTGTTGCTTGAACTCTACTTCATTTGAGTGAGCAATGTAGCTACTATGAATATTTACTTTTAGGATGCTGTATAAAAGGTACAACTGTTGTCAAATTCACATCTGCTGTTCTTTAGAAAGACTGCTCATGCTACTTTAATTCCATTCTTAAATTTGTAGTAAGGTGCTTGTATGATGTATATTTAAAATATCAGTTTTAGAAAGTGTTGTCTTTTTATTTCCCATTTTAATTTCCTCTCTCACTTTATTTTACCCTATGTGCCAAACTAAGCCCAATTAATTGGATGAGGTCAAGCAGTCAGGCTGCTAAGTGGTTGTCTATGACACGAAAGTCGATGTGATTGTAATTCTAAACATTTTTAATTAAAAATTTCAACATGATGTGACACAATACAGGATCTAATTACTGATTGTTCTAATAAGGCATTATTCTTACCACTATTATCGCACTAAAAATGCAGTCCCATATCAATAATAATGGAGAGCACATATATAACAGATGGTATGAGTGAATTACTATTGAACAAGGGGCTTCTTGTTGATTGTTGCTATATAAGTGCAAGAAAAGCTTGAAACTATATACAATCTTGTCCCTTGAGCATCTGTTACTTTGTATCATAAACTGCATAGATAGTACTATGTCCATACAATATGAAGCAATTTTTAAAAAACACTGAACATACAGAATCTACAGCACAGAAACAGGCAATTTGGTCCAACTGGTCTATGTCTTACATGAGCCACCTCTCATTCTAATTATCATTCCCCACTTTGGCCAGAATTTTACGCTTGCCGGACGGGAGACACTCACTGACCGAAAAATCGGTGGAGATCCCACCTCCGCCGGGCCTGTGGATCCAGACTGGATTTTACAGTCCCCAGGCCCTTAATTGGTCTGAGGTGGGACTGCCACCTCAATGAGACAGGAAGTCCCACCTAATGGAGCTGCTGGCCAATCAGCAGGCCAACAGGTCTTAGTCCCAGCAGCACCACCGGGAACGGTGGCCACTGTTGGGACTGCAACCCAGCTTCAGCAGGAAGAGGAAGGACAGCCCCGGAAAAGAGGTAAGTCTTTGGGGTCTCGCCAGGGGTGATCGGTCCATTCCCGACCAGGGCCGCCCCCCACCCCCCCCCACCCAACAAGTCTGTCAGAAGGCTGCCTACTTTTAACAGACGGCTTTGCAAAAACACCACACTAAATAGTGTTCAATTCTGGGCATCACCAAAACTGCTACATGCACTGGAGAAGGTGCCGATTACAGCAACAAGATTAACCCAAAGTGTAAAGAAAATGAGCTTTGACGGAATATTAGAGATGCCCAAGTTCTATAGGTTGATAGAAATAAAGGTTTGTGGGGTGCAGGGGATCTTATATGAAACATTAAATCTTATTTAACGAGTTAGAGAAATTAAATCCAGAATATTATTTCATATTATGCCAGGAAAATAGGACCAGTTGATATAAAGTTAAATTGGTTGGAAGTAAATGTAAAACTACTATTAAAGGAAGAACTTACTGAAAGGATAATTGTTTAAAATAATCTGCCAGATAGGACAGTAGACAAAACATATTAGGTGCAAAATGCATCTGTATGCTATAATGATTGGACACATGGCCTTTTCTCATTCTGACTTTGCTTACGTCCATATTTCTATAGCCAAGAAATGGCCAGTGACATATCAGGCTGAGGTGACAGTACAATGATATCTGTAATGAAGAACATGCAAATAGCTTCACAAGTACAAAAGAATACTCAGGGGTTGGGAGGTGTATAATTACAAAATAATGTGCATGTTCTCTCAACCAAAACAGTGCATCAAGACATAAAACTTCAAAACAGAGTTAAAGTAACTCAGGATAAAGTACTATACTAGTAACAGTGAAGTTTGCCTTGATGACACACTTATAAATGTATTAACATAATGATACAGGACTACAGTTTTCTGAAAGTGCCAGTTTTACCATTCTCGTGTACTAGCATCCTCTATAGCCATTTTAAAAAGAATGTTAAGGATGCACATTTATTTTTATAAGCTTTACAGCTTTAAGTTTAAAAAAGATTTTTAAAGTTGATATTCCATCATACCAACAAGTGTCAATATCCAATATTGTTAATTAAAATCAATACAGCTGGATTAGAATAGATTTTAAACTGCTTAAACATTAGAGAACATGTATACTTTCAAATGTGTTACAGCAGTAGCCTCTTAATAGGAGCACCCAAATAACCAACAAAATTTTCAATTTATACAATTCTATTAAACACACACACGGAATACAGAGAATCAGTAGCTGAACCAAGGTTCACTGTGATGAACCTTCCTCATTAACGGGATTTGTGTTTTGTACCAACTCTTTGATTAGCATGCCAGCAATTTTACATTATGCTTGAGAGTACTGTCCTCCAACAGCCTTAGCCTTCAAGAAAAAAAGGCTACTGTGGATAACCTTCAGAAAAGAAAATGTTTTCTGTCTTTTTTAGACAAATATTCATAGATAAGACCATATACATAGAGTGTATATATTCCTTTAAAAACACAATTAAAATCAAGTCAAGAGTAAAATCTTTATATAATTTTTAGTAGCAATGAATTCTGGCCTTTTCTTTCTTTGGAAAATTAAAGTTATTGCTCGTGTTTTCATTTACAAATTTATGTCTAATTAGAGTGGAAGTTATCAAAAATCTATTAGGTGGTCACTCAATGCCTGCAGTAGAACTTCAAAGTTATGATTATATAGTGCAAACTGCTTGATCAGTTAAACCTACTGTGTCCACTAATATAGCACTGTACTGGCATACAGCACATATTTATTTGTTCAGCATTGTACTGTGGTATGTCAATATGTACAGTAGATTAAAATTTTTATACTATTACAGTATAACAACCTGAATCTTTAAAGTGTGAGCAGATCAGGGGTACTCTTGCTTCCTCTAATCAACTGTTTTTATTTGTTTCCAGCTCATAGTCTGACAGATATAAAGTACTTAAACATTAGGAATAGTTTTAATTGCTGTATTATTCCTAAACTACTAAAAAAATGAAAACACAATTCTACAAACATTTTTAAAGATGTAAATTTGTGTTGTTTACAGCAGTTTCCTTCCTTTCTATTATTCTTTAACCTTCGTATTTTAATTTAATTCTTCTCTACTTACTGAAATCTTTTAAAGCATTTACCTACCTTTACACAAAAATACATAAGAGGAGCAACTTTTTTTTTTTAGAAAAAGGGATTTTAACTGGCTGAAAATCAGTTAAAGCCCAATTTTCATACCACATAGAATTTATAGGACATAAAGAAGCCATTCTGCCTAACTGGTCTGTGCCAGTGTTTATACTCTATATGAGCCTCTTCCCACTCTATTTCATCTAACCTTATCAGCACATCCTTCTATTTCTTTCTCCCGCATGAACTCATCTAGCTCCCACTTAAGTGCATTTATGCCATTGGCCTTAACGAATCAATGGGGTATTACGTTCCAAATTCTAACCACACTCTGGGTAAAGAACATTCTCCTAAATTGGATTTATTAATAAACATCGTATATTTATGACCCCTAGTTCTGGGCTCCCCCATAGTGGGAACATCTTCTCTATGCCTAATTATTCTAGATGCTAAAGACAATGCAAGAATTACATTAAAAACCTGGAAGTGCTTTGTGGTCACAGAAGTGAGTAAATGTCCCACAGTAATCAAAAAAATTAATCAACCTATTATTTAGCCACAGAAAAATTGTCAGCCTCAGTTACAAAAAAATTATAGTTCTATGCTTACTTCTTAGATCCAAAGTGCACATGTTTTTGAAGTTCTGCTGTATTGTACTGATTTATTTGGAGGGTGCCCAGGCCTGACACTGTTAAAAAGTAAAATGCACAAATTTTAGAGTTAAGCCTTATGATTTTATTTTTTCACTGTTATTTTCCTCCCAATCCATATTTATGTTTCAAAGAGGAATATCTTATTCCTGTAATCTGTGCTGGATTCAAATCTAGGTCTAGGAATGAAAGGTTTTGTGAATCAATTAAACTTTAAAATATTTTGTTTTCCAAAGGATAGTTCCATTTGCTTTATAACCATTGTAATGGTTTCAAATTTTGGCTGATATTAGTGATACTGAACGTGATTTAACCCACTCTTAAACACAAGTGGAACCTAATAGTAAAAGGATTAATAGATAATTGCTTTTGGCAGGTGGCATTTGCTTTGGGAAACATGGGACACAACCTTTCCACCTTAGTCTCTGGCGGAATGGTAGGACTATTTTCGAGTTGCAATTCCAACCTCCAGTTGCTCTTTACCAGAGCAAACCAATTATGAGTCCATCTTTGGGCTCCCTGACCAATTCGAAACGGCAGACGGATGACGCAGCCATTTTGTCAGAGAAAGGATTTCTGTTTAAAGAGACCACGACATGTTTCAGAAAAGCTCATCAGCACTTGAACCTTTCGAGCTGCATTACCTCCAGGAAAGGAGAGGTGACCTAGGAAGGCTGCCCCCCTTTGGTTTCTTGCTCTTACCTGGAGGTCCAGCTGAGGGGCTGCATTGAGGGGAGTACGCCCCCAAGGATGGGAGAAGGAGGCCAGCCTCTCTAAGCAAGTAGGCATGGATGGTAGTAGCCAAGGAAGTCATCAGGCGGAATTGTGTTCCTTACAACCTGGAGACAGTGCACCAAGAGGATCCAATACCTCAGGAGGACATGATAGGTGAGTGGCATAACACTTTCAGGTGCCAAGCCCCGCACTCTGACTTGCCCAGCATTCTCTTGTGCAGCACACCTCAGATCCACTCATTTCTCTCCCTGCAGGCACCCCACATACTCATCTGAGCAGCCACACTCACACTTCTCCTCTGCCTATTGTCTTCTTGGACCCATGCCTCACAGTGATGCCCCTCTGCATACAAGCCATTACCAGCACGCACACCTTCATGTTTTCTCTCCTTGCAGGAGGGGACAGGACACAACTTGGTGACAGGCAGATATGCAGGGCGGGGGATACAGTGGGGGTGGACTTCCAGTGACAGACACCTTGTTGTCCACTGGCAATGCGTGCCTATTTGGTCCACTGGGAAGGATGCACGCTAGCAGTAATCTGCCGCAACAGCCTGAGCCTCCTCAGCACTGGTGCTCAGACATGTACAGAGAGCTGATCCTCTACCTGTGGACCCTTTGTTGGACGCGGGTCTCGCCTCCATCCAGTTGGATCTTGGTTACCATCCCCTCTGCCCTGTGGACAGGCAGAGAAAGCAGCTGTAGAGAAGGCAGCTGGTGCTGGTGTTGCTCCTGCTCCGACTAGAGGAGTTGACAGTGATGAGCCCCCTGCCCTTGACCCTCAGTAAAGGTGGACAATGGAGGTGGATAAGCTGCTCGCTTGCAGCTCTGAAGGCTGGCAGCAGGGAAGTGCAGCTGAAGGTGGGTGAAGTGCCTTTCAAGAAAGTAGCAATCACCTGTCAAGCAGTGATAAAACTGACTGAAGGAGTGCTTTGAACATCAGCCTCTCACCTGGCCATGACTGCAGCTCTTCAGTGTGACTGATAAAAGCCTTCACAGCTTTCCAATTTCACTGAGGAAATTGTTCCTGCTGTACATTCGCTTTTTCCAACCCGCCTGGTTGCAGACACAAGGTAGAACCCCTGCGCTGTTGGGAAAAAGGGAATCCAGGCACAAATTCGCTCCTAATTGCCTTCTAAAGTACTTCAATTGGCTTCCCGCCACAGCCAGAGGGATTTTCCGCTGCACTCCCAACCCACCCTAGGGAAAGCTGGAAGTGGGTGGGGTCACATTGGGATCCCGACCCGACGTCATTTTCTGCAATGTTCCTGCCCCCAATCTCGCCTCCACCAGCCTGGGTAAATTCCATCTATAGTTTTTAGATAATACATGCCGAATTGCATCTTTAAGTCTCATTCAGTGCACGTAGATGACATTCAGCTGATTAATGCATCTTATATTCAGGACATATTACACTGCAAGTCTTTTCGCAGTACTATGCATTCTGTTTTTTTAAAACTACGTTTTCTTTACATAAAACAGCCTTTTTTAAATGAAGACTATATAAGTTCTTTTAGTGGCATTCCTAAGGTGAGTGCATGAACTTTTTTGGGCATTAACATCTTTTCGTGCAACCAAATCCTTATAAGGAGGCCCAAAAGAAAAGAAATCCTAAATATGCAAAAAAGATAATAAATCAATAAACACAACTTTCAATCTTTACAGCAGTTGCTTAAAGGTTTCTCATGATGCACATTTTCAATAAATAAGTGAGCTTTAGAAAAAACAATAAATAAATTAGAGTCTACAGAGAGCAAATGGAAGCTCTGGATCAATAACATTGCCCCATAATTTGGTATGCGTGTATGGTGGAGCGGGGGTTGTAAATCTATCTTCATAGCTGAGAAATCCACAGGTTGATGAGTCTTGTCCTTTTTCAGCAAATGACAAGAATAGAACATCTTTATCAAAATAATGCCACCAACTAGAACATGCCACTTGGTTCGTCAAGAAGTAGAGGAGATCTTGAGTTATTCTATCAGTGCCTACAATCCTAACAGCTAGTTGGAAAATGAGCAAAGACATATATGATCCATTGAACCAAATGCCTTTTGGTTACCGAGTATCCCATCCCTCTCTCCAAATGCAAATTGCCATGATAATTGAGCAGAGAATTGAAATATCTATCCCTCTAGCTAATTCTGATTGTAACATGCATTTGGTCAGGCACTGAATAATATAAACTTATTGCAAGTCAAACGCTAGTTTTAAAGCTTTCCATAAGTAAAATCTAACAGAATGGAACAGTGCCAAGAACAAATACAGTAATGAAAACAGTTTTCAGAAAATTCTAGTAGTACAGAAGGTGAACTGCACTACTGAAATAGCCTCTTGCCACGGTTACACAAAGATTACACAAATATGCATTTTTTAATTCATTCATGAGATGTGGGCATTATTGGCAAGGTCAGCATTTTTTGCTCATCCCTAATTCCCTTTGAGAAGGTGGTGAGCCAACTTTTTGAAAACCTTGCTAGGCCATTTCAGAGGGCATTTAAGAGTCAACCACCTTGCTGTAGGTGTGGAGTCACTTATGGACCAGACCAGGTATAGGCAACAGATTTCATTCACTAAAAGACATTAGTGAATTAGATAGGGCTTTAACACATCCGGCAGTTACATGGTCACCGTTACTAACTTTTAATTCCACGTTTATTTAATAACCTGAATTTAAATTCCCCAGCTACTGTATTGGGATTCCAACCCATTGCTTTGGATCATTAGTCTGGACCTCTGGATTACTAGTTCAGTTATGCAACCATTCTCTTGTATTAACACTTCTTAATGTAATACTTGTCCAATATAATGTCCCATAAGATAATACCTGTATGAAAGCTAGCGATTAGCAAGTCACACTATTTTACTGAAAAGTCTCATTGTGACTGACAAGGAGCAATTCAACCTTAAGATGCCCTTTCTATTTCATCCCTCACCTTTTTTTATATGTTTAGATAACTTCTACTGGGAAAATTACCAAGTTTCACCTACATACAATGCTAAATCTACTGTATGTCTAATCAAAGAGCTGGATAAATTCCACAAACATCAGTTTTATATTTGAAGCTTGGAAGGTACTCAAAAGTAGGTCCACTATTTATTGCCACCCTAGTTGAGAAGGTAAGCCAGGTTGCAGGGAATATGGAGTTCCTGGTGCAGATGGGTAGCATGCAAAACCATTGTTGCCCTGAGTTGGAAAATTGTCCAGAGTTGCAGCTGAATGTGCCTGAAAAAAAACAAAAACATAAATGTACAGTATTGGTAACTATTACAGTAATTGTAGCACAGGGTGCTCACATTGATATACTTTGCGTGGCAACTATATTTTCTGATTAGCTGCTCAATTTCCATCGATATTGGTTGTACTCAGCTGTGACCAATCACTATTATCCACACAATGCAGTTAACCAGACTGCACCTTGAAATTAATTTATTTTACAATCGTACCAAGATTCGAGCAAAAAAACCATTCATCCGCCAGACAATCCCTCTTTTATCTCAATCTTTCTTTTATATTAGGGGTTGCTGATGATGTGGAGGAGTGGTGCCTGTCAGTATCCAGGGAGGGGGAGAATTTGGGTTGATTCTTGGGGAAGAGGGAAGTGACGCTTTGTTACAACACAGTGCTGGCCAGGGATAGGAGCTAGGGCTGCATCTCTCTCGAATTGATTTTTTTTCCCTCTTTCAGCCCTGACCTTGACACTGTATTTTGCTAGCATCTTCTCTTTAAATGTCAAACCTGTTTCTATAAAACTTGATCCAGGATTTTTCTGAACGTTTTCCATCCCTCCTATTTTGTACCATTTTCTTTAGGTCTCTTACTGCCTGACCTACTCAAGTTCTTTTGTTACTTTCATCTATTTTAATTCTTCAATGCTTACTTCTAAAACTTCTCTATTACTTTACAGAGATGGCCGGTTATATAATTCAACAAACATGTCACAGATAGTTCCTCTCCATTTGTAGGGTTTACTCTCCTTCCCCCTTTTTATATGCTTGTCCATCTCTTATTTTTCAGTTTTGAAGGATACAAACCCAAAACCTCAGTTGTCTATTCTCATCATGCTGATCGACCTGCTGTGGGTTTCAGAGTTGTAGAATTTAGCTTTTTATTTGAATTATTAAGTATTCACCTGCTGGACTTGACAGACACTGCTGTAATATTGTTCACTAAGTATTTTCATTATTATGATTTTTAACCTCTTAACTAGATAGTCATTAATCTTTATCAACATAGCTTCAAGTACTTCTGATGTAAGTCTATTTCCTTCAATATAGTATATCATTTTGCTTAAGACTTTCCAATATTGTATTCACATTTTTCAGGTCTGCAAGTACAATTCACTCAATAACACATGTATGTTGTCAGCATTCTAAAGATCCAGATCTTGTCTCTTTTTAACCTTAGTTCTATTCGCATTTCCTCAAATGTTTTTCATTGTGGAATCTTCCTCCTCTCCTTGTATCCTTCCCAGTGAAAATGTGATTAACTGATTGAATGCTTTAAATTTCCTCTATATTTGTCATGTGACCATAGTTAGCTGATATGTGACTTCTAACCATCTTAGCCACAAGATGGAGCTTTTCCACTTACATCAATTCTGACCTCGGTAAGTGGGCAAATTATAGAGCCATAGTCGTACAGCATAGAAACAGACCCTTAGGCCCACCGCTTCCATGCTGACCATAATGCCCATCTATACTAATCCCACCTGTCTGCATTAATTCCATATCCCTCTATGCCATGCTCATTCAAGTACCTGTCCAGATGCCTCTTAGATGTTGCTACTGTTCCTGCCTCCTCTGGCAGCTCATTCCAGATACCCACTATTCTTTGTGTGAAAAATTTACCCCTTTGATCCCCTTTAAACCTCTTCTCTCTCACCTTAAATCTATGCCCTCTAGTTTTAGTCACCCCTACAGGAAAAGACAGGCTAGATAAAGATAAACTATTTCCACTGGTTGGAGATTCTAAAACTAGAGGGCATAGTCTAAAGATTAGGACCAGAACGTTCAGGAGTGATGTTAGGAAGCACTTCTTCACGCAAAGGGTGGTAGAGGTTTGGAACTCTCTCCAACAAACAGCAGTTGAAGCTAGAACAGTTGTTAATTTCAAATCTGAGATAGATAGATTTTTGTTAAGAGCGGCACAGTGACGCAGTGGTTAGCACTGCAGCCTCACAGCTCCAGCGACCCGGGTTCAATGCTGGGTACTGCCTGTGCGGAGTTTGCAAGTTCTCCCTGTGACCGCGTGGGTTTTCGCCGGGTGCTCCGATTTCCGCCCACAGCCAAAGACTTGCAGGTTGATAGGTAAATTGGCCATTATAAATTGCCCCTAGTATAGGTAGGTTGTAGGGGAATATAGGGACAGGTGGGGATGTGGTAGGAATATGGGGGGGGGATTAGTGTAGGATTAGTATAAAATGGGTGGTTAATGGTCGGCACAGACTCGGTGGGTCAAAGGGCCTGTTTCAGTGCTGTATCTCTAAATAAAATAAAAATAAAATAAAAAAGATAATAGATATGGGCCAAAGGCAAGCATATGGAGTTAGGCCGCGGATCAGCCATGACCTCATTGAATGGCGGGACAGGCTCGAGGGGCTAAATGGCCTATTCCTGTTCCTATCTTCCTACCATGGGAAACAGACTCTGGCTATCTACCCTATCGATGCCTCATAATTTTATATACCTCTATCATGTCCCCTGTTAGCTTCCTTCGCTCCAAGGAAAACAGACCCAGCCTATCCAATGTCTCTTTGTAACTCAAGCCCTTCAAACCAGGCAACATCCTTGTGAATCTTTTCTGCACCCTCTCTAGCTTAATCACATCTTTCCTGTAGTGCGGCAAACAGAACTGCACACAGTACTCCAAATGTGGCCTAACCAACGTTATGTACAACTGTAACACGACGTCCCAACTTTTGTACTCAATGCCTCGGCCAATGAAGGCAAGCATGCCATACGCCTTCTTCACCACCCTGTCTACCTGTGTTGCCACTTTCAGGGAGCTATGTACTTGCACGCCAAGGTCTCTCTGCTCAACAACACTCCCCAGGGCCCTGCCATTCACTGTATATGTCCTGCCCTAGTTTAACGTCCCAAAATGCATCACTTTGCACTTGTCTGCGCTAAATTCCATTTGCCAATCCCTTGCCCACTTTCCCAGTTGATCTATATCCTGTTGTAACCTTAGACAACCTTCTTCACTGTACACTACCACCAATTTTAGTGTCATCTGCAAACTTACTAATCATGCCCCTTACATTCACATCCAACTCATTAATATATATGCCAAACAACAGAGGGCCCAGCACCGATCCCTGCGGCACACCACTGGTCACCAGCCTCCAATCTGAAAAACAACCGTTCACTACCACCCTCTGCCTCCTATCACCATTGGAATCATTTCTGGGAGATAGGATAAACTGTCACTTAGAAAGGCACGGATCAAGGATAGTCAGCATGGATTTGTTAAGGGAAGGTCGTGTCTGGCTAACTTGATTGAATTTTTTGAGGAAATAACAAGGATGATTGATGAGGGTAGTGGAGTTGATGTGGTCTACATGGATACAAATTGGCTCAGTAGCAGGAAACAAAGGGTAACTGTTGACAGTTGTTTTTGCTACGGAAGGCTGTTTCCAGTGGGGTTCCACAGGGCTCAGTGCCCTGCATTTTGTGGTATTAATTAACGATTTGGACGTAATTATAGGGGGAATGATCAAGACATTTGCAGTCAACACAAAAATTGGCCACATGGTTGATAACGAGGAGGACAGCTGTAGACTGCAGGAAGATATGAATGGACTGGTCCGGTGGGCAGAAAAGTGGCAAATGGAATTTAACCCAGAGAAGTGAGAGGTGATGCATTTTGGAGGCCAAACAAAGCAAAGCAATACACAATTAATTGGAAAATACTAAGAGGTGTACAGGAAGTGAGGGACCTTGGAGTGTATGTACCTGAAGGTAGCAGGACAGATCAATAAGTTGGTTAAGAAGGCATAAGGAATCATTTCCTTTATTAACCAAGGCATAGAATATAAGAGTAAGGAGGTTATGCTGGAACTAAAAAAACATTAGTTCGGCCACAACTCGACTAGTGTGTGCAGTTCTGGTCACCTCATTACAGAAAGGATGTAATTGCACTGGAGAGGAGATTCACAGAGGAGATTTACGAGGATGTTGCCAGGACTGGAAAATTGCAGCTATGAGGAAAGATTGGATAGGCTGGGGTTGTTCTCCTTGGAACAGAGGAAGATGAGGGGAGATTTGATTGAGATGTACAAAATTGTAAGGGGCCTGGATAGAGTAGATGGGGAGGGTCTATTTACATTAGCAGAGAGGTCAGTGACTATGGGGCATAGATTTAAAGTGATTAGTAGAAGGATTAGAGGGGAGATAAGGAAAAAGTTTTCACCCAGAAGGTGGTGGGGGTCTGGAACTCACTGCCTGAAAGGGTGATAGAGGCAGAAAACCTCATCTCATTTAAAAGGTGCCTGAATGTGCACCTGAAATGCCTTAACCTGCAGGGCTACGGATCAAATGCTGGAAAGTGGGTTTAGGCTGGTTGGCTCTTATTTTTCGCCAGCGCAGACACGATGGGCCAAGTGGCCTCTTTCTGTGCCGTAAACTATGATTCGAAGTAGGCCATATGGCCCTTAGAGCCTGCTCCGCCATTCAATATAATCATGGCAAATCTTCTGCCTCAACACTTTCCCGCCTGTTCCCCATATCCCTCGATTCCCTGAGACACCAAAAATCTGTCTACCTCAGCCTCAAATATACTCAACGTTGGAGCAGTCACAACCCTCTGGGATAGACAAATCCAAAAGAATAGAATTAACTGAGCACTCTTTCCATTTAACATTCTACAAAAGAACTTATCTGGTCTTTCATGATACATTATGAAAAAGTACTTTTGATCACTCTTGCTGCTGTTGAGAACTATTTTTTTCCTCTTGGATCTTTTGACACTCATTCTAGTTAGTCTCGACCTGCTTTTATATGATTCACAGTCCTTTTTACTTCATTTAATAAGACCTAATACAGTTTTTAGTTAAGCAACATAGCAAATCACAGGCAACATTTCATACCAATAAATTCACCAGCAAGTGTGTCACCTAACATAATGAAACTTTCTCCACTCCTGCGAAACAAATACCTACTTGTAAAAATATTTTTAAAAAGTGAGATATTTGCCATACTTGTAATGGGTAAACATTAGAGGAACTTTAAAGATGCAAAATATTCAACTTAGAATTAGTTTCTGCTGGTCAAGTTTTATCTCTTATCTTCCACCATCAATACTCATTGCTCTAGCCTTGCATTTCCGACAGTATGTGTGCCAATTCTGCCCAGATATAAAAGTTGAGAAAATTCTTGTTTCAGCCCACCTACCACTCAAATGTATTACCTGTAGTAATGCTGACGGTGCAACAGACTGCAATCCAGGTAGAGATACAGCACCCATAGTCGTCTGGAATCCTGGTAAAGATGTTGTATCCACATTAGATTGTGGACCCGTTGGTGACATCATACTCACACCAGACTGTACACTAGGAATCGAAGTAGTGCCTACAGTGGACTGGAGATCAGAAAATGAGGTAGTACCTATAGTGGATTGAATGCTAGAGAGTGCAGGACTACCGACTACAGACTGGATTCCTGGTAGAGACCCAACACCCAAAGACTGAAGCCCAGGTAAGGAAGCAGCACCCAAAGCAGATTGGAGAACAGGCAGAGAAGAAACAGCAGCCATTGCAGACTCGAGACCAGGTAGAGACGAGGCAGCCCCAGCAGCTTGGAGACTGGGAAGGGATACAGCACTTGTAGTGGGTTGCAATCCAGGCAAAGAGGCAGCCACCACAATAGAATCAAGTCCGGAGAAAGATGTAGAGGACTGCAATCTGGGGAGAGCGACAGCAGCAGGTTGGAGCCCAGGGAGAGAGGAAATTGAATGTTGGAGTCCAGAAGGGGAGGCAGGAACAGTCTGAAGTTCAGAAAGAGATGTAGGAGCAGGGTGGGAGGCAGTAGCAGACTGCAGTCCAGCGAGAGAGGCAGCAACAGCATGCAGTCCAGCGAGAGAGGCAGCAGCTTGCAGCGCAGCTGGAGATGCTGCAGTAGATCGTAGGCCAGCTGGAGATGCTGCAGTAGATCGCAATCCAATTGGAGATGCTGCAGCAGATCGCAAACCAGCAAGAGATACAGCAGGCTGCAGTCCAGTAAGAGATGTTGAATTTCCATTAGGTTGGAGTCCACCTAGAGATGCCGTAGTCTGGAGTCCATGAACAGAGCCAACATCAGTACCAGACTGGAGTCCAGCAACAGGGACAGCAGACTGAAGTCCAGGCATTGTAGCTGCCATCATGCCATTCTGGAGTGCAGACAGAGATGTAGCAGCCCCAGAAGAATGCATTCCTGCCAAAGTTGCTGCAGCTGCAAGAGACTGAAGTCCAGGCAGATTTGCAACAGTCATTCCTGCTTGGAGTGCAGACAGAGATGCTGGAGATAAAGTCTGATTTTGGAAAAACATAGACATTCCTGGGAATGATACAAGACCTGGGAAGGAGTTGCTCATAGATGGAGATGTATTGGAATTGTCACTTGTCTGAAATCCTGAGGATGAACTGAAAAATGATAATTCAAAATTAAACTTAAAATCATAGACCAGTAGAACTGCAAAAATACATTTTAAAGTGATCAAGAATTACTGCAAAGTCCCAACAGTATTAACAATTTCTACTTGGATAGCTTTCTTGTGAGTTGTTACATTCAGAAACAAACACCATTGCACTAACAATAGGGAACATATTTTGGCAATTTAAACACTAAAGAATGCAAAAAAACTGCCACTCCAACAGGACAATTTCAAAATTTATACTTTCTGGATAATTGAAACCCACAACAAATCTTCAAACATTAGGGCCAGGATTTTATCCTGGTGACAGGTGTTGACTCTTCTGTGGGAGACACCCCAAATCTAGTGCCAATTAGACACTAATTAAGTGGACAGCAGCGAACCTTCCACGGGATCAAGAACCCCAGCGATGCAAGTCCCGCCCTCTGAGAGCTGCTGGCCAATCAGAAGCCGCCAGCTCTTTCACTGAGAAGTGCCACCACGGAGGCAGTGGCTGCTGTGCTGGACCCAGGCAGGTCAGGGCGGGAGGGGTCTGGCGGGTGGGGGACACGGAGAGAGGGGCACTGGGGGGGCAGGGGGGAGGGGGTTGGTAGCAGGGGCAGGGGGCAGCTCTCAGCAATGCCAGGTCCCACATTCCTTTAAATGAGGGACCCCACCCCGAAGCCAGAAAGCAGTCCATACAGTTTCACATGCCGTGCTTCCCGAGCAGCAGGAGGTCGCCCACCACCAGGCTGATTGCCCAGTTAAGGGTTCCCCCAGCCATCATCCCACCCGATTATATGCTCCCCTCGCCTCCAAACCTGCCACGGAGGTCGGGGTGGGGGGGGGGGGGGGAGCATAAAACACCATTGAAAAACAAAAACACAGCCTGAAAGACCAATCCGTGGCCCACTCAGGAAGTTAAGGATAGTATTAGATTAAAAGAGGTGACCAATGTTGCAAAAAAAAAAAGAGTAGCATGTCTGAGGATTGGGAGTGTTTTAGAAACCAGCAAAGGGCCACCAAAAATTTGATAAAAAAGGAAAAAAAAAAAGAATGAGAGTAAACTAGCCAGTAATATAAAAACAGATTGTAAGAGCTTTTATAGGTATATCAAAAGGAAGAGAGTAGCTAAAGTAAACGTCGGTCCTTAGAAGAGAGAAGAATTATCATGGGGAGAGGAAATGGCAGAGGAATTGAATAAATATTTTATGTCTGTCTTCACAGTAGAAGACACAGGCTTCATACAAGAAACAGACAGTAACCTAGGGGCTAAAAAAATAAGGAAATTAATATCAGAGAAAACGTATTGGAGAAACTTAAGCGACTAAAATCCAACAAATCCCCAAGACCTGATAGCTTACACCCTAGGGTCCGAAAAGAGATAGCTGCAGAGATAGTGAATGCGCCAGCTATGATTTTCCAAATTCCTTAGATTCGGGTACGGTCCCATTAGATTGGAAGTTGGCAAATGTTTCCCTCCTTTCTTGAAAAGTAGTGTAAGAGAAACCAGTGAACTACAGGCCAGTTAGCCTATCAGTCATTGGGAAAATGCTGGTACCTATTATTAAGGAAGTCTCAACATTGCACTTAGAAAAGTACAATATGATTAGAACAAGGCAACCTGGTTTTACTAAAGGGAAATCCTGCTTGACAAATTTATTCGAGTATTTTTGAGGATACAAGTAGTAGGGTAGATAAAAGGGAACCAGTACATGTCGTATGCCTGGATTTCCAAAAGGCATTCAATAAGGTACCACATAGAAGGTTCATTGGAAAGATAAGGGCTCATTGAGTTGGGGGTAATATATTAGTATGAATAGAGGATTGGTTAACAGACAGGAAGCAAAGAGTGGGCATAAACTGTAGAGGTATACAAAGGAAACCCGACGCGAGCCCGAATTCTGGACCCGGAAGTCTGACCCGACCCCGACACGTCGTTGGGAGGCAGGCCTTTACATCAGTACATGGGTAAAGGCCTGCTACCCGACCTGACCCCGACAGCAGGTGTTGGGTTCGGGTTTCCTTTGCACACCTCTAATAAACGGGGCATTTTCAAGTTGGCAGGCAGTGAATAATAGAGTGCCATAAGGATCAGTGCGGGGGCCTCAGCTACTTACAATCTATATTAATGACTTAGATGAAAAGACAGATAAACCAGTGAACTACAGGCCAGTTAGCCTAGTATCAGTCATTGTGAAAATGCTGGAATCTGGAAATATCCAATTTTGCTGATGATACAAAGGAAAGGTAAGCTGTGGGGAGGACAAAGAGAGGCTGCAAAGAGATATAGACAGGTAACAAGATGGCAGATGGAGTATAAGGTAGGGAAGTGTGAAGTTATGCACTTTGGTCACAAGAATAGAAAAGCAGAATATTTTTTTTAAAAGGTGTGCAACTTGTAAGCGTTGACGTTCAGAGAGACTTGTGCATGCTTGTACAAGGAACACAAAGTTAGCATGCAGGTACAGCAAACAATTAGGAAGGCAAATGGCAAAGGGATTGGAGTACAGGAATAAAGAAGTTTTGCTACATTATACAGGGTTTTGGTGAGACCACATCGGGAGTACTGTGTGCAGTTTTGGTTTCCACATTTAAGAAAGGATATACTTGCATTGGAGGCAGTACAGCGAAGGTTCACTAAATTGGTCCCTGGGATTAGGGGATTGTCTTATGATGAGAGGCTGAGTAAATTGGGCCTATATTCTTCAGAGTTTAGAAGAATGACAGGTGATCTCATCGAAACATACAAGATTCTGAAGGGGCTGAATTGGGTAGACACTGAGGGATTGTTTCCGCTGGTTGGGGAATCTAAAACACGGGGGCACAGACAGGATAAGGGGCTGATCATTTAGGACTGAGATAAGGAAAATTACTTCACTCAAAAGGTTTTGTGAATCTTTGGAATTCTCTACCTCAAAGGGTTGTGGATGCTCCATTATTGAATACATTCAACATGGGATAGACAGATTTTTGGTCTTTCAGGGAATCAGGGATATGGCGAGTGGGCAAGAAAGTGGTGCTAAAGTCTAAGATCAGCCAAGAAATGTATTCAATGGCAGAGCAGGCTCGAAGGGCCATATGGTCCACTCCTGCTCTTATTTCTTGTGTTCTCCCCTAGGGCTCTGGAGATAGAAAGATTTGAGATTTCTTATTAAGGTAAAGGACATATTTTGTAGCAGTTTAGCCTATCTGCTTCTTGCCACTGTAATATGTTATGAAGGGTTTTGATGGAGTAGACAGGTATGAAGTGTTTCCACTGGCAGGAGGGTCAGTAACCAGAGGGTGCAGATTTAATCTAATTGGCAAAACGGTAAGGGAGATGATGAGGAAAAAAAATTAGGCAGCGAGTTATGATGATCTGGAATGCACTGCCTGAAAGGATCATGGAAGCAGGTTCATTAGTAACTTTCAAAAAGGAATCAGATACAATCATGAAAAGGAAAAATTCATGTCTGGGGTCAACTATGTTATAAACAATGGAACTAAACATAGACAAGTTGAATGAAGAATGAGATTATGAATTGCAAATATAAATTAAGTACCATCAATCCACGGTGCCTCCTACTTCATTGATTTAAAAAAAAAAATTCTACTGAACCAAGTTTTTGGGACCTTCTGCTCCTTCCAGAATACCAAGACCACTGTCTTCTTATTTCAGGTGTTTTTGCTTTAAGTTCACCTGAACAAGCAGACATGACCTTAATTTAACATCTCATCTGTAGTCTGACATTCCAGATAATGCAGCACTCCTTCAGTACTACACTAGATATGGCTGTTAGGTCTCGGTGTGGGCTGAAATTCATCATCTTCTGAATCAAGTCACACTTAATTTTGTGGCATAAAATTATTTTTATGAGCAGTTAATTTTTTCTGCAAATTATAGTAGATTTCAATAAAAAAAATGAAAACCTTTAGTTAAGATACACAAAGTTCATAGAAGTGATGCTATCATCTTCATTAATTGATTACATAAGAAATCCTACAGTATCAGGTTTAGCAATTTAATTGAAATACACACAAATTGTGCTTTTAGAATCATAGAAAGTTTAAGGCACAGAAAGAGGCCACTTGGCCCATAGTGTCTGTGCCGGCCAAAAAACAATCCATCTATTCAAATCCCACCTTCCAGCATTTGGTCTGTTTTACACATTTCACAATGCGCTGTCTGCACTGACAAAAACAATGGACTCACCCAGTTTGTGGCATCATACCAGGGCTGCAGTTTGTGTTGCTATAGCTGGATGTTAACCCTGTGACGGCTGAACTATGAGTAGGTGTGCCAGCATTTCCTGGCATTACTTCACCATGAGCCTGGGACATCTGTGGTACTGCTGATATCACCGTTGTAGTATTCTGACATTCAGAATATGGCGGTGGGGCAGAAGTGCCAGTTGACGGAGGAACACCTGCAAAAACTGGAGGTATTGGGGTGGACGTGCCAAGCCTTGGAAAGACTTGAGTTACTGGTGCTGAAGCAAAAGCTAGCTGATTTGCAGGCGATTGTACAAGTGTAGGTGCTGCTACAGGTGTTGCAGGAGCTGATGGGTAAGTACCATGTGGCGAGAATGCAGCTGTATGCAAGTTGGCAGATGAGTTGTAGCTCAGTTGGCTGGCTGGTCTGGAAAAAGCTGGAAGAAAAAAATATTCTTGCCCTTTAAAAATGTGTTGTATTACATACAATAAATATTTGTAATACAAAACAATTTCATTTAAAGCTCCTCACCCCCATCTTGAATTTTAAATTCAGATACAGTCCAAAGAATGCATAAATATAGATTAAAAAAATCAAAAATCTTGACCTGCCTATACTACAAATTGCTTCAATGACAGGCTTTTAAACAGCTGCCAAGCTGTTCCCTTGAATTTTTTTCACTTTTGCATACTCCGAAGCAACAGCAGGCGATACATCATACCTCCTAACAAGCAGTTCATAGTTGCTGGTCACAGGTACCTTCTTACCCAGGCATCTCAATTTTATATAATGCACTTCAATTTTAACTAATGCCCCCTGCAGAACAGACAGCAGCACAAAAGAGGCCTGCATTTTTTACTGTTGGCATGGATTCCCCAAAGTTCGGCATATTACTAACAGCATACCTGAAACATAGAGGCCCCACCCTTTTATTTCAGATGTGGCATTAAATCAAGGCCCTAGTTGCCTGTTCAGGTTGACATAAAACATTCCATGGCAAATTTGAAAAGCTATTCTTCCAGCCTCCTCAACCAAACACATTATCAAATCATTTTCATAATTTGTTGCTTTTGGGGAATTACTGTGTACAACTTGAGTTGGAGCTGCACTCTTAATAACAGTGACTAGACTTTAAATGCAACCCTTTAGTTAAGTGCTTTGGAACATCTTAAAGGCACTATATAATTGCAAATTCTTTCTTTCATGAACAAAAAGGGCTTCATGAAAGAATGTACAGCTAGCGTGTAAACATATACGCAAAATCATGCACACCCATGCTCTCAATCCTGGCAGCTGCCATGACTCAATCTTTTTACACCAATCTATGAATGCCACCATTATTTGAAAGGCCAAGAAATCAGATGTATCTACGAGGGACCAAGCTTATCTACTACAACCATAGCTGCTTATTCCATTTAGAAGTCCAAGGGGTGCCACTGTATAGGTGGAACAGACCATGCCACGGAATAAGCTAAAGAAGTCAGTCCGCGTGATCCAGTGCCATAAGTGGACAACGACTGACCAACCAAGGCAGGGACTAACAGGGGATTACTTGCAGATAAGTGCATAAGACAGCCAAAGCACAAGTCATCTGAATATGTGCCCAATACCCTACTCATAAAATAACACTTTGCAAATGAAGATACTTTGTAGAATCTTTCCTCTAGAAATTAAATTAGTTCAGTAAAGTCTACAATACAACAAATAAAACATGGTTTATACATTTTCTTATGCTTTATCTGTTCTTCTGCCTCATTTCTAGTTATCATCTTCTTCCTTTTACCACTAGTATTTAAGTCACATTCATCTGCATAGGTCAAACTACTTATTTCTATTTGTTAGAAAAGTTCACAGAATTTCAGCCAACCCCTACTGAATGGATTACCTTATATGGTAAGAGAACAATATATTATAATATTCAGTGGCAGTGCTTCAGAAATAAATATCAGTGGTCAACACTACAGAATGATCAAACTGCCTTTACACCTGACAGTCCAATTACAACATATAGTTTTACAACACAATTATAAACAATGAAGATGTTCTTTAACAATCTAAAGTAAATTAAATCTGTTCAGACCTTGTTGAGGAGCATAAGCGGCTGGTGCTACAACTGGAGCTATGAAACTGCCCATTGGGACGAGGCCAGCAGTGTTATAAGCACCTATAAGAAATAAAAACATAGATTGGAGTCCACCATAAGCGTCTCATTTTCCATGTTCCTATGCAATTATGTTTTTTCCTTAATGTGTTCCAATACAGAAGCTACTTTATCAGAAAATTGTGTTGATTACTTTTTTATAAATGTATTTCTGATTTACAATAAGCACAAAGTTATTGTATTCACCAGACATCTCATCACTTTCCACTGACTGCACTTCTAATATCATTATCATACTCTGATTTAGTAGACAGAAGTCATCAATCTTTTGCCATGAACCTAGGTTGACGACTTGTTAGCTCATAAAGCTGTGAAGTAGCAAACTATGGGGTGGAATTTTCAGTGTATTTGTGCCCAGAGACATGCGTTATCGGGGCGTTAAGCAAACATCTGGTGTAACAGATTGGGCAAACTTGGATGCAAGTGTATTATACTATTAATTACACTAATGCCCAAACTTGATCAATCTTTTACATCTGTCTATTGATCCTTGTATCCAAACACATCTTCGATCAGAATAATGGCTCTGTCCCAAGCTTAAAAGCCACAGGCATAACTTTCCTGCAATTACACTGGTGCAAAATGGATGTAAAGTTAAGCCCAATACTTTAGGCACAGCAGGAAACAGTCATTTTTCTGGTGTTAACTGTAAATTATTTTTTTTTTCTTTTAAGAGCTTTCTTTAAAAAAAGATTTATCCGCACTGAAACATGCAATATATTTTTTGTTTCTTCAGTACGAGTCACATAAAATGCTTCCATAGAACCATAGAAAAATTATGGCACAGAAGGAGGCCATTCAGCCAGTCATGTCCGTGCATGCCGAAAAAACTAGCCGCCCAATCTAATCCCACCTTCCAGCACCTGGTCCATAGCCTTGCTGGTTACAGCACTTCAGGTTCATGTCCAGGTACCTTTTAAATGAATTGAGGGTTTCTACCTCCACCACCATTCCTGACAGTGAATTCCAGACACCCACGCCCTCTGGGTGAAAACAGTTTTCCTCATCTCCCCTCTAATCCTTCTACCAATCACCTTAAATTTGTGCCCCCTGGTAATTAACCTCTCTGCTAGGGGAAACAGGTCCTTCCTATTTACTCTATCTAGGCCCCTCATAATTTTGTACACCTCTATTAAGTCACCCCTCAGCCTCCTCTGTTCTAAGGAAAACAACCCTAGCCTATCCGATCTTTCCTCATAGCTGCAACTTTAGAACCCTGGCAACATTCTTGTAATTCTCCTCTGTACTCTCTCCAGAGAAATTATGTCCTTTCTGTAATGTGGTGACCAGAACAGTACACAATACTCCAACTGTGGCCTAACCAGCGTTTTATACAGTTCCAGCATTACATCCCTACTTTTGAATTCTATACCTCGGCCAATAAAGGAAAGCATTCCATATGCCTTCTTCATCACTCTATCTACATGTCCTGCCACCTTCAGGGACCTATGGACATGCACTCCAAAATAAACAGTGCCCGAACAGGTTTGCATGTTCTTTAACATGCTGTGTCTAATGGACATGCATGACAGTTAGATGGCTTGCAAGTTTAATTTTCATACGTAACAGAGGGACATAGCGCAAGTTCTACACTTTACTTGAGACTCAAAAATGGGCACACAAATAGCATAATTTTGGGTGCAACTTCCAAATTATGCCCCACAGGAAATTCCACTCTTGTATAATGTGAGGGGATTAGTTGCAATCTAATTGAACCAGTGCAATTCAACCTACAGCTATTAGAGTGAAACAAGTATACTGACTGCTACATTACTAGCCAACTGCACAAAATTTTGAGGTACTATTACAGAAGGCAGTGCAATAGGTTACATGTCTTGTTGCCTCTAGGACGTTTTGCTGAACACAACTCAGAAAAAGTGGAAGTAATTCCACAGTAAATGAATTTGACCAATTTCAACTCATTTCTCAGCAGACAAATGTTTACTGACCGTAATGCAGCAATAACTTGTTTTACTCTTAAAGAACACAAGCTTAGCTATCATGGGAAATAAAAATATCATACCAAGGCAGCATGCTAAACCAATGAAGAGATCTTTGACTTCTCCCACTTTTTATAACTGACCTATAATTGCAAGATACTGAGAGTGGAATATGTACCATTCTCAGCTCAACATTCTTCACCTTCCAGTACAAAGTTCAAACTGGCTGTCGATTAACAAAATAGAACATCCTGTTTACATAATAAACATCTCCGCTATACTAGACCCTTCCCCAAGAAAAACACTGACCATGTACGAGCTGCTAACATTTCTAATACCAATATCTTGATTCACTGGACAGCGGTCACAATTTTTGGTGACAAAGCATGTACCACAGCTTACAAGCTTTGACAGCAATACACTTTTCACAATACACATACACTTTTCTGTTGCATCATGACCGCATAGGTATTGATGCCAGTGAAAACAATTTGAGAAAAATGTGAATAAAAGTCTTACTTGGTGCAATAGTTGCATGTGGTTGGCAGGGAGGTATAGGGTAAGGAACAGGCTTATGAGGGTTGTATGTTGCTGGAGCCTAGATGAAAGGAAAATTCAAACACAAATATGTAGAATTCACAATTAATTTCTTTGAATAAAAAATTCAAAAATAATTTCAATGTATCCATTCACAAGTATAAAATTAT
Source organism: Heterodontus francisci (assembly GCF_036365525.1). Lineage (NCBI taxonomy): Eukaryota > Metazoa > Chordata > Chondrichthyes > Heterodontiformes > Heterodontidae > Heterodontus > Heterodontus francisci. Next base: position 32,414,890 of record NC_090376.1, on the reverse strand, counting down.
ACTGGACAATAATTAAGTGCAAAATATAAAATGAATACATAATTTCAATGAATCACTCAAAAGGAAGTTGAAGCATAAATAACAATATCAACACTTAATAGGTCCGTTGGCAAGTTAGCATATGCAGTTGGAATCTGGGGATTACCAGTGCGTGCAGTTGGTCGACACAACTACTTCCTGATCTGATGCAGTTTTAAGCATCAATCTAAAAACATCAGGGGTTCTGCCACTCATCCACTGTAACTTCAGTAAAAAAAAAAAAGTGTCAACTATGTTCATGCCGTTTTTCAAGCGTTTTCACATCTTTTGCGAAAAACGTGAAAAGCCACATTGAAATTCACCCTAAAGGTTTAGACTAGAAAATCTAAGATGCAAGGGGCAGGGGAGACTCAAGGGGCGAGGCAGGAAAATATGAATAAAATAATGAATTTTGTTAGTGTGAATTAGTTGGCAGTAATCTCGCCTTTGAGTCACAGAACTGGCAGGTTCAAGCCCTACTACGGTCATCAACACAGAATCCTTGTTGACACTTACCAGAGTTACCATCTTTCACATGAATTAACCAGAGGTTTGGTCTATCTCTTCAGCTGAATGGAAAAAGTGTTGTGGGAGTTTGCACAAGGAGTTATCCTAGCAGCCTGATCAAAGCCCTCCCACAAACACCACCAAAGAATGATTTGGTGATTAAGTTGCTGTTTTATGCAATTTTGCTGACTGCCACATTTGCCTATCTTAAAAGTTACTGTATTTCAGAAGCTTTACCAACCATGGCTCAGTAGGTACTTGAATTTTTTTTTTAGAATTAGAATATTACAGCGCAGTACAGGCCCTTCGGCCCTCGATGTTGCGCCGATCATCTGACCTACACTATTCCATTTACATCCATATGTCTATCCAATGACCACTTAAATGCCCTTAAAGTTGGCGAGTCTACTACTGTTGCAGGCAGGGCGTTCCACGCCCCTACTACTCTCTGCGTAAAGAAACTACCTCTGACATCTGTCCTATATCTTTCACCCCTCAACTTAAAGCTATGTCCCCTCGTGTTTGCCATCCTCATCCGAGGAAAAAGACTCTCACTATCCACCCTATCTAACCCTCTGATTATCTTGTATGTCTCTATTAAGTCACCTCTCCTCCTCCTTCTCTCTAACAAAAACAACCCCAAGTCCCTCAGCCTTTCCTCGTAAGACCTTCCTTCCATACCAGGCAACATCCTAGTAAATCTCCTCTGCACCCTTTCCAAAGCTTCGACATCCTTCCTATAATGCGGTGACCAGAACTGCACGCAATACTCCAGGTGCGGCCTCACCAGAGTTTTGTACAGCTGCATCATGACCCCGTGGCTCTGAAACTCGATCCCCCTACTAATAAAGGCTAACACACCATATGCCTTCTTAACAGCCCTATTAACCTGGGTAGCAACTTTCAGGGATTTATGTACCTGGATACCAAGATCTCTCTGCTCATCTACACTACCAAGAATCTTCCCATTAGCCCAGTACTCTGCATTGCTGTTACTCCTTCCAAAGTGAATCACCTCACACTTCTCCGCATTAAACTCCATTTGCCATCTCTCAGCCCAGCTCTGCAGCCTATCTATGTCCCTCTGTACCCTACAACACCCTTCGACACTATCCACAACTCCACCGACCTTCGTGTCATCCGCAAATTTACTAACCCACCCTTCTACACCCTCATCCAGGTCGTTTATAAAAATGACAAACAGCAGTGGCCCCAAAACAGAACCTTGCGGTACACCACTAGTAACTAAACTCCAGGATGAACATTTGCCATCAACCACCACCCTCTGTCTTCTTTCAGCTAGCCAATTTCTGATCCAAAGCTCTAAATCACCTTCAACCCCATACTTGCGTATTTTCTGCAATAGCCTACCGTGGGGAACCTTATCAAATGCCTTACTGAAATCCATATACACCACATCCACGGCTTTACCCTCATCCACCTGTTTGGTCACCTTCTCGAAAAACTCAATAAGGTTTGTGAGGCACGACCTACCTTTCACAAAACCGTGCTGACTATCGCAAATGAACTTATTCTTTTCAAGATGATTATAAATCCAGTCTCTTATAACCTTTTCCAACATTTTACCCACAACCGAAGTAAGGCTCACAGGTCTATAATTACCAGGGCTGTCTCTACTCCCCTTCTTGAACAAGGGGACAACATTTGCTATCCTCCAGTCCTCCGGCACTACTCCTGTCGACAATGACGACTTAAAGATCAACAACAACGGCTCTGCAATCTCCTCCCTGGCTTCCCAGAGAATCCTAGGATAAATCCCATCTGGCCCAGGGGACTTATCTATTTTCACTCTTTCCAAAATTGCTAACACCTCCTCCTTGTGAATCTCAATCCCATTTAGCCTAGTAGGCTGTATCTCAGTAATCTCCTCGGCAACATTTTCTTTCTCTACTGTAAATACTGACGAAAAATATTCATTTAACGCTTCCCCTATCTCCTCTGATTCCGCACACAACTTCCCACTACTATCCTTGATTGGCCCTGTTCTAACTCTTATCATTCGTTTATTCCTGATATACCTATAGAAAGCCTTAGGGTTTTCTTTGATCCTATCCGCCAATGACTTCTCGTGTCCTCTCCTTGCTCTTCTTAGCCCTCCCTTTAGATCCTTCCTGGCTAGCTTGTAACTCTCAAGCGCCCTAACTGAGCCTTCACGTCTCATCCCAACATAAGCCGCCCTCTTCCTCTTGACAAGCGCTTCAACTTCTTGAGTAAACCACGGCTCCCTTGCTCGACAACTTCCTCCCTGCCTGACAGGTACATACTTATCAAGGACACGCATTAGCTGCTCCTTGAATAAGCTCCACATTTCGTTTGTGCCCATCCCCTGCAGTTTCCTTCCCCATCCTACACATCCTAAATCTTGCCTAATCGCGTCATAATTTCCTTTCCCCCAGCTATAATTCTTGCCCTGCGGTATATACCTGTCCCTGCCCATCGCTAAGGTAAACCTAACCGAATTGTGATCACTATCGCCAAAGTGCTCACCTACATCTAAATCGAACACCTGGCCGGGTTCATTACCCAGTACCAAATCCAATGTGGCATCGCCCCTGGTTGGCCTGTCCACATACTGTGTCAGAAAACCCTCATGCACACACTGGACAAAAACAGACCCATCTAAAGTACTCAAACTATAGTATTTCCAGTCAATATTTGGAAAGTTAAAGTCCCCCATAACCACTACCCTGTTACTCTCGCTCCTGTCGAGAATCATCTTCGCTGCTGAGTCACAAGGTTCTGGCTTCAAGTCCCACTCTGGGGCTTAAGCACAAAAATCAAGGCTGATACTCCAGTACTGAGGGAGTGCTGCACTGTCAGATTTGCCATATTTCTGATGAGAAATCAAACAGAGGCCCCATCTATCTGCCTGCTCAGGTGGATATAAAAGATCCTATGGCACTATTTCAAAGAAGAGGAGTGATTTATCCCACAATCAGCATCCCAAAAGAACAGAGTATCTGGCTTTTACCACATTGTCGCTTGCGGGAGTTGGCTGTGAGCTAATTGGTTGCCATATTTTCTATATTACAACAGTAACTACACTTCAAAAGTACTTCATTGAGTGTACAGCACTTTGAGAGGTCCAGTGGTCAAGAAAAGTGCATATAAAAGCAAATCTTCCTTTTTTTTTTTAAATCAACTTGCTGTGAAGCAATTTGAGTTGTTCTAAGGACATGATTCAAGCTTTTTCATTTGAATGAAACATACCAGGTTTTCATAAGTCTCCTATGAGCCAACTGCAAAAAATGTTAAGTTGCGGCCTGGTAACAGATTACCTTATTGGCCAAGGAATGTTGTGGGGCACAACAGAAATAAATAACTTCGATATTAGGAATAGAAGCAATTTAAAGGTCTAAAGTGCTTAGAGTACCATCTTGCCTTGTGTATAGACTAGACTTTTTTTCATAATCAGCTTCCAAATTGATCCAAACAGCTGACTGCCATGCAAATGAATGCAGATGGCCTACAGCATACATAGGCCAATGCTGCTCACAATTTAATACAAAGATCTAAACTGAACAGATACATTCTCACAAAAAGTCAGATACAATTTAAAAATCACCTCTTTACACTTGAGTCACACCCTTAGCTATACACCAAAATCTTTCATAATATAAAAGCACTTTACTTTCTTCACCATGTACTCACACTGAACTGACAGATTTATCAATCTATCCCACAAAGCTGCCAGATCTCTTTCTGACTCTGTTCACATAAAGCCATTGCCATTTAAAATATAATCTGCACTTTTGGTTCTTCTACCTTATGATTTTACACTATCCATGCTAAATCCCATCTGCCATCTCTCTGCACATTGAGCTTGCCTGGCCTGACTTCTTTGGATTATCGTGTATTGCTTAGAACGGTTGGTCACCACACTCATTTTTCAAGGTAAATCAGAGCAAGGACAGAAGGATTAAGCAGTGTAATGCACAACGTATTATACAGCTTCATCATAGCAGCAGAAGTCACAAAGTCTAACTGTTTTTAAGTAAACTTTGGATGAGCTCATAATTATTTAGATGCAGGTCAAAACCCAAGCTTTGTTTATTTTTAAAGTGTAAAGTCAATTGAGAGGTTGCAGGCATTCTGACTCCAGTATTTTCTGTTCCTGCAGTTTCGCTGCACATTTAAAATTATTGCCTTTGTTTTTACTTTTTTTAAATGAAGTTTGAAATAGAACATATGATAGGAAATAGAGACTGCGATATGATCAAACATGCACACTAACTTGAAGCTTACCAATATAGATACATATCTTTTGATCCTTTTTATCATATATTGATTGACAGGCAGACAAATATAAAACAGTGGATAATGTCATTATTTAAGAAGTATAATTCTTGACCTTATAAATCAATGTTATGTCAGTATTTTAGCCTTCATACTTACTGGTTTAGAAGGTCCAAGAATACAGGTCGCTATCCCTCGGCCAACACTGTAACCATCTTCATTTTCTTTCTTAACAGAAAGAGCCTGGCCAAAGAAAACCACAATCAACTCTTCAGATAGCAAATTTGTATTTGGCTAACATGGGATTCTGTTTTACATGTCTTATTATTCATATATGTACTATTCTAGATCTAATGTTTAGAGCTCGAGGCTCACCGATATAGATGTATGTTCTTTGATCCTACAATGACAATGTAAGTAAACCTACTTAAATACATTATCCACTCGCTTTCAGTAATAGAATCATGGAATCTAACAGCACAGATGTCCCAAATCATTTTACTTCTCAGCTTTCTTTTCTCATAAGAGTACAACTTCATGAGAGAAAAGAAGATTGAAAGGTACATTATTACTGTCTACTTGCCTTTACTGTTGAGCCTCAGAATTTTTCCTCTTCCAACATGCTGATGTACTTGCATAGCTAAAGTCCCCAGAATCAAAATATGGTCTTACCTATATCTTATAAAATGGTTAACATAACCTGTTTTGATGTAATCTATAAACAAACTTGTTTTGTAACTTTTGGAGTTCATCAATTTTTCTTTCTTTTTATGAATAAACTGATAAATATTGACACAGATGCAAACCTTTTCCAGATCTCTGCCAATGCCGCACTTAAACTAGCCCTTAAAAATTATGCAAGAGCTACTCAGAGTAAACCTCCTAGTATTTTTCCACCCCTCCCTGTAGGGAAACACCGGACCTGCACTCAGTCCTCACATATTTGTATGAATGAGACTAGAAAACCTCAAATGTGAAGAATCATGGGGCACAAATTCATGTCCTACCACTCTGCTGCAAAACATTCTGTCTCTAATTGTCTTGACAGCATTATCATTAAATAGGAATAAGAACAGCCTCTATGTGTTAATGGATAAATGTATAAATTGCTGGATCTGTCACTCACTCCCAAGTTTACCAGCCTTCCCTTTCCACTGTGCCCAAGCGGTAGCCTCCAACTGTCCTGAAAAGAGGGAAACATTCTAAACTGAAAGTGGTACTGTTACCTTTTACAACCAAGAGAAATCTTGATCAATGTGGTCAAAGTAAAGTTTCCATACTTACTGCTAACAATCCATTTAACACACTGGGTTTTCCTTTAGGATAGGGGTTTCCTGGAATCATTCCACAAGAAGATCTCATGGCAAGAGGAGCCTTACAGCCAGCCTTAGAAGCCTTATATATAACAAGAAAAATCAGGACATCAACAACAGTTCTGAATCCATCTTAGAAGAGTATAATTACTGTTATAATATCTGCAAATTATACCATCCTCAATTTCATGGACAGGTTAGTTGTGGCTTAGAAACCTAAATGTATTTTAAAGCAAAATCAATTAGCTTGTATTGCTTAATCCTATTATAAACAATATAAACAAGGGCATCACTTGAGTATTGCTCACTGTGAGTTAGAGGAAAAGATAAAGTGTGGTGGCTAAAGTAGGACCGGAAGTAAGTGTGATGCTCACAGAAAGTGCATTCTATACACAAGCTTTAGGGATCTATCTATATATTAATATATGGATTTTATATCTATATATTAATAAAATCAGTATGTTCAGTCATGTGCAAGCACTCCCTGTGGATTTTTCAATGTTTATTCTGTCCTCACCTTTTGTATCTGGTAACACCAGCCTGTCACATTTTTTGATGTGACTTTCCCCTTAATAGGACAGTCTGTGATGCGAGAATACCTTAACTGTTTTGGGTCTGCCTGTAGTTCCACAATCTGGCCACCAAGTGTTGCTCAGCTCCAATATGTTGGATTTTTTCAACAGGTTTTTCTCTTAGGCAAATTCATTTAAAATGAATGTTTTACTTGAAAATGTAACATTTTGTGTTTTTCATTCTTTCCTTTAGGTTTTTCTCCAACACCTTTGATGTTTAACTCAAGTACTCAGACTCCAACAAGGTGCTGCTTTTCCTTACAGAACTGCCACAGTCTACCTCCTGTTCCAACTCATACACTGATTTACCCAAAAATCAAGCACCCAAACCACACTATATTTCCCCTGGGACACCCAGCAGCTTTTAGTACCAAGCTCAAGCCCTCTACTAAACTTTGTTGACTCTTGGTTCTAAACTGATGCTTTTCCTCTTTCTTCCTTGCATGTCTGCTTTGCTGTCACTCTCCACTCCCCTAGCAATTTTGCACTACTAGAGCTGCGCTCCAGCCTCAGCCCCCTCCTGATCTTCGCAGCACATCACCACTGGCTGGTACTTTTCCCACTCATGTGGCTACCTCCCTACTTGCTGTCTGCTGTTCTCTTCACCATGATGCTTCAAAGGCAATTAACTAATGCAATTGGTAAGTTCCATTGAAAATTGCTACAAAAATATTCCCATGAGGATTCCGGTGTTAAGATGTCCAGTTACCCATTACAGTTCCCTGGGAGTTTCAATATTAACTTCTGACTTGTCATATTCAGTGTTCTGGAATATGCTGATCTGTTTCCATAGCTTTTGTAGACTCCCCCGATAGTTTGAGTGTTGTATTTGCTATTTCAAGTTTCTTTTTAAATTTAAATAAATTGCCGTTTTGTCATCTTATACTTTTTCCTCTTTACTCGTTTTATTTTTAATCTTATCTATTTCTTTCTCTTTACTGTCATGTTAATTTATTGTATCAATTTCAAATGCAATTGCTCTTCTTCCTTCCTCATTTCAAACTTGTAAACGTTTAAGTTTTAAATCTACCCTTCTCAATTCCTCCTCCCTTTTGTCCCAGGCTCTGCTCCTGCCTCTCGCTTTTCTCCTGCCCCTTTTTCTCTTCCCTCTCCTCCCAAGACTCCACTTCTATAACCCTGGGCATCCCTCCGCTATCAACTCTCATACAACTGCCTGACCGATCTGCCACTAGACCACACTATTCAGCTGATTTATGCAGCACTAGACTCCACTCTGCCATCTTGCTTCCAAGCCAATTTTGTTTCACACTCCTGGCCTTGGCTGTTAATTATGACAAAAACATAATCTGTCCAATTGCACTCCCATTCACTACCCAATTGTTGTGTGACTCTATCCTCAGCATTTCCCTCAATACCTTTGTCCAACTCCCTTTTTAAATAAAAGCATCAATCTTTCCATGCTGCACATTAATTCATCCAAACTTTCAGATTTATTTTCTTATCTGCATACTTCCTGTCCTAGTATCTCTGAAATCATTCCTCTATAAATTTAAAATTAAATCATCTCCCCCATCATACAACATTGAAAATGAACCTGTAAAAACCAAAAGTCAAAAAAGTGATCTAATGAAGATATATCACCTGATCGAGAATTCTTTTGCAGCGTTTCTTTTCTGGCAGGTGTACCCGGAAAATATCTTCAATAAGTCGATAATTATGAGGATCAATGATATTCCTGCCAGAAAAAAATATTTACTGATCACATTTACAATGCCTACCAAAAATGCGACACAACAACAAAATTCATTTCATTATTTTAATAGCTTAATACTGTGAACTATTATGTATTCCTGGTACTCTATTCACAAACTCCAAAAAACATGTACATGAGATATATTAGAGGTCCACACTGAAATCAAAAATAACCTGAATTGCTCATTCATGTAGTTACTGCTTTACATAACATGAATTGTTACTTTTTGTATCATTTTGCAGCAATTATTTATAGTGTGTTGAAAAGATTGTAAGTCTAAAATGCTACTGTTGTAGATGGAACAATACACGTTGTAGCAAATGTGACACAAGTGTGATACTATAGCAAACATAAAAACCATACTTACAAGGCTATTAGCTCTAAGGCAACAAGTTTATCTTTAGTGAAAGTGAGGCAATGGAGTATATTTATTACTTTAGATACATGGATGGCTACCATTTTCTGAAAAACAAAATTAAAAGCAGAGTGGCTTTAGCCCATTTTGTCAAATTGCTATAATTGATAATTCAGTTCTACAGGATAACAAAGTTCTTTAAGTCAAACCATCATACATTACAATAAGCTGAAAATTAGGACAAGCAGACATTTAATAGTCTGCAATATAGCAACAGTTTTAACACTTACATGCTGTAAAGCTTTAAGAGCTTTCAGTTGAGGTTCTGCCCAAGAAAAATACTTCAGCAGTTCAACCACCTGTAGGAAGGATGCAGATACATTTTAAAGAGTTAACTAAAAAAAAGTGAATAAAATTACTATTGACTTTTTTTCCTGTAAGAATTTAAATGCTTTTATGAAATATATCTGCAGTAAAGTGACCATATAGCAACACATTTTTAATTAATATTTTTACTAACATTTTATAATAGCATATTACGAGAGACAATGGATACGCGCCTGGAGGTGGTCAGTGGTTTGTGAAGCAGCGCCTGGAGTGGCTATAAAGGCCAATTCTGGAGTGACAGGCTCTTCCACAGGTGCTGCAGAGAAATTTGTTTGTTGGGGCTGTTGCACAGTTGGCTCTCCCCTTGCGCCTCTGTCTTTTTTCCTGCCAACTACTAAGTCTCTTCGACTCACCACAATTTAGCCCTGTCTTTATGGCTGCCCGCCAGCTCTGGCGAATGCTGGCAACTGACTCCCACGACTTGTGATCAACGTCACACGATTTCATGTCACGTTTGCAGACGTCTTTATAACGGAGACATGGACGGCCGGTGGGTCTGATACCAGTGGCGAGCTCGCTGTACAATGTGTCTTTGGGGATCCTGCCATCTTCCATGCGGCTCACATGGCCAAGCCATCTCAAGCGCCGCTGACTCAGTAGTGTGTATAAGCTGGGGGTGTTGGCCGCTTCAAGGACTTCTGTGTTGGAGATATAGTCCTGCCACCTGATGCCAAGTATTCTCCGAAGGCAGCGAAGATGGAATGAATTGAGACGTCGCTCTTGGCTGGCATACGTTGTCCAGGCCTCGCTGCCGTAGAGCAAGGTACTGAGGACACAGGCCTGATACACTCGGACTTTTGTGTTCCGTGTCAGTGCGCCATTTTCCCACACTCTCTTGGCCAGTCTGGACATAGCAGTGGAAGCCTTACCCATGCGCTTGTTGATTTCTGCATCTAGAGACAGGTTACTGGTGATAGTTGAGCCTAGGTAGGTGAACTCTTGAACCACTTCCAGAGCGTGGTCGCCAATATTGATGGATGGAGCATTTCTGACATCCTGCCCCATGATGTTCGTTTTCTTGAGGCTGATGGTTAGGCCAAATTCATTGCAGGCAGACGCAAACCTGTCGATGAGACTCTGCAGGCATTCTTCAGTGTGAGATGTTAAAGCAGCATCGTCAGCAAAGAGGAGTTCTCTGATGAGGACTTTCCGTACTTTGGACTTCGCTCTTAGACGGGCAAGGTTGAACAACCTGCCCCCTGATCTTGTGTGGAGGAAAATTCCTTCTTCAGAGGATTTGAACGCATGTGAAAGCAGCAGGGAGAAGAAAATCCCAAAAAGTGTGGGTGCGAGAACACAGCCCTGTTTCACACCACTCAGGATAGGAAAGGGCTCTGATGAGGAGCCACCATGTTGAATTGTGCCTTTCATATTGTCATGGAATGAGGTGATGATACTTAGTAGCTTTGGTGGACATCCGATCTTTTCTAGTAGTCTGAAGAGACCACGTCTGCTGACGAGGTCAAAGGCTTTGGTGAGATCAATGAAAGCAATGTAGAGGGGCATCTGTTGTTCACGGCATTTCTCCTGTATCTGACGAAGGGAGAACAGCATGTCAATAGTCGATCTCTCTGCACGAAAGCCACACTGTGCCTCAGGGTAGACGCGCTCGGCCAGCTTCTGGAGCCTGTTCAGAGCGACTCGAGCAAAGACTTTCCCCACTATGCTGAGCAGGGAGATTCCACGGTAGTTGTTGCAGTCACTGCGGTCACCTTTGTTTTTATAGAGGGTGATGATGTTGGCGCTTGAGATGGCTTGAGATGGCTTGGCCATGTGAGCCGCATGGAAGATGGCAGGATCCCCAAAGACACATTGTACAGCGAGCTCGCCACTGGTATCAGACCCACCGGCCGTCCATGTCTCCGTTATAAAGACGTCTGCAAACGCGACATGAAATCGTGTGACATTGATCACAAGTCGTGGGAGTCAGTTGCCAGCATTCGCCAGAGCTGGCGGGCAGCCATAAAGACAGGGCTAAATTGTGGCGAGTCGAAGAGACTTAGTAGTTGGCAGGAAAAAAGACAGAGGCGCAAGGGGAGAGCCAACTGTGCAACAGCCCCAACAAACAAATTTCTCTGCAGCACCTGTGGAAGAGCCTGTCACTCCAGAATTGGCCTTTATAGCCACTCCAGGCGCTGCTTCACAAACCACTGACCACCTCCAGGCGCGTATCCATTGTCTCTCGAGATAAGGAGGCCCAAAAGAATTAGAATAAATATTTAGGTCCCTGGAGGCGTTGGGGAACAGTGTTGCTACTTGGAGGCGACCGCCTGGCGGCAGACTTGGGTGGGCGGCAGCGCTCCAGGCAGGCTTAGAGGGCCTCCTTGCCTGCCTGGCTTCAGCTGTGGACACCCAACTCCTCCACACCCACAATGGTGGCCAGTCTATTTTTTTTTAAATTTAAGTTTTAAAAAGTTGAAGAGAGGGTGCCTCCATCTTGGGATGCCCTCTCTCTCACTTACCTATTGGCCCTCCAGCTTCGAAAGCCCACCCATTGTCCTCAATTGGATGGCTAGCCCCCCCATGGCCACTAATTGGCCAATTTGGGGAAAATCAGTTGAGTGACTGTTCCCCACACAGTTCCAACTTCTGACCCCCATTTGAGCCTGACGAAAAATCCTGCCTTTTGGGCTTTAATTACACTGATGTAAGAAATAATAGTAGTGAAATTAAATGCTAACCTACTTGCCAGTCCTGTGGATTAGCAAGCATTCTGTCAGAAATCTGGAGCCTACAAATAGTTATACCCATTCAGAACACTGGCAACACCAGAAGTTTAAAAAAAAAAATCAGAAATAACTCTAAAGCAGTTTTATGACCGGTCATTAATCAGCATCAGCAAAGATTGAAGACAACTTCATTTGTCCAGCTTCTGAGCTGAAGATGGTAAAGAAGGAAATAAAAATATAACACATTCCCTGAAATCACATTTTTTAAGACACAAGCTGGATAAGATTTTTAATTATCTACCATAAAAATTGTTATAACTGTTGATTACAATCACACAAAAAGCATGAATCAGCATTGGTGTGAAGATAACAGAAAGGTTGGTAGTTGACAATACCTGTTCACTTGAAAAATATCCATGTACATATTCAATTGCCTTTAATTTATGATCAGTCAGAACTCCCTAAAAGAAAGTGAACATTTGCAGATTGAATAATTAGCAACATGGTTGCCAGAAAATATTCATAATGCATGTCTTAGTGTGAATGACATAGTTTTTATTTTTTTTTTAACACCCATTTTAAACTTTGTTCATATCCTTTAACTAAAAGATGCAACTAGTGAAAAACTGCAACCTCTTCTATCATAAATGTCCAGAACAGTTTAACAGATGACAAAATTTTAAATGAACACTAACATTAGTTAAGTTACATGTGATGAGTTGAACATGTCCAAGTATTTGACTCCACAAATAACGAAAGTTTGTACCTTGTGACTTATAAGGGGATTCACAAATATTCTGTAGTCATATCATTAAAACTTAGATTGTTGAGTTAATATAGATAGTGGTTGCTATTATAGATAGCAGTCATTAGAAACTTAAAGGTATTAATTTTTGGCATGTGCTCAAATTTTAGATCATGACTTTGCAATGAAATCTACTTTATACAGGAGGAAGCAATAATACATCTGGCCATCTCAGGATCATCGCAAAGTGATGGACAAGAGTAGTTTTAAAATTCATCAGTAGCAAAGCAACAGGTAGTCAGAGGAATGCTCAGTAAGTTGGCTTGGCTACCATCATGAAACGTGCATAAACAATTTCTCAGTCATACTGCATGTGTGCAAACTAAAATGGCATGCACTGGAGACAAGGTCTAAAAGATGAGCAAATTCTAGATGTCAATGTGCAGTAAGAAAATTGAAAAATTATTCAGATGCATTGGCTTTTGAGCTTATTGGAAGATAAAGGGATGAATTTTATCAGCCAGGCACACTGTGAAGTCAGTGTCCTTCCGACATGGATGTGCCGCCGCCGAGCCCCCGCGATATTATGCGCAGGGGCTCATTTGAATGGAGGAAGAACAGCGGCCGTCCCTGATGACGTAGAGGGGGCAGCCGCCACGTCCCCAGCAACAAGGCCATTATTAAAGGGCTTCAAGCCCTTCATGAGCGATTTGAATCTTTAAAGGGAAATCATCTTTTAAATAAAAATCAAAAGCAGGAGATCTTTTCCCAACGCCCAAATGGTTGTTCTATTTGCCAATCTGACAGACATAAATTTTATTCCCACCCTGAACTGCCACCCACGCACCCCACCCCCCCCTCCCCAACCCCACCTCGCCACATTTGCTCTTCAACCCCTTCCCAACAGTCATTGAAACAGGTTTTCCATTCTTCCCCCACCCGCCCTGATAATTCTATTCCTTCCCCCCTCCCCACCAGTATCCCGCCTGGAACTCTATACAGAGTTCCGAAGGCGCGCGAGTTGCAACCGGTTGGCCGTAAAATCGGCATGGAACATCCAGCGGTGGCAGGGAAGCATGCTTATTACCCTCATTTGAATATTTTAATGAAGGACCCACCACCAAGTGACAGGGGGCCCGCACTGAGGCTTCGCTGCCGCCGCTAATATCCAGCGGGGCCTTCTCAGCATCAGGGGTCATGGCGGGCTGCTCCCGCTCGCATTTTATAGGCCTCCCCACCACGACCCACGTCGTCGAGGGGATGGTAAAATCCAGCCCAAAATGTTCAATGCTGGTAACTCAAGACACTTGCTGTTGATTTACATTGGGTCTAAGGCTAGCAAGTAGTCATAGACAACACACACTAAGGTATCAGACACAGGTGAAATAACAATATCATGTGTACATTTAAATTACTGCATTATTTCAAATCCAGAAACATCAAAGCACTTCATGTACAATGAATTAGTTTAAATTGCAGTGAATGTTGTCGAAGCAGAATAACAAGGTCTCACAAACAATGAGATAGATAGCCAGTTAATGTCAGTTGAGGAAAAAAATATCGGTCTAGATACAAGAAAATTCTTGCTATTTTTCAATAGTGTAGTGAGCTCTTTCGTGTCTGCCTGAGCCACTGGAATAAGCAAACAGAGTTTTGATTTAAACAATCCATCTAAAGTATGGGGCTTCTGACAATATGGTACTTCTAAATTTACATGTTCTGGAGTTAGGCTTGAATCCATAGCCTTCTGAATACAAGAGTGCTTCAAACTGTTCAGTTCTGATGAAGGGTCACTGACCTGAAACGTCAACTCTACTTCTCTCTCCACAGATGCTGCCAGACCTGCTGAGTATTTCCAGCATTTCTTGTTTTTATTTCTTAAATGGTTCCTAGATTTACACCTCCACTACTCTATCTGGGACTTAATTTATATGTTGATCCCCATAACCTGGTCTCCATGTCCTTGTCCTACACCAATGATTTTAAAAGTTCCATTTCAAATTTATCTTCTCCATTCCTTGACTTTTATATACCTCCAAGTTCATTTTTCAAGCACCTCCTTTCCAGGCTGTAAAGGCCCAAGTTTCTCCAGTCTTCCCTCATAACTCAGACAAATGGCACTAAGTATGGACCTCATGGTTCTCTGCACTATCTCTGTAGTATAAAGGCTGAAAGGGTTCATATTCCAGACAGTGTAAGGAATACCTCCCACCGTGATTTTTAATTTTTTTTAAAATTTAGAGATACAGCACTGAAACAGGCCCTTCGGCCCACCGAGTCTGTGCCAACCAAGAACCACCCATATTATACTAACCCTACAGTAATCCCATATTCCCTACCACCTACCTACACTAGGGGCAATTTACAATGGCCAATTTACCATTCACCTGCAAGTCTTTTGGCAGTGGGAGGAAACCGGAGCACCCGGCGAAAATCCACGCAGACACAGGGAGAACTTGCAAACTCCGCACAGGCAGTACCCAGAATTGAACCCGGGTCCCTGGAGCTGTGAGGCTGTGGTGCTAACCACTGCGCCACTGTGATGGAAGAGATCACGTGAGGGAGACTGGAAGGACGTGCAGCGTGGCTTCAGAGAAGTCATACAGACTTGTGTAAAGCTGTATTTGGTTACCCTTTTGAGTTAATGTTCAAAATACTGAAGAGTCAGTGATCTCTCTTAGCTACACTAACCAAGTTACCAAGGTAGCAGCAGACTAACCAAACATAGAACAGTGCCAGAATGCCTCCCTTGTGTCTCAGCAACTAGAAATGGACAGATTACACAAGTTGCAATTTGACCTCACCACTGTACAGTTTAAACAAGACTTTCTATGCAGTTTTAACTATGTAGGTCAACATCGTGTTGATGAAAAATGTTAACTCTGTTTCTCTCCCCACAGAAATTCCCTGACCAGCTGGGTATTTTCCAGCATTGCATTCGCTGTTATTTTTGTTGATTGCTGCCCTGCATTGACTAGCCAAGTTTAATGTCAAGTCTATACAGCATCCTAGGTGTCTTTTTAACTTCATCCGTAGCTATTTCCACAACGTGCATAAGCTGGACTTCTGCACAGAAAAGAACAAGAACTTAGAAGTGAACTTCTCTGAGATTCTTACTCTCTGTACTGTAATTCACAGAAATGAAGAAGGATGGCTGAGCAACAATGGAATCATTACCTTCCTTATTTCATCCAGGACGATAGCAAACGATTTGTTATCCATTGTAGGGATGGATGGCAGGGGGAAAGTATTTGCTTTTCCTCTTAATTTAAAAAAGATGCAACTGTCGTTTAAAAGTCAGCAGCTATCGCTCTCTCTCGGGTGACTGAGGATGTCTGTGGTGTCACAAAGGACGGATGAGAGTGAGTGACGGGGACCGAGCGCACGGTGGAGTGAACAATGAAGGGGAGGCCGGCCGCTACCAGACACACGGGGCTCCGAGGGCCGCCCTCCTCCTCCTCTTCCTTCCCACCTGCTCCATCGCCGACAAATAGCCGGAGTGGCGCTGAAATTCGCCGCTGCCTTCCCTGGCCAGAGACTGTTAAATACGAGGAGTGAAAAGAATGAAGGCCTCTCCCACAGGCAGGCCGTCCAGCGAGCCGCTCCCCAGCTGCAGCAACGCCTCCGGGTAACGGTCGCTGATTCGAACCTTCTACTCGAGCCGCAGCTACCCTCCCGTCGTTGTTTACCAGCCCGCTGCCGGGGGCCTACAAACTAAATCGACGCCGGTTGATGATGCCAAGAGCACTACCGGCCCGTTTTTCAACTCGTTGCCCGCTTTATTTATTTATTTATTTATTCATTCATTCCTGTGCATTTGAGGCCGGGGCTTAATATTTAACAAAATTGTCGCCCGTTCAATATTGGCGCAAAAACACTTTCTGTGCCTGTTTTCTCCGGCAGCTAAGTGGCCGGCTTGCTCAACTGGCGGAAGTAAACAGTTTGGGGAAAAGTATGTTTAAGACTAATTGGTTGTTTGTATCTGTAAAGCAAACCAAACCACTTATAGTTTTAATCATGATAGTTTCATTGTTATCTCTGTGGATATTGTTACCCACTCGGTTTGCCAACCCGGTAAGTTTTAGAAGTCGGTTATTCTAAACCTGCCAAGGGAAGATTTTTGAGGAAGTGAATTCAGTCAAATAATGAAGGAGCAAGCGTGGTACAACATTTGTTGAGGGTAAACTACTCACTCGGCCTATGTATGTTTAAAAACTGCGAGAGATTGTTTAAGAAATTTGCAGAGTTGAAAGGTTATTCTAATCAACTGGGAAAAGTGACCAGTGTCAACAGGAAAGAAGCTAATAGTCTTGTGATCGTTGTTTTCTTAAGTTCTGGACAGTTTAGACAATGTAAATATATTGAAAATGTAAAACAGTATTGATACATGAAGGTTTTTAAGATGCCTTTGCAAATATATGGTGCAATGAGTTGGCACTGTTCTTTCACCCTGATTCAAAATAAACCTGGACATGGCATGAGACCAAGATCACAGAATCTCACAGCACAGAAAAAGGCCATTTGACCCCCTATACTTATACTGACTCTTTGAAAGAGCTATCCAATTCATCTCACTCACCTGTAAATCTTTGATTTTTGATAGAGATTCTATAACTGGACTTCAAAATTGTAAAATGCCTCAACTCCTGTTTTTTCCCTCTTCCTCCAATCTTCTTCATTTTAAACTTGAGGTAATCATTGCTTCTGAGTTAGCTTCATCTCTTTTGCTGTTTCAAATTTTGTGGTGCCCTGTACTATGGAAATGCTCTTTCCACTTTGGCTTCCTATTAGAAAAAGACACATCAAGCTTAGCTTTGATCATTCCGACAGTCTGATAGCCTGTCACTGCCTGGGCTCACAGAGGAAAAATAACCACATGGGTAAGGTGTGAGAGAACACTATGGAATTGCACATTAACATCGCCTGCTGACTTCAAAGAAGCAGAAAAGGCAAAAAATCAAAAGAAAAATCTTACATGAATATGCATAAAAGTTGTTCTCAATTCTTTGAATTCGCAATACTTTGAAAGTACATTCTACCCTCTTAATTTATAAACAGGAGCAAAAGCAGGTGATGAGATAATAGAAACTTCTACATTTTGGTGAAAGTAGTCAAGAACTTTTCAAATGTATATATTGTAATAGTGAAAGCATTCACCCCACAAATCCTTTAACCTATGAAAATTTGAGATTAGCCAGCTATTTATTTTGGGCAATGAACACAGGACTAGAGGACACAAGTACAAGACGCATAACCCTAAAGTAAAGTTAGATATTAGGGAAAAAAAATTCACTATGAAAGGGTGTGCATGTGTAACAGATAGCTAGGGATGCTTATAAAAAGGAGCTGGATTAATATCTTCTGAGAATGTTGATTGACAACTATTGAGATGTGAGTAGAATTGCGAGTGGAATAGCAAACGCAGATTGGGTGACCAGTTTGCGGAACACGTCTATTCAATCTGCCAGCGTGACCCAAGCTTCCAGTGGCATGACATTTTAATTCTCCACACTTGGACCTCTCTGTCCCAGCCCTCCTGCAGAGTTCCATTGAAGCTCAAGGAACACCACCACATCTATCAGTTAGGCAATTTACAGTCTCAACATTGTATTCAACAATTTCAGACCGAAATCTCTGCCCCCATTTTGTTTCCTTTTTCTTTTCTGGTTTTGGTTTTACTCTTTTTTTCTCTTTTGTTTTTTGCTTTCGGTTGGCAGCTGTTCATCATTCAGCCATTCACACCTCCTCGAGACATATCTTTTTGTTTCTTTACTTGTTCCATTCCCACTGCTTTTGGCCTTGCACCACCAACCCTTAAGCATTTAATCTCTTCTGCCTTCCACCCTATCACAGACCTTCCCTTCTGTTCTTTTTTCCACCCTCCCCTCTTTCACTTGCTTAAAACCTATTACATCTCTAACTGTTCCCAGTGCTGATTAAAGTTCATCAACCTGAAATGTTAACTCTGTTTCTCTCTCCACAGATGCTGCCAAATCTGATGAGCATTTTCTGTTTTCATTACAGATTTTCAGCATCCACAGTATTTTGCCTTTCTGTTAGTAGAAATGCTGCCTTTTTTCTGGCGAGATAGAGGAAGAAACTTGGTGTTCTTTAAAGTAGGGGAACAAGAAATGATGCAGGGGGGAAGTTAGTGACCCATGATCTCTGGACTTCCATATGTTTGTAATAGAAAAGTAGAAAGCTGGTATCCAGAGAAAGAAATGTTGTCCTGGATTTTGCAATCAGTGGTGAAGTTTTGGTGCTCGCCGCTGACTTCCCAAGAAAGTTGCCCACAAAGATCTAATGATCTCTTTGGCATGGACTTACCTTTCCCGATGATAGTTTAAATCTAGTGCCAAGTCAAGGGTGCACCAGGTGTGCAGTAGCAGCAGTGTTGTCAGCAAACATGATATGCAGCAAACCACGGTGATGTATTCTGACAGACTGCAAAGCGTTGAATCCCTTTACTTTAAATGATAGCAAAAAAAATAATTTATGATTGGATTAAGATAGAAGATAAAATAAAGATAAACTTTTCAAAAAATTGTGATTTTCTTTTTGTCATAATGGAGAATTTTGACATTCCACAAATATAGAATTAGTTTTCAGGGCCAGTGAGGGTGTTTAGAAGTAATTTTGAAATTAGTACGCCTTCACAAACCCAGTTTTACCTCATTCAACAAGGTGTAACATTTTCAGGGATTTTTACAGTGAGACTTAACAGTGCAAGACTGGAAGTTCTTCTCAGGTTAAAGATTTCCTATTGATTGCAGTCTGGGGGGACCTCAACAGTGCATCCTCTTGAGAAGCGTAGAACCACTGACAGCAACTTCGTATTTCTGCATTATTCCACGCATGTGCAGACTCCCAGAATTGCTGTCAGTTTCAGTGGGGTAATGATAGCGAACACTGACAATTTTACTGTCATTACTGCTGCAAAGTCTGGGTTTTTAGTTATTTGACATTCTTCTTTACACAGGACGAGGAGGGAAAGTTGCCCAAATTAGACTTCCAGGAACAGCACAAGAAAGTCAAATTGAAAACAAATCATGTTTGAGTTCTTTGAAGAAGTGAACAACTGGTTAGATAAAGGGAATGCAGTAGATGTACTGTATATATATTTTTAGAAGGTGGATTATAAGTTGTCCAGAAAGGCTTAGAAAATTTAGGTGTATGGTATAAGAGGAAATGTAGTAGCATGGATAGAATGTTAGTTAATGGACAAAAAACAAAGAGCTAGGATAAATTAATGATTGGATTGGAGATGGGATGGAAGTGGTGTAGTCCAGGTATTTTTGGCATATATAGATGATTTGAACTTGGGTACAGTGTTCACATTCTCAAAACTTGCTGATTACACAAAAGTAGGAGGTTTAACAAACTGAAGAGTACTGCAAAAGACTTTAGAACTATAGAAAAAGTACAGCACAGAAGGAGACCATTCAGTCCATCGTGTCTGCGCCGGCCGAATAAACTATCTGCCCAAACTAATCCCACCTTCCAGCACCTGGTCCATAGCCCTGCAGGTTACAGTACCTCAGGTCATGTTCAGGAACCTTTTAAAAGAATTGAAGGTCTCTGCCTTGACCATCATTCCTGGCAGTGAATTCCAGACATCCACCACCCTCTGGGTGAAAAAGTTTCCCCTCATGTCCCCTCTAATCCTTCGACCAATCACCTTAAATCTGTGCCTCCTGGTAACTGACCTACCCACCAGGGGAAACAGATCCTTCCTGTCCACTCGATCTAGGCCCCTCATAATTTTGCACATCTCCATCAAGTCACCCATCCGCCTCCTCAGTTCCTGGGAAAACAACCCTAGCCTATCCAATCGTAGCTGCAACCTTCAAGCCCTGGCAACATTCTTGTAAATCTCCTCTGTACTCTCTCCAGAGCAATTATGTTCTTTATGTAATGTGGTGACCAGAACTGCATGCAGTACTCCAGCTGTGGCCTAACCAACGCTATATACAGTTCCAGCATCACATCCCTTCTTTTGTACTCTATACCTCGGCCAATAAAGGAAAGCAATCCACATGCTTTCTTCACCCGTCTATCCACGTGTCGTACCACCTTCAGGGACCTGTGGACATGCACTCCAAGATCTCTCACTTCTTCTACCTCTCTCAATATCCTCCTGTTTCTTGTATATTCCCTCGCTTTATTTGCCCTCCCCAAATGCAATAGCTCACACTTCTCTGGATTGAATTCCATTTGCCACTTTTCCACCCACTCAACCAAAACATTGATATCATTCTGGAGTCCATGGCTTTGCTCCTCATTATTAACTACATGGTTAATTTTTGTGTCCTCAGCAAACTTCCCAATCATGCCACCCACATTTAAGTCCAAATCATTAATATATACCACAAACAGCAAGGGACCCAACATTGAGCCCTATGGAACATCACTGGAAACCATTTTCCATTCACAAAAACATCTCTCGACTACTACCCTTTGTTTCCTGTCATTGAGCAAATTCTGGATCGAACCTGCCACCTTCCCCTGTATCCCATGGGCTTTTATTTTACTAACCAGTCTGCCATGTGGGACCCTGTCAAATGTCTTAGTAAAATCCATGTAAATCACATCCACTGCACTACCTTCATCAATCCTCCTTGTCACTTCCTCAAAAAACTCAATCAAGTTAGTAAGACATGACCTTCCCCTAACATCCATTCTGACTATCCCTGATTAATCCATGCCTTTCTAAGTGACAGTTTATCCTGTCCCTCAGACTAAATTCTAACAATTTACCCACCACCGAGGTCAGACTGGCTGGCTTATAATTACCAAGCTTATCTCTTGCACCCTTTTCAAACAATGGTACAAAGTTCGCAGACCTCCAATCATCTGGTACCTCGCCTGTATCTAGTGAGGATTTGAAGATGATCCTCTGCACATCCATTATTTCCTCCCTGGCTTCCATTAACAACCTGAGATGCAATGCATGTGGTTCTGGTGATTTATCCACTTCCAGGGTTGTCAGAGCCTCAAACACTTCCTCTCTCATTACGCTTATCGTATCTAATATTTCACATTCCTCCTCTTTAACTACAATGTCTGCATCAACCCTCTCCTTTGTGAAGACAGAGACAAAAAACTCATTAAGAACCCTGCCCACATCTTCTACATCCACGCATAAATTCCCCTGTACATCTCTGATAGGCCTTACCCTTTCCTTAGTTATCCTCTTGCTCTTAATGTGCTGATAAAACATATTGGGGTTTTCCTTGATTTTACCTGCCAATAATTTTTCATGTCCTCTCTTTGCTTTTCTAATTTCCTTTTTTACTTCACCTCTGCACTTTCTATACTCCTCTGGGCTTTCTAAGGTATTAAGATATTTGTGATAATCATAAGCTTTCTTTTTTACTTTAATTTCCCTGTAAGCTTTTAGATAACCAGGGAGATCGTGATTTGGCAGTACCACCCTTAATCTTTGTGGGGCATGCCTACACTTTGCCCGTAGTATCTCTCTCTTGAATGCCTCCCACTGGTTTGCCACTGATTTTCCTTCAACTAGCTATATCCTGTCCACTTTCGCCAGGTCACCTCTCAGTTTCGTAAAATTTGCCTTCGCCCAATTTAGAAACTTTGCTTCCGTTTTGTCTTTGTCCTTTTCCATGATTATGCTAAAACTAACTGTATTATGGTCACTATCTCCAAAATGGTCACCCACTTGCCCAGCTTCATTACCGAAGATTAAATCTAGAATTGCGCCCCTTCTTGTTGGGCTTGTTACGTGCTGGCTAAAAGAGTTCTCTTGAACACAGTTTAAGAATTTTGTCCCCTCTGAGCCCTTCATACTGTTTGTATCTCAGTCGATATTGGGGTAGTAGAAATCCCCAACTATTATTGCCCGAAAGTTTTTGCACTCAGAAATCTGCCTACATATTTGTTCTTCAATCTCCCTCTCACTATTTGGGGGTCTATAGTACACTCCTAGTCGTGTGGCTGCCCCCTTTTTATTTCTGAGCTGCACCTATATGGCCTCGTTTGATGATTCATTTAGTATATCATCCCTCCTCAAAGCTGTTATTGATTCCTTAACTTATAATGCTACACCCCGTCCTTTTTTTATCTCCCTTTCTATCATGTCTGAAAACAGGGATGTTGAGCTGCCATTCTTGCCCCTCTTTAAACCAGTTTCTGTTATAGCAACGATATCGTGTTGCCTTGTGTCTATCTGTGCCCTCAGCTCATCAGCTTTATTTACAATACTCATTGCATTTAAATAAATACCCTTTAACTCTGTCAAATTCCTGTGTTGCACACTTTTTAACCTTTGCTTCTTCTGCCTTTCAGAGTTACTCGCTAATTTTGCTAATTGTCTGCGCCCTGTTCCCTGCCCTGAAATTGTCCTATCTAAGAGTGCATCCCCCTGTCAATCTAGTTTAAACTATCCCCTACAGCATTAGCAAACCTTCCTGCAAGGATATTTGTTCCAGTCCCTTTCAGGTGCAGACTATCCAGTTTGTACAGGTCCCATCTTCCCCAGAACCGGTCCCAATGCCCCAGAAATCTGAAGCGCTCCCTCCTGCAACATGTCTCCAGCCACACATTCATCTGGTGTAAATACCTATTACTGTACTCAATAGCACGTGGCCTTGGGAGTAATCCGGAGATTACTACCTTGTGGTTATGCTTGCTAATCTCTTTCCCAACTCTCTAAACTCAGCCTGCAGGACCCTATCCCTCTTACTTGCTATATCGTTGGTACTAATGTGGACATGACTACTGGCAACACCTATGCAGTCGTATTCAGCTGGCCTCCGACACTGGAAACATCAGAGGAATGTATGATGGCATTAAGAGAACTTTTGGGCCAACCATCAAGAAGATCGCCCCCCTCAAGTCTAAATCAGGGGATATGATCACTGACCAACGCAAGCAAATGGACCACTGAGTGGAGCACTACCTAGAACTGTACTCCAAGGAAAATGTTGTCACTGATACCACCCTCAATGCAGCCCAGTCTCTGCCAGTCATGGATGAGCTGGACAAACAGCCAACAAAATCGGAACTCAGTGATGCCATTGATTCTCTAGCCAGTGGAAAAGCCCCTCGAAAGGACGGCATTACCCCTGAAATAATCAAGAGTGCCAAGCCTGCTATACTCTCAGCACTCCATGAACTGCTTTGCCTGTGCTGGGATGAGGGAGCAGTACCACAGGACATGCGCGATGCCAATATCATCACCCTCTATAAGAACAAGGGTGACCGCAGTGACTGCAACAACTACCATGGAATCTCCCTGCTCAGCATAGTGGGGAAAGTCTTCGCTCAGGTCATTTTAAACAGACTCCAAAAGCTGGTTGGGCGTGTCTACCCTGAGGCACAATGCGGCTTTCGAGCAGAGAGATCCACCATTGACATGCTGTTCGCCTTTCGCCAGCTACAGGTGAAAAGCTGCAACCAACAGATGCCCCTCTATGTTGCCTTCATAGATCTCACCAAAGCCTTTGACGTCATCAGCTAGTGGTCTCTTCAGACTACTAGCAAAGATCGGATGTCCACCAAAGCTACTAAGTATCATCATCTCATTCCATGACAATATGAAAGGCACAATTTAGCATAGCGGTGCCTCAGACCCCTTTCCTATCCTGAGTGGCGTGAAACAGGGCTGTGTTCTCACACCGACACTGTTTGGGAACTTCTTCTCACTGCCGTTGTCACATGCGTTCAAGTCTTCAGAGGAAGGAATTTCCCTCCACACGAGATCAGACGGCAGGTTGTTCAACCTTGCCCGTCTTAGAGCGAAGACCAAAGTACGGAAGGTCCTCATCAGGCAACTCCTCTTTGCTGACAATGCTGCATTAACATCCCACACAGAAGAGTGTCTGCAGAGACTCATCGACAGGATTGCGGCTGCCTGCAACGAATTTGGCCTAACCATCAGCCTCAAGAAAACCTCATGGGACAGGACATCAGAAATGCTCCATCCATCAATATCGGCGACCACGCTCTGGAAGTGGTTCAAGAGTTCACCTACCTAGGCTCAACTATCACCAGTAACCTGTCTCTCGATGCAGAAATCAACAAGCGCACGGGAAAGGCGTCCGCTGCTATGTCCAGACTGGCCAAGAGGGTGTGGAGAAATGGCGCACTGACACGGAACACAAAAGCCCAAGTGTATCAAGCCTGCGTCCTCAGTACCTTGCTCTACGGCAGCGAGGCCTGGACAATGTATGTCAGCCAAGAGCGCGTCTCAACTCAATCCATCTTCGCTGCCTCTGGAGAATCCTTGGCATCAGGTGGCAGGACCGTATCTCCAACGCAGAAATCCTCGAGGCGGCCAACATCCCCAGCATATACACCCTACTGAGCCAGCAGCGCTTGAGATGGATTAGCCATCTGAGCCGCATGGAAGATGGCAGGATCCCCAAGGACGCATTGTACAGTGAGCTCGTCATTGGTATCAGACCCACCGGCCGTCCATGTCTCCGCTTTAAAGACATCTGCAAATGCGACATGAAGTCCTGTAACATTGACCACAAGTCTTGGGAGTCAGTTGCCGGTAATCACCAGAGCTGGCGGACAGCCATAAAGGCGGGACTAAAGAGTGGCGAGTTGAAGAGACTTCGCAGTTGGCAGGAAAAAAGACAAGGAGAGAGCCAACTGTGTAACAGCCCCGACAACCAATTTTATCTGTAGCTCCTGTGGAAGAGTCTGTCACTCTAGAATTGGCCTTTATAGCCACTCCAGGCGCTGCTTCACAAACCACTGACCACCTCTAGGCACTTACCCATTGTCTCTCGAGACAAGGAGGCCAAAGAAGGATGTGGACATAGGCAGATTAGTAGAATTGGCAGACAGGTGCCAGATGCAATTTAACAACAACTTGTATTAAAAGATCTTAAGGTGCCTCACAGAGACATTATAAAACAAAATATGATACTAAGCCATATGAGATATTAGGGCAGATGACCAAAAACTTAGTCAAAGAGGAAGGTGTTAAGGAGTGTCTTAAAGGAGGAAAGAGAGACAGAGAGTTTATGGAAGAAATTCCAGAGCTTAGGGCCTAGGCAGCTGAAGGCATGGCCACCAATAGTGGAATGATTGAAATCGGGGATGCTCATGAGGCCAGAATTAGAGGGGCACAGATATCTCAAAGGGTTGTAGGACTGGAGGAGATTACAAAGATAGGAAGGGGCCAGGCCGTGATGGATTTGAAAAGGATTAGAATTTTAAAATTGAGGTGTTGTTTAACTGGGAGCCAGTATGGGTCAGCGAGCACAGGGATGATGGATGAACAGTATTTGATGCATGTTAGGACACGGGCAGAAGAGTTTTGGATGACGTCAAGTTTACAGAGGGTAGAATGTGGGAGGCCGGCTGGTAGCTTCACTTGCTGGGTCAGTCTCTCCCTCTCTCTCTCTCTCTGGCTGTCTTTTTTTAAGGTAAAACTGTGTCAACTCTCACCTCCTAGTAGGAGACATTCTCCTCTCTTCCCCATGGTGATTGCACAATGGCCCAGAACATGGCTATTTCACACCTCCTTTGTTTCAGAAGAAGACATTCAATTCTAGAATGTTTTTAGGATAGGTGGAAGATAGGTTTCATTAACACCTTTAGCTTTAAAGATTTGTCCTTTGTCTTTGTGAGACTGTTTGAATACACAAAAGGCCAATCCCCCTTTTCTTCGGCAGCCATTTTGGACCATTGCTCATTTTTAAAAATAAAGGTTCTTTTTAAAGACAAGGTCCATTTTTCATAACTCTTCAGAGCTAGTCCATGATTGTTGTATCGTCGCACTTCTGGTGTGCGTTACACTATGATTAGATGGATAAGAATGGAGACCCATCCCAGATGAGTACAAACCCAGCCAGCTGGATGACAGTGGAGAGATGTTGGAAGAGGATGGTTTGATGAACTGTTTCAAAGGCTGCAGACAGGTCGAAAAGGACAAGGAGGGATAGTTTGCCTTTGTCACAGTCACATAGAATGTCATTTGTGGCTTTGATGAGAGCCGTTTCGGTACTGTGGTAAGGACGAAAACCTGATTGCAGAGATTCAAGCGTGGACTTCCGGGAAAGACGGGCACGAATTTGGCAGGCGACAATGCACTCAAGGACTTTGGAGAGAAAAGGGAGGTTGGAGATGGTGCAAGGACAGTCAAGGTCTTGTTTTTTTTGAGGAGAGGGCTGATGGCGGCATGTTTGAAGGACAGAGGGATAGAACCTGAAGCGAGAGAACCATTAACAATGTCAGCTACCGTGGGAGCAAGGAAGGGAAGTTGGGTGCTCATCAGTTTAGTGGGAATAGGATCAAAAGAGCAGGAGGTGGGTCTCAAGAACAAGGTGAGATCGGAGTGGGCATGAGGGAAGATAGGGGAGAAACTAGAAAAAGATGCAATTTCAGGGCTAAGTCAAGTGATAACTTTTGAGGAAGTTTAGCCTAATAGGCTAGTGGAAGGGAGGGACATGGCAGAAACAGCTGATCAAATAGTCTTGACCTTAGTGACAAGGAAGTCCATGAGCTCCTTGCACTTATTGTTGGAAGAGACTGGGGACAGGTGTTTAAGAAAATGGTTTGTGGTGAGAAAAGAAGCTGAGGGTAATATTTGCATTCAAGGATGATCCTGAAATAATGAGCAGTTTTAGCAGATGAGAGCAGGACACACAGTGCTTTATGTGGTCCAGCCAGATCTGATGGTGGATGGCTGTGGTCAAGAGTGGTCTCTTGGACAAAATGAGCTTGGAGACGGCAAGAGGGAATATAGGAGAGAAACTAAAGAAGGAAACAAGTTCAGGGCTAGGGTAAGTGAGGCAAAACAAAGAATAGGCGTATACAGGGCGTGGCTGAACAGAGAGAACATGGGTTCAAATACATCATTTTCTGAAAGTGAGTGCAGATTGACATGTCAGAAAAAAGACCGATATAATTTTGGGTTTTATAAATATTAGGAACAACGAAAGATGCAAATCAATGGAGAGAGAGATTAGTTTTGTATTGCTCTTGGAAAGAACTGGTCTAGACATGGCAGGCTGAATGACTTCTATAATTCTTGGTCCTGTGAAGATTTCTGTTATCTGCTAGCTATAAGGATCCTGTATGAAATGAATAGGATTGTCTCACTATGGTTCTTAGTGAGCTTGCAGCACAAAATTTTCCCTAGTTTGAGTCTATAATGAAACTTCATTGAAAAAACTGTAAAGATAACTGACAAGGAAATTGAAATGCCATTTATGCAGTAAGGACACTTTTGTGGAGGATTTTTCTCTGATTCTAACTTGGAATCATTACTAAATCTAGGAGTGCTTGATTCTAATAGCAAGTAGAAGCACCTTTAGGTATTTTTCCTTTATTAAAGTTGCTATATAAATGCAACTATATTGTCCAAAATATAAAAATATTCTGTTTCCTAGCATCAATACTACTCAATTTGAGCACAAAAATTCACTAAAACAATGTTAAGCCTGAATTCCAAGAATGAATTTGATTGCTGCATCATTCTTTTATATATGGTTGCAATGACTATTCTAAAATGTTTCATTGGGGAATAATGGACTGCGTGTGTGACATTTTTGGGAATATTCAGTTATAGAATCATAGAATGATACAACACAGAAGATCATTTGGCCCATCCTCCTAGTGCCAGCTGGTTGGTGGAACTGTCCGACCATTCCCACTTTCCCAGTGTTTCCCTATAGCCCTGCAAATTTTTATCCCTTCAAGTATTTATCCAATTCCCTTTTGAAAGTTACTATTGAACCTGTTTCCTCCACCCTTTCAGACAGCGTAATCCAGATCACAGCAACTCGCTGTGTTTAAAAAAAATTCTGCTTATTTACTCTCTCAAAACCGTTCATGATTTTGAACACCTCTATCAAATCTCCTCTTAATCTTCTCTGCTCTATACTTGCCTGTAAATATAAAAACTGTCTGGCACTTGCCTGTCTGTCACACTTCATGTGGCACACTTACATTTTTTAAAAAAGTGTAAAGAGGCAAGCACTCATTTTGAACAGAAGGGTGTGGGTTCAAGCCTCACTGCAGAAATTTGAGCATGTAATCTAGGCTGACACTTCAGTACACTACTGAGGGAGTCCTGCATTGTCAGAGATGCCATCTTTCAGACAAAGCACTAAATCGAGGCTCTGTCTGACCCTCAGACAAACAATCCCATGGCATGTTTTGAAAATGAGCAAGGGAATTTCTCCTGGTGCCCTAGCCAACATTGATCCCTCAACCAACAACACCAAAAGCAGATTATCTGGTGATTTATCTTATTGCTGTTTGTAGGACCTTGCTATGCTCAGATTGCCTGTTGCATTTCCCTCAGTTACAACAGCAACTGCTTCAAAAGTAACTTGACTAACTGTGAAGCTCTTTGGGACATAGAACACTTATGTCCTTTTGAATTCAGGCTCTACTATCCCAGTGCTCTTCTGGTTGACCTTCCATCTTCCACCATCCAAGAATGTAAGCTAATCCAAAACTGCTGCCTAATTCATGCCAGTCTCATTGGCCCATTCACCCATTGCTCACTTCTGGTCCACATACACTTCAATTTTAAAATTCTCATTCTCGTATTTAACTTCATCCATAGCCTTGGCCACCCCTTTCCCTGTTACCTTCTCTACCCTACAATTCTCTGAGAACTCTGTGATTCCCCCAACTCTGGACTCTTGTGCATTCCCCATTTCCTTTGTCCCACAGTTGGTGGGTATGCCTTCAGCCTTTTAGGCTTAAGCTTTAGAATTCCCTCCTTAAACATCTCCACCTTTAAGGTGCTCTTTTCAACTTGATCTTTGATCAAGCTTTTGGCCAAATGCCCTAATGTCATCTCCTTTGGCTTGGTATCAATTTTATTTCCTTTTCTCATTTCAGATATTGATATATATTTTAGCATTTTCTGTTGCTGTTCTTAAAATTGGAGTTTACGTTTGTTGTAAATCCCAGAACAGGCCTCAGACCCTGTATACTTAAAGAACAGTAATGAGTTTTTTTTTCTTTTCAGTTTGTTCCCGACTTCTGTAAGTACTTAGTTGTGCTAGGAAACAGTTTTGCTGGTACCCGAGACACTGTCATACCCAGTCCAAGTGACCATTCTTCATCTCGATCCTAGATAGCAAGTGTCAGCAAGCCTTTTGATCATAGGAGTCCTAGCAGCCACAAATTTGCACTTTCAATCAGGGATTACTGGGCAGTGATCAGGGATAAGAATCCTGCCTGACTTCTTCCTCTCCATCTGACACACTGAGCTAGGGGAGGAGCTTCAATGAGTTCTAAATATGTCAGACCCTTTGTCGAAGAAGCCAAATCTCAAACTGCGAAGTAGTGCAAGATCATTAGCACAAATTTGGAACAGGTATTTGTCACAATCACTTTCCTTTAACATTCCAGTTGTGTGAAGAGCTATTGTTAATTCATACAGAAGAGACTGGCTGTCATCTACCTGCTCTTCAGTGTTTTTTTACAAAGTTACATTTAGAACTGCAGGACGTAAGACTGTAATGGTCAACTTGTTGAAAGCTATCTGGGGTTTATACATGTAACAGTAGTGCATTGAGAGAAGGCTTTTTCTTTCCTTCCAACAATGATGTAGTGGGAAAAGATGTCATCTTCAGTTAACTGAATAGAATAAGTAAAACTGAAGCATAGTTTCCTGTATTCCAATCTTTCCATGGTATTATACCATAACTACTTGACAAACCTTTGTAGAATAGTGGACCAGATATTTGGGGGCAGTGTTTAAAATTGTTTTTCATGCCTGCATCCATCAGGCATCAGCTGGATATTACTTGGAATCATCTAGACTGGCTGAGAAAAATCTCTACAAACTGGATACTGGATGGCCTAAGTTTCCAGAATTTTTCACAGGTCAGGTGTTTGGTGTTGCAGTCGATCCATTTGCAGATATCGTCTATGTGGCACAGGTGAGTTACACATTTGCACTTGAACACATTGTAACATAAAAATTGTTTAATACTCTCCTCACATATTATTTAATTTCTCCTGCTTTGCTGCTTTCCTACCAGGAAGGTGGGCTAGTCACTTGAACCCAGACTTCTGCCATTTGTGATTATATTGGTAGAGGTGGGCAGGAACAGTCAGGATCACTCTCCCCTTTCCCTTTCGAGATGCATGTAGTTGTGTTGCACCTCCAGTGACATAATACAACATATTGTACCACTAAACCAAATGAACATACCAAATACAAGTATGTTGTGTCTTTTAGCATGATCCTTAATGGAAATCAGTAAAAGTAAATTGTGTAAGCTTCTTTGCTCCAAACATTTCTTACTATTCATTAATCTATCAAGCATGGTAACGAAGGGATAAACTTTGGGCTTATTAACCATACAGTGAGATGCCATTATGGAAATCAGTCTACTGGAGAGATAAATTTAGATGAGCAGGATGGCCTTTGCTGTTCCTATGCTCTAACTTCTTTTGAAAAAGTTGATGCAATATTACCAGAAAATAGAAACTATACTTGTGCTTCTATAATTGTGCAAACTGTACACTTGCAATAACCTATTCCAAGTCTTGGCTAATACAGGTATTATTACCTTACATTAGCTGCCAGAAAATAGAGTGAAGACAACATTAAGAAGAATTTTTTGTGGTGCTTTAAGTAGCAGTTCAAAGTATTTGGTGTATTGCATCAAAATATTTTATTAATGCTTTAAAGTCTCTCAGTTACAAAAAAAGGCCATTATTTTCTTAAACTTTCCAGAGAGGAGAATCAGTATCGAAAGTTTTGATGTTTACAGAGGGTGGATACTTCCTCAAAGAGTGGAATACCACGACAATTGAGATGCCACATGGGATATTTGCAGCCAGCTCGTCAGCTGTGACTTCTGTGTGGGTGACAGATGTTGGAAATGGTATGAATGGCTTAGTGGAATTTACAGCTTCAGCTTTTGTAAATATAAAATTGATATGATGAATGTTTATCCTGCACTTTATTTGATTGTAATAATTTCACTTGTTCATTTTGGGGGTGGGCACACCATATATGTAGTATAATTTATATGGTGCAGGTTATTTTTCCAGTGCTATTCAATTTCACAGCTTGGCATGTGATTTGAAAAGGGATTTGAACTCAGGATATCTGGATGTTAGTTCTCCGTCAGAACCACTGGGCTTTCAAGTTTTTTTTCATTGTGCCAACTATGGCACGAAAGGACAGATGGTCTCCTAATACAAGGACAAATGAATTATTTTTTTCAAGAGAGGAGCAGGGTGGTCTTTAAAATCAGGTTAATTGTATGCATTCTGTAATACCATATCCATCTCACCATATCAAAACCAATACAAGAAATGGTGAAAGAGGATTATAGCTTGACTATGGTTTCATTTCAGTGAAAGTTTTGGAGGCTGTTACTTTGACATGTTGTAGAAGAAGAACCTACACACGTTCAGTCTCTCACAATTTTAAAACATTTTAAAATACTTATCTCACTTTACCATGATTTCAGCTCAGTGTTGCTTGACCAACCTCCTTGACTTCTTTGAGGAAGTAGATTTCTAAGTGCATGTTGAAAAGTCCAAAGATGTTGTATGCCTGGACTTGATAAAACTTTTGATTAAAACCCCACATGAAAACCTACTACAGCAACTTAAGAAGGCAAGCATCCTAGGTAAACCTTACGAGATGAATAAGAAATTGTCAGCAGTTACTAGCTAGAGAAGTGAATTCACGCTTCAGAGGCTTGTGCAGAGGGACCTGGATTCAGAATGCAATGCAAGTTGGTCAAATTCGTAAATTATATTGCAATGGGAGGGCAAGGTGTTGAGGGGAGAATCTGCCACGTTTGCTTACAAAATAACAGTGACTGTATTTCAAAGGTAATTTTTTCTCTATGAAATACTCTGGGAGCCATCCTGAGGATTTGAAAGGAGCTTTATAAATGCAAGTTCTTTCATTTTGCTCTAGGAAAGTATGGGCACACAGTCAAACAGTACACTCCGTCTGGAAAACTTCTTCAAATTCTGGGAACACCTGGAACTCCTGGCTCTGATTTAAATCCATTGCAGTTTGATCAACCAGCAGAAGTCTTTGTTTCTAGGAAGGGGGAAGTGTACATTGTGGATGGTGATGGAGGCTTAAATAACAGGCTAATCAAACTGGCACAAGGTAATTTTAATTGTTTAAGTTGTTAACTTCAGTGACTGTTTAATGACATTTCTTTTGAGAGCAATTTTCTTTGTGGTTTAAATTTACTATATTGTAACTGTCTCGGGATGGATGGAAGGTTTGGGGAAGAGATTTAATTTCTTTACAGTTTTCTCCCCTCCTTATCTCAAAGCAGACTGAGATACTGTCCCTCGAGCAAATGAGCTGCTTTAAGATTTCTCATGTTCCTCCTTGAGAGAGCTGGATGGGACAGTTTAGAAGGAGGTGTAATCTGTATCTAACATATGCTGCATCTGCCCTTGGCTCCACTTCAGTAAAGTTTTTAAAAAACTTTTTTTGTGATGCCTTTAAGGATTGCTGGTTAAACCATATGTGGACCACATTTTCCTGAATGCAGCTCGCCTACCGCAGGCTGCGTTCAGACCATGCGGTTTTGCAAAGTGGGCCTCAAGCAAGCTTTAGGTTCACTTTTTGCACATGTAAAGAGCCTAACGCCTGTTTCACGCTCAGGCCTTGGATGCCTCTCTTTCTGCCATTACCAATATGGCAGACTGCCCACTTCTGGCAATAAATGTCAATCCCACCATGGTAAATGCTTATGCACCCATTTGGCACTTGAAAATGGGTGCGGCACTATTAAAATTCTATGGTCGTGGCTTGCTGAGAAGAGAATGTTTCAGTTTGGTGCCAAAATGTTTTCCAGTTGACTTCCTCAAAGCTTAGAAATTACTGCAGCTCCCTAGTTTAAATGTAGTTGTAGTTTTAAAGGCTGCTTATGAGACAGCTGCCATAAAATTTGAAATCACAGATACTTATTGTGGAAGAATACTTTTTAAAAATACTCAATAAGTGCAGCTATTTTATGTATGTAGAAATTTACATTTTTACATAATATAAGAACATAAGAAATAGGAGCAGGAGTAGGCCTTTGGCCCCTCGAGCCTGCTCTGCCATTTAATAAGATTATGACTGATCTGATTGTGGTCTTAACTCCACTTTCCTGCCTATCACCCTGCCATAACCCTTGACTTCCTTGTAGATCAAAAATCTGTCTAACTCAGCCTTAAATATATTCAATGACCCAGCCTCCATTGTTGAGTGGAGAAGAGAATTCCAAAGATTAACGACCCTTTGAGAGAAAAATTCCTCTTCATCTCTGTCTTAAAAGGCAGACCCTTTATTTTGAAACTATGACCCCTAGTTCTAGATTCCCTCACAAGGGGAAACATCCTCTCAACATCTACCCTGTCAAGCCCCCTCAGAATCTTATTTGTTTCAATAAGATCACCTCTCATTCTTCTAAACTCCAATCAGTATAGGCCCAAACCG
Organism: Heterodontus francisci; assembly: GCF_036365525.1. Lineage (NCBI taxonomy): Eukaryota > Metazoa > Chordata > Chondrichthyes > Heterodontiformes > Heterodontidae > Heterodontus > Heterodontus francisci. Next base: position 32,380,932 of record NC_090376.1, on the reverse strand, counting down.
CTCAACTTTTTCTCATGATAACCGCTTCATCCCAGGAATCAGCCTAGTGAACCTTCTCTGAGCTGCTTCCAATGAAAGTATATGCCTCCTTAAGTAAGGAAACCAAAACTGTACGCAGTACTAACAAGGCAAGGGAATATACAATGGGTGGTAGGACCCTAGGAAGTACAGAGGATCAGAGGACCTTGGTGTACTTATCCATAGCTCACTGAAGGCAGCAGTACAGGTAGATAAGGTGGTTAGGAAGGCATATGGGATACTTGCCTTTATTAGCTGAGGCATAGAATATGAGAGCAGGGAGGTTATCATGGAGCTGTATGAAACGCTAGTTAGGCCACAGCTGGAGTACTGAGTACAGTTCTGGTCATCACACTATAGGAAGGATGTGATTGCACTGGAGAGGGTGCAAAGGAGATTCACCAGGATGTTGCCTCAGCTGGAGCATTTCAGCTGTGAAGAGAGTCTGGATAGGCTAGGGTTGTTTTCCTTAGAGCAGAGAAGGCTGAGGGGGGGACCTGATTGAGGTGTACAAAATTATGAGGGGCGTAGATAGGGTAGACACCTCCCCTTAGTGGAGGTGTCAATAACCAGGGGGAATAGATTTAAGTAAGGGGCAGGAGGTTTAGAAAGGATTTGAGGAAATTGTTTTTTGCCTAGAGGGTGGTTGGAATCTGGAACAAACTGCCTGAAGGGGTGGTAGAGGCAGGAACCCTCACAACATTTAAGAAGTATCTAGATGAGCACTTGAAACGCCATACCTTACAAGGCTACGGGCCAAGTGCTGGAAAATGGGATTAGAATAGATAGGTGCTTGATGGCTGGTACGGACACGAAGGGCTGAATGTCCTGTTTCTGTGCTGTATAACTCTATGACTGTACTCTGGGTGCGGTCTCATAAATGCCCTGTACAGTTGTAGCAAGACTTCCCTACTTCTGTACTCCATCCTCCTTGCAGTAAATGCCAACATTCCATTTGCCTTCCGAATTACTTGCTGTCCCTGCATGCTAGCTTTTTGTGATTCATGTACAAGGACCCCAGATCCCACTGTACCGCAGTATTCTGCGGTCTCTCTATGTAAATAATATTTTGCTTTTCTATTCTTCCCACCAAAGTGGACAACCTTACATTTTTACACATTATATTCCAACTGCCAATTGTTTTCCCTCTCACTTAGCCTATCTATATCTCTTTGCAGACACTTTGTGCCCTCCTAATACCTTGCTTTCCTACCTATCTTTGTATCGTCTGCAAATTTGGCTACAATACACTTGGTTCCTTCATCCAAGTCATTAATATAGATCATAAATAGTTGAGGTCCCAGCACTGACTTCTGTGGCACTCCACTAGTTACAGATTGCCAACCTAAAAATGCCCATTTACTCCGACTCTCTGTTTCCTGTTATTTAGCCAATCCACTATCCAGGCTAATATATTATTCCCAACACCATGAGCTCTTATTTTGTGTAGTAACCTTTTATTTGGCACCTTATCAAATGCCTTTAGGAAATCCAAATACACTACATCTACTGGTTCCTCTTATCTCCATGCTTGTTACATCCTTAAAGAACTCTAATAAATCTGTCAAACATGATTTCCCTTTCATAAAACCATGTTGACTCTGCTTGATGGCATTATGATTTTCTAAATGTCATGATCCTTTTTTTTACCTCGGGAAATATTGTGGTGCGCCTTTAAGGCTGTAAAAAGATCAGTACTACTTGAAGGCAACAAGCTCCAGGTAGTGTAAGTGAAAGTGCATTCCAGTTGCCTAGCTACAACCATACAAATTGAGAAGAGATGAAATACAATGTTGCCATTTGAATTTGAAACTGGCTGCCAAACACAGACAGTTAACACAGCTAGCACCTGAAGGGTGAAAGATGAGCTCTCAGATCATTTAAACTGAAGGAAGAGAAGTTAGTTTATTATTCTCTCACAAAATTCTAAAAAGTCTAGCCAGATTAATTCCTTAAAAAAAAATTATTGATCTGCTTTGTTCATCACTGGAAAGAAGAAGAGTTTAATGCTTCAAATGCTGAACTGAACTGCTGAATTCCTGTCTCTGAAAGGATCCTTTCCTCATCAGGCCTTGAAAGACTGCAAGTGAACTTTGAATCAGAGGACCATTCGTCAGGAAGCGTAATCTGCAAAGACTTTATTGTTTGTTCATTCTTTTTCAGGCAGCTAATTAAACAACAAAATACTGTTAGTTTGAGTATATGTATGCGAATGCGGGAGTTAGATTCTTTAAATAAGTTATAAGGTCTTTAGATATTGGTTTATCTTAGTAGTGTTTAAGATTTTAGTTTTTTTTAATAAATAGTTAATTTGTTGATATCTAAAGGTACCTGGTTTGGTTTGCCTCATTCAGGGGTTACTAGATTGTTTCAATTCGGCTGCTGCTTTCTTTGAATTGGAAAGCTTAAAGATATGTATGATGCAACCTGTGGAGCGGTGGGACTGAATTGATGGTGCATTGCTCCCACCACAATCAGAATCATATATTTTGATTGGGGGCTTTGTCCTCTGCATTTTCCCAATGACAGACGTTAGGCTAACTGGCCTGTGGTTTCCTGCTTTCTGTCAAACCCCTCCCCTTTCTTGAATAGAGGCATTACATTTACACTTTTCCAATTCACTGGGACTTTTCCAAAATATAGGGTGTTTTGGAAGATTACAACCAATGCATCCACTATCTCTGCACCCACTTCTTTTAAGACCCTCGGAGGCAGGTCATCAGGTCCAGATGACATGTCAGCCTTTAGTCCCATTAGTTTTCTTAGTACTTCTTCTCTAGTGATAGTGATTGTTTTAAGTTCCTCCTTCCCTTTTGCCTATTGATTTTCTGCTATTTTTGGGATGCTTTTTGTATCTTCTACTATGAAGACAGATACAAAATACTTGTTCAGAGTCTCTGCCATTTTCTTGTTTCACATTATTAATTCCCCAGTCTCATCCTCTAAGGGACCAATACTTACTTTAGCTACTCTTTTCCTTTTTATATATTTGTAGAAGCTTTTACTGTCTCTTTTAGAGTACTTGCTAGTGTACTCTCATATTCTAATTTCTCCCTTTTTTTAATCATCCTGTGCTGGTTTCTAAAATGTTCCCAAACTTCTGGCCTCCACGAATCTTTGCAGCATTGTACACCTTTTCTTTCAGTTTAATATCATCCTTAACTTACTTAGTTAGCCAAGGATGGTGCATCCTTCTACAAGAGTCTTTTCTTCTCAATAAAATATATCTTCGTTGAGGGTTAGGAAATATCTCCTTAAATGTCTGCCACTGCTTCTCTATTGTTTTACCTTTTAATTTATTTTCCCTGTCCACTTTAGCCAACTTTGCCTCCATACCCTTGTGAAACTGAATTTGAAATTCTATCAAGTTATGGTCACTCTTGCCTAGAGGATCCTTTGTTATGAGGTCATTTATTAATCCTGTCCCATTACACATTAGTAGTTGTAATGGGCGGCACAGTGGCGCAGTGGTTAGCACCGCAGCCTCACAGCTCCAGGGACCCGGGTTCGATTCCGGGTACTGCCTGTGTGGAGTTTGCAAGTTCTCCCTGTGTCAGCGTGGGTTTTCTCCGGGTGCTCCGGTTTCCTCCCACAAGCCAAAAGACTTGCAGGTTGATAGGTAAATTGGCCATTATAAATTGTCACTAGTATAGGTAGGTGGTAGGGAAATATAGGGACAGGTGGGGATGTTTGGTAGGAATAAGGGATTAGTGTAGGATTAGTATAAATGGGTGGTTGATGTTCGGCACAGACTCGGTGGGCCGAAGGGCCTGTTTCAGTGCTGTATCTCTAATCTAATCTAATCTAATCTAGTTCTAAAATGGCCTGCTCCCGGGTTAGTTCTAGAACATATTGTTCTAAGAAACTATCCCTAATAAACTCTGTGAGCTCAACCTGCAGGCAACTTTTGCCAATTTGATCGGTCAAATCTATGTGTGATTAAAATCGCCCACAATTATTGCAGTACCTTTCCTACAAGCCCCAATTATTTCTTGATTTATATTCTGTCCTACAGTGTAGCTACTGTTGGGGGGGCTATAAAATGCACAGTGACTACTTTGCTATTTCCAAAATCTGCTGCAGTAAAGTGTGTAGTTGTACCATATTTGGATACTACAGCCTAGGTTTTTCCTTTCTTGCAGATACCCAATAATTTTCCCCCCCATTCCATCTAACACACTCTCTCGCCCCTTTCTAAGGAGTCCCAAAACTCAGCTTTGATACTCTGTGGAGTTGCCAACCTGGGGTCAGGTGCATCTCTGCAGGAAGGAAAAATCTGAGGGACAGACATCAGAAGGCAATAGTTGCATGTTAGCTGCTACTTGAAGGGCAAAATTGGTGGAGAACCAGGAATATCCTCTCAGACACAGGAGGTGCATGGCCTATTGAAACCAAGGTGCTTTGAAAGAAAGTTAGAGGGATTCGTAAGCAATTTTTAAAAATTCTGCTTTAGATGAAGTCTAAAGGTCAATCATTTTGAATACTTGTATGACTTAATATTAAATCAAGTGATATTTAATGCTAAGGTCACCTCATCCCTTGTATTCAAACTAATTCTGAAAATGTCAGTCTTTTTCCTTTTGAACTTTTCGAGCAATCTTATGTTCTTAGATCTGGCAAAATTTTCTCATTGAGAAGTAATGGGGTCAGGAATATATATACTCCTGATCTGGGACTGCTTGGCATTGAAACTGGTTAATATATTGGGCTGAATTTTACAGACTCCCTCAGCTTTGGGGATCGTGGCAGGTGGGGTGGGGGACAAAAAATCCCTCTGGCAGAGGTCCTCCATGGGCCTCGACGCCAGGAAGGCCCAGCCCAATATTGCCGGCAGCGGTGAGTCCTTGTGGCGGTCCCCCCACCGCTCATCGATGGGACACCCATTAACATATTTCAATCCATTAAAATGAATGAATGAATTAAAACTGCGCCTCTGCCTTCCGTCCCTCTGCGATATTGGTGCCGGTGGCCGGCACTCCCGCGCCTTTGGATCCCCGTCCGGAGAACCAAGGCAGAACACTGGTGGGGAGTGAGGAGCAGGTAAGTTTCTCAGTGCGGGAGTGGAGGAAATGGGGTCAAACTAATTATCATTGGTTTAGGGGATGGTGGGAAGTTAGAGTTTAAAGTTTATGTACTGGGGTGGTGGGGTAGGTCAGGTGGGCAGGGGAAGTGTTTTGGGAGGGAGAGGGCAAGAAGGTAATTGCACGGTTATTGGGGGTGGGGAAGGGGCAAATTAAATGTTTTTAAAATTTTTTGTAACCATTTCAAATATTTAAATTGAATGGAAGGGCTCGGAGCCCTTTAAAAATTGTGTCAGCGCCTGCACAAGAGGTGGGCAGTTCGCCCCGGCCATTTAAATGAGCCATCGTGCAGCTTCATGGCATGTGGTCTGCGCAGGCAGACCACCATTGTTTTCATCAAATATATATTACAGCCCATTGGATCTATACATAATGAACATTAACTTAATCTAGTTGATCTAGTTATTCTGATGAAAGGTCACTGACCTGAAGCTAAAACTACAATTAACTCTGCTTCTCTCCACAGATGCTGCCGGACTTGCTGAGTATTTCCAGCATTTTTGTTTTTATAAATTAATCTAGTGCCTATTTACTGCTGCATTCAGCCATACAGTTTTTTTCCACCCAATTGGATTATACTCTACAAGAAGCGAATAACTAAAGAAATCAAATTCTCCTCTAGCTGATGCTCTTATCTGTTGTAGGCTTCGGGATAGCTTGGATGAAAGGAGAAAAGGGAGCTGGACCTTCTCAATTTTACATTCCACACAGTGTAACGGAAGATACTGTCGGGAGGGTAAGTATCAGCCTATATCATTGTTAAATGAATTATCTGAAAGTACAGTTTTAAAATCAAAAATATATTGAAAATTTGGCTATTTTATCAATTTGCATTTGAGTCTTTGCAAGAGATATAATTAACAGCTCTCTCAGAAACTAGTTTTACCATTATTTTGCAAAATATTTGCAAATATTCAACTGAAATTTTAGTGCTTGTGATTGTAGTTTTAGTTTTAGAGGTACAGCACTGAAACAGGCCCTTCGGCCCACCGAGTCTGTGCCGACCATCAACCACCCATTTATACTAATCCTACACTAATCCCATATTCCTACCACATCCCCACCTGTCCCTATATTTCCCTACCACCTACCTATACTAGGGGCAATTTATAACGGCCAATTTACCTAACAACCTGCAAGTCTTTTGACTTGTGGGAGGAAACCGGAGCACCCGGAGAAAACCCACGCTGACACAGGGAGAACTTGCAAACTCCACACAGGCAGTACCCAGAATTGAACCCGGGTCGCTGGAGCTGTGAGGCTGCAGTGCTAACCACTGCTCCCAGTGTAGAACTTTGCATTCCAGGAATGCATATTGGGAAGTTGGGTGCAGGAGCCACCTTAATCCCCAATATGAGCTCCTAGCAAATTTGTTAAATCTAAAATTGTAATGCGTTTTACATGTAAATAAAACATCTTCATTAAAATTAAGAGAAATTGGTAATGCAGCAAACAACAACTGTATTTTTACCTCCCAGTGCAGAAAAAAATCCAACCCAAAGTGATGGGATAATAGCAGTCTGCCTCCTCCTTTCCTTAAACTAAAGTCACTTTAGGTATCTTAATCAGACTTCTGATTAGACTTCATCTACATGACAAACTTCTCCTGATTTGACATTGTTAGCTGTCTCACACTGGAATAACAAGAATGGCTGACAGAAATATCACACATCCAGTGGGGGTGCCATTTTAAGTTTGGGTCAAGGCTCATTACTGGGGCAGGGTATATTCTGCCCTTGAGCTGGAAAGGCTTGGTTCTGATACTAGGTGTAAAAACTGGTAAAATATTTCATTCTCATCACTGAAAGCAATCACCTCAATGCACAAAATAATTCATAGAAAATTGAAACCAAGATAAAAATTATGATGTATTTCACTCCTCATTATGGAAAAATCTGAAGATGCTGATTGGCCTCATTGCAGGCAGTCCTGTTGTCATCGAATTACGAGGCAGTATCAATAATGTTTTATGAGAAGCCTAAGAATTTTCTGCAATTCTTGGCATTACAGCAAGTGACTCCATTGAGGAAGCAAAAGGAGAGAAAAATACAAATTTAAGTATGCAAATGGTTCTGTCTGTAATTCTGTTATTTTTCAACTGTAGATCTGGGTAGCTGACAGGGGCAACAAGCGTTTGCAAGCATTTGATGCAGCTTCAGGAGAGTGGCTAGGGTCCTGGACCAGCTGCTTCACAGATGATGCCCCTTACTCTGTTAGGTAAGTTCAAAATTCCACTAATTATTCATAATGGAGAATCTCAATATTTAGGCTGAAACCTGAAGAATCCAAGGCACTTGTTTTATTAAATATACATTTTTGCCAATTCTGTGGTGTCTGTATGTGTGTGTCCTTGCTTTTGATCTTGATGCACAGAGAAGTGGCTCAATGCAACTAGCCTGTTGTGGTTTTTATTTTTCCTTCCTTTCCTGTGGGGAAGCATCAGGCTTGTACCTTATGCCTTTCTTTGGCTGAGATTTAGAATTCACTTTGTGGAAGTTTTGGCTGTGAACCCATTCCTTCCACCATCACAGCACCAACAATGGCAAACATGTTTCGATTCTCTTCATAGAACAGAAGTTCAGTAAAGATCACGGGACCAAAATTCTTCTGGGTTTCAATTCATATGGGAGACTGACAGAACTCCCACAGAAATGGAGGGGACAAGTTACATCAGGTCTTTGCAATTTCAGTATTGCAGGTGTGGAACTTCTGAACGTTCCTTCACAGCAAATGCTAAGTGGGAATTTGGGGATTCTTAAGTAGTGAGTTTCCAATGCTGGCCATGAATAGGTACCCAACATAGTAATGGAAGCTGATGCATGAAGTGTGATTAAGCATACCCCCTGGTAAGTAGCTGGTCCCCTGAAGGTGACAATTATATTTTCACCAGAACAATTCCTAGATCAGGGCGCAGTTGGATTGGTTGCAAGGTTGGAAAGAGGGATCTAGGCAGTCCCCATTCCGCCACGCCCCCCCCCCCCCCACCCCCCACCAAAAAGGGTGAGAAAAGTGCCTAAATTTCCAGGCACGTGGACAGTTACCAAAAATGGCACTTTAGACCCACCTGCCCTGTGCAAATGAGGTGTCCTCCCACTGACCATGTAAATTTTGACAGGGTTAACGTTGGAGGGGACTGGCAGATGCAATCCTGGAACAACTGCTATGAATGCAGCCAGTAGAATTTGAGGCTGTTATCAATCACACTGGTCTTAGAAAAATTTCATTTTTCTAAGTGTTTAGACCATCTTATGCAATATGTGTAACTGCATTTCCTGTTATTGCTTGCAGCTATCTTCCCAAAACAGTGATTTGTTTTTAACTGTTCTTTTTCTTTTTTTAACTTTATAGGTTAACATATGACAACATGTACTTCGTTGTGGCCCAGTTGAACATTAACAGAGTAGTTTTTTTGTCTGTCCCGCCAATAGGTGACATTGGGATTTGTCACATAGTGGATGCAATTCAATTGGCTGATGATGTGAAACCCCATCTAGTGGATGTTAGTCGTAAAACTGGTGCCATTTATGTGGCAGAAATCGGTGCACAACAAGCACAGAAATTTATACCTAATAACAGAAAATAATTTTTGTACCTTCAGTTGCAGTTATACTGCCACTATCAGAGTGATGTAAAGTGGCCTCAGATGTGCATTAACATAAGAGTGGCAGTATAATACAGGTCTGATCTAAACCTTGAACATACTAATACAAAGAAGTTTAAAGCACTCTCAAATAGGCTTTCTCACACAGTTTTGCATTTACACTGGCAATGGTATAACTCCAGTCCAATGTAAAACCACATTTTTAAAATTAGGTCGAAAATTGAACCAGGAATATCCTAGGTTTTATTTCTAGTTCGTGCTAAGTTTGCTAATCTCAGCAAGAGCTAGTTTAGAGGCAGTGCAATTGTATCGTCCTAGCTCAGTGCCCCAGGTTAGGGTGGGGGAAAATAATTTGTGGTTCCTACTCTTGAGTGCCACCCAGTGACCCTTGCTGGAAGTGAATGTGTAGATTTGGCTTTGGCTGTGACTGTGACTGGCCCCTGCAATCATATAATTGGCTAACACTCATTAGGAAGGCTCACACATGAATAATAGCCACTTGAGTGATGAACTGCAGAAAGAAAGGAAATGTAAATATTAACAAGAAAATAAAACAAATATTAATGTGAAATTCCTCTACTTTTCCAAATACTGTCCCCCATGCTAAAGTATCTCTTACAGTGACTTTAATTTATTAATTATAATGAATATACCATAAAATAAAAAATGTTAGGTGGCTATTTGGAGTTATAAACATTATTGAAAATGGACAAGTGCTCTTGTTAATCATTTTTGCTAAATTGATTTCCTGTGTGTTTTCCCCTCACTTCTCTCTGCTCCTTGGTGTTACCCTCAGTCTTTTACACACATTAGGTTTTCTCTCCAACAACACTTAGGGCTGGATTTTGTTCTCCCCAAGCATCGGGGTCCATGTTTGGGGGGGGCCCTGAAGATTCCCTCAGGAGAGGGCCGCCACGCACCCAGAAGCCTGATATTACCGGCAGGGACGAGGCCTCATGGTGGAACCCCAACCCTTGGTAACGGGACCCCATTTGAATATTTAAATAAATTAAAATGAATGAATAAATGATACTTACGCTGCTGCCTCATGTCCCATTACGAACTTCGGCCCAGTGGCCGGCACTCCTGCGCCTTTGGATCCCCATCTGGGGAAACGAGACGCCACATTGGTGGGGAGGGGGAGGAGGTAAATTTATCAGTGGGGGGGTGAGGGGGAAACCGCGTCAAGGTAGCATCATGGGTATGGGGATGGTAGGAATGGTTGGAGTTTAAGGTTTATGCATTTTAGCAGGGGAGAGGTCAAATGGACAAGGTAAGTGTTTTTGGGATGGCAGAGGGAAAATAATTTAATTGTTATGGGGGGGTGGTGGGAGTGCGGCAGAAGAAATATCTTTATTTTTATTTTCTTTATTTTTAAATATTTAAATTTCCCAGTAGGGGTGACAGCCCTTTAAAAATGGCATCAGCGCCTGCGCACAGGCAGCTGGCGCTATTGCCGGGGATGGACAGTCAGCCCTCTCCAGGTGATCGGGCCGGGGTTGCTATCTAACCCTGGCTATTTAAATGAGCTGCCGCACGGAAGATTGCGGTGGCTCCACAACGTGGACCGCCGTTTTTATCACCCACTGCTGATGCGGATTCAGCCCTTCACATCAACTTTGTACAAGGTTTTTGTACAATGAGTATTGTCAGGTCAGCATCTAACATGCACCATTTCAGTGCCCTAGCAAGGCGTCTGATTGCATTTTAATCAGCTAGAGACAGTTATACCTTAACTCAATTTATGTTTCATACACTCAGGATGTTGTTTAGTTTCATTTTTGGATTTTAACTCTCGACATTCTCCTTTGGTTCAGTGCTACTGACCAGTCCTGTGAATGGACTTCACATTGTCTACAAACCAGATTGTGTCTTTGTCTGCCCAATATCTAATAAATGTAATTCAGCCCAGGGATCACAGAGAACCCTTGCTGCCATATTCTGGCTTACTGGGAAATATAATGTTTTGCCATTTGATCTCATCTATCAGACCAAGGTTCAAGATATAAATCAACTGAGAACATTGAAAATGGTAAATGAAAGGTATTTAGTAGAAATAATATATTTACAGTAATTGCAAACTTTAATATTCTTATTGAAATGTCAAAACAACAAAGATGCTTCTGCCCTATTTCTCAACATAAACACAGTTGCTGACTTCTAATGTAGTGAAAAGTTATCACAGATCCACTTATTTAGCTCAGTTTCTCCTCTGGCCTTAAACTGACTGCCGAGATAAACATAAACACTAAGTGTAAGCTCACACCCAAAAGCTCCTGGCCTTAGAGTTCTCCATCAGTAGAACTACAAAGAATCATTAACCCTGACCCTCTCATAGACCGAACATATCTTCACCACCTGTCACCGCTGTCCCTCTGAGCCTCCGTTTAGTACACTTGTGATAATGTTATGATCTCAGCAAAACCTGCTCCCATGCCTATTTTGTGAAAGGATGAAAGCATTCTTAGTGAGGAGAGCTCTTTGTTCATTACATGTCATATGAACTGATTGAGGTTTTGGTTTTTAGCACAGTATTTACTTCAAGTAGAATAGACCTGAGGAATTAATCATAAAGCGGGATAAGACAGATGAGAAGGATGGTAGTTGCATGTTATTCAGTTTGAAGCATCGATATGTTTGAGACATATATAGCACTTCATTCTCTATCCTTCGCCTAACTACGAGTTTACTCTTCATTCCTCATTAAGCTAAATTATCCTCTTTGTTCCAGCACAGCTTCTAGATGAAGCACCAAGAAATGGGCTGGCAGCTATGAATTACTGTGTTAATGTAAAAATAGTCAGCAGTGGGAATCTGGTATTCCAGAATTTAGAATGAGATCTAAGGCAGTTACAAAGGGCAGAAAATAACAGTATAGTCATGAAACTGAAACTATTATTCCCTATAATGGATTGAAAGTGATTTATTTTTTCTGTTTTTAGTTTGCAATTTTCTGTTTTTATTTGGCCATTAGAAGTGTTATGGCAGTTGTTTCCTTCAATGAGTTGACCAGATCTTGTATCAGTAGGGTAGCTACTATATACCCTTTGGAATAGTATAGCACGTGCACTTTCCACTTCTGGAGCATGCAATTTTATTATAGAGTTATTGGACTTCGTAAGACTCTAAAAGTAGATTCAGAGATAGTTAAGATTTATGAAATTTGCTGGTTACTCAAACCAAATTCTTAGAAAATGAGTAGCAGCAGCACAAATCTGCATGCATAGGTAATAAAATAATCCAATATCTAACACCTTGCCACAGGAAGTGTGCGCAAGTATGAGGCTGCTGTTTAATGCTTCCCCTTTTCAGTGATAAACTTTAGATTTTAAGCACTTGGACAAGATCACAGAAGTGTCAAGTGCCAGAGTTGCTGGTTATTTTGCTTCTTCCAAAGTCAGCCCCTAAGGAGAAATTGCTCAAGATTTTGGATATGGCCATATTTATATCAACTTGTAACTATGAGAATTAGCAACAGCATTGTCTAAATGCACCTTTCCTGCTCAAAATTGGGGTGTGTACTTTTATGGTCTAAAATTGGTCTGATTGTAATTTTGTGTTTTAATACAATGGGAGAGAATGGAAAAATACCAGGGGTTCGTCTCGGAGTAAATATTTGTAATCCAAAGTACTTGCTTAGAGAAATTGCTGGATTTGTTCTCTATTGCAGACTGTGTTTTGTTTTGATTTCATTTTTAATATGAACAGGCTTTGCTTCCGGGGTTTTCTGTAAACTAATCCATCTGTCGCATTGCACACAAGTACTCAAACCACTATGAGGTTTTCAGGTCAAGCAGGGTTAGAGGGTGGGCGATAAAGGAGCCAATGTGGGGGGTGGGGGGGGGAGTGGGGAACAAGGTGGGATAATGGGGGAGCAAAAAGAGGAGTTGGGAAGGAGGAAAGAATGGGAGGTAAGAGGAGGTAAGTGGGAAGGTGAAGCGGGGGAAATAAACGGATGGAAGTGAGGAGGGAAGGGAGAAGACAGTGGGAGAGGAGGGGATTCTGATTCACTTTGTTTCCCAATTGGTTCCACTATTTAATTTTTTTGGACCACTTCCCTCCAGTCATAATTCTCATAAAATGTTTTACTATTTGATTTCATTGTCAAGGCTAAGTGCATTACAATAAGTGGATTGCAGTACTACTTGCTTCATTTTGATGGGTTTTTCCAGATTTGATTTATTTTTTGATACAGATGCATATTATTTATCCAGAATTCTGTTATTTAGGTGCTGCATCATTGTTTTCCCATTTGTCATGTAATTTTACATTGACAGCACCACCTGCTGATGCAGCAGCTTCGGATTCCTGAGACCACATGCTACTTTTAACATAATTATTAAGTCTTTAAGTTGTGAGATTCCATTTTGAGGGTCAATGTGAGTTGTAATTGTTTCCTTAAAGAAAAATATATATGTATATAATTGATTGTGAAATGATTTTTTTTTTATTCCTTGGATGACATATTTTTGTCCAATTAAAATTTATTCACCCACTCTCAGTACAGTATATGAAGCCGCTTTTGCATCCCATTTTAATTTATGTTTTTTTGGATGAGACATGAAACTGAGGTGTTATCTGCCTATTCACATAGCACTAGTCAAAGAAGAGCAGGAGGTTCTCCCAGCATTCCTTTCTCCACCAACATTAATAACACTAACAAAAAGAGACATTTAACTCAAGGAAACCTCCTGCTGATTTCCTTCTACTGTCTTCTGGCAGCTGATGAAGAGGGTAGCAAGGAAACAGAATGTACTCTGGATCGGTAGTACCACTACTGACCGAACTGGCTGAGTCCTGGAGGACATATCTGCCAGACTGGGCCTGTGGCAGGTGGTGAGCAAGCCAACATGAGGGAACAATCTACTTTACCTCATCCTCACCAATCCACCTATTGTAGATGCATCTATCCATGGCAGTATTGGTAGGAGAGACCGCTGCACAGTCCTTGTGGAGACTAAGTCCCACTTTCACACTGAGGGCACCCTCCATCGTGTTGTATGACAGTACCACTGTGTTAAATGGCTAGATTCAGAACAGAGCTAGCAACTTAAAACTGAGCATCCACAAGACACTGTGGGCCATCAGCAGCAGCAGAATTGTACACCACCACCACAATTTGTCACTTAATGGCCTGACATATCCCTTATCCTACCATTCCCATCAAGCCAGGGGTTCAACCCTGGTTCAATGAGGAGTGTGAAGCAGCATGCCAGGAGCAGCACCAGTGTACCTGAATATGAGGTACCAGCCTGGTGAAGCAACAACACAGGACTGCATGCATGCTAACTAGCAGGACAGCCTGCTATAAACAGCTACGCAATCCCACAACCCATGCATCAGATCAAAACTCTGCAGTCCTGTCACATCCAGTTGTGAATATTGGTGGAAAATGAAACACCTAATGAGAGGAGGAGACTTAATGAACATCCTCATTCTCAATGATGGTGGAGCCCAGCACATCAGTGCAAAAGATAAGATTGAACCCTTTACCACCATTTTCAGTTAGAAGTGAAGAGTGGATGATTCATCTTGGCCTCCTCCTGAGATTCCCACCACAGTTGCAAGTCTTCAGTCAATTTGATTGACTACAAGTGATATCAAGAACAGCTGAGTGTACTGGATACAGAAAAGGCTGGAGGGCCCCACCAACATCCCAGCTGTAATGCTGAAGACCTGTAGTCCAGAACTTGCTGTGCAATGAGCCAAACTGTTCCAGTTCAGCTACAATACTGGCATCTACCCAACTATGTGCAAAATTGCCCACAAAAAGTAGGACAAATCCAATGTGGCCAATTAACATCCCATCAATCTACTGTCAATCATCAGCAAAGTGATGGAAGGTGTTGCTAACAATGCTACCAAGTGGCACTTAATTACCAATACCTGGCTCACTGATGCTGAGTTTGTGTTCAGCCAAGACGACTTGGCTCCAGACCTCATTAAAGGCTTCATCCAATATTGGACAAAAGAGCTGAATTCCAGAGGTGAGGTGAGAGTGACTGCCTTACACATCATGGCAGTGTTTGACAGAGTGTGGCATTAAGGTGCCCTAGTAAAATTTAAATCAATGGGAATTGTGAAAACTCTCCATTGGCTGGAATCAGATGAAGCAAAAAGGAAGATAGTTGTGGTTGTTGGAGGCCGATCATGTCAACCCCAGAACATTGCTGCAGGAGTTCCTCAGGCAGTCTCCGAGGCCCAACCATCTTCAGCTGCTTCATCAGCTTCCTCCATAATAAGGACAGAAGTGGAGATGTTCACTGATGGCCCGCTGATGAACACAGTGTTCAGTTCCATTCACAACTTTTCAGATAACAGTCAATGCATACATGCAGCAAGACCTGGACACATTCAGGCTTGGGCTATAATTGGCAAGTAACATTTGTGTCACACAAGTGCCAGGCAATGACAATCTCCAACAAGAGAGAGTCTAACTACCTCCCCTTGACATTCAATGGCATTACCATTACTAAATCCCTAACCATCGACATCTGGGGGTTACCAGTGACCAGAAACATAACTGGACCAGCCATATAAATACTGTGGCTACAAGAACAGGTCAGCGGTTGGGTATTCTGTGGCGAGTAACTCACCTCCTGAGTCCCCAAAGCCTTTCTACCATCTACAAGGTGCAAGTCAGGACTGTGATGGAGTATTCTCCATTTGCCTGGATCAGTGCAGCTCCAACAACACTCAAAATGTCCATGATGGATTGAAGACAACATTGACGGAAGCTCTCCAGTAGTCGCATTTTTTTTCTGTACAGCTTTTGCCCTTTAAAAGAGGGTGGTGATGACAACCCCTCTGTATATTTGAATTTTGGTAGAGATGCAAAGTGAAAGTTTTCACCAGACACACTTTGAGAGGCAGCCAAAGGAGCTGTTGGCCTTGGATAGGTGATTGTCCATGTACTTGTTGACAGTGGCATCATTTGAGGATATGCTACCTAGACAGGTAAACAGTTCTGTATTGAGGTTGCTACTGTCAATGCTGATCTGCGGTAGATTGTAATTTCCTCTGAGCCATAATTGGTACAGCACTTCTGTTTTCTATAGGCTAATAGTAAGGCCAAAGGCATTTGCTGCCTCAGAGAAACAGTTTACAATGCGCTGCATTGCCTCCTACATGTGTGGCAGCGAGGTGCAATCATCAGCAAATGGAAGCTCCATGATAAACTCTTCTGTGGTTTTGATATGTGTCAGTTGTCATTGCAGATTGGAGAGACTGCCATCTTTTCAGAAGCAGATATATATACCCTCTGCCTTTACTCCTAAGGCATCATGCTGAAGAAAATAGAGAAAAGGGTCGGTGCCAGAATACACCCTTGCTTAACACCATTGCCGATAGGGAGGCTGTCTGAGAGGGCTCCATTCTGCTTGACCCAACCTTTCTGGCCTTTGTGCAGTTGATGTAGAATGATGAGGAACCTTGGAAGGCACCCCAAAATAGATAGCATCTTCCAAATTCTGCCATGGTTGTCTGTACCGAATGCCTTGGTGAGATCTACAAAGGTAACGTACAGGCCCATGTCTTATTCTCTACACTTCTCCTGGATCTGTCTCAGTACAAAAATCATGTCTGTAGTCCCCCTATTGGGTCTGCATCTGCACTGACTTTCAGGAAGGGTTTCTTCAGCTATTGTCAGAACGAGTCTATTTATAAGCACTCTGGCCAAGATCTTGCCTGCAAATGGAGTCAGGTGATGCCTCTGTAGTTTGAATGGTCAGACTTCTCTCCCTTGTTTTTGTAGAGGGAGACAATCACTACATCTCGAGGGTCCTAAGGCACTGTCCCTTTCTCCCAGCATGCTGTAAACAGATCTGTTAAGCCTATCAAGGATCACATCTCCTCCCTGTTTATAGACCTTGGCTGGAATCCCATCTATTCTAGGGGCTTTGTATGATTTTAATTGTGCTATAGCGGTCTTGATCTCTTCACAGGTTGATGGTTCATCGAGCTCAGACTTCTTCCCTCGAGGAGATTTATGATGGACACCTCCTGCACCATCTGCTGGTCCTCAAATAGGCTTTCAAAGTGTTTTCTGTGATTTTAATGGTGCCTGCACTTGGTGTGAAGGTCCATATACAGATCTCAAGGCTTCGTAGAAGGATCCTATATCCCTCTTAACTGCATTCATTTGTATCCTCTCAGCAAGCACTGTCTACCACTTGTTTTGGATGACTGGGGGGTTGGTTTGCAGAGTGCTGCAGGCTTCCCTGTAGGTGGCCTTTGTAGCCTGGTCATCAGGGCATGCACATAGTCTATTGTAGTAGGAGTGTTTCTTATGAAAAAGGTCTTGGATTGCCATGTCATTTTCATCAAACTAATCTTGGTTAACTACTTCTACAGCTATTTCTTGTAGGACAGATTTCAACTGTTCCCATTGCTCTCCTGGGTTAATATCACTGCCTTATTGTTGGATCATTGGATTGCTGGGCTGTCTTCGAGCTTGCTCTGGAAAACTGCTTTTATATCTGGTCAATAGAGTCTATGGATTTGTAGGTTTCTTGTTTGTGGGTCTTTCTTTTTTGGATGATTCTGAAGGCAACATTACACTGATCACAGGCTGATTCGAGCTAACTGTCAGCACTGGGCATAGTTCTCATGTATGTCACGGCACAGCAGAAAATAGTCCAAAAGATGCCAGTGCTTTGAACGTGGAAGCCTCCAGCTGGTCTTAAATCTGGCTTTCTGCTGGAATAGAGAATTAGTGATGTTAAGTTCGTGCTCAATGCAGAATTCCAGTAGAAGTCAACCATTGTTGTTACAGTTGCCAGTGCCTTGTTTGCCCAAGACACCTTTCCAATGCTCTTGGTCACGCCCAACTCTTGTGTTGAAATCTCCAAGTGTGATGAGCTTATCCTTGGAGTCAACCTTCAGTAGAAGGTTGTTCAGGTCACAGTAGAAGCCTTCTTTGGTCACTATATTGGCTTGTAGGGAAGGAGCATATATGCTGATAATAGTGGCGAGCTGGTTGTCCTGGATAGGTATTCGTAGGGATATGAGTTGATCAGAAAAACCAGTGGGGAGGTTCTGAAGCTTGCTGGCAATTGAGTTCTTAATCATAAATCCAACACCTGAGAGGCGACATTCATCTTTGCCTGACCAGAAAAGTGGCTTTCATATTTGCCTACAAAACAGTGACTGCAATTTTAGCTTCCATGTTTGCCTTCAAAACAACTGCAATTCAAAAGAAAAGGGCTGCAGGCACATGGGAACACCACCACCTGCAAGTTTCCCTCCAAATAATACTGACTTGGAAATATATTGCTGTTCCTTCTGTCATGCAGGCCCCCAGCTGCCACGAATGAGGCACATTAATTTCACCACATGGACATTAAATTTCAAATTGTTGCTGGGAAGGCCTGTTACAAGGAGTTGCCAGGCCCCTGGCTGGAAAAATATTTTTGCATATTACCAGACGTGTTTGTAGACAAAGGACCATTCCCTGACCCACACAATACACAATGCCAGAAGTGGTTATACCAGTCGGTCACGTGACTACCCTGCTGGCCAACTTGGGGAGTTTTAAATTGTAGAGACAGTGTTTGAACCAGCAGAAAGCTCTTTGCTCCTGGATTGAAAAGACCTATCCTGGCTGGCTCGCCACAGCCTCTCCTGTCTGCTCCCATCTCCTTCTTACGGAACTCCAAAAACCAACTAAAGACACATGAACCCCAAGAGAGAAAAGTCTCCTACAGTGAACGAGGTTTAAGAAAAATACTGGGCCCCAACGAAAAGCAAGATCCACCTACAAACAAGGACTCTACAGTAAGCTTGAAGACCCTTAACAAAAACTCTTCCAATATTGTCTCAAACCTTTTCACTCTATTTTTCTTCTGCTCTTTTCTGTCTCTATTTGCATGTGTATTGCATATGCATGCTAGCGTGGGCCATCGTGTATTGTAGGTGTCGACTGAATTAGAATTTAAGTTTAATAAAATTTCACCTTTCATCTTTAAACCTAAGAAAGCCTGTCTGTGCTTGTTTCTTTGCTTTATAATTGGAAAGCAGTTCACCAAGTGGGGGGCTAAAGAACATAGTGTGTTCAAAAATAAAACCCTGTTATAGTAAGACCAGGTGAAGGCTGAAAGGGAACCCTAGACCTCTTACTCACCTCGTCATAACACTTCACTGTCACTGGGTCAAAATCTTGGAATTCCCTCCCTAACAGCACTATGGGTGCACCTATACTGCATAGACATCCGCAGTTCAAGAAGGTGGCATACCACCACCTTCTCGAGGGCAGTTAGAGATGGGCAATAAATGTCAGCCTTGCCAGCAATATCCAGATCCAATGAACAAATAGGAAAAATAATCTGCAGTTTGTGAGTCCTCATTGTATGTAAACTGGCTCCATGTTTGCCTGCAAAAGAACAGTGAATGCAATTTGAAAGTAATTCACGGTGAAACACTTTGTAGCATCCTGTGGATGGAAAGGTGATATGTAAATACATGTTCTTTCTTGTGTTACTTTAAAAATAGCAAGCTAAATTTACACAGATGATAAAGTTGTTAAAGAATAGAGATCTTATGGGCTATAAGTAAGGGCATAGAATAGGAGAACAAATAATATTGTTAAATTTATTCAAATTATCAGTTAGGCCACAGTTAGGACATTGGCATTATTTTTTAATCCTATCCGCCTGGTGGAAACATGGCAGGTGGACAATCAAAATGAGCATGTTACTTACCTGCACAGATCCTAACCATTTCAGATTTTAATCTCAGGATTTGTAGGTGTTTGGGTTGCTCATGCAAAGCACATAGGAACCTTGTAAATCTATGTCAGTCGGGTTTGTTTTACAATCCGAAGCAATTTTAACTGGGGGCTAATTGGGGAAGCAGCTTTCCCATTAGGCAAAAGCATGTCTGTGGACAGAAGAGACTCTGTCAGGTAAGTCTAAAACTGTGTTTGTCATTATCAATGTAGCAGTTCCAAACAAATTCAGGAATAGTTGGCAACTGTAATACTCCCTCGAGATTTTCAACTTGCCACCCCAGTATAAAACTGGTGTAAAGATTGGCCATCCATTATAGAAACAGTTCAATTTTCATTTCCATTGATTTCAATTTAATTAGTGCTTTTAACTTTTTGTATGCCTCAAGGTTAGGAATGACCTGTTCTGAGTATTTACCTGATTGCTGTATAATTCCTAAATCAGAATGCCTAGATTTGTTAATATTGTGGTTTGAGACATCTGCAAATTAATGGGAATGTTGATTTTAAATTTGTGGTTCATGGGGTTTCATGTTAAAGACAAGCAACAAAAAACAACAAGCTTGGGCACTCTAGATCAGTAGTAAAATGTAACTTCAGATCAGTAAATTGTATACTACTTGGATTAAAGTAATGTTATTGGAAATTCAGGTGATAACCAGAGATTACTTTGCTGTTTTCCTCCAGTATGCCTTACAAGTTCAATATCGTTGTGCAAGCACACATAGTGTAGTTTCAGATCTCTTCCACATGAGAGCGCTAAAATACTTCCAAGCAATTTTCTATTATGAACAAAATTACATAGAGTCCTTCAGCATGAGTTATGATCCTAAAATAATTACTGAACTTACCCATAAAATGAGTGTATAATGTCAGAAATGTGTGACATTTTGGGCTGAATTTCTCTGGCCCCATGGTGGTGGGAGCCAGGAAAATGGTGGGGTTGGGGGGGCGGGAAGTCGTGTAGGGACAGCTCCCCAATGCATTCCTGTTGCCAGGGAACTTTCCCAGGGCCGGGCTGGGAGTTGGATCAGCTGCCCATTCTATGGAGGCGGGCAGCCAATTAAGACGTTTAAGGCCCCAATCAGAGGTGAGCTTGCCAGCATTTTGCTGCCAGCAAAGTGAAACCCCACCACATGCAGAGGCCGCCAGCTCAATGGAGGCGGCCTCCCTGCGGCAGACCAGGGTGCCATCGGAGGCAGATGCCCCATACCTCGAAGAGGGGGCTGTGGCCAGGGAAGGCTGCACCCGTGGCCCAAGCAATTCACCTGCAGGGGTTTCTGCTTTGCTCCGTGGGGCCTAACAGTTTCGCCCTGTATAATTACTGTTTTCGATCCACGCCTCTTGGTCCCCGACCTGCCTCAGCAGCACCCAGCTCTCCTGGTGGAGCTGCCAAGGCTTCAGAGCTGCAGGATCTGGAGGCCGCCCCTATTCTTAACAGAATGGCGTGGAGGTAGCCTCCTAATTGCTGAACCAGGCTTGCTGTTGGCAGCTACAGGCTATTTGTTCCCAATGTCAGGGTCCGGAAGCCCACAGTAAAATCCAGCCCTTTGTGTGGGATTGTGCTTGAACCTAGGGGTTTGCAGCTCAAGTAGACAAATGTGTGAGAGAAAGCTTTGCATTGTGACAGTTGTTTTCCCCCTGCTGCCATGGAGCTAAAATACTAGATATGCACCATGATGTCCAGGTAACAAAAGACAGTTCCTAACTAGAAATTCTATGTGTGACAGCGTCGTTTTCCATTTGCTCCTGTGGTATTACAATATCCAGAGTACCCATCAGAAAATGTATAAATTATAATTGTGAGGCTGGAACGACAGATCCAACCTAGGAAGTTAAGACCCAAAAGAAATCTTTTGTAATCGTGTAAATAACTGAGAAAAGGAAATCAATATGGATGTGAAATCTAACAATTTTCTGACCAAATGTTGGATTTGAGGGTGGCCTAAGTTTAACTCTTTGAAGAAAAATGTTCCCACTGATTCCAATTGTTTAGCATTATTTTCTTAATCTACCATTGCAGTTTTTGGATGCTAAAGTTTCATATGCTACGATGATAAATAATAAAATATGCATATATATTACAATATTTAAGTAAACAGAAAAGACTCTTTTATAGCACCTTTCACACATCTCAATGCGCATTACAGTCAATGAAGTACTTTTAAAGTGTAGTTGCTGTTGTAATGTAGGAAACGTGGCAGCCATTTTGCACACAACAAGCTCTCACAATCAGCATTGTGATAATGACCAGGTAATTTGTTTTGGTAGTTGTCATGAGATTCTTTGTTATCTTAAGCAACACAATGAGGTGCGTGGATTCCAGTTCCTTGAAGATCTCTGGAGGGTTTATTAACAGCTAAACTAGTGCATACAATACAGAGCAAACTATAAACAGAACCTTTGTGCAGAGTGTTGCAGTGCAGAGTCACATGACTACATCCTGGTACTTAGCTCATTAGCATACTGAGTTCTTAAAGCGACATCACTCTTAAAGCGCTCATACAATAATCCCTTTCTTTCCAAAGATAAGTCTTGTATGCTACATGAAAAAACACACAAAATTGGATATCAAAATTAGTTATACAGGGATAGAGAATATAAAATTTACAAGTCAAAGGATAAGGATTGTGAAATTTACGAGCACAGAAGCTTAAGAGTCCTGTCATGCAGGCCCCACCTGCCAAGAATGAGGCACACATTATTTTGCCACAGTAACAAAACTTAAAATTGTTGCTGGCAAGAAAAGAGGGCCTATCGCAAAGAATTGCCAGAGCATTCAATCCTGCTGGATGGGTAGCACTCAGGTGAAGCACACCTGGATCAGATGTGCCCTGGCTTCTACCCATCCTGATGAGAGCTTTGTATCCTGTGCTGACCCCAGCCACCTTCCTGCACAGCATAGGCACTGTTCTGTTCTGCATCTTGCTCCTCCTCTTCCTCCAGTTGCTCCACCAATGAGCTGTGTCGATCTAGTGCCTCACCCTCTTCAATGTCCATTCTCCTCTGGAAGGCCATGTTACGGAGAGCACAGCAGACCATTGCAATGCATGAGACCTTTGCAGGAGTGTGCTGAGAAGAGAACAAAAGGGAAGGTGTGTGATCGGGCAAAGAGCAGGAGAGATTAAATAACAAAGATGTCATGGGACAAAAGCAAAGAGAGTGTTAATGTTTGTGGTGAAAGACAAAACATTTGTCCAGAGAGTGTGTTAATGACAGAATAATGAACAGCTCTGTCCAAAAGCACAGCATGAAAAACAGGCACATAGTTAAAAAATAAAATAATTTTTTTTTAAAATTATAAAATGACTAGTCATGCTCTGAAATTGTTGAACTCAATGTTGAGTCTGCAAGGCTGTAGAGTGCCTAATCAAAAGTTGCTCCTCCAGCTTGCATTGATGTTCACTGGAACACTATAGCAGGCCAAGAACAGAAATGTGGGCATGAGAGCAGGGTGGTGTGCTGAAATGGCAAGCAACTAGATGCTCAGGGTCATGCTTTCGGACTGAGCGGAGGTGTTCTGCAAAGTCATCATCCAATCTACGTTTGGTCTCCCCAATGTAGGGGCAACCACATTGTGAGCAGCAACTACAGTAGGGCGGCACAGTGGCGCAGTGGTTAGCACCGCAGCCTCACAGCTCCAGCGACCTGGGTTCAATTCTGGGTACTGCCTGTGTGGAGTTTGCAAGTTCTCCCTGTGTCAGCGTGGGTTTCCTCCGGGTGCTCCGGTTTCCTCCCACATGCCAAAGACTTGCAGGTTGATAGGTTAATTGGCCATTATAAATTGCCCCTAGTATAGGTAGGTGATAGGGAAATATAGGGACAGGTGGGGATGTGGTAGGAATATGGAATTAGTGTAGGGTTAGTATAAATGGGTGGTTGATGGTCGGCACAGACTCGGTGGGCCGAAGGGTCTGTTTCAGTGCTGTATCACTAAACTAAACTAAACTACAGTATACTAAATTGAAGGAACTACTAGAAAATTGCTGCTTCACCTGGAAGGAGTGTTTGGGGCCTTGGATGGAGAGGAGGTAAAAGGGCAGGTATTACATCTCCTGAGATTGCTTTGGAGGGCCATGTTACGGAGAGCACAACAGACCACCGCAATGTGTGATACCTTGGCAGGAGTGTACTGCAGGGTGCCACCTAAGGCACCAGAATTACACCTTCAGAAACCCGATGGCCTGTTTGATGGCGGTTCATTGGGAGTAGATGGCCTCGGTTGTAGCACCTCTGTGCCTCCGTCTCGGGGTCACGTAAAGGTGTAAGTAGCCATCTCTTCAAGGGATATCACTTGTCCCGTAGAACCATCCACAAAGTTTGGGTGGTGGCATGAAGAACTGCAGCACCATTGACTGTTGGAGGATGGACATTTTTTTTTTTATTTACATATACATATCATGGCAGCTTCCAGGATACTGGGCGCAGACATTCATAAAGCTCTTGTTGTGGTTGCAGACCAGCTCAACGTTGAGGGAGTGGAAGCCCTTCCTGTTGATGAATCTCACTGACCACTCAGTTGACGATTTGATGGCTACATGAGTGCAATCGATGATGCCCTGCCCCTGTGGGAATTCAGCGATACGAACGAAACCCACTTCTCTTTGTGCCTGTGAGGCCCTATCTGTTTGAAATTGTATGTACTGCCCAGCTCTCACAAATAGGGCATCAGTGACCTGTGAAATGCAATGGTGTGCTGCCACTTGCAAGATACAGCCAAGGTCCACAGTTGATCCATGGAATGAACCGGAGACAAAGAGGTTCAAAGCCACAGTGACTTTAACGACTGGCAGGGCGTGGTGAGCATTGCTGCAAGGTCTGAGGACTTCCTCAATGAGGGCACAAATGTCAGTCATCATCTGCCTAGATAGGCGCAGTCTCCTGCGGCACTGGTTCTCTGATATGTCCAGGTGGTGCTTCTTTGGCGGTACACTCGATGCTGAGGGTATGGCCTTCATTGCCTTCCTGTCCCTCATTCTCTCCACTGCTCTACTCATGCCCAGGGGTCTGCATCTGCTCCTGAGAATGTTGATCCTCATTGCTACTCGACCCTATCTCCAAGGACCTTAATCCCATATGCTGCTGTTGCCTTGTTTCCGGTCAGCTCCACTCACAATGGAACCCCTTTTATGGGCCCACGTCCCCTAAATGACCACACCCTCCAGTGCCCGAGCATGCACAGGCCACTTGCTCTGCCAACTCTGCCCACCCAATGGCACCTGTGTGCCAATGGCAGAGTGCCCCTCTCAGCCGTGCAACCTTTTATGGGCCCACCTAATTGAATAGCATGACCATGACTGGCTCCCCACTGTGTTGCCGCCTACCTCCACTTGGAGCATCACTGGTCCATCGTAACTCGTGCACCCCACCAAAATTCCAAACAGGCCCTTGACAAGCTGACTACAAGCTTGTTAACAAGATCAATTGGCCAATTATCTGAATCAGGCAGCTTGCCAGGTCCCACCTCCTCTCCTCCTGAGCCAAAATCGCCAATGGTCAGAACAGTGACAGCAAAGCAGCACGACAGCCAGTGGCATTAATTTTTGCGCCCGCCCACCTCCATACTCACCCCTATATTGGGGCAAAAATCCTACCCCTAGAGTGGGACTTGCACCCATGACCTTCTGACTTAGAGGCAAGAGTATTACCAACTGAGCCATGGCTAAGTCATGTATAAATTGTACATAGTTGATCTCTGATGGTGTTGCTCAAAGCTTAAAATAGCTCCTGTTGCTGTAACTTTCCCAATTATTTCCAAACTCTAGTTTTTTTTGTTTCTCTCCCACCCTCTATCTTTCAGTTTGTCTGCCTCTTTCTGTCCATCAGTAACACTGGGATTTTCCTCTGTGTGTGTCTCTGGGCAGAATTTTCTCACAGCACTGGTATGGGCTGGGAGGTGGGTGGGGTGGCAAAATGCAAGTGGATAGCATCAGGACGGAAGCCTGACGTCTTTATGCCACGAGGGGATATTGCCGGAGGTAGCCATGCTGGCAGGTGGAGGCCATGCTTTAAGGCAGCGGGCAGGCAATTGAGCCTGTTAAACAAGCAATTAACGGCAATTTTATGAGATATTCACAACTTAGTGAGGGGCTCACATGAACAATGGAGCTTCAGAGCTTTGCCATCTATAAGGAGGTGGAAGCTCAGCAGAAGATCAGTTTTGGCTGCAGTTGGCAGCCATTGCATGACGTAGCATGGCAGTGTAGGGAGGCTGAGAGAGAGAGTGAACCGCATGTCGGCAATCTGGAGGCTGGCCAGACTTGGTGAGCGCATTGGAAGCATTCAGGTTGAGTGTCCTTTCTGACGTGCAACTTATGTATACAGAGTAAGGTGAGAGGCCTTGAGAAGTGAGTGCAGCAATTTACAATGAATCTCATTCACTCAGTTTTTGAGTCTTCCAGTGAGGGTGAGCATCAGAGAGGGAGAGAGTTGCAGCCACCAGGAGCGAGGCTGCAGCACTCAGAGGGGCACGAGGATCATGAGGCTGGAAGGGGGCATGTACGAGGAGGGCGTACAGATGCACACAACCACTCTCTTGTGCACAGAAGGCACTACCTACCATTTGAGGCTCTGCTTCCTGCAAATGTCGGAGCAGCAGTGTTGCCAAAGACTGTGCCTCTCCAGGGAGGCAGTCAGCGAGCTGTGCGCCATGATGGAGGATGATCTGAGCCCAGTGAGAAATGGTGGGCACCCTTTGTCTGTGGCGGTGAAGGTCACTCATAGTGGCACTAAATTTTTATGCCTCAGGATCATTCCAGGGATTCTCTGGAGACATCTGTCGGATTTCACTGGATGCAGTCATTGCTGCTTCCAGATGATCACGAGAGTCATAGAATCATTACAGTGCAGAAGGAGGCCATTCTGCCCATAGAGCCCATGCTGTCTGTCTGTAGAACTATCCAGTCAGTCCCATTCCTTCACTCTATCCCCGTAGCCATGCACGTTTATTTCTCTCAAGTGGCCATCCAATTTCCTTTTGAAATCATAATTGTCTCCACTTTCACCATTCGCGTAGCCAACGAGTTTAAGGTCACGACCACTTGCTGTGTAAAACAATTCTTCCTCACATCTTCAGCCCAAAATCTTAAATCTGTGTCCCCTAGTCCTTGTAGCATCAGCTAATGGGGACAGCTTTTCTTTGTCCACCTTATCTAAACCTGTCATAATTTTATACACCACAATCAAATCTTTGCTTCAAGGAGAGCAACACTATTTATTTAATTAATTGAATTTAAATTCCCCAAATGCCATAGTCCGATCTGAGCTCATATCTCCAGTGGTGCAGTGGTTAGCACCGCAGCCTCACAGCTCCAGTGACCCGGGTTCGGTTCTGGGTACTGCCTGTGCGGAGTTTGCAAGTTCTCCCTGTGACCGCGTGGGTTTCCGCCGGGTGCTCCGGTTTCCTCCCATAGCCAAAGACTTGCAGGTTGATAGGTAAATTGGCCATTGTAAATTGCCCCTAGTGTAGGTAGGTCGTAGGAGAATGGTGAGGATGTGGTAGGGAATATGAGATTAATGTAGGATTAGTATAAATGGGTGGTTGTTGGTTGGCACAGACTCGGTGGGCTGAAGGGCCTGTTTCAGTGCTGTATTTCTAAATAAATAAAAAATTAGTTTAGGCCTCTGGATTATGAGTTCAGTAACATAACCATTATGTTATCCTAAACACACACAAATGCCATGTTCTAGAGTGCCAGCCAACACATGCGCTTTTGCTCCGATTTGGACAGTTAGGCTGAGAGGGCTGGAAGGGCCATCACTGGATTCCCTCAGGTGCAGACTGTGATCGACTGCATGCATGTGGCCATCTGACCAGACAGCAGCCTTCATCAACAGGAAGGGCTTCCATTCACTGAACGTGCAAATGGTTTGCGACCATTGCAAACGCTTCCTTCAAGTTTCTGTGCAATGCCTTCATTCTAAGGCAGACCTAGGTGCCCAAGCTTTTCAGGCCCCCCGTGCACCTTCAGAGATAGATACTGGGTGACAAGGTCTACCCACTGAAGACATGGCTCCTTAGATCTGTGCAGAACCCCAGCAGAAATGCACAGAAGACATACAATAGCAACCACTTGACAACTCGAGCAACCATTGAGCAGGCTTCAGAAAATGCAGTTCAGGTGCTTTGATAGATCTGGTGGAGCCCCTCAATATGCCCCATCAAGAATCTCACATATTGTAGTGGTGGTGTGCTGTGCTCTGCAGAACCTGGTGCTACAGAGAGGAGAAGCTTTGAACAATGAGAACAACCTAGAGCATGATGCCTTGTCCGAGGATGAAGATTTGGAGGGGGCTGCTGACCAGCTGGACTGTGGTGATGCGCAAGGTGCAATGAAATAACGCACAAGGGAGGCTCATGAGTCACTAATATAGTTTCTCATGAGCTTTCCATGGATGCCCATGTAGGCAAATAAATTTATCTTCTATAGCCCTGTTGCACGTTCACGGGACCTGTCATGACATCAGGCCATGCGTGGATAATGCTCTTTGCAAGAGCAATCGAACTGTTCACTGTTTATTTTGTGTTGCACCACATCAGATTTCATTGATCACAATTAAACGAAAAGTTGAAATCGAGCTTCACGCTATCACCCAGTGAAACCCAAGTGCTATTAGGTGGACTTTCTCGCATGCTTGCGAGCGCTCCTACATGGTGCTCCCCCTGCGCTGTCAGCTGAGGTAGAGGCAAGCTGCTTACCTTTCTGCTCTGTGGCTTTTAGTGGCCATGGCGGTCGCCTTCAGGTTGCCTGAGGCTTAGAGGGCCCTAGCATATGGGGAGCCTCCTGCACTTATGCAGAAGCTACCTCTGTCTTCGTGGCTTCATAAGGTGCTATTGTCATCGTCAGAGGAGATGAGAATCCACCGTCTGTGCCAGGAGCACCTTGGGAGGATCCCCCAGGTGCTTCAGGCAGCCACTCCTGTATCCTTTCAGGACACACCTGTCCCTCCCTGCTCACCTGAGGAGAATGAGCACCTGGCGATGACTCGAGGTGTCCTGTACCCTCTCTTCCAGCCATTGCTCCACAGAGCTCATGGAGGAGACGGTGGCATGCAGGTTGACGTGCATCTCCGGCATCAACTGTGTGGTATGCTGAATGTGCCTCTCTCAATGGAGGATGCTATGTGTACAAACTCCAGAAACACCTGGATGGACACCTCCATCTTCAGCGCATGGGTATGCAAAGCCTCTGGAAGCTCTGCCAGATGTTCACGTTATCACACCGCAACTGCAGCATCTGTCGCCTTGTTGACTGCAGAGGCATGTTCCAATACATCCTTCTAACTACTCATCCTCTGGAACTCTATGTGACCAGTGATGGCCACATAAGTGCTATGCTTACTGCTCACCAGAGGGTGTATTGCCCTCATCCGTTAGGGCATCTAATGTCTGGTGCCTCTGCACCTGCCTCACCATCAGTGACAGGCTGCCCTACCTCCAGGCCGCCTACATCCATGGCTTCCTCTTCCATTGGCATCAGGAGCACAAGATATGGCACATTGCCTCCAGTCCTCCTTCTCTCACGCGCATTGTGAGCTTTCTTCTTGTGCAAGCGCATAAATTAGCATTGTCACTTGCCCATCATAGACATACACCATGCCTATTCGTGGGAGCCTCACTGTCCATCATGGCACCACAGGGATGCCTTCTGCCTTTGGCCATTCAGTACTGACAGTGCAGGGGTCAATTCTGACTGACCAGTGTCCTCCACAGAGAGGCTATCATGCATCTGGCAGTCAATGCTGTTGCCTGGGCATTGCTACTGACTGGGTGGGCACCTCCTTCTCCAAATTCATGTTCATCTTTTGTGTCATTTAAGGCTGTGAGCTTAATGTATTCGCTGCACTCACCTTGCCAGACTGCATCAGGTCATTAATCCTCTTCCTGTGCTGCAGCCATGTACATGTGAACACCGATGGCTGCTCACCTCCAACTTGATCTCCTGCCATGCCCCCTTTCTCTGCCTAGTTGGCCTCCTCCTCTCCCGGGGGAAAAGGAATTCCTTCTGAACCCTTGCTGCTTGCAGGAGCACCTCTAGGGAAGCATCAAAAAACTCGGGCGCCACCCTTGCTCTGGCTGCTGCCATCTCCCAAACACACTAGTTGTTAGACCTGCCTCTCAACCTCCTCCAGTGCTCCTGCCTTTCAATCAGTTTCTGGCTGACTTTTAAATTTGGCATCTGCCTGACATGACCCAGTTCTTGCCCCCGCCTGCGCTGCCTAATTGGCCAGCTCCGACATTGCTGGCTGTCAATTGGGTGGCCCCGACGATATCACTGTTTCACTTCCGCCCCTTGCCCGAGTGGGCATGCCACCCGCTTTACGTCCTGGTATTGGGATTTTGTTGTTGCGGCAAAAACTAGCCCTCTGGGCTGAATTTTACGCCGCCCCAGAGGGGCAGATGGTGGCTTGGGGGCAGATGGGGTGGTGTAAAATTAAGCAGGAGGCTCCGGGAGGCCTTCTGCCCTGCTCTTGCCTCTGGCCAACTTTACGGCGGTTGCATGGGGGAAACGACGTGCCCACCCAAGGCCAATCAAGACCTTTAAATTACCACTTAACAGCCACTTAAGGGCCCTCGCCCGCCTCCACGGGTATTTTACCTGTGGCAAGTGAGCGTGCTGGGAACGTGAAGGGCCGCCCAGCAATAACTGCCAGCCTTTCCGCGCGCCGGGGAGGTGCCATGGCAGTTGGCACAGTGTGCCCGATTGAGGGCTGCCCCCACCTCCCATGCCACCCCCAGGACCCAAGACACCCCACCTCCCCCCAAACACCCACCCTAGCCTCACCAGGGCACAACCGATACACCTGGTGAGGCATGACCAACTTACCTTCACTCCTGGCTCCATGTCGTCGGCTGGGCTGCAGTCCCAGCAGTGGCCACCGCTCCCGGTGGCACTGCTGGGACTAAAAGCTGCCAGCTCGCTGATTGGCCGGCAGCTCACTGAGGCGGGACCTCTTCCCTCAAGCAGGTAGAAGTCCCGCCTCGGGACATTTAAAGCCCGGGGACCCATAAAATGGGCTAGCTGGAAGCAGGTTCGCCACCGACTTTTACGTCGGTGGAAAATTTCCGTCCACTTTAGGTAAAATCCAGCCCACTGTATCTGATTCTGTACCTCAGTCTTTATTTACGATGGCAGCCAAAATGTATGAATGGCAAATGTGAGTACAGGGATCAGTTGGAGACAGGGTAACTGGAAATATTTGGCTGTGTGAGGAAGCCTGGAGTTGTGAACTCTCAGGGCTGGAGAATACTGGACCCAGAAGTTGAGCACAGGGCACTAGCAACAAATCACAGCAGAGAGTAGAAATTGGGAAAGTACCATAGAATGGAAGGAGAACACCAAAATATTTCAGGAGGTGGGAATGGATTTTGTTATGGGCCTGGAAAATTGTGCTTCTTCACAGCACAGGAAGATAGTGTATGTGCACGTGATGCAAAAATTACACAAAAGGAAGGAAGATTTGTGTTTTATTTCAGCACATCCCAAAGAACTTTATAGCCAGTGAATTATTTTTGTGTGTCGTCACTTGTGTTTGTGGACAAATGCACCAACCAGTTTGGACACAGCAAGGCCCCACAGATGGTAGTGTGATGTACGACCAGAGGAGACCCCAGTCAATAAAGGACCCGTCAGAAGGGAGCAAAATGCAAGGCCTATAATGATGGAGTAGCGGGATAGTACAAGTGGAGGAAATGGAAATTTGTTGTAAACATGGCAATTTTTTTGCACAATGTACCTTTTCATTTTTTGTGAATGGGAATTTTATTACAGCATTGTGGTAATGAATATTTGTGTTTTTGATTGGTTGTATTTTAGTGGATTAGGAATTTGAGCCAATCATCAAATTTTATGCATATGTGTAACACTTTTCAAATCGTACCTACACACCACATGCATACAAGGCACAAATGGTAATTATATAGATAATAAATGATTAGGTTTTTGTCTAATGATAGAGATGCATGGTCAAAGTTCAGTTTCCTGTATCAAATCAATAACCCATGTTATGCACAAAGCAGCATTGGTGTTACTAGAATATGGAGAAATCAAGCAAACCCATATATTTATTCTGATGTATGAACATGGAGTCAAAATGACCATCAATAAATGTACCTCACTAACAAATTGTGTGCAAGGTAATGAATGACAATCCATCAGGATTATGAATTTTATTATCTTCAATTGTCTGCAGTAAAGCAAATTTATATGCATGTGTAAAATATTCATTATTCAGCAACTTTAATAACTTACTTTGGAATTCATTTAGATTGAATAAGTAATCAATTTATTGTTTTTGATCTGACAGTCTAGACAATAATATTTGAAACAAACCAAGCTGAAGTAAATGTTACAGCCTGAAGTACAGTAAGTATATTTTTATATATGCCTTTAACATGTAAAGCAGTCATCTATTGTGATTGCACCTGACTCATTCCACATTCAATCTATCATTATCATATGGAAGAATCAACTATAATGTCATTTATTCCAATATGTTTGAAGCTTAGTTTGACTTGTTTTTCTTCCAAAAGATGAGATATATTTTCCCATTGAAAGTTGACACGAATGACAATACACTATATTTTCGGAGAAGACATTCTGTATTTTTTGCGGAATTTCACCTTGGTGCAGAAAGTTGGTCTAAACTTTATGAAAAATCAACATCAGGAGAAATGTTACAAGCAGTGATTTATAATGACATGGAAAGCCCTACCAGAAGCAGCGGCAGGAATAGAATCGATAACTATTAAAAAAGAAGTGGATAAATATTTGATAATAAAAAATGTAAATGACATTGCTGTTGTGTCAGAACTCTGTCCAGTCCACTGGAGAATTTCCCTAGTTTTTTTTAGATTAGGGATACAGCACTGAAACAGGCCCTTCGGCCCACCGAGTCTGTGCTGAACATCAACCACCCATTTTATACTAATCCCATATTCCTACCACATCCCCACCTGTCCCTATATTTCTCTACCACCTACCTATACTAGGGGCAATTTATAATGGCCAATTTACCTACCAACCTGCAAGTCCTTTGGCT
The DNA here is from genome assembly GCF_036365525.1 of Heterodontus francisci. NCBI lineage: Eukaryota > Metazoa > Chordata > Chondrichthyes > Heterodontiformes > Heterodontidae > Heterodontus > Heterodontus francisci. The sequence continues at coordinate 32,348,468 of NC_090376.1, read as the reverse complement.
GTGGGAGGAAACCAGAGCACCCGGAGGAAACCCACGCTGACACAGGGAGAACTTGCAAACTCCACACAGGCAGTACCCGGAATCGAACCCAGGTCACTGGAGCTGTGAGGCTGCGGTGCTAACCACTGCGCCACTGTGCCGCCCTAGGTTATTACATCAACACTGGGGATGTTTAAACTGTGGCCCATAGACCAATTCAGGTCAATGAGCCAAAATATGGTCTGCAAAGTCCAGGCAACTCCATCCATTCGACTTACACTCCTGCTTTTTACTTTTTAGGTTACCTTGTTTGAATATTGTGAGTATGAAGGTTTGGAAAGACATGTTCTGAATGCTACTGCTTGATTAGTGGAGATTTTCTGCATCAACACCCACTTTAAAGGGCTATGGGGAACGGAACTAAATGGATTGTTCTTTCAGAGAGCCAGCACAGGCACAGTGGGCAGAATGCATAGTTTCCAGAATAGTCTTGTATTGCATAGCCCATCTCCATCTCACTCAGCTGTTATCCTTTCTCCTCATTGTTAAGTTGAGGCTGAGTGCTCGAAATATATATTTAAAAAATAGTTTACTCAGAAGTAAGTAAAGCAGATATTTCACATGATGTGAAACAGAGCCATTAGGCTGGTTCCTAGTGCTAGTGGTCTGAGCCCTGAGAAAAGACCTGGGCTTTTCTGCCTTGAAATGAGGCAGCAAAGAGATAAACTTATAGAAGATAGTAAATTATATTCAAAACATAAATCTGGATAATCACTTAACATTAATTTTGAGAATAAAACAAGGGGCCATAAAAGTTCTCCACTAAAGGACAAATTGAGGACTGATATCAATATTTGAAGTTGGTTCTGGAATAGGAATACCCTGGAATCATTTAATTGGATGCCATGATAGGGGACTTTAGAGTCATTCTGAACAGATAAATTAAGATATGCTGAATGGCCTTCCTAAATCATAATCATCTTGTGGCCTTATGGTAAAAAGAATCATGTTTCAGTCATTCAAATATAAGCCTCATTATTTCAACAATACAAGCTACAATTTGAGAAATGTCTGAGTTGCAAATTCATCCATTCCACAGTTTGCTACTCTTTATGTAGCTCATGATAATAACATCCTGAAATATGGACAGCACATTCTTTACCTTGTCTCAGGTAGAGTTGAATAATTGCATGCCCCACTACAGTGCCACATAAGTCATCAAAAGTACCATGAGTCCTATTTCACAATGACATATCTGATAATTTAATATACTCTTCATATCTTCATACATTTGGCTATATCAAATGCAACACTGTTAACAGGTACGCCATCAGATTTCTTTATTCTCAAAGACATAAAATATAATAGCTGATTAAGCTTGTAAGGTCAAGCCAGAATCATTGTCCCCCATTATCCTTCAGATCCGCTGGTTAGGATGCCACACCAAAGCAACGGGCTGCAGAAAGTTGGAGCAGCCAGACTTAGGCAGCAGACTTAATATGTTTACTAATTCTTTCAGAGACCTTTGGAAAAAAGAGTAAAGATTTTTATCTTTACCCTTTGGGTGGAGAGCAGAGAGGAAAACTGGGTGGGGAGGATGGCACAACTGAAACAGAAGACTTCTAATTTTCCTTCCATTAATTTAACTGGAAGGAAAATCAGGCAGGTTCTGTTAGGGATGTGCAGTCATTCCCACCGCCATGTGCGCTCCTCCCAAGCAATGCTTAATATCCAGGTGGTAAATACAAAAATTTACTCCCAGATGCTTTCAGTCAGTCAGACTGTTTCAAAGAGGCTTTTGCAATGCTTTACCCTCCTCCTCTCCTATTTGATCTTCCAAATCCACGATCATGGTGACCATCAGAAGTAGAATCATTTCCAGGAAGAATAAAGGCACTGACAGAAAAGTAATTAACTTTTTCTTGACACAATAAAAGGAGGAAACTCCATTAATTGATTCTGTTTCCTCTCTTTTAGCCTTAACCACTAAAACTTTCAGTTTATTCTTTTGCAGAGGACAAAGATTAACACACCATCCTTTAATTATAGTAAATCGATCCAGCCTTAATAATTGAGCCATCTTTGCAACCAATCACATGATTAATGGTGATTAGTGAATTGATGGTTGAATTATGACAGCACTTCCTTGTCAGCATTGGAAAAGGAGATGCTTAGTGCCGGTGAATAATGTGAAGCAAAATTAATTTTGACAGATTATGCAACAAATCAGCAGGTTTTTTATTGCACAACATTTGTTTTGTAGATCCTGCAGAGAAAGGCTGGGAGGATTATCAACATAACCTCGAGATCTTGATAGGTTCTGACCATCCTTCAATCTGTCCTCCACTCATCTACTGGTCTGTAGCTTCTTGGGAGACACAACATGAAAAATAAATAACCTTTACGCACATTTGACCTTAATAAATTTATGACATTATTAGAATGATATTCTGATGAGTGGAGACCAAGGCAGGAATTTTACCAGCTCCTTGGCGACGAGAGGCGGGATGGCTTGCAAAATGGTACGGGAAGGCGTCGGGGTGTATCCGATGTCTTCTCACCGCCATGCCATTTTGCCAGCGGTGGGAAAGTTGGCAGGAATGCCACCCATCAGGAGCCCAATTGAACAAAGAACAAAGAACAGAACAGCACAGGAACAGGCCATTCGGCCCTCCAAGCCTGCGCCGATCTTGATGCCTGCCTAAACTAACACCTTCTGCACTTCCGGGGACCGTATCCCTCTATTCCCTTCCTATTCATATATTTGTCAAGATGTCTCTTAAACGTCGCTATTGTATCTGCTTCCACCACCTCCCCTGGCAGCAAGTTCCAGGCATTCACCACCCTCTGTGTAAAAAACTTGCCTCGCACATCCCCTCTAAACTTTGCCCCTCGCATCTTAAACCTATGTCCCCTAGTAACTGACTCTTCCACCCTGGGAAAAAGCTTCTGACTATCCACTCTGTCCATGCCGCTCATAACTTTGTAAACTTCTATCATGTCGCCCCTCCACCTCCGTCGTTCCAGTGAAAACAATCCGAGTTTTTACAACCTCTCCTCATAGCTAATGCCCTCCAGACCAGGCAACATCCTGGTAAACCTCCTCTGTACCCTCTCCAAAGCCTCCACGTCCTTCTGGTAGTTTGGCGACCAGAATTGCACGCAATATTCTAAGTGTGGTCTAACTAAGGTTCTGTACAGCTGCAACATGACTTGCCAATTTTTATACTCTATGCCCCGACCGATGAAGGCAAGCATGCCGTATGCCTTCTTGACTACCTTATCCACCTGCGTTGCCACTTTCAGTGACCTGTGGACCTGTACACTCAGATCTCTCTGCCTGTCAATACTCCTAAGGGTTCTGCCATTTACTGTATACCTCCCACCTGCATTAGACCTTCCAAAATGCATTACCTCACATTTGTCCGGATTAAACTCCATCTGCCATTTCTCCGCCCAAGTCTCCAACCGATCTATATCCTGCTGTATCCTCTGACAATCCTCATCATTATCCGCAACTCCACCAACCTTTGTGTCGTCCGCAAACTTACCAATCAGACCAGTTACATTTTCCTCCAAATCATTTATATGTACTACAAAGAGCAAAGGTCCCAGCACTGATCCCTGCGGAACACCACTAGACCCATCCCTCCATTCAGAAAAACACCCATCCACTGTTACCCTCTGTCTTCTGTGACTGAGCCAGTTCTGTATCCATCTTGCCAGCTCACCTCTGATCCCGTGTGACTTCACCTTTTGCACCAGTCTGCCATGCGGGACCTTGTCAAAGGCTTTACTAAAGTCCATATAGATAACATCCACCGCCCTTCCCTCATCAATAATCTTCATCACTTCCTCAAAAAACTCAATCAAATTAGTAAGACACGACCTCCCCTTCACAAAACCATGCTGTCTCTCGCTAATAAGTTCGTTTGTTTCCAAATGGGAGTAAATCCTGTCCCGAAGAATCCTCTCTAAAGATTTCCCTACCACTGACGTAAGGCTCACCGGCCTATAATTTCCTGGATTACCTTTACCACCCTTCTTAAACAAAGGAACAACATTGGCTATTCTCCAGACTCTGGGACCTCACCTGTAGCCAATGAGGATGCAAAGATTTCTGTCAAGGCCCCAGCAATTTCTTCCCTTACCTCCCTCAGTATTCTAGGGTAGATCCCATCAGGCCCTGGGGACTTATCTACCTTAATGCTTTGCAAGACACCCAACACCTCCTCCTTTTTGATAATGAGATGACTGAGACTATCTGCACTCCCTTCCCTAGGCTCATCATCCACCAAGTCCTTCTCCTTGGTGAATACTGATGCAAAGTATTCATTTAGCACCTCACCCATTTCCTCTGGCTCCACGCATAGATTCCCATCTCTGTCCTTGACTGGGCCAACCCTTTCCCTGGTTACCCTCTTGCTCTTTATATATGTATAATAAGCCTTGGGATTTTCCTTAATCCTGTTTGCCAATGACTTTTCATGACTCCTTTTAGCCCTCCTAACTCCTTGCTTAGGTTCCTTCCTACTGTCTTTAAATTCCTCAAGTGCTTCATCTGTTCCTAGCCTTCCAGCCCTTACAAATGCTTCCTTTTTCTTTTTGACTAGGCTCACAATATCCCGTGTTATCCAAGCTTCCCGAAACTTACCAAACTTGTCTTTCTTCCTCACAGGAACAATTAAGGGATTTTGCCAGTAGTTGGGGGCCCAGCACCAAGCTGGCAGATCACACAGTTCAAACTGGCGGCCTCCCAGTGGGTTCCAGTGGGGTGGGAGCACTCCTTTAGGGGCAATCCATGGCCCACGGAGAGGCCCCCCAGCGGCAATGACCGCTCCTGTGGCAGTGATGATGCCGCGTGCCCTCATTGACCAACTCTCCAACCCCCAATTGCTGGCCTGCCTGGCCATCCGTCCCCAGACCCCACTTACTTGTCTTCAAGTGTGCAGAACCATCGCAGCACCCTCATCCTACAGATGCAGCCCCAGTAATGACCACCGCCAGCAGTGGCGCTACTGAGGCTGCTGAACTGCCGGCAGCTCTTGGGGGCAGGCCGCCGTCCTTAATAGAGACAGCAACCCTGGTGGCGGCCACTTAATTGGCCACTGCCAGGAAGAGGCCTCTCTGGGTCCTGCTGCCGGCCTAACTGTGGTCGCCTCCCGCTTTCGGCCCCAGTGGTGGGGCCTCAGCTGTCCTGGTAAATTTCAGCTCCAAATCTTCAGCCTGTTTATGATGAGTTATTTCCAAAGGTTCATGTTAAACTGAATGATCCCTTGCAAACAGGCTACAGTCGCTTAATGACACCATTCAAAATAAGCCTGAATTTCTCTACAGTGTCTTCCTTCCATATATTGCTCAATGGTCTGTTGAAATATTATGTTCATTCACAGGCAGAGGCACAGCCAGGCATAGACAATCCACACAATAAGATACCTTTTTATGCAAGGTGGCAAGGTGCTGATTCCGAAGATTCCTTCTGAAAGAAAAGCTTGCATTTACACAGTGCCTTTCATATCCTCAAGACATCCCAAAACCCTCACGGCCAATGAAGTACTTTTGAACTGCAATCATTGTTGTTAAGCCGCAGATCAGCCATGATCTCACTGAATGGCAGAACTGGCTTGAGGGGCTGAATGGCCTACTCCTGTTCCTATGTTTCCAATGTAGGCAAGCATGATGGCCCATTTATATGCAGTAAGGCCTCACAAACAGCAATGAGATGAATGACTAGTTAATCTGTTTTGCTGGTATCAATTGAGGGATGAATGTTGGCCAAGGCACTGGAGGCACTCACTCCTGTTCTTCAAAATCTGCCACAGAATCTTTTATGCCCACTTGAATGGGAAGATGGGGCCACTGTTTAACATGTAAACTGGAAAACAGTACCACTGACAATGCAACAGTCCTTCAGTACTGTACTGAAGTGCTAGTTTAGATGACATTCTCAGGTCTGTAGTGGGTCTTGAACTCAGGACATTGTGATTGAAAGAAGAGCATGTTACCAATAGGCCAGGCTGAAAGAAGTTATCTGAAAGAAATACATACACATAAATATGTGTTATGACAACACTGTGGTCTCTCCCCTGCCAGGTATGTGAGTTAGGTTGACTTGGGGCTGACAAAAGCCACTGAGCGCAGTCTCTCCCCTGCTAGACTACAGACAGTGAAACCCACTCATGAGCATCAAATCGGTGCCTCCAAAGGTAGATACAGCACATTGCTCATACTGTATGACCCATTTCATGGTGGATGTACCCCACTGCCTTATGGGCGTCTCGGGAGAGACCAAGGCTAAGGGAGTAAACCCTAACAGAAAATCCGGAGCGGAACCCCGTAGGCGGTCATGTGTCACCTTTGGCATGTTTCCGGCAGTTCCTGCAGCCATACTGGTGCCAAACGTCGTGTCCTGCACTCCTTTGGACCCCACCAGAAAGGCCGAGAGGGGGGTTTTGACGACTGGGCAACTCTCAACCTCCATAAATTTGCCCAGGCATGCGCCATGGAGAGGTCACTCCATAGTTGCCTCACAGCGACTGAAACAACACGGAAGGCGCTGCTTCACAAACCACTGACCACCTCCAGTCGCTTACCCATTGTCTCTCGAGACAAGGAGGCCAAAGAAGAAGAAGAAGAACACTGTGACAGTCCTACATAGAACTACTATTGAATTTATTTTGGGATTGAAATATCTCACAAAATAGTCTTGATTGATACAAATCCAGAATCATTATACTACTAATGCTATCATTTAAAAGCAGATAATAAATTCAATTAAAAGAAAATTTTAAGTAATTAATATACTATGCCATTATTATTAGTGATATCCATAAATGACAAAGCTTCTCACTATAGTTGAGATGGAATAGATGAATGGAAGATGACAGATTGTAATAAAATGAAATTATTACATTTCTGATCTTTAAAAAGCACATAATTGGTCTACTGATGACTGATCTTACAAGGCATTCAACTGCAACACTTGAGGCCTGATAATTGTCCAATTCATTGGTGCATATTGTAACTTTGATAGCTTATAATTATCAAGAGCAGATGTTATCTGATAGTAATTATTTATGATCACAATACTTTCAAATCATAGAAAGAGATTCAGCCATCATTAACATCCCTTTTAAAAATGACAAGGAATTGTACCGATGTTAATTTTTTGAATTTTTTATTTAAACAATGGTTATTGCTGACTTCATCAAAAGTGATGTTGAAGGTGGTATTAAACATGACAGCATCAGCAAGCTGAATTAATAGGCACATTGAAGCTGGAGTGCCTCATTGTTAATGATTATGGGCCCTTTGTGCAAGCATAGGGGTGAAAAGGAAGTTGTGCAAGTAAATAGGCATTAACTCTGTTCAGTTACTCAACTTACCTCAAGCAATATATTAAACCTATCTTGCCTGCGGAAAGTTGAATAACTGGAGACTGATGGTGAAATAACACAAATTTGCAATTCTAACAACTGAAAATGAGACACTTGACCTGACTAAATGAGCAACATAATCTTTTTTCCATTAAAGGACATAAATTAGCAATTAAAGTCACAATGTAAACCACAATTCACTGAGAATGAATTATTTGTTTCAATTAAGTAATAAATGAAACGGAAAGATGTGTCTTTAGGAAGCATGAAGCCCGAGGGTAGAAAGCATTATCCATCTGTGTCCAGTCTTACTCCAACCATTCCTTCAAAATTGAATTACTGAATATTAGAAAATGAGCAATCTTTGCTTGTTTATGCCCATCTAAGGTCATTAGTGAAGAAGTTGTACATTACTCCATAACTGTGCAGTGAAAGCAGGTTATGAGCATTTTACATCAGGCTTGAGGCTAGGAAATTTGTATCTTCAGCCTACAGACTGGTTTCCTGTGGACCTACAGCTGGTAAACTGTCTAGCACAGTGGTAGAGGTGGCTTGTGGGTCTCAAGTAAAAAAAACTTGATGGTTTTACTAAACCCTCAAAAAGTATTCCACTTAGACTATTACTTTCTTCAAGAACATGAAGGTTTACCTTGAACACAAAGGAAACCCCTGGACTTTTCTTTTCCTTTAAACATAAAACTACAAACATGTACTTGAACAATCATATGTTTCCTACATTACAACAGGGACTACACTTTAAAGTACTTCATTGACGAAAGGGATTTGTGCTGTCCTGAGGTCATGAAAGGCGCTATATAAATGCATGTCTATCTGTATGGCTTTTATCCTTTAGTTGTTTAATGTTTGATCATATTATTGGTGGTGCCTTACATTTTCATGGCAATTATTACATTTACAAAATACTGTGTTATAAACACTGATAGTATATTATATTATGTTATACAGCCCAGTGACATCGCAGGGTGTCTTCAGGTCTGCTTTTCTTTCAGAAGTGAACTGGGCTTTCCTGAACAGAGCTAGATCTTGAGTAGTGTGTCCAGTTCTGGTCATTGAGAAATAAGAAGGCAGTGCAGAGAAATGCAACAAGGCTCAAGAGTCTGAATTATGAGGAAAGACTGGAGAAATCATAGAAATTTACAGCACAGAAAAGGCCATTCAGCCAATTATGTCTGCACCGGCTGACAAGTAGCCATCCAGGCCAATCCCACTTTCCAGCTTTTGGTCCATGGCCTTATAGGTTACAGCACTTCAAGTGAATATCCAAGTATTTTTCAAAATGTTATGAGGGTTTCTGCCTCTACCACCCTTTCAGACAGTGAGTTCCAGATTCCCACCATCCTCTGGGTGAAAAAACTTTCCCTGGAACCCCCTCTAACCCTGCTACCTCTTATCCTAAATCCTGGTTTTGGACCCTAATTATGGACCTAATAGACCCTACTCTTTCTTGAGTTATCCTCTAGTTCTTTATGTATTTGTAAAAAATCTTTGGATTGTCCTTGATTTTACTTGCCAATATTTTTTCATGCCCTCTTTGTTTTCTTAATTTCCTTTTTAATTTTACGCCTACACTTTTTACACACTTCTAGGCTTTCTGTGGTATTGAGCCCTCAATATCTGACATAAGCTTCCCTTTTTTTCTTTATCCTCTCCTTTAAATCCCTTGACATCCAGGGGGGGTCTGGATTTGTTAGTTCCACCATTTTTCTTTAAGGTAATATACTTGCTCTGAACTCTCACTGGGCTGAATTTTACCAGCCCCTTGATGCTGTGGGTCATGGCAGGGGGGGCCGGTAAAATTCTGCGTGGAGAGGCCCGCCTCGACCCACAACATCGAGAAGTGCCCACTACATATTTCCGGTGACGGGGGAACCTCAGTGCGACTCCCCCCACCACCCCCCACCCACTGTCTGGCGGCGGACCCTTCATCTGCATATTCAAGTGAACAATAAAGACATGTAAATTAACCTACCTGCAGGCGGTGGCCAACCCACGCCGATTTTACAGCTGCCGGTCGTCCTTCACGTGCCTTTGGAACTCTGTACAGAGTTCTGAAGCGAGAACCTGTGGGGAGGGGGGAGGAATATAATTTTCAGGGTGGGAGGGGTGGGGAGCGGGGAAATCACTTTTTATTGGATGTGGGGATGGTGGGAAGGGATTGAAGGGCAAAAGTTAGAAGGTTGGGGAGGGGGATAAGTTCAGGTAGGAAAAAAGGCAAATGTTGGTCATTTCAGGCATTGGGGAAGGGCCTCCATATCTTTCTTATTTGGGAACTAAAAAATCCTAATACTTTACCTTTAAAAATTAACCTTACTTCTAAGGGTTTAAAGCCCTTTAAAAATGGCGCCAGGTGCCGTTACTGGGGATGCGGCGGCCGCCCGCTCTATGACATCGGGGCGGCCACTCCTCCGCCTCTATTTAAATCAACCCCCGTGCATAATAGTGTGGGGGGTCAGGGATGGTGCATCCGCGCAGGATGAATGCCACCATCGGAGTGCGGCGCCGCAAACTGCGGCAAACTCGTAAAATTCAGCCCACTATCTCTTCCTTGAATGCCTCCCACTGATCTGGCACTGATTTACCTTCAAGTAGCGTTTCCGGTCCACTTTAGCTAAATCACATCTAAGCTTAGTAAAATTAGCTTTTCCCCAATTAAAAACATTTATTCCTGATCTATCTTTGTCCTTTACTGTAACTACCCTAAATCTAACTGAATTATGATTAATTCCACCAAAGTGCTCTCCAGCTGATACCCCTTCGACTTGCCCAGCTTCATTCCCTAAAACTAAGTCTAGAACTGTGTCCTCTCTTGTTGGGCTTGCCTACGTACTGGCTAAAAAAGTTCTCCTGAATGCATTTTAAAAATTCTGCTCCCTCTGTGCCTTTCACACTAATTTTATCCCAGTTAACTATTAGAGCAGTTGAAATCCCCCACTATTAAAGTCATAGAGTCAATTTACGGCATAGAAGGAAGCCATTTGGTCCATTGTGTCCGTGCTAACTCTCTGCAGAGCTCTCCAGTCAGTCTCACTCCCTCGCTCAATCCCCATAGCTCTGCAAGTTTAGTTTATTTTGGTGGCCATCAAATTTCCTTTTGAAATCCTTGATTGTTTCCACTTCCACCACCCTCGTGGGCAGCAAGTTCCAGACCATTACCATTCGCTGCATTAAAAAAGTTCTTCCTCACATTCCACCTGCAACTCTTCCAAAACCTTCCAATTTTATCCCCTAGTCCTTGTACCAATGGTTAATGGGAACAGTTTTTCCTTGTCTAACTTATCTAAGCCTGTCATAATCTTGTGCATCTCTATCAAATCTCCTCTCCACCTCCTTTGCTCCGGGGAAAACAACCCAGCTTTTCCAAACTAACTTTGTAACTAAAATCCCCCATCCCCTGAACTGTTCAGGAAATCTTCTCTGCACCCTGTCAAGGATTCTCACATCTTTCCTAAAGTGTGGTGACCAGAATGGGAGCAATACTCTAGTTGGAGCCTAACCAGAGCTTAATAAAGGTTCAGCATGACCTCCCTGCTCTTGTATGCAATACCTCTATTTATGAAGTCCAAGATCCCATATGCTTTTCTAACCACTCTCTTAATATGTCCTGCCACCTTCAAAGATTGATGCATATGCACCCCCAGGTCCTACTGTTTCTGCACACTCTTTAGAACTGTGCCTCACCCTATTCCTTCTGCCAAAATGCATTACCTCACACTTGTCTGTATTAAATTCCATCAGCCACTTGTCTGTCCATTCTGCTAGCCTAGCTATGTCCTGTTGCAGGCAGTTTGTATTATCCTCACTGTTTGCCACTCCTCTAAGTTTGGTATCATCAGCAAATTTTGAGATTCTACTCTGTATTCCAAGATCCAAGTCATTTATATATAGCAAAAAAACAGCCGTGGTCCTAGCACTGAACTTTGGGGAACACCACTGTCTACCATTGTCCAGTCTGAAAAATAACCATTTACCACGACTTGCTGCTTTCTGTCCTTGAGCCATTTTGTATCCAATTGTACACTGATTCTCCTATTCCATGAGCATCAATTTTTTTTAACAGCCTTTAGTTTAGTTTAGAGATACAGCACTGAAACAGACCCTTCGGCCCACCGAGTCTGTGCCGACCATCAACCACCCATTTTATACTAATCCTACACTAATCCCATATTCCTACCACATCCCCACCTGTCCCTATATTTCCCTACCACCTACCTATACTAGGGGTAATTTATAATGGCCAATTTACCTACCAACCTGCAAGTCCTTTGGCTGTGGGAGGAAACCGGAGCACCCGGAGGAAACCCACGCTGACACAGGGAGAACTTGCAAACTCCACACAGGCAGTACCCAGAATTGAACCCGGGTCACTGGAGCTGTGAGGCTGCGGTGCTAACCACTGTGCCACTGTGCCACCCATAATGGGGCACTTTATGGGGCACTTTATCAAAAGCTTTCTTAAAATCCATACAAACAACATCCACCACATTCCCTTCATCAACTGTCTGTGTTACTTCATCAAAAAATTCAGTTAGATTAGTTAAGCATGATCTGTCTTTTAGAAATCCATGCTGGCTATCCATAATTAATTCAAACCTCTGCAAGTGCCTGTTGATTTTTTTCCCTGATTATTGTTTTGAAAAACTGCCCTATTGTTTTTGCACTTCTCAGAACCTTAGGCTTTTCTACATAGACAGGTGTTTGAGAGATGATGACACATAATTTGCTGCCAAAATAATGGCAAGGCTAACAGTACTTCCATTATTTATGTGCAAATACTGCAGCAATTTCGGGCAAAGGGCAGGTGCAAGGTTAAATGTGGAAATCCAATAGCTGCTAATCAAGATGCACCACTCCGCTGTCGGTTCTGCGAAAATGGCATCTCACTGTTTGCCTTACCATTGAACTTGCTGTACTTGAGTGTAGGATATAAACGAAACTCACCACAGATAGTTAAGTCTTTTCATTTCAGTCGAAAATCCTTTTAACGGTGTGATAAGTGCTAATTACGGCCAATTAACCTTTCTAATGCTGAAAATGAACTATTTCATATGTGAAGTCTATTGCTTCACGTTTTAGTTATTATTAAATATTTTTAAAATGTCTAATTTTATTTTTTTTTAGTTTTCCTTTCTGTTTCTTTCTCTCAATCCAATCTTTCCTTCCATCTCTTTATTTCTCTTTCTGTACCTATTTGACATTGAATTCACCCACTTTAATTTACACTTCCTTGACAGTCCTTGTGCAGCTAATATTACGATCCTTCAATTTGATCGGATAAGGAGATGCAGAATTGCTTGCCCTGCTCAAAGTCCCAGATTCCTAGTTTGCCTCACTGTGAAGTGATCAGCTCACACTTTCAGCAACTTGTTATGCAAAAAATGTAAAAACCTAAACACACAAGCGCAAGTCTAACTAATGGCTGATGCCGTTAGATTAATTCCTACAGCAAATTATGGGCCAGTCTTATCGAGATATGGAAGATAGTATCTGTTATTTCTTTGAGATCTTCTTGTATCAGATCAGGGGTGTCAAACTCATTATATATGGTTGGCTTAATTCACTATCATGCCATTTGGCATGGGCCACATTTAACAAAAGTTATTAAAATAGAAAGAGATAAAAATAAATCATGTTGGTACCTACTTATATTTAAGATTTGATTTACTGCTATTGCTGCTCACTGATACCAGGAATCAGCCTCTTCTCTGTTCTGCCACCATGCTTGAACATCTCTCACTTCTTGACAACCAGAACTGGACACTGTATTCAAGGTGTGGTCAAAGCAGAGAACAATAAAGTTCAGTCATTAGCTCCTCTGCATTATTTTGGCTCTTGTGTTTTGTTATTCTATTGGCATTGTTGATTGCTCATGTTTAGCCTTGGTTTACCAAGACTCCAAGATCTCTTTTAGTTTCATCCTTCAACACCAGTCACAGAGTGCCCATGTCATCCATTCTTCCTTCTATGTAGCACTTTGCATTTGTCTGTATTAAATTTCATCCACCGTTGTTCTGTTTGCTTACATATTTTGTTCAACCCATTCTGTAATTTCTGAGTTGTTTCTTCTGGTTCCACTGTGCCTCCTAATTTGGTATTATCTGCAAATTTGATCACTTTGCATTGAGTTTCTGAATCAGGTGGTTTATATAGGTTGGAAAGAGCAGCGGTCCCAGCACTGAGCCCTGAGGTACCCGACACAATTCTGGCACTCTAAAATAACATCTTTAATACATACACCATGTATTTGATGATTCAACCAGTTCCTTCTCTATTCCCAAGATTTACCCTGTATTTGCACAGTTTTGTGTTTAATTAATCTCCTTTCCTTCTGGAACTTTGTCAAAAGCCTTTTGGAACTCAAGGTACACTATGTTGTTCCCTTGGGTTGTCATTTCCTCAAAGAAGGCAACATCAGTATGGAATGTCATTGTCTAGATTTCTTATATTTTGAGCACCAGAATGAGTTGTATTAACCATAAAGTAAGTAATATTGTAACAGAATGAGAGCAGGACGATGTGTGTGAGCTTTAGGCTTCTGACAGCCATTTATCTGCTACAGGGGTAGAGCTTCAAGAAATTGTATAAAATGTCAGAATGACCAAGGCAAGGCGGTATAGTTTTAAGAAACTGTTGCCCTTACTTGCCATTAATCAGGAATGAGTCCCAGCCTGCAAGGGAAAATGGCAGGAGAATAGCTCAGTTCAGGAGGAGGTTGGAGACGGGGGAATTGAGTGTGTGAAGGTGTAGGCTGGAAAGTAATCTTTGTTACTGTTTTGTTCATTGCTGCACTTAAAGACACAACTGACATGGGTAAATAACCCTCACTTGTTTTATGCTCTATTCTGTGTGGCTAATTGACAATTGGGTACAAGGCCTGCTTTAGTTTGTTACAGTATATTCTGTCCACATATATATTTTGTCCAACTCATTTTGTATTTTTCAAGTTACCTCGTCAGAATCAATTTCTCCTCCTGCATTGGAATCATCTACAAATTTGACCAATTTGCATTCTGTTTCTATATCTTAAGTTGTTGATATCAATTATAAACAGCAGTAGTCCTAATATAGATCTCTTGTCTACATCATTCATCACTTCCTCCTACGTACTAATTCCACTTTCAATTAATTTCTTAATCATTCCCAAGGTTTATAGCATCCCCACCAGTCTGAGATTAACTAGCAGCTTTTCATGTTGAACTTTGTCACATGCTTTATTGAAAGTTCAGGTAAACTGCAGCTTTTCACAGTCCGCATGGAATATTACTTCCTAGTACCTTCCTGGTGTTCATTGACTCCCTCACAAAGGCCATCAATGCCTCATTTCTTCAGCATAGAAACAACCCTCCTTTGCAATAGACTGAATCAAATTTAGCCATCGTTCCAGATTTCTTCTTCCTGTCATGTTGACTTTTACTAGAACACTAATTAATATCGGATTTCCAATAGTTCTAAACTTGAAAAGAAAACGACAAAGATAGAGGGCTGAATTTTACCTGCCCCCCGACGTCAAGGGTCATGGTGGGAGGGCCCAGAAAATACTTCCGGGAGAGGCCTGGCACGGGCCTCGATGCCGGGAAGGCCCTTCCCCATATTACCGATGGCAGCAAGACATCTTGGTGGCCCCCCGCTGCTCGGCAACGGGAACATCATTAAAATATGTTAATCTTTTTAAATTAACAAATAAATACTTACCTCATCACGCCAGCCATCCTGCTGCAATATTCTGGACGGTTAACGGAACTCCTGCACCTTCGGAGCACTGTTCGGAAATCCAAGGCGGAACACTGGTTGGGAGTGGGGAGCAGGTAAGTTATCAGGTTGGGGGGTGGGAATGGGGAAAACCATTGCAATTGGTGGAGGGGGTGGTGGGAAGGCGTTGAAGGTAAAGGGATATAAATTTTGGGGGTGGGAAGGTCAGGATCACAAAGTAATCTTTTTGGGAGGAGAGGGCAATTAATAAATTGTTTAGTAATGGGGGGGTAGGAGAGGGGATTGAAACTTTTATTCAATTTTGCACTTTAATTTTAGCTTTAAAATTTAAAATTAAACTGAAGGGCATGAATCCCTTTAAAATGGTGCCAGCGCCGTATGCCATGGCCAGGGACGGAGCGCCCACCCGCTCCACATCATCAGAGGCGGGCAGACTGCCCCGGCCATGTAAATGAGCCGCCACGCTAAATATCACCAAAGTAGAACAAGAGACAAGGAGCCAGGAAATTGGTTGGAGGTTCCTCTCACTGAATCTCTGCCGAATGTGCACTGTGCATAGCCTTTGACCAATCTAGAATGAGATAGTTTCATTTAAATATTACAAGGACTGTCAATAAGATGTAAATCCACTCAGAAGGTTTTTTGTGCTATGTGACCAAATATACTTATAGAATTCAGGACCAACCATGTTATAGGCTGACAAGATAACAGTTTTTAAAGGAGAGCAGTTGATTTGGGCCATATATTGAGTGAAACTTAACTTTTGGGCTTGTGACAGATAAGGTTTTTGTTATAGATTTTTTGCAAATCAGATTTATCATTGCTGAAATCAAGTTTCTGGATGTGGAAATTCCAGTGGGTATTTATCTCTTTTTATGTTATTTGGAGGACGGAAAAAAAGTATGAAAGGAGGAATACAACTATTCTTCATTCACACCAGAAGTGACTCTCTACAAGTTGAGTTTATAGATACAGGCACACCTAAGTGGAAATGTCAAAGGTGAACTACCATAAGCAGGGA
Organism: Heterodontus francisci; assembly: GCF_036365525.1. NCBI lineage: Eukaryota > Metazoa > Chordata > Chondrichthyes > Heterodontiformes > Heterodontidae > Heterodontus > Heterodontus francisci. Next base: position 32,332,364 of record NC_090376.1, on the reverse strand, counting down.
GATTGTGGCAGGATGGTGCAATCTGCTTGCAGGCAACATCCACTATCGTGAGGATACTGCCAATAGCTCATTCAAAGCTACCATTTGGGACTTCAACAAGATCAATCAATCCACAGTGCAAAAAATTTACATTCAGATGTAGCATTAGGACTTGACTTTGCTGCAGATTATTGGAGACCACACAAAGGTTTGGAAAACCAAAGGCACTCAAGTGGATTAAAACTGCCCAATCCCATACCTGGCAAGAGTTAACAGGCAGGTTTTATATATAACTTTATCCAACTGTTTTTAACAACTGCCACTTCTTTTTCCAGAGATAAACACAGGCAATTCTTTTTTTAAGCCCATAAGCCATAAAGCTTTTCTTTGTTTCATTCAGTAAGTTGAAACCATATGCAGTAGCCCACACAAATCCAACAAAAGCCATATTTTGCATCTATAGAAGTTCAATTGTTCTATTTAAAAATAAATCATGGTTATAAAATTAAGTAATGGCGTTTGACCAACTTTAGCTTATATATTGTATATCAAAATCTGAAAGGAGAACAAAAGTTTTCCACAACATTTGACTCTACATTATTGTATTTAGCAGCAAAGTTGCTAGAAGAGAAGATTTCAGCAATGTTTCACTGTTACCAGATTGGGTCAAGTCAGCAGATCACCTGTATGTTTCAGAGGCACTTGAATAATTAATATGAGAGTCCATACATGCGCAAATACTGTTCACAATTATCCAATTTAATTATTTGCAGAGCTTATAACTTATATAATCTTTCTATTTAGGGAAAGGGAGATGTTGTGATACTGCTTTAATTGCTTTCATACTGATTAACCTATGACTGAATATGTAAATAGTTTAATATATATCATCACAGGAAGTGTTGCAAGTAGACATGTGCTACAATAGTTGGAGCAGTGTTAGTCAGCAGGTATCATGTGTATTGAAGAGTTCTCCTGGAGTCCTGCTATTTTTTTATTAAAGAACCCTTTGTTTAGTTTACCAATCGTTGTTATCGTGTTTGGTACATTTGCATTAACAGCCAATAACACAACACAAAGTAAAACAGCAAAAGTGGCACCCAAGCTGATCTGATGGATCGGAGCTCCAAAGTGGAGATCAGATGTACAAATCTCAAAAGTTGTCAAAGGTACCTCTCAACACAAGTACTGTGAACAAAGCCTTTCACACCAGCAGACAAGAAAGCAGCTGTGAGGTTTCAATACATATTGCCCTGCATACTACCCCATCTCCAATGTCCCTTTAAAATTAAATAAAAGCAAATACAAAGATATGGGCTGGAATTTGACGGGCGAAAGGCCCCATCCACCTGCCGAAAAGTCGGTGGCAGGCCCGCCTCTGCCGGTCCTGGGGAGCCACTGCTGGGACTACAACCAGCTTCAGCAGGAAGAGGAAGGACGGCCCATGAAAGAAGGCAAGTTTTGGGGCCTCGCTGGGGATGATTGGCTGTACCCTGGCGAGGCAAGGGGGGGTCAGTTGGGTGGGTGGGGGAATGTTGTGCATTGGGGACCGTTGACCTTTGGGGGCAGCCCTCCATTGGGCACAGGGTGCCCAACCATGAGGGCCCCCATCCCGTTTTACCCGGCCATGTTCTTGGGGCCTTTGCCACCCACCCACCGCAGGTAAAATACCAGCGGTGGTGGGTGGAGGCCCTTAAGTGGCAGTTAATTGACCACTTAAGGGCCTTGATTGGCCTGGGGTGGGTGGGCCATTTCTTGCTGCCGCTACCCCATGTAAAATTGCAGCGGAGGTGGGAAGGCGCCGGGAATGGCACCCCCACCTCCCACTCAATTTCCCCCCCCCCCCTCCTCCCCGCCACCAGCCCACTCATTGGGGGGGCCATAAAATTCCAGCCATGAAAGAGTTAGGTAAAATAGACAGGAAAATTTGGTTAAAAGGTAAGGTGGTAGATAAGCAGTGGCAGACATTTAAGAAGATATGTCATAACTCTCAACAAGATATATTCCATTGAGAAAGAAAGACTCTACGAGAAGGATGCACCATCCATGGCTACCTAATGAAGTTAAGGATGGTATCAAATTGAAAGAAAAAGTGTACAATGCTGCAAAGATTAGTGGTAGGCCAGAAGATTGGGAAAATAATAGAAACCAGCAAAGGATGACTAAAAAAAAGAGGGAGAAATTTGAATGAGTGTAAACAAGCAGGAAAAATAAAAACAGATAGTAAGAGCTTTTACAAGTATATAAAAAGGAAGGGAGTAGCTAAAGTAAACATTGGTCCCTTGGAGGATGAGACTGAGGATTTGATAATGGGAAACAAAGTAACAGCAGAGGTCTTGACCAAGCCTTTTGTATCTGTCTTCATGGGAGAAGACACTGAAACCATCCTAATAATAATAGAAAATCAAGGGGTAAAAGGGAGGGAGAAAAAGTACTAGGAAAACTAATGGGACTAAAGGCTGACAAGTCCCCTGGACCTGATGGCCTGCATCCTTGGGTCTTAAAAGAAGTGGCTGCAGAGATAGTGGATGATTTGGTTGTACTGTTCCAAAATTCCCTGGATTATGGAAAGGTCCAAGCGCATTGGAAAACCACAAATGTAACGCCCCTATTCAAGAAAATAGGGAGACAGAAAGTAGGAAACTATAGGCAAGTTAGCCTAATGTCTGTCATTGGGAAAATGCTGGAAAACATTATTTAGGAATTGTAGCAGGACATTTAGAAAATTATAATACAATCAAGCACATTGTTTTTTTCAACATAGTTTTTTGACAGGGAAATCGTGTTCGACAAATTTATTATAGTTCTTTAAGGACAGTGTGGACAAAGGGGAACCAGTAGATGTAGTGTATTTGGATTTCCAAAAGGCATTCGATAAGGTGCCACTTAAAAGGTTACTGAACAAGATAAGAGCTCATAGTGTTGGCGATAATATATTAGCATGGATAAAGGATTAGCTAACTACCAGGAAACAGAGATTCGGGATAAATGGGTCATTTCAGGTTGGCAAACTGTAACTAGTGGGGTCCACAGGTATCAGTGCTGCGGCCTCAACCATTTACAATCCATATTAATGACTTTGCAGGGGATTCTCTTCTTCACTCAAAGACACCCCACTACACTTGAGTTCATGACACCAGAATTACAAATATATGATTTGAACAGAATAACCAGCAAGACAAGTTTCTTCTGATAACTCACAATCACTTTATTAAATTGTCAACAATCCTTACAGAAGGGTTACACTCAGCAATCACAAGTTACAGTTACAATTACAATTACGTGACCCAGGACTCTGTCCTGCTAAAGGCTAAACATAGGTTAAATTCCCTATTCCTAACTTAATTTCCTGACTTAATACTTACAATTACCCCTCGGTTGGTCTGCTGATGGTGTTTGTAGGTCCCTCGGTGGAGTTGACCAAGCTCTACCATCTTCCTTGATCGCCTGCAGGAACAGTAACATACTCCAATCGCCGTGTACATTTATACATTTCTTGCTGCTGACTGAGCCATCTCGTCTCCAAATTTGGCAATGCTACAACCCTTTAGTTCTGATTGGCAACTTATGTCCTTCTTGATATTCCTTTTTTTGAAAAAAAAGTCTTCAGCGAAAGACACCTTTACCTGCTGATAATCGATTTCAGGAAGGCCAGTCTTTCACACCTCTTCAGTCCTTAGATTTACACAGTACTTGAGCCCGTCTCCTTCTATTGTCTGGTCCTTAAGGTCATTGGGTGCTAATCCCTTCTTCTATTGTGGTTGCAAGACATATATGCTTATTGTGCCCTTGATTTTTGACTGGGCTATCTGACTGTCTGTTTCCACTGAAACTTGTAACTTCAGCAGAATCTCAAACAGGAGTTAACCCCTTGTTGTCCTTCAACTTGGATGAAGGGACAGAGTATATTGAGTGTATTTGCTGATGATGCAAAGATAGGTGGGAAAGCAATTTGTGAGGAGGATGCAAAGAATCTGCAAAGATAGGTTCAGTGAGTGGGCAAAAATTTGGCAGATGGAGTATAATATGGAAAAATGTGAGGTTATCCATTTTGATAGGAAGAATGGAAAAGCAAAATGTTATTTAAATGGAGAGAAACTACAGAATGCTGCAGTACAGAGTGTTACAACCAGGTGAGAAAGGTGTCCAGGGGTTCTCTCTGGTTTGGCCGCGACAGGGTTTAATTTTTAAAACACCATGTTTTAGCTTTCCCTCAGTTGGCTAGAAAGCTGGAGTGTGATGCAGAAAGATGCCAATAGCATGGGTTCAGTCCCCGTACTGGCTGTGGTAGTTCATGGAGGCCTGCCTCCTTGCCTTGCCCTATGCTTGCAGAGTTGTGACCATCAAGCTATATATTACTCTGTCGCTCTCTAGTGATGAGAGATGCCTATGGTCCTTTCAGGCAACAGCTAGAACAACAACAGGGCATTGGTGAAACCACACCTAGAGTACTGTGTCCAGTTTTAGTTTCCTTATTTAAGGAGGGAGACACTGCAGTGAAGACAGTTCAGAGGAGTTTCACTAGGTTGATTCCTGAGATGAAGTGATTTGCCTTATGAACAGGTTGGGCCACATACTCATTGGAGTTTAGAAGAATAAGAGGTGATCTTATTAAAACATATAAGATTTTGAGGGGTCTTGACAGGGTAGATGCTGAGAGGATGTTTTGTCTCTTGGGGCAATATCGAACTTGAGGGCACAGTTTCGGAATAAGGGGTCTCCCATTTAAGACAGAGATGAAGAGGAATTTCTTCTCTCAGTGCATCGTTAATCTTTGGGATTCTCTACCCCAGACAGCAATGGAGGCTGGGTCATTGAATATATTCAAGGCTGAGTTAGGCAGATTTTTGATCTACAAGGAGCCAAGGGTCATGGAGGACAGGCAGGAAAGTGGAATTGAGGCCACAATCAGCATCCATGATCTTATGAAATGGCAGAGCAGGCTCGAGGGGCCAAATGGCCTACTCCAGCTTCTATTTCTTATGTTCTTATATTCTTTCCTCTCCAAAATACTTGAACATATTGTCATCTCCCAAATCTGTGTCAATCTTTTCCAGAACTCTATGTTTTAATCCCTCCATTCAGGCTTCTGGCCATGCCACAGTACCAAAACAACTCTTTGCAAATTCACAAATGACTTTGTAACTGTGACAAAGGTAAACTATCCCTCCTTGTCCTTCTTAACCTTTCAGTTTTTGACATGGTTGACCACAACATCCTACTTCAACACCTCGCCACTGTCGTCCAGTTGGGTGGAACTGCACACGCCTGGTTCCATTCATCTGTACTGGCTTTTCTTACTGGTCCCAGACCATTACCTCTGGTGTCTCCCAATGATTTATCCTTAGCCCCATCCTATTTATCACTACATGCTGCCCCTTGGCAACATAATCTGAAAACACAGTGTTAGTTTTCACATGTACTCTGATGACATCCAGCTCTACCTCCTGCTGCACCACCCCCCACCCCCCCACTTCACCCCCCCAACCCCCACCTCTCTCAACTCCTCCACTGTTGCTAGAGACTGCTTGTCTGACATCTAGTACTGGATGAACAGAAATCTGCTCTAATTTTTTTTTGATTCATTCATGGGATGTGCCCGTCGCTGGCCAGGACAGCATTTATTACCCATCCCTAATTGCCCTTGAGAAGGTGGTGATGAGCTGCCTTCTTGAACCGCTGCAGTCCATGTAGGATAGGTACACCGACAGTGCTGTTAGGAAGGTAGTTCCAGGTTTTTGACCCGGCGACAGTGAAGGAACGGTGATACAGTTCCAAGTCAGGATTGTCATGCTAGGCCCCCACCTGCCAAGAATGAGGCACATTAATTTTGTAATGAGCATTGATTTTAAACTGGTACTCAAATAAAGAAAGGAGTTGTTAAACAGATCATCCGTGACTGAAAAATACATTTGCATATTAACAGATGGCGATTGGAACGACAAAGGACCATTCCCTGACACGTTCAACCCACAATGGACCTTGATCACCAGATATTATGTGTAAGAGCAGCATTCCAGAGACTGCTAAGGTGATACAATCCAAGACATGGTCAGACCAGTTAGTCACATGACTAACCTGCTGGGCAACCTGGTTTTTCTGAATTGTACAGTTTGAACTGAGAATGTCTGTTTGCTCCTGGACTGAGAAGATCTCTCCTGTCTGCTCCCATTTATTTCTCACAAGCCTCTGAATCCACTGCAGACACATGAACTCCAAGAGAGAAAAGTCTCCTAAAGCGAACAAATTTTAAGAAGAATACTGGACCCCAACGAAAAGCAAGATCTACCTGCAATCAAGGACTCTACAGTGAGCTCAAAGAACCGTAACAAAAACTCTTCAGATATTGCCTCAAACTTTTCCACTTTATTTTTCTTCTGCTCTTTTCTGTCTCTATTTGCATTGGAGTGCTGAGTTGGGTTGCATTGGAGTGCTAAAGTGGAAGTTTTGTGACTGGGGAAGTTCGGTGAGGAGAGAGCGAGGAGCTCCTTTCATTTCCTACCTGTCCTCAGAGTGAGGGGAGCCGAGAGTTTCCAAAGAGCACAGATGACTGGTGAGTAAGTCCTGGTGGGTATTTTTCAAAGTGGATTGAATTGTAAGTCATTGTTTAAGCAAGACTTAGTTTTTAAAAAAAAATTATAATAATCTTCTAAAGTTTTAAATGTAAAGGGTTTAGTCATGGCAGGAGAGCTTAAAGCCGTGGTTTGCTCCTCTTGCTGCATGTGGGAAACCAGGAACATTTCCAGTATGTGTGCAGGAAGTGTGTCCAGCTGCAGCTCCTGGAAGCTCGGATTTCAGAGTTGGAACGGCGACTGGAAACACTGTGGAGCATCCGCGAATCTGAGAGCATTGTGGATAGCATGTATAGAGAGGTGGTCACACCGCAGCTCAAGGGACTTGAGGAAGGGAATGGATGACCACCAGGCAGTCCAAGAGAAACAGACAGGCAGTTCAGGAGTTCCCTGGGGTCCTGCTTGCAAATCGGTATTCCATTTTGGAGGCTGATGAGGCTGGTTCCTCCAGGGAGTACAGACAGAGCCAAGCTTCTGGCACCACAAGCAGCCTATCTGTACAGGAAGGGGGAAAGAGAGGAAGAGCAATAGTAATAGGGGATATAGTCAGGGGAACAGATAGGCGCTACTGTGATCGTCAACATGACTCCAGGATGGTGTGTTGCCTCCCTGGTGCCAGGGTCCGGGATGTCACTGAACAGCTGCAGGGCATCCTGAATGGGGAGGGCGATGAGGCAGAGGTCATGGTACGTGTTGGTACCAATGACATAGGTAGAAAGAGGGGTGAGGTCTCGCATCAAGAATTCAGGGAGCTAGGCAGTAGACTAAAAAGCAGGACCTCTCGGGTTGTAATCTCTGGATTACTCCCAGTGCCACGTGCTAGCAAGTATAGAAATAGGAGAATAGCACAGATGAACATGTGGCTTAAGAGTTGGTGCAGGAGGGAGGGTTTTAGATTCCTGGACCACTGGGACTGTTTCTGGGGAAGGTGGGACCTGTACAAGCGGGACAGTCTACATCTGAACCAGAAGGGACTAACATCGTTGCTGGTGGGTTTGCTAGTGCTGTTGGGAAGAGTTTAAACTAATTTGGCAGGGGGAGGGGATGCAGACTCCTAGCAGAATAGGGACACAGCTAAACACAGGAAAGCGAACAAAGCAGAGGGAATACAGCGGAAGTAAGTTTCAAGGGAGTAAGACCAGGATGGATGGCCTCTACTTTAATGCCAGGAGTATTGCAGGTAAAACGGATGAGTTAAGGGCAAGGATTGACACGTGGAATTGTGATATAGTAGCTATCACGGAGACAATGTTGAGGGAGGGGCAGGATTGGCAGCTCAATATCCCGGGATATAGAATCTTCAGGCGAGACAGAGGAGGGGATAAAAGAGGAGGGGGCATTGCAATATTAGTTAAGGAGTCAGTTACTGCAGTAAGGAGAGATGATATCTTGGAGGAGAGATCAAATGAAGCTTTATGGGTAGAGTTTAGGAATAAAAAAGGGACAGCCACATTGCTAGGTGTTTATTATAGACCCCCAGATAGTCCGCGGGAAATTGAGGAGCAAATATGTGCGCAATTTGCAGAGGTGTGTAAAAATAATAGGGTAATTATATTAGGTGATTTCAACTTTCCCAACATTAATTGGGATAGTCATCGTGTTAAGGGATTAGATGGAGTGGAGTTCTTAAAGTGTATTCAGGAGAACTTTTTAGCTCAATATGTAGAGGATCCAACCAGGGAGGGTGCAGTGAGGACCGAATTCTGGGGAATGAAGCCGGACAGGTGGTTGATGTGTTGGTGGGGAAGCATTTTGGTGATAGCGACCACAACATGTTACAATTTAAGCTTGTTATGGAGAAAGAAATAGACAAGTTGCAAAAAAAGGTTTTGGATTGGGGGAGAGCGAATTTTAGTAAAATAAGGCAGGATCTGGCCTAGGTAGACTGGAAAGAGTTACTTGTCGGGAAATCTACAGAAGAGCAGTGTGGGGCATTCAAAAAGGAAATGGGGAGGGTACAGGCCCAACATGTTCCCTCTAGGGTAATAGGTAGGAGCAACAAGCCCAGTGAACCATGCATGACCAGAAACATTCAGGGTACGATAAGAAGGGAAAGAGAGGCTTTTAGCAAATACAAGGAGTGCTAATCAATGGAAGCATTAGTGGAGTACAGAAAGTGTAGGATGGAGCTTAAGAAAGCAATTAGGAGAGCAAAGAGGGGATATGAGAAAGCTCTGGCTGGTAAAAGTAGGGAAAATCCCAAGATATTCTATAAGTATATCAATGGGAAGAGGATAACCAGGGAAAGAGTAGGACCCATTAGGGACCAAGGGGGAAATCTGTGGGTGGAGCCAGAGGACATTGGTAGGGTGTTGAACGAATACTTCACATCTGTCTTCACCCAAGAGAATGAGGATGTAGATATGGAACTTAGAGAGAGAGACTGTGAGGTTCTTGAGCAAATTGTCATAGGGAGTGACAAGGTATTGGAGGCTTTGGAAGGCTTAAAAGTGGACAAATCTCCAGGTCCAGACGATTTGTATCCCAGGATGCTGTGGGAGGCGAGGGTGGAGATTGCAGGGGCTCTGACCCACATTTTTAATTCCTCTCTGGCCACGGGGAAGGTGCCAGAGGACTGGAGAACAGCTAATGTGGTCCCACTATTTAAGAAAGGTTGTAGAGATAAGCCAGGGAACTACAGACCAGTGAGTCTCACATCAGTGTAGGGAAACTATTGGAGAAATTTCTGAAGGAGAGAATCTATCACCACTTGGAGAGGCAAATTTTGATTAGGAATAGTCAGCATGACGTTGTCAGAGGGAGGTCATGCCTTACAAATTTGATTGGATTTTTTGAGCATGTGACCAGGTGTGTAGATGAGGGTAGTGCAGTTGATGTAGTTTACATGGATTTCAGCAAAGCCTTTGACAAGGTCCCACATGGGAGACTTATCAAGAAAGCAAATGCACAAGGGATACAAGGTAACTTGATAAGGTGGATTCAAAATTGGCTTAGCTGTAGGAGACAGAGAGTGATGACAGACGGCTATTTTAGTGACTGGAAGCCAGTGTCCAGTGGCGTACCACAGGGATCTGTGCTGGGTCCCCTATTGTTTGTCATTTATATAAATGACATAGATGACTATGTGGGGGGTAGGATCAGTAAGTTCGCGGATGACACAAAGATTGGCCGAGTGGTTAGCAGTGAGGTGGAGTGTCTTAGGTTACAGGAAGATATAGACAGGATGGTCAAATGGGCAGAAAAGTGGCAGATGGAATTTAACCCTGAAAAGTGTGAGGTGATACACTTTGGAAGGAGTAATGTGACATGGAAGTATTCAATGAATGGCCTGACACTGGGAAGTTCCGAGGAACAAAAGGACCTTGGCGTGTTTGTCCATAGATCTCTGAAGGCAGAAGGGCAGGTTAATAGGGTGGTGAAAAAGGCATATGGGACAATTGCCTTTATCAATCGAGGCATAGATTACAAAAGCAGGGAGGTCAGGTTGGAGTTGTATAGAACTTTGGTAAGGCCACAGCTGGAGTACTGTGTGCAATTCTGGTCGCCACATTATAGGAAGGATGTGATTGCATTGGAGGGGGTGCAGAGGCGATTCACCAGGATGTTGCCTGGGATGGAACATTTAGGCTATGAAGAGAGGTTGGATAGGCTTGGGTTGTTTTTGCTGGAGCAGGGAAGACTGAGGGGTGACCTGATCGAGGTGTACATGATTATGAGGGGCATGGACAGGGTGGATATGGAGCAGCTGTTCCCCTTAGTTGAAGGGTCAGTTACGAGGGGTCACAAGTTTAAGGTGAGGGGCGAGAGGTTTAAGGGGGATTTGAGGAAGAACTTTTTTACCCAGAGGGTGTTGACGGTCTGGAATGCCATGCCTGGGAGGGTCGTAGAGGCGGGTTGCCTCACATCCTTTAAAAAGTACCTGGATGAGCACTTGGCACGTCATAACATTCAAGGCTATGGGCCAAGTGCTGGCAAATGGGATTAGGTAGACAGGTCAGGTGTCTTTAATGCATCAGTGCAGACTCGATGGGCCGAAGGGCCTCTCTGCACTGTATTATTCTGTGATTCTGTTTGCACATGTGTATCACATATGCATGCTAGCGTGGGCACATCGTGTATGCGTAGGCGTCAACCGAATTAGAGTTTAAGTTTAATAAATTTCAACTTTTCTTCTTTAAACCTAAGAAAACCTGTTTATGCTGGTTTCTTTGCCTGATAATTGGAAAGCGGTGACAAGGATTCACCAAGGGGGAGCTAAAAACAGTGTGTTTAAAAATAAAACCCTGTTACAGTAAGACCAGGTGAAGGCTGAAAGGGAACCCTAGACCTCTTTCTCAACTGGTCGTTACAGGATGGTGTGTGGCTTGGAGGGGAACTTGCAGGTGGTGATGTTCCCATGCATCTGCTGCCCTTGTCCTTCTAGGTGGTAAAGGTTTTGGGTTTGGAAGGTGCTGTCAACGGAGTCCAATTAAACATCAGGAGGATTGAAACCATTGTGTTGGGTCCCTGCTACAAGCTCCATTCCATAGCTACCGAATGCATTGCTCTCCCTGACAACTGTCTGTGCCTGAACCAGACCGTTAACAACCTTCCTGTCATATTTGATACCGGAATGAACTTCCGACCACATATCTGTGTCATCACTGGGACTGCCTATTCCCACCTGCACAGTGTTGCCTGACGCCACCTCTGCCTCAACTCGTCTGCTGCTGAAAAAGTCATTCCTGCCTTTGTTATCTCTAGACTTGACCGTTACAATGCACTCCTGGCTAGCCTTCCACATTCTACCCTCAATAAACTTTCCATCATCCAAAACTCTACTGACCATGTCCTTACTCATTCCAAGTCTCATTTACCCTCACCGCTGACCTACATTGGCTCCCAGTCAACAACTCCTCTTTTTAAAAATTTTCATCCTTGTTTTCAAATCTTTCCAAGGCCTTTCTATCTCTGTAATCTCCTCCAACCCCACAACCCTCCAAAATATCTGCGCTCCTCTAATTCTGGCCTCTTGATCATCCCCAATTTTTATTGTTTCACCATTGGTGGCCATGCCTTCGGCTGCCTGGGCCCTAAGATCTGGAATTCCCTCCCGACACCACTCTGCCTCTCTACTTCACTTTCCTCCCTTAAGACACTTCTTAAACCCTACTGCTCAGCATGGTCTTATGTGGCTCGTTGTCAAATCTTGCTTTATAATGCTCCTGTGAAGCGCCATGGGACATTTTATTACATTAACAGTGCTATATCAATACAAGTTGTTATTTTTGTCATATCCTCAGCCCCCTCAATAGCCACTGTGTTCTCATCTTGCTTTCACTGATCCAGGAAACCTAGGAAACCGATACTCATAGTTAAACTGCAAAAGCCACGTTAATATCACTGTAATTCAGCAATTAACATATTGAAATTGACAACCCACCTCTCTCGAGGAGCTTATTTACATGCAGCCTAGCGCTGCAGTTAAATGCAGAAATCGTCGGTTTGGAACCGGCAAATATTTGGCCTGTGACTTCTTCCCTTTGGACAGAGGGATCGTCATGGCCAGCACATTCGTCTCCTTTCTCAGTGAATAGTAACAGAAGCAGGAAACATTACCACACTGCAATATTTCCCAAAATAGAGGAGTCATTGATAGCAGCCGTGTGGCTATTCAAGCAGCAGCCTCCACACCTCTCCTGACACACCACTTTTTGACCAGTGCACTGTCAATCACCCAGTGCTACCTCTGCAAACTCACTGACTGCTTGCTCTGGGATATGTGTAGCTATGCTGTTGCTTTGGCAAAAGAGACACAGGGTGCTGTGAGGTGCTAGTTTCTCCTGCATCAGTGACAGTGCTAGCATGCTCCTGTTATGGGCTCACAATGACAGAAAAAAGAATACATTGTTAAAATATTGGCTCCAAGACACATCTTCCAAACAACCTCACTTTACAGCATAATGACCATGTGTGATGTTTGTGTGATTGTGAAGTGGATGAGAAGGAAAACAAGACATAACAATGAAATGGTACTAGCCCTGAGCTTGGGAGAGGTCTGACACATATTTTCCCTCATCTTTCCATGCCCTTATATCTAAGGATATCAAGGATGGCTTTCTCTAAGGGAGTACAAAGTTTGTCACTTCTGAGCCCAACAGTCGTTCTGGTCTATTCCTCTGTATTATGTGCCATCTTGCCAGGCAAGCACAGAGTGAATCTTCAGATGTTGTAAGTTGAAAGAGTATGTACCTAGTAACAGATGTCCTCAGCTGTAACCTCTCCTGTATATCAGTGACTAACATTGCATTATTCAGCCACGCATATTAAAGTACTTTCATGTGGGAAGCCCTTTGACAGCAGAGTGTACTAAGGCATGCAATTGTAATCTGCAGCTGCAGTATGGATATGCACAATGATGAAACAGCTGTAAGCAATGCTTCATGTCATGCATTCTTCTGCTATATACCTATCAATGGTACTGTTTCTCTACAAAACAACAGTTATTACACTTCTAAAGTATTTCATTTACTGTGAAGTACTTTGGGATATCCTGGAGTTGTGAAAGATGCTACATCAATGCAAGTTCTTTCTTTAACAATTGGGAGTCTTACATTGTCAGCTTTTTTTTAGCGTGTTATCTTCGTCTACATCTGTTCTAGGATCCTGTAAGTAGTTCACACAGCATTGACTTCAGCCACCACCTCCTGCCAGATATACTGTTCTGGGAAGGAGCAAACAGGGCGACTCGCTTCACATGCCCTTCATGCTGCAGCACCTCTATTTTGCCGGTCATCTAGCAGAGTATTCAGATACAGAACCGCTCTTATCACTTGGCCCCAAACTCTTCACCTGCCTTCACGTTTATTTTGGCTGCCACTGAGTTTTTTGCAGCCCTTTATTTGCTCCATACTGTCTTTGTAAAGCAGAAAAAAATAATTTCAATTTATTGAGAGCCTTTGTAAAGGGTGAGCGTTAACTTTAAAGGGTCGCATTACTTTAATTTTTACCAGCAATAGTTTAATGGTTGCTGAGGTGCAATTTCTCACTCATCTCTTTGACGAGCTCCTAGAGTCACACCTATTATGAATCAGAAGCTCTTTATAAGTATTGACAGAGGCCTGAACATGGACAATTTGCTATAATTAGATTTCCCCATTCCACCCTGTGTAAATCCCTCTCTGTTCTGTTCCTGCCTGTTTTGTAGCTATTATGGAAAATCTTACCCATAGAGCAGCTCTCAAGCCCATATAAAATAGACTTTGATGGCAAGCAGCACAATCACAATTCAAAAGGTAGGAGATTGCACAAGATATTCATGTGAGTAAGTGCCCACAAATTCTGGAGCCTGAAAAAAGCTGTGGCATGAAATGTGCACAAAATACAACTAGCTCATTGAAAGAAGGAATTGGATGAATATCTTACCAAAGGCCTCTTCATCCAATTTTCCAGTCCCCTGTTCCTGATCTGTATCACAGCTGATTAGAAAGCCTTCCTATATCTCTCAAAGCATAATCCAATTCAACTGGATAATCACACAGGTTTCATCTTGCTTTCATGTTGTCCAGGCCTCATCCTTATTTTTTTGAAGATGGATACTCATGTACAGTTCAGTAAGTGACACCTGACCTCTGACATCTTGCCCAAGTGACAGTTTATCATGTAATGTTCTAGATAGTGGGTACCACTGATCTGCCACACTGCTTTTAAGTACACACTTCCAACTGTTGAGCAATTAGGAGCTGCTCCTGTCCTAGTTCTAGTACAACAATGCAAATTATCATAGCCACTACTGTCAACCTGTGACGGGCTAGCTCAACATATACTGATTGAATCTGGGATCTTCCTGTTCTGTACAGATCAATACCACCTAGTGCTTTTTTAATTATTTGTTTGTGGGATGTGGACATCACTGACTAGGCCAGCATTTGTTGCCCATCCCTAATTACCCTTGAACTGAGTGGCTTGCTAGGCCATTTCAGAGGGCATTTAAGAGTCAACCACCTTGCTGTGGGTCTGGAGTCACATGTAGGCCAGACCAGATAAGGACGACAGATTTTCCTTTTCTAAAGGACATTAGTGAACTAAATGGATTTTTACAACAATTGACAATGGTTTCATGGTCACCATTAGACTAGCTTTTTAATTCCAGATTTATTAATTGAATTCAAATTTCACCATCTGCCGTGGTGACATTCGAACCCATGTCCCCAGAGCATTAGCTCTGGATTACTAGTCCATTACACCACTGTTGATCTATCAAGACTTTCTGTGCTCGTTTTTTGTCTGGAATACCAGAATATTTGTCCAACGCTATCCTGGTACACTGACAAAACAAAATCACCTCATCATACAATAGAGAAAATAGGGTTCATTTTACAATTCCCCAAGCCACCTGTGGGGCCTTGCCTGCAACCAGGACATAGCTGAAAATTGACAGGTGCACTGCTCACAATTCTCCATCCATTAATTTCGACAGGCAGAAATTTGTGGGGACTTTAATATCTAAATACAATGGTGCTTATTGAACACTGGCTAGACTGAATAGGTATCTCTTTAGTGAGGCTTCATATCACTGATTGTCCATCTAGAAACATGAATATTTAGTATACTCTGCAGATACTTTGTTCAAAATTTTAAAAAATTAATCTAAGTGGAGCAATTACTGAAGTTCAGTACTACATTTATGATAATCAGCATACTTATAACTCTCATTAAAATACCAGATGGTTAGTTGGATGTTGGAGCACTTGAAACCCATTAAAATTATAGTGTGCAGGCTTGTCTTTGATATCAATATAAATATCACAATAAACCAAATGGGATGTCTTTTTAGCCTTTCATGTTTCCCAGGGAGGATATATCCTCACAGTATTTTCCAAATGTTTTTAGTACAAGCACATGCCACATTTCTGCTGTAGAAAGTAACAAACAGATTATTCAGGCTTCCTTGCTGTAACTGTAGATCTGGGATGAAAGAAACAGTTTTTTTTACAATTTTCTGTTCTCAGTTTCTTTGTTATTTTCTCACCTCTTTTAGATTCCCTTCTATGCTTGCAAAATTCTCCTTTCCCTCTTAATTAAAAGAGTTGGGTGAGTGATAGAGGGGTGACAATGTGGGGGCAGTGGGCCCCGATCTGAAGGTTGTTTGAAGTAAAGAGAATTTGCTTCAGTCTGCTCCTAATAATGTCTGCAACATTCTCAGTTAGTGAACAGCCCCCAGTGTAGAAAATAACTGTTAGGAATGAAACCTCTGCAAGGCTTATTTAGGTAATAAATACTTTTTTTCATTTTTAAAATGTTTCTTTTTGATTCCATTTGGTCATTTACTGGAACGAGCCTCTGACGAACTGGCCTTTTCAGTGACTTCTTGGTGTAAGTTGCACAGCTTCCCACCCTCCTTTAATACTAGCATTTGATATCAGTCCCAAACCTCTCATTTCTGGCAGTGAAATATAGAGTTGGCCCAGCACTGAGAGCAGCTGCTGCCTCTGCGTGCCTTCAGGCTACAGGAAATGTTACGTGGCTGAGAGTTGGCATCACTGCTTTTTTTTTGCTGTACACCTGTACAATTGGATTTGGCCTAAGCTCCGCACTGCTTTTTTGTTCTGTTTTCTACTTTTTTTTATTTTTACCACTTCTAAATTACTGTCACAGTTTCCTTTACTTTGATGTGATGATGACCGACTTTCAGGTCTCCGCCAATGTTGGATTGGGTTGCTACTGGGGAGCTCGTGGGAGGCCTGGAATGACTTGCACTCTCATTCTTCCTCTCTCTATGTAAATACTTAGCCTTCCTTTGGCACCTTCCCTGCAGAGATGAGCTACTTGCTTCAAGGGGAACAAGGACACAAATTTACAACACATACTCTGCCACTGTACCAGCAACGAAAGTCTGGAAGCACAGTAAATGCTGTCCACTTCAAATTTGCACTCAAATATAGCTAATCTAGTGTCGTAGTGTTTTGAAATTGCAAATGTATTGTACTTTGTGTACTCTAGCTCCTGTAGAACACACATGTTAGCAAACAGAAAGTGAAACTAAGGGAGAATAAAACAGGAGCCTTTGTGTTCAGCTGCTGCAGTCTTTGTCTCTCCGTTTTTGCCTCATACCTTATACTAAACTCGGCTAAACCTCACTCCAGTCCTGAGGACATGACAAATGCCACATAGCACTGCAGTAGAGCATTCAGTTGTTCTCTGGCTGTCCAATAGGTCAGCCTCTCTGCATTGCAGCTACTCCAGATTCATTTGAGAGCAAATCAGTAATGAAATTTATCCCAGATTTACTCAGGAATAAAAGTTTATTCTGGGAGAACAAAAGCAAAATACTGCGGATGCTGGAAATCTGAAATAAAAACAAGAAATGCTGGAACCACTCAGCAGGTCTGGCAGCATCTGTGGAAAGAGAAGCAGAGTTAACGTTTCGGGTCAGTGACCCTTCATCTGAGAGATTTGTTCTTCAATGTAATGTTTTATTTCCTGGAGTTCCTCACTATTTATATTTCAGGAATGGGTACATAGATTTATAAAACAATAAAATAAATAAAAATAAGACCTCTTCCCTCTCTACTTTTCTTTCTTTTAAGTTGCTCCTTAAAACCTATTTCTTTGAAAAAGCTTTTGGTCATCTGCCATAATATTGCTTTATGTGGCTCAGTGTCAAATTTTGTTTTATAGTGCACTTATGAAGTGCCTTGGAACCTTTTATTATGTTAAAGGTGCTATATACATAGAAGCTGTTTTGTTCTTGTTGCATTTATATAGCACCTTTCATGACCTCAGTATGATTCAAGCACTTTGCAGCCAACGAAGTACTTTTGAAATGTAATCATTGTTGTAATGCAGGAAACATTATCTAAAAGCTACACAAAATAAGTATATTTGTTCCAACAGCATCCTGTAGGTTTCTGGTGCCTTTACATTTGTATGGGTGATGTTTGGTGAATGTGCTTTTACACATAAGTTATGTAAAATTATATTTTTGTATTATTTCGCAGATACTGAACCATCAAAGTTGGACTGGATTTAATCTAGCCAGCAGGAGCAGGATTGGAGGCAAGGGGAGGCTGAAAAATTGGGAGGGGAGACACTTGCCCAGAAACCTGACGTTGTGACCTGGGTTCTGGGTTTTGTCAGCGGTGGGAAAGGTCCGAGGCAAAGTTGTCGCTATGATGTACTGGGAGTGTAATTATAATTGCTAAAAAGGTATTTACCATATATTTGCATTGGCTGGACTGGGATTAATTGAGGAGGTTTCCTATTCAGTGAACAGCACAAGGGGATCGCATGCCTTCAGATCCCCAACCATTTCAAGGTGGCAGCATCAAGGCAAGGCCTTGGTACCGCTACGGGAAGGCAGCCATTAGCAGTGTTGCATGAATCCAGAAAGGGGAACAGGGGGGTGCGGCAGTCATTACCAGACAGCGGTGCAGCCTTCACGGAAAGTGTGGGTGCAAAAGGGGTGCAGGCCTCAATGCAAGGCACCCGAGCCATCTTCCGCTTAATATGGAGATCCAAAATGGACCGTGTCCAGAGGGACACGATGTTCAAACCTCTAAATAAAGGGGGAAAAAACGTACCCAACGTCGCCCTCATCCTGATGGCCACCTTTGTGTGTGGCTGCATCAAGCTGCGTGTAGAACCCCAGTACGCAAACACCAAGTGTTACTGCGTGCTGAGGTTCTACCTGTCCCCGGTGTTACAAAGGATGGGTCTGGCCACATTGCTGTGGAACGCTCCATTCAGTTGGTCCGTGCTATACCACCTATTCTTCATGGAAAAGTATGTGCAGAAAAACACCTTTGACTACGAATCCATCAGGCAGTGGTCTGTGCGGAATGTCCTCAAGGCCCTACTGGAAAAGGAGACGGTGGATCCTTTCGGATGGTTCCCCGAGCAGACTGCCAAAGTCATTTGGCGGAATGCCTCATCACCAGAACTTTCAAACAAGCACCAAGACGTAGCTTGGCTGGTGGTGAGAAGGGCCCGCCCGTCAGATCCTTCTTGCACGCCCAGAATCCCACCGCCTCCGCACACTGCCGTTGAGGTGGGTATGGTGGGTAAAAGACTGTTCCCCACCTCCTTCTGGATTGTGCTTTTGCAAAGCAGGTGTGGAAAGAGGTGCAGTGGTTTTTGTCGAAGTTCCTCCTGAGCAGATCTGTAACACAGGAGTCTGTGCTCTACGGTCTGTTCCCAGGGACGTACACCAAGATAAACATCAACTGCTGCCGGAGGACCATTAACTCGGTGAAAGGCGCCCTTTGGTCTGCCCGAAACTTGCTGGTCTTCCAGAGCAAAGAGTTGTCCACGACCGAGTGTTGCAGACTGGCACATTCCAAGGTCCAGGACTATGTGCTGGGGGACGCACTAAAGCTTGGAGCAGCCACCGCAAAGGCTCAATGGGGAAAGGCCACTGTATAAGGCCCTCCCACCAGAGTATACCGAGGGTCTGGAACCTGTGCAAAACCTCTAGGGTATATGCACTAAAATATGGTTTCGCTCTGTAATGCAAATGTACATTGCATGTCAAATCAAATGGTAAGATTTGTGAGGCAACTCACTTTCTGTATCGAAGGAAACTGATTTCTTTTGCACTTTCCGGAATGTTACCTTGGAACTGGTTTGTATGTATTTTTCTTTGCAGATTTTTATGAATAAAATGTATTTTTGGAAAAAAAAAGGTGGGTGCAAAGGAGCATTAGCCCATGATCAGAGTGGAGTGGCCAGGGGAAGGCTCCAAATGCAAGGCCCTCTCTCTAGGTTCAGTGCACAGGAAGGGGAGAGACCAGCTGGAATGGGTCTCATACATAGTCTTTGTAGATCCCTGCGCTGTGCAGCAGAGACACAGAAGGAGGCAGGTGCCAGGCGGCTGCTGGACAAGCTGGTAAAGATTGAATAAGGGAGCCGCAGCAGCCAGCCTCGCTATGAAAGGCTTATCCACAGCAGAGAGTGTACCAGAGTCACCTCAGTTACCTCCGGATTTCCAAGCAGCAGTGTCAGCGAAGACGGTGGTTCTCCAGGGAGGCTGTCACCGACTTATGCACCATACTGCAGGATGGCCAGGCTTTGATGGACATCCTCTGCCCATGAGCCTGAAGATCACCGTGACACTCAACTTTTATGCCTCCGGCTCTGTCCAGGGTTCCACTGGGGACATGTGTAGAGTTTCCCAGGTAGCAGCCCATTGCGGCATCAAGGAGGTGACCAATGCCCTGTTCAAGAGGGCTGGCGACTATGTGCAGTACTGGACAGACCCTGACAGTCAGGCAGAGAGGGCCTTTAGCTTCAGGACCATTGCTGGATTCCCCCGGGTGCAAGGTATGATAGACTGCATGCATGTGGCCATCAAAGCTCCCATGGACCAGCCAGCTGCCTTCACCAGCAGAAAAGGCTTCCATTCCATCAACATTCAACTGGTCAGTGACCACCGAAAGCATTTCCTGCAAGTGTGTGCCCACTTCCCAGGAAGCAGACACGACACCTAGATACTTTAGCAGTCCCCGCTGCCACAGCTTTTCCAGCCCCCACTCGCCTTAAGGAATGGATTCTTGGGGATAAGGGCTACCCATTGAAGACATGGCTACTGACACCTGTGAAGAACCCTCGCACTGCAGCAGAGGAGAGGTACAGCACCTGGCATGGCTCCACCTGAGCATCCATTGAGCAGGCCATTGGGATGTTGATAAGATTCTGTTGCCTGGATCGATCTAGTGGAGCCCAGCGAGGGTGTTGAGTATTGCTGTGGTCTGCTGTGCTCTGCACAATCTAGAACTGAAGCGAGGGGAATGCCTTGCATCAAGATGAAGCCCTTGCACCAGAGGTGAGGGCCATTGAGAGATGTGCTAGGGAGGCTCGGGACAATCCCATACATACCCGTTTCTGCTACCATGATGCCCATTCCAAGGAACTCGGTTCATCATCATTGTATTCTGCATGTCATTTCTTTCTTATCACACTCCCGTGCCTTGCGCCGAGGTTCACTAGGCACATGCACAAAGCTGAGAAGGTGACCATACGTAGCCTGCCCCTGCATTGGCAACACATTGAGGGAGCCAGCATGAAGATGGCATCTGACAGGGCAGCAGGGAAAGCATGAGAGATTCTCAGCAAGGAAAGTGACCTCCATTTATTTGAACGTTTCAATACCCAATAACAAGATCAAGTTGCACACACCTGTGAAACTCCAAGTGTGTCTAGGTGCTCTTTTTCATTCGCTTTGGTGAGCTTCTATGATGTGCTCCCCCTGCACTGGCAGCTGAGGTTAAGGTAGGCTGCTGAACGCGCAGCCCCGTGGCCTGGGATGACTTTGGTGGGCATCCACTGGCTGCCTGTGGCTTGGAGGGCCCTGTCTGGCTGAGGGATTCCTGGACAGGTGCAGGAGCTTCCTCAGTCATCACAGCCGCTGGAGCTGGGGTCAGAGGCGGAGGAGCTGAGGAACCGGTGTCCACACTCAGAGCACCCTGAGGTGAGCTCCCAGATGTGGAGTCAGCCTCTCCTCATCCCTTGCATGGCTCACTTGAACCCCCCTGCTGACCATAGATGTCCCCCTCTTGCCTTGTCACTGCTGCGTTGAACTCATGGTCAAGGTGAGTGTATGCAGGTCTGCGTGCATCTCTGGGATCTGGTTCTCCAGGAGGATCGCCAACCTCTCAATGGAGGAAGCCATATGCTATCACGCCTGAGACATGGCAGCACTCGTGGCGTGGATGGCCTTTTCCACTGCCCACATCTGTCAGGTGTTCCCTTACCTCTCTCTGCTACTCCAGCATCTTCTGCACTGTCAACGCCATAGGCTCGTCACCAGCTCGGGGTCAACATGGGCAGGTCTCCCACAGTCCTCCAAATGTCAGTGGCCTCGCCTGTCAGAGCCTCTGTCGGCTGCTCGGACACATATGTGGTGCTTTCACCTGCTTGTGACCCTGCATCTAAGCCCAAGCACATACCCACTGAGGTGATAGTATCTGCGCTGGTGGAGGGTGCAGGGGAAGACTGTGATGGTGCACCCTCTGAGATTCTTTCTGTTTATCCTCAGAAGACAACGGGATCCCAGAGGCACCAGCAGATGATCTTCCCTTCGACATGCCATGACCCATATGAGAAACACAAACATTTAGGGGCTCTGCCGCATGGATTTGCCGATGCCAACCATGCATGTTGTGGTTTCAAGAAGGGCGTTGGTAGGCACATGAGCACAATGGGCGGACATTCCAGTGTCTCAGTCTGCTATGGATCGGCTGACCTGGGAGCCCACTAGTTCCAGGGCCTCTTCCTCTGCCGGATCCAGTTGTGGGATGTCCTGGATCCAACCACCAGACTTTGCCCTTTTCCTAGTGTTTTGGGCCATTTTCTCTTGTGACTGAAAGACGGACACTGTTTGTCTTCCGATGGAGACCAACAGGGCACTTGATAGAAGATCGCTGGTTGGCAAAAAGTCATAGAGTCATAGAGTCGTACAGCATAGAAACAGGCCCTTCGGCCCACTGCGTCCATGTCGACCACAATGCCTATCTATACTTATCCCATCTGCCTGCATTAATTCCATATCCCTCTATGCCTTGCTCATTCAAGTACCTGTCCAGATGCCTCTTAAATGTCGCCACTGTTCCTGCCTCATGTCCCCTCTCAGCCTCCTTCGCTGCAGGGAAAACAGACCCAGCCTATCCAATCTCTCTTTATAACTCAAGCCGTCCAAACCAGGCAACATCCTTGTGAATCTTTTCTGCACCCTCTCTAGCTTAATCACATCTTTCCTGTAGTGTGGCGACCAGAACTGCACACAGTACTCCAAATGCGGCCTAACCAACGTCATGTAACAACTGTAACTGTTACAAAAGCAGAAAGTATGCATAAATGGGTCCTGTTCTGCTTGGCAGAATGTGACGAGTGGAGTCCCGCTGGGACCTCAACTTTTTACAATTTATATCAATGACTTAGATGAGGGGAGCAATGGCATGGTAGCTAAATTTGCAGATGACACAAAGATAGGTAGGAAGGTATGTTGTGAAAAGGACATAAGGAGGTTACAGACTGATATAGATGGGTTGAGTGAGTGGGCAAAAATCTGGCAGATGGAGTATAATGTGGGAAAATGTGAAGTTGTTCACTTTGGCAGGAAGAATAAAAAAGCAGAGTATTACTTAAATGGAGAATGACTGCAAAATTCCAAGATGCAGAGGGATCTAGGTGTCCTAGTGCAGGAGTCACAAAAAGGTAGTATGCAGGTACAGCAAATAATAAAGAAGGCTGATGGAATGCTATCCTTTATTATGAAAGGAATTGAAATAAAAGTAAGGATTTATGCTTCAGTTATACAGGGCATTGTTGAGACTACATCTCGAATACTATGTGCAGTTTTGGTCTCCTTATTTAAGGAAGGATGTAAATGCTTTGGAGGCGGTTCAGAGGAGGTTTACTAGATTGATACCTGGAATGAGCAGGTTGTTTTATGAGGAAAGGTTGGACAGACTGGGCTTGTTTTCACTGGAGTTTAGAGGAGTGAGGGGAGACTTGATTGAAGTTTATAAGATCCTGAACAGTCTTGACAAGGTGGATGTGGAAAGGATGTTTCCTCTTGTGGGTGAGTCCAGAACTAGGGGGCACTTTTTTAAAATTAGGGGATGCCCTTTTAGGACAGAGATGAAGAGAATTTTTTTTCTCTCAGAGGGTTCTGCGACTTTGTAACTCTGTGCCTCAGAAGGTGGTGGAGGCGGGGTCATTGAATATTTTTAAGGTGGAGGTAGATAGATTCTTGTTAGGCAAGAGAATCAAAGGTTATCGGGGGTAGATGGAAGTGTGGAATTCGAGACACAAACAGATCAGCCATGATCTTATTAAATAGCAGAGCAGGCTCGAGGGGCCGAATGGCCTACTTCTGCTCCTAATTCGTATGTTCATATGTTCTGGTGGCAGCACTTTGGCCCCTGTTGGGGGCTCCTGAATGCCTCCTCCTCACATCTGCTCTTTAGGGATGTCCAGGGGGCAGGCAAGGACAGAAGGCCGGCTGTCTTGGAGATGCAGCCATGTATCTGACATAATCTGCTGTTGCCTCAGTCCCTCGACAACCACATTGCAGCCACTCCCTGAACATGTCGTGCTCTCTCTCATGTGACCACATGCAAGCCCCAAAGATGAGATGGTTATGGAGGACTCACCTTGGCAGAGCAAAGGAGCTCATTTGCCCTCTTGTGGCACAAGAACACAAAAAATAGGAACAGGAGGAGACCATCTGGCCATTGAGCCTGCTCTGCCATTTAAAACAATCATGGCTGATCTTAGGATTCAATTCCACTTTCCCGCCCACTCACCATACCGCTTGATTCCCTGCAAGACCAGAAATCTGTCTATCCCAGCCTAAAATGTATTCAGTGATGGAGCATCCACTACCCTCTGAGGTAGAAAGTTCCAAAGATTTACAACCGTTTGAATGAAGTAATTTCTCTTCATCTTAGTCCTAAATGATCGGCCCCTTATCCTGAGACTGTGCCCCCGTGTTTTAGATTCCTTGACCATGGGAAATAAAGGCTGGAATTTTACACCCTGGAGTGGGAGGCTGGGGGGGGGGGTCCTTCCTGACCCCCTCCTGCCTCCATTGCAAATTTACGCAGGACAGCGGTGGCAAGAAATGGCCTGCCCGTCCCAGGCCAATCAAGGCCCTTAAATGGCCAATGAGCTGGCACTTAAGGGCTTCCACCCGCCACCACGGATATTTTACCCTTGACTGGTGGGCGGCTGAGGTCTCAAAAAGCCCGCCTGATGAAACAGGTGGCCTTCTTGTGGGCTGGGGGGCCCCTCCTGATCGGGCACCCTATGCCCCATGGAGGGCCGCCCCCGAAGCCACAACCGCCCCCAATGCACAACACGCACCCGCCCTAACTGACCGCCCTTGCCTCGCTGGGGCCCGACCAATTGTCCCCGGTGGGGCCCTAAAAAATTACCTTTTTTTCCAGGGCCGTCCTTCACCTTCTTCCAATAGTTGGGTGTAGTCCCAGCAGTGGCCACCGCTCCCAGTGATGCTGCTTTGGCTGGCAGCTCCATTAGGCAGGACTTCCTGCCTCAATGAGGTGGAAGTCCCGCCCAAGACCAATTATGGGCCTGGGCATTGTAAAATCTGATCTGGCTCCCCAGGCCCAGTGGAGGCGGGCTCGCCACCGACATTTTGGCCAGTGGATGGGGCCCCACCGCCCAACAAAAAATTCCGGCCAATCTTTCAGTGTCTACTCTAACTAGCCCCTTTAGAATTTTATATGTTTCAATTAGATCACCTCTCGTTCTTCACAACTCCAGAGAATACAGGCCCAATTTACTTAACCTCTCTTCACAGGACAATCCCCTCATCCCAGGGACCAATCGAGTGAATCTTCACTGTACTACCTTCAATGCAAGTATATCCTTTCTTAAATGTGGAAACTGAAACTGCACACACTATTCCAGATGTGGTCTCACCAAAACCCTGTACAATTGTAGCAATACTTCCTTATTCCTGTACTCCTTGCAATAAAGGCCAACATGCCATTTGCCTTCCTAATTGCTTGCTGTACTTGTATGCTAACTTTCTGCGTTCCTTGTACAAACACACCCAAGTCTCTTTTAACATCGGCACTTACAAGCTTCACACCTTTTATAAAATATTCTGCTTTTCTATTCTTACGACCAAATTGCTACACTTCACACTTCCCTACATTATACTCCATCTGCCATCTTGTGGCCCACTCACTTAACATGTCTATACCTCTTTGCATTCTCTCTGTGTCCTCCCCACAGCTTACCTTTCCACATACATTTGTATCATCAGCAAACTTAGATACATTACTCTGTCTCTTCATCTAAGTCATTAATACAGATTGTAAATAATTGAGGCCCCAGCACTGATCCTTGCAGCACTCCACTATTTACTGCCTGCCAACTTGAAAATGTCCCGTTTATACCCACTCATCACTTCTTGTCTGTTAGTCAATCATCTATCCATGCTAATATATTACCCCAACTGCATGAGCCCTTATCTTGCCTATTAACCTTTTGTGTGGCACCTTATGCCTATTGGAAATCCAGGTATACTACATCTACTGGTTCCTCTTTATCTAACCAACTAGTTCCATCCTCAAAAAACTCTAATACATTTATCAAACAGGATTTCTCTTTAGTCAAACCATGTTGACTTGTTCTAATCGTACTGTTTTTCTAAGTGCATTATTAAGACTTCCTTAATAATAGATTCCAGCATTTTCCAAACGACCGATGTTAGGCTAACTGGTCTGTAGTTCCCTGTTTACTCTTTCCCTCTTTTCTTGAAAAGCGGTGTAATATATGCCAACTGGACCCAGTTTCGGAGGATGACCTCATGGCTGCTGACCTCCTCAGCAATCTCCATCCAGGCTTGCTTGGTCAGGCAGGAGGGTCTCTTCTGCTGGAGAATCCACAGGCAACCATCACTGAACCATGGGGCCACCCAGCACCTTTTGCCTGACATGCCTCTTGGCTTCCACTCAGCTCCTGGTCGCATGAGGCCATGGTCAGCAGCCACAGGAGTAAAGCAGCAGAGGGACTCCAGGCAGGGATTGCCAGCAGCACAGCAGCAGAGGGACTCCAGGCAAGGGGGACAGCAGCACAGCAGCAGAGGGACTTCAGGCAGAGATTGCCAGCAGCACAGCAGCAGAGGAACTCCAGGCAAGGGGGTCAGCAGCACAGCAGCAGAGGACTCAAGGCAGGGGGGACAGCAGCACAGCAGCAGAGGGACTCCAGACAGGGACTGTCAGCAGCACAGCAGCAGAGGGACTCCAGACAGGGACTGTCAGCAGCACAGCAGCAGAGGAACTCCAGGCAGGGACAGTCAGCAGCACAGCAGCAGAGGAACGCCAGGCAGGGACTGTCAGCAGGACAGCAGCAGAGGAACTCCGGGCAGGGATGTCAGCAGCACAGCAGCAGAGGAACACCAGGCAGGGACTGTCAGCAGGACAGCAGCAGAGGAACTCCAGGCAGGGGCTGTCAGCAGCACAGCAGCAGAGGAACTCCAGGCAAGGGGTCAGCAGTACGGCAGCAGAGGAACTCCAGGCAGGGACTGTCAGCAGCACAGCAGCAGAGGAACTCCAGGCAGGGACTGTCAGCAGCTCAGCAGCAGAGGAACTCCGGGCAGGGATGTCAGCAGCACAGCAGCAGAGGAACGCCAGGCAGGGACTGTCAGCAGCACAGCAGCAGAGGAACTCCAGGCAGGGACTGTCAGCAGCACAGCAGCACAGGAACTCCAGGCAGGGACTGTCAGCAGCTCAGCAGCACAGGGACTCCAGGCAAGGGGAGTCAGCAGCTCAGCAGCAGAGGAACTCCAGGCAGGGACTGTCAGCAGTACAGCAGCAGAGGAACTCCGGGCAGGGATGTCAGCAGCACAGCAGCAGAGGAACTCCAGGCAGGGACTGTCAGCAGCACAGCAGCACAGGAACTCCAGGCAGGGACTGTCAGCAGCACAGCAGCAGAGGAACTCCAGGCAGGGACTGTCAGCAGCACAGCAGCAGAGGAACTCCAGGCAGGGACTGTCAGCAGCACAGCAGCACAGGGACTCCAGGCAAGGGGAGTCAGCAGCTCAGCAGCACAAAGGCACAGCAGCAACAAAGTCAGTCAGTAAAGCAGCAGTTTGAGCAGAGCTGGTGGTGCTTTAAATATGGTGCCAGCACCTGCATTTGGTGTCTCGCCGCCTGCAGCCGTCCTCCAATGGGACGGGCCCCGTGTCTCCTGCAATCAAATGGGCCGGCCACCGTGTGATCGCAGTCGGCTAGCTGCACACATGATGAATGGCGACGCCACCTTCATCCGGTTCTGCCGCCAGGACCCGCGACAGGCTGATAAAATTCAACCCATTAGGAGCAATGGTGCAATCATAATGGCTTTTATCCACAAATACATACAATGATCCAGGTGTCAGAATTGTAGCTTCTACACTGGAGGGTCTGGGACCACTGACAGTTACATTGTAGGTCAGGGACTTCCCTGTAAATGAGAAGCCGTGCTGGCAGGGCTGTAGTAACTTGTCAAGTGGCCATTGTTTAAGTGCAAATCTACAAAATGAGAGGGAGCATCGTTTTTGACTGTTGGGAACAAGGCAACTACAGCTACTCTTCACCAGACATCTACCCACAACCTTGTTAATTGTAAATCAATTTGGTGTTAATCAGGTGGTGGATACTAACTGGGGATTCACCTGTGTTCATATATATAGGAGCAGGCTGAAATTGTGGTTGTTGGATTGGAGGTGTATGATATGTAACGTGTGTCCCTGAAAATCAAATTTGAAAGTGGACAAAAACTGGACTGCAGTTCAATCCTTCACCAACTTGCTACCTGATTTCTAATGCACCCTCCTCTGCAGGGGTCATTACAAACTCATAGGCCTTGGGTTTCTGTTACATTGTGTTGGTTTTCTCAGCAAAACATCGAGGATTTTTAAACGGAAATTATGTTCAGTGTAAATCGAGTTCCAGCCCCATCCACAAAATTGGCGCCATCCCCATATCAAATTAAACAATAGCAAGTTTCCGCTAATTGCATCTGTTTTCAGGCTTTTGAGAAGGCTTTTAAAATTTAACTTTTTTGGGGCACAAAGACATTAAAAGGCACATTTTAAAAGCTTTTCAATACTTTTTTAATTTATGAGGAAACTGACTACTGTGCATCAATGCAACGAGTGTGTTGTTCTGTATAGTTTTTTAAAATCATTTTCACTTATTTAAAATCCGGTTACTCAGCATTTTTTATTCGCTCATGGGATGTGAGTGTCACTGGCAAGGCCTGCATTTGCTGCCCATCAAAATTGCCCTTGAGAAGGTGGTGGTTAGCCATCTTCTTGAACCACTGCAGTCCATGGTACACCCACAGTGGTATTAAGAAGGGAGTTCCAGGATTTTGTGACAGTGACTGTGAATGAACGGCGATACAGTTCCAAGTCAGGATGGTGTGTGACTTGGAGGGGACCTTGCAGGTGGTGGTGCTCCCATGCATCTGCTGCCCTTGTCCTTCTAGGTGGAAGAGGTTATGAGTTTGGAAGGTGCTGTCGAGGAGATTTCGTGAGTTGCTGCAGTGCACCTTGTGTATGGTACACGCTGCTGCCACTGTGGTGGTGGAGGGAGTGAACGTTGAAGGTGGTGGATGGTGTAAGAAATGTGGATTCTGTCATTTTTATTGGCCTTTTTATATTTTTTTTGTATTACGAATTTTATTTACTTTCATACATATATATATGTATATGTTTTGTGTAAGCTTTTGGTAAATGAAGAGTTAACTTTAGCTGTGTATCTTACTGGAAAAAACTGCTGCTTGTATAGTTTGAGTTGACCAGAATTACTTCATGATTACTTTGGTAATCACAAGATATCGAAAACTATGTAACAAGCTGTGATCAAACTGTGACAGAAAAACAAGATGAGACCCGTCGGAAATGCATGACTTAATAACATGAACAGTTAAAGGGAAAGAAAAGAACAGATATTTAAAACTATGTAACAAGTTATGATCAAAATGTAACAGAAAAGCAGGATGAGTCCCGCCAGAAATGTGTGATCTCAAGGTTATAATGAATTGTTTGTACAGATTAACCTCATGTTTTGTGCACATGATCATGATTAATATACAAATGGAAGTACTGACAAATGAAATGGCAGTACCAATCAAAACAGTGATATGTATGAACCTACCAATCAGTGCACAGGAGGAGCCATTGGCTACAACGAATAAAGGACAGACCAGGAGGGGTTTGGTGCACAGATTTGAAGAAGAAAAAGGGAGAGACAAGAGGAGTCACGAGCTGTCTGTGCCACTAGAGCCAGTGGAGAGTAAAGGCCATCTGGACTAGGATATTAACTGCTTTGAATTTGTTAAGTATTGTTTTTAGCCTTAATAAATCATCCTGATACCACGACATCTGGTGTCTCCTTGTCCAAAGTCTTATTGTCTGGTCCAAGACCAAATTATAAGTAAAGTCCTTAATCTTACATTGGCACCCCAGATGGGACCAGACTAGGACTTGGAATATTTGGTGTTAGTGGGTAGGGACCTTGGTAGTGTTTGACAGGCCATCATTCACGCCAGGGAAGGAAAGCCTCCGGATTGTGGGATCAGTAGAACCTGCCAGTCAATTAAAGGCGAATGAAAAGATGTTAGGGAAGAACAAGAATAATGTTCTGTCGACATACAAAGAGAAATTAGATAATGCGCCAGATAGTGAGATCCAGATTTTGTTGACAGAATGTTTAACAAAGGGAGAGAGCGCTCCCTTCGATGAAGTAGTTGTGTTCATTCAAGGGAGAGTGGACAACAAAAAGTTGAAAGCAAAAAA
This sequence comes from Heterodontus francisci, assembly GCF_036365525.1. NCBI lineage: Eukaryota > Metazoa > Chordata > Chondrichthyes > Heterodontiformes > Heterodontidae > Heterodontus > Heterodontus francisci. Next base: position 32,302,556 of record NC_090376.1, on the reverse strand, counting down.
GGCAAGAGATCTACTTGCCTACGGAACATTTCATTACGCTAATATAAGTGACAATTGGGCACAACCAAAGCAAACTGAAATAGAGAATTTGAAACAACAATTACAAGACTTACAAGTGCAGAAAAATCAGGAGATTAGTCAGTTGGAAAAACAAGTCCAAAGTTTAATAATAGACAAGCAGCAAAACACAGCGATGTTGCAGCAGCAAAGCTTTACTTGATAACAGGTTCATTCACTAATGGTTAAATGTGAGCAGCAAGAGGAAGAATTGAATACTTATAGTAGGGAGAATGTAAAGCTTAGACATGAATTAGAGGATGCTCGGGGTGCCCTAAGAGAAGCTGTCAGGCAGCCATTTAAGGAGGCTGACCACTCCCATGCCAACTTAAAATCCTGGAACTGGAGGGATAATTAGGGAAACAAGAAACCTACATCTCCGCGGTGACAATGGCAGACAAAGTGGGAGATGATAGATTGGAATAGCTTAGCCAGTAAGGCAGCCCAATACAGCCATCGTGATGATTGGCTCAAACCCGAGACATCTGCTGGATCCCAGGTTTACCCTGGCCCTCCAGTGGCAGTGGTAGCAACCACAATCACTTCTGGCAGAGATGGTGATGTAATCCTTAAAGAGCGATGCTCTGCTCCATTGACCCATACCTAGTTGCAAGCCTGTGTACATGAGTTAGGGGCCATGCAAGATGGGGGTGATCCCCTTGAGGTTAATAGACACTGGGCATATTTCCTACAGGGTCACTCAGAATTAGAAACGGGAGATTGGAAGCATATCCTGCTTCCTGCATGTGACCCAAAATTGGAGTCCAATCTAGAGCACGCTGTCTATGATGCTTTGACTAGCCCCAATGCCACATTGACCCATATCCTAATGCCTTTGGTCAAAGAGCTATTAACATGGCCGAAGCATTGCATCAGACCAAAAAAAACGTGGGCTGTTTTATCCTGAATGGCATTGAGCTTTTTGAGTATTGTTGGAGATGCACGCATCCGGGCAAGTTGAGAGTATTCCATCACACTCCTGACTTATGCCTTCTAGGTGGTGGACAGGATATGGGGAGTCAGGAGATGAATTATACACCACAGAATACCCAGCCTCTGATTCTTGTAACCACATTTATTTATATGGCTGGTTCAGTTAAGTTTCTGGTCAATGGTAACCCCCAGGATGTTGATGGTGGGGTATTCACTGATGAACGTCAAATAGAGATGATTAGATTATTGTTGGAGATGGTCATTGCCTGGCAATTGTGTGGCGTGAACGTTACTTGCCATTTATCAGCCCAAACGGAATGTCATCCAGGTCTTGCTGTATGTGGGCACAGACTGTTTCAGTGTCTGAGGAATTGTGAATGACACTAAACACTGTGTAATCATCAGTGAACAGCCTCACCTCTGACCTTATGATGGAGGGAAGGTCATTGATGCAGCAGCTGAAGATGGTTGGACCTAGGACACTACCTTGAGGAACTCCAGCAGCGATGTCCTGGGACTGAGATGATTGGCCTCCAACAACCGCAATCACCTTCCTTTGTGCTAGGTATGACTACAACCAGTGGAGAGTTTTCCCCAATTCCCATTGATTTAATTTTGCTAGGGCTCCTTGAAGTCATATTCGGTCAAATGCTGCCTTGATGTCAAGGGCAGTTACTCTCACCTTGCCCCTGAATTCATCTGTTTTGTCCATAATTGGACCAAGGCTGTAATGAGGTCTGGAGCCAAGTGTTCTTGGCAGGATGACACTTTCCATCACTTTGCTGATTCTTGAGGAGACTGATGGGACAGTAATTGGTCAGATTTGATATGTCCTGCTTTTTGTGGATAGGACACAGCTGGGAAATTTCCCCATTGTCAGGTACACGCCAGTTTTGTAGCTGTACTGGAACAGCTTGGCCCAGGGACATGGCTAGTTCTGAAGCAAAAGTCTTCAGTATTACAGCCCGGATGTTGTCAGCGCCCAAGGTCTTTGCTTTATCCAGTGCAATCAGCCGGGTCTTGATATCACGTGGAGTGAGTAAAATTGGCTGAAGACTGGCATCTGTGATGCTGGGAACCTCAGGAGGAGACCGAGATGGATCATGGACTTGACACTTCTGGCCGAAGATGGTTGCAAATGCTTCAGCCTTATTTTTTGCACTGACCTGCTAGACTCCACCATCATTGAGGATGGGGATTTTTGTGGAGCCTCCTCCTGCTGATAGTTGTTTAATTGTCCACCACAATTCACGACTGGATGTGACTTCAGAGCTTTGATCTGATCCATTGGTTGTGGGATCACTTAGCTCCATCTATAGCATGCTGCTTCCACTGTTTAGCATGCATGTAGTCTTATGTTGTAGCTTAACTCAGTTAGCATCTCATTTTTAGGTATCCTGGTGCTGCTCCTGGCAAGCTCTCCTGCACTCCTCATTGAACCAGGGTTGATCGCCCAGATTTCTGGTAATGGTAGAGTGAGGGATATGCTGGGCCATGACGTTACAGATTGTGGTTGAATACAATTCTGCTGCTGCTGATGGCCCACAGCGCCTCATGTATGCCCAGTTTTGAGCTGCTAGATCTGTTCTGAATCTATCCCATTTAGCACAGTAGTAGTGCTACACAACATGATGGAGAGGGTCCTCAATGTGAAGACAGGACTTTGTCTTCACAAGGACTTTGAGGTGGTTACTACTACCAATACTGTCAGGGACAGATGCATCTGTGACAGGTAGATTGGTGAGGACAAAATCAAGTGAGTTTTTCCCTCTTGTTGGTTCTCTCCCCACCTGCGACAGGCCCAGCCAAGCCGACGTGTCCTTCAGGACTCAGTCAGCTCAGTCAGTAATGGTGATACTGAGCCACTTTTGGTGTTGAACATTGAAGTTTGCCACTCAGAGTACATTCTGTGCCCTTGCTTCTTCCAAGTGGTGTTCAACATGGAGGGGTACTGATTCATCAACTGAGTGAAGGCAATACATGATAATCAGCAGGAGGTTTCCTTGTCCATGTTTGAGCTGATGTCATGAGAGTTCCTGGGGTCTGGAGTAAATTTTGAGGACTCCCAGGGCCACTCCCTCCTGACTGTATACCACTATGCTGCTACCTCTGGTCAGTCTGTCATGCTGATGGGACAGGACATACACAGGGATGGTGATGGAGGAGACTGGGTCATTGGCTGTAAGGTATGATGGTGCATATGACTGGTGGACAAGACACTCTGATTAGAAATGCTTAGTTTTATGATAAACCCATTTTCAGCTTTATTAATAAAACTCCATGTTACTACTCCTAAATATATCAAGGCATATTTTTAATACTAAAGATTTTTTTTGAAAGTTATTTCGTAAAGTGCTGCCCGATTGTGTTGGTGCATGGAAGATATGCAAATGAGTTTGAGCAGAAACTTGTGTAAAAAAAAATGGGCTTGATGGGCCGAATGGCCTCCTTTGGTGCTGTAACGATTCTATGACTTCTTAAAACTAGTACAATTTTCAGTACAATTTGCTCCTGGCCAGATTTGCTTTTTTAAGAACATATTTGCTTCATTACAGAGAGAATGAAATTCTAACCATTAACATTTTAAATAAGATTGAATCTACTGTTCTGTGTTCTGGTAAATCTCCCAGGCCTGTGCCCTGGAGGCTTCCATCCAACAAAAATTATGTTTAACTTTTATATTCAATGAAACAGAGCTGCTTTTGTTTTCGACCATTTGTAGCCATTGGTAATTGACTGATAGACTGCAAGTGTTCGAAATATGAAGTTATTTTGACTATGTCCTTTTACTGGGCCTGTAGGTTGCTCATCCTTGGGTTTTATTGCACCTAAGACGATACAGGCCAGGCCCTGTCCAGTACCACTTTGAAATCTGTCACGGGGACATGTGCACAAAGTGGATCAGACTGTCACTGTGAGGAACTGGCTAGTCTTTTCTTGGCACGTCGCAAAGATGGGTAGTGGAGGGGAATTTCCTCAGTGGTTTCTCCCACTTTTTGCTGTGATTTCAGGAAGTCCAGCGAAAACCTCGTTTACAAAGTAAACCAGGTTTCCACCGAACTTCCATCCAAATTACATTAATGATTCGAGCCCCAAGTTTATTCACCCTAGTGTAGTTGGGCTGAAAACATAAAAATAATTGAGGCAGACTTCTTTCTTTTGGGCCTCCTTATCTCGAGAGACAATGGATACGCGCCTGGAGGTGGTCAGTGGTTTGTGAAGCAGCGCCTGGAGTGGCTATAAAGGCCAATTCTGGAGTGACAGGCTCTTCCACAGGTGCTGCAGAGAAATTTGTTTGTCGGGGCTGTTGCACAGTTGGCTCTCCCCTTGCGCCTCTGTCTTTTTTCCTGCCAACTACTACAGACTATGAATCCATATATCATAATAATCTTGCAGCACTGCACAATGCCAGTTTTTCTGTACGGAAGTTGTTATGGCCTGGATCTTCATTAATTCAATGGGCCGGATTTTGCTCCACTGAGCCCTGCTGTTAATTAAGCTTGCACTTTCCCATAGACTTTCTGAGGGTCTGTGCACTGCAAGTTGCTGTCAGTGGGACATCAGGGTGGTGATAACAGACTTCTTACAGCCCACCATGTTACATGATCATAAATCATAACTAACATCATCTCAAAGAAAATTGAACTTCTTGTTAAATCGACCTCCTGGTGCAGGGTGCAAGTCAAGTGTAGTGGGAGATCAAATTGGCATCTGGGACCTGTGCGAACAGGGCAAGCAGTTGTGTGTCTCTTTAACTAATCAAATTGAAGAACCATAAATGAACAGTACAGAACCTGAACTGGGAAGTGTTAGTCAGAATAGTGAATTCAAAGTTAAATCATGTATAGAAAGAAAAATTTAGAGAGGAAAAGAAAAATTGGATTATGTGAGAGAGATAAAAGAGAAGAAAGAAAAAGTTTTAAAAAAGCCTGTTATTTATATTAGCTTTTTAAAAATCTCTAACAAAATTAAAAGCTGAAGGAATGAGACGCCACACTTGTAAAAATTAATTTTCAGCAGCAGAGAGATTGTTTGGCAGTAATTAAGACTCATCACTCTTTTAAAAGGGTACTTACACTGCAATGGACAAGCCCCAATTTTATGTGGTGAGTTTAATCTGTATCTATGACATCGGTGGATTTGAATGAGGAGTCAGATGGTGAGATGCCTTTTCCGCACAGCTTATGGAGGACCGTTTCAACTTCGACAGCAGCTTCTGGATCTTCATATTTAACTGTGCATGTGTGCTCTCCAGGTTGGCGTGTAGGTAACAGTAAGGGCTGTTCATATTGATATGCCACCCTCACTTGTTAGTATCAACAATTGTAGCCTACAGTCATGGACTGTTGGATTCTCAAGGGCAATTAGCGATGGGCAAGAAATGCTGGCCTAGCCAGTGACACCCACATCCCATGAAGGAATAAAAGAAAATACATGCAGGAATGTAAATAACTCAAGTTAAAATATAAGTATATGATCATGAAACCCATTGTTCAAATAGATTGAATCTTGCCCATCAATATATGGATGGAATTTTACTCTTGTGGACGGGAGCCATCCACTGACTGAAAAGTTGATGGCGAACCCGCCTTCGCCTGGTCTAGGGATCCGCTCCGCATTTTGCGCTGCCAAGCCTTTAATTGGTCTGAGGCAGGACTCCCATCTCATTGAAGCAGGAAGTCCCGCCTAATGGAGCTGTCAGACAATCAGAGGGCTGGCAGCTCTCTGTCCCAGCAGCGCCACCGGGAGCAGTGGCCACTGCTGGGAGTGCAACCCAGCCATCGCAAAGACAAAAGCAGGTGGCTCTCTGACGATCAGGCGCCCTGTGCCCGACGGAGGGCCACCCCCACTTCCCCAACGGCACCCAGCACCCAACACGACCGCCCCCCCAACACCCGTCCCGCCCAATCGACCACCCGTGCCTCACCAGGGGTCACTGACCTGAAACCTTAACTCTGCTTCTCTCTCCACAGGTGCTGCCAGACCTGCTGAGTATTTCCAGCATTTCTTGTTTTTATTTCAGATTTACAGCATCTGCAGTATTTTGCCTTTATTATTGCAAAGAAGATGTTTGGGAGCCCCAGAATCAAGATATGTTTCTGATGCCTCGCCGGGGTGATCGGTCAGGCCCCGGCAAGGCAAGGGTGGTCGATCGCTGGGATCGGGGGGGGCCGTGTTGGGTGCTGGGGATGGTTGGGGCAGTGGGAGCGGCCCTCCGTTGGGCACAGGGAGTCTGATCATGATGGCCCCCCGCCCCCAGGCTGTCAGAGAGCCACCTGCTTTTGTCAGGTGGCTTCTCTCAGGCCTGGGCCACCCGACCGGCTACGGGTACAATCCCTGTGGCGGCGGGCGGAGGCTCTTACATGGCCACTTAAGACATGATTGGCCTGGGGTGGGCAGGCCATGTTTTGCTGCTGTTCTGCATAAAGTGGCAGCAGAAACGGGTCGGGAAGGGCCCCCCGAGGCTCCCGCTCCATTTTATGCCCACTCCCCGCCTACGCCACCTTCCCGCCCACCCCCGGATGAGGACAGAATTTTAGTCTGCTGTCGTCCCATCACCTACCTCTACAGTTAACTGAGACAAGGCCGGTATTCTTTGCCCATCTCTACTTGCCCTTGGGAAGTGATGATAAGCCCCCTTCTTGTACCATTGCAGTCTGTGTGGTGAGGATACTCCCACAGTGCTGTTGTAGGATTTTGACCCTACTACGATGAAGTAAAGGTGATATATGTTTAATCAAGGTGGTGTGTAACTTGGAGGGGAGCTTGTAGATGATGGTGTTCCCATGCACCAGATGCCTTTGTTCATTAAGCTGGTGGTGCTGTCCAAAGAAGCCATGAGTTACTGCAGTGCATGCTGTAGATAGTACATACTGTAGCTACAGTGTGCTACAGTGGTAGAGGGAATGAATGTTTAAGGTGATGGATGGGCTGCTGATCAAGCAGGCTGCTTTGTCCTGGATGGTGTCGCGCTTCTTGAGTGTTGTTGGAGCTGCACTCATCCAGGCAAGTGGAGAGTATTCCATCACACTGCCTTGTAGATGGCTTTGGGAATTCAGCAGTTGAACCACTTGCCACAGACTACCTATTCTATTAGAATCAACATTTATGTGGCTGATCCACTTGAGTTTCTGTTTCAGATTTCCATGATAAACTACTGCTTGGGTGAGGTAAAGAAGAAATTGTTTACCATTAGAAACAACTGGACAAAAGCAAGGAGGAACACATTGAGGAAGATAATTTTAGGATTCATTGCAGATTGGAGTTTCATAGATAATTTCAGTTCCTGGAGGCACGAGGAAAACCTGTTTCAAAAACTACTCTCAACCTCCTCTGTGTTCCTTCTGGGGAATGTTGATGGCCCTGATATTTATAGGGAGATGGGAAGGGAGTGATGTGGGGGCTCAGGGCAACCAAGAAACCTGGATATGCAGGTAACATGGAGGTCCTGAAACATTTAGCATCAGGACCTCATTCTTTTCTCTGTTTCTCGGCACACAGTCAGTCAGATTGAGAGCTGGTTGCCTGTTGGGCAGAAACGCCCATGCTGATAGGCCACAACAGGGGAATGGAGAAGAGGGAGGAAGCAGGGTGAAGATTGCAATGTGGGAGAAGATTGTGGATGGATGGTCTGGGGATGGGGGGGTGGTGGCGGTAGATTGTGGATGGATGGTCTGTGGGTGGGGGATTGTGGATGGATGGTCTGGGGGTGGGGGGGTGGCAATTGTGGATGGATGGTAAGGGGGTGGGGGATTGTGGATGGATGGCCCGGGGGTGGAGGATTATGAATGGATGGTCTGGGGGTTGGTGGGGAGGATTGTGGATGGATGGTCCGGGGGTGGGGTGGGGGCAATTGTGGATGGAAGGTCTGGGGGGTGGGGAGGGGGGATTGTGGATAGAAGGTGTTTCGTCTTTATGTTGTTTCTGGTTCCCAGATGTTGGAAAGAATCACACTTTAAACTGGTTCACCAGGATGTTGCCTGGTATGGAGGGCGCTAGCTATGAAGAGAGGTTGAGTAGATTAGGATTATTTTCATTAGAAAGACGGAGGTTGAGGGGGGACCTGATTGAGGTGTACAAAATCATGAGAGGTATAGACAGGGTGGATAGCAAGAAGCTTTTTCCTAGAGTGGGGGATTCAATTACAAGGGGACACGAGTTCAAAGTGAAAGGGGAAAAGTTTAGGGGGGATATGCGTGGAAAGTTCTTTACGCAGAGGGTGGTGGGTGCCTGGAACGCATTGCCAGTGGAGGTGGTAGACGCGGGCACGATAGCGTCTTTTAAGATGTATCTAGACAGATACATGAATGGGCAGGAAGTAAAGAGATACAGACCCTTAGAAAATAGGCGACAGGTTTAGATAGAGGATCTGGATCGGCGTAGGCTTGGAGGGCCGAAGGGCCTGTTCCTGTGCTGTAATTTTCTTTGTTCTTTGTTCTCCCGAATTCATGATGGGCTGTAGCAGTGCATTCATTCCTGTGCCAGCTGACATTTCGATCTTTTTTTTTAGAGTTTTCGTGCTAGTCACTCAGTTTTTCTGTCTCTCTCTCTAGCACTATATTAGGTTGCTTTTCTCAATCTGATGCTTTTAAAAATGTTCTAGGTTTACTCACAGACACTCGCTGCCACCATGTTTCATCTTTATATTGTTTCTGGTTCCCAGATGTTGGAAAGAAAGACACTTTAAACTTGGAAAGGCTAGAGTCAGTCTTGTTTATTGCAGCACCAGGCTTTGTGCTGCAGAACCTGATTCCACTGGTTCTTGTGTTACATATAACATGACTCCCCAATGCAGCCATGAATGAGGTCCCCCACTGGAATGCTTACACATAGCTACTAGTTCCTAGCTTATTAGTTCCTAACACTTTACAGATAGTATAACAAGATATATTTTGGATGGTTTGGGGGTGGGGGAGGGCGGGACAGTAGGGTGTGGATGCATGGTCTGGGGGGGTTTGTGGATAGAAGGACAGGGGAGATTATGGAATGTGGGGTGGCATTGTGAATGCAGGATAAGATCGGGGTACAAGGCAGGGAGAAATCAGATTGCAAGGGAGATGGAAGCCGATTGCGAGGTAAGATGCGGGTTTGCTTCAGGGACGGTGGGGGGGGGGGGGTGGGGTGGATGCACTCCTGCTCCTCCTGGGACATGAGCAGCACTGGGAATGCATTTACCTACTGGATTCAGCCCTTCTCTCCTCACTTCAGTTGCTGGCTGTCCCATGCACATGGAAACCATGCTGGGGATGTTAAATTTAAAGGTAAGTAAAATTCAATTCAAAATGACCTCATTAACAGGTCGTAAGGACGTTACTTGCTGTGAAAAGTACCTGCCTTTAATTATTAATTTAATTAATGCTCCAACTGCATCGAGTAGTTTACTTGCAGGATCCAAACGTGCCACCACTAAACCTGGAAGTGGCCATGTTGAAGCCAGGTTGCGGTCGCAATCTAAAAGTAACTTATTTTAACTACTCATCCATGGTGCCCCCAACCCAATAGTGTTTGATAGTTAAATTCCCCCTTGATGTTTCATTAAAAAAATTATCATTGAATTTACTCACATCTTCCTTTCTAATACATACCGAATGTTTCAGCAATGACAGTGATTTACAGTAGCTATTTTAAGAAGTATGATAGACCCTTAACTCATGAATGCTTCAGGGTGTTTGAGTGAAAGAAAGCCTGGAACTCAATGATAGCATTAATGAGATGTTCTATTTATTTTATCACTGGTAGAAGCTGAGCATGCTTTCAAATGAATTCTGGAGCACTTTAAATTAACATCTCTGATTTTCACACGTGAATGATCAGTCCTCAGTGATCACTAACCACATCCATCAAACACTAGTATTACCATTTTGCACCTTTGTTTTATGTTATGTGTTGAAAAACATATTTGTAGCTACCAGACTGGAAGAAATTATTACCAAGAGAATTAAAGATCAAACATTCTGAAAGCAAAATATCCACACTTCACCTTTTGATATTACTAACATTATTATTTGACATATCCTTTAATATTAAGTAATAAAATACTTCATTTTCACATATTACGTAACAAGGGTGGTTAATTATTAATAGAATTAATAACATCAAAATTGGAAACCTTTTGCATCCCACACTGATAATTGCTATCACTATTTTGCTCTTCTTCATTCTCACCCTAACATTTTTCATATTCTTTTCGCTTTGCTTAGTTCAGTACTGCATCACATCTCTACCCACTGAGGCACTGGGGAGTACTTCTTAGTAATTCCATTCTCCAATGAAGGAATTATTGATAAAATATGTAGCTAACTCAAACTTACTTGAGAAAGAATAATGGGTTAAATATTGAAACTCAAACATGGGAAGAATTAATTATGGGCAAAGTTTCTACCTAACTTAAACTTAGGTAGCCAAGCAGCACAAAAAATGACGTAACACTGAAAAAAAAGTCATCTGGTTATTTACCCAAACTATCAGATAAAGGAAGGGGGTAACTTTAGTATTTTAGCAAAGAAGTGTGAAAACAAGAAAGCTACATTTTATGAATATAAAAATAGTCTTCTTCATCCCGGAGGTAGTGTGCAGTGTTATACTCCAGAAAGTCCGGTGGTGAGGGATAGAAGTGGAGCCGATCTTTAGGCACTTTATAATCATTTATTTACCAAGATACACATTATAAACATGCACCTCCTCCACCAACAACCACAGTTTCAGTCAGTTCCTTTTTATAAGAGCACAAATGAATCCCCAGAAATGCCCACCATCTGCCAACAATGAAACACAATTATGATGCAGGAGGATGACAGTCTTCAACACAGAAATACAATGGGCTGAATTTTCCCAGTCCTTTGGAAATGGGCTAGGAGGTGGGAGGGCTTTCAATATGGCGGGGGAAGGATCACATCTCACATCCGCCAGCATTTTACCAGCATCGGGAGGGGCTACCACCACATGGGACATCGCCAGGTAAACGCTGGCAACCTCCAAGTGGGTTCTGTTGTACACACAGAGCTGAACAAAGTTAAATATAGAACAGAAAGCAAAAGAACAGCAAAAGGATGGATATCAAATTTTACAACATGAACTGGAAGGCCATTGATATCCTATTGGAACTGAAACTTTTTAAATGAAGAATGCAGTTATGCTTCATAGACCAAGTGGTTACAGAACCAGAGAAGCAGGCTGTGAAAGTACTGATAGTAGTTGAAAATGAGGGGTTATACAAAATCAATACTTCTGGCTTAACTGAAGAGGACCAAAAAGATCCCGCAAAGATATGGAAAGTGAAGATCAGCTTGGACAAGAGTGAATTTTAGAATTCATCTCCCGGAATTGATGTCCTACAGCCATCAGCCACAGGAATCAATAGATCAATTTGTCAGTAGATGCCGTTGTAAGGGCAACAAATGTGATTTTTCAGAAACTGAGCTGTCTGAGCGAATAATGGAGCTGGTGATTGTCTCAACACCTATTGAAGTGTTCCAAAAAGACTGCTTTGGGAAAAAGAAAGGTCACAGCATTGATGCGTGGCTAGAAGGTGGCAGGAAATACGAAGCTATTGTAGCTAGACAACAGTATCTGCAACCATGAGGTGCAGCCAACAGTATTGCCACGGTAACCAGATCAGAAAAAGTAAGCAAGCTGTCAGGTAAGTGTAGTTTGTCCCACTCACCGCGAAGTTGTCCTTCATTTAAATGCAGGGGGTGGAATGCCCACCCCTGTTGATGTAGAGTGGCGGGTGCTCCATCCCCAGCAACGGCGTCCAGTGCCACAGCACAGGTACCGGCGCCATTTTTAAAGGACTTCAAGCCCTTCAATGAGATTTAAATTTTTAAAGGTCCAACTGTCCAAAAAATGAAATTAAACTTTTAATTGCACTTGGAATTCCATCTCCCATCCTCACAATGATTAATCAATGTGTAAATTGCCCTCTCGCCCCAAAAGAAACTTTTTCTCAGATCTTAAACTTCCCCCCCAAACTTTACTAACTTTGACCCTCAACCCCTTCCCACTATCCCCGCAACCAATAGGAGGAGTTTTACCTGTTGCCCACTTCCCCCGCCCCGAGAACGTCACTCCTCTCCCATCCCCATCACGAACCGAGATCCAAAGGCGCAGGAGTTCCGGCCATTGGCCGGAATATCGGCGTGGGGCAGCTGTCAATACAAGGTAAGTCATTAGTCATTAATTAACATTTATTTGAATATTTAAATTAAGTCTCCATCGCTGTGCGGCGGGGGGTCGCCACGAGGCCTTGCTGCAGCCGGTAAAATAGAGTGGAGCCTTCCTGATGTCAAGGCCTGAGGCGGGCTTCTCCTGGAGTATTTTCCAAGCACCCCGCCATGACCCCAGACGATGGGGGGGCTGGTAAAATTCAGCCCATTGTGTTGATGAAGAACTGGAAGGTTTGGATACTATTAAATCATGTGCCCAAAGAAAGTTAGCAAACACGCACTCAGGACTAAGATTGACATGGGAGCTAGTGCAAATAGCCTACCAGTGCAAATCCTGAAGGATATATACCAGGGTCGTTGGAAATTAATGATGCAACCGACAACTGCAAAGTTAACTGCATACAATGGGTCACCCATCCCTTGCAGTGGCACACTAACAATGCAATGCAGCGATGGCAAGTCAGCATGGAAACCATAAATATTTTACCTGGCAGGCACGAGCAGAACAGTAGTGGCAGGACTACCAGTGTGTAAGGATCTCAGCACGTGACTATGCACGAGATCACTGAGGTACCCATTACAGCAGAAGAGACCAAGGGTACCTGCATTGAGTCAGTCCACGACCTACAACAAATGTACCCGGACAGGTTCGATGCCATAGGAGATTTCAAAGGTGACGCCATACTGCACCTCAGACAGGATCCAATTCCGTCAATCGACCCTCCCAGAAAGTGCAGCGTGTGCATACGAGAAAAGCTTAAGCGCGAGTTAGGTGACATGGAACACAATGGCATCATCCATCGCGGGCAACATCACACAGACTTGGGCAGCTCAATTACGTGCGTACTGAAGAAGGATGGAGCAATCAGGGTATGTCTAGATCTGAGGCATCTAAACCTCTCCCTAAAGAGATGCCCCAACACTACAGGAATTGAATCCCAAGTTCACAGGAGCCAGATTCTTCTCCAAGTTGGATGCTAAACATGGATATTGGTCAGTACACCTAGCTAAGGAATCTCAGGAAGTCACCACCTTCAGAACACCATTTGGAAGATATTGCTTTCAGAGACTACCCTTTGGCTTATCTGTCAGTCAAGATCTGTTTCAGCAGCATATGGACAAAATTATAGAAAACATGTATACATGGATGGAAAACATGGATGCATATGCATTGCTGATAATATTGCGGTAATGGGCAAAACCAAACAAGAGCATGATCGAAATCTTCACTCACTGATGGTAAAAGCTCGTCGCGAAGGGATTGTTTTTAACAGCAAGAAGTACCAGTTGAATGTAAGTCAGATCAATTTCTTTGGCTCCGTCTATTCAGATTGCGGAATCCATCCTGACCCAGGCAAAGTTGAAGATGTAAGGCATATGCCTACACCACAAAACAAAGAATATCTACAGAGATGTCTAATTTATCTGACAAAGTATCATCACTGAGAGAGCTCTTAAAGAAAGACATACCATTTGTATGGCAGGAGGACCATCAGCATATGTTTGAGTCTCACAAACAAGCATTGTCAGCAGAAACCTGTAGCCTGCAGTACTATGGGCTGAGGAAGAAGGACAATCCTGGAAGCTGATGCATCACAGAAAGGGCTAGGAGCGTGCATCCTGCAGGATGGCACCAACTGCACTCGGGTCCAAAAGTTTATCCTCAGCACAATACAATTACTCTGGTGTTTGGGATCACCAGGTTCCACACCTACCTGTTCAGTAAGCAGTTCACTGTGGAACTGACTACAAACCACTGGAAATGATCTGGCGCAAATCATTAACAAGCACACCACCTCGACCACAGCGACTTTTAGTGAAAGTACTGGGGTATGACTTTGACATCTGCTGCAAATCGGGTACCAAAATGGTCACCTCAGACACACTGAGCAGATTGCCAAATCCGAACAAGAATGAAGAAGTCCCACTGGATCTACAACTAGACAGGATGGACATCGAGGTGGAAGATGTGCTTGAAATCGATTTATTGCATTTTGGTCAGCACAAATGTGACCAACTACAATCAGAAACAGCCAATGACCCCCAACTGAAGGCACTGTGGAGAGTCATCATAGAAGGTTGGCCCGATACAATAAAAGAGGTGCCAGAAACCCTCAGATGCTTTTGGCCTTATAGGGATGAACTCGGTATCTCGAGAGGCGTCACCTTCGGAGGAAAACAAGTGATTGTGCCCAAGGCTCTCCGACAGGACATCTTGTCACAATTTCACCAAGGCCATATGGGTAAAGAGCGAATGAGATGACTGGCACAAGGTACTGTTCTTTGGCCAGGGATTAACGGTGACATTGAAAGATTAGTGAGGATGTGCGAGGCATGCCAGAACCACCAGCCACAACAACACAAAGATCCTCTACACGCTCACGAAATTCCGTCAGTCCCTTGGTCCAAAATCACCAATGATCTATTTACCATGAATGGAGATGACTATCTTAGTCACTGATTATGTCACCAAATTTCCAATTGTCAGGCAGGTAAAAGACTTCTAATGTAGTTGTCACAGACCCATTGAGTGCCATATTCAATCTGTTCGGTGCACCTGAAGAAATGATTTGGGCCACAGTATACCGATAGACCTTTCAGGAAGATATGTGCCAAATGGTACGTAAACCATGTGACATCCTCACCACAGTACCCTCGATCTAATGGTCTTGTCAATGAATGGGTCACACAGTTAAATTGCTTATCCTGAAGCGTAGGACAACGAAACAAGATTTTCGTGTTGCCAGGTTATACCTCAGAGTTATACCTATGGATATGGGCTCACGTATGGGATCATGTTTGGCAGACAGGTGAGAACAATTCTTCCAAGCCATCATCTGTCCAAATTCTCTGAGACACTTCTCAAAAAACAAGGGAGAATGAAGATGGTGTATGTCTGACATGCAGGGGCGGAACTACCTCAGCTACACGTAGGACACAAAGTCAGGGTCATACATCCCACAATGAGAACATTGTTACCTGCAGAGGTATCTAAACTATGCAGTGAGCCTAGGTCGTACAAGGTTACAACATTTAACGGAGCAGTGTCGAGAAGGAACCGAAGCCAACTAAGAGAAGCGTGCAATACTCCAATTGCACACAGTAGACTCGAAAGAACACACTCCAGCGATGCGGATGTGACAGAACAACAGGACAACAACAAACACATTGACAACCCATCTGCAAGCCAAGAACAGCCAAGGGTGAAAACCAAACCTCCAGAAGGTTATACCGTAACAAGGTCTGGAAGAGTCGACAAACCACCAAAATGATATATGGACTCTTAAGCTTCTGCACTCATAAATTTCACAATCCCTATCCTTATACATGTAAATTTTGTAATCTATATCCCAGTATAGCTAATTTGATATTATCCAATTTTATGTTTTTACTTGTAGCATACGAGACATCTTTGGAAAGAAAGGGGATGTTGTATGATCGCTTTAAGAGTGATGTCCCTTTAAGAACTCAGTATGCTAATGAGCTAAGTACGAGGATGTAGTCATGTGACTAGAAGCCATCTCTCTCTGCACTGTTATACTCTGGACAAAGTTTCTGTATATAGATTGCTCTGTATTGTGTGTATTAATTTAGCTATAAACAAATCTTCTCGAGATCTTCAAGGAACTGGAATCCACGTACCTCATGGTGTTGCTCAAGATAACACAAAGAAACCCATGACAGGTTCCCAGGGCGAGGTGCCCTCTCCTTTGTGATGCAACCTCAGCAGCGACCACCGCTAGTGGTGGCACTGCCAAGTCTGTAGAGCTGCCAGCCCTCTGATTGGGCCGGAGCTCACGGGGGCGGGTTGTTGTCCTCAGTTGGAAGGCGGTCCCAGTGGCAAACTGTTAATTGGCCTCCATCGGCAAAATGCTGCCGCAGGGTCCCGCTGCCCTATGGGGCATGGTCGTGTCCCACTATTGGCCCCGGCGGTGGGACTTGATCGTCTTCTGCCAAATTCAGCCCAACCTCTCTTCCAGGAAACAGGTGTGAGGAGGTAACAAGTTGGAGGAAAACCGTCTCCATCAAGCAAAGAAGTTGACACAAGTAAAGAGAGGGTTGCACAATATTAAGAACAGAGGGCAAAGGGTTGAACCACCATGAATACAATGGTCTAGAAATTAATGTCAGTGGGTTTTGAACAGGAAACCATGCTGCCAGGTTAATTTTTCTGGCAGGATGAGGCCCAACTGATTTTAATCACTGGACCTCATTTAAATCCTGCTGGCTGACTTCCCACCCAGAATGGGTAGGAAATGGTGGAAGGGGCAGTTAATCACTGACAGCGGGTATGTGGCATTGCACAGGGGGCCTCATGATAAAGTGGGAGGATGCCAGATCCCAGCATCGCTCTCGCTTGGCCTGTTCTCAAAAAGAAAGTGAAACATCTTTTTTTTTTAATTGCCTTTTTGGGCCTATTCTGACCCTGATTCACTTCAAGGCCTGATGATGCCATCAGGATCCAACATATATATATTAAAACAAGAACAACTTGTATTTAATGTAATTCAATGTACTGTATTCAATGTAATAAAACATCCAAGGCACTTCACAGGAGCATTCTAAAACAAATTATGACACTGAGCGATATAGGGAGCTATTAGGTCAGATGATTAAAAAAGCTTGGTCAAAGAGGTAGGTTTTAAGGAGCATCTTAAAGGGGGAAAGTGAGGTAGAGAGGCAGAGGAGGGAATTCTAGAGCTTAGGGTCTTAGCAACTGAAAGCACAGCTAGCAATAGCGGATCGATTAAAATCGGGAATACTCAGGAGGCCAGAATTAGAGGAGCCCAGGTATCTTGGGGGGTTGTGGGGCTGGAGGAGATTACAGAGATAGGATAGGGCAAGGCCATGGAGGGATTTGAAAACAAGGATGAGAATTTTAAAATCAAGGCATTGCTTGACCCATAGCCAGGGTAGGTCAGCGAGAACAGCGGTGAAAGAAGAACGGGTGTGAGCTAGGACATGGGCAGCAGAGTTTACAAAGGGTAGACTGTGGGAGACCAGCCAGGAGTGCATTGGAATAGCCAAGTCTGGTGGTAACAAAGACATGAATGAGGGTTTCAGCAGCAGGTGAGCTGAGACAGGGATGAAATAGTGGTAATAGGTAGTCTTAGTAATGGTATGGATATGTGGTCGGAAGCTCATCTCAGATCAAATATGACACCAAGGTTATGAACAGACTGCTTTGGTCTCAGACTGTTGCCAGGGAGAGGGATGGAGTCGGTAGCTAGGGATTGGAGTTTGGAGCGGGGACCGCAAACAATGGTTTCAGTCTTCCCAGTATTTCCTTGGAGGAAATTTCTGCTCATCCAGTACTGGATGTCAGATAAGCAGTCTGATTATTTAGCAACAGTGGAAAAGCCAAGAGAGGTGGTGGTGAGGTAGAGCTGAGTGTTAAGTGGGTAGGGTTAAAATTGGCCCCATTGACTGCAGTGCCAGTGGTGGTGGATGGATGAGCAGTAAAGAGGACATTGGAAAAATAGACTCTGGCGCTGGCAAAAGCATGAGTAAGAGTTTCCACGATGGTGTAACTGAGATACAGTCAACAATCTTGTTGATGGATGGGAGATGGGGTTTGTAGCTCAACTCTGAACTGAACAGAACACCAAAGTTTTGCAAGATTGACTCAATTTGAGCAAGTGACTGGGAGAATGAGAGAAAGTTGGTCGTAAAGGCACACAATTTATCTTGGAGCCACAAACAATGGCTTCCTTGCAGGCACAACTTTACCAACTTCATGTCAGACAGGCAGTCATGAAACTCTTGCCTATTTTATATGAGAGCTATTTGTACCAGCAGAAAATAGCACAGTGCATATTTGAAATGGGAAGATCTTGCGACTTCAGTGCCTGCTTACAAGGTTACGGCTAGTGGAACCATCTCCACCAATCAGAAAAGTCACTGCATTTGCCAGTTGACCCATTCTGAAAATGAAGTAAATAACCAGAGATGCTATTATTACCAAAACCATTTTTAATCGTGCACACAATTATAGTACACAGATCCCCATAAGTGTTGCCGTTGGTATAGTATCTGTTTTATCTGTGCACCAACACTCCTGCCAGCCTTGAATGACTGAAGATTTCTCCTAAAGTCATGAAATATGCTTCTTTTTTTAAACATTAACAATCCACTTAACTCAAAGGATGGTGTAATATTTAAAGAAAAACACTAAGGAGTACCTTTCACACTGCAACAGAAATAGTCTGAAATGAATAATTAGAATGCAAAATGCAGATGCATTTTAGAACCTAGCACATGGCTGCACTGTTACTTTCATCAGCTTAGTTTATCAGGAATGCCACATGCAGTTGTTTAATCCCTCAGTGGCATCCACCAATGTTTGTTTAGCAACAAAGATCTTACTGTGGATTTTGAACAGCCTTATTGAGTTTCTCAGATATGACCGCTCTTTTCGATTCAAGTAAACAGAAACACGTTCTTTGTGTACCTAACCCTTTAGTCCTGAGTCTCACAAATGACTACTTAGTGTCAAGTATCTCCTTTCTTATGTCACATCTGAAGTGGGTTTCAATTCTGTTTGGAAAGAAACCAGATATGTGGGAGATCCGAATAAGACAAACCATGCTGAAATAATTTTCACAATCAAAATATATTACATAAAGCTTTCTTGGCATTTTAAAAAATAAATAGGTGTTCTACTTTCTCAGATGCGTGTGATAAAGTTGGAATGTTGATTGGCAGTAATTAAAACTCTTGTTGCTTTGGACTCAGAAAGATTGAACAAACGGAAATGGAGGAATAATTCTACCCCTCCTTTGGTCTGCCACACAGCCTGAATTTTAATTTCACAGAAATCGGACCATAATTGTTTCCACATGAAGTCATGGAAATATGTGAAGAACAGAAAAATTAGGAAGGGTTAAAGGTTGACAAAAATACTGCTTGTTGGGCCTCTCATCACAGGCTCATGTGGCTCTTGTTAGTTTTAGGAGTTGCTCACAGCAGGAGGCCATAGATCTCCAGCACCATCTCTATATTTTATGGATGTACTGCTTCTGCATTTAAAAGAGAAATGTTTGTGTTTTTACCTTGGGATTAGTAAGGTTCTGGATCAGTCCAGAAAGCACATTTTATTGTGTTTTATGCTAGCGGTCAAAGATTCTGCTGCAGCAGAGGAGATGGCTTAGTGAGTTTTGAGAGTGGGTAACTGCTTTGCACTGCTCTTTGAGAATCTTTGCACTGCTCTTTGGGAATTTCAGACCTCAAGGTGAACCATAGTAAATAATTATATCTTTTCCTTCTCCAAATTTTTAAAAATATTAAAACATGAATTGCAATTTGGAAAAAAAAAATCAATTCTCAGTGAAATGAACCTTTACAGAACTTGCCCAGATGGCTCAGTTGGTTAATTGTTTAGCCTCAAAGACCAGGAAGTTCCCAGGATTTGTTCCCCAATCAGTGCTGAATTAGTTAACCTTAACCAATGACGTGGTAGAAGGTGATAATATTGTCCTCGGTGCCCCCGGACAGGGAGTGGGGGGAGGGGGACAATCAGCCAGTGATCCTGCTCCTAATTGCTATCCAGTAAATCGATGAGCAAATGGACATCAGGTGAGGAAGGGGATCAGGTCTCTGTTTTAATAGAAGTTGACAGAAATGAAGATTGGGCAGAGTGTAAAACAAGCTGTTGATTGTCAATCACCCATTTTGCACTACCACGCAAGATGGAAGTATACCTTGCTGAATCCAAGGTTGACACACCTGAAACTTTGTTTTCGCTCTAGTTCTTCTTGTCTCCAGTCAGCTGAAGTTTCAGAAACTATACAGAGACTATCACTTCCCACCGTCCTTTACCAACATATAATTTGAAGTTGAATTTTACTTTTAATAGCCACTTTCATTGGCTATTTTATTTCTCTTTCATTAATTGTGCTTTGCTTGCTGGGGAGCTTCTTTACTTTGTGTAAGATTTGAAATTGATACATTATTGAAGTTGGAGCACTCAGTTGTGTTAATTCACTTACTCCTCATATAATCATGGTACCAAAATTAACATGTTAAAAAGCTTCCAGTACAGTTGTATTCTCATGCAAACTCTGTAGGGTTTATTTCATTTGTTACTTGTTTCTGACTTTGTTGCGCATGAATTACCAGGGGAACATGATACCACCAGATGAAAAATGTGGTGGTTGGGGGCTGACTTTCGTTGTGTGCCGGCCATTCACCTGTGCTGGATGCGAAGAGGCTCCGCCTCATTTAAATAGAAGCATGGAGCTGCCCACCCTCAATGGACATGCTGAGGCAGCTTGCAATATCAGGTGGGTCAGGGACCGCCCAGCTGGCAGCAAAATAAATCCTGGGAGTGGGAGGGGCGGGGTTTGAAATTGGTCAAGGGTTGTGGGTGTGGTAAGGAAGCTTCAGGTGACAGCAACCCAGAATATATTTGAGGGATTTAGAGGTACACACTTGTAAGTAATGTTCCCTCTAATTTTTCTTTGTTGTGCATAGCCTGTTTGTTGCACTGTGCAGTCCCTTTAAGGTTGCTGTGCAGCCGCACAGTTGTGCGCAGCCTCTTTGTTGCACTGCAAGGTACATTCCAGACTGTTGTGCTTCTGCACACCCAATGTGAACTGATGAACAGGTGAAATACCATCGACGGGAATGGAGATGGGTGGATGGGGTGGTGGGGGGGATGAGTGGCACACAAAATGGCATGGGGTGGTGTCGGGCTGCGTGCCCAATGTTGTCCTGCCCCCATGCAGGACAAGTTTAGGGGGGATATGCGTGGAAAGTTCTTCACGCAGAGGGTGGTGGGTGCCTGGAACGCGTTGCCAGTGGAGGTGGTAGACGCGGGCACGATAGCGTCTTTTAAGATGTATCTAGACAGATACATGAATGGGCAGGAAGCAAAGAGATACAGACCCTTAGAAAATAGGCGACATGTTTAGATAGAGGATCTGGATCGGCGCAGGCTTGGAGGGCCGAAGGGCCTGTTCCTGTGCTGTAATTTTCTTTGTTCTTTGTTCATGCCATTTTATCTGCAGTGGGGAAGTTGGATGACTTCCCTCCCCCGCCAAGGCCAGCTGAGCCAGTTAAATGGCTAATTAATGAACACTTAAGGGAAGCTTCCTGCCTCCACTCCCAATTCACTAACGTCGGCGGGGCCTGCTGCCTAGTGGTCTCCTATCGGGTTCAGTTGGGGGTTTGTCCCTCTTCTGAGGGCAGTCAATGGCCCACAGAGGGCCTGCCCCAGCAGCGATGGCCATCCCGGCAGCAGGGCACCCCCTCCACCCCCCCCACCCGACGTCGGGGTCTGTCTGACTGGCCGACCCCATTTACCCTAGTGCCGGGGTCTCCTCCATGTTTGCCACTGTAGGTCTCCTGCAGTACCAGTAGTGGCCACTGCTCCTGATGGCGCTGCTGGTACCGCTGAGCTGCCGGCCCTCTGATTGGCCAGCAACTCTGGTGGCAGGTGTTTGCTCCTTAAAGCTTTAAAGCTGACTGCTATAGAATTCCACTGGGCGGGGGGCAGGGGCGGGGTTCTATGTCCCAAGAGGAAGCACGGCAAGAAAAACCATGCGGGTTGCTTGCTGGGTCTGTCGGGGGGGGAGGCGTTCCTCGTTAAAAGGCACTTAGTGCCTAAATGAGGGACCCGGCATCGGGAACGAGGGGCTCGCTGAGAACCCCCCACCGTCCTTGCTGCTGTCCCCCTACACCCCACTCCCCCATGACCCCCACCCCGCAAAACCCCTCCCGCCCTGACCTACCTGTGGTCTGGGTCCAGCGCCGCTCCTCAGCCTTGGGTGGGTGCTCCACGGGCAGCAGCCACCGCCTCTGTGGTGGTGTTGCTCAGTTTAAGAGCTGCCAGATTCTGATTGGCCGGCAGCTCTCAGAAGGTGGGACTTCCATCGCCGGTGTCCTTGAATCATGTGGAAGGCCCGCCGCTGTCCAGTTAAGTGCCTAATTGGCACTTGATTTGGCAGGCCTCCCACAGAAGGGGTGACATGGGGTTCTCGGCGGTGCTTTTGCCAGAGGTTGAGAACCCCATCGCCCCGATAAAATCCCAGCTTCTGTTTCTTGCTCTACAGATGATGGCAGCATCCACACTTTTTTTCTTCTGAATAAGGGAAGCTTCCTCATAGCTGATTGTGTCATTAATATGGAAGATCATCATTTTCCTGCTGTGGCTCCCAGCTCCACATCCGCCTGCGTGTTGCTTTCATTCATTCATTCCTCTTTTCAGATAACTCATCACTGTGTAGTAGCATCTCACCCATCTAATGTGTTCAGGCACTTTGCCCGATCAGAGCTTAAACAGATTCTGTAACAATTGAGATCTGCAGTGGAGTCAGAGAAGCTTTCATCATTCATGTGCACAGCATGTCACAGACTATGCCCAGAAAGAGGTGGTTTAATAGCTCCAGAGAAGATTGCTAGTTTTTGCTGGACAAAATGAAATGAAATGACTGAAAAGTCAGGGGAAATGTTAGGAACTTTCAACATTTAATATGAATTCAACTTGCAGTGTCTATCACAGTTTGACAGTCAGTGTGTTGGCTCATTTTTCCAGGATGGATATTTTTAAAATTTTTTGGTTTTTTTACTCAGTTGATTAATCTCAATATTTATCATACAAATAGAACTCAATCTTTGCATTTCTATTTATATATTAAACAAATCCAAATCTCATTAGCCGTTAGCTGCTTGCCAGCAATCCTGTTTTTTTTTAGCTCTGTAGAAAATGCTGCAATCTGCCAATCCCCAACTAATGTTAACCATCCAGCCAGATGGAGATGGTGGCTAAAGTCTATGGACAGACAGGCTGCACCCCTTATTTGTAACTCCCTGTCTCCTTAAGTGTGGATTAACACAATACCTCTAATCCAACTTTGTTTTGGCTATGGTTCAATGTTTGCTAATGTATCACAAATCATTCAAAACCACATGAGAAGCACTTCCACAATGGTTACTTTGTATTAGCTACATTGAATCCTTTAAGTAAACTGCTGAAGGCTTGCAAATGAAACATACTCAGCGACAACGTGATTATGACAGCTTTTATATTAGAAGGTTGGTACAATGCCATATGTTATTGCATATGAGAGTTCTTATTAGCAGTTTAATTTCTAGCTACAAGTGCCAGAACAGCAGGAGGTACAGCAATAACATTGCAGAAGGGTTCAGGTGTATTTACACTTGTGATTTATGTACTGATGATTCTTTCACTTAAATCTTGTTCAAGGATACTGGAATGACAGGCAATGTTTCCTCTTTTATTGATTTCATTTTTATCCCTCTTCATTTCCTGAGAGTAATGCTCATGCCTCGGTTTGGTTCCAGCCACTTTCCACTAGCTCAGCCAAGCAGCCAGTCTTTGTGTACAAGCCTAGACTGTGTACATTGGCTGTTCAAGTGTCCCAGCTGGGGCCGATTCTGGCCAGTGCCACTTTGCCCACACAAACACATTTTCCAGTGGGAACCATGGCTTTTCCTCTCCTGGGCCCAGAGACACTTAAACCAATTCTTAGGCCTTTGTTGACAGGTTGTCTAAGACAGTTTCACTCAATACAGACGAGGGGCTCAAGCTTGGGACCTTCCTGGGCCGTGTGGATCCATGTCAGGCTACGTGGTTCTATTCTGTGAAATGGTGCGTTCACTCATTGAACAACTAAAGGAATCAAGGTCAATACTTCCAAACCCTCAAATTTATGCATTTCACAAGTAAAGAAAAATTATTGGAACACAAGAAAGTAAGGAACAGTAACGCTGTTTGGCCCATCAAGTCCATTTGTTCATGTAGACAAGCTGCATTATCACAGACTTCGAGTTATCTAATCTCCTGAGGGAGGTGAAAAACCACAGATTGTTTTATCTTAAAGGTTGTGTGAAAGAAACTTTAATGGCCCACTCAAGTTCACAATATAGTAATGAGATGCATTATACAAAATGATATTAAATATGTAAGGGTGTATCCATCTCAGCATTAACTCAACAAAAGAGGTGTCAATTTAGGCAAAGATCCAGCAATTGCTGCGTTGTCATAGCTACAAACCTTCAGATAAGGTAGTAAATCACGGTGCCGTCAGCCTGTTCACAACAGTGGGGGAGTTAGGATAGCTCTAAAGGAATTTTTATTTTGGTTGAAAAGACTTATCTTTCATTGCTGGACACCAGTCTTTGAAGAGCCTAAAGCCCAACAAAAATTTATTGATCTCAATCTTGAAAACTACAATTGATCTGACATACCCAGCCTTTTTGGGGAAGAGAGTTTCAGATTTCAACTACCTGCTGTGTAAAAAGGTGCTTCCTGATTTCACTCCTAAATAGACTAGCTCTAATTTTAAGATTCTCCCATCAGTTGGAAGAGTTTCTCTCCATCCACCCTGTTGAATCCCTTCAATATTTTCAGCATCTCGATTTTCAGCACCCCTCAACCTCAAAACTTTAGGGAATGCAAGCCAAGTTGACGGTACATGTCCTCATAACTTAACCATAGCATTTGTTTCATTCAACAACAAAAAAATCTTCCCTGAGATTCATTGCCCAAAATTAAAAACAATACTCCAGATAAGTCTAGTCAAAACTCTATACTTTCTCACTTTTATATTCCAACCCACTGAACACAAAGCCCTACATTCCATTAGCCTTTATGATTACGTCTTGTACTTGTGCACCAGCTATTAGTAATTTGTGTACATAGACCCCACATCTCTTTGCACCTCCACAGATCCTAGTCTTGCACCAATAAGAACATATTCAAATTTAACTTTCTCAGATCAAAAGTGGATGAATTCACATTTCTCCACACTGCACTCCATCTGCCACAGTTTTCTGCACTCACTGGGCTGGATTTTATGGACCCTCTGCCAGGAGCAGCGG
Source organism: Heterodontus francisci (assembly GCF_036365525.1). Taxonomy (NCBI): domain Eukaryota; kingdom Metazoa; phylum Chordata; class Chondrichthyes; order Heterodontiformes; family Heterodontidae; genus Heterodontus; species Heterodontus francisci. The sequence goes on along the minus strand of NC_090376.1, from coordinate 32,277,558 downwards.
TGGGCGAAAAAAATGCCACTGCAATCTTCCTCAATACGGCCCACAATAATATGCTGGTTGGTTTGCTGCCCCCGCCCCCCATCACATGGAGGGTGCGGGCTCTCCGACCCTGGCAATGACATCAGCTGCCTGTGTGTAGGCATTGGCGCCATTTTTAAAGTCCTGCTGGCTAATTTAAATGTTTAAGTTATACCCCCATGCCCCACTGTAGTGATTAAAAATCTGCCTCCCCTTTCCCGTCCCCCAATAACAATAAAATTAACTATTTGCCCTCCCCCCCCCGCTCCCAAACACTTACCTTCCACACCTTACTCTTCCCCCCCCCCACAAACTGAACAAAGTGCACAGGTCACCCCTTCCCACCATCTCTACACTAATGATGTCGATCCCCCTTCCCCACCACTGCGGCGCCTGCTTACTCCAGACGGGAAAGTGAAGGCGTGTGAGTGCCGGCCACCGCTCAAAAGATCGCTGCCCGACGGTAAGGTTGGAGTCAATTTTATTTAAATATATGCGTTCTGCTCATTTGAATAATTTAATCCAGGCCCCGTTGCCCAGAAGTGGCCGGGGGGGGGGGGGGGGGGGGGAGCCGCTATGGAGCCTCGCCGCCGCCAGGAAGATCGGGCCCGGCCCTCCCGGCATTGGGGTCCGTGGTGGGCTGCTGCTGGAACAATCTTCTGGCCTCCCCGCCATGGAGCCCGACGTTGGGAACTTTGTAAAATCCCAGCTCCTTAGTTTGTCTACATCCCTGTAATTTCCTACTACCATCTGCATAACTTACTGTGCCCCTAATTTAGTGTCATCTTCAAACTTTCATCCAAGTCATTAATATATATTGTAAACGGCTAAGGCCTTGGTATAGATCCCTGGGGTACACCACTTGTTCCCAATCAGAAAACGTTCCAGTTAGAACATTCAGAGAAATACACTCTGTCTCCTATCTCCCAACCAATTACTGACCCATGTCACAAGGTTATCTGCTGCTCTGTGCTCTTTCATTTTTACTAATAATCTTTTGTGCAGAACCTTATCAAATGCATTTCCCGAAATCCTTATAGGCAACATCCAAAGATGCTCCCCTATCCACCATGCTACTGACCTCCTCAAAACATGCACCTAGATTAGTCAGACATAACCCACCCTCCACATATCCATACGGATTCTCTTTGATCAGTTTATACTTATTCAAGTGCTCAGTCACTTTGGGCAAGATTTTGCAGAAGCAGTGGCAGCCCTGCTGTCGGGTTGGTATTCGGGTGGCCGGCGTGCTCAGGCAGGAGGCGAGACCTCCATCGCAATATTGCCAGGAGGAGGCAATTAAGAAATGCAGGCAGGCCTTCCATGTGCCAGCCCAATCAGAGGGCCGGCAGCTCTGGAGCCTTGCCAGTGTCACTGAGAGAGGTTGCCGCTGCTGAGGCAGCAAGGAGAACGTGAGGTGTGCCCTCAGAAAGGGGAGCATTAAATAAATCTTTACATGGGCCGAGCAGGCAAGGCCCAGAGAACAGGGGGGAAACCCCTGCAGCAGCAGTGTTAGGGCTGCAGGGGCATCATTTGCCACTGGCGGTCCCCTCCCTGCATCATGGAGCCTATGGCTTCAATGGCCTCCCTGAGAAGCTGCTAGGAGGTTGTCACTATGCAGCCTCCCTAAGCAGCAGGGTCCGCCCTGCCCCGCCACGGGCAAAATGACACCAGCAGGAAAATCAGCTTAAATTGGCCATTAATCATTCAAATTGGCTGCCTGCCTCTGTTCAGAGGGCAGCTCAGTCGCTGCCGTTCCCACCAGAAGGAACCTACCCCGGCGCCGGAACTTCATCGGGCAGCTGATCCAACCTGGCTCACCGTCACTTTACCGGCCACCCTATCCCCGTACCCACCATCCAGGGGCCGGTAAGATTCCACTCAGGTTCTTTCTTGATAGGTTCTAGTAATTCCTCATAATTGATGTTAAACTGACAGGTCTGTTGTTTTTTGGTTCCTCCTTCCCTCCCTTCTTAAATAATGCAGTGACATTGCAATTTTCCAACCCAAAGGCAGTACTTATGAATCTACAAAGCTTTGGAATATTATGACTAACGCATCTGTAATTTCCTCACCTATTTCTTTTAATACTTATGGGGTAGAACCCATCAGGTCCTGGAGATTTGTCTATCTGAAGACCCATTATTTACTCCATTACTTTTTTTTTACATATGTTTTAAATCCACTAAGTTCCTCTGTTTGACTTATTTTAGGTTCCTTTATTTCACTGGCATTTGTCCTCTTCCTTCACAGTTGAAAATGGATACAAAGCACTAATTTAACAAGTTTGCCAGTTTCATATTTGCATTGTAGTCTGACCTGCATTTGTCTTCAATGGGCCCACATTCTCCTTTCCCACTCTCTCACTCCTATTACATTTACAAAAACATTTGCTGTTAGCTTTTTTTTTCATGTGCCCTCATTGCACCTCTTATTTTCTCTGTATTGCTTTGTTGCTTTTTATAGCTCTCCCAGTCCACTGGCCTTCTACTTTTCTTTGCATTTATGTAAGCCTTTTCTTCCAGCTTGATACTGTCTGTTACTTCACTGCACAATTGCAGCCTTTACCTTTGAGATCACCATTGTCAGGAAGAAAGTCTGTACACAATACCTACCAGAGACCTACAAGTTCTGCTGTTCCTTAACTCTACCCATAGCTTTTCTCCTGCCAAATCATCCTTACTGAATTATAGCTACAATATCATACTCTTGAAGCTGAATTTGTGCTTCTAACTCACATTTTTATGCTGCATGCATTAGTGTATCGAACTCTTATTTGGGTAACTCAGGTTTTTGATGGCATGTTTCTTTCCTAGCAGTGAGAAGGGTAGGCCATCCCATTTGTTTAGATCTGCATATTTGTTGGAAATAGGAAAATATTTTTTAAGGCTTTGAAGGCTGCGGTTTTTTGAAAACATTGAGGTATTGGCAGAGCAGTTAGAAAATAAAGCAAATGCTTCTATTTATATAACACCTTAGCACATTGAAATATCTCAAAACTATCCCTCCTCATCCTTCTCGAGAGCTCTGCAACCTTTGACCTGGCCAACTACACCAATGTCTCTCCTCCATTGGCCAGCTCTGATTTTTACCTATCTGATCATAGCCAAAGCATCCCCACACCATTATTTCTTCTTTCGCATCAAAATGCGACAACTTGACAACATTTAAGCCATGAGGTCAGCTTCTGCATGTATGCTGATAACACCCGGCTATACCTCACCATTACCTGTCCCAAAGCCTCCACTTCCTCTGTGTTCCCAGATTGATTTAATGACATATAGAGCTGAATATTTTGGGGCCCCCACCCCTCCTTCCCTGTCCCCCTTGCCCCGCCAGCATGGCAGTACCCCAGCTCCATCCCTTGTGGAGGCAGGATTGGGGCCAGCAGGACTACCCACCCACACACAGTAGGCAGCCGATCATGCTCAATAAGGGCCCAATTGAGGCCAATTAAGGAGGGCAGCTGGAATTTTCCAGTCAGCTTCCAGGTTCCTGGACTGGTGGGGGCCAGTTTAGGTGCCTGGAGGCAGAAACCTGGAAGGCCTAGAGGCCTTCCCTGCCTGCCTGGGTGCAGGGAGAAGCCAAAGGTCTCCCTATAGAGAGGTTCTCCGTCCTCCCCTAACCCAATCCCCAACACCACCCCACCCGCACCCCCCCTCCGCCCCCCTCCATTGGTGCCCCACTGTGGTGGCCTGGCTGCTGAATCTATTTTGAATTAAAAATTTGAAGAAGTTGGAGCGAGGGTGCCTCCATGTTGAAGTGCCCTCTAGCTTACTTACCTTCCATTGCAGCCTGCTGCTCCTCTCGAGCTGGAAAGCCTCAGATTGACCCTCCAACTTTGAAAGCCTGCCTGCCAGCCTTACTTGGATGGAGAACTGTCTCCATACCAATTAAAGGGACACATCGAATCTCCAAAGGAGCAATTCGCTTAGTGCCATTCCCCCATCTTCTCCCCATAACCCTGCACATTCTTCCTTTTCATATAACAGTCTAATTCCCTTTTGAATGCTTCAATTGAACCTACCTCCACCACACTCTCAGGCAGCGCATTCCAGACCTTAACCACGCATTGTGTAAAAAAGTTTTACCTCATGTTACTTTTGCTTCTCTTACCCATTACTTTAAATCTGTGCCCCCTCGTTCTCGATCCTTTCATGAGTGGGAACAGTTTCTCTCTATCTACTCTGTCCAGACCCCTCATGATTTTGAATATCTCTATCAAATCATCTCTCAGCCTTCTCTTCTCCAAGGAAAACAGTCCTAACTTCTCCAATCTATCTTCATAACTGAAATTCTTCATCCCTGGAACCTTTCTCGTGAATCTTTTCTGTACTCTCTCTAATGCCATCACATCTTTCCTAAAGTGCGGCGCCCAGAACTGGACGCAATACTCCAGCTGAGGCTGAACTAGTGTCTTATACAAGTTCAACATAACCTCCTTGCTCTTGTACTCTATACCCCTATTAATAAAGCCCAGGATGCTTTATTAACCACTCTCTCAACCTGTCCTGCCACCTTCAAAGATCTATGCACAAATACACCCAGGTCCCTCTGTTCCTGCACCCCCTTTAGAATTGTATTGTCTCTCCATGTTCTTCCTACCAAAATGAATCACTTCATATTTCTCTGCATTGACCTTGTCTGTCCTTTCCACCGACTTGTCTATGTCCTTTTGAAGTTCTACACTATCCTCCTCACAGTTCACGATGCTTCGGAGTTTCGTATCATCCGCAAACTTTGAAATTGTGCCCTGTACACCAAGGTCTAGGTTATTAATATATGTCAGGAAACCCCAACCCAGAGCTTTGGATGAATTACAATTTCCTCCAATTAAACATTGGGAAGACCAAAGCCAATATCTTTGGCCCTCACCACAAATTCTTCTCACTGTCCACTGCCTCAGGTTGAGCCAGATTGTTCACAACCTAAGTGTTCTATCTGATCATGAGCTGAGCTTCCAACTCCATACGCTCTGCATCACAAAGACTTCTTTTTACCAGCACCATAATATCCATCTAGTTCCACCTCTGTAACATTGCCTACCTACACCCTTACCTCAATCTATTTGCTGCTGCACCCCTCATTCATGACAAATGGTCATCTCTAGACTCGATTATTCAAATATTTAACTCTGTTTCTCTATCCACAGATGCTGTCTGTCCTGCTGAGCATTTTCAGCATTTCTGTTTTCATTCAAATGGTCTAATATAAGAAACAGTATCAGGAGTAGACCATATGGTCCCTCAAGCCTGCTCTGTCATTCAATAAATTCATGGCTGATCTTCTGGCCAGTCTCCTATCCTCCATCAGCTCTTCAACATGTTAAACGTTGCTGCCCATATCCTACCCCACACCAAGTCCCACTCACCCTGTCCTTGCTCACCTGCATTGGCTCCTGGTCACCCAACATCTCCAATTTAAAATTTTTATCCTTATGTTTAAATCCTTTCATGGCCTCTCCCTTCCTTATCTCTGTAACCTCTTCCAGCCCTACATCCACCCAGATCTCTGCATTTCTCCAACTCTGGCCTCTTGTGTATTCCACCTCCCTATCCCATAACCATTAGCAGCCATGCCTTCAGCCATCTAATCCCGACACTCTGAAATTCCCTCCCTAAGCCCATCTACCTCCTTTCGGACCCTTTTTGAAACCTAGCTCTTTGGTCAAGCTTTTTGCAGCCCCTCCTGATATCTCCTTCTTTGGCTCGGCATCCACTTTTATCTGATTATGCTTGTGTGAAGCTCCTTCGGATTTACTTAACCATTTGAAGTGTTATGTAAACACAAGTTGTTGTTGCTGTTATTCAGACTGGCACACAAAGTATTATCACAAGGATAAGGTACCGCTCAGAATTAAACAGTGGGTCATCTTCAAGCTGGGGGAGGAGTGGTCATCCTTGAAGCAGAGCATTGTGGGGCCCACAGGTCATCTGGCATCAGCTACCTCACCATACAGAAGGTCCTTGGGAATACAACCATCTTCCATCCTGTGGACGTGTCTGATCCACCGAATAATTGCAACACACTTAAGTTGTTTCATGAAAATAACAGCTCTGCAATAAATTAAACTTTTACACTAATAAGTTAAAGCAACAGTAGGTACTTTAATAATATGAGCAAAAGTACATGGTGCTTGCTGCAAATTGGACATTTAATAAAATAGTTGCACTGACATATGACTGAGTATTAAAAATTGCAAACAATGCATTGGAGTTACAGATTGGGAATAACAGCACTGAGAGCAATAAGTAGTGACAGTGAAAATATAACTTTAGATTCTGAATTGCACTCAGCTTGGGAGTTCCTTGAAATGGTAGTTTTGAAAGTTTACAAACTATGAAGACATTATGGAAAGATGTTTGTGGTACCTTGGGGCCACTACTAGGCATAAATCTTCATGTTACACACAGTAGGTTGCAATCTGCGTGTCCATAGCCCCAGTGTGGTAATACTTATTAATGTAAAAACTTGTATACATTAGAATTTTATTTTAAACCTACTTCTATATATGTGCATGTAATAGTAGCATGTATATGTAGGACTACAAAAGGACAGCTAATCTTGCTCAGTTTGCAGAACAATCCCATCCTACAACAGTATCTAAACTGACCAGTAGAGGACAGTAGAGGGTAAGACCATGTTGACTCTTTGGTATGTGAGGTACACACCCGTTCTGTTTAAGTTAATTTGTTCTCTCCTTTTCAGCTCACACCAAGCCATAGGGTAACTACAGCCAAAGATAGTCAACCTGCTCCCAGACTTTCGTCTACCAAATTGACTCCTGACAACGCAGAGCGATCACAGACGCCATCAGTGTGTGAGAACATTTGCCAGCCTGCCAGTATGAATGCATGCATGACGACACCACACAATGATGTCCTCACCCGTCGATAGCCATCTCCATTCACCCGAACCAACAGTACCACCCTGCTCCCTCCCACCATCCCTGCTTCAATTGCCACTTCACCCTGTTCGATCTCCGCCACACTGCTGCCTTCCCTCAGCCACTTGTTCCCCCCCGCCTGCTTCCCCCCCCCCCACCCAGCTACTCGCTCCCGCCCCACTGGCCACTCTCCAGCCACCAGCAGCTGATCAGAATTGGGTTAATCTTGACTGCTTCTCTAATTAACAGACCTCCACTGCTCCCCAAATAAAACATTTTGCCTTCGCTCTATATGTGGCATGGCTGAGATTGGCAATGCATGAGTAAGCATGCTTCAGCTGAGATTTCTCATCCCATAACTTCATGCCACGGTTCATCAGAGCTTTAAAGTAGCATACACCACTCCATCCTGCAAATTTTGGGACATGTCACTTTTGTAAATGTTAGAATTCTGGCAACAGTCTGCAGATGGGATTCCAGAAGGTACTGGGGATAAAATTAAACTTCAATGAGGATACAATATAGGCGTTAAAGGATCACCCATCTGTTATACACTGGTTTTCCTCTCGTTTGAAGTCAATCGAAGTTAAACACCACCCTCACTTAATTCAACATCCTCATGAGCAGATGCTTCAATTCACAGAATATAGCATCTGAAATCCTTGTTGAAGGAAGTTTCACTGCACCTAATTCCCAGTCTTTATTAAGTAAAAATCCTGCATAAATGAACTTCCCATTGCTTTAAACCCTCAATCTCTAATTCTGCAGTCTTCTGGGATCCATGCTACATCTAAAACAAGTTGCTGGTGATGACCTAAATTCTATGATCTACTGCATTCAGTGCTGTTCCCTGCACTTCCACCTGTCTGAAGGGACCTTAAATTTTTTGAAATGAATTACTCTATAATTACTTAGTAAAGTAATTGAGAGGCAGTTGCATAATGTAACATTGAAGCTTTCACCTGCATCACAAGTTGAGATGTGGGAGATATCTGAAGGATAGCATAATGTAAGCAAAGCTAAGTACCTTCAATTAATGCTATTAAGACATTATAAATCATCAATCTATTTTGGGGAATGGGGACCATTTTGAACACTGACAGATTTAGCATCTATATTAAGTATTCCTATAAATGTTTAATCAGCTGGCTTTTGTTCCAGGCTGTTGATAAGTTTTGGGACTCAGGATTTTAGAACGACCTCAACAACCGCACTAACAGTTTTTAGGCCACGTATATTTTGATATTCGTTTGACATTGTGCTTCGAAGGCATGTTTTTAATTGTGATCGATAAAACGTCTGCCATGCCCACCCTCAGTCAACACACGTTTCAAATTCTAACTCTACTATTTTGCTCTTCAACTTTTTGGAACCAAAACTTTGCATTATTCAGTTTAAATATTACAGTGGCACTAACTAATCTACATGTGATCTCAGTTCACATTTGATTTTTTGATGATATGCAGAAATTTGATTTGGATTAGAACAATTTGGATTTGCAGCACATTCAGATTTTCAATTTGACAAGTATGAGAGGTTGGTGGCACAAATATTTTTTTGACATTTCTCAAAGGTACAAATGCCAGTCATTGGCTCTCGTCTTTGGATCCAAATTCTAATTTGGTGTGAGCATGAAATTTGAATTGGGCCTGCAGGCTGTCCAGTTTATGTTTTTAGTCCAAACGTAGTTTGAACTGTCCTGGCAAAGGGGGTGATTCCTGACCTTCACACCTATGAGCCAGGTCATTCCTGCCTGGTAAACATATCATCATTGCATCTCACCTGTAACTGTAAATTTAAATGTGAACCTGCTTCCGTTTGTGGTTTGTTTTATGCCATGGGTTTGGTCTATTGGATCTGACGACCTGGAAAACTGGTGAATTTATGGTTTATTTACCAATGACAGAGTAGTGCTGAGACCAAATTTCTCAGAACCGTCAAGACCATCCAACTGAAACAAGTGAACTTAGCAGCAAGGAGGAATAGCACATTGTATCATGTTTTCTATAAGTTGTTTTGCAAGTTCAAGATAGGTATATTTGTGCACTACAACTGCTATGTGTTTGAGGATGAGTTTACAATCCCAGGCTGAGGCTAGAATTGAGGTGGAGACCCCAGGTAGTAGAGATAAGAGGGATCTCAGAGTGGAATTGAGAGTGTGGAGATTTGTCTTGAGGAGTTTAAGGTGGACATAATATCAGATGCATTTTGCTGTCTCAACATGCATTCTCTATTACATGCCCACTTAGTCAACTATTGATGCACTCATGACTTCTACCTAGTCAGCAGAAATGTAATTTTTGGTCATTGAAGTCATAAGTAGACAAAAGGCCTGGATTTTCCTATGTTCCCAATCAGGTGGGATATTGGGGGAAGGAACTAGTGGAAAAATGAGGCAGTGAGGAGTACCACTGCCTCTCTGCCCCAACCTGGATTTTCCTCCAGGTGCCCCACCATGACGACTTCTCTAATCCTGCCCTTTGCAGGTAGATTATGGCAGGAAGCGTTGGGTCCTGACTTTTGCCACAGCTTCAGTCACCTCAGGGAGCACCAGAAGTGGGGTGGCAATAATCCCTGGGTCAGCAGCTCTCCCTCACCCCATCACTCTTTTTGGGGGAAAGTGCCCCTTACTGGGTGCCTGTCTCTCCTTCCAATTAGGCTACATACCCCTACCTTTGTAAGGACATAGCTCAGTCTGAGGCCGAACAGTAAAATGTACCTCAGATCTCTGTGGCTCCTTTAACCTTGCCTACACATTTGCTGGTGCTGCAGAGGCGGTCTCATTTCCGAACCACAGGAATTTTCCTCCTTTGCGGTGGTAAAGGGGCGGGAGTGGCTCCCACTTGCTGATAGAGATGCCACCAGGAGCCAATCCTGAAGACATAATGACCCCTGACCCAGGAAATTGGGTTGGATTCATGACATGATTGGAGCATTGGGTGGAAGTCCTCCTCTGGCAGGAAGAGGAGAATCCAGGTTCAAATCTTCTGTCTTTTTGCTGTTCAGAGGACTTGTTAAATCTCTTTGGCCTCCTTATCTCGAGAGACAATGGATACGCGCCTGGAGGTGATCAGTGGTTTGTGAAGCAGTGCCTGGAGTGGCTATAAAGGCCAATTCTAGAGTGACAGGCTCTTCCACAGGTGCTGCAGAAAAATTTGTTTGTCGGGGCTGTTACACAGTTGGCTCTCCCCTTGCGCCTCTGTCTTTTTTCCTGCCAACTACTAAGTCTCTTCCACTCGCCACATTTTAGCCCCATCTTTATGGCTGCCCGCCAGCTCTGGCGAACGCTGGCAACGGACTCCCACGACTTGTGAGCAATGTCACAGGATTTCATGTCGCGTTAAATATCTGCATAGAAAGTAGCTGTTACCTGTATAGTGTAATAACATAACACTGACACAAATTTGTACCATATGAATCTATATACTGAAGTGTACATGTGTTGAATACAATCTACCCTGATGTGATACTATGATGCACAATATAAAATACTGCTATTAAGTACATTTACTAGCCTTCAACATTGCCACCAAATTATAAACACACATTCTTTTTCCAAAATGGAAATGTGTGTGTATGTATATACAATTAGATATATAATTATGTACATATATGTAAAAAAAAGATTTTACTAGTAAATTGGTCCTTTGAAAAACCTTACTTAAAAGGTGAAGAAAGGCCCAAGGGGAGTGCTTTTCATTCAAAGTGTTCCATCTTTTGCAGAAGAAAATAATACTCACCATAAACATTTTGCTTTAAAACAAAAAGTATGATTATTGCTGGCCTGGAACTTGACTCCTCGTGAGCAAAGAGCATTCCCTGTAACTTCCAAAGCTGCTCTAAAGTGAACAACAGAAGGCATGACTTCAAACCAGCTTAAGAGGTGCCCCAGAGCCACCAGCCCCAGGAAAACAAGCGACTGGCTGCTTTGTAATCAATTCATCTTCCTGTCCCGCCCCACTCTTTGCTATGGAGCCATTCCAGGATGCTCCCCATCAATGATGTCAATGATGAATGGCCGAGCAAGCAGGAACATCTTCACCCAGGATTTCCATTTATTCTGAAGCATCAACGATATTTACGGCGCGCCTATTCTATAAAATGAGGGCGGCTTGAGTAGGGAGCACTTTGAACAAAGAGGACTTGTCCAAGACTTTCCTTCCTCTTTAATGATTTAAAAGGCTTTGACACTATATATCCTAGAAACAAACACTTAAAAGAAAAAAAAAATCATAAATCCAGACCATATGTCTTTTGTTCAGATTCATTTTTCAGTTTGCAATCTTCTCATTTCAGATTTTGAATGCGATTAGGAGCAAATTCAGTGAGGAAGCATTGGAAAAGTTCCATAAAATGTTTTGCCTGTGATGTTACTCCTCCACAGCTCTCTTGCTCAGAGCTGTTTCTTTGTCCTTATTTGGGGTTTCAGTATGGATACTGTTTCTGTTTTTTGCCAGCAAAGCAAGCGAGCCAAGTGCAGAGAAGCATTGCAGCCGCTGCACCTCCTCCAGTACAGTAATAGGCCCATCCCAACTGACATGTACCTACAAATAAATAAAAACTGTGTTAATTTGAGTATTGTCGCTTTGCTTCACATTCAGCTTTCTAGTTAAAGATGTACACCTTCTAAAACAGCCACAGCTGACATGTTCTTCATGGACTTTTTAAAACTCCTATTTCAAGGTCTGCCCACAGAACTGAGCTTTCCAGAGAACCATGGGGCTTGTCACATGCTAAGTTCCCAGTCACAGACACAGAATCCTGGATAAGTGCAGAGTGAGGGAGAGGCCAAACACTTCCTCATAGGTAGGGAAACTGGAGCCTACAAATTACTGTTGGAAACATTATTGTACAAATACTTAGCACACTCACATCAAGTTCTTCTCTGTTGTCCTAATGGAAGAGGTTACTCTTTATTTTACATAGGCTAATCCCTTTGTTAAAATAGCAGATAGAGGCATTAATATGATTGTGTTAAGCAATCTTGCATTACATTACCATGAGGAAAAACAGGAAAGGTTGCAGCTGGGCAAATGAACTCACTGGTGGCCCCTGGAAGCTGAATAGCAATGAACTCACCCACGGTGTGTTAAAGGTTAACATTCCAGATCAAGGAACTAACAAGAGGAGCTTCTAATAAGTATTAGTGTCAGCTTGGCTCAGTTATATGACTCACCTCTGAACCAGAAAGCAGTGTAGCCTAGTTCTACCCCAGGAACCTACAAACTAGTCTAACACTTCAGTGCTCCATTAAGCGAGTGCTATATTGTTGGAAGTGTTTTTGATCCAATCTTATGTGAAGGCTTGGCCTGCCAATTCAATTCATTTCAATTTTTTGCTGTTCCGATACCCTGGCCAAAATTCATCCCTCAAGCAATACCACCAAAATAGCTTAATTGATCATTCAACAACAGCAACTATTTTCATTTAAATAGTGCCTTTAAAGTAGAAAAACATCCTAGGAGAAGATATAGAAAAAATGGACCAAAGGAGGTATTAGCAGAAGATAACCAAAAGCTTGGTCAAAGAGATGGGATTTAAGGAGGGTTTTAAAAGGAGGCACTGGAGGTGAATAGCTAGAAATGTTCAGGGGTGGAATTTCAGAGCATGGGACCTTGTCAATTGATGGACAGCAGCTATTGGTAGGATAAAGTGAGAAGGCATGCACAGAAGACTGAATTCAGAGGAACAGAGAGTGGTTGTAGGGCTGGAGGAGATGACAGAGGTAAGAAGGGGTGTGATTGGATTTAAACACATGAATAAGAACATAAAATTTTAGACACTAGGGAAACTGCGAGCCAATGTATGTCAGCAATTTAGGCCATTTAGAATATCTCAATGCAATCAGGCAGAGTCAACATGGTTTTGTGAAAGAGGAATCATGTTGAACTAATTTACTGGAGTTCTTTGAGAGGTAACAAGCAACGTGGATAAAGGGGACCCTGTGGATGTGGTGTACTTGGATTTCCAGGAGGCATTTGATAAGGTACCACATCAAAGGTTACTAAACAAAATAAGAGCCCATGGTGTAGGGGTAACATATTAGCATGGATAGAGGATTGGTTAGCTAACAGGAAACAGAGAGTAGGCATAAATGGGTCGTTTTCGGGTTGGCAAGCTGTAACTAGTGGAGTGCCACAGGGATCAGTACTGGGGCCTCAACAATTTACAATCTATATCAATGACTTGGATGAGGGGACAGAATGTATGGTTGCTAAATTTTCTGATGACACAAAGATAGGTAGGATAGAAAGTTGTGAAGAGGACATAAGGAGTCTACAAAGAGATATAGATAGGTTAAGTGAATGCGCAAAGATATGGCAGATGGAGTATAATGTGGGAAAATGTGAACTTGTCCACTTTGGCTGAAACAATAGAATAGCAACATATTATTTAAATGGAGAGAGATTGCAGAACTCTGAGATGCAGAGGGATCTGGGTGCCCTAGTACACGATACACAAAAAGTTAGCATGCCAGTACAGCAAGTGATTAAGAAGGCAAATCCAATGTTGTCGTTTATTGCAAGGGGAATGGAATATAAAAATAGAGATGTTTTGCTAGAGTTGTACAGGGCATTGGTGAGATCACATCGAGAGTATTATGTACAGTTTTGGTCTCCCTACTTAAGAAATGATATAATTGCATTTGAAACAGTTCAGAGAAGGTTCACTTGACTGACTCCTGGGATGAGAGGGTTATTTTATGAGGAAAGGTTGGACAGGTTGGATCTGTATTCATTGGAGTTTTGAAGTATGAGAGGTGATCTTATTGAAACAGATAAGATCCTGAGGGAACTTGACAGGGTGGATGTTGAAAGGATGTTTCCCCTGGTGGGAGAGACTAAAACTAGGGGGCACAATTTAAAAATAAGGGGTCTCCCATTTAAGACAGAGATGAGGAGAAATTTTTTCTCTCAGAGGGTTGTGAGTCTGTGGAACTCTCTTTCCTGGAGAGCAGTAGGTAGGGGTCATTGAATGTTTTTAAGGCAGAGGTAGACAGTTTCTTGAAAAAACAAGGGAGTTAAAGGGTATCAGGGGTAGGCAGGAAAGTGGAGTTGTGTCCACAAACAGATCAGCCATGATCTTACAGAATGGCTGAGCAGGCTCGAGGGACCGAATAGCCTACTCCTGCTCCTAGTTCATATGTTCGTATGTATGTAGCAAAGGACGTGGCTGATGGAAAGATGGGAGTAAGTACAGGATAGGGCAGCAGAACTTTGGATAAACTAAAGCATAGGGAGAGTGGAGGTTGGGTGACCAGTCAGGAGAGCAGTAGATTACTATAGTCAGGCATCAATGAGGGTTTCAGTGGTAGATGAACTGAGATGGAGATAGAATCAGGTGATGTTTGAAGAGGTGAAAGTTGACACACTTTGTGATGGAGAGGATATGGGGTGGAAGCTCAGTTCAGGGCTGAATATGCTGCAAACAGTCTTGTGCAGTCTGAGATAGGAGGGAATGAAGTCAGTAGCAAGTGGACAGCTTCAGTCTTCTCAGTCTTTGGAAGCAAGATATTGTGCCTCAACCAAGACTGGAAATCTGATAAACAGTCTGACCCTACAGAGGCAATGAAGGGGTCAAGAGAGATGGATATAACATAGGGCTGGGTATTGTTGGTGTACGTGTTGAAGTTGACCCCATGTCTCAGATTTAACTAAGGTGCAGCATGTGGATAAGGAAGAGGAGTGGCGGACTCCTGAGGTGATGGTGTGAGGATGGGAAGAGGAGCCATTCATCTCATTGCTGTTTGTGGAAGCGCAGTGTAAAATTTGGCTGGCCCATTTGCGTACATAATAATAGTGCCTACATTTTAAAATCAATTAATTATCTGTGTATTTCTTTCAGATATCCTAAGGATGTATATAAATGTGAGTTCTTTCTTCCCAATAAGGAACACATTCTAGACTATCAACTCGGTTCAAGTTTTAGTTTAACTAATGCAATCTTCATAACAGATAAATCATAGTCAAGAAGCACTAACTAACCAGGAATATTTTGTAATTGTTTTGTTACCACACCTACTCATATCATGACCTCCCATATAATTGGTAAGTTTAGGCAATCCAGACATGCTACTAATTAAATCCTCCATTTGGAAAAGTTCTACTGTACTCTATTCAAGGTAGATTAGCTGAAGAATTAAACATATCTTGGACCCACTAACGTTAAAGTCCAGATTTGTTGGGGTGTTTGTTGCCTCATTGTTCACTCACAAAGTGTTCCTGGGTGAGAGATCAGGCAGGTGAGCCAAGCCCTGGGCTCAGCCAGTGCTGGTCAGTAACTGGAAACCAGGGTATGTGTGGGAGCATCTTGTCACCTCACCACTGGGTCAATCCCCATCACGGTACTCCGAACATAGCTTTGCCTGTCAGGAGTACATAACGGGACCTTGGGTATGTAACAATCACAATTTTTAAAGAATAGAAAATCATGTCGGTGGGAGTTCCTTTCACATTTCCAATCTGCATTCTTTGTGGGCAAAAACTTACTCCTATGAATCCTCCCAGAAAACAGCTATGATTTCAGAGAAATAAATGTCGCCTATATTTTGACCCCAACATGCAATGGGATTTGAAAATGGTTTATAGCTATGCAAAGACTCTCTGACTGGAAGTTCAGTCTTCTTACCTAGCTCGAACTGATCTGAGAGATTGCTGCAGGTCTGCTGCACCTCTTCACTATTCCAACCCAGGGGATAAAGGGCACAACCCGAGCCAATCAGCAGACCTGGTGAATAAAAAGGATAAATGTATTGGTTAAACATTTAAACTGGGGGATAAATACGCACTGTAATATCGATACCATACTGAAAACCCAACAGCACACAGCATAAATACGCTCATCATAACTAGTACCTGTTACGTGATGCACCTCACTCCATTTGCATTGATGCTGCCAAGCTTCAGACCATCAAGTGACAGGACAATCAAAACAAAATGGTTGGACATTGGCAATTAGTGAAATTGTCACCCAGCAAGTTTGTTAGAAACAATGACATCAAAGGAGATATCTGGGAACTGGATTTGACTCTATCCACTTTGATGGAACAAAATTCTGCTCTAAGTGTCTATGCAAATTAAATGCACGATCTCAATTCAGTACCCTTAGGTTTCAGCACAAAGTTACCCTCACAGGATTGATAGATCAGTTTTCCAAGAGGAGATTCGTTGCTTTGGATTGGCGTAGCCAAAGCAAAACCAGATGTCAACTGTGTTCGAAGTTTCCTTGGGTCCCCCTTTAAATCTATCTTCCGTTAATTAAAATCTTCAGAGAATGGGGGCTCTTTTTACCTGTTTATCTCTGAGGGTCCAGGCTGCAATACCACCCTGGACCCTAAGATGAGCCTCACTAATGCCAGATGTAGCTTGGCAAGACATATGCCAAGTATTTGAATAGGCCAGGGCATGGAAACTCCAATGTTCAAAATGTTCTGCACTTCACCTCCTTATGTTGCTAGACTTGTAAGGGGCAGGTGGAGGGTCTGCTCTTTACTAGGCTGAGCAGGATTTCCAGCCTCTCTGAATCCCATCCTAGGCTGGGAAATTCCTCGGTGCTGCTCCCACTCCACCAGCAGAATGGGAACAACTCAGAGGAATTTTCTGGCCATAGTCTCCAACCATTTTGGTGCACACCTGCCAAAGTTATGTTGGGAGTCCACCAAGATGGCCACAATCTTCGGCCCTTTAATATTTAACTCCAGATAAAGTGCAAGCACACTTGTGCAGAGTTCTCTTCTGGGCAACAGAATTGAAGTATCAGGCAACAAACCCAGTTAGTGCAGTCTAAATGCACCCTGTTTTATACCTGGTACTGCTCAATGCTGACTTTGGGTGCGTGAAATCTCTCACCTTGATCAGCACAAAATTGACCCAAAAAACCAAGGGAACTCCCATTGATCATTTTTAAATGATTGCACCATCTGTGCTGAAGTGTGCCGGGAATTCCAAGAGGGGATTCATTGTAAGACTATAATCAGTCCCTGTATATATGATACGCAAGCCACTTTAGACACACTACTTTAAGCAGCAGTGACAAACTAATTCAATTCAGTATGCTGTGGGGAAGCATCCTCCTCTCTAGCCCTTATCAGCAGGCTTCATAGTGAGTGACGCTGTTAGGTTGTCTGAACTATTGTCAATGTTTCACCCCCAAAGATTTGAGCACTTTCCTGCACTAGCATCTTTGCAGTAATACTTTTTGCTGACATGCTCAGCTTGCAAAAATATCATTACTGTGGAAACAGCCAATTAAGAGGGTATTTGTAGAAGTGGAGGTGAATTCCTGATTATAAATTTAGCACACGCTACCGCCATTCGTAAAAAGTTACTTTTTACGGAAAAATAAATAATGTAATAGCAACTTGTTGATGACGGATCAGAAGTGCATATATCCATTGTGTTGGTAATACGAACAAAAGAACAAAGAACAAAGAAAATTACAGCACAGGAACAGGCCCTTCGGCCCTCCAAGCCTGCGCCGATCCAGATCCTCTATCTAAACATGACGCCTATTTTCTAAGGGTCTGTATCTCTTTGCTTCCTGCCCATTCATGTATCTGTCTAGATACATCTTAAAAGACGCTATCGTGCCCGCGTCTACCACCTCCGCTGGCAACGCGTTCCAGGCACCCACCACCCTCTGCGTAAAGAACTTTCCACGCATATCCCCCCTAAACTTTTCCCCTCTCACTTTGAACTCGTGACCTCTAGTAATTGAATCCCCCCACTCTGGGAAAAAGCTTCTTGCTATCCACCCTGTCTATACCTCTCATGATTTTGTACACCTCAATCAGGTCCCCCCTCAACCTCCGTCTTTCTAATGAAAATAATCCTAATCTGCTCAACCTCTCTTCATAGCTAGCGCCCTCCATACCAGGCAACATCCTGGTGAACCTCCTCTGCACCCTCTCCAAAGCATCTACATCCTTTTGGTAATGTGGCGACCAGAACTGCACGCAGTATTCCAAATGTGGCCGAACCAAAGTCATATACAACTGTAACATGACCTGCCAACCCTTGTACTCAATACCCCGTCCGATGAAGGAAAGCATGCCGTATGCCTTCTTGACCACTCTATTGACCTGCGTTGCCACCTTCAGGGAACAATGGACCTGAACACCCAAATCTCTCTGTACATCAATTTTCCCCAGGACTTTTCCATTTACTGTATAGTTCACTCTTGAATTGGATCTTCCAAAATGCATCACCTCGCATTTGCCCTGATTGAACTCCATCTGCCATTTCTCTGCCCAACTCTCCAATCTATTTATATTCTGCTGTATTCTCTGACAGTCCCCTTCACTATCTGCTACTCCACCAATCTTAGTGTCGTCTGCAAACTGATTTGGAAGTAATTGGTACCAGGACAACAGGAGAACAGTTTATTTCTCCCTCGGTGCTTGAAGATTTGTCAGTTAAGTGCTAGCACTGAACATGTCTGTTTCTGCTCACCAGCAAGCTTTCTTTGGTTTTCCTTAACTATTGAGTTAATTGATGTTATTTATATCACCGCAGTAACCCAGTGTTAAAAATAACAGCTGCTGTAAAGTCCAACATAAAATGGCTGAGACAATTTATACTGGAGCTTACTTTTAATGTTATTTTTAACACTATGCTAAAATCCCAGCTTTTATGTCCTTGTATAGTCACTCTTGCTGATCTGTAAGATGTTTACTGCATTCCCCTCTTCAGACATTATTCTTGGACGATACAGTAAGCAATCTGTTCCAGGGCTCAGCCAATGCCACTCTGTAACTGGCAATCAGCATGTGTTCAAGAGCAGCCTGGGAGACATTCCCTTGAATTCTCTGTGTCTCCCTACAGGGGAAGTCTCTGGGCTTCGCTCAGTATCTCTTTACAATAGCTTGAATACAGCTAAAACCTCAAAAGTATGGAGAACTGCCGTTATGGAGTATGTTCTATAACTTCACCTTCTAAGTTACATGTTTGCCAACATTGTCAAGTTTTCCTTTTCATCTGACCACTTTAATTACCTCACTGCCTCAAGACATCCAACTTTAACACATCCATTTTCTCCAAGTAACACTCTTTCTCCATCCTTTAGTTGCTTTCCGCAGCCTTGGAACATGTTGTTGCCTCAAAACCATGCTGTCTCCCACTATTTCCTGTTCAAAATCCTCTAATCCGGCTTCTGCCCCGTCACAATTCTGAAGTTGAAATGGTCTGAGTCACAAATTTCATTCTGTGCAACTACAATCATGGCTCTCTGTTCCTCCTCAGCTCCTCAATAGCTTCATGCTCCATACTACCATCTGCCAACATCTCTTCTCTGCAATCCATCCCATGGTAATGCTCCCTCCTCATTCCAATCTTACCTGTTGAATGTGGGAGTTGTCTCACCTCCAGTAGCTTCTCTTCCTGCTTAGTTATTTCTACTGTGCCACTTCCTCCTCTGCTTTCAAGACCTTCCTCAAAACCCTGCTATTTAATTCGGTTTCCAGCCCTTCCCAAACTAACTCTCTCTGTTGTACCTGTTTCTTTTCTGCATGCCATCCACTGTTTTTCCTCCTTAATGTAAAGCACATCCTATATATGAGGAATGCTCAGTAATGCAAGTTGTGTGGCACATCAGAACTACGTTACAAAGCATCTTACATCCTGGAAGGAGGCCATTCGGATCATTGTGCCTGTACTGTGTCTTCGAAATAACCTATCCAATTAGTCCCATTGCCCTACTCTCTCCCTACATCCCTGCAAATTGTTCCTTTGTAAGTAAATACCAATTTCCTTTTGAAAGTTGCTATTGAATCTACTTCCACCACCCTTTCAGGCAATGCATTCCAGCTCATAACAACTCACTGTGTAAAAAATAGATCTTCATCATCAACCCGGGTTCTTTGGCCAATTATCTTATTATCACAGTACTTCAGTACGACTGAAGTGTAATTTTTATTTACGAGCACTTTAACTTTATTTGAGATTGGTGTTTGTTATAAATTGTACAATACCCCATCAGTGATTAAACACCAATTAATTTCAAAATATCAAAGCTTGGTATCTCACCATATCTCTTTATTGTGTTCACCTCAGACAAATGGAAAAGTAGCAGAACAAGCTGAGAATTATAAGGTTCCTCTCTGTAACCTTGAAGCAGACACATTAATCTAATGATGTGTATTCCCCAGAATGCGTGCGCCTCCAATTTCTGCTCCAGGTGACAGTATTTCTATTAACTTCTTCATTGCCTCGAAGGGAAAGCTGGTGGGGCTGGGAAAGTTTCAGTACTCAGTTATGCACTGGCCTGACAGCTATCAGCTAACTATGATCTCTTAAGGTACAGTTCTATTTTTAGGCTGTTTAAAAAATGTGAGATACCAGAAGAGAAAAAGGACAGGCTTGTAGCCTTAATAGTCTATTCCTGTTCCTAAAAGATCTTAGAGTTTTTGAAATAATTGAATAAATTTGACTTTTTCCCTCTCTCTCTCTCTCTTTTTCTTCACTGCACAGCAGCACCGAATGTAGCCACAAAGCCCATAGTGAGCCTTCGGAAAATCTTCCTCTGTTCGATGTCCCATCCATAAATCAAACAGAATTATTCCCAACAAGTGCAGGTCTTGAAAATCATGTCATTGGTGCAAGATTGAAAAGAAATGTGTGACCCAAAAACACCATTCTTAAAAATTAATGGCAATTAAAGTGTAAATTTTTTATTGTTGTGAACCAAGTGAAATACTTCAGGGAACATTTTCTTGGTACATCAACAGATTGAAATATCTTTGGAACATTCAAATCACAGTGAGTCATGGGTTCTTGCTCTTGTAATGATTAATGAGGCTACTATATGGATAAATGACAGCGACACAGTGCAAAACCCAAGTGCTGAAACATGCCAAAATGCTTCTGGCCAACTTCATTTCTCTTTTAGTTTTGCAGTCGGTAGAGTAGGCTCGAATTCGAATTAACTATCTGCATTAAAAATTGGGTAGAAGGGGCATGATTTTCTTCAGGGCTGATGTGCACAGATTAGAATTCAACAGCGTCTGCAAAAATGTTTTAACCTCATGGGTATAATGAATGGCCTTTATAAGTGAAATGTCCAGCGGGCACATTTCACACATTGCACTAGCCATATTGTTCTTTTTAAAGAAAATATCTTACCCCGTGCACAGCTGAATTAATGTCCTTCTGAGGACAGGCAAGAAGCCACATTCAGAGGAGAGCTTTTCAATGGATTGTAAAGTTCAAATTAGTTTTCAACAGGCCCTAACCTACTAAAAGCTCTCTTATCAATTGACCTGTCCTCTTATTAACCAGTCTGCCCCCACCTCCTGTAAACTAGCCTCTCCTTTATCAAATGATCTATTCCTTTCTCAGTCAGTTCACGTCGCAACTTGTCTGTTCCCTTAATAACCAGCAATTCCTTTGCTGTTAACCAATAGTGATTGTTTAGTTTAGTTTAGTTTAGAGATACAGCACTGAAACAGGCCCTTCGGCCCACCGAGTCTGTGCCGACCATCAACCACCCATTTATACTAATCCCACACTAATCCCATATTCCTACCACATCCCCACCTGTCCCTATATTTCCCTACCACCTACCTATACTAGGGGCAATTTATAATGGCCAATTAACCTATCAACCTGCAAGTCTTTGGCATGTGGGAGGAAACCGGAGCACCCGGAGGAAACCCACGTAGACACAGGGAGAACTTGCAAACTCCACACAGGCAGTACCCAGAATTGAACCCAGGTCGCTGGAGCTGTGAGGCTGCGGTGCTAACCACTGCGCCACTGTGCCGCCCCTGTTTCTTCTCCTGTTTTAACTAGCCTTTCCCACTGCTCTGCTTATCAATCAGTTTGATCCTTTACAGTGGGGCTTCCAGGGATAGGGGGCTGATGCCATGCTTGTTAATGCTAATAGTTTGACAGACGCAAACTGTAAATATTTATAGGTGTAACACTGCTCCTAATTCTCGCTTGTGGGGATAGCCCTCTTGCACATGCTATTAGTAAATGGAACCATCCCAGTTTGTGGTGCTGAAGACTTGTGCTCCAGAACCAGCGGAACCTCTAACCAGGCTATTCCAGTACAGCTACAACACTGGCATCTACACGACAATGTGGAAAATTGCCCAGATATGACCTGTCCATAAAAAGCAGGACAAATCCAATCCGGCCAATTACCACCCCCTCAATCTACTCTCAATCATCAGCAAAGTGATGGAAGGTATCTATCAAGCAGCACTTACTCAGTAATAACCTGTTCACTGATATAATAAGAGCAAAATACTGAAGATGCTGGAAATCTGAAACAAAAACAGAAAGTGCTGCAAATAGACAGCAGGTCTGGCAGCATCTGTGGAGACAGAAACAACGTTAACGTTTCAGTTCTGCGACCTTTCATCTGAACCCTGGTTCATCAATGCTCAGTTTGGGTTCTGCCAGGGCTACTCAGCTCCAGATCTCATTACAGCCTTGGTTCAAACATGGACAAAAGAGCTAAATTAAAGAGATGAGGTGAGAGTGACTTCCTTGATATCAAGGCAGCATTTGACCCAATGTGGCATCAAGGAGCCCTAGCAAAACTGGAGTTAATGGAAATCAGGGGAAAACTCTCCACTGGTTGGAGTCATACCTGGCACAAAGGAAGATGGGCATGGTTGTTGGAGGTCAATCATGTCTGCTCCAGAACATTGCTGCAGGAGTTCTTCAGGGTAGTGACCTAGGCCCAACCAGCTTCAGATGCTTCATCAGTGAAGTGACCTTCCCTCCATCATAAGGTCAGAAGTGAGGATGTTTGCTGAAGACTGCGCAATATTCAGTACCATTCACAACTCCTCAAATACTGAAGCGGCCTGTGACCACATGCAGCATGACTGGACCACATTTAGGCTTGGGTTGATACGTGGCAAGTAATATTCATAGAGACTTACAGCACCGAAACAGGCCCTTTGGCCCAATGAGTCCATGCCGACCATCAACCACCCATTTATACTAATCCTACAATAATCCCATTTTCCATCTCACATCCCCACCTTCCCTCAATTCTCCTACCACCTACCTACACTCGGGGCAATTTTTACAATGGTCAATTTACCTATCAACCCACAAATCTTTGGCATGTGGGAGAAAACCCACACGATCAAAAGGAGAACTTGCAAACTCTGCACAGGCAGTACCCAGAACCAAACCTGGGTCGCTGGAGCTAGAGCTGTGAGGCTGCGGTGCTAACCAATGTGCCGCCCCACAAGTGCAAGGCCAAGATCATCTCCAACGAGAGAATCTAAACATCCCCCCTTGATGTTAAATGTCATTAACATCACTGAATCCCCCACCATCAACATCTTGGGGGGTTACCATTGATCAGAAACTTAACTGGACCAGCCACAAAAATACTATGACTACAAGAACAGGTCAGAGGCTGGGGATTCTGCGGCGAGTAACTCAACTCCTAACTCCCCAAAGCCTGTCCACCATCTACAAGGCATAATACAGGAGTGTGATGGAACAGTCTCCACTTGCCTTGAAGAATGCAGCTCCAACAACACTCCAGAAGCTCAACACCATCCAGAAAAAACACTCCAATCATCACCTTAAACATTCACTCCCTCCACCAACAACACACAGTGGCAGCAGTGTGTACCTTCTGCAAGATGCACTGCAGCAATGCACCAAGGCTCCTTAGACAGCACCTTCCAAACCCACGACCTCTACCAACTAGAAGGACAAGGGCAGCAAACACATGGGAAAACCACCACCTGCAAGCTCCCCCCAAGTCATCGCCAGTCGGGTCAGGTCTGCTGTGGAGTTAGTGATTCACCCTGACCAGACCTGCACTGTACCCGGCAGGAAGATCTCTGATAGTCTCATGCTACTCAGGGATACGATCGCCTATGTACGGGACAGGAAGGTGGACACCTGCCTTACCAGCTTGGACCAGGAGAAGGCTTTTGACAGGATATCACACACATACATGATGGACGTGCTCTACAAAATGGGATTTGGGGAGGGAATTTGCAATTGGATCAAACTGCTCTACACAAACATCAGTACCGCAGTCTCAATCAATGGATGGGAATCAGAAAGTTTCCCGATCCAATCTGGAGTCAGACAGGGCTGTCCTCTCTCCCCTGTCTTGTTGTTTGCTGTATCGAACCTTTTGCTGAGTCCATTAGGAAGGATGTGGGCATAAGAGGGGTAACAATACCAGGCAGAGGAGGCACTCAGGTAAAAGCCTCCCTGTATATGGACGACGTCGCCGTCTTCTGCTCGGACCCCTGTCCGTTCGCAGACTGATGAGCATCTGCGACCAGTTCGAACTGGCCTCGGGAGCCAAAGTCAACCATGGCAAGAGTGAGGCCATGTTCTTTGAGAACTGGGCCGACCAATCCTTTGTCCCCTTCACCGTCCGGTCAGACTACCTGAAGGTGCTGGAGATATGGTCTGGAAGGGCGGGGGAATGTGCCAAAACTTGGAAGGAGCGAGTAGCCAGGGTACACCATAAACTGAGCATGTGGGAGCAGCGATCTCCATTGTGGGTAAGAACCTGGTCATCAGGTGCGAGGCGCTCATGTTGTTGCTGCATGTGGCGCGGGTCTGGCCCATACCCCACTCCTGCGCCGTGGCGGTCACCCAAGCCATTTTCCTCTTTATCTGGAGATCTAAAATGGACCGGGTCCGGAGGGCCACAATGTTCAAACCTCTGGATAAGGGCGGGAAAAATGTACCCAATGTCACCCTCGCCCTGATGACCACTTTTGTGTGCGCCTGCATCAGGCTGTGCGTAGAGCCCCAGTACGCAAACACCAAGTGTCACTGCATGCTGAGGTTTTATCTGTCCCCATTGTTATGAAGGATGGGCCTGGTCACATTGCCGCGGAACGCTCCATCTAGTTGCACCGTGCCATACCACCTATCCTTCGTGGGAAAGTTTCTGCGGGAAAACACCTTTGACCACCAATCCATCAGGCAGTGGTCTGCACAGAATGTCCTCAAGGCCCTACGGGAAAAGGAGATGGTGGATCCGGTCGGATGTTTCCCCGAGCAGACTGTCAAAGTCATTTGGCTGAATGCCTCATCACCAAAACTTTCAAACAAGCACTCAGACGTAGCTTGGCTGGTGGTGAAAAGGGCCCTCCTTGTCAGATCCTTCCTGCATGCCTGGAGTCCCGCCCCCTCCACATGCTGCCCTAGAAGTGGCTGTGGTGGGGAAGAGACAGTTGCCCATCTCCTTCTGGAATGTGTCTTTGCAAAGCTGGTGTGGAAAGAGATGCAGTGGTTTTTGTCGAGGTTCATTCCAAGCAGCTCTGTAACAAAGGAGTCTGTGCTCTACGGGCTGTTCCCAGGGACGCACACCGAGATAAACATCAACTGCTGCTGGAGGACCATCAATTCGGTGAAAGACGCTTTTTAGTCTGCCCAAAACTTGCTGGTCTTTCAGCGAAAAGAATTGTCCACGACCGAGTGTTGCAGACTGGCACATTCCAGGTCCAGGACTAAGTGCTGAGGGACGCACTAAAGCTTGGGGCAGCCGCTGCGATGGCTCAATGGGGAAAGACCACTGTGTAAGGTCCCCCCACCAAGCTGAACTGAGGGGCTGACTCCATGGGAAACCCCTCGGGCTGTATACACCAAATATGGGTTTGCTGTAAAATGTACATGGCTTGTAAAATGGAATGGAAGGGTTGTGAGGCAACTCACTCCTGTATCGAAGAAAACTGATTTCTTTTGCACTTTTGGAATGACAACTTGGTACTGTTTCGAACTGTTTTGTAATGCATTTTTTACAGAATTTTATGAATAAAGAATATTTTTGGGAAAAAAAGAACAAAGCAATTAGAAAGAAAGGCTTATCATCTGCCCTCTTGAAAACAGCAAATTACAGACATTTTGGCTTACTAGGCACCGATGTAATCCATTATTGTAGTTTAACATAAAAAGAGCAAGTGTTGGAAATTGGAATGAAAAATGGGCAAAAAATGCTGGAATTTTCACAGGAAGTCAATCAGCATCTGAAACAGAAAGATAATGTTATCTTGATTGAGTCCTTCATAGTGATGAAATAGTGAAATATTGTCTACCATTCTTCTTTAGATATTGACTGGCCCACTGTCCATTTCCAGATTATATTTAGCATGCTTTGTTTATCACTGGTCAGTAAATTAGTATTTATTCTGGTTTACTTGTGAAAATGTTGCAATAAAAAGGGAAAATAGAAATTTCTATATGATATAAATTACATATATTTATTCCAATGATATAATGTAATGATAGGTGGCTATAGAGGCACATGGGATACATTACACAAGCATGAAGGGCTGCAGGCGCTTATCCATTGTCTCTCGAGATAAGGAGGCCAAAGAAGAAGTAAGGGCTGATGCAGTAATGGGAGGATGCAGGTCTCGAAATATCAATTGTCACAAATCAAGTGGCTGACCTCAGTCATGTCAGCAGAGGCAATAAGCAGAAGTGTCACTGTTCTAATGTTTCACATTGTTATAGAAAGTGTTCTACAGATGTCAATGGGTGCTTGTTCCTCCAGAGTATTCTGCAGACTGATAACATGGTCTGCGTAAAGTTTTCTGGTAAATAATGAACAAATACTGGGGGAGGAATTGGTCCATGTTGCTCACTTTTCTGGGCAGAATATAGTGACACAAAGGAACAATTTTGAGCCATGACATCCTGCACCAGCATTAGGAGTGCCGCCATATTGGTTTTCCAGATGTCAGGAATACATGCAGGCAAGGTTCTCGCTGCCTGTGCGTAACTGAGGCAGCGTTTTGGGCAGCTCTCGTAGAGCTGGCCTGCCCACCACACGGGTTGCAGCACTTACTCCGCTTACAGACGTTTGTCTGATGACCTTCCTGCTTGCAATTCTTGCAGAGCACTGTGCTGCAGTGGCCGCCACATTTGGGGGTGTGGTTTTTTGAGGTTCTGGTTTATTTTTCAGGGGGTGGGGGGATAGCTTCAGTGCCGATTTTGGCTTTTCATCCTCTTGGTGTGGAGTTCTCCTGCGGTTGTTGTTTTCATGCTGGTTTGGGTCTTGGTGCCTGTCCAGGGAAGACTTTAAGCATAGTGGCTGCAACCAACACTAGAGCTCCAGGGCAGGGGATGCGTAACACCATTAAGATGGCGGTGCAAAATAGCGAAGGAGGTGCACCCATGGACCTGACCATCTTCATTAAGTGAGTCCTTTTGAACGCTGTGGATTTGAAACTGCAGATATCTTCTGCCTGCAGGACTTCCCCAAGTGGGGGCTACCTCATGTACTGTATTGAAAGAAACTGAACTGTATGGCACTTTATGAAATGCCCCATTTGAATTGTTTTGCAGTGTATTTTTACAAGTTTTATGAATAAAATATATTTTTGGAACAAAATAATGGAAAGAGCAGGCGTGCTCCTTCTGGCTCCTCAGCATTATGGTGAGCTACAGCTGGCCTGGGTGAGCCTCCATCCCTCCACTCTCCCAGGACAAGTACTGGCATGGCAGTCAGCCCAAATCAAAGTGGAGCAACAGCCAGCAGCTCCGCACAATTATCAAAGTGTAGCCAGTGACCCAATTTTGGGCAGGCCTCAGGCAGTTTCTGGAGTGCGCTCTGTGCACTGATTGTTGTTCACCTGAAGATGGGCCTAAAATCAATTTCTAGGCAATTGTGTTGGGAGCTGTTTAATACTTTCTCCCAGCCACTTCTGTGTTTTATGCTGAACAGCTGATGAGTGTTTAGTTTGCCCAAACTAATCATATTCATGACGCTGATTGTAAAGAACCTCGTGGTGCTGTTGGGACTTTTAGCAAACAGTATATGTGCAGCTTCCCTGTGGCTTCAGACATCATATCCCAGCTGTTTTGATGCAATTCATGTCTGAGAGGCAATCAGCGAGACTGCTGGCGGCTGCTTTCTGCACACCTCACCAGCAATACAGAGCAGGGGTCAGGGAGAGAGGGAATTCTCCCACCTGGCAATATTAGTGTTCCACTCTGAATCCTGGACAAATATATTAAGCTAATACATTGCTTTGCTAACCTGTGGACCATTTCAACATCCTGGTGACTGTCACTGCCTGTTACAGAACATACTCTTAAAAGGTCTGCTCTCAATGACAGTGTGGCAACAATAAAGCTTCTTGTCTCCGCTGAATTTAAAAAAAAAATCTTTCTTTTATGGTGAATTATGTTTTGGCTTCTTTCTTTTTGTGACGGTATATACAGGGTTAAAACCATTCTCACTTACAGAAAAATGGCCTGCCAACCTGGTTGGCCCCGAAACAGACAAGGGTCTAGAAATTCAGGTGCGGCAATATTTGGGAGCAATCCCTGTACCTGAATGATGAGGCTCGAGGTGCCCTCAATATTGGGCTTCAGGCCTCAATACCATTCGAAGTGCGATTGAAGATTAGGCTGCCACAACATCAACAACAGCCCTCAGGTAAGTGTTGAAGGTAGGGGGTGGGTGGGAGATGGAGATGGGAGGGAAGCGTTGGCCTGGGGGTGGGGAAGGGGTTTTTGGGAAGATATCAGTAGTGATCAGGAATGGAGGTGAGGAATCGATGCTGATCAGCAGGGGGGGGGGGGGGGGGAGGTTGCAGTGGCTGGCAGCAGCCTACATTTTATAAATATAGAATCACTCCTGTTCCACCTGGCTCCACATTCAGGTAAGTATATTTTAAAACCTTACCTCACCCAGTGTCCTGGCCAACCCTCAATCAACATGATAAGAAAACAGATTATCTGATCATTATCACATTGCTGTTTGTGGGAGTTTGCTGTGTGCATACTGGCTGCTGCATTTCCTACATTACAACAGTGACTACACTTCAAAAGGTTCATTGGCTGTTAAGCGCTTTGAGACTTCTGGCAGATATGAAATGCGCTATATAAATGCAAGTCTTTATTTTCTTTCAGCTGCATCAGGGTAGTCTTGTAATAGGGATCTCAAACTGGCAATGGGCCCCTTATTTGCATGTACACAGGGCCGACTGTATGTTTTAGGTATGGTTAGTGAAGCTGATTTTTTGGGCTTTACCAATATGATGAGTGGAGTAATTCTGACTGATAATTTGCATGTGCTTCCTGTTAACCATATTGGAGGCTTAGGAGGCCATTTGGCGCACAAAAAATGGGAGCTGCATGGCCAAATTTCTAGGCCCATATATTTAATATCAACATCAGGAGATATGCAATTACTTTAATTTGAAACCTCATTAACCGATTTCTTTGTTCATTGTGTTCAAAGTACGGTTAGCAGTATGGGACAAGTATGTTCAAGCATTTATTAGGTCAGGATTGTTCTTTAGTGAGGAAATGTTTGTCCAAAATGTTTGCAACTGATTAGTTTTGCTTGTGGAAAGCTGCCAATTCAAACATAATCCTCCTGAGGGCCTTTTTAAGTATATGTTTTACTGACAGAGCTACATGAGTTTAAGAGATGTGTTTTCAATTTCCTTTCTCCCAGTCAATCCTCAAGGATTTTTAAAGTTTATCTTGAACTGACTACCTCCAAGCCAGCATTGCTCCTGAAGCCATACGAGAGAGAAATAGGACGCAACTCTGTGAATAGTTAGCAATGAACTTGCACTTAAAGTCATGGTCAGGGAATTTATTTTGGTTCCGGTTTTGCACTGCGTGTTAGTGCAGGAGATGCAACTGTTGTTTCTCTACATTGTGAAGAGAAATAGTAACGTCTGTAAATTACTGCAATTTGACTGTTTATTTTTTCTACTTATCTATAAATCTGTTTGGTAGTTTTGATTACACATGCACACTAGTCTTGGAGGACAGTATAAGTTACAAACAGGCTTTATAAATGTGACAGAATCAGAGCTCCATCTTGCTTCAAGCTATAAAAGTTCTGCATTTGATTTGCTTCATATGAGATTTATAACTAGGTCAAGTATAATAAATTCAAAATCAAACGCAGTCACTCCTGAAAGGAATGGTTTTTTTTTTATTTCCAAAATATACTTTATTCATAAAAATCTGTAAAAATTACATTCCCAAACAGTTTAAAACAGCATCAACTCAAAAAATACAAACAGTGCAAAGGTGATCAGTTTCCTTCTATACAATTATGAGTTGCCTCACAACCCTTCCATTTCATTGTCATGCCATATACATTTTTACATTTACAGCACACAAAATTTTCCCGATACAGTTCGAGGGGTTTCCCATGAATCCAGCCCCTCAGTTCAGCTTGGTGGGGGGAACCTTACACTGTGGACTTTCCCCATTGAGCCTTTGCTGTGGCTGCCCCAAGCTTTAGTGCGTCCCTCAGCACGTAGTCCTGGACCTTGGAATGTGCCAGTCTGCAACATTCGGTCGTGGACAACTCTTTGCGCTGGAAGACCAGCACGTTTCGGGCAGACCAAAGGGCGTCTTTCACCGAATTGATAAGTCCTCCAGCAGCAGTTGATTTTTGTCTCGGTGTGCGTCCCTGTGAACAGCCCGTAGAGCACAGACTCCTGTGTTACAGAGCTGCTTGGGATGAACCTCGACAAAAACCACTGCATCTCTTTCCACACCTGCTTTGCAAAGACACATTCCAGGAGGAGGTGGGCAACCGTCTCTTCCCCACCACAGCCACCGCAGGGGCATTGCGCGGAGGGGGCAAGACTTCGGGCGTGCAGGAAGGATCTGACGTGGAGGGCCCTTCTCACCACCAGCCAAGCTACATCTTGGTGCCTGTTTGAAAGTTCTGGTGATGAGGCATTCCGCCAAATGACTTTGGCGATCTGCTCGGGGAACCATCCGACAGGATCCCCCGTCTCCTTTTCCCGTAGGGCCTTGAGGACATTCCGTGCAGACCACTGCCTGATGGACCGGTGGTCAAAGGTGTTTTCCCGCAGAAACTGCTCCACGAAGGATAGGCGGTACGGCACGGTCCAACTGCATGGAGCGTTCCGCGGCAATGTGACCAGGCCCATCCTTCGCAACACCGGGGACAGATAGAACCTCAGCACGTAGTGACACTTGGAGTTTGCGTACTGGAGATCTACACACAGCTTGATGCAGCCGCACACGAATGTGATCATCAGGATGAGGGCCACGTTGGGTACATTTTTCCCGCCCTTGTCCAGAGATTTGAACATCGTGTCCCTCCGGACCCGGTCCATTTTAGATCCCCAGATGAAGAGCTCTCTCTGTGTACCTTTTGGAAGAAGTAACGTGAGCATGTCTCATCCTGCTCGATGGAGCGGACTCTGGATCGGATGATGATCTTGGAGGCCTCCTTGGCAAAGAGCGAGGCCTGCTGGCTCTTCACCTCTTAGAGATCCTCCTTGACCTCAACCCCCATTGACTGCAACCGGAGCAGATTTTGCATACTTTTCTGGAGTCGGGACATTTCCCTCTGTCTCTCTCACGCCCTCTGAACACCTTTGTGGATGAAGAACCTCTTGATGTTCTCCTTAATCGCTTCCCACCAGTGAACTGGAGACTCAAAGAGGGGTTTCACGGTCCTCCAACCTTTGTAATCCCCGGAATGGTTATGTTTTCACCATGCAGCCTAAGTGTAAACATCTAAGAAGATTTGCATTTATATAGTGCCTTTCACAGCTGCTCAAAAGGCTTTTCAGCCAATAAAGTACTTTTGAAGCACTGTTGTGATGTAGGAAATGTGGCTGCCAATTTGTGCACAGCAAGGTCCCAACTAACGGCAATAAGATAATGGCCAGATAGTCTGTGTTTGGCGTTGGTGCAGGGATAAATATTGCCCAGGGCACCAAGGGAACTTCCCTGCTCTTCTTCAAAACAGTGTCATTGGATCTTTTTACATCCAGGGAGAGGACAGACGAAACCTCAATTTAACGTCTCATCCAAAAGATGCCTCTGAGAGTGCAGCACTGAGATGTCAGCCTGGATTATGTGCTCAAGTCTCTGAAGTGACACTTGAATCCACAACCACACACAGGTGGGAGTACTACCACTGAGCCAAGGCTGACAACTGGAATAACTATAATCTAACAGCTAGTGTAAACGATTTGTGAAGATTTGTCTGCTTCACAAACCACTGACCAGCTCTAGGCTCTTACCCATGGTCTCTTGAGACAAGGAGGCCAAAGAAGAAGTATAAACGATTGACGCGGCTTTGGCTGCTCTTTCCAGTCATAATGGTTTCTTCCACTGCTACAGTATATCTTACACAAATCAGTATCTATTTTCTCTGCAGGTCTTTAAAAGTGCAAAAGGAACATTTATGTTTTTAGAAATGCTGTGTTTAGAAAAGTCTTTGATTTTTAAAAATTTTAACCTCTTCAAGGCACCAACTCTGGGTTATGGTCACAAGTGGTCATTCTGGTAACTTGTACAAATGGATAATGGCAGCCTAATAAGCCATAGGTGCATCACATCTGAACCTTATCCTCATCTAATCTTCCACACATTGGTTCTTTCCAGCAGGGTACCTGGATAACAGTCAGGAGTGGGAATCCCTTGTAGCAAACATCTGTTTTTCATAATCCATTAACTTGACCTATTGCCTTCATATATATGTATCACATAACGCTTCTATGGCTCTACAAGATGGGTTTTGCATCCAATTGTTTATGTACTCCACCCTTCGGAGATCACCATCATAAATCTGTGAATCTCAAGGGAGATGTGTGAATGAAAACCACAGTCTTGAATCACATATTAATTATGTGTTATGTTTGCTTTGTATATTTGACACTAAAGTTGCAGAAGTAGGCCTCAGAATTTGCATCAATTCTAAAATCAGGGCTCCTTTGTGGAACATAGCAAAGTGTTCATGTCCTCCATGGTCCATTCTTTGTTGAACTCTGTCTGAAAACATGCATGCAAAGAATGAATTATCCAATTTCTTTCATTTCATCTTGGTCTCAAATTTTCTCTCCAACTGTGAAGGCAATCGTAGCCAAGCCCAATCTTGTAAGCACTCCAATTCCACATGCATTCAATAACTATCACTGTATAGCAACATGGGAATGGGCAGTCTGCCCAAATTTTCTTTCTGGCCTAATTCAGGATTGCAATATGCCCAGTTGCTGTGCACTTGCCATCTCCTCCGCTGCGATCACCTAACTGAGTTCTAGGACTTTCCTGTTCTCTGTGCCTCCTAGATAGTTCTCAACCATTGGGACGATTAAATAGGAAAGTTTATCAACCTTTTATGAGGTGTTTCACAGTCCTGCTCGTCCTCTGGTTTTCATTCTATGGTGGAGCAACTAGCAGCTTACGTTAGAAATACATATCACAAATATTTCAAGTTTTCAGAAGTTTGTAGTTCAGATGTATTTTTGTTTGAGAGACACTAACAGGATGAGTCAAGTGAGATATCAGGGAGGGGATTTTATGCACTCACCCGCAGCGAGTTTGGCCTCCACCAAAATTTAGGCCAGGGCGGGAAGGCCTGTTGAACGGCCTTCCCACGGCGCCACCAATTGAGGCCCTTAACCAGGCAATTAATCCCCAATTAAGGGTCTCTTCCTGCTGCAGCCACAATTAGCCATGCAGCAGGCAGGCCTGTCGCCACACGGGAAGCACGGCACGAAAAACCATGCAGGCTGCTTCCTGGCTCCGGAGGTGTCCCTCATTAAGATGCACTTAGATCCTGAACAAGGGACCCGACATTGGGAAGGGAGGGGGGTGCCCACTGAGAGCCACCACCCTACCCTTGCTGCCGACTCCCATCCCCCACTTCCCCGTGAACCCCACCCCACGAGATTCCTCCCGCCCTGACCTACTTGAGGTCTGTGTCCAGTGATGCTCCTCGGCCTCCGGTAGGTGCTCCTCCAGCAGCAGCCACCACCTCTGCAGTGGCACTGCAGCTGCCGGCCTCTGATTGGCAGGCAGCTCTCCAAGGGCAGAACATCTGGAGACGGGGTCCTTGATCCTGTGGAAGGCCCGCCGCTGTCCACCTAAGTGCCTAACTGGCACTAGATTTGGTGGGCCTTCCAGAGAAGAGGCAACGAGGGGTTCTCAGCATCACCTTTTCTGGACATCAAGCCGCCTGCCACCAGAATAAAATTCCCCCATCGCTTTTACACTTCAGTGTAACCTGATAATTCTGAAGTTGAGGACATTTTTTCCGGCAGGAACAGGATTTTGGATGGGAGCAGCAGCAGAAATTAATTTTTTTTAAAGAGTTTTATACAAGCAACTGTAGCTCAAATACGAAAGGGGCAGAATTATATCTTTGGTGCACATCATTGGATTTCCAAATCTACACGATTGAATGAATACATGCATTTTGATTTGTAATATTTTTTCCTAGGTCTGTTCACGACCCATTACATTTGTCTTTTCTGGCTGTGGCTAAATTATCAGACTGTTTATCCGAAATCCAGTACTGGATGTGCAGAAATTTCCTCCAATTAAATATTGAGAAGACTGAAGGCGTTGTTTTCGGTCCCCACTCCAAACTCTGTCCCCTAGGTACCGACTCCATCCCTCTCCCCGGTAACAGAATAAGATTAAGCCAGGCTGTTCACAAATTTGGTGTCACCTTTGACCCCGAGATGAGCTTCCGACCTCATATTTGTGCCATCACTAAGACGGTCTACTTCCACCACCATAACATTGCCCGACTTCGCCCCTTCTCAGCTCATCTGCTGCTGAAACCCTCATTCATGCCTTCGTTACCTCGAGACTTGACTATTCCAATGCATTCCTGGCTGGTCTCCAACATTCTACTCTCTGTAAACTTGAGGTCTTCCAAAACTCTGCTGCCTGTGTTTTAACTCGCACCAAGTCCTGTTCCCAGATCACCCCTGTGTTCCCTGACCTACATTGGCTCTTGATTTTAAAATTCTCATCCTGGTTTTCAAATCCCTCTATGGCCTTGCCCCTCCCTATCTCTGTAATCTTCTCCATCTCCACAACCGTCCAAGATATCTTCTCTCCTCTAACTTTGGCCTCTTGTGCATCCTTGATTTTAAGCGCTCCACCATTGGTAGCTGTGCCTTCTGTTGCCGAGGCGCTAAGCTCTGGAATTCCATTCCTACAAGGGGGCAATTTTATGCCGGTGGCGAGGGTCTCAGCTTTTCACCTGGTGGGCAGGGCTTCCTGCCCAACATAAAATTCCGATCAGTATTTTCCCTGCTGTGTGAACCATCTGCTACCAATACCCTGCCCATTCCACTCTCGGACTTGGTCTTAAATGTTTTAATGTGGGAGAATTCTTATTCTCTGCCCTACCCCATGGGGAGGCACCTGGCCTCCATTCATTGCCATTTCCACTGCCCTAGATGAGGTCAGGAACCCAGTTGTTGGGGTAATATGGTCCTGACTGTGGGGCACAATCATGCTCAGCTGAATGAACAGTATTGATACTGCTCTAAGAGCAAACATTTGCAGATAACAACAACAGCAACTTGCATTTATATAGCATCTTTAATGTAGTAACGCGGTCCAAGGCGCTTCGCAGGAGAGTTAACAGACAAAATCTGACACCGAGTCACAGAAGGAGATATTGGGGCAGGTGGCCAAAAGCTGGGTCATCAAAGAGGTAGGTTTTAAGGAGCATCATAAAGGAGGAGAGAGGTAGGGAGGTTTAGGGAGGGAAGTTTAGAGTTTAAGACCAAAGCAACGGAAGGCACGGCTGCCAATAGTGGAGCAATTATAATCGGGGATGTGGAAGAGGAAAGAAATAGAGGAGTGCAGAGATCATGGAGGGCTGAAGGAGGCTACAGAGACAGGCAGGGCAAGGACATGAAGGGATTTGAAAACAAGGAATGCTTAACCAGGAGCCAATGTAGGTCAGTGAGCACATGGTGAATGGGACTTGTGTGAGTTGGGTCATGGAAGCCGAGTTTTGGATGCTAGGACAGTATCACAGCCAAACAAAATCACCTTTCACTTTATTTGTTCTTATTTCTTATCCAATCTGAAATAAGTTAAAAATAACAGCAAATAAAGCCCTTGTCACATGAAAATATAAACAGTGAAGTATGACAAGAAAGAGGTGAAGATTTAGTTCACTTGTAAGGAAGCCATAGCTCACATTTATGAGTAATGATTGTTTTTATGCAGCAAGAGAGAGAACAAAATACAATCAAATGTTTTCACTCTGTGGGTCATCTGTGGCTCATTTGGTCAGAAAAGATGCTATATGGATGCAAGTCTTTCTGTTTCTCTTGTTATGATCAACCGCTCCAGTCAAAGCCCCCAATCAAAATATATGATTCTGATTGTGGTGGGAGAAACACACTGTTAATTCAATCCCGTCGCTCTATAGATCGCCTAACATATCATTTAAAACTTTCCAAATGAAAGAAACACCCAGCCAAGTTGTACCATCTATTCACCCCCGAATGAGGCTAACCAAACCAGGTTTCTTTAAATCAATAAATTAACTGTTTAATTAGAAAAACTAAATTCTTAAACACTATGAAGATATAAACAACATTTTAAAATAGAAAAAAATATTAGAGTCTTTGCAAATTTACAGTCCAATGTTGCTTGAGGTCCTCACTGCCGTCCGATGGGAAAAAAAAGGTTCTTCCACAGTAGAACAGTCCGTCATCTAACTCCAGCAGTATGTGATGCTTTCCTTCTCCAGTGGATTTCAACAATTAATGACTTGCAAACGCTTGCAGTAGAATCAATCTGACAGAGTTTTTGAGGGATAAAAGGTTGTCACAGTCTAACTACCTTTCCTTCGGTTTAAATTAACAGAGATCTCTGTTTTGGCTTGACTTTTTTTTAAAGAATTTTATAATAATTAAACAGACTAAAATTCCCTTCCTTCAGTTTAAATAGTTGAGAGCTCTTTTTCAGGTGCTAAATACCACAGCTGTCTGTGTGAGTCTGTTAGAACAGACTGTCTTCAACTAAAAAGCCAGTTCAAAACTGAATTCTAACAAATGTATTGCATGCTGCTCAATCCAAGTGGCTATATATATGGTAATGAGAATGCATCCTTTGAATCGCAGTCTCCAAATGGCTGTATCCAAGGCAACAAAAATGGTAACTCCGGAGGCCTGTTGGTTTTTAAAGCAGTACTGATCCTTGCAAGCTGAAGGCAAACCGCATATTCCCCAGAGAAAAACTACAGGCCCATGACACTCTGTAGGACCCCACATTTGCTCATTGTTACGCATACTTGAATATATTTCCAGAGAAAAGCTCCTGTCAGGGAAGTTATCTTACTCCAGAATATCTTACAAGAAACATGAACTGTATAAACTTCACAGGCTTTCTCACTTGGATAACAGCTAAACCTGCTTAAGAAGTGAGGTGAAGCTCCGCCAATCTGTAAAGCAATACTTGCGTTGCGGAAGCTCGACTCTGAGCAACACTTCACTGAAATATGTGATCCATCCAAGGGTGAGTTTGCATCGCAGCAGAAATATGAGCACAACGATTTTATAGCTAACATGGTGTAGCATTCATTTCATTTCTTTATAATATAAAACAATACTGTGGAAATTTAAAGAATGTTTCTGCTTCTTCCATCTTGCCAACTTGGAATCGTGTAGGTTTGAGGGAGCTGCAGCTGTGCGTTCTGACCAGCTGCAGTCTCATCCCATTTCCCAGCACTGTGTAGGCCCTGCCCCTGACTTCTGACCCTGCATGACTCTGGAGGCTGGTAAAAGTGAATATCAGCAGGGGTTTGCTGTGCTTCACAATAAAACTAATTACATTTTTAAAGAATGACATTATATCAATTCTTTTATTATTGATATGAAATGGAAGTTGGAATATCTCATTCTGCTCCAGCGGGACATACTAACTTGATCTGTGTTCAGCAAAGCAATGGAAAGCAAATAACTGTAGAATAAGAAAATAAGAGATTTGATGGGTGTCAGACTTTATAAAAACAGATAGTATGTGCAGTCATGCCTCTTGCACTAAAGCTCCTTACATTTCAGACAGGCCCCTGTAGTTTTATTTATTGCCAGGAAATCAAATCCAAGTGTAAGCAGAGCGTAGCAGACTGTCATTTTCCTGTCATCTCACTGTGACATTGTGTCAGACTGCTGAACAACAGCAGCCTGGCAGTGGCTCCAATTGTCTCCATCAAAATGCAGATAAATACTCAGTATTATTGGTGCAGGAACCATGAAGGGCCTGACAGCACCCTTTAGAACTTCCTCCATAGTCACAAATCTTCCAGTTTTCAAAGCAATGACACCTCAAAAGCCAGGAGGCAGTAAAAGGGATAAAGGAATGCCTTACACCCCTCTCCTGTGACAGCCAGACCTCAAATCCAAACAAACTGCCTTTGTATTTACCGATTGGCAACCTACACCTAATCAAGCATCATTTCCAGGCTGTATGGTGTCACTTACATGATGCATCAGCATATTTCCCTGCATAGAAAGTAGGTACGTGCATTGCAATAAACTGCTGCACCATGGAAAAGAGGCGAATGCAACCTTACATCTTTTTTCTTTCTCCTCCTCTTCTCCAGAAAGCCCCGACTAATATTGGGGTTGAGTTACATGGACACCAGCCATTCTTTGGTTCCACAACCAAACGGTCATTCTTAACATGTAAACCACAACAGTGAAGCTATTCAACTGCAAGGATCATCATAGCTGTGCCTGATTCTATCCCTCTATCCCCTTGTTATAAGGCACTTAGTGCCTGAATGAGGGACCCGGCATCGCAAAGTGGGGGCCTGCTGACAGCCACACCCCCTGCCCTTGCTGCCGACCCCCAAAATCCCCCTTCCCCACGAGACCCCTCCAGCCCTGGGTCCAGCGCCACTCCTGGCCCTCGGGTAGGTGCTTCACCGGCAGCAGCCACTGCCTCCACAGGGACGCTGCTCATTTAAAGAGCTGCCGGCTTCTGATTGGCAATCAGCTCTCAGAAGTCGGGAGTTCTGTTGCCAGGGTCCTTGATCCCGCCACTGTCCAGTTAAGTGCCTAATTTGCACTTGATTCGGTGGGGCACCCACAGAAAGAGCAATGTGGGTTCTCGGGTGCTGGACGTCGAGACCCCCATTGGCCAGATAAAAGCCTGCCCTATGTGGTTAACTCTTAATGCCTTCAGGGAAACAAGGGATGGGTAACAAATCTGCCTTGCAAAAAGAAAGAAGGAACACTCGCATTTATAGAGTGTTTTCACAACTTTAGGATGTCCCAAAGGACTTTACAGCCAATGAAATACTTTTGAAGTGTAGTCACTGTTATAATGTAGGAAACATGGCAGCCAATTGTCACACAGCAGGATCCTACAAACAGTAATGTGATAATGACCAGCTAATCTGTTTTTGTGATGTTGATTGAGGGATAAATATTGGCCAGGACACCGGGGATAACTCCCCAGCTTTTCTTTGAAATAGTGCCATGGGATCTTTTACATCCATCTGAGAGGGGAGATGGGGCCTTGGTTTAACGTCTTATCTGAAAGACGGCACCTCCAACAGAGCAGTACTTCCTTAGTATTGCATTGGAGTGTCAGCCTTGAATTTTGTGCTCAAGTCTTGAAGTAGGACTTGAACTCACATCCCAAGAATGAATACAAAACTGAGCACTGACCATGGATTAGTAATCTTACTTCTATAATGACTTCTCCATCTGATGAGATTTTATTGGGTGCTGAATTCTCAGAAATAAAGGTGCATTTATCGACACGAGTATATTGTTATGACTGAGGCGGGAGGAATACACTGTTTTTTCTAGTACCACTTCTCCATATGTCACAGCATATATTTAAATGTTTACCTAGTTACCGACATAGTCAATCATATACTGTACTCTTTATCCCAGAATAAAATACACCAACCAGGTTTCTTTAATAAACAGGAAGTTCCCTTTCAAAATACCCCACACCCAAACTCTCACACACTGAAAAAAATACAGAAATTCTCTCTGCAGAGCTTTGTTATAAAAAAGACCAAAAAAAATACTTTGGCCAAATACTTGCTATTTTTTGAAGAAAAAAAAGAGAAGATATGGAAAGATGTCAGCTGTCCCTTTTGGTCTGGCGACCGGGTATACGGTGATGGGTCACTGGCATCTTTTCTGGAGCAGTTCTTTTCAGGTGGCATTAAGGAATGTCGTAGGAGCCTACGTAAGGCCTTCCAGGAATGTCATAGGAGAAATGCTGCTTCAGATTCTCTATTTCTTACGTTTGATTCTCAGGGTTTCTCAAAGAGATGGAAAAGGATGAGCTGGTGGTGGCTGCTCTCCGGTAGATTTATCTCCAACTGCTTTCAAACACAGTCTACACCCCAACTGAACAAAAACAATATCTCAGAAGTGAAATCACAAAAAGCCAGTCAGAACCTCCTGACCCTCATAAATCTTGACATGTCACTTCTTTGTAAACACCTGCCCCAGGTCACCAAGGTTTCTGTTGTTTATTGAGCTTTAGGTATGTGACTTCCAGTAAAAGGTTGTGGTCAAGCAAGACCTGTCAGTGACCCTTGTAAAAACATGTCCATGGAGTCTTTTCACCAAAAACAAAGTCCAGCATCTATGAAATCTTCAATCTTCCAAAAAGTGAATCGACTTCCACATTTAAATATGAATCCTCAAAAAACTTTAACAAAAAACAGAAGCACTTTCATAACAATATAAAACAAATACCTGGAAAGCTTTCATTCCTGGATTAGGAATTCAGTAAAATAGGAAAGAGATCAGTACAATGGAATTATATCCTCCAATTACAATTATGTTTGGATCAGTGTATTTATCTGACATTGACTGCCTTTGTGTTTTTATGACATGTTGATGCCCAATTCTCTTATAGATCCATGCCCAAGGCACAATCCTATTTTGCATCATCAGTGTTAGCTCATGACAGCACTGCTGCCTTGTAAAACTCAGTCAGTAAATTCTCATGAAGAGAATGATACACAGTGCTTTCACTTCCACAGAAAATGCTGTCAGATGCAGCAGAGCAGGGCCAACCATGGCAGAGACACTCAATCCAAATTATCATCAAATTCACTTCTGAGATGCCAGTTTTGTGCCACCATATTCATGCCACTGTGCGACAAAGTCCTTTCACAAATATAGCCAGGTTAATGACTTGGTATCATTCTGTTTCCTCTTTGAGAAACCATTTATTATAACCGTATTAAAAAGATTTGCAGTGCGATATGACCTCCTCAAAACAAAAACAATTTCACAGTACCCATATCAAGAACTCCATAATACTTTGCTCCCCATGTGACACTGCAATTTATATTAACCGTGAATATGTTTCCCATCATATAAATCTGAACACGTATTACATTAACCATGTGAAAACCTTTGGACCCCTTTTGTATTTTTACAATAGCCATGTTAAAAACTCCACACTGAAGTCCAAAGCAAAGATCATCCATCATCTGGCTAGTGCTGTGAGTACAGACGGCATTGCAGGTTTTTGGCCAGGATAGATTTTAATGTCATTCAAGCCTTTCGAGCTGTTTGTCAGGAAATCATTTACACTGTAGCCACTTTGTTTCTGTCAAGACCAACACATTTATTTGTGTTAAAGAAAGCCTGAGAACCGGCACAAGGCAGACACAACTGAATTCCATTCTTATTTTAAAGTTACTGATACAGGTTCACAGTAATTTGCAACAAAGTATCAACCACCCATATACAGACCATGAATAGCTACAATGGCTGTGAGCTAGATCTGCTAGATGATGCTGAGGTGACTTCAAAAACAGATACTGACAGTGCAGTGCTCCCTCAGTATTTTGCCTCCGACAGTGCAGCACTCACAAGGTCGTGGTAGACTCCTCGTTGTTCGAGTATGTCCAAACTGTAAATGATTTCATTGTCTTCTGTGGTTCCTTTCATGACTGAAGAGTCTGATGCGGGATTGGCATGGACATCCACAGAATTGGCAGTTCATATTATCGTTGTTTGGTGCTTGGGGGAACTTCTGCAGCTGCACCACCTTTGACCTTCCTCTGGACACCTCAGATATTGCGAGTTTGGCGTAGATGGTCCTCTTTATATGCTGAACCAAATTACAGTGCTTGCCTCCACACGGGCCGGTCGGCTGCAGTGTTTTCCAAAGACAGGTGGTCTGCAATGCAGAAGTTTGTAAGGCTCCTTTTTAGGGTGTTCTTATATCGTTTATACTGACCACCTTGTTGCTGTTTGCCCTGAGACAGTTCCCCAGAGAAAAGCTGCTTGGGGATTCTGTAATCATCCATGCAGGGGATACGGCCGGCCCATCTAAGTTGTATTCTCTGGATGGTGGTCTCCATGCTGGTGAGCCCAGCACGATGGAGGACCTAATTGTTTGTGATTTTGTCCTGCCATCGAATTCTCATGATGGACCTCAGTTGCCTTTGGTGGACACGTTCCAGAGCTTTGATGTGGCTCCTATAGCAGACCCAGGATTCTGCTCCATACAGCAGGATGGTAAGGACAATGGCCTGGTAGAGTTTGATTTTAGTCTTCAGCTTAATACTATGCTGCTTCTAGACAGGATCATGGAGTTGGCTGTAGGCAGAACTTGCTTTCTGGATGCGTTCACTGATCTCTTCATCAATAGTGGCATCCCTAGCACACTTCCAAGGTATGAGAATTTTGCTACAGCCCTGAGACTGGTGCCATCAACAATTATGTCTGGTTATGTCTCGTGCATTAGTTCCCCTTTGTCAGTGCAATGCTCCCTCAGTGTAAAATTCTAAGAGGTTGCAATTTTCCTTAAACTAAGTTGGATCAAGCTGAAGAAAATCAGAGAATGCTTTATCATAATAAAATTGGTCAACTAAGCATAGGAGGATGTAAACACATCTTGGGTGCTGGGCAGTCCTGCTGTCAAAACGAAACCCATAGTTTGCTCACTTACACCTTAACCACTAAAGCTCGGGAAGATATTCAGAAATGTCAGCCCGAGGGATTAAAAATATGCTGGCTAACTTTTTTAATGGCCCTAAATGTAATCTGGGTAGTACTAAAGCCATAGAGTCATAGAGTTATACAGCACAGAAACAGGCCTTTGGCCCATTGTGTCCATGCCTGCCATCAAGCACCTATCTATTCTAATCCCATTTTCCAGCACTTGGCCCGTAGCCTTGTATGCTATGGCGTTACAGACCAGACCAGGAAGTCACAGGTTCATTTACCAACCTGGGATGAATGAATTAGTTTCAGTTTGGACAGCAGTATGAACACTGCAGTTAGCTTCAGGCTAGGGTGAAGAAAAAACAGGCAGATTTCTCACTCTGGATCGCTACCTAGTGACACATGGTAGAAAGCATGTGCACATGTGATTGGCATGGCTGATATCCTCCCATGAGTTCTGTTGAAAGGTCATTGACCCGAACATTGGGCTGAATTTTACTAGCTCGCTGTCGAACTGTACTTCGCGGAGCCGCCACGATGTTATACATGGCCGATGCGTACAGCCCCTCCCCACCGATGACATGGAGTGAGTGTGCGATCCGTCCCCGGCAATGGCGCCTTGGTGCCACTGCGCAGGCACCAGTGCCATTTTTAAAGGGCTTCCGGCCCTTATATTTCATTTAAAGTTTTAAAGGTATATTGCTTTAAAGTTTATTACAAATTATTAAGTTAATGTTCCCAGCCCCTCTCCCACCCTCCCCAATAAATTTACCTTTCATCCCTTGCCCTCTTCCCCCGTCCCCAAAATACTCACCTTGTGTACCTGATCTTCCCCCTCCCTCAAAGGTCAGAAACTTTTAACTTTACCCCTTCCCATCACCCACTAGACCAGATAGGTTTGATCCCACTCCCCAGCTCTCGCACTGATAAACTTATCTCCTCCTCCCGTCCTACCAATGTTCCGCCATTCCTCACTGCTCGGAGATCGGATGGTGCGTGTGTGCCGGCCACTGACCGCAA
This sequence comes from Heterodontus francisci, assembly GCF_036365525.1. Taxonomy (NCBI): domain Eukaryota; kingdom Metazoa; phylum Chordata; class Chondrichthyes; order Heterodontiformes; family Heterodontidae; genus Heterodontus; species Heterodontus francisci. The sequence goes on along the minus strand of NC_090376.1, from coordinate 32,233,966 downwards.
TATAGGAGCAGGACGGCTGGTGGCACCAGGTAATTCATTAATTTATATTGATTACCATATTTAAATGTGGCTCCCGTTGCCCAGCGGCAGGGGTTGGGGTGGGGGCTGCCATGAGATCTTGCCGCTGCCGGCAAAATGGGGCTGGGCCATCTCAGCGTCAAGGCCCATGGCGATCCTCTCCCAGAGGCTTTTTACACCCCCCCCCCCCCACAACCCCTGACATCAGGGGGTCAGTAAAATTCAGCCCATTAACTCTGTTTCTCTCTTCACCGATGCTGACAGACCAGCTGAGTATTTCCAGCACTTTCTGTTTTTATTTCAGCCTTCCACCCCTTACTGCCTATGCTCATAGGAAGAATGGACATCTGCTGCAGGCACCCATGGAACTGTACTATAACAAAGGGTCAGCCTGTTCAGAAAATTAGTAAAGGGATTGGAAAAAAGAGAAAGAAAGAAGTGAATACTTGACAAAGTAAGTCTACTGACAATGGCCTCTAAATATTTGCTGTTTTTTGGGTTTTGCATTTAACATTAACAGCAGTTTGAACAAAAAATGTACTGGAAAAATAATTAAAACTTGTTTAAATAACCCTTATTGAAAATCTGCCTTCTCTCTGGCTCTGTGTCTATGCGATATCCTAATCTGCATTTGAATACATACACTTTAGATTTCATTAAACCAGAAGAATTTTAAAATGTGAACGCAGCTAAGCATCTCCTGCAGAATATTTTATGTAAATACAATTTGTGTGAATCCACATGATGAGCATGCGTAAAGCAGGCAACATCTACCCACCCCCCCCCCACCCCACCCCACACACCTCTGCATCTGGTGAACAATGAGTGACAAATCATTAACATTATCCACTGTTTCCACAAACACTGATGGTCATCAGCTCCCTTTTGCGTGCCTGCCATCTGCGGGCTCTGTCTAGGGCACCAGTGGTGTGTGCTCTGAATGCCAGCTGCACCGGAAGTCCAATCAAATTGTAAGCCTCAAGTGACTGCTTTGCTGCTGCTGCCCTGTCTCAGCAAAACTAAGGAGCCTTGAAAGCTGCTCCCCAATGGCAATATGAAATTCCACAGAGCTGTGTTAAATTTATGGCCCGAAAGCAGGCAAAATAATCCTCTAATACAATGCAGGGGATTAGGCCTGAAGCAGGAGTCAGAGCATTAGAGGGAAGAAAAGGCTGTGTAATTAGAAGACCTTTGACCTACAACTGTTTGTTCCACTGCTTTCAGCTGGGCCCATTTTAATGTCTGACAGCTCATTTTTTATATTCTTGTTAAATTCCCCATTACAAAGTCCTCCATCCATCACACAGACAACAAAAAGGTCCATGCTTTATTCTGAGAGTTCACACAAGCTTTTTTCTGTACCTGATTCAGGGAGCAGACAGTTTTGCCATCATGAGGGCTCTCATGAGCTTTGAGTAATAATCTGATCAATCCTCCTTGGAAATGGTACTGTTCCTCCTTGAATAATTCAAGTGGAAGTGGAAATGCCAGAAAGAACTCCGTTTCCCCACCCCCACCCCCCTCTTTTTGTTCTTACAGAAACAACTCCCTCTCCTCCCTGCACTGCTCGGTCTACAAGTGACCACTAAATCCTTGCCTAGAAGTGGGCAGAGACAATTTAATCCTTTTCATTGTCTGCTCGCTATTTTGATTTATTTTTTCTTTGTGGACAGCAGTAACAATTTTACAATCAGGCCAAAGAAATGATTTGTAAATTTACTGCAAGAATAATGGTCTCAACATTACTAACTCCTGAACACTTAAGGTAGGAATTTCAGATGTACACATTAATAGTGCGAGTTGTTAACCCATTGGACCATTTTCTTTTAAGAACCCAGGTAGAGGCCCAAGACCCACAGAGCAAGTGGACTCTTCAGGCAGGATTTTCCCGCAGGCTTCAGGATCCGGCGGTCAGGCTCAAATGGGGGTCAGAAGCCAGCAATGTGTGGGGAACAGTCACTCACAGTGATTTCCCCCGAATTGGCCAATTAGTGGCCAGAGGGCAGGCTCGCCATCCTTAAGGCCCTCCAGCACTGAAGCAGCAGCAGGATACCATGGCAGGTAAGCGGGGAAGAGGGTGTCCCAAAATGGAGATGCCCTCTCTCCAACTTTTTTAAAATTCCAAAATAAAAAAGGCCTTTGCAGCTGGGCCACCATAGTAGGGTGGGGGAACCCCTTCTTCACAGAGTGGACTGCTGCTGATGCTGAAGCCAGACAGGCAGGGAGGGCTTCTAATCCTGCCTGCAGTGCTGGTCTGCTGCCAGAAGGCTACCTCTAGACAGCAGCCCTCTTGGCTACGGAGACCTTAATAGGCCTTTACTCACCTTAATTGGCTACCCACCAGGCCACACCGCTCTCGCAGCCCCCCACCCCCGATCCCAGCTTCAGGAAAATGGCCAGTGGACAGGATGGAGCTTGGGAACCAGTGAAATTCAATGCCCTCTCAACACCATGCCTGCTTCTATCGGGGAGTAAAAATTCAGCCCTTCCAATCTGGGCCTCCGTTTTCAGGTTTCTAATAAACCATAAAATCTGCACTGCCTCACCCAATGAAAAAATGCCAAAATTTCTTTCTCATAAGGAAATTCTCCTTTTCAAAAATAAATCTATAATACCAACCATTTTTCTACTTCTACTTTTTAACATGCATCAGTTTTAATAGTAGTCACATGATAGGGGAAATTAATCAAAATTTGAAAGAGAAGCTCAGAATTTTCAGCACAACAAAGCTATAAGAGTTGCATTGCACCAGTTTTGTCCTAGGAAATTTGCACATCCGTGATGTATGACAGTTCACTGTGGAACTTCATGATGTGCAAATTTCCTCAATCACTTGCCTGGCTCCTGAGTTATACCAGCCGAACGCCTATTTCGCGCATGAACATAACTCCACCCCATGAAAAAGAACAGAGATCGCGAGTTGCCTGCTAACTGAGCAGGTGTAAATATGTGGCTAAAATCTTGCCCTCGCCTAACCCATAATCAGCATAACTAGGAAGTGTCAGACTTTGAATATCCTAAAGTTTTATTTGTGGAGTTTGCCAGTGAATTTCTTACCAATTTCATCTTTGAACTTTTCTCGCTGGGACCATATTGTATTTGTATCTTTATAATAATGCTTTAAAATGTCATTAGAGTCTGTAACATCGAAACAACAGAAAGCTTCCGCATTTGGCATTTGCATTTTATTCAACATGCAGCAGTGCTTAATGTGCATAAATGATGAATTGATGACTTCAAACTAATTAGATAAAGCAGGACTTAAAGAAGGAAGATGCTCCACAGGTGTCTTCAGGCCCTTAATGGTTACGCTGAATTTTTGTTTGTTTTGTGTTGGTTTTTAAGTTCCAGCGCATGCAATTGAGATCCTCAGGAAATTTCGGCATAGGTTACTAAAGAATGGTGTCAATTTCAGCATAATGTCTGCATAAGTCGGGTAAAGGAAATTCTGGGCAAAAATCATTTTATTTTGCAGTCAGAAAAAAAATGTGTCAGGAGAGAGACCCGAAATTTCTTAAATAAAAAAAATTATATATTCCAGTCAAATCCTGCCATGCAGCATAACAAAGTCCTGTGGTAATCCAATTGATGGATTCAGATGGTTTATGAAAACAATAATAGATGCATGGGACTGGGTGGTACCTTGGGTGAACACATTTTTCTGCTGCAAGCCAAGTTTGAATCCAGCCCTGACTGAGCAGATAAAAGTTTTTCTGTCTTTAACAACTGTAAGGATTCTAAGGCTGCTTTTACATTGATCAGAGAATAGGAATAGGAGTTGGCTATTTCGTCCCTCGAACCAGTTCTGCTATTCACGGAGATCATGGTTGATCTGCTACCTAACTCCATATACCCGCCTTTGACTCATATTCCTTAATACCTTTGGTTAACAAAAATCTATCAATCTCAGATTTACAACCAACAATTGATCTAGCAACAATTCCCATTTGCAAGAGAGAGTTCCAAACTTCTACTATCTGTTCTGTGTAGAAGTGTTTTTAAATTTCAGTCCTAAAAGGTCTGGCTCTAACTTTTAAACTGTGTATCCTAATCCGAGACTCTCCAAGCAACTAGAGAAATAGTTTTTCTCTATCTTCCCGATCTGTTCCCCTTAACATTAAAACTTTGATCATATTACCGCTTAACCTTCTAAATTCCAAGGACTACAACGCTAGTTTGTATAATCTCTCCTCGTAACTTAACCTGTGGAGTCCAGGTATTCTGGTAAATCTATCTATGCTGCACTCCCTCCAAGGCCATTATATCCTTCCTAAGATGTATTGCCCAGAATTGCTCACTGTACTCCAGGTGTGCTCTTTCTTTTCATGAGTTCTCAGCATTTGGCAATACTGTCAAAGGTGCATTTGTTGCCTGTCCCTTGGTTCCTGAAGAGGCCTTGGTGGGCCTGTTGCTTGAAACACTGCCGTCTTTTGGTGATGGTGCTAGGTAGGGAATTGCAGGACGGCAACCCAGCAACAATGAAGGAATGGAAATAATCTTTCCCTGAAATTCCTATGTGGCCAACAACTGAATTAAAATTCAAGTTGTTTACTATTTAAACTTAACAAAATATTACAACACTAAAAAAGATTAGAACGCTTATCATGTAATGAGTCAATTCACTGAGTTTACAAAGCACTGTAGAGATGAATTTACAATCTACGTCTGTTAATTTAAAGTCACAATTTGAATAACTAAATAATTGCGCTAGAAGTCTAAGTGCTGTTTTATTCCAACTAATTACTGATTATTTTTAGCATAAAAAGCAATATTGAATTTGCAGAAGATAGCATACTGCACCCCTAAACATTTCAAAATGTTAACCCCTCCTGTTACAGATTTATTTCAAAAGCAAAGCTCCTGGAGTTTCACAACAGATTAATGAGTACGTGCAAAACCTATATTCTACTGAACTAAAAACAAGAAATGCTGGAACCACTCAGCAGGTCTGGCAGCATCCGTGAAAAGAGAAGCAGAGTTAACGTTTCGGATCAGTGACCCTTCTTTGGAACGTTCCAGCATTTCTTGTTTTTATTTCAGATTTCCAGCATCCGCAGTATTTAGCTTTTATTCTACTGAACTGTTGGCTGACTAGCAGGAAGTTATCTGCAATGCCTTAGACAAGGCAGCACGAATCATTTGTCAAGTTACCAGGAATGCAATCTCTTCAGCAACCAGACGTGTGAGAAGTGACACATCTACAGAACAACTTGCATTCATATAGCATCATTACCATGGTAAAATGTCACAAGGTATTTAACGGGAGCATTGTCAAGCAAACTTCGATACTGAGCCATGCAAGGAGAAATTCAGACAGATGATCAAAGGTTTAGGTTTTAAAGAGCATTTTAAAAGGAAAGAGAGGTACAGAGGTTTAGGGAGGGAATTGCAGAGCTTAGGGCAAGACAGCTGAAAGTACGGCCGCCAACCGTGGAGCAATTAAAATAGGGAATGTGCAAGAGGCCAGAATTGGAAAAGTGCAGAGATCTCAGAGGATTGTAGAACTGGAGGTGGTTACAAAAATAGGGAGGGGTGAAGCCATGGAGGGATTTGAAAGAAAGATGGGCATTTTAAAATTGAGGTATTGCTGGAACAGGAGCCAATGTAATTCAGCGAGCACAGGGGTTTTGAGTGAATGAAGCAGTGTGAGGTAGGAGGCAGTGGCGGAGTGGTAATGTCACTGGACTAGTAATCTAGAGATCCAGGCTAATGTTCTGGGGATATGGGTTCAAATCCCACCACAGCAGATGGTGAAATCTGAATTCAATTAATAAATCTGGAATTAAAAAGCTAGTCTGATGGTGACCATGAAACCATTGTCGATTGTTTTGGTTTACTAATGTCCTTTAGGGAAGGAAATCTGCCATACTTCCGTGGTCTGGTCTACATGTGACTCCAGACCCACAGCAATGTGATTGACTCTGAAATGACATGGCAAGCCACTCAGTTTCTCAAGGGCAGTTAGGGATGGGCAATAAATGCTGACCGAGCCAGTGATGCCTACATCTCATGAACGCATAAAGAAATAAAAGGACATGGGCAGCAGAGTTTTGGATGAGCTGAAGTTGATGGAGGGTGGAAGGGGGATCCACATATGGATTACCCTTGAATCCTGGTATCTGCTGGTCTATAAGCCTGTGATTGTGTACTGCAGCTCAGCAACATGATATTTCATTCATTAAAGATTTTGATGCCTTGACTTTAGAAGGTGCAGGGCTGATTATAATTGAAGTCTTTCAAATAATAATAAACATCAATAGGATAGATGCAGAGAAACTAGTTCCACTGGTGGGGCAGTGAAATCCAGAAAAAGGGGGCACAATCTTAAAATTGGAGCTAGACCATTCAGGAGTGAAATCATGAAGCACTTTTGTTCACAAAGGGTATTGGAAATCTGGCTGTGGAGCTTTCAAGATTGAGATCAAAAGATTTTTGTTGGGGAAAGGTATCAGGACATATTGAACTAAGGCAAGTAAATGAGATTGAGGTATGGATCAGACATGATCCAATTAAATGGTGGAGCAAGCTCGATGGGCTGAATGACCTGCTCCTGTTCTTAGGGTTAACTATGTGTTATAATTCAGGGCTTTCCACCAACAATTCCTTTTTGTTCCCATAAGCAGACCAAATTATCTTATGAATCAAAACCTGCGATCTGGAATGCACTGCCTGAAGGGGCGGCGGAAGCAGATTCAATATTAACCTACAAAAGGGAATTGGACATGTACATAAAAAGGAAAAAAAATTGCAGGGCCTAGGGCAAAGAGCAGGAGAGTGGTTCTAATTGGACGGCCCTTTAAAGAGCTGGCACAGGCATGATGGGTCAAATGGTCTCCTTCCGTGCTGTATGATTTTTGCTGAACCATAAAGAGCAGAAAGGGCTCAGGCTAAATCCACTGGTTTACTCTGTTCTAACTGATTGGAACTGTAGCAGTGATAAGGGTGGGATAATTGGCCTGAGGGACCCCCGGACCCCCCCCACCCCCTCACTGCGGGGATGGGTGCTGAAAAGTGCAGCGATGTAGACTTCAAGTGAGGAGAAGATTGTTTGGGTCTGTTTTGCCGACAATGGTTGAATCAATTTTCAGCATTTACTGGCTAGATTCACACATGAGGCACAGCCACTTGAGACACTGAAGGGCTGTTGGTAATAACTGAATGATCAGAGATCTGTGGATCTCTGCCCAGATGTCAACAGCTTCAGAAGACGTACATTTGGGCTGGAGGGTAAGAAAATGTAGCTTGTTTATTGTACCACACTGTTGCAAATTGCCTCTCTAATAGAAACCAGTTACATCGACAACAAAGGTAAGCGGCATCTTTAAGAAGGTAGTTTGTAAATGAAAACCTAATGCTGTGTCTTACTTGCTTACAGAGCTGTCATTGCTTTTTAATATTATATACTAAGTTACTAGTAGTCTTTAAATCATTAGTAACAATTTCTGACTTGTTGACTAGAGTAACACTTCTGCTCTGTATTCTAACAGTTATAGGCATTGTACATATTTTCACCATTTCTCATTTATAGTACCACACAGCTAATTATTGTGTAAAATAACATTGTCTAATTACAACAAAAAACACCTCCTTCAGTAACTGCACTTTGGATAATGAATCAGGGGACAAGCTGGTCATCAGCAATTGTTCCTTGACCTTCAGGAAGTACGCACTTGCTCAGATTTCACTCATAACTGAGGAGAGCGAGGGGTGATGGAGCAAGACGAAGCCATCTGTTTCCAGTTAGCCAAATCATCAGTACTACGGGAGAGACTTTTAAAGGGATCACTGGGAAATAGTGTGCCTTCAGTCCTGCTGAATGAGGACTTGTTAACAAGAAATGTAAAGTTGCCATTTGTGTCGGGGTGCAGCTTCACTTTTTATTCCCCAAATCTTCTTCCCTCCTCTCTTGAAGCCACTGACTGTCCACGGGGAACAGCTCCAGCAGCCTTGGTAGCCCTCCTGTGCCTCACCCAAATGGCCATCCTTCATGTACGGGTCCAGAAGACAAGCAATAGCAGGCTTTTTGACCATGGGATGGGAAACATCAGCAAGTGAGCATGTGCCTGAAATCTACAGGCACACAACGTTGGGAGGAGTCACTGAATGGCAACCAGGAGTCAGAACACTGGCTGAGTTTTCTATTCCCAGGCCGATGGGGCCTATTGTACAACCCTACTTGCTGCTCAGCCTGAGATCAGGGAACACAGCACAGAGCTTCTGATCTGTACAGATGAGCAGAACATAATTCAGTGGCTTTACCCACTGTGCCATCGGGGTACCATGCTGAGTTCATTTCAGCTGTTTGCACTGCTCTATTTGTATTCTAGTCTACAACATGAAACTGCATCTGCTTCAGAATATTCCATAAAGTGAGGATGCTGAATATTGTGGAGGAAAGTAAGCTGTCAAGTACACTACAGATAACAATATTTATTAAGAGCTTATTATCATTTAGACATGTAATTACTTTCATGACCTTAATCCACTTGTTTAGTTTACAGGAATCTGGCATCCATATACCAGCAGAATCAGAAATCCATGGAAAGCTGTAAACCTTGAAGCCGATACAGATAAGGGCTTTCCAAAGTCCAAACTAAATAGTTGTAAAACACCTTTAGGTATAGAGTTAGGTACCATTATGCCCTCATCATCCTAATAACAGTCATTAAAGGGAAAGGCAATTTAGTGAGGTCAAATGTTAACAGTAAAATAAAACAATAATTCCAATTACTGTGTCAGGATATTTTTGGGCAGTATCATAAATTTAACACTGATGTCCCATTCCCAAGGACTAAAGCAATCCTGGGCAATTCTAAGAGGCAGTCTCACATTGATTAGAGTTTGGACGAAATGCAGTATAATTCCAGCTTTAAAAAAGGAAAGTAACAATCAACTCTACAGATTATACTTAACGGAGAATCATCTTCATGAAAGAACTATTTAGGAATTACATCTTACATGCTGCCATTCTCAGCAACATGTAAAAGTTTATCAGTCTTTCAAGGAGATCAATCCCCTTTCCACAAGAGGCCGCCAGCCAAAGTCTGTATGTGGCCATTTTGTAAATGATCAGCATGTGATTTAATTAGCAAGTACAGCACTAAGCTAGGTCAAAGAAGAGGCACTTTCCCTATCCCCAAAAGCACAATGCTATCTTATCAAAACATTCCTCGATGTCTCTCCCTCCCCCATGAACTAGCAAACTAGTTCACTGACAGACAGCTGAGCAGTGGGAAATAAAGGTCCCATACATTTTATTCATTTATTTGTTTTTCACTTCAGAGGCATATTTGTTTAATTAGAAATGATAGTTTGATAGAATTATATGGTAGAATATTTAAGAGGGAGAATGTTCAGTTTTAGTGCTCCTGGCAATGTGCTGAGTGCATTGGGAGCATATTAGAAATTTGGAGACACTCCCAGTTTACAGGCCCCCAATTTGTGCGTTAAAATGAAAGTACAGAAAATCAAGCCCTCCAGCATCTCGATACGTGCGCTGAACTACAATTTACTCCAAATACTCCAGCAAAATGATTCCCTAATCGGTAAAAGTAGCAGTAAACAAACAGGTCCGAAGGCCCCAGGCTTTCTTCTTGGTCTATGCCAAATTAGGCTATCTCACCTTGGCAGCAGTTGGGGTCCAAAAACTAGCCTCAGTACCATTGTACAAGGGAAGGAAAAGAAAATCAATCATATTCCCAAGCTGTAAGTGCCAATGAAAATCAATGGTTATGGGAGAATGCAGAGCAGTCAAATTAGATTTGGCTGCCTTCTGTGTTGCAAATGTCTACAATTCTAGGCTTTAAAATTGCATGGACTCAACTCATGAACGAGGGAAAGCTTGCCGCAGTAGTTTCCGGCTACAGACGGTCAATTGAATGGGAATAGGGATAAAATAGCAGGAAATGGCTTTAACCAGCAAATGCTAATTCTGACAAACTAGGCGGGGTTTTAGCCCTGCCCGCCCTGAGTGCAGGTAGGGCAGATGGGCGGGCAGTTAAATTCACTCAAAGGACCCACAGGCTATAATTTTAACCTGCTCTTCTGAGAAATGAGACAGACATCTGCCAGAAACCAGCTGGGTCCTTCTTTAAATAATATGTAAATCATGTGCCAATGATGCCATCAGATCCATATTGCTATGTTAACATTCAGGTCTAACCGGGGAAGTGATTGTGGCTTTCCCGCCCGGTCCAACTCACACCCTGTCCTGAGCTCACCCCTTGCCCTGATCAACTTACCTGAGTGCCAGGGTCAGTTTTTTCAGTGACTATCATTTGCCGCCCAATGCTGTGCCCTTGTCACTCAGTCAGCGGCCACTTCTAACCAGATTTGGACGGGAAACTGGCGGGGGCCTTGCAGATGAGACCCAGGAGTTAAAATCTCCCAGGTCTCGTGCTGCCAAGGTAAGGACGGTTTGCTGCCTGTCTCAGCCCTGCTCACCTGAAACCCACCCAGAGTAAAAATCAGGGCTAACGTGCTCCCCGCCGGCTTTTGAAAATTAAAGCTTATTTGCCATGGTTGAACTGGTCAAGATAACAAGACGTCTCCTCTTGTAGTAGCAGCCATATTAACAAGCCTTTCAACCAATCAGGACCTGATGAGGGACTGTTTCTAAGGAAGTACACAAAAGGCAGACAGACACTGCCCCACACCCCAATGTTTAACCCAGGTTGTATTTCTCTCCTTGAAGACATCGCAAATCTTTCCTAGAAAACAGACTCTGAAGCTATTTTGAAACTGTTACAGTGCAAGAAATAATTACAAATTCCTACATAAACATATGGGCCAGAATTTTACCTTTGATGGACGGGAGCCGTCCACCGACTGAAAAGTCGGTGGCGAATCCGCCTCCACCTGGCCAGGGAATCCGATCCGCATTTTGCAGTCCCCAGGCCTTTAATTGGTCTGAGGCGGGACTTCCACCTCATTGAGGGACAATCAGAGGGCCGGCAGCTCTCTGTCCCAGCAGCGCCACCGGGAGCAGTGGCCACTGCTGGGACTGAAACACAGCCATCAGAAGGAAGATGTCGGGGAGCCCTGGAATGAAGGTAGGTATTTGGGGCCTCGCCAGGGTGATCGGTTGGGCCTCGGCGAGGCAAGGGTGGTCGATTGGGGGGATGGGAGTGTGTTGGGTGCTGGGGGTGGTTGGGGCAGTGGGGGCAGCCCCCTATTGGGCACAGGGTCCTGATCATGAGGCCCCCTCCCTCAGGCCATCAGAGAGCCACCTGCTTTTGTCAGGCAGCTTCTCTCGGGCCTGGGCCGCTCGACCAGCCACAGGTAAAATCCTCGTGGCGGCGGGTGGAGGCCCTTAAGTGGCCGTTATGTGGCCACTTAAGGGCCTTGATTGGCCTGGGGCAGGCAGGCTGTTTTTCGCTGCCGCTGCCCTGTGTAAAAAGGCAACAGAGGCGGGAGTGGGTCGGGAAGGGCCCCCTGAGCCTCCTGCTCCATTTTACGCCCCCCGCCACCTTCCCACTCTTTGTGGGCGTGTAAAATTACGGCCATCATATAGATTATCCACTGATCCCATGTCCCTCGACTGGGGGGTAATTTTAACACTCAGCGATTAAGTAAAATGACTAATATTGGAACCAATGTCAAGGAAAAATCAGGCAGGGTGTGAAATGGATGGCCAATCTAATATCTTTATCATTTAAAGTTAAAATTACCTTCACTATGTTCAAATCTAGTTACCATATTACAAAAGACATAACATATTCATACTGCAGAGGATAAAATTATCAAGAAAGGTTACAGAAGCTCATGGGGTTGGATTCTATAAGCCTGCCACCCCAAAAAAATGGCAACCCGCCCATGTGGGCCACACGCCAAAGAGCTGCCACAATTCCAAATGCGGCGGCTCATTTAAATAGCCAGGACAGCTGCGCCCCCTCCCGAACCCCAACGATCACGTGGAGAGGGCTGGCTGTCCATCCCCGGCAAAGGCGTCTGCTGCCTGTGCACAGGCAGCCCTCTCTGTTAGCCCTACCAGCAAATTTAAATATTTAAAGTTAAATGGCTTTTAAAAAAATAAATACCTCTCTTTTGCCCCTCTCCCACCCCCAATAATAATTAAATTTGCCCTTCCCCCGATACTTGCCCTTGCAATCCGACCTACCCCACCCCCCCACAAAACAACTGCACAAACTTTAAACTATAACCCTTTCCACCATCCCCTACATCCATGAGATTAATTTGATCCTGTTTCCCTCCCCCGCCACACTGAGAAACTTACCTCCTCCCCCCTCCCCACCAGCGTTGCGCCTCATTTCCCCGGATGGGGATGCAAAGGCGCAGCAGTGCCGCCGCCAGGATGAAGATCACAGCGGGGCATTAGGAGGCAATGGGAGAGTAATTAATTCAGGTTTTTTAATTTATTTAAATTGCGGTCCCGTTGCCAAATGGCAAGGTGGATGGGGGGGTGCCGCCCCGAGGCCTCGCCACCATCAGCAATATCGAGCCAGGCCCTGCCAGCGTCAAGGTCCGTAGCGGGCCTCACCCGAGGCCATCTTCCAGGCCGCCCCCCCTAACGATGGATCCCGAAGTCAAAGGCTCTATAGAATCCAGCCCATGGGCGGCACAGTGGCGCAGTGGTTAGCACCGCAGCCTCACAGCTCCAGGGACCCGGGTTCGATTCCGGGTACTGCCTGTGTGGAGTTTGCAAGTTCTCCCTGTGTCTGCGTGGGTTTCCTCCGGGTGCTCCGGTTTCCTCCCACAAGCCAAAAGACTTGCAGGTTGGTAGGTAAATTGGCCATTATAAAATTGTCACTAGTATAGGTAGGTGGTAGGGAAATATAGGGACAGGTGGGGATGTTTGGTAGGAATATGGGATCAGTGTAGGATTAGTATAAATGGGTGGTTGATGGTCGGCACAGACTCGATGGGCCGAAGGGCCTGTTTCAGTGCTGTATCTCTAATCTAATCTAAATCAAGATAAAACGAAACAGGGCCCTGATTGAGGTCTAGATAAACCCACAATATTATTTCAAAGTAAGCCAGGAAAGTTGGACTAGAAGACATACATTTAAATGATTGAAATGTAAATTTAAAACAGGTATATTGAAATAGAATCAAAGAAAGTTTAAGGCACAGAAAGAGGCCACTTGGCCCATCGTGTCTGTTCCGGCTGAAAAATGAGCCAGCCAGCCTAATCCCACAGAATCATTGGCACGATGTTCTTTTCGCATTGTGATAAAAGTTTGGAAGAATCTACCAGAGTAGTCGGGATATAAACATTAGAGATGGTCTGAATATATTTGGATACCATAGGTGAAATTTTAACTCATTCGAAATCCATCCACTTGCACGGAATTAAAACTGGGCCCTATAACAGCAGGCTTGGATACTGGAGGAGCAAGCTTCAATGGAGCAATGACCTTTTCTCATTTTACTTTTCCAATGATCTGACTAATTATTTGATATATTTTAAAAAATGGTGCCCCTGGCCCAGGCAATATTATTGGCTGGCTAAGTAAAATAAATGTAATTTAAGTCAACCACGGCCTTGATAAAATAATAGCCCTGACAGTTAGTTGCCTTCAATCTTTTGACTAAAAAGAGTCAAGTCTGAGAACAGCAGAACTGATTCTGCAGTTTGTCTCTTGCTGTTGTTGGTCAGATGTTTGAATTGTCTTCTTTTTTTCCCCCAGAGTGAACATTAAGGTCATGGGAAATGATCCAGCTCAATGCCAAAGGCAGTTTCCTCAAGTTAAAGCCCTGGGACTGCTGCCTCCTCAGATTCTTCAGCAGGCTGATTTCACAGAGTGGAAAGAAGCCAATAAAAGGCAGATTAGCCAATGGAAAGCCATAAATGGAAAAGTTATTTGTAAATTACTCTGTTGGCAAGCCACGGCTTTCCTTAACCCAACCACCGTGTAAACAATGAAGTCCTACATCTGCAACTCCAGCTCTCACTAAATAAAATGACGCTGAATGTGTTGAACTGAGTTCAATGTACCAATGCATGCAGCATACTAACACTCCCATTGACTGGATAATCGATTTCCCACAATCTATCATCCATTTATCAGGATTAAACACCAGAGAGAAGTCCATATAAAATATTTGCAGAACAAAATATAATCTGTTGTATGGATGGATACACTCAACACATTGATTGTCACAAATTTTAATGTGCAGCTTTCAAACATTCATTTCCACTGTGTACTATGCAGGTTTTGGTGGATTTTGATGGTGCTAATTGTTCTGCCTGTTAGCACCTATTCCAAAATGTTGTTTTTACGACTGCTCAAAAGTGTGTGTAATAATGTTAGTGCCAACAAGACCCACATCTTCAGCATGAATTAAAAAAGGGAGGCCACACAGTTTATTCCACAAGTTCAATACACTTTTGAGGTAGCTCTGAGGGTCTCTGCTCAGCTTTGAGAAGGAGACATTAAGAATACAGATGACAGATGCAAGCACATCTGTTAAAGCAAGTATGGAATTACTGATAACAAAGGGATCTGCCTAATATAATTTAAAAACTCCCACTGTCTCCACTTGCTCTAATTAAGCTTTTAAAAGACAGATATCTAGAAAGTCGATTCCATGACCTGTTTTTATGCTGGAGATGCACTGCGCGTTTAGCATGCGCCCTAACTCAGGTGCTCAAGAATCAATGGAAATTGGTCCTCAGGCCTCATCAGTATACTCAGCATGAGCTGCCAGTGCTGATTGTGTCTCCACAGGCAGCTCATCCATGCAAAGTGATCAATGCCAGGCTGCCTATGAAAAGTTACTCCCATTTCACACCCGAAAAGCAGGCACAATGCATACCTATTTCGACCCCTATATATTCCATTTTATGTAATGACCATGGGACGAGGAACAGATTACGTTCAGTTTTCATGGTCCAAGAGCCTGTCAATGGTCTCTGTACAGGTTCACACAAGAAAGGCTACAAGAGCATGATACTGGAAGGCAACTGCATCAGTGGAGCCATAGCATATTAGCAGTCAATGGTGGAGGTGAAAGTATTGGCCAAACAACAAACCAAATGCGACTTTTCATAGGCAGCTTTTCAGAACAAGCTACTGTGCGTGCTATTAATTCTGAGCATCAAAAAGCAGGAAATCAGAGTCTATGCTCAATAACCTTTTTTTAGGAAGTGGAAAACAGGCTGTCAGTGATTGCTAACATCTCTATTAATGCTACAGTATAGGAAGCACCTCAAAGCCCTGGAGTCAATGCTGCCTGTGGAAGATTCTACATATCAAGTGGGAGGTTAGGCACACCAGCATCAGTGTCCTCTCACAAGCAGGCACCACAAGCATCGAGGCTATGATTATCCACCATCATCTTCGTTGGGTTAGTCATATAGTTCAGATGTCAGGTACAAGACTCCCAAAGCAGGTATTCTTCTCCCAGTTCAGTCTGGCCAGACACACCAGAGGAGGGCAGAAGAAGTGCTTCAAGGATGTGCTGAAAGCCAACATGAAAAAATACTACATTCACATCATCTCCTGGAAGACCATCGCCCTGGACCAAACCAGATGGAGGCAGAGTCTGTGGGAAGCCGTTTGAGACCCAACGACGACAAAATGAAGAGGAAAAGCGAGAGTGGCAGAGAGAACAAGCCATGACCCGAGCTAATAATACTCGACCAGACATCCCACATGATCATAAATGCCCTACATGCCATACAGTCTGTAGATCCTGAATTGGACTCATCAGCCATCTTCGGACTCACGGAAGACAATTATCCTCGCCTGCGAGGGATAGCCAATAATACATTAAAGCTATTATTTCACACTGAGAATTGTGCATATGCACTTCCAGCAATGTGAGAGACAGTTTTACAGTGACCTAGTAAAGCTACATACTCCTATTGATTCAAACAATCCCCTATTCAGGACCTATAGTTCTCATGTGAAAGGTCTTTGTTTTGTGGTTATAGATCCAAACAAGATTCCTGTGTCAGTGCTTAACTGCAAGAATGTGATTTACAAACAAGGTTTCTAAGGAGAGCTTGTGAATTAGAATCCGTTGAGGCTTGCAGGTGAGATTCATTTTTTAAAAAAATCAGTCACAATTTCAAATCCCCTCCATTTTCTGATTGTAATAGCATTTAAGCCTGCAGCTCCTTTAATTCCAATGATGACGTTGCAGGGGAGGGGGTTGGGGGCAGGAGCCAATGCAGGTTAGCAAGGACAGGGGTGATAGGTGAGTGAGTCTTGTTGCAGGTAAGGATACCGATAGCCGAATCTTGGGATGAACTGAAGTTTATGGAAGGTGGAGGATGGAAGGCTGCTTGGGAGAGCATCAGAATGGTTGTCTGGAGGTGACAAAGGCATGGTTGATGGTCACAGCAACAGATGGGCTGAAGCAGCAATGGAGACTACCAATGTTACAGAGTTGGAAGTACACAATCTCTGTGATAGATAGTACTTGCAGTCAGAAGCTCTGCTTACAGTCAAATAGGATCCTGAGCTGAGCTTCCAACATCTTCTGTTGTTGAATGCTGATACCTGTTGTCCTTTCTAACTCACGGATAATGGCCACTTGGGTGAGGTACCAGGAACAATTATCTCAACATGATTCAACATGTTCTTTACCCAGACTGGATAGTGTGTGTAATTTACTACTTCATGGAGTAGTTGAGGCAAATAGCATAGATGTATTTAAGGGGGAGTTAGATAAGTACATTGGGGAGAAAAGATTAGAAGGATTTGCTGGTAGGATTAGAGTAGGTAGAGTAGGTAGGGTAGGAGGAGGCTCGTGTGGAGCATAAGCACCAATATAGACCAGTTGGACCTATTTGTTCTGTAAATTCAATGTAGTTCTATCTTACACTTTCTGGAAAGGTGTGAAGAATCCTGAAGAGGGGAAGGATCAAATAGGCTCTCAATTTCCTTGAAGCCTGGGGTGGACTTGCAAGCTAATTGGATAGATGGGGCTGGGAAATAGGAAAACATTTGGTAAACCCAGTCTCTGCCCTGAAGGTGCTTCCACAAGGATTTTCTCTGTGTCAGGGACAGGCAGTAGTTGTGTTCATCTCCTTGTGGTCTGATATATCAAAAGCAGAGCTGGGCTGAGAAGTGACAGATGGAGTTCAACCTGGAAAAGCGTGAAGTGATTCATTTTGGAAGGTCGAATTTGAATGCAGAATACAGGCTTAAAGACAGGATTCTTGGCAGTGTGGAGGAACAGAGGGATCTTGGGATCCACGTCCATAGATCGCTCAAAGTTGCCACCCAAGTTGCTAGGGTTGTTAAGAAGGCGTATGGTGTGTTGGCTTTCATTAACAGGAGGATTGAGTTTAAGAGCCGCGAGGTTATGCTGCAGCTCTATAAAGCCCTGGTTAGACCACACTTGGAATATTGTGTTCAGTTCTGATCGCCTCATTATAGGAAGGATGTGGAAGCTTTAGAGAGGGTGCAGAGGAGATTTACCAGGATGCTGCCTGGACTGGAGGGCATGTCTTATGAAGAAAGGTTGAGGGAGCTAGGGCTTTTCTCATTGGAGCGAAGAAGGATGAGAGGTGACTTGATAGAGGGGTACAAGATGATGAGAGACATAGAAAGAGTGGATAGCCAGAGACTTTTTCCCTTTCCGCCCTAGGTTCTTTACACAGAGAGTGGTGGGTGCGTGGAATGCACTGCCAGCGGTGGTAGTAGAAGCAGATACATTAGGGACATTTAAGCGACTCTTGCATAGGTTCATGGATGATAGTAGAATGTAGGGTATGTAGGTAGTTTGATCTTAGAGTAGGTTAAAGGGTCGGCACAACATCGTGGGCCGAAGGGCCTGTACTGTGCTGTACTGTTCTATGTTCTATGTTCATGTGGGACAGATGGGAATGGTGTCATCCACCAGTATTCCCACTGCTCCTGCCTCCTGTGCTTATACGTACTGGATGCTGGCAAGATACCAGCAGCAAATGTAGTGAAGCAGTGCAAGAGGAGCCATTCTAAGAAGAGGTCATAGCTTCTCCTGAAAATATCTGGCCTGTATTGGATTCTCTGCGCCCCTCCTCCACACAGCAGAATGCAAGGTATGCTGGTACTGATGTGGAATATGTAAAATATTGGTGGAGCAAGATGATTAATTTTCAGCCCCACGGAGTTTCATTGCTGTAGTTTTTTTTAAGGAGTAAACGGCAAGCTGCGGAATTCTAGTTGAAGTTTTGAAAAGAACCAAATGCACGAAGAATCAAAGTCATATCAAGCCGTTAGCAGATTCTGCACCTAGTTTTGGATAAGTGCTTAGGTTGTAAAAGAATTACAAAAGATCAGTTCCCCATATAGCACACTTGTAGAAATCAATAAAGGAAACATCTGTTGTACTATACATGTGTTATAATTCATTAGCTGCAATGGGTTGGTATGCAGTGAGGACACAGAGAGGTAATTAGTTCCTATTTGAGACAAGTCACTGTCTAGACCAGTGCTGGCTTTGAGGAGCTCAGTCAATACCAGCTCACTACAGTTTTCCCAGGATTTAACATGATTGACTGAGAAAAAACTACTCTATTCAGTTAGGGGTTGTAGCAGTACATCAAACAGCTGAATGTCAAAGCCGTTCCATTCTTTAGTGTCTGACAATTCCTTCTAATGCAATGTATTCTCATGACTGGGACACTGCTGATTGTATATCACAGTTACTTCTGCTGTATCAATACTGTCCAAAGCAGCCTCAACTCCAGGGGCAAGAGTGTACAATATAAACTCCCTGTGCTGCAGGAGCCACAACTTCTGTCAGCAGCTCATACAAATGGCCATCAATGACACTGCAGACCACAGGCTGCCATTTTGTTTCGGATGTAGGCAGGGACCACATTTTTTATCCCTCTAACACTGGGAAAGTTCCAATGACTTTGTGAACAACAACACATGTGCAATCTCGCAGCCAGTACTCTATATTCTGCTCCATAACATAAATGAGGTGAAATTAGAGAGCAGGAGCTGAATTACAGGGCCAGACGTTCTCAGCCAGATGATGGGTTTTGTGGCGGACAGGAGTGGAGAATTGGAGGGGCAGCAGCCACCACGGAACTCCACACCAGGATTGCTGGGCCCGATCTTGCCGGCTACAGAGAAGCTCCGAGGCAGTCCCTCCACTGCTCTGCGACAGGACCCTGGTTTAAATATTTCAAATACCCGTCTGCATACATTACCATGTAATCCACCGCGATCTTCCCATCCATTCCCAATCTTCAGCGTGATGTGCGGCACTCACGTGCATACGCTTTCCCATCCAGGAGAAGCTGGTGCCACAGAGGAGGGAAAGGGGTGTCTGCTGCATTCTGAGTAATAATGGGGGCGGGTGGTGAAGGGGTCAACTCTGCATCGTGTGTAAGAATAAGGGGGAGACAGAGTTAACTCTGCATTATTTAGTGTATGGGGCAGGAGGGTGGGGGGGGGGAGGAGTCAACTCTGCATTATTTTGAACTGTTTGCAGGGCTGGCAGCCTTTCAAAAATGATGCCAGCACTTGCTCTGGCATCAGATGACACTGTGAATGGCATTGCCAATGCTGCCCCTGATTGGGGGAGGCAGCCGCTATCAATATGTCAAGTGGCCGCAATGGCGTAGCTCCTGTGCGGAGCAACCACTAATGTGTAGCCCTTCAGCTAGGCCTCACACTAATTCCAGCAAGCTTGTAGGAAGTTTGGATTGTTGCTGAAAAAAATTTCTGCTTACCTTTGAGTAATATAGATATGTCTATTAACATAAATTGTCTCAGTGATGGTGCTAAATACACTTAGCAGCGTAAACTGCCCAGAAAGGCTTCAAACATGGTTTAGTTTTGGTTTTCTTTAATGTAAAAAAAAATCAGTGAGCAGTTGTCTCAGGCATCAGTTCCAAGTGCTTTAGATAAGACTGCAGTAGTTACCAAAGTATGGAAAGTCCTCATCAGGGGAACTCCTCTTTGCTGATGATGCTGCATTAACATCCCACACAGAAGAGTGTCTGCAGAGACTCATCGACAGGATTGCGGCTGCCTGCAACGAATTTGGCCTAACCATCAGCCTCAAGAAAACGAACATCATGGGACAGGACATCAGAAATGCTCCATCCATCAATATCGGCGACCATGCTCTGGAAGTGGTTCAAGAGTTCACCTACCTCGGCTCAACTATCACCAGTAACCTGTCTCTCGATGCAGAAATCAACAAGCGCATGCGAAAGGCATCCGCTGCTATGTCCAGACTGGCCAAGAGGGTGTGGGAAAATGGCGCACTGACACGGAACACAAAAGTCCAAATGTTTCAAGCCTGTGTCCTCAGTACCTTGCTCTACGGCAGCGAGGCCTGGACAATGTATGTCAGCCAAGAGCGATGTCTCAATTCATTCCACCTTCGCTGCCTCCGGAGAATCCTTGGCATCAGGTGGCAGGACCGTATCTCCAACGCAGAAGTCCTCGAGGCGGCCAACATCCCCAGCATATACACCCTACTGAGCCAGTGGCGCTTGAGATGGCTTGGCCATGTGAGCCGCATGGAAGATGGCAGGATCCCCAAGGACGCATTGTACAGCGAGCTCGTCACTGGTATCAGACCCACCGGCTGTCCATGTCTCCGCTTTAAAGACGTCTGCAAATGCAACATGAAGTCCTGTGACGTTGACCACAAGTCGTGGGAGTCAGTTGCCAGTGATCGCCAGAGCTGGCGGACAACCATAAAGGCGGGGCTAAAGAGTGGCGAGTCGAAGAGACTTAGCAGTTGGCAGGAAAAAGGACAAACCACTGACCACCTCCAGGCGCTTACCCATTGTCTCGAGACAAGGAGAAAGAAAGCAAGAAAGCATGAAAGCAAGCAAGAAAGAAAGTTACATACAATTATGGTGTAACTGCAAGCACGCAAAAATATTCCTTTTTGAAAGTGCCCATTTCTGGTGGGATATGGCTTCACGAGCACGAACAGAAATCCAGTACCTCAGTCAACGGACCATCCTTCATGCAGGTGACAAGGTGGTGGAGTGTTGATGTGCTAGTTGCTTTAGCATTCCATGAGTAGACAGCAATTAGGAACAGGAATTCAAATTGATTTATTCCACCTCCCTAGCTCAGGAGCATTGAGGCGAACTATGTGCCCTCAACACTGCCCCAATTCAGATCAGCTAACTTGGGACAGACTGCCTGGGGCCTTTCTGGATTGTGTGGCTGACTGCCGATGAGCTAATAGGGAAACTCGATGCAACCTTAATTAATTTCTTACTTTTGCAGATGGAAGAGTAACACAAGTAGAGGAAATGCAATTTACTTTCAGTGTGCCCTATTCTCACAACTACTCATTTAACAGAGAACCACTCTTACCAACAGGATGAGGCCATTCATCCCCTTCCAGCCATGATTCAATTAGATCATGGCTGATCTGTTTCTTAACTTCATCTACCCACTTTGATTCTATAACCCTTACTCCCTTTACTGAACAAAAATCTATCCATCTCAGTTTTTAAATTTCCAATTAACCTAGCCTCAGCAGCTTTGATTGGTTACAATGCATCAGCAATATATTAAAGGCTGTTGTCAACACTAGATAATTTCTAGTTTTGTAATTATTTGTCTTAAATAATGTAACAAATTTTAATGAACAGCAAAAGGCCATTACACTCAGTAAGTCCACCTCCTGGCCTTCTCATCATAGCTCTCGCTTCCTCTTACTGCAAAAATTGCATCCAACTGCCTCTTAAACCTATTTTTACTGTTCATTTCCATGTCATTCCCTGACATCTTAGTCCACAACTCAACCTGATTTCTTTCTTAACTTCTTAAATTTTTAATTTGTGTCCTTTTTTATGAACCAGACACCATAAGTGACTAATAGCCTGGATCAAGTTTGTCAATCCACTTGGCTATTTTTTTAAGCTCTTCTATCTGCTGAAACAATCCTGTTAACTAAACTTGTTTACAGCACCTCAAGTTTTATTTAGGAACAGATTAAACCAAATAAAGCTCATAATCCAAGCAAAACAATAGACCAGCAGCATTGGCATGTCTATGTCAGGTGAACAGGATATTACTTGAAACCACATTACAATTATCAGCTCAAAGTAGGATCTAAACTGGCACTGGCGTGTATAAAGACACAATTTAAAGATTTAATTTAGCTGAGACTCCTTTAAACTGAGTTCTGTGGTTTGTGTGTGCTACATTTACACAGCAACAAAGGGCGGAGATATAATTTATGTCAACAAACAAGGACAAGACAAAAAAGGTCAATACTGCTATGTTAACTATCAACTGTTCACTTCTCATTTTATGGTGTTAAATGCAGCCGAGTTATAAATATGAATCCATGCTTCTCTGCCACAGCTTAGATGTCCTTGGTTTTTACACATTAATCATTAGCAACGTCAAAAAATAATGAAACTTATGGCAGAATCTGAATTGATGATTAAACTGACTTTGGTTTGTTTTAACCTTCCAACTATTTCTCATTGCTGTATTCTAAGTCTTTTCGCAGATCTGTCTGTCTTACGGATTTTTACAAGTGTGGGAAATTACCTGGTCCCCAGTCTGTAACTGCCCCAGTTGGCTTGTTTGAAATGAGGAGCTCAACATGGGGGAAATCGTACAGCTAGACACGTCATTCAATGGTACAGTCTGATGGAGTGTTCTTGAGAATGGGCCTCCAGCAAGACAATGCTTGGGGGATTGTTCCCTTTGACCAAGGTCAGTGAATAAAAAACAGCACGCAGGATTCTTAGGCCTGTGCGTCACAAATTTCTAATGACAAAACCCTTTAAAAGCAGTAAGGTTTGTCACAACAAAATGTAAGCCTTACTCTTTTCATCTGCTGAATGCTCATTTTTGGAGTCCATATTTGCATATCGAAAAGTTTTGTATTTTATAATTCCAAACTGTTGTGACACAGTACCAGAAATTTTAGTGGACATCTACCTATTTTTAAAAGGGATTTGCTCCTTGCTTTACGTTGTTCACAATGACATGCACAATCCCTGACTCGATAGGCATGCAGACAATCTCTTTCCATTTGCTGCATCTTCCAGGCCATACGATTAGCATCAGGAATATATGGTATTGCGGAGAGACAACAGCAGATGAGAACCTGCATCCTATCAGTCTGAGATGCACATGTTAATGGTCTGTGCCACCAGCCAAACCTGCTCATCTCTTTTTCCTTCCTCCCCACTCCCAATTTTCTGCCCTCATCTCCTGAAGGCACTGACTCTTGCTGTGATACTGTTCCACAGATAATGATAATACTCCTCTACCTGAAACAAGAAAGTGAGTTCCAGCAAACTATTCAACTATGGGGAAAGTGCCTGATCTGATCCTCACCTCATGTCCATAACGATGCACTTATAAGCAGAGTCACTGGCTAGCGATCAGGAGCATGGCGCTGGCTGATTATTCCCTTTCCCAACCCAGGACACTGAAGCCATTTGTAGCATCCCTAATGAAGCCATGGCTAAGATCAACTAAACCAACATGGTATTGTCCTGGGTCGTGTGATGCTGTACCACACTATGAGGTGAATTTATCAACTGGGCCTTTGCGGTAGTTTTCCTCATATTTCTATTTAAGTATTACGGAAAGTCCTCATCAGAGAACTCCTCTTTGCTGACGATGCTGCTTTAACATCTCACACTGAAGAGTGCCTGCAGAGTCTCATCGACAGGTTTGCGGCTGCCTGCAATGAATTTGGCCTAACCATCAGCCTCAAGAAAACGAACATCATGGGGCAGGACGTCAGAAATGCTCCATCCATCAATTTCGGCGACCACGCTCTGGAAGTGGTTCAAGAGTTCACCTACCTAGGCTCAACTATCACCAGTAACCTATCTCTAGATGCAAAAATCAACAAGCGCATGGGTAAGGCTTCCACTGCTATGTCCAGACTGGCCAAGAGAGTGTGGGAAAATGGCGCACTGACACGGAACACAAAAGTCCGAGTGTATCAGGCCTGTGTCCTCAGTACCTTGCTCTCTGGCAGCGAGGCCTGGACAACGTATGCCAGCCAAGAGCGATGTCTCAATTCATTCCATCTTCGCTGCCTCCGGAGAATACTTGGCATCAGGTGGCAGGACTATATCTCCAACACAGAAGTCCTTGAAGCGGCCAACACCCCCAGCTTATACACACTACTGAGTCAGCGGCGCTTGAGATGGCTTGGCCATGTGAGCCGCATGGAAGATGGCAGGATCCCCAAAGACACATTGTACAGCGAGCTCGCCACTGGTATCAGACCCACCGGCCGTCCATGTCTCCGCTATAAAGACGTCTGCAAACGCGACATGAAATCGTGTGACACTGATCACAAGTCGTGGGAGTCAGTTGCCAGCATTCGCCAGAGCTGGCGGGCAGCCATAAAGACAGGGCTAAGTTGTGGCGAGTCGAAGAGACTTAGTAGTTGGCAGGAAAAAAGACAGAGGCACAAGGGGAGAGCCAACAGTGCAACAGCCCCGACAAACAAATTTCTCTGCAGCACCTGTGGAAGAGCCTGTCACTCCAGAATTGGCCTTTATAGCCACTCCAGGCGCTGCTTCACAAACCACTGACCACCTCCAGGCGCGTATCCATTGTCTCTCGAGATAAGGAGGCCCAAAAGAAAAAGAAAGAAAGAATTACATAGAATATACAGCACAGAAACAGGCCAGTGTTTATGCTCCACATGAACATCCTCTCACCCTACTTCATCGATTACTGTGCATAATCTTCTATTCCTTTCTCATTCATGTGCTGATCTAGCTTTCCCTTAGAGACATCTATATTATTCACCTCAACTAATCCATGTGGTAGCAGGTTTCACATTCTAACCACTCTCCAATAAAGAAGTTTCTTCTGATTTCTTTATTGGATTTATTAGTGACTAATTTATATTTATAGCCCCTAGTTTTGGATTAGTGGAAGCATATTTTCTACGTCTACCTTATCAAAACCCTTCATAATTCTTAAGTCCTCTTTTAGTTTAGTTTAGAGATACAGCACTGAAACAGGCCCTTCGGCCCACCGAGTCTGTGCCGACCATCAACCACCCATTTATACTAATCCTACACTAATCCCATATTCCTACCACATCCCCACATTTCCCTACCACCTACCTATACTAGGGGCAATTTATAATGGCCAATTTACCTACCAACCTGCAAGTCTTTTGGTTTATGGGAGGAAACTGGAGCGCCCGGAGAAAACCCACGCAGACACAGGGAGAACTTGCAAACTCCACACAGGCAGTACCCAGAATTGAACTCGGGTCGCTGGAGCTGTGAGGCTGCGGTGCTAACCACTGCGCCACAACCCTTCTCTATTCCAGAGAAAAGAGCCTCAACCTGTGCAGCCTTTCCTGACAGTATAACCCCTCAGGTACACAGCTTTACATCAGTTCATAGTGTGATGAAGCTTTATGTGCATTGCTGCCTCTCACTTCATCTTTATTAAAAATGTCTTGAAAGAAAATTCCAGATCAACTTTCCAGCCTAAGAAATGGAGCAGAAATATTGCAAAAGTAAACGCAGGAGCCCACAGAGCAAGCCTTCTCATTTCAGTCTACTCTGGAAAACCTAACTCTGAAAGAAATTATGAATGATTTATTATAATAGCTTGCCATTTATTCAACAAGAGTTAAGGAATCCCACAGCAATAGGGCGGCGGAACATTAGCAATGGAAACTGCAAAGCAGACCCAGCACCAAATAACGACTGTAAATCATTGCATTGGCTTCCAGCGGCAATAAACAGTTTATTAGAGTTCCACAGTTGGCACATTGACTGCATTCTTTCATTCTGCTGTGGGACTAGTGAGGGTGCTAATGTCACCGGCAGGCTTAGTTTCCCAGAACTGAACACTAGCTCTGTGTAATGCTGTTGCTGCTCGGTGGCCATTTATATGAAAATTAATCAGCGAACATTTGAAGAAGAAAACACTGGTAATAGGATGATGAATCATATGGGGCAGAAGTCCACTGCAATGCGCTTGTTCTTGATGAAATGACTAACCAAAGTAGACATAATCCCACACTGCAGCAAGATCATCAGAAGTTTACAGTTTAAGTTCTACAGACTTCGCAAACACTGCTTTGAAGATTTTGCCCCACAGAACCGTGACGCTTGACATATACAGCTCCCCATATTTCACACAATTATTGACAATAATCAAAGTAGGTATCAGAAATAAAGGTTTACGCAAACCCGATGTATAAATTCAAAGTATGATAAAGAGGATAACATGAGCAGTACAGCAGGAAAACAGCTTTTTCATTAAAACTAGGTAGGCAAGAACTTTAGGCTTGCAAGGAGAGAAGTTGCTGCTTGTAAATGGGACGCTTAGAATATCCATGATGGCAGCAGAGTGCAACTGCTCGTCACAACAACAGCCTGCATTTATGTAGCACCTTCAAATTAGCAAAACATCCCAAGATGCTTCACAGGAGCATTATCAAACAAAATTTGACACCAAGCCATAAAAGGAGATTTTAGGGCAGATGGCTAAAAGTTTGGTCAAGATCAAGATCAGTTTTAGGACCTTTTAAAGGAGGAAAGTGAGATAGAGAGGGGCAGAGGTTTAGGAGGAATTCCAGAGCTTAGGGCCTTGGCAGCTGAAGGCGTGGCCATCACCGGTGGAGCGGTTAAAATCGGGGATGCACAAGAGGTCAAAATTAGATGAGTGGAGGTATCTCAGTTATAGGCTAGAGGAGATTACAAAGACCAGGAGAGGAAAGGCTGTAGAGAGATTTTTCCACCAAGAATGAGAATTTTGAACATTGCTGGACCAGGAGACAATGTAGGTCAGTGAGCACAGGGGTGACGGGTGAACAGGATTTGGTTTGAGTTAGGCTACAAGCAGCAGAGTTTTGGATGACCTCAAGTTTGTGGAGGATGGAAGATGGGAGGCCGGCCAGCAGCACACTGGAATGGGAAAGTCCAGAGATAACAAAGGCATGGAAGAGGGACTCGGCAGCAGATGAGCTGAGGAAGGGGCAGAGTCGTGCAATGTTACGGAGATGGAAGTGGACGGTCATGCAATGGTTTGGAAAAGTAAAATTGGCTCAGAATACATGAGACAAAATTGCTGATTATAAAAGGTTCCAACACAAAGAGGCTACTGACCGAGCTGATTGAGTCCTAAAGGACATAGCTGCTAGACTGGGTCTGTGGCAGGCGGTGAGGGAACCAACAAGAGGGAAAAGCAGACTTGACCTCATCCTCACCAATTTGCCTGTCGCAGGTGCATCTGCCCATGACTGTATTGGTAGGTGTGACCACCGCACACTCCTTGTGGAGACCAAGTCCCATCTTCACATTGAGACTACCCTCCATCATGTCGTGTGGCACTACCACCGTGCTAAAAGGGATAGATTTCGAACAGATCAAGCAATGCAAAACTGGGCATTCATGAGGCACTGTGGGCCATCAGCAGCAGCAGAATTGTGTTCAACTATATTCTGTAAACTCATGGCCCGGCATATCCCCCACTCTACCACTACCATCAAGCTGGGGGATCAACCCTGGTTCAATGTTGAGTGCAGGAGGGCATGCCAGGAGCAGCACCAGGCATACCTCAAAATGAGATGTCAGCCTGGTGAGACTGCAACACAGGATTACTTGCATGCCAAACAGCAGAATCAGCATGTGATAGACAGAGCTAAGCAATCCCACAACCAATGGAACATATCCAAGCTCTGCAGTCCTGCCACATCCAGTCGTGAATGATGGTGGACAATTAAACAACTGACAGGAGAAGGAAGCTCCTCAAATATCTCCTTCCTCAATGATGGAAGAGCCCAGCACATCAGTGCAAAAGATAAGGCTGAAGCATTTGCAGCAATCTTCAGCCAGAATTGCCGACTAGATGATCCATCTCAGCTTCCTCCAGAAGTCCCAGGCATCACAGATGCCAGTGTTCAGCCAATTCGATTCACTCCGTGTGATATCAAGAAACGACTGAAGGCACTGGATATTGCAAAGGCTATGGGTCCTGACAACATTCTGGCAATAGTACTGAAGACATGTGCTCCAGAACTAGCTGCACCCTTAGACAAGCTGTTGCAGTCCAGCTACAACACTGGCATCTACTCGGCAATGTGGACAATTGCCCAGGTATGTCCTGTACACAAAAGGCAGGACAAATCCAACCCGGCCAATTACCGCCCCATCAGTCGACTCTCAATCAGTAAAGTGATGGAAGGTGTCGTTGACAATGCTATCAAGCAGCACTTGCTTAGCAATAGCCTGCTCAGTGACGCTCAGTTTGAGTTCCGTCAGGGCCACTCAGCTCCTGACCTCATTACAACCTTGGTTCAAATATGGACAATAGAGCTGAACTCAAGAGGTGAGGTGAGAGTGACTGCCCTTGACATCAAGGCAGCATTTGACCGAGTATGGCATCAAGGAGACCGAGCAAAACTGGAATCAATGGGAATCAGGGGGAAAACTCTCTATTTTCTATTGGGGCGAAAGCGGGAACAGGCTATTAAGTTGGATGATCAGCCATGATCATAATGAATGGCGGAGCAGGTTCGAAGGGCCGAATGGCCTACTCCTGCTCCTATTTTCTATGTTTCTATGTTTCTCTGCTGATTCGAGTCGTACCTAGCACAAAGGAAGATGGTTTTGGTGGCTGGAGGTCAATCATCTCAGCTCCAGGACATCACTGCAGGAGTTCCTTAGGGTAGTGCCCTAGGCCCAACCATCTTCAGCTGCTTCATCAAATGACCTTCCTTCAATCATAAGGTCAGAAGTGGGGATGTTCGCTGATGATTGCACAATGTTCAGCAGCATTCACGACTCCTCAGAAACTGAAGCAGTCCATGTAGAAATGCAACAAGACCTGGAGAATATCCAGGCTTGGGCTGATAAATGGCAAGTAACATTCGTGCCACACAAGTGCCAGGCAATGACCATCTCTAACAAGAGAGAATCAAACCATCTCCCCTTGACATTCAATGGCATTACGATTACCAAATCCCACACTATCAACATCCTGGGGGCTACCATTGACCAGAAACTGAACTGAAGTAGCCATATAAATATCGTGGCTACAAGAGCAGGTCAGAGGCTAAGAATCCTGCAGCGAGTAACTCACCTCCTGACTCCCCAAAGCCTGTCCACCATTTACAAGGCAGAAGTCAGGTGTGTGATGGAATACTCTCCACTTGCCTGGATGGCTGCAGCTCCAACAACACTCAAGAAGCTCGACACCATTCAGGACAAAGCAGCCCGCTTGATTGGCAGCCCATCTACAAACATTCACTCCCTTCACCACCAATGCACAGTGGCAGCAGTGTGTACCATCTACAAGATGCACTGCAGCAACTCACCAAGGCTCCTTAGACAGCACCTTCCAAACCCGCGACCTCTACCACCTCGAAGGACAAGGGCAGCAAATACATGGGAACACCACCACCTGCAAGTTCCCCTCCAAGTCACACACCATCTTGATTTGGAACTATATCGCCGTTCCTTCACTGTCGCTGGGTCAAAATCCTGGAACTCCCTTCCTAACAGCACTGTGGGTGTACCTACCCCACATTAACTGCAGCGGTTCAAGGAGGCAGCTCACCACCGCCTTCTCAAGGGCAATTAGGGATGGGCAATAAATGCTGGCCTAGCCAGCAATGCTCACATCCCACGAACGAATAAAAGAAAGAGCCCTGCTGGAAAGTAGATTTGGGATGATGTACCAAAATACGGCATATCCTAGCATGTGTGACTGCTTATCATAAGGGGAAAAAAGTAAGTGCAGGACATTGGAGAACCAGGAAAATGGAATTTGGTATTTCTTTATACACAGGGAATATTTGGACCTATCCATGTAAACTGTAACCAGCCCTCTTTATAAAATAAAATCCTTATCACAGAGCATAGAAAATGGGATTAATATGAGCAATGCAAGCATTGGATCTCTAAAGAAGGAAAATATTTACATGACTTGAAGGGATAAAACAAAAATTGAGTCCCTATGTATTTTCTTTACCACAATGTAATTCAACTATTTTCTGCTTGTTTCCTAACTGACTGTATGTGACTATACAAACAGAGGTACGTTAATATTTAACTGGGAGAGTCACTATATGGAGATCAGAGCTTTGTACTGTCTCTGGTATTAGTCGAGCAAATTTTCTGATTTGTTTTAGCTATGGGCATTTTACTAACAGTTTCTGCTGCTTTAGAAGAACAAACAGTTCGAAAGTTATTACTCAACCAGTTAAACACAATCAGTAGGGTTGGAATTTTTTCATACAATGGAGCAGTTTCACAGTGCAGACTAGGACCAAGTAAAGTCTTCCAGTACAAAAGAATTGTTGTGCAAATGATTGTTCTTATCGAATGCTTAATCAAGCCAAAACAATGCACAAGGGATCCTTTTCTCCTCTGTACTCATTCCTTTAAAGCTCGTTTTACAGGCCACGCATTATTTCCTAAAGTGCTTTCTGTTTCTCACCTTTGGCACAGCTGCTTGTCTGTCTACTTGGCACTTTCTAACGAGGACAGGATTTACTGTC
The DNA here is from genome assembly GCF_036365525.1 of Heterodontus francisci. Taxonomy (NCBI): domain Eukaryota; kingdom Metazoa; phylum Chordata; class Chondrichthyes; order Heterodontiformes; family Heterodontidae; genus Heterodontus; species Heterodontus francisci. The sequence goes on along the minus strand of NC_090376.1, from coordinate 32,203,540 downwards.
CAGAGGCACACAACAGTGTGAGCAATTTTCCAAAGCTTGTTGAACAAGGCACTGGCTCAAATATTAAGTCAAATGTACTGTTGCCCGACAGAAGGACTGAATGTAAAACTGCTCCTTCCGCTACTTGGCACTGACTGGCATGAGGTGGTGTGGAAGCCACAACAATACATGAATCTGGTCTTCCTGTGGCACTTTCTGCTACCTCTGTACCTATACTACATGTGTCTCCAGAATGAATTGGACTTGAAATTAAAGTATGACTTCCCCCAGTGTACCAAAATTCCTTTTTTTTTCCTCTATTAGTCCCTTTGCTGGTCTACACATGCTACACAGTATCATAGTGGTGAAGACAGTCAGGCAACTGGTACCCACCCCTCAGCCAATGCCACCCGATAATGAGGCTTTCGGGGAAATGCGAGGAAAAATAGCTCATGTGCTCCCTTAGAGAAAACTTGCCTTGGAAAAATTAAGTTTTATGTTCCCAAATCTGCCTACATCTTTCTTTAAAAAAAAACTTTTTTTTGCCAGTTCTCTCCCCTTTCCCACCTTATTGAACACAGCCTTCCGTCACCTCGCCCAAGTAACAATTTTTTACGTGAGATCTTTGACGGTGAGTATGAGCGGCGATATCAATGCCAATTCTCATCCCATCCTCACTCTCCGCACGTACACACACACACACACACACAGCTTTCTGGATAGCAATCAGAAGCAATTTCCCCTCTTTAACCCAGGAGCACTATCTTTCTCGATTTAGCTAACTCAGAACTGGCTTGGAGTTGATCCTGGCGCCTTCCAGGACTGTATGGTAAAGCTAATCAGTGGTTAAGCTCACTGTCACTGAGAGAGATGTTTGCGATCTCTTGTACACAAATGTTCAAATAAATCCCAGCAGCAAATGTGGAATGCCCAAATAAGTGCTCGCTGAAACAAAAGCTGGGATTTAACAAGAAGGCAGTGGCCCCACCCACTGGTTGGAAAGCCGGGGCGAGCCTGCCTCCACTGGCCCTGGCACTAATTTGCGTGGCTCAGGCAATTTATTACCCAAGGTTGTGGCTTCTACCCTTCTGAGGGAGGTCGTCCTGCCTCCAAGAGCTGCCGGCCAATCAGAGGGACTGCAGCAGACCCCGGACCCAGCTAACGATAGAGGCCGGAGAAGAAGTTAAGTGGGGTTGGGGCTTGCCAGGACCAATCAGCTATACCCCGGCGAGGTGGGGTGGGGCATCGATCACGAGGGCAGGGGTGAGTCTTCCAGTGGGGACGACCCATGCTGCTGGGGGGAGTCCTCCGTGGGGCACAGGCTACCCGCAAGGAGGCCGCCAGGTTTCAATGAGGAGGTGCCCATCTACCACTGGTAAAATACCAGCAGCTGTGGGAAAAGGCCTTTAAGCAGCCATTAATTGACCACTTAAGGGCCTCAATTGGCCTATGGGTGGGTGAACCTCCCACCAACAAACCCACTGATGGTAAAGTACCAGCTGAGGCGGGCAGGTGATGAGCATGGCACCCCCTGCCATCTACCCGATTTTACATCACCCCTCCCCCCAACCCTCCTCCTGGAGCAGATGTAAAATTGCGGCCAAGCATGCAGCATGAGTAATGTTGACTAGCTCGGTGTCCAGTTGGCATGCTCCCCTTCTAAGTACCTTGGCACAAGTAACACATCAAATTCAAAGCATGTGTTGCCTCCTCTCTCTGTCATTAGAAAGAGTGCTGGTACTCTGAAATGGAGAATTGTGGGGATAAGGTTCCCATCACAAAGTGCCATCCTTACCTACATTAATGCTGTTACATGTGCACAGACATCTGAAAACCAGCATGATGTTAACATCAGTTACCAATACTGATGTCTACTGCTGCTCAAGTCTGTGGCAACAAAACAAGTACTTTTTGTCACAAAGTTGAGCTACTTTCCTCCTGTCTCTTTTCTTTCCAGTCTCTTTGTGCCTCCCGTTATCTGAGAGAGAATAGGATGGGAGTTTTCCATTCAGGCCTTTACCGGCCTTGCTTTTGAGTTGTTCTGCAGCTACCTATCAGTGGCCTGCGATTACCACTTCACCAAAGTTCATGTGTTCACTTGCTCACTCTGCTGCCAACCTGTCATGCTGTTAGCAAATTACAAATGCCACTGGCAGCTGCCATGGAGAAATCTTGCCTGAATGCAGATGGCTCCCTACCCTCTGCTATCTGCATCTTCTTGCCAGAATGGTTATGTTTGCGAATTGGACAAGTTGGGAAATCACAGGCATAAAATCGTGCCCTACCATTCCACAACACAGCCGATTTGCTGTTTAAAGCACCACGTAGGAATTATTCTCTGAGTCTACACTTCCAGCGGGAAGCCAAGAGTTTCAGGAAATCACAAGCCTGGTGCCACTGAGTTTCCATCCACTGATTTCAATGTTTGGAAAATATTTTCCAAAATGTGTGCCCAGCAAGCCGGGTTTCTAATAGCACCTGGAAAATTGGTCCTTATATCTACTGAAACTTTTTACTTCATTCACAATATAATTGTATTTGTTTGGCTGGCCAAAATTCCTAGGGTTGCCTAGGAATGCTCCTAGACTTGCCCCTAAATTTGCCCTCTACCATGGGGAAGAGAATCAGAAGATCCGTCAGCTCCCTGGGCTGCTCAGAAGTGGTAGAAAACTGGTGGATTTGGATTCTGCCCCAAATTGCCCCTCCCCTCACAGTGAGCATTCAGCCTGCTCTCCGCATTCTCTGAACCCAGGAATTTCAGCTGCTATCAGTTCTGCCTCCACTCTCCCCTCCCTAGCCAAGATTCAGGGTTCCATCAGACCATGGTATTCCATCAAGGAGCCAGGTTAGGAACTAGTTAGGAAGCTCAGTGAAATGCTTCATCAGAATACTCTTAAACTTGAAGTCTAGCCATGCAATACAATTGGATTTTGTTTTACTGCCCATCATAATTGTTACCAATTCGAGAATATACTTATCATATTTCAAACTATTCGGTAGGGCAGGACTCCCGGAAGTTCGGGTTAATATAGTCAGCTTGTGGTGTTAGCAGATTACAGAGTACCATTGCCAACTGGCACAGGAGAGATTTAGGGCCTGAGTCATTCTGGCTGGGCTGAATCAGGGGATCACATGGAAAAAAGTGAAAGGGATTAAAAAAAAATTACGGTTGGTTTATTGGAACAGGAAGCAGAGGGGCAGGAAACAAATACATGAGAAATATTCCATTCACTTAGAATTGATTCAAAAGCAATTATACAGAGCATCCAGTCTAGATCTTGAAAATCACAGTCTACATTAAGTGCACTTCTGAATACTGCAGTCGATAGCCTGCATCAGGTTAAATCTTCTTTCAACAATAATCCAATAATGTGAGAATATCCAACTTGTGTTTAGAATATGGACTTTGAAATAGCCGATTAGACATGTAGATATTGATTCATAAAATTGCAAGAATATATAAATCAACAGATTCTTCTCATTTTTACAACAAATCTTTACCTGTTGCTGTTTTTCCATTTTCACGTATTCTCCATTGATTTTTTTTTAGAAAAGGTCACATCACAATGGCCCATAAGAGGCAAACAAATAACAGACCAGTATCCAAACTGGACCTCCAGCATCTTTTCAGGCTGCAAAAGGCAACTTGAAACTATATCAGTACAGCCAATAAAGAGAGATGCAGTTGGTCTCTTCCCATTGGCTGCATTCTGTACGATAAGCACACCTGGATCCCTTATCCTGATAGCATTATAGATCCACATTATGATATCGTCAGAATAAAGGAGTCAATTGTGATAATGTAAACATAGGGAACTGACTCAATGGCCCAAATTTTGTAGTCAGTGGTGAAGCAAAAGCTGTTCAATAAATATCTAGTGATCGCTGTGGCATGGATTTCCCCTTTTCCGGTATTAGTTTGAATCTGGTGACGAGTCTAGGGGATCTCCAGGCATCCAGCAACAGTGCTGTCATCAAGCAGGGTAAATAGCCAATCACACTGAAGCATTCTCACAGACAGCAAAACAAGATGTAAAATGCACTGATTATCCTTCACTTAATTATCATTTTATCGGGAGCAAAATAAATGATTGGAACATACACATGGGATTAAGATAGAAGGTGAAAAATCATAAACAAACATTAAGAATGTATTATTTTATAAATATTTGGAATTTATAATAGAGAAACTTTACATTTCACAAATATAAAATTCATTTCTCAGGGCCAGAGAGGTTCTTCAGCAGTAATTGTGAACTTAGTATGCAGTTAAAAATCCAGTGACACGTCATTCAACAAAGGGTAACTTTTTCAAGGGTTTTAAAATGAGACTAACAGCATAAAATGGCAAGTTCTCTTCAGTTCAACGATTACTAATTGATTGCAGTTTCCAGGGTCTTCAACAGCCCACCGTTTGGGGAAGCACAGAATTACTGACAACAACTTCTGGAGTTCTGCATTTAACTGCACGTGTGTGGACTCCAGAAATTGCTGTGACTTTCAAAGGAGTATTGAAAGCGACCATTCATAATTTTGGCATTATTACTACCACAAAATCCAGGCCATTAATACTCCTTTTCCATGAGCCCATCTAAAGAAACATGGCCATAAACATGCTTAAAGTGGTTCCAGGACAGAACATGCAAACATTTAAAAACTTAATTTCATATTTTTGGTTTTCTTATTTTGTTTATGGTGTACAAACTAGAGTGCTAGGAACAAACTGCATTCCCATAACTGCACTGAACACTTCATTTTGTTTATCCAGCCGATTAATGTTGTGTTTAGATTACAGAACCACTTCAAATAGAATTTATCATGTAATAGCATTTAATTTGTGGTGTGGTGGAATCTGTCATGACCGTGACAAAAATCCATGCATGTGCTGTTTACATCTCTGCTTCAGTGTTACTGCCATTGGAGAAGTCAGGAGAAAGCACCCCTCAGACTTGATTAATTAAATTCACCTCACTGGGGGCTATTGTCACTATTACAATTCAGAATGGTTCAGAGCCTCAGACAATTCCAAAGGGATCCCACCAAAATGTACCTGAGCCTCCAATTCTGCTAGCTAACACAAGCTTCGTCAAACCAGAATTAAATTTAGTTGGCAGCCTTCAATATTTCTTCTTTGTAGCTCAGTAGCAGAAAGTGCAAATATAGTTTAGTGACAGCAAATAAAACAAATCAGATGAGTCAGTTCACTTCTACCGATACACCAGAGTTCCACTAACAGGGGTTTGAGGGTTGGATTTGTTCCTTCTTTCCATCATCGACATGGTACAAGTACTTCAGTTGTACTCTCCCAGCTGTTGCCTTCAGATTAGTTGATTTAAAGAACAGGAAACCTATGGCTTAATGCACAGTGACAGTGAGGCACATGGAGCAGGAAGGTTTGTGGTACAATCCCTACCATGTGTTCAGCTTGTTGAGCACAGCTGGGCAGTAGTGGGGGCAGTAATAGTGCTTTCATATTCCCTGGGCTTGGAAGATAGAAAAAGCCATCAGCTAAGGTTTGCATTCCCCATTGATGTCCAATGGTCTCTACTAGAAAAAGCCCAGGTGTGGACTGCAGGGCTGATTCCATGTTCTTATAGTCACAGTAGGGAGTCACACTTGTAAGGAAGTGTTGGTTGGAGACTCAACACTATTTGCTGTGTTGTAGCTTCCAACCCACACCTGCTGCAGATGTGGTTTCTCCCGCTAGAGTGCAGGAGAGGGTAATTATGGAGCAAGACTGGCAACCCAGAGGGTTGAGTTTAAATCCCATTATGGCGAGTTGTGAAATTTAATTCAATAAATCTGGTAAAATTTTGCCTGGTATCACAAAAGAAAATTACCATGAATGGCTGTGGTTAATAACCCAACTAGTTCACCAATACCCTTCAATAAATGGAACTTGCCACCCCTACCCAGACTGGCATATAATTGGTTCCAGTCCCACATAATATGGTAGTTTCTTAAAGACTCCTGAAGTGGCCTCACAAGCCAACCAGTTGTGAAAAATAAATGCTGTAAATTCAACACATCGCACCACTGCCTTGACAGAGGAGCTTGGATGGTCAGTAAATGTGGTCCTGCCAGCATTGCCCATATCCCAAGTATGAAGTAAAAAAAGATTCACCCCTTTGAGTAAGGGATGGAATCAGGCTGAGGTGTGATGCCCCCAGCAGTCAAACAGCCTTTTGATACTAAGTGTGAAGGCTCCAACTGGAGAATGGCCACTTGAGCACGCTACCAAAAGGTTGCCAGCTCCCATGGAACTGTAGCCCAGCATTAGTCACAGCCTTCAGAAAAAAAAAGGGTGAAAAGAACGAACAAAAACCCAGGGGTGGGGGAAGTAATCGAGAGAGACTTTCTCTGGGGTTTTTTCTGTATATACATCATATATACATTCACAGTTAAGATTTTACTCCTTATGGATTGACCCATGAAATAATAAAATTTCTTTTAAATAAATACATCACTGTTTTGACATTTCTCAGTATTTTTTCAAATACTGTCTGATTCTGACAGTTCTGTTCAGAAGGCAGAAGCCAGTGGCCTGTTTCTGAATTCATAAAGCATAACTTTCAGCTAATAGTCTACTCACAGAGATCCTCAGAACAGCTCCATCTCATCAATTATCTAATAATTGCAAATTTCAATTCCTGTTCGCTCATATTTTTCAGATGATAAAAAGGAATATTTTGGCTCGGTGCACAAAGTCAGATTTGATCCAGATCCCCAAGGATCTGGATTTTATCTGTTCTTGTTGTAATTCATTAATTAGGAGGTTCAGACAAAGTTTTATCAAAGTATTAAGTGCAGATCCTTCTTTGCCACATATGTGATATGTGGCTCAGTCCAAGTTTCTCCATTACCCAAATTTGCTCCTACAACACTAGAAGCAGCTGTCTCTTTCTGAAATGAAATGTAGTATTTTTGTATGTGTTGTATAATTCTTCACTGGAAAAAAAAGCTCTGTGGAGAGGCCTCCTACCTTCAAGTTCCCTAAAGGTCCAACATATTACTGACCTGTGAAGGAACAAATGAATCTGCTGTGACACTGTCAACTCAATTCATCAAATATTTAACAGACACTAGCCTTTATGAGACGGTTGAAAGAGCTGAAAGAGGATATTGTGTAAAATGAATTTCATGACTGGTGTCTGCATTGGCCAATTAAAGATACGGTCTGGAATTTCTGCACTGGAACTAGGTTAACTACTTCAACTCCTAATCTTCTCACAGAAAAGTACGAATGATGATCAAACAGTACAGGACCTATTTGTTTTGCGATATCATGCCAGCATTATTGTGACACCAATACAGGTACAATTGGTTTCAGGAATGCATTTGCATTTTGGTGCATGGTATTGGATCTCCAACCCACAATGCCGCCATTGCATCACCATGCTCAAGTCAATTTTAATTCTTTCAATCATAATGCTCTTGGTTCCCTGGTGGCTCAAGTGGTAAAACACACTGTTTGCTGTGATAATATGCTTTACAAATGAGATATGTCCCAGTTCAAAGCCCAGTCTATCCTCAGTGAGTTGATCTCAGATGGCATGACAGTAGAACATTTGATTTGAGTGAGGTACCAAAGGACTACTGGATCTCATGAAACCATACCTCAATGCTGCTCTATGAGAGAGAGACTCACTTCCTGACTCCCCAAAGTCTGTCTACCATCTGCAAGGCACAAGTCAGGCTAGCGATGGAATATTCTCCACTTGCCTGGATGTGTGCAGCTCCAACAACACTCAAGAAGCTTGACACCATCCAGGACAAAGCCGCCGCTTGATCGGCACTCCATCCACCTCTTTAAAGGTTCGCTCCCTCGACCACCGGCACAGTGGCAGCAGTGTGTACCATCTACAAGATGTACTGCAGGAACTCTCCGTGCCTTCTTCAACAGCACCTTCCAAACTCGCAACCTCTACCACTGAGAAAGGCAAGGGCAGCTGACACATGGGAAAAACCACCACCTGCAAGTTCCCCTCCAAGCCACACACCATCCTGACTTGGAACTATATCGCTGTTCCTTCACTGTTCCTGGTTCAAAAACCTGGAACTCCCTTCCTAACAGCACCAGGGGTACCTACACCCCAAGGACTGCAGCGGTTCAAGAAGACAGCTCACCACCACCTTCTCAAAGGCAATTACGGATGGACAACAATGACCTAGGCAATGACCCTCACATCCCTCAAATAAAATTGAATCATAGTAAGTATCTTATAGAAGGAGACCATTCAGCCTGCGGTGCCTGTACTGGATCTTTGAAAGAACTGTCCGATTTAGTCCCACACCCCAGTTTTTTCTCCCTAACCCTTGCTTTTGTATTCAATGCCCCATTTACAAACCCACGTATCTAATATGCTTTCTTAACCACCTTATCAACTTCCCCTGCCACCTTCAAAGATTTGTGAATAAGCACCCCCAGGTCCCTTTGTTTTTGTACTACACATCCCACCCCAATTTGCACCATTTAGATTGTACTGCTTCTCCATGTTGTTTCTCCCAAAGTGCATCACTTCACACTTGTCCACATTAAGTTGCATCTGCCATGCGACAGCCCATTTCACCAGTCTATGTCCTCCTGAAATCTGATACTATCCTCTTCACTATTTACTACATTACCAAGTTATGCATCATCTGCAAACTTCAAAATTGTACTTCCTATATTCAAGCCCATGTCATTTATATATAACAAGAAAAGTAATGGTCCTAATATCAATGCCTGAGGGAACGCAACAGCATTCTTTCCAGTCAAAAAAAATCCATTCACCACTACACTTTTCTCCTAACCCTCATCCAATTATGTACCAAAGTTACGACTATCCCTTTAATCCATGTGCTTCTATTTTTGAATAAGTATATTATGTAGTACTTTATCAAAGGCGTTTTGAAAGTCTTTATAAACAACATCTATTGCAAATCTATTCCTCAACTCTCTCTGTTATTTCTTCAAATAATTCATTCAGATCAGTCAGACACAATTTTCCTTTAACAAATCCTTTATTAGCATATGCTTCTCCAAATGAGAATTAATTTCGTCCTTGACAACAGTCTCTGGTAGCTTTCCCACCACTAATGTTAGACTGACTGGCCCTTAGTTACCAGGTATTTCCCTTTTCTCCTTTTTGATTAGGGCTGTAACATTGCACATTCATCCAGTCCTCAGGCACCATTCCCATATCCAAGGAGTATTGGAAGACTGTGGTCAGAGCTTCTGCTGTTTCTACCCTTACTTCCCTAGCAACCTAGGATGCATCCCATCTGAACTGGGTGATTAGTTAACTTTGATTGTCAACCTCCTTTCGATCAATTTTTATCCCATTCAATATCTCTACTCCCTCCTCCTCTTGTTTTGTGAAGACAGATGCAAAGTATTCATTCAGAACCTCAGACATGCCCTCTGCCACAACAAGCAGATTTTAAAAAAATCCCTAATCATCCTTATAACATATCTTTAGGTTCCATTTTATATTACCTAGAAATCCTTTTCCATATTTTCTCTTTGCCCTTAAGTCCTTTTTCAATTTCCCCTTGTATTCGGCCTGGTTTTCAATTGCATTCTGTACCTTACATTTGTCAAAAGCTCTTTTTTTCTGTTTTATTTTAAGCTCTATTTCTTTTGTCATCCAGGGAGCTCTAGCTTTGGATATCCCTTCTTTCCTCCTTGTGGGAATATGTTTGATTTGTACCTAAGTCATTCCCACCTTGGTGGCCTGCTGTTGTTCATTTACTGTCTTCTTGGCCAATCTTTGTTTCCAGTCTACCTTCTCAAATCATTAAAATTGGCTCCCTTCCATTTGGGCATTTTCACCATTGATTTTTCTTTGTCCCTGTATGGACTAATTTTAACCTATTTATATTAAGTTTGATATTATATTTAGTATAACCTACTAAAACACTTGTCACATGCCCTACTTCATTACCCAGAACTAGACCCAGCACTGCTTCCTGCTTCCTGCTTCAATGTACTAGAAATCTACTGGGCTGGATCTTGTTGCCACCTCCCCCCCCCCACCCCACCTGGTGTCGTGATCCATGGCGGGCGGCCTGAAGATGGGTGTGGAAGAGGCCCACCATGGACCTCGACACCGGGAAGGGTCGAACCAATCCTCCCGGCTGCAGCGAGGCTCCGTGGTGCCCGCCCCCTGCTGCTGGGTGACAGGACCTGAATTTAAATATTAAAATTAATAAAATGAATATATTTAAATGGACTTACCTTCAACCATCCGGGCCCGCCACGATCTACAGCGCGGCGGCCAGCACTCCCCATCCGGGGAAAGGCGGTGTGACACTGATGGGGAGGGGGAGGAGTTAATATTTTCTGTGGGGGTGGGGATATGGGGTCAAATCTATGTAATGGGTGTAGGGAATGGTGGGAAGGGGTGAGCTCTAAACTTTGTACAATCTGGATCGGGGATAGGAGGAAGGTCACATTGAAAAGGTAAGTGTTTTGAGGGGGGAAAAGAGCAAATAATTAATGTAAATATTATTGGGGGTGGGAAAGGGGCATACTTCTTTAAAAATTTAAATGAGCCTACAGTGCTGGCTGCCCTTTAAAAAAGGCGCCAGCGCCTGGGCACAGGCAGCTGATCCCATTGCTGGGGATGGGCAGCCTGCCCCCTCCATGTGATTGGGGGAAGCGGACCACCCCATCTATTTAAATGAGCTGCTGCGTGGGAGATCGCGGCGGCTCTTCGGCATGCGGCCTGCATGGGCAGGCTGCCTTCTTTGGAGCTCGCTGCTGACCTTGGTGGCAGGCTAATAAAATCCAGCCTGTAAATATTTTTGGAATTCTTCACTCTCCTTGCCCTTTGCCTTTTTTCCCCCCCCCCCACTCTATATTGGTAATTGAAGGCCCCGACTAAAAATACTCATTATTTTTACATTTCTCTGAAATTTGCCTATAGTACCTATGGTAAACACCCAGCACCTTTGCTGTACCTTAAGTCGAGCCAAATAGGTTTCGTATTTGAACCCTCCAGTATATCAGCTCTTTGCAGAACTATAATAATATCCTTGATAAATACTACCAACCCCCTCCTTTTATTTGCACTTCCCCTGACGTGTTATCACTCTCATTGGTAGTCAACACTGAATACCGGTTTGTGAGTGCCACAACCCCAGGAGATTCCTGCACTGCCTGCAGGAAGAAAGAAATTGATTTTAATTGCCTACTTTCTTTTTTATCTTCTTCTTTTGAAATCTGGTCAGCTTTAAAAGGGTCAGTCTAAACTTTTGACAACATGAATTTATACTCAATTTGCTTTACACAGAGTAACATCCACCATGAAATGGGTCATACAGTATGAGCAATGTGCTGTATCTACCTTTGGAGGCACCGATTTGATGCTCATGAGTGGGTTTCACTGTCTGTAGTCTAGCAGGGGAGAGACTGCGATCAGTGGCTTTTGTCAGCCCCAAGTCAACCTAACTCACATACCTGGCAGGGGAGAGACCATGATGCCGCAGGTGCTGTTTTTGTATTTTTATTTTTTTGGGGGGGGTTTCAGCGCCGTTTTTACAGCATTTCTCCATTTGGGATTGGAGATCTACCGTAGTGGTTGTTTTCCTGTTGGTTGGGGTTTTAGTACCTGTCCCAGGAAAGCTTCAAGCAAAAAGTGGCTCCAACCAACACCAGAACTCCAAACCCGGGGGTGCGTAACACTGTTAGGGTGGTGGTAAAAGATAGTGAAGGAGGTGCACCCATTGACCGTGCCTTCTTCATTAAGAAAATCCTGATTGAATGCTGTGGATTCAAAGCTGCGAACATCTTTTGCCTGCAGGACATCCCCAGCAGTGGATATTTCAACGTAACGTTCAAGAATATGGCAGGATGCATCAAGTTCCTGAAGGTGTTCAAGAAGCAGGGAAACCAGGCGTCGATGTCCATCCTCACAGTGGAGCCTCTCTTCACGTTGCTGTCTCAACGGAACCAGCTGGTGACAATCCACCTGTACTACCCCCATGTTCCTGTCGTGGATGTGCTCACCTTCCTTGCCAGGTATAAAGATTGTTTCTATTAACGTGCGTAGCATTAAATCCACTATGCAATGTGTTTCAACCTTGGGTTACCTCGCCAAGGTCAAAGCCAAGTTACTGTTTCTGCAGGAGTGTGGGATACCGCACCTCAGCACTTACAGGCAATGGTCACGATGATGGTCCCACAGGCCATCCATCTGGTAAGGTGGACATGATTCCCGTTCCTCTGGCCTGGGTATTCTGCTGCGGGGAGGCAACTTCACCATCTCTGAAATTAAGGAGGTGATGGATGGTCACCTCCTTGTAGCAAACGTAATGTACAACAATGCTCCGCTCCTGTTAATCAGTGTGTACATATCCAAATGAGAACGGGCAGAGACTGCTCGAGTTGTGTACCTATCATAACCTCTGCATCACCAACTCGTTCTTTCACACTAAACCCTGTCACCAGGTTTCATGGAGGCACCCAAGATCACGTCGTTGGCACCAGCTAGACCTCATTGTCACAAGGCGAGCCGCCTTAAACAGTGTTCAAATCACACGCAGCTTCCACAGTGCGGACTGCGACACCGACCACTCCCTGGTGTGCAGCAAGGTTAGACTCAGACCAAAGAAGTTGCATCATTCCAAGCAGAAGGGCCACCCGCGCATCAACACGAGCAGAATTTCTCACCCACAGCTGTTACAAAAATTTCTAAATTCACTTGTAACAGCCCTTCAAAACACTCCCACAGGGGATGCTGAGACCAAGTGGGCCCACATCAGAGACGCCATCTATGAGTCAGCTTTGACCACCTACGGCAAAAGTGCGAAGAGAAATGCAGACTGGTTTCAATCTCATAATGAAGAGCTGGAACCTGTCATAGCCGCTAAGCGCATTGCACTTTTGAACTACAAGAAAGCCCCCAGCGATTTAACATCCGCAGCACTTAAAGCAGCCAGAAGTACTGCACAAAGAACAGCTAGGCGTTGCGCAAACGACTACTGGCAACACCTATGCAGTCATATTCAGCTGGCCTCAGACACCGGAAACATCAGAGGAATGTATGATGGCATGAAGAGAGCTCTTGGGCCAACCATCAAGAAGATCACCCCCCTCAAATCTAAATCGGGGGACATAATCACTGACCAACGCAAACAGATGGACCGCTGGGTTGAGCACTACCTAGAACTGTACTCCAGGGACAATGCTGTCACTGAGACTGCCCTCAATGCAGCCCAGCCTCTACCAGTCATGGATGAGCTGGACATACAGCCAACCAAATCGGAACTCAGTGATGCCATTGATTCCCTAGCCAGCGGAAAAGCCCCTGGGAAGGACAGCATTACCCCTGAAATAATCAAGAGTGCCAAGCCTGCTATACTCTCAGCACTACATGAACTGCTATGCCTGTGCTGGGACGAGGGAGCAGTACCCCAGGACATGCGCGATGCCAACATCATCACCCTCTATAAAAACAAAGGTGACCGCGGTGACTGCAACAACTACCGTGGAATCTCCCTGCTCAGCATAGTGGGGAAAGTCTTTGCTCGAGTCGCTCTGAACAGGCTCCAGAAGCTGGCCGAGCGCGTCTACCCTGAGGCACAGTGTGGCTTTCGTGCAGAGAGATCGACTATTGACATGCTGTTCTCCCTTCGTCAGATACAGGAGAAATGCCGTGAACAGCAGATGCCCCTCTACATTGCTTTCATTGATCTCACCAAAGCCTTTGACCTCGTCAGCAGACGTGGTCTCTTCAGACTACTAGAAAAGATCGGATGTCCACCAAAGCTACTAAGTATCATCACCTCATTCCATGACAATATGAAAGGCACAATTCAACATGGTGGCTCCTCATCAGAGCCCTTTCCTATCCTGAGTGGTGTGAAACAGGGCTGTGTTCTCGCACCCACACTTTTTGGGATTTTCTTCTCCCTGCTGCTTTCACATGCGTTCAAATCCTCTGAAGAAGGAATTTTCCTCCACACAAGATCAGGGGGCAGGTTGTTCAACCTTGCCCGTCTAAGAGCGAAGTCCAAAGTACGGAAAGTCCTCATCAGAGAACTCCTCTTTGCTGACGATGCTGCTTTAACATCTCACACTGAAGAATGCCTGCAGAGTCTCATCGACAGGTTTGCGGCTGCCTGCAATGAACTTGGCCTAACCATCAGCCTCAAGAAAACGAACATCATGGGGCAGGATGTCAGAAATGCTCCATCCATCAATATTGGCGACCACGCTCTGGAAGTGGTTCAAGAGTTCACCTACCTAGGCTCAACTATCACCAGTAACCTGTCTCTAGATGCAGAAATCAACAAGCGCATGGGTAAGGCTTCCACTGCTATGTTCAGACTGGCCAAGAGAGTGTGGGAAAATGGCGCACTGACACGGAACACAAAAGTCCGAGTGTATCAGGCCTGTGTCCTCAGTACCTTGCTCTACGGCAGCGAGGCCTGGACAACGTATGCCAGCCAAGAGCGACGTCTCAATTCATTCCATCTTTGCTGCCTTCGGAGAATACTTGGCATCAGGTGGCAGGACTATATCTCCAACACAGAAGTCCTTGAAGCGGCCAACATCCCCAGCTTATACACACTACTGAGTCAGCGGCGCTTGAGATGGCTTGGCCATGTGAGCCGCATGGAAGATGGCAGGATCCCCAAAGACACATTGTACAGCGAGCTCGCCACTGGTATCAGACCCACCGGCCGTCCATGTCTCCGTTATAAAGACGTCTGCAAACGCGACATGAAATCGTGTGACATTGATCACAAGTCGTGGGAGTCAGTTGCCAGCATTCGCCAGAGCTGGCGGGCAGCCATAAAGACAGGGCTAAATTGTGGCGAGTCGAAGAGACTTAGTAGTTGGCAGGAAAAAAGACAGAGGCACAAGGGGAGAGCCAACTGTGCAACAGCCCCAACAAACAAATTTCTCTGCAGCACCTGTGGAAGAGCCTGTTACTCCAGAATTGGCCTTTATAGCCACTCCAGGCGCTGCTTCACAAACCACTGACCACCTCCAGGCGCGTATCCATTGTCTCTCGAGATAAGGAGGCCCAAAAGAAAAAAGAACATATCCAATACAGTGAGCAGCTGACCATCCTTCAGAAGCTCTCACTGTTGCTGGCGACATCCAGGCCGGTCATTCTAGGTGGTGACTTCAACTGCATCATTGATGCAGCTGGATGATCTGGCAGCGACGACAGCAAACTGGACGCTACGTAAAAGATGCCAAGCTGCACAACGTCTTCAGCAACCCTGCAGACAGAGCGCAGTGCAGATACACCTGGTCAAGACTGGACGGGTCTGCCCATTCCAGGATTGACTTCCTGCTTGTGTCCCATGCATTCATGGTCAGATCGACCGACGTCAAGCCGGTGTTCTTCTCTGACCACTGCCTCCTACTGGCCAACAGTCACCTATCGAACAACCAGCAGGTTGGCAGGGGGACATGAAAGCTGACCCCAGAGAACATTGAGGAATTCAAAAGGAATTACAAAGGTTGCAGAACCATAAAACCCAACTTTGAATCTCCAGTGCACTGGTGGGAAGCGATCAAGACAAACATCAAGAGGTTCTTTATCCTCAAAGGTGTTCATAAGGTGAGAGAGAGACAGAGGAAAATGTCCCGACTCCAGAAAAGAAAGCAGAATTTCCTGCGGCTGCAGCCAGGGTTCGAGGTCAAGGGGGATCTCCAAGAGGTGAAGAACCAGCAGGCCTCGCTCTTTGCCATGGAGGCCTCCAAGATTATCTACCGGTCCAGAGTCTGCTCAGTTGAGCAGGATGAGACATGCTTGTGTTTCTTCTTCCAAAAGGTACACAGAAAGAGCTCTGTGTTCAGCAGCCTGAAGGAAGAGGCCGGCTCGATGATGTCATTGCAGTCTGACATACTAAGGATCAGCAAATCTTTTTATGCTGGGCTGTACGACGTGAAGGCCACGGACAGCACAGCCTCCCAGTCCTTCCTGTCGTCTATCACGGAGATCTGAGATGACAGCACACGGGAGAGACTGGACAAACTGTTAACTCTGGATGAGCTGACAAAGGCCGTCAGGTCCTTCGAGATGTGTAAAACCCCCGGAAGCGACGGTTTACCAGCTGAATTGTATTCAACTCTGTGGGACTGGATCAGCCCAGAACTGCTGGAAGTTTTACGAGAGTATGCTTCTGGCCGGCAGCATGTCAGAATCCATGAGGAAAGGCATCACCACCCTCATCTACAAGCGGAAGAGGAAGAGGGCGGAAATCAGAAATTGGCAGCCCATCTCACTGCTTAATGGAGACTACAAGATTCTGTCCAAAGTCATCGCCAGTTGGATCAAATCTGCTCTGGAGTTGGTGATACACCCTGACCAGACCTGTACTGTACCCAGCAGGAAGATCTCTGATAGTCTCGCGCTACTCAGGGATACGATAGCCTACGTACGGGACAGGTAGGTGGACACCTGCCTCATCAGCTTGGACCAGAGAAGGCTTTTGACAGGATATCGCACACATACATGATGGACGTGCTCTACAAAATGGGGTTTGGGGAGGGAATCTGCAATTGGATCCAACTGCACTACACAAACATCAGTAGCGCAGTCTCAATCAACAGGTGGGAATCAGAAAGTTTCCCAATCAAATCTGGAGTCAGACAGGGCTGTCCTCTCTCCCCTGGTTTGTTTGCTGTATCGAACCTTTTGCTGAGTCCATTAGGAAGGATGCGGGCATAAGAGGGACGACAATCCCAGGCAGCGGAGGCACTCGTGTCAAAGCTTCCCTGTACATGGACGACGTCGCCGTCTTCTGCTCGGATCCGCCGTCCGTTCGCAGGCTGATGAGCATCTGTGACCAGTTCGAACTGGCCTCAGGAGCCAAAGTAAATCGTGGCAAGAACAAGGCCATGTTCTTTAGGAACTGGGCTGACCGATCCTTTGTCCCCTTCTACCTGAAGCTGCTAGGGATATGGTTTGGAGGGGCCGGGGTGTGTGCCAAAACCTGGAAGGAGCGAGTAACCATGGTACACCATAAACTGAGCATGTGGGAGCAGTGTTCTCTCTCCATTGCGGGTAAGAACGTGATCATCAGGTGCGAGGTGCTCACATTGTTGTTGTTCGTGGCGCAGGTCTGGACCACACCCAACTCCTGTGCCGTGGCTGTCACCCGAGCCATTTTCAGCTTTATCTGGAGATCCAAAATGGACCGTGTCCAGAGGCACAAGATGTTCAAACCTCTGGATAAAAGGGGGGAAAATCGTACCCAAAGTCGCCCTCATCCTGATGGCCACCTTCGTGTGCGGCTGCATCAAGCTGTGCATAGAGCCCCAGTATGCAAACACCAATTGTCACTATCTGCTGAGATTCTACCTGTGCCCAGTGTTGCGAAGGATGGGTCTGGCCACATTGCCGCAGAATGCTCCATCCAGTTGGACTGTGCTGTACCACCTATCCTTCATGGAAATGTTTGTGCGGAAAAACACCATTCACCACCAATCCATCTGCACAGAATGTCCTCAATGCCCTAGGGGAAAAGGAGATGGCGGATCCTGTCGGATGGTTCTCCGAGCAGACTGCCAAAGTGATTTGGCAGAATGCCTCATCACCAGAACTTTCAAACAAGCACCAAAACGTAGCTTGGCTGGTGGTGAGATGGGTCCTCCCCGTCAGATCCTTCCTGTACGCCCGGAATCCCACTGCCTCTGCATGCTGCCCCCAAGGTGGCAGTGGTGGGGAAGAGACTGTTGCCCGCCTCCTTCTGGAATGTGTCTTTACAAAGCAGGTGTGAAAAGAGATGCAGTGGTTTTTGTCAAGGTTCATCCCGAGCAGCTCCGTAAATCTGTGCTCTATAGTCTGTTCCCAGGGACGTACACAGAGATAAACATCAACTGCTGCTGGAGGACCATCAACTCGGTGAAAGACGCCCTTTGGTCATCCTGAAATTTGCTGGTCTTCCAGTGCAAAAAGAGTTGTCCACGACCGAGTATTGCAGACTGGCACATTCCAAGGTCCAGGACTATGTGATGGGGGACACACTAAAGCTTGGGGCAGCCACCACAAAGGCTCAATGGGGAAAGGCCACTGTGTAAGGTCCTCCCACCATAGTGAACCGAGGGGCTGGATCCCGTGTAAAACCCTCAGGCTGTATGCACCAAAATATGGTTTTGCTGTGTAATGCAAATGTACATTGCATGTAGAATGGAACGGTTGTGAGGCAACTTAAGTGCTGTATTGACGAAAACGGATTTCCTTTGCACTTTCTGGAATGTCAACTTGGAACTGTTTTGTAATGTAATTTTTTTTTTACAGATTTTTATGAATAAAGTATATTTTTGTAAAAAGAAAGTCCCCAGCTATAAAGTACTACCAGTGACACTTGGCATTGGGTCTGCCATTTCATTTCAGATCATGAGCTGCCTGAGTTCTCAACCCATTATATAGGCGAGAAGTACATTTTTTGTCAAAATGGTCTTTTGGACTTACTCCTGACGTCACAGAGTGCCTGTAGCCAGAACAATAAAGGTTGAAAAAAATCAACACCAAAGGAATAAATTCAGTGAATGCAGATTGTTCTTGTATCATTCTTAAAGCTCGTATGATTACCACTGTTTAAGGAGAAGAAGTAAGGCATATTTTGATGCCAGTTTAGATGGGTAAACTAATTTAAATTGCAATGTAAACTGCAGGGACTTTCGGTTTCTGTACTGCAACCGTTATGACAGTTAACTATTAAATCTGTCTGGAATCATGTATATTATACGGATGCAGCTGGCAGGAATATATTGTTATTGCCTAGATTCTACCCATTTATAGTCATTGGGCAGAAAATTTCAGCTTATGCTCTGTCGGCTATGTTGAATTGAGTGAGTCGGAGCTACCGGCCTTGAAATGGTGCCACAGGGTACTAATGTGCAAGCATTTAACATGTTCATCTGAAATTAAAATAATGAGTTAATGCCTAGCATAATTTAAGAGTCATTGTCTATTTGCCTGGGAAACCATCCACAAGCAATTCCCTATGCAAATCAGGCTGCACAAGTAATTGGAAATCTTGACTTCAAAAGAAATATTGAGATAAAATTTGGGAGGTTTTTGAGTTTAGCAGATCATTCTGAGTTCTGTGACTTGGACAGATGAAGATGACAATAATGTAAGATTACATTACAAACCACCTCCAGGCGCGTATCCATTGTCTCTCGAGATAAGGAGGCCCAAAAGAGGAAAGAGACATTACAAACATCAAATTTCAGTCCAATGATGCTGGTACTGAAAGGGATATACAAGATCAAAGACAAGAGGATTTTACCCATCAAGACCTTTGGTTAATGCCTCAAGACATTTTTCAAAAAGGGTAATAAATAACAGACTTTGTTCATTATATTTATCTTTATTTATTTATATTTATATTTACTGCCTAATTCTTTTCTACTTATAATATCTCTTAATTATAAATTATTACATTGGATGCTTTACACTGAAGGCTAATTTTTTGGATCCCACAAAATGTCCACCTATTTGAAAAAAGTGTGCATCATAGCATAAGACATGTTAACCCAGCACACACAGCAAGATCCCACAAATAGCAAGTGAAATAAATGACCAGCTCATCTGTTTAAATGGTGTTGATTAAGGGAAGAATGTTGGCAAAGCCATCAGGAGGAATCTCTGTTTTTCAAATAATGCTGCAGGATCTTTTACATCCTCCCAAATGTACTATCTTGTTAGTGTGCTATTAGTATTGAATGAGGGATGTATACTCTGGGTCAAAGTAACAGGAGTTAATTTACAGGAGTCTTCTTACTAGTGCTGTATCTCTAAATAAATAAAATAAAAATAAAATAGAGTATCTACATTAACACTGAGCAGCACGAGGTACAGACTCATGACATCACATCTCTTGTGATGATGCTTAAGGTCTATATACATAATCTACCCAGCAACAGCTTATATACATTATACTATACCGAACACACAGAGGTTTGGTTTAACACCTCATCTAAAAGGCAATGGGTGGAATTTTCCCAGGGAAGGGGAGGTGAGTTTGGGCGCGTGCAGGGAGTTAAATGCACTATAAGTGACATCAGGTTGGGATTCCGTCATCATCATTCCGGGTTTCACCAGGGTGGGATTGGAACTCTGCCTCAGAAGGTGGCGGAGGCGGGGTCATTGAATATTTTTAAGACAGAGGTAGATAGATTCTTGTTAGGCAAGGGAATCAAAGGTTATCGGGGGTAGATGGGAGTGTGGAATTTGAGACACAAACAGATTAGCCATGAACTTATTGAATGGTGGAGCAATCTCAAAGGGCCGAATGGCCTACTTCTGCTCCTAATTCATATGCTCTGTGTTCGTATGAAGGCGAATGGAGAACTCCTGTGCAGCTGTCTGGTAATCCATTATTATAATAGGTACCTAACTGCTGTTTTAACCTCAGTCACTTGCCCCTCCACTGTGCAGAGGAATTGACACCAAGATCCAACTTGAAGGTGATGAGACCCCCCAACGCAGAGACAGTGGTGAGGATCAGCTCTCTCAACTTGTCTAAGCAACAGTACCTCAGGAGGCCAAGGTTTTTATGGCAGATCGCTGCTGACATCTGCAGCCTCCTGGAACATAGTCTCCTTCTGAGTGGAGCTAGTGAACACATATTGCCTATAGCCAATAAGGTGCCTGTCACTGGAGGGCCACCCCACCATCCTCCACTGCTATGCCTCTTCCTGAGGTTGTGTACTTTCTTCTCCTGCAAGGAAAAGGCACAGAGTTGTGAGTGTTTGTAATGGCTTGTGTGGATAGCAGGGAAGGGTCAAATTTAGTTGAAGCTAGAACAGTTGTTAATTTTAAATCTGAGATAGATAGATTTTTGTTAAGCAAAGATATTAAGGGATATGGGCCAAAGGCAGGTATATGGAGTTAGGCCGTGGACCAGCCACAATCTCATTGAATGGCGGGACAGGCACGAGGGGCTGAATGGCCTACTCCTGTTCCTAACTTCCTATGTTCCCAGAATGACTATGAGGAACGGGTGCGAGACAGCAATAGGCTGAGTATGTGTTGGCTGTTCAGATGGGGATGTGAGGTGCCTGGAGAGAGAACAAACAAAGAACAAAGAAAATTACAGCACAGGAACAGGCCCTTCGGCCCTCCAAGCCTGCGCCGATCCAGATCCTCTCTCTAAACATGTCGCCTATTTTCTAAGGGTCTGTATCTCTTTGCTTCCTGCCCATTCATGTATCTGTCTAGATACATCTTTAAAAGACGCTATCGTGTTCGCATCTACCATCTCCGCTGGCAACGCGTTCCAGGCACCCACCACCCTCTGCGTAAAGAACTTTCCACGCATATCCCCCCTAAACTTTTCCCCTCTCACTTTGAACTCGTGACCCCTAGTAATTGAATCCCCCACTCTGGGAAAAAGCTTCTTGCTATCCACCCTGTCTATACCTCTCATGATTTTGTACACCTCAATCAGGTCCTCCCTCAACCTCTGTCTTTCTAATGAAAATAATCCTAATCTACTCAACCTCTCTTCATAGCTAGCGCCCTCCATACCAGGCAACATCCTGGTGAACCTCCTCTGCACCCTCTCCAAAGCATCCACATCCTTTTGGTAATGTGGCGACCAGAACTGCACGCAGTATTCCAAATGTGGCCGAACCAAAGTCCTATACAACTGTAACATGACCTGCCAACTCTTGTACTCAATACCCCGTCCGATGAAGGAAAGCATGCCGTATGCCTTCTTGACCACTCTATTGACCTGCATTGCCACCTTCAGGGAACAATGGACCTGAACACCCAAATCTCTCTGTACATCAATTTTCCCCAGGACTTTTTTCAGAGAAGGCTGAATGGAGCTGCAAGGTGTGTTGTCTTGAGGCATGCTGTGCAGGAGAATGCTGGGCAAGTCGGAGTGTTGGTCTTGACACCTGAAGGTGACATGACTCACCCGTCATACTCTCCTGAGGTCCTGCGACCTCTTGGTACAAAGTCTTCAAGTTGGAGGGACCACACTTCTGCCAGTGACTTCCTCAGCCACTTCTGATTGGTTGGAAGGGCTGTCCTCTTCCTCCTGTTCTTGGGAGAGCTCTCCTCACTGCAGTCCCTTAGACCCTGTAGCAGGACCTCCAGGTAAGAGTGAGAGACCCAGGGGTCAGCCTTCCCAAGTCACCTCTCAATTCACGTTGTTGCTGCAGCCTCAAAAATCTAAGTGCTGGCGAGCCATTGTAACTCAATGATTTTTCAACATGCAGATAAGGATCAAAGACTTTGGGACACCCTGGAGGTAACATAATGGGGGAGGGAAGAGAAATCACTTCTTTTAATGCTCTGGCTACAAATCAATAGGTAAACGTCAAACCAATGGTAGTTACATGGAGCTGAACAGTGGAGGAGAGGCACTGGTGGAGGATGGTGGCTGACTTATGTTGAACGCTGCAGATATAGAGGAGAATGAGGAGGCATAATGCACCATGGTCACAGGAACAGAATATGTGGTTGGTGACTTTGTTTGAGGTTTGATTACTTAAAGGGTGTACCTTTTGAATCATAGTGGACAAAGGCTTCTTAAAGAAATTGTTGTAAAACCATTGAAAGAGAAATAGTTCTATCATGCAGCAAGGTGTAAACCTAAATTAGTTGTCCCCACCTATGAGAGCTTTGGTTCCTATATCAATCTAAACAACTCATTCCATACACACTTGCACAGAAAGAATTAATCCTTCAAACGTCAGTGGCCTGGACCATTTTCTTCTCCACTGCATACTCAGATTTAGTTTTGCAAAGTAATTTGGCTCTTGATGGTGTAGTGTCGCCATGGTAACATGTAGAAACTCTACCATGTTTTTACAGAGATAAAAATAACAATTCAATGGTGTAATGATGATGTCACTAAATAGCTGACAATATATCTATTGTTCTTCTATTTCTTTTTTAAAAATTAAAAACCATTTAGAATTCCATCAGAAAAGTGCACAAACAGCAAACAGAACATATATTGCACTGCAAGCTTGCAGCACCCAACATGCAGTAGGCAGACAAGTCCTGGAGTTGACCTCTGGAAGATTCCCTAATATGGCATGTTTACTGTCGTGTGATTTAAGGTTCAGATTATTCTTTCTTGGCATTTTTCATGATGCAGTGAACCACCTTGAATCCATTGAAAAATTTACTGGGCCAGCATTCGAAGGTATATCCAACTTTGAACAGCTGGATAACTTTATTAAACATTCTGTCTTCTACCAGAGCCATCAAAAAAGTTGCAACAGTTCACTTAAACTTGCGGAAACAGACCTACCATTATTTCCATCTCCCTTAACCACTGTTGTTCCCATTATGATTGTGCAATGAGGAAATGTTATTGACTCCCTGTTCCACTGCATGGATAAATTTGATAACTAGTTTTTTTGTTGTTGTAGCTTTGTGCTGTTCCTTTTCTCCTTTCTTGAAGGTGCTGAAACATGCTGCAGTTTGGTTCCACAGGCTGCAACCACCCACTAGTAGGTAGGCGAAGTTTTGTTCTTTATGTTTACAGCAAAACATTGTTAAGACCAGGATGATGCTGATATTTGTGCACTTTTCCCAGTAGAGGGGTCACAGAATGGCTGTCAGAAGTGGGAACCTGCCTGATTTTCCTCTCCCCTGGCCAGGGGTACTGAGGCCAATTATATTACTCTACCAGTACCCAGGTTGAGATCAGCTTACTCTGCACAGGCCAGGAATTGAAGATGGGAACTTCCTGGTCCGCACTGGGTCAGCACCATATTTGGTGGTCTTGTTTGACTAGATTTTCACTAGATGCAGTTGTTAATTAAGATGATTTAATAGGACGGCACAGCATGGGTCTAATGCTATTTGACAATAAAAGGAATATTTGTGATCAGTTTACCAATCTCTCTTCTTCTTCTCTGGCCTTCTTGTCTCGAGAGACAATGGGTAAGTGCCTAGAGGTGGTCAGTGGTTTGTGAAGCAGCGCCTGGAGTGGCTATAAAGGCCAATTCTAGAGTGACAGACTCTTCCACAGGCGCTGCAGATAAAATTGGCTCTCGGGGCTGTTACACAGTTGGCTCTCTCCTTGCGCTTCTGTCTTTTTTCCTGCCAACTGCTAAGTCTCTTTGACTCGCCACACTTTAGACCCGCCTTTATGTCTGCCCACCAGCTCTGGCGATCGCTGGCAACTGACTCCCACGACTTGTGATCAATGTCACAGGACTTCATGTCGCATTTGCAGACGTCTTTAAAGCGGAGACATGGATGGCCGGTGGGTCTGATACTAGTGACGAGCTTGTTGTACAATGCGTCCTTGGGGATCCTGCCATCTTCCATGCGGCTCACATGGCCAAGCCATCTCAAGCCCCGCTGGCTCAGTAAGGTGTATATGCTGGGGATGTTGGCCGCCTCGAGGACTTCTGCATTGGAGATATGGTCCTGCCAACTGATGCCAAGGATTCTCCAGAGGCAGCGAAGATGGAATGAGTTAAGATGTCGCTCTTGGCTGACATACGTTGTCCAAGCCTCACTGCCATAGAGCAAGGTACTGAGGACACAGGCTTGATACACTCAGAATTTTGTGTTCTATATCAGTGCGCCATTTTACCACACCCTCTTGGACAGTCTGGAAATAGCAGCGGACGCCTTTCCCATGCGCTTGTTGATTTCTGTATCGAAAGAGAGGTTACTGGTGATAGTTGAGCATAGGTAGGTGAACTCTTGAACCACTTTCAGAGCATGGTCGCTGATATTGAAGGATGGAGCATTTTTGATGTCCTGCCATCTGATCTTGTGTGGAGGAAAATTCCTTCTTCTGAAGACTTGACCGCATGTGAGAGCGGCTGCTTGGAGATCAGGGTCATTGCCTGACAAGTGGACTGTAACACTGCACCAAACAGCACAACAAAAAAAGGAAAGAAGGTACCAGCCCTCCGTTTTGCAAGCCGGAACGTCAGAACTACGTGTCCTGGCCTGTCAGAAGACTTTACACAAATCAACGTCTCTCGGAAGACCGCCATCATTATCAACGATCTCAGTAGACTCAATGTGGACATTGCAGCACTTCAGGAGACACGCCTCCCTGCGAGCGGATCTCTAACAGAGCAAGACTACACCTTCTACTGGCAGGGTAGGGATCCTGAAGAACCAAGAAGGCATGGAGTGGGCTTTGCCATCAGAAACTCTTTGCTCAGCATGATAGAGCCACCTTTAAATGGCTCAGAACGCATACTGTCCATCCGACTGCTCACCACCTCTGGTCCAGTAGGCCTACTCAGCATCTATGCTCCAACACTCTGCTCCCCACTTGAAGTTAAAGACCAGTTCTACGAGGAACTCCATAATATGATTAATAGCATTCTTAATTCCGAACATTTGTTCCTGCTGGGGAACTTTAACGCCAGGGTTATGGCGTTCTTTCATACTAAACCCTGTCACCAGGTTTCATGGAGACACCCAAGATCACGTCATTGGCACCAGTTGGATCTCATCGTCACAAGGCGAGCCTCTATAAACAGTTTCCAAATCACACGGCGCTTCCACAACGACCACTGTGCAGCAAAGTTAGATTCAAACCAAAGAAGCTGCATCAGTCCAAGCAGAAGGGCCACCCGCACATCAATACAAACAGAATTTCTTATCCACAGCTGTTACATAAGTTTCTAAATTCACTTGAAAGAGCTCTTCAAAACACTCCTGCAGGGGATGCAGAGACCATGTAGGCCCACATCAGAGACGCCATCTATGACTCAGCAATGACCACCTTTGGCAAACGTGAGAAGCAGAATGCAGACTGGTTTCAATCTCACTTTGAAGAGCTGGAACCTGTTATAGCCGCTAAGTGCATTGCACTGTTGAACTACAAGAAAACCCCCAGTGAGTTAACATCCGTAGCACGTAAAGAAGCCAGAAGCGCTGCACAAAGAACAGCCAGGCGCAAATGACTACTGGCAACACCTATGCAGTCATATTCAGCTGGCCTCCAACACCGGAAATATCAGAGGAATGTATGATGGCATTAAAAGAGCTTTTGGGCCAAACATCAAGAAGATCACCCCTCTCAAGTCTAAATCAGGGGACACGATCACTGTCCAATGCAAGCAACTGGACCGCTGGGTGGAGCATGACCTAGAACTGTACACCAGGGCAAATGTTGTCACTGATACCGCCCTCAATGCAGCCCAGTCTCTGCCAGTCATGGATGAGTTTGACGAACTGCCAACAAAATCGGAACTCAGTGATGCCATTGATTCTCTAGCCAGTGGAAAAGCCCCTGGAAAGGACGGCATTACCCCTGAAATAATCAAGAGTGCCAAGCCTATACTCAGCACTCCATGAACTGCTTTGCCTGTGCTGGGACAAGGGAGCAGTACCACAGGACATGTGCGATGCCAATAGCATCACCCTTTATAAGAACAAGGGTGACCGCGGTGACTGCAACAACTACCATGTAATGTCCCTGCTCAGCATAGTGGGGAAAGTCTTCGCTCGAGTCATTTTAAACAGACTCCAGAAGCTGGCTGAGCGTGTCTACCCTGAGGCACAGTGTGGCTTTCGAGCAGAGAGATCCACCATTGACATGCTGTTCTCCCTTTGCCAGCTACAGGAGAAATGCCACGAACAACAGATGCCCCTCTACGTTGCTTTCATAGATCTCACCAAAGCCTTTGAACTCGTCAGCAGACGTGGTCTCTTCAGACTACTAGCAAAGATCAGATGTCCACCAAAGCTACTAAGTATCATCACCTCATTCCATGACAATATGAAAGGCACAATTCAGAATAGCGGTGCCTCATTTCCTATCCTGAGTGGCATGAAACAGGGCTGTGTTCTCGCATCTACACTGTTTGGGATCTTCTTCTCCCTGCTGCTCTCAAGTATTCAAGTCTTCACAAGAAGGAATTTTCCTCCACACAGTTTACCAATCTAATTGATAAAATAGTCATAACTTTAATACACTAAGATCAGTTTGGTGATGTAGCATACCGATACATGGAACCCCACTGCTGAATTCGGGAGAATCTGTTGAGCAGATGCCAAGCACTGCCCTGTAGAAGGAAAATGGAGGGAGAGTATCCTTGGGCTGCTGTGGTGCATCCCTCTGCAGTCTGCTGAGCAATATTAGCAGAGAACTAGGTGCCGCCTATCCACCCTTCTAAATGCTGGATTTGCATGGCTTCAGAAAGATAAGAATAGAAGTGGGAAATAGACCATATTATACCCTTCCAAAGATGGTAACTGTCATAGTCATTAAGTAGAAATAAGATAGGAATTGCATTTTAGATTGAAAACAACCAATCATTTGAATATTAAGACTGAGAAGCATGACATTGATAGCTGGAATAGCGTATGTCCTGTATCAGAATAAATGGAGGATTAAAACCTCATTGCCATTCAGTGCTAATTCTCACCCTCGGCTTTGAAATATTTAATTTCTTTTACATATATATTGAAAAATTCCGAGCTATGAAGCTGAAACAAGATGAGTTTGGACTTTATATTCGTAACGATATACCTCTCAAGATAGAGCTCATTCATTTTGGATTAGGCAATAAATTTCCTCAAGTTATTGACTGCAACTTGCAGCCCAAGCACCATGACTAATTAGTCCCGTAGCAAACTAGCAATGTAAAAGAGGGCATTTCAATCTACTGTCTTTAATCCAGTGTGTACATAAATAATAATTTGCTTTCATCTACATAAGCATCATTACATTCTCATTCACTGTGAATTTATGATCCCCAGAGAGGATTTCACAATAACTATGCTGGATCTGATTTCTTCATTGCTGACCATTATTCCTCTTCTTTTATTTATATGGGGGAGGGGAAGGGGGTTGATTAGATCATGTGTGCTGAAGATGCAAATGTGTCTTACAATTTGGCTTCACCTTCCCAGTTGCAATTTTTCCTTCCACTCCTCCACCAACATTTTTTAAATTATACATGGGATCCAAATGTGATTATAAAAAGAGAGATACAGTCATTAGTAAGGACTGCAGAAAGCCGATTATACATGTGCCCATCATTAATCTGCCGCTCCATGATGTGCACTGATGGAACAAATGGGCTTTAAATGTTGCATGTCACAAAATGTTGTGTGTTGGCATGCCACTCTTTACTGAAACAGCCCCAGCTCTGCATGTTGCATTTTAAAATATTGATGTATTTGACTTATTAAAAAAATAAATCCTTTATCACTGAAGAAAGGTTTAAAAAATCATTTATTTCCCACTGTAACAGGTAAGATTAAGGAGGGTCTAATTGAGATTTTCAATAATGAAGGGATTTTCAGGATGAAGAGTGAAAGATTGGTTTTCACTGGGGGACAAATTGTTAACAACTGGGAGTAGGATAGGGATTATAATGAAAGGAGCAAATGGCAGCTTCAATCAGTTGTTTGCACTGTTAACAACTACCAGAGGCAGTCTGAAAGTGTAGACTTTGGGCAGTGTTATTCACATGATATTACCATCCACTGCGTACAGCAGGCAAATTACATTAGCACAAGCATGTCCTCTATAGGCAGTGGGGACTGTAGAGGTGATCTGCGCTCAAAATTGGTATGTTGTGGACTCATCTTGTGTCCAGATAATGGGTGAAGAAAGTGAACTCTATTTTTTCCCTCTACATGTTTTTCTCTGGCTCACAAAGACAAAACATCAGGTACTTCTTATTTGAAAGATGATACAGTGAAATGTCAATATTCAATGCAGTCAGTGTTATGACTGCATGAAGGAAACTACTATGTTTAAACTACTGCACTATAACCCTCTGTTTCCTGAAACCTTCAACCCTTTAGAAACGCTGTTCATAATTACCCATCAGAGACTGTGGTTAAAGACTTAAGTGCTCCCTTTATTGTTGAGAAATGTTATTATACAGGAGAGCATTAAGGTTGCTCTTTGATGACAGATTTTCAGTGCACATGAGGGATGATCGCAGACTATGAGCTATCTGCGATGAATGTCAGTTTGCAACAACAATCAGAAATTCAGCCACTGACTGGGCATTTTCAAAATGTTAAAAAGCTGGTTTTCACCATGACTGTTCTGCAAATACTTTCTCTGAATAGGTTCATTATTTTTCCCTGTCTTGTCCCTTCAACAAGTACTGCAGACTTCAGTGGTTGTATAGAATTTCGAGTTTAGTTCTAGCGGTTGAATTTGCACTGAGGAATCAAATTGAAGGAGTTTTCACCTCCATTAAAAAAGCAAAGAAAGGAATTTCATACGACACAATGTGTTGTTGCAGAATATTGTATAGATTCTTGTTTTCTTTTTTCTTGTGAATTTTAATTTTCTCTCCACCTTCTTGTTTCCTGAAGTGCTGCAGTACAGAACTATCTTCTTCATCTCTTGTGTAGCCACTATTCATTTGGGAGAGATGAAAGATATTTCTCCAGAGTGATATCTGGGCAGATGAAGAGTGGAACGCACCTGCCAGTCACCCCACAGCCCTGCTAGGAGGTCCACTCAAATTTGAGGACGCAAACTTGATTTGTGTTAGGCTGGCAGGCTGCGGCCTGAAATTGAGCATACTGAGCAGCTTGCTGGATCTTTTTTTTTTATTCATTCATGGGATGTGGGTGTCACTGGCCAGTTGAGCATTTATTGCCCATCCCTAATTGCCCTTGAGAAGGTGATGGTGAGCTGCCTTCTTGAACCGCTGCAGTCCATGTGGGGTAGGTACACCTACAGTGCTGTTAGGAAGGGAGTTCCTGGATTTTGACACAGCGACAGTGAAGGAACAGGATGGTGTGTGACTTGGAGGGGAACTTTCAGGTGGTGATGTTCCCATGCATCTGCTGCTCTTGTCCTTCGAGGTGGTAGAGGTCGCGGATTTGGAAGGTGCTGTTGAAGAAGCCTTGGTGCCAGAGGGGCCAGGCTCTGAGGGAGGATGGAGCCAAAGCAGCAGTTCTCCACACTGGGGACGGAAACAGCACTCCAGCTTCTCACGGCATCACCATTCAGGTACTCTTTGCCTTGCCACCACCTGATGCTGGTCAGACCTTGTGAGCCTGCACGATGCACATCCCTGGCTAGATGAGGCTAAAAAAGCCAAAAATGCCAGGATCCTATTGACATCAAAGGACAATGATTTGCATTTTCAAAAGGTCAATTCCATGACCACAGGGGTCTCTCCAGCTGTCCAATGGGCATTGCCTCTGCCATGATAAGTAGCAGGAACCCCAGCCAGATTTTTTCTTCCTAACCAACAGGACTGGACACCACTTATCTCTATCTAGGTAGAGGCCAACCAATGCCAGCACCGACCAGGGATCAAACCTTGTTCCTTTCTGATTTGCTAGATAAGGTTGCTGATCCATCAGGGGAATTGTACAACAGACTTTTATAAGTAGTATCACAAAGCCTCAGCTATGAGAGCAAAGACCCAACTATTGCATAGAGTAATGGAATGGCTAGGTCCTAATAGTTCTCTGCAATATTGTGTAAGGACAAGATTGGTGCTCTCTGTGATGCCCCCATATGAATAGGCTTAAATATGAATACATGATAAAGAACCACATGAATGAGGAAATGGATGGTAACCAGCACCCATAGAAACTTATGCCAATGAGTTAGCACCTTCAGGAAGAGGGGGCAAGACTGGATGAAAAGAAACAAAAAGATGGGCCAGTTCACTGATGTATTACTTTTTACACTATGAAATATTAGGAGTGCTTGGTGACACAAAAGGTTAGTATATCAACCCACCGCAGCATGCAGTGCCAGGAAGTTAGGCCTGGCTTTAGTCTACCAACTTGATGAGCTCCCAGTCTCATTCCATGTATTAGAGGAATGCATTAAAGCTAAACATTTTCCTAACAGGAAATAGAGAGAAATTCAGGCAAACAAGCCACCCAACATGAATTTCCCTCCTAGCACCTGGTTAAACAGAAATATTTGGAAGGTCTGACAGATAAAAACAAAATGAAAATGAAAACCTAACTGTAGTCAAAGTAATTGTTTTAGCAACTTTCTAAGGATATATTAACTGGCTACAGGCAGCTGATGCAGATCTCATAGCAGGGTGTACATTGACCATTTCACCAAATACTTACCCTATTATTGAGAGGCTTTTTTCATAGGGTTCCTTAACTTGTGCTGTCAGGGTTTTTGAGAGACATTACTAAACAGTAAAAAAGATCAATTCTCTGTATAGAGCTGAATTGATAACGCACAACACTCCTCAACTTTGGCTAGTGTTAATAACCAAAAACAAAATCCTGCATTCATATAGCGTCTTTAATATAGTAAAACATCCCAAAGTGCTTCACAAGCATATTATGAAACAAAATCTGACAACAAAACTATCGTGCAGGCCCCCACCTGCCAAGAATGAGGCATATTAATTTTGCCACATGGACATTAAACTTCAAATATTTGCTGGGAAGAAGAGAAGGCCTGTTACAAGGACTGCCAGACCCTGGCTGGAAAAAATAAAACATTTACATATGAACAGACATTGAAGGCAGGGAAGCGCATTTCATTCCCTGCTAAGATGATACAATACACAGAGCCAAGACATGGTCAGACCAGTTAGTCACATGACTAACCTGCTTGGCAACCTGGGGGTTTCTCAATGGTACAGTTTGAACTGAAAGCCTCAGAAAGCAGAATGCTCCTGGACTTAAGAAGACCTCCTGTCTCTCCTGTCTGCTTCCATCTCTTTCTCACAAGCTTCTGAATCCACTGAAGACACATGAACCCCAAGAGAGAAAAATCTCCTACGACAAACAAAGTTTAAGAAGAACACTGGGCCCCAACAAAAAGCAAGATCTACCTACAGTCAACGACTGTACAGTGAGCTCGAAGAACTGTAACAACAACTCTTCAGATATTGCCTCAAACCTTTCCACTTCACTTTTCTTCTGCTCATTTCGGTCTCTATTTGCATGTGTGAATCGCTCTGCAGTCCTGCCACATCCAGCCGTGAATAATGGTGGACAATTAAACAACTAACTGGAGGAGGTGGCTCCACAAATATCCCTATCCTTAATGATGGGGGAGCCCAGCACATCAGTGCGAAAGATAAGGCTGAAGCATTTGCAACAATCTTCAGCCAGAAGTGTCGAGTTCATGATCCATCTCGGCCGCCTCCTGGAGTCCCCAGCATCACGGATGCCAGACTTCAGACAATTCGATTCACTCCGCATGATATCAAGAAATGACTGAAGGCACTGGATACTGCAAAGGCTATAGGCCCTGACAATATTCCGGCAATAGCACTGAAGACCTGTGCTCCAGAACTTGCTGCGCCCCTAGCCAAGCTGTTCCAGTACAGCTACAACACTGGCACCTACCCTGCAATGTGGAAAATTGCCCGGGTATGTCCTGTACACAAAAAGCAGGACAAGTCCAACCCGCCCAATTACCGCCCCATCAGCCTACTCTCAATCATCAGTAAAGTGATGGAAGGTGTCATCAACAGTGCCATCAAGCGGCACTTGCTCAGCAATAACCTGCTCAGTGACGCTCAGTTCGGGTTCCGGCAGGGCCACTCAGCTCCTGACCTCATTACAGCCTTGATTCAAACATGGACAAAAGAGCTGAACTCAAGAGGTGAGGTGAGAGTGACTGCCCTTGACATCAAGGCAGCATTTGACCGAGTATGGCATCAAGGAGCCCTAGCAAAACTGAGGTCAGTGGGAATTAGGGGGAAAACCCTCTGCTGGTTGGAGTCATACCTAGCGCAAGGAAGGTGGCTGTAGTTGTTGGAGGTCAATCATCTGAGCTCCAGGACATCACTGCAGGAGTTCCTCAGGGTAGTGTCCTAGGCCCAACCATCTTCAGCTGCTTCATCAATGACCTTCCTTCAATCATAAGGTCAGAAGTGGAGATGTTCACTGATGATTGCACAATGTTCAGCACCATTCGTGACTCCTCAGATATTGAAGCAGTCTGTGTAGAAATGCAGCAAGACTTGGACAATATCCTGCCTTGGGCTGATAAGTGGCAAGTAACATTTGTGCCACACATGTACCAGGCAATGACCATCTCCAACAAGACAGAATCGAACCATCGCCCCTTGACATTCAATGGCATTACCATTGCTGAATCCCCCACTATCAACATTCTAGGGGCTACCATTGACCAGAAACTGAACTGGAGTAGCCATATAAATACCGTGGCTACAAGAGCAGGTCAGAGGCTAGGAATCCTGAAGCGAGTAAATCACCTCCTGACTCCCCAAAGCCTGTTCACCATCTACAAGGCAGAAGTCAGGAGTGTGATGGAATACTCTCCACTTGCCTGGACGGGTGCAGCTCCAACAACACTCCAAAAGCTCGACACCATCCAGGACAAAGCAGTCTCCTTGATTGGCACCCCATCTACAAATATTCACTCCATCCATCACCGATGCACAGTGGCAGCAGTGTGTACCATCTAAAAGATGCACTCCAGCAACGCATCAAGGCTCCTTAGACAGCACCTTCCAAACCCGTGACCTCTACCAACTAGAAGGACAAGGGCAGCAAATGCATGGGAACATCACCACCAGCAAGTTCCCGTCCAAGTCACACACCATCCTGACTTGGAACTATGACGCCGTTCCTTCAGTGTCACAGGATCAAAATCCTGGACTCCCTTCCTAAGAGCACTGTGGGTGCACCTACCCCACATGGACTGCAGCGGTTCAAGAAGGCAGCTCACCACCACCTTCTCAAGGGCAATTAGGGATGGGCAATAAATGCTGGCCTGGCCGGCGATGCCCACATCCCATGAATGAATTTTTAAAAATGCATGCTAGCGTGGCCACGGCTTGTATCTGTAGACGTTAACCGAATTAGAGTTTAAGCTTAAGTTTAATAAATTTCAACTTTTCTTCTTTAAACCTAATAAAGCTTGTTCATGCTGGTTTCTTTGCCTTATAACTGGAAAGCGATGAACAAGGATTCACCAAGGGGGAGCTAAAAACAGTGTGTTTAAAAATAAAACCCTGTGACAGTAAGACCAGGTGAAGGCTGAAAGAGAACCCTAGACCTCTTTCTCACTGGGTCATAACAGAGACACATAAGGAGATATTAAGGTAAATAACCAAAAGCTTGGTCAAAGAGATAGGTTTTGTGGAGTGTCTAAAAGGAGAGAGAGGTCGGGAGGTGCAGTGATTTAGGAAGAGAATTCCGAAGCTTAGGGCCTAGGCAGCTGAAGGCAAACAATCCCAAAACAATGATCTGAAATGTACAGCTTGAAAGAGTGGAGGAAACAAATTCAATAGTAACTTTCAAAAGGAAACTAGATATCTATTTGGAAAGTAAAAAAAAATGCAGGTCTATGGGGAAACAGCAGGGCAGTGGGACTAATTGGATAGCTCTTCCAAAGAATCGGTACAGACATAATGGATCAAATGGATTCCTTCTATGCTATATGAAAGTACAATTTCAGTATCTGAGGTTTTCCTGCAATACAAACTAAATACAATATAACACAACATATGTTCGGAAAAAAGAATCAGTGTACTCACTGTATATTAAGCACAGAGCTTAGCTTTTCAGAGAGGTCAAGTGCAAATTGGGAGACCTCATCTCAAAATTGGATGGAGATTCACAGCACCATGTCTTTGACCATCTTGGGCATTACATGCATTTCCAGGGGTGGAAAAACAAGGGCTATAAGTGCCTCCTCGAAACTGGTGAGACCTTCATTGCAGAATGAGGCATGGAATGTACATGCAGGACAATCAATAATGTTCCCCCCTTTAAATAATGGATGTCCAGGATTGTTAAAGCATCAGCCGTGAGCATTGTGTCATCTTGAGCACTACGGCATGTTGACTGGGCTGTTGTTGTACAGATGATCAAGTTTACTCCTGATAATCAACTTCACCACTTTTCATGGAATGGAAGTGAGACTAATGAGCCTATACATGTCTGTGTATGAGATTGGAAACTTAACGTGTTAGCCTGTCACATAGTGTGGTGCCTCAGCCCCTTTGCATGCTACTGTTAGAAGACATGGAAACACAAAGGGCTGAATTCATAAAGCTGTGCTTTGTGTTTAGCCTGTAATCAAGTTGTGAAGCCGTTTGATTCAATTTATGGGTTTTTAAGTTCCTGTGTTTGAAGCCAGTCTGGATAGTGCAATCCCTTTCATACCAAAATTTGTATCACACTACATGCCCAATAGAAGAGGCATAGTTTGCCTGGGGCAATCACATCCTATAAAGCAAAGGCCAAATCTCTTTAAAGCATATCTAAACTGTACATACTGCATAAAAAGCATGTAAACAAAAAGGTGCTGTAATTTCCAGTTTTTGCAATGAAGTGGAAGTTGCTAATTCTCCTTCCAAATCCCCTGGCACTGATTACAATTTAAGCCTTGTCTACTGGTGAACACATGGTTAAACAAATCATTATGGATTGACCTCACATCAGCAGCTTCAGGGACCTCTGTCTACTGTGTCATGAGAGCCAGTTCAATCTGCAATTCCTGCTGCCTTCACTTACCAGAATTTCTGTTGCTATTGGATTCAGCAGGGGAAATATTATACTAGTGGTGGGGGTCCCGATGTTGGAGGAAACTGACGCCGAGATCCACGCGTCGCCTCTTTTTCCAGAACGCCCGCTGAATTTAGTGCCATCAGGCACTGAAGTGGCCATAGGCAAACTTTCCATAGAATTTAGGGCCCTCATCAGCTGAAGTCCTACCCTTGCAGAGCTTCCAGCCAAATGAGAGGCCAGCAGCTGCAGCGCCAGCACAGAGGCGGTGCAGCTGCTGCAGGTGCACCAACCAGAGGCTGAGGAACATCACTGGAACCAGGCCTCAGGTAGTTCAGGGCGGGAGGGGTCTTGCATGAAGGGGGTTGTGGGGGAGGGGGGGTCCTCATCAAGGTTAGGGGGATGGCCTTCAGCGGGTACCCCTCTTCCTGATGCCGGGTCCCTTGCTCAGGCAATAAATGCCTTTGAATAAGGCCCACCCCTCCCCTGAAGCTGAGAAGCAGCCCGCTTGGTCCCATGCGGCGACAGGGCCGCCCGCCGCACGGGTGATTGCGGCAGCGGCAGGAAGAGACCCTTAATTGGGGATTCATTACCCACGTAAGGGCCTCAATTGGCGGCAGGGCAGGAAGGCTGTTCACAGCCCTTCCCGCCCTGGACTAAATTTCAGCGGAGGCAGAATAGTGGCAGCAACCCCCACCCCACCCCCGCCACCGTCCCACCTTTTATGCTGTCCCCGCCTCCAAACCTGCCGTGGGGGAGAGCATACAAATTCACCCAACATTTCAAATAGGTCAATCTCAGGACAAAACAAAGCAAAATTCTCCTTGTTCTGACTAGACTTACCATTTAATTCCCCACTCTTAGCTGCTTTTTCCCTTGCTCTATGTCAAACAGCTATAGATGTCTGTGGATGATCAACTGAGGGGCAAAAACAGGGACCAGAAAATATATTCAGCTCTCACGCTAAAATATATATTTGATATCATTAGAAGTCATTACAGAAAAATGCTACAAACCACTATACTTATTTTCATGAGGCTGTCACCAATTATGATCGATGATATATTCTGCTGGATATTGTATTCCCGCTGCCAGGAGTGGCAGTGGGTGCAAAACATGGTGGCCATCCTCCATGGGACCCTTATTGCCACGCCAACGCAATCACGTGGCGGGGACGGCCTCAGCGATGCTGTTCATGGTGTCACCTGTTGAAGGAGCAGGTGCTGGCACCATTTTTAAAAGGCTGCCAACCCTGCAAACAGTATACTGTAATGTAGGGTTCACCTCTCCCCACCCACCTATCAGAGTGCAGAGTTCACCCCCTTCCCCCTCGTACCCATCAGAATTCATAGTTTATCCCTCCCTCCACCAGGGTGCAGAGTTCACCCCTTCCCCCCCACTCACACCCTCCCTGCCATACTCAGAGTGCAGAGTTCAACCCTTCCCTAGCTCAGTGGCGCCAGCTTTCCCTGAACAGGAAAGTAAAGGCACGTGAGTGCCGCTCGTCACGCTGAAGATAGCGAACTGAAGGTAAGATCACTGTTGTTTCTATTTTAATTCAAGCAAATGGGTTATTTAAATATGTTAAGTCAGATCCCTTTGCAGAGTGGTGGAGTGGTCTCCACGGAGCTTCCCCGCCGTCGGGAAGATCAGGCCCGGCAATCCCAGCGTGGGTTCCATGGCAGCCGCTGCCGCTGATTTTCCAGCTCTCCCCGCCACGGAACCCAACATTGGGCTGGGAACAAAATTCAGCCATAATAGTCATATCCTGCAGGTTGCAATTACAGAGTAATAACAACAACTACTTGTTTTTATTGTGACTTTAGCATAGTAAAATGCATTTATACGTGCAAGGTAGAAAAAGTCAGATTTGGAAAACGAAAGACTGGAACAAACATTTGAAAACCTGCAGTTTTTCCAATTTGTTTTGTCGAGTCATTTTTCCAGTTACCCAACCTTCCATCCTCAATTTCCTCCCCTTCTATCTTAAAAGCAGTGAGTTATGTTGGAGCTGTAACTCCACGCACAGTGCGGATCCTCCAGTATCCTGACCAAGTGGCTATTCTAAATGATGAGTGTTAGTAGCTAATTGTAACAGCGGAGCAGAATCTAATGATGTGTTCACTCAACGTGTCCACGCACACAAACTTTTCAGCAGGAATTGCTGGGTAGCAATTTTAGAGGTACAGCACTGAAACAGGTCCTTCGGCCCACCGAGTCTGTGCCGACCATCAACCACCCATTTATACTTCTTTCTTTTGGGCCTCCTTATCTCGAGAGACAATGGATACGCGCCTGGAGGTGGTCAGTGGTTTGTGAAGCAGCGCCTGGAGTGGCTATAAAGGCCAATTCTGGAGTGACAGGCTCTTCCACAGGTGCTGCAGAGAAATTTGTTTGTTGGGGCTGTTGCACAGTTGGCTCTCCCCTTG
Source organism: Heterodontus francisci (assembly GCF_036365525.1). Taxonomy (NCBI): domain Eukaryota; kingdom Metazoa; phylum Chordata; class Chondrichthyes; order Heterodontiformes; family Heterodontidae; genus Heterodontus; species Heterodontus francisci. Next base: position 32,165,769 of record NC_090376.1, on the reverse strand, counting down.
CGCCTCTGTCTTTTTTCCTGCCAACTACTAAGTCTCTTCGACTCGCCACAATTTAGCCCTGTCTTTATGGCTGCCCGCCAGCTCTGGCGAATGCTGGCAACTGACTCCCACGACTTGTGATCAATGTCACACGATTTCATGTCGCGTTTGCAGACGTCTTTATAACGGAGACATGGACGGCCGGTGGACGGCCCATTTATACTAATCCTACACTAATCCCATATTCCTACCACATCCCCACCTGTCCCTATATTTCCCTACCACCTACCTATACTAGGGGCAATTTATAATGGCCAATTTACCTACCAACAAGTCTTTTGGCTTGTGGGAGGAAACCGGAGCACCCGGAGAAAACCCACGCAGACACAGGGAGAACTTGCAAACTCCACACAGGCAGTACCCAGAATTGAACTCGGGTCGCTGGAGCTGTGAGGCTGCGGTGCTAACCACTGCGCCACTGTGGGGTGGGGATATTGGTTAATTTTTCCCTTCCCTAACCTAAAGGCATTGCAAACCAATTGTTCTTGTCCTATTACCATATTGGCTGAGAACTGCTAGCACAGCATCAAAAAGAACATGGAAATTCTTGGTCTGTGTGTCTCAGCTGCAACCGAGTCATCAAGGGAGCTGATTATCCAGACTCAGACATAAACTATTACCAATATTTGTGAGGTGGGGAACCATTGCTATGCGTCTGTACCTTAAGGAGATGAGCAATAAAGGGCATTGTTGACAGATTGGAATCAGTTTGATGATCAGCAGCATAGCAAATTCAGGGCTGTAGTCTCGGTTCCAGCCAATGCAGTGTCTCTGTGGCCATGGGCTCCAGCCATGATCTAATTAAATGGCAGAACAGGCTCTATAGACTGACTGACCTACTCCTGTTCTTTATGTTCTCCCCTACCCCCACAACCCCATGCCAAGTCCCTTCTATAATCAGTTCTTTTGCCCTCTTCTACAATTCCAGCGATTGACTGCTGCTATAGAAATTTTTATTTAATTTGTTCAGGTATGTTTGCAGGCTGTATTCCACACAATGCTCTAAATGAGACAGCTTGGTTGCGTAGTGCTCTTGGGCTTGAATGGGCTGCACCAGGAAATAGAGGAAAAACACCTTATGGGTGATTTGATTGAGGTTTTTTAGGATTTTGAAAGGTAGGGTAGAGAGGAATTTTTTCCACTTATAGGGGAGTCTTGGACAAGGAGATGTAACCTTAAAGTCAGAGTCAGGCCATTCTGGAGAGAAAAGTTGGGAAAAATTTCTTTGCACAAAGTGTGGTAGAAGTGTGGAACTCTCTCCCAGAAAAAGCAGTAGGGACTAGCTCAAATAATAATTTTAAAATCAGAGATCAATAGATTTTTGCCAGATAAGTGTATAAAACCACATGGAGCCAAGACAGGTGAATGGAGTTAAAATGCAGATAAGCTTACTGAATGGTGGAACAGGCTTGAGGGACTGAATGGTCTACACCTCTTCCTCGGTTCCTACACCTGATAGCTTGGGGGAGGTTGGAGGGGCAGCAACGTTACTGATTTGTGTTGTGCCGTGCTGAATACCGACCCAAGTGGAGGCCGGGCACTTCACTACCAGCAGGGCAAAACACAGAGAAGGTCCAGTGGGGTTTTTTTATTATTCATTCACAGGGTGTGGGGATCGCTGAGAAGGCCAGCATTTATTGTCTATCCCCAATTGCCTTTAGCTGAGTGGTTTGTTAGGCCATGTCAGAGGGCAGTTAAGAGTCAACCACATTGAGGTGGGTCAGGAGTCACATGTAGACCAGGGTAGGGATGGAAGATTTCCTTCCCTAAATGACATGAGTGAACCAGATGGGTTTTTACAACAAATCAGTAGTTTCATGGTTACCATTACTGATACTCACGTTTAATTCCAGATTTGTTTAATTAACAGAATTTAAATTCCACATCTCTGAATCATTAGTCAGGCCTCTGGGTTACTATCCCAGTAACATAACCACTATACTACCATACCCAGTGTGATCTTAAGTCACCCTCATAGATAGGGTCAGTGCGTGGAATGGTGAGATGAATAGAAAAGGGAGTAGGAGGAGAAAAGGTGAACTTTAGCAAAAGAATAAAAGATGACAATAGCATTTTTACATTAGCTTTCCTAATACCATTGGACCTTGCAGTGTTAGACACTGAAAGCATTATAGATTGGAGAAGATGCAGGTATACAAATCTGATGTTGGGTTAACGCCTCCTGTTTTAATGGAGTAAATACGAAGAGCTGGTCCCATCCATTTGTACTTGGGATCTCATTGCACCGTGGGGCCTAGAACAGTTATGAAGACCAGTCCCGACATATGAACATACAAATTAGGAGCAGAAGTAGGCCACTCGGCCCCTCGAGCCTCTCCGCCATTCAAAAAGATCATGGCTGATCTGATTGTAACCTCAACTCCACATTTCCGCTTACATTGAAGGCAGAGAGAAACATATGAAGATCATTGTCTCAAAATAAGAACAAAGAAAGCCAGTAGTGCAAAAGCACTTAATATGAAAATTATTATTTTCTTTTAGCTTCTATTAGTTTCCTCACTCAGTACAAAGTGATTTTTTTGATGAAGAAGACCAGTGTATGTCATGGAAATTTTACTTTACTCTATTTTCTTCAACTGTCAAAACAGATGGGTAGATAAAAGGGAGCATATCTCCTCAAATGTTATTGTGTTCATTTTCTGTGTTTTCAGTATGTTAAAGAATTAATCAGGACAAATAGTCATTGGAAGAGGCTGCAAACGAGTTTAAATGCACTGTGGGGTACAAACACTCTTTTAAATCTCTCACAATCTATACTCAACAGGAATTGACGGAGTCTTTGTTACTAAATCCACTGCCCCTAGGGCAAGCCTCTTGTCCTTCCATTGCATTCAATCATAGCTCAACAACGGGTGTTTAGCTACAAGGTAAATACAGTTTGTAAAAATGAACAACAAAAGGCAGCTGAAGAAGGAAACAATTAGAACATTCTTCCAAGGCAATTCAGCAATTAATTCAAATGAAATGTCAACTAGGCATTGTAGGTTTTTGACTGAGCAGTTGCAAGCCATCAGGGAAGTCTACTGTGACCAACATGCCAAAGTCATCCCAGCACCAGTTGTCTGTGCTCATCCCCCCACAACTCTTCAGTTTGTGCACACCACTGGGATGGGGCCCTAACAAATGACAACCAAGGTGTGATATTCAGCAGCTTGCAATTTGATTTTGTCACCTTTTAATTAACAGGATCTCCCAGTCTGGTGATAGCTTAGTCAGCTGCTTTTGTCGATAGTGACAGACTGTGCAAGATGAAAGCAGATCCTAATCGGAATGTGAGAAAAATACATCTAAATCTCATAGAAGTGGCAGTAACCCTACAATTACCTCAGCGGGTATTTTATTGAAAGTATGACCGAAAGTGCAAGAGAAAGAGGGAGAGATGCTTTTCAAGGATGTGCCTTCGGAGAAAGAAGGGATGAAAGCACAAATTATTTGAAGACACCCCATCTGCTATTTGATGTGTCAAAGTGCTTCCTCATACTATTAGGAAGGAATAAGAGATAAAAAAATATATAATTTGATGAACAACACTGACAAGTCCTCTGGGAATGAAGGCCTTTCTGAAGCTCACATAATCATAAACCATTTAAAGTACTAACAAGGGCAGCAGTGCTATCAGTCATGTAAATGCACTGTCTCCATTGAGATTAGATTAGCGTGCTCATTTAAAAGATTAGATAATCTCATTCATTTCTGAAAGGCTTTCGGTGTGCTGATAAATGATTATTCAATATATAAATTATAGCCTGCTCGGAGGTTTGACAGCATTAAAATAGGCTCCATTTTATTGTTGAGGCAAGGAAAAATTTAAACCTTGATGACATCTGACTTGGCTTCCAATCTGAAAGTTTGGCATAACAAACTAAGATGCTGCCTTCTCCAAAATGCATTAATTATTGCAATTTTCTGGAAGTCAGATTAAAATTATTTTGTCAAGTATTCACATGGGCAATAGTCACCTATTTAATATAAGCCACATAAGAATGATCAGAGAGCTCCAGACTGTAGGCTGAGCATCCTCCATAATAACCAATGTAAATCTGTTGTATTATTTGTCTATTAACACCTGTAACTATTGTCTAAACATCGCACATTCTGCCGCAGCAGACAGCACTTATTAATTACCGATTATAAACTGAGCCTTCAATCAGAATAGATTTCAAATTAATTAGTACACTAGCACTGCTACAGAAACAGAGAAAAACTTTTCATTTAGTTGTTTATTATCAATTAATTATGCATTCCAAATCACAAAATAATTACACATAAGGAAGGCCCTCAACCATCTAATTTATCCATCGAGGGAGATCCTAAAATCCCTCCACAGGAGCATCGAAGTGTTTCCTGAATGATTCCAGGGATTTTGCTTCGATTATTATATCTGGAATATCCAGAATAGGGGCGGCACAGTGGCGCATTGGTTAACACCGCAGCCTCACAGCTCTAGCGACCCGGGTTCAATTCTGGGTACTGCCGGTGCGGAGTTTGCAAGTTCTCCCTGTGTCTGTGTGGGTTTTCGCCAGGTGCTCCGGTTTCCTCCCACAGCCAAAGACTTGCAGGTTGATAGGTAAATTGGCCATTATAAATTGCCCCTAGTATAGGTAGGGGAAGGTGGGGATGTGGTAGGAATATGGGATTAGTGTAGGATTAGTAGAAATGGGTGGTTGATGGTCAGCACAAACTCGGTGGGCCGAAGGGCCTGTTTCAGTGCTGTATCTCTAAATAAATAAATAAATAGAAGTTTATTCCACATATTGATCCCTCTTTTCATGAAGAAGAATTTCCTGATAGATTTAAAAGTTGTATTTTGGTAGTTTGAATCTGTGTCCCTAGTTCTACTCCCACCATTTAATTTGAAGTAAAATTCAGGGTTCGCTTTTTCTATAGTTTTAACAAACTTTATTTATCTTGATATGATCACCTCTCAGATCCCTCCTTTTCAATCTGAAAAATCTGAGTCTATTCAATCTTTGCTTATAACTGAAACATTTAACAATAGAGATCAGACTTGTGGTTCTTCTCGGCACTGCTTCCAGTATTTCTTTGGGTGGAGTAATCAAAGTGCGGTCTGACCAGAACTGAAAGGTGCAGTTTGACCAGAACACTATAAAATGTGATCATTACCTTCACTGATTTACATACTACCATTTCAGCTCTCGTGTTCAACATTCCATCAGCTTTGCTGTTTGCTTCCCTGGTTGGACATATTTAGCGATTAGTCAAACAGGACTCCTCGCTCTCATTCAACCCTATTCTTAGATTTTCCAGCACAACTCATGGAATATTTTCCAAGCAACACTTTTCTGTGTTAAATTTTAGATACATTTGTTCAGCCTACTTGCATCATTAGTTCAACTCACTCTATAGTTTCTGGGATGTCTCCACTGATTCTATCATCCCTCCTTTTACATCATCTGCAAATTTGGCCATGTTGCATTGAGATTCTGAATTCATGTTATTTATTTAAATTAGCAGTAGTGGCCCCAGCACTGAGCCCCACTGACCACCACAGTGACAGGTTTCCATCAACCCTTTATTTTTGTGCAGGTTTTCATTTAGCTGATTTTTCTAGCTAAAGAAACCTAATCATAGTCTAAAGCCCCTTTCCAGGAATAGGAAAAGGTCATTATGCCTCATTTTTGACCGATTTCAACTATGCCCTGCCCGTTTCTCAGCATTTGCGTCAATTCCTAGATATATTCAGTGAAGAAATGCGAGGCAAAGACGCTGGCCATTTGGCCAAAGACTGCACTCCACACTGTGCATCACAATTTTGTTTTACCCAGGCTCCATTGTTATTGTGACCTAGCTTTCAGTTTAAAAAAAAACTGAAAATGTTTGGCATATAGACAATTAAACTATGGAAATTCAGAGATAGTAATCATACTACTAACATCATAGGAGCACTCTAGGTTAAACTGTTTCATTGGTGGGCAACATGACCCTTTGTAGGTTTGTTTAGAATTCAAAATCCTTAGGTGTGTCATTTTAGCGAGCCCTCACAAGCAGCCTTGCAGTAACAAGGGGCTATGTCCCACAGAAAAAAACTATTCCTATTGCCCTGGAAAATTCATCCGTGTTAGAACAACTAGTTCTACCGGAGAAGATGGCAATAATCCCAGTTAACAGAAAAACAGAATGAGGAGGAAAGCATGGGAAAGCAGTTAAAATAGGGCTAAAATTTCAGAAAATGTTTCTCCTCCTTGGGTTGGAAAAGATTAACCCCAGTTTTCACGTTAGACCATAGCCACTATTCTGTGGGAAGAACACATTTCATTGTGTCAAAGGTTTAAAAAGTAGCTCACCATGTGTGAAATCATCAACCACATTGTACTGTGTGTGTTGAGGTTTGCATGGGGAAGGGTGAGGAGGGTATGGTTTAAATCTGAGTTGAATCTAAGAAAGTGCTCACAGTCACAGTCAAACAAACAAATCTTGTTACTGGATAACATTCATACTCCAAACTCCTTTAAAACCTAACTTGTAATTTTGCTTGGAGTCACCACAAGAGGACCAATTAAATTTAACAATTTAGTTGTCTCAGATATTAAAGAATTCCTTGGATTGTGCTATATACTAAGTTGGTTTCCCAACAACTCTCATTGCCTCGATCAGAAAATAGGAACTAGCTTAGGATAGTGCAGACCAACCATTGAAGTACTTCTTGGATCCTACAGGACATGTTTACATAGAGAACTAATCTTCTATAACACCAGGAGATAGAAATTACTGCCAGTGATGTCAGCATACAAACACTTTAACATGCTCATGTCACATTCCTGTCTGCTATTTTAGTGGGGACGCGAACTCACAAGCAATTTGAAAAGAACATGTTAAGTACTTGTAGGACAGCATCATAATTCCTATCCCAATATGATTCCATTTCTGCTGAATTGCAGAGTTGAATAGTTTAGTTTTAGATTTTATTTGGATTAATTTTAGGCATTTGTGTCGTGCCCCGTTGGTAGTTTGCCAGTTTTTATTTACTTCTTTCAGGAAATTGGAAAAGTTCATGACAGTACAGATTATACTTTGTCTAAAGAAGAAACAAGCTTAATGGATCAAATGGGCTTTTCTCCATTCACAGCTAAGCTCTTACTTCTAGTCTTCTGGGATGGCTCTGCGGGTAAATGAATTACTCAGTATGCTGTATAGACCAGGGAAATTGTAGGCTCAGTTCTTATGTTGCCCTGAGTTACCTGCTTTCAGCCTGGAAAACAATGGAAGGTTACAATTAAGTTCCAGTGTCCTGTATTAAGGAGGGAAAAAAGCAGCCCGAGTTCCCAATCTTGATTTCCTAACTTCAGATTTAGCTGTGGCATCCCTAACATAACCTGCCATGCTCACAGTCAAGGCTCACACATGAGGATTGGCAGCTTGGTGAGGTACTGGAGAGCTGCAAGGGTCCAAACCCTACCCCAGAATGAACACAGTATTCAAGACAGAAGTGAAAAAATTAGAAAGAAAAATATCCATCATTAAACTGAACTGATTCAATATTAGCAAATTAATAAGGCAATATTTAAAATATGATTTTTTTTTGGGTATAATTGCTAACCTTTGAAACAGCCTCAATTTTTCTAACAGGGTGTGTATCATGGACTCTCCAGGAAGAGGTGACTACGCATACTGCTTCCCAAAGGAAAACTCCCCGACTCTAAAGACAATCAAGTGAAAAATTTAGAGTTAGCTGTGTAACATCCATCAACCCAGACGCTCACATTCCAAAGGTCAGAAAAGACCTGCGGTCATGGTGTTTTCTAAAGTATCTGATAACTATAATCCCTATAACTTTCAATGCCTTTCATAATTAGGCACCTAGCTCCTTTCAAAAGGATTTGCCATACTATTAATAATCAGCTTTCATCAGTGTCTATTTCACTTTCTGATATCACCTCTGAATGGCCTAGCTTTAATTTATGTCCATGCTCCCTTGTTCCGGGTTCCCCCACTAGTGGGAATAGTTCCTCTCTAGCTACCCAATCAAGTCCTTTAATCCCTTACAAATGGGTCAATGGGGACACACCACAGTTCCTTCGGGTACAGGGGATCCAACAAACACACCAGAAATAGTAATAAGCTGTGGTATGTGTGAACTGTTGGAGATTGCAGGCACTATACATGCACCTCGAGGGTCAAGGGCAACTGTCACTTGGATGCTGATTACAGTATCTCCACCTGACCTCATGAATTTTGGCAGGGTCAGGGTGGACATCCCAGACGGATGCATTCTTGCAGTTATGCTAGGTTGCGCCTCCCACCTTTGCAGACATTCAGCCGCAAGGAACCTTAACACAGACCAGGTGGGTGCTTATTTAATGGAAAGTGTTGCTGATGATCTTGATGGATCACAAAGGCAGGATCATCTTCACTGACCTTGGGCAGCCTGATGATCTATCAACAATCTTGACTGGTCAAACACTAAACAAGTGTGATATTTGATTGCTGGCACCAAGTCAGAGCTCTCAGACAAGCTTCCAAGTTCACTAAAACCATTTGTGATATTGCTATCTCTTCCAGTCAGAAATGAACTGTTCATCCATGTCTGACTCCGCACTATTTAAGATCATCCTTTAAATGCTGCCACAGTCTTTCCACTTCCACCTAGCTGCAAATTCTCACTGCATATGTGCAATGATTAGTGCAATTACCAGCCCCTAAGACAAAGACCCACAGAGACTAAGTTGTGCTGCTGCACAATTAAACTACAAATATTTCAATACCACAGACATTAACTCCCAGATACAGGACCAAAAAGCTTTGTAACCTCAAATTCCGGCCCACCTTAGATCGCTAGAGATGGCTTAACTACAAACCATTCGAGTTCAGCCAGCTTTTACATTTCCTGCAAAGCAACTGTAAGGCAAGCACTACATTCTAAAACAAAAGCAAAATACTGCAGATGCTGGAAATCCAAAATAAAAACAGAAAGTGCTGGAAATACTCAGCAGAGCAGGCAGAATCTGTGGAGAAACAGAGTTAGCAGGGGAAATTTTATGTTCTCTCCCACGGCGGGTTGAGCATAAAATTGGGTGAGATGGTGACAGGGGGAGAGTCCTGTGAACAGCCTTCCAGCCCCACCAATTGAGGCCCTTAGGGTCTTTACCCACCACAGCCACAATTAGCCGTGTGGCAGGCAGCCCTGTCACCACCTGGGAAGCATGGCATGAAAACACTGTGGGCTGCTTCCTGGCTCCGGGTTGTTTGTGGGGGGGGGGGGGGGGGTGGGGTGTGCGATGGTGCCATCCCTCAATAAAAGGCACAGTGCCTGAATAAGGGACCCAGCATCAGAAAGTGGGGGGGGGGGGGGGGGGGTGCCACTGAGAGCCAACCCCCTACCCTTGCTGCCAAACCCTTACACTACCCTCCCCTGTGACTCCCACCCCATGAGACACCTCCTGCCCTGATCTACTTGTGGCCAGGTCCAGTAACGCTCCTCAGCCTCTGGTAGGTGCTCCTGCAGCAGCAGCCAACGCCTCTGATTGGCAGGCAGCTCTCCAAGGGCAGTACTTCCGGAAATGGGGTCCTTGATCCTGTGGAAGGCCCACCAGTCTCCACATAAGTGCCCGAATGGCACTAGATTCGGCGGGCCTTCTGGAGAAGAGGAGACATAGGGATCTCGGCATCGCTTTTTCTGGTCAATGAGACCCCTACCACCAAAATAAAATCCTGCCCAGCATTTCAGGTTGCTGACAAACTTTTGGTTCTGATGATAGCTCATCGACCTGAAATGTTAACTCTGTTTCTCTCTCCACAGATGCTGCCAGACCCACTAGCTTCTAAAGCTAATTAAACAGCCTGTGGAATAGAAAGCCATGGTGCCTGTTGGCTTCGCCTTTTAGAAAAATAAACACTTAAAAAGAATTTTAAAACAAGGTTGCTTTTGGAACAGATGGATTTTTGGCTTTGGTTTCAAATCATCAAGTTGTATTATGTCTGCATTTTAAATTAATCCGAAGCAGGCCATTGTTTAGACAGATTCTGAATCACAAATCTCTGTAAAGTGTGGAAGCTGTCTACAATTCTGATTGTATAATTGTTGATTATCTCTTTTTTCCTCAAAATATCTTTGTGTCGCATCTACATAAACACAGCAGGGTAGAAGACCAGAAAATGTTCCACACTGGGAAAAGGAGAGAAAAATCATTCTTCTGCTAGGTAGCATTACTGAAGGCTATTGCATGAAAACGTCTTTCAGTACTGTTGTGGGACTTGGAAGCTTGACAAAGAAGCATTGATTACATTAAATTACAGCACCTGCATCCAACACAGCAAGACTTTCCTTGTTAGTGCAGAAGTGACAACCTCTAGCCTTCTTTTACACTCAATGAAATAGATTACAGTAGGTTTCAGAGCAGCATTCCTCTGTGGGCTTTTCAACAGAAATCAAACTTGCTTGCTGTCAAGCGATTTCTAAATAAGTGAAGTTAATTGAAAAGCTGCTTTCAAATTAGGAAGCAGTTTATCCCACACAAAGGGTCGTGGTGGTCTGTAACTCTCTCTCCCAAAAGGCTGCAGATGCTGGGTCAACTGATATTTTCAAGACTGAGATTGACAGACTTTTATTGGGCAAGGGTGTCGAGGGATATGGATCAAAGGTGGGTAAATGGGTACAGATCAGCCATGATCTAATTGAATGGTGGAACAGGCTCGAGTGGGGTGAATGGCCTCACTATTGTATTTTCCTAAATTGAATGTATAAAATTATTTTCACACGACATGTTAGTGTAAAAGAAAGCCATTTGATCGATATATTCCTCTGGGGATAGAGGTCCCTGATAGTAAGCTCCACTGGGACATAGTGCATTTTAAGCCATTCAATGCTCGTTTAGGCAATGGAAAATCAATTGTAATATAATACGGATACAATCTCTTTTAGACAAGATAGCAGGGACACTTCTGCAACATCAGTATTAATACCACCCTGCACCACCATCGTCCACTGCCCACCACCACCACCCCCCCCAGCCCTTTGTCCGATCCTACAGAATCTACTTGCTATAAAAACTGCGTTTGGTAATCTGTCTGGATTATTCTGAAGTTTTCTGAAAGAGATACTCCTTTGTTAAAGAGCCTTGGAGGTTTTAAATATGAATGTCAAGATGATTACATATAAATACTCACAAAACTCTTATTACAGTTCTTCTCATTAAGTCAGGGCTTTAGATAAATTGTGGGGTGTGGTTGTATTTAACACATACATTTACGAATGATTTACTTCTTAATGCAACCCTTCTTTATGGTCTCAGCACTTAGAGCTTCCAGGAGTTTCTTTGCCTTTTTGAGAGGTTGAGCTGAGATTGTTATATAAAATGTGCTTTTAGGGGTAAAAATAACAGTGACTGAAGATATAGTATTTCACAAATATTAGTAAAGTCTTCAGTATAACAAATCTCACCCTCAGCTGAACTCACTTGAAATCTCATCGGGAATACATGACCCCACTGGACTGTCTCCAAGATCTAAGCCTGGCAGAGTGGTGAGAAATACTTCTTTTATACAGTAAACTTGTTCCTGGAACCAGTTCAGTAATGTTGCTTGAATGCAATAATGGCTTTCAAGGCCACTTGAAACTGGTAACTCGCAGATCTACCGGGCAATTTCACTGGACTGTGCCAAGCGTCACTCCATCTGCTGAAGTCGCATCCTATGCTAAAATTGAAACTGCGGCATTTAAAAACAACAGGAAGTTAAAATGACCCGATTGGTACTGACCACCTCACAAATTCAATGCTCACATGCTTAAGTTGCTTGTGCAGCATGTTTTGTATCATCAACACCACATGTTAATCTTGTTCTACATTTGTGTGTGGACAGGAGGAGATGAACATTTTCAAAAGCTGTAAGACATTACAAATGTTTGTGTGTTATAACCAAAAGAATGACGAGGCCATTAACTTATCCCACTATTGACCGCAGGCAAAAGAAAAATCAATCCTTTAAAGATTAAGGTCACAGCTAAAATGATTACTACTGACTGAATGAACAAAATAAAGCAAATGCTTTCTGCAATCAAGGCCCCAGTCTACATTACATCCTGGAAGGGGGAAGGATGGGGGTTGTGGAGGGGGGTGGGGGGATGGTGGGAATCTCAGAATGCCATCTAAAAACACCAACATATGTTTCCTCAGAAAAGCAGACCTTTTAATATTTCCCATCTCAGGATGGAGGCCCTCAGTCAGGGAATCCAACCCAGACGGCACAACTACAGTGATTGCAGATGTTTAAACAAAACAGACTCTCCCTAAAGGAGCCACTGTCATCAGAGATTTCTCTCTTGCAAACCAGAAGCTGTTTGACTGTATCCAAATGGCGGCACTACACTTTTTAATAACACCGTTATTTTTTTGTTGATTATAGTTTAGAAAAGAGGAAAAATCTCTGTCATTGTTTACTGAGCTGTGGCATCCAGTTAGAAATCTGAATAAAGACTAAAAATATAGCTTAAGTAGTTTCATGTTCATCATTTGAATCCCAACTTTGTTCCTTTATCTTAATCTCAAAGACAAGCGTCTCATTATTTACCATATAATATTTTCAAGGTCCCACAATGGCTCTGGAACTCAATGCACCACCCATTTGGCAGTGCTGAGCCATTCTGACCAATACTCATTTGCAGACATCAGCTAAGAGCAAGATTTGTTTCTGCTGTGATACCTTAAAAAACGAACAGCCTGCTCATACTCAAAGTCTGGGTTGACACATGAAGCATGGTCCCTAGGACAAGGTCATAAAGAGCTGCAAGCGTACATGGAACCATCAGAATACAATGGGAGAAACATGGCGAGGGTGGGGAGGGGTGTTGTGAATGTTTATTACAAACGTATCTTACTGCTGTAAAAATATGCTTTACTTCTATTGCCATTTCAAAATTCTATATTATTAGGTGGGCATTTTGTGATATTTTGAGCTTGTAATGCAAACCCGAGGTACGTTTAATTTATGCAGTAAGACCTGAGGTATCATTCAGTCATGCTTAACAGTGAATTAACAGAAATGTTAGTTCCTGGTATACATTATATTGCCATAATTACTCACTTCTATCTTCCTGTGGGGACAGCAATGCCTTTTCTATTGATTGCAGTTTAGCTTATTCTAAGACATCAATTACTGACCTCCCCACTCTCCCCCGACAGTAGTAACACCCATTTAAAATAATATATCGTACACATTACAGCCTTGTTTCCTGATCAGAAAATCCCAGAAGATTTTGAAATTGCTGTGTAAAATCCAGAAACATTAACCCTCTGATTGGGGCAAGTCTGGATTTCACAACTTCCTTTAAATCAAGTCTTTAAAAGATTGCAACGCTTGTTTACTTTGTTCAAACTGTGTGAGTGCCAGCCCTGTTGGTCACCTGGAGCTGAGAAACCCTGGGAACCAAGATTAGTTCTTGTCAATATTAGTTAATGCAAGGCCCGATAACATTTCTGACTTGTATAGCATTCTAAATCAAATAAACATTTTTTTAAAAAGTGCCACTAATTTGAAAATGCCAAGACATTTATCAAACCAATGTCATAATTTAATAAGAAAGCCAACAGTGCAAGTTAGTTTGTTGCTCCTGCATGAGTGTGGTAAGCCAGTGGAAGGATCAAATACTAGAAGGTTCTGTAACTACTAAAGGAGTTTAAGCTGCAGTTATACCACAGTTAGTGTTTTTGGGGCCTAGCGAGCTTAGAACAGTGGAGAGAGAGGCTGAAGAGCTGAGTAAAACTCACAGCTGTACCTTGCTTTCTTGCAGAATTCTATGCACACATGGTTACATGGGTGTGCTGTGGACCAACAACCGGCATCCAAAAACTAGTTAAATTCTAATCGTAGTTAAGAGTTGGCAGGACAATTACTTCCCCACTACCATCTAAAAACAGTTAAAAGGTGGAGTTTAATGAGCTCCCAAATAACCATTATACTGCAGCCAGCACCAAGCTGAAGCATTGCAAAACTACCTGCTCTAAGCCAAAACTGCATTCATTTGATGATTGCCCATTTTTAACCCCACCCCATGACTTCAATGGAACAAAAACTGGATGAGGTGTAATATGAGCATCTGGTCCAATTCTGTCAGTTCTTCGCCGGGTATGTTAGGTTAAAATTACCATGTTATTTTTGTCCAAGATTTTCTATGGGATGTTTTAGTAAACAGGAGCTTAATAGCACAACTGAACCTTCTGAAGGCCAGTCGTATGATCAGTGACTGAGCTTCGAAAGCTATAAGCTCTGTCTCATTATCTCACAACCATTTCATAGGTTGTAGAAAAAAAGCTGCACTCCTGGAAATCTGAGATAAAAATAGAAAATTCTGGAGTTCTGACAAGAGGATTACATCAAAACATCAAGTTCTTTCTCTTTACAGATGCTGATAGGCTGCTATTTTTCTATCATTTTCTGTTTTTATCCAGATCTTAGACTTCCTTTGTCCTTCCCAGCTCATATTAAATACACAAAAAGTGTTTTTTAAGATATACTTGTTTCTGTTTGGACTTTTAGCCGACTCGTGACTGTGAGCCAGCTTTCCATGGGGTTATAAGTCTGCCACCAGGATCAGAGATGTAGTTGGAGCCAGATCATAGAATCCCAACTAATTCCACCAATACTAAAGTAATTTCTGTGTGCCTGGAATTGAGTCTCCCTCCAAAAACTATACAGCTGCTATTAGAAAAGAGGAAACGTCCCAATTGATGTAGTTGGAAACTACCTCAAAAGGTATTTATAAATGGCACATGTCTGTCATCGACACATAGAGCAAATGTCGCTTCCCAAAAGTATTCATCTCTTAATTGCAAAAGTTTTTACATTCTCTAGCTCGAACAGCAGATGGTGTAAGCAACTGGGGGCACAGGCTAACGTGTTAAATGATGCCTTTTTAATGAGGTAAAGCATTCAGAACTGACCTCACCCTTTGCCATGCCCATCTGAGATAACAATCATGAACTAGTTTGTCAAATTCAAGTTTGGTGGATTACCTTCATCTTGCAGGTCTGTCAAAGAGCCCTTGATTTTAGTGACATGGCAATGCATCGTGGGAATTCCAAACAGCCACATCCCCGTTAGTCTTTGCGATAACAGAAATGCAAACACTCCTTTGCATATGTGTCAGGAAGATTAGAATAAGCCAAGCCTAAGAACTTGAGAAGTTTTTTGTTTCAACATTTCTTTATTTCTGAAATTATTTGTTTTCTTTTTCATTCCTTCATAATGATTGCATCCAGATTATCCTTTACCGACAAGTATATAGCACAGAAACAGGCCATTCAGCCCAACTGGTCTGTGCTAGTGTTTATGCTCCATACAAGCCTCCTGCTGCTCTATTTATTTCATCTCACCCTATTGACATATCTTTCTCTTCCTTTCTCCCTTATGTGCTTATCAAGGTTCCTGTTAAATTCATCTATGCAATTGGCCTCAACCATTCTATGTGGTAGGGAGTTCCAAATTCTCACTATAAGTATTGGGACAATCTAGGCGACTGGCATCTCCAAGCGATTGACATCTCCAACAGTGACCAGGCAGTGAACACACTACAAATATTGTGGAACACCAAACCCACCATGCAGTTCTTCCTATTTTTCTCCCAATCTCCATAATTCAGTAGAGTCCAGCAGACTCATCCCAGCAAGAACTCCTTGCAAACATCCAGTGCTGTCCCTAACAGCTCACCTTTAGGTTTTTCTGAGAACACCTTTGCTATACGTGAAAATACTTTCTATATTTAAGGTATACCATAGGCATATTTAACAGTGAATAAAAAATGACTAAAGACAGCAACTCATAAGATTAGACGAGACGCTTAACTATCTCAAAATCAATATTTGAATCCTCTTCTTTCCTTTCTAAGTATGGATAATTCTACTTTCCTTAATAGTTCAGACTTTCTGAAATATCAATATTGCAGCAATATCATCCTTCCAACCCCTTAACATGTAGAAAAGGCTTTATTCCAATCAGTGATAGTAGTGTCAAACCAGTGAAAAAACCCACTTAGATTTAAATCAATATCAATTTGTGGTAATGTGACGTTTCTCAATATTAAAACATATCAAAGTTCTGTGGATTGTTTTACCTCCAATAATACTGCTTAAAAACAGCACTTGCCTTCTCTGATGGCCACGTGGGTTAACAGATTCAGCAGCTGAGCCATTTGGACCGAGAGTTGATCCCCAATCTTTGTTAAATTAGCTGACCTCAGCTGGACAGTGATAGGTATAATTACGCTCAGTACCCTTGGTTAAGGAGGGGAAATCAGTCTGAGCTCCTATTGCAGATTATATTGAGTGGTTCCAACTGGAGGTATTTGTGGATGCAGGGTGAGGACAGGATAGGGTTTGGCTTTGATGCTTCAATAGTTGAATAGTTTGCCAACTCTTAGCATCAAGGCTCATATATGAAAAATGTCCTTGCGAGCAAGGTATAAGTGAAGGAACTATTAAAACCTTTCAGGAATGGTGGAGAGAAAATTGATGAGAAGTTTGATGAAAGCTACAAAGAAGCATTCTAGTTGCTGAACTAAGTCTGACCAATATAGACTAAAAGATTTCATATTTGAAACAAGCTGTCGTCCCCCTTTGCAAGGGATTCAAATTTAACCTTACATTTTTCCTCTTTCTTTGGCAATCCAAACCATGAACCAAATCTGTAGCCAAAGTAGGCCCCAAATCCATCATTCAGCAGATACATCTGATGTTTCAACCTGCAATTGTGCCCTAACTTCCTCTTAGATTGCGAAAGAGGAACTTCCAAATGTAGAATCCTCACCCCAGGCTCCACCATCCTCCAAGTCAAAGACCGAGCTTATGGTTGGTGGCAACCCCACTCAAAACAAATGCTAAGCATCCATAAGGTGCACTTAATTGAAGTGAACTGGTTAATGCAGTTGGTCTGTAGCCAAAGGTTTTCCTGGTGCCAATCTTAACCAAATGGCCTTTTTTTATATTGAATGGTTGTTGACAATGGATATATGATACTCCCATTGTCAATGCTCCCCCTAATATAAACAATCTGACCTCTGTGATCCTACCCAAGCTGTTAAGGGCCTGCATTTTCCCAGATTCAGTAATTCTGAGGCATAGGAAAACAAGTGCCTTATTTCATCGCCCTGCCAGCAGGGCCCATAGTCACAGGTGAGCTCATTAGAAGGTCCAAGTTGTGACACCTTTTAAGAGCTACTTGACTTAACCCTTTTTTTTTTTTACACACCTCTATTAAAATAAGGAGAGCAAAGTGTCTTTCAAAATATGTTAAGCATTTGTCTATTTTTTTATTCTTTATGGGATGTGAGTGTTCTTGGCTAGGCCAGCATTTGTTGCCCATCCCTAATTGCCCTTGAGAAGGTGGTAGTGAGCCATCTTCTTGAACCACTGCAATCCATCTGGAATTGGTACACCCACAGTGCTGTTAGGAAGCAGGTTCCAGGTTTATGACCCGGCAACAGTGAAGGAATGGCGATATAGTTCCAAGTCACGATGGTGTGTGGCTTGGAGGAGAACCTTCAGGTGGTGGTGTTCCCATGCATCTGCTGCACTTGTCCTTCTAGGTGGTAGAGGTCGTGGATTTGGAAGGTGCTGTCGAAGGAGGCTTGGCAATTGCTGCAGTGCATCTTGTAGATGGTAAACACTGCTGCCACTGTGCGTCGGTGGTGGAGGGACTGAATGTTTAAGGTGGTGTATGGGGTGCCGATCAAGTGGGCTGCTTTGTCCAGTATGGTGTCAAGCCTCTGACATGTTGTTAGAGCTGCACTCATCCAGGCAAGTGGAGAGGATTCCATCACACTCCTGACTTGTGCCTTGAAGATGGTGGACAGAGTTTTGGAGTCAGGAAGTGAGTTACTCACCACAAGGTTCCCAGCCTTTGACCTCCTCTTGTAGCCACAGTATTTATATGGCTGGTCCAGTTAAGTTTCTGGTCATTGGTAACCCCCAGGATGTTGATGGCCGGGGGAATTCAGCAATCCTAATGCCATTGAATGTCAAGGGTATATGGTTAGATTTTTGCTTGTTGGAGATGGTCATTGCCTGGCACTTGTGTGGTGCGAATGTTACTTGTCACTTATGAGCCCAAGCCTGAATGTTGTTCAGGTCTTGCTGCATCTGGACATGAACTGCTTCAGTATCTGAGGAGTTGTGAATGGTATTGAACACTGTGTAATCATCAGTGAACATCCCACTTCTGAGCTTATGATGGAGGGAAGGTCATTGATGAAGCAGCTGAAGATGTTTGGGCCTAGGACACGACCCTGAGGAACTCCTGCATTCCCTTAGATGTTTGGCCTCGAACAACCACAACCTTTGTGCTAGGTGTAACTCCAACCAGTGGACAGTTTTCTCTTTGATTCCCATTGACTTCAGTTTTGCTAGGGATCCTTGATGCCATACTCAGACAAATGCTGCCTTGAAGTCAAGGGCAGTCACTCTCACCTCACCTCTGGAATTCAGCTCTTTTGATCATGTTTGGACCAAGGCTGCAATGAGGTCTGGAGTCGAGAGGCCCTGGAGGAACCCAAACTAACCATCTGTGAACAGGTTATTGCTGAGTAAGTGCTGCTTGATAGCACTGTTGCCGATACCTTCCATCACTTTGCTGATGATGGAGACCAGACAGATGGAGCAGTAATTGGCCGGATTGGATTTGTCCTCCTTTTTGTGGACCATCAGTAACAATCAAATTCTAAATAATATGTTTGATCAATAGAACCAAGAGTTTTTGAAATTCAAAATGAAAACTGAAAGGATAAAGATTTTAAAAAACTGTAGTTCTTTCAGGCTTCTGAATATGGTCAACCAAGAACATATCAGCCCCATATAACTGGTATACGGTTTTAATATTATTTATCAGCTATCTTTCAGCACAGCTTTCAAAAATAAATGGAGGCTATTTGATGCCCAACCATTATATTTTATATAAGGACCAACGTCTAGGAAATAGCAAAATCCAATACAAACAAATAGAGTGAAACAAAGCTTTATTTGAAAACATACAAAAGCCACTTACATACAATGGTTATTTGAAGCAGATGGCAAATCACAAAGAGGCCTTTATTAGGAATGTATAATGAACCTATGTGGTATACATGTCATACTCAATTAACAGGCTGACTTTATTACTGTTTATTAAATGTGCAAAGAATGGGAGAATTCGGGCTATTTTATCCACATTTAAATAAAGTGAGGAATTAATACTTTATTTCTCATTTTGTCTCTTGCTAGTTCTCCACCACTTTCTCCAGCATTTTCCTGATGTCATTGTTGAAGTATAGCAGGTCTGCTGCCATTGTTGAACATAAAACTCAAACTAAGCAATGTGCAAAACAAGTACATGACAGTGAGAATTTTTTGTGCAGGTTTAAATTATTTTCTTCTCTTTCATATCTTGAAACCAGGTTCTTGGAACTCTCCATCCAATTTTACCGATAGCAATGTGGCTGTGATCAAGAATTCAGTATTGTGGGGAAAGCACAAGAGTGACCCTATCGCACGCTATTTGATTTATTTACATAGATTTACGTAGCATTTACAGCACAGAAACAGGCCTTTTGGCCTAACTGCTCTATACTGGTGTTAATGCTCCTCCTACCTTACTTCATCTCACCCTCTCAATACAGCCTTCTATTTATTTCTCAGTAATTTGCTTATCCAGCCTTCCCTTAAAGTTTTAAAACAGCATTTCCTTAAATACATCTATACTATTCACCTCAACCATTCCATGTGGTAGCAACTTCCATATTCTCGCTTTTGACCACCGGTCCATCAGGCAGTGGTCTGCACGGAATGTCCTCAAGGCCCTACGGGAAAAGGAAACGGTGGATCATGTCGGATGGTTCCCCGAGCAGACCGTCAAAGTCATTTGGCGGAATGCCTCATCACCAGAACTTTCAAACAAGCACCAAGACGTAGCTTGGCTGGTGGTGAGAAGGGCCCTCCCCGTCAGATCCTTCATGCACACCCGAAGTCTCGCCCCCTCCACACAATGCCCCCGCGTTGGCTGTGGTGGGGAAGAGACGGTCGCCCACCTCCTCCTGGAATGTGCCTTTGCAAAGCAGGTGTGGAAAGAGATGCAGTGGTTTTTGTCATGGTTCATCCCAAGCAGCTCTGTAACACAGGAGTCTGTGCTCTACGGGCTGTTCCCAGGGACGCACACCGAGACAAACATCAACTGCTGCTGGAGGACTATCAAATCGGTGAAAGACGCCCTTTGGTCTGCCCAAAACTTGCTGGTCTTCCAGCGCAAAGAGTTGTCCACCACCGAATGTTGCAGACTGGCACATTCCAAGGTCCAGGACTACGTGCTGAGGGACGCACTAAAGCTTGGGGCAGCCGCAGCAAAGGCTCAATGGGGAAAGACCACAGTGTAAGGTTCCCCCACCAAGCTGGACTGAGGGGCTGGATCAATGGGAAACCCCTCGAACTGTATCGTTAATATTCTCAATTGCTGTAAATGTAAAACTGTAATTGACATGACAATTGTGAAACAGAAGGGTTGGGAAGAAACTCATGACCGTATTGAAGGAAACTGATCTCCCTTGCAATGTTTGTATTTTTTGGTGCTGTTTGGAAACTGTTTGGCAATGTAATTTTTACAGATTTTTATGAATAAAGTATATTTTGGAAATAAAAAAAAATATATTCTCGCTACTCAAAATTGCAGGTGGGGCATTTGCAAATAGCTTCAAAAGATTCCTTGAGGAGAACCCTATTCCTTTCATAGCCACCATTCATCAAGTTGTAACCCTGCCCAGTATTACCTGTAGTGGTGTTTGGGGGCAGAGCCTTGGCCTGGAGGAGGCAAGCTGAAAGCAGAAATTCCTTATACTGGAAGTTCCCATATCCCCAGCCTCTCGGGGGCCAGACAAAGTTGGAGGCCACTACATTGCATGTACAAATCTGCTGAAAGGCAAAAATGGCTCCATGAGAGGGGTTCAAGCAGGATCTTTCACCGGACCCTGATGATCGCAAGGCAATAATTTTATTGAATTTCAATGCGGGCCCCTTTCAAAGGGGTTCATGCTGGAGGGCAGTGGCAGGTGCAATCCTGGCGAAAGTGCCAGGATTGCAACCCAAGGAGTTTTGGGACCTATGATAAAGCAAAAAGGACTTGGTTTGAGGAGGGGAATGGATGGACTGAATTGCCTTTTCTACTTTCTAAAGTGCTAAGAGCAGACTGAGTATGCAGAGCAGTACTCAAGAGAAATACTGGATCTTTGCTGCTAATAAAATTACAGAAAGTGGTACTGAGTACTGAGAGTGGTACTGGATGTGGTCAGAATGGTTGTAAATATCCAGCGTTGTATAGAATGATTAGTAATTTTGAAAATAAGTCAACATGATACTGTGGATAAAAATGGAACTACAATGGTACCAGAAACAGTCAGAATGGTGCTGAGGCACAGATTGCTAATGGGGGTAATTTTATGCTCTCCTCCATGGCAGGTTTGGCACCTGCCTCCACCAAAATCTAGTCCGGGGCGGAAAGGCCTGTAAACGGCCTTCCCGTCCAACCACCAACTGAGGCCCTCAATTGGGCAATTAACCAGAATTAAAGGCCTCATCCCGCCACTGCTGCATTTGCACGGGAAACTGTGCAAGCTGCTTCCTGGCTTTCCGGGGGGATGGTTGGGGAGTGATGTGGGGGTGTGGTTAGGGGGGTCCCTCATTAAAATGCATGGTACCTGAACAAGGGACCTGGCATTGGGAAGGAGGGGCCCACTGAGAGCCACCTCACTGCCCTTGCTAGTGACGCCCCCTACACCTGCCCCCCGCCCCCCCCCCCCGTGGCCCCCACCTGTGAGACCCCTCCCACCCTGACCTACCTGTGGCCTGGGTCCAGCGCCACTCCTGGGCCTCTGGTAGGGGCTTCTCCGGCAGCAGTCACTGCCTCCGCGGTGGCGCTACTCAGAGGCTGGAAGCTCTCCAAGGCCGGGACATCTAGCGACGGGGTCCTTGATTTTGTGGAAGGCCCACTGCTCTCCACTTAAGTGCCTGATTGGCACTAGATTCGGCAGGCCTTCCAGGGAAGAGGTGACGTAGGCATCGCTTTTTCCGGACACATGGACTCCCGTCACAAGCATAAAATCCCAGCTACTGTGTCAGTAGCAGTAAGCTACTTAGCTTATGCCTGTGCCACTCTGAATCCTCGCACCACCTCAGATTATTCTGAAATAGGCTCTGAAAAATTGGCACAAATATGCAACACAATTAACAAGACACACCTCAGTTTCCTTAAATTCAATATATTTAAAAATGTTCCTGTGGTCTTTAAAGGGTTATTGGGTAAAAAATTTTAAAATACACATTTCCTCTAAACTACATCCACTGTACCCTAATTTTGCAAAATGACCACCAGGATGTATTTTTAATGAACAGGAAAATGCAGCAACAGCCTGTGACCATGGTATTATTTCTAATTATTGTGGCTGTCACCTCTTGTGCAATGACTAAAGAAACCAGTGTCTGTGCATTCCCATTGTTACTTCCCAAGTGAATTAAGGAGATCTGTCACACAGAGAAAACAATGATGAGAACACATGGTTACCCTGTATAATGTCACACTAGTCAAGACTCCCACTGAGCAAAGTCAAACAGAATAAAGCATGACTCATGCCGCAAGACTGCTGTATGATTACAATCAGTGCCAGTCAAAGCATTAACAGCAATGATGGAATAAATGCTAGGTTTAAAATTAGGTTTTCTGGATAAAGATACAATGCAGTATGGAGCTATTCTCCCAGTTTTTAATTCTTAAAAAAAATGTGTGCATGAGCCATGTTAGCTGATCTCGGCCAAAGAAGCAGAAGGGACTCTACACGGGACCACATCATCCTCGAGTTAGGGGAACAAAAAATTGGAGTCTTCCTATGCTTCAGCAATACCACAAACACCACAGTCATGTGAGAAATTCCTTATGCACCAACTTTAAAATTAAGCTCAAAGTTGGGAAACATTCTCTACGATAGCTTCAAAAGCTAACTACACAAATATTGACATCATTTACATCTCTGTTTTCTCACAATGTTAGTTTCTATTTTTTGTAAGCACGATAGATCTGACGTGAGCTTAATTATATTTTTATCTGCGGTTTATCTGCAAATAATTGACACAGTTACAGATTGTAGCCAGCTGTTCTGTGACAGGAATCTTGCCTATTTAAAACGGCAGCATTCCTGAGAATGAGATATGAATCTTGATTTGGTTTCACAATCTTCTAACAAGAATCCAGCTAATTCCATTGCTTTCTTATAGAAGTAAACCATTTTATTATAGCTAGTGCTGGTCCCCATTGCAAACTGAGCGCTTCCCTGCACAGTGAACCAAAGGCAGCAGCTGAGTGTCCCTGGAGGACTCTTCAGCACTCTCGAAAAAGGCAGATTACCAGCATTTTGTCAGAGAATTAACAATAAGGGCCACCTTCCTGCTCTTGGTTAATGATTAGTAGATGACACAGAGGTGGATAAAATGCAGACATTAATTGGACTAAAAATGGGAATAAGAAAAAGCTTTCTTGATGGCATCATATACTATTGGACTGAATTATGCAGATTAGGAAGGCCCCAAACTCTGGTCTATGCCAAATTATCTGCCCTCAGTTAGGGCAGCATTGGGGCTATTGTCCAAGCATTCCCATGCTGAGGTAAAATCACCCAGCCTCTGCTTTCTATTCAGTGACATTGGCCTGCTTATAATGCCTCCATTGTCGAATAGCCTTCCAGCACTCTCTGTCTAGCTCAATACATGATGCATGGTTACTTGTGTGTTGGAACCTCAGTATGAATCCAATCTTTCAGACAAGGCTTGGAGAAAGGGAGAAAAAGGTCGGGGGAAAAAAGCTACAAGAAATGGAATGACATTTGGCAGTTGTCAGGAGAGCTGCTTAATGAAGTACATTGCAATGGTAGGCCTCTCTGACCAGGGTAAAAATAGAGAGATACTTCATTAGAAAAACCTACCCTGCCTCACTGAGCAAATCTATTATTGGCCACTGTTGAACAGCATGCAGACCATGGAGAACATGCAGAAATCTACAGCTCAGATCATATCACAACTTCCTGAGTGATCAAGTAACATTATAACAACGAAATATAGTGAAAAGAGCACAAGACTGAGTACCAAGAACCAGTGCTGGAGGGATTAAATCAATACACCTATATACTGAGTTTATTGCTCTCTGTAGCCCACAGAGCTTGATGATGCAAATGGGATACATGCACTTCTCATGATAACTACATTCATATAGAATAAAAGGAAGAAAAATTGACAGAGTAGGCTTCTAGTAAAACCTTAAAAGTGTTATATATAGCTGCAAGGTTTGAATAGGGTCAGTGGGTCATATTAACACAATTGATTTCTGTTCCTAAATAAGATGTAGGTCATGCAGAAAAACAGTTTCAGACAAGTAATCAATGATGTTAGTGATGGTGTAATTGTCAACATGCTATAATGTATTCAGTTCATTAGTTCATGTAAGGATATCTAATATTACTCTGAGTGGACTTTCAGCAACAAAATCCCAGGTCAGGAGCTTAACAGTTCACTTAAATGTGTTATATACTTGTGGAGTCCACTGCCACAGGCCCAGGATGACCTGTTAGCCATGACAGTCATTGCGTTGTTTGACTCCAAGTAATATTGTATTTTGTATTAAGTATTTACATACTTGGTGCATGTTTTAACTATGTAACGAAAGGTTCTAAGATGTTGCACACTGATTAGCAGAAAGATTTCCCACAGATTCTGGAAACATAAAACCTTGTAGCAGAGAAGGAGGCCATTCAGCCCATTGTGCCTATATCAGCTCTTTGAGCTATCCAATCAGTCCCACTCTCCTGCTCTTCTCCACAGTCCTGCAAAATGTTCCCTTACAAGTGTATATTACTGCAGTACTTTTGACAGCAAAATACTGTGGCTGCTGGAAATCTGAAATAGAACCAGAAAGTGCTGGAAATACTCAACAGATCTGGCCTCATCTGTGGAGTGAGAAGCAGAGTTAACGTTTCAGGTCAATGGCCATTCATCAGAACTCTAGAGTGCTAACAGTTGTGGTGAAAGACAAAGCATTAATCCAGAGAGAGTGTTAATGGCAGAATAGTGAACAGCTCTGTCCAAAAGTACAGACATGAAAAAACAAGCTTAAGGCAGACACATAGTTAAAAAATAATAAAATAAAATATAAATAAAAAAGAGCCAGTCATGCTCTGAAATTGTTGAACTCAATGTCGAGTCCGGAAGGCTGTAGAGACCCTAATCGGAAGATGAGGTGCTGTTCCTCGAGCTTGCATTGACATTCACTGGAACACTGCAGCAGGCCAAGGAGAGAAATGTGGGCATGAGAGCAGGGTGGTGAATTGAAATGGCAAGCAACCGGAAGCTTGGGGTCATGTAGCGGATTGAGTGGCGTGTTCCACAAAGCGGTCACCCAATCTGCATTTGGTCTCCCCAATGTAGAGGAGACCACATTGTGAGCAGTGAATACAGTATACGACATTGAAAGAAGTACAAGTAAATTGCTGCTTCACCTGGAAGGAGTGATTAGGGCCTTAGATGGTGAGGCGAGAGGAGGTAAAAGGGCAGGTATTACACCTTCTGCGATTGCATGCGAAGGTGACGTGGGAAGGGGACGAGGTGTCGGGGGTGATGGAGGATTGGACCAGCGTGTTACGGAGAGAACGATCCCTTTGGAATGCTGACAGGCGAGGTGACAGGAAGATGTGTTTGGTGGTGGCATCACGCTGGAGGTGGCAGAAATGGCGGAGGATGATTCTTTGGATGAGGAGGCTGGCGGGGTGGAAAGTGAGGACAAATGTGATTATTTTATTTTATTATTTTTTAGCCATGTGCCTGCCTTCAACTTGATTTTTCATGTTTGTGCTTTTGGACAGAGCTGCTCACTATTCTGCCATTAACACTCTCTCTGGACTAATGTTGTCTTTCACCACAACCATTGGCCTTTGTCCCATGATAACTTGGTCATTTAATCTCACCTGCCCTCTGCCCTATCACAAACCTTTCCTTCTGTTCTCTTGCCCCACTGTTCCCCCCCCCCCTTTACTTGCTTAAACCTATTACATTTCTAACCTTTGTCAGCTCTGATGAAAGGTCATAGACCTGAAACATTAACTCTGCTTCTCTCTCCACAGATACTGCCAGACCTGCTGAGTATTTCCAGCATTTTGTTTTTATTTCAGATTTCCAGCATCCACAGTCCTTTGCTTTTATCCTGGGAATAATGTGGTTAATTAGCTGTATTGAATCACAATGATCTCCCCTGCTATGGGCCAGCAATATTGTCTGTTGGTTTAGTGGTGTGCTTCTCCTACAGAGTAGGAGAATGGAATGTTAATATTCTCCCTTACGTTAATTTCTTGATCAAAGTCAGGTTGTCTGGATTGAGAATCTTACTGTGGGAGTGAAAACAAGGGCAAGCCTACCCCCAATTTCTACTTTATGCGCCTCCCAGTGCACACAATGCTGGCAGAGGCCTGGGAATGGAAAGGCTAACTTGTCCTGTCAGGCGGGAAATGGTACATGAAGTGGGGGAAGTGGGTAACTTAAAAAAAAAGCTGGCTGAAACTTTGACAAAAAGGTAATTTTTTGGTTGGATGGCAGCCTGCTGAACTGGGTATCATATTGGAGAGCCTCTGGGACCAAGTTCAGCTTTGGCAGAGGTGCTAGTTAAGAATAAGGAAAATGCGAGAGAAAGCCCCAGGAGAGGAGGCATCATCAAATGTATGCTCAGCAAAGCATGCTGTGCTCGACCAGAGTCTTCATAAAGGCAGTGCTGGGTCATTTTCTGAAATTACCTGTGGCGAAAAAAGTCATCAACCAAGCAAAAACTTTTGTGACCCTAGCAATTATCTGCCTAGTAGCTTGCCGAGCTGCCTTGGAAAGGTGTTCGATTCATCACATACTGTCTCCAGCATTACCTCGAGGGAATTAACTTTTTCAACTCAAGTCAAGCAGGGTGCAAGAGAGGAAGAAGCACCAGTGGCAACTTGTTACAATTGTACATTCTCCTAGCTTTTAAAGCGAACCTGTATGGGCAGGCCTGCCCATGACCTGAAAAATTGGCAGCCAGCAGTGTTCAGTAGCACCTGCGGTAGTACTCCAGCCTGCAGAGGAGCTTTGGGAAATCAGTTCGCGGAGTACTTTGTGTTGTCCCCAGTTGCAATATGGCCACCTCATTTATGTTACAGCAATCCAGTTGACGTTGGGGCTGATGTAAGTAGGCAGCAATTTGATACAAGGGTACAAATCAACAATTTCACAATAAAAATCTATTAATACAAAATCCAAGCTAAATAAATCAGATGCTGTAATGTTTTCCTTTTCCTTCTCTCTCCAACTTTACTCCTCTTCTTGTCCAAGTGACCATTATTTATATGTGAACCTTGGTGGTGAGTGCTGACAAGCTATGTATGGAACCAGAGTGGGATTTACAGTTAAACCAATTCCTTTCTCATTTGATTCCCATACATACATACTTCCATCATGACTCACTGGACAGCAGTTAGCAGTGATTAATAGCATTAATGATTTTTTTCTCTCTCTCATCAGGGGTGCTGAGGTCAACTGTAGTATCACTTCCACACTTCTTCCCCCACACCCCCAGACAGCAGTCAATTCATTCACTACAGGCCACAAATCAAACCTGTCTCCTTCCTGGTCTTTATGGGTCTGTTACTCACTAGATAAGGGGAGACACTCTTGTATTTCTTAATTGCACATTGAATTAAAAGAGACTTGTGAACACCTACATACCTTTGGCATGGGGAACAAAACATTTTAAAAAAAAGCTAGCATGAGCAGGAATCATTCCTTACTTCTTTCAAACAGTGTTGACAGAGAAGAATGTGCAGTTCAGTTAAAAGCAGTCGACATGGTAGTTGTGACTCAGTCAGGAGATTGTAGGTTTGAGTCTAGACTGACAATTGGAGAGCTACATTGTAGGAGGTGCCATCTTTTAGAAGAGATAAGAAACCAAGCTGTCCACTTAGCAGAATGTAAAAGATTCCATGGCACTATTTGAAGAGCTGGTGAGTTCTCCCTGGTGTCCTGCTCAATGATTATCCCTCATCCTAAATCACTAAAAAAGAGATTATCTGGTTCATATCTCATTGCTGGTTATGGGACCTTGCTGGGCACAAATTGGGTGCTGTGTTTTTCTATGTTACATTAGTGCTTTGGGACACCCTGACGTTGTGAAAGATGCTATATAAATAAAAGTTTTTTTTTCTATTTTCTTTAACATGTCATGTCAAACAGGCATAGCAACATAGGAGCAGGAGTAGGCCATTCAGCCCATCGAACCAGCTCCGCCATTCAATTAGAACATGGCTCATCATCTACCTCAATGCCACTTTCCCACGCTATCTGCATTTCCCTTGATGTCATTAGTATCCAGAAATCTATCGATTTTTGTCTTGAACATGGTCAATGATTGAGCTTCCACAGCCCTCTAGGGGAGACAATTCCAAAGATTCACCACCCTCTGACTGAAGAAATTCCTCCTCATCTCAGTCTTAAATAGCCTACTCCTTATTCTGAGACTGTGTCCCCTGGTTCTAGACTCACCAGTCAGGGAAACATCCTATCTACATCCACCCTGTTATGCCCTGTAAGAACTTTGTAAGATTTAATGAGATCACCTCTCATTCTTTGAAACTCTAGAGAATACAGGCCTAGTTTTCTCAATCTCTCCTCATAAGACAATCCCGCCATCCCTGGGATTTGTCTGGTGAACCTCTGTTGCACTCCCTCTATGGCAAGTATATCCTTCCTTAGACAAGGAGATCAAAACTGCACACAATACTCCAGGTGCAGTCTTACCAAAGCTCTATACAATGCAGCAGGACATTTTTACTCCTGCACTCAAATCCCCTTGCAATGAAGGCTAACATACCATTTGTCTTCCTTATTGCTCACTGCACCTGCTTCCTAGCTTTTATCACAATCTGGAAAAAATATGCAAATGAAATAGTGACAATGGACTGGAGTGTGAATAATGTGACGAAAACCACACCTGCCAAAATGAGACATATTAATTTTGTCATTTGGAACATTATTTTTGAACTGTTACAGGACTTGAAAAGCTTGTTTAAAAAGACCACAACAGTGGCTGAAAACATGGCTGCACATTTGCATTCTAAAATACAATTGCAGGAAGAAGACAATGGGAGTGCCTCCCTGAATCAATTAGCCAGATGGATTTTGATCAAGAGACACAGAGTGTGAAAGAGCCAGCATTCCGCCACCCCACCCCACCCTACTGAGAGTGTCTGCTAAGCTTGAAGGAATCCACAAAATCTCATAGGCAAGGCTTATCTAAATACGGAGCCAGTTACATGACTAACCTGCTGCCAACCTTGGGGTTGTTTGAATTGTGCCACACAGAAAGGAAGAGACTGCAATTTGAAGACAGAAGAGAAGGAAGGTCTCTCCCTGTCTCTCTCTCACGCAAAGTTTCAGGGACCCACAGAAGTAACTCAAGCCTCAAGACAGAAGTGTGCACTGGGCCCCAACGAGAACTGCAAGACTTAACTTCAATCCAAGACTTTACATCAAACCCAAAGCCAGTAACTGAACTCCAGCTTTACTTCAAACCTTTCCTCTTCTTTCTCCTCCTCTGTCTCTATTTGCATGTGTGTTTATTGCCTATGCTTGCTAGCATGGTTGCGTTGCATATTTTTATTAGTTTTAACTGAATTAGAGTTTTAAGGTTAATAAACTTATACCTTTTTTGTTTAAATCTGAGAAAACATGTCTCGTTGATTTCTTTGCCATTACAATTAGAGAGCAGTGAGCCAAGACTCACTGAGAGGGAAGATAAAACACTATGTTTTAAAAGTTAAACCCTGTTATGGCCAAACAAGTAAAAGGATGAGGGGGGAGCCTTAGACCCCTTTCTTGCCTGGTCTTAACAATAAACAACGAGATTACATCTGCAAAAGGAGCTGGAAGTAACAATGCAATACAAGGATTAAAACAATGCTAAAAGCCCATGAAAAGTCATATCTTACACTGTTACATATTTGAAACATGATAAGAGGAATGGAATACTGTCTAAATTGGCCTTCCTCCATGTTGGAGCTTCTATTTTGTGCATGGCATGACAAATAGTAATGGAATACAGCAGTTAATCCCCTTTGGACTTGCTGATTTGAAACATCAGATAACTCTGTCTATCACTACATTCTGTGCTGCATCCTTAACAGCTTACGACTGTAAATTGGCAGTTTGTAATTACTGTATGGCAGAGGCTCTGCAGATGAACTATAAACCAAATTATCTGGAAGTAACATGTTACTCCCAGTCCTTTTGGTCAAAATACATCAAAACACACTTGGCACTTCAGATAGTATCAATAAAGCACTAAAACACACACATTCCTATTGATTAGAGCCATACAAAGATTATTTCGTAGACAAAGTGGTATGGCTGTAAAACCAGTAGGATAATCAAATAGTGGGTTAAAAACTCCAGTTTCAGATTGGATGTCTGTTCGGTGAACATGATATGTCCATTGTATGTAAACTAGATAGTGTGGTAGAAGCTAACATCCTTGGAGTGGATGATTCTGCTATTACATATTAGACTATAAAAAGACTAAAGATATAATATTCTGTCTTCATGTTCCTGGAAGTGAGCCTTGTCTGTGGAAATGCAGGCACAGCTATTCATGATTTCTGACTATTCAAATTAATGGTCAGAAAATCATATGCTACGTTTGCCCTGATTTCCCATATTTCCAGGAGTGAGGCTCCCTGTCAGGAGCACAGTCAGAAAATTACCCCTTAAGAATCAGGAAAATTCATTTGACTCAATCCATTTCACTAAGTTTGTGAATTGGCTTGAGTGGAGTCGCCATCTCTGATGAGGTTTTCCTGGAAATTTGATTACCTGAAATTGAATCACATGACACTTGCCCACTGCTTGCAAATGCTACTGCATTTACCTTAATTGAGTATCACCAAGCCCCGAATAAAATATTTGACATTTTGGTTTTATAGTGAGAAGAATAACATAATTTATAAATCAAAGTAAGAGTACAAAAGAATAGAAAGATTCAAGGACAAGTAATGTTTAAATAAAAAGTACTTCTGTGATATTTCCACAGTTTCGACTGCAATGAGGATTCAACAAAAACATCATTGGTATCAATAACTTCTAAGCTAATTTTTCATACAAATTTTGACTTTTCACAATATACAGCAAGTTGTAAAAACAAAAATGAAAACCAAAACCAAACTTAATTCAATTCACTGACTCCCACACCCTATCGCAGAAGCCCAACTTCAGTGAGGTGAGGGTTAGTCCTTCGGAAGAAGCACCAAAGCTGCCTGGCTCCTGGAATAAAACGCATTATATAACTTCTTGTATTTATATAGCGCCTTTCACAACCTTAGGATGTCCCAAAGCACTATACAGCCAATGCATTACTTTTGAAGTTATCACTGTTGTAATGTCGGGAACACAACAGCAAATTTTCACACAGTAAGCTCCCACAAACAGCAATATGATAATGACAAGATGTTGTTTGAGGGATAAATATTGGCCAGGATACAGTGGATAACTCACCTGCTCTTTTTCAAAATCATGCTATAGGAACTCTTATATCCATCTAAGATGGCGGATAGGAGCCTTGGTTTAACATCTCATCATAAAGGCAACACAGCACTCCCTCATTACTACACTGGAGTGGTAGCTTTGATTTTTGTGTTGAAGTTCTAGAGCAGGACTTGAACTCACAACCTTCAGGCTTAGAGATAAGTGTGTTACTAACTGAGCCACAACTGACACACCAGATAAAATATAGGAGTTCATATACCAGAATTATGAGGGGCATAGAATGGAGTGTGATAAAAGTATGCCTATACAACACCAGTTCATCTTTATGATTTACATACAGAACAAATAGATTGAATGGATTTTTGCTCATAGGTCTTGTATTGAGGTTTAGTGATGCTGACAAAAGCATGATGTTTGGATGCACAAATTTATTAAAACTACAGATCTCAATTGACTGGTCTGAGGGAGCTTTTGATTCTGTTGATCCTTGGATTAAAATAGTTCCCTTCATTCTGAAATAATTTGGCTCCCCACCAATAGACCTGCAATTCAATATCAATTGCATTTGCCTCCACACAGACTTGACCCTTTCTACTGCTTTCAACTTTCTTCTGTGCCACTGGTCCAATTTATCTTGATGTCCTCTGTACTGAAATAAACTGCTATTGATGTCATTCAACTGCTGGGAGACATAAGCCCTGATACTTGCTCAGGGCTGTTAAGAGCACGGAGGGAGGATCTGGATGGGAAGTTAGGTCATCTGGGGCATCCTGCTGAAATTAAAAGCAGGACGCCTTTTAAATTTTTTCTACAGGTTTCTACAGGGCGGCACAGTGGTTAGCACCGCAGCCTCACAGCTCCAGGGACCCGGGTTCGATTCCGGGTACTGCCTGTGTGGAGTTTGCAAGTTCTCCGTGTCTGCGTGGGTTTTCTCCGGGTGCTCCGGTTTCCTCCCACAAGCCAAAAGACTTGCAGGTTGATAGGTAAATTGGCCATTATAAATTGTCACTAGTATAGGTAGGTGATAGGGACAGGTGGGGATGTTTGGTAGGAATATGGGATTAGCATAAATGGGTGGTTGATGTTCGGCACAGACTCGGTGGGCCGAAGGGCCTGTTTCAGTGCTGTATCTCTAATCTAATCTAATCTAAGGTTTCCCACCAAACAACCTAATTGACAGACTGGCTAACTGTCAGGAAGGAAAGCCTGTGGCACAAAGCCGTAGCCAGGGAGTGGAGAGAAGAGAGGGAGAAATCGGAGGGGGATTGAGATTGCTGTGAGGGAGAGCACTGGTTGGTGGGGTGGGGGGAAGGGGAGGTAATATCACAGCAGGGGAGATTGCTGTGGGAACATGGAGGTCGGGTGTAGATCATGGAAGTTGGGGGTAGATTGTGGAAGTGAGGGATAGATTAAGGAAATTGGGGGTAGATCATGGGGGTAGAGTGTGGAGGTCAGGCGTAGATCATGGAGATCAGTGGGGGAGATTGTGGGGGAGATGGAGGGAAGGTCCATTCATCGCCGGGTCTGTGAAGAGGTTTGCTTATTGGGCCTGAAGGAAGCACTCCTGCTCCTCCTAGCCCACAAACAGTCTGTAAATGCACTTACTTATGGATCCAGCCTTTCCCACTTGCCAAGTTTCCAGAGCCCTGGGAAATAAAAATCACGTAAAAATGGTGGCATGTAGCCTCCTTAAATGATTTCAATGACCGACATGCCTCCTGAGAGCAGATTGGTTGCTCACCCCAATCGCAAAATCATCTCCGCTAAAACTGGAAGTGGGATTTGAAATTTTTCAATTTTTACTTCCCCTTAAACAAAATCCACCCATTCCTGGAGGCTAAAATTATCCCCATGTGCATTTAAAGGAGCAAAAGGCAAAGCCATGAAAATGGTTGATTTTATTTCTACCACTTCTTCATATTTGCAAGAAAGAGTCAAGGGAACATATGAACATACATAAAAGGAAAGACCATCAGGTTTGGCTGTGCTCACCCAACCTTTTAGAAGCACCAACTCATGTATTACTCTCCCTAATTTCTAGCAATGGCAAATTCTGAGAGAGGCAAGCCAAAACTGTGACCAGCTTCAGGGAAAACTCTTGAAAAATTCCTCCTTGATTCTGAGACAATCAATCAAATATCAGGAGGCCTACACACACCTTCCGATACGTCACACTGTCCCTTGGAAAATAGGACTATCCAGGACTAGGGAGGGCCATTTCTATCCATCAGCACAGGCCCAAAGATCACAGACTTCATACCTCATTTTATCTCATTCACTGAGTAACATTCTCCGCTTCTACTGTCTCCATGGGTAAATTATTCTACATAAGCACCATGTAGCAAGTATACATTAACTTCTGTCAGTGGTTAAATCTATGTCACCTTGTCCTAGAGCTTATTGGAATATTGAACATCTTGAATCTAGTTTATTTATTCCTTTTAAATTATCGATAAGATCACTTCCAAGTGCCATTTCCAGTACTCTTAGTCTTTCCTCACAGCACAGGTACTCAATTATAAATACAGCTTGGTTGTCTAGTCTTTGTACTCTCCCTAAAACTAGCAAGGGTTCTTCACTCCCCTACCCAACATTCTAAATTCTTATCTTCACATTTAAATCATTTCATGGTCTTGCCCTTTCCTCCTCTTCTATAATGTCCTCCAGCTCCAAAACCCCACCCAACCTACCCTGAACTCTGCATTCCTCTGACTCTGGCGTCTTGTGCATTCCCCTCCCTCCTTTTGCCCCACTATTGGTGTTTGTACCTTCAATTTTTTTTAGGTCCTTCCCTCTGAAATCTCCTCCATACCTGCCTCTCCACCTCTCTCTCTTCAATTAAAACCTTCTTTAGAACCCACCTGTTTGACCAAGCTTTTAATCACCCATCCTAATATTCCCTCCTTTGGACTGGCACCCATTTTTGGGTTACGCCTCTATGGAGTACTATGAACAATTTTCTGCATTAAAATTGCTATATAAATGCAAGTTGTTATTGTTCTTGTTACAGATTCTGACTAATCTGTATATTTTGATTTTGTGCTTTACTGCAGCATTTATCGTAGCATTGTAGTTTTATTGTAGTATTTTAAGAAAACATTAATAACTTTGGGATGAGTATCAATGACCCTAAACCTGGCTCAACTTGTACTAAGTTTGGTTCAGTTTGAATAAGGAAGCTCTCTCCCTGCCAGCCTTCCTGAAACTATTAGCTTTGCAGGACCAGATGATAGACAAATGCACCATACCCCAATATAATGGGACAGAATTTGCTGTCAAAGTAGCTGTGAGACTTAATGGCGCTTGCATTATTTATGCACAAATGGTACAGCAACTTAAGTCAAGGGGCAGATGTGCAGTTAAATGCAAATGTTAAAAGGTTGATGTCCAAGATGCACTGCTTTGCAAAAACCCTGCCTCGCCACTGAAATGCACTGAATGGTGCCAACTTGCTGTATTTGCGCAGTAAATTTATCATAGTAAAATGTCCCAAGGTGCTTCACAAGAGCATTATCAAACAACATTTTGACACTGAGCCACATAAGGAAATATCAGGACATATAACCAAAAGCTTGGCTGAAGAGGTAGGTTTTAAGGAGTGTCTTAAAGGAGGAGAGCAAGGTAGACAGACAGAGAAGTTTAGGTAATGAATTCAAGATCTTAGGGCCACCCAGTTGAAAGCATGGCCACTGATGGTAGAGTGATAAAATCGGATTTTAATTTTGTTGGAGATTTTAAAAATGTAAATCTTCAAATTAAATTTTGTTTTTAACTTTTCCTTTCTATCTCTCTTTCCTCTCCCCCTCTTAATCCAATCTTTCTTTCTCTCTCTTCATTTCTCTTTCTATACCGGATTTAACATTGCACTCACCCACTCTGATTGACACTTCGTTGCACTAGCTTCAATCTATTTGGTTATGGAATGTAGGAATAGGAGCAGGAGTAGGCCATTTGGCCCCTTGAGCCTGCTCCGCCATTCAATTTGATCATGGCTGATCTTCTATCTCAACGCTATTTTCCCGCGCTATCCCCATATTCCTTGATGCCTTTAATATCTAGAAATCTATCAATCTCTGCACGGAACATACTCAATTACTGAGCCTCCACTGCAGAGAATTCCAAAGATTCACCACCCTCTCATCTCAGTACTAAATGGCCTACCCCTTATTCTGAAACGGTGTCCCTTGGTTCTCAACAACCCCGCCCCCACCCTGCCAGCCAAAAGAAACATCCTTGCTGCATCTACCCTGCCACACCCTGTAAGAATTTTGTAAGTTTCAATAAGATCACCTTTCATTCTTCTAAACTCTACAGAATACAGGCCCAGTCTCCTCAAGCTCTCCTCATAAGACAATCCTGCCATTGCAGGGATCAGTCTGGTGAACCTTGGTTGCACTCCCTCTAAGACAAGTATATCCTTACTTAGATAAGGAGACCAAACCTGTACACAATGCTCCAAGTGCTGTCTTAGCAAGGCTCTATAAAATTGCAGCAGGACATCTTTACTCATCTACTCAAATCCTCTTGCAGTAAAGGCCAACAAACTATTTGCCTTCCCAACAGCTTGCTGCACCTGCATGTTAGCCTTCAATGACTCATGAACAAGGAGCCCCAGGTCCCTTTCAACATCAACATTTCCCACTCTCTCACCATTTAAGAAATACTCTGCCTTTCTGTTTGTCCTACCAAAGTGGATAACTTCACATTTTTCCACATTATATTCCATCTGCCATGTTCTTGCCCACTCACTTAGCCTGTCTAAATCCCTTGAATCTCTTTGCATCCTCCGCACAACTCACATTCCCACCTAGTTTTGTCACCAGCAAACTTGGTCCCCACATCTAAATCATTGATATAGATTGTGAATAGCTGGAGCCCAAACATTGATCCTTGCAATACCCAGCTAGTCACAGCCTGCCAACCTGAGAATGACCTGTTTATTCCTGCTCTGTTTTCTGTTCATTAACCAATTCTCAACCCATGCCAGTATATTACCCCCAATCCCATGTGCTCCAATTCTGTTTACTGACCATTTGTGTGGGACCTTATCGAAAGCCTTCTGAAAATCCAAATACACCATATCCACTGCTTCCCCCTTATCTATCCTGCTAGTTACATCCTCAAAAAACTCCAACAGGTTTGTCAAACATGATTTCCCTGTCATAAATTCATGTTGACTCTGCTCAATCCTACCATTATTTTCTAAGTGTCCAGTTATCACATCCTTTATAATAGATTGTAGCATTTTCCCTACTAATGATGTCAGGTGAACAGTTCTGTAGTTCTTTATTTTCTCTCTCCCTCCTTTCTTAAATAGTGGGCTTACATTTTCTACCTTCAAATCTGCAGGAATCATTCCAAAATCTGTAGAGTTTTGGAAGATGACCAACAATGCGTCCGCTATCTCTACAGCCAACTCTTTCAACACTCTGAGATGTAGATCATCAGGTCCAGGGGATTTATCAACTTTCAGTCCCATTAATTTCTCCAGTACTACCTATTTGCTAATACTAATTTCTTTCAGTTCCCAATTTTTGCTAGTCCCTTGGTTCTCTAGTATTTCTGGGAGGTTATTTGTATCTTCCTCCTAAGTATTTGTTTAGTTTCTCTGCCATTTCCTTATTCCCCATTATAGGAGATACACAGTTGTTTGCCCTGTTCACTCGTGTCTCAGATACCCTGTCTCCTTCGCTGCAATGTTATCAGCTCACACTTTCAGCAACTTGCCAGACAAAATATGCTAAAACTTAAATAGACAAGGGCAAGTCTAACTGAGTCTAATGGCAGATGTCATTAGATTTACTCCTGCAGCAAATTATGGCTCAACAGCTTTACGACAAAAACCACAAACATTTGGCCTTTAACTGAGATACAAATAATATACTATCATTCTACTTGCAGCAAGCATGACTTCCAAAGCATATTATTAACAATACATCACTGTGCAACACAGAGATGGAACTCACTGATCACTTTTTCATTGAAACAAGCTTCTAAGACATGCTCCACTCTCCCTGAAGGCTCATTGAGCCTACTTAGTGCATGAAGCTGAGCCATACAACAACTTGTATCTATATAGCACCTTTAACATAATAAAACATCCCAAGGTGCTTCACAGGAGCATTATAAAACAAAATTTAAAGCCAAGCCACATAAAGTGATATTGCGGCAGATGATTGAAAGCATGGTCAAAAATGTATGTTTTAAGGGACATCTTAAAGGGGGACAGAGAGATAGAGAGGTGGAGAGGTTTAGGGAGGGAATTCCCGAGCTTAAGGCCTCGGCAGCTGAAGGCATGGCCGCCAATGGTGGCGTAATTAAAACCGAGGATGATCAAGAAGTCATAATTCGAAGAACACAGATATCTAGGAGGACTGTGGGACTAGGGCAGATTACAGAGGTAGAGAGGGATGAGGCCAAGGAGGGATTTGAAAACAAGAGCAAGAAGGTCCCAGTTTCAATGCCAGGACTATGCTGATGCAGCTGATCTCACACAGGGCAACAGTATGGGCCCTCCAATCAGCCCCAGCACCCCTTGGTTAGGAAAGGGAGTAATGGACACTCTGGTGAGACACTAGGTAATGACCCAAAGTATTTTTTTTTAATGGAATAACTGTACTTAAATAAAAGAACCTTTAGGGATAAGTGACCATTATATGATAGAATTTTACATTATGTTTGAAAGTGAGGTAGTTCAATCTGAAGACAGGGTGCTATATCTGAACAAAGGAAATTATGAAGATATGAAGGGCAAATTGACTGAGGTGGATTGGGAAAATACATTAAAAAGGTATGACAGTACATAGACAATGGATAGTCTTTAAAGAAATATTACATAGTTTACAGCAACTATACATTCCTTCAAGGCACAGTGGCGCAGTGGTTAGCACCGCAGCCTCACAGCTCCAGCTCCAGCGACCCGGGTTCAATTCTGGGTACTGCCTGTGTGGAGTTTACAAGTTCTCCCTGTGTCTGCGTGGGTTTCCTCCGGGTGCTCCGGTTTCCTCCCACATGCCAAAGACTTGCAGGTTGATAGGTAAATTGGCCATTATAAATTGCCCCTAGTATAGGTAGGTGGTAGTGAAATATAGGGACAGGTGGGGATGTGGTATATGGAATTAGTATAGGGTTAGTATAAATGGGTGGTTGATGGGCGGCACAGACTCGGTGGGCTGAAGGGCCTGTTTCAGTGCTGTATCTCTAAAAATTCCAAAAGTAAAGGCAGTCAACAGTGGATAACAAAGGATGTTACAATTGTATAAGATTAAAAGAAAAGGCCTATAAAGTTGCTAGAAATACTAGTAAATCTGAGGATTGGGAGGATTTTAGAAAACAACAAAGGAGGACGGAGAAACTGATAAAGAAAGGGACAATAGAATATGAATGTAAGATAGCAAAAAATATAAAAACGGACTGTAAAATCTTCCATAGGTATGTAAAAAGGAAACATTTGGCTAAGACAAATGTGGGTCCATTACAGGCAGAGTCAGGAGAATTTATAATGGGGAATAGAGAAATGGCAGTGAAGCTAAATGATTACTTTGTATCTGTCTTCACTGAGGAAGATACAAGAAATCTCCCAGAATTAGAGATCCAAAGGATTAGGGGGAATGAGGAATTGAAGGAAATCTGTATTAGTAAGAAGGTAGTATTGAAGAAATTAATGGGGCTGAAGGTTGATAAGTCTCCAGGACCTGATATTCTACATCCCAGTGTGTTGAAAGAGGTAGCTATGGAGATAAGTGAATGCATTGGGGATCATCTTCCAAAGTTCTATAGATTCTGGAGCGTTCCTGCATATTGGTCGCAAACGTCACCCCACTATTTAAGAAGGGAGGGAGAGAGAAAACAGGGAATTACAGACCTGTTAGCCTTACATCAGTCGTTGGGAAAATGCTATAATCTATTCTAAAGGATGTGATAAATGGACACTTAGATAATAATGATCTGATTGGGCATAGTCAACATGGATTTATGAATGGGAAATCATGTTTGACGAACCTGTTGGAATTTTTTGAGGATGTTACTAACAGAATTGATAAAGGGGAGTTGGTCGTCATGGTGTACTTGGATTTTCAAAAGGCCTTTGATAAAGTCCCCCACAGGAGGTTGGTTAGCAAAAATAAAGCACATGGGATAGGAGGTAATATACTGGCATGAATTAAGGATTGGTTAACATGCAGAAAACAGAGAGCAGGAATAAACAGGTCATTCTCACGTTGGCAGGCTGTGACTAGTGGGGTACCATATGGATCAGTGCTTGGGCTCCAGCTGTTCACAATATATATCAATGATTTGGCTGTGGGGACCAAATCTGGTATTTCCAAGTTCACGGATGACACAAAACTAGGTGGGAATGTGTGTTGTGAGGAAGATGCAAAGCGACTTCAAGGGGATTTGGAAAGACTTTGTGAGTGGGGAAGAATGTGGCAGATGGAATATAATGTGGAAAAATGTGAGATTATCCACTTTGCTAGGAGGAATAGATGTGCAGAGTATTTCTTAAATGGTAAGAGATTAGAAAGTGTAGATGTACAAAGAGACCTGGGTGTCCTTGTCAAAAATTCATTGAAAGCTAACATGCAGGTGCAGCTAGCAATTAGGAAGGCTAATGGTATATTAGCATTTATCGCAAGAGGATTTGAATACAGGAATAGTGAAATCTTGCTTGAACTGTGTAGAACCTTGGTTAAACAGCACCTGGAGTACTGTGTGCAGTTTTGGTCCCCTTACCTTAGGAAGGATAATATTGTCATAGAGGGAGTGCAAGGATGGGTCACCAGACTTGTTCCCGGGATGGTAGGAGTGTCCTATGAAGGGAAATTGGGGAAACTTGGCCTGTATTCTCCAGAGTTTCAAAGAATGAGAGGTGATCTCATTGAAACCGAC
This sequence comes from Heterodontus francisci, assembly GCF_036365525.1. Classification (NCBI taxonomy): domain Eukaryota; kingdom Metazoa; phylum Chordata; class Chondrichthyes; order Heterodontiformes; family Heterodontidae; genus Heterodontus; species Heterodontus francisci. The sequence continues at coordinate 32,125,270 of NC_090376.1, read as the reverse complement.
AAAATACTTAAAGGGATAGACAGGGTAGATGCAGGTAAGATGTTTCCTCTAGTTGGGGAGTCTAGAACCAGGGGACACCATTTCAAAATAAAGGGGAAGGCACTTAGGACAGAGATGAGGAGAAATGTCTTTACTCAGAAGGTTGTGAATCTTTGGAATTCTCTACCCCACAGGGCTGTGCAAGCTCAGTCATTGAGTATGTTTAAAGCAGAGATTGACAGATTTCCAAATACAAATGACATTAGGGGATATGAGGATAATGTGGGAAAAAGGCATTGAAGTGGATGATCAGCCATGATCGTATTGAATGGCAAGCAGGCTTGATGGGCTGAATGACCTACTCCTGCTCCTACGTTCCTAAATAGTGAATAAATGCCACTAATCCAAACATCTCAGAGAACAAACCTTAATGGAGAAATTTATGGCCATATAGATTTGTGACATTCATGACTTGAGACTGCAGTAGCTCATGTTTTGGATTTTCAAGCAATTTGAAATTGTGGTGTAAAGAATGGTTTTACTGGTGCTTTTTTTCTTGATTGATTCGATTAACCAATGGGTGGCATAATGACTCAGCATGGATAACTCCCTCCCTGGTCAAATAGTCTGTTGGCACTGACTGTCTGTGCTCATACAAGGTCACTTGGGCAAGGCACGGCTGAGCAGTTAGTACTCATGAAGCCCAACCCCAGCATGAATAAGCTTCGGAACAGAAGGGGCAGAAATTAAAGAACAAAGAGGAGCAACCCATGTAAGCATAACAGAACAAGAAACTGGACAGATCTTTCATTTCACACAGCATCCACAGATGGCATGCAAACTACTTCCCATCTCCTTAACTGCACAGTGCCACTCTGAACACAAACAGTAAAAGCTATCCATAGAGGCTGCATTCACTCAGTGAATCTTGGCAACTCTGCCGAGGGGTATTCCTAGGGGTATCTAAACATTAATTAGAAAGTGTGAAACAAATTAGAAGCTGCACAAATATTACTTTGAAATGATCTACAAAATCATAAAAAGAAACACATTAGTATTAAATTAACTGGTGCAGGGCTCCCTTGCTAATGTCTTCCTGATTACTGCGAGGTCAGACTTCTGATATGCAGCTTGAATGATTCATGGCTCAATATAGTGAACTTGCTATAATAATAAATAAAAACAAGAAATGCTGGAATCACTCAGCAGGTCTGGCAGCATCTGTGGAAAGAGAAGCAGAGTTAACGTTTCGGGTCAGTGACCCTTCATCGGAACTGACAAATATTAGAAAAGTCACAGGTTATAAGCAAGTGAGGTGGGGGTGGGGCAAGAGATAACAAAGGAGGTCTGGATTGGACCAGGCCACATAGCTGACCAAAAGGTCACGGAGCAAAGGCAAACAATATGCTAATGGTGTGTTGAAAGACAAAGCATTAGTACAGATTAGGTGTAAATACACTGAATATTGAACAGCAGCAAGTGCAAACCTGAAAAAAATCAGTGGGTAAGCAAACTGAACAAACTAAGATGAAATGAAATAAATGTAAAAAAAAAGGAAGAAAAAATAACTAAAAATGAAAGTAAAATGGGGGGCTGTCATGCTCTGAAATTATTGAACTCAATGTTCAGTCCGGCAGGCTGTAGTGTGCCTAATCGGTAAATGAGATGCTGTTCCCGAGCTTGCGTTGATGTTCACTGGAACACTGCAGCAATCCCAGGACAGAGATGTGAGCATGCTGTTTGGGTAAATTGGTGCGTTGCTAACTTTTCTTCGCATTTTGTTTTTCACTCAGCTGAAAATAAATTAATTTTCCTTACAGATTCCTCAGCAACTTGTGTGGTACTAACTTTGACTATCTAAACTTTGTTGCTTCAGCAAAGTAAACGTCAAAGTGGATATGGAAAGGTGATTGAATCTGTGTGCTGCTCCTCCAGTCTGTGATATGTCACATTGCTGCTCCAATGCATCCAAATAGCCTAAGAATTTTACTTATGAGGAGATTAGATAAACTGGGGCACTTTTCATTACAGCCGAGAAGATTGAGGATAGATGTGTTCAAAATTATGAACAGTTTTGATAAGGTAAATAGGAAAATTTATTTCACCATGTAGTGAGTCATTAACTGGAGGACATAAATTTAATATATTCACTAAAGAACAAAGGGAGGGGTATGAGCATTTTCTTTTTACATAGAAGCTTTTTAGAACATGGAAAGCCCCACCAGAATTAGTGCTGGAAACAGAATTCATAATAGCTTTTAAAAGGAAACTGAATAAACATTTGAAAAGGTAAATTTAAAAGGGTACAGTGAAAAGCCAGGCAAATGAGACGAAATGGACAGCTCTTTCAGAGAGCCAGCATAGGTGCAATGGCCCGAGTGGACTGCAAAGTGGTTGTAAAATTCTATGATTCTACATGAAAATGTATAGGAAACCTCAGTGAAGTCAGACTGTTGAAGTACTGTAATTCAGAAACCTTTTTTGATCTATAACTCCTATAGGAAAATGTCGTTGCCCGATTCTTCTCATTTTATTTCACTTAAGTTTGTCACTTTAAAAAGGACCTCATTCTTAATTACACTGAGGCTGCTAGTACACAAAGGTTCAAGTCTCCTCTCACCATCTTGTGCTGCTGCTAAAAATATCTTTAAGCAATCGATTAAAGAGATTAGCAGGAACTCCCATGAAATGGAGTCAACAGCATTTGCAATGTTTGCCTTGAGTTTCTGCCGATTTTCCGCTGAAGTTACGATGGACAATTGAAAAAACCCATGGAAATTCCAGACAATTGTGTTCGGCCTTTCCCCATTTCCAGTTTCTAACTCATACGTTAGGGGTGGTGACCCTTGGAAAATCTGACTTTATAGGAAGTTTTTACAGTACAGAGATGCAACTGGAATTGCTGCTGCTGGCTGTATTTCTAAATATGACTAATGGTACAACTGTAAAAATGGGGATTTATGAATCTGAAAGGAGCACAAAAGGAAGTAACATGATAAATCATTTAAAACATTCAAGCATAGGGAAGAGGGACTTTTCAATTACATCTTTAGGCCTTTTTACTTTTTAAAAAAAAAATCAGATCTCAGGAGAGCAAACCCCTTGTGTCACAATGCCACGTTTAAAACTGTGCAGTCAGCATCAGAACCACAAACTATTTGGTCGGCACAGAACCAACAGCATTGTAAAGAAAGAAAAAGCTTGCACTTGTATACTTCCTTTCTTGAGTCAAGACATTCCCAAGCACTACACAATCAATGAAGTACTTTTGAAGTGTAGTCACTGTTGTATTATAGTGACGCAGTAGCCAATTTGCACATTATAAGGTTCTACAAGCAGCAATGTGGTAATGATCAGATAGTCTGTTTTAGTGATGTTGGTTGTGGGATAAATATTGACCCAGAACACAGGAGAGAATTTCCCTGCTCTTCTTTGAAATAGTGCCTCGGTTTAACATCCCAGCACTGCACTGGAATGACAGCCTGGATTATATGCTAACGTTTCTCGAGTGGGCCTTGAACCCACAATCTTTGAATTTAGAGGCAAGACTGCCACCCACTGAACCACATAACATGAGTCTCTGAAATCAGCTGTCAAGACTGTGCACCTCCTGTAATCCACAGTTAGCCTTATGCAAGTGCACACAACAATCAGGTTCACTGCATTGTATATTGGAGCATAGCCAGTTTACAAAGACCAATACCCAGTGACAAGTATAAATGGAAGAAAGTGACACCTGGAAAGTGTTCTCTTGAGATCTGATTTAAAAAAGGCAAGAACCTAGAATTTCACCAGGAGTATTCCAGCAGAAAATCAGGGGCACTCTTTTCCCAAGACATGACATAATTGTCTGCTTTAATCAATTTCTCCTAGAGTTTGACTGAGGTTCTAGCAGAAGATCAGATGAAGCCTGTGGAAATTCTCCCTCACGGCAAGGATATCAAGTTACACTCAGAATTTTGTTGAAAAAAAAGATTTCTCATCTTGATTTCTTTTGACATTCGGCTGAATTTTACCAGCCCGGGTCACGGCAGTGGGGGGGAGGTGGGGGGGCGATAAAATTCTGTGGGGAGAGGCCCACCTTCACCCCCGACGTCGAGAAAGGCCCTCCGGATATTACCGGCGGCAGGGGATCCTCGGTGCGGTGGGGCCTTCATCTAAATATTTAAATTAACAAAAATTAGATGCAAATGAATTTGCCTGCTTGTGGCGACAGTCCCACATTGATTTGATGGCCGCCGAACGCAACTCGCACGTCTTCGGAACTCCATACGGAGTTCCAAGGTGAGAAACTGGTGGGGAGGAGGGAGGAGTAAAGTTTTCAGGGCAGAATGGGTGGGGGAGCGGGGAAAGCAATTTTTTATTGGCTGTGGGGATGGTGGGAAGGGGTTGAAGGGCAAATGTGAGAAGGTTGGGGGTGGGGTTTGGGGGTGGGGGGGGAAGTTCAGGTCAGCAATAAAATAAGTTCTGTTAATATAGGGCAATGCAAAGACCATTGTGGGGGTGGTTGGAAAGGGCCTACATCTCCTAAGTATTTATTTTAAAAAAAATTTCCTAATATACCTTTAAAAATGCAAATCTTTGCTAAGGGGCTGAAGTACTTTAAAAATGGTGCTGGTGCCTGCGCGCTGGCGCTGGACACCATGTCGGGACACAGCGGCCGCCCCATGACGTCATTGAGGGCAGCCGCTCTGCCCCCTCTATTTAAATGAACCCCCGCACGTAATATCATGGGGGGTTTGCAGCTGCACTTCCCTGGCGGAAGGCCGCCGCTTTCACAGCACGCCACTGTGGCGCGTGGCGCGCTGATAAAATTCAACCCACTGTTTCCTGTTAGTAACCTCCTGTTTCCAGTGTGTTGTCAAAACCCATGACACGCAGGTCTAAGTGCAGTTCTGCCCAGTTCTCTTCCCCTACTGAGGCTGATCCCAGGCAGTTTGTGCATCAGGGTGGTCTAAAATCAATTAGTTACCGAACATGAATTTGCCGTCTTCTGGTTTAAATCTACAAGAGATTTACATCAGCTATTTACAGGAACCTGTTGTGAACCTCCTGCTTCACGTCTCCCAAACAAAGCAAACAGAAAGAGGTGGGAGTCTTTATTCCAGATCCCAACCAGTTATTAACAGTCAACATCGTTCTTCTTCAATTGCTGCAGTTCACAATAGTCACACTCCGGTTTTTGCTGCTTCCAGCCAACATTGTTATTAGAAATAAAAACAAGAAATGCTGGAACCACTCAGCAGGTCTGGCAGCATCTGTGGAAAGAGAAGCAGAGTTAACGTTTCGGGTCAGTGACCCTTCTTCGGAACTCCTGTTTCCGAAGAAGGGTCACTGACCCGAAACGTTAACTCTGCTTCTCTTTCCACAGATGCTGCCAGACCTGCTGAGTGGTTCCAGCATTTCTTGTTTTTTATTTCAGATTTCCAGCACCCGCTGTATTTTGCTTTTATTGTTATTAGAAACCTGGAAAAGCTGGAAATCTGAAATAAAAACACATCCGCCTAGGCTGTGCCCCCGAACTTCCACACCCTACTGAGATCTATGACCTCCAGGCTGATGCTAACCCTCGCATTCCCTACCACCAACCCCCCTGCCCTCGGTAAAACCAGTGTCACACCCTCGCCCACCAATCAACACCTTCAATTCCTCCCAACGTCCACATTACTCCAAAGCCCACCATCAATCACTTAGCTGTGTGGCCCTCTCCAGCAGCACCATTGATATGTGAATGAGTTCCAAGGCCCAATATCCAGGGCACTACCATTCATGTGCAGATTAAATACCTTGCTGCGGGGAGAGCACCCAAGACTAGGCCTTCGCAAATTACTAGTCCGTAGCGTTTCCAGCATTTTGTGTTTTCACTTCTGACCTTGAAGATAAAATTCAACTCTGGCAGGGGTGGAAATAAGGTGTTAGCGGATCAGCTGCCCATTATACATCCCTCCCGGTTTTCCTTTGTATTGACTTCAATGCGTAGAATAGGCAGCCAATTCATTACCGGCAGATTTCCACCCCTATCAAAGCTGAATTTCACTCTCTTTGTACCTTTCTCATCCTTTTCACCATGAGTGCTATGTGCACAATCTTTTGTTCTTAACTCTTTTAATGCCGCACTTATATTTAATTTAACAGGTCCCTGCCTCTGTATCTAAACGTATATAGTACTCTTGCTCACTAAATTATATTGGCTCCCAGTCAAGCAACATCTTGATTTTAAAATTCTCATCCTTGTTTTCAAATCCCTCCATGGCCTCGCCCCTTCCTATCTCAGTAATCTCCTCCAGCCCCACAACCTTCCAAGGTACCTGTGCTCCTCTAATTCTGGCCTCTCGTGCATCCCTGATCTTAATCGCTCCACCATTGGTGGCTGCACCTTCAGTTGCTAGGCCCCAAGCTTTGAGTACCCTTCCTACACCTCTCCGCCTTGCTTTATTTCCTTCTTTAAGACAGCCACTCATTAAAACTTACCCCTTTGACCAAGGTTTTGGTTATCTGACCTAATATCTCCTTATGTGGGTCGGTATCATATTTTGTTTTATAGTTCGCCGTTGAAGCACCTTGGGACACTTTATGTTAAAGGCACTATATAAATATAAGTTGTTGTTGTATTACAAGTGATTTATTACCAACTTTTTCTGTGATTGCAGTATTTGATATCTCTTCTTTCAATCTTCTGTTTTTTTTCTTGCTTCTACCCTACCAAGGTGCTTGCTTATCTTTCAGCTTTCTGTTATAATAAAGCCTACACAAGCTGACTTGCTGTGCATTTTCAGCATTTTGTGTGTAGCATTTTTATTGGTAAGTTAAACAGGAATCAGAGCCCCACTATGCCTGAATGTGGCCCATTTACAGTTGGAGGTCAACTTTAACTCCACAATGTCATGTCAAGAGTAGCCTAAATGTGATTTTTGCCTTTGTTTTCCAACAATTGATTTCTGATGTGTGCGAGCGTGCGTGGGTGTATGGGGAGGGTTGTCAAATCACCTGCCAATGCTCACTGTTTTGGCTCACAATGTATCAGAAGGCTACTGCCATCTGTTAAAACTACCATTGCAAGATGCACTCAGAAGAAGCAAAGTAAATTAAAGAGAAGCCTAAATATATTTATCCTCTACCACAATTCATTTTGATGTCTGCAGAGTTAAAATCAGCACTGCTTTTGAAATGTCTCACTGGGACTGCCCAGCAACGAGCAGGATGTGAACCAGACTTCAAGATTCAGCAACTTTTTGGGTCGACTTAATTGAAGTTATCAAGACCAATAAACATTGACTTCATGATTGAATCACTGTTCAAACAACTTCCCTCAAGTACCTTCAGTCAATTCAGGAACGAGCAGGTGCTAAAGGGAGATGAATTTGCAAATGTCAAGCAGCGTTAACAATTTTGACTACAGGATGGGGCTTTGAACAGTAATTTTTGCACTCAATGTTAAACAAGGCCCTGTGATCAGACAGACATCAAAGCTTATGCAGATCTGCACTCCTCCTTCATTTACATAAAGGTTTTCACCGAAGATTTCTTTATGCAGAAAAGCAGTTACAATCAACGACACATGTATCTGGAATTCATTTTACTTTCAAAACTGATATAAGGTAGATAAGGTTCCATCAGCTCTTCGACTCACCACGATGGCACTTTGACAAAAAAATAGATTATACAGGTAAACCCAATTTATTCATCTATGTGATAATGGTCTTCATATTTTATTCAACAATTCATAATTCATTCAAAGATTAACACTGCTATTATTCACAAGATCCGGATCCAACACCAAACACTCTGCTGCCAGTAATCAGTAGAGCTGCCTGATCTATAGTCCTGGGTGACCTGCCTTTCGGATGAGACGTTAAACTGCCGGCCTGTCTACTCTCTCAAGAGGGCAGAAGAGATCCCATGATAGTATCTGAAGCAGAGCAGGGGAAATCTTCCAGTATCCTGGCTCACATTTATCTCCCAACCAACACCTAAGGCAGATGATCTGGTCTGCCGTGCACATGTTGCCTGTGGCGTTTCCTATATTATAACCAACTTTCTATCCATGCTGCTATATTTCCTCCTATACTGTACACCTACTCTCTGTAACAACTCTCTTGTGACACACCTTACAGAATGCTTTCTGAAAATCCATATATAGTGCAACTAATGTATTCCCTTTATCTATCCAATAAAATTCCTCCAAAAAATGATTACATTTGTCAAACATAATTTGTCATTAATAAATAGGTTATCTCGTGCATTTCAAAATGCTCACTAATTTGGATTCTCTTTATTTGTGCCTATGCCTTTGTTCAGAAATTAATTAGGTTAAAAAAAAGTAATTTGGTGGCTGGAGCAGTTTAGGTGGAATATTAACTTATGCAGACTATACAGTAGGGAAATTCAATTTCATGCTGAACTATTAAAGTGAGATAACAATATGTAGATATGAACATCCCACCTCACAAGTTGTGAGAGATAACTTTGAAAGTCTGACTGTAACAAGAAAGAATTGTCATGACATAAATGATTATTCAGATTGCTCAAGTTTTTAGTCAACTGGGAATCACGTCACCCAAATACATCACATCATGAAAAAGTGTACAAAATACTGTTTAATCAAAACTTCCTGCCAATGATCAAGCTGTGTATGAAATACAATTTTTAAAAAAAAGGTATTTTAACCCAAATTCTATGTTTATTCTTCTCTGTGTTTTCAATGCACTCTAGGTAATTCGGTATGTCTCATTGCTTCTGTTTCTTATATTGTACCTGTAAATATATCTGATCATTTCAGTCTGTCCACATTGGTCTAATAATGTGGTATCTTCTGTCTTTTGATGGAGAATGCAGAGGGCATTCCATGTGGTCTGCAGGGGTCAATGCCACAATTAGGGATAATTATTAATGATATCACACTCATAACACATTTAATATTGCAGGTTTTGCTCCATGGGAAACTGGGTCTGTTTATGGAAATCATCTTTTATTTGCCTTGAGCACAGGGTAAAAAAAGTGTTTGGAAAAAGCCTAAGCCAAAAACAGACTGCAGTGTGCTGAGTGAGCCGATCTTAGCCAGGATGGCAGCAGGGCAGTGGTGCTTTTTTCACATTTGGCCGTATCAGCCTCATGATAGAAAGAGCAAAGAGAAATGGCCATGGCTTCAGCTCCTGATTGCCTCCCAGCAATCTGTGTTGACAATGTGTACATCTGGATGTCAGGTTAGGATCAAAACAGGTCTTGATGGGATGCTCACACTGTAACGCAGCCTGCTAAAACCAGTGGTCAGGCATACAAATGAGCAATGGCCACTTGCATGAGATGCCAGGTAGCTGTTATGGAGCTGTACCCTAACGAGTTCTGTTTTTAAAAATATTTATAGAGTCATAGAGAGATACAGCACTGAAACAGGCCCTTCGGCCCACCGAGTCTGTGCCGCCCATCAATCACCCATTTATACTAATCCTACATTAATCCCATATTCCCTACCACATCCCCACCTTCCCTCAATTCTCCTACCACCTACCTACACTAGGGGCAATTTACAATGGCCAATTTACCTATCAACCTGCAAGTCTTTGGCTGTGGGAGGAAACCGGAGCACCCGGCGGAAACCCACGCAGTCACAGGGAGAACTTGCAAACTCCGCACAGGCAGTACCCAGAACCGAACCCGGGTCGCTGGAGCTATGGGGCTGCTCTTGGGATGTGAATGACATGGCCAAGCCCACAGTTATTGTTTATCCCTAATTGCCTTGAGGAAGGTGAGGTTCTTTCTAAGGAATTGTTTACACTATTGTATCACAACAACAACAACATGTATTTAAATAGCACCTTTAATGTAATAAAATATTCCAAGGCACTTCACAAAGGCATTATAAAGTAAAATTTTACCCTGAGCCTCTTAAGGAGATATTACGGCAGATGACCAACAGCTTGCTCAAAGAGGTGACTTTGGGGAATGTCTTAAAGGTAGCAAAGCAGAGAGGTTTAGGGAAGGAATTCCAGAACCTTGGGCCTCGGCAACTGAAGGCATAGCCATCGCTGGTGCAGCAATTAAAATCAGGAATCCTCAAGAAGCTCGAATTAGAGAAGCGCAGATATATTGGGGGGTTGTGGGGCTGCAGGAGATTACAGAGGTAGGGATGGACAAGGCCATGGAAGGATTTGAAAACAAGGATGAGAATTTTAAAATCGAGATGTTGCCTAACTGGGAGCCAGCATAGGTCAACGAGCACGTGAATGATGGGTGAATGGGACTTGGTGCGAGTCAAGTAACGGTCAGAAGAGTTTTGGCTGATCTCGAGTTTAAAAAGGGTAGAATGTGGGAGGCCAGCCAGGAGTGTGTTGGAATAGTCAGGTCTAGAGGTAACGAAGTTATGAATGAGGGTTTCAGTAGCAGATAAGCAGAGGCAAGGTGGAGTTGACCAATGTTACAGAGGTGGAAATAGGCAGTCTGCCAATCTACCACAAGACAAGACCAATTGAAAAAAACTGCCCCTGGTGTATTAATACCTAGACAAATGAATCCCTGGATAAACATGCATCTCTGGGCTGATTAATGATATTATATATTATAAATAAGTTCCACTCTTTCCACCTACAATGTACCCAGGATTGCTCTACTCCATTAACCTGGCAGCACATAGCATAAGCAGACCAGCCCTGTTACACCAGCCTCAGGGAGGACGCAGTATAACCAAGACAGCTTCACTCCATCCACCTGAAGAGAGCACACAGTGCACATAGAACACTTCCACTTAATCCCCCAAGAGAGTGCACCGTCTGCATAGAATATTTCCACTCCATCTACCAACAGAGCATGCAGTGTGCCCAGGACTACTTCATCCATCTTTTGACAGTACACAGTATAACCAGGACAACATTATTCCATCAATCTCTGAGAGCAAGATAATCATGACAGCTTCATTCCATCCAACCGTGAACAGTGCACAGCGTAGCCAGGTTAGCTCCATTCAATCTGCTGACGGTACAAGGAATGCAACAGTTCAAGAAGATGGTTCACCACCACTTTCTCAAGGGCAGCAAAGGATGGGCGATAAAATCTGGCCTTGCCAGCGACCCCCACATCCCATGAACAAATGAAAAATAACTTTGTGGAACCAGGGCAGCCTCATTCAATCTGCCTGCTGAGGGAGCACAGTTTCACCGTAGGAAACAAATTTCTAGGCCCACAAATACTCATTAAAATGATGAAATCATGAACAATAACTTCAATCAAAATTTAATTTGACAGATAAAGGATCTTAGATTAATAAAAAATAGCTTTATTTTATTTAATAGCCAATTAGTGTGATTTCTCCTAGCATGAATTTGGCACTTAGAGGTCAACTGAATTGCACAGATCAGAGATAGGCCATCATTACAAAAACCCTCCTCTCAAAATGTGCAGAACTCTAGGATACAAGACCTTCCACAGGGATACAGTTTATTAGCTGGAATCTCTCTTTTGTTTGGTACTGATATTTTCAGGAAGACCCTGGCCCCTGTCACTCAAACTCAATCTTCCAGCGCAAAAACAAAATATTGCGGACACTGGAAATCTGAAATAAAAACATGAAGTGCTGGAAATACACAGCAGATCTGGCAGCATCTGTGGAGAGAGAATCAGGGTTAATGCTTCAGGTTGATGAACTTTCATCAGAACTGGCAAAGATTAGAAATGTAATAGGTTTTGAGCAAGTGAAAGGGAGGGGAGAGGGGGGGGGAAAAGAAGAACAAAAAAGCAGGTCCGTGATAGGGCAGAAGGCGGGAGAGATTAAATGACAAAGATGTCATGGAAGAAAAGGAAAAGGGGGTCATAATAGTTGTTGTAAAAGACAAAGCATTTGTCCAGAAAGAATGTAAATGGCAGAATAATGAACAGTTCTGTCCGAAAGCAAAAACATGACAAACAAGTTTAAAACCAGCACATGGTAAAAAAGAAATCAAAATGGAGGTCATGATCTGAAATTGTTGAACTCAATTTTGAGTCCAGAGGCTGTTATGTGCCTAAACGGATGTCCAGGCCGGTCATTCTAGGTGGTGACTCCAGCTGCGTCGATCCAGCAGGGCCAACAGCAAAATGGACGCCATGTCCAGAATCCTGATGGAAACAGTTAAGGTGCATGACGTCTTCAGCAACCTGCAGACAAAGCACCGCATAGATACATTTGGTCAAGGCCAGATGGGTCCATCCAATCCAGGATAGACTTCCAGTTTGTGTCCTGAGCATTCACGGTCAGATCCACTGACGTCAAGTTGGTGTTTGTCTCTGGCCACTGCTGACTGTCACTTACAGGAAGGCCAGAAGGTTAGCAGGGGGAGCTAGAAACTGGACATGAAACTGTTGACCCTAGAAAACACTGAGGAACCTACAAGGGATTACAAAGGTTGGAGAACCGTGAAACCCCTCTTTCAGTCCACGATGCACTGGTGGGAAGCGATCAAGGTGAACATCAAGAGGTTCTTGTTAATGTTTCAGGTCTGTGACCTTTCATTGGATGAAAGGTCACAGTCCTGAACCATTATCTCTGCTTCTCGCTCCACAGAAGCTGCCTGACCTGCTGAGTATTTCCAGCACTTTTTGTTTTTATTTCAGATTTCCAGCATTTGCAGTATTTTGCTTTTATCAAGAGGTTCTTCATCCTCAAAGGTGTTCGGAAGTCAAGAGAGAGACAGAGTGTAATGTCCCAACTCCAGAAAAGCACGCAGAGTCTACTCTACTCCTGCTGCAGTCAATGTCAAGGAGGATCTCCAATAGGTGAAGAACGAGCAGGCCTCGTTCTTTACACAGAGGCCTCCAAAATCATCTTCTAGTCCAGAGTCCACTCCGTGGAGCAGGATGAGACATGGTCATGTTTCTTTTTCCTAAAGGTACTCAGAGAACTCTGTGATCGGCAGCCTGAAGGAAGAAGACCTGTCACAGCCTGACATAGTAAGGATCAGCAAATCCTTTTATGCAGGACTGTACAATGTGAAGCTCACAGACAGCATGGCCTCCCAGTCCTTCCTGTGCTCTATCATGGAGGTCTTTGATGACAGTAGACAGACAAACCACTAATTCTGGATGAGTTGACAAAGGCCATCAGCTCCTTCGAGACAAATAAAACTCCTGGAAGGAACAACTTTCCAATCAAGTTGATTCTGATTTGATTCTGTGGGACTGGATTGGCCCACGTGCTGGAAATCTACAAGAGTATGCTTCTGACTGGCAGCATGTCAGAATTCATGAGGAAAGGCATCATCACCCTCATCTACAAGTGGAAGGGGGAGAGTGAGGAAATCAGAAATTGGCAGCACATCTCACTGCTTAACGTGGACTATAAGATTCTGTCCAAGGTTATCACCAATAGGGTCAAGTCTGCTCTGGAGTTGGTGATTCACCCCAATCGGTGTATTGTACCCAGCAGGAAGATCTTTGATAGCCTCGTGTTACTCAGAGATACAATCACCTGTGTGCGGGACAGAGGGATGGACACCTGCTTCATCAGCTTGGACCAGGAGAGGGCCTTTGACAGAATATCGCACATGCTCTCCAAAATGGGGTTTAGGGAGGGAATCGTAATTGGATCCAACTGCTCTACACAAACATCAGGAGTGCAGTTTCAATCAATGGGTGGGATTTGGAAAGTTTTCCAATCCAATCTGGAGACAGGCAGGGCTGTCCTCTCTCCTCTGTCTTGTTCCTGTGCTGTAGTGAACTTTTGGCCGAGCCCATCAGGAAGGATGCGGGCATAAGAGGGGTGACAATCCCAGGCAGTGGAGCCACTCAGGTCAAAGTCTTCCTGTACATGGATGACGTTGCCATCTTCTGCTGTTGGTTCGCAGACTGATGAGCATCTGTGACCAGTTTAAACTGACCTCAAGAGCCAAAGTAAATCGCGGCAAGAGCGACACCATGTTCTTTAGGAGCTGGGCTGATGAATCCCTTGTCCCTTTCACCATCAGACTACCTGAAGGTGCTGGGGATATGGTTCAGAAAGGCTGGGATGTATGCCAAAAACTGGAAGCAGCATACAGCAGGTGAACCAGAAACTGGGCATGTGGGAGCGATACTCCCATTGCAGGTAAGAACCTGGTTATCAGAGGCGATGTCGGTGTTGCTCTACATGGTGCAGCTCTGACCCCTACCAGCCCCTGAGCTGTGGCGGACACTAGAGCCATCTTCCACTTTAACCGGAGATCAAAAATGGACCGTGTCTGCAGGGACACGATGTTCAAACCTCTAGATAAAAAGGGGAAAAATGTACCCACTGTTGCCCTCATCCTGATGGCCAGCTTTGTATGTGGTTGCATCAAGCGGTGCGTAGATCCTCGGTACGCAAACACCAAGTGTCACTATATGCTGAGGTTCTATCTGTCCATCTGTCCCCGGTTTTGCGAAGGATGGGTTTGGCCATGTTGTCATGGAACACTCTATTCAGTTGGACCGTGCTCTACAACATGTTCCTCATGGAAAAGTTTGTACAGAAAAACATGTTTGACCACCAATCCATCAGGCAGTGGTCCGTACGCAATGTCCTCGAGGCCCTGCAGTAAAGAAGATGGTGGATGCTGTCAGATGATTCCCCGAGCACAGTGTCAAACTCATTTGGCAGTATGCCTCATGACCAGAACTTTCAAACAAGCACCAAGACATAGCTTAAAAGCAAAATACTGCAGATACTGGAAATCTGAAATAAAAACAGAAAGTGCTGGAATTACTCAGCAGGTCAGGCAGCATCTGTGGAGAGAGAAACAAACATTCCTTCCTGGTGAAGCAGCGATTTACTTGTACTTCTTTCAATTTAGTATACTGTATTTGCTTCTCACAATGCGGTCTTCTCTACATTGGGGAGACCAAACGCAGATTGGGTGACTACTTTGTGGAACACCTCCGCTCAGTCCGAAAGCATAACCCCAAGTTTCCGGTCGCTTGCCATTTCAACAACCCCACTGCTCTCATGGCAACATTTCTATCTTTGGTCTGCTCCAGTGTTCCAGTGAACATCAACGCAAACTCAAAGAGCAGTTCCTGATCTTTCAATTAGGCACTCTACAGCCTTGCAGACTGAACATTGTGTTCAATAACTTCAGAGCATGACTGGCCTTTATTTATATTTTATTTTCTTTTTTAACCACGTGCCAGTTTTTCATGTAGTCAGCATTGCTCACTATCCTGCTATTAACACTCTCTCTGGACTAATGCTTTGTCTTTTACCACAAGCATTAACATACTCTTAGCCTTTGTCCCAGGACAGCTTTATTATTTAATCTCTCCTGCCCTCTGGCCTATCAAACACCTTCCCTTTGTTCTCTTCCCCATGCTCATGCTCCCCCCCCCCCCCCCCCACCCCACTTGCTTAAAACCTAATTCTTTACTAATCTTTGCCAGTTCTGATGAAAGGTCACTGACCTGAAACGTTAACTCTGTTTCTCTATCCACAGATGCTACCTGACCTGCTGAGCAATTCCAGCACTTTCTGTTTCTATTCCAAGACATAGCTTGGCTGTTGCTGAGAGGAGCCATCCTGGTCGGATCCTTCCTGCATGCCCGGAATCTCATCGTCTTGGCACGCTGCCCTCTAGGCAGCTGCAGTGAGGAAGAGACTGTCGCCCACCCCCTTCTGGAATGTGCCTTCACAAAGTAGGTATGGAAAGAGATGCAGTGGTTTTTGTTGAGATTCATCCTGAGCAGCTCCATAACACAGCGCTTAGTGCTCTGCGGGCTGTTCCCAAGGGTGCACACCAAGATAAACATCAGCTGCAGCTAGAGGAACGTCAACTCAGTGGAAGTTGTACTTTGGCCTGCCCGAAACTTGCTGGTCTTCCGGTGCAAAGAGATGTCAACAACCGAGTGTACCAAACTGGCACATTCCAAAATCCAGGACTACGTGCTAAGGTACACACTAAAGCTTGGGGCAGCCACTGCGAAGGCTCAATGGGGAAAGGCCACTGTGTAAGGCCCTCCCACCACAGTATACCGAGGGGCTGGAGCCCGTGCAAAACCCCTCAGGCTGTATGCAGCAGAGAATGTTTGACAGGAAATGTAAATGTACATAGCAAATATAACATGTAATGGCAAGTGTAGTGATGCACCTCATGTACTATATTGAAAGAAACTGATCTGTACTGCACTTTATGTAATGTATTTTTACAAATTTTATGAATAAAGTATATTTTTGGAAAAAAAATGTTAAACAACTTCAGCTAGGCTTGGTGCCAACTGAAATTAATTTGCATGCTATTACTTGAAAAGAATATACTAGAACCCTTTAAATGCAAACAGAGGAAAGCTTGATTATGCCAGGTCTCAACTGGGGAGGTGAGCAGAGAGTTGGGAAGTAGGGGAGTTTGACTGGTTAGATATAGAAGCCGTGTTTCCTAGTGCTGGTCCAGCTTTTGGATCTAATGGTAAATAAAGAATTCAAGAGAAACCTCTTTAACTGTGAGCGTGGTTAGAATGTGGAACTTGTTACCATATGGAGTTGTTGAGGTAAATATCCTGGATGCATTTAAGAGGAAGCTAGATAAGTAAATGAGCTAGAAAGTAATAGAAGAAAATGCTTAGAAGGTTAGATGAATTCGGGTGAGAGGAGGCTCATGTGAAGCACAGACCAGCATAATTACCAGCATAGACCAGTTGTGTCACATGGCCTTTTTTTATTTGTTCGAGTGATGTGAGCGTCGCTGGCTAGGCCAGCATTTATTGCCCATCCCTAATTGCCCTTGAGAAGGTGGTGGTGAGCTGCCTTCTTGAGCCGCTGCAGTCCATGTGGGGTAGGTACACACACCCACAGTGCTGTTAGGGAGTTCTAGCATTTTGACCCAGTGACAGTGAAGGAACGGCAATATAGTTCCAAGTCAGGATGGTGTGTAGCTTGGAGGGGAAATTGCAGGTGGTGGGGTTCCCATGCATCTGCTGCCCTTGTCCTTCTGGATGGTAGAGGTCGCGGGTTTGGAAGGTGCTGTCTAAGGAGCCTTGGTGCATTGCTGCAGTGCATCTTATTGATGGTACATACTGCTGCCACTGTGCGTTGGTGGTGGAGGGAGTGAATGTTTGTGGATGGGATGCCAATTAATTGGGCTGCTTTGTTCTGGATGGTGTCGAGCTTTTGGAGTGTTGTTGGAGCTGCACCCATCCAGGCAAGTGGAGAGTATTCTATCACACTCCTGACTTGTGCTTTGTAGATGGTGGACAGGCTTTGGGGAGTCAGGAGGTGAGTTACTTGCCGCAGGATTCCCAGCCTCTGGCCTTCTCTTGAAGCTACGTTATTTATATGGCTACTCCAGTTCAGTTTCTGGTCAATGGTAACCCCCAGGATGTTGATAGTGGGGGATTCAGCAATGGTAATGCCATTGAATGTCAAAGGGAGATGGTTAGAATTTCTCTTGTTTGAGATAGTCATTGCCTGGCACTTAAGTGGCAAGTAACATTCGTGCCACACATCAGCCCAAGCCTGGATATTGTCCAGGTCTTGCTGCATTTCTACACAGACTGCTTCAGTATCTGAGGAGTCGCGAGTGATGCTGAACATTGTGCAATCATCAGCGAACATCCCCACTTCTGACCTTATGATTGAAGGAAGGTCATTGATGAAGCAGCTGAAGATGGTTGGGCCTAGGACACTACCCTGAGGAACTCCTGCAGTGATGTCCTGGAGCTCAGATGATTGACCTCCAATAACCACAACCACCTTCCTTTGCGCTAGGTACGATTCCAACCAGTATTTATAAGCTGTAAATTCTATGTAAAACTCTAATATCCTGAAATCAATCTAGAAGCAACAGCAATAAGACAACATTTATCAAGTGAGGTTAAAGTGCCAAGGTTAATATCAACATGTTAAAAAACAAACTGATGTATGCTGTGTTAATTATTAATTGTTGATGAGATCACACACAAACTTCAAACTGACAAAGACTCTTCCAGTTATCATCTGGAGATTGTTCTCATTTGTGTCTGTGCCCTATCATTCAGAACGCATCAAAGAACTAATATGACTGGACAATTTTATTTATGTGCCACTTGTAGTAAAGCACTTAAAATGATTTTCCAGATCAATAAGAAGCTTTATGTTATGTCTGTTGTACAACCACACACAGTGATTCAGCTGTCTTACCAACTGTTTAATGTAGCGTCATACATAGGCTTTGTGCACACTAAACATTAAGGGAGCTGTATTGTCTTTCAGGCAAAAACTATGATACCGAGTCAAGGGTACCCAACATGCAGGAGTCTTTAAATCTGCCACAATCTTCAGAACAACATTTTACTGAACAGTTTCATATATAATTCAAATACTGAACTTATCAACCTCCAGAGGGTTGCTATTGTTAAATGTATCCATCATTTACTCAAAAAGACTTTTCCTCTCAAGATTCCTTAGCAAAGCTACTTAAAATCCAATTAACCACTGGATTAATGTACAACAGTATGGGCCCTTTAACCAGTTGAATACTCCATGACAATACACATTATTCTCCAAGTACTGAACAGCAGTATGAGCCCTTGAAAAATCCAATTAACCCTGAATACGGTAAAGCAGTGTGGCCCCTTAACAAAAATTAATTAACCACCTGAATACTGTAGGGCAATATGAACCAATTATACAAGATGTAATAAACCCTCTGCATAATGGAAAACAATCTAGGCACTTTAAAATTTCATCAACCTCTGAATGTTGAATGTCATTTGCTACTTTCAAAGGACAATGCTTTTGTGAATTTTTCTCCTCTTCTCCTCAAGTTGCTGACTTTTGGTGGGCTACAGTTACAAGGATGCCATTCTATGATGACGGTTAAGGCATCACGGCTGAGACCAATCCCACCCTCACTCAATGTCCACATGTGTGCACTAATCCACTCAGTCAAATCCTAATGTTTTTGCTCTCATTTGGGCCCTGATGTTGCTCCCTTCCTATCATACAGAACTGCAGAGACATTAACGAGAGAAAGGTAAGAATTAAATGGAAGTGAAAAGAGTAAAGTAAATGAGCAGATTGGAAGGGAAAGACAGAACTGAAGAAGAAAGACAGAAGTGAACTAGTAAGGCAAAAAGACAAAAGTTCAGGAGACAGAGACAGGCAGAAAAGGACAGCCAAAAGTAAAGGCCAGAGAAACACAAAGTCTAGAGAAAGAAAGAAATTTAGGAGAGGCAGACAGACAGCTGGAGGTGAAAGACAAAAAAGGATGAGAAACAAAAGTGAAGGCAAGAAGAAAGAAGCAGACAGATAGATGTGAAGGAAATTTAAATGGTGTGGTCCAAAGATTCCAAGACAATAAATAGACTGGGATTTGAAGGTCGAGTTTAGATATGATTATGTCTGAGTCAAAAGCGATTTAATCAGACATGGCTCATTCAAAAGTTGTCACACGGATGCAACTCACTGCTCCAAAAGGTCAGACACTCCCGCATGAGGCCAGCGGGACAGCAAGGCAAATGTTTTAAGTCACACACACTACAAAGACTTTGAACTATTGTCAATAGTATACATTTTTTGTATATTTTTTTGTAAATTGAGTTGATATTGTGCCCTGATCCATCCAGATGCTTCTTTAAATAGTTCACTCACTGCTTAGTTCCAGCTCCCTCTAGGTCAGCTGTGGTGACAGACTTGATAATGTGAGTATCGCATCTGACACTATGCCATGTGCTATGTGAGAAACTGTATTAGAAAGCACAGCTGCAGTCTGTATTCAGTCTCTCTTCATTCAAAATAGTAGCCCCAGCAAGTAATACTGTAATTGAAGATTGATTTTCTTTTACAACTATAAAGCCTAGAATGACAGTTTTTGTGGTATTAGCATAAAAACATTTAATATGTTTATATGACAATCCTTTGTCCAATGTTTAAATGAAATATTAGCTCATTTATTTTAAATGGTCTAATGCCTTCCATTAAAACAGTGCACAAAGGAATGTCATCCAAACATGTAATGTGCCATGCACCAATATAGCAAGTGATAATTTCTAGGCTAGTACTTTTAAATGAGAATTTAGGGTTAGTACCAAAGCCAATTCTATCACTGCCAATAACAATTATATAAGATGGGCTCTTTAAACCAGAAACTGAGATATGTAAAGTACAGAATCATACAACACCTTTTAAATCTGTTTTCTAGGAACAAAGTGTTCAGACTTGTTACAGATTGAGTTTGACTTGTAAATCCTCCTTTACATATTCAGAAGATTAAAAGCAAACTGAAGCATTTTAATCTGT
Source organism: Heterodontus francisci (assembly GCF_036365525.1). NCBI lineage: Eukaryota > Metazoa > Chordata > Chondrichthyes > Heterodontiformes > Heterodontidae > Heterodontus > Heterodontus francisci. The sequence goes on along the minus strand of NC_090376.1, from coordinate 32,105,106 downwards.
AAATCCTTTGAAGTGTGATGAAAGGAGATGGGTTCACAATGAACTGATACCTATGGACTGAGTGAAAACAGATGGGTGTAACTATATCATGCAGCAGCAACCATGTACAATAATCCAACTTCGCTCTGAGACAAAGGCAAAATAGAACAAAAATATTTTAAAACACCAGAACAAGATAACACAAACTGACTTACTGGTGACAAATTTGTTAGTAAACCATGGATTTACTCCAATGATACCTGGTAGTTCTCCATGTTGAAAACCAATAATTCCAGCATCACTAAAAATTGTGAACTTAAAACTCAAGTGATTCAAGACTTATTTATGAAGTTCATTTTAATACTTTAGCTACTTTAAATAAAACTGCAATACAATAACATATGTAGGGTTTGAGGTCCATTGGCTGTTGCAATGTGTTATCACTGATCCCTGCTCATTGATACTCCATGTTGTTTTTATGTGTTACATGCTGTCGCATGTTACTGTTTTGTGTATGTCCTTTACAATGCCTCTCTATTAATTGTTCTATTCTGCTTCACTTGCAAAGCTTTGCATAAAAAGTATCACGTCTGTGACAAGCTGATGTCTTACAAAGTGATCCTGATAAATGGTTGAGAGCACAAAGACAATTGTACTGGCATGCCAAGGAGCAAGCTCAAAGCTGAGCTTTCCTCTGACCACCGACCTTTAAATTGTGACATTTTATTGATTCTCATCCATGCTCCTTCATCGCACCCAAATGTAAAATTTATTTTCTCCATGCCTTTCACCTTTTCAATGCCACAACCAACAGAATAAACAGATGGCCTATTGCAAATGTAAGCCCACTATTTAAGAAGGAAGTGTAAGAGAAAATGGAGAACTACAGACCTGTTAGTTGATGTCAGTAGTAGAGAAAATGTTAGAATCCATTATAAAGGATGAGATAACTAGACACTTGGAAAATAATGATATGATTGGGTAGAGTCAACATGGATTTATGAAAGGAAATCATGTTTGACAAACCTGTTGGAGTTTTTTGAGGACGTTACTTGTAGCATAGATAAAGGAGAACCAGTGGATGTGATGTATTTGGATTTTCAGAAGGCTTTTATAAGGTCCCACAAAGGGAGTTAATAAACAAAATTAGAGTGCATGGGATTGTGGGTAATATAGTGCAATGGATTGAGAATTGGTTAACTGACAGAAAGCAGACAGTAGGAATAAATGGGTCATTCTTAGGACGGCAGGCTGTTACTAGTGGGGTACCACAAGGATCAATGTTGGGGCCACAACTGTTTACAATCTATATAAATGATTTGGATATGGGGACCATTTGTAATATTTCCAAATTTTCAGATGACACAAAACTAGGTGGGAAGGAAAGTTGTGAGGAGGATGCAAGGAGGCTTCAAGGAATTTGGACAGGCTAAGTGAATGGGCAAGAACATTGCAGATGGAATATAATGTGAATAAGTGTGAAGCGATCCACTTTGGTAGAAAAAACAGAAAGGCAGAGTATTTCTTAAATGGTGAAGTTGGGAAGTGTTGACATCCAAAGGGACCTGGGTGTCCTTGTTCATGAGTCACTAAAAGACAGTATGTACGTGCAGCAAGCAATTAGGAAAGCAAATGGTATGGTGGCCTTCATTGCAGGGGTTTTGAGTACAGGAGTAAAGATGTCTTGCTGCAATTGTATAGAGCCTTGGTGAGACGGCACCTGGAGTACTGTGTACAGTTTTGGTCTCCTTACCTAAGGAAGGATATACTTGCCATAGAGGGAGTGCAACAGAGGTTCACCAGACTAATCCCAGGGATGGCAGGATTGTCTTATGAGGAGAGATTGCAGAAACTAGGCCTGTATTCTCTAGAGTTTCAAAGAATGAGAGGTGATCTAATTGAAACTTACAAAATTCTTACAGCGCGTGACAGGGTAGATGTGGATAGGATTTCTTCTGGCTGGTGAGTCTAGAACCAGGGGACACAGTCTCAGAATAAGGGGCAGGCCATTTAAGACTGAGATGAGGAGGAATTTCTTTACTCAAAGGGTGGTGAATCTGTGGAATACTTTACCCCAGAGGGCTGTAGAAGCTCAAATCATTGAGCATGTTCAAGACAGAAATCGATAGATTTCTGGATACTAATGACATCAAGGGATATGGAGATAGTGGGGAAAAATGGCATCGAGATAGATTATCAGCCCTGATCTGTTTGAATGGCGGAGCAGGCTCGATGGGCCAAATGGCCTACTCCTGCTCTTATTTCCTATGTTCCTAAGTACAATCTACTGCTGATAAATCAACCATTTATTTTCATTAACAATTTTGAATTATATAATAATCTGTGCTAATATCCCCTTATGTGGCTCGGTGTCAAATTTTGTTTGGCAATACTCCAAAGAAGCACCTTGGGCTATTTTACTATGCTAAACGTACTCTATAAATACAAGTTAGTGTTTATTTATTTATTTAGAGATACAGCACTGAAACAGGCCCTTCGGCCCACCAAGTCTGTGCCGACTAATAACCACCCATTTTATACTCTCTTCTTTGGCCTCCTTATCTCGAGAGACAATGGGTAAGCGCCTGGAGGTGGTCAGTGGTGTGTTTTATACTAATCCTACATTAACCCCACATTCCCCTACCACCTACCTACACTAGGGGCAATTTACAATGGCCAATTTACCCATCAACCTGCAAGTCTTTGGCTGTGGGAGGAAACCGGCGTGTTGTTTTAATTTGAATTAAGCAACATAAATAACACAGAAATGTTGTAATTTTGAGCTATAACAATGAATTATCAGCTAATTTGAGTTCAGAAACTTTGAATTAAGAGTAAATTGTACCTAATACAAACATACGAATTACGTGCAAAAGTAGGCCATTCGGCCCCTCAAGCCTGCTCTGCCATTCAATAAGATCATAGCTGATCTGTTTGTGTCTCGAATTCCACATTCCCATCTATCCCGATAACTTTTGATTCCCTTGCCTAACGAGAATCTATCTACCTCCTCCTTAAAAATATTCAATAACCCTGCCTCCACCACCTTCTGAGGCAGAGTTCCAAAGTCGCACAACCCTCAGAAAAAATTTCTCCTCATCTTTGTGCTAAAAGGGCGACCCCTAATTTTAAAACTGTGCTCCCTAGTTCTGGACTTTACCCACTAGAGGAAACATCTTCTCCACATCTACCTTGTCAAGACCGTTGAGAATCTTATAACCTTCAATCAAGTCTCCCCTCACTCTTTGAAACTCCAGTGAAAACAAGCCCAGTCTGTCCAACCTTTCCTCATAAGACAACCCGCTCATTCCAGTTATCAATCTAGTAAATCTCCTCTTTCCTTAATTAAGGAGACCAAAAGTGCACACAGTATTTGAGATGTGGTCTCACCAATGCCCTGTATAACTGAAGCATAACATCCTTACTTTTATTTTCAATTCCTTTCCTAATAAAGGATAGCATTCTTTATTACTTGATGTACCTACATACTAACTTTTTGTGACTCATGCACTAGAGCACCTCGATTCCTCTGCACCTCGGAATTCTGCAGTTGTTCTCCATTTAAGTAATACTGTGCTTTTTTATTCTTCTGCCAACGTGAAGAACTTCACATTTTCCAACATTATACTCCATCTGCCAGATTTTTGCCCACTCACTCAACTTACCAATGTCAGTCTGCAACCTCCTTATGTCCTCTTCACAACATACTTTCCTACCTATCTTTCTGTCATCTGCAAATTTAGCTACCGTGCCATTTCTCCCTTCATCTAAGTCATTGACATAAATTGTAAAAAGTTGAGGCCCCAGCACAGACCCCCTTGTCGCATCCTGCCAATCAGAAAAGGACCCATTTATGCATACACTCTGTTTTCTGCCAGCCAGCCAATCTTCTTTCCAAGTTAATGTGTTACCCCCTACACCATGTGCTCTTACTTTGTGTAATAACCTTTTATGTGGCACCTTGTCAAATGCCTTCTGGAAATCCAAGTACGGTATGTCAATGGGCTCTCCTTTATCCATAGTACATGTTAGTCCTTCAAAGAACTCCAATAAATTAGTTAAACATGATTTCCCTTTCACAAAACAATGTTGACTATTCCTGATTACCTTGAGTTTCTCGAAGCGTCCAGCTATAGCCTCCTTAATGACCGATTCTAACACCTTCCCAACAACAGACGTCAAGCTAACTGGCCGATAGTTACCTGTTTTCCTCCTTCCCCCCACCCACCCCCTTCTTAAATAGAGGGGTCGTATTTGCTTCTTTCCAGTCTGATGGACCCTTTCCAGAATCCTGTGAGTTTTGAAAAATTAACACCAACGCATCTACTACCTCATTAGCCACCTCTTTTAAGATCCTAGGATGAAGCCCATCAGAACCCGGGGACTTGTCAACCCGCAGCTCCATCAGTTTGCTCAGTAACTCTGTACCTCAGAGTCAGAGTCATTTACGGTACAGAAGGAGGCCTTTTGGTCCATTGGGTCCAGGCTGGCTCCCCATGGAGCAATCCAGTCAATCCCACTCCCTCGCTCAATCCCATAGCCCGTTACGACCGAGGCTGGAGAAGTGCACTGTCTTTCTCTAGTTCCACATCTCCACAACATATATTTCAATGTTTACCCAGATATCAATATGGCCAATTATATACTCTATTTTTATTTCTGAATAAAATCCACCAACCAAGTTTCTCTTTCTGTGCAGTAACTTTTCAATGGTTCTATAGTTATTCAGTAAAGATGCAAAGCATTAACACACCTGGTCTGTGTGTGTGGCCTGGTTCTCACTTGAGAATTCACTTGACATGCATCATACACCATCTTTTTTTGTTTCATCGTAATCTCTATCTCCCTCATCATCCAAGGAGCCCTGTTTTTGGTTCCCCTACCTTTTGCCCTTGTTAGAATGTACCTAGCCTATACATGAGGCATCTCTTCCTTAAAGAGAACCCATTGTTCCATTATAGTTTCTCCTGTCAGTGTTTGGTTCCATTTTTACCCTGGCTAGATCCCTTCTTATCGCTTTGAAATTAGCCCTTTTCCAATCTAGACATTTTTACCTGATTTCATTCCTTACATTTCTGCTTTACTAGTCTAAATCTTATGATACAACGATCACTTTTCCCAAGTACTCGCCGACACACTTGGTCCACTTGGCCTACCTCATTTCCAAACACCAGATTCAGCAATGCTTCCTTTCTAGGAAGTTCTGAAGAAGGGTCACTGACCTGAAACATTAACTCTGCTTCTCTCTCCACAGATGCTGCCAGACCTGGAGTATTTCCAGCATTTCTTGTTTTTATTTCAGATTTCCAGCATCTGCAGTATTTTGCTTTTATTATCATGCTTCCCTTCTAGTTGGGCTGAGCACATACTGATCAAGGATGTTCTCCTAAACACATCTCAAAAATTCCTCCCCCTCCTTATCTTTTACTCTTATATTATCCCAATTGATATTTGGGTAATTAAAATCCCAAAGTCCACTACAGTTTTTGCACATCTCTGATTTCCCTGGAGATTTGCTCCTTTATCTCTCTCTCACTATTTGGAGGTCTACAGAATACCCCCAGTAGTGTGATCATACCCTTTTTGCTTCTCAACTCTAGCCAAATGGATTCTGTCCTCACCCCCTCAAGGACATCCTCTCTTTCCAACACTACAATGTCTTCCCTAATCAATACTGTAACCCTACCTTCCTTTTTTCCTTCTTTATCTTTACTGAACACTTTATATCCTCGTATATTAACTGCCCAGTCCTCCTATTTTTAAGCCACGTTTCCGTTATTGCCACAACATCATATTCCCATACTGCTATTTATGCTTGTAGCTCACCAACCGCCTAAGGGCGAAGACCAAAGTACGGAAGGTCCTCATCAGGGAACTCCTCTTTGTTGACGATGCTGCATTAACATCCCACACTGAAGAGTGTCTGCAGAGACTCATCGACAGGATTGCGGCCGCCTGCAACAAACTTGGCCTAACCATCAGTCTCAAGAAAACGAACATCATGGGACAGGACGTCAGAAATGCTCCATCCATCAATATCAGCAAGCACGCTCTGCAAGTGGTTCAAGAGTTCATCTACCTAGGCTCAACTATCACCAGTAACCTGTCTTTCGATGCAGAAATCAATAAGCGCATGGGAAAGACAGTGTGGGAAAATGGCACACTGACACGGAACACAAAAGTCCAAGTGTATCAAGCCTGTGTCCTCAGTACCTTGCTCTATGGCAGCAAGGCCTAGACAACATATGTCAACCAAGAACGATGTCTCAATTCATTCCATTTTCGCTGCCTTCGGAGAATCCTTGGCATCAGGTGGCAGGACCATATTTCCAATGCAAAAGTACTCAAGGCGGCCAACATCCCCAGCATATACACCCTACTGAGCCAGCGGGGCTTGAGATGGCTTGGCCATGTGGGCCACATGGAAGATGGCAGGATCCCCAAGGGCACATTGTACAGCGAGCTCATCACTGGTATCAGACCCACCGGCTGTCCATGTCTCCGCTTTAAAGATGTCTGCAAATGCGACATGAAGTCCTGTGACATTGATCACAAGTCGTGGGAGTCAGTTGCCAGCGATCGCCAGAGCTGGCGCACAGCCATAAAGGCGGGGCTAAAGAGTGGCAAGTTGAAGAGACTTAGCAGTTGGCAGGAAAAAAGACAGAAGCGCAAGGAGAGAGCCAACTGTGTAATAACCCCGACAACCAATTTTATCTGCAGCGCCTGTGGAAGAGTCTGTCACTCTGGAATTGGCCTTTATAGCCACTCCAGGCGCTGCTTCACAAACCACTGACCACCTCCAGGTGCTTACCCATTGTCTCTCAAGACAAGGTGGCCAAAGAAGAAGCAGCTCATCAACCTTATTGATCACACTTTCTTCTTTTACACACATGCATTGTAACCCAGTCTTTGCATTCTTCATAGTCCTTCTCAAACTATTCCTATCTCCAGTACTGTCCTACACTCACATTATGCACCTTATTCCTCTTTTCTACTTCTATATGTTGGTGCCCATCTCTCTGTCAATTTAGTTTGAACCCTCCCAATCTCACTTGTTAATCTTTCTGAAAGGATATTCGTCCCAGTCCTGTTGAGGTGCAACCTATCCATTTTGAATAGGTGCCTTCTACCCCAGAACTGGTCCCATTTCCCCAAGAATGCTGAAGCCCTCCCTCCTGCACCGTGCTACAAGCCGCACATTGATCCTCCCTATCTTCCTATTTCTATTCTCACTAGCGCATGGCACTGGGAGTAATCCAGTGATTACTACCTTTGAGGTTCTATTCTTTAACTTCCTCCCTAGCTCCTGAACTTCTGACTTTAGGACCTCGATACCTAACATTGCTATGTCGCTGGTACCAACATGTACCACAAGTTCTGTCTCACTCCCTTGCCCCTGCAGAGTATTCTGCACCCTCTCCATGATGTCTTGTACCCTGGCACCAGGGAGGCAATATACCATGTGGGACTCATGATAACGGTTACTGAAATGCCTGCCTGTCCCTCAGACTACGGAATCTCCTATATCAACTGCAATTCTGCACTTTGCTGTCCCCTTCTGTAGTTTCCCTTGCCCATTGAGGCCATGGACTGGACTGCATTCTTCAAGGTGTCATCACTCTCAGCAGTCACCAAATCTGAGTACCAGTTTGAAAGTGGCACACACCCCGAAGACTCCTGCATTTTCTGCCTCTTACTACTGTTCCAGAAGGCCACCCATCTACTTTCCTGAACACCTACTGCCTGTGGGTGATCACCTTCTGGAAAGTACCATCCAGTTCCAGGAAACTCTCTTGCTCCCCGATGCTCTGCAGTGATTTCAGTCAGTACTAGAAAGTTCATGATAATGATTTGACTTGGTTCTCCCTTTGGCCTTTCTCCCTTGCTGTGAGGAGATTCCAGGCATAAATTATTGGGCAAAAAGTTAATTGAAACTTATATAGCTGCTCCTCCAATTGAGTGAGTAGCAGAGTCATACTGAAAGTCCCAAGTTTGATCGCCAACCTGTGCTGAGATAGCTAATTTCTGTTAGGACAGTCTTACGGACATTACAATTCATTTAGAATGCTGACTTCATAAAGGAGACAAGCATCCTGCTCTACTCATGTACAACAGCCCATACTGTAAGTACGTGCATGTGGTAGAAGATAGATGAAGGCAGGATTAAGGATGGCAGTGGTGTCCCCTTGGTGACTAGCCTGTTATTATTCAGGCATGAATAATAGCCACTTGGTCAATGTATCAGACAGTTTCCAGCAACCATATGAAAGAACCTGCATTTATCGAACACCTTTCACATCCTCAGGATGTCCCAAAGTGCTTCACGGCCAATGAGCTACATTTGAAATGTTGTCGCTGTTTTAATATAGGGAACTATGTCAGCCAATCTGCACACAGCAAGGTCACATACAAGTTAATTAAATAAACGACAAGGTAATATTTTTAGTAGTGGTGTTGGTTCAGAGATAAAGGTTGGCCAGAACACTGTTGCTCCTCTTCAAATTGCGTCTTGGGATCTTTCACATCCAGACAAGACAGCAGACTGGGCCTCTGGTTAATATATTTGAAAGGCAGCATCACTAACAGTGTAGCATTCCCTCAATGCTGCATTGAATTGTCAGCCTAGATTATGTATTAAGTCTCTGGAGTAGAGCTTGAACCCAAACCTCTGACTTTAGAGGCAAGAATGCTACTACTGAGCCAAGGCTGACACCATGGAATCACCAAAAGGTGGATTACTAATGGAGAGCTGAGATACTTGCCATCGAAAAGTGACCTGGAAGGAAAAGCAAAAATAAATCTATTTATCTGGAATGCCCAAAATGTCTAAAAAAAACAATGCCTGTTATAATGCAAAAATAAATCTATGTGGATGAAGTTGAGATATACATATACTTTCATTTTTGCTTGACTAGTTCATAAAATGAGATTGTCTGAAAAAGTACAAATACCTGAGTCACAAAGACTGAAATACCATTAAACCATAAAGAGCCGAGAGCTAACTCCAATCAAATCTAATGACCCCTGCCAAGTGCATAGATCACGGTCTGCCAACTTGAGTTAAAGAGGAGATGCCATGGAAGGAGCCATTATGTTGACTGGACATCATTTTGTGGAAAAGCAATAGCAAAATGAAGTCAAGGTCATAAGCTTTGTCTGCCAACGCAGCTCAAACTTTCATGCAACTGATCAGAACTGAAATATGCACATTATGATGCGCAGCATCCTGTTTCTGCTGTGAAATCCCTGCTGATTAGTGGCCTTCATGACCCAGTTCTGGCAAGTAACCCCCCTCCTCCACACTAGATCTGTCCCATCCCCTCCATATCAATGCTTTCAAACATTCCTGTGCACAGCTTCACTGAAATAAATAGGATGTGCTTCTGTAAGCGGTGTCTAAAATGGATTTTCCCAACAGTCTGTGTAGCTTCATTAGAAGGTGGGCATTATAGTTCTAACATTACAGAATTTTGGTAGCAATTAAGTTGGCAAATAATCATTACATGAATATGGATGAACATACATTTTCATAAATGGATATGCATGAAAGCCAGACAGGTACGTATGCATGCATACACAGATTTCCCTAATTATGTAACATTAAGAATGGAGGTTTTAATGCAATTAAACAAAGTAACGATTTCTACTGAAATAGCCAGTGAGAAATCAGTCTCGCATAGAAATCCCTCAGCCCATTTACATTCCTGTTTTTGAACTATATTAAGGAATAGCACAAAGCAATGAGATAACAAAGTTTTTTTTGGTTCTCTGGTGACCTTTCATTCTTTTTTAATTTCATACAGTAGTGTAAGGGCAATGTTTATCATACTAACAAGTGACTTATGCATATAGACATGCATAGAGGAAATAACGGGGTAAATTGGTTCTTGAGGTAATCATGCAAAGAAGCAGAAACTGTAATGACTAACACAACTAAGCAAAACTCGTGAGATTGCACTACAACCATCAAATCATAATTGCTGTTATAAATGGTGTAAAATCTACCCTCTCTGATTCCAGGTTTCACACTGGATTGGTGTAAACTGCCTAATGAAAATCTCCTGTTCATCTCTGCCGCAAATCATAAGTTAGCCACGTTGCTTGGCACGGGAAGTGGACTGGGGCAGAGAGTGTTCAAAAATGGATTAAGTCAAAGCGACTTTGTTCAAAACTGAATGTGATCTTGTGATATAAACACAGCTTTGGAATCAGAAATTCTAAGCTCATTCCAGATCAATGGAGAGGCACAGCTGTTCGTGCAAGATTCAAGTCTCAAATCAGCACATCTCTGTGAAATCAGTATAGTCACCGTCATTGTTGCATATTCCACTGTATGACAACATGCAGATAAAGTAAATGCTTTTTCTAATAATTGCAGTATATATGAAATCAACACAGGAAGGGACTGAGCTAGACATATGGCAGTCATTTATAAATCGTTAACATATGTTATAGTGTAGTCCCTCAGCTCCCTTCTATTGGGGTAAGTGCCTCAAGGCTACAATCTTGAACTGTCTCCAACCTTGGCTATAAATATGAGAAACTCAGACTGCTGTATCATCCCATTGTACTATGTGTTAGACTTAAATCCAATTTATACTTTCAGCCCTGCAGCATGGCACAAACTGAATATGATATTCCCCACAGGCCTTATACAGAGGACTGCCCGAGTCAATTCATGGGCTGCAAGGCATTAAATTACCCGCGCAATGCATTCAAGGCATTTCAATTTCCAGCTAAAGTCAGCAGGAAATTCAGACCAGGTGCTTACACTGGCCTAGTGCAAACTTCTTGCTTTATAGCTTCAAATAACTGAGGTCAATCAATGGGAGTTTTTAATCTGAAATCTAATCAAAGTCAATGACTTTGCACCATTTCTATCGGCTCACTTGCTGAAATTCTGCTGCAGATTCACAAGATTTGCAATCCTGTTGCACAAATAAATACTGTACTTACATTACTGTATGCACAGGGAATTTTCAAAGTAGATGTTTGTACGAAATTAATCGAATGAGATCACCAGCAGCACATCAATGAGACGTGTGGTCTATTCACACAATGTACAGCAATACCTAGCAACAGTCATTACAAACCAAGTTATTGGAAAAAAAAGCATCACCTCATGACATTACATCCAACACTGTATAGAAAAGATATTAAATGTAGCTTCAGCCTAAACCGCATTATCTGTCAGTTATGAAAAGCCACTGAATCCCATTCTACCTTGTATCTTCTTCCGAACTCATGCAGTGTTCCCAAATCATTGTTTCCTTTTCTTGTGAACTACACTTACTTTCCTGTATTTCTTTGTGTGTTTCCCTTTCTGTGCAATCACCAGATTGAAAATGCAACAAAATTAGAGACAATGAAATGATAAATTTTGCTGAATTGTAAGAAAAAAACAACAGTGCCACCTGGTTAATACTGGGGAGTTCATTAACCCACTTGCGAATTTACTGACAAATTGCTAATTTTTTAGTGCCTGGCTACATCGGCTACAGCGGAAATGTGAATGTGTCACCTACCTGTAACCATCTTGTAACTGTCCAGTTTTGAAATCAGTTATCGGAATGCCAGGATACACGCACTTCCTTTCTCTCAAATCACTTTAAATTGCCACCTTTCCTTATCTTTACATCGTTATTTGGATAAATCTTTTGTATGGAACAGGAATTCTCATACATATTGGTTCAATCCCTGAATTCCAAACTCCATCCTTATCAAGGGCCCCCACAAGATATCCAGGTTAATCCTTACTTGGGCAACAGCTGCTTTTTTTCCCCCAAAAAATATACTCTATACATGAAAATCTGTAAACAAAAAACATTATAAACCAGTTCCAATCTGACATTCCAGAAAGTGCAAAAGAAATCAGTTTCCTTCAATACAGAAAGTGAGTTCCCTCACAACCCTTGCCATTCCATTTTACATGCAATGTACATTTGCATTACATAGCAAAACCATATTTTGGTGCATACAGCCTGAAGGGTTTTACATAGGTTCCAGACCCTCTGTATACTATGGCGGGAGGACCTTACACAGTGGCCTTTCCCCATTGAGCCTTTGCAGAGGCTGCCCCAAGCTTTAGTGCATCCCTCAGCACGTAGTCCTGGACCTTGGAATGTGGCAGTCTGCAATACTCGGTCGTGGACAACTCTTTGCTCTGGAAGACCAGCAAGTTTCGGGCAGACCAAAGTGTGTCCTTTACCGAGTTGATGGTCCTCCAGCAGCAGTTGATGTTTATCTCAGTGTGCATCCGTGGGAACAGGTAGAGCACAGGTTCTCGGGATGAACCTCGACAAAAACCACTGCATCTCTTTCCAAACCTGCTTTGTAAAGGCACATTCCAGAAGGAGGTGGGCAACAGTCTCTTCCCCACCACGGCCACCTCGAGGGCAGCATGAGGAGGCAGAGAGATTCTGGGCATGCAGGAAGGATCTGACGGGGAGGGCCCTTCTCACCACCAACCAAGCTACATCTTGGTGCTTGTTTGAAAGTTCTGGTGAAGAGGCATTCTGTCAAATGGCTTTGGCAGTCTGCTTAGGAAACCATTCAACAAAATCCACCATCTCCTTTTCCAGTAGGGCCTTGAGGATATTCTGTGCAGACCACTGCCTGATGGATTGGTGGTCAAAGGTATTTTTCTGCACAAACCTTTCCACAAAGGATAGGTGGTACGGCACGGTCCAACTGAATGGAGCATTCCGCGGCAATGTGACCAGGCCCATCCTTTGTAATACCGAGGACAGATAGAACCTCAGCACGTAGTGACACTTGGTGTTTGCGTACTGGGATTCTACGCAGAGCTTGATGCAGCCACACACACAGATAAAGCGGAAGACTACCACGGTGCAGGACTAGGGTATGGGCCAGACCTGTGCCAAGTACAAAGAACAAAGAACAGTACAGCACAGGAACAGGCCATTCGGCCCTCCAAGCCTGCGCCGATCATGATGCCTGTCTAAACTAAAACCTTCTGCACTTCCGGGGACCATATCCCTCTATTCCCATCCTATTCATGTACTTGTCAAGATGCCTCTTAAACATCGTTATCGTACCTGCTTCCACCATTTCCCCCGGCAGCAAGTTCCAGGCAGTCACCATCCTCTGTGTAAAGAACTTGCCTCGCACATCCCTTCTAAACTTTGCCCCTCTCACCTTAAACCTATGTCCCCTAGTAACTGATTCTTCCACCCTGGGAAAAAGCTTCTGACTATCCACTCTGTCCATGTCACTCATAACTTTGTAAACCTCTATTATGTCGCCCCTCCACCTCCATCGTTCCAGTGAAAACAATCCGGGTTGATCCAACCTCTCCTCATAGCTAATGCCCTCCAGACCAGGCAACATCCTGGTAAACCTCTTCTGTACCCTCTCCAAAGCCTCCACATGCTTCTGGAAGTGTGACAACCAGAATTGCACACAATATTCTAAGTGTGGCCTAACTGACACATTGTACAGCGAACTCGCCACTGGTATCAGACCCACCGGCCGTCCATGTCTCCGTTATAAAGACGTCTGCAAACGCGACATGAAATCGTGTGACATTGATCACAAGTCGTGGGAGTCAGTTGCCAGCATTCGCCAGAGCTGGCGGGCAGCCATAAAGACAGGGCTAAATTGTGGCGAGTCGAAGAGACTTAGTAGTTGGCAGGAAAAAAGACAGAGGCGCAAGGGGAGAGCCAACTGTGCAACAGCCCCAACAAACAAATTTCTCTGCAGCACCTGTGGAAGAGCCTGTCACTCCAGAATTGGCCTTTATAGCCACTCCAGGCGCTGCTTCACAAACCACTGACCACCTCCAGGCGCGTATCCATTGTCTCTCGAGATAAGGAGGCCCAAAAGAAGGCCTAACTAAGGTTTTGTACAGCTGCTGCATGACTTGCAAATTTTTATACTCTATGCCCCAACCGATGAAGGCAAGCATGCCGTATGCCTTCTGGACTAACTTATCCACCTGCGTTGCCACTTTCAGTGATCTGTGGATCTGTACGCCCAGATTTCTCTGCCTGTCAATACTCCTAAGGGTTCTGCCATTTACTGTATACTTCCCACCTGGATTAGACCTTCCAAAATGCATTACCTCACATTTGTCCGGATTAAACTCCATCTGCCAGTAACAACGTGAGTGCCTCATACCTGATGACCAGGTTCTTACCCACAATGGAGAGAGAATGCTACTCCCACATGCTCAGTTTATGTTTTACCATGGCTATATGCCCCTTCCAGGTTTTTGCGCACACCCCAGCCCCTCCGAACCATATCCCCAGCACCTTCAGGTAGTCTGACCTGATGGTCGTATCAATGCAATTATACTGGTATGTTTAGTAGTGCACTTCTGTTTCCTCAGTTCTGTGATTGACTTTGTATGACCATCTTTTTTGCATGTTTTGATTATACAATACAAAAACTAAAATATTGAAATTTCATGAGTGCCGCAAATGGAAGAAGCTGAAAAATCCTGCGATGGGAGGTTGGTGTTGCAAACCAGCCTGCTCAAGGAACACAACAAAGTTCTATTGCTGATTTAAACCTATGCAAAATCAAGCATAAAAGGTCAAATGCCTGCCCAGCTGAATCTGACTATGGCAGCAACAGCGGAAATGGGAACATAAACAATAAGCATCATCCATTGTCATTAATCCCCCAGCACAAAGGTTGAGAATGAGAATGAATGAAACGGAAATGCTTGCAAATCAACCACAATCAGACCTACACTGCCCAAAGTGTACTTGACAGACCAAGTTTTCAAAATGAAAATCATACGGTAATTCATTCTGTTCAAAAAGGGAGTACAATTAATAAATTTTAATATAGGAATAATTTTCAATATTTATTGCATCATCTGTATTGTTAATGAGGTAATTTTCAAAGCTGCAGTGATTGGCATTTGATTTTTCCATAAGGAAATAGCATTGTATTGCCACAGTATTTGTGGTTTTTGAAGCTGAAGATCAGTTTAAGTTGTATTGTGATATTGTAACAGTGTAATTACGATTTTATTTAAAACACCACAGTGACAAACTGACATCTCTGTGCAACGTAAGCGGATTTTCTTGAGCTTTAAAAACTACAAAAATAATCTTTTTTTATCAAAGCAATGCCATGCACAATTTCCCCAAATGTTCAGCAGGTAAATGTTTCACTTAATGTGATGCTAAACCATACAGACCCAGTTTGTTGATCTCACCTGGGGTGATGGTTGGAATGTTACAATGTACCTCAGTGTCTCTGGACGAGATGTCAGAAATATTAGCCAGGGTTCTTGCTCCTAATTGCTTAAATAACTAACTGTCTGGCTCACATGTGAAAAGCAGCCACTTGATTCAAGTACCATGAGGCAGGTGGCACCTGTAGAATTATAAACTGTCACACGTCAGAGCCTTGGGAAAGTGGCGTGAGAAAATTAGGTGGCAATTTTTTGGAAGCGAACTAGGTGACCTTATCAATGCCCATGAAGCAGATTTATATCTTACTTGTAGATTTGTCACTTGTATGTTATCTAGTCAGTTTGCCATGTGAGAATACCTATTTTATCATTTAACACTAACAGATAAAATTTCATTGGAGTTTTGGAAAGACATTCAACAGCAGTGTCAATATACATCTGAATCTTTCAAAACCTTTGACATATTTGCCAACAAATAAACTTGGAGGAAAACTCATACGTCAGAAGAGTAATTAGCTACATCAGAATTCTATGCTGTGATCTTACATGTGTTTATGCCGGATTCAATCTACTACACATAACCACAGTGATAGGTTTTAAGTGACCTCAAGCCATCTGTACCCATGTAATTCTGTCCACAACCAGACATAATGGTGAGTGCTATTTGTGTGTCAACATTGGAATTTTCAGTTTGGTATAACTTTGTTGCAGAAACTTATTGCTTGCACACTTGTGTTTCTTCATGTTTTCCATAGAATTTTGATGAAAGTCATATATCTAAGTTGCTTTCAAATGCAATGAAAATGCAAGGATATTGCTTATACCATCCTTTGGGAATCAGTGTGCTTCCTATATCTGGCATCATCCAGTTTCTGAAGGATAATATAAGCAGTTTAGATTCTTCCCAACCTAGATAATCTCTGTTCCTCAGTGACCCATTCTCATCAAATCAACTACAGTAAAATTGCTATTCAGTTTGACCATACTAGTTCACACCCCATAATGCTTTTCAGTAATGTTACACAAGAACACAAGTAATAGGAGCAGGAGTAAACCATATGGCCTGTCAAGCCTGCTCCGCCATTCAATACGAGCATGACTGATCTTTGGGCTTCAATTTCTACTCCCACCTACTCCCCATATCCCTTGATTCCCCGTGAGACCAAAAATTTGTTTATCCCAACCTTAAATGTATTTAACAAGGGAGCTTCCAGAATCCTCTGGGGTATCTTATGAGGAAAGATTGGACAGGCTAGGCTTGTATCCACTGGAATTTAGAAGAGTAAGAGGCGACTTGACTGAAACATAAGATCTTGAGGGGTCTTGACAGGGTGGATGTGCAAAGGACGTTTCCTCTTGTGGGAGAATCTAGAACTAGGGGGGCACTGTTTAAAAATAAAGGGTCACCCATTTAAGACAGAGATGAGAAATTTTTTCTCTGAGGGTCATGAGTCTTAGGAATTTGCTTCCTCAAAAGGCGGTTGAAGCAGAGTCTTGAAATATTTTTAAGGCAGAGGTAGATAGATTCTTGATAAGCAAGGGGGTGAAAGGTTACTGGGGGTAGGTGGAAATGTGGAGTAATCAGTTCAGCTATGAACTTATCGAATGACTGAGCAGGCTGAAAGGGCCGAGTGGCCCACTCCTGCTCCTAATTCATATGTTCGTAATGAATGCAAAAATAACTGTTAATGAAGAAACGCTGTATCTCTGCCTTGTGTTACCAGCATTTGCTGCAAGTGTTATATTGTTGCTGAAAAAAGAAACATTTTGTCAAAGCTTCTCAGCTTGCACTCATCAGGACAAATCGCAAGAGTACCAATGTAACAGAAGCAATAAATGTATACTATGAGAAGAGAGTGCTGATTGGTTGGCAAGTGGACTCTGATTGGCAAGTCTCTACCAATCAGCACTCTTTCTCATATAGCAATAAATTTGTTTCTTCCCTTACATTGGCATTCTTGCCAATTGTCCTGTTGAGAGCAAGACGAAAAACTTCGACCAAATGTCTGTTTTCAACAATATTCAAGCTCTGTACTTCCAAACGACTACTTGTTATATTGTTATGACCATTCAAACGTAAAGCAGCCCACCTGAGAGCAGATGGCATAGGAAGGGCTTCAGTGTACATTTGTTCTGCAACTGATGGCTGAGGGTACCGTCATGGAAGAATTAGAGGCCCTCACTACAAGTTTATGAAGTGATAGTCTGCAGCTAACTAAATGATGCATCATATAACGGAAGTGCAGCTAAACAGTAGATAGTGATGATTGGTGCACCCTAATTGAGGCCCGTTTTCTAAAAAAAAAAGAAAATTAACTTGCAGGCACTTACCTCCCACGAACTGGATGCCTCCAGCCACCCTGCCCACCGCCCTGGAGATGAGTTCGGATACACAGCAGCCCATTAACGCGGTGAGCGCCACCAGCAGGAGGAGACCGCATCCCACCCCGGTCACCACCGAGCAAATCTTCCAAGCCAGGCTGGGGATGCCCTGAAAAGAGGCATATCTACCGCACTGCTCCACCATGACCACCGACTGCAGCTGACCCTCCTGGCGCACCGGGTAGGTGCACCGGCGGAACACGCCGAAACTAACCGGCTTGTCGAGCTGGGAGCCCAGCAGCCAGTAGGGCATGAAGAAGCCGGTGCAAGACGCGGCGGCACACAGCAGGGACAACACAGCCCACAGCAGCCCGGTACAAGTTAGACTTGAAGACATCTTCCCAACAATCCAGAGATTTTCCGGCAGACTTTAGATCGGCGTCTTTTGGTTCTCCTTTTGTCTGCCTTGGACTTGTAATGGTTAATTATTCCATTGAACTTCTGCAGAGGGGTTTAAAGCAGATTTTATTCATTCTGTCTTCCTCCCTTTTGATAACCCCTGTTGGAAAGTAGAAAAATAAAACCCTTTATTATATTGGAATTTTTTTTAAGTTCCCTTGTTAGGACTGTCCAGTTGGAGGATGGTTTTTGCCATGATGCCCCTCCACCCCACTTGAAGCTGCCTTTCCTGCAGAACCATTATGTGCCCCAACTGTGTCTGAAATCCCCTTTCTGTCTTGTCTCTCAAAACAGAACTTGACAACAATCTCAAATAGAAACGGAATCACGGATCCTTAAACAAGAGAATGTAAAACGCCGTTTCTTGATAAATTATTGGATAACAAGTACTTAAAACTGTGGTTTCCACGATTACTTTGGAGATACGATCGTCCCGTTGAACACTTCCAATTTCACACTAGGCTATAAGTTAATAAAAACTGGAATTGTATTCATCTGTAATTGTTTCCCGTAATAACTATTCTTATCTAAAAGAAAGAGAACTTGGCTTGTCAAACTTCTGCTTTAAAGTGGCATTCCACTTCACCTAACTTCAGGTTATTACTTACATCTTCCGCAGGGATCCTCGAAATCTCCCTGAAATCCGAGGAGATTTAATTTAAACACGAGAATTTCCCTCCAGGAGACGATGGCTCCGTGTTGCTCCGAGTATCCAAACGGGGTCGCTTTACTCTTGCTGCTTCTCGCGGATTTAAAACGGCTGAGCAGTAGCAAACTCTGCTCAACACTGCCCATAAATCCTCAACCCGTGGCTCAATGTAGCGCTCGATTGAACCGCGATCCTAGCAGGAAATGTCCACACATTTCCGAGGAGGAGAGCTAGACTGAGAGTGGAATGAATGTTCTTGTCAGCTCAGACCCTGGAGCCGTCAATCACACATGAACTCCCAGGGAACACTCCGCCCCCAACTCCCCGCCCATTTAAATACATTTGTTCACATTTTTAATGTGCATAGCAAGTCAGAGGCACATGCAGGAAACCATCCCAGCAGAGTCAGAAATAATAAAGCTGTGAGCCCAGGATATAACCATTCCTATCCCTCACTCCCAATAGCGGTATCATTGTACCTAACAGCGCAAAGAGACCATTCCGTCTATCGTGTCTGTACCGGCGAATGAATCATTGTGCACTTATTGTGTAACTGAATGAATATTTGACTGCACTCAGTCAAAGACTTGCCAAAGACAGCCAAAGACTTGCAGGTTGATAGGTTAATTGGCCATGGTAAATTGCCCCTAGTGTAGGTAGGTGGTAGGAGAATTGAGGGAAGGTGGGGATGTGGTAGTGAATAAGGGATTAATGTAGGATTAGTATAAATGGGTGGTTGTTGGTCAGCACAGACTCAGTGGGCTGAAGGGCCTATTTCAGTGCTGTATCTCTCTATGACTCTTATTGTGCAGGAAGTGAGTTTTTTACACACTTATTGCATAGTGAATAAATCCTTGACCCTACATTTATTTAGGAACATAGGCGCAGGAGTAGGCCATTTGGCTAATTGAGCCTGCTCCGCCATTCAAACAGATCATGGCTGATCATCTACCTCAATGCCATTTTTCCCCACTATCCCCACATCCCTTGATGTCATTAGTATCCAGAAATCTATCGATTTTCTGTCTTGAACATGCTCAATGATTGAGCTTGCACAGGCCTCTGGGGTAGAGAATTCCAAAGATTCACCACCGTCTGAGTAAAGAAATTCCTCTTCATCTCAATTTTAAATGGCCTGCCTCTTATTCTGAGACTGCATCCGCTGGTTCTAGTCTCACCAGCTACAGGAAACATCCTGTCCACATCTACCCTGTCAGCCCTGTAAGAATTTTGTAAGTTTCAATGCGATCACCTCTCATTCTTTGAAACTCTAGAGAATACAGGCCTAGTTTCTGCAATCTCTCCTCATAAGACAATCTTGCCATCCCAGGGATTAGTCTGGACAAACTTTGTGATGCTCTATTTATATTGCCTTCATATAACCTGGTTCCCTCACTGCTAACTCTGCTCTGTTTATACTACAAGGCATATTTGGCAACGGACCGTCCGTGCTGCTGCAAAGTCTCCCCTTGGACCGTCTTCATTTTTGATGGGCAGGTTTGAACAGTCCAGCAGTGCGAAAAGTGCATTGCTGGCCTGTGCTGATGGGCAGGCAGCTCAGCTCAGTTGTGCTCAGATTGCAAAATGGTCAACCCAACCACGTCTTGCCAGTGGCAGGAGGCAGCAGGCTAAACTTCCACGTAAGAGGTGTATCTGATAACACTGACATTGCTATTGCAAGAATGTTGCCAGAGGCATCAAGACTCCTCTGGAGAGGGAATCTTATCGATGTCACGGAGCAAAACAGCAAACAGTAACAAATATAATCACCTCAGGAAGAATATATTGGCCTTGGAGGGGGTGCAGTGCTGAGTCACCAGAATAATATCAGCGCTGAGAGGGTCACATTATGACCCTCGCTTCGTATTCCCTTAAGTATAGAAGATGGAGAGGTGATCTAAATAAGGTGTTTAAGATATTAAAAGAATTTAATAGGATGGATACAGAGAAACTGGGCTGGATTTTACCAGCCCCCTGGAGACAGGCTGGGGGGTGGGGGCCTCACAAAATGGTGGCAGGTGTTGGTCTACGATGGGAATGACGGTGTTGTTGCTGCCAGCCTGCTACTGACCGCCCCCGCCGGCACTTTACTGGCCTCGAGACAAGCCCCTGCCACGTGGCAAGACAGCCAGGTAAACCGTGGTGGCATCCCACTGGGTTCCCGGGGGAGGAGAGGCCTTCCTTTATGGTCGCTCCATGGCCCACGGTGGGACCACCCCCGGCGGCAATGGTTGCCCGCGTGAATCTGCCACTGGAGAATTCACCCCTCCGATCACCAGGACCTGCCTACCTGGCCTCAGCACATTAAATAAAACAGCATCTGTGGAGAGAGAAACAGAGTTAACATTTCAGGTCAGTGACCCTTCATCAGAACTGGCAAAGGTTAGCAATGTAATAGGTTTTAAGCAAATAAAGCAGGGGTGGGGCAAGAGATAACAGAAGTAAAGGTGTTGATAGGACAGGGTCATAGAGTATAACTGACCAGAAGGTCATGAAGTAAAGGTAAACAGTATATTAATGGTGTGTTGAAAGACAAAGCGTTAGTGCAGAGAGGGTGTTAATGGACAGAAAAATGAACAGCCTGGCCCAAGGCACAAACATGAAAAAAACAGTGGTGGGTTGACTGCTTTGTGGAACACTTCCGCTCAATCCGAAAGCATGACCCCGAGCTTTCGGTTGCTTGCCATTTCAACATGCCCCCCTGCTCTCATGCTCACATATCTCTCCTGGGCTTACTGCAGTGTTCCAGTGAACATTAACAAAAGCTTGAGGAACAGCACCTCATTTACCCGGTTAAGCACGCTACAGCCTGCCAGACGGAGCATTGAGTTTAATCATTTCAGAGCATGACGGGGCCCCCTTTTTATTTTCAGTTATTTTTTATTTTCAGTTATTTTTTATTTTTTCTCTTTATTTTAGTTTGTTTCATCATGCATTTTTCTTACCATGTGCCTGCCCACTGTTTTTTTCATGTTTTTTTTCTTATCCGTTCATGGGATGTGGGTGTCGCTGGCTAGGCCAGCATTTATTGCCCATCCCTAATTGCCCTTGAGAAGGTGGTGGTGAGCTGCCTTCTTGAACCGCTGCAGTCCATGTGAGGTAGGGACACCCACTGTGCTGTTAGGAAGGGAGTTCCAGGATCTTGACCCAGTGACAGTGAAGGAACGGCGATATAGTTCCAAGTCGGGGTCGTGTGTGACTTGGAGGGGAACTTGAAGGTCGTGGTGTTCCCATACATTTGCTGCCCTTGTCCTTTTAGTTGGTTGAGGTTGCGCGTTTGGAAGGTGCTGTCTAAGGAGCCTTGGTGGGTTGCTGCAGTGCATCTTGCAAATGGTACACACTGCTGCCACTGTGCATCGGTGGTGGAGGGAGTGAATGTTTGTGGATGGGGTGCCAATTAAGCGGGCTGTTTTGTCCTGGATGGTGTTGAGCTTCTTGAGTGTTAGAGCTGTACCCATCCAGGCAAATGGAGAGTATTCCATCACACTCCAGACTTGTGGACAGGCAGGAATTGAGTTACTCGCTGCAGGATTCCTAGCCTCTGACCTGCTCTTGTAGCCACAGCATTTATATGGCTACTCCAGTTCAGTTTCCAGTCAATGGTAACCCCTAGGATGTTGATGGTGGGGGATTCTGCGATTGTAATGCCATTGAATGTCAAGGGGAGAGGGTTAGATTCTCTCTTGTTGGAGATGGTCATTGCCTGGCACTTGTGTGGTGCGAGTATTACTTGCCACTTATCAGCCCAAGCCTGGATATTCTCTAGGTCTTGCTGCATTTCTACATGGACTGCTTCAGTATCTGAGGAGTCGCGAATTGTGGCGAACATCCCCACTTCTGATCTTATGATTGAAGGAAGATCATTGATGAACCACAAGCATCTTCTTTTGTGCTAGGTATGACTCCAACCAGCGGAGAGTTCTCCCCCTGATTCCCATTGACTTCAGTTTTGCTAGGGTTCCTTGATGCCATACTCGGTCAAATGCTGCCTTGATGTCACCTCACCTCTTGAGTTCAGCTCTTTTGTCCATGTTTGAACCAAGGCTGTAATGAAGTCAGGAGCTGAATGGCCATGGCAGAGCCAAAACTGAGTGTCACTGAGCATGTTATTGCTAAGCTATTGCTGCTTGATAGCACTGTCAATGACACCTTCCATCACTTTGCTGATGATTGAGAGTTGACTGATGGGGTGATAATTGGCTGAGTTGGACTTGTCCTGCTTTTTGTGTACAGGGCATACCTGGGCAATTTTCCACATTGCCGGGTAGATGCCAGTGTTGTAGCTATACTGGAACAGCTTGGCTAGGGGTGTGGCAAGTTCTGGAGCACAGGTCTTCAGTACTATTGCCGGAACACTGTCAGGGCCCATAGCCTTTGCAATATCCAGTGCCGTCAGTCGTTTCTTGATATCACATGGAGTGAATCAAATTGGCTGAAGTCTGGCATCTGTGAGGAGGAGGAGGCCAAGATGGATCATCAACTTGGCACTTCTGGATGAAGATTGTTGCAAATGCTTCAGCCTTAGCTTTTGCACTGATGTGCTGAGTTCCCCCATCATTGAGAATGGGGATATATGTGGAGCCACCTCCTCCTGTCAGTTATTTAATTGTCCACCACCATTCACAGCTGGATACGACGGGACTGCAGAGCTTAGATCTGATCCAGTGTTTGAGATCGCTAAGCTCTGTCTATTGCATGCTGCATACGCAGTTTGGTACATAAGTAGTGCTGTGTTGTAGCTTCACCAGGTTGATACCTCATTTTTGAGGTATGCCTGGTGCTGCTCCTGGCATACCCTCCTGCATTCTTCATTGAACCAGGGTTGGACCCCCGGCTTGTTGGTAATGGTAGTGTGGGGGATATGCCGGGCCATGAGGTTACAGATTGTTTGTGCTTTGGGCCAGAGCTGTTCATTTTTCTGTCCATTAACACCCTCTCTGCACTAACACTTTGTCTTTCAATGCCCCATTAACATACCATTTGCCTTTGCTCCATGACCTTCTGGTCAGTTATTCTCTGTGACCCTGTCCTATCAACACCTTTACTTTTGTTATCTCTTGTCCCACCCCCGCTTTATTTGCTTAAAACCTATTACATTTTTAACTTTTGCCAGTTCTGATGAAAGCTCACTGACCTGAAACGTTAACTCTGCTTCTCTCTCCACAGATGCTGCCAGACCTGTTGAATATTTCCAGCATTTCTTGTTTTTATTTCAAATTTCCAGCATCTGCAGTATCTTGCTTTTGAATTAAAAAAAAAGCTTACCTGTCTTTCAAGGGTGCCTCAACATGGTGGCTCCCTCCTCTTCTTCCGGCAGCCTCAGCAGTGGCCACCTCTATCGGTAGCGCTATCAAGGCTGCCAAGCTGACAGCCCTCTGATTGGGCCACCAGCTCTGAGAGGCAGATTGCTATCCTCAATTGGACAGTGGTTCTGGCAGCAGCCAATTAAGAGGCTGCCGCCGATAATATTCTGCTCAGGGTCTCTCCATCCATCAGCATGGACGAGGGACCTGCTTTTGGTCCCAGTGGCGGGACAAACTGGGATTTGGGAAAATTCAGCCAATTGTTTCCTCTGACAGGGAAATCAAAAATGAGGGGATATAATCTTAAAATTATAGCTAGGCCCTTTAGGCGGGAAATCAGGAAGCATATTTTAACACAAAGAGTAGTAGAATTCTGGAATTCTCTCCTCCAAAGGGCTGTAGATGGTGAAATAATTGGTGCTTTCAAAATAGAGATCGATAGATTTTTGTTAGGTAGGTGTGTCAGGAGATATGAAGGTAAGGTGGCTAAATGCAGTTGAGGTAGAGATCATCGATGATCTAATTGAATGGCAGAGCAAGCCCAAGAGGTTGAATGGCTGACTCCTGTTCCTATGTTCATATGTTCCTATATGCCAGAGGATGATGGTCAGATCCACCATTATGTGGTATGTCTGCAGATGTCTCAGACTGTTACCCCACCCCCTGTACAGTTTATCAATACAGTCTCAGAATGTCCATAGTCAAACTGGCAAAATGATAATAGTGACTTTGCATGAGACACATGCATGTGCAGTACAGCTCAAGTTGTGTTTGCAACTTCGGATAATTTGCATCTGTATTGTTGCCAAATCCACCCTGCACTATAAATAGGGCAGCTTTGACAGCAAGCCAACAAGGTTATATTATGTAGTCATTTCCATTAACAAAGACGGGGTATGAGAGCTATTTGTGGATATTCAACATGTTTTTCCATCAATTTTATTCCCCCCTCCTCTTTAGAAGGCATTTAATACTTCTTGCATTATACCCTCCTGTGTCAAAAGGCAATGTCTAGTACCTCACTCAATTGGTTATTTTCCATGTATGAGACTAGACAACAAATGCTAGCAGGCTACTCAGCTGCAGAGGCATTACAGTCAAATCCAATCCTGCTCGAACTGGGATCCGCATATGCTAAGGTCAATGGATTGTTTGATCTTCAGTCTGTGTTGTGTTAGTTGACCTCTGCCAAGGAAAAGTGGTTAGGGAGTGAAAAATCCATCAGACTGCCTCCATAACCACTGTCTCTCTGGCTGATGCCAGCTCATGCAATACATACTGGAGATCAAAATTGGCACGCCCCCCCACCCTTGTCTGCATGTTTCATTTACTAACTTAACCAGCTTAGTCATTATATCAATCATTTTTTAACATTTGGTTAATTTTCTTTATTTACTATTTTGGAATTGCTTGTCCCAAAATTTGTGGGCTGGATGCAGACTGCAACTATGGTGTAAATAGGGCAGGAAAGAATTGGGTTGAGATCCAGTTCTGTGTGGTCTCTTCAGCAGATTCACCGAATCATAGAATCTTACTACACATAAAGGAGGCCATTCAGCCCATTGTGACTGTGTCGGCTCTCAGTAAAAGCTATTCAGTTAATCCCACTCCACCTGTTCTATTTTACCCATAGCCCTGTAAATTTTTCCTTTTCAAGTATTTGTCCAGTTCCTTTTGAAAGTTATTATTGAATCTGCATCCACCACCCTTTCAGCAGTGCATTCCACATCATAACTTAACTGCATACAAAAAAACTCTCATCTCCCCCTGGTTATTTTGCCAATTATCTTAGAGCAGATAAGAGGACACAGATTTATCAAAATCTTTCATAATTTTGAACACCTTTATTAAATCTCTTAAATTTCTCTGCTGCAACAGGGAACAATCCCAGCTTCCCTAATTCCTCCACATAACTGAAGTCCCTCATTCTTTGTACCATTCTAGTAATCTCCGCTGTACTCTTTCCAAGGCCTTGACATCCTCCCTAAAGTGTGTTGCCCACATTCAGCACAATAGTCCAGCTGATCCCTATCCAGTGATTTATAAAGGTTTAGAATAGCTTCTTTGCTTTTGTACTCTGTGCCTCTATTTATAAAGCCAAAGATCCTGTTTGCTTTTTTAACAGGCCAGTATTTATTGCCCATCTCTAACTGCCCTTGAGAAGGTGATGGTGAGCCACTTCTTGAACCACCACAGTCCAGTAGGGAGTTCTACGATTTACCCCAGCAAAGATGAAGGAACAGCGATAAATCAGAATGGTGGTGGTGTTCCCACATGCCTGCTTCCCTTGTCTTTGTCCTCCTCTCTTAGAGATCATGGGTTTGGGATGTGCTGTCAAAGGAGCCTTGGCGTGTTGCTGCACCACATCTTGTAGATAGGGCTCCTTGTTGTCACACTTGGTCAAATGCTGCCTAGATGCGAAGGGCAGTCATTCTCACCTTACCTCTGGAATTCAGCTCTTTTTTCCATGTTTGGAACAAGGCTGTAATGAGATCTGGAGCTGAGTGGTCCTGGCAGAACCCAAAGTGAGCATCGATGAACAGGTTTCTGGACAATAAGCCTAGGTCTCTGAATTCCTAGTCCAGTAACATAACCCAATGCTACTGTACCCTGTTGTGTAAACGAACCTCTAGGTTCCTGCTCCTCCGCCCCCTTTAAAATTGTACTATTTAGTTTATACTGCCTCTCCTCACTCTTCCTTCCAAAATGCATCACTTCTCTGCATTAAATTTCATCTGCCATGTGTTTGCCCATTCCACCATTCTGTCTATATCCTCCAGAAGTCAGTTACTATCCTCTTCACTGGACAGTACCTCAGTAGTAACTTTCGAAAGAGAATTGGATAAGTACTTGAAAAGGAAAAATTTGCAGGGCGGTAGGGGATAAACGGGAGTGGGACTAATTGGATAGCCCTTTCAAAGAGCTGGGACAGACATAATGGGCTGAATGGCTTCCTTCTATGCTGTGTGATTCAAGAATTGGATGATTTATATATTTCAGTGTCTCACTATCCACACTATTCATTACAGGATCAAGTGTGACAACAATTCGTGTAATGCGGAAAGAAGTTACAAAATGGCATAACATTGGACTGCTTGCTGGCACTTCAGATCCTGATCGTCTAAATCATTTTATAGAACAAAAAACAGCTCAGTGCCAGCTCTGTTACAGATTTCAAATAACACAGACTGCATTAATAATCATCTCCTTTTCTCAAATCCTTTATTTGGTGATAATGCTGTGAAAATTTCAAGTAAAAATGCGTGACACTATTATTTTACTAGAAATTCATTGTATGTCAAATTGTTGAAGATGTTTTGTGAGAGGTTTTATAAAGTACTGTGTAAATTTCAGCCGTTATATTTTGTACATTCCAGCTGATTTATTGTCTTTGATATCTGCATTCCTGAGCAGCTATTCTGTCAATATTTTCCAAAATGGCATTGTTTTACAGATTCTTTTCTACCAGATTCATTCTACATAGTTAGTTTGTTGTTGCTTGTCTTGTTGCAAGATAATAAATATTTAAATAAAAACACTGCAGAGTAGTCATCATAAAAAGTCATCAAAACAACAAGTACGTTGACACTGGGGTAGGCCCTGAGTTTTAATGGAGTTCTCACAATCTCCTGCTGTAATTTTGTGGGAGATTTATAGAACCCCTGAAGAAATGATCCATTTGCTTTTAGCTATTTCTATAGCTTATCTGGGAGTGGGGGACAGGGGAGTGCCAATCTCCTGCAAGGGAATAATTAGAAATTCTAGGCATAAAAATGTAAGTTTATATTCATAAATATATGCTTACTAATGTACCTTTTTTCCAGTTTTCATCTTGTTACGATCAGATGAAGAGGGGGTCTTAGGTTCTCCTCTTGTCCCTTCCTCAGGGTGCAACAGGGCTTATTCCTTTTAAACAGTGGTTGTGCTTACCACCTCTGAGTGTTTTACCTTTTTCCTTTATTGTCAGGGGACATAATCACTGACCAACGCAAACAAATGGACCACTGGGTTGAGCACTACCTAGAACTGTACTCCAGGGAGAATGTTGTCACTGAGACTGCCCTCAATGCAGCCCAGCCTCTACCAGTCATGGATGAGCTGGACATACAGCCAACCAAATCGGAACTCAGTGATGCCATTGATTCTCTAGCCAGCGGAAAAGCCCCTGGGAAGGACAGCATTACCCCTGAAATAATCAAGAGTGCCAAGCCTGCTATACTCTCAGCACTACATGAACTGCTATGCCTGTGCTGGGACGAGGGAGCAGTACCCCAGGACATGCGCGATGCTAATATCATCACCCTCTATAAAAACAAAGGAGACCGCGGTGACTGCAACAACTACCGTGGAATCTCCCTGCTCAGCATAGTGGGGAAAGTCTTTGCTCGAGTCGCTCTAAACAGGCTCCAGAAGCTGGCCGAGCGCGTCTACCCTGAGGCACAGTGTGGCTTTCGTGCAGAGAGATCGACCATTGACATGCTGTTCTCCCTTCGTCAGATACAGGAGAAATGCTGTGAACAACAGATGCCCCTCTACATTGCTTTCATTGATTTCACCAAAGCCTTTGACCTCGTCAGCAGACGTGGTCTCTTCAGACTACTAGAAAAGATTGGATGCCCACCAAAGCTACTAAGTATCATCACCTCATTCCATGACAATATGAAAGGCACAATTCAACATGGTGGCTCCTCATCAGAGCCCTTTCCTATCCTGAGTGGCGTGAAACAGGGCTGTGTTCTCGCACCCACACGTTTTGGGATTTTCTTCTCCCTGCTGCTTTCACATGCGCTCAAGTCCTCTGAAGAAGGAATTTTCCTCCACACAAGATCAGGGGGCAGGTTGTTCAACCTTGCCCGTCTAAGAGCGAAGTTCAAAGTACGGAAAGTCCTCATCAGGGAACTCCTCTTTGCTGATGATGCTGCTTTAACATCTCACACTGAAGAGTGCCTGCAGAGTCTCATCGACAGGTTTGCGGCTGCCTACAATGAATTTGGCCTAACCATCAGCCTCAAGAAAACGAACATCATGGGGCAGGACGACAGAAATGCTCCATTCATCAATATTGGCGACCACGCTCTGGAAGTGGTTCAAGAGTTCACCTACCTAGGCTCAACTATCACCAGTAGCCTGTCTCTAGATGCAGAAATCAACAAGCGCATGGGAAAGGCTTCCACTGCTATGTCCAGATTGGCCAAGAGAGTGTGGGAAAATGGCGCACTGATACGGAACACAAAAGTCCGAGTGTATCAGGCCTGTGTCCTCAGTACCTTGCTGTACGGCAGCGAGGCGTGGACAACGTATGTCAGCCAAGAGCGACGTCTCAATTCATTCCATCTTCGCTGCCTCTGGAGAATACTTGGCATCAGGTGGCAGGACCGTATCTCCAACACAGAAGTCCTCGAGGCGGCCAATATCCCCAGTTTATACACACTACTGAGTCAGCAGCGCTTGAGATGGCTTGGCCATGTGAGCCACATAGAAGATGGCAGGATCCCCAAAGACACATTGTACAGCGAGCTCGCCACTGGTATCAGACCCACCGGCCGTCCATGTCTCCGCTTTAAAGACGTCTGCAAACGCGACATGAAATCCTGTGACATTGATCACAAGTCGTGGGAGTCAGTTGCCAGCGTTCGCCAGAGCTGGCGGGCAGCCATAAAGGCGGGGCTAAAGTGTGGCGAGTCGAAGAGACTTAGTAGTTGGCAGGAAAAAAGACAGAGGCGCAAGGGGAGAGCCAACTGTGTAACAGCCCCGACAAACAAATTTCTCTGCAGCACCTGTGGAAGAGCCTGTCACTCTAGAATTGGCCTTTATAGCCACTCCAGGCACTGCTTCACAAACCACTGACCACCTCCAGGCGCGTATCCATTGTCTCTCGAGATAAGGAGGCCAAAGAAGAAGACAAAGAAGATCGTGAAAGAACCAATTGGACAGGTTTTCTTGAGTTTAGACAAGAAAGAGATAACACACTAACCCGATTTAAAAATATGCTGCACATTCATGCACACATTCACATTCACACAAATAGATTACAGGAGGGAAAATAGATTTGGTGGTTGGATTAAATTCCAGAATAAATCGAATTTAAATACAGTCTGTAAAGTGGATGATCCAGCAGTCCATGGCTGAAACCGTATTCTTGAAGTTCTTGGTTGGTCAAAGTGTATCTTGGCTGGCTTGCTTTGCTCAGGGTTTTCCTGAAGGCAGAATCTGTAGTTGGCTCTCTTCCCCTGGTTGCTGGCTATAGTGGTCTGTAGGCTTGGAGGACCCCCAGTCGCAGACGGTTTTCAAACTTGATGTTTTCTGGGGAGAAAGAAATAGAGAGAGGGAAGCATGCATCTTTCTGCTGCAACACACTCAGTTACTGCTCGTCTTCTGTCTGTGTAACAAAACTTCTAGTTTCTTCAGAGATGAACAGGCGATCACATGGTTCTCTTAATCCCCTTTGTTTCTAATGAGGTTTTCTGAAATATTCTAATTAAATTCAAGGTTCTACATGCCCTAGGATGCCCATTCACACTTGGAGGGGGTTGGTTCTTTCAAAGACAATGTGTGAGGATGGCCTATACTGCCATGCTAATGAAGCCATTTTGGGTACTTCAATCACTTCAAGCAAGCCATTGTCCTGGCTGGGATTCTTGTTAGACTTTTTATCTCTAGTTCAATCTCCTGGTATTTCAGATCTAAATGGAAGTGGCCATCTTGGCTGCTAGTTTTTTTTTTAAGTTACTGTAGAATATTTTTCCCACTAAAAGTCTAAGGTAAGTTTTCAAGTGATAAAATTAATATTTCTCATTTGGCATATAGGGTTTTCTTGACATTCTTAATTTGTATTTCATTCACGTGCACCAAATCATAATGCAATGTTTACAGTGGCAAATCAAAGGAAGAAGAAATCAAGCATTGTAAAGTTTTATGAGAAAAATGGTTAAAATAGACGTTGGAATTTATAATGGAAAAGTTGACAGGAAGTGTATGCAGACATAAGATTTTTAATGCATTATAGTCAGATGTAGATAAAGGTATAAGACTTTTTTTCAATATAAAACTGTAATTAGTATGGAAAAAGAAAATCCAAAAATTACTCTAAAATAAATGGTGAGAGTAGGACAAGGCAAGATGAGCTGAAAGTAATAAAGGGCAAACTTACTAATATCAGAAAAGTTTCGCACAAACATGAAATGGTTTACTAGAGGCAAAAACCCTGGAATCATTTAAAAATGAATTGAATGCATGAGAGCATTTTAGGGTCTTTCTGGACTGATAAATTAAGATGTGCTGAATGACTTTGTTAACAATCATCATTTTGTGATCTTGTAAATCTAGTCATGTAAATTGCTCAATAGCCTTCAGTCAATATGTTTTTGTTACAACTTAAAATCCAGAAAAGCCTTCTATTGAATATATTGCATCTATAAGGAGGATTAAATAACTGAAAAATTAAATTTGAATTTATATCGATTAGGGAAATTTCAAAACAAAGAGATAGTGTGATGAGCACTGGATTGGCGGTATGAGTGAAGTTAGATGCATGTATGTCAACCTGAAAAACTCAGGAGAGTTATGAACAGGTTCAAACAAAAAAGGCACAGCTCCCAAAAAAATGGCAAGTCAAAAGATTATGTGTAGTTGAAAATCAGCCCAGCATAAAGGTCCATGACCAAAGCCACTGCTTCAAGGTAACCAAATAAAATAAATTTCTTTTTATGACACTGGATTTTAGGATTTTTATTAGTGGTGTGGGATAATATTCCACAATTCAGTTCATATTTCTGTGACAACTAAAACTGTTACCACCAAGGTGGGAGGAGTGCACTATCTTTTCTAGTTCCACTTCTCCACAGGTCACAACATATATTTAAATGTTTACCCACTAACCAATACGGTCAATCATAGATTCTACTCTTTAACCCAGAATAAAATACACCAACCAGGTTTCTTCAATAAATAACAAAATTATTGGTTTATTATAAAACAAGATATAACCAATAACAAAGCAAAGCATTAAAACACAGAGTGAAATATGAAAGTTTCCTTTTTACCTGAGAGACACAGGTAAAAGGGGAGGTGGTGGTGTAGTGGTATTATCACTGGACTAGTAACCCAGAGACCCATGGTATTTCTCTGGATACATGAGTTTGAATCTCACCACAGCAGAAGGTGGAATTTGAATTCAATTAATAAATGTGGAATGAAAAAGCTAGTTTAATGATGGCCATGAAACCATTGTCGATTGTTGTAAAAACCCATCTGGTTCAAGAATGTACTTTAGGGAAGGAAATCTGCTGTCCTTACCTGGTCTGGCCTACATGTGACTCCAGTCCCACAGCAATGTGGTTGACTCTTACATGTCCTCTAAAATGGCCTAGCAAGCCACTCAGTTGTATCAAACCACTACAAAGTCAATAAAACAGAATGAAACCAGACGGACCACCTGGCATCGACTAAGGCACTGGAAACGACAGCAGCAAACCCTGCCCTGAAAAGTATTCCTTACTAACATCTGGGGGCTTGTGCCAAAGTTGGGAGAGCTGTCCCACAGACTAGTCAAGCAAGAGCCTGACATAGTCATACTCACAGAATCATACCTTACAATGTCCCAAACACTGCCATTACCATTCCCAGGTATGTCCTGTCCCACCGGCAGGACAGACCCAGAAGAGGTGGCAGCACAGTGGCATACAGTCAGGAGGGTGTTGCCCTGGGAGACCTCAACATAGACTCCGGACTCCAAGAAGTCTCATGGCATCAGGTCAAACATGGGCAAGGAAACCTCCTGCTGTTTACCACATACCGCCCTCCCTCAGCTGATGAATCAGTACTCCCCCATGTTGAATACCACTGGGAGGAAGCACTGAGGGTGGCAAGGGCACAGAATGTACTCCGGGTGGGGGACTTCAATGCCCATCACCAAGAGTGGCTCGGTAGCACCACTACTGACCGAGCTGACCGAGTCCTAAAGGACACATCTGCTAGACTGGGTATGCGGCAGGTGGTGAGGGACCCAACAAGAGGGGAAAATATACTTGACCTTGCCTCACCAATCTGCCTACCATAGATGCATCTGTCCATGACAGTATTGGTAGGAGTGACCACCACAGAGTCCTTATGGAGACGAAGTTCCACCTTCACATTGAGGATACCCTCCATCATGTTGTGTGGCACTACCACTGTGCTAAATGGGATAGATTTTGAACAGATCAAGCAATGTAAAACCGGGCATCCATAAGGTGCTGTGGGCTATCAGCAGCAGCAGAATTGTACTCAACCACAACCTCATGGCCTGGTATATTCCCCACTCTACTGCTACCATCAAGCCAGGAGACCAACCCTCGTTCAATGAAGAGTGCAGGAGGGCATGCCAGGAGCAGCACCAGCGTACCTCAAATGAGGTGTCAACCTGGTGAAGCTACAACACAGGACTACTTGCATGCCAAACTGCTTAAGCAGCATGCAATAGACAGAGCTAAGTGATCCTATAACTAAGGAATCGGATCTAAGCTCTGCAGTCCTGCCACATACAGTCGTGAATGATGATGGACAATTAAACAACTAAATGGAGGAGGTGGCCCAAAAATATCCCCATTCTCAATGGTGGGAACTCAGAACATCAGTGCAAAAGATAAGGCTGAAGCATTTGCAACAATCTTCAGCCAGAAGTGCCAAGTTGATGATCCATCTCAGCCTCCTCCTGAAGTCCCCAGCGTCACAGATGCCAGACTTCAGCCAATTCGATTCATTCCACATGATAGCAAGAAACGACTGAAGCCACTGGATACTGCAAAGGCTATGGGCCCTGATAATATTCCGCCAATAGTACTGAAGACCTGTGCTCCAGAAATTGCCGCGCCCCTAGCCAAGCTGTTCCAGTACAGCTACAACACTGGCATCTACGCGGCTATGTGGAAAATTGCTCAGGTATGTCCTACACAAAAAGCAGGACATGTCCAAAATGGCTAATTACCGTCTCATCAGTCTACTCTCAATCATCAATAAAGTGATGGAAGGTGTCATCAACAGTGCTATCAAGCGGCACTTGCTTAGTAACAACCTGCTCAGTGATGCTTAGTTTGGGTTCCACCCGAGCCACTCAGCTCCTGATCTCATAACAGCCTTGGTTCAAACATGGACAAAAGAGCTGAACTCAAGAGGTGAGGTGACAGTGACTGCCCTTGACATCAAGGCAGCATTTGACTGAGTATGGCATCAAGGAACCCTAGCAAAAGTGAAGTCAATGGGAATCAGGGGGAAAACTCTCTGCTGGTTGGAGTCAAAGCTAACCAAAGGAAGATGGTTGTGATTGTTGGCAGTTAATCATCTCAGCTCCAGGACATCACTGCAGGAGTTCCTCAGGGTAGAGGCCAAGGCCCAACCATCTTCAGCTGCTTGATCAATGATCTTCCTTCAATCATAAGGTCAGAAATGGGGATGTTCGCTGATGATTGCACAATGTTCAGCACCATTCATGACTCCTCAGATACTGAAGCAGTCCGTGTAGAAATGCAGCAAGACCTGGACAATATCCAGGCTTGGGCTGATAAGTGGCAAGTAACATTTGCGCCACACAAGTGCCAGGCAATGACCATCTCCAACAAGAGAGAATCTAACCATCTCCCCTTAACATTCAATGGCATTACGATCGCTGAATCCCCCACTATCAACATCTTAGGAGTTACCATTGGCTGGAAACTGAACTGGAGTCACCATATAAATACCATGGCTACAACAGCAGGTCAGAGGCTAGGAATCCTGCAGCGAGTAACTAACTTCCTGACTCCCCAAAGCCTGTCCACCATCTACAAGGCACAAGTCAGGAGTGTGATGGAATACTCTCCACTTGCCTGGATGGGTGCAGCTCTAACACTCAAGAAGCTCGACACCATCCAGCACAAAGCATCCCGCCTGATTGGCGTCCCATCCGCAAACATTCACTCTCTCCACCACTGACGTACAGTGGCAGAAGTGTGTACCATCTACAAGATGCACTGCAGCAACGCACCAAGGCTCCTTAGACAGCACCTTCCAAACACGCCGCCTCTACCAACTAGAAGGGCAAGGGCAGCAAATGCATGGGAACACCACGACCTGCAAGTTCCCCTCCAGGTCACACGCCATCCTGACCTGGAACTAAATTGCTGTTCCTTCATTGTCGCTGGGGCAAAATCCTGGTACTCCCTTCCTAACAGCACTGTGGGTGTCCCTACCTTGCATGGACTGCAGCGGTTCAAGAAGGCAGCTCGCCACCACCTTCTCAAGCAATAAATGCTGGCTTAGCCAGCAATGCCCACATCCCGTGAATGAATGAAAAAAAACACACACACACCAGTTTACCAAAAAAAAATGTTTTTTAGAGCTCTGTTACAAAAAAGAATACTTGCTAATTTTTGAAGAAAAAAGAAAAGGTGGAAAGGTGTCAGTTGTCCCTTTATTGGTTTGGTGTCCCAAATACACATTTACTGTTACTGGGATCTTTCTCTGGAGCAATTCGTAAAGGCGGCGTCGAGAATTTATCCAGCAGGT
The DNA here is from genome assembly GCF_036365525.1 of Heterodontus francisci. Taxonomy (NCBI): domain Eukaryota; kingdom Metazoa; phylum Chordata; class Chondrichthyes; order Heterodontiformes; family Heterodontidae; genus Heterodontus; species Heterodontus francisci. The sequence continues at coordinate 32,069,705 of NC_090376.1, read as the reverse complement.
TTTTCCAGTGTCTCAGAAATGCAGCAACAGGGTTTTCAAAGCAGGCCTTTCAGGACAAATATAGCATCAATTTCTCTATTTCTTACACTCACTTCAAAGAGCTTTTCAAAATCAAGCCTCTTGAAGCCTATAAATCTTGACCTGTCACTTCTCGGTAAACATCTTTTTACGTAACTGTATTTTTTCTCCTCTGTTTGAAACAGTGTGCCTTTAAGACAGAGAGAGAAGCTTTTAGATTTCTCAGAACAGTGTGCCACACCTGCAGTTGTTACCTAGGCAACCGCAGGAAAGTGAGGAGGTCACATGGTACAATACAATTTAACTATGTGGAAAAACCAGCTAAAACCAGTTTAGAGACACACCAGCGAAGCGTGCTTACTGAAGGAAGGAGCTGTCTATTTCTCTCAGTAAAAATTCTACAATGAACTACAGGCCATGTTAAGTGTCTAAGGAGGAAAAAAACATTTGAAGAGACTATTTGTATTGCTGGAGATAGCAAAATTATTTTTCTTTACTTCCAATCACAGAGTCTTTGCTTTAAGATTGACCCTCTTGACTGATTGTGTTTGCTGGAATTCGCAGTAAAGTTTTGACTGAGAGACTGTTCGTTTTAAAATTCAAGTGGACCTATTGTTGTGCTCATCGTTGAAAGAACTGTGTGACACCTGATACAGCCATAGTGTTTGAATGCCTATCTACTGAAATACTGTTTCATCAAGTCCGTGTGGAGACTGAGTGGCATTTGATTATTTTTACACTAGGATACCTCACCCATCAGGAAGGTAACACACAAAGACTAACAAACCAGTTATTTATTTATTCTTAAGAAACAGCTAATTTTTAAAACATCATTTTTTTAAATAAATGGGTTAACCATTGATTTTTAACAAGTTATAAAGTCTTTAAGACATTGGTTTATCTTAATAGTGTTTAAGATTTCCTGTTTCATAAATAGTCAATTTGTTGTTATCTAAAGATACCTGGTTTGGTCTGTTTTATTCTATGGGTGACTAGAGTGTTTTAATTTGGCTGTTTTCAGGTTGGGTGGAAAAACTTCAATTATATGCTGTGACCTCTGGAACGATGGGACTGAATTGACAGTGCGTTGCTCCTGCCTCGGTTGTAACAATCTCACCCAAGTCAAAAAGCCCTTGCGGGTAATTATCTGAAGACAGGTGACTTCCAGTAAGGGCTGTTTACCAACCAAGTCCAAAAGACTTTACGATGACCACTTTTTAAAATGAACACAACGTCCAGCATCTATGGAATCCTTTTATCAGTTTTAAAACACAAGTCCTCAAAATTTAACAAAAAATGGAAGTACTTTCGTAACACCTCCACCCTTGGAGGAATGAAACGCTATTTTTAAACACGTTTCATTATAAAGTGTGGAAAAAATAGATGAAAAAGTATTAAAATACATTTACACACTCATTCTTATTCACTGTTTACCTGTTGCTAATACAGTTCTGCTTTGTACCATTCTTGCACTCAGATAATTCAAAGCAAAGTTAAATTCTAGACAAAGCATCCGCCATTACATTATTTTCTCCCGCAATGTGGATAATCTTTAAGTGACAAGGTTGCGATGGTAAACTCCATCGGAATAGTCTGGCATTCTGGTTTTTGAATTTTTCCACAAAGGCTAGGTGGTTATGATCAGTATATACCAGTGTCTCTCTGTAGTCGTGGTGGACATAGACCTCAAAATGCTGAAGAGCTGGTAATAAACCCAGGGTTTCTTTTTCCACTGTTGAATATCTTTTTTGGTGTCGATTTAGCTTTTTGGAAAAGTATCCCACTGGCCTTTCAATGCCTGATTCATTGTCTTGTAATAGGACTGCACCAATCCCAGGTATCTAGCATCAATTGCTACTTTGAAGGGCTTTGTGAACTTTGGAGCAGCCAACTCTGGTTCATTAATCAAAATGGTTTTCAGCCTCTCAAAAGATGTTTGGCAGTCCCCTGACCATACTACCTTGGTTTTCCTTTCTTGTGGCAAAACAACACTGAGGCACTAACACCACTGAGGAATTCCAGCTGCTTTGTTTGGGTTTAATTAGGTCGTTTTTCAGCATGTATTGGATTTCTGCTTTTACCTGGGCCTGTTTCTCTGGATTTAAGCGACATGGATGCTTTTTTATAGGAAAGGATTCCCCTACATCCACATCATATATGGCTAAGGTTGTACATCCTGGCTTATCCCTACAGACTCTTTTAATTGCCGTGAGTAACCTTGTTAGGTCTTCTCGTTCTGCATCTAAATATAAAAGCATAGTATCCAATCTTCCTAACAATTCAGTATTAGCGAACCAGATAGTAGATTCAATTTGAGAATTGTCTAAGTTTCCATTTGCCTCATCATTCTTGGACTTCTTGGAACAACTAGAAGCTCTGTTTAGAAAATTATAGCCAGCTGATTTAGTGATAAACCTTGCCAAAACAGAATTTGCAAAAGCCAGAGTAACCTACCTTGGGTATATAGTAGAGCCAAGGACAAGTGTTGCCAAGAACAAAAGTACAAGCATCCTCACTATCCCTTTCATCTTTCACTATCCCTTTCATCTTTCACTATCCTTACTAGCTGACATAATCGTGTTTGCTTATCCTTCTCTCGGCGATGATATTGTTTCAACATATTAATATGGCACAGCCAATTCTTTTTCTGGCAATCTGGGGTGTCAGTCAAATAATTGACTTTACCAATTCTTTTGACCACTTTATATGGACCACTGAACCATGGTTCTCCCTGTAAAGGCAGTAATATTAACACCTCATCCCCTGGTTGAAATGTTCGGGTCTTGGCATGCTTCTCTGCCCATTTTTTCATGGTGGTTTGGGAAGCTTTAAGGTGTTCCTGAGCCACTTTGCAGGCTCTCGTGAGCTGTTCCTGGAACACAGATACATAATCTAACACAGAAGATTCGTCCCTCTGTACTAAAACCCTTTCTTTAATTAGTTTTAGAGGACTTCTTATCTCATGTCCATAAACTAATTCAAAAGGACTAAAACTAGTAGATTCATTAGGTGAATCCCTAGTGGCAAACAAAAGAAATACAAGCCCTTTATCCTAATCATGGGAATATTCATGACAGTATGCCCTGAATATTGTTTTGAGGGTCTGATGGTACCTTTCTAATGCCCCTTGTGTCTGTGGGTGGTATTCTGAAAACTTTAACTGTGTTATACCCAAATTACCCATAATTTCCAGAAAAATACTAGACATAAAATTGGAACCTTGATCTGACTGAGTCTCAATCAGTAATCCACATGCAGTGAAGAACTGGGTTAACTTATCTACCACTACCTGCGGAGAAAATTTTCTCAAGGAAATGGCCTCTGGGAACCAAGTAGCCACATCCATGATCGTAGGTATATATTGGTGTCCCGCTTTTAGTTTCGATTAAGGTCCCACACAGTCTACCAACACCCTATTAAATGGTTCCTCAAAAACTGGTATGGGAATTAGAGGTGTTAGTTTTATGGCAGGATGTGGAATTCCCACAATCTGGCAGGTATGGCTTGTTTTACAAAACTGTACCACCTCCTTGGAAAAACATGGCCAGTAAAAATGTCGACTTAGACATGATTGGGTCTTCCAGATCCCCACATATCCCGCTATAGGAATTTCATGATCTATTCTTAATATTTCTTGGCAATACTTGGGCGCTACCACTATCTGGTGAACAACTGTCCAGTCTTCATCTGCAGGTCTGTGAGGAGGTCTCCACTTTCTCATCAGAATCTCATTTTTAATATAGTATCCTTCCGGAACTGCGGAAAAATTTGTTTTTTCCATGACTACCGGAGAAGCTGCTACCTTCGCTCTGGCCAAATCATTCCCCAGGAGTAGGTCATCTCTGTTTACTGGCAAACTATGGGCAACTCCTACTGTTACCATTTCAGACATTAGGTCACACTCTAGGTGCACCTGATAAAAAGGTATGGGTATATACTCCCCGACAATACCATTCACTAAAACCTTGGCATTCAGTGCACTCTCTGGTGGAAAAGTCATGCCTCTTCCCAGCAAAAGAGTTTTGGTGGCTCCTGTATACCTAAGTATAACTATAGGTTTATCTGCCTCACTTAAGGGATAAGGAGTTACTTTTTCTTTTGAGAAGAATTCCCTGTAACTCTCAGGTATCTGACTCATGACTCCCACACTCAGAGCGGTTTTTGTACTTGGCCTTACAGCTGCAGTCAGAGCTACAACCTGATCTGTCGTACTCCCTGTCAGGGCCCCTTTCTCTACATTGACCTTGTGTACCCCAATAAGTCCCATGGGTGTTCCCTGCAACTTCCAGCATTCTGCACAAAGGTGTCCCACCTTGTGGCAATACTAACACTTAAACTTTCAGACCTCACTTCCACCCTCAGCATCTTCCTTTCCGCCTGAGGAGGAGATCCTGGGGCATTCCCAGCTGTCCCTTCTTGTTCTCAGCTACTTACCTTGCTTTCACCCTCTCACCTTCTGTCTTTCCCAGGTTAGTGGGGGTGACTGACAAAGTATTTAGGCTTGTAAACTAACTCGTAATCATCAGCGATTTCCACTGTCTGTTTGGCTGTTGAATCTTTCTGGTTCTCTACATGGGGTCTTACTAATGGAGGGAGTGAATTTTAAAATTGTTCCAAGAGAATTAGTTCCCTAAGGTTCTCATACGGCGCTCTACCTTTAATGCCCACATCCAACGATGAAAATTAATTTTCTTTACCCTCTCAAATTCTGTATAAGTCTGCCCAGACTGTCTCCGGAGGTTCCAAAATTTCTACTGGTAAGCTTCAGGGACAAACTCATAAGCCATGAGAATAGCCTTTTTTTCCATCTCTTAATCTGCAGACGTCTCCTCAGAAAGCATGGCATAAACTTCATGAGCTCTTCCCGTCAAAGTGCTTTGCATAAACAGTGTCCAGCTTTCCTTCAGCCACTTCATCTGTCTGTCTATCTTTTCAAAAGAAATGAAAAATGGCTCTACGTTCCTTTCCTCAAATTTTGGGAGGGCTTGTACAAATTTTAACAGCTCTCCACTGGGTCCTGGACCGGAGACAGGTCTGTCCCACTGTTACGACCAGGTGAGAAGGGGTCTAGGGGTTCCCTCTCAGCCTTTGCCTGGTTTAACCCATAACAGGGTTTAATTTTAGAAACACTGTTTTTAGCTCCCCCTTCACTGAATCCTTTTTCACTGCTACAATTGTAAGACAAAGAAATCAGACAGATTTCCTTAGATTTAAACAAGAAAGGCAGAAGTTTATTAATCTTCAACTCAAATCCAGTTAATGACCATGAATATGCGATGTGATAAACACATATGCAGATAGAGACAGAAAAAGTAGAAAGAATAAAGGGGAAAAGTTTGAGGCAATATCTGTTAGTTATTTACTGTCCTTTGAGTTCACTGTGGAGTCTTTGGTTGCCTGTAAGTCCTGCCCAGTTGGGGCCTAGTTCACGCTTCAACTTGTTTCGATGTCAGAGTCTTTTCTCTCTTAAGGTGTATGTGTCTTCCGTGGGTCCGGTGGCTTGGCAGAAGCGAGAGACAGCCAGGAGAGAGGCTTCCTTGTTGCAGCTTCAGTTGCAAAACCTTCTGAATTCTTTTCTGTGTGGCACAAATAAAAACCCAAGTTGGCCAGCAGGTCAGTCATGTGACTAACTGGCTTAACTACTTCTGCATTTGTGTATTGTATTGTCTAAGCAGGCCTTGGAATGCACTTCCTTACATCTTCAATGTCTGGTGATCAAAATCATTTGGGTTAATTGGAGCAGGGAATAGTCCTTTGTCTCCACAAGCAGCGTCTCTTAGTATGCAAATATCCTTCCAACCCAGTGTCTGGTGATCTTCATACAAGTCATTTCCTCACTCCAGCAACAGTTTAAAATCAATGTTCATTTGACAAAATTAATATGCCTTATTCTTGGCAGGCGGGGGTCTGCATGACACCCACCAAACTTTTCACTGGAGTCAAGACCACCCCTTCATCTTAGTTCCATTTTTTTACTTCGAATTCCCTTCTTTTTCACTTTCTCATTGAAATTCAAGCTTACGTTTTTCCAATTCTTTTTCTTTTTGTTTTTCTTTGTCAAGTTCAAGCTGCCTCATCTGAAACTAAATTTTAGCTAATTCAACTACACTACCCTCTGGTTCGTCTTTTTCTTCTTATTGCAAATGCTGTGCTATTACTGCAATTATGTCTGCTTTCTTAGCTCCTGGTTGTAACTCGAACACCAACAATTCTGCCAAATCCTTTAGCCTAGCCTTGGTTAAGTTTCTCATATCACTCAGGGATACATCCTCCTTCCCCTGAAGGGTTCTAGCAACTGACATAGACATTCCGGTAGTGTAAACTTTACTCTATTGCACAAGAAACCTGTTGTTTATACTTTTCCTCTTTTCCAATTATTATTACCCCACGTACAATTGTACGTTGTTGGCATTGGGTTATCCCGCACAGCGCCCCCAATTATATGTTACCACCAAGGTGGGAGGAGTGCACTGTCTTTTCTAGTTCCACTTCTCCACAGGTCACAACATATATTTAAATATTTACCCTGTTACCGATATGGTCAATCATAGACTTCACTCTTTATCACAGAACAAAGGTTTCTTTAATAAACAACAAATTATCAGTTTATTATAAAATAAGACATAACCAGTAATGAAATAAAGCAGTAATACACAGAGTAAAATACGAAAGTTCCCTTTTTACCTTAGTCCCACAACACACACACACCAACAGGTTAACCTAAAAAAAAGAGATTTTCTTTTTAGAGCTCCGTTACAAAAAAAATACAAAAAAGAATACTTTGGTCAAATACTTGCCAATTCTTGGAGAAAAAAAGAGAAGATATGGAAAGATGTCAGTTGTCCCTTTTTTGGATTAGCATCCCAAATACGCGTAACGGCTGTCACTGGGATCTTTCTCTGGAGCAAATTGTTCAGGCGGCATCGAGGATTTATTCAGCAGGTTTTTCCAGCACCTCAGGAAAAATGCAGCAACAGAGGTTTCAAGCAGGCCTTTCAGGATAAATGTAGCATCAATTTTCCTATTTCTTTCAATCACTTCAAAGAGCTTCTCAAAGACATGGAAAAGCTCACAGGTTTTTTAAAGAGATGGAAAAGGTTGAGCTGGGGTGACTGCTTTCTTGGCTAGTTTTTAAAACTCCAACACACTGTCCAAGGCGAAACCAAAAACAATATCTCAAGAGTCAAGCCTCCTGACCCCTATAAATCTTGACCTGTCACTTCTCCGTAAACATCTCCCTCAAGTCAAAAAGCCCCTGCTGAGTAATTATCTGAAGACAGGTGACTTCCAATAAGGGCTGTTTACAAACTAAGTCCATAGAAACATAGAAAATAGGAGCAGGAGTAGGCCATTCGACCCTTCTCCGCCATTCATTATGATCATGGCTGATCATCCAACTCAGTAGCCTGTTCCTGCTTTCGCCGCAAACCCTTTGATCCCTTTAGCCCCAAGAGCTATATCTAACTCCTTTTTGAAAACATTCAATGTTTTGGCCTCAACTGCTTTCTGTGGTAGTGAATTCCACAGGCTCACCACTCTCTGGGTGAAGATATTTCTCCTCATCTCAGTCCTGAAAGGTTTACCCCGTATCCTTAGACTATGACCCCTGGTTCTGGACTCCCCCACCACCTTCCTGCATCTACCCTGTCAAGTCCTGTTAGAATTTTGTAGATTTCTATGAGATTCCCCCCTCACTCTTCTGAACTCCTGTGAATATAATCCTAACTGACTCAATCACTCCTCATATGTCAGTCCTGCCATCCCAGGAATCAGTCTGGTAAACCTTCGCTGCACTCCCTCTATGGCAAGAACATCCTTCCTCAGATAAGGAGGCTAAAACTGCACACAATATTCCAGGTGTGGCCTCACCAAGGCCCTGTATAATTGCAGCAAGACATCCTCTCGCTCTGAAGGCCAACATACCATTTGCCTTTTTTACCGCCTGTTGCACCTGCATGCTTACCTTCAGCGACTTATGTACGAGAACACCCAGGTCTCACTGCATATTCCCCTCTCTGTTTATAGCCATTCAGATAATAATCTGCCTCACTATTTTTGCTACCAAAGTGGATAACCTCACATTTATCCACATTATACTGCATCTGCCATGCATTAGCCCACTCACTCAACTTGTCCAAATCACCCTGAAGCCTCTCTGCATCCTCCTCACAAAAGACCTTACGATGACTTAAAAAAACCCAAAGTCTAGCATCTATGGAATCCTTTTTTCAGTTTGAAAACACAAGTCCTCAAAATTGAGCAAAAAATGGAAGTACTTTCATAACAAAACATAAAAGCCTAAACCGTTCTGATAGCAAGTCATCTACTTCAAACATTTACTCTACCTTCCTCTCTCCATAGATGCTACTTGATCTGCTGTGAATTTCTAGCATTTTTTGTTTCTATCTCAAGGTATTCATTAGATGTATTATAGGGCAAAAGAACCTGCAGAACAAAAAGGCACAATTTTCAGACTGGTGAATTAAGAAACCTTTGAAGGGGAAAGTGAGAGACAGAAGCAGAGAATGAAAGGGATAGTGAATGAAGTACTGGGATCAAGAATTAGGAGGAATAATCACGATAGAGAAACAAAGAATGACAGGGACTGTGGGACAAAGAGAATGACATGGAGTAATCTAAGGAGAACGATTGGGTCAATGAAGTCAATGGAAAGGAACATCAGGCTGGGTGTGAAACAGGCACCTGATTTACCACCACCTGTTTTGTTCCCCTGCTGAAGTTGACATTCACCCTCAGTGGCTTTTTTCAAATCAGTTTTTCAACTTTCTTTTCTGACATTGATTTACTGTCAAATGCAGAGACAAGTATCACTACAAACACAAAGTGTGATTTACTCTCTTTCTCTCTCTCTTTGGCATTGGACCTAGAAACGCTGATACTGTCTGAAAAGCCGATGGTTAGCAACTATATTAATTTACTTTTTTTATGGATATTCCTGTGTGTCCAAAGGAATCACAGAAATCTGACATACCATTTTGTGTTATGATATTCACAGCTAAAATTTACAGTGGACCAACACAAAATGCTGCCGCTGTTCATCGTGAAATGTCTGATCAGTTGAGTTTACTCTCTCCTATTTTCTCCTGTACGGAAAGTCCTCATCAGAGAACTCCTCTTTGCTGACGATGCTGCTTTAACATCTCACACTGAAGAATGCCTGCAGAGTCTCATCGACAGGTTTGCGTCTGCCTGCAATGAATTTGGCCTAACCATCAGCCTCAAGAAAACGAACATCATGGGGCAGGATGTCAGAAATGCTCCATCCATCAATATTGGCGACCACGCTCTGGAAGTGGTTCAAGAGTTCACCTACCTAGGCTCAACTATCACCAGTAACCTGTCTCTAGATGCAGAAATCAACAAGCGCATGGGTAAGGCTTCCACTGCTATGTTCAGACTGGCCAAGAGAGTGTGGGAAAATGGCGCACTGACACGGAACACAAAAGTCCGAGTGTATCAGGCCTGTGTCCTCAGTACCTTGCTCTACGGCAGCGAGGCCTGGACAACGTATGCCAGCCAAGAGCGACGTCTCAATTCATTCCATCTTCGCTGCCTTCGGAGAATACTTGGCATCAGGTGGCAGGACTATATCTCCAACACAGAAGTCCTTAAAGCGGCCAACATCCCCAGCTTATACACACTACTGAGTCAGCGGCGCTTGAGATGGCTTGGCCATGTGAGCCGCATGGAAGATGGCAGGATCCCCAAAGACACATTGTACAGCGAGCTCGCCACTGGTATCAGACCCACCGGCCGTCCATGTCTCCGTTATAAAGACGTCTGCAAACGCGACATGAAATCGTGTGACATTGATCACAAGTCGTGGGAGTCAGTTGCCAGCATTCGCCAGAGCTGGCGGGCAGCCATAAAGACAGGGCTAAATTGTGGCGAGTCGAAGAGACTTAGTAGTTGGCAGGAAAAAAGACAGAGGCGCAAGGGGAGAGCCAACTGTGCAACAGCCCCAACAAACAAATTTCTCTGCAGCACCTGTGGAAGAGCCTGTCACTCCAGAATTGGCCTTTATAGCCACTCCAGGCGCTGCTTCACAAACCACTGACCACCTCCAGGCGCGTATCCATTGTCTCTCGAGATAAGGAGGCCCAAAAGAATTTTCTCCTGTGCACCTTTTCATGCTTCGTTAAAAATTCACACCTCCCAAAAAAAATCTTTGGTAAAAAAGGCCCAACATTAAAGGAATTCTATAGGAAGTTAAAAGATAAAGTGACAAATACAGGAGATGGAATCAAATCAATGCTGTAATACAAGCGTGGATGTGGGCTGGAAAAGATTATTATCTAGACCAGGTTGGCACCTAAAATTGATGGCTTTCCCTGGAGAAAGTGATTGACTGGACGGATACAGCACGTTATCTTTGACTACTGGACTGCTTATAAAAGTTACATTGTGTTTACTGCATAGAAACAGGCCACTTGGCTCAACTGGTCTACACCAGTGCTCTACAGGAGCCTCCTCCCACCCCTCTTCATCTAACTGTATTAGCATATCCTTCTATTTCTTTCTCGTGTTTATCTAGATTCCCCTTAACTGCATATATGCTGATTGCCTCAACTACGCCTTGTGGTAGCAAGTTCCATATTCTTACCACTCTCAGGGTAAAGAAGTTTCTCCTGAATTCCTTATTGGATTTATTAGTGACTATCTTACATTTATGACCTCTAGTTTTTGACTCCCCCAGAAGTGAAAACATTTTTTCCTATGTCTACCCTTAAAATTAAGGAAAAAGGCGATTGTGAATGAGCCAGAGTGTGGGATTATTTGGATAGCTCTCTCAAAGAGCAGTCACAGGAATGATGGGCTGAATGGCCACCTTCTGTGCTGTCAGATTCTATGAAAATAGAAAACGTTGGCCATTGCTAGAGGCTGCTCAGCTTTTGAAAAGAGAAAGGACTGGTTTATATTTATATAGTGCCTTTAATGTAGTGAAATGGCCCAAGGCACTTCACAGTCCCTAACAGACAAAACTTGTCTTTGAGCCACATAAGGAGATATTAGGATAGGTCCCCATAAGTTTGGTGAAAGAAGTAGGTTTTAATGATCCTCAAGAGAGTAGAGAGACAGAGAGGGTTAGGGAGGGAATTCCAGAGCTTAGGTGGAGACCTCATCCAATTGCAAAATTAAAAGGAAAAAAAGGAAGACTTGTATTTATATAATGCCTTTCATGACCTCAGGATGCCACAAAGCGCTCTACAGTCAATGAAGTAATTTTGAAGTGTAGTCACCGTTATAATGTAGGAAACCACTCTCCTTTTTCAGCCGGAAGCCCATGTGTGCCTTCTGCTCCCTGGACTCTGCCCTGCCTCAGTATGTGCCCTCTGCTCCTTGGACCCTGTCCCAGTGTGTGTGCCCTCTGCTCCTTGAACCCTGCCCCAGTGTGTGCCCTCTGCTCCCTGACCTAGTTTGCCCTCTGCTCCTCAGGCACTGCCCTGCTGCAACATGTGTCCTCTGCTCCTTGGACCCAGTCCCAGTGTGTGTGCCCTCTGCTTCCTGCCCTGTTTGTGTGTGCTCTCTGCTCCGCCCCAGTGTGTGCCATGACTCCCTGCCCCGCCCCAGTATGTGCCTTCTGCTCCCTGCTCCACCCCAGTGTGTGCCCTCTGCTCCGTGCCTCGCTCCAGTGTGTGCCCTCTGCTCCTCAGACCCTGCCCTGCCCCCTCCCTGCCCCCTCCCATCATCAGTGACACGGCCCTTCATCCATACTTTGAAACTCACTCCCTATCTCACCCCCAACTTCTCTACCAGCAAAAGTACCCTGAAAGCCTAACTCCACAATCCTGTTTTCTGTTACACTACCCTCCTATTGTTTGGCAAACACTACCTCTGTTGGGGCATTACTACATTGAAGATGTTGTATTCATATAAGTAATGCTGTCTGACACTTCAGAAATTAAAGAGTCCTGGATAATCAGCACTTCCATCCTTGAGTTGGGATAGTAAATCGAGAACCTGTCTGTCTCTTGCAGTAGTTCAGTTCAATGTTAAAGATCAAAGAGGTGCAGGAAGCATCTCATCCTTCGATTAGACACTCTATAGCCTTCCAAACTCCAAATTGAGCTCAACAATTTCAAATCATAACCACAACTCCTGTTTTCTCAAATAGCAGCTGCTGGAATAGATTCTGCTTTCGCCATTTATACCTCCTCTGTTTAACCAAGTGCTAAGGGTCTGGAATGCATTGTCTGAGTGGATGGTGGAGGAAGATTCAATCGTGGATTTCAAAAGGGAATTGGATAAGCACCTGAAGAGGAAAAATTTGCAGGGCTACGAGGAAAAGGCAGGGGAGTGGGACCTGCTGAATTGCTCTTGCAGAAATCCAAAGCGGACAGGATGGGCCAAATGGTCTCCTTCTGTGCTGTAACCATTCTTTTTCTATGAAACACAGCAGCCAATTTGCACACAGCCAGCTCACATAAACAGCAATGCGATAATGACCAGATACATTTTTTTTGGAAAAGCAAAATACTGCGGATGCTGGAAATCTGAAATAAAAACAAGAAATGCTGGAACCACTCAGCAGGTCTGGCAGCATCTGTGGAAAGAGAAGCAGAGTTAACGTTTCGGGTCAGTGACCCTTCTTCGGAACTCAAATTTTTTTTTTGTGGTTGATTAACGGATAAATATTAGCCATAATAACTCCACTGCTCTTCTTTGAAACAGAGCCATGGAATCTTTTACATTCACCAAAGAGGGAAGACAGACCATCACTTTGACCTCTCTTCTGAAAGACAACACCTCCGACACCGCTGCACTGGATTGCCAGCTTAAATATTTATGCATAAGTCCCTGGAGGAGGTCTTAAAACCACAACCTTCTGACTCAGAGGCAAGGATTCTACCCACTGAGGCACGGCTGAGAAAGACTATAACCCCCTTTAAACAAGCAGCAGCTCAGGTTAACACATTATACTTGCTCAGGGATTACATCACTGTTCTGATTGTCAGTGTCTCATTCAGTGGCTTCCCTCTCCCCCGGAACCATTGTGCGGGACCAGTACTGTCAGGCCGCCGGGGTACTCTATCTGCGTGGTTTCCGGTGAGGTGGCCGGTAGGGGTTGGAGTGTGAGGCCGGTTTCCTGAAGAGATGGCTGACAGCAGAGTGGAGGCAGTGGCTCCGTTTTCGATCCCGGAGCTGGGGGTCGGTGGGGCCGCGCAGACCAACAATAACCCGCTGGCCAGGAAGCTGAATAAAATACTGGAGACGCGGCTGGACAATGACAAGGTGGGCGCTCAGTCAGTCAATGAGCCTGCTGTCTGCGCACTGAGCTGTGACCAGCAACACTCTACTAAATAATCAGAGTAATAATTTATTTACTGAGAATAATGATGGAGAGATTATTCCAAGTCTTCCTAAAATTTAAACAGTTTCCCCTCTTGAAGCACATGATGCTTTGGAAGCTTCAAAGCCTCTGGATACATTGCAATCAAATACCAGTGTGGAAAAAGAGGCGCAGCTTGCTTAAATAAGTTAACAAAGTCTTTACATCAGTTCATTTTCACTCGTTAAAGGTGACACTTGCCTTTTGATTTAAAACGTTTCTCCTATTCAGACATAAACAGCTTCATGGGACAAGTGTTGCTTTGGTCACTATGGCCCTACCCCCCAATATGGGCCACGCCATCGCTCCTTCAGGTTAAAGGGTGCAGATTTGAGCGTTTCTGGTGCACAACTAGTACAGCTATCCCTCACTACATCTGGCTACTACTGACTACATCAAGTACTACTACTTACTAGTCCAGGATCATTCTGGAGAGCAAAGATAATCCTTGGTAACAACATCCTCCCCTCTCTGCTACTTCCCCCGTCCAGAAGCTCAACAAAAAGTGCAAGGAGCTCATGGATGCTTTTTGTTAATACGATTGACAACATTAGTTTAGCTGCTTCTGCTGTGACCACCCCCCGCTACCCAGCCCAAACACTGGCCCCATGTTTCACTCTTATTTCTTTCCAATCCCCCTTCATGCCTTCTCTGAGCTTATCTAGCCCATGAAATCGACTTGACCCTATTACCAGAAAACTGCTAGCCATCCAACTTTCCTTCCTGGTTCCCTTGTTAGGTACTGCCCCCCCACTTAGCAAACTGCTTTCACCAGCCTCATCTTTAAAAAAAGCCTCTTAATGTCTCTTATCCTTGCAAACCACCACTCTATATGCATAATCAATGTCCTTTCCAAAGCCTTTGAATGTGCTATTCCCACCCAAATCTATGCCCAACTTTCAATCAGATTTCAGCCCCTGGTCATGGCCAGATTTCTCTAGAAATGACTTCTCTTCCTGTTATATATCATTGGATCCTTTTATTCTTCAACATGCTGTTTCTTAGTAACATCATCTGCAAACTTGGATCAGTTTCCACACGTTTGCTGATCACCTCTGGATCGTTCTCCACTAGCTCTCCATTGCCTGGGTTGTGGGACACCTTGTGTGAGATATCATCTGAGTCTTGGATGAGCCATGTACTCTGGCAGCCTAGCGTTTCCCATTGTCTTTGGCTTCCTCCATAAACTCTATTCCTTTGCCATTGATTCTAACTCACATCCTGGCTACAATCTCAGGCTGAACCTAACTGGTCACAAACATGGGCCTGGATTTTATCCAGGTGACAGAGTCTTGACTACCGTCGAGAGCCCCACAGCACCTCCTGTGGGGAAGGCCTGCTGGATCGTGCCAATTAGTTACAAATGGATGGTGGTGGGCCTTCCCTAGGATCAAGAACCCCCGTGGCGGAAGTCCAGTCTGCTGACAGCTGTCGGCCAGTCAGAGGCTGACAGCTTTTTAACTGAGAAGCACCACCATGGAGGTGGTGGCTGCTGCTGGTGGAGCACTCACCCAAGGCCCTGGAACCAGACCACAGTTAAGTCATGATGTGTGGGGTTGGCGGTTGTGGGGGAGGAGGGTGTAGGGTGGTCACCAGCAAAGGCAGGGGCGTGCCTCTCAGCGGGCCCCCCTTTCCCGATACCGGGTCCCTCGTTCAGGCACTAAGTACCTTTTAATGAGGGACCCCTCCGGAACCGACAAGTAACCTGCACGGGTTTGCTTTCCATGCGGTGACAGGCCAGCCCACCACTGGGCTAATTCCAGTTGGGGTGGGATGAGGCTCTTAAGTGGGCATCAATTGCTGCTGGGGTGGGAAGGCCGTTCACGGACCTTCCTGCCCCTGACTTAATTTGGGTGGAGGCGGGGACTCCCCGCCACCATCCTGCCCAATTATATGCTCTCCCTACTTCCAAAGCATGTCCTTTTCAATCCTGTACTGAGTTTCCAATCCCATATCCTCTCCATCACAAAGACCATCTACATCCATCTCTACAATTTCGCCTGTTTCTGCCCCTGCCCATCTGTTGCTGAAACCCGTATCCATTGTCACCACCTGGATCGCCCCCACCTTCTACCCAGCATAAACTTTAGCTCGACCAAAATTTGCTGCTCATGTCCTATCCCTATTAAGTCCTGCTCAGCTATCACCCTTGTCCTTGCTAACCTACATCGGCTCTTGGCTCCCCAGTACCTTAAATGTAAAATTTTCATCCTTGTGTTTAAATCCCTTCATGGCCTTGCCCCTCCCTAACTCAGGAACTTCCTCAGAGCTACAACCAACAACACCTACCCACCCCTCCCCCAACTCTCCATTCCTTTAATTGTGGCCTATTGACCAGGCAAATGTCCCACAATTAGTAATTCCGCTGCTTCGGCTTCACACTCTGGGATTCCTGCTGTAAACCCTTCACCTCTCCACTCCTTTAAGATTTTCCTCAAAACCCCACCTCTTTGACCAAGCTTTTTTTATCACCCCTGCTATTATCTCCGTCTTTGGCTTGATGTTGACTTTTTTCCTTTGCGCCTCTGTGAAACGTCTTTGGACGTTTTTTCTATATAAATACAAGTTGTTGCTGTTGTATCTGTAGAAATGTTGTAAATGTATTAGTGAGGATTTCCTCTGTTTTTCAAATATGCTTCCAATATCCATAGTATCTAAGGAGGTTACACAGATGTTTAAATGGGTTTACAATGTCTGTCACTCTGACATAAATGACCTACTCCTGACACAGCTCTGATATATGAAATCAATACAGGCAATTAAAGATTTTTACTAACCACTAATAAGTAGGTACTGAAATCTATAATTAATGACTGAGTACTTAGTTAGAAGCCAGGAGTGAAGAAGCCTGTGGGTTGAGTGCCCAAGCTATGCAGTTTGATATTGAAACATGCAATATTTCTTAATAGTGAATGGTGCTAAGAACATTCTTCCTTCTGTGGAGCAAGCTTCGCATCTCTCAGAAACAGGAACAAAATGCCAAATGTAGGGTGCTGTAGGATTAAAGTACAATAATGTTTAATTAAGAAATTAGGGATTAATGTTGCCTTATTTCAAATAAAGTGACAGTTTTATAGGATGGTGATCCCCATTTCCTACTATTCCACTCTGATGTTATTTGGAATATACCACAATAACTGATCTGACATTAAGCTGCTATGCTTATTACTGTGTCACAGGTTATCAGAGAACCTGGTTCAGACTGGCACACGAAGGGACAGTGCACCAAAGATTGTGGGTTATTTGTTCTTGGCTTAACCTGTTGGAGAGACGAGAATTATATTTTGTTTGCTTTTAAAAGTAAATTAGAAATAGTGTTGATCCTAGACGGGCCAGATCAGAGTATTTTCTGAGGACCTCCCTTCTCCTCTCTTTACTGTGCCGAATTAATATGAGTAATGGAAAAATAATCAGCCACTTCTGAAAGTATTTTTAACATTTATCCACACAAAATAATTGTGCAAATAATTTTTATATATCTACCAATATTCTAGTACAAAACTAGTTAGTACTTCCTCAAGTTTGAACCTTGTGCATGTTCAAGTGTGAGTTGGTGCTGGAGAAAGAGTGTGCTGACATCAAAATTTATGTATCGTAACACTTAGGAAAGGGAATGTTTTATCACCAACTGAAATACATCTCCTTGGCACTTGTTCGTTTTTCATAATTATGACTTCTGTTAAGGAAAGGCTTAAAGGACCATTTTAATATTAAATATGCATTACTGTCTTTCTGTTAGATAATACATTTATTCTTGTTCAGAATAAAATATGCGTGCTAATTTAGCAACTAAACAGATTTTACTTTCAATTGGAACATAAATACTTTCATTCATTTTACTGTTGGTAAATAAGTTAATGCACCAGTAGATCTTCCAGCAGTTTGGTTATTTGAAAAGCAGGAAGACATTGAGAAAACAATTTAGCTACAAGTGAGGAATGCATGGTGTGCAGAAGGGAGAACCAGATGGAAAGGAATGGTGGGAAGAACAAGGTATGTGGAAAGCAGTAATCTAGAGAAAGAAGACAGATGGAAGGGAACACAATGAGAGCAATGTGCATGGTATTCTCAGGCATCCTGTTGTCCAGAGCTAATCCAATCTGTTATAATGTTCATACGTTAGCTTGTAAAATTACGAGACCAGTGAAATTTGCAACTGTGCATCAATGAGCATGTTCTGACTAATATTGCATGTCCACTGATTGTACTCTCACGTGCGAGAAGCTTTTTTGTAATTTCTTAATTTTTATGTTTCTAAAGTTGTTTGTTGTAAAAGAGTCCTACTTTTGAGCTTCTCTATTGCCAGACCAGTGTTTTTTCTCAGCTGCTGGTCCTTAATTCTAAATTAAATCAATTATTTTAAAAATATCATGTATGAAACATAAGTAAAATTTTGTAAGCGTTCTCTAATGATTCAGTGGATAAATGCACCATACTGTATGTTGCCAACTATTCCACACAGGTCAGGAAGCTCCAAATATTTACTTGTGCTGAGTCAGTCGATTCCAGCTGGGTGGCAGTGAGAATGCTACAATTAACTATTGTATCCCTACTAAAAATCAGCCAAGATTTTTGATTTCTGAAGTACTGTGTGAGACATGGTAAAGTTTATCTGTAATGGCCCCTGTGGTCGAGTATGCTTGCTACCCAGAGATACGAATGCTTAGCAAAGGTATTGGAGAGCCTGTGCCACAATTTGAACTATACTGCATGTGTGTTGCTGCCATGCAAATGGATAATGGAAGAAACCTAGAGGCAATAAACTTCTGCCAGGCGTGGACTGTTGATAAATCTGTGGTAATGAGTCTCAAATGTTTTGGCGCCCAATGACAGCAATACAAAATTATTAAGAGCCAGGACCACCATTGATGTATACTGCCAACAGAAAAGAGAATTTCTTCTTCTCCTACCAAAAAAATTATTGAAACTTGTAATTAAATCACTTCACTCATTTTGACTTACAGTGTCACTGGGGCACTTTTAAAAAAACATATTTTTAATCTAATCTGAAAATATGTTCAAGCAGAAGAAGTAGCTGGCTTTTGAAATTGTGTTGTGGCGACATGCATTTACTTGTTCCTGGTACCTCTTAAACTTATCTGTTAATCTTGTTGCATGGTAGAGTTGGAGAAGTGAGCAGCTTTCGTGAGAAAGAAAAGTTGACTTCAATAATTATTTTATTTTTCTGGGCGTTAACTCTTCACAGGGGCCAAAGTTCTCACATTCTAAAAGTTTCTAAAAGCATACTTCAAACCCATCGCAATCCTTTTCATTCACTTTAAGCTGTCCTTTCCTGCTGAAATGGAGAGCAGTTTCAGCAGATTTGGCATGATTACTATTTAGTTATTTTATCTCCGTCATCACCAGTAGGCACTGATTTCTGCTATTACATGGTTCCAAAGACATTGGCAATCCATGGATACTTCTCCCCCCTTGTCATTCTTCTCATGTAAATCTAGATAGTGAGTGTTGGCATTTCGGCCATGGAGAACATTACAGTCAAGGCTAATCCTGTTCACAAGTGCACTTTCCACCTGGGATTGTTGAATAGTGATCAGACACAGGAACACTACCTGATCTTTCTTTACTCTCCCTGGCCAGAAACACTGATAGCAGTTATCTCATGCTTCGATTGTGTCTTGGTCTAAACTTCAATCTAGATAGAAGTACAGTGAAATCTGTACATTATGGATGTTTTAGGAACTGACATCAGCCGTCGTTGTTTTGCAGGTGTCTTTATTTTCAAAATGGTCATTGCATGTACTGTAAACATTTTCAGTGGAATGGGGAGTTCTCTGTTTAGCCACCACAGCGGCAGAGAAACTGCTCCATTCCTGGGATAGAACCGTGGAAGCATTCAGTGTCTCTGCTGCTATGCATGCTGGATAAAGAACTCCCCATTCCACAAAGCCTGCTGCCACCTTGCGCTAAACGGCATACAGTGACCTCACAAGAATTTGGGGGCCGAAAGGAAGCCAGCTTCAAGGGGAAGTGCTGTTGATCCTAATTTACTGCAAGTTCCAGATACAGCAGCTTTGCAACAGGCTGTGTCCTGTGTTTTAAATTGTTAGAGGACATGATGCGCTAAAGGCTGTCTGTAGTTCATAATTTGTGCGTGGATGTGGTTTCAGAGTGCTTCTTGTATTTTGTGCCATATAAGTTATTTGGGGATCTCAATGTCTCATTTTGGGTGCATATATTTATATAGGTTTCAGTGAAATATATAAAACGTATGAATTGGACTGACAAAGTAGATTATTACATCTTATGACAACTTTGTCCTCAATTGTTGTTCTCCCTCTTCCTCTCTCAGCTGTTGATTTAAATATGGTTACAGGTACCTGCTGGTACTTCACCCAACTTGCTACTACTCAAGGGTGAGGCTTTGACAGTGTTTGTCAGCATAGTATTCAATATGGGGTTAGCTGACCTGAGCCTGATCTTGTACAAACATGCGTGCTTCCAGCAAGGGTCACTTGATTAAGATCAGTGGCGGGACCTCTTAAGTGATTATCCCCTCCCTAACCTATCGGTTGAACAGCTACTAACACTCACTGTATAGGCTAACATTAAAGCCAAGTACGATTTGCCTATAAGCATCAGCCAACTCAAGAAAGTCCAAGGATCTACCCCAGGACTGTCTTGACTTTAACCCATTGAAATATTGGGGTGCTGAGATTGTCGTGTTTGAAGCTGGTAGGCATTTATCTAGACTTAACGCTGTTATAGAAAAAGGAACATTCATTTACCCTACTATCAATAAAGCCTTGAAATCCTTATTGCCTGGTTTTCAATAAAATACGTTGATTCTCTGTGATACTTTCATTTGTCACAGTGATTCATAGGAGCTCCAGTTTCTTGTAGGAATTTCCCAGTAAATACTAATTTGCCAGTGATTCATGACAGTTCTTGTTTCTCTAAGGATTTCCTTGATCTCATTTCTCAGAGGGACTTGTTTTAACAAGCTCCTTAGATGTGCCCCAAATTCTTCGAAATGTGCTTCTTGTAAAGCATCAGGATTTGCCATGATGCCCTTGCTTTATACAGAGGTGTGCTATATTGCTAAAATCTGTGTGACCAATGATTTTTTTTTAACAGCAGGTTTATTTATTTAAATGTAGAATTGATGAGAACCTTAAAATCTAATTTTAGAAGTAACCGAATTTATGGCATTGGGCTTTAAGACCTTCATGAAATAGCGAGCTTCCAGACCTGTGACCCTATGACTGGATGCTGCTGTATATTTTACTTGTGGTTCATTATACTACTAGCTTTCAATGCATGTCTGAAACCTCAGGTTACATCATCACACTACTTTCTAATAGTTTTAATACAGTTCTCCATAGCGAGTACAGTAAAGAAAAGGTAAGCAGCTCTTCAACCTGTAATTTAAGATTTCTAAAAGTATACACAGTCTCAATGCAGTACATTTCCTATTAAATCGTAAAATGTGCCCATTAACTTCACAGGACATGTTGGAGGCTCTCAAAGCCTTGTCTGTATTCTTCACTGAGAATAGTTTACGTACCAGGAGAAATCTGCGAGGAGATATAGAGCGACGGAGCTTGTCCATTAATGAAGAATTTGTACGTGTATTCAAAGAAGTCAAAGAGGTACGTAGTCAAACATCTCTTACATTGAAGAGGATTTGTGGCTTGTGAAGTGTTGATTGATCGCATTTAGATTATTAAATGATTATGAATGAAGGTTCTTTTTTTTTAAAAAAAGTTTTAAGAACAAATTGGAGCAAACTGAGTGAACAGAAAAAGTCACATTTTGCTTCTTAAACTTGTCTATTTTCATTAGGCAGGTTTTGTTAGTTTTCAACAAAGTTGCTGTATGGAACATGTCCTGAAGTGGCATGCTTCATCTTGATAAAGAGAGAGAGCGAGAGAAGAGATGACCTGAGCTTTCTTTTTTTATCTGGATGATTACATTGAAGACTACTAGAAAAGTTGGGGAGTGCTTTAACTCTCCCATTGTGGGATAATTAAATTTTGAATAATCCCAGTATTTTGCCTTGATTGCCTTATCTGGCAGATTACTCTGAATATGTTCTAAACATACTTCTCACCAATTTATGTCCTCTACTTCCTCAGTGTACTTTGAAGCAATAATGTGAATTTTTCTTGCAGAAAGGAAAGAAAGAACTTGCTTTAATATGATGTCCTTCATGACACATCCAATTAAGTGCTTCTAAAGTGTAGTGACTGTTGTAACTAGAGAAATGTGGCAAACAATTTGTGCGCAGAAAGGTCTGACAAACAGTAATACAATAATGAGCAGACAATCTTGTCTTTGGTGATGTTAACAGAAGGATAAAGTTTGGCCAGGGCACCAGGGGAAATCCCCTGCTCTTCCTTGAATAGTGCCATGGAATCTTTTACCTGAGTGGGCAGATGGGGGCTTGGTTTAATGTCTCATCCACAAGCTGGCACCTCCGACAGTGTTCCTCCAATTCTGACCTCTTGCACATCCCTGATTTTAGTTGCTCCATCAGAGGTGGCCATGCCTGCATCTGCCTAGGCCCTATCAGGTATGGTAAGCATAGTGGTTATGTTACTGGACTAGTATTCCAGGAGAGCTGGACTAATAATCCAAAGATGTGAGTTTAGATCCCACCATGGGAGTTTGTGAATTTGAATTCAGTTAGTTAAATAGATGCTGGCTATCGGATTGTCTGAAAAACCTATCTGGTTCAACTTATGCCAGTTAGGGAAGGAAACCTGCCGCCCTTACCTAGTCTGGCCTATATGTGACTCCAGACTCAAAGCAATGTGGTTGACGCTTAACTGCCTTTGAAATGGCCACTCAGTTGTATCAAAACTTTATAAAAAGGTATAATAATAAAACTTGTTGGACCATCTGCCATCAACCTAGGCATCAGATTCAGACACGACACACAATAAAGGCACACCCAGCCCAGCCGACCCTGCAAAGTTCTCTTCATTAACACCTGGTGACTTGTGCCAGAATTGGGAGAGCTGTCAAAGACAAAAGAACGAAGAAAATTACAGCACAGGAACAGGCCCTTCGGCCCTCCAAGCCTGTGCCGATCCAGATCCTCTATCTAAACATGTCGCCTATTTTCTAAGGGTCTGTATCTCTTTGCTTCCTGCCCATTCATGTATCTGTCTAGATACATCTTAAAAGACGCTATCGTGCCCGCGTCTACCACCTCCGCTGGCAACGCGTTCCAGGCACCCACCACCCTCTGCGTAAAGAACTTTCCACGCATATCCCCCCCTAAACTTTTCCCCTCTCACTTTGAACTCGTGACCCCTAGTAATTGAATGCCCCACTCTGGGGAAAAAGCTTCTTGCTATCCACCCTGTCTATACCTCTCATGATTTTGTACACCTCAATCAGGTCCCCCCTCAACCTCCGTCTTTCTAATGAAAATAATCCTAATCTACTCAACCTCTCTTCATAGCTAGCGCCCTCCATACCAGGCAACATCCTGGTGAACCTCCTCTGCACCCTCTCCAAAAGCATCTACATCCTTTTGGTAATGTGGCGACCAGAACTGCACGCAGTATTCCAAATGTGGCCGAACCAAAGTCTTATACAACTGTAACATGACCTGCCAACCCTTGTACTCAATACCCCGTCCGATGAAGGAAAGCATGCCGTATGCCTTCTTGACCACTCTATTGACCTGTCCCACAGATTAGTCAAGCAACAGTCCAGTACAGTCATACTCAAAGAATCATACCAATCAGCCAATGTCCCAGACTCCTCCACTATCCATGGGTATGTCCTGCCGCACTGGCAGAACAAACCTAACAGAGATGGTGGCACAGTGGTATACAATCAGGAGGGAGTCGCCCTGGGAGTCCTCAGCATTGACTCTGGACCCCCTGATGTCTCATGGCATCATCACCTACTGCCCTCCCTCAGCTGATGAATCAATACTCCTCCATGTTGAACACCACTTGGCAGAAGCACTGAGTGTCACAAAAGCACAAATGCACTCTGGGTGGGGGATCAAAATGGGTATGATTATGCTGGAAAATGGAACAGTCACCCACTGGCGAAGTATTAGCAGTATTTTGTTGATCCGTGCTCAATAATGGTTGGATTCCAGTTCACTGCAAAGATCCACCATAACTTGTGAACATTTAGGCTACAGTTACACTACAATTGTAGTGTCTATACAAAACAAGATTACTTTGCACCAATGCTATTGTTGTAGTGAAAGTGTGCGATCAGAGTCAGACCTGAGTGGAGCAAAATGGAATGAGATTCCTTCCTCCATGTTGAGTCCTGACTGCAGATTTATAATACAACTTCGGTTTTACATGAAGACAAGCCACTTAAAATGGGCACTCGCGTTGTACTACAAAAGTACTAAATAAAATCTCTTCATAAACAGATCAAGACTTCATATTTTGTGTATCTATCTCATCACATTTGAAATTAAGAAAAATATTTTTATACCTCCTTTCATGCAGCTTTTACTGAGAGGAGGGGGATTGAAAGGTGTATGTTGCTTATTTTTCTAGTTCTCATGAATCTTGATTGAGGGTTCTGGAGCAGTTCATTTCTTGACAGTTTTCACCACAGGATGCATGTAGCTGTAGCTGAGACTGATGTGGAGCAAGAAGGATTTACAATAATGTGAGGCACAGTCACAGCATTACTCTAAAAGTTATCTGATAAAGAGTAATTATTAACTAGAAATGATTGCATGGGATGTTGCTACAATTGTAATCATATATGGAGTTCAGAGCATGTCGTAAGCCATGAAAGCACAATTCAAAAATGTTTATAGCTATCACATTGAATCCCATTAAGAGGTTGCAGCATTGTAAGGACTTATTTCTGGTCATTGTTTAATAGTAATAAATATATTACATGCACACACAACATATGCAATTAAGTTGGTAGAGAAGTTTCATCCTTTGACGACCTCCATGTGCATTTTAGTTTGTGTCTGGGAGCTTCCCTCCCTTTTCTATTAATTGTTTTCAGCTTATCTCTGCCCCCCCTGCTCCTGTTTTCAACACTTCCCATTTCTCCTTCTCAGTGCACCATGTTCCTCCTTGTTCCCTAAACCACCACCTTCTGTTCACATTTTGCAACACTTTCCTTCTTGGCCTGCCAAACTCCTTCTCATGCAAACTCCAGCTAACTTGTCCAAAATTCTGTTTTTCTCAACCTATTTTGCATTAAGATCTGCTTACCAGTCACACCTATCTTTGCCAATCGAGTCTTTCACTGAGTCCCTGTCCTTAGAATGTTACAGCACAGAAGAAGGCCTTTTGGACCATCATGCCTGTGCAGGCACTTTGAAAAAGTATCCAATTAGACCCATTCCCCTGCTCTTTCCCCATTGCCCTGGAAATTTTTTTCCCATCCTCCAGTACATTTAATTCAAAATTTTTGACCTGATTTGTCTTGCTTCCCGAAGAAACTTTGTTGAGCTCTGTGCAGCAACACGTGCTCTGCCTTTCTGACTTGGATCTCTTTTGCATTCCTCTCCTTCTCTGCCCTCTACTTTATCCTTGGTGGTAGAGACTTCAGTCACCTTGGTCCATCACTGTGGACCTTCCTAAACCTTTCTGCCTTGCTATTTCTTTTGCCATCTTCAAAAGGCTCCTCAAATCCTACCTCTTCAGTCATGATTTGGTTACTTTTGTTAAATCTGCTACTACCACTCAGCCTTTGTTCTTGTCTCTGTGCAGTACCTGGAGACATTTTACTACATTAAAATGTTGTATCAATGCAGGTGGTTATTTTTGATTTTGCTAAGCCATGCACCACTAACAGGCAACATGGTTCTAGACCTTTGCTAATGCTGTTCTAAGTAATGAGTTTCTGTCCAATTTTCTCCTATCCTCTTTGGGAAGGCATTGCTCTCCATCCCATCCTCCCAGCAGTATAATTTTTTTAAATAACTTGTTATGCTGTTAACCAAAATATTTTATTTTGAACAGAAAAATAAATCCCATTGTGTTTATGTTTTTTCTTTTATCACAGCTATGTAAAATGCATGTTGTTTTCACTCTGTCATAGGAACTGGAGGGTGTTCATGAAGATGTCCAAGCAATGAGTGTCTGCTGTCAGGATATGACCAGTCGTTTAAAGGTAGGTTGTAAGAAACCCATACCTCTCACAGTGTAGATAGGAACATGGCTGGATTGGTATTATACAACAAGTCTGATAAGTGCTGACTACTGTTAACTCTTCTATTTTCATATGACACGTGTGCTGTGGCATTTTGTGGGTTAAGGCTCGGGTTGGCAGATGACATTCAATACCTTATCACATGTATGAGACTATGATGACATCAAAGCACGAGGTTATTCTCTGCCAGCTTACTAACAGTAGAAATGTACATTGGTTGTGGATTCCGTCTCCTCCAGAGGAGCATTTTGTGTCTAAATATAAATTTACACTTCAGAAACAAACCAGATTCAGAGCATTTTCAGGTAAGTGAAATTTGTTATTTCACATTGACTTAACATTCAACAACAACTTGCATTTATTTAGTGCCTTTAACATAGTAAACATCCCAAGGCACTTCAAAGTTGCATGATCAGACACAAATTGAGCCAGAGAAGGAGACATTAGTGCAGGTTACCAAAAGCATGGTCAAAGAGGTAGGTTTTAAGGGGTGTCTTAAAGGGTGTGGAGAAGCAGACAGATTTAGACAGAGAATTACAGAGCTTGAGGCCTATGCAGCTGAAACTACAGCTACTGACAGTGGGCTGAAGGAATTGAGGGATACACAAAAGACCAGAATTGGAGGAACATGAAGTTCTTGGAGGTTTCTAATGCTGGAGGTGACAGACAGGGAGGGGCTTTTGAGGGATTTGAACATGAAGAAAATTAAAAAATTGATAACTGCCTGTTCACATCACAGCAGGCATCTAAACCACCACTTTCAAGCTTAGGCAGTAGGATAATTTGAATATTAATTCTACAATTTTTGCAGTTTATTGCCTCAGGGTCTTGATGGGAAACTCTCCAATGTATATGTGTGTTGCTTCCAGATCAGTAAGAGCAACAAGAAAACAATTCTTGTGGTTTGGCAATGTGCTTGGAATCCGGATGCATGGAAGTACTTTGCTGACCAGTATAGGTGGACTGAGCTGTTCAGTCTGCAAGTGAGCAGAAATAGTCTGTTCTTGATTCAAAATATGAAAAGAAAATACTTCATCCCATTCCACTAACCTCCACAGTCGGATCTTTAAGGGTCTCATTTAAAAGATGACTATTAATGAATGCAGATTGACCTTAGGGGAAGTTTGCCTTGATGGACTAGGGGGAGGGAGGGAAGCAACAGAGGTAGCTGAACCGATGGTCTCAATTGTAGTGACAAAGACGTCCATGAGCTCCTTACACTTAATTGTTAGAAGTAAGGGTGAAGAAGGCACGGGAGATCAATTGTCAAAAGCCTATTTATTCTGAAGAGAAGCTGGGAGTTAATTTTGAATTCCAGGATGATCCTGGATTAGTTAGGAGTTTTGGGTTAGAGGAGAGCAGGACCTGATGGTGTTTTATGTGGTCAGCCAGATCTGGTGATGAATGGCTAAACCAGTTGTTCAACACAAACGTTCAAGTCTGTATCACTTGGATTTAAGGGAGTGGAGATGAGGGTTATACCGGGGGAATGGCCAGGGTGAGAGAGAGTATTGGGCCAAGATTTTACCTTAGGCGGACGGGAGCCGGCCACTGATTGAAAAGTCAGTGGTGAACCTGCTTCCGCCTCGCCTGGGGATCTAGTCCGTATTTTGTGGGTTCCCGGGCTTTAATTGCTCTGAGGTGCGACTTCCATTGGCTTGAGGTAGGAAGTCCTGTCTAATGGAGGTGCCGGCTGACAGCTTTTAGACCCGGCAGTGCCACTGGGAACAATGGACACTGCTGGGATTACATCCCAGCTTGAAAAAATGATGTCAGGGAGCCTGGAACAAAGGTAAGTTTTGGTTGCTTTGCGGGGATAATTGGTCAGGTCCCGGCGAGGTAAGGGTGGTCGATTGGGAGTATGAGGGGCGTGTTAGGGGTGGTTGGGGTAGTGGAGGTGGCCCTCCATCGGGCACTGCCCGATCAGGAAGCCCCCCCGGGCCATTCGAGAGCTGCCTGCTTTTGTCAGGCAACTTCTCTTGGGTCTAGGACGCCCGCTTGCCAAACGTAAAATCCGTGTGGAGGCGGGTGAAGGCCCTTAAGTGGCGACTTAACTGCCACTTAAGGGCCTTGATTGGCCTGGGATGGGCGGACCGTTTATTGCCGCTGCCACCCTGCATAAAGTGGGAGCTCTATTTAACGCCACCCCCCCCCCCCCCCCCCACCATCCCGCTCTTCGGGGGGGCGGGGGGGGGGGGCGCGTAACATTCAACCCTTGGTTTTAGTGGGGACAGTGGAATTAAAGGTGGAGGTGAGGGTGGGGTTGAGCAGATATGTCATGGTGAATGGAGGGCCAAAGGCTAGACCAGGGTTGTCCAACATATGGCCTGCTGCCCAGAGTCTGATCTTCCAGACTTCCGAAGGTTTTCATCCAGCCCGCGATGTACACTGCCGGAATGTCAGGCACCTTGGCGGGCAGCTATAGGTTAGGACCTTGCTTCCACACAATATGGCTGCACCCAGCGGAGAGGCCTCTGTAATCCACATTTATGGTGAGTGGGAGCAGGGAGCAGAGAGCGAGCAGTGGAGAGTTAGGGACACACAGAAAGAGAGGGGGAAGAGAAAGAGACGGAGAAAGAGGAGAACAGAAAGAGACGGAGAGAGAAGGGGAAGAGAGAGGGGGGGGGGCAGGAGAGAGAAAGAGAGAGGGAGGGAAGAGAGAGAGCAAGGCAGAGAGAAGGGGAGATAGAGACAGTAAGACAAATTTTTAATGCCTTTATCTCCAAAATATTCACACCGGCCCCTTGTATGACAAAAATTGTAATGTGACCTAGTACACAAAAAGATTGGACAGCCCTGGGCTAGACAGTTGGGAATTTGTAAGTGCCATTGTAAGTGACTTGGGGAAGAGTTTTTTCTAGGGGGGGGGACACAGAAGGAAGTGGGGTTGGGAGGGGGAAGGGAGATTTGAGTAATAGATTGTGAGTACCTGCCAAAACTCCACAAGATGAGTTTCGATTTTATCCATATTGTTGTGCAGATGTTTCTGGTTGGGACTTTTTTTTTCAAATTTGGAAGACAGTCATCTTGAGTTGCTCTGACATACTGCTAATGTGACTTTCAGAATGCTGTTTGCATAAGCCTGGGAGCAGGTTACCTGTTCCCACCCCTTTAGGGGAGATGGGAGTGGGGAAAAGGTTAAAACTGTGTTCTGGGTAGAAAAATCAAATGTGTTGAATGTAATTTTCATTTTTGACTTAGACTTGTATAATTGATCGGCAGTAAAATATGTATTTGTGTAAGAATTGTTGATGTGTTATCTGAAGATGTTAGACCTTGGATATATTTGACTTTTCTCAGGTACTTAACAGCAAAACACATCTTTTCTGGTTCATTTCCAGTTAGCAAAGGAACAGACACAAGATCTGATCATCAAAACTACTAAGCTTCAATCAGAAAAGTAAGTAACGTGCATCATTTCCAGACAGCTTATCTTAGAGGCTGTTGGGGTTTCTTTCTTATGTTTAGTTCAGCCACTTTAAAGATATATTCTACATTGCATGTCAGTGCTGCTCTGAATATCCAAGAAGAATTCTTGTGCACTTTAATCTGTGTTTCTTCTAAAGCCTGGAAGAAGTTGGTCATCTTCAATAATACATAGAGGCTAGTGGGATATAGGTTGTGTATATATCATAGTGCTGTTACCGATGGCTGCCTTGACCTTAGTGGCAGTTCTTTAATTTAAATGAGGTGCTGGTGGCACTCCTGATGGTGGGGTAGAGAGGATTAATTCCTCTGGAAGTATTAGCAGCAAAGCTGGAGTGACATTGTGAACTGCTGTCACTTTCTTCCATTTTTGTCTGGCCACAGTCATCGGTGGGGCAAGTCCCATAGCACCAAAGACCAGGCAAACAGAACCACGTGTATTTGAAGCAGTTCTACACAGTAACACATAATGGCATAGTAATGTTTTGGGCAGGAGAATACCAATATTTTATCTAGCCTACCTTTCCAAATCACCCATCAGTTTCCTCATGATTCTGTAACTGAGGAATTTATTTATTTAGAGATACAGCACTGAAACAGGCCCTTCGGTCCACTGAGTCTGTGCCGACCATCAACCACCCATTTATACTAATCCTACATTAATCCCATATTCCTACCACATCCCCACCTTCCCTCAATTCCCCTACCACCTACCTATACTAGGGGCAATTTATAATGGTCAATTTACCTATCAACCTGCAAGTCTTTGGCGTGTGGGAGGAAACCGGAGCACCTGGCGAAAACCCATGCAGTCACAGGGAGAACTTGTAAACTCCGCTGGAGTACCCGGGTCGCTGGAGCTGTGAGGCTGCAGTGCTAACCACTGTGCTGCCCAATGAACAGGAATTCATCCTGTTCATTCTAAAACCTGCCATTGTAATAGCTTTCTGGAATTAACACAGCCCACTTGTGTTCTCTTAGACTTTTATCTGTTTTAGTGGTTTGGGTGTCGCTGTCTATACCACTTTATGACCTATTCCTATTTACTGTGGGAAGGTGGTGGTGGGCTTTCACCTTGATCCATTGTAGCTCTTGTAGTGCTAGTACTCACACGATGGTGTTAGAGAGTTTCACGGAATTGGCCAAGCAGGAATGGAGGAACTATAGTGTGAACGTCAATTTGGTGTGGACATCGAAGAGATACTTAGAGGTGATGGTGTTCCAACAACATTGTATTTCCTGTCCATCTGGTTGGTTAGCTCACTAGGCAAAGGAGGTGCTGTTGGTGAGTCGCTAATTGAATAGCACTTTCAAACACATGACACAGATACAATGAGCCAGTCAAATGGTCTCCTTCTGTGCTGTATGATTCAATGAAGCTTTGTGAGATTCTGAGGTGCACCCTATAAGTAGTAAAGAAACTGCTGTTACAGTGCTGGTGACGAGAGCTGGTATAATGACTTCAGTGGCAGAGGAGCAAATCATGCAAACAATTCTGTTCTGGATGGTTTTAAGCTTCTTGAGTGTAGTTGCAGCTGCACTCACCCAGGTGGGTGATGGGAATTCCATCATGCTCACCATTTGAGCTTTTGTTGGTGATATGCAGGTGTTGAGTAGTCAGGAGGTGAGCCACTCACAGTAGAGTACCAAGTCTCTATTCTTGTAGCCACATTGCTAATCTGGCTGGTCCATTTAAACTTCTGGTTACTGGTGACCCTCAAGATGTTGATGGATGACTCAGCAGTGGTAATGTCTTTAAAGGTCAGGGAAGATGGCTTGGGTTTCTCTTTTTCAAAATGCTCATTACCTGGCAATTATGTGGTATAAATTATGCCCTGTTTCAGGTCCTGCTAAAGGCTGGTATGGGCTGTTTTACTATTGGAGGAATTCTGAAGGGATCTGGATACTGCAGAATTGTCATTGTACAGCCTCACTCTGGACTTAAAGTTGAAGGAAATTTCATAGTATAGTAACCAAAGATGATGGGGCTGAGGATACTTCCTTGAGGAACTTTGCAGAGGTGTCCTGGGACTATGTTGAATGCCAACAGCCATGATAATCTTCCATTGTGTTAGGTAGAACTCCAGTAACTGGAGTGTTCCCTTTGACACCCATTAACTTCAGTTTTGGTGGGGCTTGTTGGTAGCATAGTCAGTCGGCACAGCCTCCTTCACTTCTCCTCTGATGAGAATAGTTTTCAGTTAGCAGAAGAATACACTCTCTATCAGACTGTATCACTTCAAATCATGTTTAGTACAAGAAAAAATAGCCACTAATGGAAAATCACCACTGCAGATTCAACTTAACTTTAGAACTTCTGCCTTCTTGAGTACAAAACTGACACAGATGGGGCATCTCTTCATTAGACTTTTACATAACTCTTCATATACCAGCTCAGATGCTAGAAATTTCTTTGGGGAATTAGATGTCGTAACTGTAAATTCAGGAGAACTTTTTGAGCTGGTGGCACTTGCTAAATGGAAGATGATTCTGGTACTCTAAAGTTTAAACCTGGAATACAGAAAATGCAAAAATTCATAGTTGAGCAAAGCTTATCAAATCCAGTGCTGGTTTCCTGAACTCCATTCAGTCTCTAGACCTAAACGTGTTGCTTTGAATTGATTTACTTTTGACAGTGTGTATAATCTTCAGCATGTGGATAATGAGTTAGCAGAAAATACTAAGCCTAAACAACAAAGATTCTCTCCCACATGCAATAACCAAACTTAAAGTGATTGGACAAATCGTAAATAGATGTTGAAAAAGATGTTCTGATTTGAATTGTGATCAAACCCCAACCCATTGTTGGTATTGTGCTGCTGATTCTTGAAGCGCAGGTCTTCTTGTTTATAACATCTTAAACCTGAAAGATTTTCTAAGGCCAGTATTACTGAAGACAGGGTAAAAAGACGAGAATTTCCTGAACACTGGTCATAACAAATCTGGTAGATTTAGCTCGGAGTTGTATGAGACCCATGTTTCTGCGTCAGTATAGAAGTCGGTTTTGCCTGTCTGCTGTCCCTGTGAAAACCCCTCATCCTCCAAATGTCAATTTTTACAAATTTAAATAATGATGAAGTGAGAGGATTTCTCCAGTGGCTGGTTCTGGACTTTGAAACCAATAACTGCAATAGCAAAAAAAGGAATGTATGCAGTCCTGGTTTTTTCATCAGATTTCTTGAAACAGAGATTAAGTACAGTAATCTACAGATTATCAGAGCTGTACTGGCTCAAGAGGATAATTTTTCCCCTTTTAGTGTAGCTGTCAATTACTGATTACAATTCTTATTTCAAAACTCAGATACTGTCCTAAAGATAAGCTATTGGGAGTGGTTGAATGAAAGGTTTGAGTAATGTATTAACCAATAAATTCCTCAGGGTTAAACAGAAAATACTCATTTATCCTGTAAATTAAGTTATTTGTTACATTCTTACAGCTTTATGATTACTAACCAGCCATTATCTTTCTGCACTACTGATTTTTCTTGTTAGTATCGTACTGTAAATAATTGAAAACACATGCACAATATCAGTGCTTTTGGAAGTGCAATCAATTTGGAGTGTGAAAGTGATAGTCATTTTTATGCCATAAAATGTCATGCTATTTGTATAGGATTTGCCACACAGTTATTTGTCATTCAGCTGTATATTAGTGGGCAATTAATCAGATTACCAAGTCAAAACCAGAAACTGGAATCTTTAAATTGCTATTTTCAAATGGTATTATCTTCAAATACTATCTTATCATGAAGAAAATCCCATCAAATGCATAGAGCAACAGTTAGTATCCAGAATAAAATTAATTCTTTTGTTCTTTTTAAATCTTAGTTTTAGTGTCTTGTTTCATTTATTGTGCATGAATCTCAGTATTTTCACAAATGTGCAGAATTGCACTGTATTTTCACCATTAAAATAATTGAGAAGAAATGAAAAAGCTATATTTTTGTGTGAACCATTTTACTGTGTTTTATTAGGACAGTTACATGATTAGATGTGATAAACTCGGGCATACAATACCAGCCTTTGTAAATTTCAGTTCAGCCATTCCCTGAAGTCCACTCACTGTACTGTTATCCTGTCTTCTGGCACTGATAGTCACAGATCAAAAGTGAGTTTGTACTCTGGGATGGCACTTATGCTGCCCACTACCAGAATCTTCTTTGTATTAAAGCCTTGGCTAGAAGAGGGTGTTTTAATTTGGCACTGGCTTCATTCCAGAAATTTATAATTGGGACTGAAGTTTTAGGTGGTTGATGAACATAAATTGCAACATAACTAGCAGTCCCTAAAGTGAGTGACTTGAAGGAAGAATAAAAATTTTGAAATTGCAGTACCCTAAGTATTGCCCCAGTTGGAATCCAGTAACTTGGCACATATTAGAAATGAGACCGTGGCTGGTTTGATGTGTCCAGTCTGAAAACAAGCTTCATTATTCCAGAAAGTCTGATTATATTCAACTTGATCAATTTATTGTAGCTACACATTTTTGTCTTGTCTTGTTTTTGTTGTGATACTACACTGAAGTTAACCACATTTGTGTGCATTGTCAGTAAAGATGCAGAGATCAGTCTTGGCCTAGTATCTGCAGTGTGCACTGCACAACTAGCAGATTTAAATTAGACAGCTGACTGCACGATGCTGCACCATATGGACTGCGCATTGATCACTACCTCAGCCAGTTAATTTTTAATAAGAAAGCATGGGCTTATCTCCTATTACAAAAACAACTCCAAAATAAAAGTGTTCAAGATGATGGAAAGCACTAGCTCACCGAGACTACTATAATAGGCAGTCTTACACCTGCTGGCCTCAGGACAATCAGTGCCTGATATCTGAGCCTCATTATTGCTTTTGCAATGCACACCCAGTGCTTTATGTTGCTTCATCTTGATGCAAAAGCAGTTGCATAACTCCATTTATTTGAACGCTACTGGTTGGCATCCTTCCATCTCAGAAAGATGATGGACATGGAGCAAACAATCCATTTAGGTGGGGTGGCTTCTCTTGGGGCACCTTTGCTGATGGCTGTGAAAGCCAATCTTTGAGTGGCAGATTCTGTCACAAATGCCACATGTGAAACTGCCAAGTGACGCTGTGAGTTGTTTTTGATGTTGGCACCTGTTGCCAAGCTGCTGCAGCAACTGGTTGTTGTGGTAGTGCACACCAGTCCACAGGATGTGTCGCCATTTCCCTCTTTTGCGAACTGGTGTCTCCCAGGTGTGATAGTTGACATTTAGGGCCTTCATGCCATGCTTGCATGCATCCTTGAAGCGGAGCTTTGGGTGCCCCACTGGTCGTCTGGCCCTGGCTACCTTACCATACAGAAGGTCCTTGGGTATTTGAACCCTACTAAATGCGCATAATGAAGTTTGAGGGGTGAAACAATGATTAAGTCATAATCGAACAATCAGCCACTTTTTATAAATTGGTTATTACTTTACGTGGCCATCAAACACCTCTTTCAACAGTCACGTTGTGCATTAAATCTTTACTATCACCAGCTGTACATACGAACATACGAATTAGGAGTCGGGCACTCAGCCCCTTGAACTTGCTCCACCATTCAATAAGATCATGGCTGATCTGATTGTAACCTCAACTCCACATTCCTGTCTACCCCCGATAACCTTTCACCCCTTTGCTTATCAAGAATCTATCTACCTCTGCCTTAAAAATATTTAAAGGCTCTGTCTGCTTCCACTGCCTTTTGAGGAAGAGAGTTCCAAAGACTCTCGACCCTCTGAGAGAAAACATTTCTCCTCATCTCTGCCTTAAATAGGCGATCCCTTATATTTAAACAGTGAACCCTAGTTCTAGATTCTCCCACAAGGGGAAACATCCTTTCCACATCCACTCTGTCAAGACCCCTCAGGATCTTATATGTTTCAATAAAATCACCTCTTACTCTTCTAAACTCCAGCAGATACAAGCCTAGCCTGTCCAACCTTTCCTCATAAGACAACCCGCCCATTCCAGGTATTAGCCTAGTAAACCTTTTCTGAACTGCTTCCAATGCATTTACATCCTTCCTTAAATAAGGAGACCAATACTGTACACAGTATTCCAGTTGTGGTCTCACCAGTATAACTGTAGCATAGTGTTTTTTTATTATTGTGACATGGGGGAGTTTTCTAATGCTTTCCAGTTTTCACTCCCATTTTCCTCTCCAAAGTGCATTAACTCTTGCTGGGGTGTGGTTGCATGGTGCAGGTCATATGTTGATAGCTCACCCAAGTCGCTGTTTATGTATGAATCTTTACTGTGAGTATTGACACACTGTTCAACTGTGGGGAAAGTCACAGCTGTGTTTGATCTTCTCCTCAGTTGACATGAGTATTTGCTTTCTGACAGAAGTTACTACACAACAGATGAGTTGAAGAATTTTTCTTTTTTTTAATTCTCCCAAACTCAGGGTGCACTGAGGTTATTTGTAGCACCCTTACTACAATTGGGTAATTGAGTGATGTGGTTGAACTAAGTAAAGATCTTCTTTGAAGGTTGCTTTGTTGAAATGCTACATTGATTCCCAAACTCCGCCCCCACCAAAATAATATGTTATTTGAATTTCTGTGTTAAAGACATGTTCATTTTTCACAATAAACATGACCTCAATTGGTAAGCCTATAACAGTCTGCTAACATGATTTGAATCAGATCCAAAAATGGAAAATTCTGCTTCAACACATCTGAGCCTGTCACAGCCAAACTCAACAGGTCCTGATGGCTTTGTGATTTTGTTTAGGAGTATATGAAAGCTGGACATATGCGATGAACAGGTGTTACTGCCTGCTCAATTTACTGGATGCAGGTTTCTTTGCAGATAAGGTCATTGAAATGGACAAATAGTTAGTATTATTCCTACCTTTCAAAGTTTTAGAATTATATTCCCACCAGAAACCTGCACATATTCCAGTATTATATGCTGTTTCATTCCCTTCTGGCTATTTCCATTTTGTGTTCTTTTAAAGAGACAGTTAACTATATATTCTAAATTTTAAAATATTCAAATTTTTACATGTCCAACTGTGGTCTAAATGAGCGAATCTACATCTAACAGCTTTCTTGTGCAGCATCAGTGCTATTTATTTTTCCGAGTGCTTTTGAACCATTGCCTTTTAAATTGCTCACTCACAAAATCAAAATGCTATGAGGATGATTTATGATTTTGTACACTAGCCCATAAAAACCAATGCATAATAAAATGTCTTAAATTTGATTGCAAAGGGAAAGTACCTTCATGTGAACTCAAGAGATCTATATGTTTATTAGCTTCTCAGTAGTTGAATTTGTTACATGCTTCTCTGCTCTTTTGAAGGTGCAGCTCATGCTGGGGCACGGTTCCACAGCCATCGGCAGCCCTATGTGACCCAAGCACATATTCTTTGTGTGTAATTTTTATGTAACTAACTAGACCTATGTAACTTGAGTTTTCCCTGAGTCCAATCATGTGCGCATTTTGGTTGCCGCTCTGGACCGCAGCCTTTCAATCTATTTCCACTTTTGCTCTTCCTTTTTAACTTTTCTCTTTACCCCTCCTAGACCCCTCTCTTCTATCATTTTGACTTCTTTCACTTCTCTGCTTTCAGGTACTCTGCCCTCCCAATTCCCTACCCCAACTCTTCAGTACTCCTTGAACTTACTGCTCTCTTGCTACAGTCCCAGACTTGACTCCCTCTTGGATAAGCCTACAGGTTTCCTCTGTGCCTCTTTTGACATCCTCTGGAGAGCTCATTGAGGCACTTGGCGCTGACTCATTGTGAACAGCAACCCCAATTACCCCAACCCATTCTCTCGTCGACCTTCTCGCCCAGTGCGCCCGCTGGGGGTTAATCTTGCCAATCTTCTTCCTGTCCGACATACCCCTCCCACTGCTGATCCTGTGGATTCTGCCAGCAGATCCCTCGAGAATGTCCGTTCACTTGTGAACAAGGCCCTTGCTATCTATGAAGCTTTTGTGGATGATTGCACCGACATCATGGCCTTAATGAAAACCTGGCTGATAGGTGATGACACCTTTCCCCTTAATAAAGTCTTCCCGCCTGGCTACATCTTCCACCACTTGCGATGCAAAGTCGTGGTGGTGGTGTGGTGCTTAATCACAGATCACACCTTGGCCTGACCCCTACGCCTCTTGCACTTTCTCCTCCTTTGAGCATTTCACCTTATTCCACCCCTCTTACCTCTCTTTCAAAATCACTGTTCTTTACTGCCCTCCAAGTATGATCAAAAAAATTCTCAGATATTTTCACATCTTTCCTCCCTCAGCCTCTGCACCGAATGACTTCTCATCCTTGGTTATTTCATCATCCATCTCAACTCATCATGTTCTCTCTCTCAGTTCATTGGTCACCCCCTTGACTTTGCCATCTCACGTGGTCTAGCTAGTCCCATTGTATCAATTACAGATAACAGCTATCTCTGATCACTTTCTTATATCAAGATCCACTAACAGCCCCCCCACTTACATGCCCCAACCTTAGCTCCTGTATCTGTCCCTGGAAAAATCTATCCCCCAATTCACTTACAGGAGCACTTAAAAAATCCCAACTGTCTAGTTTTTGGCCCTCCATTCGCCACAACATTTCTGCAGCTACTGATTTGACAACCACAACCTCATCTCCTTCTTTGATCTCCTATTCCCCCCCCCCCACCCAAAAAAAACTACTCTCTGTCACCCTTGCTGTTTCCCCGGTACGGCTGTCATCTTCAGTCCCTTAAGTCCAAGGGACGCAAACTTGAAAGGATATGGTGGAAAACTGGTTTAGCCATCCACTGCCAGATCTAGTTGGACCAATTAAAACACTATTGGGTCCTGCTGTTGTCTGCTAAAACTGCTCACTATTCCAGGATCATCCTGGAATGAAAAGATAACTGCTGGCTTCTTTTCTCTACTGCAAACTGTCTCTTAAACCCCTCTCCCCTTTTCCTCTCCAACAATAAGTGCGAGAAGCTCATGGACTTTGTCACTTTGAGACCATCCAATCAGCTGCCTCTGCTGCATACCTCCCTTTTATTAGCCCACCTGGCCAAACTTCTCTTAATGTCCCGTCCCCCCCACCCTCGCCCTGAACTTGCATCTTTCTCCACTTTCTCTCCTACGTCCCCTCATGCCCTCTCAGAACTCATCTTGTCCGTGAGAGCCACCTCCTACTCCCTTGACCCTATTCCCACTAAATAGCTGACTACCCAACTTCCCCCTCTCTTTAAATCTGCTGTCATCACCCCTCTCCAAAAAAAAATCTCTTGACCCCACTGTCCTTGCAAATACCGCCCCATCTCCAAACTCCCTTTCCTGTCCAAAGTCCTTGAACGTGTTGTTGCCTCCCAAATTCATGCCTATCTTTCCCGGAACTCCATGTTTGAATCATTCCAGTCGGGTTTCCGCCCCTGCGACAGCACCAAAATGGCTCTTATTGGATGTCATTTGTGACTTTGATGTGACTGTGACAAAGGTAAGCTTTCCCTCCTCGTCCTTCTTGACCTGTTTGCAGCCTTTGACATGGTTGACCACACTATCCTCATCCAACACCTCTCCAGTGTCATTCAGCTGGGTGGGATGGTTCTCACCTGGTTCCATTCTTATCTATCTAATTATAAGGCAAAGAGAGTGTTAATAGTTGTAGTAAAAGACAAAGCATTTGTCCAGTGAGAGTGTTAATGGCAGAATAATGAACGGCTCTGTACGAAAGCAACAACATGAAAAATAATGTTAAGACTGGCACATGGTTTAAAAAAAGCACAATCAAAATGGGGGTCATGGTTTTAAAAAAAAAGAGGCTGCGTTTGCTGACAATATGAAAGGCACAATTCAGCATAGCGGCGCCTCATCAGACCCCTTTCCTATCCTGAGTGGTGTGAAACAGGGCTGTGTTCTCACACTTACACTGTTTGGGATCTTCTTCCTGCTGCTCTCACATGCGTTCAAGTCTTCAGAAGAAGGAATTTTCCTCCACACAAGATCAGATGGCAGGCTGTTCAACCTTGCCCGTCTAAGAGCGAAGACCAAAGTATGGAAGGTCCTCATCAGGGAACTCCTCTTTGCTGACGATGCTGCATTAACATCCCACACAGAAGAGTGTTTGCAGAGACTCGTTGTCAGGATTGCGGCTGCCTGCAACAAATTTGGCCTAACCATCAGCCTCAAGAAAATGGACATCATGGGACAGGACGTCAGAAATGCTCCATCCATCAATATCAGCGACCACGCTCTGGAAGTGGTTCAAGGGTTCACCCACCTAGGCTCAACTATCACCAGTAACCTGTCTCTCGATGCAGAAATCAACA
Organism: Heterodontus francisci; assembly: GCF_036365525.1. Taxonomy (NCBI): domain Eukaryota; kingdom Metazoa; phylum Chordata; class Chondrichthyes; order Heterodontiformes; family Heterodontidae; genus Heterodontus; species Heterodontus francisci. Next base: position 32,030,498 of record NC_090376.1, on the reverse strand, counting down.
AGCGCATCAACAAGCGCCACTGCTATGTCCAGACTGGCCTAGAGAGTGTGAGAAAATGGCGCACGGACACGGAACACAAAAGTCCGAGTGTATCAAGCCTGTGTCCTCAGTACCTTGCTCTACGGCAGCGAGGCCTGGACAATGTATGTCAGCCAAGAGCGACATCTCAATTCATTCCATCTTCGCTGCCTCCGGAGAATCCTTGGCATCAGGTGGCAGGAACGTATCTCCAATTATGGAAGGTGGCAGGATCCCCAAGGACACATTGTACAGCGAGCTCATCACTGGTATCAGACCCACCGGCCGTCCATGTTTCCGCTTTAAAGACGTCTGCAAATGCGACGTGAAGTCCTGTGACATTGATCACAGGTCGTGGGAGTCAGTTGCAAGTGATCGTCAGAGCTGGTGGACAGCCATAAAGGCGGGGCTAAAGAGTAGCGAGTCGAAGAGACTTAGCAGTTGGCAGGAAAAAAGACAGAAGCGCAAGGGGAGAGCCAACTGTGTATCAGCCCCGACAACCAATTTTATCTGCAGCACCTGTGGAAGAGTCTGCCACTCTAGAATTGGCCTTTATAGCCACTCCAGGCGCTGCTTCACAAACCACTGACCACCTCCAGGCACTGACCCATTGTCTCTTGAGACAAGGAGGCCAAAGAAGAAGAAGAAAGAAGAAGAGTGATAAGGTTAATAAACATACATCTTTCTTGTTTAAACTCAAGAAAACTTATCTGATTGGTTCATTTACAATTAGAATTGGAGGAACAGGAGCAAGTGCTCACTGAGGTGGTAAGCTAAATCACTGTGATAAAAGAATAAATCCTGTTGCGGTCAAACCAGAGAAAGGGGGCGAAAGGGGTGCCTGAGACCCCTTCCTCACCTGGTGGGAAGACAGTTAATTAATGGACTACTTCCATTTAAACAATGGAAAGCAAAATGGGTCATCTTAACAGTCATTCTATTCCGAAGTAACAATAAGTATTCCTGACTAAATATGTTTGATGGAAGAAAGAGACGCAATTGGTTTTCATGCACAATTACCATTTTCAGAGGAAAAAAACGTATACAATAAGTTTTTTTTATTATTTAGAGATACAGCACTGAAACAGGCCCTTCGGCCCACCGAGTCTGTGCCGACCATCAACCACCCATTTATACTAATCCTACACTAATTCCATATTCCTACCACATCCCCACCTGTCCCTATATTTCCCTACCACCTACCTATACTAGGGGCAATTTATAATGGCCAATTTACCTATCAACCTGCAAGTCTTTGGCAGGTTGCACCCGGAGGAAACCCACGCAGACGCAGGGAGAACTGGCAAACTCCACACAGGCGGTACCCAGAATTGAACCCGGGTCGCTGGAGCTGTGAGGCTGCGGTGCTAACCACTGCGCCACTGTGCCCTCAAGAAACATTTTTCATGCTGTATTTTCAGATTTCCCCATTTAAAAAAAAAGGATTGTAGCTGGTTCTGGTAAATGGTATAAAACTTGTTTGTAGGACGTAATTAACCAATAGACTTCAGAATGATGTAACAAAAACATGCAACTCAACCTGTCTGATTTATTTTCCTGATAGCTAAGAGAAACGCTGTAGATTTGTTTCACTCAGATTGCACTTTATGAATTCTACCAGCAAGACCCTCATGAATAATGCTGTTTTTGAACTGATTTTTATTTTCTTTCCATAGCAAACATTTTGTTTAGAATCTGCACGTCTTGTTACAGTGCCAGACAGTACAGCTTTAACTTGCGTTAACTGAACGAGTTTGTGATTAAGTATAATAAAAGCAAAAAACTGCCGATGCTGGAAATCTGAAACAAAAACAAAAAATGCTGGAAATACTCAGCAGATCTGGCAGCATCTGTGGAGGGAGAAGCAAAGTTAACATTTCAGGTCTGTGACCTTTCAGCAGAACTGAGAGGTAAAGAAGACATTAGTTTTGAGTTTATTTTTAAAAGGCAGGCTCATGATTTTTCAGAGTTATTGTACAGAGTGAACAAAATTGCTACCTTTTACTAAATATGTTTTAGTAATCTTAAGAACTTTTTTTCTATTATGTCCTTTCTTCACTTTAAGTTAGTTTACATTGGGACATGATTTTAATGGGATCATCTGCTTTCTGATACCTTGCTTAAATAACCATGTGAGCAGCACAATGAGTGTTAGGTTATTTTAGCATAAAATTGAATCCTCACCTGGTATCAGCATAGATGCACTTTTCAATAGGTAGCCACTGGATTGCAATAAGAGCAAGACACACACAAAAGCAAAGTACTGTGGATGCTGGAAATCTGAAACAAAAACAAAGCACTGCAGGTCAGGCAGCATCTGTGGTGAGAAAATCAGAGTTAACATTTCAGGTTGATGACCTTTCATCAGAACTGGCAAAGATAGAAATGTAATAGGTTTTGAGCAAGTGAAAGTTGGGGAGCGTAGTGGGGGAAGAGAGGGGAAAGAAAGACAAAAGGGAAGGTCTGTGATAGGTGGAGGGCAGGAGACATTAAATGACAATGCCAAGTGCTGTGAAAGCAAGTTTTGGTAGTGATCTGATCTAACACGAGAAGGGAAATGGAGAGCAGTGAAGGTGAACAAGGTAGAAGAAACAACTGGAAATCTCATGGGAAAGAAGAGCAGAACTTCTTCAAGGTGGGCATTCTTGCAAGAGAAGTGGCAGTGAATTAAACACTAATACAAAAGCAAAATACTGCGTATGTTGCAAATCTGAAACAAAAACAGAAAACACTCAAAATACTCAGCAGGTCAGCCAAGACACTTGCCTGATTTTCCTTCTCTCTTCCTCCGAATTTAGGGATGCGTATATCAGTTCTATTATCCTGCTGTTGCCCTGATTCAGATTAGCTAACTTAGCATATATAGGATATCAAACCTGGAAATTTCTTGACCTTTATGGCTCAGTTTCACACTCGATGGAACTTATGCCACTGGCAAATATTCAAGTGTTCCTAATAAATAGACAAGAAATATCAATAGTGAAGGAAGAATTAATTTTGTGAGGAAAATAGATGTTTGTACTTAAAATAACGAAACAAAGCATGGAACAAGAAATGGTCGTCAACTTGCCAAACTTTCTCCTTTGAATGAATTATGTAAAATTTGCAATGTCATGGGTTTTATCTAACCCAAAAACCTGTACAGCCAATTAGTTGCGCTTTTTTGAAGTGCAATGTAGGTAAATGCAGCAACCAATCTGAACACAAAAAGCTTCCACAAATAAATGGCAAATTAACCTATTTTGGTGATGTTGGTTGAGGAATTGATATTGGCTGGGACATAGGGAGAACTGACTGTTCTTTGAGTAATGCTACCTGAACAGGGACATAGGATATTGGCTTGCCATATCATCCAAAACATGGCACCTCTGATGAGCAGCACTCCCTCAGTACAGGACTGAAGTGTCCATCTAGATTATATGCTTAAATCTGCGATTAGGACTTGAACCCGTGATCATCTGACTCAGGGGCGAGACTGTGAACTGAGCCAATATGTTGTGAACCCCAATGTTTTTTTTAAAAAAAAGTACATGTCTTAATCACTATTGAACAGTCGTGCCCAGTGGTAGTAAATGCATTAGTGTCCAGAGATTCTCAACATAGAGAACTCTTGCTAATCAAGGTTCTGTGGAGTAAAGTAAGGGAGAGAGGCAAATACTAGAAGTTAGCAATCCATGCTAGTCTCTCACACATACTAGCTTTGGGTTATTAAGTTATTGCCTTGGAAATAGTGGAAGAATATCATTATCCTCCTGGAAAAGGGCAGGAAAAGTAGAAGGGTGTCTTTCTGGGGTGGAGATGGCTCCAAAAGAGCATGCCTGGCAATGAAAGTATGAAACTAAATCGACATTCTGGTGGGACTTGCCTGGCAGGGGTCTGTAGAGTTCTTAAGCCACTGTTGATGATTGACCGGTGTTGATGTTGACCAGTTCGTCTGGACCATTAATGGAATCTAAATTGGTCGAATACTGTGTGGGGTCAGGACTGAGTGCAATGTACTCACTTTGTGGAGTCAGGACTGAGTGTTGTATACTTAATGTGTGGGGTCAGGAAGGATGAACAGACTAGGTCTCTTTTTTTCTTCAATAAGAAATAGGAGCAGGAGTAGGCCATTTGGCCCCTCGAGCCTGCTCCGCAATCAATAAGGACTTCCCTACTTTTATACTCCATCCCCCTTGCAATAAAAGGAAATATTCCACTTGCCTTCCTAATTATTTGCTGTACTTGCATGCTAAGTTTGTGATTCATGTATGAGGACACCCAGATCCCTCTGTACCGCAGCATTCTGCAGTCTCTCTCCATTTAAATAATTCTGCTTTTCTATTCTTCCTGAAGGGTGACCTAATAGAGGTCTTTAAAATTATGTAAAATTTTGATTGAGTGGATACAGAGAGAATGTTTCCACATGTGGGAAAGAGCATAACTGGAGGCAGTCAATATAAGACAGCCACCAAGAAATCCAATAGGGAATTCAAAAGAAACTCTTTTACCCAAATTTTGATTTAGTTGGGGAGTCCAGAACCAGGGGACACAATTTCAAAATAAGGGGGAAGCCACTTAGGACAGGGATGAGGAGAAATTTATTTACTCAGAGGGTTGTGGAAGCTCAGTCATTGAGTATGTTTTAAGCAGAGATTGAAAGCATTGAAAAGGAAGCAGTATTAGCAGTCTTAGTGGGCTTAAAAGTGGATAAATCCCCAGGCCCAGATGAGATGCATTCCAGACTGCTATGTAAGGCAAGGGAGGAGATTGCAGGGGCTCTGACACAAATTGTCAAATCCTCTCTGGCCACAGGAGAAGTGCCAGAGGACTGGAGGATAGCAAATGTGGTACCATTATTTAGATTTAAGGTAAGAGGCAGGAGGTTTAGAGGGGATTTGAGGAAATTTTTTTTCACCCAGATGCTGGTTTGAATCTGGAACACACTGCCTGAAGGGGTGGGAGAGGCAGGAACCCTCACAACATATAAGTAGTATTTAGATGAGCACTTGAAACGTCATAGTATACAAAGCTACGGGCCAAGTGTTGGAAAATGGGATTAGAATAGATCGGCTTGATGGTCAGCGCGGACCTGTTTCTGTAGTGTATAACTTTATGACTCTATAAAGAGTGGTAAGGATGTGGAACTTGCTACCACAGGGAATAGTATGGATGCATTCAAGGGGAAAGTAAGCATATGAGGGAGAAGGGAATAGAGGGTTATGCCAAAATGAGGAAAATGGGAGGAGGTTCGAATGGAGCATAAATGCCGACATGGTCTGGTTGGGCCGAATGGCCTATTTCTTTGCCATAAATCCTATGTAAAACTTTAGGGAATGGAATTCATTCCACTTGGTTCTATATAATTCTAAAATCAATACCTAACTGGTAGTGTAGTTCTGGATCAACAAGCGTTGGAAAGCTTATCAGTGCTCTGTGCTGGTAAATTGCATGTTTTTTCTTGAGTAAGCTCTAGCAGCAATCCTGTGCATAATAGTGAGGCAGGTTGGAGTACTCCAGATCTGCCTGGCTCAGATATCATATTACCAAACCTGCTAGAGCTACTTTAAACCTGTCTACCTCCTTTTGGCCTTTTCCAGGAGGATAACCATATCCTTTTGCCATTTCCTGGCCAAAGGGTAGGCTGCTCATCCACTTTCGTGCTATCACTCTTTCACTTTCTAATCCAACACTGGCAAATATGTGAAACTGGCATGGATTGCTGGTCCTCCAGTATTCCTCCCTCTCCTTCACCTCACTCCACACCCATTTGGATTGGCAGAGTTTGTGAAGTTGGGCATGAATCGGTTTATTGGCACTTTTACTGGCTCTTTTATCTTTGAGACCGTTGCTTTTTAAAACTGAAATTTATGTTTTTATTTCTTAGGTTTCACACTGTCTTTAAAAAAAATTATTCAGTGTTATCAGGCGTTATGTTTTCACAGGGCCTTTGATCTTTGAAATCCTTTGTTCCACTGCTGCATTTATTGCCTGACTGTTATTTGGTCTTCAATTTTCTCATTTCTGTTGCCCCTTACTCTTGATAAGATTGTTCATCTAGAAACATACCTGGTATTTTGTCACCACTTAGTTTTTTTTGATCTAGGTGATAGTTATTTATGTACTATAACCATTCAAAATATGGCTTACAGGATGTAGCAATGTTATCAGATTCAGACAGGCATTTTATTTATGAAGGTCTGCCCCTGTTTATCTTCAGAATGTAAAACCAACCTACTTTCCCTGTTAACTGAATTCCTGCAATAGTTCACCTCTTTGAAGGTTATCAGGGACTTTTCTACTATTATTTCTTCCGACAGGATTTTGTAATGTAAACTTTAAAGTAATAAGTTACAGTTGTTCTCTCCACCAAAAAATATTGCATCTTTCTCCATCCATACATCTTGTAAGTTTGAAGCATTTACACCACAGTGAAGTTCAATATGTGGTCAAACTTCACAATGTCATATTGTATAGTGCCTTTCTCCCCCATTTCTACTGTCCTCCCTGAAAGTTGTAACTTAGATTAGTGTACAGCTGTATCAGCTGCATTGAGGCACCTCTCTCAAGTGACCTTCATTCACATGTGAACTTATACGATAAGTATTGGCATGCTATTCTACCATGGAGGGCATTCATGAAATTGAGTCTATCCTCACCAGGATACATCAGGCACTGGATACCAATCTGTACTGGGAGCTTGACCTGAAAATTTTTCACTCTCTTAGTTCATAGTTTGCTGTCTCTATGAAACCAACTTGCAATATATTTACAATGTTTAAATGCCCTGAGGAACTCCATGCAGCCCCAAGGCATCACTGCAGGACGTCATCAGAGCCACACCCTATTGCCTTCTACTGGTTCATCAATGACACTCTCTTCATCATAAGGTCAGAAATGGGGCTGCTCACTGATCATTGCACAGTGTTCAACTCTATTCACAATTCTTCAGTTGATGGAACAGTCCATGTCCATGTGCAGCAAGACCCAGATAACATCTAAGTTTGTGGTTATATGTGGCAAGTAACATTCATGCTACACAAGGGCCAGGCAATGACCAAGTCCAACAAGAGTTCCTAGACAGTCAATGGCATTACCATCGTCTAATCCCTCCAATCAATATCCTGACCACAAACGCAACAGGACCTGTTACAAACGTCATTGCCACTTCAAGTCAGAGGTTGGGTATTTTGGGGCACGTGAATCACCTCTATCCCCAAACCTCTCCACCACCTACAAAGCACAAATCGCATCTGCCTGACTGGATGCAGCTGCAAGAACACTCAAGAAACTTGGCACCATCCAGGACAAAGCAGTCTGATTGATTGGCACACCATCCACAAACAGCATAATGTGGCTATTGCGTGCACTATCTACAGGATGCATTGCAGCAAGTTTCCCAAACCTGCGATCTTCACCTAAGAAAAGGACAAGTGAGGAACACTGACACCTCCAAGTTCCCACCATCCTGACTTGATTAATTTTGAGTAAGTTTAATGTTAGTAAAGTTAATGGTGATGTTACTGGACTAGTAATCCAGAGGCCAGGCTAATGCCCTGGGGACGTGGATTCGAATCCCATCATAGAAGATGGTGAAATTTGAATTCATTAATAAATCTGGAATTAAAATCTAGTCTAATGGTGGCCATGAAACCATTGTCGATTTGTTGTAAAAACCCATCTGGTTCATTAATGTCCTTTAGGGAAGGAAATCTTCTGTCCTTACCTGGTCTGGCCTGCATGTGACTCCAGACCCACAGCAATGTGGTTGACCCTTAATTGCTCTTGAACCGAGGCCATTTAGGGATGGGCAATAAATGATGGCCCCAGCAACGCCCACATCCCATGAACAAATAAAATAAAAGTGTGGTAATGTGTTGAGAGCAGCTGATTACTTCTGTGTCTTACCTGCAATAATAATATTACATTTGTATGCTCTCTCCCTTCCTGCCACACTCTGGTGATCATTACCCAAATTGCTACCCTACTCTATTACCTTGTTGCTTCCCTTTGATTTTTCACATCTCCTCAAATGTTCCCTCCCCCCACCCCCCACCCCCCACCATTTAGTTTAATGCCCTCGTTATACAACTTGCCACGACACTGGTCCTAGCACAGTTCAGGTGAAGACTATCCCAACGGTACAGCTCCCACTTTCCCCGGTACTGGTGCCAGTGCCCCATGAATCAAAACCCATTTCTACCACATCGGTCTTTGAGGCATGCATTACCTCTCTAATCTTATTTACCCTATGCCAATTTGTTTGTGGCTCAGGCAATAATCCAGAGATTTTTACCTTTGTGGCTCTTTTTATTTTAGCCCCTAGCTGCTCATACTCACTGTGCAGAATCTCTTTTCTAGTCCTGTCTATGTCATTGGTACCCATGTAGACTGCTCCAACTGGATTCTCCCCCTCCCACTGCACAGGTGCCTCTCCAGCCCCGAGCAGATGTCCCAAACCCTGGCACCGGGCAGGCAACACAGCCTTCTGGACTCTCGCTCTTGGCCACAGAGCACTTTATCTATCCCCCCCTCACTATACTGTCCCCTACTAATACTACATTCCTATTTACTCCCCCTGCTTGAATGGCTTCCTGTACCACAGTGCCATGGTCGGTTTGCTCATCCACCCTCCAGCCCTCGCTCTTATCCATACAGGTTGACAGAACCTCAAACCTATTGGTCAATTGCAAGGGCTGAGACTCCTCCAGTTCTGCCTTCTCAATCCCCTTACCTGCCTCACTCACAGTCACACACCCCTGTCCCTGACCACTGACCAAATCAGAAGATGCTATTGTGTGACATGTGACTGTCTTCTGGAACAAAGTGTCTAGTTAACATTCCCCCTCGCCAATGCATCACAGTGTCTGTAGCTCAACCTCCAGCTTATCCACTCTGGTTGAAGTTCCTCAAGCAGTAGACATTTACTGAGACATGGTTGCCATGGATCATATTTCTGTTTGCAAGCTGCCCCCTACTGCATCTGTAACACATCACCTGCCCTGCTATGCTGATTGTGTTTTAAATAACTAATTTTATTTTTTTAATTAATGCTTCTCACCAGCACTTGCTCTAATTTAAACCTTGGTAATACAGTAAACCTTACTGCTTAAAAATGAAACAAAACAATAGACTCAGATTCTTACTGCCCTTCTGCTTGCATGTCTTAAATAATTAGAAGGCAGCTACTTAAATTTTAGTTTTATGTTTTTTAAATTTCCAGCTATTAGCACACACATCCGAACAACAGTGCATTAGCCTAGCTATTTATAGATACTCCCTAACAGCAGTTACACACCAAACAGTCACTTTACAGCTTTCCTGTGATGTCACTGTCTCAAGGTTGCCCTCTATCTCTGGGAAACAACTTGCATCTTCTACAACTACTGGAGGCAGAAAAAGGAGCACTTATTGCCCCCTCTGCACCAAATTCCCGTCTTTGCACTCTGGCTGCATCTCACTCAGGCAAAGTCTCCTCTCCATGCACCCTTTACTCCATCCAGTTTGAAAACCTGACTGCTTTTATAGAGCCCCTGATGAGTCACTAGCTAGCTGCTACAGTAATTAATAGATGTTGAACCAACTACTTTCAGCTGATTGACAGGTAACTGCCACTACCAGGCAGCTGCCTGTAACAAGGAAATTTAACTAACATAAGTTTGAAAGTTCTATGTTAAAGCTTGACTCTTAATTTAAATTGAACTTGAGAAAAACTTACCAGAACTTACTCTGATGAAAGGTCACTGACTTGAAATGTTAACCTTGCTTTTCTCTCTATGGATGCTGCCAGACCAGCTGAGTATTTTCCAGCACTTTTTGTTTTTATTTCAGAATTCCAGCATCTGCAGTATTTTGCTTTTATTTACCAGAACTTACCATGTGAACCAAATTCCCACCGTCACACTGTGACTGCGTCTTGCTCAGGCAAAGTCTCCTCTCCGTGCATCCCTAAACCCTAGCGGGCTCAGAGTTGCAAGTCCTCCTATTTGGGCACTATGGCACATGGAGGGGCCTCCTGGCAGCAATGGCACCCCTGTAGCAAAGCACCACCTGCCCATACCAAACCCCCATCATCCTCACCAAGGCCCTGGACTCTACTTCAACAACAAAAACAAGAAATGCTGGAATCACTCAGCAGGTCTGGCAGCATCTGTGGAAAGAGAAGCAGAGTTAACGTTTCGGGTCAGTGACCCTTCTTCGGAACTGGACTCTACTTATTTGCTTGTGAGTGTGCCATCCATCCATGGCATCCTCTTCTTCCAGGGGGTGCAGTCCCAGCAGTAGCCACTTCTCCCAGTGGCACTGCTGAGCTGCCAGCCCTCCAATTGGCCGGCAACCTCTGGGGGCAGTCAGCTGTTCATAACAGGCCCCTATTTTCGGGTTTCCTAAATTTCCCCAATCTTCTGGCCTACCACTAATTTTTGCAACATTGTATGCCTTTTCTTTCAATTTGATCCTTAACTTCCTTAGTTAGCCTCAGATGGTTCTTTTTTTTTATTTTAGAGATACAGCACTGAAACAGGCCCACCGAGTCTGTGCCGACCATCAACCACCCATTTATACTAATCCTACACTAATCCCATATTCCTACCACATCCACACCTGTCCCTATATTTCCCTACCACCTACTAGGGGCAATTTATAATGGCCAATTTACCTATCAACCTGCAAGTCTTTTGGCATGTGAGAGGAAACCGGAGCACCCGGAGGAAACCCACACAGACACAGGGAGAACTTGCAATCTCCACACAGGCAGTACCCAGAATTGAACCCGGGTCACTGGAGCTGTGAGGCTGCGGTGCTAACCACTGCGCCACTGTGCCGCCCTTCTTATAGAGTCTTTCTTTCTAAATGGAATATGTCTTTACTGAGAATTCTAAAAATCTCCGTAAATGTCTGCCACTGCTTATCTACCATCTTACCTTTTAATCTATTTTCCCAGTCCACTTTAGCCAACTCTGTCTTCATACCTCTGTAATTGCCTTTATTTGAATTTAAGATCCAAGTTTCTTCTGGTCAGTGAATCAGTAATAAGGGAGGAATACGCTGAGAATTAAGAATGAAGAGGGAAGTTAGAAGCTTTTTCACCAAGAAGATTGTTAGAAGATGGAATGCTACAGCTGGCAATTGAGGCAGATGCTATTACATAATTTAAAAGGAAATTGGTTAAGATTTTGAAAAGGAAAAATACGAAAGGCTATGGAAAAAGGGCATACAAATAGGATTAGTTTCAGTTGAAGAACTAGCACTGAAACAGGCCTAATGAAGCAAAAGTGCTGCTTCATTGCTTTAAATTCTATGAACGTTTTCATAGAATCATTACAGCACAGAAGGAGGCCATTTGGCCCGTCATGCCCATGCCGTTCTCTGCAAGAGCAACTCAGTTAGTCCCACTACTCTGCCCTTTCCCCATAGCTCTACAATTTTTTCTCTTTGGGTGCTGATCCACGTCTGTTTTGAATGTCTTGATTGTATCTGCCTCCAGCATGCTCTCAGGTAGTGCATTCCAGATCGTAACCCACTTGCTGCATAAAAAAGTTTTCCTCATGTTACTGTTGGTTACTTTGCCAATTACCTTACATCAGTGCCCTCTTGTTCTCAACCCTTCCGCTGATGGGAACAGTTTCTCTCTATCTATTCTGTCTAGACTCCTCATGATTTTGAACACTTCTATCAAGTCTCCTCTCAACCTTCTCTAAGGAGAACAACCCCAGCATCTCCAATCTGTCCACGTAACTGAAGTCTCTTATCGTTGGAACCATTCTTGCAAATCTTTTCTGCATCCTCTCTAAAACCTTCACATCCTTCCTAAAAGTTCAAAATTAGACATTATACTCCATTTGAGACCAAACCAGAGGTTTATAAAGATTCATCATAACTTCCTTGCTTTTGTACTCCATGCTTCAATTTATAAATCCCAGAATCCCATATGCCTTTTTAACTACTTTCTCAACCTGCCCTGCCAACCTTCTGCACTCCTTTTAGAATGGTGCCCTTTATTTTCTCTTGCCTCTCCTCGCTCTTCCTATCAAAATGTACCACTTCACACTTCTCTGCATTAAATTTTATGTGCCACATGTTCAGCCATTCCACCAGCCTGTCCATGTCCTCTTGAAGACTATCACTATCCTCCTCTTACTTGATAATACTTCCAAGGTTTGTGTCATCTGCAAATTTTGATATTCTGCCCTGTACACCCAAGTCTTCAGTCATTAGGATATGTGAAGAAAAGCAGTGGCTCTTGCATGGACCCCTATGGAACCCCATTGTATACCTCTTCTTGTCTGGAAAATTGCCATTAACCACTACCCTCTGTTTCCTGTCACTCAGCCAACTTTGTAGCCATGCTGCCACTTTTTCCTTTTATTCCATGAGCTTCCATTTTGCTGGCAAAATCCTTCTCACTTCATCAAAATAGTCTATAGCCGCAGTGAATAAAGCAGCAACCTGTCAAATCCAGCCATTGACACTATCAGTTCCAAGTGATCATTCGTCGTTTGTGAACTTCGATGTGCATATTGGCAGTTATTCATCTGTGGAAAGTATCACAACCAAGTCTGATCCTTTCCTCACCTGACATCAACTACAACAACTTGTATTTACAATATCCTCTTTGGTGACGACTCATGTGAAGTTCTTACAAATATTTCTGCAATTTTTGATCATCTTCAATTTGATAATCTTAGGAAGAGCCCATCCTCACTTGAACAATTCATTTTTTATAGATGTAATTGTAAAATACCTTACTATTCCTTTTGATGTTTTTTTGAAATGGTTTCCCAATAATTATTTCCTTATCCCACTTTTAGTGTCTTGCTTTTTCATATTCTTAATTTTTAAATTATTATTATAGTCATATAGGCTGCCTTTTTCAATTTCAATTGGTTTCTAACATGTATTTATCCATGGCATCTTGAAACAATTAGTAAGAACCTTTTTTATTGGAATATACTTCTCTCTATCCTTGCATTCTCCATTAAATATAACTACTGCTTAGAGTTCGGTGTGCCTGTTTCTCCTTTCACATCATCTCAGCTAGCTTACTCATCTATCGAAAATATGTCCTAATCCAATGTAGTGTTCTAGTTTTTGTACTAACGTTTTCCTTTCCTAGTTGGATTTTAACTTGTATCACATTGTGGTGGTTACTCCCAAGATGCTAACCCACATTTTGGATCGTTTCATCCTGATATGAATTTTCCAGCAAAGGTCACTGGATAGTATTCAGTAGTGGAATCTCTGACTGAGTTTTCTTCCATAGCTCACTTCCACCCTAGCTAAGACCTGTTAACCTTTTCATAAGGTTGATCTAATTACTAATGTCAGCTTGGCTCAATGGTCGCAATCTCGTTTCCACTCAATGTTGTGGGATGAAACTGCTTTCCAGGACTTGATTACACAATTTAGACTAGTAAAGGGAGTTCTGCATTGTTGCAGGTGTCATTTCTTTTTGGTTGCAACTGTAAACTGAGGCCATGTCTGCTTCCTCAAGTGGATTTAAAAGAGCTCATTGCATACTTGAAGAACAACAGGAAATTCTGCCAGTGTCCTAGACAACATTTTATACCTTAGCCAACACCACTAAAACAGAGTAACTGATCATTTACATAATTTTCAGTTTCTGGGACCGCTGTGTAATAACAGTTACTGCACTTCAAAAATAATTAATTGGCTGTGGGAAGTTCTGAAGATGTGAAAGGCAATCTCTGCAAATGCACGTTCGTTTTTGCAAATGAATTTTAGTCATTGAAATAAACTTTCTAATTTGTTGTATGAAATAGCATTTACTTTTAATTGTCAGTTAATTTACATTGCATTTAAAATAGTGGATAAAATAATACAGCTAGATACCTGTTTTGGATTCTGTTTTGTTCTCATCCATTAGATCAATTCACATTGAAAATACTTTAAATACTTAACTGTGCAAACCAAAACTGCAATTATACTGTTGTTGAAATAATTGGACAGGTGGTTTAGATACTGTAATGTCTTTTTGATTGAAGTGATTTTTTTTTCTTTATTGATGGAACTTGAGTCAGCAGATAATGATCACTTTGTCTCATTGACTCTTGCAGGCTTGGAATATCTTGTAACATCTCTAATAAGTCGTAAAGAAAATTTGTCTTTCCCAGGTAGTACTGAAAGTGTTCAGATTGTCAGAAAGCAGAGAGGCCAGTCCAGTGGCTATAAACTGTATAATTTGATTTACATTTACTGTACGACAAACAGCCATCAATATATGCTAAAATGCTGATGGCTTGCCCAGTGGTCAATCTTAACTGCATTGCAGTGAAATTGTAAAAGCGCATAAATTTAGCTTTTCAACAAGACTAATTTTCACTCATATTAGAAGCCAACACCCTGATGGGATGATAGTGTATAGTAATATGCCTGCTTTCCAAGCAGATCGTTATGTTTTTAGACATTGGGGCTTCAGTTACTCAAACTTACTTGCCCAAATATCGCACAGGTCTGAGTTCAGTTTTCAGCTGGTGCAGTAGTTGAATAGTGGGGTCTGATGGCATACTTATATTGCTTTTATATGACAGAACCATTTCCATCTTTTTGACATTCAACCTGCGGTACTGTTGAAAGCTGCTCATGTGCATGATTCACACATGTACAGTTTGCCAGTCTACCATTTTTATTATAAAGGATTATAAAGAAAAGAACTTGCATTTATACATTACCTTTCATGACATCAGAATGCCCCAACATGTTTACAGCCGATGAAATACTTCTGAAATGTAGTCACTGCACTTCCTTTGTTCCATTCTTAGCCAGAGAATCACCTGCAATGGCTTCTCTTCCCACTGCTGCACCCTTACCTCTGGTCTGCCCCAAGCATTTATCCTCGGCCCCCTCCTATTTCTCATCTACATTCTGTCTGCCAGTGACATCATCCGAAAACACAGCATCAGATTCCATTTTATGCAGATGACACTCAGCTCTACGTCATCATCTCCTCTTTCGACTGTCTCTAAATTGTCTGACATCCAGTACTGGATAAAAATGTAAGAAATAGCAGCAGGAGTAGGCCGTACAGCCCCTCAACACTGCTCCACCATTCAGTAAGATCATGACTGATCTTTGACCTCAACTCCACTTTCCAACACCTTCCTCATTTTGTTTGGTTCCCTTCAAGTCCAAAAATCTATCTCAGCCCCTAATATACTCAATGATAGAGCATACACAGCCCTCTGGTGTACAGAAGAATTCCCAACTCACCAAATGAAATTTTTTTTCCTAATCTCAGTCCTAAATGGACAGCTAGTTACCTTGATGAGCAGAGATTTCCTCGAATTAAGTATTGGGAAGACTGAAGCCATCGTCTTCACTTCCCACTACAAACTCCATTTCTGAGCCACCTACTCGATCTCTCTGCCTGGCAACTGTCTGAGGCTGAACCAGTCTTTTTGCAAACACGGTGTCATATTTGACCCCAAGATGAACTTCCAACCACACATCCGCACCATCACTAAGATTGCCTATTTCCACCTCCGTAACATTGATTCTGCCCCTGCCTCAGCTCATCCATGCTTTTGTTACCTCCGGACTTGACTATTCCAAAACACTCCTGACTGGTCTCCCTCATTCTACCCTCCATAAACTTGAGGTCATCTCAAATTCTGCTGCCTGTGCACTAATTCACATCAAGTCCCATGACCCCTCTCACCTGTGCTTGCTGACCTGCATTGACTTTCGGTTAAGCAATGCTTTAATTCTAAAATTCTCATTGTTTTCTAGTCCTTGCACAGCCTCACCCCTCCCTACCTCTGCAATCTCCTCTAGCCGCACAATCCTCCGAGATATCTGCATTCTTCTATTTCTGCCCTCTTGAACATCCCTGATTTTAATTACTCTACCATTGGTGGCTGTGCTTTCAGCTGCCAAGGCTCTAAGCTCTGGAATTCCCTCTCTCAACCTTTCTGCCTCTCTTTCCTCCTTAAAATCTACCTTTTTGACCAAGGTTTTGGTCATCTGCTGTAATATCTCCTAATGTGGCTCAGTGTCCAATTTTGCTTTATGACATTCCTATAAAGTGCCTTGGGACATTTTATTACATTAAGGATGCTCTATAAATACAAGTTGTTATTGTAATATAGGAAACGCACAGCCAATTTGTGCACAGCAATGTCTTACAAACAGGCAATGACTTAATGACCAAACAATTTGTTTTCGTAATTTTTTGAGAGATATATTGGTCAGGATACCAGGAAAATTCCCTGCTCTTCTTTGATTTGTGACATGGGATCTGAGAGGGCAACCAGGACCTCAGTTTATCGTTTCATTTGAAAAATGGCACCTCTGATATGTTGTTCATCAGATATCAAATTGCATTCTATTTTGGGGTTGATTTTATTGATGTCCACCAGTAAAGGCATTATTGAATTGCTATTCCACACAATAGAGCAGAGTTAAAACCTTAAAAGCTAGAAATTGCTTTGCCACACAGCCTCCCTGATAATTCAGTACATTTACTGTGGATACTGCATGTTGCAATACTGAGCCATATGGGTCAAGGTTCTATTTCTTTGCTAAGATAGCTGATCTCAATAGCATAGCAAGCAGTTATCTCATGCTTCTCCAGTTAGGTAGGGAAAAATCAGAAAGTGTTGCTACTCCTGATCGCCACCAAATATCCCTTGCTGGAAATTGAGTTCTGTGGACATTGTGTGAGCAAGAATCAGGCTTAGCTGTGATGTTCCACTGTAGTGAAATAGCACACAGCACTTGCTGTTTGGTTCTTGCCAGATGAATGGCCACTTGGGCAATGAGTTAGAGGGTGCCTTTGGATGCCATACTCAGGCATCAGTATTGCCTTAGAACAAGACTCATAAAGAGGGGAAATTATAGGAGGAAAGACCTATATCAATCAAAGTACAAATTCTACAACTCACTGTAGAATTTTCATATCTGTTAACCTGCTAAGAATCTTTACACTGTAAAAAAAATCATAAACATAAAATTGAAATGGGCTCACACCAATATATCACCAAGAACTGCCTTCTGAAGTGATTGTAATTTCAGTCTCTAGTACAACAGTGCTGATTAAGCTGTTGATGTTATAACTTGAAACAGTTTGAATGAGGGTGAACTTGGTCTTGGGCAGTAGTGCAAAGCGGGTAATAGCAAGTCGACTGCTCATTTTATAGTCTGGATGATTTTCCATTGACAGCCTGGAAAAGAAAATCAGACAGGATGTAAATTGGGCTGCCAATTCACTGTTACTTGTTTTGTGCTCCGACCAAGGCCAATTTCACCCTCAATATGTCTGAAAAGATAGGAAAACTACAAATCCAAAAAATCTGAAGTAAGAGCAGAAAATGTTGGTAACAGCAAGTTATTCAGCACCCAAAAGTGAATGATAAGTTCATTACTGTTAAGATCAGGAAGACAGTATCCTTTTATATGACTGACGAGGAGAGTGGAGAATAACAGATAAGAGCTGAAGAGTAAATATACACTAACTGCTTGCATAAGGAGGGTTCAATAGCATGTAAATAAATAAAATGCAAGACAACTGCTCCCTCCAACACATCTGTGTTCACATTTTTCTATACAGTCTGCAGTACGATTCCACTGTACTTACAGTCCTCGAGTACCTTGCTGTATTAGTCATTTGTCATGTATGAGCCAAGGCCTTGAACTTGCTGTCACCTCCCAAATCCGCCCCCATCTTTCGTGGAGCTTCATGTTTGACTTCCTCCAATCAGGTTTCTGTCCCAGCCAATGTACCAAAACAGCTTTTATCAAAGTCACAAATAATATCCTATGTGACTGTGACAAAGCTATCCCCCATGTCCTCCTTGTTTTGTCTGCAGGCGATGACATGGTTGAACACACCATTCTCCTCCAATGCCTCTCTACTGTCATACAACTGGGTGGGACTGTACTTGCCTGGTTTCATTCTTATCTATTCAGTGATAGCCAGACAATCACTCGCAATGGCTTCTTTTCCTGCTCCCATTCCATTACCTCTGGTGTCTTCCAAGGATCTATCTTTGATCCCTTCCTATTGCTCATCTACGTGTTGCCCCTTAGCAACATTATCCAAAAACACATAGCCAATTTCCACATCTACGCTGACAATGCCTAGCTCTACCTCACCACTGCTTCTCTCATCCTCTTCACTGTCTCTATATTGTCAAGTACTAGCTGAGCAGAAATTTCTTCCAATTTTGGGAAGATCGAAGCCATTGTTTTTGGTTGTCGCCCTAAACTGCATTCCCTAGCCACCAATTCCATCCCTCTCCCTGACAATTGACTGAGGCTAAATCAGACTGTTCACAATCATATTGGTGTCATATTTGACCCTTTGACGAGCTTCCAGCCACCTGCCTGTGCCATCAATAAGACTGCCTATTTCCACCTCCATTAACATTGCCCAACTGCACCCTTGCATGAGCTCACCTGATGCTGAAAACTTTATCCATGCCTTTGTTATCTCCAGACTTTCAACACGCTCCTGGCCAGCCCTCCACCTTCTACCTTCCATAAACTTCAGGTCCTCCAAAACTCTGCTTCCTGTGTCCTAACTTGCGCCGAGTCCAGTCCACCTATCACCTCTGTGCTCACTGACCTACACCGGATCCTGGTCAAGTAACAACTTGGTTATAAAATTCTCTTCCTTGTTTTCAAATCCATTTGTGGCATTACCTGTGTCCACCACCCTCACCCACCACCTCTTACCTCTGTAATCTCCTCCCTCCTTACAATCCCCCAAGATATCTGCACTCCCCCAATTCAAGCTCTTTTGCAGCCCAGATTTTAATCGCTGCACCATTGGCAGCCGTACCTAAACTCTAACTCCATCCCTAAAGCTCTCTGCCTTTCTATCTGTCTCCTACTTTACGATACTCCTTAAGACCAACCTAGGGCGGCGCAGTGGTTAGCACCGCAGCCTCACAGCTCCAGCGACCCGGGTTCGATTCCGGGTACTGCCTGTGTGGAGTTTGCAAGTTCTCCCTGTGTCTGCGTGGGTTTTCTCCGGGTGCTCCGGTTTCCTCCCACAAGCCAAAAGACTTGCAGGTTGATAGGTAAATTGGCTATTATAAATTGTCACTAGTATAGGTAGGTGGTAGGGAAATATAGGGACAGGTGGGGATGTTTGGTAGGAATATGGGATTAGTGTAGGATTAGTATAAATGGGTGGTTGATGTTCGGCACAGACTCGGTGGGCCGAAGGGCCTGTTTCAGTGCTATATCTCTAATCTAATCTAAAAAATCTAATCTAACCTCTTTGAACAAGCTTTTGGTCATCAACACTTAATATCTCCTTATGTGTGATACTGTTTGATAATGCCCTTTTTAAGCGCCTTGAGATGTTTTACTGTGTTAAAGATGCTATCTAACGGCCTGTTGTTAAGTATCAGAAGGATATTTGATTGCATCAATGCCACAGCCAAGCTTGATCCTGCCCCTACCTGATGTCCACACATCCTCTTCCTAGTAGGACAATGAACAAAAATCTGGCTGTTTATTTACTGCCTCACTAACCTAGGATCACTGAGACCAATTATAAAGAATCCTAAACAGCCTTCTGTTTTCACCCCACTGAAATCAGCTGACTTGGAATAGGCTAGGGATCAAATCTGGGACTTTTTTGTTTTGCTGAAGATCCTCTTTGGGCAGTGTATTTACCCATTGGGATTTTGTAGGAGCTATAGCCTTTTTTTAATTCAAGCATAAATCCAAGCTGTGATATTTAAAGAAAATACTTTCCAATGATCATTTTGACACATTAATTCAGTAGAATCTCTCCATAATTTGAGAACATAGTACTCTTGTCACAGACTTGTATAAGCAGAGTTAATAGGCCTAACATTGAGTATTCAGGGAAAAAAAATAGAATTTGCAACTAAAACCTTTTCTTAGGAAAGAGTAGCTAATATCTGTCACCATTATCTTCTGACAGTGTATTAATAAAAGTCGATGGGTATCACCAAGAGCACAGTCAGCTATTTGGGTCCAACTTAATTACAATCTGCTTTGTTTTATGGCTGAAGTATACTCCTTTCAAATAATGAGTGCTGCCTTATTAACCTTTCACAGTTACTGTCAGCTGTGAGGAATTGTTAGTGTGAATACTTTGTACAGATTGTGTTGTGTGAATTAGATAAATATCCATCACCCTGTTGTCATTTGTTAATATGAATATGTTAGGAAAGTTAATGGTAGTGAGGTAGCCACAAAATATGCACACAGACGGTTCAGCTCATTAAAGTTGAACCTTTTAGTAAATGCTTTTGTTGAAAAGTAGGACTTGCTTCACTGTTGGAGACCATGTTACATTGGAATCCTATATATTGGATTTAGATAAGTATTTCCTCGGATTATAAGCAGGCAGGTGTCGTTTAATCTACAGCGCTCAGATGTTTTATTAAACAGAATGATTTAATGGCATAGTGTACTTTGATACAGTCCTTTTTGCCCTAGGACCTGGATATGAATTTAATCCAAACAGATGGAATGAAAGTCTCATCTCTGAAACTGAAGTGAATATTTGCCAATCTCAGTTATGTAGCATGACCTACATATAAATCAAAGCCCCTCACACTTCACTAGTAGAATAAAAGGAGACATGAAATTGGACTTTTTTATAAGGTGAAAATATTTTGTTTATTTGAACTAAGTCGTGAATTCTTTTTAAAATTTCAAGCATAGATTCAATTATTTTTAGATATTCTTTAATTGTGTACCAAAATCATGAATGTGTTCACAGTTAAAGAAAGACTTGCATTTATATAGTGTATTAAATGCCCACCGGATGTCCCAAAGTGCTTTACAGCCAATGAAGTACTTTTGAAGTGTAATCACAGTTATTTTGCGAATAGCAAACTCCCACGAACAGCGATGTGATAATGACCAGATGATCTGTTTTTTGTGATATGGATTGAGCGATAAGTATTGGCCAGGACACAAGGGGATAACTCCCCTGCTCTTTTTCGAAATAGTGCCATGGGATCTTTTACGTTCATCTGGGAGGGCAGACGGGGCCTCAGTTTAACATCTCCTCCGACAGATGGCACATCTGACATGCATTACCACGCGAGTATTGCCCTGGAAAGTCAGCTTAGATTGTGCTCAAGTCCTGGTGTGGGACTTCACCCACAATCTCCTGACTCAGAGGCGAGTGCTACCAATGGAGCCATGGCTGACACAATCTGGGTAGCCACCCCCCCCATTGTACTTAGCTTTGTGATTTTAAGAGGTTTTTAAAAACTTTTATATATAAAAAATATGTCTTAAGATTAATGTTGCAAATTGCTTCTATGTGAATCTCTGGTGAAATTAGGGTTGAACTCAGCTGCGGTGACCTTACTATAGTCAGAGTCAGTGGACCTCATTATCTAGACCTAACTATAAATTATGATCATTAATAGAGATATGGGTGTGCAGCCAGTATCCATATAACTGTGCTGTTGCTGTTGGAAGCAACCTGTAATGTAAAGGAGACATTTATTGAGTATTGACACTATCCCTTATAAAGCTGTCAAATATTTTTCCCATTTCAGATAATGAGTAAAATTGTAAACAAATACACAGCGAGAAACTGTGAAAATCCTTTATAACCTACTCGTGCCTTTGACATTTCCAGCAAACTTCAATTGATGAGAAAGCTGAGTATGCGTATAATATAACAAAGCGACTCCTGATAACGCAGACCATGTGCAGAGCGATCGCAGACGTTATCAATGTGTGCGAACATTTGCCAGCTTACCAGTATGCATGCGTGCACATGACATCACCACGCAATGACGTCCTCACCCTCCATAGCTGTCTCCATTCACCTGAACAGTACCATGCTCCCTCCCACCATCCCTGCTTCAATCGTGCTTCACCCCACTTGGTCCCCATCACACTGCTGCCTTCCCTCAGCCACTTGCTCCCCCACCTGCTCCCCCCCACCCCCCGCCCGCTTCCCTCCCACTCAGCTACTCATTCCCGCTCCCTGCTGTCCCCCCTCGGCCACTTGCTTCAGGCCTCGACGTTTTCTCCCCCTCCCCACCAGTTGCTTACCCCCCCCCCCCCCTTTTCCCCTCGGCCGATTGTTCCCCACTCCTCGCTTCCCTCACCCACACTCCAGCTGCTAGCTCCAGGCCGCGCTGCTTACTTCCTCTTGGCCATTCGCTCCTACATCACCCCATCACCCCTCGTGACCCACCTATCTTCTTCCGGTGCCGCTGGAGCTAGCGGCTGGAGGCAGTGAGCAAGCAAGCGGCTGGAGAGCAGGGTGGGGTGGGGCGCAAGGAGCGAGGTATGATTGGCGGAGGGGAGGGGTAGGGGGGAGCAGTGGTAAGGGTCTGGAGCGAATGGCTGAGGGGGGGAGCGGTGAGGTTGGAGCAAGTGCTTAAGGGAAGGCAGCAGGGAGCCAGCGATGAGAAGATGAGCGCAGGAAGGACTAATAGAAAGAAGCACAATAGCAGGAGGGAGCAGGGGACGGTTGCAATGGGAGCCATTGAGGGGATCTTCGGGTTGAATTTGTTTTTTGTGATAAATTGAGAAACGCCATCTTTAATCCTGGCAGCTACCTGAACGTCACAGACAGTGACGTTTCAGTGGAAGAGGCTGCATTTGCGCAGTACTGTGCCACCTAGTGGTCACATTGTCAGCAAACGCAACTATAATATAACTGTGTTCAAGTTTGGGCTTTCAAGATTGGGCAGCCAGCTCCCGAGGTAACTCCCTACTGTGCAACCCTATCCTTGTCAATCCTCTGCCATACATTGGCCTTTTTCTCTCAATCTCATCTCTTCCATCATTTAAGGTCCCCTGGCTCTAATGGTTGGTTGCATTTTAGCTTTAATTACAAGTTAATTGCAAGTTTAAACCATCACTGCCCATTTCCCAGTTCATTGCTGGTGTCTGCCTTCCTCAGTGAGCATTGGATCTTTTCTCAAACTTGGCTTCCAAATTCCAGGACTTTTCTGTACATCAAGATTTTGTTTTTACACTGGACTATACTGTAAGGCTCAGCTGCTATGTCTCTGATCCTCTCTTCTGTTGTTTAAATTTTAAAGTGACTCTTATCAGCTTACTGCCCTTACCCCACCACTGTTGTTCTCTGCTGACCCTGTGACTAACCTGCTGGTTCTACTGGTATTTCAGCTTCAGCTTTAGTCTGGTTCCTGGCCAGAGATTCACTCCTGTGGGCTGAAGTACATTTCTATGCTGCTTCTGGATCTTACGGTGACTTCCAACTTCACTACCATTTTTTCAGCGTCGTAACCAATTCTGCACACCAACATCCACCCCCCACCCCACCCCACCAAAGTTTTAATTCCAACAGAAATACTTGCATCAGTGCGTCCCTTCACATAACTTTTGGACTTCAGTCGCTTGGCACACTTGTCTCCGAACTTGGATAGCAGTTCATTGACACTCCATGCTGACTCCACCCTATCTCTGTCAACATTATCCCACCATGGGAACTCTGACTTTAACTCTGGATTCTCTCCTATTGTCTCTTCTCTATTCCCTGTTTACTACCAGAATATATGTATCCTAATCATTACTACGTAACCAGGCCTATGTAACTTGAGATCTTCCTGTATCATTTTGCATGTGTGTTTTGGCTGCTGCTGCAGACATGAGCCCGTCGCTTCTATTTCTGCTTTTTTTTTGCCCCGTTTTACTTTTTCTCTTTATCCCTCCTAACCCCCTCTCCTGTCATCATGTCTCCTTTCATATGTCCCCTCTTGAGTACTCTGCCCTCCGAAACCTTTCCCCAACCCTTCACTACTACTTGACCATACCCTCCTACTGCCGTCCCAATCTTGATTCTCTCTTACATAAGCCTGCAGCTTCCTTGGGTGCCTCTCTTGGTATCTTCGAGATGCTTGTCACTGTCTCCTCGCAGGCAGCAACTCAACTGCCCCATCCTACTCTGTCACCGACATTCCCGCCCATCGCGCTCACTGGGAGCTAATCTTGCTAATCTCCTTCCTGTCCCATTCACGCCTCCCAATGCTAACCCTGTAGGCTCTGCCAGCAGATCAGCTGTCACCGACCCTCTCCCCATTTCCCTCCAGAATTATCAGTCACTTGCGAACAAGGCCCTTCCATCCATGAGTTCATTGTAAATGATTGCATCGACATCATGGCCTTGATGGAAAACTGGCTGAGGGATGAAGACACCTTCCCCCTAAATGAAGCCTGGCCCCCCTGCCCCCTCCCACCCGGCTAAACTTACCACCACTTTCCCTGCCCTGACCAACATGGTGACAGTGTAGCTCTTAGCACCAAATGACACCTTAGTCTGAACCCCTATTCTCCTGGCACTTTTTCCTCCTTTGACCATCACAACTTGTTCCATCCCTCTCACACCTCATTTAAAATCCTCGTTCTCTACCACCCACTCGAATACCATAAAAATTTGGAAATACTCAGCAGGTCAGGTAGCATCTGTGGAGAGAGAAAAATGGAGTTACATAAAAACGTAAGAAATAAGAACAGAAGTAGGCCATTCAGCACCTCGAGCCTGCTCTGTCATTCAATAAGATCATGGCTGATTTTCTACCTCAACTCCACCTTACTGCACTATCCCCATGTCCCTTAATTACCTTAGTACCCAAAAGATATCAATCTCAGTCTTGAATATGCCTAAAGAATTCCAAAGATTGACAGTCCTTTGAATGAAGGAACATATCCTCATCTCAATCCTAAATGCCCGGCCTCCTATTCTGAAACTGTGATCTCGACTTCTAGACTGTCCAACAACAAAAACTTGTATTTATATATCGTCTTTAATGTAATAATACGTCGCAAGGTGCCTCACAGGAGTGGTATGAAGCAAAATTGGACACCGAGGCAGAGAGGCCCGGCCACCAATGGTGGAGCAATTAAAATCGGAAATGCCCAAGAGGCCAGAATTAGATGAGCACAGATATCTTGGAGGGTGGCGAGGGCACAAAATGTACTCTGGGTGGGGGACTTCAATGTCCATCACCAAGAGTGGCTCGGTAGCACCACTACAGACCGAGCTGGCCGAGTCCTAAAGGACATATCTGCTAGACTGGGTATACGGCAGGTGGTGAGGGAACCAACAAGAGGGGAAAACATACTTGACCTCATCCTCACCAATCAGCCTGGTGCAGATGCATCTGTCCATCACTGTATTGGTAGGAGTGACCACCGCACAGTCCTTGTGGAGACGAAGTCCCGCCTTCACATTGAGGATACCCTCCATCGTGTTGTGTGGCACCACCACCGTGCTAAATGGGATAGATTTCGAACAGATCTAGCAGTGCAAAACTGGGCATCCATGAGGCACTGTGGGCCATCAGCAGCAGCAGAATTGTACTCAACCACAATCTGTAACCTCATGGCCCGGCATATCCCCCATTCTACCATTACCATCAAGCCAGGAAACCAACCCTGGTTCAATCAAGAGTGCCGGAGGGCATGCCAGGAGCAGCACCAGGCATACCTCAAAATGAGGTGTCAACCTGGTGAAGCTACAACACAGGACTATCTGCGTGCCAAACTGCGTAAACAGCATGCGATAGACAGAGCTAAGCGATCCCATAACCAACGGAACAGATCTAATCTCTGCAGTCCTGTTGCATCCAGCCGTGAATGGTGGTGGACAGTTAAACAACTAACTGGAGGAGGTGGCTCCACAAATATCCCCATCCTCAATGATGGGGGAGCCCAGCACATCAGTGCAAAAGATAAGGCTGAAGCATTTGCAACAATCTTCAGCCAGAAGTGCCGAATTGATGATCCATCTTGGCCTCCTCCTGAAGTCCCCAGCATCACAGATGCCAGACTTCAGCCAATTTGATTCACTCCGCGTGATAAATAGAAACGACTGAAGGCACTGGATACTGCAAAAGCGATGGGCCCTGACAATATTCCGGCAATAGTACTGAAGACCTGTGCTCCAAGAACTTGCCGCGCCCCTAGCCAAGCTGTTCCAGTACAGCTACAACACTGGCATCTACCCTGCAATATGGAGAATTGCCCAGGTATGTCCTGTACACAAAAAGCAGGACAAGTCCAACCCGCCCAATTACCGCCCCATCAGCCTACTCTCAATCATCAGTAAGGTGATGGAAGGTGTCATGAACAGTGCCATCAAGCAGCACTTGCTTAGCAATAACCCGCTCAGTGACGCTCAGTTTGGGTTCCGTCAGGGCCACTCAGCTCCTGACCTCATTACAGCCTTGGTTCAAACATGAACAAAAGAGCTGAACTCAAGAGGTGTGGTGAGAGTGACTGCCCTTGACATCAAGGCAGCATTTGACAGAGTATGGCATCAAGGGGCCCTAGCAAAACTGAGGTCAATGGGAATCAGGGTTCATACCTAGCGTAAAGGAAGATGGTTGTGGTTGTTGGAGGTCAATCATCTGAGCTCCAGGACATCACTGCAGGAGTTCCTCAGGGTAGTGTCCTGGGCCCAACCATCTTCAGCTGCTTCATCAATGACCTTCTCATAAGGCTGAAGCATTTGCAACAATCTTCAGCCAGAAGTGCCGAATTGATGATCCATCTTGGCCTCCTCCTGACGTCCCCAGCATCACAGATGCCAGACTTCAGCCAATTTGATTCACTCCGCGTGATAAAAAGAAACGACTGAAGGAACATCCCCTTCAGAAGTGGGGATGTTCGCTGATGATTGCACAATGTCCTGCACCATTCATGATTCCTCAGTTACTGAAGCAGTCCGTGTAGAAATGCAGCAAGACCTGGACAATATCCAGGCTTGGGCTGATAAGTGGCAAGTAACATTCGCGCCACACAAATGCCAACTTGTGTCACACAATGACCATCTCCAACAAGAGAGAATCTAACCATCTCCCCTTGACATTCAGTGGCATTACCATCGCTGAATCCCTCACTATCAACATCCCAGGGGCTACCATTGCCCAGAAACTGAACTGGAGTAGCCATATAAATACCGTGGCTACAAGAGCAGGACAGAGGCTAGAAATCCTGAGGCGAGTAACTCACCTCCTGACTCCCCGAAGCTTGTCCACCATCTACAAGGCACAAGTCAGGAGTGTGATGGAATACTCTCCACTTGCCTGGATGGATGCAGCTCCAACAGCACTCAAGAAGCTCGACACCATCCAGAACAAAGCAGCCCGCTTGATTGGCACCCCATCCACAAACATTCACTCCCTCCACCACTGACGCACAGTGGCAGCAGTGTGTACCATCTACAAGATGCACTGCAGCAATGCACCAAGGCTCCTTAGACAGCACCTTCCAAGACTGCGACCTCTACCAACGAGAAGGACAAGGGCAACAAATGCATGGGAATACCACCACCTGCAAGTTCCCCTCCAAGTCACACACCATCCTGACTTGGAACTATATCGCCGTTCCTTCACTGTTGCTGGGTCAAAATCCTGGAACTCCCTTCCTAACAGCACTGTGGGTATACCTACCCCAAATGAACCGCAGCGGTTCAAGAAGGCAGCTCACCGCCACCTTCTCAAGGACAATTAGGGATGGGCAATAAATGGGCCACATCCCATGAATGAATAAAAAAAAAATCTTGGAGGGTTGTGGGGCTAAAACATGTTACGAAGATGGGGAGGGGTGAGACCATGGTGGGACTTGAAAACAAGGATGAGAATTTTAAAATCGAGGCAATGCTTAACTGGGAGCCAATATGGGTCAGTGAGCACAGGAATGATGAGTGAATGGAACTTGGCGCGAGTAAGGGCATGGGCAGCAGAGTTTTGATGACGCCAAGTTTGCAGAGGGTACAATGTGGGAGGCCGGCCAAGAGTACATTGGAATATTCAAGCCTAGAAGTAACAAAGGCATGAATGAGGGTTTCAGCAACAGATGATCTGAGGCAGAGGCGATGTTGGGTGACGTTACGGAGGTGGAAATAGGCAGTCGTAGTGATGGCATGGATATGTGGTCGGAAGCTCATCTCGGGGTCAAATATCACACCAAGGTTGCGAACAGTCTAGTTCAGCCTCAGTTAGCTGCCATGGAGATGGATTGAGTCAGTAGCTAGGGAGCAGAGTTTGTAATGGAGCCTGAAGACAATGGCTTTGGTCTTCCCAATATTTCGTTAGAGGAAATTTCTGCTCATCCATTACTGGATGTTGGACAAGCAGTCTGATAATTTAGCAACAGTGGAGGAGTTGAAAGAGGTGGTGGTGAGTTAGAGGTGGGTGTCATCAGTGTACAAATGAAAACTAACGCTGTGTTTTCAGATGATGTTGCCAAGGGGCAACATGTAGATAAGGAATAGGAGGGGCCAAGGATAGATCCTTTGGGGACCCCTGAGGTAGCAGTGTGGAAATGGGAAAAGAAGCCATTGCAAGTAATGCTCTGGATACGATTAGATAGATGAATATGGAACCAGGCGAGTGCAGTCCACCCAGCTGGACGACGGTGGAGGGACATTGGAGGAGGTTGATGTGGTTAACCATGTAAAAGGCTGCAGACAGGCCAAGAAGGTCGAGGAGGGGAATGTTTATCTTTATCACATCAAATTGGAAGTCATTTGTGATTTTGATAAGTGAAATTTCGGTACTGTAACAGAGGTGAAAACCTTATTGGAAGGATTCTAACATGGAGTTCTGGAAAAGATGGGAACAAATTTGGGTGGCAATGACATGCTAAGGACTTTAAAGAGAATTGGAGGTTTGAGATGGAGCAGTAGTTTGCAAGGACAGTGGGGTCAAGGGTTGGTTTTTTTAAAGAAAGGTATGAAGACAGCAGATTTAGAGGAGAGAGAGAGAAGCATTAACAATGCCAGCTGACATGGGGACCAGGAAGGGATGTTGGGTGGGTGGTCAGCAGTTTAAGGGGATTAGGGTCGAAGGAGCAGGAGGTGGATCTCATGAACAAGATGAGCTTGGAGAGGGCATGAGGGGAGATAGAAGAGAAACTAGAGAAAGATGAGTTCATAGCTAGTGCAGCCGGGAACTTTAGCTTACCTCTCATTCTTCTAAATTCTGGTGAATATAGGCCTAGTCTACTCAATCTCTCCTCATAGGACAATCCTCTTATCCCAGGAATCAGTCTAAGTGAATCGTTGTTGCACTCCCTCTAGGGCAAGTATAGTTTTCCTTGGGGACATAGACCAAAACCGTATACAGTATTCCAGGTGTGGTCTCACCAAGGTCATATATAATTGTAGTAAAACCTTTTTAATCTTACACTTTTATACTTTTTCAGAACAGTTGTGACAAAAGGTCATCGCCTGAAGTGTTAACTCTGTTTCTCTTTCCGTAAATGCTACCTGACCTGCTGATTATTGCCAACATTTTCTGTTTTTATTAGGGATTTCCAGCAGTATTTTGCTTTTGTATGATAATTTTCTAACATCTTCACAATTTTTCTTCCTTAGCCTCTGTACTGAGTGACTTCTCATCCTCAGTGATTTTAACTTCCATCTCAATTCATCTCCTCATTCAGAAAATTCTTTACTCAGGGTTGTGAATCTTTGGAATTCTCTACATCAGAAGGCTGTGGAAATTCAGTCATTGATTATGTTTAAAGCAGAGATTGACAGATTTCTCAATACAAATGACATAAGGGGATATGAGGATAGTGTGGGAAAAAGGCATAGAAGTCGAAGATCAGCCATGATCGTATTGAATGGTGGGGCTAAATGGCCTACTCCTGCTCCTATGTTCCTATTCTCCTCTGAGTTCTATCCTTCCATAAAAACTTCCCAACCCATATTCACACTCACCTCCTTGACCTTGCCATCTCATGTGTCTTCACTACTCCCATTGTGTTAATCACAGATAAGGTCATCTCTGATACCTTCCTTGTATTGCTCTCCACTGACATCCCCTTCCCCCTCCTAACCTTACTTCCTCCTGTGTCTGCCACTGGAAAAGAACCTCCCAATTCACTTGCAACTGCAGTTTCACAATCCCAACTGTCCAGCTTTTGGCCCTCCATTCTCCATGCCATTTCTACTCAACCATGTCCTCACCACCATCTTTGATGCCATAGTCCCCATTAAAACCATTACTTTCTCTCACCAAAGCCGTTCTCCCTCTTATAGCCCTATTCTCCACTCCCTTACGTCCAAGGGATGCAGACGTGAATGGGTATGGTGGACAACTGGTTTAGCCATTTGCTAACATATCTGGTTGGACCACATAAAACACTGTCGGGTCCTGCTCTTGTCTACCACACTGTCTTTTTAAACCCCTGTCCCCTGTGTCCTTCATCATCACCTCCAATAACAAGTGCAAGGAACTCATGGACTTCTTTGTCACTAAGATTGAGACCATGTGTTGAGCAGCCTCTACCACTTCTCAATCTCCAACCACATCACCCTTCTCTCTAATAATGTTTTTTTACTATTTTTAAATACTGCATTTTTCCTATCCTACATTATCAATCTTTACAAGATTTAGGAAATCCATTTTACTTACAGTGACCTTGAAATGATGGTGCATTTGTCTGAAATTCCTTTATCTGCTTATTTTAATGGAACCATAACCTAATTGTTGTAAATTGATTAATTTCTCCATTAAAGCAGCAGAGTGGAGTTTCAGATAAACACTTTTAAGCATTCATACAGAATTGATCCAAATGTAATTTCAAGGCCAGTGTTGCAAATGTACAGTCATCAAAATTAACTCAGCCAGACAAACATAGAGGCTGGTTACAATTAAAGACAATTACTTTTGAGTTCTATGAGCAACATGATGGAAAATCAACTAGTCTTAGAGAAAAACACTTAGCAAATGGTCTACAGTTGTACTTTACTCCTCATTTATGTCGGTTGTTGTAGCACATCTTGAAATGAAGTGATTTTCTGTCATCATTCAGACTTGAAACTATAAAGGTATTAGGGCCAAGTTGGCTATGGTGGATTGGGAAAATACATGAAAGGATTTGACAGTAGACAAGCAATGGCTAGTATTTAAAGAAGTATTACGTGGTTTACAACAAATATGCATGCCTCTAAGATACAAAAACCCAACAGGAAAGGTGAATCAACCGTGGCTAACAAAAGAAGTTAAGGATTGCATTAGGTTAAAGGAAGTGGCTTATAACATTGCCAGAAAAAGTGGTAAGCCCGAGGATTTGGAGCAATTTAGAGTCCAACAAAGTAGGATCAAGAAACTGATAAAGGGAAAAGAGATTATGAATCTAAACTAGCTAGAAACATAAAGGCAGACAGTAAAAGCTTCTTTAGGTATATGGAAAGGAAACGATTACCAAGGATGAATGTGGGTCCATTGCAGGCGGAGACAGGAGAGTTTGTAGTGGAGAATGAGGAAATGTCTGTCTTCACGGAGGAAGACGCAGAAAATCTCCCAGAAATACTAGGGAACCAAGGGACTTGTAAAAATTAGGAACTGAAAGTAATTTGTATCAATAAAGAGGTAATGCTCAAAAAATTAATAGGATTGAAAGTTGATTAATACCCTGGACCAGATGAGCTACATACCAGAGTATTGAAGGAGGTGGCGAGAGAGATAGTAGATGCATTGGTGGTTATCTTTAAAAATTCTATAGATTCTGGAAGGGTTCCTGCAGACTAGAAAGTAGCAAATGTAACCCCACTATTTAAGAAGGGAGCGAAAGTGAAAACTGAGAACTGCAGACTTGTTAGTTTGACATCAGTAGTAGGGAAAATGTTAGAATCTATTCTAAAGGATTAGATAACGGGACACTTGGAAAATAATGATATGATTGGGCAGAGTCAACATGGATTTGTGAAAGGGAAATCATGTTTGACAAACCTGTTGGAGTTTTCTGAGGATGATACTTGTAGCATAAATAAAGGAGATCCAGTGGATGTGGTGTATTTGGATTTTCAGAAGGCTGTTGATAAGGTCCCACACAGGAGGTTAGTAAACAAAATTTGAGTACATGGGATTGAGGGTAATATACTGCAATGGATTGAGAATTGGTTAACAGCCAGAAAGCAGAGAGTAGGAATAAATGGGTCATTCTTAGGATGGCAGGCTGTTACGAGTGAGGTACCGCAAGGATCAGTGCTTGGGCCACAGCTGTTTACAATCTATATAAATGACTTGGATATGGGGACCATTTGTAATATTTCCAAATTTGCATGTCACAAAATTAGGAGGGAATGTAAGTTGTGAGGAGAATGCAAGGATGTTTTAAGGGGATTTGGACAGGCTGAGTGAATGGGCAAGAACATGGCAAATGGAATATAATGTGAATAAGTGTGAAGTGATCCACTTTGGCAGAGAAATAGAAAGGCAGAGTATTTCTTAACTGGTAAGAGGTTGGGAAGTGTTGATGTCTAAAGAGAGCTTGGTGTCCTTGTTCATGAGTCACCAAAAGCTAGTATGCAGGTGCAGCAAGCAATTAGGAAGACAAATGGTATATTTGCCTTCATTGCAAGGGGACTTGAGTACCAGAGTAAAGATGTATTGCTTCAATTGTATAAAACATTGGTGAGACTGCACCTGGAGTATTGTGTACAGTTTTGATCCCCTTATCTAAGGAAGGATATACTTGCTATCGAGGGAGTGCAATGGAGATTCACCAGACTAATCCCTGGGATGGCGGGATTGCCTTATGAGGAGAGATTGCAGAAACTGAGCCTGTAGTCTCTAGAGTTTCCAAGAATGAGAGGTGATCTCATTGACACTTACAAAGGGCGAGACAGGGTGGATGTGGATAGGATGTTTCTTTGGCTGGTGAGTGTAGAACAAGGGGACACAGTCTCAGAATAAGGGGCAGGCCATTTAAGACTGAGATGAGGAGGAATTTCTTTACTCCGAGGGTGGTGAATCTGTGAAATTCTCTACCCCAGAGGGCTGTGGAAGTTCAATCATTGAGCATGTTCAAGCCCGAAATCTCTAGATTTCTGAATACTAACGACATCAAGGGATAGTGGGGGGAAAGGGCGCAGAGGTAGATGATCAGCCATGATCTGTTTGAATGGCAGAGCAAGCTCCATGGGCTGAATGGCCTACTCCTGCTCCTATTTCCTATGATTCTATGATCAAAGTTACACTCTTGGCATACTCAGTTTCCTAGTTTTATGAACTCTGTGCCAAATGTTTTTGTGTTCCTCTTGTCTGGAAATCCCATTTGTGTTTTAAATTATGAAGGCATGTATGCACAAGTGTGCTGTATATGCTTCATGTTGCCTGATCACGATCGTTTCTTCTTCCTCCCCTTTACAATAATTTCCCTTTTGCCCCTCGCCTGAAAACTGAGATATGGTTCCATAAGTGCCATCAGTCCACTAATAGCTTACAAAGCCATCCTTTGCTCATGAACCTTGACAGTGTATTGGATAGCTATTCTTTTCAATTGTGGAAGCAATTGCACACAAGCCCAATCATATCCCCTACCCAACATCCACATAAAAAAGTGACAGCGGATCTATAGATCAGTGAGGTTGACCTTCATTGTATGTAAAATTAATGGAAATCTTTATGAAAGATAAGATCATGGAGCATCTAGATAGAAATAAAATAAAAAGGCTTGGGTTTTGTTTTGAGAGTAACAGTGAAGGCTAGCAGTGCTCAGCATTACTATGAAGGAAATCAGACAGCAACTTCCTCAAGCACAGTTCAATGTGGAAATTCAGAGGTTTTGGTCCAACTTACCCTGCTGCTCTCAGGCTGTGATGTACTGGTACCTTCCCAATCGACTCGCCATTGAAATCAACAAGGGCATGAAATTATGATACTTTTTTTTTGTTAATTCATGGGATGTGGGCTTCACTGGCCAGGCAAGCATCTATTGCCCATCCCTAATTGCCCTTGAGAAGGTGGTGGTGAGCTGCCTTCTTGAACTGCTTCAGTCCATGTGAGGTAGGTACACCCACAGTGCTGTTAGGAAGGGAGTTCCAGGATTTTGACCCAGCGACAGTGAAGGAATGCCGATATAGTTCCAAGTCAGGATGGGGTGTGACTTGGAGGGGAACTTGCAGGTGGTGGTGTTCCCATGCATCTGCTGCTCTTGTCCTTCGAGGTCGCGGGTTTGGAAGGTGCTGCCTAAGGAGCCTTGGTGCGTTGCTGCAGTGCATCTTGTAGATGTACCCGTTAGTTAGAAACTAAGCAAGGCAGAAAAAGTTAGGGCTGATGCATTCAGGTGTAGGTGAATTTTTAATGGTGTGATAAGACTTGATTACTGCAAAATAACCTCTTTAGCACAGAAAAATTACTTTTCAAGTATTATTTCTTCAGAATTTTATTAGTGGTGTCCCAGGGTCTTCATCGCTCTCCTCTTCTGCAGGGCCTCCTGCAATAATGGCAGTGTCCACTGCTCCCTGTGGTGCTGCCACTACTGCAGAGCTGCCGGCCGTCTGATTGGCTGACAGCTCTGGAGGTGGGAGCTTGTCCCTTAAAGGGACAGCATCCCCGATGGCGGGCAGTTAATTTCCTGTCTGCTGTTCAAAGGCATTGGGGGTCCAAAGAGGGGCTGAGACGGGGTCTTCCACCACCACCCCACTCCAACCCGCCTTCCAGCCCACCGCCAGGATCCCCATTGCTGGAATAAAATCTGGCCCCATGTTTCTTAGGATTCTTCAATATGATTGGTTAAAAGCCATGCTGTTGCTTGTCCTGTTAACACACTCCACAGATCCCCTTTTGAGGGCACCACACTGGATCAGACTTCTGATGACAGCAAGTTTCCACTCAAAAGCGTGAAAAAACTCTGGGCTACTGCTAGTGTGGTGAACTGTGAGCACCGTTACTTTGTTGCTGACTGCAAAATCCAGGCCGATATAACTAATATGAGTTCTTGAAGGTCGTGCTAAACTAATTTGCCAGTTTCCTTTGAGGTTGTGACAGAGAAGCTTGGTGGGAATAAGGCAGTGGATGTGATGTACTTGGACTTTGCTAAGGCCTTTGATACAGTTCCTATGGAAAGACTGAGACTGAAATTAAAGACGGTGGGAATCAGTGGAAATATTTTACAATGGATATGTAATTGGTTAACCACATGGTGGTGATATGGAGATTGCCATTAGTCTGGAAGAATGTTATCAGTGGAGTCTGTTTTGAGAACTGTTCTGGTATTGTCTTCATAAATAATTTGGAACTAGGAGTCACAAGCAGTGTTCCCTCTAAGTGGCCCTGCAGCAACCTGGAAGTCCCTGTGCAGGCCATGTACAAGTCAGCCCCTTGAATTTACTGCGTGTGTGCGACTATACAAAAAACTTTATAAGGGCTGTGCAGTTCAATTGCCTGTGCACTCGAAAAAAGGATAGGATGTCGGTCACATGTACGATGACTAAATTTTTAGGTGATTCAAAGATAATTAAGTTGGAAGACTTGAACAGGATAAGCAAGCTACAGGGAGAGTTGAATATTCTTGAGAAATTGTGCAGATAGTTGGCAGATGAAATTCAATGTTGGGAAATTCAAAATTCTCCGCGTGGGAAGAAAAAGATCGAGGAAGGAACTTTTACATAAATGGAAAGAAAAGAGATCTGATTGGCATATTGAAGTTATCACAACAATACCCGGTAGCAGTAAGTAAAGCACATCAGATGCTGGGATGTATTAAAAGATCAATATTGATTCGATAGAGTGAGGCACATCTACCACTTTATAAGTCAATACTGCAACCACATTTACAGTACTGTGTACAATTCTGGTCACCGCAGTACAAAAAGGAAATTGCAGTTATTGAAAGCATACAGAATAGGGCTATCGAAATAATTCAGGGGGTGGGGGGGGTTAGATTATGATGATCGATTATGTAAATTGGACATGTTCTCATTTGAAAAGAGAAGGTTGAGGAGGCTTAATTACTATTTTTAGGATTCTAAAGGGACTAAATAATGTGGACCATGACAAGCTGTTTCATATTGTCCTGAACAGTAAAACTTGAGGACAGCAGTGTGGAATGTGCTCCTATGGAGACAATGGAAGTGGATTTTGTATTAATTAGGTAGATTTCTTTCCGAAAATAATATTTTTGGATAGCGTAAGAAAGTGTTGGTGGACCCGATTCTTGATCTGCAATTTTTCTTGTGTGGTTTGTTACAACTCAGTGGTTTGTAGAGCCATTTCAGAGAGCTGTTAAGAGTCTACAACATTGGTGTAGGACTGAAGTCATATAACTACCACATCGGTAAGGACAGCTAGTTTGCTTCCCGAAAGGGCATTAGTG
Organism: Heterodontus francisci; assembly: GCF_036365525.1. Taxonomy (NCBI): domain Eukaryota; kingdom Metazoa; phylum Chordata; class Chondrichthyes; order Heterodontiformes; family Heterodontidae; genus Heterodontus; species Heterodontus francisci. The sequence goes on along the minus strand of NC_090376.1, from coordinate 31,994,441 downwards.
AACCATTGGATTCTTAAAACAATCCAACAATGTTTTATTTCCAGTCCCAATCTACCATAGTGAGATTTGAACTCTCATTCTCTAATTTACAGGTCCAGTAAAATAACCACGACATTACCATACCCCACAGCAGTGCCTAAGTGCACTCTTGCATTGGACAGTAATCAGAAGGAAAATCCCTAGGCAATGTTTTTTTTTCTCTTTTCCATAGTCAGCCACTAAAGCCAGTTTCAGAGTTTCCACTGTCACTCTGGCTGAAAGCTCACTCTGCACTGAGTGCGGTCATTTCTAGTCATTCAAACATTATGCTTGGAGCTGTGCAAAGTATTGATCATGATGGTACCTTTCTCTACAGGAGTGCAGTAAAAGCATTATGTTATTTGATATTGCGGCATAGCAACCAAGAAGATCCCAGCTTCAATCCCTAACCGGTATTACCTGATCTTATGTGGGATAGTAATAAGCAATTACATGTGGGTTCAGTGTTACTTGGGCTAAAGAAGGCAAAATCAGCCATATTCGTGCTCTTTATTACTGTCTTACCAGATGTGTGTAAGAGACTTTACTCCAAGTTCTTTCCTTTGCTCAAATCTTTACAGTTTATTTCCAAAATAATTTCTTTGGGGGACAGAGAAGAGGGTGAATAAATAATACAAGTATGAATTAGTGGGACACTTAGGTCCATTTTTCAGATTTCACTGGAGAGCAAGTGATAGCACAAAAGATTAGAATGTTTTAAACCATTTTAATTTTTAAATGCCTCTTTTTTGAAAACTTGTGTTGCTGGTAAGGATCTGCATTTCTAATCTCCTCCACAGGCTCTGGATTATTACTCCAAATAAATATTTAGAATGGCAAGGCAATAGCAAATGCTAGATAGGCACTAACTTTATCAGATTCATGTGTGGTTATAAACTCAAAATAAATTTGTAATCAATCCCTGACAGCATTGTAGAAGCACCTTCACCACACGAATTGCAGCATTTCAGGAAGAAGACCCACTGCCACCTTGTCAGGGGTAACTAGCGATGGCAACAAATGCTGGCCTTTCCAGTGATGCCCACATCCTGAGAATGAGTAATAAAAAGAAATCTTTTGATACTTGTAGCATCCTTAATTACATTTCCCTAAACAAGGGAATATACATACTCACTAGGTTTGACCTGAAGTGGTTTGATACTGGTAGTCGTCTGGCTAAGAGCAGCCTTGTCCTTATTAACTGTGCACAGCTGCCCTCAGCAGATGCTACTGGGTAGCATTTGTGAGCTGTATACTCCGGTACTTTCATATTGTGTTCACATGACAGCAAAAGCTCCACGAGCTAAATCTTGAAAAATTTTATATAGTCGCAAAATGTGATCAAAAATATCTCTATCTGTATTCTAGAACTTTGCTTTGTCTTTGCAAATATACTGAAATCTTTGTAGGTCGCTCACTATAAATAATGTAGGCTTACTAATGTGTCTTATTGGTGTATTCATTGTACTTATAATAATCACTGTACATTCAGGAACATGTGACAAGGAAATTTATGTGTTCTAATCTTCAGAGTATTCTTTATTATATCATTAATTTCTCTCTCCCTCCTTTTCGCACCCCTTGGATTATCCCATTATTTTATTATTTATAACTGGATGTAATGCTTTCAATGAAGTGCCATCTATACCATATGCTAGCAAAAATATGCAATTCTTCCTTTTATCTCATACTGTTGTTTCCAGCTTCTATCATTGTCTCTTCTAGTTCAGAAATCTTGTATGTTAGAACAGTTTATCATTCAATAGATTTGCAGGCTAATGTTTCAAAGTCAGAGCATTCCATAGGGTTACATTCTTGGAGTGAGGTCTTAAAATACCAAGTTAAACTTCAGACGAAATTACTATGAGCTAGGGCCAGTACTTTCTTGTTGAGGGCAAAGTTGTCTTTCTTTGTTATACTTTGAGGCACCTGGGTGATAATCCCAAAGAGCAGTTCAGTATTGTATTGTCCTAAAGGAGAAAGAACGCCCACCGTTAGCAACAACTCCAGAATGAGTGCCCTCTCACTGAAGTTCTATTGCCTTGGAAACTATTATAATTGTGGTTCTCTGGCTCCACTGGACTCCTCCTGGGAATATAAAGCAGGCTTGTGTTCCAGCTCCTTTCCTGTGCAGGGGCAGTATTTTTTTCTTGAGTTCCCATGTTCTGCACGTTTTTGTTTATGTATGAAGAACGCACTATGAAAGGCGGGTCTGTCTTCATAGAAGGATGTAATTTTAATGTGACTGCATTACCTTTGAAAACCTGCTGAACTGTTGAAATGAATTTTTGTCAAAAAGAACAGAGAATTGAGTTTTAGTTTTGGTGTTAAAGCAGAGTTACAAGACGGAGACATTTTTTAATTATTTAAAAGCTTTCCTCGGTTAATATGAAATGAGAGAATATTTGTTTCTGCTAATTATATCGAGGTATCTGCTTCTCATTCATTTCCACATAGATTGTCTAAGAAAAAATTCTAAATTTTAAAATGTTCTTTTGTGGAATCCACAAACAAAATGGTGGAGGTGGTTGAGATGCCCTAATCATGTTTTTTTTTTCCAGTTATGATTAGAGGAAAAGATGTTCTGTTAATCTGATTAGTTTTCAAAGCCAGTCTGAGCAACATAAATCTTTGTCGCTCAAATTTTTTAAAAGTATCTATATTGGCACATGTTCAAGATTTCTGATTGGTTGCCATTCACATTAGTAACAGTAAACTAATCAGATAGTAGGAGGGAAAATGGTCCCTTGCAGCTGCCACGGGAGCTTCCTGCTTCAATAGCCAGTCTAGCAAATTTAAAGAAGGAAAGAGATAAATCATAACTAACCTAGTTCCTTTCAGCAGGTTCCTGATGTCTTCATCACCAGCAAAGCCTTAGCCCTAACTTGTCCCTTATTCCCTGTGTATCCCACTTTCTAATGCTTGGATCCTTGGCTGTTACTTGCTCCCAGCCTTGACTCAGGCCTCCCTTTCGACCTTGCCCCAGGCCTACCCACCTCCAAGGTCTCCACTCTTTTTATCCCTAAGCACCTACATGGATGTGATGATGAGCCTTCTGGAATGATGAAATTGCAGAACTGTTGTATTTTTATTTTTGTATTTGTCTGACCACAGCCATACTGCACACATACGGCTTGTTTATGTGGAGGGTAAACACTAACATAGATTGGTTGGGTCAAATAGCCTGCTAAGTGTTGTAATTTCTAAATATTCCATTCCCCAACTGAGAAAGCAGGGCAAATGATTTCTCCCTGGCTTCTACGAATATCATACAATAACCAGCTAAGATGTTGGTTGAGAAAGCCTCAAATAGTCCAACAAAAACCTGTATGAGAAATTGTAGATGTAAACCTGTTTTACCATTCAGTGTAGCAATGTTTGTCATCCAGAATTAATCAAGAATTCAGGAAAGGCCACCAATGATTTAGCATTCATTCTAAACTTGCAGCCTATTTATTTGTTTTATAGATTTGAGCAATGTTGTATCCATTAATTGGATATTCTGTTATGCTGTTAATATGATGAATCTACACAGCAGGGTTTCCACCAGTGTATAACATTTTGGGAGATTCTGTATTAAAAACATGATGTTCTACATTGATTTATAGCTGTCTTAATTTTTTTTTTGATTCTCAGGGAAGTGTATTCATGTTTTATGAAGTTATCATACATATATTTGTACATTCACACCTATATCTTAAAAGCTATCATGCACAAGTGTGCATTCGCAATCCCTACGAAGTCATCTATAGCTGTACAACCACAGATATTTTATAAAGTCATTATATGTTTAGCGATATACATTTTACGGGACAATATACGCCATATATAGTTTCTAAAGTTGCTGTGCATCCTGCAGGAGGAATATATATCACCATATCGGGCTCCATGCACTTGGGCTGTGGCTGGATTGGGAGGCCATGAAGCTGGTTTAGCCCTCAGTTCTGGAGTTGGTTGGGTTTGTGAATGGTGAAGAGGTGCCCTACATTCTAGTGGTGTTGGCTAGGGTCGATTTTTCTCTTTCCCCATGGCTCGTTGGTAGGTTGCTGTACTGATAGGGTAGCTCTTAATTTCTTTGTGTTTGCTGTCTGCAAAATTCTGCCTTGTTCTCTTAGCCTTGGAGAAAATACAATGCAAGAATAATAAAAATGGAAGCAGAAGGACCAACCCCCCACCACTGCCCTCCCCACCTTCCAATGGCTCTTTAGCTAAATGCACAATGTGGTGTGATACTGTGCAGGAAAACTGCTAGTTTAACCCTTGACCCACTGGAGCAGTCTGCAATTGGCATTCATGTCGAACCTTCTGGCGACAAATTTGCTTCGATTCTTACTCCTTCTTGCTATTCAGTGTCTCCTGCTGAAAAATTTACATGTGGATTTTGGTTGAGGACTAAATTGGGCTTGGTTGTTAAGCTGCACAGTCTAATAACTTGCAGATATTCTCTGTTTGGATGCAAATTGAGTGAGGTACTTGCGTTGGGGATGGAGGGAAGAGGTTGTAGACACCTGTCAAAGAGCAAATAGGGTGCTAAGAAAAGAAAAATATGAACTGAACATTGAAAGACATCTCTCGAATTAAAACTCGAGATTGCAGTTACTTATTAATCTTTTATTAGTCAAGTTGCTGCATTTTGTTGGGAAAAATTTCGACATATGCTGGTTGTTGCTGCCACCTTTTGGATTCTTTGCAGTACTACCTTGTTACAATATTGCATTATAAAGCTGTAGTGTATTTACTGCTACATTACTGACATGTTCCTGCCTATAGTAATCCTACATTTCAAAAGTACTTCATTGACTGTAAAGGCCTACAGGATGTCCTGAGTCATAAAAGGCACTATAATATTCCATGTTCGAAGCCCTTCAATCAGGTTCCTGCCCCTGCCACAGTACCGAAACAGCTCTTACCAAAATCACTAATGATCTCCTATGTAACAAAGGTAGACTTTCCCTCTTCCTCCTTCTTGGCCTGCCTGCAGTCTTTCACATGTTTGACCGCACCATCTTCCTCCACTGTCGTCCAGCTGGATGGGACTGCTGTCACCTGGTTCCATTCTTATCCATCTAATCGTAGCCAGAGAATCACTCGCAGTGGATACTCTTCCTGTTCCCGCACCGCTACCTCTGGTGTCCCCCAAGGATCTATCTCCTATTTCTCATCTACATGATGCCCCTCAGCAACATCATCCGAAAGCACACCGTTAGTTCTCACATGTACGCTGACGACACTCAACCACTACCAAACGCATCTTCCCCTCCCCTCCCCATCAGCATTCCGAAGGGATCGTTCCCTCTGTGACACCCTGGTCCACTCCTCCATTACCCCCACCACCTCGTCCCCTTCCCACGGCACCTTCCCATGCAATTGCAGGAGGTGTAATACCTGCCCATCTACCTCCTCTCTCCTCACTATCCAAGGCCCTAAACACGCCTTTTAGGTGAAGCAGTGATTTACTTGTACTTCTTTCAATTTAGTATACTGTATTCGCTGCTCACAATGCGGTTTCCTCTACACTGGGGAGACCAAACGCGGATTGGGTGACTGCTTTGCGGAACACTTCCATTCAGTCCGAAAGCATGACCCCGAGCTTCCGGTTGCTGGCTATTTCAACCCCCCTCACCCCCTGCTCTCATGCCCAAATCTCTTTCCTGGGATTGCTGCAGTGTTCCAGTGAACATCAACGCAAGCTCGAGGAACAGCATCTCATCTACCGATTAGGCACACTACAGCCTGCCGGACTGAACATTGAGTACAATAATTTCAGAGCATGACAGGCCCCCCATTTTACTTCTATTTTTCGTTAAAAAAAAATTTTCATTTTTATTTGTTTATTTTATTTTCGTTTGTTTCTTCTGTGCCTACCCACTGTTTTTTTTCATGTTTGTGCTTGGGGCCAGGCTGCTCGGTTTTGTGTCCATTAACATCCTCTCTGTACTAATGCTTTGTCTTTCAGCACACCATTAACATACCGTTTGCCTTTACTTCATGACCTTCTGGTCAGTTATTCTCTGTGACTAGATTAGATTAGAGATACAGCACTGAAACAGGCCCTTCGGCCCACCGAGACTGTGCCGAACATCAACCACCCATTTATACTAATCCTACACTAATCCCAAATTCATACCAAACATCCCCACCTGTCCCTATATTTCCCTACCACCTACCTACACTAGTGACAATTTATAATGGCCAATTTACCTATCAACCTGCAAGTCTTTTGGCTTGTGGGAGGAAACCGGAGCACCCGGAGAAAACCCTTGTCCTATCAACACTTTCTCTTTTGTTATCTCCCCACCCCTGCTTTATTTGCTTAAAACCTATTACATTTCTAACCTTTGCCAGTTCTAATGAAGGTCACTGACCTGAAGCGTTATCTCTGCTTCTGTCTCCACAGATGCTGCCAGACCTGCTGAGTATTTCCAGCATTTCTTGTTTTTATTACACTCAGCTCTACCTCACCATCACATCTCTCAACTCCTGCACTGCTGCTAACGTATCAGATTGCTTATCCAACATCCAGTACTGGAAGAGCAGCAATTTCCTCCAATTAAATATTGGAAAGAGTGAAGCCATTGTTTTCGATCCCCGCTGCAAACTCCCATTTCCTAGCTACCAACTCCATCCATCTCCCTGGCAACAGTTTGAGATTAAGCCAGTCTGTTCGCAAACTTGGTGTCACATTTGACCCCGAGATGAGCTTCCGACTTCATACTTGTGCCATCATTAAGACCACCTATTTCCACCTCCATAACATCGCCTGACTTTGCCTCTCAGCTCATCTGCTCCTGAAACCCTTATTCATGCCTTCGTTACCTCTAGGCTTGACTACTCCTAGCTGGTCTCCCACGTTCTACTCTCCGTAAACTTGAGGGCATCCTCTGCTGCCCACTTCTTAACTCGTACCAAGTCCTGTTCACCTATCACCCTTGTGCTCGTTGATGTACATTTGCTCCCAGTCAAGCAGTGTCTTGATTTTAAAATTTTCCTCCCTTGTCTTCAAATGCCTCCATGGCCTCCCCCCTCCCTATCTCTGTAACCTCCTCCAGCCCCACACCCTCCAAGATATCTGCGCTTCTCTAATTATGGCCTCTTCTGCATCCCTGATTATAATCACTCCAGTATTGGCAAGCAACACCTTCAATTGCCTAGGTCTCAAGCTCTGGAATACCCTCCCTACACCGCTCCACCTCACTTTCCTCCTTTTAAGACACTGCTTAAAACCTCCCTCTTTGACCAAGCTTTTGGTCATCTGACCGAACATAATTTTATGTGGCTTGGTGTCATACTTTGTTTATAATGCTGCTGTGAAGTGCCTTGGGATGTTTATTATGTTAAAGGCACTATTTATGTAGTTGTTGTAGAAATGAAAGTCTTTTTCCTTTAACATTGCAGACAAAATCACAAACATAATAGTAGCTTTCCATTCATTTCTCATCCATGGCGCTTTTTATTTAGAAAAGAAGGGTTTCTAACTCTGCTGCTCTTACAAGCTGCTCCCCCAGTGGCCTCTGTATCCCTGAGCTTGCAGGGACCTAGCTGCACGCTGCTGCATCTCAACCATTGTTGAAGCAGTCTGGCCCAGCTGACTTGCTGGCACCCTGGTGGATATTGGTTGAAGGGGTGGTGAAGGAGCTGAAGGACTAACATCCTGAGCGACAGCAACATGTAATGTTCCCATTGCATCACTGCCATTCTTATGGGGCTGAGTCTCTCTCTTTCACTGTTCTGCAGGTCAGCAGACTTTAGAAGATGAATATCTCCTTGAAAACCCCTATCTATTCAGTTCATCAATCTGTAAAAGGTGGATACCTGTTTCTCCAAGGTGGAGCCCAGAGCCTGTATGGAAGGAATGTAGGAAAAGGAGTAGGCCATTCTGTCCCTTGAGCCTGTTCTGAAGTTATCTGAGTTTCCATCAAATCTGCCAAAGCTGGTAAACCTGGCCCACATCAGAGATGTATTAGTTAAAATGTTCATGTGTATTGTTGTAATAGTGACACTGATTCTTTTTCCTTTTTGTACAGCTACAGCTTAAAAAAATCATGGGATGCATTTAAACAGTGATTTCATGATTAGCAGAGCATCTAGAACACAAATGAAAGCAGGCACAGCTCATGTAATGTAATGAAGTTGTTTGCAATTTGTATATGAGTTATTCACTATTTATACACCTGCTGGACAAGTGAATCCCAGCCCCATCATTATTAATTCAGTTTTGTCTAATGCCTCCTCCTCAACTATGTTGGGTATACTGTTAACTGCACATCGTACATCAATCTAGCAATGTCTGATGTGATCAACTTCTCTCCATTCATCTGATCTCAGTTTGTCCAATAAGCTGATGACTGGAAGTTGTGCTGCAAGCCTAAGCAGTAGAAATTCATAATGATCCCTTCTGCTCTTTCTGTTTGATCACTGCAGTCAACGATTAGAAATCCGAGCTGAGGTGGCAAATGCTTTCTTGTCCAAATTTCAACTAAATGCAGATGAATTGAATATTCTCCGAGGTCCAAGAGAGGGACCAATCACAGAGGTAATCCACATATCATTAGCTTCCTATTTTGTAGCAGAAGCACTGCATTGCCCTTACAAAATTGTGGCCCATAATTTTTCATATGCTTTTAGGACTTCTTCAAAGCACTTGGAAAAGTGAAGTTAATTCACAATGATGTTAAGATTCTGTTACGAACAAACCAGCAAACTGCAGGGTAAGGAGTATCTTTAACTGTTCCTCTACAGGAATGTTCTAATTTGCAACTGCTGTAACTTTTATAGTAAAGTATAGGTTGAGTTGAGGAAGCAAAGGAAACAATATTCGACTATTACATCTCTCTTGGCATTGTTCAAATGTAACCTTGGGTATAAGCTTTGGAGAAGAGTGTTTGGTAGGGGAACAAAGCACACGGACGATGAGTAGAAGAGCTGAGTCGCAAAGTGACCGAGGAGCTGGGTAACAGAGCAGTCCGATGGGAACTGAAATAAGACTCAAAGCCTGATCTGAAACGGGAATGAAATGCTATCCATTTCCTGTGAGGTAACAATTAACAGCAGGAAATTCCAGGGCCCAGGATGGCCATGGAAAAGCAAATTCAGAGTGTAAGGCTGGCAGAGGAGCTAGTGGGGATCAGGCTGAGGGAAAGTATTCCTGGAGCTTGAAGTGGGAATTGAATCTTAGGTTGAGGCCCAGGGAACAGTACACAAGTGATAAAGATGTGGCTACTTAGGATATCATCACAACAGTTTTTTTTGAAAAAGGAATATGAGCCTCCTGCCAATGTCTGGCCTCACTGGTTAGGCTTATACCTCATTTCTCATTTCATTATTTAACAATCAGCAAAATAGGGTAATTTAGAGAATCTTCAGAGCCAAGTTTAATCCTCTCCTGGCTCAGTGTTCAGGGGGTTACTGAATCGAGATCAGAAAACCTGGCCATTTTTTCATTCCATAACATAGGATGTTAAGGCTATTGCTAAAATAGGTTTACTCATCACAGGCTGGAAATTGAACCCTGGAACCTCCTATTCCCTATCTTCCAGTTACTCACTGGATAAATTCATTGCTCCAGGCCACTGAAAATTTTAATCAGATTAACCCAATTTTTAACACAATTATCAAACAATTACTGTAGTTGAATTTTCAATAACTTTGAAGTAAAGATTATTAGAGCCCTTCACTTTTAAGTAAAAAATTGTGAAAGACCATTGACATTTCCAAAGATTTATTCTTGGATTTTCCCAAGATTTAAATTCCATCAGCATAGAGTCTATCTGTACTTAGAGGCTAGGTCAATCAGAAAATTGCTGGTTGCTTGAGGTTTTTGTGCAGGTTGCTGGAAAGTTTGAAAAGGTACATTGCATTGTTTGTCGGGCACACTTGTAAACACAGCTTGCTGATTAACCAGACAGAATATACTTTACTTACCAACCTAATCATTTTACAAAGCGATGAACATGTTGCATGTAAGTATACCACCTTGTCATGCAATATTGTGTCTGTATTGTAGTGGTTAATCTTCAGTAATCGGGAAAATAAGTACACAGTAATAGTAAGTGCTGCAGAATAATAAATTACATTCTCTGTTGTTTTAAAGTTTGGAAATTATGGAACAGATGGCACTCCTCCAAGAGACATCTTATGAAAAACTTTACAGATGGGCGCAAGGTATGTCACCAATCCAGCAAGTTTCTGCTGTAAAATCAAATCTGAGCTCAGCGATCAAATTCCCTTGAATGGAGCTGCGTCATTTACCTTGGTGACTCTCAATGACTATAACCTGTGAACACAAACTCACAAACATGTGAGTTTGCCTGAGGCTAGATGCCACATTTACACTTTTCGTAAAGTCAACTTTATAGAGCTCCCATAGTAGTCCCACCATAAAACATTACTTTGATTACTTTGTTGAGGTCAATTCATAGAACAGAAATTCTACAACGTATGTTATCAGTCGGGATTTGAATCTTGATGGGCCTTAGGTGCGCTCTGACTTTTCCCCTCCTTTCCTGAAAATGGTAACTGCTGCTTAGGTTATGGTTTTGTGGGTGACAACAGCACTCCAAATACATCACGGAAGTAGCCATTCTTCTCGTCATAGTCAAATCAGTGAATGGTGGCATGTTACAAGTCTGCCTGATTCTGTCATCCTCAATTATGTACAAAGGTAGGGTTTCTGGGTAGTGATCAGGAACTAGAACCCTGCTGGTTTTATTCCCTGCACACAGCCATAGAACCCTGCTGTCACCCCAGTTGAGATTAGCTAATTCAGTACAGGTGCAAAGCTCAAAGCTGGATTTTTTTTCATCTGCATGGCTTAGTAGCACAAAAGATACTATTGAGCCCCTAGTAGAGCAGCTGACTTCTGAATTTAATTAGAATTCTTGGTTCCCGTTGAAATGAGGATTATTCTTATGCTGTTGAATGCATGGAGTACAATGTTGTTGGCAGTTTTGGGCTTCTGAAAAGCATCCCTATGTAAATTAATCTCTTTGACATCACCAGTTGGATAATGAATGTACAAGTGCTGCATCTAGTACTCAGAAAATGAAGGCAATAACACTGCTGAAGGTAGACTATTATCCACTCACCTTGACTCCTAAAGATGCACACTTTCTCCATTTAGTCAGTCGAGTTCTTGGCTTGATAATTACATGCAATTAGTGTTGAAGCAAGGAAATGACAAAGATGGCTGGGCATGCTGATGTAAGAGCAGGAATTCTCAAGAATGATTAGCCTCACTCATCAAGAGTAATTTCAATGTTCTACAAAGCCTCTGTCTTCCCATAATAAGTTAGGTTGCAGAGGAGCCTAGAATCAGAGTAGAGTACAAAGGAATGCACATCAGTGAGTGAATGAAAATCATCATCTGCATCCCAAATTCTACTTGCTTCAGCATCAGAGAGATGTGGCCAGCCTGTCTGCCACATCTTGTGATCAGATACCATTCGAAAGGATAAAGCCAGAGTTTCAAGTTAATTCTAGGACAAAAATAGCTGGAGAAGCTGTGTCATGACATTCTGTATTTTTTCAACAAGTTTGTATCGAACTCCCCAGTGGGGAGTATACTGAAACTGGGCAGTATAAACCAGGAAACTCCTAGGTTTCATCCCTTGTCTGTGCTGAGTTAACTGATCTCAGCTGGGGCAGCTCCAACTTGTGGTGGAGACTAGAATTAGGGGCTATATATATAAGATAGTCATTGATAAATCCAGTTGGACATTCAGGAGAAACTTATTTACCTAGGGAGTGGTTAGAATGTAGAACTCACTACTGCAAGGAGTAGTTGACTCAAATAACTAAGATACATTTAAGAGGAAGCTAGATAAACACATGAAGGAGAAAGGTATAGAAGGATATGTTGATGGAGTTAGAGGAAGAAGGGTGGGCGGAGGCTAGTGGGGAGCATAAATACTGGCATGGACCTGTTAGGCTGAATGTCCTGTTTCTGTGCTATAAACACTATGACCACCTCCAGGCGCTTACCCATTGTCTCTCGAGACAAGGAGGCCAAAGAAGAAGAATACTATGAAAAGATTTTGATTTTTTTTATTCTTTGCAGTTGAATGCAGAACCCTGACTCAGGAATCTTGTGATATTTCTCCAGCACAGACTCGAGCTATGGAGGCTCTGCAAGACAGGCTTGTGCTCTACAAGTTAGTACTGCTTTTTGTAATTAACCCTAGTCTAAAATCACAATTTTATTCTTAACTAAGGTTTTTGAAACATACAACAAATATCCTATTACTGCCTGAATTTTTTTCTTTAAACTGAATATATTTTTTGCTCCTTCAGTGGTAAATGTACTGTAAGACTTGCACCTCGTTCTGAGCCGTACAGTTTAATAATGTCTTAGCTTTTGATCCAATGTCTAAGCATGAGCTTAGATGGTTTATCTATTACTCCTTCCCCTCAATCCTTCTCTTTCTCACCCTCTCTTTTTTCCATCAAATCTACTGTTTCTTGTGCATATCCAAAATTTCAGTTGTGGAGGATTCCTTGAGCATTTTCAAAATATGGATTTGTGAATCAAAAATTATGTACTCGAGAAATACAGGTTGATTCTCTAGCCTTGAGCATTCATGTATAAAGACGGTTTTATATTCAAAGCAAAGGTTATGTTTAAGGAAGATGAAAGTGCCTTTTTTGAGTTTGAAGCTGGAGCATGTGTGTCTGTCTGTGTCCTTTGCACAGTGGCGCAGTGGTTAGCACCGCAGCCTCACAGCTCCAGCGACCCGGGTTCGATTCCGGGTACTGCCTGTGTGGAGTTTGCAAGTTCTCCCTGTGTCTGCGTGGGTTTTCTCCGGGTGCTCCGGTTTCCTCCCACAAGCCAAAAGACTTGCAGGTTGATAGGTAAATTGGCCATTATAAATTGTCACTAGTATAGGTAGGTGGTAGGGAAATATAGGGACAGGTGGGGATGTTTGGTAGGAATATGGGATTAGTGTAGGATTAGTATAAATGGGTGGTTGATGTTCGGCACAGACTCGGTGGGCCGAAGGGCCTGTTTCAGTGCTGTATCTCTAATCTAATCTAAAATTGCTGACCTTTGCAATGATAAAAGTGTTAATTTATGTCAAATCCATTTCACAGTCTCTGAAGGTTCATATTAGTCTAGGTAGTGTCTCTGTTTTGGGAGAGGTAGAGAAGAGAGAAATTACATTTTGAAGTGAACTATTAGAACAATCAATTCCTAAGTAAAATACAAATTATAAATGTTATTTCCTTGCATGCAGGTATAAGATGTAGCTGGAAAAATATACTTTGTTTAAAAAAAAAAGTCTTAAGCCGTATATTGTAGCTAATCTTTCAAAAAGGAAATTCAGTTTTGTTTTCATCTTTGCCGAGGGCATTTAGTTCAACTACTTCAACCTGTAGTCTCATCTTCATTAATGTAACCTAAAGGTCACATGTAATGAGGTTAGATTAGATTAGATTAGATTAGAGATACAGCACTGAAACAGGCCCTTCGGCCCACCGAGTCTGTGCCGAACATCAACCACCCATCTATACTAATCCTACACTAATCCCATATTCCTACCAAACATCCCCACCTGTCCCTATATTTCCCTACCACCTACCTATACTAGTGACAATTTATAATGGCCAATTTACCTATCAACCTGCAAGTCTTTTGGCTTGTGGGAGGAAACCGAAGTTGCATTTATTCTTTCTGACTGTGCACTATGCCCTGATTGTGAATTGGGATCTAGGTTCAGGTGGCCAGGAGCATACAACCACATTTATCCCAACTAACCGTCATAGAAAATGGCAGCCCCTGTGGAGTGCGAACATGTGAACAACGAAAGACAGGAAAAGACTGTCTGGTCCACCAAGTTTGTCCCACAGATTGGAGTATTGGAGTGTCATCTGTTTTTAATATTTTTACAAATATCCTCTTTGTTTACCTGCTTTTATACTCATTTGGCAGGGGTCAGAATTAATTGCTGAAGGACTTTGAGATTCACACCCTTGTACTGACTTCAGTAGGGCCATGAAAGGGAGGTACAATTGGCCTCAGTTCCTTTTACCTAAGGAATGATGGAAACAAAGGACCCATTGGATATCGCACATGCATAGACAAGGTTGGTCTCGGTGATGATGTCCTCCAGGGTAAAATAAGCTGACAATACTATGTTAGGGCTCATACAATGTGCACTGGTGAGGTAGTGTAGTGGTTATGCTACTGGATTAGCACCCCAGAGGCTGCAAGTTGAAATATCACCATAGAAAGTTGTGAAATTTAATTCAATAAACATGAGAATGTATGGCAGTGATCAAGAAGAAGAAAATCATGAAAGCTGCCAGATTGTTGTAAAAACTCAATTAGTTTGCTAATTCAGGGAAGGGAACCTACCATTCTACCCAGTCTGACCTACATGTGACTCCCACATTACAGGATTGACTTTTTAATTTAAAGATGCTTGGAACCATTTCTAAAATGTACTTGTGCAAAAACTGTAAAAATATGGAAGACTTACGATTTGTAAAATGACTGACCTCCTATTGTCATAAGACTTAGGTAGAATAGAATCGGGGAAGATCATTTGAACCTTAACATCTTGCTGAAATTCAGGCCCCATCACTATTTTGAAAACTTTGTCCAGTCTTTTGATTATTGTTTCCCAGTTTAAGCTTTAAAGCAGGTGAAGAGTTTATTTTGGGCAGCCAGCTGCAAATCTTCTTCCTGGGAATTGGTTCTGCATTTCATGTGGAGTGGCCATGTACAGACTCCATGGTGAATGGAAGAAACCGTACGTGTAAATTATGTGTTATGGAAGTTGGTCCAGATTTAGCATTATCAATCGAACTTGTGAATTGTCACATCTTCGATTACTTTTGTACCTAAGGGAGTATAGTTAAACATTCTGTAATCAAGTAAAATTTGCAGTGTTGACTTTCTGCCACTGTTTATTGGTTACTTCTAATAAGCCTCATTTGTAATTTTTAGCTTAAGCCATATCTGGAGCAAACCTTTGGAAATAGGGATAATTTTGTGAGGTGAGGTCCTTAGCATGGAATATGGATTAGAGCCAGAGCTATAACACTGTGAAGCCAATTCTGAGATTCATGCTTCCATACACCTCCACACTGGGTGCTGATTTTGGCAAAATATATATCATTAGATTAGATGTAGTACAGATAGTAGTAGCACTGGGAATGATTCGAGTTAATTAACTGAGTATCACATACGAAGCAAAAAAGTGTACTGGCCTAAATCTGCTACTTTGCTTAGTGTCTTGATGCCCGTGTACTGAATAAACCGAGTAACTAAACTAGTTTAAATGACCAAAGCGGGAATTTTGTGCTGATGGCAGGGTCTCAACGTCAGGGGAAACCGACACCGAGATCCCGTATTGCCTCCTTTCCAGAAGGCTTGCCAGATTTAGTGCCAGTCAAGCACATAAGTGAAAAGTGGCAGGCCTTCCATAGAATTTAGGACAGCTTCACTGGAAGTCCCATCCTTGGAGAGCTGCTGGGACAATTATAGGCCGGCAGCTGCAGTGCCACTGCAGAGGCGGTGGCTGCTGCTGGAGATGACTGTCCCTGGATGCCAAGGATCATTGCTGGACCCAGGCCTAGGTAGGTCAGGGTGGGAAGGGTCTTGCGGTGTGGCGGTCATTGAGGAGGAGGGGGAGGGGGATTGGCAGCAAGGGCAGGATGCTGGTCCTCAGTGGACCCCCCCCTGATGTCGGGTCCCTCGTTCAGGCACTGACCACCCCCCTCCCTGCACCCCTGGAGCCGGGAAGCAGCCCACATGGTTTCTTGTACTGTGCTCCCTGTGTGGCAACAGGGCCACCCACCGCACGGGTAATTGCAGCTGCGGCGGGAGGAAGCCCTTTATTAGGGTTAGTTGCCCAGTTAAGGGCCTCAATTGGCGGCGGGGCAGGATGGCCGCTCACAAGCCTTCCCGAGCTGGACTAAATTTCAATGGAGACAGGATGGTGTTGGGAACCCTGCCCCCCCATCACCACCATCCCACTTGATTTTATGCTCTCCCCGCCTCCAATCCCGCTGCGGGGGAGAGCATAAAATGCCACCCCAAATCTCAACCTGGTTACAGGTAATTTTTATAAGAATTAGCCAGTTATTCTTGTAGGGAAATCAATAGTCTATTTGTTTGTTTCTAATAAAGAGCATGTCTGAGATAGCTTTTGAAGGAGTTTGCAACAAGACTTAGATTAATATGCATTGATAGAAATCATGTGCATTATGCAGGATAGAGAAGTACTTAGTTGAAACTTTATACCTGACAGCATTCACTGTAACAGTGCACTTCTAGGTAGGGCAGTAAGGACATGAGTATACTGTAGCTTAAATGAACAGAATATAGATTTCCTTTGACTGAATGTGATCATCATAGTCACTCCTTGTTTGGGTAGCAGCAGTAATACTATTGACTATACCTTAGTTGCAATGCAACATTAGCTTAGTGACCTTATCTGGTGATTAGCAGTGCTGTGCACTTTATTTTGATGGGGGTTGATTATTAAAAGGAATTTTGAAACCTTCACTTGTCCCCTCCCCAAATAAGCATGCACAGAACTTCTTTGTGAAGTACAATATTGATTTTGACTCTGGAATTACTTGCAAGTGTCATACACACCATAATCATAGAAATATATTATAGTGAGTGTCTTTATATCTGTTCTGTACTTAACATCTGAAAGCCTTAATCCACTTATCAGAGAATCGTACTATACAGAAAGAGGCCATTTGGTTCATCATGAATGTGCCGGCTCTTTGAAAAAGCTATCCAATTAGTCCACCCACCTTCTCTTTCCCAAAGCCCCTGTGAATATCTCCTTTTGAAGTATTTGTCCAATTCCCTTTAGAAAGTTATTATTGAATCTACTTCCACCACCCTTTTATGCAGTTCATTTTGGATCATAACATTTCATTGCATTAAAAAACATCTCCTTGTCTTTCTTCTGGTTCTTTGGTCAATTACCTTAAATCTTTGTCCTCTGATTACCAACCCTCCTGCCAGTGGAAACAGTTTCTCCCTATGTAGTCTTATCAAAACCCTCCATAATTTTGAATGCCGCTGTTAAATCTCCCCTTACCCTCCTCTGCATTAGGGAGAATAATCCCAGCTTATCTAGTCTCTACATATAACTGAAGTTCCTCATCCCTTGTACCATTCCAGTAATTCTCCTCTGCACCTTCTCCAAGCCCTTGACATCCTTCCTAAAGTGTGGTGCCCTGAATTGAGCACAGTACTCCAGCTTTTAGCAGATGTTCTTTGCTTTTGTACTCTATCCCTTTATTTATAAAGCCATGGATCACATATGATTTTTTGTCAGCCTTACTAAGTTGTCCAACCACCTTTAAAGATTTGTGTATGTACAACCTCAGGTGTCTCTGTTCCTTTAAGATTGTACCGTTTAGTTTATATTGCTACTCCTTATTCTGCAAAATGCATCACTTCACACTTCTCTGCTTTGAATTTCATCTGCCATTGGTCATACTGCATTCGCAATAAAGTGGATGAATTAATCGCGCAAATAGATGCAAGTGGGTACGATATAGTCAAAATTACGGAGACATGGCTGCAGGGTGACTAGGGATGGGAAATGAACATCCAGGGGTATTCAGTATTTAGGAAGGACAGACAAAAAGTAAAAGGCGGTAGAGTTGCATTGGTTAAAGAGGAAATTAACGCAATAGTGAGGAAGGATATTAGCTCTGACAATGTGGAATCTGTATGGGTAGAGCTGAGAAACACTAAGGGGCGAAAAACGTTAGTGAGGGTTGTCATAGAGTCATTGAGAGATACAGCACCGGAACAGGCCCTTCGGCCCACCGAGTCCACGTCGACCATCAACCGCTCACTTATACTAATCCTACATTAATCCCATTTTCCCTCTCACATCCCCACCTTCCCTCAATTCTCCTACCACCTACCTACACTAAGGGCAATTTTTTTTTTTACAATGGCCAATTTACCTATCAACCCGCAAGTCTTTGGCATGTGGGAGAAAACCAGAGTACCCAGAGGAAACCCACGCAGTCACAGGGAGAACTTGCAAACTCCGCACAGGCAGTACCCAGAACTGAACCCGGGTCGCTGGAGCTGTGAGGCTGCGGTGCTAACCACTGTGCCGCCGCGGTTGTTTACAGACCCCCAAACTGCAGTGGTGATGTTGGGAAAGGCATTAAACAGGAAATTAGAGACGCATGCGATAAAGGAACATCTGTAATTATGGGTGATTTTAATCTGCATATTGATTGGGCAAATCAAATTAGTTACAATACTGTAGAGGAGGAATTCATGGAGTGTATACGGGGTGGTTTTCTGGACCAATACATTGAGGAACCAACTAGAGAACTGGCCATCTGAGACTGGATATTTTTGTAATGAGAGAGGAATAATTGACAATCTAGTTGTGCGAGACCTCTTGGGGATGAGCGACCATAATATGATAGAATTCTTCAATAAGATGGGGAGTGACATAGTTGATTCTGAGACTAGGGTCCTGAATCTTAATAAAGGAAACTATGAAGGTATGAGGCACGAGTTGGCTATGATGGATTGGGAAACGTTACTTAAAGGGATGATGGTGGATAGGCAATGGCAAACATTCAAAGAGTGCATGGATGAACTGCAACAATTGTTTATTCCTGTCAGGCGCAAAAGTAAAATGGGAAAGGTAGCCAAACCTGGCTTATAAGGGAAATTAGAGAAAGCATTTAATCCAAGGAAGAGGCATACAAATTTGCCAGAAAAAACAACAGACCTGAGGATTGGGAGCAGTTTAGAATTCAGCAAAGGAGGACCAAGGGATTGATTAAGAAGGGGAAAATAGAGTATGAGAGTAAGCTTGGGGGGATGGTGGGGGGGACATAAAAACTGACTGTAAAAGTTTCTGTAGGTATGTGAAGAGAAAAAGATTGGTGAAGACAAATGTAGGTCCCTTACAGTCAGAAACAGGGGAATTTATTATGGGGAACAAAGAAATGGCTGACCAACTAAATGCATACTTTGGTTCTGTCTTCACAAAGGAGGACACAAATATCATACCAGAAATGTTGGGGAACACAGGCTTTAGTGAGAGAGAGGAACTGAAGGAAATCAGTATTAGTAGAGAAATGGGGTTGGGGAAATTGATGGGATTGAAGGCCGATAAATCCCTATGGCCTGGTAATCTACATCCCAGAGTACTTAAGGCAGTGGCCCTAGAAATATTGGATGCATTGGTGGTCATCTTCTAAGATCCTAAAGACTCTGGAACAGTTCCTACAGATTGGAGGGTAGCTAATGTAACCCCACTATTTAAAAAGGGAGGTAGAGAGAAAACAGTGAACTATAGACCAGTCAGCCTGACATCAGTAGTGGGGAAAATTCTAGAGTCCATTATCAAAGATATTATAGCAGAGCACTTGGAGAACAGTGGTGGAATCGGACAGAGTCAGCATGGATTTACGAAAGGGAAATCATGTTTGACAAATCTACTAGACTTCTTCAAGGATGTAACTAGAACAAAGAACAGCACAGGAACAGGCCATTCGGCCCTCCAAGCCTGCGCCGATCTTGATGCCTGCCTAAACTAACACCTTCTGCACTTCTGGGGCCCATATCCCTCTATTCCCTTCCTATTCATATATTTGTCAAGATGTCTCTTAAACGTCGCTATCGTATCTGCTTCCACCACCTCCCCGGCAGCAAGTTCCAGGCACTCACCACCCTCTGTGTAAAAAACTTGCCTCGCACATCCCCTCTAAACTTTGCCCCTCGCACCTTAAACCTATGTCCCCTAGTAACTGACTCTTCCGCCCTGGGAAAAAGCTTCTGACTATCCACTCTGTCCATGCCGCTCATAACTTTGTAAACCTCTATCATGTCGCCCCTCCACCTCCGTCGTTCCAGTGAAAACAATCCAAGTTTTTCCAACCTCTCCTCATAGCTAATGCCCTCCAGACCAGGCAACCTCCTGGTAAACCTCCTCTGTACCCTCTCCAAAGCCCCCACGTCCTTCTGATAGTGCGGCAACCAGAATTGCACGCAATATTCTAAGTGTGGCCGAACTAAGGTTCTGTACAGCTGCAGCATGACTTGCCAATTTTTATACTCTATGCCCCGACCGATGAAGGCAAGCATGCCGTATGCTTTCTTGACTACCTTATCCACCTGCGTTGCCACTTTCAGTGACCTGTGGACCTGTACGCCCAGATCTCTCTGCCTGTCAATACCCTGAAGGGTTCTGCCATTTACTGTATACCTCCCACCTGCATTAGACCTTCCAAAATGCATTACCTCACATTTGTCCGGATTAAACTCCATCTGCCATTTCTCCGCCCAAGTCTCCAACCGATCTATATCCTGCTGTATCCTCTGACAATCCTCATCACTATCCGCAACTCCACCAACCTTTGTGTCGTCCGCAAACTTACTAATCAGACCAGCTACATTTTCCTCCAAATCATTTATATAGACTACAAACAGCAAAGGTCCCAGCACTGATCCCTGCAGAACTAGTAGAGTTGATGAGGAACAGCCAGTGGATGTGGTTTATTTGGACTTTCAGAAGGCTTTTGACAAAATCCCACATAAGAGATTAGCGTGTAAAATTAAAGTGCATGGGTTTGGGGGTAGTGTATTGCGACGAATAGAAAATTGGTTGGCAGACAGGAAACAAAGAGTAGGAATAAACGGGTCTTTTTCCGAATGGCAGGCAGTGACTAGTGGGGTACCGCAGGGATCGGTGCTAGGACCCCAGCTATTCACAATATATATTAATGATTTAGATGAGGGGACTAAATGTAATATCTCCATATTTGCAGATGCCATAAAACTGGGTGGGAGGGTGAGTTGTGAGGAGGATGCAGAGAGGCTTCAGAGTGATTTTGACAAGTTGAGTGAGTGGGCAAATGTATGGCAGATGCAGTATAATGTGGATAAATGTGAGGTTATCCACTTTGGTAGCAAAAACAGGAAGGCAGATTATTTCTGAATGGCTATAAACTGAGAGAGGGGAATATGCAACGAGACCTGGGTGTTCTCATACATAAGTCGCTGAAGGTAAGCATGCAGGTGCAATAGGCGGTAAAAAAGGCAAATGGTATGTTGGTCTTCATAGCGAAAGGATTCGAGTACAGGAGCAGGGATGTCTTGCTGCAATTATACAGGGCGTTGGTGAGGCCACACCTGGAATATTGTGTGCAGTTTTGGTCTCCTTATCTGAGGAAGGATATTCTTGCTATAGAAGGAGTGCAGCGAAGGTTTATCAGACTGATTCCTAGGATGGCAGGACTGACGTATGAGGAGAGATTGAGTCGGTTAGGATTATATTCGCTGGAGTTCAGAAGAGTGAGGGGGGATCTCATAGAAACTTATAAAATTCTAACAGGACTTGACAGGGTAAATGCAGGAAGGATGTTTCCGATGATGGGGGAGTCCAAAACCAGGCGTCATAGTCTAAGTATATGGGGTAAACCTTTCAGGACTGAGATGAGGAGAAATTACTTCACCCAGAGAGTGGTGAGCCTGTGGAATTCGCTACCACAGAAAGCAGTTGAGGCCAAAACATTGAATGTTTTCAAGAAGGGGTTAGGTAAAGCTCTTGGGGTGAAAGGGATCAAAGGATATGGGGGGAAAGCAGGAACAGGCTACTGAGTTGGATGATCAGCCATGATCATAGTGAATGGTGGAGCAGGCTCGAAGGGCCAAATGGCCTACTCCTGCTCCTATTTTCTATGTTTCTATGTTTCTATGTGTCTGCCCATTTCACCAGTCTGTGTCCTCCTTATTGTTAGCTACATTTCTGAGTTTCCTGTCATCTGCAAACTTTGAAACTATGCCAAGTCCAGGACATTCATATATATCAAAAAGAGTAGTGGTCCCAATACTGACAACTGGGTAACACGACTGTATACTTCATCAGTCTGAAAAACAACCATTCACCACTACTCTGCTTTCTGTCCCTTAGCCAATTTTGTTTCTGTGCTGCCATTGCCCATTTAATCCCATGGGTTTCAATTTTGCTAGCAAAGTTTTAAACATTTTTGATTTTAACTTGTTCTTCTGCAGTAGTCATCAAAGACTATTAGAAGAAAAGCTGATTCAGTTGATTGTGACCAAAAACCACCATAATGAATGCATTGATGTAAATCGTGAAATTTTCACTGTCAAATAAATGTCACTGTATTGATGAAGTTAAATTTACAGCAATGATTGTAAAGGTCTGTTGGAAAAAATAATTTTGTACAAGAGAACTGGAAGCATTGGATTGCGTGGAATTTACAATAATTCTCTAACCATATTTGTAATCAATTTGGTGGTTTTTAGTATAATAAAAGCAAAGTACTGCAGATGCTAGAAATCTGAAATAGGTTTGGCAGCATCTGGAGAGAGAAGCAGGTCAGTGACCCTCCGAGAAATACAACGTTCCTCGGACTGCTTTCTCGCCGCATCCTGAGATCCACACTCAGTGCCATGGGCCGCCACATGTACACACTGGACCTCTCTCTCCAGAAGCACCACCTCACCTTAGCTCAAAGCTGTTCTACACCGCAGTTCCATTTCATCTTTCGTCTTATCCGACGCATTAACAAAAAACTTTTTTTCTTCCTTTCAGGTGTTAAGGAATGCAAACTCCAGCAGCTGGTGGGGATTAATGCCCCTCCAGATCCTTCTTCCCCTTCACTTCCCTCTGACCCCTTGCCGTGTATTCACTATACCCTCTGACCTTCCCCTCTCTGATGCTGAATATTCGGTACTCAGCAAAGGACTCGATTTTATCCTCTTACGCCCCTACCTCAATGAATTTCGCGCTCGGCATGATGTTGAGCTCTTCTTCCGTCGCCTTCACCTCCGTGCTCACTTCTTTGACCAGGAGTCCTCCCCCCGACCAGCAGACCTATTCTCCCTCCACCTGGACCCCTCCATCTGGCCGATTACCCACTCTTAATCTTATCATTCAAAACTGTTGGTGAGACATCAGCTGTCTCAATTTCTCTGCCCCCCTCACTCACTCTAACCTGTCTCCCTCTGAACTTGCTGCACTCCGTTCACTCGGGTCTAACCCCGACATTGTCATCAAACCTGGAGATAACCTGTTGTTGTCTGGTGTACCGACCTCTACCTTGCAGAGGCAAAAAGGAAGGGTGACTGACCTGAAACGTTAACTCTACTTCTTTCTCCACAGATGCTGCCAGACCTGCTGAGTATTTCCAGCATTTTTTGTTTTTATTATTGGTGGTTTTTAGATTTTGCTTGTGAACTATATAACAATAATAATTTCACTTGCAGCAGAAAACTTGCACAAAGGCAGCTGTTCACCACAGTCTGTAGGTCTTGGTTTTTTTATTTTGTTGTTAGTGGAACCATAGTATCCATGTAAATGACAACTTATTTTGGCCTTAACTGCCAGTATTTAATATGAATGTAGAGTTAAAATTAAATATTGATACTCGACAAAAAAAATGTACATATTTCAGTCTTATTTTGTTTTTTTCCTTTGAGTAAATAGTTTTCAAACTTCTTTCCTACTTTCTCAAGTTGCTCATTTGAGATATTTCCCCACTTTTAAAAATAAATTCTTATCTTTGTCTTTTGTGTACAACTCACCAAACAAGAGGTTGTGTAGATACCTTATCCCAGGAGGAAGCCACTAAGTGGTAGATGAAAGTGGCAGGGGTTGACTGACTTGCCAGGTTTCCATCTCTGCCATTAAAAATGCATCTTGCCACAGCTTGGCGCCACCCTTTAATGGCTTGGTTGAAATTGAGAATTCATTGGTGGGGCTGGGGACACGGTTGGTGTGAAGTCAGACCCTATAGCTGCTTAAAATCAGCAAGTGAGAGCCTTTATGAGGAACTCCAGTGAGGAACCTAGTCTAATGCAGCAGAAGTGCCTTTATTTTAACATATATATTTTCTGATAAACGGTTATTCACAGTCTTTATATAAATTTGCAAGTTCTCCCTGTGTCTGCGTGGGTTTTCTCCGGGTGCTCCGGTTTCCTCCCACAAGCCAAAAGACTTGCAGGTTGATAGGTAAATTGGCCATTATAAATTGTCACTAGTATAGGTAGGTGGTAGGGAAATATAGGGACAGGTGGGGATGTTTGGTAGGAATATGGGATTAGTGTAGGATTAGTATAAATGGGTGGTTGATGTTCGGCACAGACTCGGTGGGCCGAAGGGCCTGTTTCAGTGCTGTATCTCTAATCTAAATCTATGGTGGAGAAAAGAAACTCTTCTGCATATTCCAATTATCCTTTCTGGACAGTGATGTGAGTTTGTACAATCCTAGGCAGACCTGCTCAGTGACTATTTGCTTCTGACCATTACTGTTCATGTAATTGATTTGTTTTTACAGTCTGAATGCAAGCTACCATTTAAAATATTTTATCATTTGTCAGAGATTGAGGGCAGAAAGTTATATATTTAAACAGGTCAGTTGGATAGACATCAGTGTTAGGAAGCAGGCTTTTCCTTTAATGGCCTCCCCCCAATCCAGGTTTTTGCACATTTGCTCCATAGATTAAATGGAACAATGTGTGGCTCAACAGAGAAGCCCTCTAAATGGATTAATTTAAAAAGCTAATTTTTCAGAAAATAAGTTGCCTGTTTAGCAATGAGTACTTGCTATACAAATTTATTTCTCCTTTCTACTGTCTTTATATTCCCTTCCCACATTTCAAATGTATTTATTGCCCTAGCTACATCCTTGATGAGTTTGGCACAGCCAGGAGGAGTGCAGTGGTTCGTGGTTTTATAGATGCTCTCACCAGAGGTGGGCCAGGTGGAACTCCTCGGCCAATTGAAATGCATTCACATGATCCTTTAAGGTATGCCATTGGATACTCAACATTTTATTTGTAGTATTAGTGTTAACTTAAATCTAATTTGAGTAAATCTTGTGCTTTCAGGTATGTTGGGGATATGTTGGCATGGTTACACCAGGCAGCTGCTTCAGAGAAAGAACATCTTGAAGCTTTGCTGAAGCTCGTAACTATGCAAGGTAATTGTTTAATCCTTTAAGTGAGCTGCTTCCTCCTGTGATTATACAGAAACCTTTTGTATAATCGGGGTCTCTAAAATTTAGTGGCACTTCAAGGCCAATTCCCATGGCAAGCTGAACAGAATTTTACACCGGCATCAGATTTGTTCTTTATAATGATATGTTTGTTATATTCAATAAAATATAAAATTAATCTCAGCAGAACAGCAGTTTTCCCATTAAAATAAATGAAGAAAAATTGGAGGGGATTTTTTTTAGCATTTCTTGCCAAAATGTTAGTGTTTGTAGGGCACTAGGGAACGCATCAGCCACCTGTTATCAGGTAAATGGCATGTGGTGCAAAATAGACCTATAGAAGACGGAGGAAAATAGATTTTCAAAATAGAATAAATGATAGATTTATCATTTTATGAAGTTGTATCTGGGACTAGCTGTGTGTTTAACTCCCACAGTGCATACTTGCTGACTGTGTCTGTACCATGCTTGCCAACTACACTTGTGAAGCTATATCAGAATATAGAATGAGATGCAGTCAGAGCACCAGGAGTGTGGAAGAGTGAATAATTAAAGTTCTGTAACAGTTTCCATCATTGTAGAATCAGAGTACTACAGGCACCGAATATAATGTTAAAAACTGATTCTTGTGAATTTTTCGATCAATTATTGATAAAAGCTTTAAAATTCCTTTTGAAATTACATTTATTCTGAGTATTTGTGGGCTGCATTTTATCAACCATTGAAGATGTTCTGCTGCCAGGACCAAAAGTGGGAGTCGACCCTGGGATGACATTTTACCGGTGGTGGCCAATTAACAGGCCATCACTGGGGACTGTGGCCCGCCATCTGGAGCTCTCGGCCCAATGAGAGGGTCGATAGCTTGGCAGCCACGGCAGAGTCACCACTAGCAGTAGCTGCTGCTGAGGCTGCAGGATGAGGAAGAAAGCGCCTCTAGGAGTTGTTCTCGAAGATAAGGTAAATTCACTTTAAAGAGTTGAGGCTATACAGGCTCTGGCAATCGGGGGTGGGGGAGGAGAGGAGGGTCTGCAAGGTGGGAGGCAGGGGGTTCACGTTCAAGTGCGCACCATAGCCATGAGGGTGGCCATTGCTGCCGGGAGGCCCCTCAGTGGACTATGGTGTGGCCATTAAGGAGGCCCCCCTCCACTTCCAGAACCTGCTGGGAGGTTGCCAGGTTTTACCTGGCGGTCTCCCCACACAATGGAAGCCCCTCTTGTTTGTTTATTCATTCATGGGATGTCGGCGACGCTGGCCAGGCCAGCATTTATTGCCCATCCCTAATTGCCCTTGAGAAGGTAGTGGTGAGCTGCCTTCTTGAACTGCTGCACTCCATTTGGGGTAGGTATACCCACAGTGCTGTTAGGAAGGGAGTTCCAGGATTTTGACCCAGTGACAGTGAAGGAACGGCGATATAGTTCCAAGTCAGGATGGTGTGTGACTTGGAGGGGAACTTGCAGGTGGTGGTGTTCCCATCTATATGCTGCCCTTGTCCTTCTAGTTGGTAGAGGTCGCGGGTTTGGAAGGTGCTGTCTGAAGAGCCTTGGTGCATTGCTGCAGTGCATCTTGTAGATGGTACACACTGCTGTCACTGTGCATTGGTGGTGGAGGGAGTGAATGTTTGTAGATGGGGTGCCAATCAAGCGGGCTGCTTTTGTCCTGGATGGTGTCGAGCTTCTTGAGTGTTGTTGGAGCTGCCCCCATCCAGGCAAGTGGAGAGTATTCCATCACACTCCTGACTTGTGCTTTGTAGATGGTGGACAGGCTTTGGGGAGTCAGGAGGTGAGTTACTCGCCTCAGGATTCCTAGCCTCTGACCTGCTCTTGTAGCCACGGTATTTATATGGCTACTCCAGTTCAGTATCTGGTCAATGGTAGCCCCTAGGATGTTGGTAGTGGGGGATTCAGCGATGGTAATGCTGTTGAATGTCAAGGGGAGGTGGTTAGATTCTCTCTTGTTGGAGATGGTCATTGCCTGGCACAGCTGTGGCGCGAATGTTACTTGCCACTTATCAGCCCAAGCCTTGATATTGTTAAGGGCTTGCTGCATTTCTATACGGACTGCTTCAGTATGTGAGGAGTCACGAATGGTGCTGAAAATGGTCCTGACGCCAGTAAAATGCCATTGGAGGCATGAGGTGGCCTTTAATTGGCACTTAAGTGACTCAATTGGTCATCCCATGGTTGTCTACGCTGCTGAAGTTCCCGCCTCTGGTAATAAACTATGGTGGCGGGAAGACCTTGGGTTCCCCTCCTGACACCTTCCCCTGCCATATTACCAGCTCTCCCACCTCCCTGCCTCCCCAGAGGCCTGGTAAAATTCAGTCCTTTATTTCAGAGAGTATTGCATGGATCTGAATCTTTGACCAAACAAGAAAGTACAGATTCTAGTTCAGTTAAATTTATGGATCAATAAGCCATGTAGGAATTGAGTGAGGTAATTCAGCTTACACTGTCCAATGTGAGTTGAATGACTTTTTTCGGTCCAATGTGAGTTGAATGACTTTTTTCTGGATTTACTCTGACTAGTGCGTTCCAAC
Source organism: Heterodontus francisci (assembly GCF_036365525.1). Taxonomy (NCBI): domain Eukaryota; kingdom Metazoa; phylum Chordata; class Chondrichthyes; order Heterodontiformes; family Heterodontidae; genus Heterodontus; species Heterodontus francisci. The sequence continues at coordinate 31,966,912 of NC_090376.1, read as the reverse complement.
ACCATGTTCAAACTTTTATCTTCTCCTGAATTGATTTCATCCAATTCCTCTTCAGTGCTGCATCTGACTCAAAATTCGTTACACTAGATGGCAGTCTATGCATTGGTCATTCTAAGTGTGAAAATATTTTTTCTTTAAAACAGGAGTGGCTAAGCCTTACCAAATTGGCCTGTGATGCCCAAATAACTTCTGTTTGTGCTGATGTCTCTTAATCATCTGTCTTGTTTGAATTTCAGTGGCCTGGAGACTTGTTAAGAGCTGATCTTAGTCTGGTTGTTCCATTGTTTGATGAATCCTAAATCAGAATACCAAGATCGTCTTTAGCAAATGAAAAATTGATTTAAACTTTCTATGTGGCCTGCAGTACCTTAGTAAATTGTGAAGTCAGAACGCTTGGTCATATCTGCTTTAAGGAAAATAAAAGTCAAGCTGAAGTCATAGGTACTTTTTGTTCAAGGTACTTTGCAATAGCTACCCAAAAAGATTATAATTAGACATGTGTTTCTGAATAAGTTTTAAAATGTGTCAAATTTCCAAACTCAGCATGGCACACCTGTAACATGGGAGAAGTACCTCCTGCACCTCAAAGCAATTCTGTTGGTTTTAACCATAGCTGCAACAAACTGAGATCATCCGAACACTTCACTTCCATTGGTCTCATTATCAATCTCCTTTTTCAATTATTCTCTATATCTCAATTTTAATTATTAGTAGATTAGAGTCATAGAGTTATACAGCACAGAAACAGGCCCTTTGGCCCATCGTGTCTGTGCCAGCCATCAAGCATGTAACTATTCTAATCCCATTTTCCAGCACTTGGCCCGTAGCCTTGTATGTTATGGTGTTTCAAGTGCTCATCTAAATAGTTAAATGTTGTGGGGGTTCCTGCCGCTACCACCTCTTCAGGCAGTGCGCTCCGGATTCCAACCACCCTCTGAGTGAAATTTTTTTTCCTCAAATCCCCTCTAAACCTCCTGCCCCTTACCTTAAATCTATGCTCCCTGGTTATTGATCCGTCCGCTAAGGGAAAAAGTTTCTTCCTACCTAGCCTATCTATGCCCCTCATAATTTTGTATACCTCAATCATGTCCCTCCTCAACCTTCTCTGCTGTAAGGAAAACAACCTTAGCCTTTTCAGTCTCTCTTCATAGCTGAAATGCTCCAGCTGAGGCAACATCCTGGTGAATCTCCTCTGCACCCTCTCCAGTGCAATCACACCCTTCCTATAGTGTGGTGCCCAGAACTGTACACAGTACTCCAGCTGTGTCCTAACTAGCATTTTATATAGCTCCATCATAACCTCCCTGCTGTCATATTCTATGCCTTGGCTAATAAAGGCAAGTATCCCATATGCCTTCTTAACCATCTTATCTACCTGTGCTGCTGCCTTCAGTGATCTATGGACAAGTACACCTCTGACCCTCTGTACTTCCTAGGGTCCTACCATCCATTGCATATTCCCTTGCCTTGTTAGTCCTCCCAAAATGCATCACCTCGCACTTCTCAGGATTAAATTCCATTTGCCACTCCTCTGCCCATCTATATCGTCCTGTAATCTAAGGCCTTCCTCCTCACTATTTACAACACCACCAATTTTTGTATCATCTGTGAACTTACTGATCGTACCTCCTATATTCACGTCTAAATCATTAATGTACACTACAAACAGCAAGGGTCCCAGCACCGAACGCTGTGGTACACCACTGGTCACAGGCTTCCACTCACAAAAACGACCCTCGGCCATCACCCTCTGTCTCCTGCCACTAAACCGATTTTGGATCCAATTTGCCAAATTGCCCTGGATCCCATGGGCTCTTACCTTCTTCACCAATCTCCCATGCGGGACCTTATCAAAAGCTTTACTGACGTCCATGTAGACTACACTAACTGCGTTACCCTCATCTACACATCTAGTCACCGTCTCGAAAAATTCCCTGATTAATCCCTGCCTCTCCAAGTGGAGATTAATCCTGTCCCTCAGAATTTTTTCCAGTAGTTTCCCTACCACTGATATTAGACTCACCGGCCTGTAATTACCTAGTTTATCCCTACTACCCTTCTTGAATAATGGTACCACATTTGCTGTCCTCCAATCCTCTGGTACTTCTCCTGTGGCCAGAGAGGATTTGAACATTTGTGTCAGAGCCCCTGCTATCTCCTCCCTTACCTCACATAGCAGCCTGGGATACATCTCATCTAGATTGTACTACCTGATTTTACAGTTAAACATTGACCAGTGCTGCACTGATTTCAGTACTAATACTGGATTAAATTAGATATCACTATTACAAACCTATGAGGAACTGCAGAGTAGCTCTTCTTTCCAGAGCTTCATCTTACAGAGATGTGAGCTGTTTCCCTGCCACAAATGCGGTTTCTACTCAGATCACGGAAAAGGTGTGTTATAATAAAAGGCTACAGCTAGGTTAAGTTGTCCTTTAAAGTAAGACGATGTTTATTATTACAGGTGTGGAAGGTAGTATTCAGCAGGTGGTAGGACACATCACTGAAGGAGTCTGCAGACCTTTAAAGGTACCAACTGAATTTATTAGACATTTGATCTGATACATTAGAGCTAAGAATGCAGTGAAGACCAAAGATTTTATTAGTCCTTCTTGATGGCTTTGAGTTTTTCCAGTGAGTAGCTGAGCCATACAGGTCAGGAACATGTTTGTGTTGAGCCTAAGTCTATGGTTAGGACTGGGGTCAGTACAGCTAGCCTCAGGGTTCCTAGGTTAAGGAAGAGACATCGACCAGATTTATTTTTGTGTGCGTGTGTGTTTGTGCGCCGTGTGTGCATATGTGCGCCGTGTGTGCATATGTGCGCGTGTCTGTGAATCTGGCTCACTATGATGCTACTGCATATGCATACTGTGCTAAGGCTCGTAGGTGAATAATTGGCACTTGGATAAGGTACAGTGCTGTTGTGAGATCATACTCTACTAAGTAGTAAAAAAAAAAATCGGCTTGTAGGTTTTTAATCCAAATCTTATATTTATTTTAAGTGTATTTTCTTCCATAAACTTGAGTGCGAAAGCAAAAATTGAGGGTTAGTGGGAAAATATCTAAACGTATTGTTATAGCACACACTGTTATACTGAGCAGCAGAACACAAGTTTGTGCTCCAAGTTCCTCATTTTAGTCGTGTTATCTGAGATAAAGGTGAAGTGCTTTCCCACAAAGTGAGGAGGACGATCAGTCATCCTGCATCGCTTATTGTCCCAGCTCAAAGTAGAGCTGAAGTTAAGGTGTCTTGGAGCAAGTTGTTTGGCTGCCCTAGGCCAATGTGGGTGTGTCAGGAGACCAATAGAGAAAGGGGAAAATCTTTTTCCAGAAAGGGATGCTCAAAGGGCTAAATTGTTGTGAATGTGTTTTGCTTTCCAAATGGACTGATTCTCAATTTTTTAAAAACTATGCTTATGTTGGTTAAGATAAGCACCTTTCAGTTAAAGTTTGTTAAGTTTTTAAATAAAAATTGCCTAAAATTTAATAGTTGCAGATTTAAATATTAACCTGCTAATCATTGAGCAAAACTAATTAGTTTCAGGAATAGTTTGTACACAGTATGATGGACTAGGTATGGCTGATCCAAACATTCACAGTAGCTTATATGTAAAGAAAATTTAAAGGAAAACAATACATAAAAATACATCATTTAGAACAGTGAATTCTGTGTTGCATTGTGAGTACTGTTGCTGAACAGCAGTGGGATTTAAATAGTTCTTACAGCCACTGAAGTTTTTAATCACAAGAAAAGGTCGCTAATTCACCTTTTCAGCAATAGCTTTGCAACAGATTCATATTTTTAGTGGTTAGCTTACTTCCTTCTGACCTTTGCCACCACTCATGTCTGCGTTATTCTCAGTTGCGACATTGAAGCAATGAAGTACTGATACAATCAGTACTATTTTATGACTGGCCAGCCAAGTGGTGAATTTGAGTGAAATGAGTAGGTTTTCATCTCCCTCCCCAAGAAAGGTTAGATTTTTTTTTGGAAAACTAAGTAACCTATACTAATGGGAACATAAAATACTCATTTATATGCAGCAATTTGACAGTATAGTATATTGGTGCAAAATAATACTACGCTATGGAGCGAACGACACAGGTTTGCCACACGATTCTGCATGCAACTAGTTCCTGATTGCAGTTGGCCTTCTGGGGAGGCAAAAGAAGAGAAATAGAAAATCAGGGCAAGTTCATTTAGCCTTTTTTCCTGTACCTCTTAGCTTAATAGTAAAGGAATGAAAGCAGGTAATCTGCCCAGTCTCTCAAGAAGGGAATTATATGTAACACAAAAAAGAGAAAAGGAGAACAATGTGGGGAACCACATTACTAGAACTTGTTTACAATGCAGCAGAACCGACATTATCAATTCTCAAAGGGAATCCCAATGCAGTGCCAAAACAGGCATCTTGAGGTAGTTCTATGGCTTGTTCAGCATCTATAAAGAGTCTTACTTAGACATTGTGTTGGGAATCCTTTGAGAATTATAAGTTGTTGGCAGTACTAAAAATAGTAGTATTCCCTTAGGTTGCTTTTTCTCCTCTCTTTTTAACGCAATGGTCTAAATGTATTGTTTTGCATCTGCTGACTGCACATCTGGTAAATCTTACTTTTCCTGATCAGTAGAACCCTCAGAATATTTTCGCAAGGCAATAAATGTCAGAAGGTGCTGCCCAAAACTGCAGTGCGTCATAGCTGCAACTTCTTAAATGCAAAATATTTTAATTAATTAAAATTAAATGTGTTGAGTTTTAATTAGATCACTTAAATTAATTTGAATTTCTTGAAAAAGGAAAAGCAAAATACTGCCAATGCTCGAAATACTCAGCAGGTCTGACAGCATATGTAGAGAGAGAAACAGAGTTAATGTTTCAGGTCTATGACCTTTAATCAGAAAGCTTTTTTTTGCCATGTTCAAGGCCAAAGGGAGTGGTAATGGGACAAGTAAAGAAACAAAGGAAGTGTCCAGAGGAGGTGTGAATGGCAGGATCCTGAATAGCTGCCGTCCAAAAACAATAAAAGGAAATAAGAGAAATAAGAAAAAAAGCATACTAGCAAAGAAAAAGAAAACAAAATTGGGGCCCAGGTTACTGGGATCTAAAATTGTTGAACTCAATGTTGAGTGCAGAAAGATGTAAAGTGCTAAATCTAGACAGAGGTGCTGTTCCTCGAGCTTGCATGGAGCTCCATTGGAACACTGCAGGAGGCCAAGAACAGAAAGGTCAGAGAGGGTGAAAAGTGCAGAATTAAAATGACAGGCGACTGGAAGTTCGGGGTCTTGCTTGTGGACTGAACAGAGGTGTTTCGCAAAGTAGCCACCCAGTTTGTGTTTGATCTCTCCAATGTAGAGGAGGCCTCATCAGGAGCAGCAATATACTAAACTGAAAGAAGTACAAGTAAATTGCTGCTTCAGCTGGAAGGAGTGTTTGGGGCCTTGAACAGTGAGAAGGGAGGAGGTAAAAGGGCAGGTGTTACATCTCCTCTGCTTGCGTAGAAAGGTGCTGTGGAATGGGGAAGGATTGTTGGGGATGACTGAGGAGTGGACCAGGGTATTGCAGAGGGAACAATCCCTTTGGAATGCTGAAAGGGGAGGGGAAGATGTGTTTGGTGGCATCACGCTGGAGGTGGTGGAAATGGCAGAGGATGATCAGTTGAATAGCGAGGCTGGTGCAGTAGAAGGTGAGGACAAGGGGAACACTGTTATGGTTCTGGAAGGGTGGAGAAGGAGGGATGAGAGCAAAAGTGTGTGAAATGGAACAGACGGTAGAGGGCCCTAACAATCATGGTGGGCGACATCCTCAGTTGACGATAAAGGAAGGCATTTCAGAAGCGCTCATGTAGAAGGTTGCAACGTAAGAACAGATGTGATGAAGATGGAGAAACTGGGAGAATAAAATAGAGTCCTTACAGGAAGCAGGGTGTGAGGAAGTGTAGTCAAGGTAGCTGTGTGAGTCAGGACGTTTATAATGAATATTTGTTGATAGCCTAGCCCCAGAAATGAAGACAGAGAAATCAAGGAAGGGAATGGAAGAGAAAGAGCGAGACCATGAGATGGCAAGAGAAGGGTGGAAATTGGAAGCAAAGGTAATGAAATGTTCCAGTTCAGGACTGGGCAGCAGGTATTCAGAATCCTGCCATTCAAACCTCCTCTAGACACATCTTTTGTTTCTTTACTTGCCCCTTTGGCCTTGCACCTCAGGGAAAAAAGGAAGAATTCTGATGAAAGGTCACAGACATTAACTTTATCTCTTTCTACAGATGCTGCCAGACCTGCTAAGTATTTCCTCTTTTTCTCTGTTGTTGAAGATGGATATTGATTTGCATTTTCTTTTTGATTACTGATTTGTTGTAAAGATAATTTGACAGGGCCAGCAATGTGAATTTCTTAATAGTCCTTCTTTCCTAAAAAACACTTACCTCAGTGGCAAGGAGGTACAACTTTAAAACAAATGAAGCTATGACACTGAAAGTCTGAGCAGTAAGTGACACAATAGACTAGACCAATGCCCTTTAGCTGAAAGTCTCTTCTCTGTGATCGCTGTAAGAGCCTAATTCTGATCTTGATCCTGATGGGTATATGAGCACTAATTTATCAATTTACATTCAGAGGCCACAAAGATGGCTGAATTGGAAAGCAAAACAAAATCATACCATCGTATTTTCTCTTAGTTTAGCTATAAGGTATGTTGCAGTGCATCTAAATTGTATTATAACTGAATTCTTGCGCCGTGCTTAACAACATTACCAATCTGTCTCTATGATTCAGTGCTGCCCTATCTTATTCATGGCCACTTTTACCACTCCTTTTCTTCAAGAAGCACACACTCAAGCTTTCATCCAATCTCCAACCTTCATTCATTATGAAGTCCTGGAATGTGTCATTGTCTATGTTTCTATCTTGCCCACCACTCTGTATTAAAGGTGCTCGAAACTGGCATTAGTTTTGTCCATAGCACTGAGACCACATTGGTGAAAGTTACAAATAATTGTAATCATGATTCTCTCTCTCCTATTTCTCACCACCTTCATCACTGTTGAATATTCGATCCTCCTCCAATCCACTTCTGAGAAACTGTGTTATCTTGGCCCTACTTGTACCTATCGGAATGCAGACGTCGCATTGTCTCCAACAGTTTCTTCTCATGAGCACGGCTTGTTTCTTAGCAGCATATTCTAACACTATAACAGCATTTCCTGGATTTTGTTTCATATTTTGAAATAAATATGTGCCTGCTCAATTAAGTATAAGCATTTCAGTTCTGCTATCATTATTTTGTATTGTAACATATAAGATGGCAAATTTTGTGAGACCTGCATATACTTCTAACGTTTTGTTTATTCATACCTACGCGTTTAAGGGAAAATGCCATTTACAAACAATATATGGGGATCATTCCACAATCCTGGATTCACCCTTGGTTAGAATGACTGTTTCATCAAGCTAGTTGCAGAAACCTAATATAATATTAATTCAATGTGTTTTATCTGGTGCTGTTTTAGGTGCGTATTGAACAGGTTATAGTAGCAGAGCCAGGTGCAGTTCTGTTGTACAAACTCTCCAATCTTCTCAAATTTTATCACCACACTATCAGGTAAGCAAAAGTTGTTAATGCATTGATATTTTTGATAACTTAGGTGCGCGAGTTTGTGATTCAAAACAGGTTTACAAAGCAGTCAAACTGACTGCAAAAGTGCAAAATAAGTACAATAGTCAAGGTATGTTTTGCTTCCACAAATACTTTCTGCTACTTACTATGCAGAAAGAAAATGTTTCTTTCTCCTTTTCTTCCCTCCTCTGCCAAACATGCTGACTCAGTTTAGTCTGCAGTGCTCATTCCCTTCTTTGGCATCTGCGCATGCACCCTTCCGACTGGGATTGCTGGTTGGCAGTCCTGATACCTTAGGCAAGGGTTTTTTTCTCCATCAGTTTTCTCTTCCACCATCTCTATTTCCGTCTTCAAGATGCTGAACCCTAAATCTAGATGATGAGTGTCAGCAACTGATTCGACTGTCTGATCCTAGCTGAACCTGACCTTGTCCTCACCAATATAAACATACCCACTGTCAATAGAGATTGGTGAATAGTGTTCTGGAGTGGTAGCCTGAGCCTGTATTTCCTATCCAAGCATACACAGAGGCCAATTTTAATGTCCCTCATGCCATCCCAGCTGGTGATCACCTGGGGGAGCAGTAGATGTAGTTTATTTGGACTTCCAAGAGGTATTTGATCAGGTGCCACATAAAAGGTTACTGAGATAAGAGCTCATAGTGTGGGGGGTAATATACCAGCATGGATAGAGAATTGGCTAACAGATTGGAAAACTGTAACTTGTGGCATGCCACAGGGATCTGTGCTGGGCCCTCAACTATTTACAATCTATATTAATGATTTGGATGAAGGGACACTACTGTATCCAGATTTGCTGACGATAGAAAGAAAGAAAGCAAGTTGTGAGGAGGACACACAGAGTCTACAAAGGGATATAGTTAGGCTAAGAGAGTGGGCAAAAATTGGGAAAATACTGTGGGAAAATGTGAGGTTATCCACTTTGGTAGGAAGAATAGAAAAGCAAAATATTTAAATGGAGAGAAACTGCAGAATGCTGTGGTACAGAGGCTTCTGGGTGTCCTAGTACATGCAACACAAAAAGTTAACATGCATGCACAGCAAGTAATTAGGAAGGCAAATGGAATATTGACCTTTCTGCAAGGGGGATGGAGTATAAAAGAGAAGTCTTGCCACAACTGTTAATGGCGTCAGTGAGAACAGAACTAGAGTACTGTGTACAGTTTTGGTCTCCTTATTTATGTTTAGATATACTTGTATTGGAAGCAGTTCAGAGAAGGTTCACGAGGTTGATTCCTGGGGTGAAGGGGTTGTCTTTTGAGGAAGGATTGAGCAGGGTGGGCCTATACTCATTGGAGTTTAGAAGAATGAGAGGTGATCTAATTGAAACATGTAAGATTCTAAGCGGGCTTGACAAGGTAGATGCTGAAAGGATGTTTCCTCTTGTGGGGAAATCTAGAACTTAGGGTGTAGTTTCAGAATAAGGTGTCTCCCATTTAACGGAGAGAAGGAGGAATTTCTTTTCTCAGAGGGTCATGAATCTTTGGAATTCTGTACCCCAGAAAGGAGTGGAGGCTGGGTCATTGAATATATTCAAGGTTGAGATAGACAGATTCTTGAACTATAGGGGCATCGAGAGTTATGGGGAACAGGCAGGAAAGTGGAGTTGAGACCAATATCAGATCAGGCATGATCTTATTAATTGGCGGAGCAGGCTCAAGGAGGCATATTGCCTACTCCTCTTCCTATTTCTTATGTAACTGAACAGTGGTGTGGATTAAACCTGGGACTGTTCAAGTCTCTATGGCTCATAGACATAATCTTTTGAGCTGTTAGGGGTAGCATAGTTACCCTATGTGCGAGCTTAGACAGTGGGCCAGCTAGTCAACCATAATGGTATCACAGTGATTGCAGGGAAATGATCGTATGGCTGAGGAGCAAGTTGTGGTGCTCCTACTGCCACCCTATGTGAGTAGAGTTGTCTCAGCATAGACCAGTAATTTTCTATGTTTGTATGGGGCCACATTATGGTGCATTTACCCACTAATTCATTGGTAATGACATTCAACCAAAACTTGCAAACCTGATTACTATTTTTCCTTTCAACAGTGGAATTGTTGGAAACTGTGCAGCCACACTGCTGACCACAATTGAAGAAATGCATGTCCTAAGCAAGAAAATGTTCTTCAATAGCCTGGGTCTTCATGCCAGTAAATTAATGGATAAGGTGGATTAACATCAATCTTTGCAGTAACCTTCAGTAGATCCTCTTCCAGTATAAATCAACTGATAGCAAAAGAAAATAACAAGCTCTGTGCGGCTTTGGAACATTCTCAATTTCTTGCATTCTTTTCAGTGCTATTGCCAAAATTCACATTTTTGTAAACGGAGTAGCTGGAAGATTATAAGGGATAGTTTAGGGAATGTAGCTCTAATCTTAACTTGACATGTAATATACTCAATCAAGATTTTCAAAAAGGTTAGTGTCTATTTTCCATTCGTACTCCTTTTAAACTCTAAAATGAACAAATACCAAGGTTTTAATGTCACGTTCTTGACCACACCTTTCAATAATAGTTATACTGTATAACCTGCCCATAAACCTTTTACCCAGCATGGGCTGTCCTGCTTACTATATTCTATAGTTATTAAAATTAACCGGTCATTTTCTCTAGCTAATTAGCTAGATCCTTTAAAATTGTGATTATAAAAGGCTAACTGAGAAAATAATTTCTTAATTACTGTACTTAATTGCAAGCATTCATAGGGATTAGGAGCATCAAACAAGTTAAATTTTAAAAGAGGTTCCAGCATGTACTTAAGTGAAGGCTCAGAGCAATTGCGACTGCCTTGTTTAGAATTTCGCTCAACAAAATCTGTTTAGGTATCATACCAAGACCGCCTACTTCCACCTCCCTACCATCATCTACCTCCATCCCTGCCTCAGTTCACCTGCTGCTGAAACCCTCATCCATGTTTTTGTTACCTAGACTCAACTATTCCAGTGCTCTCTGGGCCAGCCAGCCACCTTGCACCCTCCATAAACTTGAGTTCATCCGAAACTCTGCTGCTTGTATCCTAAATTGCACCAAGTTCCAGTCCTGTTCGCCCATCACTCTTGGGCTTACTGACCTACATTGGATCCAGATCCGGAAATGCCTCGATTTTAAAATTCTGATCTTTACAATCAATTGTTCCCTCTGATTCTCCTTCACTGTGCACAGCCTGCTCGTTGCACTGAGTGAGCTCTTTAAGATTGCCACATGGCCGCATATGTGCAGATCTTAAAGGGACCGCTTCTTGTGCGCAGCCTATTTGTTCCCTGCGCAATTAGCTCTGGCCTATGGCACTGCCACAGACCCACGGAGCTTAAAGGGAGCGTTGCCTATAACCCTCTGAGATTGCTATGTTTCCTCAATTCTGGCTTCTTATCCATCCCCCAATATTCATCGCTCCACCATGAGTAGTCATGCCTTCAGCTGCCGAGGGTCTAAGTGCTGGATTTTATCAGCATTCTAGGGATGGACTGGGAGGCAGTGGGGGGAGCGGGGTTGCATAAAATGGCGAGGGAAGGCAGGGAGTAGAGTGCCCGTCACCTTTCCAATTTTACCTGGGGCAGGGAAGGTCAAGGATGGCCTTCTCGCCCAGAGACCAATTGAGGCCCTTAAGTAGCCAATTAAGGGCCTCTTTCCACTACTGCTAATATTTTACCAGTGGCGGGGGGAGGCCCTCTGTCACGTGTCACATGGGGAGAAGCCGAGTGAAATCTGGCAGGCTGCGTGCAGGCTGGAGGTGGTGGTGGGCCCTCCTTATAGGGCACCCTTTGGCCCAGTGATCACACCCCCCCCCCTCCACCCCAAGTGGCAAGGTCCTTCCCACTGAAAGACCAACTCCTTCGTCCTCAGCAAGGACTACCCCACGCCCCCCCCCCACTCCTTGGCTACTGCTCTGGGCCTCCTGCAGTAGCACAGCAGTGGCTCCGCTTCCAGTGGCACTGCAGGGACTGCTGGGCAGCTGGCCCTCTCAGTGATCTTGGGTCGAGATCTTGTCCCTTAAAGGGACGGCATCCCCTACTGCAGGCTATTAATTGCCTGCCCACTGTTGAATTTGGCCGGGGGTCCAGCAAATTGCCAAGGAGGGGTTGCCTTTCGCCATCCATTCCATCGCTGGTACCCCTGCCACTGAAAGCCAGCCCTAAGTTCTCGAATCCCGCCATCAACTTCTCCACCTCCCTTCCACTCTCTCCTACTTTAAGATGCTCCTTAAACCCTTCCTGTTTGACCAAGCTGTCCTAATTTCTCCTTATGTGGCTTGATGCCAAATTTGTTTTGATAATACCCTTGCAAAGCACCTTGGGACATTTTAACATTTTACTGCATTAAAGATGCTATATGAATGTTAGCTGTTGTTATAGTGACTATTAAGGAAGAAACTAATGTCTCAGTTTCAATTCACACAGGTTGAACTCCCCCCTCCTGACCTAGGACCTACCAGTGCCCTGAATCACACTCTCTCTCTCTTGCGTGAAGTGCTTTCCTGTCATGACTCCTCAGTTATACCGCTGGATGCACGACAAGCAGATTTTGTCCAGGTAAATTGAAACTTGTGCAAAAATGTGGCTCCTTTGGTTATAGTTTGAAATTCTACAAGTGTTTTCATTTTTACACTTGTTTGTATCCCAGAAATATTTGTGGCTTGTAAAGGTGCTGCACCTATATTTCCAAGAATTCGGTTTTGAATGCATTGAAGTCTGTTTTATCATTTTTAGAACTCTATTCTATAAATGTCAAAAACTTACTCTTTAATGGGGTTTTTACCTCTCTAGTGCAGGAATGTCCAAATCATGGCCCAAGCGGCCCAGCTAACTTCTGTTTTGACTTATTTTTCATTCATGTTTTCATGGAGGTTTTGAAGTGCTATTTCTAACCTAATTTGTGGATACTTCCTAAACCAGAACACCAAGATTTGTTAGTATTTGCAGCCCAACAGTGTTGTGTGGTTATGCACACAGGGAGACATGAAGATAAAAAGCCTCATCATTCCTACTCTAAACATAGGTCAACAGGAATGGGAATCTAAGTCTCAAGACCTCATCTCATTGCACAGGCTGATGCTGCAGTTTGCAGTATACTCCTTTTATATAGAAAAAAATAATCAAGCACTGTATTGCATTTAGTTTCAATTCATTTCTCTCTGGTTCAGCAGTTTTATTTTACTGTATATGCCTGTTATTTGCTGGCCCTCTAAGACCTGAGAAAGTTTATAGTCTATTCTCTGTTGTGTGGCAGTTCCAAATTTGAAAGGTTGAACTGAATTCAAAGTTGCACAGTGAAATGTCAAAGCTAATAAGTTGAAATTCCACTGAGCAGGCAAGCAGTTTTAAAATCTACTTTTTGTTTAATTATTTTAAAAGTTTCCCACCTTTTCTGTTTCTTTGGGCTACCAGTATTTTCAAGGGGTAAGCCAGCTGTCCTCCTTCCAGATCACCAATATCTAACTACTTGTTTGAAAGTGAGTCCAGTTATTCTACTTCTGTCACTTACAGTGATTCCTTCCATTTTCATCAAGAAGCAATCAGCCTCCACTCTGTGCCTTTCACAGCTATATCTATATCTAGAGATACAGCACTGAAACAGGCCCTTCAGCCCACCGAGTCTGTGCCGACCAACAACCACCCATTTTTTATACTAATCCTATATTAACCCCATATTCTCTACCACATCCCCACCATTCTCCTACCACCTACCTACACTAGGGGCAGTTTACAATGGCCAATTTACCTATCAACCTGCAAGTCTTTGGCTGTGGGAGGAAACCGGAGCACCCGGCGAAAACCCACGCAGACACAGGGAGAACTTGCAAACTCCACACAGGCAGTACCCTGAACTGAACCCTGGTCGCTGGAGCTGTGAGGCTGCGGTGCTAACCACTGCGCCACTGTGCCAGCTACTCTGGCTAAGATTAAAAACTCAAGCTGGGAATTACAATCAGAAAACTGTGATGGAGTGCATGTTGCCTGCTGTGATTTCAGAAAAAAAAACAAGTGAATGGTTACAATTGAGTTTAAGAGACAAGTAGGTGCATTCAAAGAGGACAGGGATGGTGAGGTGTCAACTCTGAACGTTTTGAAAGTATCATGCAGCTCGTAACAAAATCTCAGGGAGGCTGTTTATCTAAACAAACATGTTGAAATATTTTACTTTCTACCATCAGGTACTTTCCTGTATAATGGACCCACTATTACAGTTGTGCACTGTATCTGCCAGTAACCTTGACACTGCTGACATGGCAACCTACATGGTAAACTCTCTATACATGATGAAGACAACTTTGGCTCTCTTTGAATTTACTGATAAGCGACTTGAGATGCTTCAATTTCAGGTATACATCAGTGCTCATAAGTGAAAAGTAACTGTAATTAGAGGAGATTTTAGTTCAGCTAGACTTGTCTTCAGGATAATCCTATATTAGCTCGAGAATTGCATTTAAAGTTGTGAGTGACAATGTTATAGACCGGCAGAATATCACATCTAAAGCTTCAAGCATCAGCTATTCTTTCTTTCTCAGGGACATGTTGATTGTCCTGATTTGCATTTCATGCATACCTGCTTTTATTTCACATTTCCATGATTTCCCGTTTAAATGCCAGAAGGCTCTGTGGAGTTCCACTGGTTACTTTGTAATCGTTTTCCCCCACGAATCATCGCTTCCTGCTTTCTGTTCAATTTTCAGTTGAGAGAGCTACTTAACCAAAGATTACACATGTTGTACCTGCTTTAAAAGTCTCTGATGTGCAACTTTTTCAAGTATGTTCTGCAAATCTACTAATACAGTTTGCTAAAAGTTTCAAACTTTTCAGACCGCTGCTTCCAGAACCAGGCTGGGTTCCTCATAACTACTATGCCGACACTGCCATCGATTTTGACTTTTGGGCAATCTGGTCACCTCCTCTTCTAGCGTCGAAGAGGCCCTGGTGATTTTAAGATCCCGCCCTCATTAAAATTTTGGAGGCAAGCTGTGGGATGTCAAACAGGCCTTAGGATTGGGCCGAGGCAGCCTTCAGCAAGGTAGTTTGAGGTGGGGGGAGAAAATTGCAATCGTGAAAAGTCGGTATCCAGAGTGGCAATGGCTCAGATTATTTTTAAGGGCCACTTTCCTCCCCCTCCTCTATGCTTCGGCCGTTTTGGGGACACTCAGCTACAGTTAATGGCGCTCAGACAATTAACTACCTGGCACCGGGGTCCCCGTTCCTTTAAAGATCGGGGTTCTGCCTCCCAGAGCTGCCGGCCAATCAGAGTACCAGCAGCTCAGCAGTCCCAGCAGAGCCACCGGGAACGATAGCCACTGCTGGTACTGCAGTAACCCTGGGACAAGGCGCAGCCAGGAAGCCCTGGAGTGTAGGTAATTGAGGGCAGGCTTGCCATGGCCAGTCAGGCAGGCTCCGGTGAGGGGTGGGTTGTTGGGGGAAGGGGATGTTGCCACAGTGGTAGTCTTTGCTGTAGGGGCCCTGCGTGGGTCACAGATTTCCCAAACAGGAGAACCACCCCGATCAGCCCACATGGAGGCTGCCTGCTGTTATTGGGTGACTTCCCCAAGAGGCGGAGGCCCCCACCCACTGCTGGTGAAATGCCAGTGGCAGTGGGATGAGGCTCTTAAGTGGTCATTAATTGGCCACTTAAGGGCTTCAGTTGAGCTTTAGGCGGGAAGGCCATCCTCGGCAGTCCACCCACTGGCTTCCCTTGCAATTTAATGGGCTCCCGCGCCACCCTGCCTGTCCTTAGAGGGCTGATAAAATTTGGCCACTGGTCTCAGCCTTAGCTTTATTCTGCTTAGGGTTGTACGTTTCTACATTTCCTAAGTATTTGATTTTTTTTACCTGACATTCACCAATATCCTTCTCATAATCTAAATGTTTGTTCTTCCAAAGCAATGCACTCCTATATTATTTTTGCCTTGCCATAATTAAGCCCATATGTTTGAATGCACAGTTTCGGTAGACAGTCAGAAATAGCATCCACACATTCACTCTTTTACTCTTGGTGTTAAAGAAAAAGGAAAGTGTAGAATAGTACTTGCCCCAAAAGTAGTAGTATGGAAAGAAAGACTTGAATTTATGTAAAACCTTTTCACGACAACAGGATGTCCCAAAGCACTTTACAGCCAGTGAAGTACTTTTGAAGTGTAATCACTGTTATAATGTAGGAAAAGGCAGCCAGTTTGTGCTCATCAAGCTGCCACAGAGAGCAGTGTGATAATGCCCAGGTAATCTGTTTTTGTGATGTCAATTGAGGGATAAATATTGGGCAGGACACTGGAGATAACTCCCCTGCTCTTCTTTGAAATAGTGCCAGGACATCTTTTCCGTACACCTGAGAGGGCAAATGGGGCTTTGGCTTAACGTCTCGTCCGAATGAAGGTATCTCCGACGGTACAGCACTCCCTCAGTGCTACACTGGAGTGCCAACTTTCATTTTTGTGCTCAAGTGGGATTTGAATGCAGAACCTCTGACTCCGAGATGAAGCTGCTACCAACTGAGCCATGGCTGACACATGTATGGCTAAGATAGCACCTAATTAGTAGATTTTAATTAATTACTTATGAAACGGAGATCCAGTGAGTTGAATCAGTTCTCTTACGTGAGTCATTCTGATGATTTATGTTACAAATGTAGCCTGTGTGCACACTGGAGTGGTAGGTTAGCTCAGAAGTCGCCTGGGAACTGCTGTGAACTCAAGTGTACTAGCTTTTCATAGTTCAGCTCAGGACATTCTCAGCTGTTGAATGGAGCTGTTTGGGGGCATGCATGAACTGCTTCCAAAGCATGGTCAGAAAATTACTTAACTGATATGATCATGGAATGCAAGTTGGATCACATCTCAACAATCCATAAGTTCTGTTCTTCATACTGTGTGGATGCAATTCAGGTTCTTGTTAAAAATTTGTTTACATGTTTTTCATTTCTTTCCACAGATTGAAGCTCACTTAGATACTTTAATAAACGAACAGGCCTCGTTTGTATTAACCAGGGCGGGATTAAGTTACATTTACAACGGTGTACAACAACACAAACCAGAGCAGGTAAATACCTATGTACGTAATTGACCACTCTGATTCATGACAGGACAGCCATGCATGTCACATTTCTAAACTCTCTTTTTGTTCTTTGTATTAGGGTCCTTTATCCAATCTTCCTAACATGGATGGAGGGTCACTGAAAGCTGCCATGGTAAGTGTGAAATTCAAAAAATCGTTTGTAGTTTTTGATGAACAATAAAAAAGAGCAAAATTCTACAACATATAATCCTTGCAAAGATATATTTATATCATATTTTGTAAGGCAACTATATTTTGTCCCAGCTCAGGTATTTCTATCCATTTTGAATCTCCGTTAGCTGCAGTGCACCTCTTTGTGTTTACATTTAAAGCAATTTTATTTCCTTGAAGATTGCTTGCTAAGGATCGACGCATTCCATAACATTCCACACTTTGATAAAGTATTGATAACATATGTAAAAAGAATATAGCTAAAGAATGCATGGAACAAGAAAAGATGGTTTTGCCCATCAAGCCTATTCCTTTGACAAACAATGTACTGTCTACACCTGCATGATTCTTCTTCGTCCTCCCTTATTTAATTTTCCATGCAAAAGTTCTGCAGAGTTTCTCTTGTGTAAATAAGAGAAGCTCCAGAATATTCAACCACAATTCAATCCTGATCTGTTGCTTTTCACAGCCACCCTCCTCCTTCACCTCTTCTCCAGCAACAGAGCACAGCAACACTATTTTTGTGGAATTTTCAGAATAGATTACTACACCACAAGTAAAACAACCTGACATAAATAAGGAACTTGCATTTATATGACACCTTTCACACAGGACATCCCAAAGTGCTGTACAGCCAATTAAATACAATGAGGTGTAATCACTGTTGTAATGTAGAGAAATGGGGAAGCCAATATATGTACAGCCAGGTCCCACAAACAGCAGGGGGATAATAGATAATCTGCTTTAGTGATGATGTTGAGGGATAAATATTGGCCAAACTCCCCTGCCATTCTTTGAATAGTGCCATGGAATCTTTTATGTCCACCTTATTAGTGTCAGCTGTGGCTCAGTTGTCAGCACTCTTGCTTCTGAGTCACAAGGTTCCAGGTTCAAGTCCCACTCAAGGGCCTGAGCTCAAAAATCAAGGCTGACACTCTAGTGCAGTACGCGGGGAACGCTGCAGTGTTGGAGGTGCCGTCTTTCAGATGAGACGTTAAACCGAGGCCCCATCTGGCTGCTCAGGTTGATGTAAAAGATCCCATGGCACTATTTTGAAGAAGAGTAGGAGAGTTATTCCCGGTATCCCAGCCAATATTTTTCCCTCAATCAACATCACTTAAACAGATTATCCAGTCATTATCACATTGCTGTTTGTGGGAGTTTGTTGTGTGCATACTGGCTGCTGCGTTTCATGCATTACAACAGTGACTGCACTTCAAAAATACTTAATTGGCAGTAAAACGCTTTGAGACGTCCCGTGGTCATGAAAAGCGCTATATAAATGCAAGTCTTTCTTATTGAGACAGCAGATGGGGTCTCAGTTTAACGTTTCATCTGAAAGAAGGCACCTCTGGCAGTGCAGCTCTCCCTCATTACTGCACTGAAATGTTAGCCTAAATTATGTGTTTGGTGTGGACTTTTGAGCCCCCATCTTCTGACTAAGAGGCAAGATTGCTCCCACAGAGCCAATGTTTTAGTGGGTCCAAAGGTCCAGTGCAGGAAAATCAGAGAAACAATATGACAACCATTGAATAAAGAGCACATCACACATTTTTTCATTGTACATGAACTGTGCTCAGTTTTGAATCCTTTCAGATAGATGCAGGCCACAGAGAATAAACTGGGATTTTGGCACAGCTCCTGTCTTAGAATATCATGTAAGAATGTGTTTAGGAGCAGTGGTGAAGGTGCAATGGTTTGACTTGCCATTTTTGTTTTTATATTCTTTCATGGGATGTGAACATCGCTGGCAAGGCCAGCATTTATTGCCCATCCCTAATTGCCCTTGAGAAGGTGGTGGTGAGCTGCCTTTTCGAACTGCTGCAGTCTCTGTGGTGTAGGTACACCCACAGTGTTGTTCGGAAGGGGGTTCCAGGATTTTGACCCAGTGACAGTGAAGGAACGGCAATATAGTTCCAAATCAGAATGGTGTGTGGCTTGGAGGGAAACTTGTCGGTGATGGTGTTCCCATGGTCTGCTGCCCTTGTCCTTCTGGGTGGTAGAGGTCAGGGATTTGGAAGGTGCTGTCAAAGGTCCCTCTTGTATACGGTACACACTGCTGCAACTGTGGGTTGGTGGTGGTGGGTGTGAATGTTTAAGATGGTGGATGGGGTGCCGATCAAGTCTGCTACTTTGCCTGGATGGTGTTGAGCTTGCTGAGTGTTGGAACATAGGAATATAGGAGCAGGAGTAGGCCATTCAGCCTATCGAGCCTGCCCTGCCATTCAATATGATCATGGCTGATCATCCACTTCAATGCCTTTTTTCCACACTATCCTCATATCCCATTATGTCATTTGTATTTAGAAATTTGTCAATCTCTGCTTTAAACATACTCAATGACTGAGCTTCCACAGTCCTCTGGGGTAGAGAATTCCAAAGATTCACAACCCTCTGAGTAAAGAAATTTCTCCTCATCTCTGTCCTAAGTGGCTTTCCCCTTATTTTGAAATTGTGTCCCCTGGTTCTGGACTCCCCAACCAGAAGAAACATCTTAGCTGCATGTATCCTGTCTATCCATTTAAGTATTTTGTAGGTTTCAATGAGCGCACCTCTCATTCATTGAAACTCGAGAGAACTCGGGTGGCACAGTGGCGCAGTGGTTAGCACCGCAGCCTCACAGCTCCAGCGACCCGAGTTCAATTCTGGGTACTGCCTGTGTGGAGTTTGCAAGTTCTCCCTGTGTCTGCGTGGGTTTCCTCCGGGTGCTCCGGTTTCCTCCCATATGCCAAAGACTTGCAGGTTGATAGGTAAATTGGCCATTATAAATTGTATAGGTAGGTGGTAGGGAAATATAGGGACAGGTGGGGATGTGGTAGGAATATGGAATTAGTGTAGGATTAGTATAAATGGGTGGTTGATGGTCAGCACAGACTCGGTGGGCCGAAGGGCCTGGTTCAGTGCTGTATCTCTAAAACTAAAAAAGAAAACTAAATACAGGCCCAGTTTCTCCAATCTGTCCTCATAGGGCAGTCCCACCATCCTGGGAAAAAGTCTGATGAACCTTCGTGGCAATAATATCCTTCCTAAGGTCAGGGGACCAAAACTGCATACAGTACTCCAAGTGTACTCTAATGAAGGTTCTATACAATTGAAGCAAGACTTCACTACTCCTGCACTCAAATCCTCTTGTGATAAAGGCTAACATACCATTAGCCTTCCTAAATGCTTGCTGCACCTGAATATTAGCTTTCAGTGACTTATTGATAAGGACATCCAGGTCCCTTTGTACCTCAACACTTTCTAATCTCTTAGCATTTAAGAAATACTCTGCACATCTGTTCCTCCTACCAAAGTGGATAACCTCACAATTTTCCACATTATATTCCATCTGCCACGTTCTTGGTCCCTCATGAAGTTTGTCCAAATCCCCTTGAAGTTGCTTTGCATCTTCCTCTCAACACACATTCCCACCTAGTTTTGTCATAGAGTTATACAGCACAGAAACAGGCCCTTCGGGCCCATCATGTCCGTGCCGGCCATCAAGCACCTATCCTAATCCCATTTCCCCTCACTTGGCCCGTAGCCTTGTATGCTATGGCGTTTCAAGTGCTCATCTAAATACTTCTTAAATGTTGTGAGGGTTTCTGCCTCTACCACCCTTTCAGGCAGTGTGTTCCAGATTCCAGCCACCCTCTGGTTGAAAATATTTTTCCTCAAATCCCCTCTAAACCTCCTGCCCCTTACCTTAAATCTATGCCCCCTGGTTATTGACACCTCCACTATGGGAATGGTTTCTTCCTATCCACCCTATCTATGCCCCTCATAATTTTGTATACCTCAATCAGGTGCCCCTCTCAGCCATCTTACCTGTGCAGCTGCCTTCAGTGATCTATGGACAAGTACATCAAGGTCCCTCTGACCCTCTGTATTTCCTAGGGTCCTACCATCCATTGTATATTCCCTTGCCTTGTTAGACCTCCCAAAATACATCACCTCACGCTTCTCAGGATTAAATTCCATTTGCCACTGCTCTGCCCATCTTACCAGCCCATCTATATCGTCCTGTAATCTAAGGCTTTCCTCCCCACTATTTACAGCACCACCAATTTTTGTGTCATCTGTGAATTTACTGATCATACCTTCTATATTCGCGTCTAAATCATTAATGTACACTACAAACAGCAAGGGTCCCAGCACCGATCCCTGCAGTACACCACTGGTCACAGGCTTCCACTCGCAAAAACAACCCTCGACCATCACCCTCTGCCTCCTGCCACTAAGCCAATTTTGGATCCAATTTGCTCTGGATCCCATGGGCTCTTATCTTCTTGACCAATTACCCATGCGGGACCTTATCAAAAGCTTTACAGAAGTCCATGTAGACTACATCAACTACATGCTTTACCCTCAACTACACACCTAGTCACCTCCTCGAAAAATTCAAGTTTGTTAGACATGATCTCCCCCTGACAAAGCCATGCTGACTATCCTTGATTAATCCCTGCCTCTCCAAGTGGAGATTAATCCTGTCCCTCAGAATTTTTTCCAATAATTTCCCTACCACTGGTGTTAGATTCACTGGCCTGTAATTACCTGGTTTATCCCTGCTACCCATCTTGAATAATGGTACCACATTTGCTGTCCTCCAGTCCTCTGGTACCTCTCCTGTGGCCAGAGAGGATTTGAAAATTTGTGTCAGAGCCCCTGCTATCTCCTCCCTGCCTCACATAACAGCCTGGGATACATCTCATCTGGGCCTGGGGATTTATCTACTTTTCAGCCCGCTAAAACCACTAATACCTCCTCCCTTTCAATGCTACTTTGTTCAAGTATATCACAATCCCCCTCCCTGATCTCTACACCTACATCGTCCTTCTCCATAGAGAAACTCAATGAAAAGTAATGATTTAAAACCTCATCTACGTCCTCCGGCTCCACACACTCATTGCCACTTTGGTCCCTACTGGGCCCTACTCTTTTCCTGATTATCCTCTTGCCCTTAATATACTTATAAAATGCCTTGGGATTTTCCTTTATTTTGCCCGCCAGTGTTTTTTCATGCCCGCCTTCACTCTCCTAATTACTTTTTAAAGTACCCCCCTAAGCTTTCTATACTCCTGTAGGGCCTCCACAGTTTTCAGCCCTCTGAATCTGCCATAAGCCTCCTTTTGTTGCTTATCCACTCATCTTGACATCCAGCGTTCCCTGGACTTGTTGGTTCTACCCTTCACCTTTGCGGGAACATGTTGGCCCTGAACTCTCACTATTTCTTTTTTGAATGACTCCCACTGGTCAGATGTAGATTTTCCTACAAGTAGATGTTCCCAGTCCACTTTGGCCAGATCCTGTTTTATCATATTGAAATTGGCCTTCCCCCAATTCAGTACCTTTATTTCCGGTCCATCTTTGCCCTTTTGCATAACTACCTTAAATCTTAGAGAGATTTCTCTTACAGAGAATCTCACTTTCCCCGAAATGCTCCCCCACTGACAGTTCTACCACTTGTCCGGCTTCATTCACTAAGATTAGGTCCAGTACCACCACTTCTCTTGTAGGACTTTCTACGTGCTGTCTCAAAAGGCTCTCCTGGATGCACTTTAAGAATTCTGCCCCCTTTAAGTCTTTTGCAGTAAGACTATCCAGTTGGAGGCCTGTAGTACACTCCCAGCAAAATGATTGCCCCCTTTTTGTTTTTAAGTTCTACCCATATGGCCTCATTTGAGGAACCTTCTAAGATAACATCCCTCCTTACTGCAGTAATTGACTCCTTGATCAATAGTGCAATGCCACATCCTCTTTTACATCCCCCTCACCGCCCCCCCCCCCCCCCAATCCCCCCGTCACACCTGAAGATTCTATACCCTGGAATATTGAGCTGCCAGTCCTGCACTTCCCTCAACTATGTCTCTGTGATAGCTGTAATGTCATATTCCCATGTATTAATCAATGTCCTCAATTCATCTGCCTTACTTGTAAGACTCCTTGCATTAAAATAGATCCAATCCAGCCTTGCTTTATTCGCTTGTGCCTTAACAGGTCTATATTTGCTCTACCTTCAAGACTGACTTAGTGTCTCTTCTATATTTGACTGTTCAGCACCCCCAACTGTACCTCCATTCTGTATCCCATCCGCGAACTTGGAAATACTACATTTGGTCCCCACATCCAAATCATTAATATATATTGTGAACAACTGGGGCCCAAGCACTGATCCCTGCCGTACCCCACTAGTCACAACCTGCCAATGCGAAAATGACCCGTTTATTCCTACTCTCTCCTTTCTGCCTGTTCACCAATCCTTAATCCATGCCAGTATATTACCTCCTATCCCATGTGCTTTAATTTTGCTAACCAACCTCCTGTGGGGGACTTTATCAAAAGCCTTCTGAAAATCCAAGTATACCACGTCCACCGACTCCCCTTTATCAATTCTGTTAGTAACATCCTGAAAAAACTCCAGCAGGTTCGTCAAACATGATTTCCCATCCATAAATCCATGTTGACTATGCCCAATCAGATCATTATTATCCGAGTGTCCATTTATCATATCCTTTAGAATATATTCTAGCATTTTCCCAGCGACTGATGTCAGGCTAACAGGTCTGTAATTCCCTGTTTTCTCTCTCCCTGCCTCCTTAAATAGTGGGGTGACATTTGTGACCTTCCAATCTGCAGGAACCGCTCCAGAATCTATAGAATTTTGGAAGATGATCACCAATGCATCGACTGTCTCCATAGCTGCCACTTTCAACACTCGGATGTAGAATACCAGGTCCTGGAGACTTCTCAGCCTTCAGCCCCATTAATTTCTCCAATACAACCTTCTTACTAATACAAATTTCTTTCAGTTTCTCATTCTCCCTAATCCCTTGGATCTCTAATTCTGGGAGGTTTCTTATATCTTCCTCAGTGAAGACAGACACAAAGTAATCATTTAGTTTCTCTGCCATATCTCTATTCCCCATTGTAAATTCTCCTGACTCTGCCTGTAATGGAATCACATTTGTCTTTGCCAAACGTTTCCTTTTTATGTACCTGTAGAAGCTTTTACAGTCCGTTTTTATATTTTTTGCTAGCTTACATTCATATTCTATTCTCCCTTTCTTTATCAGTTTCTTCGTCCTCTTTTGCTGTATTCTAAAATACTCCCAATCCTCAGATTTACTACTATTACTCTGTATCCCAGGGCGGGGGTCATATCCGAGGGCGGCACAGTGGCGCAGTGGTTAGCACCGCAGCCTCACAGCTCCAGGGACCCGGGTTCGATTCCGGGTACTGCCTGTGTGGAGTTTGCAAGTTCTCCCTGTGTCTGCGTGGGTTTTCTCCGGGTGCTCCGGTTTCCTCCCACAAGCCAAAAGACTTGCAGGTTGATAGGTAAATTGGCCATTATAAATTGTCACTAGTATAGGTAGGTGGTAGGGAAATATAGGGACAGGTGGGGATGTTTGGTAGGAATATGGGATTAGTGTAGGATTAGTATAAATGGGTGGTTGATGTTCGGCACAGACTCGGTGGGCCGAAGGGCCTGTTTCAGTGCTGTATCTCTAATCTAAAATTACTGGCAACTTTATAGGCCTTTTCTTTCAATCTTATACAATCCTTAACTTACTTTGTTTTCCACGGTTGACTGCCTTTACTTTTGGGGTTTTTGTGCCTTGAAGGAATGTATAGTTGCTTTAAACCATGTAATATTTCTTTAAAGACTATCCATTGCCTATGTACTGTCATACCTTTTAATGTATTTTCCCAATCCACCTCAGTCAGTTTGCCCCTCATACCTTCATAATTTCCTTTGTTCAAATTTAACACCCTGGCTTCAGATCGAACAACCTCACTTTCAAACATAATGTAAAATTCTATCATATTATGGTCACTCATCCCTAAAAATTATTTTACAGTAAGATTATTAATTAGCTGCACTCGTTCAGGCAAGTAGAGAGTGTTCCATCTAACTCCTGATTTGTGCATTGTAGATGGTGGAAAGGCTTTTGGGATTCAGGAGGTGAGATATGCGGTGCAGAATTCCCAGCCTCTGACCTGCCCTTGTAGCCACGGTATTTATGTGTCTGGTCCAATTAAGTTTCTGGTCAATGGTAACCTCCAGGATGTTGATAGTGGGGGATTCAGCGATGACAATGTCGTTGAATGTCAAGGGGAGATGGTTAGATTCTCTGTTGGTGATTGTCATTGTCTGGTACTTGAATGGCACGAATGTTACTTGACACATCAGCCCAAGCCTGAACATTGTCCAAGTCTTGCTGCGTGTGAGCATGGACTGATTCAGTATTTGAGGAGTTGCAAATGATACTGAACATTGTGCATCCCCACTTCTGATTTTATGGTGGAGGGAAGGTCATTGATGAAGCAGCTGCAGATGGTTGGGCCTTGGTCACTACCCTAAGGAACTCCTGCAGCAATGTCCTGGAGATGAGATGATTGGCCTCCAACAATCACAGCCGCCTTCCTTTGTGCTAGGTATGACTCCAACCAGTGGAGAGTTTTCTCCCTGATTCCCATTGACTTCAATTTTACTAGGACTCCTTGATGCCACACTCTGTCAAATGCTGCCTTGATATTACGGGCAGTCACTGTCACCTCACCTCTTGAATGCAGCTCTTGAGCCAAGGCTGTAATGAGGCCAGGAGCTGAGTGGCCCTGGCGGTATCCAAACTGCACATCAGTGAGAAAGTTATTGCTCTGTAAGTGCCACTTGGTAGCACTATTGACGACACTTTTCATCACTTTGCTGATGATTGACAGTAAACTGATGGGGCGGTAATTGGCCGAGTTGGATTTGTCCTGCTTTTTGTGGACAGGACATACCTGGGCAATTTTTTACATTTTTCAGGTAGATGCCAGTGTTGTAGGTGTACTGGAACAGCTTAGTTAGGGCTGTGGCTACTTCTGGAACTTCAGTCTTCAGTACTCCTGTCAGGTTGTTGTCAGGGCCCATACGCATCCAGTGCCTTCAGCCGTTTCTTGTTAACACGTGGAGTGAGTCAAATTGACTGAAGACTGGCTTCTGTGATAATAAAAACAGGAAGTGCTGGAAATACTCAGCAGGTCTGACAGCATCTGCGTGGACACAAACAGAGTTAACGTTTCTGGAAATGCTGGAACCACTCAGCAGGTCTGGCAGCATCTGTGGAAAGAGAAACAGAGTTAACGTTTCGGGTCAGTGACCCTTCTTTGGAACTAGCAAATATTAGAAATGTTAGAGGTTATAAGCAAGTGAGCCGGGGGTGGGGCAAGAGGTAACAAAGGAGAAGGTGTAGGTTGGACAAGGCCACATAGCTGACCAAGAGGTCATGGAACAAAGGCAAACAATATGTTAATGGTGTGTTGAAAGACAAAGCATTAGTACAGATAGTACAGATAACACCCTATCTGTACAAATGCTTTGTCTTTCAACACACCATTAACATATTGTTTGCCTTTGCTCCATGACCTCTTGGTCAGCTATGTGGCCTTGTCCAATCTACACCTTCTCCTTTGTTATCTCTTGCTCCACCCCCGGCTCACTTGCTTATAACCTCTAACATTTCTAATATTTGCTAGTTCCAAAGAAGGTTACTGACCCGAAACGTTAACTCTGTTTCTCTTTCCACAGATGCTGCCAGACCTGCTGAGTGGTTCCAGCATTTCTTGTTTTTATTTCAGATTTCCAGCATCCGCAGTATTTTGCTTTTATTAACGTTTCTGGACTTGGCTCTTCTGGCTGAAAATGGAATCAAATGCTTCAGCTTTGTCTTTTGCACTGACAGGCTGAGCTCCCCATCATTGAGGATGGGGATGTTTGTGGTGCCTCATCCTCTGGTTAGTAATTCAGTTGTCTGCCACTATTCATGACTGGATGTGGCAGGGCTGCAGAGCTTTGATCTGATCTGTTGGTTGTGGGATTGCTTAGCTCCATTTATCGCATGCTGTTTCCGCTGTTAAGCAAGCATGTAGTCCTCTGCTGTTGCTTCATCAGGTTGACACTTCATTTTTAGGTATGCCTTGTGCTGCTCCTGGCATACTCTCCTGCACACTTCATTGAACCAGGGTTGATCCCCTGGCTTGATGATAGTGGTGGAGCGAGCTATGAAGTTACAGATTGTGGTTGAATATAAATCTGCTGCCGCTGCTGATGGCCCACAACACCTCATGAATGCTCAGTTTTGAGCTCCTGTATCTGTTCTGAATCTATGCCATTTTGCATGATGGTAGTACCGTACAACACATTGGATGGTATCCTCAGTGCGAGAATGGGGATTCGTCTCCAGAAGGACTGTTCGGTGGTCACTCCTACCAATGCGGTCATCTGCAACAGGTAGGTTGGTGAGAACGAAGTCAAGAAGGTTTTTACCTCTTGCTGGTTCCCTCGCCACCTGCGATAGGCCCAGCCTGGCAGACATGTTCTTCAGGATTTGGCCAGCTTGGTCAGTAATGGTGCTACTGAGCCACTCTTACTGTTGGACATTGAAATCACCCACCCAGAGTACATTCTGTGCCCTTGCTACCCTCAGTGCTTCTCCCAAGAGGTGTTCAACATGGAGGAGTACTGATTCATCAGCTGAAGGAGGGCGGTAGATGGTAATCAGGAGATTTCCTTGCCCATGTTTGACCTGATGCCATGAGACCTCATGGGGTCCAGAGTCAACGTTGAGGACTCCCACTACAACTCCCTCCCAACCGTATACCACTGTGCCGCCACCTCAAGAGAACATACCCAGCGAGGGTTTTGGTGGACTCTGCGGCATTGGTGTGATTCAGCAAGTATGACTATGTCAGGCTGTTCCTTGACTAGTCTGTGGGACAGTTCTCCGAATTTTGGCACAAATTCTGAGTTGTTAGTAAGGATGACTTTGATGGTTCAACTGGGCAGTGTGTGCCTTTATAATTTCCGGTGCCTAGGTTGATGCCAGGTGGTCTGTCCACTTTTATTCTTTTTTGACGTTTCTGTAGCAGTATAGTACAACTGAGCAGCTTGTTAGGCCATTTCAGAGCGCAGTTAAGAGTCAATTGCTGTGGGTCTGGAGTCACATGTAGGGTAAGGACAGCAGATTTCCATCCCTAAAGGAAGAGTAAAACAGGTGAGCTTTTACAACATTCCGATAGTTTCGTGGTCACCACTACCGAGACTAGCTTTTAATTCCAGATTTATTAATTAATTGAATTTAAATTCCACCAGCATTAGTCAAGCCTCTGGATTTCTAGCCCCGTAACATTACCACGCCACCGTCCCCATTGGTCCTGTGAGGTTCTAGGAAATCCCGTTTTGTGATAACTATATAAGAACACATTTCCAAATATATTCAGAAATGGCCAGCTTCCTTTTCACTTGATAAATCACGTTGTGATGTGGAAAGTGAAGTAGATATATCTTTGAACAGTTCTTTTCCATCCCAAATGAAGCTTTTTTGTAATTTCCTGAAAGTGGTTCAGCTAAAAGCAGTCCCCGCCCGAAAATAAATTACAGGAAAGCTGACAAAAAAATGAAAATGGAATACTCCTGTGAGCCAGGTCACTCTATCTGTGTTGTGACTAAAATGTGTTTCCTTTGTGTTTTGTAATGGCAACAAATTTTGCCATAACACAAATCATTACCCATCTCTCCCAGTTTATTTTACTGCACAGAAACCAATGTTAATGAATCACTTTTTGTGGAAAACACAATTTCATTATTTTTAAAGTTAGAATATTGTCACTTAATGTGAGTAAAATATGTCTTTAGTCTCACTTCTAACAAAAATCTAACTTGATCTCACTGAGTGTACAAAAAGCACTTGTCTAGTCATTGTGGAGAGGAAATGGCTTTAGTAACTGTGTTGTGCCATATGAGGCCATTTCCTTCCTGACATCTCTGCTGGAATTCCAGCATGTCAACACGAAAACACTGAGGGGAAATCTGAGTTAAATAAGGTCATTAATTCTTTTTACGTGTTTATATAACATGGTTACATTTTTATATGTGCAGCCATTGAAAGGGTTATGTGGTCTCTTTAATCTCTTATCAAGTTTGGGAATACAGGGGATTTTCTTACAAGGATTTGACTGATTTAACATTAGTCAACATGGGCTTTTTGGACTAGATGACTAAATGTAACTCTTGTTACATTTTTGGGACCTGTGTTTGAACCCAGAGTGAGCTTAGTGATTGGCAGAACTACTTAAAAAATGATGCCAAGGACAAAACATAAGATTGCACAATTCCTGCACAAGCTACCGCAACTCCCGTCCCCAACTCAACTCTGGCATGTTTCCATTTACTTGCCCTTCCACTACTGAAAAGCAATAAAGCTCAGAGTTGAGTCCATTTCAGCATTGATGCCACCTTACCTATTTCCCCTTAAGTCGTATTTGTCACAATTTAAGTTGAGAATTGCCCAATGTTTTGTTGACTAATACTTCCCTTTAAGTACTTAATGTATATGAGTTTAAAAACCAGCAAGGTATGTGTTATAACTTTACAAATAGCAGAAGCACAGCTCATTCCAAAACCAAGGCCAAGGGTTTGGTTGTGTTTTTGAAAAGGACATCTACCCACATAACATTTGACTCTGACCTTGAAAGTATGTGCTCATTACACAAATCTAGTTCCACCTTTACCTCCAAAATGTACTGAAAACCAAACCACAAGGTAAACTCATACAAAGGTTTGAATTCTATTAGCATCATAGAATCACATCTCTGCTGCACGACTAGAATAAATTGCTCCAGAAAAAATAAAATACGCATAAGCAATTTGTAATAATTTGACATAGTAGAAGAAAACAAACAAGGAGTCACATTTTAAAAAGATATTTCAAGTATTTATTTTCTTGATTGAGCTAACACACAGCATTTGTTTTCACACGTATGCTGACGGCACCCAGCTCTACCTCACCACCACCTCTCTCGACTCCTCCACTGTTGCAAAACTGTCAGACTGCTTATTTGACATCCAGTACTAGATGAGCAGAAATTTCCTCCAATTAAATATTGGGAAGACTGAAGCCATTGTTTTCGGTCCCCGCTCCAAACTACATTTCCTGTTCCTGGCAGCAATCTGAAATTAAGCCAGTCTGTTTGCAACCCTAGTGTCACATTCTGACTTCATATTCATGCCATCACTAACATCGCCTATTTCTACCTCCGTAACATCACCCAACTTTGCCCTTGTCTCAGCTCATCTGCTGCTGAAACCCTCATTAATACCTTCATTACCTCTAGACTTGACTATTCCAATGCACTCCTGGCTGGTCTCCTACATTCTACCCTCTTTAAACTTGAGGTCATCCAAAACTCTGCTACCCATGTCTTAACTCTCATCAAGTATCCTTTACCCATTACTCCTGTGCTTGCTGAAAATTCTCATTCTTGTTTTCAATTTGTAATAATCTTAATCTTTGAAAGATGTTATCACTATCTAATCAATCAAGATCGACTGCAATCAATATGGTGGATATGTTGAGTTTAATTAGAGTTGAAGACGGGATATAACACACCAGTTATACAGCAAAAACAGACGACTGTGACAAGTAGCGAATACTAGTCCAGGTTGATTAGGATGGCTGGTGTGCGTGAACAGCTCGTCTTTCTTCATCCACTTCTTTTCTCGGTGCCCCAAGTCTTCTCGACTTCTCGAACTGCTCAGTGTTGGACCGGAGTCTTCCTTGAGAGTTCTTCTCCACTGCTCTGAGGTTTCCCAAAGTCTCTTACTTTATACCCTTTTTTAGGGAGGGACACTGGGATGGATTATTGACTAGGTCCTTTTGCCCAGTATCGGTTTACCTTATTTTGAAATACACTATAAAACGTCGAGTTCTTTACTGGAACAGTAGGTTGAAAACCTGCCTCTAATGTCATCCACCTGCCATTAACTCCTTGAACTTTCACAAGTATCTTCTGCCCTTGATCAATCAGGCCATTACAGCACTTTTCCTGATCTAATCTCAAGCTGTTCTCCCTGATCAATTCCATCCTCCCCAATAACATTTCATCTCTAGCATCAAACTAACTCCCAAAAGTTTCATTATCCATATCTGTACTATCAACATTTATTTATGCCCAAAGCTGTTCATAAACGGCCATTTAGTCCAGCGTCCTTGTTTCTTATCAAACCGTTGAACCATGGTGATTCACTAAAGTAACCCCTATTCTATTCCTTCATATCAATTATAGATTCCAGCACTGTCCGAATTAAGCAAGATTGATTGAGAAGCCTAGCACAGCTTTGTAGTATGGTTATCTATTTATGCATTTATCCAGCTATGGCCCTTTGTTTAAGCTAACTATCATTACCTGAGAATAATCATTCAATTGGCTTTGTTTATGGGGACACGAAACCCTAAGCACTTTCCAGTAAAACAAAACTTACAGCACTAACCTATTCCTTTACCCATTTCAAGCTGATTTTATATATATATATATATATATTCTAGCCATATTACTCATTTTTAATACCACCTCTGCAACATCACCCAACTGTGCCTTGTCTCAGCTAATCTGCTGCTGAAACCCTCATTCATGCCTTCACTACCTGTAGACTTGACTATTCCAATGTACTCCTTCCTGGCTGGTCTCCCACATGCTATGCTCTGTAAACTTGAGGTTATCCAAAACTCTGCTGTCCGTACCTTAGCTCGCACCTAATCTCATTCACCCCATGGTCACTGACCTACATTGTTACCCTGTCAAACAGTGTCTTAATTTTAAAATTCTCATCCTTGTTTTCAAATTCCTTCATGGTCCCGTCCCTTCTTATCTCTGTAATTTCCTCCAGCCCCACATTCTCTGAGATATCTGCGCTCCTCTAATTCTGGCCTCTTGATCATCCCCGATTTTAATTGCTCGACCATTGGTGGCTGTGCTTTTGGTTGCTGAGGACCTAAGCTCTGGAATACCCTCCCTACATCTCCTCGCCTTTCTACCTCGCTTTCCTCCTTTAAGACCCTCCTTAAAACCTACCTCTTTGACCAAGCTTTTGGTCATCTGACCTAATATCTCCTTACATGGCTCGGTGTCATATTTTGTTTTATAATGCCCCTATAAAGCACTTTGGGACTATATAAATATAAGTTGTTGTAATAAAATTTGGAAAAAACTCAAGATAAAGGAATCCTGTTATCTTCGATTTAAATGTCAAAAATATGCTTATAAATTTAATTTATTTTGATGTATTATTTCACAGTGGTTGAAAGTACTGAGTTCTTTATCAGAAAAAAGAGACCCAACTTACCTATCAGCCCCTAGCATCACTAATTAATTTGAAGAACAAACAATTGTGAGTGAGTGCATGATTGCAGTGACCAAACATTGATGGGCCATTAGATCATAATCAGAGGGGTATGGCTGAGAGATTTGTGGAAGAATTTGTGAGCCTTCCAGAGAGGTGAAAGACTTAGAACTGTTAGAAAAAATTATCAGTAAAGTCCCAACTGTCTCAGCAACTAGTTGCATGGACGAAACAATTGGATTAAAGTCATCTATCTTTCTCTCTCTCTCTCTCTCTCTGCTGGCCTTATTGGTCCCAAGTGAAATAATTTTTAACATTCTCAACCCCACAACAAAATTCTGGTTACAATTTACGACTATACCAATCACAATTAGAGGCCATAGCATTAGCTACTGTAGGAAATTACACTATCTACACTGGTGCAATAAAAAGCTACTCTTGTGAGTTTGTAGTTAGGGTACAGTTGTGACAAGGTAGAGAAGCTTTACATTATATCTAGGTTGTGGGCTGTACCTGAGCTGAACACCCTGATATTGGCATTGAATGGTCTAAATTGGAAAAGTGTTAATTTCCTAGTGCTGACATCCTTGACATTGGTTCATGGAATGACATAGCACGGAAGAAGACCGTTCAGCCGATTGTGCCTGTGATGGCACAACAAACTTACAAATGCATAAAATACTCCTTCATATAGATTTTTGCTCTCATAGGTTATTTCTAATGTATTAAAATCAATACTGATATGAATAGTTTAATTGCCACCAATCTAGCTAAATTAAGAAAATTCAATCTTTTACTTGTTATTGTAAAACTTCTGTAGTTCAACACAGTAAAAAATCGTTAGTGCAAACTTTTGAATATCCATGTCTAATTGAATTGGATTATGTGTTTTGTAGGTCCAATTTGATCGTTATCTATCCTCTCCTGATAGTCTATTAATGCCGCAACTGAATTTCATTTTGAGTGGAACACTAAAGTGAGTATATGTGAAAGATTCATAGCAACACTTTAAAAATGCATTATTAATCCTACTGATGATTTTAAGCCTTTTTGTGGGGAATGTAACTATCTAATCCAAATGGAAAACAGTTTGCTTATACTGTTATAATATAGATAAGGTTAAAAATCAATGTTGCTAATCTGGAATAAAAATAAAACATGCTGGAAATGAATAGCAGGTCAACCAGAATCTGAAAGCGAAAAACAGAGAAAAGGTTTGGGTGGGGCTTGGAATATTCAGATGCTGCCTGTGACCTATAGTTTGACTAGTTTAGTGAAACCAACCCTCCAAAAGCAAGGGTATTAGAATGCTGCATAGCTGCTGGCACAGTTGTACATGAAATCTGTCCGTATTCAGTTGTGAAATTTCCATTTTTGGCCATTTCTGTTCTAATTTGCAGGGAGAAAATTTTCAAACGATCCACAGAGCTCGTGTGTGGTGCCTACAGTAACATCTACACAGCAGTTATGAACCCAACCAATGAGTACAAGGAACCAACAACAATCCTGCAAAGATCTCCACAGCAAGTGCAGACATTGCTATCCTAACTAATTCTAACAGGACTAGTTCACATCAATCACTGTACATGTGTTTTTCCTCCCTGTTCAATCTATCAAAATTTGCTTTGGATTTCATTACCTTGTTTCCGTTATGTGTTTACAATCTATATCACTTTATTCTGTTTAGCTAACATCACGTCATAGAACTATTTTAATATCACGGATGGGGGAGGGGTTTAATCTTGATCTGATTTTCAAAAATATATCATGTATTTGGAGGGAAAGATTGTTCTGACTACTGTGCAACTGGTATAATTTATACTAAAAAGTGCTTTGCACCATTTTCTTACCATTATACAGGTACTGTGTGATTGGAAACTTTCATGGCTGCAACCTAAACTAGCAAGTGTATAATTTGCACTTTTGTTTTATTCAGTTTTAGGTGAGTAGGGATGTTAAACAGTACAGCTACAAATCTCAAAACAATGCAAGATGAGACCTCATTGACTAAAAAGGAAGGGGGATCTGTTTGCAGATTCATTTAAATATATAGAATGAACATGGTAAACCAAAGGGAATCAGAAGAAAAGATTGTATTTTCCACCAAAAGATAAGTCACCTTCTCTATGGAAGTGACTTGGCCAGTTTGTAGTTAATATGCACCTAACAAATTCCCTGTTTAAAAGTGATATAGAAAGAAGGACAGAAAATTTTATCTTAAGTAAAAATTGGATCAATATTCTTGTTCGAAATGATTACCTTTATTATCTTGTATATAATGAATTACATTGCAATAGGTGATGGTATAGCATATGGAAACTTTTGGCCTTAAATTAAAGTTTGGGTTAAACGAAGAATTCGGTGTTTACCCTATTGAGTTCATCTACATCACCAAGCAGTAGTTTAAAGATCACAACACCATTTCATGTACTTACATTGCAGAATTATTTTAGATACAGAATTATTTAAGAATGAACTTCATGCACAGTGGTTCGAATGTCAGAATTTTTATTTCATTTCTAACTTTTCCTGATGGTGAAGAAAAAGAGGTGGGGGGAGTGGGGGATTGGGAGGCTGGCATAGGCAAGAAATGAGAAAACCGTTTAGTCCAGCTGATATGTCCAGAAGAATTGCCAGTTTTGTTTGCTGTAGATGGCATTTAAGATTGTTGCTACGACTTTGTTTAGAGATGGAAATCAAAACCAATTCTTCAAATGGGTTTTGAACCCTGCCAAAAGCAGCTGTCAGTTAGCGATGCTACTGTTAGTAGTACTGGTGCGTAAATGTCCCTATTTTATTTTCTCACCATCACAGTCCGTACTTTTGTCAAAAAATTGTATAATAAAAACTTTTTTGTAAAAAAAAATTTGAAAGAATATCTAATATTTCTACTAATCTCTTTATTGACCTGAGATTTTTTCCCCACACAGGTAACTTGGAATTTTAAATTATGTAATCTTTACATTTTTTTGGCTTTTAAATTTGCTGCTATTTTATCATTATCACCAGAAGGATGGGACAGTCTAAGCAGCCAACTTCTGTGCAGGTGCATCAATTTAGTTTCGTGACCAGCTAACAGATTGAACATTTAGAATTATAGAATGGTTACAGCACAAGATGGTGGCCATTTGGCCTGTGTTGTCTGTGCCGGCTCCCTGCAAGAGCAACTGAGCCAGAACTGTGCCCCCACCTTTTCCTCATAGCCCTGCAAATTTATTTCTATTCAGATAATTATCAAATTCCCTTTTGAAAGTCATGATTGAATCTGCTTCCACCACGCTCTCCGGTGGTGTGTTCCAGATCTTGACCACTCGCTGCATAAAAATGTTTTTCCTTATACCACCTTTGGTTCTTTTGCCATTCAGCTTAAGTCAGCGTCCTCTGGTTCTCGACTCTTCACCAATGTTTCTCTCCATCTACACTGTCCAAATTCCACATGATGGAGTTTTACTTGAGGCTTGTGAACTTGATCACTGCCTTTACCCTTTTGACATGGCATGCTTGCCCAACACCCCCAGCAACAGCAGGTACACGGCAGTCTGGATCTCCTGGAAGCTGATGATGTGGCGTTGTTATAATTGACCAGGCGGGAAGCCTCACCCATGATGCACTCAAAAATATCATTTACAAAGGAGTTTGTGATGCTCATGACCTTGGAGGAGATGCCAGTGTCTGAGTAAACCTTGTTCATCACTTTGTAGTTGTAGATGAAGTAACACTTCCTTCCTCAAACTTCTCTGCTTCTTGCCACCCTTTGCTGGCGCTTTAGTCAAGCTTTCTTGGTACTCTTCTTGGGAGCTGCTTTCTGTTCCTCAGGCATTTTGAACGTCAATTTCAGAAACAGAAATTTCTAGGATCTAATTTTAGTTCACACACACACACAGACACGCACATGCACCCCCTCTTAATTTGTGTATGTTAGCCAGTGGTAAAAGCCAACTTAAATCAGCATCACTCAATGGGATATGATGGGCTGAATTTTACCAGCCCCTCAACATCATGGGTCACGGAGGGGGTGGGGGGTGCTGTAAAATTCCGCGGGGAGAGGCCCGTCTTGACCCCCAATGTCAAGAGGGCCCGCCGCATATTACCGGCGGTGGGGGGACCTTGATGTGGCCACCCCCCCCCCCCCCCCCCCCCCCACAACTGCTTGGCGGCGGGGCCTTTATCTAAATATTTAAATTAACCTAAATTAGATGTAAATGAACTTAGCTGCTGGCGGCAGCCGTCCCATGCCAATTTTACGGCTGCCTATCACAACTCCCACACCTTCGGAACTCCATACAGAGTTCCGAGGCGAGGCACTGGTGGGGAGGGGGGAGGAATAAAATTTTCAGGGCAGGAGGGGTGGGGGAGCGGGGAAAACAATTTTTATTGGCTGTGGGGTTGGTGGGAAGGGGTTGAAGAGCAAATATTAGAAGGTTGGGAGGGAATGTTCAGGTAAAGAATAAAGTAAGTTTTGTTAATATAGGTCAATGAAAAGACCATTGGTGGGGGGGGGGTTGGGGAAGGGCCTCCATATCCTAAGTATTTATTACAAAAAAACTTGTCTAATTTACCTTTAAAAATTTTAATCTTTGCTAAGGGTTTGAAGCCCTTTAAAAATGGCACTGGCACCTGTGCGGTGGCACCGGACACCGTTGCTAGGGTTGCGGCGGCCACCCCCTGTACATCATCGGGGTCCGCCCGCTCTGTTTAAGTGAGCCTCCACGCGCAGTATCGCAGGGGCTCGGTGGCACTTCAGCGTCGGAAGGCTGCTGAGTTCAAAGAGGCACACAAATAAAATTCAGCCTGATGTATGTTCATACTGTAATCGGATGGTCGCAACATACTCCTATCTGGTATGGGATGAGTTGTCCTGCTCATCATATCAACTCATGAAAAGCCTTGGGTCCAAGCTGTCCACCTGGAAAATGCTAAAGTTCATACTCATGTTGTTTGACAATTTATGACTAATCTGCTGGGAGAGAAAAGTGAAGCAGAATATATTTGGGTTCTAGGTGAATCCAAGATGACATGTTTGCCAAGAGAAAGTTAGAACCCTTAATCCTCCATGATAGACTTGGTAATCGGATACATGAACTGATTTGCAGTATTCCAGGGCATTATAAGTGACCAGCCATCCTGACTCACTAATGGATCCCAATCATTTGGGGCTAGGGTTCTTCCCATTTGGCTCCAAATAACCCTCCAAATCTGTGCATTAATTTTTGCTAATAATCTCGTGTGGAACTTTTTCAAATGCCTTTTGAATTGGAATTGGAGACAATCCTGTGCATGAGTTGGTAATTGGTTGGGAGGTTAAGGATAGAAAGTAGAGATAAAAAGGAGCATTCTCTGATTGACTGCATGTGACATCTTCTGGGGCCTCAACTTTTCGCCATATGTGTTAAGAATATATGAAAGAGAAGCAGGAGTAGACCATTCAGCCCCTCAAGCCTGCTCCGCCATTCAATACAATCACAGTTGATGATCTACCTCAACTCCACTTTCCTGCTCACTCCCCATATCCCTTGATTCCCTGAAAGATCAAAAATATATCAATCTCAGTCTTGAATATGCTCATTGATGGAGAATCCACAACTCTCTGAGGCAAACAGAGAGTATAGGCCCAATTTACGCAGCCTCACATCATAGGACAGCCCTGTCATCGCAGGAAACAATCTCGTGAACCTTTGCCATACTGCCTCCAAGCAAGTATGTCCTTCCCCAGATATGGAGACCAAAACTGCACACACTACTCCAGTTGTGTCTCAACAAAGCCCAATACAATTGTAGCAAGACTTCCTTATCCTTGTACTCCAATTCCCTTGCAATAAAGACCAACATGCAATTTGCCTTACGAATTGCTTGCTGTACTTGCAGGCTAGCTTTCTGTGTTCCTTGTATGAGTACACCCATGTCTTTCTGAACATCAACACTTAAAGGTTTCATGCCTTTTTTAAAAATTCTGTTCTCTTCTTACTACCAAAGTGAATAACCAAGTGAAGAACTTGGATGAAGGAACAGAAAGTTCCATATCTGAGTTTGTAAGACACTAAGAGGTACAGTAAGTTGTGCAGTGGGTGCAGGAAGGGACATAGACCGAGTGAATGGGCAAAACTGAGGCAGATGGATTTCAATGTTGTTATTTACTTCAGATGCAAGAAAGACAAATCAAAATATTTTCTTAATAGTAGACTGGAAACTGCGAAGGAGCAAAGTGATTTAGGTTCCAATTACAGAAATCACTAAAAATTAGTGCACAGGCACAAAAGAAATCAAAAAAGTTTTGCTCAGACTGCAGCTGCATTCAGTTTTGGGCACCGACCCTTAGGATGTATATATTGGTCTTGGTGGACATATAGCGT
This sequence comes from Heterodontus francisci, assembly GCF_036365525.1. NCBI lineage: Eukaryota > Metazoa > Chordata > Chondrichthyes > Heterodontiformes > Heterodontidae > Heterodontus > Heterodontus francisci. Next base: position 31,928,582 of record NC_090376.1, on the reverse strand, counting down.
AGATTCACTAGGATAATTCCTAGGCTTAAATTAAATTATGAGATATGTTGCACATGATTGGTTTGTATTCCCTTGAGTTTAGAAGGTTGAGGGCTGGTCTAATAAAAGTGTTGAAAATGTTAAAGGAATTTGATAGTGTAGATACAAATAAAGTATTGTCTCTGGTGGCGAATCCAGAACAATGGGGCACAATCTTAAAATTATCTTGATTGGACAAATGGGAAACTAATCCGTGTTCACTGCCAATAGGTTGCAGGAGTTTAGCTATTTAAACTAAAGCAGTATGCATGTGACCACCTGGTGGCTCCTAAGCCTTGACTTTTAGTAGCCTAAACTTAAGCACTCTGGCTTGTTTCCCTACTGGGAGAGAGTGTGCACGCCATATCAGGTAAGCATAAACTGCACCTGAGTGGAATTCTCAGCCATTTGGTTTGAAGATTCAAGCATGGTGCTGGTTTACAGCATGTCATACAACCAGCCAACAAAATAAAACCCAAACCTAAATTTAAAACAAAGATGACAAAAGCAGTGAAGGGACAAATTGGTTACATTTGTACTAGGGCTGAAAACTATAACTGGATTTGGGAACCGTGCGATGCAGTGGGTTAGGAACTGTTCTTTCACCTGTGAATTTAAATCCAACCCAAATTGATAGGATGCAAGTCTCTTCTAACTGTAAAGATCATATGTGAGATGTATTAGGGAAGGTTCAATCCAGTTCGAAGTAAGCATGGACCTACAGTGCAATCAGTTCCCAATTTGTTTTCATTGAACAGCTCTGTTAAAGGAACTGTAAGAAATGGAAGAAACCACACTGGTGCAGTAAGATGTACTCTCCAGAAGTTGGGGTGAGTTGTATTTTTGGGTCATGGTAGAGGGAGCTTTACATTGCATCAGATTATGCTTATACTTGATATAGGAGTGCTTGTTGCTAATGCTGGATCTCTAAACTGAAATATGAAAAAATGATCAAAATTAATATCATTTACAAAATTCATAATTTTTTTTAAAAGCTCGTGAAAATAATGGGGTTGCGTTTCCACACGTTTCTGCTAGTTATAGCAGCACAATCCAAGATCAGGGAATTTTAAACATCAGTAGGTTATGCACAAAACCACTCTCATTCATGTTTGCCATGCTCTTCTGTGCTGACGCATGAATCAATTTGGCCAAATCACAAAACTGGCCATACATGCCGGTGGAAATTGTAAGATTCTGCTGATTACACTGGTTTGAGAAGGCTGTTCAAATTGCACTCATTTTCTTAGGTGCTAGTAGGCACGTTTTAAAAGTTTATTCATATCAAAAGTATTTAATTTACTAAGAAATTGACTAGCGTACACCTATGAATCTCTTAAATGATTCAGTGTAGTTTTTTTCAAGTTGATTTTAAATCAGGTTATTCACAGGTGGAGGACTGAACACCCTTCTTAAAAAAGCTTATTTTTGGTGATAAACCCATTTTCAACTGTATTAATAAAACTGCAGCAGTTTATGATTGGTTATTATATATCAAGGGGTACTTTTCAATGGAAAAAAAAAACAAGTGATTACATTCTATTATATTCATAGAAGATTTTACATTTGTGATTATGCAAGTGTATTTTAGTGGAAACTTGTAGTCTAACCTAACCAACGCAAATTCTTGCACGTGAAAGCAAAAACTCTACCCCAAGAAATTTAGCAAGAGATTGAGACTTAGAAATAAACATGGTTTGATGGTTCAGTTTTTACTGCTGGCATCCTGTAATTGGATGCCAGGTAGAGCTGGACGATCATGGGCAGTCTATAAAAATGTGATATCTCATGGATACTTAACTGTTCTGCTAAATAGTCATATCCAAAATACTAACCTATCATTCTCTTGTAAAAGCTGACTGACCTGCTGCAGATTCTAGCATTTTTTAAATTTTAAATGGAACACTCAATTTTAATACATTAGTAAATATTCAGGCGATATAATTTATTTTAATAGACCGTTGTTATTTTAAACGATACTGTTATAACCCACTGCACCATAGGTATGTGGGAACTAGAGTAGACCATTCAGCCCCTCAAGCCTGTTATGTCACTCAATTATATCATTGCTGATCTGTAAGTTAACTCAATTTTCCCTTGATATCCTTACCTAATAAAAATCTATCAGTCTCAGTGTTGAAAATTACTATTGCCCAAGCATTCACAGCCTTTTGGGATAAGAGTTCCAGATCTCTCGAACCCTTTGAAAATGTGCTCCCTGAATCACTCACTGCTCAAATTTTAAGATTATGCCTCTTGTTCTGGATTCCCTCACCAGAGGAAATTGTTTCTCTCTATCTAGCCTACCAAATCCCTTTATCATTTGAAAGACCTCTGTTAGATTACCCCTCGGCCGTCTAAACTGCAGAGAATACAGGTACCACTGGTGTAGAAGCGCAGGAGCGTACAGGTCTGGAAAAGAACACTGGGCCCATCTGACTGATCCTGGCTCAACTTTAGTTAGGCCATGAAAGCTGTCAAGCTCAGACTTCTAATTGTTCCTGAACCCTCCACCTGGTCATAAACCAGCGGTGTCATCAGATTCTGCAAACATAGTTTAATCCTTGAAACACTGTTGGCAATTTAACTCATTTTGCCTTGGACCATCTCTGAATAAACTCATTGGATGCTTTGTTCTGCCATGAGTCTGTTGAGTCAGCTGAAAAGTGTTTCAGAAATGTGCTGCTCTCAGGCATGGTTGGTTCAAATCTCAATTATCTTTCTTCCAGTTAACCAGAAAAAATTGGTTTTCAACATTCTGATACAAATTGAAAGCAGGTGAGAAGAAAGCAAATGCAAGTACAAAACAGATAAGAAATAAAATAGAACAGAGAATATGGATAAGAAATAATATAAAGTAAAATATATGGGGAGAATATAGGAAACAAAGATTGGGGAATTTAAGAGCTAGAAGTATTATTTCAACCCACTTATTGATTTAATTTTGAATATATGCCAATATTACTGCAGTGCAACAGTATTGAGAGTAATCCAGATATTTTAGTAGTATTATTGATGTGATCTTAGGTGATTCTTGAGTCTCTGTGTTTGAGCTGAAAACTTTAAAAAGGCTATCCCTCATTTTGGGAATTCCCTGGGGATGCCTGCACTATAAAGGTTTAGAAAAACACCTACAAACACACACACAAGAAATTCTTTTGAATATTTTATACGGGAACATGCATGTAAGGTGTTAAATAATCTAAAGGTTCTTATGACACTTAGAAACAGCTCACATAGTATATAGTCATGTAATTTTCTTTCAGCATCTCCTCGGGTACTTTTAATCCATAAAAAAATATATGCTACTAAATAAATTTTGCAAACAGTATTGTTCATGCTGTGTGTCACTAGAGGGCACCCAGATGATGCATTTTATCTCTTATGAAAGTTGTTTTGTATGACTTAACCCAGAACATGACTACAGTTCTATGTATAGCTTAAATGTATCATCTTGCCGAATGTACACATTTCAGTGGAGTACATGTTAATGCTAGTTAAACTGGGGTTTTAATCAGTAGATCCATGGGGATGTGTTTAATTCAATATTTGCAAGAGGAAAGTGCCTCTAAGTTTGGGTCAGTGGTTTTAAAATTACACAGAGCCTTATTTTCTCAATAAGTGAGATGAATGCATAATTTGATTGCAATGTAGGCTTGGGATTGAGTTTAGACTCCAATAGTTCTTGTCCACTAGCCAATTATTGTAGTTCATCTCACTCTGACCATAGAGCTGGGCAAGAATGTGAGGTGATGAAGCCAGAAAGATTATTTCAATTCAAATGTAAGCAAAGGATAAGTACTGTTAAAATTAAGTATTTATCCCTAGATAATTAAGCTCCCCTCCCATGAAAAAATGTCAAAAAGTAATCACAAATTCCCAGTAGAACCTAATTAGTTTCTCCATTTGCTCAATGACAGTGAAATGGATGTAATCCAACAATATCAGCCAAAGACAACCCCTACACACCCCTTGCCCCCCAGAGCACGGACATTTCCTACCATTAGAGTCATTAGGTTTGGTCTGTTTTCAGAAAACAATCTTTTAAAAACTCACTCTCTGTTCAGTCTTTTACCGCTTGTAATTGGTCTATCTGTGAACAGTGCAAACACATAGATCCAGATGGCTGAAAGTGTCTAGTTCAGTGCTTTACTGAAGAATTGGAGGACCCAGTGCAGTTCAATTGAAAAACCCTTAAACATGATTATTTTCAGAGTTAACATTCATTATGCTTTCTCCCTGCTTCCTTCACTTTTAATACATTTAATTTAAACTAGCTGTCATCATAATAGTAAACGGAGTTTCAGAAACATTACTGCAATCCTCTATGGCAGTTCACACCTCATTAATTATATTGAATGTTCAGCACATTCTCTGTGTACTGTTCTAGAATGGGCAGCATTGTCCTGGGATGAACAGAAAATATTATCTCAGTTGTTCATCCCTAAATTGTAGTATTAGCAATACCGATAGCGAAATATTCACTATGGCTAACATAGCATGAGCCTAAGTCTCCTGATTATTTGCTGTGTTGAAAGACTGTCATTTGTTGGAAAATGTATGGAATCTAACTTAGCGTACTTTTCCTCATAAAGCCCAGGCATGTTATAATGTATACATTTTAGTACGTTTAGTAAAACACAACAACTGATGTTCCAGAAGGAAGAGGAGTTTCAATGTCCCGGAGGTAAAGTAGACAGAGTCGGAGCAACAAAAGGAGAGGGGTGAAAGTATAGTTAATTGGTGATAGCTTCTTAACACAACATTCAAAGTGAAAGCTTCTTTAGAAAAAGGTAAAGTTTGTGAGAAATAAGACATTTTAAGGTTGGAGTGTAGGCCAAATGTGGCCTGCAAGCTTGGGTACTCTGATCCATGAAGCTCAGGTAACAGTGCTATTTCCACTTTTATTTCTTACTTGGTATGCTCTGTTTGAATTTCATTGACGTGTTAGCACTTGCTACCTCATTGTGGATGAACCCCAAATCAAAACACTAAGATTTGTACTTGGAACAAGTGCAAAATGCACTTGCTGGAGAAAATATCAGGCCCGAGCAATTTTAATTCCTATATTTCATTTAAATCTGAAAGTCACTCCCTCATTAACCACGACCTTGTCAAAAATAACAACATTAGTCCGACATGACATACCCTTCACATATCCATGATGACTCTCTTTGATCAACAGATACTTTCAAGTGCTCAGTCACTCTGGCCCCAATATTAACTGAAGGCAGGGAGGGAAGGGGTGCTGTTTTGTGATTGAGAAACTGGAAGAATGGGTTTCCCTCTGGTTCTACCAAATTTAATGTAGGACCCAATGGACATCTTTTTGTCTCCATTTCGCAGCAGCATCCTGCTCGATTGAGAGGCTAGCTGGCTGTCGGGCAGGTGAGCCTTCAGTGTCAGTCTGCAGCTGCAAGAGGTGTGGGAGGTGGGAGAGACAGAAAGGCCAGAGGGGTGGTCAGAGTGGAGGTGGGGATCAGAGGCTGTAGGAGAGATTGGACGTATTCGGAGGGTGATTGGAGGTGCTTGGAGGGAGATGGAAGGCTATGGGGGAGATCAAAGTGTCGGAGGGAAGGGTTGAGGGGGCGTGTGGAAGGGTCAGGCAGGAAGATGGGGGAGGTCATGGTAGAGGGTTGTTCAATCTTGGAGGGCAAGCACTTACCTGCTGGATCCAGCATTCCTCTTCACCCTTTAGCTGCTGGATTTCCCGAGGCTCGGGAACCCCATCCTCCAGGGTTAAATTTTAAATGGATATTAAATCAAAAACACAGCCTAATTGTCATACTTATTGAGGGTCCCACCTCCTAGGAGCTGTTTGGTTGCCCATCCCCTGTCTCGCTTCTGTTAAAACTGAAATTGGGTGGTTTCGCAGATAGTTAGGGTTGGGTTTGAGATTCTTAACATCCCACCCAACCCAAACCTACACAGTTTTGGGATTAAAATTCTTCTCTCTCTCTCTCTTTCGCTCTCTCTCTGACAATGGATTTCAGTAATTTCCTCACAACTGATGCTAAACTGACAGGTCTGCAGTTACTTGGTTTCTCGTTCCCATGCCTTTTAAATAATTGGATAATTGCAAAAGTCACCCTATCAAAAAGTACAATTGCCCAATCTAGAGAGCTTTGGAAATAATGACTAATACACTGGAGCGGAAACCATTAGGTCCTGGAGACTTGTCTATCTTAAGTTTCATTATGTTTGCTGTTACCTTTTTGTGTACTTAAATCCACTGTTCCTCCCCTTCACTGATCTTTAGGGTCCCTTCTACCCCTGGTATTTGGTCCTCTTCCTCCATTGTGAAAATGATACAAAGTACTCATTTAACAAGTCTGCCATTTCCTTATTTTCTATTATTGACTCTCCTGCATGTATTTAATAGACCCATGTTCTCCTTTATCACTTTCTTTCTCTTAACATATTTATAAAAGTTTCTGCTATCCAATATCCCTTGCAAGTCTTTTCATATTCCCTGTTTGCACCCCTTAATACTTTCTTTATAGATCCCTTTGTTGCTTTTTAAAACTCTCGCTGTCTACTAGATTTCCACTTTGAAATGCCATTACTTATGGTGAGTTGAGGAGATGCACTGGTTTGAAATGGGGGCATGTGCAAAGTACAAACAGGAAGTCTCTATGACATTCAGTGCACACCAGTGGAAAACCAGCAGAAACAATTGATTTGTTAATGGCCAGTGCTCACAATCAGACAATTGATTGAAGAGATAATGGTTTCTGGTTCAGTGACTCAGTTGGTCTAGGGAACTTTACAACACCACCGTACTATATCACAGCCAGACACATTCACACAGGGATAAGATCTTGAATAACATAGACACATATATCACAATAATATTATTGGCAAGATCCAATTTAATTTGTACCTACTATTGCCTTGGGCTGTCTACATTATAATTGAATTAAATATTATTGATGTCCAGAAGAGGCAATGTTGAGAAGCCGTTGAGAAGGGTCTGTGTTGGGAAGTTGGTAGGAATATAAAATTTGACATCAGGAAGCAATGCAGTCGGAGTTGTGGCCAGAGAACAATGTCATCAAATCTGTAATAAATGAAAATGAGTGATTTAAAACAAACTCAAATAATTCCTCTTACTGGTAAAAAAAAAAACATAATGTAGTTACAAACCCAATGTACAGAATCTCCATTAAATTTACTACTTAGAACCCTCCAAAAGACTTCATAAGAAGGACCCAACAACAACTTATATTTGTTTTGCACCTTTAATGTAATTTAGTAAAGTGCCACACAACAGACTTGTGAGCAAAGTTATAGCTCATGGAATAAAATAGACAGTAGCGACATGGATACAAAATTGGCTGAGTGACAGGAAACAGAGCATAGTGGTTAATGGACGTTTTTTGGACTGGGGGAAGGTTTGTAGTGGAATTTCCTGAGGGTCGGTGTTAGGACCTGTGTTGTTTCTGATATATATTAATGACCTAGACATTGGTGTACAGGGCACAGTTTCAACTTTGTGGATGATACGAAACATGAAAACATTGTGAACTGTGAGGAGGATAGTGTAGAACTTCAAAAGGACATAGACAGGTTGGTGGAATGGGTGGACAAGTGGCAGATGAAATTTAATGTAGAGAAGTTTGAAGTTATTCATTTTGGTAGGAAGAACACAAAGAGACAATATAAAGCATACAATTCTAAAGGGGGTGCAAGAGCAGAGGGGCCTGGGTGTATATGTGCATAAATCATTGAAGGTGGCAGGATAGGTTGAGAGAGCAGTTAATAGAGCATACAGCATCCTAGGCTTCATTAATAGGGGCATAGAGTACAAAAGCAAAGAAGTTATGTTAAACATGTATAGAACACTGGTTCAGCCTCAACTTGGAGTATTGTGTCTGGTTCTGGGACCACACTTTAGGAAAGATATGAAGGCATTGGAGAGAGTGCAGAAAATATTCACAAGAATGGTTCCAGCGATGAGGAACTTCAGTTACGTGGATAGCTTGGAGAAGTTGGGACTGTTTTCTTTGGAGGAGAAGGTTGAGAGGAGATTTGATCGAGGTATTCCAAATCATGAGGGATCTGGACAGGGTAGATCGGGAAAAACTGTTCCCATTGGTGGAGGAATCGAGAACAAGAGGGCACAGATTTAAGGTAATTGGCAAAAGAAGCAATAGCAACATGAGGGAAAACATTTTCACACAGCGAGTGGTTAGAATCTGAAATGCACTGCCTGCAAGTGTGATGGTGGCAGGTTCAATCGGCATTCATGAGGGAATTGGATTGTTATCTGAAAAGAAAGAATGTGCAGGATTACAGGGAGAAAGTGGGGGGATGACACTAGGTAAATTGCTCTTTCGGAGAGCCAGCTCAGACACGATGAGCTGAATGCCCTCCTTCTGTGCTGTAACAATTCTATGATTCTGTGAAATGTCCCAAAGTGCTTCACAGAGGCATTATTAAAAAAAATGATACTGAGCCAGAGATATTAGGCTTAATGACCAAAAGCTTGGTCAAAGTGGCTTAAAGGAGGAAAGTGAGATAGAGAGGTATAGGGAGGGTATTCCAGAGCTTGGGGCCTAGGCAACTGAAGGCATGGCCACCAATGATGGAACGATTGAAATTGGGGATGCTTAAGGGGCCAGAATTAGAGGAGTGCAGATATCTTGGGGGTTGTAGGGCAATTACAGGGGAGGAACCAAGTCATGGAGAGATTTGAAAGCAAGGATGAGAATTTTAAAATCAAGGTGTTGCTTATTCGGGAGCCATTGTGGGCCAGTGAGCAAAGGATTGATATGTAAGTGGGATTTGATGTGAGTTAGGACACAGACAGCAGAGTTTTGGATGACCTCAAGTTTACGGAGAGTAGAATGTGGGAGGCCAGCTAGGAGTACGTTAGAACAGTCAACGCAGGTGGATAAGGTAGTCAAGAAGGCATACAGCATGCTTGCCTTCATCGGTTGGGGCATAGAGTATAAAAATTGGCAAGTCATGCTGCAGCTGTACAGAACTTTAGTTAGGCCACACTTAGAATATTGCGTGCAATTCTGGTCGCCACACTACCAGAAGGACGTGGAGGCTTTGGAGAGTGTACAGAAGAGGTTTACCAGGAGGTTGCCTGGTCTGGAGGGCATTAGCTATGAGGAGAGGTTGGATAAACTCGGATTGTTTTCACTGAGACGACGGAGGTGGAGGAGCGACATGATAGAGGTTTACAAAGTTGTGAGCGGCATGGACAGAGTGGATAGTCAGAAGCTTTTTCCCAGGGCGGAAGAGTCAGTTACTAGGGGACATAGGTTTAAGGTGCGAGGGGCAAAGTTTAGAGGGGATGTGCGAGGCAAGTTCTTTACACAGAGGGTGGTGAGTGCCTGGAACTTGCTGCCGGGGGAGATGGTGGAAGCAGGTACGATAATGACGTTTAAGAGGCATCTTGACACATACATGAATAGGATGGGAATAGAGGGATACGGTCCCCGGAAATGCAGAAGGTTTTAGTTTAGGCAGGCATCAAGATCGTCGCAGGCTTGGAGGACCGAATGGCCTGTTCCTGTGCTGTACTGTTCTTTGTTCTAGAGGTAACAAAGGTATGGATGAGGGTGTCAGCAGCAGAGGCGCTGGGTTGCAGTGGGGTGATGTTACGAAGGTGGAAATAAGTGGTTTTAGTGATGGCACGGATATGTGGTTGAAAGCTTATCTTGGGGTCAAATATAGCACAGAGGTTGCGAGCAGCCTGGTTCAGCCTCAGACAGTTGTCAGGGAGAGGGATGGAGCCAGTGGCAATGAAGCAGAGTTTGTGATGGGGACCAAAAGACAATGGCATCAGTCTTTCTAATATTTAATTGGAGGAAATTTCTGCTCATCCACTACTGGATGTCGGACAATTTAAAGACCGTGAAGGCATCGATAGAGGAGGTGGTGAGGTAAAGCTGGGTGTCGTCAGTGTACATATGAAAACTGATGTCATGCTTTCAGATGAGGTCGCCAAGGGGCAGCATGTAGATAAGAAACAGGAGGAGGCCAAGGATAGATCCTTGGAGGACACCAGATGTAACGGTGCATGTTAGTAAGTTAAACATCTGGTGGAAGATTAAACACTGCCTGTTAATCCACTCTACTACCGTGCAAGCAATTTTATTTCTTTGGGCAGCAGAGATTTAAATAAACTCGGTCACAAGAATTCCTGAATTTTCTATTAATTGCAGTGGAGACTGAGACTTAGCCACAAGTAAGATTTTGACAGGAATAAAAATGGCAGCCTCTTAATTGTCACAAACTACAAAAAGAGACTGAATACAAGTGGAGCCTGTTAAGTGCCCAGAAAATATTAAATAAGAAGCCAGCACAAGTACTCAGAAACCGGCTAGAGCTCTAACAGTGGCCCCCTGGTGAAAGGGGCAGGCCTATGCAGAGAAGGTTACAGGGATTTCTAAAATAACTCTTTAGCAATTCCTTTGAGAATCATTATTTGCCTGTGTATGATGTTAGAAATTAAGGCCTAGATTTTTCTGCTCGAGTTGCTGGCATAACTCCAGTGGTTTGGAGTGGGAAATTTTTTGATTATTGCTTCACCTGCTCCCCACTCACTGCTACTACTTTGGGGATTTTCCACTGGAAATAATATCAGGTGTACAATATATTCACTCTCATATGGACAGATGTATTGCAATTGTATGCAACTGAGGGAACTACATCTTTCAATGGTTCTGCTCTAGCAGTGCCGTTGCTTTCCTGAGTCCAGGATTGCTAGAGCTGTGGGGGTGGAGTCACTTTTGAAATGTAAGAGGCCATCTTAACCACAAAAGGGAATCAATTACATGGGCAAAGGTTGCATTTTAATAAAAAATTAATTTCAAAATTTTCTTTTTGGCTTCTGCACCACAACATACTTGTTCTATTTACACTATAAATTTGCTGTTACACATGATCCTGATATAAATTAGAGTGTATTCATTCTTCATTCTTTGTTCAGCATGGCTGTTGCAAGCAACGATAGCTTGGAGCCTGGCAACACATCGTGACCACCATTACGCATATGACCATAATACTACATGCTTCTCCTCTGCAGAATGAAGCATTGTAACTAAACATGTCTTTTTAAAAAAATCAGATGTCAAAATTTCTTCTGAATAATGGCGTCTAGCTACATTGAGGCTATAACACAGAAACAGCGGCCAACTGGTCTATGCCGGTGTTTATACTACACATAAGTCTCCTCCCACCCCTCTTCATTGCACCCTATCAGCATATCCTTCTATTCCTTTCTCCCTCATGTATTTATCTAGCTTCCTGTTAAATGGATCTATGCTATTTGCCTCAACTAGCCCTTGTGATAGCTGTGCGTTCTTTTGCTCAGGCCAGAGGAATCAGGTGTGATGGATTATCTTACCTATCGCACTTTTTGATCTGTTATTAGTTATGTTCCACGCATTTTGCATTGGTTAGTCATCTGAGAGTTGCATTTCTTTGAATTTTACATTTTAGCAATTAATCGAACCAGTGAAATACCTTGATGGTGAAATAATATGGCAGGGTGTGCTCCAACACACTGGTAAATGATGTAACATGAACATGTGCCTGTAGTTCTTTGTGTGACTTTGGGAAAGATTCAGATTAAAGGCTAATAAATTGCACATCCACAGAGAGGAAAGGAAAACTGGAGGGTGGGTCATCAGAGACTACTCTCATACACGTTTTAGCAGGTAACTCAATAGAGGCCTTGGAATATGTAGCCTGTTTGCTATCTCCCATCTAACATACCAAGACAAACAAGAGTAAAAAACAAATTGCAAGAGTAAAGAATATAAATTAGGGAATAGCAACAGAGTTGTGTTATCAATTGTATATTTTGTATGTTTTCATTTTTATAATAGATTGTAAATACACTGATATTTTACTGCCGGGAATTGCAGAGTTGTGAAGGTTGCAAGGAGCTTTGCCTTTCACCATTAAAATAAAAAAGAATATTAATAACTTTCTTCCAAGGATACTAACTCTATTTTAACCCAACCCACCTTCATCTCAATGGATTTCTAAAATGTAGACTTCAGCTTTAAGAAGAAACTATAGACCAACTTTTTAAAATAAAAGTTTACTAACTCTACTGCTCCTACATGGTGCTTCCCAGTGGCTTCAGCAGAGCTGCTGGAAGGCTGATGTTGATGACGTGGCGAACCTTGAGGTGCTTCTGGCTGGCAAATTGTGGGAGCTCGAGCCTCTGGTCCAGATGATGGGAGCAGATGTGTTGGCGTCCTGAGAGAGGGCAACATATGGGGCTGATGCTCATCTGTGGGAGTGCACATTGCAAAAGATGTGTAACTCCTTCAAAGCCCCTGTCTATTCAGTCCACTAATCTATGGTGGCCATCTGTCTTTCAGCATCAGCATGGCAGCTGTTTGAACAAACACCAAAGTTACAAAGGGTGGGCTGAATTTAGTGTGGCCGCCACAGCTCCTGGTGGCAGACCTGGGAATGTGCGCAGTTCCAACGAATCACATGGGTGGCCAGCACACTGCAATCATGTGGCTGGTGGCCACTTTACATAATAGAGGTGTGGGGCCTGGCCAATCACACAGCGGGGGCCGAATATGGCATCAGATAACTCTGGAGCAGGTGCTGGCGCCATATTTAAAGTCCTGACAACCCTGCTTGCATTGCTGCCTTAGAGTCATTTGCCACTTGCTGTTCACTGCTGAGACCGGTGTTGGAGGGACTCCTAGAACCCCACCCATCCAGGAGGAAGACACCATGGGATGGCAGAGTCAAGAAACAGAGTGGCCCCACAGTTTAGCGATGCCACGCTTGAGATTCTCCTCCAGGCTGCAAGGGAAAGATGGGAGGTCCTCTTCCCCAGCGATGGCAAGAAGAGGTCCTCCCACCTAACCAAGCAAGCTTGGATGGAGATAGCTGAGGAGGTCAGAAGCCATGGGGTCACTCCCCGGACCTGGGTATAGTGCCACAAGAGGATCAACGACTTCTTTCGTTCTGTCAAGGCGGGTGCTCCAGACCTGTCTCCTTTTTAGGGACTGTAAGTGGCTGCACAGGAGGAAGCGGGACATGGGAAGGGAGGCACTACGGTAGTACTGGCAGAGGGGGTTAGGCATCACCTCATCCTGACAGATGCATGGCTGCATCTTAGCCGTAGGCCATCTTCTTTCACGACTCATCCCCATTAACTCCCCTGAGAGCGAAGGGTGCATGAGCTATAAGGGATACCCCACTAGGGGACGAAGGGCTGCCAATAACAGAACTGTCATGTTGCTCTCTCAGTGAAGTATGACTACCTCCCTCTTACTACTTGCAGGACAAAAGAGCCCATAATAGCAGGACGACATCCTGGACTGGCAGAGGCATCCCATATTTTCAGCCTGTCCCCATAGCTGAGGGTGAGGCATTAGAATTAGCGGGGACCCAGGGCGGCCGCTCCACAACTGATGGAGAGTCTGGAGTCTCTGCGCAAGAGAGTGAGGATTGTCTTCCTTCAACTCACAGTTCACTTCTGGAGACCCACATCATGCATGGTTGACATGGCGAGATCTGCACAGCCTAACCCACACATGTTTGTGTTCTCTCATGCAGGTCAACTTCCACAGGAGACTCCAGCAGAAGGGAGACAGCAGACAACCTCTGAGGAGGAACCACAGTCAGACGATACCCTGACCCATGAATCTCCTGCATCTTCCACCAGCGCAGATACTCTCACCTCACAGGCTGGTGAGAGCACCGCACACGTACCCATACCCGAGCAGCTGGCTGAGGCTGAGACAGCCGAGGCCATTGACAGTCGGAACACTGTGGATGGCCAGGCCCATGCCGAGCCCCAAGCTCATGACGAGCCTCTGGTGTCACCAGCACAGGGCATGCTGGAGTTGCAGAGAGAGTAAGACAACATCTGGTGGCGATGACAGAGGCAATGCGCAGCCATGAGTGGATGATGAAGGAGTCCATCCATGCCATGACTGCTGCCATGTCTCAGGCATATGAGCTCATGGCTTCCTCCATCGAGAGGTTGGCAACCTTCATGGAGAGCCAGATCCCAAAAATGCTGCAGACCTGCACACCATTGCCTTGGCCATGAGCTTAATGCAGCAGTGGCAAAGCAAGGGCAGGACAAGGCGCATGGAGTCTTGTCCTTCTCTAGTGAGCAGGGAGGTTCAAGTGAACCTTGAAAGAGAGGAGAGGAGGCTGACCTCCACAGCTGGGCACTCCCCTCAGGGCGCTCCGAGTGGACACCGGCTCCTCAGCTCCCCCGCCAGTGAACCCAGCTCCAGCAGCCGCAACTCCTGAGGAGAGCCTCGCATTTGAGCAGAAAACCTTCAGGCAGCCGGGGCTTTCCAGCCCTCAGGCAGCCAGAGGACAGCCACCAGAGTCACCACAGGCCAAGGGGCAGCCTGATCAGCAGCCTGCCTCCAGCCCAGCTGCTAGTGCTGGCATTATTCCTCATAGAAGCACTCACAAATGTATAAAGAAAACCACCTAGAGACACTTGGGGTTTCATGGGTTTTTGAAATTTGACATTTCCTTCATCAAATAAAGTTCTTTGGTTCTTGAAATTAACCTTCATTGTGTAAAAGCGATTATTCCATCATGCATTAGTTGTGAGCTGCTGACTTCACCCTTCTACCTTAGTGGATGCCAATGTAGGCACATCCCTCATTTACACAGGGTGTCCCATGGGCCACAGCATGTGACTCAGCTGGATACTAGGCACAGAAGACAAATAGAAAGGAAGCGACAGACTCCACGCACTGAGTTGAGTCTTTTTGTTTTTACTCTGACTGGCCATCATCGTGGCTGGAAGCGGATATGTATGAGATTGCCTTGCCTCCTTTTGTCACTCAATCTGCCTGGTCTCCGGTGCAAGGGCTTGTATATCCAGTGCTGCCTGCTCATCTCCCTCCTCCGCGTCCTCCTCATCAGTGGAGGAGTGATGTTCAATCATGTCCTCGTCATGCAAGGCCTCCTCCATCTGCAGTATTAGATTGTGCAGAGAACAGCAGATCACCACGTTATGCGAGACCCTCACTGGGGCATACTGCAGGGTTGCACTGGATTGATCCAGGCAACAGAATTTCATCTTCAGCAGCCCAGTGGCCTGCTTGATGGTCGCTCGGGTGGAGCCATGATAAGTGTTGTACACCTCCTCTACTGCAGTGTGAGGGTTACTCTCAGGTGTCAGCAGCCATGCCTTCATTGGGTAGGCCTTGTTCCTGAAAAGCTGTGGCACTGGGACTGTCAAAGTATGTAAGTGTCGTGACTGCTTCCCAGGAAGCGGGTCCACACCTGCAGGAAAGGCTTTCAGTGGTCACACACCAGTTGCATGTTGATGGAATGGAAGCCCTTCCTGTTGATGAAGGCAGCTGGCTGGCCCATTGAGGCTTTAATGTCCACATGCATGCAGTCTATCACACCTTGCACCTGAGAGAATCCAGTGATGGTCCCGAATCCAACGGCCCTCTCAGCCTGACTGTCAGGGTCGGTCCGGTAGTGCACATATTTGCCAGCCGTCTTGAACAGGCCATTGGTCATGTCCTTGATGCAGCGGGGGACTGTTGCCTGGGAGACCCTACACATGTCCCCGGTGGATCCTTGGAATGATCCAGATATGTAAAAGTTTAGAGTCACTGTAATCTTCAGGCCTGCTAGCATAGAGTGAGCACCAAATCCCATAAGTTGTAACTCGAGCTGCAGCAGGGCTCATAAGTCAGTGACGCCTTCTCTGGAGAGCCACAACCTTCACTGACACTGCCGCTCAGACATTTGGAGTTAGCTGAGTCGAGTCCGTTAGACTCTATGGCATACGTGGGCCCTTCTTGGCATGGCTGGCTGCAGCTGCCCTCATCATGGAGCTTCATGGGCAGGCACAGCTGCCTCCTGGCCCTCCCTCCATCGCAGATGTCGCATCACGCCACAGGGATTCAAAAGAACAGGGTGTATGCGACCCTGCTTTGGCAGCCTTTGCTACTTCTCCTGGCAGATTCCCTGGGGGTCCTCAGTGCCCACCCTTGTTGATGGCCAACCCTCTCATCCAGCAGTATGGGTAACCAACTCTCTCACCCAACAGTTTGGACATGCAATACAGTCACCCAAAACCAAGACCCCCCGCCTTGCAGACCACCCAAGACCCTGCTCAGTTGGGACTCCCACCCGAGACCCTGCTCAGCCGGCACTCCCACCCGAGACCCTGCTCAGCTGGGACTCCCACCCGAGACCCTACTCAGCCGGAACTCCCACCCGAGACCCTGCTCAGCTGGTTCTTCACCCAAGACTACGACCCCCCCCTCCCCACCCAATACCAAACCACCCCTTACAGACCACCTGAGACAAGGACCCCTGTCGTGGCACCGAGGCCTTGCCTTGGTGCTGCCAGCTTTCAATGGCCAGGAATCTGAAGGCACGTGACGGCCGCCTGTCGTCCACTTAATTCCAAGCTCCCCATTGAATCACAATGAATTAGATGCAAATTTATTAAAACTAAGTGTTCAGCAATTTAAATAGCATTCCCAGTGTGTCAGGATGGCACCACCGCCTTGGTGCTTTTCTGTCGCTGACTAAATCCGGAACCGATGTCACGATGTCGGATTTCCGGGCAGATGCATCCGATGCAATTCTCCAGCCCGCATGTCTCCATTCCTGCTCCAAACAGCCGCACTAAATTCAGCATGCTCTGTGCATTGACTTCTACTGTGAGGGCCTAGCTACAGCGTTCCTGGCTAAAGAATACTGACGCCATGCAAAATGACACCATACAAACTGAAAGCAGATTTCTCCACATGGAGCTGAAACTCTTTGGCAGGCCTTCCAATGCCTGATATAACTGCTTGTGAGAGCTGAGCAATTTTCTTCACATTGCTGGCCACGTGAAGTCATCAAGTCCTTACCTCGGTCATGCTCGGTAGAGCTCGGAGAGAACTAAGACTTCCAGGAAACTGTCCGCTGGGTTGAACCTACCACCAACACCTGCTCACTTGTGTTGGATACATCACCATGTGCCGATCCCTTTAGCTCACTCTCTAACCCAGCTGGGATGCCAGTGTCTGTGCTGATTCTTGGAGGTGATTCAGCATGTAATAATTGCTGCTCAGGAGGATTTCCCTCCTCTGAGGTGTCTTCTTCTGTGGACTGCAGCTGCTGAGAAGGACCCAGAGGAAAGAGAAAAGGGACTAAAGTTAGGATGGCACTGAGAGGCTGGACAGTAGCAGATGCCAGGCATCCCAATGCAGCTTGATGTAGTGAGGCTCATGAAGAGGTGCAAGTATCAGTCAGAGATCTTGTTCAGAGAAGCTCCCACCCTGGAAATGTCCTATTCTGACAGCTCCAGAGGGGCCACTGGTTTCCAGCACTTGCTCCTGTAGCTTGGAGAGGTTTATGAATTTGGTTGGTTCTTCCCTGGTCTTAATTTTCTCCCATGTATTGTGTGTTATCTTGTCCTGCAGCGAGGGAGGACAAAACTTAATGAGTGTCTCCTACAAAGTAGAATGCGCATGTGCGGAGTTTCTGTCCATTATGCAGATGCTAAGGGGGAGAAGAAGCAAAATATAAGCAGGATGGAGAGGTGTTGAATGGAAAGCACCTACTCGGAGTGTAAAGTGTGAAAGGAGTTCATAATTCTGCATAAAGCTACCAAGTAAGAAGAGAATGCTGGTAGTGGATGATGTGAAGAGTGTAAGGAAGAGGTGATATATATTTTTTTTATTCTTTCATGGAATGTTGGCATCGGTCAGCATTTGTTGCCCATCACGAATTACCCTTGACAACGGAACACCTTGCTAGGTCATTTCAGAGGGCAGTTAAGAGTCAACCACATTACTGTGGATCTGGAGTCACATGTAGGCCAGATCAGGTAAGGACAGCAGTTTTCCTTCCCTAGAGTGAACTAGATGGCTTTTTACAACAATCGATGATAGTTTCATGGCACCATTATTGAGAACAGTTTTCAATTCCAGATTTTTATTAATTAGTTGAATTTATATTTCACCAGCTGCTGTGGTGGGATTTGAAGCCGTGTCCCCAGGGAATTTGCTTTGTTGGGTAGTGAAGGATGTGCTGGGGAAGGGCAAAAGGCTACATGTTGTTGAGAGAGACAAAGAAATAGAGTTATGCACATCCTTGCTACTTTTGTAAGATGATTGAAGTTCCTCCAGCACCGCATCTAGCTCATGGGGGTGATGCTCCTGGAGCTGACAATTTTAGAAATCTCTCTATATCCCTGGTGTTTAGAGATCCACCTCCCACTGGCTAGAAAGAAAACCTCTAACCACGTTCTGACTTCTTCCAGCAGGAATTCTCATTACAAACACACACCCACCTCTTCAGGGAGAGTTCAGAGAAGCTGGGGGTTTGCCTGCAACTCAGGCTGTTTCAGTCTTGCTCCACTATTCCTACAGCCAAATCTTGCAGAAAGTAATGCAACTTTGTTTGAAGAGGTGCACTTCCCGCTTTAAATAGGCCTCTGGCTGAGCTGTTGGAAATAGGGCTGATAAAGTGGGCAGGTTTTCCGTTGTGTTAGTGGAAACCTTCCTGTACAATTTTAATGAGGCCTGAGAATTAAAGTAACCTGGGCCTGTATTCTGGGGCAGCGGGTGAGTTTTGAACTCAGCTTCTACCTAATATCTACCCAGCGTTAAAATCAAGGCCTTAGTAATGAAGGATGACGATAATGCTGGTAACAGTGGGAACACAGCTGGTGACCCTGAGTGAAATTACATCTTGTTGGTGACAGGAGAAAAATATCAGGCAATTGAAAGGTTTTCAGCAATAACTAACCTCAGTGCATACTGCAAAAGCAAAGAAAAATAAATGGCTGTGAAGTGGTAGGCTATCATTGTACAAAATAAAACACATGTAACCCAGGTAACAGCAGTGGAGGAAATGATGTCTTAATGGTGCCAAAAAGAATTACACATCAGACACTTGGTTTTCTGTATATTTGCAATGAACATGCAGAAAGTAAAATTCCAAATAAGACCAGTGTATGAGCTGCCAAAGGCAAATTCTATCTGAAATATTGCAGATCGCTTGAAAGAGAAATTTAACTCTTGGCTGTCCATTTTGTGCCTGAAAAGCACGCAGCAGAAATTGAAATTGAAGGGGCTCCTCAGTAGTCTCGTGGGTTCCCAAAGTCCAACTGATGCCATATTCAAGTCAGCTGGAATTGGACGAGGAGCACGTCTGCCTGAATCAGGCATATGGCTGCGTTACTATGCAAGTCAGGGTCTTGTGCCCTGATATAAAATTCAGGTACAAATGGTTATAGCTCATGCTGCGCAAGTTGAACCAGGCCTTGAGAAGCCTAACCAATGGTTCTTACCAGGACTGCAATAGGCTGCTCAAAAAAGTGGCCACCAAACGTCTTACAAATTATGTGGAGCCAAAAGCAACAGGACTGTACAAAGAAAAGTGCCAGAAGCCATCATCCCAGACTGGCCCATAGGTTTCAACACCACCTCATCCTCCTCCAGGGAGTCGATCTACTGTTGTGCTGACTACTGCAGGCTTTCTCTGATCAAATTAACTGGGCAATCTCTTTCTTTGTTGTGATACAGCTTACGACAAAGTGTAGAAGAGTTTGACTTTGTGTAATAATGTAAAATGGATAATAGTGATTAGAAGTCCGTTTTGCATCAATTTCTATTTTCATTGGTCATTAGAAATAAAAATGGGACAAGATATACAATGGGTTGCCAATCCCCTATTACCCGATTTACACTATGGCATAAAGTCAAAATCTACCCCAGTGATGCAGTTTAACACAATTTGTATCATCACAGCATGTATTTGTAAAGAAATGAAAAAGGATTTACCATAAAGTGTTTCAAGATGCTTACATTTACATTTAAGATACCTAGATGAATGACCAAAGCATATATTGCAGACATCACTTGGGTTGGAAGCAGAAAAGAAGACAAGATAAATTAGGAAGTACTGACTAGGTAAAATAAAGGGAGAACTTGCATGTATATAGCACCTTTCACAACCTCAGGGCATCCCAAAGCACTTTACAGCCAATGAACTGCTTTTTTGAAATGTTTGTTTTAATGTAGGAAATACGGCAGCCAATTTGTACACTGCAAGGTCCCACAAACAATAATCTGAGCATGACCAGATCATCTTGTTTTTTTAGAGATGTTGGTTGAGGGATAAACGTTTGTCTGGACAATGAAGAGAACTACTCTGCTCTATGTCAAAATAGTGGTATTTGATATTTTACATCCACCTGAGATGCTAGCTTGGGCCTCGGTTTAACATCTCATCTGAATACCCAGGTTCAGTTTTAAAAGCCAGTTGGATGCAAGAGAAAAGAAATACTGAGGGAAATTAGGAACTCCTCAGCATTGAAGTCCTGGGGAAAAAATGATGTTGCAATGAGTATTGTATTGTCTATCATACAGTGTGGATGCAGGGAAAAGGAAGAGCATGTAGATCATAAATATAGTCCTGTTTAAAGAATCTCATGTACAAAATATCCATAGTGAAAATGACATAAGCTTTAAATTGGGTAAATGCTAGTTTTTAAATGAACCATTTGGCCTTTTGAGTTCTCCTCTAACAATGAAACCTTTATCTCCTTGTGGTTAATTTGCAGACCTTGAAATCTATAATGGCAGGAAACTTGTAATGGCCAATTTAACACCTCCTGATTTTAAATGCAAACTATCTTGAGCAGCAATAAAATAATTTACATTATTCATGGAGTTACAGAAGGAAGCACACAGATTTTTCTCTGTAAATGAGAATGTTAAGTGTGATTTAAGAAAGCAGTTAGCAGTTATGTGTGGCAGGTTTCTTTTAATATATAATAGGGATTGTTGGTTCAATTAATAGAGAAATGAAAAGGTTTTACCAAATACTTTTTCAAGAAGGTTCTTAATTGAGGAACCTACTTGAAAAACCAAGGCCCATAATGGAGAACCCACACAGGAGGAAAATGTTGGAATTGAAATGATATAAGTTGTGTTAAACCACATTATAACAAAAGCTCATTGACCTGAATCCCTAACACCCCCTCTTCACAGATACTGTCTGACTGCTGAGTGTCTCCAACATTTTCTGTTTTTATTTCAAATTGCCAGCACCTGCAGTATGTTACTTTGTGTTTCGAGCCACATCACCTTCTACATGCTTCAACAAATATAGTTTGCCCCATTAATTTGATCAGCAAAGTAGCCAGTGGCATTGACTAAAACGCTGCAGCAACTGGCTAATTCATTTGATTTTTGAAAATTTCTTTTTCTAATCAAGTAATGGATTAAAAATGAAATCAATTCCTGTACACCCAGGGAAAATTGGCAACCAAGTGGCGAGATCTAGGCTGGAAATTGTGTATACACTTAATCTACACTCTGTATGCACAGATGTCATTAACTAATGGGTAACAATGGATGGGAACGGAAAGAGGAAGTGGATAGCAATGACAAGGGGTAAATGAAAGGAGGAGGGAAATTAACAGTAAAGAAGAGTTGAGGAAGGGGGAAATGAAGGAAAGAGGAAAGGGAACAGAGTTGTGATTATTTTTGGGGGTGTGGGGCAGGAAGGAAGGAGAGCACCGACATTAACTGAGGGGAGAGAAGGAGAGTGAAGGAGCGGTGGAAGAAGAGTTTGATGTCACACATGCGTAGAAGAGGCAAATTACTGTACTTTATCAGGTATGTTCAGCCAAGAGCCAGAAATTTCTGTAAAATCCCTTCAAAAATGTCTAAATTCACCCAGCAAAAAGCTACACTTTTGAGTATTGGAGTTTCTTACCTCTATTGCAACTGATGGAATATTAGGTATAGCTGCAGCTTAAGTCATGACAAGTTCATATCCCATTGTAAATAATTCTTTTTTTGTTATGTCCTACATAAGGCCATTGGATTTTAGTTTTCACAGAAAAAACAAACTAAATTGCAGAACAGGATCACAAAATACCAACAAAAATCTTTAAATCCAAGTAACATAAATAAATTTAATTTCTTCAATTATCTTGAAGAAGAGGCCTTTCTTCTGGGCTATTTTTCATTTGTGGAATGTGTTTTGAGTTGTCAGCTTTTGTGAAGCTATTTGTGAGCTTTTCAGGATTTTGTGGGTTCATCTGTGTGGACTGGGGGGTTGGGGTGCGTAGGAAAGTGCCAATTCGAAGTAGGAGGGTT
This sequence comes from Heterodontus francisci, assembly GCF_036365525.1. Classification (NCBI taxonomy): domain Eukaryota; kingdom Metazoa; phylum Chordata; class Chondrichthyes; order Heterodontiformes; family Heterodontidae; genus Heterodontus; species Heterodontus francisci. Next base: position 31,906,458 of record NC_090376.1, on the reverse strand, counting down.
GTTGTAGGTGAGAACTTCTCTGCTAAAGGGTGCATTGTGAGATGGGTTATGGTGTCGCTGTGATCTAAATTGCAACATGGGTTTGGGGTGGAGGGGATGTAGGAGTGATAAGATAATTTTTGTCGTAGTGATGGTCTGGCTAGTCTATTGAAATTATAAATGTCACTTTGGTTTCCTTTTTTTACTCTTAACATGAGTAGTATAAAGGTGTTTAAAATTGACAAGTGTGGACCATTTATAATGTAAAAATTCAAGATTTTCCATGGAAAGGTCAATTTGGTGCCTTCAGCATTTGGATTCTTCCTTAGGGCTGTCATAGATTTAGTTTTTTCCCTCCAATGTAACTGAAAGAATGCAGGATATGCCCAGAGCGTATATTATAAAGTTATCACATGTCAGAGGCTTATAATCAAGGTCATTCTTGAGTTGTCAGCTTTTTGTTGGCGCAGGGTGGCGGGCGGGGGGGGGGTGCGGGGTGCGGGGTGGAGGGGGTGGTGTGGGAGGGTGCTGGAGGGGAGTGGTGGTTGAGTCAGTTTTTGCAAAGCTGTTGGTTGGTTTTTGCCAGTTTTCTACATTGGCATGTATGGATGCAACATGTACTGCCTCATCCCACCCCAAAACCCAATTCCACTCCCCACACAGTAAATCAATTGAAATAAACCAACAAGGCCTCAGTAGTTAGGACTAAGTAGCTCTTACAATAATAATCATCTAATCTCCTTCCCCCAGCAATCACACTGAACACTAGCATACACACTGCTGCCAGGGTCATCCACAGGCCACTGATTGTATTCCATTTGGCAGGCTCTCATATAATACACATTGAGAAAGTAACACCAGTTACTGTATCATGATACTGTATTAGTGCAATAATTGCAAAAACAAATAATTTTCAAAGAAGAAAAAGTTACACATTCAAACGACACACTATGTATTAAAAACTGCTCTGCAAGAAGCAAGATATGTGGAACGTTTCCCTCTGTTTTTTTTTAATGAGAAATGGAGTGGTTGTTGCCAGTAAATATATCTGTGGTAAAATAGAATATGCTCTTGCTGTTTTAGTGATCCCACACCTTCACATATCTGTTCAGTTTCGTGTTTTACCCTTTGGTTCTTGTTTTTGGATGTAGTAATATGCATGATGCATCTTGTAACAATTGCTTAAGTATCCCAAATGCCATTCCGTCTGTAAAGGTAATCATAGAATCAGACATACAGCATGGAAGGAGGCCATTTGGCCCACCATGCCTGTGCCAGCTATATTAATAATTGGGCAAGTTGAGCTTTTGAACTTTGCAGGGAGTGTGCCAGGTGTCTGTGACTCCTTGCACTCTGACAATAAATTGTGTTGTTGTCTAAGAGATAGACTAGGCTTTTGTGTTGATGCAAAATAATTTTGGGTATACAAAAGTGACAGTGTAAGACCTCTAAGCATACTAAAGAATGAAGTGTGTCCCCTCTTTGGGCTGTCTCACACCTGTCCGGATTTGCACAGAATGCTGTATAACTGCAGCCTTAGTACTGTTCCTGAGATTGCCTACATGGCATATTGAAGTGGTCAGTTACTTCAGTGTCAGTCTTAATTCAGTTATTATACTCCTACCTCTATCTCAGAAGATTGTAGGTTCATATCTCACTTCAGGACACAATGATATTGTTCATGCTGATACTTTAGTGCTATACTGAGTAGGGGTGCATTGTTCAGATGAGAACTACAGGACCTCCAACCTGCCTACTTGTTCAGGTAGAGTCAAAAATCCTGAGGTAATTTTATTAAAATGAGCAGGGGAGTTGCCCTGGCCAATATTTATCCCTTGAGCAACACCGTGAAATAACTAGTCAGCAGGTTCATATCATTTGTGGGACTTTGCTGTGTTCACATGGGGTGCTGCATTTGTCTACGGTGATTACAAAGTAAAAGTAATTTGTTAGATGTGAAACACTTCGAGACATCCTGAGGACTCAAAAGGTGCCAAATAAATGTAAATTCTTCCTTTCCATAAAATGTTGACTCACCCTGGGTGACTCAAATGTTCCTCAGGTACAATGAGATTGAGAGAGGACGTGATATTGATGTATGCTGCAGTGAGCCTTAAAGAAAAATTAGAGCAGGCCTCTTTTCCTTTAGAAAAAGGAAATAAGCATATCATAAAACAGATCTGTGTCACGTACAATATGTTTTGCAAGGCAAGTAATTCTTGAATAAAGCATATAATTATGGATTTAATGTCATCTCACCTTAATTCAGCTTATGTATTAATTCAAATTGAAATAATGCATAAAAATATTCTATGCTGTTTTATTCAAATTTCTTCACTTGTGCTATTTAGATAATTAAATGTTTTAAGCAAAAAAGACTTTAAATTAACAGGAATAGATTGTATATTATCATCTCAGGAACCAACTAGAATCATAATAAGTTGGCAAATAATGCTAGTGGTAAAAGAATATTTTGCAGTGCCGAGGCAATGCATGAAGAACTGGGTGTTTTATTTAGTATAAAGTTAACCAGTTTTACAGTAATAGACTGGTTCTACCACAGGAATGGAATGGCAATGAAAGGCAGGTTCAGAAAAATAATTCTGAAGTGTAAAACTGTACTAAATATAACAATTTTTTAGTGGACAAGCAACTCCATAGAGGAAAGAGATAGAATTCTTTCATTTCTAATCATATTACGCCGATACAGACATATGCATACGGTTCTGTCCCCTTGGGTGGCTGTTGCAGTTCAAGCAAGACTGAGCAAAGCATGAGCAGGAAGAAGACAGCTGGTGCAGGCCATGAAAAACATGGAAATCAAAGACTACATTAAAGGCTGAGCACCATCATGGATAGTGGGTGAGCATAGTCAATTAGTGTAGGAAAATGTGGTTTGGAAAGCAAACAGGATTGCTTGGAACTTGAAATAATAGCCTATGGAGCTGGGTCATGAGTGCAACTTGCAGTAAAAGATGTTTTCAGGCGATAATTAAAAGCTTTCCTGTAAGTAAGTTAGTAGATAAATGCACAGTTGATATGTGGAATCAAAATGTATTTTTCTTTAACATTTATCACCTCAAATGTGCATTATTTTACTCTATTTTATAGATGCAAATGCAGACAGGGCATAATGGAGCACATAAATGGGTGGTCATTCCTGCTGGATCCCCACCAAGTCTGCTTCACACCCAAGTTTCCAGTGGGCCAGTGGAAACTTCCATCCAAAATAGTTGAGAATTTTATAATATTTATTTATTTAGAGATACAGCACTGAAACAGGCCCTTCGGCCCACCGAGTCTGTGCCGACCATCAACCACCCATTTATACTAATCCCATATTCCTACCACATCCCCACCTGTCCCTATATCCCCCTACCACTGAAGTACTGTGGTCATTTTGACATTAATAGTATTTTGTGGTGTTTACACCAGATAAGGCTTGTATAGCCTTATAGTTGTTAGTCACTCAAATACATCGCAAACATGGTTAAAGGGCCTGGTAGAAGATTTCTTCAACAGTTTTAGGGTCATTTCTGCATCACTTATCTTCATCATTGATTTGAAACAAATCACCAGTGCAGGTGGTTGCCCTGGAAATGTAAAGGAATTGCATGGAGGAATAGACAAGTTCCTGGTATAAGAAAGGACCTATGGTTAACAAGATTTTTGAATGATCTGAAAGTCTGCTGCTGTGCTGCACACTGGTAGTCTGGCATCTGAAGTACACGAGTGATGTTCAGTAAGATCCTGCTGCAGCCTATGCATGAAGGCAATTTGCACATTGCCGAATTACAACAATGTCCAGATTTTCCTCTGTGGCAGGGTTCCTTCTGGAAATGTCTAGGGATGGGACTTCGACCCACGAATTAGGTTCACACTCTGACCCCTGCTGACCTTCTTGGGTAAGGTTGATTTGAATATTGATGATGGGCTCCAGGCAGTATTTCCATAACAGCCAAGCTGCCTGCCTCCGGTAGTGAGGGGAGGTGGCGGGGGAAAACACTGATTATTCTTATTGCAGCATAGCATGTCCATCAGTGCTGACTGAAGAGAAAACCACATTTTATAAAAAGTTTAATAAAATCTCTTTTGTTGTCTAAGCCAAAGGTGGTCCTTCAAAACTGAATATCCCCCACCCCTCCCTTCACCCACTTTGTCTCCTTAGCAATGATGGACTTCAGGAAAGTCCCTGGAAATATGTAAATAAAATTATGTTCTGACAGTCTCATGTGTCTGAGCCCAGTCAAAAAGAAATTACAATGCGTCAGCCCATCCCCAAGTCTCTCTACCTTGCTCTCCTCCTTTAAAACACTCCTTAGAACCTACCTTTTTGACCAAGCTTTTAGTCATCTATCCTAATATTTTCCTTTTGTGGATTGGCCTCAAATTTTGTTTGATAGCGCTCTTGTGAAGCTTTTTGGAATGTTTTGCTACATTAAAGGTGATATACAAATGTAAGTTGTTGTAGTTTTAAAAATAAGTTCAAATAATTGAACTAAAATTCATCAGAGCTATGAATTGGTATCAGGGACATTTTGCACCCAAATGAATTGCTTGAATGTGTTGACAAGTTTCCTGGTGGTAAAGTACTGAAAATGGCATGCACACTGAAGCTGACATCGCCATGAGTTAGAAGTGAAAGTTATACTGAAAGAAATTTTAAGACTTAGCGAATTCATTATTTGGTCTGTAGTAGTGATAGCTGAGTCAAATGAGAACAAAAACTCAGCAAAATATTGCAGAGATATAAGAACATATCAATTCTTCGGAACAACCATTATGTCCAACAAGTCATTTATTTCAGAGTTCAACTGCATGCCCTCTTTCTCACCTCAAGGCACTAATACAAAATAATAATATCGAGTCAGCAGCCCATTTTACATCTCTCCCATTTTTTATCTTCATTGACTTCAAATCATGTTGACGGCCTCCAATTCTTTGAAATGTGCTCTTGTTGAGTGAGGTTCCATGATGGGAGCTGTTATTCACAAGTTATGGGTTGATGAGTTAGTCAGCATCTGAAAGAGAAAAGGCAGGCTCAGGTGGAAGCCTTCAGCAGTAGAGTTCAGTTAAAGGGTTCTAACCAATGTGCTGACTTATCATTCACTTTGAGTTGCTGACGAACTCATTGTGTATTTCCAGCATTTTCTATTTTTGTTTCAGGCTGCTAGCATGTGTGGTTTTTCTTTTGAAATCAGAATTGCAACACTGAGATTAAGGGGAATTGTTGCTTTAGGAGGATGTGAACAAGCATTTGATAATAAGGTAATAGCAATGTAATCATCAAATGGCAACTGTGCAATGCTTAATGACTATGGGGCCTGATTTTGAAAATAGCTGTGACTCTGTTGCGCTATTTATGGATTGTACTTGTTTCATAAATGAGCCCTCTGGAACTTCTGTGGAATCTATTTTTAATATGTGCACCTAAGGATCCATAAGGAGGTTGTAGATCATCCTTCCAAAGGGTGGAGCGCATTATGAGGTTCTGTTTATGAAGATATTTCGGGCCATACCCTTATGCCAGTGGTTTGCTGTTACAGTAAATGTCTCAGAGCATTTATATTTACTTTACTGCTTGGTTTCAAGACACGAAACTGTAAATCTTGGTGGAATTGTACATTGATACAGTGGCTCTGCCGAGTGTACCTTCCCACTAGTACGTGTCCTTGCATCCCAGGGTGGCGGACTGGTTGTGGCTTTGCTCACAGCTTGTCCTTCCACTGAGACCGTCCCAGCCAAAACCTGCATGAGGTGAGCCTGCTACGCTGATCTGGGTGGATCTAGAGGACGAACCTCAATAAAAACACGGTGGAACAGGAGGATGAATGAAGCACATGTACATCAGCAGCTGTAAAGGCGGATTAAGGCTGCAGTGGGATGGGCACTCACCAGTTGTCATGGCTTGTCATGCCATTGGGTAATGATTGCCAACTCGTCAGGATTGCATGGCTGTCAACTGCACACTGACTTCCTCATGTTAAAGGAAGACACACGCAGTCCTCTGCTAGAGACATCGAAAAGCCCTATGGCGATGGACAAGTGGCGTTGGAGACAGGGCTGTGAACCTGGAGGTCTGTAGTCACAAATCTGCACGTAGGCGGCGGTTGTCTGATGGTTGCTGAACTCTTGGAATTGAGACAGAAGTAGCTCTCCAGCAGCACATCCATGACTGAGGCAGCCCTTTTTAGGGTCCCTCTGTTCAACTCACTTCAGGAAGGGTCTAGAAAAGGTGCCCCAAACATAAGCTGTCCCAAACTGCAGGAAACTGCACCTGGTTGGATCACCACGCTTGTAGTTAAAAACATACACAAGCAATAAAATGCATGAATTTCTGTACTTGGAATGTGAACACCTATATGGACAATCAAAATCGTGAAGGCCCAGAAAGGAGAATTGCCATAGTTTGTGGAGAGCTTGCGATATATAACATCGATGTCGCAGCTCTCAGTGAAATGTGACTCCGTGAGGGAGGCCAGCTTAGATGGGAAGGAGGAGGATACACTTTCTTCTGGAAGGGGAAACCAGAGAAGGATCGCCATCAAAAATAGAATCACTGATATACTCACAGAACTTCCAATTGACATTAACGAACGGCTTATGACTCAACGCCTTCAACTCAGTGGCAACCAATGGGCCACAGTCATCAGTGCTTATTCCCCAACACTCGATTCTACTGATGAAACCAAAGAGCTCTTTTATGCAGATCTGAATTCTGTATTGGCAGCCATCCCAAATCAGGACTAACTGATTCTACTGGAAGATTTTAATGCCAGAGTCGGACGCAAATACACTATCTGGAAAGGCACCATCGGGAAAGAAGGATTGGGGAATTCAAATGCCAATGGTTTTCTCCACACCAAGTGCGCTGAACATGGGCTCACCATTACAAACACTTAGTCAGAAAAATAAACATAAGACAATGTGGAAACACCCCCAGTCCAAGCATTGGCACCTCCTGTACTACGTCAATGTCCAAGCCCAAGTTAGGAAGGATGTGCACATCACCCAAGTCATGCGGAGTACAAACGACTGCTGAACCGACCACAAACCTGTATGCTCCACCATGATCATATGCCTGGCACCCAAACACCAAAGATCCTCAAAGAAATCCAGAAGATTTAATATCCACATTCTCCAGGATATAAAAACAAGAGAACAATTCCACGTACAACTTTCTTCCCGTCTTGCTCTCACAGGTTCCAATGATGCCAGTGTGGAAGAGCTTTGGGATAAGATCAAATCTGAGATCCAAGAGACATGTACCCAAATCATTGGGTTTGAATTTCACAGGTACCAAGACTGGTTTGACACGAATGATAAAAAAAATACCCAAAATTCTTGATTGGAAATACCAAGCTTTCATTATGTGTCAAAATCACCCTACATCACCGCAGAAACAAGAAAAATACTTACTACTCAAATCTGAAGCTCAGAGAATGCTATGTGTCATCAAGAATAAGTGGTGGGTAGAGAAGGCCAATTAAATCTAATGTTCTGCAGACCTGCACAACATGCACAGCTTCTTCCAGGCCACCAAGACCATCTATGGACCAAAAACAAATGGTCCCTCCCCCTCATCTCAAACATGATGCAGCTATCCGAGACCATTGGAAGGAGCACTACCAGAACCTTCTCAATCTGGTGTCAACAGTATCAGACAAAACCATTAAAACAATCCCTTGACAGCCTGAGAGATCACGGCTGGAATTTTACCTCAGGCGGAGGCCCCGCCATTGGCTTAAAAGTCGGGGGTGAGCCCGCCTCTGCTGGGCCTGGCAGCCACACAGAGGTCTTGAATGGGGCTTCTGCCCCTCTGAGGCAGGAAGTCCTGCCTCCATGAGCTGCTGGCCAATCAGCGGGCCGGCAGCTCCAGTCCCAGCAGTGCCACTGGGAGTGGTGGCCCCTGCTGGGACTGCATCCGGCTTCAGGAGGATCATGGACGCTGGCACTGAAAATGGTAAGTGGGGTTTTGAGCCTCGCCTTGGCTAGGAAGTCAATCAGAAGGGCTGCGGGGGGCCCTCCATGGGGCACAGAGTGCCCGATGAAGAAGGCCCCCCCCCTCGGGCACACAAGGAGGCCACCAGGTATTACTGGGCGGCCTCCACAGCTGACAAAGTGCCCGGCCCTCGCTGGTAATAGTGGCAACAGTATATTATAGTGCCACTTAAGGGGCAATTAATTGGCCAAATAAGGACCTCATTTGGCCTGGGGTGGGCAGGCCGTTTGTTATCTCCCCCTCCACTCGTAGAATTCAAGCCTAGGTGGAAAGACATTGGGAATGGCAACCCCCCCCCCCCCTGCCTCCCACACAATTTTACGCACCCCCCGCCTCCTGCCCGCTCCCACAGGGGGTGTAAAATTCCAGCCCATATTTGGGTATACTGCCAACACTTGCTCAGATACAAAAGGTTTCCCAACAGATGAAGAATAACAAGGCGTGTGGTCTGGACAACATTCCTGCAGAGATCTATAAAGCTGGTTGTCATGAACACTTGCTCAATCTCTCAGACGATTTTACAATAATCTGGGAAGAAGGGGTCTTACCTCCCGATTTTCGCAATGCCATTATTGTTTCAGTTTTAATAAGGGTGATAACTGTATTTGTGAGAACTATAGGGGTATATCCCTTCTGTCCACAGTGGGGAAAATTCTTGCACGAATCCTCCTGAACCATCTCCTACATGTCAGTGAAGCTGTACTTCCGGAGGCCCAATGTGATTTCCGGTTATCCAGGGGAACCACAGATCTGATCTTTGCAGCTCGGCAAATCCAAGAAAAATACTAGGAACATTGCAAAGAACTCTACATGGCCTTTATTGATCTGTCAAAGGCCTTTGATTCCATCAATCGCAAAGCTGTTTGGAAAGTCCTCCAAAGACTTGGATGTTCAGCAGAATTTGTTATTATTCTGCAACTCTTGCATGATGGTATAACAGCAACCTTCCTTTGCAACGGGTTTGGAGACCGATCCCTTTCGTATCAAACAGGTGTCAAACAGGACTGTGTGATTGTGCCAACTCTCCACTATTTACCTCAGCCTGGTCATGGAACTCACTCATGACCATTTTCCACAAGAGGTCATGATTGAGTTTCCGACTTGATGGGAAGCTTTTCAACCTTATTAGGCTGAGAGCTAAGACTAAAGTGACTGTCCTGCATATTCACGACTTATAATTTGCTGATGACTGCATTTGTGGCCCACACTGCAAGTGACATACAGACCACCCCAAACCTCTTCAACTTCACATACAGAAGGGTTGCTCACTCTCTCAACACCAGCAAGACCAAAATCCTCTACAAGCGTCTACATCTCCAACTACTGTTACTTAAACAGCAACTCTCTCCTGATGATCCCGATCATCAAAAAGGGCAAAAACGATGTTGTGGGATCACTATTACCCACATGCTAAGCTGATTTGGACACAGGTTAGGGGTTTTGTGGACAGGTCATGCTTTTTGTGGACAGGACATACCTGGGCAATTTTCCACATTGTTGGGTAGATACCGGTGTTGTTGCTGTACTGGACCAGCTTTTTTGCTTATTTGTTCATGGGCTGTGACGTTGCTGGCTAGGCCAGCATTTATTGCCCATCTCTAATTGCCCTTGAGAAGGTGGTGGTGAGTTGCCTTCTTGAACTTCTGCAGTCCATGTGGGGTAGGTATACCCACAGTGCCGTTAGAAAAGCAGTTCCAGGATTTTGACCCAGCAACAGTGAAGGAACCGCAATATTGTTCCAAGTCAGGATGGTGTGTGGCCTGGAGGGGAACTTGCGGTGTTCCCATGCATCTGTTGTCCTTCTCCTTCTAGATGGTGCTTGACTAAGTGTGCGGCTAGTTCTGCAGCACAAGTCTTCAATAATATAGCCAGGATGTTGTCAGGGCCCATTGCCTTTGTTGTATCCAATGCCATCAGCCGTTTTTTAATATTATGTGGAGTGCATCGAATTTTCTGAAGACTGACATCTATGGAGAGAGTACCAAGGGGATTTACAAGAATGTTGCCAGGGCTTGAAAGTTGCAGCTATGAAGAAAGATTGAATAGACTAGGGTTGTTTTCCCTGGTACTGAGGATGCTGAGGGGAGACTTAATAGATGTGTACAAAATTATGAGGGGCCTAGATAGAGTGGACAGGAAAGACCTGTTTCCCCAGGCGAGGAGGTCAGTTACCAGAGGACACAGATTTAAGGTGATTGGTATAAGGATTAGAGAGGACTTGAGGAAAACTTTTTCACCCAGAGGGTGGTGGGTGTCTGGAATTCACTGCCAGGAACGGTGGTGGAGGCAGAAACCCTTAATTCTTTAAAAAGGTACCTGGACATGTACCTGAAGTACTGTAACCTGCAAGGCTATGGACCAGGTGCTGGAAGATGGGATTAGATTGGGCGGATAGTTTTTTTTGGCCAGCATGGACACGATGGGCTGAATGGCCTCCTTCTGTGCCGTAATTGTTCTATGGCTCTATGCTGGGGACCTCAGGAAGAGACCGAGATGGATCATTAACTCAGCACTTCTGGCTGAAGATGGATTTAAGTTCTTCAGTCTTGTCTTTTGCACTGATGTGCTGGGTTGTGCCATCATTCAGGATTGGGATGTTTGTGGAGCCTCCTCCTCCAGTTAGCTGTTTAATTGTTCACCACTATTCATGACTGGATGTGGCAAAACTGCAGAGCTTAGATCTGATTTGTTGGTTGCAGATTGCAAGCTGAGCGTGGAGATTTGAGTTTGGTGGGTGCGGATTTTAAGTGTTGTTAACTTTAGAAAAGTCTGGTCTGCTGTTCGCATTTAACTGGGATTTACCATCTAGATAAAGTAAGGTTAAGAAAGTAATGTAGGGTTAGGAAAGCCAAGTAAGTTTCTTCCAGTCTGAGGCAAGGATTAACAGGTTCTACTGCAGAGTAGATTAGTTAAGTAGCTGACCAGTCAAATCTGGTTGCTGCAAGTTTAGCTTCGAAAGGTATAAATACAGAGGTCTGGGTGCAGCCTGTAAATGGTGTACAGATTGCAAGCTGAGTGTGGAGATTCGAGTTGGGTGAGTGGCGAGTACACTTTTTTAACCCTCCAGTATTTGGTTCCTATTTCGGTGCAGTGGAAGGAGCTGTTTGATAAGTACCTGGTAAGCTATTCTACTTATAATAAATAGTCTGTAAAGTTAAGGTATGGCAGGGCAGCTGTGCCGAGTGGAATGTACAGCCTGTGGCATGTGGGAAGTCATAGACACACCATGTGTCCTAGACAAACACATCTGCAGGAAGTGTCACCGGTTGCAGAAGCTTGAGCTCTGGGTTTCGGAACACGAGCGGCGGCTGGAGTCACTGTTATGCATCCGTGAGGCGGAGAACTATGTGAATTGCATGTTTAGGGAGATGGTCACACCACAGATTAGGAGCATGCAGGCAGATAGGGAATAGGTGATCGGCAGGCAGACAGTGCAGGAGTCCACTGATATGATCTCACTCACTAATCAGTTTTCCATTTTGGATACCAGTGAGGGTGATGGTTCCTTAGAGGGGTGCAGTCAGAGCCAGGTTTATGGCACCACAGGTGGCTCAGCTGCACAGGAGGGAAGGAAGAGGAGTGGAAGAGCAGTAATGATAGGGGATTCATTAGTTAGGGGAACAGGCAGGCATTTCTGCGACAGGAAACGTGACTCCAGGACGGTGTGTTGCCTTCCTGGTGCCAGGGTCAAGGATGTCACGGAGAGGCTGCAGGACATTCTTCTGGGGGAGGGTGAACAGCCAGAGGTCATGGTCCACATTGGTACCAATGACATAGGTAAGAAGGAGGATGAGGTCCTGAAAGCAGATTTTAGGGAGCTAGGAAGGAGATTAAAAAGCAGAACCTCAAAAGCAATTATCTCAGGATTACTCCCAGTCCCACGTGCAAGTGAGCAGAGGAAAAAAAGAATTGAGTGATTGAGCACATGGCTGGAGAACTGGTGTAGGAAGGAGGGCATCAGATTTCTGAGACATTGGGATCGGTTCTGGGGCAGGTGGGACCTGTACAAGGTGCATCTTAGCAGGACTGGGACAAATATCCTCGCAGGGAGATTTGCTGGTGCTGTTGGGGAGGGTTTAAACTAAATTGTCAGGGGGATGGGAACCTGAGAGGGAGCTCAGATTGGATGGTAGCAAAACTGATAACTTGTCAGTGGTGTGGGAACTAGGAGCAAGTATTAGCGAGCAATATCAAGGTGCACAGAATACTCGGGGAGATAGATAGCACAAGAGTAGGGAATAGTACGTTATTAGGTGGGGTCAGAGTAAAGGAGAAAGTAATAAAGTCTGAATCAGGGTTAATGTGCATGTGAATGCATGGAGTGTGGTTAATAAGACTGGTGAGGGACAGGTGCAGATTACCATGTGGAAATATGATGTTGTGGCTATAACAGAGACCTGGCTCAAAGAATGGCAGGACTGGGTGTTAAATATTCCTGGATACAAGGTATTCAGGAAAGATAGCAAAGGGAAAAAAGTGGGAGGGATGGCAGTATTGATTAAAGAGAGCATTGCAGTGCTGGAGAAAAGGGATGTTCCAGAGGGGTCGAGAATAGAATCAATTTGTCTAGAGGTAAGGAACAAAAAAGTTGCAGTTACATTGCTCAGTGTTGTCTATAGACCACCAGCTAGTGGGGAGGATGTGGAGGAACAAATTTGCAAGGAAATTACAGATAGGTGCAAAAATTATAGGGTGGTTATAATGGGGGACTTCAATTATCCAAACATAGACTGGGATAATAGTCAGTGAGGGGCAAGAGTTCCTAGGATGTGTTCAGGAATATTTTCTACAACAGTATGATGCTAGTCCAATTAGAAAGGAGGCACTGCTAGACCTGGTTTTTGGGAATGAGGTGGGCCAAGTGGATCAAGTATTAGTAGGAGAGTATTTAGGGGATAGTAATCATTTTATCATAAGATTTAGGCTGACTATGGAAAAGGACAAAGAGCAATCCAGGGTAAGAATAATTAACTGGAGGAAGGCCAACTTTAATGGGGTAAGAATGGAGCTGGGGCGAATAAATTGGAATCAAAGGTTGGCAGGAAAACCGGTAGAACCTTCAGAGAAGAGATAGTTCGAGCACAGTCAAGGTATGTTCCTTTGAAGGGGAAAAGTAGGGCAAACAAATCCAGAGCTCCCTGGATGACAAAAGAGGTAGAGATTAAGACAAAGAAGAAAAAGTGTGCTTATGACAGATGCCAGGTAGAAAATACTATTGAGAACCAGGCTGAATATAGAAGGTCCAGAGGGGAAGTGAAAAAGCAAATAAGAGAAGCAAAGAGAACATGAAAAGAGACTGTTAGCTAGCATTAAAGGAAATCCTAAAGTTTTCTAAAGGCATATAAATGGTAAAAGGAGGAGTGGAGCCGATTAGGGACCAGAAAGGGGATTTACATATGGAGGCAGAAGGCATAGCTGAGGTATTAAATGAATACTTTGCATCTGTCTTTACCAAGGAAGAAGATGCAACCCAGACAATATTTAAAGAGGAGGTAAGTCAGGGGCGTCACAGTGGCGCAGTGGTTAGCACCGCAGCCTCACAGCTCCAGGGACCCGGGTTCGATTCTGGGTACTGCCTGTGCGGAGTTTGCAAGTTCTCCCTGTGTCTGCGTGGGTTTCCTCCGGGTGCTCCGGTTTCCTCCCACATGCCAAAGACTTGCAGGTTGATAGGTTAATTGGCCTTTATAAATTGCCCCTAGTATAGGTAGGTGGTAGGGAAATATAGGGACAGGTGGGGATGTGATAGGAATATGGGATTAGTGTAGGATTAGTATAAGTGGGTGGTTGATGGTCGGCACAGACTCGGTGGGCCGAAGGGCCTGTTTCAGTGCTGTATCTCTAAACTAAACTAAACAGACACTAGAGGGGTTTAAAATTGATAAAGAGGAGGTATTAGGTAGGCTGTCTGTACTTAAAGTGGATAAGTCACCAGGGCCAGATGAGATGCATCCAAGGATACTGAGGGAAGCGAGGATGGAAATCACAGAGACACTGGCCATAATTTTTTAGTCTTCCTTAGACTCGGGGGTGCTGCCAGAGGACTGGAGAATTGCAAACGTTATACCTTTGTTCAAAAAAGGGTGTAAAGATAAGCCCAGCAACTACAGGCCAGTCAGTTTGACGTCGGTGGTGGGAAAACTTCTCAAAAAAATAATTCAGGACAAAATCAATAGTCACATGGATAAATGGGAGTTAAGTAAGGAAAGCCAGCATGGATTTCTTAAGGGAAAATCATGTTTAACTAACTTGCTGGAGTTTTTTGAGGAGGTAACAGAGAGTGTTGATGAGGGCAATGCTGTTGATATGGTGTACATGGACTTTCAAAAGGTGTTTGATACAGTGCCACACAACAGACTTGTGAGCAAACTTGTAGCTCATGGAATAAAAGGGACAGTAGTAACATGGATATGAAATTGGCTGAGTGACAGGAAACAAAGAGTAGTGGTTAATGGATGTTTTTCGGGCTGGAGGAAGGTTTGTAGCGGAGTTCCCCAGGGATCAGTGTTGGGCCCCTTGCTTTTCCTGATATATATTAATGACCTAGACCTTGGTGTACAGGGCACAATTTCAAAGTTTGCGTATGATATGAAACTTGGAAGCATTGTGAACTGTGAGGAGGATAATGTAGAACTCCAAAAGGACATAGACAAGTTGGTGGAATGGGTAGACTGGTGACAGATGAAGTTCAATGCAGAGAAATGTGAAGTGATTCATTTTGGTAGGAAGAACATGGAGAGACAATATAAAATAAAGGGTACAATTCTAAAGTGGGTGCAGGAACAGAGGGACCTACGTGTGTATGTGTATAAGTCATTGAAGGTGGCTGGACAGGTTGAGAGAGTGGTTAATAAAGCATACAGTATCCTGGGCTTTATTAATAGGGGCATAGAGTACAAGAGCAAGGAAGTTATGTTGAACTTGTATACGACACTAGTTCGGCCTCAGCTGGAGTATTGCGTCCAATTCTGGGCGCCGCACTTGAGGAAAGACGTGAGGGCATTGGAGAGAGTACAGAAAAGATTCATGAGAATGGTTCCAGGGTTGAGGAATTTCAGTTATGAAGATAGATTGGAGAAGTTAGGACTGTTTTCCTTGGAGAAGAGAAGGCTGAGATGTGATTTGATAAAGGTATTCAAAATCATGAGGGGTCTGGACAGAGTAGTTTGAGAGAAACTGTTCCCCCTCATGAAAGGATCAAGAACATGAGGGCACAGTTTTAAAGTATTTGGGAAGAGAAGCAAAAGTGACAAGAGGTAAAGCTTTTTCACGCAGCAAGTGATTAAGATCTGGAATGCGTTGCCTGAGAACATGGTGGAGGCAGGTTCAACTGAAGCATTCAAAAGGGAATTAGACAGTTATGTGAAAAGGAAAAATGTGCAGGATTATGGGGAAAAAACAGGGGAATGGAACTGAGTGAATTGCTCTTTCAGAGAGCCGGTGCGGACACGATGGGCTGAATGGCCTCTTTCTGCGCTGTAACAATTCTGTGATTCTGATTGTGGGATTGCTTAGCTCTGTCTATCGCAAGCTGCTTCCACATTTTAGAATGCGTGTAGCCCTGTGTTGTAGCTTCATCAGGTTGGCATCTCATTTATAGGTGTGCCTGGTACTGCTGCTGGCATGTTCTTCTACACTCCTCATTGAACCAAAGTTGGTCCCCTAGCACCTCATGGATGCCTAGTTTTGAGCTACTAGATCTGGCCTGAGTCAATCCCTTTTAGTATGGTGTTGCTCACAATGCAACACAACGGAGAGTGTCCTTAGTGTGAAGATGGGACTTTCTCCCCACAAGGACTGTGCAGTAGTCACTCCTGCCAATATTGTCAGGGACAAATGCATCTGTGCCAGGCAGATTGGTGAGGATGAAGTCACATAGGTTTTGCCCTCTTGTTCGTTCTCTCACCACCTGCCTCAGGCTCACTCTGGCTGTTACGTCCTTCAGTCCTCGGCCAACTCAGTCAGCAGTGGTGCTACCAAGCCACTCTTGGTGATGCACATTGAAGTCCCCCACCCAGAATACATGGGGTGCCTTTGCTACCCTCAGTGCTTCTTCCAATTGCTGTCCAACATGGAGGAGTACTGATTTATCAGCTGAGGGGTGTGGGGGTGTTGGGGGGGGAGGGGGTGTGGGCAGTAGGTGATAATCAGCAGGAGGTTTCTTTGCCCATGTTTGACCTGATGCCTCAAGACTTCATGGTGTCTGGAGTCAATATTGAAGACTCCCAGTTTATTCCCTCCTGAATCTGTATGATCGTGCCGCCACGTCTGATGGATATTGCTGACGGTGGGACAGGACATACCCAAGAACAATGTTGGAGGCATCTGGGACATTGTAAGGTATGATTCGGTGAGAATGACTATATCAGGTGGTTTTTTGACAACATCTGTGGATAGCTCTCCCAAAGTTGGCACAAGTCCCCAAATGTTAGTGAGGTGTCTACGTTGATGCCAGGTGGGCTGTCGGTTTTATTCTTCTTCAACTTTTCTGTAGTGGTTTGATACAACTGAATGGCTTGCTAGGGCTATTTCTGTGGGCAGTTAAGAGTCAACATTGCTGTGGGTCTGGAATCACATGTAAGCCAGACTGGGTAAGGTTGGCAGATTTTCTCCTCTGAAGAACATTAGTGGCAATAAATGCAGCCCTGCCTGCATCATTTATATTCTGAGAGCAATTTTTTTTTTTATTGAGCATCTTTCATGCAGAAAGATGGTCCAAGGCACTTCACAGAGTCTGCATGAGTTGAAGGGAG
Source organism: Heterodontus francisci (assembly GCF_036365525.1). Taxonomy (NCBI): domain Eukaryota; kingdom Metazoa; phylum Chordata; class Chondrichthyes; order Heterodontiformes; family Heterodontidae; genus Heterodontus; species Heterodontus francisci. Next base: position 31,889,727 of record NC_090376.1, on the reverse strand, counting down.
AAAATTGGCAGAGACAATTAAAATAAAATCGATATTCCAGCTGTAGGTTGCAGGCCTCTTCCTGGAGTTGGAATGCTTTAGTTAACTCATGGAACATTAACAATTACATATTCTAATACTTTAAATGAAACTGAAGCTAACTTGAATTTTCTAGCTGATTTTGGCAAATTGCCTTCTCTCTTACCGGATGTGAGTTTAAGTAATGCACGAGGTTTTACAAAATAATATTAAATCAAACATGTACTCTCATAATAAATTGTTTTGTCCAAAAGTACATCTTGAATCCTGGTGCTGTGCAGTGTTTAAACATTAATTGAGTGGGTGTACTAAGTGTTAGGCTCTCTAGTTTTAAAACCTTGTTATTCAATAGACAAAGGTTGCTCAATTGAAAAACAACTAACGTGAATGCTGTTGGATTCTGGAACCTTTAATCTTTGAACTCTGAATCTCTGTGTTAACATTTTAAAAGCTTAAAAAAAGCACAATTCCAGTTCTGTGAACAATACTGCCAATTAAGAAATATTCTGCGATGTTGCATAATGTTATTCAATACTAAAATCAAAATTCAGAAATAAGCAGGTCAGGAAATTCTACAATGAGATACTAATAAGCAAATATTAATCCTTTTCTCTGAGATTGCTTTCTGTTAATTTAGCAAGGTCTTAACCCATTTATTTTAAACAGCATTAAAGTAATTCCAGATCAAAATAATTTTGCATACATAGCATGATAGAATATATGTTCATATTTTCAAAGTACTATGTCCATAGAAGAAAGAAAGCCTACTTGTACAAAGGTTTCTTCCGATTGTTATCTGTTATCAGGATATTCCAGTTTTCACAGGAATCATTAATTACAGGAATGCATTTGCTGTGTACCTATCACTGATCTCTAAACATTATCTCAGGTCCCTTCCGATCACAAAACCAGAAACCAAGAGCTGAATTTTAGCTGCCAAGGAGGGGCGGGTTTGGGTGTGGATAGGGGTAGGGGTTAAAGCCCTGAGAAGTGGCATTGGTACAGAAACCCAACATGATCTCGCCCACCTGCAAGTTTCACTGGGGCAGGATTGCAGATGAGTGGGGAACCCCTGTGGATCTGTTGGGTAAGTAAATTAAACAATCAATGAGGCAATTAAGTCTTGTTTTAACCCAGAGCTTGGGTCCCATGAGCTGTGTGAAACTCACCAGGCTCAAGCAGGTGAGAGCACTGTGGGGAGATATTGTGCATTGAAACTAACAGGCTGGGAAGCCTTCAAACAGTGAAACTGAAGTGCTGTAGATCTTCCTAGGTGAGAGGTTAGTGCTCACAGCACTTCTTCTGAGAGTGTGCATTCATTGCTTGACAGGTGATTTCAGTTCGCATGCCTTGCACTTCATTCACTATCATCTCCACTTTCCCTGCTGTCAGCCCTCACTGTGGCAGTTCTGCGTTTGACGTCTGATGAGGAACAAGAGCAGCAGCAACACCAAAACACCAAAGCAGCAGGAGCAGCAGGAGCAACATGAGTAGGAGCAGCAGCTGCCTTCTCTGACAACTACAGTCTCTCCCAAGATCCTGTACTGAGATTATAAGCACACTCTCTTAGTAAAGACCCCCCTCTTAATATTTGCAACACAGGGGCAACCCATGTCCTGCACAGGACAGAGGGGATGGGCACAAAGATCCAGCTCAAAGGAGGTAAGACCCCAATTGCAGGGCCTATAGGCAAACTATTGCAACTTTTCTGAGCACACATGCCACAGGAGACTGAGGCTTTCATGCAGGACGTTACTGATATCTGCAGCCTCCTGGAACAAGACCTCATTCTCAGAGGACCAGGTGGGCACATATTGCCAGTGGCTGTCAAGGAGCCTATCACTGGAGGACCACCCATCCCCACATCCCTCCCGGTCTCTGCCTCTCTCTGGACTTCTGCCCTGTCTTCTGCAAGGAGACAAAGCAGAGAGTTGTGAGCATGAGAAATGGAGTGTGTGCAGAAGAGGGAAGGACATTTGTGGAGGGTGAGTGTGAGACATAGGTGTAAAATGGCACAAAGATGAGGGCAAGTGTGAGTGTTGGCTGTTGAGATGGAGATGTGAGATGCCTGGAGAGAGTGAAATGATGGTGTTGGTCTGAGGAGTGCTGTGTGGGAGAACGCTGGGGAAGTCAGAGTGTGGGGCTAGCACCTGACAGTTATGCCACTCAGTTGCCCTGTTCTCCTGAGGTCCTTCAACCTTTTGAGGCACTGTATCCAGATTCGAGAGACCACACTCCTGCTGCTCACTTCCTCAGTCACTTCCGTCCACACCTGTTTGGTTGGAGAGGCTTTCCTCTTCCTCTGTCCTTGGAAAATTCAGTTCTCTTCAGTCTCTCAGATCTCGCAGAAGAACCTCCACAGAGTCTGAGACCCTGGAGTGCAGCCTTCCCAGGTCTTTTGATTCCTGTAGTTGCTGATGCCTCAGGAATCCATGTAGAGTTCATCTATTCTGACCCTTGCCTGGGTCCCTTTAACGCAAAATCCTTCCTTTAACTGATTCAATACGTCATCCGGCCCACCCTCTGTGACTGGTTGGGAAACCTGGAAGCGGGATGCGAATGCTGTGACTGAGTTAAAGAGCCATGGCAAAGCCCGCTGCAGATTACAATGAGTTCCCGACCCGTTACAGTTCCCGCTGTTGCATCTGGGACTATCATTTCAAAATTCCGCACCAAATGTGTACAATGGAAGTCAACAGCAAGATTTCACAAATACTTTATAAAAGATAGAGTTCAGAAGCTGTCCTATTAATAAGTAGATATATTTAGTTCATACATAATCCCAGGGAGAATGAGACCACTTGTAGCATCCCAACAACCACCGCAGCTCTGAGCATTTAACTTAGCACAGGGATTGTATTCAGCATCCTACAGGTTTATATGGTCCAGGTACTCACTAAATCAACACAATGAGCCTCCAGGGGAACCTGTCATAGATTCATGATACCTGCCCTGCTTCTTGAGAGACATTATGCTCTAGATATAACAGCATAATAACCCCGTTCTTTATAAACGTGTTCTTGATTTCGTTATATGCATTTTACTATGGCACACAGAGAAATCTTCCTGCTATATACCTAAAAAAAAGTGATTATTTTTCATTGGATGGATTATTCACTACCAGAGTTCCAATTAGATTAAATCCTGTTTGACAGGTTTATAGAGTTTTTTGAGGATGTAACTAGTAGGGTAGATAAAGGAGAACCAGTAGATGTAGTATACCTGGATTTCCAAAAGGCATTCGATAATGTGCCACACAAAAGGTTAATTGGCAAGATAAGGGCTCATGGAGTTGGGGGTAATATATTAGCATGGATAGATGATTGGTTAACAGACGGGAAGCAACAAGTGGGCATAAACAGGGCATTTTCAAGTTTGCAGGCAGTAAATAGTGGAGTGCCACAAGAATCAGTGCTGGGCCCTCAGCTATTTACAATCTACATTAATGACTTAGTTGAAGAGACAGAGTAATGTATCTAAGTTTGCTGATGATGCAACGGTAGGTGGAAAGGTAAGCTTTAGGGACACAGAGAGGCTGCAAAGAGATATAGACAGGTTCAGTGAGTGGGCAACAAGATGGCAGATGGAGTATAATGTAGGGAAATGTAAAGTTATGCACTATGGTCGTAAGAATAGAAAAGCAGAATATTTTTTTAATGGTTTAGTTTAGTTTAGAGATACAGCACTGAAACAGGCCCTTCGGCCCACCGAGTCTGTGCCGACCATCAACCACCCATTTATACTAATCCTACACTAATTCCATATTTTTACCACATCCCCACCTGTCCCTATATTTCCCTACCACCTACCTATACTAGGGGCAATTTATAATGGCCAATTAACCTACCAACCAGCAAGTCTTTGGCATGTGGGAGGAAACCGGAGCACCCGGAGGAAACCCACGCAGACACAGGGAGAACTTGCAAACTCCACACAGGCAGTGTGCAACTTGTAAGTGTCGATGTTCAAAGAGACTTGGGTGTGCTTGTAAAAGGAACGCAGAAAGTTAACATGCAGGTACAACAAGCAATTAGGAAGGCAAATGGCATGTTGGACTTTATTGCAAGAGGATTGGAGTACAGGAGTAAGGAAGTATTGCTACAATTGTACAGGGTTTTGGTGAGACCACATCTGGAATATTATGTGCATTTTGGGCTCCACATTTAACAAAGGATATACTTGCATTGGAGGCAGTGCAGCGAAGGTTCACTATATTGATCCCTGGGGTGAGGGGGTTGTCCTATGATGTGAGACTAAGTAAATTGGGCCTGTATTCTCTGGAGTTTAGAAGAATGAGAGGTGTTCTCATTGAAACGTATAAGATTCTAAAGGGGCTGGATAGGGTAGACACCAAGATAGTATTTCCACTGGCTGGGGAATCTAAAGCACAGGGGCACAGTTTCAGGATAAGGGACTGATCATTTAGGACTGAGATGAGGGTAACTTACTTCACTCAAAGGGTTGCGAATCTTTAGAAGTCTCTACCTCAGAGGGTTGTGGATGCTCCATCACTGAATACATTTAAGGCTGGGATAGATAGATTTTTGGTTTCTCAGGGAATCAAGGAATATGGCGAACTGGCGGGAAAGTGGAGTTGAATCCTAAGATCAGCCATGATTGTTTTGAATGGCAGAGCAGCCATATGGTCTACTCCTGCTCTTATTTCTTGTGTTCTTGTGTAGATTGGCACAATTTCAAGTTGGCACTGTGAAGGAATTTTTGGTTCAGTTTCGCAACTATTTTTGTAAATTTCAATAGAAAATCATCAAAGCAGATCTAGAAGCAAAATGGACTAGTGGACATATGTGGAAGCATGAGGAGAATTCTGAAGACGATAGAGTTTTTCGCTCACTGAGTTCTCTAACTTTTTTTCCTTTTGATTTTTCCTTTTTGTGAGCTGCAATCACATTAAGCATAAAATATATCTGAGCAGCAGTACTGCTTTCAAAATTTACTATCTTCGCAATTCCCACTAATTCATAGCTTGTCTCGTCTTCCTCACTATGACCTTCTGAGATTGTGCTGTATTATTGCTGTATTATTGTATTTTTCAAGTTATCTCTATAGGATTTTTTGACATTTTGCCCTGTTTCTTATGTATTCTCCCCTCATCATTTTGTTGTAAAGAACACAAATCAAGACATTGCCCACAAAATAAATGGAACCCTAAACATGAGTTTGAGTGTTTTTCAACAAAGTTGTCAAATTGATCTTTAAGGGCATCAGCCAATCACTGATGCCACTGCACTATGATGGCATCAACCCACTATGCATATCTGTGTTCCACACATGTGGATGAAGCAATGGGGGCAGCAAAGTGTGATTGACAGCCAACTCTACGCAAATAGGATGATGAATGTCTTTGTTAAATACTGAACCTTTAACTTCAAAATGGAAACGGTTTGAATCAGGTTTCAGGAACCCATGAACTTGTAAATAGAATTATATTTATAATGAATTTCCAGAGCAATGTAACTCAGTAAATATTTAACTTAAGAATTTTGCCATGCTATGTATTATAGAATATTAGTGTACTTTTCAAGCAAAAGCATTTGTTCTATATTTTTCTGACACACAATTAGGTGAAACCAGAATTTCATGAACAAACATTATTCAAGTGTTGCTGTGCAACTTCAATAAATAATTATGTACCAAATCTCATCAGCACTGTCTTGGTCAATACAATCCTCGCATTGCATCAAAGATAAAAAAAAAAGCTTTGATTTTTTTTCTTTAAAAATATGTTATTAGCTGTCAAATCATTGCTTGGGGTTTTTTGTAAAATATCTCTTAGTTTTTCTACATTTCTGTTATTGACTGGCACTAGTAAAAGATTCTGAACACCATATTTACTGTTGAATCTAACCTTTGACCTCTTAAGTTCTGGACTCTTATAGACTACAGTCATTGATTTCAGTTTGCTTTCCTTCTGTTGGCATTACTGAAGATATTATCAAAAAGCTAAAGCCAACATTTGTCATTAAATGAATTCAGGTTAAAGGAATCCTACCTGATCCCATTGATCTTATCTGCTCTGTTTATGAGGTGTGGACGTCATTCATGTTATGTCTGTCGTTGTCATTACGTTAAAGATACCTCCATGTCAGACAAACATCAGCATTACCAATTATTGTGCAAGACTTTTCAATATGTTTAAACTTTATTGAACTGTCCACATGTGCTGATTGTTTACCTTTAATTGCACAGTTACTCTCTTTTTCCAAATCGAAAAAAATGAATATCAGTCATCTTTCAATCCCGTATCAAAGTAAAATCTTTATAACACAGCTAATTTTCTCAATTGCGGCAGTGCAAGAGCACTTGTAACTTCCAACTCTGTCACAGTTGCCTCTTCCTGACTTTTTAACAGTTGCAATGGCGGGCAGCCATAAAGGCGGGGCTAAAGTGGTGAGTCGAAGAGACTTAGCAGTTGGCAGGAAAAAAGACAGAAGCGCAAGGGGAGAGCCAACTGTGTAACAGCCCCGACAACCAATTTTTTCTGCAGCACCTGTGGAAGAGTCTGTCACTCTAGTATTGGCCTTTATAGCCACTCCAGGCGCTGCTCCACAAACCACTGACCACCTCCAAGCGCTTACCCATTGTCTCCCGAGACAAGGAGGCCAAAGAAGAAGAAGAATTTGCAGTAACATATTTTGACCATATTTAGGAACTCCAGACAACAAAATAAGCCCCAACTGTTTTAGAACTGCTTTATTACAAATTGGAAGTGCATTTATCACAAATAGTTGCATCAGACATTGCAGGAACAGAATCTTAAAATTTTGCTTACCTGCAATTCACAGGACTTGTGATACATTAACCTAAACTGCTTTAGATATATTTTAGGTATTGTTATACATGTTGTGTGATTGCCTTTAAGAGTGATCTTAAAGATCTTGGTACGCTAATTAACTGAATGCCAGGATGCAGTCATGTAACTGCATGCCAGTCTCACTCTTTAACTGTAACATCAAGAGGCAAGTCCTGTAAATAGATAGCTCTGCATTGTTTTGTTATCAGTTAGCTGTTTAATAAACCTGTTTTGAGATCTTCAACAATCCGGACTCCAAGCGTTTCATTTATGTTGCATCAGACAACATAAAAAGCTTCTCATTACAATACAGGCAGATTGGCAACTGACAGAACAGTAAGAAGAGAGAAATGAAGAATTAGGAACATAGAAACATAGGAGCAGGAGGAGGCCATTCAGCCCGTCGAGCCTGCTCCGCCATTCAATAAGATCATGGCTGATCATCTACCTCAACGTCACTCTCCTGTGGTATCCCCATATCCGTTGATGTCTTTAGTATCCAGATATCTATTAATTTCTGCCTTGAACACGCTCAATGATTGAGCTACCACAGCCCTCTGGGATAGAGAATTCCACAGATTCACCAAACTCTGAGTAAAGAAATTCCTCCTCACTTCAGTCTTAAATGGCCTGCACCTTATTCTGAAATTATGTCCGCTGGTTCTAGACTCACTAGCCAGAGGAAACCTCCTATCCATGTCTACCCTGTCACGCCCTGTAAGAATTTTGTAAGTTTTACTGAGATCACCTCTCATTCTTCGAAACTCTAGAGAATTGTATTTAGGTAATATTTTTCATGTCTTCAGGAACTCCAAATGCACTTTACAGCTACTTAAGCAGTTTTGAAATAAAATCAGTGTTGTTATGAAAGCAAATTCAGCAGTCATTTTTCACACAGCCATGTCTAACCTACAGCCAATTAGAAATGACTAGTTGATCCAGTTTTAATTGAGAGATACATTTTGAACATTCTAACTCAGAATCAAGAGTGCTGCTGCTGAGCCCAGCTTACACATATTACAAGAATCCATGACACAGAAGCATTAAGGACTGCCCAAATTTAAAGGGTTGGATTTTGCTGCAGGCTTCAGGACCCGCGTCAGGACCAAGTGGGGGTCTCGAGCCTGCACTTGCCAGCAGTAAGACTGGTTCAGTGATATTCCCGGAGGCAGCCTCTGAACTGGCCACATCCAGGTCCGCTGTCCTATTAAGGTGGCAGGAGCACCTGATGCTGCCAGCCCAATCAGAGTCTCGGCAACACCACCGGGAGAGGTGGGCACTGCTGAGGTAGGTAGGAGACCACGAGGGCAGCTCAATGTGGAGGCCCCCTCGGAGGGGTAGCGTTAAATTAATATATCAGAAGGGGGAATGTGGTAGGCCCCTCAGATCAGAGGAGAAACACCTCCAGATGCATCATTGAGCTTCGGGGGCGGCCTTTAATGCCCGTGGCCCCCTCTTTGGGATGTGGAGCCTCTGGCTCCGATGTCCCCTGGACTGCCACAGGGAGATCTCCTCCATTGAGCAGACAGGCTCTGCAAACAGCAGAGGGGGTTGCCCTGTCACCAGCAAAATGCCAGCAAGCCTTTTAATCGATCCTAATTGGGGCCTTAAGTAGCTAATTTGGCTTCCCGCCTCTGTGGTGTGGGCAGCCGATCAGTTTTCCCGGTTGCCTCAGGGAACGTTCCCCGGCAGCAGCTTCCTGCTATTTTCCCAGCAAGCCCCGCCTCCAAGCCTGCTACCACAGGGCCAGGGAAACTCAGCCCAAAGTCTTCAACCACAATCACCATGCACCAGATATGTACATATCCTAGCTAATGGAATTATACATATTTTACAAGAATAACTATCCTAAGATCACAATTCTGGGAGTACAGTGAATGTTAATATATTCTGAGAAGAATATCATAGTCCTGGATTGAATCATCAAAACTCCAAACTGGATCTTTTAAACCTAATAGTTTTGACATCCTTTTTAACTTTAGCAAAATTCACTCCATACTGATGTCAGATATTTTCTATTATCATTTAATGCATGATAGTGAGTTATTAGCTAAGCATGATGGAGATGCAAGCATCATGGACTATATAACTTATCCAATGCTAACACACAACAAAATTGACACTTAAATGAATGTCAGAGATTGCGGTTGATTTTAACTGTTCCCACCAGGGGGAAACGAGCCACTGTGGGTCAGCCGTCCGTTTTTCACCCGTTCAATGGAATGACTTGAATGGAAAGGAGAATCGGGCAATGTATTAATCGGGCAGTTAACCCACTGCCACTATTTAAGTCGAACCATCGAGCTGTGGGTGCCAAACTGGACTAGGCCAGCGGAAAATCTGGCACCCCAAAGGCCGCCCAGCCATCAGCAAGCAGCAGGTGGTTAGATGATTGGAGATAGGGTCGGTGAGGAGCCGGAAATGCCAGCAGTCGAGATTATTTTGTGCAGTACTTGTGCTTCTTCTGGCCTCATAGAAATGATTTTAAAGTTACATTTTTGGGGCCTTCTCCACTATACCGGCAGTAAAAGTGGTCAGAAGTGCATAACATGCTCTTGTTCAGTTCCGCCCTAGGTACATCACTAAAGGACCTTCCACCTGAGACAGGTGGGTGCTTTGGCCACCCAGGGGTAGGCCCTTTTAAAACTGGCAGCAACTGGACCATCAGCATTAACAGGATATTATTCCATTTTGAAGGTGTCGTTAACACCAATTTTGGCTAGTTGAAGCTGGGCCCAGGGCTAGGAAATTCCTCAAAGCACCTGGTCTACCAGCATTACTTCAGCAAAAGTGTGGCAGAAAGCCTATTTACCGACAATTTTTTGAGCAAAATTGCATGTATTTATATGGTACAATTTCTACACAGATTGTTACAAGACTGACTGTAAGTTCCAAACATTCTTGCAAGTTTTTTGAATTGAACAGGCTTGTGTAAGTTATGAGCTAGCAGCAAATACAACACACTTATTAAAAACCAGGTATAAAATGGACCAAACCTTTTGTGGAGACTTCTTTTGTTTTCATTTTCGGGATGTGGGCATCATTGGCAAGGCCAGCATTTATTCCCATCCCCAGTTTCCCCGAGAGTTGGGCCTTCTTTTTACAACTGAGTGACTTGCTAGGCCACTTCAGAGGGCAGTTAGGAATCAGCTACATTGTTGGTGACTGGAGTCGCATTTGGTCAGATAGCAGGTTTGCTTGCCTAAAGGACAGTAGTGAATGAGTTGAGTTTTGCCAACAACCTGACAGCTTTGTGATCACTTATACTGATAACAGCTTTTTCTTTCTACTTTTTAAACTCTATTCAAATTCTTAGACAACCATGGTGGGAGTTGAGTTCACCTTGTTTGGATTGTCCAGGCCTCTGGATTGCCAATCTACTCATATAAACATACCCGCTAAACAGTTCCGTTAAATGGTTGCAGAATCATAGTATATATAACATAGGACTGTAGAAGGGGAGTAGGCAATTCAGCCTATTTCCTCCATTCATTCAGATCACTGATCTAATACTGTAACACAATTCACCTGCCTTTGATCCATATCTATCAAGACCCTTACATAACAAAAATCTATATCAAAAATATACACAAGAAAAAATTGTTTTTATTGATGATGATCTCATTTATAGAGTCTCCTTCAATGGCCTTCCCTGTTAACATATTATTGAGTGACTCTACTCAATAATGCTTATGATTCGGTTTCAAATAATTAAAAATAGTGCCTTATGGCAGAGAAAGTATGGTGCATTTATAGAAATATGCCTTAAGAAGAAAATGCAGTTGGCTTTATTTACTTTTATATTGATCTTTATAAAACAAGAAAATTCTTTGTAGTTACCAAAGCCTGTCAACTTAAATTATTCTCTATATACTGTTAAACCAGAACTATTCTTCAGAACAGTAATCCCATTTAACACTACAAAGACAGCAATGAAGTTTGATGAAGAGATGAGGGCTATTTTCAAACATGTTGCATTTTTATAATCTTTAACAAAGTGCTGTCTGCTAGTCTTGTACAGAGAGAATGCAACATTCTTAATGTAAAATAATAAAAGAAAATGCTGGAAATACTCAGCAGGTCAGGCAGCATCTGGAGAGAGAGAAACAGAGTTAACGTTTCAAATCAATAACCTTTCATCAGAACACTTTCATTAGGAAAGGTCATTGACTTGAAATGTTAACTCTGTTTCTCTCTCCACTGATGCTGCCAGACTTGCTGAGTATTTCAAGCATTTTCTGTTTTTATTTCAGATTTCTGGCATCCGCAGTATTTTTACTTTTGCAACATTTTTAATCCTTAGTAAAGTGTAGTCTGATAATTAATAAACATTTAAAAAGCCAGGGTCCAAAAGTTATCCTCAGTTTGGTGAAAATGCTAATGTATTTTTAAAGTAAGATTCAAGGATGTCAGCTGAATTTCCAACATTACTTACATCTGAATGGCTGGGAGTCATACTTGTAAACCTAAAGGAGGTTACCTTATATGCTTATTATGTTTTTTTTAACCTTTCTCCTTACTGATTGCAATAATGTTTAAAGGAGATTTGATGATTGATGTCACACAACAGAATTCTGAACCATCACCACTATTATAAACACAGTACAAGGGTCAAAGAGCAATAATGTAAGCATATTACAAGTCAGACTTAGCATTAGAACATGCAAAAATGCAGAACAAGAAAGTGCCTTCAGCCCATCAAAGCCATGAGGCCATTTTGTATTATTCTATGATGGACAAAACAGACATGTAATACATACATAAACATACCATCAATTAGCATCAACTGCTCACCAGGAATTAACTTAAACAAAGCTTGCTAACTACCATTACAGATGTTGACCCTTTATTGTTGTACACAATGTATTTTGGAAACCTTACTATGACATGGTGCAAATTAAATATTTTAGCAATTTTTTAAATATTCATGTCCTGTCCCAAGCATTTTGCCTGAAGTTTTTAGTTCTTCTCTCTACATTATACAGCATTCCCAGACCAAGAAGGAAAGGAGACGAGTTACACCACCCCCCAACCCAGTTAAGACTTTTGTACCCGCCACCATACTCAATAGCCTGAGGTGAGTTGCCATTTGATTTTCATTCCCAGTCAGGAAAAGCCGGGCCTCCATTTATTACCTTCCCTCCAACATGGCTGATATTGGAACTCTGTGCTGTGAATTAGACTTGTGCCACTGCATGACACAGATCACAGAAGTGCCAATCTATTACGTTGGTGTGCCACCTGGCCTCTCCATTTCATGCTTACTCCTAATTTCTGAATGAAAATGTCAACTATAGTTGTGGTTTTAATGATAAAAACTCTCTTTACTTTTAAAATTGCACCGTGTTTGTTCCAGAATTTAAATGTAAGCATCAAAGTCCATTTACATTCCTCGGATCAACTACGTCCATGCTGATCCAATATATGTCCTGGGAAGTCAGCCAAGGAACAATTTTAATGGCATTCATTGAGGTGTCCATGACTGTTGGACTTTCTCAACTGAGAATAATATGGAGGGGGAGGGAGAGTGGACAAAATTCAAAAATATTCTTTCTGTTTGAATCAAAGGTAAAAAGAAATGCTTGAGAAAATTGTGGGAACTTAAGAAAAAAATACTTTCATTTACATAGTGCCTTTCATGACTTCAGGATGTCACAAAGCACTTTACAGCCAATGAAGTACTTTTTGAAGTATAGTCACTGTTGTAGTGTAGGAAACATGGCAGCCAATTTTGCACGCAGAAAGCTCTCAAAAACAGCAATATAATAATGACCAGATAATTTATTTTTGTGATGTTGATTGAGGGATAAATATTGGCCAGGATTCCAGGGAGAACTTCTTCAAAATAGCACCACGGGATCTTTTACATCCACCTTAGAAAGCAGGCAGGGCCTCGGTTTAACATCTCATCCAAGAAATGGCATTTACAACAGTGCAGCACTCCCTCAGTATTGCTCTGGAGTGTCAGCCTAGATTTTGTGTTGAAATCTCTGGAGTGGGATTTGAATCTACAGCATTATGGCTCAGAGGCAAACTCGAGTGCTACCAACTGAGTCACAGCTGACATTAACACAGATATGCAGTGAGGGAAGAATAGGCTTAGATTTGTTAAGATGGTTTTGAAATTCTAGCTAGCATAACTAAATACACAAGGCCCCAGAATTTTAGGTTAGGGATCCTTGCCAAGTACAGTTGGAGCACCTGCGCAGTGTTCCATTAGTTTAAAATAGTTTAAGATCTGCAACTCAGACTCAGTAACTAAAACAACTTGAGGGAAAAACAAAAAAAAATCCAGAGGAACCAACATGAAAAAATAAATCTCAAAAGAAGAAAAATGATCACACACATACACGCACACAAATGGAATAGTGCTTGTTAAAATAAAATCAGTCAGGCGTGCTAAGTGGCCCACCTCTTGCCATATGGCTAATCTTGCTTAGTCAACCATCTGTGTCCTGAACTCCAAGGGTCAATTTGTCAAAAGGGACTTTTGTGCCCCACCACATTAAAAGAGAAATTACTCCTGCAGCCAACAGAATTTCCATTGCGGCCAGCCCCTGATCCCTGTGGTATTCCTAATTGCATTTTGCACTACATGCCAGAAGCACAGTTAAAATATTTAAATGAGTTGACCTTGCATTATTGTGAAAGCGCAGCCCATTTTGGCAATGGTGCAGCCAACATCTGGAGTAGCCAATGCCAGGTGGACTGCACTATCAGTCCCAATGAGTGTTGGTGAGATCACAATCCTTGAACTCAGCCCTTTCCACACACGTGCCCTTCAAGGAAATGTCCAGGGACATTGACACCAATTGCAGCATCCTCAGAACTACCTGACTGAGATTAATTAACTCTTTCCAGGAACTAGATGTCAAACTCATTTGGTGAGTCCCGAATCCCAAACAAATTTAACCAACCATTTTCATTTATTTGTATCCAGGTGGGTGGGGAGTGTCTGAATCATGATGGCATCACAACTATATGGGACAGGCTAGGCCAATCAGTGGGTCCTTTCCTGTTGCTATGTTCATATTCCTTGTTTACTAAGAGGACTAAGTGCTGGTAGTTACACTGCTTCACGTATTGGTACCAAGGCCGGACTGGGCATTGGAAAATTGTGTGAGTTCCCCGTGTTCCCTGGGAGTGTTTCCATATCTGTATTACTGGTGTCTCCCTTCACCATAAAAATACTATGCCCTTTTGTGGGAGCCAGTCCACCTCTGATTGGTAACAATTCTAGCGCTTTAGTCAGTCAAATTACACAGTGAAAGATCCAAACATTTAGTGTAAGATGGATTCATTTATTTTAAGTGGATGTAAATGCAATGTTTTCCATCATATTTCATTGATTTGTGAGTCACAGATGCTGGTAGAAGTAACAAACAGTGCGTACATGTGTATCTTCAGCTGACCTTTTGTACCCATCTGTTTTGTTGTTGAAAACATGATTTCACAGAACACTATGTATAAAAACAAAAGACTGATCAGTGAGGTCTCTCACAGTGTAATGCTGCAATAACAGAAGCTTGACAGAGAACACCCCAATATTGATACTAAAAGCTTTTCAAAATTGATTTTTGGACTATTCATTTGAGATTAGATGTTCCAAAGTGAATTTATTTGCCAATTGTATATACGGTGTAGCACCATTTCACTGATCTAGAATATGTGGGAACAAGGTGTATTGACAATTTGCATAATTAATCTCCCTCGTGAAATTGCAGAAAACAAATTTACAGCCTGTCTTATCCATGAAAGAGGTTGTTTTTACATTTACTACAGATAGGACTGAAGGCTCGTTTCATGAATGCTTACTCAGGTATAGAATGAAACACAAAATATGTTGACACTTCCCAGCATTGCACCATGAAACATGCTTGTAGCAATTTATGGCTTCTTCCATACTTTTGTTTAAGAGTGGCATGCTAGGCCCCCACCTGCCAAGAATGAGGCACATTAATTTTGTCAAGAACATTGATTTTAAACTGTTACTGGAGTGAAGCAAGGACTTGTTAAACAGATCAGCCATGGCTGGAAAAGACATTTGCATATTAACAGACAGGTGATTGGAAGGACAAAGGGCCATTCCCTAACACATTCAACCCACAATGGACCTTGGTCTCCAGGTATTGTGTGTAAGAGGAGCATTCCAGAGACTGCTAAGGTGATACAATGCAAGATGTGGTCAGACCAGTTAGTCACATGACTAACCTACTTGGCAACCTGGGTTTTTCTGAATTGTACAAATAGTTTGAACTCAGAGTGTCTGTTTGCTCCTAGACTGAGAAGATCTCTCCTGTCTGCTGCCACCTCTTTCTCACAAGCCTCTGAATCCACTGAAGACACATGAACCCCAAGAGAGAAAAGTCTTCTACAGTAACAAGGTTTAAGAAGAATACTCTGTCCCAATGAAAAGCAAGATCTACCTACCATCAAGGACTCTACAGTGAGCTTGAAGAATCGCAACAAAAACTCTTCAGATATTGCCTCAAACTTTTCCACTTTATTTTTCTTCTGCTCTTTTCTGTCTCTATTTGCATGTGTATATCGTATATGCATTCTAGCGTGGGCCTGTCGTGATCCACAGGCGTCAACCAAATTAGATTTTAAGTTTAATAAATTTCAACTTTTGTTCTTTAAATATAAGAAAACCTGTTTGTGCTGGTTTCTTTGCCTTATAATTGGAAAGCGGTGAACAAGGATTCACCAAGAGGGAACTAAAAACACGGTGTGTTTAAAATTAAACCCTGTTACAGTAAGACCAGGTGAAGGCTGAAAGGGAACCCGAGACACCTTTCTCACCTGGTCGTAACAAAGAGCATGCTTCTTCTGTATTCAAAGAAGAGCATCTATAACTCCATTGTATTTACATTTCTACCACCCTATAGCAAGATTAGCGCCAAATTCAATGCTGTTTTGAACTACTGGCTTACGTCACTGGAAACACATTGGAGTGATTTTATCTTTGGGTAATGGTATAAAGCAGGTGGCATCTACCTGTATAAAGAAAGACGGTGGGGAGAATTGCCAGAATGCTAACCATGATACTGTGGAGTCATACATAGTCCGGGGGTGTGGGTGGGGTGGGTGGTGGCTGGTGGTGAGGGAAGGAGCAGAATAGAAAGGTTGTAGTTATAGGGGATTCAATAATTAGGTGGATAGATAGCGTATTGTGCAGACAGGACCAAAAATCCAGAAGAATGTGTTGTTTACCTGGAGCGAAACTAAAGGTTATCTTGAAGCAACTGGAGAGCAACTTGAAAAGGGAGGGGGAAGAATTAGTTGTCATAGACTATGTTGGGACCAATGACGTAGAGAAAAAAAAGGAGAGGTCCTGCTAAGGGAATATCAGAAATTAGGAACTAAATTAAAAATCAGGACCACCCGGATGGTAATTACTATCCGAGCCACGTGCTTATTGGCATAGGGATAGGCAGATCAAGAAGATGGATGAATGGCTGAAAGACTGGTGTTGGAAGGAGGGGTTCCATATCATGGGACACTGGCACCAATACTCGGACAGGAAGGAGCTGTACTTCAGAGATGGACTTCATCTGAACCGGAATGGCACCAGTGTCCTAGCAGAAAACCATAAATAGGGCTGTGGATAGGACTTTAAACTAGTAAGATGGGGATAGGGATCTGATAACTTAAGTCTGAATGTAAAGGAAATAGAAGATGAGAGTAATGGTCAGATCAAGGTCAGGAATAAGGATAACATAAGTGGTCAGGGAACAAATACAGTTGTAAAACATAAGACTGTTAAAAATAATTTTTCTTTAAAAATAATGTTAGAGGAACAATTAGTAAAACCAAATTAAATTGACTGTAAAGCATCTGAAGCAAAACAGGAGGAGTAGGATTTTGTGTTTTGGGTCAAGTCACTGGCCTCGGGGTCAAATGCAGGTCTCAACCCCACACTGGGTTGGGAGCTATCACCGGACATCGATTTTGCCTGCATTAGTCAATTAGTGGCCAGAGGGCGCACTCGTCGTCCAATTAAGGAGGGCGGGCAGGGTCTCGAATCTGGAGGTCCAATAGGAGGCCTTCCAGCACGGAAAGAGCTGAAGCGGGCTGCTGCAGGTACGAGAGAGGGTGCCTCCATTTTGAGGTGCCCTCTCAGCACTTAAAAAAATTTTGAAGTAAAAGGTAGCTACAGGTGCCAGACCATCATTGTGGAGGGGGCGCCCCTCTACTAGGCAGCCTGTGGCCATAGCTGTAGCCAGGTGGGGGGTCCTCAAAGTCTTCCTGGAGTGCTGGCCCCCTCACCTGCTGCCAGGAGGCCGCCTCCAGGCAGCTGCCTCGCTGCAGATGTCATGGGGTATCCGCAGGCCGACTGGAAAATTCCAGTCGACCTTTCATCAATGGCCTTAATTGGGCTCTTAATGACCTTAACAAGCTATCCCACCAGTTGTGTGCGGGTAACCTTTCCATCCCCGATTTGGCCTGCAGGAAAATGGCTCGGGGGCGGGATGGTGCCAGCAAACCAGCACACCAGCCAGCGGTGTGAAATTTCGTGCTCACCTACCTCCGTTCCCGCCCCCGTATCAGGGTGAAAATCCTGTCCGAGAATCTAAATCAATAATTCATAGCAAGGAGCCAGACGTAATAGGGATATCTGAAATATGGCTACATAAAGAACAGGACTGGCAGTTAAATATTGCAGAATAGAAAGGAAAGGAAGGATGATGGGGTTGGGGTTAACTGTACTAATTGCAGACAACATAAGGGGCGTAGCAAAATAGGGTTGAAACAGAATTCACATGAATTGAGACAAAGGATAAGAAGGGACGGATTATGTTAATAGGGGTTTCTACAGACAACCAAGTAGTGGAAGGGAAGTGAAGGAAGAAATATGCAGGCAAACCTATGAAATGAGTAAAAAGCATTGAATAATAATCATAAGGGATTTCTACTACCCTGAAATAAACTGGCAAGAAGAGGTAGGGAAAGGGGGGAAAAGGGAATGGAATTTTTACAGTTCATGAGTCATTCCTTACACAGTATGTAAGAAATCCAACAAGAGAGTCATTATTAATGGATTTAGTATTGGGAAATGAACCAGAGTAGACACAAGAAGTAAGCATAGGGGAAAATTTAGGCAATAGCGATAAGAACATAATAAAGTTCAAAAATAATGATTGAGAAAGACATATTAGAACAAAGTGATAGATTGGAAAATAGCTCATTTTTAGAGGATGTGAATGGAACTCGGGAAGATAAATTGGAAAAAAAATGAGAGAGAGAGATCGAACGGCAGTGGGAAATATTTGAAATAGAGATCGATAGAGCTCAGGAGAAATATATTCCTTGGAAAAAAAAGAACAATCTAACTAGTAATGAAACACCATCAACAAATAAAGAGATAAAGGTAAAATTGAAACTAAATGGAAAGGCATATACTAAATACACAGGCAATAAAGAAGAGGATGACAAAGGGAACACAAGGATGTTAGAAGTCAAAAGAACAATTAGGAAAGCAAAGCAGAAATACAGACTTAAATTATCAAGGAATATAAAAATAAATAGTAAAATATTCTACAAACTTATAAATAACTAAAGAAAAATCAGGATGGGATAGGGTCACTAAGAGATATACAAGTTAAACTAACAGGTAATGACAGCAAAATGGCAGACATATTGAATAGTTACCTTGGGCGCTACACACGTGATGTTCATTTGACCCCTTAGGTTTCTCAGTGTTGGGAGGGACTGAGAAACACGGAGAAAATTACGGGGTCAAATGAACATCATGGGTGTAGGGCCTAAAGTAACTATTCAATAAGTCTGCCTGCAAGATTTTTCCTGCAGGCTTCTGAACCCTGCCGTCAGGTGGAAATGTGTGTTAGAAGCTCACACTGTGGGCTGGACTTTATTGAGGACTGGACGTTGGGATCTGTGGTGGGGTGGCATGAAGATTGCTGTGGATGAGGCCCGCCACAGACATTGGCGCTGGCAGGGCCCATCTCAATATTGCCAGTGGCGATGATGACTTGTTGCGGCACCCCCTCCCCCCCCCCCCCCCAACTCTGCGCGGCGACAGGACTGTAATTTAAATATTCAAATAAATTTACTTACCTGCATTAATACCTTTCCTGTCACTTCCTGAAATGCCACCGCGATCTGCATCCCAGCGGCCGGCACTGCTGTGCCTTCGGATCGTCGTCTGGGGAGACGAGGTGCAACACTGTTGGGGAGGGGGGAAGGAGGTAAGTTTCTCAGTGCGGCACGGGGGGGTGGGTGGTTGTCGGTGGATAGGGGTCAAATGAACATCACGGGTGTAGGAGATGGTGGGAAGGGTTATAGTTGCAAGTTTGTACAGTTTGAGGGGGGAAGGTCAGATTGTGAAGGTAAATATTTTTGTGGGGAAAAGGACAAATAATTTAATTGATATTTGGGGGGGGGTTGGTGGGAGAGGGGCGAAGGAAATATATTTATTTTCTTTCATTCGATGTTTCTTTAAATATTTTAATTTACCGGTAGGGCTTTAAAAATGGCTTCATGCCTGCGCACAGGCAGCTGACCCCACTGACGGGGATGGACAGCCCTCCCCCTCCACGTGATCCGTGGAAACTATACTTTGGCAAGGAGTCAACAAAAACCCTAGGGAAAGGAGAGGCGACGAAAAGATTGGTAAGAAAAGAAATATCTCAGATTCTGCCTTGAGACTCACGAGTGAGTTGTTGGATAAGACCAGGAAAAGCGAGAGTGAAGTGGGAAAGGAACTATGTTGCTTTACACGTGCACACCTAAAGCCAATTACAGGGAATAATATAGGGAAGCTTAAAGCAAGGGAAAAAAAACCAAAAATAACCACAAACTGCTGAGAATGAGGAGTGATTTTCATATGTTTGAATTATACAGATTTGTCCGATATTCTGACCATAGGTAATAAGGATTTTGATATCACTGGACTTTAGTAAGGGAAAGTCTCTTTAAATATAGCTGGGAAATGCTATAATTACACAGATCTTTGGTCAGGTTTTCACCATAAGGTTCTTACATGAGCTCTACTCCTAATGTACAGGAAACACATTCCAGCTGCATAGTTTTCCCTTCCTTGGCTCAGAATGGATTGCCGATTACCATATGTCAAGCTGACGTTGGATGTACCGCATAACCATTCAGTCTCAGTCATTAATGGGGTAGCAAGTGGAACTTCTAGCTGTGCTACAGAGAGCAAAGTCAGTTTGAAGCAGTGTTGAGACTTCTCTGAATTACTGCAACCTACCATTGATCCAACTCTGTGCTCTCCTTGCTGCCAAAATGTTGCAATGTGTTGGCCGCATGATGTCATGCCTTTGGCAGAAAGGTCTGAAGCTGCATCCTTCCACTAACTGTGTTGTGACTGTTGCTTTAACTTTCCTCCTCATTTCCACTCAGTGCAGTGACATGTCTATTTTGAGAATGCCTGACATGATATTGAAGGAGTTTGGAACAGGCACAATTCAGAGTAATCATATACAGCTCTGGCATAAAGACAGACAGGATATTTCCTCCTTAAAATGAAATATCTAACTCAGGCTCTGAGTGGAGCATTTTTTAATATTAAGGAAAGCTTCTTGGAATCATGCTGCAGGTGATCTTTGTGAGTTCAAAACCCATTAATAAGAAAATAAGCAGTAGCGATGGATAGGTATAGGCCATTTGGTGCATCGAGTTAGTCCTATTCATTTGGAATTCTTTGCCCAAATTCACTACGGTTTCTCCTTGCCTCTATCCCATCCAGAAAGTAAATCTCATAGATATTCATTCAATTTTGAACGTCAGGGGTTTTCAGGAGAGTATTGTGGGAGGAAGGGAGAGTGTCCAGGATAGGGAAGGCTGCAAATTTTCTTGTGGGGCTGGGAGGATTTATACTTACCATGGGCGCCTCATCTGTCTACAGACCTGACTACAGTCTGACTAGGCCCCAGTTAAAATATAATTGAGGTCCTTCTGCCATAACAGAAATCCAATTTGTATATCTCCATGCATTTGCGTCTGTGTAGGGCCCAGTTTTAACTCTGTGTTTTAAATGAGTTAAAATCTTGTGAGAGAAAATGTTAAGAAGGATATATGTAGTCGGAATTCTTTTGTCTGATTATACTTCCGTGAAGCACCTTGTTAAATATGCCATATAAATGCAGCTGTTGTTATAGTTCAGAGTACACACAGTCGTGGCGTTTGCTTTGTGCTAAGGGACCAAAGGAATGTGAGGGAAAAGGGGCTGGAAGAGTAATCGAGAAACAGAGATAGATAGAATGAGAGAGTTCGAGAGAAAGAGAGTTCATGTTAAACCGAGTTCAATTCTCCCCAAAGAACATTGAATTTTGAAGCATTATGCCTCAGCTACCTAACCAGCTGTCATTAAAGGGACTGCTGGAGGCTGACATAATGGTGAGCAAACGTTTTAACAGTTTAATTTCCGTGGAGCCAGTAGGAGACTGCTGCCAGTCCATCCACTTTGCCTTTCCATCTCAGGACATAGTAGTGAGCCAGTTCAGTATTGTAGCCAGCCCAACTTCCAAAAGCCCCAAATGGTGTGCTAAATCCCAACCCCAGGTTAGCATCCGCACCTCATTTGATTGGCATCTATTAGTCTCTAATTTAATGTATCTGAGGCCAGAGACCGTAGCCCAAAGGTTCAGCTCTGTAGTGCCAGCTCCAGTGGCTCTATGGAAGCCGGAATTGCCAAAAATGTTGGGAGCACTGCTTGCAGCCACATCCAGTATGGCACGCAGAGCACGCCATGCTGGTAAAGGAGCTAGGGCGGGCATGCCGGAAGCTTCCACAGTGGGAAGATTGTGACGTCAAACAGCCTCTCAGGCTGCTCTCACAGGTCCAGGTAACACTGTGTCTTACACAATCCGAGCTGAACATATGTTCAGCTGCATGAGGGACACCCACCACCCCCTCCTCCCCCCCGCCTCTACGCACACCCCACCCCCCCACCCACTAATGTTATTTAATGGACCAGCCATCTGACTTTCAGGTGAGGTGCTTTTGATTTACTTCTGATTTAGCAAAGTTTGTGGAAGTTTGTGTTCTTGGAGGTGTTTTGGTGACTTGTTAGATTTTGAAGGGAGTGTTGCTGCATCCTGACAGGGAGGTTGAAGTGATTTCTGCCCCATGTACAGAAAGTCTGCTAGAGTTATGGGGGCTATAGTTGCAGTCCCTCTTGGGTTGCAACATGATAGGGACATGAAGCCTGGGCTGCAGGGACAGGAAGCTGTGTGAAGAAGGAGAAGGAGCAGGGCTCTCCACAGAAGGCCCTACCCACTAAAGGTTTTCAGGGAGCACTTCTACCTCCACCTCAGCAAGGAACAATGTTTGATGCAGCTACAATTCAGCAGTAGGTGGTCACTGCACTGTGCCACCTCCTTCAATTAGACCTGGAGCCCTGCACAGTCATGGCTGGGTCTGCAAGTGCTGTCATGGAGCTGGCCACCACTTCCATACTGGAAAGAATAGGGTCCAAGATCAGTGCAAACCCCTGGGCCAATTTGGAGCCAGACTCCTCCATGCTCCTTGACAGTGACAACATACTGTCTGACAGGCTTGCCAATATGCCAAGTCTCTCAGTGTGCACCGCACAATCGAAGTTCTCATCTGAGTCCTTTGCAGCAAAACTCAACTATGACTTCGCCCTCAGGTGAGCTGGCACATGCACTATCCTTTCCCCCGGACTGGCTATAGCCCACTCGTGTCCAGTGCCTCACCATGTGCCGATCCCAACCCTATAATGGCCTCTATCTGAGCTGGTGGCTGTGAGTGTCCGACCAAGTGACAAGGCTTCTTCCTCAGCTGTTGCCCTTCCTCATGAGGTTGCAGTGGCTGGCCTGGGTATCTGAAAGCATAAATGCAGAAGGGGATGGTTAAGGTGAGGGAAGGGGAGGTGGGGTGGAAAGCAAGAGCTCCATGGTCACATTTGCAGCTTGCACTTTGCCAGAGAGCAGGATGAGGGTGGAGTGGGCTTTGAGAAGGGCATAAAGCAGGAACATATCATCCATACAAACCCGAGTGTACTCAGCAATGCCAGATGCAGTGGGCTTTGTCACAGCTGTCCCCATGATGTAGAGCACCGTCTCCTCCAGAGAGCTCAGGTGATGCAGACGTGCCTGTCCTCCTCTGGTTCTGCTCTGATCCCTCCTGTTATGGACTGCCTTGTCCTGCAAGAGAGAGGGAAAGAATGTCAGTGAATGTTTGGCACTGTGTTTGGGTGATGTGGCTGGCATAGATGAATAGCTGGAGGTATGTGGAAGCAGAAAGAAGTAGATGTGAGGCTGGCAGCATTGATACGTGTGGGAGGGGGGGGTGAAGTTTCTGAATGTTGGCCCTGAGTCCTGATTACTGATGGCTGAGTGATGGAGCTGTGGTGCATTGAACAGCATGAGAGGTTGGGTGTGCGATAGGTAGGCGATATCCTGTGAAGATGCATTCACTGACCTTTACCACCTTTGTGAGGTCATTGAACTTCTTGTGGCACTGCTGCCAGGTTGTCAGGACCAGGTTCCAGGAATAGACCTCCCTGTCCACCTGCTCCCATTCCCTTCAGAGGGGTTGTCTTGAGAGCCTTTCTGGCTGATTGCAGAAACATTGCTTCTCTCATCTTTTACACCTCCAATATGAATACTCAATGGAATAGGGTGTGGATCATGACCCCCACACCCGAAAAATGGGAGTCATCGAATTTTCCCCTCTTATTTTAAAGGGGCTTCAGGCTGACGTCATTGGGTGTATATTCACGACATGCCACCCATTTCACAACAGAAACCGATGTGAGTTAAATTTAGTCCCCAGACATCTTAATTTCTAAAATTTATGCGGCAGAGAGGGACAAAGAAAGAGAAGTGGGTGAAGGAGTGAGAAACAGAGACAGAGGAAGTCACAAATTGAGAATACAGTAAATTTCTTTCCTCATTCTGATTAGATTTTTTTTAAACAAGCAACTTGAATTTTAAAAGCAAGCAGAGCATCTCTTAGGGAAACAGATATGAAGAAAAGGAAGGAGGAATGAAGGAAGGAGGAGAGATAAGAAACAGATTTAGAGTGAGGGGGGCCTCTAGTTTCTGGCCTCTTTCTCTTGGAGAGAGTGGGCAGGAGTAAGGGAGCCTGGACGAAAGGTTAAAGTTTAGTGACAAGTGAGCAAGGAAGAAGGGATGATACATGGGTATAGTGATGGTAGTGAGATTGTGATGGCTACAGGAGAGGATAGTCAGAAGGGGAAGGGATAGGGGATGCAATAGAAGTGAAGGGGTAGAGGAAAGCATGACTAGTTGTGTGATATATTGTTATATTATTTGTGAACAACTGGGACTAATTAGCTAGGAGCTAATAGTCAAGTGTAAGTGTGTTCCGGGGGCCACATTTCACTGTTGCACTGGAGTCATCTGACACATAACACTTCAGCAGTCCTTACCAGGCAGCATTGAAGCTGAATGGAATAAACAAAGAGCTCCAGACTTTCCAAGTCTGTGTTATTATTTTGATAAGGTGCCGCATCAAATGTTATTTCAGAAAATAAAAGCTCATAGTGTAGGGGGTAACATATTGGCATGGATAGAAGATTGGCTAGCTAACAGGAAACAAAGTAGGCATAAATGGGTCATTTTCTGGTTGGCAAGATGTAACAAGTTGTTTGCCACAGGGATCTGTGCTGGGGCCTCAACTTTTTACAATTTATATAAATGACTTAGATGAAGGGACTGGAGGTATGGTTGCTAAATTTGCTAATGACACAAGATAAGTAGGAAAGTAAGTTGTGAAGAGGACATAAGGAGGCTGCAAAGGGATATAGATAGGTTAAGTGAGTGGGCAAAGACCTGGCAAATAGATTATAAAGTGGAATAATGTGAAATTGTCAATTTTGGCAGGAAGAATAAAAAAGAAGCAGAGTATCTAAATGGTGAGAGATTGCAGAGCTCTGAGATGCAGAGGGATCTGGGTGTCCTAGTGCATGAATCGCAAAAGGTTAGGATGCAGGTACAGCAAGTAATTAGGAAAGCTAACAGAATGTTATCATTTATTGCGAGCGGAATTGAATACAAAAGTGGGGAGATTATCCTATAGTTATACAGGGCATTGGTGAGACCACATCTGGAGTACTACTTTATTTAAGGAAGGATGTGAATGCGTTGGAGGCAGTACAGAGAAGGTTTACTAGACAAATACCTGGAATGGGCAGGCTGTCTTATGAGGAAAGGTTGGACAGGCTAGGCTTGTATCCGCTGGAATTTAGAAGAGTAAGAGGTGACTTGATTGAAACATATAAGATCCTGAGGGGTCTTGACATGTGGAAAGGATGGGCAATAAATGCTGGCCTAGCCAGCAACGCCATGAATGAATTTTTTTTTAAAAATCTACATCTACCTTTTGGCCTTTAAAGTGAGCCAGGATGTGTTCCAGCAGAAAGTAGACAAGACATACCAAGGATGTACAGGAGCAGTTGGCACAGCAGATGATATCCAGATATATAGTGTAGATGGAAAAGATCATGACAACCATCTAAATGAAGCCATGGAGAGAACCAGGAAAGCTGGGATTAAGCTAAACACAGACAAATGCATTGTGAAAGTGATAGAATACCAGTTCTTCGGAATGGTGTACACACCTGACGGAATCAAACTGAGTCCTGAAAGAATCTCAGCCATCTCTGGGATGGAAGCCCCAGGAGATAAGAGAGAGTCGATAAGTTTCCTTAGCTTGATCCAATACATAATCTCCTTCATACTGCATATGTTGGACCACACAGCAAACCTGTGGAGCTGGTGAAACAGTGGGCAGAGTCACATGACAGGAGTTTCAACAAACTCAAAAAGGTAGTATGCAAGGAGACAAGTCTCTCATACTATGACAGAAAGAAACCTGTCACTCTGCAAGCTTCTACAAAAGGACTGGGAGCAGCCCTGGTACAAAAGGGAAAGCCAATAACATTTGCATCCAAAGTTCTAACATCAGCTTAGACCAGATATGCCAACATAGAAAGAGAGATTTTGGCAATCGTGTATGGATGTGAGAAGTTCCACACATACCTCTATGGGAGAAGGTTCATTTTGGAGAGTGATCATCATCCACTAGGGAAGATATACAAGAAAAGTCTATCTAAAGCACTAGCAAGACTGCAAAGGTTACTCTTGAGGCTTAGGAGTTACAATTTCACTCTGAAATACAAGCCAGGAAGAGAAATGTTGCTGGCAGATACTCTATCTTGGTTGTCGCTGCAGGAAAAACACAAGATAGAAGATCTAGGTATAAAGATTCATCACCTGGTGAAAGTAACACCACCGAAACTGAGTCAAATTAGAGATGAGACCAACAAAGATGAGGAGTCACAGATGCTGTCTCAGCAAGTGATCTAGGGATGACCTGATAAGATATAGCAAACACAGCCAGCAATACAGCAGTGCTGGTCTATCAGAGATAATGGGCTGAATTTTGTGTCCACGCCAGTGCTTACAGAGTTTTGTTTTTTGATTTGAAAGCTTAGAATTCTGTGTGTTTAAATAAAAAAGCTGAGAAAAAGAATTTTTCTGAGAACATTGAATGCTGAAACTTGATGTTTGAACCGAGTGGGACAGACTGCAAGACACCTGTTCCAAACAACTCAGCAGAGGGAAATGACAGGTCACATGACTTCTTGTTAGAGTTTTGGTTTCACTTTTGCATTGTGAAAGACCAGTAAGCTGGACAGGCAGGAGGCAGTGAAATCTGGCTGGGACATGATTGAAGACCAGAGAAAAAGATCTCTCCCTGAAAAGGAAGACTTGCATCTTTTGGAAAGAAATCCTGCATTTTAGGTGGTGGCCTGCCTGGGGGCGAGGAAAAGACCCCTGGAGAGAGAAAAGACCCAGGAAAAGAGGAGTTTCTATGCTCTGTGGAGGAAGATTGCTTTGCAGAAAAGAAGCCCTGCATTTTTAAAAGTAGCAGATTCCTATTGCCTCCAGTCTCTGAAGTATCTCTGCCTCAAGAATGATTACTGTTGCCTCTTGTGTTTTGGGAGATCCTGAAAAATCAAGAAAGCTTCTATTGCTAGACTGCTTTTTCAAAACAAGCAGACCTGGTGCTACACCCTTTACTGAAAGACCTGTGTGACACCTGCTGCAGACAAATCACCTTGAAAGCCTATGCACCACAGACTGTTCAACAACCTTACCTGGGACATCTCACCTTACTGGAAACATCCTATCAGAAAGTGATAAATGCAATCATTTTAGTATTTCCTTTTTATTCTTAGGAAATAGCTGTAAACCAAAACATCCTTGTATCTCAATTAACCATTTTTTAAATGTATATGTGTGTGCATGAGGGTTAGGAAGAATAGAAGTTTGAAAAGAATCCTTTCACATATAGTTATCTCATTATTGTTTAAGACTTAGTTTAATAATAAATAGTTAATGTTGTTTTTTAAAGAAACCTAGTTTGGTGTGCTTTATTCTTGTGGACAAATAGAGTGTTCAATTTGGCTATTCTCCAGTAGGTGGGAAACTTTAATAATATGCTGTGACCTGTGGAGTAGTGGGATGAAATTAAAAGTGCATTACTCCTGCCTTGGTCATAACGAAGGTTAATGTGTGACAATGGCACCCAATTCACCTCCAGAGAATTTAAGGAATTAATTGAACAGTATGGATTCAACACCATCACCTCATCACCACACTACCCACAGAGACACAGGTTTATAGAAAGACATGTCCAGACAGTCAAAAGAACCTTTATGAAATGCTGAGAGAGGAAGACCCAAACCTTGCCTTATTGTCACTCTGATCCACACCTCTCAAGGCTGACATAAAATCACCTGCAGAACTATTGAATGGAAGAAAGTGTAAGACAACATTTACATTTCTAACTTTTGCCAGTTCCGATGAAGGGTCACAGACCTGAAACAATAACTCTCTACACAGATGCTGCAAGACCGGCACTTTCAGTTCTTATTTCAGAGTTCCAGCATCCGCAGTATTTTGTTTTTATTAAAGTATAAGACAACTCTGCTAGCAAAATACATCCTCCAAGTGACCAGGAGGAAGTGAAACAATAACTCTCTGAAGCACAAGTAAGAGGAGAGCAACACTTCAGCAAGTATGCTAAATCCCTACCTAAGCTGTTAAAAGGACAAACTGTACATGTACAGGATCCAAGCATAAAACCTGGAGCCCAGCAAAATTTATTGGTGAAGCTGAGATTCCAAGGTTGTACATCATTGAGACTGAAACCAGTAAGCAAATGAGAAGGAACATAATCCATGTTGGACCTACGCCAGTGTTAAGAGCTAACAGGACACCAGTCTTTAATGAAACTGACTGTGATGGCTGCTCCCAGTCAGAGTGCCTCATGGTAGAGGTCACATGACTATGGCAAGCCAGGAGGCACATTAGTGCAGTATTGCATTTCTATCCCAAACAACCAGAGCTGGAAAAACAGAAAATACCATCAACACAACAGAAACATCAATATCCAGTGAGACATCATCAACGTCACCAACAAGTGACACAACATTAGCATAGCAAGTACGACACCTACAACACCAGGAGCAACACGCACAAATCGTCTGTGCAGCATGCTAACTCACCACTGAGAGCAACGAATGCCAAATCTACAAGATGGAGGCACAACATTTTTCTGCCTAAGCGATACCGTGAATAATATTTTTACAAAAGAGAACAAGCTAAAAAAAACTCTAAAAAGGGTTTGCGTTTATTTCTAAAAGTCAATAGTAAATCTTCTTTAATTTAGAAATAGACGCATTTTATTTTTTAAAGAAAGAGGGATGTTATATCTTGTTATATTATTTGTAAACAGCTAGGAACTAATTGGCTAGGAGCTAATTGTCACGTGTCAGTGTGTTCCGGGGGCCACATTTCACTGCCGCACTGAAGTCATGTGACACATAACACTACACCAGTCTACAGCAGTCCTTACCAGGTAGTATCTGAATGGAATGAGCAAAGAGCTCCGGCCTTTCCAAGTGTAAAGAGTGATTATTTCTAACTTATGGGAACCAGAAGACATAACAAGTTGGGAGAGAGGACGGAGAAGGTAATGATGGCGACTACATTTTCCCTGCAATTGCATCTCAAATGCAGCCATTGATGGTTCCTTTTTTGACCATACTACCCAGCAGCTCCCACGCAGGAGAAACAGCCAGAAAAAAGGGACAGAAAAGGACAGAGGGGCAAGCAGAAAGAAAAGCCAGTGGAGAGGAACAGAGGATTAGAGACATAGAAGAAGAGAAGTTGAAGAAGAGAGACAAAGAGAAATACCAGTGGACATCCACTGGTGTTGGGAAAAGATCCAAAACTGACAGAAAGGCACCAATCCTTAGACACTTTGGATTCTTGTTCTTTCTAATGCATATAGACTCTGTTCAACAGCTCCTTTTAGATTCATTCATTTCAATCCAGAACTTTGAACTGTTGCAAACATTGTAGACAACAATCTATAAACCTGATTTCCAGCCCTTAATCACTAGACCAGACTTAGAGGAGTTTTTCATCCTGCCTCTTCTAAAATTACTCAATAATTAAACTGTGACAGCACAACTCATTCAAACTGGTAGAGGCAAATTTAGGACTGATGTCAGAAAGTTCTTCACACACAAAGAACGATCAACACGTGGAATGGATTTCTGGGTAGTGTAGCACAGGCAAAAACTTTTGAACACATTCAAAAAACAATCGGATTCCATGTAGGGTCTTTCTGGACGGACAAGGTGAGATAGTCTGAATGTCTTTCCTGACCTGTATCTACCACCTGAGTTGATGAAATACTGCATTGCGTTTCCTAATTTGCAGCAGGCTCTGAAAAAGTTTCCAAGTGGAAATCAAGAACTCGTCCTTTATTTGTAAATAAAAATGCTTGTGCAACTATAATTTGGGAATAATGAATAGTTATTTCCTGCCCGGGTACAAGCCTTGAGCAAAACAGTGGGCTGTATTTTACCAAGCCCTCGACGTTGGGCTCCATGGCCGGCGGGCCTGAAAGATGGGGTCGGCAGCAGTCCGCCACGGAGCCGATGCTGGGAGGGCCCGTCCGATCCTCCCGGCGCAACGAGGCTCCATAGCAGCCCCCACTCCGCTGGGCAATGGGACCTGGATTTCAATATTTAAATTAATTGCATGCATAAGTTTAAATGGACTTACCTTCAATCTTCTGGGCCCACTGCGATCTTCGGAACGACAGCTGGCACTCCTGTGCCTTCAATTCCCCGTCCAGGGAAAGCTGGCATGACACTGGTGGGGAGGGGGAGGAGTTAATATTTTCAGTGCCAGAGTGGGGGGGGGGGGGGTGAGGGATGGGATCAAATAAACATAATGGGTATAGGGGATTGTGGGAAGGGGTGAACTTTAAACTTTGTGCAGTCTGGAGGGGGAAGGTCAAATTTGAAAGGTAACTGTTGCTTTGGGCGGGGGGGAAGGGCAAATAGTTACTGTAATTATTATTGGGGGTGGGAGAGGGGCATTAGAAATGTATTTGATAAATTTTGGGGGGTGTATCTTTAAAAATTCAGATTGACCGGCAGGGCTGGCTGCCCTTTAAAAATGACGCCAGTGCCAGTGCACAGGCAGCTGACGTCATTGCTGGCAATGGACAGTACGCCCCCTCCACGTGATTGCGGGGTGAGGGGGGGGGGGTGCGGGCTGTCTCGGTTATTTAAATGAGCCGCCGCACGTGAGTTCACGGCGGATCTTTGGTTTGTGGCCCACGCATGCAGGCTGACATTTTTTGAACTCACCGCCGAGATCGGCGGCGGGCTGTTAATCCAGCCCAGTGAGTGAAATATGTGCCTAAATGTCTGCTGGGTCAGCATCATGTTGGCTGTGCCAATAACAAGCAGGCTATCATAATGCAACACAATCTGGATGACTGTGAGATGAAAGGAGGGCTGTGCCATGACTTTGTTCACTATTTCTTTTAATTGCCACATTACCTTCACTGAATTATGCAGGAGATTTGGTTCTAAATTGTTATAGTAGCAATATTATTGTCTGGGGATCCAGTCACGAAGGGGTAAAAATAGAAAGATCTTGCATTTATATAGCACCCTGACGCATCCTCATGATGTCCCAAAACACATTACAGGCAATGGGTTACTTTTAAAGTGCGGTCATTGTTGTTATATAGGCAAAAATAGAAGCCAATTTGCACACAGCAAGGTCCCACAAACAGCAAATGAGTGAATGAACAGATCATCTGTTATTTTGAGGGGAAAAGTTGGCCGGAACACTGGGAGAATGTCCTGCTCTTGGGCAAATTATAACCTGGGATATAAGTAGTTGTTTAGTAGTACAGACCTTGAGTATTGCTGAAAATAGAGACATGTTGTCGAAGCTTTTCGTCTTGCACTCATCAGGACAATCCGCAAGAATAACTAATGTAAGGGAAAACAACAACTTATACTGCATGAGAAGAGAGTGCTCATTGGTTGGCAAACGAACTTTGATTGGTAGAGGCATTGCCATGGAGAATGCACCAGTTTATTGTGACTGACAGTTAACTGCCAAGCTTTGTTTGAAATTTAAACCAGGCAGCTTGACTCTGATTGTTCAAGGCATTGCCCTGAGGAATGAACCAGCGAATGCCTGTCACTTACTTTGTTCAGCTGCAAAAGGTGCAAGGTTTGTACATATTCTTTCTGTCTGCAAAGAACAGGGCCCTGTGTATTAATATATGTAGCTTCCAGTACGCGCAAATACGCCACACTGTGAGCCCTACTGACAATCTTAAATTGGTTGTCAGTGTAATTCTTAGCACACTGTGGATTATTTAGCAAATGTTGTCCAATCATGGAATCATATTTAATGTTGGACACTGTGTTTTGAGTTTTGCAAGCATGGGCTGGTTGGGTACAGTCTGTACCTTGCCCATTGTGAACAGCAGAAGGGACATGTTGTTTGATACGATCCGCCAGTCTTTGGAACGTACGGCCTATATGCCTAGCATCACACTGGCATTGAAATTTATATATCACGATGCTCATTTGTGTGATAGGAAGGATGTCTTTTTGACTTGACGGCAGCATCCCGTTAGTGGCGAACACCACACGCGTTGCTGCTGCATAGCAGCAACGTGAAACAGCTAGCTTTACCTGTTGCTCAAATCTTTCTGCAAACCTACCTTCACTGGTCAATACACGTGTTGGGATTCCTACAGTTCCATGCGCTATCAGATTGGTCTTATCAGCAACCTCGTAAATAGGGCCTGAGCCATTTGCTCACCACGCAAGCTTGATACTGAAATAGGGTGAATCAAAGACATCCTACGTGACAATGGCTACCCTGATCAGATCGTTTCTCGCTGTATATAACGCAAACTTATGAATGGGCCGAAGGCCATCCTTTTCGGTCCTAAAAAGAGCCCAGTCTATCTCAAGTTACCCTGGAAGGGTAATGTATCCCAATATTTGCTAACTAGTCCACAGTGTGCTAAGAATTAGGCTGCCAACCAATAAGATTGTCAGTAGGGCTCGCAGTGTGGCGCATTTGTGCGTACTGGAAGCTACATATATTAATACACAGGACCTGTTCTTTGCAGACAGAAAGAATATGTACAAACATTGCGCCTTTTTCAGCTGAACAAAGTAAGTGACAGCCATTCGCTGGTTCATTCCTCAGGGCAATGCCTTGATCAATCAGAGTCAAGCTGCCTGGTTTAAATTTCAAACAAAGCTTGGCAGTTAACTGTCAGTCACTGTAAACTGGTGCATTCTCCATTGCAACGCCTCTACCAAGCAAAGTTCACTTGCCAACCAATGAGAAATCTCTTCACATGCAGTATAAGTTGTTGTTTTCCCTTACTTTGGTTATTGTTGCGCTTATCCTGATGAGTGCAAGACGAAAAGCTTCGACAACATGTCTCTATTTTCAGCAATAAATATGGGATATTTTATGTCAACTTGAACAGGTAGACAGGGCCTCAGATTATAATGAAAGGTGGTGCCCCAGACTGTACAGCACTCTCTGTGTTTCTTTAAAAAGGAACCTCACTACAGTTCCAAAAATCAGTAAAGAATCTTCTGCTGTAGCACCAATGAAAGGCCAGCAGAACCCTCCAGGAAACTGGCATTGATCCTATCATTGGAATTATGGCAAGACCAGTTGCAAAGTCTTAAGAAGAAGGGATAAATAATTAATATTTTCCTGTGTATTTTAGTTTAGAAAGATATTCTAAAAATAGAGACATGTTGTCGAAACTTTTCATCTTGCACTCATCAGGACAATCCACAAGAATACCAATGTAAGGGAAGACAACATGGCAATGCCTCTACCAATCAGAGTTCACTTGCCAACCAATCAGCACTCTCTTCTCATACAGTATAAGGTTGTCTTCCCTTACATTGGTGTTCTTGCGGATTGTCCTGATGAGTGCAAGACAAGAAGCTTCAGCAACATGTCTCTATTTTCAGCAATACTCAAGTTCTGTACTACCAAATGACTAAAGATATTCTCGTTCAGAATGATGTTGCTATGTTTGATTCCTGTACACAATTGCAATGTTTTTTTAAATTTAAAATGTTAGAGGATTTGAAATGCCTGTTGGACAAAATAAACAAAAACAGGCCCTTCAATCACCTGGTAAAAATACCAATTCTTTCTCATTTTAATGAGATTATGGGCAGTGAATTTCATGTTATGCATTGGCAGGAGGCTTGAACCATTTTCATGGCCAGACCTCAGTTTAATATCCTGATAGGCAACTCACCCTTTAGGGAAGGAGAAGGGTTTGAAATTCCAACGGCAATTTAATGGTAACTTGCTCCTCTAAAAGGTGAGGTGTGTTATGCCCCATCATGGCCTTCAGTGAATTAACCAAACATGGGATCATATAATAAAAGCAAAATACTGCGGATGCTGGAAATCTGAAATAAAAACAAGAAATGTTGGAACCACTCAGCAGGTCTGGCAGCATCGTGGAAAGAGAAGCAGAGTTAACGTTTCGGGTCAGTGACCCTTCTTCGGAACTGACAAATATTAAAAAAGTCACCGGTTATAAGCAAGTGAGGTGGGGGTGGGGCAGGAGATAACAAAGGAGGTGTAGATTGGACAAGGCCACATAGCTGACCAAAACGTCATGGAGCAAAGGCAAACAATATGTTAATGATGTGTTGAAAGACAAAGCATTAGTACAGAAAAGGTGTTAACGGACTGAATATTGAACAGCAGCAAGTGCAAACATGAAAAAAAATAGTGGGTAACCAAACTGAACAAACTAAGATGAAATGAAATAAATGCAAAAAAAGGTTGTAGAAAATGTAAAAAAGAAAAAAAGAAGAAAAAAGAAAAAACAACTAAAAATGAAAGTAAAATGGGGGGCTGTCATGCTCTGAAATTATTGAACTCAATGTTCAGTCCGGCAGGCTGTAGTGTGCCTAATCGGTAGATGAGATGCTGTTCCTCAAGCTTGCGTTGATGTTCACTGGAACACTGCAGCAATCCCAGGACAGAGATGTGAGCATGAGAGCAGGGGGGAGTGTTGAAATGGCAAGCAACCGGAAGCTCAGGGTCCTGCTTGCGAACTGAGCGGAGGTGTTCCGCAAAACGGTCACCCAGTCTGTGCTTGGTCTCCCCAATGTAGAGGAGACCACATTGTGAGCAGCGAATACAGTATACTACATTGAAAGAGGTGCAAGTAAATCGCTGCTTCACCTGAAAGGAGTGTTTGGGGCCTGGGATAGTGAGGAGAGAGGAGGTAAATGGGCAGGTATTACACCTCCTGCGATTGCAGGGGAAGATGCCATGGGAAGGGGACGAGGTGGTAGGGGTAATGGAGGAGTGGACCAGGGTGTCGCAGAGGGAACGATCCCTTCGGAATGCTGACAGGGGAAGATACGTTTGGTAGTGGCATCACGCTGGAGGTGGCGGAAATGGCGGAGGATGATCCTTTGGATATGGAGGCTGATGGGGTGGAAAGTGAGGACAAGGAGAACCCTGTCACGGTTCTGGGTGGGAGGGGAAGGGTTGAGGGCAGAGGTACGGGAAATGGGTCGGACACGGTTGAGGGCCCTGTCAGCAACAGTGGGGTGGGGGGGGGGGGGGAATCCTCGGTTGAGGAAAAAGGAGGGCCAGGCAGGCAGGACCTGACAATTGGGGGTGGGACACCTTCAAGCGGCAGCACTGTAACCAGGGGGAGCGGCTATTGCTGCCAGGGGGCTCCGTCCTTGGCCATAGAGTGGTCATAAAGGAGCACCCCCCCCACCCCCAGCTGGGAACCTGCTAGCTGGCTGCCAAGGTTTACCTGGCAGTCTTCCTGTGTGGTGACAGCCCTTCCTGACATTGGTGACATGCTGCTGGGAGCAGGAGGAGGCCCTTAATTGGGCACGTAATTGCCTGATAGGCAGCCATGCTGTTGAGGTTCCCACTGCTGATAAAATGCTGTGGTGGCGGGAACACATCAGGCTCCCCTCCACCTTCTGCCACCATTTTACAAGCCCTACCATCTCCCAGACAGTCTCCAAAGGTGTGGTAAAATCATCCCTGGGTTTCACAAGGCAACATGGAAACACATTTTCAACCAAAGAGAAACCTCCAAAAGATACAGAAGAAATTTGTGTTTCACCTATTGAACTATTTCAGCTCTCATTTTGCCCAATTAACTTCAGAGGAGCATTCAATTTATTAATTACATCCAACGATTGTAAGAACTCTGTGTCCCTGTCCCCTGGCTGTGCTGTTCAAATTTGGCAGACATGTCACATAATATATGCCAAATCAAACACCCTTCCTGGCAATTAGCCCTTTCTGCCTATACCATTTCTGTCCAGCTTCTGAATCCATTTGTGAACTTAAGGGAGTAGCAACTTTGAGCTTTGCAAATGCACTTACTAAGCAACTTCTACCTGCCTAAGTCACAGGAAATTCAAATCAAGCACACAGTAAGATGTTCATTAATGTTATAAAATTCTTTTATTTTTAATCTACACAAAACAATGCTTCATTTGTTTGAGTTGATGGAAAATTTTGGAAGATTGTCAAGTTAGAAAATAAACAAAGAATCTGGAAGAATAAAAGCAAAATACTGCAGATGCTGGAAATCTGAAACAAAAACAAAAAGTGCTGGAAATACTCAACAGATCTGGCAGCATCTGTGGAGAGAGAAACAGAGTTGACTTTTCAGCTCTGTGACCTTTCATCAGAACTAGCAAAAGTTAGAAAGAGTTAGGTTTTAAGCAAGTGAAGGGGTGGGGGGTGGGGGAGAGAACAAAGGGGAAAGTGTTTGATAGGGCCGGAGAGATTCAATAACAAAGCTGCCCTGGGACAAAGGCAAAGAGTGTGTTAATGCTTGTGGTAAAAGACAAAGCTTTAGTCCAGAGTGTTAATAGCAGAATAATGAGCAGCTCTGACTACATGAAAAGCAGGCATGTGGTTAAAAAATAAAATATTAAAAAAGGCCAGTCATGCCTCTTTAAGTTATTGAACTCAATGTTCAGTCTGCAAGGCTGGAGAGTGCCTAATCGAAAGATCAGGTGCTGCTCCTCGAGCTTGTGTTGATGTTCACTGGAACACTGGAGCAGGCCAAAGATAGAAATGTTGGCATGAGAGCGGGGGGGGGGGGGGTGGGGAGGAGTGTTGAAATGGCCAGTAACCAGAAGCTCAGGGTCATGCTTTTGGACTGAGTGGAGGTGTTCAGCAAAGTGGTCACCCAATCTGCGTTTGATCTCCCCAATGTAGAGGAGACCACATTGTGAGCAGCAAATACAGTATACTACATTGAAAGAAGAACAAGTAAATCGCTGCTTCACCTGAAAGGAGTGTTTGGGGCCTTGGATAGTGAGGAGAGAGGAGGTAAAAGGGCAGGTATTACACCTCCTGCGATTGCAGGGAAAGGTGCCGTGGGAAGGGGACGAGGTGTCGGGGGTAATGGAGGAGTGGACCAGGGTGTCGCGGAGGGAACGATCCCTATGGAATGCTGACAAGGGAGGGGAAGATGCGTTTGATAGCAGCATCACGCTGGACGTGGTGGAAATGGCGAAGGATAATCCTCTGGATGTGGAGGCTGGTGAGGTGGAAAGTGAGGACAAGGGGAACCCTGTTCTGGGAGGGAGGGGAAGGGTTGAGGGCAGAAGTACGGGAAATGGGCCTAACACAGTTGAGGGCCCTGTCAACAACAGTGTGGTGGGGGGGGGGGGGAATCCTCGGTTGAGGAAAAAGGAAGACATATCAGAAGCGCTGTTGTAGAAGGTTGCATCATCAGAGCAGACGCATTGGAGACAGAAAAACTGGGAGAATTTGAAAGCTCCTTTAGTCTGTTTTGACGCACAACGTTAATGCCTTTCTACAGGGCTAGAATTAACAACCAATATCTCGAAACCTTGGGTTAATATTAATTTTCATCTCATTTTAAAATATGGAGCTAATGTGCTGTCATAGAGAAATGGCTAGAGCATGACAGTCAGTCTTACTCCAGAGAATAAGAGACAATCAATATTCAGTATGTAGTCAGGAAATCAATAAATGCTTTCTTTTCTTATTTCTCAGCTTTATTTCATGAAATTAATATATTCTTTACAACTTTTTCCCAGGAGGCGATAGATAAAGGTTAGAAGCCAAAACTTAGTCCCCTAAGATTATGGAAGGAATTTTATAATGTCACAAATGGTTTATAACGTATGAAAGTTAGTACATATTATAAAGGGCCTAATCCAAAGGCTGGATGAAGTTACTGCATCTCAGTGTTGTACAGACCAGGAAGGTATGAGGTTTGATCCCTGGTCTGTGCTGATTTGGTTGATGCCT
This sequence comes from Heterodontus francisci, assembly GCF_036365525.1. Classification (NCBI taxonomy): domain Eukaryota; kingdom Metazoa; phylum Chordata; class Chondrichthyes; order Heterodontiformes; family Heterodontidae; genus Heterodontus; species Heterodontus francisci. The sequence continues at coordinate 31,852,191 of NC_090376.1, read as the reverse complement.
GCCAGTGCATTGGCTGAAGTATTATAATAGGCCTCAGTAGGCCTGGGCTAGGAAGAGAGGTAAAATCAATCAGGGCTCCCAACTACTGTATGGTGACTCCTGCTGAAAAGTACACATGTGTTGATGATGGGTGGAAATATGTTCAAGCTCATCTGTAATGACTGCTCCATTGAATAACCTGCCAATGCATACAGTCTAGCCCGGGTGATGGTAATAGCTGACCAGGAGGTCCTGAAGCAAAGGCAAACAATATGTTAATGGTGTGCTGAAAGACAAAGCATTAGTACAGATAGAGTCAGTTTGTTTCTACTGTGCCTATCCACTTTTCTTTTCTTTTTTTTTCATGTTTGTGCTTATGGCTGTTCAGTTTTCAGTCCGTTAACACCCTATCTGTGCTAATGCTTTGTCTTTCAGCACACCACTAACATATTGTTTGCCTTTTCTCCATGACCTTCTGGTCAGCTATTCTGTGACCTTGTCCTATCAACACCTTCTCTTCTGTTATCTCTTGCCCCACCCCGGCTTTACTTGCTTAAAATCTTTTACATTTCTTATATCTGCCAGTTCTGAAGAAGGGTCTCTGACCTAACGTTAACTCTGCTTCTCTCTCCACAGATGCTGCCAGACCTGCTGAGTATTACCAGCACTTTCTGTTTTTATTCTTTCTCCCAATAGCTGCCAAGCCATCCTTAAAGGAAAGCCTCATGTGTAGACAGGATTAGACATGGGTATGATACAGAATATGATATAATTACCTGCCAATACTCACTGTCTAGGCCTACACATTAATTGTTATTATCACAGAAGGTTAAATTGTACATTCTTTTATATAAATCTCAATTTATTTACAATTTATCCAAAAGAATAGGTTCTTCTTTTAACTAAAAATGCTGGCCAGACTTCATGAAGAAACATTGTTATGGAAACAATCAGCAAGATTTTCATACTCTCTTTTCTGTCATGTAGCTGTGCGAATACAGGATTTTGCTTTTTTTTGGAATCTATGTAGGTGATTTTGATCCAATTCTAAAGACCCTCTGTGGGAGTCAAGTGAAGTCATAAACTGCAACAGCAGTTTAGCCTGCGTTTAGTGCAAAACACTATCTTGATAAAGGAATTGAAGCACATGTGATAGGAAGATTGACAATTAAATTGCCTGCTATCACTTATTAAAGAGGCTGCATGATATTCCGATGGTTAATGCTTCATTTACCGACCTCTCCTAACAGCGACCAGCTGAACAGGAGTCAACAGTTTGTTTCTAAGGATTGCAAGCTCTTCGTAAGGCCATAGAATCATAGAATGGTTACGGTACAGAAAGAGGCCATTCAGCCCATCATGTTGTCGTTCAGCTTTCAATGTTCACTTGCTGATTATAATCGACTGATTACACTGCATTTGAAGAGGACTTTTGATTCACATCGGGAGACTTTGCCAAGACATCACCGACACACTATCAACATTTTTCCTGGATATTCTCTCAGGACGTCGCCCTAAAAGAGTATGTGGGGTGCTACTCTACCTTACTGAACATTTTATAGTAGTCACCAGGTGGAAAGGCATCTTGCTAAGGGTCTCCCTTTCTCTACATGAGGAATTACAGGAGGAGATGAGGGCAGGCAGAGCAGCACCAGCAAGAGGGAGGAATAGGAGGGTGAGGAGGCCTCTCAGGAAGAGACTGTATCCATCCAGGGTCTTCAGAGAGCACCACTCTTACAGTCACATGACAAGACCAGTGCACACAGAGGTTGCGCTTTACGAGGGAGATCATTACAGAGATCTGTGGCCTCATGGAACAAAGACTCAAATGTTGCAGCACAGCCAGGACTGCATTGCCTGTGGAAGTCAAGGTCACAGTAGCAATCAATTTTTATGCTACTGGAACCTTCCAGCCTGCCACATGCCACATAAGTCACATCCCACAATCCTCTGTGCACTTCTGCATAAGGGAAGACACTATATGCTCTGAGAAATGATTATATATTATTCTCTCTTTCCAGAAAAGACCACAAATAGAGAGATTTAGGATTCAACAGGATTGTGGGATTCCCCATGGTGTATTGGCTGTACACATGTGGCCATGCGAGCCCCTTTTTTGAAGTTGGAGTTGTTGCGGAACGGGAAGGGATTCCATTCCCTCAATATACATCTTGTCTGCGACCACTGGCACTGCATCATGCCTGCTGTCCAGGGAGATGTCACAATGTGTTTATAATGAGACAGTCATCCGTCTGATAGATCTTTGAGCCCCAACCCAATGTGTATGGCTGGCTACTAGGTGTCAAACGATACCATGGCTCATGACTATCTTGAAAAACACCCAGACACCAGATGAGCACTCATTTAATGAGAACCACTCAGCCACCAGGAATATCATTAAGTGGATAACTGAAGTCCTGAAACAGACGTTCAGATGCCTTGACTGGTCAGGAGGTGCCCTATAGTATTTGGCCGAAATGGTATCCAAATTTTTGGTGATTTGTTGCAGGCTCCATAACCTGGCGATCATGAGAGACCAGCTGTTTCCACCAGCAATTGTGCCAGAGGGTCAAACTCAGGAGCCTCAAAAGGAGTGGGAGGAAGAAAAGAAAGATAAGGGGGACCGGGGAAGCACCAGAAACTTCCACGTCGACGGCCCACACCTGGGAGGGATGCTTGCTCCACCATCAGACTCCAGCGCACTGTTGCCACATGATGTACCTTCTACGAATTAGGATCGATCAGGCAGTCCATCATCTGCACTCAATCCTTTCGACCCCTTCCCCATGAAGATCACAATTTTTAAAAAAACACCAATTCCACCACTACCCATTTACCCATCATCACTCCTTATGCACATCAAAAACTAACAATGTAAACATGACACAACCAACAGCACTTGCAAATATACACCCTGGTGTATACCCTTAGTAGCTTTCAGTAAGTGCTCTTGCATAATCTAGTGCATCTATGTAGTGCCAGTAGCAGCAGCAGCAAGGTAGATAATAAATGAGAATCTGCAGAGCGCAGCTCAGATGTCCTCCTGCAATGCCCTTGAAAAGCTGTGGGCTGTGTTGGCATTGCTTCAGACTGCACCATCTCAGCTTGGGCATCAGTAGTCTGGGCTGCCTGTCTGACAGGCAAAGGCAAGGCAATGGTGCAGCGGCGTTGGAAGCAGCAGCAATGCTGGCATCTGGATAGAGGCCTGTAGGTTCCTGCTCCATGATTCCTTGGGGATTCTGTTCAGCCAGCCCAGTGAACATCTGGACAACAGACCTCTGGTCCTCGGATTCAATCAAGGAGCCCAGAGCCACCATGGCAGCTGCCTGAGCTTCCATTGCAGCAGTTTGCTATTCCATGCAAGCTGCAATGACTGCACTGAAAACTATGACCTCAATCATCAGTCAGTGCATGATATCGGAGTCCACAGGCCGCTGGCTGAAATTGACCAGCCTCTCCAAGATTGGAGATGATGGGTTTCAGGCTTCCCTAAAATAGAATTAGTATGTGGCCTTGCTCCCTGGAAAGGTGGCTGTCCCTTCCAACCTGCATGGCTGCTGTCCACTAGTGCCCTGTGCATCATACTGTGGGGATCCCTCTCCTAAGCCAGCCTCTAAGTTACACATGGTGCCCATCTCTGAGCTGATGCCTGAGACAGTGGTAGCCATTGATGCAGTGAATTCTTCCTTGCCCTCCTCCTCTTCCTCCTCCTCCAGATAGGATGGGGGAGGGGGCTGCCACTCATCTTCAACTTTCTCCTTGGAGTCATATGGGTCTTACTCCTGGAAGCCTGCAATGAAAGCACTGGAAGAGTGCAGTGCATGTGACAACTATAGAAGTATATGTGTGATGAGACCATATGGAGCTTGGGAGTGAGGATAGCTTTGGGTGATTAGGGATTAGGGATTAAGAATACTTGTGCATCTGTAAGGAAGCTGCAGTGACCACATACCTCTAGCTGCTCTGCCTCTGACCACAGTGTCTCCCACTCCCGTCCCAGTCACTGCCAGCTCTGCCTCCTCAAGGTGACTGAAGTCATGCAGATGTGGTTTTCTCCCCTGGTCAGGCCCTGCTGGCATCTGTTATGTGCTTTTTTTCCTGGAAAATAAAGAGTGGTGATTGTGAATGAATGTATTAGGAGCTGTATTTATGTGTGATGTCTCACATAGTTGAAGAACTTTGAGATGTGCCTGAGGTGTGAGCAGTGCCTGTGAAGGATGCAATAGTGAGGGGTGTGTGAATGTCTCTGTATATTTAGATGATGGATGATGAGGTTGAGGTTGTGATGCTGGTGATGATGGTACAGTGATTGAGAAGCTGTTGGTGAGATGGGATCTTACTTTTACCACCCACATCAAGTCATTGGCCGGGATTTTACAAAGCTCCTGGTGTCAGGCTCCATGGCGATGGGGCGGGGTGGAAGATTGTTCCTGCAGCAGCCCACCACGGAGCCCGATGCTGGGAGGGCCGGGCCTGATCTTCCCAGCAGGGTCGGCGTGGCTCCGTGGCGGTTCCCCTGCCGCTGGGTAGCAGGACCCGGATTAAAATATTCAAATTAGCAGAATGCAGACATTTAAATAAAATTGACTCCAATCTTACTGTCGGGCCGCGATCTTCTGAGCGGTGGCCGGCACTCACACACCTTCACTTTCCTGTCTGGGGAAAGCAGGCGTCGCAGTTATGGGGAAGGGGGGAACTTAAGATTTTTAGTTTGGGGGGCAGTGGGAACAGGGTCAAATTTACATATTAGTTAGGGAAAGGTGGGAAGGGGTGACCTATGCACTTTGTTCACTTTGGGGAGGGGTAAGGACAAGTGTGGAAGGTAGGGGGAGAGGACAAATAATGAATTTTATTTTTTTGGGTGGTGGGAAAGGGGCGACGGATTTTTAATCAGTACAGTGGGGGGGTATAAGTTTAAAATTTTAAATTAGCCAGCAGGGCTTTAAAAATGGAACTAGCACCTGTGCACAAACAGCTGACGCCATTGCCGGCATTGGTGAGCCCAGCCCCTCCACATGATTGTGGGGGCAGTCCGACAAAAGTATTATTGTGGGCCACCACACAGAAGATCACAGTGGTGTGGCAGCACACGGCCCGGGTGTGCGGGCCACCATTTTTTTCGCCGATCGCCGTGGGCCCATTACATTTCTTGTGGTGCAGGAGCCAGGTCCTGGGGCCAAGACTCCTGGCTTTCATCTCCCAGGCTATCTCCTCCCACATGCGGCGCATCAGCTGTCTCTGTGGCCTCCTTCCCCCTCCTCCACCAGGACTTCAAGTTCTGCATCCAAGAACCTGGGCAACTTCTTGAGACATCTTTCCACTACCAGCCATCACACTCCACACCTTCAGTGGAAGTGGGTGAGTGAAGGCCACATATACAGCTCCAGGAAAATTGCCTCTAATCGGTGCTTGACTGCTAAACTGCAGCGGTCAGTGTCAGTGTCCACAGTTCAAATCATGATAATCATCAGTTAGCCTGATAATTGCCTGCTAAATCCATATTTTTAAACAGATATTTCTTACCAGTGCAGCACCCATTTAGTACCTCTTTTCACCCTTTGACCAAAATAACCTCCCCCCAATCCGCCTTACTGGATTTCAGTAAGGCGTTTGATAAGGTTCCCCACGGTAGGCTATTGCAGAAAATACGGAAGTATGGGGTTGAAGGTGATTTAGAGCTTTGGATCAGAAATTGGCTAGCTGAAAGAAGACAGAGGGTGGTGGTTGATGGCAAATGTTCGTCCTGGAGTTTAGTTACTAGTGGTGTACCGCAAGGATCTGTTTTGGGGCCACTGCTGTTTGTCATTTTTATAAATGACCTGGAAGAGGGTGTAGAAGGGTGGGTTAGTAAATTTGCGGATGACACGAAGGTTGGTGGAGTTGTGGATAGTGCCGAAGGATGTTGTCGGTTACAGAGGGACATAGATAGGCTGCAGAGCTGGGCTGAGAGATGGCAAATGGAGTTTAATGCGGAAAAGTGTGAGGTGATTCACTTTGGAAGGAGTAACAGGAATGCAGAGTACTGGGCTAATGGGAAGATTTTTGGTAGTGTAGATGAACAGAGAGATCTTGGTGTCCAGGTACATAAATCCCTGAAGGTTGCTACCCAGGTTAATAGGGCTGTTAAGAAGGCATATGGTGTGTTAGCTTTTATTAGTAGGGGGATCGAGTTTTGGAGCCACGAGGTCATGCTGCAGCTGTACAAAACTCTGGTGAGACCGCACCTGGAGTATTGCGTGCAGTTCTGGTCACCGCATTATAGGAAGGATGTGGAAGCTTTGGAAAGGGTGCAGAGGAGATTTACTAGGATGTTGCCTGGTATGGAGGGAAGGTCTTACGAGGAAAGGCTGAGGGACTTGAGGTTGTTTTCGTTGGAGAGAAGGAGGAGGAGAGGTGACTTAATAGAGACATATAAGATAATCAGAGGGTTAGATAGGGTGGATAGTGAGAGTCTTTTTCCTCGGATGGTGATGGCAAACACGAGGGGACATAGCTTTAAGTTGAGGGGTGATAGATATAGGACAGATGTTAGAGGTAGTTTCTTTACGCAGAAAGTAGTAGGGGCGTGGAACGCCCTGCCTGCAACAGTAGTAGACTCGCCAACTTTAAGGGCATTTAAGTGGTCATTGGATAGACATATGGATGAAAATGGAATAGTGTAGGTCAGATGGTTTCACAGGTCGGCGCAACATCGAGGGCCGAAGGGCCTGTACTGCGCTGTAATGTTCTAATCTAATCCAACTCTCTGATTACACTAAACTAGTAGGTCTCCCATGGCATTGCACAGAGTAAGTCAATTGTCAAGGGGATGAGGGGAACTCGGTGCAACAGCGGGCCAGGTTATTTTTGTGGAGCCTGGAACAACAGTCTTGGTCTTCCCTGGACCCACAAAAATCAATGGGAGCATCACCTTCTTGGCTGCTCATCGACTGAAAAGCAAGCTCAAACCTTGCAGAACATGCATGGCACAAACTCCACCCAGCTGAATCCTAACATTGTAATTAGGATCTATGTATGCATTAAGACCCTGATTTGGGTGTTAAAGGAGCCTACAGACTGACTCAGGCAGGCCTCCCGGATGCCCAAAAATAGGCCCTTGGCCACACTGTGGGAATGGGATGGTAAATCATACCTCACCATTTTCAGGGCACCGATACACTAGCAGGAGGCCTCAGAATTTCCCTCTAGGAAAGATGGGGAGAGATCAACAGGTACATCTCCTGGGAGCTGCAAAAAAGCCAGAAAAAAACCCTGAGCTAATTCAGAAAAAAAATCTGGTGATATCTTTTGAAATGCAATCAAGGAAAGCTCCAGCAAACCATAACACCCTATAACTCCTCATCATCCCAGCTAACTAGCAATTTACCCTTTATAATTGAAATTGGCCACTTTACTTAATTTTGTTCATTTGTAATTCAAAATTGCAATCAGGATCCTGGCATGGGTCCCTGGTTTGTCTATTTAAAGTGGATGCCCTTAGTTTGGTTGCTATTCTTTTGGCACCTCAGGTAGCTAGGACTGTGCTCTCATCATTCCTCTTAAACATTTGGATTTTAAAGGAGCATTAATATAGCAGAATATTGTAATTCCACCACATTTAACCTGCCAAATAAATTAAAAAAAGCTGTAAGGAGGGTGCAGAGAAGCTCCAGGGTGATTTAGACAGGTTGAGTGAGTGGGCAAATACATAAATATGAGGTTATCCACTCTGGTGGCAAAAACAGAAAGGCAGATTATTATCTGAAAGGTGATAGATTGGGAAAGGGGGAGGTGCAGCAAGACCTTGTGCACCAGTCGCTGAAAGTAAGCATGCAGGTGCAGCAGGCAGTTAAGAAGGCAAATGGTATGTTGGCCTTCATAGTGAGAGGATTTGAGTACAGGTGCAGGGATGTCTTGCTGCAATTATACAAGGCCTTAGTGAGACCACATCTGGAATATTGTGTGCAGTTTTGGTCTCCTTATCTGAGGAAGGATGCTCTTTCTATGGAGGGAGTGCAGCGAAGGTTCACCTGATTGACTCCTGGGATTGCAGGACTGACGTATGAAGAGAATTGGGTCGATTAAGTTTGTATTTGCTAGATTTTAGAAGAATGAGAGGGGATCTCATAGAAGCCTACAAAATTCTTACAGGACTGGACAGGCTTGATACAGGAAGGATGTTCCTGATGGCGGAGGAGTCCAGGACCAGGGGTCACAGTCTAAGGATGAGGGGTAAGCCATTTAGGACTGAGATAAGGAGAGATTTCCTCACCCAGAGAGTGGTGAACCTGTGGAATTCTCTACCACGGAAAGCAGTTGAGGCCAAATCATTAAATATATTCAAGAAAGAGTTAGATATAGTTCTTAGGGCTAAAGGGATCAAGGGATACTGTGAGAAAGTGGGAACAGGGTACTGAGTTTGGATGATCAGCCATGATCATATTGAATGGCAGTGCAGGCTCGAAGGGCTGAATGGCCTACTCCTGCTCCTAATTTTCTATGTTTCTATGAGGAATGGGTTAACTTTGTGCCATTTCTGATACGTTCTGTTCGGTTAGATTTAAGGCTCCAGCCTGGAGTATTCTTTTCACGAGAGTGGCACCAAGTCTTGATAATTGGGGATCTTAATTTTCCATAAGACCACGGGTCAGGATCTGATGCACATGGTCGAAAAATGGTCCTGCACACCAAAGGAGTGAGTCCAGCCACCTGACAGCAGGCAACACACACCTTCGTCCTTTTTCAAGAATGTAACAGCTCACGTTGGAATAGGCACTCAGAGCATCCCTTCTGTGAGTTAAATACAAAAGACCAGTGGGCTGTTCAGTCAGTTCATTTCATGTAGAAGCACGCAGTCTGGGCTAAGAGCCTCTGTTATAAAAGGGGTGTTCATGTGTAATTGAATTTTTGCAAATTGCTCAACACTTGTACACTGACGGAGGAGCCTTTACTAATAAGACAGGCTGCACACTTCCAGCACTGAGTGAGTGTGCATGCTGCCCACTATTTAGGTGCTTGTTTTATGCCTGTAAAATGGGTGTAGCACAATCTAATTTCTAGGCAATACATTTCGAATAGATCAAGTAGGGCTGCCACATCACATAACAATTAACAGACTTCTTCAACTATGGTGATTACATATGGTGATTATTAAAACTTTCTAATCACTTCTCACCTGCAAAACTAGACTAAACTGCTTGTCCAATTAGGATTAGTGTCTCTTACAAATTTAAAACTGGGAAATCTTTCTGACTGGTTCATGCTACAGTAATAAAATAACCTTTTTTTTTATAATTTTGAAAGACAGCAGTGATTATCAAGTTAACAGGTTCTGATCTGAATTGGTCTCTTATACATCAGAAGTTCATTTCTGGTAGGATACTGCTGGAGATAGGGGAAAATGTAATGATTTAACCTGGTAATGTAATTTCATTATTTTTAACTTTTAATAGTAATAAAATTAAAGATAAATATTCCAAATTCTGCAAATATTCTCCTCTTTTCCTGAAAAAAAGGAAATAAAGACCTACTTAGTGTCTTTCAAGGCCCTCTAGACGTCTCAAAGCACTTTCCAGCCAATGAAGTACTTTTGAAGTGTAGTCACTGTCGTAATATAGGAAATTCGGTAGCCAATTTGCACACAGCAAGCTCCCACAAACAGCAGTGTGGTAATGACCAAATAATCTGCTTTAGTGATGTTGGTTATGGGAGAAATATTGGCCATGACACTACGGAGAACTCATCTACTCTTCTTCAAGTGGTGCTATGTTATCTTTTCCATCCACCTGAGAGGGAAGACAGGACTTTGGTTTAACAGCTCATTTGAAAGATGGGACCCTCTGACAGTGCAGCATTCCCTTGGTACTGCACTGGAGTGTCAGCCTAGATTAAATTAAGTCTGTGGAGGGTGACATGGAACCCATAACTTTCTGACTCAGAGGTAAGAATGCTACCACTGAGCCGCAACTGACATCTAAGCCGCTAACTCGTGTCTAGGTATGGGTCCAAAGCTTCCAGCTGTCTCCTAAGTAACTATTTTTCATGTGGCATCCCTGACTGTGCATGTTGGCAAGCTATTGCATTATGTCTGCGGCTGAAGGGGACAAATCATATCTGAAACTTATCCTGTCCTCACCCAGTTAATGGCAGGAGCCACTGGAGGGCCATCAGAAGCTGGAATCCTGGCTGACCTTTTATTCTCTCTGACCCAGAGGCTGTATGTCCAAGGTGAGCTCACTTAGAATTCATCAGGGATTTAACTTGGATGAATAGCCCAGTAGCACACCACTAAGGGAATCCGAGATAAGATTTTAAAACTTTATTATAAAATTCTGTGCTGCAGCAGAATTTCCCCAGTTTTCTATTTGCAGTGAAATCATATATGTTTGCGCAAAGAACAAATTGGTGACTTAGCTACAAATAGTGAGGAAGAATTTCCCCGGCAGCATCTTCTCACGTGTAACCTCGCTGCAGTAGCCAGAGAGCAACAGAGTTCATGGAGCTCGCTGTTCTGGGAACAGAGCCACTGACAACTGTCTCCATTAAGAAGATAACGTCTCTGTGGTTTCAAATGAAGTATCTATGTGCTTTGTTTGCAAATATTTTGCAAGAACCTTTAATAAGGTTACATTCTTATCTGTATACATACATTTCATAAAGAGAAATCACACCCTTTCGATCATGTGCAGGCAGATGGTCTGATTTACAAGTCGCACAGATCTCCTTGCAGTGTTCAGGACTTTTTCAAAATAAATTTGACTTTCAACTTTGTACTTTATTAAATTAGATTTTGTATCTAGCCATTTAAAATTAATAATCCTTTTTTTATAATCATGCCAGTGATATTATTCTACCCAAGGTTTTAACAAAATGTGCAAAACAAATACAATAAGATACAAAAGACCAGTTTTTCACTTGACTGAAAATTAGCTAACAATGAATGAACGTACATGTACACATTGATGATTTTATAATACTAGTAATTGTTTGGTGCATGGTAAAGCAAATGCTAATAAAAATGCAAGATGAGCCTAAAGACACTGATATCTGCACACGGTTAAGTTAATTATGCGCGGCAGATTATCACTATGCCTCATTTGTTACTTACATTTCTCCTTTTTGACTTCTCCCAACCATATACTATTGCATGTCTGGCAACAGCCAGGTGACCACCAATTATTTTTTGAAGGCAGTACAGTGAACGTCAATGGGTTGTATGACTGCACTGATTACAGGGTTTTTTTAACTTGTACTTAGACAGTAATGATATATTGCTATAAAGTGCACATGATGCCATTCAGTTCAATGGCAATGAACAGTTTGAAGCCGTGCTGACTCTTAGAATAAGGTGAACAGAGTAACACAGTATAGTACATTAACCCGTAGGGCATGGCTTTTAATTCAACGCAAACTAACAAGAGCGCAAGTCTTCCCATTATGCAAAATGAGTTGGGGTAGCCTTACAAATCCTACATGGGTACAAATCCAAACATAAATTTGCCCATAATCAGTTGTAACACTCTGGGTAGTGCAATTACCCTTAACATTCTTGAGAAAAAAAAACAGTCCTACTTTTAATTGCGATTCAGTGTCCCTACTTGGGAATGTGTACCTGCAGATATTTGGTAAGGGCAAGATTGAGTTCAGCAGTATCTTGTGTCAAGGTGCAAAAATTTATAAAGCCACCTGGAAGTCATTGAATTCTGCTAAATGAGAGTGATGGCATTTAGACCTTAGATTTCATCAACTCCAGCAGGGAAGCATGGAAACTTAGAATCAAGGAATGGTTACAGCACAGAAGGAGACCATTTGGCCCATCATTTCTGCATTGGCTCTCTGCAAGAGCAACCTGTCTGGTCCCACTCCCCCACCCTTTCCCTGTAGACCTGAAAAACTTTTCTCTTCAGATAATTATCCAATTCCCTTTTGAAAGCCCTGATTGTATCTGCCTCCACCACATTCCCAGGTAGTGCAATCCAGATCCTTACTACTCACTGTGTAAAAAAGATTTTCCTCATGTCACCTTGTGTTCTTTTGACAATTACCTTAAATCGGTGTCCTCTGGTTCTCAACGTTTCCGCCAATGGGAATAGTTTCTCCCGATCTACTCTGTCTAGATCCCTCATGATTTTGAATACCTCTATCAAATCACCTCTCGGCCTTCCCTTCTCTAAGGAGAACAACCCCAGCTTCTTCAATCAATCCATGTAACTGAAGTCTCTCATCCCTGGAACCATTCTCATAAATCTTTTCTGCACCTCTCTAAAGTCTTCACATCCTTCCCAAAGTGCAGTCTCCAGAATTGGACACACCACTCCAGTTGAGGCTGAACCAATGTTTTATAAAGATTCATCATAACTTCATTATTTTTGGACTCTGTGCCGCTATTTATAGAGCGCAGGATCCTGTATGCCTTTTGAACTACTTCCTCAACCTGCCCTGTCACCTTCAGCGATTGTGCATATATTCCTCCAGGTCTCTCTGTTCCCGCTCCCACTTTAGAATTATGCCCTTTATTTTATATTGCCTCTCCTTTGTTGTGCAGGCCCCCGCCTCCCAAGAATGAGGCACATTAATTTCGCCACATGGACACTAAATTTCAAATTGTTGCTGGGAAGAAGAGTAGGCCTGTTACAAGGATTTGCCAGGCCCCTGGCCGGAAAGACATTTTTGCACATTAGCAGACAGTGTTGGAAAAAAGGAGCTATCCCCTGATCCGATACAATACACAGAAAAGACCTGGTCAAACCAGTCGGTCACGCGACCAACCTGCTGGTCAACTTGGGGAGTTTTAAATTGTAGAGACAGTGTTTGAAATGGCAGAAAGCTGTTTGCTCCTGCATTGAAAAGACCCTCTCCTCTTCTGTCTGTTCCCATCTCTTTCTCACCAGCTTCAGAATACATTGAAGACACATGAGCCCCAAGAGAGAAAAGTCTCCTACAGTGAGGCTTTTAAAAGTGAGATAGGAAGAGTTCAGGGCCAGCATGTTCCTGTTAGATGGAAGGGCAAGGCTGGCAAGTTTAGGGAACCTTATCTGGGTTGGAGAGCTACTCGCTTCAGTTGCAGACACGTTAATATTCAATCACACATGACCACAAGAACTTGGGATAAGTTTAAAAGCACTGTCTATGAAGGAGTTGAGGAAAATGGCTGAGCAGTATGGGTTCACTGTACCTGGCAAGGCTAGTGTCCCTTTTATTCCATGGACTTCAACATTGCTGGCAAATCTATTATGTGACACTTTCCATATGTACCACATCAACTGCATCACCCTCATCAATCATTTCTGTTACCTTATCAAAAAACTCAATTAAGTTAGTTAAACTCAACTTGCCTTTAACAAATCCATGCTGGCTTTCCCTAATCAATCCGAACTTGTCTAAATGACAGTTAATATTGTCCTTGATTATCATCTTTAAAAGCTTTCCCACCACCGATGTTGGGCTTATCCTTATGCCCTTTTTTGAACAAGGGTGTTACATTTGCAATTCTCCAGTCCTCTGACATCACTCCAGTATCTAAGGAGGATTGGTAGATTATGGCCAATACCTCCGCAATTTCCAATCTTACTTCCCTTAGCATCCTCGGATGTATTCCATCTGTCCTTGTGACTTATCAACTTTGTAAAGAGAGTGGGGATACATGAGGCCAGAATTAAAGGAATGGTCAGGGCAGGTTGTAGAGCTGGAAGAGATTAAAGAAATAGAAAGTAGCAAGGCTATGAAGGAACTTAAACATGAGGATGAGAATTCTAAATTTGAGGCAATACAGGACAGGGAGGTAATGTAGGTCAGTGAGGACCTCAAGGTAAGCAGATGAGGGCTTCATAAGTTTGCAAAAATCCAGGTCCTATGATGTAAATAGGGGCCCAAGTGAATTTAATGTGCAATTGTATGACCCAGGACTCACCAGACAAATTTATCGGCAAGTAGAAGCAGGTCCAAAAGAGGGCAAAAGAAGTAACATTTTAGTTTTTATTCACTGTTTACTTGTGATGAGAAGGAGCAGAAGTGCTACTCTGGGCACGATGAGGAAACCTTGGTACCCCCTTCCCCATCCTCTCCCAAACACCATTATTTTACTGTTGTGATCTGTTCCCATAGATCCCATGGTGGTCCCCTACTGCACAAAATTCCACTCCCACTTGCAAGCCATGTAATGATTCCCACCAGATGGGGCTGGAGGCTCACCTGAGAGATGGAAATGAGGCCTGGGAGTTAAAATGGCCCAGGACACACTCCACTATGGCCAGGTGAGCAGTACCATTTTTCAAGGGCCCAACACCTGTTTTAGGCGGCCACCCTGGACACCTGAAAAATGGTTGGATTTATGTCAGACATCTTTGGGGCACAGGGCATTGTGCCCTGAAACTGAACCTTTTGATACTCATTTTACGACTTCAAAAAAGGGCAAAATAAGGATTAATTTCTTCCTTACTTAATCCAGTAGAAGCCACTCGTTCTAATCCAGTTACTGGACTCATGCAGTTATTTTTGAGAGAGAACCGGCATGGACTCGATGGGCCAAATGGCCTCCTGTGCCATCTATGACTCTAATAGTCCCTTTCCCATCGCCAATTGTCCAACAATCACAATGCTCCAGTCAGACTGTAATTATGCGGAGCCTCAGAGGTAGAAAGCTATTTTTAGGTGCGGCGGTCAGCATTATTTTGGAAGTTGATGCAGAATTCTCAGCCCATGTATTGTGCACAATAATAACAGCTTGAGGTAGCTGGGATGGTGCTTTGTAAAGTATTTTTATTATTTTGCTTGGAAGTTATTGCATGTGCTACATCTAAAAGCATTTCCTGCTGAGAGTGTTAGATGTGTGCCTTAATCAAAAGTTTGCTGATCTCTTCACGCACTGCCAAAGTTAGCTCTGGTTAATCGGAGGAAACACAATGAAATATAAAAGCAAATCTCTGACACAATATTTCTTGTCCATAATCAGCTATTGTGTTTGAATTAAATTAACATTTGGTCTTGTGCCTTCGAGAAAAGTCTCACTGTAAGAAAGCTGGCAGTTTACAGACAGACCAAGGTCATTTAATCAGAATACTGTTTCATTTATTCACAAATGCTTCTTTCATATTCACATCAACATCATCATCTCAGAAGATAATAAAAGTAGAAAAGGGAAGTCAGGAGAGGAGAGTGGGGATAGGAGTCCTTAAGCTGCTCTGTTCTCTGACAGTCCCCAAGTTCCTCAGTCTCTCCACTTACTGCCCTATTAAGTGAGACAATTTGGCTGACTCCATTTTGAAAGAGGCCGACCGCTATATGTCTAAAGTTCCCACCTGTTACAGGTAATAGGCCCCTTTTAATATGGAAGTCAGGACCTATGACATTAATAGGACCCCAATAGCCATTTTAGGTCAGAAATAGCTAGAGCCTTTGTCGTGCTTGGGCAATGGAACCAAAGATGCTAATAGTCAGTGTTGATTTATTTTTGTGGGTCCCGGAGGAGCACAAAAATAATCAGAACTGCTGCTGCCCCAGGACATCTACCCTCCACAACTGTGCCAATCCCACTCCCCCGGCAGCTTGTCTTGTTGGTGGTTTCCCCAGCCTAGTTTGAGGTTTCAATGCAATGAGCTGATTTCCACCTGTTCCATGTCCCGCAGCTTGCCTGCCAAATTTAAATGAGGCTTGGGCCTCAAAATGGTGGGAGCCTCTTCACTACTGGAATGGGTGACCAACCAGCGCACACTGCGAGTGGATCGCCCCAAAATCAAAATTGATCTCAATAGTCATACAGCATACTATTTCCTTTAGATTTATATTAAGAAACAGTTACATGTTAAGTGCTGTTTAACTTCACTCTGAGGTTGAAATTCACTAAGTACTGATCTCAGAGCACTAGTTTATTTTAAATATGTTGAAGACTTTGTTAAAGAGGGAAAGTCGGAGTTTTAAAGGAGAATGTTAACCAGTGAGCTGAAAATGGAACTCAGCGTAATTTCAACCCATTCATGTCTCTATAGTTTGAAATGCAATAATTATTGATTGACAAATGACGTTTTATATGGCTTTTCGACCAAACAGTTTATTTTTGTCATTTGTTCCCTTTTAGTCTCGTCCAAATCAGTTGTCTATTCTTATTTCAGATAAAGATTAAAAAATTCCTGCAGCATTTTCTCTTCTTGGCTAAAACTCAGCCAATCTCTAGAAATTTCTGTCATATGTTTCTCTTTGATCGTCAGGGTCCTATTTTCATTAATATATCCACAAAGAAGGCAGTTTGACTTGTTCCCATTCAGATATATGGAATTTATTACCTCCAGAAAAAAAATGGAAAATTTTCTAAATGTCCATTCAGAACATAGCACTAACACAATATTTACGTCATGGTTTCTCATAAGGGCCACTTCCATGTTCCCACTCTCCCAATGGGAACAGACACTCACAGGGAGCATCCTTCCGAGAAAAATTGTACAGCCTTTGATTTCTCACTCCTTTTAACCAAAAATATATGAGCTACATGCCAGCAGTTTTCACATGATGCCTTCCTTCCCCTCCAAGCTCTGCTACCCAATGCATGGAAACCGCTCTACAGTGCATCAGTGATGTTCAGACACATGTTTAAATTACAACTTTTGTCCTGTATTAAAGAAAAATCAGATGATATCGTGTAGGTCAAGGAGTGTCAGCGGTAGACCTAAAAAGAAGAAAGTCGACACTGACAAACTGAAGCGAACAACAAAGCATTGATTTTTTCCACATTGTCGGGTAGATGCCAGCATTGTAGCTACTACTACAACAACAATTTAGATTGATATAGTGCCTTTAATGTAATAAAACATCCCAAGTTGCTTCACAGGGACATTATAAAGCAAAATATGATGAGCCACATAGGAGATAATTAGAGTAACCTAAAGCTTGGTCAAATAGGTAGGCTTTAAGGAGTGTCTTAAAGGAGGGAAGCAAGGTAGAAAGGCGGTAGAGCTCTCGGGAGGGAATTCTAGAGGTTAAGTCCCAAGCAGCTAAAGGCATGGTTAACAATGGTGGAGAAATTAAAATCAGGGATGTTCAAGAGACCAGAGTTAGAGGAGTACAGATATCTCAGGGGGGTGTGAGGCTGGAGGGCTTCTGCTGTAATTTTGGCAGTGGTCTGCTGGAAAGGCTGCAAATTGGGCTGGTGACCTGGACTTGCTGGGTTACCTGTTGAGGACAGAGCTGCCACTGAGCCCAAATAAAGGACTCCTAAGTTCCGAGTTCACACTTTTGGGGCCCTGAGAGGGTCCTTTCATGAGGCTAGGAGAGTTAGGCCTCGTGACACTAAGCATACCAACCGAGTGGAGGTGGGGCGCACTGGGAGTTCCAAGCTAGAATGGAGGTCTAGTCCCCTTGAAGAATAGGCGCTTTCTTTTAGAAATAAAAAATTAAAGTCATGGGGGGGAAATCATAGATGTTTCCAACAAGGAGCTGCAACTGTGCCCCAGCAGACCACTGAAGGCAAATTCTGGCCTCTTCAATGGGTTGCTGGGTGCTGTAAATGCACCCCTGGTGGTGCAGGTGCTATGCCACTACAATGCCAAAGCAAGACCTTCCCCTGACCTCGCAAACTTTGACAGGATGAGCAGTATTGCTGGGGACTGCTCAGCACTTTTGCCATGATGTGTCTCTCCCTGCAGACTTCTGTAGTCCTAATGTTTTGGATGAGACCCATTAATCAAAACAGACAAAGGATCGTCTCAGCCAATGTTAACGTTCTAAATCATATGAACCTATCTTTCTTTTTCAGATGCTGACTGACCTGCTGAACATTTCCAGCAGCTTCTGTAATCTTTTGTCAGTGGTAATTTAATGTGGCTTTTTACAGGGATGGCATAAGGAGTTTAAAATATGAGAAAATTACTGATTTAAGTAATTAGATCTCTCTGCTGCCCCCTCCCCTTCATAAATGACCAAACTGGTGATTATAGCTCAGGAGCAGTAAGCATTTACCATTGTGTTAAACCCATATTTGAAAATGGTCTGTGGTAGCAATACCACTAAAAGCAGCCTTTGTGCCAAAGTGCAATTTTCTCCTCTCCAGAAACTAAGCAGTAGAATTACTAACAGCCAAAAATAGGGCCTGCAATGACTCATGAGAGAACCGCCAGTCACTGCAGTCTATCTCTTTCTCTGTTACTTTGACTGCAAATGGGTAGGAATTTTCCAAATTCAATCACAAACTCACATTGCTGTCATTTAATAGATCACATGAAATAATTTTGCGTCAAATGGAACTAATCCACTGTCACACAAAATAGGTTAGCTCAGAGCTGTGATTAAATATAAATTATATAAAGAAACATCACTGACAGTCCCAAATTCCTATCAGAATCTGCTACAACATGCCACATCAGAAGTAAACAATTTTACAGAATCAAAACAGCTTATTAATATTTTCCACAATTACCATGAAGCCAGATTTCCATGCACAATCATAAGAAAAGGGTGTAAATGTGCACTTCTGGCAAATTTTTGTGGTGCTGAAACTTGGTTAAAGGTGAATTTTTTTTTACCCTAAGACTCGGTGCTCAGTGTGTCTGCAAACACACTCTGATCATTTGATGTCAGTAAAGAGATCTGTCTCCTGCTATAAATAACATAAACTCGTGGAAGCCATGGCCTGAGCACATAAACAGGCATCATAACATCAGATACATTGTTGAATCCAGAATGTAATTAGAGTGGAATATAAATATGGGCGACTTGGATGGGCCAGACCCACCTGGCTGTTTTATTCAAAGACTGCATATAGGCTTGTCTTTAATTATCAAAATGAGACTCCATAATGTCACAAATGCTTTGTTTCCATAATTAGATCTTTAAGTCAGAAACTAAGCATAAGACTCAAATACAATGTAGTGAACTATTATTATCCACCTTTATATATTTAAAAGTATTGGCAGCAGATAAGCTATGGAAAACGCAGAATCCAAATGTAGCCAGTGCAAAGTCATAACTTTCAAGTGGCAGGTATGGGGCGCTCACGACAGTAACAAAGAGAAGACAAAGCTGACCTGATGTTTCAGCTGAGATGAGTTAATTGGACGATGAATTTTAATTAAATGAGTTGAGTGCCGTAAGGGAGAAGTTATTCTGAACTTGCTCTGCATTGAATTATTAAAGGTGACTGAGTTAATTGGCCAGTGAGTTAGAATTAAGTAAATTGCTATAAGGGGGAAGGTCATTAAAATTCCAGTCTAAATTGGATCATTAGTGGCGCCTGTATTATCTGGTGTGATTCCACGGGATCTTCGTGATGCCGTTATTATCACCTTGTACAAAAACAAAGGAGAAAAATCAGACTGCTCCAACTACCGTGGGATCACCCTCCTTTCTATTGCTAGGAAGATCCTGGCTAGAATACTTCTGAACAGGCTTGTGCCTACCATTGCGGAAGAAAACCTCCCAGAGAGCGAGTGTGGTTTCAGAGCAAACAGAGCCACCGCAGTCATAGTATTTGCACTCAGACAATTAAAGAAAAGTGTCGTGAGCAAAACAAAGACCTCACCAAGGCATTCGACAATGTGAGCAGAGATGGACTTTGGAAAATCCTTGAAAAACTTGGGTTCCTGGTCATGTTTCATGAAAATCAGTATGGACAAGTCAAGAAAAACAGGAACCTCTCAAGTCCGTTCCATATCTCCAATGGCATGAAGCAGGGATGTGTGCTGGCCCCGACCCTATTCACCATATTTTTCAGCATGATGCTGCAGCAGGCAACGGAAGACCTTAAGGAGGGAGTTTACATAGGCTTTCGGACTAATGAAGGCCTTTTCAACCTCAGACGGCTTCAGGCTCACACAAAGACACAAGAAAAGTTCATCCGTGAACTTCTTTTCGCCGATGACTGAGCTCTCCTGGCCCACAGTCAGTCAAACCTGCAATGTATAACAACACATTTTTCCGAGGTGGCACAACTCTTTGGACTAAAAATCAGTTTAAAAAAAACTGAAGTCCTGCATCAGTCTGCACCCCAAGAAGAATATAGACCACCAAGCATTGTCATCGAAGGAACCGAGCTAAATGCCGTCAAGCAATTTACTTATTTGGGGAGTGTCATCTCGTTTGATGCCACCATCGACAATATAGTGGACAATAGACTCTCAAAAGCAAACAGTACATTTGCAGACTCTACAAATGTGTGTAGAGCAACCACAGCCTCAGCCCACAGACCAAACTCAAAGTGTACAAAGCCATAGTCCTCACCACCCTTCTGTATGGCGGCAAGTCATGGGTCCTGTATTGCCGTCGTGCACACCTTCTAGAGTGCTTCCATCAGCACTGCCTCCACAGCATTCTCAAGATGCACTGGCAGGACTGCATCTCAAACACTGAAGTCCTGGAAATGGCCAACATCACCAGCATCGAGGCCATCCTCCTGCAAAGCCAACTGTGTTGGATGGGTCACGTTGCCAGGATGGACAACAATCGCCTGCCCAAGAACGTGTTGTGGAGAGCTGACCACGGGTATAAGGAACAGAGGGGCCCCATGCAAGCATTTCAAAGACTCCCTGAAGAAGTCCCTCTCTGTGTGCCACATCGACCATCGCCAGTGGCAAGCGCAGGCCATAGACCATGATGCCTGGAGATGCTACATCAAGAGGGCTACAGACACCTTTGAGCCTGAGCGAAGAACCAGCATGAAAGAGAAAAGGAGGATAGATCCAGTTGCCCCCAGCAGCGACTGCACCTTCACTTCGACCGGCTGTGGGAGAATCTGCCACTAACGGATAGGCCTGACTAGCCACTAGTGGGCTTGTAACCTATGACTACAACCTTCCCAAAATCTTCATCCACGAAGAAATGCCAAGAGATTTACATACACACATAAAAGCTTGTGTGGCAATTAACAGTTATGTTAGCTTGGTATACAGATATGTATAATAAGACAGGGGTGTGCATAGGGAATGATTGTTGAATTGAATTTGTATACATGGTGACTATGGGGTATGTTAAAGAGCACTTCTTCATGTGCATGAAAATCAGTGCCATATTGGCAAGGTACCAATCTCAAAGATATAAATCAGCAGTTTCACGTAGCAAGTAGAATATCCCTATACTGTCAATTCAGCAGGATGAGACCAGAAGTGAGTAACTATAGTTATCACCAAGGAAAGGCTGAGAGGTCATTTAAGAGCAGGGGAGTTCTCCCCACTATCCTTGCCAATATTTATCCCTCAACCTAAAAACAGATTATCTGGTCATTATTGTGGGACCTTGCTCTGTGCAGATTGACTGCCGTGTTTCCTACACTACAAAAGTGACCACATTTCAAAAGTACTTAATTGGTTGTAAAGCACTTTGGGATATCCTGAGGTAACGAAAGGCACCATATAAATGCAAATCTGTTTTTGTGAGGGATTGTGATGAGGTTAATTGGGAAAGATTGACCTAGATTTTAATGTTCAGATACACTGGCAGCAGTGGAAGGGGGTGCAGTGGGGAGGTAGGTGGGCCTGAGAACACGTGGGAAACATGGAAGTATGTAAAGCTCATCCGTCAGTGGCTTTTTAACACAGCTGCTGCGTTAACATATGATTTCCGGGTTTTCCGACCAGGTAACATCAGCAGGAATGATGACTGCCCACGTGGCATGATTTCAAATTCACTATTTAAAGGGACACTTAGAGCTGGGAAGGCGAAGTATTGAATGAAAAAATCCATGGAAGGTAGAAGGTCAAAGGCTTTTCCCTGCTTCAGTGATGCCTCCATGGATGTGCTCTTGGGAGCTGTGAGGTTCCAGAGGGATATACTGCACCCTAGCAATGGGAGGAAGAAGCTGGCTGGGGGCATCAAGAAGATGCGGTTGGAGGTGGCACAAGAGGTCAGCAGTAGGAACGTGATGCTGCACTCTTGGATCCAACGCAGAAAGCAGTTTAATGATCTAAGCAAGGCAGAAAAGCTGAGGACAGTGCCACATTCACCCACTTCCTGATATGTGTATCACCCAAACTCCTTACTCTTGCTTCTCAACTTACTCCAGTCATTGGGTCACCCCTCACTCCAACATAGCTTGTAGATGCACCCATCCTTCTGTCTATGCACTCCCTCATATCCCCATCTGTCCATCCTGCCTCACCCTCATCCTTGTGCAAAGTCATGCTTCTCCCTCATAGTCACCCTCAAGAAATGTTCTCCTTCCAACTATTCAAGACAGGGCATTACTCTCACTCACAGGTCTCTTCTTTCCCACCCTGCAGGAGAAAAGCACAGAACACAAGGGAGAGACAGAGAACTAGAGGTGGCCCTCCAGTCATCTCCTCAGTAACAGCTACATAGAAGGAGGTGCTGGAGATCAACAAAGGCTCAGTGTACATGTCCATCAGAAATAGGGAGATGGAGGCCTCCGTCATGACAGAATTAAATATGATACAGTCACATAGCAGATATGTTGTCACGGCAGGTGAAATATGATTATGTGCATAATGATAACTTCAAACATTCTTACCTTTACAGTACTCATTGATGTCTCTTATCTCCCACAGGCCTTCACGCATCCCTCAGGAAGTAGTCCAGGTCATTACCAATGACAATGACGCCTCAAAGCAGGTCACTCACTCTGATGGTGCACCTTCACAGGACTCATGCAGACCATTCACCAGCTCAGATACTCACACTTTGGTGGGACCAGTAAGGCAGAGAATTGGGTTTTCACCTGGTGACTCACACATCACAAGCAATCAAGACCAGATGTCATAGACAGAAACAGCAGTAGTGAGATCATAGGACGCTCCAAGCTCTGCTCACCTGGATGCAGATTTTATACCTCAGGGGCCATCAATGAACAAGATACTATAAATGTCACCTTAAACAGAATCAATGATGCCTTGGCCAGGGCTGTTCAGTGCCCCACTGATCTGCAGCAAAGTGTTCTTTAGCTAATTGCTAGCAGGGAAGTACTGGTGGACAGTGAGAGGGATAATGGTGAAAGGGGACCTCCCCCATGTTAAACACCACTTGGAGGAAGCACAGAATGTACTCTGGGTGGGAGACTTCAATGTCCATCACCAAGAGCGGCTCGGTAGCACCACGATTAACCGAGCTGGCCGAGTCCTAAAGGACATAGCTGCTAGACTGGGTATGCAGCAGGTGCTGAGGGAACCAACAAGAGGGAAAACATACTTTACCTCGTCCTCACCTATCTGCCTGCCGCAATTGCATCTGTCCATGACAGAATTGGTAGGACTGACCACCACACAGTCCTTGTGGAGACCAAGTGCCCTCTTCATATTGAGAATACCCTCCATCGTGTTGTGTGGCACTACCACCATGCTAAATGGGATAGATTTCAAACAGATCTAAAATGCAAAACTGGGCATCCATGAGGCGCTGTGGGCCATCAGCAACAGCAAAATTGTATTCAACTAAAATCTCAAACCTCACTACCTGGCATATTCCCCACACTACCATTACCATCAAGCTGGGGGATCAACCCTGGTTCAATGAAGAGTGCACAATGGCGTGCCAGGAGCAGCACCAGGCATACCTCAAAAAGAGGTGTCAACCTGGTGAGACTACAACCCAGGACTACTTGCATGCCAAACAGCGGAAGAAGCATGCGTTAGACAGAGCTAAGCAATCCCACAATCAACGGATCAGATCCAAGCTCTGCAGTCCTGCCACATCCAGTCATGGACAATTAAACAACTGACAGCAGTGGGTGGCTCCACAAATATTCCCATCCTCAATGATGGGGGAGCCCAGCATATCAGTGCAAAAGCTAAGGCTGAAGTATCTACAACAATCTTCAGCCAGAAGTGCCGATTAGATGATCAATCTCGGCCTCCTCCTGAAGTCAATTTGATTCACTCCGCATGATATCAAGAAACGACTGAAGGCACTGGATATTGCAAAGGCAATGGGCCCTGACAACATTCTGGCAATAGTACTGAAGACATATGCTCCAGAACTCGCCACGCCTCTAGCCAAGCTGTTCCAGTACAGCTACAACACTGGCATCTACCCGGCAATATGGAAAATTGCCCAGGTATGTCCTGTACACTTTAAGCAGGATTAATCCAACCCGGCCAGTTACCGCCCAATCAGTCTACTCTCATCATCAGTAAAGTGATGGAACGTGTTATCGACAGTGCTATCAAGCAGCACTAGCTTAGCAATAGCCTGCTCAGTGAACCTCAGTTTGGGTTCCGCCAGGGCCACTCAGCTCCTGACCTCATTACATCCTTGGTTCAAACATGGACAAAAGAGCTGAACTCCAAATTGAGGTGACAGTGATGGCCCTTGACATCAAGGCAGCATTTGACCAAGTATGGCATCAAGGAGCCCTAGCAAAACTGGAGTCAATGGGAATCGGGGAAAACTCTCCACTGGTTGGAGTCGTACCTAGCCCAAAGGAAGATGGTTGTGGTTGTTGGAGGTCATTCATCACTGCAGGAATTCCTTAGGGTTGTATCCTTGGCCCAACCATCTTCAGCTGCTTCATCAATAACCTTCCTTCAATCATAAAGTCGGAAGTGGGGATGTTCACTGATGATTGCACAATGTTCAGCACCATTTGCGACTCCTCAGATACTGAAGCAGTCCATGTAGAAATGCAGCAAGGCCTGGACAATATCCAGGCTTGGGCTGATAAGTGGCAAGTAACATTCGCACCACACAAGTGCCAGGCAATGACCATCTCCAACAAGAGAGAATCTAACCATCTCCCCTTGACATTCAATGGCATTACAATCACTGAATCCCCCATTATCAACATCCTAGGGTTACCATTGACCAGAAACTGAACTGGATTAGCCATATAAGGCAAATCCTGCAGCGAGTAACTCACCTCCTGACTTCCAAAAGTCTGTTCACCATCTACAAGACACAAGTCAGGAGTGTGATGGAATACTCTCCACTTGCCTGGATGAATGCAGCTCCAACAATACTCAAAAAGCTTGATATCATCCTGGACAAAGCATCCTGCTTAATTGGCACCCCATCTACAAACATTCACTCCCTCCACCACCAACGCACAGTGGCAGTAGTGCGTACCATCTACAAGATACACTGCAGCAACGTACCAAGGTTCCTTCGACAGCACCTTCCAAACCCACGGCAGTTGTATGGGAACATCACAACCTGCAAGTTCCCCTCCAAGCCACACACCATCCTGTCTTGGAACTATATCTCCTTTCCTTCACTGTTGCTGCATCAAAATCCTGGAACTCCCTTCCTAACAACACTGTGGGTGTACCTACCCCACATTGACTGCAACAGTTCAAAAAGGCAGCTCACCACCACCTTCTCAAGGGCAATTAGGAATGGGCAATAAATGCTGGCCTTGTCAACGACGCCCATATCCCATGAACAAAGAAAAAAAAATTGGGGTTTCCGTTCAAAGCACTCATTCCTCCCCCAGCTCATCCCTCAGCCAGTATCACAGAATTACACAGAATCACAGAATTGTTACAGCACAGAAGGAGGCCATTCAGCCCATTGTGTCTGCACCAGCTCTCCGAATGAGCAATTCATCTAGTGCCACTCCCTGCCTTCTCTCCGTAACCCTGCACACTCCTCCTTTTCAGATAACAGTCTAATTCCCTTTTCAGTGCCTTGATTGAACCTGCCTCCATCACACTCTCAGGCACTGTATTCCAGACTTTAACCACTAACTGCATGAAAAGGTTTTCTTCATGTCACCTTTGCTTCTTTTGCCAATTACTTTAAATATGTGCCCTCTCGTTCTCTGATGTAAGGTCACTGGCCTGAAACGTTAACTCTGTTTCTCTCTCCACAGATGCTGCCAGGCCTGCTGAGTATTTCTAGCACTTCCTGTTTTTATTTCAGATTTCCGGCATCTGCAGTATTTTGCTTTTATTATAGTAAAGATTTGTAGTTGCACAAGGGAATGCACATGGGTGTGTTACACAATTTTAGAATGTTAAGTTTCTGTTTTAGATTTGTGCCACATAAATATTACTCTTTTGCACCACTCTCCTGTCTTGCCCACTCTGCAGTAGTGGCTGGCAAGTGGCCTTTTCAATTGTGTGACAATGAATGAGAAGACATGAATTAACTCCAAGCATTGGGGGTGGTGGGGGTGGGGGTGGTGGATGGGGGTTGGTGGTGTGCAAGGGAGATTTGTTGTTTGCAGGACTGCTTAGTGTTAGTGGCATTGGCAGGGGAATGAGGAGTGGTGGTGGTGGGTGCAAAAGTGGTCTTTGCATGTGGTTGTCAGATGTATACACTGGTAGAACCTAAGTGAACCTTGCAATAATGAGGCAATCCTGGGCAGCATCCTCCTGCTCCATGTCTTCCTCCTCCTCTTCAGTATTGTCTGAGCAGGTTCTGTGCTCTGTGCCTTGGTCCTGCTGAAGGTCCAAACCTCACTACTCTGCAATGTTGTGCACTGTTCAGCACCCCATGACCATTCTGAAGACCCTGGCTGGTGCATATGGAAGGGCATCAGATCTGTCCAGTCACCTGAAGCACAACTTCAGCAAGCCTTGCCGTGTTCGATGACACATTTGGTGATCCTATGCCTTTCATAGTATCACTCCTGGGCCTCATTCCTCAGGTTTCTGAGCGGTATCATCAGCTGTGTTTTAAATAGGTATCCCTTGTCTCCAAATAGCCAGCCGGTAACTCTGCTTCAAGATGCGAAGTGATCAGGCAAGGTAGACTGCTACAGCATGAAAGCATCATAGCAGCTGCCCAGGAATTTTGCACGCATCTGCATAAAGATTTTTTTGTGGTTGCACACCAGCTGCACATTGATGGAGAGGAAACCCTGACAGTTCACAAATACTCCTGGATGATGTGTGGGTGCCTTAATTGCCACATATGTGCAGTCGATGACACCCTGCACCTGAAACCAACCAAAGGCGCAACCTGAGCACCCGCTCACTCTGACTGGCCTCATGGCAGGATAAAAATACATAATTGCCTGCCCTGGCAAAGAAGCAATCAGTCCCCTGTCTTAGGCATTTGTGGGCCACTGACTGCGAGATCCTGCAAATGTCTCCAGCAGAGACCTGGAAGAATTCAGAGGCAAAGAAGTTGAGAGCGGTGTTGACTGTGACAGCCACTAGTAAAATGTGGCCACCAGGTCCAGCTGGGAACAGATCTTGTTCTAGCAGGGTACAAATGTCTGCCACCACCTGACATCTTAAGCCTCCTGAGATATTACCGTTCCGACATGTTGAGGAAGCTTATCCACTACTTGTAGACCCTGTATTCTGCTTTTTATATATTTGTTTGTGGATATGGGCGTTGCTGGCAAGGCCAGCATTTATTGCCCATCCCTAACTGCCCTTGAACTGAGTAGTTTGCTAGACCATTTCAGAGGGCATTTTAAGAGTCAACCATATTAAACAACAGGCTGCTGCTGGTGCTGCTTCTGTTGGTACTCCTGCTCCTGCTGGTGCAGGCCATCTTGGTCTTCATCTGAGGTTCAAAGCAAGTGTTAGCGGCACCCCCTGCTGATATGATAGATCAGAGCTCCAAAGTGCAAATCAGACCTCCGAAGCTCCAAAGGGTAGATGTAACCTTCAAAGTGTGTAAAGGAATCTCTCAGCACAGGTACTGTGAATAAACCCTTTCACACAAGCAGACAGGAAATGAGTTGTAAGTACTGAGTACTTATTGGCATATTTCCAAGTCATGTCTTCAGCCCCTCAATTGTTGATGTGTTCTCACCTTGCTTTCACTGATGAGTTCCAGGAAGCGCAGGAAACGCATGACCCTATGTTAAGTTGCAAAACCCACATTGATATCACTCTGTGTGATTAACATATTAGAGTTGACAACCCACTTCCCACTCGAGGGAGTTGCATGCATGCAGACTAACGCACTGGAGTCAAATGTGGAAGTCGGAGGGTTGGAGTCGGTTTCCCAACGCACTCACATTTTTCCAGCATTTCACTTCCCAACTCACATCCAAACCAGCCCGTTCACCCATGTCTAAATTCACCCCTTTATTTTCCCTGCCTGTGGAGAGAGTGTTAAGAGGTCATCAAATTTAAAACTGTCACTAAGAGAGTGAGGAGAGAGTTTAAGAAAAATTTCCTCACACAGAGCTTCAGGGTCACTGGCCTGAAACGTTAACTTTGCTTCTCTCCACAAATGCTGCCAAACCTGCTGAGTATTTCCAGCATTTCTTGTTTTTATGTCTCCATCTTGAGGTGCCCACTGAAGAGTCTGGTATTTGTTTAAAAAAAACACTGGTCATAGCTGCAAGGCCACTCCTGTTGTTGGGAAATCCCTCCTCAGGATGGCCAGCGGCCATAGATGTGACCCACTGATAGCCATAGCTTGGGTAGGGGGGTTTGATTGTAGGAGGCTTTGCGGGACCCCCCCAGGCCAGACATCAGCAAGTCGCCTACAGGCACCCGCCAGGCTTGGTCCTCATTGGAGTCCCATCTAGTGGTGTGTCCAATCCACCCACAAATGGACAGTTACTTATAGATTGGATACCTGCCAGTGCTGGGTGGATAGCCTCTGCCAGTGATGACCTGCCTCCGGAAAGATCGGCCAATTGTCATGAAATTACTCCTGGTCCTGCCTTCTAGCCCCGGTCCCTGCCTAGAAAGAGCCAGCACATACATGATAGCTGAATGGCCACCTGGTGTAGTTCTATGGCTCTATGGATTCTAGCAGTATTGGCCAAATGGTATCTTTATAATTTTATGGATTAAATTGAATGGTACAATTACCATATAGCTTTGCTGCTGTTAGCTGCCTGACTTTCATAGACAGCATTGACAGTACATAAATTGAAACTGCTTTGGAAGTACCAAGATTCACCTGGCATCTCTAGAGACAGAAGTTCCACAGAAGCAATGTAAATGCTGTCTTCAGTGACACTAGTCACCATTTATTCTGCTAGCAAGTGGAGTTCAGTGACTCAGGCTGTGGGCCACTGGCCAGAAAATAAAGCCACAAATCATAACTGTCAACTAATGTAAACAAGATGGATATCACAGCAATAGGAGTTCAAAGTGTCACAAAGCCAATTCTTCTTCTAGTGCAGTGGGTTAGCACAGTGGGGTTGGGCTTGAAATATACAATGGAAAATATCTACTGATTATAAATGTTTTACATAAAATGAGTTTGGCTTCTTTTCTCCACTACCTTTAAACCCCTCTCCCTTCCCTCACCATCCTGACTTCCAACAAGAATGAGGAGCCCATGGACTTCTTGGTCACTAAGTTTGAGACCATCAGTTCAGCTGACTCTGCTGCATTCCTTCCTTTCCAGCACCAAAGTGCCCACAACTTGGTCCAGACATGCTGTCAATTGGCAATCTCATACAAAGACAGCATAAGGACAGCTGCTGTCACCAGTTATTTCTGAGACGTTCTGTTCTGGTGTTAGGTCTAGGTACGTTATTGCATCTGACCAGGCGTGCCTGGACCACGAAATGTTCTGTTCCCCAACATTGATATCCCTCACTCTACTAAGCACTAAAAATTCAACAAACTAAAAACGTTGAGTTTTCCTTTAAGTCTAATTGACAGTCATCAATGACCTCAGCGTGAAGTCAGGCGAACAAGAAAGAGCATAACAACAAAATACTATTGTTCATGGTCTGAATGAAACTCACTTGGAGAACTGGTGCTTATTGTTTGTGTTAAAGGGAAACAGCTCTCAGTGGTGAAGAAAAATAACCTTGCGCAGACTGAAACCATGTGAGTGCAGTTAACGAGGCTTTAGCTCCAAACTAAAATTCCTACTTCTAGATATAAGGCAGTGCTTCAAAGCAGATTTGTAGCAGGCCAGTAGAAAATCCGTTTGACATTGACTGATGGCATTAAAAACATTGAGTTTTGAAGAGGGTTGAGGAAAACAGTGGAAACACAGTATAAAGTAAAACACTGGTTGATTACATCTGCATCAATTGAATTTGAACAGAGTATCATTTTTTGGTATAAATGTAGAATAACTTGCTGCATCAAAGTTATCTGTGAAATTAGATGGCAGTTATCTGGAAAAAAACTTGCATTTATGTCGCACCTTTCACATCCTCAGGATGTCCCAAACAGCTTCACAGCCAATGAATTATTTTGGAAGTGTAGTCACTTGTTACATGGAAAAACACAGCAGCCAATTTGAGGAAAACAAAGTCCCACAGCCAGTAGATAAATGACCAGATAACCTTTTTATGGTTAT
Source organism: Heterodontus francisci (assembly GCF_036365525.1). NCBI lineage: Eukaryota > Metazoa > Chordata > Chondrichthyes > Heterodontiformes > Heterodontidae > Heterodontus > Heterodontus francisci. The sequence continues at coordinate 31,822,125 of NC_090376.1, read as the reverse complement.
GTGATAAATGTTGGCCAGAACACTGGAAGAATTGTCTCATAATTTTTGAAAAAGGGTCTCAGTTTAACATCTCTGAAAGGCAGAACCTCCAACAATGCAGAAGTCCCTCAGTAGTGCACTGGTGTGTAACCTAAATTATGTGCTCAAGTTTCCTGGAAGGGGGCAGAACCCCAACCTATCGACGCAGAAGCGAAAGTGTCACCACTGAGCCAAGATGATCAAATTACTGATCAACCTATTAAAAACAACTAGTCTTGGAAAATAGCTGGCTGGCACGATGTTGTTAGGATCATGAACTATTAAAAAACGTAATAAGCCAAAAATTACAAACCACACCTCAAAGAGCATTAAGTAATAAAAATAGGAAATTCTTTATACTGTAACACCCTTTGATAGGACAGAAAATTCTATTTTTAGAGAAAATCTATGCCTGATTTCTCCTCATTATTCCTGGCTACAGTTTTGTGGCAGCAAACATCACTGGCAGAAGCTGCCAGACTATTGTTAGCACTAAGTATCTAAATGAATACTTCAAAACCATTTTGAAGGTTATTCTCTAGGCTGCAGGTACAAATGCACCTTTGACCAACTTTGAGCAAAGAACATTCTGCCCAAATCATTCACTGTGATAGTACCAAAATATCTGCTGAAAAACTGCAGTGACGCTCTTGCTGGTATGCTTGGAAAGGTAAGAGTGGAACCAATTGAAGGCGATCCCATTTAGATGGACAATGGAAGAGAGGCATTGGAGGAAGATGTTGTGGTTGACTGTGCCAAAAGCTGTAGAGAGGTTATAGAATCATAGAAAGTTTACGGCACAGAAAGAGGCCACTTGGCCCATCATTTGTGTGCCAGACAAAAAATGAGCCACCCAGCCTAATCCCACCTTCCAGCATTTGGTCCGTAGCCCTGAAGGTTATGGCACTCTAGGTGCACATCCATTTACCTTTTAAATGAGTTGAGGGTTTCTGCCTCTACTACCCTTTCAGGCAATGAGTTCCACACCCCCAACATCCTCCAGCTAAAAAAAATCTCCCCTCTAATCTTTCCACCAATCACTTTAAATCTATGCCCCCTAGTCACTGACCTCTCTGCTAAGCTAAATAAGCCCTCCTCATCCACTCTTTCCAGGCTCCTCACAATTTTGTACATTTCAATCAAATCTTCCCTCAGCCTTCTCTGTTCCAAGGAGAACAACCGCAACCTATCCAATCTTTTCTCTTAGCTGCATTTTTCCAGTCTTGGCAACATCCTCATAAATCTCCTCCATACCCTCTCTAGTGCAATTACAACCTTTCTGTAATGAGGTGACCAGAACATAGGTTATCTTTTTGGTCTTTTATGGGCCCTACTCTTTCCTTAGTCATCCTCGTTCTCTTACTCTTAATGTATTGATAAATACAGATAAATGTAGTGAGGTAAACGAGAAGGATTGTGCACATGGTTGATCTCTATCTCAGGTCCATTTATCTGCCTTTGATCCATATCTCTTGATACCCTTACCTAATAAAAATCTGTCGATCTCAGTCTTGAACATGCAACAGTGAGATAATTTGTGTTGGCATTGTGTTTGGCATTTGTTGCTTCCCACATATAATGGACTACAAGCTAAACACACTGACATGATGGCAATATAAAGTGTCCTGCTGGAACATGGACATACTCGTGCATTTGGAAATATCTTGAACAGATCCAACAGCACTGTGTATTCTCCCTCTCTGATGCTCCACCAAGCTTAACCTTGTAAAGATAGGCAAAGTACTGAGCACACTTACCTTGGCATTCTTCCTGACACCAGCATATTATTTTGCTCATCTGCAGCCATGTCCAGAGTGCAAATGAGACAACATTCATAATTATAGCTGCACCCACCCAGAATGTCCCTCAACTCCGAAAAAGACCATACTTCTTGCAAGACTTCCTGCAGCAGGAGCTCCCGAGATCCTTCCTTAAAGGGAGCAATTCTGCTGCATTGCCTTGCTGCAGCCATTTCTCTCACCTCAGGTACAGGACAGTTTTAAAGGTGCCTAGTTCCCTGAGAGATGATGTTGCTGAATAACCCATCTCTTGATTTCCCCCCACCCCCCCCCCCCCCCCCCCCCAAGCAGTCCCAGAATATGATGTGCTATGTGGCAGCAATGTCACAATATCATACACCTGAGCTAAGATCATGTTGCAGTAGAGCAGTTCCACCATCCCTGTGGCCAGCCTACATCTTTGCTGGTTTCTGAACAAAACAGCAGTTGACATAAAGTATTACCAAGCTATCAATAGAGGATAGACTCATTCTAATTTCCCATTGCCAGCTCAGTCAGTCACCTTGGAGGCATTTGGACCACAGAGAGCACAAAGGGACCCTTATCTTGGTGTCCACTGAAATTGGTTTTAATTAGCATTTATAAAAAGAATATCTATCTATGTACCAAAAAAACACACTAGAACAGAAGTAAATAGGAACTCACTGTCTTAGACTGGTGGCCTACATTTCTCCATAACAACATGATAGCTCAGACTAAGAGTGTGAGCAGATTTAGATTTTGTTTGTAAAGATGTAGGGGAAGGTGTTTGTTGCAGAGAGGGTGGCATATCCTTAATCCTCCACTATTAGGGATAGTCTGGTGGTATTAGATTAATACTTTACTATCTGCCCTTGTTAAAGTTTTCTTTGATTGTACCGTAATGTGTAAAAAACAAAACATAGTGACTTTCATTAAAAAAAAGTCCCATGTTACGCCTGAATCTTTTTAAAAAATCTAGTTTAATTAAGAATTTAACATTACATGCTACCTTAGCTTATGGTCTAACTAATAGGAAAATTTGAATACATTTAGTGTAAAACTGCATACTTGCATTTTGGAGCTAGGGAAAGTCTTTAGAATTATCAATTTAATGTAGTATTTTCTCTGTACTTATTATGGTAATATTGTTTCTATTCAGTTTCAAATTTCATATGATCATGTTGCTTTCTAAAGTATTAGAAGTACCTTAAGTGAAAAAGCTTATACTTTTCTGCCTACTTTTGAGTTAAAAAACACAACTTGCTCCAGGTTTCCTGTACCATGTCATTATGTCTCCTTTTACGGATGCTGTATTTTGAGGACTTCTCTTGTAAGCACTGTCATCTTCTTTAGACACTTTTGATTCATATGCCCCTCTATACAACATACAGTCATGCAACATACAGTAAAATATTTATTATGCATAGTAGAGCTGTCCAAACAATGAAAACATTTCTTCAAACTGCTACTTATTAATCCATTGTGTTCTAATTTACCTGATTGTACCTCTGGTCTGTTGAAGTTGATGTACAGGTGCCAAGAGCCATGTCTTTATGTCATAACAGCAGTCCCCAAAAAGTCATCCGCTCATTCAGTTTGCTCGTTCACAAAGCTTCGGTGGAACGGTCTGACTCAAACTATGGGGATTATAATTCAAGCCAGAGAAATTTATAGTAACTTGTGAAATTGTGATGCTTGGCTTCAGATAGAATGTGTATATTGTGGGACTGCAACCTCTTATATACAATGTAAAAGGTGTATCTTGTGCATTGATTTTGCCAAGTATGTAGTCCACCATTTCATGGTCGGAATAATCTAGCAATGACTTAAAAACATTGTTGAGTGGCAACATGCATCTAGAGATTTTAGAAAGGAAATACCTTTTAGTGGAAGTATATTTGCTACCTTTTCAATAATAATTGAAATAATCAATCTTGCAATGACGGAAATCTCCTTTAGAAGATTGAAAGGAGACTGAGGTTTACAAATTAAGCTAAGAAATCACTTTGTTGTTACTGGTTGAGTTGTAGCAGTGAAGGATAAAAGTTCAAAGCAGTCATTCAGCATGTGGTAGATGTATAGAGGCCAGGTGTAGAGATACACAGCTCCATGCACACTGCTGCTCAGTTAAGACCAAGTAGAGCCTCTCAGCATAATTCTTTTCTCTCTTCCTCCATATTCTCTGTCTCAATTCTCTGTCATTTATGATTTACAGCGTTAGCAATCAAAGCAAAAAGTCACTTACATGAGTCATTTGAGAAGTTACAAATGTAGTAAAAGGTGTGAGAATCTGGATATCAGAACTAACCTGACTTCAACTATGACTAAATAACACACTTAAATGTAAAGGTTATTTGAATGGGACAGTCCCTTTCTTACTCATTTTAGTCAGATCCACCTCCAACTAATGTCTTGATTGGTGTTTTAGTTGATGTGTGGTATTCCTTGAAAACCTGTCAAACGTTTACACTGACAATGTGAGTAATGATAACTGTTGCAACTGTTGTATGCTATCCATGCTAACATACCATTTCAGCAGTGAATGTAGGTAACCTTGGACTTTATGGACAGTCAGGTGTATAATTTTTCACCTGTTTGAAGATGCAATCTAATCCCATCATTCAAGCTATTTGATAATATTGTTATAGCAACAATTTCTATGGTCCTGATTTCCAGAAGTTCAGATGGTAGTGTGAAGCCACACTGGTGCTGGATGTAAGTTGGAAAATCAAGCCTCTGATCTTGCACATCTTATTCACTGCACACCGCATATTGGCCCTGAATATCTTCAAACAGCATAAATAGCAAGTGACACCGAAATTTACACTGATCTAGACAGCAACTCATGGAGAAATTACCTGAAAATATCCTTAGCATCCACCGGAACATATAAACCAGCATAAAACAATGGAAAATCAGTGTAAACAAGGAAAGTGCTGAACTTATGGCATATTCTATCTTTAAGTCCATATTTCTATATGAAAATTAAAGTTTGAGGCCATCAAACCATCAGACACTATGGAAAGCAAGATGCGTACACCCTTTGTGAACTGGATGTGTGCCACCTGCCATATTGGTACAGACAGAAAATAGGCATCCAGGTTGCACACCTGAAACAGGGGGCCGGATTTTGTTCTCATCCCAAAGGCGGGTTTCATGGCAGGGGCGTTGGCTGGAGAATCAAGGCAGAATCACCCGACACAGAATTTGACACCAGGAATCCTGGTTCAGATTCTCCTGGGGGTGGAATAGGCCAATGACAACCTTTCCACCCAGAGGCCAAATAAGGGCCTCTTCCCGCTGCCACTGGGATCTTACTAGTGGCGGGGTGGAGGGGGCCTCCACTGCGCAGGGAAGACACCTCGGAAAACAAGGCACCTCCCTTCAGGCTTGGAGGGGGGTGGGGTCACTCCTTCATGGGCAATTTGTGGCCTACCAGGAACCCCCCCTCCCCCTGGACCAAATGCCCACTCCCCCCACACGCCCTCTGGGGCCTTCTGGACTGACCCCGGTGACCCCGCCTCACCTACCTCTTCTCCGGGGTTCCAGAGCTGGGCCTGGCTCAGAGGTCTCTGCAGTACTAGCAGTGGCCACTACTCCCAGTGGTGCTGCTAATACTGCTGAACTGCCAGTCCTGTGATTGGCCGGCAGCTCTTGGAGGCGGGATCCCCTCCCAATAAAGTCTTTAAAGTCTGCCAATTTAGTTTAAACCCTCCCCAACCAGACTAGTGAACATACTCGCAAGGACATTCGCCCCAGTCCTGTGAGGTGCAACCCATCCCTTTTTAATAGGTGTCTTCTGCCCCACAACTGGTCCCAATGCCCCAAGAATCTGAAGCCCTCCCTCCTGCACCATGCGTCAAACTACACATTGATCTTCCCTGTCTTCCTATTTCTAATCACGCTAGCGCATGGAACTGGAAGTAATTCAGAGATTAATATCTTCGAGGTCCTACTTTTTAACTTCCTCCCTAGTCCTGAAAGTCTGACTGTAGGACCTCAAAACCTGCCCTCTCTGTGTCATTGTTCCTGATGTGTACCACAACCTCTGGCTCACTCCATTCCTGCTGCAGAATATTCTGCACCCTCTCTGTGATGTCCTTTACCCTGGCACCAGGGAGGCAACGCACCATGTGGGACTCATGATGACAGTTACAGAAATGCCTGTCTGCCTAGCTCTGCAATCTCCTATAACAACTGCATTTCTGCTCTTTGCTGCTCTTGCCTGTGCAGTCCTTTGCCCATTGGTACCATATCTGGACTTCATGTTTTCAAGGAGTCATCCCATGCTTATTGCCAGTTCGAGAGTGGCATGCACCCTGAAGACTCCTGTACGTCCTGCCCCTTCCTACTCTTCCAAATGGCCACCAGTCTACTGTCCTGAACTGTTATTGCTTGTTGGGTGACCATCTCCTGGAAAATACAATCCAGGAAACTCTAATCCTCCCTGATGCTCCGCAGTGATTCAAGCTGCCCCTCAAGCTCGGAAATCCTGAGCTCGAGCTCAAGCAACTGGAGACATTTCCTGCACACCAGGGCCAGGATTTTGTGTTGGAGGCAGGGCTCCCAGCACTGGGCTGAAAGGTGGGGCAAAGCATACCTCTGTCTTTGCATGCCCTCCCAGAGTGATCTTCTGGTCTTTTTAAATCTAAATTTCACAAGCCAGGATTCCTGTCGCTTTAAAGACAAGGATCCTACCTTAAAGAGCTGCTGGCCAATCAGCAGCAGTATGAGCAACACAACTGCTAGTGCCGGTACTGAACCCAGGCCCAGCACTGGAACCCCAGAACAGAGGTATGTTATGCGGGGTTGCCGGGGCCAGTCTGGAAGGCACTGGCTCGGTGGGACCATGCAGTCCAGGGGGAGGAAAATCCCGGGGGGTAGAGTGGTCACAGATTACGCATGGAGGAGGAGGAGGGACATCCCCCCCCCCCCACAAAGCCCACAGGGACTGTGCCTCTTGTTACAAGGCACCCTCCCTGTGTGGCAGAGGCACCCCCTGCCACTGGTAAGATCCCAGCAATGGTGGAAAAAGGCCCTTAATTGGCCATTAATAGGCCACTTAAGGGCCTCAATTGGCCTCTAGGCTGCAAGGCTGTCATCAGCATATCCTTCCCCCGATAAGATTGCTTGGCAACAGGACCCCCGCCACCCGTCACGATTCTCCTTGCCCCCCCCTCACCCTGCCTCCAACCCTGCCTCAGGGTGGGGGGGAGGTGGTGCACATAAAAGCCCGGCCCTGGTCCCCCAAGACACATGAAGTATCCTGAAGTTCTCACGTGGTGGGGGAATTGCAAGCAACAGGTCTCAGCTGCCCATCCATGATCTAAGAAATTTCTAGCCACTCTTTTAGAATCTAGTTACTACCTTGTATAAACTATTGATATTAATTGATGCCTCTAGACTTGCTTGTGTGCTAATACTCAATACTATTTCAGTTACTGTTATACTTACCCCGATTGAAATGTTATTAATTAATTTAACTAGTTAAGCTGTAAATTTAATACAGTCCTTTATACTTTCCCGGTCCTAGTTTAAACCACCGTCCTAGTTTAGAGAAGAGAAAAACCCCCTTCAAACTCACCAACCAATCACCTACCTGCTGTCCAGTGGCGTTCCTCCTTGCTTTGTTTGGAATACAGCGTGGAAAATCCATGCTCTTCCCTGCTCTGGTTTATCAGCCACCGCTGCTACTGCCTCCAATCAGGTCTGCTCTTCCCTGCTCTGCATCAGCTGCTGCTGCTTATGTCTCCAGTCAGGTCCACTCTTAACCCACTCTGATTTATCGACCACCACTGCTGATGCCTCTATTCTAGCCCCAAAAATGTACTGAAGGGTGTCTAGTGTTCCACTGCCTAAGATACTATAAAACCTGTTCAGTATTTTATAAAAATAGCCCATACAAATTACTGAATTTATTCCTGCAACCTTTGATACCTGTTCATCAAAATAATGAAGTCACTTCCTTATGAGACCACTTTATTACATGCAGGATCCTGCAGCAAAAGGACAGGTCACTTACTTACAAGTTTCTGTCAATGATTATAATATAGAAACTTTTAAAATGTAATTACTGCTTCTCAATTTACTTCATCTTCTTTTATGTTCTTTTCAAGCTTGCTGATTCTTGCATGGTGGATCTTGGCCTTTCATCTGGGCTTTTACTTTGTAATTAGCTGCATGGGAGTATCCCAAGGTGACTGTAAGAGGTGTTTGGCAGCTAAGATTGAAAATTCATTGCGTGGAGTATTACAGTACACAGCATATTTCTGTTCAGTGCTACAAGAACAATATGCAATGTTACTCGAAAAATATGAATGAATCTGAGGGTGCAATTGAATTGTGAGAATACAATCACCACAAGGACTGTAAAAGTTCCAGGAGAAGGACCACCACCATAAATGTGGGCCGTAAATGTGAACTGGTCAGTGCCATCCACATCCTGAGAACAAGTTTACAGAAGAGTTTGGTGGTCATTTCCTCTTGCAGTGAATTGCTGCATCAGAGCGGTAGAGTATAAAATCATAGGCATAAATGTTTAGTTTAGTTTAGAGATACAGCACTGAAACAGGCCCTTTGGCCCACCGAGTCTGTGCCGACCATCAACCACCCATTTATACTAATCCTACACTAATCCCATATTCCTACCACATCCACACCTGTCCCTATATTTCCCTACCACCTACCTATACTAGGGGCAATTTATAATGGCCAATTTACCTATCAACCTGCAAGTCTTTTGGCATGTGGGAGGAAACCGGAGCACCTGGAGGAAACCCACGCAGACACAGGGAGAACTTGCAAACTCCACACAGGCAGTACCCAGAATTGAACCCGGGTCGCTGGAGCTGTGAGGCTGCAGTGCTAACCACTGCGCCACTGTGCCGCCCGATGTTCTGATGTTCTGCATCAAAATATGCAATCTGCTTCATGGGAAATCTATTCTAACAGATCCTTTACTATGTGTATGTAACTGACCTCCCCCACCCCTTTATATGCTGCTTCTGTTGTTTGGGACGATAGGTTCAGATCAGTTAAGATTGTTCCAATTGTATCTATTTTTAATTCTTTGACTCTTTCCTCTCTCCTTTCCTGGAAGACATGATTGTTCACAGTGGCTAGGAGAATACAGGCAAACTCCTTCGTGGCTACTGAAGGCAGTATTTCTCCATGCAGCAGTCAGCAGGGGGTGCACCAGGTCAAGTTGCAAAGTGGCCTAGTTTGTGACAATGTTGCACTGGGACATGGAACCAGAATTCTCGCTTGTTTCAAAATTCAAAGTAAGTCAAGGAAAGTTGAAGTTGCAACGTCATTATTTTGTCACATAGGAATTGATTTTTAGAATATTTGACTCTTGCTGTAAGATTCGAGATCAATAACACACATATAATGCTGAAGTTTCTTCTTTTTCCATTTGCTTATAATTGGTTGGAAAGGGCAGACAGCAGAGGTCACCTGTATAAGTATAAAAACAGCACAATACATTATTGGGAGTGGTGTACAGGCCACCTAACATTAAGCACACCATAGGCCAGGGTATAAAGGAAGAAATAATGGCAGCTTGTCAGAAAGGTACAGCGATAATTATGGGGGATTTTAACCTACATATAGACTGGAAAAATCAGATGGGCAGAGGTAGCCTAGATGAGGAGTACATAGAATGTTTTCAGGATAATTTCTTGGAACAATACATTCTGGAGCCAAAGCGATCATAATATGATTGAATTTTACATTCAGTTTGAGGGAGAGAAGTGTGGGTTCAAGACTAGTATTTTAAACTTAAATAAGGGCAATTATGAGGGCATGAAAGCAGAGCTAGCTAAAGTGAACTGGCAAATTAGGTTAAGGGACAGGTCAATAGAGATGCAGTGGCAGACATTTAAGGGGATATTTCATAATACACAGAATAGATACATTTCTATGTATCTATTCCAAGGGTGGGACCTGCCATCCATGGTTAACTAAAACAGTTAAAGATATTATCAAACTTAAAGAAAAAGCATATAATTGCACAAAGATGGATGGCAGGTCAGAAGATTGGACAGAATATAAAAAAACAACAAAGAATGACTAAAAGATTGATAAGGAAGATAAAATTAGATTATGAGAGAAAGCTAGCTAGAAATATAAAGACAGATAGCAAGACTGTACATGGCTAGTCCAGGTAGGGTACATTTGGAGATACCAAAGCTACCTCCACATCTTGACAGATTTGTTGCTTAGCATCAGTGACAAATTTCACATTAAGTAAAACAAAAAATAATAATAAATATATATTTATATAATTGTATGGCTAATTTTTATAGAGGGGATCCATGAAATTTTTATAATATGGGAGGGGGTTCTCAGAAGCAAAATGGTTGAGAACTCCTGGTCTAAATGATACAGCTAAGCCCAAAGTATAAACATAGTAGAACTGTGTTATATTTTCACTTCTTTTAAGTCACTCATTATGCTTTAAAGATATTCTCTATTATTTAGAAAAATGGACTAAAATATTGCTGTGGAACAAAAATCTAGAATATTGCCAAATTAATGGTGTTCTCTAAATTGTATCAACTATGTTGCAGTCTTTTGGTCAAAGAATGCATCTTTGTATTATATGAATGTTAGACAAAACAAGTTTTATCACTGAGATATTTGCCTATATTCCACAAATACTTATCATTTTTAATCCAAATGCACAGATCTATCATTGTAAAGAAGGTAGTGTCACCATTATGTAAGTTACGGTCATACAGTTGTGTGATTAGATCTATCAATTTGGCCGACTGACCTATTGACATAGATGTACAGATCTATATGGTACTGTGAAAGTATCAATTCTGGGAATATTTGTGGGATTCAAAACAGGCATCCTGCAAATACCTTGCTAGTAGATAAACTGAGGTTGTGTAAAAGACAATGCTCTTTTTCAAGACTTTGCATTTCTTGCAATTCAATGCCCATTGTATCCAATTGTTTGCCTTGTAAAATTGAGGTTCCACTCAATGTTAGTAAAAGCAGTTTAACAATAAGGGCTCAGCCCTGTTTTAACCATCCAAGTACTTGCTAAATTTCATTTAAGTCTTTGGCAATTTCTCAGTCAACACAAGTAAATTTAAAAAAGAAAGAAATCTGGGTAAAAACAACCAGTGTACACAGGGTTGTCAGTCTAATGCTAGAATTTTGAATTGCAGCATTTAAATTAATGATACAGGAGAGCTAGCTTGCAGGTTTTTTGCTCAAAAGTGCCAAATTTCTTATGTATTCAAATATGGCCTTTAGATGTAGGAAAGTTCATTTTACTTACAAGAATCTTAACACCTCATAGATAATAAATAAAAATACATTTACAATGGGTGGTTGAGTTTCTGGAACCACCTTGGCAACATTTACAAACTGACAATATGTCAATATTCTCAGACACCTTTTAACCTTCATATCTTTAGACTTAGATCTTTAGACTTGCATCCTTACCAGAACTTTCACATCTTTTTAGACAACCTCATTAGCTTTACACAACTGAACCCAAACATGGCTCAAATATATATTGGATCATTTCTTGTTACTTAATCTATCTTTCCTAAGGACCCTATCTTATTCTATTGTTGAATACCGTATTCTGTTAAACCTTGCAAATCACAGATGGTTTGGAAATTCTAGATGAGTGTAATTTATGCTACCAGCTGCAGGAGGGTAGGTTGGAGATTAACTGTTATGACAGGGTAATAATAATGTGGCAGCAATTTAAATGATTTTTTTTAATGGGGCGTTGGAGATCTCATATATAGGGCATTGGGGCTAATTTTGACTTTAGATGAGAGAGTACATAAAGCCACATTGGATCAGCTGTCTCTTACAGCTCTCCCCCAGGGGAGAAATGTATAATGGGTGGCTGATCCAGTATCACCCATTATACACTGTCACCCCTATCAAAGTCAAAATTACGACCACTGATTTACCAATGCAATGCGATATTGGAAGAACATGATTACATACCTATGCTCCCCCAAACACTTGAGTTTCTCAGTACATGACTCTATGACTCTACATCTCTATGTAAGGTTGTTATCTTGGCCAAGCTATCAAAGGGAAACTCTGGAGGGCAAGTTTTGTGCGGCTTTACTCCCAGCTCAGAGTTTTATTTGGCAGGAGCATGGAATGCATAATTAGCCATATGCTAGGTGATCTGCCCCCTAGGCTCCCATCGGATGAGACTCTCTGCTGGAGAAAGGATATCCTCCCAAAAACTTCCAAACAAGAAAGGAAAGAAAATTTGATGATAAGTTACACTGCATCGTGAACAGAGGCCTAACGGTAGTTCAGCTGCCCTTGCATGAGGATGGATTGGTGTGTAGTACAGGGGGAACCTAGAGAAGTGAAGAAAAAATAAAGCAACGGCAAAGGAGATTAGCTTTTAAATATATATAAAAGAATGTTATTTATTTACTTTTATTTAGAGATACAGCACTGAAACAGGCCCTTCGGCCCACCAAGTCTGTGCCGACCAACCACCCATTTATACTAACCCTACAGTAATCCCATATTCCCTATCACCTCCCTACACTAGGGGCAATTTACAATGGCCAATTTACCTATCACCTGCAAGTCTTTGGATGTGGGAGGAAACTGGAGCACCCGGCGAAAACCCACGCAGACACAGGGAGAACTTGCAAACTCCGCACAGGCAGTACCCAGAATCGAACCCGGGTCCCTGGAGCTGTGAGGCTGCGGTGCTTCTTTATTTTTCAGAGGAGTAAAAAGAACAAAGGTTACAGATAATTTAACAGTCTTAAACAATACTGCTAACAAATGTGAAAAATAGCTTTACTAAACAGTCTGAGAAATAATTTTTCAGCCGCCACAACAACAGTGGGGAGATGCAAAACAAGCAAATGTGAGACGATAGTCAACTTATACAGGTTTGGATGTGAAAGACCTAATTATATTTATCCTAGTAGCAAAACTCTGGACAAAATGTTCCCATCAAGTTAATAATAATTGTTATGTCTGTCTTGGAGCTTTAATACAAAGTATCATTCATATTCCAAATACATTCTTTCTAGGAAAAAGGTCTCAGCTGAAAGTGATCCTGACACATTCCATACAATGAAGTATGTCCAATGCCTTTCCTATAATAGCATTATGAGCCACACCCTGATGTTTGTAGAAGTGTCTTCTCGTCACATGGAGTTAACTCACTTCTGCTGAATTCATTCCAGGACTGGGACCCTGTGATGTATGTTTACAGTGTGAAACTTTACTTAGAGAGCTCAAAGTCCTGCCCCCATATTGTTAGTATGACAACCAAGACCAGACAGGAATTGACCCAGAACATTACAAGTTCATCAGACAATTCAAATTTTGAGTCCTTATTTCCTGATTTTGTTTTTGCTTGTGGCGTGAATTCTTTGGGGAGCCTTGGAATACAAATAATTGTTTTAAAATAAAACAGCTTAGTTTGACTTATTTGATTTCAATTGAACATTTAGATAATGATTTTGGAAAGTGCCACATATTGTACAAACAATCTGTTCCTAAGCTTCTGTCAATGCTTTTGGTGAGCTGGATTTTAGGAGGTGTGAAAGAGCAGCCTGGGATAATGTGTTACCAATTCTTCCCTTTTATTGTGGATAAGTACCCAGGTTTCACTCTTGTGTTTCTTCCAAACAGTACAGAAAATTTAAAGCTTTTAATAATTAACTCATATAGTTGCCAGGCTAAAGCTGAGTGTTAAAACTTTTATTTTTAGTCCCAAATCTTATAGCTATTTCCCATCCCCATCTCCATTCCCATTCCCATCAGTATTTCTTAGTTGAGGAGGACTGTACTAATTTTTTTTCCCCCAGGTGAGCAAGAGTCAAAGAGGTCAGTTTGCTCTCTGATTTCCTCCCGCTATTTTTCATTGGCTAAGTGTCTTGGCTAGACCACCTGGTTGAGATGAGCTAAATTTAACATTTTGATGGTGTGGATAAAAGAGTTACTATGGGTAAGTCCAATTAGAAAATACTACTTTAGACAGTAAGGGTGCTTTAAATGCTGTTATGACATTTTTACATCAGTTTAATATGGTGGTAAATGATTACTGTTTGTGAATAAAAGACCTACTAATCCAATTATTGAACAGAATGCAATGAACTTAGCTAAGTCTTGCATTCTTAAGTATTTTAAACTCTGTAAGTCAGCAGTGCTGAATGTCACAATCCAGATAGGTTTTACTATTGCCAGCAATTCTAAGCAAATGCTTTTATTTTAATTTTTACTTTGATAAGTTATTCTAGCAACAGATTCCGGATTATTGATTCAGTTCTTGCAGTAGAGTTAAACCCTTATTTACTCACCATAGTCCCATCTATGGTAGGCAGTATTGCTTTTGTGTCACAAACATTCACACTTGCACACAAAGGGTCACTAGATGTTCTTCCCATTTTGTACACAAACGTAGCAACTGATGAACACTCTAAGATGTAATGTAAATGTAACCTGAAATGGCAAGTGTAGTGAAGCACCTCATGTTCTGTTTGAAAGAAACTGATCTGTATTGCACTTTATATAATGTCCAATTTGAACTGTTCTGTCATGTATTTTTACAAATTTTATGAATAAATTATATTATGGGAGAAAAAAAGCTAATTCAGCATTCACCAGGAAACAAACCTGGGACCATCTCAATCTCTGTGATTCACTAGTGATTCCAAATGAGCCACCAGAAAACTTTGATAAGCGTTTCATCAAACTTACATTCTATAAAATAGCCACTTGAACTATTTTTCAAATGCAACACCAGGTTAATTTTAAAAAATTTGTCACCTGTTTCCTCCCATAAGTTGCCTCAATGCTCTAATCTCATTAATGTTTAAACTGAAAACACCAGTTAATTCACAACAAAATAAAAACTACAAGCTCATATTCAATTTTGATCACCTTAAAGGCTAATAGATGATCACTTGGGGCTTTATTACAACTGTACCTTGAAAAGAACTGTGCTGCAAAGCTTCATTGTATCCAAACAACCTACATCCCGATGACAGATTGTTTTGTTTCAGTAAGTAATTGTCATGCTCTTTTGCCTAATTAAACACCTATTTACTTGCTTTGGGTTCACTACCATCTGGAGGTCTGTATCTTGTCATGCTGTCAGCTGTGTTCACGTGCCAAACGAATGGCAGTTTAGATGGTTACCTAAATCAAAACTCAATGAATAATCAGGCTAGGTTAATACACAAAATACTAGTTGACAGATTGAGAGCAAATTGTTCTAACAGGAAATAAATAAACTGAAATACTTTTCTGGAAGCACAATATATCTTGGCATGTTTATCATGAAGGAACGTATACTCTCCTTCAAGCGAGATGATTCATGACAATATATTGGCCTGGTGATGTCCTTGCAGATGGAAATCAATTAGAAATCACTGAATTGATTTGAACTTCCAATTTTTAAGCTATTATTCTCACTGTAAAAACCCTTGAAAAAGTTATGCCTTGTTGACTAAGGTATAGCCGGATTTTTTACTAAATCACTATTACTACTGAAGGACCTTTCTTGCCCTGGAAAGCTAATTTTATACCTGTGGAATTTCAAATGTCTTGATTCAATGATAAAATTCCATTATTTTTTGAAATAATAACTTCTTAAAAGTTTGTTTATGATGTTTCAGCTTCTACCTTAATCCCATGTATATCCTAATCTTTATTCCAATTTCTGTGAAATTATTTTTAAAAAGTGAACGATAAAACCTACTACATGGTTTGCTGTCTATGAGAATTCTTCAATATGATTGGCTGTTTAGCCTGCTTGATGACATCGCTATTGCTGGACAAGAATTGCTACGAGAATGAAATTAACATCAGGAAAGGTGAAATCCACACCACAGAGCTCGCTAGATCTTTGTTGGAAGCTTTCTTTTGTGTCAGTGGTGAGTGCTACCACTTCGCCACTGACCGTAAAATCCAGGCCATTGTTTGATTATACAATAGCAACAGCACACATTTGAAAATATTTTGTCCCTTATTACTTGCTGATAAATATCAAGTAAAAGCAACAATTTATATTTCATACAATGAACATGGCTATGAACCATTAAACAGCAAGGGCCGAGTGAAAAAGCAACCAGGTTTGGGTCCTAGCAATGTGCCTCAGCAACAACACATTTCTGACTCCAAGAACCAGCACTGTTTGGTTGCTGCTTGCCATCAACATTGTCCTTCATTACCTGTGCAAAAGACACCTCAAGTTGAGTAAAGCCATTGGCATTGGAGGTTACATTATTCTAAGGGAGGTTTTACAAATGACCACTCCCAATGTGAAGCTGTGGAATTCAGGAATTCGGGTGGAGAGGCCATGGGGCGCACAGGATATTCTGTCTCTTAAGTTTAATGAGCAGAAATTCCTGCGGGTCACACTGACCTCTCCTATAGTACATTGGGAGTACAAATTTATGAGAGCTATCCTTCTGCTTGTTAGGCTAACTGCACCCAGTGTTCACATTAACATGCAGAAGTGTGGTGTCACCAATAATAGAGCCTTGACTCATTTTGTCCACATCCACAAACTGTTTCCCAGTTGAGCTCACATTAACGTATAGACCCAGCATTAGCATTTTGTTGACTTGTTAAGTCAAGGTGAGCTGGTAAGTTTGCACATGCTTCTATTCTAGCTCACATTGCATTAATTGTATATACATATACAATTCTGGCCAAGGGAGTGTGGGAAAATAGTGCACTGACACGGAACACAAAAGTCCGAGTGTATGAAGCCTGTACCTTGCTCTACGGCAGCGAGGCATGGACAGCGTATGTCAGCCAAGAGCGACGTCTCAATTCATTCCATCTTCACTGCCTCCGGAGAATCCTTGGCATCAGGTGGCAGGACCGTATCTCCAACACAGAAGTCCTCGATGCGGCCAACATCCCCAGCATATACACACTACTGAGCCAGCGGCGTTTAAGATGGCTTGGCCATGTGAGCCGCATGAAAGATGGCAGGATCCCCAAGGACACCTTGTACAGCGAGCTCGTCACTGGTATCAGACCCACCAACCTTCCATGTCTCCGCTTTAAAGATGTCTGCAAACGCGACATGAAGTCCTGTGACATTGATCACAAGTTGTGGGAGTCAGTTGCCAGTGATCGCCAGAGCTGGCAGACAGCCATAAAGGCGGGGCTAAAGTGTGGCGAATCGAAGAGACTTAGCAGTTGGCAGGAAAAAAGACAGAAGCGCAAGGGGAGAGCCAACTGTGTAACAGCCCTGACAACCGATTTTATCTGCAGCACCTGTGGAAGAGCCTGTCACTCTAGAATTGGCCTTTATAACCATTCCAGGCGTTGCTTCACAAACCACTGACCGCCTCCTGGCACTTACCCATTGTCTCTCGAGACAAGGAGGCCAAAGAAGAAGAAGAAGAGCTCACATTGCATTAATTGTATATATTGTAAAGGTGACATTTAAACAATGAGAAGAGTGAGTAAAGATCCAACATGGTGCAGAGCAGAAGACATTCTAAAGAACAATTCAACTGTTTCAGTTCCTTTACAACAAGGTTTATTTTTCTGCACATATCGGAGGAGGATAGCAAACAGCAGAGATGGGCCAGGGAGGTCCAATGCAATAATGGGGGTGACCACCAGGATCCATTAATATTCCAGACAGCATGTCCACTAAGAGCAGCAGAGTTGCTTCAGTCTCAACAAGGGACAAATGAGTAATCTTCAATTTTGAAGAGTACAAAATGGGCAGTAGCAGAGTGGCCACTTGTTATACACTCCGTCCAAATTTCCTTTCTATTGACTTTAATCAGGTAGGGTGCATAATGGGTGGCAGATTCGCTATCATCCATTTTGTGCCCTCACCAAACTTAGGCCTCAACTATTGAAAAGCTACATCAAAGATTTTCATGAGGGACCGAGTGTAATGTATCCAAGTTTGCAGCCGATAGAAAGTTACATGGGAAAGTAAGATGGCAGGATGGTGTATGACTTACAGGAGAATGGGAATATAATGTCGTTCCCCTGAATTTTCTGCAGTTGTCCTTCTCAGTGGCAGAGGCTGCAGGACTGGGAGTTTCCATGATCACCTTCCAATACCTCACCCAAGTTACTGTTCCTTTTGTGTGAGGTTAGGCAGTAAGCTATTTAACCATGGGGGGCGAAATCACAGCTGTAATTGGTCAATCAAAGAGGCTGCAAAGGGATATAGTCAGGTTAAGTGAGTGGGCAGGAACGTGGTAGATGGAATATGATATGGGGAAATGTGACATTACCCATTTTGGTTAGGAAAATAGAAAAACTGAATGTTTAAATGGTGAGAGACTGGTATTCAGAGGGCCCTGGGTGTCCTTGTGCATGAATCACAGAAAATTAACATACAGGTACAGAAAACAATTAAGAAAGCAAATGATGTGTTAGCTTTTATTATAAAGGGATTGGAGAATAAGAATAAAGGCTTATTACAATTATATAGGGCCTTGGTGAGACCACACTTGGAGCACTGTGCACAGTTTTGGTCTCCTTACCTAAGGAGGGATATACTCGCCTCAGTGGGACTGCAACAAAGGTTCACCAGACTGATTCCTGAAATGAGGGGATTGTCCTATGAGGACAGATTGAGTAGACTAGGCCTATATTCCCTGGAATTTAGAAGAATGTGAGGAGATCTTATTGAAATATATAAAATACTTAAGGGGCTTGACAGGGTAGCTACTGGGAAAAATTCCCTTGGCTGAGGAGTCTAGAACTAGGTTGACTATTTACAACTGAAATGAGTCATCGAGTCATAGAGTTACACAGCACAGAGACAGGCCCTTCAGCCCATCATGTCTGTGCCAGCCATCATTCACCTATCTACTCTAATCCCATTTTCCAGCACTTGGCCCGTAGCCTTGTATGCTATAGCGTTTCAAGTGCTCATCTAAATACTTAAATGTTGTGAGGGTTCTTGCCTCTCCTACCCCTTCAGGCAGTGCGTTCCAGATGCCAACCACCCTCTGGGTGAAAAAATTGACACCTCCGCTAAAGGAAAAAGTTTCTTCCTGTCTAACCTATCAATGCCCCTCATAATTTTGTATACCTCAATCATGTCCCCCCTCAGCATTCTCTGCTCTAAGGAAAACAATCCTAGCCTATCCAGTCTCTCTTCATAGCTGAAATGCTCCAGCCCAGACAACATCCTGGTGAATTTCCTCTGCACCCTCTCCAGTGCAATCACATCCTTCCTATAGTGTGATGCCCAGACATGTACAGTACTCCAGCTGTGGCCTAACTAGCGTTTTATACAGCTCCATCATAACCTCCGTCTTATATTCTATGCCTCGGCTAATAAAGGCAAGTATTCCATATGCCTTCCTAACCACCTTATTTACCTGTGCTGCTGCCTTCAGTGAACTATGGACAAGTACACCAAGGTCCCTCTGACCCTCTGTACTTTCTAGGGTCCTACCATCCATTGTATATTCCCTTGCCTGGTTAGTCCTCCCAAAATGCATCACCTCACACTTCTCAGGATTAAATTCCATTTGCCACTGCTCTGCCCATCTTACCAGTCTATCGATATCGTCCTGTAATCTAAGGCTTTCCTCCTCACTATTTACGACACCGCCAATTTTCGTGTCATCTGTGAACTTACTGATCATACCTCCTATATTCAAGTCTAAATCATTAATGTACACTACAAACAGCAAGGGTCCCAGCACCGATCCCTGCGTACACCACTGGTCACAGGCTTCTACTCGCAAAAACAACCTTTGACCATCACCCTCTGCCTCCTGCCACTAAGCGAATTTTGGATCCAATTTGCCAAATTGCCCTGGATCCCATGGGCTCTTAACTTCTTATCCAATCCCCCATGCGGGACCTTATCAAACTCCTTACTGAAGTCCATGTAGACTACATCAACTACTTTACCCTCATTTATACATCTAGTCATACTCCTTTAGGGCCACCGCTGTTTTCAGCACTCTGAATCTGCCATAAGCCTCCTTTTTTTTCCTTATCCCATCCTCTATATCCCTTGACATCCAGGGTTCCCTGGACTTGTTGGTCCTACCCTTCACCTTTGTGGGAACATGTTGGCCCTGAACTCTCACTATTTCCTTTTTGAATGACTCCCACTGGTCAGATGTAGACTTTCCTACAAGTAGCTGCTCCCAGTCCTCTTTGGCCAGATCCTGTTTTATCATATTGAAATTAGCCTTTCCCCAATTCAGTACCTTTATTTCCAGTCCATTTTTGTCCTTTTCCATAACTTCCTTAATTCTTGCAGAGCTGGGGTCACTATCCCCGAAATGCTCCCCCACTGACACTTCTACCACTTGTCCAGCTTCGTTCCCTAGGGTTAGGTCCAGTACCGCCCCTTCTCTTGTAGGACCTTCTACGTGCTGACTCAAAAAGCTCGCCTCTATGCACTTTAAGAATTTTGCCCCCTTTAAGCCTTTTGCACTAAGACTATCCCAGTTGATATTGGGGAAGTTGAAATCCCCTACTATTATTACCCAATTATTTTTACACCTCTCTGAGATTTGCCTACATATCTGCTCCTCTAACTCTCCCTGACTATTTGGAGGCCTGTAGTACACTCCCAGCCAAGTGATTGCCCCCTTTTTTGTTTTTAAGTTCTATCCATATGGCCTCATTTGAGGAACCTTTATAAGATATCCAGGGAGAAGACTCGGAGGGCGGAGTTCCGGACCTGTAAGTATAAAAAACCTACCTCGGGGATTCACAGCTTTCATCCAGGGAGAAGACTTGGAGGGTGGAGTTCCGGAACGGTAAGTATAAAAAACTTACCTCTGGTCAAAAAAAACTGAAAAAGTGACGTCACAGGAAAGCTGTGACCTGATTGGTTCGTAGGGAATCTGTACTGAATTTGAAAATAAAACATTGATAAAAATTGATTAAAACCCTAATTAACTAATTAATAAGTAGAGTAACTAAACCAGAGGGAGGAGATTACTGTAGTTAGCATTTAATATTTACAGTAGAAATCTAGCACTAGGGACCATATAGATAATTGTGACATAATTTAGTAAGGATTTAATAAGTATTTATTTATTTTAAATTAATTTATTAATTAGTGCTAGAAATGTCAGTTAGAGGGGTAAAGTGCTTTACCTGTGAGATGTGGGAGGTCCGTGACGCTTCCAGCGTTCCGGACGACTACATCTGCAGGAAGTGTACCCAGTTGCAGCTCCTCACGGACCGCATGGATCAGTTGGAGCAGCAACTGGACGCACTTAGGAGCATGCAGGTGGCAGAAAGTGTCACAGACAGGAGTTTTAGAGAAGTGGTTACACCCAAGGTGCAGGCAGATAGATGGGTGACCACTAGAAGGGGCAGGCAGTCAGTGCAGGAATCCCCTGTGGCTATCCCCCTCTCTAACAAGTATACCGTTTTGGATACTGTTGGGGGGGATGGCCTATCAGGGGAAAACAGCAGCAGCAGCCAGAGCAGTGGCACCACGGCTGGCACTGTTGTTCAGCAGGGAGGGACACAGCGCAGAAGAGCAATAATTCTAGGGGACTCTATAGTCAGGGGCATAGATCGCTTCTGTGGATGTGAAAGAGACTCCAGGATGGTATGTTGCCTCCCTGGTGCCAGGGTCAAGGATGTCTCTGAACGGACAGGGGGCATTCTGAAGGGGGAGAGTGAACAGCCAGAGGTTGTGGTACACATCGGTACCAACGACATAGGCAGGAAGAGTGACGAGGTGCTGCAGGGGGAGTTTAGGGAGTTAGGTAGAAAGTTAAAAGACAGGACCTCTAGGGTTGTAATCTCGGGATTACTCCCTGTGCCACGTGCCAGTGAGACTAGAAATAGGAAGATAGTGCAGCTAAACACGTGGCTGAACAGCTGGTGTAGAAGGTTTCAGATATCTGGATCATTGGGATCTCTTCCGGGACAGGTGGGACCTGTACAAGAAGGACGGGTTGCATCTAAACTGGAGGGGCACAAATTATCCTGGCTGCGAGGTTTGCTAGCGTCACTCGGGAGGGTTTAAACTAGTGTGTCAGGGGGGTGGGAACCAGAGCAGTAGGACAGCAGGTGAAATAACTGAGGGGGAACTAGTAAATAAGGCCAGTGAGACTAAGAGGAAGAGCAGGCAGGGAGATGTTGCTGAGCACAGCGGGACTGATGGTCTGAAGTGCATTTGTTTCAATGCGAGAAGTATAACAGGTAAGGCAGATAAACTTAGAGCTTGGATTCGTACTTGGAAATATGATGTTGTTGGTATTACAGAGACTTGGTTGAGGGAAGGACAGGATTGGCAGCTAAATGTTCCAGGATTTAGAAGCTTCAGGCGGGATTGAGGGGGATGTAAAAGTGGTGGCGGTGTTGCATTACTGGTTAAGGAGAATATCACAGCTGTACTGCGGGAGGACACCTCGGAGGGGTCATGCAGCGAGGCAATATGGGTGGAACTCAGGAATAGAAAGGGTGCAGTCACGATGTTGGGGGCTTACTACAGGCCTCCCAACAGCCAGCGGGAGGTAGAGGAGCAGATATGTAGACAGATTTTGGAAAGATGTGAAGGTAACAGGGTTGTAGTGGTGGGTGATTTTAACTTCCCCTATATTGACTGGGACTCACTTAGTGCTAGGGGCTTGGATGGGGCAGAATTTGTAAGGAGCATCCAGGAGGGCTTCTTGAAACAACATGTAGATAGTCCAACTAGGGATGGGGCCGTACTGGACCTGGTATTGGGGAATGAGCCCGGCCACGTGGTCAAAGTCTCAGTAGGGGAGCATTTCGGGAACAGAGACCATAATTCCGTAAGTTTTAAGGTCCTTGTGGATAAGGATAAGAATCGTCCTCGGGTGAAGGTGCTAAATTGGGGGAAGGCTAATTATAACAATATGAGGCAGGAACTGAAGAATTTAGATTGGGGGCGGCTGTTTGAGGGTAAATCAACATCTGACATGTGGGAGTCTTTCAAACGTCAGTTGATTAGAATCCAGGACCAGCATGTTCCTGTGAGGAAGAAGGATAAGTTTGGCAAGTTTCGGGAACCTTGGATAACGCGGGATATTGTGAGCCTAGTCAAAAAGAAAAAGTAAGCATTCGTAAGGGCTGGAAGGCTGGGAACAGACAGTAGGAAGGAACTTAAGCAAGGAGTCAGGAGGGCTAAAAGGGGTCATGAAAAGTCTTGGCAAACAGGATTAAGGAAAATCCCAAGGCTTTTTATACGTATATAAAGAGCAAGAGGGTAACCAGGGAAAGGGTAGGCCCACTCAAGGACAGAGGAGGGAATCTATGTGTGGAGCCAGAGGAAATGGGCGAGGTACTAAATGAGTACTTTGCATCAGTATTCACCAAAGAGAAGGACTTGGTGGATGATGAGTCTAAGGAAAGGAGTGTAGATAGTCTCGGTCATGTCGTTATCAAAAAGGAGGAGGTGTTGGGTGTCTTGCAAAGCATTAAGGTAGTTAAGTCCCCAGGGTCTGATGGGATCTACCCCAGAATACTGAGGGAGGCAAGGGAAGAAATTGCTGGGGCCTTGACAGAAATCTTTGTATCCTCATTGACTACAGGTGAGGTCCCAGAGGACTGGAGAATAGCCAATGTTGTTCCTTTGTTTAAGAAGGGTAGCAAGGATAATCCAGGAAATTATAGGCCGGTGAGCCTTACGTCAGTGGTAGGGAAATTATTAGAAAGGATTCTTCGGGACAGGATTTACTCCCATTTGGAAACAAACGAACTTATTTGCAAGAGGCAGCATGGTTTTGTGAAGGGGAGGTCGTGTCTCACTAACTTGATTGAGTTTTTTGAGGAAGTGACGAAGATGATTGATGAAGGAAGGGCAGTGGATGTTGTCTATATGGACTTCAGTAAAGCCTTTGACAAGGTCCCTCACGGCAGACTGGTACAAAAGGTGAAGTCACACGGGATCAGAGGTGAGCTGGCAAGATGGATACAGAACTGGCTCGGTCAAGGAAGACAGAAGGTAGCAGTGGAAGGGTGCTTTTCTGAATGGAGGGCTGTGACTAGTGGTGTTCCGCAGGGATCAGTGCTGGGACCTTTGCTGTTTGTAGTATACATAAATGATTTGGAGGAAAATGTAGCTGGTCTGATTAGCAAGTTTGTGGACGACACAAAGGTTGGTGGAGTTGCAGATAGTGATGAGGTCGGGTCGGGCACGGGAATAAATCAAAAGATTAGGGCCGGGTCAGGCTCGGGTCGGGTTTTATTTGCAGACCCGAGCTGGCCTTTATCTGTGCAGTCCCTTAGTCCCTGTCTTGCAGGTGCCTTTGATTGTCCTAGTGCTCTCCCTCTGGCTGAAGAAAGCCTGCTGACTTTCACGAGGGGAGACTGCAGGTGGCCTTACAGGAAGACTTTGACCTTGCGGGCCCGGCTTTGAAGTTGACCACTTTGGCATGGGTAGCAGCAGTCTGGGCTGGCTGACTGAAAGGCACTGGTGGAGTGGCAGTGGTGGGAGCATCAATACTATCATCCTAAGAAAGCACAGCAAGTTACTGACAACCACAGAGCCACTGACAATTCCTCAGCAATCCTAGTAATCTATTGGAGGACAGATTGCTGGACTGTTCTGAAAGCTAGCATGTTACTTTGAGCACTAGTATCCACAGCCATGAAGACAGCAGTCTGAGCCTGCATGGTACCAAGCTGGGCTTGCATGGCAACAAGCATGGTTCTCATGACCTCAGGTTTCTCTTCAGATCGTATAAATCTTTCGCCTTTTACTAAAGATTTCCGTGGAGAGGAACACTCAGAGTTTTAAATAATTTTTTGTAGCCCTGCTTTTAGTGGGGTTTCTATTTCAATAAATGAAAGATGTTGTAAAAAAAAGAACTGAGACATTGGGTGGCTTCTGCCTGTGCTACAATGGAAGCTGAGACATCGGCCACCAGATGTGCAACATGGCTGGGTCCACACATGCTGTGAGGGAATTGGCCAAGATTGCCATGTGGATACAATGAGCTCCAGGCACTGTGTGAAGTCCTGTGCTAAGTTGGAACTGACTACTTCATGCTCATCGACAGTGACACCAGGCTATCTGGCAGTCCTGCTAATCCACAAAGCACCTCAGTGTGCATGACCATCAGCATTCTCTTTGCATGCTGCACAATCAAAGTCCTCACCTGAATCCCCTGCAGACAACTTGTCCACAGCCTCGTCTTTCAGTCAGTTGACATACAAACTATCTTTTCCCCTGGCCTAGCTATAGCCCACTCATGTCCAGTGACTCACCATGTGCAGATCCCAACTCTATGCTATATATATATTCTCTACACTACACTCTAAGCACAGTGCCAGTATCTGAACTAGTGGTTGCATGTGTCAGATTGAGTGATGGTGTCTTTTTTATCAGAAGCCAGGTGTAGCTGTCACCCTTCCTCATAAGACTGCACTGGCTGGCCAGATGGCAGTTCTTGGGTATCTGAAAGCAGAAATGCAGAAGGGGAGGGTTGGGGTGAGGGAAGGAGGGGTGTGTGGAAAGCAAGGGATCCATGGTCACACAATCTGCAGTTGGCACTTCATGCCAGTGAGCAGGTTGAGGATGAAGGGGCATAAGACAGGAATATATATTATCATCCTGAATGTCCTCAGCAAAACCAGACACAGCAGCCTCTGTCACAGCCCGCCTCATAATGTGGAGAACCCTCTCCTCCACCCAGTCAGTAGCATGTTCCACACTGGGCTGCACACTGAAATAATTTAGATGAGGAAACAGCGCAAAGTTTGTGTGCTGCCTGCCTCAATGGACTGGGCATGAGGTGATTGCGCAATCCCCAAGCCTGAAATTGGGCCTTGACAAATTTCTCCTGGCCTAGGTTTGCCACACTCTGATGGAGCAGTTGGCTGCTTGAAGCCTGACTTTATGTTTAATTGGACTTTAGTTTTTATCAATATTGGACGATGGCCTTTTTAATAAACTGTGATGTAAGTTTTAAGATGCCATATTGTGTATTTATTGAAAATAATAGTGAAGGTACAGTGTGTTTAGTGAGATGCACCTCTGTGCCTACCTTTTGTGGTTGATATATTCATGTGTCATGGTATTTCCACTCTTAACACTCTAATGTGACATATTACTGGAAGGAATAGTTGTGAAAGCTTCCCGAGAGGTAAATGTGCTTGTGATACAGCTGCCCCCTGATCTCAAAAATATGACACTCCCCATGATACTGCCTGGAACAGTCTGTCCCATCACATGGTGGGAGTCTGCTGTAGAAAAGCTACTCGTAAACTGAAAGCCAACCACCTACTCCTTTCCTTCTGGTCACATGGTCCTGCTGGAGGCCAAATCATTCTATTAGAGCACAGAGTGTTGCACTGTCATGAGCTTTCATAAACCCTCACCAGTAACTCTCTCAAATCTCTCTCAATGCTTTAACATCAAAAGTAGAAGCATTAATGAGATTTGTTTTATTCGTTCATGGGATGTGGGCATAGATGGCGAGGCCAGCATTTGTTTCCCATCCCTAATTGCCTTTGAGAAGGTGGTGGTGAGCCGCCTTCTTGAACCGCTGCAGCCCATGGGGTGTATGTACACCAACAGTGCTGTTAGGAAGGGAGCTCCAGAATTTTGACCCAGCGACAGTGAAGGAACAGCAATATAGTTCCAAGTCAGGATAATGTGTGCCTTGGAGGGGAACTTGCAGGTGGTGGTATTGCCATGCATCTGCTGCCCTTGTCCTTCTAGGTGGTAGAGGTCACGGGTTTGGAAGGTGCTGTCGAAGAAAGCTTGGCAAGTTGCTGCAGTACAACATGTATATGGTACACACTGCTGCCACTCTGCACCGGTGGTGGTGGGAGTGAATGTTTAAGGTGGTGGATGCGGTGTCAATCAAGCGGGCTGCTTTGTCCTGGATGGTGTCAAGCTTCGATTGTTTGTGGAGCTGCACTCAACCAGGCAAGTGGAGAGTATTCTATCACACTCCTGATTTGTGTCTTGTAGATAGTGGACAGGTTTTATGGAGTCATGAGATGGGTTACACACTGCAGAATTCCCAACCTATGACTTGATTCTTGAGGCAATGGTACCAGTTCTGGGGCAGAAAACTCCAAAAGGGGCGGATTGCACCCCAACAGGACTGGGACCAATGTCCTCATGGGGAGGTTCATTAGTGTAGTTGGGGCAGGTTTAAACTAAATTGGCAGGGGGATGGGCACTAGCATATAAAAATAGAAAAAAGGAAT
The DNA here is from genome assembly GCF_036365525.1 of Heterodontus francisci. NCBI lineage: Eukaryota > Metazoa > Chordata > Chondrichthyes > Heterodontiformes > Heterodontidae > Heterodontus > Heterodontus francisci. The sequence continues at coordinate 31,795,210 of NC_090376.1, read as the reverse complement.
AAGGTGCATAATGTACAAGTGTTGGACAGTACTAGAGAAGGGAGTAGTTCCATATTAGATAGAAGCAGACTGAGAAGGGCTACCAGGAATGCAAAGACAGGATCACAATGCATATATGTAAGTACACAAAGTGCGGTGAATAAGATTGCTGAGCGACAAGCACAAAAAGCAGTATGGGAATATGATATAGTGGCAATAACAGAAATGTGGCTTAAAAATGGTGAGGACTGGGTGCTTAATATACAAGGATATAAAGTGTTCAGTATAGAGAAGGAGAAAAGGGAGGTGGGGTAGCAGTACTGATTAGGGAAGACATTGGAATGTTGGAAAGAGGGGATGTCCTTGAGGGTGTAAGCACAGAACCCATTTGTTAGAGTTGAGAAGCTATTGGGGGTATTCTATAGGCTTACAAATAGTGAGAGATGTTTAGAGAGATACAGCACTGAAACAGGCCCTTCGGCCCACCAAGTCTGTGCCGACCATCAACCACCCATTTTATACTAATCCTACCCTAATCCCATATTCCTACCACATCCCCACCTGTCCCTATATTTCCCTACCACCTACCTATACTAGGGGCAATTTATAACGGCTAATTAACCTATCAACCAGCAAGTCTTTGGCATGTGGGAGGAAACCGGAGCACCCGGAGGAAACCCACATAGACACAGGGAGAACTTGCAAACTCCACACAGGCACCACCCAGAATTGAACCCGGGTCGCTGGAGCTGTGAGGCTGCGGTGCTAACCACTGCGCCACTGTGCCACCCTAGATAGAGGAGAAAATCTGCAGGGAAATCACAGAAATGTACAAGAACTATAGAGTGGTGATATTGGGGGACCTTAATTACCCAAATATCGATCTGGATAATTTTAGAGTAAAGGGTAAGGAGAGGTAGGAACTTTTGGATTGTGTTCAGGAGAACGTCCTTGATCAGTATACTCTCAGCCCAACTAGAAAACAGGTATTGCTGGATCTGGTGCTGGGAAATAAGGTAGGTCAAGTGGAGCAAGTGACCATTAGGGAGCACTTGGGTAAGAATGATTATGGTATCATAAGATTTAGACTCATAATGCAGAAAAGCAAGTAACGATGTAAGGTAGAATGGCTAGATTGGAAGAGGGCTAATTTCAATGCGATGAGAAGGGAGCTAGCCAGGATAAAATGGAACCAAAGACTGACAGGAAAAACTGTAATGGAGTAATGGGTTATCTTTAAGGTAGAGATGCTTCAGGTACAGGCTAGGACATTCCAACAAGGGTGAATGGTAGGGGAACCAAAAACAAAGCTCCTTGGATGATGAAGGAGATAGAGATTATGATGAAACAAAAAAAAGATGGTGTATGATGCATGCCAGGTGAATTCTTCAAGTGAGAGCCAGGCCAAATACAATAAGTTGAGAGGTGGGGTGAAGAGGAAAATAAGACAGGCAAGGAGAGAATATGAGAATAGAATGGCAATCAAATTAAAAGGGAACCCAAAAATCTTCTAATGGCATGTAAATAATAAGCAGGTAGTAAGAGGTGGAATGGGGCCCATTAGGGACAAAGAGGATAATACATGTTTAGGGGGACAAGGCAAGGCTAGAATATTTAATGAATACTTTGAACCAGTGTTTACAAAGGAAGAGGAATCTGACAAAATATTGTTTGAAGTGGAGAGAGTAGAGGCAATGGATAGGGTCAAAATCGAGAGCGAGGAGGTACTTAGGGTAGATAAGTCACCTGGTCCAGATGGCTTGCTTCCAAGGTTGCTAAAGGAAGTGGGGGGTGGAGATAGTGGAAGGACTTGCATAATCTTCAATTCTTCCCTAGATATGGAGGTGGTGCCAGAGGACTGGAGTGGCAAATGTGACACCCTTATTCAAGAAAGGGTGTAAGGACAGTCTTACAGGCCAGTTAGTTTACTGTGAGTGGTAGGAAAGGTTTTAGAAAGAATAATTGGGGGAAAAATCAGCTGACACTTGGAGAGGTTTGAGTTAATTAAGGATACCCAGCACAGATTTGTAAAAGGCAGATCCTACTTGACTAATCTAATTGAATTTTTTGAGAAAGGAACAGAGAAGGTTGATGAAGGGAATGTGGTGGATGTTATCTAGATGGATTTTAAGAAAGCGTTTGATAAAGTACCACATAAGAGGCTGGTTAACAAAATTGAGGCTAATGGAATAGGAGGGTTAGAGTACAATTGGATAAAAAATGTGCTTAAGGACAGAAAACAGCAAGTCATGGAAAATGGTTATTTTTCAGACTGGAGGATGGTAGACGGTTGTGTTCACCAAGGGTCAGTGCTGGGACCACTGCATTTTGTTTGCTATAGATAAATGGCTTGGATCTTGGAATACAGAGTAGATTTTCAACATTTGCCAAAGATACCAAGCTTGGAGGAGTGACATATCGTGAGGATGATGCAAACAGCCTGCAACAGGACATAGATGGGCTAACAGAATGGGCAGACAAGTGGTAGATGGAATTTAATACAGACAAGTGTGAGGTGATGCATTTTTGCAGAAGGGATAGGTTGAAGCCATATAAACTTAATGGCGCAGTTATAAACAGTGTGCAAGAACAGAGGATCCTGGGGGTGCATGTGCATTGATCTTTGAAGGTGGAAGGTCATATTAAGAGAGTGGTTAGCAAAGCATATCGGATCTTGGTTTTCATAAAAAGAGGCATTGAGTATAATGCTGAATCTTTAAAAAGTTCTGGTTAGACCCCAACTAGAGTACTGCATCCAGTTCTGGTCACCATACATTTAAGAAGGATGTGAGGATCCTTGAGAGGGTGCAGAGGAGATTTACCAGAATGGTTCCAGGGATGAGGGATTTTAGTTACAAGGTTAGGTTGGAAAAACTCGAGTTGTTCTCCCTGGAGCATAAGAGGTTGAGGGGCAATTGGATAGAGGTATACAAGATTATGACAGGCTTAGATATATTAGACAAGGAAAAATTGTTCCCATGAACTGATGGTACAAGGACTAGGGGACACAGATTGAAGGTTTTTGGCAATAGATACAAGGGGAATGTGAGGAAGAGCTTTTTTTACACAGTGACTGGTAATAACTTGGAACTCGCTGTCCATAAGGGTGGTGGAAATGGAGACAATTAATGATTTTAAAAGGAAATCGGATGGGCACTTGAAGGAAATAAACTTGCAGGGTTATGGGGATCAAGCAGGGGAGTTGGAGTGACAGGATTGCTCTGTGGATAGCTGGCATGGGGCTCGATGGGCCGAATGGCCTCTTTCTGTGTCTTAAATTACTCTATGACTATGACCTCTGACCTTATGATGGAGGGAAGGTCATTGATGAAGCAGCTGAAGATGGGCCTAGGACACTACCCTGAGGAACTGCTGCAGTGATGTCCTGGGGCTGAGGTAATTGACTTCCAACAACCACAACCATCTTCCTTTGTGATAGGTGCGACTCCAACCAGTTGAGAGTTTCCCCTTAATTCCCACTGATTGCTAAGGCTCCTTGATGCTACACTCAGTCACTGCTACCTATGTGCCAAGGGCAGTAACTCTCTGACATTCAGCTCATATGTCAATGTTTGGACCAAGGCTGTAATGAAGTTTGGAGCTGGGTGGCCCTGGCAGAACCTGAACTGAGAACTGATGAGCAAGTTAACTGGTGACTAAGTGATAGCACTGTCAATGACACCTTCCATCACTTTGCTGATGATTGAGAGTATACTGATGGGGTAGTAAATAGCCAGATTGGTTTTGTCCTGCTTTTTGTGCATAAGACATAGCTTGGCAATTTTCCACATAGTTGAGTAGATGCCAGTGTTGTAGCTGTACACCCTACTGAGCCAGCGGCGCTTCAGATGGCTTGGCCATGTGAGCCACATGGAAGATGGCAGGATCCCCAAGGACACACTGTACAGCGAGCTCGTCACTGGTATCAGACCCACCGGCCATCCATGTCTCCGCTTTAAAGATGTCTGCAAATGCGACATGAAGTCCTGTGACATTAATCACAAGTCGTGGGAGTCAGTTGCCAGTGATCGCCAGAGCTGGCGGGCAGCCATAAAGGCGGGGCTAAAGTGTGGCGAGTCGAAGAGACTTAGCAGTTGGCAAGAAAAAAGACAGAAGCGCAAGGGGAGAGCCAACTGTGTAACAGCCCCAACAACCAATTTTATCTGCAGCACCTGTGGAAGAGTCTGTCACTCTAGAATTGGCCTTTATAGCCACTCCAGGTGCTGCTTCACAAACCACTGACCACCTCTAGGCGCTTACCCATTGTATCTCGAGACAAGGAGACCAAAGAAGAAGAAGAAGCTGTACTAAAACAGCTTGGCTAGGGGCACCTGCTCCTGTGCTTGCCTTGTTGCTCCTGTAATGGTAGCATAGCTGTAACATAAAGAAAAGATTACATGATCAGTCATTGCCTGCAGTTAGGCATGTTAGAACTACTGACGCTTATTCCAAATGTACTTGCCAATCACTTGGCTAAAATCTCCCCTGCAAAAATACCCCATGATGCTTATACTACTCAATGGCAATCAGCAGATAATAGAAGCCTTGTTTTAAGACAGTTCTCAAGTGAATAATGGAGTCTGGCTTAAAAACAAGAAATGCTGGAACCACTCAGCAGAGTTAACGTTTCGGGTCAGTGACCCTTCTTCGGAACTGACCCGAAACGTTAACTCTGCTTCTCTTTCCACAGATGCTGCCAGACCTGCTGAGTGGTTCCAGCATTTCTTGTTTTTATTTCAGATTTCCAGCATCCGCAGTATTTTGCTTTTATAGTAGAGTCTGGAACCGTTTTGAACCACGTTGTCAAGGAGACAAATGACTGCAGTTGTTCATGGTCAATAACCATCTCCATTTCATAGTTGTGAGGTCAAAATCATAAAGTGAACCAACAGTGTCCATGATGTTTAATGCCACTGCTTTGCAGGAACCAGTCCTTCTTCAGTTTCTGTCTCCGTCTCTTCAACATCCATATGTAAGTGACTCATCCCGAAATTTTGCCTCCCCAGAACCTGCATCACACTCTGAAGTACCTGTTACCTACTTTAGACAAAGAGTACACCAAGTGCTGTGGTGAGGCGTGTTGATGAAAGAACTCAACTTGATGCTCCTGAGATGGTGGCATAGCTGTAACAAGAAGAAAAGATCATGTGATCTGTTCACGTGTGTAGTTAAGTAAGTTAAAACCCCTGACCTTTATAGCACAGAGATAGACTACTTGTTCCATTGTAATAAAAACAGAAAATGCTTGAAATACTTAGCAGGTCAGGCAGCATTGTGAAGAGAGAAACAGAGTTAACATTTCAGGTCAATGAATTTTGCCATGAAGGTGAAGGTGGGATTGGAGGCAGGCATGGCAGCAATTCCTCGCCACCAGCTGGCATGTTGGTCTGCCACCATGTTCCACCTCCGGCCTATTTTCAGCAAAGCAATTTCTTGGGGGTGGGGGGTTGGTGGTGTAGCCAAACAGGCCTATTAAAGTGCCAATTGAGGACTGTCTTCAAATGCCACCTGGACAGGTCCCCTGATGTGGCTGCAGCCCCTCCACTATGATGGCCTGGTAGGTGCGGCCACAGTTTATTTTGTTGAAAGCTCAATTCTTCAGAGGGCACCTCCATGTCACAGTCCCCAACCTGCCTTAGCAGCACCAACCTCTGCCGATGGGGCTGCCAATGCTCAAGAGCTGCTGGCCCTCTGATTGGGCCTGCAGTATCAAGAGCCCACCCACCATCCTTAATTGGACGGCAAGCTTGGAGGTAGCCAATTAGAGGCCGTCTCCCAGAAGATCACTGAGCTGGTCTTGCTGCCAGCAAGTGCAGGCTCGGGAGCTCCATTTGTTCCCATCATCAGGGACACAAGGCTCATGGGAAAATCCAACCCTTTAACTTTGTTGCTGTCTCCACAGATGCTGCCAGACCTGCCAAGCATTCCCAGCATATTCTGTTTTTATTTCAGATTTGCAGCATCTGCAGTATTTTGCTTTTTCAATTGTTACATTGCGCTTGTGCCAGCTCTTTGCTAAAGAATCAGAAACTCATCTCGCTGCCTCACTCTTTCCTCATTTTTTCTTCCTTTGCTTCAAATATTTATCCAATTTTTCCTTAAAAGCTGCAAAGGTCTCTGCCTCAAGCATTCCCTGTGGCAATGCATTTAGATGGTATATAAAAGAAAGAAAACTGAAAGAAAAGTAAATAAAAACCATTGAACTATAGAAGTTTACAGGGCAGTAGGCCATGCAGGCCATCATCCACAAGATGACTCTTTGCTAAAGTAATGCAAAAGTAATCCTATTGTGCTGCTCTCATGCCGTAGTCCTGAATCTTCCTCTGCTTTCAAATGGTTATCTAATTTTCTGGGTGAAAGTACAATGGTCTCTATCTCATCCACTCCGTGTGGCAAAACATTTCAAGCTCCAACAATCTTTGGTATAATGACATTTCTCTACACCATATTAGCATGTTGTTGGTCTGTCCATTTATGATCAGACAGCATTTTGGTTTCAAAACAGCTGTAAAGCTCTTTCATATCCTCTTCAATATATTTATCAATGTTACTGCAACAGATTGTCTTGTCTATCTTCTTCCAGAGCAACTCACATAGGAATGGACTCAGCAAGCCTTGCAAATGTGGGATAGTCTTTGATTAGCTACTTACAGCTCCTAGGAGTATTTCCAGTGCCAGTCTCGATCACCGACCAGGGTAATGGAATTGCTGCAATGTTAATTAGGTGAAAGTAAGACAAGATGAGGCAGCACCTGCTATTAAGACATGAACTTGATTTATTTGATAAATGGGAATTTCTGAAGTTCAACAATGTTATCCTAATCCAGAGACGAGATCACCTCACTGACATATATTGAACAGTCATTTTTGATTTTTGAAGAAAATCATAATTTTGGGGGCACATGATCACTGAAATTATTTGCATTGGAATAAATGATTATTATATTAATATACATCATGCAGCCATTATGTAGCTATTCTTTGTAAAACATGTGCATTGCTTGCAAGCAGAGATATAAACAGAGTATGCTAATTCCCTGTATGTTTTATGAAATAAAATTCAACATTATTGCAATCCAAACTCAGTGGCAGATTTTTGCTTTGATCTGGATCACATAATTTAGTCGCAGGAACCTATCATCCATTGAAATAAAGTTATCATATCCCAAGAAGTTATGTAATCTTAGTAATTAATTTTTTGCTAAGTTACTAAACAAGTTCCTAAACATGGAATATATTATAAAGATTCAAACCAGGAAAAATATATCTGACAGAATTGTAAATTGCTTAAATTGTGCATTGGGCAATGCAAAGTGGATCCCTCAATATGTTACTCCATTGTAGGACAAGTTTAATCTGTATCTTATTCGAGACATAATACCCAATGCCTGAACAGTTACAATATTTCACATAATATACACAAGGAGAATAGTTTCAGACTGAGTGAAAAATGATCAAACACTTTTGATAAGTAGAAAAAGAATATTAAATTGATTATCAACTTCTAAGTTTAAGATGGGGTTACTTCCTCCCAAGGTTGATTAAAATAGACTTCAACCAATCTTAAGAGATGATAGACATTTCTGTAATTTTGCCAGAGATCTGGGTTGAGGCTGCCTACTTACCTTAACTGTGACCTTTAGCAGCTCCAGTGAGATCTGATACATTTTGCACCCACTGATATCCTGGATTTAAAATAAGAAAGCTTTTCAGATGTAAGCACACCGCATTTTCTGGAGCTCAGCAAAGTGAAGGCCATATTCTCGGGCAAACCACATGGGAAATACTTGGGCTTTATCATTAAGGTGTTTAAGGTGAAAAGGTAGGCAGTGAATGAATTATGGGAAAGGTTGGCTCCAAATCTGGAGGACTCAAAGTCAAAGCAATTATTTTTTTTATTTGGCTACAGGGTCTTTCAGGTTTAAGGAGACAACAGTGAAATTGGTTCAGACATGTCTAGATTTTGGAAGCCTCGCAAGTTCATTTATTTCTCAAAGTGTGTAAAGCAATAGCTGGCCACAGATGAAAACTTGTACACGATTGCTGGGTTTTTCAGACTGCTGGTTGTGATACACTGTAACCATGTAGAGATACACGTTCAATTAATTAATGCAATGACATATATAGGCTGGAATTTTTCGCATGGCAGATGGAAGCAGTCCACCAACCGAAAAGTCCATGGCGATCCCGCCTCTGCTGGGCCTGGGGATCCAGTAGGGATTTTATGGTCCCCAGGACCTTGATTGATCTTGGATGGGACTTCCACCTCCTTGAGGAAGGAACTCCCGCCTATTGAAGCTGCTGGCCAATCAGCAGGCCGGCAGCTCTTAGTCCCAGCAGTGCCACTGGGAGCGGTGGCCACTGCTGGGACTGCAACCCAGCTTCCACATGAAGAGGAAGGACAGCCTGGGAAAAATATAGGTTTTTGGGGCCTCGCCAGGGGTGATCAGTCAGGCCCCAGCGAGGCAAGGTGGGTCGCTTAGGGGGGTGGGGGGGCGTGTTGGGCATTGGGGTGGTTGGGGCATCAGGGGCAGCCATCCAGCGGACACAGCCCTCCATCAGGCACAAGATGCCCGATCAGGAGGGCCCCCCATCAGGCTGTCGGAAAGCTGCCTATTTTTGTCAGACAGCTTTTCTCAGGCCTGGGCCATCTGCCTGCCAATGGTAAAATCTCCTTGGTGGCGGGCGGAGGCCCTTAAGTGGCCATTAATTGGCCAATTAAGGACCTTGATTAGCCTGAGGCAGGCGGGCCGCTTACCCCGGCCCCGTGCAAAATGATGGTGGAAGTGGGAGAGGGTGAGGAAGGGCCCCCGAGCCTCCCGCTCCATTTTGCGACCCCCCCCACCACGACCAGCCCACTCTTTGGTAGTGGGGGGGGGGGGGGGGGAGGGGGGGGCGGTGTAAAATTACATACATAAAACTCTAAGCTTTTTTGTTCCCTGAAAACACAAGTGGCATTGATAGGAGAAAAGTGATACTCTTGGTGACTGCAAAGTTCCTGGGTCTACACACAATTCCTTGACAATTAGTCAATAATATATGCCTTGATTATTTCAGTAGGACAACTGGCTGAAAAGCAATGTTTTGACTCATAACACAACTACACCAGTCCCCAAATGCTATTTGTAGGTACAACAAATGCATATAGTCCATTGTGGAAATGGATTTTCCGTGTCTTTTGGTCACTTCAATGATGATTTTCAGTGAGAGTAATCTAAATTGTATAGATTCTTTGTGATGTGCTGCACACAGCCTCTTTTAGAGCTCAGTAAAGGGAAGACTGTATTCTCAGGCAAACCACATAGGAAACACTTGGGCTTTATCAATAATGTGTTTAAGCTGAAAAGGTAGGCAGTGAATGATTATACCATTCTGAGGCGTTCCAGACCATGAATTATGAGAGATTGCATCAACCTGTATCTAACAACCTGTGTAACAAGTCACCACTAGCAAGAGAGTTTTGTGACAATTTTAATATGCAACATTTCAGCTGAGAGAATTTACTGTTTAATTTCAGTTTACAGCCATGGTTCCAGCTGAACTTGATTGCTGGGGATAATTATACTAAATGACTGTAAACTAATTTACAAATACCACTGTTCATTCCTCATATCTGCTTTGTATCAGGTCTGCACGAGATAGTCTTTCTTCCAAGTGGCTCCCACAACCTGTACAATCATGACTTTACCTTTATTGCCACATATCTAGTTATACAATGTAGCAATCCAGAGGTCATGGCACCTAATCTTGCATGTGCTCACATGCATGTTTCCCCTGTCTTCTAGAGGGTGGATTAATAAACTTGGGTGAGAGGAAGGGGGGTCAGGAGATTGGAATGGAGGGAGAGGGTGATCAGGGACTGGGGCTTGGGGAGAGGGGAGCTCAAGGGAAAGAGGGAGACTAGGGAATACGAGTTGGAAGATTCAGACTTGGGCAGGGGATGGATGTGAAAGAGAACTGGGGAATGTAGTGGGGTTCTATAGATATGATGTGCAGAATTTCCTGCAGAACTAGGAGCAGCAACACCAGCAACAGCAACATGGTGACTGAGAGCGCTGCCGAGACAGGAGCAGCCAGTAAAGGGGTGAGTGGAATCTGGGCTCTTTACGGTGGGTACCCCTTTCCTATCCTGAGCGGCGTGAAACAGGGCTGTGTTCTCGCACCTACACTGTTTGGGATATTCATCTCCCTGCTGCTCTCACATGCGTTCGTCTTCAGAAGAAGGAATTTTCCTCCACACAAGATCAGGTGGCAGGTTGTTCAACCTTGCCTGTCTAAGAGCGAAGACCAAAGTACAGAAAGTCCTCATCAGGGAACTACTCTTTGCTGACGATGCTGCATTAACATCTCACACTGAAGAGTGTCTGCAGAATCTCATCGACAGGATTGCGGCTGCCTGCAACGAATTTGGCCTAACCATCAGCCTCAAGAAAACGAACATCATGGGACAGGACGTCAGAAATGCTCTGTCCATCAATATCGGTGACTACGCTCTGGATGTGGTTCAAGAGTTCACCTACCTAGGCTCAACTATCACCAGTAACCTATCTCTCGATGCAGAAATCAACAAGCACATGGGAAAAGCTTCCACTGCTATGTCCAGACTGGCCAAGAGAGTGTGGAAAAATGGCGTACTGTCACGGAACACAAAAGTCCGAGTGTATCAAGCCTGTGTCCTCAGTACCTTGCTCTACGGCAGCGAGGCCTGGACAACGTATGTCAGCCAAGAGCGACGTCTCAATTCATTCTATCTTCGCCGCCTCCAGAGAATCCTTGGCATCAGGTGGCAGGACCGTATCTCCCAACAGAAGTCCTCAAGATGGCCAACATCCCCAGCATATATACCCTACTGAGCCAGCGGCGCTTGAGATGGCTTGGCCGTGTGTGCCGCATGGAAGATGGCAGGATTCCCAAGGACACATTGTACAGTGAGCTAGTCACTGGTATCAGACCCACCGTCCATCCATGTTCCACTTTAAAGACGTCTGCAAACGCATCATGAAGTCCTGTGACATTGATCACAAGTCATGGGAGTCAGTTGCCAGCAATCGCCAGAGCTGGCAGACAGCCATAAAGGCGGGGCTAAAGTGTGGCGAGTCGAAGAGACTTAGCAGTTGGCAGGAAAAAGACAGAAGCGCAAGGGGAGAGCCAACTGTGTAACAGCCCCAACAACCAATTTTATCTGCAGCACCTGTGGAAGAGTCTGTCACTCTAGAATTGGCCTTTATAGCCACTCCAGGCGCTGCTTCACAAACCACTGACCACCTCCAGGCGCTTACCCATTGTCTCTCGAGATAAGGAGGCCAAAGAAGAAGAAGAAGGAATCTGGGCTCTTTACGGTGGGTAAATAGGGAAAAATTGTTTCCTCTGGTGTGCAAATGGGGAAGAAGGAGATAGACATTGAGGATTCTTATTGCATTCAAGTAATTGCATGCCCTGATTTTATGGTGAAAATGCCAACACCCACTGTTCACATAACGCAGGAAGAGGAGAGGAGCAGCGACAGCCACAAGCTTCATTCCTGCTCCCTTGGTTCCTTTATAGGGCAGCAAACCCCAAAAGCAACACTGGACCAGATGCCCCTGCCCACCCCACCCCTCCCCAGCCCCCACCAGCAGCTCAACTCTCTGTGAATTGCACAAAGTTTGCAACCAGGCCCCAAGGCTCATCCGAAATTGCGTCTCTGGCCTCATTTTAATAATAGAGGTGAGCTACTGGCACCTAGCGCATCTCAAGAGGCAGCTCACCCAACACTGAGGATCAAATTTGGGTCTCCTACATTACCGGGCAGTGGGCAGATGAAAATGCAGGGGGACCAAGCCTGACCCTGCAGTTGTGAAGTAGAGCTGGGGGAGGCATGCTCTCCCTACCTTTCTTCAGCAGCCTTTGGTCATCCTTATAAGGTCTGCTGTGCAGGTCACTGTAGAGCTGGAGAAAGCTAGTTGGAGATTGCACGATGCATACTCTGCCTAGTCTTTTAGGCATTTTGCAGAAGGGTCCTAAAACATTTACAAGCCCCTTCTTTGCATATTTAAATCAATCCAACGCTAATATAAGGCAACCACCAAGAATGCCTAAAAACAGTGAGGCCCTATATGGCAGTGGCTATATTAGGTGCAGGACCTTGCATCCCATAATTGGTATACATTGGACACACTTTATGTCCAAAAATCAGGCAAAAAGCATACTAATTTCTACCCTAGTGAGTCCAAATAACTTTTGCTGATTGTGGTCCATGCCAGGAGCTATAATGTCAAATCAGGTCCACTATATAAATTGAGTTTGATGCTCCTGACCGAGGCTGATACTTCAGCACAGTACAGCAGGAGGTACTAGATTTTGGATGAAATGCTAAGCCCATACCCTGATTGCCAGTTTAGGTGGACATAAAAGATCCAGGGGCATTATTTGAAGAAGTGCAGGGAGTTCTCATGGTACCTGGGTCAATATTTCTTCTTCAACCTTCACCACCCAAAATAGATTCATTGTTGATTTTCTGTGTGTGGGACCTTGTTGTGCTCAAATCTGCTGCTGTGTTTGCCTACATAACATAACAGCAGTGACTACACAGCAATAGTAATTCGTCAATAGCAGAATGCTGTGGAATTGACAGTGGAGGCTGCTATATAAATTCAAGTTATTTCTTCCTTTCATGCTTCATCCCGTAAAAGCTGTGTACTTTTCACTGACTTCCCTCATGCTCCTGATTATGACCCTTATGATTTTTCTGTAATATAATGCCATTAGAGAATGTAATCAAATCTAAATAGGATACTTGAGATCTAAGGATGGTATTGGAATCAGCAGAACTCTCTGACGTCTGAGCATCAGAACAAGTAACTTGAATCATCTCAGTGTTTTCTAAGAGCCTGTGCAAGAATATCTTATTAAGAGCTCTCCATCTTCCCAATCAGATCACTGAGCTGTCACTGTACTGCAATGTACCAAACTTTATAAAATTATGTTTTGCAGTTGCTTCAGATGGATCAGCCGTGGCTCAGTCTTGTCTGAGTCACAGGTTCTGGGTTCAAGTCGCATTCCAGGACTTGAGCACAAAAATCAAGGCTGACACTCTAGTGCAGTACTGAGGGAATGCTGCACTGTCAGAGGTGTTGTTTTTCAGATTAAATGTTAAACCAAGGCCCTGTATGCCCTCTCAGGCAAACATAAAAGATACCATGGTAATATTTTGAAGAAGAGCAGGGGAGTTATCCTTCGTGTCCTGGCCAATATTTACTCCTCAATCAACATCAGAAAACAGATAATCTGGTCATTATCACAATGCTGTTTGTAGGAGCTCACTGTGTTCAAATTGGCAGCTGCGTCTTCTACATTACAACAGTGACTGTACTTCATTGGCTGCAAAGGGCTTTGAGACGTTTGGGGGTCATGAAAAGCACTATATAAATTCAAGTCTTTCTTTTCTTTTCATCTTCAATTGGCTAAGAACCCTTCAATGCCTTCCCTTATAGAAGATTGTAATCTTTCTCTTTTACAATAGGCAGACTTGCCTTAGACACACTTAGAAGCTGAGCCAATGAACAGCCACAATTCTAACATTTTACGAAACTGCTTCTATGTTGTTAAAACTATAAGTCATTGAGGAGTCTAAGGAACCATTATGCCAGGTAGCATTTTCCCCATAATAACCAGGAGTATAGCTGTTTTGTTGCTGGGCATGGCATGGTTCTCAGCACAATGAAGCTTCTAATCCACCAAATTATGAAACAGTCCAACAATATTGAATTACCCCAACAATTTTATCTTCATGATCTTCCTACCTGAAATCTGGTCTCTCATTTACAGCTTTGTAAAGCTCTCTGCTCTTGTAATGGAGGACCATGGAATGTTTTAACAGTGGGACACAACCTCTGTGTTTGTGCTTGCAAAAGTAGCGTGTGGTACTGCGTGTTGTTTGTTGTTTGTGCTCCAACTCCAGATGGTGCATGCTCATCTGTGGAGAGAAATAAAGTATCAGATTAGAAATGTGTCACACCACTTCATAACAACACCAGGAATAAAGAAAGTATACATATTAACAGGGAAATGCTGTATCAAATCAAAAATTACAACTACATATACATTTGCACTAGCTTAGGTTCCTATTTGAGAGATCCTAACCTTATGGTTTTGTCATATGCTTTACCCAGGGTCATACATATTCTTATCAGAGGCTTTGCCAAGAGTCACTAGTAGAGGCTGTCCCTCAGCTTCTACAACACTCTCCAAACTGGACAACCATCTGTTTATCTGCTGCTAACTCCTCCTCGTAGGTGCTCTACAACTTTCTCTTGCAGTTTAAGAGTTAAATGCAAACTTTTCTTCAGAGTTTTAATGACATCATTGATACATTTTATGATCTTGTGCCAAGCTGTTTTATTGTTGGATACTGTTTTCAGCTGCCAAACAATCTCTTAGGCTTGGTGCATGAGTTTGGGGAAATTTACTCCCAGGCCAAATCCAGCAGACCTCATGGCTATTGTTTTGGCTTACTTCTTTTACCATTTTCTTTGTCTTTTCTTCCCTCCATTTCTGAAATTGCTAATCCATGCTATAGTACAGTTTCATGGGTTCCATGGACTCTCCAGTAAAATATTTTTACCTCAATAACTATTTTTCACATGCAAGTCTACAAAGTGTCAGGAGGCCACTTGACTGTGGACACCATTACAGCCATGACTCCCCTCACCCAATATCCACACAAACACATTTCCCAGCAGCTGTCAATGAGAAGCACCGGCTGATGTTTCACTCTCTTGCTGTAAGGCACTCAGGCTAATTGGAGCAACCGACTTAGGCTGAGGTCAACTAACTCAGAATAGAACAGGGAGTAAAATTTAGGACATTCTGGTCTGCAATACGTAGCATTACAACATGTGTTGCTTTTATCTATTGGACCATTGGACAAGCTAGTTACTGCCTTCTCTACAACCAGTTGCCACTCCTTTCTCCAAAGATTTGGGAGCATACTTTTTCCCCTTGAGCTACCATTTTCTGCTCAGCTCCATTAGTAGTATTATAATGCACTGATACAGCCTTCAAAGGCCTCATTTATGGCTTACTCAGGAACTCAAATGTGATTATTGTTGTCCAATAACTACCATCAATGAATTAAGATACAGTCAGTCAGAATGTTTAATTTCAACAGATTATGGGGCTAAAGCAGATCTATCCAGTGAATAGCTGAGCCATATGGTTCTTGGGCTCAATCCTGTGCCTGAATTAGCTGATATTTTTTTTAAAAATCATTCATAGGATGTGGGCATTGCTGGCAAAGCCAGCATTTATTGTCCATCCCTAAACACCCTTGAGAAGGTGGTTGTGAGCCACCTTCTTGAACTGCTGCAGTCAATGTGGTGTTCCAGGTTTTTGACCCAGCAACAATGAAGAAATGGCGATATTGTTCCAAGTCAGGATGGTGTGTGGCTTGGAGGGGAACTTGCAGGTGGTGGTGTTCCCATGTGTCTGCTGCCCTTGTCCTTCTAGGTGGTAAAGGTCGGGGGTTTGGAAGGTGCTGATCTCAGTCAGGGTGGTGTTAGATATACTACAATTGGTCTTGTTCCGCTGAAATATGGAGGGAAACATCTGCAGGGTTTCTGCTGCTGATTGTTGTCCAGTGACTCCTGCTGGATGTGTGGATGTCCAGTGCGAACAGGATCAGTTTTAACAACTAAATACTTCCACAGTCAAATAGTTTGCTGGTAAACACTGCTCACCCATGAGTAATGCCGCTTTGAGCAAGCTACTGGAGGAAAGTTAGCATCTTTGGTCATTTAAAGGGAGGTGAGGAAGAAAGTAAAATTCTGAAAAACTGCTGCAAATGTGTTTCAAAACACTTTTGTTATTGTCATTGCAGACATCCAAAACTGGCCATGTGCCAACCTTAACATTTCAATTCTTATCTGGGCCAGTGCAGGTGATGACATTTACAGTACTGATTTAATAGAGTGAGTCGCATACATAAACTTCACATTCTCTTTACAATGAATGTTGAGTAATGATCAGTAGGAGGTATTCATTCGAAAGAACTGAAGCATGTTTTCCCTCCAAACCTGGACAGATTGCATCTCCCTGAAACAATTAAATCACCTACAGTACACTTACTTATTCAATAAACTCCAGCGCCTACACCATATCTTTGCCTTCTCACAATTGAAAGATTTTTTTCTCCCCTTTAAATGAATAGGGAACTTGATTGTCACGGCACATGGAAAAGTGACATGATTAGTCACACATGCTCTGAAAAGCAGCTCTCTGCCAGACACACTACATCTATCATTAGCCCATCTGAAAACTGGTTGCACCCCAGCAGCTGAATAACAGCTTCAGACTGGATTGTCTCACGGGAGTGGGCATGGCTGGCTGTGTGTCCTATGGCACCCTGAAGTGAAAAGACAAGTTTGGGCATGCCTGGATGAAATTAGCTCCCTGGGTATTCTGCAGTTCTGTTTATTTTTATCCATGCATTTAAGTGTCCAGGTAACGTAATTAATGAGACCAGCTGGTACAAGAGCAAGGTAGAAGTTCAGTGTATCAATGTGAAATTGTAGTCTGCATTGTGAATTCCCCTCATAGGTTCAGTGCACATTGCCAAATGTTTTAATGTGTTTCTTTTGTCCCACTAGATTTGATATTGTCAGAATTCTTTAAATTAGGTTACCTATTGAATGCATCTGGCACTAATGGGTAATGTCACTCAGCTGCTCTTATGGCTGTCCTAATGGTTGTGGTTATATTGTCAAAGAACTTCTATCTTATGAGGGCAATCATCGTCCTTTCCAAAGATTCTCAGGGGTTTACCAGTATCACCCACATCCAGAGAACAAACTTAACGAAGCGGACACAGCTCCTGCAATGTGCGTTGCAAACACAATACTGCAGGAGATGCTACCGAGCAGTTTTATTGGTTACAACCGATTCTCAGACATACGATGGGCACAACCCATCTTGAAATTGGGCACAGGTCAGTAACGCTGGATGTCTGCCCATTTCTCGCCCCGTTCGATTTGCAGCGGATTCAGATAAATGAATGGGTAATGACATCATGATGTCATTGTACATGTCATACTTTTCCTTTTCCCATTCATGGAAGCTAGTGACGGGGATAGCTAAGTGCTGGGCTGGGTATGAAAGTGAAAGAGGCCAGTGGTGAGAGCATGGCACTGTCCGGAAGTTGCTGAAGCCTTTGTCCTATTTGCTTTTCATTTTTACCCTGTGGTCACTGAGGTGGTTGAAAGATCGCTGCGGCGCTACCTCTCTCCTGCTGCCATTGTGGCCGCTGAGAATTGACTTATTTGGCTGTTTTTGTCAGGAAGACGAGAAGGTTGTGCTACAGGAACTCTGCACCTTCCCGTCATTGGCCCCACATCTGAATGCAAGGCCAGAAGCACACATACCTCCACTTGTCCAAGAAACTGTGCCTGTGGAGGCTTCCATTTGGCAGGGGAGCCATGGTGGAGTTATGCAACATGACCCAAAGACAATCTGCATCACAGGCAGGACACTCCCAATGTCTTCAAAAGTCACAACTACACTCAATTTTTATGCATTCCTATCATTTCAGGCTGTCACGTCACAAATATCTGCCAGTTTGCTGTGCATTGATATGTGAAACAAATCATAGTTGCATTGTTTGTTTGAGATACACAGTTCATATTCATCCCGACGGACAACCTGGCAGCAGCCTGGGAGATCTGTGCAATTTTACAGTGGCAGTCTCATCAAAGGTGCAGGGAGTTATAGATTTCCCTTATGTGCTCCCTCACAAATGTCAGTACCAATCAATAGGAAAGGATTCCACTCTCTGAATATTCAGTCCATTTGCAGCTATTACCTATTGTCCTTTACCAGGACATCTTTCACAATGCCTTCATTTTAAGGCAGTCTACTGTACCGATTTTTAACCCTAAAAGACAAGTCTAAAGGCAATCAAGGCAGCCATGGTTCACAAAATCTCTGCATCATTCTGGGATACCAGGCAAACATAAATATAATGATGTGCAGCAAAATAATTGTCAAGCATCATTCATATTTTGAAGTAATGTTTCAGTTGAATGGATCAGTCTGAGGGGCATTCCGCAATCAAGCCCAGCTACAAGACTGAGGTAGTGTGTTGCACGCTGCACAACTTTGTCTTGCAAAAGGGAATGAATCATTATAGAGATGTGCAGTGAAACCACGTGTTAGAATACAGCTCGCAGTGCATGGGAAGACACCTCAGCATAAGGGATATTAGTAGACAGACATTTTTGGACTGAATGCTTACTGGGATGCGAGAGATGAAACACTTTCAGGTGAAGACTGGGATTGTAAAAGGAATTCTTCTGCCTCATGGGCATTTATAGTAAGGTTAGAAACTGCTCAAGCTCATTTTCCTAAGACCACTATTGCAAACATACAGAGAAGACTTTCATTCCTTCAGTCTGGGCTGGGTATGTAACCAAATCGTACCGAAGAAGGACCAGGACTTAATCCATTGTGTTGATTTAGTTTCCCTTCCCTTCAAATGTTTCAATGCAGATGAATAGGTAGAGGCTGAAATAAATACAAATAATATAATTGCAATGCAACAACAGATTAGAAATAAATAAAAGTCAAGCCAATTTCTCATGGATGAATATGAGCTAGAACAGAGTGGGATCATGATATCATGAAAGATATAACTTTGCCACAAAATGGAGAAAAATAATCATTTGTAACCTGCTAAGTTTAAACATTAAAGATATTCTAGCTATGCATATGAAACAGAAATTATTTATGAAAGGGGAGGTGGTGGCGTAGTGGTATTGCCACTGGACTAGTAACCCACAGACCCAGGGTATTGCTCTGGAGACATGGATTCGAATCCCACTACAGCAGAAGGTGGAATTTGAATTCGATTAATAAAAATCTGGAATTAAAAAAGCTAGTCTAATGATGGTGATGAAACCATTGTTGATTGATGTAAAAACACATCTAATGTCCCTTTAGGGAAGGAAATCTGCTGTCCTTACCTGGTCTGGCCTACATGTGACTCCATATCCACAACAATGTGGTTGACTCTTACATGCCCTTGGAAATGGCCTAGCAAGCCACTCAGTTGTATCTGACTGCTACAAAGTCAATAAGGAATGAAACCGGACGGACCACCCGGTATCAACCTAGGCACGGGAAACGTTAACAGCAAACCCAACCCTGTCAACCCTGCAAAGTCCTCCTTACTAACACCTTGGGGCTTGTGCCAAAGTTGGGAGAGCTGTCCCACAGACTAGTCAAGCAACAGCCTAACATAATCATACTCACTGAATCATACCTTACAATGTCCCAGACACTGCCATCACCATCCCTGGGTATGTCCTGTCCCACGGGCAGGTCAGACCCAGCAGAGGTGGCGGCACAGTGGTATACATTCTGGAGGAGATTGCTCTGGGAGTCCTCAACGTCGACTCCAAGTCTCATGATATCAGGTCAAATATGGGCAAGGAAACCTACCGCCCCTCCCCCCCCCCCCCCCCCTCAGCTGATGAATCAGTACTTCTCCATGTTGAACACCACTTGGAGGAAGCACTGAAGGTGGCAAGGGCACAAAATGTGCTCTGGGTGGGGGACTTCAATGTCCATCACCAAGAGTGGCTTGCTAGCACACTACCGACCGAGCTGGCCGAGTCCTAAAGGACATAGCTGCTAGACTGGGTATGCAGCAGTTGGTGAGGGAACCAACAAAAGGGAAAAATAGACTTGACCTCATTCTCAATACTGTCCATGACAGTATTGGCAGGAGTCACCACCGCACAGTCCTTGTGGAGACAAAATCCCGTATTTACACTGAGGATACGTGTTGTGTGACACTACCACCGTGCTAAATGGGATAGATTTTAAACAAATCTAGCAATGCAAAACTGGGCATTCATGAGGCGCTGTGGGCCATCAGCAGCAGCAGAATTGTACTCAACCACAATCTGTAACTTCATGGCCCAGCATATCCCCCACTCTACCATTACCATTAAGACAGCAGATCAACCCTGGTTCAATGAAGGGTGCAGGAGCAGCACCACGCATACCTCAAAATGAGGTGTCAACCTGGTGAAGCTACAACCCATTACAACTACTTGCATGTCAAACAGTGTAAGCAGCATGCGATAGACAGAGCTAAGCAATCTCATAACCAACGGATCAGATCTAAGCTTTGTAAACCTGCCACATCCAGTCGTTAATGGTGGTGGACAATGAAACAACTAACTGGAGAAGGTGGCTCCACAAATATTCCCATCCTCCACGATGGGGGAGCCCAGCACATCTGTGCAAAAGATGAAGCATTTGCAACAATCTTCAGCCAGAAGTGCCAAGTTGATGATCCACCTTGGCTTCCTCCTGAAGTCCCCAGCATTACAGATGCCAGTCTTCAGCCAATTCGATTCACTCCGCGTGATATCAAGAATCGACTGAAGGCACTGGATACTGCAAAGGCTATGGGCCCTGACAACATTCCAGCAATAGTACTGAAGACCTGTCCTCCAGAACTTGCCACGCCCCTAGCCAAGCTGTTCCAGTACAGCTACAACACTGGCATCTACTCGGCAATGTGGAAAATTGCCCAGGTATGTCCTGTACACAAAAAGCCGGACAGATCCAATCCAGCCAATTATCGCCCCATCAGTCAACTCTCAATCATCAGTAAAGTGATGGAAGGTGTTGTCAATAGTGCTATCAAGTGGCACTTGCCGAGCAATAACCTGCTCACTGACACTCAGTTTGGGTTCTGCCCACCCAGCTCCTGACCTCATACAGTCTTGGTGTAATGGTGAGAGTGACTGCCCTTGACATCAAGGCAGCATTTGGTCGAGTATGGCATCAAGGAACCCTAGCAAAACTGGGGTCAATGGGAATCAGGGGGAAGACTCTCCATTGGTTGGAGTCCTACCTAGCACAAAGGAAGATGCTTGTGGTTGCTGGAGGTCAATCATCTCAGCTCTAGGACATCACTGCAGGAGTTCCTCAGGGTAGTGTCCTAGGCCCAACCATCTTCAGCTGCTACATCAATGACCTTCCTTCAATCATAAGGTCAGAAGTGGGGATGTTTGCTGATGATTACACAATGTTCAGCACCACCCGCGACTCCTCAGATACTGAAGCAGTCTGTGTAGAAATGCAGCAAGACCTGGACAATCTCCAGGCTTGGCTGGTAAGTGGCAAGTAACATTCACGATACGCAAGTACCAGGCAATGACCATCTCCAACAAGAGAGAATCTAACCATCTCGCCTTGACATTCAATGGCATTATGATTGCTGAATCCCCCACTTTCAACATCCTGGGGGTTACCATTGACCAGAAACTGAACTGGAGTAGCCATATAAACACCGTGGCTACAAGATCAGGTCAGAGGCTAGGAATCCTGTGGTGAGTAACTCACCTCCTGACTTCCCAAAACCTGTCCACCATTTACAAGGCACAAGTCAAGAGTGTGATGGAATACTCGCCACTTGCCTGGATGGGTGCAGCTCCAACAACACTCAAGAAGCTCGACACCATCCAGGACAAAGCAGCCCGCTTGATTGCCACCCCATCTACAAACATTCACTCCCTCCACCACCAATGTGCAATGGCAGCAGTGTGTAAGACCTATAAGATGCACTGCAGCAATGCACTAAGGCTCCTTCGACAGCACTTCACAAATCCGTGACCTCTACCATCTAGAAGGACAAGGGCAGCAGATGCATGGGAACACAACCACCTGCAAGTTCCCATCCAAGCCACATACCATCCTGACTTGGCACTGTAGCGCCATTCCTTCTCTGTCGCTGGGTCAAAATCCTGGAACTCCCTTCCTAACAGCACTGTGGGTGTACCTACCCCACATGAACTGCAGTGGTTCAAGAA
Source organism: Heterodontus francisci (assembly GCF_036365525.1). NCBI lineage: Eukaryota > Metazoa > Chordata > Chondrichthyes > Heterodontiformes > Heterodontidae > Heterodontus > Heterodontus francisci. The sequence continues at coordinate 31,773,374 of NC_090376.1, read as the reverse complement.
GGCAGCTCATCACCACCCTCTCAAGGGCAATTAGGGATGGACACTAAATGCTGGCCTAGCCAGTGATGCCCACATTCCAGGAACAAATCAAAAAAATGCTGAATAACAATTACAAAACTAATCTTGAGTCTGATAATGATTTAGTTGGGACCTGTCAAATCTGTCCGTCAATTTTTCTGTCCTTCAAAAATTGGATTGCAAGCTGAGTGTAGAGATTCGAGTTTGGTGAGTGGTGAGTTTGGTGAAGGGGGAGGAGGTGCTCCATTTTTCTACATTTTTAACCCTCCAGTATTTGGTTCTTGCTTCGGTGCAGTGGAAGGAGCTGTTTAGTGTGTACCTGGTAAGCTATTCTACTTATAATAAATAGTCAGTAAAGTTAAGGGCAGCTCTGACGAGTGGAATGTACAGCCTGTGGCATGTGGGAAATCATGGACACACCATGTGTCCTGGACAAACACATCTGCAGGAAGTGTCACTGGCTGCAGAAGCTTGAGCTCCGGTTTTCGGAATTCGAGCAGTGGCTGGAGTCACTGTTGTGCATCTGTGAGGCGGAGGACTACGTTGATAGCACATTTAGGAAGGTGGTCACACCACAGGTTAGGACCATGCAGGCAGGCAGAGAATGGGTGACCGCCAGGCAGTCTAAGAGAACCAGGCAGGTAGTGCAGGAGTCCCCTGATATAATCTCACTCGCTAATCGGTTTTCCATTTTGGTTACTGGTGAGGGTGATGGTTCCTCAGAGGAGTGCAGTCAGACCCATGTTTGTGGCACCACAGGTGGCTCAGCTGCACAGGAGGGGAGGAACATAAGAACTAGGAGCAGGAGTAGGCAATTCAGCCCCTCGAGCCTGCTCCCCCATTCAATACGATCATGGTTGATCTCATCTCGGCCTTAACTCCACTTTTCTGCCCGTTCTCCATAACCCTTCAACCCATGACGAATTAAAAATCTGCCTATCTCCTCCTTAAATTTACTCAATGTCCCGGCATCCACCGCACTCTGGGGTAGTGAATTCCACAGACTCACGACCCTTTGAGAGAAGTAATTTCTCCTCACCTCTGTTTTAAATCTGCTACCCCTTATCCTAAAACTATGACCTCTCATTCTAGATTGCCCCACCAGAGGAAACATCCTCTCTACGTCTACTTTGCCAATCCCCTTAATCATCTTATATACCTCAATTAGATCTCCTCTCATTCTTCTAAACTCCAGACAGTAAAGGCCTAAACTGCTCAATCTCTCTTCATAAGACAAATCCCTCGTCTCTGGAATTAATTTAGTGAACCTCCTCTGAACTGCCTCCAATGCAAATACTTCCCTCCTCAGAGTAAGGGGACCAAAACTGTACGCAATATTAATGCCTTGTACAGTTGCAGCGGTTTCACTAATGCCTTGTACAGTTGCAGCAACACTTCCCTACTTTTATACTCTATTCCTTTCGCAAAAATGCCAAAATTCTATTTGCCTTCCTTATTACCTGCTGCACCTGCATACTAGTTTTCTGTGATTCATGCACGAGGACACCCAGATCCCTCTGCAACGAAGCACTCTGAAGTTTCTCTCCATTTAGATAATAATTTGCCTTTCTATTCTTCTGACCAAAATGGATAACCTCACACTTATCCATGTTAAACTCCACCTGCCAAATTTTGGCCCATTCACCTAACCTATCCATATCCATTTGTAAATTTCTTATTTCTTTATTTACTGTCCCACCTATTTTAGTGTCATCTGAAAATTTGGCTGTAGTACCTCCTATCCCTGCATCCAAGTCATTAATATAGATTGTAAATAGTTGGGGCCCGAGGACCGAACCCTGTGGCACCCCACTAGTTACATCTTGCCAATCAGAAAAGGACCCATTTATCCCATTCTCAGTTTTCTGTTGGTTAGCCCATCCTCTATCCAAGCTAATAAATTGCCCCTAACCCCATGTGATCTTACCTTGTGTATTAACCTTTTGTGCGGCACCTTATCAAATGCCTTCTGGAAATCCAGATATACTACATCTACAGGATCCCCATTATCCACTTTACTTGTTACATCTTCAAAGAACTCTAGCAAATTAGTCAAACACGATTTACCCTTCATAAAACCATGCTGACTCTGATAGATTGAATTTTGACTTTCTAAATGTCCTGTTATTACTTCCTTAATAATGGATTCTAATAATTTCCCAACGACAGATGTTAAACTAACTGGTCTACAGTTTTCTACTTTCTGCCTCCCTCCCTTCTTGAATAAGGGCATTATATTAGCATTTTTCCACTCCACTGGAACCTTTCCCGCATCCAGGGAATTTTGGAATATTATAACCAATGGATCCACTATCTCTGCTGCCACTTCCTTTAAGACCCTAGGATGTAGGCCATCAGGCCCTGGGGACTTGTCTGCCTTCAATCCCAATAGTTTGCTCAGTACTTTTTCCTTAGTGATGATGATTATTCTAAGTTCCTCCCTTTCTATAACCTTTGCATTACCTGGTACTATTGGGATGGTACTCGTTTCCTCCACCGTGAAAACTGAAGCAAAATACTGATTTAGTGTCTCTGCCATTTCTGTGTTCCCACTATTAACTCCCCAGTCACATCCTCCAAGGGACCAACATTCACTTTAGCTACTCTCTTCCCTTTTATATACTTATAGAAGCTTTTGCTCTATGTTTTTATATTTTGTGCTAGTTTTCTTTCATAATTTACCTTTGCTCTTTTTATTACTTTTTTAGTAACCCTTTGTTGATCTTTAAAAGTTTCCCAATCTTCCAGCCTGCCCCTGGCCTTTGCAATATGGTATGCTTTAGTTTTTGTCTTTATGTTATCCTTAACTTCCTTGCTTAGCCATGGGTGTTTTTTCCCCCTTTTACAATCTTTCTTCCTCTTTGGAATATATTTTAGTTGGGAGGAGTTGAATATCTCCTTAAACATCTGTCACTGCTCATCAACTGTCCTACCTTTTAGTCTTCATGCCCAGTTCACTGGGGCCAAATCTGTCCTCATGCCTATGTAATTACCTTTGTTTAACTCCGGAACACTAGTGTGGCACTCCAGTTTCAGGAAGAGGAGTGGAAGAGCAATAGTGATAGAGGATTTGTTAGTTTGGGGAGCAGACAGGAATTTTGTGTTGCCTCCCTGGTGACAGAGTCAAGGATGTCACGGAGAGGCTGCAGGACATTCTTCTGGGGGAGGGTGAACAGCCAGAGGTCGTGGTCCACATTAGTACCAATGGCATAGGAAAGAATGGGGTTGAGATCCTGAAAGCAGATTTTAGGGAGCTAGGAAGAAGATTAAAAAGCAGGACCTCAAAAGCAGTAATCTCAGGATTACTCCCAGTCCCACATGCAAGTGAGCATAGGAATAGGAGAATTGAGAAATTGAACATCTGGCTGGAGAACTGGTGTAGGAAAGAGGGCATCAGATTTCTGAGACATTGGGTAAGGTTCTGGGGCAGGTGGGACCTGTACAAAATGGACTGGCTGCATCTTAGCAGGACTGGGATGAATATCCTTGCAGGGAGATTTGCTGGTGCTGTTGGGGAGGGTTTAAACTAAATTGTCAGGGGAATGGGAACCTGAGAGGGAGCTCAGATGGGAGGGAAGCAAAACTGATAACTTGTCTGGGGTGTGGGAACCAGGAGCAAGTATTAGAGAGGAATACCAAGATGCACAGAATACTGGGGAAGATAGATAGCACAAGAGTAGGAAATAGTACGTTATTTGTTGGGGTCAGAGTAAGGGAGAATGTAATAAAGTCTGAATCAAGGGTAATATGCATGTCTGTGAATGCATAGAGTGTGGTTAATAAGACTGGTGAGGTACAGGTGCAGATTGCCATGTGGAAATATGATGTGGCTATAAGAGAGACCTGGCTCAAAGAAGGGGAGGACTGGGTATTAAATATTCCTGGATACAAGGTGTTCAGGAAAGGTAAGAAAAGGAGGGAGGGGTGGCGGTCTTGATTAAGGAGAGCATTGCAGTGCTGGAGAAAAAGGATGTCCCAGAGGGGTCAAGGACAGAATCAATTTGGCTAGAGCGAAGGAACAAAAAAGTTGCAATTACATTTCTTGGCTTTGTCTGTAGGTCACCAGCTAGTGGGAAGGACAAGGAGGAACAAATTTGCAAGGAAATTACAGAGAGGTGCAAAAATTATAGGGTAGTTTTAATGGGGGACTTTAATTAACCAAATGTAGACTAGGATAATAGTAGTGTAAAGGGTATTAAGGGGGAAGAGTTCCTGCAGTGTGTTCAGGAAACTTTTCTACAACAGTTTGTTGCTAGTCCAATGAGAAAGGAGGCACTGTTAGACCTGGTTCTTGGGAATGAGGTGGGCCATGTGGATCAAGTATCAGTGGGAGAGCATTTAGGGGATAGTGATCATTGGATCATAAGGTTTAGGCTGACTATGGAAAAGGACAAAGAGCAATCCAGGTAAGAATAATTAACTGGGAGAAGGCCAAATTCAATGGGTTAAGAACGGAGCTGGGATGAATAAAGTGGTGTCAGAAGCAGGCAGGAAAACTAGTAGACGAACGATGGGCTACCTTCAAAGAAGAGATAGTTCGGGCACAGTCAAGATACGTTCCCTTGAAAGGGAAAAATAGGGCAAACAAATCCAGAGTTCCCTGGATGACAAAAGAGGTAGAGATTAAGATAAAGAAGAAAAAATGTGCTTATGACAGATGTCAGGTAGAAAATACTATTGAGAACCTGTCTAAATATAGGAGGTCCAGAGGGGGGGGGGGGGGGGTGAAAAAACAAATAAGAGAAACAAAGAGAGAGCATGAAAAGAGACTGTCAGCTAGTATTGAAGGAAATCCCAAAGTTTTCTATAAGCATATAAATAGTAAAAGGGTGGTAAAAGGAGGTCTGGGGCCGATTAGGGACCAGAAAGGGGATTTACATATGGAGGCAGAGGGCATAGCTGAGGTATTAAATGAATACTTCACATCTGTCTTTACCAAGGAAGAAGATGCAACCCAGGCAAGAAGAGATAAGTCAGATACTAGAGGGGTTTAAAATTGATAAAGAGGAAGTATTAGATTGTTTGTATTTAAAGTGGATAAAGCAGGGCCGAATGAGCTGCATCCAAGGATACTGAGGGAAGTGGGGGTGGAAATAGCAGAGGCACTGGCCATAATTTTTCAGTCTTCCTTAGACCCGGGGGTGGTTCCAGAGGACTGGAGAATTGCAAATATTACACCCTTGTTCAAAAAAGGGTGTAAAGATAAGCCCAGCAACTACAGGCCAGTCAGTTTAACTTCAGTGGTGGGAAAACCTCTCAAAAAATTAATTTGGGACAAAATCAATAGTCACATGGACAAATGCGAGTTAAATAAGGATTTCTTAAAGGAAAATCATGTTTAACCAACTTGCTGGAGTTTTTTGAGGAGGTAACAGAGAGGGTTGATGAGGGCAATGCTGTTGATGTGGTGTACATGGACTTTCAAAAGCGTTTGATACAGTGCCTGACAACAGACTTGTGAGCAGACTTGTAGCTCATGGAATAAAAGGGACAATAGCAACATGGATAAGAAATTGGCTGAGTGATAGGAAACAGAGTGTATTGGTTAATGGATGTTTTTGGGCTGGAGGAAGGTTTCTAGTGGAGTTCCCCAGGGATCAGTGTTGAGACCCTTGCTTTTCCTGACATATATTGATGACCAAGACCTTGGTGTACAGGGCACAATTTCAAAGTTTGCAGATGATACGAAACTTGGAAGCATTGTGAACTGTGAGGAGGATAGAGTAGAACTTCAAAATGACATAGACAAGTTGGTGGAATGGGCAGACAGGTGGCAGATCAATGCAGAGAAACGTGAAGTGATTCATTTTGGTAGGAAGAACATGGAGAGACAATATAAAATAAAGGGTACAATTCTAAAGAGCGTGCAGGAGCAGAGGGACCTGGGTGTATATGTGCATAAGTCATTGAAAGTTGCAGGACAGGTTGAAAGAGTGGTTAATAAAGCATACAGTATCCTGGGCTTTATGAATCGGGGCATAGAGTACAAGAGCAAGGAAGTTATGTTGAACTTGTATAAGACACCAGTTCGGCCTCAGCTGGAGTATTGCGTCCAATTCTGGGCGCCGCACTTGAGGAAAGAAGTGAGGGTATTGGAGAGAGTACAGAAAAGATTCACGAGAATGGTTCCAAGGATGAGGAATTTCAGTTATGAAGATAGGCTGTAGAAGTTAGGACTGTTTTCAAAATCATGAGGGGGCTGGACAGAGTAGATAGAGAGAAACTGTTCCCACTCATGAAAGGATCGAGAACGAGAGGGCACAGATTTAAAGTATTTGGTCAGAGAAGCAAAAGCAACATGAGGAAAAACTTTTTCACGCAGCGAGTGGTTAAGGTCTGGAATGTGCTGCCTGAGAGCGTGGTGGAGGCAGGTTCAATTGAAGCATTCAAAAGAGATTTAGACAGTTAGATGAAAAGGAAGAATGTGCAGGGTTACAGGGAGAAGGCAGGGGAATGGAACTGAGAGAGTTGCTCTTTCAGAGAGCTGGTGTGGACACGATGGGCCGAATGGCCTCCTTCTGCACTGTAACAATTCTGTGATTCTCTGATTTTCTGTGATTCATTGTGTTTCTTTTCTTCCTTTCAAATTGGTAATTTTTAACTTTGATCAATCACTGATCATATTGCACAGAATCTTTCCTATTTCAATTTTGTCTGAATATGCATATAATTTTTGATGAATAAGTTATCATATGTCCCTTGAAATAAAATTACAGAGATTGACTCTGCAAGCCTGCAACTTCCTTTATCACAAACAGAAATAGAGACATCTGGGCTTGCAGAAGCTTTCAGCTCCACTCTGGACTTAATAGAGTACAAAAGTAAAGAAGTCATGGTCATCTTGTATGAAACATTATTTAGGCCATTGTTCGAGTACATGGTGTAATTTTGGGCACCCCAGTATAGCAAGGACAATAAAGGCATAGGGAGCATACAGCATAGAATTATCATGATGGTACTCAGAGATGGAAAACTACAGTTAAGTGGAGAGATTTGAGATACGGAACTATTCCCATTGTCAGTAGAGAAGGGTAAGAGGAAATTTAAAACAGCATTTGAAAATTATGAAGTGTTTTGATAGAATGAGTAGGGAAAGGCTACTTCCGCTAGCTGGGGAGTCATAGGTGAAGGGACATCAATTCAAAATTGTCACCATTAGACTGAGGAGAGAGGTTAGGAGATATTTATTTACCCAAAGGGTTGTTGGTGCATGATATGCTTTGCCACAGCGAGCGGTTGAGGCAGGAACCATTGTACTTTTCAAGGGAAAATTGAATAAATATTTGAAGCAAAGGAAGATTCAGGACTATAGCAACAGAGCTGTTTTGCATTTCTCTAACAAAGAGCCAGCATAGGTAATCTAGCCTACTAGGTCTCCTTCTATGCTATAATCTTCTAAGTTCTAAGGTTTAATTTCCCTTTCTTTTGGTTTTATTTCTTTAGTAAATCAGCCACCTCCCCAATACCCAGCCTTGTTATCCATACATCCAAAATCTGAACCTAAAACTCACCCTTACCCTAAGCTTCATTGTAACCTCTTCCTTGTGCCATGAACAATGCTATGGGAGATCCACTAGTGTATGAAAAATAGTTTCTGGAATATTCTCCAAGGCACGTTTTACATCAGTTCCTTTTAGTAACATTCTCAACTGATGTTCCCTCCAACAACTCCTTAAATTACCTCACATACATGATGCATGTTCCTGTTGTCACACCCCTTACGGCAGCCCATTTATCCCATGTTTGTTCCCTGCCAGTGTCATAGAGTTAATCCCTTCTACCATATCTGCAAAAGGAGACTGTGCAGAAGAAGAGGGAAAGGTAAACAAGAGGAAGAACTCCCAATCTTTTGCTTTTACTCTCTTTAAGGAAGCAGCACAACAGGTCTAAGGCAGAGAGACTACTGAGGAAACAGGATGGGGATGTTGGAAATCTGACTCCAGATCGGGGTTTATTCCAAACATATCCTTCTTTTCATCATCCAGAAATCCGGGACAACTGGGCTCTGTCCATGTTTACATTCTGGAGATGACATTAGACAAATGAATCCAATTATTAGAATCTCTCAATTCATAAAAATAAATAGAAGCTCGCTCCACTTTAAACTTAGAGAGGGTCCTGCCTCTACTTTCTACATCGAGAGGATGCTCCCTCCACTTTATACATAGAAAGGGTGCTTCCTCCACTTTATACATAGAGAGGGAGCTCAATCCACTTTATACATAGAGGGGGCGCTCCCTCTATTTTATACAGCTGTCATGGTGGTATTTGAATCCCTGCCCAGGCCATTAGGTTGGGCCTCCAGATTTCTTGACCAGTGATATTATCACTCTGCGACTGCCTTCCCAATGGACGTGGACAGTGTCTGTCTCCTAATATCACCCACATTAGTTTCTAGGCTGTAAACATGAACGTGATCCCGAATCACATTCTCAACGTTCACATTGTAACTTTTTTTTTCCTTAGCGAAGGGGCAATAACCAGGGGGCCTCAATTTAATGTAAGGAGCAGGAGGTTTAGAGGGGATTTGAGGATTTTCTTTTTACCCGGAGGGTGGTTGGCATCTGGAACGCACTACCTGAAGAGGTGGTAGAGGCAGGAACCCTCACAACATTTAAGAAGTATTTGGATGAGCACCTGAAACACCGTAGCATACAAGGCTACGGGCCAAGAGTTGGAAAATGGGATTAGAATATTTAGGTGCTTGATGGCCGGCACAGGCACGATGGGCCGAAGGGCCTGTTTCTGTGCTGTATATCTCTATGACTCTATGATTTGAAAATTATGAAGTGTTTTGATAGAATGAGTAGGGAAAAGCTATTTCCTCTAGCTGGGGAATCTTAGGTGAAGGGACATCAATTTAAAATTGTCACCATTAGACTGAGGAGAGAGGTTAGGAGATATTTATTTACCCAAAGGGTTGTTGGTGCATGATATGCTTTGCCACAGCGAGCGGTTGAGGCAGGAACCATTGTACTTTACAAGGGAAAATTGAATAAATATTTGAAGCAAAGGAAGATTCAGGACTATAACAACAGAGCTGTTTTTTTCACTTGTTCTAGTTTTTCTGAAGTGATTCTATCGAGCATATCTGTATTTCATCTTCTCTGACTGCATATTTGGTGTCACTATGCACAATGTCCGTTTAAGGAGCAATTATATCTATGACTCATGAGACACTGTTTACAAATTCTGTAAAATTTCAGGAAGTTTTGTGGCCGACTTTGTTGTGATCCATACTTCAGAGTTTTTAAAAAGCACCATTTTCAAAAAGTATTTGGCAAATCTTCTAATGTTTGTTTAAAATCATCACATCATACTTGAAAATTAGAGCCTTGAAGTTATACTGTTTAAAGATTAACGCACACACATACTTAATCATACCCATATTTGATCCCCCTAGTCTGCTACTTTAATGGATACGCTAAGCTGTTAACTAATAGTTTAACACCTCCATGAAAATAGCATTTTAAAGAAATTAATACAAATGTGCTGAATGTTTGTACATTATTCTTCACATTGCTTTCATTGATCTCACCAAAGCCTTTGACCTCGTCAGCAGACGTGGTCTCTTCAGACTACTAGAAAAGATTGGATGCCCACCAAAGCTATTAAGTATCATCACCTCATTCCATGACAATATGAAAGGCACAATTCAGCATAGCGGCGCCTCATCAGACCCCTTTCCAATCCTGAGTGGCATGAAACAGGGCTGTGTTCTCGCACCTACACTGTTTGGGATCTTCTTCTCACTGCTGCTCTCACATGCGTTCAAGTCTTCAGAAGAAGGAATTTTCCTCCACACAAGATCAGGTGTTCAACCTTGCCCGCCTAAAAGCGAAGACCAAAGTACGGAAAGTCCTCATCAGGGAACTCCTCTTTGCTGATGATGTTGCATTAACATCTCATACTGAAGAGTGTCTGCAGAGACTCATCGTCAGGTTTGCGGCTGCCTGCAATGAATTTGGCCTAACCATCAGCCTCAAGAAAACGAACATCATGGGACAGGACGTCAGAAATGCCCCATCCATCAATATCGGCGACCACACTCTGGAAGTGGTTCAAGAGTTCACCTACCCAGGCTCAACTATCACCAGTAACCTATCTCTCGATGCAGAATTAAACAAGCGCATGGGAAAGGCTTCCACTGCTATGTCCAGACTGGCCAAGAGAGTGTGGAAAAGTGGCGCACTGACACGGAACACAAAAGTCCAAGTGTATCAAGCCTGTGTCCTCAGTACCTTGCTCTATGGTAGCGAGGCCTGGACAACGTATGTCAGCCAAGAGCGACGTGTCAATTCATTCCATCTTCGCTGCCTCCGGAGAATCCTTGGCATCAGGTGGCAGGACAATATCTCCAACACAGAAGTCCTCGAGGCGGCCAACATCCCCAGCATATACACCCTACTGAGCCAGCGGCGCCTGAAATGCGGCAACCATAAAGGCGGGGCTAAAGCATGGCAAGTCGAAGAGACTTAGCAATTGGCAGGAAAAGAGACAGAAGCGCAAGGAGAGAGCCAACTGTGTAACAGCCCCGACAACCAATTTTATCTGCAGCACCTGTGGAAGAGTCTGTCACTCTCGAATTGGCCTTTATAGCCACTCCAGGCGCTGCTTCACAAACCACTGACCACCTCCAGGCGCTTACCCATTGTCTCTCGAGACAAGGAGGCCAAAGAAGAAGATTCTTCACATGGTATAATTTTAAAGCTGACATCTTTATATAAAGTTATGGTATCTTACAGCACAGAAGGAGGTCATTTAGCCCATTCTGCCTGTGCCTCTCCCTTAAATAAGAAAACAAAAGTTGTTTGTCTACTGTTTTCATAGATAATGTCTTTTTGAGCTCTGAATGTCTGAGCAATTCGAGAGTAGACTGAGCCCCCTGCTTCCCAATCTCTGTTTTTAATTGCTCAAGATGGAGGCACTTCTTGCAGGTGCTTATTTAATGACCACACTACTCTTTCAACAAAGACCTCTATTTTGCTGCTGTTAATCTGAATGGACTGAAATTGTAGTTTGGTATCACCTGATTTGACAAAATTTATCAAAGGATATTATGACAGTATGAGAAGATTTCACCAGAACCTTCGCCTGTCCTAAATCCTCTCTATTCCAAAGTCATACTTTGCAATCCATAAGGGAACAGAAATATGTCAATCAGTTCAAAAGTATTGGGTGCTGATGATTATATTCAAGAGCATTTTAGGAAGTGTTGGATTGTCATATTGCCTCTTTGGGGTGGGGAGGGGGTGGTGGTGGGATGGAAATTTGCCAAACTCACTGGGTACTTGCACTGCCTGGTGTGATACTGAGCTACACACATCGGAAAGGCCCTAAATTGGAACCTTTGTCTGTACTGAGTTAGATTATGTTAGCAGGATGGTGTTACAATTAGCTTCACTTCTCCTGCCCATACTCCGATGTGAAAAATGACCATTGGGATAGCTATCCAAGGTTGAACAAAACTCTTGGAAACTATAGCCAAATGTTAGTTATTTCCCTCAAACAGGAGAGAGAAAAAAGGGGGAAAAGGACTATACATTTTACATTATTATTATGGCAGGTTAGGACTTCTACCCGCCTCTTTGTATCCACCCCAGCCCTTACCTTGGACCGCAGCTGCAGTGGCAGTCAGCAGGCAGACCTGGGAGGAGGTGGATCCGCAGCGGGACCTACATAAGGAAGAGCGAGGCTCGAGGCCTACACCTACTTTGGACTGGAGCGGCGACAGTCGGCAGGCTCTGTCTGTGTCTCCGCGAGCTGAGTAAAGGCCTGCTTGGGTCTGCAAATGAGACCCGACCCGAGCCCAACAGAACTCCATCCGACACCGAGCACGACCCGGCCCAAGTCCTTCCATCTTTTCCTGCGTCTGACCTGACCATCAGTTAACTTACCTTCCGTTTTTCACTTTGTTCCTTACCTGCACAAGCTTAAAATAACTGTAGCAAAACCACCTTTAAAGTCCATAAAGTAAATTAACATTAAAGTCACTTACCTGAGGTGGTGATAGAGCGTGTCTGATCTGGCCCGACCCGACCCGACCCGACCCGACCCGAGCCCGAATGCCGGACCCAGAAGTGCGACCCGACCCGACCCGAACCCAACGCATGTAGTCGGGTCCCGTCGGGGTCAGGTCAGGTATCAGGCCTTTAGCGCTGAGTTTCAAAAGAGGAAAAAAAGACTTACAGTGACATCACGGGAAATCTGTAAGTTGATTGGTTGGGTAACTAACAGCTGTTAGTGCCTGTAAATAGCTTTAAAAATCAGGGGGGGAGAAAGTTCTTTTTTTTTTTTAAAACTCAAAACTTACCTTATAAGTGATAAGGTTAGCACTACTAAAGTGTGTTTTTTTTTAAATTAGTGTAATTTATTAATAATTACTAGTAATTATTACTAATTTTTTTATATAGTAAGTAATGGTTTTTAGGGAATCAAGGTCCCTAGTGTAAATAATCTCAAATTTTTGAGTAATTTAAGGGAGTAAATTAAGGGTAAGTCATGGCAGGGCAGCTCGGCAACCTGGAGTGCTCCTCCTATGCAATGTGGGAAGTCATTGACACTTCCAGTGTCCAGGGCGAACATGTGTGCAGGAAGTGTCTCCAGCTGCAGCTACTCGAAATCCACGTTCCGGATCTGGAGCAGCAGCTGGAGACACTGTGAAGCATCCGCGAGTCTGAGATCATAGTGGATAGCACGTACAGGGAGGTGGTCACACCGCAGAAATGGAATGGGTGACCGCCAGACAGAGTAGAAGAACTAGGCAGGTAGTGCAGGAGTCCCCTGGGTCCATCTCCCTCTCTAACAGATTTTTCACTTTGGATACTGCTGCGGGAGATAGCTTCTCAGGGGAATGCAGCAAGAGCCAAGTCCGTGGCACCACGGGTGGCTCAGCTGCAAAGGAGGGGAGGAAAAGGATTGGGAGAGCTATACTGATAGGGCATTCTATCATAAGGGGTACAGATAGGCGTTTCTGTGGCCGCAAATGTAACTCCAGGATGGTATGTTGCCTCCCTGGTGCTAGGGTCAAGGATGTCACGGAGCAGCTGCAGGACATTCTGAAGGGGGAGGGTGAACAGTCAAAGGTTGTGGTACACATTGGGACTAACAACATAGGTAGAAAGAGGGAAGAGGTCCTGCAACAAGAATTTAGGGAGCTAGGTAGCAGATTAAAAAGCAGGACCTCAAAAGTTGTAATCTCTGGATTACTCCCGGTACCACGTGCTAGTGAGTATAGGAATAGGAGGATAAAGCAGATAAATGCGTGGCTGAGGAGATGATGCAGGAGGGAGGGCTTTAATTTCCTGGATCACTGGGTCTGTTTCTGGCGAAGGAGGGACCTGTACAAGTTGGACGGGTTGCACCTGAACCAAAACGGTACCAACATCCTTGCTGGGAGGTTTGCTAGAGCTGTTGGGGGGATTTAAACTAATTTGGCAGGGGGATGGGATACAGAGTGCAGGTGCAATAGGGGGTGATGCACAGTCAAATATAGAAGAGAAACTGAGTCAGTCTGGAAGGCAGAGCAAATATAGACCTGTTAAGGCACGGAATAATGTATGGCTGGATTGCATCTATTTTAACACAAGGAGTCTTACTGGGAAGGCAGATGAATTGAGGGACAAGGTTAAGGGAAGGGCAGGACTGGCAGCTTAATATTCCAGGGTATGGAATCTTCAGACGTGTCAGGGGAGGGGGTAAAAGAGGAGGTGGCATTGCACTCATGATCAAGGCATCAATTACTGCAATGAGGAGGGATGATATCTTAGAAGGTTCCTCAAATGAGGTCATATGGATAGAACTTAAAAACAAAAAGGGGCAATCACTTAGCTGGGAGTGTACTACAGGCCTCCAAATAGTCAGGGAGAGTTAGAGCAGCAAATCTCAGAGAGGTGTAAAAATAATAGGGTAATAATAGTAGGGGATTTCAACTTCCCCAATATCAACTGGGATAGTCTTAGTGCAAAAGACTTAAAGGGGGAAGAATTCTTGAAGTGCATAGAGGAGAGCTTTTTGAACCAGCACGCAGAAAGTCCTACAAGAGAAGAGGCGGTACTGGACCTAATCCTAGGGAATGAAGCCGGACAGGTAGTAGAAGTATCGGTGGGGGAGCATTTCGGGGATAGTGACCATAACTCTGTCAGATTTAAGGTAGTTATGGAAAAGGACAAAGATAGATCGGAAATAAAAATACTGAATTGGGGGAAGGCCGATTTCAATATGATAAAACAGGATCTGGCCAAAGTGGACTGGGAGCAGCTACTTGTAGGAAAGTCTACATCAGACCAGTGGGCATCATTTAAAAAGGAAATAGTGAGAGTTCAGGGCCAACATGTTCCCACAAAGGTGAAGGGTAGGACCAACAAATCCAGGGAACCCTGGATGTCAAGGGATATAGAGGATTGGATAAGGAAAAAAAAAGGAGGCTTATGACAGATTCAGAGGGCTGAAAACAACAGAGGCCCTAGAGGAGTATAGAAAGTGTAGGGGAGTACTTAAAAAAGTAATTAGGAGAGCAAACAGGGGGCATGAAAAAACACTGGCGGGCAAGACAAAGGAAAATCCCAAGGTGTTTTATAAGTATATTAAGGGCAATAGGATAACCAGGGAGACTAGGGCCCATTAGGGACCAAAGTGGCAATCTGTGTGTGGAGCCGGAGGACATAAGTGAGGTTTTAAATGATTACTTTTCATCTGTGTTCACTATGGAAAAGGATGACGTAGGTGTAGAGATCAGGGAGGGGGATTGTGATACACTTGAACAAATTAGCATTGAAAGGGAGGAAATATTAACGGTTTGAGTGGGCTTAAAAGTGGATAAATCCCCAGGTCCAGATGAGATGTATCCCAGGCTGTTATGTGAGTCAAGGGAGGAGATAGCAAAATTTTCAAATCATTTGTGGCCACAGGAGAGGTGCCAGAGGACTGGAGGACAGCGAATGTGGTACCGTTATTCAAGAAGGGTAGCAGGGATAAACCAGGTAATTACAGGCCGGTGAGCCTAACATCAGTGGTAGGGAAACTATTGGAAAAAATTCTGAGGGACAGGATTAATCTCCACTTGGAGAGGCAGGGATTAATCAGGAATAGTCAGCATGGCTTTGTCAGGGGCAGATCATGTCTAACAAACTTGATTGAATTTTTCGAGGAGGTAACTAGATGTGTAGATGAGGGTAAGGCAATTGATGTCGTCTACATAGACTTCAGTAAAGCTTTTGTTAAGGTCCCGCATGGGAGATTGGTTAAGAAAGTAAGAACCCATGGGATCCACCGCAGCCTCTGACCAGTGGTGTACCGCAGGGATCGGTGCTGGGACCCTTGCTGTTTGTAGTGTACATTAATGATTTAGACGTGAATATAGGAAATATGATCAGTACGTTCGCAGATGACACGAAAATTGGTGGTGTCGTAAATAGTGAGGCGGAAAGCCTTAGATTACAGGACAATATAGATGGGCTGGTAAAATGGGCAGAGCAGTGGAAAATGGAATTTAATCCTGAGAAGTGTGAGATGATGCATTTTGGGAGGACTAACATGGCAAGGAAATATACAATGGATAGTAGGACCCTAGGAAGTACAGAGGGTCAGAGGGACCTTGGTGTACTTGTCCATCGATCACTGAAGGCAGCAGCACAGCTAGATAAGGTGGTTAGGAAGGCATATGGGATACTTGCCTTCATTAGCTGAGGCATAGAATATAAGAGCAGGGAGGTTATGATGGAGCTGTATAAAACGCTAGTTAGGCCACAGCTGGAGTACTGTGTACAGTTCTGGGCACCACACTATAGGAAGGATATAATTGCACTGGAGAGGGTGCAGAGGTGATTCACCAGGATGTTTCCTGGGCTGGAGCATTTCTGCTATAAAGAGAGACTGGATAGGTTAGGGTTGTTTTCCTTAGAGCAGAGAAGGCTGAGGGGGGACCTGATTGAGGTATACAAAATAATGAGGGGCATAGATAGGGTAGATAGGAAGAAACATTTTCCCTTAGCGGAGGTGTCAATAACCAGGGGCATAGATTTAAGGTAAGGGGCAGGAGGTTTAGAGGGGATTTTGAGGAAAACGCTTTCACCCAGAGGGTGCTTGGAATCTGGAGCACACTGCCTGAAGGCATGGTAGAGGCTGGAACCCTCACAACATTTAAGAAGTATTTAGATGAGCACTTAAAGCGCCATAGCATACAAAGCTACGGGCCTAGTGCTAGAAAATGGATAGAGTTAGAATAGATTGGTGCTTGATGGCCGGCACGGACAGGATGGGCCAAAGGGCCTGTTTCTGTGCTGTATAACTCTATGACTCGATGACTCTATGAACTATTTCCCTTGGTTCAGTCTCATTAAGAATGCACGGCAGAATTCCAGCAGGATTCCAGCCATGAAGATGAAGTCTACCAGTGCAAATCATCTCAAGTTTGTCTAAAAGCATATTTTACTTGAAAATGACAGCCTTGAAATTATACTGTTTATAGATTAACGTACAAGCACTTAACATATCCATTTTTGATCCCTTAGTCTGTCCCTTAGATGCTAAGTTGTGAGCTAATAGTTTAGTGCCTCCATTAAAATAGTATTTTAAAGAACTTAATACAAATGTGTTGAGTTTTTGTACATTAATCTTCACATGGTATAATTGTAAAGCTGATATCTCCTCATAGAATCATGGAATCTTACAGCACATGAGGAGGCCATTCAGTCCATCCTGTCTGTGCCTCTCCCTAAAGCAAGAAAACAAGAGTTTTTCACCTACTTTTTCATGGATAGCACTATTTTAAACCCTGAAAGTCTAAACAATTCAAGACTAAACTGAGTCCCCCTGCTTCCCAACCGCCGTTTTTAACACTAGAGATGGAGGTGTTGCAGCAGAGATGCTACTATAGTTCCAGAAGATCCAATAACTGATCTTAATAGGGGTCGGCAACATGTCCATACACGGACACCAGTATCCGTGGTAAAAATTTTGAGTTCCTGGTAATTTTAAATTCAGGGATGAAAGATTTCTGCCAAATGGTGGATTTCTGACACTGGGGTTTTGGAAATCTGCAACTGACTTCTTCCTTTACCTGCTGAGTATTTATTTCAGATTTCCAACATTTGCAGTAGTTTCCTTTTGTTCTAGTTAGCGACATCGGCTGAGGACTGATCACCAGCATTAAAGATGGCGAACGCAGTTCTAAACATTGGCTGAAGCTGGTTCCCAGCACTAAAGATGGCAACAGTTATTATATGCATTGTCTAAAGGTGCTGTGCCAACATTAAAGATCACAGAATCACAGAATCACAGAATAATACAGTGCAGAAGAGGCCCTTTGGCCCATCGAGTCTGCACCGATGCATTAAAACACCTGACCTGTCTACCTAATCCGATTTGCCAGCAGTTGGCCCATAGCCTTGAATGTTGTGACGTGCCAAGTGCTCATCCAAGTACTTTTTAAAGGATGTGAGGCAACCCGCCTCTACCACCCTCCCAAGCAGGGCATTCCAGACCGTCACCACCCTCTGGGTAAAAAGGTTCTTCCTCTAATCCCCCTTAAACCTCCTGCCCCTCACCTTAAACTTGTGTCCCCTCGTAACTGACCCTTCAACTAAGGGGAACAGATGTTCCCTACCCACCCTGTCCATGCCCCTCATAATCTTGTACACCTCGATCAGGTCACCCCTCAGTCTTCTCTGCTCCAGTGAAAACAACACAAGCCTATCCAACCTCTCTTCATAGCTTAAATGTTCTATCCCAGGCAACATCCTGGTGAATCGCCTCTGCACCCCCTCCAATGCAATCACATCCTTCCTATAATGTGGCGACCAGAATTGCACACAGTACTCCAGCTGTGGCCTTACCAAAGTTCTGTTCAACTCCAACATGACCTCCCTGCTTTTGTAATCTATGCCTCGATTGATAAAGGCAAGTGTCCCATATGCCTTTTTCACCACCTTATTAACCTGCCCTTCTGCCTTCAGAGATCTATGGACAAACACGCCAAGGTCCCTTTGTTCCTCGGAACTTCCCAGTGTCAGGCCATTCTGTGAATACTTCCGTGTCACATTACTCCTTCCAAAGTGTATCACCTCACACTTTTCAGGGTTAAATTCCATCTGCCACTTTTCTGCCCATTTGACCATCCTGTCTATATCTTCCTGTGTCCTAAGACACTCAACCTCACTGTTAACCACTCGGCCAATCTTTGTGTCATCCGCGAACTTACTGATCCTACCCCCCACATTGTCATCTATGTCGTTTATATAAATGACAAACAATAGGGGACCCAGCACAGATCCCTGTGGTACGCCACTGGACACTGGCTTCCAGTCACCAAAACAGCCGTCTGTCATCACTCTCTGTCTCCTACAGCTAAGCCAATTTTGAATCCACCTTGTCAAGTTACCTTGTATCCCATGTACATTTGCTTTCTTGAAAAGTCTCCCATGTGGGACCTTGTCAAAGGCTTTGCTGAAATCCATGTAAACTACATCAACTGCACTACCCTCATCTACACACCTGGTCACATGTTCAAAAAGTTCAATCAAATTTCTTAGGCATGACCTCCCTCTGACAAAGCCATGCTGACTATTCCTAATCAAAATTTGCCTCTCCAAGTGGAGTTAGATTCTCTCCTTCAGAATTTTCTCCAATGGTTTCCCTACCACTGACGTGAGACTCGCTGGTCTGTAGTTCCCTGGCTTATCTCTACAACCTTTCTTAAATAGTGGGACCACATTAGCTGTTCTCCTGTCCTCTGGCACCTCCCCCGTGGCCAGAGAGGAATTAAAAATTTGGGTCAGAGCCCCTGCAATCTCCACCCTCACCTCCCACAGCATCCTGGGACACAAATCGTCTGGACCTGGAGATTTGTCCACTTTGAAGCCTTCCAAAACCTCCAATACCTTGTCACTCCCGATGACAATTTGCTCAAGAACCTCACAGTCTCTCTCTCTCTAAGTTCCATATCTACATCCTCTTTCTCTTGGGTGAAGATGTGAAGTATTCGTTCAACACCCTACCAATGTCCTCTGTCTCCACCCGCAAATTTCCCCCTTGGTCCCTAATGCGTCCTACTCTTGCCCTGGTTATCCTCTTCCCATTGATATACTTATAGAATATCTTGGGATTTTCCCTACATTTACCAGCCAGAGATTTCTCATATCCCTTCTTTGCTCTCCTAATTGCTTTCTTAAGCTCCATCCTATGCTTTCTGTACTCCACTAATGCTTCCATTGATTTGCTGTCCTTGTATTTGCTAAAAGCCTCTCTTTTCCTTCTCATCATACCCTGAATGTTTCTGGTCATCCATGGTTCTCTGGGCTTGTTGCTCCTACCTATTACCCTAGAGGGAACATGTTGGGCCTGTACCCTCTCCATTTCCTTTTTGAATGCCCCCCACTGCTCTTCTGTAGATTTCACGACAAGTAACTCTTTCCAGTCTACCTTGGCCAGATCCTGCCTTATTTTACTAAAATTCGCTCTCCCCCAATCCAAAACCTTTTTTTGCAACTTGTCTATTTCTTTCTCCATAAAGATGGCAAAAGCAGTTCTAAACATTAGCTGAAGCTGGTTCCCAGCACTAAAGATGGCAGTAGTTCTTATAAGCATTGGCTAAAGGTGCTATTTCAGTATTGAAGATGGCGGTGAACATTCATTTAGCAACAACGTAAAAGCACGTCTCTTTACCAGCTGAGGTCAGTAAACAAACAGAGAGGGGAACATGGGGATGGGGGAACTCAGAGAGAGGTGGGGGGGTATGCACGGAGAGAGAGACACACACACATAAAGGGAGACAGATATGGAGAGAAAGAGATAGGGAGACAGACAGGGACAGACACAGAGAGAGAGAGAGACTGACAGAGAGAGAGAGGGAGGGGGGAGAGAGAGAGAGCAATCAAGATCATTCCTGACAGATGGACATCTATCTGGAATACTCCGCATAGCTACATCAAATGTGCAGACAGACAATGACTACTTCTGCAAGCAAAAGCAATGCCAGGTATCTCACCAAATAGGGAGAAATGTGTTTTAAATTGGACTGTGTTTTGTTGGCATTAGATTGGCTATACACTTTATATACAGATTAATTGCCCTTCTGTCCAGACTGAGCCAATAATTTTGTCAAATGTCTGTGGTGCAACATGTTGGTGCTTATCCCTGGACCTTAAAGACCAAGAGGCCCCATGAAGATCAGAAACTAAGAACTAGTGAAAGCCTTGCCGGAGACCAGAACCTTCAACAGATAAGTCACAGGGGACAGAATGGAGGGAGGGGAGGCTGCTGCAAGGCTCTCTTCCTCTAGGAGGACACCTTAGGGGAGTTACGGCCAATTCCCAAGGCCCACTGCTACCATTACCACTTGCCTTTGGAAGTGGCAGTAAGACAGTCAGAAAGAAGGAAAATCTTCCCGGATCCAATGCCATCCACCACAATCTTCATGCATTGGGGAGACAAGGAGGGGTCAGTGGCTGTCCCAGCTGGGAAGGGGGAAGAAAATCATAGCGGGAGTGGTGAGGCGGCAATCCAGTTCACCATCCCATTTTGGGTGAGATGCCAGAGGAAAGTCTCTCGCGAGTACGCACAGAGTGCCACACAACAGACTTGTGAGTAAAGTTATAGCTCATGGAATAAAAGGGATGGTAGCAACATGGATATGGAATTGGCTGAGTGACTGGAAACAAAGAGTAATGGTTAATGGATGTTTTTCGGGCTGGAGGAAGGTTTATTTTATTTTAGAGATACAGCACTGAAACAGGCCCTTCGGCCCACCAAGTCTGTGCCAACCAACAACCACCTATTTATACTAATCCTATGTTAATCCCATATTCCCTACCACATCCCCACTATTCTCCTACCATCTACCTACACTAGGGGCAATTTACAATGGCCAATTTACCTATCAACCATGCAAATCTTTGGCTGTGGGAGGAAACCGGAGCACCCAGTGGAAACCCACATGGTCACAGGGAGAACTTGTAAACTCCACACAAGCAGTACCCAGAGTCGAACCCAGGCCGCTAGAACTGTGAGGCTGCAGTGCTAACCACTGCGCCACTGTGCCATTTGTAGAGGAGCGCCCCAGGGATCAGTGTTGGGACCCTTGCTTTTTCCGATATTTAGTAATGACCTAGACCTTGGTGTACAGGGCACAATTTCAAACTTTGCGGATGACACGAAATTTGAAAGCATTGTGAACTGTGAGGAGGATAGTATAGAACAGCAAAAGGACATAGACAAGTTGGTGGAATGGGCGGATTGATGGCAGATGAAGTTCAATGCCAAGAAATGTGAAGTGATTCATTTTGGTAGGAACAACATGGAGAGACAATATAAAATAAAGGGCACAATTCTAAAGTGGGTGCAGGAGCAGAGGGACCTGGGTGTATATGTGCAAAAGTCATTGAAGTTGGCAGGACAGGTTGAGAGAGCGATTAATAAAGTATACAGTATCCTAGGCTTTATTAATCGGGGCATAGAGCAAGGAAATTATGTTGAACACTATAGGATAAGACACTAGCTCAGCCTCAACTGGAGTATTGCATTCAATTCTGGATGCCGCACTTTAGGAAAGATGTGAGGGCAGTGGAGAGAGTACAGAAAAGATTCATGAGAATGGTTCTAAGGATGAGGAATGTCAGTTATGAAGATAGATTGGAGAAGTTAGGACTGTTTTCCTTGGAGAAGAGAAGGTTGAGAGGTGATTTGATAGAGGTATTCAAAATCGTGAGGGGTCTGGACAGAGTAGATAGAGAGAAACTGTTCCCACTCATAAAAGGATCAAAAACATTTAGGCACAGATTTAAAGTATTTGGTAAGAGAAGCAAAAGCAACATGAGGAAAACTTTTTCAAGCAGCAAATGGTTAAGGTCTGGAATGCGCTGCCTGAGAGTGTGGTGGAAGCAGGTTCAATTGAAGCATTCAAAAGGGAATTAGACAGTTATATGAAAAGGAGGAACGTGCAGAGTTACGGGGATGGAGGGGAGGCGGGGAATGGAACTGAGTGAATTGCTGTTTCAGAGAGCTGATGTGGACATGATGGGCTGAATGGCCTCCATCTGCACTGTAACAATTCTGTGATTCTGAGTATTCGAGACCAGATGGGACAAAGAAAGGAGAGTTGTGTGACGGCAGAAGCAAGATTAACGTTTTACCCCTCGTCCTTGGCAGGATGATCTTTGTTTGTGACTGGTAATTCTCAGGGAGAGGAGAAACCTGGTGTTAGCCTATTTTGATTCTGATGCCAGATGGAAAATGACCAGCAGAGATACTATTCCATGCCAATGGGAACGTCTCTCCCACAGTACAGTAATACACATTGTATTTAATTTTATGCATGAGCTCAATCGAGAACTTTATTTTTAAATACATTGAGCCATCTCCACATTGCATTTAAATTACCAACATGGTAAAAGCAATCTTGTACAGCGAAAAACAAGCAGGATTACATTGTTGACACAGGATTAAATTGTAAAGTTTTCCTTCTCCTCCCTCCACCCCATTCTAGTATAGGTTCGAAGATACAGTTACACTTTAAAAGATTTGAAGAGATTTGTGATAATATGCAGTGTGATCTTACTAAGGCTTGTCTGTAACATTACTCTGAAGATGTTGATATCTTTTTTTAAAGAGGGCATAAGGGGGTCGATTTGAACTTGCTGAAATCGTCATTAACGAGTTTGTAATGGCCTTAAGATGAGTCGGTAGACTTGTCGCCCCCATCAATAACAATGATCACTGTCACTTTACAGGGGCCTACGGCTGGCTGAAGCGCCTGCCAGTTTCAGTTATAGACGCCTTTAAATGTGCAAATCAGTGTCTTATGCCATAGATAGGATAACAGTTGCCACTTTGGGACAGAATTGGTTGGAGTGAGTGGAAGAGGTATGTTTTAAATGATTTAAACAGGGCCAGGAGGAGCAGGATCAGGAGTGCTCCTCCAGGCCCCACAAAAACAATCTAGGCCTTTCCCTACCAAACCCTCCCCAACTCCACTATTCTGACCCTTCACTGTGGGCTCGACCGGTCAGCCAGCTAAAAGTTAAAGTTAACCCCAAGGATTGGGAGTCAAAACAAAGCAGAACCTCAACAGGCTGCATTGGAGAATTTTGAAAATACCTGCACATTTTTATATGTATGTATAAAATTAAGTAATTTTATTATATCACTCCCGATAAATAATTATTTTAGAAACCTGTTAATACATTTAATGGAGTGTAAAGAGGTAAGGAGATGGTGCTAAAGACACTGACCTGCAACTTCACTGAAATTCTTATTAGAGACTTGGCAGCTCTGGTTATTGCTACGACTGGTCCCCATTCCACAAATATGCTGAATCTAACAGGATTGGAATGTAGTAAATGCATCAACTGTTACAAGTCAGAGGGATATCAACACACACAGACATACAATCTACTATACTGAATTAAAGCTTCACTGATTTACCTGATAACATTTTCAAAAGATGCATTCAATTTGCAAGAGTAACATTCAGACTGTACACTAAAGTGATCAACCTCAATCCTTCAAACCTGTGGCATCACTCAAATGGCATTTCTTGATTAACACTGTCATAAGATTTTGGCCATTTCTAAACTGAAGATATGCAACACAAAGCCAAACTTTCCTTCCAACTTTCCCTTTAATTGATCCTCAAAATACCCCTCATCTCAACATGGAGATGCCTAATATAACACTGGATATATAACACTGCTCGCACAGTCAGCATCAACTCTTTGGTAATATAAAAGCAAAATACTGCAGATGCTGGAAATCTGAAATAAAAACAAGAAATGCTGGAAATACCCAGCAGGTCTGTCAGCATCTGTGGAGAGAGAAGCAGAGTTAACGTTTCAGGTCAGTGACTCTTCTTCAGAACTAGCAAATATTAGAAATGTAAAAGGTTATAAGCAAGTAAAGTGGGGGTGGGACAAGAGATAACAAAGGAGAATGTGTAAATAGGACAAGGTCACAGAATAGCTGACCAGAAGGTCGTGGTGCAAAGGCAAACAATATGTTAATGGTGTACTGAAAGACAAAGCATTAGTACAGATAGGGTGTTAACGGACTGAAAATTGAACAGCCGCAAGTACAAACATGAAAAAAAACAGTGGGTAAGCAAACTGAACAAACTAAGATGAAATAAAATAAAATAAACACAGAAAAAAAATATTAAAAAAAGGAAAAAGAAAAAATTAACTAAAAATAAAAGTAAAATGGGGGGCCCGTCATGCTCTGAAATTATTGAACTCAATGTTCAGTCCGGCAGGCTGTAGCGTGCCTAATTGGTAAATGAGATGCTGTTCCTCGAGCTTGCGTTGATGTTCACTGGTGCACTGAAGCAATCCCAGTACAGAGATGTGAGCATGAGAGCAGGGGGTAGTTTGAAATGGCAACTCTTTGGTGTTTCATCCAAGTTATGATTCTTCACATGTAAGCCTGGACAATGAGCATTGGAGGGAGAGAGATTTTTTCTTCTTCTTTGAAACCAAGAATCACATCAGGATTGTAGGGCTAAAAATTTGATAAGGCTCATTAACGGACATGGGAATCACGATGTGAGATTAACCCTCACTTTTTTTATTCATTCATGGGATGTGGGCGTTGCTGGCTAGGCCAGCATTTATTGCCCATCCCTAATTGCCCTTGAGAAGGTCTTGGTGAGCTGCCTTCTTGAACCGCTGCAGTCCATGTGGGGTAGATATGCCAACAGTGCTGTTAGGAACGTAGTTCCAGGATTTTAACCCAGCGACAGTGAAGGAATGGCGGTATAGTGCCAAGTCAGGATGGTGTGTGGCTTGGAGTGGAACTTGCAGGTGATTGTGTTCCCATGCATCTGCTGTCCTCGTACTTCTAGGTGGTAGAGGTCACGGCTTTGTAAAGTGCTGTCTAAGAAGCCTTGGTGCGTTGCTGCAGTGCATCTTATAGGTCTTACACACTGCTGCCATTGCATGTCGGTGGTGGAGGGAGTGAATGTTTATGGATGGTGTGGCAATCAAGCGGCTGCTTTGTCCTGGACGGGTGGAGCTTCTTGTGTGTTGTTGGAGCTGCACCCATCCAGGCAAGTGGAGATTATTCCATCACACCCCTGACTTGTGTCTTGTAGATGGTGGACAGGCTTTGGGGAGTCAGGATGTGAGTTACTCGCTGCAGGATTCCTAGCCTTGACCTGCTCTTGTAGCCACAGTATTTATATGGCTACTCAAGTTCAGTTTCTGGTCAATGGTAACCCCCAGGATGTTGATAGTAGTGGATTCAGCAACGGTAATGCTGTTGAATGTCAAGGGGAGATGGTTAGATTCTGTCTTGTTGGAGATGGTCATTGCCTGATACTTGTGTTGCAGAAATGTTACTTGCCACTTATTAGCCCAAGCCTGGATATTGTCCAGGTCTTGCTGCATTTCTACACGGACTGCTTCAGTATCTGAGGAGTCGTGAATGGTGCTGAACATTGTGTAATCATCAGTGAACATCCCTTCTTCCGACCTTATGATTGAAGGAAGGTCATTGATGAAGCAGCTGAAGATGGTTGGGCTTAGGACACTACCCTGAGGAACTCCTGCAGTGATATCCTGGAGCTCAGATGATTGACCTCCAACAACCACAGCCATCTTCCTTTGCGCTAGGTATTACTCCAACACGAGCAGAATTTCTCACCCACAGCTGTTACAAAAATTTCTAAATTCACTTGTAACAGCCCTTCAAAACACTCCCACAGGGGATGCTGAGACCAAGTGGGCCCACATCAGAGACGCCATCTATGAGTCAGCTTTGACCACCTACGGCAAAAGTGCGAAGAGAAATGCAGACTGGTTTCAATCTCATAATGAAGAGCTGGAACCTGTCATAGCCGCTAAGCGCATTGCACTTTTGAACTACAAGAAAGCCCCCAGCGATTTAACATCCGCAGCACTTAAAGCAGCCAGAAGTACTGCACAAAGAACAGCTAGGCGTTGCGCAAACGACTACTGGCAACACCTATGCAGTCATATTCAGCTGGCCTCAGACATCGGAAACATCAGAGGAATGTATGATGGCATGAAGAGAGCTCTTGGGCCAACCATCAAGAAGATCACCCCCCTCAAATCTAAATCGGGGGACATAATCACTGACCAACGCAAACAGATGGACCGCTGGGTTGAGCACTACCTAGAACTGTACTCCAGGGAGAATGCTGTCACTGAGACTGCCCTCAATGCAGCCCAGCCTCTACCAGTCATGGATGAGCTGGACATACAGCCAACCAAATCGGAACTCAGTGATGCCATTGATTCCCTAGCCAGCGGAAAAGCCCCTGGGAAGGACAGCATTACCCCTGAAATAATCAAGAGTGCCAAGCCTGCTATACTCTCAGCACTACATGAACTGCTATGCCTGTGCTGGGACGAGGGAGCAGTACCCCAGGACATGCGCGATGCCAACATCATCACCCTCTATAAAAACAAAGGTGACCGCGGTGACTGCAACAACTACCGTGGAATCTCCCTGCTCAGCATAGTGGGGAAAGTCTTTGCTCGAGTCGCTCTGAACAGGCTCCAGAAGCTGGCCGAGCGCGTCTACCCTGAGGCACAGTGTGGCTTTCGTGCAGAGAGATCGACTATTGACATGCTGTTCTCCCTTCGTCAGATACAGGAGAAATGCCGTGAACAACAGATGCCCCTCTACATTGCTTTCATTGATCTCACCAAAGCCTTTGACCTCGTCAGCAGACGTGGTCTCTTCAGACTACTAGAAAAGATCGGATGTCCACCAAAGCTACTAAGTATCATCACCTCATTCCATGACAATATGAAAGGCACAATTCAACATGGTGGCTCCTCATCAGAGCCCTTTCCTATCCTGAGTGGTGTGAAACAGGGCTGTGTTCTCGCACCCACACTTTTTGGGATTTTCTTCTCCCTGCTGCTTTCACATGCGTTCAAATCCTCTGAAGAAGGAATTTTCCTCCACACAAGATCAGGGGGCAGGTTGTTCAACCTTGCCCGTCTAAGAGCGAAGTCCAAAGTACGGAAAGTCCTCATCAGAGAACTCATCTTTGCTGACGATGCTGCTTTAACATCTCACACTGAAGAATGCCTGCAGAGTCTCATCGACAGGTTTGCGTCTGCCTGCAATGAATTTGGCCTAACCATCAGCCTCAAGAAAACGAACATCATGGGGCAGGATGTCAGAAATGCTCCATCCATCAATATTGGCGACCACGCTCTGGAAGTGGTTCAAGAGTTCACCTACCTAGGCTCAACTATCACCAGTAACCTGTCTCTAGATGCAGAAATCAACAAGCGCATGGGTAAGGCTTCCACTGCTATGTCCAGACTGGCCAAGAGAGTGTGGGAAAATGGCGCACTGACACGGAACACAAAAGTCCGAGTGTATCAGGCCTGTGTCCTCAGTACCTTGCTCTACGGCAGCGAGGCCTGGACAATGTATGCCAGCCAAGAGCGACGTCTCAATTCATTCCATCTTTGCTGCCTTCGGAGAATACTTGGCATCAGGTGGCAGGACTATATCTCCAACACAGAAGTCCTTGAAGCGGCCAACACCCCCAGCTTATACACACTACTGAGTCAGCGGCGCTTGAGATGGCTTGGCCATGTGAGCCGCATGGAAGATGGCAGGATCCCCAAAGACACATTGTACAGCGAGCTCGCCACTGGTATCAGACCCACCGGCCGTCCATGTCTCCGTTATAAAGACGTCTGCAAACGCGACATGAAATCGTGTGACATTGATCACAAGTCGTGGGAGTCAGTTGCCAGCATTCGCCAGAGCTGGCGGGCAGCCATAAAGACAGGGCTAAATTGTGGCGAGTCGAAGAGACTTAGTAGTTGGCAGGAAAAAAGACAGAGGCGCAAGGGGAGAGCCAACTGTGCAACAGCCCCAACAAACAAATTTCTCTGCAGCACCTGTGGAAGAGCCTGTCACTCCAGAATTGGCCTTTATAGCCACTCCAGGCGCTGCTTCACAAACCACTGACCACCTCCAGGCGCGTATCCATTGTCTCTCGAGATAAGGAGGCCCAAAAGAAAGAAAAAAAGAAAGTGGAGAGTTTTCCCCTGATTCCCATTGACTTCAGTTTTGCTAGGGCTCCTTGTTGCCATACTCGGTTAAATGCTGCCGTGATGTCAAGGGCAGTCAATCTCACCTCACCTCTTGAGTTCAGCTCTTTTGTCCATGTTTAAGCCAAGGCTGTAATGAGGTCAGGAGCTGAGTAACCCCGGCGGAACCCAAACTGAGCATTACTGAGCAGGTTATTGCTAAGCAAGTGCTGCTTGATGGCACTGTTGATGACATCTTCCATCACTTTACTGATGATTGAGAGTAGACTGATAGGGCGGTAATTGGTCGGATTGGACTTGTCCTGCTTTTTGTGTA
This sequence comes from Heterodontus francisci, assembly GCF_036365525.1. NCBI lineage: Eukaryota > Metazoa > Chordata > Chondrichthyes > Heterodontiformes > Heterodontidae > Heterodontus > Heterodontus francisci. The sequence goes on along the minus strand of NC_090376.1, from coordinate 31,745,009 downwards.
CAGGACATACCTGGGCAATTTTCCACATTGCCAGGTAGATGCCAGTGTTGAAGCTATACTGGAACAGCTTGGCTAGGGTTGCAGCAAGTTCAACTTGGAACTTCTGGCTGAAGATTGTTGCAAATGCTTCTGCCTTATCTTTTGCCCTGATATGCTGGGCTCCCCCCATCATTTAGGACGGGAATATTTGTGGAGCCACCTCCTCTAGTTAGTTGTTTCATTGTCCACCACCATTCACGACTGGATGTGACATGACTGCAGAGCTTATATCTGACCCATTGGTTATGGGATCGCTTAGCCCCGTCTATTGCATGCTGCTTACAGTGTTTGGCACACAAGTAGTCTTGGGTTGTAGCTTTGCCAGGTTGACACATCATTTTGTGGTATGCCCAGTGCTGCTCCTGGCATGCCCTCCTGCACTCTTCATTTAACCTGTTGAAAGTAGCAAGCAAACTTTGTACTGCCTGCTCATTTCCATGATAGCGGCATGAAGCCCAGCACTAAACATGCTGCTGAGTGGCTGCCCACTCAACAGGGGGCTCAAGTTTGTGCAAGGCTAGCCTGCATTTTCTAAAGGCAGCCTCCACCTTTTGAAGGGGAGATGCATTCTTGCTGCAACAGCTCATTAAACTGGCTGGAAATCGCCTTAGGAGCAGGAAGAAACCTGAATAATTGTGCTGCAAACCAGAGAGTGCGCTCAGAGGTTCTCTGATGCAACACTGGAGGCCTTAATCCAGAAGGTTGAAAGGAAGAGAAAGGTACTCTATCCACAGGCCAGGAGGCTCTCCAGCAAGACACTGTGAAGGCAGCGAGACCAGACAGCCACAGAGTTCAGTGGCAGAAGTAAGGCTGTGAAGACCTGGATACATTGCCAGAAGAAGTTTAATAATCTCATAGGAGTTCTCAAGGTCAGTGAATGCACCTTCAAATGCTACATCTTACCAACTGCACAACTAACCTCACACACCACTCAATTCACCACACCCCATCACTCACCCGCCAACAATGTCTAGCAATCAGGACTCATGCTTAACATACATATGCTGCATCTCACCCTCACATACCTAGCACTGCTAAAGGCCTCACACTTAGACCTCACAGCTTCCACATACTGCTAGCTATACAACTATGACAGGCACCTCACCCAAACACATTGCAACACACTCACTGACAATCTTCCCACTCTCTTACAAGACAAGATGGCCCATAACAGAAGGAAGCATCAATGAATCGGAGGGCGGGGACAGGCTGGGCTGCATGTCCTCACCTCTTTGGAGGAGGGGGTGCTTGGCGTTATTGGTACAGCTGTCACTGAGGCCGTGACAACAACATTGCTGAAGCTATCCAGGATGACAACACATTCCTGCCTAATGAATCTTCTGAAATCCCACTTCTTCCTCATCTCACAATCTGGTATGCTGTACAAGCTGCAGATGGTGTAACCATGCACCTCTTGCTTTCTCCCTATCCCCACCCTTTCCCTCACCCCAACCATCTCCTTCTGGATATTTGCTTTTAAATACCCAAGAACTGCTGCCTGGTCAGCCAGTGGTGCCTGATGATGAAAGCCCAGAGGAACAGCAGATCTCTGAGGAAGATTGACATGACCTGACACTTTCAGCCACCAAGCAGCTGCCACCACTGGGGGAGCAGAAGTTTCTCCGTGGAGCACAAATCTGCTTTCATGACAGCATTGATGCTTCCCCCACTGTCACTCTGCCGGTGTTGGACAGCCCAGACTGCTGCCACCAATGCTGAGGTGGTGGAGTCTGAAGTCAGTCCCCCAAGGCCCAGAGCTGCTTAAGGTCATCCTGCAAGGCCTCCCCCATTGAAAGTTAGCAGCCTTCCACCGGCTATATTGCAGCCCCTGGGGTAGCAAAGCGTAGGAGCACTAGGATAGGCAAAGACACTCGCAAGACAGACACTAAGGGAAAGCACAAGTGTGAACAATTGAGTATTGCATGTATTTTTGGAAATGCTGTTGGATGAAGTTAATATGAAATGGTCGTTTTATTGGTGTCTTTTATATCAGAGTTTTGGTCAAGAGGATGTTATGATGGCCCATAACAGAGGGTTGGTAAGGTGGTGATTTGAAGATTTTTTAAGGGTAACTGGAGTCTGATGAGATGCTCACAGACAGCCCATCTGGGAAGGTGATGTGTCAACTGCTTCCTCGCTTCCTTGTCCTCCTCCTCATTCTGAGGTGGTCGCCGAAGCACTGGTGGCAAGGTCTGTGCCCTCATGATTGGCAAGTTGTGGCGGACGCAACGTACCACTATGAATTGGGAGACACGCTCCAGCGAGTACTGGGGGCTGTCGCTGAGTGGTCTAGGTAGTGGATCCTTTGCTTCAGGATGCCACGATGTTCCTAGTTGTGGCATGGCTGTCATTATAGGAGTGCTGTCCATGTGTGTTCAAGTGGAAGAGGGGAAGCATTAGCCACATGTACACTGTTAGCTCTTGTCGCTGTGCAGCCACCCTCTGGTGCGATGTCGTGGCTTGAAGATGGTTGGAACGGCTGACTGGGCCAGGATGAAATCATTATGACTGTTACCAGGATAGTGAAAATTCACCAACACCATGGTCTGGGCATGATCACACACTGATCTCACGTTAAGGGTCGTGGTACATCTCCCCATTGATATTGGCACCTGCAAGGCCACATGGCTCACTGTATCATGGAGAAGCCCACTATCCTGGCAAAGCCACATGTCTGCTCCTTCTGCTTCTCTCTGCTTAGATAGAAGACTATGAACATCCCTCTCCTGGCGTACAGGATCTCGGTGATCACCTGGATGCAATGATGCATGGCGAGCTGGGATATGATGGCGATATCACCAACATCCATCCTGGATGGATCCACTGGTGTAGAAATTGAGGGCCGCGGTAACACTGACGGCCACTGGCACCACCATCCTTGCCCAGCTCTGTAGCTGCAGGTCCAATTCGAGGAGGTGACACAGTTCTGCTTTGGACTGAGGTAGAGGTAGGAAAAGTGCCCTCTGTACTTTGAAGACTCTAAGGGGTGAGGCCACCTACTGAGAGTCCTCCGCCCTCTGTGAACAGCTTCTCTTCTCTGCAGCATCTACTCCATCTGCTGTGATGCTGCAGCCAGAGAGGAACTGCAACCATAGGGCCCCGGACTAGCTCACAGGCTCTTCAAAACCACACCACTCGTTCTAAAGATCCAGCACCACTCCCTTCTGACCGTAGGAACTTCTGTCAATTCCTCTCCACCAACAATACTGTAGTTCCACTAACTCTGCAGCAGCAAATTGATAATCACAAATACCTCCCCTGAAAGTTGGATAGTGATGGCTTTTAACAGCACTAGTGGGGGTACTCTCATGTAGCTGAATGAATGTTCAGCTGTGCATATTTAAGAGAGGGCATTATCAGGAATGGCGATGTCCAAATGGCAGGTCCTGTATCAAATCATGACACGATCCTCCCACTCTGTAAACTTCCAGCGCACACAAAAGATATCCACTCTGTTGCCCTTCACAACATGGCAATCATCTCAGACCTCACTGAAAGTGGTCGGAAGCGAGCCCCCCCACCCCCCCCCCCCCCCCCCCCCCACCCCAGCAGTTTTTTTCATGAATTGGCTCCCGTTGTGCTGTAAATACCGGCAGTATGGGGGTATGGGGCCCAATTTTGTGGCCAGTCATTACTTGCCACTGCCTTTCTTCTTGTAGCTTTCCAGGTGACTCCAAGCAGCAAGTCATTTGTCAAAGTCTGCTCCAACAATGCTATCAGCTTGCTGTCCCTTCTCTGACAGAATTTTGCAGGCAGAACTGTGGAACATGAGGAATCTTGAATCTATTTATTTGCTTGTTAAAGTAAAATAAAACTTTTATCGTCTACTCCCATTTGGGTCTTAGAATGTTTACCAAACTTATCGTTTAAAAATTTATTCAGCTTCAACTTTGCCTGTTAAGTTAAAATAAGCACAAGATATTGGCCCTTATTTCAAAATTCTCTGGACTCTTTTCACATAGCCTAAGCCATCTGGCTAAAAGTTACTTGAGAAATGCTTCCAGATCACAATCTGTGATCTCTTTACACTGCTCATGACATTTTGCATTTTCTTTGAAGTGTCAAAAGAAAATTACCAACCAGAAGCTGCTCTGTGTCTCTATTAAGGTTTTTCTATGTCAGGTCACATACCTCCGACCAAGATTATGGCCTAGGTGAGAGGTTTTTTAAAATGAAGATGGTCTTTTTCCTCTCGCACCGCCCGACAGCTTTTCTCTCTCCTGACATTATATTTTCTTGTAAAACCGCAGCATTGAGATTTTGAGATGAAAAGGTTGACAGCATCTGAAACATTGCACATATTGCAGATTAGTTTATTATGAAGCATGGTGATGACTCAATCCTCTGGATTACAGAATGTTTTACTGATGTGCAACCAACTTTAATCCATGGAGAACTTCAATCCAATGTAAGTATATGCACAGGAGACAATTCTATCGATCTTATATCTGGAATAATTTTAATGATTATGATTATGAATATCACTGAATTCACTAGCTGCATGCATGGTTGGTCAATCACATATTGTCGAGGGTGTTCAGAGATTGCATTGCACTTCCTCAAGTTCCACATCTTCCTCACCTGCTTGAGGGTGTTCATCCTGGACAGGTATTTCCACCTCCTCCTCAGACATTACAATGACTTTTTCTGTTGCTCAGACTTTAAGCACATCAATGTGGGTGAACTATCCTTGAAGATATAGGGCAATGCATATCTATATAATCAGGTTAGAAACATAGGAACACAGGAATAGGAGATGGTCATTCAGCCCCTCTCGTGCTTGTTCTGCTATTGAATGTGTTCGTGACTGATCTGTGACCTAACTCCATATACCTGCCTTTGGCCCATTTCCCTTTAATAGCTTTGGCTAACAAAAATTTATCAATCTCAGATTTAATATTTACAATTGACCTAGCACCAATTGCCATTTTCAGAAGAGAATTCCAAACTTCTGCCAACCTTTGTGTGTAGAAGTGTTTCCTAACTTCACTCCTGGAAGGCCTGGCTCTGATCTTTATACTATGCCCCCTAATCCTAGACTCCCCAACCAGCGGAATAGTTTCTCTCTATCTACCCTATTAGTTCCCTTTAATATCTTGAAAACTTCAATCAAATCACCCCTTACCTACCAAATTCCCAGCAATACAACTCTAATTTGTATAATCTCTCTTCGTAGGTTAACCCTTGGAATCCAGGTATCATCATGGTAAATCTATGCTGCACTCCCTCTAAGTCCAATATATCATTCCTAAGGCAAGTTACCCAGGACTGCTCACAGTACTCCACGTGTGGTGTTACCAGAGCTTTGTTTAGCTGTAGCATAACGTCTACCCTCTGTATTCTACTCCATTAGATATAAAGGCCAACATTCCATTCGCCTTTTTGATTATTTTATGTACCTGTTCATGGCATTTTAATGATCTGTGTACATGGATCCCCAAGTCTCTTTGGACCCCCACTGTGTCTAGCTTTTCACCATTTAGAAAGTACCCTGTCTATTCTTTTTCGGTCCAAGTGATCTCACATTTGGCTACATTGAAATCCATTTACCACAGTTTTGGTCATTTGTTTAATCTATTATATCTCTTTGTAATTTTGGGCTTCCATCTACACTGCTTACAATGTCACCTATTTTTGTGTCATCAGCAAACTTAAATATGTGGCTTTCTACCCCATCGTCTAAGTCGTTAATAAATACAGTGAATAATTGAGGCCCCAACACACATCGTTGCAGGATACCATTGGTCACATCCTACCAATTAGAGTACCTTCCCACTATCCTTAATCTCTGTCTCTTGCCACTCAGCCAATATCCTAACCAGGTTAATAATTTGCCTTCAATTCAATGTGCTGCAATTTTAGCTAACAGTCTCTTATGAAAGACTTTTTCAAGTGCCTTCTGGAAGTCCATATAAATAACAGTCCTAGACATTCACCTGTCCACTACTTTACAGAATCCCAGAATTGTTACAGCACAGGAGGCCATTCGGCCTGTCGTGTCTGTGCTGGAAATAGAATTTATGCCCCCTGATATAAACTGCACATTCTCTTCCCATTAGGGCATACCCCCACCTACCTATGTCCAGAAAGACTAGGCACAGGTTGGCAAAGCCGAGGCTTAGAGTCCTCCAGGCTGCTGGAGTTTAACCAAAAGTCACCTGTTCAAAAAACTCAATCACATTCGTCAGGCATCACCTATCCTTTACATATCCATGCTGGCTCTCTCTGATCAGCTGAAAATTTTCAAAGTGTTCAGCCACTCTATCCTTAATTATAGCCTCCAGTAAATTCCCTGGTTTCCCTCCCTCACCTTTTTATAGGAAATGTATAAGTAAAACATTAGAGCAAAAGACAGTTTAAGATTGTAGCCCAAATAAGCGCTCTTTATACAAACGTATAAACGAGGACAAGAAACAAATTGAATGAATTGCAGCCGTAAATTTAACTTGGAGGGTATGATGTGGTAGTCATTGCTAACTCTTTTTATACAGTGGAGTGACATGCATGATTTTCCAATCTAAGTGAACGTTGGAAGGTTATATTTAGGGCACATGCAATGCTCTCAACTACTTCCTTTAAAGTCCTGGAATGGAAACCATCTGATCCTGGGTATTTATCACTCTTTTTAGTGCCATTATTTTCTTTATTACTGTTATTTAACTTACATTAATTCTTCTGAGTCCCCATTTCTTAATCTTAGTAGCTTTTTGTGTTTCTGCGTTTCAAATACTATGTTGAACGCAATCATATTATGATCACTCTTAGATAAATGTTCATGCACCGTTAGGCTGTTAACTAAAACTGGCTCACTACTCATTACTATATCTAATGTGCCATGCACCCTTATTGGTTCTCGGACATATTGTTGTAGAAAGCTATCTTGAACACACTCAAGAAATTCATTGAAAAAAAAGAAAACAAAGAGTTGCATTTATATAGGGCCTTTCATGCCCACCGGACATCTGAAAGTGCTTCACAGCCAATTAAGTACTTCTGAAGGCGGTCTCTGGTGTAATGTAGGAAACACGGCAACCAATCTGCTCAAAGCAAACTCCCACACACAGCAATGCGGTAACGACCAGATAATCTGTATTAGCGATGCTGATTGAGGGATAAATATTGGCCTAGGCACTGGAGATAACTCCCTTTCTCTTCTTCGAAATTGTGCCATGGCATCATTTATGTCCAACTGAGAGGGCAGACAGGGCCTCGGTTTAACGTCTCATCCAAAGAGATTTTCTGGCATGATCTAGTCTGCTATACCAATCTATTTGAAAGCAAAATCCCCACCAAAACCACTTTTGCTTTGCTACATATTTGTTTAATCCCTGCATTTATACAATCTATCACTTCAGGGGGCCCATATACAACTTCTACTGAAGTCTTAAATACTTTTCTATTTCATAATTCTACCCAAAAAGTCTCTACTACTTGATTACTTCTCACTATATTTTCTCTTATCATCCTTAATCACTAAGGCTGCTCTTCCCCCCTACCATTTTCCCTATCTTTCCTGCAACCTTATAATCTGGTATATTTAGTTCCCAGTCCTGATCGTCTTGCACCCATGTCTTAGTAATGACTACCACATCATACGCTCCAAGTTGAAATTGCGGCTGCAATTCATTCAGTTTTTCTTGTTTTTTATGCGTTTGTATAAAGAATACTTATTTGGGCCACATTCCCTAAATATTTCTCTTTCCTGATTTAATCATTTTATATCTTTTAGTTTTCCTTTTACCTGTTGTACCTAAAGAACATTTTCTGACTATTACTCTAATCTATTCCCTTTTTTTGTTTTTGAACCATTATTTATACCACCTTTTCCACCTGAACCCTTCTCCCCCATCCCCCACCCCCATTTACAAGTTTAACGTCCACATGACCGCCCTATTTATCCTTTCTACTAGATCCCAGCCTGGTTCAAGTGGAGGCTGTCCCAACAGTACAGTTCTTTCCTATCTCACTGCTGGTGCCAGTGTCCCATGAAATGAAACCCTCTTTCCCACACCACTCCTTCAGCCACACTTTCACCTCCCCAATTTGCTTATCCCTACGCCAATTTGCATGTGGCTCTGGTAATAATCCAAAGATTATGACCCTTGTGTTGCCGTTGTTCAATTTAGCTCATAGCTTTTGGTATTCTCCAAACAGGACCACTTGCGTATTCTTTCCTATGTTGCTTGTTCCAACAAGTTATAGAACATGGTTCATAAAATAATATTAGCTCGAATCACTCGAATTCTAAATGGGTTTGATTCATATTGCACAAGGTGGAATATTTGAGTCACCCTTGGTTTTGCCCATACTATGGTTTTCTCCTTTGGTGTAATGGTGAGTTGCACCGTGGCTGTTGTTTTTTATTAATTACAATTTCTTGACAGGCTTTACAGTTTCATCATAAATTATTTTTCAACATTAACACCATTCTTAAGGTGCAATCTCTTTGGCCCATTTCCATATTTTTATTTTCTCCAGATATAGCTTTCATTGGAACCTAGCAACTCACTGAAATCCAAAACATTGGTAAATAAATGACAGCAGAGGAATGAGCAATTCAGCCAAACCAGCAAATGTCATCAGTAAGGAGCAGATGAAGTGGTGACAAAGATTTATTGCACCTTTCAAAGCAACAATATCAGCTTCAGACTTAGAAAAGAGTTCAACGAGATCATGCCAGATGACAAAAACTGCAAAACAACAGTGGCAAGTCTATTCATGTTCAGAGATGGAATGGAAGAAAAAATATATTGCCAAGGAGATCATGGATGGCAAGATGATCATGCCTCCCACATTTGGTTGCATCTATAAGAAGACAGTCCATATCTTATCAGGTTTATCAGATCTGTTTATTAGTCACTAATATAGTATATAACATATGGAACAATCCTTTCTCTGGCACCACTTTAATTTTGAAATGATGGTTGTAAAGATATCAATGGAAGCTATCTTTTTAGTCACAATAACAAATTGAAATGGATAATTACAGTATTTAAAAATACTTGGTGCATTCTTATATGTTGTTATGGACAGGTGAGAGATGATAGAGATGGCTCCCCCTTTTCCACCTCTCGACTGACTGAATACAGCGTGTTTAAAAAAAGTGTTTTAACTCCTGAGTACTTTAATTGTCAGGAACAGACAAATGACAGGTTTTCTAGTAAGTTTTAAAAGATAAATGTTTATTTATATATATGCAACAACACCCACTGTCACACTCATACAGATATAGACACACTCAAGAAAAGATAAAGATTATGCAGTAACATGCTCTTAGTTCCTATAATGTTAAGCGTTCTCTGTTGCACTTGTTTTTTCTTAGGTTGAAGACTTGGAACAGTGCAGGCCTGTAAACCGAAGAAAGATTTGGGAAGATAAGGAGGATGGATATGATGTTGCAGATCTCTCCTGTTATATTCCAGTCAAAGTTCCTTGGCAAAACCCTGGCACGATTTCTCGGTCTCCTCCTGAGGTTCCCAGCATCACAGATGCCAGTCTTCAGCCAATTCGTTCACTCCACGCGATATCAAGAAACGGCTGAAGGCACTGGATACTGCAAAAGCTATGGGCCCCAACAACATTCTAGCAATAGTACTGAAGACTTGTGCTCCAGAACTGGCCGTGCCCCAAGCAAGCAGTTCCAGTACAGCTACAACACTGGCATTCACCTGACAATGTGGAAAATTGCCCAGGTATGTCCTGTACACAAAAAGCAGGACAAATCCAACCCGGCTGATTACCACCCCAGCAGTCTACTCTCAATCATCAGCAAAGTGATGGAAGGTGTCGGCAACAGTGCTATCAAGTGGCACTTGCTCAGCAATAGGCCTGCTCGCTGACACTCAGTTTGGGTTCCGCCAAGGCCACTCAGCTCCCGACCTCATTACAGCCTTGGTCCAAACTTGGACAAAAGAGTTGAACACAAGAGGTGAGGTGAGAGTGACTGCCCTTGACATCAAGGCAGCATTTAACCGAGTGTGGCATCAAGGAGCACTAGCAAAACTGGAGTCAATGGGAATCAGGGGGAAATTCTCCAATGTTTCTAGTCACACCTAGCACAAAGGAAGATGGTGTGATTGTTGGAGGTCAATCATCTTAGTCCCAAGACATCACTCCAGGATTTCCTCAGGGTAGTGTCCTAGGCCCAACCATCTTCATCAACGACCTTCCCATAAGGTCAGAAGTGAGGATGTTTGCTGATGATTGCACAATGTGCAGCACCATTCGCGACTCCTCAGATACTGAAGCAGTCTGTGTCCATATGCAGCTAGACCTGGACATCAGGGAGGGGGAGAGTTACCTGGACGCGTGTTTCAGGAGGCAGTCACACCCCTTAGATTAGCTACCGTGAATTCGGCCAGTGGTCAGGGACAGGATGGTGTGACTATGAGTGAGGCAGGTAGAGGGATCCAGGATGTAGTGTTGCAGGAGCCTCAGCCATTGTCCGTGTCCAACAGGTTCGAGATTCTTGCTCCCTGTGTGGACAAGAGCAGAGACTGTAGGGAGGATGAGCAAACTGACCACAGCACTGTGGTACAGGGAGCCATTCAAATGGGGGGGGGAGAAAAGAGAAATGTAGTCGTAATCGAGGATAGTATAGTTAGGGGCATAGACACTGTTGTCTGTGGCCAGGATCAAGAGTCCCGAAGGCTCTGTTGCCTACCTGGTGCCAGGGTTCGGGATATCTCATCTGGGCTGCAGAGGAACTTGGAGTAGGAGGGGAAAGATCCAGTTGTCGTGGTCCACATAGGTACCAACGATATAGGTAGAATGAGGTTAGAGGTTCTGCTGAGGGAATATGAGCAGCTAGGGGCTAAATTAAAAAGCAGAACCAAAAAGATAATAATCTCCGGATTACTACCTGAGCCACGAGCAAATTGGCAAAAGGTCAATAAGATTAAAGAGGTAAATGCGTGGCTCAAAGATTGGTGTGGGAGAAATGGGTTCGAATTCGTGGGACATTAGCACCCAGTACTGGGGAAGGAAGGAGCTGTTCCGATGGGACGGGCTCCACCTGAATCATGCTGGGACCAATGTCCTGGTGAATCGTATAACTAGGGCTGTAGATAGGGCTTTAAACTAAATAGTGGGAGGGAGGGTTCAGTTGCATGGAAAAACAGGAAGTTAAAGGAGAAGGTAGGAGTGTAGGTTAGTGGTGAGGCTGATTGTTACCGAACTGCAAGAAGTATACTGGTTAAACCAGAAGAGAGAAATAATAAACAGGCGAATAAAGCATCAGTACTGAGGGGCAGGTTAGGGGGTATAGCCCAAATAAGAGATCTATATACAAATGCACGGAGTGTAAGAAATAAACTAGATGAACTGCAGGCGCAAATTCAAATGGAAAATTATGATGTGGTGGCCATTGCGGAGACGTAGCTGCAGGATGGTCGGGACTGGGAACTAAATATACCTGGTTATAAAGTTTACAGGAGGGACAGGGAAAATGGCAGAGGGGGTGGAGTAGCCTTACTGATTAGAAATAATATCACCTCATTGGTGAGGGAGGATATAATGAGGGGAAAGCATCCAGTGGAGACCTTATGGGTGGAATTGAGGAACAGAAAAGGATCTAAAACTGTAATGGGTGTTGTGTATAGACCCCTGGTAGCAGTTCTGAGGTGTTAGATTGTATAAATGAACAAATAAGGCAAGTGTGTAACAAAGGCAGAGTAGTATTAATGGGGGATTTTAACTTACACATAGATTGGGAGAGGCAGACTAGCACCTGTCAGAAAGGTAGTGAATTTTTGGAATGTGTCTGGGATAGCTTCCTACAGCAATATGTCCTAGATGTAACAAGGGGATAGGCAATATTAGATTTAGTTATGAGTAATGAGCCAAATTTAGTTAGTAGCCTAACTGTGCGTGAACATTTATCAAATAATGATCACAACATGATCGAATTCAAGGTAGCGTTTGAAAGTGAAAAGCACGAATCAGCTACTAGAATTTTAGACTTAGGTAAGGTTGACTTTACCAGGATGAGACAGAGATTGTCCACGGTAAATTGGGTAGATCTGTTAATGGGTCAAACGACTGAAGAACAGTGGAGAATATATAAAGAAGCATTTAACGAAATACAGAGCGAGTATATACTCCTAAGAGGAAAAAGCTCCACTTCACAGAAAAAACAGCCAAGGACAGCTAAAGAGATTAGGGATAGCATAAAACAAAATGAAATGGCTTACAAAAATGCAAAATGCAGCACAGATCTAGTCAAATGGGATTGATATAAAGACCAGCAAAGGGTCACAAAGCAGCTTATAAGAACTACTAAAAGAGATTATGAAAGAAAACTTGCAAGGGACATCAAAATCAATAAGAAGAAATTTTATAGTTACATAAAGGGAAAGTGGGTGGTCAAGAGCAATGTAGGCCCATTAAAAGCTGAAACTGGAGATATTGACATTGATAATGAGGAAATGGCAGACATGTTGAACAATTACTTTGCCTCAGTCTTTACAGTTGAAAAGGGGGATAACTTGCCGAAAGTCCCGAAAAAATTAATAGCCGATAGGGGACAGGGACTTAATACAATTAACGTAAGTAAAACATCAGTAACAAGGAAATTAATGGAACTAAAAAGTGAGAAATCCCCAGGACCTGACGGTTTGCATCCGAGGATGTTAAAGGAAGTACTGGAGCACATTGTAGATGCCCTAACTATAGTCTTTCAGAGTTCCATAGATTCAGGAGTTGTCCCTCTGGATTGGAAAATTGCACATGTCACTCCACTTTTTAAGAAGGGTGAAAGGGGGAACCAAGGAAATTACAGACCAGTTAGCCTGACATCTGTGGTGGGCAAGTTGCTGGAGTCTATAATCAAGGATAGGGTACTGAACACCTAGAAAAATTTCAGTTAATCAGAGACAGCCAGCATGGATTCATGATGGGAAGGTCATGCCTGACAAATCTCATTGAATTTTTTGAAGAGGTGACTAAGGTAGTGGACAGGGGAATGTCTATGGATGTTATTTATATGAACTTCCAGAAGGCATTTGATAAAGTCCCACATAAGAGACTGTTAACTAAGGTAGAAGCCCATGGAGTTGAGGGAAAATTACTGACATGGTTAGAAAGTTGGTTGAGTGGTAGGCGACAGAGAGTGGGGATAATGGGTAAGTACTCCGATTGGCAGGATGTAACTAGTGGTGTCCCACAGGGATCTATGTTGGGGCCTCAATTATTCACATTATTCATTAATGACTTGGATGATGGCATAGTAAGTCATATATCCAAATTTGCTGATGATACAAAATTAGGTGGCATTGTACACAGTCTAGATGATAGCATAAAATTGCAAAGAGATATTGACAGACTCGGTGAGTGGGCAAAACTGTGGCAGATGGATTTCAATGCGGGAAAATGTGAGGTTATCCATTTTGGACCAAAAAAGGATAGAGCAGGGTACTTTCTAAATGGGAAGAGGTTAAGTACAGTGGATGTCCAAAGAGACTTGGGGGTTCAGGTGCATAGATCTTTAAAATGCCACGAGCAAGTGCAGAAAATAATCGAAAAGGCTAATGGAATGCTAGTCTTTATATCTAGAGGATTGGAGTATAAAGACACAGAGGTTATGCTGCAGCTGTACAAAACCCTGGTTAGACCCCACTTGGAGTACTGTGAGCAGTTCTGGGCACCACACCTTAGGAAGGATATATTGGCCTTGGAGGGAGTGCAACGTAGGTTTACAAGAATGATACCTGGACTACAGGGGTTAAGTTACGAGGAGAGATTACACAAATTAGGCCTGTTTTCGCTAGAATTTAGAAGGTTAAGGGGTGATCCGATTGAAGTCTATAAGATATTAACAGGAAAAGACAGGCTAGATAAAGATAAACTATTTCCACTGGTTGGAGATTCAAAAACTACGGGGCATAGTCTAAATATTAGGAGCAGACCATTCAGGAGAGATGTTAGGAAGCACTTCTTCGTGCAAAGGGTGGTAGATGTTTGGAACTCTCTCCCACAAACAGCAGTTGAAGCTAGAACAGTTGTTAATTTTAAATCTGAGATAGATAGATTTTTGTTAAGCATAGATATTAAGGGATATGGGCCAAAGGCAAGTATATGGAGTTAGGCTGTGGATCAGCCATGATCTCATTGAATGGCGGGACAGGCTCGAGGGGCTGAATGGTCTACTCCTGTTCCTATCTTCCTATGTTCCTATGACAACATTCAGGCTTGGGTTGATAAGTGGCAAGTTACAATCGCACCACACAAGTGTAAGGCAATGACCATCTCCAACAAGAGAGAATCCTTGATATTCAATGGCATTACCATTGCTGAATCCCCCACAATCAATATCCTGGGGTTACCATTGACCAGAAACTGAATTTTAACGGCCATATAGGTACTGTGGCTACAACAGCAGGTCAGAAGCTGGGAATTCTGCAGCAAGTAACTCACCTCCTGACTCCCCAAAGCCTGTCCGCCATCTACAAGACACAAGTCAGGAGTGTGATGGAATACTCTCCACTTGCCTGGATGACTGCAGCTCCAACAACACTCTAGAAGCTCAACATCATGAAGGACAAATCAGCCCACTTGATTGGCACCCTATCCACCACCTTCAACATTCACTCCCTCCACCGCCGACGCACAGTGGCAGCAGTGTATACCATTTACAAGATGCACTGCAGCAACTCACCAAGGCTCCTTCAACAGCACCTTCCAAATCCGCGGCTTGAACCACCTAGAAGGACAAGGACAGCAGGCACTTGGGAACACCACCACCTGCAGATTCCCCTCCAAGCCACACACCATCCTGACTTGGAACTATATTGCCATTCCTTCACTGTCACTGGGTCAGATTATTGGAAATCCTTTGCTAACTGCACTGTGGGTATACCTACAAGAGGTGGACTGCAGCAGTTCAAGAAGGTGGCTCACCACCACCTTCTCAAGGGCAATCAGTCAATCAGTAGTGGGCAAATTATTGGAATCTATTATCAGAATCAGGATAAAGTGTCACTTAGAAAGGCACTGGTTAATCAAGGATAGTCAGCATGGATTTGTTAAGGGAAGATTTTGTCTGACCAACTTGATCAAATTTTTTGAAGAAGTAACAAGGAAGATAGATGAGGGTAGTGCAGTTGATGTGGTTTACATGGATTTTAGCAAGGCTTTTGACAAGGTGGATACAAAATTGGCTCAGTGGCAGAAAATAAAGGGTAATTGTTGACAGGTGTTTTAGCAACTGGAGGGCTGTTTCCAGTGGTATTCCACAGAGCTCAGTACTGGGTCCTCTGCTTTTTGTGGTATATATTAATGATTTGGATGTAAATGTAGGGGGCATGATCAAGAAGTTTGAAGATGACACAAAGATTGGCTGTGTGGTAGATAGCGAGGAGGATAGCTGTAGGCTGCAGGAAGATATTGATGGTCTGGTCAGAGGGCAGAAAAGTGGCAAATGCAATTCAACCCGGAGAAGTGTAAGGTGATGCATTTGAGGAGGTCAAACAAGGCAAAAGAATACACAATTAATGGGAAAATACTAAGAAGTGTAGAGGAAGTGAGGGACCTTGGAGTGAATGTCCACAGATCTCTGAAGGCAGCAGGACAGGTCGATAAGGTGGTTAAGAAGGCATATGGAATCCTTTCCTTTATTAGCCGAGGTATGGAATATAAGAGCAGGAAGGCTATGCAAGGTTACAAAAATAATAAAAGGACAAAACTAAAGGCTCTGTATCTGAATGCACGTAGCATTCAAAACAAAACAGATGAACTGAGAGCGCAAATAGAAATCAATAAGTACAATTTGATAGTCATTACAGAGACATGGCTGCAGGATGACATAGATTGGGACCTGAATATTGAAGGGTACATGGCATTTAGGAAGGACAGGAAGCTAGGAAAAGGTGGAGGGGTGGCTCTGTTAATGAATGATGGTATTAGAGCCATAGAGAGGGATGACCTAAGTTCAGGAAACCAGGATGTAGAAGCAGTTTGGGTAGAGATGAGAAATCATAAAGGCAAGAAGTCTCTTGTGGGATTGGTGTACAGGCCACCTAATATTAACCACACTATAGGACGGGGTATAAAGGAAGAAATAATGGCAGCTTGTCAGAAAGGTACAGCGATAATTAGGAGGGGGATTTTAACCTACATATAGACTGGAAAAATCAGATGGGCAGAGGTAGCCTAGATGAGGAGTACATAGAATGTTTTCGAGATAATTTCTTGGAACAATATGTTCTGGGACCAACCAGAGAACAGGCTATACTAGACCTGGTATTGTGCAACGAGATAGGATTAATTAATGGACTCATAGTTAAGGTGTCCCTAGGTAACAGCGATCATAATAGGATTGAATTTTACATTCAGTTTGAGGGAGAGAAGAGTGGGTCCAAGATCAGTATTTTAAACTGATATAAGGGCAATTATGAGGGCATGAAAGCAGAGCTAGCTAAAGTGAACTGGCAAATCAGGTTAAGGAATAGGTCAATAGAGATGCAGTGGCAGACATTTAAGGGAATATTTCAGAATACACAGAATAAATATATTTCAACGAGAAAGAAAGATTCCAAGGGGGTAGGACCCACCATCCGTGGTTAACTAAAACAATTAAAGATAGTATCAAACTTAAAGAAAAAGCATATAACTGCACAAAGATGGGTGACAGGTCAGAAGATTGGACAGAATATAAAAACAGCAAAGATTGACTAAAAGATTGATAAGAAAGGTAAAATTAGAGTACAAGAGAAAGCTAGCTAGAAATATAAAGACAGATAGTAAGAGTTTCTATAGATATTTTAAAAAGAAAAGTTAACAAAGTGAACATGATCCCATAGAAAGTGAGTCTGGGAAATTAATAATACAACCATAGAACCATAGAAAAATTACAGTGCAGAAGGAAGCCATGCAGCCTGTCATGTCCGTGCTGGCCGAAAAAACTAGCCGCCCAATCTAATCTAATCTAATAGATAATAAGGAGATGGCAAATGTATTGAACAGGTATTTTCCACCAGTCTTCACTATAGAGGATACAAGTAACATCCCAGAATTAGCTATAAGTCAGGAAATGGAAGGGAGGGAGGAACCCAAGAAAATTACAATAACCAGGGAAGTGGTACTGAACAAATTGTTGGAGCTGCAGGCTGACAAGTCCCCAGGTCCTGATGGACTTCGTCCTAGGGTGTTAAAAGAAGTGGCTAGTGAGATAGTTGATGCGTTAGTTTTAATTTTCTAAAATTCCCCAGATTCGGGGAATGTTTCGCTAGACCGGGAAATAGCGAATGTAAATCCTTTATTCAAAAAGGGAGGGAGACAGAAAGCAGGAAACTACAGGCCAGTTAACTTAACATCTGTCTTAGGGAAAATGATAGAAGCTATTATTAAAGACGTTATTGCAGGGCACTTAGAAAAATTGAAGGTAATCAGGCAGAGTCAACGAGGGAAAGGGAAATCATGTTTAACCAATTTATTGGAGTTCTTTGAGGGAGTTACATGTGCTGTGGATAAAGGAGAACCGGTGCATTTATTGTACTTAGATTTCCAAAAGGCGTTTGATAAGGTGCTACATCAAAGGTTATTGCAGAAAATAAAAGCTCATGTTGTAGTGAGTAACATATTGGCATGGATCGAAGATTGGCTAGCTAACAGTAAACAGAGAGTAGGTATAAATGGGTCATTTTCTGGTTGGCAAGATGTAATGAGTGGTGTGCCACAGGGTTCTGTGCTGGGGCCTCAACTTTTTACAATTTATATAAATGACTTAGATGAAGTGACCGAAGGTATGGTTGCTAAATTTGCTGATGAAGATAAGTAGGAAAGTAGGTTGTGAAGAGGACATAAGGAAGCTACAAAGGGATATAGATAGGTTAAGTGGGTGGGCAAAAATCTGGCAGATGGAGTATAATGTGGGAAAATGTGAAGTTGTCCATTTTGGCAGGAAGAATAAAAAAGAAACATATTATCTGAAGGGCGAGAGATTGTGAAGCTCTGAGGTGCAGAGGGATCTGGGCGTCCTAGTGCAGGTACAGCACATAATTAGGAAAGCTAACAGAACGTTATCATTTATCGCAAGGGGAATTGAATATAAAAGTAGGGAGGTTATGCTTCAGCTATACAGGGCATTGGTGAGACCACATCTGGAGCACTGTAGTACGAATTAGAAGCAGGAGTAGGCCACTCACCCCTTGAGCCTGCTCCGCCATTCAATAAATTCATAGCTGAACTGATTACTTCACATTGCCACCGACCCCCGATAACCTTTCACCTCCTTGCTTATCAAGAATATATCTACCTCTGCCTTAAAAATATTCAAAGACTCTGCTTCCACCGCCTTTTGAGGAAGAGAGTTCCAAAGACTCATGATCCTCTGAGAGAAAAAATTTCTCCTCATCTCTGTCTTAAATGCGTGACCCCACTGTATTGGTCTCCTTATTTACGGAAGGATGTAAATGCATTGGAAGCAGTTCAGAGAAGCTTTACTAGACTGATACCTGGAATGGACAGGCTATCTTACGTGGAAAGATTGGACAGGCTAGGTTTGTATCTGCTGGAATTTAGAAGAGTAAGAGGCAACTTGATTGAAACATATAAGATCCTGAGTGGTCTTGACAGGGTGGATGTGGAAAGGATGTTTCACTTTGTGGGAGAATCTAGAACCGGGGGTGGGGGGGTCACTGTTTAAAAATAAGGAGTCGCCCATTTAAGACAGCGATGAGGAGAAATTTTTTCTCTCAGAGGGTCGTGAGTCTTTGGAATTCTCTTCCTCAAAAGGCGGTGGAAGCAGAGTCTTTGAATATTTTTAAGGCAGAGGTAGATAGATTCTTGATAAGCAAGGGGGTGAAAGGTTATCAGGGGTAGGTGGTAATGTGGAGTAATCGGTTCAGCCACGTACTTATTGAATGGTGGAGCAGGCTCAAGGGGTGAATGGCCTACTCCTGCTCCTAATTCATATGTTCATATGTAACAGGATAACTCATTGGTTAGGCCACAACTTGAGTACTGTGTGCAGTTCTGGTCACCTCATTACAGAAAGGATGTAATTACACTGGAGAGGGGTACAGAGGAGATTTACGAGGATGTTACCAGGACTGGAAAAATGCAGCTATGAGGAAAGATTGGAAAGGCTGGGGCTGTTCTCCTTGGAACAGAGAAAGCTGAGGGGAGATCTGATTGAAATGTACAACATTTTGAGGGACCTGGATAGAATGGAAGCGAAGGGCCTATTTATGTTAGCAGAGAGGTCAGTGACCAGGGGGCATAGATTTAAAGTGATTGGTAGAAAGATTTGAGGGTAGTTGAGGAATGTATTTTTTACCCAGAGGGTGGTGGGGGTCTGGAACTCACTGCCTGAAAGGGTAGTTGAGGCAGAAACCCTCAACTCATTAGGGCGGCACAGTGGCGCAGTGGTTAGCACCGCAGCCTCACAGCTCCAGGGACCTGGGTTCGATTCTGGGTACTGCCTGTGTGGAGTTTGCAAGTTCTCCCTGTGTCTGCGTGGGTTTTCTCCGGGTGCTCCGGTTTCCTCCCACAAGCCAAAAGACTTGCAGGTTGGTAGGTAAATTGGCCATTATAAATTGTCACTAGTATAGGTAGGTGGTAGGGAAATACAGGGGCAGGTGGGGATGTTTGGTAGGAATATGGGATTAGTGTAGGATTAGTATAAATGGGTGGTTGATGGTCGGCACAGACTCGGTGGGCCGAAGGGCCTGTTTCAGTGCTGTATCTCTAATCTAATCTAACCATTCATAAGGAGTCTGGATGTGCACCTCAAGTGCCGTAATCTGTAGAGCTACAGACCAAATGCTGGAAGGTGGGATTAGAATGGGTGGATTGTTTTTTGGCTGACACAAACACGATGGGCCAAGTGGCCTCTTCCTATACCTTAAACTTTCTATGATTCTATGAATTAGGGATGGGCAATAAATGATGGCCTAGCCAGCGGTGCTCACATTCCGTGACAGAAGAAAAAAAATGGTGGGGAGTTCAAGGACAACTCCAGACTCTGCCTACATGCATCTTAAAAGCTGGTGGTGTTAGGTAAGATCCTTTCTCTTCAATGGCACAGATGTTTCTCTTTCTGTCTTTGTCTGCCCAGAATATACCTTTATTGAAACTCCTTATCAGAAACCTAGTTTCTGTCATGTGACCAGAATTTCTCTTTCATTGAATTCATAAATAGCCTCTGATGGTTAGGCCATTGTCAGACAATAGATTTTGGGTTTATTTATTTATTTAGAGATACAGCCCTTCAGCTCACCGAGTCTGTGCCGACCAGCAACCACCCATTTATACTAATCCTACATTAATCCCATATTCCCTACTAGATTCCCACCATTCTCCTACCTACACTAGGGGCAATTTACATTGGCCAATTTACCTACCAACCTGCAAGTCTTTGGCTGTGGGAGGAAACCCACATGGGTCACAGGGAGAACTTGCAAACTCCGCACAGGCAGTACCCAGAACTGAACTCGGGTCACTGGAGCTGTGATGCTAACCACTGCGCCACCCAATCAATCACTTCAATCAATCGCATACCCTCTTGATAAAGTAGAGCTTTTCACACTCATTCTCTGAAGTGCAAGGTTGGAGTCAAAAAGTCCGCCAAAGTATTGTTGACACAATTGGTTGGAAAGATGCAGCCATAACCATAGAAAGCGTCGTTTGCGTCTTAATGACTTCTAAAAGGTATGTCCAGAAAGATCATTTGCATTTTAATGACTTGACCAAGGCTTGTCCAGACATGAAAATTAGCTCAGGGTTCTTGTAGTTTCATGTGTATTGACTGGAAAGGAAAGGTCACCTGACCTCTCAACTCCATTTTGTTTCAGATTTATTTCATAGGTTCATTTTATAGTTCATAAGTTTGTATTTCATGAGTGTCCATTTCATCCTGAACTCAACTCTTTCTTGTCTCTCTCAGGCATACACAACAATGACCCTGTGTGCCAAAGAAAAGACGCCATCTGCAGCTGAATTCAAATAGCTACATTATACTAACATGGGTAGCAGAAGTGGCACACTTGCATGCAATTCCTGTCTAAAGATACACTGTAAGTCATTGATACTTTCTCAACAGTCTTCAGAATAATTTTTCTGTGGTTTTTCCAATGTTAACCAAGCACATTCAAATTCAGCCATTTTGCTTTTTTTTTGCCTACAAATAGGCTCTATAATTTTGCCAATTATTTTATAAGCAGTTGAAAAGCCAATGTGGAAGATGGAAGTTTACAACATCTGTGCTGGACCCCATTGACCTCTGCTTACTGCTTGAGTGAAATAAACTGGATAGAACAAGTGCTTCCAAACTGTCAATTACTACAGTTGGGAAACTGACTGAATAGCTTGATTTTTCTACTGGTATAGACTTTAGTGTGATGCTGCATCAAATTCTAAAGAAAGCATCTTGATTGCAGAAAAATTCTGCCAGAAGTGCTCCTCCACCGATAACCAAGAGCATCATCCACTCTTGTTTTCTACAATCTTCCCAGAGGAAATGAGACTGTCAGCATATACTTAATTAC
Organism: Heterodontus francisci; assembly: GCF_036365525.1. NCBI lineage: Eukaryota > Metazoa > Chordata > Chondrichthyes > Heterodontiformes > Heterodontidae > Heterodontus > Heterodontus francisci. The sequence continues at coordinate 31,723,488 of NC_090376.1, read as the reverse complement.
GTTCTTTTAAACTAAATCAATTCTGCTTAATTTATACAAATTCCTGATTATCTTAACCACAGTCAATTTCTATTCTAAATAAAATAGTACAGCATCAAGAACTTTGTTATTCTGTCAATATTTGTATATTAATTTACAGTACCTGATCATTTCCGATCCCAATTAAAGTGCCGGTAATCTAGCTTTTTTTAAAAATTGCAACCTGGCCTATCTGCCTGTGTTGCAGTCTGTTATATCATTTTTATCTCAAAACTAGATGCTATTAGATGTTGCCCAGCAATTTTATTTTCCTTCCACATGAAATGGTTGTGCATTCATGCAGAACTGCAGCTAGCAAAGTGTGAGCTCAGGTGCTACAGAAATGGCAGGTGGCTGGACTTGACTTGACAGCAATTAGATGTACAAATCTTTGATTAGGCTTCTGGGAATACTGTCATTAGCAACACTGAATAGGCCTACAAGCTTACCACTGCCTCATTAACTACAGTGCTTATTTTACATTACATGGACAGAATGTATTGTACACAGGATTAAAATGGCCACATAAGGAAGGAAGAAGCTGGAGTAAGCATTTTCTGGATGGTTAGACATGTCCAGGTACGTTTTCCACAGGTAGAGCCCATGGAGGTTGCTAATAAAAGGGGCAGAAAATAAAAAACAGCTCTAGCAGTATTAGCTGATAGCTTTAGCCCCACCCTGTGAATAAAGAACTGTCATTATGTTCATGTAAATTTGTTTAATGGTGCCAATTAAGGGATTATTTATTGTCTTTATGCTGATTGGTGATGGTTTCTGCTTGGCGCAATAAATTCATCCCTGTACTGCTACTGCTAACTTGAGTTGGAATTATTCTATCTTCAGGACAAGCAAATATGGTGGTGAGCATGGTAGCAAAAGCATATCCTGTGCTGATATATTGCCCCCCATTGCCTGTCCATGTAATCTCCTCCAGCCCTAAAGCTGTCTGAGACCTCTGTACTCTTCCAATTCTGGCTGCGTACACATCCCTGATTTTCATTGCTGCACCATTGGTGGCTGTGCCTTCAGCTGCCCAGGCCTTGGAATTTCCTCCCTAAACCTCTCCACTTGCCTACCTCTCCCTCCATCATTAAGCCACTCCTTAAAACCTTTGGCCAAGCTTTTGGCCACCTGTCTTAATATCCCTTTATGTGGCTCACTATCGAAAGGTCAATGATCTGAAACTTTAACTCAGAATTTCTTTCCGCAGATGCTGCCTGACCTGCCACATATTTCCAACATTTTATGGTTTTATTATAGGGCACAGCAGTTGATTAATCTATTTTAAACACAGGGTATAAATAACAGTGAAAGTATGTATTTCATACTCATATAACACATCCCCACCCACTTCCAGAGACTTACCTGCCTTTATCAGTAAAAATATGAATTTATAATTCCAAAGAAGGGTCACTGACCCGAAACGTTAACTCTGCTTCTCTTTCCACAGATGCTGCCAGACCTGCTGAGTGAATCCAGCATTTCTTGTTTTTGTTTCAGATTTCCAGCATCCGCAGTATTTTGCTTTTAATTTATAATTCTAGCAAGGCTGCTTTCTCCATTTGTATGAATGCACTACTTGTAGCTCATTTGCACACCAATTTTAATTATCACACTATATTTGCACCACATTATTATGGCAACATCAACAGTTACACCACAACTTGTAGTTATCCTTGCATCCAACTCTGTCCTTTGATCTGCAGTTTATGTAGAAGTGTTGGCTTACCTTTGCACTTTTTCTCAAGCCATTGAACCGTCTCTTTTTTTTTAGTTTTTAGAGATACAGCACTGAAACAGGGCCTTCGGCCCACCGAGTCTGTGCCGACCCATTCAGGTTCCGGAAATCGGAGACCCAGAGTTCAGCCTCCCAGTGACACCCACTGAGCCCAAGTTTTATCTCAAGAGGTATAGAATGATAAACTTATATAAAACCTTAACAAAGCTGCAGTTAGAGTATAAAGTGCAGTTTTGGGTTCCATGCTGTAGGAAGGATATTGAGATTTTAGACAGGATACAATGTAGATTCACTAGGCTGCTGCCAGCCATGAGGAAATACAATACAAAGAAAGACTTGAAAGCTTGGGTTCTTTTCAACGCAGTTTAGGGGGAAATAATGATAGAAGTGTTTAAAATTCTGAAAGAATGGGAAAGCATAAACAGAAGCAGACTGTCTCCAGTAGTTGAGGGGTCAAGAATGAAGGACTTTAGATATATGATCAAATACATAAGTTATAGAACAGATGGCAGGAGAAACCCCTTTATACATGAAATTTATGGAATTTACTGGTTGAGGCAGAAACTATGTCAACATTCAAGATTAGATAAAGGAAAAGGGGTTTTAGGGATATGGCAACAAGGTGTGTAAATGCAATGAAACTATTTGCTTGCCTTTCTGGTTGGGCAGAATGGTTTAATTTTGTGTTTTAACTTCTCTATTTCTGTGTATTTCTATGGAAAGAGCTTTTCTCCTCTTCGGATTGCCTCTCCACATTCAGCCAGAGACACGCCTATCAATCAATTCTTTTTCCTTGATTGGCTGAAACATCTTAACTCTATGCAAGTGAATGGGATTTGAGTGAGTTATAGACTGGGATTTCACGTTGGGCAGACGGGAGCCGGCCACCGACTGAAAAGTGGTGGCAAACCCGCTTCCGTCTCGCCTGGGGATCTGATCCGCATTTTATGGGTCCCCAGGCTTTAAGTGTTCCGAGGCGGGACTTCCACCCGTTTGAGGGAGGAAGTCCCACCTCATTGAGTTGCCAGCCAATCAGCGGGCTGGCAGCTCATAGTCCCAGCTGCGCCACTGGGAGTGGTGGCCACTGCTGGGACTGCAGCCCAGCCGAAGACATGGAGCCGGGAAGACAGGTAGGTTTTGGTTGCCTCGCTGGGGCATGACCAATTACCCCCAGCGAGGCAAGGGTGGTCGGTTGGGGGGAAGGGGGTCTTGTTGGGTGCTGGGGGTGTTTGGGGAAGCGGGGGCGGTCCTCCAACGGGCACGCTGTGCCTGAAGAGCAGGGCCCCCCCTGCCACGCCCCGGGACACTGAGAAACTGCCTGCTTTTCCTGGCTCCAGGACACTCGCTTGCCACGCGTAAAAGCCACGTGGAGGCTTAAGTGGTCACTTAAGGGCCTTGATTGGCCTGGGGCGGGCAGGCCATTTCCTGCTTGCGCCCTACGTAAAGGGGGCAGAAGGGGAGCGTGTCAGGAAAGCCTCCTGGAGCCTCCCACTCCATTTTACGTCACCCCCCACCCCCACCCCGCCACCATCTGGCTCGTTGGGGTGGCAGAAAATTCCGGCCATAATCTCACCCATAGTAGCCCTGAAATCTCACTCTCTGCAGGTGTCTTAATATGGGTCAGTGTTACATCAACAAGATTAACAGTGAAACTAAAAGTGATGTAAGATTGCAGAAAATGTGCAAATTTACACAGCAGAACCTTGGGTTAATAAAACCAAAAAATAGGGACATTAACACTGCGAGATCCAAAACTGTAAAACATGTCCAGGCACAGCTCTTAGCATGTTAGAAATTCCTGATTTGAACTTGCGTAATCTGGGAATTTGCATATAATTACTTCTCAACATGGTGTTCTGCCAAGGAATTCTATATTTTGTATTTTGAAGGCATTTCACCACGCCCATCATCTCACGTTATGTTGTAATAAACACTGAAAATATATCTGTGCTCTCAATCCAACATTGTCAAATGTTGTGCAAAAAAGAAAATCACCTTGGGAATTTAAAAAAGGGTTTTCCTTATTATCCCTAGTTTGGGACTGCTTTCTTGGTTGACGTCCAATCCTTAGATAAAATCAACACAGTAAATTGCCTCAAGTATAAAAGCAATAAATCAGCTCCCAACATAGCTGCCAAGGCAGCCTCCGATTGTACATCTCTGTGCCTGTGAATTGTAACAAATGCTTCAATTCAGATGGATAGCCAGTGATGGCCAACTCATTGCTTCACTACAAATGCTAACACTTGTTTCCAAAGGATCACATGCTGCAATTTACCCTGAGTTCACTATCCATATATTATGTGAAGGATTTGTAATAATGGGTATATCCTCTCTGGAAAGATGTGTGATGCAGGAACATTATTATTCATTTTTGGGGTCATTTGACTTTATTTGCCCATAGAATTACTCACAAATTAAATGATTACCATCGCACTTTTTCCTAGGGGGGCTTTATGTCCATGATGTAGCAGTGGTGTTGCGATGTGTGGATAAGGATGGGATTTGTAGCTTCCATGTCACTGTTTCCTATGCAATAGCATTGCTTCCAAAGCCAGGCTAAGGGAGCTTGCTCACTGTATTATAATAAGTCACCCAGATAGGCTTCTCTTTCAGACTGGTGTGCAGGGGCAGAAACCTGATTGGAGGGATTCAAACATGCAGTTCCAGAAAAGATGGGAATGAATTTGGGAAGTAACAACATGATCAAAGACTTTGGGGATGAAGGAGAGGCTGGAGATGGGGTAGTAGTTTGCAAGGACGGTGGGATCAAGGGTTGGTTGTATCCAAAACACTAGATAGTCAGGGTAATGATGTGGATGAGACCCTCAAGCTCTCTTTTTCAGATGCTGACTGTTTTGGCATGTATTTCCAATCCATTCTGCTTCTATTTCAGATTTACAGTATTTGCAGTTTGTAACTAGATTTATATAATGCCTGCAAATGTAGATAATGAAATTCTACAGAATTTTAGTTGATGAAGGAGAATCTTTTATAAACAAAGTTTTATAACAAACAAGCTTGTAATTAAAGACAGGAACTGTACCTGTCAAATGTAAAGTTTTCTTTCCCGTTGTTTTTTTACTAATACATCATTTATGCATTTTCTCATTTTGTCTGAGTCCAGGTCATTTGGCTCTTGCATCTGAATAACGACTTTTGTATGATTACTTTTGGCAGTGAGACAATTCACCTTTATGGTTAATTTATGCAGCAATAAGTTATTTCAAATGGAAGATATGCCAAAGTACTAAATGTCAAATAATTTTCCTTTTATTTGTAAGATAATAGGGCAAACTATATTTGTAAAAAGTAATTTGACTAATATCCCTTGTACTTGCATCAATCAATGGGAAAAGTTGCCACTTTAGCATTAGCCAGTTTATTAGACAAGGTTTTCTTATGCTCCCTAGTGACAGTGGGATATGGGTCTCTGGAAACCTCTCACACTATATGACACTTCTTGATGCACAGTGCATCTCAGGTTCAGCCTCCACATCTAATTTGATTTATTTTTGCACAACTGGTTTTTATTTCATTTACGTCTGGCCCATTTTGTCTCAGGGTTGTTTCCCTTTGGGGGAGAGCAAAACTCTTAAAAGCAATCATTAGGAGTCTGCTAATTAACATAAAGGGGCATGTTCTAGAAATAGAAGCAGTTTGCTTGCAAAAGGTTGGGTGAATAGACGGGTCATATTACTTGCGAGAATATGACAATGTGAATGTCATTTTGAGAGAACTCACTATTTCTATTTGACAATAAAGAGGGCAAACAACATAAAGTATTGCTGTATCTCGTAGTTGCTGAAAACCTCTAAATGGCAGCAACTCCAATTATTGCTGGGTTTCAAAATCAGCTTGGTTCTGTTGGTCACATTCTTGCCTATGAATCGGAAAGTTGTAGTTTCAAGATCCACTCCATGACTTGAATACATAATTTAAGCTGATACTCCAGTACCGTACTTAGGTGCTGTGTTATTGGTGAGGCTGTCATTTAAATGTGGCCCACTTCACACCAGTCTAATTTGTTTTATGTGAAATGCATTTAGTGGGAGTTGCCCAGAAATGATGCTTTAAAAAAAAGCAAAAGTTAGCACCCAGAGAAGGAGGAAAGAAGTCACACCAGCAAAAGCATCATATAAAATGAAGAAGGTATCTGGCATATTTAATCAGGGAACGTTGGTGTGCACACTTTGCACTACAGACTGTGGTAAGGGTCTGCCAATTGTGTAGTTGTAATAATAGATGATAATGGATAAGTAATAAATACTTTCTATCCAGAAATTGAAAAGTCAAATTGCATGAGCACAGATGCCATTGCTCACTTCATACAGTCTATACCTACTGAGACCAATAGTGCAAATTATTGCTAATATGGTCATGGATGTAATATGATGCACTATTAATATTGCATGTGCTGTTGTTCTCTCCATAGATGAACATGGACCATCTGGCGTTCACCACAGACTGCACATCACACTACTGTAGCAGCCACACAAACCACAAGAACTACTTCAGGACAAAAGTTGATGCACCTGCACCTACACATGTTACTGGGTCACCACCAAGTGAACATTCATCTGGCATAGAGAACATAGTGCTTCCACTGTTTGAAAGCAAACTCGTAGCAGGTTGCAAGCACTGTAAAATTAAAGAGCTGATGGAACAGCAGATGGCTACAGAGGTTAACTGCCCAGATGTTAACTGGCCCATCTTCACAACAGTAAACAAAGTACTAACTAATTGATTCAGCCATTAAAAGTCTGTCAGAGCACACTTACCAAGGTCCATTGCGTCACTATGTGAGTCTGGTGTTACCTCTGCTCTGCTGGGCTGTCCAATAGGGTATGGTTTCAAACTGCAGCTATCATTTTCCAAGAACTTAACCTGCATTATGGCCTTCTCAACAGGACACAAAGGGGGCAATTTTAGGTTTGAACACATATTGGGCAGGTGGTGGATGGGCAGAGGCTACGCCCGCCCAAAGAAACCTTTATGGAACCTGTGCTATTTTCATGCCCAGATCTCATTCACATTAATTTGGCAAGCTGCCAGTGCAAAACATTCCCTCTAAAGGCAAACCATCAACCTGGGGGTGGGAAATCCAGTGGGCCAGCTAAGTTCAAATAGCCTGCAGCAGTATCCCAAAGGGGTGGGTTGGAAGCACCAGGAGTAAAAAGGTGGACCAGTTTTGATGACCCAGCAAAATTGTTGCAGCACCTTTAAGTGTCAAAACCCATAAGTGACTATCATAAAAAAAGTGTGCCAAACCTGCAACCAGCTTTCCCTGACTTCAGTTGACGAACCCTTTAGTGGATGCTGAAAATGTCCAACTTCTAACTTTTACTGCCCATGATTGGTGGCCATGATCCATGGGCAAGTGCAAGAGAAAAATGCCAAAAATGACTCCATGCTTAGGATTTGAGTAGGAGTCAGTTCAGGATTGTCAGTAGCAGCACCTCCTGAAATCTGCCAGTCACTGCACCTGCCCATGTTCTGTTGAAACTTTCAAAACTTACCCTTTGTACAGCCAACGCACAAGGTCTGATTATGATTAAGAACTTATTTTAACATTTCCTCCTCCCACTGTACTCTGATCTATGATTTTTACCCTTGATAGTCCTTTTTTGTGAGCTAACTTTCATAAACTGGAATAAGAGTGAGTTGTAATGAAGATACCTTGTGTTATTTTGGCCATGCTCCAGTTAGCTATTGATGTGGGTTTGTCAATCTCATATTGACTTTTATTTTGAATGATAATGTGAACTGTGAACATGGAGATAAAGCACTAAAGCTTAAAAAGTCCATAATAAAAAGGTCAGCTGACTCATTATGTGGAAATGCTCAGTCATGGATTTCCTTGACGAATTGCAACACGTTTAGCCTACTTCTTATTGCCTGAAGCACTCAAAGGTTTGGAAGCAGTGTCAATCAGCTTCATAGCGCACACTAGTATATTGTGTAGTAAATCCACTTTTGACCTCAAGCGATTCCAGAAGGTGACTATGAGTAGAAGACTGACGGCAGCAACCTTTATATAACTGCAGGTGGGGCCAACTTAATGTTACCTGAGGGCACAGAGAAAAGATGACACATTGTACATTTTGACAGCAATGCAGCTATAATTCTGAATCTGAGTCATAGCATTACAAAAACACAATTGTGAGGAAATGATAGGACCCAGACCATCCATCCCACAAACAGACTGTTTAAATTTATTAATCCAGGCACAAAACATGGATTTGGAGGGAAAGCAATGCAATTCCACATCTATGCAGCATTATGCTCATTGGAATTCCAAATACCCTATTACAATTTTAATGTCAACCAACAGCACAGTTGGATCATTAGTGACACTAAAAAGTTTTAAAATTAAGAGTTTATGAAGTGTTGATAGAGTAGACAAGGGGAAACTGTTTCCACTGGCAGGAGAGTCAATAACCTGAGGAAACAGATTTAGGATAATTGTCAAAAGAACCAAGGGGAGATGATCTGGAATGCACTAATTGAAAGTGTAGTGGAAGCAAATTCAATAGTAACTTTCAAAAGGGAATGGATACATACTTGAAAAGGAAAACCTAGCAGGGCTTTGGGGAAGGAATGGAGGCATTGGACTAATTGGATAACTCTTTCAAAGAGCCGGAACAGGTACAATGGACTAAATGGCCTCCTTCTGTAAGATTCAATGAATCTATATGAACTTTTTTAAAGTTTGCTTTGCTCCAGGTGTGAAGGTTAATTGCTTGAAAGCCGCCCCTCATGGTGCCATCCCATCAGTGCCATATCTGATGCAATATCAGACAGCCAGCTTCACTCCCTAATCACGCTGGAGTTTTTGCATCAATACATGAAAACTGCACAGCACTGATGTAAAACAACACTACAAGTTGCCCAAAAGGGAACAGCAGCAAGAAAGAAAAACCTAGCCATAAAAAAAAAGATTTTGATAAAGTACATAGAAAAGTCGAGACAACACAAAGAATGAAATTGTGGTGCACAGGGAAAGTCTAGTCAAGAGATTATGGGATCCTTCAAAAGAAGCAAATTGCTGTTGCCTGGAGACATAGAGTAGATTAAAGACTGTAGGACATAAGTAAAACATTCTCAAACCACAAGCAAGACCAGGGAATGGATGACACTGTTTTTTCCTCGCTGTAGATATATGGAACAAAGTGGTTACCTCATGCAGACAATTCCTTTAAAAATGATCTGACAAATATTTGTTTAAAAACAGAACTATACTGGCTTTCCTGGTGCAATAAGAAAATATATCATCTGTGAATTACAACTAATCAGAGCTCTGTAAGATAATCAGCAAAACTAAACTGAGCTTCAGTGATAGGAACATAGGGACAGGAGAAGGCCATTCAGCCCCTCGAGCCTTTTCTGTCATTTAATTAGATCCTGGCTAATCTGTATTTTAACTCAATTTAGCCACCTTGGTTCCATATCCCAAGATTGTTCTATGGCAAATAAAGACTTGACAATTTACCACATGAGTTGGCCCAGGGTGACAATTATTTCTCTACACTTGCCAGCAGTCTAAGAATTAATATTGAAAATAAAATAAACCTGGAAGCTATTATTACCATTCAGCCACTGCTTGTAACATTTAACCTTGGAACTAATAAATTTGGCCCATGATTTTTGGAGGAACCTGGTACAGATTATTTTTCCTTTTCCTTTTTAATCATCTTTTATACTGCTTTTTTGATTTTCCTCCAGCATATCAACACAATATTCCCAATCCAAGAGGATAGACAAGTGATTTCACCGAAGTCTTTGTCAACCTTTCTCTTGTGCAATGACAAGGGGTGCACAATCATAGCTATGGTGACTTAACGTAACCAAAAATTCACCATGTGGTGAACTACAGGCACAACTTGCTCCATGGTAGGATGTATCTGAGCACCGACAGACTCACCATCAGATAAAGATAAGAACATATGGTATGCAAAAGTTCCATTTGGCCCAATTAATTCCATTCTTTGTAAAATGTAGTTATAATTTCACAAAGGAGGTGACAAATCATGGAGCAAGATAAAACTCAAAATTTTCCTTGGTCCCCAAAAATTGTTGAGTCAAAACTGCTCCACCAGAGGAGAAGCACAATAACGCGATAAAACTCACTTCCCCCATGCACACACTATCGCAGAGCTAACCAGTTAAATGAATTTAAACACAAAGCTTTTGGTCTTTATTTGCCACAAAAGAATCTTGGGATATGGAATCATGGTGGGTAAATGGAATTAAAATACAGATCAGCAAGGATCTAATTGAATGATAGAACAGGCTTGAAGGGCTGAATGGCCTTCTCCTGTCCCTATGTTCTTATTTATTTATTTAGAGATACAGCACTGAAACAGGCCCTTCGGCCCACCGAGTCTGTGCCGACCAACAACCACCCATTTATACTAACCCTACAGTAATCCCATATTCCCTACACTAGGGGAAATTTACAATGGCCAATTTACCTATCACCTGCAAGTCTTTGGCTGTGGGAGAAAACCGGCGCACTCGGCAAAAACCCACATGGTTACAGGGAGAACTTGCAAACTCTGCACAGGCAGTACCCAGAATTGAACTTGGGTTCCTGGAGCTGTGCAGCTGCGGTGCTAACCACTGTGCCGCTGATCACTGAAGCTCAGTTTAGTTTTGCTGATTATCTTACACAGCTCTGATTTGTTGCAATTCACAGATGATGTTTTTTCTTGTTGTACCAGGTAAGCCAGTATATGAGTTCCGAAGAAGGGTCACTGACACGAAACGTTAACTCTGCTTCTCTTTCCACAGATGCTGCCAGACCTGCTGAGTGGTTCCAGCATTTCTTGTTTTTAAGCCAGTATAGTTCTGTTTTTAAACAGATTATTTGTCAGATCATCTTCAGCTGATTCACCGCAATGTTCAAATACTGATATTACAGGAATAAAGTGACCTAAATAGCTGAAGTAACATTTAATACTGTAATATTAATCCTAACCTACTAAATTAATAAGTTAAAATACTTTCCATTATTCTTTATTCTACTAGTTATCCCTTTCCTGCATATTTTTCAATAATTCTATTTTTTGTAAACTTTATTCTTGTTCTTTTTCCAGGATTTGTTATTAATGTGCAGCCTATTAAAAGGATCCATTCCTTTGTTGATGTGCTAATATAATGAACATACCCTATTCAAGTTGAGGCTGAATGGACAACCTGCCGAGCACATCTTTACTTTAAGTAACTAAATCCATGGGCAGAATTTTAACTGCCAAGGGAGGCGGGTTGGTGTTTAAAGCCCCTAAAAGTGGTGTTGGGGCAGAAACCCACAATGATCTCACCCACTTCCAGGTTTAACCAGGGTAGGTTTGGAGGCAAGCGGGAAACTGCACCCCCCTCCCACCCGCCCCCAACCCCGGTGAAGCTGTCAGGTTAGTAATTTCAATATTTATATAGGCAATTCATTGTGTATTTAATCCAGAATTCTGGCTGTAACAGCCAGTGCACGGGTTTTCCAAACCATGCGCAACTCGCCAGGGTCAACAAGGCAAAAGCACAGTGGGGAGCACAGTTTTCAATGAAACTGGCAGGCTGGAAAGACTTTAAGCAGTGAAACTAGATAGAACATAGAACAGTACAGCACAGTACAGGCCCTTCAGCCCACGATGTTGTGCCGACCCTTTAACCTACTCTATGATCAAACTACCTACATACCCTTCATTCTACTATCATCCATGTACCTATCCAAGAGTCGCTTAAATGTCCCTAATGTATCTGCTTCTACTACCACCGCTGGCAGTGCATTCCACGCACCCACCACTCTCTGTGTAAAGAACCTACCTCTGACATCTCCCCTAAACCTTCCTCCAATCACCTTAAAATTATGCCCCCTGGTGATAGCCCTTTCCGCCCTGGGAAAAAGTCTCTGGCTATCCACTCTATCTATGCCTCTCATCATCTTGTACACTTCTATCAAGTCACCTCTCATCCTTCTTCGCTCCAATGAGAAAAGCCCTAGCTCCCTCAACCTTTCTTCATAAGACATGCCCTCCAGTCCAGGCAGCGTCCTGGTAAATCTCCTCTGCACCCTCTCTAAAGCTTCCACATACTTCCTATAATGAGGCGACCAGAACTGAACACAATATTCCAAGTGTGGTCTAACCAGGGCTTTATAGAGCTGCAGCATAACCTCGCGGCTCTTAAACTCAATCCCCCTGTTAATGAAAGCCATACGCCTTCTTAACAATCCTATCAACTTGGGTGGCAACTTTGAGGGATCTATGGACGTGGACCCCAAGTTCCCTCTGTTCCTCCACACTGCCAAGAATCCTGTCTTTAAGCCTGTATTCTGCATTCAAATTCGACCTTCCAAAATGAATCACTTCACACTTTTCCAGGTTGAACTCCATCTGCCACTTCTCAGCCCAGCTCTGCATCCTGTCAATGTCCCTACATTGTACAATGTTGCAACCCACAACAACCCTCCACACTATCCACAACTCCAGAAACCTTTGTGTCATCGGCAAACTTACTAACCCAGCCTTCCACTTCCTCATCCAAGTCATTTATAAAAATCACAAAGAGCAGAGGTCACAGAACAGATCCCTGCGGAACACCACTGGTCACCGAGCTCCAGGCTGAATACTTTCCATCTACTACCACCCTCTGTCTTCTATGGGCCAGCCAACTCTGTATCCAGACAGCCAAATTTCCCTGTATCCCATGCCTCCTAACTTTCTGAATGAGCCTACCATGGGGAACCTTATCAAACGCCTTGCGTTTCCATATACACCACATCCACTGCTCTTCCTTCATCAATGTGTTTTGTCACATCCTCAAAGAATTCAATCAGGCTTGTGAGGCATGACCTGCCCCTCACAGAGCCATGTTGACTATCTCTAATCAAATTATGTTTTTCCAAATAATCATAAATCCTGTCTCTCAGAATCCTCTCTAATAATTTGCCCACCACCGACATAAGACTGACTGATCTGTAATTCCCAGGGTTATCCCTATTCCCTTTCTTGAACAAGGGAATAACATTTGCCACCCTCCAATCATCTGGTACTACTCCAGTGGACAGTGAGGACGCAAAGATCATCGCCAAAGGCACAGCAATCTCTTCCCTCGCTTCCCGTAATAACCTTGGGTATATCCCGTCTGGCCCCGGGGACTTATCTATCCTCATGTCTTTCAAAATTTCCAGCACATCCTCCTTCTTAACATCTTAACAGATAGCTGCTGGCCTGCCTGTGTGAAAAGCTTGTACTCATAGCAGCTGTTCAGCCAGCCAGATTTCAAAATCTTCACAGGTGATTTTCAACTTTTTGGAACTTATTTCATGTACATTGGACTTTTCTCACCTTGATCTGATCTTTCCTGCTGTCAGCCTTCACTGCAGGATGGGAGCAGCTTATACAGCTCTATCTTGGACCAAGGAACAAGAGGAGCAGCAACACCATCTGTATACCAGGAACTGCAGGAATGACACCAGCAGCAGCTCTCTTCTCCTCAGCCACATGCCGCTGCACAAGACAGAGAGGGTGGACACAGAGCTCCAATTTGAAGGGGGCGATTCCCCAACGCAGGGTTTACAGGCAGATAATCTTCTTTCTCGACATGTCGGAGCACCAGTGCCTCATGAGTCTCAGGCTTACACAATAGATCATTGATGACATCTGCGGCATCCTGGAACTAGACCACCTTCACTGTGGACCCCTGGGCAGGCAAAACTAGTGGCCGTCAAGGTAGCTGTCACAGGAGGGCTCCCACCCACCCCACCCCCCCACCCCCCCCCCAGCTCATCAATTCTCTGCCTCTCCAGGGAGAGGAGGAAATGGCACCAATTGTGAAGGGTGACTGTGAAGCATGGGTGTGTATGCCAAAAAGATAAGGGTGAGTGTGAGTGTTGGCTGTTCAGATGGGGACATGAGGAGGTACCTGGAGAGAGAGAGGAATGAGTGGAGCTGCAAGGTGGGTTGGTCTGAGGTGTGCTGTGCAGGACAATGCTGGGGAATTCAAAGGGTGGGGGTTTGGTACCTGAAAGTGGGATACCACTCACCTTTCTTGCCTTCATGAGGCAATTAAACCTCTTTAGGCACTGTATCCAGGCTTGAGTGACCACACTCTTGCAACTCACTTCTTCAGCCACTTCTATCCATGCCTGTTTAGCTTAGACAGAAATCGATAGATATCTGAATACTAATGACATCACGGGATATGGGTTAGCACGGGAAAGTGGTGTTGCAGTAGATTATCAGCCATGATCTAATTGAATGGCAAAGCAGGCTTGATGGGCTGAATGGCCTATTCCTACTCCTATGTTCCTATGTTTGAGAGGCTGGCCTCTCAGTCTCATCTGTGAGAAACAGCACTTCACATCAGGCCCTCAGATCCCACAACAGGACCTCAAAGGAAGAATCAGAGACCCAGGGGCAGCCTTCCTATGTCTCTTTTCCATTCCTGTAGGTGCTGAAGCCTTACGAAGTAAAGTACAGTTCAGCCACTCTGGCCACTGCTGGGGTCCCTTTAAGTAGAAATCTTGGGTCGAATTTTCAATCAGCCCCGGAGGCGGCGGGTCCGTATATCCCACTGCTGGCCAGCGTGTCGGTTTGCCAGCACAGTCCCACCTCCAGGCCATTTCCAAAGAGGCCAGGTCAGGTGGCCAATTAAGGCAATCTGCGGGGTTATTAAGGCCCCTCTCCTGCACCGACTGGAATTTTCCAGTCAGCAGGCGGGCTCCCCATGTCCAAAACACATCTAGTGAATGGAGGCAGCCTCATGGCAGCAGTCCGTGGGGAGTGGCCCATGCTCCAGAATAATTTAAAGCTCCCCCGCAGCCGATGTCGAAAGTTGGGGACAGCTGCGGCCATAGGCCACGCTGTGGCGGTCTGATAGCTGTGGCCACTTTTCATTTTAAAAGTACTGAGAGGGTGCCTCCATCTTGATGCGCCCTCTCTCTCCCTTCACGGTATCAGTAGGCTGCAGCTCTCTAAGTGCTGGAGGGCCTCCTATTGTGTGTTAACATTCTGCTCCACCTTTTTGTATCTCATATCTCTAAGACAAAGCTGAAACTGCATGAAAAGTTTGCCATTCAAAATGTTAATTTGTCTTTTTCCCTGTCGATGCTCATGGACTTCCTATATAGTCCCAGAACGTTCCGATTTTTAATTTCTGAGCTGTTTATGTCCCTTCTTCATCACTGTTTATCCCATTTACTTTGGAGGTAGGAACAACTTTTACAATTGTTGAGGATTCACTAACTTACAAGGCTAGTTTTAAAGACTATTTTCAGTTAATTAGAAGCTCAGAATGTAAATATTGAAAGAGGTGGTGGAGAGGGAGAGTTGGGTGTCATTGGTGTACACGTGGAAGCTGAGCCGTAATATAATATTGTCAAGAAAACATTCAATGCTGAATGAGGACTTTTTAATCCATCGGTTAGAAACTTGGATTAATCTTTTAAAAAACAAAAGACAGAATTAAACTAATAAAAGTCACTGCTACACAGCTAAAAATGGCCACCACCATTTGCATCTGAATACCTTACATATCAAGGTATCAAAGGAGAGATGAATGTCTGAGCTAGCCACCACTAGGACAATGCCTCATGAATTTGGAGTCAGCTAACAGCTTCACTTCACTTCTAATGGCAAAACATTCAAAGCCATCTTGGAAGATTAACAGTGGAAGATAAACCCCTCTGGGGTAAAGATTGAAACAATGAGACCCGAGAGAGATTGGGAATTCCTAGACTTGAATCTAATTAAATTGCAAATGAGGCCACTGGACAATCACATGATCGCCTTCCGATCTATGAATAACTAGCAGTCTTTTGTTACAAAGGGACAAGTTCCTGAGACTTTGTTGTGCGCAGAACCCTAGGGGGTATCTCGCTCTCTCTTTCCTTCTTTCTCCAGGTGACCCTGAGGCATTCGAAACTTGCCTGCTGGCTGAAAAAGATCCAAGACAACGACCCCTGGGAAGAAGACTACCTGCTCAACTGTCTCCAAGACCATCTACCAACCAAGAACTTCAGGACTCCAGATTCAGCCGGAAGACAACTGAATTGACAGACAGCACAGACTGTACATTCTTTTTACTTGATCCAAACTCCATACCAACCACTATTCCTCTCCACTCTGTAATCTATTTTTGCGTCTGATTCTCATGTGTGTGTGTTCATGAGTGAAAGTGTAGCGTAGTTTATTATTTTACTTAGATAGGGTTTTTGGTTAAGTACAATAAACTCACCTCTTTCTTGGTTAAACTCAAGAAAATCTGTCTGATTGGTTCTTTTATGATCTCAACAAAGGTAAAAGGTTAAACACTCAATGTCTGAAAAGGAATAAACCCTGTTGCAGTCAAACAAGGAGAAGAACAAGACCCCTCCTCACCTAATCATAACAATATATGTTAAAATAATCTGAAAGATTGCAGACATAACCTGATCTTTATTGTCATTCTTCAATCATTCTGTTTATCCTCAAATTGTACAGATAAGTGCCTATATGCATCCATTCCCATTGTCTTAACATACTAACAAAAGATTTTTAAAATGTGTTTTGCATTAACAATGCAATTTAAAAGTAATATGTATTTTAGTACAACAATCTTGATAAAAGATAGCAAGTTATACTTCTTAACTGTACATGTTACAATGCAACACCAAGTTTCTAAACTCAATGGAGTTGCTGTTTGATTTTTTAAAAATACATGAAACCAAGCTATTTGTTCTTTCAATTTCTGAGACATCTTATTCATTCAGAGACCCATATATGCCAAAACCACAGGAATTTGCAGGAGTCACCCCTTCCACTACAAAGATACAGTACATGCAAAAGTGTTTTTCAAGTTCATTATTACTGGGTGACTGGCCAATGCTACTCTTCAGTTCTGCTGCTTTTACTAGCAGATCTGTATGAGATAGAAAAGTTAATCAAACTGACTTTCAAAGATTGCACAGAACAACAGGCATAAAACCGTATGAAGGTTTGATCAACAATGCTAAAATATTTCAGTTTCTGCTGTGCTGTGTCTATGTGAGGTGCAAAAATAATGAATAGAGCATTAGCTTAATCAAGAGAACATAAATATCTCTCCCGAAGAACCAGTGAGAAGTCCCATTGTGTAATTTCTCAGAATTGCTAAATTCCAGAGCTGCCTTTCAGTGAGATCAATGGGGACAGTAGGCCCCAATCCCAGTCCCTCCGCACAACCATCCTCATTCTCTAATTAGATTACACTCCAATTAGATTAATCTGATCATGATCTTGTGAAGCACCCTGGGACATTTTAGTATGTTAAAGGCTATATTTGTTAATGTTAAGTAATATGTCAAAATGATCTGCTTTCCATCATACTTGGCACTCACCCTGATGTTAATACTTGATCCTGTGCAACTTAAAAGTATCAGAAAGAGAAGCATGAATTTAAAAAAATTTAAAAAATAAAGTTCAGGATTAAGATGATCAGATTTCAAGTTGTTGCTGGTGTAGATACTAAAATATTATTCAAGTATTTTACAAGGAAGGGAAAGGGGAGGGACCCTATATTAATAAAGTGTATTTATTTACATTTTCTTGCTAATTTTCTCAACTCTAAGAGTTTCGGATTCCCTTGCTAAGATACAGTTCCACAGGTATTGGGCTTACCTCATCTGTCATTTTGAAAAGATAGGAAGAAAGGAAAAGGCCTCCTAACAGTAGCTACACTGTAGGACAGAGTATAAATCAAGAAATAATGGAGGCTTGTAAGAAAGGTACTGAAACAATCATGGGCGATTTTAATTTTCATATAAATTGGACAAATCAAATTGGCAAAGGTAGCCTTGAGGACGAGTTCATAGAGTGTATTCGAGACAGTTTCTTAGAAAAATATATTGGAAACTAACCAGGGAACAGGCTATTTTAGACCTAGTAATGTGTAATGAGACAGGATTAATGAATGATCTCATAGTAAAGAATACTCTAGAGACGAGTGATCATAACATAATAGAATTTCATATTCAGTTTGAGGGTGAGAAACTTGGGCCTGAAACAAGTGTCTTGAATTTAAATAAAGGCAATTACAAAGTTATGAAGACAGAGTTGACTAAAGTGGACTGGGAACATAGATTAAAAGGTAAGATAGAGATACAGCACTGAAACAGGCCCTTCGCCCCACTGAGTCTGTGCCAACCAACAACCACCCATTTTTACTAATCCTACATTAATTCCATATTCCCTACCACATCCCCACCATCTACCTACACTAGGGGCAATTTACAATGACCAATTTACCTATCAACCTGCAAGTCTTTGGCTGTGGGAGAAAACTGGAGCACCCAGTGGAAACCCAGGCAGTCACAGGGAGAACTTGCAAGCTCTGCTAGGGCAGTACCCAGAATCGAACCCAGGTCGCTGGAGCTGTGAGGCTAGCCACTGCGCCACTGATGGTGGATAAGCAATAGCAGACCTTTAAGGGGATATTTCATAACTCTCAAAAAAGTTATATTCCATTGAGAAAGACTCTACAAGAAGTATGCAGCATTCATGGCTAACTAAGGAACTTAAGGATGGTATCAAATTGAAAGTAAAAGTGTACAAAGCTGCAAAGATTAGACACTAAAATAAAAGCAAAATACTGCGGATGCTGGAAATCTGAAACAAAAACAAGAAATGCTGGATTCACTCAGCAGGTCTGGCAGCATCTGTGGAAAGAGAAGCAGAGTTAACGTTTCGGGTCAGTGACCCTTCTTCGGAGTTCCGAAGAAGGGTCACTGACCCGAAACGTTAACTCTGCTTCTCTTTCCACAGATGCTGCCAGACCTGCTGAGTGAATCCAGCATTTCTTGTTTTTGTTGCAAAGATTAGAGTTGGCCAGAAGATTGGGAAAATTTTCAAGACCAGCAAAGGATGACTAAAAAATTAGAATATGAGAGTAAGCTAGCAAGAAATATAAAAACAGACAGTAAAAGCTTCTACAAGTATATAAAAAGGAAGAGTGTAGCTAAAGTAAACATTGGTCCCTTAGAGACTGGGAAATTAATAATGGGAAACAAGGAAATGGCAGAGACATTGAACAAGTTTTGTATCTGTCTTCACAGTTGAGGTCTCTGAAAGCATCGCAATAATAGCAGAAAATTAAGGGGCAAAAGGGAAGGAGGATCTTAAAACAATCTTAAAACAAAGTACGAGGAAAACTAATGGGACTAAAGGCTGACAAGTCCCCTGGACCTGATGGCCTGAATCCTAGGCTCTTAAAAAAGTGGCTGCAGAGATAGTAGATACATTGTTTGTAATCTTCCAAAGTTCCCTTGATTCTGGAAAGGTCCCAGCAGATTGGAAAACTGCAAATGTAACGCCCCTATTCAAGAAAGGAGAGAGACAGAAAGCAGAAAACTATAGGCCCGTTAGCCTAACATCTGTCATTGGGAAAATGCTGGAATCCATTATTAAGGAAGTAGTAGCAGGACATTTAGTTTAGTTTAGAGATACAGCGAGTCTGTGCCGACCATCAACCACCCATTTATATTAATCCTACACTAATCCCATATTCCTACCACATCCCCACCTGTTTCCCTACCACCTACCTATACTAGTGGCAATTTATAATGGCCAATTTACCTACCAACCTGCAAGTCTTTTGGCTTGTGGGAGGAAACCGGAGCACCCGGAGAAAATCCACGCAGACACAGGGAGAACTTGCAAACTCCACACAGGCAGTACCCAGAATTGAACCCGGGTCGCTGGAGCTGTGAGGCTGCAGTGCTAACCACTACGCCACTGTGCTGCCCTATGATTTAGGAAATCATAATACAATCAAGCAGAGTCAACATGGTTTTATGAGAGGGAAATCATGTCTAACAAATTTATTAGTGTTCTTTGAGGATGTAACAAACAGGGTGGATAAAGGGGAACCAGTAGATGTAGTGTATTTGGATTTCCAAAAGGCATTCGATAAAATGCCATGTAAAAGGTTACTATACAAGTACAAAAGATCAGAACTCATGATGTCGTGGATAATATATTAGCATGGACAGAGGACTGGCTAGCAAACAGGAAACAGAGAGTTGGGATAAATAGGTCATTTTCAGGTTGGCAAAGTGTAACTAGTGAGGTGCCACAGGGATCAGTGCTGGGTCCTCAACTATTTAGCTTCTATGTTATGACTTGGATGAAGGGACCGAGTGTATTGTCATCAAAATTGCTGGCAATACAAAGATAGGTGGGAAAGTAAGTTGTGAGGATGACACAAAGAGTCTGCAAAGGGATATAGTTAGGTTAAGTGAGTGGGCAAAATATTGGCAGTTAGAGCATATGTGGAAAAATGTGAGGTTATCCACTTTGGAAAGAAGAATGGAAAATATTATTTAAATGGAGAGACTACAGAATGCTGTGGTACAGAGGGATCTGGGTGTCTTTGTACATGAATCACAAAAAGTTAGCATACAGGTACAGCAATTAATGAGGAAGGAAAATGGAATATTGGCCTTTATTGCAAGGGGGATGGAGTAGAAAAGTAGGGAAGTGTTGCTACAACTGTACACCTAGAGAATTGAGCACAGTTTGGTCTCCTTATTTAGGGAAGGATATACTTGCATTGAAGGCAGTTCAGAGAAAGTTCACTCGATTGATTCCTGGGATGAAGGTGTTGCCTTATAGGAATGGTTGAGCAGGTTGAGCCTATACGCATTGGAGTTTAGAAGTATGAGATGTGATCTTATTGAAACATATCAGATTCTGAGGGGGCTTGATAGGGTAAGATGCTGAGAGGATGGTTCCCCTTGTGAGGAATCTAGAACTCAGGGGCACTGTTTACTGTTTCAGAATAAGGGGGTCTCCCACTTAAGATGGAAATGAAGAGGAATTTCTTCTCTTAGTGGGTCGTGAATCTTTGGAATTCTCTACCCCAGATAGCAGTAGAGGCTGGGTCATTGACTATTTTCAAGGTTGAGTTAGACAGACTTTTGATCTACAGGGGAGTCAAGTGTTATGGGGGAGCAGGCAGGAATGTTGTTTTGAGGCCATGATCAAATCAGCCATGATCTTATTGAATGGCAGAGCAAGCTCAAGGGGCCAAATGGCCAATTCCTGCTCCTATTTCTTATGTTCTTATGTACCTCTTATGGCCCTAAACCTCTGGATGATGACCACGAGTGCAGTGTCAGCCTGGAGGATGCCGACATCGAGGAGGCCATCCTCGCACCACCTTCCCCCCTTGCACCCCCTACCACCCTCCCTGTTCCCCCCCGCACCCCTTCACCCTGCACCCTTTCCCCCCTTCCCCTTCCCCCTCACACCCCTTCTCCCCTGCACCCCTTCCCCCTCGTACCCTGCACCCCTTCCCCCTCGTACCCTGCACCCCCTTCCCCCTCGCCACCCCTTCCTCCTGGCACCCCCTTCCCCCTCCCCCCTCGCACCCCTCCGCACCCCCTTCCCCCTTTCCCCTTGCACCCCCTTGCAACCCCCACTCCCCCTTACCCCCGCACCCCTTCCCCCAGCCCCTCGCACCCCCTCCCCCCTTCCCTCTCCTTCCATGAAATCGCACAGTTTACTTGTTAGGGCCCCTGCTCAGGGATAGGAGCTAACAACCCCACTGCCTTGTGGGTGTCTCAGGAGAAACCAAGGCTAAGGGAGTACACCCTAACAGAAAATCCGAGCGGAACCTCTAAAGCGGTCATGTGTCACCTTTGGCATGTTTCCAGCAGTTCCTGCAGCCATACTGGTGCCAAATGTCATGCTCTGCACTCCTTTGGACCCTACGAGGAAGGCCGAGAGGGGGGTTTTGACGCTTGGACAACTCACAACCTCCAAACATTCCACCCAGGCATGCGCCATGGAGTGGTTATTCCATAGTCGCCTCACAGCGACGAAAACAACACAGAAGGCAGCAGTTACGGGTTATAAGTCCAGCTCAATTGGCGTAGAGATTGGGCGCCACGGGTTGCCTTTGTCAGTGGGAGAGGTCATCGCATCTCACTGGACAGCTACTGCCTGTCTCAAACCGGGCAGCCCCCGATCAGAAATGTTCTGTCATGCCACAGTCCACCTGCTTTAATGGGTGCTTAGAGCTCAAGGTCATTGTCTGACAAGTGGTCTGGAACACCGCACCAAACAGCATGACAAAAAAAGGAAAGAAGATACCAAGCCTTTGTTTTGCAAGCTGGAACGTCAGAACTATGTGTCCTGGCCTGTCGGAAGACCTTACACAAATCAACAACTCTCAGAAGACCGCCATCATTATCAACAAGCTCAGTAGACTCAATGTGGACATTTCAGCACTTCAGGAGACACGCCTCCCTGTGAGCGGATCTCTAAGAGAGCAAGACTACACCTTCTACTGGCAGGGTAGGGATCCTGAAGAACCATGACGGCATGGAGTGGGCTTCGCCATCAGAAACTCTTTGCTCAGCATGATAGAGCCACCTTCAATTGGCTCGGAACACATACTGTCCATCTGACTGCTCACTGCCTCTGGTCCAGTACACCTACTCAGCATCTATGCTCCAACACTCTGTTCCCCACCTGAAGTTAAAGACCAGTTCTACGACAAACTCCATAATATCATTAGTAGCATTCCTAATACCGAACATTTGCCCCTGCTGGGGGACTTTAATGCTGGCCATGACTCATGGCCCTCCTGCCTTGGGCACTATGGCATTGGAAGGATGAACGAGAATTTTTTTTTAAAATTCATTCATGGGATGTGGGCGTCACTGGCTATGCCAGCATTTATTGCCCATCCCTAATTGCCCTTGAGAAGCTTCCTTCTTGAACTGCTGCAGTCCATGTGAGGTAGGTACACCCACAGTGCTGTTAGGAAATCCTAATCCTAATCCTGAAGTTCCAGGATTTTGACCCAGCGACAGTGAAGGACCGGCGATATAGTTCCAAGTCAGGATGGTGTGTGACTTGGATGGGAACTTGCAGGTGGTGATGTTCCCATGCAACTGCAGCTCTTGTCCTTCGAGGTGGTAGAGGTCGCGGGTTTGGAAGGTGCTGTCTAAGGAGCCTTGGTGCATTGCTGCAGTGCATCTTGTCGATGGTACACACTGCTGCCACTGTTTGTGGATGGTGTGCCAATCAAGTGGGCTGCTTTGTTCTGGATGATGTTGAGATTCTTGAGTGTTGTTGGAGCTGAACCCATCCAGGCAAGTGGAGAGTATTCCATCACACTCCTGACTTGTGCCTTGTAGATGGTGGACAGGCGTTGGAGAGTCAGGATGTGAGTTACTCGCCTCAGGATTCCGAGCCTCTGACCTGCTCTTGTAGCCACGGTATTTATGACTACTCCAGTTCAGTTTCTGGTCAATGGTAGCCCCTAGGATGTTGATAGTGGGGGATTCAGTGATGGTAATGCCATTGAATGTCAAGGGGAGATGGTTAGATTCTCTCTTGTTGGATATGGTCATTGCCTGGCACCTGTGTGGCACAAATATTACTTGCCACTTATCAGCCCAAGCCTGGATATTGCCCAGGTCTTGCTGCATTTCTACACAGACTGCTTCAGTATTTGAGGAGTTGTGAATGGTGCTGAACATCGTGCAATCATCAGCGAACATCCCCACTTCTGACCTTATGATTGAAGGAAGGTCATTGATGTAGCAGCTGAAGATGGTTGGGCCTAGGACACTACCCTGAGGAACTCTTGCAGTGATGTCTTGGAGCTCAGATGATTGACCTCCAACAACCACAGCCATCTTCCTTTGCTCTAGGTATGACTGCAACCAGTTTTCCCCCGATTCCCAATGAGAATGGGCAGAGACTGCTGGAGTTGTGTACCTATCACAACCTCTGCATCACCAACTCGTTCTTTCATATTAAATCCTGTCACCAGGTTTCATGGAGACACCCAAGATCACGTCATTGGCACCAGCTGGACCTCATTGTCACAAGGCAAGCCTCTATAAACAGTGCCCAAATCACACGCAGCTTCCACAGTGCGGACTGCGACACCGACCACTCCCTGGTGTGCAGCAAAGTGAGGCTCAAACCAAATAAGCCACATTATTCCAAGCAGAAGGGCCACCCGTGCATCAACACAAACAGAATTTCTTGTCCGCAGCTGTTACATAAGTTTCTAAATTCACTTGAAAAAGCCCTTCAAAACACTCCTGCAGGGCATGCAGGGAACAAGTGGGCCCACATCCAAGACACCATCTATGACTCAGCAATGACCACCTTTGGCAAGCGTGAGAAGCAGACTGCAGACTGGTTTCAATCTCACTTTGAAGAGCTGGAACCTGTCATAGCCGCTAAGCGCACTGCACTGTTGAACGACAAGAAAGCCCCCAGCGAGCTAACATCCGTAGCACTTAAAGTAGCCAGAAGTGCTGCACAAAGAAGAGCCAGGCACCGTGAAAATGACTACTGGCAACACCTATACAGTCGTATTCAGCTGGCCTCCAACACCGGAAACATCAGAGGAACGTATGATGGCATTAAGAGAGCTTTTGGGCCAACCATCAAGACGATCGCCCCCTCTAGTCTAAATCAGGGGAAACAATCACTGACCAACTCAAGCAAATGGACCGCTGGGTGGAGCACTACCTAGAACTGTAGTCCAGGGAAAATGTTGTCACTGATATTGCCCTCAATGCAGCCCAGTCTCTGCCAGTCATGGATGAGCTGGACGAACAGCCAACAAGATCGGAACTCAGTGATGCCATTGATTCTCTAGCAAGTGGAAAAGCCCCTGGAAAGGATTGCATTACCCCTGAAATAATCAAGAATGCCAAGCCTGCTATACTCTCAGCACTCCACGAACTGCTTTGCATGTGCTGGAATGAGGGAGCAGTACCACAGGACATACACGATGCCAATATCATCACCCTCTATAAGAACATGGGTGACCAGGGTGACTGCAACAACTACCGTGGAATCTCCCTGCTCAGCATAGTGGGGAAAGTCTTCACTTGAGTCATTTCAAACAGGCTCCAGAAGCTGGCTAAGCGTGTCTACCCTGAGGCACAGTGCAGCTTTCGAGCAGAGAGATCCACCATTGACATGCTGTTGTCTCTTCGCCAGCTACAGGAGAAATGCTGCAAACAACAAATGCCCCTCTACGTTGCTTTCATAGATCTCACCAAAGCCTTTGACCTCGTCAGCAGACGTGGTCTCTTCAGACTACTAGCAAAGATCAGATGTCCACCAAAGCTACTAAGTATCATCACCTCATTCCATGATAATATGAAAGGCACAATTCAGCATAGCAGTGCCTCATCAGACCCCTTTCCAATCCTGAGTGGCGTGAAACAGGGCTGTGTTCGCGCACCTACACTGTTTGGGATCTTCTTCTCACTGCTGCTCTCACATGCGTTCAAGTCTTCAGAAGAAGGAATTTTCCTCCACACAAGATCAGGTGTTCAACCTTGCCCACCTAAAAGCGAAGACCAAAGTACGGAAAGTCCTCATCAGGGAACTCCTCTTTGCTGACAATGCTGCATTAACATCCCACACAGAAGAGTGTCTGCAGAGACTCATCAACAGGATTGTGGCTGCCTGCAACAAATTTGGCCTAACCATCAGCCTCAAGAAAATGAACATCATGGGACAGGACGTCAAAATGCTCCATCCATCAATATCGGCGACCACGCTCTGGAAGTGGTTCAAGAGTTCACCTACCTAGGCTCAACTATCACCAGTAACCTGTCTCTCAATGCAGAAATCAACAAGCGCATGGGAAAGGCGTCCACTGCTATGTCCAGACTGGCCAAGAGAGTGTGGGAAAATGGCGCATTGACATGGAACACAAAAGTCCGAGTGTTTCAAGCCTGTGTCCTCAGTACCTTGCTCTACGGCAGTGAGGCCTGGACAACGTAAGTCAGCCAAGAGCGACGTCTCAACTCATTCCATCTTCGCTGCCTCCGGAGAATCCTTGGCATCAGGTGGCAGAACCGTATCTCCAATGCAGAAGTCCTTGAGGTGGCCAACATCCCCAACATATACACCCTACTGAGCCAGTGGCGCTTGAGATGGCTTGGTCATGTGTGCCACATGGAAGATGGCAGGATCACCAAGGACGCATTGTACAGCGAGCTCGTCACTGGCATCAGACCCACCGGCTGTCCATGTCTCCGCTTTAAAGATGTCTGCAAATGCGACATGAAGTCCTGTGACATTGACCACAAGTCGTGGGAGTCAGTTGCCAGTGATTGCCAGAGCTGGCGGGCAGCCATAAAGGCGGGGATAAAGAGTGGTGAGTCAAAGAGACAGCAGTTGGCAGGAAAAAGACAGAGGTGCAAGGAGAGAGCCAACTGTGTAACAGCCCCGACAACCAATTTTATCTGCAGTGCCTTTGGAAGAGTCTGTCACTCTAGAATTGGCCTTTATAGCCACTCCAGGCGCTGCTCCACAAACCACTGTCCACCTCTAGGCGCTTACCCATTGTCTCTCAAGACAAGGAGGCCAAAGAAGTATGTACCTCATGCAGTAGATTAAGACAGGATCAGGCCCAGCTATTAGATCGGTCATGACTAAGTGAACAATGGTCGTTATTCACATCTGAGCCTTAATAATAAACACTGGCATTCTATTCAATCACAGGAGCATTATAGTTGAGTCCAATCCTGCCCTCGCCCCGTGTCCATATATATGAGCCTCTGCTTGGAATCGCTGGTTGGCAATTAGGAACAGGAGAGCTGTCCAACTTACTCTTCCAGGCCTCTGCAAATGGTACTGAGGTCAATTGGATCACTTCTACTGGCACTGCAGCTTAGAATTTAGAATAACTTAGCACAAACCAAGACCTGGAACCAAGATCAAAGTCGCTCTGGTCTACATAACTCAGCTACTCATTGGGTAAGGTTGCTGAGCGATCGGGGAACCCTATTCATATATATCTGCGCAAATTTATTTTTAAAATACAAGTTAAACCAGAAGCATGTAATTCTAAGCAGAAGGCTAGTGAAAGTGCTCTGCAGAATAGTATGAGTTAATGCCTTCAGGAAGTAAATTCCACAGCCACACAATTTTCTATGTAAAGAAGTTTCTCCTGCCCTCTGCTCCAGATCTCTTCAATTTAATCTTGTATCTATGGGCTTTGGCTCAACTACTAGAAATAGTCTGCGGCTATCTCTCCTATCCCAACCTTTCGTCATTTTAAATGCTTCTATCGTACTGTCCTGTAATCTACATTGTTCTACAAAAGATTCAGGCCAAGAAATTCGATCACGTTCAAATACGGGTGCACAGCGAGGAGGTGTGCACACTACATGTGCTTGTTGTCCTCGACAGCACATAATATTTGTGCTACCTTCTTATTATCATGATTCAGGTGTGCAACCAGTGCTACCCACATTGGCCACATGTCTGTGTGAGGGCCGGATATCGGACATCGTTGAGGACACTTGAAGATGGAGGTCTTTCTGCTTCCTGTGGGAAGAGGATCACCCTCTCAGTGCCTGCTGCAGCCATTTCTCTGTTGGGACATGTTTCCTTGCTTCTTCATCCAGATTGCACCTCCACTTTAAGAGCACCCATCGCTGGTTAGCAATTAGGAACAGGAAAGCTGTCCAACTTACTCCTCCAAGCCTCTGCAAATGGTACTGAAGTCAATTGAATCACTTCAACTGGCACTGCAGCTTACAGTAACTAACTTAGCACAAACCAAGGTCTGGAACGAAGATCAAACTCAGCTTCAATGCTTTATTCTTTGCTCACTCCACCACCTTCTGCCTCGCTACTCACAATACTGCCCTTCCCCTCTTCCCTTCACTCTCCTGCACCACACTTCAGTACACTTCCCTCCCTCATACTCACACATTCACCACTATTGCAACGCTCACAATGCTCAAATCTTACACACTGCATACCAGCTATTCCACCACAATATTCCTTTTGCAGTGAAAGGTTGCACACAGTCAGCAGAAAAGGCCAATCCCACCAGCACACCTTCTCTCCACTCAAAGAAAGCAAGCTGGCCATCACAGGGTGGGCTAGGGTCATGGCTGTGGGGACTGGCAATACTGAAGGGTACATGTGCAGGGTTTCTTCATACTTATCACCTATTGTTCTTATTGCATCTACTACACACTGCATGAGAAACTGCAGGTGCTTTCACCAGCTATTTCTTCCTCTCTTTTCCTTTACACTAAAAGCTAACCCTTCTCCCACTTTATTATTTCAGGCACTGATAATATGGGTGCACCTCTGCCAGTGGAAGAGTGCTGCCATTGCAAGCACCACTCATACATAAGAGGCTGCACCCTCATCTTCAACAATAAGCGCAAGGAGCTCATGGACATCTTTGTCACTAAGACTGAGACCATCTGATCAGCTGCCTCTGCCGCGTCCCTCCCTTCCACTAGCCCACCTGGCCAAACCTCCTCCAAAGTGCCCCCTGCCCAAGCCCTGAATTCACATCTTTCACAGTTTCTGTCCTGGCTCCCCTCGTGATCTCTTGAGCTCATCTTGTTCATGAGACCCAGCTCCTGCTCCCACTAAACTGCTGACCACTCAATGCCCCTCCTGGTTCCCATGTTGCTGATATTCTTACCTGTTCTCTCTCTTCAGGTGTTGTCCCTCTCTTTAAATCTGTCATCATCACCTCTCTCCACAAAAAAACAAACCTTGTCTCCATGAACCTTGTAAACTACCACCCCATTTCCAAAATCCCTTTCTTCTCCAAAGTTTTTGAACATTTGTTATAACCTCTCAAATCCATGTCCATCTTTATTGGAATGAACTTTTCCAATTAGGTTTCCGCCCATGCCACAGTACCAAAAGAGCTCTTATCAAAGTCACAAATGACATCCTATGTGACTATGACAAAGGTAAACTTTCCCACCTCATTCTTATAGAGTCATAGAGTCGTACAACATAGAAACAGGCCCTTCGGCCCACCGCGTCCATGCCGACCATAATGCCTATCTATACTAATCCCACCTGCCTGCATTAGTTCCATATCCCTCTATGCCTTGCTCATTCAAGTACCTGTCCAGATGCCTGTTAAATGTCACTACTGTTCCTGCCTCCACCACCTCCTCAGGCAGCTCATTCCAGATACCCCATTATTCTTTATGTGAAAAATTTACCCCTTTGATCCCCTTCTTCTCGACCTGTCTGCAGCCTTCGACACAGTAACCCACGCCATCCTCCTCCACACTGTCATCCAGCTGGGTGGGACTGCTCTCACCTGGTTCCAATTTTATGTATCTAACCATAGCTAGGGTATCACTTGCAATGACTTCTCTTACTGCTCCTGCAGCATTACCTTAGGTTGGCACCTACCCCCCATTTCTCATCTGCATGCTGCCTCGTGGCGACATCATCCGAAAATTGTTTTCACATGTACGCTCATGACACCCAACTCTACCTCACCACAACCTCTCTCAACTCCTCCACTGCTTATCTGACATCCAGTACTAGATGAGCAAATATTTCCTCCAAATAAATATTGGGAAGACTGAAACCATTTGGTCCCCACTCTAAACTCTGCTCCCCAGCTACCGAGTTCCAGCCCTCTCCCTGGCAAGTGTCTGAAACTTAACCAGACTGTTCACAATATTGGTGTCATATTTGACCCTGAGATGAACTTCTGACCAAATATTCAGGCCATCATTAAGACTGACAATTTCCATCTCCATAACATCACCCGACTTCACCATCATCTTAGATCATGTGTTGCTTAAACCCTCATTCATGCCTTTGTTACCTCTAGGTTAACTATTCCAATGCACTCCGAGCTGGTCTCCCACATTCTACCCTCTGTAAACTTGAGGTCATCCAAAACTCTGTTGCCTATGTCCTAACTTGCTCCAAGTCCCATTCAACTATCATCCCTGTGCTCGCTGACCAACATTGGCTCCCAGTCAAGCAACGTCTTGATTTTAAAATTGTCGTCCTTGTTTTCAAATCCCTCCATGGCCTCACCCAGCCCTATCTGTGTAATCTCCTTTAGCCCCACAACACACTGAGATATCTGTGCTCCTCTAATTCTGGCATCTTGAGCATCTCTGATTTTAATTGCTCCACCATTGGTGGCTGTGCCTTCAGTTGCCTCAGTCCTAATCTCTGGAATTCCCTCCCTACACCTCTCCACCTCTATTTGATGCAGAAAGGATGTTTCCCCTGGCTGGAGAGTCTAGAGCCAGGGGACACAGCCTCAAAATAAGGGGCAGGCCCATTAAGACTGAGATGAGGAGGAATTTCTTCACTCAGAGGGTGATAAATCTTTAGAATTCTCTACCCCAGAGGGTTGTGGAGGCTCAGTCATTGAGTATGTTCAAGACAGAGATCGATAAATTTCTAGTTATTAAAGGTATCAAGGGATATGGGGATAGTGCAGGAAAATGGTGTTGAGATAGAAGATCAGCCATGATCTACTTGAATGACAGAGCAGGCTTGAGGGACGGAATGGCCTACTCCTGTTCCTATTTCCTATGTTCCGATGTTCCTATCTCACTTTCCTCCTTGAAGACACTCCTTAAAAACCTACCTCTTTGCCCAAGCTTTTGATCATCTGATCTAATGTGGCTCAATGCCATATTTTGTTTTATAATGCTCCTCAAAAGCTAATTGGGACATTTTATTATGATAAAGGCGCTATATAAATATAAGTTGTTGTTATTGTTGTTAGGCTAGAGGAGGGGTCTTCACATGCTGACTCAGTAGGCACAGGTGTGCAGGAGCGGGCCAAGTGTATTGGACGCCATTGGTGCAAGCTTGCCAGAGTGCGTTATCACATACTAGCTCTTCTGCCGAATACTCCGATGCCGACTTTGAGGTCCCAGCCTACTGAAGAAGGCTGATGGGTGTACACCAGGAAATGCGAGGTGCATGTCAGCAAGATCAACAACAATGTCACGAAGCACGGAGGAGTCCAGCTCCAACTTGTGTCAAGGATTCTCCCAGAGCATGGGCATCATTCTGTTCAATATGGATTGAGTCGTCAGCTCCATCAATGCAACAGTGGCAGCTCTTGAGCCTTCCCTGACAGTTCTTACAGCTGCCATGGCGCTCAGATGGCTGTCATCTTGATTTTGGGAGCTACTGTTGACAAAGAGATTCCAGAGTGTCATGTCACTCCTGCACTCTGTTCTGGTGTGGAGCCACAGGAGTACTGAAGCACAGTCTCAGGAGAGTTGCCTTGGTTCCATGAGAGAGGCACCTGTTGTCATCTCTCAGGACAACAGCAAGCCTGCTCCTCCACTACCCACTCTACCAGTGCCCTTGATAGTGTCATACAGCTAACTCAGCCACACAGCTCCGACCACGCTGCAGGCTGCATCCAGGCCCTCAAGGCCCAGAGCTGCTCGAGGTCACCCAGCATGACCAAGCGATGTGTCCTCAATGGAAGTGTCAGCAGCATTCCATCTCCCAAACTGTAGCCACTGGAGAAACACTTCATAGAAGCACTTGGGTAGGTAAATAAGCACACAAGCTGAAGTAGCTAAATGAAATTGCAGCTTAAATCTAACCATCATGTACTCACGATGGTAGATCTACAAAGATCTACAAAGCAAGAATAAACCGTTTTTGTATAGTTGTTCCATCTGTCTTTTTTCTGATTTTCATACTTTCTTCCTTTTCTCTCTTGTCTGCAGTGATTTGTTCTGGAATACAATTCCATAGGCAGCCCTTTGGTGCATTTGAGCCCAGACAATGAGTGTTGGCAAGTTGTTCCTGCATGGGGAACATTACAGCGTTGTGTGATTCTGTCCATACCAGACACCCAAATATAATCTCTTCCAGGAGGAGATGATTGAACAATGATCATGAGCAGGGACCTTGATTGGCTTTTCCTTTCCCAGTCTCGGAATGTGGAAGCTAATTGAAGAGCCTCCACTGGTGCCCCAGCTAAGATCAACTAATTCAATCCAGACAAGAAATTAAACTTGGAAACTTTTTGATTAATGTGACTCAGTACCAAAGCAGGCAGTACACTTACCCACTAAATTATTATTTATTGTTGCCTGCTTTTTTCATTTTCTAGAATAAGTTATGAATGCTAAGAGTTATTTTTCAAGATACACCTGTTATAATGGTATCTAATCCAGCACAGATGTGATTCTATTCTAGCTAAGAGATCCTGTCAAAACACAACAAAATAAATTTAAATTAATATTGGGATGTCTATTCTCACATCAATTCACATACATTTTCTTCAGTATTTATTAAGTAAATTTGGGAACTAATTAGATTAGATTAGTTTAGTTTAGAGATACAGCACTGAAATTGGCCCTTCGGCCCACCGAGTCTGTACCGACCATCAACCACCCATTTATACTAATCCTACACTAATCCCATATTCCTACCAAACATCCCCACCTGTCCCTATATTTCCCTACCACCTACCTATACTAGTGACAATTTATAATGGCCAATTTACCTACCAACCTGCAAGTATAATGTACACATTATAAAGGCATTATAAAGTTCTCTTCCATGGCAATCAAAAGACTAATAAAAAGATTATTGTTTCCAATAGATTTTGCATTAACAGGTAATCTGAAATCAGATTACTGTTAATGTCTGCACAGATTACAATATTCTTGTTAAAGCATAAAACCTGTTCAGAATGTAATTAGATTGCTGTTGGCTATTTTACTATTCCTCATCATACCTCACCATAATGTGATGTAGTTGGGGCCAGACAACCAGCAGTATGCCCAAAGCTCCTCTTCAAGGATGCTTGCAAGCATGACATGAAGGCCCTAAGTGTTGATTATGGCACCTGGGAGTCACTAGCTGGTGAAAGAGGGAAATGGTGACACAGCCTGTGGACTGGTGTACACTACCATGATGACCAGTTGCTGCAGCAGCTTGACAACAGGTGCCAACGTCAAAAACAACAACTCACAGCGTCACTTGGCAGCTTCACATGCAACACTTGTGGCAGAACCTGCCTCTTAAGGATTGGCCTTCACAGCCATCAGTAAAGATGCACCAAGAGAAGACAGCCCAGCTAAATGAATTGTTTACCTCGTGTCCATCATCTTTCATAGATATACTTACTGTCCTTAAAAAACTCATGTTGTAAGTAAATTTACAGTTCAATAAAGGCTGAGATGTAAATTGTGTGAATGACTAGAGTTGCTGATCATTTGTGCTTCTTTCTGGAAACTCTTTTACACATTGAGGATTAGATCCGTATGTGGATGGTGAGTTGTTACATGCCCCCAGTGCTTGTTCAGCAACAGCTGAATGGATGGTTTCATTCCTGGTGACAAAGAAGTCCATGAGTTTCTCACACTTGTTGGAAGAGGTAAGGTGGAGGGGATAGGGGCTAAGAAAATGGGTGATAGTGCATAAAAGAACTTGGGAATTATCCTGGTTCTCCAGGATAAGCCTGGATTAATGCACAGTTCTGATTGAGGACAGTGAGACCCCATAGTGCTTGATATGGTCCAGCCAAACCTGGTAATGGCTAAACCAGCTGTGCAACAAATACATTTAAAATATGCACCCTTTGGAATGGAGAGTGCAAAAATGGGGGCCATACCAGGGGTAATGACTGCATTGGGAGAGAATAAGGTTTACCTGAAGTAAAGACTATTAAAGATGAAGGTGGTGTAATGGTTGGGCAAACCAATGGCTATAGAAATATCATGGCAAATGGAGGGCTATTGGCTAGGCGGTGGGGAATACTGAACCAAATGTAGAATATCTAGCTTGAAACCCTAAAATTGTACAGGGAGATGGTAGAGTCTTTCTGAATGTATGTGCTAAGATAGAACGAATGGCCTACCCCATCTGCAGCTATTCTTTGACCATTTTGGTGAGGTTACAAGATTTCTGTATGTTAGAAATGTTTTACTCGTGATCTTTCCTTATAGTACTTGTGCGAATGCAGTTCAGTTGCAGAGGACTCAGATGACGACTTGATGGGACAGCATACAGGAGAATGCTGATGGGAATTCACACAGAGATGCTTGGTGCATTTGCAGACATGCCACACAGCCTGTGTTACTGTCCAGGAGCATGGAGATGTCCAACATGGCACAGGGCATCATGCAGAGCTGGAGCCCATCCTGCCCAGCATGAAAGTGCCGGCCATTTCCATGCCAGCACTTGTGGATATTGCCGTAACGCAGCGTCTGGTGACCAGTGTCTCAACTTTCTATGGAAAGGAAGGATGTACTTGAGGGGGCAAGGACAGAACCCAGTTGGTTAGAGTTGAGAAGCAAAGAGGGTATGATCATGCGACTGGGGGTATTCTATAGGCCTCCAAATAATTGGAGAGATAAAGTGGAACAAATCTGCAGGAAAATCGCAGAGATGTGCAAGATCTATAGAATGGTGAAATAGGGGGATTTTAATTACCCAAATATTGATTGGGATATTGTTAGAGTAAAGGGTAAGGAGTGGGTATAATTTCTGAAATGTGTTCAGGAATACTTCCTTGATCAGTATGTTCTCAGCCCAACTAGAAAGGAGGCATTGCTGGATCTGGTGCCGGGGAATGAGGTGGTCTGTTAGGGAGCACTTGGGTAAGAGTGATCATCATATCATAAGATTTAGATTTAATGCAGAAAAGCAAGGAATGAAATAAGGTAGAACATCTAGATTGAAGAGGGCTAATTTCAATGCGATAAGGGATCTAGCCCGATATAATGGAACCAAAGACTGACAGAGAAAGCTGTATTGGAACAACGGGTTACCTTTAGGGAAAAGATGCTTCGGATACAGGCCAGGTACATTTCACAAGGGTGAAAGGAAGGGAACCAAAAACAGGGCTCCTTGGATGATGAGGGAGATAGAGATTATGATTAAACAATAAAAGAAGGTATATCATGCCTGTCAGGTAAATTCTTCAAGTGAGAACCAGGCCAAATACAATAAGTTGAGAAGGGAGGTAAAAAGGAAAAGAAGACTGGCAAAGAGAGAATATGAGAATAGAATGGCAGTTAACATAAAAAAGGAACCCAAAAATCTATTAATCAAGTAGTAAGAGGTGGAGTGGGGCCTATTAGGGACAAAGAGGGTAATATATACTTAGACATGCAGTGCAAGGCTAAAATATTTAATGAGTTCTTTGTATCAGTGTTCACTAAGAAAGTGGAATTTGACAAAATATCAGTAGAAGCAGAGAGAGTAGAGGCAATGGATAGGGTAAAAATTGAGAGAGGAGGTACTGGAAAGTCTAGTTATGCTGAAGGTAGATAAGTCACCTGGTCCGGATGGCTTGCATTCCAAGTTGCTAAAGGAAGTGGGTGTGGAGATAGTGGAAGGGCTTGCCATAATCTTCCAATCTTCCCTGGATACGGAGGAAGGTGGCAGAGGATTGGAAAGTGGCAAATGTGACACCCTTGTTCAAAAAAGGGTGTAAGGACAGTCCTAGCAACTACATACCACTTAGTTTAACGTCAGTGGTGGGTAAGGTTTCGGAAACAATAATCAGGGAATAATCAACAGACACTTGGAGAGGTATGAGTTAATTAAGGATAGCCAGCATGCATTTGTAAAAGGGAAATCAAGCTTTACTGATCTAATTGAATTTTTGATGAAGTAACAGAGAAGGTTAATGAAGGGAAAGCGGTGGATATGAGGGGAGGCAGTGGCGTAGTGGTATTTTCACTGGACTAGTAACCCAGAGGTGTCATTGACAGTGGAGTGCTGGCTTGGGGCTGCATTAGAGTGCTAAAGTGGGAGTTTTGTGACTGAGGGAGTTCAGTGAGGAGGAAGCGAGGAGCTCCTTTCATTTCCTACCTGTCCTCAAAGAGCGTGAGGGGAGCCAAGAGTTTCCAAAGAGCGCAGATGACTGGTGAGTAAGTCCTGGTGGGTATTTTTCAAACTGGATTGAATTGTAAGTCATTGTTTTAGCAAGACTTAGTTGATTTATTTTTTTATTATAATACTCTTCTAAAGTTTTAAATTTAAAGGGTTTAGTCATGGCAGGAGAGCTTAAAGCCGTGGTTTGCTCCTCTTGCTGCATGTGGGAATCCGGGAGCATTTCCAGTCCCCGGGACCAGCATGTGTGCAGGAAGTGTGTCCAGCTGCAGCTCCTGGAAGCTCGGGTTTCAGAGCTGGAACGGTGGCTGGAAACACTGTGGAGCATCCACGAGTCTGATAGCATCGTGGATAGCATGTTTAGAGAGGTGGTCACACTGCAGCTGAAGGGACTTGAGGATGGAAGGGAATGGGTGACCACCAGGCAGTCCAAGAGAAACAGGCAGGTAGTTCAGGAGTACCCTGGGGTCCTGCTTGCAAATCGGTATTCCATTTTGGAGGCTGATGAGGCTGGTTCCACCAGGGGGTGCGGACAGAGCCAAGCTTCTGGCACCACAAGCAGCCTGTCTGTACAGGAAGGGAGAAAGAGAGGAAGAGCAATAGTAATAGGGGATTCTATAGTCAGGGAAACAGATAGCTGTTACTGTGGCCGTCAACGTGACTCCAGGATGGTGTGCTGCCTCCCTGGTGCCAGGGTCCGGGATGTCACTGAATGGCTGCAGGGCATTCTGAAGGGGGAGGGTGATAAGGCAGAGGTTATGGTACATGTTGGTACCAATGACATAGGTAGAAAGAGGGATGAGGTCTTGCATCAAGAATTCAGGGAGTTAGGCAGTAGCCTAAAATCAGGACCTCTCGGGTGGTAATCTCTGGATAACGCCCAGTGCCATGTGCTAGTGAGTATAGAAATAGGAGAATAGCACAGATGAATGCGTGGCTTAAGAGTTGGTGGAGGAGGGAGGGTTTTAGATTCCTGGACCACTGGGACCGTTTCTGGGGAAGGTGGGACCTGTACATGCGGGACGGTCTACATCTGAACCAGAGGGGGACTAACATCCTTGCTGGCCGGTTTGCTAGTGCTGTTGGGAGGAGTTTAAACTAATTTGGCAGGGGGAGGGGACGCAGACTCCTAGCGGAATAGGGACACAGCTAAACACAGGAAAGCAAACAAGGAATACAGCGGAAGTAAGTTTCAAGGGAGTAAGACCAGGATGGATGGCCTCTAATGCCAGAAGTATTGCAGGTAAAACGGATGAGTTAAGGGCAAGGATTGACACGTGGAATTGTGATATAGTAGCCATCACGGAGACATGGTTGAGGTAGTGGCAGGATTGGCAGCTCAATATCCTGGGATATAGAATCTTCAGGCGAGACAGAAGAGGGGGTAAAAGAGGAGGGGGCATTGCAATATTAGTTAAGGAGTCAGTTACTGCAGTAAGGAGAGATGATATCTTGGAGGGGGCATCAAACAAAGCTTTATGGTAGAGTTTAGGAATAAAAAAGGGACAGCCACATTGCTAGGTGTTTATTATAGACCCCCAGATAGTCAGCGGGAAATTGAGGAGCAAATATGTGTGCAATTCACAGAGGTGTGTAAAAATAATAATAGGGTAATTATATTAGGTGATTTCAACTTTCCCAACATTAATTGGGATAGTTATCGTGTTAAGGGCTTAGATGGAGTGGGGTTCTTAAAATGTATACAGGAGAACTTTTTAGCTCAATATGTACAAGATCCAACAAGGAAGCATGCAGTGCTGGACCTAATTCTGGGGAATGAAGCCGGACAGGTGGTTGATGTGTTGGTGGGGGAACATTTTGGTGATAGCGACCACAACATGGTGCAATTTAATCTTGTTATGGAGAAAGAAATGGACAAGTTGCAAAAAAAGGTTTTGGATTGGGGGAGAGCGAATTTTAGTAAAATAAGGCAGGATCTGGCCAAGGTAGACTGGAAAGAGTTACTTGTCAGGAAATCTACAGAAGAGCAGTGGGGGGCATTCAAAAAGGAAATGGGGAGGGTACAGGCCCAACATGTTCCCTCTCGGGTAATAGGTAGGAGCAACAAGCCCAGTGAACCATGGATGACCAGAAACATTCAGGGTACGATGAGAAGGAAAAGAGAGGCTTTTAGCAAATACAAGGAGAGCAAATCAAGCATTAGTGGAGTACAGAAAGTGTAGGATAGAGCTTAAGAAAGCAATTAGGGGAGCAAAGAGGGGATATGAGAAAGCTCTGGCTGGTAAAAGTAGGGAAAATCCCAAGATATTCTATAAGTATATCAATGGGAAGAGGATAACCAGGGAAAGAGTAGGACCCATTAGGGACCAAGGGGGAAAATCAGTGGGTGGAGCCAGAGGACATTGGTAGGGTGTTGAACGAATACTTCACATCTGTCTTCACCCAAGAGAATGAGGATGTAGATATGGAACTCAGAGAGAGAGACTGTGAGGTTCTTGAGCAAATTGTCATAGGGAGTTGCAAGGTATTGGAGGTTTTGGCAGGCTTAAAAGTGGACAAATCTCCAGTCCGGACAATTTGTGTCCCAGGATGCTGTGGGAGGCGAGGGTGGAGATTGCAGGGGCTCTGACCCAAATTTTTAATTCTGCTCTGGCCACGGGGGAGGTGCCAGAGGACTGGAGAACAGATAATGTGGTCCCACTATTTAAGAGAAGTTGTAGAGATAAGCCAGGGAACTACAGACCAGTGAGTCTCAAGTCAGTGGTAGGGAAACTATTGGAGAAAATTCTGAAGGAGAGAATCTATCACCACTTGGAGAGGCAAAATTTGATCAGGAATAATCAGCATGGCTTTGTCAGAGGGAGGACATGCCTAACAAATTTGATTGCATTTTTTAAGCATGTGACCTGGTGTGTAGATGAGGGTAGTGCAGTTGATGTAGTTTACATAGATTTCAGCAAAGTCTTTGACAAGGTCTCACATGGGAGACTTATCAAGAAAGCAAATGCACCTGGGATACAAGGTAACTTGATAAGGTGGATTCAAAATTGGCTTAGCTGTAGGAGACAGAGAGTGATGACAGACAGCTGTTTAAGTGACAGGAAGCCAGTGTCCAGTGGCGTACCACAGGGATCTGTGCTGGGTCCCCTATTGTTAATCATTTATATAAACGACATAGATGACTATGTGGGGGCTAGTATCAGTAAGTTCGCGGATGACACAAAGATTGGCCGAGTGGTTAACAGTGAGCTTGAGGAAGATATCGACGGGATGGTCAAATGGGCAGAAAAGTGGCAGATGGAATTTAACCCTGAAAAGTGTGAGGTGATACACTTTGGAAGGAGTAATGTGACATGGAAGTATTCAATGAATGGCCTGACACAGGGAAGTTCCGAGGAACAAAGGGACCTTGGCGTGTTTGTCCATAGATCTCTGAAGGCAGAAGGGCAGGTTAATAGGGTGGTGAAAAAGGCATATGGGACACTTGCCATTATCAATCGAGGCATAGATTACAAAAGCAAGGAGGACATGTTGGAGTTGTACAGAACTTTGGTAAGGCCACAGCTGGAGTACTGTGTGCAATTCTGGTCACCACATTATAGGAAGGATGTGATTGCACTGGCGGGGGTACAGAGGCGATTCACCAGGATGTTGCTTGGGATGGAACATTTAAGCTATGAAGAGAGGTTGGATAGGCTTGGGTTGTTTTCACTGGAGCAGAGAAGACTGAGGGGTGACCTGATCGAGGTGTACAAGATTATGAGGGGCATGGACAGGGTGGATAGGGAGCAGCTGTTCCCCTTAGTTGAAGGGTCAGTTACGAGGGGACACAAGTTTAAGGTGAGGGGCAGGAGGTTTAAGGGGGATTTGAGGAAGAACCTTTTTACTCAGAGGGTGGTGACGGTCTGGAATGCCCTGCCTGGGTGGGTGGTAGAGGCAGGTTGTCTCACATCCTTTAAAAAGTACCTGGATGAGCACTTGGCACGTCATAACATTCAAGGCTACGGGCCAAGTGCTGGCAAATGGGATTAGGTAGACAGGTCAGGTGTCTTTAATGCATCAGTGCAGACTCGATGGGCCGAAGGGCCTCTTCTGAACTGTATTATTCTGTGATTCTGTGATGCTGTGATTGTGTTTTTGAGTGGGGGGGGCTTTTTACCACAAGGGAGGGGACTTGAGGGGCCTCCGAATCAAGCGGCATTTCCTTAGCAATAACCTACTCAGTGACTTTCAGTTTGGGTTCCGCCAGGGCCAATCAGCTTCTGACCTCATTACAGCCTTGGTTCAAACATGGACAAAAGAGCTCAACTCAAGAGGTCACTGCCCTTGACATCAAGGCAGCATTTGACTGAGTATGGCATCAAGGAGTCCGAGCAAAACTGGAGTCAATGGGAATCAGGGGGGAAACTCTCCGCTGGTTCGAATCATACCTCGCGCAAAGGAAGACGGTTGTGGTTGTTGGAGGTCACTCATCTTAGTTCCAGGGCATCACTGCAGGAGTTCCTCAGGGTAGTGATCTAGGCCCAACCATCTTCAGCTGCTTCATCAATGACCTTCCTTCAATCAAAGGTCAGAAGTGGGGATGTTCACTGATGATTGCACAATGTTCAGTACAATTCGCGACTCCTCAGATACTGAGACTGTCCATGTAGAAATGCAGCAAGACCTGGACAATATCCAGCCTTGGGCTGATAAGTAGCAAGTAATATTCGCGCCACTCAAGTGCCAGGCAATGCCCATCTCCAACAAGACAGAATCTAACCATCTCCTCTTGGCATTCAACGGCATTACGATCGTTGAACCCCCCCCCCCCCCACCACCCCATCCCACTATCCAGGGGGTTACCATTGACCAGAAACTGAACTGGAGTAGCCATATAAATACCGTGGCTACAAGAGCAGGTCAGAGGCTGGGAATCCTGCAGTGAGTAACTCACCTCCTGACTCCCCAAAGCCTGTCCATCATGTACGAGGCACAAGTCAGGAGTGTGATGGAATATTGTCCACTTGCCTGGATGGGTGCAGCTCCAACAACACTCAAGAAGCTCAACGCCATCCAGGACAAAGCAGCCTGCTTGATTGGCACCCCATTCACAAACATTCACTCTCTCCACCACCAACGCACAGTGGTAGCAGTGTGTACCACCTATAAGATGCATTGCAGCAACGCACCAAGGCTACTCAGGCAGCACCTTCCAAACCCTTGACCTCTACCACCTGGAAGGACAAGGGCAGCAGATGCGGGGGAACACCACCATCTGCAAGTTCTCCTCCAAGCCACACACCATCCTGACTTGGAACTATATCACCATTCCTTCACTGTCGCTGGGTCAAAATCCTGGAACGCCCTTCCTAAGAGTACTGTGGGTGTTCCTACCCCACATTGCTTGCAGCGTTTCAAAAAGGCAGCTCACCACCACCTTCTCATGGGCAATTAGGGATGGGCAATAAATGCTGGCCTGGCCAGCGACGCCCACATCCCATGAAACAAACAAACATAAAAGGCTGGTTAACAAAATTGAGGCTCATGGATAAGGAGGGACAGTGTACAATTGGATAAAAAGTTGGCTTCAGGACAGAAAACAGGGGAGTTGTGGTAAATGGTTGTTTTTTAGACTGGAGGATGGGAGACAGCGGTTTTCCCCAAGGATCAGTGTTAGGACCAATGCTTTTTTTGCTATATATAAATGACTTGGATATTGGAATACAGAGTAGAATCTCAAAATTTGCTGATGCAGTGGAAACCTGGAGAAGTGGCAAACAGTGAAGATGATATGAACCGCCTGCAACAGAACATAGATAGGCTAGGAGAATTGGCAGATGGAATTTAATACTACCAAGTGATGCATTTTGGCAAAAGGAATAAGAAGATGTCATAAATACTTAATGTCACAGTTCCAAAGAGTTTGCAGGAACAGAGGGACTTTGGGGTGCATGTGCATCGATCTTTGAAGGTGGCAGGACATATTGAGAGAGTGGTTAGCAAAGCATATGGGATCTTGGGCTTCATAAATAGAGGCATCGAGTAGAAAAGCAGGGAATTTATGCTGAGCTTTTATAAAGCTGTGGTTAGGCCACAACTGGAGTATTGTGTTCAATTCTGGTCATCACACTTTAGGAAGGATGTAAGGGTCCTTGAGAGGGTGCAGAGGAGATTTACTAGAACGGTTCCAGGGTTGGGGTATTTTAATCACAAGGTTCGGTTTGAAAATCTGGCATTGTTTTGCTTAGAGTAAAGAGGATTGAGGGGAAATTTAATAGAAATGTACAAGATTATGACAGGCATAGATAAGTTAGACAAGAAAAAACTGCTCCGATTAACTAATGGTACAAGGACTAGGGAACCAGAGTTTTGGGGCAAGAGAGGCAGGGGGAATATGAGGAAAAACGTTTTTATGCAGCAGGTGCTAATGACCTGGAACTGGCTGCTCACGAGGGTGGTGAAAGCAAAGACAATCAATGATTTCGAAAGGAAATTGGATGGGCACTTGAAGGAAATAAACTTACAGGGTTATGGGGATCGAGTGGAGGAGTAAGACTGACTGGATTGCTCCATAGAGAGCTGGCATGGACCCATTGGGCCAAATGGCCTCCTTCTGTGCAGTAAATGACTCAATGGATGGGACTTTATGGGCTCCACCCTGAAACGGGGTCAGAGGCAGGGGGTGCTCGTAGAATTGCGACAGGAGACGGGGGGAGGGTGGGGTGCGGTGCAGAGGACGCGTTGCCTCCCCGTCGCCAAATAATTTTGTCAGGGGCAGGATAGGCAATGATGGCCTTCCCACTCAGTGGCCAATTGAGACCCTTAAATGGTCTATTAATGGCCACTCAAAGGCCTCCTCCTCCTGCTGCTGGGAGTTAACCAGCAGTGGGGGGTGCATTTGCCATGCGGGGAAGCGCCCTGTAATGTGAGATGCCCTCCCTGCGGGCTTGAGCAGGGGGTGTCCCTCCTCCATTGGCAATCTGTGGCCCACAGAGGATCCACACCAGGAAAAAACTCTACCTCCCTGGATATCCCTCCTCCTGCACTACACGCTCACCCTCCCGATCCCTCTCGCCAAAACCTTCCGGACTGGCCCCAGCATCACCGCCTCATGTATCGAGTCCAAGGCCTCTGCAGTACCGGCAATGGCCACTGCTCCCCTGTG
The DNA here is from genome assembly GCF_036365525.1 of Heterodontus francisci. NCBI lineage: Eukaryota > Metazoa > Chordata > Chondrichthyes > Heterodontiformes > Heterodontidae > Heterodontus > Heterodontus francisci. The sequence continues at coordinate 31,680,989 of NC_090376.1, read as the reverse complement.
ATTAGCCGGCATCTCTTGGAGGCATGACCCCATCTTTAAATGGACGGGGAACCCGGTGCCGGTCACTTAAGTGCAAGATCATGCCGGGGTTGGGGACGGGGTGGTGGGGAGAAGGGGTTCGGAAAGGGTACTTCACCTTTTCGGCCTGGAGCCGGGAGCCCCACCAGCGCCACAAAATCCAGCCCAATGATTCTATGACTCAATGCAGCACAGGCTGAAACCTCCCAAAATGAATGGAAGCTCAGACTGAGGTCATAAGATCCATTCTTATTGCCATGCGTCCAGCTTGTTGCCATCATGACAGTGAGAAACAGTGCTCAAAAGGGCATGCAGGCTCTCAAAGCTGTTTAGCAGCCTGTGCTCCAGCAGATTACTAGGATTGCTGAAGTGATACCCAGGGGAGTGGCAGTGGCTTCATGGTGCATGAGCCTACTATGCTCTGTCAGATGACAGCTTTCGCGCTCTCACCGCAGCCAGTTGCCTTTCAGCCAGCCAGCCTAAACTGCTGTCATGTCGAGATGATGCAATCCAAAGACGGGCCCTCAAGAACCAGAGCTGCTCGAGGGCCTCCTGCAAGGCCATCTGCAGTCTCCCCCACTGAAAGTCAGCAGCCTTCCACCAGCCATGCTGCATGCACTAGGGTAGCACTGTGTCGAAGCACTAAGACTGACAGTAAGGGAATGCACACGGGTGAATAGTTCAGTTTAATATGTGTTATTGGAAGCATTGTTGAATAAAGTTGTTATGGATTTTTTTTTCAGTTGTCTTTTATTTTGGGATTTGTCCAAGATGTTCCAAGGGCTGGGAATTGTGGGGCAGGGGTAATGTGGGGGTCATTTCAGAGGAACCAGAGTCTGATTAGCCACTCACAGCCAGCATGTCTGGAACGAAGGGGTCTTGCATGCCTTCTTTTCCTCCTCCTCTTCCTCCTCTTCACTCTGTGCACTGCAGCCACATGAGAGCTTGGTTGTGGAGGACGCAACAGACCACCTTGGATTTGGATACATGCTCCATTGAATACTGGAAGGCTGCATGAATGGTCTAGGCAACAGAACCGTTGTTTTAGAACATCGATGGTTTGCTCCATGATGTTCCTGGGGGCCGCTTTGGCTCTCATTGTCGGCATGTTGTTCATATGTGGTGGGGTGGTGGATGGGAGTCATGAACCAGGTGTTGTGCACTAGCCCTTGTCATCAAGCAGCCATCAAGCAGGTTTATCATGCTGACTCAAAGATGGCAAGTATAGATTACTGGCGCAGGATGTAAGGGTGTGGCTGCTTCAAGGATTTCAGGCATTCACCAACACGTTCTGCGCATGGTCATGAAGTGGTAGCACTGTGGTTACAATAAATCTCCCCATTAATATGTGGTACCCACAGAGCCACATGCTTGCAGTGGATGGCACCCTGCACAAATGGGAATCTCGCTAGCCTGACAATGCCACATGCCCACTCCTCCAGTTTCTCTCTGGTGAGAGAGAAGACTATGAAGTTCTCTTTCCTGGTGTATAGGATCTCTGTCCCCTCCCTGATGCAGTGATGCACGGCAAACTGTGATATGTTGGCAATGTCGCCTCTCTCACCTGGATGGATCTGCTGGTGTAGCAATTGAGGGCCATGGATCTTGACAACCATTGGCACTGTCGTCCTCATCCTTCTGTGCATCAATAGATCCAGTTTTAGGCAGTGGCACTGTTCAGTGACCACTTCCTTAGTGAACCGTAGCTGCCTCAGACACTGTTCCTGGCTGTGGTGGAGGTAGGAGAAGTGCTGTCTGAAGACCCTTGGTGCTACCGGCTTCTGTTGCGAGCCTTCCTTCCCTTCCTTTTTCACACAGTTGTCCCATTCTGCTGCCTGTGCTCCATGTCCCTGTCATGTTGCAGCACAAGAGGGACCACAACTAAAGCCCCCATCACTGAACGCGGGCTTTCTGCGGACAGGCCTTCAAACTCCTCTGACCTCCTTGTCAAAGTCCAGCACCATTCCCTTGTGAATACAAAAAATTTTCCAAACTCCTCCAATAACACAGAACACAGTACCTCCATTTGCTCTGCAAGACTGTGCAACAGAAAGTCAAAAGCAGCTCACCTGAAAATCCCATGGTGATCTCTTGTGCAGCTGAGAGGGCTTTAATGGGATCTGCGAGGTTCAAAATGGCAGGCCATAAGCCAAATCAGCATTAAGGGCTGTTCGACATCACGATCTGCCAACTCTGCATGCTTCCGATGTATGTATGGCACACCCACGCTAGTGCCTTTACCATGACATGCTGCGCGAGCCATGCTAGAAATGGCTGGAAGAAGTCCAACCAACATTTTTGGAGTTCCTGGCTTCCTGACTGAACTTCTCAGCCTCAGCGTGGTATAAAACATAATAAACTGCAAGGACAAAATTGAAGTTGTTTAGGTTCCACTCAGTCCTGAGGTTGGGTTAGTCCCTTTTAATTGCATCCATGACCTGTTATTGTCTAGAACCTTAAACTTTTTCTTTCATTAAGTCTTATCTCTGTTGTCCAATTTTTGATCTATCAGTTTTCTGATGCCATTTGAAGGTGATGATAGCAGTGTGGTGATGTAAGACAAACGTAAGAGACAAAGCTTAATAATGCCAATCTGGAGTGTACAAAGATCACGAGGCGAGGCCTGCATTATTACCCATTTCCCCTCCACTCATCTGCCATGTCACTTACAAGAGTATTCACAGGCTGCTATATCTTATAATCTTCTGTAACGAGATCGTTCTGTTGAATTAGAAGTAGTACATTTGTAATTTTAGCTTCCTATACACTTTTCTATTTCTTCTTTAAAGTATCACTGTTAATTTGCATAGGATAATTTCTGCAGATGTTCTAATTACAATAAAGAATATACATCCTGCAATAGCTGCAAAAGCACTGAAAGGGTTAGCACACTTCCTGTGTGGTTGTGACAGCAGTCGTATCTGTATCTGTTCAAGTCACATCAAACTACATCCTGCACAAACCAATTTGGGTGTCGAAAATGTAGAAGGAGTTGCTTTAATTAATAAGCATAGTATACATTAGCTGTTCATGCAGTTAGGATGCACATTATCCTTTTAATGTCTGCCCAAGAGAACATTTAAAAAGGTTTATTTTTAATGTTTCTTTCTGTGCTTATCTGTAAATGCTCCCTAGCAAAAACAATCAGAGCCTTGTGTACAATAATGAGATATTGAAACTTTTGTATAGATTTATAAAAAAAAACCACAAAATCCTCTAAAGGGGTTCAGTCATGATTTTAGCAAGCCAGCATTCTTAAAAATTAACAGGAGACAATGAGACTGAAATTACATTCACTCAGGTAGACAGAGACTAAAATTGAGATTTGACAGCTGTTCACTAAGAGTACATTGAGAATTTTTTTAAAATGCAGAAATTATTACCATCTGCTGAAAGCTGTTTGTTCTTTTATATGCCTTTATGTTCAGTTTATATTTCTGACTTGAGGGCTACTTAAAGTTATATACATTCAAAAGACAGGCTTTCTGAAATGCAAGTAAATGAGAAGCAGGTAGGTCTAGAGGAAATTACATGACATGTGGTCTACCACAGAGAATGATGAGTTAAATGTTTAAATTCTTGCACATTCTATAAGATTGCACACGGGTTTTATCACTTCATTACTGGAACTGGTTACAAAATACAGGAAATCAGATTCCAATGAATTAACCTGAGCTTCTCTTTTAATTGATTCCCTTGCTTTCATGTTCAACCTGTATTCATTTGAATTGTGGGTATGGTGGTAGAGAGTGAGTTCAAAATTAACAAGTCTCAAGTATTACTTGGTATTAGAAAGATTTTCCCCTCACTGAGCAGTGACTACATAGACCAATCTCTCAGCAAATACCCATTTGACTATACAGAACTCTTTCCAACAGAAATGGTTCAGTTATATGAGGCAGTTTTCTTTGTGCTAAATCTGCCCTTTTTATACTGTATTGGCAAAGGGAATTGCATACAGCCAAAATTTGCCAATTGACAATTGCTCTGAAGTTACAAACATGATCTTAACACCATTCATGTCAAAATCTCCCAGATAGAATCATAGGATATGAAATTCATTTACATAGCACCTCTTCTAGTGCTACAAAGGCCTACCTGGGTTTCCTAGAGGCAGACTGCAACACATGCTGCTAACTGCATGGCCCACGCAGTACTCTCCGAGGATATGGGCACACACAAGGGCATCCTCTGCGTGCACTGGAACACGTTGATTTGGCGCTATGCTGATGTCGCACAGCCCAAGTGACTGATGTAATGCCAGATCCAAAATTTGGGCAATGAGTGTGCAAACTACACCTGTGTTATTTACTCATGGAAAAATAAGCACGAAGCAGCAGGATGGGCCCTGCAGTGGCATTATGTAAAGGGCTGATTGCAAGTGAGTTAAATTTCTAGAAATTTTGCTTGCAGTGTTTGAAAGTATTCTGGAATGTTTGTGGAGGCGTTTTGGAAAGCCCCTGCATTTGCTAGAGAATGTTGCCACATCTTCACAAGGATGATAGAGGAGTAGGTGACCTGTGCACAGAAAGAGGTATGGGGGCAGCAGTGGCTGTGCCTCTGGATCTGCAGCACGAAAGGGGAGATGAAGCAGAGGCTGCAGAGAGAGCAAACTGTGTGCCATCCCCTCTGCCAAGTTCGAGCCAGACTCCTCCATCTTCTTTGACAGTGACAGGAGGCTGTCTGGCAGACCAGCCAATGCATCTAACATTTCAGTGTGCATGCCCATTCACACTGTCCCGTATGCTGCCCCATCAAGGTCCTCATGTGTGTCCTCTGCAGCAGGACTAGTCTGTCACCTCACCTTCCAGTGAGCTGGAAAACAAACCATCCTTTAACCCTGGCCTGGTTGCAGCCCACTCATGCCCAGTGACTTAACATGTGCTGATCCCAACTCTATACTAGCCTCCAAGGTCATCAGCAACTTTCTCATCATGTCAGAAAACAGGATGAGGGTGCGTTGGGAGTTGAGAAGGGGCATAAGACAGGAAAATGTTCTCAGTGATGTTGGATGCTGTGGCCCCATCATGGATAACACTATGATGCAGAGAACCATCTCCTCTGTAGGGCTGTGTAGGAGATACAAGGTGTCCTTGTTCCCCACCAGTTCTGCTCTGCTCTCTTCTGTTGTGTGCCACGTTGTCCTGCAAGAAAGAAGGCAGAATGTCAATAGTTGTGCAGCACTGTGTTTGGGTGATGTGACTGCTAGAGCTGAACAGTTGGAGGTATATGGAGGCAGTGAGAGGTGAATATGAGGCTGGCCGCATTGGTAGACGTTTGAGAGTGAGGTAGAGTTTCTGGATGTTAGGTGTGAGTCCTGAGTGCCAGAGAGTGCTGCTGAGTGAGTGATGGGGGTGTGATGCATTGAACCATGAGAGAGGTTGGTGTGGTGGTGAGTAGGGGAGATCATGTGAAGATACATTCACTCATGTTGACCACCCGTGTGAGGTCATTAGATCTCTTGTGGCACTGCTGCCAGCTCCTTGGGTCCACATACATGGAGTTGATCTTCATGGTCACCTGCTCCCACTCCCTTCAGAGGGTAGTCCTTAAGGGTCTCCAAGTTCCCCCGGGACCATGGTATCTCTCCTCCTGCACCACTATGCTTCCAGCGCCACTTCCATCACTAAGGATCCGTCTATCTACCCAGGTGTTCAGTTTCCAATAATTGACATTGCAACAATCTTTTTGTACACCTTCTCTTTAAGAGGCAGCCCCCTTTAAGAAGAGCAGGTAGCTGATACCATGTGTTCTGCAAACAACATTGTCAGGGCCTCCTGCTGTGTGCAGAGCTCGATGGCAGCATTAAGAAATAGAGAGCAGCATTGGAAGTATACCAGCTAGCACCACAATCATGCAGATGAGATGGGTACACTAATTTTGCATGTTGCCTACCTCAATCTGAATGGGTGTGGGCATATTGCAAATTGCGATCCCCCATGCCTGAAAATTGGGCAAACAAATTTCTAGCCCATAGGATTTTACAGCACAGAAGGCTGCAATTAGGACCATGACACCTCTATTGCCTCTCTGAAAGAGCTATCTCATTGCACCTGTTCGCCTACCCATTTCCCATAACCTTTAAAATTTTTTTGAACTGTTTATCCATCTGCCTTTTAAAAGCTATTCTAGATTCTACTTCCATCAAGCCATTCCATGACTGAACAACGTGCAGAAAAAGTTCTCCTAGGCTCCTGTTTCCTTCTATTAAAGTTAATCTTAAACCAACTCACTGACGTTGAAATAGTTTTTCCCGAGTTCATCAAAACCTCTCACAATTCTCAATCCCTCTATTATATTTCCTCTTGACATTTATAATGGAAAGAGAAAAGCAGCAATTTCTGTAGTCTCTCTTCGTAACTAAAGCCTCTCATCTTTGGGATCATCTTAGTGAATCTGTTCTGCATACTCTCCATGGCCTTGATATCTAGCTGAAAGTAAAGCACCCAAAACTGGACACCTTATGCAAAATTACGGTGGCCGGTATGGGTAAGATCCATACAGGCCAGCAGTGTTCTGGATTGTAGGTTGAGAGGTCAGTTGCAAATTGGAGATCAGGTGTAATATGTTGGTAGTATGCGTTGTTTATTTGTCATCGCCAAAGGCTGAAAGTGAGGCATCTGTTCTAAGAGGACATCAGTGCCCTGTTCGCACTCTTGCCATCAGAGACAGCTCTGTAGATTAAAGGGGTTACAAAACATTTTATGCTGTATTTAGTAACACCTTTAAAAAGAAATTGGATAAATATCAGGTTACGGATACGATTGAGTATCATAAGGATAAGTATAGATATTGTGAGGAACATGATATTTCCTGAACCGCCATGCCTGGCAAAATGAACTGCCAAAGAAGGCTACCAGTCAAGGATTAATCATGTCAAGCATAAGGTCCAGTAAATATTCTGAAGTTGGAACATGGAGAACCTTTGCAGCTCTTTTCCTAGGAAATGCAATAGTTTGGACAGATTCCATGTTACAGCAGACACGAAGGAAGCTTAACAGGCTCTGTGTTTTTTTTCTCAGTCCATTTTCTTAGAACTAGGACAGATTGCTTACGCAACAGAGTGTAAACCTCCCACCCAACTCCTCAATATTCCTCAGGTAAGTTTTCTGCTCAACTAACAGTGTCACCCTAAGTGAGAAAACCAGCAATTAGTAGGAAGTAAATGGCATTGTTTTGTTTTGCATTACACGGCAGTGTTTGCTTGTCACTCAAGATACTGTGCTTAGAACATCTGCCATTATCACTTCTGCTGCTCCTTGACAGAGTTCTGGAAAGGAAGCTCCTTATCATACTCTTGGTGACCTTCTGGGCCGAACTCTAGGGCCTGAACCTCTTATATGCTATATTATGACCTTTCAGGGCTGATATTCCTGACCCTAACACTTCCGAAGTACATAGGTGAGGCACAGTAAACCAGAATTTCAGCAAGGGCCTCTGATGCTGGATTTCCATTCCCAATGCACTGTCCTCGAACTTCCCACTGTGTTTTTTTAAGAGGTTCTTCATGTTGTGCCAGAAGCAGGCATTGGAATGTGAAAGACTGCCTTCTCTCGCAGAAAAATGTTGAAAATGTTATTACTGTCTGCTATACGTAGATCACGACACCCTCCAACATTAGCTGAGGCTTCTTCTTATACATTGTGAGGTTGTTGCATAAGGTTCTTCCTAGATCCTTGAAAATACTTGCGTGGAGTCGGTGTAGGGAGATTGTGACCAGGGAGGCATTCGTATGTGGAAGGGAAACTCCTCAAGCTTACCTTATCTAATTTGAAGGACTGTACATTGTGGGATGGGATACACTAAGTTGTTGACATGTGGCTCACAAACAGCTTTATACATGTAATTCTTTATAATTACTTTTTTCTCATGGTGATCCATTAAACTTCTTTCTGCATTGTCTCCATGTCTTGTGGATAATGTTGTTGGAATTTATGGCCTCAGCTATCAGCTGTCATGCTTTACATACCAGAGCCTCATTAGGACTAATTTTCATCTCTATTATGACCCAAAGCTGGGTAGGGACTATACTTTTATAGAATCAAAGAATGGTTACAGCACAGAAGGAAGCCATTTGGCCCATGTTGTCTGTGCTGGTTCTCTGAAGGAGCAATTCACCTCGTACCACTCCCCTGCCTTCTCATCGTAGTCCTGCATATTCCTCTTTTACAGATTAATAATCCAATTTCCTCTTGAATGTCTCGATTGAACCTACCTCCAACACAGTTTCAAGTAGTGCATTCTAGATCCTAACCACTCACTGCATGAAACAAATTTTCCTCATGTCACCATTGCTCCATTTGCCAATTACCTTGAATCTGTGCTCTCTCATTCTTGATCCTTCCACCAATAGGAACAGTTTCCCACTGTCCAGACCCCTCATGATTTTGAATATCTCTATCAAATCTCCTCTTAACCTTCTCTTCCCCAAGGAAAAGAGTCTCAACTTCTCCAATCTATCTGTGTAAGTTCTATCTGAAGTGCTTCATCCCTGGAACCATTCTCGTGAATCGTTTCTGCACTATCTCTAATGCCTTCACATCCTTCCTAAAGTGTGGTGCCCAGAGCTGGACGCAATACTCCAGTTGAGGCCGAACCAGTGTTTTACACAAGATTAATATAACTTCCTTGCGCTTGTATTCTATGCCCTACTGATAATACCTAGGATGCTGTATGCTTTATTAACCGCTTACTCAACTTGTCCTGCCATCTTCAATGATTTATGCACATATACACCCAAGTCCCTCTGTTCTTGCTCCCCCTTCAGAATTGCACCCTTTGTTTTATATTTTCTCTCCATATCCTTTCTACCAAAATGAATCAATTCACACTTCTCTGCACTAAATTTCATATGCCACTTGTCTGCTCATTCCACTAACCTATTTATGTCCTTTTGAAGTTCTACACCATCCTCCTCACAGTTTACAATGCTTCCAAATTTTATATCATCTGCAAATTTTGAAATTGTGCCCTGTACACCCAAGGCCTAGATCATTAATATATATCAGTAAGAGCATAGGTCCCAACACTAACCCCTGGGGAACTCCACTATAAATCTTCCTCTAGTCCATAAAACAACAAATAACCACTATTTCCACTATAACCACTGTTTCCTGTCACTCAGCCAATTTTGTATTCATGTTGTTACGTTCCTTTTATTCTATGAGCTCTAACTTTCCTCACAAGTCTGTTGTGTGACGCTTTATCAAATGCCTTTTGGAAGTCCATGTACACCACATCAACAGCATTATCCTTATCAACCCTCTCCATTACCTCATCAAAAAAATCAGGCAAGTTAGTTAAATACAATTTGCCCTTAACAAATCCGTGCTGGTTTTCCTTAATTAACCTGCATTTGTCCAAGTGACTATTACTTTTGTCCGAATTACCATTTCTAGAAGCTTCCCCAACACCGAGGTTAAACTGACTAGCCTTAAGTTGTTGGGCTTATCTTTACACCCTTTTTTAAACAAGAGTATTAAATTTGCACTTCTCCAGTCCTCTAGAATCACCTCTGCTTCAAAGGAAGATCGGAAAATTATCACCAGTGCCTCCGTAATTTCCACTAATTTCTTTTGAGTATCTGCAGGTGCAACCCATTTGGACTTGGGGTTTAGTTAGTTTGTCTAGTATCTCCTTTCTTTCTATCTTAATTGTTGTACTATCCTTCTTGACTTAATCTGCTATTGTCATTTCCTCTTTGTTAGCCTCGTCAGGGAAAGCTGAGGCAAAGAATAGATTCAGTATCCCTGCCATTTTAGTATCATCTCCTATGAGTTTACTTTGCTCATCCCCTAGTGGTACTATCCCTATCTAAATTCTCCTTTTGAGCCTATAAAATACTATTTCTTTTTATATTTTCATTTCATATTTTCTCCTTTCCTTCCTAACTGTCTTATATTTTTTACCTTTTTCTTACATTTGTGATGAAAACCTCACATGCCAAATGGAAAATATTTTTCTTTTATTTTTTATTTTAGAGATACAGCACTGAAACAGGTCCTTCGGCCCACCGAGTCTGTGCCGACCATCAACCACCCATTTATACTAATCCTACACTAATCCCATTAATTTCCTTGTGTGGAACTTTGTCTGAGACCTTTACTGGAAATTGTTACAAATAACCTTTTAAAACAGAACAGCTAGCAGCCAAGATGGCCATGCACATTTCCATATGAAAAAAAAGGATTAGGCTGGTTACAGACATGATTGACTCAGCCTAGCCAGAACAATGGGGTGCTCTCTGATTCAATTATCTGAGATAGCCTTGTCAATGTTGGTTGTCAAAAACCATCGACACCCATTGACTTTAAAAGAGCCACTTAGTATTTCTGGACAGCCTGAGGGGAGAGCCTTGAATTTCAGAGACCATTCCAGAAGGTTCAAACACAAAAAGGTGGTCAGGTCATCTGACTGCTTGGGCCATTCTAGAGATTGTGAGTGGTCACTCAGAAGGCAGACCGTAACTGAAAGTCATCAAGAGAACAGCTCTCCCTCTCTCCAATAAAGACCCAGAGAAGTCTCGGCTGCAATTACTAAGCCTCAAACTTACAGCCCAGCACAGCCAGCAACTAGGGGACAACGATAAAGCCCCTCTTTGGCCTTCTGGAACCTGAGAAGCAAGGCCGAAACTTGCATGTGGCCCAGCAAGAACTTCAGGACTACAATTTCAACTAAAGACACTGAGACTGCTGAACTGTATTTCAGTTCTATTTATTACAGACTCTACTCCAACCTCCCAACTCTGTTTTTCCTTCTGTAATCTATTTGTGCGTGTGTGTGTATGTGTGCGCGTGTGGCTCTTGTGTGAATGAGGGCATGGATGCGCAGCGTATCTTAGTAATTTTTAACTGGTTTAGAGTGATAAGGTTAATAAACTTACATCTTTCTTGTTTAAACTCAAGAAAACCTGTCTGATTGGTTCATTTGCAATTATATTAGAGGAACAGGAGCAAGTGCTCACTGAGGTGGTAAGTTTAATCACTGTGTTTAAAAAAGATAAACCCTGTTGTGGTCAAACCAAAGAAAGGGCAAAAGGGGAACCTGAGGCCCCTTCCTCACCTGGTCGTAAAGGTAATTTGAGGGCTCCAGTATTGTAACCCACAGACAAACGAGAAATTGGAAGTGGGAAACCAAATTGATCCCAGTCAAAAAAACCTTTAATACAGGTTTTCTTGTGGTTTGTGTTGTTAGAATACTAACATGTTCGTATCCGAGGTCAGTACCTTCCCAAGCCAGGGTGAAGTAACTTGGGATAAGTGAAAGGCACTATCTATGGAAGAGTTGAGAAATGTAACTGGGCAGTGTGGGATCACTTTCCATGCAAAAGCTAAGAAATCCAAAATCCTAAGACTTGTGGCCAATCATTTTTCCCTCGAACCTGAAGATTCAGAGACAGGGTTGGAGTCAGGGTAATGTTAGCTAAGATATAATTGGAACAAAGGAAACTTGAATTGAAAGACAAGGAGAGAGAGAGAATGTTCCAGAAGGAGAAGGAGGAAAGGGAGTTAAGGTGGCTTGAATTAGCTAGGGATGACATGGTAACCCCAGTGAAAGCATGGCCAATATGGAAGCTACACTTAACCCAGGACTGTGTGCTGAGCTCTTAAGGTTCTCCCAATTGATTCCAAAGTTCAATGGGGGAGATGTGGAAGCATTTTTTGCCATTTGAAAAGCTTGCTAGACAGTTAAAATGGCTGACTGAGAGCTGGACACTATTGCTACAAAGCAAGTTAATAGGAAAAAACCATGATTATGAATGGACTAAAACTGCTATCCTCGGGGCACATGAGCTGGTACTGGAAGCCTACCACCAGAAATTCTGAACCCGCCGGAAACAGCCTGATCAAACTTATCTTGAGATTGAGAGAAGTAAGCAGCTGGCTTTTGACCCGTGGTTAAGGGCGTTTAAAGTGCAGCCCACCTATGAAAACTTCAGACAGGTGATTCTTCTTGACTAATTTAAAAACTCTCCCTTTTTCTATAAAAACCCATGTGGAGGAACAAAAAGTTCCAAGGGCGAGGCAAGCCGCAGTTCTGGCTGATGAGTTCACTCTCATATACAAGTCTGTACCCCAAGGAAAAACCTTTCCTAGTCACCCCACAATCCTGAAAAGAAAAAGAGGTGGGAGGTGATAGGAGCACAAACAGTCCTGGGAGGCAGAGAAAAGCTGGACACACAGGGGGCCCTTCTCAAGCCAAATAAGATAATGCTGAGAGTGAGACCCGGAGATCTGTGTGTTTCCACTGTAACAAGGCAGGTCACCTCAGAGCTGACTGCTGGAAACTAGGGGGAACATTTGTCGGGTCAATCAGGACACATCCAACCAGTGCAGGAGAAGGGACCCCAATGGAAAGCACAGAGGGTTGTGAGTCTTTGGACCTCTCTTCCTCAAAAGGCGGTGGAAGCAGAGTCTTTAAATATTTTTAAGGCAGCGGTAGATAGATTCTTGATATGCAAGGGGGTGAAAGGTTATCGGGGGTAGGCGGGAATGTGGAGTTGAGATTACAATCAGATCAGCCATGATCTTATTGAATGGCGGAACCGGCTCAAGGGGCCGAGAGGCCTACACCTGCTCCTAATTCGTATGTTTGTATGTTGATATTAAAGAGGAAGGTGAGGCAAATATTTGATTGTGGCATATTAGATGCATGCTATGATGATCATTTCCAAATAATTTCCAACATTATGTTTCCAAAATGCTTCAAATGAACCTGGTATAATTGTCACTTGTTGAGAAGTTACTTACAAATTTACAAGAAACCTTCAGAAAGTACTGGGGCATGGTGCATTGGAACCATATAGTGGTTCAGCGAAAGTTCACATCTACATTTACAAACAGCCACATTCCAGAGATTCCAATCAGCATCTCTTGTGGGACAGCGGCCAGCAGAATTCATAAATCAGTGGGAATTCATATTGGGTGATTTCTATAAAGGGTGGCCAATCTACAACGGCAGTTTTATGTTTGGGCAGGAAGTTAAAAATCTAACCCCTATTGTGCTGGTAATTTTGCTAATACAAAATAAGCATAAAACTGATGATAGATGGAAATGAAATGGTTCGAGACCAGGGATCCCAGTTTGAAAAGTTATAGATTAGAGAGAGCCTTACTTAGTTCAGTATTGCAGTACTTGGGTTCAAGCTACTAAACCTCTGACTAGATGCTTAAATGGGAAAGTTTGGTGACTGATCAACATAAAATCATCCCAAACTTTTTGGAAAGCAACATTTTTTACCATGTTGCGGGAGATTAGAGTGAAACTCACTCTAGACATTGTACAAAAAGGAAATAATTTATTCCCAGAAATGTAAATCACTCACTGGTAAGACAAACTAGAAGACTGAATACCAAACGTATGGAATAAGTAAGAACAGAACCATTCCACGTGGAACTGTACTGACTCTGAGCCCATCAAAACAAAGAACAGCTCTTAAGAGTTACATTCCCATCCAGATTTTTGAAAAGAAATCTGACTGCAAGCAATTAGACCAAAGTTCACAACTGCAATGGTAATGCAATATAAGTCCACTGCATCTTTTGAATAGTCATAGATTTGAAGATAACATCAAACCTGAAATAAAGATTTTAATATTTTTAATAAATAAATAATAAGTACTGTATGATTAGGGCCATTGATTTCCATTTCTATCACATTGAAATACTGTATTTTTGACATTTTTGGGAACCACAGGCTTGATATTAACATCCTTTGTTGGGAGGAAAGCAAGAAGGACTGTAGTTAAGATGGAGCAGGGGACTTGCTGTCTTTATTCTGTTCCAATCTGGCTGTCTGCAATTATAAATTGAAGGTGGCAAGGATGCCACCACCCTCCACGCACCCCCCCTCCCCCCTCCCCCATTATGTCTCCTGGTTGTCTTCTTGTTCCTATATGTTAAAAATAATCACACTTTAGACTTGCAAAGGCTGGAGTTCTTTGTTTATTCGCTCAGCTTTCATGCTGCCTGGTATAGGACTGTCCTGTTACACATCACATGACTCTAGTGCAGCCATGAATGTGGCCCCCTGGAACACTTACACATAACAATTAGTTCCCAGCTAATTAGTTCCTAGCATTTTACAGATAGTATAACAACATATAACACCCCACCCCCACCACCAAGCTGGCAGGGTCCTCTTTAAATATAATATAGAGGCCTAATCTCTCATTTTATCCTGAGGCCTAATGGGGGAGCAGTGATGGCTTTGCTCCCAGGATAAACCTGTCAGAAATAAGAGCCAGGGCTAGAAGAGGCTCAGTGTTGTGGGCCAAAAGAAGCAGGAGTGCTCTTTTGGGCCCCACAAGGAAGCGAAGGCCCTTCTCTGTCCCGGGTTTCCCATCCTTCCCCTGATCAGGATTTCACACCCAGAGCACTTGTGCCAGAGATGGTACACCTGTGGGTCCCCAGTGGTAGCCCCCTGCCGCCTGATGTTAATGGCCAGGTAGTAGCTTTCCACCAATTTCCCAGCCGACAAGTGGCATACTAATGAAGCTCAGTCATTACAGGCAGCTGAGGCCGCCTGCTGCCGCTCACTTTGCCATGTTCCCATCTGAGAGCTAAAATCAAGCCCCACATTTCACCAGTCCATGCAGTTTTCCATGAAAGCCCCAAATTAATGGTCATGATTCTCAATTATAACTATTCATATTTAGCGTCACTAGTTATTGGTGACTCTCAAATTCTATTTTATTATGGGATTTTCCAAGACTTTTTTTTTACTGGGGATTCCATTCTGTTATCGTACCCATTTTATCATGAAGACAGCAAACCAGTTGCGTTGTGTGAGATTTAAACTCTTCAATTCTACCACAATCTTAAAAATTGCTGTGCAGGTGATTATACATAGATAAAATTGCCATGTTTGTTGTCATGTTAAATAATGCACCCATAAAGTTTAGTGTGAAGCAGATCATGTCTGTTAGATAATAGACCTCTCATTGCAGATTTTCTTTAATTTGATGCTAATATTGACAGCGCATTAATAAGAGATCTCCCTCTAACAGATGACAATTATATACAGTCACAAAATATTAACTACTAAACTTTCAGAAAAACTGGAACTCCATTAACCCTTAAAACAAATACTGTCATTAGCAAATTAAAATTATTAAAACTAGAGACTGACGTACTTTATGAGGGGACATAGTGAGAAATATAGTTGCCTGAGTGAGACATTTGCCAGAGTCAAATTGGAAATTTGGTGCACGTGGGAATTCGGTGCAGAGGGGGAAAGAGGGGCTCCTTTTCCTATCTTTTTCGGCCTCAAGCAGTTGGTGAGTCTTCTTCCTTTGACTCCAAGGTAGATGAGTGCCACTTTCCATTACTTCAGCTTGAATTATTAACTAATTGACTAATTAAAAAAATAAGGTTGTACAGGGCTGGTGGTGTGCTGCAACAGCAGCATGTGGAAATCTGTGGAATGCACTGCAACCCAGACAACCATATCTACAGTAAGTGTCTGCAGCTTGCACAACTTCAGCTCAGAATTGCTGAGCTGGAGACTGAGTTGCAGACATTGCGGAGCATCAGGGAGGGGGAGAGATACCTGGACACTTTGTTCCAGGAGGCAGTCACACCCCTTAGAGTAGGGAGACCATTAGAGATGACCAATGGTCAGGGACAGTAGTGCGTGACTGTGAATGTGGCAGGTAGGGGGAATCAGCATGTAGTGATGGAGGAGCCTCAGCCCTGACCTTGTCCAACAGGTACGAGATCCTTTCTACCTGTGTGGATGAACAGAAGGACTGCAAGGTGGATGAGCAGACTGACCATGGCACTATGGTGAAAGATGCCATTCCATGGGGGGAGTGAAGAGAAATTTGGTAGTGTTAGGAGACAGTATAGTCAGGCGGCTCCAATAGCTGTATTGCTTGCCCGGTATCAGGGTTAAGGATATCTCCTCGTGGCTGGAGAGGAACCTGGAGTGGGAGGGGGAGGATCCAGTTGTCATGGTCCTTGTGGGAACCAATGACATAGGTAGAACCATAAATGATGTTCTGCTTAGAGAATTTGAGGAGTTAGGGTCCAAACCAAAACGCAGAACATCAAAAGTAATCATCTCCGGATTGTTACCTGAGCCATGCGCAAATTGGTACAGGGTCAAGCAGATTAGAGAACTAAAGGCATGGCTCAAAGAGTGGTGTGGGAAGAAGGGGTTTCGATTCTTGGGGCACTGGCATCAGTACTCAGGGAAGAGGGAGCTATTCCGTTGGGATGGGCTTCACTTGAACCGGGCTGGAACCAGTATTCTGGCCAATTGCATAACTAGGGCTGTGGACAGGTCTTTGAACTCACATGGGGTTGGTGGGCGGAGGGTTGGATAAAAGGAAATTTAGAAATCCAAAAAGAGAGGTCAGGGCATTGGAGGATAGTGATGTGGGTGACTCCCAACAGAATGGGACAGGAAGGGACAGAGAGTTTAACAAAAATTGTACATTGGCAAATAAGGTCATTGCAGGGAATAGAGGTAAAAAAAATGAAATTAAAGTTCCTTTATCTGAATGCACGAAGCATCTGTAATAAGATAGATGAACAAGCGGCACAAGTAGAGGTAAATGATCTAGATGTAATTGCCATTACTGAGACATAGTTACAAGGAGCTCAAGGTTGAGAAATGAATATTCCAGGGTACACAATACTTCAGAGACAGACAGAATTGCAAAGTAGGAGGGGTAGCCCTGATAGAAAAGGATTACATAAGGGCATTGATAAATTGATAAGGATTACATAGGGCAGCACACTGGCGCAATGGTTAGCACCGCAGCCTCACAGCTCCAGCGACCCGGGTTCAATTCTGGGTACTGCCTGTGTGGAGTTTGCAAGTTCTCCCTGTGTCTGCGTGGGTTTCCTCCAGGTGCTCCAGTTTCCTCCCATATGTCAAAGACTTGCAGGTTGATAGGTAAATTAGCCATTATAAATTGCCCCTAGTATAGGTAGGTGGTAGGGAAATATAGGGACAGGTGGGGATGTGGTAGGAATATGGAATTAGTGTAGGATTAGTATAAATGGGTGGTTGATGGTCGGCACAGACTCGGTGGGCCGAAGGGCCTGTTTCAGTGCTGTATCTCTAAATAAATAAATAAATAAAAAATCTGGCCTCAGAAGATCGTGAAGTAGAATCAGTTTGGGTGGAAATTAGGAATAGCAGGAGTCAGAAAATATTGGTGGGAGTAGTTTACAGGCCCCCTAACTGTAGTTATATTATTGGACAGAACATTAAACAGGAAATTATTGGACTGTATAAAAAAGGTAATGTATTAATTGTGGGGGACTTTAATCTGCATTCAGACTGGGAAAATCAAATTGGCAACAGTGGGCTAGAAAAAGAGTTTGTAGAATGCTTTTGTGACAGTTTCTTGGAGCAGTACATTGTAGAACCAACTAGGGATAAAGTTATCTTATAAAACTATATTGTGTAACGAAGCAGGGTTAATAAGCAATGTCATAGTAAATAATCCATAGGTAAATAGTGATCATAATACCATTGAATTTCATGTTAAGTTTGAATGTAACACATTTGAATCACAAACAAGAATCTTAAACTTAAACAAAACCAATTACGAAGGTATGAGGGGAGAAATGGCAAAGGTTAATTGGGTAAATAAACTGGAAAGTATGGTGGTAAATGAACAGTGGGAAACATTTAAAGAAACAATTCAACAAAAGTACATTCTGTTCAAAAACAAAAACTCATCAAGAAAGATGCATCCATGGCTCACTCAGGAAGTTAAGGAGAGTATTAGACTAAAAGAATAGGCTTACAATGTTGTAAAAAAAACTAGAAAGTCTGAGGATTAGGACTGTTTTAGAAACCAGCAAATGGCCACCAAAACGTTGATAAAAAGGGAAAAAATAGAGTGTAAGCTAGCCAGCAATATAAAAACAGATTGTAAGAGTTTTTAAAAGTACATAAAAAGGAAAAGAGTAGCTAAAGTAGACATTGGTCCCTTAGAGGCAGAGACAGGAGAAACCATCATGGGGAATGAGGAAATGGCAGAGGCATTGAACAAATATTTTGTGTTTGTCTTCACAGTAGAAGACACAAGTTCCATACTGGAAATAGGCATACTGGAAATTAGGATATTGATATCAGTCGAGAAAAAGTATTGGAGAAACTTGAAGGACTAAAATCTGACAAGTCCCCAGGACCAGATGGCCAACATCCTAGGGTTCTAGAAGAGATAACTGCAGAAATAGCGGATGTGCTGGCTATGATTTTCCATAATTCCTTAGATTCAGGAATGGTCCCGTCAGATTGGAAGTTGGCAAATGTTACACCACTTTTCAAGAAAGGAGGTAGAAAGAAAACGGGGAACTACAGGCCAGTTAGCCTAACATCAGTCATTGGGAAGATGCTGGAAACTATTATTAAAGAAGTCTTAACATTGCACTTGGGAAAGCATAGTATGATTAGAACAGGTCAGTATGGTTTTACTAAAGGGAGATCCTGTTTGATAAATCTATTAGAGTTTTTTGAGGATATAACTAGTAGGGTAGATAATGGGGAACCAGTAGATGTAGTATATCTAGATTTTCAAAAGGCATTCAATAAGGTGCCACATAAAAAATTAATAAACAAGATAAGGGCTCATGGTGTTGGAGGTAATATATTAGCGTGGATAGAGGATTGGTTAACAGACAGGAAGCAGAGAAGGGGCATTTTCAAGTTGGAAGGCAGTGAATAGTGGGGTGCCACAATGATCAGTGCTGGGGCCTCAGTTATTTACACTCTATTAATGACTTGGATGACGAGACAGAGAGTAATGTATCTACGTTTGCTGATGATACAAAGCTCAGTGGAGAGGTAAGCTGTGGGGAGGACGTAGAGAGGCTGTAAAGAGATATAGACAGGTTAAGTGAATGAGCAACAAGATGGCAAATGGAATATAATGTAAGGAAGTGTGAAGTTGTTCACTTTGGTCATAAAAATAGAAAAGCAGAATATTTTTTAAAGTTGTGAAACTGATAAGTGTTGATGTTCAGAAAGACTTGGGCATGTTTGTACAAGAAATGCACAAAGTTAACATGCAGGTGTAGTTGGCTGTTGAAGGCAAATGGCATGTTGGCCTTTATTGCAAGGGGATTGGAGTACAGGAATAAAGAAGTCTTACTAAAATTGTACAGGGCTTTGGTGAGACAGCACCTGGAATACTGTGTGCAGTTTTGGTCTCCACATTTAAGAAAAGATATACTTGCACTGGAGGCAGTGCAGCGAAGATTTACTAAATTGGCCCCTGGGATGAGGGGGTTGTCCTATGATGAGAGGCTGAGTAAATTGGGCTTATATTCTCTAGAGTTTAGAAGAATGAGAGGCAACCTAATTGAGACATATAAGATTCTGAAAGGGCTTGATGGGGTAGAAGCTGAGGGATTGTTTCCACTGGTCAGGAAATCTAGAACATGGGGACACAGTCTCAGGATAAGGGGCCAATTTTTCAGGACTGAGATGAGGAGAAATTATTACACTCAAAGGATTGTGAATCTTTGGAATTCTCTACCCCAGAGGGTTGTGGATGCTCCATCATTGAATACATTTAAGGATTGGATAGATAGATTTTTGGTCTCGCAGTGAATCAAGGGATGTGGGGAACGGGCAGGAAAGTGGAATTGAAGCCCAAGATCAGCCATGATCATATTGAATAGTGGAGCAGGCTCGATGGGCCATATGGTCTACTTCTGCTCCTATTTCTTGTGTTCTTGTGAATAGCGTGCACAGTATTTTTGGAATAGCTTTGTAGCTGAATATGTGTTAGGAAACTGAGTTGTGTCTGGACTCTGCAATACCAAACATGAATAAAAATGAATAGATTGGTCACAGCAAGAAAACTAACCGAAAGGTCTAGTGTGAAGACACCACTATCAAAGTAATGCTGTGTGTTGCTTCTGTTAACATCGGGGTGAGGTGCACTGCACTCAAATGGCTTCTTTCTGTCAATTCATGTAAATGGTACATTTCCATTCCCCAGCCTTGACTTGTCCCCTTCAACCATTGTTGTACACGTGACATTATCACACAATTTGTACTTGTTGACTTAAAAAGATAAGGGAGCTGGGTGGGTTAATAAACTAACAGTAGCAACTTGTAGAAGTGTGAAAGGTCAGACATTGTTAGACAAAGTAAATATCATTTAGCAGTGCCGTAGGGGAAAAAATCAAAAGGAACTGCAATTAACAGCTGGTTTCTTTTTCCCTGTTCATTCTCAATAAGATCTCTGTGAATTAAATTGGACTATTGCCATGGGATCAAACAAAACTGAAAACGTAACTTGCATTTTGGAGAGAGAGGTTAAAAGTCGTCGTCTAGGAGACTAATTCATCATTGTCACTTCACTTTTACATACAGTACCTACAATCAGCTTCTGTCTAACATCTCTTCCTTGGCAGACAGCCGAAGTCTCATAAATTCTACAGGAATCCCCTGGCTTGGGATACAGTTCTCCAGTGTCCAAGAAAAGCCCTTAAATCTCCTGAAACAAGCCTTTTAAAACATCACTCTATCTCCCAGAATGCAGGTGAAGAATGCAACACAAGCAAATGAAATGATACATGTGCCAACCCAACAGTAAATAAAGCCATTCTACCAAAATACCCCTTGCAGTTGGCTCCCACATTTTGAAGCATTTGGCTGCCTGCTTTGGCTCCTGAAGATAGTGTAGTGTGCCAGACTAACAACATTCATTTCTGCACAGAAAAACTTGTCAGAATTGTTTTTAAAAAACACATTGCGGCTTGAAGTGGATACGTCCTTGCCTTGTATCTAGAAAACACATTGGGGCGGGCGAGGAGGAGGAAGAGGAAAAAGTCAGTTCCTCCAGGGAGCAAAAGCGAATATTTGTTGGTCATGTAGGCTACGATTTCAGCTGCAATGCAAGAATTTTGCTTCGTGGTGAACTTCTAGCTACCACAGGAATTCCAGTGTCCACAGTATGCTGGAAAAGCTCAGAGAGGAGAGGTGAGGAGGGGGCAACAGCCTCAACCAGGTTCTTAAGCAACCATGCCCCCAACAGTCCCAAGGAGTCTTGCTTCAGCAAGCACTGAAACTCAGTGCATAGTGGTGTCTTCTTTCCAGTATAAGTTAACTGTGAATAATGAATGGCTAGCCATGAAACAGAAAACATTGACCATTTAGCAAACAGCCCTACAATACCAATGTTTCATACCTTTATTACGGTGTATTAAATTTTGGACTGTGCACAGAAAAAGCACAAAGGAACAACCTGGCAAAAGACTAAACGGAAACGAGAACCATGCCTCTCTATAGCAAAGGTACTTACAATCATCAGTGTTCAAGGATATCAAGCCAAGTATGTGTCTGCAAGCCTGTTACGAAAGCAAACATAAAGTATTGTGAAAATGTGTTTGGATCATTGAGTATCTGGAACAGATTATCTGGACATTTGCCTCATTGCTGTTTGCAAGACTTTGCTGTGCACAAATTGGATGCCGTATTTCTCTACGTTAGAACAGTGTATACACTTCAAAAATTCTTCATTGCCAAGAACCACTTTGGAACATCCTGAGGTAGTGACAGGCACCATATAAATTCAAGTTCTTTCTTCTTTAATTTCTGTGGTGGGCCTGGTAGACCATATAACTAAATGAGTGGCTTTCACTCAACAGTAGGCACAGTAGGACAGCACAGTGGTTAGCACCGCAGCCTCACAGCTCCAGCGACCCGGGTTCGGTTCTGGGTACTACCTGTGCAGAGTTTGCAAGTTCTCCCTATGACCGTGTGGGTTTCTGCTGGATGCTCCGGTTTCCTCCCACAGCCAAAGACTTGCAGGTTAATAGGTAAATTGGCCATTGTAAATTGCCCCTAGTGTAGGTAGGTGGTAGGAGAATGGTGGGGATGTGGTAGGGGATATGGGATTCATGTAGGATTAGTATAAATGGGTGGTTGTTGGTCAGCACAGACTCAGTGGGTCGAAGGACCTGTTTCGGTGCTGTATCTCTCTATGACTCTATAATAACACCACCTTCTGAAAGACAATTAGGGATGGATAATAACTGCTGTCCTAGCCAGTGATGCCCACATCCCAAGAACCAATAAAAAAAACCTCTATATAGTGCCTTTAACATAATAACATTTCCTGAAGTGCTTCACAGGATTGTTAGAAAGTAAAATTTGACAACAGATCAAAAGGTAGATTTTAAGGAGTGTCTTTAAAGAAAAGAGAGAGGTTGAGAGGTGATGCGGTGTAGGGAGGGAATTCCAGAGCTTAGGACCTCGGCAGCTGAAGGCACAGCCACTAATGGTGAAGCGATTAAAATTGGAGATTCTCAAGCAGACAGAATTAGAGAAGTGCAGATATCTTGGAGGGTTGTGGGGCTGGAGGATATTACAGAGATAGGGAGTTGTGAGGCTATGGAGGGATTTGAAAACAAGAATGAGAACTCAATACCATCCATCTAGGAAGAATGCACCATTCTGTAGCCAACCTGTAGAAAGTGTTCAAGAGTATTTTACTGTGAGGCTTCATCTAATTTATTTTCTGAGCCTTTGTTAAGCACCATTCCCACAATGGCAAGGCTGAGACCAGGAATTTACACCCTTTATGGGAAATGATGGGCACAAAATTATGTTCTACTGCTCAATGCCACAGCACCAGGAAGCTGGTATAATCAGTCTTAGGAGCAGCATTTATACTCACTAGAGTACTAGAGTTCGACTATGCTAATTAGCATCAGAGTGGTTTAATTTCTCTGTACCATGCCTTTTTTAAAGGCACCTTATGGCACAGTTAGAGTAGAATAATAATGATTACAAGGACTTTATTGTTAGTGCATCTAAATTTCTTTACTTTGAGGCCAACAACTGAGATTGCACAATGGAGAGAGGAGGCCTGCAATGAGCAAAGTTTTCTGCCGAAAGATCCATTTTTTCTATTTGTTCTTGGGATGTGGGCGTCACTGGCAAAGCCAGCATTTATTGTCCATCCCTAATTGCCCTTGAGAAGGTGGTGGTGAGCTGCCTCCTTGAACTGCTGCGATCCATGTGGTTTAGGTACTCCCACAGTGCTGTGAGGGAGGGAGTTCCAGGATTTAGACCCAGCGACAGTGAAGGAATGACAATATATTTCCAAGTCAGGATGGTGCGTGACTTGGAGGAGAATTTGCAGGTGGTGATGTTCTCATATATCTGCTGCCCTTGTCCTTCTAGGTGGTAGAGGTTGTGGGCTTAGAAGGTGCTGTTGCAGAAGCCTTGGCAAGTTACTGCAGTGCATCCTGTAGATGGTACACACTGCTGCCACTCTGTGCCAGTAGTGATGAGAGTAAATGTTTAAGGTGCTGGATGGCGTCTGATCAAGCGGGCTGCTTTGTCCTGGATGGTGTTGAGATTCTTGATTGTTGTTGGAGCTGCACTCATTAAGGCAAATGGAAAGTATTCCATCATACTCTTGACTTGTGCCCTGTAGATGGTGGACAGGCTTTGGTGAGTCAGGAGGTGAGTTACTCGTCAGAGAATTCCCAGCCTTTGACCTGCTCTTGTAGCCACTGTATCTTTATGACTGGTCCAGTTCAGTTCCTGGCCAATGGTAACCCCCAGGATATTGATGGTGGGGGAATTCAGCAATGGTAATGTCGTTGAACATCAAGGGGAGCTGGTTAGATTCTTTCTTGTTGGTGATTGTCATTGCGTGGCACTTGTGTGGCATGAATGTTACTTGTCACTTATCAGCCCAAGCTTGAATGTTCTACAGATCTTTCTACATGTGGGGCACAAACTGCTTCAATATCTGAGGAGTCGTGAATGGTACTGAACACTGTGCAATCATCAGTGAATATATCTACCTCTGACCTTATGATAGAGGGAAGTTCATTGCTGAAGCAGCTGAGCCTAGGAACTACCCTGAGGAACTCCTGCAGCAATGTCCTGGGACTGAGATGATTAGCCTCCAACAATGACAGCCATTTTCCTTTGTGCTAAGTATGACTCCAAACAGTGGAGAATTCTCCCCTTGATTCTCATTGACTTCAATTTTGCTAAGGCTCCTGGATGCCACACTCGGTCAAATGTTGTCTTAATGTCAAGGGCAATCACCCTCACCACCTCTGGAATTCAGCTCTTGGTTGGACCAAGACTGTAATATGGTCTGGAGCCAGGTGGCCCCGGGCAGAATCCAAAGTGAGCATAAGTGAGCAGGTTAATGTTGAGTAAGTGCCACTTGATTGCACTGTTGACGACACCTTCCATTATTTTGCTGATGATCGAGAATAGACTGCTGAGGCGATAATTTGTCAGACTGAATTTGTCTTGTTTTTTTGTGGAGAGGGCATACCTGGGCAATTTCCCATCTTGTCGGGTAGATGCTAGTGCTGTAGCTGTACTGGAACAGCTTCACTAGGTCTCCGGCCAGTTCTAGTGTGTAGGTTTTCAATAATACAGCCGGGATGTTGTCAAAGTCCATTCACCTTTGCTGTATCCATTGTTATAAGCAGTACTTTTCTCTATTATAACGGGAGCCCCTTAACCTATAAAGTAAATGGACTGCTGAATGTGATTGAATAGATAACTATTTAACTATTCAATGAGATAGTTAAATTTTAATACATCCACTACCAGGTTAGGATGAAAAGTAAGTTGTCTTTCAACATGTACTGTGCACCAAAATCACATTCACAGTCTTTATTTTTCCATATCTTTAGTTTATGGTAAGAATTTTTGTCTTTCCCTCCAATTTTCTCCCCTCCACTCTTGAATTCACTAATATTGGTATACCAGGAGCCCTCTCACATCTTACCCAAGTGCTGATTCATTAGGTATAAGCTCAGACAATAGATGGTGGGAGTGCATGGAGTCATAGGGGCCAGTGTAGACAAGCCTGATGTTGTCCTCACCTGATATACACTCACTCTCCAGACATGGTGAATGGATATTGATCAGAAGCAGAAGCCCTGTCTGATTTCCTCTCCACAACACCCTCACCATCCCTCCCACAAAGCCCTGGTAGCTGAGGGTAGTTGTAACAGTCAAGCTGCCACAACAAGTGAGACAAGTAATTCAGCAGAGACCAGGGATCAAAGCTAGCACCTTCTTGGTCTGCATAGATCAACACCACCATGAGGATTAGAGTTGCCAATTGAGCCACCAAGAAACACCCACTATATACACGGAAAATGTAACTGTTACCAAGCTTAAGGTACAGTCCATTGGAAACAATGAAAGTCTTTGAATGTTGTCCACTAAGTGTACTAGTAATGCCCTAAATACCAACTTAATTCAGTCGCAAATTCAGCCTTGATATTCAGAGAAGCCTTGAACACAGTTCCAAACTTTAGTAACCAAAAATAGCAACCTAATGCACGCTTTACTGTAAAATTTCTCTCTGCCTACTAAACCACCACCCTACAGTTGGGAGCTCAGTTTAACCAGAGTGTAATTGTGCGTGAAGTCAGCAGCATCTGTGAAGCAGTTAATTAAGCACAGTAAGCCAGAATTTGCTGGAATGGACCAGCTGTCGTCATCATTTTGTTCTAAGGACTCTTGCACACCTGAGGCTCACTGGGTTAGCATAAACTTATCTGAATAAATCAGTTTTGGAAAGTAAAAACGGAAAGTTGGGAGTGTACCGTCCTGTATGTGTGTTCCCGTTTTGATTTTATCAGTTTCATCACAATTGTGTCATGAATCCATTCAAAATTAACCATCTGGTCAAAACCTTAATCAAGCACAAAACTGATTAGAATTAGAATTAGAACATTACAGCGCATTCGGCCCTCGATGTTGCGCCGACCTGTGAAACCATCTGACCTACACTATTCCATTTTCATCCATATGTCTATCCAATGACCACTTAAATGCCCTTAAAGTTGGCGAGTCTACTACTGTTGCAGGCAGGGCGTTCCACGCCCCTACTACTCTCTGAGTAAAGAAACTACCTCTGACATCTGTCCTATATCTATCACCCCTCAACTTAAAGCTATGTCCCCTCGTGTTTGCCATCACCATCCGAGGAAAAAGACTCTCACTATCCACCCTATCCAACCCTCTGATTATCTTATATGTCTCTATTAAGTCACCTCTGCTCCTCCTTCTCTCCAACGAAAACAACTATGATACAATTATAAAACTACGCAATGCAACATGTTTTACTGCAGCTACTATTTCTCTCTGATTACTGTTTCTCAAATCATCACATTATATTACTGCATTTTATGCAATTCATAAACTAAATAAATCAAGGTATTTTGAAGATGAATTTATATCTACAGATAGTACAATTTCAATAGTTCACTCAAAAACACCTCTGCCCGTTGCCTTAACCATGTGCTTCTCTGTTGTGGAGAAATCTAGCTTATAATATTATACCTGAGGGATACCATCATTTTCCTTTATCCATTGTTCTCTGAGATCAGGTATGAATTAAAAACATCATTTTGATATTCAGTCTTCTGCAGAATTCTGGCGCAAAATATACATAGTCTTTCGTTAAATAAAGCTAAATATTAGACACTAATTTCATGAAGACTTTGTGAAGTATAAAAATATGTTGAATTTTTATGTGTCAAAAATTAAGTTTTTTTAAATTATGTTTCTTCTTGGCGTCTAATTCATTCATTCACCTCTCTTTTTTATCTCATTTCACTTGTGGGACCTTTCTGTGGACTAATTGGTTGTTGATTTTGTCTTTAAAACGTAACTATGCTTCAAAAGTAATTCATTGGCTGTGGAGCATTTTATGGTGTTCAAGGGATGTGATAGGTGCTATGTAAATGCAAGTGCTTTCTTTAAATTAAAAAACTCAGTATTTAATTGCATTTTAAATGAAACTGCCTTTTTTCTCTCTTGTGTTGAAATGTTCTGGCATCCCCTCCCTCAACCCACTGCCACTCCATCTCCCACTCCTCTTTTAAGACCCACCTTAAAACCCAATTCTTCGTTAAAACCCAATTCTTTGACTAAGCTTTTGGCATCCCTTCTAATATCTCCTTCTTGGCTCAGCAGCCTTTTTTTATTACCCTTCCCTGAAGTGCCTTGAAACAGTTTTCTACCTTAAAGGCACGACATTATCGCACATTGTTGTCGTCAAAAACATTTTCTCCTGTGTAAACCTACAATTAAAGCAATTTAAATTTGGTGAGGTACATGACAGCAACTGCAGAAAGAGTGGTTCCAAAATATTTCAGGAATATTTTTCATTTATATCAGCACTTATTACAGAAGCACTAAGAGTTGCATATCATTATTTCAAAATCTAGAAATAAATAACATATAGTAATTCTTAAACATCACCTTAATAGTTTATCTTACATATGCAATAAATAGATTACAATATTTATCCTTCCCAAAATTAATACTTTAGAAAAACTATCTTTATTTTGGGGATTATCTAAACATATTTGTAATATTATAAGTACATAATTCAGTAGAAAGCCTGACTTCTCCAATGATCTATTTTCTGTTAGAACTCATGTAGCAATATAGATAAATATGATTCTTTAATTTTTACCATGATCACATTATTTCACATTATAAGATTCCTATCCTTGAAAGAAAAACACTGTGAAAGCCCTACTATACAGAAGAAAATAAGAAAACTCATATTTATTTCGAACCTTCTCACTTTTTTCAGAAGCATCTCAAGGTGTCTGGCATGCTGTAAACTATTATGAAGGGCAGTCGTTGTTAAGTAAGGAACAGCAGCAGACATTTTGTGCATATAAAATTTCCACAAAGAACAATAAGACCAAAGACAAGTTAATCTTGAGGTGTAGGTTGAAGGACAGGACATTGACCGGGTCACAGAGAAAACTTCCTGCTCGACTTCAAATAGTGCTGAGTGATCATTAATGTCCAGCCAGTTCGAACAATATCGACATGCCCAGGCAGTGACCAAGTGCAAACAGCGGAAGGAACGCTTGGAAATGCAGGCATCCCATTCACCCGCCTCACCAAGCACCACCTGTCCCACCTGTGGCAGAGTGTGCAGATCCAGAATTGGACACCTCAGTCACCTAAGGACCAAGAACCCTGGAGTGGAAGAAAGTCATCCTCGTTCCCGAGGGGCCACTTAAGAAGAAGAAGAACGTCCACATGAGTCACTAGGACAGGCATACTGGGTTCTATTTCAATGCTCCATCCAAAATATGGCTCCTCTTGCCATGTGGTACAGCACTGAAGTATCAGTTTGGATCATTCAGCTTCAGTATGGTTACAAAATAGAACGTCAAAGAGGTTGGATATATTGCCTTTACTAAACAAATAGCAACTTAATGTTTGCTTGCAAAACTTTTAGCAGTTGGTCATTGTTGTTAATAATCGCATTGCACATATAAAGATAAATCCACTTCCTTTCTGCCATTTTTTTTTACTGATTTCATAGATCAGTCACAACTAAACTGCTGATGATGGGCAGAATAAAGTGGCAAACATGTTTCTGAAAATTTAAGATGTTAATCTGGATTGACATGGCATGAAACAGGGCTGTGTTCTCGCACCTACACTGTTTGGGATCTTCTTCTCCCTGCTGCTCTCACATGCGTTCAAGTCTTCAGAAGAAGGAATTTTCCTCCACACAAGATCAGATGGCAGGTTGTTCAACCTTGCCCGTCTAAGAGCAAAGACCAAAGTACGGAAAGTCCTCATCAGGGAACTCCTCTTTGCTGACGATGCTGCATTAACATCTCACACTGAAGAGTGTCTGCAGAGACTCATCGACAGGATTGCGGCTGTCTGCAACAAATTTGGCCTAACCATCAACCTCAAGAAAGTGAACATCATGGGACAGGATGTCAGACATGCTCCATCCATCAATATCAGCAACCACGCTCTGGAAGTGGTTCAAGAGTTCACCTATCTAGGCTCAACTATCACCAGTAACCTGTCTCTCGATGCAGAAATCAACAAGCGCATGGGAAAGGCTCCACAGCTATGTCCAGACTGGCCAAGAGAATGCGAGAAAATGGCGCACTGATACGGAACACAAAAGTCCGAGTGTATCAAGCCTGTGTCCTCAGTACCTTGCTCTACGGCAGTGAGGCCTGGACAACGTATGTCAGACAAGAGCGACGTCTCAATTCATTACATCTTCGCTGCCTCCGGAGAATCCTTGGCATCAGGTGGCAGGACTGTATCTCCAACACAGAAGTCCTCGAGGTGGCCAACATCCCCAGTATATACACCCTACTGAGCCAGCGGCGCTTGAGATGGCTTGGCCATGTGAGCCGCATGGAAGATGGCAGGATCCCCAAGGACACTTTGTACAGCGAGCTCGTCACTGGTATGAGACCCATCGGCCGTCCATGTCTCCGCTTTAAAGATGTCTGAAAACGCGACATGAAGTCCTGTGACATTGATCACACGTCGTGGGAGCCAGTTGCCAG
The DNA here is from genome assembly GCF_036365525.1 of Heterodontus francisci. Lineage (NCBI taxonomy): Eukaryota > Metazoa > Chordata > Chondrichthyes > Heterodontiformes > Heterodontidae > Heterodontus > Heterodontus francisci. Next base: position 31,651,644 of record NC_090376.1, on the reverse strand, counting down.
CGATCGCCAGAGCTGGCGGGCAGCCATAAAGGCGGGGCTAAAGTGTGGCGAGTTGAAGAGACTTAGCAGTTGGCATGAAAAAAGACAGAAGCGCAAGGGGAGAGCCAACTGTGTAACAGCCCCGACAACCAATTTTATCTGTAGCACCTGTGGAAGAGTCTGTCAGTCTAGAATTGGCCTTTATAGCCACTCCAGGCACTGCTTCACAATCCACTGACCACCTCCAGGCGCTTACCCACTGTCTCTCGAGACAAGGAGGCCAAAGAAGAAGAAGAAGAAGAATCTGGATTTTTTTAAAACGCAGACACACCCCACAAATGCAAATAAATCAAGAAACTGAGTAATTATTCAGAAATATTTCCAATTTACCAGATGACTGGTCAGTTGTGTTTCATCATGGTTAAAACAAATGAGATTTAAATGTAACTTCTAATAACCATTAGCTATGATACAGGAACTGCAGCTATCAGTACCATGAGCCATATGGCCATATTTTAAATCAATATATTTTAATTGTGCAACAACTTTGAGAGATGCACTGTTTTAGGAAATAATTAGAAATGAGGGAGACCAGAATATATGAGAAATGGTGCCAGTGATCTTGTTTAGCTGGTGATAATTAGACTACAACACCTCCTGTGAAGTCAAAAGATTCAGACTGTGAAAAATTCAATAGACAATTCAAATTACTTGCACCAAGCTCACTGATTATCATAGCTCTGTTGCCCACACTACACTGCATAGGTTGACACATGACAATCTGTAGGATGCAATTAGGAAGTTAATGAAGCCATTAGAGCGCCAAGGTTTTGTTCATCTTCATAGGGTTTTCAAGCTGAAAAGTTCATCTCAAAGATTTATTTCTATTTAATGTAAACCCAGTCTAATATCTTTGTCTTGAACCTGTTTTTGTCTCTTGGCCCCCTCCCCCTCCCCAGTTTTCACACCTTTCTAACATCACCCTGGGCCAATTTCACTTCCTACAAATCCTTATTGAAATCAGTCCCAGACACAACCTTACTCTTTTTGCCTCCAGCCATTAGTTCCATTAACGCTTTGACGCTTTTCTGTCTGGTGCCAGCAGTAATGCCTTAAAGATTTACAGAAATTAACCCACCTCCCCCACCTCCCACTCTGCCCCAATCCCACTGGTACATGTAAGCAAACCCATAAATAAATATTTAGATTTAATTAAGCAGTTCAGCCTCATGCCATATATCTTTTATCCTCATCTGCTATTTATAATATTCAGTGATTAAAGATACAGTGGGTGAAACAGGATTATAAATGCAGGAGGTGGAATAGGATAGCCCCCGAAAAGTCTTGCTGAAGATTGCGATGCATGATTAACCCACGCCCGTTCCTTCTGATGCAGGCAGCATGCACACTTTGTCCCACCTGCTTGTTGATTAGCATGATTATAGCCTGCAACCAACGCTGTTGAGTGGCCACACACCTCAGTAGGTGGTCCAAATTCATGCAAGGCTGCATTCTGGCTGCAGCAGATCTTGGAAGTGACTGGGGAAAAGTCTCCATGCAGGAAGAACACTGAATAATGGCACAATGGACAGTGAATGAGTTCCAAGGGTCTCCAATACAGCACCAGAGGTCTTGGTGCAGGAGGTGGACAGGAATAAGGAGCTCCACTATCCACAGGGGACCAGGAGATCCTCCAGGCTGTGGGAGCAGATTGTAGTCACAGTCAATGTCAACAGTGTCCTGAGGACCTGGATGTGTGCCATTAGAAGTTCAATGACAGTGAAAGTATCTTCAATTGCCATATCCTTACAAATGAACCAGTAGCCTCACATACTGCTCACCTCATTTCCCCCTTTACTCACCTACCAGCAATCTCTATCAACCATGACTCATACCTCACGTTCATAGCTTCACCTCAACCTCACACATTTAGGACTGCTGAAAGCCTCACACCCACATCTCATAGCTTGCACACACGTCCAGGTAGGCAACTATGGCAGGCACATCACCCATACAGATTTCTCTATACTCATTCATACACTTCCCTCTGTCTTGCAGAACATGGTGGAGCTCAACCATAGGCCGCAACACCTAATCAGCGGGGCACAGCATGGCTCCACGTCCTCACCCGAATACAGGAGATGGTGCTCAGCATCGTTGGAGTGGCCATGACTGAGGCCATTGTTGGCTGCGAGGCTGAAACCATTGAAGATGATGGAAAGCTCAAACCTAACCCTCCTTCTCACATCCCACTTCCCCTTCATCCCACAATCTCTTCTGATTTACAAGCTGCAGTGGAATCTCAGATGGAGACTCAACTTCTTGCCATAAAAACTCAGCTTCCTGCCACATAAGCCATCAGGGCTGTGGGTACACTGGGGTGGAAGGTTATCGGGGGTAGGTGGAAATGTGGAGTAATCAGTTCAGCCATGAACTTATTGAATGATGGAGCAGGCTCAAAGGGCTGAGCGGCCTACTCCTGCTCCTAATTCGTATGTTCGTATACCAGTGTGCAAAGGAGCATGCAGGGTCTCACAGCAGTCCAGCAATCTGTGCTCCAAAAGATTACAAGGATTGCTGAGGCACATCCCTGGAGGAATGTCAGTGGTTCCATGGAGAACAAACCTAGTGTCCTCTCTCAGGATAATGGCATTCGTCCTCCCGACACTATCACTCCGCCAGTGCCCCTGCTGTTAGCCAGCCAGCCCAGACTGCTGCTGCCCATGCTGAGATGGTGCAGTCTGAAGCCGAGCTTCTAGGGCCAGAGCTGCTCATGGTCATCCTCCAAAGCTATTTTCAGTCTCCCCAGGTGAACGTCAGCTTTCCACTAGCCATGCTGCAGCCACTGGGGTAGCACTGCATAGGAGCACTAGGACAGGCAAAGGCATACGGAAGACAGGTACTAAAGGAATGCACAAGGGTGATTAGTTGACCCTTGTACGGAATATTGAATGGTATGATTTATAAAGTTGATTTGGAATGTTTGTTTTGTATTGGCTTCTATTTCAGCATCATGGCCAAGAAGACACTGTGATGGTCCGTTACAGAGAGAAGGTAAGGTGTGCGACTGTGGTGAATGGGGAATTAGGATTAAATTCACTGGCACTGCAGTTAGATGAGCAGATCACGGACAGCCCAGCCAGAAAGGGGACGTGTTGGTTGCGTTATATGCATGCTGCCCACATGTGCGTGGGTTGTGCACTGGAGTCCTGCGCCAGATGATCAGTGGATAGCTCTTGTTGCCCACTAGTCACCGTTTGTTTGATATGGTGGCTCAAATGCTGATAGTACAGCAGACAGCTGCAGAATAAAAGACATCATGACTACTGGTAGAATATGCTGAATATGGTAGCACACCAACTGGATGCTGAGGGAGTGGTTCCGGTTGCAGTACATCTCTGAATTTACATGCAGCACCCACAAAGTGACCTGTGTGCAGTTAATGGCACCCTGCATCATGAGGAAGTCTGCTATCCTGGCAAAGCCATGTGCTCATTCTGCCTGCTTCTCTTTGGCAAAAGAGAATGAAATGTATTCAGCTCTCTTGGAATATAGAGCCTCAGTGACCTCCCTCACTCAACAGTAGACGACAAACTGCGAGATGTTGCAAAAATCGCCTGCTCCAGCCTGGAAGGAGCCCGACACAAAGAAATCATGGTCACAGTCACCTTCACATCCACTGGCAATGCCGTCCTTACCCTGCCCTGAAGCTGCAGGTCTGTCTGCAATAGATGGTAGATTTCAGTGGGCACCTCCTTAGTGAAGCAGAGACATTGCACACATTGTTCTGGTGGATACGGTCCGCTGCTAAGAACCCTTCCCCCTCCTCCTCCTCCCTCTTCCAATAGCTTGTCCAGTTCTGTGTCACTTCTATTCATTCTCCCTGTCATGCTGCAGGCCCAGGGGGGTAGAAACTACAGCAACAATGTCTGGGAGCAAGTGGTCTGAGCAGAACTCTTGAAGTGAGAACCAAGTCATTCGCCACGTGCCACACTACCGCCTGTAGACTTCAGCAACTTTAAATAACAGTAAATACCTCCAAACACTTCCCCCAACTAAGTAGGAGCAAATAGAAAACAATCAGCAACTAACCTGAAAGTCGTTGATGATCCTTTTAAATAGTTACTGAGGGAGTTTGATTCTATCACAGTGTAAAGTGGAGACATGTTTCATTCTCAAGCCCGTTCAAACCTCATTTTCATTTAAATTTATCTAAATTGGTACATGTCTTGTGGCAAATCCATACTTCTAGGAAGAAATCCCATACAACACACTACCACTGGATTTTCCACATAATCTCTCTTACAGCCAAGTTTTTCTTAAAAGGTTGTTATTTTTCTAAAATGATGGTGATAATTTCTTCATTAAGTCATCATCAATTTATTGACAGGCTTAATGAAAGGCAGCAGAGTGGGTAACCAGAAGACACAGATTTCAGATAATTGGCAAAAGAACGAGAGGGAAGATGAGGCTTTTTTTAATGCAGTGAGTTATTATGATCTGGAATTCATTGCCTGAAAGGATGGAGGAAGCAGATTCAATAATAACTTTCAAAAGGGAATTGGATATATACTTAAAAAGGAAAAACTCGCAGAGCTAAGAGTAAAGAGCAGGGTAGTGGGAGTAATTAGCTCTTTCAAAGAGCTGGCACAGGCACTTCTGTGCTCCACGATTCTTTTTCTGTTTTCTGTCATCACATGGTATTGAGTTCCAGCAAAAGCATAAAGCCTTCATTTCTTAACATGTTAAGAAATTCACTCACAGTGAATCTGGACATCAGGCATTGTGAAAAATGTGCACTACAAGTGCACCAACTGCAGTGTTCTACCAGACAATAAGACTGAATGAGCACTGCAAATCTGCTGTGAGCATATTCATTATGATTGTTATCTTTCAGATTATAGGGACACAGTAGCATGCAGCATATAGAACTGTCTGCTGCTAAAGCGTCCTTCCAAAAACTACAAAGGTCTTGGCCACACGGAACTTAACTTCACTAAACCATACAAAAACAGCAGAAGAATGAAAAATTCAATTATGTCTGTTAGTGGATGCAGGGATCGCGATGCACGATTACCCCATGCCTGGTTGAGTTGAGACAGGCAGCACACAAACTTCATGTTGCCTACTCATCAACACGATTGGAGCATGCAGCCTATTGCAAAATGCACTTGTGACTGGCTGCACACTCAGCTTGGGGCCCAGATGCATTTGTGGCTAACAACGTACAGCTAGGCTGCACTTCTTAAAGCCAGCCTGTCCCTGTTAAAGGGAAGGTGCACTCAGACTACAGCAGCTGTTGGAGTAATATCAGAAAATCTTTGATGGAAGGAAGAAGACTGCCAATGGAGCAATGGGCCAGAGAGAGGGCTCCCAGTCTCTCTGATGTGGCTCTGGAGGCCTTAGTCCAGGGAGTTGAGAGGAGGGGAAATGTCATTTTTTCACAGGGAGCCAGGGGGCCCTCAAGGCCATACCCTGCAAAGGGAATGGAAGCAGGTGGCCAGGGAGGTGAATTCCTGGAATCTGGTTGCAGTGCTGGAAAAAGTTTAATGACCTCAAGGTCAAGGTCAGTGAATGCATCTTCAAATGGCATCTCCTACCCATCAAACCACTAACTTCATACACTGCTCAATGCATCACTTAACCATCAGCAATCAGGACTCATGCCTAACATTCTGGTGCTCCACCTCACCCTCACACACTTACCATTGCTGCCTGCTTCATACCCACCTCTAACAGCTTCCACATACTTCTAACTATTCAGCTATGGCAGGCGTATCACCCAAATACATTGCGATATACTCAATGACATTCTCCCTTCTCTCTTGCAGGACAAATTGGCACCAAACCGCAGGGAGCAGCAGAGAACCAACGCTTGTATCTCCTGAGCCTTTTGTAGAAGATGATGCTTCGCATTATGGGACTGGCAATGACTGAGACTGTACAACCAGCCTCACTGAGAACATTCAGGATGATGTTATGTTCCTGCCTAATGGACCTTCTCAAACCCCACTTCTCCCTTATCCTGTTATCTGGCATGAAGCTCGAGCTGCAGAAGGTGTGATTGTGGACCTTTTGCTTTCCACCATACCTCCTCCCTCCCTTCCTTAACCCTAACCCTCCCCTTCATGTTTTCTTTCAGATACCCAAGAATTGCCACCAGGCCAGCAGGTGGTGCCTGGGGATGAAAGCTGAGAACAACAGCAGATGTCTGATGAAGAAACACCGTCACTCGAACTGACAGTCACCAGCTTAAATACTGGCACTGGGCAAAAATTAGAGGCTAGTATAGAGTCAGGGTCAGCTTCAGCAGGCAGAGAAAGAATCGCGCTTGTGCCAGTTCACCAAAGAATGAGATTGCAAACGGGTTCTGGTACAGAGGACTCAGATGGGGCAGTGTACAGGAGAATGCTGATGGATATACACACAGAGATGCTTGGTGCATTAGTAAGCTTGCCACAGAGCCAGTCGACACTACCAAGAAACATGGAGGAATCTAGATCCAACTTGGCAAAGAGTTTCGCGCAGAGCTTAGAGTCCATCCTTTCCAGTGTGGAAATGGTGATCAATTCCATCACAGCAGTTGTGGGCCCAGCCGTGATGCAGCGTCTGGTGGCCGTGATGTCTCAGCTTCCATTGCAGCACATGCTGAAGCCACTCAACGTCTGAGTGCTCCAGTGTACGCTCAGACTGAGGTCATGAGATCCATGCTTATTGTCTTGCAAGCCCAGCTTGGTGCCATACAGACTTCTGCCATCATGGCTGCAGATATCAGTGCTCAAAGGAGCATGCAGGCTGTCACAGACGTCCAGCAATCTGTGCTGTAGCAGATTACTAGAATTGTTGAGAAGTTACTCCACAGGAGTGGCTCTGTGGTGCATGAACCTGCTGTCGTCGATCAGTATGACAGCATTCATGGTTACACCACGGCCACTCTGCCAGTGCCCTTGCTGTTGCCTCTCAGCCAGCTAGCCTAGACTGCTGCCACCCAGGCTAAAGTGGTGCAGTCCAAAGCCAGGCCCAGAGCTGCTCGAGGGTGGCCTGCAAGGCCATACAAAGAATAAACAAAGAACAAAGAATAGTACAGCACAGGAACAGGCCATTCGGCCCTCCAAGCCTGCGCCGATCTTGATACCTGCTGAAACTAACACCTTCTGCACTTCCGGGGCCCATATCCCTCTATTCCCTTCCTATTCATATATTTGTCAAGATGTCTCTTAAACGTCACTATCGTATCTGCTTCCACCACCTCCCCTGGCAGCAAGTTCCAGGCACTCACCACCCTCTGTGTAAAAAGCTTGCCTCGCACATCCCCTCTAAACTTTGCCCCTCGCACCTTAAACCTATGTCCCCTAGTAACTGACTCTTCCACCCTGGGAAAAAGCTTCTGACTATCCACTCTGTCCATGCCGCTCATAACTTTGTAAACCTCTATCATGTCGCCCCTCCACCTCCGTCGTTCCAGTGAAAATAATCCGACTTTTTCCAATCTCTCCTCATAGCTAATGCCCTCCAGACCAGGCAACATCCTGGTAAACCTCCTCTGTACCCTCTCCAAAGCCTCCACGTCCTTCTGGTAGTGTGGCGACCAGAATTGCACGCAATATTCTAAGTGTGGCCTAACTAAGGTTCTGTACAGCTGCAACATGACTTGTCAATTTTTATACTCTATTGCCCCGACCGATGAAGGCAAGCATGCCGTATGCCTTCTTGACTACCTTATCCACCTGCGTTGCCACTTTCAGTGACCTGTGGACCTATACGCCCAGATCTCTCTGCCTGTCAATACTCCTAAGGGTTCTGCCATTTACTGTATACCTCCCACCTGCATTAGACCTTCCAAAATGCATTACCTCACATTTGTCCGGATTAAACTCCATCTGCCATTTCTCCGCCCAAGTCTCCAACCGATCTATATCCTGCTGTATCCTCTGACAATCCTCATCATTATCCACAACTCCACGAACCTTTGTGTCGTCCGCAAACTTACTAATCAGACCAGCTACATTTTCCTCCAAATCATTTATATATACTACAAACAGCAAAGGTCCCAGCACTGATCCCTGTGGAACACCACTAGTCACATCCCTCCATTCAGAAAAACACCCATCCACTGTTACCCTCTGTCTTCTGTGACCGAGCCAGTTCTGTATCCATCTTGCCAGCTCACCTCTGATCCCGTGTGACTTCACCTTTTGCACCAGTCTGCCATGCAGGACCTTGTCAAAGGCTTTACTAAAGTCCATATAGACAACATCCACCGCCCTTCCCTCATCAATCATCTTCGTCACTTCCTCAAAAAACTCAATCAAGTTAGTAAGACACGACCTCCCCTTCACAAAACCATGCTGTCTCTCGCTAATAAGTTCGTTTGTTTCCAAATGGGAGTAAATCCTGTCCCGAAGAATCCTCTCTAATAGTTTCCCTACCACTGACGTAAGGCTCACCGGCCTATAATTTCCTGGATTATCCTTACCACCCTTCTTAAACAAAGGAACAACATTGGCTATTCTCCAGTCCTCTGGGACCTCACCTGTAGCCAATGAGGATGCAAAGATTTTTGTCAAGGCCCCAGCAATTTCTTCCCTTGCCTCCCTCAGTATTCTAGGGTAGATCCCATCAGGCCCTGGGGACTTATCTACCTTAATGCTTTGCAAGACACCCAACACCTCCTCCTTTTTGATAATGAGATGACTGAGACTACCTGCACTCCCTTCCCTAGGCTCATCATCCACCAAGTCCTTCTCCTTGGTGAATACTGATGCAAAGTACTCATTTAGCACCTCGCCCATTTCCTCTGGCTCCACGCATAGATTCCCATCTCTGTCCTTGAGTGGGCCAACCCATTCCCTGGTTACCCTCTTGCTCTTTATATATGTATAAAAAGCCTTGGGATTTTCTTTAATCTGCAGTCTCCCCCAGTTATAGTCAGCAGCCTTCCACTAGCCATGCTGCAGCCACTGGGGTAGCACTGCATAGGAACACTAGGCCAGGCAAAGGCAAGACATGCACAAAGGGAATACACACGGGTGAACAATTGAGTATTGTATGTATTTTGAGAAGTTTTATTGGATAAAGTTGTTATGGAATGGATTTTTCTGGGGTGTCTTTTATGTCGACATTTTAGCCAAAAGGATGCTGTGATTCTATAGAGGAGGGATGGAAAGGTGAGGAATTGTGGAGCAATGATGATGTGGGGATGAGATTTTAGGGGAATCACAGTCTGAGTAGCTGGTCATGGACAGCCCATCTGGAGGGAAGGGGTCCCAGATGCCTCCTTCCTTCCTCCTCCTCTTCCCCTCCTGAGGTGCTCTCCCAAGTGACAAGGGCTGCCCCCTCATGAGAGTGAGGTTCTGGAGGGCACAGCAGACCACCATGTATTTAGAGACACATTCTGGCGAGTACTGGAGGACTCCTCTTGAGCCGTCCAGGCAACAGAAGTGTTATTTTAGAAAGCTGATGGTTTGCTCCACATCATTCCTTGGTGGCAGCATGGCTGTCATTGTAGGTGCACTGTCCATGCATGATCGGGTGGTGAAGGGGATTTATAAGCCAGGTATAGAGCAGGTAGTTCTTATCACCAAGCAGCCAGCATTTGGCTCGTCATATTAACTCAAAGATGGCAACTACCGCTGACTGGCGCAGGATGAAAAGATAGCAGGCATTCACTGACATGCTATTCTGTGCATGAGGTACCCCTTGTGGTTGCTGTACATCTCCCCGTTGATATGTGGGGCCGGTGCAGTCAATGGCACCCTGTGTCATTGGGAATCCTGCTGCCCTGGCAAAGTCATGTCCTTTTGCTTCTCTCCAGTAAGAGAGACTAAGATGTCCCTTCTCCTGATCTACATGGTCTCTGTCCTCTCCCTGATCAGTGATGCAAGGCAAACTATGATAGGTTGGCAATGTTACCTGCTCCTGCCTGGAAGGATCTGTTGTGTAGAAATTGAGGGCCACAAAGATCTGGTCAGCCAGTGGCAGTGCATTCCTTACCTTCCTCTGTGGTTGTAGGTCCTTTTATTTGAGGTGGCACAGTTCAGTGACCATCTCCTTGGTGAAACGTAGCTGCCTCAGACACTGCTTCTGAAGTGGAGGTAGAAGAAGTGCTCCCTGAAGAACCTTTGTGGGTACAGGCTTCTATTGAGAGCTCTTCTCCTCCTCCCTCTGTGCACAGTTTCCCCGCCCTGCTACCTATGCTCCATGTCCCTATCATGCTGCAACCTGAGAAGAACTAAAACTATAGCCTCCATTAGTGAAAGCAGGCTTTCTTTTGAGAGGCTGTCCAACTCCTCTGACCTCCTTGTCCAAATCCAGCACCTTTCCTGTGTGAATCCAAAAGCTTTTCCAAACTCCTCTACAAACCTTGAACATAGAACTTACACTCACTTTACAACAGCAAAAGATAGTCAAAAACACCTCACCTGGAAGTCCCATGGTAATCCCTGTAAATAGCACTAGTGGAAGGGTCCCTCGTGCAGCTGAATGCTTGTTCAGCTGGGAGTCATTAAGATAGGTGTAATAACAGGTGTGTTAGTCTAAAATGGCAGGTTGTGCACTAAATCAGCTTAAGGGACTGTTTGACATCATGAACTGCCCACTCTGCATGCTCCCGGTGCACGCATGGCATGACCACACTTAGGCCCTTACAATCATGGCGCACCACGTCGGCTGTGCCGCAACTGCCTGGAAGCGGTCTGGTGCCACTTTTGGAATTCCAGCCTTCCATAGCACAGGCACCAGCATCACTATGGAGCTGAAATATGCCAGCTCTATACCTAACTAGCAGCCAAGTGAGTGAACCCTGGTGTTCATAAATCCTTGCATCAGTAATCAAAACCACATTCTAACTTAGATCTGGAGCCAGGCACCAATCCACTGTGATTCAAATTGGAAAAATCTAAGTACTTTAGAATAAATTTTGAATTCCTCAATTTGGGTTACTTCCAGTTTTTGGTTTGATTTGGATGAAATCCCTATTTTACAGTAGGTCTTCTTAGCAGGGATTGCTGCCTATTTCCCATTAACTTTTATCTCTCTATCTATGGCTCAATTCCAATATTCTCAGATACATTTGAGTTCACTGACATTTAATAAGTCAGATGAAAGGGATGATATCGTGTTTAGCGACCCTGGTTTATAATTGTATCAACTGTCAGCTCAGTCAACCCTATAAAGGGCATTATAGTTACTGCTGCACATCTGTATGCTTAATGTTAAATATTTCTCCTTCTCATTCGTGCAATTTGGATTGGTTGTGGGGAAGGGGGTGTTTACTATTTTATTTCCATGCACAAATCACCACAGTGTCAGAGTTAACCAGTGTTGTCATAAAGCCATTATGGTAGAGTAATTTAAAATCTCCTCAGTTGTGTGCACAGCGCGTTGTTTTACAATTTTATTTTAGAAGGAATTAGAATTGGAAAGTAGTGAAACATCCATTTGACCCATTGAATCTTGCTATCTCTTTGCAAGAGCAATGCAAAACAAATCTAACTGCCCTACTGCCCTGCTTCAAATACTTATCCAATTTCCTTTATACGATACAATAGTCTCTACCTCAACCGTACAGGAAGCCTGGTAAAGATTTTTTCCTAACCTTCCTCCTCATTCCCTTTGTGAACATTTTAAATTGATGAGCCCTCGCATCGCTCTCTAACTAGAAGAAATAGTCTTTCCGATTTACTCTTATCAAAACCATTTATAATTTTAAAAACCTTTACTGAATCTGCTCATAGCCTTCTTTGCTCCAATGGAAATAATCCCAGGACCTTAGGTTTCTCCTCATAACTATAGTTTTCCATCCTTGGTATCATCCTGATGAACCTACATTGCATACTCCATATGCCCTTTCTATAATGGGATGCCTAAAACGCCACACAATGCTCCAACTGTTAACAAACTAATGTTTTGTGTAAATTTATAATTACATCTTTACTCTTGTACTCTATACATATATATAAAACACCAAATTCTATTTTTTTTTTGGTTTTGTCTACAAACATCCAGTCAGGGAATTACGTAACTGAACCCCTTTGTCAGTCTCAAAAACAAGAAATGCTGGATTCACTCAGCAGGTCTGGCAGCATCTGTGGAAAGAGAAGCAGAGTTAACGTTTCGGGTCAGTGACCCTTCTTCGGAACTCCGAAGAAGGGTCACTGACCCGAAACGTTAACTCTGCTGTTCCGAAGAAGGGTCACTGACCCGAAACGTTAACTCTGCTTCTCTTTCCACAGATGCTGCCAGACCTGCTGAGTGAATCCAGCATTTCTTGTTTTTGTTTCAGATTTCCAGCATCCGCAGTATTTTGCTTTTATTCCCTTTGTCTGTCTGTTCATCTACACTCTTCAGCACTTGTCCACAAAGTAGATACTCCATTCCTTCAATATCTCCCAAAATGTACCACTTTACACTTATCCATCTTAAATTGCATCTGCCACCTGTCTACTGATGCTGCTAACATGTTCATAAATTACTGAGATTTTTTTGCAGTCCTCATCATTGTTTATTAAACCTATATTTGTTCCATTTCAGGATAAACTTCTATTTTCTTCCTCATTGCCTGGCATCCCCAAGCCATGTATCAAAGGCAGCTGAGAGGCTGAACTGGCAACCTGGTCTCAGGCCTTTTGTCTATGCTGCCTATCACTGGCTGTTATGTGGTAACTGTGATGTGCTGCACTGTACTGTCACTGTTTTAATTTATTTAAAATCAATGCAACCACAACTTGATAAAATGATTTGTTTTAAAGTTATGTCACAATTAAGACACAATTACAACAGTACAGAAGTAATTATCTATACCATCTTACAAAGCATAATCCCAATTCTGTAATGTCACTGATCATTTAACATTCCTTGAACTTTCACAATGTTTCTACTAATATTTTGTCTACTACAGTTGTGTTTCTGGACAATGTGGTTTTTGATTAGAAGACAGACTCTTTCCTTGGAAGTAAGGGAGGGACGATTTGTGAGTTCTGGGGCTACAAGTGATTCAGGGCTAAGCAGAGAGCAAGAGAGAAATGAGTAGGAGCCGTCCCTTAGCAGCTCTGGTCAGATCAATGAATTTTTTTCCTACCTTGCAGCCAGGACCTAGGCAAAATGCTCCTTGCATTCACCTCCAAGTCAGCTCTGCCCATTCTTGCCAGGCTATTTGCCTTGGCACCTGTCTCCCATCGGCCAGAAATAGGACCTCCATCCTCCTGCTGCTCTCCTGCACAAGGACTTCCACAGCACTGCCCAAAAATCTTGAGGCCCTTTTGGTGCTCATTCTAACTGTATTCTCTACTTTCAAACACACAAACATGCAGCATAGACAAATTGCACCACCTCCCCTTTAAGAGGTACAAACTGCCTTTAAATGGCATTAGGTCTGCCCGATCTTCCACCCCATTCCATTGTGGAGCTGCCGATAACCACCAAGTATCACTGACAGCTCACCCATCAGAGTCAAATAAGGCATGGGGGTGGGGGGAGGGATGAGGGTTGTCGGTGTGGGAGTGGATGCCCCGTCAACTTCACACATGCTTTGGGCACAAGCTGACTTCCTCCCCAGTGGGTGAAAGTTTACTCTGCAAAATTTGAAAAGCATTTTATTTCTGTGCAGTGTCTGTCCTGTACTGCTCAATATACGCAAATTGTGAATGGCTATTGCTACATACTGCGTCTACATTTCCCCTTACTCAATATATATAGGACAAATAAACACATGCGGTAGCTGTCCCTTCATTTTCCTGCGGATAATTCTCCCTTGCATGCTATGTGAATCTCAGTAAGCAGATAGGCCACAGAATAGCTGAGCAAATCACAGGAAGTGCCAAATTATCTAGGAGAAGACTACGAGTTAATGAAGCATTTAGAGACCCAAAAGGAAAAGAAAGGTGAGAGTTTAATTTTAACAAATATGTCTTTAAAAAAATCATTGTGTACTTACAATTACAAAAACTGTGTCCCTTTTAATGTGAGCTTGGCTGGTAAAATTCTTTGGATTGAAAATTCTGTGGATGGTGGCTGAAGAAATGTGCAGACTACATGTATTAGATGTGAACTATACTTGGAGCTGTTTGGGTGAAGGGGAAACATCATGCAGGTGCAGTATTACAGGGTAGATTGCACCACAGAACAGCAATACATGGTTCAGAGCTGGGGCTGCCAAACCTCTAGGTTTGCCTGCAGTCTCCAAGGATTAAAGACTAATCTCCAAGACACTGCTGCAAGCACCCCAGGAGAAATATCATGGGATCATTTAAAAATAACTGTGCTTTTACAAAAAATTTCCTTTGAGAGCCTTGGTTATTAATTATGAAATTACCTGAGATGGGAAAAAAGACCGTTTGACTGGCAGTCAAAAATCACAAAGGGTATGTTCACTTTTCAATCGGCGTAGCAAGGCCATGCACCACAAGTATGGCCGTGTTGGGTGGCCAATGGCGGGAGTGTGCGGGGCAGGGTGGTTGGAAACAGGAGGTCATTTGATGACATCTCCAGGAATATGTCCAACCTTAGTTGGCGACCCGATTCAGAACACTTGCCAGAAGATTTTTTGGGGGATTACACTTATGGCAGTTAAAAACAACAAAAAGGACTGCCCTTTGAGGATTATATCATGTGAGAGGTAGATGACTTGGCAGGTTGACTGCAATACATCAAGGAATAGCTTCCTGCAGCAAGTCACTGGGCAACTTCTCTCTTAACACTCAGTGGTTTGTCACAGTGGCCAAGCATTCTATTCCTGCACACATAATAGCAGACTAATACCATTACTATTCATGCAAGTGCAGTTTGCACCTTCCTGATAATGTTTTTACTCTTCAATTAACTTAAATATAAACACCAGCATAGACCAATTGGGCCAAATGACCAGTTCCTGTGCCGTAAATACTATGTAATGACAGCAACAGCATTCCACGTCAAATTTGAAACATATTTTCAGTGTGTTATCAAATCACACTCCTTTTGTTTGATTTTAAAAAAGTAGGCAACATTAAAATCCAACCTGAACATGTTTTTTGTTATTTTAAGATTTAAAGAGTGTTATGAATGCTGTGCTGCTGTATTGTGGAGAAATTCAGTTTGTAATATTGTGCCTAAGGGATGCTATTACCAAGGGATAGCGTGCCCTGGATTCTCCAGAGAGCGAGTTCCTCATTTCAGCTGGAGTATCTCAAGGTGATGAAGTGCTCAGGTGAAGCAGTTCCCCAAAGGGAACCAGGGAATACTGCAAGCTGACTCAAGACGAGCTTTTCTCACGCACCTCTTACCAACCACTTACTGAGCGGCACAACCAGAGGCCTGAGCACAGGCGATGTGCCTGCCTTTGCAGCTGGAATATGCCAGATTGTGGGAGAGGAAAATAGGAACAGAGAGGGACAGAGAAAAACGTAACCTGCTACTATATGGTTTTTCCATTGAAAATGAACCCATTTCCTAATATATTTTGATGGATAGATCAGCAACCTCTCTAAGTACTTACTGTACAAATTAGATATTCATTACTATCAGAACATTTGCCAGTAATTTCCCCTGCCCTTTTTCCATTGTTAGCCCCAATCTTCTGCTGAATTTATAGCAGGAGATCAGGAAACATCTGTGGAACTGCTACCCCACTGTTAATTGTTGAATTAAGTCACTTTTGGAAATATCACACAGGAGAAAGCACACATACCATGAAAATTATACAATGGTATTGAGTATTCAAAGGACTAAAATGATTTAATTGGTACTGAGTTTATCCAGAGGCATTACAGTATCACAAAATGGTAGCAGTTTACCACACTGAAGGAGACCATTTGAACCATCTGTGCTGGCTCTTTGCAAAACTAATCCCAATGCTCCACTTTCTCCCCATAGTCTATATCCTCCTCTGCTTCAAATATTTATCCAATTTTTCCCTTAATAGATACAATGCACTTTTTCTCAACTACTCTCTGTGGTAAAACATTCCATGCTCTAACAATCCTCTGTTTAAAGAAAATTCTCCTAAACACTCTCCTCAGTGTCTTTGTGTCAGTTTAAAAACAATTGCCCCCTCATTACTGACTTCACAAAAACAGAGGAAAAATACTTACCCTATTCACTGTATCAAAATCCTTTATAATTATTTTTAAAAACTCTATTAACTCTCCTCTTAGCCGTCTCTGTTCCTCTAGATATAATCCCAGTACCTCAAGTTCCTCCTCATAACTAAGTTCCTATCCCTAGCATCATCTTGGTCAATATACTCTATACTCTCTATATGACTTGAGTGTTCTTTCTATAATAAAGTGCCCAAAATTGTACACAGTACTCTAACTGTAGACTAACTAGTGTTTTGTGCAATGGTTTATGAATATTACTTTGCTGCCATGTGGCACTTGGGGAATTTTAAGCCCCCAAAACAGTGGGTTTGGGTTGGGTGGGATGTAAACATTTTTAAAATCTCAAACCCATGCCCAACCCACCTCAAACATTTTAGCTCTCTTCCAGGGTTAACACTGGCTGGCTAGGTTTCCCAGGCTTTGGGAAACTTGGCAGCTAAATGGAGGTGAGGAGTGCTGCATGGAAGAGAAATGTGCCTTTCCAGCACTGCTTGTGGGCCCGGCAGAGCAGAAGTGCTTTCTCCCAACCCCCAAACTAACCTGCGTTCCTCCCCGCAATCAGACCACCCCCTCAGGATCAGATCTCCCCCCATGATCAGACCTACCCCCTGTGATCAGGTCCCCCAAGTGATCATCAATCCCTCACTGCAATCTCTAATCATCTTCCCACAATAACTGACTCCTTCCTCATGATCACTACTCCGAATATCACCAAACAGCCCCCAAGTGATCATCAACCCACCAAATGACCCCTCATCTCTGATCCCCTCATGATCACCCTATAACCCGACTAGCCACAAGGCCACCCCTGTCATGGTCACTACCCCGCAGCAAGAAACATACACAAGCCAGTCAATCAGGCTGGCTTCCAGACAGGGATCCTATTAAAAATAAACCATAAAGTCATCCCTTGTTGAAGGTCTTGCACTGCTAATGGCTTCGGCATCTTCACTGCTAATAGCAAATGCTGCATTTCTGGAATACCCAAGGAAGATAGTGGTGCTGAAGACTGAGACAGCAGCTATGCTGTCACTTAGGTGAGGGGCAAGCAGACACACCAATACCTTGTTGCACACTGTTAAAGTGTAGGATTAAATTTTGGGCTCCTGCTGCTACAGGATGAGACCTTGTGTACTGTGTAATCTGGGATAGCATGTCCTGGGCACAAATAATACATTTCCACTGCATTCCCACACCATTTCAGGAGGCAACTAACGTCAGTGACATCAAACACTTCCTTGACAGGCAACACTACCAAACAGGTTTATTCACAGATCTCCACAGAAATAAATTGCAACAGTGTGTTGATGGAATCAGATCAGATAACACAGCAGCTTTGAACCAGTTTATGAAGGAGCTCAACAGGCAAATTGGTTAAGTAAGTTACTTTGAATGTTTGAAAGATTTGCAAAGAGAGCCCAACGATGGAGGGAAGGTCATTGATGAGCAGCACTTCATCACTTCTCATAAAGGCTGCCCGATACTTACTGGTTACTACAGTTTAACATCTTAACTCAATGCGTCCTGTTACTACTATCAAAACTCTACCAAACTGTTATGCCGAAAAAAAATCCAATCTTTATGCCCCGAAAGACCTTTGAAATATAGGCTGGAGTTTACTAGCCTTCCAGGGACAAGCTGGGAGCTGGGTGGGCCTGTAAGACGGTGCGGGAAGGTGGGGGCTGGCGTGTCCTACATCCTCCCACTAGCATGTCATCTTGCCAGCAGCAGAGAAGGTGGTGGATGCACCCCCACCCACCCCCCGCCCCCCAGCCAGAGGCCAATTGTGCCACTTAAATGGCCAAATAAGAGCCTCTTTCCGCCTCTGCATGGGGAGATCGCCAGGTAAACTCTGGCGGCCACCCCGCAGGCTCCGGGCGGGGAAGAGGCCCTCCTTTTCAGGCACTCTTTGGCTACCGTCACCCCCAGCCGGCGGCAATGGCCGTCCCTGTGGCAACAGCGCTGTCTGCCCTTACCAGCACCTTCGACAACACCTTCCAAACCTTCTACCAAATAGAAGGAGAAGGGCAGCAGATGCATGGGAACACCACCAGCTTCAAGTTCCCCTCCAAGCCACACACCATCCTGACATGAAACTATATCACCGTTGCTTCACTGTCGCTGGGTCAAAATCCTGGAACTCCCTTCTAACAGCACTGTGGGTGCACTCACACCCCATGAACTACAGCGGTTTAAAAAGGCAGCTCATCACCACCTTCTCAAGGGCAATTAGGGATGGGCAATAAATGCAGGCCTAGCCAGCGACTACCCATGAACGAATATTAAAAAAACCTACTGCCCCCTCCCACCACCCCCCACCCCCCTCTGTCACTGGGGCCTGCCTGACACGTAAATACTGTGCCTGCAAGAGGAGTTCAGAGACTGGAACTTCTGTAATGGGTAACTCACCTCCTAACTCCTCAAAGCCTGTTCACCATCTACAAAGCATAAGTCAGAAAGTGATGGAATATTCTCCACTTACCTGGATAAGTGCAGTCCAATAACACTGAAGGCACTCAATATCGTTTAGGACAAAACAACCACCCTGATTGGCACCCCATCCGCCACCTTAAATATTCATTTCCTCCACCATTGGCGCACAGTGGCAGCAGTGTGCATCATCTATAAGGTGCACTGTAGCAACCCACCAAGGATTCTTCAACAGCACCTTCCAAACCCATGACCTCAACTGCCTAGAACAACAAGGAGAGCAGGCACGTGGGATAACCATCAATTTCAAGTTCCCCTCCAAGTCACAAACCATCCTGACTTAGAAATATACCATCATTCCTTCATCGTCTCTGGGTTAAAATCCTGGAACGCCTGTTGGTGTAACTAAACCCCACAGACTGCTGCAGTTCAAGAAGGCAGTTCATCGTCACCTTTTTAAGGGCAATTAGGGATGGGCAATAAGTATTGGTCTTGCCAGCAACACCCAAATCCTATGAATGAATATCAAAAAAAAACCATTGTGAGTATAAATTAATCTAAACTTTCCAAATATAACCAGTGAAACTTTATAGTCATACCAGAAAACATTATCAGTTGCAGTTTTTGCATAAGACGATGTTTGATTAATTTTTACACACTTTGCAGAAATGCCTTGTTAACTAACTAAATCTCATTGAGCACTACACCACATCAAAACACCGTAACGAACCTTGATGGGCCTTCTGAGTAAAAAGCATGATATGGTGAAATACTGACCTATACAAATTATTCTGTAGAGATTTAGCTGATCGGCCAAGGCACCAGTTGGAGTGCTTTCATTGACCAGAGTATTCTGGGATAGAGCAGAAGAAATAAATCACCCAGGAGCCGCATTGCTTATTGTTATCCATGCTGGAAAGTGTGTGTGTATACATGTAAGTGCGTGTTTGTTTATACATGTGTATGTGTATACATGTGTGTGTGTGTGCTTATGTGTGTAAGTGTGTGAACAGTGAGGATGAACTGGGTCAGATTTCACACTCATGAGTGAGGTACCAGATGGTTGTCACCACCTATGAGTCACTACTTAGCAAAAGTTTGGAGACAAAATGGATAAAATGGAGAAAAAGGTACAGTAAATCAGATCTATGTCCTGCACAGCCGATGGTGCATTTTATTCTCACTCCCCTTGCTGAAATACAATAGGAGTGGTTATCCTACCTGCTTGGACTCTATTCAGTCTTTCACAAAGTAAGAAGTAACACTGTATCACAAATGCACCAACACATTTTGAAAGGATTTCTTTATAATGCTGCTCCCAGAAGAAATAGAAAAAAATGATTCCCTTTAGTGAATATATATTTAAAGTTACAAAGAGTTAACAGATACTAAACATATGGATCATTTGCGTTTCCCAAATAGAATGAAATCTGTTGACCTTGCAAAAGGTTCTTTTCACTCTGAGTGAAGTAAGTGCTGTTACAGCCATTAATAACCAGTCATTACAAGCTAATAACTCAGTCACACGCACCAGGTGTGATTTTCGCAGTGCTTTAAATGGAGACAGAAGGGGGCTTTCTATGAGCTGTCAAGTTTCAGTTATAAATAGTTCTGGAAATCTCTAAATGCTTCCAATTGCTAGATTAAGATAGATTATACAAATTGCACATCAGATGAACTCAGCTGACGATATGGACTCATTTCTAATAGGTGAGAGTTGCCACTTGCCATTGTTGAGTGGGTTTTTCATTTTAAATGTTACCTACATTGAAAACAAGAATTGTAATGTGAAAGAAAATATTTTTCATACCTTTTGATCTACACACATTAATAGGAAGTTAATACGTAACAATGAATAATACGTACACGGCATAAAAATCAATAAAACTGCTCATTTGGCCTCGCTCTGGGCTTCTGCAGCATCTGCAGTTTTACAACCGGTTATTGTGCAATAGAAGAACCGCATCAAACAGATAGGTAGGTAGTGAAGTGAGATTTATCAACTGGACAGACATTACATGGATTAATTGATTAGTTCAGTATCCTGTTGTCAATGGAAGAGCATACTGTGGGCATGTTTTAACAATCATTACACCATGCATGTGAAAGGTTCTGGCTTTGATTTATGATGGATCCTGCTGGGTCTATTTTATCTCAGATTATTGGTTAATAAAACATGGAATTTTGATTGAATAATAAGTAATGTGTAAACTGCCCACTTCCCAGTAAATATAACTTTTTACAGATCTGAAACCTTGTTGTTCTCCTGCTGTATTTGATAGGGTACAGACTGAACAACAATTACCTCTAGTAGAGGAATCAAAAGCAAGGGGGATATAATCTTAAAATTACAGCTAAACTATTCAGGAGCAAAATCAGAATGTACTTTTCACACAAAGGGTAGTAGAAATTTGGAATGCTCTTTCCCAAAAGGCTGTGAATACTAGGATACTTGGAGTTTACAAGACTGAAATGAATAGATTTTTGTGAGATAAGTGCATCAGGGGATATGAAGCAAAGGTGGATGAGGTCCAAATCGGAAAAGAATAGAAAGACTTGCATTAATATAAAGCTTTTCATTTGTGCTTTACAGCCTGTTGTCAATGTTGTAATGTAGGAAACATTTCCTACAGGCAGTTAATTTGCACAAAGCAAACCCCCATAACCAGCAATGTGATAATGACCCGGTAATTTTTTTTGTGATGTTGATTGAGGAATAGATATTGGTCAGGACACCAGGGATAACTCCACTGCTGTTCTTTGAAATAGTGCCATGGGATCTCTAACATCTATCTGAGAGGGGAGACGGGGCCTTGGTTTAGCATCTCATCCAAAAGGCAGTACCACTGACAGCACAGCACTCCCTCAGGACTGCACTGGAGTGTCAGCTAAGACTGTTGTGCTCAAGTCTGAAGTGGGGCTTGAACCTTCTGACTCCGAAGTAAGAGTGCTACCAACTGAGTCACAGCTGATACACTATCAACCTGGTCTAATTGAACGATGGAGCAGGCCAGAGGAGCTTAATGGCTTACACCTGTTTCTAATGTCCCTATATTAACCTTTTTTCCCCTCTGTTATGAGCCTTTGAAACATTATATTGTGGATGCATTGAAGATAGTGGAATGGTGTGACCAAAGTTAAATGGTAATGAAAATGTGAATGCTTTAAAAGTATATTTTCTACTCAGATTAATCAGAAAACCAAGAAATGTATCCATACCATATAAAACTGGATATCGAATACAGGGAGTGGGTGCGCCAAGCAATCTGTCTGAGTTGGCCAGGTAGAACTTGATTTCTAGAAATTCTGCTCTCAGAATAACAGACAAAGTGCACACATCTCAGTAGCTGAAAAGCTTTTTTTAAATGTCAGCAGTATTCACCATCAGCACAAACCAATGGCTGAAGACCTGCGGGTTACTGAGAAACACTCACTCAATGCACTAAAAACCAAAATCAGCGAGACTGCCTAAATCTAAAAGGTCAGTGAAGGTACATTTGGCATTTCAAACGTGTCTGCATAAAACTGACATTTAAAGAATGAACTGAGCTAGATGGGTTCTGTAAACACAGGAAAGCTTTTCCAAACGAAACAATCTGTATTACGTTATAATTAATGTTTTTAAAGGATTTTTTAAAAAGTCTTTGACTGGAGAGAAAGCAAAATTGGCTAAAATTTCCATCAGTGTTCTTATATTCATTCTTAGAATTTGGTGCTTTCAAGTTTAAAAGTCTGCACAAAAACTGCTGGAAATATATAGCAGGTCAGACAGCACCTGAGAGAGAAAAGACAACTTAATATTTAAAGCAGGGGTCCCCAGAGACACATGGGGCTCTTTAACATCTCATTTGCGCCTCTCAACCTTTTGCAATTGGATCACATTAACATGCAAAAAGCCTAAAAAAATTAAGTCAAGAAAAGAAAGTACCGTGTTTTTATTGTGTGGATAGAAGGCTAATCATTATGCTGCACTTTACGGTTTCAAATGATTAAATTCAATGAAAAAAATCATCATTCTATAAATAATAAATACATACTAATTAGGAGCTGGAGTAGACCATTCGGCCCCTCGAGCCTGCGCCACCATTTGATAGGATCATGACTGATCTGATAGTGGCCTCAACTCTACTTTGCTGTCTACCTGCTATAACATTTGGCTCATTTGTTAATCAAGAATCTATCTAAGTCAGCCTGAAAAATATTCAATCACCCTGCCTCCACTGTTCTCTGGGGAAGAGAATTTCACAGACTAAAAACCCTCCGAGAGAAAAAAATGCTACTCATCTCCATCTTAAATGGGAGGCCCCTTATTTTTAAATTGCGTCCCCTGATTCTAGTCTCTCCCATAAGGGGAAACATCCTTTCAGCACCCACCCTGTCAAATCCCCTCAATAAGATCACCTCCCATTCTTCTAAACTCCAATGAATACAGGCCCAACCT
Source organism: Heterodontus francisci (assembly GCF_036365525.1). Taxonomy (NCBI): domain Eukaryota; kingdom Metazoa; phylum Chordata; class Chondrichthyes; order Heterodontiformes; family Heterodontidae; genus Heterodontus; species Heterodontus francisci. The sequence goes on along the minus strand of NC_090376.1, from coordinate 31,628,718 downwards.
GTCCAAGCTTTCCTCATAAGATAACCCCTTCACCCCAGGAATCAGTCGAGTGAACTTTCTCTGAACTGCTTCAAATGCAATTCTATCCTTTCTTAAGTAAGGAGACCAAAACTGTACACAGTACTCGAGATTTGGTCTCACTAACACCCTGTACAACCGCAGCAAAACTTCGCTACTTTTATATTCCGCTCCCCTTGCAATAAACAATAACGCGGCGCAGTGGTTAGCACCGCAGCCTCACAGCTCCAGCGACCCGGGTTCGATTCTGGGTACTGCCTGTGTGGAGTTTACAAGTTCTCCCTGTGTCTGCATGGGTTTCCTCCGGGTGCTCCGGTTTCCTCCCACATGCCAAAGACTTGCAGGTTGATAGGTTAATTGGCCATTATAAATTGCCCCTAGTATAGGTAGGTGGTAGGGAAATATAGGGACAGGTGGGGATGTGGTAGGAAAATGGAATTAGTGTAGGATTAGTATAAATGGGTGGTTGATGGTCGGCACAGACTCGGTGGGCCGAAGGGCCTGTTTCAGTGCTGTATCTCTAAACTAAACTAAACATTCCATTTGCCTTCCTAGTCACTTGCTGCACCTACATACTAACCTTTTGTGAATCATGTACCAAGATACCACAGAGTTCTGCAATCTTTCTCCATTTAAATAACATACTGCTTTTCTATTCTTACCACCTGCTTGAGTGGTATAGCTACATCATGGTTGTAGGCAATGCCTTTGATTCAAGGAACAGGGTTTATGCTACAACCATTATTGTTTTTAATATAGATGAGATGATAACTTATTCTGAATGTTCTATTAGAAGCTTTTTTTAATCACAAGAATCAAGAGCCAGAAAAATTTGTCTTGGTTCTATGCATCTTAAGTTAAAGTTTGTTTTAGAGATGACTTTACTGACAAAATTATAGTAAAGGAAAAGTTAAAAAACACAATAATTCAGACTTACATCTATTTTAATTTCTATTTTTTCTATTGATGCATAAATTCAATACGTATTTTATTTATTATATATGCAAATTTTGCATTATACCAGAGACACTTGGCAATTTGACAAGTATTTTGTTTAGAAATGCTGAATCCTCGTCCTGTGGCTCCCAATAGTTTTTATTATGTTAAAAAAGCTCTTCAGGTAAAAAAGGTTGTAGACCCCTGATTTAGAGTGAGAACATTCATAAAAATCCCATTTCTAATAAAGAGTCTCACCTGAAGTATTCAGATGGTGACAGATCTGCTTGGTGTTTCCTGTGTTTTCTGTTTTTATTTCCGATTTCCAGCATTTGTAGTTTTTGTTCGTAGACTAGAAATTAATGCTGCTTATGTTAGTGGGCGGATGCTTAACATGTTTGTGTGACAGTCCTTTGTTCACTATTTCAACAGAGAAAAACTGAAACTTGGTAAGTGGTAAGCTCAATAGATTTAAGAATTGCCTAAAAATCGATCCAAAAATGTGTTGTCTCATTTAGAGTCATATGAGAATCCACAACCTATATTAATTAAAGAGGAATCATAAGCTGTCATCATGGACAACAACAGACAAAACAATCAGCATCATCAATTCAACAAAGACATTAACCCGTTTATTTTCAATAGATTCTGCTAAAATAACTGACATGGACTGTCTTTAAGCAATTGTCTGCTAATATCATTATAGTAATTTTGATGTTGCATAAAATTGGCTTGTATTCCCTGAACTATAGAAGGAACTGCAACTGAAACATAAATTTGTCTGTTCTTTCCACAGATGAGATCAGCCCTGTTATATATTTCTAGCATTTTCTGTTTTTGCTGTTACCTATGGCTACATTTTACTGAATCAAATACCAACAATTCACAAGTGACTATCAGACACCTCTGTATCTTTGTTAATTTGATAGCTTTGATCAATCAGATTTTGCAAGGAGTTGTAAAAATGTTACTCGGAAACATCCATCCATGTTAAGAACTACGACTACAAGGCCAAGTTCCCTCTGCTTTACACATTCACAGCTGAAGTACTTCCCTGTGGAGCTGAAGAATTTGGAAGGAGGTGGGGTGGGGGGATATTTATGGCTCTTTAATACAGTAAACAGAATCTCAATTCATCCAATGGAATACTTATCCCTACATCAAAATCATATCTTCTATCTACCATTCTTAGTTGTTATTTAGCACACTCAATTGATGTGCAAGATTCTTATTTAAATGTTTTTCATTTTAGCTCTTTTTAGAAATTAAATAATCTGACACTAACATTAACAAGAACTTGCATTTATAATGTTCCACATAAGTTTGGGAGGAGGATTCAGAAACTGACAATGATGCAATTTAAAAGGTAGATTTGGTCGTGGGTTTTGAAAGTGGGGTGAGAAGTGCAAAGTCTTTAGCATGGGAATTCCAAGTTCTTGGTTGTGATGACTGAAGGTGCTGCACCAATAGTGGAGTGAGGGACTGGAGGGTGGGATTGAATGCACAGAAGGCAAAGGGTGAAACCTGGACATATGGTTTGAGAAGGTTGCAGAGGTAAACTGGAGCAATGACATGGAGGAATTTAGAAATAAAAAGAAGTTTGAAATAAATGCACCAGTGGGTGGAGAGCCATTTGAGGAGAGGGACGATAGTTAAATGGGACTGCAGGATACGGTTCAGGCAATGGAATTCTGGATGTACTGAAGCCTTTGTAAGATGAAGCTTGAGAAGTTAGGAAGTAGCGCACTAGACAAGCTTGTTTTTGTGCAATCGTGTAAAACTGGTGACTGCAAAGCACCTGCATGTTTTAAATCGCTCCTTGTTCTTATTTTCAGTGAACTCGTGAATCAGGTGTGGATGAGGATTTAAGCAGGAAGGGTCAATGATGGGTAATATTGTGGTGGTAGAAATTAGGGGTCTTGTTGATGGATCAGATGTGAGATTTGAAGCTCAGCTCATGGTCAAACAGAACATCTAGGTTACATGCTGTCAGATTCTCCCTGAACAAACAGCTGGCGGAGATACAGGGGCTAATGTGAAACATTTCTGGCAATGACCAAAATTAATTGGTGTGTTTTGCCAATATTGAACTGTAGAAAGTGCAAGCTCATCCATAATTTATTGTTTGACAGACAGCATAGCAAAGGTTGTGGAGCCACGATTGGCAGTGGAGAGCTGATAATGGATGGGTATCAACAGCATATATTTCGAAGTTGACCCCCTTTGCTTACAGGCAATGTCACTGACAGGCAGCATATGTATAATGAACAGGAAGGGATCAAGAATGGAACCTTCAGGCATGTGTTACGGACAGATGAATGATGATAGGGATGGCGCCCCCTTTCCACCTCTTTCCTGACTGAAGAGAGTGTGTTTTAAAAATTAGCGTTTTAACCCCTGAGTGCTTTCATTGTCAAGAACAGACACTGACAGGTTTTCTCATTAGCTTTAAAAGAAAGGTAAATGTTTATTGTTCAACACCCACAATATATGCAACTACACCCACTCTCACACTCATACAGATATAAACACATTCAAGAAAAGATAATGATTATAAAGTAACATGTGATTAGGTATTATGAATTTTTTAAGAGTTCTCTGTTGCACTTGCTTTTCCCCAGGGTGAAGACTTCAAATGTGTAGGCCTGTAATCTTTTCTTTGTTCGCTGATGAAAAACGGTTTAGGAGGACGGATGCACTGTTTCAGATTTGTCTTGTTATATTCCAGTCAAAGTTCTGTGGCGAAACCCTGGTACGATTTCACAGATGGGGAGTTCAAGGACAACTCCAGTTTACACATAGCTTAAAAGCTGATGGTGTTAGGCAGGGTTCTTTCGCTTTGATGGCATAGATATTTCTCTCTCTGACTTTTGTCTGCCCAGAATATACCTTTACTAAAACTCCTCATCAAAAACCTAGCTTCTGTTATGTGGCCAGAGTTACTCTTCCATTGAATTCATAAATAGTTTCTAATGGTTAGGTCATTGTCACAATGGAGCTCAGGTGTCACTCAATCAATTTAAAGGTGGCACAGTGGCACAGTGGTTAGCACCGCAGCCTCACAGCTCCAGCGACCCGGGTTCAGTTCCGAGTACTGCCTGTGTGGAGTTTGCAAGTTCTCCCTGTGTCTGCGCGGGTTTCCTCCGGGTGCTCTGGTTTCCTCCCACATGCCAAAGACTTGCAGGTTGATAGGTAAATTGGCCATTAGAAATTGCCCCTAGTATAGGTAGGTGGTAGGGAAAATATAGGGACAGGTGGGGATGTGGTAGGAATATGGGATTAGTGTAGGATTAGTATAAGTGGGTGGTTGATGGTCGGCACAGACTCGGTGGGCCGAAGGGCCTGTTTCAGTGCTGTAACTCTAAAATAAAAAAATAAAAAAAATAAAAAAATCACGTACCATCTTGATAAAGTAGAGCTTTCCACACCCATTCTCTGGAGTTCAAGCTTGGAGTCAAAAAGTCTGCCACAGTATTGTTAACCCAATTGGGTGGAGAGATGCAGCCATTACCATAGATAGGGCAATTTGCATATTAATGACTTCTCAAAGATATGTTCAGAAAGATAATTTGTATTTTAATGACTCCGCAAAGACTAGTAAGAACATGAAAATCAGCTCAGGATTCTTGCGGTTTCATGTGTATTGGTAGGAAAGGATAGATCACCTGACCTCTCAACGCCATTTTGTTTTACAGGAAAAGTGTCCATTTTGGGTTTATTTCAAAAGTTCATTTTATAGTTCATAAGTTCATATTGCGTGAGCGTGACACATGGGAGGAGAACATAAGAACATAAGAACTAGGAGCAGGAGTAGGCAATTCAGCCCCTCGAGCCTGCTCCGCCATTCAATATGATCATGGCTGATCTCATCTCGGCCTCAACTCCACTTTCCTACCCATTCTTCATATCCCTTCAACCCTTTACTAATTAAAAATCTGTCTATCTCCTCCTTAAATTTACTCAATGTCCCGGCATCCATCCCTCTCTGGGGTAGTGAATTCCACAGACTCACGACCCTTTGAGAGGAGTAATTTCTCCTCACCTCTGTTTTAAATCTGCCACTGCTTATCCTAAAACTATGACGTCTTGTTCTAGATTGCCCCACCAGAGGAAACATCCTCTCTACGTCTACTTTGCCAATCCCCTTAATCATCTTATATACCTCAATTAGATCTCCTCTCATTCTTCTAAACTCTAGACAGTAAAGGCCTAAACTGCTCAATCTCTCCTCATAAGACAAACCCCTCATCTCTGGAATCAATCTAGTGAACCTCCTCTGAACTGCCTCCAATGCAACTACTTCCCTCCTTAAGTAAGGGGATCAAAACTGTACGCAATACTCCAGGTGCGGTCTCACTAATGCCTTATACAGTTGCAGCAACACTTCGCTACTTTTATACTCTATTCCTTTAGCAATAAATGCCAAAATTCCATTTGCCTTCCTTATTACCTGCTGCACCTGCATACTAGTTTTCTGCGATTCAAACACGAGGACACCCAGATCCCTCTGCAACGAAGCATTCTGAAGTTTCTCTCCATTTAGATAATAATTTGCCTTTCTATTCTTCCAACCAAAATGAATAACCTCACACTTGTCCAGCTTAAACTCTATCTGCCAAATTTTGGCCCATTCACCTATCCTATCCATATCCATTTGTAAATTTATTATTTCTTTATTGCAACTTACTATTCCACCTATTTTAGTGTCATCTGAAAATTTGGCTATAGTACCTTCTATCCCTGCATCCTAGTCGTTAATATAGATTGTAAATAGTTGGGGCCCGAGGACCGAACCCTGTGGCACCCCACTAGTTACATCTTGCCAACCAGAAAAGGACCCATTTATCCCGACTCTATTTTCTGTTGGTTAGCCAATCCTCTGTCCAAGCTAATAAATTGCCCCAACCCCATGTGATCTTACCTTGTGTATTAACCTTATCAAATGCCTTTTGGATGCCCAGATATACTATTTCTACAGGATCCACATTATCCACTTTACTTGTTACATCTTTGAAGGACTCTAGCAAATTAGTCAAACACGAATTACCCTTCATAAAACCATGCTGACTCTGTTAGATTGCAGTTTGACTTTCTAAATGTCCTGTTATTACTTCCTTCATAATAGATTCTAACAATTTCCCAATGACAGATATTAAACTAACTGGTCTATAGTTTCCTATTTTCTGCCTCCCTCCTTTTTTGAATAAGGGCGTTATATTAGCATTTTTCCAATCCACTGGAGCCTTTCCCGCATCCAGGGAATTTTGGAATATTATAACCAATGGATCCATTATCTCTGCTGCCACTTCCTTTAAGACCCTAGGATGTAGGCCATCAGGCCCTGGGGACTTGTCTGCCTTCAATCCCAATAGTTTGCTCAGTATTTTTTCCCTAGTGATGATGATTGTTCTAAGTTCCTCCCTTTCTATAACCTCTCCATTACTTGTTACTATTGGGATGGTACTAGTGTCCTCCACCGTGAAAACTGAGGCAAAATACTGATTTAGTGTCTCTGCCATTTCTGTGTTCCCCACCATTAACTCCCCAGTCTCATCCTTCAAGGGACTATCATTCACTTTCGCTACTCTCTTCCCTTTTATATACTTATACAAGCTTTGCTATCTATTTTTATATTTTGTGTAGTTTTCTTTCATAATTTACTTTTGCTCTTTTTATTAGTTTTTTAGTAACCCTTTGTTGATCTTTAAAAGTTTCCCAATCTTCCATCCTGCCCCTGGCCTTTACAATATGGAGAAGTCATTGCAGAAGATGAGCTAGGTTCATTTGAATAGATAAAAATTAAACCATATGTTATGGGTGTGAACCACAAAAGATGCAATGGAGTGAGGTGTTGAGGATGAATAGCAATAAAGCACCATGGTCACAGTCTCACAAAATGGCTTCCAAATTTGTTGGTGCTGCGCCCATGTTACAGGCCTAAAATGGATGCCAAAGCATCCGCGCAGGGTGTGAATCACCTGCCATAAAGGTTCCAGGTACAGGAGTCTAGGACCCACAACTGAAACCAGTAGATGCTCCTTTGCATATGTAAATTGGGGGCCTGTTTAGGATTTCGTCCTGGTACTGGGCCAGCTGCATTCAGGATAACCAGGTCTGCATGCGGCCTAATCAGCAATAAATGGATTGAGTAACTCAAGGCGAAACAGCAAAACATCCTACCTATTAGGGCTGCACATCTTCCAGTTTTGCCTCAATTCCATTATGTTACATAGACGCTTCATTTCCAACTCATACTTGACTAATCTCCTAAAAGAGACTGCTGGAAAGTGCCACCAAAAAGGTAAGTTTTGTAAGACATACTTACCTTAATTTGGGAAGAGGGAGGATCCTCCCAGATTCATCTCAAAGGCTGTTGCCATTCCCCGGATTGCTGCTATTTCCTCCCTTGGTGGCTTTAGTAAATTTAACAAAAGCAGTCTTGGTGCAGTGTGTAATTCAGAGCCAGACCGATGGGAGAGCTGGGTGGCAATGACATGCTTCTGAGCTAAGAGAGGAGTGGGAAGTTGGAGGTGGGGAAGTATTTGGAGGACCAGAATACATTTTTTAAGGAGGAAATGACTATAGCAGGTTTATGGCACAGAGGGAAATCCTAGAGGGGTGGGCCAAGTTAATAATGAAAACAAACACTGGGCTAATGATAGGTAGTTGAATGACTAGGAGCTGAGTCAGGAAGGGGACAAAAGAGCAGCTGCTTGTCAGATGGAAATCAGTCAAGTGTAAGTTGGAAATGGAACATATCTATGTAAAATAATGGAATTGAGGTGAAACTGAAAGATGCGCAGCCCTAGTAGGTAGGATGTTTTGCTGTTTCCCTTCAGGTACTCAATCCATTTAACACTGAAGCTTACACACACAGCATCCTGGGGATGCAATAGCCTGCCATCCATCTGCTACTGCTTATTTTAAAATTCGCATCCTTGTTTTCAAATCCTTCCATGGTCTCACCCTCCCTATCTCTGTAATCTCCTTCAGCTCCACAACCCTCCAAGATATCTGCGCTCTTGTAATTCTGGCCTCTTGCGGATCCTTGATTTTAATCACTCCACCATTGGTGGCCATGCCTTCAGTTGTCAAGGCCCAAAGCTCTGGAATTCCCTCCCTACACATCTTGACCTCTCTACCTTGCTTTCCTCCTTTAAGACACTCCTTAAAATCTATCTCTTTGACCGCGCTTTTGGCCATCTGACTTAATATTTCCTAATGTGGTTTGATGTCATACTGTGTTTCATAATGCTCCTATGAAGAATCTTGGGAAGTTTTATTACATTAAAGGCACTATATAAATATAAATTGTTGTTGCTTAGCCTTGCCATTGCATCCTAACCTTTGTCCCTCTGTCCTTTTCCTAGATCATTTCAGCAATGGGATTTCCAGCTAAGCAGGAGAGGAGAGCCATCCTTCCAAAGTGTGGCACCTTATAACTTTCCTGGTATCAGCACAGATTGGCACCCCAAGTGGCATAGATAGTGAATTAGAGGAGTCTGCACAGGGTGATTCAGCCAGCACAAGTGTGCAGGAGCAAGTGGAAAGGATAGCCCAGGAAATGGCTCAAATCCTTGCTCTGCTGAAGAGGGCAGAGGTGCAAAGACTTGTGGGACCCAGCCTTCGAAAGAAAAATGTTTTCTGTGCACCAGGAATTTCTGAATGTATTGAACAGACTGCCAGAGAGATACCAGAATATACCAGAGATGGTGGAGAAAGCCTCTTCCATCTTGGTGTGTGGTGTTAACACTCTGCAGTCGACTATGGATTGGGTGATCACCTCAATGGATGCTGTAGCTGGGGCCTCGGGACAGTCGGCAGTCGAAAATCACACCCCCTGCCACCGCCATGCTTTTACTACTTTACAAGGTTGCAGTCTTTTGACCCTTCCAATTTTAGAGTCTGCACTTTAGGAAAATGCTTTTGTACTCAAGTATTTCGAAAAAGATTACTAAATGTGAGCTTGCCATGGATTAAAGTCTAAATCTAATGGTTCAGTAATGAGCCACATTCAGCCCATAAGGATCCCACATACAATATCTTATGGCTGCTGAATTAACTGCTTTCAGGCGGGTTGGCAGTGGAGTACTGTTTTCAGGCAGAGTTCTCACTCACTATCTGATGAGCCCACCAGAAGTGCATGTATGTGAGGATACGTTCGCACTCTGTTAGTATCGTCCAATTTAGGTATTACTCTTTATCTTATCTACATAATCAGAGAAGGCACCTGGTTGACATTCACAGATTAGAATTTATGTTAATTCTCAGATTCAAGAGGTGCTAGAAAGAAAAGCAACAACAGTTCTTGAGTTAGGCAAAATTCCGAGGCCAGTTGAACTGAGCTTTCAGCACATGAGAAGGATATACCAACTTAGAAGATGAAGCATTAGGATTTCAAACCCTTTTCAGGACCAAAGAAAAATCAGAGGAGGTAAATCCATGCCTTTTCACACATAACTACAAACCCGGGTTTAATACCCCAGTACAGTAAGTTCAGAAGGTAACAGAATATCTTCCTGGGTCAGATCCATTAATGTAAATTCAACGAGTTTCCACTACTGAGTTCACCACTGAGGAAAGGGCAGGCAGGAAGTGACACAGCTGCTGGAGCTGAACGTCTGCAGCAGCTTAAAGAAATTGATAGTCCAGCAGAATGAAAATATCCAACGCGGTAGTGAAAATCTACCAATGTGGAAGATTTGATTGATCGCCCTATATTGATTTTACAGGTTTCTGAGGGCATTTCAATTTTTTATCACATTGTGTATTGCCTAGCAACAAAGAACAAAGAACAAAGAACAGTGCAGCACAGGAACAAGCCATTCGGCCCTCCAAGCCTGCCTAAACTAACACCTTCTGCACTTCCGGGGCCCATATCCCTCTATTCCCTTCCTATTCATATATTTGTCAAGATGTCTCTTAAACGTCGCTATCGTATCTGCTTCCACCACCTTCCCTGGCAGCAAGTTCCAGGCACTCACCACTCTCTGTGTAAAAAAACTTGCCTCGCACATCCCCTCTAAACTTTGCCCCTCGCATCTTAAACCTATGTCCCCTAGTAACTGACTCTTCCACCCTGGGAAAAAGCTTCTGACTATCCACTCTGTCCATGCCGCTCATAACTTTGTAAACTCTATCATGTCGCCCCTCCACCTCCGTCATTCCAGTGAAAACAATCCAAGTTTTTCCAACCTCTCCTCATAGCTAATGCCCTCCAGACCAGGCAACATCCTGGTAAACCTCCTCTGTACCCTCTCCAAAGCCTCCACGTCCTTCTGATAGTGTGGCGACCAGAATTGCACGCAATATTCTAAGTGTGGCCTAACTAAAGTTCTGTACAGCTGCAACATGACTTGCCAATTTTTATACTCTATGCCCCGACCGATGAAGGCAAGCATGCCGTATGCCTTCTTGACTACCTTATCCACCTGCGTTGCCACTTTCAGTGACCTGTGGACCTGTATGCCCAGATCTCTCTGCCTGTCAATACTCCTAAGGGTTCTGCCATTTACTGTATATCTCCCACCTGCATTAGACCTTCCAAAATGCATTACCTCACATTTGTCCGGATTAAACTCCATCTGTCATTTCTCCGCCCAAGTCTCCAACCGATCTATATCCTGCTGTATCCTCTGACAATCCTCATCACTATCCGCAACTCCACCAACCTTTGTGTCGTCCGCAAACTTACTAATCAGACCAGCTACATTTTCCTCCAAATCATTTATATATACTACAAACAGCAAAGGTCCCAGCACTGATCCCTGCGGAACACCACTAGTCACATCCCTCCATTCAGAAAAACACCCATCCACTGTTACCCTCTGTCTTCTGTGACTGAGCCAGTTCTGTATCCATCTTGCCAGCTCACCTCTGATCCCGTGTGACTTCACCTTTTGCACCAGTCTGCCATGCGGGATCTTGTCAAAGGCTTTACTAAAGTCCATATAGACAACATCCACCGCCCTTCCCTCATCAATCATCTTCGTCACTTCCTCAAAAAACTCAATCAAATTAGTAAGACACGGCCTCCCCTTCACAAAACCATGCTGTCTCTCACTAATAAGTTCGTTTGTTTCCAAATGGGAGTAAATCCTGTCCCGAAGAATCCTCTCTAATAGTTTCCCTACCACTGACGTAAGGCTCACCGGCCTATCATTTCCTGGATTATCCTTACCACCCTTCTTAAACAAAGGAACAACATTGGCTATTCTCCAGTCCTCTGGGACCTCACCTGTAGCCAATGAGGATGCAAAGATTTCTGTCAAGGCCCCAGCAATTTCTTCCCTTGCCTCCCTCAGTATTCTAGGGTAGATCCCATCAGGCCCTGGGACTTATCTACCTTAATGCTTTGCAAGACACTCAACACCTCCTCCAACGCTGAACAGTTGTTGCACAGAGGCAGGAGTTGTTGAGGCCTTATGAAGACATAGCGAGCAGAATTCCTGGAGCAGCTTGGGAACTACCTCTTGATGTAGGAACAAAAAGAAGATTTCTCCTCACCCCAGCTTACCAGAACTGGGTTCTGCTCTGTTTTCAGGTTCCCCAACCAGAGATCTGTCATAATTCTGTCCTGGCCCCAATCAGATCCATGGAGCTAAGAATTCTTTATTGGTATCATCTTCCAGGAAGATATGGCTTATGTAGGGATGACATTTCATTGGTCCAGTCCTTGCCTAGCTTCTTTTAGTGGCTGCTTGGTTACCAGTTCAATCTGGATGGTGGAAAACAAATGGTGAAGCCTCAAAAGTTTAATTCTCAATTAGCAACAAGAGTAGCGTTTGCACATAGCCAGAACATGTGACAGGGAATTGCAGAAAGCGAATACAGTGGCTGAAAATGAAAGTTGCATCTTATGGGGGAAACGAAACATGTAAAAAAAAACTCATAGTATATGTGCTGATGATGGGAGGAGAACAACAGATGGTCTGGAGGCAGACATATCCAGATAATACAGGAAGATAAGGTCACATAGTTTGGCCTGGTACTCTCTTTAAAAAGTCTAGTATCCTTGTGATTTTTCTGCTAGGGGCGACTAGCAACCCATAGGTTTTGGAGCACAATCATAAAGGAAGAAATTGTTTTCTACATAGGTTTCATATCATGTGCTTTACAGGGCCTATTCCCTGGTTCTGTGCATCAGGGAGAGAAAGCACAACAGAATCATATAATTTGGGTCCAGGAGAAATGCCAATTTTTTTCTGGCCTGCAATTTCCTACTCCTCTAACTTAAGCTGAAGTGCTTGTGCCCATTTCCTGAAATGACTTCCATTAAGGATCTAGATTTAATGCAAATATATTTAAATGATCACAAACACTATTTAATGGTATTTAAGCCGTGCTTGCTCTTTTTCTTTGTGCGCCAATTTGGAATGGGAACAAAGGATGCTGTGTGGGCATAGGAGGTCTTCAAGGGATACTTTGTAATGATTGCCACACTATTTTAGTGTAGTTAGATCTTTTTTCAAATGTCGAAACTGTTTTAACACATTTTTTAAAATGTGGGACAATTTTGTTTCACTCCTGAAGGCATTTTTTTTTAAAAGAACATTTTGAATACAGTATTTAATGGCTTTGCTGGAGCAAAATGAAAGGAGGTATTGCCAGGAAGATCAGTGGGCCCCAAACCACTCTGGCTCGTTAATCCAAGACAACTAACTCAATTCTATAAAAGAAGAAAGAACTTGCATTTATATAGCATTTATATTTGCATTTATAAAAGGAAAATACTGCAGATGCAGGCAATCTGAAATATAAACAGTAAGTGCTGGAAATATACAGCAGGTCTGGCAGGATCTGTGGAGAGAGAAACAGAGTTAACGTTACAGGTCTGTGTTTATTTCATTTATATAGCATCTTTCACGATCTCAGGAAATCCCAAAGTGCTTTACTGCCAATGAAGTACTTTTGACATGTAGTCACTGTTGTAATGCAAGATACACAGCACCTAATTTGTGCACAGCAAGGTGCCACAAACAGAAAAGGTAAATGACCAGATGATCTATTTTAATGATGTTGCTTGAGGGATAAAGGTAGGCATGACACCAGGAGAACTTAATGTTCTTCTTGAAATAGTGCCATAGGATCTTCCATTTCCCCCTGAGAGGCCAGATAGGGCCTTGGATTAATCCCTCAAAATGTGGCCTCTCCAACACTCCATAGGTTAGTAATTGCCACCTTCTCAAGGGCATTTAGGGATGGGGAACAAATGCTGGCCTTGCAAGCGATGCTCACATCCCATGAAAGAGTAAAAGAAACAAAGTTCTATGATCTGCAGCAATGAAACCTACAGGGAACCTGCAACAATGGGTAGCACTATAAATGGTTGGCAAGATCACCACTTCCTTCAAATGTTATTCTGTGAATCATCACTGGCTAACATTTCAATATCTGGAATTGCGTTGCCCACATATGTGTGAAAGGAGTGGCTGTGTTGGTCCATATGGCCAACATTTTTCTTTCCCTTCCCAATGAATACCACAGTTTACATGCCCAAGATCAACACATTGATACATTTCCTAAAGCAGAGGTCACCAATTGCTGCTATGAAGTCAATCTGAGTGCAGCAAGGGTTTCAATTGTACACCATCACCTTTGCCGTGCCCTACTGAAGAATAGCTATGTATAAGAATGCAAAGAAAGTGCTGTGAGGTTGCTTGATGGCTGTGTATGGGTGAACAATAAACATGAATTAGGCTGATAGGCTACGCTTCTGTTATATTCATTCAAATGCCCCTTCTGCTCCTGCATCTGTTTCCAGGTACTGCAGAAACCATAGACAATATTTAGACTGGCTGCTCCTGTCACAAATTGGTGGAATGGGCGGACAGGTGGCAGATGAAGTTCAATGCAGAGAAAAGTAAAGTGATACATTTTGGTAGGAACAATATGGAGAGATAGTATAAAATAAAGGGTATAATTCTAAAGTGAGTGCAGGAGCAGAGGGACCTGGGTTTATATGTGCATAAGTCATTGAAGTTGGCAGGACAGGTTGAGAGAGCGGTTAATAAAGCATACAGTACCCTGGGCTTTATTAATAGGAGCATAGAGTACAAGAGCAAGGAAGTTATGTTGAATTTGTATAAGACACTAGCTCAGCCTCAGCTGGCGTATTGCGTCCAGTTCTGTGCACCACGCTTTAGGAAGGATGTGAAGGCATTACAGAAGGTGCAGAAAAGATTCACGAGAATAGTTCCAGCAATGAGGAACTTGGGTTATGAAGATAGATTCGAGAAGTTGGGACTGTTTTCCTTGGCGAAGAAAAGGCTGAGAGGAGAGTTGACAGAGGTATTCAAAATCATGAGGGATCTGCATAGAGTAGATGGGGAGAAACTGTTCCCACTCATGAAAGTATTGCAAACAAGAGGGCACAGATTTAAAGAAATTGGTAAAATAAGCAAAAGCAACATAAAGAAAAACTTTTTTCACACACCGAGTGGTGAAGGTCTGGAACGCACTGCCTGGGAGTGTGATGGAGGCAGGTTCAATTGAAGCATTCAAAAGGGAACTAGGCTGTAATATAAAAAGGAATAATGTGCAGAACTACGCCAAGAAGGTGGGGGAGTGGCACTAGGTGAAATGCTCATTATGAGAGCCGGTACAGACACGATGGGCCAAATGACCTCCTTCTGCGCTTGTGATTGTGATTCTGTCAGCCTCTAGGTTTCGGTACCCTGAAATGCCTAACAGGGAAAGCCTCCACCCTGTGAAGCAGAATATTCACTTGGTCATTCATCAAACAGGGTGTGGGGAGCTCTGCCATTTGCTCATAAACTCTGTTTCCACATTGTGCTTTCAATCTCACTTAAAAGTTCTTCCAACACCCCTTCCTGCCTTTGCAAAAACTAGAATCCACTGTATTCATTTCTGAACCTCCAGACAGCCTCCTGCAAGCTTTGCCCTTACCTTTAAGTGGGACTTAAGGGTTACAGGCTCCAAATTCTATAATAAACACACCTTGTTCAAGGCTCAAGCTGAGCGGGGAGCATATTTAATTGATTTAAATAATCCAAATCTGCTGAATCTGGTGAGATTAGCTCTTCACTCCATTAGCAAGTATGTGTGCACCAAGCAACAACCCCACAACCATTTTCTTTGGGATTGTGGAAATAATTTTTATGCCATGTATGGGCCATTGTGAAAATAACATGGTCTCACAATTTATCAAAAATAGCTTTGCATGGTAGATAGGTAAATTAATTCATTGGGATATGGAGGAAGGTAGACGTGGCCTCTTTGGGGTTGAAATAGTTCTAAGATGACATGGCTGGCAATGGAAGTTCAAAACTAAGTCAAACCTCTTTGGCAGACTTAGTATTTTAGTATCTGAGCCAGATAGGTCTCCAGTACTCCAGGGCATGGTTGATGACTGACCAGTCAGCCTGATTCACTAACCGAAGCTAAAGTAGATCTATCACATGCCATGAAATAAAATAGCTTAATGAAGAATATCTAGCCCTGTCTTACCAACTGTTTGCTTGGATCATCTTCAAAAAGATTAAAAAGTGCTCAAGGCGGTCTGTGAAAAAGACCATTTTGTGTTACTGTTAGATATAGAGTGTAGGGACTCCACAAAATGTTAGATGCTCAGAGGGCTTACAGAAGTGACTACCACTACTGTAATTAAGACAATATCTATGGCTAATTTTTAACAGTTATTGAATAAGGTGCAGATTTGTTACACAGGATCGGTAGCCCTGTATGTTACCCCAGGATTTCCAGAGCTTAAAGAAAGTTACTGCAGCAGTTCTTCCCCACAGACTGAAGAGTCTGCGTTCTATGGCACATTGCTGACATGGGGGCAAATACTGTTTTTTTCATTGAACAACCTCCCCGACCAGAAGTTTTCAAGCACTTCGGACCAACCAGAAGGTCCCGAGGCTAGTGGCCAGCAATACATCTTGAAGCCTGCAGCTTCTCTAGAACTTCCTCCCCAGTGCCCTACCAGCGAATAGGCCTACACAGGGTTGCCCCCGCCAAAGGCCGTGTTAATGGACTAGGGCAGGAAATAGCATTGCTCCTGGGCTTGGATTGGCTCAGTGTCCTGTTCCTCTCCAGTGGGATGCAAATGAGCTTGGGGGCTGGGGGAGGAAAATCAGCCCCGGTCTTGTTCTTGTGTCTTTGTTTTGTTTAAACAGGAAGAACTGATGACAGGAGTGTGAGGACAGCAACTAAAACAAGATTGCAGTTGTTGCTATAAAAGTAAGAGCAAGTGGTTATATATAAGCTTAAAAAAAAACCCAGCGAAATGAAAATTTTTAGCTCTCATGAGGAACAGATGGTTTTAGTTGCTGCTTTACGAACACTTAAATTAACTCTTAATCCGAATCATAGGGAATGTAATTCAAACCAGTTGCAGCTTATTTAGCAGCATTAAAACATTAATAAATTAGCATTTTTCTCGTCTATCTCCAATACACATTTTGCTTTGTGAGGTATTCTCCTGCTAACCAACATCACTAAAACAGATTGGGGGAAAAATTCAATAGCTCCCCGAAAACAAGCGGGGGGATCGTGATTACCCACTGGCCACTGCTTCCGACGCAGGCAGCAGCTAACATTGTGCTGCCTGCTAACTAACATGACTGCAGAGTGCAGTCAGCACTAACCACATTATTAAGTGGCTGCACGCCTCAACCACGTCTCAGCACTCTGCGAACTGCTTTGCCTGTGCTGGGACGAGGGAGCAGTACCACAGGACATGCGTGATGCCAGTATCATCACCCTCGATAAAAACAAAGGTGACCGCGGTGACTGCAACAACTACCGTGGAATCTCCCTGCTCAGCATAGTGGGGAAAGTCTTCGCTCAAGTCGCTTTAAACAGGCTCCAGAAGCTGGCCGAGCGTGTCTACCCTGAGGCTTTTGAGCAGAGAGATTGACCATTGACATGCTGTTCTCCCGTCGCCAGCTACAGGAGAAAAGCCGCGAACAACAGATGCCCCTCTACGTTGCTTTCATTGATCTTACCAAAGCCTTTGACCTCATCAGCAGACGTGGTCTCTTCAGACTACTAGAAAAGATTGGCTGTCCACCAAAGTTACTAAGTATCATTACCTCATTCCATGATAATATGAAAGGCACAATTCAGCATAGCGACACCTCATCAGACCCCTTTTCCTATCCTGAGTGGCGTGAAACAGGGCTGTGTTCTCTGTTTGGGATTTTCTTCTCCCTGCTGCTCTCACATGCATTCAAGTCTTCAAGTCTTCCTCCACACAAGATCAGGTGGCAGGTTGTTCAACCTTGCCCGTCTAAGAGCGAAGACCAAAGTACAGAAAGTTTTCATCAGGGAACTCCTCTTTGCTCACGATGCTGCATTAACATCTCACACTGAAGAGTGTCTGCGGAGTCTCATCGACAGGATTGCAGCTGCCTGCAACGAATTTGGCCTAACCATCAGCCTCAAGAAAACGAACATCATTGGAAAAGGACGTCAGAAATGCTCCATCCATCAAAATCGGCGACCACACTCTGGAAGTGGTTCAAGAGTTCACCTACCTAGGCTCAACTATCACCAGTAACCTGTCTCTCAATGCAGAAATCAACGAGCGCATGGGAAAGGCTTCCACTGCCATGTCCAGACTGGCCAAGAGAATGTGGGAAAATGGCGCACTGACACGGAACACAAAAGTCCAAGTATATCAAGCCTGTGTCCTCAATACCTTGCTCTACGGCAGCGAGGCCTGGACAACGTACGTCAGCCAAGAGTGACGTCTCAATTCATTCCATCTTCGCTGCCTCCAGAGAATCCTTGGCATCAGGTGGCAGGACCGTATCTCCAACACAGAAGTCCTCGAGGCAGCCAACATCCCCAGCATATACACCCTACTGAGTCAGTGGCGCTTGAGATGGCTTGGCCATGTGAGCCACATGGAAGATGGCAGGATCCCCAAGGAAACATTGTACATCGAGCTCGCCACGGGTATCAGACCCACCGGCCGTCCATGTCTCCGCTTTAAAGACGTCTGCAAACACGACATGAAGTCCTGTGACATTGATCACAAGTCGTGGGAGTCAGTTGCCAGCAATCACCAGAGCTGGCGGGCAGCCATAAAGGCGGGGCTAAAGTGTGGCGAGTCGAAGAGACTTAGCAGTTGGCAGGATAAAAGACAGAAGCGCAAGGGGAGAGCCAACTGTATAACAGCCCCGACAACCAATTTTATCTGTAGCACCTGTGGAAGAGTCTGTCACTCTAGAATTGGCCTTTATAGCCACTCCAGGTGCTGCTTCACAATCCACTGACCACCTCCAGGCACTTACCCATTGTCTCCCGAGACAAGGAGGCCAAAGAAAGAATGCCTCAACTAGGGCACCAGTTCAAGCTAGCCTGCACTATTTAAAGGCAGCCTGCGCCTCTTAAAGGGGAGGGGCATTTGGCTGTAGCAGTTGCTGGAAGTCATTCTGCAACTGATTCTGACTTGAGAAACAAGATTTTCCTATGCTACACTGGAGGCCTCGGTCGAGGAGGTGCAGAAGAGAGAGGTGCTCCATTCACAAGGAACCAGGAAGTCCGCCAGCCAAACTCTCTGAAGACAGTAGGACCAGATAGTCGGTCAATTCCGGGAGTCAGGCCCCGAGGACTGGATGCAGTTTACCAAAATGTTCAATAACCTAACGTTAGTGGTCAAGGTCAGTGAATGCATCTTCAAATGCCATATCCAACCAACTGATCCACTAGCCTCAGATACTGCTAAATTTACCATACCCACATCACACACCTACCAACAATCTCTATCAAGGGCTCATGCCTAACATTCAGAGCTTCAACTTGCCTTCACACACTTAGAACTGCTGCAAGCCTCACGCTTCCATCTCACTGCTTTCACACACTGCCAGCTGTTCAACCATGACAGTCACATCAGCCAAGCACTACACTTACCCACACACTTCCCTCTCTCTTGTACGACAAGGTGGCGCACAACTGGAGGCAGCAGGTGCTAACCAACGGGGGACGGGCATAGCTGCATGTCCTAATCCTCATGGAGGAGATGGCGCACGTCATCATTGGAGCATCCATTGCTGATGCTGTGGCCAATGACAGGGTTGAAACCATCAAAGATGTTGGTATCCTCATACCTAATCCTCCCTTTCACATCCCACCTCCCACTCATCCCACAATCTCTTCTAGAAGCTGCAGATGGTCTAAAAATGCACTTCTTACATGTCCCCCCTCCTCTCACCACAACCCTACCCTTGTGCCTTTTGCCTTTCAGATACCCAAGAACTGTCACCTGGCCAAACAGTGGCAGAAGAGCAACAAGGCACTGATGATGAAGAAACACCATCACTCAATCTCACACTTGTAGTTACCAACTGAGATACTGATGCTGCATGTAATTTAGCAGGGAACTTAGAGGCAGGATATGCATGTGGTGAGACAATGGGCATGAGGGGCCTGCAGCAGGACAATAGGCAAGGGTGGCGCAAGTATCAGCTTCCCAGAGGGTGAGGTTGCACACGAGTTCTGCTGCAGAGGCCTCGGATGAGCACTTCAATGGGACGGCCTACAGAGAAAGGCTGATGGGTATGACAAAGTGAAATGCTCAATGCATTGGCAGGCCTGCCGGAAAGCCTGACCGGAATGCTAAGGAGCATGGAAGAATCCAGCACCAGCTTTGCTCAAAGTTTGGAGCCCATCCTTTCCAGCAGAGAAGTGGTGGCCAACTCCATTAGCACACTTGTGGAGCCTGCCATGATGCAGCGTCTTAATGGCTAATGTCTCAGTTTCCATTGCAGCACAACCATCCAATGTCTGGGTGCTGCAGTGGAAGCTCAGACCTCTGTCATGCAAGCTCAGCTTCCAGCCATGGAAATTTCAAAAGCTGCCGGGTACTGCAGAACTTTTCCCGGGTGGTCCAGGCAGTAGGTGTGTTGTTCCAGCAGGTCAATGGTCTGCTCCATCACATTTCATGTGGCAACATGGCCTTCATTCCAACCTGCACACGTGTGTGTGAGTTGTGCAGAGTCATCAACCATTTGGTCAGCTGATAGCCCTTATTGCCCAGTAGCTGCCCTTAGGTTTGCTGTGGTGGCTGAAATGTAAATAGCCACAAAATGAAGGCAATTCTGACTTATGCCAAGATACGGGGCGTTGAACTGCATGACTCATTGCCTATGGTCAAATACCAGCTAGACATTGAGGGAGTGGAATCATTTACAAATGTGGTACATCTCAGAATTGATATGCAATGCCCACAAAGTGATATGCATGGAGTCAATGGGGAAGCCTGCAATCCTGGTGAAGCCACATGCACACTCTGCTTGCTGCTCTCTGGCAAGAGAAAATGAAATGTAGTCAGCTCTCTTTGAATAGAGAGCATCAGTGACCTCCCTTACACAATGGTGGACAGCAAACTGCGAGATGTTGCGAATATCTCCAGCTCCAGCCTGGAAGTTTAGTTTAGTTTAGTTTAGAGATACAGCACTGAAACAGGCCCTTCGGCCCACCGAGTCTGTGCCGACCATTAACCACCCATTTATACGAATCCTACACTAATCCCATATTCCTGTCACATCCCCAACTGTCCCTATATATTTCCCTACCACCTACCTATACTAGGGGCAATTTATAATAAGCAGCCAAACGCTTAAACGTTCAAGGCCACAGTCACCTTCACAGGTACTGGCAATGCTGTCCTCCCCCTGCTCTGAGGCTGCACTTGTGGTTGCAGCAGGTAGCAGATTTCAGTGAGGATATCCTTAATAAAATGCAGATGTCTCACACATTCTTCTTCACTGAGGTTCAGGTAGAAGAACTGCTCCCTGAACACCTCGGGAGGATGTGACCTCCTGCTGAAAGTCCTTCTCCCCTTCCCTGCTTGTCCTGCTGTGTGTCACCTCTATTCATTCTCCAAGTCAAGGCGCATTCCAAGGGGAATGCACACTACTGCACCCATGTCTGGGAGTAACTGGTTTGTGCAGAAACCTTGAAATCAATCCTTCAGCACTTGTCTCACCACATCCTGTAGTCTTTAGCAACTTTAAAGAACTCTAGAAAGTACTGACACTTGTACAATCATAGCAACAGCCAGTAAAAATCAATCAACAACCAGCTGAAAGTAGTTGATGATCCCTTTAAATAGCACTGGTGAAGATGGAGGAGAGGTCCTTCCTGCTGCTGAACACGTGTTCAGCCATGCACAATTAAGAGAGGGTGTCAAGATTAGATTTTTAGATTAGAGATACAGCACTGAAACAGGCCCTTCGGCCCACCGAGTCTGTGCCGAACATCAACCACCCATTTACACTAATCCTACACTAATCCCACATTCCCACCAAACACCCCCACCTGTCCCTATATTTCCCGACCACCTACCTACACTAGTGACAATTTATAATGGCCAATTTACCTATCAACCTGCAAGTCTTTTGGCTTGTGGGAGGAAACCGGAGCACCCGGAGAAAACCCACGCAGACACAGGGAGAACTTGCAAACTCCACACAGGCAGTACCTGGAATCGAACCCAGGTCCCTGGAGCTGTGAGGCTGCGGTGCTAACCACTGCGCCACTGTGCCGCCCAACTGCAGCATTGAGCTCCAAAATGGCAGAGTTGATGTCAAATCAACATTCCACGCCGATGGCATCATGATCTGCCTACTCTGCATACTTCCAGTGGAGGTTCACTGTATGCTTGCTAACACTCTCACCAAAATGGCATCCAATGCAACTTTCACCAGAAGTGCACACGCTTGCCACAAACACCATTTTGGACCTCTAAGACCACTCATTGCATCCAAAACCAGGGGCTGTGCACCTGAATTTTATGATCTTTACCTGGTCATTTAGCTCATTGCTGTTTGTAAGACCTTGCTGTATGCAAATTAGCTGCCATATTTCCCTGCATTGCATCAGCTCCTACACTTCAAAAAGTACGTAACTGACTGTGACGCACTCTGGGATGTTTTGAGATCATGGAAAATACCACATAACTGCTTTTTTCTTTCATGGCCACAGTTATGGTACAGGATTTATTTTTAAATTTGCCTAGATCATCTTTTTCATGCAGTTTTAAATGGGATCTTTTCACAACTTTGAATGTAGCTATTCCTAATATAAAGAAAACTTTTTTTTCCATCATTTCTGCCAATCCATAAAAATGCTTCATGCAGTACATCTGGATTTTAAATGGCATCAGTGTAGGGCATATCAAAAGTGCTTTGAAAAATAAAAATGTGCTCAACCAGCAAGTTGGCCTTTTTGCAAGCCTGGTAAACATTGTTTTGATGCATTACAGAAACCCTCTCTAATGTTCCTAAGCACTTTACTACACATCTGCAGAAATCACTAACGCTGACCTTTCACCATCATCTTCATAGAAATGCCCTTGGATACTGGCAGTGTACTTTTGTTTCAAATTAATATGCATGAAACACTGCATTAGCTGATACAGCTCCACACTGCACAACTCAGTTCAGACCATAGTGATAAAGCAAACACAGCATTGCACAAGGAAGCTCTATAAACGGAACAGAATTAAACTAGACAAGTAAACTACCATTAGACCTACAATCTCAGTTGTTTATAATGACCTGCTAGCTTCCATCAATGTCAGCAGGGTTACTGATATCTGGACCATATGGACTGCAGCCAGTAACAAAATTAAGATAAGTGGTAAGTTGAACAATATCTTTCTGAGCTGATGATATCCAAATCCAAATATTGGAGGAAATCCTTCAGGAGTTTTCCCAAGAGAGATCTCTTTTCTCAGTAGCTTCTGCACAGTACTAACTGATATAGGGTTTGCCAGTCAGAAATAGTTACTTGCTGCAAGCCAGAATCAGAGCAAATCCAGAGATACCTGGTTTTCATTTTGCTAAAAATATACATTTGCAAGAGTGACAACCACCTATCCAATTCTCCCTTATCTTTTTCCACACTATCTACCACCATTGCCTCTGTTGACAGTCTGTTCTACAAACCAGTGGGATCTCAGCTGTCCTCCAATTCTGACCTCTTGCATAGCCCCAATTTTCATTGCTCCACCACTGGCAGCTGTGCCTTCAGCTGCCTAGGCCCCAAGCTCTGGAATTCCCTCCCTAGACCTGTCTGCCTCTCTCTCCTCCTTTAAGATGCTCCTTAAAACCTATATCTTTGACCAAGCTTATGGTCACCTGCCCTAATATCTCCTTACATGGTCAATTGCTGGATATTGGTCCGAGATATTTTATTACGTAAAGGCACTATAACAATTTGTTGTTGTTTACACTTTCTGTATAAAGCATACCGTTCTAAACTGTATGTACACTTTCTCACCTCTAAACTTGAGTCTGTGTTACATGTGTTTGTAGCAATTTCAAACATGTTAACAGAGTTCAATTTATCTAATCTCTAATGAACCTTGCATATTTGAATAGCATCTCCCTTGAGCGTATTCCTCTTCGGAGTAATAATCCCATACTCATCAATTCTCCACATAGCTCAGGTGCCTTATGCTAGATATCAGTTTGGTTGCTTGTTTCTGCATTGTTTTAAGTGCCTAGATATCCTTTACTACAGCAACTGGAATTGTACATGGTATTCCAGGTGTGGTTTTGCCAGTGCCCAGTACAGACTCATTAACACCTCCTAGGATTCATGCTCTGCCCCACTTGCTATAAATCCCAAGATTTAGTTTGCTTTTCATATTACTGCCACCTGACGCACATTGGTTTCGGGGAGCAGCTCTTTCTCCTGTGTTGTACTCTATAACAATTAAAGTTATATTCCCATGGGTTATTTTCTTTCGTTTGTCCATTGTGTCAAAATTCAGACACACCCATTTCTGGGCACAAGGTGACATCACTGCACCTGAACAATAAAGACTGAGGCACCTCAATATTAGGCCAGTATGGCACGAACAAGTAGCCAGTCAACAGGTAAGTCAGGACCAGGTTGGAGAGAAATGGAGGCTTGTGAGGGCATTCAAGGCGGGGAGGAGGTATGGTGAAAGGCAGCCCGCTTAAAAAAAAAATGTGGGGTCAGGAATAGTACTCCTAACCCTTTTGGCTCCACATTCAAGTATGTATATTTCAAAAACTTACCACATCGGTAACAGGAGATCCCAATTTCCTCAGATGCAATGAGAGCCTCAAACTGGCATTAGGTCCCTTATTTGTATTTGCCTAATGCCTCTTTCAAGCATTTTTAGTCCTTTTCCAATATGGCAGGTGAGATATTGGGACCTTAGTAGGCCCATTGGCACCCAAAAAACTGGCAGTTTGCAGCTGAATTTATAGGCCACTGTCTTATATTTATCCACATTAAATATCATCTTTCATTTATCAGCTTACTTTGCCAATAGTAAGTTCGACAGTTTTGTTTTTGTCTCCGGCTCCAAATCAATTACACACTTTGGAAATGGCAACAGCCCCAGCATTGATCTTTATGGCCACCCAGAGTAATCCTTTCCATGTCGACACAGCTCCAATCACTACTATTCTTTGCTTACTTTGATTTGGCCAGCTCTACACCCACCTCAGAAGCTTGCCTTCTATACTACGCATTTCCTTTGTGTGAAATACGGTTGTGTAACACAGTATAAGAAACATTTCCTATCTATATATGTTTCACATCAATAAATTTCTGTATCAACAAGGTTTATCATTTCAAAGTAAAACCTTCCTCCCATATTTCCACACTAGTACTCCACACTTGGAATATTGTGTTCAGTTCTGGTTGCCTCATTATAGGAAGGATGTGGAAGCTTCAGAGAGGGTGCAGAGGAGATTTACCAGGATGGTGCCTGGACTGGAGGGCATGTCTTACGAAGAAAGGTTGAGGGAGCTACGGCTTTTCTCATTGGCGCGAAGAAGGATGAGAGGTGACTTGATAGAGGGGTACAAGATGATGAGAGGCATAGATCGAGTGGATAGCCAGAGACCTTTTCCCAGGGTGGAAAAGGGCTATCACCAGGGGGCATAATTTTAAGGTGATTGGAGGAAGGTTTCGGGGAGATGTCAGAAGTAGGTTCTTTACACAGAGAGTGGTGGGTGCATGGAATGCACTGCCAGCGGTGGTAGTAGAAGCAGATACATTAGGGACATTTAAGCGACTATTGGATAGATACATGGATGATAGTAGTATGAAGGGTATGTAGGTAGTTTGATCTTAGAGTAGGTTAAAGGTTCGGCACAACATCGTGGGCCGAAGGGCCTGTACTGTGCTGTACTGTTCTATGTTCTCTTTCATGGTCATTGGCTTATAGGTAACCTGTGTTGTCCCTACATGTCTTTTCAAAGACCTGCCCATTTACCTCCTCTCTCCTCACTATCCCAGGCCCCAAACACTCCTTTCAGGTGAAGCAGTGATTTACTTGCACTTCTTTCAATGTAGTATACTGCATTCGCTGCTCACAATGTGGTCTCTTCTACATTGGGGAGACCAAGCGCAGACTGGGTGACCGCTTTGCGGAACATCTCCGCTCAGTCCGCAAGCAGGACCCTGAGCTTCCGGTTGCTTGCCATTTCAACACTCCCCCCTGCTCTCATGCTCACATCTCTGTCCTGGGATTGCTGCAGTGTTCCAGTGAACATCAACACAAGCTCAAGGAACAGCATCTCATCTACCGATTAGGCACACTACAGCCTGCCGGACTGAACATTGAGTTCAATAATTTCAGAGCATGACAGCCCCCCATTTTACTTTCATTTTTACTTGTTTTTTCTTTTCTCTTTTTTACATTTTTTACAACCTTTTTTTGCATTTATTTCATTTCACCTTAGTTTGTTCAGTTTGCTTACCCACTGTTTTTTTTCATGTTTGCACTTGCTGCTGTTCAATATTCAGTCCGTTAACACCTTTTCTGTACTAATGCTTTGTCTTTCAACACACCATTAACATATTGTTTGCCATATGACCTTCTGGTCAGCTATGTGGCCTTGTCCAATCTACACCTTCTCCTTTGTTATCTCTTACCCTACCCCCACCTCACTTGCTTATAACCTGTGACATTTTTAATATTTGTCAGTTCTGAAGAAGGGTCACGGACCCGAAACGTTAACTCTGCTTCT
This sequence comes from Heterodontus francisci, assembly GCF_036365525.1. Lineage (NCBI taxonomy): Eukaryota > Metazoa > Chordata > Chondrichthyes > Heterodontiformes > Heterodontidae > Heterodontus > Heterodontus francisci. The sequence continues at coordinate 31,602,772 of NC_090376.1, read as the reverse complement.
CTTTCCACAGATGCTGCCAGACCTGCTGAGTGGTTCCAGCATTTCTTGTTTTTATGTCTTTTAAAAGATTGGGGCACCATTCTATTTCTAATAATTCACAAGCTCACCCCTCAAAATCAGCTTCTTTAAAGTTGAATATTCTTATTGCTTTTATCCTCTGTTCCATTATTTGACAACATAATTCCTGCTCCAATCTCTATTGACCTGGTGGTCTATAGCAGACACTTGTAGTTAGTTTACTTCTGTTCATGTCTCTCATCCCAATTCTTAAGGTTTCCACCATATCTACAGCTGGACCAGTAATAAGACAGCACCTTACCCTCCCCAGAGTTTCAGTGAATGGAAATGTAACTTCTTAAATCTACAAACTATCTTAAAATGTAGAATCCCTTTTTGACTTCAGAGATTGTTGTCAGTTGTACTGCTGTGAGTGGTCCATGAGTTCAAGCCACTCCACATCACAACTTTACGAATTAATAATTTAGGATTAAAATAATTCTTAACTTTTACTTATACAGATTACGAGGTCATAAAATGAGCCAAGCAACTTAGCTTTAAGTTTGTAACTTATTTAGAAGTTCTGGGTTTGAAGAGACTGAAAGTCTTTGTGTACAGTGCAAATTTATATAATGGGATGCTGATTTTCTACTTTGAATAAATGGACTTGAAATGTTTGAGGTATATATACATCAATTTATTCATAACTGATTAGAATTTCAACGAATAATAAGCAAATTAAATCTATATTTAAATCTAAGTGACAGTGGTATGAAAAATGTCTTAAATGCAGGAGTTGATAATTGCTTTCCAACTGTTTCCAGTGAGTGTAGCAAAGGAGCTGCGCAACAATCCCAAGAAAGTATGCAGTGGCATAACTAATGAGGAAAGTCATTTACTTCACAAATTCATTTTACTTTTCAGATCCAGATAGCTTCCACCCCAGGCTGCTAAAGGAAGTGAGGGTGGAGAAAGTAGAAGGACGTGCCATAATCTTCCAATGTTTCCCCCAGTATGGGAGGGGTGAGAGGATTGGAGAGTGGCACATGTGACACCCTTATTAAAAAAAGGATGTAAGGACATTCCAAGTAACTACAGGCCAGTTTTTTTTTTAATCGTTCATGGAATGTGGGCATCACTGGCTAGGCCAGCATTTATTGCCCATCGCTAACTGCCATTGAGGTGGTGGTGGTGAGCTGCCTTCTTAAACCACTGCAGTCCATGTGCGGTAGGTACACCTACAGTCCTGTTAGGAAGTTTCAGAATTTTGACCCAGCGACAGTGAAGGAACAGTGATATAGTTCCAAGTCAGGATAGTGTGTGACTTGGAGGGGAACTTGCTATGCATTTGCTGCCTTTGTCCTTCCAGTTGGTAGAGGTCGCGGGTTTGGAAGCTGCTGTCGAAGGAGACTTGGTGAGTTGCTGCAGTGCATCATGTCGATAGTACACACTGCTGCCACTGTGCGTCAGTGGTAGAGGGAGTGAATGTTTGTGGATGGGGTGCCAATCAAGCGAGCTGCTTTGTCCTGGATGATGTCGAGCTTCTGGAGTGTTGTTGGAGCTGCACCCATCCAGACAAGTGGAGAGTATTCCACCACACTCCTGACTTGTGCCTCATAGATGGTGGACAGGCTTTGGGGAGTTAGGAGGTGAGTTACTCGCTGCAGGATTCCTAGCCTCTGACCTGCTCTTGTAGCCACAGTATTTATAGGTAACCCCCCAGGATGTTGATAGTGCGTGATTCAGCGATCGTAATTCAATTGAATGTCAAGGGGAAATAGCCAGATTCTCTCTTGTTGGAGATGGTCATTGCCTGGCATTTGTGTGGCGCAAATGTTACTTGCTACTTATCAGTCCATGCCTGGATATTGTCCAGGTCTTGCTTCATTCCTAATCGGACTGCTTCAGTACTTGAGAAGTCGTGAATGGTGAACACTGTGGAATTATCAGCAAACATCCCCACTTCTGACCTTATGATTGAAGGAAGGTTATTGATGAAGCAGCTGAAGATGGTTGGGCCTAGGACACTACCCTGAGGAACTCCTGCAGTGATATCCTGGAGCTGAGATGATTGACCTCCAACAACCACAACCGTCTTTCTTTCAACTAGGTACGACTCCAACCAGCGGAGAGTTTTCCCCCGATTCCCATTGACTCCAGATTTGCTAGGGCATACTCAGTCAAATGCTGCCTTGATGGCAAGGGCAGTCACTCTCACCTCACCTCTTGAGTTCAACTCTTGTCCATATTTAGGCCAAAACTGTAATGAGATCAAAGCTGAGTGGCCCTGACGGAACCCAAAATGAGCGTCAGTGAGCATGTTATTGCTAAGCAAGTGCCTCTTGATAGCACTGTCGACGACACCTTACATCACTTTACTGATGATTGAGAGTAGACTGATGGGGCGGTAATTGGCCAGGTTGGACTTATCTTGCTCTTTGTGTACAGGACATACTTGGACAATTTTCCACATTGCCAGGTAGGTGCCAGTGTTGTAGCTATACTGGAACAGCTTGGCTAGGGGCGTGGCATGTTCTGCAGGACAGGTCTTTAGTACTATTGCTGGAATGTTGTCAGGGCCCATAGCCTTTGCAGTATCCAGTGCCTTCAGTCGTTTCTTGATATCACGTGAAATGAATCAAATTGGGTGAAGACTGGCATCTGTGATGCTGGGGACTTAAAGGAGGAGGCCGAGTGGATCATCAACTTGGCACTCTGGCTGCCGATTGTTGCAAATGCTTCAGCCTTATCTTTTGTACTGATGTACTGGGCTCCCCCATCATTGAGAATGGGGATATTTGTGGAGCCACCTCCTCCAGTTAGTTGTTTAATTATCCACCACCATTCACGACTAGATGTGGCAGGACTGCAAAGCTTAGATCTGATCCATTGGTTATAGGATCACTTAGCTCAAGCGCATGCGCTTGAGATGGCTTGGCCATGTGAGCCGCATGGAAGATGGCAGGACCCCCAAGGACACTTTGTACAGCGAGCTCGCCACTGGTATCAGACCCACCGGCCGTCCATGACGCTGCTTTAAAGACGTCTGCAAACATGACATAAAGTCCTGTGACATTGACCACAAGTCGTGGGAGTCAGTTGCCAGCGATCGCCAGAGCTGGCAGGCAGCCATAAAGGCGGGGCTAAAGTGTGGCGAGTCGAAGAGACTTAGCAGTTGGCAGGATAAAAGACAGAAGCGCAAGGGGAGAGCCAACTGTGTAACAGCCCCGGCAACCAATTTTATCTGTAGCACCTGTGGAAGAGTCTGTCACTCTAGAATTGGCCTTTATAGCAACTCCAGGCGCTGCTTCACAATCCACTGACCACCTCCAGGCACTTACCCATTGTCTCTTGAGACAAGGAGGCCAAAGAAGAAGAATGTAGTTTAGACTATTTGGCATGCAAGTAGTCCTGGGTTGCAGCTTCACCAGGTTGACACCTTGTTTTGAGGTATGCCTGGTGCTGCTCCTGGCATACCTTCCTGCACTCTTCATTGAACCAAGGCTGTCCCCTGGCTTGATGGTAATGGTACAGTAGGGAATATGCCAGGCCATGTGGTTAGAGATTGTCGTCGAGTACAATTCTGCTGCTGCTAATGGCCCACAGCACCTCATCGATGTCCAGTTCAGAGTTGCATTCCGGACGGTGCTAGTGCGACACAATGCAATGGAGGGGATCCTCATGTGAAGACAGAACTTTATCTCCACAAGGACTGTGCGGTGGTCACTCCTACCAATATTGTTGCGGACAGATACATCTGCAGCAGGCAGATTGGTGAGGACGAAGTCAAGTATAGTTTAACATCAGTGGTGGGCAATTAGGGGCAGGGGGTGGTGGAAACAGGCACTTGCAAGCTGAGTTAACTAAGGAGAGCTAGCACGGATTTGTAAAAGACAGATTGTATTTCGCTAATCTAATTGAACTTTTTGATGAAGTAACAGAGAAGGTTGATGAAGAGATTGCAGTGGTTGCTGTCTATATGGATATTTAGAAAGTGTTTGTTGAAGTACCACATAAAAGGCTGGTAAATAATTTCAGGTTCATGGAATAGGAGAGTCCGTGTCATGGTAAATGGTTGTTTTCCAGACTTGAAAAGGGTAGATAGTAGTGTTCCCCAATGGTCAAAAGTGAGGATGATACCAAATAGACAGTAGTAGGGCATAGACAGGCTAGCAGAATGGCAAACAATTAGCATATAGAATTTAATATAAAAAGTGTGAGGTGACGCATTTTAGCAGAAGGAATAGGAAGAGGGAATATAGACTAAATGGCACACTTCTAAAGAATATGCAAGGCCAAAGGGACCTGGGGTTCATGTGCATAGATCTTTGAAGGTGGAAAGACATATTGAGAGAGTGATTAGCAAAACACATCTTGGGCTTCATAAATAGAGGCATTGAGCATAAAAGCAGGGAAGTTATGCTGAAGCGTTAAAAAGATTTGGTTAGGCCACAAGTAGTGGCCCAGTTCTGGTCACCACACTTTAGGATGCGAGGGACCTTGACAAGTTGCAGAGGAGATTTACCAGAATAGTTCCAGGGATGAGAGATTTTAGCTACAGGGTTGAGAAGCTGGAGTTGTTCTCCTTGCAGCAAAGTAGATTACGAATTACAATTGATAAAGGTGTACAAGATTACAATAGGTTTAGATAACATAGACAAAGAAAAATTGTTCCCATTAGTTGATCATACAAGGACCAGAGGACACAGATTTAAGGTTTTGGGCAAAAGATGCTGGGGGGGTTGGGGGTAAGAGATGGGTGGCAGATGTGAGGAAGAACGTTTTTTAAAACAGCAATAATAACCTGGAATACCCTGCCTACGCAGGTGGTGGAAGAGGAGACAATGATTTCAAAAAGAAATTTGATGGGCACTTGAGGGAAATATACTTGCAGGCCTATGGGGATAGAGCAGGGGAATGGGACTGAGTGGATTGTTCTACACAGAACTGGCATGGGTTCGATGGGCCGAATGGCCTCCTTCTGTGCCAAAATGACTGACTAATTTATTATCAAAGTAACAATGAGGCTAATGGTGCTCTCCATTATTTATGCACAAATACTAAAGAAAGGGGCAGATGTGCAGTTAAGAAATGAAATCTAAAAGTTAGCATCAGATGTGCCACTCCATTGTTAGCTTTGCAAAAACAGTATCTCATTTTTCTCACTCACCATTGAATTGCGTTGAACAGTGTAATGTTACTGTACTTGCATGGTAGATATGAACTAAACTCCCCACAGAAAGTCAAGTTCATTTCGGTCTAAGCACCCTATTAATGATGTGGTAAGTATTAAAATACTACCAGTCAACCTCTCTGCCACTGATAATTACCTATTGTAAGTATTTGTCTCATGTTTTAATTATTTGAAATTTTTACAATGTAAAATGTAATTTTAAAAATCATTTTACTTTTCTTTTGTCTCTCAATCGAACTGTTCTTTCTATCTCTGTACCTGATTTGACATTGAATTCACCCACACTAATTTACATGTCCTTCCCAGCCCTGACGCTCCTAATTTCACAATCCTTCAATCTGATTAGTTAAGGAGATATACAGTTGCTTGCCCTGTTCACTTGGGTCCCCGGTGTCTTGTTTCCCTTGCTGTGACATTATCAGTTCATACTTTCAGCCATTTGTCATCAAAAAATTTAAAAACCTAAAATGTGCAAGAGCAAGTCTAGCTAATGGCAGATATCATTAGATGCACATATACAGCAAATTATGGCTTGACATTTCCAGTGTGGTCAGAGCTTCAAGTCTTCAGACTTACCTGCTGTATTAGTATCTGTGCAAAACATCATCCATTCTGTCCTGCTCTGTACACCATTTGGCTTTAATACCTTTCCTACCTTCATTCATCTTTATATTTCTTTTTGGATCTGTTGTATTTACCCTTCCTCCCACCTTATTGATCTAGATCCTCCTCCACTGTTTTATTGGTACTAGTCCGATTCAGATGAAATCCATTGTCTGTATAATTTCCTCCTGTCCCATAATTTATCCTAATGTCCTAGGAAATTGAAACCCTTCATTCTACACCTTTTAAACCATACATTGACATGTCTAATTTGCCCCTCCCCAGCAGCAAGTCACACCAGAAATACTACCCAGATGACCACCTTCATGTTTTCACACTTTAGTCTGGAAGCTCACCTCCGCAACATTCCCTGTAAACCTCCTACTCTTTACTACACAAGTACCTATGCGAGGGTCAATTTGACTTCTTTCCTGGCTCCTTTTGTCTGATAGCATTGACTCCTCACTGTTTTATTTTTCTGTGCTGCTGGTTTGCCTTCAGTCCTAGGTCTGTTGCTAGCATTTGTGTGAACTTTGACAATTAGGTTATTCAACTCCAAGGGTGGTGGTCGGCATCAACACAGACCATGAGGTCCTGACCTCACCAAAAACTCAAAAAAGTAGCTTGAAGGCAATCAAAAGCAGATCAAGATCAAAAGCATGAAGCCTATCAATGTGCACCTAACTCAGGAGAATTGCAATATCCCTACAGCCACGCCAGTTGAAATCAGGTAACACAACATAGACTGAGGATTGAACTGAGGAGTTACTCTTCATCTGTATGAGTCATGTTATTCACTAGCCAAACTGGCTGGACTAGAATATCCTCAACTTGATTCGTTCTAGCCCCCATGACGACTGGCAAATGAAGAATTACAATTAGCAGCACGCACAGTTCCTATTGCTTTGAGTATTACTTTGTCGTGGATCAGTTTACATCTACAATTCCTTGGTCAGTTACTATTTATAATGCATGTAAAAGGTGAAAATTACAGGTTTAAGTTGAATATGGGAACACACTTCTCTTACAGTGTCCAAGGAATAATTTGATTGGTGTTCATGGTCACAGAATAATTTATATTTCTAGCTCTGCAACTTGCTGTATATCTAACTTTTAAAAAGCCTCACCATACAGAAGGCAATTTCCCAATCAGGGTCACATCTTCTGAGTTTGTACCTAGCTTCAGAAATTTGGGAAATATAGTTCTCCCGATCGGTAGGCCATGTACTAGAGGCTGAGTGTTAAAAAATCGTTTCTATGAATACGGGAAAGGTATAAAGGCCATTGGGCCTAAGCAACACTCCAAAATATTTATTCACATATATCTTCACATTTCCAAGGGGCTTGCACCCTTTCCCCTAAAAGCTAGCTGCACAGGAAACATTGTGTCACATGGAGTGTTTCTATTATCCCTAACCTCCAATCCAATCTTTTTAAGCCAATTATTTATTTGGGTCCTAGTTGAATAAGCTTATTGGCACAGCATTAACTGTGTTGTTGGGAATCTGTTTCAGTATTCTTAATGGGAGAAGAAATTTCTTCTCATTTGAAGCTGGTTAATGTTAAACCTGTATCCCCTAACTATATGGCCAAAGTCAAAGAGCTTGCTTACATTTCATCATCTATCACTTTCAACTGGTTTAAGATCTGGATCATACTTCCCCATTTTTTCTCCCAACAAGAACAACTTAGACTCAGAGTTTTTCCTCGTAACTTAGATCAGATGACTTATATTTATCCTTCTTGTTCTTTTACAAATCCTCTGCAATATATCAATGTCCTTTGAAAAATAGGATGTCAAATTAGTATAAAATATCCTAGATAAGATCTCCTTCTAGTGATAAAGTCAGAAGAAAGATATTTTGACAGCATTCAAATACTTTTGAAATTTAACAGTATTTGATCAGCTTTATACTGACTGTAAATTTTCAGTGAATGGTTAATAAAACCCAAATTTTTTCCATTTTTGCTGATGGGCATCCTTTCAATGTGTGCACATTTGCTGTATCCTGTTCCAATATGCATACTTTACATTTTTTTTAAAAAATAAAAACATTTGCCAATTCTTCGCCCATCTACTTAATGGTCCTCGTACTCTTCGAATACTGTATCTCTCCACTTGATTACCAAATTTGCTTATCCTTGTCCATCAGCAGTACCTTTTCCATTTATCATGAGCTTTTAATCATCATTGGTTAGGCAGTTTTCAACACTATTATTTGCTATTAAGTTTCTGAATTGTCCCTTCCAAAAGCCTCATGTGAAACTTTATCAAATACTATTTAAAATCCAAAACAGCCTCTGGATAAGTCCTCATCCATTAATTTAATTTGAATTATATTGCAGGTACTCCTTCATTCCAACAATGACTACAGTCTAAAAGTACTTTGGCTGTAAAGTGCTTTGGAATATTCTATCATAAAAAGTAGTCATCTCAAACATTTTCCGTACCACAGATATTAGACTAGATTAGCCTATAACTTTTCAGTTCATGTTTTGAACATCAGGACAGCATTTTGGGTGTCCTTCAGGACTTGGGTGCAGTTTGTACATTCATGCAGTTCTTAAAATATCAGTGTTTCATCCATTTCCATGAGAATTCTAGGATAAATCTTTTTCATATACATTATTTACTTATGTATTGTAAATGGCAGGACATTCACTATAATCCTCAATCCTTTTCTTTTACCCAAAACACACCCTTTAAATATAAAGTGTCAAGTTTGATTCACAGTCTGTGTTGAATTAGCTGATCTCAACCAGGGTGGTGGCAAGGGCTCTACAAATGGATTAAGCATCATAGCCACCAGCGATCCTTGCTGAAAATATACATGTGGACTTCAGACAATGATAGGATCAGGCTCAGTTAGGATGCTCAACGGTTTAATATTCTGCCATGGCTCACATAAATGAAAATCAATCCAGAATGGTATTCGACCATACATCTGTCCATAGAGCTGTGCCCAGCAACAAGTTAAAATCTTCAGAGAAGATTTCTTGGAACAAAAATATAATACACTGATGAGGAGGACAATGGACATCTGGCCAGGTTTGTAGATGTATTTATCTCATCATTGACCAGAAAACATCCTTTATACATGGAAAACCTCCATTGCTTTAAAAAAAAACTTAGCAAATAAATACAAAAAAAAACCAAGGGAATCATTAGGCAAACGTGGTGTTTGGTATCAAAAAATAATGCTATATTGAAGGATACAAAATCTTGTTGAGAACAGTATGTGTCTATTCCCACTTTATTCACAGTGCACTAAAGCCACATTTCACAAAACTGATTTAGAATTAAAAATTAGAATTTGTGGCACAATGGGGTGAAAATTTGTTCTGGTCTGACTTTAGGCACATAACTGGTGGTATGCTTCCAATGCACACCTGAACCAGGAGTCTTGAGGCTTAGCAGTAATTGGGCCTCAGGCCTTATTGTAACATGAGTGGCAAGCTGGCAGCACCTATCATGCCTATAGAGACAGTCACCAGTTTCCCAAGATTCAATTTGGGCCTGCTGCCTTGCTGGTAGAAACTCAAGTAAATCCAGAGCGGAAGGGAGAAGAATGGGAGTCGAGTTGAGTGTGGGCAGCATAAGCACACAATAATACACATCAAGTTAAGCCTGAAAAAAAAACAACTTACATTTTTGGTGCTGGCCTTTTAATGACCCGCTGATTAAACCACATGTAGACCAGGTGTTGAGCAAAGCAATCCCAGTGCTTGCTTCACTCTATACTGCCAAAGTTCCTGCATGGGTCCTGAAAACAAACATTATGCCCCTTATTTACAGATATAAGAAGCCTAACAACTTTTCACATGGTGTGACCCACACCTGGGAAGCTGCCTTTGCCATTATGGTGATGCCCATACCCCTGGTGCAGATTGAGAGTGGGATGTTGCCCCCATTTTATGCACTCAAAACAGGTGGAATGAGGGTGCAATTTCCCTTCCCTCCCATTTCAAGGGGGAAGAATGCAATTCATATAAATGAAGCCTTTTACACTTTAATCAGAAAAAGATAACAATAACACAATTCAGATTCTGTAACAGAATTTATATACATTTATTATGGCTCCATACAATAACAGCAAAGATTGTTCTTTTGTTTTTTAATGTACACTATCAGGCACTTGTCTATGAAACAATATATTTAGTTACAGCCTACATTATTGAAGGAATATAAAGTGGTGAAATTTTCAAGTACTGCTACAGTCTGAAGTACTGGAGCAAGCATTATTTACATGCCAGTTTCAGGTTGAAATTGGTCTGCGGAACATCCATGAAAAGAAGGGTCAGTTTTGTGCAAATTGGTAATTTTCAATTTGTTTTTTTTTAAAAAACCTACTCCTATTGCAATTTTTATTTATAAACTACATGCAATAGACAAGTCACATTTACCTCAAGTTAATAAATGTAAGTACTTAAATTTCATTAATGATTCATAAAAGTAATGTTTATTAAAACTTTTTTTTTAAAAAGCTTAAGTGCAATTAATTTTCAATGTTGAAAAACAATTGGTCCAATGATGCTTTCTTCCCTCTTCCTCGGGATGCTCTGCTGACTCTGATCAGTCATTTACATCAAGAAGTACATAACATCCATTAGTTGTACTGAAGGAAATAGTATTGGTTTATCAAAAGTAGTATGATTTCCATCACTAACTTCTAAATAAACATTATATACCATGTATGGTTACATATAGCTATATCTGAAACAATACATCTTTGTTACATTTAAAATATCTGAATAACTATTTTAATATACTTTTAACAGTACAAATCTGCAAAAAATTCAAAGTTAAGACTTTGTATGCATAGGTAACATCTGCACATTTCACAGAGCAATCATTTACAATTAAGGTAGTTCTACTCAAAGCTTTCTGAGCTTCTATATTATGATGACCAATGAAATACAGTTATGAAACTGTACGAGCATCTAGCTGAGAACGTGTAACACTTTGTGGTACTTTAAATTTAGTATAACATTAAGCAGAATGAAAACTTGTATAAGAAATCTGATTTAGTTAAATAATTGATCAAAAAACGTAGCAAAAAAAACCTTACAATTTTACATTAGTCCCTGCACAAAAATCCACATCAGGCAAAACTGATTAAATTCAGAAAACTCTTATGCTTTTGAGTTTTGTTGTATATTTACAAAAACCAGCAAACACCATCACTTAATAGCACCCCCTAGGATGTAAAAATCTAACTGCATACATACAAAAATCTTATTTTAATCCAGTTAATATATAAAAAAAACTGAAGGTGCACAATGTCCCTAATTTTTTTCCTGTGATTCTGTAAACTCATGATGGGAGGAAAAAGAAACACACTTAAATGACCTGCAGTACTTGTTTTCTTTAAACATAATGCCAAAAAACCCACATTAACAATGTCAATGCAGAAGCAGATGAGATTTTTCATTCTTCAACTATTTAATTATTAAACATGTCAGTTTATGACCAAATAAAACCCCATAACACTGAATGTCATCTGATCTAGCCGTCAATAGTGCACTGTAACAAATTTAGGTGAGTTGAACAGATATTTGCATCTTTCAATTGTTTGCATTGCCAAAAACTGTGCAATCATTGCATTTTAGATTGAATATTTTCAATAGAATGACTTTCACCTTGGTAGTTTTTTTTCTGCCATCCCTAGTTATCTCGGGACCAAGTGTCATCAGGGGTTCACCCATTGATGGGCCTCCACTAGTATGAAAGCCAACTAAGAGGTGTGCCAGTGACTACAGGTGACTCTCCCTCCCCATCAGCCTTTGCTCGAGATATCTCCATAGCAGCTCAGCTGAGACTGAAAACTCAACAAATTTTTGGGAGGCGAGATGGGAATGGATTGTGGGTCTTGATGTTCCAACATGATGCTCATATGCGCCCAAGTACTGTAGCTGCCACCACAGCTGTGGAAGGAAAAGGGGGGGGGGGGGGGGGAAGAAATATTGCATCTTAAAATTTAACATCCAATGGATGACATTTAGAATATAACCAGTGTCATTATGTAGATAAACACAGCAGCCAATTTCTGCACAGTACTGTCCCACAAACAGCAAATAAATGACCATATAATCTTGTTCTGGTGTTGCTGGTTGGGGGAGGAATGTTGGCCAGGAAAACTCACTGTTTCTTCTCTGCATAGTCCCTTGGGATCTGTTCCAGCCACCTGAGCAGCAGACTGGGACTTGACTCAACATGGGACTTAAAAGATAGCACCTTCAATAATGCAACACTCCTTGTTGCTACATTAAAATGTCAGCCTAAATAATATATTCATATCTATCGTGTGGTGTTGAACCTACAACCTTCTGACTCAGAGGTGAGAGAACTACCTGAACTGCGCTGATACCTTGGATTCTAAGCAGCCACAAAACTGGTGTCAGAGAAAAATCAGGTCTGTCCTCACAACTGAATGCATGCTTCAATAAGCTAGGATTAAAACTTGAAACACCATCCCTTGCAGACAGAGCCTCAGAAAAATTCATACAGGTGTCTCTACCCAACTCTCTCACTCAATTCTATGTTATACATATGCTATTTCTCCCAACCAACTGCAACAGGAATTTTACAGGTCTTACATGTGTAGCTACAAACAGTGTTATGTTGTCAGGGTGAAAGTAAATGGGTTAAGTTGCCTTCTTCACAAAAAAGGCTGCATCTTCTGGTATATTTGGAGAATGTACATGCAAGGAGGACTAGATGTGGCTATCTTCCAGATGTCATCCAAGCAACTGGTGAGTTGAGAAAAAGATGGTTCTATTCCTTTAGCTGAATGGTCTTCTAAAGGTGTGTACACTGTGCGTAACAAGAATAAAATTCACTCCACTACCCATCTGGACAGCTGGAGTTTCAAACTACTTGCGGACAAGCAGACTAAAACATCACCATTCCTGTATTTGATGAGGATGAACTGAGTACCTTAAAACAATAAAGCTAAATAGTATCAAGAAGCTGGGGTTTGCCATATGTCAAGAAAACCTCCAGCACTAGAAACACACCAGTACTGAGCCATAAGAACTGCAACTATTATATTTGTGTATTTCTAAAATCTTGGGACTCAAAAGTGGGGTGCCGTTCCAGCACAAAACAATATACCAACTAAAGAGTCTACAGCTTCTGCTGAAGCTCAAATCCCTCATATTGGGACAAAATCAGGCTTGTGGAGATGTGAATTTAGAAACTCAAACATACTACTTTGAAATCAATTTGCATAAGTCAACTGCTGGTTGCATGTCCTGGATCTGTATCCAGAAACATCTTAGCAAGATCTTCTCCTATAGTCAATCAAATAGTGCAAAATAAAACATCTGCACTTGGTTGAAAATATTGTTGCATAGGCCATCAAGGTCAACTTCCCCAATGACAAGATGTTTCTCAACATCAAGGCAGATTGTGATATTGCAACACTAATGTTTACATCTAAAACTGAAGAACTACATGGCAATCTAATATGTCAGTGCAAAATAACCAGTTATTAAATTTCAGAAGTCTTTGATTAGTTTTAACAGAGGACATGAACAGAAGCCCTTTCCCTGATACTGATGTGGTCAAGTGGAATCTTCATGCTGACAGAATTTTGCCTGGGCCTTATGTTTGGGAGAACATATGTTAAAAGAAATGGTAAACCCTCTCCTCAACAGACAGAAGGCTGCAGCCTTATAATGACAGCATTCCTCCATGTGGTGTTCCTCAGATTGCAGAGATAGTAGGCATGTGATCAATCTATGAAACAGGTGCTATAAATAATTACTCGTCAGCTCAGAGATAACAAAAGTAATTTTATATAAATTAAGTCAGTCTTAAGATATGAAAAAGTAACTTATTTGTTTTTTTTTAAACTAAGGACTTCAATGTTAAAAGCCAAATCACAATTAGTTTTCAACTTTGCAAAGTCACAACAACCAAGGGGAGTGGGGAAGAGGAGAACCTCAGTCTACTCCAATATAGTATTGTAATTTATATAAGGTGGCAGCATATGGGCAGGGACAGGTTGGCGTATGACATTCCCATGTTTTCAGAGCTGATGTGGACATGATGAAGGCCCAATCAAAAAGGATGGCATAGATATCTACAAACTATATAATAAAGTACTGGAACTATAAAAACTCACTGCAAATACACTGCACTTCAAAACTTTTACATGAAAGCTTAAACACAAGAGTTTGTTTATATTTTGAACTATATTGCATAAGATGCATCACTAATCTTGGAGTAAAAGTAATTATTTGAATATTAAACTCTTAGGTCATTTTTAACCCAACATACCCAATTGGAACCTGTCAGATTTGGATCGGCTATCCATTTACACCCTGCCTGATTTGACTTTCCATTGGATTCACCAGGTAGGGTGTTAAATGGACGGCCACTGTGACCCAGTTTCCTGCTGAGTCCACCCCCCACGCGTTCCAAAGAGCAGTCTTTAAATTTAACAAAATTGTTGGTGTCAGATCTTTTAACAGTCGATTTCTTTTTAAATTCCTGTGGTTTATGTATTAACAAAAGGTCATTTTTTTTTTTTAAAGAGATACAGCACTGAAACAGGCCCTTCGGCCCACCGAGTCTGTGCTGACCATCAACCACCCATTTATACTAATCCTACACTAATCCCATATTCCTACCACATCCCCACCTGTCCCTATATTTCCCTACCACCTACCTATACTAGGGGCAATTTATAATGGCCAATTAATCTATCAACCTGCAAGTCTTTGGCATGTGGGAGGAAACCGGAGCACCCGGAGGAAACCCACCTTTTCATATGTATAAACATCTGCATGTTGGATTATGGCTTTATCGTTGGGAATATTTTGAAATGGATCCATTGTCTAGTCATTCACTAAAACCAGCATCCCATGTACGTGCTCAAAAAATTAAGCTATTACAAGCCCAACTGGTATAACAAGAGCCAATCAGCAGCAACATATTAGATATGCAAGCAATCTGTCCTAAGGCTTAAAAGGCAGAATATCATTAATACAATTGTGTGTCACTACAAACTGGCAAGTTTTGAAGTCGAATCCAACCTTAACTGCATGTCAGTTCCACTTCTCAGAGATGAAGGACTTGCCACCATCATATAATGGTGGTGTTTTAAATTAAAATGGCAAGTGTGTTATTTGCATTGAGATTTTCACAATCACTACTGGAATTCATTGATGAGGTTTAGCGGCTCAGGAACAGTTTGTTACAGCCATAGTTAACAACCAGATCAGGCCCATGTAATGCTCATAATTAAAAATAAAATTGTTAATTAAGCACACAAAGCACATATATTTGAAATGACATTCTGTAGTGAGTTTGGCACTTTGTAACCAAACAGTTCCAAATTCCAGAGGCCTTATCTAGAGCAGCACATAACCTGCAAACATTGGGCAAACATCCTGTGCAGGAAAATGTTCCATGCTGCCAAGTATGATGAAAGGGAAAAGGGAGCATTTATCAAGAGAATTCAAAAAAGGGTGAAGGACATCTTTGGACTGCTTTTCCCAATTCCTGATTTCAATCCAGTCTGGGTGCCTTCAGAGAAATCTGGTTTAATGAGAAATAGAAAAAAAAAGTGTCAAACACAAAAAGGCATAAACCTACTGAACCGTTGCAGACTAAGCCAAGAGAAAGTAATAATAATTCAGAAATAGTGCATTATCCTTACACTTGACGTTAAATTTTCAAACACAGTTCAAAGGTGTTGTTTTTAAAAAAAAAATTAGAACTCAGATGAACTCAGTTGCTGGGCAGAAAGAAAAAAAATCAAACTAAACTCCTTACTCAAGGAGAAATTCAGAATTGCTTTATTTCACTCAGAACTCTCGAGCCAGGTTTGGCTTGTGTCAACCAGCTGAGTTTTAATTGCTGCACCACTGGCTGCACCCTAAAGCTCTGGAATTCCCTCCTTAAAACCTCGCTGCCTCTCTACCATCTTTCTTCCTTCAAGACGCTTCTTAAAACCTACTTCTTTGGCCAAGCTTTCAGCCATCTGACCTAATATCGTGTGCTTTCTCGGTGTCAAATTTTGTTCATCAACACTCCTGTGAAGCACCTTTGGACATTTTATTACGTTAAAGGTGCTACATAAATGCAAGTTATTGTTATATAAAAAGTCAATTCAACATAAATGAATACTAGCTCTCATTTATGATGATATTCCCCACTACAGAAAATTCTAGTCATCAGGGGCTGAATACAAGACTGTAATCTAATCTCAAGGATTCAATCGACTGTTAAAACTGCTAGAGCAAAGCTCAAGTCATTTATAAGTCATCTGAAACTCTCAATTAGATTACAGCATTGTAAAATGTACTCTCCGGTACCAGTTGTTTTATAAATCGCAAAAAGGCATTATTGCCAAACACAATCTATTCATTACTCTAGCAATTTCTACACTTACTCTCCTAAGTACATGCTCAAATATATATACACACAAAGTAAAATATTTACTAAGTCCTATTTGACAGGAATTGCTTATCTCAGTAAACTTAACATATACATTCTATAATTTATATTTAATTTCTTAGTACATAAATATGGGATTAATTAGGACATAAAGGGCTGGATTTTATGCACCTGCCGCCAGAAGAAATGGTGGCCCACACATGCGGACTGCATGCTGCATCACGGCGGCCCACAATAATGGGCCGGTTGAGCTGCACCAACCCCCCCACCGACCCAAAAAATATGGTGGGGGTGGGCTCTCCGACAGCAGCAATAGCACCAGCTGCCTGTGCGTTGGTGCCATTTTTAAAGGGCAGCCAGCCCGGTCAGCTAATTTATATTTTTAAAGTTAGAACCCACCCCCCCACCAACTATCAACCAAAAATCTGTTTCCCCTTTCCCACCACCGCACCCCCCCCCCCCCACTAACAATTAAATTCAATATTTGCCCTATCACCCCTGCCCAAAAACACTAACCTTCAACACTTTACCTCCCCCCCCACTGCCCCAAACTGAACAAAGTGCAGACGTCACCTCTCCCATCATCTCCTACGCTAGTACTGTAAATCTGACCCCATTTCCCCCACCCCAGCACTAAAAATCAAAAAAGTTTCCCCCTTCCCCACCACTGTGGTGCCTGTGTGCCCTGGACAGGACAGTGAAGTCGTGAGCCAGCCACCGTTCAGAAGCTCATGGGCTGAAGGTAAGATTGGAGTGAACTTTATTTAAACCTATTCATGCGCTTAATTTAAATATTCAAAGTCTGGTTCTGTCGCCCAGTGGTTGGGGGGTGGGGGGGGGTGCAAGGAGCCTCACCACCGCCGGCACTCCCAGCGTCGGGCTCCACAGCAGGTGGGCCAACCTACCCACGCACAGAGACAGACGTTGGGAGCTCAGTAAAATCCCATCCATAGTATTGCACATCACTGGTGACGTGAAGCTACAACATTTCAATACTCATCTGCATTGCAAGGTACCTACAAATATTACTATCGAACAAGCTTTTGGTTTAGAATTTGTAGACACAATGCATGCATATATTAAGTAGAAAGGAGGTACTATCATGATCCATGGTTTTAAAAAAAAACTGTTGATAAGCCCAATATAAACTTGAGCACTGTATGTACAAAAATACAGAGCAGACTTCACAGGAGGTGGGTACAAACTCATGTTCCAATCCTCTGTGGTTGCACCATCCAAATAAATGTGGTCACACTGTCTGGAGGAGGAACTGAGCTGAAGCTTTTTTCCCTACATGAGGCTGGGAGAAGGATGTTACATATAAGGAAAGAATAAAAGATCAAACTTGCATTTATATTGGTGTTTTTCATATCAAGATGTCCCAATGCACTTCATAGCCAAGTGAATTACTTTGAAAGTGGTTATTTTTGTAGCTGATTGTGGCAGACAATTTCCACGCACGAAGGTCCCACAAAGATTAAATGAGATAAATGACCACCTAAACCATTTTGGTGGTGCCGTTAGAGAGAGAAGTGACACCCGAAGAATTCCTAGCTCTATTATTAACTGTGTCTGAGATTTTTCATGTCCAGCTGAACAGGAGATGGGAACTAGATTTAAAGTCTCTGACAATGCAGTACTGCCTCAGTACGGGGTCTCAAGTGCCAACTTAGATTAGCTGCTTAATTGTGCATTGGGACTTGAACTCTCACCTTCTGAGCCAAGCTGACAGCACAGAATGTGGGAAGCTTGCCAATCCATTAAACTAAAGAATAATGCATTGTGACTGAAAAAAAAAGGAGATACAAAAAGTATTATTTTTGTGTGGTGGAGTGGATTTAAACTTAATTTCAGCCTGGGACATAGGAACAGGAGTAGGCTATTCAGCCCGTCGAGGCTGCCCCACCATTCAATACGATCATGGATGATCATCCACTTAAATGCCTTTTTCCCCACACTATCCTCATATCCCCTTATGTCATTTGTATTTAGAAACCTGTCAATCTCTGCTTTAAACATACTCAATGATTGAGCTTCCACAGACCTCTGGGGTAGAGTATTCCAAAGATTCACAACCCTCTGAGTAAAGAGATTTCTCCTCATCTCTGTCCTAAGTGGCTTCCCCCTTATTTTGAAATTGTGTCCCCTGGTTCCGGACTCCCCAACCAGGGGAAACATCTTAGCTGCATCTACCCTGTCTATCCCTTTAAGTAATTTGTGGGTTTCAATGAGATCACCTCTCATTCTTCGAAATTCTAGAGAATACAGGCCCAGTTTCCCAATCTCTCTTCACAGGACAGTCCCACCATCCTGGGAACAAGTTTGGAGAACTTTCATTGTACTCGGTCTATGGCGATAATATCCTTCCCAAGGTAAGGGGACCAAAACTGCACACAATACTCCAGGTGCTGTCTAACCAAGGTTCTATACAACTGAAGCAAGAATTTACTACTCCTGTACTCAAATCCTCTTGCGATAAAGGCTAACATACCATTAGCCTTCATAATTGCTTGCTGCACCTGCATGTTACCTTTCAGTGACTTACTGACAAAGACACCCAGGTCCCTTTGTACATCTACACTTTCTAATCTCTTACCATTTAAGTAGCACTCTGCACATCTATTCCTCTTACCAAAGTGGATAACCTCGCATTTATCCACATTATATTTCATCTGCTACGTTCTTGCCCACTCACCAAGTCTTTCCAAATCCCCTTGAAGCCGCTTTGCATCTTCCTCACAACACACCTAGTTTTGTATCATCTGCGAACTTGGAAATACTACAATTGGTTCCCACATCCAAATCATTGATTTGGACACCAGCTGCTGTTTTATGTTCAGTAAATTTTCACAAGTATGAAAGGGATGCAAAAATCTAGTCTTAGTTTTGCAGATATAATTTATTTTCTGTCAAAGCTCAAATTCTGTTGCTTCACCCTTGCATAAAGCAAGCATTAACTGATACTTTAAGACTGAAACAGCGCCCACTCAAAAAACAGATTCTCAGTTTGCACTACTGATATGAACTAGCTTGTGCTATATGCATTACAAAACCACCTTTTAAAAAAAAAAAGGACAGAATTACAAATTCAGAAACTGGTAATCATTACAAAAATTCTGGGGGTCGAGTTTAACCCAGGCAGGTATTAAGTTAAAACTGACCAGGTGACTTATCTGCCAATACACCAACTGAAATCTGCCATCTTTGATCTTAATCTGCTCCTTTAAGAAGGTGATAAGCCAGCAGATTTCTTCCTTAAATATTGGGTCCAATGAAATTATCAAGTCCTAACTACTATTTTAACTCTGATGTGAGTGGGGAAGCTACCATGGCTTTCTAGTCAGGTGAACTCAGGTCAAGAGATGATCAGAAACCGAAGAAGGCATAAGAAAAATTTACTTTCCATTGTGAGGAAAAGAGGGGCACTTCTATTCCTCTGGGTCTCTCAAGTGAAGGTTAGGCTTCCCCTTTCCAGACTCCCTGTGGTCAAACAATTGGTCTCCTAAATTCCACAGACTGATAGCCGCTTCGCCCATTCTGCTGCTAGTAGGAGAGAATCTAACTAAAATCAGCAGGCTCCTACTAGTTAATTTCCCCTTTCCCCTGAAATGGCATTTTTTCCCCCAAATGCCAATTTTACACAAGACTGTACCGTTTGTGTAGTCCCATGATAGTGTATTAAAGGGATACAACATATAGGATCCCATTACCACGCCCCTTTATTTTTATAGTTTATAGCATCACTAAATTGACAGGTATTTTAGAATTTTAATCTCATTAACATTAATAAACTAAGCAAGAACATGCAGTTTTGGTGTGAGATTTAAAACCCACCTCTCAGTTAGCCAGATACCCAGCTATGTGTGGATGCCTTTGAACTGTTTGAATAGCAGTCAAAGTTAAAATCTAGAGTATCACCATCCATAAGGTCATTACGAATAATGGACTCAACATCACAGTCCAGCCTTTCAATGAACATATCGTCCAAATCACTAGGGAGCCTCTCCTGATTCACAGCAGCAATATTCATTCTTCCATAACCACTGTTGATAGAGCATGGATCCATTGCATTTAGTTGCAAAGACATAGGCACTTGTAGCTGACTTTTTGGTGCGGACAGATGTCGGATATTTGAAGGATGAGTCATGATGCTCACTGTATGAGGTAAGACACGACCATTCATTGCAATCGAATGCTGATTATGTACTTGATGTTGCTGGACGCTGGGGTTCATCATCTTGGTGTGAACTGCTTGATTAGAATATGTTGTGGGGATCATCATATTTTGACTGGCCATCCGACTACTAGCTTGTGATACCAAAGTATCTACTTGTGGTAGCATATCACTATGAGGTGGTGAGTCAGAAGTTAGTAACTCTTTAAGGAGTCCTGTTGGACAGTTGTATTGGGTGTTTGGTCCAAAGCTCTGTTTTTTTTCTTGAAAAGTCTGCATAGGAATTTGTTGTAAGGAATTCATACTGCTTTGGGCATACAGGCATTTTCTGTAAACTGAGGTCTGTGAACCAATGGCTGTGTTCTGGGGTGCAAAAGAATAGCCAGTGCTTTGCTGCATTAGTGACACTGATGAAGGCTGGGTAGATGCTACCATTGATGAATTTGGGGACAAAAGATTCAAGTTATCCAAAAGATCCTCCATTACATTTTCAGTCATGGAATTGTTCATAGAACTAGTCATCTCACTTAGACTTGGTAGCGTTGATGTTATTTTACTGGAGGTACCAGGGTAGACTAAGGGTGACATTTGATGAACCTCATTATCCCCAATATCTTCCTGTTCTGGCATAATAGGTGAAAGCCTTCCACTTAATGTGCTAGCATTTGAGCCAGTTCTCGTTCTGAAAGTGGTCCAGGCATCAAAATCATCATTACTGTGGGAGTTAGGACTTCCAGGCCATTTTGAAAACTGTGTTCCGGGACTATCAGCACTGCCATCTTGGCCTGCCTGAAGTGCTGCCTTTTTCTTAGCTGCTCTCCCTCTGCTTTTAGCAAACTTGCTGTTGTTATCCATGGACGCGGCTCTTCTTCTCGGAGATTTTCCACTCTTTCCCCCTTCGGGATTCAGCATCCACCAAGAACTCTTGCCAGTTCCTTCATTCTGAACTCTTACAAACTTGCTGTGCAGTGAGAGATTGTGGCGAATTGAATTCTACAAAACAAAATACAAATCAGAGTCAGAACCACTTCTTCAATGCACTGCTTTAATGGTTTGCCACATAACCCCACAATTTCATTTGAAGTTCCTTCCTAAACAGTCCTAAATTGGTAAGGGGAGGGTGGGCAGCAAGGAGGAGAAAACTCCAGGTTAACCTTTGTATCATTGGGGTAATGTATAGTTTTGTGTTCATTCAACTTTTACAGCTAGTCAAATAAGCATGCATGACTAGAAGCAGAACTTAGTCTGCGAGCCCAATTGCACTACATGGCTATAAACAAGTACAAAACTTCACATCAGTCATAGGCTGGCTCAGCGATTAAAAGAGGATGAAGACCTAGCTTTCCAAGCCAGTTCTTTTTGTGGGGTCATGAAGCATTAATATATAAAAACTGAACATATATAATACATGCATCCACACCCTCATACACATATACTTTCCTACATGTCAGCTACTTGTGTATTTTGCCAATCCGTGCAACAATTCAAAATCGTCTTATTCAATTCGAAGTGCAAACTAATTTTCATTACTACTATAGTTTTAACAGTTATAATAATGGGCTGCCACAAGGATGGAACTAGCATTTATTAGGACAGAAACAGCATAACAAAAAAAAATTAAACTTTGGTTCAGCTTTTACAATTAGTAATGAGACTCAATCGGTTTTTGCTTCCCCCACCCACCATAAATATAGGTTTCGAGCAACATGTTTCTAGTAGCTGGATTGCAGACTAAAGTGGGGGGGAGGAAATGCAGGAAAGGGGTGCATGAAGTAAGAGAAAAAGGTAGGTAGTAAGTTAGCATTAATTTTAAATGCTTGGTCAATTAAACAAAAAGTATTTATGATCATATGCTTATTTGGATTTCTCAGTTTGTAGTTCAGTATATACGTGGAAATTGACAAATGAAGATACCCAGTTCCTACCTCACCACCACCCCTCTCAACCCCTCCACTGTCTCGAAGTTGTCAGACAAAAAGTGTCCAACATCCAGTACTGGATGAGCAGAAATTTTCTCCAACCAAATATTGGGAAAACCGAAGCCACTATTTTCAGACCCTGCAACAAACTCCTCTTCCTAGATACAGACGCCATCCCTCATCCTGACAATAGTCTGAGATTGAACCAGACTGTTCGCAAACTTGGTGTTCGCCATATCTGACCCCAAGACAAGCTTCCAAGCACACATCCGTGCCATCACGAAGATAGTCTACTTCCACATCACCCAACTCCGGCCCTGCCGCAGCTCATCTGCTACTGAAACTCCCACTTTCTACCCTCTGTAAACTTGAGGTTATCCGTCCCATTCACCCATCATCCCTGCACTCACTGACCTACATTTGCTCTGGGTTAAGCAATGCCTCGAGTTTCAAACTCTCATCCTGGTTTTCAAATATAATTGATCACCTATCTGGTAATATCTGGCACGTCTACAACAATCCGTAAATCTTCAGGCAATATCTCATTTGGTTTGCTTACCGTCATCAGGTCTGGTCTCTAATGTTTAACAAGGGGCCAAAGATTTAAGTGTCAGCTAAACAGTCTTGATCACAACTGATGTATACTACCATTTTGTGGAACTTTTATTGCAACATTCCCCATTCCCCTTCTGATAGATGAGCATTGACAGACTGTTGAAAACTGTTGAGTATGCAGAAAATAAAAGGCTGGTTTTTACACACTTTTGAAGAACATTTTAGAAAGCTTTGAGCTCGAAAGGTTTTTATTGTTCTGCAATATGCAAAAACATTAGCACCAGGACCAAGCACTTATGGAAAGATACACACTGAGGTCAGAACAACATTGCCTTATCTATACACAGTTAGCTGTTGATGGTGTATGTGAGCCTCCCTTCACTTTTTAGTAAAAACAATTAGAGACACCTACAGAGGGGTCCTGGCTCAGTCTGCAACAGTTAGATCAATGAGCGAGTTTTCAGGTCAAACTTCCAGTTAACAGTGCTGTCTCCCGGTGCTGCCAAACAATAAAGTCTTTTTTTCCTAACAGGAAAAAGGTCTGCAGGGTTGCTACATAAATTCCTGTTTTTCCAAGCAGAGACTATAAATGAAGCTGCAATTTACCAACTTGGGGGGAAAAAAATGATTAAGAGGTAATCTTATGAAAATATGTCCTGCTGTTAACGATGTTGTGTCTGCTGACAACTCCAGACGCAAATACAAACCCATGAATGTCTAGCTTCTCCAAAAGGAACTTGGCAAGAGACATAATCTGGCTAACAGATTTTTGCATTTTCTCACTTTTCTGGGCATTGCGCACAAAATAATCCTTCCACGCTGCAATCCGCCTCAGATACATAGCCAGCCGTGAACTTCCACATGGGACAGTTGGGATTTCAAAAAAGAATCTAATTATAGGTGTTTCCACTTGCCTAGCTCATACACAAGACTGGGATAATATGTTCCTCAATGCTTTGATGATATAGAATCAATTAATTTAATGAGGAATGCCAAAATTTCCTTACTGGATGCCAAAATATGATTCCGAGCCCTACCTGAGCAAAAACAAAAACATAAAATGACTTTAAAACCATGTGTACAATGGGCATGCAAGGATAAACTAAAAGCAAGCATCAGTTTCATACCGTACTACAGTATTTACACAAAAGCAGTATTGTTCATGATCATGGCAGAGATAAATGTGGTGATGAAGGGCAGCGAATAAAATACATTGATGCTGACTGCTAGCCTTGTTTCAGGGCCAAATTCTTTGTATATTTTCATTCGATTCTGTTATTGAGATAATGCATACTACCCACAGACAAAATTCAAGTCTGTACTGGATGTTTTTGAGAATGGCATGTAAAATTTAGATTGCACAATCAAAATCCTTCATGGATGAACTTCAATGACTCAGGGACTATACAAAATAACAAGGAAGTTTTTGCTACTGAACAGAATTACCACTGAATGCTTTATAAGTGCATTCAGGTTTGCTAGCAGTTAGAACCAATCTCAACATCCTTATATACATTTCTGCCCACCAAGATGGACTTCAGCACGTGCTAAAATAGAAATCTTCAATGTTAAGAGGTCAGTCTACACTTTTTAGATACTGTCTTTTAGTGATGTTGTTAAAGGACCATGCAAACCCCAAACATCTTGGAATGTGATAAAGATTCCAAGCTATTAATCACAGAACAAAAAGGGCAATTCTAGTTTTACACAGAAGCCTGGTGCTCAGTTTCCTCCAAGCCCCTACTATATGTGAGACTCACTACCTTAATAGATTAAAGCAAATATATAGCGCAGTGAAACACAAACTAGAGAGTCAAAAACACACTATTATTACAGACATGGTAATTCTATTCTGTTCCCAAGTAAATTTTTAAAAAAATCATTTGGCGATTGGCTCGATGATCATGGGTTTGGGATTGGCTCGATGATCTCGTTAGCCACGAGTGAGGTACCAGAAGACTGGAGGATAGCTAATGTTGTGCCTTTATATAAGGGCAGCAGGGATAAGCCAGGGAACTACAGGCCGGTGAGCCTTACATCAGTGGTGGGAAAGTTATTGGAAGGGATTCTGACAGACAGGATTTATATTCATTTGGAAAGGCATGGTCTGATTAGGGATAGTCAGCATGGCTTTGTGTGTGGGAAATCATGTCTCACGAATTTGTTTGAGTTTTTCAAGGAGGTGACCAAGAGGATTGACGAGGGCAGGGCGATGGACGTTGTCCACATGGACTTTAGCAAGGCCTTTGACAAGATCCCGCATGGTAGGCTGGTCCAGAAGGTTCGATCACATGGGATCCAGGGTAGCTAGCCAATTGGATACAAAATTGGCTTGGTGATGGGAGGCAGAGGATGGTAGTGGAGGGTTGTTTTTCAGATTGGAGGCTGGTGACCAGTGGTGTGCTGCAGGAATCGGTGCTGAGCCCTCTGGTGTTTGTCATATATATTAATGACTTGGGTGTGAATGTAAGGGGCATGATTAGTAAGTTTGCAGAAGACACCAAAGTTGGTGGTATAGTGGACAGTGAAGAAGGTTGTCTAAGGTTACAACAGGATATAGATCAACTGGGAAAGTGGGCAAGGGATTGGCAAATAGAATTTAATGCAGACAAGTGTGAAGTGATGCATTTTGGGAAGTTAAACCAGGGCAGGTCATATACAGTGAATGGCAGGGCCCTGGGGAGTGTTCTTGAGCAGAGAGACCTTGGGGTGCAAGTACATAGTTCCCTGAAAGTGGCAACACAGGTAGACAAGGAGGTGAAGGCGGCGTATGGCATGCTTGCCTTCATCGGCCAAGGCATTGAGTACAAGAGTTGGGACGTCATGTTACAGTTGTACATAACGTTGGTTAGGCCGCATTTGGAGTACTGTGTGCAGTTCTAGTCGCCGCACTACAGGAAAGATGTGATTAAGGGTGTTGCCTGGTTTGGAGGGCTTGAGTTATAAAGAGAGATTGGATAGGCTGGGTCTGTTTTCCCTGGAGCGAAGGAGGCTGAGAGGGGACATAAGAGGTATATAAAATTATGAGAGGCATAGATAGGGCAGATAGCCAGAGTGTGTTTCCCATGGTAGGAGTGACTAAAACTAGAGGGCATAGATTTAAGCTGAGGGGGAGGAGGTTCAAAGGGGATCAAAGGGCTAAATTTTTCACACAAAGAATATTGGGTATCTGGAATGAGCTGCCTGAGGAGGTGGTGGAGGCAGGAACAGGAGCAACATTTAAGAGGCATCTGGACAGATACCTGAATGAGCATGGCATAGAGGGATATGGGATTAATGCAGGCAGGTGGGATTAGTATAGATAGGCATTATGGTCGGCATGGACGCGGTGGGCCGAAGGGCCTGTTTCTATGCTGTACGACTCTGACTATCAGTATTTCAAAAAAATTAGCCCTACCTTCCAACAGCAGGAGGTAGAAATTCGTCTCAGGCAATATCGGATCGGCCGTCCATTATACAATGATCTGATTTTCTGCCCCATTGACTGCAATGAAATGGAATAATCGGGCGCTTCGTATAATGGGTTACCGATCTGACATCATTTATTTTGCGCCAGTGACCAGGATGAATTTCAACCCCCATCTCGCTCTCTCTCCTACAGAAAGCAGAAGGAAATGGTGGTGCTGCTGCCCAAAGTTAAACTTGACAGCATGTTTTAGCAATCTACGTCAGGAGGTGACAAAAATATGGCAACTCAATTAAAAGCCCTCAAGACTTTTCAATAAATTCTCATTCCAAATGTAACAAAAATAGCTTTTCTCACGGCCACTTCAGGATAAGGTTATTCTGGGACTTTACTGCGGAGTATATTTAAAAGCGTACACAAAATGCAACAAATCACACGCTATTAGATAAAATAACCATCGCCTAGCATTTAAGTGTTCTGTAAGTATTTGACGCTTTTGGATTGGATTATCAAAAAGAAAAAGTCAGAAACCTGTTGATACAGCAACTTAAAAGTTTTCTTTTTGTTGCCTACAGATTTACCTCAGTTTGCTAGTTACCAAATAATTCTCATTGCCATTTATACTCTAGGGTTTTCACATTGTCATAAGTGAAAATAGCTGAAATCTCCAATTTGTCATTTATTTTCTCATTATTTCTTCTGCATAAAACTTTTCTGCTTGTATAAGATTGGTAATACTTTGTTGTAAGTTTTATTTTAAAACTAGTTTTGCAATAAATTATTTTAATAGTACTCTAGCTGTTTTCAACAAAACAGTTACTTTGAATAAAGACCAATTACAAAGTCACTATAAAATCTAGTGCCATTACAAGCTGGAAAGCAAAAGTCTAGATAGCAACTACAGCAAATTACTGTCTAATTAATTGGCACTTAGTTACTGTTAATACAGTTTGCTTGATGACTAATGTGGAGACAAGTTTAGACAAAGTTCCTGTGCTTGCATTTTACTAGTTAAAAAACTCAAAACACAAAAAAAACTAAAATCAGAAGACTAAAAGGATAGACGTTACTTAATCGTACTCCAGCAGTCACTCCTGTAACTAGATAATACTAATCACCCAAATAAATGAGGGCACCACCAGAGGATTCAATGATCAGGAGTACAGAAATATTAATTCTCCACAACAGATATATTAACCATTTTGAAAATGCATTAGGCAACTCACTATATTCTTTTACAGACTAATACAAAAGGAAGGCACTGCCAGTGCTACAAACTGTGCTGATGGAAAAAATTAAGCAGACAGCCAAAGGTGTGGCAGATTGGTTTTAATGTACAATGTTTCTATAAGATAGTATTTGTGGGAACGTGTGACCCTCCCTGACATCAGCCCAGAAATTGCTGGATAAATAATGGGGAACTCACAGTACTTGCCATTATTAGTGTGTAAAAAAAAAACCCCCCAGCAATTGGAGTTCTGATTCACCACAAACTGGACAATTTGTGCCACCCTGCCATTAGTCTCACCAAAACCAAAAAAATTACCAATTTGCCATGAGCCTTTCCCAATGTGCGTCATGAAATTACTGCATTTGTGCTGTTAATATGAATTACTCTCACCACAGCCATTTAGGGCTGGTAATTCTGGTCATAAGGACCCCATCAATGATGTGATTTGTGGTCCGGATACGCCACTCGTCCTTGCCTTCCCAGAAAGGGAACAATGAAGTTATGCGGTATAACTCCCCCGGGTAATAGAGGCTTTTTGCACTTTAAATTTTACTTTTTTTTTTGCTTTTCCTCTCACTCTCAATTCATTCTTCCTCTATACTTGCCTGTCTATATCTAATTTGACTCTAATTCACCTTATCTCCTTCTCTGTCATTCGCTCATTTCTTTTTTGACCCTTAGGTTTCCTTGGTTAAGGAGACTGACCATTGTACTGCACGTCCACAAGGTCCAGATGCCCTGTTGATTTGCAATTTGTGACACACAAAGTAGTCCAATCTGAAACATGAAGTCAAAAAAAAAAAAATCCAATTCATGGCGCTTCGCATGAGATACACCAGTCCTGCAATTTCTGGGCCATCATGTTTAAAGAGATCGTTACTGATAACACAGGAGTTCTGCATGTAACCCTTCAGGAGCATCTATACCAAGTAACGTTTATGAGAAAAAGAATAAAATGTAAGATAGTCACTTTTGGATTATGGAAATATTACCATTTTTAAAATATCGCTGCATGGTCATGTCTGCTTACATTCTATGTGACATTTCCTATTCACAGAACATTATAATCAAAAGTGGTGAACAAAGGCAGAATAACGCAGTTCATACTCAAATGTGTTAGTTATTGGTTCCACCAATTAGCTGTGTTCTGCAACATGAGCTGAACTTAACCTTTTAAGACTGGAAGAGATTAGAAATAGAGTGGGGTAAGGCCATGAAGAGATTTAAACATGATCATGATAACTTTGAATTGGATTGGAAGCAAGATTTAACATGCGATAGGATATGGATAGCAAAGTTTTAGTTGAGCTGAAGCTTATGGACAGTGAATTATAGGAAGTCAGCCAGGAGAGCACCAGAACAATCAAGTTTAGTGGTGATGAAAGCATGACTGGAGGGTTTCAGTGGCATTTGCACTGAGCTGGGGCAGAGTTAGGCCATATTAGAGATCGAAGTAGACAGTATTTGTCATCCTCATGTTTAGCTGGAGGAAATTGCAGTTTCTGCAAGACTGGATGTCAGACAAAGCATGGGACAGTATAGAGGCAGTGGAGGAATTGAAAGAGACGGTGGAGTGATAAAGCAGGGCATTAGCAGTGTATATAGAGCAACTAACTCCATGTCTACAGATAATGTCACTTACAGGCAGGCTATAAAATGAGGAAAAAAAGGTCAGTGGCATGGGGGAGGGAAGCCATTGTTGGAGAAACTCGAGTTATGTTCAGACTGGTAAGAGTGAAACTAGGTCAAGGCAGACCCACCAAGGTGGACAAGAGAGACAAGCCATTGGAGGAAGATGACATAGACGACCACAAAGACTACAGGGAGGTTGATGACAAGGAGGAATATTGGCCCAATGTCACGGTCACAGACTATCATTTTTGCATCCAACTTAGTAATTAATGGTCCTTCTGCTTGGACTCACTCCTCAGGGAAGGATAATTTTGGTCTGTGCTTCTGTTTATAGTATTTTAAGTAAATAAAGATGGATCAATTCTTCTTTTCCCTAATTCCTAATGATTTGTATTGCTGTACAAGAATTGGCGCATAATTCTTTCAATTCACAAGATTATGTCAAGACACTCCCGTCATCAAAATATCACTGTCTGTGGAGGTGCTTTAATAGTGAACTAAGAGTCATACAAGTTTAAAAAAAAGAAATTTGCATTGCAGATTTTCCTAGTTGAAAAACCTTCCCGTGATAAAGACCGGCTCTACTTGAAATCCATATCGATTTCAATTGAAGATCATCTAAAATTGATTTTTAATTCAACCTAAAGCCTTGGTAGTTGTGAATAGCAAGTCTATTACATCAGACAAATATCATACATTGGCACAGGAAATGAATTACAAACTTTATTTGAACAATTAATGACAAAATTATAGTCACATTTATACTACAGAGGAGTACATTATAACAATTCTTTGGTTATGAGATTTTGTGTCAAAGACAGCACTTAGAAACAAGAACCTTTCATGGCACAGCCCAATAAAGATCTGGAAAACATCTGTATTTCAGTTAACAACACGGAGTTGAAGAACTGAGAGTCATAAATGAATAAATTACAAATTCTCTGCCATTTACAAGGCATACAGTAGTCGAGCATTGCTTTGGGATTTAGTCTGCAGAGATTAAAAAAGACACACAATTAGGGTTGTCGACTCTACAACTGGGTGTATTCTTGAAAGTTTCAACACTGGTCAGAGGCTGGAAATTCTGCGGTGAATAACTCACCTCCAGACTTCTCAAAGCCTGTCCACTATCTACAAATCAGGAGTGTGATGGAATACTCTCCACTTGCCTGGAAGAGTGCATCTTCAACAACATTCAAGCAGCTCGACACCGTCAAGGCAAAGCAGCTCGCTCGATTGGCACCCCATCCATCACCTTAAACATTCACTCCCTCCACCACCAGCACACAGTGGCAGCAGTGTGTACCATCTACAAGATGCACTGCAGCAACTCACCAAGGCTCCTTTGACAGCACCTCCCAAACCTGCAACCTCTATCTTAAGAACAAGAGCAGCAGACACATGGGAATACCACCACCTGCAAGTTCCCCTCTAAGCCACACACCATCCTGACCTGGAACTACATCTCCATTCCTTCACTGTCGCTGGGTCAGAATCCTGGAACTCCCCAACAGCACTGTGGGTATACAGACACCACATGGACTGCAGCGGTTCAACAAGGCAGCTTACCACCACCTTCTCAAGGGCAATTAGGGGTAGGCAACAAATGTTGACCTTGCCAGTGATGCATCCCATGAACGAATTAAAAGAAAAACTTGACCTCTCACTGTGAACTGCTCTATCCTTACAGTCTGGGACTGGTCCTCCAGTTACACAGCCATCCCATGACCAATTGGAAAGCTCTTGACTGTTAGTGAAACAGTATTTTACCCCAATAACTAATAAATGAAAGTGTTCAAACAAAAATCAATAAAGTTTTGTTTATTGTCCCTATGGTTTTTCTCCAGAGTTGCTCCTAGCAGCGTCCTGCAGATTAATCTTAATTAATCTTATGTCTTTCCCATCTATCCTTCCAAATTCCCTTTCGTTATTGCAAAGCCACACCCAACCTTCGAGTGTGGGTGGAGGAGGTGTGGTTGTTTTTCTCATACTTAGGTCAGTAGTAATTACACACTGTCATGACAAAATTTTTCCTTTTGTTAGCTTCTTGGCTTGGTTTTAAAAAAATGTAAACGAGTATTTGTACCAAATAAGTTACCCAATTGAATTAAAAAGATCTTTTCTTCCCAGAGAAAAACACAATCTGGTTCCAGATCTCCAAAGATAGGAATTGCATGAAATGCAAAGTGAAGTGGTGATTATGAGTAACTCAATAAACTGCCTTGCTCTTTCTGAAGAAAAAGATATTTCCTCCTGAAGAAAAAGATATCCAGCATAAATGGTGTGGTGTGAATTCATACCAGTGAAAAGAAAAATCTTCATACTGGTCACTGGATTTCAACATCACCTGTCGTAGGGCAGGGAATTATTCCAAACCATTTCCAGTTTAAGAGGTTTCCTAAACTCTGTTGCTCCATAGCAACAGCTTTCAGATTTCCTAATTTTTCAGCTTATATCCAACCACTAATTACTCAATAAACCTGCAGCAATTACATCACAATCATTAACCTTTGTGTGATCACACATCAAGGACAAGAGGTGCAAGCAGTTACCTCAGTGTAAAACTGAGACTCAGCCCACACCTTTGTTCCCCTTCCATTCATCGGCAGTTCTTTGCAGACCTCACCTTCAAGGACTAACCTCATGCCAGGGACCACTGCATCGCTTGGGCCTCCCGCCCAACTTCCCATCCCCGTTCGCTGGCACTTGCATCTTGCCCACGGTCTTCGGGGTGGGAGACCGTACAGAGAAACGTAAATGAGGCTTGGGAGTTAAAATGACCTAGGCTTCATGCTGAAGAGGTCGTGGGGGTTTCCCCCACACCACTCTGTCTGGATACAGGCTGGGTTAAAATCAGGGCACTAGGTTTAACATTTTATAACAGAATGCTTGCAGGAAACTGGCAGATGTATCTCAAGACAATGATGGTGTCATCCTCTTGACCAATCAATATGAATACTATAAAATAACTGCACTAGGTGCCAAAATATTTACTGTTCCAAATTGTTCCTTTATATTTGCTTGTGCATCTGCTAACTATATGGAAGGTCATATCCTGGCATGGTTAGACTTTTCATGATGAACATGGCCACTATAAAGGAAGACAACAACTAGTAGGCCAAGTCTTACCCACTAGTCTCACGACAAAAAAAAAAGAGACCACACATAACATGCACTTTGGAACAAATCTGATTAGGAAACAAATCTTATCAATACCTTTCGAGCTGTCAACCACTGCCATTAGCAAGCTCTACCTTTGTAACCAAGATTGCATTTTTTGACTCAAGATTTGTCTCTTTAGTTAATAAAACTGAATTCTTTGATATGAAAGTTGCTTAGTCTTGAAAACAATCTCCATAAAGAGAGTATTTTTCTAATTACTAGAATATTAAAATAGTCGTCCACAAAACGATCAGAGTTTCTGTACATGCGCCATTTCCAAACTGAGGCAGCTCAGCACCACCTTCTCAAGGGCAATTAGGGACGGGCAATAAATGCTGGCCTAGCCAGCGACGCCCACATCCCATGAACGAATATATAAAAAAACAAGTGACCAAGATTGTGAATTCCAACTCTTTATCTGGCCATTGAGAATTGTGGAAAAATTACCTGCCAGATGGTTTTATGCACATATGGTGCTTATAGGATTGTAAAGACAGCATCAATTTCAGGGAGGAGTATACAATTGATTCATCAAAACAATGACGACACCTCAGGGAGTAAATTATTGGCTGTGAAGTGCTTTGGGAAACCCGACATGTAAAAGGAGGCCAGAAGGGCTGAATTCATATTGCCTTAATTGTACTGCTCGTGATCAGGACCAGCAGGAGTGTTTCCTTTAGGCTCAACAAGCTTACCTCTAATAAAAACAAGAAATGCTGGAACCACTCAGCAGATCTGGCAGCATCTGTGGAAAGAGAAGCAGAGTTAACGTTTCCGGTCTTCGGTTCCGAAGAAGGGTCACTGACCCGAAACGTTAACTCTGCTTCTCTTTCCACAGATGCTGCCAGACCTGCTGAGTGGTTCCAGCATTTAGATTAGATTAGATTAGAGATACAGCACTGAAACAGGCCCTTCGACGCACCGAGTCTGTGCCGAACATCAACCACCCATTTATACTAATCCTACACTAATCCCATATTCCTACCAAACATCCCCACCTGTCCCTATATTTCCCTACCACCTACCTATACTAGTGACAATTTATAATGGCCAATTTACCTATCAACCTGCAAGTCTTTTGGCTTGTGGGAGGAAACCGGAGCACCCGGAGAAAACCCATGCAGACACAGGGAGAACTTGCAAACTCCACACAGGCAGTACCCGGAATCGAACCCGGGTCCCTGGAGCTGTGAGGCTGCGGTGCTAACCACTGCGCCGCCCCAACATTTCTTGTTTTTATTTCAGATTTCCAGCATCCGCAGTATTTTGCTTTTATATAAGCTTACACCTCTGTACCCAGCCCTAATTGTCCAGCGGAGCAGACATATAATCGGATACCACCCACCTCCTCCGACAATCTTTCCAACCTGCCCAGTAGACTTACCTGCTCTCAGCTCAGCCGAGGCCCTGTGCTGCAGGCTTCCCCACCTAACAGGCACTGTTGGGCAGGAAACCTACAGGGGAAAAAAATTAAAAGGCGCCCTGCAGTCAAAAACTGCAGGACCTTAGAGAAATCTGTACTTGGGTGTTTCACATTCATAGCTCCCCGGCCCCTCCCCCACACCAAACACACTCTGAAATCAGGGCCTATGAGCTCCTGTTATTGAATTTCATGCACGAGAGAAAAACTGCCCTGAATCCAAATTCTCAAAACCACTCAATCTTAAATATTTCCATACTCCAAGTCAGTGATGAGAATCTTAAACAATATGGGCCCAAAATTAACTCCTTTGGCATACCACTAACAACCGCTGTTGGCCAGATAACTCACCATGCACCTGCCAATAGCTAATTTAGTCCAATATATTGCCATATATTAGTCAGACCCCAAAGCTATGCAGTACCTTTCTATGTCAAGACAGTATTTTCAGCCTCCTGAAATTCAGCTGTGCAAATCTGTGTCTGGTCCCTATCTGCTAGATCCTTGACCTCTTCAAAGAAATCCAACAAATTAGTTAGCACAATCTGCCACTCCTAAGTCCACGTCGGCTATCTTTAATTAACCTCCGTCTCTTAAGATGATCCCTTCAACTATTCATCTTCACAGTTTCAAAATATTTTGCTGAAAGCAAGTTAAAGCTTACAGGTCTGTACACTGATAGCTTGTCCTTACCCACGTTTTTTTTTTAAAGTCACATTTTCTGCTTTCCAATCCAATTTTGGATTGTGTACTATCACTGCACACAACTGCGCTAAAGAAAGTTACAGGAAATTGACAGCAATACTAAATTTTAGACTCGTAAAAGGTCAAGGGGGTTTAATTTCAGTGAGGGCTCTCCCAATCGGGTGCTGTAACTCTGCTGCAAGATCTGCACAAAGCTCCAAGAAACAATGTAAAAGCCCACTAATCCTACAGAATTGCAAAAACCAAAGTCCCCAATGGATATGCCTGTCTGGTCCTAAATTATGCAGTATTAAAATGGTTACATTGTAAATAGTTTCCAAGTGTCTTCTTTCTCAGAAGGCCCATGTTAATCACCTTTAAAACAGGGGTCTGTATAGCATCTAACTTTGGTTTTATGTTGCATTCAGAACATTTTCACATTAAAATTGGGTAAATTCAGAACTCCCATGCTCTCAAGGTACAGCTTGGGCTACAGTCCTGCTGATTTGCTGACATACATTCCCCTTAAGCACAGGAACACTAAATTTACTTCATATGGCCATCTTGCACTACATGTCTCTGTAGAGTTTTGTGACTGGATGTCAGTGGAATACATCACTTGATATGCTGCGATTACAACTTAGACACACTCACCGCTAGTTTACGTCATTTCTCTGGGATTTCCTTGCATCGTGTATGCCAAAGGAGAACCCTGGCAGAAATTCTGAAATATTATAGTAAACTGTTTAAGTTATGCTGTAGGCTGAATTCATAAGAGAACCTGTACATACATGATAGCAATGATAGTTTATATTTTGCAACTTATATTGGGAGTTATCAGCTTCTATACAACAAGATAACCTGCTCATTTATTCAAAGGTTGGCCTGAACAGCTTTAGACTTGGATCAATTGATTAGCCAAGTGTCTGTGTTCCTAAGCAAGTACTTTTCTAAGCAGTTCAAGAAAAGGACAACCATACTTCAAGTTGGAAGAAAACAGAACAATCAAAACACCGTTTTTTAACGTGATCAGAGACGCAATTGAAGAAATCTGAAAAAAAAAAACTGTCCCACAAAGACCTTTTTCTGAACAGTATGCAACTAAAAAGCCACACATTTCCTTTAGAGTAGGGCTCAACTACATCCCACAGGAAACCCCTACATAAAAGGAAGCTGTCGTCCTGTGAAAGGAAGGGCAAAGCCCACTATTCCTACAAAACTGCAAAACAAAAGTCCCCAATGCAGGAGACTGGTATGCCTGCTTTGTCCTATATTATGGTGTTTCAAAATGGTTATAATGGTTTAAAAAATACTTTCCAAGTGTTTTCTTTCTCAGAAGGCCTACGTTATTCCCCTTTAAAAGCAGAGTCTGTAAAGAGTCCAACTTTCACTTTATTCAGAATGCGGTCACATAACAGGGTAAATACAGCACTCTCATGCTCTTAGCGAGGAGTTGTACAGTGCAGTTACGGTATTTCAGTAAACATGCACTGAATTTACCCTAACTGCGGGTGCCTTACACTACATGCGTGTGAATTTTGTAACTGATCTGTGGGATCCATTAATTGATATGCCGCGATTATGACTTAAACAGACACACACTCATTGAGATCAATCCGTTCAACACTAATCATAAAACAGCAATTTCAACACAGAAGGCAGCCATGAGAATTATGGTGCTTGTGCTAGCTTCTCATCAGAATTATTTATACTAATCCTATGACCCTGGCCTCTCCCCATACCTGTTCACAGATTTGTTTTCTAATTGGGTGAATTCATGTCAATCACACACAATTGTGTTAATTATGTTTGTATGCCAGATGTGCAGTGTGCTTCCTCTATACAAATCTTTGACTTCAAATGTATATACTTAAACAATTATTTCCTTTCTATACAAATGTAGCTTTTTGAAATTTTAACAGGTCAATATTTCCACAGGGCGGCACAGTGGTTAGCACCGCAGCCTCTCAGCTCCAGCGACCCGGGTTCAATTCTGGGTACTGCCTGTGTGGAGTTTGCAAGTTCTCCCTGTGTCTGCATGGGTTTCCTCCGGGTGCTCCGGTTTCCTCCCACATGCCAAAGACTTGCAGGTTGATAGGTTAATTGGCCATTAGCAATTGCCCCTAGTATAGGTAGGTGGTAGGGAAATATAGGGACAGGTGGGGATGTGGTAGGAATATGGAATTAGTGTAGGATTAGTATAAATGGGTGGTTGATGGTCGGCACAGACTCGGTGGGCCGAAGGGCCTGTTTCAGTGCTGTATCTCTAAAACTAAAAAAAAAAGCTATACAGTGCACTGTGGTTTTGGCAGTAACATGTGTGGCACCGAGCGTCTAAAATAATGCAGCATTGCAATTGTAATCAAAATGCTGCAAACCTGCAGCAAGGAAAAAGATGAAATCATTTTTTTTTAAAAAACCTGTACTTTTATCAAAATTATGCTGAACATGTACTTCATAAGAATGAGACTTACATATATGGATTTTTGTATTTTACAGCAGTCCTAGCCTGGTTATTGCCAGAAATTAGTGTTGTTACCTCTAAAAATTAAGAATCTACTAAAAAGTTGAACAATTAGAGATGGTGGGGGGGGGGGGGGGGGGCGGAAGAGAAAGGGTGAAGGTTGTGCAGAAGCTCCAATGAGGTAATCTTGTGTTCCAGATGTCAACAGCAATAGTCGACCAGGAAGAGAAATGATCAAAGTGATTCAGAGTTTAGCCCAAGTTAACCCAGTTAAGAAAGGAACTTGCATCTATATTTCAAGACTTCAGGACATCCCAAAGCACTTAAGAGCCAATTAAGTACCTTTGAAATGTAGCTGCTGAGAGAACACGAGAGAGAGAGAGAGAGAGAGAACGAGAGAGAGGCCAGCAAGGGCGAAAGTGGGAAAGGTCAAGCCTCAAAAGGTGATGAAAGCAAGGATTAATGGCCAGAATTTTAGGTAGTGGCGGAGGCCCCACCCACCAGCTTAAAAGTCTCTGCCAGGCCTGGAGGCCCTGCAGCAATCAAGTGGTCCAGGCCCTTAATTCCTCCCTCTGAGGCAGTAAGTCTCACCTCCAAGAGCTGCTGGCCAATCAGCGGGCTGTCAGCTCTTCAGTCTCAGCAGTGCCACTGGGAGCAATGGCCACTGCTGGGACTGCACCCAGCGTGAGGAGCAAGAGGACGCCAGGCCCGAGAATGGTAAGCGGGGTTTTAGGCCTTGCCAGGGACAATTGGCTGGGCCCTGGTGAAGGGGGAGGGGGGTTGATCAGAAGGACAGAGATGGATGTGCTGCGCAGGGTGCCCAATCAGGGGACAGCCCCCACCCCCACAGGCCCGCAAGGATGGGTAGCCTCCTCAGCTGATGGGAGTGCCCGGATGTCACTGGTAATATACCATTGGCAGCAGGAGGAGACTCTCGTGGCAATTCATTGACCATTTAAGGACCTCAAACAGCCTGGGGTGAGCTGGCCATTTGCCACCTCCCCCCCCCCCTTGCTGGTAAGATGGCAGCGGTGGTGGGTAAGTGACGAGAATGGCAGCCACCCCACCCGCCCCTGCCTCCGGTCCGCTCCCGCTGGGGGCATAAAATTCTGGCCAATGCTTTAGCACTGGTGAGAAACACGTCAGGGTGTAGACAGGTAATGCTCAAGAAGTGAAAGAAAGAGCTCTTGGCAACTGACAGAGTAGGACAGCAGCACAGCTCAGGATTGAACAGGATGCCAAAATTATGCTCCTCCAGGGTTAGTTTGAGATGCCAACCACTGAAGTTGATGGAGTGAAGGCCAGAGACACGTAGTTGCTGGCAGGAGACCAACAAGATGGTTTTAATTTTATTAGCGGGGCAGTGAAGGAAACTTCTACTCATCCAGGAGTTGATGGTGGACAGTCGGAGAGCACAAAAATAGCATTGCAGTTAATGGTGGAGACAAAGAGGTTTGATTAGCGTCATCAGCACATACAAGGCTGCATGTTTCTAATACATGAAGATACTATATAAATTCCACATGCTACATTACTCCAAGCTCAATAACTCCATATTAGATTATACTAAATGATGTGGTCTCACAAAGATTGACAACTTCCTGCATCTCCACACTTCTAAGCACAAACTAACCACCAATGAAGTAATTCACTTGCTTATTCTCCTGAACTGTGGCCGTTTCACAGCTAATTCTTATTCCTGTGGTCAGGATGATCCATGCTTACTTTTACAAGTTTAGTTTCTATGCCAAGAATGACAGGCAGATGCCATCATGAAGGATTCCGGTTCAAGGGGGAAAAAAGTTTAATCCTACTGAACTGCAGGCAACTTTACAGTCGAATACTAAGTTTATTTATTTTTTTTAAATATGAAACTTTCAGAAGACAAAGATCACCAGTGTCAAGTTTCAAAGTCTGTTAAAATTAATATTCCCCCAGGGTAGCAGAATTAAAAGTAGAATACTTTCCTTTTCTTGAAAAGACAAAACTCAACTCAATGTGAGGAATGAATGCATCCTCTCTGATGACTAAGTATAATCAGTTGTCCTAATCAAGTCCCCCATAAGTTTATTTTCACAAGATTAAAGTGAAGACAGGTGCAGAGACTGATGAAAATTTTCACCTTGCCCTTTGTAAAAGCAAGTTACAAATCGACAAGATGACAATTGGAAGACAGATTTTTCAAATACAATAGAGTATTAAATCACATGGGATTGGGGATAGTGTATTGCGATGGATAGAAAATTGGTTGGAGGACAGGAAACAAAGAGTAGGGATAAATAGGTCTTTTTCCGAATGGCAGGCAGTGTCTAGTGGGGTACCACAGGGATCGGTGCTAGGACCCCATCTATTCACAATATACATGAATGATTTAGATGAGGGAACTAAATGTAATATCTCCAAATTTGCAGATGACACAAAACTGGGTGGGTGGGTGAGTTGTGAGGAGGATGCAGAGGGGCTTCAGGGTGATTTGGACAAGTTGAGAGAGTGGGCAAATGCAGTATAATGTAGATAAACGAGAGGCTATCCGCTTTGGTAGCAAAAACAGGAAGGCAGATTATCTGAACGGCTATAAACTGAGAGAGGGGAATATGCAACGAGACCTGGGTGTTCTCGTACACCAGTCACTGAAGGTAAGCATGCAGGTGCAACAGGCGGTAAAAAAGCCAAATGGTATGATGGCCTTCATAGCGAGAGGATTCGAGTACAGGAGCAGGGATGTCTTGCTGCAATTATACAGGGCCTTGATGAGGCCACGCCTGGAATATTGTGTGCAGTTTTGGTCTCCTTATCTGAGGAAGTATGTTCTTGCTATAGAAGGAGCACAGCGAAGGTTTACCAGATTGATTCCTAGGATGGTGGGACTGACGTATGAGGAGAGATTATGTCAGTTAGGATTATATTCGCTGGAGTTCAGAAGAGTGAGGGGGAGGTGGTGGTGAGAGGAGGGGAGGGGTGGGAATCTCAGAAACCTATAAAATTCTAACAGGACTTGACAGGATAGATGCAGGAAGGATGTTCCCGATGGTGGGGGAGTCCAGAACCAGGGGTCATACTCTAAGCATACGAGGTAAACCTTTCAGGACTGAGAGGAGGAGAAATTTCTTCACCCAGAGTGGTGAACCTGTGGAATTCGCTACCACAGAAAGCAGTTGAGGCCAAAACATTGTATGTTTTCAAGGAGTTACATAAAGCTCTTGGGTTTAAAGGAATCAAGGATATGGGGCGAAAACGGGAACAGGTTACGGAGTTAGATGATCAGCCATGATCATTATGAATGGCGGAGCAGGCTCAAAGGGCCGAACGGCCTACTCCTGCTCCTATTTTCTATGTTTTTATGGATAACAAGGCAAATTGCAAGGACAGAGTGTGCAAAGAACTATGGTGTAGTTAGGGTAGAGTTACTTGCCATGTCCAAAATTTTCCTTTACTGACCTCCAAGTCCTTTAAATAGTGTGAAAACAGTTGCAACGCACCACAACCTTCTCACCAGATCTGGACAAGCACTCACCAAGTGTTGGAACGTCAGGGTAAATTCCCTGTACTTTGGTCACCATGTTTAACAGTGCACATATGTGACCTTTGTGACCAGGCCAACAGCCATTCGAAGGTACACAAACGCAGGCTCAAAGCAACACTCCTTCTCTCTTGATAATAAAATGGGCCAGACTTTCAATGGACACCCATGCACAGCAAAATGCCCAATAACTGCAACTCAATGATGTGTAGAGAGCATATAAAAACCCTGCATTCCTTTCCTACACGGAGTGCATTTTGGTGTTTAATCTACTGACCACAACAGCCTTTAACAAGCCTCTCAATCTCAACATGCCAAGAAAATGAAACAACTGAACAGACTTTGCCTATTCAAGCTTTACTACTTGTAAAGTACTTTCCCACCAATGCATTAGCAGGCATATAACATTAAACCCCCAACAGTATGGAATCAGTGCAAACTCTACATAGTTAACATAGCCGATGCCGTGACAACAGGCATATTCTTTAAGGGTCAGGATTCTTCTCTGATCACAGAGGCACTGCTGACTCACAAATGAGCACATTATTGCAAAAACTAGACCAAGAAAGCACAAGGCAGCATTGTTAATATTCTTCAGTTTATTTTTGTTGCATAATAATGCCTTCTGCTAAAGCTATAATTTTTACATTCCTGTGAGCACCACACTGC
Organism: Heterodontus francisci; assembly: GCF_036365525.1. Classification (NCBI taxonomy): domain Eukaryota; kingdom Metazoa; phylum Chordata; class Chondrichthyes; order Heterodontiformes; family Heterodontidae; genus Heterodontus; species Heterodontus francisci. The sequence continues at coordinate 31,561,734 of NC_090376.1, read as the reverse complement.
GAGTTTAAAAATACACAAAAAAGAATATAGTGAAGTTAAAGTACTGAATGCCAGATTAAGATTTCATCCACCCAATAAGTACCGTTCATATTTCAGTCCAGTAACAGCTTCAGCGAACTGAGCTCCCAAAAGATACTTGTTTTATAATAAAGGCATAATGGAGCCATCTTCTGTGCAATAAATCAGCCTAAAAACTAAAAAAATTGAGACATGAGGGACACAATTATTGGTTACTGTGACAGACTGTAACGGCAGATGATTTCAACAGTTACGTTCAAGTGGGCCTCAGTGTATACAGAAATCCTGATCATCGAGAAATAACAATGAAATTGATATGTCAAAATCCCAAAGAGAAAGAGACAGCAAGCGAGCAAGAACGGATTAAACACCAACACAAACTGGTTGGGCTAAATGGTCTGTTCCCATGTTGTCATTTTATCTCATTTTTATTAAAGCTACGTTTAAAAAAAAGTCTTAAACAAAATATTCTTTGGGTGCCATGAAAAAATGAGATTTAAGGAAAATCTTTGCAAGATGATATTTATGGTTATGGTTTAAATGGAACCAATATACGAAGACCACTGATCCATAAATTATCTGGTTTTTTTAGTATGATTCATGCTGTAGAGGTATGTAAATCATAATGGAACTAACCAATCTAAGGAGCAGTCAACAGACCCTGGTTATATTGCAGATTGACAGTCAAACAGTGTCAACAGAGCTCTGTGCGCATGTGCATCAATACACACACTAAGCTCTAGGGGGCAGGGGGAAAGGGGAACAACAGACTTTAGGAAAATGTCTAAAACATTTCATCATGTTGGATGTACACTCATCAACATAGGCAAGAATTCCAGAAATAAATTACCCCATTTCTACAAATTGGTAGTGAAAAGCAGAAATAGCAAAATCACAAACATTTCCATCCTCAAAATACACACATTTATCATTAAGCTGAAGTCACATAGAAATATGTTAACTGAATACACCCATCATTCCTGTGCTGATTTTGATTACCTATTTGTAAGCTGTTGGTTACATTAAAAGAGAAAATTTGAAATGTCAATAAAGCAGACTTTCTGTACAACAACTTTTGGACTAAGGATTCAATGAAACATCTTGTCCAGCAGAGCCCCTGATGCTTAATTTTGCATAGTTAAAAATCTTGCCTAAAGCACGTCACACTTTAGAAGTGTCTGCTGCACAAAATAAAGCTTTTTTTTGGGATTGATTCAAATTTTCCCAGAACCAATGAAAACAAAAACTTACCAATATCTACTTGCTTCCCTGTCTTTCACAAACTTCTATTGTATCCCTGACTCAGTGTGAACAATAACAGTTAATTTTGATAGTTTAAATCTGAAATATAAGCCCATTACAATTAATGTTTTTGTAAAAACATCAAAATGAAAAAAAGTGAATCCAATCTATTCCCTTTCCTCTTGCATGACACGGAGAATTTTTCCTTTTAAATAAAAAAACGAACAGCTAGCTGCAGGAGGAAGACAAAACCTTTCCAAGCAATTTCAAGCCAATGGTTATTGCATCATGGCACAGTATTCATTAAGGAACTGTAGAAGTAAATTAACAAAAATGCAAGCTAAATCGCAATCCAAGTGCATGGTTTTAAAAATAATCAATCAATTCTTATACACAAAGACACCTAGCGCAGTTATTAATTTCTCCCCAAGTCTTATATTTTCGAACATGCATGCAATAGAATTCTCCCGACAATATGTAGCCCAATTTCCAGCTTCTACTAATGTTACAACCACTTTTAAGTTGCAACATAATGAACAGCCAGAAAAACTTGCAAACCTGTAGGAAATCTTCTAGCTTTTGCTTGCCACCTCCTCCTCTTGATCAGGAAGCAAGATCAGAAATTATAAGCATGGACCTACTTTTTACTTGTCTTTGAAATAGTGCATTACTAGTTCACAAAACAATGCACTGACACAAGGCAATGCACTGACACAAGGCCAGACTGTGTTATCACTGGACTGATTGGTTACCTGTAACAAATGTGAAAATTATCAGCACTGTGAATATATAACAACTTTTACTGTTATGCTGTACGAGGTGGACAGTGTCTGTTCTAATATAAAATAAGGAAAAAGATCTACAACATAATACACAATAAAGTCTTATAACAGCAAACCGGCCTAAAAATAAGTGCAAACTGCTTTAAGTAGATTGGTCCAAAAAGATACTGTGGGATTTAACAAGAGGCATGTGTTGCAACACATCTGAAAGTGGTTTCCCATCCTACCCCCTATGTTTGGTACAACAAGCCAATCTCGTTAAAATACACTTTCGATGACTGCTCGATAAACCTAGTATTCTAGCCTATGCACAAAACTTCCAACAATTATGAACAAATATTTTCTGTTCAAGAACAAAAACTAGTTACATGAAGTATCTGCAAAATGGCTAATTCTGATTCAATAGAATATCATCCATTTGGTCCAAGTTTAATAAGTTTCTTTATTTACACTTCTCCATTCATAGCAAGAGATGCACTTTAAATACACCAAGGGAAACAGCTGCTCGAAGACCAATTACACACTTTTAAATCCCTACATATCCATACAGTTGGTTAAGAAAAGCCTTGATTTTAAAATTCTCATCCTGGTTTTCAAATCCGTTCATGGCCTTACCCTCCCCATCTCTAATCTCCTCCAGCCATACAACCTTCCAAGCTATCTGCGTTCCTCCAATTCTGACATCTTTAATATTCCCAATTTTAACTGCTCCAACATTAGTGGCTGTGCCTTCAGCTACCAAGGCCCTAAGCTTCAGAGTTCTCTCCCTAAACGTCCCCGCCTCTCTCCTTAAAACCAAGGTTTTGGTCATCTGTCCAAATAGCTCTTTACATGGCTCAAAGTCAAATTTTGTTTGATAACACTTCTGTGAAGTCCCTTGGATCATTTTATTATCTTAAGGTGCTATATAAATAAAATTTGTTACTGTTGTTTATAAACTTACAGGTTTATAATACAGGTTAATAAACTATTAGAGGTCCTCCATATTAGCTTTCACCTGTAGCCACAATAGAGGATGTAAAATTGTTATGACTCTAAATGTTGATTCAGTGGTTAACAGAATCACATTTTTATGTCTTCTGAAAAAGATACATAAGAAGGGACATTGATAGTGCAGTGCACCACTGGCCTCTTACACTTAAACAGCGTTACCAATCTGGCAGTTGAAGATTTAAGAATTAAAATTTTTAACATTAATCCATTATCCTTTGCAATGACCACCCGATGACTGACTACATAGGCGTTCCATACTTTAAATACTCCTCCATCACCATAATAATATTGGATGGCAAGGGCTCTCTGACATTCAGAATAGCTGTGGTGCAGATAAGTGAATATACATCAAGTGAGATACTGCCATAATTTGAATATCATTACCGTGTAACTTCTCATAGATGATCGGATGCATTGCAGAACAACTCTCATTTCTGGTGGGAATGTTTACGGCTGTTAAATTTGCAGGATGTGACACATCAAGTCCCTAACCATTTCCTACCTCTGCTCCCACCAGCTCCATTCTGCCAATAAGTCAGCAGAGGGAGCGTGGGAAATTCTGCCAGAGTGTGTGCGTGTCAAGCATACCCAAGGCAGTTACACTGTGGTTCAAAAGCCCCTCCAATAATCTCCCAATACCTTTCCTTATTTCTACTTCGGAACACATTTCCTAAATATATCAGTATGAACTATTCTATTCCTCACGCTAGTTATCATCATGGCCCTGTCTGCCCAATTCTGCTGTCATAGTGTGCGCACTAGAAACTGCCAAATGTGGTTTGAATGTCCTTCTCTCTTACACTAATGCTCAATGTGTGTATTTCATAGTGGGCTCTGGGTGCTATCCATCAACTGGACCCCAGGTGCTATCCATCAACTGGACCCCAAAGAGAAAAGATTGCACATCTGCAGGACTTTTGGGAAAGATCAAAGGGGTGGAACTAATTGGACAGCTTTTTCAAAGAATCAGCACAGGCACAACGGGACCTCAGTCTGTGCTGTATCATTCCAGGATTTTAAATTTAAGCAACAAGAGATTGAGACTATTCCCATTTCTCATATCTTACAGAATTTCTATACTTTATTTGAAGCATTCAGATTTCCATCGTTTGACCTCTTAAAGCTTGGTATTTAACTGCTTACAAAAAAAAAACCAGAAGGGGACATGTAGCAGAACGTTGGTTGAGTTACATGGATTAGATTTATTGGGCATTTTGAAAAGCATCTGAAACTCAGCAGTGATTGGGATTGACTCACAGACAAGAATAGGTGGCATGGGAAATTGTAATGTTATATTGGCATCTTAGTGGGCAGTTTGAAGATATTGGACATCCACTGTTAAGGTTGTGGAAAAAGATGGTAACACTACATTTAAATTTATGTTATTCAAGCTTGGTGCCATTATTGGCGGCAAAGCAGAAAAAAAACGATGTCCCAGCTTCCCCTAGTGTCAGCATTCCTCAACTCTGATCACAAAATGTGCAGAGAAGGCATATTTAATTACATATACATAACTTAGTCACTGCTCTGAATACATCAGCAAACAACTAGATTTGGAAGCATGTGAACTTACCCCATTTGTAAACTGCAGCAAATACTCATCACCCAAATGATTTTTGTTATAAAAACAAACTCCCACATTAATATACAATTTCCTTGTTATTCAGCAAATAGTATCACCTGACATTTTGATGGAAGACAAAAGGCAGAAGTAGTGAACACCCACACCCATATGTGCAGCACACAAATAGTTAACAAAATCAGCATCCCTTCTGTATGCATATTTACCTTAAGGGCAAATATAAAATTCAGCAATGAGTTTTGAGAACAGTAACTTTCATTCTTGGCTTTTAACCACACTGGTCTTGGCATCACAGATGGACCTAACATGTAAATATAATTAGTGAAAGGGAAGAGTGAAGGAACATAAATTGCATCAACGTCATGAAATGATTTCCACAGGTTTAGGTAATGTCTATGTTGAAAGTAGATACTTCTGGAAATTTTCAATGCCAGACCAGTATAAAGCCATAGCCACACAAATAGAATAAAATCTGGAAGTAATTCCTGCCATAATTTTAGGATTATTCTTAGAATTCGAGTTAAAACCAAATCCAGGAAAAGCAAATCCAAGACAGATTTCACACAAAGAGTTGTGAGAATGTGAAACATATTTCCCAAAGGGTCTTGGATACAAATTCAATTGGTATGTTGTTTAAAAAGGGAGATAGATAAGTAGGAAGTACAGGTATTAGGTGGTGTACAAGGAAAAGGCAGCGAATTGGGATTAAAAAGAAATTTGCCATGGCTAATATTGAGCAACTTCAACAGAAACTCTACTCATGTACATATGCTCCTAGAGGACATAAATAGACTAAGATTTCCTTTCCATTTAAGTGCCTTTTTATTTCTCCTAGACACAAAGATAGATGTGGCAAAGATCATCTACAATAAATCAGAATCACTGCCGTTAATCTGTAATTCAACTATCGCACAAACATGGGTTTTCCATTCATTATTTTGTCCAGCTTCCAACATATGCGTTTAATACATGAACACTCCAAAAACACATTCTTTCCCGAAGCACCAATTCTACATAATTCTATAGTGGGGCTCATATTAACCAGTGCAATGGGGCAGCCAGCACCTTGCTTCCTAGCATCCTGAGTTGGCAAATAGAATCAGTCTCTCCAAAAGCTGCTAATGGCTGCCCATCTGAGGATGCAAAAATGTTCCTTTGAAACTTTTGTCTTCCTTGGTATAGAACTATAAAAGTAAAATAATGAGAATTAAGTATCTAAGAATTGTTCTGTGCCTTAAATACAAGTTTTCTGAAGATAGACTCGGTGGGCCGAAGGGCCTGTTTCAGTGCTGTATCTCTAAACTAAACTAAACAAGTGACAGAAAGATTCTTAGAATAAAAAAAAAGAGTATTTTTGTAACCTGTTTATCATGATACACTGGGTTTGCACAGAGAAAAAAAAAAAATTAGTTTTGAAATAAAACTAGGTTGACTTAATAAAACATGCAACTAAAAAGGCAGATTTTAAAGAGAAACTATTGTTGTCTAGTTATTAATCTTTTCCATAGGAATTAGGCCAAAAGGGAGCCAATTTCTAGAGATTTTACTTCCAAGACAAAGGATGTAAGCAACATCTGCCTCTTTCTAGATATACTGAAAAACATTGCCAGACCTTTCTGCATCATTATTACACTACAGTGTGCAGGACAAGAATAATTCAGTCCACTGCAAACCTCTATCGTATACTGCTGTAAGACACCAATAAGAAGGAAAGGCAGATTGCAGTGTGTAAGGACAAAAGGACCAAGTTTTATTTTTGAGGGAGTGAGGACGGCACTTTTGAAAGAGGGAGGAAAAGTAGGAGTAGGGGACCATTTAAAATATCAACTAGCATGGGGACCAGAAAAGGAATTGAGATGGGAGAGAATCTAGAGGATAACACAATTTCAATGCTAAGGCAAGGGAAGCCCAAGCTTGGTGGGAAAGAGTCAGGGCAGGTGAGGATAACAGCAGCTCAACAGATGGTCTCAATTTTAAATGACTCAAAAGTCTATGAGCTCCATGCGCTTCTTGTTGGAAGCGAGGCTGGAAACAGTAAGAAGGCCTTATTGGAGATATCTGGCAGCAGGAAAAAGCAGCCTGGAGTTAAATTTGCTCTCCAGAATGATCCTGAAGTAGTGGACAGTTTTGATAGAAGTGAGTGAAGCTCCACAGCTCGAGTGGTTAACCCAGATACGTTGGATAGCTGAAGCAGCTATGCACCAGATACACTCATGTTTGTACTACTTGGACTTGGAGCAAGTAAGGATGGAGGCCATACCAGGGGAATATGGGATACCGCAATGTATTAGTGAATATGAGGATGTTATTGCTGGGGAGTGGAACAATGACTTCATTTCGAGCATTCAATGTTATTAAGTTTCGCATGTCACATGTAATCAGCTTACCACTCTTCCCCAATAAAGATCCTTAGCTCTATTCTATGAGCATTCATAGTATGAATATTTTCACTTGCTATACTGACCATTCCTATTGCCTGAAGTGACTGACAATTTGGGTGAAATTCTGGGTCACTGTGTTGTATACCCACACCCAGCAGAGAATGGGCAATAAATGACAAGCTTCAGTAACACCCAGTTTCAGGGGGTGAACCACCTAGTAGCAACTTTGATAACTGGATGGCTTGCTCAGCCACATCAGAGCGCAGTTAAGCATCAACTGCATTGGTCTGGGACTGGAATCACATAGGTCCATTGGACAGTTTTCCTTCTATAAAAGGGCATTACCGAACCAGCTGGAATTTTACAACAATCCAACAGCTTCATGGTCAATTTTATTTATGCCAGCTTTTTATTTACAGGTTTTAAAAACTGAATTCAAATTCTCACACTGCATAACCACCTCGCTGCTGCACCTGTAATTGTGGCCCTACTTTACGTCTTTACTTACAGTTTTCAATTTTTTAAAAACATTTTTCATGGGATGTGGACGTCACTGGCAAGGCTAGCATTTGTTGCCCATCCTTAATTACCCTCGACAACTGAATGTCTTGCTAGCCCGTTTCAGAGAGCAGTTAAAAGTCAACCACATTGCTGTCACATGTAGGCCAGACCAGGTAAGGACAGCAGATTTCCTTCCCTAAAAAAGGACATTAGGTGAACCACATGGGTTTTTATGACAATCGATGATAGCAATGATGCCATGAAACGGAGTTTAAATTTCAATTCCAGATTTCTTTTATTAATTAACTGAATTTAAATTCCACCAGCTGCCATGGTGCGATTTGAACCAATGTGGCCAGGGTATAGCCCGAGCCTCTGGATTACTAGTTCAGTGACATTACCACAATGCCACTGTCTACCCCTAAATGATTAAAGAAAAAAGGTGTTGGTGATTATTTTCAGCATTGAAGTATGGGCTTGTGCTATGAAAAATGGACAACTACAGGTGACAATATAGGGCTGGATTTTGTGTTGGAGGCGGAACTCCCAGCACCATGCCAAAAAGACAAGGGAAAGCCCACCTCCGCCTTTTTGTGCTCCCCAGGAGCGACCCTCTGATCTTTTTAGATCAAAGTTTCAGGAGCCAGGATCCCCATCCCTTTAAAGATGGGAATCCTGCCTCTAAGTGCTGCCAGCCAATCAGAGGGCTGGTAGCTCAGCAGTATCGGCAGCGCCACCACGAGCGGTGGCCACTGCCAGTAGTGCAGAGACCTCAGACCCAGGCCCAGCGCTGGAACCCAAGGTGTGTAGCAGGGTCACTGGAGCCAGTCCAGACTGGCCCTGGCAAAGTGGGTGGCGGTGGGGGGGGGAGGGGCGGGTAAGAGTGGTCGTGCAGTCCAGGGAGAGGGATTCCCAGGTTCCTGGCCAGGGTTCTCTGTGGGCCACAGATTGCCGCCTCCTCCGTGCGCAGAGGGACCCCACCCCACCCCCACGGAGGGCACCTCATTTTGCAAGGAGCCCTTCCTGCATAGCGGAGTCCCTCCCCATCCCCCTACCATAGATCCCAGCAGTGGCAGGAAGAGGCCCTTAATTGGTCATAAATTATTAGGTCACTTTAGGGCTTCAAATTGTCCTCTGGGTGAGATGGCGATGGGGAGGCAACGGGTCCTCTGACACCTCCCCCCCCCCCCTCCCCGGGGCTACACAATATCCCAAACATTGTGTGTATGTAGGAGTTGGACAGATTACAAATTTTTAAGAGGCATTCAGAGGAACTGATTGCAGCAACTACCCAGCAATCATACCACATATGTCAAGCCATGGCCACAAATATCTGATCACCAAAACAATCTAGTATGTGTTACTTCATAATAGGAGCATTACATTAGATCCAGATCACATGGTCTCTGTAATAATTTGGTGTGGGCTATAAAACCACAATCAATCAATCACTTATAATTCAAGAAGAAGCTGTTAAACAATACAAAAGAGGCTACATCTGGCAGATGATCATCACCCCGAGTCACTACTGCAGATAATTATTTTCTTCAGGATCACACTTTACACTGAGATTGAAGATTTGGGTGTTAAGTGGCTAGTTTTAATATTTAAAAAATGAAGTTGTTTCTTATTCATGAAATCGGAGCCACACCCTGTATTGAGGTTGTGATCTGTGCATCCCGTCTAAACACTAAACCACCAAAACAGAACTTTAAATGAATCAGGGCCACACCCTAGACTTTATCCTCTACCCATTAATTTACAATCAGTAAAGGTGTGTGCGTGTGGTTTTTAGATGAAATGAACTGAGACAACGCCTCAAACTGAAGTTAATAAGAGAGTCTTCCATCAGCAACAAATGCAGTCTGACGCAAATGCACACGAACATACTTTCTGTGCAGAATATTTCATTTCTATCCCCCCCTACTTATTTGCTTGTGTTCTCTCGCTGATTCATTTATTGCTTTCACTCTCCTCCACCAATACATCTTTAACTGCTCTATTTCAACATCACTCAGACTTGTGTAAACTCGCTTAGCTTTGGTTATCTTTCTTACTGCAAAGTACCATTTCCTTTTTCCACTGATCTCTTGCACGACAAGCATCTCCTCATACCAATTCTTTCTGTACAACAGAAATAGTTTAATATCCTAGCACTCTACCTGCACCTCCCATACACCACAATAGGAAGTATTCAGATACTAAAAGGTTTTAAGTACAGGGCTCCCATTACTCCTATGGCTTAATTAATTTATTTCCTTCCCCACAATTTGTGGTTTTCCAAATTATTCAAACCTCTGGCTTGTGGCGATTATTGGGGAAAGTGATGAACTAATAAGTAAGCTATACATTTATTCCATTGTTGCTGCATTTCTGTCACTCTAATAACACTCAAACCAATGCATCAATTCACAAAGAATTAAGAAAGCACACAACTAGAATTGGCCATCAAGCCTACTCCGTCCACAATCTACCTTATAATGGACGCTACCTAGAGGAATATTTTGCATAAATATTCTCTAGCCTCAAAGTAAATTAAGCAGAATTCCAGTTCTATCCTCACATTGGAAATCACAACCATCTTACTAGAGTTTCCCATGAATTAGCTGTTGAAAGATTCACCTGCAAGGCTTAGAAGCAATCCTGACCATCATTGTGTGAAAACAATTGAAGACAATCACAGTAACTTACAAGCATCTTACTTAAAACAGTTTAAGAACATACTAAGCAACTTGCATTTCAATACGGATTTAAACTCTACCACACAAGCTTTCTATAATAAAAATGGACAATAACTACTAGTTTAGTGTGGTCTCAGTTGCAAGGAAATCTTTTATAGACTGGAAAATGCATTTTACAGGAAACCTCATGAAGTCAAAGAGTTAACATGATAGGCTTGATCTAGGAGTAGTAGGGGGTTTTGTGGTTTACAATAGACAGAGAAACAAAGGAATGTATTGCTACTGAAAAGGAAATATGAGTTCTTCATGGAAATGTTTTCCCCTAGGAATTTACCAAATCTATCTGGACACAATGGTTGGACTAGAGAGCACACTAACCAATTTTACCCAAGGCCTAAATGGTACAACACTCAACGACAGAAACATATATTTAACCAGGATACCATTGTATAGCCAAATTAGCCATCAAAAATGTAGAGTCCAGATGTTGAGTCTAAGGGATTGATTTTCCTGTCCTTTTAGACAGTCGTGTGTTGCAGAACAGAAAAAAAGCAGATGTAGACCCATAACTACCTCTTTCGAGCATGATTCAATTCTCTGATGGATAGGGGTGTAGGCCGGGGAAGCTTGCACTAGAATGAGAGTGCTGTTGTATGATGCGTATTTTGCTGACAGTTAAGATTGGCTCAAGATGTTTGCAAAGGACACCCAAACAAATCTGGATCCAGTGTTGCTAGGAACTGAGCAGTAGACAAAGGCAAGTTTAAAAGGGCAAAAAGACGATTCATTCAGCAGTTTTTAGGCCATTTCCGTCCCATTTCTAGTTTTCCTTTCTGTTGGCACTTAGGTTCTCATGAGCTTTTGTGCCAATTGTATTGAAATTCTTTTCTTGTCCTCACACTAATACTGCCATTAATGACTTTCTTAATGGAAATCCCTCGTCAGTTGTTTGCAAGAAAAGCAAGACCACTGAAAGACAAGGTGGGGTGCCTAGGAGGTGCTCTGTGCGCACCCTCCGACATCCACAGACAGGAGTGACCATACCTTGCTTTAATGCATGCAGAGGCTCAAACTCTGTAGGCAGATTGTGATAGTACACAAGATGGCATAGATGCATGTAAAGGCCTGGCTAACTGATATACTAGATGGCATATGTGTTACTGGATGAAAGCAGGATGCCAGGGTGATCAACAGCTTGCAAAGCCTGATTAAGTGCTCCCACAAAGAGGCCACTGACCATATTCGCAGTCAGTGCAACATCTACCGGTCACATTTAACTGTGGGAAACTGCCTTCAGAATCTGGGTTAGTGAGCATATCTGTCATTGACATGCACCATAGTGCTGGCACAGCCAGTGACAGTTTACTGCTCCTCTGTAGTCATTAACCTGCCTCCAACACCTTTCTGGCACGCTGCAATATAAACTCATGGGAATGGTGCTTTGGAGTGGCACAGAGGATTACCCTTTTTGCAAACACTTCATGCAGCATTTCCTCAACTTCAGCATCCATCATTCAGAGTTTCAAGTGCTGAATTGCTCCGTCGCTCACTTACAGACACATGCCTGCACAGGGGGTTTTCTTCCCCTTTCATTTTCTTGTGTAACATCACAATCCCCTGTCCCTGCAGCTTGTCCATTTAATTTTCACTTACACACATTTCCACTCCCATCATGGTATCTTCCCCATGCTTGCCCAAATCAGCACCTGGATTGGTGAATAATTATGCAACCTAGTAAATCTGAGTGCTATGAGCACTTGACCATTTTGGCGAGATTAGTGCCATAGAAACACAGGAACAAGAGTAGGCCATTTAGCCCCTTGAGCCTGTTCTGCCATTCAATAGCAGATCTGTGACCTAACTCCATATACTGACCTTTGTCCCATATTCCAGTTCTATCTATTAACCAGCAGACAAAAATCAGACCACAGCTTTAGAAGGCATCGTAGCAAGCTGCATTCTGAAATGACAACCAACACAAATCTACCTTCATTCCACCAACTGTGGTCAATGTACCTCCACACTTTGATGGGATGAAACTGGAGTTTCAGATTGAGATTCTGATCTTCAACTCTCCTAACAAGCTGTTTAAGATTTCAGTATGACTAGTCCTACAAGACCTATTGTAGGTTAGTAACATAACATTCTCCAAGATGGGTTTCGCTCCATAGTACTCAATATTCCAAATATTAGTGAATTGTACTATATCTTAATCATAAAACTTTCAGCTTTCAACACAATGCTTGCACTACAATAAGCCTACTTTTACATTTACTTTGCTCTTTTTCCTCTTATGCGCAATCAGCAATTTCATGTCTGTATGCCATTCTGAAGAAACTGTAGGAAGCCTTAATACTCCAATGAACTGACTACATGGCTCAACCCTCAACTGACTGTGCCTAAACACTCTCAAACAGAACACTCTGACCAAAGTCAGTCAAATGTGATCAGATCCTCCATAATGATGAAGAGCAGCACTGAGTTCTAAATGACACTCAACCTGGGTTTGAGGGTTACATAAAAGGTTGCAGAAAGTTAGCGATTTCACCCCACAAAAAAATTTTTGATTACCACCTGGTAATCAAAAGATACATCAAGACCTACTACAGCTGTCAATATCAGTATCACTGTTAGTATTAAAACAGCCATATACTTTATAAATGACAGCTTGAATATCAAAGTGTGAGAATGAGGCAATCCTTCAAGGGGGAAGAAAAAGTTAAATTCCTCAAAATTGAAGCACAAATCAAAAATATGAATTTTCAGCAACCAGTTTAACTCCACACATTAAACAATTTTTCCCATAAATTGTTCTACTGTACTACTTGCCTTACCATTATGCACATAAAGTTAAAATGACAGTCTGTATAGGCCAACCACATCCCGCCACAGATTTCCTGTTCTGCTTTTTCCTCAATCATTACTCCATTTCTCAATAAAAAGAACATCTCGGCAGCACTTGGGTCGTGATAATACCACTGGATCAAAAATAGAACCGAGATCTACTCTTTTAGCTTTGTAAAAGGCACAATGGCAGATTTTACAAATCGATGAGTAAATCTTAAAAAAGGCAGGCAAAAATGACTCTGGGATAAATCACTGATTTCAAATCCATGACCAATTGTGAACAGAGAAGAAAGAAAAATATTAATTTCCATCTATGGAAATGACAGGAACATTTGGTTGAGCCCAACAAAAATCCATTTTCTGAAGCATGCAATGCCACTCACTATCAAACCCTCAAATAACAGCCTCACATTTTATAGCAATATTTTAAATCGCATCCAATGAGAGTCAGCAAATATGACCATATCAGTGTTGGGGACCACCTAATGAGAACTTAACATTTCCTTTGTCACTTTACAAATCTAAATTGAACACATCATAACATCCAATTCACTCTCCTCCACACTCTGATGCATGTAATTTATAATATCTTGAATTTAAATAGAAACATCTAAGAACACTGGTGACTTTTTGCAAAAACCTTAACCAAAAAATTAAATTCTGTGACTTGTACTGAATTAAATAAACATCCATACATTAATCTAGAGTTTGGAAAGTTGGCAAAAATGAACTGGTTATGAATAATCCCAAATTAGTGCATTAAAAATCGATAAACGGCTGAGGGAGACTCAATGTAAACATCACAGAATTTGGGCCAATAAGGCTTTCAAATGATTTTCTCCAATTGTTTCTTCCACCCAAAAAAAAATATTCAAACTGTAACAAAGACAAACTCTATAAATAAGACTGAAGGTGTTGCTGGTATCACTAAAATGTCATTAAACCTTTAGAGTAAATTACTTCCCAAAAGTCCAAATATTGTAAAAATTGCTCAATAAAAAACAACTTTTGACAGGACCTGCTGGCTGTAATGGCTTCTGGCCTTTTAGCCACAAGTCTTATTCATATTTGGATCAAATCTCCAAGTTACAAAGTTACAAGGGCCCTAGTCTTGAAAGGATTGTACATTTGAAGTTAAGGTAAATAGGATACAGTTGATGGTATACAATGAATATTGAAACTTGGCTTAAAGAGGGACAAATGGCAGCTCAACATCCCTGAATATAGAAATTTCAGGCAGGATAGAGGGGATAAAGAAAAGGAAGGGATGTAGCATTATTGGTTAAAGAATCAATTACAGCTGTGAGGAGGGATGATATGCTAAATGAATCATCAAATGAGGCCATATAGGTTGAGCTCAGAAATAAAAAAGGGGCAGCCACACTACTAGGAGTGTTCTATAGACCCTCAAATACTGTGAGTGAGATAAATTTGCCTACATATTCTCTGAGTGCAAAAACAATAGGGCAAAAATAGGGACTTCAACTACCCCAACATCAACTGGGATAGAAATAGTGTGAAGGGCACAGGGGGCACAAAATTCTTAAACTGCATTCAAGAGAACTTTTTTTTAAAAGCCAGCATGTAACAAGCCCAATGAGAGGGGACGCAATTCTAGATTTAGTCTCAGGAAATGAAGCTGGGCAAGTGGATGAAGTAGCAGTGGGTGACCAATTTGGAGATAATAACCATAATACAGTTAGATTTAAGCATTATTACAGAAAAAGACAAAGATAGAAGAGGAGTAAAGGTTTTAAATTGGGGGAAGGCAAATTTTACAAAGCTGAGGGGTGATCTGGTGAAAGTGGACTGGATACAGCTACTTGAAGGAAAATCAGTGGCAAACCATTGGAAGGCATTCAAAAGTGAGATTCTACAGGCACAGTGTAGACATGTCCCCACAAAGGCAAAGGGTAGCACTGACAAATCGAGAACCCCCAGGTTATCTGGAAACATACAGGGTAAGATAAAGCAAATAAAAAAGCTTTTGACAGTCACAAAAAAGTAATACTTTAGACAGCCTAGAGGAGTATAGAAAGTGCAGGGGTGAAGTAAAAAAAGAAATTAGGAAAGCAAAAAGGACATGAAAAAATATTGGCAGGTAAAATCAAGAAAAACCCAAAGGGCTACAGACCAAATGCTGGAAGATGGGATTAGAATAGGTGGATCGTTTTTCAGCCGGCACAGACACGATGGGCCAAGTGGCCTCTTTCGGTGCCTTAAACTTTCTATGATTCTATTCTGCTCTATGTTTTCAGTACACTAAGAGCAAGAGGATAACTAAGGAAAGGGAGGCCTATCAGAGATGTACAAGGAAACTTATGCATGGATGCAGAAGATGTGGGTTTGCAAGTGTTGTACCATTGTTTAAAAAGTGCGCGAAGGTTGGCAAATTAGTAGTTTATCCTATGTCTCAGAATTGATCATCACTTAGAAAGGCATGAATTAATCAGGGATAGTCAGCATGGATTTGTTAAGGGAAGGTCATGTCTTACCAACTTAATTGATTTTTTTGAGGCAGTAACAAGGAGGATTGAAGAAGGTAGTGCAGTGGATGTTGTTCACATGGATTTCAGTAAAGCATTTGACAAGGTCCCACATGGCAAACTGGTCAGAAAAGTAAAAGCCCACAGAATACAGGGGAATGTGGCAGTTGGATCCAAAATTGGCTCAACGACAGGAAACAAAGGGCAACGGTCAACGGATGTTTTTGTGAATGGAAAGTGGTTTCCAGTGGCGTTCCATAGGGCTTAGTATTAAGTCCCTTGCTGTTTGTGGTATATTAATGATTTGGCGTTAAATGTGGGAGAGATGATTGGGAAATTTGCAGATGAAACAAAAATTGACCGTGTAGTTGATTGCGAAGAGGATAGCTGTAGACTCCAGAATGATATCAATGGTTTGGTTGAGTGGATAGAAAAGTGGCAAATGGAATTCAATCTAGAGAAGTGGCAGGTATTACATTTGGGGTGGCCAAACAAAGCAAGGGAATATACAATAAACAGGAGGATATTGAGAGGGGTAAAGGAAGTGAGAGACTTTGAAGTGCACATCCACAGGTCCCTGAAGGTGGCAGGACAGGTAAATCAAGTGAAGAAAGGATATGGAATGCTTTCCTTTATTGGCAGAGATATAGAATACAAAAGTAGGGGTGTAATGCTGGAACCATATAAAACACTGGTTAGGCCACAGCTGGAGTATTGCATACAGTTTTGGTCATCACATTACAGGAAGGACATAATTGCTCTGGAGAGAGTACAGAGAAGATGTACAAGAATGTTGCCAGGGCTTGCAAATTGTAGCTACAAGGAAAAATCGATTAGGCCATGGTTGTTTTCCTTAGGAGGCTGAGGGGTGACTTAATTGTGATGTACAAAATTGTGAGGGGCACAGATAAAGTAGACAAAAAGGACTGGTTTCCCCTAGAGGAGAGGACAATTTACCAGATGGCACAGATTTAAGGTGATTGGTAGAAGGATTAGAGGGGACATGAAAAACATTTCTATCAAGAGGGTGATGGGTGTCTGGAATTCGCTGCCCAGGTTGGTGGTGGAGGCAGAAACAGTCAACTCATTTAAAAGGTACCCGGAACTGCACCTGAAGTGCCATAACCTAAAAAGCTATGGACCAGGTGCTGGAAGGTGGGATTAGAATAGGCAGCTAGATTTTTCAGCCGGCACAAACACAATGGGCTAAATGGCCTCTTTCTGTGCTGTAACTTTTCTATGGTTCCATTTATTATTCATGAATCAACTGCTATCTTGTGTTTATTCCTAACCATATAGTAATGGAACAGCCCATTTGTAGGATGGTCATTGCCAAGTAGAACAAGAGCTACTACTTTTCTAAGCCACTTCTGGCTTCTGTTCCAGTTTAAAATTGGTCATTATGTTCTGGCTTGTTTAATACAATTGTCATTTTTGCAGCACCTGCCATTTGCACTGAAGCTCAGTCCATGCAAAAAAACTCAACACAACTCTATTCTTAGACAGGGGAAAGAAACCTGTTGGGACTTACTAGTACCACAATATTTACAAGTATATAGTCATGTTTATATGGTATAACAGAATGCCAATAATGCAGGCGCATAGCAAGGTGATGTGAAGTGTGATGCCAGCTGCAAAAAGCTACAGGTACATCATCTGGCATTGTATCCCCCCCATCAGAAACTCAACCACTTACTTGCAGGAGTGCATCAGATCTGAAAGAGTGTAACTCTACAGGAACAGTGGCTGACAATAGCATAAAGTAGATGCAAATGCTAGGTACAGTTAAGCTATATACTGTACAGCAAAACACAGATTTTTGCCAAATGTTATTAACAAACTGGGGAGGAGATTTGATGGTACTCCGTATGAAAGGTAATATATGCTCCAATCCACTCCCTTTGGAAGTAATTAACCTTTGTAAAAATGTCACCCTTGTGCCAAAATCCACCTTTGGATGGTGTGATGATTAGGAAGTGCTAACAATGCCACATGTTCTCAAGGTACAATATCTGCAAACCAAGGGCAGTACTGAAGAATAGGGACTGCAGGTAACCATTCAACTAGCTGACTTAATAAAAGTACAGATCTCCTGATTTTCTTACAACATTGAACAAGTAGGAAAGCCAATAAACTTAACAGTTGTGTTAGAGCCAGGAATATTATAATTTGATAGAAATATGCAAAGAGACATTAATAGGTAGGTGAGTGGACAAAACTGGCAGATGGAGTTCAATATGGGGAAATGTGAGGTCATCCCACTATGGATCTAAAAGATTGGAGTATTTTCTAAATGGTATGAAACTAGAAACTGAAGGAGCAAACAGATTTAGAGATGCATGTATAGAAATTGCTAAAAATCTAGTGGACAAGCAGAAAAAATAATTTAAACAGCTAATGGAATATTAGCCTTTATCTCAAGGGGGCTGCAATGTAAAGTGATGGACATCATGCTACGGTTGTATAAATCGCTGGTTAGATCATATCTGGAGTACTGCATTAAGTTCTGCACACTGCGCCTCAGGAAGGATTTATCGGCCTTGGATTACACACTACAGATTCACCAGAATTATACCGTGGCTAAAAGGGGTAAATTATGAGAATAGGTTGCATAGATTCTATTTCCTTGAGCATAAAAGATTAAGGGGTGATCTAATTGAGACATTGATGATAATTAAAGGATTTGATAGGGTGCTTCATGAGAAACTATTTCCTTTCATGGCGAGACCAGAACAAGGGGGTATAGCCTTAAAATTAGAGCTACACCATTCAGGAGAGATGTCAGGAAGCATTGCTTCACACAAAGGGTAGTGGGAATATGGAACTCTTTTCCTCAAAAAGCTAAGGCTAGGACAATTGAAAAACACAAAACTGAGAGAGAGTTAGGTAAGGGTATTAAGGGATATGGAGAAAAGTGGGTAAATGGAGTTGAGGTACAGATCAGCCATGATCTAATTGAATGGCCGCAAGGCCTACACCTATGTTCTCCTCCAAACTTTCTGGTGCTGTCCTCACACAAGAGGTCAGGCAACTATCTCCAGACTTGTGTCAATCATAACCATCTCCAAACTGATCTCTGGGAAAAGCCAGGTATTTACTTTTGAGACTGGAAAATGCGCACAAGATTGCAAAGAACTATCCATATCTTACCACCCCACCATGAAAAACATTGGTCCCTGTATGACATCTTTCAAAAATTTGCTAGGCAAACTCATCTCAACATCCTGAAGCTTTGAAGCGATTTATGTACCCAAAGTGGGTACAAGACTATGCAAGGCATTTTGTTTGTTCCAAGTTCCATTACTTGTTCAAAAATTACAGGTTTTATAACATTAAAACACTGTATAATTTGATTACTCAACAGAAAACCTTTGAATGTGCAATGTTTTCAGTCATGGGGAAGTACTAAACACTAGATATAAAAAGTTGTACAGCTACTGAAAAGCAGCCAGTGGAGTATTTGTAAAGGTATACGTGGGCATTAGTTGATCACAACTCCAATCAAAGTGTTTAAGCTATATATCTCAGAAGCAAAGCTCAACCAAGCTGCTGATCAATGGACTAGAGATCGAATTACTGCTACGTAATTGTCACCAAGTGTTTTTATTATACATAATTAAAACAATTTATTGCCACCAATTCTCTTGATGGGCCAGTCATGGGATAACTGGCATTGAAATAGGATCTCACAGCATTTACAAATATTTTGTATGATGAGCTATAAAGGAGTTCACCACCCTTCGCAGAATATAACACAGAAGGATGCTTAATGATGCATTGTTGAATACTAAATTTATTCCTCCAGTAAATTTTAACAAACATCTCAAGATTCTGAAGGCTGCTTCAATAGTTTATATTTGTGAGATCATCCATTTTGAGGAGGGATTATTAGATTCAGCAATATTTTAATGTTGATTTTTTTTTTGCAAAGATAGAATGGCTTCTTTAAAATGTATTTTGCCCCTTTTTTTTGGTTTTCCCAAATCTACATCAATTCACAAGAAATGAAGCTCCATTTTAGTTCATCAATCTACTTTGCATTGAGTTTCTAAATTCTGGTCATTTATGCAAATTAAAATAGCAGTGGTCCCAGTACTGAGCCCCAACGCATCCCACTCAGTACTTTCCACCATGTTCAACATAATCCCTTTAATGTGCGTTCTTTCTTCAAATCCTTCTTTCAGAAAAGGTTTCAAACCTGCTTTCAGACCTCTGCCAATGCAACTCTAAACTGTTAACAAAAACAAGAAATGCTGGAATCACTCAGCAGGTCTGGCAGCATCTGTGGAAAGAGAAGCAGAGTTAACGTTTCGGGTCAGTGACCCTTCTTCGGAACTTGCAGGTTTGATGACCATGTCGGGGTTAGACCTGAGAGAACGGAGTGCCTCAAGTTCAGAGGGGCACAGGTTAGAGTGAGTGAGGGGGGCAGAGAAATTGAGACGGCCAATGTCTCGCCGACAGTTTTCAATGAAGAGATCAAGAGCGGGTAAGAGGCCAGGGGGAGGGGTCCAGGTAGAGGGAGAATGCTGGAGGCGGGTGAATGGGTCTGCTGGTTGGGGGGAGGACTCCTGGTCGAAGAAGTGAGCCCGGAGGCGGATGCGACGGAAGAAGAGCTCAACATCATGCCGAGCGCGAAATTCATTGAGGTGGGGGCGTAAGGGGATAAAACTGAGACCTTTGCTGAGTACAGAACGCTCAGCATCAGAGAGGGGGAGGTCAGAGGGTATAGTGAATACACGGCAAGGGGTCAGATCAGAAGGGGTGGGGTCAGAGGGAAGTGAAGCGGAAGGAGGATCTGGAGGGGCATTAGTCCCCATCAGCTGCTGGAGCTTCCGTTCCTTAACACCTGAAAGGAAGAAAAAAAAGTTTTTTGTTAATGCGTCGGATGAGACGCAAGATGAGATGAAACTGCGGAGTGGAACAGCTTTGAGATAAGGTGAGACGGTGCTGCTGGAGAGAGAGGTCCAGTGTGTGCATGTGGCGGCGCATAGCACTGAGTGTGGATCTCAGGATGCGGCGAGAGTAGCAGTCCGAGGAACGCTGTATTTCTCGGAGATACCCATGATCCTGGGTGGTTTCAAAGCACGATCGGTGAAACTGCAGTTGGAAACCACGTGGAATAAGTCGGAGCCGGAGACAGTCACTGAGGAAGGAGATGTGGCTGTGAAAACGAGTTTTGGTAGATACCTTATCAAACACCAGGAGGGAAATAGAAAGCAATGAAGGTGAACAAGGTAAAAGAGACAAACGAAAGTCCCGTCGGAGAGAAGAGCAGAACTTCAAGGTAGGCATTCCTGGAAGAGAAGTGGCAGTGAATTAAACACTAAAATAAAAGCAAAATACTGCGGATGCTGGAAATCTGAAACAAAAACAAGAAATGCTGGAATCAGTCAGCAGGTCTGGCAGCATCTGTGGAAAGAGAAGCAGAGTTAACGTTTCGGGTCAGTGACCCTTCTTCGGAACTAAACTGTTAAAGTCTTTTTCTACTGTTGCTAAAAGTTCACAATCAAGGGAAATGGTGGCTGAGCTCACGCAATCACAATTTATTTGCAGTAATGAATTCAAGATATATGCAATCATAGATCATAGAATGGTAATGTGCTGACATGCTCCTGATAGTTCAACCACTGAACAGCAGAACCATACAGATCAGCAAGTTTTACACCAAAATCCACAGTCTTTGCCAAGTTATCCATTCTCAGTCACAGCAGGAGCTCTGGTTCCAAAACTAGCCTGGGGAAGAGAAAAAATAAATCAGCCAGAATTGCTGCTTCAAAGCCCTATTCAACAACTCCTG
The DNA here is from genome assembly GCF_036365525.1 of Heterodontus francisci. Lineage (NCBI taxonomy): Eukaryota > Metazoa > Chordata > Chondrichthyes > Heterodontiformes > Heterodontidae > Heterodontus > Heterodontus francisci. The sequence continues at coordinate 31,540,424 of NC_090376.1, read as the reverse complement.
CATGAAGTACATGTGAAAATGAAGGTGCTGAAGTACTGGGATCAGTTGCAATTCTTCCATCTGCACTTCCCCACTCCAACAGACTCTAGTGTTCACTGTAATAATGGCACGCAACACCTTAGGAGGCTGGTTCCAGCAAGGAGGCAATGTCTCAAGTATATGGTATAGCAGGGAGAGAGGGATGAAAACTGGGAGACACAAATTGGAAAGAAACAAAATAGTTACATGCTTGGGAGTGTACGACGACAGGACAGGGTAATATGTCAAAAAAAAAGTTCAGCAACAGACTGCTCACCTTCATACCCTGCAGGGAAATGCCCAACATTCAGCCCTCCACTTCTCCTGCAATGACCAGGCTAATGAAAAGAACTCAACAGGTGAAAGACTGTGGGCACAAGCACATACCTTAGCATAACATGACTCTAACACAATCTACTATTGCAGTACTCCATAACAGATTAATTTCACTTCTCTCCAGAGACATTTTACCACCATATTGAAAATCCCCTAAAATGAGGAACAAGCATGCACTCACTACCTTAATAATCACTGAACTACTTTACACACTGCAGTTTTAAAAAAATTGACAAAGCAACTTGTATTTAACTTTTTACAGCTAATTTAGTACCTAGTTGTTAGAATAGGGCAGAGATAGGGAAGGATTTGTAGATCTCACAGTTGAATGGGTTATGCAAATAAGAGACGGTTGAAATATATTCAACGGTCTTTCACCACAAGTGTGAGGGGTACAAATAGGTTAAAACAGTAAAAACTAGAATGAGCAATTTGGACAAAAAGTACTCCCAAAATACTACCTATTGTGGTGAAAAATTACTATATAAGGACAGTTTACAGCAATATGAACTATTGGAAAGAAACTGTAAAAAAAATACAAAAAAGAATTAAGTGTTTGACAGGATTTCTATTATTTTCCCTCCCCCATCTGCCTCCTTTCCCAGTCACAAACTTCAACCAGGACTCTCCTACTATACAACTAGCCATTTACTCAGTGGCCCCAATATTTATTGGGGCAGGAATTCCAACTGGCAGACAGGAGCTCTGGTTAGGTAGGGTGGAGGTCAAGTGGGGGATGCAGTAGGGGTCGTTGAGAGATGGAGTATGTCAGGAAGGATGGAACAGGTCAGAAGAGAGATCAAAGGGAAATATGGAAGACATTTGGGGCGGCACAGTGGCGCAGCGGTTAGCACCGCAGCCTCACAGCTCCAGCGACCCGGGTTCAATTCTGGGTACTGCCTGTGTGGAGTTTGCAAGTTCTCCCTGTGTCTGTGTGGGTTTTCCTCCAGGTGCTCCGGTTTCCTCCCGCATGCCAAAGACTTGCAGGTTGATAGGTAAATTGGCCATTAGCAATTGTCCCTAGTATAGGTAGGTGGTAGGGAAATATAGGGACAGGTGGGGATGTGGTAGGAATATGGAATTAGTGTAGGATTAGTATAAATGGGTGGTTGATGGTCGGCACAAACACGGTGGGCCGAAGGGCCTGTTTCAGTGCTGTATCACTAAACTAAACTAAACAATGGTAGGTTAGTGATCGCGGGGGGGGGGGGGGGGGGGGGGGTCAGTGATCGCGGCGGAGAGCATGTGGGGTGGGAGGAGGAAACAGAAAAGATCATACGGGTGTGGCAACATGAGGAAGGGAGCAAGGGGCCATAGGGGAGCGCTCCCACTTCTCCTGGTCCACAAGTAGTGCTGGAAAAGCACCTACCTTTTCCATGCAGCTGTCCTTGCAACCCTTTAGCTGCCTAAAGGGTCCGGGAAACACGGACAGCCAGCATAAAGCCTGAAACACAGAATCTGAGGCACAGAACCTCATTAAAAATATTTAAAAATGAACAACCCACCTCCTGAGAGTGGATCAGTCACCCACCCCCTGTCCCACCTCCAGTGAAACAAGAAGTGGGCAGGTTGGGTTTTGGTTTGAGATATTTAACGTTTTTACTTCCCACCCAACCCAAACCCACTTGTTTGTGGGGAATTAAAATTTCCCCCCTTCTTTCTGCTGCATGGTGTCAAAAACATAAGAGTTGACAATGATGCAAAATCAGTTTGTCATATTTTGCACTCCCACTTGAACCCTAATCCATACCTTCAGTACCTCTAGGGTCAATTAGAGTCATAGAGAGATACAGCATCGAAACAGGCCCTACGGCCCGAGTCTGTGCCAACCATCAACCACCCATTTATACTAATCCTACATTAATCCCATTTTCCCCTCTCACATCCCCACCTTCCCTCAATTCTCCTACCACCTACCTACACTAGGGGCAATTTTTTTTTTTTTTTTAAAACAATGGCCAATTTACCCATCAAACCACAAGTCTTTGGCATGTGGGAGGAAACCAGAGCAGCCAGACGAAACCCATGCGGTCACAGGGAGAACTTGCAAACTCCAGACAGGCAGTACCCAGAACTGAACCGGGGTCGCTGGAGCTGTGAGGCTGCGGTGCTAACCACTGCGCCACTGTACCGCCCATTACTCCATGCTTTGATCACCATCTTTCCAGCTGCCATCCTCCAAAATGGTAACTCATCCAGAATTTCACTGAGCTCATCCTCTCCTGACCCAAGTCCCATTCCTCCAAGTGGCTCCCAAAACTGCAAAGCATTTAGTTAGGGCCAAAATGGGCAGTGCCCATCTCTTGTCTGCCATCTTGTCCTCGCCCAGATGGCCCTGGAGAGCGAGCATGCAGTGCCCTCCAGTATGCTTGATGTCTTCTGCACCAGTGGCACTGGGAGGCATAAAGTGCCTGACAGACATCACACAACACCATGATGATTTAGTAGGAAAGGTTTAATTTGTTTTTAGTGGGACTTTGTTGCTTATTTTGGCTTCTTTTAGATTAGATTTAGATTAGATTAGAGATACAGCACTGAAACAGGCCCTTCGGCCCACCGAGTCTGTGCCGACCATCAACCACCCAGTTATACTAATCCTACACTAATCCCATATTCCTACCCAACATCCCCACCTGACCCTATATTTCCCTACCACCTACCTATACTAGTGACAATTTATAAAGGCCAATTTACCTACCAACCTGCAAGTCTTTTGGCTTGTGGGAGGAAACCGGAGCACCCGGAGAAAACCCACGCAGACACAGGGAGAACTTGCAAACTCCACACAGGCAGTACCCAGAATCGAACCCGGGACCCGATTTTCTTTCTTGTATTAATGGTGCCCTAAAAAGGGACACTTCTTGTGATGATTCTTGTTTGATGACCTTAGGACAACCTAATGTCACCCTCAATGGTCCATCAAAAAAAAAGCCTGAAGCATTTGGTTTAGAATATTGGATCTCATCTTCAAGTCCATCCACAGCCTTGCCCCTCTACACCTTTCCAACGTCAAACAGTCTTTGCCGTCTGTTGTTCACACTCTTGGCCTCTTTTGCATTCCCAGCACAGTGATGTACTGTCACTAAATCTTTCTACCTTATTACCTCCTACTCCTTCAAAACCTACTTCTCTAACCACGCCTTCAATAAACACTGTTCTTGTGCATTTTTTTTTTTTAAAACAATGATATAAATGAAACAGATAACATAAATGCTTACCTTTTCTCTGGAAGGGAGAAAATGTGGAGCAGCCCTGACAGAAGTCTTTGAAATTGCGATGGGGTTCAATAGGGTAGACTTGGAGAACTTGTTTCCACTTGCAAGCAAGTACAAAACAAAGTGGCTGCGGTGAGTGGGGGTGGTGGGGGGAAAACGGGGAACAATGACAGGGATTCAAATACAAGATAGCCATTAATAGGTCAAATATAGAATTTAGGAGCAATGCTGTGAAAATGTGCAACTCGCTGTCATGGTGAAGAGTTTGAAGCAAATAGCACTGGGGCATTTAAAGGGGACATGACGCATGCATTAAGGAGGGAAGAGATATGGGGACAGCATGGAGATAGACAATTACAGCGAGTGGAGACTCATGTGGAGTATAAATACCGGCACAGAGCAGTTGGGAAAAAGGGCCTGTTTCTGTGCTGTAGATTCTATGTAATTCTTTGAAACTAGGAAGAAAAATCTCAATTTCTATAGCACACACATGGTTTTTGTGTTTTGCCTCTAGCAAAACCAATTTCTTCCATCTTCCTTCGTGTCATTGTTCATTTCCGACCAGAACAAAGCTGACAGGTGAACTTCCCTCATGCCTCTCTGAAACTCAACATGAGGAGATGCTTGAGAGCTGCCTGGAGAACTCTCCATCCAGTTATTTTGACCTCTGCAATTGCTTCCCTACAATAGCACAGATGAGATCAGCAACCCAGCAGGTGGACAATTGAAAGCATGCATCTCTCTCCTTCAAGACAGATATTAGAATTCTGCCTGGCTTAAAAATGTGCCTTTAGAATGGAGTCCCACTAATTAGGAAAAAGCCAACATTTTTTTCCTTTAGAACAGTTAATACAACTGAATGGGCAAACTTCAGTCTTAATGCACGCAACAAAACTCAAATGTTTACAATATACAAAACATCAAAGTCAGTCTAAATTACAGTCAGCAGAACAATAATTAAATGTTGAAGAAATAAACAGCAAACTCCATTTGGACAAACCACAACTACCCTCCCATATAACTACAAAAGCCATTAAAAACCCAAGCAAAACTTAAAGAATTTTTCCCATCATAAGGCTGAAATGACAGGCATAAATTGGAGGTTACTTAAGGCCTGCCTTCTGGCTTCAACTGGCTCAGAGAAGTTGCTCAACCGCAGCAAGAGTCATCAAATATTTTAATCAAGAATAATCTCTGCTCTTTCCAGATGTGTACATTGAAGAACGCTACATCTGATTTCAGCCATAAAGGAATTGATGTAATCCTTCAATGTGTAGAAAAATGATCATAAAAACCAACACACTAAAGGAGGCATCGGATAAGTCCTTGTTACGGCGCATTTTTCCTCTGCCAGATTCCTCCTGTAACTGGTATCTTTGTAGTTCCAACTACATATGGATAATCTTTGAACAATAATGAACAAGACGCCTAGTTACAGGACATTACTCATCTGACTGGGAACTACCTGCTGCTCCAGTATTTGCTGGCTTCTTGCCTGTGAGGTCATTATCTGTCAGTCATTTACTGAGTCAGAAACTACCCACATTCCGAATGGACAGCATTATACAATGGTGCACATTTCCCTACAATGCCATCTCCATCCCTGAGGCTATTGCTACTTAGTATTAACCTCCTGTAAATTTGAGGAAAAAAACTTTGTGGATTTACTTTTGACGCAAATGCACAGAAATTTTTCTCATCAAACTTTCGCAACTTCTGCATATGCCAGATTGCAATGTGGCAAACAAATAAAAAAATCAAAATACTACAGATGTTGGAAATCTGAAACAAACAGAAAATGCTGGAAATACCCGGGTCAAGCAGTGCTGATGGAGGTAGAAACAATTCACATTTCAGGTCTGTGTGACCTTTCATCAGAAATAAAATAATTCTAGTTCATAGACCAACCCTTTGGTATGTTAATGAATTGGAAATAATGAAAAAGTAACCTACAAAGAGGTTTCAGCCGTTACATGAAGCATACTGGAAAGTCTGCTGGGAGATGGTAAATGAGAATGAAGCTAACAAGGCACCTCGATTTCTTTTAGTATTATCCTTCGTGAGGGCAATTGTAATCACTCATTTATTGCATACTTAAAAGCATTTTATTTGTTCATGCCAAAAATAGTTTAAACATGGGTATAAAACTGATGCTGTTGATGTAACATCCATTACAGAATCTAATGGAAATAGAAATGGAAAAGAAAAACGAAGCTGAAAATCCTGCCCACATAGGCTACTTCAAGCTCCCAGTCACTTGCCATTTCAATTCTCCGCCCCTCTTCCATTCTGGCCTCTGACTTTGGTCTTCTAGGCTGTTCCAATGAAACTGAAGAAAAACACTTCATCTTTCTACTGGGCACTTTTAAATACTTCAGACCTTAACTACAGATCCTATTTTCTCTCTGGCAGTAGGTGCAATCAATGAAGGATGGGGAGAGGATGTGGGCTAATATTTAAAATGGAGAACACAGTCAAAGTACAACTAGCAAGGTGTTATGCACCCTTGGGTATCAGCCTGCTTTTGTTTGCCCTTCCACAAATGTTCCTGAGCCACTGTCTTGCCAGATTTTCCCTTTCTACCTCCCTCCTTTCATTATTCAGTGTTTCACACACATCTTTTGAGTTTTCCCATTGTACCGCTGGCTCCTGCTAATATACCATCTGCCATTTAACAATCGCTTGTTCTCCACACAAGCTCTTCCCCCTTCCCCTTGTTCTATTACTTTTTAAATGCTGTTCATTTGTCATATCTCCCAGTCCGGAGGATGGGTCTTAAGCTGAAACTGACTTTCTTTGCCCACCCCAAACAGATACAGTCAGGCCCTGAGTACTTCCAGCATCTGCATTTATTTTGCCTTCGGTTTAGAAAACTTGCATTTTAATTTTCACTCCCATGTCAATATATGAACAAAAAAACATTTGTGGGCAAAACAAACGTGGTCACATAAAAAAACTAACACGTCCACACGTTTATTTTGGATATTTTATGTTTTTGCTCATGGCCCTGTAGCTGCCACTGATAGGAAGGAACCAAAATAGCTCCAGACACAATTCAAAACCATTTAGTATACTGCCCAGCTCAGAATTAAAGATTGCACTTTAATTTGATACTACACACAAAGTGCCATTATCCAGAAGACCAACCTTGGACATGTATCCTTTGGTTGCTAAATATAAATTTAAAAATCAATAAACTACAAAAGCATGATTTAAATATAAGTTCTGCTGCTCATTTTAAGCTGTAATACAACAGATACATACACGATATATAGTGGGAGAATTTTCTATAAATAAGTTTATACTTGTGCACTGCATTTGAGTACCATGTGACCAACAATTTATGACCCACTGCTCTTCAGAACACATGCAGTTAAAAAGTAAAACAGCAGTTTTAGTGCTCCATGTAAAACTGTTGTATTTAGACTCCGCCTACTTTTTTTTTTACATGAATTGGAACGAATGAATTAGTCACAAATGCAGCCCAGACATTGTTTTGTACATGCTACTGAACATCCTCAGGAAACAAGAATTTAATCTTCAAGAAACGTGTAAAAATATCCCACGATGGCCATTCAGTGCTCCACAGCTCAATGTTTATACAATAGAAACAGCACTTGCAGACAGTGAACAAAAAAAAAATCAAAACTTTCAAGCATTATTCACTTAAATCTCAGAGCAGCTAAGCCAAAGTGTTATCCAATTCTATGTTGTGTTTTGCCATTCATCTTTTTTGCCCTTACCCTTTTCCCTCTTAAACACAGAGCAGAGATTGACCCTATAGATTGATCTTTCCTAGTCAGTATAGCTCCAAATTGCAGCAGTTATAAACTCCTTTTTCAGTTCTGAAACGCTGAAATTAGTTGTACAGCTTCTTAGAATCACAGATTACAGCATAAAAACAGCCCATTTGGTCCATCAAGCCTGCACCAGTGTCCCCCCCCCCCCACCCCACAGGAGCTACCGGGTTTAATCCCAATATCCTGCTTGTTTCCCATAGTATTTCTTCAAGTACCTAAATAATCCCTTTCAAAAGAACTTATAGATTCTGCTTTAACTACAGTTTATGACAGAGAATTCCACATTCTAACAACCTTTTATGTAAAGAAATGTTTTCGAACTCTCATTTAAATCTACAGCCAATAAAAATACAAAAAAGTTTTGACATAGAAGCCTTCAGATTACTGCAATTTATTAAGGAAAAGTTCAATCTCTGTTGCATGAAGCCAGTCCCCATTTAAACTTGGAGCTAAACATTTCAGTTTAGAACTGAGTGAACAAAAGCATTTCCTCAATTTAATTAAACTTCGATGGATGTGCATCAGGAAGAAAGGTTAAGACTTTAGGAGAAGAACTAAAATGTTGACAATGCTCAACGCTAAAACATTGACAGTAGCTGCAGAAAATTATTTCTTACATGGCCAAAGTCATTTATTCCAATACAACAACTTATATTTATATAGCATCTTTACCATAATAAAACAAAGTATGACACCAAGCCACAAAAGGAGATATTAGCCCAAATTACCAAAAACTTGATCAAATAGGTAGGTTTTAAGGAGTGTCTTAAAAGGAGGAAAGCAAGTTGGAGGAGGGGGAGAGGCATAGGGAGGGTATCCCAGAACTTGGGGCCCAGCAACTGAAGGCACAGCCACCGATGGTGGCGTGATTAAAACCAGGGATGCACAAGATGCCAGAATTAGAGGAGCGCAGGTATCTTGGAGCATTGTGGGGCTGGAGGAGATAAAAGAGATAGAGAGAGGGATTTGACAACAAGATGAGAATTTTAAAAATCCAGATGTAGCTTTCTCCAGTTCCAATTCAGAACTGGAATATTGGGGCCTTCAAGAAACAACTCCCAGCTGTAGAAACCACTCGTGCATTTAGCTACACTTAAAGCATTGATTTTGTGCCAATACAACATAGTTTTGGATGCACGTTAATCTTTCTTTGTCTCTCGAGATAAGGAGGCCAATGGCTAAGCGCCTGGAGGTGGTCAGTGGTGTGTGGAGCAGCGCCTGGAGTGGCTATAAAGGCCAATTCCAGAGTGACAGGCTCTTCCACAGGTGCTGCAGAAAAATTGTTCCACAGTTGGCGCTCTCCTTGCGCTTCTGTCTTTTTTCCTGCCAACTGCTAAGTCTTTTCGACTCGCCACACTTTAGCCCCACCTTTATGGCTGCCCGCCAGCTCTGGCGATCACTGGCAACTGACTCCCACGACTTGTGATCAATGTCACAGGACTTCATGTCGCGTTTGCAGATGTCTTTAAAGCGGAGACATGGACGGCCGGTGGGTCTGATACCAGTGGCGAGCTCGCTGCACTATATGTCCTTGGGGATCCTGCCATCTTCCATGCGGCTCACATGGCCAAGCCATCCCAAGCGCCGCTGACTCAGTAGTGTGTATAAGCTGGGGATGTTGGCCGCCTCGAGGACTTCTGTGTTGGACATACGGTCCTGCCACCTGATGCCAAGTATTCTCCAGAGGCGGTGAAGATGGAATGAATTGAGACGTTGCTCTTGGCTGACATACGTTGTCCAGGCCTCACTGCCACAGAGCAAGGTACTGAGGACACAGGCTTGATGCACTCGGACTTTTGTGTTCCGTGTCAGTGCGCCATTTTCCCACACTCTCTTGGCCAGTCTGGACATAGCAGTGGAAGCCTTTCCCATGCGCTTGTTGATACACCTCAGAAAACTACAGAACGCACTAGACTCTAAAAGGTGCAAGACCCCTCATGTCTTCTGAAAAAGCTGGAATGGAATACCCCTCCATGTAGAATGAAGCAAAATAAAAGTTTTTTTTTCCTTTTACCTTTTTTTAAAAAAAAAGGTATGCAATTCACAACCCAAAGTCTAATCAGAAACACAAAATATTTATAGAAATCTACCCACAGCATGCAGCTGACTCAAAATCTTTTGCAGTGGGTGTGCATATATATAAAAAAAAACTCCTACTTACAGCTCGTGTGATGAGTATCATGGCATTTTCTTAAAGCATACAACAACTTAGCAACAGAGAATTTGTGGAGAGGCAAAATAATGTAAGTGTCCAGAAATTAACCAAAACACAACACTGCATCCTACAGTGCACAGTCACCCAAAAACCTTTTTCGGGCTAAATTAAGGGATTTTTTTTTGGTACAAATCGAGAAGAATATTTAAAAATGACTTAACAATTAAAGACAATGAAATCCCTCCAAAGCATTAAATAAAATCATCTTTGAGAGTTCTGTTTCAGTAGCTGCCAATTCCTTAAGAAATGAAGGCCAATAAAACATCACATTTTGATTTTACTTTATAATCTGCAAACTCACGTCCCAATTGGTACATGGAGGCAGCACTGCCAACTTCAGTGCTGAGTAAACCATTGTGCAATGAAATCAAAACTGTAACAGTACCTACTGTGCAGCCTTCTCTAGTAATCCTATTTCACAAAACAAACATAAATTAAATGCACCAAAAAGAGTAATACACCGTTAAAACTGGACTTCAATTCAGCTCCACGTTTAGAGAAAGGAACGGCGAGATATCATGGTTCAGCTGTCAAGCACCTGCAAGCGCAACAGAACCTAAACGTGGGAACAGTACCAAAGCCACGATTATCCCAACACAAGGATAGCCATTTGTGGATCAGAAAGTAAAATATCATACAAATTTAAGACCTATCTTCATTTCTTACCTGCAACACTGACAGTATGTAGAATCAGAGCTCAATACAATGCCATTTTTGCAGTATTCCATTAACTGTATGCCACGATTCAGCATGCTCCAAACAACAATGCCAGCAGTGAATAAAGCCACACACCAGTTTTGAGCACACTCGGGCAAGATGAACCCAATGACTATAACCAACGCAAATGCAATATATGAACACGATTTTAAAAAGTCAGTTAACAGTATAACTGTTATTATTTGAGGGACATTAAGCAGTTAAGCTACAATATCAGCAACACAGTCTTTGAAATTCATAACTGTAAAAAGACTGATTTGGGGGGGGGGGGGGGGGGGGGGTAGCGGCAAATTTCTAAACAGGATACAAAATCTTGGGACAGTGTTTGCGTAATTGGGTCCATACTATGCTGAGGTATCTTTGGGCTCTGCTCACTGAATTGTTAACAGGTACACAGAGGAAACGCAAAAGGGACTCTGCTCAATGGAAAATAAAACTAATGTCGCTGGTTAACTTCAGTTAAGTGCATCAACTCACTGGATCAACTCACTGGTGGTTTATTTTTCCATCAGCCATGAAATCCCACTGCGCATCCTGTAAATTTAGCCAACATATAGTATAAACAAGTTTAAGACCTTTTCTTAGAAAAGGATCAACACAAGTTATTTTATTATTTGGCATGAAAGACAGACTTGGCACAAGCCAAGACAGAGTTGTTACACTTTTCCCCCCTCTTTCCCAGGTTTTTATGCCTCCCCTCTCGAGGACATCACAGATGAGCATGGGAAATTGGTATCTACAGGTTATTCAATTGGGCAGGGTTCATGGCCAAACTCAATTTTTGGATTGCCCAACACCTGTACATGGGCATTCCTGTAATGGCTGTTGGAGAGCAGTCTGCGACAGCAACACTGTTTGTCCTCTCTTCCGGTGGTCTGAGGATATGGAGATCAGTTTTGACACCCACCCCCATTACCGCCCCAGCCAAGATCAACAAATTCAACATGAACCAAAAATGAAATGTGGGACTCGTGTTAACTTGCATGTCAAAACACTACACCAGTTATTCACACCACAATAATCAATACAACATTTCAACTATTCAATATAACCAAGTGGCACACTCCTACAGTTAGGTTCCAATGATAGTAAAGAATAACAAAATAATTATATTTGCCAATAAAATGACTGGATTTCAAATGAGAAAAAAAGATAGGTCTAATTTTCTGCAAAAATTAATTTCTACACAAAAAAGGGCAGGAACAGTATAGATAGGGAAATAGAAGGTTGAAATTTGCTTCTATATACTGAAGCACTAAAATACATGGATATTCATTTTCTGGTTCTTTGGAATCAGTGAGATAACCACCATCATACAGAATAGAAAATATTATCAGATTTAAAAATTAAAATGGAGTGACATTGGGGAAATGTTAATATTCACAGAATATACTAGGTTACAGCATTTCAAGAAGTTTTTTTTTAAAAAAAATTAAGGTCACACCAGAGGCAAGGATAAGCTTGCTCTCAAGAAATGTTTATTTTTCAGAAAAAAACAATTAAATCATTTGATCACCACAAAGACACAGGATGCCAAAAGCAAAATATAATTGCTCATTTCTTTCAGTGCCATTGAACAGTGCTTCCCAGTGAAAATTAAAAGACCTGCTTCAATCACATAACCTGAGCAAATTAACTTTCATTAAGTGAGTTAACTATACACATTACAAATTGTGCATAAAATAATGGATTTTTACATATGCCTCTGGCTTAGAAAAGCAGAACCAGTTTTTGAATAGACTTAGCTTTCAACTTTTTAAGGGTGGGAGAGGGATAATGAAAAGATAATGGCGCGAAAACAAAAGCAGAGCGTGAAAGGAAAAAAAGCAAGAGGGAGAATGTAAAAAGAAAAAAAAGAGTGCAGTAGAGAAAGGAGGTAAAAAAAAAAATGGGCAGGGAGAGGGAGGAGCAAGAGAGCAGAATGCCAAATTTATAGAGAGGGTGAGCTTTCATGCACTTTGCGGGAACAGAAGAGACCTTCGCGTGTCAGGAGAGGGAGAGGGAGAGTGAGAACTCTTTCATTGGAGAGAGAAAGCAGAAGAAAGAAAATAAAGAGTCATAACAATAAAGCCTTTTAAGGATAGTTCTTTTAATGACATTCATCAAAAGCAGCTTCGCAGAAGTCTCAATGATTGGATCATAGGAATATGAAGCGCAAAGTTCAAGTAGCTGAACAACTGACTATCCTTTCCCAAAGTCTTTCTGACTGACTCAAGTTCAGCTAGTTGACATGCAAATTAAATAATAAACTCTATTCACTAGAATGAGGTTGAACAAGTGATTTCACATGCAAGCTGGCAGACAATATTAAATATGCACTAATACACAAGTATGAAAAGCTTGCTTTCAAAGTTGAGATATGGGACATCTGTGTTTCCTCTACAATATTATAGAGAGTCATTTTTTTTCCCTCTTTGAAATTTGTATTTCTTGGGCAAATCCCTTTAATTTCTGCTCTTACATTTAAAACAGGTGAAAAACTTAAAAGAAGCTAGAGAGGGTGCAGAAAAAATTCACAAGGATGTTGCCTGGTTTGGAGGGCTTGAGTTATAAAGAGAGATTGGATAGGCTGGGTCTGTTTTCCCTGGAGCGAAGAAGGCTGAGAGGGGACATGAGAGAGGTATATAAAATTATTTTATTTATTTAGAGATACAGCACTGAAACAGGCCCTTCGGCCCACCAAGTCTGTGCCGACCATCAACCACCCGTTTATACTAATCCTACATTAATCCCATATTCCTACCACATCCCCACCTTCCCTCAATTCCCCTACCACCTACCTATACTAGGGGCAATTTATAATAGCCAATTTACCTACCAACCTGCAAGTCTTTGGCTGTGGGAGGAAACCGGAGCACCTGGCGAAAACCCACACAGTCACAGGGAGAACTTGCAAACTCCGCAAAGGCAGTACCCAGAATTGAACCTGGGTCGCTGGAGCTGTGAGGCTGCGGTGCTAACCACTGCGCCACATGGGAGGCAAAGATAGGGTAGATAGCCAGAGTCTGTTTCCCATGGTAAGGGTGACTAAAACTAGAGGGCATAGATTTAAGGTGAGAGGGAGGAGGTTTAAAGGGGATCAAAGGGCTAATTTTTTCACACAAAGAATAGTGGGTATCTGGAATGAGCTGCCCGAGATGGTGAAGGCAGGAACAGTAGCGACATTTAAGAGGCATCTGGACAGGTACTTGAATGAGCAAGGCATAGAGGGATATGGAATTAATGCAGGCAGGTGGGATTAGTATAGATAGGCATTATGGTCAGCATGGAGGTGGTGGGCCGAAGGGCTGTTTCTATGCTGTACGACTATGACTCTAAAACTTCTCCATACACTTATGAAAACTGTTAGACACCAGCTGCTACAGATTTCCCATATAACCTTAAAAACACTAACCTTTACTTCATTCTAAACAGTCACAGTGGAGAGAAAATATCAATAGACTCCATTACAAGCAAAGCAAAGATGAAGGTAACCATAAACATTTAGTGGAGTACTGGGGAAAATGAGGAGGTAATAGTTTCCCCCCCCCCAAACTGCCATTCAGCACTTCTGCTGAAAAATTAGTATATGTAGAGTTTGGATGTGGACGAGGTGCATAAACTTAAAAGGGAGTGCAGGAACAGGGAAACCTGGAGGATTCACATACATAAATCGAGGGTAGGACAAGATGATGAAGCTGTTTAAAAAAAAATTAGGATCCTTGGCTTTATTAATAGAGGAATAGAACACAAAAACAAAGGAAACTATGCCAAAACTTTATAAATCACTGGTTAGGTCTCAGCTACAGTACAGCATCCAATTCTAGGCACCACGCTTTAGGAAGGATGTCAAGAGGAGACTTACTAGAATGGTGCTGGGAATAAAGGACTTCAGATATATACAGAGACTAGCCAAGTTCTTTTGATCAGAGAGGATTAAAGGGAGATTTAATAGAGGTGCTCAAAATTATGAAGGGTTTTGATAAGAGTAAAGAAATAAATTATTTCCACTGGCTGGTATTAGTGGCCAACAATGCCTCCACATTTTTGCATTGGTTAATAGGCAATATTTGTTTACAGACATTTAAAAAGCTACTATAATGCATTTCACTTATGTAAGTACATACTTTATTAAAATTGACCATTACTTTTCAACTGACAGGAAATGAGATGGAATAATGTCACAAAGAAAAGAATCAATTATAGAACATACCAACAATCAAAGCAACATTTTTCATTATACACTGGGAACAATGTTACTAGTCCACATAACTAGTGGGTGGTCCTCCCCAGCAGCGTAAACTCAAAGTTAGCCAAAATATCTACTGTGGAAATAGTATTAATACTTCTCAAGCATACTCTCAAGGCCCAATCTGAAGGCTATCAAATGAAACCTGTGTTGGTCTTCTCCCTCACAAAATTTGTCCACCATTGAATCGTAACAATTTTCCACTGTAAAAAAAAGGGCTTGGTGAATCTTGAGAAAAAGTCAGGGATGGATAATGAATGACTCACTGCAATGCTAATAGTAGGCTTCCACCAACAGCACATCTGAACAGGAAGTTCTGTCTTACACTAATAGAGCTGCCAGCAGTTCAAGCAAGGGCTTCAACTGTAAAAGTATTACCATTCAGATTGCTCTAATAGGGACTAAAAGCTTGAATGAGGAAATACGTAGCTATCCCCATTAAACCCCAAATACACAATTTTCCCCTGAAAATAATTTATATAAAACTTTTTTCTTTTACACAAAGGCAAGAATTGAATACTTATCCCAAAGTCTAGAGTCGATTATAATAATTTTTTGATAGTTTATTCAAAATCACTTTCATCATAATTCCTACTGTTCAAAATGAACTGCATTCAAACAGGTCCTAGCCTATATGGAATACACAGCAGATAGATAGCTAGGGATGTAAAACAGGGATTGTGGATTGGGTCGTCCATTATAGAAACCACCCAATTTTCACTTCCATTGGCTTCAATCAGACATTTTCTATGATGGGCAGCTGATTATATTGGCATTGTGCCCAGGCAGCAAGTTGAAAATCTACCATATTAATTGATAAAAAGTCATGTGTGTGCACTTCCTGCCCGTCACATTTCAGACATCACAAAATGTATGCAAATTTCTGCACTACATTTTTCTTTAAAAGGTATAATGAAACAAGAAACATTTGGAACCTGCAGAGAAATACTTGACTGCTGAGTCTTTGCCTTTACCACCATTGTTGAGACATTTATTCCAAACATCTTTTGTGAGGTTGAGAACACCTACTGGAATCAACTAATGTTGAGAAAAATTTTACGGCACCCCTGATATTTACAAAGCCACACTGACCATCATATTTGGTTTCAATTAAATCATGCCCTCTGTGATAATGCGCTTACTAGAATTATACTATGTGCTTATGTAGATGAATATATTCTCAGGTTAAGGGGGATCTACATCTAAAATTGATAGATTTCACATTACTGAGCTCCAAGAAAGAACAAACTTGCATTTACACAACACCTTTCACAACCTGAGGATATCTAATAATTTACAGCCAATGAAATACTTTTGAAGTGTGGTCACTACTATAATGGAGGAGAATACACAGAACCCAATTTGTACACAGTAAAGTCTCCCCAACAGCAATGCGACAAATAACCAGATAATCTGTTTTAGTAATACTGATTGTGGAATAAATACTAGCTCGGATACCAGAAGAACTCCCTGTTCTTCAGCTGTGCTATGGGATCTTTTGTCAACCTGAGAGGGAAAACGAGGCCTCGGTTTAAATTCTCATCCAAAAGAATGCACCTCTGACAGTACAGCGCTGAAGTGCCACTCTATTTTATATGCTCCAGTTTCTGGAGTGGAACTGGAACCCACAATCAGATAGAGCAATGCTACCACTGAGCCAAGGCTGGCACCTTAATGACAAAAATAAATTAAACTAATCTACAGCACTTTCCTGAAGAGAAGGGAATCTCCTGCACTTCCTTTTGGGAGGACAAAAAAAGACTTTTTTTTGGCAGAGGACAGGCGAATTGTGCATGTGAAAGGAACATCTGATTTGCGAAACTAAAAAAGGAGAACAGAAATACAGTATAAAATAGTCCCAGAGGGCGAAATATCACAAATCACCAAACCCTGCACTAATTAAACAAGCTATCCAATTCAATTGGATGTTAGGTGGGCAACACCCACATACATCTTCTCAATCACATTGTGCTTCATTAACTGCATTGTAACTGTAAATGCCTAAATGAGTACCAACAAGCAGTATGGTCAAAAATGCTGGAATCTAAATACTGAAGCCGTGTGGTTGGGTAATCAGTGCTGCAAGACACTAACTAGCGCACCAGCCTGCTCACCTGAAATGTTAAAAATGAGGATTGTTTTAAAATGTTAATTTTACAGATCCAGCAGGTATTTACAACATTCATAAGATTAATATGCTGTAATATTTAGTATTCTTCTTTGGCTCACAGAACAACTTCCTTACATGTGCATTTAAAAATTTGCAGTTTAACCTATTTATCTTTAAAGCTTACAAGACTCCTTTACCTTATATGTAGGATACAATTTGTTATTTCGAATGATTCCCCTTTCCTTTCACTCTTGAACTTTAAAAAAGACCCCCCTCAGTGGATCAGCAAGTAGCTGCACCAGAATGTATGGTTCAGTACTGAATTACAAGATCAGGAAGACCAAAGGCTAAATTCAGCTAATTTTGCATAGGTTATGATCACATCCAGGTCAGCAGTAGAGACTCCACAATTGGTTTCAATCTTCCAAGGCTCTGGAAGAAGGGGATATACAAGTCAGGGTTCTCATTCCTTACTATTGTTAAACAGGAAAAGAACAAGACTGGCTGTGATTATAGGTGAACACCCACTCCTAAATATCTGTTTACCATCAGGCTCACACAAAGAACAGAGAATTGGATGGAAGTACAGCAGGCCTGTCAATACCTATGGAAACATACTTTCTTTCTTTGGCCTCCTGGTCTCGGGAGACAATGAGTAAGCACCTGGAGGTGGTCAGTGGTTTGTGAAGCAACACCTGGAGTGGCTATAAAGGCCAATTCTAGAGTGACATATTCTTCCACAGGTGCTGCAGTTAAAATTGGTTGTCAGGGCTGTTATACAGTTGGCTCTCCTTGTGCTTGGGTCTTTTGTCCTGCCAACAGCCAAGTCTCTTCGACTCGCCACTCTTTAGCCCCGCCTTTATGGCTGTCCGCCAGCTCTGGCGATCGCTGGCAACTGACTCCCACGACTTGTGATCAATGTCACAGGACCTCATGTCATGTTTGCAGACGTCTTTAAAGCGGAGACACGGACGGCCGGTGGGTCTGATACCAGTGACGAGCTCACTGTACTATGTGTCCTTGGGGATCCTGCCATCTTCCATGTGGCTCACATGGCCAAACCATCTCAAGCGCTGCTGGCTCAGTAGGGTGTAGATGCTGGCCGCCTCGAGGACTTCTGCGTTGGAGATACGGTCCTGCCACCTGATGCCAAAGGATTCTCCGGAGGCAGCGAAGATGGAATGAATTGAGACGTCGCTTTTGGCTGGCATACATTGTCCAGGCCTCGCTACCACAGAGCAAGGTACGGAGGACACAGGCTTGATACACTCGGACTTTTGTGTTCCGTGTCAGTGCGCCATTTTCCCACACTCTCTTGGCCAGTCTGGACATAGCAGTGGACACCTTTCCCATGCACTTGTTGATTTCTGCATCTAGAGACAGGTTACTGGCGATAGTTGAGCCTAGGTAGGTGAACTCTTGAACCACTTCCAGAGCGTTGTCACCGATATTGATGGAAAGAGCATTTCTGACGTCCTGTCCCATGATGTTCGTTTTCTTGAGGCTGATGGTTAGGCCAAATTAGTTGCAGGCAGCCGCAATCCTGTTGGAGACTCTGCAGACACTCTTCAGTGTGGGATGTTACTGCAGCACATGAGCAAAGAGGAGTTCCCTGATGAGGACCTTCTGTACTTTGGTCTTCGCTCTTAGACGGGCAAGGTTGAACAACCTGCCACCTGATCTTGTGTGGAGGAAAATTCCTTCTTCTGAAGACTTGAACGCATGCGAAAGCAGCAGAGAGATGATCCCAAACAGTGTAGGTGCAAGAACACAGCCCTGTTTCTCGCCACTCAGGATAGGAAAAGGGATCTGATGAGGTGCTGCTATGCTGAATTGTGCCTTTCATACTGTTATGGAATGAGGTGATGATACTTAGTAGCTTTGGTGGACATCCAACCTTTGCTAGTAGTTTGAAGAGACCACGTCTGCTGACAAGGTCAAAGGCTTTGGTGCGATCTATGAAAGCAACTTAGAGGGGCATCTGTTGTTCGCGGAAACATATTCCAATAGAAGTCACCACCCTCAGGAAAGGAGAGAAGTAGAGACGTAATGAGGACAGTAAAGTGTAGTCTAATTATTGAAAAGGAAAATGGGTCAAAATGCATTGCTTTGTGCACTAAAGAGAGGATGCACATTGACAGATGTACTTTTTCTGCTTTCTTGAAATTCAATTTTCCAATCTCACTATGAAACACATCCAACCCCCTTTGGAGACTTACAATCAGTTTTGCTCTGTTAGCAAGATGAGACAAAGAAGGAGGTGTGCACAAGGTACAGTAAAAGTAGCACAGAACCCACTTTAGAATACATTTCTGTAAATATGTTCCCCCTTCAGCATTGGAATAAAAGCCTTTTGAGCATTTCCAAAGGCTGCAGGAATCTTATGTTCCTATGTGGGTTACTAACCCTTACATTTTAGAAGTCTGAGATGCATTTGAAGATTGACTTCTGTCGAAATTTCCTCTTCTGACAAAATTACAGATCTACTATCTGCATCTATTGTACACAGTATCACAACCACAACTTTCAACAGAGCAAATTTTCACATAAGAAAAAGGTTAAATCAAAGCTGCCCTCTCCTAGCACCTACTCAAGAGCAGCATTAGCACAGGTCTGGAAGAACATCAGCTGCCGTCCCTCTTTGGGTAAGAGACATGAAAAATATTGCAATGATAGATTACAAGTACACTAGGCCTCCCCTGTAACAAGTAAACCATCCATGCCACAACATCTTGTGTAATGTGTGCTGCTTGTGACATCTTAATTCCCAGAACCATACTGAGAACATATTGTATCCAAAAGATAGTTCCAGATAATGATATTTCATTTGTGCTGCCATTTACTTTTCCTTTGAGCTAAAAGTTGTTTCAAAAAGGAGCCAACACTAATCACTTGAATAGACGAAGTTCAGATAATAGGGACTCAGGAATTTAGCATGGCCTATAATTATTATAGCAATACCAGAATGTTTATGCCAATTCCCCAAGTCACCATGGTCACAGTAATCTCCACTAAATTCATATTACATTAATATTTATATGAAAATGATCTAAAATGATTCATGTGGTATGATAATGTTGTAATAGATCACCATGTTGCTGTTCTAATCAGGTAATAAAAACATGTCTAAAGGGATCAAAGGGTATGGGGCGAAAGCAGGAGCAGGCTCCTGAGTTGGATGATCAGGTATGACCATAATGAATGGCGCAGCAGGTTTGAAGGGCCGAATGGCCTACTCCTGCTCCTATTTTCTATGTTTCTATGCTCCATTTGTGACCAACTGTGGCTGAGTTAGTAGCACTCCTGCCTACGGTCAGAAGGTTATGGGTTCCACCCCAAGACTTAAATCACAAAAGTTCAGGCTAACACTCCAATGCAGTACTTCATTCCGAGGTGCCATCTTTCAGAGTTATCCCCTGACCAATATGGATCTCTCAATCTATTACAAAAACAGATTATCTGGTCATTATTACATTGCTGATTGTGGGAGTTTGCTTTGCACAAATTGGTTGCTGTGTCTCCTATATTGCAACAATTACTATACTTCAGAAGTACATCATGGCTTTGAGAGATACGGTGGTCGAGAAAGAGGTTATACAAGTACAAGTCTTTCTTTCGTTTAGCCAATTCAAATAGCTCCCACAGAATAATAATTACAAATTTAACCATTTCAAAAATCCAAATTTTCTGAAAGATAGACTTGACAGTTTGATTGGAAAATGTGCAAATTTTAGTCATTCAAGAAAAAAGAAAATTACAATTACTAGATATACACCACCACCATCCCCCCCCCCCCAAAAGTGGATCACGCATGTAGAAAGTCACAAAAAAAACAAGCTCTAGGTTTTATTTCTGTAGGAATAGAATTGAAAAGTAAAGGAAGTTATGTTAAACCTGTATCAAAAACTTTGGTTAGACAACAGTTAGTATACTATGTGCAGTTCTGGTCACCACATTATAAAAAAGGATAAAAGAGGCACTGGAGTGAGTGCAGGGAGGATTTACAAGGATGATACCAGAAATGTGTAGGTATATATAATAGGAATGATGAAAGACCCAATTTAAAATCTGGTCTTTAAAACTATGTAAGAGTGGAGAGAGAGAGAGCGCGAGAGCGAGAGAGTGTTTCCTCTTGTGTAGAAGAACATAATTAGAGGCCATCAATATAAGACAGTCACGAAGAAATCAGAGGAAACCTCTTTACCCAAAGAGTGGTGAGAATGTGGAACTTACTACCACAGGGAGTGGTTGAAGTGAATAGTATAGATGCATTTAAGAGGAAGCTAGGAGAAGCAGATGAAGGAGAAGGGAACAGAAGGTTATGACAATAGATTTAGTTGAGGAAAGATGGGAGGAAGCTCGAGTGGAGCATAAACTACAGCATGGAATGGTTGCGCCAAATGGCCTGTTTCTGTGCCATATGTGCTCTGTAATACTCATTTACATTCAAGTACGAAAGATCTAGATGACTAGAGAGTTCTTATTAATTTTTCATTGGATGTGGGTGTTGCTGGCAAGGCCAGCTTTTGCTGCCCATCCCTAATTGCCCATTACAATGGAGTGGCTTGCTAGGCTATTTAAGAGTCAACCACATTGCTGTGGGTCTGGAGTCACATGCAGGCCAGACCAGCTAAGGACGGCAGATTTCCTTCCCTAAAAAAAAAGGACAGAGTGAGCCAATTTTTTTTTTTTTAAATACAAAATCGACAATGGTTTCATGGTCACCATTAGAAAAGCTTTTAATTGAATTCAAATTTCACCATCTGCGATTCGAACCCTGTCCCCAGAGCATTAGCCTAGGCATCTGGATTATTAGTCCAGTGACATTACCACTATGCCACTGCCTCCATGGGGCAAGTGGTTCAGCCCCAAATAGGATTATGCACTTTTGTATGGCAAGCCTTCAACTCTTCACATAGTTCTACTGTGCTAGTGCACTTTCACCAACACAAGTTTCTCTCTAACGGCAAGCTACAGCTTTTTAAGAGCTGTTGAATGGATGGATTTCATGTTACTAAGTCAATCGTGTTAGAGGCTAAACTCTCTAAGCAGAGGTACACCAGTCAGAAAATATTGCATGACAATCTCCTAGCAGCCAGCACAAGTGAAGCTACAAATGAGCCAACGTAGCCCTATTTTTGCCATTGCTGCAAAATCTGTTACTAGCCAAGCACCGTGCATGTCAAAAGCTGTATGCGCATACACACAATGTTCTTCCCACCCTCAAAATGATATAAGAGGTGACGTGACCAGTAAAATGTCCCCAGCCTTTATGACAAGTGTTATTTCACAGTGAAATCAATTTGTAATGTCAAATTTAATGAATTTACTCAGGCAACTGGAGATCAGGTTTAAAGAGATACAGGTGATACTGCTGGCTGACTTCCAAACTGAAGTATACAAACTGCAACATGTCCCTATAGTCCAAAATTAAGGTTTGAAGCAAGAAAAAAAAGATCGGCACATCCACGTTGGTAGATGGGTCACCATCACTAGAGTTATCTTGAAAGAGGACGATTGTACGCTATATAGTTGAATGATCTGCATGCATGCATCATTCTTTGGCAGTATTCACCAAAAAAAACTTGCCTATTTCCAATACAATTAAAAGCATTATTTTGGCCACTTTGGTACATGAACATTTGTAATTATTGTTGGTGATATGAAAGTCAGAGTATTGTATAATTATTGGTATTACCCACACAGTGCACTATTAGAAAAGTGTGCACAATTACTGTTAACATTGTACAATGTGTATGAATGGTAGCATAGCCAAACTATTTGGAATGGATTCCCAGAAACTTAGCAGGGTAAAATCAAAGAGAAAAACATTGGGCTTGTTAGCACCCATCATTTTGGGTGCTGCAAGTGCTCTTTAGAGCTCCAAAATGGCATCCGTGGTACATGTGAACACATCTGTGGGGCAAATCTCCCAGGACGCTATATTTGCAAGGGTGTTAGTGTGCGCAGTATGCACAGTAGGTAGATCCTGATGTTAATCAGCAAACAATGCTGATTTGGCAAGAGCAGTGCCATTTTGGAGCTCAACGCTCCAGATCATGCTGTCTCTTAACTCGCACACCTGAAAGGGCCCCTCACCAGCACTATTTAAAAAGGAACAACTTAGAGTAGTTGCTGATTGATTTCTTCTTGCTAAGATTCTACAAGTGTTTGGTCATTTGTATAGTTGTTTCAAGTTGCAAAGGTCTACAGGGAGTTGAATGGCAGGTGCTAAGGACTTTTTGCTCACTTCATGGCTTCTGCACAAATCAGCTGCTCCCCGATATGGGAGGACTAGTAGACGTTCCCTTGGAATACAGCATGACTCAAAAAATGAGCAGAGACAACACAGAGCAGGGCAAGCTGGTAGAAGAGGAAGGAAAATGAGAAGGACTCTCAGCAGGAGGCCACATATGCCCAGGAAGTAATCGTCCTACCTGACGAACATATCAGATATCTGCACTTCAGTAAAGATGCCCTCAATGAAATCTACCACCTGCTGCAACCAAACTGCAACATCAGAGCAGGTTGAGGACCATATTGCCAGTGGTTCGAACTTTCATGTGCCTCGCTCCTTCCAGACTGGAGCTGGAGATACTTCTAACATCTTGCAATTTGCTGTCCACTGTTGCATAAGGGAGGTCACTGAGGCTCTTTATTCAATGAAAGCTAACTATATTTCATTCTCTCATACCAGAGATAAGCAAGCGGGGCAAACATGGAGCTTCGCTAGGATTGCAGGCTTTCCCGTAGTGCAGGGTGCCACTGACTGCATGCACATTGCTATGCAAGTGCTGTACGTTAACCCTACCCTATACCAGAACCCAAATGGATTCCACTCCCTTAACATCCAATTGGCATGTGACCGCAGATAGGAAATCATGCAGGTCAACACCCAGATCCTGGCAGCAGTCATGACACTTTCATTCTGTAGCAGTCCGCTATGCTAGTTGTATTTCGGACACCATGGAAAACCAAAGGGTGTCTACTGGGCGACAAGAGCCATCAACCGATGGCCATGGCTCATGACTCGGATACATAACCCATGCACAGCATGCATATAACGTAAGCCATGCTACCTCATATGATTCAGCATACCAGTGACCTTCCGCTACCTGGACCCCTCTGGAGGATCTCTACAGTACTTGGAATTTAGAAGATTGAGAGGTGATCTTATTAAAATGTATAAGATTCTGAGGGGGCTTGACAGGATAAGATGCTGAGAGGATGTTTCTCCTCATGGGGGAAATCTAGAACTAGGGGCACAGTTTCAGAATAGGGCTCTACCATTTAAGACAGAGATGAGGAGGAATTTCTTCATTCTGAGGGTCATTAGTGTTTGGAATTCTCTTCCTCAGCAAGTAGTGGAGGCTGAGAGTTAGATCTAGCTTTGATTGACAGGAGAGTCAAGAGTTATGGGTGATGTGGTTGTCATGGTTGAATAGCTGGCAGTGAGCGTCAGATGAAGCATATGAATAGCTATGAGTTGATTGATAAAGATTGTTGGTAGGTGAGTGACCAGCGTGAGACTAATGTTGTAGTTGGTAACAAATGGCATTTGAAGGTGCATTCACTGTCCTTAACCATTCGTGTGAGGGCATTGAACTTCTTGTGGTACTGCATCTGTGTACTTGGAGCTTGATTCCTGAGACTGACCTCCAGGGCTATCTGCTCCCACTGTCGTTTCAGCCTGGTTCTGGAGTACCACCTGTCCCCCTGCAGATACAGGACAACTCTCCTACTTTCCACATCCTCCACCAAGGCCTCCAGTGCAGCGTCTGAAAGCACTGGAGCCTGCTCTCCTACATTGTGCCATTCATCGCTGTTTCCCAGGACAGATTCACTTCCTGCACCTGCTCCAGCCACAACGCACCTTCCCTTTAAGTGCAGGCTAGCTTGATTTGGTGCTAGCAAATTATGATTTTGAGCCCCCTGATGATGCATGCAAATGAAGAGTGCGGTTAGTGCCTGCTGCACGCAATCATTCATTCAAATGAGCAGGCCGCACAAAATTGGTTAATCACGCATCATGATCTTCACGCCCATTTTCAGGGGCTATCCAATTTAGCCTCCTTACTGTTTGTTGATCAATCATAACAGGAAAATGTGTGTATATGCCCTGGGCTGAACTGATCTGTGCTAAATATCCATTTAAAGATTTGTGTGTGGGCTTCCCCAGCTTCTTCCTCCTGTCCACCCTCAGTCTTGGCTCCTTAATAAGGAAAGCACCTTTCAGAACTTCAGGATGTCACAAAAAGTGCTTTCCATTCAATTAAACATTCTGAATTGTAGTCACATCTGCAG
This sequence comes from Heterodontus francisci, assembly GCF_036365525.1. Lineage (NCBI taxonomy): Eukaryota > Metazoa > Chordata > Chondrichthyes > Heterodontiformes > Heterodontidae > Heterodontus > Heterodontus francisci. Next base: position 31,515,481 of record NC_090376.1, on the reverse strand, counting down.
TTGAAGGGAAGCATGAAAGCCAATTACACTCCAAGTCCCACAAATAACAAGATAAATAACCAGATAGTGTTTTGGACATATCAGATGAAGGATAATGCTGGCCAGAATGCCAGGAGAACATGCCTGTTCTTCTTCAAATAAAGCCATAGAATCTTTTACATCAACCTGGGAGAAGTAATAGGGCCTCAGTTTAACGTCTCATCTGAAAGTCAGCATTTCTGACAATATAGCACTCCCTCAATACTGTACTAAGTCTCAACCCAGATTATGAGTTCAAGTCACTGGACTGGGTCTTTAACCCATAACCTTCTGAGCCAGAGGTGTCTGTGCTACCAATGAGCTGAGGCTCATGGTGAGGAGAAACTATAAAGTAACTACGTACAGATAGATAACTGTCAACACGCATGTAGATTATTTTTTTCACAGCCATTTGAAAACCAGATGTTTTCCATTACAAAGATTACCAGGTAACTATCCCACATTAACTTAATTAAGTTGCTCACAATAACTTAAATCAAGACTAATGGTGTGAAGTGAGGACTCTGCTTGGGGTTAAAACAGAGGTTCATAAGGGCTTCAGTTGGAACGTGGGAAGTACTCAGATCTTTATAATGGGAACACAAGAACTGAAAGTATGATTTGAATTAATTAACCTCCCATGCATGTGATGACTGCAAAAGATGAGTCAACTGTTGGTGAGTAAGTATGGTACTCTGCTGAGGTTCAGTGGGTGGAACTGCCAAAGGGATGAAACTGGCTCCAATCAGATCAACTCACCCGATTACAGACAAAAAGAAACAGGTTTAAAACTAGTATCAAACCAGAAATTCCAATTTTGGGCAAGTCAAGCCAATTCAATTATTTTCAAATTAAACCTAGTTTGGGTAACTGACCAAGCTAAAGATTTGATTGAAAATAATGAGATAGTAACACATACTAGATAACAATATGTTAAAAATGTGTAACTAAGTAGTTAACTTGCTGTGAACATTTTAACATTTTTGCAATCCAAGCTGTACAGTCACTGAATTAGCAGCATGCACATCACCACTTAATTCTAATTAAAGCTGTCAACTGTGTAGACATGGGTGCACCCAGAACAGGGAGCTGTCAGACTGAAACCTGATAATCTCTACAGTTGTTAAACAATTTTGTTGTACTTGTGCAATTAGAACAGCAACTGATCACTTTCCATTTAAACCGTAACCTGAAATAAATCTGATGGCTTCATCACGTTTATACTGTAGCCTCTAATTTGCAAGTAGGAAACTAGAGCTCCTGATTAGCATTAGTGCTTGGATTTCCCTCGAAGAACGTGGCTGACTTTTGAAGAGAAGGGGTGAAAAGAAAGAAGGGAAGATAATCTGCCAAAGAGAAAAATGGGTTTCTCCTTAAATCATTCAAGCCCACATCCTGATGAGTCAGAGATGTAGCATCACTCTCTGGATGGGCTACCTAATCCTTCTGGCCAAAGGCAATATGAATGTAAGGACGAAGGAAATTCACTAAATGCAGAGATGAGAAGCAAAGCGTTATAAATGGTTAATCATGGGAATAGGACTAAAACCACAATTACCTGTGTAACTGAACTATTGTTCAGTCAGTTTGGGCGAGACAAGACCCTTTTATGCTCATTTAAACCACAAACTGAAATGTGCAGGTACTATGACTCATTGCAGTTAACACTCCTCATCTTGCCCTCACAATTGCTGCTAAAACATCTAATCCTGTCATCATGATTGACAACACAGCAAATTTGTATCTTATTACATTTTTTCTCCCTCTCTTGTATGTGCTCTATATTTGACAAGCTCAGGTCTGAATAGTTTTATGCAGGAGAAGACTGTTGGTTCATCTAGCCCACTTTTCCATAGTATTCCCTTGGTGCACTTCTAATAACCCTGCATGTCAATGCTGATGTAATTTTTGAAGTTACCAAGAACACTTCTGCAGAAGTGATAAACTTTCAACTTAAATATATTGTGAGCCAATAGCAAGTCTTTAACGACGCTTCTGATGGTGAACAGTCACTGGTAGCAAGGCTGGGCCATCATTCAGTGCTATGATCCCATTGCTAGATACAAAGAGGACTGCTCACTGGCCTTCCCTTACCAACACAAACTACTAATTCTTTAGGTATTTTAGCGGTCCTAAATTTATCAATACTGTTGCTTACTCCTAGACTTGGAGAAGCAGACACGGCAGCTAAGCAGTTTCAGACAGAGCGACTGCATTCATAGGTCATACTCATATATATCACTTTATTTGAACAATAAAGTTGTCTGCAAGGGTGACATTTGAAAGTGAAAACAGCATATTCCATCAAGCAGAAAATATACACTTACGCTCCTGATGGTCATCTTTAATACGTAAACATTTAAAGCCTGTATCTGCTTATATTTAGCACATTAGCCAATGAGTAACCCTACATATACTAATTCTTGGCTAGTTAATTGCCCAATCAGTAAAATCAATTACAGAAAATAACTTGGGAATATTAGTTACTTTAGTTAAACTTGGATTACAATTAATTACAAAGTTTTTAGTTATCAAAAGATTTGTATTTTGCACCCACTGAAGTAAAATCTGAATTATATTTTCTGTAGATTCTTTATTCTTTTTCCTTCCATATTTCCTATCACACAAGGTTGCAATCAAAATTTTTCAATTAACCACTCAGTTTTCAGAACAAGTACATTTTCAACCATCTTCTGGTAGGACTTTGAATGAATTTCTAATTAGGATTAAAAAAAAAGGAAACTTTCTCAACTCTGTCACCACAGGGGAAAATGGTGGTTGGGGGAGGGGGAAGGGGAAACACTTTATATTTGTTCAGAAATGCTTCTTCATAACTTAATATCCAATGATAACTGTTACAACTATGTTTCTTCTTGTACCCAGTCTAATAATAGAGAACTCAAAAAAAAAATTAAAGTACAGACAGACAAAAACAGTTCAGTTGTAGAGGAGAGGCCATAGGTCTGAACTACCACCTCAGGTAAGCAGCTGAACAACATAGAAAAACCCCTTTCCAAGCTCAGACAAGACTAGTCCAGGGCTATTTATGGGGGGAGGAGGAGGAGGTGGAAACAGTGGAAGAGTGGGAAAGTAGCAAAGAAAAAAAGAAAAATGTATTTCTTTACATCTGCTGGCACCTGTTCACTCAATGCCAGAAGTGGGACAGTTCTACTTTCTATAGTAGTGCTGGTACAATGCAGCTTCTATTTGTAAACATTTGCTTGAGTAATGTACTAGAATATAATTGCTTTAACAAACATGAACAGTTTGCAGTTGCTCGGTTTTGCAGCTAGATCATTCTCTTAAATCAGGTTTTAAAATATAATGGAAGACAGGAGATAAATACAAAATTAAACAAAGGCATGTTGAATTGTACAGGTAAACTGACTAGTTTGTATATTTTACACTTAAATCACCACTGTAGGTTTATTCAGCTCACTTAATAACCATTCATAATGGCCACTCACTCATTCAGTAGTCAGATGTCAAGACTCTCAAACTTTTATCGATGAAGTTGTGTTTTGTCTTTTTCTGCAAGATTGAAATGTGCACTCTTATCCAAGTAGAGTCAGAAAGAACAGATTGTGTTCTCTCCGGTAGATCTACAAGGCTAAGAAGATCAACAAGGGTCAATGTACAGGACATAACCCCAGTGTCAAAAGGAAAACAAAAATGAAAAAGCAGACTTAGATAATAGCACAGGAATCTCATTGGAGATCTCTGCCAACCTTCAGCACCTCTATAATGCTACTGACAAATGCTTTGACTGTAACATACACCACGGTCACAGCAAATGTAATCAGATGGTATTTAATATTCCATATTTTAAAACATTAGCACTTTAAAAAAAAAACATTCCACAGGTGCAATTATAAATACAGCTGGAGCCACCCAACATCTGTAACCTGCCATGGCTCCCAAACAACTGAGTAAGTAAGGGGGATATTTTGCAGAAAGTCCCAGGTATAAAAGATCTGTCAGTATTGTCGTTTACAAGACAGGTAATTCCTACCTATGCGGTTTAATTTACATTCCAGGCTGGTGACAACGTAAATATTGAACAGTTCAGACGGGTTCAAATGAGTCAATTCTGAAAAAATGTGTTATTTTCCAAATTATAAGGAAATGCATCACGGCTTATTGTGGCTGTTTTGCCGGAAGATGTAAAAATAACGAACCGTTCCGCTAGCTGCTGCTGTTTTTTTTTTGCTCAACAAAGGGTATAGTACAGAAACGTCAAATCCATTTCCATTCTAATATCAAAAACAACATTGCGACACATTCATAGAAAATAAAACTACAAAAACACATGAAACTGTTCCAAGTTGTTGCAAGTCACGAGAGAAAGCGGAAAGCTGACAAAGGAACAGGTCACAATCTGATTCGGAGTGATTTATTTATTGAAGCCTTTTCCTTCGCTGTTTTCCCCCCCCCCCCCCCCCCTCCAAACACACAAAAAAAAACAATATCAGCGCCCACCCCGCTCCAAAACCTGGGTAAAAATATATAACCAGCGTCGGCATGGTTTCCAGATGAGAGGTGATTTAAAAAAAAATTACTAAGTAACTTTCGAGATCTTTGCGTAACTTTGTTTCTGTCAATGAGTCACCCTCCGCCTGTCACTGGATTCACCGCTCCCCAAAACATCAAGCTTGCCTTCCCGGAATGATCGACAGCGGGCTCGGGCCAATCGTAGCGGCAGGAGCCTTTGAAACTACCGGCGGGGGCGACAAGGCCGAACCAATCAGGTCAGGGCAAGGAGTGGCAGCAGGTTAGGATGCAGCGTGAGCGACAGACGCGTGCGATCGTGATTGTTACAAACAGTGAAGGGCAGACTGGTGCGTGATTTTCATTACTGACTTTATACAATGACTAAAAATCTCCCAAATCAGGCCAGATAAAGGAGGGCTGCCAGACTGTTTCCGCTTAAATTAAAAAGTGCTGCTTGAATATTGCAATAATCTGCACAGGATGTCTGCCCCAAGATTCAGAATCCACAAGACATTTGACAGTTCCGACACGATAGCCTATGGAGCGGTGCGAGTTACAAACTTTAACTTAAACGCGGGGGAGTCATTTAAAAATCACGTCTGAAACGCCAAGCAATTGCACTTCTTGAACCGGACGGAAACAGTTTGGTATTCCGGCAACTTTTTTCCCCCTAATTGTCCACACGTTTTGATCGCGCTCAAACTTCCTCAGTCCTGTTAAAATAGTTCAGCTTAAACGCTACTGAGGTACGATAACTTGTCTTTTTAGAGGTGCTGAACGGTCTTTATTTCCAGCAATTTTATTTCAAATACAATAGATTCTGGTTTCTAAAAGGAACACTACCTGTTGCAATGAGAACCTACCTATATTGTATTGCTATGCTGATTTGGGTTGAACTAATACTTCACGGGAAAACCGATAGCCACTGAACAATTAACATTTACTCCAGAGATTTCCAATATATTCTCTTCTTCACATAAACTAATAGATACATTAATAGATGTTACTTATGGGAAAGTATCAACCTGGTGTCAATCCGTAGTATCTTCCGCCCCCTTCCCGTTCAAAATACATTTTGTATTTTTGAATAACCCATTTAATGCTTTATTTGGTTTAGGGAATGTACGTCAAGCAAAAATCGATTTAATTAAAAGTCACTTGTCTGCCAAGGCCAAGTAAGTTTTGACAATAATGTAAAATACTTATGGCAGCACATGTTTAACGGTACAGTATTTCCAGTCTTTATAACCTTGTTTTTTTTTTGTTCTTGGAATATGCAAGATTCTATCTTTTTTCAGTTTACATTGGAAATCCATCGTGAAACTGTCACTGTACTAGTGCAACGCGATCTCATCCGCTTGCGTAATGGACAATTCCTTGATTACTTGAGTAGCTAGAATTGTTTTGGTCACACGTGTTGTATTCTATCGAATACAGCATTATCCCACTGTTTAAAACAGACGGTAAAATATAATTTAAAAATTGGAATTCGTTATCTCCATGGACTGCACAGTTTATAGTTAGTAGTAAGTTACAAATTTAGTTTTTTTTAAACAAATATATTTTACCATCCTAAAAGCGGAATATTTAAACACTGTCAGATTTTTCAGAGAGTCACTCCTATCATCCCCATCAGACTTCCTTCCTCCTGGACAATTGGCGCTAAGTGAACGTGGAAAGTATAATAATCTTACAATATGCACCAAAAGGAGCGTGGATTTTTTTTTAAAACATCTGATTTTTAAATATTAAATACAACCAATTCAGTTTTATGTTCGCGTGCAGACTGGCCTCAACATTATAGAAGTTTGAAAAGACAAGTTTGTGACTTTTAATGAACACTTACAGGTTAAATTTTGTTCTCACCTTCCAACCAGCAGAGCTGTTGCTGTCTCCTTTATCTTTGAAGTAGGGCACGCTCCTGACCATCCAGTCGTAAATCTGGGACAAGGTGAGCCTCTTCTCCGGGGAGCTCTCGATGGCTTTGGTGATGAGGTCGGCGTATGACAGATTCCCCCAAGCGTTTCTGCGGGACGAGCTGCTTTTCCTCTGGGCTGCAGAAGCGGCTCCGGCCGAGAGGACTTGCTGCTGTTGCTGCTGCTGATGTTGATGGTGACAACCATCCTGCTGCTGACACTGGAAGTCACCGCAGCACTCGAGTCCCAGAACAGCAGGCTTCTGCTCAAAGTCCTCCTCCTGCTCCTCCAACACAAGAGCCGGCGATACCGAAGCACTCACCCGGCCGGCCCCTTCCGGGGTCAGGTTGAACTCACTCTGCCCTTCTTGCTTCACCGAAGCCGGCGACGAGGCGCAGCTGAAATCCGGCCGGGGTAAAGGCCAGGTGCACGAACGGGGCCGGGACTGCGGCTCGAAATCGGGATCGATCTCGACGACCTGTTGCAGCGGCGGCGCCTCGGCCATGACTCGAGTTTTGAAGTTTATTTTCCTCTCTCTCACTCACTCTCTTTTCCCCCCACTCCCCTCCCCTCTTCGCACAACACACGAGGAGTCAAAGCAAAAAGAAGTTACTCCGTCACTTCATAAATAGCAAGAAAAATAGTCACTTCTAACAAAAAAAAATAGTCGTCGAAGCTCCAAAAAGAACCCGATTTCCAACCAAAAAAACACACAAAGTAGAAAGCGAGCAACTTGCTGCCACACGTTGATGAAGCGCTAATAATAATACTCATAAACCTTCATGACCCTGCCGTACCATTTGTCCTACTTTCCTCTCCCTGCACAGACAAGCGCTATATTGTAACAAGCCCGAACTCCGGCCGAGCCACCTAACCTGATGACGCTGTGTATCAAAGCAGGAGGAGGAGCCAGCTTGATGGGCAGGCGGTTTCTCCAATCACAATCACGATCCGCCCTCAAGCCGGAGACGTGCGGCCAATCAAGCAGCGGGGAAAGCGGGACCTTTCCCCCGTCCTCCTTCCCCCCCCCCCCCGTTTCAAGTTAGGTTGGGGAGGAGGAGCTTGTTGCTCACGAAGTCCGCCCACCAACACGAGTAAACACATGGCGGGGAGCTTACTCACACATTAAAAACAAACAGACACACACTGCCATTTTGACAGCTAAACTGGTCTTTATTCCAGAAAAATTCAGCAATAGAGAGGGCAGGGGGAGATTTTTAAAGTCCCCATTAACCGGGAGAAACGTGTTTACACCAATGAAAGCACAACAGTTCGCATTGCAAAATACAATCCGCGGTGCTGTTTATTCAGTCACGAAATTAAAGTCGACAGCTGCACTAATTCTAATTTAATTTTCTATACAATATTTGAAGCTCTGCAACTTGAATCTAACAAGGGATTTGGAGAATGCGTGATAGTCCCCTAGACTGGACGCCCTGTTCTTTTGCAGACCTGTTGTATTTCTGGAACAGTGGTTAACCGACATCAAATATTGACAGATTTCTCTCCCCAAAAACTGAGTCACTTCCACACCAACAAGCGGACCAGACACTCGGCTGCAGTTCTGAAATTAATTCAATCTGGAGTTTGTTTACTTGGAGTATATTCTGCATTTTGTGGATTATAACTGGATCTATGAGTTCAATCGGAGGTCACTCTAAATTTGTCCCCCATATCAGTATGGTTTGTGCTCCGCCCCTTTCCCTCTGCACCAGACGCTACCGGCTGGAAGGAGAGATATATAAACGACCTGTACACTCAAGAGATTTGGACGCACTGACTAAAACAACGATGCAATTTAATTTTTAGTAATATTCATTCACAGTGATTTTGGACTTCAAATAAGTTAGGAAAAGCCGCAATAGATTTAATCAGTTTGCATATTTTGGCTTCGTTTAGAAGCTTATTCTAAAAGAAAGCGCTGAAACTTGACATGTTATTGCTGAAATGCTGAGTTTTTTCTCAAACAAAAATATTTTTCTTCATAAGAACTACCATAATTTCTTTCGCTAACAGCATGTCAATCAAACGATTACATTTTAGTAATGATAGTATCATGCAAAAATGCTATGTAGAATGATTTTTTTAAAATCCACTGGCTGGAAACCTGAATTAAATTTAAAAGGAAAAGAAACAGATAAAAGATGACTCTATTAGCAGCTAAGATGGCCACCCACATTTGCATCACTATACTCCACATTCCAATGCACTGAGGTCCAGACCTATTGTCTGCCTAGACCCAACAAGAACAATGAACAATCTGAGTGAACTCGCTATCCTGCTCCCATTAGCAATACATTAAGGCCATCACTTGGACATTAAACTGGTGGAGATGAACCATTCAAACCTAACCAGGTGCAGAGGGAAAGGTGACCTGGTTGAGGGAATTCCTAGACATGGACTGATTAAGTTGCAAGAGGGAATACAGACTGGCAACCATCATGTTGAATTACTGGGTGATAGTCATGTGACAGGCCTACCATCTGTGTGCTTAAGCTGGTGTTTTCTCTGCAGCAATTGGACAAGCAGCTAGAGACTGACAACAGAAGACCCAAGTGGCATCCCTCCTCCCTCTCTCCAATCCACCTTGCAAACTTTGAACCATGCCTGCAGGCCGAAACCGCATAAGCATATCACTGCGCAGAGACCCTTTGAAGGAAATCATCCGCATTGCTGTCTGCAGGAGAACCACCAAATCAGCCATCCACATCTGCAAACCAATAGCCTCGGGACCATCAAATTGATCCTGAAGCCGAATCATCAACCTCCACAGACTGCATAGCTCTTTTTATTTCTCTGGTCTATAATTCGACCAACCTATCCTCCCCACTCTGTAACATATGTGTGTGAACCTCAAGTGTTAGTGTGTAAAAGTTGTAGCATAGTTATTATTTTACTTAGATTGGTTTAAATACAATAAAGCTAACCTCCTTTGTTACACTCAAGAAAATCTGTCTGATTGGTTCTTTTTATAACCATAGCAAGTAAATAGTTAAATACTCACTGAATTGGCAAGTATATCCACTTTTTAAAAAAAAGAAAGAAATCTATTGTGGTCAAACAAGGAGAGGGAAAAGAGGGAGCCTTTTGACCCCTCCTCACCTGATCATTACATCAGCAATCCTACTACAGTATCTTGAGTCTGTGCTGGGGACCTGTGGCTGCACCTATTCACAAGCAATTACAGTGCCCACTTTCCTGACAGCAAGCAGTAAGGCTGGTTACTTTTAGGTCCACACTGTATCTGAATCTGGTTTGTTGCAGCAATCAGGAGGACTAATCCAATTAAGATTGTCCTGCCTTAAATGAGAACATATTTTTAAAGGATACTCACACCAGAGGATGAGATAAAGGGGCTAAAAGATTATACCAAATCATCCTGCACATGGAACTAACACTACACACAATTTGCGTAATAATGATGCTAAACATTTTCAAAAATATTACTTAAATAAGCTAACACCCCAATTAAAATTGAGGATAGAAACACTGTGTGACATCTGGGGCATGCAAGAAATATGCTAATTGCCAGAGAGAGAGTTCCTGAGAGCATCTTTATTATTTTGGGTCACTTTATTGCTAGCAGCAGGTGTTGGATTAATGTAGCTGATGCCCAGGAGCATTTTCTCTGATGGGTTAATCAGAATGACAATATTAAAAGTTTATTATTAAAATTTAATTCAATGATTTCATATGGCCATGAAATAACAGAGCACACAGTATTATAATACAATATTATTTAAAGCTGCAGGTCCCCCAGCATTATTTAAAAATACTAGGTTTCAAAAGGCTATCATGTTTATCACTGCCAAATGAGTACTTCTCTATATTTCTACAACTATTTGTTATCTTTGTTGGTGTCACCTCTACTTCTCCATCCTTTCCATCTGTCTGCAGAGTACATGTAATGAAAAGTAATTTGCTAACCTAAATGATTTTTTTCTCCAAATGTTCCCCTTCCTCTTCTGCAGGAAGTGACTCTTCTGCAGGTATTAGCAGCACTCTAATATCTTGCCATTCTTCATATATAGTCGAGATAGTGAATGTTCATAGGCTGTTCCACCTTGAGGGCTTTACATCCAGATTCAGCCCTGTCCTTACATGATATACACATACCCATTCTTCCCAGCACGGGTCAGAGAATAACTGAATACCAGTTTCCCTACCGACATGACAATAGGGTTGATTGTAGTATGGCACCCACCCCACTGCTATCCTAGCTGAGATTTGCTAACTCAGTTAGCAAAGAACGGGGACAATGGTATTTTCAAAATAGGGGTAATCTTTCTGAACATAAATATTTGTATATGAATTTGTGCAACGCTGTCCTTCCTAGTTCATATTTATAAACTGGAAGTGTCACCATTCATGCACTGTGCCAATTTTCCCTAGCTATTTTCTCTTGTTCATTGATAATGTGCATAGCTAGATTAATTGAGGACACAGTAAAAGGGGTGTGGTAACCCCTTTGTCAACAGTCACATTACTATCATAGCTGTGGGAAAACTGTCCGTGCTGATGCGTTTTGGGTTCACCCAGATTATATCTGTACAGTGCTTCAGAGTTTTCACTCATAGGAACTAGGCTACAGTGGTCTAGACACTAGTCTTTCACCTCCGGAACTTGGATTCAAATTCAGCCCAGGCAGTTCCTATGTTTACTGGCTCATTTACAAGAAATGAGATTGGGCAGTCTCAAACCAGACATTACCTGGATGGGCCCTTAGCACAAAACTGCCCCTAATTTGTAATCTCATTTGGAAATGTCACAGAATGACTGGAGTGGAAAATGGACAAACGTCACCTTGATGCAGTAAGGAACATACGTCTGAGGTTGGGGCTGAGTTAGGAAAAAAAATCCACAGTAAAGCTTTCCTCTATATCTAGTCATGCTATAGCTGACCCGAAATGGGAAATTGTTCCATTCCTCAGCACTGACATCAATGAGTTCTGTCACCTCCCCAGACCCCTTCCTTCAACAAAATTCACAAAAGCTCTGGAGAAAATAGTATACTTCTAAACCCATTGCAGTTGAATGTGTTTTTTTGAAATTGTAAAACTGGCATTCACAAGAGTAATGCCAGCTTACTAGAGGAGGCCTCTTTTTGTTCATTTGTTCTCCCTTCTTGGCTGCTGCAATGTGCATGTGCTCCAGGTGTGTAGCCAAGAATGTCTATTTGCTCAGAACTTTGTTTTCAGTTTGGTACATGTTCCCAAGATGATGAACATTGCCCCGTCTGTTTTTTAATTCCAAATATAGCAATTCTGACTACACTGGACAAAAGTTCTAGATTTTATCGGTCCAAGAGTGCTGTCACTAATTAACTGTCAGTTATTAACAGATTGTGCCCAGCAATCTGCTTCAACACAGTTACAAAAAAAGGTAATTTTGTAATAAATGTTATTCTGATCTTGCTGCAAATAACAACTTGCATTTATATAATGCCTTTAATGTAGTACAAATGTCCCAAGGCACTGCACAAGTGTTATCAGGCAAAATTTTAAACCAAGCCTCATAAGGAGACATCAGGAGCAACTTAAAAGAGGAGAGAGAGAGTGAGTGGCAGAGAGGTTTTAGAATGTAATTCCAGAACTTAGGGCCTAGGCAGCTGAAGGCATGGTCAGAAACAGTGGTTTAATGAAAACCAGTGTTGGGCAAGAGGTCAAAATTGGAGGAGCCCCAAGATCTCGAAGGGTTGCAGAGCTGGAGAAAATAGTGGAGACAGAGAGGGGTGAGGCCATGAAGGGACTTAAACACAAAGATGAGAATTGTTAAATCGTGACATTGCCAATTGAAAGCCAATATAGACTAGCAAGCACAGGGACAATGGGTGAACTGGACTTGGTGCAAGTTAGGATATCAGGTCTAGTTTACAGAGGGTGGAAGACGGGAAGCTGGTCAAGAGAGCATTGGAATAGTCGAGTCTGGAGATAACAAAGACATAGATGAGGGTTTCAGTTGCAGATGAGCTGAGGCAGGGGCAGAGACAACTGCTATTACAGAGCTGGAAGTAGACAGTCTTGGTGTTGGAGAGGATATGGTGTTGAAAGCTCAGCTCGGGGTCAAATAGGATGGTGAGGTTGCGAACAGCCTGGTGTATCCTCGGACAGTGGCCAGTGAGGGAATGGATCGGTGGGTAGGGAATGGAGTTTGCGGCAGGGCTTTGGTCTTCTCAATACTAAATTGGAGGAAACCTTCTGGTAAACCAAATCTAAAGTTACACAATTGTACTGAGACAGCATATAAACAATCAATTAGCCTTTGAATAAATACAACTGCATTCTGACATTTAAAAAGTATTATATTTTCAATCTTCATTAAATCAGGAGCCCAATATTTTAATGAGTACTCAAGGTTTAGATTCAATCCTTGCTCTTGCTTGTATTAGCTAATCTCAGCTGGGACAGCAGAGGAGCACTATATTTTGCCCTTAGTACCCTCAGCAAAGGGAGACTATCATTCAGAGTTCAAAATCCTGCTTGCTATCCAGCCATCCCTGCTCAAAGTATCTGTCGATTTAAGCCAAGGACATGATGCTCCCATGGTAAAATTTCTTGATGACGCTATTCTCAAGGCTTGCACACCCCAGCAGCAAGTTAACGTCCTTCAGGGAAGCAGATCAGAATATTGCCAGGAATTCAATCAACCAACAAATAAATAAAACTAGTTTTGAAATGCAAAATGGACCTCATGGTGTCCTTTCCAACAGTGATGAGAGATTTCTCATTTCCGCTAGAGTGGCAATGGGTATGCTATTTGCCTCAATGTCCTTTGACTAGGGATCTCACTCCTGATCATTGTTTAGTGACCCCTGCTGGAAAGTGTCTGTATTTGAATGTTAGGGGCTGGCTTTAGCTGTGATGCTCATCACAGCAAAATAGCATATTGACATTTTTTGTTTACATATAAAGAATAGCCGCTTGGGTAAGTTGTTGGAGGACCGCCAGCTCTGGAGCAACCACATCCCCAATACAAGTCGTTACCTTCAGGAGAGAGAGCAACAAAATAGGAGAACATTGGAGGAAAAACTAAAAATGAAAATATTATAGATGGGTGAAGTAAAAAGCAAAGTCTATATTATTCAAAGTTCACAGATCCCTACCTTACCAATGATGTGAAATAAAATATTAGAAAGACAAGGACAGACACCAAAAGTAGAAGTCAAGTTAAGCTTGACATGTTCATGCAAAAGGCTTGAAATGACTAAAAGAGGCCAGTGAGATTTAATACTTGCCTTAGGGCTGCAGGAAGCTATTACCATTCCACTGCACACCATTGTAGTACTGAGTGCACAGTATGTACATTCACAATGTGTCATCAGTCAGTCTGACTTAGTCACAAAAGACATAAAAGCTACAAATACTTAAAAGACTGGAGTTGTGGTGTTCTGAAGGGAAGAAAGGGAAGGGCCAGTCTTTGGTCTGAAGTCCCTTAGCTGGATCTAGCTTCAAGGTTGTAATAATGATTTGAAGTGGCAATGCCAGAGGTAGGAGGCATGGGATCGGCCTCATTCAAGCACTGTAATCTCTTGGAGCGTGGTTTAGGCAGAGACTATTACATTTTTTTAAAGAGAAAAATTGATAACTGCTTGAAGCAGAAGAAAATATAGATCCATGGAGGAAAGAAATTAGTTTGGATTACTGCAACAAAGAGCTGGCAAAAGCATGATGACGAAATGAACTCCTCCTACACTAATCTTATATAGTTCTGAAACTGACATGAGACTCTTCACATTTCATCTTCTGTTACATAGTCTGAGAGAATGTACAAACAAGGAGACAGTACACCTTAATGCTAGTTTAACAACAAAAGCAAGATACGTATCCTCAAACATTTGAATCTTTTCTAAAATGACTAATTTTTGTTTTATTATATAGAAAAATTATTTGGACCTATGTTCACTAATGCTCTTCACCACTGGAGTTTTCTTCATGTCATGCCTCGGTCTGTTGTAGACTAATTGATGGAGATTGATTTCTACGATTAGACAACAATTCCATTATCAGATCATATGGCTACCAGGTTGGTAGAAGTCAAATTAGATGGACCTTGGTCTTTCTTCATCTATCAATTCCTATTTTTCTAAGAGAGAATAACAGTGGCATCATTGGGGATTTGGCCTGGAATAGTCACTGCATTTCACAGTAGGAGACAGGTGTTCAAAGCCATAATTTCAAGCTCCCCTGTGGTTCAGTTGGTAAATGCACTGAAACTCGCCATGTACACCAAAATGGTTTCATCCCCTTTACATTTGCTGTTCTCAGCTAGGGCAGTGGAGGGTTGCTACAATTGCCTCACTGTGCCTCAGCAAATGAGGGGAAAATAAGAGGCATAAGCTCCTAATCACCATCTTATATAATAAAAGCAAAATACTGCGGATGCTGGAAATCTGAAATAAAAACAAGAAATGCTGGAACCACTCAGCAGGTCTGGCAGCATCTGTGGAAAAAGCAGAGTTAACGTTTTGGGTCAGTGACCCTTCTTCGGAACATCTAGTCACCATCTAGTGGACTGGAAGAAAGTAAGCATTGTCTAAGTTCACACATGAAAAATGATTGCTTTGGCTAGACACTAGCAAAGTTCACGCTAGTGGTAGAGCACCCAGGGAATCAATGCCCTCAGAAAAGGATGGAAAGTTGGATAGAAGGAATTTATCAGGCTGAGTAACTGTAGCCAGTTTATCTGAGGTGCTTCCAATTGGAATTTTAAGACATCAAAAGATCAGTAGATATAAGCAGAAAAATAAAACAAACTTAATCCAAATTATTTGTGAATAACCTTTGTTTTAAAAGGTAAAACTCTTTCCTCAAAGCTATAATGTCCTAAAGGATAATAAAGAAATTATCCTTTTAAAAATATTCATTTGATAAGTTGTGGTAATGTGGTAAACTGATATATGAACATGTTGTGATAAAATGCCACAGTGACCATGACGTCTTGTACAATATGTTCCTGCCCTCAGATGCACTCAGAGTGACTCAATTTGAGGCAAGATAATTTGCACATGGAGGGACTAGAACACGACCACTTGCATCTACTGATTAAAGGCCAGTCACAAAGCAGCATTTGCTGAGCAAGTATCTGCTCATCCTTGGCCATTGAGAACACATGATAATCTAAAGATGGCAGAAAATAATAATGATTTCAATTTATGGTGGGGGAATGGGATGCAAGTTTGTTTTGCCTGCTCCAGTTTGCAATATTCACCATTTTGGCTGAGAAATGGCCATTTGCCTCTCCTTTTTGTCCAGGAAAATCAGATGAATAAGGGTAAAATACTTTCAAAATCAAGACGAGAATTAAGATAAAAAATTCCAATACATTTATTTATTTTGAACTTCTTATCTTTCACAATTTCTCCTTTTGATGATTTAAGTAATAAGATCAGGGTTTAAACTACTACTTAGCTCACAATTCTTTTGATGTTATGCAGCTGCAGAATCATGCTGAAATCAGTCCGTAAGAGAGCAACAAAATGCATCCAATTTAGTTCACAGTAAATGTTCAAAGAGAACATGGAAGAACTGACGTGGAGAAAGAGGGAATGATTTTCTCTAGATATTTTAGGCACTAAAGAGCATCCGAGGTGGCCAAGTGGGCTGGAAACAGCAATACCAGTATAGACCATGTTTAATGCAAGATGACATCTCGGTAAAGGGATTAAAGCTAGCGCTAGGAACGGCCACCCAGAGGATCATTAAGAGGCTGATTGACAACTAAATTGCCTGCTAATGCTCATTAACAAATCCTCACAATATTTTGGCGGCTAGCGTTTGACCTAACACCCTCTTCTGATAGCGACCAACTGACTGGGATTAAACTCGTCATTGCAGAGGATTGCTAACACTACTTAAAGGTACATCACTTTTTACTGTTCACTGTCAGAGGCTAGGAATCCTGCGGCGAGTAACTCACCTCCTGACTCCCCAAAGCCTGTCCACTATCTACAAGGCACAAGTCTGGAGTGTGATGGAATATGCTCCATTTGCCTGGATGGGTGCAGCTCCAACAACACTCAAGAAGCTCGACACTATCCAGGACAAAGCAGCCCGCTTGATTGTTTGTGGATGGTGTGCCATTCACTCCCTCCACCACCAATGCACAGTGGCAGCAGTGTGTACCATCTACAAGATGCACTGCAGCAACGCAACAAGGCTGCTTAGACAGCACCTTCCAAACCCGCAGCTTCTACCACCTCGAAGGACAAGAGCAGCGGATTCATGGGAACATCACCACCTGCAAGTTCCCGTCCAAGTCACACACCATCCTGACTTGGAACTATATCGCCGTTCCTTCACTGTTGCTGGGTCAAAATCCTGGAACTCCCTTCCTAATAGCACTGTGGGTGTACCCACCTCACATGGACTGCAGCGGTTCAAGAAGGCGGCTCACCACCACCTTCTCAAGGGCAATTAGAGATGGGCAATAAATGCTGGCATAGCCAGTGACACCCACTTCCCAAGAATGAATTTAAAAAAACTTGCTATTGGTAGTTTAAAGAGGGCTTTTGAAACACAATGGAGGACTTTGTGGAACATTTTGTCAAGACTTCAACACTCTATCAACACTTATTTTGGAAATTCTTTGAGGACTTCACCTAATAACTGTGAGTGCTGTGTTACTCAATTATATAGAACACCTTATTGGAGTCATCAGGAGAAAAAATATGGGCATCTTACTAGGGGTTCCCCTTGGTCTGCAGGTGGAATGGGAGGAGGACATGAGGCCAAGCAGAGCAGCTCCTGCAGGAGAGGGGGACAGGAAAGCAATGTGGACTCCTTTCCCCTTGCAGTACAAGACATTCCTCCTTCTCTGGACCTCCTCCACCAGGACCTCTAGTGCCATATCTGAGAATCTGTGCACCGTCTCAATTGGTCCTCGAACAATCCTGAAACCAGCCGCTGTGTGTTAGCTGACTGAGTCCACACCTTCAGTGGGTGTCAGTGCATGGAGCCCATGTATATTGCTCCATAAAAATTGGGTCCAATCAGCTCTTGAGCATTAAACCTGCAGGTTTCTGGTTTGTCACCTCTAGGCAAGTTCAAATTGTGGTAATTAGGCCTAAAATTGTATGCTAAAACCAGACATTCAAACAGGCTTGTCTTATTAGTGCAGCTCCCATTTAACTCATTTGTAAATATTAACAAAAATCTCAATTCTGCCTACATTCCATGGTGAATCTTTGACCACTGACAGATGGTTTGTACAAGCAAATCATCATTAAAAATCATGATAAGTAGCAGAATATCCCCCAAAATGAAGGATATTTTCAGTGTAGACACTGAGAACAGTAGATGTAAACAAAATAAACTATTGAGAGACAGAAATCAAGAAACAATGAAGGACATTTTTCAAAAAGTGCACCAAGAAAAATGTGTCCAAAACAAGATTTAATAAGGAAAACAGGAGGCAGGATTTTGACCTTTGGGTCGGGACCCCAACATCAGAGTCAATTGAGGGTCACACTCCACACTGTGGAAACAGTCTCCCGGCAGTGATTTTTCCCCCGAATTGGCCAATTAGCGGCCAGAGGATAGGCTCACCTTCCAATTAAGGACGGTGGGTGGGCTCTTGAAGCTGGAAAACTCCAGTCGGCCTCTGACAATAGGCCTTAAGTGACCTCTAAATACCCTTAATTGGCTACCCGCCACTTGTGGATAGTGCCAGTAAACCAGCACGCTGGCCGGTGATGTGGAATTTCACGCCTGCCCACCTCTTCACTTGTCCCCACCCCCCCACCCCCCACATCGAGGCCTAAGAATCCTGTCCATGAACTGTACAGACTGCAGACATGGTCAAAAACACAGACTTTGTGGATAAAACTGAAGGCCATCAAGTCTGTGGGAAATAGAAGGGAAAGCCATGATAAAGAGCAATTAAAAATAAAACATTGACAAATAGCATCAACACTATGATAAGAAAAACAGGAACCATAGAAATAAAGGGGAATTATAAAACAGACAGTTGGAAAATAGAGGACATGGTTTAGTTCCCACTGTCTAAAGATGAATACAGTAATAATTTTAATTTAAAAAGATACTTAGGATATATCCTTTGTACTTGTTACTTTTTATATCAGTAAATCACTGTTAAATTAAGCTGAAATTTAGTTTTAAAATTATTGCACTTTTACAGCTGCCTATTTTTAGTGTATTTTCTTTCCTCCTCTTAGTTTAAGGTCATTCCATTCCCTGGCCAAGACTTACTTTCAGGTTTCAGGAGATGCCACTTTTGAGTTATGAGGGGTATGCAGTGGTTTACCCTCCAAACTTTATCTCCTTCCGGGAAGTGTAGCTGTGAGGAGGGTGCAGAGAAGCTCCAGTGTGATTTGGACAGGTTGAGTGAATGGGCAAATACATGGCAGAGGCAGTATAAAGTGGATAAATGTGAGGTTATCTACTTTGGAGGCAAAAACAGAAAGGCAGATTATTATTTGAACAGCGATAGATTGGGAAAGGGGGAGGTGCAGCGAGATCTGGATGTCCTTGTGCGCCAGTCGCTGAAAGTAAGCATGCAGGTGCAGCAGGCAGTTAAGAAGGCAAATAGTATGTTGGCCTTCATAGCGAGAGGATTAGAGTACAGGAGTAGGAATGTCTTGCTGCAATTATACAAGGCCGTGAGATCACACCTTGAGTATTGTGTGCAGTTTTGGTTTACTTATCTGAGGAAGGATGTTCTTGCTATGGTGGGAGTGCAGTGAAGGTTCACCAGACTGATTCCTGGGATGGCAGGACTGACGTATGAAGAGAGATTGGGTCGATTAGGCTTGTATTCGCTGGAGTTTAGAAGACTGAGAGCGGATCTCACAGAAACCTACAAAATTCTAACAGGACTGGACAGACTAGATGCAGAAAGGATGTTCCTGATGGCGGAGGAGTCCAGGACCAGGGGTCACAGTCTAAGGATAAGGGGTAAGCCATTAAGGACTAAGATGAGGAGAGATTTCTTCACCCAGAGAGTGGTGAACCTGTGGAATTCTCTACCACAGAAAGCAGTTGAGGCCAAATCATTAAAAATATTCAAGAAAGAGTTAGATATAGTCCTTAGGGCTAAAGGGATCAAGGAATACGGGGAGAAAGCAGGAACAGGGTACTGAGTTTGGATGATCAGCCATGATCATATTGAATGGCGGAGCAGGCTCGAAGGGCCGAATGGCCTACTCCTACTCCTATTTTTCTATGTTTCTATGTGTTCATTTGCTGCTTGATATTTACTGGAAAACTTGACATTGGGAATTCACTATGAAATGTACTGCAGAGGCAAATCCACTCCATGGCATGTCAAATTAGGTTATGTATAAACTGCACAGCTTCAGGTTATAGCAACTGCTGGGCATAGGGAATCCGACTTGATTAGAGTCATAGAAACTTACAGCTCAGAAGGAGGCCATTTGACCCATTGTGCCAGCGCTGGCTCTTTGAAGGAGCAGCCCTGCTTAGTCCCATATCCCGGGCTGAATTTTACCAGCCCCTCGACATTGGATGTTATGGCAGGGGGGGCGGTCCTGTAAAATACTTGCCGGAGAGGCCCATCATGACTCCTAGTGCCACGAAGGTCCCACCGCATTAGCAGCAGCAAGGCCTCAGTGCAGCAACTGCTGCCAAGTGGCGGGGCCTTCATTTAAATATTCAAATTAATTAAAATCAAATGCTAATTAACTGACCTGGTCCTGGCGGCCTTCCCACGCCAATTTTATGGCCGCTTTCCACAATTCATGCACCCTCGGAACTCGGATTGGAGTTCCAAGGCAAGACACTGGTGGGGAAGAGGGAGGAGTGAAATTATCAGGGCGGGAGTGGTGGGAAAAATCTTTTCTATTGGTTATGGGGATGTTGGGAAGGGGTTGAGGGTCAAATGTTCTGAAGGTGGGGGGGGGGTTAAAGTTCATTTTACAAATTGCTTTTTTGGTGGGAATTGGTTATTTTATTAATTGATAACTCAGTGTGGGGGTGGTGTTGGAAAGGGGATTGAAAGTCTTTCTGACATTTTCCTTGTTACATCTGGGCGCCGGCACCTTTAAAATTTTTAATGAACCGGAAGGGCTTGAAGCCCTTTAAAATGGCGCCAGTGCCTGCGCGATGCCGTTGGACACCATTGCTGGGGACGCAGCGGCCATCTCCTCTACGTCATCGGGAGCGGCCGCTCCGTCCCCTCCATTTAAATGAGCCCCTGCATATCAGGGGGACCAGCGGCGGCGCTTCCGTGTCAGAAGGCTGCCGAGTTCATAAAATTCAGCTCCCCTCTTTTTGTCTGTAGTCCTGTAACTTGCTTATCCTCAAGTACCTGTCCAACTCCCTCTTAAATTTATTGATGGAATCAGCTTACAGCACCTTTTCTGGGAGAGTGTTCCAGATCCTGACAACTTTCTGCCTGATTTTATTTTTCCTATTTACCCCACTGGATATTTTTCCAATGATTTTGAATCTATGACCTCTAGTTAATGATTCACTCATCAGAGGGAATATGTTTTCCCTATTTACTCTATCAAAACTTCTCATCATTCTTGAAAACCTCTATTAGATCACCTCTTAACCTTCTGTATTCTAAGGAGAACAGTCCTTACTTTTTACCTCCTCTCATAACTGAAGCCCCTCATCCCTGATAACATCCTGGTAAACCTCCTCTGTACCCTTTCTAATCTTTCTTGAAGTGTGATGCCCAGAATTGTCACAATATTCCAGCTGAGGCCTAACCAGTGATTTAGAAAGGTCTAGCATGATCTCTTTGCCTTTATATTCTATTCCTATATTTATAAGCCCAAGTAACTCAATTGCTTTTTAACCACCTTATCAACTTGCCCTGCCACCTTTAAGGATTTGTATATATAGACACCAAGGCTCATCTACAATTTTCAAAATTGTGTCATTTATAATATTCTGTCTTTCCATATTCGTTCTCCCAAAGTGGACCACTTCACCCTTCTCCACATTGATCTCCATTGCCTTGTTTCTGCCCATTTCACCATCCTGTCTAGGTCATCCGGAAGCCTATAATAATCCTCAACACTATCTACTGCTTTGCCAAGTTTTGTATCATCTGCAAGCTTTATAATGCCTGCTCCCTACACACAGGTCTAGGTGGTTTGTAAAAATTGCAAAGAGTAATGAACCCAAAACTGACCTTGGGAACACTACTACAAATCACCTCCCAGTCTGAAAAACATCCATGCACCACCCACTCTTTGCTTCCTGTCACTGAGCCAATTTTGTATCCATACCACACTTTCCCTTTAATTTCATGAGCTTTCCTCCTCTTAATAAGCCTCCTGTATGGCTCTTTGTCAAGCGTCGTCCGAAAGTTCATATTCACAATACCTACTGCACTACCCTGATTAACCTGCTTTGTTACCTTAGGAAAGTTGTTCTGATTCAGTTATTTTAATAGCCAAAATGCAACATTGCCCTTGTGTAAAGCATTGTAAATGTGTGTGGATGTTTTTGTTATACAGTAAGGGTTGGGATTATGATTTATTTTCAAATATTGATAACCTTTTGGCAGGTGTGGTAGTATAGTACATTTATGAAGAAGAATCAGAGCTCAAGTCCATCCACCTTCATCCCAGACAACAGCACTATCAAAGGCCTAAGAATGGGCCTGCCTTTTTCAGTCAGGGAAAATAATTTCCAAAAAAACAAGGGAAACAACACAAGTAATCTTCTATTATGCAATACTGTATGGATATGATGTTGAACGTTGGGAATGCTTAGGTGCGGCATACTAATATGAAGTAATACCTTTTTATTATCATATGCCAAATATGTATCTGTCATAGATATTTAAGCTCAGGTGCAAGTATTTGCAGAGAGTTTAGAATACTGCAATGGGTTTAGGTGTGTCACAATCTGGAATCATTTGACTGAATTGAAGTAGAAGCACCCTATTAATCACCATTGTTTTAAAACTGGGTTACATACAAGTTTCAGCCAGACATTTGTAACCAGGGTACGACACTACAAAATTGCATGTGACCATTTTGGTCAATTGACATACAGGGAGGTTACTACCAGCATAGAAATGCATTTAATTTTTATTCATCATTGCTTTATTTTATGGTGATAAAGTTCACTTCCTACTGGCCCAAAACCAACAATTTGTCACCAGTTTGGATTTCTAATTTCAGTTTAGTTTTTAAGTTCAGAGATAGGCACTCCCACCTATAGGGATAAGAATCCAACTTTACAACAAAAGCATTTGAGGAAATATACACAAGTTATTTTTTTGAAAAATAGCAAATGAATTTCTTACTTATTAACACCTTCAAGAATAATTTCTTTTGTATAGACAAGAGCGAAAATGGCAGTGTAGATATTTAGCTGTACTGAAAGTGGCATCAAATATAATTTTATCAGATTTCACTACAATGTAAAAGAACTTGCACTTATATAGCACCTTTCACCATGATCACAGCATGTCCTGAATGTTGCTGCATGTCACTGTTGTTTTGTAGATAAACATGGTAACCAATTTTCACACAGCAAGATCCCTCAACAGCAAGTGAGATAACTGACAAGTTAATCTGTCCAGTAGACAGATAAATGTTGGCCAGGACACTCTCTTGCTCTTCTCCGAATAGCTAATGGGATTATTTATATCTGTCTGTACAGAGTTTAACATCTTATCGGAAAGACAGCACTTCTGACAGTGTAACACTCTTTTAGTACTGCACTGAAGTCTCAGCCTGAATTGTGTGCTTATGCTTGAAAATGGAGCTTGAACTGACAACCTTGTGACACAGAGGGAGAGTGTAACCACTGAGACAAGCTGACACATGTACTGTGGCATATTACTAGGGCAAGTAGCATGATATGACTTTCCATAACTTTGTATACTTAATGCATGTAGTGCAATTTGCTCCACGGGTACCACCATGTTGCACAAGCCTAGAGAAGGTGGAAACAACAACTTGCATTTATATAGTACCTTTAACACAGAAAAACATCCCAAGGTGCTTCACAGTGGAATGAGGAAAAACAGACAAACAAGGAGATGCTAGGAGGGGTTGCCAAAAGTTTGGTGAAAAAGATCAGTTTTAAGGAGGTTCTTAAAGGAGAGGAAGGTGCAGAGGTAAAATAGTTTAAGTAGGGAATTTTAATGAATGGTGCATAGTTGGCTGAAGATATGGCCACCAGTGATGGGTCAAAGGGAAGCGGGGTGCACAAGAGCCTGGAGTCAGAGGAATGGAGAGTGTATGGTCTCAGAGCTGGAGGAGGTTATAAAGGTACAGAGGGGTGAGGCTATGAAAAGATTTAAACACAAGTATAAGAATTTTAAGTTGAGGCATTGGAGCCAGGGAACCTATGTAAGTCAATGAGGATAACGTTATGGGCAAGCAGGGCACAATACAAGAGTTTTGGATGAGCCGGTCCTTATGGAGGATGGAGAATGGGAGGCAGGCCAGGATAGCATTAGAGTAATTGAGTTTGGAGGTAACAATAGCATTTATGATGAAATCAGCAGGAAATGGGCTGAGATGAACAATATTAGAGATGGAAGTTGGCAGCGTTTGGGATAAAGAGGTTACGAGGTTGAATAAGACATTGAGGACACAGTAAAAGAGTTGAGAGAGATGGTGTTGAAGCTGGTAATCATTAGCATGAAGCTGACCTGCATTTGTGTGGAAGCTGTCACCAGGAGTAGATGATAAGCAGAGGAGAGAGCTTTAGCTTAAGCTCAGGAGACCCCCGAGGTGACAATACAGTGGTGAAAAGAGAAGCCATTGTTAGAGATTCTGTGTTCATGATCAAATAGGTAAAATGAGAGTTGGAGAGGTGGTGGACCCTTGTGGAAGCAGACTGAAGCGGGAAGTTGTAAATTGGGGCCGAGACTCGAGGTCTACACTTACCTGGAAGTCAGCGAAGCACACCAGTCAGCTGCTTGGAATTGGCGTGCGCTGCTTTTGAAGGAAGAGTGAGAAAAAGCAAGCAGTGATGTCACAGCAAAGTCTTAAGTTGATTGGTTGGTGAGTATCGACTATAAGGGTCTGTGTGCAAATAACTAGATTAATTCACTACTTTTAGGAGAGGTGTGTAAAGAGCTGGAATATAGAAAAATGTAAAAGCTGGTGAGTCTGCTGTTGTTTTTTAGTTTAAGCAGTTAGGTTATTTGTATTACCAAGGTTAAGTTAGTACAGTAAGTGTTGGTGAGGTAGGGCATTAATTTAAAAACTAACAAAATAATTAATTTAATAGTTAAATAAAACACAATCAGGATTGCAGGGCAGGTGATGTGTTGCAGCTACAGTATGTGGGAGCTCGTGGACACCAGAGTGATCCACAGCAAATGTATCTACAGTAGGTGTCTGCAGCTAGAGGAGCTTTGGCTCAGAGTCAGTGAGCTGGAGGTCAAGCCACCGACACTTGCGATGCATCAGGGAGGGGGAACGTTACCTGGACACTTTGTTCCAGAAGGCAGTTATACCCCATAGGATAGGGTCATCTGATTTGGTCAGTGGTCAGGGACAGGAGGGTGTAACTGCGAGTGAGACAGATAAGGGGATTGAGAAGACAGAAATGGAGGAGCCTCAGCCCTTGCAATTGTCCAACAGGTTTGAGGTTCCTTCAGCTTGTATGGATAAGAGCAAGGGCTGCAGGATGGATGTGTAAACTGACCATGGCATTGTGGAACAGGAAGCCCTTCAAGTGGGGGGAGTAAACAGAAATGTAGTGGTAGTAGGAGATAACATAGTTAGCGGGATAGACACAATTCTCTGTGGCCAAGAGCCAAAAGGTTGTGTTGCCTGCCCGGTGCAAGGGTTTGGGACATCTGCTCTGGAGAGGAACTTGCAGTGGGAGGGGGAAAATCCAGTTGTTGTGGTCCAAGTGTGTACCAACGACATAGAAAGGACTAGGAAAGAGGTTCTGCATAGGGAGTATGAACAGCTAAGAGCTAAATTAAAAAGCAAAGCCTCAAAGGTAATAATCTCTGGATTATTAACTGAACCACGAGCAAATTGGCATAGAGTAAATAAGATTAGAGAGGTGAATGTGTGGCTCAAAGACTGGTGTGGAGGAAAAGGGTTTCAATTCAGGGGCACTGACACCAGTACTGGGGAAAGTGGGATATGTACCTTTGGGATGGACTTCACCTGAACTGTGCTGGGACCAATGTTCAGATGAGTTGTATAACTAGGGCAGTAGAGAGGGCTTTAGACTAAATAGTGGAGGCAAGGGATCAAGAAGAAAAGAAATGTTAAGTTAAACAAAGAGGACAAGGCAAGAGAGCAAGGTGGCTATATGGGAAATAATAATCAGAGCATGGCATGAAAGGACAGAACAAAATTAAGAGTGTGCAAGCAGCTAAGTCTAGAGGTTGAGTAAATAGTAAAAAGACAGAACTGAAGGCTCTGTATTTGAATTTTTTTTATTCGTTCAAGGGATGTGAGCATCGCTGGCTCGGCCAGCATTTATTGCCCATCCCTAATTGCCCTTCAGAATGTGGTGGTGAGCTGCCTTCTTGAACCACTGCAGTCCATGTGGGGTAGGTACACCCACAGTACTGTTAGGAAGGGAGTCTGGCGTACTGACCTCTACCTTGCAGAGGCTGAGCGCCAACTCTCAAACACTTCTTCCTACCTCCCCAGGACTATGACTCCACCACTGAACATCAAGCCACTGTCTCCAGGACTGTCACTGACCTCATCTCCTCTGAGATCTTCCCTCTATAACTTCCAACCTCATAGTACCACAACCCTGGACAGCCCGCTTCTATCTCCTTCCCAAAATCCACAAACAGGACTGTCCTGGTAGACGCATCATTTCAGCCTGTTCTTGCCCCACTGAACTTATTTCTTCCTATCTTGACTCAAGCTTTTCTCCCCTGGTCCAGTCTCTTCCCACCTACATCCATGACGCCCTAAGTCATTTTGACAATTTCCAGTTTCCTGGTGTTAACCACCTCCTCTTCACTATGGACATCCAATCTCTCTACACCTCCATCCCCCACCAGAACAATCAGAGGGCTCTCCGCTTCTTCCTTGAACAGAAGCCCAACCAGTCTCAATCCACCACCATGTGGCCATCCTCCTCTGCCTGGCTGAACTTGTTATTACATTGAACAACCTATCCTTCAACTCCACTCAGTTCCTTCAAATAAAAGGTGTTGCTATGGATACCCACACAGGTCCTAGTTATGTCTGTCTTTTTGTGGAATATGTCAAACATTCCTTGTTTTAGTCCTACTCAGGCTCCTTACCTCACCTCTTTTTCCGGTACATTGATGACTGTATTGGTGCCACTTCCCACTCGCATCCTGAACTGGAAAACTTCATCAACTTTGCTTCCAATTTCCACCCTTCTCTCAGCTTTACATGGTCCATCTCCGACACTTCCCTTCCCTTCCACGATTTCTCTGTTTCCATCTCTGGGGATAGGCTGTCTACTAATATTCATTATAAGCCCACCGACCCCCACGGCTACCTCGACTACACCTCTTCACACCCTGTTTCCTGTAAGGACTCCATCCCATTCTCCCAGTTTCTTCATCTCTGACACATCTGTTCTGATGATGCAACATTCCACAACAGCACTTCTGGCATGTCTTCTTTTTCCTCAACTGAGGATTCCCCCCCATTTTGGTTGACAGGGCCCTCAACCGTGTCCAACCTATTTCCCACACTTCTGCCCTCACCCTTTCCCCTCCCTCCCAGAACTGCAACAGGGTTCCACTTGTCCTCATTTCCACCCCCCAGTCTCCACATCCGAAGGATCAACCTCTGCCATTTCCGCCACCTCCAGCGTGATGCCACCACCAAACACAACTTCCTATCTGCTCTCCTGTCAGCATTTCGAAGGGATTGTTCGCTCCGTGACACCCTGGTGCACTCCTCCATCACCCCCGACACATCGTCCCCTTCCCATGGCACCTTCCCATGCAATCACAGGCCCCAAACACTCCTTCCAGTTGAAGCAGTGATTTACTTGTTCTTCTTTCAATTTAGTATACTGTATTCGCTGTTCACAATGCGGTCGTCTCTGCATTGAGGAGACCAAACGCAGATTGGGTGATTGCTTTGCAGAACACCTCCACTCAATCCAAAAGCATGACCCCGAGCTTCCGGTTGCTTGCCATTTCAACACATCCCCGCCTGCTCTCATGCCCACATTTCTGTACTTGGCCTGCTGCAGTGTTCCAGTGAACGTCAACGCAAGCACGAGGAACAGTACCTGTTCTTTCGTTTAGGCACTCTACAGCCTTGTGGATTGAACATTGAGTTCAATCATTTCAGAGCAAGACTGGCCTTTATTTTCTTCGGTTGCTTTATTCTATTTTATTTTTTAACCATGTGCCTGTTTTTCATGTAGACAGAGCTGCTCATTATTCTGTCATTAACACTCTCCCTGGACTAATGCTTTGTCTCTCACCACAAGAATTAACACACTCTTTGCCCTTGTCCCATGACAGCTTTGTTATTTAATCTCTCCTGCCCTCTGCCCTATCACACACCTTCCCTTTTGTTCTCTTCCCCACCAACCACCACCACCACCCCCTTCCCACCTTCACTTGCTTAAAACCTAATTCTTTTCTAACCTTTGCCAGTTCTGATGAAAGGTCGCAGATCTGAAACGTTAACTCTGCTTCTCTCTCCACAGATGCTGCGTGACCTGCTGAGTATTTCCAGCAATTACTGTTTTTATTTCAGAGAGCAGGCTATTCTAGATGTGGTAATGTGTAACAAGAGAGGATTAATTAATGATTTCATAGTAAAGGCATCCCTCGGTAGCAGTGATCATAACATGTTTGAATTTCGCATTCAGTTTGAGGGTGAGAAGAGTGGAGCTAAGACTAGTGTTTTAAACTGAAATAAGGGCAATTATGAGGACATGAAGGCAGAGCTGTCTAAAGTAAACTGGCAAATTCGGTTAAGGGATAAGTCAGTAGAGATGCAGTGGCAGGCATTTAAGGAGATATTTCGGAATACTCAGCAAAGATACATTCCAGTGAGAAAGAAAGACTCCAGGGGAAGGACACACTATCTGTGGCTAACTAAGGAAGTTAAAGATAGTATCAAATTGAAAGAAAAAGCATATAACTCAGCGAAGAGTAGTGACAGGTCAGAAGATTGGACAGAATATAAAAAACAGAAAAGAATGACAAGAAGAATAATGAGAGAGAAGTTAGAGTATGAGAGAAAACTAGCTAGAAATATAAAAACAGATAGGAAGAGTTTCTACAGGTACTTAAAAAGGAAAAGAGTAAGTAAAGTGAGTGTTGGTCCTCAGGAGAGTGAGTCTAGGGAGTTAAAAATGGAAAATAAGGAAATGGCGGAGGAATTGAACAGATTTTTTGCATCTGTCTTCACTGTAGAGGATAAAAATAACATCCCAGAAGTAATTGTGATTCAAGAGTTGAAAGGGTGGGTGGGGGGGTGGGTGGAACTTAAAACAATTACCATTACCAGGGAAAGGGTGCTAAGAAAATTAGTAGAACTAAAAGCTGACGTCCCCAGGTCCTGATGGACTTCATCCTAGGGTCTTTAAAGAAGTGGCTATTGAGATACTGGATGCATTGGTTTTAATTTAAACTTCCCTAGATTCTGGAAAAGTCCCATCAGATTGGAAAATAGTGAATGTAACTCCACTACTCAAGAATGGAGAAAGACAGAAAACAGGAAACTACAGGCCAGTTAGCTTAACATCTGTCATAGGGAAAATGATGGAATCTATTATTAAGGAGGTTATAGCAGGTCATTTAGAAAATCTCAATGCAATCAGGCAGAGTGAACATGGTTTTGATGAAGGGAAATTGTGTTTGACTAATTTTATTAGAGTTCTTTGAGGAAGTAACAAGCAACATGGATAAAGGGGAACCTGTGGATGTGGTGTACTTGGATTTCCAGAAGGCATTTCACAAGTCGCCGCATCAAAGGTTACTAAACAAAATAAGAGGCTATGGTATAGGGGGTAACATATTAGCATGGATTGAGGATTGGTTAGCTCACAGGAAATAGAGAGTAAACATAAATGGGTAATTTTCGGGTTGGCAAGCTGTAACTAGTGGAGTGCCACAGGGATCAGTACTGGGGCCTCAACTATTTACAATCTATATCAATGACTTGGATGAAGGGACAGAATGTATGGTTACTAAATTTGCTGATGACAGAAAGATAGGTAGGAGAGTGAGTTGTGAAGAGGACATCATGGGCTGCATTTTAAGAGTCTGCCGCTGAAGTAGGCGGTGGACGTAAAAAAATTTGGCTCGCCTGCATGGGCACCACGCCACAGAGCCGTTGCGATTTCAAATGCAGCAGCTCATTAGCAAGTCTGCGGCGCCCGCCCCCCGCAATGAAAGGTCACAGATCTGAAATTTTAAATCTGTTTCTCTCTCCACTGATGCTACCTGACCTGCTGAGTATTTCCAGCACTTTCTGTTTTTATTACGAAAAGTTAGTATGCAGGTACAGCGAGTGATTAAGAAGACAAATGCAATGTTGTCATTTATTGCAAAGGGAATGGAATATAAAGTAGAGATATTTTGCTATAGTTGTCTAGGACATTGGTGAGACCACATCTAGAGTATTGTGTACAGTTTTGGTCTCCTTACTTAAGAAAGGATGTAATTGCATTGGGAGCAGTTCAGAGAAGGTTCACTCAACTGATTCCTGGGATGAGAGGGTTATCTTATGAGGACAGGTTGGGTCTGTATTCATTGGAGTTTAGAAGGATGAGAGGTAATCTGATTGAAACATATAAGTTCCTGACAGGACTTAACAGGGTGGATGTGGAAAGCCTTGTGGGAGAGACTAAAACTAGGAGGCACTGTTTAAAAATAAGGGGTCTCCCATTTAGGACAGAGATGAGGAGAAATGTTTTCGCTCAGAGGGTTGTGAGTCTGTGGAACTCTCTCAGGAAAATGGAGTTGAGTCCACAAACAGATCTTATGGAATGGCGGAGCAGGCCTGAGCGGCCAAATGGCCCACTCCTGCTCCTAGATCATATGTTTGTATGTTTGTGTAAGCAAGCAACACCAGTTCCCATGAGCTTGACAACCGAGGAGAGGCATTGGAGGAGAATGTGTGTGCTTTCTTTTAGTTCCTGGGTGTCTGACGTGCACGGAAATTTGTCACCATGTTTCAGTCTCCAAGCCGAGCTACTAAGAAATCCAGACAGGTAGAATTTCTGTTTGTCCAATACGGTATGATGATTTTCCCTTTAGGGACATATCCTACTTAAATAAGCCAAAGATATTAAGCATAGGTTGACAAAGCCAAAGCACAGGGACCCCCTATGTATGGATGGGTGTTACTGGAATTTGACCAGCTAAAACACAAAATCTACTAGCAAAGAGAACTCATAAGCTTCCAATTGCTTGTCCAACTATGGCCACCTTATCTGTTATGTAATTAGGTTGAAGGGTTATCTGGAGCTCAGACGGAAGACTCCCAGTTCCTGGTTACAACTCTATCTCTCCTAGTTTCATCAGAAAGCCAGGTTGGCTGTTCAGTCATTAATAGTGCCTTGGAATACTGCAGACTTAACTGACTCTAGTATCGAATTGCTAAGTCTGACAGAGAGTTGGATTGGTTCTGAATTGGTAGATGTCTCATCTTGGTTCCATTTCAACCTCAAAATGATCCTTCTTACCTTTTCATAAGGAAAATAGTAACTAGCTGATCTTTAGACAGTTAACATTTCAGCTCAATGACCTTTCATCAGAACTCTGTTTCTCTCTCTCTCTACAGATGCTGCCTAACCTGCTGAGTATTTTTAACTTTAGAGTCATGGAGTTGAATTTTGTGCAGCAGGTGGGGTTCCCGGCACCAGGCCAAAAAAATGCAGAGTTTACCCCTCCCCAAGCACCCATCAGAGTGCAGAGTTTACCCCTCCCCCGCCGTCCATCAGAGTGCAGAGTTCACCCAATCCCCATCTCAGCGGCGCCAGTTTTCCTTGGACAGGAAAGTGAAGGTGCATAAGTACCACTTGTCGCACTGAAGATCAGGAACTGAAGGTAAGATCGCTGTGGTTTAGATTTTAATTCATGTAAATGGGTTATTTATATATGTTAAGTTGGATCCGACAATTCCGGAGTTGGGTTCCATGGTGGTCACTGACACTCAGCAGTATTGGCAGCACCACCAGGAAGGGTGGCCACTGCGGTACTGCAGAGGCCTGGAACCTAGGCCCAGTGCTGGAACTCCAAAGAGGTAGTCGCTGGGGCCAGCCCGAAAAGCCCTGACAAGGGGGGGGGGGGGGGTGGTGGGAATTGGGTGTTTGATCCAGGGGGAGGGGAGAATTAGAACCAGGAATCCCAGCGTCGGGTTACTTGGTGGGCAATTCTGTCCTGATTGTCCGCACACCCGCATCCCCCACCCCCCCCCACCCCCACCGTGCCATGAAACCTGCCATCGGGATGCAAACAAAATCTGGCCCATAGTGTCATTATGGCACAGAAGGAGGCCATTCACCCATTGAGTCCAGGCTGGCTGGCTGTGGAGCAATCCAATCAGTCCCCCTCCCCTGCTCTATCCACATAGCCTTGCAAGTTTATTTTTCTCAAGTGCCCATCCAATTTCCTTTTGAATAAAACTGATTAAAAATGTCAAGAGAAAAGAGAAAAGATCAGTACAGACAAAATTATACCAATTTCGTTTCAGAAAGAAACATTAATCCCTGCCATTAGTCATGATTTTTATTTCATACGGAAAAAACCTTTTAAACAAGGATCAGTACAATATAACTGTGACCTTATTGTCATGCCATGGGCAGAACTTCCCATCTGTAACTTCCACCCACAATATAGCAATCTTTACAAGTCAAATTACTTCCCACTAGATAATGTCAAACATTTTTTTTTAAAAACATCCAAACATGAGTTCCCATTTTACAGTCAGCTGTAGTGGGTTACATTCAAGCAGCAATTCTAGATGTGCATGACATTTTATCAGGTAACTTTCAACCACAGAATAAAGAACATCTTACTCATGATGGAGAGTTTCAAGCACTCTTTTACTCATGTGAAAAAACACATCTTCTACTCAGGGGAAAAAAACTACCTCACATAGGCCTTAGTGTAAGCAACCATGTTCTGCATCATAAACTAAGGATAGGCTATTGAAGGGTGCTTGAGGTTTTCCATGGCCACCTTAGATTCACAATAGACTGAGAATAATGCAGCAGATCAGCCCGGCTTGGAAGAACACCCTCAGATGCATTGTCCTGAAATATAATGCAATAAAAGTGATCTTATTAATTATACTGGGGTATTTACAGAGTTTATATAGTACTGTTTATATAGGCGGTCACCTGAGGTTCAACTATAAACAGTCGTGGTAACTTATTATTTACCTATTAAATGTAACAACAAATTGGAATGTAATTACTGCAACGGTTTTTAACAAAGGTAATCCTTGAACTATGCTTCTTACCTTTTTCACAAACTCCAAGCACCAGTGTTAGAGATTCCATGTTGTGCTATGAAATGGTAGAATTCAGGTTCACAGCTCCAATACCACACAAAGAAGAATAAAAACACAAGGAAAGTCACGAGGATATTCTCATGGACCTTGGTCAAGATGGACGCTGATCATACCGCAGCTTATGCAGAGCTTATGGACAGGTTAACCTTTTAACCAGGATGGTCATAGGAGTAGCATTTAAAAAGGAAAGGAGAAGCTCAAAAATAGAGTTGAACCAAACAATCATAGGCTCGATTCCTGATGGACAGCAGTGGTGTGCTATGATTAGTCTTTGTCCCTTGGTTCTACTGAGTCCTGCTCCCGATCATTATCTAAAAGCAGTTAGTTTAGTTTAGAGATACAGCACTGAAACAGGCCCTTCGGCCCACCGAGTCTGTGCCGACCATCAACCACCCATTTATACTAATCCTACACTAATTCCATATTCCTACCACATCCCCACCTGTCCCTATATTTCCCTACCACCTACCTATACTAGGGGCAATTGCTAATGGCCAATTTACCTATCAACCTGCAAGTCTTTTGGCATGTGGGAGGAAACCGGAGCACCCGGAGGAAACCCACACAGACACAGGGAGAACTTGCAAACTCCACACAGGCAGTACCCAGAATTGAACCCGGGTCGCTGGAGCTGTGAGGCTGCGGTGCTAACCACTGCGCCGCCCCAGTTTTCAGTTGTTGGATGCATAGCTGTGCAGACATCTGGCAAGGACATGCATGTAGTGCCCCTAGCCTCACACATAAGGAATGATAATTTGGGTATCAACTGACAATGATAAAATGATATTCTACCATGAGCCACTGTCTTGAAGAGAGGAGTAAAAATTGAAGGAAAAAAAATCTACATAAAGTAAAATAGAAAACACTTACAATTGCCTGTCATAAATAATATCTGGAGGAACCTTGGTGCTAAAAGAAGGTCCTTATAATTATTGGATTGCCACCTGCCACCTTGTTTTGGAGCATAGCCAGGAACAGTCCTTCTGAGATTTGAAATCAAGGCAAATCACAACCAATGCTGAAAAAAGAAACAGCCTGACTGATAGAAAGTATTTTCTGCCCTCCTCACTTGAGTTTATGACCTCCCCTGTGCATTATTTCTCATCCTTGAGCTGCTTCTGTTTTGTAAATACTAATTTGTAGATGACCCTCCAGCACCTCCTAGCGAAACTTCTCATCCCCAAGTACATCAGAAAATAAGATAGTACAATGAATAATAGGATTCTCTCACCATAGAGTGTAATTGTCCAATTCATCCCCCTTTCCCTGCTTAAGCACTTGCTTAAAAACTATTACATCTCGAACATCTTCCAATTCTGATGAAAGGTCACCAACCTGAAATGTTAACGGTTTCTCACTCCACAAATGCTGCCTGAATTGCTGAGTTTTCCAGCATTTTCTGTTTATATTTCAGATCTCCAGCATCCCCGTATTTTACCCTTTTCCAATTCTATTGTTTAATTTCATTTCACTACCATGTGAACAATTGTACAGGGAACACGTAGCCAGGAAACTAACATTATTTGGCATCTCATAGATATCCTTTATCATTGTTCACTCAGGTATGACTTAGCTACAGCTAAAAGTGTGGCCTTTGTAAACTGAAAAGAGAAAGCATAGATGAACCATTTAAAGTTTTCAGCATCATTTCTGCATCATTTTTAAAAGTACATAAAACACTAGGAAATGCACCTAACAAAGAGCAGTGGTATACCAAGAATCTTGTAGCAGGTTACAGACCAAGACTGGTAGAAGCGTGGGAGTTGGTCACCTGCTTGACTTTGAAGCTGGTGAAGAAAGCTTATCAGAAGGAGATCTAAATGGAGGTGGTGGGTTCTTTTAGAAAATAAAGTTTGTGGATAAAAACTGTCAATGTCTGTTAGGTGAAAAGATTCTCTCCATTCAAAATGTCAA
Organism: Heterodontus francisci; assembly: GCF_036365525.1. Lineage (NCBI taxonomy): Eukaryota > Metazoa > Chordata > Chondrichthyes > Heterodontiformes > Heterodontidae > Heterodontus > Heterodontus francisci. Next base: position 31,480,732 of record NC_090376.1, on the reverse strand, counting down.
TAAAGTGCTATACTTTTATAATACTGTCACGAAAATCATTAATTTTGTTCAATTTTATGTAAGAAGAACCTCCTCTTTTTGACCTATTAAATAAAATCTACATTTAGGCAAAATTTTATCTGGGCAATGGGCTCTCGACACCAGCTAAAGCATCAGCGAGAGCCGCGTGTCACCCTCTGGGGAAGACCCACCAAATCAAGTGGGCAGCGGTCCTAACCAAGGATCAAGGAACCCAGCAATGGAAGTCCTGCCCTCTGATAACTCAGCCAATCAGAGGCCGCAGCTCATTAACATAGTCGTGCCACTATGGAGGTAGTGGCTGCAGCTGGTACTGCACCCTCCGCAGGTAAGGGACCCAGGCCATAGGTAAGTCAGGGTGGGAGGGACTCTGCTGGGTGAGGATCGCGGGGGAAGGGGTGTAAGGGGGCCAGTGGCAAGGGCAGGGGCGTGGCTCTCAGTGCCCCCTTCCCGCTGGTCTAATACTGGCGGAGGCAGGATGAGGCCCTTAAATGGACTTAATTTGGGTCCCTCCACCATCCTGCCCGATTATATGCTCACCCCGCCTCCAAGGTTGCCGTGGGGGATAGCAGAAAATATCCTCCTTACTGTGAGTTCAATTACATGTGAAAATACCCCCAATTGACCTCGTTCGCAGCAAGTCTTTGACCAATTTGTGTGTACTCGGTATTGATACAAGGGATCTTTTTGTGTGGCTTATATATTCAGCTTAATTCATTTGTATGTGGAGACAAAGGGTCATATGTTACAACTTATCTGAACAAGTAAATGTGTAAATTTGATCCAGACTAAACAGTAGTTATTAACATGAATATTAAACAAGCAATTAAACTTAGTTAAATATTCAAAAAAGTCTAAATGCTTGCCTTATAATGAGACATTTTTAAACAGAAATGAGTGCACAACTTGCTGAAGCAAAATGTAGAGCCCTTATAGTGACTTGGCCAAGGTCGGCAGACTCAATGCAGATCAGAGATTGAACTTGGGTTCTTCAGAAAATCACATTATCGCTGTGGATGAAGGTGGACCATTGCTCATTTTATTCTTTCAAGATACCAATACTACTGTCTCCCCATTCTAGAGTTTAAGAAACAATTGACCATGCTCAGAGTCCTTTCCACTTAGGCATTTTCAATACGTTGGGCTGTTTTAAGCCTCCATCGGCACTACTTTCCTTTTCTCGTTCATCCCTGTAAGCTCATGATCATATTGAATGGTGGTGCAGGCTTGAAGGGCCGAATGGCCTACACCTGCTCCTATTTTTTCTATGTTTCTAAGTTTCATCATGCATCATTCACCATCTTTTGGCCTCGTGATCTGTGATAAACCTCAAATGTTGCCCTTGGCCTTTTCTCTTTGCAAATCTATGAGTCTATGATCAGAGAATTTCATACTATAGCTTAATCCATTAAATTATTTTGACTACCTTAAACATAGAATCATAGGCACTTCAGCACAGGAGACAGACACTTTTCCCTTCATCCCTGGGCTGGTGCTAGCTCCACAGGGGAACTATCTATTTTAACTTCCCTTTCATTCCATGTTTTAACACTTTTCTTCAAGTATTCATTTAATTCCTTACTAAATATTACAATTTACTGCTTTAACTGCCATTTGTAGCTATTTAAGTCCTCCTTTTATCTTTCTAGTTCTTCCAAAGTTCCCTGAACCCATTTAAGTTATATCCATTTCCATTATCCCGAGGTAATAATGTCTATCTTTTCTACATCGTCGTAATTACCAGTTGCCACAAGTGCCTCTAATTCAATCAGTCATTTTATTTTGACATTCATTGTATATACATATAGTTTTAGTATTTGCCCCTTTAATCTTGTAAACAGTGGTCTGCTTTTGCTGTCCAAGTAATTTCTGATGCTATAACCTGGCCCTGTCCTGATTTCAATTATCCTGCCTGCTCTTCCCTCTGCCCCATCCTCCTGGACTATATGGTTTGGTTACTCAGCAATGTACACATTTTTTTTCCTCTTAAAGTTTGTCGCCTTCCTTCCTGAAAACATAAACTCTGCAGGGGTAGTTTCATGGGCACAGATTGCCCTGTTCTGCCGAACTGACCTGGCTAAGATCAGCTGATTCAGCTTAGGTTTTTTTGCCTATATGGCTCATTTAATCACCGGGTAAACTTTCTGAGATAATGGGGAGCCTGCTCAGATTGTTACTTACAGAGAATCTTATTTTCCAACATAGGAACATACGAAAAAGGAGCAGGGGTAGGCCACTCGGCCCTTCGCGCCTGCTCCGCCATTCAATAAGTTCATGGCTGAACTGATTACTCCACATTTCCACCTACCTGCGATAACCTTCCACCCCTTGCTTATCAAGAATCTATCTACCTCTGCCTTAAAAATATTCAAAGACTCTGCTTCCACTTCCTCTTGAGGAAGAGAATTCTAAAGACTCACGACCCTCTGAGAGAAAAAATTTCTCCTCATCTCCGTCTTAAATGGGCGACACCTTATTCTTAAACAGTGACCCTTAGTTCTAGATTCTCCCACAAGGGGAAACATCCTTTCCACATCCACCCTGTCAAGACCACTCAGGATCTTATATGTTTCAATCAAGTCGCGTCCTACTCTTCTAAACTCCAGTGGATACTAGCCTAGCCTGTCCAATCTTTCCTCGTAAGACAGCCCGCCCATTCCAGGTATTGGTCTAGTAAACCTTCTCTGTACTGCCTCCAACACATTTCCATCTTTCCTTAAATTAGGAGACCAATACTGGACACAGTACTCCAGATGGGGTCTCACCAATGCCCTGTATAGCTGAAGCATAACTTCCCTACTTTTGTATTCAATTCCCCTCGTGATAAACGATAACATTCTATTAGCTTTCCTAATTGCGTGCTGTACCTGCATACTAACCTTTTGCAATTCATGCACTAGGACACCCAGATCCCTTTGCATCTCAGAGCTCTGCAATCTCTCAACATTTAGATAATATGCTTCTTTTTTATTCTTCCTGCCAAAGTGGACAATTTCACAGTTTCCCACATTATACTCCATTTGCCAGGTCGTTGCCCACTCACTTAACCTATCTATATCCTTTTGTAGCCCCCTTATGTTTTCTTCACAAGTTACTTTCCTACCTATCTTTGTGTCATCAGCAAATTTAGCAACCATACCTTCTGTCTCTTCATCTAAGTCATTTATATAAACTGTAAAAAGTTGAGGCTCCAGCACAGAACCCTGTTGCACACCACTCGTTACATCTTGCCAACCAGAAAATGACACATTTATGCCTACTCTCTGTTTCCTGTTAGCTAGCCAATCTTCTATCCATGCCAATATGTTACCCCCTAAACCATGAGCTTTTATTTTCTGCAATAACCTTTGCTGCGGCACCTTATCAAATGCCTTCTGGAAATCTAAGTACAATACATCCACTGGTTGCCCTTTATCCACAGCACATGTAACTCCCTCAAAGAACTCCAATAAATTGGTTAAACATGATTTCCCTTTCACAAAACCATGTTGACTCTGCCTGATTACCTTCAATTTTTCTAAATGCCCTGCTGTAAAGTCTTTAGTAATAATTTCTAAGATTTTCCCTCAGACAGATGTTACTGGCCTGTACTTTCCTGCTTTCTATCTCCCTCCCTTTTTGAATAAAGGAGTTACCTTCGATATTTTCCAACCTAACGGAACCTTCCCCGAATCTAGGAAATTTGGAAAATTAAAACTAACGCATCAGCTATCTCACTAGCCACTTCTTTTAACATCCTAGGATGAAGTCCATAAGGACCCGGGGACTTGTCAGCCTGCAGCTCCAACAATTTGTTCAGTACCACTTCCCTGGTGATTGTAATTTTCTTGAGTTCCTCCCTCCCTTCCATTTCCTGACTTACAGCTAATACTGGGATGTTACTTATATCCTCGATAGTGAAGACCGATGCAAAATATCTGTTCAATTCATCTGTCATCTCCTTATTATCCATTATTAATTCCCCAGATTCACTTTCTATAGGACCAATGCCCACTTTGTTAACTTTTCTTTTTAAAATATCTATAGAAACTCTTACTATCTGTTTTTATATTTCTAGCTAGCTTTCTCTTGTACTCTAATTTTTCCTTCCTTATCAATCTTTTCATCATTCTTTGCTGTTTTTTGTATTCCGTCCAATCTTCTGATCTGCCTCCCATTTTTGCACCATTATAGGCTTTTTCTTTAAGTTTGATACTATCTTTAACTGTTTTAGTTAACCACAGATGGCGGGTCCCACCCTTGGAATTTTTCTTTCTTGTTGAAACGTATCTATTCTGTGTATTCTGAAATATCCCCTTAAATATCTGCCACTGCATCTCTATTGACCTATTCCTTAACCTGATTTGCCAGTCCACTTTAGCTAGCTCTGCTTTAATGCCCTCATAATTGCCCTTATATAAGTTTAAAATACTGGTCTTGGACCCACTCTTCTCTCCCTCAAACTGAATGTAAAATTCAATCATATTATGATCGCTGTTACCTAGGGACGCCTTAACTATGAGGTCATTAATTAATCCTATCTCGTTGCACAATACCAGGTCTAGTATAGCCTGCTCTCTGGTTTGCCCCAGAACATATTGTTCCAAGAAATTATCCCAAAAACATTCTATGTACTCTTCATCTAGGTTACCTCTGTCCATCTGATTTTTCCAGTCAATATGTAGGTTAAAATCCCCCCTAATTATCACTGTACCTTTCTGACAAGCTGCCATTATTTCTTCCTTGATACCCCATCCTACAGTGTGGTTAATGTTAGGTGGCCTGTACACCACTCCTACAAGTGACTTCTTGCCTTTATGATTTCTCATCTCTACTCAAACTGCTTCTACATCCTAGTCTCCTGAAGTTAGGTCATCCCTCTGTATTGCGCTAATACCATCAGTAATTAACAGAGCTACCCTCCACCTTTTCCTAGCTTCCTGTCCTTCCTAAATGCCATGTACCCTTCAATATTCAGGTCCCAATCTACGTCGTCCTGCAGCCATGTCTCTGTAATGGCTATCAGATCATACTTATTTAATTCTATTTGTGCTCTCAGCTCATCTGTTTTGTTTCAAATGCCATGTGCATTCAGATGCAGAGCCTTTAGTTTTGTCTTTTTATTATTTTTGTAACCTCTAGCCTTAGCTGTTGATTTACTCTTAAATTGGTACGCTCTGTCCCTTCCTGTCACAGTCTGTTTATCATTTACCATATTAATACCTTTCTCTCTTGCCTTGTCTCTACTCCTTGATTTACCATACCTTCCCAAATTTTATCCCTTGCCCCCACTTTTCAGTTTAAACCCCTTTCTACTCCCCTAGTTATGTGGCTCACTAGAACACCGGCCCTAGCATTGTTCATGTATAGACTGTTCCAAGGGTACAACCACCACTTTCCCCAGTACTGGTGTCAGTGCCCCACAAACTGAAACCCACTTCTGCTACACCACTCTTTGAGCCACACATTCATTTCTCTAATCTTATTTGCCCTATGCCAATTTGCACGTGGCTCAGGTAATAATCCAGAGATTATTACCTTTGAGGTTCTGCTTCTTAATTTGGCACCTAGTTCCTCATACTGACCATGCAGAACCTCTTTCCTTGACCTGCCTATGTCATTGGTACCTACATGGACCACGACGACTGGATCCTACCCCTCCCACTGTAAGTTCCTCTCCAGCCCTGAGCAGAAGTCCCGAACCCTGGCAGACAATACAGCAGTCTGGACTCTCGCTCTTCGCTGCAGAGAACCATGTCAATCCCCTTAACTATACTGTCCCCTACTACCACTACATTCCTTTTCTCTCCCTCCACTGGAATGGCTTCCTGTACCATTAATAATAGCAGCTCTAAGCAATGTCATATTCAGGGTAACTGGCTATATGGAAAATTGGGAGATTTCCTGAGTGCTACCCTGAATGGTAGGATAGCATGGACAAAGGCACCACCTTTGTCCAATAGAATCCGATGCTCTTTTGGAGAAGTCAATCCACCCCGCATCATTCACATTAGAATCTTTCAGCACATTAAGTATCGAACATCCATTGAGTAAATGGTACCACATAATTTTTTTGTATTTTAAGAAAATGTTTATAATTCAAAGGCTAAAGGATCTATTTCCCACTAAATTAGCACAAGGTGTAAACGTAGACAAAATTGTAAGGTTCTCCATGTAGGCAATTTCCCTCTATTAGCTGGGGCATTTTTTCATATCAACATCAATAAGAATTGGGCATTTAGTGGCTAAAACTGCAGTATAACGTACATAAGCTGTTGCTGGGTAGATTATGTATCTATATACATCTATACCTTAAGTATCATCACAGGATGTAATGTCACAAATCTGTACCTTGTGCTGCTCAGTGTTCATGTAGATACCCTAGTAAGAAGCCAACTGTAAATAAACTCCTGTTACTTTGACCCAGAATCTACTTTCCTCATTCAATACTAAGAGCACAGTGACAAGACAGTACATGGTGGTTGTGGTAAAAATGACTTTTCCAGCATAAGAAAACAGAAGAGATCGAAGACTTCAAAGAAACATAGAAAAATCTATACCATTATCAGAAAGCTTCGAGCAAGCGACGGGGCCCAACCAGGCTGAAGCATGGCTGAGATCGATTCAAAGATTCAACAGGTACCATTCCGTGTCAGGTTTAACAGCACAATCGGACAAAGAACAGGTTAGTGTTTTGCTTTATGCCATTGGAGACAATGCAGACAACATTCTGACTACCCTGGGGATTGACGAAAAAGAAACCCTATATGATGAGGCGATTAAAGCACAAGATGGATACTTTCAGGTCAGGAACAATGTAATTGTGGAGAGTGCTAAGTTCAACAGGCGCACTCAGAGAGTCAGTGAAAGTATTAATTCGTTTATTAATGACCTGTATAAAGTAGCGGAGGATTGCGACTACAGGAGTCTGTAAGAGGAACTGGTTTAGGACGGAATAGTAGTTGGGGTTATAGATGGAGCATCGTCAGACCAGCTTCAGTCAAGATAAGATTTGACTTTGAAAAAAGCCATTTTATTGAACAGGCAGGCAGAGGTACAGAAGAGTAATCAACTATTAGTTCAGGGGGATCGGGGGAGTCCAGCCTCGAAAATACTGAAATCAGTCTGGTCTGTTCACAAGGCAGAGGGTAATGGCGCCAGAAAGCCTAAGAGGCAGAAAAGACGCCTACAGGCAGCAACACTGAATTGCAATAGAAGTGGCCGGGAGCGGCACCGGAGGGAAAACTTCCCTACTCGGGAAGCTGAATGTCTCTGGGCAAGATAAAGGGGCACTTTCAGCAGGTCTGTCACAGCAGAAAACACACACTGCAGATGGATGAAAAGATAATGGAAATAAAGGAGGGTCAAACAATTAATACTCCTTTCCTAGGAGAAGTGCAGGAAAAAAAACGAAGATGGCTGGGAAGCAGAAATTTTAGTGGGAGAAAATAAAACCACATTCAAATCAGATACAGGAGCAACAGTTTCTATCCTGTCTGATCAAATACCTTGACTGAGAAAAACCAACGAAAAAATTATACAGGCCAGGAGGGATTCAGTTGAAGGTTGTGGGACAAATGCAGACAACCTTAACATACAGAATCAATATGATCCCAGAAGCGGATATTATTAGGAACCAAACCTGTTAACTCTTCAGTAAAAAAGTGTGCCTAACCTTGCAGATGTTACGCAGGGTGGAAGCAGATCATCCTGGAAAACACTTCATTGGGGGTCTGAATACTGGAACAAATGAAAAGGCACTTGAAGAAGTGTTTGGCAAATATGGAAGAATAATAGAAATTCTGCTGATGAAAGATGGTGAAATGAATAAGTTGAGGCGTTTTGCTTTTGCTACCTTCGAAAGTCCAGGAGGTGCCAAGGATGCAGCCGGGGATATGAATGGGAAACCTTTGATGGGAAAGCCATTGAAATATAGCAGGCTACTAAACCAGCATTTGAAAATAGCAGACGACGTAGACCACTGCCATCCCTAAGAAGCCATGGTCCTCCTCGGACGATGCGAGGAGGAATGAGAGGTTCCCCTCAGAAAGGTGGGCATGGTGAGTGGATTCAAGAAAAGGAACAATATTACCTTAAGAGGAATGTACCACCACCTAAAAGGCCCCTTCCTTCGAGGCCAATGCGAACTGGAGGAACGGGAGGAAGAGCAAGTGCCTCAGGAGGACCTCCCTCATGCGAAAGGGACGGTTATGGTTCGCCTTCATCTCGCAAAGGGATGATACCATCTCCAAATAAAGAATTGATGAAAAATCAAGAGAATCAGCTACCAGAGAGAGCTGATGAACCGGTGATATAACTAACAACAGATCACCCAGACGCCAGTGAAGACAGAGAACATGAGTCATTCGATAGTTCCACATATCTAAATGAAAGTTTGGAAGAAGAACTGAAAGACCTAATCCCCCAAACAAGTGAAAGAAGAACATGCTATGGCAGAGTTGTGAGATCCCCACAGCGTTACAAACCTGATGAATGATGTCAGAGACTAGGGGGTGTGGGGAGATGTAGTATAATGTGCATAAGCTGTTGCTGGGTAATTTTGTATATAGACCTTAAGCATCGTCACAGGATGTGATGTCATGAGTCTGTACCTCTATGTTCTATGTTCTCGTGCTGCTCAGCATTCATGTGAATACCCTTGTAAGCAGATCCCTGTAAATAAACTCCTGTTACTTTTACCTACAGTCTACTTTCCTCATTCAATACTAACAGCACACTGACAAGATAGAACAAAAACCCACTTCTCTTGCACCAAATCCCATTCACCTATCACCCAGTGCTTATTGACCTATTTTGGCCCCAATCAAGCAATGCCTCATTTTTAAAATTCTCATCCTTGTTTGCAAGCTTCTCCCCTCTCTATCTTTGTAATCTCCTCCAGCCAACAACCCATTGAGATATCTGCTCTCATCCAATTCTGGCCTCTTCAGCATCCCTGATTTTAATTGCTCCACCATTGGTCGCTGTGCCTTTAGCTGCATACCAGGGATCATCAACCTTAATAACTAGAACAGCCATTTTTTAAATTTAGTCGAAAATGCAATATCATAAGAGCTGCAATGCTGTTACTCAAATGCCAATAATAATGACAAACAAGAGACGGAAGATGGGTATCTTTGTATTTGCATAAGTAAGAAGATGGATGCAAAAATTAGAAATGAAAAAATAACTTTTACTTTAATGCAATTTCTGCTGTTGGATTTCTTTTGAGAGTCACTCAATATCTGGTCAGTATGCCGTTGTTTTCATTTTCAAGCAGTACTGTAAACTTTCATTGTTCAACTGGCTTCTCAACTAGCTTTTTCTGAAATTCATACCTGAAAAAACTTGCTCACACAGGTAAGTAGATCCAAAAATGGACAGTACACCCAGTGCAAATTTCTTCGTTTCACAGCAAAGAATTCCAAGCTTCAGACACAATTTGATCTTTAAGTCAGTCCGTCTTTGTTCAAGTGCAAAGGTCGATTTTTCCCTTTCTAGATTTTCGAGTTGGGTTTCCAAGTCTCTAATTTAGAAATCCACATATCCTTGTCGTGCAAATCTACTCAGTCAAGTTCTAACACAAATGCAAAATACTTTGGATGCTGGAAATCTGAAAAAAACAAGAACATTCTGGAAAAACTCAGCAGGTCAGGCAGCAGCTGTGGAGAGAGAAACAGCGTTAACATTTCAGGTCAATGACCTTTCATTCTTTCTGAATTTTCTTTCTACATTCCTGAAAACATCCTGAAAAAGCTTCTCGTATTTTCAGAATCACATATCGTTTAACTGCTCTTTGAATTGTTTCACTGATGGGAAATGAGCAAGGGAGCCTGTCTCAATGTCTCTCGCAAACACTGCTAGTTTGTGCTCAAATGAAAGTACTTCCAAATCCAAGAGAGCTGTGTTTCCCTTTCCCTGCAGCTTTCCATTGAGGTCGTCTAAATGTGATGTGATGTCTGTCATAAAGTGAAATTTCAGCAGCCACTGTGGATCTGCTAACTCTGCATATTCACAGCTCTTTTCTCGCATGTACACCTTTACTTCTTCCAAACAGGTTGAAAAACATGTTCAATCTATCAAGGTCGGGAGACGCACACAAGTCCTTAATGTGCTGCATGTGGCGCCTAAGCTACAGGTTGTCAACCCTTGGCCGAGGCCTTAAGCTCTAGAATTCCCTCTCCATTTCTCTTTATTTCTTTAAGATGCTCCTTAAAACCTACCTCTTTGCCCAAGCTTTTGGCCAACTGCACTAATATCGCCTGACATGGCTTGGTATCACATTTGGCTCTATAATGCTCCTGTGAAGCGCCTTGGGATATTTAATTATGTTAAAGGCGTTACATAAATACCAGTGGTTGTTTTTGTTGAAGACTAGCAGAGACATCTAGGTCAGTAAGTTTGAGTCAGATGTTTCTTGTTAAAAAAAACAAACTTCCCCCACTTGCAAAGAATATGCATAGCTGGAGTATTATCCCTGGCAGGAGATGACTGCAGCCATTTCTAGAGGGAGAGTTTTAAAAGAAAGCAGAAAAATATAAGTAGTCTTACAAGCTAGCTCAAATTGGCATCAATACCATTCCAAAACTAAGTGCAGAAAATCAGGAGCAGGTGCGATTATAGGCAATCTCCCTTATTTACATAAAATACCCATAGGAACAAAAAACACTATAGTGGAAACTGCCATGTACTACCTTGCAGCAAGAGAGGTTAGCTTGCTGCCAGTCTGAAGTGTTGTGGAGCAGATGCTGTCATGGCAGCATGTCTCAAGAAATCATGTGCTAGATGCAGTGGTTAAACTGGGACAGTTGAACATCAATTATAACAAACTCAATTTTATCAAACTCTTATTTGGCTCAAGTTGTGTTAGAGTTAGTACAAAAGACAAAGCTAACATTTTTATTAGTATCTTATCACATCCACAAGTCATTCCAAAGCTCTTTACAGCTAATGGGTTACTTCTGAAGTGCCTTGTAGGCAAATACAGCAGCCAGTTTGCACACAGAGAGGTCTCACCAATAGCAAGTTGTATAAATGACCAGATAACCTGCTTTTGGTGGTGCTGATTTGGGGAGGAAGGTTGACCAGAGATTTTTTCCTGTTCTCCAAATAGCATCATGGGATGCATGTCGGGCCTTGGTTTAATGTCTAACCTAAAAGATAGCACAACTAACAATGCAGCCTAAACTTTGCACTCAAATCTGTAATGAGGCTTGAATCCACAACATTCTGACTCAGAGGCAAGCAAGCCCAATTCACATTTTACTTTAAAGAGAAACCCAGATCACAAGAGCTGATTATGATCTGTCATCACATATTTTTAATAAAGGTTTAAGTGCCTAGTCCACAAGAATATTTTCTTTAAATTTATGTAGCCTTTTCCCTTCAACTTATGATCAGCATTTTAACAGCAAGGCTGAGGTCATGAGATTCAGTAAATTCTTTTCACAAAAGCTTGTAGCATGTCAAAGTATGACACTAAAGTCTGCTCATAGGATGGTTAACTTGGTATTATGGAGTTTTGTGAAAACACTAGCCAGAATTCTTCAATGTCTATTCTTACTGTATCTGGAGATCATAACATTCCAACTGCACAGCTATGCATTAGTCTTGCCTTTCAGTTACAAAAGGTTCTCTATGACATACAAAATATCTGGAACATCAAACTTACATGTAAAATTATGTCATATAAGTGGCTACTAAGCATATATCGGTTGACAGCCATGATTGTGTTGGTGAAATCACTGTCATTCCTGTCAAATATACTGTTAACATTGCACTTTTATTTTTCTATTGGCGTAATTACACCTCGTCTGAAGTACTAACTTTCTTACTCTTAAAAGGGACAGAAAATCTTGCACCTCACCTTAGCCCCTGTTATATATTCAGAAAAATACTCCACAAAAATAATTTTTTTTTTTGATAGGGCAAATTTTTACCCCATATAATTAATCTACAGGTGATTTTTCCTCCTTACTTCTTGGCACCACATGATGTAATCGATTAAAATCATAGAGGGGAATTTTATGTTCTTCCCCGCGGCAGCTTTGGAGGCAGGGAGAGCATAAAAATGGGTGGGAAGGTTGCGGGGTCGGGGGGGGGGGGGCGTGGATGGTGGTGGTTCCCGCCACCGTCCTGCCCCGCCACTAATTGAGGCTCTTAACTGGGCAATTAACTCCCAATTAAGGGCCTCTTCTAGCCGCAGCCGCAATTAGCCATGTAACGGGCCACCCTGTCGCTGGATGGGAAGAACAGCACGAAAAACCATGCGGACTGTTTCCTGGTTTCAGGGGAAAGGGGGTTCCCTCCTCAAAACGCACTTCAGTGCCTGAACAATGGACCCAGCATCAGGAAGGGGGAGTCCTGCTGAGAGCCAACCCCCTGCCCCTGCTGCCAACCCCCCTCCTTCCCGCACTCCCCCAGCGACCCCCACCCCACGAGGCCCCTCCCACCCTGACCTACCTGAGTCCTGGGTCCAGCGATGCTCCTCAGCCTTTGGTAGGTACACCTCCAGCAGCAGCCACCGCCTTCACAGTGACACTGCAGCTGCCGGTGTCTGATTGGCCGGCAGCTATCCAAAGGCAGGACATCCGGCGATGGGTTCCTTGATCCTGTGGAAGTCCCACCACTGTCCACTTAAGTGCCTGATTGACCCTGAATTCAGCCGGCCTGCCAGAGAAGAGGCGGCGCGGGGATCTCAGTTTCGCTTTTTCCGGATGTCGAGACCCCCGCCGCCAGAATAAACTTCCTCCATAGAGTCATAACAGGCGGAAGGAGGCCATTCGGCCCATCGAGTCCATGCTGGCTCTCTGTAGAGCAATCTAGTCAATCCCATTCCCCCACTCTATCCCCATAGCCCAGTAAGTTAATTTCCCTCAAATGTCCATCCAATTTCACTTTGAAATCATTCATCATCTCTGCTTCCACCACCCTCATAGGAAGCGAGCTCGAGGTCATTACCACTCGCTGTGTAAAAAAGTTCTTCCTCACATATTAGGGCTGCTGTGTTGAAGTAACAGGATCATGACTTTGGACTAGACTGGACTGGGAACCACATAACTTTGGAAAACACACTACAGGCTGGGTATAAAACAAGGGGAGTAACTTGAACAAAAAGGACTCCTTCTGGACTTCTAAGTAAACTTTAAAAAACTAAGTATATAAACAACAACTTATATTTTAATGTAATAAAACGTCCCAAGGCACTTTATAAGAGCATTGTAAAACAAAGTATGACACCACAAAAGGAGGTATTAGGTCAGATGACCAAAATCTTGGTCAAAGAGGTAGATTTTAAGGAGTGGCTTAAAGGAGAAAAGCGAGGTGGGGAGTTGGAGAGGTGGAGAGGTGCAGGGAGGGTATTCTAGAGCTTGAAGCCTAGGCAACTGAAGATGCAGCCGCTAATGGTGAAGCGATTAAAGTCAGGGATGCACAAGAGGCCAGAAGTAGAGGAACGTGGATATCTTGGAGGGTTGTCGGGCTGGAGGAGATGACAGAGATAGGGAGGGGTGAGGCCATGGAGAGATTTGAAAACAAGGATGAGAATTTAAAATAAAAGCAAAATACAGCGGATGATGGAAATCTGAAATAAAAACAGAAAGTGCTGGAAATACTCAGCAGGTCTGGTAGTATCTGTGGAGAGAGAAGCAGAGTTAACTTTTCAGGTCAGTGGCCTTTCATCAGTTTTATTTTATATTATATGAGAATTTTAAAATCAAGACATTGCTGACCAGGAGCCAATGCAAGTTAGCGACACAGGGGTATTGGGGAATGGGACTTGGTATGAGTTAAGACACAGGCAGCAGAGTTTTGGATGATCTCAAGTTACAGAAAGTAGAATATTGGAGGAGGCGGTGGCGCAGTGGTAATATCACTGGACTAGTAATCCACAGCCCAGGCTAATGCTCTGGGGACCTGGGTTCGAATCCCACCACAGCTGATGGTGAAATTTGAATTTAATAAATTTGGTGACCATTGTCAATTGTTGTAAACACCCATTACCTGGTCTGGCCTACATGTTACTTCAGACCCACAACAATGTGGTTGACTCTTAAAATGCCCTCTGAAGTGGCCTAGCAAGCCACTTGGTTCAAGGACAATTACAGATGGGCAACAAATGCTGGCTTTGACAGTGATGCCCACATCCCACAAACAAATAAAAAAAAACCCAGCCAGGAGTGCTTTGGAATGGTCAAGTCTAGAGGTAACGAAGGCATAAATGAGGGTTTCAGCAGTAGATGAGCTGAGAAAGGGTGAAGTCAGGTGATGTTATGGAGGTGGAAATAGGTAGTTCTTGTGTGATGGCACAAATATGAGGTCAGAAGCTAATTTCAGGGTCAAATGTTGCACTAAGGTTGTGAACAGGCTGGATTAATCTCAGGCTCTTGCCAGGGAGAGGGATGGAGTCGGAAGCTAGGGAACGGAGTTTGGAGTGGGGACCGAAAACAATGGCTTCAGTCTTCCCAATAGTCAATTGGAGGAAATTTCTGCTCTTCCAGTAGTGGATGTCGGATAAGCATCTGATAATTTAGCAACAGTGGTGGAGTCAAGAGAAGTGATGGTGAGGCAGAGCTGAGTGTTATCAGTATACATGTGAAAACTAACACCATGCTTTCAGATGATGTTGCTGAGGGGCAGCATGTAGACAAGAAATAGGAGGTGGACAATGATAGATCCTTGTGGGACATCAGAGGTAATGGTGCAGGAACAGAAGTCTTTGGAAGTGATTTTCTGGCTATGATTAGATAGATAAGAATGGAACCAGGTGAGAGCGGTTCCACCCAGCTGGACGACACTGGAGACGCTTTGGAAGTGGATGGTGTGGTCAACCGAGTCAAAGGTTGCAGACAGGACAAGGAGGAAAAGTTTACCTTTGTCACAGTCACATAAGATGTCATTTGTGACTTTGATAAGAGCTGTTTCGACACTGTGGCAGGGTGGAAACATGGAGTTCTGGGCAAGATGGGAACGGATTTGAGAGGCAACAACTTGTTCAAAGACTTTGGAGAGGAAAGGGAAATTGGAAATGGGACAGTAGTTTGCAAGGATGATGGGGGTCAAGTGCCAGTTGTTTGAGGATGGGGTGATGATGGCAGATTTAAAGCAGAGAGGGACAACACCTGAGGAGAGAGAGCCATTTACAATAGCAGCTAACATGGGGACCAGGAGGGGAAGTTGGGTGGTCAGCAGTTTAGTGGGAATAGGATGGAGGGAACAGGAGGTGGGTCTCATGGACAAGATGAGCTCAGAGAGGGCATGAGGGATAATAAGAGAGAAACTAGAGAAAGATATGAGTTCAGGGCAAGGGCAGGGGGGAGCATTACAGGAAGTTTGGTCAGGTGGGCTAGTGGAAGGGAGGGGCACAACAGAGGCAGCTGCTCGGATGATCTCGATCTTAGTGACGAAGAAGTCCATGAGCTCCTCGCACATATTGTTGGAGGTGAGGGTGGAGGGAGAGGGGAAAGGTGTTTAAGAAAACAGATGGGTTGCAAAAAAAAGATGGGGGTTATCTTTGCATTCCAAGATGATCCTGGAATAATGAGCAGTTTTAGTAGATGACAGCAGAATCCGATAGTGTTATAAATAACTGAGTATATAAATTTTAAATTTACTTTACAATATATTTAAGAGATCTACAGCACTTATCACCATTTGATCAGCACTGGCCAATGCATTGACCAATGGAATAAATCTGTCCATCTGATTTAATTGTGACAGGCACAAGTCTTGATAGCACAATTCCATAATAATCCCTCATCTTGATTGGATTAGACAGAGACTGACAAAACCTAGACAGCAATTGTTGAGCACAATGGAATGGTTACACATTATTAGAACAGGTCTATTATAGAAACTGTAGTTGTTTCTATCTTAGAAACAATGCACCTTTGATTTCCATTTCAAAATAACCAGATAGCATACTGCGAACAAGAGTCTGATGGGCAAAAAAAACCTCAGGTTTTGCGGTTGCAATAATGGCGGAATTGTCAGCAACTTCTGCCTTTCACACATGCACAATTAAATGTGGAAATCCACAAGTTGTTGTCAATGCCTCCGTGCTCCTCCGCAGGGTGCACTACTGGATGTTCCCACAGATGGCAATCTTTAGAAATCACTAACCTGACAAAACATCCCCTTTTACACTGTAATATCACTGAAAAATTCCTGAGAATGTTATGCCATGTTAAAAAAGGTGTAATTATGCTTTTAATGGCATACTAAATCATAGTTATTATTGAACAGCCTCTCTGGACTGAGAAGGAAGTGTCAATTAGAGTGGAAGAATTCAATGTCAAATCAGGTACAGAAAGAGAAATAAAGATTGGATTAAGAGAGAAAAAGAGGCAGAATTTTTTTTTAAATCCATATTTTGCATTTTTAAAAAACTAACAATTATAAGAAACTTCCAAAGCCGCGACCTCTACCACCTAGAAGTAAAGCCTGGCTACCCAATCCGAACCTGACTAGACCCGACTACGTGTTGGGTTCGGGTTGGGTGGGGTCTATATTCCAAGTCCAGCATTTTGGCTTGGCTCGGGTTGGGTCGGGCTGGACAGTGCTGCTTCTGGGAAGTCACGGGCTCAATCTTACTCATGATTCCCCATAACTCCATCTGCAGGAATAGCCTGCTGCCGGAACGGATGAACAATACTCGTGACGGGTCAGGTCGGGCGTGAAAAAAACTAAAGGAATCGGGTTTGCGTTGGCTGTGGTCGGATCGGGCCTGGGTCGGGTTTTAATTTTATACCCGAGCCAGGCTTTACCTAGAAGGACAAGGGTAGCAGTTGCAATGGGAACACCATCACCTGCAAGTTCCCCTCCAAGCCACACACCATCTTGACTTGGACAAATATCACCATTCCTTCACTGTCGCTGGGTCAAAATCCTGGAACTGCCTTCCTAACAGCACTGTGGGTGTACCTACACCCCAAGGACTGCAGTGGTTCAAGAAGGCAGCTCACCACCACCTCCTCAAGGGCAACTAAGGATGGGCAATAAATGCTGGCCTTGCCAGCGACACCCACATCCCATGAATGAACAAAATAAGGAGAATACACATTTATAATAGTTAATTTTCAGTGCCAGAGTGGTTCGTTGGCAGTAGTTAAAACTTGATGCATTGTGAAAAAGAATCTCTGACTATTAATCCAGGCTTAATTAAACATGCACGGACCTTACGTAGTTCCTTGCATCACTTCAGACCAGGTCTAACCTCCTCTAGTGGGTTTAGTTTGTATCAACTGTGCAAGTGCAGCAACTTCACACAGTTCAATGTATTTCAAAGGTGAACCAGACAGCAAGACTCCATGTTTGCAAATATAATGGCAGACAGCAACTTTCGGATTGCTGCGATTAATCACACATCTATTTGCCTTGTCAGTATTTTGACAGAAAGTTATGATCCATGATTCTATTTGGTTTGTCTTGTCTCAGTATATCATAAACTGCAAAGAAGGTTCAGTCCTTGAAAATGATCAGTCCAAGCTCCTCTGCAGGCTCAGTGTTTATCCAGTGAATATAAAGAACTGGACTATCCTCGGTTCAATCCCTGGTCTGTATCAAGATAGCTGGTCTCAGCTGGTGTGACGGTATAAGAGACAACCTCAACACCCTTAAGAAAGGGTCCCTGGCAGGAATATGCAAGCAAGGACTTCAGATGAAAACAGAATAAGTTTTAGTTGTGATCTAACCTGTGGTTGAATAGCCTGATATTGATCAGTATTAACACTTACCCATGAATAATAGCCAAATAGGCACAATATCATAGAACATCTGTGTATCCCTACCATTGTAAGAAATTAATACCCTCATAGAGAGGAGAAAGGGGAAAATAATGGATTGTTTTAGAAATACAGCTGTATAAAGGACTTACATTAGTGATGGGATGTGAGCTGGCCCATCTTGCTTATTTTGACTTTTAAGGAAATGTCTGACTCTTTTGAATCCTTCTACATTATTCATAACTGAAATGTCCCCTAAAATTCTCTAACCAGGAAAGCACTCATTTTTGTCTTGATCACGTCTCAATGAAGCAGTATGGGACATTTTCTGCATTAAAGACATTTTGGCCTGGATTTTGCAGTAGGAATAATGGTGAGGCTATCAGCGCTCACCATTATGAAGGAGTAAATCAGACAACAACTTCTGATGCTTGCATATGTACAGTTAAACACAGCATCAAGAAGTTGCTGATCTGCCCTGCTACTCCACAAGTTTCACTACATTGGTACATCGCTGAGAGATTCAGCATTCAAACACATGAAGAATGTGAATTTGTGGCACTTACCCACTAGATACCCACAAAACATACCAGAAAAAGTTAGGACTTATCCATTCAAGTGTGTGAAGTTTAAATAGCGCAATAAGTCTTAATTATTCCCCAACAATCTCTCTGGCACCAAAGATTTACTTTTACAAACATGGTGTCTCATTCCTTCAGATTTTAATTATTATTGGAGTTTAAAAAAATTAATATAATTCTTTAAAACTCTTCTTTCAGTCTCTTAATCCCAATTTTCTTTCCCTTTATTTCTTTTTTGTACATGAATTTACATTGAATTAAATATTCTAACTGACATTGCCTTGGTTAGTCTGTGTGCCTGTGTAAGGATTCTTCAATCCGATTGGTTGAAGAGACATGCTGTTGCTTGCCCTGTTCACTCAGGTCCCAGATGCCCTGTAGAAGGCACCGTGCTGTATTAGGCTCCCAATATCTGTTAATTTGCACACAAAAGCCCAGAAAAGTCAGTGAGCAGCTGTAACCCTAATGAACGGCAAACGCTGATTGTTCACTGCTGACCACAAACTACGAGCCAATATAAATGTTCGTTGATGTTGTTGCCTCTCTCTAGCAGTTAGAACAACCTCTTGAAGTAAAACAAAATCTTGAGTACTGGTAATGAATTTAACCATTTAATCTGCTCATGCTCCTTCTTAAGTGTTATCACAATATATCCCTCAGGTAGTGAATTTTCCACACTATATCCACAACTGTCTTTTATCTGAAAAGCCTTCAGAATACAGAGGAAAACAAAATTTGTAGACAGACACTGATTTTATCTTAATTTCTTTGAAGGACAGATGAAGAATAATATTTTGTAGCTTTATAGCAGCTCAAGGCCACTTTCATGCATTCCAGTTACTAAGTTTCAACATGCAACCACAACCAAACCACAGGAGTCTGAATGGCTGGGTCGACTTTAGAGGTAACTTCTCATTAACACTTGTAAAACATTGGAACTAACATTTACACTTAGCACGGTCATCTAATTAGCTAAGCTATTTTTCAAGAAGACAGATGAGAGGTTAAATTGGATAGTCTCTGAAAACAGGCACAAGGATTGCGATGCACGATTAACCCATGCCTGTTGATTGCAATGCAGGCAGCGCGCCAACATTGTGCTGCCTGTTCATTTCATTGATTGCTGCATGCAGCCAGCATGAACCATGCTGTTCAGTACCAGTTAAAGCTAGCCTGTAGTTTAAAGCTAACCTGCAAATCTTAAAGGCTAGAGCAGGTGCTGACAGTTATGTAGGAAGTAAATCTGACCTGGGAAACAGTGAAGAATGGCTCCAGGGTTTGCATTGGAAGCCTTGGTGGAGGAGGTGATTGGCACCCCATCCACAAACATTCACTCCCTCCACCACTGACGCACAGTGGCAGCAGTGTGTACCATCTACAAGATGCACTGCAGCAACGCACCAAGGCTCCTTAGATCGCACCTCCCAAACCTGTGACCTCTAAGACCTAGAAGGACAAGGGCAGCAGATGCATGGCAACACCACCACCTGCAGGTTCCCCTCCAAACCACACCATCCTGACTTGGAACTACATCGCCGTTCCTTCACCGTCGCTGGGTCAAAATCCCTTTCTAACAGCACTGTAGGTGTACCTACCCCACATAGACCGTAGCGATTCAAGAAGGAAGCTCACCACCACCTTCTCAAGGGCAATTAGGGATTGGCAATAAATGCTGACCTAGCCAACAACGCCCACATCCCATGAACAAATAAAAAATAGGTGGAAAGGAGAGAGCCGGGGGCCCTCCAGGCACAAGTGAAAAGGGAGTGGGAAGAGATAGCCATGGAGGTTAAAGCTAGGAGTCATGCCCCGAAGACCTGGATACAATGCTGCAAGAAGTTCAGTGATCTCGCACAAATGGTCAAGGTCCATGAATATATCTTCAAATGTCATATCCTACCAATTGCACCAGTAGCTTCAGCCACTGCTCGTCACCACACTCCCATCACTCACCTCTCAACAATCTGTATCAATCAGGACTCATACCTGACATTCATATGCTTCACCTCACCCACACACACTTAGCACTACTGCAAGCCTCACACCCACACCATAGCTTGTATACACTGCCAGCCATTCAACCATGACAGCCATTCAACCATGACAGCCACATCAGCCAAACATATTGCACAACACCCCCTGACACATTTCCCTCGTTCTTGCAGGAGAAGGCAGTGCACAACCAGAGACAACAGGGGCTACCTGTAGGGGGACAGATGCATGCCCATGGAGAAAATGGCGCTGGCCATTATTGGGATGCTTATTGATGAGGCTGTGGCCAGTGGCAGATTAATATCATCTAAGATGATGGTATCCTCATACCTAATCCTCCTTCTCACATCCAACTTCCCCTTCATCCCACAATCTCTTCTGACTTCCAAGCTGCAGATGGTGTAAGCATGCACATCCTACTTTCATCCCCTCCCCACACCACAGCCTTACCCTTGTGCCTTTTTCCTCGAAAGTGCACCCTGGCCACGCAATGTAGAACAGTGAGAAGACAGTGACGAGCATGGAGGAGACAAGCAGCAATTTGGCACAGGGCTTTGTGCAGAGCTTGGAGACAATCCATTCCTGTGTGGAAGTGGTGGCCAACTCCATTCGCACACTTGTAAACCCAACCTTGATGCAGCATCTGATGGTCAATGTCAGAGCTCCTGTTGCAGCACACGGAGCAGCTATACAAGAGTGCAGCAGCTCATGCAAGGTCAGCTGAGTGCCACGCAAGCTCAGACTGCTACCATGTCTGTGGTTTACAGTGTGCGAAGGGGCTTGCAGGGTGTCACTGCTGTCCAGCAACCTACCCTCCAACAGATAACGAATGCTGAGGTCACATGGGGGGAATGGCAGTGGATCCATGGAACACAAACCTTCTCTCCTCTCTCTGGATGACAGCATTTGACCTTCCATGATTGCCGCTCCACTAGTGTCCTTGTTGTTGCCCGTCTGCCAGCCAGTTCAGACTGCTATCTCATATTCTGAGATAGTGAAATCAACAGCCGGTCATTTTAGGCCCAGATCTGCTTAAAGCATCCTTCAAGGCCATCTGCAGTCTCCTCCACTTAAGGCAGCAGCCTTCCACTAGCCATCCTGCGGCTACTGGGTTAGCACTGCATAGGAACACTAGAACAGGCAAAGTTACCTGGAAGACAGACACTAAGGGCATGCACGAGAGTGATTAGTTGACCTTTATGGCACGCGTTCATTTATAAATTTGGTTTGAAATGTTTATTTTAAGGTGGTTTTTATTTTTGCATTGTGTTAAGCAAACATTGCGATAAACAGTGACACAGGGAAAGCAAGTTGTGGGACTTTGGTAAATGGGGAACTGAGGCTGCAATTACTGGCATCGCACTCGGACGAGTCCTTCACGGACAACCCGGGCTGAAAGAGACTGTCTAGGTTGCCTCCTCCCCTCTTGTGCTCCTGTTCCTCAACTGCTCACTGTATCATGGGTGGCAAGGGCTGTCCCCTCACAATTAGTGGGGTTGTGCAGCATAACACCCGCTCTGCTGCGTATTGCAGAGCTGCTCCAGAGTGGTTCAGGCAGTGGAAGTGTTGTTTCAGCCCGCCAATGGTCTGCTCTGTCACATTTCACATGGCAGCATGGCTTTATTATATACATGCCGCACATGTGTGCATAGGTTGCACACTGGAGGCATCAGCCATGGCAGTGGATAGCCCTTGTTGCCTAGTAGCTGTCACCATTTGGTTTGCAGTGGTGGTTCAAATGCAGCTGGCAAACCGGACTGCCACAGAATGAAGACATCAAGACTGCTGCCAGCATACCAGTTATCAGTCTGCGTAATTTGCTGTTTATAGTCACACACCACTTGGACGTTGAGGGAGTGGAATCAATTTCAGTTCTGGTATAGGGCAAAGTTGACATGTGGAGCCCACCAAGTGAAATGCATGCAGCTAATGGCACCCTGCACCATGGGGAAGCCTGTAATCCTACAAAGGCTGCATTCTTGCTCCACC
The DNA here is from genome assembly GCF_036365525.1 of Heterodontus francisci. NCBI lineage: Eukaryota > Metazoa > Chordata > Chondrichthyes > Heterodontiformes > Heterodontidae > Heterodontus > Heterodontus francisci. The sequence goes on along the minus strand of NC_090376.1, from coordinate 31,458,453 downwards.
TGCTTGACTCTGGAAAGTGAAAATGAAATGTAGTTAGCTCTCTTTAAATAAAGAGCCTCAGTGACCTCCCTTATGCAACAGCAGACGACAAGCTAAGGGTTGTTGCAAATATTTCCAGCTCCAACCTGGAAGGAGCCAGATGCATAAAGTTTATGGCCATGGTCACCTTCACAGCCACTGGCAATGCAGTCCGTGCCCTGCTCTGAGGTTGCAGATGTGGCTGCAGCAAAAAGTGACAGACTTCAGATTTTACTGAAGTACAGACAACTCACACATGTTCCTCGCTGAATTTTAGGTAGGAGAATTTCTCCCTGGACACCATGGGCGGATATGGCCTCTACTGAGTGCCACCCCACCCCCACTCCTCCCTCTTGCAGCAGCTTGTCCTGTTCTGGGTGGCTTCTGTAAGTCATGCTGCAAGGTGAATATCTGGGAGCAACTGGTTTGTGCAGAAGCCTTGAAGTCAGGATCAAGTCCTTCAGCTCCTGCCACACCATTCCCTGTAAACATTTGCAACTTGAAACGACAATAGAAAATGTCAAACACTTGTACAATTGTACTAGTCAGCAGAAGAAATCAGCCAGCAACTAACCTGTAAGTAGTTAATAATCTCTAACTGGCACTGGTGGGAGATCCTTTCCTGCTGCTTAAAGCTTGTTAGGCAGAGAGAGGTTAAGAGAAGGCATTGGCTGAAGCATTGAGCTCCAAAATGGCACTGCTGGTGTCAAATCAGAACTGCACACAGATTGTGACATCAATCAGCCTGTTACACATACTGTTGTTGAACATTTACTGCATATGCCAATGGCATTGACCACGATTCACCCCATTAGTGCATGCATGCAGCTTGCGCCATTTTGGAGCTCTATGAGCATGTGTAGTGCCCTAAAACAGGTGCTAACGAGCCCAATTTCTCAGCCAAGGAATTTCCTTTGAAGTTAAAAGTCACCTACCTTTAACCCTGATCAGGATATGCTAATAAATGGCATAGTTCACCATTTGCGATGGTCAAAGCATATTCTCTTCCCTCGGTGTGCGTCCGACTGTTGAAATCATGACTCACTGTGCACGTCCCTACTCCAACTCATTCTTTTACGGGTCATCAAAGATGTGGAATCCCTTACTTCTGAGTTTTTTCTCTCTCCTACAACCCTAGATGTCAAAAGTCATTTGTTGTCAGGACATATGCAACCCTGACAAGGTCACATATATTGGCCATTCCTAGTTGCTCGGAGGTGGTGACTGGCCTTGAACCATTGATGCTGCAAGTTAAGGAATACCAGGATGTTAACACAATAATGAAGGATTTTGCTCCTTTTTTACTTTATGCCATCTTTGTTAATGCCCTGCAATATGGGCCTGTCCCTTCACCCTGGTTTCTTCGACTTCTGTGGAATTACTGAGAAGTATCCTAAACATTTATACTAAAAGAGAAAAATAACTAGTTCAAAGTAACAGGCTATGTTCTTGATTTATTTTTGTTTCGCCCATATCATGCAAGGTGTTTGAAGATGTCTTTCTGTCTGTGAGAAGTGCTGTAGAAATCCAAATTATATTATTGTCAGCTTACACATTATAGTATTGTTACAATCCAATTACAAATAAGTGGCATGAAATAAAATTCTCCACCGCTTAGTCTCTCGAACCACATATTCATTATTCTGCAGTAAAGTTTACCAACAGACTAAACTGTGTCTAGTATATATCGATCACTGCTCTTGCCTAGTCGCCCAAAATATTTCTCAAACAGACTGTAGCACCACCATGTGGTGAGTATCTCGATGAGGATTATATCAACTTAAACAAGGAAACACAATCTAGGCATCTAGGTGGCATGCAATTTGCAGCACCAATGCACAGACCCACAAGGTGCTGAGACACTAGTGCCTGCTTGTGTCCCATCGCATTGTTAAGCGTCAGGCAACACTGCAGAAATAATTCACTTTGTGAAGATAGAGAAAGCATGTCATAGGCAAGTCACTGCAGGGACATTCTTACTTATATCGCATGTCTGATTCCCCTGGGGGAGAAATTATATTCACTTGGCATTTTATTTATCCACACATTATAGCTTTTTAAAATTCCTGCTGAGCATTTCTAGCATTTTTCATTTTTATAAATGGTAAGTAATCTTAGAACCTTACAGCAACAAAGGAGGCCATTTGGCCTGTCATGTCTGTGTCAGCTCTTTGAAAGCGCTGTGCAATTCATCCCACTCCCCAGCTTTTTCCCCTGCAAATTAGTCCTCTTCAAGTACATGTCCAATTGCCCTTTGAAAGTATATTCTCCACCACCCTTTCAGCCAGTGCATTCCAGATCTCAACCTTCTGTGCGAAGAAATTTTTCATCTTTCCTCTAGCTCTTTTGTCAATTATTTTAAATCTAAGACCTCTGGTTATGGACCCACTTGCCAGAGGAAATAGTTTCTCTCTACTTGCTCTATCAAAACCCTCCTAATTTTGAATACCTCTGTTAGGTCTCTAGTTTTTTTTTAAACCTACACACAGGAAATAAAAAATAATAGTGCTCATGTGGCAATACAATGCTACACCTTGGAAACGCAGGATAGCATTTTCAGCCGTGCTTTCCTATGTCTTCAGCACAAGGAGGTATGGTACTCAACACTTATCAAAAATCTGTTTGTAAGTAATCAAAAGTTGTTTTTTAAAATCTGGTTGAAATCCTTTTAATTATAATGCCTCAATAGTATAGAGAACACCAGGCTACCAGATTATTGTTGTTATGGCACAACATCATGGGCTGAAATTTATACTTCCACCGCTGATAGCGGAAACAATGGCAGCCTGCCCATGCGGGCCACACGTTGCAGAGTCACCATGATCCTAAGCGCGGCGGCTCATTTAAATAGCTGGGGTACCCCCACCCCCCCACCCCGATCACATGGAAGGAATGGGCTAGCCGTCCCTGGCAATGGTGTCAACTGCCTGTGCACAAGCGCTGACACTATTTTTAAAGGGCTTTGAGCCGTACTGTTATATTTAAATATGTAAACAGTGAATTTAAAAAAACATTTATTTTGCCCCTCTCCCACCCCCCAATCACCATAAAATTACTTGCCTTTTGCCCCCCGCAAAACACTTACCATGTCCACCTGACCTTTCCCTCCCCCAAAGTGCATAAACTTTAACTTAAAACCCTTCCCACCATCCCTTATCCAAAGTTACTTTGACCCCATTTCCCCACCCCCCGCACTGAGAAACTTACCTTCCCCTTCCCCCCCCATAAGTGTTCCGCCTAGTTTCCCTGGACAAGGATCCAAAGACACGGGAGTGCTGGCCAGTGGCAGAAAGATCACAGCGAGATGGAAGGCGGCGACATAAGTATACTTAATTCATTAATTTAAATTTATTTAAATGGCTGTCCCGTCGCTGAGCGGCAGGGGGGCCACCACGAGGCCTCGCCGCCGCTGGGAATATTGGGCCGGGCCTTCCCAGCATCAAGGCCCATGGCAGTCCTCTCCCAGAGGCATTTGCTGGCCCGCCCCCTGCCACGACCCCCAACATCGGGGGGTCTGTAAAATCCAGACCAATATTTTACTATGTGCTGGCTTTCCACAAGGAAAAGGAAATAAAACAGTATTTATTTTGGAACAGTGAAATAGAGGTACTGAACAATCAGTGTTAAGGCAGTGGATCATGACAGCTTTATGCAGTAGTTGCATAAGATAGTGATCCCGATAATGCTTAATATGATTCCACATCGCTCCATATTAATCTAAAGTACAATTCGCTAGAGATGGGTAAAGTTGTTTCAGTCCTTCTGTATGTTCTTAGTGTAAATCCAGATTCACATTGGTGCACCAATTATTGCTATTGAACACAGTACTTCTCTATTTGTTCTAAATAGCTCCCCCCAAGAAACTAAAACAAGTGCTCATCACAACATTCTTCACAGGTAGCTTCAAACCATGTTTCCAAAAGTAACGAGCTGTATGTGGTGGTTACACTCTGTACTCCCTCCCACCCCCTGCCAACATGGGGGAAAAGAAACAAATATGATCAGGTTACCATATTTAAAGCAGACCTTTGGCTATTAGTCAGATGGAAATCCATAGTCCAGACCATCCTATCACCTCGAATGGAGGGCTATGGTACAAAGTGGACTGTAGTTGGAAAGGATTAGTTTTTTTAAATTTAGCATTCACAATTAAGGGTTGCACATAAAAGTACTCTTTCTTTCCCTGTTAACTAGAGAAGACACTTTGCTTCAAAGCTTTCAATTTTCAAAAGAGGAAAAAGGATCAATTTATGGTAAAATATTTCAGACAATTTGCTGTGAATTTTAAAAAATGAATACACTTTTAACATAGAAAAAGCAAGGCTCACATAAAAATGTGACTAGTTTTTTTGATATTTCTTCACTGAAGTAATTCAGATGAATAATACATACAAATTCATAATTAGATTTTCTTTATATTTATTTATTTTCCAACATAGAATAGTAACAAGTCAAAAGTTACCGGCTATGAAGCACCCTGGGATGTCCTTAAGCTGTGAAATGTGCTATATAAATTCAAGTTCATTTATTTTCAACCTCAGGACTACATTGTGAACATTTTATGTCATTGTTTTATCGACATTTTTGGATGGAAATACTCAGCTGGAAAGGAGAGAGTTATGGTAACCAGCTTACAGCATATTAGGAGTTTATACCTGTACAACTGTGTCATAAAAAGTCAAAGTTTTCACGCTGTGCAGATTTGTTTTGCACAGTACCAACCTTAAATCTAAAGAAATTATTTCAGTTAACGTAAACTTCACTTTCCTTCAGAATGTCTTCTTTTTCATGGAAATACTGGCGAAACCAATCAATGTGTTCAATTTTTTGTTGCACTGTTAAGTATGGATTCTTAGATAATCCATTGATGACTAGCTCCATGAAATGGCGTATTGGTCCTTGCTCAGGGAATCCATTCAAATGCTTTTCCAGAAATATGTGTTCATGGAATTCCACACCCTCCTCTGCTTGGAGTCCTGAAATACCACCATGAATTTAAAAGCTAGTTAGCTATTTGACACAAGCTAAAATTACTTACCACTCAAATTAATTTAGAACACTGAGGTGAGCATTTTGTCAATGATAACTCTCACTGTAATCCTTTTTTAAAAAAAAACTTACCAGCCTCACTGTTAACAGGAAACTGCCTGAGTTTTCCTTCCTTTGTCCACTGGATCATCTCTTCAAACCCATTGCGAGGCAATTGTTCAGTAACAGCTGCTATTTTATTGGCCAACTCGCCATCCCATAGTGATGGCAGTGACACTATTAAAAAAGTAATTTCACCAAATTGTCATACAGATGCAGACACCACTTCTGAAATTGGAAGCAATTAGCAATAAACATTTAGCTTTACTTTTACATTTATTATGCAGTTATTTTAGAAGGCACAACATTATTTTATTAAATGGCAAGTTATTGCATTTGATTGTGGATAATCTAGGGGTGGTAACTGGGGAAGAGACTAGCGGAATTCTGTTCCTGTGGTACCAACACAAACGGCTAAGTAGGCAAACTGCAACATGCCTTCTGTTTGGTTTTGTTTTGTTTCTGCTGCTAATAAAAATGGTTTTTATTGGCTGTTCGAAGATAAAATTGCATTAATATTTTTCTGTAACTTGGATAGTCAGGATTGCAGTTAGTAAACGCTGCCGCTTTTTTTAAAAATTAAGGCATTAAATAGCAAATATCCAGAGAGAGTAGCAAAGCTAATCAGTCCCCTAATTATGAAGCAACCAAGATATAGTCTATTCCATAATGTTGCCCATCTTCAGTCCATCTGCTACTGAAGCCATCATCCACTTTTTTATTGCCTCCAGACTCGACTACTGCAATGCTCTCCTGGCCGGTCTCTCATCTTCCACCCTCCATAATCATAAGTTTATCCAACACTGTGCTGCTGGTATCTTAACTCACACTAAGTTCCCTTCACCCATAAACTTTATGTTTTCTGACCTACATTGGCTCTTGATCCATCAATGCCTTGATTTTAAAATTCTCATCCTTATGTTCAAATCCTTCCAAAGTCTGGATTACAAAGTGAGGAGGATGGATAGAATACCAACCAAGAGAGAATTGGAATGGTCAAGGTTGGAAATGACAAAGGGATGATAATTTCAGCTGCAAATGAGTTGAGCCTGTGGCACAGAAAGGCAATATGATAGACGTGGAAGTAGACACTCTGTGATAAAGACAAGAAATGCTGGAATCACTCAGCAGGTCTGGCAGCATCTGTGGAAAGAGAAGCAGAGTTAACGTTTCGGGTCAGTGACCCTTCTTCGGAACTGACAAATATTAGAAAAGTCACAGATTATAAGCAAGTGAGGTGGGGGTGGGGCAAGAGATAACAAAGGAGAAGGTGCAGATTGGACCAGGCCACATAGCTGACCAAAAGGTCACAGAGCAAAGGCAAACAATATGTTAATGGTGTGTTGAAAGACAAAAGCATTAGTACAGATTAGGTGTAAATACACTGAATAATAGGTGAAGCAGCGATTTACTTGTACTTCTTTCAATGTAGTATACTGTATTCGCTGCTCACAGTGTGGTCTCCTCTACATTGGGGAGACCAAGCGCAGACTGGGTGACCGCTTTGCGGAACATCTCTGCTCAGTCCTCAAGCAGGACCCTGAGCTTCCGGTTGCTTGCCATTTCAACACTGCCCCCTGCTCTCATGCTCACATCTCTGTCCTGGGATTGCTGCAGTGTTCCAGTGAACATCAACGCAAGCTCGAGGAACAGCATCTCATCAACCGATTAGGCACACTACAGCCTGCCGGACTGAACATTGAGTTCAATAATTTCAGAGCATGACAGCCCCCCATTTTACTTTCATTTTTAGTTCTTTTTTCTTCCTTTTTTTTTTACATTCTTTTTTACATTTTTTACAATCTTTTTTTGCATTTATTTCATTTCATCTCTTTCAACACACCATTATCATATTGTTTGCCTTTGCTCCGTGACCTTTTGGTCAGCTATGTGGCCTGGTCCAATCTGCACCTTCTCTTTTGTTATCTCTTGCCCCACCCCCACCTCACTTGCTTATAATCTGTGACTTTTCTAATATTTGTCAGTTCCGAAGAAGGGTCACTGACCCAAAACGTTAACTCTGCTTCTCTTTCCACAGATGCAGCCAGAGCTGCTGAGTGATTCCAGCATTTCTTGTTTTTGTTTCAGATTTCCAGCATCCGCAGTATTTTGCTTTTACTCTGTGATAAAGATTTGGAGTTAGGCACACAGCTTGGGGCCAATAGGACACTAAGATTGAAGCAAACAGTCTGCAACCTAAGACAGTGACAGGGAGGGGGATGTGATCCTTGTCAAGGGCACGATATTGCCTTGGGAAGGAAAAATTCCCCGATTTACATTTTCACGATGGTAAGTAGGAAGGCCAATCAATCATTTTTACCCATTACATTTAAAGGTTACCACCAGCAGCTAGAAGAAATCTCCACTGTTGCAAATGAAGTAGCATTCAGTTACCAACAGATACTAAAAAGGGCTTCTCTACCTCCGACCAACTATCCTGCAATTCTGAGTAATCATATTAACTATGGTTATGAGAAATTGAAACAGAGATTTGTGCAAACATATTAGGTCACTTCACTCATGCTGCATTTAATTTAGACAGCATTACAGATGATGAACTTAGAAGGCCATTTGCATGGAACACCTTGGATATATCTTTGGTCTGGCCACAGATTAGCCGAGTTGTCTCCTGGGCATACAGGCTGGAAACACAGTATTCACACTACTATATAGGCAGAGCTTTCCTCCCTCCCCACACCAACATCAGGGATGATCAACGATCAGAAACTAAGTTATAAATAAGAAAATCTCGAGCCTACACTAATTTCCATGTTCTGCACCACATTGTAGGGTAAATCGAGAACAGAAGCAATAATAGCTAGAAAGACAGGTTAAGCAGCTGCGTTTACCTGAAAGTTCTGCCATAGCAGAAGAGGAGTTGCAACAGATTCAACATGGCAACATGATTAGGCGCAAAGAAATGTGAGCTTGATGGCACCTCATGATTTAATCTCAAACATTTCATTTTAAATAATGATCAAGCATTGCCAATATAAATATGAAAGGTAGTCGAAGAAAAGTACAACTAACCAGTTTCTGGTAAAGTTTCTGATTCACCAGTGCATACAGGAAAAATGTTCAACCTCTTCCCAGTAAATAGCCCCTTCCTAAATAGGGAAAATAGAGAACGCTATAAAGTTTTTATACTTAGTAGGCTAGCTTGAAAGAAAGAGGAATTAAGTAGTTTCATCACTCAGTACGACCACTGATCCAGCAGTGCTTCTGCAAAAACCACGACAATATACAGTTTATATGGATTATTAAGCAAAATGTAGGTAGAGTACTTTGTTCAAGAAGTTCCTAGCATATTGTCTTAAAAGCATAATAATAACTACTTAAGTTGGCTACCTCTGGAAATTTATCATTTTGGGTCTCCCAGCCTTTTGAGTTGTTCGAATGACAAAAGTAACAGGGAGAAAGAAATATTTTCAGGATATCCCAAAATTCCAATTCTCAGGATATCCCAAAGTTCTTCACATCCAGTGAGGTAGTTTTGAAGTGTAATTAGTTTAGTTTTTTAGTTTAGTTTAGAGATACAGCACTGAAACAGGCCCTTCGGCCCACCGAGTCTGTGCCGACCATCAACCACCCATTTTATACTAATCTTACACTAATCCCTACCACCTACCTATACTAGGGGCAATTTATAATGGCCAATTAACCTATCAACCTGCAAGTCTTTTGGCATGTGGGAGGAAACCGGAGCACCCGGAGGAAACCCACGCAGACACAGGGAGAACTTGCAAACTCCACACAGGCAGTACCCAGAATTGAACCCGGGTCGCTAGAGCTGTGAGGCTGCGGTGCTAACCACTGCGCCACTGTGCGATGCAGCTGCTAATTTAAGCCCTGCAAGGCATGTTTAGTTACATGTCTCACAAAGATCAATCCCATTACCTCTTCCTCATTGCATTAAATTCACTAGTAACACCTCGATCAGGAACATATCCTTGTCCATCTTCATCAAAGCGGATTTGATTAGCAGATCTTGACCCAGCCCGTGCACCAGGACGTTTTCCAATCTTCATGTCTGCAATAATGTTACTGAAATCAACATAATACAAACACAAGTTTTATATAATGTTTCAACAAATCCAGTTAAGCTCCATTTGCTTATTTCAGTCCTACTGACTGCAACTCCGGGTATTTAGGTGCAAATTATACAATTCTCGGTCTCCCTCCCCGTCTCGGTCTCCCCCCCCCCCCCTCCCCCGCCCTCTCTCCGCCTCTCCCTCTCTGTCTCCCTCCCTGTCTCGCCCTCTCTCTCTCCCCCTCTCCCGCCCTGTCTCGCCCCCTCTCCCTCCCTCTCCCGCCCTGTCTCCCTCCCTCTCCCGCCCTCTCTCTCTCCCTCCCTGTCTCGCCCTCTCTCTCTCCCTCCCTGTCTCGCCCTCTCTCTCTCCCTCCCTGTCTCACCCTCTCTCTCTCTCCCTGTGTCTCGCCCCCTCTCTCTCCCTGTGTCTCGCCCCCTCTCTCTCCCTGTGTCTCGCCCCCTCTCTCTCCCTCCCTCCCTGTCTCGCCCCCTCTCTCCCTCCCTCCCTGTCTCGCCCCCTCTCTCCCTCCCTCCCTGTCTCGCCCCCTCTCTCCCTCCCTGTCTCGCCCCCTCTCTCCCTCCCTGTCTCGCCCCCTCTCTCTCCCTCCCTCCCTGTCTCGCCCCCTCTCTCTCCCTCCCTCCCTGTCTCGCCCCCTCTCTCCCTCCCTCCCTGTCTCGCCCCCTCTCTCCCTCCCTCCCTGTCTCGCCCCCTCTCTCCCTCCCTCCCTGTCTCGCCCCCTCTCTCCCTCCCTCCCTGTCTCGCCCCCTCTCTCCCTCCCTCCCTGTCTCGCCCCCTCTCTCCCTCCCTGTCTCGCCCCCACTCTCTCCCTCCCTGTCTCGCCCCCTCTCTCTCCCTCCCTGTCTCGCCCCCTCTCTCTCCCTCCCTGTCTCGCCCCCTCTCCCTCTCCCTGTCTCGCCCCCTCTCCCTCTCCCTGTCTCGCCCTCTCTCCCTCTCCCTGTCTCGCCCTCCCTGTCTCGCCCCCTCTCTCTCCCTCCCTGTCTCGCCCTCTCTCCCTCTCCTTGTCTCGCCCTCTCTCTCTCCCTCCCTGTCTCGCCCTCTCTCTCTCCCTGTCTCTCCCTCCCTCTCTCTCTCCCTCCCTCCCTGTCTCGCCCCCTCTCCCTCCCTCCCTGTCTCGCCCCCTCTCCCTCCCTGTCTCGCCGTCTCGCCCCCTCTCCCTCCCTGTCTCGCCCCCTCTCCCTCCCTGTCTCGCCCCCTCTCCCTCCCTGTCTCGCCCCCTCTCCCTCCCTGTCTCGCCCCCTCTCCCTCCCTGTCTCGCCCCCTCTCCCTCCCTGTCTCGCCCTGTCTCGCCCTCCCTGTCTCGCCCCCCCTCTCTCCCTCCCTGTCTCGCCCTCTCTCCCTCTCCTTGTCTCGCCCTCTCTCTCTCTCCTTGTCTCGCCCTCTCTCTCTCCCTCCCTGTCTCGCCCTCTCTCTCTCCCTCCCTCCCTCTCTCCCTCCCTCCCTGTCTCTCCCTCTCTCCCTCCCTCCCTTTCTCTCCCTCTCTCCCTCCCTCCCTGTCTCTCCCTCCCTGTCTCGCCCCCTCTCCCTCCCTGTCTCGCCCTCTCTCCCTCCCTGTCTCCCTCCCGCTCTCTCCCTCCCTGCCTGTCTCGCCCTCTCTCTCCCTCCCTCCCTGTCTCGCCCTCCCTGTCTCGCCCCCTCTCCCTCCCTGTCTCCCTCCCTGTCTCGCCCTCCCTCCCTGTCTCGCCCTCTCTCTCCCTCCCTCCCTGTCTCCCTCCCTCTCCCTCCCTGTCTCTCCCTCCCTCCCTGTCTCCCTTCTTCCCTGTCTCTCCCTCCCTCCCTGTCTCTCGCCCTCTCTCTCCCTCCCTCCCTGTCTCGCCCTCTCTCTCCCTCCCTCCCTGTCTCGCCCTCTCTCTCCCTCCCTCCCTGTCTCGCCCTCTCTCTCCCTCCCTCCCTGTCTCGCCCTCTCTCTCCCTCCCTCCCTGTCTCGCCCTCTCTCCCTCCCTGTCTCGCCCTCTCTCCCTCCCTCCCTCTCTCGCCCTCTCTCTCCCTCCCTCCCTGTCTCGCCCTCTCTCTCTCTCTCCCTCCCTCCCTGTCTCGCCCTCTCTCTCTCCCTCCCTCCCTGTCTCGCCCTCTCTCTCTCTCTCTCTCTCCCTCCCTGTCTCGCCCTCTCTCCCCCCGTCTCGCCCTCTCTCCCCCCGTCTCGCCCTCTCTCCCCCCGTCTCGCCCTCTCTCCCCCCGTCTCGCCCTCTCTCCCCCCGTCTCGCCCTCTCTCCCCCCGTCTCGCCCTCTCTCCCCCCGTCTCGCCCTCTCTCCCCCCGTCTCGCCCTCTCTCCCCCCGTCTCGCCCTCTCTCCCCCCCGTCTCGCCCTCTCTCCCCCCCGTCTCGCCCTCTCTCCCCCCCGTCTCGCCCTCTCTCCCCCCCGTCTCGCCCTCTCTCCCCCCCGTCTCGCCCTCTCTCCCCCCCGTCTCGCCCTCTCTCCCCCCCGTCTCGCCCTCTCTCCCCCCCGTCTCGCCCTCTCTCCCCCCCGTCTCGCCCTCTCTCCCCCCCGTCTCGCCCTCTCTCCCCCCCGTCTCGCCCTCTCTCCCCCCCGTCTCGCCCTCTCTCCCCCCCGTCTCGCCCTCTCTCCCCCCCGTCTCGCCCTCTCTCCCCCCCGTCTCGCCCTCTCTCCCCCCCGTCTCGCCCTCTCTCCCCCCCGTCTCGCCCTCTCTCCCCCCCGTCTCGCCCTCTCTCCCCCCCGTCTCGCCCTCTCTCCCCCCCGTCTCGCCCTCTCTCCCCCCCGTCTCGCCCTCTCTCCCCCCCGTCTCGCCCTCTCTCCCCCCCGTCTCGCCCTCTCTCCCCCCCGTCTCGCCCTCTCTCCCCCCCGTCTCGCCCTCTCTCCCCCCCGTCTCGCCCTCTCTCCCCCCCGTCTCGCCCTCTCTCCCCCCCGTCTCGCCCTCTCTCCCCCCCGTCTCGCCCTCTCTCCCCCCCGTCTCGCCCTCTCTCCCCCCCGTCTCGCCCTCTCTCCCCCCCGTCTCGCCCTCTCTCCCCCCCGTCTCGCCCTCTCTCCCCCCCGTCTCGCCCTCTCTCCCCCCCGTCTCGCCCTCTCTCCCCCCCGTCTCGCCCTCTCTCCCCCCCGTCTCGCCCTCTCTCCCCCCCGTCTCGCCCTCTCTCCCCCCCGTCTCGCCCTCTCTCCCCCCCGTCTCGCCCTCTCTCCCCCCCGTCTCGCCCTCTCTCCCCCCCGTCTCGCCCTCTCTCCCCCCCGTCTCGCCCTCTCTCCCCCCCGTCTCGCCCTCTCTCCCCCCCGTCTCGCCCTCTCTCCCCCCCGTCTCGCCCTCTCTCCCCCCCGTCTCGCCCTCTCTCCCCCCCGTCTCGCCCTCTCTCCCCCCCGTCTCGCCCTCTCTCCCCCCCGTCTCGCCCTCTCTCCCCCCCGTCTCGCCCTCTCTCCCCCCCGTCTCGCCCTCTCTCCCCCCCGTCTCGCCCTCTCTCCCCCCCGTCTCGCCCTCTCTCCCCCCCGTCTCGCCCTCTCTCCCCCCCGTCTCGCCCTCTCTCCCCCCCGTCTCGCCCTCTCTCCCCCCGTCTCGCCCTCTCTCCCCCCGTCTCGCCCTCTCTCCCCCCGTCTCGCCCTCTCTCCCCCCGTCTCGCCCTCTCTCCCCCCGTCTCGCCCTCTCTCCCCCCGTCTCGCCCTCTCTCCCCCCGTCTCGCCCTCTCTCCCCCCGTCTCGCCCTCTCTCCCCCCGTCTCGCCCTCTCTCCCCCCGTCTCGCCCTCTCTCCCCCCGTCTCGCCCTCTCTCCCCCCGTCTCGCCCTCTCTCCCCCCGTCTCGCCCTCTCTCCCCCCGTCTCGCCCTCTCTCCCCCCGTCTCGCCCTCTCTCCCCCCGTCTCGCCCTCTCTCCCCCTGTCTCGCCGTCTCGCCCTCTCTCCCCCTGTCTCGCCGTCTCGCCCTCTCTCCCCCTGTCTCGCCCTCCCTGTCTCGCCCTCTCCCTCCGTCTCGCCCTCTCCCTCCCTGTCTCGCCCTCTCCCTCCCTGTCTCGCCCTCTCCCTCCCTGTCTCGCCCTCTCCCTCCCTGTCTCGCCCTCTCCCTCCCTGTCTCGCCCTCTCCCTCCCTGTCTCGCCCTCTCTCCCCGTCTCCCTCCCTGTCTCGCCCTCTCTCCCCGTCTCCCTCCCTGTCTCGCCCTCTCTCCCCGTCTCCCTCCCTGTCTCGCCCTCTCTCCCCGTCTCCCTCCCTGTCTCACCCTCTCTCCCCGTCTCCCTCCCTCTCTCTCCCTCCCTCCCTGTCTCGCCCTCTCTCTCCCTCCCTCCCTGTCTCGCCCTCTCTCTCCCTCCCTCCCTGTCTCGCCCTCTCTCTCCCTCCCTCCCTGTCTCGCCCTCTCTCTCCCTCCCTCCCTGTCTCGCCCTCTCTCTCCCTCCCTCCCTGTCTCGCCCTCTCTCTCCCTCCCTCCCTGTCTCGCCCTCTCTCTCCCTCCCTGTCTCGCCCTCTCTCTCTCTCACTCCCCCTCTCCCTCCCTGTTTCGCCCTCTCTCCCCCTCACCCCCTCTCCCTCCGTCTCGCCCTCTCTCCCTCTCCCTCCCTGTCTCGCCCTCTCTCCCTCTCCCTCCTTGTCTCGCCCCCTCTCCCTCCCCGTCTCGCCCCCTCTCCCTCCCCGTCTCGCCCCCTCTCCCTCCCCGTCTCCCTCCCTGTCTCGCCCTCTCCCTCCCTGTCTCGCCCTCTCTCTCCCTCCCTCCCTCCCTGTCTCGCCCTCTCTCTCCCTCCCTCCCTGTCTCGCCCTCTCTCTCCCTCCCTCCCTGCCTGTCTCGCCCTCTCTCTCCCTCCCTCCCTCCCTGTCTCGCCCTCTCTCTCCCTCCCTCCCTCCCTGTCTCGCCCTCTCTCTCCCTCCCTCCCTGTCTCGCCCTCTCTCTCCCTCCCTCCCTGTCTCGCCCTCTCTCTCCCTCCCTCCCTCCCTGTCTCGCCCTCTCTCTCCCTCCCTCCCTCCCTGTCTCGCCCTCTCTCTCCCTCCCTCCCTCCCTGTCTCGCCCTCTCTCTCCCTCCCTCCCTCCCTGTCTCGCCCTCTCTCTCCCTGTCTCGCCCTCTCTCCCTCTCCCTCCCTGTCTCGCCCTCTCTCCCTCTCCCTCCCTGTCTCGCCCTCTCTCCCTCTCCCTCCCTGTCTCGCCCTCTCCCTCCCTGTCTCGCCCTCTCCCTCCCTGTCTCGCCCTCTTCCTCCCCGTCTCCCTCCCTGTCTCGCCCTCTCTCTCCCTGTCTCGCCCTCTCTCTCCCTGTCTCGCCCTCTCTCTCCCTCCCTCCCTCCCTGTCTCGCCCTCTCTCTCCCTCCCTCCCTCCCTCCCTGTCTCGCCCTCTCTCTCCCTCCCTCCCTCCCTGTCTCGCCCTCCCTCTCCCTCCCTCCCTCCCTGTCTCGCCCTCTCTCTCCCTCCCTCCCTGTCTCGCCCTCTCTCTCCCTCCCTCCCTGTCTCGCCCTCTCTCTCCCTCCCTCCCTGTCTCGCCCTCTCTCTCCCTCCCTCCCTGTCTCGCCCTCTCTCTCCCTGTCTCGCCCTCTCTCCCTCTCCCTCCCTGTCTCGCCCTCTCTCCCTCTCCCTCCCTGTCTCGCCCTCTCTCCCTCTCCCTCCCTGTCTCGCCCTCTCTCCCTCTCCCTCCCTGTCTCGCCCTCTCTCCCTCTCCCTCCCTGTCTCGCCCTCTCCCTCCCTGTCTCGCCCTCTCCCTCCCTGTCTCGCCCTCTCCCTCCCCGTCTCCCCCTCTCCCTCCCCGTCTCCCCCTCTCCCTCCCCGTCTCCCTCCCTGTCTCGCCCTCTCTCTCCCTGTCTCGCCCTCTCTCTCCCTCCCTCCCTGTCTCGCCCTCTCCCTCCCCGTCTCCCTCCCTGTCTCGCCCTCTCCCTCCCCGTCTCCCTCCCTGTCTCGCCCTCTCCCTCCCCGTCTCCCTCCCTGTCTCGCCCTCTCTCTCCCTCCCCGTCTCCCTCCCTGTCTCGCCCTCTCTCTCCCTCCCCGTCTCCCTCCCTGTCTCGCCCTCTCTCTCCCTCCCTCCCTGTCTCGCCCTCTCTCTCCCTCCCTCCCTGTCTCGCCCTCTCTCTCCCTCCCTCCCTGTCTCGCCCTCTCTCTCCCTCCCTCCCTGTCTCGCCCTCTCTCTCCCTCCCTCCCTGTCTCGCCCTCTCTCTCCCTCCCTCCCTGTCTCGCCCTCTCTCTCCCTCCCTCCCTGTCTCGCCCTCTCTCTCCCTCCCTCCCTGTCTCGCCCTCTCTCTCCCTCCCTCCCTGTCTCGCCCTCTCTCTCCCTCCCTCCCTGTCTCGCCCTCTCTCTCCCTCCCTCCCTGTCTCGCCCTCTCTCTCCCTCCCTCCCTGTCTCGCCCTCTCTCTCCCTGTCTCGCCCTCTCCCTCCCTGTCTCGCCCTCTCCCTCCCCGTCTCCCTCCCTGTCTCGCCCTCTCTCTCCCTCCCTCCCTCCCTGTCTCGCCCTCTCTCTCCCTCCCTCCCTCCCTGTCTCGCCCTCTCTCTCCCTCCCTCCCTGTCTCGCCCTCTCTCTCCCTCCCTCCCTCCCTGTCTCGCCCTCTCTCTCCCTCCCTCCCTGTCTCGCCCTCTCTCTCCCTCCCTCCCTGTCTCGCCCTCTCTCTCCCTCCCTCTCCCTCCCTCCCTCCCTCTCCCTCCCTCCCTGTCTCGCCCTCTCTCTCCCTCCCTCCCTGTCTCGCCCTCTGCCTCCCTCCCTCCCTGTCTCGCCCTCTGCCTCCCTCCCTCCCTGTCTCGCCCTCTCTCTCCCTCCCTCCCTGTCTCGCCCTCTCTCTCCCTCCCTCCCTGTCTCGCCCTCTCCCTCCCCGTCTCGCCCTCTCTCCCCCCCTCTCTCTTCTCTCCCTCTCTTGCAAGTAATTAACAACCAGGGTCAATAGAAAGAGTTAAGCAGCTTTACAACTGATCCTAAGGAAATCAATTTCCTATTTCTCAGAATTTATCTAATTCCAAGATTTGAAGAAACAACAGGAAAAAAAATTGAACCAGTTGCCAAAATTCTGTGTCATTGTTAAAATACATGCAACGCCAAAGAAACCTCTGCTCTCTAGAGATTAGGAGAATAAACTTCTGATTTTATACAACGGTTTCATGGAAAAAATATTAGGGAAAGAGACATGTCAAAAGAGCATGGTGACTTTTTAAAATCGTGATGATACGTACAAGTGCCTAATGAACTGCTTTGATATGCAACTGTACTGTGCTTCTAAACAAATGAAAAATTCTGATAAACATTTCTAGACAAATTTTCTATTGACCAGCCAGCTAACAGTTGAGCAATAAACAGTGAATGCAACCATTACAGTTCTGAGTTGCAGAAAATTTGCTCTGTATCAAATTACTGCTACAAAGTCTAACAAACATCTGTACTGGGTTTGCTTCCCAGAAACTGATATTCAGAAGGTACCAAGTATTTCCTTTGTTTTGATGTCACAGCTCAATTGACACCACGGACTTTTTTATTTTTTGCAATCCTTCTTTAAGGTGAGATGTAAAACTGACACCCCATCTGCCCTATTAGGTGGGTGCAAAAGATCCCTTGGCACTATTTAGTGTCCTGGCCAATATTTATTCCTCAACATCACAAAAACAGATTACCTGGTCGTTATCACATTGTTGTTTGAAGGAACTGGCTGAGAGAAAACTGCTGCCATGTTTCCTACATTACAAGAGTGACTGCACTTCAAAGATACTCCATGGGCTGTAAAGCACTTTGGAAAGTCCTATGGTCATGAAAGGTGCTATATAAATGAATCATAGTTTTACAGTACAGGATCAGGCCCTTCAGCCCAACGCGCCTGCGCCGACCATCAAACACCTGTCCTAACTAATCCCATTTCCCCGCACTTGGCCCGTAGCCTTGTATGTTATGGCAGTTCAAGTGCTCATCTAAATATTTCTTGAATGTCGTGAGTGTTCCTCCCTCTACCACCCCTTCAGGCAGTGCGTTCCAGATTCCAAACACCCTCTGGGTGAAAAAATTCCTCTCTAAACCTCCTGCCCTTCACCTTAAATCTAAGCCCCCTAGTTACTGACCTCTCCGCTAGGGAAAAAGTTTCTTCCTATCTATCCTATCAATGCCCCTCATAATTTTGTATACCTCAATCAGGTCCCTCGTCAGCCTTCTCTGCTCCAAGGAAAACAACCCCAGCCTATCTAGTCTGTCTTCATAAATGAAATGCTCCAGCCCAGGCAATATCCTGGTGAATCTCCTCTGCACCTTCTCCATTGCAAGCACATCCTTCCTATAGTGTGGTGACCAGAACTGTACACAGTACTCCAGCTGTGGCCTAACTAGCATTTTATACAGCTCCATCATAACCTCCCTGCTCTTATATTCTATGCCTCAGCTAATATGCCTTCCTAACTACCTGCGAGTCCATTTTTTAATCCATTCAAGCAGAAAATTTGTAGTAATCTGAAACCTGTAAACACGAAGCTAGCAAAAGGTTTGTCAGCACTTTATTTTTTTTTTATTCTTTCAAGGGATGTGGGTGTCACTGGCTTGGCCAGAATTTATTGCCCATCCCCAATTGCCCTTGAGAAGGTGGTGGTGAGCTGCCTTCTTGGTAGGTACACCCACAGTGCTGTAAGGGAGTTCCAGGATTTTGACCAAGCAACAGTGAAGGAACGGTGATATAGTTCCAAGTCAGGACGGTGAGTGGCTTGGAGGGGAACTTGCAGGTGGTGGTGTGCCCATGCATCTGCTGCCCTTGTCCTTCTAGTTAGTCGCGGGTTTGGAAGGTGCTGTCTAAGGAGTCTTGGTTGTTGCTGCAGTGCATCTTATAGATGATAGACACTGCTGCCACTGTGCATTGGTGACAGAGGGAGTCAATGTTTGTGGATGGGGTGCCAATCAAGCAGCCTGCTTTGTCCTGGATGAAGTCGAGCTTCTTGAGTGTTGTTGGAGCTGCTGCCATCCAGGCAAGTGGAGAGTATTCCATCACACTCCTGACTTGTGCCTTGTAGGTGGTGGACAGGCTTTGGGGAGTCAGGTGGCGAGTTACGCACCGCAGGATTCCTAGCCTCTGAGATGCATTTATATGGCAACTCCAGTTCAGTTTCTGGTCAATGGTAACACCCAAAATGTTGATTGCGTGGGATTCAGCGATGGTAATGCCACTGAATGTCATGGGGAGATAGTTAGATTCTCTCTTGTTGGAAATGGTCATTGCCTGGCACTTGTGTGGCGCAAATATTACTTTCCACTGAACAGCCCAAGCCTGGATAATGTCCAGGTTTTGCTGCATTTCTACACGGACTGCTTCAGTGTCTGAGGAATCACGAACGGTGCTGAACATTGTGCAATCATCAGCGAACATCCCCACTTCTGACCTTATGAAGGGAAGGTCATTGATGAAGCAGCTGAAGATGGTTGGGCCTAGGATACTACGCTGAGAGCTCCTGCAGTGATGTCCCTGAGCTCAGATGATTGACCTCCAACAACCACAACCATCTTTCTCTGCGCTAGGTACAACTCCAACCCAATGATTCCCATTGACTCCAGTTTGTTAGGCATCCTTGATGCCATGCTCGATTAAATGCTGCCTTGATGTCAAGGGCAGTCACTTTCACCTCATCTCTTGAGTTCAGCTCTTATGTTTATGCTTGAACCAAGGCTGTAATGAGGTCAGGGGCTGAGTGGCCCTGGTGGAACCCAAACGGAGTATCACTGAGCAGGTTATTGCTAAGCAAGTGCTGCTTGATAGCACGGTCAACGACACCTTCCATCATTTTACTGATGACCGAGAGTAGACTGATGGGGCGGTAACTGGCCGGGTTGGATTTGTCCTGCTTTTTGTGTACTTGTCAAACCTGGGCAATTTTCCACATAGCCGGGTAGATGCCAGTGTTGTCGCTGTACTGGAACAGTTTGGCTAGGGCGCAGCTAGTTCTGGAGGGCAGGTCTTCAGTACTATTGCCGGAATGTTGTCAGGGACCATAGCCTTTGAAGTATCCAGAGCCTTCAGTCGTTTCTTGATATCACGTGGAGTGAATCGAATTGGCTGAAGACTGGCATCTGTGATGCTGGGGACATCAGGAGGAGGCAGAGATGGATCATCCACTCAGCACTTCTGGCTGAAGATGGATGCAAATGCTTCCGCCTTATCTTTTATCACTGATGTGCTGGGCTCCCCGATCATTGAGGCTGGGGATATTTGTGGAGCCACCTCCTCCAGTTAGTTGTTTAATTGTCCAACAGCATTCATGGCTAGATGTGTCAGGACTGCAGAGCTTAGATCTGATCCGAAGGTGTGGGATCGCTGATCTCTGTCGATCACATGCTGCTTATGCTAATTGGCATGCAAGTATTCCTGGGTTGTAGCTTCACCAGGTTGACATCTCATTTTGAGGTATGCCTGGTGCTGCTCCTGCACTCTTCATTGAGCCAAGGTTGATCCCCCAGCTTGATGGTAATGGTAGAGTCAGGTATATGCCGAGTCATGAGTTTACAGATTGTGGTTGAGTACAATTCTGCTGTTGTTGATGGCCCACAGCGCCTCATGGATGCCCAGCTTTGTGTTGCTAGATCTGTTCGAAATTTATCCCATTTAGCATGGTGGTAGTGCCACACAACACGATGGAGGGTATCCTCAATGTGAAGGCGGGACTTCGTCTCCACAAGGACTGTGCGGTGGTCACTCCTACCAATATTGTCACGGACAGATGCATCTGCAGCATAGATTGGGAGGACAGATTAGGGAATGCCGGTGGGACAGGACATACACAGAGATGGTGATTGCGGTGTCTAGGACATTGTCTGTAAAGTATGATTCCGTGAGTATGACTATGTCAGGCTGTTGCTTGACTGGTCTGTGGGACAGCTCTCCCAACTTTGGCACAAGCCCCCACATGTTCGTAAGGAAGACTTTGCAGGTTTGACAGGGCTAGGTTTGCCATTGTCGTTTCCGGTGCCTAGGTTGCTGCCGGGTGGTCCGTCCGTTTTCATTCCTTATTAACTTAGTAGCGGTTTGATACAACTAAGTGGCTTGCTAGGCCATTTCAGAAGGTATTTAAGAGTCAACCACATTGCTGTGGGTCTGGAGTCACATGTAGACCAGACCGGGTAAGGACAGCAGATTTCCTTCCCTAAAGGACATGAGTGAACTTTATTCTGAGTGAACATTCCTTCTTTCAGCTGCTTCAATACTTAATACTGCTGGATTGTCATGAATTGTTAACGCAATAGGTCGATAACAATTTCACATGCAAATTAACTAGCCAGTCATGAAAATAATAATTTCCTGAAGACGTTGAAATATTTTGAACATTTGGATGCTTAACTACTTCAAGACTAGCTGAATTCTAATGGGAGCTTTTCTCCACTTGCGTTCAAAAAATAAAATGATTTTGAAAATTTATATCTACCAAAGCCAACCCCAAGATCTTTTCATTCGTAGCAGTGGTGTAGAGTTCTTGTAGAGGAATAGTAGAAAATATTGATTTAGGCGCCAGCCTTGGCTCAGATCTCTGAGTCAGAAGGTTGTGGGTTAGAGCCCCACTCAAGGATTCATATTCTCAGCTGGCACTACATTGCAGGACTGAGGCAGTACTGTCCTATCAGAGGTGCCATTAAACATTCTATTTACTTATTCAAATGGGCATAAAAGATCCCATGGCACTGTTCGAAGAAGAGCAGAGAGGTTTTCCAGAGTCCTGGCCAACATCTAATTCTTCCACCAACACAACTAAGACAGTTTAATTGTCATTTATCTCATTGCTGTTTGTGAAGCCTTGCTGAGAACAAACTGGTCACTGGCTTTTCCTACATTAGAACAGACAGTATACTTTAAAAGTAATTTATTAGCTGGGAAACACTTTGGGATAGCCTGAGGTTGTAAAAGGTGCTATATAAATGCAGGGTTTTTTCCTTCTTTATGAAAATCAGAGATCAGAAAGTCTAGGAGAATATTTGCATTTTATAGAAGAAAATATTGTCCTTCTTTGAATTTTAATTAGCTTTTTTTTTTTAGAAGCATGACTTTTAAACCACTTTGGCCATTCCCTGTTGTTTGATAGTAAACGGCACGGTTACAAATTCGGACCATCCCAAGAGCTACCAAACCCAGCAAACTATTTACAGGCTGGGAAATCTGAAGCCCCAGCCATTAATGTTGCTTGCGAGTGTTTTGTAGTTCTGCATTGGCTCACAGGGCATCATTATTGCTGTCCACTACTGAGACGCCCTAGTACAGGCCCCTTCGCTGATTCACTGGAGTGGTCCCTCCAGAAAGATACCCTTTTAAAAAAAAATAAATTCAATTTGAATATACAATGAATGGTAGGACCCTAGGAAGTACATAAGGTGAGAGGGACCTTGGTGTACTTGTCCATCGATCACTGAAGGCAGCAGCACAGGTTGATAAGGTGGTTAGGAAGGCATACGGGATACTTGCCTTTATTAGCCGAGGCACAGAATATAAGAGCAGGGAGGTTATGATGCAGCTGCATAAAACGCTAGTTAGCCACAGCTGGAGTACTGTGTACAGTTCTGGGCACCACACTATAGGAAGGATATGATTGCACTGGAGAGGGTGCAGGATGTTGCCTGGGCTGGAGCATTTCAGCTATGAAGAGAGACTGAAAAGGCGAGGGTTGTTTTCCTTAGAATGCAGAAGGATGAAGGGAGACCTGATTGAGGTATACAAAATTGAGGGGCATTGATAGGTTAGATAGGAAGAAACTTTTTCCCTTAGCGGAGGGGTCAATAACCAGGGGGCATAGATTTAAGATAAGGGGCAGGAGGTTTAGAGGGGATTTGAGAAAAATTTTCACCCAGATGTTGGTTGGAATCTGGAATGCACTGCCTGAAGGGGTGGTAAAGGCAGGAACCCTCACAACATTTAAGTATTTAGATGAGCACTTGAAACGTCATAGCATACAAGGCTATGGGCCAAGTGCTGGAAAATGGGATTAGAACAGTTAGGTGCTTGATGGCCGGCACAGACACGATGGGCCAAAGGGCCTGTTTCTGTGCTGTATGACTCTATGGGCAAGGTTTTCTTCTACAAAACAGCAGAGTAACAAAACAAAAACTCTCACTAAGTTTTCCTTCCCTTTCAGATAGAAATATATAGAAGCTACAACAAGGAAACAGGTTATTCGGCCTAACCAGCATGTCAATAAATTGCATCACATCTTAGACCTCAAAAGTACCCACAAGGGCCATATCACTACTGGAAACTGCTGCTACGTGGAAGTTTAATTTATAATTTTAGAAAGTGCATGCATGTCTTTTGAATCATTTTTCATAATATAATAGAGCGCAAGATAATATGCCAATAAAAGAATAGCTCTCTTTGCAGGGGAGGCGGTGGCGTAGTGGTAATGTCACTGGACTAGTAATCTAGAGGTCCAGGCTAGTCCTCTGGGGTCTTGGGTTTGAATCCCACCATGGCAGATGGTGAAATCTGAATTCAATTAACAAATCTGGAATTTAAAAAAATGCTAGTCTAATGACGACCATGAAACCATTGTTGATTGTTGTAAAGACCCATCTGGTTCACTAATGTCCTTTAGGGAAGGAAATCTGCTGTCCTTACCTGGTCTGGCCCACGTGACTCCAGACCCACAGCAATGTGGATGACTCATAAATGCCCTCTGAAGTGGCCTAGCAAGCCACTCAGTTCAAGAGCAGTTAGGGATGGGCAATAAATGCTGGCCTAGTCAGTGATGCCCACATCCCAAAAATAAATTTAAAAAAGAATTTTTTTAAGGAAGCAGCTAGAACTAATACACCACCAGAGGCTGCTTTTGGATATACTGGCTTCCGGGGGGGAAAAACTCTGTTCTTTAGAGGTCTTTCAGGTCAATGTACTAATTTGTTCCGATGCATCATTTTAAGACACTACAATCTGGTCTGACTAGGATTAGTAATCTAGTTGTTGTTTTAGAGTGTACTATTGGTGACAGCTGGTCAAATAAATCAGGTCATGGCATTATATACTGAGATACTCATAACCGATCTTCAACTAAATCATCAGTAATGTACTGGAGATTGTACTCGGCATGTCAAATTAGACTCTGCTTTAATGAAGTAACTTGAAGCACTATAAATAAAATTAAAAGCAGCTGGTTGTTTTATGTAGCTTTGTATTAGTTTGAATTTTTCTTTAAATCGTCACATCTGCTCTGGTCTTAAGTGGCAATCAGCACTGAATTCTACCCCTTTTTGAACAAACTTGACAAATCTTTTGTCAGATTTGAAATAAATGTTGATTCAAGCGATTGATAGTTTGCATGAGTGATTGCTATAGCTGATCTAATATAAATAAATATTGCATAATATAATTTTAACAACATTTCAGAGTTTATCACAGATCTCGACTTTGCTAAAAGTTTGGAGTTACTCAGTAATCACCCGCTTGCAATGTTAAAGCAGTTATAGTGCAATTTAGAGACAATAAATATAAAAATATCCCGTGTAAAAATATATTTTCGTGCCGCCACCTATTTTCTCTGCAGAATACAGAATGTTTATTCATAGAGTGCCCTACCTTATACCTGTGTCTTTTGCAGTTATGGCAACTGAGGTAAAAAAAAAATATATATAATTCAGGCTTTAGGGAAAGAAACAGCAAAAAAAAGTCTGAAAATGTCAGAGCTGCTACTAGGTACAATTCATGCCAAGGAATACTATGGGACTAGGTGAGTTGCTCTTGCAGAGAGCAGCACAGACACGGCAGGCCAAATAGCCTCCTTCTATGCTGTAACCATTTTATGATTCTACTTCAACTAAATATCTCTCAAACTCTAAACAGGAACATCTACTGGCATCAGATCACCTTCACTCAAACTTTCACTTTAAAAATATCCTCTGGAGCAATCATCATTC
Source organism: Heterodontus francisci (assembly GCF_036365525.1). Lineage (NCBI taxonomy): Eukaryota > Metazoa > Chordata > Chondrichthyes > Heterodontiformes > Heterodontidae > Heterodontus > Heterodontus francisci. Next base: position 31,434,569 of record NC_090376.1, on the reverse strand, counting down.
TTGGTAAAAAGTAGCTAAACTTCACCAAGCCTAAATATTTTGTAAGTAGGAATGTTCTCCATTTTTAAAAATTCATAATTTATCTCAAACTCTCAAGTCTATCTGGACACACAGCCTGTACTATTGAGAGGAGTATCCTGCTTACAGACATCAAAATGTCCTCTACTGTTGTCAATCAGAGATACACATTGCCACACATGTAGGATGTGCTGATCTGATTTTCCATCATCGCTTCTGTTACTACCCTGTCCAGCACAGCTCAGATTGGACAAAATGGAAGAATCAAATCTATGCCCTCTCAAACACTGACCATTAGTATCCCAATGCTCAGTATCATCATGCTACACATAGACACTTTTTATAAAGTACTCTGGGGGCCAAATTGGTAAACCCCTGAAAACAGGATTACAATTCAAGATTAACACATGCCTGTCAATTGAAATGGCATGCAGCATGGCATCTTTGTGCTGCCAATTCACCATCATGATTTCTGCATGGAACCTGCAAAAACTGCACTGCTCATTGGCTACACCCATTAGCAGAGGGCCCAAAATCATAACTTACTTTGCACCACTTCAAGTTAGCCTGCACCTCTTAAAAGGGAGGTACATTGTGGCTGGAGTAGGTGCTGGCAATCAAGCCGAAAGTGTCCTGGGAAATAGTGAGGAATGGCAGAGCATGGAAGGGAGCAGGCTCCAAGGCTTTCAGATGCTAAACTGGAGGTCTAGGTGGAGGAGGTGGGAGGAGGAGTGATCGCCTGAATCTGCAAGGAGAGGGGTGGAGAGAAGGCTATCTGGACACAAGCTGAAAAGGGAGTTGGAGCAGCTAGCTGAGGAGGTCAATACCAGGAGTCAAGCCCCAAGGTCCTGGATGCAGTGCCGTAAAAAGTTCAATGACCTCACGAGTTGTCAAGGTCAATGACTGCATCTTCAAATGCCATATTTCACCAACTGCACCATTAGCCTCAGACACTGTTCAATTCACTACACCCCTATCACTCAGGTCTAATATTCACATGCTTCAGCTCACCTGCATCTCACCACAGCTGCAAGCCTCACATCAACATCTCAAAGCTTGTACGCACTGCCAGCTATTCAACCATGACAGCCAGATCAGCCAAACAGATTGCACTACACTCACTGACTCATTTCCCTCTCTCTTGCAGGGCAAGGTGGTGCACAATTTAGAGGCATCAGGAGCTAATGGAGGGGGACAGGCACACCTGCATCTCCTGACCCTCATGGAGCAGACAGTGCTGTCCATTATTGGAACAGCCATTGCTGTGGCCGTGACCAGTGGCAGAGCTGAAACCATCAGAGATGATGGTATCCTCATACATAATCCTCCTCCTCACATCCCACTTCCTTCTCATTCCACAATCTCTTCTCATTTACAAGATGAAGTAAGCATGCAGCTCTTGCTTTCCCCCCTTCCTCTCACCGTTATCTCATACTTGTGCCTTTTTCATTTCAGATGCCCAAGAGGTGCAGCCTGTTCAGGCAGTGTAGATACACTAAGAAGAGAGAGTGATAATAAAGACATAGCACCCACCACTTTATCTTACACTTGCAGCTACCAGCTCAGATACTGACACTGCACATACCTTACAGCGAAGATCAGAGTTGGGATCTATAATGGTGAGACACCAGGCCCAAGTGGCCTGCAGCCAGGAAGCAAGGACACCACAAGTGCCAGTTTGCCAATTCGCCAAAGGGTGAGATCGCATACAGAGGACTCAAATGAGAACTTCAAAGGGGCAGCCTACAAAAGAACAAATTGCTTGGTGCATTGTGAATCCTGCCAGAAAGCCAATTGTCAAGGTCCATGCAGGAGCTCAGCCTTTAACATGGCTTTGCGCAGTGCTTGGAGCCCATCCTTTCCAGCATGGAAGTGTTAGTCAACTGTTCGCACACTTGTGGACCGAACCATGATGCAGAGTCTGATCGCCAATGTCGCAATTTCCATTGCTTCACAAGTAGGAACTATCAATATTTGAGTGCAGTGGAAGGTCAGATTACTGCCATGCAAGCTCAGACTGCTGCCATCATGGCTGTGGATTACAGTGTTCAAAGGGGCTTGAAGGGTCTTACAATTGTCCAGCAATCTGTTCTCCAATTGATTACTAGGATTGCTGAGGTACCACCCCAGTGGAGTCTCAGGAAAGCAGTATTCGCCCTCCCACCCCTCCACTTCTTCAGTGCCCTTGCAGCTGTCTGGCAGTTAGCCAGTCCAGACTGCTGCTGCCCATACCGAGACAGAGTAGTCCACAGGCTTTGAGGCCCAAGTCTGCTTCAGGTCTTCCTCCAAGGCCATCTGCAGTCTCGCCCATTGAAAATCAGAAGCTTTCCACCAGCCATGCTGTAGACACTGGGGGAACACTTCATAGGCGCATTAGGACGCATGGCAGACTCTAACAGAATATATAAGTATGAGCAGTTTATGTTTGCATGCAATATGGTATGACTTCATTCATAAATTTGGTTTGGTGTGGGAACAGAACTGAATTTTCGAGAACAGAATAATATGGGGACATTTAAGGTGAAATAATTAATCAATCATGTACTATTAATAAACTAACTTCATAGCTTCAGGGCTGCACAGACAGCTTATCAGTAGGAGTAGACTAACAAGAGAAAACTAACAGGACAGTTGTAAGCCGCTTCATAACAGCCTATTGTATAGCAATCAGCCTAACATTCCAAGGAGATGGGGGGGATGAGAAACTGCTGGAATGGGAGGTGAGAAGGCAGTACCCCAATCAGGCCATGACATCAAGAAACTGCAAAGTTTGTAAACCAATTGGGAACATAAAGGGAGTGTCACTGATGTGTATGAAGAACTATAAGAAAGGCTTGATTTCCCTGCTCAGACAGGAGAGGGCAGGAGAGGAGAGAAGAGCCACGGTGTTGTTGCTGTTTGCTTTGCTGATGATGTAACCAAAGAAGTACTGCAATAAAGTTTCTTAAAGCTACAGTCGGACTTCGTCTCTCTTTGTGTAACTAATGGGATCCAACAACTTGGCGTAGTCGGCAGGATCGCTGGAGGATTAAGACCGAAGCCACAGACATCGAACCTATTGGCGCCCCCAGAGGTAAGGACTCCTCTTTATGTTAAAAGTCCTTGGTCATTGTCTAAATTTCGGTTCCCTGCCACACAATCCCGAACTTGGCGGTATTTGACGGAAATACACTTTCTTGTGCGGCTCGAGACCCCCTTTCTAGACGTCTAACTTGGCAGTATTTGACGAAATACCTATTTGGCGAAAAGCCCGACGGCTCAAGACCTACTTCCCTACCTGAATGGATAAAACGACAGACGAAGGCAACCGACAGTTACCAACTACCGTCAAAGGTGGGCGGGCCCCTCCTGATGTTCCCGAAGATGAAATACTTCGGCAGTTGAAAGAATATGTAGAGCAACAGTTTAATCTGGCTAAAGCATACACCGAAATTGGGCAAAAATATGGCACCTCCACAGGACAGTGGTCCCTAGAAGACATAAAGAGAGTCTGGGGAAAAACAACCCATTTAAAGGATAAAGAACGGACCCAATGGTCCCTAGCTGTAATGGGCCAGATTCGGCAGCGCAACGAGATTATGCGACAAGCCCAATGTGATCGCGACCTAACGAGTGCAAAGGATCAATTGAAGGCGGTCTGCGAGCAACTGAAAATTGAAAAGCTTGCAAAGGAAAAGCTAGAGGTTGAAAAACAATCTGAAAAGGAAAGGCTACAGATTGAAATTAAAGAGCTTAAAAAACAAGTACAAGACCAGCAGACGACCCAACCGAAGGAACTGGGACAGCTCTGCAAACCCCGCCGACCACCTCCACGAACCCCGCCGACCACCTCCAACTAACTTGTATCCGAGTTTGAAATCGTTACAAACGGAACGACGGAGGATGCAACTGCATGAAGCAGGTCTAGCCGAGTCTTCCAGTGAAGAAAGTGACAATGATGATGGGTTACTGTTTCCGTGACCAGCTCCCCTTAAACAGAAACGTGTTAAGGTCAAGACGGAAAAGAAGACTGTGAACGGTAGCGAGGTCACCACGGCCAAGCACAACGCGTACTGGACACAAGTCCCGGCTTCCCCTGAGAAAATCCACAAGATTGCCTGACCCGAAGAAAGAGGGTCTGAAAACATGGGAGGAGCTGGAACGATTGAAGGGAATTTACAATCTCCATCCATGGGACGGGGTACAGATTCTGACCGTAATGGTGCCCGGGCGAGCAAGCCAAAAGCTAAGGAGAGAGGTCCAAATTGCTTTGGGTGAAGATGGTCAGCTACTAGACGCCAGATGGACTGAGATTAACAAGTGGTTGCGAGAGTTTTGTCCTGCAAAAACGGACTGGGGCAAAGTTGCAGCCTGTCAGCAGAAGAACTCCGAGGACGTGCGGGAGTATGAAGACAGGTTCAGGTCTACCTGGGTGAAATACTCAGGCATAGTAGACCCTACTCCAGAGGATCTGGACGACACCAGTTTTGGACCCTTAAAATCCGCTTTTGTTGAAGGACTAAAGCCAGAACTATCTAAAATACTGAAGGCCACTCTACCGGAGTGGGACGCGGTAAGAGTAAAATACTCAGAGTTAATTGACAGATGCGCTCAGCTGGACAGGGATATGGGAGTCAAGCTTCGAGTCATGCAGACGGATCCAGTACCGAAAGAGCCTGACAAAGAGCAAGTTACACGACCCTGCCCCTGTTACTACTGCGGGAAGGCAGGCCATTGGGCTAAGGCGTGTAGAGCTAGAGGACGAGGCAGAGGACGCCAAGGACGCAACCCGGCACCCAAACCAGCTCCCTGCACTGATGCCAACGACCTCTTTGAGAAGTTCAAACGATTGACGCCCCAGCAACAGAAGATGTCCTCCTTACTCGATGCGACAAAAAACTAGAGGAGCCCTCCCTCGCCCTTTCGGCGCCTCTCCTAGCGCTAGTAGAAAATAGAAAAGATGGATTGTATGTAACTGCAAGGGTGGGTGATCAAGACATTGACTTCTTATTGGATACCGGAGCCGAATTAACGTGTCTACCTCAACAATACGGAAACTCCCTACCGATGGACGGTAAGACTAAAAGAGCTTACGCAGCTGGGGGCCATGGGTTGGTAATTAAGAGGACCCAGCCCGTACACATCGGTCTTGGTCCGCACGAATTGATAACACCGGTCTGGGTAGGTCCGGTGGACCAAGCACTCCTCGGTATGGACGTTCTCACTCAGCTGAACTCCTCGTTGCATTTCGAAGGCGGCCAGGTAACTTGGTCTATCAGAAGTTTGAAGAAAGAGCAGCTGAGGGAACACCTAATATGGGCCCAGGATAAGAACGATTGTCGGCTATTTCAGATGGAACCGGCAATGTTTACGGGATCTGCTCCGCCCTGTACTAAGCAATACCCCATCAGTCAAACATCTATTGCAGGAATCCTACCCATAATTAGACAGCTAGAGGAGCGAGGCGTGCTGGTTAAAACACACAGTACCTCAAACAGCCCTGTGTGGCCAGTACGGAAGCCAAACGGGACTTGGCGGCTTACTATCGACTATAGAGAGGCTAACCAGTGTATTGATCAAAAGGCCCCTCTGGTAGCTGACCCCTCTACGGTATTTAATGCCCTGAAGCCGGAACATGAATGGTTCTCTGTTATCGATATGGCCAATGGATTTTGGTCGGTGCCACTGGCACCCGAAGTCCAACCATGGTTCGCCTTTACCATACAACAACAGTGTACCTGGACTCGCCTGCCGCAGGGTTTCCACAACAGCCCCACGGTATTTCATATGGCCCTACAAAACCATTTGAGGGAGTTACCTTCCATGTACTCCACGGTCATTCAGTACGTGGACGACATCCTGTTAGCCTCTGAGACAGAAGAACAGCACGAACAAGATCTGCGTACCCTGCTGGACCACCTTCATCAGAGAGGACACAAAGCCAGTATCGACAAAGCGCAGATAGCAGAAGGAGAGGTCGTGTACCTGGGACAAAAGATTTCGAAAGGAAAAAGGGAACTCACCCAGGACAGGACCGCCGCCATTCGGGCTGCCAAACTGCCCACCACTATCCAGGAGCTTAGGTCCTTTTTGGGTTTGTGTAACTTCAACAGAAACTGGATCGACTGCTACACACAGCTGGCTCAACCATTAACCGACCTCTTGAAGCGAAAGTGGGCCTCTAAAGAATCAGTTACCCTAACCAAAGAACTACAAGAAGCTTTCGAAAACTTAAAGAGGGCTTTGTGCTCAGCGCCAGCCCTGGGAATTCCCGACAACGGGGAACCATTTAACCTGTTTGTACACGAAAAAGAGGGATATATGACTGCCATACTGACACAGGAGCATGGGGACAAACAGAGACCTATTGGATACTATTCAAAAAGACTGGACACTGTTGCCCTAGGATGGGGCAGTTGTTGAAGAGCTATGGAAGCTACATGCCAAGCAGTAATGGCTACTGTAGGTCTGGTGTTGGATCAAAAGTTAACTGTCAAGTGTCCGCACACAGTCCACACATTGCTATCTAAGTGACAGCAGCCAGATGGACAACAGTCCTAGAGGCTCTCAATTTCCACATAGTCCGGGCCAGCCCAGTAAATCCGGCGACTATGCTCCCGTGGCCTGAAGAGAGGGAGGAAGAAGAACATGATTGTGTGGAGATTATGGAAGAAACAGAGGAGACAGCCCTAGCAGCAGAGGAAGCATTGCTCAACCCAGATTTAATCCTATTCACAGACGGATCCTCCTTTGTTGACAACGGTACACAGAAAGCAGGATGGGCAGTTACAACCCAACATGAAGTTGTGGAAGTGGGATGCCTGCCTTCAGGGACATCGGCCCAACAAGCCGAACTGCGAGCCCTGTTGGAAGCGTGTCGAATAGCAGAGGGGAAGACAGCTAATATTTACACAGACTCAAGGTATGCTTTTGGAGTCGCTCACGACTTTGGTCAGCTGTGGCGCAAAAGAGGATTTCTCACAGCTGCTGGTACACCTATTCGAAATGGGAAAGAGGTCCGAAACTTACTGGAGGCGATGCAATTGCCACAAAAGGTATCCATTTTGAAATGTAAAGCCCATACGAAAGACAACACCATAGAGGCAAAGGGGAATGCCCTAGCCGACAAGGCAGCCGCCTCGCAAGGTGATCCCCCGGACACACGGTCGCAAATATGTAAACTGAATGCGTCCCATTTAACATAAGACCTACAAGTGTTGCAGAGTGAATGTTCCAAAGAGGAAAAATGGACCTGGATAGAAGCAGGGATGAAGATATGTGATGACGGCATCTGGAGACAAAGGGACACCGAGAAACCCGTCGCATCACAGGTATCGGCAACTTGGGGTGACCCACCAGAGGGAGGGCACGATATCGTCCCAGGAATCTGGGTCTACGTGAAGAAAATACACAAAGAACCTTTGGGCGCCAAGTGGGAGGGACCTTTCCAAGTGCTACTGACCACCCAGTCAGCAGTTAAAGTCGAAGGAAAGAAAGCCTGGATACACGCCTCTCACGTAAAACGAGCGACCCGTGATTGAACGCTAAATTATTAATTGCTGCTAATTATTCACTGCTGATATGTTTAGAATTTGTATTATCATCTTTGCATGTATTTTAAGTAGTCGTTCACTTTTGACTTGTAAGTGTTGTTGTAAACAAGTAGCTGAAGCCCCTGCAAAACTTATGCCTTTACAGAGCTCCCGCAGGCCCCTCCTGTGGCACAAGCAGGCAACGTATTGAGTGTGACTCCTCCGGGTGTTGAAGGCTGTTTCTAGACAAATAGAGACCATTAAAGGCACCTAGGTGGGATCAAGGGAATGATTCTTAAAAGTGTTTTGAAGAATCAAAGGGGGGACTGTGGGAACAGAATTTTCGAGAACAGAATAATATGGGGGGGACATTTAAGGTGAAATAATTAATCAATCATGTACTACTAATAAACTAACTTCATAGCTTCAGGGCTGCACAGACAGCTTATCAGTAGGAGTAGACTAACAAGAGAAAACTAACAGGACAGTTGTAAGCTGCTTCATAATAGCCTATTGTATAGCAATCAGCCTAACATTCCAAGGAGATAGGGGGGATGAGAAACTGCTGGAATGGAAGGTGATAAGGCAGTACCCCAATCAGGCCATGACACCAAGAAACTGCAAAGTTTGTAAACCAATTGGGAACATAAAGGGAGTGTCACTGATGTGTATGAAGAACTATAAGAAAGGCTTGATTTCCCTGCTCAGACAGGAGAGGGCAGGAGAGAGAAGGAGAGGAGAGAAGAGCCCAGGTGTTGTTGCTGTTTGCTTTGCTGATGATGTAACCAAAGAAGTACTGCAATAAAGTTTCTTAAAGCTACAGTCGGACTTCGTCTCTCTTTGTGTAACTAATGGGATCCAACAACTTTGGAATATTTATTTTGTGTGACTTTTATTTTTGCATTGTGGTCAAGCCAATGCTGTGATGGTCAGCAACAGAGGGAAGATGAAGTGTGGGACTGTTTGTGAATAGGGAATTGGGGCTGCAGTTATTGGTAATATTCTTCCTCCTCATGCTCTTCGCCATATAGCTGGTGACAAGAGCTATCCCCTCATGACAGCGAGGTTGTGCAGCGTGCAGCAGATCACAACAAATCTACAGCATAAAACCCATAACACTTCTACCTTCCTACGGTTCTGAAGAGTCATATCTGATGTGAAACGTTAACTCTGTTTCTCTCTCCACATATGCTGTCAGACCTGCTGAGTATTTTCAGCACTTTCCGTTTTTATTTCAGATTTCCAGCATCCGCAATATTTTGCTTTAATTAAATCTTGACACCTGTCTGCCGAGTACTGCAGGGTTCCTCTAGACTGGTCCAAGCAGCGGAAAGATTGTTTCAGCATGACAATGGTCTACTTTGTCACATTTTGTGTGGCAGCATGGCTTTCGTTATATGCATGCTACACACGTGCGTATGGGTTGCGCGCACCAGAGTCATGAGCCGTATCTTCAGTGGATAATCATAAGTCACCAAGAAGCCACACTTCAGTTTGCCGTGGTGGCAGCTGGCACAGCAGACTGCCACAGAATGAAGACATCATGACTGCTGCCAGGATTGATCAGCATGATTCACTGCCTATGGCTGCACACCCACTGGACATCAGCTCCAGTACATGACAGAGTTGCCATGCGGCGTCCGCATAGCAATATACGTGAAGGCAATGACACCCTGCAATCCTGGCAAAGCCACATGCTCACACTACCTGCTGGTCTCTGGCAAGAGAGAATGTAATATAGTTAGCTCTCTTTGAATAGAGAACTTCAGTGACCTCCCTTATGCCATAGTGGATAGCAAACTGCCTGGAAGGAGCAAGACGTGGGAGCATTGGATGCCATTTTGGTCCCCAAACAGCACCCGCATGGGCACTAATGACCACAATTTCATGCTGTCTAGCTTTTTTCCCCCAACACCAGACATCAATCTAGACCAAAGAAGCAAGTGGGGGCCAGTTTTCACGATTTCCAGTGATACTATTCCAGATAGCCAACAAAAGATGTGCTAAAATATTTACTCTTTTCATTTTTTATCCACTGTCCTCTATGCTCTGTACTTTTCCACTGTAGCCTTAAGTAATAAACTCACTCTAGTAACACGTAGCTGCTGGCCTGCAAACTACCATTCTGGGTACAGCTTGTGAAAATTGCAACGTGCTGCATCATATCATAAATAGAATTTTTTTTTTGAGAAGAGTATATTTTTCAGTCTAAACTATAAACTATTTTACAGTAAAATGTATGAAAACTAGCAGTATTGCTTTAGTTTCAGTTTTGATCTTAGTTGTTAATTCTAATTTTAATCTTGATCTTCAGAAGAACTACTCTTTTGTTCCCAAATTTTAGCCATATTCAATACAATCTGCATTCTTGGGGAAAAATGCCAAATATTCTGTTTTTGCTTTCCATGGTTCTTGTTCTAATTTTTAACAGTTTGACTTCTGACACAACTCACAAAGATACAAGAAATAAACTACTCGAACAACGACAAAGCCCTTCTTAGTTTCAATTTCCAACATCCATTACAGAAGCTGTGAACTGCTAACACGTATGTAATTTTTATTCCTGGAAATTATTTCCGTTTTAGTCTTGCCTCTTTATTTAGTATTTTAATTATGGACTTGACAGTGTCAATCCTAATTTTTCAAATTTTCTTTATTGTAAAAAATTCACATCCTCTAATTACTGACAAAAATGCTCTAATCCAGTAGGAAAATAGGATAGAACCTGGAATTACTATAACTAAATAGATACTCTGGGTCTTTTTAAAAATTAATATATTAATTCCTTTCAGACATAAAGGCACATTGCAAGGAACAGGATAAACACATTAAAATTCATAGACTGGTCGTGATAACCTTGTGACCTACACTAAAAGGTGCAAATTAAACAAAAATGGATGGCTATCAAATTTAAAAAGTCAATCGCAAGTTTTATTCAACACTTGATCTTTAGAAAACCAACTGTATAAATTAAACCTTTATACAGAGCAGCAAAATATGGCTGCAGTAACAATAGTTAATGCTATAGAGGGGTAGAAATCAAGCCTCCACCCAGTTTTCAACCAGCCCAAATTCTGGTCTTGGGTGTGACTGTATTTTATGCTTTCCTACACAGAGGGAAGGGTTTGTTTTTCTATAGATGGGAAGTCAGAGGCCACAACCACACTACCTTGTAGCTAATTTAAGATTGTATTCAGAGAAACCTGGAAGCAGGTCATTTGTTCAACCTCACTGCAGGGAATACTGTGACAGGATCTAAAGGGGTTGGGGGATTAATAAAACAACAGTTTAAAAAATTAATTAAGCAAAAATTAAACAGACCATTTTCAAGTTATACAGCTAGGCACAACTGCCTAAAACTATTTCACTGACCTCTAACTTACCCAATGTTGCTGACAGCTCCGCTTTTCTGGGCTTCAATTTCCGACTCATGCTTTCTGAGCTGTTTAAGCAGTTCTGACTCAATCTGTCTCTTATTGGAGGGCATAGAAGATGCAACTGCTGAAGCTGCTGCAACAAGGTCCGGATTTAATGCCTCCTTGCTAACAAAATGAAAAAGAAACATTCCAAAGAAAAGTTAATTAGTAACCATTAGGTTTTGGGAGACACAAGAAAACCACAGCAGTAATATGCCTGAATAAACTATCCAAAGCTTTAAGTGTTACTCCTTTAGGACAAACCTCTTACCTTGAAATATCTGATGCCTGATCTCAACAGGGGACAGTAGCTGAAGTGCTACAATTGGCTTCAGCGCCCCAATAAGGGAGGAAGGGTTCCTGCCTCCTGACTGATCGTTATCCAGTCACCTTTGTGGAAAGGGCATGCACGGATGTCAAGTAAGCACATGATTAGGATCAGCTGCAATATCATCAACTGCCACTAGCCTGCCAACACTGTCTAGGATTACACTCAGATGAGGTGCCATAGGCCAATGCCCATAGAACCATGAAGTAACAATGACCACAATGCAACGTAACACCAGGATGACATTTTTCCCACAAGATAAATTTGGGAGCTGTAGCACATGAGCAGATTTTATTTTGCTATATCACTCTCCTCCAAATTTTGATCAATGAAACTGCAGATCATAACCATCCCAACACCTAATTATAATTACACATATTGAAATGTTTAAGATAATACTATGACCAGAAATCTCCATGCCTGAAATCAACCTATTCATCTCATAACTAGAGTATTTCTTCTCCATGCAAACTCAAATGTATACACTTTGAACAAAACTTTAACAAATGTTTTCAAAGTTGAAGTTTGAAGTCATTGTGTAAGCAAGACCCAAGCAGCATCCTTTATATAATGCTTCTGAACTCATAGTCTTTTATGAGTTTCAAATATAAATCATCCTTTACCATTGACTTTTTATTTTTTCAGTGGCTTTCTGAAACATGCTGGTTGCACTCTCCATGCTTTCTGGCTGAACCTTTGCTTGATCCTTTAGTCGCTGTGTTCTCAAGGCCTGGAACATCTTCTTTGTGCTGACTTCTACTTTCATCCCACTAATTAGGTTCAGCAAGTCACTCTTCCCTGGTGAAGCAATTTTCATTTCTTCGGAATCTTTCTGCTGTGCTGGGGTGGCAAAATGCTTTGATTCATCATCTTTGTTGAGCACGGCAGAACCAGTAAAGATATGCCTTTGGCCAGTTCCAGTCAGAGTGCACGAACTAAAAGACACAGTATAACGACAACCATTATTATTAATGCAGAGAACATTTCTTTCCTTTCTTTTAACCCCAGTTTACATTTCTTCGTCCCTCACTGCCATCCCACCACGAACATGAGCTTTTTAAATAAACTGCATTGTATTACTTTCAAAACATAGCTCTATTAAATGTAAAAAAAAAGTCAAAAAATGTAAACTGCAATAAATCCTCTGACTAGCCAAGTTCCAATTTTTCTGACTGACGTCCCTTTAAATGACAATTGAAAATGTCACAATGCTGATTTATTTTCAAAAGAATGCTCAGGTTGTGAGAATGTGTATCGATGTGTTAGTTTAGCTCAGTTAGGACCAGAAGGTTATTGGTTCAAAACACAATAAACCAGATTGATGCAATGCTGAAAATGTGATTGTTCACGAGAAGTTAGTTTGAGTTTTCTGTTTGGTGGTTCAGGTGGACCTTGATATTCCCACGGCACCACACAAGAGTAAGATAAGGCCATTCAGCTCATCAGACCCCCTCAATCTAGAGACCATATGTGTTTATTCTACCATTAATTCTTCCTTCCCCAATATTTAATCCTGCTTTAAAATAAAACTAAGCTTCTTCCCATAACCTTGTAAAACAAAAGCAAGCCTTGATGTTGGTGTCTCTCTAACCCTTAATTCCCTTTTCAACATTGTCAATTTAAAAGTGTCAATTTTTATTTGTTCTTGAGATGTGGATGACATTGGCAAGGCTATATTTATGACCTTTCCCTAGTTTTTGTGAAAAGGCCTTATTGAACTGCTACTATCCTTGTAATGATAGCGCGCCACATGGTGTTAGAATTCCAGGATATTAACAACTTGCATTTATATAGCGCCTTTAATGTAATAAAATGTCTCACAGCATTTCATAAGAGCATCATCACACAAAATTTGACACCAAGCCACAATAGGAGATATTAGGACAAATAAGGTAGGTTTTAAGGGATGTCTTTAAAACAAGAAAGAAGTAGACAGGCATAAATGTTTAGCAGAGGGAATTTCACAGCTTAAGGCTGAGACTGCTGAAGGCACGGCCGCCAAAGCTGGGGCGAAGGAAATCGGAGTTGCACAAGAAGCCAGATTTGGACAAATGCAGAGTTCTCAAAAGTTTGTAGGAGCTTACAGATAGATGAGGGCGAAACCATGGAGGGATTTTAACACAGAATGATAACTTTAAATTTGAGGTGTTGTTGGACTGGGAGCCAATATAGGTCATGAGTACAGGGGTGAAGGGTGAACGGGACGTGGTGAGAGTTAGGATATGGGCAGCAGAGTTTTGGAATGAGCTGAAGTTTATGGATATGAAAGATGAGAGACCCACTAGGAGACCATTGGAATATTTGAGCCTGAAGGTAGCAAGAGCATGGATGAAGGTTTCAGCAGCAGATTGAACAATGTAGTTCAACCTCAGACAGTGACCATGGTGGGGGCTAAGTGACCAGTAATGATGAAGAAATGGCAATATATGCCCAATGGTGTGCAACTAGAACAGGAACTTGCAAGTCATGTTCCTAACATTGCTGCTCCTTTCCTTCACAGTGGTAATGGTCAGATAAATGAAATGCTTTTAAAGTAAACTTGGTTTCTGCAGTACGGCATAAATGCTACAACCACAGTGCATGGTTGATGGAGGGGGTGAATACCAAGGCCAGTGGCAAGCAAACTGCTCTCAATCCATCCAGGTAACTTTGAATCTTTGATCACACTCTTGATTTTAGCCTTGTAGATGGTGGACAAACTTCGAGGAATCAGAAGATGAAGCACTGTTGCAGAATTCCCAATATCTTCCCTCCTCTTGTGGCCAGTGTTGATAGGGCTGGTCCAATCAAAATTTTGGTTAACGATGACACTTTCCCCTCCAAGATGTTGATGCTGGGAGACTCGCCAATGAAGGGGAAATGACTGGACTTTCTCTGTTTGAGTTGGTCATTATCTGGCACACATGTGATGCAAACGTTAACTGCCATTCATCAGCCTAAGCTTGGCTTTTATCCAGGTCTTGCTGCAGTCTGGCACGAGCTGCTTCATAACTGAGAAGAGTTAAACAGTGTGAAATCAGAAGGAAACCATCCCACACCTGACGTTATGACAGGGAAAGGTCATTAATGAAACAGCTGAAGGAGACTGGGCCAAGGATATTTCTCTGACGAACTCCTGCAGTGAATGTTTGGGAGCTGTGATGATTAGCCGCTGACATCACAGCCTTCAGCTGACTGTAGCCACTGAAGGATTTACCCTTATTGACCTCAGTTTTGTTTTTTAAGGACTCCTTGATGCTGTACACAAAGGTGCCCATGTTGATGGCAGCTCATCTCACCCAAATCACAGAATCACAGAATAATAGAGTGCAGAAGAGGCCCTTCGGCCTAACGAGTCTGCACCGATGCATTAAAACACCTGACCTGTCTACCTAATCCCATTTGCCAGCACTTGGCCCATAGCCTTGAATGTTATGACATGCCAAGTGCTCATCCAGGTACTTTTTAAAGGATGTGAGGCAACCTGCCTCTACCACCCTCCCAGGCAGGGCATTCCAGACCTTCACCACCCTCTGGGTAAAAAAGTTCTTCCTCAAATCCCCCTTAAACCCATCCCTCACCTCAAACTCGTGTCCCCTCGTAACTGACCCTTCAACTAAGGGGAACAGCTGCTCCCTATCCACCTTGTCCATGCCCCTCATAATCTTGTACACCTCAATCAGGTCACCCCTCAGTCTTCTCTGCTCCAGCGAAAACAATCCAAGCCTATCCAATCTCTCTTCATAGCTTAAATGTTCCATCCCAGGCAACATCCTGGTGAATCGCCTCGTCACCCCCTCCAATGCAATCACATCCTTCCGATAATGTGGCGACCAGAATTGCACACAGTACTCCAGCTGTGGCCTTACCAAAGTTCTGTACAACTCCAACATGACCTCCCTGCTTTTGTAATCTATGCCTCGATTGATAAAGGCAAGTGTCCCATATGCCTTTTTCACCACCCTATTAACCTGCCCTTCTGCCTTCAGAGCTCTATGGACAAACACGCCAAGGTCCCTTTGTTCCTCGGAACTTCCCAGTGTCGGGCCATTCATTGAATCAACTTAAGTTTCTCTTGGGGCTTTTTTTCTACAGAGCCTCTGAAATTTTGGCTAACAATTCTTCCTCAACCAGTACCACCAAAAACAGATTAACTGGTCACTTATCTCACTGTTATTTGTGGGATCCTGTATGTGGACAATTGATTGTACTATAGAGATATCACTGTGAAATAAATCTTTCAACGTGATATAAGAATAATCCATCAAAACAAGCCTCCTCTGCAATCCTCTCCAATGTTAAAATGAAAAATTCAAAATGTTCACAAGCATTACATGAAGCAGCTCTGCAGGTTAAACAACTATAATTAATCTGGAGCAAGTGGGGTGAAATCAGGGCATGGTCATGATGTTTAACTTTTTTGTAAACTCTGCCCTTGGTTTTTGTTTAAAATGTAAAACATTTCTAAACCCATCACACCAATTTATTACAATAAACAAAGGTACACACCCTAGATTTTAGATTCTTGCTATTTTAACAAGGAGTTTGTAAAGATTCTCCATGAGCTATAATTTCATTAAATACATTCTACACTAGCATATAAATCAATGTGCTGTCAATACTGCATGTTTCTGGGGGAAAAAGACTTGCATTATATAGTACCTTTCATGACCTTGGGACATCTCAAAGGGCTTTACAGCCAATCAAGTACTTTTGAAGCATCGTCACTGATGTAATGTAGCAGATAATTGGCACACAGCAAGCTTCCACAAACAGCAATGTGATAATGACCAGATAATCTGTTTTAGCGATGTTTATTGAGGGATAAATATTAGCCAGGATGCCAGGGATTAAGTACATGGTATTTTGAAGAAAAACAATCATCTTCTTTGGTCTCCTTGTCTTGAGAGACAATGGGTAGGCACCTGGAGGTGGTCAGTGGTTTGTGGAGCAGCACCTGGAGTGGCTATAAAGGCCAATACTAGAGTGACAGACTCTTCCACAGGCGCTGCAGATAAAAATGGTTGTCAGGGCTGTTACACAGTTGGCTCTCTCCTTGTGCTTGTCTTTTTTCCTGCCAACAGCGAAGTCTCTTCGACTCGTCACTCTTTAGCCCCGCCTTTATGGCTGTCCGCCAGCTCTGGCGATCACTGGCAACTGACACCCACGACTTGTGGTCAATGTCACAGGACTTCATGTCGCGTTTGCAGATGTCTTTAAAGCGGAGACATGGACAGCCGGTGCTGAGGACACAGGCTTGAAACACTCGGACTTTTGTGTTCCATGTCAGTGCGCCATTTTCCCACACCCTCTTGGCCAGTCTGGACATAGCAGCGGACGCCTTTCCCATGCGCTTGTTGATTTCTGCATCGAGAGACAGGTTACTGGTGATAGTTGAGCCTAGGTAGGTGAACTCTTGAACCACTTCCAGAGCATGGTCACCAATATTGATGGATGGGGCATTTCTGACGTCCTGTCCCATGATGTTCCGTTTCTTGAGGCTGTTCGTTAGGCCACATTCATTGCAGGCAGCCGCAATCCTGATGATGAGTCTCTGCAGACACTCTTCTGTGTGGGATGTTAATGCGGTATCGTCAGCAAAGAGGAAATCCCTGATGAGGACTTTCCGTACTTTGGTTTTCGCTCTAAGACGGGCAAGGTTGAATAACCTGCCATCTGATCTTGTGTGGAGGAAAATTCCTTCTTCTGAGGTCTTGAACACATATGAGAGCAGCAGGGAGAAGATCCCAAACGTGTAGGTGCGAGAACACAGCCCTGTTTCACGCCACTCAGGATAGGAAAGGGGTCTGATGAGGCACCACTATGCTGAATTGTGCCTTTCATATTGTCATGGAATGAGGTGATGATACATAGTAGCTTTGGTGGACATCCGATCTTTGCTAGTAGTCTGAAGAGACCACGTCTGCTGAAGAGGTCAAAGGCTTTGGTGAGATCAATGAAAGCAACGTAGAGGGGCATCTGTTGTTCGCGGCATTTCTCCTGTAGCTGGCGAAGGGAGAACAGCATGTCAATGGTGGATCACTCTGTTCGAAAGCCACACTGTGCCTCAGGGTAGACACGCTCAGCCAGCTTCTGGAGCTGTTTAAAACGACTCGAGCGAAGACTTTCACCACTATGCTGAGCAGGGAGATTCCACTGTAGTTGTTGCAATCACCGCGGTCATCCTTGTTCTTATAGAGGGTGATGATATTGGCATCGCGCATGTCCTGTGGTACTGCTCCCTCATCCCAACACAGGCAAAGCAGTTCATGGAGTGTTGAAAAGTATAGCAGGCTTGGCACTCTTGATTATTTCAGGGGTAATGCCGTCCTTCCCACGGGCTTTTCCACTGGCTAGAGAATCAATGGCATTACTGAGTTCCGATTTTGTTCGCTGTTTGTCCAGCTCATCCATGACTGGCAGAGACTGGTCTGCATTGAGGGCGGTCTCAGTGACAACATTTTCCCTGGAGTACAGTTCTAGGTAGTGCTCCACACAGCGGTCCATTTGCTTGCGTTGGTCAGTGATCGTGTCCCCTGATTTAGACTCGAACGGGGCGATCTTCTTGATGGTTGGCCCAAAAGCTCTCTTAATGACATCATACATTCCTCTGATGTTTCCGGTGTCAGAGGCCAGCTGCATAGGTGTTGCCAGTTGTCATTTGGACAGCGCCTGGCTGTTCTTTGTGCAGCGCTTCTGGCTACTTTAAGTGCTATGGATATTAACTCGCTGGGGGCTTTCTTGTAGTTCAATAGTGCAATGCGCTTAACGGCTATGACAGGTTCCAGCTCTTCAAAATGAGATTGAAACTAGTCTGCATTCTGCTTCTCACATTTGCCAAAGGTGGTAATTGCTGAGTCATAGATGGCGTCTCTGATGTGGGCCCACTTGGTCTCTGCATCCCCTGTAGGAGTGTTTTGAAGGGCTTTTTCAAGTGAATTTAGAAATTAATGAAACAGCTGTGGATAAGAAATTCTGTTAGTGGTGATGCGCGGGTGGCCCTTCTGCTTGGAATGATGCAACTTCTTTGGTCTGAGTCTAACCTTGCTGCACACCAGGGAGTGGTCGGTGTCGCAGTCCGCACCGTGGAAGCTGCGTGTGATTTGGACACTGTTTACAGAGGCTCGCCTTGTGACGATGAGGTCCAGCTGGTGCCAACGATGTGATCTTGGGTGCCTCCATGAAACCTGGTGACAGGGTTTAGTATGAAAGAACGAGTTGGTGATGCAGAGGTTGTGATAGGTACACAACTCCAGCAGTCTCTGCCCGTTCTCATTCATCCTTCCAATGCCATAGCGCCCAAGGTAGAGGGCCATGAGTCATGGTCAGCCCCAACCCTGGCGTTAAAATCCCCCAGCAGGAACAAATGTTCGGTATCAGGAATGCTACTAATGATATTATGGAGTTCCTCGTAGAACTGGTCTTTAACTTCAGGTGGGGAGCAGAGTGTTGGAGGATAGATGCTGAGTAGGTGTAGGACCAGAGGCAGTGAGCAGTCGGATGGACAGTATGCGTTCCAAACCATTTGAAGATGGCTCCATCATGCTGAACAAAGAGATTCTGATGGCGAAGCCCACTCCATGCTGTCTTGGTTCTTCAGGATCCCTACACTGCCAGAAGGTGTAGTTATGCTCTCTTAGAGATCCGCTCACAGGGAGGCGTGTCTCCTGAAGTGCTGCAATGTCCACATTGAGTCTACAGAGCTCGTTTTTAATGATGGCGGTCTTCCGAGAATCGTTGATTTGTGTAAGGTCTTCCGACAGGCCAGGACACATAGTTCTGACGTTCCAGCTTGCAAAACGAAGGGCTGGTACCTTCTTTCCTTTTTTTGTTGTGCTGGTTGGTGCAGTGTTACAGTCCACTTATTGGGCAATGACCCTGAGCTCCAAGCACCCATTGAAGCAGGTGGACTTTGGCGGGACAGAACCTTGCTGACCGGGGCTGCCCGGTTTGAGGCGGGCGGTAGCTGTCCAGTGAGATGCGATGACAAAGGCAACCCGTGGCACCCAATCTCTACTCCAAATGAACTGGACTTATAACCAGTAACTGCTGCCTTCCGTGTTGTTTTGGTCGCTGTGAGGCGACTATGGAGTGACCTCTCCATGGCGCATGCCTGGGCGGATGTATGGAGGTTGTGAGTTGCCCAAGTGTCAAAACCCACCTCTCGGCCTTTCTGGTGAGGTCCAAAGGAGTGCAGAGCCTGACGTTTGGCACCGGTATGAGGGGGAGGGGGGAGGGAGAGGACGGGGGAGGGAAATGAGGGGGGGGGGGGGGGAGAAGAGGAGAGGGAGGGGGGAGGGAGGGGACGGGGCAGGGGGAAGAGGGGGGAGGAGAGGGGAGTGTGAAGGGGAGCTGGGAAGGGGGGTACAGTTCACTGTTTTTCTTCAAAATTCCATCATAGGATCTTTATATCCGCCCTTGATTTAAAGTTTCATCTGAAAGACAGTACCTCTAACAGTGCAGCACTCCCTCAGTGCTGCAGTGGAGTGCAAGCCTCAACTTTAATGCTCAAGTCCTGCAGTGGACTTGAACCACAACCTTCTGAGTGAGGTGATAATGCTACCACTGAGCCACACTGACACACAATTGACATTTAGATCAAGAACTTTTAAAATCCTATTCATCAAATGGGCTGTTGTAAGCCACGTTAGAAAGATTCATTCCTGAAAGTCCTGGTTGGTCAGTTAAAGGGCTATTGGCAAACAATTCCAACAGCAGCTTTGAAAAAAATCAGTTAACCGCTGAACACATATCCCTGATGGAGATGCTGAATCCCTCCCTCAGCATTTCCCTTCTCCTCACCCGCAACCCAGTCGCCATCCACACGCCGCCGTCACCTTCCTGGACCAGCCAGGGGCCCGGACGCTGGGCCCGGTTACCCCACCTTTCAGCACCGCCACCAGCGCCCGCTGCATCCCAGACCAATGAGCTTAAAGCCGGGGCACAAACCCGGTGCGCAGCTGGTTACACCGCGACCTTTCACCCGTGCAACACTGAAATCTCTTCCCTCCAGACAACAGCTCCCCCCCACCTATGGTGCCGGCTTGACGCTACCACCTTTCAGTTTCCTCTGGTTTTCAAATGTTCTTGTTCGTGTGGATAATAATTGAGAACCTTTTAGGATATGTAATTAGTATTTCTCTTTTATCGATGCTTTGGAAGTTTTTCTTTAGAACTAAGTTGAACCTCTACAGTAGGTTGTTTTTGAGTTAATATTTGCTAACTCTCCAACCTAACAACCCCACTGCCTTGTGGGCGTCTCGGGGAGAGTCCAAGGCTAAGGGAGTAAACCCGAACAGAAAATGCGGAGCAGAACCCCGAAGGCAGTCATTTGTCACCTTTGGCATGTTTCCGGCAGTTCCTGCAGCCATAACGGTGCCAAACGTCGTGCTCTGCACTCCTTTGGACCCCACCAGAAAGGCCGAGAGGGGGTTTTTGACACTTGGGTAACTCACAACCTCCATACATTCGCCCAGGCATGCGCCATGAAGAGGTCACTCCATAGTCACCTCACAGCGACCAAAACAACACGGAAGGCAGCAGTTACGGGTTATAAGTCCAGCACAATTGGCGTAGAGATTGGGTGCCACGGGTTGCCTTTGTCGGTGGGAGAGGTCATCGCACCACACTGGACAGCTACCGCCCGCCTCATACCGGGCAGCCCCCGGTCAATAAGGTTCTGTCCCGCCACAATCCACCTGCTTCAATGAGTGCTTGGAGCTCAGGGTCATTGCCCGAAAAGCGGACTGCAACACCACACCAAACAGCACGAGAAAAGGAAAGAAGGTACCAGCCATTTGTTTTGCAAGCTGGAACGTCAGAACTATGTGTCCTGGCCTGTCGGAAGACCTTACACAAATCAACGATTCTCGGAAAACCGCCATCATTAACAACGAGCTCAGTAGACTCAATGTGGACATTGCAGCACTTCAGGAGACACTCCTCCCTGTGAGCAGATCTCTAACAGAGCAAGACCACACCTTCTTCTGGCAGTGTAGGGATCCTGAAGAACCAAGACAGCATGGAGTGGGCTTCGCCATCAGAAACTCTTTGCTCAGCATGATAGAGCTACCTACAAATGGCTCAGAACGCATACTGTCAATCCGACTGCTCACCGCCTCTGGTCCAGTATACCTACTCAGCATCTATGCTCCAACACTCTGCTCCCCACCTGAAGATAAAGACCAGTTCTACGAGGAACTCCGTAATATCATTAATAGCATCCCCAATACCGAACATCTGTTCCTGCTGGGGGACTTTAAT
Organism: Heterodontus francisci; assembly: GCF_036365525.1. Classification (NCBI taxonomy): domain Eukaryota; kingdom Metazoa; phylum Chordata; class Chondrichthyes; order Heterodontiformes; family Heterodontidae; genus Heterodontus; species Heterodontus francisci. The sequence goes on along the minus strand of NC_090376.1, from coordinate 31,413,054 downwards.
GCCAGGGTTGGGGCCGACCATGACTCATGGCCCTCCTGCCTTGGGCACTATGGCATTGGAAGGATGAATGAGAACGGGCAGAGACTGCTGGAGTTGTGTACCTATCATAACCTCTGCATCACCAACTCGTTCTGTCACCAGGTTTCTTGGAGGCACCCACGATCACATCGTTGGCACCAGCTGGACCTCATCGTCACAAGGCGAGACTCCTTAAACAGTGTTCAAATCACACGCAGCTTCCACATTGCGGACTGCGACACCGACCACTCCCTGGTGTGCAGCAAAGTTAGACTCAAACCAAAGAAGCTGCATCAGTCTAAGCAGAAGGGCCACCCACGCAACATGAGCAGAATTTCTTATCCACAGCTGTTACAAAAATTTCTAAATTCACTTGTAAAAGCCCTTCAAAACACTCCTGCAGGGGATGCAGAGACCAAGTGGGCCCACATCAGAGACGCCATCGATGAGTCAGCCATGACCAGCTATGGCAAACGTGTGAAGCGGAATGCAGACTGGTTTCAATCTCATTTTGAAGAGCTGGAACCTGTCATAGCCACTAAGCGCATTGCACTGCTGAACTACGAAAAAGTCCCCAGCGTGTTAACATCCGTAGCACTTAAAACAGCCAGAAGTGCTGCACAAAGAACAGCCAGGCGCTGCGCAAATGACTACTAGCAGCACCTATGCAGTCATATTCAGCTGGCCTCAGACACCGGAAACATCAAAGGAATGTATGATGGCATTAAGAGAGCTTTTGGGCCAACCATCAAGAAGATCGCCCCCCTCAAATCTAAATCGGGGACACAATCACTGAACAACGCAAGCAAATGGACCGCTGGGTGGAGCTCTACCTAGAAATGTACTCCAGGGAGAATGTTGTCACTGAGACCGCCCTCAATGCAGCCCAGCCTCTACCAGTCATGGATGAGCTGGACGTACAGCCAACAAAATCGGAACTCAGTGATGCCATTGATACTCTAGCCAGCGAAAAAGCCTGTGGGAAGGACGGCATTACCCCTGAAATAATCGAGTGCTAAGCCTGCTATACTCTCAGCACTCTACGAACTGCTTTGCCTGTGCTGGGACGAGGAAGCAGTACCACAGGACATGCGCGATGCCAATATCATCACCCTCTATAAAAACAAAAGTGACCACAGTGACTGCAACAACTACTGTGGGATCTCCCTGCTCAGCATAGTGGGGAAAGTCTTCGCTCGAGTCACTTTAAACAGGCTCCAGAAGCTGGCTGAGCGTGTCTACCCTGAGGCACAGTATGGCTTTCGAGCAGAGAGGTCGAGAGAGAACATGCTGTTCTCCCTTCGTCAGCTACAGGAGAAATGCCGCGAACAACAGATGCCCCTATACATTGCTTTCATTGATCTCACCAAAGCCTTTGACCTCTTCAGCAGACGTGGTCTCTTCACACTACTAGCAAAGATCGGATGTCCACCAAAGCTACTATGTATCATCACCTCATTCCATGACAATATGAAAGGCACAATTCAGCATAACGGTGCCTCATCAGAGCCCTTTCCTATCCTGAGTGGCGTGAAATAGGGCTGTGTTCTCGCACCCACACTGTTTGGGATTTTCTTCTCCCTGCTGCTCTCACACGCGTTCATGTCTTCAGAAGAAGGAATTTTCCTCCACACAAGATCAGATGACAGGTTGTTCAACCTTGACCGCCTGAGAGCGAAGACCAAAGTACGGAAAGTCCTCATCAGGGAACTCCTCTTTGCTGACGATGCTGCATTAACATCTCACACTGAAGAGTGTCTGCAGAGTGAACCTTCCCTGAACTGCTTCCAATGCATAGATATCCTTTCTTAAGTAAGGAGACCAAAACTGTACATGATGCTCTAGATGTGGTCTCACTAATGCACTGTACAACTGTCGCAAAACATCTCTACTTTTATATTCCATTCCCCTTGCAATAAATGACAACATTGCATTTGCCTTCTTAATCATTTGCTGTACCTGCATACTAACGTTTTGTGTTTCGTGTACTAGGACACCCGGATCCCTCTGCATCTCAGAGTTCCGCAATCTCTTTCTATTTAAATAATATATTGCTTTTCTATTCATTCTGCCAAAGTGGACAAGTTCACACTTTCCCACATTATACTCCATCTGCCAAATCTTTGCCCATTCACTTAACCTATCTATATCCCTTTGCAGACTCCTTATGTCCTCTTCACAACTTACTCACTTATCTTTGTGTCATCAAGCAAATTTAGCAACCATACGTTCTTTCCTTTCATCCAAATCATTGATGTAGATTGTAAATAGTTGAGGGCCCAGCACTGATCCCTGTGGCACTCCACTAGTTACAGCTTGCCAACCCAAAAATGACCCATTTATGCCTACTCTCTGTTTTCTGTTAGCTAACCAATCCTCTATCCATGCTATTATGTTACTGCCTATACCATGAGCTCTTATTTTGTTTAGTAACCTTTGATGCAGCACCTTGTCAAATGCCTGTTGGAAATCCAAGTACGCCACATCCACCGGTTCCCCTTTATCCATGTTGCTTGTTACTTCCTCAAAGAATTATAAATTAGTCAAACACAATTTCCCTTTCACAAAACCATTTGGACTGTGCCTGATTCCATTGAAATTTTCTAAATGATCTGCTATAACCAACCTCCTTAATAATAGATTCCATCATTTTCCCGATGACAGATGTTAAGCTAACTGGCCTGTAGTTTCCTGCTTTCCGTCTTCCTCCTTTCTTAAGTTACATTCACTATTTTCCAATCTGATGGGACCTTTCTAGAATCTAGGGAATTTTGGAAAATTAAAACCAATGCATCCACTATCTCAGTAGCCACTAGGTTGAAGTCCATCAGGACCTGGGGACTTGTCAGCTTTTAGTTCTAATAATTTTCTCTGGTAATGGTAATTGTTTTAAGTTCCTCCCTGCCTTTCAACTCTTGAATCAAAATTATTTCTGGAATGTTATTTGTATCCTTTACAGTGAAGACAGATGCAAAAAATCTGTTCAATTCCTCCGCCATTTCCTTATTTTCCATTATTAACTCCTCAAACTCACTCTCCAGAGGACCAACACTCACTTTACTTACTCTTTTTCTTTTTAAATACCTGTAGAAACACTTACTATTCATTTTTATATTTCTAGTAGCTTTCTCTCATACTCTAATTTCTCTCTCATTATTCCCTTAGTCATTCTTTGCTGTTTGTTATATTCTGTCCAATCTTCTGACCTGTCACTACTCTTCACTGAATTGTATGCTTTTTCTTTCAATTTGATACTATTTTTAACTTCCTAAGTTAGCCACGGATGGTGTGTCCTTCCCCTGGAGTCTTCCTTTCTCACTGGAATGTATCTTTGCTGAGTTTTATAAAAGATTGTTACGACTAACCGCTCCAGTCAAAGCCCCCAATCAAAATATACGATTCTGATTGTGGTGGGAGAAACGCACTGTTAATTTAATCCCGTCCCTCCACAGATCGCCTAACATATCATTTTTAAACTTTCCAAATTAAAGAAAGACCCAACCAAATTGTACTATCTGTTAACCCCCAAATGAGGCTAACCAAACCAGGAGTCTTTAAATCAACAAATTAACAGTTTAATTAGAAAAACTAAATTCTTAAACACTATTAAGACATAAACAACATTTAAAATAGAAAAAATTAAGTCTTTGCAAATTTACAGTCCAATGTTGCATGAAGTCCTCACAGCCGTCCGATGGGGGGAGAAAAGGTTCTTCAACAGTAGAACAGTCTAGTTCTAGCAGGTTGATGCTTTCCTTCTTCAGCAATGGATTTCAACAATCAAATACTTGCAAATCCTTTCAATAGAATCAATCTGACTTTAGAGTTTTTGAGGGATTAAAGGTTGTCACAGTATAACTTCACTTCCTTCGGTTTAAATTATCAGAGATCTCTGTTTTGGCTTGACCTTTTTAGAATTTTGAGAGATAATAATAATTAAACAGATTAAATTTTCTTCCTTCAGTTTAAGTGGCTGAGATCTCTTCTTTCAGGTGCTAACAGCAGCTGTCTGTCTGTGTTCTGTTAGAAAAGACTGTCTTCAACTAAAAAGCCAATTCAAAAAATAATTGCAACATTGTATATCCTGTCCTGTGTCCCTGAATGGCTGTTGCCAGGTAACCAGGATGCATTCTCTAAAGCTGGTTGGTTCCCTCTCCATATGGTTGTATCCAATGGCAACCAAAATGCATTTTCTCTAACTCCTGAGGCTTGCTGGTTCTTAAAGCAGTATGGCTCCTTTTCCAGCCTTAAAACCACACCACATATTCCCCAGAGAAAAAAACTACAGACACCTCCACCCTGAGCGGAATGAAACGCCATTCCTGGAATGCGTTTCATTACAATGGGTAAAAAAAATACAAACTGAAAAAATGCTAACACATTTTTTTTCTCCCCACAGTTACATATATACACTTTTTTTAAAAAATGTTTCGACTACAGCAACAAGTTCCTCCAGAACATTTCGGCTTTAAATTTTCAAAAGGTTGTTCCAATTAACCCATTTTAAATTTCCAAACACATTCTTCCAATTGTTTTGTGTTTTCCTTCCACAGCTAGGAGCACTGACCACTACTGGTTTACTATTCTCTGAGAAGTTTCTTCAGTACCCCTTAACCTATGTGGCATCACTTGACACTGGAAAACCCTGTCCGGTGTAATGATTAGATTAGATTAGATTAGAGATACAGCACTGAAACAGGCCCTTCGGCCCACCGAGTCTGTGCCGAACATCAACCACCCATTTATACTAATCCTACGCTAATCCCATATTCCTACCAAACATCCCCACCTGTCCCTATATTTCCCTACCACCTACCTATACTAGTGACAATTTATAATGGCCAATTTAGCTATCAACCTGCAAGTCTTTGGCTGTGGGAGGAAACCGGAGCACCCGGAGAAAACCCACGCAGACACAGGGAGAACTTGCAAACTCCACACAGGCAGTACCCGGAATCGAACCCGGGTCCCTGGAGCTGTGAGGCTGCGGTGCTAACCACTGCGCCACTGTGCCGCCCTAATAGAAGCTGATTTTTTCTTACCCTGGGGTGTCAAATCCCTCCAACACATCTGTCTCTTTATTGTAAAAGCAAAATACTGCGGATGCTGGAAATCTGAAATAAAAACAAGAAATGCTGGAACCACTCAGCAGGTCTGGCAGCATCTGTGAAAAGAGAAGCAGAGTTAACATTTCGGGTCAGTTCCGAAGAAGGGTCACTGACCCGAAACGTTAACTCTGCTTCTCTTTTCACAGATGCTGCCAGACCTGTTGAGTGGTTCCAGCATTTCTTGTTTTTATGTCTCTTTATTGTGTTGCCCACTCTGTCCTTACAGTCCTTCAAATGAGAATTTGGGTAGGAGTCTGCCTTCTTTACCACAGTGACCTTTCTAGAGTCTATGCAAGTTTGAGCTGACCCACCAGGTTTAGACATCAAGACCATCTGTGAATTCCAGCTGTCCTGACTAGGTTCATCTAAGCTGCCCTTCAGCATGCATTGTACCTCTGCTTCCACTTGGGCGTGTCTGTCTGGACCTAAATGACAAGGATGTCATTTTAAAGGAATGGTTCCCCCTACACCCACATCATGTGTGGCTAAGGTTGTACATCCTGGCTTATCCCTACAAACCTTTTGAAACGTTGTGAAAACCCTGGTTAGGACTTCACGCTGTTTTGCCTCTAAGTGTAAAAGCCTATGGTTTAATTTTCTCAGCCATTCTGCATTCGCTAATGGAATAGTTGGAAATTCAATCTGAGAATTTCCTTGGCCTCCTTCTGCCTCATCCTTACTATCCCTTTCCTTCTCCACAGTCTCAATTACCTGACATACCTATACTGGCTTATCCTCCTCCCTGCAGTAATATGGTTTGAGCGTGTTAATGTGACACAACCAGTTCTTCTTCCGGTGATCAGGGGTGTCAATCAAGTAATCTACCTTACCCACTCTTTTGATCACTCTCTATGGGCAACCGAACTGTGCTTGCACTGGTTCTCCCTGTGATGTTAACAACACTAATACTTCATCCCCTGGTTTTATGGTAGGTTGTGGTTTTCCCACCATTTGACAGGTGTGGCATGCCCTACAGAATTGTCTCACATCCTTTGTAAGACCTGGCCAGTAATAATATTTGCTTAAGCGTGATTTGGTCTTCTGAATTCCTCTATGTCCTGCAAAAGGAATGTCATGTGCTAACCTTAATAATCCTGATCAATATTTAGGTGGTACCACTATCTGTTCAACAACTGTCCAGTCTTCGTCGGCAGGCTTATGAGGTGGTCTCCATTTCCTCCTCAAAACCCCATTTGCCATATAATAGCCTTCCAGAACTCCTTTCACCTCAGCTTCTGACAGAGCCATCTGTGCTATTCGGTATATCTCTGGATCAGCTTGCTGTGCTGCAATGATAGACGATCTGTTAAACATCTCATTTGGATTATCTAAATTCCCAAATAAGGTTTCAGATATTTGGCTATTGACTTGTGGTGCCCCTTTTACCCCCGACAATGGATCCTGTTCAGCCATTTCTCGGGTAACTACACATGCAGGAAATATTCCCGGAACTTGTTCCCGTAATTGCTCTGTTTCCTTAATTTCCCGTGGTTCCTCTGTATTAAGGGAGAAGCTGATATCTTTGATCCAGCCAAATCATTTCCTAGGGGTAGATCAATTCCCTTTACTGGTAAATTGTGGACAACACCTACAGTTACTATCACAGATACTAAGTCACTCTCTAGGTGTACTTTATACAAAGGTACGGGTATACACACCCTGCCAATTCCATTAACTAAAACGTCAGCGTTCATGGCGCTCTCTGGTAGAAACCTTATATCTTTCCCCTGCAAGAGTGTTTGAGTTGTTCAGAATAATGATAGATTTTCCTGCCTCACTTACAGGATACGGAGTTACTCTCCCCTTTGACAAAAATTCATTATAACTCTCCGGTATTTTATTCTTAACCTCTACACTCCTTTTAGTTTTAGTATCTGGCTTCACATTCACAGTTGTCGTTAAAGCTATAGCCGGGTCTGCTATACTCTCAGTCAGAATCTTTTCCTCTGCACTAACTTTGCGTACGCCAACAATTCCTATGGGTTTACCTCGCAATTTCCAGTACTCTGAATGAAGATAACCCATTTTGTTGCAATGATAACACTTTGGCTTGTGAACCTCACTTCTACCCTCAGCACCTTCCTTTCTGACCTGTGCAGGGGTAGGCTCGGCCATCGAGACAGGAAGCAGCTTGTTGGGTCCTGACTGGGGGAAGTGGAAGTACTTTGAGTGAAGCCCCACTTCCACCCCTCCTCTTGCCATCATCCTTCTCATAGCCCAGCTGCATTCCACTGCTACCATTGTACTGGAGAACACTTTGCTGCAGATTAGTGAGGTGCTGAAATGCCAAGGCTAGGGTGTCAGTCCTCCTATTTATCCAGACTCTGCAAGCTTTTATTCAAGGCCTGCATGCACTTGTTCCGTTGCCACATTTGGTGCATGATGCAGTTAGCCACTCTATCCATGGAGGAAGACGTCATTGCAATAGGCCTCAACAGCATCCTACTCATGCTTCAGTCTCTCTGCAAACATGGACAGTATACTTGGAACATCTGTCTGATATTACACATTCTCTGCTGTTTCTCAACGATTATCCTCTTCATCGACAACCCTTGGGATGCAGTATTTGCATCCAGCTGAGCAGAACTTAGAGAGGCCTGCACCCTCCAACACGGACTCTCTCCTGCTGTCCCTGCTCTTGCTCACTTGTGAAGTGTGAGTCACCAACTGAAAAAACAATGATCTCTCTTAATGGTCCCACCGAAATATGACTATCTGAGTAGGTGCATGGTCTGCATGAGTCCTATTACGGTGCACCCTCAGAGGGATTGAGCTCCTCTGAGGATTCCGCAGCAGCTGCGACCTCGACCACCTCCTGCTGGACATGTGAACGCCCTTTGTTATATAAAAGACATGAATGAGTCCTGTCAAGGTAAGAAACTTTGATGTGATCATATTTCACTCACTACTGACACCAGTTCAGCATCACTAAGTGTTATGTACCGTGTGTCTCGCCGGGGCGGCACAGTGGTGCAGTAGTTAGCACCGCAGCCTCACAGCTCCAGCGACCCGGGTTCAATTCTGGGTACTGCCTGTGCGGAGTTTGCAAGTTCTCCCTGTGACCGCGTGGGTTTTTGCCGAGTGCTCCGGTTTCCTCCCACAGCCAAAGACTTGCAGTTTGATAGGTAAATTGGCCATTATAAATTGCCCCTAGTATAGTTAGGTGGTAGGAGAATTGAGGATGTGGTAGGAATATGGGATTAATGTAGGATTGGTATAAATGGGTGGCTGATGGTCAGCACAGACTCGGTGGGCCGAAGGGCCTGTTTCAGTGCTGTATCTCTAAAATGAAAAAAAAATGATATGGTAGGTGGGGAGCCTCCATCTTCCCATTTCTGACAGCCAGGTACACAGAGACGCCATTGATTTCCAGTGCCTCCTCCTCTGCACTTGTTATTTGCTAGATGGCTGGATAGCCACCTCTAGTCCTCTCCCTCTCCAAAGTGTCATCTGTTCTCTTCTCCTGCAAGGAGGGAAAGAAGAGATCTATGACCGCAAGTAATGGTATGTGATCAGTCAGTGGATGGAGAACATTTGTTGAGGGTGACGATGAGGGAGAGGCATGGCATTGCATAAGGATGAGGGTGAGTGGATGGATAAATGTGGTTGTGAGGAAGTGCAGAGATCGATGGAGCTGCGTTGCAGTGAGGAGTTATGTGCTGGAGTAGGCTTGAGAAGGCAGAGTAAGAGGGTTGGGTGATACCCATATCAGAATTCAGGTGAATGTGCTACTGTGCTCACCTTACCTGCACTGACTAAGTCAGTAATCGCTTCCTGTATTGAAGCCAGAAGCATCGTCCTGAGGACCTAACATCACAGATACCAGTCTTCAGCCAATCTGATTCACTCCACATGATATCAAGAAATGGCTGAAGGCACTGGATACTGCAAAGGCTATGGGCCCTGACAACATTATGGCAATAGTACTGAAGACTTGTGCTCCAGAACTAGACGCACCCCTAGCAAAGCTGTTCCAGTACAGCTACAACACTGGCTTCTATCCAGCAATGTGGAAAATTGCCCAGGTATGTCCTGTGCACAAAAAGCTGGACAAATCCAACCTGGTCATTACCGCCTTATTAGTCTAATCCCGAACTTCAGCAAAGTGGTGGAAGGATTTGTCAACAGTGCTATCAAGTGGCATTTGCTCAGCAATAACTTGCTCACTGACGCTCAGTTTGGGTTCTTCCAGGACCACTCAGCTCCTGACCTCATTACAGCCTTGGTCCAAACATTGACAAAAGAGCTGAATTCCACAGATGAGGTGAGAGTGACGGCCCTTGACATCAAGGCAGCATTTGACCAAGTATGGCATCAAGGAGCCCTAGCAAAACTGGAGTCAATGGGAATCGGGAGGAAAACTCTCCGCAGGTTGGAGCCATACCTAGCACAAAGGAAGATAGTTATGATTGTTGGAGGCCAATCATCTAAGCTCCAGGACATCACTGCAGGAGTTCCTCAGGGTAGTGCCCTAGGCCCAACCATCTTCAGCTGCTTCATCAATGACCTTCCCTCCATCATAAGCTCAGAAGTGGGGATGATTGCATGTCGGGTGAGAGTTCTTCCACTGAACCACCAATTGTTTTTGTTGTTGTGGTTGCTTGAGATTGCAGTGTGTGCAGAAAAGCCATGCCTATGAATGATTGATGCTAAGAAGTGAGTTGGGTTTAAAAAGAGTGGAAGCTGAAAAAGTGTCAAGTTATGATCAGTTCGTTTTACACTTGCTAAATGAGCAAAATTGGTGAAAGCTGTTGACTGTAGAGTATTTGAGAGAGTTGATAATGTGATGGCAGTAAGTCAAGTGAAAGGATGAGTGTGGTGTTTTAAGAGGAGTGTGTGTTTGTAGGTTTGTAAGTGCTGAAGTAAGATGAAAGAAAAGGGTGTAATGAAGCAGATGTTGAAAAGTTGTAGCAGCAAAATGCGAAAGTCATTGATGTGAGGGAGGGGTGGGGGCAGGGGTGGGGGCAGGGGTGGTGCAATGCACACAGCAGGTTAGGAAGAAGACTTCACAGCAAATCCAACAGCAGCAACTGAAATCCATCTGATACTTCAAACCTTCCCCCTTTAATTCTTTCTCCTCCTCTGTATCTATTCATGACTCCTCAGATACTGAAGCAGCCCATGTCCATATTCAGCAAGACCTGGACAACATCCAGGCTTGGGCTGATAAGAAGCAAGTAACATTCGCACCACACGAGTGCCAGGCAATGACCATCTCAAGAAAGAATCTAACCATCTCTCCTTGACGTTCAATGGGATTACTATCGCTGAATCACCCCACTGTCAACATCTTGGGGGTTACCATTGACCAGAAACTGAACTGGATCAGCCACATAAATGCTATGGCTACAAGAGCAGGTCAGAGGCTAGGAATACTGCAGTGAGTAACCCACCTCCTGGCTCCCAATGCCTGGCCACCATCTACAAGGCACAAGCCAGGAGTGTGATGGAATACATTAATGATTTAGACATGAATATAGGAGGTTTGATCAGTATGTTCACACATGACACGAAAATTGGTGGTGTTGTAAATAGTGAGGAGGAAAGCCTTAGATTACAGGATGATATAGATGGGCTGGTAAGATGGGCGGAGCAGTGGCAGATGGAATTTAATCCCGAGAAATGTGAGGTGACATTTTGGGAGGACTAACAAGGCAAGGGAATATACAATGGATGGTAGGACCCTAGGAAGTACAGAAGGTCAGAGGGACCTTGGTGTACTTGACAATAGATCACTGAAGGCAACAGCACAGGTAGATAAGGTAGTTAGGAAGGCATATGGGTTACTTGCCTTTATTAGCCAAGGCATAGAATATAAGAGCAGAGAAATTATGATGGAGCTGTATAAAACGCTAGTTAGGCCACAGCTGAAGTACTGTGTACAGTTCTGGTCTCCACTGTATTGGAAGGATGTGATTGCACTGGAGAGGATGCAGAGGAGATTCACCAGGATGTTGCCTGGGCTGGAGCATTTCAGTCACGAAGAGGGACTGGATAGGCTAGGGTTGTTTTCCTTAAAGCATAGAAGGCTGAGGGGGGACCTGATTGAAGTATACAAAATTATGAGGGGCATAGATAGGCTAGATAGGAAGAAACTTTTTCCCTTAGCGGAGGTGTCAATAACCAGGGGGCGTAGACTTAAGGTAAGGGGCAGGAGGTTTAGAGGGGATTTGAGGAAAGATTTTTTCACCCAGAGGGTGGTTGGAATCTGGAATACTCTGCCTGATGGGGTGGTAGAGGCAGGTACCCTCACAACATTTAAGAAGTGTTTAGATGAGCACTTGAAATACCATAGCATACAAGGCTACGGGCCAAGTGCTGGAAAATTGGACTAGAATAGTTAGGTGCTTTATTGCCGGCATGGACACGATGGGCCGAAGGGCCTGTTTCTGTGCTGTATAACTCTACAACTCTATGACTCTCCACTTGCCTGGATGGGTGCAGCTCCAACAACACTCAAGAAGCTCGACGTCATCCAGACAAAGGCAGCAGGTTCGGAGTTTGAGCAGTTTACACAGAGCACATCATCCTAAACTCAGATCCTACACTTCTAAACCACTCCTGGGCTCAGACACAATAAGGAAAGGTTTTCATAGAATGATAGAAGTTACAGAAGAGGAGGAGGACGTTTGGCCCCCTGGTACTTTCTCTCCTGTAACTCCATTCTCTCAGATCCTTTTATTTCTTCCTTTTCAAATATTTATTCCATTCCATTTTAAATGTTCTAGTCTCTATAGCCACTTGTGGTGAAGCGTCCCAGTAAAGTGTAGTTGCATCATCTGTGTGATCCATGCCACATTGTGAGAGACTCCCAGGCAATCTGGGAGGATTACAAACCATACCCTCCACATTTCCCCATCATCCTTTTCCTTTCTATTGCCCCTTTCCATCTGCCGTCTCCCTTCCCTTTTCCTCTTTTTCCCCATCCTTACCCCCCAGCCCATTGAAGTCAGTGAAAAAATCAGTCAAAGTGTAGAACAGACTGCGGATGCACTATAGCGCCCTTTTTGCGCTGCCACTGGGATGAACTTAACCCCCACTGCGTGCAGTAACACAGGAGATTTGCTTATTAGACTCGTAAACAGCATCATTGTGAAACAAAGGTCCAGCTCGATTAAGTTGCAGTGATTTGAGAAGGGATCTAGTACAGGTGGACTGGAAACAAAGATTGACCAAGAAAACAGTAAATGAGCAGAGAAATAGATTAAAGTAACATAGAAAATGAAGGTTTCTGACAAATGTCAGGCACTGAATACAGTAGAAAACCAAGCAGAATACAGAGAATGCAGGTGGAAATTGAACAGAGATGTAATAAGGTCAAACAGAGACAATGAGAAAAGATAAAAGGGAACCTAAAAGTTTCCTATAAAGTGAAAGGGGAGTTAATGAAATGGTGGGCCAATTAGGGAGAGAAGGAACTTTTCTTGTTGGTGGCAGGGGGCTTGACTGAGGTACTGAATGAGTACTTTGCATCTGTCTTCACAAAAGAAGAGCATGAAATTGATGTCTCAATAGAGGAGAAGGGAATAGAGATGCTAAATAAAATAAAAATAGATAGAAAGGAGTTGCTAAATAGGTTGACGTCACTCAACGTTAAACAGAAACCCAGTCCAGATAGAATGCATCCTAGGTTGCTGAGGGAAGCAAGGGTGGAGAAACCAAAAGCTCTGACCACAAACATTCAATCTTCCTTGGATATGAGAATGGTGCCTGAGGACTGGAGAATTGCAAATGTTACACCCTATTCAAAAAGGAAAGAGAGATAAACTTGGTAACTATAGGTCAGTCAGTCTAACATCAGTGGTGGGAAAACTACTGGAGACTATTGCCAAGGATAAAATTAATTCTCACTTGGAGAAGCTTGGGTTAATAAGGAACATCCAGCATGGATTTGTTAAAGGTGAACCATGTCTGACTAACCTAATTGAATTCTTTGACCAAGTCACAGAGAGGTTGATGATGGTAGTGCAGTAGATGTTGACTATAGCAATAATCCTAACCTAAAGCCCTCGATCGGGAAACTGGCGAGATTGAGTACAAGGGTTGGTTTTACACTGTGCTGGAATTTATTTCCATTGAAGTCAATGGAAAGCAACATTGGATCGGGTGTTAAACCGGTGTTCCACCCAATCCTGGGGCTTCCTGCCCCATGAATTAGATTAAAATCGGCCATTATGGATCTGCATGAAAGGATGCCGAAGTCATTGAGCTGTATAGGAACAAAAGGATGGGATAAAACAAGAACAAGCAAAAATCCTAATTTGTTCTCTTTACCATGTCCACAGCACTTTCATCATAGGAAGTCACATCTTGTGCTCTAGTGGCTCAACCAAAAAGATCTCTTAAAAAAGACCAAAACAGACAAAAGAAACATTCCAGTTTGTTGTGATTTACATAAAACACCCTAAATGCCAAGGGATTTTTAAAAAAAGGATTACAAACTAGGACGTGGTCACAGCAAAATAACATCAGTTCCTAAGATTTATTTTTAATCCGTTTCTGAGCCAGAGAGAGACTTAATCATGCAGCAATCTGATTATAATTTGAGTTGTGTACTTCAGATCAACAGATTCCTTAATCAACCCATGAAGAGAATCAATGAGAACTTTTAATGCTTTCAAGAGGGATTATCACAGGGAATAGCCATCACAATCTCTGAAACAATCAACATTTATACACATAAAGGACAAATAACTGTCAATAATCAAATATTAAGGGCCATGAACTGTTAATATGACAATAGAGAAATTAGTGAAGAGTATTAAGAGGAGTTTTGATTCTTGGTATGATCAGCATACATATTGGCAGAAAGTTGATAGATGGCAGGATTGGGGTCTTGCCTGCTGTGATAGTCTCTAAGTTGATAATGTGTTCTGCAGATCTCGAAGAGAAGATCTCGAAAAGAAACAAAATCTTTCCGGTGGTAGTGTCTCTTGTGTTTTCTGCCAAGTTGTAATGATATCAGCAGAGGTGTTTTTAGTGACAATGAAAGAATTACACCTTCTCAAACAGTCACATAGAGGCAGTATAAGCCAAAATGAACCTACAGTATAACCTGTCCCCCTCTGAACTTGCCATACTCCGTTCTCTCAGGTCTAACCCCGACATTGTCATCAAACCTGCAGACATGGGTGGTGCTGGTGTTGTCTGGCATACCGACTTCTACCTTGCAAAGGCTCAGCGCCAACTCTCAGACACTTCTTCCTACTTCCCCCTGGACCATGACCACACCACCAAACATCAGGCTATTGTCCACAGGACTGTCACTGACCTCATCTCCTCTGGAGATCTTCCCTCTACAGCTTCCAACCTCATAGTCCTGCAACCCCGGACAGCCCGCTTCTACCTCCTTCCCAAAATCCACAAACAGGACTGTCCCGGTATACCCATTGTTTCAGCCTGTTCCTGCCCCTGAACTTCTTTCTTCCTATCTTGACTCTACCTTTTCTCCCCTGGTCCAGTCTCTACCCAACTACATCCGTGACTCTTCTGACGCCCTACCTCATTTTGACAATTTCCAGTTTCCTGGCCCCAACCGCCTCCTCTTCACTACGGACGTCCAATCTCTCTACACCTCCATCCCCCAGCAGGACAGATTGAGGGCTCTTCGCTTCTTCCTTGAACAGAGGCCTAACCAGTCCCCATCTTCCACCACCCTCCTCCACCTGGCTAAACTTGTTCTCACATTGAACAACTTTTCCTTCAACTCCACTCACTTCCTTCAAGTAAAAGGTGTTGCTATGGGTACCCGCATGGGTCCTAGTTACCCCTGTCTTTTTGTGGGATATGTTGAACATTCCTTGTTCCAGTCCTACTCAGGCCCCCTTCCCCAAACTTTTACCAGTACATTGATGACTGTATCGGTGCTGTTTCCTGCTCCCGCCTGGAACTGAAAGACTTTATCAACTTTGCTTCCAATTTCCACCCTTCTCTCACCTTTACATGGTCCATCTCCGACACTTCCTTTCAATTCCTCGACTTCTTTGTCTGCATCTCTGGGGATAGGCTGTCTACTAATATTTATTATAAGCCCACCAACTCCCACAGCTATCTCAACTACACTTCTTCAAACCTTGCCTCCTGTAAGGACTTCATTCCATTCTCCCAGTTTTTCCTTCTCTGACGCTACTGCTCTGATGATGCAACCTTCCACGACAGCGCTTCTGATACGTCTTCTTTTTTCCTCAACCGAGGATTCCCCCCACTGTGGTTGACAGGGCCCTAAACCGTGTCCGGCCCATTTCCCATACCTCTACCCTCACCCCTTCCCCTCCCTCCCAGGACTGCGACAGGGTTCCTCTTGTCCTCCATTTCCATCCCACTAGCCTCCACATCCAAAGGATCATCCTCCGCCATTTCCGCCACGTCCAGCGTGATGCCGCTACCAAACGCATCTTCCTCTCCCCTCCTCTGTCAGCATTCCGAAGGGATTGTTCCCTCCGCGACACCCTGGTCCACTCCTCGTCTCCTTCCCACGGCACCTTCCCCTGTAATCGCAGGAGGTATAATAACTGCCCATTTACCTCCTCACTATCCAAGGCCCCAAACACTCCTTTCAGGTGAAGCAGTGATTTACTTGTACTTCTTTCAATTTAGTGTACTGTATTCGCTGCTCACAATGTAGTCTCCTCTACATTGGGGAGACCAAATGTAGATTGGGTGACCGCTTTGCGGAATACCTCCATTCAGTCCAAAAGCATGACCCCGAGCTTCTGGTTGCTGGCCATTTCAACGCCCCCCCCCCCACCCCCCACCCCTTGCTCTCATGCCTACATCTCTGTCTTGGGATTGCTGCAGTGTTCCAGTGAACATCAACGCAAGCGCGAGGAACAGCACCTCATTTACCGATTAGGCACACTACAGCCTGCCAGACTGAACATTGAGTTCAATAATTTCAGAGCATGACGGGTCCCCCTTTTTATTTTTATTTTTAGTTATTTTTCTTTTTTTTTTCTTTGTTTTTTTTATTTTAGTTTGTTTCTACTGTGCCTACCTACTTTTTTTTCATGTTTGTGCCTGGGGCCAGACTGTTCATTTTTCTGTCAATTAAAAAAAAATAAAAACACCCTATCTGCACTAACTCTTTGTCTTTCACCACACCATTAACATACCATTTGTCTTTGCTCCATGACCTTCTGGTCAGTTATTTTCTGTGACCTTGTCCTATCAACGCCTTCTCTTTGGTTATCTCTTGCCTCACCCCTACTTTACATGGTTAAAGCCTATTACATATGTAAAATTTGCCAGTTCTGATGAAGGGTCACTGACAGATGCTGCCAGACGTACTGAGTATTTCCAGTATTTCTTGTTTTTACTGCAGTGTAATAGCCTTGAAGTAGGTAAAGCAAGCATTTCCACATTCCCACACCTTGATTCAATTTTCCCAGCCCATCCCTCCTCTAACTGATACCTGCTGTTTCTTATCTTTCAGCTGGTACTCTTGTTATGGCCACATGGTGTGATGTGGGTGGTTTTCACTGTTCAACTCCCCACCTGACCACAGCAAAGTATTTGTATTAGAGTTTAGCCCCTTGGTGTTGATGGTACAAAGCTCGGTGGAAAGGTAAGCCTGCGGGGAGGACGTAGAGAGGCTGCAAACAGATATAGATTGGTTAAGTGAGTGGGCAACAAGTATAATGTAAGGAAGTGTGAAGTTGTTCATTTTGGTCATAAAAATAGAAAAGCAGAATATTTTTTAAAAGGTGTGAAACTGGTCGGTGTTGATGATCAGAGGGACTTGGTTGTACTCGTACACGGAACACACAAAATTAACATGCAGGTGCAGCAGGCTATTAGAAAGGCAAATGACACGTTGATCTTTATTGCAAGGGGATTGGAGTATAGGAATAAAAAGATCTTACTAAAATTGTACAGGGCTTTGGTGAGACTGCACCTGGAATATTGTATGCAGTTTTGGTCTCCACATTTAAGAAAGGATATACTTGTACTGGAGGTGGTGCAGTGAAGATTTGCTAAATTGGTCCCTGGAATGAGGGGGTTGACCTATGATGAGAAGCTGAATATATTCTCTGGTGTTTAGAAGAATGAGAGGTGATCTGATTGAGACATACAAGATTCTGAAAGGGCTTGATAGGGTAGAAGCTGAGAGATTGTTTCCGCTGGTAGTGGAATCTAGAACGCAGCGACACAGTCACGGGATAAAGGGGCCGACCATTCAGGACTGCACTCAAAGGCTTGTGAATCTTTGGAATTCTCTACCCCAGAGGGTTGTGGATGCTCCATCATTGAATACATTTAACGTTGGGCTAGATAGATTTTTGGTCTCACAGGGAGTCAAGGGATATGGGGTGCGGGCAGGAAAGTGGAATTGAAGCCCAAGGTCAGCCAACATCGTATTGAATGGCACAGCAGGCTCAATGGGCCTTATGGTCTACTTCTGCTCCTATATCTTGTGTTCTTGTGTTTTATTTTTCAAATAACCAGACAGCAACAGGTTTTGTTGTAGGTTTTAAAAAGAGAAAATCAGTTGTTTATTGATCAATATGCCTCATCGCGAAATTGGTGCAAACACATCCACTCATGCACTCGCTCGCACCTGCACACAAGAAGAAGGGATAGTGGAAGGTCATATTTAGTGGGGGGAAAAGCTTACGATGAAACTTGTTGAATTCTCTTGAGACTCAATTTCTAGCTGTTGCAGGTTTGAGATGATTTATATTTCTCTCTTGAATGAAGGTTCTTTTGAAGATGGTGGATCACTTCTAGCTCTCTGCTGTATAATGTTGAGGTCATATTTTTCAGCATGGCATGTGCCATCTGGCTTGCTGGAATTCCAGCAGTTGCAAGTAACTTCACCTTCTGGGTCAGTCTCTCTCTGGTTGTCTTTATTTTAAGGTAAAACTGTGTCACTTCTCACCTCCTGTTAGGAGGCATTCTGGTTTCTTCCCCATGGTGATCGCACAATAGCCCAGGACGTAGCTACTTTACACCGCCTTTGTTTTAGAACAAGACATTCAATTCTGGAATGTTTTTTAGGATAGGTGTAAGATGGGTTTCATTAACAACTTTTGGCTTTGAAGATTTGTCCTTTGTCTTTGTCAGACTGTTTGGATACACAAAAGGACAATCCCTTTTTTCTTCAGTGGGCACTTTGCACTTTTTAAAATAAAGGTGAATTTTTTAAAAGACAAAGTCCGTTTTCTCATCACTCTTCAGAGTTAGTCCATGAATGTTGTATCATCGCACTTCCGATGTCACAGAATCACAGAATAATACAGTGCAGAAGAGGCCCTTCCTCCCATCAAGTCTGCACCGATGCATTAAAGACACCTGACCTGTCTACCTAATCCCATTTGCCAGCACTTGGCCCATAGCCTTGAATGTTATGACATGCCAAGTGCTCATCCAGGTACTTTTTAAAGGATGTGAGGCAACCCCCCTCTACAACCCTCCCAGGCAGGGCATTCCAGACCGTCACTACCCTCTGGGTAAAAAAGTTCTTCCTCAAATCCCCCTTAAACCTCCTGCCCCGCAGCTTAAACTTGTGTCCCCTCGTAACCGACCCTTCAACTAAGGGGAACAGCTGCTCCCTATCCACCCTGTCCATGCCCCTCATAATCTTGTATACCTCGATCAGGTCACCCCTCAGTCTTCTCTGCTCCAGTGAAAACAACCCAAGCCTATCCAACCTCTCTTCATAGCTTAAATGTTCCATCCCAGGCAACATCCTGGTGAATCGCCTCTGCACCCCCTCCAGTGCAATCACATCCTTCCTATAATGTGGCGACCAGAATTGCACACAGTACTCCAGCTGTGGCCTTACCAAAGTTCTATACAACTCCAACATGACCTCTCTGCTTTTGTAATCTATGCCTCGATTGATAAAGGCAATTGTCCCAAATGCCTGTCCCTTTGTTCCTCGGAACTTCTCAGTGTCAGGCCATTCATTGAATACTTCCGTGTCACATTACTCCTTCCAAAGTGTATCACCTCACACTTTTCAGCGTTAAATTCCATTTGCCACTTTTCTTCCCATTTTACCATCCCGTCTATATCTTCCCGTAACACTCAACCTCACTGTTAACCACTCGGCCAATCTTTGTGTCATCCGCGAACTTACTGATCCTACCCTCCACATAGTCATCTATGTCGTTTATATAAATGACAAACAATAGGGGACCCAGCACAGATCCCTGTGGTATGCCACTGGACACTGGCTTCCAGTCACTAAAACAGCCGTCTGTCATCGCTCTCTGTCTCCTGCAGCTAAGCCCATTTTGAATACACCTTATCAAGTTACCCTGTATCCCATGTGCATTTGCTTTCTTGATAACTCTCCCGTGTGGGACCTTGTCAATGGCTTTGCTGAAATTCATGTAAACTACATCAACTGCACTACCCTCATCTATACACCTGGTCACATGCTCAAAAAATTTAATCAAATTTGTGAGGCATGACCTCCCTCTGACAAAGCCATGCTGACTATTCCTAATCAAATTTTGCCTCTCCAAGTGGTGATAGATTCTCTCCTTCAGAATTTTCTCCAATAGTTTCCCTACCACTGACGTGAGACTCACTGGTCTGTAGTTCCCTGGCTTATCTCTACAACCTCTCTTAAATAGTGGGAGCACATTAGCTGTTCTCCAGTCCTCTGGCACCTCCCCCGTGGCCAGAGAGGAATTAAAAATTAGAGTCAGAGCCCCTGCAATCTCCACCCTCGCCTCCCACAGCATCCTGGGACACAAATCGTCCAGACCTGGAGATCTGTCCACTTTTAAGCCTTCCAAAACCTCTAATACCTTGTCACTCCCTATGACAATTTGTTCAAGAACCTCACAGTCTCTCTCTCTGAGTTCCATATCTACATCCTCATTCTCTTGGGTGAAGAAAAATGTGAAGTATTCGTTCAACACCCGACCAATGTCCTCTGGCTCCACCCACAGATTTCCCCCTTGGTCCCTAATGGGTCCTACTCTTTCCCTGGTTATCCTCTTCCCATTGATATACTTATAGAATATCTTGGGATTTTCCCTACTTTTACCAGCCAGAGCTTTCTCATATCCCCTCTTTGCTCTCCTAATTGCTTTCTTAAGCTCCACCCTACACTTTCTGTACTCCACTAATGCTTCCGTTGATTTGCTCTCCTTGTATTTGCTAAAAGCCTCTCTTTTCCTTCTCATCGTACCCTGAATGTTTCTAGTCATCCATGGTTCTCTGGGCTTGTTGCTCCTACCTATTACCCGAGAGGGAACATGTTGGGCCTGTACCCTCCCCAATTCCTCTTTGAATGCCCCCCGCTGCTCTTCTGTAGATTTCCCGACAAGTAACTCTTTCCAGTCTACCTTGGCCAGATCCTGCCTTATTTTACTAAAATTCGCTCTCCCCCAATCCAAAAGCTTTTTTTGCAACTTGTCCATTTCTTTCTCCATAACAAGCTTAAATTGTACCATGTTGTGGTCGCTATCACCAAACTGCACCCCCACCAACACGTCAACCACCTGTCCGGCTTCATTCCCCAGAATTAGGTCCAGCACTGCACCCTCCCTTGTTGGATCCTCTACACATTGAGCTAAAAAGTTCTCCTGTATACATTTTAAAAACTCCACTCCATCTAAGCCCTTAACACGATGACTATCCCAATTAATGTTGGGAAAGTTGAAGTCACCTAATATGATTACCCTGTTATTATTTTTACACACCTGTGCGAATTGCGCACATATTTGCTCCTCAATTTCCCGCTGACTATCTGGGGGTCTATAATAAGCACCTCGCAATGTGGCTGCCCCTTTTTTATTCCTAAACTCTACCCATAAAGCTTCATTTGATGTCCCCTCCAAGATATCATCTCTCCTTACTGCAGTAACGGACTCCTTAACTAATATTGCAATGCCCCCTCCTCTTTTACCTCCTCCTCTGTCTCGCCTGAAGATTCTATATCCCGGGATATTGAGCTGCCAATCCTGCCCCTCCCTCAAACATGTCTCCCTGATGGCTACTATATCACAATTCCACATGTCAATCCTTGCCCTTAACTCATCCGTTTTACCTGTAGTACTCCTGGCATTAAAGTAGAGGCCATCCATCCTGGTCTTACGCCCTTGAAACTTACTTCCACTGTATTCCCTCTGACTTGTTTGCTTTCCTGTGTTTAGCTGTGTCCCTATTCTGCTAGGAGTCTGCATCCCCTCCCCTTGCCAAATTAGTTTAAACTCCTCCCAACAGCAGTAGCAAACCCGCCAGCAAGGATGTTAGTCCCCCTGTGCGTGATACCTTCCCCAAAAGGGAAAAATGAAATTTCTTGGATTTCATTTTTATGTTTTTTTGCGTGTTTAAAAAGAGGGAAAAAGAAATTAAGACAGTTTAAGATCATACCACATTCATTTCATTCACTCCTCGGGCTTCCAGCCTACATTTTTTTCATCATCCTTCCTTTGGATAAGGTACCATTAAAAAATTGTATTTCTTTTGGTTACATGTTGTCAAATGAGGTTGGAGTTTCTCTCACACCAGATTGTATTACTTTAGGAATGTTAATCTCCAGGACCATGTGATTGTTGGTGAAGCTTGTAGTATGCAAATTTCTGTTACTGCTGGTGGCAAGATTCTGTTTGTACAAGCTTTAAACCTTTGATTACTGCTTCCACAATACATGTTGTTAACCATTCAATGTTCTGGCACATTGATAGTTCTTATTTCTAGGGTAATAATAGGTGCTGCATTTTCTTTAGCCCCTGCAAGGCATCTGGGATTTCTTCCTGCCTCTTGTTCTGGCTGGATTCTGACTCTAAATTGTTGGATTTGATTACCTTTTGGATTTGGAACCTAATTGTGTGATTCTTCAGGGGTAGATCCATGCTGACACCACTTTTAGGTTTCTTGTGATTTTCACATCTGTGGTTCACTTTATGTTATCTCCCTTTTCCTTTTACTTCAGAGATAGGTGTGTCCTCTGGGACACTACTGCTTGCAGGTGGTTGTCCAGCTTCTACTTCACTCCCCTGTAGCACTTCAACTAGGTATCTCCCTCACTCTTGGCTTTCCTGTTTGGGAACTTCCCTCATTCCTATTTAAATCTTTAAAAAAAGGTTTCAGCTAACCATATCTTGGTAGCTTTTCTTTCAATTTTTTTCAGCTTTTATCATATCTTCTTTACATCTTTTTGGCTCTATCTGGGCCCTTTTAAATTCTCTGGCTGTATCATCCCCTGTGGCATTTTTGGGACATCCCCAACCCTCTGCAGATGTACAGAGTTTTGTTTTCTCCCCTCAGTTTCTCCAGTCTCCGTGTACTGCTCTGGACCCTCTGGATGCAATACTGTGCTTCCTGCCAAGTCATTGGCCAGCAATAGGTCTACCCCTTGTATCGGTAAGCTTGGAGGAGCCTTGGTGAGTTGCTACATTGCATCATGTAGATGGTACACACTGCTGCCCCTGTGCCTCGGTGGTGAAAAGAGTGAATGTTTGTGGATTATGGATGGGGGTGCCAATCAAACAGGCTGCTTTGTCTTGGATGGTGTTGAGCTTCTTGAGTGTTGTTGGAGCTGCATCTGTCGAAGCAAATGGAGAGTATTCCATCACACTCCTGACTTGTGCCTTGTAGATGGTGGATAGGCATTGGGGAGACAGGAAGTGAAGTACTCACTGCAGAATTCCTAGCCTCTGACCTGCTTTTGTAGTCACAGCATTTATGTGGCTACTCCAGTTCAGTTTCTGGACAATGGTAACCCCCTAGGATGTTGATAGTGGGGTGTTCAGCAATGGTAATGCCATTGAATATCATGGGAAGATGGTTAGATTTTTTCTTGAGATGGTCATTGCCTGGCACTTGTGTGGCGCAAATGTTACTTGCCACTTATCAGTCCAAGCCTGAATATTATCCAGGTTTTGCTGCATATGGACATAGGCTGCTTCAGTATCTGAGTCACGAATAGTGCGGAACATTGTGTAATCATCAACGAACATTCCCACTTCTGACATTATCATGGAGGGAAGGACATTGATGAAGCAGCTGAAGATGGTTGGGCTTAGGACACTACCCTGAGGAACTCCTGCAGTGATGTCCTGGGACTGAGATGATTGACCTCCAACAACCACAACCATCTTCCTTTGTGCTAGGTATGACTCCAACCAGTGGAGCGTTTTCCCCCTGACTTCCATTGATTTCAGTTTTGCTAGGGCTCCTTGATGCTATACTCAGTCAAATGCTGCCTTGATGTCAAGGACAGTCATTCTCACCTCACCTGTGGAGTTCAGCTCTTTTGTCCATGTTTGGATCAAGGCTGTAATGAGGTCAGGAGTTGAGTGGCCTTGGCGGAACCCAAACTGAGCGTCAGTGAGAAGGTTATTGCTGAGCAAGTACTGTTTGTTAGCACCGTAGATGACCCTTTTTATCACTTCCATCACTTCCTTTGTTATAGAACAGGATTGTCGAACATACTGCCCACAGGCCAGAATCCGGCCCGCCAAATGTTTCCATCCGGCCCATGGATGTATTTCTCATATGAGAAATTTCCCATTGTCTTCTCCTTCCAGACCAGCTTTTTAAAAGAATTGCAACTGTCAGTTTCACAGCTGACAGGTGCTGCATGAGAACAGTAACAGCGGCTTCCAACTTTGCACAGATTCGGGGTTTTCCAACTTTTTTTTGAAGGCCGCTTGAAAACCCCGAATCTGTCTGAAGTTCAGAAGCCATGGAGAGAGAGACAGGGCTGAATTTTAGAGCGGGATGGTGGCAAGTGTGGGTGGGTGGGTGGTGGTGTAAAATGGAGCGGGAGGCTCCGGGAGCCCTTCCCGATCCACACCCGCCTCCGCCAGCACTTTATACAGGACAGCGGCAGCGAAAAAAGGCCTGCCCACCCCAGGCCAATCAAGGCCCATAAATGGACATTTAACGGCCACTTAATAGCCTTCGCCCGCCTCCACGTGGATTTTACGCATGGCAAGTGGGCGTCCTAGACCCAAGAGAAGCCGCCTGACAAAAGCAGGCAGCTCTCGAACATCCTGGGGGGGGCCCGCATGATCGGGCACCCTGTGCCCAATGGTGGGCTGCCCCTGCTACTCCAACCACACCCAACATCCAACACGCATCCCCCTGTCCCCCCAACCGACTACCCTTGCCTCGTCGCGGCCCGACTGATTACCCCCAGCGAGGCAACCAAAGCTTACCTGCCTTCCAGGCTCCCTGGCATCTTTACTTCAAGCTGAGCTGTAGTCCCAGCAGTGGCCACCGCTCCCGGTGACGCTGCTGGGTCCAGGAGCTGCTGGCCCGCTGATTGGCCAGCAACTCTATCAGGCGGGATTTCCTGCCTCAAATGGGTTGAAGTCCCGCCTCAGATCAATTAAAGCCCGGTGACCCACAAAGTATGGGTCAGATCCCCAGGCGAGGCGGAAGCGGGTTCGCGCCCGACTTTTCAGTCGGTGGCTGGCTCCCATCCACCTATGGTTAAATCCTGGTCAGAGAGAGAGAGAGAGAGAGAGGAGGATGGGGGTGGGGGGGGGGGGGACAGAAAGGGAGGGACAGAGAGAGATAGGGGGACAGATAGAGAGGTGGGAACAGAGAGAGAGCGGGAGACAGAGAGAGGGGGCACAGAGGGGGGAACAGAGAGAGAGGGGGGATGGTGAGAGAAAGAGGGGGGACAGAGAGTGTGAGGACGACATGTGGGGGATACAACACAGAGATGAGGGGAACAACACAGAGAGGGGGGAACATGAGGAGAGAGAGAGAGAGATGGAGAGAGAGTGATCAAGTTTACTCCTGACAGATGGACATCTATCTGGAATACGCCGCATCGCTATGACAAGTGTGCGGGCAGACCTGTGCAAGCAAAAAAATGCCAGATATCTCACTAAACCTGTGTCTAACATAGTGATGAGAAAGTAAGTCAATAAATTAATCTTCTCATTTAAAGCTTCTTCACAAAAATATACATTTGTTGTTGTTTTGATTAATAGTAAGATAAATTTTTAATCTCTTTATCTTTTCGAAATTGTCTCACCGGCTTTGTCTTTCAGCACACCATTAACATACCGTTTGCCTTTGTTCCATGACCTGCTGGTCAGTTATTCTCTGTGACCTTGTCCTATCAACACCTCTTTTGTTATCTTTTGCCCCATCCCCCACTTTACTTGCTTAAAATCTTTTACATTTCTAATATTTGTCAGTTCTGAAGAAGGGTCACTGACCTGAAACATTAACTCTGCTTCTCTCTCCACAGATGCTGCCAGACCTGCTGAGTATTTCCAGCATTTCTTGTTTTTATTTCAGATTTCCAGCATCTGCAGTATTTTGCTTTTATTTTAGTAATGGTTGATAGGTGTTTTTATGACTGGATGACTGTTTGCAGTGGGGGTTCTGCAGGGTTCAGCACTGGGTACCTTGCTTTTTGTGGTATGTATCAATGATTTGGACTTGAATTTAGGGGGTATGATTAAGAAGTTTGCAGACGATACCAAAATTGACTGTTTGGTTGATAATGAAGAAGAAAGCCGTCGACTGCAGGAAGATATCAATGGACTAGTCAGGTGGCAAATCGAGTTCAGTCCTGAGGAGTCTGAGGTAATACATTAGGGGAAGGTTAACAAGACAATGATATATGGTAGGATATTGAGACGTGTAGAGAAACAGAGGCACCTTGGAGTGCATGTCCACAGATCCCTGAAGGTGGCTGGACAGGCAAATAAGGTGGTCAAGAAGGTATGCAGGATACTTGCCTTTATTAGCTTAGGCAAAGAATATGAGAGCTGAGAGTTTGTGCTGGAACTGTATAAAACACTAGTTAGGCCACAGCTGGAGTACTGCATGCAGTTCTGGTCACTGCACTATAGGAAAGATGTGATTTCACTCGAGAGGGTACAGAAGAGATTCATGACGATGTTCTGAAACAAAAACAAGAAATGCTGGAATCACTCAGCAGGTCTGGCAGCATCTGTGGAAAGAGAAGCAGAGTTAACGTTTCGGGTCAGTGACCCTTCTTCGGAAGTGTCTGTGCCGACCATCAACCACCCATTTATACTAATCCTACACTAATCCCATATTCCTACCACATCCCCACCTGTCCCTATATTTCCCTACCACCTACCTATACTAGGGGCAATTTATAATGGCCAATTTACCTACCAACCTGCAAGTCTTTTGGCCTAGGTCGGGCTCGGGTCCGATGTGGCTCTGTCGGTTTTGGGTTGGGTTTTTTGTCATGACCTGAGCAGGCCATTAACGTAGAGGGTGCTGCCACGCCATCCCCAGCAATGGCGTCTGGCGCCACTGCACAGGCAAAGCTTAATTTTTAAAGGGCGTCAAGCCCTTAGAAGACATTTGAATTTTTAATGCAGCAGTATTTTACATTGGCCTTAAAAAATTAAATGAAAGCTGGAGGCCCTTTTCCACACCCCTCAATGTTTTTTTAATTGGCTCAAATGACGAACTTCGACTTTATTCCTATCCCGAACTTTCCCCCCCCAACCTCGTCACATTTGCACTTCAGCCCCTTCCCACCATCCCCACAGCCAATAAAAAACCTTTCTCCCCACTGCCCCCCATCCCCGCGCCCTGATAATTTCACTCCTTCCCCCTCCGCACCAGTGTCTCACCTCGGAACTCCAAATGGAGTTCCGAAGGCGCGCGAGTTGCCTCCGGCGTCCATAGTATTGCGTGGGACAGCCATCGGGACCAGGTTTATTTGTATCTTATTTTAATTAATTTTAATATTTAAATGAAGACCGAGGCCTCAACGCTGCCCGTAAAATGCAGCGGGGCCTTCTCAGCGTGTGGGTTGTGGCAGGCCACTCCCGCAAGAATTTTACGGGTCCCCCCACTATGACAAGGGGCTGCACAACGTCAAGGGGCTGGAAAAATCCAGCCCAGAGAAACTATTTTTACTTGTTACTGAGTCCAGAACAAGAGAACATAAATACAAGGTAGCCACGAAGATCAAATGAAGATTTTAGGCGGTATTTCTTTACAAGGAGGGTTATGAGAATGTGGAACCTGCTGCTACATGGAGCAGTTGAAGCAGATACCATTGATATATATATGGGGAGACTTGATGTATACACAAGGAAAAAGGAATACAGGAATAAGGTGGAAAGAAGCTATTAGAGGGAGAGAAGGCTCATGTGGAGTATAAACACAGGCATTGACCAGTTGGGCCTTCTCTCTGTAATTCTGTTTCAACTTAGTTTGCAGTCTTAGGAGTTGTCGATTTATCTTTGATAACCCTCGTTCAGTTTTAGTACTGTTTCTTACTTTTGCATTTGGCTTCTAGTTATTCTGATCTCTAGCTCCCTCTTTTGCCACCATCTGTTTTTTTAAAAAAAATTCTGATTCCAGTATGCTTGGCCCCTACAGGCTTTGTAGATAGACTTGGTTCATCTCATTTTTTTCAATTGTCTTTTAATCCATTTAGAGGCATGTTTGTTTCGTCTGTGCTTACCAGTCTTTGGTATAAATTTATCCTGAATGCTCAGTATTATGTCCTAATCATATCCATCATCAATTAAAGTTTCAGAAGTACAACCCTCAATTTTTGAATTCTTGTTTCATTCCCTTTTAAAGTTATATTCCTCATCGTTGGTTTATGGTACTGATTAGAATCCCTATTAATATAATCTTTCTTTTTAGATTCCTTATTTCTTCATGGACCAAACTGTCCTCAAAGTTTTAACCCCAAACTGTAACAAATTGTAACTGTAACAAATCCCTAGAATTATCTTAACTCGCGTTTTATTACAAATATGCAACCAGACTAACTCACTAGGAATGTTATCCTAGCTATTAGGTCTACTTCCTTCAGGTCATAGGTTTTCTTGATATGTAAGTGATCATTTTCTGATGCTCCGCCCTTGGCATGGAGCCTCACTGGAGGGAGACACAGAATAAGTCCTACAAAGTTATCTCTATCCTGCGCTCATATCTAGTGAGGCTGTTTGCTGGAAAAACCCATACAGAAAATTGGCCCCATTAAATAATGGTCTGAAATTTCCTGTGGAGGCATAATCGGCAAGTTATGCTGAATTATGCAAAATTCATCACCAATTTGTTGTCAGCAATTTACCCCAAACATTCTCGCCAATTTTCTGATCTAGTCTGCCTTTCTTGCAAACTCTCAAAAACTCTGCATATTGTGCTTGTTTCCATCATTAGGGTCCAACTATCTTGCTAAGATTTTTCTTTTATGATAGTTCTCCATTGCTACACTAAGCTTATGTTCAGACACTTGTAATACATTGGTTTTCAGAATGTTCAAGAGGTCTGTTGGACACTTTGTAAAGCTCAAATGCTCAAAGGTAGAGATTCTCCTGCTCACTCTCAACACATTTAGATGTTCCATGTTTGGGTAAATAGCTCTGTGCATGACATATTCAGAATTGTGCAGAGCCTAGATGCAGCACTTTAAAGTACCAGCAAGGCTAGTTTTACATCATCTGAACTGCCAGCTGCAGTGTAAATGCATCCTTAATTGATTGAGCGTATTCTTCAAAAGATTCATTTTCTTCTTTAATTTTTCAAATACTGATATAATTAATTTATTTTCTTTTTATTGTCTGTTTTCTTTATCTAGCTGCTTGCCTTAACTAATTTAAATCTTCCATTTTTATCATTTCCGCAAGGGTATTGTGATTTAGGTGATGGTGTAGATGTACAAAAACAGCACAGACTGGTAGACCATTCAAAATCCTCTCCATTTTCTAATGGCCTGACTACCAGTAACTCTGAAAACCAGTATTTTAGGATAATTTAGAAATGATGCATTCACTCTCCACCGGTTTAGTGTCATTGTCAAGTTAAGACACATTGCACCCCTCTAAACTTGGAATATAAATTGAATGTGAAGACCCAAACTGACTCCAAAGTAAATTGGAATGAGGATTTCTCTTCCATGCCCTGTGAATCTATTTTGGTCCAGGTGAGCCCGTTCTCTGGATTCAGGCTGTATTTATGTTATAACTGCAGCATCAGTGCAAAGTAAATCTGCTTCCCTCCTATATACAACAGTTAAAGCTCTAGCTGTAGTTCAAATGCACCCCAAAACATTTACATTTTTATAAATGCCAATACTCAAATGGTTAATCGGAAAACAAGATCGACACAGAACAGTAATATTTCACTGTCCTCTGGTAATCGCTTTGCAATAGATACACTACCTCAAAACAATCCATTCTCTTAGACTTGATTATCAGTTTGTTTGCACATGTTTCAATTTTAAACACATATTAACAGCTGTAAAATGTGGTAAAAATAACATGTTTTTCTCTTAGGGTTATCAAAGTAATTGCCTCTGGCTGATTGAGTAACTTCATAGTACATAGCAGCTTGTAAATATTTTATTTGGCTGAAAATAACAAAGATAATGAATAACTTAGATTTATAAAAAGTAAAGAAACTTAACTGAAGAAATATATGATATCGTCTTCTTCTTTTTCTCTTCTTCTTTGGCCGCCTTGCCTCGAGAGACAATGGGTAAGCGCCTGGAGGTGGTCAGTGGTTTGTGAAGCAGCACCTGGAGTGACTATAAAGGCCAATTCTCGAGTGACAGACTCTTCCACAGGTGCTGCAGATAAAACTGGTTGTCCGGGCTGTTACACAGTTGGCTCTCCCCTTGCGCTTCTGTCTTTTTTCCTGCCAACTGCGAAGTCTCTTCGACTCGCCACACTTTAGCCCCGCCTTTATGGCTGCCCGCCAGCTCTGGCAATCACTGACAACTGACTCCCACGACTTGTGATCAATGTCACAGGACTTCATGTTGCGTTTGCAGACATCTTTAAAGCGGAGACATGGACGGCCGGTGGGTCTGATACCAGTGACGAGCTCACTGTACAATGAGTCCTTGGGGATCCTGCCATCTTCCATACGGCTCACAGGGCCAAGCCACCTCAAGCGCCGCTGACTCAGTAGTGTGTATAAGCTGGGGATGTTGGCTGCCTTGAGGACTTCTGCGTTGGAGATGCAGTCCTGCCACCTGATGCCAAGGATTCTCCGGAGGCAGCGAAGATGGAATGAATTGAGACGTCGCTCTTGGCTGACATACGTTGTCCAGGCCTCGCTGCCGTAGAGCAAGGTACTGCGGACACAGGCTTGAAACACTCGGACTTTTGTGTTCCGTGTCAGTGCACCATTTTCCCACACTCTCTTGGCCAGTCTGGACATAGCAGTGGACACCTTTCCCATGCGTTTGTTGATTTCTGCATCGAGAGACAGGTTACTGGTGATAGTTGAGCCTAGGTAGGTGAACTCTTGAACCACTTCCAGAGCGTGGTCGCTAATATTGATGGATGGAGCATTTCTGACGTCCTGCCCCATGATGTTCGTTTTCTTGAGGCTGATGGCTAGGCCAAATTCGTTGCAGGCAGCTGCAATCCTGTCGATGAGTCTCTGCAGACACTCTTCCGTGTGGGATGTTACTGCAGCATCGTCAGCAAAGAGGAGTTCCCTGATGAGGACCTTCCGTACTTTGGTCTTCGCTCTTGGACGGGCAAGGTTGAACAATCTGCCATCTGATTTTGTGTGGAGGAAAATTCCTTCTTCTGAAGACTTGAACGCATGTGAGAGGAGCAGGGAGAAGAAGATCCCAAACAGTGTAGGTGCGAGAACACAGCCCTGTTTCACAACACTCAGGATAGGAAAGGGGTCTGATGAGGTGCCACTATGCTGAATTGTGCCTTTAATGTCATGGAATGAGGTGATGATACCGCTTTGGCGGACATCCGATCTTTGCTAGTAGTCTGAAGAGACCACGTCTGCTGATGAGGTCAGAGGCTTTGCTGAGATCAATGAAAGCAACGTAGAGGGGCATCTGTTGTGCGTGGCATTTCTCCTGTAGCTGGCGAAGGGAGTACAGCATGTCAATGGTGGATCACTCTGCTCAAAAGCCACACTGTGCCTCAGGGTAGACACGCTCAGCCAGCTTCTGGAGCCTGTTTAAAACGACTCGAGCGAAGGCTTTCCCCACTATGCTGAGCAGGGAGATTCCACGGTAGTTTTTGCAGTCACCGCGGTCACCCTTGTTCTTATAGAGGGTGATGATATTGACATCGTGCATGTCCTGTGGTACTGCTCCCTCATCCCAGCACAGGCGAAGCAGTTTGTGGAGTGCTGAGAGTATAGCAGGCTTGGCACTCTTGATTATTTCAGGGGTAATGCTGTCCTTCCCAGGGGCTTTTCCACTGGCTAGAGAATCAATGGCATCACTGAGTTCCGATTTTGTTGGCTGTTCATCCAGCTCATCCATGACTGGCAGTGACTGGGCTGCATTGAGGGCAGTCTCAGTGACAACATTTTCCCTGGAGTACAGTTCTAGGCAGTGCTCCACCCAGTGGTCCATTTGCTTGCGTTGGTCAGTGATCGTGTCCCCTGATTTAGACTTGAGGGGGGCGATCTTCCTGATGGTTGGCCCAAAAGCTCTCTTAATGCCATCATACGTTCCTCTGATGTTTCTGGTGTGGGAGGCCAACAGAATCTGATAGGTGTTGCCAGTAGTCATTTGCGCAGCGCCTGGCTATTTATGATATATTTTAATATTTATATAATTTAAATCATCTCCTTTCAATGGTTAATGGCCAATTTGTCTTTTCATGGAATTATCTCAGTGAGAAAGACAAGCACAAATAACATTTCCTAGAAGTTAAAACTCTAGACTTCCTCCTAAATCTGATAAAATCAAACAAAAATATTTCAAGAAACCTATGTATAATTCAGTCCAATATGTTGCATTCTCATTTTGATAATAGAACTGGGATCATAGTGCTCCAAAGAGTATTTCATAATTTACGCTTCAAGCTGACTTCATTTTAAACCAATTTTATCTCACCACAGGATTTCTGACCTTAACATTGGACTCCCTCCTACTGTCTCCTTTCTATTCCCCATTTAGAATTAGAATTAGAACATTACATTTATTACCAAAACATATCTATCCTGATCTTAACAAGTAACCATGCCTATGTAACTTGAGTTTCCCTGTGTCCATTCTTGTGCTTGTTTTGGCTGCCATCACTTTGATTTCCCCTCTTCACTGAATCACAGAATCACAGAATAATACAGTGCAGAAGAGGCCCTTCAGCCCATCGAGTCTGCACCGATGCATTAAAACACCTGTCCTGTCTACCTAATCCCATTTGCCAGCACTTGGCCCATAGCCTTGAATGTTATGACGTGCCAAGTGCTCATCCAGGTACTTTTTAAAGGATGTGAGGCAACCCACCTCTACCACCCTCCCAGGCAGGGCATTCCAGACCGTCACCACCCTCTGGGTAAAAAAGTTCTTGCTCAAATCCCCCTTAAACCTCCCGCCCCTCACCTTAAACTTGTGACCCCTCGTAACTGACTTTTCAAGTAAGGGAAACAGCTGCTCCCTATCCACCCTGTCCATGCCCCTCATAATCTTGTACACCTCAATCAGGTCACCCCTCAGTCTTCTCTGCTCCAGTGAAAACAACCCAAGCCTATCCAACCTCTCTTCATAGCTTAAATGTTTCATCCCAGGCAACATCCTGGTGAATCGCCTCTGCACCCCCTCCAATGCAATCACATCCTTCCTATAATGTGGCGACCAGAATTGCACACAGTACTCCAGCTGTGGCCTTACCAAAGTTCTGTACAACTCCAACATGACCTCCCTGTTTTTGTAATCTATGCCTCGATTGATAAAGGCAAGTGTCCCATATGCCTTTTTCACCACCCAATTAACTTGCCCTTCTGCCTTCAGAGATCTATGGACAAACACGCCAAGGTCCCTTTGTTCCTCGGAACTTCCCAGTGTCAGGCCATTCATTGAATACTTCTGTGTCACATTACTCCTTCCAAAGTGTATCACCTCACACATTTCAGCGTTAAATTCCATCTGCCACTTTTTTGCCCATTTGACCATCCTGTCTATATCTTCCTGTAACCTCAGACACTCCACCTCACTGTTAACCACTCGGCCAATCTTTGTGTCATCCTCGAACTTACTGATCCTACCCCCCACATAGTCATCTATGTCGTTTACATAAATGACAAACAATAGGGGACCCAGCACAGATCCCTGTGATACGCCACTGGACACTGGCTTCTAGTCACTAAAACAGCCGTCTGTCATCACTCTCTGTCTCCTACAGCTAAGCCAATTTTGAATCCACCTTATCAAGTTACCTTGTATCCCATGTGCATTTGCTTTCTTGATAAGTCTCCCATGTGGGACCTTGTCAAAGGCTTTGCTGAAATCCATGTAAACTACATCAACTGCACTACCCTCATCTACACACCTGGTCACATGCTCAAAAAATTCAATCAAATTTGTTAGGCATGACCTCCCTCTGACAAAGCCATGCTGACTATTCCTGATCAAATTTTGCCTCTCCAAGTGGTGATAGATTCTCTCCTTCAGAATTTTCTCCAATAGTTTTCCTGCCACTGAAGTGAGACTCACTGGTCTGTATTTCCCTGGCTTATCTCTACAACCTCTCTTAAATAGTGGGACCGCATTAGCTGTTCTCCAGTTCTCTGGCACCTCGCCCGTGGCCAGAGAGGAATTAAAAATTAGGGTCAGAGCCCCTGCAATCTCCACCCTTGCCTCCCACAGCATCCTGGGACACAAATCGTCCGGACCTGGTTCTCTGGGATTGTTGCTCCTACCTATTACCCTAGAGGGAACATGTTGGGCCTGTACCCTCCCCATTTTCTTTTTGAATGCCCCCCACTGCTCTTCTGTAGATTTCCCAACAAGTAACTCTTTCCAGTCTACCTTGGCCAGATCCTGCCTTATTTTACTAAAATTTGCTCTCCCCCAATCCAAAACCTTTTTTTGCAACTTGTCTATTTCTTTCTCCATAACAAGCTTAAATTGTACCATGTTGTGGTCGCTATCACCAAAATGCACCCCCACCAACACGTCAACCACCTGTCCGGCTTCATTCCCAGAATTAGGTCTAGCACTGCACCCTCCCTTGTTGGATCCTCTACATATTGAGCTAAAAAGTTCTCCTGTATACATTTTAAAAACTCCACTCCATCTAAGCCCTTAACACAATCACTATCCCAATTAATGTTGGGAAAGTTGAAATCGCCTAATATAATTACCCTATTATTTTTACACACTTCTGCAAATTACGCACATATTTGCTCCTCAATGTCCCTCTGACTATCTGGGGGTCTATAATAAACACTTAGCAATGTGGCTGTCCCCTTTTTATTCCTAAACTCTACCCATAAAGCTTCATTTGATGCCCCTTCTAAGATATCATCTCTCCTTACTGCAGTAACTGACTCCTTAACTAATAATGCAATGCCCCCTCCTCTTTTACCCCCTCCTCTGTCTCGCCTGAAGATTCTATATCTCGGGATATTGAGCTGCCTATCCTGCCCCTCCCTCAACCATGTCTCCGTGATGGCTACTATATCACAATTCCACGTGTCAATCATTGCCCTCAACTCATCCGTTTTACCTGCAATACTCCTGGCATTAAAGTAGAGGCCTTCCATCCTGGTCTTACTCCCTTGAAACTTACTTCTGCTGTATTCCCTCTGACTTGTTTGCTTTCCTGTGTTTAGCTGTGTCCCTATTCTGCTAGGCGTCTGCATCCCCTCCCCCTGCCAAATTAGTTTAAACTCCTCCCAACAGGACTAGCAAACCCGCCAGCAAGGATGTTAGTCCCCCTCTGTTTCAGATGTAGACCGTCCCGCTTGTACAGGTCCCACCTTCCCCAGAAACGGTCCCAGTCGTCCAGGAATCTAAAACCCTCCCTCCTGCACCAACTCTTAAGCCATGTATTCATCTGTGCTATTCTCCTATTTCTATACTTGCTAGCACATGGCACTGGGAGTAATCCGGAGATTACAACCCGAGAGGTCCTGCTTTTTAGTCTACTGCTTAACTCCCTGAATTCTTGATGCAAGACCTCATCCCTCTTTCTACCTATGTCATTGGTACCAACATGTACCATGACCTCTGCCTTATCACCCTCCCCATTCAGGATGCCCTGCAGCCGTTCAGTGACATCCCGGACCCTGGCACCAGGGAGGCAACACACCATCCTGGAGTCACATTGACAGCCACAGTAGCGCCTATCTGTTTCCCTGACTATAGAATCCCCTATTACTATTGCTCTTCCTCTCTTTCCCCCTTCCTGTGCAGACAGGCTTCTTGCAGTGCCAGAAGCTTGGCTCTGTCCGCACTCCCTGGAGGAACCAGCCTCATCAGCCTCCAAAATGAAATACCGATTTGCAAGCGGGACCCCAGGGTACTCCTGAACTACCTGCCTGATTCTCTTGGACTGCCTGGTGGTCACCCATTCCCTTCCTTCCTCAAGTCCCTTCAGCTGCGGTGTGACCACCTCTCTAGACATGCAATCCACAATGCTCTCAGACGCGGATTCTCCACAGTGTTTCCAGCCGCCATTCCAGCTCTGAAACCCGAGCTTCCAGGAGCTGCAGCTGGACACACTTCCTGCACACATGCTGGTCCCGGGGACTGGAAATGTTCCCGGATTCTCACATGCAGCAAGAGGAGCAAACCACGGCTTCAAGCTCTCCTGCCATGACTAAACCCTTTAAATTTAAAACTTTAGAAGCTTATGATTAAAAAAAACAATTAAGTCTTGCTAAAACAATGACACAATTCAATCCATTTTGAAAAATACCCACCAGGACTTACTCACCACTCAGCTGTGCTCTTTGGAAACTCTCGGCTCCCCTCACTCTGAGGACAGGTAGGAAATTAAAGGAGCTCCTTGCTCCCTCCTCACCGAACTTCCTCAGTCACCAAACTTCCACTTTAACATTCTAATGCAACCCAAGTCAGCACTCCAGTGCTTCTTCTCTATTTTTCTTCTATTCTCTTTACCCCTCCTCGGCCCTTCCCTCCTGTCACCATGCCTCCTTTCATTTATCCCTCTCCTATTGTCTGCCCTCCCAAGTCTCTACACAACCCTTTACCACCACTTGACCTTTCTATTCACCTGCTTGATTCCCAGGCTTGATTGCCTCAAAGGTAAGCCTACAGCTTCCCTCTGGGCCTTTCTTGGCAGCCTCTGAAGTGCTAATCAAGGCATTTGTCACTGTCTCCTTATAAGCAGAAACCTCAGCTGCCCTGTCCTACATAGCACACGTTTGCCTGTCCTGCTACTCCTCTGCCACTTTCTCCTCCTTTGAGCATTTCACCCTTTTGCCTCTCATTTAAAATACTCATCATCTACTGTCCACCTCACCAAGATACCTTCACTGCTGTCCTCCCTCAGCCACTGCACTGAGCAACTTCACATCCTCAGTGATTTCAACTTTTATCTTCACTCATCATGCTCGCTCTCCTCCTATCCTCCCTTAATTCATGGCCACCCCTCAACCGTGTCATTTTATGTGGCCTCTCTAATTCCATTATGTTAATCACAGATAAGGCTACCTTTGATCACATCTCTCCTACCAAATCCCCCATTCTCCTCCTAACCCCCCTTACTTCTGCATTCAGCCCTGGAAAACAATTATCCCCAATTCAATTATAACAGTGGTGCAGTGGTTAGCACCGCAGCCTCACAGCTCCAGTGACCCGGGTTCAGTTCTGGGTACAGCCTGTGTGGAGTTTGCAAGTTCTCCCTGTGACCGTGTGGGTTTCCGCTGGGTGCTCTGGTTTCCTCCCACAGCCAAAGACTTGCAGGTTGATAGGTAAATTGGCCATTGTAAATTGCCCCTAATGTAGGTAAGTGGTAGGAGAATGGTGGGGAATATGGGATTAATGTAGGATTAGTATAAATGGGTGGTTGTTGGTCGCCACAGACTCAGTGGGCCGAAGGGCCTGTTTCAGTGCTGTATCTCTAAATATTATAAAATAAAAATAAACAAAAACTGTTCTGTCAAATTCCCAAGTCTAGTCTTTGACCTTCCATTCAGCATAATA
This sequence comes from Heterodontus francisci, assembly GCF_036365525.1. Classification (NCBI taxonomy): domain Eukaryota; kingdom Metazoa; phylum Chordata; class Chondrichthyes; order Heterodontiformes; family Heterodontidae; genus Heterodontus; species Heterodontus francisci. Next base: position 31,376,109 of record NC_090376.1, on the reverse strand, counting down.
TTTCTGCAGCTATCAATCTGTTCAATCACACCCTCACCTCCACCTTTGATGCCTTAGTCCCCATTAAAACCATTATTCTCTCTCAGCTGGTTGATCCCTCGAGTACCGCCCTCATCTCCACTCTCTTAAGTCCAAGGGGCGCAAGATTGAACATTTATGGCAGATAACTGGTTTCGTCATTCATCACCTGATCTGGCTGGATCACATAAAGCACTATCAGCTCCTACTCTTCTCTGCCAAATCTGCGCACTATTCCAGAATCATCCTGGAATTTAAAGCTAACTCCTGGCTTCTTTTCTCCACTACAAGCTGTCTTCGCAAACATCCTCACCTCCAACAAGACGTGCAAGGAGCTCATGGAATTCTTTGTCACTAAGATCGAGACCATCCATTCAGGTGCCTCTGCCGCTTCCCTCCCTTCCACTAGCCCAGTGGGCCAAGCTTCCCCCAAGGTTCTTGCTGCCCTAGCCCTGAACTTGTATCTTTTTCCAGTTTCTCTCCTATCTTTCCTCATGACTTCTCCAAGCTCAACTTGTCCATAAGATCCTTTTGCCTTATTCCCACCAAACTGCTCACTACCCAACTTCCTTTCCTGGCCCCTCTGTTTGCTGATATTGTTAATAGTTCCCTCTCCTCAGGTACTGTCCAACCCCACCCTCTTTAAATCTGCCACCATCACCCCCTCCTCAAAAAATCCTCCCTTAAATCCTCTGATCTTGCAAACAACTGCCCCATCTCCAACCTCCCTTTCCTTTCCAAAGTCCTTGAACGTGTTATCGCTTTCCAAATCTGTTCCCCTTTTTCCCTCAACTCCACGAATGAATCCCTTCAATCAGGTTTCCGTCCCTGCCACAGTACTGAAGCGACCCCTATCAAAGTCACTCATGACGTCCTATGTAACATACATCCCAAGTGGTAAAATATGTTCCTCATCCTTCTCATCCTGTTTGCCACCTTTGACATCATTCTCCTCCAATGCCTCTCCTCCTTTGTCCAGTTGGATGGGACTGCCTTTGCCTGGTTCCAATCTTATCTATCTAGAAGTAGTCACGGAATCACCTGCAATGGCTTCTCTTGGCATTCACACACCATCACCTCTGGAAACTGCCATGAATCTATCGTTGGTCCTCTCCCATTTCTCATCTACATGCCGCCCCTTGGCGACATCATTTGAAAATGCAACATCAGGATCCACATGTATGCTGACAGCATCCAGCTCTATCTCACTCGATCCCTAACTCTGATTTTAACACTGGTTGGCTCACATCCAGTACTGGATGAGCAGAAATTTCCTCCAACTACTTACTGGTAAACTGAAGCCATTGTCTTCAGTCTTCACCACAAATTCTGGTCCCTAGTCTCCAACTCCATCTCTCTCCCTAGCAACTGTCTGAGGCTGAATCAGACCATTCACAACCTTGGTGTTATATATGACCGAAATGAGCTTCTGATCACATATCTGCATCATCACCAAAACCACCTATTTCCAGCTTTGTAACATTGCCCGTCTCCAATCCTGCCTAAACTCATCAGCTGCTGAAATGCTCATCCATGCCTTTGTTTCTTCTAGACTTAGCTATTCCAACACTCTTCTAGGTGGCCTCCCATTTTCCACTCTACATAATCGAGCTCATCCAAAATTCTGCTGCCCGTATCCTAAATCACACCAAGTCCCATTCACCCATCACCCCAGTCCCCAATGGCCTACATTGGCTTCCGGTCCAGCAACATATCAAATTTTAAATAGTCAACCTGGTGTTCAAATCCCTCCATCGCCTTGCCCCTTCCTATCTCTGTAATCTCCTCCAGCCCCACAATCCTCTGAGATCTCAGTGCTCCTCTAATTCTGGCCTCTTGCGCATCCTTGATTTTTATTGCTGCATTGTTGGCCGCTGTGCCTTCAGCTGTCTAGGTCCTATGCTCTGGAATTCCCTCCCTCAACCTCCATACCTCTCTTTCCTCTTTAACACCTACCTCTTTGACTAAGCTTTGGGTCATCTGTCTTAATATCCTCTTATGTGGCTCAGTGCCAAATTTTGTTTGATAACCCTCCTGTGAAGTGCCTTGGAACATTTTGCTATGTCAAAGGTGCTATATAAATACAAATTGTTGTAACTGTAGCGCAGTTGGAACATATTTGTATGTTTAAATAAATAGAATCATGAAAGTGACAAAAATAGCACTTTTCTGGAGTGTATTATGTAATATATATTTAAAATACAATTTCAATCATTGTTTTCCATCACTAAGACTTATGGCATTTTCTAAAGAAAATTAGCTGGTCAATGGTACTGCTTCATAATTTATAATGAAACTTGCTCTCGGATAGGGAGGGAAAAGTTGAGTCTGGATTAATATTCCTTGCTGAAAACTGCACTGACGTGGATTGCAGGTCAGGACATGATGAGGTTTGGTTGTAATATTTTCTTACAATCAAATAACCTTCTGGCACCGAAGCCAATTTTAACTCACTCTACCCGGTGTAAACTAGGCGGTAATGGACTCAAAATGGCAGCACTGATCTTACTACCCCTTTTACATTCTTGAAGTGCCTGCAGCAAATGTAGATCATGCCACTACTAGCATCGGGGGACTGGTGACTGTGGGAGTAGAGAGATTGGATGCTGAAGGAGGGAACAGATTGGAGGCTGGAGGAGGGTAAAAGAGAGATTAGAGTCTGAGGGAAGAGACATCAGGGGCTGGGGGAGTTGCCAGTGTGTCAGGAAGTTGTTGGGGAGAGAGATAAACGATGAGGAAGGAGCTGCAGGGTTGGGGTGGTGGAGGGAGGGGAGATTGTAAAGTGACTGGCTGGGAATTGGAGTTGGGGGAGAAGAGTGGGGCATTGCACGCTTTTCAAATGGAGGAGCACGCATGCTCTTTTTTAAAAACTTACTTTGTTAGTACCGGCCTAACAGGAGTTCCCAAGGTCTGCTTTTGCTGCTGGCGTCAACTGCCTCAGGGCAAAAATTGCAGTTTCAGGCAAGGGCAATGCACACCATTTTTTTTTCTGTCACAGAATCACAGAATAATACAGTGCAGAAGAGGCCCTTCGGCCCATCGAGTCTGCACCGATCCATTAAAGACACCTGACCTGTCTACCTAATCCCATTTGCCAGCACTTGGCCCATAGCCTTGAATGTTATGACGTGCCAAGTGCTCATCCAGGTACTTTTTAAAGGATGTGAGGCAACCCGTCTCTACCACCCTCCCAGGCAGTGCATTCCAGACCGTCACCACCCTCTGGGTAAAAAAGTTCTTCCTCAAATCCCCCTTAAACCTCCTGCCCCTCACCTTAAACTTGTGTCCCCTCGTAACTGACCCTTCAACTAAGGGGAACAGCTGCTCCCTATCCACCCTGTCCATGCCCCTCATAATCTTGTACACCTCGATCAGGTCACCCCTCAGTCTTCTCTGCTCCAGTGAAAACAACCCAAGCCTATCCAACCTCTCTTCATAGCTTAAATGTTCCATCCCAGGCAACATCCTGGTGAATCGCCTCTGCACCCCCTTCAATGCAATCACATCCTTCCTATAATGTGGCGACCAGAATTGCACACAGTACTCCAGCTGTGGCCTTACCAAAGTTCTGTACAACTCCAACATGACCTCCCTGCTTTTGTAATCTATGCCTCGATTGATAAAGGGATATGCCTTTTTCACCACCCTATTAACCTGCCCTTCTGCCTTCAGAGATCTATGGACAAACACGCCAAGGTCCCTTTGTTCCTCGGAACTTCCCAGTGTCAGGCCATTCATTGAATACTTCCGTGTCACATTACTCCTTCCAAAGTGTATCACCTCACACATTTCAGCGTTAAATTCCATCTGCCACTTTTTTGCCCATTTGACCGTCTATATCTTCCTGTCACCTAAGACACTCCACCTCACTGTTAACCACTCGGCCAATCTTTGTGTCATCCGCGAACTTACTGATCCTACCCCGCACATAGTCATCTATGTCGTTTATATAAATGACAAACAATAGGGGAGCCAGCATAGATCCCTGTGGTACGCCACTGGCTTCCAGTCACTAAAACAGCCATCTGTCATCACTCTCTGTCTCCTACAGCTAAGCCAATTTTGAATCCACCTTATCAAGTTACCTTGTATCCCATGTGCATTTGCTTTCTTGATAAGTCTCCCATGTGGGACCTTGTCAAAGGCTTTGCTGAAATCCATGTAAACTACATCAACTGCACTACCCTCATCTACACACCTGGTCACATGCTCAAAAAATTCAATCAAATTTGTTAGGCATGACCTCTCTCTGACAAAGCCATGCTGACTATTCCTAATCAAATTTTGCCTCTCCAAGTGGTGATAGATTCTCTCCTTCAGAATTTTCTCCAATAGTTTCCCTACCACTGACGTGAGACTCACTGGTCTGTAGTTCCCTGGCTTATCTCTACAATCTTTCTTAAATAGTGGGAGCACATTAGCTGTTCTCCAGTCCACTGGCCCCTCCCCCGTGGCCAGAGAGGAATTAAAAATTAGGGTCAGAGCCCCTGCAATCTCCACCCTTGCCTCCCACAGCATCCTGGGACACAAATCGTCCGGACCTGGAGATTTGTCCACTTTTAAGCCTTCCAAAACCTCCAATACCTTGTCACTCCCTATGACAATTTGTTCAAGAATCTCACAGTCTCTCTCTCTCTAAGTTCCATATCTGCATCCTCTTTCTCTTGGGTGAAGATCAATATGCCCTTTCCCAATATGGCATGTGGCTCACTTCCAACTGGAAATGTGCATGCACTTTCCCCCCACCATACTGGGGGCTTAGCAGACCTGTTAGTGTTCAAAAAGCAGGACTGCAGGCTGAATTTCTGGACTAGTGTCATCAGACACCAAGATCAGACTTACTCTGCCAACCTCCGTAAGCTCCGGGGTTATAACTGGAGGAAAGCCAACTTCAGTGGGGTAAGAATGGAGCTGGGGTGAATAAATTGGAATCAAAGGTTGGCAGGAAAAACAGTAGCTGAACAATGGTTACCTTCAAAGAAGAGATAGTTCGGGCATAGTCAAGGTATGTTCCTTCGAAGGGGAAAGGTAGGGCAAACAAATCCAGAGCTCCCTGGATGACAAAAGAGGTAGAGATTAAGATAAAAAAGAAAAAGTGTGCTTATGACAGATGCCAGGTAGAAAATACAGCCAGGTAGAAAACCAGGCTGAATACAGAAAGTCCCGAGGGAATGTGAAAAAGTAAATAAAAGAAGCAAAGAGAGAGCATGTAAAGAGAATGGCAGCTAACATTAAAGGGAATCCCAAAGTTTTCTATAGACTTATAAATAGTAAAATGGTGGTAAAAGAAAGAGTGGGGCCAATTAGGGACCATAAAGGGGATTTACAGCAACTACAGGCCAGTCAGTTTAACTTCGGTGATGGGGAAACTTCTAGAAAAAATAATTCGGGACAAAATTAATAGTCACATGGGCAAATGCAGGGTTATTAAGGAAAGCCAGCATGGATTTCTTAAGGGAAAATCATGCTGGAGTTTTTTGAGGAGGTAACAGAGAGGGCTGATGAGGGCATTGCTGTTGATGTGGAGTACATGGACTTTCAAAAGCCATTTGATACAGTGCCACACAGACTTGTGAGAAAGGTTATAGCTCATGGGATAAAAGGGATGGTAGCAACATGGATACAAAATTGGCTGTGTGACAGAAAACAAAGAGTATTGGTTAATGGGTGTTTTATTGAGCTGGAGAAAGGTTTGTAGTGGAGTTATCCAGGGGTCAGTGTTGGGACCCTTGCTTTTCCTGATATATATTAATGACTTGGACATTGGTGTACTGGGCACAATTTCAAAGTTTGCAGATGATACAAAACTTGGAAGCATTGTGAACTGTGAGGAGGATAGTGTAAAACTCCAAAAGGACATAGATAAGTTGGTGGAATGGGCAGACAGGTGGCAGATAAAGTTCAATGCAGAGAAATGTGAAGTTATTCATTTTGGTAGGAAGAACATGGAGAGACAATATAAAATAAAGGGTACAATTCTAAAAGGGGTTCCGGAGCAGAGGGACCTGGGTGTATATGTGTATAGGTCATTGAAAGGGGCAGGACAGGTTGAAAGAGCGGTTAATAAAGCATACAGTATCCTGGGCTTTATTAATAGGGGTATAGAGTACAAGAGCAAGGAAGTTGTGTTAAACCTGTATAAGCCACTAGTTCGGCCAGCTGTGCCCAGTTCTGGCCGCCGCACTTTAGGAAAGACGTGAGGTCATTGGAGAGCGTGCAGAAAAGATTCACAAGAATGGTTCCAAGGATGAGGAACTTCAGTTATGAAGATAGATTCGAGAACTTCGGACTGTTTTAGGAGAAGAGCAAGTTGAGAGGTGATTTGACAGGGGTATTCAAAATCATGAGGGGTCTGGACAGAGTAGATAGAGAGAAACTGTTCCCACTCATGAAAGGATTGAAAACGAGAGGCCACAGATTTAAAGTATTTGGTAAGAGAAGCAAAAGTGACATGAGGAAAAACTTTTTCACGCAGCGAGTGGTTAAGGTCTGGAATGCACTGCCTTTGAGTCTGGTGGAGGCAGGTTCAACTAAAGCATTCAAAAGGGAATTAGACTGTTATATGAAAAGGAAGAATGTGCAGGGTTACCGGGAGAAGGTGGGGAATGGAATTGAGGGAATTGCTCTTACAGAGAGCTGGTGCAGACACTATGGGCCAAATGGCCTTCTTCTGCATTGTAACGATTCTGTGATTCTGTCCTGTTTCTGACTCCATGAGGACCTTATTAGCCATAGTAATTGATTGATTGGCCAGAGAGATGATTTTTGTTTTCCAAAATATACTTTATTCATAAAAATCTGTAAAAAATACATGACCAAACAGTTTCAAACGGCACTAAGTCAAAAAATACAAACAGTGCAAAGGAGATCAGTTTCCTTCAATACAATCATGAGTTGCCTTCCATTTCATTTGTCATGCCAGATACATTTTTACATTTTACAGCACACAAAATTTTTCCGATATAGTTCGAGGGGTTTCCCACGGATCCAGCCCCTCCGTTCAGCTTGGTGGGGGGACCTTACACTGTGGTCTTTCCCCATTGAGCTTTTGCTGCGGCTGCCCCAAGCTTTAGCGCGTCCCTCAGCACGTAGTCCTGGACCTTGGAATGTTCCAGTCTGCAACATTCAGTCATGGACAACTCTTTGCGCTGGAAGACCAGCAATTTTCGGGCAGACCAAAAGGCATCTTTCACTGAATTGACAGTCCTCCAGCAGCAGTTGATGTTTGTCTCGGTGTGTGTCCCTGGGAACAGCCCGTAGAGCACAGAGCTGCTTGGGATGAACCTCGACAAAAACCACTGCATCTCTTTCCACACCTGCTTTGCAAAGACACATTCCAGAAGGAGATGGGCAACCATCTCTTCCCCAGCACAGCCACCGCAGGGGCATTGTGCGGAGGGGGTGAGATGTAACAATTTTTTTTTAAATTTACAAAATATACTTTATTCATAAAAATCTGTAAAAAATACATTCCAGAGATGATGGCACAAGCCAATGTAAATTGTGGCAAGAGACACTAGAGAAGGCTAATAGATTTGTAGGACTCAAATCCACATGCACACTTCCTTTAATTGAAAGTTTCCAATCTGAGATTTTTTGTACCATATCCAACCACCAAGCCAAACCAATGATGCCCTCTCTGTACTCTTGTGAAAAAGATGGCAATCACAGTCGGTTCCCATAGTAAATTTTATTTAACATGCAGATAGCAGTTTCACAATCCTTTGCAATTGAAGGTTGGTGATAGGCTGGTAGCTAAGGAAGCGCCTCCTCCCATCAGCGAGGCAAAACAGCATGTTCTTGGTACGCACGCTTTTCGCTTCAAATGTTAAATTAAAGCTGAGCAAAAAAAAGATAAGCAGAAGCAAAGACCTCTACAGCAGCCGGAAGGAGATATAAGTGTAAGTGGAGTTCCGTCATCTTCCACTATTTATTTATTGGCAATGTTTGAAACCTCAGGGTGGAAATAAGAGATTGGGCGGGCTGTGGTTATCTTTTAAATGCACTAAATGTTTACTCCAACATGTGAACTGGCAATATTTGCGGGCAGCAATCTAACCCAGAGTTTGGTGTTCATAGCCTATAAATAACTCGTTTTCCTTGAAGCTGCACGACTGCTTGTAGGAGCCGGTGTGGAAGCTCAGTCTCGTCCCTAACTCCAGGCCATTTTTTCATTCATATTTCACAAAGCTTGTGCGGCCACAGCAAAACACTTTTTTCGGAAAGTGCTATAAAGCCTTAAAATGCACCACACGTTGCTCCTCCTGAAATCTGCAAAGGGGGTCGAATTTGAGATTAATACAACAAACATGCCTTTTGGCAGTATTTTCACTGTTGTGCAATTGGTATAGGATGGTGGGGGAGAATGAGTTTTGGACACAGAGGGAGCTGTTACCACAGCCGCCCCCCGTGCCTAAACTCTGAAAGGTTTTTTTGTCTTGACATTTTATTTGACGGTGCATGATGCCAGCGCAGAGGAGACCCGGAAGTTTGCTTAGAGAGACACAGCATTGCTCTGGTGCAATCTTTGAGATTTCATTCAGCTGGTGAACGTTCCGTCAAAATAAAAAGGAGTGAGTCGGTCGGAGTGGAGCGGAGGCTGCTGATCAGGTCCAACTGTGTTACTGGATCGGAGGATATTCTACATGTGAGCGTGAATCAGTGCCTTTGCATCAGTGCTGGCTGGCTGGCTGCATAAACTATGTTCTGATCGCTGTATTAGAGATTCCCAAAGAACGTGGTGGTAATGAGATTGCATTGCAATTTTTAAAAATGGTTGTCCTTTCTTTTCAAATCTGAACTTTCATTACTCACTCCTAGAGGGTGCAGAAAAACTTCACGAGAATGGTTCCAGCGATGAGGAACTTCAGTTAAGTGAATAGATTGGAGAAGCTGGGGCTGTTCTCCTTGGAGAAGAGAAGGTTAAGAGGCGATTTGCTAAGAGTTGTTCAAAATCACGCGGGGTTTGGATAAAGTAGATAGGGAGCAACCGTTTCCGTTGACAGAAGGATTCAGAACCAGAGGACACTGATTTAAGATGATGGGCAAAAGAAGCAACAGCGACATGAAAAACAATTAAGCAGTGAGTGGTTAGGGTCTGGTCTGGAATGCACTGCCTGAGAGTGTGGTGGAGGCAGATTGAATTGAGGCCTTCAAGAGAGAATTGGAAGAGAAAAAGTTTGCAGGGCCTCAGGGAAATGGCGGGGAGTGGGACTAGGTGAGTTGCTCTTGCATACCATTCTATGATGCCTGTATTGTAATGAGTTGTGGATGTTGTAAACTTATCTGTTGTCAAACTATAGGGGTTAAATACTAAAATTATTAAAGGAATGGTGGTGTCACTTTATTTCTTGAATAGAGTAAGTGCCAAGTTGTTTCGGAAGTTTAATTTTAGTTTTCAAAACAGAGCTTCACTTCTTCTGCTAAATTGACCATGAGCCCATCTTGTGTGGTAGTATAATTTTTTCTCTTTTTTGGGGGGTGGGGGGAGTGCTTTGATTTATTTTGCTAAGCTAATAACCTATCTCAAGTATTTTAATAGTTTGCTCTTCTCCCACACTATCACAGCACAGTTAGCCTAGGACACTAGCACTTAAAAGTAACTATTAAAGATGCACAGGAGCAGCCCAGAGTGACATAGCCTTTGATTTTAATTCTGGCGGAAGATGCTTCTGGCACTCATCATTGTCTTCTGCTTGCTGCCTTATTCACCTTGCCTGTGTATGTTGCTGTTCCTCCTCCTCCTCTGTAAGGAGTCATTCTGCATATGGGGGGAGTGGTCTGAAAATGTGGGATAGATTGAGACTAGCGTTGCAAGGGGGGCAACTAAATCTCAATGTGCAAAATGGTAGGGGGGAGCGGCAGACGGTTGAAAAAAAGTGAACCCAGAAATCAACAAAGTTTGAGGATTCTTCAAACTTTCATTTTTGTCTGAATCAGCTGCCTGGTGAGAGCTCCTGTCATCGTTTAAGATTGGTCTAACTACTTCACATGCAGCAGTGGTGTAAAAGCAGGAAATTCCTGGGGGCAGTTGGCACTGTCACTCTATGCAAATGGACAAACTGTCATAAAGAAAAAGGGGAAAATGATGGCTAGTGCATTAGTGGCATATAAGCTGCATACTGTACTAAAAATTTGTTTTTTTTTAAAAGTGAGGTCTTTATCTTAGCTCACAATTCAATGCAAAAGAGAGCAGGCTGCATTGTAGGCAGTACTCAACACTGCTCTATCAACCAGTACTAGCAAAAAACTGATCAGGTAATTTTCTTTAGTGTTTGTGGGAACTTACTGTATGCAAACTTTGTCTACAGTGCAAGAGTCACTATTCTTCAAAAGTGATTAATTGGTTGTGATATGCTCTAGCATATCATGAGGATAAAATGGCACTTGAGAGATGTAAATCTACCTTTCTTTACACCATGTTTGTTGGAAACAGAGAGCACACTCTCCCCACTGTCCATATGTGGTTATTCTTCCATTGACTTCTCTCTGCCTCCTACCTGTGATTTCCTACCTTAAAGAACACTATTCTTTCCTGTATGTCCCTGGAAAAGTGCTATTAATATCTTAATGGCCCTTTATCACTTTCTCAGTGGACTCATGGATGCTCCTTTCATTTGAGGTGTCGCAAGGTGTGCTAGGAAGAAGCTTTGCTTGTTGGAATTTCTTTGTCAATCATAATATCATTGAATTGGTGATTGTTAATTGTGGCACATGGGGATTCTTCCTCAACTATGAAGTGGTGAGGTTGCCAGCAATATTTTTAATTGAATTATGATGTTTGAGTGTGTTTTAAGTTGCAGTAATTAATCTGAAATCTAGCTTCCATGTCTTTTTATTTCATAGGTATTACCTCATGGTTGGAATCTATTGATCATGAGCTGCATTTTTCAGCTGCTAGCTAACCACTTTTACAAGGCATGATACTGGGTAAACAGAGCATTCTCATGGCTTAACCATTAAGAGTTTAAATAAGCTACTTTAGGGAGTCTTGCGCTAAGCAACAAAAGTTACCTAGCAACCACACTGCATTCAAAAGAGAAGGCCTCAATAACATTAAGATGGTCCCAGCATTCACAGTCAAGACACAACCACATTGCTTTTATGTTGCTGCTTTGAAAAGATGTTTTATCTTCCATTGCATTGTTACAAATTGCACCACTGTAATCTGCAGCAAGAATAGCTGACAATAACTTTTTCCTAACATTCTTTTCCCATTTATATCGTAGTGAGCAAGACTACAAATGCCTCATGGCGCATTTTGGTAGGAGGAATGAGGAGGCCACAGGCTTCTTGGAAAAATTAAATGGGCTAGAGGAATAAAGTGATCTAGGGGTACAGATTCACAAATCATTAAAGGTAGCAATGCAGGTTAATAAGTCTGTAAAATGCAAATAAAACACTTATTTTCTAGAGGAATGAAATGCCAAGCAGCAAGGTTATGTTAATTGTGTAGAATATTGTGTGAACTACATTGGAGTACTGTGCACAGTTCTGGTATTCATATTACGAAAAAGATATAGAGACACTGGAGCAAGGTGCAGAAAAGATTCACTTGAGTGATAACAGAACTGAGAGGCTATCAGGAAAGATTGAACAGACTGGGGCTCTTTTCCCAAAAAAGTGAAATTCAAGGGGTGACCTGATAGAGGCCTTAAAATTATAAAGGGGTTTGGTAGGATAGATGTAGTGAAGATATTTACATTTGTGGGGAGTCCATAACAAAAAAAGAATTCAGCAACAAGTTTCATTTATATAGTTCCCTTATCATAGTAAAATGTCTAAACTGTTTTACGGAAGCATTATTGAACAAAATTGGATACCAAGTCAGATAAGTAGATATTAGGGCAGATGACCAAAAGCTTGGTCAAAGATGTAGGTTTTAAGGAGCCTTTTTGGGGAGGAAAGAAAAGTAGATAAATGGAGAGGTTTAGGGAGGGAATTAGAGCTTTGGGCTTAGGTAGTTGAAGGTATGGTGGAGCAGTTAAAATCGAGGATGCTGAAGAGGCCAGAATTAGAGGATTACAGCGAACGCAGAGGGTTAGAGGAGATTACAGAGATAGGGAGAATCAAAGTCATGGAGGGATCTGAAAACAGGGATGAGAATGTTAATATTGAGGAGTTGCTGGACTGGGAGCCAACATAGGTCAATGAGCAACGGGACTTGGTGCGAGTTAGGAAATGGGCAGCAGAGTTTTGAATGTACTCAAATTTGTGGAGGGTGGGAAATGGAAGTCCAGCCAGGGGAATATTGGAATAGTGAACTCGACAGATGACAAAGGCATAGATGGAGGCTGAAATCACCAAGGATGCAAAGTAGCTCAGTGCAGAGGCTGAGGGAGGAAGGAGGAAAACACTGAAGATATCTCAGTGAAAAATCTGGCATGGTACTTAGGTGGGCAACAGAGATGAGGATTTTAAATGATTCAGGGGTATGGAACAATGTGAGAAGCTCAGAAGTATGGGCACAGACTAGGGTTTAATTTGGTGATAAGAGCCACACTGCCACCATGATGATTTAGGCGAGGCAGGTGGTGGAAGGAATAGCCAGGGTGGAAGATTTCATTAAGGGGAAAGGTGTCATCACCCCTCAACCAGGTGTCCGCCAACATCATAATGTTGATGCAGTCTTCCACAGTAAGCTGATGGATGGCAAGAGCTTTGTCCACAAGTGAACGGGCATTCCCGAGGGAGATGCAGAGAGGGGTAGTGATCACTGATCTGCTATCTGATTCCACAGGATCTGCATTGGGAGGGGTGAGTGAGACGGGAAGGGATGTTGTAAAGATTAGCCTCCAGTATGCACACTGGGTGGGAAGGTTGGCGAGAAGGTAGAATAAAGCAGCACTTAAGGTGGGAGAAACAAGTGTCTCCAAGGGCCCTTTGGAGGATGCCAAGAGAAACACCAAAGGGAGTCAAGCCTGGGATGGTGACAGGTGAGCAGGAAGGTCTAGGAGTGCTGAAGGGTTGTGTTAGGTATTTGAGAGGGCAGAATACCTAAATGAGGCATGACGACAGGAAAAAGGGTCTCGGAGGAGTAAAAATGGAAATAGAAGTGATAGGTTCAGAGTTGCACACAAATAGTGTACACGAATGAACACAAGGAAATTCAAGTTAGGTAGGCCTGGTTACATAGCACGTTTGGGAAAAATATGTGCTGGAAACTTCTTCAGCCAGAGAGTGGTTAGAATGTAGGACTTGGCATAGTTGAGGAGAATTGCATAGGTGTGTTTCAGAGGAAGTTAGTTAAGTACATAAAGCAGAAAGGAATAGAAGAATATGCTGATAGGGTGAGAGAGTGTAGGTTAGGAGGTGGCTTATGTGGAGCATAAACACAGGCAGTTATGAGTTAGGCCAAATGGCCTGTTTCTACATTGTAAACGCTATGTACTGTTTCCTTTTGAGACAAATTTGCTATCACCCCAATGCGACTACTCAACACAGAGCAGGTATTGAAGCTGAGACCGCCTTGTGTTAAATAGCTCACCATCACATCAGCGAATCTATTTACTTACTGAGCCTCCAGAGTCCACCAGAACTACAATATTTTTTGAAAATATCTATATCCACAGATATTGAGGTCACCAAGCCAAAAATTGAACAAAGAAAATTACAGCACAGGAACAGGCCCTTCGGCCCTCCAAGCCTGCGCCGATCCAGATCCTCTATCTAAACATGTCGCCTGTTTTCTGAGGGTCTGTATCTCTTTGCTTCCTGCCCATTCATGTATCTGTCTAGATACATCTTAAAAGATGCTATCGTGCCTGCGTCTACCACCTCCGCTGGCAACGCTTTCCAGGCACCCAATACTTTTCATCTGTGTTCTATAACGCTGATGAAGTTTCTAAGAGTCATCAATATGAATTGCCACCACACTAGATATGAAAAATAATTATAGATGAGAACAAAAGAATAAAAGTCAGTTGTCATTGGCCGGAAATTTCTTCAAACAGCAGAATTGGCAAGTAACATCGCAATTTAGGCCTGTTAATATGCCGATCTTTCCGGCAGGTACTTGCACGGAAATTTTCTGCTGGTATTGCTAGCATAGACTCGAACATAAATCAGCATACACCAGCAGAATTTAGCATAAATGTGCACAAGGAAAACGCATAACTTCAAATGTTAATTTTTAAAAAGTGAAAATTCTAGTACAAAGCTTTGGAGGCTTTCTTTTGATCCTTTTGAAGACATTTCGCCCATCAAGTGCTTCCTTGCATTTTTTTTCACCCACAGAATAAGGATTGGAAGTAAAATTTGATGCTAAAATAGTAAATATACCCACACCTACAGTATATTAGGAGTGCCTTTTCAACTGAAAAATATAAATGAAATTATTTGCAAGTTGTCAAGCTGGTAAAATAACCACAAAGCTCACAGATACAGAAATCCAATGTAACTGAGAACATAAGACTTTTACTGACGCAAAATTCCATTGTAAAATGTTTTGTCTTTAAAATTGCCCTTCAGAGGATAAGGTGTGATCTTAGCAAAACAGTGCATTTTTAGGGCGGCACAGTGGCGCAGTGGTTAGCACCGCAGCCTCACAGCTCCAGCGACCCGGGTTCAAATCTGGGTACTGCCTGTGTGGAGTTTGCAAGTTCTCCCTGTGTCTGCGTGGGTTTCCTCCGGGTGCTCCGGTTTCCTCCCACATGCCAAAGACTTGCAGGGTGATAGGTTAATTGGCCATTATAAATTGCCCCTAGTATAGGTAGGTGGTAGGGAAATATAGGAACAGGTGGGGATGTGGTAGGAATATGGAATTAGGGTAGGATTAGTATAAGTGGGTGGTTGATGGTCGGCACAGACTCGGTGGGCCGAAGGGCCTGTTTCAGTGCTGTATCTCTTAAAAAAAAACATTATGCCAATGTCCAGATGCAAACAGTTAGGTATTGTTGCATGGTCCCAAACCACTTCTTCACATTATTGTTGGGAAGAGTTATACTAAATACCGTCAGAACAACCGTATAATCAAATTGTACGAAATAAGAATTAAAGTAATCACAAACATTTTGTGATGTAACATGCAAGACCAGCTTGAAGGTTCTGCGCTGAATTTAATTCAACACAAAAAAACTCAGGATTATTGAGAAAGTTAACTCGGGAGTTAGCTTTAGCAATAAGAGTATTCCTATAAACATAGAGTAAAGCAAGTATGCTCGAAGGAAAGGACAAACCTGCAGCGATATGATGCTTTTCATGATCACAAGACATCCCAAAGCATTTTACAGCTACTGAAGTGCTTTTAAAGTGTAGTCACTGTTGTAATCTAATGTAGGGAAGCACAGCAACCAATTTATGAACAGCAGTGAGATAATAACCAGATAACTGTCTTGGTGGTGCTGGTTGATAGAAATGTTGGCCAGGACACCGGGAGAATTCCCCTGCTCATCTTTTACATTCATCTCAGAAATTAGTCGGGACCGCTATTTAACATCTTGCCCAAAGGATGGCATCTCTGACAGTGCAGCACTCCCTCAGGACTACACTGGAGTGTCGGCATAGATTATGTGCTTGGGTCTCTGCTGCAGGACTTGAACCTGCAACCTTCGGACTCATAGACAAGAAGGCTACTACTGAGCCCAGCCACCTTATCATTAGGGCCCTACCAAATTCACGGCTGTGAATAATGCGTCATGGACTGAGAAATTTTGAGTCCTCTGTGAAATTGGCCATTTTATGAACTTTGTGTGTTTTATCCATTGACACAAGGCTCACATTGCTGATTGCTGGACATGTTGTGAACATTGTGCGTTTTAGTGATATAAGGCTCAACTTGCAGGAGGGAGGGCTTTAGGTTCCTGGATCACTGGGTCTGTTTCTGGCAAAAGTGGGACCTGCACAAGTTGGACAGGTTGCACCTGAACCGGAATGGGACCAACATCCTTGCTGGGAGGTTTGCTAGTGCTGTAGGGGGGAGGGGGTTTAAACTAATTTGGCAGGGGAATGGGATACAGAGTGGAGGTGCAGTAGGGGGTGAGGCGCAGCCAAATATAGAAGAGAAACTGAGTCAGTCTGGAAGGCAGAGCAAATATAGACCTGTTAAGGTACAAGTGAAAAATGCAAGCCTGGATTGCATTTAATTTAATGCAAGGAGTCTTACTAATAAGGCAGATGAATTGATGACATTGATTAGCACTTGGGATTATGATATTATTGCTATCACAGAGACATGGTTGAGGGAGGGACAGGACTGGCAGCTCAATATTCCAGGGTATAGAATTTTCAGGCGTGATAGGGGAGGGGATTAAAGAGGAGGTGGCATTGCACTGTTGATCAAGGAGTTAATTACTGCAGTAAGGAGGGATGATATCTTAGAAGGTTCCTCAAATAAGGCCATATGGGTAGAACTTAAAAACAAAAAGGGGGCAATCACTTGGCTGGGAGTGTGCTACAGGCCTCCAAATAGTCAGGGAGAGATAGAGGAGCAGATATGTAGGCAAATCTCAGAGAGGTGTAAAAATAATAGGGTAATAATAGTAGGGGATTTCAACTTGCCCAATATCAACTGGGATAGTCATAGTAAAAAAGGCTTAAAGGGGGGGGAATTCTTAAAATGCATACAGGAGAGCTTTTTGAGCCAGTATGTAGAAAATCCTACAACAGAAGGGGCAGTATTGGACCTAACCCTAGGGAATGAAGCTGGACGAGTGATAGAAGTATCAGTGGGGGAGCATTTCGGGGATAGTGACCATAACTCTAAGATTTAAGGTAGTTATGGAAAAGGACAAAGACAGGTCAGAAATAAAGGTTCTGAATTGGGGGAAGGCTGATTTCAATTTGATAAAACAGGATCTGGCCAAAGTGGACTGGGAGCAGCTACTTGTAGGAAAGTCTACATCAGGCCAGTGAGGGTTCACAGCCAACATGTACCTGTTAAGGTGAAGGGTAGGACCATCAAGTCCAGGGAACCCTGGATGTCAAGGGATATCGAGTATTGGATCAGGGGAAAAAAAGGAGGCTTATGGCAGATTCAGAGAGCTGAAAACAGCGGAGGCATTAGAGGAGTATAGAAAGTGTAGGAAGGGGTACCTAAAAAATTAATTAGGAGAGAGAAGAGGGGACACGAAATAACATTGGTGGGCAAGATAAAGGAAAATAAAAGCAAAATACTGCGGATGCTGGAAATCTGAAATAAATGCAAGAAATGCTGGAATCACTCAGCAGGTCTGGCAGCATCTGTGGAAAGAGAAGCAGAAGATAAAGGAAAATCCTAAGACATTTTATAAGTATATTAAGGGCAAGAGGATAACCAGGGGAAGGGGCCCATTGGGGACCAAAGTGGCAATCTGTGTGTGGAGCGGAGGACATAAGTGAGGTTTTAAATGATTACTTTTCATCTGTGTTCACTGTGGAGAACGATGATGTAGGTGTAGAGATCAGGGAGAGGGATTGTGATATACTTGAACATATTAAGATTGAAAGGGAGGAAGTATTAGATGTTTTAGCAGGCTTAAAAGTGGATAAATCCCCAGGCCCAGATGAGATGTATCCCAGGCTGTTCTGTGAGGCAAGGGAGGTGATAGCAGGGGCTCTAACACAAATTTTCAGATCCTCTGTGGCCACAGGTGAGGTGCCAGAGGACTGGAGGACAGCGAATGTGGTACCATTATTCAAGAGGGGTAGTAGGGATAGACTAAGTAATTGCAGGCCAGTAAGTCTAATATCAGTGGTTGGGAAACTATTGGAAAAAATTCTGAGGGACAGGATTAATCTCCACTTGGAGAGGCAGAGATTAATCAGGAATAATCAGCACGGCTTTGTCAGGGGGAGATCGTGTCAAACTAACTTGATTGAATTTTTTGAGGAGGTGACTAGATGTGTAGATGAGGGTAAAGCAGTTCATGTAGTCTACATGGACTTGAGTAAGGCTTTTAATAAGGTCCCGCATGGGAGATTGGTTAAGAAGGTAAGAGCCCATGGGATCCAGGGCAATTTGGCAAATTGGATCCAAAACTGGCTTAGTGGCAGGAGGCAGAAGGTAATGGTTGAGGGTTGTTTTTGCAGGTGGAAGCCTGTGACCAGTGGTGTACCACGGGGATCGGTGCTGGGACCCTTGCTGTTTGTAGTGCACATTAATGATTTAGACGTGAATATAGGAGGTATGACAAATAAGTTCGCAGATGACATGAAAATTGGTGGTGTCGTAAATAGCGAGGAGGAAAGCCTTAGATTACAGGACGATATAGATGAAATGGTAAGATGGGCGGAGCTGTGGCAAATGGAATTTAATCCTGAGAAGTGTGAGGTGATGCATTTTGGGAGGACTAACAAGGCAAGGAAATATACAATGAATGGTAGGACCCTAGGAAGTACAGCAGGTCAGAGGGACCTTGGTGTACTTGTCCATAGATCACTGAAGGCAGCAGCACGGGTAGATAAGGTGGTTAGGAAGGCATATGGGATACTTGCCTTTATTAGCCAAGGCATAGAATATAAGAGCAGGGAGGTTATGATGGAGCTGTATAAAATGCTAGTTAGGCCACAGCTGGAGTACTGTGTACAGTTCTGGGCACCACACTATAGGAAGGATATAATTGCACTGGAGAGGGTGCAGAGGAGATTCGCCAGGATGTTTCCTGGGCTGGAGCATTTCAGAAGAGAGACTGAAAAGGCGAGGGTTGTTTTCCTTAGAACAGAGAAGGATGCGGGGGGTCCTGATTGAGGTATACAAAATTGAGGGGCATTGATAGGTTAGATAGGAAGGGACTTTTTCCCTTAGTGGAGGGGTCAATAACCAGGGGGCATAGATTTAAGGGAAGGGCCAGGAGGTCTAGAGGGGATTTGAGGAAAAAAATATTTTTAACCTAGTGGTTGGTTGGAATCTGGAATATACTGCCTGAAGGGGTGGTAGAGGCAGGAACCCTCACAACATTTAAGAAGTGTTTAGATGAGCACTTGAAATGCCATAGCATACAAGGCTACGGGCCAAGTGCTGGAAAATTGGACTAGAATAGTTAGGTGCTTGATTGCCGGCACAGACATGGTTGAAGGACCTGTTTCTGTGCTGTATGACTCTATGACTCTATGATTTGTCGATGAGGGAGGACTTCCGGTGCAGATTTGAGAGAAGCAGTCTCAAGTATTAGCAGACAAGTGAGAGTGGTTCCCCCTCCCTTTTCGTCCCAGCGCCTTGAGCCTCATCTCCTCCACACAATCCAGCCCTTGATTTTGTACTGTATAAATTCATATAACCTTCTGAGCATGTGGCTACACAGAAATTAAACCTATTGCAGAAGATGTTATTGTTTTGGCCAGATGAGTCGGTGAATCCATTACATTGGGATAAGGCTAGAATAATAGAAATTATAGCACAGGAAGGGATTTTTTGCCATTGTACCTATGCTATCTTCTCATCTATTTTTCAGATTTTTGGTCATAGTGGTGTCAGAATTTCATACAACTCATAAGCTCATGCTTCCCTCTTTCTGTTGAGCATATTACCAGTCAGCTGGAGAAAGTTCCAGTATGTAGCTGTCTATAATTCGAACTAAAAATGGTTGTAGATGTTGGAGGCCAATCATTCTCCACCTCAGGGCATCACTGCAGGAGTTCCTTAAAGTAGTGTCCTAGGCCCAGCCATCTTTAGCTGCTTCATTAGTGACCATCCTCCCTTCCCATTCCAATCATAAGGTTGGAAGTGGGGATGTTCACTGATGATTGCAGTGTTCAGTACCATTCGAGACTCTTCTCATACTGAAGCAGTGTTTGCCAGCGTGTGACAAGACCTGGACAACATTAAGGCTTGGGCTCATAAGTGGCAAGTAGCATTCATGCTGCACAAGTGCCAGGCAATGACCATCTCCAACAAGAGAAAATCTAACCATCTTCCCTTGATGTTCAACGGTATTAATATTGCTGAATCCCCATCAACATCCTGGGGGTTACCGTTGACCAGAAACTTAATTGGACAGCCATATAAATATTGTGGCTGCAAGAGCAGGTCAGAGGCTCGGAATTTTACAAGTAACTCACCTGACTCTTCAAAGCCTGTCCACCATCTACAAGGCACAAGTCGGGAGTGTGATGGAATACTCTCCACTTACCTGGACAAGTGCAGCTCCAAAACACTCAAGAAACATGACACCATCCAGGACAAAGCAGCCTGCTTGAACGGCACCCCATCCAACACCTTTAAACATTCAGTCCCTCCACCATTGTTATACAGTGGCAGCAGTATGTACGAACTATAAGATGCAACTCACCAAGCCTCCTTCAACAGCACCTTCAAAACCCATGATGACACGTAGAAGGACAAGGGCACCAGATGCATGGGAACACCACCACCTGAAAACTCCCCTCCAAATCAGACGCCATCCTGAGTTGGCACTATATTTCCATTCTTTCGCTGTTGCTGGGTCAAAAACCTGCGATTTCCTACCTGACAGCACCTTGGGTGTGCCTACACCATATGAACTGCAGTGGTTCAAGAAGACTGCTCACCACTACCTTCTCGAGCAATTGGGGATGGGCAACAAATGTTGGCTTTGCCAGTGACACTCCCATCCATGCAAGAATTTTTAAAAACTCCCAACTCTTTATATCTAATGTACTCATCCTGGTATTCTAGGTTTGCAGCAGCTGCTCAGAATCAGCTACACAAGTTAGTTGCAACCTTCCTGAGAAATCTGGCATGCCATTTGCTAGAACTGACCTGAATTATCCTTATTGTCTCTCCATATATCCACCACCTTGTAGAAATATTACTTGGGTGCAATTTACTACCAAGAATTCTTGGGTGGAATATATTAAAATTGACTAAAAAGTAGACCATCTTCAATAAATGTAAACTCCATCTCCTTTCTGGAATGGTGAATGCTAACTTCCATCCATATATCACGGGCTGCTGATGTAACATTAGTTCCCAGTACTTTATCTGCTTTTGTAAATATCTGAACATAGTTCCACAGAAAAACAGATCAAAGTCCTTTTTAGTGTAGTTTAAATTATAAATGTTAACATTTTTATTTAAAGAATGCACATCGCCGACAATATCCAAATTTTGAAAAATCAAATGGTTACAAAGTTTTAAAGGGAAACTTGGTTTATGTAGGAGTATGAATAAGTATGCATCCCAAGATAAATCCTGTATAACTTGTGCTTAAATATTACCTTTTAAAGGCTATATCATGGCACCCTCATTCATGTATTCAGTACAATGGGCACGAGGTGACATAGGCCAAGGGCAGTGCGTCTATTTCTTAACATTGTCGTCAACAGAATTGATCTGGTTCGACACCAGACGTGGGTTGCCACTGTGTATTTATTGCAGCAAATACTTGAAAGAAACTGAGAAAACAGCATGTGATAATGTAAATGCAGTAAGCCTGAATTTGTTATAAACTGTTTCTAAATTATACTGCCAACAAAACCAATTTTAATGGAAATGTTAACATGCTGAGTCATTCTCCTTCCCTGATACATTAATGAAACACGAACTCCAGTTAGGTGGATTTATCTTCCGCTTTGTATATAATGTAATAGCCTAGATGCCTCATATACCTTTGGAATTCTGGCCTTCACTTTTGTAAAGAACCCTGTATACATTGGATAATTGCCTTCAATTAACAATATTACATAATTTGCTACTCATCTTATAGTTACCACTTGCATTTAGTTCAGAAGGTGGAAATGATCACTAACTACCTTTTGCCAAGTTAGGCTCAAAACTTGTGAATGGACCATGGAAGTTTTGGCTTCCCATAAACTTGTATGTACCAAAGTAGCTGACAGAACTATGCCCTAACTCGCACATTTTATAGGCTTTACATTTTATTCAATAAATGTTTTTAGCTATACATGTTTTTGGTTCTGTGTTGGTGCTCAAAAATGTTCCTGTGATTGAAGGTTCGGTTGCACTGTTCCAGTGTCAATGAGACCTCTGAACAGGAAAGCAAACATGCTGTTAGTTTATTGTGCTATTACTTAAACAGATGTCCATGACTAGCCTAATGATCGTTTCAACTTTTAAATTTTTTTCCCCCTAGAACATCACCTTTTGGATTTATTAAGTAGGCCATTTGCTAAATCAAAGACCAACATGCCACTGGAAAAGAAAGCACTGCAGCCGGCAGTGCAAGGTGCTATTGATCTCGCTGCAGGGGCTACAGGTAATGTTTTGTCACTTTTTAAAGAAAAAACGCACACACAGATATGTTTTGTTTGTTACAACAGTGACTACACTTCAGTATTTCATTGACTGGGACAGCCTCTGCTTATGAAAGGTGCTTTATAAATGCAAGTCTGTCTTCTAGTTGAGATATAACTCATGTAACCTTCTGCTGGACGTTACCAATGTTGCACTTAAGAGGCACGTTTGCAATCATCCGTCTACTTTTCCTCTGCATTGTGGAGAATGGGGGATAGTGTCTGGTCTCTGCTTAACACCTCTCCACAGGAGCAAAGCATGTGAGGATCGTGGCCACAAACATTTGTTCTCTCACCCCAAGGCATTTTGTGCTGTGCTCAATTATGTACTGTTTTTACAGAAAGAAAATGTTTACTTTTTCTCTTGTTTTTTTCTGGGCTGGTGGTGCCAAACATGAGAGGTTGGATGAGGGTTGAGAGCACTGCATGCAATTACTTTTAATGTAAAATGTTTTCCCCTCTGCTTCCTTACACCAGCAAGGGGGTGGGGATCAAGCCAGTTGTGCATTGTCTGCAATATCTGCCGAAGTGCAACTGATTGGTTGTGGAAAGGTTAACAGCAGAGATTTGTCTGTTTTGCCCTACAGTTCCTTAACAGACCCCCAGTAGGTGCTTACTGTTGAGTGCAATGGTTTACAAGCTACAAAGTGTATTCTTGAAAGTTTGGCAGCGATAGAATTTCTTTCCTCCTGCAGTTTTCCTACCTCTTGACAATCTTCAGATTTTTAAAATCTAAGCATGGTATTACATAATCATCAGTATTCCTGACTTGCATAAATTTCTCCTTTTATTAGGTGCCTAGGAACCAGAGTAGATGGACAGCCCCTTGAGCCTGTTCTGCCATTCAATTAGGTCATGGTTGATCTGCATTTCAATTCCATCTACCTGTCATAGTCATACAGCGCAGAAACAGGCCCTTCCATCCACCGTGTCCATGCCGGCCCTCAAGCCTATCTATTCTAATCCCATTTTCCAGCACAGCCCGTAGCCTTGTATGCTATGGCGTTTCAAGTGCTCATCTAAATACTTAAATGTTGTGAGGGTTCCTGCGCCTCTCATCCCTTCAGGCAGTGTTCCAGATTCCAAGCACCCTCAAATCCCCTCTAAACTCCTACCCCTTAAAACTATGCCCCCTGCTTATTGACCCCTCCGCTAAGGGAAAAAGTTTCTTCCTATCTATGTCCCTCATAATTTTGTATCCCTCAATCAGGTCCCCCCTCAGCCTTCTCTGCTCTAAGGAAAACAACCCCAGCCTATCCAGTCTCTCTTCATAGCTGAAATGCTCCAGCCCAGGCAACATCCTGGTGAATCTCCTCTGCACCCTCACCAATGCAATCGCATCCTTCCTATAGTGTGGCGACCAGAACTGTACACAGTACTCCAGCTGTGGCCTAAGTAACGTTTTATACAGCTCCATCATAACCTCCCTGCTCTTATACTCTATGCCTTGGCTAATAAAGGCAAGTATCCCATATGCTTTCCTTAACCACCTTATCTACCTGTGCTGCTGCCTTCAGTGATCTATGGACAAGTACACCAAGGTCCCTCTGACCCTCTGTACTTCCTAGGGTCCTACCATCCATTGTATATTCCCTTGCTTTGTTGGTCCTCCCAAAATGCATCACCTCACACTTCTCAGGATTAAATTCCATTTGCCACTGCTCTGCCTATCTTAACAGCCCATCTATATCGTCCTGTAATCTAAAGCTTTCCTCCTCACTATTTACAACACCTCCAATTTTAGTGTCATCTGCAAACTTACTGATCATACCTCCTATATTCACATTGATGTACACTACAAACAGCAAGGGTCCCAGCACCGATCCCTTTGGTACACCACTGGTCACAGGCTTCCAGTCGCAAAAACAACCTTCAACCATCACCCTCTTCTTTGCTCCATATCCCTTTATACCTACACCTAAACCACAGCTGTTGCATAACTTCCTCACTTTTGTATTTCAACCACCTTGAGATAAAGGCCCACATTTGATTAGTCTCTTTGATTACTTTTTGTACCTGTGCACTTCTTTTCAGCCTTCTGGTATTATGCATAATTTAAAAAAAAAGAAAAGCACTATCTGGAAACTGAGCAGCTGTTCCACTTGCATTGTCACAGCCATGAGTAAGGGGCATCGATAGCACTACCTGACTTGCACAAGGAAGGTTGGGCACACCACTGTCCTCTGAAATGGATATTGTCACTGTGCCAGCACAGGTGTAGGCACACAAGTGATATTGGAGGGAAGCAAGTGGTTTGTGTGACATTTTCATCCTAACTATACACAACTCACTGCTCTGAGGGGGTGAACTCATGCCAGTAAGTGGACTGATTTCTGTGCACTGCAGTGCCACAATATGCATCAGTTTTAGAGGCATGTGATGGCTCCAGTTATACTGCAACTGGTAGAGTGTTGCTCCAACATCAGATTACCTGGAGATAGTGAGGAGAAACTGATATTGTATTTGGCAGTGTTATATAATCCTTTTGGAATAAATTCAGTACTAAATTCATGATAAAATTCCATAAACTATAAATCTAAGGTGACCCAAACTGGTCATTTTGACTTTTAGCAGTTAACTACCTGGATTTGGGCCAAATGCAATTTAATCATATGCTTTTTTCTCTCCTGCCATTATGACCCATGTTTGTGACCCCATATTAGTTAAGCAACCTGCTAAAAGCTTTCCATCCATTATTTTGGTGGGCTGGTGTCTGTAACTGAAGGCACAGCAACGAAAGAAGGGCCTGTTTGACCAGGAAAATGAATGAATGGAACAGTGTAACGATAGATTCCAAAAAATTGAGACAAAAGCAAAATACTGCGGCTGCTGGAAATCTGAAATAAAAACAGAAAATGCTGGAAATAACTCAGCAGGTCAGGCAGCATCTGTGGAGAGAGAAACCGAGTTAACGTTTCAAGTTGATGACCTTTCATCCAAAGTACTGAGGTTGTTTATTAAGTTTATGCACATTGTGATTTGCAGGTGGAATTGCTTGTGTTTATACGGGGCAACCATTTGATACTATAAAAGTGAAGATGCAGACCTTTTCTTACATGTACAAAAATGTGCTGGACTGTGCTGTAAAGACATATAAGGAACATGGCATTCGGGGATTCTACCAAGGCACTACTCCTGCCCTAATGGCTCATATATCAGAAAATGCTGTGCTGTTCCTGTCCTATGGTTTTTGCCAAAGAGTGGTGAGAAATCTGTCTGGATTGGACAGCAAAGCTGATCTCAGGTGATTGTTACTGAATTGATATTTGAATTCTGTTGCTTGCTGAGTAATATCTCCGTCTTGTGTTTAATGAATTGGTGCTGGAATTTGGAGTCACTTAAAACCCACACCAGACTCTAGCAAATCAGAAGAGAAAACTGATGCCTGAGAATGATTAAATAACGAATACATGGGAGTGATAAGCTGAGGTGATGTGGTCATCATCGTGTAGCTAGATATGGGTTTGATCCTGCTATTCAACTACGTTTCCAGTCTCGCCTTTTATCATTGTGATGAACCACCAAGAAGAGCCAGGTTCCTGCCCACCGAAAATCAAACTGGAGGGAAAGTAGTCATAGGAGTTCACTCACTGAAGGTGTTGAATGCAGTCCAAAGCAGACGGTTGGAGAGCAATTTGCCCTCGTCCTCTTCACTGAAAGAGATGTGCAGCCCTAGCAGATCAGAAGAATGGCATTGGAGGGTTACATGCCCTCAAGATTGAAATAAACCAAGCAAAGGTCCAGTTGAAGGTTTCAAATATTAACACAAGCAAAACTACAGTAATTTGTCATCTGAACCCAAAAATTTTATTAGTTGTGACAAAACTGTAGGGAAACTGGGCGGTGCAGTGGTTAGCACCGCAGTCTCACAGCTCCAGCGACCCAGGTTCAATTCTGGGTACTGCCTGTGTGGAGTTTGCAAGTTCTCCCTGTGTCTGTGTGGGTTTTCTCCGGGTGCTCCGGTTTCCTCCCACATGCCAAAGACTTGCAGGTTGATAGGTAAATTGGCCATTATAAATTGCCACTAGTATAGGTAGGTGGTAGGGAAATATAGGGACAGGTGGGGATGTTTGGTAGGAATATGGGATTAGTGTAGGATTAGTATAAATGGGTGGTTGATGGTCGGCACAGACTCGGTGGGCCGAAGGGCCTGTTTCAGTGCTGTATCTCTAAACTAAACTAAACTAAAGTTTTATTATATATGTACTGTGAATTTTGAGTTTTTCTGGTATTGGTGCTTATTTTATGCTCCCCAACATCAATTAGCAAATGCCAACTGCTCAAATACCCCTTGTCAGTGCAGGACGACGTTTACGCTAAAGAGCTGACAATTCTTGTGACCTGATCACTACAAACTCTAGCGCATGAAAACCGTACGTTAAAAATAATATGACTATACAAATCAGCATATATTAGCTGCAGAACCTGCTGCTAATGAACTACAATTAATTACTTAATAAACTTTCAATTGTAGTGTTTTTTCTCATGCATTCCTATGGACTCCTGTCTCTGACCTCTGCCACACATACTAGCATGAAAATTATAATTAAATACAACCATGGCATAAAATCAATAGTGATCACACTAGAAAGAGTACAGGAGATTTATGAGGATGTCGCCAGACTGGGAAAGTATAGCTATGAGAAAAGATTGGATAGTCATAAGATCATAAGAACTAGGAGCAGGAGTAGGCCGTCCGGCCCCTCGAGCCTGCTCCGCCATTCAATAAGATCATGGCTGATCTTTTCGTGGACTCAGATCCACTTACCCGCGCTCTCACCGTATCCCTTAATTCCTTTATTGTTCAAAAAGATATCTACTTTAGCTTTAAAAACGTTTACTGAAGAAGCGTCAACTACTTCACTGGGCAAGGAATTCCATAGATTAACAACCCTCTGGGTGAAGAAGTTCCTTCTTAATTCAGTCCTCAATCTGCTCCCTCTAATCTTGAGGCTATGCCCTCTTGTCCTAGCTTCACTTGCCAGTGGAAACATCCTCTCTACTTGTATCTTATCTATTCCCTTCATGATTTTATATGTTTCTATAAGATCCCCCCTCATTCTTCTGAATTCCAATGAATATAATCCCAATCTACTCTGTCTCTCCTCATAAGCCAACCCCCTCAACTCCGGAATCAACCTAGTGAACCACCTCTGCACCCTCTCCAGTGCCAGTATATCCTTTCTCAAGTAAGGAGACCAAAACTGCACACAGTACTCCAGGTGCAGCCTCACCAGTACCTTATACAGCTGCAACATAACCTCTCTGCTTTTAAACTCAATCCCTTTAGCAATGAAGGACAAAATTCCATTTGCCTTCCTAATTACTTGCTGTACCTGCAGACCAACCTTCTGCGATTCATGCACAAGGACACTCAGGTCCCTCTGCATAGCAGCATGCTGCAACTTTTTACCATTCAAGTAATAATCCTTTTTACTGTTACTCCTACCGAAATGAATGACTTCACATTTATTAACATTGTATTCCATCTGCCAGACCTTTGCCCACTCACTCAATGTATCTATGTTCCTCTGCAAAGTTTCACAGTCATCTGCACACTTTGCTCTGCCGCTCATCTTACTGTCATCTGCAAACTTTAACAACCTACACGTGGTCCCCAACTCCAAATCATCTATATAAATTGTAAATAATTGCGGTCCCAATACCGATCCCTGAGGCACACCACTAGTGACTGATTGCCAACCAGAATAGCACTCATTTATTCCCACTCTCTGCTTCCTGTTAGTCAATCAATCCTCTATCCATGCTAATACTTTACCCTTACCGCCATGCATCCTTATCTTATGCAGCAGCCTCTTGTGCGGCACCTTGTCGATGTCCTTTTGGAAATCTAGGTACACCACATCCACTGGGTCCCCATTGTCCACCTTGCTCGTAATGTCATCATAGAATTCCAAAAGATTTGTCAAGCATGACCTGCCCTTCATGAATCCATGCTGCATCTGCCCAACGGGACAATTTCTATCGAGATGCCCTGCTATTTCTTCCTTGATAACATACTCAAGCATCTTTCCCACTACAGAGGTTAAGCTAACCTGTCTATAATTCCCCATCTTTTGTCTACCTCCCTTTTTAAACAGTGGCGTCACATCTGCTGTTTTCCAATCTGCTGGGACTACCCCAGAGTCCAGTGAATTTTGGAAAATTACCGCCAGTGCACCTGCTATTTCTCCCGCCATCTCTTTTAGTACCCTGGGATGCATTCCATCAGGGCCAGGAGACTTATCAATCCTTAGCTCCATTAGCTTGCCCAACACTACCTCTTCCGTAATAATGATTGTTTCCAGGTCCTCACCTACGTTCGTCTCTTTGTCAATTACTGGCATGTTATTAATGTCCTCCACTGTGAAGACCGATACAAAATACTTGTTCAATGCCTCGGCCATTTCATCATATCCCATAACTAAATTCCCCTTCTCATCTTCTAAAGGACCAATGTTTACTTTAGCCACTCTTTTTCGTTTTATATATTTATAGAAACTTTTGCTATCTGTCTTTATATTCTGTGCTAGTTTTTTCTCATGTTCTATCTTACTTTTCTTTATAGCTCTTTTTGTGGCTTTCTGTTGACCTTTAAAGTTTTCCCAATCTTCTAGTTTCATGCTGTTTTTGGCCACTTTGTATGCCTTCTCTTCCAATTTGATAGCCTCCCTTATTTCCTTGGACACCCATGGCAGATTACCCCTTTTCTTCCAGTCCTTCCTTTTCACTGGAATATACTTTTGCTGAGCACTTTGAAAAATTGCTTTGAAAGTCCTCCACTGCTCGTCAACTGTCCCACCATAAAATCTTTGTTTCCAGTCTACTTTAGCCAAGTCCTCCCTCATTCTATTGTAGTCCCCCTTGTTCAAGCGCAGGACCCTGGTATTGGATTTTATCTTCACACTCTCCATCTGTATTCTAAATTCAACCATACTGGAGTTGTTTTCTTTGGAGCAGAGGAAGCTGAGGGGAGATTTAATTGAGGTGGATAAAATTTTATAAGGGGTCTAGGTAAAGTGGATAGGAAGAACCTATTTCCCATAACAGAGGGAACTGTAACCAGGGGGCATAGATTTAAAGTAATTGGTGGAAGGATTAGAGGGGAGTTGAGAGATTGTTTCACCCCGAGGTGGGGGTCTAGAACTGACTGTTTGAAACGGTGGCAGAGGCAGAAACCCTTATCGCACTTAAAAGGTACTGGGAGATGCACTTGAGATGCAGTAACCTACAAGGCTATGACCGAGAGCTGGAAAGTGGTTTTAGGCTGGATTGTTCTTTTTCAACCAACACAGACATGATGAGCCAAATGGCTGTAAATTTCTATGATGGAGGCCTCAATTACTCCCAGATATCCATTATTCTTGATCCTAATTTGTTGATGGTATACTTTTGTCCAACAGACATCTTTGCTATCAATATTTAAGTTCATGTATATTTTGACATGACAGAAAAATTATCTTTGCATTTAGTATTTGCCAAAATATTTATCAGGGAATTTGTGTAAAACATGCTATTATATAGTTAAGTCCCAATCAAGTAATAACTGCTAATAGTTTATAATTATTCAAAGAAAATACAGTTCCTTAGTACTGCTGACATTTTATATTTTTCTACTATCATGTTGAGCTGTTCATAGGAGTAATCCGTTAGTGAAGGTTTTCTGAAATAGTGATGGGGCAGGAATAGCGCCGCCGGCCAGCGTGCTGTTTTCGCATCGCTGTTCCTGCTGCTGACTATTTACCTCAGGAAAAGGAAAGGCGGACCCTGGAAACCTGCCCAATTTGGGAATGAGGCCGGTTAATCCAGTTAACGAGCTCCTTGTAAGCTCGTTAAGGGCCACTTTGGAGCAGGGACGGACCAGGTGTATGGAGGCAGCAACACATTGGGGAGCCTGTCATGGCTGCCCCATCAACTTAGTTGGGCCCATAAAAGGAGGCACAGCTGAGAGGAGCACTCAGCCTTAGGCACACAGGTGCCATCGGGTGCGCACAGGTTGCGGGGAGTCTGGTCTGTACACACTCGGGCAGTGCATGGAGTCGTGACCGTCCTGGAATCACGGTGGTATGAGAGGAGAGGGTTAGGCTTCCAGACATTATGGAGAGCTCTGCCGAGCACACGGAAGGCAGCAGCCAATTAAGGCAGTATGATTCTCAAATATTGGGTCTATTGGTAATGAGGATCAACAGAGTCCCCTCTCTGGCATTGTGACCCCGTTTTCTCCTGCAAGAACAAAAGAGAGAGAGATAAGGCACTACTGGCCTCTGAGCAATGCCAGCAGCTCACTGACATAGGAAGCTGCCATGTATCATTGCTGAATACCCAGAGGCCTGTGATCAGGTCTGGCGTTGCACTCGCCTTGCCAGCACGCACTTCATTGAACTTTCTGGCACTGGACCTATTTCCTACGGACCACACCTGCTGATGATCTCAGCCACCTGCTGCCATGCCAATTTCGTTTGGATGGGCGGCCTTTTTCTTCCACCCTCTGTAAAGAGGACCTTCCTCCTCTCCCTCACTGCCTCCAGTAGGACTTCGAAGTCAGCATCGGAGAATCGACGGGGCACCCTCTGCCTCTCTTCTTTAATTCCTGGAGCAGCCGTTCTTTCAGTCAAACGGCAGCCGCAATAATGGCTGCTATGATGTCTTTAAATTGGATTCGCACTTGCAGAGCCACACCGCCATCCCACACCTACGGCTGCTAATATGTAAAGTATGTAAACTGTACATGGTTGGCAAAGTTTGCATTCCAAAAGTGGGGGGCAGGGGGTAACATTTTCAAAATACAATGGGGTGTAAAAACACTGTAGCTCTGAACTTGTTCAACTGTTGAAGAATTTTCTGGCCATCCTTTCACTATTCGTACATCTGCCATTTCAGTGATATACAGAAAGCAGCTTCTGGCTCATTTGCATCAATATTCGCCTCATTGGCCATCTGCCCAACAGAACTGGTCAAATGTCGCCTCCAAGCAATGCATGAAATGAAATCTTCAGGAAAGCTAGCAAAAGGACATCCCAGGTACGTCCATTTTTAAAAAAATTATCCTATTTTTAAAAAGCTTAATTCATTCTTTTTAAAAAGTAGTCACATGAAGAGTCCTGTCTTTTATATCTAGATTAAAGTTTGACTACTTTTTATAAAAGTGTGCTGTACATTTCAAAAATCCATTATCGGAGCCTGTATCTCCACTTCCCACCCCCTCAAAGTGAGGAGTGGGGCAAATTTGTCCCAGTTTGCTTTATCATGCCACTATCTAGTGGATGGTGTAGCTTTGCAGTCTATAGTATACATATAAAACACAGCTTAGATTTACATACGAATTAGGAGCAGGGGTAGGCCACTCGGCCCCTCGAGTCTGCTCCACCATTCAATAAGTTCATGGCTGAACTGATTACTCCACACTTCCACCTACCCCCAATAACCTTCCGCCCCCCCCCTTTGCTTATCAAGAATCTATCCACCTCTGCCATAAAAATATTCAAAGATTCTGCTTCCACCGCCTTTTGAGGAAGAGTATTCCAAAGACGCACGACCCTCAGAGAAAACATTTCTCCTCAGCTCTGCCTTAAATGGGCGACCCCTTATTTTTAAACCGTGACCCCCTAGTTCTAGATTCTCCCACAAAGGGAAACATCCTTTCCGCATCCACCCTGTCAAGACCCCTCAGGATCTTGTATGTTTCAATCAAGTCGCCTCTTACTCTAATAAATTCCAACGGATACAAGCCTAGCCTGTCCAATCTTTCCTCATAAGACAGCCCGTCTATTCCAGGTATTAATCTAGTGAACCTTCTCCGAACTGCCACCAATGCATTTACATCCATCCTTAAATAAGGAGATCAATACTGTATACAGTACTCTAGATGCGGTCTCACCAATGCCCTGTATAGCTGAAGCATAACCCTCCTACTTTTGTATTCAATTCCCCTCGCGATAAACGATAACATTCTATTAGCTTTCCTAATTAAGTGCTGTACCTGCATACTAACCTTTTGCAATTCATGGACTAGGACACCCAGATCCCTCTGCATCTCCGAGCTGTGCAATCTCTCGCCATTTAGATAATATGCTTTTTTTTATTCATGTCTGAATGTGATTCCTACTGAGAGGGAGTTTCTGTCACAAATCATATCTAAATTTTGGGATGGGTGTGCTGTGTTGAGGCTGCAACATGATGTACCTTGGAGTGATCGGTTAGGTGTATGTGTCCATTATTCACCCAACAGTAAGCAGATGATTTCAGTGGCACTATCATATGAGCTGTGGTGTGTAGGTCAGGCTTCATAAAAGCATCAGAAAGATGGGGAAAATTAGCAAGTGTGTGCACCTTTAGTCTCCCCCCATTTCTATTGAGTGGCAGGAGAAGAACACTGGCAGAAGCTTGGGAGCAAGTTGCGTGCCTGCCCTATTGTTTGGGGATAGTGTACGATGTAACAAGATGATGTAGCAAGACATGGAGAGGGAGAGGAAAATAACTTACCAGAAATTATCAATGAGAAGAAGTAAGCTCCTTTCCAATATTTTCTCCATGGAGCAAGTGAGTGGATTTTTTTTCTCTCCTGCAGGCTGGGGGAAAGACACCAAGTGGAAACCTGACCCTTTTCCCACAGAGAGAAGTCCATTTGAATCATCTCATTCTGTTGCAAAGCAATGTTTGCAGATGATAACCTGCCTAAAGATTTAGCAGTAGAATGGTTTGTGATACAAAGAGACCTAAAGGGGTGGGAAGAGAGAAAAGTGCTTTTCTTTGTGCAAGCTCCTGTTGGGATTCTTGTGGTATTCAAATCTAAGTTGGGTTTATCCCTTCTATAAAGTCTTGTATTATTAAGTAACATGAACCCTGGCAAACAGTATAGGGATGACTTACCAAATGACGGTCCTGACCGGCAGGAAGCCATACATATCAGGAAATCAGAGGACGCTTGCTCGCAGCTTTCCACCCATTATTCTAAATGCCCCTTGCATGCCAGCAGTACACACCACTGCAAGCTAGTTGCAAGGCCAAATTAAAATGTTTCTGAATGAACTCTCCTGAATGCTCACATTAGTAAAACAATGCAACAAAGTTAGATTGTGGGTATTGATTTCCCCCCTGCCCATGAACAACTTAAACTGAAAGAGATTGGTGAGGACCTCTGCATGTATACTTGTGTACATGAATGTTGCACACCTATGCTGTGGTCCAAGGCTAACGTTATGAGTAGCTATCTTGCATTGCTGTCTGCTCATAGTGGAACTAATGACTCTGGACCATAGATTGAGTAGATAGTTTGCTTCAAAGATTAACAAATTTAGTAAGGGTGGTACATTTTTTTTGGACCATAACTAATTGTGTACATATCTGCTGTTTCTCCACAGGGACACTTATGGTTTAAAAACATTTCTTTGTGAAATATCCAACCGGAATACATGACATATGAATTATTTAATTAAACACCAAAGCTGTAAGAATTACTGTGACTACTATGCTTAGTGACACATTTTAAGGTTCCATTAGAAGTTGCAAATGGAAGAAACATTCACAAGTAAATTTATGATGTTGCTATAGTCAGTAGAGGAATGTTTACCCCTAGATCCTGTATAGAAGTCTGTACAGCATGGTTTTCTTTAAGTCGTTGCAGATTTTGATACGGCAATCGCACAAAGTACTGACTGGGAGCTGGGAGCCAGCCTATTAAAAATGCATGTAAACATGTTAATGTGGTAGCAATCTTGAAAGTCGGCACCTTTTCAAAGCTGTGATGTATTCACAGGGTTGCTATTACCGATCACTAATTTCATTAGAACAAGGAGTGTTAACTTTATATTATTTGGAACTTTTTGTCCGTGCTATTGATTTTTCCATCATGCTGAATCATGGGATGATGAAGTTGAGCTCTGATTCTTGGCCATCAGAGAAAGGTAACAAATGAAATGGTACTAGAGGGGAGGGTAGATATGGGGCTGTGTTAATCTTCCTTCTCAGAGCCTGCCTTAAGTGTTATTGTCTAGAGGTCTGGGAGCAAATTGTGTGCAGGTGGGGAATTAAACCACTTCTATTATGTATACATTTTGCTGTGTGATATTCTTCAATAAAACTGCATGTATGAATTCTTGCTGCAGGTGTTGGTAACAGCAAACTATCAACTGTATTCTGGATAGTAATTTCAATTTGTACATATTTTTCTCCTTTTTAGCACAGTTTGGGCAGTGATCAAAAATGTTTTGAAAACTGAAGGCCCTATTGGCATGTACCAAGGTCTGTCGAGCACTTTGATGAGGGAAATGCCTGGCTACTTTTTCTTCTTTGGTGGTTATGAACTCAGCCGCACCCTTTTTACTACTGGAGGCCAGTCCAAAGATGATCTGGGTAAATATCTGAAGCAAGTGGGAGGCAATGTTTATTACAAGAGAATAGAATTGCAAGCTAGAAACGGGTTAACCAAATGTTTGCTTGTTGGAATAGGAATTTCAAAGTGACCAATTCACAAAATTAGTCATTGTTCTGAAACCAAAAGGCTGAAATCAAAATTTTAACATGATACTTATAATATTGAGTATGGTGGTTCATAAAACTGAAAGGACGAGCATCATTCTTCTTTTGCATCCACTGTAGGATAAGTCTACCTTACCAATAATGAAAATTTCAAGGTGCATATCCTTTTTTTAAGGTTTTTTGAAATAGGTGGCTTCAGGTGGTCACAAATGTGACTAGGTTGCTGAGGCCATTTAAAGCTTACTGGATTTGACAGTTTGTGTCAGAGTCTCATTGACCCAGAAGTAGGCTAGTGCTAAAGATTGCTTTTTTAATTATTTAATCAAGGACCTTTTTTTGTGGGACTAATTTGGTTGATCACCAATTAGGGGGATACATATTCTTGCATTCTCTACAATAAACATTCTTGGATCAGGTACTGGTTTCAGAAGAGATGACCTTGTCTCAACATTTAGTGAGAGTGCACACTGCAATAGCCACCTCCCTGATGCATCCTCACAGTACAAACAGATTTCCATTTTCAGATGAGGCGTGTTCCAAAGTTGGTGGAATATTCCAACAGGAAGCTCCCATGTTTTTGTTCCAGGACTGTAGAGCCCAATATCCTTGGCAAGTGCTTCGTCTCTTAGAATTACCAGTTCCTGTATGTATTCCCTCCATTTCCACTCCTTTCCAGAATCCTGCAGAAAGTATAGGCAGATAAATCTCAAATATTCAAATAATAGATTTTAAGAGTCTAGAAAACCAAGCTTTTGAATGTTATGAAAATGTGCACGGTCTGACCTATCCACTACCTGACACCTTTTACATAGATGCAAACCTAGAAAATTCAGGAGCTTATTCCAGCCCCAAACAACCTGACACTTTTAAAGCTGGTCCTAATTATGAGCCTATGATACATGAAAACAAGTTTAAAAGCTGCTCTGAATCCTTGAGCTGTCGATACGCCCAACATTCCTTCACTTATATTGAAAGCTTGAAGGGAGAAATCAAAATGTTTACAGTATGAAATTGGTATATCCTAGAAATTTTATTTTCATTAAAAATAATGCACTTTTATGCTTCACAAATTATTAAAATAACATTTGGATTTTATGCAATTTTTCCAAAAGCTATCTACAGTCATTCTATCCAACCACTTCCCTTCATTCAAGAAAAATGTACCTTACTAACACTTTTCTCTGTCAGACACTCTGTTCCTCCACAGTTCAGTTTATAGTGATCATGTTCCTCTTCGGCCTTCAATTCAACCTGGAAATCTTGCACTTCCCACCCATCCCTTCACTCTGTTCAGGCTCACACTCTGCTCCCTCTTCCATCCAGTTCATGCGAGCACTCCTTCCCCACTCCCTCAGTTGATGCTGGCACTCCTTGCTTACTACCCCCAAAAACACTGCTCCCAGTGTCTGCCCTGTGGGAAAATGGAGGACAGTGCTATACCTAATAATTTATTCTGGCTGCTGTATACTGTAGGCAGGATTTTCTTTTCTCTCCGTCTGTAGCTGTTGGCCTAGTTTTCATAACTAGCAGGATTCCTGAAGCAGTACTGAGGGGAAAGGAGCTGGTGGTGCTGAATTTTTTTTTTTCCCCAGCAGATACTGATGTGAATTGAAGCCCCAAAATGCTGACTGTTAGTTTGCATACTATTGTATTCTTATATTTCAACTGGAGAGATGAAAGTCTCAGCCATGTGTAAATTCCAATTGAGCCCAGCTGTTGAATTACAAAGGCCTTCTACGTTAGTGGAGGTCATAATGGCCTTAAAGTATTCACAAAGCCCAAATTCAAAATTAAAGACATTTTTTTTTTAATCCCAGTATTAATTAGGTACACCTTCACTTTGTACAGCAGTGTAAAGGGGTGGTAGCAAGTTGGCAGCCCATTTTACACCTCTCCCAATTTGAAACTGATGGAAATAAGTCAAGATCGGCCCCACTGATCGTACCAATCTCCGGATGTGAAATATGACATGAAAAAAAAATCCATTTGGCGCATTTATTTTTACACAGTGTGCACTCGGTCTTCTGAAGAAGCGCAACCAACCAAAAATATTCTTTTCTGGCCCTAAAAGGTGGAAAAACAGAAATCAAACATAGTAATCTAAGCTTGCAACTAATTGTTTTAATCAAAATGAGTTGGATTCATTGTCTTAGCCATGGCCCCTACAGTATTACTATGTATAGCTCTTAATCCTCTTTTTTTTTGTCTAGTATCTTTATAACCTTGTTCTTTTTAAAAAAAAAAAAATGTAACTTAATATACCATTAATTTTATGGGAAGGGACAATTGGATTCTAGTCTTGATAAGGCATTTATTTTTAATAAACTCATGCCCTCCAGTAATCATCTTTGAACAAATATGATCAAATTTACAAAATTATGCATGGAAAATGTAGATAAGTTATGTGTCTGCCTTTGGCAGGCACCTGCTTGTTCCCAGATGTAAGGTGCCTGGACTAAAGGATGGGGGATTGGGTAAGGAGCTGCAATTGGCTCACTTAGCATTTACGTTTTCTAAATTCCTAATATTTTAGTTTGGGGATCCAGGCTATAATCCTGATCTGAACCCCAAGGTTCCCCACTTCTTACAGTTGGTAGTTTGGTACACCCGATCCCATGAAGCTTACCACCGGCAGGTCCCTTTGAGGGCTAGGGACCAGGAACTCTTGCAGTCGGGAGTCTTTGCTTATGAAGTTTTCTCCAGCTTCTCTGATGGCAGGTGGAGCCTCTATCCCCCTACAAAGCCTCAGGGAATGCCTGACATTAAGCTTGACCAGTGTGGTCAAGGATTTTCGGCTGCAGATTTTTCTCCAATGAATACAAAGTTCTTGATGGTGAGTCTTTTTATCCTTAAATGTCCAGGTCTTAAAAAAAACAACCTGGAACTGTCCCAAAATAAACTAGGTGGATAAAGTTTAGAAGATAGGTTGCCCGGAATTGCCTAATTCTAAATATAATCTTGAAATCAAAATTTATGTAAAGGCCAAAAGTAGTCTTCCACTTGTCCCTTCTGAGGGATACCATGGCAGTACCCTCCTATTGTAGGTGGGGAGGAGCTGAAAAATAGTCCCAACAGATGCACTTTAACATAGCAACTGGATTTTTAACATGGCACATCAACTTCAACCCTCAGTTTTTAAGCAGTTAAATGGGATTGGGGAGCCAATGAATGTAGTGCTTTGTGAAAGAAATATGCAAATTACCTTCCTTTGTAGGTTTGTCCTGACTGCCATTTGAAGACTATCTTTACCAATTCAGAAAAAACACTATGAATGCTACCATTTCCCCATAGTGTGCACTTTATGCCTTCAACTAGGAAAAATATACCAATTACTGGGGAAGTACCCTTTACACAGGTCAGATGGGGACTTCCCATCATAATTTCAAGGAATCTGTAAAGGACAGTGGCTGTGGGTGATGGCGTGGATTGCTGAAGCTGCAGCTATAAAATGCTGTCTTCATTAACCAACTCTGGTGTTCTTGCCCTTTTACTATTTTTATTTCTGAAGTAGTATTTCTTTTCTTCCATTGAATTTCCCTCCTTGTATTTTCACTGGTTACAAATTTTCAGTCAAGGCAGCAAGTGAGCAAAACAGTGGATTGAGCACTGGCCAGATATACTTTAAGCAATAACATTTGTATTATCTGAAGTATATAAGGCATGTGTTTTTCCAAAGGTAGACTACATATATGTGGCCAGCTGCAAAATGCTGCCATACAGCAGCAGTATGGTAGATAAGTTGGAGGACTAACAGCTAATGGGATTATAAAAATGTAATAACCCAAACAAAACACATTGAATGTAAGCACACTAGTTAATAACAAATTATTGAACGGAATGAAAAGCAGGAATATGAAGATTGAAGGATCTGTACTGCTGTTTTTCTGAATATTGCTAAGGTTATAAAATGAATTACTTGATCAAACACCCTCGATCTTTTTTAAATTTGAAAATATAGTGGAGCATCTTCAAGATAAGGGAATGGAAATAAAAACCTACTGCTCTTTGCCATTGTGAAAATAACAACAAATAATTTAATGGGGAGATGTGTGAAGTGATACATTTTGGTAGGAAGAATAAGGAGAAACAATATAAAAGGATACAATTCGAAAGTGGGTGCAGGAGCAGAGGGACCTGGCTGTAGATGTGCACAAATCATTGAAGGTGGCTGGGCAGGTTGAGAAAGTGGGTAATAAGGCATATCAGATCCTAGCCTTTATAAAGAGGAGCATAGAGAACAAAAACAAGGAAGTTATGGAGAACCTTTTATAAAACTCTGGTTTGGCCTCAACTGGAGTATTGTGTCCAATTCTGAGCACCACACTTCAGGAAGGATATGAAAGAGGGTGCAGAACAGATTCACGAGAATGGTTCCAGGGATGAAGTACTACATTTACGTGGATAGATTAAGAACAGTCCCAGCTTCTCCAGAGAAGATTAAAAGGAGATTTGATAGGGGTGTTCAAAATCATAAGTGGTCTGGACAGAGCAGAGAGGGAGAAACTGGTCCCATTGGTGGAAGGGTTGAGAACCAAAGGACACTGAATTAAGATGATTGGCAAAAGAAGCAATGATAACACGAAAAACATTTTTACACTGCAAATGATTAGGATCTGGAATACACTGCCTGAGTGTGGTGGAGGCAGTTTGGTTGAGACTTTCAAAAGAGAATCGGATAATTAGCTGAAGAAAAAAAAAAAAATGGGGAAAAGGCAGGGTAGTGGGACTAGCTGACTTGCTCTTGCTGAGAGCTGGCATGGACATGACAGGCAGAATGGCCTCCTTCTGTGCTGTAATCATTCTATGACTTGTGAACTTGCAGGGTGTGGATGGCCAAGCCAGCATTTACTACCCATTGCTAACTGCCCTGAGAAAATGGTGGTGGCCACCTTCTATGGAATAATTCACCAGCTTATCCTGTCCTTGTGGGGAAGTGCCTTGCCACAAAGCAGTTAGCTGTACTGACCAGGTCCAAGATAGAGTAGTTGGTGTATAAAGCTGTGTACACAATTTTGAAAAATTTCATTATACTAACTTGGATCCATTTGCATATTTTATTGAAATGTATTTTTCACTTTCAATGTTTCTATATAATTATGTAAAAATTGTACTAGTGTAATCAGTATAGCTGAACACATGAAAGGGATGAAGACATCATCTGGTTATAGTGCTGTATAAGTTAACTAACTCCAAATCTATTTCAAAAGGTCCTATTCCCTTGATGGTGAGTGGTGGTTTTGGAGGTGCCTGCTTGTGGATTGCTGTTTATCCAATCGACTGTGTGAAATCACGTATACAGGTTCTCTCAATGGCAGGCCAGCAGGCTGGTTTCTTTAGTACTTTCCGAAATATTCTTATGAAGGAAGGTAAGATTGGTCTTACTGCTACAAATCATATGTGGTTAAATATTTATTGATTTAGAGATACAGCACTGAAACAGGCCCACTGAGTCTGTGCTGACCAACAACCACCCATTTCTTTCCCACCCCCCTGCCCCACTGAAATGGCTTTCAATTTTTCTTCTAACAAGTAGGGCTGGTTAAATGCTTCAAGGGCAACTTGTTTGCAGAACGAGTCTCCGCTGACTGCTGATTGCAAAAAAAAAGGGCAACTTGCTTATTATTGAAAAACTGTTTAATTATAAAGCATGGACTCATTGGGAATCTGTTCAGAATGGTCAAGATTTGCTGCCCTACTTATCTCCCATTCTAATTTCAAGCAAGGTCTTAGTCACACCATTGTATTGAAAGCTGTTTCTTTCTTTGGTCTCCTTGTCTCGAGACAATGGGTAAGCATCTAGAGGTGGTCAGTGGAGCAGCGTCTGGAGTGGCTATAAAGGCCAATTCTTGAGTGACGGACTCTTCCACAGGCGCTGCAGATGAAATTGGTTGTCGGGGCTATTACACAGTTGGCTCTCTCCTTGCACTTGTGTCTTTTTTCCTGCCAACTGCTAAGTCTCTTTGATTCGCCACTCCTTAGCCCTGTCTTTATGGCTATCTGCCAGCTCTAGCGATTTACTGGCAACTGAATCACACGACTTGTGGTCAATGTCACAGGACTTCATGTCGCGTTTGCAGATGTCTTTTAAAGCGGAGACTTGGACGGCCAGTGGGTCTGATAACCAGGGACGAGCTCGCTGTACAAAATGTCCTTGGGGATCCTGCCATTTTCCATGCGGCTCACGCTATCTCAAGCGCCACTGGCTCAGTAGGGCGTATATGCGGGGGATATTGGCCTCCTCAGACCTCTGCCTTGGAGATACAGTCCTGCCACCTGATGCCAAGGATTCTCCGGAGGCAGCGAAGATGGAATGAGTTGAGACGTCGCTCTTGGCTGAAATACGTTGCCCACGCCTCGCTGCCGTAGAACAAAGGTACTAAGGACACAGGCTTGAAACACTCGGACTTTTGAGTTCCGTGTCAGTGCGCCATTTTCCCATGCGCTTATTGATTTCTGTAACAAAAGACAGGGTACTGGTGATAGTTGAGCCTAGGTAGGTGAACTCTTGAACCACTTCCAGGGCGTGGTTGCCGATTATTGATGGATGGAGCATTTCTGACGTCCTGTCCCGTGATATTAGTTTTCTTGAGGCTGATGGTTAGGCCAAATTCATTGTAGGCAGCTGCGATCCTGTCAGAGTCTCTGCAAAGACTCGTCTGTGTGGGATGATAATGCAGCATAGTCAGCAAAGAGGACTTTGGTCTTCGCTCTAAGATGGGCAAGGTTGAACAACCTGACATCAGATCTTGTGCGGAGGAAAATTCCTCCTTAAGACTTGAATGCATGAGAGAGCAGCAGCGAGGTGATGATCCCAAACAGTGTAGGTGTGATAACACAACCCTGTTTCATCCCACCTGGGAAAGGAAAGGGATCTGATGAGGCACCGCTATCCTAAATTGTGCCTT
This sequence comes from Heterodontus francisci, assembly GCF_036365525.1. NCBI lineage: Eukaryota > Metazoa > Chordata > Chondrichthyes > Heterodontiformes > Heterodontidae > Heterodontus > Heterodontus francisci. The sequence continues at coordinate 31,334,563 of NC_090376.1, read as the reverse complement.
TCATATTGTCATGGAATGGGGTGATGCTTAGTAGCTTTAGTGGGCATCCGAACTTTGCTACTAGTCTGCTTACTAGGTCAGATGCTTTGGTAAGATCTATGAAAGCAATGTAGAGGGGCATCTGTTGTTCACAGTATTTCTCCTGTAGCTGGCGAAGGGAGAACAGCACATCAATGGTGGATCTCTGTTCGAAAGCCACACTGCCTCGGCCAGCTTCTGGAGTCTGTTTACTCGAGCAAAGACTTTCCCCACTATGCTGAGCAGGGCAATTCCACGGTAGTTGTTGCAATCACCCTTGTTCTGTAGAAGTAGCAATATTGGGTAGGAATCCACACAGGGAAGACAACTATGGATGTACTGTGTGGGACTTTGTCTAAGCAACCAGCTTTAGCTGACACTAGCACAACAGGGACAGTTGATCTGGCCCAAGTCTGTTTTAATACAAAACTAGTCTCTTACCTGACTACCTCATTTTTATGTCTTGCCCCCTTGGTGAGTTCAATGTAGTGATTGTACCTTGAACTTTTTCTTTTGGCTGCTGCATAGTAGTATCTATTTTAGAGCTATTGAAAGCTCAAGGTTAATTGTGCATTTCACCCATTGATTCCCTTTCTTTTTCTGGCTTTTCAAACAATGTAAATGTTAAGGTTTTTGGAGATTTGAAAAGGGATGTACCCTGGTCAGATGAGTAAAGTGAAGAGGTTCCTGAGGATCAGTATCTAGAGTAGTTGCTTGAGGCAAAAAATTAGAGATAGATATTATATGGCCCACTACACTATTGACAAGGCAGAGAGGGGTGGTGAGGGGAATCCAATGCTCAAGGTAATCCACATATTTTGTGATTTGGAGAGAAAGGCATGTTACCTCTGTGGAGAGAGGATGACAAAACCAGACCATTTGGGAAGTTTGTGAATAGTAAGTGGTTGTAGTAGGAGAGCCAATTGTTGGACAAACTAAAAAATTAAAGCCAAACGGTCTTGGGAGTAACATTCTTGAGTGCTCCCACATATTAGTATATGAATGGACTCCACCCCAATACAAGTGACAAACCTGGCGCCAAGAGTAGAGGTGAGAGTTTAAAATTAGCATGCCATGTGTTTTTTTATATGGGGGAGGGGAAGAAAGATTAGAGAAACTTATCTTGAAGAAAAGTAAAGGTACCAAAGGTTAAAATAAATTTATGTATATTCATTTAGACCTTTGGAGTAAATATAGGGGAAGGTGATGGTGACAAGTTAGGACGATGGAGGTTGACACTAGTTCTCCACAGCAGGTCACACTCAGAAACCAAGCATGCATTACTATGAAAGGTACAATTTCAAAACTTTAATGCCAAGAATCCTGGCCTGGCTGAAATCAAATTTAAGTTTTCTGAAGTAATAATTCTTCCCCTGGGTTTCTAACAAAGGACATATTATAGTATGTGATATGACAGGACGGCAGTGTTTAGGTTAAATTGCTACATTGTACAAAGTTCTGTTACAATATTGCATGTCCATTATTGATCACCAAAGTGAGGGGTAAAATGAGTTGGAGACATTTGTAGAAATACTTAAGTTATTCATTATGACCGTATGTTTAACTGGATGACCTGTAGGCAAAATGGGAAGAGTACACAATACCTTTCATGGCTGTAAGAATGTTACAGGTCCAAAGTTCTGTTTCTATAGTGACAAATTAGAGGAAAAACAAAAGTATTACACTAAAGATTTAATCAATTCACTTTCATCCTTTTAAAGTTGAAATGATTAATGGAAGCTAGATAGGGTATAGACTAAGCATTCCAACTTGGAATAATGTGTTCACATCAAAGTCTGAATTTCCAGCTGAATAGAAAAGATATAGATGATCAACTGGAGAAAAAAGGTAATTTTGATGTGCTTATGCAAGCTTATGAGTTGGTTAACAAAGACAATGTATTAAGAGGCTATTTCAGCTAGTCATAAAATGAGTGAAGGAAGGACTGCAACAGTACCAGCACTAAGTGATACTGGAACAAAGGAAATTATGTTTAAAAGGTTTAGTGGACTTTGATTATGAAAAGGAAGATACAAATGAGTAAGGATAAATGGCATGATTTGGCCTCACTGCATGTTGGAAATCCTCTGTACTTATATGCATAAATGTTTTGGACAAAGCTAAGAGATTATCAATTTGCTGATGCTAAACAAAAAGGCAGAGTAAATTTCAGAATGCAGGATTCCAGAAAAAAAAAGTTAGTGGATTCAGATATGTCGGACAGGGAGTACACAAGGCAGTAGATAATACATACAAGATATAGATTAGACCATAGTTGGAATGTGTAATTTTGGGCTCCACCATTGCATCATGGAGAAGGTACAAAAAGTAGATTCACTAGGTAAAGACTTAAAGGCTGTGCTTGTTGGAGCAGAGAAGGTTGGGGGAAGTAGGGGCAAGAATCTAGAAATGTGCAAAATTATCAAAGTGGAAATATTTTTTTCCCACTGGTCAGTGGCTCAGTAACCAGTGCAAAGATTTATGAAGCATAAATGGGAAGGTTAAGTTTCACTAGTTAGAATACACAAATGGCTGCTAAAGCAAATTCAATTAACATTGACAACCAAGTCAACAATGAAAAGTGAGCATGATGAATGAATAGGAAAATAGAACAAGCAGGTAATTTTGATGTAGAATCAGCAGTTGCACAGCTACAATAGAAGTCTTAAGTGTAGAAGAACCTCATTCTATTGCCTTGCCAAGCAAGATCCTAGATTAGAATTGTATGCATGACTAAAGGTTCTAACAATGGAAAATTACTACATTCAAAGAATGTTGAGTGACAGTATCCTTAGTTAAATGGAAACCCAAAATAAGCATTTATGCTCAGTTTAAACGATTCAATTTGTGACTTCCCCAAATGGATTTTAAATTGGTTTTAACTGTATAGTAAATGGAGAATTTGGGAAAAAGACTAATTCAACAGTTAAACACTGTACAGCAACTTGGTGCACTGTCAACAGTGCACATCTCCACCTAAAAATATATGCTTCAACATTGAAATGGTCCTAAAATTTCATATTTCTCTTTACTCACAGGTTTTAAAGCAATATATTCTGGATTAACACCAACAATGATACGTGCGTTTCCTGCCAATGGTGCATTATTTTTGGCCTATGAATTGAGTAGGAAAAATATGATGAATTACATGAGTGACTGAAGTGTATCTGGGAGTTATTGAAGCCTTACTCCCGAGAGTTTGTGCTGCTGCATAAGGAAAAAGTCAAATTTAGCACCTAGATGGAATGTAAAACTGGATATTTGGCCCTGTACATAGAAGTGAGTGCCTAAAGCAAGTGCAAAGAAATTCTTTGCAGTGAGTGGTTCTTTCAAAAGCAGCTGAACTTGTGTAATTTAACTGTTAAACAATATTAACTTAATTGTTGCCAAGATTGTGATGTTTTGTAACGATTGAAATAAAGTGTTCTGAATTTTGGAGAGAAATAATTCAAAACCTTATGCGTGTAAACTAGTCCTACATTGTGAACTCAAACTTCAAGGAGATAGAGGACAGCAGCTTAATAATTCAGCTCAAGGCATTTCTGGTGTTCCATAACCAAATCAAAAAGGGGCAACAGTGCTATTTTTATAAAAACAGATGGAGAAGGGTGGTAGTATGTGAAGGAATAGGCGAAGTAACTTCCTCTCATTTCAGTACACTTGGCCGGTTGTTAGAAGCTGCCTTTCCTCCCTGCCCCCATTTTCAAAATGGATATTAAAGCAGAAAGATATACATGCTTTTGGGGCCTTGTTTATTTTGCTATTTCGATCACCACCTACTGTTACTATCTGCACCAAGTTTAAAGGTATCACATTCAGAGTGGGGCTTCAATAACACTGTTACACAATAGCATATTTGGCACTCAAAATAAAGTGCAAATTAGTGTTTCCACTGCAAAGCTCTGGTGTAGTATGGCAAGCAGGATGCATAGTACAGTTTGGTTTTGAAAAGCACAACTATGTCACTTCATTTCAAAAAAAGTGCACATACCTATTGTACTTGTCCTACTTCCCAAATGTTGCATCTACTTATGTAGAAAAAGAGCAGGAACTGGATCCTTTTACCCTTCTGTAAACATTACCAAGTTACAGTATCACAAGTCAATTCTATTAACAGGAAAACATGTCAAACATTTGCTACTGGTAACAGCTAGGAGGAATCCCAAAATAGGAAATCAGTATTTTACTATTTATTGAAGAAAATTTCAAGAACTCTACATATAAATGGATTCAGTGATAAACGTCAGCAGTTATAAAAATGCATCTAATAGTTGAACAAACATTATTAAACATGTAGTTCAAGTATGGGTGGTGTTTAAATTTCATATCAAAACATGAAATGTGCACAAGGTCCATTGGAAGTGATCTAGGCATATAGTTTTGTAACATACAGAAAAGCCACTTCATTAAGCAGATATGAACAGTTAGATCACAACTATTAATAGGATAATTACATTAATGCCTGTGCTGTACAAGTCTCCTTTGCTCCCTTCCCTCCTGCAAATGCAGTGCTATTTGTGGTTGGAGTTTTTCACCTGAAGAACACAGTATCTAGGTGTTTCAGTGGCACAATTCAATACTGCACAACTATGGTTAAATACATTATCAGGCTACTGAAGTATTGACAGGACAAATCATTGCAACAGATCATAGCATTTCAAAGATCAGGAGTGCATTGGTAGGGGTGGGGGGGAAATTGGTGTTTTATTAACCCTGTTGTAACATTGCTGGTAGCTCATAGCAAAACATATTAGACTAATCCAGTCTTGGAATAATTGATAATCACACCTCCTTTCTGATGAGGTAAATACAACATTGGCAACTCTTCAAAAAGGAAAAATGGGTTGAGGTGAAGAGGGTGGCCTGCAGCACCAGAGCAATGACTATTTGACCATTTTCCAACAGTTTTTCCTTTAGTTACAAAAGTCTGAAGTTTTTAAACAATATCTTGCAGCAAGTAGAAGTTCCCACAATATGTTGCTTTCCCCCCATTGAAGGCAGTACCAGACTCCCAATACAATATTTACATTACAAACTGCCTGTAATCATTCTTATACCCATTCTGTTCCTGAGGTGGGACTAGATTAACTGGAATCAGGATCATCAAAATTCACCTCCACTGCAAATTTTTCACTGTAGATTTTCCAGGTTTTTGGCTTGTGTGGGTTGTCAAGTTCATCTCTAGACAAGTAGAGCCTAAACAAATTTAAGAAAAACATTTTAGAAAGGTAACTGATTATGTAGCAGTTTTTGATATTAACTATCTGGAGAACTTCTAAAACGAGGAGCAGAAAATACTTTTTGCTATAGAATTAACTGCAGAGTAAATCCAATACAGATCAACTTAAGTGTAATCTCTCGATCCAAAACTTTTTGGGACCTTGTGTTGAGCACCATTTTTGATTGTGATAAGTATACTAAGTGTGTAATCCAGAAATAGTAAATTGAGCTAAAGTAAAATACTACAGATCCTGGAAATCTGAAATAAAAACAAGTGCTGGAAATACTCAGGTCAGGCAGCCTCAATTGAGCAAAATGTTAAAAGGTGAATTGCTATCACATTTCCATAGTATTGGACAAAAAAGAACGTATAGTTTTACAAATTCCACACATGCAAATTGTCCCTTCACCTGTCTGAAGAAAACTGTCAAGCAGAACAAGCTGATGGCCTATTACTTAAATTCACTCAAACCTACAGCACCTGCCTACCAAAGTCAACATCACAGAACAGAATATTGCACACATGCATCATTATTATAATTTTACTCTAGTGAGAGGTATTATAATGCTAATGCCCAACACAAATGTGAGTTGGAATATTGTGGCAGAAGTAGGCAGGAACTTGATTTCACATCTCTCTGGTGTGAAATAGGGTTGATTATGAAGAGTAGCATTATTGCAACCCTTCCTCCCTCAAAGAATGGACCAAGATGTCAATGTAGTTCAATTTCCTTATTCATCATCTCCATCCATCGTTCCATCACCCACCAACCCCACTTCCCAAGTTGAAGATACCAGATACTGTTGGCCAGTAGACTTACATAAAAGTTAATATAAATTGTGCTCTATTTTGTGGGTGGTCCCAGACGTCCAGAAGACCATGAAAGTCTTTCTGGAGACCAATAAACACTTCGGCCATCTTTTAACTAGTAGATATGCAAGTGTGTGTGTGTGAGTGGAGAGAGAGTGCGCTGTTGAGTGCAAATGCCTATCTGCACAACATAATCACTGGTATTAAATTTAAAACACCAAGCCTGAAATCTGGTAAAGTTTCAGAAATGATTTAAACATAACTAACCACTACACATTAGACACAATGAGAGGCAGTGGTTATCCTGTCTCTCTCTTGCCCCCTACAACTTAACTTTAAAAGTATAAATTCGACTGTACCTATTATTTACAATGAAAGATGTGTTGAACCAGAAGTAGAATGGACAGTCATCATAACCTTTTGGAAGGCCCTGGATAGGAGAAAGGAGAGAGATTTGTAAGCATTTTTTAAAAAAAAGGCATTTACTCTTTTCTACAATTTTTAAAACCAAACAAACTTACCCCACTAGACTCAAATCTGACTTTAACATCACCGCTCACTTCAGGACCATTCTCCAAGCTAATTATAGCAGAGTTACTCCCAGCATCAAAGAACAACTGTACAGAAAAATAGTATTTTATAGTGTATCTGGAAAAAGTAGGCACTGAAATGTGTTCATAACTGAGAGGATATACAAATGGTACTAAACACATTGAAAAATGAAGTTACAATTTGGGATAAATGGCTTTCCTCATTAAAAACTTTTACTACAGCTTTTATAAAGGTTCAATATATGCTGTAGAACTAAGTCAGACAACCAGGAGGCAAGAAATGTCAGAGGGGAATGTACATGTATTGTCACGCTAGGCCCCCACCTGCCAAGAATGAGGCACATTAAATTTTGCCATGAACATTGGTTTTAAACTGTTACTGGAGTGAGGGGAGGACTTGAACAGATCAGCCATGGTTGGCAAAGGCATTTGCATATTAACAGATTGTGTTTGGAAGGTCAAAGCAGCCATTCCCTGACATTCAACCCACAATGGACTTTTGATCACCAGATGTTGAAGGTGGGGGTGCTTGCATTCCAGGTTGACTGCCAAGATGGCTGAATACACAAACAGATATGGTCAAACCAGCTAGTCACATGACTAACCTGCTGGGCAACCTGAGGTTTTTTTTTAATTTGTATGAACAATGTGGGCAGAAAAGATCTCTCTCCTGTCTGCCTGCTCCCATCTCTTCACAAGCCTTTGAATCCACACAAAACACATGAACCCTAAGAGAGAAAAAAGTCTCCTATAGTGTGCAAGGTTTAAGAATAATACTGGGCCCCAACGAAAAGCATGATCTGCCTACAATCAAGGACTCTACAGTAAGCTTGAAGAACTGTAACAACTCTTTAGATATTGCCTCAAACCTTTCCAATTTATTTTTCTTCTGCTCTTTTGTGTCTCTATTTGCATGTGTGTATCGCGTATGCATGCTAGCATGGGGCACGACCTGTATCCGTAAGCATTAACCTAATTACAGTTTAAGTTTAATAGAATTTCAACTTTTCTTCTTTAAACCTAAAAGCCTGTTGGTGCTGGTTTCCTTACCTTATAATTGGAAAACAGTGAACAAGGATTCACCAAGGGGGAGCTAAAAACATGGTGTGGTTAAAATTAAACCCTGTTACTGTAAGACCAGGTGAAGGCCAAAAGGGAACCCTAGACCTCTTTCTCACCTGGTCGTAACAGTATATACACACACACACACACACGACAGGATGTGATGGCATGCAGCAGACTATAATGAGAGAGAAACAATTTTGTTCCAGTAAAGGAAAACTGAAGGAGAAACATGAAAAAAAGTTATTTAATTAATTAAAACCATAGAATACTTCAGCAGAAGATTCTGTGTGAATAGTAATTAAACTATTCCTGTGATTTCAATGCATCTTGTTACAACAGCCATTCGGCAAAACCCCTGCAAAAATTCAACCCCAAAACAGTGTGTGACGTTCACTACATGTAGTAAGGTCAGACCAACCCATGCATCCCATGTGCACAAGTGAAGCCTCCTCCCTGCATCTCCTTCAGGAGGGAGCTTTCTTCTCACCCTTACTTTTTCTTTCGTCCATACGGTGTCTCCTGCAATTATGCATTTCTGCCCACTCATCCCCAACCCTGCAACAACCCCTTTATTCCCTGATGAAATAAAAAATGGTGCTGCAATCTTTGTCATTTACAAAAATGTTATCTTCCCTCTGCTGCTTGTTTTTAAATTTTACATCCCTCCCCATTTATCTCCACTCCCCTGCCTGCAACAGATGTATGGCACACTGTTTTGAGACAAGGGGGCAGGATTTCAAATCTTCAGTGAGGCTGGGGGCACATGGTCACTTAACCTGCCCCTCACGTAGACATGCCAGTTTCCCAATGTGAAATTGGCACACAGATTTTGAATGGTGCCAATGGGAGCCAGAAGAAGCAACCTGCCCACTCTAATTGGTCAATTAAGCATATCAACAAGCTTGTTGGCAACTTATTTAAGGGCCAGACTTGGATTTTGGTTAAATGAGCACGTTCAACATGCTGTCAGAACCACGATGAGGAGGAGGCAGTGACATAGCTGGGAGCAATCTGGAACAGCTGGACAGAGGCAGCATTGAAGGAGGAGGCCAAGAGATGGCCCTCATTCACAGGCAAGCTTTTGTACTCAGTGATAAATATCCTGCACAGCTTTGCACTCTTCACAAGGGCTTTTTTTTTTGGGTGGGGAATTCAGGCAGATTCCACAGACCAATGCTAATAAAGGAAGGACACAAGAAGAGATGGGATCATGCTTCTCCGAGCTTAGCCTGATAAAGGATGAGGAGCAGAGGCAGACCCGAGCAGCAGGGGAGAGGCAGGACGGGTAGCAAAGCTCAAGAGTCTGCACTTCACTAGCAGACTCCATTGCTCTGCCACCCTCACTTCCCATTGAGTTTTGTCATGAAATAGAAACACACAAGTCAGCCTTAGTGTAACACCTTTCCCAGCACTTTATTATATAAATAATGAATTAACTGTTAAGCAATAAACACCCAAGTGACCCACAAACTGATATTACCAATGCAGTGCCTCTGCTCACAGCCACTCCTAAAAGGCACTTACCATGAGGAAGAGAATGAGGTGGAGGCAGGCAGTTGCTCGTGTCTATCTGGGACGGAGATGCCCACAATCAACCTCATTTTGGAGGTGCTGGGATGGATGGCGTGGGGGGATGGGGGGGCACTTCCAAAGACTACTGCACAGCAACATTGCAGTGGGGAGGGGGTGGGGGGGAAAGCCTCTCACAGGGAATGACTTCACAAATGCTTCATCCGGCAGGGCCATAGGGGAGGATGATGGGATGATGACATCACCATCGATACCTTCTCAGCCCTTTCATGGTGCCCTTGATTGCTGGAGAGGACCACCAGCTGGGGCGAGGCTGGCATTCACTCCATGATTCTCCACCATTTGCACCACTGACTGGTCAATACTGTTGAGTCTGGTATGCATCCTGTGCATGTCTGCGCACTGTTCCTGCATCCACTCAGTGATGCCACACATGGCTGTCCAAGAGGTCGGCCACTGTCTCAAGGAAGGAGCTCACACACACAAAGCACTGAGTCATTGTGGAGCACCAGTTGAATAGACTCCTCCATTCTCACCACATTACTCCACAGTGCCTCAGGTAACTCAGACAAGTTGGTACACATCTCATGCTGGTTCTGCAGGTAGAGCTGCCTGTTTTAGAGTCATAGAGTCATAGAAAGATACAGCATTGAAACAGGCCCTTCGGCCCACCGAGTCTGTGCCGACCAACAATCACCCATTTATACTAATCCTATATTAACCCCATATTCCCTACCTCATCCCCACCTACCCTCAATTCTCCTACCACCTATCTGCACTAGGGGCAATTTACAATGGCCAATTTACCGAGCAACCTGCAAGTCTTTGGCTGTGGGAGGAAATGGTAATTTTTTTTTGTGATTAACAATAGTTTTGTGACTCCCAAGGCACTACATCTCCACCCTGAGGGGTACTGGCCATAGCCAGCTCTGCCTCCCCCTCTATAGTGCGCTTCACCCTGTGCCACCTTCTCTAACAAAAGATGAGGGCCCACCAAGGTGAGACTGTCTGCTCTGATGGAGCGTGCACTGGTAAGATGTGATGGTGCAAGTGCCAAGGTGTCTTCCTCCTGACTGCTCGGGAACTTCTCATCTTTGTCTGGCCTCCAGCCCACTCACAGCACAGGCAGCAGTGCCATGCATCCCCTGAACATGGCAGTGTTAAGATCCTTTCACCCAGTCTGCAGCAGACTCCTGCTTCCTGTTCCCAGGGTCTGTGGCTAGACACTGGCCACATCCGTACTGCAAGCTGGGACACCCGACCACCCAGGCCCGCCCTCTTGTTCAACTCCCTTTTGGCCTACAAGGAGAAGAATGATACCATTAGGACAATGTCTCCCTCCCCACCACTTGCAGCTTCTCATTCGCCGATGATATTGTAGTGTGCACTCCAGTCTAATGTGGCACTAGGGCACACCCCTCACCCATGGTAAGGAGACCTCTGTGCCCTCAGGATGCCCCTCTCTTCTGCATTCTGGTGACTGTTGATTAGGTATTCCATCTGTGTCGCTCTTGCCAGATTCAAGGAGGTCATTGAAGCATTTGACACTGAACCCAGTTCCTCCTCACTACTCCTCTGCTGCTGACCATGTGTGCCACCTCTGAGTCTTGTGGGCATTCTGTTGCTGCTGGCTGGGAAGAGAATGCTCTTGTGCACAGTCACCGCCTCCAATCATCAGCAAAATGGGGGGCTGCCCTGGCATGGGAGCCCTTCCTGTCCTCTGCTCAGAATGTGCCTTCATTTTTTGGAAAAACAGCAGCCTCAATGGATGTCACCCGCCCTTGAAAATCAGACCCATGACTGCCTCAGTCCCACCTCCTTCCACTTCTGCCACTGCTAATTGAGCAGCAAATTGGACTCCAGGCCAATTAAACTCTTGATTAAAAATTGTGATGCATGTGTGTTTCCACGTTGGTGCGGGGTCCCTACCTGTGATTTGAAATCCTGCCCAAGGAATCGTAAAGGAGCTCTCAGTAACGAAGAGTTTTAACCTAAATCCTCAATGAGCACGTGAAAATCTTTTTTCAAGATGAGGAACTTCACTGAGAAACTGAACATTTCTCTCTTCTCCCCTTCCTCTCACCATCTTCTCCCATCCCCACTGCTTCGGTGTGCCCTACCCCAGCCTCCGGGAAATAAATATCCTTCCAACTCCTAGTCATTTTTATTGTAGTTTCTGGATGAGAATGCAAATTCAAATTATGGGATTTTTATAGTTATGGACTTCATAATTTTTGAAACTGAACAAAAATGCTCAACTCAATACTATCCCATAACTTGGATCCTAGGACTGAAAGGACAGTCCCCAAAATCTTCATTAAAGACAATATGCTGATTAGGATATTTATGATAATTTTAGGGTAAACCCCATCCTCTTTCTGGTGTTGTGCATCAACTGCATCGGATTACACCTAGCCCTTTGCAAATACTACATTCGTCTGGCTAGAATATGCACACATGTAGCTCAATAAAAAATGTTCCTGTTTTGCCTCACATCCTGGAGGCAAAGCACTTTGCTTCTACCTAGAATCTGCACACAGCAAGGAGCCTCACATCAGGTTTCAGTTTCACAGAAGAAAAAAGGTCATCCAGTAATAGACTCATCTACATTTCAACAGTGATGACACTTCTAAAGTACTTCATTGGCTGTAAACTGCTTTGGGACATTGAAGTCAAGAGGCACAGTGTAGGTTCTTTTGAATGATCAGCAATTGATCATAGGATTCGAATTCATAAATTCTATCCATCTTTGTGAAATTGTAAAACAGCCTAAACACTAAAATGTCCAAGTTGGAAGTCATGGGTGTCATGATTTTCAATAGTCCTTTTGTCTTACAGATGTCTGGTGCTTTGCCTACTTAAGCTATCAGGAGCATGACAAGCATAGCATGTGTACACCTCTCTGGAAGCATTGTATGTTAAATTGGAAATTTAAGTTGGTCCTATTAACTATACTCTTTAAAAGTGACTGTTTAGGGTAATGAGGCAGATATATATGGATGACTGCCTAGGATCTTAATCCAAGTCAAGTCTTGTTAGGCCAAGTTCAGTGTTGGTTAAAAATAGTTCCTTTTGCCACTGCAGGAAGTAATTCAAAGTATTGATTAATTGCAGGATTGTTCATCTTCCTGTATGGTGGCTTAGCCATCAAGACACAAGCAGGCTGACAGTTCATGTTCTTCAGTATCTTATTTTGCATTGCCACTTTTTATGGAAATGAAGTCCCATCTGCACACTGATGACATCCATCATCATGTCTGGCACTATTATTGTGCTAAATGGGATAGATTCAGAAGAGATCTAGCAGTTCAATGAGCTGCTGTAGGCCATTAGCAGAATTTTATTCCACTACGATGTGTAACCTCATACCTCAGCATCTCCCTCATTCTACCACTACCACCAAGCCAGGGGACCAACCTGGTTCAATGAGCATAGGAGAGCATTCCAGGAACAGCACCAGGCATACTTAAATGTGAGGTGCTACAACACAGGACTACATGCAGAAGCAGGTATAGACAGAGCTAAACGATCCCACAACCAACAGATCAGATCAAAGCTCTGCAGTCCTGCTACATCCAGTCATGAATAATGGACAGTTAAACAACTAACAGGAAGACGAGGCTTCATGAACATCCTCAATCCTCAATGATGGCGAAGTCCAGCACGTCAGTGCAAAAGACAAGGCTGAAACGTTACAGCCAGCTTCAACCAGAAGTGCTGAGTAGATGAGTGAGACGATGAGGTGAGAAAAGTGTCGAGGGGTCCCTCTCAGCCTTCACCTGGTCTTACTGTAACAGGGTTTAATTTTAAACACAATGTTTTTAACTCCCCCTTGATGAATCCTTGTTCACCGCTTTCCAATTATAGGGCAAAGAAACCAGTAACAATAGGCTCTCTTAGGTTTAAAGAGTTGAAATTTTATTAAACTTCAACTCTAATTCGGTTAACGCCTACGGATATACGACACGCACATGCTAGCATGCACACGTGATACACACATGCAGATATAGACAGAAGAAATAAAGTGGAAAAGTTTGAGGTAATATCGGAGGAGGAGGTTTTTTTGTGTTATGGTTCTTCGAGCTCACTGTAGTGTCCTTTATTGTAGGTAGTTCTTTCTTTTCGTTGGGGCCTAGTATTCTTAAACCTTGCTTGCTGTAGGAGACTTCTCTCTCTTGGGGTTCATGTGCCTTGCATGGATTCAGAGGCTTGAGAAAAAGATGGGAGCAGGCAGACCGGAGAGAGATCTTCAGTCCAGGAATATTCTGCTTTCTGCACAAATGGTTCATACAAATTCAAAAAACTCAGGTTGCCCAGCAGGTTAGTCATGTGACTAGCTGGTTTGACCATGTCAGTTTGTGTATTCGGCCATCTTAGCGATCAACCTGAAATGCAAGCTCCCCCACCTTCAACATCTGGTGATCAAAAGTCCATAGTGGGTTGAATGGGTCAGGGAATGGTCCTTTGTCCTTTCCAAGCACTGTCTGTTAATATGCAAATATCTTTCCAGCCAAGATCTGGCAACATTTTTTGTTTTAAAGTAAGTCCTTTCTTCACTCCAGTAACAGTTTAAAATCAGTGTTCATGACAAAATTAATGTGCCTCATTCTTGGCAGGTGGTGGCCTAGCATAACAATGATCCATCTCTGCCTCAGAGGTCCCCAGCATCACAGATGCCAATCTTTAGCCAATTTGATTCACTCCACATGATATCAAGAAACAGCTGACCACGTCGGATACAACAAAGACTACGGGCCCCAACATTGTGCTCCAGATTTAGCTGTGCCAATAGTCAAGCTGTTCCAGTGCAACTACAATACTAGCATCTACCTGACAATGTGGAAAATTACCCAGATATATCCTATCTAGAAAAGCATGACAAATCCGATCCAGCCATTTACCTCATTCGTCTACTCTCAATCAAGTGATGAAACATGTGCTATTAAGCAGCACTTCCTAGCGTTCATTCAGGACCACTGGGCTCCAGACCTCATTATGGCCTTGGTCCAAACATGGACCAAAGAGCTAAATTCCAAAAGGTGAGGAGAATGATTGCCAACATCAAAGCAGCATTTGACCAAGTTTGGCATCAAGGAACCAGAGTAAAATTGAGATAGAGACAATAGAGGCCTATAAATAGCATCCCTATTAATTGATTATTCTGGTTTAACAGATTGGGGAGGACCACAAGACATGTTTGAACAAGGGGCAGAGAGAATTTTTTTTTTTTAAAAAGAGGTTCTCATTTTAATCTTATTGGTCAGGTTTTTCTTTTTTGCCTCTGCAAAGAGATTACATAGCTGTGGGGCTGAGTGAGGGGAAGTCTAGCCATCATGGTATGGGGGGTAGGCTTGATAACCCAACTGGTCTTTTTCTGCCCGTCAATTTTATATATTTTGTCAATATCACCTACCAGCCCCATGACCTCTACAAGCAGCAAAAAAGAGCAGCCCTGTTGGAACTCCATCGCCAAGTAGCCCTTCAAGTCACACCATCCCATTCCAGACATGATGCCACCATTCCTTCATTGTTACTGGGTCCCCCATCTTGGAATTCCCTACCGAAGTCCATCAATGCACCGATTGTAGCAATTGAAAAAGGCAGCCCACTCCCAATTTCTCAGGATCTGGATGAAGTTCGAAAATTCACAGTTTTGCCTATCCCTAGTTACGCTGTATAAACAAGTGTGGGCTTGCCAATGTAGGTTAACACCATACCGAGCACAAGAAATTCATGGGAAGATGTTCAAATTGTAACACTAATTTTCCCAATTTACACTGGTTCTCGTGTTCAGTATACTAGATCAAATTGGGGTCTAAATTCAAGACAAAACTTTACTAATGAATGCTTTAATTCAACTTGAACTTGTCCTTTGAAGTCAGAGTAAAAACATTTGAAAAGTCACAAATGTGCAATTTGGAATGCAACTAATACCATTAACAAGCGTTCCTGATAGTTTGCTAGTCTTACCTTACAATTTTCTTGTGTTGCACAAACACACTGAAATACGAGCACCTTCTTGACAATAATTTCAACTTTCAGGTCACTGCCATTGTTTCTACCAACTCCTATGTGGAACAAAGTGAACAGATTTTAATTTGTAAGAATCCACATACAAATGTCAATTGTTTCAGGTTTGATAATTCTCATGAAGAAGAGAGTCAAAATTTGAGATTATTTCTGCTACGGATTTACAAAAATCAGCTATTTGCAGGGACAGTGGGGCAATAAAACCTCAGACGTGAAAGCCAGGAGGCCCAATTAACCCCCAAAAATGGAGTATTCAGCATTTTTGACTTTAGCATCCAGATATACCAAAATCTGGAATGTGCTCAAGATTTAGCAAGTTAATAATTATGACATTTGAAAAATCATGAATTGTGGCAACAGTCATGTCCCCTGGTGGCTCCCAAGCACTACAACTACCTAAAAGCTAATTAACCAGCTGAAGTCATGTGAATTTGTAGATCAAAAAATGAATGAATTAAATTATTAAATGAGATAATAAGCTTGCCATTCTTATTCAACCAAGTCCTGTATACTACTAGAATGGAAGGATTTAGCATTCAAATAGGTTTCTGGCATCTGATATCTTACTATATTTGCTACACTTTCAAAATTTCCACTCTTAAGGAATATTAAAACTACTAATATTTCAGTGCAGCACTGAGGGGTACTGTTGAACTGACTGAGGTCTGATGAACGTAAAAGATCTTCAAACAGCAGTGGGGCGTGCCCCAGCGTCCTGGCCAATATTTATCCTTTAATCATTAAAAGTAGTGATCTCTACAATGCTTTTTATGGGAACTTACTGTGCATATCAGCTGACATGTTTCTTGCATTACACCAGTGACTACACTTCAAAAAGTACTTAATTGACTTCGGGAGGTCCCAAGGTATTAAACAGCACAATATAAATGCTCATTTGAAATTCAAAAGATTCTAATACTTAGATTTTAAATGCTTCAAGATGGCAAAATAATCTAAATAATTACAGGATCTGTTGGCTTTTACCCAATACTGCAAAACAAAACCGGACAACCTTTAGATAATACCTGGGATTCCCTCTGAATGTTTCAACACTTCATAACCAATGGATTACTCTTTGAAGGTTTAGTTATGTGTCACATGGTAACCACTGCAGCCAATTTGCAAACAAGTGCCACAAACAGCAAGAGCTTTATGGCAATTTAATCAATTTTGGTGTTGTTCTTTAAGGGATGAATGTTGGCAAGGACATTGCAGAACTCAAAGAGAGATAGACAGACAGACTGCACTACAAGGATCTTTTAAACCCACTGGAACAGAAAAAAAACAAAGTTCTAAGTCAATATAGCATTCCTTCAGTGCTAAATTGAAGCATCAGCATAGATTTTGTGTTCAAGTCATGGTTTGTAGCTTGAACTTGCAACATTTTGACTGAAGCAAGAGTGCAACCACTAAGGCATACATTCAAGATGTACTTGCTATACAATGAAAGATGGAATAAGCTCCAATCGTTGAAGATAATGCAGTGAAGGACATCAGGAATGATCCTACATGTAAAACGGAGTGAGAAAAAGGAGGAAAGATGAGGAAAAGCTTAAACTACTGATTATATTTTGTGCAATATCCGGTCACATTTTAACTTTGCACTTACATTTATATAGCGCCTTGTGACATCTCCTAGAAAGCATTTCATATATGACAAATTACTTCGAAAATGCAGAATATGGCAGCCATTCCATACACAGCAAAATTCCCCCAAATATTAAATTTACTTTATTATAAAGTTTATGTTCTCTATTTACTGAGAGCACATATTCAAATGGGGCCCATGGCATTAGTTTTGTGTCTCATCCAAAGGACAGTATCTCCAACAAGGCAGTACTTCATCATGAGCTACAAGACTGGTGTGAACAAATCATGTACTTCTCTGTTTGAGGTTACTGCATAGTTTTAGGGTATCCCTCATCTATTCTTCTTTAGTAGAAACTAAATTCTATGATGTGTGCTGTTACATATAATAAGCTAAATTTGAAGCCATCAGCTTTTTCTTTATAAAGGCAGAACTGAAATAATGGTCTGTACCTGGTAGATAAATGAAAATGTGGAAGTAAACTATTTTAATATTTAATTGCATAAAGTTGTGTGTGAAGCCCTGGTTGAGAAATTAATTTAGATAGTACATGAAGGAATGGATGTTTATTTTTCTTAAAACAACTTGAGATTAGCAAATTGCAAACATCCTACTGTTTTGAAGTCAAATTTTGTACTATTTGCATCTTTTCTATGGAGGCAGACTACTATAGTCGAGCATGTCAGCCATGGCCCAGTTGGTAGCACTCTTGCCTCTAGATCAAGAGATTGTGGGTTCATATCTCAAGACTTGAGCACAAAAATCTAGACTGACACTTCAGTGCAGTAATGAGGGAGTGCTGCACTGTCAAAAGTGCCATCTTTCAGAGGAGATATTTGTTCTCTTTAGGTAGACTTACAGGATCCCATGGCACTATTTCGAAGTAGAGCGGGTTACTTCTCAGTCCTGCTCAGTATTTATCCCACAATCAACATAGTTTTGAATGGCAAAGCAGGCTCGGTGAGCCAAATGGTCTACTCCTGCTCTTAATTCTTGTGTTCTTGCATCACAAATAGATTATGTGGTCATTATCTCATTGCCATGGGAGCTTTCTGTGTCCAAATTGGCTGCCACATTTCCTCATGACAAGCAACATTACAGTCAATAAAGTACTTTTGAAAAGATCTTTGGTATTTCCTGAGGTCATGAAAGACACTATATAAATGCAAGGGTCTTTCCTTTACTGGAGAATTGACAAGTGTCAACTCAAGTTATGAGTGGAAATTCACTTTTGGGTTCTCAAATTGACCATACACCAGGTATAGGTCATTGCTCCAGTTCTGCTGAAAAAAAGAGTGTTCAGATAAAGCATTTAAGTGAAGTTTCATAAGCTTATACACAATAGAATTTAGTTACATATAAAGAATAGATATGAGATACCCGATAATCATGCCTTAACTCTTACCATTTAAACATTTACTCATGGCTAAAGTGCCTGAAGTATATGCTAATGTTTGAGCACATAGCATCTTTGCCTCAAACAGAAGTTAACCAAACCAAATAGAAAATGTTCTGAACAAAATAAGTTTATGGGATAAAAGTGGCTCACCATGAATTGAATAGATTCTAATGCTTTTCATTTTTAGTTTCTTCTGTGGTGGAGTTTGCCCTTTATACTCATTTTTCATTACTTCATAATAGCCAACATATCTACTCTGTAAGGCAAAAAAAAAAATTCAAAATGCTACACTTAAAAATGCATTCTTTATAACAACTTTCTGTACAGTACCCCTTAATTTGTTGGGGAAAAAAAAAAGCTTACAGAGCATAAAGTTACAACATTTCTGTAACAAGCAGATTTAAGAGGCCAAATTATGGTACTGTTCTATGTATAGACAAATTACAGAAATAAATCATTTCACAGGTTAGGGGCATGAATTTCATAGTTAGTTAATGTAGATGGACCTAAAACTTAATTACATCAGTCTGAACATTCTTCAATGTTGATACTACATGAAGATGCAGTTAAATGCAACTTATGTAAATTAACTTAATATATCTAATCAGGAGATAGGTTTTTGGTGATGGTTAGTATACAAAAAATAAAAATTGGCAAGTCATGCTGCAGTTGTACAGAACTTTAGTTAGGCCACACTTAGAATATTGCATGCAATTCTGGTCGCCACACTACCAGAAGGACATGGAGGCTTTGGAGAGGATACGGAAGAGGTTTACCAGGATGTTACCTGGTCTGGAGGGCATTAGCCATGAGGAGAGGTTGGATAAACTCGGATTGTTTTCACTGGAACGACGGAGGTGGAGGGGCCACTTGATAGAGGTTTACAAAGTTATGAGTGACATGGACAAAGTGGATAGTCAGAAGCTTTTTCCCAGGGTGGAAGAGTCAGTTACGAGGGGACAGGTTTAAGGTGCGAGGGGCAAAGTTTAGAGGGGATGTGCGAGGCAAGTTCTTTACACAGAGGGTGGCAAGTGCCTGGAACTTGCTGCCAGGGGAGGTGGTGGAAGCAGGTACGATAGAGGGATACAGTCCCCAGAAGTGTAGAAGGTTTTAGTTTAGACAGGCATCAAGATCGGCGCAAGCTTGGAGGGCCAAATGGCCTGTTCCTGTGCTGTACTGTTTTTTGTTCTAAAAAAACTCAACTAAAATGTCAAATTCCAGACATTCTAACGCATTAGGACTGGAGTAACACCATTCACTCCAAAAAAAAAAAAAATGGTGGTATGATAAAACACACAGCCTAGTTATTTGTTACCTGGGAGGGAGTTTCCACTCCTTGAAATTTTGAACTAACACTTGTGTCAGTTCTTCTTTCTCCAAAGTAGTCTAAACTTTCCTATCAGAAAGAGGACAAAAACATTACAGTATTACTGTCCTTTAATACAATTGGAGCTCAGGCACTATCCTGAAAATCCTTTATTTACATAGATTGAATATTGATGTTAAAAAGTCACATCTTAACCAAAGCTTCACAAAATTCTGCAAACATCAAAATTAGTTTACCTTTGCATTCTCAAATTGATCACTGTCAATCAGCCAGGTACAGACCATTGTTCCCGTCCTGCCTAAAAAAAAGCTCAGATAAATCTAAAGTTTAAAGCTAACCTTACACAGTGAAATTTAGAATCAAATGATATGGGAATACCAAAATTGTACCTTAACCCCAACTATAGATAAACCTGCAATTTTTCGCACCAGATCATTATATGACAGTGAAGGAGAATGCCAGTTGGAAACACCAGAAAAGAGACAGACCAGCATTTAAAACCTGGACAGAGTTAATGGATTAACTCAACTTAAATTCAAACTAAAAGATTCTAAGATCATACATTAATAGACTGTCCTTCCCACCCACCTTGGTTACAACATGCCTACAGCCCTGTAACCAAAAAGCCACAGAAGCATTATTAGTTGTGTTTTTTTGTTTAAACAACCATCACAATAGTCAAACAACCATTAATGCTCTAGATTAACATTCTGTAATCATTACAAGATTATGGCCCAGTGCCAAACTCTCAAATCTAGATAAAAAGATCCCAATAGGCATTTATACATCAATGTTAAAATTTCCATCATGCTGTTACACCATTTTAAAAAAAAAATTCCAATAACTATTGACAATCAATGAGAGCAATTTTGCACTCCTAGAGATCACAGGGAGCTCAGATTGCAAGCAGGATGATGAATGTAAACCTGTTTCACAAAATCATTCTTGCTGCAAGCATGACATCTTGCTGGGATTGGTCACCATATACATAACCTAAATTCAGAGTGCTCTTTCAGTACAGTTAGCAAGAGATGGAAGGAAATCTGTTTTTTTTTTGGAGGTGCAGTGGGGGGGGGGGGGGGGGGGTGGGGGGCGGGCACTGGTATTCTCATGTAGTCAGAGTCGTACAGCATAGAAACAGGCCCTTCGGCCCACCACGTCCATGCCGACCATAATGCCTATCTATACTAATCCCACCTGCCTGCATTAATTTCATATCCCTCTATGCCTTGCTCATTCAAGTACCTGTCCAGATGCCTCTTAAAATGTCGCTAGTGTTCCTGCCTCCACCACCTCATTCCAGATACCCACTATTCTTTGTGTGAAAAATTTACCCCTTTTATCCCCTTTAAACCTCCTCCCTCTCACCTTAAATTTATGCCCTCTAGTTTTAGTCACCCCTACCATGGGAAACAGACTCTGGCTATCTACCCTATCTATGCCTCTCTTGCGAATACACAATTTTGTAGAAATATAAAGACACAGAAGGGGTACTCAATGTTACTCTTAAATTAGTCCATTGTTTAGCTTTAAATACACAAAGTCCTCCATGCTAACTTTGTTCCAAAACCTTTCCCACTTCGTCCATCTTAGTCACTGAAAAAGCTCTTCATTATGCCATTTTATGCTTTTCCCACATTCGATTTTCCTAAAGTTTAATTTTTTAGCTTTTTATAGCAGTTGCAGCATTAGTAAACCTTTTCAATTTGGTTTGAAAATATTTAAAATAATCTTCCTAGACAAGACGTGACCTTTTTATGGCAAGATTCTTTGACGTCTCAGAAAAGTCATGAATTCACAAACAGCTGCTTTTGCTGACTACATAACATTGGAAAACAAACATGTGCAAGTGTCATCCGACAAAAATGCATTTGTTACTTCTACATAGAGATAGAGGGCTAATATTGATGTCAGACACCAAAATAGGAGTAGGAAGTTTTCTAGGTCAATGCTCCCATATAAATAGTTGTTTGGTAGTACAGAACTGGAGTATTGCTGAAAATAAAAACATTTGGTCAAAGCTTTGCGTCTTGCACGCATCAGGACAATTCGCAAGAATACCAATGCAAGGGAAAGCAACAAATTTATACTGTATGAGAAGACAATGCTGATTGGTTGGCAAGTGGACTATGATTGGTAGGGAGGTGTTGCCATGGAGAATACACCAGTTTATGGTGACTGACAGTTAACTGCCAAGCTTTGTTTGGAATTTAAACCAGACAGCTTGATTCTGGTCAAGGCATTGCCCTGAGGAATGCACCAGCAAATGGCTGTCACTTATTTTGTTTAGCTGTAATAGGCACAATGTGTGTACATGTTCTTTCTGTCTGCAAAGCACACATACCGGGCCCTGCTCTTTGCAGGCAGAAAGAACATGTACACACATTGTGCCTATTACAGCTAAACAAAATAAGTCTCAGCCATTTGCTGATGCATTCCTCAGGGCAATGCCTTGACCAGAGTCAAGCTGCCTGGTTTAAATTCCAAACAAAGCTTGGCACTTCTGATGACTGGTCAGGTCACTGACCTGAAACGTTAACTCTGCTTCTATCTCCACAGATGCTACTAGACCTGCTGAGTATTTCCAGCATTTCTTGTTTTTATTATTGGCAGTTAACTGTCAGTCACTATAAACTGGTGCATTCCCCATGGCAATGCCTCTACCAGAGTTCACTTGCCAACCAATCAGCACTCTCGTCACTGTATAAATTTGTTGCTTTCCCTTACATTGGTATTCTTGCAAATTGTCCTGATGAGCACAAGATGAAAAGCTTTGACAAAATGTCTCTATTATCAGCAATGCTTCTTTATTAGTTGGCATTAGATGATTGTATAAAATAGGATGCAATTTGCAACAGAACGCCTTCCTCCAAATTATGATCTTGAATTTCTAAACCTCTTGTATGGATAGAGACCTTTCCTTCATTTAAATAAAAACAAAATAATGCCTATAAAAAGACCCAGGAGTTGAATGTTGGAGTGCTAATGTATATATAAGAACTTTGGATGTTACTCTTTAGCATTTCACAAGCTAAGGTTCAAAAAGACGACAAACCAAATAAAAAGAAAAGACAAGTCTAATTCAAAAAGATCCATCTAAAATTTGATGAGACAATAACTCCTAATGTTTTCTCACTTTCACACTCTCCTCTCCACTTCAAGCATTGTATTCAATTCTGTGCAATTAGCTAGCCCATATTTGGTTTCTCGCAAGTCGTCTCTGCATGAATTCTTGTGCTGTGACCTTACTTTTGGTTTTGATCCCGCAATAGTTAAATTCAGTTTAGGAATCCAATATCCATGAAAGGTTACTGAACTCTTGTGAACCAGAACTTCAGTAACATACAGCATTCAACTTTGAGGCCACTGATAAATCATTAATGCATAACAAACAAATATTTTTACTTCACTACACACGGTTTAACTATATGGTAATACTAAGTAGTTGCGTTAGGTTCTCTTTGCTGGAAATTTGCCTCAATCCATAAAGTCCTGTATCTAACACACTTATCACAATTCAGTTATGCCCAGTGTAATGCCTAGAATTACTTTTAACCTGCAAGGTTATCTTCATTTTTAAAAAAATCTATTTTACTTGCTTGATTTTTCTTTTGTCAGCCATCTCCAACGGCATGGCTCTCCATTCTGCTGAAGGACCTCTGGTCACATCATCCGATCACTCTTCCTAAATCGTGACCTTATTTGACACCAGTTTGGATAATCACCCACCCTGCTTCCACTTTAAGCCAATTCAGCTGTTGATCCATGCACCAGTTAGGCCATAGCTCTTCCCTAACCATTGCAAGGCTACCCAACATCTTTTCTTCCTTCTACCCATCAGCTTCTCAGTGCAGTAATGCACTGAACAGTTTAGATTATGTACTCAAATTTCTAGAGTGCAAGGGTTGTGTCACAAAAAAGTCCCTACAATCCAGAGTGCACCTGGATTGGACAAGGTCTCTCCTTAAATAACAGCATAACCCAGGGATCATGACAGAACCCCTGCTGCATGTACAAACAGAAGGTCACAGGTTCAAACCTCATATTAGACACTTGCGTACATAATTTAGACTGACACACTAGTGTCATTTGGAGGAGTGCTGCACTGTCAGGGGAGTCTTCTTTGAGATGACATGTTAAATTAAAAGGTCCCATCTACTCTCAAGTGGGTGTAAAACTTTCCATGACACCATTTGAAAAGGAGCATTGCTGCTTTGTGAAACCTTGTTCATAAACTGGCTACTGCCTGTCTCGTCTAGAACAGGGACAACATTTCAAAAATACTTATTTGGCGGTGTAGCACTTTGGATATCCAGAAGACATGAAAGGCACCTTAAAAATTCAAGTAATTTTCTTTTCCACTATGGTAATCTTTGCATATTTTTCATGAAAGACAAACTGAAAAACACTTTTAGTGGGATGAGGCATTTGTAAATCACTGAAATCCTTCAGTTTCCCACCACTCAGTCTCCTGCAAGATTAAAAAAAAAATGCAACTGTACAGATACTTTTGGACAAAAGGCCCACCTTCAGTTAACTAAACTGAAGCTAAATGACCCCATCTATTCTGCTGCAGGCTGCCTGGGTTTTGTGGGGCGGGAGATCAGGATGAAATGGTCCAAGGGCATGCTCCCCTAGAAAGGCTTGAAGATTCACATGTTTTAAAAAAGATCCATTCCCGTTGTGTGCTTGCATCTTTTGTAATTGATAAGTTTTTCAAATCTTAAAAAGAAAATGGCATTTGGATTGTCAGCTGGCCAAACCAGACCATTTCCCCCAAAGCAACCTCCTAAATTCAACCTCCACAACCCAATAGAGACTAAATCCAGTTCACAGAACTACCCCACCCTTTGAGACTCTTATTGACAATCCTCACTTAGTACCAACACTCGATCATCCCTCCTCTTTCCCCCCCACCCCCCCCAATCCATTGACACTCTTCTCCCAACCCAAAGCCAGTAGGATACTTCTTACACACATCATTCAAGATCCTTCCTCCCACATCCCAAAGCACTGCTCCAGTTTCCATCACTGCCAGTGATTCACCCACCTTCTCTCTCCTTCAATCTTAAGGTATTGTTGCAAAAGAAAAAGACTTGCATTTATATAGTCATTTACAGCACAGGAGGCAGCCATTTGGTCCATCGGGTCTATGCTGGCTCCCTTCAGAGCAATCCAATCTACCTTACTCCCCTGCTCGATCCCTGTAGTCTTGCAAGTTTATTTCCTTCAAGTGACCATCTAATTTCCTTTTGAAATCATTGATTGCCCACAAGGGTGGTGAAAGCAGAGACAGTCAGTTCCAGGTCATTACCACCCACTGCATAAAATTTCTTACTCATATTCCCCCTGCAGCTCTTGCCCAAAACCTTCAATCTCTCACTCCTAGTCCTTGTACCATTAGTTAAAGGGAACAGTTTTTCCTGATCTAATTTATCTAAGCCCATCATAATCTCTACTAAATCTCCTTTGCTCCAAGGAGAACAAACCCAGCTTTTCCAACCTAACCTTGGAACTGAAATTCTCCTTCCCTGGCAGTGCCTTTCATGACCTCAGGATGTTTAAGGCCTTTAACCAAATGAAATGCTTTTGAAGGGTCAACTAGAAGTCTTTTGCTGCAAACTGTAAATAATTTACTATTCCCCTGTCAGTTTACAGTGCCAGAATGCACTCAATTTGCATCATTCAAGAACTAATGAAAAGGATACAGGGCCCCAATCCACACTGTTTATTTTTAAATTAGGTGATCCAAACTCCCAAAACTCTGTCACAAATGCAACAACAAAAAATCCAAGCACTTTTCAATAAAAAAAAAGATACAGATGACTCAATATTGAAGAATCTCAACAGCAATTCATTCCCAATCTCTTCAAGCTGCTGAGAGATGAACTGCATTCATGTTAACTGCTTCATAGTAATTAGATCTGGCTGTTTAGGAGCACGATCAGGAAACACTTACAGTAGTGGAAATCTGGAACTGTCATCCAAAAAAATGCTCTAGATGCTGGTCAATTGAAATTAAGACTAAGATTGATAGATTCATGTGAGGTAAAAGTATACAGATCAAAGGCAGCTAAATGGAGTTAAGGTGCAGATCAACCATGATTTAATGGAATGGCAGAACAGACTCGAGTCTGAATGGCCTACTCCTGTTCTTAAGTTCCCAAGGTCAGCCTCTCCATAATATCTGTTGCAGGTCATATGCTCTCGAAAGCAGACCCATTAATTCAATAGATGAAATATTTGAGATCAGCCTGGAGAAGATCTGAAGAGTGCAATTCAAACCAAAAAAATCAGATCTTTATTGAGGGCATTAAAAACAGCAATTAGAATCCCTCCCCCAGATATAAAAGGAAGGACATTGTGCAGAACCTATAATTAAAAAATCTGAATTACAGGTGTAAAAATGTCAGCTATTAAACCAAAAAGTCTCCTACCTTTACCACCTTTGCAATGAATTGCTATAACATTCTTCTCATCAGCTGCCATCCAATCCCGAACATTAGCTGTAAATTTCAGCATGTCCCTGATGTATAAAACATTAGAACCTTTAAAGTTCATACCAGGCAGCAATGCAAGGTTGCTCAAGCATACATTAAACAGACAAAAAAAAAAGCACTTACTCCAGAGCAGGCACGTTGTGGTCATCAATGAAAACTCTTTCCACTCTGTAATGAAAGTATCTGGGATTGTAGCCTTTCTCACCTACCACAGAAACAGAGGTTAGATTCAGATATTGAAAATAAATAAATGGTGTCAACCCACTGCTTATTAGGTGGGCAATTAAATTTCTTGACAAGTTTCATTCTCTTTAAATTCTTGCTGCACTCTTGTGGCACAACAGCTAATCTATTAATTGGAGGACTATAGTTTCTTCTCACCACCACGTCTCCCGACCACCACATCTCAAATACAATTTTAACAGAAAGGAGCAAGTGGAGAAGCAGTTATTCAAGATGACCTCTAACTTTTAATGATCTCTGAATGATTTATTTGGAGTTATTAAAAAAAAAAAAAATCTATGCTGGGTCATATGCAATTCTCCCACCCCCAGTCACCTTGCCCAAGTGTCTCCAAAAACTACAGCACAAAAACCCCACTGGGGAAGAACAAGAGGAAAAAAATATTTACTGCCAGCAAGCAATAACGTTGGGAAAACACTGCAATCACTCAAGTTATCCACAGCATACAGGATATTAAAAAAAACACATGTAACATACAAGTCGCGATTGTCTCCTTCTTTACTAATGGCAACTGTGTGAACAATAGCACAAACTTTTGCACCACCAGATCACAAGAACCAAAGGTTAGGTGAACTGGAATTCACAAATCATGCCAGGAGAGAAAAAAGGTTAGTAAACTGGAATTCAGAGTTGACCAAGTTTCCCCCCCACTCTCCACAACATTACTTGTGCTCTGCAAACTTTAAGGTTGCCAATGCAATTTTCATTTTATTCATATCTGCTGGAGTGGTTTATTAGAACACATGCAGAGTGTGGTGATAGAGCAATTCTCCTGCAAGTTATCAAAGATTACTTATATTATATTGCATTTTAGATAGCCGAACATATTGGAGTTTAAAAATGGATTTCAGCCAGCATCCTCTTTGGGAGGAGCTTGGGTTAGGAGGAAGGTTTGCATTTGTTTTGCATTAGCTAAATTCCCTATATAGCCTTTTGCTGATCAAGTTCATAGCCTCTTGAAAGAGGGTGGGAATCTGAACTACAAAATCCAGAAATAACCCAATTGTTATTAGCAACAGTTTCATTTTCAACAAATTTTAATGCAAGTTCAGAGATTGGAAAAGTAGACAATCTGTAATGATAGACCCATCAGGAGACATCCTAAAAAGTAAGATTGTTATTCTTTAAAAGTTAACACGTGATACAAAAATTATCTATTTTGTTTGAATCATCTCTGGTGGGATTCTTTAGCTTTAGACCAGTTTGAAACTTTTCAGTTGCTGTAATTGACATATGCCTCCTACATAATCTGCATTGCCACCTTAGAATTAGAACATTACAGCGCAGTACAGGCCCTTCGGCCCTCGATGTTGCGCCGACCTGTGAAACCATCTGACCTACACTATTCCATTTTCATCCATATGTCCATCCAATGACCACTTAAATGCCCTTAAAGTTGGCGAGTCTACTACTGTTGCAGGCAGGGCGTTCCACGTCCCTACTACTGAGTAAAGAAACTACCTCTCACATCTGTCCTATATCTATCACCCCTCAACTTAAAGCTATGTCCCCTCGTGTTTGCCATCACGATCCGAGGAAAAAGACTCTCACTATCCACCCTATCTAACCCTCTGATTATCTTATATGTCTCTATTAAGTCACCTCTCCTCCTCCTTCTCTCCAACGAAAACAACCTCAAGTCCCTCAGCCTTTCCTCGTAAGACCTTCCCTCCATACCAGGCAACATCCTAGTAAATCTCCTCTGCACCCTTTCCAAAGCTTCCATATCCTTCCTATAATGCGGTGACCAGAACTGCACGCAATATTCCAGGTGCGGCCTCACCAGAGTTTTGTACAGCTGCAGCATGACCTCGTGGCTCTGAAACTCGATCCTCCTACTAATAAAAGCTAACACACCATATGCCTTCTTAACAGCCCTATTAACCTGGGTAGCAACTTTCAGGGATTTATGTACCTGGACACCAAGATCTCTCTGCTCATCTACACTACCAAGAATCTTCCCATTAGCCCAGTACTCTGCATTCCTGTTACTCCTTCCAAAGTGAATCACCTCACACTTTTCCGCATTAAACTCCATTTGCCATCTCAGCCCAGCTCTGCAGCCTATCTATGTCCCTCTGTACCCTACAACATCCTTCGGCACTATCCACAACTCCACCGACCTTCGTGTCATCCGCAAATTTACTAACCCACCCTTCTACACCCTCATCCAGGTCATTTATAAAAATGACAAACAGCAGTGGCCCCAAAACAGATCCTTGCGGTACACCACTAGTAACTAAACTCCTGGATGAACATTTGCCATCAACCACCACCCTCTGTCTTCTTTCAGCTAGCCAATTTCTGATCCAAAGCTCTAAATCACCTTCAACCCCATACTTCCGTATTTTCTGCAATAGCCTACCGTGGGGAACCTTATCAAACGCCTTACTGAAATCCATATACACCACATCCACTGCTTTACCCTCATCCACTTGTTTGGTCACCTTCTCGAAAAACTCAATAAGGTTTGTGAGGCACGACCTACCCTTCACAAAACCGTGCTGACTATCGCTAATGAACTTATTCTTTTCAAGATGATTATAAATCCCATCTCTTATAACCTTTTCCAACATTTTACCCACAACCGAAGTAAGGCTCACAGGTCTATAATTACCAGGGCTGTCACACAAAACATCAGGAAGTCTGCATGTCCTTTAGAAATCTTAACAGTTCAGATAGAGAAATATATCTCAAGATGTTCTGAGCCCTTTTGGATTGATTCAATCGTTATTGCTTCATAAGTATTTGCCGCTGAAATCCTTTGCATCTATGGATTTAGTAGTATGGTTATTAACTTTCAGCCTGTACGGCAAGATCTGAAAGCATGGTACATTCTGGTTTTCAAAGGGGGCAGGGGTACATAGCTGCATGTATTGCCAACCAAACTGCAAAAGTATAAAAAGAATTTTTAATCCTGTGTCACCCTATTTCAACACTCATCCTGCAAGAGTGCATACTCAAGAGGGGTAGAATTCAGCTTATCTGCATTTGGCTCCAAACAGAGTTGCAACGACTCACATGGACAAGAACACATGGCAGATGTGAAAAAAAGATAAAGACAAAAAGGGACAGGAACATGCTGAAAAAGGATTTAAAAAATGCAATGACATGGGAACAAAGTTAGACTATTTAAATATCCCACCATATACTACCCAGGAGTTTTAGTTTAATTGTGTTCACTATGCTTTCTTATTTGTGATCAAACCAAAAGGCTGATTACACGTAAACATTTCATCCTGACAACACGAAGCAGACCTAAATTAACCCTTCACATACTGTTGAAATCTGTAGTATCAAGTCGCCTCACTCTCCCACTTTTAAAAAAAAGTCAGTCTCAGGGTGTGGTCAATGCCACATTTATTGTTCAATACTAATTGCCCCAAGAATATAGCGAGCCTTCTCCCTGAACCACTGCAGTTCTTGTGCTGATGGTGCTCCCATAAATGGCAATTAGCAAGACGTCCCGGGATATCAACCTAGTGACAATGAAGGAGTGCTGATATGTCTAAATCAGGATGATGTGTGACTGGAGGGAAACTTGCAGGTGATGTTGACACAACATTGTTGCTTGTCCTCCTCAGTGGTAGAGGTCACAAGGGAAGGGGGTGCTGTCAAAGTAAACTGGGTGAATTACATCCTGTGAATTGTATATACAAAAGTCACATTGCACCAATGGAGAATGGGTGGATATTGATCAGCAGCCATGCAGTTGGGTTAAGTGAACTACTTTGTCCTGGATGGTGTCAAGATTCAAGTGTTGTCACATCTGTGACTGGGGAGCATTCCATCACACTTCTGAATTGAGTCCTATAGATGGTGGATAAGTTTTGAGCAGTCAGCAGGTGATCCACTCATTGCACAATATGCAGCCTCCATTCTGCTCTTTTAACCAGTGTCCATATGGCTACTCCAGTTAAGATTCTGGTCAGGGGAGCCGCCACAAAATGTTGGTGAAAAAGTCCCAGCAATGATGGTGTCTTTGAAGGCCAGGGGCAATGGCTGGGCTTTCTCTTGTGCAAGATGTTTGGCAGGAATATTACCTGCCACTTCCAGGTCCAGAGGTCATCTGGGTTCTGTGGCCAACCAGGGCTGCTCATCAGTTAACACTGGAATTGTCACAGTTCCACTCCCGACCTTGCAAGAGATGAAGCAGCTGATGATGGATGAACCTTTGAATTAGTGTAGTAATATCTTGGGTTTGCAATGGCAGGTTTCCAACAACCACAAGCATCTTCTTGTGTTCGTTAAGACTCTAGCCACTAGAGATAATTTCCTTTGAGCCTACTGATCTTAAATTGTGCTCAGGCTACTTGGTACTTTGTCAAATGCTAGACTGATGTTGAGGCAGTTAGTTTTACCTTCTCACTAGTATGCAGCTCCTCTGTCCACGCCTGGATCAAGGTTGTGATAAAGTCTGGATGAGTGTGGTTCTGGTGAAACTGGTAAGCATCACTGAGCAGGTTATTGTTGAATAGGTAGATGCCTGATACTTTACTGACGATTGGGGGTGGGGGGCGGTTGGGGGAAGCTAGATAGATAGAGTAGTTAATGGCCATGTTAGATTAACACTGCTCTTTGTGGGCAAGATTTGCTTGGGCAAACACCACTTTGTCTTTATACTTTGTCAGGTGCTCATGCCACCATGCTTCCAAAGTTGGAACTGGTCAAAGACGACTAAATTTTTTTAAAAAGATCTCAATGGTATGACCTGGTTTTCTCAATGGGAAATCAGCCCTGCAATTAATACTCAAGTAGGAACTACCCTGGAACAACCTGGATACAATAATGGATTCAAGTAGAGGTTGATTAAAATAACTTTTTTTGTAATGCAAATCCCACATGACATATCCATTTGTTGCCAAATATGACGCTCCATCAGCTACAACAGGTATAAGGAGGAAAATGGTGAACAAGAGATCCTCTGTCTCTAAATCAATGATCTAGACCATTAAAAAAAAAAATTTTAAATATCACAAACCACAATCTGCAAAGAACCCAGCTTAGTAAAGGACACTGTTGTGATCACGTGGACCAGGGGTGAAAACACCAAGAAAAATGAATCCATACAGCAACTAATGAAGATCTTGATACAGCAGTCTACCACTGGTTTAAAACAATCAGAGAGCTCCACTCCAGTGTCAAGCAGAAGTGAAGCAAAACAAAAAAATTATACAGTGTTGATTAACAGAATAAAATGTTGAATACACATTTCATTTTTCTGATGCAACAAATTGCCAAACCCTACAAGTGAATACACTGATAGCAGTTCCAAGGAGTTTTGTTATAGTTAAGTTTGACTATACATTGTTCAAGCCTGCTTTGGTTCCAGAAAAAACTCACAGGGCTTAAGTTCCAGAGCAAACTGAAAACCTTAATTATTGGGAGAAATTTAGGGTTTTCTGCAAAGTGTCAAGTTCCTCCCTAAATCATTTTTGTGGCTTAACTGTCCCAGGAGACTGGAGAAGTAATTAGCAAGTTAGTGCTCAACAAAAAGTATAAAAGAACTGCAAAAATCAGTTTGATAGAAAGAGCCATACAGCTTTTGTCATGTTTAGAGATAAAAGTACATTATGAGATCACTTGTACATGACACTTATTAATGGAGTACAGCAAACCATTCAAATTACCATCACCAAACATTACACCCCATTATAATCAACATATTGTCTTACCTTATCCAGGCCAGTTTGCTGACAAAGGGCTGGATTTTACCAGGTCCTAGTCAGGCTTCGTAGCAGGCGCAGGGGTCACCAGAAGATTGTTCTGGCAGAGGCCCGAGCTGGGAGGGTCCAGCCCGATCCTCCCAGCAGTGGTGAGGCTCTGTGGCGGCCCCCCACCACCGGGCGATGGGACCCGAATTTCAATATGTAAACCGATGAATGTATCTACATGTATTCATTTTATCTCCAATCTTCTGGGCCCGCTGCAAAGTTCAGTGCGGCAGCCAGCACTCCTGCGCCTTCACTTCCCCATCTGGTGGTTGGGGGTGGTGGGGGCGGAAGTTAAGTTTTTTTTTTAAATTGGGGGTTGGACAGGGCCAAACAAACATTATGAGTGTAGGGGATGGTGAGAAGGGATGAACTTTGTACAGTCAGGGTGGGCGTGGAAGGTATGATTTCAAAGACGAGTGTTTTTTTTGGGGGGGAGGCAGGAAGAGGAGGGGGCAAACGCAATGTAAATTTTTATTGGGGGTGGAAAAGGGGCATTGAATTTTATTTGACACATTTGGGAGGGATGCGGATCTTTAAAACTTTAAATTTACCAGAAGGGCTGACTGTCCTTTAAAAATGGTGCCAACGCCTATACACAAGCAGTTGATGCCATTGCCGGCAGCAGACAGCCCGCCCCCACAGGATTGTTGGGGGGGGGGGGGGGGGCTGGACGAGCCTTCCCGGCTATTTAAATGCTCTGCGGTGCGGGAGATCTGGTCGGCTCTGCAGCGTGCGGGATGCAATATTTTTCACCCGCTGCGGAGAGCGGTGGCGGGCTCTTAAAAATCAAGCCCATAGTGTTCTGCTAAAATGTGCTTAAAAGGAAACCATTAGGTAGGATTTTTAGGCCCCATTGGGTCAGCAATAGAGATGGGCATGTGCTAAAATTAGTGCCGCCAGCTGGCATGCTTGTTCCCTGGCTCCATCCTGTCATCAGTGGGTAGCCAATTGAATAAAAGGCCTATTCTTGGAAGACGACTGGGATTTTCCAGTTGGCCTCCAGGTCCCTGCAGCTGCCAGGAAGTGGCTTCCTGCTGGCAGACCGGGATGACCAGACTTGGAGGCCCTCCCTGCCTGCCTGGGTTCAGCAGCAGCCGCCACCACTACAGGCCACACTGCGGAAGGGTCCTCCACCCCCACAGTGACAGCCCCAATACGAAGGCTTATTTTTAGATTTTAAATTTGAAAAAGGCAGGAGTCTCCCTCATCTACCTGCCATGGTATCTTGCTGCTGCTTTCAAGCTGGAGGGCCTCCTATTCACCACTAATTGGCCAATTCACAGAAAATTACCAGTGAGTAAATGTTTCGCACACAGTGCGGGCTTCTGACCCTCATTTGAGCCAGAGAGTCCTGAAGCCAGCAGGAAAATCCTGCCCCATGTCTTACTCAACTAGCTTTTTCACTTTATATATAGTTTGTGTAACCTTATTTAAAAATATTCTTAGATAATTCAACATTTTCCATTAAGTACTAGCTCCCACTTTTCAAAAAGCTTGTAAAAGGCATACTTACTGCAAAGATTATAAACTTTATAGTGATCTTTGTGCTTGGTGTCAAAAAATCTTGCAACTTCCTGTGAACACATTTAATATGTGACTTTTTAATTAAAAATATCTATAAAAGATATATAAAGTTTCTATACTATATAAAATTTACATATTACCTCATGATACAAGATGATGAATCCTCAATTAAATGTCAATACCTGGTTTTGTTTTGGTGGTCCTCATTCTTTCAAAAGCATTTTATCTAATGCTGACAAATTTACTAATTATACAAACCTGGAGAATTGAAACACTATTCACAAAATGGTGGATACAATTGCCCTTTGCCTGTGCTACATACAGGTACTGAATTCAAATTCTAGTTCTAGCTGAAGGCAAACTAGCAGACAAAAGTAGACAGAATTCCCTCACTATGAGGAAGTGCCTAGCTCACGGTCAGTCACTTCTTACAGTCGAACAATTCAAACAAGGATCTTACTTTGACCATTCCTACAGGCACAGGCTTGCCTTACATGTTGTAACACTCTTGGGGCAAAAATAAAGTTAGCAAGCACAGAGGAATAGAGAGACACATGTCCAAAAGTGCCCGACAAGTTATTGTTTCAATCATTACTTTTTCTTTCAACTCATATTTTGCACATATCAAATTCCCAGAACGAAAAGAGATAAATGACTAGCTAACTAGTTTGTTGTAGTGTTGGCCAATGGATGTACATTTTCCAGTTCTGACGGAAGGTCGCAGACCTGAAAACGTTAACAGCATCTGCGGAGAAATGAGAGTTAACTTGCTGAGTACTTCCAGCATTTTCTGTGTATATTTCAGATTTCCAGCATCCGCAGTATCTTGCCTTAACTTTGAACTGGACATAGGAAGAACTCCCTGCTTTTCAAAAGAAGTCAATACTTACACCCACCTGACTAGGCAGACAAGGCTTCAGTTTAACATCTCTCTATAAATCACCACCTCTGGCAATGCAGCACTCAGTACTGCAATTAAGTGTCAGCTGAGATTAAGCGTTCAAGTTTACCCTACTGCCAGGTTATAAAAATGACATTGTGGAGAGGGTGCAGAATATTCTGCAGGGGTGGGGAGAGAAGGGAGTCAGAAGTCTTGGTACAAATGAGAGAGAGCAGATATTGAGGTCCTGCAGTCAGATTTTCCAGAGCCATGGAGGAAGATAAAAAGTAGGACCTTGAAGGTAGTAACCTTTGCATTATTCCCTGTGCCAGAGTCTAGGGAGAGTAGAAAAGATAGGGAGGATCAATGTGTGGCTTGAGGCAGGAGGGAGTGCATCACATTATTGGGGTATCGGGACCAGTTCTGGAGCAGAAGACACCGATTCAAAACAGACATTTGCACCTCAACAGGACTGGGCCCAATGTCCTCGCAGGGGTGTGGTTAGGGAAGTTTTAAACTAAATTGGCAGGCAGGGAAATGTGGCATAAAAATTATTATTTTTGGTGGGGATTAGCACTTAGTGTTTAGAAGATAAGGAAGGAACAAAAAAAAGTGGGTGGCAATATTGATTAGGGAACATATTGTAGCGTTGGAAAAAGAGGACATCCTTCAGGCGGCAAAGACAGAATCTATTTGGTTAGAATTGAGAGGATAAAAGGGGCTGATCACACTACTGGGGGTAGGCCTCAGAGCGAGAGAGCACACGCGAGAGAGAGCAGTAAATCTGCAGGCAAATCAGAGATGTGCAAAAGCTATAGAATGGTGATATTAGGGGACGTATCAATTGAGATAACATCAGAGTAAAGGGAAAGGAAGGGAAGCAATTTCTGAAATGTGTTTAGGAGAAGTTCCTTGACCAGTATGTTTTGCGTCCAAGTAGGAAGGAGACACTGCTGGATCTGGTGCTGGGCCAAGTGTCTGTGGGAGAACACTTGAGTAAGAGAGTGATCATCTCATCATAAGCTTTAGACTGGTAATAGAGAAGAGCAAGGAACAATCTGCAATAGAACTTCTAAATTGGAAGAGAGCTAACTTCAGTGTTATGAAAGGGGATTTAGCCAACGTAAAATGGAACCAAAGATTGATAGGAAAAACTAAACGGAATGGGGGGGGGGGGGGGGAGAGGATCTTTAAAAGATGATGACAATGTTTCAGGTAGAGGCTAGATACATTCCAATAAGGGTGAAAAGGTAAGGAAACCGAAGCTAGGGCTCCTTGGATGATGAGGGAGATAGAGAATAAGATGAAACAAAAAAAAAAGGTACGAGATGCATGTCAGGTGAATTCTTTAAGAATTAGGCCAAATACACTATGTTGAGAGGGGAAGTGAAAGACACTGGCAAAGAGAGAATGAGAATAGGGAGGTGGTGGTAATGTCACTGAACTAGTAATCCAGAGATCCAGGCTAATGCCTTGGGGGCATTGGTTCAAATCCCACCATGGCAGCTGACAGAATTTAAATTCAATTAATAAATGCAATTGATTCATAAAAATCTGGAATTGAAAATTATTTGGTAATGGCGTCACAAAACTATCAATGGTCATAAAAACCCATCAGGTTCACCAACGTCCATTAAGGAAGGAAATCTGCTGTCCTCATCTGGTCTGGCCTACATGCGACTCATGACCCACAGCTATGTGGTTGACTCCTAACTGCCTGAGCAAGTCATTCAGTTGTGAAGGGCAATCAGGGATGGGCAACAAATGCTCTTCTTGCCTGTAACATCCACATCCCAAGAAAGAAAAAAAATCAAATGGCAGTCAACATAAAAAGGGAACCCAAAAGCCTTCTGTCATGTAAATAGTAAGAGGTGGTGTGGGCCTATTGGGGACAAAAGAAGGTGATGTATGCTTAGAAGTACAGGACAAGGCTAGAATACTTAATTAGTACTTTGTATTGGTGTTTACTAAAGGAAGCGGATACCAAGAAAATATTAGTAGAAGCAGAGATGGTAGAGGTAATGGATGGGATGAAAATTGATAGTATGATGTACTGGAAAGGCTGGCTATACTTAGACTGGTTAAGTCACCTGGTCCAGATGAATTGCATCCCAGGTTGCTAAAGGAAGTGCGAGTGGAGATAGCTGAAGGACTTCCCTAGATATGGGGAGATGCCAGAGGAGTGGAGAGTGGCAAGCATGACACCCTTATTGAAGAAAGGTGCAAGGACAGTCCTAGCAACCACAGGCCAGTCAGTTTAACAAAATCAGTGGTGGGTAAGGTTTTAGAAACAATGATGGAGGGAAAAAAAAAAAATCACCAGGCACTTGGTGGGGTTTGAGTTAATTAAGCAGAGCCAGCATGGATCTGTAAAAGGCTGATTGTGCTCGATTAATCTAATTGAATTTTTTGATGAAGTAGTAACTGTGAAGATTGATGAAGGGAAAGCAATGAACGTTGTCTATATGGATTTTAAGAGAACGTCTACATGGATTTTAAGAAAGCATTTTGTTAACAAAAAATTAGCTTCAGTGACAGCTTGGATAAAAAAAAGAACACAAAAAAAAAAACCAAACTTAGAGGCAAGGAAGACAGTGTGGATGATAACAAATTGACTGCAACAGGACATAGACAGGCTAGCAGAATGCACAAACAAGTGACAGATGGAATTTAATACAGAAAAAAGGTGAGGTGATACATTTTGGCATAAGGAATAGAGAGGTAATATAGACTTAATGGCACAGTTCTAAAGAATGTGCAGGGACAGAGGGACGTGGGGGTTCATGTGCATATATCCTTGATGGTGGCAGGACATATTGAGAGTAGTTAGCAAACTACATGGGATCGTGGGTTTCATAAATAGGGGTATTGAGTACAAAAGCAGAGAAGTTGTGCTGCACCTTTATAAAGCCCCGTTAGAACACAATTGGAGCAGTGAATCCAGTTCTGGTCACCACACTTTAGGAAGGATGTGAGGGTCCTTGAGAAGCTGCAGAGGAGATTTACCAGAATGGTTCCAGTGATGAGGGATTTTAGCTACAAGGTTAGGTTGGAGAATCTGAGTTTGTTCTCCTTGGAGCAAAAGGAGGTTGTGGGTAGATTTGATGGAGGTGTACAAGATTATGACAGGTTTAGATAACGTAGCCAAAGAAATCTGTTCCCATTAGCTGATGGCACAAGGATAAGGGGACACAGATTTAAGGTTTTGGGCAAGAGATACAGGAGTTGGCGGGTGGGGGAGGGAAGGGAAGCAAGAGAAGAATTTTTTTTTTTTTAAATGCAGCAACTGGAACCATGAAGGTTATGGAAGTGGAGACGATGAACATTTTCAGAAGGAAATTGGATGAGCACTTGAGGGAAATAAACTTGCAGGGCTACGAGGATAACAGAGGAAATGGGACGGATTGCGTTGTTCTACAGAGACCTGGCATGGACTTGATGGGCCGAATGGCCTCCTTCTGTGCCATGATGAAAAAATATTGCAAGATGGGGCTTGAAAGCCTTTACTCAGGACAGGAGTATGCTACCACAGTAATGGAGAATAAAAATGCAGACACAAAAAGAAGTGCGCTTCAGGGCAGAAGGCATGGAGGGAAGGAATCATGTGGAGGTACAGCACATTTATATTTTTTTAAAAATGAAAAAAACCTTTTAGTTCAGCTCATCTGGAAGAAAATTGTCCCAGATTTTGTTGTGCTAAGGACAGTGAAAGTCAGTATTTGCAGTCATTACTCCACTGAAATCAATAGCATCTTCTGGAGCCCACAGAATGTGGAAATCCAATCATTGCAGTCAATGATTCTACACTTCTCCAAAGCGTGCACTGTTGAGGCACCCCAGACTGCAACCAATGGGAAAAAAAATTAAATTGACAAGAACTTGCACACTACACTATTAGTCTTGCTGTAAAACCTTGGTTGGGAAGGGGTGGGGGGGAAAAAGAGGGGTGAAAGTTACCCCTTGTTCAATAAGGTGCAGCTGTGTTTTTAAACAGCACACCAAGGTCATAATTACTGCTGAACACCCTCACTGGCCCAGAAAAACTAATTTTATATTTGTGGGCTGTCAAAACTGCACTAAAGATATTAATTTTTTTTTTAAACGTTTATCTTTAGTTTCCATCTTAATCCAATAGTTTACTATGTGAAATATTAAAGTAAAGGATATTATGTGCTTTTAAATTTCTGGTTTGCTGTGTGAATGTTTCAATTCAATTAGCTGCTTACTAATATCACTGCTGCTGCGTGTCAAGAGATCCTCTCATCTTGGCACCAGATTTAAGCTGCCATCAGAAAAGGGGAAAACCATGCCTGAGAGCATTAGTTTTGTGGGCAGCTTGAGGTCAGCAGTAAGCACTGTTTCTTTGCCAACTGAATACAAAATCCAGCCTTTTTAAAAGAAATGGTGAGGGACAGATAGGACCAACATGGTTTCTATCTGTTGATTCTCCACTTCAAAAAAAAAAGTTCCTTACTATACTGCCTTGAAAGAAAAGAAATTAGTGTTACAGGTAGGAGTTTTCAATCCACCTACTCAGACATCAAATGACTCAAACTCGTGCCCAATGCTCCCCGACTCACTTTAAAAAAAAGAGTCCCCTCCATCATTTCGCCAGGGGGAAAAAAAAAATGTAGTTACTTGAGTCAAGGAAGACCATATTGAACTTTGAGTAGCCAATATATTCTTTGTTCAAACTCCATAAAACATTATGGCAAACTAGTCTAATATTTTTTTTTTTAAAGTGAGCATTAAAACACTTGAGGGAGTTTGGAAGTGATCCTTATCCCACAAAGCACTCATTTTAAGCAGTCAGATCAAGACGATATGCAGGCTTTCACAAATCTTCATTTTCAAATGGAGCTAAAAAAAGTCAAGCAGAACTCTTGAGGTGCACTTTACAGGTGTAGAAGTGAAACTCTATTCCTTTGAATGGTTTTTGTCTGACTAAACAGCAACACAAGCAAAACATTTATATACAAATGCAGTTACCTCAAGTTCTTTTGGTTTAACAAAAATGTCTAGATTGGGACCCAACGTTGGTTTAGGTGACATCCCTACAAAATTCTCTTTGGAGGAAGTAGAAGGGCAGACAATAGAGTAGAATAGACATTCAAATTTTCTATCAAGAGATTACAAACAAAAAAGCTAGAAGCAATACCGCCCACTCCAAGTACATATTGACAGCAGGGAATCATGCTCACTACACATGCATATTTGGAAAACTTACTATTTTCTCAGTTATCCAAGTATCACATATCAATATCCAAGCAAGAACCTCATTTGATGTTGAGATGAGTTGTAGTTTAAAGGCTGATCACACAAACT
Source organism: Heterodontus francisci (assembly GCF_036365525.1). Taxonomy (NCBI): domain Eukaryota; kingdom Metazoa; phylum Chordata; class Chondrichthyes; order Heterodontiformes; family Heterodontidae; genus Heterodontus; species Heterodontus francisci. The sequence goes on along the minus strand of NC_090376.1, from coordinate 31,294,838 downwards.
CAAACAGGACTGAGCTAAACAACGTTCAAGTCCCAGCTAAGTACAATGGGACAAGTTGAAAAGTGCGGTGTGGAAAAGGAAACTCGAAAGTCACCAAAAGTCTTCCACTGAGCTACTGCCAAGGGATTGTGACAAGTTACAAAATCACTTAAATAAAAGCAAAAAAGTGCTGGAAATACTCAGGTCAGGCAACATCTGTGGAGAGAGAAACAGAGTTAACATTTTCCAGACCTGAAACATTAACTCTACTTCTCTCTCCACAGATGCTGTCCGACCTGCTGAGTATTTCCAGAACTTGGTTTTCAAATTACAAAATCACTTGCATGTTAAACAGTGGGGCATATAGAATTTAGCATTCAAGCAATACATGCTAACCCATTTTATGAATAAAAAGGCATTTTTAACATCCAGATAGCTGTACGTATCATTTCAACATCAAAACAAGTGCTGAAAACACACAAAGCTGCCAAGCCCAGAAGACCACCTTTTCTCTGCACCTACCAGCAGTATGAGGATTAAGGAGAAACCTTCAAAAGATTATGCAAGCTATTTGTTGTTCTGAAGACAAGCATACAAAGCACAAAAGTTTGAACATATTCCCATGCTAAGAAAGTTTTTAAATCACTGCTATTAACAATGGGAGGGGAAAAATTCCTACATGTGTGAATCCAGCATAAAAAAGGCTGATATATTCATGAGCTGGGTACAGACAACTACTGCAAGGATGTAAAGTCAAAATTGTGCCAGCCTCTCTTCCCCAAGTACACCCTTCATTTAAGCAATGACCTATTCATTTATGACGCTAAACAAAGTGCTTATTTCAGGAAGGAGTGGATATTTCAAGCAAGTGAAACAAAAGATTCTGTTCAACAGATTGAACACACCTTTAAGCCATTAGTTCCTTGCACTGTACAAGATAATTTGGACATTAAGGATTATTTGGAGGCTGGATGCTATGGCCTAATGGGGAAAAAAAATTCAGCATTTCTTAGCTGACAAGACAACAGTGTAAACATCAAAACGAAGACCATATATGGAGAGGGATAACCACTCATTAATTTCAGGAATATTCAAAAAAAGTTCTTTTTCAGTTTGGTAGATCAGTAAAGTGTTAAGTATTCTTTAACAATCCAAATTCTCAATATTGGGTATTGAGATGTGCATGCATTACATTCATGATGGCAGCATTCCATCTTTTACATAATGTAGGTAACATACATGCCAGCATAACAGCAAACTTAGATGCAATTTACACAAAATACTGACAGAATTGAGATGTATTTACTTTTTAAACAGAACGTTCTTGCGATGTGGAGAATGCTGTCAAGACCCCGAGATGGCACTGGGCATTCTTCATGAACTGCTGCTTTTGTTTTTTTAAAAATTCATTCATGGGATGTGGGCAGCGCTGGCTAGGCCAACATTTATTGCACATCCTCAATTACTCTCGAAGGTGATGGCGAGTTGCCTTCTTGAACCGCTGCAGTCCATGTGGGGTAGGTATACCCACAGTGCTGTTAGGAAGGGAGTTCCAGGATTTGACCGAGCGATAGTGAAGGAACAAATGATATAATTCCAAGTCAGGATGGTGTGTGACTTGGAGGGGAACTTGCAGGTGGTGTTCCCATGAGTTTGCTGCCCTTGTAGTTGGTAGAGATCACAGGTTTGGAAGGTGATGTCTAAGGAGCCTTGTTGCGTTGCTGCAGTGCATCTTATAGATGGCACACACTGCTACCACTGTGCATCGGTGGTAGAGGGAGTGAATGTTTGAGGATGGGGTGCCAATCAAGCGGGCTGCTTTGTCCTAGATGGTGTCGAGCTTCTTGAGTGTTGTTGGAGCTGCACCCATCCAGGCAAGTGGAGAGTATTCCATCACACTGCTGACTTGTGCTTTGTAGATGGCGGGCAGGCTTTGGGGAGTCAGGAGATGAGTTACTCGCCACAGGATTCCTAGCCTCTGACCTGCTCTTGTAACCATGTAAATACTGTGGCTACTCCAGTTCATTTTCTGGTCAATGGTAGCCCCCAAGATGTTGATAATGGGGGAATTCAGTGATGGTAATGCCATTGAATATCAAGGAGAGATGGTTAGATTCTTGTTGAGATGGTCATTGCCTGGTACTTGTGTATTGTGAATGTTACTTGCCACTTATCAGCCCAAGCCTGGATATTGTCCAGGTCTTGCTGCATTTCTACACGGACTGTTTCAGTATCCGAGGAGTCACGAATGGTGCTGAACATTGTGCAATCATCATCCCCACTTCAGACCTTATGATGGAAGGAAGGTCATTGATGAAGCAGCTGAAGATGGTTGGGACTAAGACTTTACCCTGAGGAACTCCTGCAGTGATGTCCTGGAGCGCAGATGATAGACCTCCAACAACCACAACCATCTTCCTTTGCATTAGGTATGACTCCAACCAGCGGAGAGTTTTCCCCGATTCCCATTGACCTCAGTTTTGCTAGGGCTCCTTGATGCCATACTCGGTCAAATGCTGCCTTGATGTCAAGGAAAGTCACTGTCACCTCACCGAGTTCAGCTCTTTCGTCCATTTCAGAACAAAGGCTGTGACGAGGTCAGCAGCTGAGTGGCCCTGGCGGAACCCAAACTGAGCATATTATTGCTAAGCAAGTACCGCTTGATGGCACTGTTGATGACACCTTCCATAACTTTACTGATGATTGAGAGTAGACTGATGGGGCGGTAATTGGCCGGGTTGGACTTGACCTGCTTTGTGTACAGGACATACCTGGGCAATTTTCCACATTGCTGAGTAGATGCCACTGTTGTAGCTGTATTGCAACATCTTGGCTAGGGGTGCAGCAAGTTCTGGAGCACAGGTCTTCAAGTACTATTGCTGGAATATTGTCAGAGCCCATAACCTTTGCAGTATCCAGTGCCTTCAGTCATTTCTTGATATCACGCGGAGTGAATCGAGTTGGCTGAAGTCTGGCATCTGTGATGCTGGGGACTTCAGGAGGAGGCAGAGATGGATCATTTGGCTGAAGATGGTTGCAAATGTTTCTGCCTCATCTTTTGCACTGATGTGCTGGGCTCCCCCATCATTGAGGATGGGGATATTTGTGGAGCCACCTCCTCCAGTTAGTTGTTTAATTGTCCACCACCATTCATGGCTGGATGTGGCAGGACTGCAGATCTTAGATCTGATCCGTTGGTTATGGGATTGCTTAGCTCGGTCTATTGCATGCTGCTGATGCAGTTTGGCACGCAAGTAGTCCTCTGTTGTAGCGTCACCAGGTTGACACTTCATTTTTAGGTATGCCTGGTGCTACTCCTGGCATGCCCTCCTGCACTCTTCATTGGTTAGTTTTCTGGCTTGATGGTAATGGTAGAGTGGGGAATATGCTGGGCCATGAGGTTACAGATTGTGGTTGAGTACAATTCTGCTGCTGCTGATGGCCCACAGTGCCTCATGGATGCCCAGTTTTGCATTGCTAGATCTGTTTGAAATCTATCCCATTTAGCACAGTGATAGTGCCACACAACACGATGGACGGTATCCTCAATGTGGGATGTCATCTCTACAAAGGACTGTGTGGTGGTCACTCCTACCAATACTGTCATGGACAGATGCATCTGTGGCAGGCAGATTGGTGAGGAAGAGGTCAAGTATGTTTTTCCCTCACCACCTGCCACAGACCCAGTCTAGCAGCTATGTCCTTTTGGACTCGGCCAACTCGGACAGTAGTGGTGCTACCGAGCCACTCGGTGATGGATATAGAAGTCCCCCACCCAGAGTACATTCTGCACCCTTGCCACCTGTACTGCTTCCTCCAAGTCGTGTTCAACATGGAGGAGTACTGACGCATCAGCTGAGGGAGGGCAGTAGGTGGTAATCAGCAGGAGGTTTCCTTGCCCATGTTTGACCTGATGCCATGAGACTTCATGTGGTCCAGAGTCAATGTTGAGGACTCCCAGGGCACCCCGCTCCCTACTGTATACCACTGTGCCGCCACCTCTGTTGGGTCTGTCCTACCAGTGGGACAGGACGTTCCCGGGGATGGTGATGGCAGAGTCTGGGACATTGTCTGTAAGGTATGATTCCGTGAGTATGACTATGTCAGGCTGTTGCTTGACTAGCCTGTGGGACAGCTCTCCCAACTTTGGCACAAGCCCCCAGATGTTAGCAAGGAGGACTTTGCAGGGTCAACAGGGCTGGGTTTGCCATCGTCACTTCCGGTGCCTGGGTCGATGCCGGGTGGTCCGTCCGGTTTCATTCCTTCTTATTGACTTCGTAGTGGTTAGATACAACTGAGTGGCTTGCTAGGCCATTTCAGAGGGCATGTAAGAGTTAACCACATTGCTGTGGGTCTGTAGTCACATGTCAGCCAGACCAGGTAAGGACAGCAGATTTCCTTCCCTAAAAAGGACAGTAGTGAACCAGATGGGTTTTTACAACAATCGACAATGGTTTCATGGCCATCATTAGACTAGCTTTTAATTCCAGATTTATTAATTGAATGCAAATTCCACCTTCTGCTGTGGTGGGATTCAAACCCATGTTCCCAGAGCAATACCCAGGGTCTTTGGGGCTCTAGCCCACTACGTACTCCCGACCCTGGCGCACGGAAAGGCCTTTCACGTCCCCAGCACGCCCACTTGCCATGAGTAAAATACCCGTAGAGGTGGGTGAGGGCCATTAAGTGGCTGTTAAGTGGCCACTTAAGGGCCTTGATTGGACTTGGGAGGGTGGGCCATTTCCCCCCACCCCACCCGACTGGCGTAAAGTTGACTCGAGGCAGGAGTGGGGCGGGTCGGCCTCCCGGAGCCTCCCGCTCAATTTTAGGCCACCCCCATCCTCCCCAATGCCACCATCCAACCTGCTGGGGCAGCGTAAAATTCATACCAGAGTGTCTAATTTGTCTATTCTTTGGTAGGTAAAAAACCTTAATGTGACCTGTGGAGTAGTGGAACTGAATTAACAGTGCATTACTCCCACCTTGGTCATAACAGGTGGCATGAGTTGCCTTGTTATTGGCATTGTAAATAGAGCGGAGCATGAAAATTGTGAGCAAATATACCCATTACTGGTTTCATGCTGAGGGAAAATTATTGATGAAGCAGTTAGGTCAAGAATACCGCCGACGCACTCCAGCAGCAATGTTTTGAAGCCACAATAACTGGGTTACAACAACCACAAACCTTTTACTGTGCATTAGATAGTACTTCAGCCAACGAATGGTTTGGTCCCACAATATCCTTAGTTTTGCTAAGCTATCTTGGTACCCTATGGCGTCAAGTGCTGCCTTAATGCCAAAGGCAGCTATTCTCACCTTCTCAGACTTGATTTGCACACAAGCTGAATGTCAAAAAAGATCAGGAGCCAAATGGTTCCAGTGGATCCTGAACTGGAGTGTTGATATGTAGGTTGGCACCACATCCATTTGCTGATGATTTGAAGCTGACAATAATTGGCTGGGTTAGATTTGTCCAGCTTTTTAAATAGGATATACCTCGGCAATTTGCAATACTGGCAGGTAGGTGTCAACATCTTGGTTGTCGAGAAGTTGATTCGCCTCCTCCCAACCCTACCAGCCACTCTGACAAATTTGTCTAGTTGAAGCGGATGCTCATGAAAACAGCATTAAAACAAAAAAAGAACCTGAACAGTCAAAACTATACAAGGCTTTGGATGCAGCATTTCACACAAAGTCAGAAAAAAAAAGGGATCAGCACAAAGACATGAATGAACGTGTCCATGCTCTATCAGTTCAGGCAATTTGCCTTAAAATGATTAAAAGTATGTGCAACAAAAGTCATGTTATTCTACCCAACTAGAAAATATTATTGTCTAAACAAAAATTAACAGGTTGGTTGAAAATGTTTGTTGGATCACTTGCTCTTAAGCGACCAGAAGTGGTCACCTCATTTGTTTTACAACTTGGTTGTGCAGAAACTCTCCCATGTTGGCAGACATGGATTTCATGAGCTCTGCAAATCATGAGGCAGTTTTTACACAAGATAGTATGGCATTAAAATAGCATGACCTTGCATGGCAAGACCTTAATGGAAATTAGCAACAGCTAACTACTTGGCAGGTAGAAATATGCAAAGCTAAAATGACAATCTACATTTGCTGTGCATTTCACATGCAGATCTAAAGGTCTGCTACCCAACCCAAACCCGACGGGACCCGACGACATGCATCAGGTTGGGGTCGGTCAGGTCACGTCGCTCCTCCGGGTCCAGCTGGGCTAGACACACACAGCAATAAGTGTCAAAAGTTAAAAAAACCTACCCAAGCTGGGAGTCTGGGACATCAAACAGGGAAACAGAGTCTGTGCAGTGAGCGTCTCTATGATGTCATCACGCTTGTGCTGTGGCCTCCTGTAGATTGGGAGTCGCAAGGTAGGTTAAGGGAACATTCCGGTGGTTGAGTCAGGCTTGGGTGTGGGGGGGGGGGGGGGGGGGGGGGGGGGAGAAAAAAAAAAAATGGAGGGACTTGGGCCAGATCAGGTTCTTTTTTCGTGACCTGAGCAGGCCTTTATGCAAATTCATCTTATACCACAGTTTTTTTTGGAAAATGATCCTAAAAAAGGATCAGTTGGCAAATAGCTTCATTACCAGTTGTATGAGGCAGAGTCTCAATGTTCTTTCACAAAAAAAGAAATCCCAAGTTTTTTTGGATGTATCAATATTTTTTTTTTTAAAAAAAAAACAAATTTCCTGAATTGATTCACATTTTGAGTCTAGTTTCCGCCCGCTAAGTTTTTCTTCTTTGGGACACTCCAGCATTATTTTTTAAATTCGGCAAGTTCAAACAAAAGCAAGAGACCTTATATGGACTAGATAGAATTAAACACTCAAGTAAAGCATTTCTCAACCTTGGGCTAGAGATCCAAAACCCAACCTGGAAAACAGACTAAATCATTGGGATTAAAAACTGATCCAGGACAATTCAACTACACAATTCCTTAAAATTGGTACATTCTAGACAAAAAAAAATTGAAAACTAAAAGGCAAAATAATTGGTACAGGAAGGAGTAAAAATTACACAACATACCTCAATCAAAAATGCACATTGCCAAGGAGTTGCCAGATAGTTTGCAACAAGCTGCTAATTTTCCCGATTCTTGAGGAGATCAGACAACCAAAAGGGTGAGGGGATGGAAGTGGCTATTGGGGAAGAGGTTGATGATCACCACCTACCTGTGTATTTATTTCTAACTTATTCAAAGCATAGCAGCTGTCAATTTCCTTAACCTTTACAGGAAAGGAAGCGAGCATAAGTAGGGACTACCTTTAAGAAGTTCTTTTTCCAATATATAAAAGGAAAGGCCACCCAACTTTTAGACACAAGGTAAACCTAACTCTTGAATTATTCCACCACAGTTGCATAACTGGCTAGCAAAAAAAAAAAATTTAGTTTTTATTCTGAAATTTACAGGAAACCTTCAGGGACTTGGGAATTTGAGCATTAATGTACGGGATCATGCACATGACCAATCATCGGATATTAAACCATCTCAAACGACAAGTCTCCATTATTGAATTGAAGTACATCACCTACTGATCAAAGTAGGTGAGCAGCAACATCAAAATAGCACAAGTCAATTTCACATCTAACTTTTTAAGAAGTCTGCATAAAAAGTTTAACTTACTTTGGTAATAACCATTGTACAGATCAAATTCAGATCTTTGGAACAGTTATAACCAACTTCATAATCCCCTCACTTCAGTATTTTGCCAAGCAAAAATTTATTTATAAACTCATACTTTCTACTGGAGTTTGACCAAGATGGTCTATACTAAGATTATGGGGCTTAATGTATGAGCTGCCATAATGTTTTTGTACATTGCTTTATCTTGCAAATAGTCCCAAATTTTGGAGTGCTATCAGATACAACCAGCATAGGTTTTGTTTAGACAGCAACCTCACTCCCTGCCAGTCGTGTTTCAAAATACAAAATTGCTTTGTGTACTTTTTTCATAAACATATACTGTACCAGCTTATGCTCAATTAATAGCACAACTTAGAACATAGGGTTTTTGCATGTGAAGGGGCAGGGGATAAAGAGAAACAAAGAAATAAAAAAATCAGTTAAGGGGAAAAACAAGATGCTTAAACAGCACGAATGCTATCAAATTAGGGTATGCCTCTTCTTGGGCTGGGGAATTTCTTTTTGCATCCCCCACCACTCCTCCAAACCCTGGTCTTTCCCATCCTGTTCAAAACTGGACAAGTGAATTTAAAATGCTCAACATTAGAACTTGTTAATCCATTCAGTCTTTGCCACTGGAAAACAATGTTAACAAAAAACCTTATTCAGGTCATTGCCTCATTCTCTCTGCATCCCCATGTATTTTCCTTAGTCTGGATCAGACCTCCAACAGAAGCATTGAGGAATGGGAAAGTAATCTTCTACTCTGGTTTAATCTTAACCTGCAAAGAATAAATGCTCATTCTGCATTACAGGAAACCATACTGCATTACAATAGTCACATCAAGAATAGTTTTGCCTTTAGCAAAATATATATCTACTCTAAATAATTAGGCAGTTGGACCTGCAGAGGATGGTCGAGTTTTCATTATTAAAAATCAAAAGAAAAAATGTCAGAGAAAGTAGGGCATGTGGATTTTGTTTTTATTTTTAGTGTCATTATTCAAAGAAGTTTTATTGCTGAGATTATGAAATGTTTTTTAAAAATTCAAGCAGAAAGCAGGAGCAAGAGTAGGCCATTCAGCCCATCAAGCCTGCCCCACCATTCAATATGATCATGGCTGATCTTCCACTTCAATGCCTTTTTCCTACATTATCCTCATATCCTGAGCGCCCCTTGGGGCTCACCTCCTCAGGTAAATGAAAAAACTAAGAAAATGGAGGTGAGGAGGGGGCAACTTTCCCCAGTAATCCTGGCTTTCACTGAAGCAGTCACTTTAAATGACGCTACCTGATAAGATAACTAATTGGCGTAGAGAGAAGAGAATTTTTTTTGTCAGTGGCGATCAAAAGGGCTCAATACCATCAGCATATCCAGTTCAATTTTTTAAAAAAAAAAGTGAGTTTCTACTGTGTTATTGAAAATATAAATGTAAAATTTCTATACGTAGAAATTGTATGCTCTAATTCCTGTAGCTCACTCATTTTATTTTGACAGTCACTTGGAATATTGGCTCCCATTGAGCAATGGAAAGGAGGAATTGTGTACGAGGGTTGAAAGTACCTTAGCACCAATATGCCTTGGTTATTTTTTCTCCATTTATTGCATTTACATATAGAAAATGCATGTCGTGTAATTAAAACATTAGCCTTCATCCCCACACATGGATCAACATCTGCACAAGCTTCTACAGTTGGTGAGCAGCATGTCATCTTTATCAATCAAACAACATACTTTTGAGAACAAGTTTGCTTCACTGCTGTTAGGGGAAATAATAATTTAGATCTGGCTGCAAAAGTATAAGCCACTTTATTCCAGCATCAACTAAAATACAAGATCAAAGCAACCACTATACTCTTCTGTCACCTAACTTTCTGAATCTCAGGCCCACTCTTTTCTTTTACATCTTTTAACTTTATTCAAGTCACATTAAATAATCTTACAATCACACAAAAGCTCTCAACTTGCATGCAGGTGAATGAATATAGAATCACACGTGTGCTCATACAAGCATGCAAGGGATAATTTTTGGTCAATTATATACTATTATTGACAATTGCACTACTCAAATGCAATAGATGGGTACAGACCCATTTTAATCCTAAATTGCATGTTTTAGCATGTTAAATTTATTGCAAAATAGAAAACATGTTTGGACACCAAACAGATCAGCAGGTAAAGAGCATACAATATTTCACTTTCATTGAAAAAAAAAACAAATTCTACTGAGTCCTTTAGCTCAGCAAGGAAATTAGATCCATGGAGTTCCAGCAAAGTACGGATAAAAGGAACCAAACAAAAGCAGAAAAAGTGAAACGATATTATGAAGCAAACTGAAACAGCTTGGTCCAGGGACACAAGATAAAAAGCAAGCCTTGAACAAGCATGCATCTGATGAAAACCCAAAACATACTTTCAGCGGCACATTGGTATTAAATTGGTTTATCACTGGAATAGAAGTAGAAAAAAAAAGCCAATTGTCTAGAAAATTTTAGAATTAGAATTAGAATATTACAGCGCAGTACAGGCCCTTCGGCCCTCGATGTTGCGCCGATCATCTGACCTACACTATTCCATTTACATCCATATGTCTATCCAATGACCACTTAAATGCCCTTAAAGTTGGCGAGTCTACTACTGTTGCAGGCAGGGCGTTCCACGCCCCTACTACTCTCTGCGTAAAGAAACTACCTCTGACATCTGTCCTATATCTTTCACCCCTCAACTTAAAGCTATGTCCCCTCGTGTTTGCCATCCTCATCCGAGGAAAAAGACTCTCACTATCCACCCTATCTAACCCTCTGATTATCTTGTATGTCTCTATTAAGTCACCTCTCCTCCTCCTTCTCTCCAACGAAAACAACCTCAAGTCCCTCAGCCTTTCCTCGTAAGACCTTCCCTCCATACCAGGCAACATCCTAGTAAATCTCCTCTGCACCCTTTCCAAAGCTTCGACATCCTTCCTATAATGCGGTGACCAGAACTGCACGCAATACTCCAGGTGCGGCCTCACCAGAGTTTTGTACAGCTGCATCATGACCCCGTGGCTCTGAAACTCGATCCCCCTAATAAAGGCTAACACACCATATGCCTTCTTAACAGCCCTATTAACCTGGGTAGCAACTTTCAGGGATTTATGTACCTGGATACCAAGATCTCTCTGCTCATCTACACTACCAAGAATCTTCCCATTAGCCCAGTACTCTGCATTGCTGTTACTCCTTCCAAAGTGAATCACCTCACACTTCTCCGCATTAAACTCCATTTGCCATCTCTCAGCCCAGCTCTGCAGCCTATCTATGTCCCTCTGTACCCTACAACACTCTTCGACACTATCCACAACTCCACCGACCTTCGTGTCATCCGCAAATTTACTAACCCACCCTTCTACACCCTCATCCAGGTCGTTTATAAAAATGACAAACAGCAGTGGCCCCAAAACAGAACCTTGCGGTACACCACTAGTAACTAAACTCCAGGATGAACATTTGCCATCAACCACCACCCTCTGTCTTCTTTCAGCTAGCCAATTTCTGATCCAAAGCTCTAAATCACCTTCAACCCCATACTTGCGTATTTTCTGCAATAGCCTACCGTGGGGAACCTTATCAAACGCCTTACTGAAATCCATATACACCACATCCACGGCTTTACCCTCATCCACCTGTTTGGTCACCTTCTCGAAAAACTCAATAAGGTTTGTGAGGCACGACCTACCTTTCACAAAACCGTGCTGACTATCGCAAATGAACTTATTCTTTTCAAGATGATTATAAATCCAGTCTCTTATAACCTTTTCCAACATTTTACCCACAACCGAAGTAAGGCTCACAGGTCTATAATTACCAGGGCTGTCTCTACTCCCCTTCTTGAACAAGGGGACAACATTTGCTATCCTCCAGTCCTCCGGCACTACTCCTGTCGACAATGACGACTTAAAGATCAACAACAACGGCTCTGCAATCTCCTCCCTGGCTTCCCAGAGAATCCTAGGATAAATCCCATCTGGCCCAGGGGACTTATCTATTTTCACTCTTTCCAAAATTGCTAACACCTCCTCCTTGTGAATCTCAATCCCATCTAGCCTAGTAGGCTGTATCTCAGTAATCTCCTCGGCAACATTTTCTTTCTCTACTGTAAATACTGACGAAAAATATTCATTTAACACTTCCCCTATCTCCTCTGATTCCGCACACAACTTCCCACTACTATCCTTGATTGGCCCTGTTCTAACTCTTATCATTCGTTTATTCCTGATATACCTATAGAAAGCCTTAGGGTTTTCTTTGATCCTATCCGCCAATGACTTCTCGTGTCCTCTCCTTGCTCTTCTTAGCCCTCCCTTTAGATCCTTCCTGGCTAGCTTGTAACTCTCAAGCGCCCTAACTGAGCCTTCACGTCTCATCCTAACATAAGCCGCCCTCTTCCTCTTGACAAGCGCTTCAACTTCTTGAGTAAACCACGGCTCCCTTGCTCGACAACTTCCTCCCTGCCTGACAGGTACATACTTATCAAGGACACGCATTAGCTGCTCCTTGAATAAGCTCCACATTTCGTTTGTGCCCATCCCCTGCAGTTTCCTTCCCCATCCTACACATCCTAAATCTTGCCTAATCGCGTCATAATTTCCTTTCCCCCAGCTATAATTCTTGCCCTGCGGTATATACCTGTCCCTGCCCATCGCTAAGGTAAACCTAACCGAATTGTGATCACTATCGCCAAAGTGCTCACCTACATCTAAATCGAACACCTGGCCGGGTTCATTACCCAGTACCAAATCCAATGTGGCATCGCCCCTGGTTGGCCTGTCCACATACTGTGTCAGAAAACCCTCCTGCACACACTGGACAAAAACAGACCCATCTAAAGTACTCGAACTATAGTATTTCCAGTCAATATTTGGAAAGTTAAAGTCCCCCATAACCACTACCCTGTTACTCTCGCTCCTGTCGAGAATCATCTTCGCTATCCTTTCCTCTACATCTCTGGAACTATTCGGAGGTCTATAGAAAACTCCCAACAGGGTGACCTCTCCTCTCCTGTTTCTAACCTCGGCCCATACTACCTCAGTAGACGAGTCCTCAAACGTCCTTTCTGCCGCTGTAATACTTTCCTTGATTAACAATGCCACACCCCCCCCCCTCTTTTACCCTCTTCTCTGTTCTTTCTGAAACATCTAAATCCCGGAACCTGCAACATCCATTCCTGCCCCTGCTCTACCCATGTCTCCGAAATGGCCACAACATCAGGATCCCAGGTACCAACCCATGCTGCAAGCTCACCCACCTTATTCCGGATGCTCCTGGCGTTGAAGTAGACACACTTTAAACCAAGTTCTTGCTTGCCAGTGCCCTCTTGCGTCCCTGTAACCTTATCCCCTACCTCACTACTCTCAACAGCCTGTACACTGGCACTGCAATTTAGGTTCCCATTCCCCTGCTGATTTAGTTTAAACCCCCCCGAAGAGCACTAACAAATCTCCCCCCCAGGATATTGGTACCCCTCTGGTTCAGGTGAAGACCATCCTGTTTGTAGAGGTCCCACCTACCCCAGAAAGAGCCCCAATTATCCAGGAAACCAAAACCCTCCCTCCTACACCATCCCTGCAGCCACGTGTTCAACTCCTCTCTCTCCCTATTCCTCTCTTCGCTAGCACGTGGCACAGGCAACAACCCAGAGATAACAACTCTGGTTGTTCTCGCTCTAAGCTTCCACCCTAGCTCCCTGAATTTCTGCCTTAAATCCCCATCTCTCTTCCTACCTATGTCGTTGGTGCCTATGTGGACCACGACTTGGGGGTGCTCCCCCTCCCCCTTAAGGATCCCAAAAACACGATCGGAGACATCACGTACCCTGGCACCTGGGAGGCAACACACCAACCGTGAGTCTCTCTCGTTCCCACAGAACCTCCTATCTGTTCCCCTAACTATGGAGTCCCCAATGACTAATGCTCTGCTCCTCTTCCCTTTTCCCTTCTGAGCAACAGGGACAGACTCTGTGCCAGAGACCTGCACCCCATTGCTTACCCCTGGTAAGTCGTCCCCCCCAACAGTATCCAAAACGGTATACCTGTTGTTGAGGGAAACGGCCACAGGGGATCCCTGCACTGCCTGCTGGTTCCCTTTCCTTCCCCTGACGGTAACCCATCTACCTACTTCTTTTACCTGAGGTGTGACTGCCTCCCTATAACTCCTGTCAATAATCCCCTCCGCCTCCCGAATGATCCGAAGTTCATCCAGCTCCAGCTCCAGTTCCCTAACGCGGTCTGCGAGGAGCTGGAGTTGGGTGCACTTCCCGCAGATGCAGTCAGCAGGGACACTCTTGGCGACCCTTACCTCCCACATTCTGCAGGAGGAACATACAACTGCCTTTACCTCCATTCCCACTATTCTAGATTCCCAATAAATCTACTGAAAAACCAAACGAAAAAAAAAGTCAAAACTTGTTCGCTTAGCAATCCGACGGACTGAAGTTTTAAATAAAAAGCTTACCTTATCAACACCCTAGAGTCCTTTTTTTTTTGGTTAGAGGAGGAGGGTGGGTGGGAGACACTACATGTGTAGTGTCTCGGGTACTGCCACTGCCCAAATAAATAGTTTTCCCCTACCCAGCAGTCCCCGGTCCTCCGAAACAAAAAAGGATTAACTTGTAACTTACTGAAATTGACCGCTCAGCTGAAAGTCCGCTCCGCACCCCGTTCTATCAAGGCTGCTCCTCGCAAAAGACAAAGATTTTAAAACTGCCATCTATCTAGTCTGCCCCAACCTTCAGAACATTATGCATCAGCAAGCCACCCCATAGCATCAAAATGTCAGAGAGGAGGATATATGTAATGCTAAAGACAGAATTTCATATTTGCTGTGCCTACAGGTTCTCAAGACAAAAAGAAATTGGATCAAAAATAGCCAGGACTTCCATTGAAAAAATCCCAATGCTCTGACCTGCTGTGAATATATTTATTTTAAGCTAAACTAGTAATTTTGCAACTCATTGATTAATATCTTTGAGATATATTTCAGTTTTTTGGATAAATTTTGCACTGGAAGCATCAGCATTGGAAAACTAGTTAGCCTGGTGTCGCCATTAAGTACTCCTAAATCAGTTATAGTTTACTAGATGCAAAGTAAAAGTTCCCTCTACACTGCCATAAACTAAGAACAGACCTACTCCATACATGGAAATTACTTCCACCTCAACCAACTTATATCAGCAAGACTCCAATTTGACACAATATTGACAAAATTTTTGTGGTAGACAACTGGGCTCAAACTACCCAAACTTATTTTATATAGAGACAATTAACTAATCAAATACTAGTACCTTTGTTAATGGAAATCCTTTTGCATACACATCTGCCATTTATGTATTGTTGTGTATTCTAGTCACACTACTGTTCCTGATCCAACTGAACATAGGCACATAAAATAGATTTAAACTCCAATTTTGGTTTTTCTCCTTCATTTTCCTGTGGCCACTTTATCAATCAGCAAATTCTGTGATATTTGCAAATATCAGTCTCCAAGTAGTTCATGAATAGTATGAACAGCAAGGGATCCAGAAAATATATCTAATTTTTTTTATTTGAACCTCAGTGACAAGTTAATCAAGGCACTCGAACATTATCTCAGGCAACTTGTATATTTCACCATCAGGTCTAGAAACGAAGTAAAAAGAACTATTTTCAACCCTTAAATACAAAAGGGAATGAGCTCAATCAATATTGCATAGAACATTTAATACAGCAAAACGGTTGTCAATGATAGTTTATAGGAGGAAATAACACAGCTGAGCCTGCCATGCAAAACTCGATGGTTAGATATCTCCATTCAGAAATTAATATGGTAAATCATACATTTAAAAGCAGCCAGAAACACATCACAACTTGATTAAGACTCATGTACTGTACCTCAATTGGATTTCTGTAGAGAGATTGCTTCCCGGAGGATGGGAATGACATGGCAATGACTCGATCTGTAAACAGCACACAAGACCATTAGACACCTCAGATAAATAACCCTCAAGTCACCATCACTGTATACCACACTGGATCATGAACATTATTTCAGAGATGTGAGGAGTCACTCAAATTCCATATGATTACTAACTGCAACCAGATCACTGCAGCAAGGCTAGGCTCTTCCCAACCCAAACAGGAGAGACTCGTCACTGGGTTGCTTTTACACATCACAGCTGGCTTCAAACCAACACAAAAGCCTGGAGAAAACCTGACTGCTCCTTAAAGTACAGATGCAGAAAAGGAAACCAAAATTTTCTTTTAGAAAGTAAATGTTTACTAGCAGGACATCTACAAACCAGTAATGTAAGTAAGATCCAAGTCAAATCCATCCTTTTGATAGCGCCTTTTGTTTTCAGATACCTGTTTATAAAATGAGAGTGTTTATCAATCCTCTATTAGCACAGTATTATAATAAATGACATTATACTTATCTTCATAAAAAAAGATGCATTGAAAATACAATGTTCTGATGAAGTGTCAATTTGTCTATTCACTCCACACAGATTCTAACTGACTCAATTTTTCCAGCAGCTTGTTTTTTTGCCTGTTATAGAAAATAAAATTGTTATTCTAATCTAGAATAGTCTCACGAACCCTAGAGCAAGTTAGTGTATCTGAGTTTCTTAAAAAAGTGCACAGTCTTCTGCATTTCCATGAAAGGGAAATTGTCTAAAGTTGGTTACTGGGAGGAATGCAAATGCAGCTAAGAGAAAAAAAAAAGATACTGCAGGATCTGGGTAGAGAATAGATAGCTCCAGTTGAAGAGCCAACATCAATGCAGTTGTAACAAGCCAAATAATCTCCCTTCTATTTGCCACTTGATGACAATCGCAGGCAAGAACACATTGAAACACCCTTTTCCACAATATTGCAATTTACAGGATCTACACTAATATTAGGGACTATTCCAATAAAAAAAAAGTTACCACTGAAACTTTCTACCAAGAAAGTTCTGCTCCAATCCATGAAACAAAGAAAACCTTCACAGTACAAGGTTCATTTCTTTCTTTCCTCCAAGGTCAATATCACTGTCACATCGACCCCACTTGCCATGAATGAGGCATATGAAATTAGTCACATGAACCAGTAATTTGAAACTGTTGCTGGACTGAAGAGATCAGCAGTAGCTGGAAAAATTTGCATTCTATTGCCTAGGAAAACGACAATGGAACTGCTCCCTGATCCAATTAACCCAAATGGATTTTGATCACCAGACACTGAATGTGGAACAAGCCAGCATTCCATTTCCTCCCCCACTGCAGGTGTTTGCTAAGATGAAAAGGAATCCACAAAAACATAGGAGAGTTAAAAAAAAAACTAGTCATATGACTAACGTGCTGGCCCAGGCTTGGTTTTGAACTGCTCATAGAACAGTTGGTGTCAGACTGCAACTGAACTTGAAGAGCCTCCCTCCCTGGCTTGCTATCTCTCTCAAATTTCCAAATCCACTGAGGCCACTTGAACCTCAAAAAAGACTCCAACATCGAAACAAGTTTGAAAGCATGCATTGGGCCCCAACTAAATGGCAAGATTTAACAGCAAAGACTCTACATCACACTAAAAGGACAATAAATGAACACCAGCCATTGCTTCAAACTTTTCCCCTTTATTCTTACTCCTTTTCTGTCACTATCTGCATGTGTGTTTATCACACATGCATTCTAGCATGCTTATTAAAAGACATTTTAATCAAATTAGCGTTTTAAGGTTAATAAACTTACACCTTTCTTGTTTAAATCTAAGAAAACCTGTCTGGTTGATTTCTTTGCCTTACAATTGGAGAGCAGTGAACAAGGATTCACTGAGGGGGGAGCTTAAAAAACAAGGCATTTTAAAAATTAAACCCTGTTATGGTCAAACCAGGCAAAGGCGGAGAGGGAACCCCTAGACCCCCTTTCCCAACTGGTTGTAACATCAACACGGTTCTATGCTGGGACTCGCTGTATCCCATTTGTGAAAAATCTTATGCTATTCACCTTGTTCTTCCCGCCTCACATCTTTGTTATTGGCTTCCCATACCCATGCACCAGGATTCCTGAAGATACCAGTTTCCTTAAAGTGCCAACACATGAATGACTACATTAGTAGCAAGCCCTTTCATACAATTCCTTGCAGGTCTGTTCTTTACTACTACATAATTTCCTCAGAGGTTTACATTATCCACTAGAGGAGTGTCTTCATTCAGTCCATGGAGACAGGCAGGTACTGCAAACACTGCATGATCTGGATTTCACAAGTGAGCCTTTACATTGCTTGTTTATTTTATAATGTATTCTGGGAAATTGAATCAGAGAATGGGTTAACTAAAAAGGAGGCAAATTGGGGAAGGACTACATTGTCAAGGACTAGGTTTCTGAGTTTAGAAAAACAGAAGTATGAGCTGTTTGGTATAAAGTAGTACTGTTGCAAAAAGAAAAAAAAAAAAAGGTTCAATTTTTTACTTACTAAAACCATCCCTCTAGCTGGCAAATGTCACGGAACCATATTTATTTTCTCCTTGGATTAAAACAGTGTGCCTTTAAGATAGGAGAGAAACTTTTGGATTTCTGAGGCAGTGTGCCAGTTGCATGTGTTACTTAGGCCACAGCAGGAGAGAGAGGGAGATCATATGGTATCAGGTTTCAGTTTGACTGTAAAACTGGCAAAAGACTCTCCAGCGAGGCGTGCTACTGAAAAGAGCTGTCTATTCTCTCTCAGCAGAAATTCTACAAGGAGCTACAGGCCTAGTTAATTGTGTATTGTGTAGTGTAATGGGTATTGTGTAATTCGAGAGGAATAATTGTCAATCTAGTGGTGTGATACATCAAGATGGAGAGTGACGTAGTTGATTGAGACAAAAGGTCCTGAATCATAGTAAAGGAAACTACGAAGGTATGAGGCGCGTGTTGGCCACGACAGATTGGGAAACGTTACTTAAAGGGACGACGGTTAATAGGCAATGGCAAACAAAGAGCGCATGGATGAACTGCAGCAATTGTTTATCCCTGTCTGGCACAAAAGTAAAACGGGAAAGGTAGCCAAACCATGGCTTACAAGGGAAATTAGAGATAACATTAGATCCAAGGAAGAGGCATATAAATTTGCCAACAAAAACAGACCTAAGGATTGGGAGCAGTTTAGAATTCAGCAAAGGGGGACCAAGGGATTGATGAAGAAGGGGAAAATAGAGTACGAGAGTAAGCTTGCAGGGAACATAAAAACTGACTGTAAAGGTTTCTATAGATATGCGGAGAAAAAAAGATTAGTGAAGACAAATGTAGGTCCCTTGCAGTCAGAAACAGGGGAATTTATCATGGGGAATAAAGGACTAAATGCATACTTTGGTTCTGTCTTCACAAAAGGAGGACACAAATATCATACCAGAAATGTTGGGGAACACAGGGCTTAGAGAGAGAGGAACTGAAAGAAATCAGTATTAGTAAAGAAATGGTCTTGGGGAAATTGGTGGGATTGAAGGCCGATAAATTCCTTGGGCCTGATGGTATGCATCCCAGAGTACTTAAGGAAGTGGCCCTAGAAACAGTGGATGCATTGGTGGTCATCTTCCAAGATTCTATAGACTCTAGAACAGTTCCTACAGATTGGAGGGTAGCTAATGTAACCCCACTATTTAAAAAGGGAGGTAGAGAGAAAGCAGGGAATTATCGACCAGTCAGCCTGACGTTGGTAGTGGGGAAAATTCTAGAGTCCATTGTCAAAGATTTTATAGCAGAGCATTTGGAGAACCGTGGTAGAATCGGACAGAGTCAGCATGGATTTACGAAAGGGAAATCATGCTGGACAAATCTACTAGAATTCTTTGTGGATGTAACTAGTTAAGTTGATGATGGGGAGCCAGTGGACGTGGTTTATTTGGACTTTCAGAAGGCTTTCGACAAAGTCCCACATAAGAGATTAGTGTGTAAAATTAAAGCGCATAGGATTGGGGTAGTGTAGAAAATTGGTTGGCAGACAGGAAACAAAGAACAAACAAAGAACAGTACAGCAAAGGAACAAGCCATTCGGCCCTCCAAGCCTGCGCCGATCTTGATGCCTGCCGAAACTAACACCTTCTGCACTTACGGGGCCCATATCCCTCTATTCCCTTCCTATTCATATATTTGTCAAGATGTCTCTTAAACGTCACTATCGTATCTGCTTCCACCACCTCCCCTGGCAGCAAGTTCCAGGCACTCACCACCCTCTGTGTAACAAAACATGCCTCGCACATTCCCTCTAAACTTTGCCCCTCGCACCTTAAACCTATGTCCCCTAGTAACTGACTCTTCCACCCTGGGAAAAAGTTTCTGACTATCCACTCTGTCCATGCCGCTCATAACTTTGTAAACCTCTATCATGTCGCCCCTCCACCTCCGTCGTTCCAGTGAAAACAATCTGAGTTTTTCCAACCTCTCCTCATAGCTAATGCCCTCCAGACCAGGCAACATCCTGGTAAACCTCCTCTGTACCCTCGCCAAAGCCTCCACGTCCTTCTGATAGTGTGGCGACCAGAATTGCACGCAATATTCTAAGTGTGGCCTAACTAAGGTGCTGTACAGCTGCAACAGGACTTGCCAATTTTTATACTCTATGCCCCAACCGATGAAGGCAAGCATGCCTTCTTGACTACCTTATCCACCTGCGTTGCCACTTTCAGTGACCTGTGGACCTGTACGCCCAGATCTCGCTGCCTGTCAATACTCCCAAGGGTTCTGCCATTTACTGTATACCTCCCACCTGCATTAGACCTTCCAAAATGAATTACCTCACATTTGTCCGGATTAAACTCCATCTGCCATTTCTCCGCCCAAGTCTCCAACCGATCTATATCCTCTGACAATCCTCATCATTATCCGCAACTCCACCAACCTTTGTGTCGTCCGCAAACTTACTAATCAGACCAGCTACATTTTCCTCCAAATCATTTATATATACTACAAACAGCAAAAGGTCCCAGCACTGATCCCTGCGGAACACCACTAGTCACATCCCTCCATTCAGAAAAACACCCATCCACTGTTACCCTCTGTCTTCTGTGACAGAGCCAGTTCTGTATCCATCTTGCCAGCTCACCTCTGATCCCATGTGACTTCACCTTTTGCACCAGTCTGCCATGCAGGACCTTGTCAAAGGCTTTACTAGAGTCCATATAGACAACATCCACTGCCCTTCCCTCATCAATCATCTTCGTCACTTCCTCAAAAATCTCAATCAAATTAGTAAAACACGACCTCCCCTTCACAAATCCATGCTGTCTCTCGCTAATAAGTTTGTTTGTTTCCAAATGGGAGTAAATCCTATCCCAAAGAATCCTCTCTAATAGTTTCCCTACCACTGACGTGAAGCTCACCGGCCTATAATTTCCTGGATTATCCTTGCCACCCTTCTTAAACCAAGGAACAACATTGGCTATTCTCCAGTCCTCTGGGACCTCACCTGTAAAGATTTCTGTCAAGGCCCCAGCAATTTCTTCCCTTGCCTCCCTCAGTATTCTAGGGTAGATCCCATCAGGCCCTGGGGACTTATCTACCTTAATGCTTTGCAAGCCACCCAACACCTCCTCCTTTTTGATAATGAGATGACAGACTATCTACACGCCCTTCCCTAGGCTTATCATCGACCGTCCTTCTCCTTGGTGACTACTGATGCAAAGTACTCATTTAGCACCTCAGCCATTTCTTCTGGCTCCACGCATAGATTTCCATCTCTGTCCTCGAGTGGGCCAACCCTTTCCCTGGTTACCCTCTTTCTCTTTATATATGTATAAAAAGCCTTGGGATTTTCCTTAATCCCGTTTACCATAGGGATAAATGGGTCTTTTTCCAAATGGCAGGCAGTGACTAGTGGGGTACTGCAGGGATTGGTGCTCGGACCCCAGCTATTCACAATATACATTAATGATTTAGATGAGGGAACTAAATGCAATATCTCCAAATTTGCAGATGACACAAAGCTGGGTTGAAGGGTGCAGAGGCTTCAGGGTGATTTGGACACGTTGAGCGAGTGGGCTAATGCATGGCAGATGCAGTATAATGTGGATAAATGTGAGGTTATCCACTTTGGTAGCAAAAACAGGAAGGCAGATTATCTGAACAGCTCTAAACAGAGAGGGAAATATGCAGCAAGACCTGGGTGTTCTCGTACACCAGTCGCTGAAGGTAAGCATGCAGGTCCAACAGGTGGTGAAAAAAGCAAATGGTTTGTTGGCCTCATAGCGAGAGGATTCAAGTACAGGAGCAGGGATGTCATGCTGCAATTATACAGGCCTTGGTGAGGCCACACCTGGAATGTTGTATGCAATTTTGGTCTCCTTATCGGAGGAAGGATGTTCTTGCTATAGAGGGAGTGCAGCGAAGGTTTGCCAGACGGATTCCTGAGATAGCGGGACAGACATATGAGGAGAGGTTGAGTCGGTTAGGATTATATTCGCTGGACTTCAGAAGAGCGAGGGGGGGGATCTCTTGACAGGGTAGATACAGGAAGGATGTTCCCGATGGTGGGGGAGTCCAGAACCAGGGGCCATAATCCAAGGATACAGGGTAAACCTTTCAGGACTGAGATGAGGAGAAATTACTTCACCCAGAGACTGGTGAACCTGTGGAATTCACTACCACAGAAAGCAGTTGAGGCCAAAACATTGTATGTTTTCAAGAAGGAGTTAGCTATAGCTCTTGGGGTGAAAGGGGTCAAAGGGCATGGAGCGAAAGCAGGAACAGGCTACGGAGTTGGATGATCAGCCATGATCATAATGAATGGCGAAGCAGGCTCGAAGGGCCGAATGGCCCACACCTGCTCCTATTTTCTATGTTTCCATGTTTCTAATTGCCTAAGCGGGAAAAAGAAAAAAAAGCCTTTTTTTTTTGAAGAGACCATTTGTATTGCTGAAGGTGGCTAACACCTTTTCTTTACTTCCAAGCCAGGAAGTATTTGGTTCAAGATTGTATTTTCTGGAATTTGCCAGTGGTTTTAATGCCTGCTGCAGACAAAGTGTTTTGAATGCCTATTAAGAACAGACACTTTCATCAAATCTGCATGGAGACTTCAAGTAGCATTTGATTATTTCCATATTAGAATCCCTCATCCATCAGGAACATAACCCACAAAGTCTTTCTTTATTTATTTATTCTCAAGAAACAGCTAGTTTTTTTTTAAAACATCCTTTCGTAAAAGAAACCAGTGATTTTTGAATGTATGTATGTGAACATACTAGGAGCAGGAGTAGGCCACTCAACCCCTCGAACCTGCTCCTCCATTCAATAAGCTCATGGCTGAACTGATTTTGCCACATTACCACCTACCCCCGATAACCATTACCCCCTTGCTCATCAAGAATCTATCTACCTCTGCCTTAAACATATTCAAAGACTCTGCTTCCACTGCCTTTTGAAGGAGAATTCCAAAGACTCAGGACCGTCTGAGAAAAAAAAATGTCTCATCTGTCTTCAATGGGCAACCCCTTTTTAAAAAAAAAAGTGACCCCTAGTTCTAGATTCTCCGAGGGGAAACATCCTTTCCACATCTACCCTCTCAAGACCCCTCAGGATCTTATATGTTTCAATTAAGTCGCCTCTTACTCTAAATTCCAACAGATACAAGCCTAGCCTGTCCAATCTTTCCTCATAAGATAATCCGCTCATTCTAGGCATCAGTCTAGTAAACCTTCGTTGAACTGCTTCCAACGCATTTACGTCCTTCCTTAAATAAGGAGACCAATACTGTACACAGTACTCCAGATGTGGTCTTACCAATGCCCTGTATAGCTGAAGCACAACCTCCCTATTTTTGTATTCCATTCCCCTCGTGATAAATGATAACATTCTATTAGCTTTCCTAATTACTTGCTGTACCTGCATACTAGCCTTTTGCAATTCATGCACTAGGACACCCAGATCCCTCTGCATCTCAGAGCTCCACAATCTCTCACCATTTAGATAATATGCTTCTTTGTTATTCTTCCTGCCAAAATGGACAACTTCGCATTTCCCACATCATACTCCATCTGCCAGATTTTTGCCCACCCGCTTAACCTATTTATATCCTCATGTCCTCTTCACAACCTACTTTCCTACCTAGCTTTGTCTCATCGGCAAATTTAGCAACCATACCTTTGGTACAATTTCTATAAACTACTTAGATGAAGGTAACAAGTTAAGGCCCCCACACAGATCCCTGCAGCACACACTCGTTACATCTTGCCAACCAGAAAAATGACCCATTTATGCCTACTGTTTCCTGTTAGCAAGCCAATATGTTATCCCCTACACCATGAACTTTTATTTTCTGCAATAACCTTTGATGAGGCACCTTATCAAATGCCTTCTGAAAATTTAAGTACAATACATCCATCAGTTCCCCTTCATCCACAGCACATGTAACTCCCTCAAAAGGACTCCAATAAATTGGTTAAACAGGATTTTCGTTTAACTAAACCATGTTGACTCTGCCGAATTACCTTCAATTTTTTTTTTTTTTTTAAGTGCCCTGCTATAACATCTTTAATGATAGCTTCTAACATTTTTCCCAAGACAAATGTTATGCTAACTGGCCTGTAGTTTCCTGCTTTCTGTCTTCCTCCCTTTTTGAATAAATGAGTTACACTGGAAAATAGCAAATGTAACTGACATCAACTATCTCACTAGCCACTTCTTTTAACATCCTAGGATAAGGTACATCAGGACCCGGGGACTTGTCAGACCACAGCTCCAATAATTTGTTCAGCATCACTTCCCTGGTGATTGTAATTTTCTTGAGTTCCTCCCTCCCTTCCATTTCCTGACTTACAGCCAATTTTGGGATGTTACTTGTATCCTCTATAGTGAAGACCATGAATGGGGAAGTTAGGTTAAAATAAAATGTTACAGTCATTAAACATTATTAAGATAAAACTATGTCTCAGATTTAGTTTTAATAAATAGTTAATTTGTTGTCTAAAGATACCTGGTTTGGTCTGTTTTATTCTGGGTGTTACTGGAGTGTTTAATTTGGTTGCTTTCCAGCTGGATGGGAAAACATTAACATGTGGCGACCTATGGAGTGATGGGACTGAATTGACAGTGCATTGCTCCCACCTCAGACGTTACACAGAATATTGTTAATTTCAATAATTGCAGTGTGGTTAACTTGGAGTAAATAAAACAATTTTAAAAGCACCAGCCGACATCCAATGACACAGTCACAACCACCCAGAACTATAATGGAAAGTCAAAGTAACAGCCATTACACAAACACTCCACCCTCAAACAGTAGAATTATGTATTACAATAGGCAATTTGTTGTATGAACAGTATACGGAAGGTCACAGCTTAATACAACTGGTCTTCCAGGGCCTCTACTCTGCAGCACTAAAGTTTTATTTTCCTAATTGTTTAGACCAATGGAAGGTCTAACTTCCTAAACAAGTTGAGGGAGGAAACCAAACAATGCACTTTCAAATACTGTGAAGAACATAGGTCAGAAGAGTAACAATTAAATGTAACAAAAGCAAAAACTGTCTAATTCCATCTCTAATATTCCCCACTGCCACCCACCTGCTGCTGAAGCCACCTTCATGCTTATCTCAGCTCTCTTGGTCAGCCTCTATGCTCCACTCTCCATAAATTTCAGGTCGTCCAAAACTTTGCAGCCCATATTCTTTCTTGTACTAAATGCCACTTCCTGCATTCTTGTTAGTTGACAGTGGCTCTTGCCTTGTCCTATAACTTTTATATTCATCATTTAAAGAATTTATCCTTCAGTTTCAATCTAACTTTATAACAGTGAACTCTTATTAGTTAACATGACATTTCAGATTAGTTGAGGTGTCTTTCCAAAAAACTTCATTTCATAGCACAACTTAATCATTGCAATGTGCATACTTTCTGTGCTGTAACCATTCTATGATTCTATAATTTATCAAGAAATGGATTGCAAATTACATTACCACACCATTCACAGCCCAGTTAGGCAGCTAACCTATCAGAAGTTTGTGTACACTATTCTTAAACTGACTTCAAAAAAAATTGCATTGCGTGAATCTCCTGCTATTTTGGATAAAATGTTTGTAGTGATAAACTCACCATTCTTCTGGTGGCCTTTTCAAGATGTTTTTTCTGTGAGGCAAGCCTAAAAATTCTAACCAAGATGACAACTCGAAGCACTCGAAAGACAGTCACCACCCTGAGAAACAAAGTTTATTAGTGGAATTATCCATTCTTTTAGAAATCTAAACTGCCCTTCTGCAATAAAAGAATCTGAATTATCAGCAGAAAAAAATTCTGTTGTGCTTTGCTACAAAACATAAGTTTAAAGCAAGATTGTCTAAACATCATCCAGATTTTTATACTGTACAATTTAAGGATTTCAAATACCTGGCATAGATACACTTAAGTGACTAAGTTCCTTGCAATTGGTCAAATCATCAAATACCATGTTCTTAGCTGGGATCACCGAATTACATAGCAATATCAATACTCCTTGGAAAATAAGTGTCTGAATGGGGTAGAGGAGCAGAGGAATCTGGGAGAAAGATACACAAATCACTAAAAAGTAGTGATGCAAATTAATAAGGCCATTAAAAAAAAACAATGCATTGGGATTAATTTCTAGAAAGACAGAATTGAAAAGCAGAAGTTATGCTAAATTTATATAGAATCTTATTTGGAATACTGCGAACAGTTCTGGTCTCCAAATTACAAAAAAGGATATAGAGGCAGTGGAGAATTTGCAAAAGAGATTTACTAGAATGACACCAAGACTTAGATGTTGCACCTATCAGGAAAGATTGAACAGGCTGGGGATCTTTTCTCTTGAAAAGAGGAGGTAACCCAATAGACATCTTTAAGATTATAAAAAGGGTTTGATAGGGTAGATATAGAGAAGATATCTCAATTTGTCGGAGAGGCAGTAGGGAATTCAGGAAGAACTTCTTTACCAAAAGAGTGGAACTCACTATGAAGAGCAGTTGAGGCAAATAGCAGAGATGCATTTAAAAAGGAAAGCTAGATAAAACAAGAGGGAACAACAAAATGAGAGACATGCTGATGGGGGTGGGGGGGAAAATGGTGGAAGGCAGCTCGTGTGGAGCATAAAACAGCAGTATGCACCTGTTGGGCCGAATGGCCTGTCCCTATGCTGCAAGACTACACACAAAAGTATGGTTAGCTCCAATAAAAAAAAAAGTCAGGAGGCAGCTGAAGTTTAAGTGATTAAAAATTTAAAAAAATTTAAAAATCAGCAGTCAGATTTAAGTACTATAAGTTGGGTTTTATCCCATTTATTGACACCGACTCCCCATTTATCAGGTGTTAATCAACACTGGCTGTAACATTTATTCTGGTTTTCTGCATTTAATTTGGGGAACTTGCTGTCCGACACAATATCCTCCCTAATCAGGAACTCAAAGTCAGGAAAAGTTCAAAGAAGTGCTCCACGAGTCCATATAACAGCAAGTTGATGCTCTAATTCATCAGGGTATAACTTAACTATGAAGAATGCATTTCAGGAACAATTCCTTTGCCATTAAGCTGCTTTACAAATATTTCCTCATCTTGAAAGCTTTTCACTCCCTTTATTGTAATGTCAATATTTATATAGTCAGCCCTTTATTAGCAGACTTCCCTTGCTTTTATTTTGTTAAAAAAAAAGGCACAGTTGATGGCCTGAGGTGAGAGAGAGTGCCATGTGCTCAAACTGCATTCCAGACTTTTACCACTAAGCTAGGCTGGCACTCCAGTGTGCCATATTGAAGGAGTGCTTGATTGTCAGAAGTGTTGCCTTATAGCAGACACATTAAACTAAAGCATCTGTTTGTTTTTATGATTCAGGCAGATTTTTTAAAATATTCCAGACACCATTATTTAAAATCCTGCAAAATCACACTATTTTGTTGGGTCCTGCTGTATACAAAAATGGCTGCCACAATTCATACCAGTCATATATCTATCAAAATTTCCAGGAAACACTAAACTCATACAAAACATCTTAATGTGGAGTCATAAGTTGACAATGAAATTTTGGACACTAGCTTGTGAACCTTTCTAACACCATCGACCTCCAATTTCCATTTCATAAATGCTTTTGCTGTCCTTCCCCCACCACCACCCCCCCAACAATCCATTTGTTCATTTTTAAACTTTCCCCAGTTTGTAACTGATAGCACTGGGGTGTGGCATCAGCCTGCAGTTCAAAAGTGAGAACACAGAATTAACAGACAACAGAATTATCTATAGATGATTCTGCTGTTTCAATTACACTTTGTTCCAATTCAGCTCCCATTTAGATCAATGCTTTCTATTTAAAGCTTTGTGATTAAAACATAAAAATTCTACTGATCAAAATGTACAAAATACATTGCCTTTAACATTCTGCAAGGTTCTACATTAGTTGCCTATATTACAACTTATGAATTTTATTGTACATCACTATACCTGGGAATGAGAGTTGCTCCACTCAAATCAGAAAAGGCATATACCATTGTAATAACCTGGGTAACAACCACAATAACGGCGTCCAAAATGTTAAGCTTGGAACGAAAATATACACGGAACCTGCAACGTAGATTGACTATGTAAATCACTACAGTTCTAGATTTGTAAATTTCAATTTCATGGCTAAAGTACTTTTCATTGCAGTTTATGCCGTGTGTAAAGTGGCGATTCCTTCCTCTTTGCTATCCCTTCCAAAGCTGACTTCGGTGTATATATTCAGTTCAAATCAACAAAAAATTTGCAGATTCTCCATCCCACTCTGAACACAGTCTTCTACCTCCTACACTGCTCCAATGAAGCTCAACACAAGTGAGGAATACCATCTCATCTTTCGATTAAGCACTTTACAGCGTTCCAATATCAACATTGAATTCAGTAACTTCAGATCATAACCACCACTCCTATGCTAGTAATGATCCTGCTGTAACCAACAGTGAAAAGTAGGTTGTACTCCAAAATCACTTCATACAACAAATGGGGAGTGAATGAATGATAAACTACAATGAATGAATATCCTACTGATGATGCTTGCACCTGAAATTGCTCGGAAGATAGGCAATAGATGATTTAAGATATACCTTCACTGGAAGTCAGTGCTGAAAACTGCTAAGTGAAAGCCTTAAAATAGATTCCAAGGGACTTTTGTTATTGGGCCACAGCTTAAGGAGAATTGACTTTCACTTTACCTAATAGCCACTAGAAAACTAATTTACAATGAATCACACACCATCTTCATCTAGCAATACATTCCTTTGGTACAGATCATCAATAATGTGCTATCTGCAACAACATGGAATGCCATGAAATCTAGATTTGATTGAGGGATGCAGCAGCTTTATAATAAGGTCACGTAATCTTTTTGGAAATGGATTTTGTCCAACAGCCTTGAGGAATAGAGATTTATTTCAAATAGTTGCACTTTTTTCTCCTCTTTCCCTTAATCCCAACATTTGGACACAAGGGGGATTACTCAATATAAACCGAAAACAAAACATTAAATATTAACATACTGATCTCATCTTTAAAAAAGTTCTTACCCTTCAACAAAGATTCGAAGGAGAACATCAATAACGAAGAAGAAGGATATAGCCAATGATACTCCTACAATTCCATGCCTAAAGGGCTGACTTTTATTTGTAGTTGACAAGTCCACAATTACAAGAACAACATCAACAATTATAAGAACGATACCAAAAATCCTGCAAACAGAAAAACAAAATGTGAATTGGTCAGGTTCCAATTTTCTTACCACAAAAGCTTGCAGATTCTACCGAGAAGAGTAATTGAATAGTGGCGTCTGCAGGGAAGTGGGATTAAAGCAGTTAGCTCCTTATCTGAAGGCACAGTGGGCTAGGTGGCCTCCTTCTGTGCTTCAATTCCTATGGTTCTATGAATTAAACAAAGCAATTGATAAAAACTGCCCCATGTTCAAATTACATTTTCTGCAACTTGATCAGTCAAAACTTCATAAAGGCTGCATGCAACAGTAGGCAACAGAACAGGATAGGAAATTAATGAAACAAATTCACATTTAATGAATGAAGCCCACGACTGAATGTCATTAATATCTGTGAGGCAGCAACACTGCTGCTTAATAAAACCTAGCACAAGACTGCCAGAGATAAAAATCGACTATTCACAGCAGGATACCATACTATTTCAGCTTCAGTTCAAGAATAAATATAATAAGGATGTTTCTTATATTATAAAAAAAAGTCCACACAAAATGTTTTGATATCTACAAGGGACCAATGTATTGCACACCAAATGGAATATTCTTAAAATTGGGTGGAAAAAAAAGAGAGATTAGTAGTTTAGTATACAATCACAGTTGTGGCAGTTGTATAATGCAGACACTTTGATAGTAGCCCACACTTCAAATCGTTGCTAATGCCAGAAGATTAGCTTCACAGTGAAGTTCTAGGCTTCTTTGCCCAAGTTTACAATGAAAAACACTATCTCTACAATTTAGCTGTTGGAATTAGTTACAGCAAGTCTGGAGTAAATTGCTGTTTTCAATAGTAGAGATTACTGATTTTACAATGTGGAAATTGCTCAACTGATATGCACAATGAAACTATTTGGATCCATTTACTGCATATTCTACATGTTAAAATACTACCCCTCCTCCCCATCATGTCCTAAATTCACTGATATCCTATGCCACAAGTTAATTCCACCCCTACTCCAGTTTCCTATCTCTCATTCAAGTTTAGGAATTGCCTGATTAGCAGTTTGATATGTTGGAAAGCAAGCTTCAATTTCAGAATTTTGTTAAAGATAAATCTTCTTCCACTCCATACCATCCATCTCCACATCTGTGCTGCTGAAACACTTATCCATGCCTTTGTTACCTGCAGTCTCAGCTATTCCAATGCTCTTCTGTTCAGCCTCCCACCTTCGATAAGTTTGAGCTAATTCAAAACTCTGCTGCTTGTATCCGAACGCATCAAGTCCCATTCACCCATCAAGCAAATGCTCCAAGTCCATAAACTCCCTCAATTTTAAAATTCTCATCCTGGTGCTCAAATCCCTCCATGGCCTTGCCCCTCCCCATTTCTGTAACCTCTTCCAGCCTTACAACTCTACCTCCCCCCAACCTCACAGCTCTTCCAACCCTGGCCTCTTGTGCATCCCCGGTTTATACCGCACTACCATTGGCGGTCAGCTATCCAGACCCCAAGCTCTGGAATTCCCTCCCTAAACCTCTACTTCTCTCTCCTCCTTTTAAGTCATTTCTTAAAGCCTACCTTTTTTGACCAAGCTTTTGGTTACTGATCATAAAATCTCTACATGGCCGACTGCCATTTTTTTTTTCTGAATATGCTTCTGTGAAGCGCCTTGACAAGTTTTTAACCACGCTAAAAAGGTGCTGTTGCAGAAGCACCAAAATTAGATGAAAATGATCCCATCTGACTGTTTGCAAGGCGAAGAGCACTTCACTTCTTTGTATTTTAGAGTAATTGTCACAAAAGGTGATGTTCTACAGCATCATTTACCATCTTACAAATGAGAAGCATCTAGATTAAAGTGACAAACCACAAAAATGCACTGCAAGGGACATACAGCAACATCAAACCATGTTGAGGAAGGATCTTCAATACATGGTGATTCTAAAACAATTGAAAAAGGTTAATTGAACACAGTTATACTAAAAGTAATTATAGTGACATGTTGAGAAACACTGAAGATTTTAAACTGTAGATCATTTCTATAGGATCAAAATCAGCTATATACACAAACTGGGCTATTTAAAAAAAACTTCGATAGTTTTATTTTAAATACAGATTAATATGCAGACAGGTACTTTTCACTTCAAAAACACATTACAAAGCGAAGAGAGGGTGGCCTACTTACCGAAACCAGAAGGACATTACATAAGGTGCAATTATTTTCTTGATCTGGCTGCAACAAAAAGGATACAAATAATGGAAGTTAATGTATTTAAATGTAGATTGTGTTGCAGTTATTGCAAAACAATAATTTTGGAGGTAGTTAACTGCACAATACATAGTGGTGGGTGGGGGGGGGGGGGGGCGGTGTGGTGGGTGGTGGTGGGAAGGAAGCGAGAGCGCACAGCAAAGAGGGAAGGTTGGACGGAGGCAAAACAGGTCGCAGGAAATAGAAAAATAGTAAGTGAAAATAGATGACAAATGAAGCAAAGGCAAACATCAAATAGGATCAGAATGCAGAATATTGTTAAAAAGACAAGGTTAAGGGCACACTATCTGAATGCACGCAGCATTTGCAACAAGGTAGATGATTTAAAGGCACAAGTTAGGAAATTAGAGGTGCATGTAGTATGGATAATACAGTAATAATGGTGACTTCAATTTACATATAAACTGGGTAAACCTAATCAGCACGAATGCTGTGGAGGATGTATTCTTGGAGTGCTTACATGGGTTTCTAGAGCAGTAATTGAAAAACCAACTAGGGATTGGGCTACTGTAGAATGATTATGCAATGAGAAAAGGCTGATTAATAACCTGCTATAAAAAAGGAGCCTTTGGGAAATAGTGACCATAATGTGAAAACTATAATTCTGAAACTAGGGTTTTAAATCTAGCCAAAAGGAAACCACGAAGGTATGAAGGCTAAGTTGGTTATAGTGAATTGGGGAAATACAAAGATTTGACAATAGACGGGCAATGGTTAGTATTTAAAGTAGTATTACATGTTCTGTCACAAGTATATATTCCTCCAAGACACAAAAAACCAACAGTAAAGCTGAATCAACTGTGGTTGACGAAAGTTAAAGATTATATTAGATCAAAGGAAGTGGCTGAAAAGGTTGCCAGAAAGTGATGAGGTGCCATATCAAAAGGTTATTGCGAAAAATAAAAGCTCTTGTGTAGGGGGTAACATTGGCATGGATAGAAGGTTGGCTAGCCAACAGGAAACAGTAAGCATAAATGGGTCATTTTCTGGTTGCACGATGCAACGAGTAATGTGCCACAGGGATCAGTGCTGGGGCCTCAACATCTTACAATTTATATAAATGACTTGAATGAAGGGACTGAAGGTATGGTTGCTAAATTTGCTGATGACACAAAGATAGGTAGGGAAGTAGGTTGTGAAGAGGACATAAGGAGACTACAAAGGGATATAGATGTGTTAAGTGAGTGGGCAAAGATCTGGAAAATGGAGTATAATGTGGGAAAGTGTAAATTGTCCATTTTGGCAGGAAGAATAAAAAATAAGCATTTATCTAAATGGTGAGAGATTGCAGAGCTCTGAGATGCAGAGGGATCTGGGTGTCCTAGTACATGAGTCACAAAAGGTAAACCAGGTACAGCACGTAATTAGGAAAGCTAATAGAATATCATATACTAAAGAGGGGAATTGAATACAAAAGGAGATTATGCTTCAGTTATACAGGGCATTGGTGAGACATCTGAAGTACTGTGCACAGTATTGGTCTCCTTATTTAAAGGATGTAAATGCATTGGAAGCAGTTCAGAGAAGGTTTACTAGACTAATACCTGGAATTGCTGGATTGACTATGGAGGAAAGGCTGGGCTTGTATCTGCTGGAGTTTAGAAGAGCAAGAGGTAACTTGATTGAAACATACAAGATTCTGAAGGCTCTTGACAGAGTGGATGTGGAAAGGAGGTTTCCTCTTGTGGGAGAATCTAGAACTAGGGTCACTGTTTAAAAATAAGGGGTCGCCCAGTTAAGACATAGATGAGGAGAACTTTTTTCTGAGGGTCATGAGTCTTTAGAACTCTCTTCCTCAAAAAGGTGGTTGAAGCAGATTCTTTGAGTTTTTTTTAGGGTGAGGTAGATAGATTCTTGTTAAGCATGGGGTGAAAGCTTATCGGAGGTAGGTAGGAAGGAATGTGCAGTAAGCAGTTTAGCCATGAACTTATTGAATGGCAAAGCGGGCTCGAGGGACCAAGTGGCCTACTCCTGCCCCTAATTCACAAGTGCGTACGTAGCCGGAGGATTGTAATATTTCTAAATTTGCTGATGACACAAAACTAGGTGGGAATGCAAGTTGTGAGCATGTAGCAAGGAGGCTTCAAGGGTACTTGGACAGGCTAAATGAATGGGCAAGAACATGGCAGATGGAATATACTGTGAATAAGTACGAGGTTATCCACTTTGGTACAAAAAACAAAGGTCAGAGGTTTTCTTAAATGGTGGGAGGTTGAGAAGTTTTGATGTCCAAAGAAACCTGGGTGTCCTTGTTCATGAGTCACTAAAAGCTAGCATGCAGGAGCAGCAAGCAATTAGGAAGGCAAATGGTATGTTGGCCTTTATTGCAAGGGGATTTGAGTACAGGAGCAAAAAAAGGTATCCTGTTGCAATTGGAGAGCCTTGGTGAGATCATACCTGGAGTATTTTGTAGAATTTTGGTCTCCTTATCCAAAGGATATACTTGCCAAATAGGGAGTGCAATAGAGGTTCACCAGACTAAACCCTGGGACGGCTGGGTTGTCTTATGAGGAAAGATTGAGGAAACTAGGCCTGTATCCTTGAGATTTTTTAAGAATGAGAGGTGATCTCGTTGAAACTTACAAAATTCTTACAAAGTGGATGTAGATAGGATGTTTCTCCCGGCTGGTGAGCCTAGGACCAAGGGACACAGTCTCAGAATAAGGGACAAGCCATTTAAAAAATGAAGAGGAGGAATTTCTTCATTCAGGATGGTGAATCTGTGGAAGCTTCTACCCCAGAGTGCTGCAGAAGCTCGATCACTGAGCATGCTCAAAACAGAAAATCGATAGCTGTCTAGATACTAAAAGACATCAAGGGATATGGGGACAATGCAGGAAAGTGCTGTTGAAGTAGATGATCAGCCATGATCTAACTGAATGGTGGAGCAGGCTCGACAGGCTAAATGACCTGCTCCTATGTTCCATACATTTAAAAAAGACATTTACAACCCTAAAGTACAACATTGCATAGGTGAGCACATTTCCACTATTCCAATAGAAAAATGTGCATTACCAGATATTACATTTTAATCCCAACTTACACATGGACATTCTGTATAATGATCAATTTTTAAATTTGACTCACTCTTCCCTTAATTTTAAGCGAAAAAAGTTACCCACGCCCCATTAAATGGGCAATATACTTATATCAGGATAGAAAACTTTTGACACTAGCATATTTTAATACATTCAGACTTCAAAAACTATTTCACTCGTCTTTACCTCATCAACAAAGTTACACTACACATACATGCCAATCATCAGCTTTTCAAGTATTTTAGTCATGGTTTGACACATTTGTCCTCATTTAGTAATGGACCCATGCATTTAGAATTACATGCCTCATGTCAAATTGCAAGTTTTAACTACAAATTATGTCTGTGGAAGCAAGAGTCAACTTTTACTAATAACTTGACTAGCCACCAAGGAACCAGAATTTAATGTTTGTATAACAAGCAAACTGTTAAAAAGTAGCTTTAAAACAAAAAGAAAATCAAAACATATGTCCAACAGTTGTTATATGCAGACATTTTCAAGAATAAGGGTAGCTGGAGTGGTGAATACAACTTTGAATAGTACTTCATGGTCAAGATTCTGTTCAAATATTACTGTTT
This sequence comes from Heterodontus francisci, assembly GCF_036365525.1. NCBI lineage: Eukaryota > Metazoa > Chordata > Chondrichthyes > Heterodontiformes > Heterodontidae > Heterodontus > Heterodontus francisci. The sequence continues at coordinate 31,259,697 of NC_090376.1, read as the reverse complement.
CTGGCCTTTATGGCTACTGGTGATACTAACCACATATTGGGATATCTATAATACTGCTTAACTTCCATGTGCAGTTATTTTTGAAAACTTAAATGGATCAGCATTTTTGAATGCTTAAGCACTGAAGGTGGTTTCTGGGTTGGACAGTAAATATGTTGATATTACAAACTTTCATTATGCTATTGGAAAAGTCAAGTGGATGGAAAATTGACCAAAAGTCAATAACTCCAAAACCAAAATCAAGTCTCTAACATTCTAAGATCATGTGAAACCAAACTTTCCCTTCCTAAGTATTTGTACAACACAAAAGTGTCCTACCTCTAGTCTAATAAATATACAGAAGGACCAGATACACAAAACCAGCACCAGATATATAGATGTCGTGCTACATGACAAGTTGTCAGACTGGGTGATATCATGTTTGAGGATATTAAAATTTAGAGATAGAGGTAGCTCAGTATTTGTTTAAAAAAAACTAGTTCTGTTTACATAATAAAAAATCAAACTTCACACAATAGTGTCTATTGAGAAACTACTGACAACTTTACAGCATGTATGTGTATAAAAAGGAACTAAGTACATTAGAACATTTGTTGATATGACTCTCAAAGTAGATTCAACAGCCCTTGTTAAAATGAGAAAGAAAATTCTCCACAAGCTACTAGACACTGGATTTCTTGGTTAGTTTTTCAAATTTAAATTACACAAACAGAATCATAGGGCTGAGTTTTATCAGTTAGCTGAGTGGGCAACTCTCACCTGTGAGTAAAAGGTTGAGCTTGAATCCAAAACCTAGGACTTCAGTCTACAATCTTGGCAACATACCAGTGAGATATGAAGTGACTGTTGGATGATGGCACCTCTGACCATCCAAAAAAAAGATATTGCCCGCTTATGCTAATGCTCGAGTTCAATAGCAAGCATTCCACAGTATTATTCAGAGAGCAGAATCTGTCTGATGTCTTGGCCAACAATCCTCTTGCCGTCAAAAACAAATTAATCTCATTGCTGTTTGTGGCCAGAACTAACTGCACACCAAAGTAGTTCATTCAGTGTTCACTTGAGGGGGACACAATATGGCATTATATAAATCGTAAGCTTTCTTGGCCAAATGTTGATTTTTGGAGGTGGGGAAATACTGTCTAGCTGCAAGATCCATGTAGGGATAAATGGAAAAACTCATGCAAGGACATTCCTCTGACAAAAAAAACCAAAGGGAAACAAGGCAAGTTTGATCACCGTCATCATTCCATCTCAATGTCTTAGTCAGGTGCTGGATGGTACTGCCATAGTTGGAGTTCTGTTGCAGGTTTTTCTGAAAGTATTGCAGAATTCCTTTTTGCATATATTGTATTGTCAACATCATCTGGTAGTCATCTTAACAGACTGCCTTGTGAGATATGGTGGCTGGTGCCCCCAAGCAAATGATTCGGATCTCACACAACTCAAGGAGATATTGATTTTTTTTTCTTTTTGAAAGATGTAGTGTGTCTGTTCCAGAAGTGTTATAGGATGGCTGGATATTGGAACAAATACTCATACACGCAGGGCTTGGCACTCTCCACAATAGAACGAGATATTGCTGAAGCGCCACGCTACACTTGGCGGAATTACTTGTTGGCGTGCATCCATGTTAGAGAGCCAAGAGGAATGTAGCAAATACACTGAAATTTTGTGGTGTGCAGCACAAATTCTAGAGATGCGTGCACATGCAGAGACACACATGCAGACATCTATGGTCCATCTAGTAAGGGCTCAAACCCATGCTCTTTAGAGGTCAGCCGAGGTTCAGTGGTAGCACTCCCACCTCAAGTTGTAAGGTTACAAGTTCAAGTCCCACTCCAGAGAATTGAACACAAAAATTTAGAATGACATTTTAGTGCAGTACTATGGGAGTGCTGACTTTCAGATGAGGCATTAAACACAGACCCCATCAGTCCTCCGAGGACATAAGATTCCTTGATGTTATTTTGTAGAGTTCTCTCCAGTTACCTAGACAATATTTATCCCTGAACCAGATTAGCAAATTGTTATTTGTTGGCTGTTATGCTTCCTACATTGCAACAGTGACTACACTTAGTTGACTGTAAAGCACTTAAGAATGTCCTGAGGTTGTGAAAAGCATTATATAAATGCAAGTTTTTCTTTATTAATTGTCCAATGGTCAATTAGTGATTTTGGAGAGAACACAACTTTTTGGGCTAGCATTAATTCCAATTAACATGTCGGGTGATGGCAGATTGGATCAGACAAAAAAATGTGGCTGACTCCAATACCTAAACCAGACAGGATGATTTACCCAGAGTGATATTGGGCTGGGAATCCTTGAGATATTGATTAGCTGCATGGTTTTTGCTGTCTGAATCTAGCAATGCTCACACACAGGCATGAATGGAAAAATTCCAGAATTAACTTTTACTAATAAATACTGAAACTCTCTAGGCTTGATGGGGACACACACAAATCGATACTGGGCAAGCAAACCATGTCTGGCTATCTCGGCAGGTTTGGTTCGGGGACTCAAGTTTCTACATATCATACCCAGCTGACCAAAACAGCATTAAAATATGTCCCTGTAATACCAGAGTGAAATGCAGAACTTTCAGTCAGAGTCCACCAAGGGAAGTTAGAGAGGGAAATACATAGACAGCCGGATCATATCCATGGTAATCCCTATTCGTACAAGTCTCAACTGATCAGTATTTTTTCTAAATGTTAAATACGCAAAAACAAGTGCTTTCATGATCGGAGGCTTTATTGATTCTCTTCCCACCAGAATTCTTAGTCATCCACTTTCCCCATTAGTTCCCTCCCCACCCCCAGAACGACATACATTGTAAAACAAATTCTTTGCTTTAAATGCACAATCTTCTGTTTTTACTAATTGCCTTTTTCAACCTCCTCCATTGCACAAAAATTTAATTGAAAGAACAGTAGAGATAGGCTACCAGCAGCTGAAGTATTAAAGAGCATAAAATAAAATAAATAATTAAAAGGCACTGCATCAACAGGAAACAGGGGCTTTTATTAACATCACATTTTGTTGCAGAATTAAAATTCACACTTACTTATACCAGGTGTCTGGTCCAACACATTCCATTTTCCCATCATCTATTTGCACTTTGGCTTCCATGTCATCACTGAAACAGCAGAAAATAAAACATTCCAAATATTGTTACAGCCACTGTATTCTGTCTCCAGTGTAATAAAGACTTCTAAAAAGGAATGGTTACAGCAATCTTAAAATTTTGTGGCCTGGACAAAATTTATGGTAGAGATACTGGGTGCTTAAGCCATAAATTGAGGTTGTATTTGTAAATGTGTGTCCAAAAACAAAGGCTTCACATTACAAATATCGTACGCAAAACAGTCAGTTTTTTTTTTTAAAAAAAGCACATGGTAGCTTTGTTCACAATGGATGTTTACTGGCAAGCTTGTTCCATTTGAAAACTCACAATGAAAGCAGACTGCAAAAAACTTTAATACATCAATTTTAAACCGATTTAGTAGATTAAACATAAAAAAGCCCAAGGCAATACAAAGTACTGAGGGGCTTTACACAATTATGGATTTTCTTTACCAAGCTAACGCTAACCAAACTTGCTTGAATGCTAAAGTCTGGAGCTAAAGCTAACTGGAATGCATGATACTTGCAATATTAACAGCACATACAGTACACTCTAAAACCAATCCATTTTAAAATGGGGAGGGGAGAAAAGCACAAGAGCTCAATTCTTTATTCAAGCACAACTAATCTCAAAAAGGATCTAAATTACCATCTCACCTTTTTAAGTTTCTTGTTCACAATAGATTGTTGTATTGCTCGAGTCATCAAATCTAAGCAAGACTGGGTGTACAATAAACAAAGAGGGGTTGGACTTAGTTTGGGGAAAAACACTAATCAGGTGTCTTATGTTGTTCATAAAAACTGGGCAGCGCATCCAGTTTTTACAGAACAAGCTTGTATCTCAAAATGATAAAAGATAAAATTTCCCCCTCTTAGTCACCAAGTATGGGCAGGTGACCACCTCCTTAAATAACACACTTGCCAAAGTCAGTTCAAGCCAACAACTAGGATGTGAACCAGTGCAACTTTCCTTTGCTTGGCAAACTCCATGACTTTCCTGTCTCAACTGGGCTGACACTTTATTAATAGAGACTCAGGGAAAAAGAAAAAAAAAAGTCAGGTTTCATTCTATACTATGAAAAGGATTCAGGAACAGAAGTAGGAGCAAAATAACAATTCCAAGGTAAGCAGTTGTGATCAATCAACTCTGGTTTCATATGTTTACTACAGTGGCGCAGTGGTTAGCACCGCAGCCTCACAGCTCCAGCGACCCGGGTTCAATTCTGGGTACTGCCTGTGTGGAGTTTGCAAGTTCTCCCTGTGTCTTCTCCAGGTGCTCCGGTTTCCTCCCACAAGCCAAAAGACTTGCAGGTTGGTAGGTAAATTGGCCATTATAAATTGCCCCTAGTATAGGTAGGTGGTAGGGAAATATAGGGACAAGTGGGGATGTGGTAGGAATATGGAATTAGTGTAGGATTGGTATAAATGGGTGGTTGATGGTCGGCACAGACTCGGTGGGCTGAAGGGCCTGTTTCTGTGCTGTATCTCTAAACCAAAGACCACTTCTAACCCCATTAGTTCAGGCAGGAGCCAAACTGGATCAACATTTTGTTTGGCAAAAAGTAGAGGGATAAATTTCAGATAAAAGGAAGATCTGAAAAGCACCGAGTATGTTAAAACTCAGCAACTTCACGAGCTGAATGGCATTATCCTGGAAGCAGTTTATCAGATTTGCAGCCATTCACATGGGTGAGAAATTAATGTTATTAGCCAAACCACACATAGGGGTACTGGAATGAGTTCGGAATCCAGAAGACTGCTACAATTTTAAATAGATAGTATGTTTAGCCAAACATTGTGCAGAATGTTATTTTCATTAAATTATGGCGAGCTACACTGACCACCTCCAGGCGCGTATCCATTGTCTCTCGAGATAAGGAGGCCCAAAAGATGGCGAGCTACACAATAGAGTTTGGTGCTTTGTCCTTCACTGCTCCTCTGATAACTTCAAGTCCAATAATCCATTCATCAAGTAGTCACCTTCATTAGTTCATTAGTCACCTTCCTTCCTTTCCCACTCCTACACCTTTACTAACCCACCTCTTTAAATCCAATTTGGCAGGATTTTTTTTTTTAAATAATAATTCTTTCATGGGATGTGGCCTAGCCAACAATGGCCAGCATTTATTATCCATCCCAAATTGCCCTCGAGAAACTGCGTGGCTTGCTAGGCCATTTCAGAGCGCATTTAAGAGTCAACCACATTGCTGTGGGTCTGCAGTCACATGTAGGCCAGACCAGGTAAGGACAGCAGATTTCCTTCCCTAAAGTGACATTAGTGAACCAGATGGGTTTTTACAAAAAAAAACTCGACAATGGTTTCATGGTCACCATTCTTGTTATGTGGAGTGCAATCTGATACAGGAAGGTGTAAAAGAAGGTTGGGGGTGGGGGAGGGGTGAGGTGGGGACAGGGGGTGGAAGTATAAAAGCAGAAGTGTGCTTGGAAAAAATTGATTGTGAACATATGCTATGGTTTTCATCACTGCATAGCATAGGGGAGGCAGTGGCATAGTGGTATGGTCACTGGACTAGTAACCCAGAGACCCAGGGTATTGCTCTGGGGTACATGGGTTCAAATCCCACCACAGCAGAAGGTGGAATTTGAATTCAATTTGTAAATCTGGAATTAATGATGGCCATGAAACCATTGTTGTAAAAACCCATCTGGTTCATTAATGTCCTTGAGGGAAGGAAATCTGCTGTCCTTACCTGGTCTGGCCTACATGTGACTCCAGACCCACAGCAATGTGGTTGACGCTTACATGCGCTCTGAAATGGCCTAGCAAGCCATTCAGTTTTATTTAACCGCTACGACGTCAGTAAAAAGGAATGAAACCGGACGGACCACCCGGCATCGACCGAGGCACCGGAAACAACAACAGCAAACCCGGCCCCGTCGACCCTGCAAAGTCCTCCTTACTACGAGCATCAGGGTGCTTGTGCCAAAGTTGGGAGAGCTGTCCCACAGACTAGTCAAGCAACATCGTGACAGTCATACTCATGGAATCATACATGACAGACAAGGTCCCAGACTCTGCCATCACCATCCCTGGGTACATATTGTCCCACTGGCAGGACAGACCCACCAGAGGTGGTGGCACAGTGGTATAAAGTAGGGAGGGAGTTGCCCTGGAGTCCTCAACATCGACTCTGGACCCCATGAAGTCTCATGGCATCAGATCAAACATGGACAAGGAAACCTCCTACTGATTACCACCTACCACCCTCCCTCAGCTGATGACTCAGTACTCTATGTTGAACAGCACTTGGAGGAAGCACGGAGGGTGGTGAGGGCACAGAATGTACTCTGGGTGGGGGACTTCAACGTCCATCACCAAGAGTGGCTCAGTAGCACCACTACTGACCAAGCTGGCTAAGTCCTGAAGGACATAGCTGCTAGACTGGGTATGTGGCAGGTGGTGAGGGAATCTAGAGGGGAAAACATACTTGACCTTGTCCTCACCAATCTACCTGCCACAGATGCTGTCCATGACAGTATTGGTAGGAGACCACCGCACAGTCCTTGTGGAGACGAAGTCCCGCCTTCACATTGAGGATACCCTCACTACCACCATGTTAAATGGGATAAATTTTGAACAGATCTAGCAACGCAAAGCTGGGCATCCATGAGGCGCTGTAGGCCATCAGCAGCAGAATTGTACTCAACCACAATCTGTAACCTCACGGCCCAGCATATCCCCCATTCTACCACTACCATCAAGCCAGGAAACCAACCCTGGTTCAATGAAGAGTGCAGGAGGGCATGCCAGGAGCAGCACCACGCATACCTCAAAATGAGGTGTCAACCTGGTGAAACTACAACACAGGACCATCTGCGTGTCAAACTGCTTAAGCAGCATGCGATAGACAAAGCTAAGTGATCCCATAACCAACGGATCAGATCTAAGCTCTGCAGTCCTGCCACATCCAGCCATGAATGGTGGTGGACAATTAAACAACTAACTGGAGGAGGTGGCTCCACAAATATCCCCATCCTCAATGATGGGGGAGCCCAGCACATCAGTGTGAAAGATAAGGCTAGGCTGAAGCATTTGCAACAATCTTCAGCCAGAAGTGCCGAGTTGATGATCCATCTCGGCCTCCTCCTGAAGTCCCCAGCATCACAGATGCCAGACCTCAGCCAATTCGATTCACTCCACATGATGTCAAGAAACACTGAAGGCACTGGATACTGCAAAGGCTATGGGCCTTGACAATATTCCAGCAATAGTACTGAAGACCTGTGCTCCAGAACTTGCCGCACCCCTAGCCAAACTGTTCCATTACAGCTGCAACATTGGCATCTACCCTGCAATGTGGAAAATTGCCCAGGTATGTCCTGTACACAAAAAGCAGGACAAGTCCAACCCGGCCAATTACCGCCCCATCAGTCTACTCTCAATCATCAGTAAAGTGATGGAAGGTGTCATCAACAGTGCCATCAAACAGCACTTGCTTAGCAATAACCTGCTCAGTGACACACAGTTTGGGTTCTGCCAGGGCCACTCAGCTCCTGACCTCATTACAACCTTGGTTCAAACATGGACAAAAGAGCTGAACTCAAGAGGTGATGTGACAGTGACTGTCCTTGACATCAAGGCAGCATTTGACCGGGTATGGCATCAAGGAGCCCCAGCAAAACTGAGGTCAATGGGAATCAGGGGGGAAAACTCTCCGCTGGCTGGAGTCATACCTAGCACAAAAGGAAGGTAGCTGTTGGAGGTCAATTATCTCAGCTCCAGGACATCATTGCAGGAGTTCCTCAGGGTAGTGTCCTAGGCCCAACCATCTTCAGCTGCTTCATCAATGACCTTCCTTCAATCATAATGTCAGAAGAGGGGACGTTCGCTGATGATTGCGCAATGTTCAGCACCATTTGCGACTCCTCAGATACTGAAGCAGTCAGTGTAGAAATGCAGCAAGACCTGGATAATTTCCAGGCTTGGGCTGATAAGTGGCAAGTAACATTCGCGCCACACAAGTGGCAGGCAATGACCACCTCCAACAAGAGAGAATCTAGCCATCTCCCCTTAATGTTCAATGGCATACCATCGCTGAAACCCCCACTATCAACATCCTAGGGGCTACCAATGGCCAGAAACTGAACTGGAGTAACCATATAAATACCGTGGCTACAAGAGCAGGTCAGAGGCTAGGAATCCTGAGGCGAGTAACTCACTTCCTGACTCCCCAAAGCCTGTCCACCATCTACAATGCACAAGTCAGGAGTGTGATGGAATACTCTCCACTTACCTGGATGGGGGCAGCTCCAACACCACAAGCTCAACACCATCCAGGACAAAACAGCCCACCACTTGATTGGCACCCCATCTACAAACATTCACTCCTCCACCACCGACGCACAGTGGCAGCAGTGTGTACCATCTACAAGATGCACTGCAGCAATGCACCAAGGATCCTTAGACAGCACCTTCCAAACTCACGACCTCTACCAACTAGAAGGACAAGGGCAGCAAATGCATGGGAACACCACCACCTGCAAGTTCCCCTCCAAGTCACACACCATCCTGACTTGGAACTAGATCACCGTTCCTTCACTGTCGCTGGGTCAAAATCCTGGAACTCCCTTCCCAACAGCACTGTGGGTGTACCTACCCCAAATGGACTGCAGCGGTTCAAGAAGGCAGCTCACCACCACCTTCTCAAGGGTAATTAGGGATGGGCAATAAATGCTGGCCTGGCCAGTGACGCCAACATCCCATGAATGAATCAAAGAAAAGATAGTTGCAGAACTAATCTACAATATTTTGAAAGTGTACGCTATGCTAATGTCTGGTGCAACATATCCTTTAAACACCACCACTGATGATCTCAAAATTTTGTTAAAAGCCAAATAGAATAAGTCTATAGATCAACAATTCACCATTAATACAAACTGCAGGATGCATTGCATAAATACAATGTATAAAATGCACTACATCCAGTATCAGAATGAAAGCTCTTTCACAAGAACATTGCAATTTGAAAAGTTACAGATTTCAGCTGAGATTTATGCAAGGGGGTGAAAAAAATTCTAGTCAAAACAAAATTCAGAGAGCTGAAGCAGCTTTTCAAAATAGTTCTCCAATAGACAACGTAGCTCTGTTTCTCCTGATCTACTCTAAGTGATGCAATATATACGTAAATGTTTGAAATGAAGTTCACATTTTTAAAAAGATACAGCAGTTTCATGGAATACTAAGACTGCTATTCAACCCTATAAAAAGCTGCACTGGAGCACCAACACTGCATAACTGCATGTCTCTGGGAAGCTACGATTCTGAAAACCATAGTCATAAGGCTCAATTTTTGTGAAAATTTATCTTATTCAATTTGCCAAATAAAAATTCAGCTTTATGTCAAGTACACTCATTTATCTAGTCATATGGATGACTTGATAAATAGTTTCATGTGCAGAAATCAAGGACACAGTCATTATCCACCTTCAAGCTTCCTTTGTCACAGAATCATTAGAGTGCAGGAGGCTGCCATTCGGCCCATCGTGTCCTGTCCAGCTCTCTGAAAAAGCAATTCATTCAGTTCCATTCCCCAGCCTTCTCCCCATAATTCTGCACATTCTTCCTTTTCATACAACGGTCCAATTGCTTCAATTGAACCTGCCTCCACCACATTCTCAGGCAGCACATTCCAGACCTTAACTGCTCGCTGCATGAAAAAGTTTTTCCTCATGTCATTTTTGCTTCTCTTACCAAATCCTTTAAATCTGTGGCCTCTCGTTCTTGACCCTTTTAACGAGTGGGAACAGTTTCTCTCTATCTACTCTGTCCAGACCCCTCACGATTTTGAGTACCTCTATTAAAATCGCCTCTCAGCCTTCTCTCCTCCAAGGAAGGCAGTCCTAACTTCTCCAAAGCATCTTCATAAATTCCTCATCCCTGGAACCATTCTCATGAATCTTTTCTGCACTCTCTCCAATGCCCTCACATCTTTCCTCAAGTGCAGTGCCCAGAATTGGGCGCAATACTCCAGCTGAGGCCGATCTAGTGTCATATACAAGTTCAACATAACCTCCTTGCTCTTGTACTCAATGCCCCTAATAAAGCCCAGGATACTCTCAACTTGTCCTGCCACCTGCACATACACACCTAGGTTCCTCTGCTCCTGCATCTCCTTTATTCTATATTGTCTCTCCATGTTCTTCCTACCAAAATAAATCACTTCAGATTTCTCTGCATGGAACTTCATCTGCCACTTGTGTGCCCATTTCACCAACTTGTCTGTCCTTTTGAAGTTCTACACGATCTGCCTCAGTTCACAATGCTTACAAGTTTTGCATCATCTGCAAACTTTGAAATTGTGCCCTGTACACCAAAGTCTAGGTCATTCATATATAACAGGAAAAGTAAGGTTCCAACACTGATCCTTGGGGAACTCTACTATAAACCTTCTTCCAGCCCGAAAAACATCCATAACCACTACTGTTTCCGGTCACTCAGCCAATTTTGTATTCATGTTGCTACTGTCCATTTTATTCCATGAGCAACAAGTTTGCTCAAGTTTTATGTGTGGCACTGTATCAAATGACTTTTCAAAAGTCCATGTACACCACAACAACAGCATTGCCCTCATCAACCTTCTGTTATCTCCTCAAATAACTCCAGCAAGTTAGTTAAACATGATTTTCCCTTAAGAAATCCATGCTGGCTTTCCTTAACTAACTCACATTTGTCCATGTGAGAAAACACAATTAAGCATTCATTCACTCACCCAACATCAAATCCAGGGTTGTATCTGACAGCTGACATGTCGTGGTCACTCACCCCCAGTTTGTTGTTTTCACAATCAACACCCTGAGCATAAAAAAAAACATGCCAGAAATAAAAATTAAAAATAAAGACAAAAAATTATAGAACAGTGTAGGTCTGCAAAGACAGTTTAACATTTTGTTAAGCTTAATCTGATCTTAATGACCATTCTTTCCTCTGCTCTGACATGCTGAATTCCCAGCATTTCTATATTAAAACATTTGAAATAGAGCAAAACAGCACAAACTAATACTCATGTACTGCATAAAGCCTATTAAAAAATCCAAATCTGAAACAGCATTTTTTTTTTTTGAGCCAGTAAGACTTCAGATCTAGGATATGTAACCAGTTTTAAATACAGGATGGAAAGTAATAGCTTAGGAAAGTAAAAGTTTAGTTAAGGCCATCTATATAGATAGCAATTCCACATGTGTACACTACTTTGAGCTGAACTGACAGGGTGGAAAATTAAATGAATCTGAAGCCAATGAGTCAGTCAGTCAATCAGCTTTCTCTCCCCCACCATCCCCAGGTATAGGCTACAAAACAATAAATCGGTGTGCTGGGAAACGAGAGAATTTCACAATTGACCGGAAGTTCAACTGGACCAACCACAAATGCCACAGTCAATAAGGTCAGAGGCTGGGTATTCCACGCAGAGTGATTTACCCAAAACCTTAACCACTTGGGAAAACAAGGCACAAGTAGGAGTAGGATAAAATACTCTTCATGGATGCAAGCACAAAGTCAGTGAAGGGGCTGAGACAGGTGGTGAGAAATGAAAAGCTGTGAGGTTATCAGCTTAAGTATGGACTCTACCCCCATCCCTATATCTAGAGGTGTTGTGATCTAGACGAGGAAGAAGAGAGGCCATGAATAGAAATGAAGGTGCAGTGTTGGGAAGGGAAACAATTGCTAGAGAAGTTCTGGTTGGCAAAGGCACACCAAGAACAATTCCACAGAGCTGGGCAGTAGAGAAGAGGTGTTGGAGGAGGATGGTGTGGTTGAATGTCAAAGGCTGCAAAAAAAAAAAAAAGATAAATGGAGAATAGTATACCAGGTCATCAGGGGCAGAAACCAGGTTGGAGAATTTGAAAAAAAAATAGAAAATTGCAAAAGAGATGGTCACAGATATGGGATACAACCACATCTTTAAGATCTTGAGGAGAAATAGGTTGAAGGGACAATAATTTGCATGGACAGAGAGGTAGAGGGTGATTAAAGCAGTTTTGAAAGGGAGGATGAACCATTTGTAATGTCAGCTAGCAATGGGGGTGGGGAGGGATGCAGGGTGTGTGTGGCAGGGACAGCAAGGCAATTTGGGATCGGAGTCAAGGGTTAGGAGTCGAGACACAGACACAGCAGCTGAACAGATAGGGCAGGAGTTTCTGCTAGGTTGTGCTATTTTTTCTCCCCCTGTGCAGTTTGCACCCCACCCCCCCAAAAAAAGTAAAAAAGACAGCATAAAGGATTGAGGAATTTAAAAGCACATGTTCAGCACACACAAAAAAAAAAACAGGAGTTTCTGCGATCTTGTACACTAGCTTAAGAAACATCGCTCTAGAAGCCATCCCTGTCCCCAGTCCCAGATCAAACTAATCACCATCTCAAGTTTCCATTAATGGCATCCACTTGCAGTGTTTTGAGCAGACTCTTAAAAATGAAGCTTTTTAAAAAAAAAATGAACAAGGGCACAAAATATATACTTTTTACATAGTAAATAAAAGAAACTGACAACAGTACACCAATGTAACTAGTAAATGAAAATGAAAACTGTATAGAACCATTTATTATTTAAAATAGTTATTCACAGGTGGTGGACTAGATACTGATTAAGAACTGCAATAAAGCAATTTTCAGCTGTATTAATAAAACTGCACCAGATTACCACTCAAGAAATATTTTTAAACTTTGTAAAAATTGCATTCCAAAATAAATGTCCAATTGCACTGGTTCATGGAATATTGTGTTCAGCGATATGCAATGAGTTTGAGTGAAAACTTGAGTGCAAGAGTACCATATGGCCAATCGAGCCTGCTCCGCCATTCAATATGATGTTGGCTGACCTTGGGCTTCAATTCCAATTTCCTGCCTGCTCCCCATGTCCCTTGATTCCCTGTGAGACCAAAAATCTATCGGTCTATCCCAGCCTTAAGTGTATTCAATGATGGAGAATCCAGAATCCTCTGGGGTAGAGAATTTCAAAGATTCACAATCCTTTGAGTGCAGTAATTTTTCTTCATCTCAGTCCTGAATGATTGACCCTTTGTCCTGAGACTGTGTCCCTCTGTTCTAGATTCCCTGACCAGTGGGAACAATCTCAGCTTTTACCCTTTCAGAATCTTGTATGTCTCAATTAGATGGCCTCTTATTCTTCTAAACTCCAGAGAATATAGGCTGAGTAAATTGAGCCTATCATAGGACAACCCCCTCATCCCAGGGACCAATCTAGTAACTCTTCACTGCACTGCCTCCAGTGCAGGTATATCCTGTCTTAAATGTGGAGACTATATGCACAATATTCCAGGTGCGGTCTCACCAAAGCCATGTACATTTTGAGTAAGACTTCTTTATTCCTGTACTCCAATCCCCTTGCAATAAAGGCTAACATGCCATTTGCCTCCCCAATAGCCTGCTGCACTTGTATGTTAACTTTGTGCATTCCTTGTATGACTACCCCCAAATCTCTGAGGAACACTTACCAGTGTCACACCTTTTAAAAAAATTCTGCTTTTCTATTCTTACAACCAAAGAGAACAACTTCACACTTCCCTACATTATTCTCCATTTGCCATCTTGTTGCCCACTCACTTAACCTGTCTATATCTCCTGGCAGCCTCTCTACATCCTCCCCGCAGCTTACTTTAACACCAAGCTTTGCATCATCAGCAAACTTTGATACATTACATTAATGACTTAGAAGAGACAGAGCAGAGTGTAAACAGCTGAGGCCGCAGCACTGATCCTTGCAGCACCCCACTATTCACTACCTGCCAATTTAAAAATGCCCCATTTATGCCCACTCTGCTTCCTGTCTGTTAACCAATCCTCTATCCACACTAATATATTACCCCCAATACCATGAGCCCTTATCTTGCTTAGTAATCTTTTATGTGGCACCTTATCAGGTACCTTTTGAAAATCTAGGTATACTACATCTACTGGTTCCCCTTTATCTACCCTACTAGTTACATCCTCAAAAAAAATAATAAATTTATCAAACAGGATTTCCCTTTAGTAAAACATGCTAACTTGTTCTGATCATACTATGCTTTTCCAAGTGCCATGTTAAAACTTCCTTAATAATAGTCTCCAGCATCTGCCCAACGACTGTTAGCTAGCTGGCCCTGTTTTCTCTCTAGCTCCTTTCTTGAAAAGCAGCATAGCATTTACCAACTCCCAATCTGACAGGACCATTCCTGAATGTGAGGAATTCTGGAAAATCAGAGATAGTGGATGTGCTGGCTATCTCTTTTCGAACCCTAGGATGGAGGCCATCTGGTCCCGGGGACTTGTCAGATTTTAGTCCCTCAAGTTTCTCCAATACTTTTTCCTTGACTGATATCAACATCCTTAATTTCCTCACTCTTTTTAGCCCCTAGGTTACTGCCTATTTCTGGTATGGACACAGACAAAATATTTGTTCAATGCCTCTGCCATTTCCCCATTCCACATGATAATTTTTCATGACCCTGCTTCTAAGGGATCAACGTTTATGTTAGCTACTCTCTGCCTTTTTATGTACTTATAAAGTCTCAATCTGCTGGCTAGTTTACGCTCATTCTATTTTTTCCCTTTTTATCAACGTGGCCCTTTGCTGGTTTCTAAAATACTCCCAATCCACAGACTTGCTACTATTTTTTGCAGCATTGTAAGCCTATTCTTTTAATCTAATACTCTTGTTAACTTCCTGAGTAAGCCATGGATAGGTCTTTCTGGATGGGTTAGTTTCCGAACGGAATGTACTTTGTTGAACCCTTTGAATTGTTCCTTTAAATGTTTCCCCACTGTTAATTTACCACCATATCTTCTCCAGTCTATTTACCCAATTAAGCTTAGCCAGTTCTCCCCTCATGCCTTCGTAATTGGCTTTAAGATTCTGGTTTGTGATTGAAATGTGTCACTTTCAAACTTAGCGTGAAATTCAATGGCATGATGATCACTATTTCCCAGTGGATCTTTTACTATGACAATGCTCATTAACCTTGTGAGATCTAACAGAGCTTTATCCCTCGTTGGTTCTACAACATATTGCTCCAAGAAACAGTCACAAAAGCATTCTACAAATTCATCTTCTAGACCACTGTTGCCAATTTGATTGTCCCAGTCTATATGCAGATTAAAGCAATACATAAATAAATATAATAAAAGCACTTCTGAAAACTAATGCAACTTGCGCCTGGACTACCGATTGCAATCAAAGCAGAAACTTTTGGTTATAGTTTCAATCCTGGTAACAGAAAATTCATATTTCTTCTACTTATTAGTGTGGAGGGGCAAGGACAAAAAGGGATTTAAGGAAACTAAGTGTTAACAATGGAGGAAAAAGTTGGGGGTATCTTTGCTCCCCAGGACAAAGAATCATTGGCAATTTTAGCAGAGTACAGACAGACCCAGGAGTTTTATGTGGTCCAGGCAGTTCTGGCAATGCGCAACTAATCCAGTTGAATTCAAGGGATCAGAGATGGGGTCTGCACCAAGGTTAATGGATGCAAAAGAAGATTTAGCGCTGGACAAGGCCTTGGATGGAGATGAAGGAGTAGTTCAACAAATCAAGAGCTGCAAAAGTATGACCAAAAAGAAAAAAAGAGCCAAAAGGGTAGGCAGTTGAGAGTTTGAAGGTGCAACTGTAAGCAACTAGGGGCAGAGCCAGGAGAAAGTAACTAGGGAATAGCTGCAGATGATCTGATGCACGATTGAGGCCATGGAAGTCAAGTGACTCTAGGAGTTCCTTCGAGAAGTATCCCTGGCCCAACCATCTTCAAGCAGAGATGAGGGAACTATTAATCTGCTTAACAGCAGCATACAGAGTTTGGCAGTTTGAAGGGTGGGATTTGAAGTGAAAAAGAAAAAAAAGGGAGGTATGATATTGTTTGTGTTAAGAGAGAAGAGAAGTCATTTGAGATAACCTTGGCTGATGACAGGACACCTCAGGGCTGGAGAAAGACAGAATGTGTCTATAGGTATGCGTAGTAGAGATTTCAGAAGAGCAATATTGAGTGAGGACAGGAGGACTGAGAAGCCTAGGCACCTTTAGGAGTAGGTTGAAGTCACCAGGGATGAGATGTTCCATTCAGAGGTTAAAGGGAAAACATGTTCAAGCAAAGTATTTGCAGTGCTTGGAAGTGTAGTACATGACAACAGTTTTCAACAAGAGATGATTGGAGGGTGGGAAGTTAAACAAGATACTTGAAGGTGGCATCAGGAGTTTGGGGTGAAGGAGAAGTAGAGAAATGCAAGTTAGATTACCAGAAGTTTGGATGGGGTATCTGATGTACAGCTATACAATCATTTAATTAGTGCAAAAATTTCAAAACAAACTACATTAACATACTGCAGTTGAAACAAACAAAAATCGATCATGCAAAGATTAACTAGTTTAGTTCAATACAGATGAGGAAAAAAAAAGAGACAAGAATTATAGACTAATAATGCACCCCACTTGCACTCACAGCCCTAATACACATGAAGTCACAAGATGCCGTCACTAGAGAATCAGGGGAGCAATCTTGAGCAGTGCGTTCAGGTACTAAAGATCCTTTGAGGGGAGCTGAAACACTGGTTTAACGCAAGACATCATTTTGGTAAAAAAAAAAAAGAGTTGAAGCACCTGCAGTCAAATTTAAATTATAACAATTAGAACAAATTAGAACAATTGTGCGCTAAATCCAGATTTTCAAACAAGCATGTCCTATTAGCACTGCACCCATTTTCACCATTTGGCTAAAATAAATCTCCTGGTTCTTGTAGATTCTGATTCAGTACTTAAAAGAGAATGAGAAAATGCATAAATTGCAGGAAAAAAAAAGACGAACAGGTAAAGAAAGCATGACGGCAAATCACACTAAAACTACACAGTGGTGCAAAACAAATTCCCCCCCTCCCACACGAATGGGAAATTACCAAGCTAGCTGACGTGAGATGATGCCAAGTCACAGTCAGTAACTTCCCCACACCGGCAAGACAGAAGCACCCCAGGTTAAGCTCTATCCCAGCAGTGGATGCATTGTAAGACTAGGAGAACATATCCTCTCTATCAATGGATCATTTCCTTTAAAAATCAAGTGGAAAAAAAAAAGTCAATAATACATTAAAAAGAGAGGGGAAATAATAAAAAAAAAATGACTTGTACATTGATGAAACAATTGGTGTAGCATTTTCCTCAGAACCTTGCACTGGAAGGCCAGAATAAGTTCATCGGCACTCACTTAAAAAAAAAAATCACAAATCATCCTTAGCCAAAAGGCACTATTCATTTGTAACAAAGTGCAACAACTTTCCATGGCTTGAACACACAGCATGAATCGCTTGGCATCATACTGGTATAATAGTGCACTGTAGTAGGATGAGTTAGCATCCACAACATCAGGTACAGTTATCACCTAGCCAGAAGGAAGCAAGTGAAAAAAAAAGTCTTTCAAAAAGTGACATTAATGTTGCTGTCATGCATCTCAACAGCTACAAAGAGAAGCTGTGCTTGGATGAGGGCAGGATTTTTTTTAAATATAAAAGTGGAATCTTTTATAATTTCCATTAATATATCTGGCTACAAACTATTTCTTCAAATATTCACATGCATACTGCCTACACTTCTTGGATTTTAAACAGTACTGTGATACGTGTAGAAACTAGACTCATCCTCAAAAACACAAAACAGAACAAAAATCAACGGCTGTAAAATATTACAGTAATAAAACATTCATCTTACCCAACTAAGCGTTTTCAGCAATTGAGAGTTTTTAAACTAATATCCAAATCCCAGACAAAACCACAACTTGAATATTAAAACTTGTATTTAAAGTACAGACTCAAAATAGAAGTAGTCATTGTTATGCCAATGGGAAAGTCTCCAGCTGAAGTATTAAGTTGGCCTTTTGACTGAATCAGCATTTTAACAGGACAAAGGTTGGGAATGAAAAACCTTGTAGCACGCTTTTATAAACCAGCCTCATTTCTCTGAAGGATTGCAGACATAGCAGTTTCCAAAACTTCCTTTAACATCTGCCCAGTCATGATTTTAAGCTGACTACCTCCCTACACAGCAAGCATTTCCTTTACTTCTGAAAAGAGACAAATCCACAATGAAGTATGCAGGACAGCATAGTTTCAATTGGCTGGAAAAATAGGTTTCAACTTGGCAAAAGTGCTACTTGAACTATCCTTCTCTCAGTTGGTGGATTACTTGCATGAAATGTTCAGAATTCTTCCATTTTTCTAGTGCAATACTTCACCAACATCTGTCAACGTTTGCTGAGCAACATTTCCTCATCAGATGCCGCCAGATAAGCTTTTAAAAGCCCTTTCCATCATCAACCCTGTATGGCCAGTTACAAATGTAATGCAGATGGGCTAAGACAGAGGCAGGCAGTTTTACAAGAGGCGGGTGTAAGGCAGTCTGTGTAATGGAGAGGATATAGGTTGGAAGCTGAGCATCAAATAGGATGAGAAATGGTGAACACTTTTGTTACAAATTCAATTTTTGCATAGACACAATGTAGTTAGATGGAAAATTTACAAGACAAAAATTTACAAGATTTTTGCTGAGTTATATTTTCATTAAGTCGTGCACAAGTTTGGAATAATCTAGACATGAGTGGAAAATGCATTTGTAGGCACCTTAAAAGATTATGGAGGAATAGTTCAGATTGGAAAGGAAGGAAGAGATGGTTGGGAGTAGGGAGGTGGCAGGAAATCAGTTGGGTTTTTACAACAATCCAACTGCTTCATGATCAGTTTAGCATACACAAAAATATGAAAATATGAAAGCAGCAGCAGAAAAAGGCCAGCTAGACCACACCTTGATACACTTAGATGTTCACAGATGTTCGATTTGACCTGATACTTCATAAAGTTCTTTGGTTCAAGCCATTAATGTTCATTGTGTAAAAGTGATCATTCCATTATGCCTTAAATCTGAGCTACTGACTTCACCCTTCCACCATAGACATATGGATGAAAATGGAATAGTGTAGGTCAGATGGTTTCACAGGTTGGCGCAACATCGAGGGCCGAAGGGCCTGTACTGCGCTGTAATGTTCTAATTCTAATACCACCCCAAGTGAAATGCCAATGAAAGCACAGCCCTCATTTAAACATGATCACCCTTGACTACTAGCATGTGTTTCAGCTGGGCACTAGGCACAGAGCACAAATGGAAAGGAGACAACAGACTACATGAATTGATGGGCGTCTTATTGGTTTGAGTATGAGATGGTCTCTTGCCTCCTTGTTCTATCGCTCAATCTGCCTGGCCTCTGGTTCAAGGGCTTCAACATCCAGTGCTGCTTGTTCATCTCACTCTTCTGTTTCCTCATTGGTGGAGGAGTTGCACTCAGGCATCTCAGACATGCAAGGCCTCCCCAGCACCTCTGTAGTGCTAGATTCTGCAGAGCACAGCAGACCACCACGAGAAGCGAAACCCTTGCTGGGGCATACTGTTGGGCTCCACTGGATCGATCTAGGCAGCAGAATCTCATCTTCAGCAGCCTAATCGCCTGCTCAATGGTTGCTCAGGTGGAACCGTGACAGGTGCTGTACCTCTCCTTCGCTGCATTGCAAGGGTTCTTCACAAGCACGAGTAGCCAAATCTTCAATGAGTAGTCCTTGTCCCCAAGAATCCATCCCTGAAAGCAAGTGGGGGAGCGAGGGCCCTGAAAAGCTGTGGCACCTGGGACTGTCGAAGTATATAGGCGTTGTGGCTGCTTCCCAGGAAGTGGGCACACGCCTGCAGGAAACACTTTTGGTGGTTGAAGATTAGTTGAACGTTGATAGAATGGAAGCACTACCTGCTGAAGAAGGCAATTGCCTGCTCTGCTGGAGCCTTGATGGCCAGATGCGCGCAATCATGCCTTGCCCCTAGGGAAATCTGGCGATGGCCTCAAATTTGATGGCCCTCTCTGTCTGACTGTCAGGGTTGGTCCAGTAGTGCACATAGTCACTGGCCCTCTTGAACAGGACACTGGTCACCACCTTGATGCAGTGGTGGGTTGCTGCCCAGGAAAACCCACACATGTCCCTGGTGGATCCTTGGAATGATCCAGGCATGCAAAAGTTTAGTGCCACAGTGATCTTCAAGGCCACAGACATAGGGCAACCTCCAAATCCCATAGGCCGCAACTCGTTCTGCAGTAGGGCATATAAGTCAGTGACAGCCTCCCTGGAGAGCTATAATTTACATTGAATGTACTGGACTCAAATCAGCACTCTGACACAGGGGGGCCCTTCTTGGCATGGCTGGCTGCTGCCACTGTCATCATGGAGCTTCATGGGCAGACACAGCTGCCTCCTGGCCCTCATTCAGTCAAAGGTGCCACATCACACCTCAGGGGTCCAAAAAGACAGGGTGTATAAGACCCCTGCCAGATAATCAATGGGCTTAGAGAACACTGTTGATGCAGAGGTGATCCTGCCCTGGCAACAAAGCTTTTGCTACTTCTCCCTGCAAACTCCCTGATGACCCTCAATGCCCACCCTTGCTGATGGCCAATCACACATCTCATCCAAAGGTTTGTTCACCCAATACAGCCACTCAAACCCAAGCCCCCGCCTTGCAGAGCATCCCCCCACCCAGAGACCCCCCCACCCTCAAGACCCTGCAACTCCCCTCCTTGCAGCACGCACAGCACTGTAGGGAGACGATGTCCTCCACACCTCCCTCTTCGTCTTTGCAGTGCTGTTCATGGCTACCTACCCATTGTGTCATTGGAGCCTTGCTTCAGTGCCACCAGCTTTCAATGGTCATGAACCCGAAGGCACACAAGTGTCACCCGCTGTCCATTTAATGGCACAAGCACCTGCCCGCCCCGTGGAAATCACTCAGCAATTTAAAATACATTCCTGTTATGTCTTGGCAGTGATTCTGCCTTGGTGCTTTCCCGCCACTAACTAAATCCAGAACAGACGTCACAACGCTGGATTTCCAGGTGAACATTCCGATGCAATTCTCCGTTTCCCCCCCACCCGCCACCATTCCCGCTTCAAATAGCCACACAAAATTCTGCCCTTTCTTACTGGGCATTTATAAATGATACAATTAGGGGACAAAGTTTGGTTCCATTTTAAACTACAGTCTTCCACTGAAATTTGACTGCAAGAGCTTTTCTTTAACATAGAGACTTTATGGTTTGCATAACTGCATACAATTAGTGGAAACTTTTTCTTGTTGGCAAGAATTGGCCAATTAGTAATACTAGTTAAGAAGTGTTTCTCTTTCTCCTGTCCCCCTCCCATTAGTGTTATATCATACCAAATTCCTAATACTTCTGGTAGCCGTGTAACGTTATTGGAAAACAGAAAACAAAGGAGGAGGAAAAGCTTTTGTTGCCATTGTCACTCGTGGGCAAACATAACCCACAATTCTTAAAAATAGTCACAGGTGGTTCTTTGATTAAAACAACATTCACCTTTAATATGTTAACACTTGTCACATCTCGACTTTATAACTTTACACCCCTATTCATTTCTTAAACACGTTGTTCTTCAGTGAGGTGTTGTATATATTAGGTATAAAAAGCATTTTCTTATAAGATAAAGAAATACTATTTTGTGTTTCTCCCCTCACTCAACAAATTCACAAAGAGAGAGAAAGAAATCTTACCTTCCAACTAGCCCACAACATTTTCAGCCGTGCAATGTTGCCTTTCTGTTTATAATCTTCCATTGTACTGCATTTACCGGTATTGCTAAATCCCTCCATATTCAGCCCGACTTCCTGGGACTCACTAGATATGGTTCCTTTTTAAAAGAAAGTTGTACGTGTAAGGGGGGACGGGGGAGAAGAGAGTTAATTCATAATAGATCAAACTGACAAAAATCGTAATGACAGTGGATAAAATCTTTGTAGCGGTCTCTAAACACTCACTTTCCGATAAAAAGTCCTTGTTATTTTAACCTCAATCATAAACATTAAAACAAAAAACTTCCTAGAATGGTCTTACCTCCACAAAACCTGTTAACAGAAATGGGTTGAACATGTAAAAGAAAGGGCTACATTAGAAACAAACTTTAATATTATAGGTTTTAACCTTGCGTGGGAAAATGTTTAAATAAGATATAATCAATTTCTCGGATAGAAGGAACCACCAAATTAAAACTAACGAGCCAAATTTGATTCAGTAACGAGAGCAGCACTATCAGGACGCAAATCTCACGAGGTACGAAGTGAAGAAAGGCAAGTGTATTATGAAGGCCCCACACTATTGGTTTATTTTTCCTTAAATCAAATCCCTGTTGTTTACTTTGTTTATAGGATGCTTTCGTAAAATTGTACTGATTTTTTAAAAACAAATCTGTGTGGTATTGGCATTTCTGGCTTGAATAAATTTTGAGAATAAAAATCCAGTTATTTCTTTATTTGAAGATTAGTTTCCAACAATTGTATATTCCTATCAATGAATAAGACTTAAGAGACTAGTACTGACTAGTACTAAAATTAGTATTTCCTTTGACATTGTTGTTTTTCATCATTTTCTTGCAATCAGTTTTGCACTTAGTTAGGGATGAATGTGAAACTGAATTGTGGGATTCCCTCGAAAATAAATCAGTTTTATATGCTGAAGAATAGAACAAACATGGAACTGAAAGTGAAACTGAGTGAAGATGAATGTGCTTGAGGTTTGGGTACTTGGGAGGGTCAGTGGTCCATATCAGTACCAATGACATATGTAGAAAGAGTAATGAGGTCATTCAGGCAGATTTTAGGGAGCTAGGAAAGAAACTAGCAAGCAGAACCTCTAAGGTCCTAATCTCTGGATTACTCCCAGTGCCGTGCACTAGTGAGTATATAAATAGGATAGAGCAGATGAATGTGTGGCTGGAGAGATGGTGCAGGAGGAAATGCTTTAGATTCCTGGGACATTGGGAATAGTTTTGGGGAAGGTGGCACCTATATAGGCTAGATGGGTTGCACCTCAGCAGAGCCAGGACCAATGTCTTGCAGGGTGGTTTGCTAGTGGTGTAAACTAATTTTGCAGGGGATGGTAACTAGGATAAGCATTTAAGAGGAAAAACAAGGTGCACAAAGAATTGGGAGAGACAGATAGCACCAGAGTAAGGTGTTAGATGTAGTCAGAATAAGAGGGAATGCAATAAGGTCTAATTTTGGAATATAGCGCATGTATGTTGTGACAAAGAAACCCACATGTCAAATGGAAGTATTAATTTAATCGTGTGGAACTTTGCCTGAGATTTTTCCTGGAAATTGTTACAAATAACTTTTAAAACAGAACAACTAGCAGCCAAGATGGCCACGCACATTTTGCATATGAAAATCCCAAAGGATCAGGCTGGAGACAGATATGACTAACTCAGCCTAGCAAGAACAATGGGGTGCTGTCTGATTCCCTTATCTGGGATAGCCTTATCAATCTAGTAGTCAAAAGCTATCGACACCCATTGATTTTGAAAAAGCCAAACCACCCCTTCCCCACCAAGTATGTTTGAACAGCTTGAGAGGAGAGTCTTGAATTTCAAAGACCATTCCAGAAGATTCTGATTCAAACAACAAAAGGTGGTCATATCACATGACTGCTTGGGCCACTCTGCATATTTGTGAGTGGTGACTCAGAAGGCAGACAGTAACTGAGACCCAGCAAGAAAACATCTCCCCATCTCAAGAAAAGACCCAGAGAAGCCTTGGCTGCAACTACTAAGCCTCAAACCTACAGCCCAGCATAGCCCGCAACTAGGGGACTAGGACAAAGCCCCTCTTCTGACTTCCAGATTATGGGAAGCAAGTCCAAACTGTGCACATGGCCCAGTGAGGACTCCAGGGTTACAATTTCAACTGAAGACTCTGGGACTGAGATTCACTATTTGAATTCCATTTATTTCGAACTCTTCTCCAACCACCCAATCTGGTTTTCCCTCTGTAATCTATTTGTGTGTGTGTGTGGTTCTTGTGTAAATGTGGGCACAAATGCGTAGCGTATTTTAGTAATTTTTAACTGGTTTAGAGTGATAAGGTTAATAGACTTACATCTTTCTTGTTTAAACTCAAGAAAACTTGTCTGATTGGTTCATTTGCAATTATATTAGAGGAACAAGAGCAAGTGCTCACTGATGTGGTAAGTTAAATCATTGTGTTAAAAAAAAAAACCCTGTTGCGGTCAAGCCAAAGAGGGGTAAAAGGGGAACCTGAGACCCCTTCCTCACCTGGTCATAACAATATGAACCACAGCGTGTAATAAATAAAGTTTGTGAGCTGCAGGCACAGACAGCCAAGTGGGAATATGATGTTGTGGTGATAATGGAGACCTGGTTCAGAAAGGGCAGGACTGGGTACTAAATATTACTGGATACAAGGTTTTTAAAAACATTTATTTGTTCTTGGGATGCAAGCATCACTGGCAAGGCCAGCATTTATTGCCCATCCCTAATTGCACTTGAGAAGGTGGTGGTGAGCTGCCTTCTTGAACCACTGCAGTCCACACAGTTTAGGTACACCAATAGGGTTGTAGGGACAGATTTCCAGGATTTTGATCCAGCAACAATGAAAGAACAGCAATATAGTTCCAAGTCAGGATGGTGAGTGGCTTGGAGGGGAACTTGCCGGTGATGGTCTTCCCACGCATCTGCTGCCCTTGTCCTTCCAGGTGGTAGAGATTGCAGGTTTGGAGGGTGCCATCGAAAGAGGCTTGGTGAGTTGCTGCAGTGCATATTGTAGATGGAACACACTGCTGCCACTGTGCACCTATGGTAGAGGGAGTGAATGTTGAAGGTGGTTGCCAATCAAGCCTGGACCATTTTGTCTTGGATGGTGTCAAACTTCTTGAGTGTTGTTGGAGATGTACTCATCCAGGCAAGTGGAGAGTATTCCAACACACTCCTGACTTGTGCCTTGTGGCACTGTGGTGGGACAGGCTTTGGGGAGTCAGGAGGTGAGTTACTCGCTGCAGAATTCCCAGTCTCTGACGTGCTGCTGTCAACACAGTATTTATATAGCTGGTCCAGTTAAGTTCAGGAAAATTAGGGGAGGAAAGAAAGGAGGTGGGATGGCAGTATTGATTAAGGAGAATATTACAGTGCTGGAGGGCGAGGATGTCCTAGAGGAGTCACGGATAGAATCTATTTGGTTACAGCTAAGAAACAATAGAGGTACCATTACACTACTGGCTGTATTCTATAGCTCACCAACTAGTAGGAAAGATATAGGGGAACAAATTTACCAGGAAATTACCGAGAGGTGCAAAAACTATATAATGGGGGACTTTAATTATCCTAATATAGCCTGGGATAATAATAGTGTAAAGGACAGAGAAGAGGAAGAATTTCTGAAGTGTGTTCAGGAGAATTTTGTTTCTGGCTCAACGAGAAAGGAGGTATTGCTGGATCTGGTTCTGGAGAATGAGGTGGGTCAAGTGGATCAAGTGTCAGTAGGGGAACAGTTAGGGAACAATGATCATAGTATCGTCAGGTTTAGGTTAACTATGGAAAAGGACAATCAGCAATCGAAGTAAAAATAATTAATTGGAGGAGGGCCAATTTCTAAGGGGTAAGAACAGATCTGGCCCAGGTGAATTGGAATCAAAGATTGGCAGGCAAAACTATAATGGAATGAACCTTTAAAGAGGATGTGTTTCGGTACAGTCGAGGTACATTCCCATGAGAGGGAAAGGTAGGACAAACAAAGCCACAGCTCCCTGGATGATGAACGAGATGAAGAGTAAGGTGAAATAGAGAAAGGGTGCATATGACAGATGTCAGGTTGATAATACAATTGAGAGCCAGGCTGAATACACAAAGTTCAGAGGGGAAATGAAAAAAATGAGAAGTGAGGAGACAATGAGAAGAGACTGGCAGTTAACATAAAAGGGAATCAAAAAGTCTTCTACAGGCATATAAATAGTAAAAGTAGGAGTGGGGCCAAAAGAGGGATTTATACATGGAGGCAGAGGACATGGTTGAGGTACTAAATAAGACTTCATATCTGTCTTTAGCAAAGAAGAAGATGCTGTCAAAGTCATACTGAAAGAGTAGGTGGTTAAGACAGTGGATGGGCTAAAAGTTGATAAAGAGAAGTTATCAAATAGGCTGGCTGTACTTGAACATTGAACAACTTCTCCTTCAACTCCACGCACTTCCTTCAAGTAAAAGGTGTCGCTATGGGTACCCGCATGGGTCCTAGTTATGCCTGTCTTTTTGTGGGATATGTCGAGCATTCTTTGTTCCAGTCCTACTCAGGCCCCCTCCCCCAACTCTTTTTCCGGTACATTGATGACTGTATTGGTGCCGTTTCCTGCTCCCGCCCCGAACTGGAAAACTTTATCAACTTTGCTTCCAATTTCCACCATTCTCTCACCTTTACATGGTCCATCTCTGACACTTCCCTTCCCTTCCTCGACTTCTCTGTCTCCATCTCTGGGGATAGGTTGTCTACTAATATCCATTATAAGCCCACCGACTCCCACAGCTACTTCGACTATACTTCTTCACACCCTACCTCCTGTAAGGACTCCATTCCATTCTCCCAGTTTCTCCGTCTCCGACGCATCTGCTCTGATGATGCTACCTTCCATGACGGTGCTTCTGATATGACCTTTTTCCTCAACCGAGGATTTCCCCCCACTGTGGTTGACAGGGCGCTCAACCCTGTCCGGCCCATTCCCCGCACCTCTACCCTCACCCCTTCCCCTCCCTCCCAGAACCGTGACAGGGTTCCCCTTGTCCTCACTTTTCACCCCATCAGCCTCCATATCCAAAAGATCATCCTCCGCCATTTCCGCCACCTCCAGCGTGATGCCACTACCAGTTGCATCTTCCCCTCCCTTCCCCTGTCAGCATTCCGAAGGGATCATTCCCTCCGCGACACCCTGGTCCACTCCTCCATTACCCCCACCACCTCGTCCCCGTCCCATGGCACCTTCCCCTGCAATCGCAGGAGGTGTAATACCTGCCCATTTACCTCCTCTCTCCTCACTATCCCAGGCCCCAAACACTCCTTTCAGGTGAAGCAGCGATTTACTTGTACTTCTTTCAATGTAGTATACTGTATTCGCTGCTCACAGTGTGGTCTCCTCTACATTGGGGAGACCAAGCGCAGACTGGGTGACTGCTTTGCGGAACATCTCAGCTCAGTCCGCAAGCAGGACCCTGAGCTTCCGGTTGCTTGCCATTTCAACACTCTCCCCTGCTCTCATGCTCACATCTCTGTCCTGGGATTGCTGCAGTGTTCCAGTGAACATCAACGCAAGCTCGAGGAACAGCAACTCATCTACCGATTAGGCACACTACAGCCTGCCAGACTGAACATTGAGTTCAATCATTTCAGAGCATGACAGCCCCCCATTTTACTTTCATTTTTAGTTATTTTTTCTTCCTTTTTTTTTACATTCTTTTTTACATTTTTTACAATCTTTTTTTTGCATTTATTTCATTTCATCTTAGTTTGTTCAGTTTGCCTACCCACTTTTTCTTCAGGTTTGCACTTGCTGCTGTTCAATATTCAGTGTATTAATACCTAATCTGTACTAATGCTTTGGCTTTGCTCCGTGTCCTTTTGGTCAGCTATGTGGCCTGGTCCAATCTAGATCTCCTTTGTTATCTCTTGCCCCACCCCCACCTCACTTGCTTATAACCTGTGACTTTTCTAATATTTGTCAGTTCCGATGAAGGGTCACTGACCCGAAACGTTAACACTGCTTCTCTTTTCACAGATGCTGCCAGACCTGCTAAGTGGTTCCAGCATTTCTTGTTTTTATTTCAGATTTCCAGCATCTGCAGTATTTTGCTTTTATAATTATGGCTGTACTTGAAGTTGGTAAGTCACCAGAATCCGATGAGATGCATCTGAGGATATTGAGGGAAGTAAGTTTGGAAACTGCAGAGGCACTGGCCATAATCTTTCAATCCTCCTTAGATCAGGGTTGGTGCCAGAGGACAGGAAAATTGCAAATGTTATCCCTTGTTTAAAAAAGGGTGTAGGGATCTGTACAGCAACTACAGGCCAATCAGTTTAACGTTGGTGTTGGAAAAAATTTCAGAAATGATAATCCAGAACAAAATTAAAAGTCACTTGGACAAATATGAATTAATTAACAAAAGCCAGCATGGATTTGTTAAGGGCAAATCATATTTAACTTGATTGGGTTTTTGATGAGGTAACAAAAAAGGTTGATGAGGATAATGTGGTTTATATGATATACATGGACTTCCAAAAGGCATTTGATAAAGTGTCACATCACAGGCTTCCCAGCAAAGTTAAAGCCCATGGAAATGAAAGGGACAGTGGCAGCATAGGTACAAAGTTGGCTGAGTGACAGGATACAGAGAGTAGAGGTGAATGGTTGTTTTTCGAACTGGTGGAAGGTATATTGTGGGGTTCCCCAAGGGTCAATATTAGGATCACTGCTTTTCTTGATCTATATTAATGACCTAGGCTTGGGTGTGCAGGACACAATTCAAAATTTGCGAATGACAGAAAACTTGGAAGTATTATGATCTGTGAGGAGGATAGTGATAGACTTCAAAAGGACATAGACAGACTGGTACAGTGAGTGGATACATGGCCGAGGAAATGTAATGCCGAGAAATGTGAAGTGATATATTTTGGTAGGAAAGTCAATAAGGAGAGGCAATACAAAATAAAGGGTACAATTCTAAATGGAGTGCAGGAGCAGAGGGACCTGTGGATATAGCGCACAAATCTTTGAAGGTGGCAGGGCAGGTTGAAAAAGCGGTTATAAAGGGCTTTATAAATAGAAGCATAGTGTACAAAAGCTGATAAGCTATAGTGAACTTTTATAAAACACTAGTTTGGCCTCAACTGGAGTATTGTGTCCAGTTCTGGGCATTACACTTTAGCAAGGATGTAAAGGCATTAGAGAGGATGCAGCAAAGGTTTACGAGAATGATTGCAGGGATGAGGATCTTCAGTTATGAGGGTACATTGGAGAAGATGGGGCTGTTTTCCTTAGAAAACTGAAGGTTGAGAGAAATTTGATAGGGGTGTTCAAAGTCGTGAATGGTTTGGACAGAGTAGATAGGAAGAAACTGTTCCCATTGGCAGAAGGGTCAAGAACCAGGGACCACCAATTTTAGGTGAATGACTAAAGAACCAAAGGTGACATGATGAAAAGCATTTTTATGCAGCAAGTGGTTAGGATCTGGAATGCACTGCCTGAGAATGTGCCGGAGGGAGATTCAGTTGTGGCTTTCAGAAGGGACTTGGATAATTATCTGAATTGTGAACATTTGTAGAGTTATGGGGAAAAGGCAGTGGAATGGGACAAGCTGAGTTGCTCTTGCAGAGAGCCAGCAAGAACACAACTGGCTGAATGGTCTCCTTCTGTGCTGTAAGAATTCTGTGATTCTATGCCAGATTTCTCCAAAATTCAAATGCTTATTTCTAAGAGTTGGCTTTAATCTAATAACGTTTAGCCATTCACAGCTGAGAAGCTGCTCATTGGAGTCCATTGGAACTTGCAGCAATCTACCTCAGCAGTGAGTGGAAAGACGAGAAATCTTATATGAGCCTATTTCAACCAAATTTTCTGTAAGTCCGAGGAGAAGGTTGTGTAATGCTTGTAGCCATACTATCATTTTCACACATGTTAATCATGGATGGGAATTGCATCAAATCATCTCTTCTGTAACTGGATCTTAAATAGCTTAAACTTATTTATAAAGACAAACACATTTTGCATAAGTCAGGCCACAGGTCATCTTTTGTTGAAATTCCAGATTTATCTAGAGGTACAACATGTCTGCTAAAATGGAAAAATTCAAAAACCCACTAATGGTCTATCAATTCAGGGTACACTTTGTCCCATCCTTCAATGTCTATTTTCGGAGGATTGAGTAATTTCAAAAGCCAGTACATTGCACAGTAAAGCATGAGATCTGAAGAGATTTTTGGCATTGAGTTCTTCAACCATATTTCTGAATTACCTCTGATTCTGTACATGGATTTCAATATAGATCTTGATCTTTAAAATAATCTTCATAACATATTTCAAATTCAGGTACTTTGACACCAGCTTCTTTTTTAATTCATTCTCAGAATGGTGTAACTGGCATGGCTGGAATTTATTGTCCTTTCCAAGTTGCCCTAGTGATGTAGGCCTTCTTCTTGAACTGCTGCCTTCTGTGTGGTGAGGGTACCTCTACAATGTTATTCGGTTGACAGTTCCATGATTTTTAGTTTAGTTTAGAGATACAGCACTGAAACAGGCCCTTCGGCCCACCGAGTCTGTGCCGACCATCAACCACCCATCCATACTAATCCTACACTAATCCCATATTCCTACCACATCCCCACCTGTCCCTATATTTTCCCTACCACCTACCTATACTAGGGGCAATTTCTAATGGCCAATTTACCTATCAACCTGCAAGTCTTTGGCATGTGGGAGGAAACCGGAGCACCCGGAGGAAACCCACGCAGACACAGGGAGAACTTGCAAACTCCACACAGGCAGTACCCGGAATTGAACCCAGGTCGCTGGAGCTGTGAGGCTGCGGTGCTAACCACTGCGCCACTGTGCCGCCCAAGCAACAATGAAAGAATTGTGAGATATTTTCAAGTCAAGATGGTGTGTGATTTGGAGGGACACTTGGGAGGACATATGCCTGCTGCACTTGTCTTTCTAGGTGGTAGAGGTTGCAGGTTTGGGAGGTGCTGCCAGAGAAACTTTAATGAGTAGCTGCAATGCATTCTGTAGACAATACACACTTGAGCCATGGTGTGCTTGCAGTAGATGAGGTGTTAATGAAGCCGACTGCTTTGTCCTGAATGGTGACAAGCTTATTGGGTGTTGTTGGAGCTGCATTCATCCAGGAAAGTGGAGAGTATTCCATCACAATCCTGACTTGTGCCTTGTAGATGGTGGACAGGCTTTGGAGAGTCAGCAGATGACCCACATGCCACAGAATACCCAACCTCTGAACTACCATATATGTCACTGTACCTATGTGGCTGGTACAGTTTCTGTTCAATGGTGACCCCTAGGATGTTGATAGCAGGGGTCCTGGTGACAGTAATGCAATAGAATGTCAAGAGTCTCTCTCTAGTTGGAGATGGTCATTGCCTGGCAGTTGTGTGGCATGGATATTACTTGGCACTCATTAGCTCAAGTTCTTATGTTGTCTAGATCTTGCTGTGTACAGGCATGGATTGCTTTACAATCTGAGGAATACAATTGGAACTGAACACTGTGCAATCATCAGCAAACAGTCCCACTTTGGATTTTAGGATGGAGGGAAGATCATTGAAGAAGCAGCTGAAGATGACAGGTTTGACAGGCTGAACGATTTTACACTCCATTGACTTCAATGGATAGTGAAATGGTTTGGGGTGTCAAAACAAGGTTTAACCCAACCCCGTCAGTTTCCTGCCAGGCAGGTTAGGTCAAAATTACCACTGAGATCTTTGAAAAGTGAATATTGAGTTTCCAGAAATGCTAGGCACAGTGGCGCAGTGGTTAGCACCGCAGCCTCACAGCTCCAGGGACCCGGGTTCGATTCCGGGTACTGCCTGTGTGGAGTTTGCAAGTTCTCCCTGTGTCTGCGTGGGTTTTCTCCGGGTGCTCCGGTTTCCTCCCACAAGCCAAAAGACTTGCAGGTTGATAGGTAAATTGGCCATTATAAATTGTCACTAGTATAGGTAGGTGGTAGGGAAATACAGGGACAGGTGGGGATGTGGTAGGAATATGGGATTAGTGTAGGATTAGTATAAATGGGTGGTTGATGTTCGGCACAGACTCGGTGGGCCGAAGGGCCTGTTTCAGTGCTGTATCTCTAATCTAATCTAATCTAATCTAGTTTTGTCACCAGTAGAGATGAAAGTGGATTTTATGGAAGAACTGAAAAGTTACTCTGGAAACTATTGGAAGAGTGATGATGAATTTCTCATATTTGGCAGATTTCATTGGAAGTTGCATTTGCTAGTGTGCTTAACCCATAATGGGCATTCTGTGTTTAAAATGTTAACTTCTGATATCACAAAATATTTATTATGATTAAGCAGTTGTAAA
Source organism: Heterodontus francisci (assembly GCF_036365525.1). Lineage (NCBI taxonomy): Eukaryota > Metazoa > Chordata > Chondrichthyes > Heterodontiformes > Heterodontidae > Heterodontus > Heterodontus francisci. Next base: position 31,227,614 of record NC_090376.1, on the reverse strand, counting down.
TGATGTAAATTCCTGGTCTGTGTAGCAATATCCACCCTTTTGAAATTTTATTAAATCATGTAAGCAAGTTACTGGGATTGCTAGCTTTTGGAAAGCAGCAAATAGATTTTTGAAGAAGAAAACAGTACTAAAAACTTTAAAACTGTAACAATTAATTAAATTAATAAACATTGGTTGCTTTTTCTCCTGATGAAAGAGGCCAGGGAGCATATTACTGTCTGCACTCTCCATTGGGAAATTAATTGGATGGGGCTGAGACAAAGCTGTATTACTTCATGATAATCCCTCTTTAAGACCTCAACTGGCTCATTGCCATACTGATGGTTTGCATTATCTCTTGGTTCGAATGGCAGAAACTATGTTGTTGATGTATTCAAGACCTAGTTTCAGATTAAAATCACATTGTCACCAGATGTATACCTACACAATTGTTAACAGCTAATTATCATTTTGTTCTATATATATCTATAAACAAATACAGTTTATTTTGTGAATTTTCTGACCTAATTTAGCATTGGCAATGTGCAGAGGGTATTTAAATGCATGCATAAGGAAACAAGATGCAATGTATTTTCACTTTTGCCTATAGGCAAACTGCAAATGTACCAGTTGTCCTCACTTCAGTCAAAAAATGTGTTGTTTCAATTGACTCTAAACTGACCATTAGGGACTGAAGTATAATCATTTATCCCAGCTGTTGAGGCCACTTAAATGCTTTGAAATGTAATAGCATGGAAGAAGTTACAAATTTTCCAATAAGTGCGCTGTTTTTGGCCGTTCTTTTCAAATGACGAAATGGATACTGAGCCAGGTTTGATGTACACCTTTCTCAGTTTAAAATATGCATATATAAGCTTGACGAAGTTTGCATGAATTTGGATTTTTGCACAAGAAATGAAAATATGCCCTCACTTATCAAAATATTGTGAATAGAGAGAGTTTTACCACCGCGGCATAATATGTGGAAGATCTCCATTACTGAAATATGATGAAATAATTTACTCGAGGGACCTTAATATAAACCATCTGGCTTTTTACACACAGTAATATCAACAAGTTTATGCCATTCATATTCACTTAAATCTTCAAGTACAGGGAGCACTTCGAGACTATCTTATGCAATTGGTTGAGATATTGCTTTCGTCCAGGTCAGTTTTGTTATCCGTCTTGTTTATTATTGTAAAATTGCTTTGAATTCAGCTAAGCTTTAAGTCATGCCATGTGTAAGAAAATGCGCCTTTTTCTAATGTAGTGTATGCTTTTCTATTATTTCTTTACATTTTAGTGTTATAGCTATTGCAAAACATTATGATCTACCTTTTAATGTATCAAGAAATATTTTCAGTGAGGTAGTAAATCCATTCAGTAGTAATATTACAGACAAAGAAAACAATATATACATATTGTTTGTATTAAAAATAACATCACTAAATTCTTTACATTATCGGAGTTAAAGGTACAGCAGGAGTTCCAGTTCAACAAATGAATGATGATGTACCTTGTACTCCCAAGGGTTTAAATAGATCAGCTATAAAGTGGCATCTGAATGTGGTGGTGAAAACTGTTGTCAAAGTAGTTTGACAATGAAATGATTCACTTTTAGCTTTGCTTAATCGTGTGCTTTCCACAGTAAAATATGTTTCACAGCCATATTACTGTGTCATCTATAATGCAAGCTCAGATATTCAAGATGATTTATTCATATCAGGAGCAAGTGGTCTTGTCTACCCTAAACCCCTGTCAACATTGGCAAAGCAGTATTTATTGCTCAGCCCTAGTTGCCCTGATAATTTGGAACTGAAGTCAAATTCCCTCCCCTAAAGGATATTACTGAATAAGTTAGGTTTTTACAACAATCTGGCATCTTTCATGGTTATTTTTTGTGCTAATTCACAAATTGGGGAAGTAGTGGAGTAGTGGTAATGTCACTGGACTAGCAATGCAGAGGCCCAGGCTAGTGCTCTGGTGACCTGGGTTCAAATCCCACCATGGCAGATAGTGAAATTTGAATTCAATTAATAAATCTGGAATTAAAAGGCTAGTCTAATGGTGACCATGAAACCACTGTTGATTGCTGTAAAAACCCACATTTGGTTCACTCATGTGGTTGACTCTTAAATGCCCTCTGAAAGCCTCGCAAGCCACTCAGTTCTGGGGCAATTAGGGATGGGCAATAAATGCTGGCCTAGCCAGTGACACCCACATCCCATGAATGAATGAAAAAAAAAAATCATGTTTATTGAATTCGATTTAAAGGACTCTTCCGCCACAAATGCTCCTGGATAACAGGATAACTGTCACAATTGCAGATCTATGGGCATTTTTCAATGCTCCTAGAACACCTCTCTACTATGCTTCCAAACTTCAGGACTCCCTTCAAAATGCTGCTAAACATCAGGACCCCTTCCCAGTCTCAGATCCTAGGGGTATCTCCAATGCTATCCCTAATTAAACTATTTGGCATAACATCTTTGTTATTATCAAATCTTTGGTGCAACATTAGCAACATCATACTATTGAATCAGTGAACCTACATAATGGCCCTGATTTTGCAGTCAGCGGTGAAGTAGCATCGCTTGCCGCTGACCTTAAAGAGCTGCCCACAAAGATCTAGCACTATCTCTGTGTGGATTTTCCCCTTTTCTGAGGATAGTTTAAATCTGGTGCCAAGTCAAGGGGCTCTCTAGGTGCCGAGCAAAAGCGACGTGAAGAAGCAAGGTAAGCAGGCAATCACATTGAAGTATCCTCACAGACCCCAAAACAGGGAGTTAAAAGCACTATTTGCCCTTCACTTATAATTTAAATGTTCAGATAGCAAAATAAATGATAAATGAATACATTCTGGAGGAGCATAGAATCACTGATGGCTACCTCTGGACTTCCGCGTTCTTCTGTGCATGTGCAGACTCCCAAAGTTGCTGTCAGTTTCAGTGGAATAATGAAGCTGAATGCTGACACTTTCGCCATCATTACCAACTGCAAAATCCAGGCCATAAGCTATTGTAGAACTGCCAATACTTTAGTGCCAAAATGTCACAGGGATTTTGTTTTTCCTTTTCTGTATCTAATGTTCTTGCGTGACCATACACAAATGTCAAAATAAGAGACACAAAACTAATACAATTAGTAAATCTAGTGTTAAGAATTAATTGACAGCTTTTGAACTACAATAGTGTATGAAATAACAGTGAAGACATGCATTTCGTTCAAAAAGATAATATCTTTGAAAGATCCTTTTAAAATTAAATGATCTTTTTAAAACCTCTCCTACACTTTATAATTGATTCCAACAAAATCATTAACTGTTTAACATACTTTGATACTTTTTTGCACATAAGAAAAACCAAGGTCAAGGTGGATGGGAAATATTCGAACAATCCCCCAAAACACACAATGTTTCAATTGCAAAAACATGAATTATTTGAACAGCTGGAATGTCTTTCTGATTTTAGAAAGTGTGCAACTTAGAGAAGAATAAAAACAGATTCTTTTGTGGGTGCCAATTCCACTCATAATAGGTGTTTACACTAAAAACAGCTTCAAGATTTTTTGTAATAGGCATAATATGACCACTATTCTACTATAAAACAGAAATAAAATATGGTGTATGTTGGAAATCTGAAATAAGACCAGAAAATTCTGGAACTACTCAGCAGGTCAGGCAGTATCTATGGAGAAAGAAACAGACCTAACGTTTCAGGTCAAACAGAACTTGACTCTATCCACTATTATAGTTACAGCTCCATGTAACCCAATCCCTTTATTTTTTGCATAAACACAAAATAGGCCAAAGCAAGGAATTTCAACAGAGACTACAGTGCTGAAAGGTTCCTGACATTTTTTTAAAATTAGGAGGAAAGCCCCCCCCCCCCCTCTATATTTTCCAGAGCTTAGTCTGGCCTGGTGTTAAATAAATAATATTTTCATGCTAAAGTGCCCCAAAAACCTGGTTATGTTAATTAAATTCTTTTGTTTCTTCAGAACATAGGAATTGCTGGACTAGATGACACCAAGGTCCATCTAGTTCACCTTCTACTATCCTGGTAAGCACATGAGATAAATGTCTGGAATTTTATTCTTGTTGGACGGGAGATGTCCACCGACCGAAAAGACAGTGGCGATCTCTCCTCCGCCGGGCCTGGGGATCTATACTGGATTTTATGATCCCCGAGCCCTTAATTGGTCTTAGGAGGGACTTACACCTCATTGATGCAGGAAGTCCCACCTAATGGAGCTGCCAGCCAATCAGCGGGCTGGCAACTCTGGCCACTGCTGGGATTGCAACCCAGCTTCAAGATGAAGAGGAAAGACGGCCCCGGAAAAAAAGAGGTAAGTTTTTGGGGCCTCGCCGGGGATGATTGATCGGGTCCCAGTGAGGCATGGGGGGGCCAACTGTGGGAGGCTGAATGGGGGTGGGGGCGGGGGGGCCGCATTGGGGGTGGTTGGGGCATCGGGGGTGGCCCTCCGTCTGGCACAGGGTGCCTGATCAGGAGGCCACCCCAGGCCATCAGAAGGCTGCCTACTTTTTACAGGTGGCTTTTCTCAGGTCTGGGCCGCTAGCCTGCCAACGGTAAAATCCCCATGGTGATGGGTGGAGGCCCTTAAGTGGCTGTTAACTGGCCAGTTAAGGTCCTTGATTGGCATGGGGCAGGCAGGCTGTTTCTTGCCACCACTGCCCCGCGTATATTGGCAACGGAGGAGGGCCCAGGCCGGGAAGAGCCACCTGAACCTCCCACTCCATTTTACGCACCCTCCCCATTGCCACCAGCTTGCTCTTTGGGGGCATAAAATTCCGGTCAATAAGTGAAAATAACTAAAATGATTTTTGTGTTACCAATACTAGAGGATATTTTTAGGACTACATTAGTGATGTTAATCATGATGATCAGAAAAAAGAACCATGTGTCCTTACATAGCTAAATACAGTCAAAAAGGATTTACAGATCTAGTGGATCTCTCATGGTATTGCTCATGGGTAATCTGGAGTATAGTTAAGATGGTTAGATGCGAACCTAGTCCATCCCTTTTAAAGCTGCTGCAAAAGTCAGTCAGAATGCAGTTCTAACTGCTAGTAAATTTCAGGCTCCAGGTTGATGACAGGCTTTTTCTTTTTCTTACACTTTGTTATAGATGCATAACAATCTTAACATCTGAAATGGATGCACACTGGATGCAAACCTTTTTGTATATACGATTAAATCTCCTATGGTGTTCTTCACAGTAACTCAGATAGTACACTTTTTTAGGCATGAGAGTATTATACCACATAAAGCACAATATTTTATCCTGCCATGTAAAGTTTTGGCCTTGTCATGTTTCAGGATTTCTAGCTTTCTCCATGGAAGGACGCAGTTATCATTTACATTAAGACATTATTTCTAAGTTCAATTTAGCTCAAAGGGTTAAACTGACAGAGCAGAGAAATACTAGGGAATGGGTATTAGAACTAACTAAATTAGTTTGTGGTGCTTTCTGTGTAGTCAGGTGAACCAGCTGGATTTTTACAACCGTGTTCATGGTCATATTATGGTGCAAGCAAACAAATTACCAGATTTACTGAATCCAGTTTCACTGATTTGCCAGTCCAGTCCAGTTTCAATCCATTTATGGGATATCACAAAATTATCTACATGAGCAATCTGCTTCATTTGATGCTAAAATAAAAGCAAAATACTGCAGATGTTGGAAATCTGAAATAAAAACAGGAAGTGCGGGAATTACTCTGCAAGTCATGCAGCATCTGTGGAGAGAGAAGCAGACTTAACGTTTCAGGTCTGTGACCTTTCATCAGAACTGGCAAAGGTAAGAAAAGTATTCGATTTTACACAAGTGAAGGGTGTGGTGGTGGTGGGGAAGAGAGAACAAAAGGAAATGAGCGTGATAGGGCAGATGGCAGGAGAGATTAAATAACAAAGATGTCATGGGACAAAGGCAAAGAGCGTGTTAATGGTTGTGGTAAAAGACAAAGCATGAGTCTATTGTAGAAACTATAACAGCATTCAATTCCCAACAGCAGTTTTACATTCAGGTAGCAAGTTGAACATCTATTCCAACATGTGTCTTCAGAGGGAGAAAGATGTGGAAAATAAGAGGGCCAGTCACTCCATGATCCTTTTGTGACCCCAATGCTTTTTAAGATTAAAATATATTTTTTGTAGGTAACCAGCATTGGATGCCATGATACTACTGGCCTTTCTACTTCTCTTGGATCAAAGTTTAGCAGGTCACAGAGGTTCGGTATGTGTGTCCAACAACAATATATTATCTTTTCTAAACATGTCTGCCTCCTCTCATTTTTCTGAAAGGAGTTTGATGTTGCAAATTAATTAGTGTTACGCCATTTAAAAGAAATTAACATTCTCAGGAGCTGGGTATCGCTGGGCTTGAGATCATAGAGTCATAGAGACATTTACGGCACAGAAGGAGGCCATTCAGCCCATTGAGTCCATGCCAGCTCCCACGGAGCTATCCAATCAGTCCCTCCCCATTCAATCCCCATAGCCCTGCAAGTTTATTTCTTTCAAGTGCCCATACAATTTCCTTTTGAAGTCATTGATTGTCTTCGCTTCCACCACCCCTGTGGGCAGCGATTTCCAGATCATTATCACCCACTGCATAAAAAAGTTTTTCCTTCTAATTCCCCCTGCATCTCATGCCCAAAACCTTCAAGCTGAGTCCTCTAGTTCTTGTACTATTAGTTAATGAGAACAGTTTTTCCTTGCCTAACTTATCTAAGCCTGTCATAATCTTGTACACCTTTATTAAATCTCCCCTCAATCTCCTTTCATTTTCATTTTTCATTTTAGAGGTACAGCACTGAAACAGGCCCTTCGGCCCACCGGGTCTGTGCCGACCATCAACCACCCACTAAGGAGAACAACCCCAGCCTTCCCAACCTAACCTTGTAACTAAAATCTCCCATCCCTGGAACCATTCTGGTAAATCTCCTCTGCACTCTCTCAAGGACCCTCACATCCGTCCTAAAGTGTGGTGACCAGAACTGGACACAATACTCTAGTTGTCGCCTAACCAGAGCTTTATAAAGGTTCAGCGTAACCTTCCTGCTTTTGTACTCAATTCCTCTATTTATAAAGACCAAGATTCCATATGTTTTACTAACCACTCTCTCAATATGTCCTGGCACCTTCAAAGATCTATGCACATGCACCCCCAGGTCATTCTGTTTCTGCACACTCTTTAGAACTGTGTCATTAAGTATATATTGCCTCTTCCTATTTCTTCTGCTAAAATGGATCACCTCACACACTTGTCAGTATTAAATTCCATCTGCCACCTGTCTGCCCATTCTGCTAGCCTATCTATGTCCTGTTGCAGGCGGTTCATATCATCCTCACTGTTGGCCACACCTCCAGGCTTGGTGGCATCGACAAATTTTGAGATTCTACTCTGTATTCCAAGATCCAAATTATTTATAGATAGCAAAAAAAGCAGTGGGCCCAGCACTGACCCTTGGGAAACATGACTGTCTACCATCCTCCAGTCTGAAAAACAACCATTTACTACAACTCACTTTTTTCTGTTGAGCCAACTTTTTATCCAATTGGACACTGATGCTCCTATTCCATGAGCCTCAATTTTGTTAACCAGCCTTTTAGTGAGTTGCCTTCTTGAAACATTGCAGTCCATGTTGCAAAGGTTGTAGCAAATGGTTGTTTTTCAGACTGGAGGATGGTAGACAGTTATGTTTCCCAAGGGTCAGTGCTGGGCCCACTGCTTTTTTTGCTATCTATAAATAATTTGGATCTTGAAATACAGAGCAGAATCTCAAAATTTGTCGATGACACCAAGCCTGGAGGTGTGGCCAACAGTGAGGATGATATGAACCGCTGCAACAGGAAATAGATAGGTTAGCAGAATGGGCAGACAGGTGGCAGATGGAATTTAATACTGACAAGTGTGAGGTGATCCATTTTAGCAGAAGAAATAGGAAGGCAATATATACTTAATGACACAGTTCTAAAGAGTGTGCAGAAACAGAATGACCTGGGGGTGCATGTGCATTGGTCTTTGAAGGTGCCAGGACATATTGAGAGAGTGGTTAGTAAAACATATGGAATCTTGGTCTTTATAAATAGAGGAATTGAGTACAAAAGCAGGAAGGTTACGCTGAACCTTTATAAAGCTCTGGTTAGGCGACAACTAGAGTATTGTGTCCAGTTCTGGTCACCACACTTTAATGCTATTGGATAGGGAGTTTCAGGTTTTGACCAAGTGACAATGAAGGGACGGTGATATATTTCCAAGTTAGGATGCTTTGTGACTTGGAGGAGAACATGAAAGTGGTAGCGTTTCCGTGGACCTGCTGTCCTAGCCCTTTTGGCGGTAGAGGTCATGGGTTTGGGAGGTTCTGTCAAAGAAGCCTTGGTGAGTGCTGCAGTGCATTCTATAGATGGTATAGACTGCAGCCATCAGTCAGTGGTGGAGGGAGTTGATGTTTGAGTTGGTGGATGGGTTGCCGATCAAGCGGCCTGCTTTGTCCTGGATGGTGTTGAGTTTCTTGAGTTTTGTTGGAGCTGCACCCATCCAGGCAAGTGGATAGAATTCCATCACACTCCTGACATGTGCTTTGAAGAGAAGCTTCAATGATCTGTCCTTGATCTTGTGGCTATAGTTGTATCTTTGAAATGTTATCAACGTGGACATCAGATGACAGTGGATGTAGGGTAGTTTTAGCAGGAAGCAATATAGCAATTGCATTTGTCATTTTCTTGTCTCTACCTTTTATGTATTTGGTAGGGAGTCAATGACCATGCCTTGTGCTAAGCTCCCATTGGTGCTCGGCAGTCTGCATTGTAAGTGCTTCCCTTTAAGAGAGGGGAGGGTAGAACTTGTAATGGTTGCTGCGGTCAGGAGCTAAAGAGAACAGCCTGATCCTGCAGCAGTTTCAGTGGACGGAGAGCTGCTGTTTGGACCCTGCTGACCACCATGCAGAGAGAGAGGAGGACTCTTCATCTCCTGTTTCTCCAGAGATGAGTACAGGGCTTGGACCAATGGGGCAGCATGTTTGGGGAAGGCTGCAACATCTGATTCCCATGATGGTTGCTGTGGGTCCATTGGGAATGACTCCCACTGCAATAATCGGCCCAACTATATTTTAAAATACCTGCCAGCAGATCAACTGGGGCATTGAGGGCTGATCCTGAGGCTTCATTTTTATATTGTTTTCCCTACTTGAGGATACCAACCAGGGGCCTGGGCTCAGGCTTTGTTGGGGTATGGACCTGGCCCAGGTTTCCATCCAGCACATGAGAGTGGGAGGGAAGAGGACATGGTCTTCTGGGTCTCCATTTTTCTTATTGGGCATGGAGCACTTATTTTCTCTGGAGTGGTGGGTTTGTGCATGTTTCACAGGGTTATTGGGATTTTATTGGTTTGCTGTTTTATTTTCCTGGTACTAGAGTGCATTTTGTCAACAGCTGGAAGGAGTTACATAGAATGATATCGAATTTTACTGCTCAAAAACAGACTAACAGGTCTAAGACAGTGTTCATGCTCCATTTGAGCATCTTCCCACCCTACTTCATCTAACCCTATCAACATATCCTTCTATTCCTTCCTTCCTCATGTAAATAGCTACTTTCTACTTAAGTTCTCTTCTCAAACTATAGCACTCCTCATAACATCAGTGGAAATCTCTCAATTTACTTTTTAACCTACAATTAGAACGCATTGCAACAAAACAACTGCAACAATGGTTTCTCAGACATGACAAGTATTGGCAGCGCGTTAGTGAAATTGGCTCCAGGTTTATTTTTTTCTTTTTAACAGGACCATGAAACCTGCATGATTAAAGCCTCCAAACTTCGACATCAGTTACAGCTTTTGCAGAATCAGTTCCTGCTTAGAGCTTGGTGGCTGAAGAAACTAAAGGAATATAATATCGACTGGATAATCAATAACACTGAAACAGAAAAGACTGAACAAGAAACTGCATTACATCCCAATAGTTCACATCCATTTGCATATTACCATGGTAAATATATAAATATATAAGTAAATCCACTCGATATAATAGATGAAAGGGCCAATTTTCAAAATGTCAGCCATTTGGGCCTTTTAACAGAGGAACATTGACCCCTGTTGGTGATGCCCACCAAGTTCCACAGAGGAACTGTACATTTAAGGTGAATGATCTTTGAACATTAGATAAACTGTAGTCTCGCCTTAGTACCATTGTGATGCCTGCTGCTTGTGAGGTTTAGTAAACCAAACAATCCAGATCTATGTTTGTTACATTTTGGCAACTTAACAGCAAGAATTGCGCTGGGAAACAGAGTAGTCCCAAGTCAAGATACCCTGTTCCGAAGCTTCAGAGCTAAGGCTCAGGAGTCACCTGTTTTACCAGCTCTGAAGTGTCAATCATTAGGGAAGATTTATCTGGGAATATGGGATGATGGCAGCAACATTTGGCTCAGTGGCATATCACCACTCACCCTAATACACATGCTGGAAAACAAATCTTGGTGGATATCACCAACTGGCTCAATGTTCTGCCTGTCCAGTACCCAGGAGATCTGGCAAGAAGTCAGAAAATGTTGTGATGTGAAATAAGCAAAGCAGAAACCAGCCTTTAACAGGACCACAGGTGACGTCCATAGAGTATTACACATATACCAAGAACATAGTAAATTACTTTAAATCGCCATCTTTGATTTTTTTGTGACACAGGGCAACAACAAAATCAGATAAGAGCATTAGCTGGTGTAACAAAAGACAAGGTATCATTATATACAATTCTATGTAATGGCTCCTATCGGCTGTTGGTATGGAGTCTATGTGTACACCTGTTGTTTCACACCTTGGTACTGGAGATTGCCCTAATTGAAGTGGGTTACAATCAGATTATCCTAACTTCTTGTGCAGCCTCTCTGCTGGTTCAGGCATTTACAATCCTTCATCCTCCTTTACTCAGGACTGTTGTTGTTTTCATTCAATTTAAAATAAGACCTCCTCTCAGTGGCAATGGTAATGTTATGCAGCATGATTACAATGATTCTGTGCACTTCAGTTGGCTTTTATTGTAAAATGATTCTTCAACTTTTCCATCTATCCAAGCACTGGAATCACTGCTTGGCAACATCAATGAATTGTTCAATGACTTAACAGGTCTTACTTTGTTCTCCGTTACATCAATGTACTTTGTATATCCGTGATTGTGTACTGAAGTCATGAACCATAACTCAACTCTCCCAACAACCAGCCTTTAGTCAGTCACATTATATTGAAATGCCATTATGTGTTGATCCAAGGTGCTCTGCATTCACATGCAAAATTCTTCATTGTGTATCACAGAAGTACATAGAAACTACAACATAGAAACATGCTTTTAAATTTGTTGTGTTTTCTTTTGCTTGTGCTTACTAAGACTTCAGACATTAAGGTACTAACCACACATCAGGTGTCAGTTAACACTTAAATAGTGGGCTCCTTTTGTTGAGGGTAGTAGCATGGCATTGTATTGCAAGAGAATATCTGTACATGTCTGGTTTGTTTGGTGATCAGCAGTAGATTGAGGATAAGTCTCAGCCACATGGTATGTTGTATCATTTCCTCTCTAGCAAGGTGTACTGAAAATGTAACCATATCCACTTAAAGGTGTACTACAACATCCCCCTTTTTTTGAACTAAAAAGCTCTCCTTTATATTTAAACATAACTATTTACAGTGCAAGACATATGAGCTAGAAAACTCATAGGGTTATAATTCTCTAAATCTCTGTGGTGTTTGGCTCACACACCCCAACTTAATGTTGGCTTGCGGTTGTTGGATCTCCTCACAGTGATCTTTGGGATTAGTAAGCTTGGATGTTGCATGGAAACTGGTGTTGGACCTTGTCCTAGATGCAATGGAGTTATCTGGATGTTGAGAATGAGGTATTTCTCTGATTTGCCCTTTGTTTTTCTCACAGTTGCTCCACTGGGTGTACTGACCTCGTATAACCTTTGGCTCTGGACAGATCCGTGTTACTTCAGCTGGCTGTGATGTACTTTCATGTGCGATGCCAAAATCTCACTTGCTGTCCTATCGTTAGACCAGGCAATTCTTTACCTGCCATGCCAATCTTTCATCCTCCCCTGTTTTTCCTAAAGTATCACTCTCTCATCTGGAAGGGTTGAGTGATGGAAGTGAGGTAGATTTTTACGTAGTGGCCTGCCAAATAGTTCCTCCGGTGAGGGTATTGCACTCAGAGGAGTGGCTCTGAGGTGAAGCATAGCAATATGTAGATCCTGCTTGGGTTTGCTACACTTCGGAATTAGTGATTTCACGCTACAAACCATTCTCAGCCATGCCATTGGATCTTGGGTAGTGCAGAGATGACGTAGTGTGGTCATTGCCCCACTTTTCGCACATGTCCCAGAATGGTTTCCTCATGAACTGAGGCTCGTTGTCCAAAATGACCTCCCTGACTGCTCCAAATAGGCTGAAAATGGCACTTAGTGTTACGGTGACCGTTGTGCTCAACGTATTGTGCAGTTGATGAATGATAGTTGTCACTTAGTAGTTCTCAAAAATATCCTAAGAAATCATCTCCACGGCCATGGAATAAATAGTACGCCAACTTGGCCCATGGATGAGCAGGCACTTTGTGAGGAATGAGTGATCCCTTTTGCTGACTTGGCATGTTTTCTTGGCATGCCTTGCACTGCTGCACTGTGACTTCAATGTTGTCATGGATGCCTGGCCAATAGACTGTGTTTCTCTGGCTAGTCTTCTGGTCCGATCAATGCCCATATGAGATTGGTGTAGTTGTTGTAGTATGTCACGTCTCAATGTTTCTGGTATGATGACCAGTTTTTAAGAATAACGATGAAGGGTCACTGACCCGAAACGTTAACTCTGCTTCTCTTTCCACAGATGCTGCCAGACCTGCTGAGTGGTTCCAGCATTTCTTGTTTTTATTTAAGAATATCTTCCCTGGATATACAAAGTTTGTCTCAGTTTGCCCAAAGCTGCCTCACGTGCTCATGGACATCCTGAATCGAGTCTGGCCATCCTTCTATGATCATCTTCCAAACAAGCTGTAGTGTTGGATCCTTTGCTGTCTCAACCTGTAATTATTGACATTTCTGCTGGTGAAGTTCATCAGATCCTCATGGAGTCCATCTTCTACCTCCACATCTATCAAATCAACTTGTAAATCAACGTTTACTTCTGCAGTCTTCACTGGACTGGGTAACCTGCTTAGTGTGTAGGATGTAACCATCAGATTGCTAGGTTTGTACTGCACATCGCAATCATAACCCTGCATTTTGACCAACAGGTGTTCAATGTCGGCAACACATTAGTCAATGGCTTCTTCCAAATCATCTTGAACAGTTTGTGGTCTATTTCTACCACAAATCTCTTCCTGAATAGGTGTGTGTGAAAACACATAATTCCAAACATAAAGGCTAACATCTCAGTCTCTTGATATTCAAGTAGTTTAACTGCACTGCAGACAAAACTTTTGATGCCAATGCAACAGGCTTGCCTTTCTGCAAGATGCATGCTCCTAATCCTTTCTGGGATGCATCCGCTTTGAGAGTGGTCACATCTCTGGGTCATAAAATGATGCTTCCGATATCGACTTCTTCAGTTCCTGGAAAAGATGTTGATGGTCTTCATGCCAAAGAAATGGCACCCCCTTCTTCACTAATTTTCATAGAGATAATGTTTTCTGTGCAAAATTAGGGATTTACGGAGATAAAAAGTTGAAGAGACCTAAACAACATTGGAATCCTCCTTTATCTTGGGATGTTGGCAACACATGAACATCCTCCAGCTTGCTGGGGTCAGGACAAATACCTGCACACGAGTATATTGACCAAAAAAGTTGATTTGTTGCACATTGATCTTGCATTTGTGACAGTTAAATACCACCCCTTCTTTTCTTGCTGTTTGCATCAGGAGATGTAAATTTCTGTTGATTATCCTGTTTTGTCCTCCCCACTATGGCAATGCCATTCGCTCTGCATGTGCAATCTGGTGCTGTACAAGTAATACGATCCAAATGCACCTGAACGAGATCTTGGCTAATTGATAGCCCAAAAGGAAGACGTTGAAAACAACACTGACCGAATGGAGTACGGAACGTAGTCAGCTCTTGAGACTTTTCAGCCAAATGTACTGACCAATAACCATTCTTTGCGTTTAGTTTTGAGAAAAATTTGCCTCCCGCGAATTTCAGGTTAAGCTCTTTCAGTGTGGGAATCTTGTCAAGCACTTTGTTCAGCCTTTTCGGATCCAGGCAGACTCTAAGTGATCCGTCTTTCTTGACTACACTCATGATTGAGCTGCACCAATCCATGTGTTCTTGTACCTTTCTGATGATCCCATCAGTTTCCATCTTGTCCATTTCGACTTTCAACCTAGGACTGAATGTGGATGTTACATTTGTGTGGTGGGTCAATTGATGGTAAGGCATCCTCTCTTAGATGTAAAGTTGCAGCTCGCTTGAAACTGCCTATTCTATCAAAGCAATCTGGGTACAGTGCTTTTAAATTACTGACTGAAGTGATAGGTGGATCTTTTGATACTGGTTTGCCTTCTGGCACCTGGTTGATCCCATATATCATCACCAAGGTTAGATCTTGGCATGCTGGTAGACCCACAATCACTGGACCTTTTGTCTCTATGATGTAGAACATTTGCAACATCCAGGATGACTGGTTATATTTACTCTGTATCATGATGGATCCAAAGCATGGAATGGCTGATCCACTGCATGCAATTTTTTTTACAGCAGTTGGTTTGGCCATGGACTTCCATTTGTTTGGGTACATTTCTTGTAGAATCCTCAGAAGGAGTATGTTTGCGTTCACCCAGTATCTATTTTGGTTAATAATGAATGTTTGCCAACATTTTGTGGACAGATAATCTGAATCGTGGCAAAAACTTCATATGGTGCAATGACATCTGTGTTCTGTGATATGAATGGTATGGAAAGTGTGCTCACCTCGCCTTGCATCACTCTTCATTGCCACTGTTGGCTTTGTCCACTACCTCGTGTGCTTTTCCTGCCTAATCTGCTCTGTTCGTTATTGCTGCTTGAAGGTACTGTCTGCTTGTGGTCCGCTTGGAACCTCAGCAAGACTCCTCGCAGTTCCTTTCAGCCTTTATTCTTCTGCATTGTTTCTGTCAGTGACCCTTCATGCTGCATGCTTTGCAGAAATCAAACAATGCTGGGCAACTCTTTGGCGCATGTAGAAGTCCACATCTGTTACACAGCTTCCCGGCTAGGAGACTCTCGTCAGTGTGTTCGCTGTCAAGGTTGTACATAGACCTTGTAGACTCCCGCAATGATGGCTTCATGTTTGCATCCATCCTTAAGCAGTGCGTCAATGCTGCAATCTTTGGGTTTATCTCGCAGGTCTTTCTGAAATGCATCATTTGGTGTGGATGCAATTGCTAACTCAGTGATTCTTTCTGCTAGCTTGGTGTCTGAAAAGTTGCCATATGCACCCTTTCCCCTGCACCTACTAATAAAGTGGTGTGGTCAATGGACTCGTGGGGTTGTTGGCAAAATGCCATAAACTCTAGTCTATGGATGCAAAAATTAATTTGGACTCTTAACTGGTCTTCTAGAGTTGTCCAGATTTTCTTTGGATCCCTTTTGGTCCTCTTGTGTGAGCCCAGATGTATTTAACCGATGTAGGTCTTCATTTCCAATCACAATATGGATTTTAATAGCCTGCCTATCTGGCTCAGAGACTCCCAGATGAACCAAAGCTCTATTCTTTGTTTGAACAGCCTGAAATCTGTTAATAAATCGGTATTCCAATTGATGCATGGAGATTTTGCAGTCATTTTCCCTGTATTTTCATGACTGTCCTGCTGCTTTCTGTGTCCTAAAACACTGTCCCTATCGTTTTGCTGCTCGGGGCCTGAATGCTGCAGTCACTGGGAATGCTGCAATCCCTCAGCTTTTCACAGCTGAAGCACTAGTTAAGATGGGTGGTGCTGTTGCTTTCACATGCTTTTTGCTGACTCCACCCACGAGACTTAATTGTGGTGGGGACACTGCACGGCCTGTAATGGCATCACAGATTTTTCCAGACTTTTAATTTTGTTTCCGCCGTTAACTTTCGAGACCCTTCTTGACCCTATTTCAATGACTGTGTTTGTTTTGCTTTCGCTTGCTCACAATCAATCTAGCTTTCCCATATCCTAGTAATTCACCTTCCCTGCACTGCCTGGCAGTATACCTCTCAACACACTGTTCCAATTGTTAAAACTTACAGAGCTCGATGCTCCGATTTCTTCGTTTTTTACATCACACTTTTTTTCGACTGAGTGGTTTTAACTCCAGAGGTCGTTACTGCTTACCAACCGCTTCCAGTCTCTTCACTGTCGATGGTTCTGCGCTGCACATGGTGAACATAAATTTCAAGAGTCTGCGAATCTTCAAATCTTCATCTTCACCACCACTGGCTAAATCCCACTGTGGCCACCATATTGTGTTTTCTTTTCCTTCTGAGACTTCAGACGTCGAGGCACTAACCATGCACCAGAGGTCAGTTAACACTTAAATAGTGGGTTCCTTTTATTGAGGGTAGTAGCATGGCATTACATTGCAAGAGAACAGCTGTACATATCTGGTCCGTTTGGTGATCAGCAGCGTACTGAAGATGACTCAGTTACATGACATTTTACATAATTTCCTCTATACCAAAGTGTATTGAAAATGTCACCACACCCACTTAAAGGTGCACTACAACAAAATCAATTGGTTGTTTATCCACCTCACAAGTAGTAGTTCCAAAACAATATGCCCACCCCATTTCCCTCAACAACCTCCCACTTATTTAGTTAGCATTTAATATTTATAGTAGGAATCTAGCACTAGGGACCATATAGTTAATTATAACAATTTAGGAAGGATTTAATAAGTATTTATTTTAAATTAATTTATTAATTAGTGCTAGAAATGACAGTTAGAGGTGTGAAGTGCTTCACCTGTGAGATGTGGGAGGTCCGTGACGCTTCCAGCGTTCCGGACGGCTACATCTACAGGAAGTGTGCCCAGTTGCAGCTCCTCACAGACTGCATGGATCAGTTGGAGCAGCAACTGGATGCACTTAGGAGCATGCAGGTGGCAGAAAGCGTCATACACAGGAGTTTTAGAGATGTGGTTACACCCAAGGTGCAGGCAGATAGATGGGTGACCGCTAGAAGGGGCAGGCAGTCCGTGCAGGAATCCCCTGTGGCTATCCCCCTCTCTAACAAGTATACTGTTTTGGATACTGTTGGGGGGGATGGCCTATCAGGGGAAAACAGCAGTAGCCAGAGCAGTGGCACCACGGCTGTCACTGTTGTTCAGCAGGGAGGGACAAAGCGCAGAAGAGCAATAGTTATAGGGGACTCTATAGTCGGGCACAGATAGGCGCTTCTGTGGACGTGAAAGAGACTCCAGGATGCTATGTTGCCTCCCTGGTGCCAGGGTCAAGGATGAGCCTAGGGAAGGGAGTGCAGATAATCTCAGTCATCTCATTATCAAAAAGGAGGAGGTGTTGGGTGTCTTGCAAAGCATTAAGGTAGATGAGTCCCCAGGGCCTGATGGGATCTACCCCAGAATACTGAGGGAGGCAAGGGAAGAAATTGCTGGGGCCTTGACAGAAATCTTTGCATTCTCATTGACTACAGGTGAGGTCCCAGAGGACTGGAGAATAGCCAATGTTGTTCCTTTGTTTAAGAAGGGTAGCAAGGATAATCCAGGAAATTATAGGCCGGTGAGCCTTACGTCAGTGGTAGGGAAATTATTAGAGAGGATTCTTCGGGACAGGATTTACTCCCATTTGGAAACAAATGAACTTATTAGCGAGAGGCAGCATGGTTTTATGAAGGGGAGGTCGTGTCTCAATTTGACTGAGTTTTTTGAGGAAGTGACGAAGATGATTGATGAAGGAAGGGCAGTGGATGTTGTCTATATGGACTTCAGTAAAGCCTTTGACAAGGTCCCTCGTGGCAGACTGGTACAAAAGGTGAAGTCACACGGGATCAGAGGTGAGCTGGCAAGATGGATACAGAACTGGCTCTGTCACAGAAGACCGCGGGTAGCAGTGGAAGGGTGCTTTTCTGAATGGAGGGCTGTGACTAGTGGTGTTCCGCAGGGAGCAGCGCTGTGACCTTTGCTGTTCGTTGTATATATAAATGATTTGGAGGAAAATGTAGCTGGTCTGATTAGTAAGTTTGTAGACGACACAAAGGTTGGTGGCGTTGCGGATAGTTATGAGGATTGTCAGAGGATACAGCAGGATATAGATCGGTTGGAGACTTGGGCGGAGAAATGGCAGATGGAGTTTAATCCGGACAAATGTGAGGTAATGCATTTTGGAAGGTCTAATGCAGGTGGGAAGTATACAGTAAATGGCAGAACCCTTAGGAGTATTGACAGGCAGAGAGATCTGGGCGTACAGGTCACTGAAAGTGGCAACCCAGGTGGATAAGGTAGTCAAGAAGGCATACGGCATGCTTGCCTTCATCAGTCGGGGCATAGAGTATAAAAATTGGCAAGTCATGCTGCAGCTGTACAGCATTTTAGTTAGGCCACACTTAGAATATTGCGTGCAATTCTGGTCGCCACAGTACCAGAAGGACATGGAGGCTTTGGAGAGGGTACAGAAGAGGTTTACCGGGATGTTGCCTGGTCTGGAGGGCATTAGCTATGAGGAGAGGTTGGATAAGCTCGGATTGTTTTCACTGGAACGACGGAGGTGGAGGGGCGACATGATAGAGGTTTACAAAGTTATGAGCAGCATGGACAGAGTGGATAGTCAGAAGCTTTTTCCCAGGGTGGAAGAGTCAGTTACTAGGGGACATAGGTTTAAGGTGAGAGGGGCAAAGTTTAGAGGGGATGTGCGAGGCAAGTTCTTTACACAGAGGGTGGTGAGTGCCTGGAACTTGCTGCCGGGGGAGGTGGTGGAAGCAGGTACGATAGCGACGTTTAAGAGGCATCTTGACAAATACGTGAATAGGATGGGAATAGAGGGATACGGCCCCCGGAAGTGCAGAAGGTTTTAGTTTTGGCAGGCATCAAGAATGGCGCAGGCTTGGAGGGCCGAATGACCTGTTCCTGTGCTGTACTGTTCTTTGTTCTTTGTTCTTATTCTTAAACTGTTGACATTGTCTCTGCTTCAATGTCTAATTCTGATGATGCATTCATAGCCTCTGTGTAAAAAGGTTTATCCTGTTCTCTGTCCTGAACTGACATTTAAACATCTACATTTGTCTAAATCCTTCTGTTGTAGATCCCTCAATTATTGCCAACCAGTGATATAGGTAAAGGGGGAATGTTCGAGCACCTCCCAAAATGTCTGATTCTTTTTAATCACACCACTTCTTTGAAAAGAACATGCCTTAGATCACTTGACAAAACATAGAAACAATGGGCTGAATCTGCCTGCCCCGCACAGGTGGCTTTGGAGGCAGGGTGGGATGGTGGGGGGCAATGGCAATTTTGATGGGATCGGGTCAGGCTGGTTCCGGGACATGTTCGTGCCTCTGATACTTAACTTGGATCCAGGCTCCCAGTGGCAATATCTATCTGCCTGGCAGTGGCAGGTAACCAATTCAGGTACTTAATAGGGCAATCAGTCCCTGTTCTGGCAATGGATTGAAATTTTCCCGACGGTACATGGCACACCACCTCCCCCCCACCCCACCCTACCCCAGCTGTGTCAGGAGCCTGGCAATGCCCAGGGAACAGATTCTGAGCAGGAGATCCAAGATGCGATACGTTTGGGGCCTTTTATTAATTTTCAAATGCTCAGGTCTCCCCAAACAGAACGCATGCCATTGCAACCACTTCATGTAGACTGATGTCTCCTCTAGTGCTGCATCTGCTGCAATGGCAACTTCTCCCTTCCTACTCAAGGCACTTCCGTAGTGCTGTTTCCACTCCTGCTGCTGGCCCCTCAGCAGTGCCCACACCACGTAGGATATCGGCAGCCCTACCCACAGGCTGCACTGAACAGACGTCCTGACTCTGGAACCCGGCCCTAACTGTACAGGACTCCCAGATGCGGCTTCTTAATTGGCCACCTCCGGGAAAATCGCGCCTGACATCCCGCCACAGCCACATCTGCATTAGTCAGACTTGTGCTTTTAAATCTCTCCAGGGACATTTCAATGAATAGCAGCAAAGTTATTGATAGACTAATGACACAGAAGTTTTGGAATGCACGACCTGAAAGGGTGGTGGAAGCAGATTCAGTAGTAATTTTCTAAAAGGAATAGGCTATATACTTGAAAAGGTAAAAATTTCAAGTATATTGGGAAAAAGAGGAGTGGGATTAATTGGATATTTCTTTCAAAAAGCTGGCACAGGCAACAAATAGCCTCTTTCTGAATTATATGATTCTATGAACTCAGCAATCGGACTTTGCGCTTTTTTGTCCGACAAGTCTTTTTTTTTTCTTTTCATTTGTTTTATTTGGGTAGTTAGATTAATAGCTTAATAATAGGTTCTACATTCGATAGCAACCAATAATGGACAGTCAGTAATTAGCACATTGTACTCCTGACCCAAAGAGAGTGGCCCATTGACCTTCATAAGTTCAACCTTAAGCCTCTGGAATAAATCCAGTGAGCTGCTGGCATCAGGTCTTCAAATTTTGGCCAAATTGGATACCGAACCAAGCTGTGAGTTAGTCGGGGTGGGGGCAGGGAGGCAAACAGGAGGCAGGCGAGCACACACTAGCAGTGGCCACAATGTTAATGTGGAGAAAAGAGGAGCACCCCTGCTCACCTTGGCTCTACATATAAGGTAAGCTATAAAACACTTGGTTCCGTGGCCTCCAGCAGTCCCTTCAAGTGCTTTATCCCTTTAAGGACTGCTGGTTAGGCCGATACACGGCGTAAAAAAACGAGTTGGAGTTGGTGCTGCCTAAAACAAGGGTCTCCAATGAATTTAGTGGCAGTCTGAATGGAGTGCAAATCTGTCATTATTGCACCTATTCTATGCCTGTAAAACAGGTGCAATCATGTTGAATTGAAGCCCCCTTTTTCTCTAATTGAGTGCAGTCAATGACACCCAAGACTTTGGAGATGGCAGCACTGAAGCAGAGTTATGCAATCTCTCCCCTGTTCTATATTACTGTGGTGATGGATAAGCCTGTGACTCCAGTGCATCAGTCACATCCCAATTCTGTACTGCCCATTAATGCCCATTAAATTGCCAGCGCATGAATGGAATCAGTCTGTGGTGAAAATAGTTCAGGTCATCTTCAGTCATCTGCAACTATTTGGCAAACTTCAGTGATTGTCTATCTGGAGAACCTCCTCTAGCAAAGCTTCTCTATTAGTTTCAGGTTTGACATTCCAGCCCTGTAGACCCTTTCCCACATACAAGAGTATATCACTTGTGTTTCCTAATGTCCTTCACTCCACTCTATTCATCAAATAGTTTGATGGGAGCCATGATTGAAACAGAATCCATGCTGTTGTTGTCTTGCTTAATTTTATTGTGTCACTCCCATACACTGAGCTGGTTGGTTTCTCACCAGATGGCACGGACACAAGTTAGCATGAAGAAAATGAGGTGAAAATCTGCATCCTGTTGCTCCATAGGATTGTAGCCCCTACCAAGTAACCTTCAGAAAACTTTATTTTGAAACATGGTTTGAAACAAATGATAGTTTATTAATTTCTGTTTTTACATGAATTGATTATAATAATTTCCACTTTGTGCAGATTGTTCTGGTATTTACAACAGTGGCAAAACCACAAGTGGGTATTACAGAATTGAGCCAAAACCTATTGCTGAACCATTTCTTGCATACTGTGATATGTCAGATGGTGGTGGATGGACAGTTATTCAACGTCGTAGTAATGGAAAGGTGAATTTTAACAGGTAAATGAACTCCATTAATGTCAAACCATACCATAGTGAGACCTTGCCAGTGATTCTTCAATCATGCTACTTACTCTCTTTTTAATTTCAGAGTTTCTCGTATTCCCAGTTTTCCTTTTCACCTGCAATCTTCTTTCTTTTATTACCAGCTCTCCAATTTTTAACAAGAACTGCACATATATTATAAATCGCTCGCCAATGGGCATTTTTAAAAATGGCCACATCTTACACACGTCCATAGTGTTTCTAGATGTATTCTGAATGGCACCTAAGACACGATATAATTATGAAAGTTGTCTGTTCAATATACAGAAATCCTTTGGTTTTGTACTGTCTTTCTTCCATCCATTATCATATTGTAAAATAAAAAGCAGTGTCTTTTTTGGACTCCATTTATAAGGACTTTCCACACTATATTACTGCCTTAATGCTTTACTGACGAAAATTAATTGACTGCCGGTCATGTCCAATTTGTACTACTGAATACCATTTTATTTTCACATGACAGTGCAATTGTCCACATAACACTGCCATTAGTCTCAATACAGGTTAGCTGCAAATAAAGTCTTTTGTGATACTGCATCCTTAGTGATACAATGATGGTAAAATGTCCCGAACTCGTCAGAAACATTGACTCTCAATAAAACTCATGTTTTAAGAAGTACTGCTGCCTAACTTTATAAAAATAAAAATGATCGTCTCTTTTACGTTGAATTGCAAGTCAGGGTCTTGAATGACTCATGGGTTTATCAAAGCAATTTTGAACACTCATTTTGAAATGAGGGCTCTATAATTCATCTCCCATTAACTCTAATTCTATAATTGAGGTTTGCTAACTGCAGGATGCTATTTATACAACAGCATCCAAATATTATTGATGTTGTAATTATCAAGCAAATCAGGGAGTTATTACTTGATTAATAATTGTACCCACAAGCCATAGAAATCATAGAATGTAGCAAAACTGTGAGAATAACTAATGTCTGAAAATGACTAGACATAAAACTGCATTTAACTGAAATAAAGATAAAATTAATAGACATGTCAACAGATTTTGTTCTTCACAAAATTTAAGTTATCTGTACGAGACTTGCAATTTATACTTTCTTCAGAGGCTGGGATGATTATAAATCAGGTTTTGGATCATTTCAAGGGAGAAAAGATGAATATTGGCTTGGAAATAAAAAGATACACCAAATTCTAGATGCAGGTAAGAGCATATTTAACTTTGAAGTGTTGACCCAGTCCTAACTAATATAAAGGACATAATACAGCTTGAAAGTTTTTACAAACATTAATAATCACAAAATAGACATTTTGACTGGTAATAATTTCCTTGCAGGGAAGTATATTGTAAAGATAGACCTCACTGATTGGAATGGAGAAAAGAGATATGCTACCTATGAAAAATTTAGCATTTCAGATGAAAAGGTGAGAGAAGTTGAAACTTGTTATAGATGATGTTGTTTCGCAATTGTATTGCCAATTAAGTTATCATACAGTGAGTGCATGTTTTTTGTTAAATATATACCTTTTTTGCTCCTTAAACCAGGATAAATACAGGCTAACATTTGGAGCCTATGGTGGGAATGCAGGGGATGCATTGTCTGGTGGTTTGATCCCAGAAGTGCAGTGGTCAGCTTCTCACAATGGGATGCAATTCAGCACTTCAGACCAGGACAATGACAGATACCTACAGGGAAGTTGCTCTCAAGAAAATAAATCTGGTTGGTGGTTTAACAGGTATACAGCTACATTTATTTATGAAATACTGCATATAAATGTATGTATACACATTCTTTATTAGAAGGAATAAATATAGTGAACCATAATTTGCTGTCAAAATAATAGTGAGGCTAATGCATTCTCCACAGCAAATCATGGCACATTTATTTTGGTCGTCTTGTCCGGTGACCATATCAACAGTCTTAAGTTAAATATGACAGATCATTTATAATAACTTTCTACATTGTACTGTTCAGTATCTTAAACTCAACCTCAAAACAGTTCCCTTTACAGCACTAATGCAACAATCCCATTTTCCACACCCTCTGTTAAAAGGGTGATCCAGTGACCTCTGCTGGAAGTGCACAGGTGTGGTCATTCGGTGAAGACAGGACTCCATTTGGTTGTAATGTCCCTTAAAATCATAGAAATTTATAGCGCAGATAGGGATCATTCAGCCCATCACACCAGCAGCAGCTCCCTGCAAGAGCCAGCCATTTATGTCCCAATTCCCTGCCCTTTCCCAATACTTGTTTATAATTGCTGAGGTATTTATCCATTTCCCTTTTCTACGCAATTACAAAATTCTGGTTCTCTACCTTTTTGAGTAGCACACTCCATGTCCTATCAATCCACTGTGTAAAATAAGTAGTCCCCACATAAAGTTGGGATAAATCAAATTTCCCCTAGTGCATTAGGGATGCTGCATGTATCGATATGGGGATCTGAAGCATATTAAGCTCCACCTAGTGGTGACGTGGTCTCCTCAGACTACTAGCAAAGATCGGATGTCCACCAAAGCTACTAAGTGTCATCACATCATTCCATGACAATATGAAAGGCACAATTCACAATAGCGGTGCCTCATCAGACCCCTTTCCTATCGTGAGTGGCGTGAAACAGGGCTGTGTTCTCGCATCTACACTGTTTGGGATCTTCTCACTGCTGCTCTCACATGCATTCAAGTCTTCAGAAGAAGGAATTTTCCTCCACACAAGATCAGATGGCAGGTTGTTCAACCTTGCCCATCTTACAGCGAAGACCAAAGTACAGAAAGTCCTCATCAGGGAACTCCTCTTTGCTGACAATGATGCATTAATATCCCACACAGAAGAGTGTCTGCAGAAATTCATCGACAGGATTGCGGCTGCCTGCAACAAATTTGACCTAACCATCAGCCTCAAGAAAACGAACATCATGGGACAGGACGTCAGAAATGCTCCATCCATCAATATCGGCAACCACGCTCTGGAAGTGGTTCAAGAGTTCACCTACCTAGGCTCAACTATCACCAGTAACCTGTCCCTCGATGCAGAAATCAACAGGCGCATGGGAAAGGCGTCCGCTGCTATGTCCAGACTGGCCAAGAGGGTGTGGGAAAATGGTGCACTGACACAGAACACAAAAGTCCGAGTGTTTCAAACCTGTGTCCTCAGTACCTTGCTCTACGGCAACGAGGCCTGGACAACGTACGACAGCCAAGAGCGATGTCTCAACTCATTCCATCTTCACTGCCTCCAGAGAATCCTTGGCGTCAGGTGGAAGGACCGTATCTCCAATGCAGAAGTCCTCAAGGCAGCCAACATCCCCAGCATATACACCCTACTGAGCCAGCGGTGCTTGAGATGGCTTGGCCATGTGAGCCACATGGAAGATGGCAGGATCCCCAACGACGCATTGTATAACGAGCTCGTCACTGGCATCAGACCCACCGGCCGTCCATGTATCCGCTTTAAAGATGTCTGCAAACATGACATGAAGTCCTGTGACATTGACCACAAGTCGTGGGAGTCAGTTGCCAGTGATCATCAGAGCTGGCAGACAGCCATAAAGATGGGGCTAAAGAGTGGCAAGTCGAAGAGACTTAGCAGTTGGCAGGAAAAAAGACAGAAGCGCAAGGAGAGAGCCAACTGTGTAACAGCCCCGACAGCTAATTTTATCTGCAGCACCTGTGGAAGAGTCTGTCACTCTAAAATTGGCCTTTATAGCCACTCCAGGCACTGCTGCACAATCCACTGACCACCTCTAGGCACTTACCCATTGTCTCTCGGGACAAGGAGGCCAAAGAAGTGGTGAAAATATACAGCTGCAGGCATGACTGGGTTACAGAAAGCTGATGCCCAAATAAAGATTGTACAACATTCACAGCAAATTTAATGTAAATAGATATTTGACCTACGGTGCTATTTCTGTATATTTAAGCCAACAATATCTCAAGGCAATCATTCATTGCTGGCAGAACCAGTAACGATGAAACATGGTCGTCATAACTTCAGAATTGTAGAGGACAAATAGGATCAGTATTGCTTTATGCTCTTAGCACTGGAAGGCAATGAAATTTGTTTTTAAAAATAACATTATGGAAAAACCATTTATCTATAGCTACCATTAAACTAACTCAAATGATAATTTAATGATTCAGACATAACCTAGATTTTGTGCAGGAAACCGGGCTCCCGGCACCAGGCCGAAAAATTGGGGGGAAGCCCCGCCTCGGCCTTTCGCGCACCCCCCAGCACAAACCTCCATTGTTGCGGAGGCGACATTTCCGGCACCATGATCTCCGTCCCTTTAAAGATGGGGATCCCATCGCCAAGAGCTGCTGGCCAATCATAGGGCCGGCAGTTCAGCTGTATCAGCAGCACCACCGGGAGCAGTGGTCACTGCTGGTACTGCAGAGGCCTCGGATCTAGGCCCAGCGCTGGAACACAGGACCTCAGGTAAGTGAGGCAGGGCCAGGCCAGAGGCCCCAGCAAGGGGAGGTGGGGGAGTGATCGTGAAGTCCAGGGGAGGGGGATCCTGGGATGGTTGGAGGGTGCACTGTTTCCTAGCCAGGGCCCTTGTGGGCCGTAGATTTCCCATTGAGGAGGGATTCCCCAGACTGCACGGAGGGCACTCCATTTTACAAGGCATCCTCCTGATGTGGCGGAGACCACCCCACCCCCGCCCACTGCAGATAACATCCCAGCCGAGGCCCTTAAATGGCCGCTAATAGGCCATTTAAGGGCCTCAATTGGCCTCTGGGCAGGAAGGCTGTCATCGGTCTATCCCACCCCCGGGAAAATCGCTAGGTGATGGCAAGGCGATGGGTCCTGTACGCCACCTGCCCCCCTACCAAACCACCCATCGTGATTCTCACTGCCACCCTGCCTCCAACCCTGCCTCGGGGACCCATAAAATCCAGCCCATAGACTTTTTTTTTTAAAAATTATATGCCTTCTATTTCAATGCAATTCATTAGAAACCAGTTACAAAGTTCCACTTAGAAACTTACAGGAGTTTATAATAAGGAGCAAAAACAGAAAATTTGAAGTTTACACTTCTCTTATTTTTGTGTTTTTTTTTAACTTATCTTATTTAATATGAAAACTGTGGGACACTACCTGTTAAATATTGTGACAAGCATTTAAATTTATCCCAAAGTGATGAAAGCTTGCTTTCTTTATGGGATGCAGGGGTCTCAAACAAAATGTGTTTGGCTAGTCTCAATCTAGTTCCGATTGTGTGTAGTCCAGTAGCTCATGGGTGTTCACGTTTCAGCATTTGACACCAAATCATTCAAAGTGATCATCAATAAGTTGAACAGAAATGCAACACACATGCAGAAAATGCTGCTGCTGTGAAGTTAACCATTAAGCAGACTGTTGGGGCAGCATGGAGGGAGCTGCATTAAGCATCAAGTATCGAAATTTATACTCTGAGCCGAAGTGCTTAATTCCAAAACTGGGTAGAAAAAGTAGATATAGTTGCTCATCACAGATAAGTCTTTTTCTCTCTCTTTCACACACAAATGTCAATATAATATATTTGTTGTGTATAAGAATCAGACAAAAATTGTTTCTGGATTCATACATATTGGCTCTGACCACTTGAACTTTTGAGAAGGAGGGAGAAATAGGTCAAATTCTAGATTTTAAAAGAGCAGAATTTTTAAAGAAATCCTTTTAAAGGAAAGTGAAACATTTAGTGGAATTTTACTCAATGAGAATTTAAAGGGGCTAGAAATTTGCCTCGGGCAATGGCAGAAAATGAATGGTCTGGGATTGGCCGCCCATTAATCAGTCAATGGAATTATATATCGGGCACTGTGCAAATTTCTAGCCCAACTTGTTTATGTAACTAAATGTGTTAAATTCTTTGATTCTCTGCTAATCTTTTTTTAAAAATCCATCTCTTTCATTTTCACCCAAAATCAAAGGTGCCATACAGCCAACCTTAACGGAAAATATTATCGACATGGCAACTACACTGCAAAGTACGATAATGGAATTCTCTGGTACACCTGGAAAGGATGGTGGTACTCTCTGAAATTCACAGCAATGAAAGTCAGACCACTCTACTTCTTTGCAAGTGTTGGAAGTGGAGATTATGACAACAACATTGGGTAGTATTTGCTTGACAAGGAACTGGATCTTTAATATTATACACCAGGTTACTTTACCCGGATAGGAGAGAAATATTATAGAGTCAAACTTTTGTACTTTGCAAACTGTGGCATTGTTAAATAGGTCATGGCTAAACTTTTGTAATTTTGATGGAAACCTGTGTCAATCCATTTTAAATAGTGGAATTACCATTCTGCAAATAACAAATAGGATAAAAAGGGAGCGGGAGGGGAGAAATTCAACTTACAGATACTCATTTTGTGCCTTTGATGCCTAAGGCCCAGTTAATCCAATAATTAGGTAAGCCTGTAAATGGGCAAGTAGCCTGGCATCCTGAAACAGGTGTAAGGCTGCTTAAAGATAAATTCAAGGTCCTATGCTAATTAAAGGCACTGCCGCAGGCTGCTCAAAAAAAATGGCCACAGAAATTCTCACATTTTATTGGACAGAGGAGAAGCAGTTCGGCTTCTCCTGGTCCCCCCCCCCACAAAAACTCCAATCCATTGTCAATGCTCCTGTTCCCCCAGACCCGACTTATCATCCAACTCCACGTCAGCGATTGCCTGCTGTCCCTAAACTGCGACCTGTTTTGCATCCACAGTTCGCTGACGACATTTAAATAAAGCCCAAAGTTGGATTTGGCACGGGCCTTAGAACAGCATGACCAACCATTACATTACCGAGTTTGTGACTATTCTGGGCAGAAGTCACATTTCTTGGTCAGGGGGTCTTAAGTGATATTCTGAAACTAATATCTGAAAGACATTCGGGCATTTATTATCTTACTTCATTAAGTGTGACATTTAAATCAATACTGAGCACTTGTTTATTGTTTTATCTTTAAGGAAACATTAGAGTAAATCTCTAAGGTTGAAAGCATATTTTTGATACTGCATTCAACTGAGCTCTTTAACTGAAAATAACATTTACTTCCAATTGCCATATATAGTAAGCTTTAATGCATTGGAATTCATGAAGTGTTTTGAAATCAATATGAATGCACAAGATCTGAGAAATAGGAGTTTAGTACAATGCTTTTCCTCTTGAGGTTGACTGACTGAAAATGCTTTATACAATAAGTATAACAATAAGATGCCAGCTTGAAATAATCAAAGTCTCGCTATATAACATTAAGCGAGGAAAATTTACTTTTCTCTTAAAGAATGCAGTAATTTAAAACTCTTTCCATCCATGTGTAATGCCAAATGGATATCAACTTTTAGACTATCAGAAGATCAATGTTATTTCTAGTCCCTCTGTGTTGGCCATTTTTCAGCTTGCATGCTGTGATGCTGAAATGGAAGCTAATATTACTTTAATAAAGCTATACATATAACTCTGTAATATTAACCCTATACAATTAAAATAAACAGTGTGATAAGCAAACTTATGGATGTGTATTCCTGTGCATCGTGTATTTTCCCCATTCTCTCCCCTTTGTTATTTCTTTCACTGTAGCACTGTCGGCTAATGTTAGATCAACTATGTATAATAAATAATGCCCTATTTTCCAAAAGGCTAAAACCTGACCCCAAAAGGCCATTATTTCAACAGTCACCATATCAACCATTTTACAAATATTATAGTTTCTATATTTTTAAAATAGTTTACATTGTATCAACATAATAGTAAAAATTTGTGCTGAATCACCTATAAATATTAATTTTCAAAAAGTCTGCAATTGTAAGAACATATAGTTTAAACCCCCCCTACAAAAAAAGGCTTTTGCTTAGAATGACTGTTTTCCTTTCTGTGTATCTTGTATGGTTGCAATCAATTGCAGGTACAGAACATGAACAGGAAGATGCAGTTTTGCTCAAAGATGACTTGAGAAATACAGTTTAGGGAAGATATACAACCAGTCTTCTTTCTAGTGTTCTTTCCCTCTCTGTTTTTCACCCTGTACCCTTCCTTCCTCGAAGATAGTAGGTCAGACAGGGGACTGGCGAGTACAAGAATGTGATTGAACTGGGACCTTATTGGTCTGTGTGGTTCAGTATGCATTTTAGGCCATTTGGGAAACTCTTAATTATCACCAAATCCTTTTATTTCTCTGCCATGCACCATTCCAGTCCACTATGGCAGGCAGGTGTCCTTTCATCAATCACCTACTAACATTGGTCAGTAGATATGCAAGAATGGCCTGTAGTGACTTGGCTTCTGATTTTCCCCTCCATTTTAGGAGGTACCTTGCCTCCATTTGGTATCATCATCTACTTCCACGCACCCACCAACAACCTGAATGTCTGAAAGCTCTTAAGGCAGAAACCCATTTCCAATCCGTGCTGCAGTACGTTAATGAACCATCATACTGTCCCATCAGTCCACTTTGTGTTATCTGACACAACTAAAGTTGCATCTCCCATATTAAATAATGTTCACCAAAAATTGGATTTAACAATTATTTGTGTTCAGAGATGTTTTTATGTGTTTTCCCCAAGATCAAAATCAGAAGTGCCACAGACCCACATTCTATGCTGCTTGGTCCAGATAGATGGGAAATACCAAGGCAGAATCGAGTTCAGTACCACATGTAAACAATATTTCAATCTTTGCTTTAGGAAAATTGGGGAAAATCTCCAAAGGGATTGTATTAGATGGAGTTTTTATTCAAATAACATTTTAGTATAAATGCTACAGGATTCCATACTCTGTATTTTTAATACTTGCCGAAAATTCTTAAATTATGAACTCAAGTTGATTTTGAGGATGCACAATTTTAAAATGACATGAATTGATTGATCTACACCTGTTCTTCCAAATACAGACACCCTAACTTAACATTGGAATTCACAGTCTGGGAGTTAATTGAAAAGACAAACATGTTTATAATTCAGCTGCCTGTCAACCCATTAAAAACTTGAGACTAGATTTTACCAGCCTCTCGGCGTCAGGGGTCATGGTAGCTTGGTGGGGGGAGTTATGGAAGAGGGGCTTCCAGCTGTTATTTAATTTTTGTCACTCAATGTGAACTGAATGTGGCTTTAAAAATGTAAATTCAACTGAAGGGTTTGAAAACCTTTAAAAATGGCTCCGGCACCTGCACGGTGGCGCTGGACACTGTTGCTGGGGACGGAGCGCCCGCCACCCCTACATCATCAGAGGCGGGCCATCCACCCCCTCCATGTTAATGAGCCACCGTACAAAATATTGCGGCAGCTCGGTGGCACGCGTCTCATTCGTCCGCTGCACGCTTTTTGAAGCTAATGGCGAGTTATTAAAATTCAACCCCTGGTCTTATCCAACCCCCTGGTGCAAAGATATTTTTGTACATTTGATGTTCAAGTAAAAAATCTTATAATTTTACAAATTGAACTATAGAGATGTTTTTCAGTTTTTTTTTATAAGTAATCATATTTTTAAAAAAAGGTGATATCCAAATTGTGGGATTATGCAGCTTTAAATTCTTTTGCTTTTCAAAAAATTTATTTTAATTTTTTTCATATATTATACCACTTTCTGGTATTCTATGAAACTTCAGTGTTAAGTAACATACTGCACATATTCTCCATGATAACACAACAAGGTCAAATAAAGGATGACTAATTTAACCAGGAAAAATAGTGTCTGTCCATTTTGTTGTCATACTAAACACACAAGCAGAAGGACTGTTAGTTCCATAACAAAGTCGGTGTATTAAACAGTACTATCTGATTCTTTTTGGGAGAGAAGAGAAATTAATTGGCATATAAAGGGAGGACAAAGAGGGAAAAAGTTTGGGCACAGTCAGTAAAATTAAAAACGTCTCCATCATAAATTCAAGCTAAAAGGGTAATAAACTGATGGCATGCCTGGAATCACACTCAAAAGGTGGAGAAGATTCCTTCAGGTATTCCTCCTGATTAAGCCGGAGTCAATGTGCAAACTGGCAACAGCCGGTTAGGGGAGCAGTCTTGTGCCACATTGCCTGGAGGAACCATCTGATGGTACAAGACCTGCGCATGGTTCCATGAATTTGCTGATAATCCTATTGCACAATGGTGAGGGTCTGTGCCTGACACGTTACCAATAGTTAATTTGATTAGTTTGAAAATCACGACTATGACTCAATCAGCGCCAGAAGAAATGTAGCTATTTGTTCATTCCCCCACCTTCCATCCAACAACAACCCACATTTAGACAGTGCCTCTAATGTAAGAAGCATTCTGAGATGCTGCACAGAAGGAAATAAACAGGATAGACAGGGAAATGGCCGCTGAGCCATGGAAGGAAATATTAGGAAGAGTGACTGAAAGCCTGGTCAAAAAGAAGGCTTTTGAGAAGACTTTTAAAAGGACAAGAGAGAAGTAGAGAAGCAAAGGGCTCTAGAGGGGAGTTCCTGAGACTGGGTCCAAGGCAATTAAAGGATCTACAGCCAATGGTAAGGCAAAGGGAGGGGGAAATGTGCAGAAAGCTAAAGTCAGAGGACAAAACTCTATGGCTCTATAATCAATAACTTCAAAAGGAAATTGAATAGCCACTGGAAGGAAAAAAACTTCCAGGGCTACAGGGATCGAGTGGGGGAGTGGGACTGACTGGATAGCTCCGTGGAGAGCCAGTATGGACTTGATGGGCCAAATGGCCTCCTTCTGTGCTGTAAATGCCTCTATGACTCTATAATGGAAAAGGCATAACAATTTTGAGACAGTTAGAGTTCAATTATTAAAATGTGTCTTATGAAATAGGTACGTTGTAGATTATAACCATTCCTCACAGAATGTATCGAAGGTGTGGACCCAAGTATATCACCATAAAGATGTCCTCCAACTCCTCATCCAGATTATATTCAGTACCCCTACTCTATACCAAGTGGACTGAGGTTATTGGTTTGTAGATGTGGTTTCCAGGATTTGATTTAAGATTAAGCGATTAGAACCCTAACAAAGCATATCTTTTATATACGTCACTAGCAAACACAGCTTCAAAAGTTTCATATTTATTTGAGAGCTTTGTAGCTTAGAATTCATTTCTTTAAATGAAAGTCACCATGTGGAAACACAACTGCATGTTTAAAGCCTATACACATGTACAAAGACCTCTGATGTGCATATAAGCACATAAATTCAACTAATACTTTGCATATTAATAAGGTTATTTGAATATGGAAAGTACCACTGTGCTTAGACGGAACATCAATATCAGTAGCACATATGGTTGAGTACAGGTTAACAATCCATCCTCCAATCGTTTTAAGGAAAGTTTCTTTTGAAATCTTCTGCAGAATTTTCATGGGGTAACGTGGCTTGTCTCGGAACACTATGTGGAAATGAGACCACTATGCAAACAATTCTTCCCTAAAATTTAGTTCTGTCCATTGCAATAGTGCGTCAAAAAACTGAGATCAGATTGTACCCCTACAGAGCTCAAAGTTGGGGAATGTGAGGGCAGACAAACAATTGGCAGACAAAAAAATGTTTTTTGCCTCTGGATTCTCACTTTGAAGAAAAAATGCACTTCATAGCCTAAGCACAACCAATGTAAACCACCTCCTGGCTGTTAACAAAATAAATTCACTTTTACAAGCAGTAATAGATGCTCTTAGATTAAAACATGATGAACAATTATTTTACACAGACATAAAAAGTTTTTTTTTTCAAGTTTCTCAGATCACCAGCTTTTCATTACTCAAAGTACTAGTGTCCTCTTCATCCTCATATACACATGAACTAAGATGTGCCGGCAAATCAATTATTTGCTGCTCTGAAGCAGTTAACTCAAAACCAGAATTGTCATAAAGGAGAAAGTTGGGATCAGAAGGGAAGCTTTGACACCGATCTTGTCTGTACTGATGACGAGGCAATGGATTGCTCCGTGGATACCTCCAATTAGAATAGTTCTTGGAGTCGGGATCACTGACTTTAGCAGTTAATTTATATCGGTTAGTTGGTGTGCTCGACCCTCTTTTGCCTGTATAGGTTTCTAAGTTATTAATAACACCATTTGTCATTTGCTGATCACTTGCCAGCTCAGCTTTACAAGTCCGAGCTCCAGTTTGACTACTTTTCATACGATATTTTGAGGTCTCTGCTGTGAATGCACTGCAATTCTGGGCATGATGTTTGGCTGAGCTAGCAATATTAAATCTGGACTGAGCTGCAATCTTGTCACCAATGGATCTATCAGTCACAGTTGCTGCCCTGCAAATAGCTCTAGAGTGCGGCAGGGATGGAAGTTTCCGTGTACAACTGGACATACTTCTTTCTCTGTAGAACTTAATGGTTTTGCATTCATTGAAGCTAGACGTTCTCCTAAAATTAGGATTTCTGCCATATCCTCTTTCATGCATTTCTATCTCAGTTAACTTTTCACAGTGCCTGAACTTTCCAGGCCTAATTGGAAGTGTTTTATTACTTCCCTCACAAATAGGTACTGTGCTGCTTACTTGTGGGGGCATTTGGCATTGTAGGGAAAAGTCACTAAATGGTTCTGGAAATGGTGCAATCATAAAATCCATTCTATGATTCGCTTTTTCTGTTTGTTGTTTGTAGTAAATTGATTTTTGATCCAAAAATGGAGATTTAATACGAAATCTGTTCATGTTACTTTCCTCATTGTTTTCTTTGTCCAAAGAGGGCGCAGTAACAGTGCTGGAATTAGTTTGATCTACATCTGTAGTCGGGAGTTCTCCTTCATTAATGACTGTGTCATCCAGTGGGTGCTGTGTTACATGATAAACTTGAGTTGCTTCCGTTATCCCTTTCTTTTTCATTTCTTTCAATTGTTGATGTGCCAAACGGTATCCAAATATAGGAGGAATCACTTTCTGAGCACTTTGCGGTCCAAGGTTTTCCTCAGCTCGCGAGTCCTGATTTGGAATGAAATGCTGGCTTCTCCTGAAATTTAAAGGGATATTCATACCATCTTCTAGTTGAAACGGGGGCACATTGTCGGTTAAGAAGTCACGTTGAGGACTTAGATCGGAGAAGTTCCTTTCAACTTCAAGGCTTTTCCTGAAATTGTGTTGAGGTACAGAACCCTGTCTCACTGCACTATTGCAATTCTGTGTCTTATGTGATAGTTTTGTCCGTATGGTGATAGCAATGGTGGCAATGATTATCACCAAGCAGAGAGAAATGCCTGTGATTGTCACTATATTGCCTGTTTTATATGCTTGATTATGGACTTTTCCGGGATCTCCAGATTTCTGTTCTGTAACATGAAAGAAATTGAATGCTTAAATAAACAAACACATTGTAGGAACATGGGAACAGGAGCAGGCCATTCAGCTCCCCCCCGCCCACCCCCCCCCCCCCCCCCCCACCAAGCCTGTTCTGCCATTCAATTAGATCATAGCTGACTTTAACTCCATCTATCCACCTTGGTTCTGTAAACCTTTAATACCTT
Source organism: Heterodontus francisci (assembly GCF_036365525.1). Lineage (NCBI taxonomy): Eukaryota > Metazoa > Chordata > Chondrichthyes > Heterodontiformes > Heterodontidae > Heterodontus > Heterodontus francisci. The sequence continues at coordinate 31,192,331 of NC_090376.1, read as the reverse complement.
TACCTAACAAAAGTGTATCAATCTGTTTTGAAATTTTCAAGCGACATAGCCTCAGGCCTCAACAACTTCTTGCGGGAGATAGTTCCAGATATCCAGTACCCTTTGTGTGTAAAATTGCTTTCTGGCATCACCCCTGTATGGCCTAGTTATAATTTCAATGTTAGATCGCCTTATGCTGGACTCTCCCACCTGAGGAAATAGTTTCTCTCTATCAACCCTATCAACTCCTTTGTAAGCATCTGAAAAAACTCAATTAGTTCACCCCTTAATTTTCGATATTCAAGGAAATACAAGCCTCTTTAATGAATCTGTGGCAGGATTTACTGTGATTACTTCTAGTTTAGCCAAGATAGGCAATTAAAATCAAAAGATTTTCAGACAGTGCAGCTAAATGTGTCACCAAACATGCTAAGCACGTGAAATTAAATTTACCAAAATTGATTCTTTATTACAATTTTTTTCTATCCTACTCTTTTAGGCTCCCCTTCACTCATTAAAAATAGAGAAAGATATTAAAGATATGAAGAAAGTGCAGCAAATTAGATTACAATAGATAAGTCCAAAGTGGAATAGCACCACGGGCATTTCCTGCATTGACATTCCTTTGGTTTCCTATTTTATTGTAATTGCATGCCTCACCAATAATGTCAATTCTCTACCTAATAAAAAATATTTAACTTAGCAAAACTTTCTGTGTTCTCTAAACTTCATTATTTTGCTTATTGCATGTTTCTGTGATGCAAGTAATGTCGAAAACTGCAGATATCCACATCTACAGGGATTGTTTGCCTCAGAACATTAATGCTTAAGGGGAGATTTAACAGGGGTGTTAAAAATGATGAGAGGTTTGATAGAGTAGATGGGGAGAAACTACTGCCCTTGGCAGGAGGGTCAGTAGCCAGAGTACACAGATTTAACATTATTAGAAAGAGAACCAGGAGATGAGGGGTTTTTTAAATGCAGAAAAATGTTATGATTTGGAGTGTGCTGCTTGATAGGTCAGTGGAAGCAGATTCATTGGTAACTTTCAAAAGGGAATTGCATTTACACTTGAAAACTTACAAGGTAATGGAGAAAGAGCAGGTGAGTTGGACTAATTGGACGGCTCTTACAAAGAGCCAGCACAGGCAAGATGGGCCGCATGGCCTCCTCTTCTGTGATTTTATTCGTGTTTAAATAGTTTATTCTTTTTTATTAGTTTCAGTTTTCTCTCCTTTGAATTTTTTCCCAAGCCTCTCCTGAACATGCTAACTTATACTGGGACACAATGGGCTGGATTTTTGTTTGGGGTCGGGAGAATTTCTGGGTTCCAAACCCGCATTGCATCGGCATCAGACACCCAACACGATCTTTGTAGGGTTGGCCAGTTAGTGGTCGGGGAGTGTGCTCACGGTCCAATTAAGGACGGCGAGTGGGCTGTAAAGTCTGGAGGCCCTCCAGCAATGACACATCAGCAGCCCCACTGGCTGAGGTTGGAGCTGCCGATGCAGGTAAGGGAGAGAGCAAATAAGAAAATTTCAATTTAACAAGGCCACAGCTGCCGGGCCATCATAATGGAGGGGCAACTCCTTCACTACGGCCAGCAGCCACAGCTGTGCCCCACCAGCCATGACGTGTGCAGGGGGAGTAGGGGGATGAGGGGGTCCTTAGTGGGTTGGAGCACTGGCTCCACTACCCCACCCGGATTAACACCCAGAGGCCGCCTGCATCCCCTGGGCGTGTTTCGGCCGCCGTGAGGGGCCCAACTGCTGACTGGAAAATTCCTGTCAGTGTCTCCCCAGTGCCCTTTATGGGCCCTTACAGCACAGTGGCGCAGTGGTCAGCACCGCAGCCTCACAGCTCCAGCGACCCAGGTTCGGTTCTGGGTACTGCCTGTGCAGAGTTTGCAAGTTCTCCCTATGACCATGTGGGTTTCCACCGGGTGCTCCAGTTTCCTCCCACAGCCAAAGACTTGCAGGTTGATAGGTAAATTGGCCATTGTAAATTGCCACTAGTGTAGGCAGGTGGTAGGAGAATGGTGGGGATGTGGTAGGGAATATGGGATTAATGTTGGGTTAGTATAATTGGGTGGTTGTTGGTTGGCACAGACTCGGTTGGCACAGACTCAGTGGGCCGAAGGGCCTGTTTCAGTGCTGTATCTCTAAATAAATAAATAGCTAATCACACACCACCATTCACTTTTAAATTTGCCCAGAAGCAGGAACATGCCGGCAAACTGGCACGCACTCTCCGAGACCAATATTCCAGTCCTTCTGCCTTCAGGCCCACTTCCAACCCAAATCAAAAATTCTGCCCCACGAATTTAGTGCCAATCTCCAGTATCTCACACAGTAGCCGCAATGTTTGCCTACATAAAACAGTCAGTGTGCTTAAAAGTAATTCATTATATGTGAAGTGCTTTGAGATGTTTTGTGATAACAAACTTTATAAGCAGCAGTATTACTTTCTACCCAAGAAAACTCTTTGTTTATTTTGAAGGTCAATTTTAAAACTACTCACTTAAAACAATTGGAATGTGGTTGACTCTTAACTGCCCTCTGAAATGGCCTAGCAAGCCACTCAGTTGTTCCAAACTGCGAGAGAAAAATCTAAAAGGAATGAAACTGGATAGACCACCCGGCTTTGACCTAGGCACCGGAAATGACAAAGGCACACACAGCCCTGTCGACCCTGCAAAGTCCTCCTTACTGACATCTGGAGGCTTGTGCCAAAATTGGGAGAGCTGTCCCACAGACTAGTCAAGCAACAGCCTGACATAGTCATACTCACGCAATCATACCTTACAATGTCCCAGACACCGCAATCACCATCCCTGGGTATGTCCTGTCCCACCAACAGGAAAGACCTACCAGAGGTGGCAGCACAGTGGTATACAGTCGGGAGGGAGTTGCCCTGGGAGTCCTCAACATCGACTCTGGACCCCATGAAGTCTCATGGCATCAGGTTAAACATGTGCAAGGAAATCTCCTGCTCATTACCACCTACGGCCCCCCATGCCACAGCTGATGAACAGTACTCCTCCATGTTGAACACCACAGGTGGCAAGGGCACAGAATATACTCTGGGTGGGGAACTTCCATGCCCATCACCAAGAGTGGCTCGGTAGCACCGAGCTGGCCGAGTCCTATAGGACATAGCTGCTAGACTGGGTCTGCGACAGGGGTGAGGGAGCCAACAAGAGGGAAAAACATACTTGACCTCATCCTCACAAATCTACCTGTCGCAGATGCATCTGTCCATGACAGTATTGGTAGGAGTGATCACCACACAGTACTTGTGGAGACAAAGTCCCATCTTCACATTGAGGATACCCACCATTGTGTTGTCTGGCACAACTACCATGCTAAATGGGATAGATCTAGCAACTCGAAACTGGGCATCGATGAGGTGCTGTGGGCCATCAGCAACAGCAGAATTGTATTCAACCAGAATCTGTGACCTCATGGCCCGACATATCCCTGACACTACCATTGCCATCAAGTTGGGATATCAACTCTGGTTCAATGAAGAGTGGAGGAGGGCATGCCACGAACAGCACCAGGTATACCTAAAAATGAGGTGTCAACCTGGTGAAGCTACAAAACAGGACTGCATGCACGGCAAACAGTGGAAGTGGCATGCGATAGACAGGGCTAAGCCATCCCACACCAATGGTCCTGCCACATCCAGTCATGAGCGGTGGTGGACAATTGAACAACTAACAAGAGGAGGAAGCTCCTCAAAGATTCCAATCCTCAATGATAGGAGCCCAGCACATCAGTGCAAAAGACAAGGCTGAAGCATTTGCAACAATCTTCAGCCAGAAGTGCCAAGTGGATGATCCACCTCGTCCTTCTCCGGAGGTCCCCAGCATCACAGATGCCAGTCTTCAGCCAATTCAATTCACTCCACTTGATATCAAGAAACGGCTGAAGGCACTGAATACGGCAAAGGCTATGTGCCCTGACAACATTCCGGCAATAGTACTGAAGACTTGTGCTCCAGAACTAGCCCCGCTCCTAGTCAAGCTGTTCCAGTACAGCTACAACACTGGCACCTACCCAACAATGTGGAAAATTGTCCAGGTATGTCCTTTACACAAAAAAAAGGACAAATCCAACCCAGTCAATTACTGCCCCATCAGTCTGTGGTCGATCATCAGCAAAGTGATGGAAGGTGTCATCAACAGTGCTATTAAGCGGCATTCACTCAGTAATAACCTGCTCACTGATGCCAGTTTGGCTTCTGCCAGGGCCACTCAGCTCCTGACCTCATTACAGCCTTCATCCATATATGGACAAAAGAGCTGAACTCAAGAGGTGAGGTGAGAGTTACTGCCCTTGATATCAAGGCAGCATTTGACTGAGTGTGACATCAAGGAGCCCTGGCAAAACTGTAGTCAATGGGAATCGGGGGAAACTCGCCACTGGTTGATTTCATACCTGGCACAAAGGAAGATGGCTGTGGTTGTTGGAGGCCAATCATCTCAGTCCCAGGACATCACTGCAGGAATTCCTCAGGGTAGTGTCCTAAGCCCAACAATCTTCAGCAGCTTCATTAATGACCTTCCCTCCATCATAAGGTCAGAAGTAGGGATGTTCACTGATGATTGCACAATGTTCAGCACCATTTGCAACTCCTCAGATACTGAAGCAGTCTGTGTCCATATGCAGCAAGACCTGGACAATATCCAGTCTTGGGCTGATAAGTGGCAAGTTACATTCGTGCTGCACAAGTGCCAGGCAATGACCATCTCCAACAAGAGAGAATCTAACCATCTCCCCTTGACATTTAATGGCATTATCATCACCGAATCCCCCACTATCAATATCCTGGGGGTTACTGTTGACCAGAACCTGAATTGGACCAGCCATATAAATACTGTAACTACAAGAACAGGTCAGAGGCTGGAAATTCTGTGGCAAGTAATACACCTCCTGACTCCCAAAGCCTGTCCACCAGCTACAAGGCAGGAGTGTGATGGAATACTTTCCACTTGCCTGGATGAATGCAGCTACAACAACACTCAAGAAGCTCAACACCATGCACCAATTTCAATATTCACCCCCTCTACCACCAACGCACAGTGGCAGCAATGTGTACTATATACAAGACGCATTTCAGCAACTCACCACGCCTCCTTCAACAGCATCTTCCAAACCTGTAATCTTTACCACCTAGAAGGACAAGGGCAGCAGATGCATGGGAACACCTGCAAGTTCGCCTCCAAGCCACACCATCCTGACTTAGAACTATATCGCCATTCCTTCACTGTCGCTGGGTCAAAATCCTGGAACTCCCTTCCTAATAGCACTGAGCGTGTACCTACCCCACATGGACTGCAGCGGTGCAAGAAGGCAGCTCACCACCACCTTCTCAAGGGCAATTAGGGATGGGCAATAAATGCTGGCCTAGCCAGCGACGCCCACATTCCGTGAAATAATTTTTTAAATGCTCATTCTTTCCATGACCAATAGCTCTGGAAGCAAACTGGAGCAACCATTGCACTTGTCATTTTAAAACTTAGCCACTGTACTTTTACATTCCATCATTAGATCCACAAACGTCTGTCCACAATACCACTTCTTTTCATGAGTAATCCCATGGCTGGCATATCTCCCTTTCTCTTTCATTAGTTCAATAAGTCTTTGTTCTATAGCTGTTGCCTTGCTCTCTAAAAAAGAACGAATTGCTACTCTATTAACATCATCATCCTACATAGTTCTTTACTCATGTTTATCACTATTGAGTCCCCTATTACAGTAGTTCATTGAGCAGTATCCTCCTCTTCCATCACCTCTACCATTATATACATGTAATGCATGGAAGTGAGCAAGAAAAAGAATAAGGAAAATGTTTGAGAGCTTTGAATGTTTTCTTGGGTCGAACATTTACATTTGATGCATTTACTTACCCGTGCAATCCACAAGTGAACAATGCGAGACTTCTTTCTCTTCCCCACTACAACCGAATGTCCCTGAGAAGGATGCAACACATTGTCGGTACCTTTCACGCACTCCGTTGCCGCAAGTGACACTACACGGACTCCAAGACAGCCAAACACTCCCTCTTTCTACAGGCATGAGAAAATAGTTATTTTACTTTTCTCTTTGCATACACATGAGCATGTATTGTCTCTTGACACCGAATGTTTTCTTTGTATATACCTGCCTATTATTTCTTGAAAATATTCATGTTCGAACAAGTTTATAAATACAATATTGCGATGATTATTGATGGAATAATTATGCTTTGTGGTTACTTTATATTTTATGCTATTCCACAGGATTTACAAAAATATTTTATGAAATCCCCTCTTCCCCAAAATGGGTAAATGCACCATTTGCAAAAGGTTCAATCCCTGATCATAGGCCTGTGCTGAGTTAATTGATACCAAGTAGAGTGACAATGGGAGAATGCTATAGACGTAGGTTAAGGAGATGAAAAATAAGCTAGGGTGCTTATCCCTAGTGCAGTGACCCCTAAAGCACATACGCTAGGATAGTGAATGGCAACAGGACTGGTCTCAGATGTGACGTCCTGTGATCAAATAACGCTCACTGTTTGTACTCCCACATGAAAAATGGTGATTTAAAACCGTTTTAATTCAAACCGTTTCAGAATTGAGAGACTAAAGAGAGAAAATCAGAGGGAGAAATGAAGGAAGGAAAAAACAATCACAGTGCATTTTAAAATTTTCCCAATTCCTAGTTTATCCAGTGAGTAGATAGAGCAGGAAAGTCCACATTTTCCTTCTCAATTGTGCTGAGTTCAACACTACTAGAGGTGCTGCAGTGCCTTTGGGTTAGGGAAGGTAAACCTAGCCAGGGCTTGTGCATGCGTGTGCATGCATATACATACGTGTGTGTGTGACTGCCTATGTGTAGGTAGATGTTGGCTGAGGCAGGATTGGGTTTGGGCTAGTTGCTGCTACGGTTGAATAGCTAATACTCACTGTCAACATTGATGCAAGAATAATGACCGCTTAAGTAAGGTGTTGGAGCGTGATCCCACCTGTGGAATTATACCCCAGTTACTATCTTCAGGACAGGAGAGGGGAGAGAATTGGGAAGAAGTAATGAAAAAAAGAGCTACACTTACAATGTCCTCAAGATTATTGGTAAAGGCATGTCACAAAGCTTTTTTATTTGAAAAAGTACAGATCAATACCAGTAGGAAACCTAAAACTCCATAAGACAAACATTGGAAAGCCTGTGTGGAGTTTGCAAGTTCTCGCATGGGTTTTCTGCCGGGTGCTCCAGTTTCCTCCCACAGCCAAAGACTTGCAGGTTGATAGGTAAATTGGCCATTGTAAACAAATAGCCCCTAGTGTAGGCAGGTGGTAGGAGAATGGTGGGGATGTGGTAGGGAATATGGGATTAATGTTGGGTTAGTATAAATGGGTGGTTGTTGGTTGGCACAGACTCGGTGGTCTGAAGGGCCTGTTTCAGTGCTGTATCTCTAAATAAAATAAAAGAGTTACCTTATATAGAAACGCCCCAGTGCGATAAAAGTGGACGGTTGTAATAACTGGAACTAGCTATTTGACCAATAGGTGAAACCTGTAGTTTTCCACATTTATATACAGGATCTTGGGGACTGTCTGCCACAATTGAGTCTGAAAAGAGGGAGTGTAAGAAGTGTGGACAGTATGGATTGATACAAGCTAAACTGACACCACATGTGGTTTCTATGTCAGTGCTATGTGTAGGGGATTTCAATATAATTATAATGCATTGTGCAATGACAAGTGCAATGCGAAAAACTTTTGTGATGTATTATGGGATGGCCTGCATAGATACATTTTGTCTCAATTTGGCATTCCCATATCAGACGCTATTCCCTGACAAATCCAGTGGGCTGGGTACTCGTATGTCGGCCTCTGCCAGCACTGCCATTGAGTTGTTTGCTCAGAAGGGCAAAAGAACAGCCCGGGGTGACCTGTTTCCCCTCCCTAGTTCTCAGAAAGTGCCACAGCTTTGCTTATTACCTTAACCTGACACCACTGGTGACTTACTCATTCATTGATTGGTTAACGGAAACTATTCTTTAAACCGGTAGATTATTGTTGACATCGATGAAGAACGGGACAGTAGCCGGAACAGTCAATGGTGGTAAGTGTACGGATACAACTGCATTTTCCACAACTTCAGTACAAATTAAGTTACGAGAAAAATATTACATAATTGCAATATAATAATCTGCTAATACTGGATGCTGGTAACATGATAAAACCAATAATAAGTGTTGAATTTAATAACATAACACAACATATAACAACTATTAAAGGTTTGGAACAATGCAATCACAAAGTCTAGAAATTACTGCTGGCTGTATTAAAAGGTGAATGTGTTCACTTAGCATTTTTATTGTCTGCTATTTGACTGCATGTCTCTGTTAAAATAGCACACAAAGAAATGTCACACCAATACATCACTTGTTCATCCACTATTATCACCAACTCATAGACAGGTTTATGGTGCAATAGCATTAGGGAGGCTTGTTAGAGTGGGTGCTACAATTCGCTCAGCAGTTGTAGGTTAGGAAGTGGGAAAATCATCAGGACCCCACTTCTGCCTGCATCCAGCTTCCTCTGCTGAGAGATTTGTGTTTGTGGGATGTAAGGTGATTTCAAGCTCCTACTTGGCTGTGACATTAGCTAACCTACTGATACACTGAGAAGTTTGTAATATAGGCAGCAGGTGTCTCGCCCACCAGCTTCAGAGCCAGCGAGAGCCTGCATCATCTCCTTTTGGAAAGGCCCGCTGAATTAAGTGCAAATCAGGCACTTAAGTGGACAGCAGTGGGCCTTCCCCGGGATCAAGAACCCCAGGATTGGACGTTCCGTCCATGCAGGCCAATCAGAGGCTGGCAGCTCTTTTGCTCACCAGCACCATTGGAGAGGTGGTGGCTGCTGTGAGAAAGACACCCACCCAAGGCCCAGGTTGGTACTGGATCCCGGACTCAGATGGCGGAAGGGGTTTCACGGAGTGGGGGTTGCGTGAAGCGGGGGTGTAGGAGGTCAGCAGCAAGGACTGGGGGTGGCTCTCAGCGGGCTGCCCCACTTCCCAATGCCAGGTCCCTTGATCAGGCACTGAGCGCCTTTGAACAAGTTAACTCCCTCCTGAGAGCCAGCAAGCCATCCCGCATGGGTTTGCATGTCATGTGGCAACAGGCCCCCCGTGCCTCTGGGTTAATACCAGCGGCGGCAGGAAGAGGTCCTTAATTGGGCATTAATTGCTCCTTAAGGACCTCAGTTGGTAGAGGGGAGGGAAGGCCATCCACAGGCCTCGCCACCACGGATTTAATCAGAGTAGAGGCTGGAAAATGGCGGGGCCCCCACCTGCGACCATCCTGCCCAATTAAGTGCCCTCCCGCCTACAAACACGCCACGGAGGAAAGCATAAAGTCCAGCCCACACTATTTAACCTTACGCAGCAAGGCACTTGGGCAAAGTACTGGGGGGTCCATGGAACTACAGTAAGAATTGGAACCATTGGGAGAAAAAGAAAATCAGCAAAAGGAACTGTAGCTAAATATTTCTTTCAATTCTGATCAATACTTCTATAGTTACTACATTCTTTGATATGTGCATTGCCCAATTTTTTAAAATTCATTTTTGGGATGCGAGCGTCACTGGCAAGACCAGCATTTGTTGCCCATCCCTAATTGCCCTTGAGAAGGTGGTGGTGAGCCACCTTCTTGAACTGCTGCAGTCCGTGTGGTGTAGGTACACCCACGGTTCTGTTACGAAGGAGTTCTGTAGCAGTTTGATACAACCGAGTGGCTTGTTAGGCCAGCCATTTCAGAGGGCAGTTAAGAGTCAACTACACTGCTGTGGTGCTGGAGTCAAATGTAAGCCAGACTGGGTCAGGATGGCAGATTTCCTTCCCTGAAGGCCATAAGTGAACCAGATGGGTTTTTTCAACAATCCGGTAATTTCATGATCATCATTAACGAGACTAATATTTTATTTGAAATTTATTGAATTTAAATTCCCCCAGCTGTTTTGGTGGAATTTGAACTCAGGTCTCCAAAGCATTAGTCCAGACCTTTGGATTACTAGTCCAGTAACATTACCACTATACCATACCCTGCTTTGAAATACCTGAAATGGAGAATTAATTCGTAACGCATGATAATGACTCAGAATTTGCTCTAGTAATAACAGCAAGGCTGTAAAGTTCACCATTATTACTGGCTAAAGCTGACAGCAACTTCTGGCATTAAACACAGAAATTCAGAAGCTGCTGTCAGAGATACCCTGCATCTCCACAGGGTGCACTGTTGCAGTCTTCGTGGACAGAATTGTTTAGAAATCACTGATTTGTCATGAACCTAAACTATTTACCCATTATTCGCACTGTGAGGAGCAATGAAAATGTTAAGCCTTGTTCAATCAGGACTAACTGAGTTTGTAATGGCATACCAAGTCATAATTACTGCTGAACAATCTCTCTGGCCCTGGAAAACTTATTTTACAATTTTAGAGTCTCATTCCCTCCAAAGAACATTTAAAAATTACAGAAATCTAATGTTCTGATATTTGAGTTTCTACCTTAACCCTATGTATATGCCCCAATCTTTATTTTGCTTACTCTACAATTATTTAAATGTGATTTATAGTCCCTGCTTTTTAACTTAAGTGGCCAATTAAGGGGGCTCGTGGGGGAGGGGGGGGGGGGGTGTTGGTGTGGGTCTCTGCTTTGAGCACGCTATGGCCCATGGAGGGGTACCCCCAATGGCAATGCCTGCTCCTGCAGCAACCACCCCTCCCTGCCCTCACCAACCCCCCACCCCCACAGTGCCGGCACCCTTGACCCCACTTACCTGGTTGGGAGGGCATCCTGCTTCCATGGTGTCCTCTCTTCCAGGTGCAGTCCCAGTAGTGGCCACCGTTTCCAGTGTCGCTGCTGAGAAAGGGATGGCAGCCCCGATGGCAACTAATTATTTGCCCGTCAAGAGCAAAAGGGGGTCCCGCCAAAAGCCAAGGTGGGATCACCCCCTGCTTTTTGCCATCCCCTTGCCTCAACGACAAAATTCAGCCCTTTGTGGGCAGCTTTTCTCGAAGTGAGTGGTGACCGCCGTTCCTTCACCGCTGACCACAAAATTCAGGCCAATGTAATAGGCCCCCAATAGTTCCAATTGTTGGAAAGACAAACTATTTCCAGACATTAATTTTGACTGAAGTATATCAATGTGGTAATTTTTGTTTGAGATACATGTTTCAACATTAATATTCCACACTTTTCTCTTTTGACTAGATAGGGCCAGTTAGCAGACCAATGTAGGAAAGCATTGTAGTTACAGGGTGGTTCAATGAAATTTATCAATGGAATTGATAAATGTTTTAAAATGTGTATAAACAACCTATTAAGCTTACACAAATTATTTAACATCTACCACTGTACAGTATGTTCCCATAACCTAGCCACAGTGGTAAGTGGTTCAATGAAGTAACAGAAAGAGAAATCTGGAAGCACTGGGAGTAACACAAACCTGCGTGTCTCTGAAGTGTGACACAATTTACAGCTTTGGTGGGCGTGTGGCTGTTATTCAGAATATTAACATACTCAAAGCAGTAGTTATTTTTCCCAGTGTCAAACACAGAGCAGTTGAATTCAGTTTTGTTCTCCCTGGGGCGCAGCCACTTTTCAGCTACAAAACTATCTCTTGTAAACGAAGCTCCTTTCCGGATTTTATACACAGAAATCTTGCCTGGCGCACGGGCGCAGGGTGGTGTCACTATACCAACCTCTGCAGACGATTCACATGCAGCTGTTCTCAAATGGTCCACAAGCAGTTTATACCCAACAATTTGGGCAAATACCAGTGGCCCTTTTGACGAGATCACTGAATTGGTGCACGGAGATCTCAGTGAAATCGTTATGAATGCATCTTGGCTGAAATCAGTGCAATCAAATATCACCCACTGAGAATTGGACAGGTCAATTTCTTTATTTATCGTTTTCCTTACCACTTTGTCAGCATTATAAGTTCCAGGTTCATTCAAATCAATCCTTGTAACATCCAGAAATAGCGTCAAAGTATTTACTTTCCACGGGCATAAATACTCGTGAGTAAATACTTTGATCTGGAAGTTGCTCTGTGAGGCAGTTTTCCTTCCCACATCAATATGAAAGACTGGCCATTTGACCTGCAATAAGTCAGTTGTCCACTGGGCGGTGCCGTTGCTTGTGAAATCTGTGACTCTAAACTCAAAGTTGCCAGCGTAATTGAAATGAAAGCACTCAAATTCCACAGAGCTTTGGGATTGGTTTCCAGGGATCAGTTTTGTGGCGATAATTTGGTTTCTGTTAACATCTATGAGTGATACAGTTAAATTTTGTACGCTTGCATTGGCCAGTCCTTTGAAGTCAACATGAACAGTCTGGTTGCTCAGAGCCACATGCCAAGGTTGTCTTGAAAGTCGATATTTGATTTCGGCAAAAGCAGCTGCAATAAAAGAAAGGATATTACATTTAGATTTATTTCACAAAATGTTTGCATTTATGAGCCAATTATATTGCCAGCTTGCAAGCAAAGAGGTTCTGGATGCACATTAGTCAGATAGGCCATATAACGATACGAATTATGAGCAGAAGTAGGCCATTCGGCCCTTCAAGCCTGTTCCACCATTCAATAAGATCATGGCTGATCTGTTTCTGACTCGAATTCCACACTTCCATAAGGAGACCAAAACCGCACACAGTATTCGAGATGTGGGCTCAACAATGCCCTGTACAACTGAAGCATAACATCCTTACTTTTATTTTCAATTCCTCGTATTATAAAGGATAGCATTCCATTAGCCTTCTTTATTATTTGCTGTACCTGCACACTAACCTTTTGTGACTTATGCACTAGAACACCCAGATCCCTCTGCACCTCGGAATTCTGCAGTCGTTCTCCGATAAGTAATACTCTGCTTTTTTATTCTTCCTGCCAAAGTGAACAACTTCATATTTTCCCACATTATACTCCATCTGCCAGATTTTTGCCCACTCACTCAATCTATATTGATCTGCAACCTCCTTATGTCCTCTTCACACATACTTTCCTATCTATCTTTGTGTCATCCGCAAATTTAGCTACCATGCCATCGCTCCCCTCAACTAAGTCATTGATATAAATTGTTAAAAGTTGAGGCCCCAGCACAGACCCCTGCGGGACTCCACTCGTCACACCTGCCAATTAGAAAAGAACTCATTTATGCATACTCTCTGTTTTCTGCCAGCCAGCTAATCTTCTATGCATGTTAATATGTTACCCCCCTAGACCAGGAGCTCCTACTATGAGCAATAACTTTTTATGTGGCACCTTATCAAATGCCTTCTGGAAATCCAAGTACAGTACTTCAACAGGCACCCCTTTATTCACAGCGCATGTTACTCTTTCAGAAAACTCTAATAAATTGGTTAAACATTTTTTTTTTATTCGTTTCATGGGATTTGGGCACCGCTGGCCAGGCCAGCATTTATTGCCCATCCCTAATTGCCCATGCGAAGGTGGTGGTGAGTTGCCTTCTTGAACCAATGCAGTCCATGTGAGGTAGATAAACCGACAGTACTATTATGGAAGGGAGTTCCAGGACTTTGGCCCAGTGACAGTGAAGGAACGGCAGTATAGTTCCAAGTCGGATGGTGTGTGGTTTGGAGGGGAACTTGCAGGTAGTGGTGTTCCCACACATCTGCTGCCCTTGTCCTTCTAGGTGGCAGAGGTTGCGTGTTGGAAGGTGCTGCCTGAGTAGCCTTGGTGCATTGCTGCAATGCATCTTATCGCTGGTACACACTGCTGCCACAAGTTAACTGGCCTATAGTTACCTGTTTTCTGTCTCCCCACTCCCCCCACCCCCCCACTTCTTGAATAGAAGGGTTATATTTGCTACTTTCCAGTTGATGGAACCTTTCCAGAATCAGCAAATTTTGAAAAATTAACACCAACGCATCTACTACCTCATTAGCCACCTCTTTTAAGACCCATTGAAACCCATTTAACACCATTGAGATGGTCTTGTCTTGCTTCCACCAAAGGGATTGCACACCATGGTCTTCACACTGTGCTCAAGGCAAAAGGGATTCAAAGGGAAATTTTTAGCAAAGGTTGGCACAGAATTAATAACATTAAAGGACCTTGGCAAAGAAAGAGAGTCAGAAATAGGCCAGTAGTTGTAAAGGATGGAGGGGATGAGGTTAATTGTGTGAGGACAGAAGTGTTGACACTGCTGAAGCAAAGAAATCCATTTATGTCAGCAAGCATTGGGGCAATGAGGTATAATTGAGTGTTTAGAAGATGGGAGAAGATTTGATTGAGGGAACAGGGTGTCATGGAAAATACAAGCCTGGTGAAGGCAGTGGGGGAAAGGGGAGAATTTGTAGTGCAATAATGGGGATGTCTGAGATAAGGCAGAGGCTGGAAGGGGCAGGAAAGGAGAAGGAGATGGCAGCTAAGGCAGCTGTGTGGAAGATCTCAGGGACAACAAAGACAACTAATTCCTTGCTCTTGGCAGGTGAGGATGAAGGTTAGGGATAATGGATCAAAGAAGGCAGTTTGTCATTCAGGAGTTTAGGACTGTCCTTTATGCAGGATGATCCACCATAGTAGAGCTGGCCCTGAAGAGGACAATCTAGCAGTCCTTTAGGTACTCAAGCTGGATCTGGTGGTGGATGATAAGGCTGTGCATATGATGTGAAGTAGAGAGGTATAGCAGAGGGACAGGTGGGAGTCAGGGAGATTGAGGGACTTAGAGAGGATGAAGATGTCAGTCACTGTTAAGAGAGCTGCTGAGAAACCACAAGCAGCTGCAAAAGCAGCAAGATGAAGGAATTTGGAATTGGAGATGAGAGATCTGGAGGTAAGCTCTTTGAGGGAGCAGTGAGTGAGGATAGTGAATGGCGAGCTGGGAAGAGGGACAGCGAGACAGAAGAAGCATTGATTGAAGATGTCTGCATACTGGTAGACACCTCAGAGATTAAGGATATGGGTGAGGTTGCGAGTAGGGGAATATACATGCAAGGCAAAGTTGAGTGAAGACAAAAGGGCAGAGGGGGGAAGGGATAACCGAGCTGAGGTGATGGTTGAAGTCATCAAGTAAAGCCAGTTTTATGAGCAGATATTCAATTACAACCAGAAGGCAAAATATGACCACTTGAACTCAACCTAATAATGAAAATGAAAAGTTATATTTGAGCAATACCCAACATTGTGATTTACTGGTACAGCCTCTTAACTCTGATTTTAACAACAAAAATTGTGAAGTGCTTTTAAATACTGCATCTGTATATTACTTCCCACCATTACTCAATGTATCTCATATGGTTAGATCTTTGCACTGTCTATATAAAAATCAACAAACGAAGAGAATGGAATAAATGACAGATTAACGCTTGAACTTATTTTATACATTACTAAATAATATCTAATTATGACCATGGAACTTGTTGTTTAATGTAAATCAGTTACA
Organism: Heterodontus francisci; assembly: GCF_036365525.1. Lineage (NCBI taxonomy): Eukaryota > Metazoa > Chordata > Chondrichthyes > Heterodontiformes > Heterodontidae > Heterodontus > Heterodontus francisci. The sequence continues at coordinate 31,176,889 of NC_090376.1, read as the reverse complement.
TCACTGAGTAATTCAGTATAGGCAGTTTTGTATACACGTTTGATTCAAATTTAGTAATTTAGATTCTGATTTTGGAAACTGTAACAACAACTTACAAGATATCTGAAGGTGCTCTAGAAAGGAACATTATGGGGAATTAGCTCTGAAGCAAAAGAGGAAGGCTAGGAGAGGTGACTGAAGGCTGGATTGGAAAGGTAGGTTTTTGAGGAGGATTCTAAAGTAGGGCCGAGAGGAGAGGGAATTGGGGAAGGAGTTCCAGATAGGAAGATTGAGGTGACTGATAGCACTGCCTCTAACAATGGGGGAAAGGAAAGGGGAGATACACAAAAGACTGGTGTTGGGGAACCAATAGGTGCTGGAGGAGACTTATGGCTGGAGGAGGTTACCGAGGTAAAGAAGTACTGAGTCATGGAGAGATTTGAAGATGAAACAAGAAGCTTAAATTTAATGTTCTGGTGGTTGATGAGGCAGTGTGGGTCAATGAGAATGGAGGTAGTGGGCGTGCAGAACTTAGTGCAGGACAAGGAAAAATATCATTGTATTTTGGATAAAGTGGAGTGTGTGGAGTGTGGAGAATTGAAGATCAGTGAAGAGAGTATTGGAGTAATTGAGTCTTGAGGGGTCAAAAGCACCGATCAGGGTTCTGGCATTGACACACTCAACTGTATTATCATGTTCGATTGTTAACAGACTAGTTAATAGAGATAGAAAATGCAATTCAACTGAGCTGAGTTTTCAACTGGTGTGAAATGAATACATTACTATAGGAAAAACACTTTGCAGTGTGCAGGCAGTTGATTAATAAAAAAATATTCACACACTTTAAAATGATTCCAATGTTGCTTTAAATCACAATTTACCATGTGTTAATATTCTATAATAATCATGTGCACATTCAGTTGCCAAAATGACTAATTCAATAATTCATTATACTAAACCACATAAAATAGTGTATTACTGCAACAAATGATTAAGGAGAGTGTAAAGTGATGCATGACTAATTTCTGCATTACTTATTCCTGAAACGCTTCAAACTCCTCAAAACTATGTCACTCGGGGCCTGAAGTATCTGTTAAAGTAGTTTAATTAAGCTTTTTCTTTCCAAAGAATAATATTATATAAAGTTACATAAAGTAGCTCGATACAGTAAAATATCACAACATTGTAAATTTGTTCTGCAGTTGGATTTTAACATGATTTCCAATATTTTAAAACGTATTTAATTATTCACTTATTAGCCGTTTTATTCGTGGAAAAGCTGCTGTGGAGGTATAGCAGGACTGCTAAGAGGTCAGTGCTTACATCTGAAGCATTGAGAATCGGATTTCTCTGAAATGCACATTTTTTAAAAAAAGACTTAGAAATCCAAAATCTTACTCTGAATTCTACTACTATTAAAAGTGAAATCTTTAGAATGGCATAGTGATGCATTTGAACAGAAGATCATTGCTCCATTGAGAAAACCCATGCAATCATTCCCGTATTTCATGCGAGATTTCCAGATTATTCTCATTAAATGACCAAAGTTCTGGAAAATTGTCCATTTCCTTTTAAAAACACTTAAAGTTTTCTGTTTGACCACCCGGGAACAATTCACTTCAGTATTTATTGGAATGTTTAAAACCTGATTTTTAATTCTTAAATCTTTTAATTCTTAAAATGACCAGAGCTTCAGTTAAAGTGCAGTATCCATACGGCATTTAAGAATTATGTTTTTGTTGATCTTAAATTGGGGTTGCTGCAATAATATATTTACTTTGCATTCATTTGCTCTTAACTTGAAGACAATTATCCATCTATGAGATTAGCCTATAGGGTAACACCTTAGCTGCACCTAAATTAGCAGCTAAGAGCACACTATTAAGGAGCAATGAGACGATGAATAAGAATGGATCTCCTTCTTTCATGCTGTATTTTATACTTTGTAAAGGTTGCCCATAATAAAACAGCTGTTAAAGTAACTAAATCAATGTTTCTTAGTTGCTACTCACACAATAGATACAATATAAAAAAAAGACTTGCATTTACATAGTGCCTTTCACGACCTCAGGATGTCTCAAAGTACTTTAGAACCAATGAAAATACTTTTCAAGTGTAGTTACTATTATAATGTGGGAAATGCAGAAGGCAATTTGTGTACAGCAAGGTCTCACAAGCTCAAACATACATACAAACATACGAATTAGGTACAGGAGTAGGCCACTCGGCCCCTCGAGCCTGCTCCACCATTCAACAGGATCATGGCTAACCTGATTGTAACCTCAACTCCACATTCCTGCCTACCCCCGATAACCTTTCACCCCTTTGCTTATCAAGAATCTATCTACCTTTTCTTAAAAATATTTGAAGACTCTACTTCCACCACCTTTTCAGGAAGAGTTCCAAAGACTCAGGACCCTCTGAGAGAAAAAATTTCTCCTCATCTCTGTCTTAAATGGGTGATCCCTTATTTTTAAACAGTGACCCCCTAGTTCTAGATTCTCCCACCAGAGGAAACATCCTTTCCACATCCACCCTGTCAAAACCCCTGAGGATCTTATATGTTGCAATCAAGTTGCCTCTTACTTTTATAAACTCCAGTGGATTCAAGCCTAGCCTGTCCAACCTTTCCACAGAAGACAACTCACCCATTCCAGGTATTAGTCTAGTAAACCTTCTCTGAACTGCTTCCAACGCATTTACATCCTTTCCATCCTTCCTCAAATAAGGAGACCAATACTGTACACAATACTCCAGATGTGGGCCAACAATGCCCTGTATAAACTCCCTACTTTTAAATTCAATTCCCCTCACAATAAACAATAACATTCTATTAGCTTTCCTAATTACTTGCTGTACCTGCATATTAACCTTTTGCAATTCCTGAACTAGGACACCCAGATCCCTCTGCATCTCAGAGCTGTGCAATTACTCACCATTTAGATAATATGCTTCTTTTTTTATTCTTCCTGCCAAAATAGACAATTTCACATTTTCCCACAATTTACTCCATTTGCCAGATCTTTGCCCACTCGCTTAACCTATCTATAATCCCTTTGTAGCCACCTTATGTCCTCTTTACAACTGACTTTCCTACCTATCTTTGTGTCATCAGCAAATTTAGCGACCATACCTTCGGTCCCTTCATCCAAGTCATTTATATAAATTGTAAGAAGTTAGGCCCCAGCACAAATCCCTGTGGCACACCACTCATTACATCTTGCCAACCATTTATGCCTACTTTCACAAAACCATGTTGACTCTGCCTGATTAACTTGAATTTTTCTAAGTACCCTGCTATAATGTTTTTAATAATAACTTCTAACATTTTCCCTATGACAGATGTTAAGCTAACTGGCCTGTAGTTTCCTGCTTTCTGTCTCCCTCCCTTTTTGAATAAAGGAGTTACATTGGCTATTTTCCAATCCAATGGAACCTTCCCCAAATCTTGGGAATTTTGGAAAATTAAAACCAACACATCAACTATCTCACTAGCCACTTCTTTTAAGACACTAGGATGAAATCCATCAGGACCCGAGGACTGGTCAACCGCAGCTGCAAACATTTGCTCAGTACCACTTCCCTGGTGATTGTAATTTTGTTGAGTTCTTCCCTCCCTTCCATTTCCTGATTTACAGCTAATTCTGGGATGTTACTTGTATCCACTATAGTGAAGACCGATGCAAAATACCTGTTCAATTCATCTGCCATCTCCTTATTTTCTATTATTAATTCCCCAGGTTGACTTTCTATAAGACCAACGCTCACTTTGTTAACTCTTTTCTTTTTTAAATATCTATAGACATTCTTACTATCAATGAAGAGTGCAGGAAGGTGTGCCAGGAGCAGCACCAGGCATACCTCAAAATGAAGTGTCAACCTAATGAAGCTACAACCAAGGACTACTTGCGTGCCAAACAGTGTAAGCAGCATGCGATAGACAGAGCGAAGCAATCGCACAACCAATGGATTAGATCTAAGTTGTGCAGTCCTGCCACATCCAGTCGTAAATGGTGGTGAACAATTAAACAACTAACAGGCTAACAGGAGGAGGAGGCTTCACAAATATCCCCATTCTCAAAGGTGGGGGAGCCCAGCACATCAATGCAAAAGATAAGGCTGAAACATCTGCAACAATCTTCAGCCAGAAGTGCCAAGTGCATGAGCAATCTCTGCCTCCTCCTGAAGTCCCCAGCATTACAGATGCCAGACTTCAGCCAATTCGATTCACTCCACGTTATATCAAGAAACGACTGAAGGTACTGGATACTGCAAAGGCTATGGGCCCTGACAATATTCCGGCAATAGTACTGAAGACCTGTGCTCCAGAACTTGCCACACCCCTAGCCAAGCTGTTCCAGTACAGCCACAACACTGGCATCTACTCGGCAATGTGTAAAATTGCCCAGGTATGTCCTGTACCCAAAAAGCAGGACAAGTCCAACCTGGCCAATTACTGCCCCATCAGTAAAGTGATGGAAGGTGTCATCAACAATGCTATCAAGCGGCACTTGCTTAGCAATAACCTGCTCACTGATGCTCAGTTTGGGTTCCGCCAGAGCCACTCAGCTCCTGACCTCATTACAGCCTTGGTTCAAACATGGACAAAAGAGCTGAACTCCAGAGGTGAGGTGAGAGTGACTGCCCTTGACATCAAGGCACCATTTGACCGAGTCTGGCATCAAGGAGCCCTAGCAAAACTGGAGTCAATGGGAATCTGGGGGAAAACTCTTTGCTGGTTGGAGTCGTACCTCAGGCAAATGAAGATGGTTGTGGTTGTTGGAGGTCAATCATCTCAGCTCCAGGACATCACTGCAGGAGTTCCTCAGGGTAATATCCTAGGCCCAACCATCTTCATCAATGACCTTCCCTCCATCATAAGGTCAGAAGTGGGGATGTTCGCTGATGATTGCACAATGTTCAGCACAATTCGCGACTCCTCAGATGCTGAAGCAGTCCATGTAGAAATGCAGCAAGACCTGGACAATATCCAGGCTTGGGCTGATAAGTGGCAAGTAACATTTGTGCCACACAAGTGCCAGGCAATGGCTATCACAAACAAGAGAGAATCTAACCATCTCCCTTTGACTTTCAATGGCATTACCATCACTGAATCCCCCACTATCAACATCTTGGGGGCTACCATTGACCAGAAACTGAACTGGAGTAGCCACATAAATACCATGGCTACAAGAATAGGCCAGAGGCTAGGAATCCTGTGGCAAGTAACTCACCTCCTGACTCCCCAAAGCCTGTCCACCATCTACAAGGCACAAGTCAGGAATGTGATGGAATATTCTCCATTTGCCTGGATGGGTGCAGCTCCAACAACACTCAAGAAGCTCGACACCATCCAGGACAAAGCAGCCTGCTTGATTGGCACCCCATCCACAAACATTGATTCCCTCCACCACCAACGCAAGTGGCAGCAGTGTGTACTATCTACAAGATGCACTGCGGCAATGCACCAAGGCTCCTTAGACAGTACCTTCCAACACTGCGACCTCTACCACCGAGAAGGCCAAGGGCAGCAGATACATGGAAACACCACCACCTGCAGGTTCCCCTCCAAGCCACACACCATCCTGACTTGGAACTATATCGCCGTTCCTTCATTGTTGCTGGGTCAAAATCCTGGAACTCCCTTCCTAACAGCACTGTGGGTATACCTACCCCACATGGACTGCAGCGGTTCAAGAAGGCGGCTCACCACCACCTTCTCAAGGTCAATTAGGGATGGACAATAAATGCTGTCCTAGCCAGTGATGCCCACATCTCATGAATGAATTAAAAAAATCTGTTTTTGTATTTCCTGTACTCTAATTTTTCCCTCCCTAAAAATCTTTGCCATTCTTTGCTGCTTTTTATATTCTGTCCAGTCTTTTGATCTGCCACCCATCTTTGCGCACTTATATGTTTTTTCTTTAAGTTTGAAACTAACTTTTTTAGTTAACCACAGATGGTGCGTCCTCTGTTGTGGTAATGATCAGCTCGTCTGTTTTTTTGAGATGTTGATTGAGGAATAATTATTGACCAGGACACAACTTCCCTGCTCTTCTTTAAAAAAAAAGTGTCATGGTATATTTTACATCAACCTGAGAAGGCAGATGGAGCTTTGGTCTTATCTGAAAGACCGCACCTCCAACAGTGCAGCACTCCCTCAGTACAGCACTGTAGCTCAGGCTAGATTTTTGTGCTCAAGTCCCGGAGTGGGACTTAAACTCACAACATTGGGGATTCAGAGGCAACAACTAAATCAGGCTGACACCGAGTAACTTGAGTACTTGCTTACAATGCAGTACAATGGGAATTAAAATTGCTATTTTCATAAGGCGACATTCTAGCCTTTCTCGAATGTCATCTTCGCCGCTTTGCTTCAACTTTTTTTTATTGTTGCACATATTGAGACAATTCATCAAACCTCAATAATTCACTTGTCCCGTACTTGGATTCTTGTTGCACTCACCATATCCAGAGAGGGCGAGCAGCAGCACGTGTGTAAAACCTGAGAGCCTTCGAGTCAAAGGGTGTTTCATTCCGATCACTGGTGTGTGAACTCGGGGTCTCCTCACTCGTCATGTCCTTTCTCATACTCACAGCCTCATGATTATTGCAATGGTGCCGTTCCACACAAACAAAACCCTAAGGAAATCACAACCGAGCAAAATGCTTTTAAAAAAATCGAGTTCAACGCACCTTAATGACATATATAAATCAGAATAACTAAACATAACTGATTAGAAGAGTAAATAAGAAACAGAAATTTAATGTAAGCTACTTCAAAGGCGTTGCCAATCCCTCACTAAATAGTGAAAATATAAAATCAAGATTTCCTATTTGAAGATTGTGTCAATCATTCAGTTTATCAAATAAATTCGAGAAGATGACCTCATGCTCTATTTAAAATTCAGTAAGCATATCTTTCAAAATTTATTTAAGTCACTTGGAACACCAACAGTCCCGGTCTCTCTCTCTGTGACAGTCTGGATCTCTCTCTCTCTCTCTCTCTCTGACTGTCCGCTCATTCTCTCCCAGTCTCTATCTGGATCTCTCTCTCTGACAGTCCGGGTCTCTCTCCTCTGTCGTACAGTCCGGCTCTGTTCTGATCTTCTGGTCTTACCCCTGTGCGCTTGGACCGGTTCAGCTTGCCAGTTTTGCCGTTCTTCAGCATGGGGAAACTGTTTTTTGTTTAAAGCGGGACTATGTTGGTGGGCGGTGTCTTGCGGGCTCTTCCGTTCTAAAATTAATGGCATTAAGGAGTGGGTTCACAATGCTGGAACATTCACAATGTAAGGGCTATCTGTTGGTAAGGAAAGCAAAACTTCAGGTTTTTAACAGCTTCTGTTTCTAAATGACAAATATTAAACTCATATAGATAAAAATAATAACGCGATGATAAGAGAACGAAAGTGGGAGCGAAGCAAAAACAAAATATATATACAGATAATGGATTGGAAATGAGTTGCGAGCAAATTCTGGTTGAACGAGGAATTCCAGAACTTTGGGTTCTGATCGCCCGGCCACCGGTGGTGGAATGAAGAGAGTGGGGGATACACAAGAGGTCAAAGTTGGCGGAATATAGACTTCTCAGAGGGTTGTAGGGCTGGAGAGGTTACAGAGAAAGAGAACTGAGGGCAGAATGGAACATACAAGGATGAGGATTTTATTTAAGGTGTTGGGGACTGGGAGGCGGGAGCCACTGTAATTCAGTGAGCATAGGGATCATGGGCCAAAGAAAGATTTTGCGTTTCTATAGCGCCTTTCACAACCTCAGGGCACCCCAAAGCATGTTACAGTAAAGGTCTGCAAAGGAAACTCGACCTGAGCCCGAATGCCGGACCCGGAAGTCCGACCCGAGCATTTACCCATGTACTGATGAAGGGTCACTGACCCGAAACGTTAACTCTGCTTCTCTTTTCACAGATGCTGCCAGACCCGCTGAGTGGTTCCAGCATTTCTTGTTTTTATTTCAGATTTCCAGCATCCGCAGTATTTTGCTTTTATTATACTGATGTAAAGGCCTGCTACCCGATCGACCCCGATGGGATCCGACGACATGCGTCAGGTCGGGTTGGACTTCCAGGCATTCGGGCTTGGGTCGGGTTTCTTTTGCAGACCTTTATATTACAGTACATTATACAAGGCGTTCAGGAAAGATAGGGAAGGAAAGTGGGTAAGTACTAATTAAGGAGAGCAGTACAGTGCTGGAGAGAGAGGATGTCCTAGAGGGATCAAGGACAGAATCTATTTGATTAGAGCTAAGAAACAATAGAGATACCATTACACCACTGGGTGTATTCTACAGGCCACTGTCTATTGGGAAAGATAAAGGAATACTTCTCGTCTGTATTTACCTTGGAGAAGTTCATGGAAGCTAGTGAGTTCAAGGGAGGAAACAGCGATATCCTGGAGCATATCAACATTACAAAGGAGGAGGTGTTGGAGGTTTTGAAGCGCATTAAGGTGGATAAATCCCCAAGGCCTGACCAGATGTATCCTAGGATGCTATGGGAAGCAACGGAGGAGATTGCTGGGGCCCTGGCAGAGATATTTGTATCATCGTTAGCCATGGGTGAGGTACCGGAAGACTGGAGGATAGCTAATGTTGTGCCTTTATTTAAGAAGGGCAGCAGGGATAAGCCAGGGAACTACAGGCCGGTGAGCCTTACACCAGTGGTGGGAAAGTTATTGGAAGGGATTCTGAGAGGCAGGATTTATATGCATTTGGAAAGGCAAGGTCTGATTAGGGATAGTCAGCATGGCTTTGTGCGTGGGAAATCATGTCTCACGAATTTGATTGAGTTTTTTGAGGAGGTGACCAAGAGGATTGACAAGGGCAGGGTGATGGACGTTGTCTACATGGACTTTAGCAAGGCCTTTGACATGGTTCCGCATGGTAGGCTGGTCCGGAAGGTTCGAACACATGGAATCCAGGGTGAGTTAGCCAATTGGATACAAAATTGGCTTGGTTATAGGACGCAGAGGGTGGTAGTGGAGGGTTGTTTTTCAGATTGGAGGCCGGTGACCAGTGGTGTGCTGCAGGGATCGGTGCTGGACCCTCTGTTGTTTGGCATATATATTAATGACTTGGATGTGAATGTAGGAGGCATGATTAGTAAGTTTGCAGATGACACCAAAATTGGTGGTATAGTGGACAGTGAAGAAGGTTGTCTAAGGTTACAACAGGATATAGATCAACTGGGAAAGTGGGCAAGGGATTGGCAAATGGAATTTAACGCAGACAAGTGCGAAGTGATGTGTTTTGGGAAGTTAAACCAGGGCAGGACATATACAGTGAATGGCAGGGCCCTGGGGAGTGTTGTTGAGCAGAGAGACCTTGGGGTGCAAGTACATAGCTCCCTGAAAGTGGCAACAAAGGTAGACAGGGTGGTGAAGAAGGTGTATGGCATGCTTGCCTTCATCGGCTGAGGCATTGAGTACAAGAGTTGGGACGTCATATTACAGTTGTACATAACGTTGGTTAGGCTGCACTTGGAATACTGTGTGCAATTCTGGTCGCTGCATTACAGGAAAGATGTGATTAAGCTAGAGAGGATGCAGAAAAGATTCACAAGGATGTTGCCTGGTTTGGAGGACTTGAGTTATAAAGAGAGATTGGATAGGCTGGGTCTGTTTTCCCTGGAGTGAAGGAGATGAGAGGGGACATGATAGAGGTATATAAAATTATGAGAGGCATAAATAGGGTCAAGGATAGATTCTTGGGGGACTACAGAGGTAACAGTGAGAGGCCAGGAAGAGGAACCATTGCTGGAGATGCTCTGGCTATGATTGGATGGGTAAGACTGAAACCAAGTGAGGGCAAACCCATGCAGCTGGATAACAGAGCAGAGGCATTGAAAGGGAATTGTGTGCAAAACTGTATCAAAGGCTGCAGACAGATGAGAAGCATGAGGCAGGTGCACCACACTATCAGTCACAGAGGAAATAATTTGTGATTTTGATTATGGCTGTTTTCGTGCTGTGGCAAGGACAAAATCTTGACTGGAGAGGTTCAAACATAGAATTGCATGAAACATGGGCATGAATTTGGAAGAAAACAACACATTCAAGGACTTCGAAGAAAAGGAGGTTGGAGATCACGTTGTAGTTTGCAAGGACAAAGGGATCGAGGGTGGGTTTTTTGAGGAGGGTGGTTTTGAAAGGGATGGGGTCAGTATCCAGAGGAAGGGAATCTTTTGCAATGTCAGTTAGTATGAGGATTAGATAGGGAAGTTGGGGATGGTATGCAGCTAGTCTTGCTACAACTGTACATGGTATTGGTGAGATGGCACCGAGAGTACTGTGTACAGTTTTGGTCTCCTTACTTAAGGAGGGATATACTTGCATTGGAAGCAGTTCAGAGAAGGTTCACTAGGCTGATTCCTGGGATGAAAGAGTTGTCTTATGAAGAAAGAATGAGCAGGTTGGGTCTATACTCATTGGAGATTAGAAGAGTGAGAGGTGATACTATTGAAACATATAAGATTTTGAGGGGGCTTGACAAGGTAGATGCTGAAAGGATGTTTCCCCTTGTGGGGGAATCTGGAACTGGGGGAACTGTTTCAAAATAAGGGGTTTCCCACTTAAGACAGAGGTGAGGAGGAATTTCTTCTCTCACAGAGTTGTTAATCTTTCAAATTTTCTTTCCCAGAGAGCAGTGGAGGCTGGGTAATTGAAAATACTAAAGGCTGAGTGAGACAGATTTTGATCTACAAGGGAGTTAAGGGTTATGGGGGGCAGGCAGGAAAGTGGAGTCAAGGTCACAATCAGATCAGCCATGATCTTATTGAATGGTGGAGCAGGTTTGAAGGGCCGAATGGCCTACTCCTGCTCCTATTTCTTATGATCTTAGTGAAAATGGGGTTGAGAGCAGGAGATTGGCCTCAGAGACAAGATGAGCTCAGAGAGAGCATAAGGAGAGATTGGAGAGAAGTTAATGTGTTTATAGTTGAGACAGGTGGGAACTTTGAAGGAATATTGCCTTGGTTAGCAAAAGTGAAGGGAGGGATACAGCAGAGCCAGGTCTCAATTTCAGTGGCAACGAAGTGCATGAGCTATCCGCACTAGTTTTTGGAGGGGAGGGTAAGTGATTAAAAGAGACAGTTGATTAACAGAGAAACAAAGCCAGGGGTTATCTCTGTAGTCCAGGATGATTCTGGAGTCATGAGTGACAATTGTAGAATTTCTTTGTTGTGGGCTGGCCTCCTTTTCTCCTTCCAGTCAGTGTACTGAGAAGTGAACTATTTTCATTTAAACATTGTTAAGTTTGTTTTAAGTCAGAGGAAGTTATTCTAATTATTCATCAACTGTAGTTTTGTATAATAAAAATAGACTGCATTTTCAATGGACAAAGTGATCAACAACAGTTTTGGACTGGTGGCAAAAAATGCAGATGTTTTAATCACAGCCTCCATTCCCTTGTGAATTATGCAGTCCTTGGCACACAGCAAGAACAGCCGTTTTGACACAATAACAAGACTTAAACTACAAGTTAGAAAATGTACATAGCTTCCCCTATGGTTTCGTGAGTATTTGTACTATATGTAGTACCAACCCATACTAACTGAAATGTTCAAGACTCAGTCCTTTGTCTGTGCTGAGCGAGAGTGTTTATTAGGGTACAATCTTCTTCAGTGTCCTCGGGATAGGGTTTTGTTCTTCCTCCTATATTTTATCAGTAACTCCTGCTGGACGAGTCCTTGGGTGTATTTAGAGTAAGGACAGGATCTGACTGAGCTGCAGTCAAATAGTATTGCAACGGTTGGCATCTAGGCTTGCTTATCCAAAAAATCCAGTTTGATAAAATACGGGTGTCCATGAACCTTCAGAAGAGGGATCAGAGGGGGAGAAACTGGAAGGGGGGAATAAGTATTTACAGGGAACAGGAGGTTGCAGTGAACGTGTCTGAATTTCTTGCTACCAGTCCAAAGCCATTGTTAAAGCACTTGTATATGTAAAATCTAGTGCATTGTCATTAGACAAAACAGTGTTTGAGGAATAATTATTTACTCAAATTTAAAATAAATTAATGTTCATTAAAAACAATATATTTTTTTTAATACAATGACTGAGATGAGAAAAGCCAGCCAGGCCAGATCAGAATGATTCTCAAAACACTGCCCAAAGAATTAGCTACTCCCTGCTTGTCTATATCAGTGGTCCCTGTCAACTGGTGTTGTCCTACACCAGAGGAAAGTATAGTCAGGACCAAAATACTGCAGATGCTGGAAATCTGAAATAAAAATAGAAAATCCTGGAAATACTGAGCGGGTCTGGCATTTGTGGAGTGAGAAACAGAGTTAACGTTTCAGGTCGATGACCTTTCATCAGAACTGATGGCACTTAGAGAAGTAACAGTTTTTAAGCAAGGCAGGGAAAGGGGATGGCTGGTGCAGGGGGGTGGAGGCTAGGGAGATTAGGAAGGTGGTGAGAAGGAAGGAAAGAACAAAAGGGAAGGTCTGTGATAGGATGGAAGGCAGGAGAGATTAAATGGGATGATAGTGCAAGGCAGAAATGGATATAGTCAGAGTTTGATAACTAGTCTAATATCCTTACTGCCAATGTGTCACAGTAACCATAGAGAATAAATAGCTGCTACAACATCTTAAACACAGCTACCATTCGATTGCCAATTTGGTTTAGACCTTTGACCTGTTGATTCACTTATTCACATAGTCCTGAATTGTACTGAATTTCTTAATGCATAGCACAGTCAGCCATAGAGCTCTGGAGCCTTCAATATGGTATTGTATTCCAGATTCTGAGAAACTGGTCTTTTGAGAGATATCTGATGAAATGCTGGAATGTGACTTCCTCAGAGAATGCAACTATCAGGGAATGATAAATTAGCTATACAGGAATCTATCACAGAGGTATGTTTACCCTTGTTGCCTTTTAAAAAATATTTTCATCAGTTGCTTGTGAATGTTTCCAAAAATGAAGTTACTCCCTTTGTTGTTCTTGGCACGTAGTTGCTCAGAGGTGTTTGGATTCAGTTCTGTGCTCAGACCTGTGACTTGTCTCAGAAATTATCTCGGGCACGCAGACACCATAACAGTCACTGTCAGAGAGATAAATTTCTGTTGGATCTTGAGGAAATTGCATCGCTGGCAAGTGTTTTACTTAAGAGCAAGTAAATTTTATTTATTTCATAAATAATAGCTGTCATTTTATTTATCATTGTTATTAGTTAAATAATATTTATTTTTGGATAGCAACAGGGCCAGGAGAGTGCAGAGGAAAACAAAATTTCTGTCTTCAATAATTCAGGAAAAAAGTATACTGAAGTTAAAAGTGGTATATCATCACTTCTTACACAATCACTGTTCTGCTATTAGCAAAGACAGGAATTTCATCCCTAAGATGTCAAGCAACACGTGTAAAAATGTAATTTATAAAAATCTAATCCCAGTGGCCATTTGCTGAATAGGTACAAGAGATTCAACATTTTCCCCACTCCTCACAATTGTAGACTGTGGTTGAGAATCTGATTCCAATTTTAGCAACCAATTAGAATTCTTGAAATGAGTTATACTTTCAGGCAGTTCGTTCTGATAAATTGTTGGTTTGCTGAAGAAAGTATTTCTACTTATTTCTGTCTTCACCACAGAGAAGTAGTAAAATGATTAACATGCTTCCTTGTGCTTCAGATCTCTCCAGACACAACACATTTCAGAGCTTGTTGAGAATATCATTTGCAAAACAAAATTGTACATTTGTCTTTTTAAAATACAGAACCTTGGGAACTTATATATCACAATGATGGGAATTGTATTAAAATAAGGAATTTCCATGCTTTCCAGATTTCAAATTATACCTAAATATGTAAACGATATGGGAATTTTTACTTTTTATAAAAGGATCAAACCCTTCCTTTTTTGAATTAACTTTTCCCAGTACCTCAATCTCTCCAGTCCACACGAGCAGCTCAGTAATGACTGCCTCCATTCCCCCACAAAGCAGTATGCAAACCTTCTCCTGGCATTTTCAACATAAACATGGTTGTGATTAGGGACTTAGTTGCATAGAAATCACAGGCATAACACCGCATCCCACCATTCTATGGGATTGTGAGCCAAAGTGCCATGGCAGCATGCTGTAAAATGGAAGTAAATTGAAATACATTCTCACTCACTCTAACCTGTCCCCCTCTGAACTTGAGGCACTCCGTTCTCTCAGGTCTAACCCCGACATGGTCATCAAACCTGCAGACAAGGGTGGTGCTGTTGTTGTATGGCGTACTGACCTCTACCTTGCAGAGGCTCAACGCCAACTCACAGACACTTCTTCCTACCTCCCTCTGGACCATGACCCCACCACCGAACATCCAGCTACTGTCCACAGGACTGTCACTGACCTCATCTCCTCTGGAGATCTTCCCTCTACAGCTTCCAACCTCATAGTCCCGCAACCCCGGACAGCCCGTTTCTACCTCCTTCCCAAAATCCACAAACAGGACTGTCCCGGCAGACCCATTGTGTCAGCCTGCTCCTGCCCCACTGAACTTATTTCTTCCTATCTTGACTCTTTTTTCGCCGCTGCTCCAGTCTCTTCCCACCTACATCCGTGACTCTTCTGACGCCCTACGTCATTTTGACAATTTCCAGTTTCCTGGCCCCAACCGCCTCCTCTTCACTATGGACGTCCAATCTCTCTACACTTCCTTCCCCCAGACACTATGGACGATTTGAGGGCTCTCCACTTCTTCCTTGAACAGAGGCCCAACCAGTCCCCATCCACCACCACCCTCCTCCGCCTGGCTGAACTTGTTCTCACATTGAACAACTTCTCCTTCAACTCCACTCACTTCCTTCAAGTAAAAGGTGTTGCTATGGGTACCCGCATGGGTCCTAGTTATGCCTGTCTTTTTGTGGGATATGTCGAGCATTCTTTCTTCCAGTCCTACTCAGGCCCCCTCCCCCAACTCTTTTTCCAGTACATTGATGACTGTATTGGTGCCGTTTCCTGCTCCTGCCCCGAACTGGAAAACTTTATCAACTTTGCTTCCAATTTCCACCATTCTCTCACCTTTACATGGTCCATCTCTGACACTTCCCTTCCCTTCCTCGACTTCTCTGTCTCCATCTCTGGGGATAGGTTGTCTACTAATATCCATTATAAGCCCACCGACTCCCACAGATACCTCGACTACACTTCTTCACACCCTGCCTCCTGTAAGGACTCCATTCCATTCTCCCAGATTTTCCGTCTCCGACGCATCTGCTCTGATGATGCTACCTTCCACGACAGCACTTCTGATATGTCTTCCTTTTTCCTCAACCGAGGATTTCCCCCCACTGTGGTTGACAGGGCCCTCAACCGTGTCCGGCCCATTTCCCGCACCTCTACCATCACCCCTTCCCCTCCCTCCCAGAACTGTGACAGGGTTCCCCTTGTCCTCACTTTCCACCCCATCAGTCTCCATATCCAAAGGGATCATCCTCCGCCATTTCCGCCACCTCCAGCGTGATGCTACTACCAAACGCATCTTCCCCTCCTTTCCCCTGTCAGCATTCCGAAGGGATTGTTCCCTCCGCGACACCCTGGTCCACTCCTCCATTACCCCCACCACCTCGTCCCCTTCTCATGGCACCTTCCACTGCAATCACAGGAGGTGTAATACCTGCCCATTTACCTCCTCTCTCCTCACTATCCCAGGCCCCAAACACACCTTTCAGGTGAAGCAGCGATTTACTTGTACTTCATTCAATGTAGTATACTGTATTCGCTGCTCACAATGTGGTCTCCTCTAAATTGGGGAGACCAAACACAGACTGGGTGACCACTTTGCGGAACACCTCCACTCAGTCCGCAAGCAGGACCCTGAGTTTCCGGTTGCTTGCTCCCCCCTGCTCTCATGCTCACATCTCCATCCTGGGCTTGCTGCAGTGTTCCAGTGAGCATCAACGCAAGCTCGAGGAACAGCATCTCATTTACCGATTGGGCACACTACAGCCTGCCGGACTGAACATTGAGTTCAATAATTTCAGAGCATGACGGGCCCCCCATTTTACTTTTATTTTTAGCTATTTTTTTCTTTTTTTACATTTTTAACATTTTTTTTTGTATGTTTATTTCATTTCATCTTAGTTTGTTCAGTTTGCTTACCCACTGTTTTTTTTTCATGTTTGTGCTTGCTGCTGTTCAATATTCAGTGTATTAACACCTAATCTGTACTAATGCTTTGTCTTTCAACACACCATTAACATATTGTTTGCCTTTGCTCCGTGACCTTTTGGTCAGCTATGTGGCCTGGTCCAATCTAGACCTCCTTCGTTATCTCTTGCCCCACCCCCACCTCACTTGCTTATAACCTGTGACTTTTCTAATATTTGTCAGTTCCGATGAAGGGTCACTGACCCGAAACGTTAACTCTGCTTCTCTTTTCACAGATGCTGCCAGACCTGCTAAGTGGTTCCAGCATTTCTTGTTTTTATTTCAGATTTCCAGCATCCGCAGTATACTCTGCTCCTAATTCGTATGTTCATATGTAATCTCAGACTGTTATCAGGAAGAGGGATGGAATCGGTAGATAGGGAATGGAGTTTGGAGCAAGGGCCGAAAACAATGGCTTCAGTGGCGCAGTGGTTAGAACCGCAGTCTCACAGCTCCAGCGACCTGGGTTCAATTCTGGGTACTGCCTGTGTGGAGTTTGCAAGTTCTCCCTGTGTCTGTGTGGGTTTCCTCCGGGTGCTCCGGTTTCCTCCCACATGCCAAAGACTTGCTGGTTGATAAGTTAATTGGCCATTAAAAATTGCCCCTAGTATAGGTAGGTGGTAGGGAAGGTAGGGATGTGGAAGGAATATGGAATTAGTGTAGGATCCGTATAAATGGGTGGTTGATGGTCGGCACAGACTCGGTGGGTCGAAGGGCCTGTTTCAATGCTGTATCTCTAAAACTATCTGTACTATTGCTTTGTCTTTCAACACACCATTAACATATTGTTTGCCTTTGCTCCATGACCTTCTGGTCAGCTATTCTGTGGCCTTGTTCAATCTACACCTTCTCCTTTGTTCTTGCCCCACCCCCGCTTTACTTGCTTATAACCTTTGACATTTCTACTATTTGCCAGTTCCGAAGAAGGGTCACTGACCCGAAATGTTAACTCTGCTTCTCTCTCCACGGATGCTGCCAGACCTGCTGAGCATTTCCAGCATTTCTTGTTTTTATCTCCAATATATGTCTTTTTTTAAATCATCTTATCAAAGTTCACTTTTCTTTCAGTGATAGCTTACTTATGTAGTGCCTTTCAGGGCCTCAGGATATTCCAAATCGCTTTCTAGTCAATGAAGTACTCTTTGAAATGTAGTCACTGTTCCAATGTAGGAAATGTTGCAGCCAATTCGCACAACAAGGTCCCACAAAAAGCAATATGATAATAACCAGATAATCTGTTTTAGTGATGTTGGTTGAGGGATAAATATTGACATAATATTTACACAAATGAAATTCCAATTTTCCCAACTTAACAGGTTAGTTGACCTTAATAATTTAAACTTAATTCAGACCCATATTTATTAACTACACACAGAGCAGAATAACATATGCTTTTCTAAAGAAAAGGCAAATAACGTTATTTTTCCTGTTCTTTCTTCAGGCTCCCTTCCAAATGACTAATAAAACTGAAAAAAACTAAAGAAAAAGTTAGTTTTTACAGTTACATAAAAACTTCAACATTCTTACAACAACAAAAATTAAAGACAGCACTGCAACCTTGCAGTCCTTTAACAGTAGAAAATTGGATCTCTGCTAGGCATAGTCAAGGCCGAAGCCTAGTGCCTTTTCACAGTTTAAATAAAGATAAAACACTACACCAGCATCTTTAAGTTAAAATGTAATTCAGCTTTTATATCCCATTTCTGGGTGCACAATCTTAAATTGAAATGAACACACTCAACAATCACATTCACACTTTCTTAATTCCAAACAACTTAGAAATATTGATTTTTGTAATGGGTTATGAATTCAAAGTGCTACAAATCTGTGTTAAATTCCCATTCCCAAATCCAAGGAACACACAGCTTCAACTGATTCACAAACAAAACATGATTCAATTTTCACACAAAAGGTGTACATAGGGAGGACAAATAACAACCTTATACCTCTACTGTCAACAGCCAAACGACAAAGAGTTTTTTAAACTTTTTAACTGTGCAGAAAAGAGTACAAGCATGCACAGAGATTATAACATTTATTTGCGAAAGCTCCCAGCATTCAAACACTCAAACACATTACCTTAAAAACAGAACATTTTCTTCTCCTCAGACATTTCTTAAAAGTTTTTTAACTCCTGCTCTTTCTGCTTTTCTTGTTTTCATAGTAACCTTTAAATCTTCAATTTCCCTACTAAATAGTTCAGAAAAGCAGGTATCAGTATCAATGGGGCTGGCTTAATCGAAGGCTGTGGCTTCCCATCTACCTAACATGTATGACAACTTCTGCAAAATTCAACCACATCTTTCTGCAGGCCTGGTCAATACAAATGCTGTCTTATCCTGGCCTGAATACCCACATGACTTGCCACTGTAATCTCATGGGAAATCCTCAAAATTTCACTATGGTACCCCAGGGGAACAACAACTTGATGAACTATAACCCTATCCTTATCAACATTCCTCTGGGGAGCTCCTCACTTTCTCATTAGAATGTCATTCTTAATATAAAAACACTCAGGGACCTTTTCAGCTTCTGCCTCAGAACAAAAGAAACTATGAAAGTATGAGGGGTGAGTTGGCTATGGTGGATTGGGAAAATACATTAAAAGATTTAGAAACATAGAAAATGGGGGCAGGAGTAGGCCATTCGGCCCTTTGAGCCTGCTCCACCATTCATTATGATCATGGCTGATAATCCAACTCTGCAACCTGTTCCCGCTTTCACCCCATACCTTTTGATCCCTTTAGACCCAAGAACTATATCTAACTCCTTCTTGAAAACATTCAATATTTTGGCCTCAACTGCTTTCTGTGGTAGCGAATTCCACAGGCTCACCACTCTCTGGGTGAAGAAATTTCTCCTCATCTCAGTCTTGAAAGGTTTACCCCATATCCTTAGACTATGACCCCTGGTTCTGGACTCCCCCACCATCGGGAACATCCTTCCTGCATCTATCCTGTCAAGTCCTGTTAGAATTTTATAGGTTTCTATGAGATCCCCCCTCACTCTTGTGAACGCCAGCGAATATAATCCTAACCAACTCAATCTCTCCTCATACGTCAGTCCCACCATCCCAGGAATCAGTCTGGTAAACCTTTGCTGCACTCCTTCTATAGCAAAAACATCCTTCCTCAGATAAGGAGACCAAAACTGCACACAATATTCCAGGTGTGCCCTCACCAAGGCCCTGTATAATTGCAGCAAGACATCCCTGCTCCTGTACTCGAATCCTCTCGCTTTGAAGGCCAACATACATTTGCCTTTTTTACCGCCTGTTGCACCTGCATGCTTACCTTCAGCGACTGGTGCACGAGAACACCCAGGTCTCGTTGCATATTCCCCTCTCTCAGTTTATAGCCGTTCAGATAATAATCTGCCTTTCTGTTTTTGCTACCAAAGTGGATAACCTCACATCTATCCACATTATACTGCATCTGCCATGCAAGTGCCCACTCACTCAACTTGTCTAAATCACCCTGATGCCTCTCTGCATCCTCCTCACAACTCACCCTCCCACCCAGTTTTGTGTCATCTCAAATTTGGAGATATTATATTTAGTTCCATCATCTAAATCATTAATGTATATTATGAATAGCTGGGGTCCTAGCACCGATCCTTGCGGTACCCCACTAGTCACTGCCCGCCATTCGGAAAAAGACCCGTTTATTCCTACACTTTGTTTCCTGTCTGCCAACCAATTTTCTATCCATCGCAATACACTACCCCCAATCCCATCCATGTTAATTTTACAAGCTAATCTCTTATGTGGGACTTTGTCGAAAGCCTTCTGAAAGTCCAAATAAACCACATCCACTGGCTGGTAAACCAACTCTACTAACTCAACCAACTCAACTCTACTAGTTACATCCACAAAGAATTCTAGTAGATTTGTCAAGCATGATTTCCCTTTCGTAAATCCATGCTGACTCTGTCCGATTCTACCACTGTTCTCCAAGTGCTCTGCTATAAAATCTTTGATAATGGACTCTAGAATTTTCCCCACTTCCAATGTCAGGCTGACTGGTCTATAATTCCCTGTTTTCTCTCTACCTCCCTTTTTAAATAGTGGGGTTACATTAGCTACCCTCCAATCTGTAGGAACTTTTCCAGAGTCTATAGAATCTTGGAAGATGACCACCAATGCATCCATTATTTCTGGGGCCACTTCCTTAAGTACTCTGGGATGTAGATTATCAGGTCCTAGGGATTTATCAGCCTTCAATCCCATCAATTTTCCCAATGCCATTTCTCTACTCATACTGATTTCCTTCAGGTCCTCCCTCTCACTAAACCCTGTGTTTCCCAACATTTCTGGTATGATATTTGTGTCCTCCTTTGTGAAGACAGAACCAAAGTATGCATTTAGTTGGTCAGCCATTTCTTTGTTCACCATAATAAATTCCCCTGTTTCTGACTGTAAGGGACCTACATTTGTCTTCACCAATCTTTTTCCCTTCACATACCTATAGAAACTTTTACAGTCAGTTTTTATGTTCCCCGCAAGTTTACTCTCGTACTCTATTTTGCCCTTCTTAATCAATTCCTTGGTCCTCCTTTGCTGAATTCTAAACTGCTCCCAATCCTCAGATCTGTTGTTTTTACTGGAAAATTTGTATGCCTCTTCCTTGGATCTAATGCTATCTCTAATTTCCCTTGTAAGCCATGGTTTGCTACCTTTCCCATTTTACTTTTGTGCTAGACAGGAATAAACAATTGCTGCAGTTCATCCAAGTGCTCTCTGAATGTTTGCCATTGCCTATCCACCATCCTCCCTTTAAGTAACATTTCCCAATCCATCATAGCCTACTCGCGCCTCATATCTTTGTAGTTTCTTTTATTAAGATTCAGGACCCTAGTCTCAGAATCAATTACGTCACTCTCCATCTTGATGAAGAATTCTATCATATTGTAGTCGTTCATCCCCAAGGGGTCTCACACAACTGGATTGACAATTATTACTCTCTCATTACACAATACCCAGTCTAGGATGGCCTGTTCTCTAGTTGGTTCCTCAACGTATTGGTCCAGAAAACCATCCCGTATACACTCCATGAATTCCTCCTCTACGGTATTGTGACTAATTGGATTTGTGCAATCTATATGCAGATTAAAGTCACCCATAATTACAGATGTTCCTTTATCACATGTGTCTCTAATTTCCTGTTTAATGCCATTCCCAACATCACCACTACATTTTGGGCATTTATATACAATCCCCACTAATGTTTTTTGCCCCTTAGTGTTTCTCAGTTCTACCCATGCAGATTCCACATTGTCAGAGCTAATATCCTTCCTCACTATTGCGTTAATTTCCTCTTTAACCAGCAATGCAACTCCACCGCCTTTTACTTTTTGTCTGTCCTTCCTAAATACTGAATACCCCTGGATGTTCATTTCCCATCCCTGGTCACCCTGCAGCCGTGTCTCCATAATCCCGACTATATCATACCCGTTTACACTATTTGCACGATTAATTCATCCACTTTATTGCGAATGCTCCACGCGTTAAGACATAAAGCCTTAAGGCTTGTCTTTTTAACATTACTTGGCCCCTTCCCACTATTTCTCACCATGGCCCTGATTAATTCTGGCCCTTGATTTCTCTGCCTATCACTTTTCTTATTCCCCTTACTGTCTTTTGTTCTTGTCTTTGATCCCCCCTCCTCTGACTCCTTGCAAAGGTTCCCACCCCCCTGCCATTTTAGTTTAAACCCTCCCCAACCACTCTAGCAAATACTCCCCCTAGGACATCAGTCCCGGTGCTGCCCAGGTGTAACCCATCCAGTTTGTCCTGGTCCCACCTCCCCCAGAACTGGTCCCAATGTCCCAGGAATCTAAAACCCTCCCCCTCACACCATCTCTTCAGCCACATATTCATCCGATATATCCTGCTATTTCGACTCTGACTAGCACGTGGCACTGGTAGTAATCCTGAGATCACTACCTTTGAGGTCCTACTTTTTAACTTACTTCCTAACTCCCTATATTCGGCTGTTCACCCTCCCCCTTCAGAATGTCCTGTAACCGCTCTGAGACATCCTTGACCCTAGCACCAGGGAGGCAACATACCATCCTGGAGTCTCTTTTGCGGCCACAGAAACGCCTATCTATTCCCTTTACAATTGAATCCCCTATAACTATTGCATTCCCACATTTTTTACTCCTCCCCTGTGCAGCAGAGCCAACCGTGGTGCAACAAATTGAGCTGTTGCTGCTTTCCCTGAGAGGCCATTCCCCCCAATAGTATCCAAAGGAGTATATCTGTTTTGCAGGGGAATAGCCACAGGAGATTCCTGCACTGCCTGCCTAGTCCTCTTGCTCTGCCTGGTGGTCACCTTTTCCCTTCCTACCTGTGGAGTCTGAGCCTGCGGTGTGATCACCTCTCTATACGTGCTATCCATGATACTCTCCGCCTCGCGGATGCTCCACAGTGTCCCCAGCCGCCGCTCCAGCTCTGAAACCCGGGCTACCATTTGATGGTAGACAGGCAATGGTTAGTTTTTAAAGAAGTATTACACAGTTTACAACAATTATACATTACTCTAAGACACAAAAACCCAACAGGAAAAGTGAATCAACCGTGGCTAACAAAAGAAGTTAAGGATTGAATTGGGTCAAAGGACGTGGCTTATAAGGTCGCCAGAAAAAGTGGTAAGCCTGACAATTGGGACCAATTTAAAGTCCATCAAAGGAGGACCAAGAAACTGATAAAGGAAAGAGAGATTGTGAATCTAAACTAGCTAGAAATATAAAGGCCAACTGTAAAAGCTTCTTTAGGTATGTGAAAAGCAAACGATTAGCAAGGACGAATGTGAGTCCACTGCAGGCAGAGACTGGAGAGTTTGTGGCGGGGAATGAGGAAATGGTGGAGAGACTAAACAATTACTTTGTGTCTGTCTTCACGGAGGAAGACACAGAAAATCTCACAGAAATACTAAGGAACCAAAGGACTTGTAAAAATGAGGAACTGAAAGTAATTAGTATTGAAAAATTAATTGGATTGAAAATTGATAAATCCCCTGGACCAGATGAGCTACATCCCAGTGTATTGAAGGAGGTGGCTATAGGGATAGTGGATGCATTGGAGGTTATCTTTCTAAATGCTATAGATTCTGGAAGGGTTCCTGCAGACTGGAAAGTAACAAATGTAACTTTACTATTTAAGAAGTGATCGAGAGAGAAAACGAAGAACTACAGACCTGTTAGTTTGACGTCAGTAGTAGGGAAAATGTTGGAATCTATTAAAAAGGATTAGGTAACTGGATACTTGGAAAATAATGATATGATTAGGCAGAGTCAACATGGATTTGTGAAAGGCAAATCATGTTTGACAAACCTGTTGGAATTTTTTGAGGATGTTACTTGCAGCATAGATAAAGGAGAACCAGTGGATGTGGTGTATTTGGATTTTCAGAAGGCTTTTGATAAGGTCCCACACAGGAGGTTAGTAAACAAAATTGGTCTCCTTATCTAAAGAAGGATATACTTGTTACACGACCCGCTGAGAAAAGTGTCTAGGGGTCCCTCTCACCTTCACTTGGTCTTACTGTAACAAGGTTTAATTTTAAACACACCGTGTTTTTAGCTCCGCTTTGGTGAATCCTTGCTCCGCTTTCCAATTATAAGGCAAAGAAACCAGCACAAACAGGCTTTCTTAGGTTGAAAGAAGAAAAGTTGAAATTTATTAAACTTAAACTCTAATTCGGTTAACGTCTACGAATACACGATATGCCCCATGCTAGTATGCATATGCGATACACACATGCAAATAGAGACAGAAAAGAGAAAAATAAAGTGGAAAAGTTTGAGGCAATATCTGAAGGGTCATTGTTACGGTTCTTCGAGTTCACTGTATTGTCCTTGATTGTAGGTAGATCTTGCTTTTCATTGGGGCCCAGTATTCTTCTTAAACCTTGTTCGCTGTCGGAGACTTTTCTCTCTTGAGGTTCATGTGTCTTCAGTGAATTCAGAGACTTTTCAGAAAGAGATGGGAGCAGACAGGAGAGATCTTCTCAGTTCAGGAGCAAACAGACTTTCTGCCTTCAAACTCTCTGTGGCCAGTTCAAAAGAAAACCCTGGAACAGACGGTTAGTCATGTGACCAGCTGGTCTAACCAGTTCTGGCCCTTGTGGATTGCATTCTCCATAGCAGGCCCTGGAATGTGCTTCCTCACGTTCAATGTCCATTAGTATGTAAATGTTTTTTTCCAACCACAGCTGATCTGTTTAAAAAGTCATTTTCTCGCTCCAACAACAGTTAAAAATCAAAGTGCGTGATAAAATTGATGTGCCTATTTCTTGGCAGGTGGGGGCCTAGCATGACACTTACCACGAAGGGAGTGTAGCGAAGGTTCACCAGACAAATCCCTGGGATGGTGGGACTGTCTTATGAGGATGGATTGCAGAAATTGGGCCTGTTTTCTCGAGAGTTTTGAAGAATGAGAGGCGATTTCATTGAAACTTACAAAATTCTTACAGGGCATCTCAGGGTATATGTGGATAGGATGTTTCTATTGGCTGGTGAGTCTAGAACAAGGGGACGCAGTCAGATAATGAAGTCAGCGTGACTAAGGGAAAGAGTAGGCAGGGAGCAGATGATGAAAGCAAAGGGACTGGTGGTCTGAGGTGCATTTGTTTTAATGCAAGAAGTGTAGTAGGTAAGGCAGATGAACTTAGGGCTTGGATTAGTACCTGGGAGTATGATGTTATTGCTATTACTGAGACTTGGTTAAGGGAAGGGCATGATTGGCAACTAAATATCCCAGGATACTGATGCTTCAGGCGGGATAGAGAGGGAGGTAAAAGGGGTGGAGGAGTTGCATTACTGGTCAAAGAGGATATCACAGCTGTGCTGAAGGAAGGCACTTTGGAGGACTCGAGCTGTGAGGCAATATGGGCAGAACTGAGAAATAGGAAGGGTGTGGTAACAATGTTGGGGCTGTACTACAGGCCTCCCAACAGCGAGCGTGAGATAGAGGTACAAATATGTAAACAGATTATGGAAAGATGTAGGAGCAACAGGGTGGTGGTGATAGGAGATTTTAATTTTCCCAACATTGACTGGGATTCACTTAGTGTTAGAGGTCTAGATGGAGCAGAATTTGTAAGGAGCATCCAGGAGGGTTTTCTAGAGCAGTATGTAAATAGTCCAACTCGGGAAGGGGCCATACTGGACCTAGTGTTGGGGAATGAGCCCGGCCAGGTGGTTGAAGTTTCAGTAGGGGACTACTTTGGGAATAGTGATCACAATTCCGTAAGTTTTAGAATACTCATGGACAAAGACGAGAGTGGTCCTAAAGGAAGAGTGCTAAATTGGGGGAAGGCCAACTATACCAAAATTCGGCAGGAGCTGGGGAATGTAGATTGGGAGCAGCTGTTTGAAGGTAAATCCACATGTGGTATGTGGGAGGCTTTTAAAGAGAGGTTGATTAGCGTGCAGGAGAGACATGTTCCTGTGAAAATGAAGGATAGAAATGGCAAGATTAGGGAACCATGGATGACAGGTGAAATTGTGAGACTAGCTAAGAGGAAAAAGGAAGCATACATAAGGTCTAGGAGGCTGAAGAAAGACGAAGCTTGGAAACAATATCGGGATTGTAGGCGCAATCTGAAACGAGGAATTAAGAGCGCTAAAAGGGGTCATGAAATATCTTTAGCAAACAAGGTTAAGGAAAATCCCAAAGCCTTTTATTCATATACAAGGAGCAAGAGGGTAACTAGAGAAAGGATTGGCCCACTGAAGGACAAAGGAGGAAAGTTATGCGTGGAGTCAGAGAAAATGGGTGAGATTCTAAATGAGTACTTTGCATCGGTATTCACCGAGGAGAGGGACATGACGGATGTTGAGGTTAGGGACAGATGTTTGATTACTCTAGGTCAAGTCGGCATAAGGAGGGAGGAAGTGTTGGGTATTCTAAAAGGCATTAAGGTGGACAAGTCCCCAGGTCCGGATGGGATCTATCCCAGGTTACTGTGGGAAGCGAGAGGGGAAATAGCTGGGGCCTTAACAGATATCTTTGCAACATCCTTAAACACGGGTGAGGTCCCGGAGGACTGGAGAATTGCTAATGTTGTCCCCTTGTTTAAGAAGGGTAGCAGGGATAATCCAGGTAATTATAGACCGGTGAGCCTGACGTCAGTGGTAGGGAAGCTGCTGGAGAAGATACTGAGGGATAGGATCTATTCCCATTTGGAAGAAAATGGGCTTATCAGTGATAGGCAACATGGTTTTGTGCAGGGAAGGTCATGTCTTACCAACTTAATAGAATTCTTTGAGGAAGTGACAAAGTTGATTGATGAGGGAAGGGCTGTCGATGTCATATACATGGACTTCAGTAAGGCGTTTGATAAGGTTCCCCATGGTAGGCTGATGGAGAAAGTGAAGGTGCATGGGGTCCAAGGTGTACTAGCTAGATGGATAAAGAACTGGCTGGGCAACAGGAGACAGAGAGTAGCAGTGGAAGGGAGTTTCTCAAAATGGAGACGTGTAACCAGTGGTGTTCCACGGGGATCCGTGCTGGGACCACTGTTGTTTGTGATACACATAAATGATTTGGAGGAAAGTATAGGTGGTCTAATTAGCAAGTTTGCAGACGACACTAAGATTGGTGGAGTAGCAGATAGTGAAGGGGACTGTCAGAGAATACAGCAGAATATAGATAGATTGGAGAGTTGGGCAGTTAAATGGCAGATGGAGTTCAATCAGGGCAAATGCGAGGTGATGCATTTTGGAAGATCCAATTCAAGAGTGAACTATACAGTAAATGGAAAGGTCCTGGGGAAAATTGATGTACAGAGAGATTTGGGTGTTCAGGTCCATTGTTCCCTGAAGGTGGCAACGCAGGTCAATAGAGTGGTCAAGAAGGCATACGGCATGCTTTCCTTCATCGGACGGGTTATTGAGTACAAGAGTTGGCAGGTCATGTTACAGTTGTATAGGACTTTGGTTCGGCCACATTTGGAATACTGCGTGCAGTTCTGGTCGCCACATTACCAAAAGGATGTGGATGCTTTGGAGAGGGTGCAGAGGAGGTTCACCAGGATGTTGCCTGGTATGGAGGGCGCTAGCTATGAAGAGAGGTTGAGTAGATTAGGATTATTTTCATTAGAAAGACGGAGGTTGAGGGGGGACCTGATTGAGGTGTACAAAATCATGAGAGGTATAGACAGGGTGGATAGCAAGAAGCTTTTCCCAGAGTGGGGGATTCAATTACTAGGGGACACGAATTCAAAGTGAAAGGGGAAAAGTTTAGGGGGGATATGCGTGGAAAGTTCTTTACGCAGAGGGTGGTGGGTGCCTGGAACGCGTTGCCAGCGGAGGTGGTAGACGCGGGCACGATAGCGTCTTTTAAGATGTATCTAGACAGATACATGAATGGGCAGGAAGTAAAGAGATACAGACCCTTAGAAAATAGGCGACAGGTTTAGATAGAGGATCTGGATCGGCGTAGGCTTGGAGGGCCGAAGGGCCTGTTCCTGTGCTGTAATTTTCTTTGTTCTTTGTTCAGAATAATGGCCAGGCCATTTAAGACTGAGATGAGGAGGAATTTCTTGACTCAGAAGGTGGTGAATCTGTGGCATTCTCTACCCCAGAGGGCTCTAGAAGCTTAATCATTGAGCAGGTTCAAGATAGAAATCAATAGATTTTTGAATACTAACGACATCAAGGGATATGGGGATAGTGGGGAAAAATGACATAGAGGTTGATGATCAGCCATGATCTGTTTGAATGGCAGGGCAGGCTCGACTGAATGAATGGCCTCTTCCAGCTCTTATTTCCAGTGATCATATGATCCTACACATTTGAGACAAACTTCTTAAATCAAGGTCTGCCTGTTGTGTGTCAATCAAAGATGATCGGCTAAACAATTCACCATTATAATAAAAGCAAAATACTACAGAATCTGGAAATCTGAAATAAAAACAAAAGGTACTGGAAATACTCAGCAGGTCAGGCAGCATCTGTAGAAAGCGAACTAACATTTCGAGTTAACATTTCAGGTCTGTGACCTTTCATCAGAACTGGCAAAGGTTAGAAAAGAATTGGATTTTAAGCAAGTTGTGTGCGTGTGTTGGGGCAGGGTGGGGGTGGTGGTTGGTGGGAAAGGGAACAAAAGGGAAGGTGTGTGACAGGGCAGAGGGCAGGAGAGATTAAATAAAGCTGTCATGGGACAAAGGCAAAGAGTGTGTTAATGCTTGTCATGAAAGACAAAGCATTTGTCCAGACAGAGTGTTAATGGCAGAGTAATGAGCAATGCTGTCCACATGAAAAAACAAGCACACAGTTAAAAATAAAATAAAAAAAGAGTAAAATAGAGGGAAAAAAAGCCAGTTATGTTCTGAAATTGTTGAACTGAAGGTTGATGCCGTGAGGCTGTAGAATGCCTAATCGAACGATCAGGTGCTGCTCCTCAAGCTTACGTTGATGTTCACTGGAACACTACAGCAGGCCAAGAACAGAAATGTGGGCATGAGAGCAGGGGGCTGCGTGTTGAAATGGCAAGCAACCAGAAGCTTGGGGACATGCTCATCTTGTTTAATCTTATGAGCCTCAGATCTTGTCACTACACAATCTGGGAAGTTTCCAGGAAATATCTCCTCCAAAACATCCATTTTAGCAACATCAACTGACTTTTCCAAAACTACTTGAGATGCCAATACTTTATCCCCAGCTAAGTCATTCCCTCGCAACAAATTCACCCTTTCAATATGCAAATCTGGGACAATTCCCACGTTACCGGACTGGTGACTATTTCACATTGCAAATTAACCTTATGCAATGGAACGGGTAAATAATGCCTCTCAATGCTCCACACATGACTTTCACATTCATGGTACTATTTTGGTGAAAATCTGCATCCTTTGCTACCATTAATGACTAAGCTGCCCCTGTATCTCTAAGCAGCACAATCGGCTTGCCTGCCTCATCTGACAAATATGGGAACACTGTACCACTGAACACAAACCTTTTATAACCTTCAGGGACTTGACTTAATTCATTAGCACACAGGGGATCACATTTCTGCTCACTATCCAAGAGCACCAAAGCCACTGGCTTGTCAACAATGCCACCAATTGGGGCATCCTTTTTAGGACAGGCTTTTGGTAAATCTACTACAGCTACTGTCTTGCCTTTCAACTTACAACACTATGATTTTACATGCCTCTTTTATTACAAAAATAACACGTTGGTCCTTTTGACTCAACCCTAGTCTCCTGACTGTTTTATTTTTACCACTCTGAAGGTTGCCTGTATCCTTTCCTTTACCCTTTCTCTCACTAAAATCAATCTCTTCTCATTATTCCCCCTCCTATCTTTCCAACTGCTCTGAAAGTTTCCAAACTGGGGCCTGTAATTACTGGGTCAATTTGAAACCATCCTCCATTTCTGTGGCATTCCTTACTTTACCAACTTTATGTTCTTTCAGGTGGGACCTTATTCCTGAAGAGACATTATTTTTAAATTCCTCCATTAGGATTACTTCCCTAAGGCTTTCACAATCTTGATCAATTTTCAGGGACCTATACCATAGATCAAATATAATTTCCTTCTCTCTAGCAAATTCCATAAATGTCGGGCCTTGCTTTTTCTTTAAATTCCTGAATTTTTGCCTGTAGGTCTCTGGTACCGACTCATAAGCAGTAAGAACTGCAGTTTTAACCACTTCATAATCACTCAACTGTTGCTCCAAAAGTGTTGACTATACCTCTAATGCCTTTCCCACTAACACACTTTGCAACAAAACTGCCCTAACTTTCCTTCGTCCAATGCCACTTTGTAGCAATTTTTTTCAAAGGATACTTTACGGAAGTGCTTACATTTTTTGTTAAATTCTTTGAGGACTCGTAATAAATGGTGGAAATGGATTTGATTTTGGAAGGCTGGAAATTTCATCGATGCTGGACTTTGTTTTGTTGTTGACAGTTCCCTGAAAGGACACTGAGATGTTGGGCTGCATTTTAAGAGTCCGACACCGAAATAGGCGGCGAACATAAAAAAATGCGTCCGACGTTCACCAGTGCCACGATTTCAAACATGGCAGCTCATTTGCATGACCATGGTGCCCACCCCCTGCGATGACATGGAGGGGGTGGGCGAGCTGTCGCCGGCATGGATGTCCGGCGCCAATGCACAGGCACCATTTTTAAAGAGCTTACAGCCTTTAGTGGAGATGGAAAAATTAAAGGGCCAGGTCAGTACAATGATCAAAAAATAGACTTAAATTACTGTTGAATTAATTTTCCCACTCTTTCCCACCCCCCCCCCCCCCCATGACATTTCAAAACATTTCTGCCCTTTTCCCACCCCAGAATCTGTTTCAGAATCTGGCCTATCCCCCCCCCCCCAAAAGTTCGGCACCTTTGCCCTTTATCCCTTCCTATCACACCCCCTGACCAATCTGCAGCGATGTCACCCCCGTTCCCCCCTCCTGCACAGAGAAACAATCTTCCGCCCTCCTCGCCACATGTCCCCGAACAGGGAATTGAAGGCTCGACATGTCGGCTGCCTGAATGAAGATCGATGCGGCAATTAAGGAGGCAACCTCATTAAATCAGGTATGTAAATAAGTTTACATATTGAAATGGGGGTCCCATCATTGAGTGGCAGCGCAGCTGCTGCAGCCGAGATTGGCATGGGGCCTATTGCCATCGGGCTCTTCCACACCGATCTTCATTGCCCCCCCTGCCAATGTTCCTGACAGCGGAGGGGCTTTAAAATTCAGCCCGTTGTGTTTGATAATAACCTTTACTGGATGGCACCTGCCTGAGGCTCAATAAACAGAAATCTTAGTGGCCTGGGAAAGATATTTACAGAGAACTGATATGTCAAAATTTGAGAGTCAGGAGGTTCTGACTGGCTGTTTGTGGTTTTGCTTCTGAGATATTGTTTTGGTTCAGTTAGGGTGTGGACAGTGTTTGAAAAGCAGTTGAAAATCAACCTGCCAAGAAAGAAACCCCAGCTCATCTTTTCTGGACTGAAGGGAGATTGTGTCAGCTCCTCTTTCCTCCTGCCTTCGGATAAAAAAAACTTTCCAAAACCAGAGTGTGATAGCAGAAGCCCCCCGATACTGTATCTCTCATGGAAAGCCTATGAGACTATTTCTCGACATCTCCAGAACGAACTGCTTCTGAAAAGATCCCAGTGATCCGTCACTGTATACCTGGACAGACCAAAAGGGATAACTAACATCCTTCCATCTCTTCTCATTTTTCTTCAAGAATTAGCAAGTATTTGGCCAAAGTATTCTTTTTTTTTTCTTTTTCTTTTTAACAGAGCTGTGCAGAGAGAATTTCTTTATTTTTTCCAGTGTGTGTGCGCGAGTTTGTATTTTAAAAGGGAATGTTCTATTTCAATGTGTGTGAATGCTTTGCTTCTTTACTGGATAAGTTTTGCTTTGTAATAAAGTGATAATTTTGTTGTTTATTAAAGAAATCTGATTGGTGCATTTCATTCTAGGATAAAGATTAGAGTATATGATTGACTGTATCGATCACTGGGTAAACATTTAAATGTATGTTGTGACCTGTGGAGAAGTGGAACTAGAAAAGACTGCACTCCTCCCACCTCGGTCATAACACACAAAATACATTTTTACATTCTTCCTGAATTTCGGCACTAAGCCAATATTCCTTGCCAAATCAAAACCATGAGTTAAATTGGATTCATCCTTAAACCTTCCTGTTGCTCCCTGTCCGCATAATCTAAGATTTTCTTTGTCCAGTTCAAATTTCCTGGCTTCCCTTTCTCTCAGAGCTCTCCCTTTTCCTTTTTGAGTTCAAGCTTTCGCATTTCAAGTTGTAATTGTCTTTTGCTTTCCTTTTCTTCCCTTTCCAATCTCTGCTTCTCTAACTCAATTTTTGCTAGTTCCACTTGAACATTAGCGGAAACATCCTCTTCTTTTACCAGCTTCAAGCAAGGAACCAATCCTTGGCTTATAGCCCCTGGGCTTATACTAACTCCTATGTGTGTTGATATCATAATCAAATCAACATTTCTCAACTCCTGCAATATACTGAGAGTCATATCTTCTCTCTCAAATTCTTGTATATTAATGGCACGCATATTGATTTCCCATTGAACCCAGCCAAAGTAAATGTGAAATCTTGTTTGTTTAAAACTCTGGAAAATTCCAGTTAATCCATTTTACAGCCTCTGAATTTGGATCCCAAACTTGAGCTTCCAAATTGTTACGACTTCAGTGAGACCCGTTAACGTTAAAAATACGAGATATGAATCCGACTAATTTAAAGGATTACCCGACAAGTTATCACATTTTAAGACTTTTAGTAAATGAAAACTAAATGAAAAATCCCTATGAACTAAAAAGTACTTTGTAAGTAGCTGATAACCCAAATTACAAGGAAAGGTATTTTCTTCACTTATTAAAATACTTGAAAACTTCACACCACACTTAAACCTTGATGGCAAAATCCTTGAGGTTAAAAGTCCTAAATTCCTCCCAGTTGCAACAGGTTGGCTCTCCCAGACCTTTAAAAAACCAATGTCCTCTTCACTCACTTCTCCGAGCACTTCCAACCTGGACATCTGCGAATAAGGTGATCCCTTGGTGATTCTGTTGGTCTTTTCCTTCCCCCCAAACCTCAACTTTTAAAAACAGGTTCAAGTCTTCGCAGCCTTTCTGAATCAGTCTTCTCTGAGAGTAGGTGTTCTCTCCCTGGAGGCTGCTACAACTGTTTTTCTTCCTTTCTTAGAGCCTGTCTGCCTTCAGAAATTTGTTAAATATACCTGGAATCAAAAGTCAATAGCTCATTGTCCTTTTCCAATATGTAAAGTCCAGAAGTCTGGTTTCAGCAGAGTCAACTGAGCCTTCCAATTGCCCATTGGCATTCTCAGAATCACTGACTCCTTGCTTAGAATCCAAAAGTCTGGGAGGGTGATACCTATTGTTCTTCAGGTGTTACAGCCCTGCAGTCTCTGTTTTCAAAAAAAGGTCTTGGATCTGTATTTTCCATTGTCCTGGATTTCTGTCTTATCTCTAAGCAGAGTGAATGTGACGTCTCTGACTCCATCTTAAACTTTTGAAAATCACAGTTTTAAAAACATAATCATGTTACAAAGTCCAACTTTCCTAATATGCAACCTGGTCAAATAGATTACAGATTTTGCCCATGATTTGCAGCATTTTAAGTTCGATGTGCTCCAGAATTCAACTAAAGATACAATTAGACTTCACAAGGAAATGTCCACAGATGAGCACTACCTTCACAGCACAGAATCCAAATGCCTAACCACCTACACATTCTTGTTACAAAATTAAGCTCTTTTTTGTAGACGTATTTGAAAATG
Source organism: Heterodontus francisci (assembly GCF_036365525.1). NCBI lineage: Eukaryota > Metazoa > Chordata > Chondrichthyes > Heterodontiformes > Heterodontidae > Heterodontus > Heterodontus francisci. The sequence continues at coordinate 31,143,448 of NC_090376.1, read as the reverse complement.
ATTTTGTTCTGCTGTGTGAACAACCTTTTACTTCTCTTTTGATCTTTAATACAAGTGCTCCCCTCATAAAAGTACCAATAGATTTAATGGCCGTAAACAGTACTACTTAAAATAGAGTTGCAAAGAAGATAAAAAAAAACCCTATTTCCCTAAATTTGATAGCATGTTCTAGTGTAAAAAATGCACGCAGTACTGGTTAATTGTGTAGGTCTTTTATTTGATTATCCAAGTAATTTTCCAGTGGACTGAGCTCTGATCTTTAATGCTTCAGCTGAGGATATCCCAGACAGGAGTTAAAAAGAAATGCAGAATTAACACACAAATAAAAATGGAGGAAAATACAAATCTTTATTTTATGGATCTTAAACTCTCCCTCCCCACTCTACAACCCCGCTCCCAACCCAACAGAAGTTCTCAAACTGTTTTAAACATATGCTGCCAATTTTAGACTTTTGCCATAGCAGCATATGCCTCTAATAAATGTTTAAAACTGAACAGTTGCATCCAAATTGATCTGCAGTTGCTGCATATACCATCTATTTTTTCCACAATAGATACAATGCATCACAATAAAAATCGGAGTGAGGGGGCAAATATTTTGCACAATGCGTTCAAATTTATGAGTTCATCCTGACATGGGGGGCGGGGGGTGTCATCTGACAGAAGCATGTATCGGAATTCCAGCTAACACTGCCCACTGACCATTTGGTTGGAAAATCATGGGCAGCGTGCCCCCAAATTTCCATTCTGCCCTGCAAGCAGGCAAGATTCCCTGCCGACTGCACAGACTCATAAAATTACTTCCATTAAGGAGGGTCGACCGAACTTATCAAAGGCGACTTAGGTATGTGTCATCGAAACTCAGCGGCCACCTATAAAGTTTAAACCCATGCGCCATTAATTAGTATATATCTCAAGTTGCGAATATGAAAAAATTGTGGTGTCCTGAATGAATGCTAAAAACAACTCCTTTCAAACTTCCAGGTCCATAAAATTGGAAAAGGACAAACTAAGAAGGGATTGAATTTCCTGGGTTTTGAGGACTGTTTGCCAGCACTCAGTGGGGCTGGGAGGGGGTTGGGGAAGAGGCATGTATGACCATTAGGCTGCAAGTTAAACATGCCTGCCCTAGTGTATCATGAATAGTGTAATATTCCTGCTATAATGACATTACCCATTTGATATAATTTTATCTACTGATCCCCAGCTTAGTTAGCCTCGCCCACATGTCTGACATTCATGGCTTAAATAATCTGCTGGCCCATTTCCATTTGCCTTTTTGAATTTTGTCCCTATTCAGTATATTACAGAAACAATATCAATCCAAAAGTTAATCAGGTGAAGCTATTAATTGCAAATCAGGCACCAAACAGTTATAAATTAGAGCTCCAGGAGTATCCATATCATTTAGTGCGTGTAACTGGCCAATTTTAAAAACACCAAAAATGACATTTTGTCCTGGTGTTCGTGACATACCATTCCATCCACTAAAATCCATAATGGTCTGCCACTTTGAAAGTATACTCACATTGCAGAGTGATGACCAAATCAGTTTTTTTTATTGAGCAAAGGCTGAACAATGACAGTACAAGATCTGAGATTCAACAGATCCTCTGCCGGATCTAAATTTCTCTTTCACTTAATCTTGGCTATGTCTTACTTCTGTATCTGTTCCCCTTTCTTTCATTCCCGCCCTATCCTCAGTGCTTTGACTTGATTTAAGCATATCTCTTCCATTTCCTTTTTGTCTAGGTCCTCCCCTTCCTTTGATTACGTGTCTCAAACATTTCTCCCACAGCCTCTTAATTGACATTGCCATCTCCAAGATTTTTTTTCCTGACTACTTCCTGGCCTTCTCTTTATACTTGTTTGACCCTATGAAGAAAAAAAAAGGAAAGCAGGGACAAAAGAAAATGTAACAAAATTGGAAATATATCAAAAAGGCAGTGTAATAAACAGACAGGGAGAACTATAAATTGAGCAAGTTAGAATTAAATAAGGGGAACAACACAAAATTCTAAATTAGAAAAAGGTGAAAACTGTAAAGGCAAAATAGTGTTTTGACAATGGCAAAAACATAAAAGATTCTAAAAACATTGTCAGATGAATTTTGATATATGAAAATTAAAGCAACCCCGCACATTGATTACTATTGGAACTTGAAATAGGGGCCTCACTTATTTTAAAAGCATAATTGAAAAAACCCTTTATAAACAGGAAGCTAAGAATTCAAACTTGTTGAAGTCTTACATTATAAGATTTAATTTGACTTAATTAGATTTTTTCATCAGGTTTGAATCCAGAAGTAAACCAGTTGCATAATGCTACAAAAAAATCCACTGCAACTCAAAGTAAAAGTGTAGCTAGGACCAAGGCTCTGGCTTATGCCCCAAACACACAGAGTAGAGTCCTGACCATCGTTTAGTTATCACTGTTATCTCTGACACACTGGTATTGAAGCATCTGAATTTAAATGCGCAACATTCAGAAGTTAATGGTCATCCAGTAATTCTGAGATACACCATGCACAGCTCAGTCACCGGGCTCCAAGGAAAATACAGCACAGATTTTCACAGGTGAATTTTCAGTCTTGTGTCAGAAACAAATTTGGGTAAAATCGCAGGCTTTCAACAGAGTCATCACGACACAGGTGCCCAAATTTCTCTGCTAGTAGTAGTCTGGGTTAAAAAAAAAATGAGAAGGCAAATGTATAATAATATTTGGTAAAATGTTCAAATGTACAATTCTGTAATAATTATTTACCTTTCTTTAGCTAGGAGTACAGAAATGCCCATGAGTTTAGCATACTCTTCAGAACTAATGAAACCTTTCTCGGACACCTATGTGCAGGAAGAAAAATACCATATAATTTATTGGACCGCTAGTTAGCTAAACAGTATTAAAAAAAAAGAATCTTAATACATACGCTCTGGTCATTTATTAAATGTGCCTTGCATGCAGTAGCTCTCTATACAAGTTTCTAATTCAACCATGTCACCAGGAATGGACATCCAGACACCAGATATTGTCCTCTAGGGAGATAGAAAATAAAGACAAGTTGCCTTGGGTTCTTCCTATCACCTCTTAATGGGCAAACAATTAGGCGCAGCTTGCATGCTTATCTCCCGAGGTGGGTCCAAGTATGTAGAATGGAAGGGTTATAGCATATTAAAGTAGCGTTCATAAACTTGGGGCTCTTTGGGGTAGATATTTTTCCCTGGTGGAGGTGCAAAACAGGAGGTATTGGATCAGCTGCCTGCAGTGAATAGAACTGAATATCAGGCACCGTGCATAACAGGCGGCCTTTCCAACACCATCTGCCTTTGCACCATCACCCGAGACAAATTTCTATATACCCTGTAATTAGGTCTGGTGTCATGTCATGGTTCATTTCTTGGTAGATCACTGCCTTGACTGAATATCCTATAACTGATTATTTAAATCTTTGGTTGTTTAAACATTAGTTTATTGACTATTAAAAGGAAAATTCCTTACAGTCTCCAGTGCTGAAGCAATCATTTCGTCTTCATTGTGGGACTGTAGCTGAACTACCATAACTCCACTATCAAAAATACGCAATCTGCCGAAAAAATAAATTAGTATTATTAATTGAAATACGCCTTTAAGTTTAGAAAAGCTGACAATCACTGCATTCGCCACGTATTCTCTGTATCTCTCTCTCATATTGTTAAGAAAACCCCATATGCTAAATGAGAAATATTAATTTAACCGGTTGGAAACTTACATTAGACTTTTAATGGGAAAAATACTACAGTAACTCTTGAAAAAACTGGCAGCCTAGATGGCCACTGCAATTTGCATCTGAAATACCAGGAGATTGAACTGGAGACAAAGTCTTACTAGTCTTACAAAATCTTACTAGTAAAGCAGATGAATTGAGGGCGTTGATTAACACATGGGAATATGATATTATTGCTATCACAGAGACATGGTTGAGGGAAGGGCAGGACTGGCAGCTCAATATCCCAGGGTATAGAATCTTCAGGCGTGATAGGGGAGGGTGTAAAAGAGGAGGTGGCATTGCACTGTTGATCAAGAAGTCAATTACTGCAATAAGGAGGGATGATATCTCAGAAGGTTCATCAAATAAGGCCATATGGGTAGAACTTAAAAACAAAAAGGCAGCAATCACTTGGCTGGGAGTGTACTACAGGCCTCCAAACAGTCAGGGAGAGATAGAGGAGCAGATATGTAAGCAAATCTCAGAGAGGTGTAAAAATAATAGGGTAATAATTGGAGGGGATTTCAACTTCCTCAATATTAGAGGGGATAGTATTCGTGTAAAAGGCTTAAAGGGGCGGAATTCTTAAAGTGCATTCAGGAGAGCTTTTCAAGCCAGCACGTAGAAAGTCCTACGTGAGGCGGGATGGTACTGGACCTATTCCTAGGGAATGAAGCTGGACAAGTGGTAGAAGTGGCAGTGGGAGAGCATTTCGGGGATAGTTACCATAACTCGATAACATTTAAGATAGTTAAAACAGATCTGGCCAAAGTGGACTGGGAGCAGCTTCTTGTAGGAAAGTCTACATCAGACCAGTGGGAGTCATTCAGAAAGGAAATAATGAGAGTTCAGGTCCAACATGTTCCCATAAAAGTGAAGTGTAGGACCAACAAGTCCAGGGAACCCTGGATGTCAAGGGATACATACAGAGGATTAGATACGGAAAAAAAGAGGCTTACGGCAGATTCAGAGCGCTGAAAACAGCGGAGTATAGAAAGTGTGGGGGGGGGGGTACTTAAAAAAGTAATTAGGAGAGCAAAGAGGAGGCATGAAAAAACACTGGCAGACAAGATAAAGGAAAATCCCAAAGTGTTTCATAAGTATATTAAGGGCAAGAGGATAACCAGGGTAAGAGTAGGGCCCATTAAGGACCAAAGTGGCAATCTGTGTGTGGAGCCAGAGGACACAGGTGAGGTTTTAAATGATTACTTTTCATCTGTGTTCACTATAGAGAAGGACGAAGTAGGTGTAGAGATCAGGGAGGGGGATTGTGATATACTTGAACAAATTAGCATTGAAAGGGAAGAAGTATTAGCTGGTTTAGCGGGCTTAAAGGTGGATAAATCTCCAGGCCCAGACGAGATGCATCCCAGGCTGCTATGTGAGACAAGGGAGGAGATTAAAGGGGCTCTGACTCAAATTTTCAAATCCTCTCTGGCCACCGGAGAGGTACCAGAGGACTGGAGGACAGCAAATGTGGTATCATTATTCAAGAAGGGTAGCAGCGATAAACCAGGTAATGATAGGCCAGTGAGTCTAACATCAGTGGTAAGGAAACTATTGGAAAAAATTCTGAGAGACAAGATTAATCTCCACTGGGGGAGGCAGGGATTAATCAGGGATAGTCAGCATGGATTTGTTAGGGGGAGATTGTGTCTAACAAACTTGATTGAATTTGTCGAGGAGGTGACTAGAGGTGCAGATGGGGGTAAAGCAGTTGATGCAGTCTACATGGACTTCTGTGAGGCTTTTGATAAGGTCCCTCATGGGAGATTGGTTAAGAAGGTAAGAGCCCATGGGATCCAGGGCAAATTGGATCCAAAATTGGCTTAGTGGAAGGAGGCAGAGGGTGATGATTGAGGGTTGTTTTTGCGAGTGGAGGCCTGTGACTAGTGGTGTACCACAGGGATTGATGCTGTGACCCTTGCTGTTTGTAGTGTACATTAATGATTTAGACAGGAATATAGGAGGTATGATCAGTAAGTTCGCAGATGACACGAAAATTGACAGTGTCGTAAATAGTGAGGAGGAAAGCCTTAGATTACAGGACGATATAGTTGGGCTGTTAAGACGGGCAGAGCAGTGGCAGATGGAATTTAATCCCGAGAAGTGTGAGGTGATGCATTTTGGGAGGACTAACAAGGCAAGGGAATATACAATGGATGGTAGGACCCTAGGAAGTACAGAAGGTCTGAGGGACCTTGGTGTACTTGTCCATAGATCACTGAAGGAAGCAGCACAGGTAGATAAGGTGGTTAGGAAGGCATATGGGATACTTGCCTTTATTAGCCAAGGCACAGAATATAAGAGCAGGGAGGTTATGATGGAGCTGTATAAAACGCTAGTTAGGCCACAGCTGGAGTACTGTGTACAGTTCTGGTCACCACATCATAGGAGGATATGATTACACTGGAGAGGGTACAGAGGAGATTCACTAGGATGTTGCCTGGGCTGGAGCATTTCAGCTATGAAGAGAAACGGATAGGCTAGAGTTGTTTTGCTTGGAGCAGAGAAGGCTGACGGGGGGAAGCTGATTGAGGTATACAAAAGTATGAGGGGCATTGATAGGATAGATAGAAAGAAACCTTTTCCCTTAGCGGAGGTGTCAATATCCAGGGTGCATAGATTTAAGGTAAGGAGCAGGAGGTTTGGAGGGGATTTGAAGAAAACCTTTCTCACCCAGAGGGTGGTTGGAATCTGGAACACACTACCTGAAGGGATGGTAGAGGCAGGAACCTTTGTAACATTTAAGAATTATTTAGATGAGCACTTGAAATGCCGTAACATACAAGGCTACGGGCCAAGTGCGGGAAAATGGGATGAGATTGGATGGGTGCTTGATGATCAGCGCAGACGCGATGGGCCGAAGCTCTGTTTCTGTGCTGTGCAACTCCATGACTCTATGACAAAAGTCTAACAAGAAGCCCAGCCAAGACAATAGCTTGCTCGAAGTGACAGAATTACCTAAAATGGCTTCATTAGCATGGCAGTCAAGGCAATCCTGACATCCTGACTTTGAAAGAGCAAACCCCCTCCAAGTATAAATTGACATCCTGGGGCATGTGGAGCCAATTCCTAACCTTGAATTTCATTGGAAGATTCCAGAAAACCTGAAGCAGCCATGTGACTCTCTCTCCATCTCGGGGCGAGCTGGTTTTGTTTCCTTTGGACAAAGAGACAGCAGTAACTGAATGCCCAGCAGCAGAGAAGGCTGCAGGTTTCCCTTTCTCTTTCTCCCCAGAAAACATCAAGTTTGAAAACCGTCTGCGACTGTGGTCCCCCCAAGCCTATAGACCTTTTCAGCCAGCGACCAGGGAAAAGAGAGCCAACTACAATTCTGCTTTCAAGAAAACCCTGAGCAAAGCAGGCCAACCACAAAGTGCACTTTGACCAGCGAGGACTTCAAGAATACAGCTTTGGCCGAGGACTACCAGATCATCCACTTCACAGACTGTGTATTTAAGTTCCATTTATTCTGGACTTTAATCCAACCACTAAATCTATTTTTCCCTCCTGTAATCTATTTGCGTGTGTATGATTCGCGTGCGAATGTGGCCATGAATGTGTAGGGTAACTTTTAGAATTTTTAAATCAGGGTTAGAGTGTTAAGTATAAACTTACCTCTTGTTTAAACTCAAGAAAACCTGTCCGATTGGTTGTTTCACAATCACAGTAAAGGTAAAAAGGTAAAACACTCACAGAGGTGGTAAGCACAACCACTGTTTGAAAGGAATAAACCTTGTTGCGGTCAAATACGAGGAAGAGCAAGAGGGGAGCCTGAGATTTCCTCCTCATCTGGATGTAACTATATATATATATTTCTGAGGTTGCGGATTCTTGGTTCCATGTAGCCTTCACCTAAATTGCCACTCTTCATGCGTGAGCCTCAACAGTCAGCGTCAACAAACTATTCTACCATGAAGGTCACTTTTAATAGATATGTGCTTCCCATTAGGACTTACTATATAGTGACCAGGAATGCTTACTCCATTCCATCTCCACCCGCAACACCACCACCTCTACCCATACTTAAGTTGTGAAAAGAGGATCTACTATGGAAGCAAATTATGTGGCGCATGGGTACAATGACCAGAGCAGTAGTGCTGATTTCACATGATCATGGTTCTGATACTGGAGGAATTGGCTGCGGTGAGAATGCTGGAGTTCGTTCACCTGTCTTTCCACTTAACTTGGAGTATCCTGCGGGATGTGGGCATCGCTGGCTAGGCCAGCATTTATTGCCCATCCCTAATTGCCCTCGAGAAGATGCCTTTGGTAGGTGACCCAAGGTGATACTGCCATATAGAAAAGTGGTGACGACAACAGCAATGCAGACTAAAGCCTTTGACCTCTTATGGAGGCTGTCAAAGACAAAGTAATGACATTTTTGGAAGGCTCTGCTGGCACAGCCAATTCTGCACTGGATCTCCACTTCAATAGTGACCTTTGAGAAAGGTAGCTGCTGATATATGGAAAGTGTTCAAAGAATTCCAAAGTCTCCCCATCAATAACAATAGCTGGAGATGTAGGTGCTTGTCTGGGGGAAGGGCTGATGGAGGATTTTGCTCTTGCTGATGTTGAGTGAGAGACCAACTCTTTTGTATGTGGAGTTGAAGAGGTTTAGGATGGTCTACAAATGCAGTCATCAGCATACTGTAAGTCGTGAATGTGCGGGAGAGTCACCGTAGTCTTGGCTCTCAGCCTGTTAAGGTTGAAAAGCTTCCCATCGAGTCGGAAACTCAATCATGATCCCTTGTGGGAATTGGTCACGAGTGAGTTCCATGACCAGGCTGAGGTAAACAGTGGAGAGTTGGCGCAATCACACAGCCCTGTCTGACACCTGTTTGATACGAAAGGGCTCGGTCTGCAAACCCGTTGCAAAGGAAGGTTGCTGTTATACCATCATGCAAGAGTCGCAGGACAGTAACAAATTCTGAACAGCCAAGTCTCTGGAGGAATTTCCAAAGAGCTTTGCGGTTGATGGAATCAAAAGTGTTTGACAGATCAATAAAGGCCATGTAGAGTTCTTTGCAATGTTCCAGACACTTTTCTTGGAGTTGCCGAGCTACAAAGATCGGATCTATGGTTCCGCTGGATAGCCGGAAATCACATTAGGTCTCCGCAAGTACTTCTTCGCTGACGGGTAGGTTCGGTTCAGTTCAGGAGAAGTCGCGAGAGAATTTTCCCCACAGTGGACAGAGGGGAAATACCCCCATAGTTCCCACAAATAGAGTTATCACCCTTCTTGAAAAGTGAAACATAATGACATGGCGGAAATCAGGAGCTAGGACCTGCCAGGACCTTTTCTTCCCAGATTTTTGTAAAAAGGTCTGAGAGATGGGCAAGAGTTCATGACCACCAGCTTTATAGATCTCTGCAGGAATGTTGTCCAGACCCCACATTCCTTGTTGCTCTTCATCTGTTGGATGCCTTTTGTATCTCAGCAAGTGTTGGCCCATAATGCACCATTACACCATATGATGCATTTACCGACTTCAATATCACAGTACTCAATCAGAAAGCATTTTTTTTGCTGTATACTATTGTTAAACAAAAGTTGTAAACAACTGAGTCCTGAAAGCACAATTTCTTTTTTACATTCTCAGGATGTGGGAGACACATTTATTACCCATCCTTAGTTCCCCTTATTGCATTAAGAGTCAACTACGAAAGCTAGCACTGGAGTCACAGAGTGGGCAGGTTCCCCTCCAGTAATCACTTCCCCACCATAGCCAATGTGCCAAATTATAATAGTAGTTAAAAATGAGGCTACAAAAATTACAATATTAACAGATCGTTATCTATTAACCTAAAAATAAACATACAAAAGCTGACCAATTGTTTCAAAAAGCTGATAACTCAGAAACAAGCTTGGTATACGCTGATGATAGGTTGTTACACTGGATGTACAGAGGGACAACAGGTGTATTGTGGTCTGAGACACAGATGTATCCAACAATCTAGCACTTCTAGTGGAAGGCTGTGGCAAAACCTGCTGGAATCATCCTTAATTTCTTGAGGAAAAATTAGGCAGTTGTTTAACCTGATTGTTTATAAGGTCATCAGTGGCACAGAAGCAGAATTCTCTCCCTATCACCAATTGACAGAGGTACAGTCCTTCTCTCAGACATCCTCCATTTCAAAGACACTCTTCACCCATTCTCCAGTTTATTCTCTTCCTCTTCACTTTAATTCACAGACATTCCTCTCATTCTTCAGTTGATTATTCACCCTCTGATGTGGGTGTCGCTGGGAAGGCCGACCCAACCCCAACTTCCCTTACTGGGAAGTGGCTTACTGGGCCACTTCAGACAGCAATAAAGAGTCAAGCACGTTGGTGTGGGTCCAGGTAAGGCTTTTTTTTTTTTAAAGTGACAACCTGATAACTTTTACTGATAAGATTTTATATCCAGATTTTAAAAATTTTTAAACTGAATTCAAATTCACAATTTGCCATGGTGGGATTTGAATTCACTTCCTCTGGAGTATTAGTCCAGGCTTCTGGATTGCGAGTCCAGTAACAATCACTACACTATCATACTCACTGTTAATCCTCAGACACTTCTCCCTCTCATCCATATTTCAAACTGGCATCAGCAGAAATATGTACTTGATAATCATGTTATTTACCATTGTTCTGGTTGCTGCTGCTCTTTTGCCTCAGCAGATAACTGGGAGTCTGTCAAATAAGCGCTGATCTCATGGAAGTGAATGAGACTAAGATGCAGCAGCTGTGTGTTCAGTGAGAGGACAGGATTATGGTTTTAAAATTTCCAAGTTGGCTCCTACATGCAAACTTCTGATACTATGGCATCATTGTTTTGGCTAGTGCTTTTGGAGTAATTTTGCAAATGCTGCCAAGCAGACAGCAAAATCAAAACACCTACCCTGAATTTCGACTCAACACAGGGCTGACCTTTTTTTCTGTCGCCTTCACATCGTGTCCACTTCGTTGGCTAGGAGTCTTCCACCTCACAGCAGGCCCTGTCTCTCGACTTCAGACCTCTTCTTTCACCTGGACGCCTCCCTCTGGCCTATTACTCTCTCTTGATCTTTTCACTGGAAACTGCCAGTGTGACATCAGCTATCTCAATTTCTCTGCTCCTCTGACTCACTCTAACCTATCGCCCCCAAAACTTGCAGAACTCTTCTTTCTGGTCCAACCCCAATATTTTCATGAAACCTGATGAGGGTGGCGCTGTTGTTGTTTGGTGAACAGACCTCTATCGCACGGAGGCTGAACACCAACTCTCTGACACCAAATTCTGTTTCCCCCTGGACATGATCTCACCACTGAATATCAAGCCATTTATGCTCAGATCATCACTACCCCCACTTAACCTGGAGACCTTACCCTCCACTGACTCTAACCTCATAGTCCCCTAACCCTGCACAGCCTACTTCTACCTCCTTCTCAAGATCCACAAACAGGACTCCCCCAGCAGACCCATGATTTCAGCCTATGCTTGCTCCACAAAACCTATTTCTTCCTATCTTGACTATTTTTCCACCCCTCGTCCAATCCAGTCTCGTTCAACTTTTATCAACTCTTCTGATGCTCTCAGCCACTTTTAACAGTTTCCAATTTCCTAGTCCTAGCCATCTCCTGTTCACCCTGGACATCCATTTCTCGAAACCTCCATCCTCCAACCAATATGACCTGCGTACTCTCCGCTTCTTCCTTCATGCACCATCATCCTCCTCCACCTGCCTGAACGTGTTCTTACAATGAACAACTTCACCTTTGATTCCACTCACTTCCTCCAAATAAAAGGTGTCACTACGGGAACCAGTATGGATTATAGCTACAGGATCCAGTCCTACTCAAGTCCTCTCCCTCAGCTCTCTCTCCAGTGCGTTAATGAGTATCAGTGCTGCTTCCAGTTCTCGCCCTGAACTGAAAAATAGCATTAACTTTGTTTCCAGTTTTCACCTTTCCTTGCCTTCACATGGTCCATCTCTAACTCTTCCCTTCCCTTTCCTGACTTCTCTATCTCCATTTCTGGGGATAGACTGTCAAGCAATGTCTCCAATTAGCCCAACGACTCCTACCACTACCTTGATTATAGTTACTCTCACCGTGCCTCCCGTAAGTATTTATTTATTTTATTTAGAGATACAGCACTAAAACAGGCCCTTCGGCCCACCGTCTGTGCCAACCAACAACCACCCATTTATACTAATCCTACATTAATCCCATATTCCCTACCACATCCCCACCACATCCCCACCTACCTACGCGAGGGGCAATTTACAATGGCCAATTTACCTATCAACCTGCAAGTCTTTGGCTCTGGGAGGAAACCGGAGCACCCGGCGGAAACCCATGCGGTCACAGGGAGAACTTGCAAACTCCGCACAGGCAGTACCCAGAACTGAACCCGGGTCGCTGGAGTGGTGAGGCTGCGGTGCTAACCACTGCACCACTGTGCTGCCCATATTCTATTCTATTCCATTCTCACAGTTTCACCAATGCATTTGTTCTGACAATGCCCCCTTCAACACCAGTGCTTCCGATATGTCTTCCTTTTCCATCAACTGAGGATAGTCTTCCACTGTGGTTGACAAGAGCCCTCGACTGTGCCTGTCCCATTTCCCGCACTTCTGCCCTTGCCCCTTTCCCTCCCTACACAATTTAAAATAGTTATCACCATTAATCTTCATTTTCCAGCATTGTGGAAATATCACAGTTATCTACAGACGAGCCATATTTTCAGCACAGAATGCTTATCTTGTTTCAATCATTTTCCAATAGTTCGGTCATTAAAAAAGAAATGCTCGATTAAGCTAGAGGGGGTGCAGAAAAGATTCACAAGGATGTTGCCTGGTTTGGAGGGCTTGAGTTATAAAGAGAGATTGGATAAGCTGGGTTTGTTTTCCCTGGAGCGAAGGAGGCGGAGAGGGGACATGATAGAGGTATATAAAATTATGAGAGGTATAGATAGGGTAGATAGCCAGAGTCTGTTTCCCATGGTAGGGGTGCCTAAAACTAGAGGGCATAGATTTAAGGTGAGAGGGAGGACGTTTAAAGGGGATCAAAGGGGTAAATTTTTCACACAAAGAATAGTGGGTATCTGGAATGAGCTGCCTGAGGTGGTGATGGAGGCAGGAACAGTAGTGACATTTAAGAGGCATCTGGACAGGTACTTGAGTGAGCAAGGCATAGAGGGATATGGATTTAATGCAGGCAGGTGGGATTAGTATAGATAGGCATTATGGTCGGCATGGACGCAGTGGGCTGAAGGGTCTGTTTCTATGCTGTACGACTCTATGACTCCCATTGAATTCCTCTATTCAACATAGCCCCACTTCCAGGTAACACTGCTTTTATTGGTGCTGTGATATAAAACGGAATATGCAAAATATATGCAAGAAACCAAGTTGATCCAACATCAGTAAGGTCGGTTGAAAGAATCAAAGCTCACTATAAAATGAGAAACTAAATATCCCTCCAGATGACATTATGCACACATGAGAAACTGGTATAAATCTTATAAGCCTACTTGCCTCATTGGTAGGTTTAGTGCCTCAAACATTTTGCAAGCATTGACTAAATCTTCTGGTGAGAGAAGCTAATGGAAACAAAACATAAGGATTAGAAGTTTCTTTGTAAAGATGTTAAAATAGCAAAAACTGTAAAATAAATGTGGGAGGAAATTTCTTTGCATTTTTTTTTTGAAGTAGACAGCAAAATCAAAACACTGAATTTCAAGCTCACAAAATAGTAATTGATGTTGGAACAATTTCATGTGGCAATGAGTGAACCTAGTTGAAAAGTTTTCCAATTTAATGCAACCAAGCACCAACCCACCCTGACTTCCTCCAGATGGTGAAAGTTCCGTTCCATTTTATGTAGAATTTTATGTTATTTGCCTGTACTCAGTCATTGGTTCAGAATATCACATTGCAAGTCACTTGCCAAAGCAAAGACAAAATATTGCAGATGCTGGACATCTGAAATAAAAACAAATATTGCTGGAAATACTCAGCAGATCAGGCACCATCTTTTTTTATTTGTTCACGAGATGTAGGCGTCGCTATTGCCCATCCCTAATTGCCCTTGAGAAGGTGGTGAAGTGTCTTCTTGAATCGCTGCAGTCCATGTGGGGTAGGTATACCCGCAATGCTGTTAGGAAGGGAGTTCCAGCATTTTGACCCAGTGACAGTGAAGAAACGGTGTAATAGTTCCAAGTCAGGATGGTGTGTGGCTTGGAGGGAAACTTGCAGATGGTGGTGTTCCCATACATTTGCTGCCCTTGTCCTTTCAGGTGGTACAGGTCGCGGGTTTGGAAGGTGCTGTCGAAGGAGCCTTTGTGTTGCTGCAGTGCATCTGTTAGATGGCACACGCTGCTGCCACTGTGCGTCAGTGGCGGAGGGAGTGAATGTTTGTAGATGGTGTGCCAATCAAGTGGGCTGCTTTCTCCTGGATGGTGTCGAGCATCTTGAGTGTTGTTGGAGCTGCACCCATCCAGGAAAATAGGAAGTATTCCATCACACTCCTGACTTGTGCCTTGTAGATGGTGGACAGGCTTTGGGGAGTCAGGAAGTGAGCTACTCGCCACAGGATTCCTAGCCTCTGACCTGCTCTTGCGGCCATGGTATTTATATGGCTACTCCAGTTCAGTTTCTGGTCAATGGTAACCTCAAGGATGCTGATAGTGGGGGATTGAGCGATCGTAATGCCACTGAATGTCAAGGGGAGATGGTTAGATTCTCTCTTGCTGAAGATGGTCATTGCCCGGCACTTGTGTAGCGCGAATGTTACTTGCCTCTTATCAGCCTGAGCCTGGATATTGTCCAGGTCTTGCTGCATTTCTACACAGACTGCTTCAGTATCTGAGGAGTCGTGAATGGTGCTGAACATTGTGCAATCATCAGCGAACATCCCCACTTCTGACCTTATGATTGAAGGAAGGTCATTGATGAAGTAGCTGAAGATGGTTGGGCCTAGGACACTACCCTGAGGAACTCCTGCAGTGATGCCCTGGAGCTGAGATGACTGACCTCCAACAACCACAAACATCTTCCTTTGCGCTAGGTACAATTCCAACCAGCGGAGAGTTTTCCCCTATTCCCATTGACTCCAGTTTTGCTCGTGTTTCTTGATGCCAGACTCGGTCAAATGGTGCTTTGATGTCAAGGGCAGTCACTCTCACCTCACCTCGAGTTTAGCTCTTTTGTCCATGTCTGAACCAAGGCTGTAATGAGGTCAGGAGCTGAGCGGCCCTGGTAGCTCCCAAATTGAGCCTCACTGAGAAAATTATTGCAAAGCAAGTGCCGCTTGATAGCACTGCCGACAACACCTTCTATCACTTTACTGATGATAGAGGTTAGACTGATGGGGCAGTAATTGGCTGGATTGGATTTGTCCTGCTTTGTGTGTGCAGGACATACCTGGGCAATTTTCCACATTGCCAGGTAGATGCCAGTGTTGTAGCTGTACTGGAACAGCTTGGCTAGAGGCACAGCAAGTTCTGGAGCACAGGTCTTCAGTACTATTGTCAGAATGTTGTCAGGAAAGAAACAGAGTTAATGGTTCAGGTCAATGACCTTTCACCAGAATTGGAAAAAAAAAATCAGAGATATAAACAGTTTTAAGTAACTACAAAGGCAGGGAAAGGAGGGAGAGGTGAAACCAAAAGGAAAGGTTTGTGATAGGGTGAAAGGCAGGAGAGCAAACATGAGAACAGAAACAGAAAGCAATGAAGGTGAACAGGTTAACAGAGATAAACAGAAATCCCATTGGGAGAGAAGAGCAAAACTTCTTCATTGATTTCATATTTCCAACATCTGCAGTATATTGCTTTTGTATTAGTGTTTAATTTACTGCCACTTCTCTTCCAGGAATGCCTTTTGCTCGTCTAATGGGATTTCTGTTTGTCTCTTACCTTGTTCATCTTCATTGCTTTCCATTTCCCTTCTCATACTTGCTCTTCTGCCCCATCACAGACCTTCCCTTTTGTTCTCCCGCCCTTTCCCTTCCCCCCCTACTTGCTTAAAACCTGTTAAATCTCTTTTACCAGTTGACAAATGGTTATCGACTTGGAACGTTAACTCTGTTTCTCTCTCCATAGCCTTTTGCTACACATCTCAGTCCCATAACTGCACTTTAATCAGCTTCAGAGGAAGGAGTGAGTTCAGCAATCAAACTGCCCTGAATATTAATGCTTACAAAGAACAAAGAACAGTATAGCACCGGAACAGGCCGTTCGGCCCTCCAAGCCTGCTCCGATCTTGATGCCTGTCTAAACTAAAACCTTCTGCACTTCCGGGGTCTGTATCCCTCTATTCCCATCCTATTCATGTATTTGTCAAGATGCCTCTTAAACGTCGCTATCGTACCTGCTTCCACCTCCTCCCCCGGCAGCAAGTTCCAAGCACTCACCACCCTCTGTGTAAAGAACTTGCCTCGCACATCCCCTCGAAACTTTGCCCCTTGCACCTTAAACCTATGTCCCCTAGTAACGGACACTTCCACCCTGGGAAAAAGCTATCCACTCTGTCCATGCCACTCATAACTTTGTAAACCTCTATCATGTCACCCCTCCACCTCCGTCGTTCCAGTGAAAACAATCCGAGTTTATCCAACCTCTCCTCATAGCTAATATCCTCCAGACCAGGCAACATCCTGGTAAACCTCTGCTGTACCCTCTCCAAAGCCTCCACGTCCTTCTGGTAGTGTGGCGACCAGAATTGTACGTAATATTCCCAATGCGGCCTAACTAAGGTTCTGTACAGCTGCAGCATGACTTGCCAATTTTTATACTCTATGCCCCGACCGATGAAGGCAAGCATGCCGTATGCCTTCTTGATTACCTTATCCACCTGCGTTGCCACTTTCAGTGATCTGTGGCCCATATCTCTCTGCCTGTCAATACTCCTAAGGGTTCTGCCATTTACTGTATACTTCCCACCTGCATTAGACCTTCCAAAATGCATTACCTCACATTTGTCCGGATTAAACTTCATCTGCCATTTCTCTGCCCAAGTCTCCAACCGATCTATATCCTGCTGTATCCTCGGACAATCCTCATCACTGTCCGCAACTCCACCAACCTTTGTGTCATTCGCAAACTTACTAATCAGACCAGCTACATTTTCCTCCAAATCATTTATATATACTACAAACAGCATAGGTCCCAGCACTGATCCCTGTGGAACACCACTAGTCACATCCCTCCATTCAGAAAAGCACCCTTCCACTGCTACCCTCTGTCTTCTATGACAGAGCCAGTTCTGTATCCATCTTGCCAGCTCACCTCTGATCCCGTGTGACTTCACCTTTTGTACCAGTCTGCCGTGAGGGATCTTGTCAAAGGCTTTACTGAAGTCCATGTAGACAACATCCACTGCCCTTCCTTCACCAATCATCTTCGTCACTTCCTCAAAAAAAAGCTAATGCCAGTTTTAGTCTGTTCCACTTTACACCTGGAAGCTAAATTTGAGCTGTTTAACAGACGTGGGGATATTCGCTAAAGATTGCACAATGTTTAATACCATTTGCAACTCCTCACATACTGAAACAGTCCATGTCCATATGCAACAAGACCAGAAAGCATTCAGGCTTGGGCTGATAAGTGGCAAGTAACATTTGCGCCACAAAAGTGACAGGCAATAACCATCTCCAACAAGAGAGAAACTCACCATCTCCCCTTGACATTCAATGGCATTATAATTGCTGAATCCCCCACTATCAATATCCTGGGGGTTACCACTGACCAGAAACTTAATTGGACCAGCCACATAAATACTGTGGCTACAGGAGCAGGTCAGAGGCTGGGAATTCTGCGGGTGCCACTTGCCTGGATGAGTGCAGCTCCAACAACACTCAAAAAGCTCGACATCATCCAGGACAAAGTTGACCGTTTGACTGGTACCCCATCCACCAACTTAAACATTCACGCCACCACCACCGGTGCACAGTGGCAGAAGTGTGCTCCACATACAAGATGCACTGCAGCAACTCACCAAGGCTCCATCAACAGCTCCTCCCAAACCTGTGACATCTACCACCTTGAAGGAGAAGGGCAGTAGGCACATGGGAACACCACTACCTGCAAGTTCCCCTCCAAGCCACACACCATCCTGACTTGGAACTATATCACCATTCCTTCATTGTCGCTGGATCAAAATCCGGGAACTCCCTTCCTAACAGCACCAGATGGACTGCCGCGGTTCAAGAAGGCTGCTCACCACAACCTTCTCAAGGTCAATTAGGGATGGGCAACAAATACTGACGTTGCCAGCGAGTCCCACATTCCATGAGAGAATTTTTAAAAAATCTACGTGAACACTAGGAAGCTATTAGCTATTCACACATTGTGCCATTACCTCCATCCCTCGAGCACGGTTTGTCAAACAATAGACCTCCGTCAGTGCCATCATTCCACCTCGTTCCTGTCAAAGTTTAAAGGTATTTTAAAAATATTTTCATATAAACAAACACGGTTGTGCACATTTTTCTCATGACAAATACTGCAAAATGCCTCCAGTTTTCCTATTAATGTAACGTTCATCAAATTTAAAAAGCTGGTTTTGGTATGTTGAAAACATATCTTTTAAGACTAACAGCTTAAATTCACAAAATGAAATTTTATTCTACGAGTGGATGTTCCAGGTATTCACAGTAAATAGCAGGAAATGTTTAGTAGAAGAGAAGTATTATACTGCAAAACAAATTTATTTTTCTGCTACTAAGATGGAACTTTGGGTAACCTTACCTATCTTTTGAAGGCTTGAGGTCAAATTGCTGCCAACAGGCAAATCCTCTGGTAAATTACAGGATAATTGTTTCTCGGTAGATTGGCAGCACTTATAAATCCCTGGCTCCACTCCAAGGATATAAAACCTAACAGGATATAACGGGGGTTCTTTTCTTTTTAATGTATTACAAAGGCAAATGCTTTTTAAACAAATATTAGACTCTGAAGTGTGACATCTGCATGCTATGCACAAGTCCTAAAGGCCTGGACTTTCCTGCAACCCACTGAAGTTTTGCGGGATTTAGGTAAGTGAAGGCAGAAAAATGCTCAAGAATGCATCGTGCATATGTGGATGGGCATGTTTCAATGAGATAGCAGTTTTATAAGGACAGAAACACTACACTATTAAAACACAATGCATTATTTTGTGCATCACTCTCTGATGGCTCGAAAGTCTAATTAATTGATGCTAAACAAACACTGAGGAAATTCATATGCAGGATCAGTTATCAGCTGGAGTCATTATAGTTGCAGTATTTTCAATTGCTGGACAGCTTATCTGTATGTTCCAAATGCCTTCTTTTATCTCTTTATACTATTCCCAAGTGCAACACAGAAGGTTGCTTTAAACATCTGAACTGTGATGCACCATCTGAAATTGGTACATGAGTAAAAGTTTTACAGTAGCACTTCTAAATTTTTATAATTTGTTTTGGAAATGTCTATGAAATATCTCAGGACTTTTTTTTGTATTAAAGGCACTACATAATTGCCAGTTGCTATAGTGCAGTGCTGTGCAAAGGAAATTGCTGATTAGCCGAATATATGGCTATGGTGACATGTCTCTCGAGATAAGGAGGCCCAAAAGAAAGAAAAGAAAGAACATCAAGTGTGTATGTTTACTTAACAAACATGTACTACTATTGAGCAACCAAGGAAGTAAAGGACACAATGATCAAAAAACACCCACACTTTGCTTTCCTTCTTATTAGTATATCAACAAACTCACAAAAACATTAAAGTACTCATCATGCATGCACCAGGCACGTAGGAGTATTGAGAGCATATGCTCAACAACAGTGTCTATTATTCATTTTTATTTACTAATTATAAATGCAATTAGCACCATCTGGATTCCCAATGAGCCACGTCTGGTTAGTGGCTACTGTGTTGGACAGCACTGTTGTAAAGAACTCCTGCACCATCATTTATGCTAAGTTGGAGAATATCTTTTTCCGTAACAATGATAATCTATGCAGCATCATCAGTGCCACTGATTTATAGTGATTGAATAAATCAAATTGCATTTTTACCACATTGTATTCTGGGATATAAAGGTGAAATTGCAACATTTTTCATATTTCCATGAAAATTGTAAATTAATTACTTTGCTTTAATACATATTTAATTTTATCTCTTACTTTTTCTAAAGCCCAGGATACTCAGGAAAATAGTAGGCAAGATGTAACATCTTGGAAGTAAGCATGTGGTGTTAAGCAACACCCCTGAAGTGACAACGGGTGGGTTTTAGGAGTACTAGGGTAGGGCCTGAGTTCTTGTAGAAATTAGTGTCCTAGGTTTGATTGCATTGGTATGGGGAAGGGTGGATGATATACTGATTCTGCAGAATTGTACAGAGTCCTTGGGTTTAGGGGAGATACTGGAGCTTGTGGCAGGTCTGAAGGTGTGACAGAGCTGAGGGTTGGAAGGAATGTAGGATCTGACAGTGCTAAGGGTGAGAAAGGTACAAGCACCTAGGGTTTAGAATGGTGCAGCTATCATTGGCTGCAGTCCCAGAACTTGGAAATATTGAGAAGATCCTGGGATCTGTGAGTATTGACAAGGAACTCCTGGCATGTGGAAGTGGTCCCAGGTTCTGAACATACTCTGGGGAAGTGCTGAGATGAGAGCCTCTAGTATTTTTTGAGGCACTTTTATACACATAAAATTTTCATAGAATCACAAACATTTACCTCCCAGAAGGCTTAGATAAGTTAGACGAGGAAAAGCTGTTCCTATTAACAGATGGTACAAGGACTAGGGGACACAGATTGAAAGTTTTGGGCAAAAGATGCAGGGGGAATAAGAGGAAGAACTTTTTTACGCAGCGGGTGGTAATGACTTGGAACTCGCTGTCCACAAGGGTGGTGGAAGCTGAGAGAATGACTTCAAAAGGAAATTGGATGGGCACTTGAAGGAAATAAATTTGCAGGGCTACAGGGATCGAGCAGGGGAGTGGGACTGACTGGATATCTCCGTGGAGAGCTGGCCTAGGCACGATGAGCTGAATGGCTGCCTTCTCTGCCGTAAATGACTCTATTGATTCTATAACAAGTCCATTTGGCCCATTGTGTCTGTGCTGGCCAAAAAAATACTGTTCAGCCTAACCTCACCTTTCAGCTCTTGGTCTGTAGCCTTGTAGGTTATAGCACTTCAAGTGCATATCCAAGTAAATAAAACTGTGTAAACAAGAATACGAACCAGACTGTTTGCAACCTTGACGTCTTATTTGACTGTGAGCCAAGCTTCCGACCCCATATCTTCTCCATCACAAAGCCCCGGCTCTGCTTCGGCCTTTCTACTGCAGAATCATGCAAACTTATGTTACTTTCCTACAATTCTCTTCTGGCATCTTCCTATCTTCTACCCTGCACAAACTTAAAAGCATTAAAGCTGAGCTGTTCATATCTTAAGTTGTGTCAAGTCCCAGTCACCCATCACCCCTTTGCTCAATGACTTACATTGGCTCCTGGTCCAACAACACCTCAATTTTAAAATTCTTATCTTTGTGTTGAAATCGCTCCAGGGTCTCACCCATTAGTGTAACTTCTTCTAACCCTGTAACCCTCCAGTACTCTGTTCCTCCAACTCTGGCCTCTTGTACGTTCCCCCACCCCTTACTCCACCCTAACACAATGGACATGCCTTCAGTTGTCCAGGTCATAAGCTCTAAAATTCCCTCTCTAAACTTCTCCTTCAAGATGTTCCTTTAGGGCTACCTCTTTGACCAAGCTTTTAGTCATCCCAATATCACCTTTCCAAGATCCAAAAACAGGACAACCCTGGTAGATCCACCATTTCAGCCTGTTCTTGACCAATGGAACTGATTTCTTCTTATCTTAACTATTTTTGCTCCCTTTGCCCAGTTTCTTCCCACCTACATCCATGACTCTTCCAACGCCCTCCGCCACTTTAACAGGTTCTAGTTTCCTGGCCCTAACTATGGACATTTAATCCCTCTCTACTTTCATCCTCCACCACAATGTCCTGAGGGCCTCCCCTTCTTCCTCGAATGGAGACCCAACCAGTCCCCATCCACCACCGCCCTCATCTGCCTGGCTAAACTACTTCTTACTTTGGACAACTCCTTTCACGTCACTCTCTTCCTCCAAATAAAAAATGCTATGGGAATCTGGATGGGTCCTAGGTATGCCTGCCTTTTTTGGGATATGTGAATCATTCTTTGTTCTAGTCTTTCTCAGGTTCCCTACCTCACCTCTTTTTCTGGTACATTACTGATTGTATCAGAGCTATTTCCAACTCTCGCTTCAAATTGGAATTTTTTTTTAAAAATCATCTTTGCTTTCAATTTCCTCCCTTCGCTCACCTTCACATGGTCCATTCCCTTCCTTTCCTCAACTTCTCTATCTCCATTTCTGGGGCTAGGCTGTTGACTAATATCTACTGTAAGCCAACCGACGCCCACAGTTACCTTGATTACACTTCCTTCCCTGTTTCCTGTAAGGATGCTATTTCAACCTTCCAAATTCTCCATCTTGTTGTATTTGCTCTGACGACGCCAACATTGAAACCAGCGCTTCTGATATGTCTTCTTTTTCCCTCAACCAAGGATTCCTGTCCACCATAGTTGACAGGGCCCTCAACTGTCTGTCCCTTTTCTGTTTCTTCTACTCTCACTCCTTCCCCTCCCTCCCAGAAGGACGACGGTTTTCCCTTTGTCCTCACCTTCCACCCCACCAGACTCCACACTCAATGGATCATCTTGCCTCATTTCCACCACCAAACCCAACTCCCCCCGTCCCAACACCCCTCCCTTCAGCAATTCGAAGGGACTGTTCCCTCTGCGATACCATGTTTCACTCTTCAATAACCCCAACACCTACTCCCTGTCCAGCGCAGGAGTTGCAACATTTTCCCTTTTATGTCCTCCCTTCCCACCATCCAGGACCCAAAACTCCTCTTCTAGCCGAGACTGAAATTTACTTGTACTGCTTTCCAATGTCTACTAAGCTCGCTGCTCACAACGCCACCTCCTCTACGTTGGAGAGACGGGGCAGACTGGGTGATCACTTTACAGAACACCTCCGCTCAGTCCACAAGTGTGACCCTGAATTTCTGGTCGCTTGCCATTTTAATCCCACTCCCATTCGGTCTTCGGCCTCCTACACTGTTCAAATGAAGCTCAACGGGAGCTCAAGGAACAGCACCTCATCTTTCGATTAGGCTCTTTACAGCCTTCCCAGCTCAACATTGAGTTTAAAAATTTCAGATTATAACCTCTGCCTCCTTTTTTCATACTGCAGCTGTTGGTAATGATTCTGCTACTGCCATTTACACCTTATCTAGACCCTTCTTTTTTTCCCTTGTCCCATTACCATTCCCTTTTGTCTTGCAGCATCTTCATTTTTTGTCAGTTAATCTCTCCTGCCTTTCACCCTATCACAGACCTTCCCTTTTGTTCTTCACTCCCCTCCTTCCTTCACCTGCTTCTGTACTTGCTTAAAACTTCCAACATCTCTAATTTTTTCCAATTGTGGTGAAAGGTCATCAATGTGAAATGTTAACTTCGTGTCTCTCTCCACAAATACTGCCTGACCTTCTGAGTATTTCTAGCATTTTCTGCTTTTATTTCAAATATCTCCTCCTTTGGTTTGGGTGTCAATTTTAGCTTGATTACTCTCCTTGGGATCTTTTACTACACTTTTTTTTTTAAAAAGGTGCTATATAAATGTAGGTTGCTGTTGTTATGTGCCTAGTTTACAATTGTGAATGCCTATATTTTTAGTTGTCCAAACTCACAATTTTTTCATTTGACATTCAGGAATTACTTTACAGAATATTGATCACGGGGATGAGTAAAGGCAACTAAGAAGAATTATTTACCTCTACTGGTGCTTGCAACATTCCTGCCAGCTGTTTAGCCAACTGCATGTGGTAATGCGTTCCAGATCCATGCGTTTCTCTGGTAACTGGATTAGCTATGCCCATGCTCAGCAAATAGGACTTGAAACGAATAGTCTGTGCAACAGGGAATGCATGTCTTTTAATTTCACAACATGTAAAAAATGCATTATTCTTATACTGATGTTTCGCATACCTTTTTAAAAAATTCTTTCATGGGATGTGGGCGTTGTTACCATCCCTACTTGCCCTTGACAACTGAGTGGCTTACTAGGCCATTTCAGAGGGCAATTAAGAGTCAGCTACATTGCTGTGGGTCTAAAGTCACATGTAGGCTGGACCAGGTAAGGATGGCAGATTTCCTTCCCAAAAGGACATTAGTGAACCAGGTGGGGTTTTTTTTTACGACAATCGATGATAGTTTCAAGACACCATTACTGAGAATAGCTTTCAATTCCAATTACTAATTAATTGAATTTAAATTCCACCAGCTGCTGTGATGCGATTTGAACCCATGTCCCCAGGGAATTAGCCTGTGTCCAGTGACATTACCACTACACCATTGTCTCCCCATGACTGGATGAAATCAGTAGTACAGTGGATAAAACTCAAATCGAATATTTTAATTTTTAGCCAGAGACCTGATAATCATGAAATTCAAACAAAACAAACCACATCACCTCGCAAAAATCAAGAACATCTGCACTGTAAGGTAACTGCTGTCTGTGGAGATCAGCGAACCAGGATTGAATAGTAAAGATGTGAGAATAGGTGAGTACTTTGGAGTCTTCCACAATTGCCTTTGAGGGTAATGATGTATATATGCAAAAGATTGGTGAGATGGAGCCCATAATAGGGCAGGTTATATACAATGCATGGAAGTAAGCCTAATGGGCCAAATGCCTTTCTTGCATATTTTATTGTTTATGAAGGAATCTAAGGAATATATGAAGGAATATATACTGAAAGGAAATATTTCTATTTATTGCATTCACCTATAATTTTTATTTTCCTGTAAATATCATGCTGAGTTAAGTGAGAAAAATGGCTGGAACCTCTAAGAATAGCTATTCACTGATCCATTTTTAAACCTTAACTTGTTTTAAGCACCATCCAGAATGATCAAGATAATGTCAAACCAGCATTTAGCAATAAACAGCTTTCAATTTCTCAAAACGCCCCTGTCTTTTTAAAGTACTGCTGTCCTGTATTTTTTTTTAAAGTCCATTTCCCCATGCTTGTTTTGAAACCCCACTCCTTGGATGATTGAGCCATCCCACCCAGCTCCCTCATCTTCCCCAAGCTGCCCTTCATGCAGCAAATCCAAAAAGAAATCTGTTGCAGAGGCCAAAGAACAGGAGAAAATAAAAAGTGGGGGAGAAAATAAAAAGTGGGAGAGAGAAGAAAACTAAGGAGAGATGAAAGGAAGGGAGACAAAAGTGAATGTGTGGAGCGAGAGATGGAAGTGAGGGAGAACATAGGAAACAAGTGAAAGGGTCGATAGAGAGAAACAGGACAATAAGTAAAGGCCTGCTACCTGACCCGAACCAGACGGGACACAACGACATGTGTCGGGGTCGGGTCGGATCGCATTTCCAGGTCCGACATTCGGGCTCGGGTTGGACACGCACTATCACCACCTCAGGTAAGTGACATTAATGTTAATTTACTTTTTGGACTTTAAAGGTGGTTTTGCTACAGTTATTTTTAAGCTTCTGCAGGTAAGGAACAAAGTGACAAACGGAAGGTAGGTTAACTGATGGTCGGGTCGGGCGCGGGAAAAAAATGCAAGGACTTGGGCCAGGTCGGGTCTCATTTACAAACCCGAGCAGGCTTTTAACAGTAAGTGAAAATGTGAAGGAGTCATATGAGATAGGAGTAAAAGGGAGACAGCTAACTGTGAAGAAGTGAGACAGAAACAGAAGTGAAGGAGAAAACAGGGAATATAGAAATTGGATAGTAACAGAAATAAAAGTAAAGGAGGGAAATCATTTTTGCAAACTTACTACTACCAATAGTTAAGAGTATCAAAGACTGAGTGTGTTTTTGGGAGTGTCCAACAGAGAAAGGTTTGAGAAACACTAAATCAAATCGCTTAGTTCAAATTTGTTAGGAATGACAATTAGCTTGAAGAAGTCTGAAGTGAAAATATGTCAGCAGACAACTGGCTTCCCTATGATTACTTTGTTAGTGGCGGTGCCTATACCTCCAGCTGCAAGTGTGGGCATGAAAACTGGTACTGGGTGCCTGTAATTCAATGCTAGTTTTTTTTCTTTCTGCCCTGGTAGCAAAACGCCTTTCCTCAACTTAACACCCCAGTACATCCTGATTAAGATGTGGATGTTATTAAAAAACAACTGAATCTTATTCAGCGCTTCAAACTTCAACCATAGTGACATCTTGCATATCAACAAGTAGTAGTAAAACTAAGCAAAGAAGATGCATGTAAGATAAGCATTTAGCATTGTGGCTGATTTGTACTGAACAGAAATACAAAACTATATTTCTCTCAAAAGTTAAAGTCAGCTCTTGTTGCAGCACATTTGAGGGTGCTGTTAAAGTTGTTGCGCTCATTGAGACTAGTTCTGTTATGGTTGTTAACACATTATTACAGAATCAATAGGAAAAAAGCACGTGATAAACAGATTGATGATAAAAGCTGACTTCCTTTTGTGAGAAATATAGTTCTGCCCTTCTATTCCTTGCATATTAGTTAAACTTCTTTCCTGGCTTTTTTTCCTTGAAACTTTGTTGAAAGAATAGATTATTTCACCAAAAGAAGCATTTGCAATGATTTCTTGACTGGGCTATTGGACAGGCAACTTAAGCAAATTCTTAATTTATGTTTTTATCCAATCCTGTCCAATATATAATAATTTATCCTGGACTGGAGACGAACTCTTTCGAACAGGGCTGAAGTAATGCTACATTGTTAGGGATGTTGTCCTTCAGATGAGATGTTAAACCAAAGTCTTATTTCCATATTCCAGTTGTTTAAGTGGGCACTAAAGACCCCATGGCACTATTTGAAGTATAGGGAGCATTCTCTGGTAACTTGCCTGACATTCCTCTCTCAACCAACAGTACACAAAACAAATTAAGCTGTCATTCTTTGCACTGCCTAATGTGGGATCTCACTGGGTGCAATATGGCTTCCATATTTGCCTACAGAACAGCAGTCACTATATTTCAAAGTTAGTTTAATGTCTGTTAAAAGATTTCTGCCATTCCTGAGCAACATGACAGAAGCTGTTGAATAATTCTTTATTTCTGTGAGGTCAACTAAAATTCTAAAAACTTACGAGACATATTTCTTACCTCGTCCTCAGAAATATCACCTTGCTTGTCTTTGATTTTATTTGCTATTAATTTTGACAAGTCAACCATCTCTTTGGCCTAAAGAAAAACCATACACTTAAGATCACTTCGTCCATCCTGAATATAATCATCAGAAAAAACACTTACTTTAAAATATTGACCAGCATGACTAGCAGAGCTTTTTTTTTTAAATCATGGGATGTCAGCGTCGCTGGCAACGCCAGCAACTGCTGCCTATCCCTAATTGCCCTCAAGATGGTGAGTCGCCTGTTTGAACCACTACACTCCATCTGGTGTTAGTACACCCACAGTGCTGTTAGGAAGGGAGTTCCAGGTTTTTGACCCAGCAACAGTGGAGAAATGGCAGTATAGTTCCAAGTCAGGATGGGGTGTGGCTTGGAGGGGAACATGCAGGCAGTGGCATTCCCATGTGTCTGCTGCCTTTAGCCTTCTAGGTGGTAGAGGGCATGTGTTCGGAAGGTGCTGGAAAGGAGGCTTGGTGAGCTGCTGCCATATACATCTTGCATATGGTGCACATTGCTGCCACTGGTGCAGGGAATTAATATTTAAGATGGTTGATGGGGTGCCAATCAAGAGGACAACTTTGTCCTGAATGGCATAGAGATTCTTGAGTGTTGTTGCAGCTGCACTCAACCAGGCAAGTGAAGAGTATTCCATCACACTCCTGACTTGTGCCTTGTAGATGGTGGACAGGCTTTGAGTTACTTGGTGCAGAATTCCCAGCCTCTGACCTGCTCTTGCAGCCACAGTATTTATATGACTGGTTCAGTTAAATTTTTAGTTAATGGTAACCCCCGGGATGTTGATGGTGTGGGATTCAGCTATGGTAATGCCATTGAATGTCAAAGAAAGATGTTTAAAATCTCTCTTGTTGGAGATGGTCATTGCCTGCCACTTGTGTGGCACGAATGTTACTTGTCACTTATCAGTCCAAGCCTTGCTGCATACAGGCACGGACTTCTTCAGTATCTGAGGAGTCACGGTTGATTCTGAATACTGTGCAATCATTAGCAAACAATCCCAGCGTCTGACCTTATAATGGAGGGAAGGTCATTGATGAAGCAGCTGAAGATGGTTGGGCCTAGGACACTACCCTGAGGAACTCCTGCATCATTGACCTGGGGTTTAGATGTTTGACATCCAACAACCACAACCATCTTCTTTTGTGCTAAGTATGACACCAGCCAGTGGAGAGTTTGCCCCCGATTCCCATTGACTTTAATATTGCTAGGGTTCCTTGATGCCACACTCGGTCAAATGCTGCTTTGATGTCAAGGGCAGTCACTCTCACCTCACCTCTTGAATTCAGCTCTTTTGTCCATGTTTGGATCAACGCTGTAATGAGGTCTGGAGCTGAGTGGCCCTGGCCGAACCCAAACTGGTGAGCAAGTTACTGCTGTCTAAGTGTCGCTTGATAGCACAGTTGATGACATCTTCCATCACTTTGCTGATGATTGAGAGTGGACTGACAGGGCGGTAACTGACCAGATTGGATTTGTTCTGCTTTTTGTGTACAGGACATACCTGGACAGTTTTCCACATTATCAGGTAGATGCTAGTGTTGCAGCTGTACTGGAACAGCTTGGCTAGGGGCGCGGCCAGTTCTGGAGCACAAACCTTCAGTACTATTGCCAGAATGTTGTTGGGGCCCATAGCCTTTGATGTATCCAGTGCCTTCAGCCATTTCTTGATATCACATGGACTGAATTGAATCGACTGAAAACTGGCATCGGTGATGCTGGGGACCTCAGGAAGAGACCAAGTTGGATCATCCACTTGGCACTTCTGGCTGAAGATGATGTGCTAGATGAGCTGCACTGGATGATAATTTGGAATTAAAATGACCACTAACAAGCTTTCATTTCAAACTACCCAAGAACAATTACCAGTATCAACAGCTGTGATCCACATTCAAGCCACCCCTCTAAACAAAAGGAATGTACAGCATTATAACTGCTTTTACTGATGTCTTTTTATAGTTTCTTGACACTTTTTTTTTTAAAACTGTTTTCTTTTCCCCTTCAAGACACACAGCACTTGCAGCTAAGAAAGTGTGTGGACAACCAACAAAGCCTTGGGGATTGCTTTTCTCAGGACCGAACTTGCTATGGTTGCCTATTTGCAACTAATCGGTATGAATGTTCATGTCCCCTGCATGGAGCACTGTGACAAACAGCACATAATAGGGCAAGTCAAATTTAGGTCCCCAATTTCTATGCCATAATGCTGTTGCCACCTAACAATTTTTTTCTTTTTTCATACCCTTGCTTTGTGTTGGAAATTATTTCTTTTAAGTTTGGGCTTAGGAAGAAAATATACACTGACAAAGAATAAAAGCAACAGCTGGGAGACTGCAACGACAGTCAGCCTTGCAGTGTCCTCTATTCTTATCGTGAGAAAGGAAGGTGCTAAAGATAATTTCTAGGTGGTGGCTAGCCACTGCCTCTGCCTACAGTTCAGCTACGAGAGTTGCAAGAATTGATGTAGAGATTTAGAAACATTTAATACTATTTGTTTAGAGAGGTTTCTGCTTTTTAACAGGATAGTTACTTCAGCACATGTTCCAAAATTATGCCACGCTTCCTCATAGAGATACAATAATAGTTTCCATTGGTACATATATCCATTATCAACTAATTTTCATTTTGTTTTCATTAAAAACGAGAGAACCACTTATCAGCTTATCCAAATACCAGCTATTTTCAGGTAATGTACAAGATAACATTATAAGATTAGGAAGTGTTGGTGGAAGCTTACCTTTTTCATTAGTTTATTGAGGTCTTCAAAAGCCTGGAATTCAAAGAGGAAAAATTAGGCTTACAATTATAATGCT
The DNA here is from genome assembly GCF_036365525.1 of Heterodontus francisci. Taxonomy (NCBI): domain Eukaryota; kingdom Metazoa; phylum Chordata; class Chondrichthyes; order Heterodontiformes; family Heterodontidae; genus Heterodontus; species Heterodontus francisci. The sequence continues at coordinate 31,113,690 of NC_090376.1, read as the reverse complement.
GCTTACTGCAATAATCATAATTGTAAAACACATAACTATTTTGTCATAATTAATTTTACAAAAAGCATCTGAAGTTAAAATGCTAATATAGAGCCAACAGAATGTTTAACCAGGTAGCCAAAAACGTACAGTGCTCAGGTCAGTCTACACCTTGAGTAATGTAACCAATTCTAGTTGCTAAAAAACAAGGGAGACATTCAAATGCTGGAAACTGCAGAGAAAAACCTTGAAGCTGATCTCAGCATTAAGGGTCTGAGTTATAAAAAAAGACTGGTGAGACCTGGGCTTTTCAGGCTGAAAAAAAAAGACATCCTGGGGGTGATTGTACAGAAGGATACAAGACAGTAAATGCAACGGTAGAAGTTAACTTGGAATTCTATTTTGAATTATATAGTGGGAGTAGGACAATGCGGCATAGATTTTAAACTGGCAAAGGGAGGCTTTATAATTGATATCAGGAGGGTCTTCACATTGAAATGGATATCTGGGCAGAGTGATGGAGCCAAACAGCTTTGAATCAGTTAAGAGACAATGAGATGTGATAATGGGGGGAGAAGTGTAGGGTTATTCTGGATGAATGAATTAAAATGGACCATTTCTAAGTATCGTGTGATCTTGTGCTTATGGCATCATTTGTCAATTCCCAAATTGCAATAAGTTAATGAAATTTGGAAGCAAGGATTACTACCTCATTTTATCAAAAATGGGGAGCAATTGGGATTAAAATTACTTCTGAAATACTTGATTAGTGGTGATATTTGTATCATACTGGTTTTCAAATTGAGCACAAAAAATTATAAAACATAAAGGTGAATACGATAGCCACAAAGAAATCAAATAGGGAATTCAGAAGAAACTTCTTTACCCAGAGAATGGCAAGAATGTGGAACATGCTACCACAGAGAGTAGTTGAGGCAAGTAGTATAGATGCAATTAAGGGAAAGCTAAATAAGTACGAGGGAGAATGCAATAGAGGATTGTGCTGATAAGAGTTAGACGAGGAAGGTTGGGAGGAGGTTTGAGTGGAGCGCAAACACTGGTTTGGCTGGTTGGGCCGAAAGGCCTGTTTCTGTGCTATTTATTCTATGTAATTCTATGTAAGGCTGCATAATCACATGGTGAGTAATTTCGAGCTAAATGAAAAAATACAGACATTTTGATTACATTGTGAAATTGTCTACATAAATGTATTTTTTTGCTCTACATTAAACACCTAGTTAGCAAAAACAAAGCACAATATTTGGAGGGAAACTGTGTCTTTCATTCTGCTTCCTCAACAGGAAGAACAACTTACAATTGGAGCTACTATGGCCCAAACAACTAATATTCACAATTATATTACAAAAATAAACATAAGCATCTTCAAATCAGAGGGAAGTTTGGCACTGATGAAATGTAAAGTTTGTAAGTGTGAAATTTTGAATAAGCACAGCTAATAGCAACTGTATTAACAAACATCAGATCCTATTTGGAATCGGAGGATAATAAAAAAACAAAACAACCACCTACTTCTTTCCACAGAAGCAAGGAGGTTGCTTAAATATGTTTCAGATGGAATTCTCCCCAAGGTATCACTGTCTTTATTACTGCTACTTGAGAAGCTTTGCATCCAATGAAGTACTTTTGAAGTATAGTCACTTTAGTAATTTAGGGAAATGCAACAGCCAAATAATGTAGAGCTAGCTCCTGCAAACAGTCATGAGATAAATGACCAGATAGTCTGTTTTAATGATATTGGTTCACGGATATATGTTGGCCAGAAAACTGTAAGTACACCCATTCTGCTTCAAATAGTTTCATGGGGTCTTTTATCTCGACCCAAGAGGGGAGACCAGACCCGGGTTTAATATGTCACCCAAAAGACAGTAACTCTGACAATGCTGAAATGCCAGCTTAGATTATGTGCTCAAGTCTCTGGAGTGGGTATTTAAACCCACAACCAACTGATTCAGAGGAGAGTGCTACTGCTATCATTGTAGGAAAATTGGACTTGTGGTTTATGCTTGCTTCTTCATTTGGTTTCTCAGTCCAAGAATACCAATCAGAAAAATATTTTGTTAGTACTGTAGAAAGACTAGTTGTTCTCACCCATGAAAGCTGCAGAAGGCTTGCAGGGCACAATCACTATTAAAGCAAATAACAGCATCAATCAATGGAAGTGATTTCAACAGCTGGCTGCCTATTTATGTCGGACGATGAGTGGCCTTACAGGAACTATTGGAATCCACCCAAGAAAAGGCCCAGAAAATTTTCACAATAGCTTTTTTGGGCCTAGAGGAATAAGAGTTCTCCTGGAACCACAAAAATATTGTGGAATCAACTCCTTCTGCCCAGGTCCACAATGCCAACTAGAATCATAGAATGGTTACAGCACAGAAGGAGGCCATTCAGCCTGCTGTGCCTGTACCACTCTGCAAGAGCAATTCAGCTAGTCTCACTCCCCCACACTTTCCTGGTAGCCCTGCCAAGTTTTTCTCTTCAGATAATTATCCAATTCCCTTTTGAAAGCCATGATTGAATCTGCCTCCAAGACACACTCAGGCAGTGCATTCATTGCATAAAAAAAGTATTTTTCTCATGTCGCTGTTTGATTTTTGCAAATCACCTTAAATCAGTGTCCTCTAGTTCTTGACTCATCTGTCATTTCTCTTTCTATCTACTCTGTCGAGACCCCTCATAATTTTGAACACCTCTATCAAGTCTCTTCTCAACCTCTCTTCTCTTCTGCGAACAACCCCAGCTTCTCCAGTCTATTCACTTAACTGAAGTCCTTTATGACTAGTACTGTTCTCAAAAATCTTTTCTGCTCCCTTTGTAAAGCCTTCACATCTTTCCTAAAATATGGTGCCCAGAATTGGACACCATACTCCAGTTGAAGCCAAACCAGTGTTTTATGAAGGTTCATCATAACTTCTTTGCTTTTGTACTCTATTCCTCTATATTTATAATGCCCAGAATCCCATATGGCTTTGTACCACTTTCTCAACCTGCCCTGCCAACTTCAATGATTTGTGCACAGGGGCGGCGCAGTGGTTAGCACCGCAGCCTCACAGCTCCAGGGACCCGGGTTCGATTCTGGGTACTGCCTGTGCGGAGTTTGCAAGTTCTCCCTGTGACCGCGTGGGTTTTCGCCGGGTGCTCCGGTTTCCTCCCACAGCCAGACTTGCAGGTTGATAGGTAAAATTGGCCATTGTAAATTGCCCCTAGTGTAGGTAGGTGGTAGGGAATATGGGATTACTGCAGGGTTAGTATAAATGGGTGGTTGTTGGTCAGCACAGACTCGGTGGGCCGAAGGGCCTGTTTCAGTGCTGTAGCTCTAAATGAAAAAATAAATATAGCCCGAGGACTCTGTTACTGCACTTCCTTTTGTGCCAGCTGTGGCTCAGTTGGTAAAACTCTCATCTCTGTATCACAAGGTTGTGGGTTGAAATCCCACTCCAGGGCCTGAGCACGTATATCAAGGCTGACACTCCAGTGCCGTACTGAGGGAGCCCTGCACTATCAGAGGTGTCATCTTTCAGATGAGATGCTAAACCGAGGTCCCACCTGCCCCCTCAGGTGGGTGTAAAAGATTGAAGGGGGAGTTACTCCCAGTGTCCTGGCCAATATTTATCCACCAAGCTATCTGATCATTATCACATTGCTATTTGTGGGAGCTTGCTGTGCGCAAACTGGCTGCTGCATTTCCTACATTACAACAGTGACTACACTTCAAAAGTATTTCATTGGCTGTAAAACACTTGAGATGTCCAGTGGTCGTGAAAGCCGCTATTACATAAATACAAGTCTTTCTGTACCTTTTATTTTATATTGCCTCTCCTCATTCTTCCTACCAAAATGTATCACTTCACTGCATTAAATTTCATCATTCCACCAACCTATGTCCTTTTTAAGTCTAACAATATCCTCCTCACAGTTTATATTACTTCACGTTTTATGTCATCCGCAAATTTTGAAATTGTGCACTATACACCCAAGTCCAGATCATCAATATTTATCAAGGAAAGCAGCAGTCCTAGTCCCGACCCCAGGGAAACACCACTGCATACCTTCCTCCGGTCCAAAAAATGCAACCGTTCACTAATACTGTCACACAGCCAACTTCGTATCCACACTGCCGCTGTCCCTTTTATTCCATGGGCTTCAACTTTGCTGGCATCCTATCATGTGGTACTTCATCAAATGCCTTTTGGAAGTCCATGTACACCACATCAACTGCAATGCCCTCATCAACCCTCTCTATTAGCTCTTCTGGCTCAGTACAGGAGCCGGTTGTTTACCTGCTCTCCCAAACCAGGTGAGCTGCAGCAGGGCACTCATTTGGCAACTGCAGCATTCAAATAAGGTCCGAACCCAAAGGTGGTTTGGGTCTTCTGATGCTGGTTTTGAGCGGGTGACAGAGCTGCCTCCCAGACTTTAAAATAGTTTTGGGCAGAAGTCCAAAATCTCCACCGCACACACCCCCACCCCCAAAGTACTGGCTAGGAAAAGATCTTTCTTCTCCAATTGTTAGATAATGTTGCATCTCTCACTTTACAAATTAATATACATTTTATAATTTGCACAGTGGTAATACTGACTGATAGTTCAATGTATGATTTCCTGCAGTCCAGAGCAGACTAACAAGTGAAATGAGAGAAGCCTCATTTTTTACTTCTCATGTAAGGGATTACATGGATACCATACATGAAATAAACACTCCAATCTGTGCGATACTAATGCTACCAGGGAATTTATTTGTCATGTTACAACAATGGAGGTCAGAAGAATGGAAAACAAGCGCCTTTTTCCAACTGGCCTTCGAATGAGGGCCATAATCACCAACGCTATGTGCGAAAGTAACAGGGGAGAGCAGCTCTCGCAGGCTGCAGATATTGCTTCAGTGTTCTCCTGAAGCCTCCAATGAAAATGCCTAAAGAAGGTGATATTACCAAAGTGGCAATCAAAAGAGTTGAAATAATGCACAGTTGAATCTAAATCATCCTGGGTAATGACTATATGTTGGTTAATCTGAGGACACCTCCCTCACAGCTGGATTCAGTAACCTATTGCCAGTTTTTGATGTGCTTCGCAGCAATCATTATATCTTCTCTTCTTCTTTGGCCTCCTTGTCTCGAGAGACAATGGGTAAGCGCCTGGAGGTGGTCAGTGGTTTGTGAAGCAGCGCCTGGAGTGGCTATAAAGGCCAATACTAGAGTGATAGACTCTTCCACAGGTGCTGCAGAAAAAATTGGTTGTCGGGGCTGTTACACAGTTGGCTCTCCCCTTGCGCTTCTGTCTTTTTTCCTGCCAACTGCGAAGTCACTTCGACTCGCCACACTTTAACCCCACCTTTATGGCTGCCTGCCAGCTCTGGCGATCGCTGGCAATTGACTCCCACGACTTCATGTCGCATTTGCAGATGTCTTTAAAGCAGAGACATGGACGGCCGGTAGGTCTGATACCAGTGGCGAGCTCGCTGTACAATGTGTCCTTGGGGATCCTGCCATCTTCCATGCGGCTCACATGGCCCAGCCATCTCAAGCGCCGCTGACTCAGTAGTGTGTACAAGCTGGGGATGTTGGCCGCCTCGAGGACTACTGTGTTGGAGATGTGGTGATGCCAAGGTTTCTCCGGAGGCAACGAAGATGGAATGAATTGAGACGTCACTCTTGGCTGACATACGTTGTCCAGGCCTCGCTGCCGTAGAGCAAGGTACTGAGGACACAGGCTTGATACACTCGGACTTTTGTGTCCCGTGCCAGTGCGCCATTTTCCCACACTCTCTTGGCCAGTCTGGACATAGCAGTGGAAGCCTTTCCCATGCGCTTGTTGATTTCTGCATCTAGAGACAGGTTACTGGTGATAGTTGAGCCTAGGTAGGTGAACTCTTGAACCACATCCAGAGCGTGGCTGCCGATATTGATGGATGGAGCATTTCTGACGTCCTGTCCCATGATGTTCATTTTCTTGAGGCTGATGGTTAGGCCAAATTCGTTGCAGGCAGCCGCAAACCTGTCGATGAGACTCTGCAGACACTCTTCAGTGTGAGATGTTAAAGCAGCATCATCAGCAAAGAGGAGTTCCCTGATGAGGACTTTCCGTACTTTGGTCTTCACTCTTAGGCGGGCAAGGTTGAACAACCTGCCACCTGATCTTGTGTGGAGGAAAATTCCTTCTTCTGAAGACTTGAACGCGTGTGAGAGCAGCAGGGAGAAGAAAATCCCAAACAGTGTAGGTGCGAGAACACAGCCCTGTTTCTCGCCACTCAGGATAGGAAAGGGATCTGATGAGGCGTCGCTATGCTGAATTGCGCCTTTCATATCGTCATGGAATGAGGTGATGATACTTAGTAGCTTTGGTGGACATCTGATCTTTTCTAGTAGTCTGAAGAGACCACGTCTGCTGACGAGGTCAAAGGCTTTGGTGAGATCAATGAAAGCAACGTAGAGGGGCATCTGTTGTTCACGGCATTTCTCCTGTAGCTGACGAAGGCAGAACAACATGTCAATGGTGGATCTCTCTGCTCAAAAGCCACACTGTGCCTCAGGGTAGACACGCTCGGCCAGCTTCTGGAGCCTGTTTAAAGTGACTCGAGCGAAGACTATCCCCACTATGCTGAGCAGGGAGATTCCACGGTAGTTGCTGCAGTCATCGCGGTCACCTTGTTTTTATAGAGGGTGATGATTTTGGCATCATGCATGTCCTGTGGTACTGCTCCCTCGCCCCAGCACAGGCAAAGCAGTTCGTAGAGTGCTGAGAGTATGGCAGGCTTAGCACTCTTGATTATTTCAGGGGTAATGCCGTCCTTCCCAGGGACTTTTCCGCTGGCTAGAGAATCAATGGCATCACTGAATTCCGATTTTGTTGGCTGTACATCCAGCTCATCCATGACTGGTAGAGGCTGGGCAGCATTGAGGGCGGTCTCAGTGACAACATTCTCCCTGGAGTACAGTTCTAGGTAGTGCTCAACCCAGCGGTCCATTTGCTTGCGTTGGTCAGTGATTGTGTCCCCTGATTTAGATTTGAGGGGGGCGATCTTCTTGATGGTTGGCTCAAAAGCTCTCTTAATGCCATCATACATCATTATATAAACAAAAATTATCCCTGTTCCTCACCCTGGAAAATCAAAACAAAATGAAAAATCACTGAAATTAATTAGAATTCTTTGTGAGCTATTTTGTTGACAGTACTCACAGTAACAGTAGTGGAATTTTCTTTCTTTTCAAAAAATAAAATTCAGCCCAGCTTTAGCTTGGTTAGAAGTAAAAATGCTACAAATTCACTCAAATATGGTTGGCTTCTGAATTGGGTACAGTCCACTAGTGCATTAGGATCAAATGTAGAGTACTGGGAACATCTGTTGTAGCTTTAGAGAAGCTATGCAGCCACACAGTAGCTGATCCTAACCCTTAAGTAATGTAAAAGTACCTGCAAATTGTTGCAGTGCAGACAAAATCCAATTAGACATTCTAGTCAATTTGCCTTTTTGGAATTCCTGAAGTCTATTCTAGTTGTGCAAGTAAGCAATCAATTTTTAAAAAAATCTTGACTATTTACTGAAGGTAAGCTTCATCTGCGAGGTACAAATTACACTTAGCCATAGAAGTCATATTCTGAGAACCACGTGTTCCTAAGTATTTACACTGAAAAAGTCAATACTTAGTATTTCTATCACCCGCATTGTGGCCATCCTCCTGCAAAGCCAACTGCGTTGGACGGGTCACGTTGCCCGGATGGACGACAGTCGCCTGTCCAAGGTAATGTTGTATGGAAATCTGACCACGGGCAAAAGGAACAGAGGGGCCCCATGCAAAGGTTTGAAGGACTCCCTGAAGAAGTCCCTTTCTGTGTGCCACATTGACCATCGCCAGTGGGAAGCACAGGCCATAGATCATGATGCCTGGAGATGCTACATCAGGAGGGCTACAGAGACCTTTGAGACTGAGTGAAGAACCAGCATGAAAGAGAACAGGAGAAGGATAGATCCAATTGCCCCCAGCAGCGACTACACCTTCACTTGTACCCGCTGTGGGAGAATCTGCCAGTCATGGATAGGCCTGACTAGCCACCAGCGGGCCTGCAACCGATGACCACAACCTTCCCAAAATCTTCATCTGTGAAGAAATGCCAAGAACAACAATATTTTAAAATAAAAACAAGAAATGCTGGAACCACTCAGCAGGTCTGTCAGCATCTGTGGAAAGAGAAGCAGAGTTCTGCTCTGCTTCTCTTTCCACAGATGCTGCCAGACCTGCTGAGTGGTTCCAGCATTTCTTGTTTTTATTTCAGATTTCCAGCATCCGCAGTATTTTGCTAATATTTTAAAATATATACCTATGGTCACAAGCATTAAGTTTTTCCTTATTTTTAAGTGGTGTGGCTAAACAGACCCAATTCTGAATCCATATTGCACTCGAGTGTAAACATTGTGATCTAAAATAATGCAAATAAATATACTAAAAATTCTACCAGATAATAAGCTAAAGGGCAATGTGGAAAGTTCCAGGACTACTTAAAAAAAATCCAGAAGAATAGTCCACTCAGCATTGTTTCTTCAATGATGGAATTGTTCAGGGAGACTCTGGGAACAAAAGGGAATGGGCACACACCTAACAGGAACTTCCTGTGATAAACAGAATTGAACTGCAGGGTTCTTATCAGAGACAAACAGCTCTGGCAGGAAACCTTTACTAAGAACCTGGGGTCGCTAAATATGACATAATTCATCCGTAAAGTCAAAATAGTCTGTCATATCCAAAGAACTTAAAAAGAGATTCAGAAAATAGTTTTTTTTGCAGTGGGGTTTTGTGTGTTTTTTTGAGGAGGGCAGAGGGGGAAAGGTACTTTAACCCAATATATAGTGAAACATTTGTCTATTTATTTCACTGAATTCAACCTCATGGTTTCAGCACTGCATGAATTATATACACTTCTGAAACAAGCAATGAGTTTATAGCAGTTTAAAACCAAAACACTTCCAGTGAATGGATTAAACCAGATTTTCTTCTGTTCAAACTAAATTACAGAAACATGCATTCAGCTTTTAATATGAGAATTTATGGTCTGCACTGCAAGATGACTTTTTCTCTGCAGGCTTGTGTAGCGCAAACACTGAATGTAAGTTACCCGACTCTTCAATCATGAAAATAAGAACAGATGTTACATTACCTGTGCATGGTAAATATGATTTAAAAAAAACATTTATAAAAGTGTAGCTATCTGCTACTAAGCAATTCTTTTTCTCTAAGACAGAACTATAATTATGCCTGACTGTATTGGTTTCTACAATTTCTGTCAACAAATTGTAAGGATTCTGGCATTCCATACAATACAAAAGAAAACTGGAATTCATTCTTCAGCTAGTCCCATTTTTCTTTGGGAGTAAGATATTCTCCATTTTCAGATCCACTTGGCCTTCAGAGCCCTGCTGCTTAAAGGGTAGAAATGTGGCCTATTCCCAGTGACCACCATAGCCATCCAACAGGAGTTGGTAGGTAAAAGTACACTTGACCCTCTTTTGAGACTTTCACCTCTAATGGAAATCCCACAGCCTTCATTCCATGCAGATTGGGAACAAGAAACATTACATTCAATTCACTCCATAGCAGTTAGCATTAGCACCTGAAACTCAACAGTCTCTTTACCATCTTGAGCCCCAGATCCACCTGTATCACTGCCTTAATATTGGGAGAATCTGCCTAGTTGATAGATAGTGTTTGTGCAGAGTTCTGTAATATAGTATGGGGAGTGATCAACCAGAAATTATATTTCCATAACATTTTTTTTTAACAAGATAAATTTAGCAAACCATCATCAATTCCTTAAAGACAACCTACATAGTGCAAGTACCTTCTTCAGAATACATAATGTCACTGTCATTTCGCCTTAGTGTAGGACCCGGAAGACCGACCCGACCCGAACCAGACACGTCGTCGGGTCCCATCGGGGTCGGGTTGGGTAGCAGGCCTTTACCCATGTACTGATGTAAAGGCCTGCTACCCGACCCCGACAGGTCCCGACATGTGTTGGGTTCAAGACGGGTCGGGTCGGACTTCCGGGTCTGGCATTCGGGCTCGGGTCGGATTTCCTTTGCAGACCTTCAGTATCATCTACAAGATGCACTGCAACAACGCACCAAGACTCCTTCAACAGCACCTTCCAAACCCGTGAAATCTACCACCTAGAAGGCAGTAGATACATGGGAACATCACCACCTAAAAGTTCCCCTCCAAGCCACATACCATCCTGACTTGGAACTGTATCGCCATTGCTTCACTGTCGCTGGGTGTCGCTGGCTAGGCCAGCATTTATTGCCTGTCCCTAATTGCCCTTGAGAAGTGGTGAGGAGCTGTCTTCTTGAACCGCTGCAGTCCTTGGGGTGTGGTTACTGCTGTTAGGAAGGGAGTTCCAGAATTTTGACCCAGTGACATTGAAAGAATGGCGATATAGTTTCAAGTCAGGATGGTGTGTGGTTTGGAGGGGAACATTGCAGATGGTGGCGTTCCCATGCATCTGCTGCCCTAGGTGGTAGAGGTCACTGGTTTGGAATGTGCTGTCGAAGAAGCCTTGGTGAATTGCTGCAGTGCATCTTGTAGATGGTACAGACTGCTGCCACTGTGTGCCGGTGCTGAAGGGAGTGAATGCTGAATATGGTGGACAGGATGCCCATCAAACAGGGTGCTTTGCCCCAGATGGTGCCGAGCTTCGAGTGTTGTTGGAGCTGCACCCATCAGGTAAGTGGAGAGTATTCCATCATGCTCCTGACTTATGCCTTGTAGATGGTGGACAGGCACTGGGGAGACAGGAGGTGAGTTACTCGCTGCAGAATTCTCAGCCTCTGACCTGCTCTTGTAGGCACAGTATTTATATGGCTGGTCCAGTTCGGTTTCTGATGAATGGTAACCTCCAGGATGTTGATAGTGGAGGACTCAGCGAGGGTAATGCCATCGAATGTCATGGGGAGATAGTTAGATTCTCTCTTGTTTGAGATGGTCATTGTCTGACACTTGGGTTGCCTCAGTATCTGAGGAGTTGGGAATGGTACTGAACATTGTGCAATCATCAACAAACATCCCCTCTTCTGACCTTATGATGGAAGGTCATTGATGAAGCAGCTGAAGATGGTTGGGCCTAGGACACAACCCTGAGGAACTCCTGCAGTGATGTCCTAGGACTGAGACGATTGACCTCCAACAACCACAACCATCTTCCTTTGTGCTTGGTATGACTCCAACCAACAGAGAGTTTTCCCCCGATCCCCACTGACTGCCACTTTGCTGGTGCTCCTTGATGCCATACTTGGTGAAATGCTGCCTTGATGTTAAGGGCAGTCACTCTCACTTCAGCTCTGGAGTTCAGCTCTTTTGTCCATGTTTGGACCAAGGCTGAGTGGCCCTGGCAGAACCCAAACTGTCCAAATCAGGAATGCACAATCTTAGTTTGCAACAAATTTATCTTGGTTTACACTTTTATAATGTTCATAAAACAAGATGCAAACACTAAAGTAGGGTAGTCATATAAATAACATTCCCTTCCTAAATACTGGCTACCTAACCTGGCTTTTCAGGGTGAAACAATCTCAGGGAGATGTGTTTTGACACAGCATTCCACAGGAAATGGTTTCAGCGGATCCAGACGGATGGCTGGCCTTGAATATTTAGAAATACTTACTTCAGAGATGTTTTTGTCGGTCTCCTTTCGTTTTTCCTCTATTTTCCTTTCAATACCCACAATTCCTACAGCCCTCACTCTTCCTGCCTGTAAAAATAGGAAACTTTTATTAATTTCACACCGGCAGTGATACATCTTCTATTCAAGTTTTTGTTCTCTAGCAAATGCAGATACTTCCTACTGCATGTGATTGTTAAAAGCTCCCACAGGAAATAAACTTTGAAGGGAACTCAGCTTTTTTTTCTGAACAGTAGTTGAGACATTAGTCTGGCTTTTTTGTTCCTTTTTAAAATGTAATCATCTTCCTTTCTGCTGCACACTGTTTCTTGACTGGGACGGATGTCAGGCAACCTGCTCCTCAACCTCCAGCAACGTTGCTCTTGTGTCAGTGACTCTAGGTGAATTTTCTTGCCTAAAGGAAGTACAAAACTATGCCTCTGTATTTTCTTTCATTAGTGTCACTGAAATTAAGAACTCATTGTGTGAAAAATTACAGGATCGGACTACAGCTCCACCACTCTATGGAATAGAATCATACAGCATAGGAGGCCGCCATTTGGCCCATTGTGCCTGTGCACTGAATGAGCTACCACTTAGCCCCACTCCTCTATTCGTTCCACATGCTCTACAAATTTTTGCTTTTGAAGTATCTATCAGCTTCCTGTGGCAATGCTTATGTTAAGTCTGATGATTTTCTGTTTTATTAGTCCAGAAGCATTATTCCAAATAATGCACAATGCATTAATCTGTTGCTAAAGTGAAACTTTATGCCTTTAATGCCACAAAGTCTTCACAGAGAGATGTGAGGTTGTGGAATGCACTTCTAAGGTTAGTGGTTGAGTTCGATTGATAGGTGAATGAATGAAAAGGGGCTGAAAGGATATGGGAACTGGGTAGGTAAATGTGATCAGAAATATTTGCTCAGTGGCAGGGTAAGTGCTGACATGCACTGATTGCTTTGAATGGCCTGAACCATGAAATATTTGTTTAATACATAAATAATAAATGTGGTCGATTACATTTACAATAAAATATATCTGAAACCGATATGCACAATTATCCATATACAAATGTTTATGTATAAAATAGATTATGTATGCCAATTAATGTTAATTGTGCACTTACTAAGAACTGTGAGGAGGATAGCATACAACTTCAAAAGGACATAGACAAGTTGGTGGAATGGGCAGACAGGTGGCAGATTACGTTCAATGCAGAGAAACGTGAAGTGATTCATTTTGGTAGGAAGAGCATGGAGAGAATAAAGGATGCAATTTTTAAAAATGTTTAATAGTTCTGCATTAATAGTTAAAGACAATCAAAACAGCATAACTATTTTGATATTTATACTGAGTTTAAGCAGTTAATAACGATGGGCGAAATTACCCACTTAGATACTCCCACTAGCAACTAAACTGCCCATTTTACTTTGCTTAAATCACAGAACCACTACAGTGCAGAAGGAGGACATTCAGCCCATCGTGTCGACACCAGCTCTCCAAAAAGAGCAGAGGGACCTGGGTGTATCATGCATGTCATTGAAGGTGGCAGGACAGGTTGAGAGAGCAGTTAATAAAGCATACAGTATCCTGGGCTTTACTAATAGGAGTACAGAGTACAAGAGCAAGGAAATTATGTTGAACTTATACAAGATCCTAGTTCGGCCTCAGCTGGAGGATTGCATCCAGTTCTGGGTGCCGCACGTTAGGAAAGATGTGAGGGCATTAGAGAGAGTACAGAAAAGATTCACAAGAATGGCTCCAGGGATGAGGAATTTCAGTTATGAAGACAGATTGGAGAAGTTAGGACTGTTATTCTTGGAGAAGAAAAGGCTGAGAGGTGAATTGATAGAGGTATTCAAAATCATGACGGGTCTGGACAGAGTAGATAGAGAGAACCCGTTCCCACTTGTGAAAGGATTGAGAACGAGAGCGCACAGATTTAAAGTAACTGGTAAGGGAAGCAAAAGTGACATGAGCAAAAACTGTTTCATGCAGCGGGTGGTTAAGGTCTGGAATGCGCTGCCCGAGAGTGTGGTGGAGGCAGGTTCAATTGAAGCATTCAAAAGGGAATTAGACTGTTATAGGAGAAGGAAGAACGTGCAGGGTTATGGGGAGAAGACGGGGGAATGGAACTATGTGAACTGCTCTTTCAGAGAGCTGGTGCGGACACGATGGGTCGAATGGCCTCCTTCTGCACTGTAACAATTCTGAGATTCTGTGATTTAAGTAAAATAAAATGGGCAGTTTAGTTGCTAGTGGCAGTATCTAAGTGCGTCATTACGCCCATCATTATTAACTGCTCAAACCCAGTATAAATATCAAAAGTTATGCTGTTTAAATTGTCTTTAACTACTAATGCAGAACTATTAAAATAGTATTGTAGTTCTTTACTCATACTCCTCACAACCCCTAAAGTTCAAAATCAAAGGTTGTGTGGTGGGAAAGTAGGTGACACACTGTTTTCTCACTTTTGGAAACTTAAATCAAAACCTAGCCCAGAAAGACGGGACAAAGATCCTTTCTCTTCCAGATGCAAGAGCTCCAACTGAAATGAACCAATTCCTAATGGATGTGACTACAATGAACTGAAGTAACTGTAATTATCAATTTGGCTGAAAAGGGGCAACAAGGATTATTCATATTCAAACAGAGGTCATCTGAGGTTGAAATCAAAGAACATCATTGAAACAAGGTATACGGAGTTTTAACGATGCATCTGACCAAACTTATGCTGCACCTCGGAATACTTTGTGTCGATACAAAAAGTGCAGTCCTGACCAACACTCGCCAGTTCAAACAGCAAACCAACCTCCCACAACCACAACCCCCCCAACCCCCACCACGCCCCAACCCAACCCCCCAATCCAACCAGCACCCCCAGGCTTCGTTACCTTCCTGACAACTACCCCTTTATTTTAAAAAAAAATCTGCCACTTAAAAAGTGCAAAACAGCACCTAATGCATTGGGTAATGCGTGCAGTGCAGTAGGGGAATAGGAGACAAGTGGTGGATGCAGGCAGATCTTATATCACTTCTCATACATTTAGCTGCAGTAAACTTTTTGAATGATCGCAATAAATGAAGGCAGGGATTTCCACATTAATACCTACTTGCGATCTACTGGCTGACTGCATCGGCTGAGATACAGAAATACGCTCCCATCGCTTCTGAGACAATTCTTCAGACAGTCGTCTGTAAAACTTTAACAACAATGGTACACATTGATCATAGTTGTTCATAACCTCGTTTTGCTAATGCTATTCTCAGATGTCCAATAGCAATCAAAAAATTAGCAACTTACAATTTGAATTATTATTGTATTTTCCAACATAGTAAAACAATACAAGATGCTTAAATCACAATGCTTTTGGGTATTTCAACATGCCTTGCAAAGTTGTTAAGAAATATTAACTGTATACACCCCAGCTGCTTCCAAAACTGATCTCCAGTATTCAGCAATCTCACCTTGAACCACAACTGATATCAATTACGCTGGAAAATGCCCCTGTAAGAATGCAGGATTGGGCTTGGCTATGATTTTTGCCATGGTTAAACAGCCTTCCAACATTCACGTTTTTGGTTCACACAAATAAAGTACCTATAAGGGTGCAGTGAAGATATGAGTTAACTGCACTCCAGTGAGAATCAGCACCTTCAGGATGGGATGCCAGAAAATAAAATTGTGGAGGGTAAAATATTAATCGTACATACACAGAGTAGGAGCACGCAGAGATAAATTCAAGAGATTCACTGATCAGAAGACATGACATAAAACTAACTTTCTTCTTGAAAGCTTTTGAAAATCACGAGCTTGAATACCATTGCCCAGCATCAGTTTGAGCCTTGAATTTAATCGGATTTA
Source organism: Heterodontus francisci (assembly GCF_036365525.1). Lineage (NCBI taxonomy): Eukaryota > Metazoa > Chordata > Chondrichthyes > Heterodontiformes > Heterodontidae > Heterodontus > Heterodontus francisci. The sequence goes on along the minus strand of NC_090376.1, from coordinate 31,098,174 downwards.
AGCGGAGGCCCAGTTGACCAATAGATTATTTCCAATATTAACTTCAAACTGGGACAAAAAACTATTTGTCACTACTTGTTTTAATATTTTTCGTACAGGTGTTTACCATTACTGAGTTAGGTTGGTGCTGTTTTAGAAGAGCAGCATTGGGTAACAAAAAAATCTGTCAAGAAATAAGAAAATGGAAACTTACATTTTTAGAAATATAGGATCATAGAATGGTTACAGCACAGAGGGAGGCTATTTGGCCATCGTGTCCGTGCTGACTCTCCGAGCAACTCACCTAGTCCCACTCCCCCGCTTTTTCCCTGCAGCCCTGCAAATTTTTTCACTTCAGTTAATTATCCGATTCTCGAGGGATATGAGCAAAGGTGAGCAAATGGAGTTGAAGTACATTTAAGGCATTGTCTAATACGACAAGGGGCTGAATAGCCTATTCCTGTTCTGCTTATGTTTCTCTCATCTTCTTTCAATATTAAATTATTACATAAGAGTCGATTTTAACTCTGTCTCCCAGCAGGACGTTGTAGTCAGCAGAAGCTTAGATTAGCTTAGCTTGGTACTGCAAGGCCACTTTAACTATAAGAATCAGGATGGTGGAGAGACAGCAGGAATTGGCGGTAGTCAGCAAAGGGGAATTCTTTGTGGGGCAGGAGGAGCAGGAATGCCGAGTCCAGCAAGGTTTCCATGGCTCTCCCCAGCCCTGGCTTTGCCTCTCCCTCCCAACACTAACATTTCATGTTGACCCTGTTCCCCCCAACACTAACCATGCCTTGGGACCATTCTCTTGGATCTCCAGCATCCACAAGCTCCCAACCACCAGCTCCAACATAATTCCCTGCATTTTGGACGGGAGACAGTGTTACACTATGTAAGTAAGGTGCTGGAGTTAAAATGGCCTGGATTTGCCCCCTGACCCACCTCACACATGCACCCAGAGTTCAAATCAACCCTTTAATCTCAGCTTGATCTATCCAGATCCAATTCGGCTCCTGCAGGGGCAAGATCAGAAATGATATCTTGTGGAATGACATGCCTAAGCATCACTTCTGCTGGGCACTGCAAATGAGATTTTGGACATGTGATGATCATTACAATATATTTCTAGTGCAACATCACAGTAATTAGAAGAACATGTTGCAAAACTTCAATGATTACAAGGTTTCATTTCAACAGCAAAGACTGTTAGTTAAAATTAAAAAGTACTGCTCCTATAATGAACAAGAACTTCCTTTAACCACAGCTAACGAACACTGTTCCTAATGAGTAATATGGTAAATTGCTACAAGAATACAAGTCTTCTTAATGTACATTAGATAACATGTCTACACCATAATTAACTTTATACACTCCGTTGTCACAGGAAGATGAGAGCAGACAGGGCTCCCTCCACTTAAATAGTCTTGCCCAATTGTAGTTTTATATTGCTGTGCCAGTTTTGGCAAGAGTTGTGCTACACTGCCACTCATGTTCCCCCCTCCCACCCCCCCACCTCCCATGTACTTTTTCTGCCTGGTACTGAGAGACAGAAAGTCTGATGATGGTTCACAAGACTCTTAAAAATCAGATTCCTGCTGCCCCTGGAACAATACAATGTCAAGTGGGATTCATTTTTAGGGCGGCACAGTGGTGCAGTGGTTAGCACCGCAGCCTCACAGCTCCAGCGACCCGGGTTCGATTCTGGGTACTGCCTGTGCGGAGTTTGCAAGTTCTCCCTGTGTCTGCGTGGGTTTTCGCCGAGTGCTCCAGTTTCCTCCCACAGCCAAAGGCTTGCAGGTTGATAGGTAAATTGGCCATTATAAATTGCCCCTAGTACAGGTAGGTGGTAGGGGAATTGAGGGAAGGTGGGGATGCGGTCGGAATATGGGATTAATGTAGGATTAGTATAAATGGGTGGTTGATGGTCGGCACAGACTCGGTGGGCCGAAGGGCCTGTTTCAGTGCTGTATCTCTAAAAGCAAGGAGGTATATAGAAGCTGGTTTAGACGACACTTGTTAAGTACTGTGTGCAGTCTGGTCTCCAAACTACACAAAGGGTACTGAAGCACCACAGAGAAGATTTACTGGGCTGTTACCAGAATAGAGGATGCAGTTATCAGGAGAAAGTAAGCAGGCTGGGCTTTCCTTGGAAAAAAGAATTCACTCCTTTTTTTAAAATTTATTCCCAGGATGTGGGCATAGCTGACAAGATCAGTCTGAATTGCCCTTGAAAAGGTGGTGGTGAGCCACTTTCTTGAAAACAACTGAGCAGCTTGCTAGGCCGTTCCAGAGAACAGTAAAGAGTCAGCCCCATTGCTCTGGGTCTGGAATCACAAAGTAGGCCAGATCGAGTAAGGGTGCCAGATTTCCTTCATTAGGGAAGAAACAGTCATGAACCAGATAGGTTTATCTGACAATCTGGTAGTCACTAACTTTTTCTTTATTCCAGATTTATTTAAATTAAATTACCCAGCTGTTGTTGGGGGGATTTGAACCCATGTCCCCTGATTATTAGTTCAGGCCTCTGGATTATGCATCCAGTAAAATAACCCTATGCCATCGTACCCCTAGTACTAAGAAGAAAACTGATAGATGTCTTTAAAAATTATGAAGGGGTTTGATAGTGTGAGGAGAAATTGCTTATGGGAGAGTCCAGAACAAGGGGGCATAAATATAAGATAACCATTAACAGATCAAATAAACAATTTAGGATAGACATTGGTGTAAACAGGCAACTCACTGCCACATGCAGTGGTTGAAGAAAATAGCACTCATGCATTTAAGATGAAGTGTGATGCATACATGAGGGAGAAAAGTAAAGGAGATTTGTGTCTAGAACTATTGAGGATTGAGGTGTAGTAATATTAAAGGAGCAGAAGGTCTGTTAGGATATGGAGGGAAAGGGTGCAGTAGAATAAAACGGCTGAGAGGAATTATTCTAGCTCTCCTCATAGATAAGCTAACAAATGATAGGTCATTAAAACACAGCACATGTATTGGCTGACTGTGCGTGGGACAATACAGTTTAATTTCAGTGATTAATGGCAAGGGGTGAGATGGAGGTTGAGAGTATTAGGTCAGTTTTGGTCTTTGGGATGTTGGGGAAGAGACAGAAGCCTGAATGGGATACAGGGGATAGGAAATGAAAAATGCTAGAAGGCAGTTTCCTAGCAGACAGCCAAGAACAGGCTATTAGTTCCAGGGAAATCAAGATCATGTCAGATAAGTTTGATGTTTGGACCCAAGTGAGTTGTTCAGAGATTTTAAAAAATGGCTATAAAATCATCTAGATTAAGCAACTGATATTTATAGAGCACCCTTAACATAATAAATAAAGCATCCAAAGGTACTTCATAGGAGCACTATAAAACAAAGTATGACACCGAGCCACAAAAGGAGATATTAGGTCAGATGACCAAAAGCTTGGTCAAAAAGGTAGGTTTTAAGCAGTGTTAAAAAGGAAGAAAGAGAGGCGGAGAGGTGTAGGGAGGCTATTCCAGAGCTTAGGCCTAGGCAACTGAAGGTGTAGCCACCAATGGTAAAGTGATAATAATCATGGATGCACAAGAAGCCAGAATTAGAGGAGCGCAGATATCTTGGAGGGTTTTGGGGGCGAGGCCATGCAGGGATTTGAAAATACGGATGAGAATTTTAAAATCAAGTCATTGCTTGTCCAGGAGCCAATGTAGGTCAGCTAGGACAGGGGTAGTAGGGGATCGGAACTTGGTGCGACTTAAAATATGGGCAGCAGAGTTTTGGCTGACCTCAAGTTTACCAATAGTAAAATATGGGAGAACAGCCAGAAGTGCTTTGGAATAGTCAAGTCTAGAGGTAACAAAGGCATAAATGAGGGCTTCAGCAGAGGATGAGCTGAGACAGGGGCGAATTCTCTAAACGATAACACTTACAAACTGGAAACAAGCAGACTATGATGGATTTCAGAATCCTACTCTTAAACTAAAGTAGTCCTCAAGACTTGTAGCTATTAACCACTTGAGCAATGAACTGTCTTCAACATTTGAGATTTTTGCATCAAAGGTTCAGATAGTCAAACTGTTTTTATGTATAATTTTTAACACAATATTGTGAAAGAAATCATAGAAATTTAGTAATCATGGATGTGAGAGAAATTTTGCCCCGCCACTTTTTTAAAAAAAATTCAGTAGTGGGATGTGGGCATCACTGGCTAGGCCAGCATTTATTGCCCATCCCTAATTGCCCATGAGAAGGTAGTGTTGAGCTGCCTTCTTGAACTGCTGTAGTCCTTGGAGTGTAGATACACCCACAGTGCTGTTAGGAATGGAGTTCCAAGATTTTGACCCAGCGACAGTGAGGAAACGGCGATATAGTTCCAAGTCAGGATGGTGTGTGGCTTGGAGGGTAACTTGGAGGTGGTGGTGTTCCCATGCATCTGCTGCCCTTGTCCTTTTAGCTGGTAGAGGTCGTGGGTTTGGAAGATGCTGTCGAAGGAGCCTTGATGAATTGCTGCAGTGCATCTTGTATATAGTACACACTGCTGCCACTGTGCGTCAGTGGTGAATGGAGTGAATTTTGAAAGTGGTGGATGGTGTGCCAATCAAGCGGGCTGCTTTGTCATGGTGTTGTTGGAGCTGCAACCAGCCAGGCAAGTGGAGAGTATTTCATCTCACTCCTGACTTGTGCCTTGTAAATGGTGGACAGGCTTTGGGGAGACAGGTGGTGAGTTATTCACTGCAGAATTCCCAACCTCTGACCTGCTCTTGTAGCCACAGCATTTATGTGGCTGGTCCAGTTCAGTTTCTGATCAATGGTGACCCCCAGAATGTTGACAGTAAGGGATTCAGTGATGGTAATGCCATTGAACGTCAAGGGGAGGTGGTTAGATTCTCTCTTGTTTGAGATGGTCATTGCCTGGCACTTGTGTGGTGCAAATGTTACTTGCCACTTATCAGTCCAAACCTGGATGTTGGCCAAGTCTTGCTGCATATGGACATGGGCGGTTTCACTATTTGAGGAGTCGCAAATGGCGCTGATCGTTGTGCAGTCATCAGTGAACATCCCCACTTCTGACCTCATAATGGAGGAAAAGTCATCGATGAAGCAGCTGAAGATTGTTGGGCCGAGGACACTAGGATACGGCGCAACCATTCCTTCCATGAAAAAATATTGCCATGTCCAGCTTCTCAATGCTGGTCTATAACCACCAAAGAGATGTACGAGCATACTTTTGGGTGACTTGCTCTTTCTAGAAATCGCCATTCAATCTGACAACCTAACAGAAATTTTGAATTTGCAGTGCATGCCAAAAATATCTACGAAACTAAACCCTATAATTACGCCGTGACTGCCAGGTCACTCACAAAAGAATATATTTTTATTTAAATGGTGAATAGTTAACAAAATGACAAGATGGAAAATTGCTTTGCACAACATTTAACAGTGGAAATTATAGTTACCTCAATCTGTCCATGTTCCTTGAAAGATAGTTTAATGTAAGAGTACTTGCTACTCTGATACGGACCAGGTTCTTTGTTGGGAGGAACTGGTTGAAGATGAACTATTATTTTGGCACTGGAAACAAGATAAAAGGGTTTGAGTTTTAGACATTCGCAAGGTCAAGTACAAAGTGTGTTCTAAATGTAAATACAATACAAACAACAGATGGTCTCAATGACATCTCTTCATCCAAATTTAGCCAGAAAATCACACAACTCAATTAGGGGCTAAAGGACAATTTCTCCAATTGAGATTCCTCATTCTCTGTTGTTTGTCTCTAAAAAATGCTCAACGATGTTCAGTACTTCGCCAGAAGGAAGAAAAAAAAAAATCAGACTGCACACTTGTACAAGTAGTTATACAGGGGTAACGAAAGTGTGTTCAGGGTATGTTATTTGCCAATGCTCCTCGGCATGGAACATAAAAGAATATGGTGTTGGAAAAATTGATATTAACTATTAATAAAAAGCAGAAAAGAACTGAAATGTAGAGCTGAGAATTCTTCTGCTTGCAATATAATCCTGGTGGTAAAACAAAGACATTATAAAAAGCACTCAAAGCCCATAATGCAGTTACCGTTAAATAAAGTTAAAACACAAATAGAATATTGCAACACAGTGCGTCTCTGGACCTGCTACACTTAAAAGCCATAGAACTATAGAGGTTTACAGCACAAGAGGCCATTCAACAAATCCTATCAGTGCTGACTGCTGACTTGATTAATAACTTATACAACACCTTTAACATAAAATGTCCAAAATCACTTCACAGGAACAATTAACAAATAAAACTTAACACTGAGCCACATGAGGAGATATTAGGACAGGTGATCAAAAACTTCATCAAAGAAGTAGGTTTTAAAGAGCATCTTAAAAGGAGGAAAGAGGGGTACAGAAGTTCTGGGAGAAAATTCCACAACTTAAGGCCTACGCAGCTGAAGTCATGGCCACCAGTGGTGGAGCAAAGAAAATCTTAGGCATTCAAGAGGTTAAAATTAGACAAGCTCAAAGATCTCCGAGGGTTGTAGGCTGGAGGAGGTTAGAGATAGGGAGGGGCAAGACTATGGGAGGGATTTGAAATGAAAGGTGAGAACTTTAAAATCGAGGTGTTGCTGGTCCAGGAGCCAACATAGGTCAGTGAGCACAGGGGTGATGATGGGTGAACAGGACTTGGATGCAAGTTAGGATACAACCAGCAGAGTTTTGGATCAGCTCAAGTTTATAGAAGGTATAAGTTGGGAGGTTGACCGGAGGTAACAAAGGTATCCAACCCCAATTCCACTGCCCTACTCTCTTCCCATAGCCCTGTCTGTTCTCCTATTTAAAATTTTTATCCAATTTTCTCTTATAAGATGCAATGATGTCTGCCTCAATCATTCCCTTTGACAAGTCATTCCTTGCTTCAACAGTCCTCTGCATAAAGAAATTTCTCGATTTCTCTTTCATTCTAAATTCACAAAAGCAGGCATAGTAGTCAGTCTCCTAATGCATTCAGGAGCATTAGCAATCACATGTTGATTCTGACCTTTGATGTTGTCGGCAAACCTCATGACAACACTGTTCCATTGCCTTTTCTGAAGCATTACAATCGATAGATTTTCCTGCCGCATCAGAGGTCAGGGATGGGCACGTGCTATCCTTCCTAGTAACTTAAAAGTTATCAACATAGGTGCAAAGTGAGTGTATAATTAGTTTTAATGTCACTAGAACCCTGGCTGTCAAATCTGACCACATAGCCAGAATGTAGGTAAGAGACTGCCTCGATTGTGAAACAAATCTGTACTAGACATTTATTGAGCTGCCATTACAATCACTCTTGTTAATTTTCCTGCAATGTCCCAATCTATAATACCACGACAGCTCAAAAAAAGTCCTTCCTTTATTGGGTGCACACTCAACAGAACAACAACAAATTGCATTTATATGGCATTTTTATAGTATTACAATGTCCTAAGACTCTTCACGGAGCGTTATCAAACAAATTTGACGCCAAACCACACAAGGAGATATTACAGCAAATGACCAAAAGCTTGGTCAGATATAGGTTTTAAGGAGAGTCTTAAAAGAGGAAAGAGAGGTGGAGAGGCTTAGGAAGGGAATTCCAGAGCTTAGGGCCTCAGCAGCTGAAGACACAGCTGCCAATGGTACAGTGATTAATAGCTGGGATGAGCAAGAGGCCAGAATTGGAGGAGCCTAGAAATCTCAAAGAGCTGAAGGAGGTTACAAAGACACGGAAAGGTGAGGCCACAGAGGGATTTGAAATCAAAAATGAGAATTTTAAAATTGAGGTGTTACTCAGCTGGGAGCCAATGTATGTCAGCTAGCACAGGGGTGATGAGAGTTAGGATACAGGCAGCAGAGTTTTGAACGAGCTTAAACTGATGGAGGGTGAAAGATGGGAGGCCTGTCAGGAGTGCACTGGAATAGTAAAGTCTAAAGGTAACAAAGGCATGGATGAGGGTTTCAGCAGCAGATAAGCTGAGGCAGGGACAGAGTCGTGTGATACTATGGAGATTGAAATAGATTGTCTTAGTGATGGTGTTGATATGTGGTCGGAAGCTCATCTCAGGATCAAGTTTGATACCAAGGTTGTGAACAGTCTAGTTCCGTCTCGGACAGTTAACAGGAACAGGGAACAGTGTTTGTGGTAGGGACTGAAGATTTCAGTCTTCCCAATAGTTAGTTGGAGGAAATTTCTGCTCATCCAGTACTGGACATCAGACAAGCAGTCTGACAAATCAGAGTAGTGGGTCAAGAGAGGTGATGGTGAGGTACAGCTGGGTGTCATCAGCATACATGTGGAACTTAATGTTTTGTTTTCAGATGATGTCGCCAAGGGACAACGTGCATTTACGAACCAGGAGGGTCCGAGGAAAGACTCCTTGGGGTACTCCAGAGATAATGGTGCGGGAGCAAGAAGAGATGCCAATGCAGGTGATTACCTGGCAAGTCCTAGTGTCACATTTTAAATGTACCAAATAAAATACATTTTTTGGAGAAAAAACACAAATATTGAAAACCTACATTGAAGCTTTATAACTTTCAATGTGCTCTTTATTTAGGGTGATGCCAAACACACAGTTGATGGTGCTACAATCATTGTTTTGAAAATACTGGAGAGATAAGGATGCTGTGACCACAAACCTTTCACATCTGCCTTTGCTGGAAATAATTAAATATCTCAATTCCAGACTTGAACAACAAACCTGACCACCTGCTGTACTATTAACTTTGCTAATGCTACGTTTTATCAACTTTCCCTCCTCTCTCCCTGCTTTTCCGGAAAGTCATCATTAATCTAGGAAAGCCAAAAGATCCACTGCCAAAAGATTGCAGGCCCTTCCCAGAAGAATAATAAACTAAACTCATTAATTACTGTAAAACCTTTGTTAAAGCACACGCTTCCGAGCAAAACAAAAAGCTTCAGTTCCTTCTACTGCCAAGAGAAACACACCACACTATCCTTTAAAGTATGAAAAATATATAAACATAGACTCTCTTTAATTAAACATTGTCCAACTCACTATTCCAAAGTGGAAATAATGTCTCTGAAAATGAGTGCATCTTTTTCTGTTTTTGATTTCAATCCTCTTATCGCTTCACTATGAAACTCATGACTTTCCATTATTTTTTCTAAATGGGACCTTTGAGGCTAGATATAGTCAGATTACTTGAGATATAGTTAAAGGCCACAGTGAATCCACAGAACTAAGTGGCAATTAGCAAAACCAGAAACAAGCAACAGACCATCCATCCTGTACAATAATACCACATTTATGAGAGTATATTTTCCATTCAATCACAACATGCAACTCCGTGGAGTGCTGGAAATTCCAGGAAGTTAAACTTCAAATTATAGACAAAAGTTTGAACTCACAAGGAAAGTCTTACTAAAGATGAATTACAGCAATAATGGGAATGATGAGCTTTGAAACAAATAATCACTCCATGTGTATGGTAACTCACTCTGCCTATTACCCAGCTGTCTCACCTGGTTTTTCACCGAAATGTTAAGTGGCAGTCATTACTGTAAACAGCTAAGCATTGAATGCAGATTGAGAGGCTTAGCATGGTACACTGTATTCAGAATTTGAAATTGCTCCATTTTCGAAACAGAAACCAATAGTTTTGTCTGATTTTATATTTTAAAAATATTGAGATTGAGAATGTCATTCCATTATTTTGTGTTCGGGGGGTGGGAGGGGGTCTGGACAGAGTAAACAGGGAGAAACAGTTCCCTTTGGCAGAAGCATCAAGAACCAGAGGACTCCGAATTAAGGTGACTGGCAAAAGAACCAGAGGCGACATAAGGAAAACTTTTTAATGCAGCGAGTGGTTAGAATCTGGAATGCACCGCCCAAGAGTGTGGTGGCGGCAGATTCAATCGTGGCTTTCAAAGGGAAATTGGATAATTATTTGAAGAGAAGAAATTTGCAGGGCTATGGAGAAAAGGCAGGGAAGTGGGACTAGCTGAGTTGCTCTGACAGAGAGCTGGCACGGCCTTCTACTGTGCTGTAACCATTGTATGATTCTAGAAGAGGAGAGATAAATTAGAAAATTACAGGCCTATTTATTGAATGGCAGTTATGGCAAAGTAACTAGAATCTGTTATTAGGGACAGAGTGACTAAGCATTTGGACAAAAATGAACTGATTAGAGAGAGCCAGCATGGATTTGTAAAGGATAAGTCACATCTAACGAACCTAGTTTTTTTTGAGGTAACAAATGTCGTAGATAAGGGAGTGTCTATGGATGTTATTTATATGGACGTCATTCAACAAGGTTCCACATAAGGCACTGTTAACAAAAACAAAAGCGCAGAGAATTGAAGGCTTGGGTAAGGAATTGGTACAGAGATGGGAGACCGAGAGTAGGGATAATGGGTGTGTACTCAAAACTGGCAAATAGTGACTACTACTGTCCCCTGGACTTCAGCTTGTCACTACATTTATAAATGACTTTGAAGAAGAAATGGAGAGTCATATATCTAAGCTTGCTAATGACACTAAGTTAGGTGGCACAGTAAATACTGTACATAGAAGCTGAGTGTTGAAAGATTAAGTCAGTGGGCAAAACTGCGATAGATGGAGCTCAATGTGAGTAGTCATCCACTTTGGACTTTAAAAAAAAAATGACAGATCAGAATATTTTCTAAATGGCGAGAAGCTGGGACTGTAATTGAGCAGAAAGATTCTGGATCCATGCACAGAAATCATTAAAAGACAGTAGACAAGTACAAAAAGATAATTAAAAATGCTAATGGAATGTTGGCCTTTATCTCAAGAGGACTGGAATAGAAAGGGATGGAAGTTATACTGCAGCTGGATAGAGCTCTGGTTAGACCCCATCTCGAGTACTACATTTAGTTCTGGGCACCGCACCTCAGGATATTTCACCCTATGCAACATAGGTTCACCATAATTATACCAGGGCAAAAGAAAAGATTTAAATTATGAGGACAGGCTGCATAGACTAGGCCTGTATTCCTTTGAAAATAAAACATTAAAGGGTGATCCAACTGAAGTGTTAAAAATAGGGTTGATAGAAAGTATGTAGAGAATCCAGAACAAGGGGACATAACCTTAAAATTACAGCCAGGTCATGCAGTGCAATGTCAGTCTTCCCACAAAGAGTGGTGGAAATCTGGAAAACTCTCCCAAAAGGTTGCTGAGACGAGGTCAAGCGAAAATTTCAAAACTGAGATTGATAGATTTTTGTTAAGCAAGGATATTAAGGGTTATGGAACCAAAGTGGGTAAATAGAGTTAAGAGACAGTTCAGCCATGATCTAAATAAATGGCAAAATAAGCTTGAGAAGCTGCACGGCCAACTCCTACTCCTAAATTCCCAGATGAACAACAACTTGTACTTACACAGCTCCTTTAATGTAGTAAATAACCTAAGGTGCTTCACTGGTGCAGAATCAAACAAAAATTGGCACCAAACCAAATAGGAGACATTAGGATAGGTAACCAAATATTTAGTCTTACACTGCATCTTAAAGGAGGAGAGAAGCGAAGAGCTTTGGCTGGAAGTTGCAGAGCCTAGGGGCCTAGACAGCTGAATACAGATATACCGATTGGGGGAGGGGCAAGGAAATCGAGGATGCACAAGAGGCCAGAATTGTAGGAATGCAAAGTTCTTGCAGGGTTGTGGGGCTGAACAAGGTTACAGAGATAGGGAGGAATGAGACCATGAAGGGATTTGAACACGAGGATGAGAATTTTAAAACCGAATCTATTCTCATGCTGCAGAATTTCTCGGCCTAGCTGCAGAAAATAAGCACTGATGTACTGCAGAATTTTAGATGCCCCATCACCTCGTGCTCAATTACCCTTCTAATAATGCAGAAGAAGGAATTGTTCCCAGGCTAAATATGGTGGCTGCTATGTGAGAACCTAGTGCAATTTAGTCTTCCCCATTATCACCCTTTACCCCACACACCTCCATTCCATGCACAGTTGATGCCAGAACTCCCTGTATCCCACCATTCTATGACGCATTTGCAGCATTAAAGTGCTGTACAATTACTGGGCATGAAATTCCAACTTCTGTCCATTTTATTGGGGGAGGAAACACAATCAGGGATTTCCAGTTTTGTACCAAAGCTGACATGTTTTCAGTAGTTATCATCCTGCAGAATTTCTCTCACACAATTTTAAAAAAATACATCACATAATTAAAGTCAGTGGTTATTTGGATTTGAACATCTGTTTTACAAGACCACGTGAAAAGGATAAAGAAAGCAAATTTCTAAGTAAAGACTGACCTTTTTCCTATTCCAGCTGCTTGTTCCTCAAAGAAAATTATCTGTGACAAAGGTGAAGAGATGCAGCAATCCTGTAAAAAAAAAAGTAATTTAGCAGCTAAATCCCATCAGCACTTTTAATTTGAAAAGTGCGACATGCAGGTAACAATTTATCTTCAGCATTTTGATTTAGCAAAGATTAAAATATAGAATGATACAACAAAATGTTAAATATATAAAACATACTGCGCACTAACGTGACAAAGATAAACCCATATATTGAAAAGTAATGACGGATGGCAGTGCTTTGGATGCTGAATATAATTTTCAATCGTAATATGGCAACATACCCATGTTTTGTCTCACTTTATTCAAGCATGAGAATATTATTTTTGAATTTTAATCTACTTACCACAATTACAGTAACAGAATTAAAAATCTAGATTTTACATTTTATTGTAACATGGCTGGAATAACAAACACTTCTTGCTAAGTTTTTTTTAATACGATTGTCAGTTTTGTTTGTTTTTAATACATTTTATGCTATCTATCTATTGCGATTTCACAGACTATCTATCCTTTCTACACTCTTGTTCTCACACAGTTCTGACACGTGGCCAGCAAGATGGGGTACTGAAATATGATCTGGGTTGAAACAGTCCCTCCCGGAGAGCAAAGGCCTCTCATCTATTCACTGTTGTGATAATCCATGTGAAATCAGCAATTCACTATTGGCTGGAGGTGGGGTGGGGGAGGTTGGCAAGAGATGCACAATTATGCCAACGGAGGCTGAACTTCAACCATAATCCCCCAATCCACAATAGTTGATTTTCTTAGGATACAAAACTTGTATTCATTCAAATCATCTTTTTCTAAACAACTGGAAAATAAATTAAGTATTATGAATAAAACACTCCATGATCGTATGAAATTATAAATATTTTCACGAATGCTCCAACCAAGTAACTAATCACGAGTGGTGATTGGTTGATTTGTTGATATCTCCCAGTGACAAGGGATGAAATCGTGGAAATCTAATGGCTGATCCTTACTGTAACGGGTACTCCTGACCTCTCATGCACAAAATCGTCACTTCTTCGAAGTGGCAATATGAAAGCTCAGCTGTACAGACTGGCTAAAGCTCGCATCAAATTGGCAGAATTTGATATTTTTTTACATTTCAAATGGCCTCTCCTCCATCATCCACCCAGGTGATATTGCCCTCGCCTAGTTCCATTTCATTCTATCCAGTTGTGGCCAGAGAATCACCTGCAATGTCTTCTGTTCCCACACCATTACTTCTGGGGTCCCCCAAGGATCTAATCTTGGCTCCCTCCATTCTCATCTACATGCTACCCACATCCCCCAACCCCCGGCGACATCATCAGAAAACACGACATCAGGTTCCACATGTACACTGACGACACCCAGCTCTACCTCACCACCACTTCTTTCAACCCCTCCACCGTCTCTGATTTGTCACGCTGCTTGTCCGACATCCAGTCCTGGATGAGCAGAGATAATGAGTAAATAATGGGAAGACCAAAACCTTTTATCGTCAGTCCCCGCCACAAATTCCGTTCCCCAGTCACCAACACCATCCCTCTCCCTGGCAACTGTCTGAGGCTGAACCAAACCATTCAAATCCTTGGTGTCGTATTTGAGTCGGAGATGAGCTATCAACCACATACCTGCTCCATGAGCAGGAACACCTACTTCCACCTCCGTAACACTGGCCGTCTCCGCCCCATCTCAGATCATGTGCTGCTGAAAACCTCATCCAAGTCTTTGTCACCTCTAGACCCAACTGTTCCGGCACACTCCTTGACGGCCTCCCACATTCTACGCTCCATAAACTTGGCGTCATCCAGAACGCACACCAAGTCCCATTCATTCATCATCTCTGTGCTCGCTGATCTACATTGGCTCACAGTCTGGCAATGCCTTGAATCTAAGATTCTCATCTTTGTTTTCAAATCCCTTAATGGCCTCATTTCTCCCCATCTATTTTCAAGAAACTTACATGTTTTTTTTGGTCTCTCCACAGTAATCTATGCGTGCTCAGAAGAAGAGTGCCCAGGTCAAATTTTGTCTGCAATAAAGAAATTATATTTAATGGAAATGGCATCACCAGATACATTTTCCACCACACTAGTAGATCTCCCATGGCATTGTTTATTGCAAGAGAGGTTTTATAGGAATCAAGCTGTTGTGCAACATTAAGGACACAGGTAATATTACTTTGGAATCTGGCAACATTGGGATGGAGTCTTGGGGTCTAGCACTTAAATGGAATCTCAGGAGATGGTGGGGGGGGGGGGGGGGGGGGGCTTCCAAGTTTTATAGTGAAAGAAAATCAGACTCACAAAGGTTCCAGAAGAGATTTATCACTGAATTTTTCAATCAAAAGTGATGATTGACTAAAAATTTATCAATTCTACATAAGCAATCTCGGTTTTCCTTTCCAACCAGCCCCCCAAAAACCACAGCTGTTTTTTATTTTCATTACTGTCTCTCACATAACATCTATTCGTTTTCAGACATTGCTGAGTTGTTGCTGAGTTAACAGAAAAGCATAATTGTAATACAATTACATAAATTTATAACTTGCCTAAAATAAAAGCTTTGAAAATTCTGTTTCTTTCCTAGTATTTTGGAAAAAGTAAAGAAATTCTCATATCCTCACAGGATTAGGAAATATACCTTTCCATCTTTCAAACTCTTTTGATGTTCAGACTTTACTAATGGGAATTTCTGCAAACTCCACTGCACCAGAACACACAGATGTGATTCAAAGCTCTCCCTTAACTGCTGTGCAGTAAAATATTCAGTCAAAGCCTGGGCTTTTGAGACTGACTGAGGCCAGAATGCAGGTATTAAAAGAGACAAAAAAACAATCCAATTGATAAATTAAACAATGTTATTGTGAAATAGATAGTTTTGAAACTTTTAATTTTGCTTAAACTCTTCTTTTGGAAGTAAATATTTCAGGTAATGAAATGGCAGGTCAAAATATTCATACCAAGGTTGACAGTTCTGTTCCATGATGCCACCTGGTGGCCAGAACATGGAATAGTCATAGGCTGTCACACGAATAGGAAAATCCTACTAGAAATATGACATAGCATAGGGCAGGCATCATCTGATCTAGATACAATTAATATTGAGAATCCCATAGGCAAGGTTGACAGTACGTTTAAATGGAAAGATGACAAGACTCACATTTTTAATATATAGAAAATGAAAACACTCATTTTAGGGCAGGAAATTGCGAAGGTAACAGGTTTGTGTTTTGCTTCGTAATTTAAAAACTTTTAATGTAGGTTTATTTAAAAGTTGAACAGTTAAAAGAATGACTCCCTTCTTGTCAAGGGAGGTGCCAGGCACAGGCTTAGTACTTTCCCTCAGGAAGGGAGAAAAGACATATCCATGCTAGCTGCCACCCACGGGTGCTCTTACACAATTCCAGGTCCTTGCATACTGCAGCATATGCAGAGATCCAGGGGCAAGCTATATTTCACAACTTCTCAAGCAGAAAATGGTGCTTGTTGAGGGAGGTAAAGAGAAAAGAAATATGTGCTTCCAGGGCAGAGGTCGTCTTTGCAGAAACACTTTGTTTTGTACCATATCAAGGCTGTGCCCAGATGTACAAGACCTATGAGGGTATGCAATACCACTCTAATGCTTTACAGCAGCGACTAGAGATAAAGGTTCTATTTAGTTGTCTTCTTAAAATCATTTTATTATTTTGCTTCCTTTAACTTTCCGGGGGGGGGAGAGGGGGCAGCGGGGGCTGGCTCGCCTGTCCTAGATGTTCAAGGAAACAACAAAATTTCAAGTGTTCAGCCATGCTGCATATATATCAAAAAAGAGACACCTTCATGCCAAAGTCCAATGTATTTTCCTACTTGTCACAAATGCGTTAAGTGCCTACAAAGACATAATCAGCTAAGGCAACTTTTACTGACCTTAAAAGAGTGCTGTAAAAATACTCTTTCCGCCAGTAAATCCAGGATGCTTTCCTCTAGAGGAGTTCCTCTAGCTACATGAGACCCGTCCCTTGGGAACCAACAGCGCTAGTATCTAAGACCAGTATAAAGTAGTCTTATTTTCTAGCTGCTGGCCATTAAGGACTGGCTGAGCACTCACCCTTCCCACTGACAGAAAAACATGGTAGCTGGCAACAACATTTATTGGGTTTTTTATGCCAAAAGCCAAGTCTAGGGAGAGCTCCCTAGTAACACGACACTCCGGAATTTACTTTTGAAGTGCATCATCAGCTACCAGAGAATTGACAGCAGAGGAGGTGCCAAGTGCTGAGCTCCAAGGCAAACTGGCCACTGGCACAGGTGCATCAGCAATTAGTGACATTACGACACACAGGACAGGGGCATGTACATAATGACATCAAGAGGGGACATGACTAGTTGTACTGTCACCATTGCTTTTACAAGGCACAGGTAGGCGGGCTACAGGAAAACAACCTATCCTGGCTGCAGATCTAACCAAATCTGGCCGTTTTAGCCTATCAGGCCATGGGCTGCAGGCGCCCAATAGCCAAAGGACAACATAAAAGCATCTTATAATTTGGTGCCAGCGACACCGCTGCCCCTTGAAGACCACCACCCTTACAGCACTCCCACATTTTCACCAAACATGGTGCAATGCCATGGCAGTGACCCCTATAAATGGCAAAACATAGAGATAACTTTTTTTTTAAAGTGTAATTAATTTTTTTGAAATGTTTATTAATGGTTGTATTACAGTTCACCCATGCAAGAATCAGACCTTCCTTGAAGCTGCTAACAGTGTCCGTGAATTCTTGTTTCCATTCCCCACAAGCACAGCTCCAACTCATTAACCCAGAATGAAGCTCTGAGGCTGCAGGTTCCACAAACCAGGCCTAACTCCGCCTGGGACTCGCGTACACTCCCAGACCCACAGAGTCCAGCCTAGCCCCGCTCACTTTACCTTTTCATCACCGTCGTACAAGCGGACTCCGCGCTGCTGTATCACCAGAGTCTCGTTAATCTCCAGCAGGCCGCTCGCCCACACGAAGCGGTCCATCACTCACCCGCGACCGGTTCACTTCCTGGAGAAGCAGCGCCCACGACACCCCCACCTGCTGGAGAATGTGCCTCACAGCAACAACACCGCCACCCTCTGGAACCCCAGTATCAGTAAGACTCTGACTGCCTCAACCTGGGATGCAACAGCATTTCTTACAGAATAACCAGAGTTTTAAAGCACAGAAAAAAGGCCCACCATGCGTGCACTCATGTGGATGTTTATGCATGTTTAAAATACAGAAAACTATAATAGTGATATTAGCACAGAGGGTGCTTCGGTCTCAGTTGTGTTTCAATTGCAAGGGCACTGCTGCATTGAAAGAACACAGGTGTACCAACAGTGAAAGTCGAAACAAGATAGGGACATAGAGTGCAACAGCATATGTTCCTGGGATGAGGGGATTATTCTATGAGGAAAGATTGAGTAAACTATATTAAAAGCAAAATACTGCGGATGCTGGAAATCTGAAACAAAAACAAGAAATGCTATATTAAACTATATTCCCTGGAGTTTAAAAGAATAAGAGGTGATCTCATTGAAGCATATAAAATTCTTAATGGTGTTGACAGATTTGATAAGATAGGGGTGTTTTATACTCCCTTCTAAGGTGGGAACAAACTTGGCAGCACAACAGCCTGTTGTGAATCGACTTTATTGCGAGAAAGGTCAGGGCAAGTTTGTTAAGTTCTCAGATAAACCATAGTCACAAACTCAGGCAGTAATTAACAGTCTAACACAGATACTACCCGTATTAGAGACTGGACAGCTCTTTCTCTTGCAGCTGTGGTCTTTAAGCTTTTGGCTTTGGCTTTGGCTTTGGCTTTGGCTCTCTCTCTCTCTCTCTCTCTCCCCCCCCCCCCCCCCGTAGGTTGTCTTCTGTTGTTGTTCTCTGCTTCACAGTAACAAGGACAGGACTCATTTTATCCTGGCAGCTTTCTAGTTAACCCTCCCCTCTCCCAATCAGTGATTAGTCTTGTATTAAAGGATGCCTTTCTTAACCAACCAAGGAGCATTTGGTGATGGTTGCTAACCTTTCAGATTTACGCAAGTAGTACACAAAAAGGAGTGTTTGTGTTGTCTACTTTTATCTCAATGCTTTTACTTTTCAAGGATGCCTTATCTCACTATGAGACAAATCTATGCAGAAGCCGTTTTCACTGTCTGTTCCCACGGTCTCACACTTTTGCCACAAGTAAACATTTTAAAACTTGCCATAATCTCCTAGAATCCCTCTGCTTTGACATCTTGTCTATACTGTGCCCTATTTCCTAAGCGTTTCCACTTTATCATACTACAAAGAAGGGTCCTAATAAAACTATGTGTTAGTTTATGATAATAAGTCATCTGCTAGTTTATGATAGCTAGATTTTAACAATTGGTATGCTGGTTAGTAACTTTTAGCAACCTAATAATCTTACACAGGGTAGCTAATGGGAGAATGTTTCCCCTGGCTGGAGAGTCTAGAACTAGGGGGTCACAGTCTCGGAATAAGGGGTCATCCATTTAGGACTGAGATGAGGAGAATTTCTTCATTCAAGGATTGTGAATCTTTGGACTTCTCTACCCCAGAGAGCTGTGGATGCTCAGTCGTTGAGTATATTCAAAACTGAGATTGATAGATTTTTGGATAGTAAGGGAATCAAGGAATTTGGAGACAGTGTGGGAACATGGTTTAGGATCAGCCATGATCTTATTGAATGGTGGAGCAGACTTGAATGGGCCAAATGGCCTACTTCTGCTCCTATTTCTTATGCTTTTCTGTTCTTATGTAATGCTAAATCTTTACAAATTATTCATGGATTTGATGAGAAAAATGGAGAAAAACTGCTTCCACTGGTCAGTCTGTAACCAGAGGTTAGAAATTTAATATCACCAAATGAATCAAGGAAAAGGTTAGGAGAAAGTATTTTATACAAATATTTGTGAGGATGGGGGAATGCCCTACGATGGAAAGGGCAATGAGACTATGTGGTCACTCATTCAGAAAGCGTGCAGTTTTGAAACGAGTCAAGTGGAGCTGTACTGCCCACACAAGGAAAGCAGAGCTCCGCCCATTTAACTGATCAACATAACACACCAGAGACATGTGGGTTGATTTGCTGTGCACTACTTTAGCATATGATTAATTCAATTTTGTCATTAATCTGCTCATTGCAGATGACTGCAATAAAATGGCAGAGGCGAGAATTTAGCATTACCATGTTAATGACTGCTAAAAATAACACAGAGAAAATTAAACCCGAAAATCTCATGTTCTATGTGGCTATTTATGCATCAGATCACAGATACTGGTGTGATATCCTGAGTACTGTCTTCAAGCCCAATCTATGCTGCTTTGTGATACCTCTTGGTTGCTGAATATTTTCGGTTATGAATCCACACAAGCATCAGAAATATTAGACATTGGATAGATGGGTTTGAATGACAAAGCAGAAATGCAGTTGAGAGGCTCAAGAGGTCATAATGAATGAACGGTTTGTTCATTCATTTGATTGCTAAGTTTGAATTGCTGCCATCTAGTGTCCCTTTACAGTATACAGAATTTTTTAATGATTTTCTGGGTCTGCTGGCCTCTTATCTTGCACTGTCCTTAAACTTGAGCTCATCGAAAACTCTGTTGCCCATAACCTACCCCACACCAAGTTCCTCTCATTCATCACTCCTGTGCTTGTTGACCTACGACTTCTGGTTCACCGACACTATCACTTTAAAATTCGCATCTTTGTATTCGAATCACTTCATGGCCTCTTCCTGTGCTATCTCTGTAACCTCATCTAGCCCTACAACCCTCTAAGAACTCTATGTTACTCCAGCTCTGGCCTCATGCATCCTCCACTCCCATCACCTCACTATGGCAGCCGTGCCTTCAATCTTTTAGGCCCTAAGCTCTGGAATTCCCTCGCGACACCTCTCCAGCTCTCACTCCTCCTTTAAGACTCTT
The DNA here is from genome assembly GCF_036365525.1 of Heterodontus francisci. Lineage (NCBI taxonomy): Eukaryota > Metazoa > Chordata > Chondrichthyes > Heterodontiformes > Heterodontidae > Heterodontus > Heterodontus francisci. The sequence goes on along the minus strand of NC_090376.1, from coordinate 31,077,963 downwards.
AAAACTTTCCTCTTTGACCAAGTTTTTAGTCACCTATCCTAATATCCCTTTTTTGGGATCAGTCTCAACTTTTGTCTTTTTAAGCTCCTTTGAAGCGCCTTGATACTTTTCCCTACCTTAAAGGCACGATACATATGCAAGTTGTTGTTGCTGAATGATGTACCATGTCAGGGGAGAGAAGGAGAATGGGAAATGGGAGCAAGAGGATGGGGAGAGGGGCAACTGGGTGGAAAGTGGGAGACTGAGGTTCCAGAATTGAGTGTGGATGGGTGGGGGAGTGGGGGGTGGGGTGGGAGGGGAAACTGGGGAATGGATTGAGTGTGGAGTATTTTCTATGGAGCTGGGAGCTAGAGCATGGCTACCCAACCTGAACCCGACGGCATGTGTCGGGTTCGGGTCAGGTCGGGTCGCTCTTCCGGGTCCGGCATTCGGGCTCGGCTCAGGTCGGACATACTCTATCACCACCTCCGGTACGAGGCTCCAATGTTAATGGACTTTTTGGACTTGAAAGGTGGTTTTGTTACAGTTTTTTTAAGCTTGTGCAGATAAGCAACAAAGTGAAAAACGGAAGCTAGGTTAACTGGTGGTTGGGTCAGGTCGGGTGTGGCAAAAAATGAAAGGACTCGGGCCGGGTCGGACTCGGGTCAGATGTGGTTCTGTCGGTCTCGGGTTGGGTCTCATTTGTAGACCCGAGCTGGCCTTTACTGGGAGAAGCTGCAACATGGTGATGGGAAGTGGCACCATGACAAGAGCAACATTGAAGGGGTGAATAAAACCTGCAGTCTTTACGATGGGTAAAAAGACTGAGGATACCCACTGCAAGAACCAAGTGGGAAGAGAGAAAGATGATTTTTGAACTGAAGGCTAGTGAATTGTGGGTTACTTCATCATAAGTGGTTATTGAGGTCAAGACTAGATCATTTAAAAGGGAAAGGGATAAATATTTGACAAGGGGGATTATAATAGGATCTGGGATGAATGGGATTACATGAAACAGCTTTAGCACTGGGATAGGCACCAGGGACCAAATGGTCTTCTCCTGTATTGTAATTTCTATCATTATATTCATCTCTCCTTTATTAAGTCCGTACTCGGGGAATGGTATAGAAATGTTGGTTTTGAGATGAGTTTTGGAAGCTGTCGCCTGCGAGAAGTTCTCCAAACCCTGAGCCCCCTACTCTTTGTACGATCTCTCAGTTTGGTTCAGGTTGGTCAGTTTTGATGCGTGAAGTCCAAGTACAGTTTGGCTTCACAATCTACTGAACCAGCTGACTGAGGGTCCCCAGAGCTGTCACCCTCAGATATCACCCAGGTCCAAACAGACAGGGGGAGAAACTCAGTAATATTTGCATATCTCATGTGGTTAGAACATCAGGTGATCAAACCTGCAGGAATGCTTCCAACCAAAGTTGGCAAGTCTCCAATGAGGAGAGGAGAAAGACTTGCATTTATATAGTGCATTTCATGACCACAGGATGTCTCAAAGCACTTTACAGCCAATGAAATAAAAACAGAAAGTGCTGGAAATACCGAGCAGGTCTGGCAGCATCTGTGGAGAAAGAAACAGAGTTAATATTTCAGGTGGATGGCCTTTCATCAGATGAAACAATCTGAAATGTTAACTTTGTTTCTCTCATAGGAATATAAGGAAATAGGACAAGGCCATTTGGCCCCTCGAGCCTGCTCCACCTTTCAACTAGATCATGGCTGATTTTCTACCTCAACGCCCTTTTCCCACACTATCTCCATATCCCTTGATATCTTTAAATATTGTTATGACAGTGCTTCTATGTTTTTTGCTAAGTTTTTTTGAGGACTCGTGTATTTTTGAATTATGGACATCGTTTTATTTGGGAAAACTGAAAAGGATTCCATGGATGTTTTTTTTCACTGGAATCATTGACAGGACACGGAGAGATCGTGTTTGAAAACAGCATTTACTGGAAGTCACCTGTCTTCAGATAAATACCCAGCAGGGACTTTTTGACTTGGGGGAGATGTTTTTAGAGGTGACAGGTCAAGATTTATAGGGGTCAGGAGGCTTGACTTGAGATATTGTTTTTGGTTTCACTTTGGACAGTATGTTGGGGTGTGAACTATTTTGAAGGCAGTTGGAGAAAACCAGCCAAGACAGCAGTCACCATCAGCACCCTCTTTCATCTCTTTAGGAACTTCCAGAGAATCACATGTAAGAAATAGAGAAACTGATGCCACATTTCTCCTGGAAAGCCTGCCAAACTGATCTTCAACATCGCCTGCAAAGAACTGATCTAAAAAGATCCCAGTGACAGCCATCTACACGTATTTGGGACACCAAACCAAAAAGGGACAACGGACATCTTTCCATATATTCTCTTTTTTTCTTCAAGAATTATCAAATATTTCACCAAAGTATTTTTTGAATTTTTTTTTGTAACAGAGCTCGAAAGAGAAAATCTCTATTTTTTGGTTAACCGGTGTGTTTCTGTGTGTGTGTGTGTGCTTGAGGGGATAAGGTAAAAAGGAACTTTAATATTTCAATCCGCGTGCTAATGCTTTGCTTTGTTACTGATTAAGTCTTGTTTTATAATAAACTGATAATTTTGTTGTTTATTAAAGAAACCTGGTTGATGTATTTTATTCTGGGATAAAAATAAGAGTCTTTGAGCGTATCAGTAACTGGGTAAACATTTGTTGTGACCCGAAGAGTAGTGGAACTAGACAAAAAACAGTGCACTTCTCCCGCCTCGGTTGTAACAATATCTGGAAATCTATCGATTTCTATCTAGTATACTTAAAGACTGGGGCTCCACTGCCCTCTGCAGTTGAGAATTCCAAAGACTCACCACTCTCTGAGTGAAGAAATTCCTCCTCATCTCAGCCTTAAATCACCCTCCTCTTATTCTGAGACTGTGTCCCCTGGTCCTAGATCCCCCAGTCAGGGGAAACATCCTTCCTGCATTTACCCTGTCGTGCCCTGTAGGAATTTTGGATGCTTCAATGAGATCTTCGAAACTCTAGAGAATACAGGCTCAGTCTCCTCAATCTCTCCTCATAGGACAATCCTGCCATCCCAGGGATCAGTCTAATGAACCTTTATTGCACTCCCTCTGTAGCAAGTATATCCTTCCTTAGGTAAGGAGACCAAAACTGTACACAATACTCCAGGTGCAGTCTCACCAAGGCTCTATAGAATTACAACAAGACTTCTTTATTCCTGTACTCAAACCCTCTTGCAATAAAGGTCAACATACCAGTTTCCTTCCTAATTGCTTGCTGCACCTACATGTTAGTTTTCAATAACTTATGACCAAGGACACCCAGGCCCCTTTGGACATCAATACTTCCCAAACTCTCACCATTTAAGAAATACTCTGCATTTCTGTTTTTCCTACAAAGTGGATAACTTCACATTTTTCCAGATTATATTCCATCTGCCACATTCTTGTCCACTCACTTTGCCTGCCTAAATCCTCTTGAAGCCTCATTGCATCTTCCTTACATTCCCACCTAGTTTTGTGTCATCAACAAACTTGAAAATATTACATTTAATCCCCACATCCGAATCATTGCTATAGATTGTGAATAGCACTGATGCGTGAATAGCTGGAGCCCAAGTGTTCTGATGAAAGGCCACTGACCTGAAACGTTAACTCTCTCTCCACAGATGCTGCCAGACCTGCTGAGTATTTCCAGCACTTTTTGTTTTTACTTAGCCCAAGCACTGATCCTTACAGTACCCCGCCCACACCACACCCTGCCAACCTTAGAATGACCCACTCCTCAGAAGCTGCCAGACCTGCTGAGTATTTCCAGCACTTTGTTTTTAATTCAGATTTCCAGCATTCGTAATATTTTGCTTTTATTACAGCCAATAAAGGTCACTGCTGCAACGTAGGAAGATGCATCTTGTTATTAAACTGCCTGCAAAAGACAAACTAACAAAGGCCAAAGGGCAGACGTTGGAACATCACGCGCTGAACGTTCCAGTTTCGAACCCGCGAACATTTTCATTCAAATACGACCAAAAGCTCTTCTGCGCGCTTGCGCAGCATCAGCACATTGTTACTGCCCATCTCAGTCGGCGCATGCTCACAACCCACCGAACGCCATTTCGATGACGCGGAAACGGTCCAGGGTGATCGGATTGGTCAATTTGAGCGATCACAGGGGCCGGGCAGCCAATCACTTGCAGGGAGCGAAAATCAAACGGAAACCTGAGAGCAGCAAACGGCAGAGCTAGACCGAGCGAAGAGACTGTCTAACACATTGATTTGGAAATTACTCGTCTTCGGACCATGGGGAAACCTCTGCAAGCTACGTCTTACGCAGGTATTTGACGAGGTGGCTTCAGGGAGAAGGAGGTTTGCGGGGTGATGGGTTAGTTATAGGCTGTACATAGATTGGAATGAACTCCCAATAGTTGTCACTGCTGTGCTTCATTCGCTAACGATTAATAATAATTATTATAAATCTGTTTTGAGGTATTTTACTGATGGTGGCATGTCTGCTTCCTTTCCTCTTCGCGAAGAACAAAGGCGCCAGAAATTAGAAGACTATATACAGAGAAGGAAGTTTGCCAACAATGTGGCAATCCAAGCCAGGAGCCGTTTGGAGAACAGGTGATGACTTTTATTATAGTCGAACTGTCAGTGAAGTCACAGTGACACTCTTCTCCTGCCTTGACATGTATTTCCAAATCCTGTTTCCAGGAGGTTTGGGGGTTGGATCTGCCCTGCATTTTAAAATGGGTGGTGATGGTAGGGGGTAGGTGGGGGAAGTGGTCTGGTCTGAAAATTCGAACAAAATAAAAGCAAAATACTGCAGATGCTGAAAAGCTGAAATTAAAAACGGAAAGTACTGGAAATACTCAGCAGGTCTGTTAGCATCTGTGAAGAAAGAAACAGAGTTAACTTTTCAGGTTGATAACCTTTCATCAAATTTAAAGGTTGTGTTCTAATTCTTCATGTAAACAGGCATTCCTGAGCTTTTAATTCAATGTCATCTGTGTATTTTTAATTGTGGGATGATCCAACATTCTGATTTTGCATTGTCAAGCGTTAAACAAATTCCATGGTGTAAAGATTCATTAGTAAACTTCCTTCTGTAGAAGTAATGAAAAAAATGACATGCATCTTCCCAACACATTTTTGTGCTTTTGTTGGTCTGGACCTTTCCTGGGACATTTCAACCTTCTCCCACTATTTTTTCTCCCAACTGTACTAAAATGCCAGTCTATCGGCGCAGTGGTTAGCACTGCAGCCTCACAGCTCCAGCGACCCGGGTTCAATTCTGGGTACTGCCTGTGTGGAGTTTGCAAGTTCTCCCTGTGTCTGCGTGGGTTTCCTCCGGGTGCTCCGGTTTCCTCCCACAAGCCAAAAGACTTGCAGGTTGGTAGGTAAATTGGCCATTATAAAAATTGCCCCTAGTATAGGTAGGTGGTAGGGAAATATAGGGACAGGTGGGGATGTGGTAGGAATATGGGATTAGTGTAGGATTAGTATAAATGGGTGGTTGATGGTCGGCACAGACTCGGTGGGCCGAAGGGCCTGTTTCAGTGCTGTATCTCTAAAAACAAAAACAAAAAACAAAAAAACTATCTTTGGTCTTCAATTCTGATTTAAACATATACATCTGAAATATCATAATCTGCCCTTTTCTCTTTAATGATACTAATTGACTTGTCTATTTCCAACATAGAATGGTTACAGCTCAGAAGGTAGCCATTTGGCCTGTCATACTATGACTTTCTAAGTGCATTGTAAGACTTCCTTAATAATAGACTCCAGCATTTTCCCAATGACTGACTGTCAGGCTAACTGGCCTGTAGTTTCCTGTTTTCTCTCTCTCCCTCCTTTCTTGAATAGCAGTCTTTACATTTGCTTACTTCCAATCTGCTGGGACTGTTCTAGAATCTGAGAAATTTTGGAAAATCATAATATGTGATCCACTATCTATGCAACTACCTATTTTAGAACATAGGATGTAGGCCACCAGATCATGGGGATTTGTCAGCTTTTAGTTACTTAAGTTTCTCCAATACTTTTTCTCTGATGATTACCTTAAGTTCCTCACTCTTATTTGCCCATTGGTTACCCTCTATTTCTGGTATGTATTTTGTGTCTTCTACTGTGAAGACAGACACAATATTTGTTCAATGTCTCTACCATTCCTTCATTTCCCATGATTTCTCCTGTTTCTGCCTCTAAGGGACCAATTTTTACTTTAGCTACTCTCTTTTTATATACTTATAAAAGCTGTTATGATCTGTTTTTATATTCCGGGCTAGTTTCTATTTTTTCCCTTTTTCATCAACTTTTTGCTTGCCCTTTGCTGTTTTCTAAATGCTCAGGATTAACTAGTATTCTTTGCAACATTCCTCTTTAAATCGAATATCATCCATAACTTTCCAGGTAAACTTTCTTCCTGAGTTTTTGTTTTTTAATTGAATGTATTTTGTTGAACATTTTGAATTTTAAAAAATGTTTTACACTGTTTATCACAATTTTTAGTCTATTTGCCAAATCAACCTTAGCCAGCTCTGCCCTCATACCTATGTAATTGGCTTTGTTTCACCTTAAGATTCTTGTTTGGGACTGGAGTCTGTCACTTTCAAACTTAATATGGAATTCAGTTGTATTATGATTACTTTTCCCAGAGGATCTTTTACAATGAGATTACTAATTAAACCTGCTTCAACGCATACTAGATCTAAAATGGCTTTATCCCTAGTTGGTTCCATAATGTATTCCAGGCTCCTCTGCTTCTGCACCCTCTTTAAAATTGTACCCTTTATTTTATATTGCCTCCCCTCGTTCTTCCTCCTAAAATGTTACTTTATATTTCTCTGCATTAAATTTCATCTGCCACTTTTCCGCCCATTCCACCAGCCTGCCTACGCCCTCTTGAAGTCTATCGTTGCCCTCCTCACAGTTCACAATACTTCCAAATTTTATGTCATCTGCAAATTTTGAACTTGCGCCTTGCACACCCAAGTCTAAATCATTAATATATATCAAGAAAAGCAATGGTCCTAACACCAATCTCTGGGGAACCCCACTATATGACTTCCTCCAGTCCGAAAAACAACCGGTCACCACTACTCTGTTTCCTGTCGCTCAGCCAACTTTGTATCCATGCTGCCACTATCCCTTTTATTCCATGGGCTTTAACTTTGCTGACAAGCCTGTTATGTGGCACTTTGTCAAACACCTTTTTGACGTCTGTGTACACATCAATCGCGTTCCCCTCGTTGACCCTCTCTGTTACCTCATCAAAAAGCTCTAGCAAGTTCGTTAAACACAATTTGCCCTGAACAAATCCATGCTGGCTTTCCTTAATTAATCCACTTTTGTCCCAGATTATCGCATCTCAAAGCTTTTCCACCACTGAGATTAAACTGACTGGCCTGCACTCTTTTTTTTTAAACAAAGGTGTAACATTTGCAATTTGGCACCACCATTGAATTTAAGGAGGATTGGAAGATTATGGCCGTGCTATCTCTTTTGTCATCCAAGAAGCTCTGGCTTTGTTTTGTTCTACCTTTTCCATCTCTTAGGAATGTACCTCAACTGTACTCAAAATATCTCCTCTTTAAAGCAGTTTTGCTTTCTTTCAGATATCCAGCATTTAAAATTTTCCTTTTTTAAATGTAATTGTTTCTGTAGAAGGTTTTGGTAAACAATCATTTCATTGGTGTATTCAGCAACTGTTGCATGCCCTTTTTTGTTTCAGTGGAGTTAACATGTTTTCATATCTTCCTTAGAATGAGTTTGATGCATTTGGATGCATTTGGTTTTAAAGGGAATAGCTGGAAATTATTACATGGAAACAGGCTGGTGTTCATCTCCACACGAGTAATGACCCTAATCCCAAATGCCTGCCCTATTTCCATATCCCCTTATCCTCCTCTCCTTCAGCTACCTATCTAACCCATTCTTAAATGTTGACATGGTCTATGTTTCAATTAATTCCATTCCACAGCCTTATAACCCTTTGTTTATACATTTAAAAAAATTCTCCACTTTTTGGTCCTTGTATTTCTTCCATATCTATAGAGTGGAGGTAAATTATTTGCATCTGAACTAGTAGTATGGTTGGAGAATATCTATATATTTGATGCTGATTTGCTCGTTCCATTCAAGTGACCTCACAAGTAGATGTGGCCCAATGATTTTGCATGGTTCACCAAGACTTATTAACACCAGTTTGGTGTATCTAGTAATTTTATTATCTCCCTCCCCTCATATGAACTTGTATGATGCTGTGTTGTCATTGTGATGTCATAACAGCAAAAATACCTTTGAAAAAATAAGTTTCCCCTTACAAATATGAAGTTATTTTCAAATGTTAATGGTTCACATACATGTTTTCTTTTTGTAAACTAGTTGATTTGAAGGGGACTAGCAAGTCCCGTCTACTAAATGCCTTTCTGATTATACTGATCACTTTTTCTTTGAAGGGTGTACCTGAAAGACGAGACAAACTTGGAGAAACTTCAAGTTTCTAAATGGCAGACGGAAGCAACGGTGGGTACTGGAAGGAAAATGTAGATTACTTCTCATTAATGTGTTGCATCTTTAGAAGGTAGAGATTGTAATGTTCTGTAACTTCTATATTCAAAAGCTTTACATTTCTAGTTTTACAATAATATGTTCGATTGATAAAGCTAAGGGAACTCCCTGCTTATTTGAATAACACAATGGGATCTCTTGTATCCACCTGAGCAAATAGATGGATATGGCTCACTGGAAGTATGTACTTCCAACCCGCCTCAGTACTATACTGGAGTGTCAGCCTAAATTATGTGCTGAAGTTCATATTGGGGTTTGGATCCCACACTGTCATACAGTTTACAACCTTACACATTGTTAGCAGTATTAGTTTGCAAGGCATGTTAGAAATCTAAATGGTGTTTTGACCTTTTATGCTTTGGTTTACACTTATGTAAACAGAACTTCAGCACAAATTTAGGTTTCAGTGAACTTTTGATATATTGTAACTGTCAGCAGTCCTTTTGGGTCTTGGTGAGACCACACAGGAGAACTGTGTACAATTTTGGTCTTCTTGCCTAAGGAAGGATATACTTCCCTAAGAGGGAGTGCAACAAAGGTTCACTAGTCTGAATCCTGGGATGAGAGAATTGTTACGAGGCAGGAGGAGCGCACTGTTGTTTCTAGTTCCACTACTCCACAGGTCACAGCATATATTTAAATGTTTACCCAGTTACCAATACAGTCAATCATAGACTGTATTTTTAACCCAGAATAAAGTACACCAACCAGGTTTCTTTAATAAACTGATAATTTTGTTGTTTATTATAAAACAAGACATAACCAGAAGCAAAGCATTAACACACAGATTTAAATATGAAAGTTCCCTTTTACCTTAGCCCCTCAGACACACTGGTTAACCGGAAAAAATAGAGATTTTCTTTTTAGAGCTCCGTTACAAAAAAAGAATCCTCTGGCGAAATACTTGCTAATTCTTGAAGGAAAAAAGAGAAGATATGGAAGGATGTCAGTTGTCTTTTTATTTTTGGTTTGGCCTCCTAAATTCGCGTAGACAGCTGTCACTGGGATCTTTCTCTGGAGCTATTCGGTCGGGCAGCATCACTGATTTTTCCGGTAGGTTTTTCCAGCGTCTCAGGAGAAATGTGGCAATCGGAGTTTCAGGCAGGCCTTTCAGGACAAATGCATTATCAATTTCTCCACTTCTTACACCCACTTCTAAGAGCTTCTCAAAGAGATGGGAAAGGCTGAGTTGGGGTTTTGTCCTTCAGGTTGATTTTTAAAACTCCAACTGACTGTCCAAAGCGAAACCAAAAACAACATCTCAAGAGTCAAGTCTGCTGACCCCTCTAAATCCTGACCTGTCACTTCTCTGTAAACATCTCCAAGGCAAAAAGCTCCTGCTGGGTAATTATCTGAAGACAGGTGACTTTCAGTACTTGTTGTTTGCAAACAAGTTCAAAAGAACTTATGCCCTTTTTAAAAAAACAAATTACAGCATCTATGGAATCCTTTTATCAGTTTTAAAACACTAGTCCTCAAAATTTAACAAAAAATATAAGTACTTTCATAACAATTGTTTCATGAGGAGAGATTGGAGTAGACTAGGCCTATATTCTCGAGAGTTTAGAAGAATGAGATCTCATTGATGCATAACGTTCTTAATGGGCTCGATGGGGTAGATGCTGGGAGGATGTCTCCCCTAGCTGGGGAGACTAAAACTAGGGGTCACAGTCTCAAAGTATGGGATTGAATGTATAGGACTGAGATGAGGAAAATGTTCTTCACTCAAAAGGTGTGTATCTTTGGAATTCTCTACTTCATTGGGCTGTGTATGCTCAGACATTAAATATATTCAAGACTGACATCGATTCGTTTTTTTCAATACTAAGGGAATGAAGACAGGTGGGGATTTTGCAGGAGGTGAATCAGTCATGATCGTATTGAATGGCAGAGCAGGCTCCAAGGGCTGACTGGCCTTCTCCTGCTATTTCTTGCTTTCTTAGAACATAATCTAAATGAGAACACAGAGCTTGGATGGAGCATGTAAATTTTACAGTTCTGAGGTGTTTTTTCTTTTAAAAAAAAATGTATTCCATTAACTGGCCACAAGAATGTGTGTAAGGATTGCCATGTCCTATTTCATAAATTTGCTTCTTTGCAACACAAAGTAGCAAACCATAAAGGTAACAAAAACTGAAGAAACTGGAAGCTAGATTTTAAGTTTATTCATGGGTCTATTGAAAAAAATCTGAATAAATTGGGCAAAAACATAGGTTACGACAGTTGGACACGTTTCAATTGAGGTGAAAATAATTGGATATCTCCTAATTATTTGATGTTTTTCATCTTCATTTTTAAAAACTAATTCTCAAGAAATAAGGAAAACACATTTTATTTGAAATAATAGTGCATCTATTTAAGTGGAGAAGCACAAAAGCATTAGTTTGAGGTATTTCATCCTAGGGAGACACCTGCCTGTCCAGTGCATGGATCTGAACAGCTCTGTGCCAGTGGCAATGATGGATATGTAGAAGAGGGAAAGGAAAATTTAAAGGGATGGGGAAATTGTAATGTCTTTAAAATGAAATGGTAATATTTTCCCCTGATTTTCTTTATAGGTATGTGGAGAGGGAAAAATTGAGTCCAACAAAACTATTCAAAATAAGCCTGTGCAAAAGAGAAACATATCCCAATCCTCTACTCAATCTGAATCCAATTTATTGATGCAAAGAGAAAAGCCATCTGTAGAGAATACTTGTTCTGCTACTAGTGAAACCAAAATGCCTGCCGAGCAAATTTCTCAATCTGAGAAACTGCCATCATCTGCCCAAGAGAACAATTTGAAAGCAGAACAAAAATCTAAAGGAAATACCAGTGTAGCTACTAACAAAACCAAAAATCCTGCCCAACAAGGCATACAATCGGAGAAACTGCCATTTGGCCAAAAGAACAATTCTGATGTAGAACAAAAAGCAAAATTTAAGAGTCAACCAAAAGTGCAGAAGGTGACACTTAGCCAGTCCTTTCTCTCAGCCAAAAATGAGCGTGCTAAATTAATGATCGCTGATAAGAGCAATAGACCAAAGCCGCCTCATTCTACTTTTAAGAAGCCTGTGCTGGGCTCATTTCGTGGTAAGATTGTAGAATCCAAAATTCAGTCCTTTCGATCAAGTTCTCAGCAAAAGGAGAAAAAGCAGGAGAAATCTGATCTAGTGACGAGTGCCTCTGTTCCTGAGACACACAATAAAGAATCTAGAGGCATCTTGCACAGGCCTAGACCAAAAGGAGTAGAAAATATGCATCCTGTTAGGAGGACCTTAAATGTCACATCCCATAGTAAACCAAAGAGATTAACTACAGCTACTGGTCTCAGTACTGCCCTTAGCCAGAAACAACTTGTAACTGATGTGCTAAATATAAAAATAGATTTTAAACAATCAGCCCATGGTGACACTGCAATTGTAGCAACTCAAACAATCAGTACAAAGAAAACTGCTGTACCATTCCAAAACGCCTCCAAAGCTGTACCGGCAAGACGTCCTGGATGGAAAGTTTCAAAAGTCCGTGGCAACCATAAACCCATGAAACACAAAGAATCTGCAGAAGAAAAAAGGTGTTTTTTTAACTTTGATTGTTCTAAGGATGTAAAATCTGATAATCTTGGTTCAATTGTGATTATTGATGTCCTGAAGCAATGGAACTAGAAGAGCTGAAAGCTTTTGCTAATGTATTCAGACAATTCTCCAAAATTGAACTAAGTATTGACCTGTATCGTCATCACCCAAATCTATCATTTTTTTTAAAAAAAGACTGGACTCGATTTATTTTGATAGCTTGGTGAAGAGTTGCAGTTCTTCCCACCCCTTGGGATTTTCCATTTTCAATTGTGACTGAGATTACTGTTCATTTATAACAGGGACCCTTTACTACAAACATACAAATTAGGAGCAGGAGTAGGCCATTCGGCTCCTTCATGCCTGGTCACCCATTTAATAAGCTCATGGCTGATCTGATTGTGGCCTCAACTCCACTTTCCCACCTACCCCTGTTACCCTTTGGCTCCCTTGTTAGTCAAGAATTTATCTACCTCTGCCTTAAAAATATTCAATGACCCTGCCTCCACTACTCTGAAGGAAGAGAATTCCTCAGACTCTCAACCATCTGAGAGAAATTTCTCTTCATCTCCATCTTAAAAGGGCGACCCCTTATTTTTAAACTGTGACCCCTAGTCTCTCCCACAAGGGGAAACATCCTTTCAGCATCCACCCTGTCAAGCCCCCTCAGGATCTTGTATGTTTCAATAAGATTTCATTCATCTAAACTCCAATGGATACAGACCCAACCTGTCCAACCTTTTCTCATAAGATAACCCCCCACCCCCATCACGGGTGTCGAGTGAACCTTCTCTGCACTGCTTCTAGTGCATTTATATCCTAAGAAGACCAAAAATGTACATAGTACTCCAGATGTGGTCTCACCAATACCCTATACAGCTGTAGCAAAACATCCATGCTTTTATATTCCATTCCCCTTGCAATAAACGACAACATACCATTTTCCTTCCTAATCACTTGCTGTATCTGCATACCAACCTTCCCTGATTTATGTACCAGAACACCCGGATCTCTTTGTACCTTAGAGTTCTGCAATCTCTCTCCACTTAAATAATACGCTGCTTCACTATTCTTCCTGCCAAAGTAGATAACTTCACATTTTCCCACATTATACTCCATTTGCCACTTTATTGCCCACTCACTTAACCTACCTATATACCTTTGCAGACTCCTTATGTACTCTTCACAACTTACTTTCCTACCTATCTTTGTGTCATCAGCAAATTTAGTAATGATACATTTGTTTTTTCCTCCGTCATTGATATAAATTGTAAATATTTGAGGCCCCAGCACTGATCCCTGTGGTACTCCACTAGTTGCAGCTTGCCAACCCGAAAAAGACCCACTTATCCCTACTCTGTTTCAAGTTAGCCAACCAGTCCTTTATCCATGCTAATATATCACCCCCTACACCATGAGCTTATTTTGTTTAGTAACCTTTGATGTGCCACCTTATCAAATGCCTTCTGGAAATCCAAATACACCACATCCACAGGTTCCCCTTTATCCAGGTCATTTGTTACTTTGTCAAAGAACTCCAATAAATTAGTCAAACATGATTTCCCTTTCATAAAACCATGTTGATGCTGCCTGATTACATTGAGATTTTTCTAAGTGCCCTGCCATAATTTCCTTAATAATAGATTCCAGCATTTTTCCTATGACAGATGGCTTGTTGTTTCCTGCTTTCTGTCTCCTTCCTTTCTTGAATAGAGGAATCACATTTGCTATTTTCCAATTAGATGGGACCTTTCCAGAATCTAGTGAATTTTGGAAAATTAAAACCAATACATCTACTAACTCAGCAGCCACTTCTTTCAAGACCCTAGGATAAAATCCATCAGGACCTGGGGACGTTAGCTTTTAGTTCTAATAATTTTTTCAGTACCCTTTCCCTGGTGATTGTACTTGTTTTAAGTTCCTCCCTCCCACCTCCTGATTCACAATTATGTCTGGGATGTTTTTTGTATCTTCTACTGTGAAGACAGTTGCAAAATATCTGTTCAGTTCATCCGCCATCTCCTTATTTTCCATTATTAATTCCCCAGACACACACTCTAGACGACTAAAGCTCAATTTACTTTTATTCCTTTTTAAATACACGTAGAAACTCTTACTATCTGTTTTTATAATTCTTGCTAGTTTTCTCTCGAACTCTAATTTCTCCCTCCTTATTAACCTTTTAGTCAATCTTTGCTGTTCTTTATATTCTGCTCAATCTTCGGACCTGCCACTCATTGTTGCAGAATTATATGCTTTTTCTTTTAATTTGATACTATCTTTTAATTTCCTTAGTTAGACACAGATTGAGCGCCCTTCCCTTAGAATCTTTCCTTCTCACTGGAATGTATCTTTTCTGAGTATTCCGAAATATCTCCTTAAATGTCTGCCAATGCATCTCTACTGACTTATCCCTTATCCTAGTTTGCCAGTTTACTTTAGCCAACTCTGCCCTCATGCCCTCATAATTGCCCTTATTTCAGTTTAAAACACTACTCCCTCCACCTTTTCTTAGCTTCCTATCCTTCCTAAATGTCATGTACCCTTGAATATTCAGGTCCCGGTCTTTGTCATTTTGCAGCCATGGCTATCAGATCATATGTATTTATTACTATTTGCGCTGTCAATTCATCTGCTTTGTTACTTTTTTGGATTTCAGCATATTTATCCTGAAAGAAATGAAATATTTGACAAGCATTGCAAACCATATTGTTTATGCAGTGAAGAAAAATATTTAGGTTTTTTTAATGGTTTGGGTAAATATTTTAATTTAACACTACATCAAGATTAAAATTTGCGGTACCAAAGGTTAATGATAGTTTTATTTATATATTTTGATTTGCTTAATATAATTTTGTCCTGAAGTAGAACGCAACTAACACAATGGACGGAGTCAAAGGAGAAATTAGTAAAAAGACCAGCAATGACGCCCTTGCAGAGAAAGAAAGTTGTGGAAGAACCGGTGAAATCACTTTGGACGACAATTGTTGAAGAGGAAAACCAGAGTGAACTTGTGAACAAAATCAATCAGACTCTTTCTGAATGTCTGAAATGGATTAATGAGGTAAAGTTGCATTTTAATCTAGGAAGAAACTTAAATAATTAGATGCCTTGTGAGAATGGAAACATTTCTGAAGACTTGACAAAAGTTAAAGGAAAGGATAGAGTGAGATGAGATAATTAAAGACACCACGAAGTACAACGGTTCGTATGCTGATGGAAATAGTCATCCAAGGGTAGTAATTGGGCCAAAAAGGCTGATTTTCTTGACCTGCCATTGCTCAACTGACAAAATATTGCTATAATACATTGAGTGATAGCCATCTGGGACATATTTGATTCCTGAACATCCCATTCCAATACATTGCTGAAATTCTTCCCCTGCATGCTACTTCTGAGGAACTCTGAATTGCTTTTCAGTAATGGTCTGGGTCTCAGATTGATATCTTAATGGCAATGGGTCAGCTTATGGAGTGGAGTCATTAAATGTCTGGGATACTATGAAGTGATATCCTAGGACTGCAAGCCCATGCTCTTGATGCCAACAACATATTTCAATAGTGAGAGGTGAAAGATAATAATGGTTTCCCAGCTTCCTTATAACAACATTATATTAGGAAGTTGCTATAAATGGATGTGGATGTCACTTGCGTTGCTTTGTGCTTCCCAAGGGATTAAGGTTTCCATTTTCCCTTTGACTTCAATTCATTTAGTTTTTAAGATCTTAGATGATTTAAGGAGTTTGGATAATTCAGGCAGTTTGATTGTTATTCAATCCTATTGTAGAAAGTTCCTAAAGTATAATTTCCAGGGAAAAGGGAAGAGCGTGTGTGTGTTTTTTTTTCACTTTCTGGGCTGGCCAGTCCACAAACTGAAGCGTGTAAGTGGACCTTGCAGACCTGAATTTTTATGATCTCTTCAGGGTTGCCCAAGTGAAGATTGTTTGCAGACTCTTCAGACTTTCATTGAGAGTGTTCCAAAAGCTAAGAAGTTTGCAAGGTACTGGATCTGTCTCGCACAACTTGAACAGCGCAAAGGATCTGTCCATGATGTCATGACTATTTATGAACAAGCTATTAAGATTGGGGCACAGGTACTGATGCATTTATTTGTCTCTTAACTTTTTCTCTTTATTTCTGAAAACTAGGATAGAAATGGAACATTTTTCTTCACATTAATTTAACACTTTTGGGGTGGCGCAGTGGTTAGCACCGCAACCTCACAGCTCCAGCGACCCAGGTTTGGTTCTGGGTACTGCCTGTATGAAGTTTGCAAGTTCTCTCTGACCGCGTGGGTTTCCGCCGGGTGCTCCAGTTTCCTCCCACAGCCAAAGACTTGCAGGTTGATAGGTAAATTGGCCATTGTAAATTGCCCCTCGTGTAGGTAGGTGGTAGGAGAATGGTGGGGATGTGGTAGGAAATATGGGATTAATGTAGGATTAGTATAAGTGGGTGGTTGTTGGTCAGCACAGACTCGGTGGGCCGAAGGGCCTGTTTCAGTGCTGTATCTCTCTATGACTCTACAAATGCTTGGGTGGCATCTTGGGTTTATCCCTTAAGTGAGAAAGACCTAAGTTATGACAGATCCATCTCATCAATGGGAAAAATTTAGTTTGTCCAACATTTGTGCATTTTATTGTACATGTATAGTATTAGTCTCTCTGTTTTTTTAAACTGTTGCTATACTGTAAAACCCACTCCTTATTCCTGTACCAAGCTGTTTAGATATGTGTGTTGCGACAAAAAAAAAACGCATTTTTGTCTGGTCTTGGCATGATTGTGCCTTTAAAAACCGGGTACTCCAGATTAATGCAATAAACTCTTGCAAGTATTTCAGATATTTCCAAACAGCTGTTGATTAAGGGGAAGAGTCAAAACACATTCAAACAAAAACAGTTCAGTTATGTGTAGGGCTGGCAGTTCCTCTTGAACTGAGTTGGCAACTTCAAAGCCAACATGCCCAGAAACTGTTGGAGGCATACTTAAAATGAATAACTAAAGTGAGTTGGTTCAAATTTTGAGACCACAATTGGGCTAATTAGCTCCTTCAGTTAGACTGGAAACGAATACAATCTACTTTCAACATTTTTGCACTTAATTGAATTAATGCTGCAAATTGGAAGATGTACTAAAAATATTCAAATTATGACTTTGAATAGTACAGTCTATCAACAAAACAATGAATTGTGCCAGCTTACTTTTGTTCAAGTTAACTAACATAAACTACCGAAAAAACACATCCATTCAGTTGTTTGCTTAAGTAAATTCATTTGACAGAGTCTAAAACAAGATATTGTCTCATTCTGTACCTTGTCAAACATAAGTTACTATAAAAGCACAAGATGAATCCAATTAATAAGTAATTTGTAAAAAGATTTTCTGTTCATTATCTTGGGCGCACTTTCAGAAACTTGCCGAGATATCAGGCTCAGTGATGCACTCAACCTTAGGAAGCCAAAATTTGCCTATGAGAGTAATGTAAGATAAAGAGGGAACACATGTGGAAAGATGTTGTTCATAATTGGCCCATTATCCTAAGCAAAATCAGTTTGAACATTTTCAAATACAGAAGTGTGAAATGCATATTTTTAAATTGTATCTGAATAGCAGTAATGCATTTTTCTGGAATTAGCACCAATCTTCTTTCCCCCCCCCCCCACTCAAAAAGCAGCCTGCTTTTTTTAACCCATTCAAAACTAATTGACTTGCACAGTTAAAATCAGGCCCCTTAAGGCGTCAGTGTTACTAGCAAGGGGCTGCACAAGGTTAAGCGCTGATTTGCCTAATGGTTTTTTATTGTCCATTTTGTACGCTCAACAGATATTGCTGAGACAAGAAGGCTGGCCAGATAACCTATGATTGAGTTACTGGAAACATGAAAATTGTATTTACTTTACCCTTATTAGCTGTAGGTTTTGCAAGTTTTTAAAATGATGTGACTTTCTGTTGATCTCCTTGCATCATCTGTAGCCGATTGTCATAGCTTGAAACTGCATTTGCACAACTACTGCGGCATGACATAACCATTGCACTCCTTTTGGTGTGTTTGATCCATTTGTATTCATTGTGCAAGTTTTTTCTGGTCCCTCATAATTAATTATAGTGCACTTCTTTGTAATACTTCAGTTTTGTTTTGTTTTCAGCCTGCAGAAGAATTGCGTAATACACTTGCTGATATTTTGAGAAACACCAAGACTCCCAAGAAGTTGGTGGTTGATGGTGAGTTGGTACCTTCCTCAAACATCCATTTTGGACAGTGAGTGTTAATGGACAATTCGACCAAGAGGCATTACCAGTGAGCCAATTTTGCTGTTGCCCTGACTCCTGTGCATGTACATTTTCCACCAGGAATCATGAGATCGTGTTCGGGAGTAGGAAATTTTTAGAGGGTGTAGGTCTTTTTACCTGGATTCCTTTGTGTGGCAGCTGTGGCTCAGGTGAGTAGCACTCTCACCTGAGTTAGAAGGTTGTGGGTTCAAGTCCCATTCCAGGACTTGAGCACAAAAATCAAGACTGACACTCTAATGCAGTACTGAGGGAGTGCTGCACAGTCAGAGGTGCTGTGTTTCGAACGGGATGTTAAACCAAGGCTCCATCTGCCCTCTCAGCTGGCCGTAAAAGATTCCATGGCCCTATTTCAAAGAGCAGGGGAGTTATCCCCGGTGTGATGGTCAATATTTATTCCTCAATCAACATCACACAAATAGATTATCTGGTCATTATCACCTAGCTCTTTGTGGGATTTTGCAGTGTACAAATTGGCTGCCGTGTTTACTACATTACAACTGTGACTACACTTCAAAAGTACTTCATTGGCTGTAAAGCATTCTGAGATGTCTGGTGGTCATGAAAGGCGCTATATAAATGCAAGTCTTTGTTTTTCTTGCTGCTATTCTGGCTGAAAACAGCTATTTTCTGGCCTCTGATTTTAATATAACAGAACTGGACACATCTGTCCACTGAACCATCATAGGAACCAGCAATTGATTTGATATAAGTTGTTGCAATAATTCTCCACAGAAGTATATGCCATCTTGGCTTTCAAATCAGTTGTCTGTAGTGTTGCACACCTCTTCCTATTACTTTTGATTATTCTATGAGAACACTGCTATAATGCTTCTGATCCAGTTTATATCGACCCACATGTAAGATTGGTGACTGAAAATAGGTGAATGCCATGTTTTTCCTTAAAGTTCCTCATTGAGTGCCAGCATCCTCATTTCCTTATTTTTGATTTTTCACTTTTTTGAAGACTCCCTTTTCCAGGATACATTTAAAACAGAATTCCCAAAGACAGCTTTGAATTCTCTAGTCACACATCCTACACAATTTGAGCACTAACAAACATTATTATTGGAGTATCGTACCTCCATAGTGAGTAGTCCTTTGTGAAGTGCCCTTTTCCAGTACTACGGTAGTCCTTGAATGTAGTTCTGATTACGGTGATGATTATTCCAGGGATTGCAAAAAATATTTTGTTTTTCCTAGGATGTCCACTTTAACTTCAGTTATGCTTTCTCTCAATTTATCTTCATCTCTATTTCTGGAGAATGAGATGAATATTGAAACTGAATGGGTTAACTTTGTTTGAGAGGAGTTGATAAATTCAGTTCTTTGTGCTTCACACTGGGCGGCACAGTGGTTAGAACCGCAGCCTCACCACTCCAGCGACCCGGGTTCCGTTCTGGGTACTGCCTGTGCGGAGTTTGCAAGTTCTCCCTGTGACCACGTGGGTTTCTGCTGGGTGCTCCGGTTTCCTCCCACAGCCAAAGACTGCAGGTTGATAGGTAAATTGGCCCTAGTGTAGGTAGGTGGTAGGAGAATGGGGGGGATGTGGTAGGGAATATGGGATTAATGTAGGATTAGTATAAATGGGTGGTTGGTCAGCACAGACTCGGTGGGCCGAAGGGCCTGTTTCAGTGCTGCATCTCTCTATGAAGCAGGAATTGGGGGAATAACCTTAATCAAAACGTTTTTTAAAAAAAACTTTCAAAGAATTTCAGTACAACACTCGCAGGTTTGTAATGTACCTCTCGTCCCTATAGGAATAAACAAAACTGAAGATGATGGAGCACAGAAAGATCCAAAACTGGAAATGTATTGCATGACTGAACAGAAAGATCCTGAAGAAAAAGGAGTAGACTTTGCAGATAATGAACAGAAGCCTTCTATAGAGGAAAATGTGTACTGTACAAATGACAAACAGGATCTCCCTCTAGAGGGACAAGAAATGTGTATTGCTGCAACTGATGAACACACTGTTTCCAGCGAGAATGAAGGAGATCCCTTGGCTAATGAACAGCAAATTTCCTTTGATGAACAGAAACTTTACAAACAGCAAGAAATGGAGCCCACAACAGGAGATGCGGCAAATGACGCTAATAGTAAAGAGGGTTGTGAGGCAGAGACCAAAGAAAATTATGTTGAAGCTGATTATAAGATTAAAGACATTAAAATTGAAGATATGAAGACCCCTGTGAAGCATATAATGACGCCAAGCAAAATAGTAAATAAAGGATCATCTGTTAAGTATAGTGTGAAAACAACACCAAATTTTCAGTGGTAAGAAAATTCTTGATTTTTAACTGCCATTTTTTTTTTAAGTAATATGTAAAGTAAGGCTTGTGCATCTTTTCTTTGGGAAATAGTTCAAGGTGATGCTGAGCAAGGCTCTGCAGGAAGGTTGTGTTTGATTAGATTCAGCTCTGTAAAATACCTGTTATTTTATCCTTTTTATTCTCAGTTTTAATTCAGCTATTACACTGACCAGGGTTGGATATTTAAAAATTGTGTTGACTTTCCAATCGGTAATTTGGTACTGTTCATCTTCTAACCAATTGAATCTTCTCTCCTACAGTGCTAAGAATGCAGTTCAGATGGAAAAGAGCAACTCTGCAATCAAAGATGTGAAGTTTCTGACTCCTGTAAGACGCTCTCGACGTATTGAACAAGTGTCTTCCCAATTACCATTAATGCTGCAGGACCATGATCCCTGTGTTTCCTCATTGGAGGATCTGAAAAATTTGGGAGAAGGATCTACTGCCTACACATTCAGGGTGAATAGTGCACTACAAGAATGAGCCAACATTTCAAATAAATGATATGGATTTTCTGTTAATTTTTAAATGCACCTTATGTTCCAGAGCACTATTTAGTCCAAATACAGTGCACTCTGCTTCTACATAATTGTTTCCCTGCTATTTTAAATGCTCAACAACTTTCATTTTATAGTGCCTTTAACATAGTAAAGCATCCCAAGGCACTTTACAAGTGTTATCAAACAAAATTTGACATTGAGCCACATGTTGGGCCAGATGACCAATAGCTTGGTCCAAGTTTTAAGGAGCAGAGGACTGGGGAGGGAATTTCAGAGCTTGGGGCCCAGGCAGCCGGTGCTGCTGCCATCAATGGTGGAGTGAAGATAATTGGGAATGCTCACGGCCAGAGTTGTTTAAAAGTGCTTTCATGTACTGTGGTACAACAAAGATCTAGGAAAATGATGCACAATTTATGGGAAGCATGAGGGATAACAGCTCAATGTATGGCTTCTCCTATCTCCACTGGAGAACTAAATTTAGATCAGGTTGCATTGGACTGCCAATACACATTTATGAACTAACATGTCTAACGCTATGGCTGTTCTTGCCTACCAGCTAGATCCCAGCTGAAGAAACCTGCTAATAAACCTTTGCTCCAGTAAAAAAAACACTATCTTCTTTAATGGCTGACTATATTTGCAATAATCACCCTCTTTTCTTAGGCAGATTTAAGTGCTTAATTCTTTAACTCCCCAAATTTGATATACATCACATAATCTTTTAAACAAAAAATATTCAACAGATGGTCACAAGCTATTGCATAGGAGGCTAGTTATGAGGGAGGGTGGCAGGTGTGGGTATATAAATCTCTTTAATAAAACTATTAATTTAGGAGATTTTTTTACTATCTTCAATCCTAGCATTGAGCTGGAGTGAACACTAATTGAAGAAAAACATGATTTCTTCTCCAGAGTAATAGCAATCTCTTTTTAAAAAAAAAAAATAATGAGTTGGTGATCACTTATTTGGTATAAAGTATCATTTTGGTTTAAGAAGTTTTGCCTCTTTGCTTGTAGCATAATGTAATATTTTTCATGTTAATAAAACAAAGCATTCCCATATAGTTTTATACTTATTCCAAGTTTGAAGTAACAATCCAAATGAGTTTTTACCCTTAAATAAATATTTTGCTTTGCCTTAGAATATTGGATATCATTCTTATTTGAAGCTTATATTTATCTTTTCAATATCTTGTACTTGTCCTCATTAAATGGTTATTCTGATCCTTGGATGAAGAATTTTCTTTGAATACTGCTTATAGCCATTTAACTGATGTTTCAACCAAACAGGGCAGCACTTCTCTTCTGCCCTGCCCCGCACCACTCCAAAAAAGCCCAGATATCCATTGGTCCAGGGTAAATGTGTTACAGATGGGACACGACAAGCAGTACCCACAGGGGGAATCAGAGGACTTTTTTTTTCATTCATTTTGCAGGATGTGGGCATCACTGGCCAGACCAGCATTTGTTGCCCATCCCTAATTGCCCTTGGGAAGGTGGTGATGAGCTGCCTTCTTGAACTGATACAGTCCTTGGTAGTGCTGTTGGGACTAACTGATTTAAAGACATTACAGTGTATAAATGAAATACATCAAGCTACTGCCTTCATAAAAATATTCAATTTTCCCTCTGGATTTTAACCTTGTTGCCCCCTTCTCACTATGCACCCTACCCCGGCCACATCTATTCGCACATTGGGGGATAGAAGTCTTTTGTTCCTAGATGTTGTAAATATCCCTATGTAAAGGGGTAGGTTTGTGTATTTAATCCTAGTTCAAGATATATTAGAACAACACACGCCTTGTTTTGGAGTTGTGACTTTTAGCAGATTGCAATTAGTGTAAAACAATATTCTTTTGCTGGTCAGTTTAAAAATAAATTG
Organism: Heterodontus francisci; assembly: GCF_036365525.1. Lineage (NCBI taxonomy): Eukaryota > Metazoa > Chordata > Chondrichthyes > Heterodontiformes > Heterodontidae > Heterodontus > Heterodontus francisci. The sequence goes on along the minus strand of NC_090376.1, from coordinate 31,054,879 downwards.
ATGCAACAACAAATATTGGATGTGAAAGTTGTTGCATGGCACAGTACACAAAAACATTCAATCCCGCATTCAATCTGTTAAGTAGCTTACTTGCATCTATAAGTATATGATAGCACATTAAATAGCAGGTATATGTCTCCTTTTGGTCTTTACCCTAGTGAAAAGAAGCTGAATTTTGAGTCTCTAATTCTGAAGTGATTTAAAATTAATGTCAATTGCAAAGCACTGGTATGATTTCACAGGGAGGAAGTTCAAGACCAAACCCAGTCTCTGCCTGCATATAATTTAAAACTGGTAATCTTAGGCAGGGTCCTTTCTCTTCGATAGCATTGATTGATCTCTCTTGTCTGTCCAAAATATACTTTTATTAAAGCTCCTCATCAGTAACCTAGTTTCTATCATGTGACCATAGTTTTTCTTTCCATTGTCCTCATGAATGGTTTCTGATGGTGAGGCCATTATTAGGCAATGGGGTCTGGGTGTCATTCATCCTCCTCTCACCATTAAGTAGGGCTTTTCACACACATTCTTTGGAATTTGAGTTTGGAGTCCAAAAGTCTGTGACAGTATTGTCAACCCAATCAGCTGGAAAGAAACAGCCTTGACCACAGAAAGGGTCGTTTGCACTTTAGTGATTTATCAGGGATGTGTCCGGAAAGGTCATTTGTATTTTAATAACATTGCCAAGACTTGTCCAGACTTGAAAATTAGCTCGGGGTTCTTGTAGTTCTATGTGTATTAGCAGAAAAGGAAAGGTCACCTGACCTCTTACTCCATTTTGTTTACAAGAAAAGTGTCCACTTTAGGTTTACTTCATAAGCTCATTTTATAGTTCATGAATTCACATTACGTGGGTGCCCCCCCAGTTTGTTTCTTAATCTCTTTACTTTGTGTTTGGACATCTGCTATCCTGACATTCACACCTCATTTAGAAACATCTTTTGTTTCCTTACCTGGCTTTGTACCATGATACATTTTGTAATTTGATCTCTTCCGACCTTTCCTTTTGTTGTTCTTCCCCCTCTCCTCCCCCTTTCATTTGCACAAAACCGATTACATTTTTAACCTTTGCTAGTTCTGATATAAGGTAATTGACCTGAAACCTTATCTCTGCTTTCACTCCACAGATGCTGCCTGACCTGCTAAGTATTTCCAGCATTTCTTGTTTTTATTTCAGATTTCCAGCATCCGCAGTATTTTGCTTTTATTTTAGTGAAAAAGCGCAACTTCTGGATAGTTGCGTTTAACAGTACATCCATCCCTCCCCTAAAACTTTTGAACCATTTGCACCTAAATAACAGGGAGTGGAATGAGCCTGACAGCTACTTTGACAGTGAGATCTGGGTCATTTGTGTCAGTGAATAAACAAAACTTTAACCCCAACACGTGATGATGGTAACGCCCGCAGTGGCCTCGGTTGTGCGTTATTTCCGGAACATGTACAAGTTGGAAAGTGGTTTACGACTGGAGGAAGAGTGGTTCAGTGTTTTTTTATATGTTTAATTGACCGGTTAGTTTTCTGCACTCGCTCTTGCACCGGGGTAGCATTGGGATTAGGAGCCTGGTTTTGAATGGAAGACGCTTTGTTACATTGTATCAGTCTCTCGGTAGGCTACATTAATCAGCGGTATTGCAGTGCCAGGAATTCCTCCTGAATAAGCTGGAAACAGATGGGAAAAACAAACAGCAATTTTTAACATTTGTTTCCAGTTTGGTAATACCAGCGGCGGTTATTTCAGAGAGCTTGTCATTGTTATAATCCATCTTTTCATCTCTAACTTATCAAAATAGTTCATATCGTTTCCATATTTAAAAAAAAAACTATCCTGTTACGTACCTTTCATATTGAAGGCTGAGTGGCTTAGAATATAAAACTTGCATATTTGGGTGTATTGCTGATATCCGCCTACTGTCACTGCTGATCAGTAACACAGCATTGCCTTTGTTTGTTGTGGAGTGAATCATGCTAACCGGGGGCTAGTGACTGATGGTAGTGCGATCACCGTGACAAATTATATATGATTGCTGCCCCGGTTTTGCAAATTTTACTAAGTCCCAAAGGGGTTAAAAAGCTGCTATCTGAGCGTTAGCAAATCCCATTGTTCTAATTCTAACCCTCCCTTTAAATAGAATCCTACATTTAAAGCATACAACTCGCCCTGATTAAGAAACAGCGGCCTTGAGCGGTGCGCCTACTTTCCATTATGAGTGGCTGGATTTTAACAATTTATGTAAACGGCTGCTTCCCGCATTTATACTTTAATAAAACCCAAATCTTAAATAGCGTATATCAGAAGGATTGTTACGGTTAGTGTTGTAGGACTGTACTAAATTTTCAGAACAAAATTTGTTCCTTAGGGGATTCGGGGTACACAGGTCTGATTTTTTTCTCATTGGAAGAAACGTTGTGCTCTTATATATGGACTGCAGATGGAGCAAGATTAATGGGTTGAAACTGATTCTATCCCTTGTAAAGAAAGGATTTGTATTTATACAGTACCTCCAGGGTGTCCCAAAGTGTTTTGCGACAAAATACTTTTTTTATGTTCAGTAACTGTTGTTATGTCAGCAAATGTGACAACCAATTTGTGTAGTCTATTGTCCCTCAAACAGCAGATGAGTAAATGACTCAGATATCCGGTTTGGTGATACTGGTTAAGGGAGGGATGGTGGCCAAGACATCATGAGGAATTCCTATGCCTCTTTGCATTGTGCTATCAGACCTTCCACATTCACCAGAGCAGGCAAATTGGGCTTTGGCTAACATTTCGTGCAAAAGACAGCACTTCCTATAATGCAGTACCTCCTTCGTACTGCACTGAATTGCCTACCTGGTTAATGTGCTTAAATCTAGAGTGGGGTTTATAATGTTTTTCTATTATAACATAGTAAATATTATTCAGTAAATAGTATTCTGATAAAGTCATTTCATGATAGATTTTGTATACCTTCAAAAATGTTGTCAATTAATTTTAAAGCTTTGTGTAAACTAAGGGGAACCAAAAACAGTAAATACATAAATCTCAGATTATGCCATGTACACATAAATATTGGCACTCAATTAAAACCAGATTGCCTGTACCAATAGTTTGAGGCTTCTGAACTCTGCCACAAAAAAGTAAGTACATTGGTGTCAATAAATTCACATACGTGCTGGTAAATAATAAATTTATGTTAGTGTTCAGATTGACTGTGAGCTTGATTTAACTCCGTACAAGTGGGTGGGTTTTGACTCAGTTAAAATCGGGCCCTATAACTTTCTTCAAGTACTAGTTCACTATTCTAGACAGTATAAATGCGATAATGCAGGCACAGACAAAAAAAAATACAAGCACATATCATTTGTTACCAGTAATTAACATAATCAAAGCCTTCCCCATTCTCCCATTCTTTGGTCACAGAATGACTGGGTGTGTGCCAGTATAAAATCCACAGGACTTGGTCATTTTGTTAGATGAACAAATCACAGGTTTCAGGCTGCCTGCTGCATCAAAATAACCGATTGTCAAAAAATCAGAGCTCATGCTGTCTCTACTCACTATTATAAATATTTAATTCAAAGCCAGAGAGAGACAGAGGAAAATAGTTAGATCTATTTTGACAATTTGCTGGAATTTCACTGCAAGACAAATGCTTAATACTTATTTTTCTTCACACGTGCATGATTTTTAGTTAAACACAAGAAATACTGAGCATCCACTGCCCTCTGCAGTAGGGAATTCCAAAGATTCACAATCCTCTGAGTAAAGAAATTTTTCCTCAGCTCAGTCCAAAATGTTGACCCCTTGTCCTGAGACTATATCACTTAGTTGTAGACTCTCCAGCCAGGGGAAATAGCCTCTTCTCTGACAAGCCCTCTCAGAATTTTATATGTTTCAGTAAGATCACCTCTCACTCTTCTAAACTCCAGAGTATAGACTTAGTCTACTCAATTTCTCTTCATAGACAACCCTCTTATCCCAGGAATCAATCTAGTGAACCTTTGTTGCACTGTTTCTAAGGCTTCCTTCAATATGGAGACCAAAACGATACACAGTACTCCAGATGTGGTCTCGTCAAACCCCTGTACAATTGTATCAAGACTTCTTTACTCTTATACTCCAACCCCTTACAATAAAGGCCAATGTACAATTTGCCTTCCTAATGGCTTGCTGTACCTGCAGGCTAAATTTCTCTGTTTTGTGTACAAGGGCACTCAAATCCCCCTAAATACCACATTTTATCGTTTCTCACCATTTGAAAATAATTTTTTTTTAAATAAAAATGTATTAATAAATAAAGGTTATGGTAAAGCAGTGCAAAATGTTTCATTGATTAACACAAATATGCAATTGTTTTCCAGACAAGTGTTTCATGATGGACACATACACAATATTAAGGGTAATTGGGGAAGGTTCATTTGGCAGGGCTCTTTTGGTCCAAGCTCACAATGAAAGTCAACAATATGTGATGAAGGAAATTCATCTTTCAAAGGTAAATATGAAGTGAACTTGTTTTTAACTTTATTTCATAGAGATACTTAGTTAAGTTCCCTCTTCATATTTATATTTTTTGTCCCTTTATACATCTCAAGGAAGGTGCTACCCTCAAATTTCTCAGATTGGATTGAGAACTAAATTGAATGGGGCTTGAAACTGCATCAATATCCATTTGTGGCACTGAACATTTTTAGCTTATGGGTTTTTTAACAAAGTAATTATTGTATTTTATCTCTTCTCTTGTCATGTTCTCCATGTAATGTGCACCATCTAATAAAGTGGCTAGATAATTTTCTATGTCTAGGTTAAACCACAAGAATACCCCTAAGTTGACTCCCAGTGATTACACCTTACCTCTAGTCTTTTGTGGCGAACTATCTGGCCTTCACTTAGCAAGTTCCAATTCCCTTTTTCATCGTCAAGCATCCCAAGGGATTAATGTTCAATGAATTACATCTTAATTGAAATCACTGTTGTGTAGGAATATAGGGCAGCCAAGCTGCTTACAACAAAGAGATGATTTAGGTTGAGGAAAAATTGTTGGCCAAGAATTTGGAGAGAAGTTCCTTGATCTTTGAAAAGTGCCATGAGATATTTTATGATGGCAGCCAGAGCTCAGTTCAATTCCTGGTCTGAAAAGTGGCACCTCTGATGATACAGAAGCCCAGATTATGTGCTCAAGTGTTGCACTGGGGTTTGAACCCCGACTCAGAAGTCAGGGGCAAAAATACTTTACCAGCAATGAGTCAAGTTAGCACAAGATAGAGGATACACGCCCACTGGTTATGGTATGCGATATAAATACATGGTGCATATCAGTGTATCTTCTGATGTAGTTGTACCAAAGATGAAACTGAATCTAACACTCTAAACATCAAACTAGCTGTTACAAAGCTTTATCAATACATATACTTTTCCAAAGATCAGAGTTGTTAGCAGCCTTAGTTATTGTTTATTTTTCACAGCGAGACAAGGTGCTATCTCTTTTTTTTATCTTATTATTTAGAACCCATCTGGACTACAAAGATCAAGGAGGGAAGCCATTCTCCTGGCCAAAATGAAGCACCCCAACATTGTTGCATTTATAGATTCATTTGAAGGTGAGTAAATCGTGAAATTAATTAATTTATCGTCTAAGTTTCTTGGTCAATATTCATCTTTAACTTGATTCTAATATTTCTGCTGCTCCTTGCCATCTTCTGAAGGAATTGACTTACATAGTATTTATAGCACAGACTCAGGCCATTCGGCCCAATGCGCTCATGCAGTAGTTCACCTTTCGTTATCCAACCCTATCGACATAGCCTTCTATTCTTTTTTCCCTCATGTGTTTCTCTAGCTTCCCCTTTAATGCATCTTTGCTTTTTGCCTCAACCACTCCTTATGGTAGCAAGTTCCATATTCTAACCACCCACTGTATAAATAAGTTTCTCTGACTTCCCTATTGGATTTATTAGTCACTAGACTGACCCCTAGTTCTGGTGGAAACATCTTTTCGATGTGCACCCTATCAAACCATTCCATAATCTTAATGACTTCTGGCAGGTCACCCTTCAGTCAGCTGTTTTCTAGTGAAAAGAGCCCCAGCCTGCTCAATCTTTCCTAATATGTACAATGTCTAAGTTCAGGTATCATTCTAGTAAACCTTTTTTGTGCCTTCTCCAGTCTTTTTTTATAATATGGAGATGAGGACTGCTTGCTGAGGTATAGTTTTAAGGTGTTGGTTGTACTCCAGTACCTCACTTTAGTGGCCATTCTTTATGTGTGAGCCTAAACAACAACTGTCCATATGTTGTCTGGTCAAGCAGGCATCATAACAACATCCAATCCTGTTCTCACACCCACATTTCTAATATGGATAACTGATTAGCAATGAGAATCCTGTCAATTTTTCCCTTTCTAACCTGGAGTTTTGAGATTGGTTACAGCAATACTAATGCTACTCAGACTAACATCAGCAAATTCAGCAGGGAACATGACTGAACCTTGGATGTACCTTACCAGTGACTGCTACTCTACCTTAACCATCTGAGTCATCAGTAATTAACATGTATGTAACACATGGATCCGTATGTAACTTTACAAAAGTAACAGTTATTAGCCTGGATCATCCAGTGTTAACTACCTGCTAACCAGGGGCAGGGGCAGACAAAATGCTGAAGTCCAGTGCCATCAAAAATATGTCCATTTTGTGTCTGAATGCAGATTTCAGTGAACAGAACCAGTGTATGTCTTTCTTTCAGTGACATTGCATGAAAAGAGGCTTGCCAGGGTGATCTAGTGGCAGTGAAGCCTGACTGGCTGTCCCTGCTAAGATGACACTCACCACTTGTCCACACCCTAGCATACCTCCCAGTAATGACCATGGGAAACTGTCTTGTCAGGATCTGGTTCGGCAAAGACGCAGTTACAGAGCTGTGGCATTGCTACAAGGCCATGTACAGATACCATGCAGCTTAGGGACTGGCGTGGCCCATGATAGTAAAGCCAGATGTGATCTTATCCTTGGCACCACCTGCTTGACGGGCATGCTACAATGATGGCCAAGAGGGATGGTGAGAATGTGGAACTCACTACTACGTAGAGTAATTGAAGCGAATAACATAGATGTATTTAAGGGGAAGCTAGATAAGTACACAAGGGAGAAAGGGATAGAAGGATATGTTATATGAATTGGTGTGGGAGGAGACTCCTGGAGCATGAACATAGACCTTTTTTAAAATGTATTTGTCTGTGGGATGTGGGCTTCGCTGGCAGGTGGTGAGCTGCCTTCTTGAACCGCTGCAGTCCATGTGGGGTAGGTACACTCACGGTCTGGAAGCTGCCGTTGTTGAGTTGCTGCAGTGCATTTTGTAGATGCTTCCACTGTGCGTTGGTGGTACAGGGAGTGAATGTTGAATATGGTGGATAGGGTGGCTGCTTTGTCCTGGATGGTTTTGAGCTTCTCGAGTGTTGTTGGAGCTGCACTTATCCAGATAAGTGGAGAGTATTCCACCACACCCTGACTTGTGCCTTGTAGATGGTGGACAGGCTTTGGGGAGACAAGAGTGAGTTATTCACTGCAGAATTATCAGCCTTTGGCCTGCTCTTCTGGCCACAGTATTCATTATTTTTATTATTCGCTTGTGGGATGTGGGCATCATTGCCCATCCCTAATTGCCCTTGAGAAGGTGGTGGTGAGCTGCCTTCTTGAACCGCTGCAGTCCATATGGGGTAGGTACACCCTCAGTGCTGTTAAGAAGGGAGTTCCAGGATTTTGACCCAGGGACTGTGAAGGAACAGCGATATAGTTCCAAGTCAGGATGGTGTGTGACTTGGAGAGGAACTTGCAGGTGGTGGTGTTCCCATGTATTTGCTGCTCTTGTCCTTCTAGTCGGTAGAGGTTGCGGGTTTGGAAGGTACTGTCTAAGGAGTCTTGGTGCATTGCTGCAGTGCATCTTGTAGATGGTACACACTGCTGCCACTGTGCCTGGAGGGAGTGACTGTTTGTGGATGGGGTGCCAATCAAGCGGGCTGCTTTGTCCTGGATGGTGTCAAGCTTCTTGAGTGTTGTTGGAGCTGCACCCATCCAGTCAAGTGGAGAGTATTCCATCACACTCCTGACTTGTGCCTTGTAGATGGTGGACAGGCTTTGGGGAGACAGGAGGTGAGTTACTCACTGCAGGATTCCTAGCCTCTGACCTGTTCTTGTAGCCAATGTATTAATATGGCTACTCAAGTTCAGTTTCTGGTCAATGGTAACCCCCCCAAGAAGTTAATAGTGGGGATTTAGCAATCGTAATGCCATTGACTATCAAGGGGAGATGGTTAGATTCTCTCTTGTTTGAGATCATCATTGTCTTGCACGTGTGGTGTGAATGTTACTTGCCACTTATCAGCCCAAGCCTGAATGTTGTCCAGGTCTTGCTGCATTTCTACACGAACTGCTTCAGTATCTGAGGAGTTGCGAATGGTGCTGAACATTGTGCAATCATCAGCGAACATCCCCACTTCTGACCTTATGGTGGAAGAAAGGTCATTGATGAAGCAGCTAAAGGTGGTTGGGCCTAGGATAAAAGGGCTGGGTTTGCTGTTGTCGTTTCCAGTGCCCAGGTCAACACCTGATGGTCCCTCCGGTTTCATTCCTTTTCTTAGAATTTGTGGTGGTTTGTTACAACTGAGTGGCTTGCTAGGCCATTTCAGAGGGCATTTAAGAGTCAACCACATTGCTGTGGGTCTAAAGTCACATATAGGCCAGACCAGGTAAAGATGGCAGATTTCTTTCCCTAAAGGACAGTAATGAACCAGATGGGTTTTTACAACGATTGACAATGGTTTCATGGTAACCATTAGACTAGACTTTAATTCCAGATTAATTGAATTCAAATTTCACCATCTGCCTATTGGGTAAAAATGCCTGTTTCTGTGCTATATATTCTATTTATTTGGTAATTTGTGTGATAAAATCTTGTTATTTTGTACAAAAATAGTCGTGTGATTGTAAATTGTTGCTTTAAGTAAATTGTTACCTCAGGTACTATTTAATTTTGGATTCCACTATCCTATCCACCATATACATATTGAATGCTACGGTATCTTTTTCCATTGCAGCTGAAGGGCATCTTTATATAGTGATGGAATATTGTGATGGTGGAGATCTCACACAAAAACTTCTGCAGCGAAAGGAAAAGTTATTTCCAGAAGAAATGGTACATATACTCTGTTAAAAGTTGTGATAAAAATTAACTCAGGAGAGCAGAATTCACGGAGAGAGAAACAGAGTTAACATTAACATTAACTCTGTTTCTCTCTCCACAGATGCTGAGTATTTCCAGCACATTCTGTTTTTATTTCAGATTTCCAGAATCAGCAGTTTTGCTTTTATTATATTAGAGCAGAATTCACTTGTGTGAATTGTTTTCTAATTCCAGCTATCCTTGTGGGCTGTTTGGAAATGGGTGCCCTTTAGATTGAACCACTGGAAACTGGAGGGCTGGGGGAACAGCCCCTCCTCTTTTAAATGCCCCTATCTTACATACAGTTTCTGTAAGTGAAGACTCTATTCTGCCTTCAGGTGATGCCCCAGGGATCCCAGAGATGTGTAAAGGGGTCCAAGACAGCTCTCAACCCCTTTTTCCTACCAATTGCACCTCAAATCTGCATCCTAGGCATTGATACTAGGAAAATCAGCCTCTATATATATATATATATATATATATATATATATATATATATACAAAACAATTTTAATGTGCAGGGTGCTTCTGACTGAACAATTGAGCTGAAAAAATTAAAATTTATATCTATTTACTCAACAATTACATTTTATGGCATTAAAGGAACATACACATTATACATTGTGCATTATATGGTCTAGCACTCCTGTCATCCTGAGAACAGTACAACATCCAACTTACATAAGTAACATCACAGAGATCATTAAGTAATATAATAAAAACAGTGGGCTGAATTTTATCAGCGCTCTGCGGCGTCGCGCTGTGAAGTCGGTGGCCTTCCGACATGGAAGTGCTGCCACACAGCCCCCGTAAAATTATGCGCGGGGGCTAATTTTAAATGGTGGGGGCGGAGCAGCCACCCCCGATGACGTAGAGGGAGTGGCCACTGTATCCCCGGCAACAGCGTCCAGCGGCACTGCGCAGGCACTGGCACCATTTTTAAAGGGCTTCAAGCCCTTCAGGAAAAGTTTAAAGGTGCCGGTGTCAATAAATCAAAAAAAGTCAATTAACATTTAATTTAACTTTGAATCCCCTCTCCCCCCCCCGCCCCCCCCCCCCCACTGAATCCTCAACACATAAATTGACCTATCCCCACAGAAATACACTTTTTGAAATTCCGAACCTCTCACCCCCACCCCCCAAACTTCAGTGTCTTTGACTCTCAACCCCTTCCCACCATTACCACAACCAATAGGAATAGTTTTCCCCACTCCCCCCACCCGCCCTGATAATTTCATTCCTCCCCCCTCTCCAGCAGTGTCTCGTCTCGGAACTCCAACGGAGTTCATCTGCATTTTAATTATCCTCATTTTAATATTTTAATGAAGGCCCCGCGTGGCGGGCCACTCCCGCTAGCATTTTACAGGCCTCCCTGCCGTGACCACAGCGTCGAGGGGCTGGTAAAATTCAACCCAGTATGTCTGTCACACTTCAGATTGTATACTCTAATTTTCTGCATCACACTTTATGCAAACTCTTGCAACAATTAGAAGTAGCACAATTGATTCCATGTTTTAACCACTCGCACCTGTTTCTAAATAAGATAGAAAGAAAGCCAAGGTACTGAGCTGCAGCCTGGACAGCAAGAGAACCATCCACTCTCGCTATTTAACAACAGTTACCTCAAAGAAGACAAAACTTTGCCTTAGTAATCGAATAATATATTACATTGTGCCTCACATGGTATGACATTCCTGTGCTTGTAAAATAGTGCATCATCCAAGTTGCCAATAGCACAACATGTGAGTTTCAATAAATGAACATTGTGTGCATTTTGTCCATCACTGTTCAGATATATGGAGCATAAAAATGTTTATCTCTCTGTTGTCACTCTTTTACATAGAAAAAATGCTTCAATTGGAGTACATAGAGTATTTTAAATAAACCTAAACAATCAGTGCAGTTTTATAACAAATAGAGTAATGGTAATCTGTTTAAAAGAAGAATTACCTCCATAAAAAAAAGTAGCTTGCACAGAACGTATATTGCATTGTTCATGAAGCTACAGTCGAATTGCACTGTTAAATTGGTTACAGGGGAATTTTTTTTTTTCTTTCATGGGATGTGGGCATCGCTGGCCAGGCCAGCATTTATTGCCCATCCCTAATTGCCCTTGAGAAGGTGGTGGTGAGCTGCCTTCTTGAACTGCTGCAGTCCATATGATATAGGTATACCCACAGTACTGTTAAAGAGCAAGTGCGAGGTTTTTGACCGAGCAACAGTGAAGGAATGGCAATAGATTTCCAAGTCAGGATGATATGTGACTTTAAGGGAAACTTGCAGGTAGTGGTGTTTCCATGTGTCTGCTGCTCATGTCTTTTTTTGTTTCATGGGATGTGGGCATCGCTGGCCAGGCCAGCATTTATTGCCCATCCCTAATTGCCCTTGAGAAGGTGGTGGTGAGCTGCCTTCTTGAACTGCTGCAGTCCATGTGGGGTAGGTACACCCACAGTGCTGTTAGGAAGGGAGTTCCAGGATTTTGACCCAGCGACAGTGAAGGAACGGTGATATAGTTCCAAGTCAGGATGGTGTGTGACTTGGTAGGGGAACTTGCAGGTGCTGGTGTTCCCATGTATGTGCTGCCCTTGTCCTTCCAGTTGGTAGAGGTCGCGGGTTTGGAAGGTGCTGTCTAAGGATCCTTGGTGCATTGCTGCAGTGCATCTTGTAGATGGTACACACTGCTGCCACTGTGCGTCGGTGGTGGAGGGAGTGAATGTTTGTAGATGGGGTGCTAATCAAGCGGGCTGCTTTGTCCTGGATGGTGTCAAGCTTCTTGAGTGTTGTTGGAGCTGCACCCATCTAGGCAAGTGGAGAGTATTCCATCACACTCCTGACCTGTGCCTTGTAGATGGTGGACAGGCTATGGGGAGTCAGGAGGTAAGTTACACGTCTCAGGATTCCTAGTCTCTGACCTGCTCTTGTAGCCACGGTATTTATATGGCTACTCCAGTTCAGTTTCTGGTCAATGGTAGCCCCTAGGATGTTGATAGTGGGGGATTCAGCGATGGTAATGCCATTGAATGTCAAGGGGAGATGGTTAGATTCTCTCTTGTTGGAGATGGTCATTGCCTGGCACTTGTGTGGCGCGAATGTTACTTACCACTTATCAGTCCAAGCCTGGATATTGTCCAGGTCTTGCTGCATTTCTACACGGGCTGCTTCAGTATCTGAGGAGTCACGAATGGTGCTGAACATTGTGCAATCATCAGCGAACATCCCCACTTCTGACCTTATGATTGAAGGAAGGTCATTAATGAAGCAGCTGAAGATGGTTGGGCCTAGGACACTACCATGAGGAACTCCTGCAGTGATGTCATGGAGCTCAGATGATTGACCTCCAACAACCACAACCATCTTCCTTTGTGCTAGGTATGACTCCAGCCAGCGGAGGGTTTCCCCCCTGATTCCCATTGACCTCAGTTTTGCTAGGGCTCCTTGATGCCATACTCGGTCAAATGGTGCCTTGATGTCAAGTGCAGTCACTCTCACCTCACCTCTTGAGTTCAGCTCTTTTGTCCATGTTTGAACCAAGGCTATAATGAGGTCAGGAGCTGAGTGGCCCTGGCGGAACCCAAACTGAGTGTCACTGAGCAGGTTGTTGCTAAGCAAGTGCCGCTTGATGGCACTGTTGATGACTCCTTCCATCACTTTACTGATGATTGAGAGTAGGCTAATGGGACGGTAGTTGGCCGGGTTGGATTTGTCCTGCTTTTTGTGTACAGGACATACCTGGGCAATTTTCCACATTGCAGGGTAGATGCCAGTGTTGTAGCTGTACTGGAACAGCTTGGCTAGGGGCACAGCAAGTTCTGGAGCACAGGTCTTCAGTACTATTGCCGGAATGTTGTCAGAGCCCATAGCCTTTGCAGTATCCAGTGCCTTCAGTCATTTCTTAATATCACGCGGAGTGAATCGAATTGGCTGAAGTCCGGCATCTGTAATGCTGGGGACTTCAGGAGGAGGCCGAGATGGATCATCAACTCGGCACTTCTGGTTGAAGATTGTTGCAAATGCTTCAGCCTTATCTTTTGCACTGATGTGCTGGGCTCCCCCATCATTGAGGATGGGGATATTTGTGGAGCCACCTCCTCCAGTTAGTTGTTTAATTGTCCACCACCATTCTCGGCTGGATGTGGCAGGACTGCAGAGCTTAGATCTGATCCGTTGGTTATGGGATCGCTTAGCTCTGTCTATCGCATGCTGCTTACGCAGTTTGGCATGCAAGTAGTCCTGGGTTGCAGCTTCACCAGGTTGACACCTCATTTTGAGGTATGCCTGGTGCTGCTCCTGGCATGCTCTCCTGCACTCTTCATTGAACCAGGGTTGGTCTCCTGGCTTGATGGTAATGGTAGAGTGGGGGATATGCCGGGCCATGAGGTTACAGATTGTGGCTGAGTACAATTCTGCTGCTGCTGATGGCCCACAGCGCCTCATGGATGTCCAGATTTGCATTGCTAGATCTGTTCGAAATCTATCCCATTTAGCACAGTGATAGTGCCACACAACACGATGGACGGTATCCTCAATGTGAAGGCGGGACTTCGTCTCCACAAGGACTGTCCGGTGGTCACTCCTACCAATACTGTCATGGACAGATGCATCTGCGGCAGGCAGATTGGTGAGGACGAGGTCGAGTATGTTCTTCCCTCGTGTTGGTTCCCCCACCACCTGCCGCAGACCCAGTCTAGCAGCCATGTCCTTTAGGACTCGGCCAGCTCGGTCAGTAGTGGTGCTACTGAGCCACTCGGTGATGGACATTGAAGTCACCCACCCAGAGTACATTTTGTGCCCTTGCCACCCTCAGTGCTTCCTCCAAGTGGTGTTCAACATGGAGGAGTACTGAGTCATAAGCTGAGGGAGGGCGGTAGGTGGTAATCAGTAGGAGGTTACCTTGCCCATGTTTGACCTGATGCCATGAGACTTCATGGGGTCTGGAGTCGATGTTGAGGACTCCCAGGGCAACTCCCTCCCTACTGTATACCACTGTGCCACCACCTCTGCTGGGTCTGTCCTGCCGGTGGGACAGGACGTACCCGGGGATGGTGATGGCAGTGTCTGGGACATTGTCTGTAAGGTATGATTCCGTGAGTATGACTATGTCAGGCTGTTGCTTGACTAGTCTGTGGGACAGCTCTCCTAACTTTGGCACAAGCCCCAGATGTTAGTAAGGAGGACTTTGCAGGGTCGACAGGGCTGAGTTTGCCGTTGTCGTTTCTGGTGCCTAGGTCGATGCCGGGTGGTCCGTCCGGTTTCATTCCTTTTTATAGACTTTGTAGCGGTTAGATACAACTGAGTGGCTTGCTAGGCCATTTCAGATGGCATGTAAGAGTTAACCACATTGCTGTGGGTCTGGAGTCACGTGTAGGCCAGACCAGGTAAGGACAGCAGATTTCCTTCCCTAAAGTTAATGTTTCTTAACAGGTGCTGAACCTATTTGTACAAATTTGCCTTGGAATGAAGCACATACATGACAAGCGAGTTCTACACCGAGATATCAAATCCAAGGCAAGTATTCATTTTTACAGAGAAAAATTATTAAAATAACTGTTAGACTTTATTAAATTAAGAATAGCATAATTATTGGTTCCATTCTGGCTAATCTAATGGGACACATAGCCAGATTTATGAAGTTTGGCTTTGTGAAGCAAATTCTGTGTTTCGAAATGCGAAACTCAAAATGGCTGGCAGTGTTATCTAACTAGTTTGTATAATTCTCCTTTATCGACTATCCTAATGGAGGTGTTAGCCTTTAGGTAATTGGACTATTGCTTCCATTGAAAAAATGGACAGAATTCATTAATCAGCATTCACCAGCTGTAATTTCTAGCTTTGATGTGAATAAAGTATTTATTTTTTTCTGCATTATTAGTATCTTCAATCAAGATTTGATGGTTTTTGTGGAAATCAAAATGATGCTTAAAATTATGGGAAGAATTCCGAAATGGATATTACACCCCTCAGTGACTCAGTAAATGCACCACCCACACCCAACCCGAATTCTACTCTCTGACTCCAAGTGCAGCAGTCTCCTCCTCGGTCAGCCTGATATGACCAAGTTCATAGAGTCATTTATGGCACAGAAAGAGGCCATTCAGCCCATTGAGTCCATGCCGGCTGTCCACGAAGTGCCTGCAGACAACCTTTCTGCTCCTGCCCATCTTCTGAAGATATGAGTAGAATAAACAATGAGTGGCTATTTAATATGCTAGCTTGGATCTACTAGTAGCACTGTTGCCACCAAATCAGAATATTGTGCGTTTGAGTTCCACACCAGGACTTGAACACAGATTCCCATTCTGGTGCAGTACTGAGGCAGTATTTGAAAAAGAGTTGTGTGTTTCTCAACCAGCATCACTAAAGAACCAATGTGTCACGCTTTCTCTCATTATATGTTTGCAAGTCGCATTACAACATCGTAACCAAATTACAACTGTGCATTTTTGTTCCCAGAATATGTTTGTCTAATTAATGCACATTACTGGAATTGTACTGAAAATTGATCACATGGATCAATGAAAGGAAAGTGGTCTGCATTTTGAAAGTGTAACAGGTACACTAACTACTGAAAGAATAACACTGAATTCAGTGAACTAGTGCCACATATAATAATATGCAGGTTAGCAGGTAACTCGTGGAGTTTGGTAAAGTATTGGTACACAGTCTGCATACAATTCAATTCTGTCATCTGATTGTAAAATACAGAACATATTCCTCACTAAAAATGGAGTGGTCAAACTGGGAGACTTTGGATCTGCACATCTACTGAACAGGTAAGATTATTTGTGATTCCATGGCTGTCATTAAATTGATGCGTTTGAGCATAAATTTGTTTTTGAAAAGCCCTAACCATGTAGTATGTAATACACTTCACAGACACAATGTATGATCTGATATGTTTTCAAATATATTTGTCTGCTGCCCAATGTAATGTTTCTTTCCTGTCTACAGTCCCATGGCTTTTGCTCACACCTATGTAGGAACACCGTACTACGTATCTCCAGAAATTTGGGAGAATAAACCTTACAATAACAAAAGGTACAAACTTAAATGCAAAAGAGGTGATAAGATTGGTAATGGATGCTGTATATCACACTTCTGGCATTGGGATAGATTTTATTTTTTAAATTTCAGCTGTTAACCAGCAAGAGATGGGTACAAGTAACCAGGTTAATTAATTTATCTTCATAAAGATTTTTTGTTATTGATAAGTACATATTCTGACTGGGGTTTTCAGTTTTAGGTCCAACACTTTAATGGGCAGAATATCATAGGACAGGTAAGCACAGAAGCAGAAGGCCACAGTCACTACATTTTTCCGTGCATAGGAGGGTTGTACAACAAGCAAATTACATCATTTGGATAATATTCTGTAACAATTGGAGACGGGAAGGTATAATGGGTTATTACATTTGCCTTTCACCTTGGAGACATGGGCTCAAATTTATTGTTAGTTTTGGTAGATCTTAGGGAAATGGGAATGTGTAAAACCTGCCTAAATTCAGCTTGGGCAAGGATAAAACTTCTATTTCTATTTTTGTTTCTGGACAACCACTAAGATGATGAATACGTATACATCTTGTAGAATGAAAAATGACTATGTGTTTTGTTATTGAGGCAGTATTCAGTTGAGATAACTGGATGAAGTCACTGTCTTCTACTCCATCATATCCATACCAGGAGTTGTGATGATGAGATGATTAGCCAGTGACTTTTGCTGAAAAGTGTATGTGTACGTGTTGGTCAAGGACAGGACTGCAATTGGCTGAAATTCCCCCTATAAACAAAGAGCCTAACAACATTCACTATTTAGACCTCTTCTTGAGTGAGGTGCTGGATAATCGCTGGTACCTCTGTAACGGTACCCCACAAGAGTCAGCAGCTTCAGGGGAAAAAACTGGAGAAGGTATTTAAAACACACACACTCACTCACAGCATCTTTCTTATAAACGTCTATTGTAAGGATAGATTTTTGTAGATAAGAATGTATCACTCAAACCAGTGAAGATATGAACAAGCAGTGTTGTCTACTTTTAACCTATCTACAGTACAAGAAGTTGTTTTTCATTTGATTGTACTTCCATTTTAGCAGAATTGTAACCAAATACAGTCAAATCTACCTTTTGCACTTTTCCAGCGATATTTGGGCCTTGGGATGTGTCTTGTATGAAATCTGCACTCTACAGCATCCTGTAAGTAACAATTTTCTTTAGCGAAATAGATACTGTCCTCCGTAAAGGAAAAATGAGTTTAGGGTAGCTGGTAGAAGTTTTTTAAAAATCAGAAACTTCTTCAAATTTAACTCTATGGGAATTATCTTTGAATACAGAATCTCAGGAGATAGTTATGATGTGGGAAGACCAAGAGAGAAGCATAGAAAAGTTATGTCATCTAGCCAAACATTTACTGCTTTCAAAAAAACTTTTACTTACACAGCACCTTGCTATGTAAAAGTGTCTCAAAATCCTCAATTGAATGAATTTGTCAAAATGCAGTGCATGTAATGTTTTTGAATTATGTTGTGATTTCTTTTTTGTATATAATGAGCAAACAAAGACATTTAACTCTTATTTTACCAGTTCCAGTCCAATAGTTGGAAGAATCTCATCCTGAAAATCTGCAAAGGGTCCTACAATCCAATCCCAAGACATTACTCCTATGAGTTGCAATATATCATAAAACAAATGTTCAAAAGAAATCCAAAGGATCGTCCATCTGTCAGCACCATTCTTGCTAGGCATTGCTTTGCAAAGCTTATTCACAAGTTTTTATCGCCTGAGGTGAGAAGAAATACAGTGCTGTTCTTTGGATGAAGAGTCATTCCTGAAATGTCTTACTCTTTCAGACCCTGACTGACCTGTACATTTCCAGCATTGTGGGGATTTAGTTACAATTTCCATCTTTTGCATTTTTTCTTTTTATCTCATTAGCTGTTATTTTGTGTTATGTTCAACCTATTTTTCCAGATGGTAAAGGAGGAGTTTTCTGAAGTAACGACCAAAAAGAAAAAAACAGCACAGGCCAAGCACAGGACAATGCAGAAAGGTATTAAAGCATTTCAGGGAATAATTATTGGGAAACTATACTGCACAATATTCTAATGAACAAGTTGTGAAATTAATCCATATACAAGTCTGCAAATTTCAATGTAAGTTTCAATTCATTTCAGCCAGTATACCAAGTAAATATGAAGAAGTGACCTCCAGCGCAGGTGGAAATGAAGGCATGGTTTGTATGAACTCTTGGTAAATATGCTCTAATTTTTAAAAATTTGTTTACGGGATGTGGGCATAGTTGGCAAGGCCAGCATTTATTGCCCATCCTTAATTTCCCTTGAGAAGGTGGTGGTGAGCTGCCTCCTTGAATATAACTGTATGGCTTGCTAGGCCATTTCAGAGGGCAGTTACAAGTCAACCACATTTCTGTCACATATAGACCAGATCAGGTAAGGGCAGTAGATTTCCTTCCTTAAAGTGAACTAGATGTTTTTTTT
Organism: Heterodontus francisci; assembly: GCF_036365525.1. NCBI lineage: Eukaryota > Metazoa > Chordata > Chondrichthyes > Heterodontiformes > Heterodontidae > Heterodontus > Heterodontus francisci. Next base: position 31,036,196 of record NC_090376.1, on the reverse strand, counting down.
TAATGACAGTCCAGTAGTTTCATGGTCACCATTACTGATACTAGCTTTTCATTCCAGATTTTATTTAATTGAATTTAAATACCTCAGCTGCTGTGATGGGATTTGAACTCATGTTTTCAGATCATTAGTCCAGGCCTCTGGATTACTAGTCTAGTACCATACCCCATATTTAAGTATTTAAATATTTAAGTACTAAACATGCAAGGTACCTATTGCATATAAATGTTAGAATAGCAGATATAAAGAACTTCATTGTGACCCTGATATCTCCTAAGTATTATAATGTGATCCTTGCTAGAAAATGTGAGTTTGTGCCAGGATGGGGGGGAGGATTTATGCCCCTATTCAAATGGCCTCTTGAGGTCAAGAATTGCACATCAAGAATTGCCATCTGGTTGAAGTACTGGTGGGACGATTCCAGCATTTGAGAAGAGAAATGGTGAAATTTTGGAAGTGGGGAAAACTATGAAGAAAACAAACTACATTGTCTTTGTATTGCATTTGTCTGGTGAGCTCAATTGAGACATTTAGTTGTGTAAAAAGATGGGACTATATCATTTGATATAAACAGTTGACTAACATAAACCTTCATGTGTCATGAGATACAGTAGGGCATTTGCTATCAAGTCCTGTCTATATCACTGCTCAGGTGTGATTATTCTTCACACCACTGATATCAATAGGATTCCTCCAAATAGATTAACTTGTCTCATGCCATTATTATAAGTGTCACCTTGATTTAGAAACACTAAACACTCAGTACTGCTCAATTCATAAGGGAAGGACTATAATTATCTTAGTCAGCATTACTGTGGTTTCCTGTAAAACCTGGAGAACCACTGCAGCAAACCAGACTTCCCATTATGTGCAATTTGGCCTTACTCAATGCACACCCTTTGATCTGCTTACCGCTGTGAGTCTACTGGCATAAAGTGAGGGTAGGATTCACACTAAGTGGATAGGGGAGCTTTGCTATGTTATAATGTCATGACAAGCTCCAGATTCTGCCAGGTGATGTTGTGTATATTTGACATACCAGGAAAATGCTGCTGAAATGTCAGAAGAAGTGGGTAGCACTAGAAGTGTGTGCTGTTTTTGGAATCTGTGCTGATACATGGTAAATTAGGTACTAGATATGTACTGATACCAGCATCAGTTTGGTGCCCAACCTGTAATGTAGCAACAGCTCTCTCCACTACTTCAGGTCCAGGAACAATTGATATCTTAATTATTTTACCCCTTTTTTGGGTTGTCATTTCATTTTTTTCCCTTTTTTTGTGTGTGATGTAATATAACATTTTTAAGAAAACTGCAGAGGCATTGCCAGATGTTAGAAAGTGGAACGCGGCAGAAGGAGAAAGCATTGCCAAGCATCTAGCTCAGAAATCATTGGAAGAAACAGCTTCTCAAATGGAAGGTAAAATAATTCTTCATGGTAAAAGGTATATCCACTACGATATTTCCAGATATGACAAATTGTACTGGCATTGTTTAACACCAGCAATATTTATGAACTACAAAGCTTTTGCTGTTACTTATCCTATTGATGCTGATCTTGACATTTATATAATAAAAACAAAAAATGCTGAAAATACTCAGCAGGTCTGGCAGCATCTGTGGAGAGAGAAGCAGAGCTAACCTTTCAGGTCAGTGCCCTTTCATCAGAACTGACAAAGGTTAGAAATGTAGTAGGTTTTAAGCAAATAAAGCAGGGGTACGGGAAAAGAGCACAAAAGTGGAGGTGTTGATAGGACAGCGGGCCAGAGAGATTAACTTACAAGGAGGTCATTGGGCAAAGGCAAAGAGTGTGCTAATGGTGTGATGAAAGACAAAGCATTAGTGCAGAGAGGGTGTTAAATGACAGAATAATGAACAACTACGTTGTGACTTTAATAATGCTGGAAATGTAATCCCATGAATTTTTGTACATATTTGATGGGAGGCAAGCTGAACTGATTGTGTGGAAATATGCAGGTTGGTTAACACAAGGAGTATTTATGTAATAAAAACAGAAAATGCTGGAATTACTCCAGCAGGTTGTTAAAACCTGAAGAAAGATCACTGACCTGAAACGTTCACTCTGCTTCTCTCGCCACAGATGCTGCCTGACCTGCTGACTATGTCAAGCATTATCTGTTCTTATTTCAGATTTCCAACATCCACAGTTTTATTTTGCTTGAGCATTTATGCAGTCCTTTCTCTTGAGTTTAAATGAATTAGATTAGAATCAATGATAGAATAAAATTGTACATGATTTGTGTAATTAGCAGGCCCAATGAACTGAAAATTTTCATTTCGTCCTTGTGTGTGTTCTCGTTTTACGATTTGTTACCTTGTTCATTTATTTCATTACTAGTAACACCAAAGGGAGACAATGTGATAATCCAAAGTGGCAAAGCTTCTAAAGTGCTCACTCGAAAGCAATGGAATGAATTTCCTCCAGATACAGTATTAAATATACTTGAAAATGCGCAACTGACATCCAACATGGCTGCTGAAGACATTAGCAGTGGTAACTTTTATTCTGTCTGTCTTGAGCATTTTGTAAAGTGTTTTTTTTTGCAGGAAAGTTCTGATTTATGTGGTGATACTGACATGTTGAAATTTATTAGGTAATCACATGACAATTTATTCTAAAAATAATCCTCGAAAACAGTGGAGCCAACACCCTCCTGAAACAGTACTGAATTTCCTAAAGAATGTTAACTCAAACTTGGCTTTTAAGACCTACACAATAGATAAAGGAGGTAAGAATTTGGTTTATAATTTATAATTGTAACAACTATTTTCAATTAACTTCTCTAATGACTTTGATAGGATCTCTGGTAAAATTATTGTTACAACAAATGTATTTATAAATAAATGTATGTTCGTATCTTCGTAGTTTCTGTAATTTTTCTGTTTTCTCAGTGGTCAATTAATCTTTAATAAATCATAATTATTGTCACACCATTTCATTATTTGCATTCCTCCAAAAATCAGCCACTATGACAGTTTCCTATTCACCTGGTTATATATTTCTGAAAATAGTACTAATAAACTTAATCTAATTAAAAAAGATACTACGTAGCATCTTAACTGATGGTATAAAATGTATTCCAGTAAATATTTAAATATTGCAATGATCCAAGTAATTTGATGCAGTTATGCAGTTTTCCTTTGTGGCTGTTGACCAGTTGGAGAATTGTCGTGTGTACTGCATTTGTGGAAAAATATAGCAGTTTATAAATTTGCACATTACTGCAAAGCAAATCTTTTGTGTTGCTATAATATTTGCAATCATAATATAGAAAGATAAAACACGTGGATGGATCCATTTATGTACTTTCTCCACCAGATGGTGCCAGCAGCTTTTATTAAAAATACATTTTAAACTTGTCATCTATTTATATAATTAAATTAATCTACAGTATATCTGCAGAGCTCATAATATATTATATGACTCAAGTTTAAGATTCACCTAAAAGAAACTAATGGAAAAAAAATCTATTTAAAATCTTTTTCACCAGAAGAAGAGCCACCATGTTACTAAAAGGCAATTAACATTCCTGATGTCACGTTGTGTCTCCGGCCATTATAAATCTCTAAGAATAACATTTATAACAAAATAAATAGAAAACAATTCTGAAAAAAAAAACTTACCCATTCACTCATTCAATGCCTCCAACAATTTTCATTAGTGCAAGCTGCTTCACTCTCAGGTCCCCAGACATACCATCCCATCTGCTTCTATCTCAAGCTTGGATTCTTACCTGAGCCTTGTGTCACAACTTTTTGTATGCCTCCACAAATGCACAACCTAAGAACTTTGTACCCCTCAGTGTTGCTTATTTGCTCGTCAGTATGCATGGTTGTGATTACCCACTACCTCCTTTTTTTTTTTGTCTGTGCATTTGCAACCTCACGCAGTGCTGCTTTTTTTAGAACCAGAGAAAAGTTACGGCACAGAAAGAGGCCATTCAGTCCATCCTATCTGCGCCAGCTGAAGAAACTAGCCACCCAATCTAATCCCACCTTCCAGCACCTGGTCCGGAGCCTTGCAGGTTACAGCACTTCAGGTGCAGGTCCCTCAGTGGCAGTCACAATCTGTCCAAATGGCAACTTTGCTGATAACTTCCAAATGTGCAACGAGCCATTCGAGAAAAAAGACATAGCAGATTCAAAATGTTTAAAAGGAAAATGAAGGAACAGTAAATAAAAGATGCAGAAATTGTTATAGACTGATGAATCATAGAGTGGTTCAGATACAGGAGCGAAAGATGATAGAAGAATAGCAGTAGGAAGTTAATGGACTGAGAAAGACTCAAATAGAAAAATATAGAGATAACAGCAAGAGAAAGAGTTTCAGTTTTTCACGATATATTAATAACATGGATGAAAAAGAGAGTTACATTATACATTAAGCTAAGTGGCATACAAAGTTGTGTGGATGGGGACAGGAAATTTCAGGGGGATCTAGACAGACTAAGAGTGGGAAAATGTATGGCAAATGCAGTGGGGAAATGTGAAGATCAAATCCACTTTGGATCTGATCTTAACTGTGGGAGACTGGCTGTAGAGGAGCAAGAGAATTAAGTTGTCCATGGAGACAAATCACTAGAAATTAGTATGCAGGTGCAAAACGTAATCAGAAAGGCGAATGGAATGTTGCCTTACATCTTGGGGCGGTGGGTAGGAGTTATTGGACTTCAAATTGAGGAGCCTATACTTCGGTTATACAGAGTATTGGTCACATCATATCTGGAGTACTGAATTCAGAGCCAAACCACAGGCTTTGGAGGGGCGACAGCTCAGATTCACCAGAATGTCTAAGGGCTTAAAGAATTAAATTATGCTAAACTTTGTTTGTAATTCTTTGAGTTTAGAAGGTTGAGGGTGATATAATCAAGATATTTTAAATGATTTAGGGATTCATTAGGATCGATACAGAGAAACCGTTCCACTGGTGGTAGAATCCAGAACAAGGGGCTTAACCTTAATATTAGAGCTTGGCCATTCAGGCATGATGCCAGGAAGGCAAAGTGTATAGTAGAAATCTGGAACTCTCTCCCTTAAAATTTTTTTTTGTTAGATAAGATTATCAAGGGATATGGAGCAAAGACAGGTAAATGGAGTTGAAGTACAGATCAGCCATGATCTAACTGAATAGTGGAACAGGCTTGAGGGGCTGAATGGCCTACTCTCTGTTCCTGTTTCCTATACAAAAAAAGAAACAGAGGGAGATAAGGAGTTGGACAAGCATGGACTAAGAAATGAACAACAAGTTGGAGCCTGCAATTGAGGAGAAAATTAGATGAGTGGAAAGATGCGTTTACATTTTCTTCTAATCTGTAAGCAATGTGATGAGAGATCAACTAGTTGTATTAAAAATTAATTGGCCTACTTTCAATAGGTGTACTTCATATGCCATTTGTTTAATTATTCATGTTGACAGACTGCATCTGTTTTCAGTCCTAATATTACCTTACTGTATATTTTCACATCATATCAGATGGCACAGAGTTCCAAAGATCACTATTATGTAACGGTAGTTTTTAAAAAACATTCTGGCAAGCTAAACTTCTTCCACTATAGCAAAAATTAAGGTGGACTGATTCAATTTATTCTCTAACGTTGGATCTAATATACATTATCAAGAAGCAATCACTTCATTCCACCAGTAAAGCAGTTCAACAGTTGCTTGAATGTGTAGCATTCTGTACAGTATACTGAATATAAACGTCAACATATTCCAGCAGAACAATTTCTTTCCATAGCAAATCCATGAATAAACATTTTATCCATTCAGTATGGATTTTATTTTTTTTTAAAATGTGGTTAAGACACACTAGGACAGAGTGTAGGAGCTTTACTCTGCATGTAGTCTGTGCTGTACATAAGCTGTGTGTGCTTATTTCTCACACTTTTCTAGAGTTGTTCTGTATTTCAACACCCAGAACATTTTGAGGGGGAAAAAAAACAAAGGTAACAATACAGTTAAAATTAAAGGAAACTAAATGGCGATACTGGAAATATGAAGCAAAAACAAACTGTTGCAAATTCAAAGCTGTTCACTCGGAGAAAAGCCATGTTAACATTATAGATATAACCCTTAATTAGAATGTGAGTAGAACTGCTTTCCTAGTGACTTTTTTAATGATAGCTGTATACAACTTTAAGATCACCATTCACATGCAATTTTATAGAACTTGTGGTCTGGGTGTTGCTGCACAGTTCTGTGAATTAAATCTTTGGGAGTTGAATTTATTATTTAGTAAGGATTTTTTCTTTGTTGTTAAGTGAATCTTGTGTTCAGTTTATATCCAATGACAAATAATTTGTATATATGACCTACCAATTATACTGGATTTTAAATCATGGCAGAACAATGTACTAGAATTTAAAAGAAGGTGTGTCTGTTTTGTACATCGGAATACACATGCCCAAAAGAACATGGCAGTTCATATAACCTGTCCCAAAGTTTAAAAAATGCACTGCTCTATTACTCGCCGACCACAATTGATTTTTGTTTTAGGTTTGTGACCTTTCATCAGATTCTGATGAATCAGGTTCTGATGAAAGGCCACAGATTTACTTTAACTCTGTTTTTCTTTCCATAGATTCTGCTAGACCTGCTGAGTATTTCTGTTTTTCTGTTTTAATTTCAGATTTCCAGCATCCACAGTAATTTTCTTTTGTGTCAATTGCTTTTTGTGTTGGGCATTGCTCCAGCTCCTTCACACTACCTGTCTTTCCTGCCTCCGTGGGCAACCTGTACCATATATTCTATGTAAAGTAGTTAAGCCTAAATGGTCTGAGCTGACTAAGTATGTGTCCCCTTATTGTAGACTGTCATTATGTCAAACCTCTTATTGGGGCTTAATTTATGTGTATCTATCTACCCCTTATGAGAGAATGAATTTTTTCCCTCCATTGGGAACATTCTCAATTTCTGTAGCCCCTTCTTGTAACTCAGAAGTCAAATCCAAGTTCTCTCTAATGCTAAAATATTCTCACTGTACTACCATGTCCAGAACTGTACAGAGTATTCCAGGTAGGACTGGAGCAGTCCTTGTACAAGTTGTTTTCTCATGCTGAATTCTTGTGCCCTATCACTCCGGCTTTAGAACCTCTGTGAATGATTTGGTTTCTAGGATATGGTAACATTGTGTAAGCACTTTTCTAAAATTTACAGAAACTAATCATAAAAGAAATATGAAGCTTGCCTGATGTTAAATCATATAAGTATTGTGAGCACAACACTTATATCAAACAATGACAGAAGAACAATATCAAACAGTGAATATCATTGTCAGCAAAGAGAAACAAAACTTTTTCTTAATTATTGAAATATGAAAATCAAGGGCCAAAGGCCATAGTGCAGGATACCACTATGTGTGTGACAGAAGATGAGGTAAATCAAGGGGAAGTGGCTATATCATGCTGTCTTGAAAACTTGAGCTTTAAAAGTTTGCAGATTGTAGCTAGAGGGAAAGAATGGAGGAGATAAACATTCCATAATTTTGTGATCATATACAAAGAGTGTAAAGTAGGAAGCTGTGGGATAAAGCTTGACTTTAATGCAGGGCAAAGAGAAGAGTATATAATGGCACACTTATTCCTGAGGAAGAATGAAAGGAAATTCCTGAGGAGCAATGATCACAGTAGTATCACTTTAAGTCAGAGAAATATAAGAAACATAGTGGGTGAAGGTGGTGGTAGCCAATGGCAAAGAAAATCGGGCAGAGTATAAAACAGGCTATTGAATTGCTATTGCTCATTTTGTGTTAATGCTGAAGTTGATTGTGAAGAAGGGAGGAGGGATTGGATGGGAGCCTAAAATTATTAGGCTGCAAGCTAGTTGTGTAAATTTTCAGTGGCAAATTGAATCATGTGTTTGGTTTCTCCATTCAACTACTTGGTCTGTCTGGATAACCATCTTCTGTGTATTAAATATTATTGCTAGGAAATTTATCTTGTGTTATTCACATTTAGTTTTGAAACTATATAACTGACTCTTTTCCTTAGCATCAGGAACCTATCTCATTGGCCCTCTATCAGCTGCCACTGGAAAGGCTGATAAGGTTGATGGTGAAATGGAAACAATTGAGTTGGATCCAGAGAGGTTGGAACCCAGATCCGATGATGAAGACACGTAAGTTCAAAAGTTATTTGGACCCATGGCATAGAAAACATTTACAAAGGCAGCATGTTTAAAGGAGACTAGTGCTGATGGACGGGAAATGGCACAGCAAACGGAGGTACTTGTATCTCCTCTCTGAAAAACATTGGCTGCATGAGAGGTTTGTTAGTAGGGGCGACTTATAATGTGGAGCAGGATACAGACTTATGTTATAGCACCAGAGTCCAAATTCAAGACTGAAAAAGATACTGACCGTACCCCCACCCCTTACCGTAATGATTGATTATGGTAATTGTTCGATACCAGATGCCTATCACTATACTTAAGGGACTCCAATCTAATCCTCTGAAAAATCAATATGGGGGAAGAGTTCCTGTGCATTTGGTTTGAATACACACTCTAACCCTAACCAACTTATTCTAGTTGAGAGATCTTAGACCACAAGATAATTGCAGATGAGAAGGCCATTAGGCCCATCTTAATTCATCTATCCAGAAAGACTCAAATGTCCTCCCAATCCTCAAATTGCAACATCCAGTTATCCCGATCGTTCTGTAATTTCTAAGCTGCCTCCCTTGATTCCTTGGCCCTTCTAAATTGGCATCATTTACAAATCTGACGAACCATTCACCCGACATGAATCCATGAACATGTACCTGTTGTTTCCTATTTTTCAGCCTGTTCATATCCATTTCCAAGTAATTTGGTAAGGCCCAAGGCTTGGGGACCTCGGAGCAGGCTAATGGGTATTGCTGTAACTTAACTGCCCAAACCTGCGTACATTAGAAAACTAGAGCGTGGTTAAATTTCCCACTGCTTGATCAGCCAGGATTACCCTACTCATGAAGGCATTGGCATGCAGGGTTATCTGGAGACAACTAGGAAGTATCCCAACTCCCAGTGACAGATCTATCTCTCCAAGTCCCATTATGATGCAGGATGAAGTAAAATAGACTTTGAGATGGCACATTTTATCATTTTGCCGTTGTTGAAATGACAGCTGGATGTCTATTTGTTTTAACTGTTACAGAGACTTTGAAGAAACAGATGAGCCGGATTGGGTAGATGAATTGAAGAAGCTGCTGGAGAATAATCTTTAAAGTGCTATTCTAACTTAAGTGATTGCAAAGCTTAAAATAAAAATGGTTTTTCTTTTGAATTCTTTGAATCGTCAAATTTGTCTTTGTTTCCCAGAAACCTGGTTGAAATCTATCAAGAAAACTCAGAGAAAAGAAGCAGAGTTTTTTTTAAACGTTCTCATTTTAAAGTCATCAATCCATGCCCATCTTTCACAGAGCTCCATGCTTAAATTCCATCAGTCAGGTTTCCACCCCTGCTACAGTACCAAAACAGCTCTTACCAAAGTCACAAACGGCATCCTGTGTGACTGTGGCAAAGGTAAACTATCCCTGCTCATTCTTCTCGACCTCTCTGTAGCCTTTGACGCAGTTGCCCACACTATCCTCCTCTAAATGTCTCTCCTACCGTCGTCCAGCTGGGTAGGATTACACTCGCCTGGCTCCATTCTTATCTATCTAATTATAGGCAGAGAATCACCTGCAATGGCTTCTCTTCCTGCTCCCACTCCTGCACTGTTACCTCTGGTGTCCCCCGAGGATCTATCCCAGGCCAACTTCTATTTTTCATCCACAAGCAGCCCCTCAGTGTTAGTTTTCACATATATGCTGATGACACCCAGCTCTAGACCATGACTGCTCTCTCGATTACTCCACTGTCTGTGAACTATCAGACTGATTGTCTGACTTCCAGATGAGCAGAAATTTAATCCCGAAATGAGCTTCTGACCACCCATCCAGCCCATAACTAAGACTGCCTATTTCCACCTCTGTCACATAGCCTGACTCTGTCCCTGCCTCTGCTCATTTGCTGCTGAAACCCTTATCTTTGCCTTTTTATTACTTATTCATGGGATGTGAGAATCACTGGCAAGGCCAGCATTTATTGCCCATCCCTAATTGCCCTTGAGAAGATGGTTATGAATCGCCACCTTGAACTGCTGCAGTCCATATGATATAGGTATACCCACAGTGCTGTTAAAGAGCAAGTGCTAGGTTTTTGACCGAGCAACAGTGAAGGAATGGCAATAGATTTCCAAGTCAGGATGATATGTGACTTTGAGGGAAACTTGCAGGTAGTGGTGTTTCCATGTGCCTGCTGCTCATGTCTTTTTTTTGTTTCATGGGCTGTAGGAGTCGCTGGCCAGGCCAGCATTTATTGCCCATCCCTAACTGCCCATGAGAAAGTGGTGGCGAGCTGCCTTCTTAAACTGCTGCAGTCCATGTGGGATAGATACACCCACAGTGATATTAGTAAGGGAGTTCCAGGACTTTGAGCCGGCGACTGTGAAGGAAAAGGCGATCTAGTTCCAAGTCAGAATGGTGTTCTTGGAGGGGAACTTGCAGATGGTGGTGTTCCCATGCATCTGCTGCCTTGTCCTTCTAGGTGGTAGAGGTCACGGGTTTGTAAGGTGCTGCCTGAATAGCCTTGATGCGTTGCTGCAATGCATCTTGAAGATGGTACACACTGTTGCCACTGTGCGTTGGTGGCGGAGGGAGTGATGGGCTGCTTTGTCCTGGATGGTGTCAAGCTTCTTGAGTGTTGTTGGAGCTGCACCCATCCAAGAAAGTGGAGAGTATTCCATCACACTCCTGACTTGTGCCTTGTAGATGGTGGACAGGCTTTGGGAGTCAGGAGGTGAGTTACTCGCCTCAGGATTCCTAGCCTCTGACCTGCTCTTGTAGCCAAGGTACTTATAAGGCTACTCCAGTTCAGTTTCTGATCAATGGTAACCCCCAGGATATTGATAGAGGGGATTCAGCGATGGTAATGCCATTGAATGTTAAGGGGAGATAGTTAGATTCTCTCTTGTTGGAGGTGGTCATTGCCTGGCACTTGTGTGGCACGAATGTTACTTGCCACTTATCAGCCTGAACCTGGATATTGTCCAGGTTTTGCTGCATTTCTACACTGACTGCTTAGTATCTGAGGAGTCGCGAATGGTGCTGAACATTGTGCAATCATCAGCGAACATCCCCACATCTGATCTTATGATTGAAGGAAGGTCATTGGTGAAGCAGCTGAAGATGGTTGGGCCTAGGACATTACCCTGAGGAACTCCTGCAGTGATATCCTGGAGCTGAGATGATTGACCTCCAACAACCACAGCCATCTTCCTTTGCACTAGGTACGATTCCAACCAGCGAAGAGCTTTCCCCCTGACTCCCATTGACTCCAGTTTTGCTAGAGCTTCTTGATGCCATACTTGGTCAAATGCTGCCTTGATGTCAAGGGCAGTCACTCTCATTTCACTTCTCGAGTTCAGCTCTTCTGTCCATGTTTGAACCCAGGCTGTAATGAGGTCAGGAGCTGTGTGGCCCTGGCAGAACCCAAACTGAGTGTCACTGAGCAGGTTATTACTAAGCAAGTACCACTTGATAGCACTATCAATGACACCTTCCATCACTTTACTGATGATCGAGAGTAGACTGATGGGGCGGTAATTGGCCAGGTTGGATTTGTCCTGCTTTTTGCGCACAGGATATACCTGGGCAATTTTCCACATTGCGGGGTAGATGCCAGTGTTGTAGTTGTACTGGAACAGATTGGCTAGGGGCACGTCAATTCTGGAGCACAGATCTTCGGTATTATTGCTGGAATGTCAGGGCCCATAGCCTTTGCTGTATCCAATTCTTTCAGTCATTTCTTGATATCATGCGGAGTGAATCGAATTGGCTGAAGATTGGCATCTGTGATGCTGGGGACTTCAGGAGGAGGCCGAGATGGATCATTCACTCGGCACTTCTGGCTGAAGATTGTTGCAAATGTTTCAACCTTATGTTCTTCTACATGGTAGAGATCGTGGGTTTGGAAGTGCTGTCAAAGGAGCCTTGGCAAATTGCTGCAGTGTATCTTGTAGATGGTGCACACTGCTGCCACTGTGCACTGGTGATGGAGGGAGTGAATGTTTAAGGTGAACATCACTATTCCAATGCAGTCCTGGCTGGCCTCCCATGTTCTACCCTCCATAAACTTGAGGCCATCCAAAAGTCTGCTGCTCATGTCCTAACTAGCATGAAGTCCCGTTCATCCCACATCCCTGTGCTCATTGACATCCCCATTAGGCAGCACCTCGATTTTAAAATTTTCTTCCTTGTTTTCAAACCCTTCCATGGTTTCACTTCTGCCTATCTCTGTAATCTCCTCCAGCTCTACAAGTTATCTCTGATCCTCCAATTCTGCCCTCTTGATTTTAATTCCTCCACTTTTGGTAGATGTTCCTTCCGCTGCCTAGGCCCTAAGCTCTGAAAATCCCTCCCTAAACCTCTCTAAGTCTCTTATTTTCTTTGCCCCTTTAAGACACCATTTAAGACCTACCTCTTTGACCAGACTTTGATTATCTGGCTTGGTGTAAAATTTTGTTTTCTAACGCTCCTAGGCCCAACCATCTTCAGCTGCTTCATCAATGACCTTCCTTCAATCATAAGATCACAAGTGGGGATGTTCGCTGATGATTGCACAATGTTCAACACCATTTGTGACTCCTCAGATACTGAAGCAGTCTGTGTAAAAATGCAGCAAGACCTGGACAAGTGCCAGGCAATGACCATCTCCAACAAGAGAGAATCTAACCATCTCCCTTTGACATTCAATGGCATTACCATCGCTGAATCCCCCACTATCAACATCCTAGGGGCTACCATTGACCAGAAACTGAACTGGAATACTCATATAAGTACCGTGGCTACAAGAGCAGGTCAGAGGCTAGGAATCCTGAGGCGAGTAACTAACCTCCTGACTCCCCAAAGCCTGTCCACCATCTACAAGGCACAAGTCAGCAGTGTGATGGAATACTCTCCACTTGCCTGGATGGGTGCAGCTCCAACAACACTCAAGAAGCTTGACACCATCCAGGACAAAGCAGCATGCTTGATTGGCACCCCATCTACAAACATTCACTCCCTCCACCACCGACGCACAGTGGCAGCAGTATGTACCATCTACAAGATGCACTGCAGCAATGCATCAAGGCTCCTTAGACAGCACTTTCCAAACCCGCGACCTCTACTACCTTGAAGAACAAAAGCAGCAGATGCATGGGAACATCACCACCTGCAAGTTCCCATCCAAGTCACACACCATCCTGACTTGGAACTATGTCGCCATTCCTTCACTGTCGCTGGTTCAAAATCCTGGAACTCCCTTCCTAACAGCACTGTTGGTGTACCTACCCCACATGGACTGCAGCGGTTCAAGAAGGCAGCTCACCACCACCTTTTCAAGGGCAATTAGGGATGGGCAATAAATGCTGGCCTGGTCAGCGATGTCCACATCCCATGAATGAATACAAAAAAAACTCCTGCAAAGTGCCTTGGGGTGTCTTACTATGTTAAAGGTGCTATATAAATACAGGTTGTTGTTTATCTGCTGTTAAATTTAGTAATTTTGAAAACTAAAGTTGGTGTGACTTTTTTATTATTGAATTCCCTACTGAATTTTAAAACAAATTGATTTGTGTAATAATTCTGAAACTATACCCAATTTAGCAGCTGTCATATGCCTTGAGCTCTATCCCACCTACATTAAACAACCTCTGAAAAATTGAAGTTTAACAACTGACAAAGTTGCCTATATATATAATACATATATCCAAACTCAACTCCTACCCTGCAGTGTTTCCCACTCACCTATCAACCCTTTCTTCTCCCTCCATTGACTTTTCATCTTTGTTTGTCCTCATCTACAAATCCCTCCGAAGACTTGCTCATCCCCAGCTCAACATCCCTCTCTTGCCCTCTGGTCTTCCAACTCAGGCCTACTCTTCATTTAGTATGCTCCTGTACGATCGCACATTGTAAATCTGCTATTGTAAATCTCTGGAAGAAACACAGAGATCTTCTGGATTGCTGCTGTAAACTGAACCTTAGTTATTGACTCCCTCTAGTGGCGCACTGCGCCATGCTAGATTGCCTACCTGGAGTGCCTGAAGATCCTGGAGAGTAGCTGGCTTTTCTGCAACAGTGCAGCGAGCTAGACTACAGATGGGACCCTGGGAGATGTTGAAACTCTGCCAGGAGATCGGAGTTTTCAACAGGTCAGGCAGTGGGTCGAGAAACTTGAAAGGCTCTAGCTGAAGCCATACTGTTTTAGTTTTCCTGTTTTTGTTTGCTTCATGGATGGGGCCGAAGCTGAAAAGAGAGGGAAAAACTCAATGCCACTGGAGGTTGAGCACAAAGTAAATGGCTGGTTGTGGCAGCTGCAGTGGTTCAAGAAGGCAGCTCACCACCACCTTCTTAAGGGCAATGAAGGATGGGCAATGTTGTTTGTTTGCCTTTAGGAGTGATGTCCCTTTAAGATCTAAGTATGCTAATGAGCTAAGTACCAAGACGTAGTCATGTGACTCAAAGCCAGAGTCACTCTGCCACTGTAACACCCAGAGTAAGGTTTTGTAAATAGTTTGCTCTGTACTGTATATACTTGTTTAGCTGTTAATAAACCTATTAGAGATCTTCAGCATAACTAGACTCCACGCATCTCATTTATGTTGCATCAGACAACATAAAGAATTCATTACAGGCAACAAATACTGGCCTTGCCAGCAATGCCCACATCCCATAAAAGAATAAAAAAAAGCTGCCGGTGCTACAAACTTTAGCCCTTTTACAAAAAACTGTCTCAGTTTAAAAACAAAGCTCACAGTTTACAAAAAGTAGACTTTCTGTGTAAATAAAGAGCTTCTCTCTCTGCTTAAAAAACCTGATGTAGTCTCACCCTTAAAGGGGCTGGCCTGCAGAAGACGGATCTGTCTAAACAAGAAAAACAAAGGTGTGCCTGTGAAAAAGAAAACCTGTAAAAAGTCCTGTATTTCTAAGAGAGCCGGATCATTAAAACAATGGCTTTCAGATATTCAGTTATAGATTGGAAGACACTGGACACAGTGTCTGAATTTAAACTGTTTCGACAGTGAAGGAACTGTGTTTCCTGGATCAAGAAGTGAGCGAAACAGAGAAACAAACTATCAAGATTAAGATCACACTGGGAACTGAGGGTCTGCAACGGATCAGTACATCAGGATTGTCAGCTGAGGGTCAGAAGGAACCTAGCAAACCATGGACATTTCAGGAACAGCAACTCAAGGTGATATAAATTTCCAAGTACAGAGGCTTGAGCTACCAGCAAAAGCAAGATGAGTCCATTGACCAGTTTGCTGCAAGGTGCCGAGACAAAGCTCAATATTGTGACTGCGCAGATATTGAATTGTCTGAATGGATTAAAGAGCTAGTAATCGTGCCTACCCCAATAAAGGTCCATCAAAAAGACCTGCTAGAAGAGAAGAAAGGGCACAACATAGATGCACTACTCAATGATGGCAGGAAATTTGAAGCCACATGGCTGGGTGCCAACAGTTGCATGTGTTGGAGCCGGCTATGACTATTGGTATGGTAACTAAGGCTCAGAAGTCTGCTAACCCTTGTGGTAAATGTGACCTGACTCACCCAATTTGCAGTTTTCTGTTGTACCAGGACCAGTGCAAAGCTTGTGGCATGCAAGGACATTGGGTAAGGCAGTGCAGAAGGCCGAACTCAGATACTGCACACAGGAATGGTGGCAGTTCACACGCAGAGAGAATGTCTGCAAGACAGGATACCAACACACAACAAAAGCCTAAGCAGGTACATCACGTCAGCAGAGAGACAGATTGTCAGCCGGACATGAATGCAGAGTGCACTTGTGCACACAGCGAGCAAGTATTTTTCATGGTTAATTTAGATCAACATGTCAATGCTATTACACAATTTGAGTCATTTGCCATAATTGGGATTATACATCCACAGAAGAGTGACAAGCATAAGCTTAGAATAAAAATCAACACCGGAGCAAGTGCAAATAGTACGACCCACCACAGCTAGGCTGACTGCCTACAATAGTTCTCCAATAAAATGCATTGGAATAAATGTCTTACAGTGCAGCAATGGGAGTTCCGGATGGCTACCACAAAGGTTTAATATTGTAGACACAACTGGACCAGCTGTCACAGGACTTCCAGTATGCCCAGATTTACAAATTGTCACAATACATGATTTCAGTAATGCACTAAAGATGGTAGAAAATACCTAGGTTGAGTGTATCGGGTCCGTCCACGTAAAGGACGATACAAAGGCTGGGAGTCTTTACTCTAAGAGGCGATATGACCGAGTGTCTGTCCTCCGGCTTCAGTTCATTGCAGCAAGTACCCAGAGGCCAGAGGGATTGCTGGTGATTGGTGATGTTGCCAGTCATCATTTTTCTAAGCTACCTAAACAAGGGAAGACGAAGGCATCGTATGACAGGCAAGCAGGACTAGAATTGGCTTAATTGCGAGTAGGACAGAAGGTCAGAATCCTCAATCGTGCTTTAGATCAACATGTCTTGGTATCCTGCAGAGGTTGTAAGGATATCCAACCAGCCAGATCGTACAGTGTCCAGACACCCAATGGTGCGATTCTCAGATGGAACCAACGTCAATTCGGAGAGCTGTACAACAACGCTACATGTGACAAACCTGTGGCATTGCGAACACGTTCAAAGCCAAATTCTGAAGATGAATGTGCAGAGGCCACAAGCACAGAGGAAGAACATGTCAACCGGAGTTCTGAATCACCAGAGTCTCAGAGGAGTCATCAAGATGAGCTCAGCTCTGGGAAGAGGTTTACGTTAACAAGATCGGGTTGAATAAGCAAACCTCCTCTACATTTTAGAGAGTGTTGAACTTACTTACTTGTACATCACGTTTTGTTTGAATCATGTATAGTTAGTTCCAACCACAGCATAATTGTATACTGTACATATGTTTTTATCTTTGGAAAAAAGATGTTGTGGGACGACCTTAAGAGTGGATCACCTGAAGAGCTGTAAGTGAAGATCACTGGAGGAAGTAATGTCATGTCACCAATGACCAGGGAGTTGTGGGTGTATCTCAACAGTGCAATGTATTTAGATGTGCTCGTGCAGTAACTATTAGTATATATATGTATATTCTAGTTTAAAGTATAATAAAAACCCACATTTTTGAGTATTACTTGTAGTTCTGTGAGTTTTACAATAGTTTGTATATCAAAAGAACAAGTAATATTACACTGAGTTGACTCCAAGGTTGAGCCTCTTGCATAGAAAGAGCCCAATGTGAGTGGAGAACACTGTAAGGTGCCTTGATTCTTCTGCAAGCTTGATTTGATGGTAGCCTGCATTGAGGTCAAGTTTAGCAAGCCATTTGGCACCATTCGCTTTCTCTATGATATTTTCAATTGTCGGTATCAAATGTCTTTCTCGTTGCGTTGCTTGGTTTGGTGACTGTGTATCGACACAGATTGTGTTCTTGTTCTTGGGTTTCTTGACAACTTGTATGGGTGAGACCCAAGGTGCGGGTTCATCCCTAACATGCTCAATGACGTCAAGCTCAAGCAAGCGTTGAAGTTCCTTCTCTGTCTGCTTTCTGACATAGAATGGATTTGTCTATGTTGACGCACAACTGGATGCAACTTGGGATCTACATGCAGCTTGCATGTAGCACCCTTCAGTTTGCCGATATCCGTGATGCGGTCAGCATACAGTTCAAGAATGTTTGGAGCTAGATAGCAGATTAAAAAGCAGGACCTCTACGGTTATAATCTCTGGATTACTCCTGGTGCCACATGCTAGTGGGTTTAGAAATAGGAGGATAGAGCAGATGAATGTGTGGCTGAGGAGATGGTGCAGGAGGGAGGGCTTTAGTCTCCTGGATCACTGGGTCTGTTTCTGGCAAAGGTGGGACCTGTACAAGTTGGACGGGTTGCACCTGAACCGGAATGGGACAAGCATCCTTGCTGGGAGGTTTGCTAGTTCTGTTGAGTGGGGGGGGGGGGGGGGGGGGGATTTAAACTAATTTGACAGGGGGATGGGATACAGAGTGGAGGTACAGTAGGGGGTAATATAGAACAGAAAGTGAGTCTGCCTGGAAGGCAGAGCAAATATAGACCTGGTATGGCACAAGGGAAAATGCAAGGTTGGATTGCATCTATGTCAATGCAAGGAGTCTTACTAGTAGGGCAGATGAATTGAGGACGTTGATTGGCATGTGGGATTATAATATTGTTGCTATCGCAAAGACATGGTTGGGGGAGGGACAGGGCTGGCAGCTCAATATTCCAGGGTATAGAATCTTCAGGCGTGACAGAGGAGGGGATAAAAGAGGAGGTGGCATTGCACTGTTGATCAGGGAGTCAATTACTGCGGTGGGGAGGGATGATATCTTGGAGGGTTCCTCAGGTGAGGCCATTTGGGTGGAACTTAGGAAGAAAGAGGGGGCAATCACTTGGCCGAGTGTCTGCTGCGGGCCTCCAGGCAGTCGTGGGGAGGTGGAGGAGCGGATGTGTGGGCAGTTCTCTGAGAGGTGTAGGAATAATGGGGTAATAATAGTAGGGGATTTCAACTTCCCCAATATTAACTGGGATAGTCAATGCAATAGGCTTAAAAGGGGCGGAATTCTTAAAATGCATGCAGGAGAGCTTTTTGGGTTAGTGTGTAGAAAGTCCTACAAGAGAAGGGGCAGTACTGGACCTAATCTTAGGGAATGAAGCCAGTCAAGTGGTAGAAGTGTCAGTGGAGGAACATTTCGGGGATAGTGACCATAACTCTGTAAGATTTAAGATAGTTATGGAAAAGGACAAAGATAGACTGGAAATAAAGGTACTGAATTGGGGGAAGGCCGATTTCAATATGATAAAACAGAATCTGGCCAAAGTGGACTGGGAGCAGCTACTTGTAGGAAAGTCTACATCAGACCAGTGGGAGTCATTCAAAGAGGAAATACTAAGGGTTCAGAGCCAACATGTTCCCATATAGGTGAAGGGTAGGACTAACAGGCCCAGGGAACCCTGGATGCCATGGGATATAGAGGATTGGATCAGGAAAAGAAAGGAGGCTTACGGCAGATCCCAAGCGCTGAAAACAGCAGAGGCACTAGAGGAGTATAGAAAGTGTAGGGTGGTACTTTAAAAAGTAATTGGGAGAGCGAACAGGGGGCATGAAAAAACACTGGTGGGAAAGATAAAGGAAAATCCCAAGGCATTTTATGTATATTAAGGGAAAGAGTAGGGCCCATTAGGGACCAATGTGGCAATCTTTGTGTGGAGCCAGAGGACATTGGTGAGGTTTTAAATGATTACTTTTCATCGGTGTTCACTATGGAGAAGGACGATGTAGGCGTAGAGATCAGGGAGGGGGATTGTGATATACTTGAACATATTAGCATTGAAAGGAAGGAAATATTAGCTGTTTTAGCAGGCTTAAAAGTGGATAAATCCCCAGGCCCAGATGAGATATATCCCAGGCTGTTATGGGAGGCAAGGGAGGAGATAGCAGGGGCTTTGACACAAATTTTCAGATCCTCTCTGGCCAAAGGAGGTACCAGAGGACTGGAAGATAGTGAATGTGGTACCATTATTCAAGAAGGGTAGCAGGGATAAACCAGGTAATTACAGGCCAGTGAGTCTAACATCAGTGGTTGGGAAAATACTGGAAAAAATTCTGAGGGACAGGATTAATTTCCACTTGGAGAGGCAGGGATTAATCAGGGATAGTCAGCATGGCTTTGTCAGGGGGAGATCGTGTCTAACTAACTTGATTGAATTTTTCGAGGAGGTGACTAGATGTGTTGATGAGGGTAAAGCAGTAGATGTAGTATATATGGATTTCAGTAAGGCTTTTGATAAGATCCCGCATGGGAGATTGGTAAGAAGGTAAGAGCCCATGGGATCCAGGGCAATTTGGCAAATTGGATCCAAAATTGGCTTAGAGGCAGGAGGCAGAGGCTGATGGTCAAGGGTTGTTTTTTGCGAGTGGAAGCCTGTGAACTGTGGTGTACCGCAGGGATCGGTGCTGGGACCCTTGCTGTTTGTAGTGTACATTAATGATTTAGATGTGAATATAGGAGGTATGATCAATAAGTTCGCAGATGATACGAAAATTGGTGGTGTTGTAAATAGTGAGGAGGAAATCCTTAGATTACAGGGAGATTTTGATGGGCTGGTAAGATGGGCGGAGCAGTGGCAAATGGAATTTAATCCTGAAAAGTGTGAGGCAATGCATTTTGGGAGGACTAACAAGGCAAGGGAATATACAATGGATGGTAGGACCGTAGGAAGTACAGAGGGTCAGAGGGACTTTGGTGTACTTGTCCATAGATCACTGAAGGCAGCAGCACAGGTAGATAAAGTGGTTAGAAAGGCATATGGGATACTTGCCTTTATTAGCCAAGGCATAGAATATAAGAGCAGGGAGGTTATGATGGAGCTGTATAAAACACTAGTTAGGCCACAGCTGGAGTACTGTGTACAGTTCTGGTCACCACACTATAGCAAGGATGTGATTGCACTGGAGAGGGTGCAGAGGAGATTCACCAGGATGTTGCCTGGGCTGAGCATTTCAGCTATGAAGAGAGACTGAAAAGGCTAGGGTTGTTTTCCTTGGAGCAGAGAAGGCTGAGGGGGGACATGATTGAGGTGTACATGATTATGAGGGGCATTGATAAGTTAGGAGGAAATTGTTTCCCTTACTGGAGGGGTCAAGAACCAGGGGGCATAGATTTAGGGTAAGAGGCAGGAGGTTTAGGGGAGATTTGAGGAAACATTTTTTCACTCAGACGGTGGTTGGAATATGGAACGCACTGCCTGAAGAGGCGGTGGAGGCAGGAACCCTCACAACATTTAAGAAGTATTTGGATGAGCACTTGAAACACCATAGCATACAAGGCTATGGGTGAAGTGTAGGAATATGGGATTAGAATAATTGGGTGCTGTATGGCCGGCACAGACACGATGGGCCGAAGGGCCTGTTTCTGTGCTGTATAACTCTATGACTCTGTTGTTGGTACACCTAGGAACTGTGTATGTGACTGCAATCATGTGCAGATCTGTTAGTGTAGAAACTGATCAGCATGTCACTTTCTCCAGATATGACATAGAATACAGCATTCAATCTGTTGTCTTTGAATGCAACTGGCATTTCAAAAGTCCCAAGAACTTTCAATAGTTTGTTACTGTTGTAGGGGAAGGTTTTTGATTCCCTGGTTTGCAAAGAATGGGGCAGCCCTGAAGTTCATTGAACATTTTATCTCCCATGACCTTGACAGATGCTCCTGTGTCTATGAGAGCATCTACTTTCAAGCAGCCAATGGTCACTGCCACACATGGTTGGTTGCTGTGTCTGGAGGAGAGCACAAAAGTATGTTCAGGGTCATCTATCTCTATATTGGCTACATTCTCTCGCCCTTTTGGTGTGGTACAGGTACATAGCACTTTTTTGTTCGTATTGGACTTAACATTTGATTTTGCTGATGAGCAGCAAATGTGAGCAAAATGGTTGAGTTTCCCACAGGATCTATGCTTTCCAGCAGCAGGGCATACTGTCTGATATGGATCAGCACCACCACAGTGGACGTATTGCTTGGACAAGTCATGATCCTGTTTGCGAGATTGCAGTCTTTGCTTTCCAGGTGGTTGCCAGGCACATGAGCAGTGAACACTGTTCACCGGAGTTGAGCTTGAAGGGTAGCAGTTGCTGTTGGCAGCCTTAACTTCAGCTCTGGACTTTGAAAGGATAGCGATCTTGCTAACTCCAGCAGTTCTAACAGCTTTCTGCCTCTCTCAAGCACTTTTCTGTGTAATTGACTCGAGAAGCAACTTTCAATTATTTGTGTTTTGATTTCCTGTTCGACCAAAGTCACCATTTGGTTACCAACTGTGTGCAATATTGAGCAATTGTCTCATTTGCCTCATGCTTGGTTTGTTGGAAAATAATTGTTTCATATATTGCGTTCTTCTTGGGAGTGAAATAAGTTTAGTGCATTTTTTGCTGAGTCATACTCGTCTTGCGCAGGCATAAGTGTCTCAAAAATATTTTCCAATTCTTCACCTCCAATGTGGAGAAGTAAGACCTTTTTTCTCTTATCAGTGATTCCAAAGCCCACCATTGCACTCTCATATTGTTTCAGCCACTTCTGCCAATGAGAGAACACAGATGAAGGCTTGGATTGCATGTCAAAATGTGACAGGTTGGGCATAGCCATTGCCATCTTGATTGTCAGTGCAGCAATAGTGCATGATCAAGGATCCAGGATAGTGTCCCGCAGACACAATCACAGACGCTGTTAGAAGTAACAATGGTAGGTGGAAGAAACAAGTGCACATTTCGTAGGGTGCTACAATCCTGCAATAAATTCTTCTCCAAGGTTTAAGCAGACCAAACTATCCTTACATTGGTGTATGAGACAAAATAGCTGTCCTGCATTTCCTGCACAAATACACAAGGCCTGCAGTGCACAAACTCCAAAACTGTCTGTATTTGACAATCTGGATTACCTGCAGTTCGCAACTGAAAGCATAGTGAATTATACCTTGCTATAAAGTAAATGCAGAGTCCATCCTTGTAGCCACTGTAAGATCTCACATTGTAGATCTGCTATCGTATATATCTGGAAGAAGCACTTGGCAGTACCTTCTGGATTGCTGTTGTAAACTGAACCTTTATTATCAACACCCTCTAGTGGCATACCAAGCATGTACAAAGCATGCCTCAAATCAACAATAAAGGAACAATACACTACACCTCTCTCTGCTCTACCATAGGTGGCAGAGTCTTCAGCCGTCTTTGCTTACTTCCACATTCTGCATTCTCTGCCTCAACCCCCTACCTTGCTACATCTTTCCTCACCTTCTTAAAATTTATCTTTTCCACCACGCCCCGATTTCTCCCTATTCCTGCTTGGGTCTGATACCCAACTATGAAGTGGTTTAAGTTCAACTCAGAAGATGATCTTTCAATGATGAAAAATTACAGTTGGTGGATTAAAACGCTCCAGTACACCTTGTGGGACTGGGTTTTTTTTCTCTGTGTAAACATGGGAAAATAACATTGTATATCTTGCACTTTCTCAATATTTATGTCTTAAGTAGACTCCGTGTTCTACAACTTGACACCTTCACTCTTAATTGTTGTTGTGCCCAGGTTTAGCAATTAAACCTCTAGTCACAGTTTATCAATCATTGAAGAATCCATGTATGTGTACTCTGCTTCCCTGTCACATCCAGGTTGTTGGAAAATAGCATATCAGCAGAGGAATGCATACAGACTAAATTACTTTGACAGATTTATTTTACAAGTTTCACTAAAATACTTAAACAGCACATTACTTAAACAATGATAAATTCCATCCATAGGGGATTAACATACCCTTTCTAGAAGATGTTTCTTATAGTCTGGTAAACAGTAGGATTTTTGGATGAAATGGTTAGGTTTATCTTTTGGTAAGACTTTCACAATACAACATTATTTGTGCTCATGCAAATTCTAATTCACCCACAGAGCTCAAGAAAAGCATCAGAGCTGTGATTTATGCAATGGGACATTTTTAACGTCATAAGTACTTCCTTGACATAAGCAGACAGACAGAGATTTCAACAGATCTCACAACTTAGGGGTAATTTTAACTTTTATCACCCGGTGAAAAGCCCAGTTTTCTTTCAGATTTACTTTCCCTGCCTACTTCCTTTTTGAGCATATGAGACATGATGTGCCAATCTAATTTCTACCATCAAATGACATAGCACGGAACAGCTATCATACAATAACAGCAAACCATCCTTGTTGAGAATGGGACACCTCATTCATATGGACAGAAATAAAATTAGGGTACAAATCACCAGTACCCAAGGAGTAGAGATCTAGAAATGTTGTCTGGTTTCTTCTTTTGGAAGGAAGATAATCCCATCATTTAGCCATTTTTCCCAGACTAACACTCAGCAGTGTTAGCTGCTCAGTGGACTGTGTTGGAAATTTCTTGTGGGAGTAAGTATAGGCTCACTTGTGTAGTGATCAGTCAGACTTATTCCTACTTGTGTGTCAAATATTATTCTGATTTGTGAAGATTGTTTGATCTAAGCTCTTGATGTCAATGAGAATGAATACCCTTCCTGAAAGAACATTGAACCGAAGGGGATATGAAAAGCATTAGTGCAGGAATTGGAAGCAGTTGGTCAATATGATGAAATGGGTCACCTCAAGCAGCCTGAAGAAATGTAAGTGATAAAATCGATTGCAAATTCTGTAAGAAGAATAGAAAGGGATTTGTCTAATTTATTTTGATTAGTGTCTTCAGATTCCTGGTACTTTATTGAACAATTTAATATCTTGCTTTTACTGCTTGTAATTTTTTAGCTGTGAAGCACTTTGGCATGTCCTGAAGACATAAATGCTAGTTTGTTACTTTTTGCTTCTGTAACTAATTCGGTTTGTGAATAAACCTGTTGATATTAAAAAAAAGGTTTTCTGTTTGGCTAACAAAATGGCTCTATATTTGTCAATAAGAAGTGCCTAAATTCAAGACTGGCTTGGTGGCATCATAGATGTAATCAGGCCAAAGAAAAATGGGAAGGGCTGTAGATAGGTGTAATCTCATTGGTCCCTAGAATTGGACACTGGATAGGTGCAACGGTTACTTCATCTTTCTTGTTGATTTTTTTTTTTGAATATTAACTTTTCTAGTTTGATGGTGTTTCATTCCATCCTCATGCAGGACAAGTGTAAAATGCCTGTTTGAGTTCACATAATTTTTAATATATCTTTAAAAAAATTACCCCAAAAGTGTTGATGCCTTATACGGAACATTTCCATGTGCACATCTTTTTTTGTTGTTACCAGTTTTTATTTTCTTTCTGTTGTATTTTTATGTATAAGGGTATTTTCCATACAAAATATAGTAATTTTAGTAGATACTTAAATTATAGCTCCCCCCGATTAACTCAACCAGCCACAATTTATTAGAATTCAAGTTTTTCTACCTAAATCAGTGAATACACCACATCTTTCCACATTGGGTAATGGATGGTGGTTATCAAACTGGACTTATGAATGCAAAAACTAAACTTTTAACTACTTCCACATTCTAACCTGAAACCAACAGTGAATTCTTTAGCCACCAATAATGTATTACTTGGGAAATTACTGTCAATGAATATATGCTGGACTTTGTAGTCCTTATGCATTAAACAGCGGGATTGCTTTTCTTGCATTGAAAGAGTGGTTAGAATGTGGAACTTGCTTCCACAGAGAGTAGTTGAAGCAAATAGCATAGATCCTGGGGATAGATTGGAGAAGATGGAGTTGTTCTGCTTAGAGAAGAGAAAGTTGAAAGAAGATTTGTTAGAGATGTTCAAAATCTTGAAGGGTCCAAACAGAGCAGATAGAGTGAAACTGTTCCCATTGGCGGAAGGGTTGAGAACCAGAGGACATTAATTTAAGGCGTCCAAAGGTGACATGAGGAAAAACTTTTTTACACAGTGAGAGGTTAGGATCTGGAATGCATTGCCTGAGAGTGTGGCAGAGGCAGATTCAAGCGCAAATTGGATAACCACATGAAAGAGAAAGGAATAGAGAGATGGAGTTAGATGAAGAAGGATGGGAGGAGACTCTTGTGGAGCATAAATACAAGCATAGACCAGTTGGGCCCAATGGTTTGTTTCTGTGCTGTAAATACTATAGAAGACTATTTAATGAATTCAAGACCCAGGTTGCAGTGCATATATTATACTTTATAGAGCTTCTGCATTAAACAGACATGTGGCACTGATTGTCTTAAAACAGAATATGCTGGAATACTCAGCAGGCCAGGCAGCATCTGTGGAGAGAGAAACTGCGTTAATGGCTGAATACTCCCAGCCCTGTGACTTGGAGGCGAGGTGGGAGGGAGGGGGGCGGTGAGGGGTGCAGAAATAGAGGGGAGCTGCACAGGGGACAGCTTTTTGATGCATTCCCGTTGATGGGGAATTTTCCCAGGGCAGCCTGGGAAGCGGATCGGCTGCCAGTTGCATGGAGGCGGGCAGGCAATTTACATATGTAAGGCATCAAATAGGGCAATTTTACGGCACAGCCAGCATTTTGCCAGCAGCAGAGTGACCCCGCCACCACCCCCACCCCCTCCACATGAAGAGGCCGCCATTTCCATGGAAGTGGCCGCTCTGCAGCAGGCTGGAGAGGTCATCAGAAGAGAATCCAAGCCCCAAAGAGGGGGCCGCCAGCAGGAAAGGCCGCACTCGTGGCCCAAACACTTCTGCCAGAGGGGTTTCCCCTCTGATCAGAGGGGCCTACTGGTTTGGCCTTTCTGGATTTCTCATTTAAATTTATGGCAGCGTGTTTGTTAGGAATGCTGAGGCTCTAGAGCTGCCAGCCCTCTGATTGGACCGGACATCGGAAGCCTGCCCACCATAGAGTCATAGAGTTTTATTACACAGTAACAGGCCCTTCGGTCCATCGTGTCTGTGCTGGCCATCAAGAACCTAAATATTCTAATCCCATTTTCCAGCACTTGGCCGGTAGCCTTGTAGGCTATGGCGTTTCAAGTGCTCATCTAAATACTTCTTAAATGTTGTGAGGGTTCCTGCCTCTTCCACCTATTCAGGCAGTGCGTTCCAGATTCCAACCACCCTCTGGGTGAAATTTCTTTTCCTCAAATCCCCTCGAAACCTCCTGCACCTTACCTTAAATCGATGCCCACTGGTTATTGAACCCTCCATTAAGGGAAAAAGTTTCTTCCTATCTAACCTATCTATGTTCCTCATAATTTTATATACCTCAATCATATCTCCCCTCAGCCTTCTCTGCTCTAAGGAAAACAACCCTAGCCTTTTCAGTCTCTCTTCATAGCTGAAAGGCTCCAGTCCAGGCAACATCCTGGTGAATCTCCTCTGCACCCACTCCAGTGCAATCACATCCTTCCTATATTGTGGTGACCAGAACTGTACACAGTACTCCAGCTGTGGCCTAACTAGCGTTTTATACAGCTCCATCATAACCTCCCTGCTCTTATATTCTATGCCTCGGCTAATAAAGGCAAGTATCCCATATGCCTTCCTAACCACCTTATCTACCTGTGCTGCTGCCTTCAGTGATCTATGGACAAGTACACCAAAGTCCCTCTGACCCTCTGTACTTCCTAGGGTCCTACCATCCATTGTATATTCCCTTGCCTTGTTAGTCCTCCCAACATGTATCACCTCACACTTCTCAGGATTAAATTCCATTTGCCACAGCTCTGCCCATCTTACCAGCCCATCTATATCGTCCTGTAATCTAAGGCTTTCCTCCTCACTATTTACAACACCACCAATTTTCATGTCATCTCCGAACTTACTGATCATACCTCCTATATTCACGTCTAAATCATTAATGTACACTACAAACAGCAAGGGTCCCAGCACCGATCCCTGTGGTACACCACTGGTCAGAGGCTTCCACTCGCAAAAACAAGCCTCGACCATTACCCTCTGCCTCCTGCCACTAAGCCAATTTTGGATCCAATTTGCCAAGTTGCCCTGGATCCCATGGCTCTTACATTCCTACCAATCTCCCATGTGGGACCTTATCAAAAGCCTTACTGATGTCCATATAGACTACATCAATTGCTTTACCCTCATCTACACATTTCGTCACCGCCTCAAAAAATTCAATCAAGTTAGTTAGACACGATCCCCCCCCGACAAAGCCATGCTGACTATTCCTGATTAATCCTTGCCTCTCCAAGTAGAGATTAATCCTGGCCCTCAAAATTTTTTCCAATAGTTTCCCAATCACTGATGTTAGACTCACCGGCCTGTATTAACCTGGTTTATCCCTGCTACCCTTCTTGAATAATGGTACCACATTCGCTGTCCTCCAGTCCTCTAGTACCTCTTCCTGTGGCCAGAGAGGATTTGAAAATTTGTGTCAGAGCCCCTGCAATCTCTTCCCTTGCCTCACATAGCAGCCTGGGATACATCTCATCTGGGCCTGCGGATTTATCCACTTTTAAGCCCGCTAAAACAGCTAATACTTCCTCCCCTTCAATGCAAATTTGTTCAAGTATATCACAATCCCCCTCCCTGATCTCTACACCTACTTCGTCCTTCTCCATAGTGAACACAGATGAAAAGTAATCATTTAAAACCTCAACTATGTCCTCCGGCTCCACACACTGATTGCCACTTTGGTCCCTAATGGGCCCTACACTTTCCCTTAATATACTTATAAAATGCCTTAGGATTTCCCTTTATCTTGCCGCCAGTGTTTTTTCATGTTCCTTCTTGGCTCTCCTAATTACTTTTTTTAAGTACTCTCCTACACTTTCTATACTCCTCTAGAGCCTCCACTGTGTTTCAGCGCTCTGAATCTGCCATAAGCCTCCTTTTTTTAACTGATCCAATCCTCTATATCCCTTGACATTCAGGGTTCCCTGGACTTGTTGATCCTACCCTTCACCTTAATGGGTACATGTTGGCTCTGAACTCTTGGTATTTCCTCTTTGAATGACTCCCACTGATCTGATGTCAACCTTCCTACAAGTAGCTGCTCCCAGTCCACTTTGGCCAGATCCTGTTTTATCATAATGAAATCGGCCTTCCCCCAATTCAGTACCTTTACTTCCAGTCCATCTTTGTCCTTTTCCATCACTAGAGTTATGGTCACTATCCCTGAAATGTTCCCCCACTGACACTTATACCACTTGTCCGGCTTCATTCCCTAGGATTAGGTCCAGTACTACCCCTTCTCTTGTAGGACTATCTACGTACTGGCTCAAAAAGCTCTCCTGTATACATTTTAAGAATTCCGCCCACTTTAAGTCTTTTGCACTAAGACTATCCAAGTTGATATTGGGGAAGTTGAAATCCCCTACTATTATTATCCTATTATTTTTACACCTCTCTGAGATTTGCCTACATATCTGCTCCTCTATCTCCCCCTGACTGTTTGGAGGCCTGTAGTACACTCCCAGCCAAGTGATTGCCCCCTTTTTGTTTTTAGGTTCTACCCATATGGCTTTATTTGATGAACCTTCTAAGATATCATCCCTCCTTAGATTTTAGATTTTTTTTTAGATTTAGATATACAGCACTGAAACAGGCCCTTCGGCCCACCGAGTCTGTGCCGACCATTAACCACCCATTTATACTAATCCTACACTAATTCCATATTCCAACCACATCCTCACCTGTCCCTATATTCCCCTACTACCTATACTAGGGACAATTTATAATGGCCAATTTACCTATCAACCTGCAAGTCTTTTGGCTGTGGGAGGAAACCGGAGCACCCGGAGGAAACCCATGCAGACACAGGGAGAACTTGCAAACTCCACACAGGCAGTACCCAGAATTGAACCCGGGTCGCTGGAGCTGTGAGGCTGCGGTGCTAACCACTGCGCCACTGTGCCGCCCTTATTGCAGTAATTGACTCCTTGATCAACAGTGCAATGCAACCTCCTCTTTTACCCCCACCCCTGTCATGCCTGAAGATTCTATACCCTGAGATATTGAGCTGCCAGTCCTGCCCCTCCGTCAACATGTCTCTATGATAACAATAATATCATAATGCCATGTGCTAATCAATGCCCTCAATTCATTTGCCTTACTAGTAAGACTCCTTGCATTAAAATAGATGCAATCCAGCCTTGCATTTTTCACTTGTGCCTTCCAGACTGACTCAGTTTCTGTTCTATATTTGACTGTGCATCACCCCCTACTGTAACTCCACTCTGTATCCCATCCCCCTGCTAAATTAGTTTAAACCCCCACCCACCCACCCAATCTCTGGGAAGATTGCTCTGCCAGTCTCCATTCCGCAGGCTCGGGTTTCCCCAGTTGTTTCCCACATTGGGTTCCTGAAGTCCATGGGAAAAGCCAGCCCATTGTTTCAGGTCAATAACTCTTAATCAGAGCGGGAAAATGGTAACAGATTTTAAGCAAGTACAGAGGGAGGGAAAGGACAGGGGTGGGGGGGGGGGGGGGGGGTTGCCGGGATGGTTGATGAACAAAGGGGAAAGTTTGTAATGGGGGGATGGTAAGTGAGATTAATTGACAAAAGGGATGGCGGTACAAGGCAAAAGGTGATGGTAATTGTAGTGTTTTGAAGATTGCATTGTGCATTTTGCTCACTTAAGGCTACCATACACACATTTGCCAGCAGAGGGTGTCTGTATCAGAATAAAGGAATCTATGCTTTTAACAGCATGCAGCAGTTCCGTGTCTTACTAACTCTGACAGAGTATTACTGTTTCATTCCAAGAACATCACAATGGTGATCAGGATGGTGGAAAATAGGAAACATTGCTTTCAGGCATGAAACTTTTGGAAGGTGTTTGTCTACTTTCTGCAGACAGCATTTTAAGTTGAAGACATAGAGAATGCACTGAGACTGTGTGAGACTCACACAGGAAGCTTGTACAGTGCACGCATCTCTCCAAAATAACCATCCAATCAAAAAAATCCTAGATCATTACAGAGAGGATTCCTCTGAAAGGAATGTGATCCCAGATTTCTGATCACTCTTTATCACTGTGTTGCTGATCAATATGGCGTTATTTATGCCCAATCTACCACCTTTTAATTCAGAGCCATCATCTGTATTCCCATTTTGGTAAAAGTGGCTGCAATGTTTCAAAGGCGCAATGGCAGATTTCGCAATCACAGATGACAACATAAAAAAGGCCTTACTTCTCCACTATGGAGGTGAAAATTGGAGGATATCTTTGAGACATTTACACCTGAGTAAAATGACTATGACTCAGCAAAAATGCTCTAAAAACCTACTTCATACCCAAGAAAAATACCATATACAAAACAATTGTTTTCTGACGCATTAAGCAAGAAGCAATCAAGACAATTGACCAATATTCCTCATGATTGAGGAGACTAGCAACCAAGTGTGACTCAGTGATGTTGAGCATGTCGAACAGGAATTCAAAACACGAATAATCGAAGGTTGTCTCTCTCGTCAACTACGCTGAAAAGCACTCAGGAAAGATAGAAATCTGTCAGAGCTGTAGGAGTTAACAAGATCACTATCGCTCTCAAAGTCCAGAGTTCCTGAAGTTGAGGCTGCTAATAGTAACTACCACACTCCAAGTTCAACTCCTATTAACACAGTTCATTGCTGATTGTGCCAGGAAACCACCTGCAAAGCAACAACAGCCGACTCCCAAACTGAGTTGGGAGTTATTCAAAGAATATTCCACTTTGGTGGTGCTTACCCATACTGGACGGAGTGCCCTGCTACTGGTAAACAATGTAAAGCTTGTGGAAAACCCAGCCACTTTGCTTGTGTTCGTTGCACATTGACAAAATCAACTACTAAAACCAGTACCAATAGAAGGATGCCACATATGCGTACCACAGCAAAAGGGCGATAGAATGTAGCCAATGTAAATGCGGATGACCCTGAATATACATTTGTGCTCTCTCTCGGACACAGTGACAGTGACCATTGGCTGCTCAGACGGAGATGCTTTCATAGATATAGGAGCATCTGTCAATGTCATGGAAGACAAAACATTCAACAAATTTCAGGATTGCCCATCCTCTGTAAACCAGGGAATATGAAAATTTTCCCTTACAACAGTGACAAATCGCTGAAAATTCTCAGGACTTTTGAAATGCCAGTTTAATGCAAAGACATTATAATGAATGCTGTATTTGTCATATCTGGAGACCATGACATGCTTATCAGTTTCCAAATCTGCCACATGATTGCAGTCACATATGCAATTCCTACACATAACAACAACATTCTTGAACTGTATACGGACCGCTTCACTGGTACCGGCAAACTGAAAAGTGTTACACGCAAGCTGCATATCGACCCCTAATGTGCCCCCAGTTGCGCATCAACAGTAACGAATACCATCTCATGTCAGGAAACAGACAGAGAAGGAACTATTGAGAAAGTTGGGGATGAGCCTACACCTTGGGTCTCATCCATACAAGTCGTCAAGAAATCCAAGAGCAAGAATCAGATTAGAAATTGTGTTGATATGCGATCACCAAACCAAGCCATACAATGAGAAAGACACTTGACACCAACAATCGATGATATCATAGAGAAAATGAATGGTTCCAAACACTTTGCTAAACTTGACCTCAATGCAGGCTCCCATCAAATTGAACTTGCAGACGAATTGAGATATCTACTGTATCATCCACTCTCATCAGACTTTTTCGCTACAAGAGGCTCAACTTCAGGGTCAACCTAGCAGCTGAGGTATTTTACCACGTGATTCAGTCTGCACTTCAAGGGCTTGAAGGCACACTGAACATCAGTGATGACATTCCCATTTACAGTTGCACTGAAAGTGAACTCGAGACACGCCTACATGCATGTCTACAGCATCTCAGAGAATATAAACTCACATTGAACAAAGACAAGTGCTTGTTCAATGAAAGCAGGATTGAATTCTTTGGTCATGTGTTCAGTGGTGAAGGAGTACCACCAGATCCATGGAAAGTTGAAGCCATTGCAAACATTGCGGATCCGACAATCATGCAGGAAGTCCAGATTCTACTGTAGTTGCTTCATTCCTGACCTTGTGATGCTATCTGCCCCCCTATGTGATCTGATGAAAGAGACCACCAAGTGCAAGTAGACTAGATCACACAAACAGGCAGTATACCAGATACAATGATGGTGGTCAGAAAGTTGCACAAATGCCTATTTCGACCCAAGAAAACCACACAGCTAGTCGTGGATGCAAGCCCAGTTGGCTTAGGTGCAGTTCTCGTGCAGAAAGACAAGACAGGTAACCCATCATTCATTGTGATGGCAAGCAGATCGTTAACACCTGTAGAGCAATGTTATTTGCAAACAGAGAGAGAGGTGCTCTCGATCACATGGAGTATCTTACACTTTCATCTCTACTTGTATGGAAGTGAATTTGAAGTAATAACTGATCATAGATCACTAGAGAGCTTGTTCAACAATCCACATAGCAAACCACCCACTTGAATAGAGCATTGGATACTCAAGCTACAAGAGTATGAGTTCCATGTTGAGTATTAGCCAGGCAAGCTCAACCCAGCGGACTATCTTTCGTGACATCTGCTGCCGACAGTCAGTCCTACTAGTCATGAGGAAAAGGTTACTGAACAACATCTTAACTACGTAAGCCTAAATGTGGTGCCAAAGTCACTCAAACTAGCTGGCATCAAAGCAGCAACAAACAAAATGAGGCATTGCAATGGCGTATGATGGCTATGGAATCACAAAACTGGAAAGATGTAATCAAGAGAGCGTCTACAAATGAAATCGCTCACACATTACAAGGTCTTCACAATGTTCGAGATGGGCTCAGCATTACAACGACATCTGATCTTATGTTTTGCAGCAACTGTATTGTCATTCCGCACTCATTGAGAGAATGTGCTGCAGATATAGCACATGAAGGTCACCAGGGAATTGTCAAAACCAAACAACTCCTTAGGGAAAAGGTATGGTTCCCAGGAATTGACCACATGATAGAGCACAAAATCAATCAGTGTTTGCCATATCAAGCAACCACAAAAGGATCAATGATCACTGCAAAGCGTGGTTCACAAATCATCACACGAAACATGTTTCAAAGCACTGAAAACACCATTCGTAGTCATTGAATCTGATTCCGACATCAACATCTCAGATGAAGAACATGAGTTAAATGAAACTAAACCTGATGTCAGATGATATCCTACTCATGAGAGAAAATGTCCACCATACTTAAGTGATTATGTTACAAAGTACGCTATTGTCAGTTGGTGAACAAATTTTTCATTTCATTGCTTATGACTGAGTGCATTGTTAAATTAATACAAAAGTTAGAATACGTAAGAATGTTATTGGCAAAGTTGAATGTTCAAGTTATGCTTAAGTTTATTGTTTACACTTTTGGAAACAAACCATTGAAACATGCTATGTCTCTCATTTACTAAGAAGGGGAGGGATGTAATGTTTTGAAAATTGCATTGTGCATTTTGTCCACCCAAGGCTACCATACACACATATACCAGCCGAGGGTGTCTGTAAGAGAATAAAGGAATCTATGTTTTTAACAGCATGCAGCAGTTTTGTGTCTTACTAACTCTGACTGTTTAGTCCCAAGGACATCACAATAATGGGACAAGTAAAGAAAGCAAAAGATGGGACTGGGGGAGCTGTAAATGGCAATAGACGAATCATTACCGACAGCTACCGTTGAAATAAACTGGGGGCAGAAGTTACGATCTGAAATTGTTGAACTCAATGTTGAGACTGGAAGGCTGTAAAGTGCCTAATCAAAAGATAAGGTGCTGTTACTCCATTGAGCTTCATTGGAATGGTGTAGGAAGCTGAGGACAGAGAGATCAGAGTGGAATTGGGGTAGAGAATTAAGCTGACAGGCGAATGGAAGCTCAGGAGCCACGCTTGTGGACGGAACGGAGGTGTTCCTGAAAGCCCAATCTGCGCTTGATCTCCCCTATGTAGAGGAGACCACACCAGCAGCGAATACAGTGTAGTAAACACATCCAAAGAATCATCCTCCACCATTTCCGCCAAGTCCCAGCATGATGCAACTACCAAATGCATCTTCCCCTCCGATCCTCTGTCAGCATTCCAAAGGGATCGTTCCCTCCACAAAACCCTGGTCCACTCCTCCAATACCCCCAACATCTCATCCCCTTCCCACAGCACCGTCCCATGCAATCGCAGGAGGTGTAATACCTGCCCATTTACCTCCTCTCTCCTCACTATCCAAGGCCCCAAACACTCCTTTCAGATGAAGCAGTGATTTACATGTACTTTCAATTTAGTATACTGTATTCACTGCTCACAATGTGGTCTCCTCTACATTGGGGAGACCAAACACATGCTTTGCAGAACACCTCCGCTCATTCCAAAAGCATAACCCTGAGCTTCTGGTTGCTTGCCATTTCGACACCCACCACCGCCCCCCCACCCCCGCTCTCATGCTCACATATCTGTCCTGGGATTTCTGCAGTATTCCAGTGAACATCAACACAAGCTTGAGGAACAGCATCTCATTTACCGATTAGGCCTGCCAGACTGAACATTGAGTTCAATAATTTCAGAGCATGACGGTCCCCCCTTTTTATTTTATTTTTTTATTTATTTTATTTCATCATTCATTTTTTTACCATGTGCCTACCCACTGCTTTTTTCATGTTTGTGCTTTGGGTCAGGGCTGTTCATTTTACTGTCAATTAACACCCCCTCTGCACTAACGCTTTGTCTTTCACCACACCGTTACCGTTTGACTTTGCTCCATGATCTTCTGGTCAGTTATTCGCTATGACCTTGTATCAACACCTTCTCTTTGGTTATCTCTTGCCCCACCCCCACTTTATTTGCTTAAAATCTTTTACATTTCTAACCTTTGCCAGTTCTGATGAAGGGTCACTGACCTGAAACGTTAACTCTGCTTCTCTCTCCAGATGCTGCCAGACCTGCTGAGTATTTCCAGCATTTCTTGCTTTTATTTCAGATTTCCAGCATCTACAGTATTTTGCTTTTATCGTCGTAAATTTAAAGATGGACAAATAAGTTGCTGTTTCACCTGGAAAGAGTGTTTACTTATTTTGCTTTTTTTGCACAGTCTCTACTGTCCTGATTGGCCAGTCAGGGTGACTGCCTCTGTGTCTGCCAGACCCAGGTTGCAGTGCATTGTTGGCCATTGTAGTCCTTCTGCATGAAGCAGCGGGCTTGACTTGCTTACACCAAGGGTCTTTGAGACTCCAAGAGCCAGGCTGCTCTGCTGCGGACTGCGGACACAGCTGATGTAGCGAAGGAGCCCGGGGCGCGATGATCCTTTACTGTAACCAGAGAAAGAGGGAACATCACCAACAAAAGAATTGAGCGTTCACTTGTTTTATGTTTGTAAGTATTTGCAAACTTCGGCAGGGCCCGTTTTAAAGTCTGCCTTCAGGTGTGCTGATCGCATCTGTTGTCAGAGAGGGTTTGTGTTTCCCTGTCGTCATGGCAACGGTCCGGAACACGCGAATGTTTGGTGTGAATTATTATTTGTGCCTGAAAAGCATTGCGTAAAAAAAGGCTGGAAATGTCACAATCAGTTAGCAAGTGGTACTAAATGTACACGCCAGAGAAATCAATGTTGTAGCTTTCCTGAAATGTAAAGTCTGGCAGTTTAATGGTGGGGTTACTGCAATGCTGCTGATGTATATTTGGAAGAACTACCTGAAGTGAATATTAGGATAAGATTGAGAGCTGGAAGATGTGTCTTCAGGATCACCCCGATTTAGAAATTTGCTTTTTACGATAATTTTTGGTAATAAATGGGTTTAATACCAAGAATCCTCAGAAACCTTAGATGTGACAGATACTCTGGGTTAAGCTGACAGTTATTACAGACTTCCACCTCTCCCTTCCCCTTAGTTACATCACTTTCTTTTTCGTTCATGGGATGTGGATGTCGCTGGCTAGGCCACCATTTGTTGCTCATCCCTAATTGCCCTTGAGAAGGTGGTGGTGAGCTGCCTTCTTAAACCCCTGCATGTGGTGTAGGTACACGCACAGTGCTGTTAAGGAGAAAGTTCCAGGATCTTGACCGAGTAACAGTGAAGGAGTGGTAATATTTCCATGTCAACATGGTGTGTGACATAAAGGGAAACTTGCAGGTCGTGGTGTTTCCAGGTGCCTGCTGCCCTGTCCTTCTGGGTGGTGGAGGTCATGGGTCTGGAAGGTGCTGTCAAAGGAACCTTGGCGAGTTGCTGCAGTGCATGCTGTAGATGGTACACACTGCTGGCACTGTGCGCTGGTGGTGGAGGGAGTAAATGTTTAAGGTGGTGGATGGGTGCCAATCAAGCGGGCTGCTTTGTCCTGGACGAGTGGAGCTTCTTGAGTGTTGTTGGAGCTGCACTCATCCAGGCAAGTGGAGAGTATTTCATCACACTCCTGACTTGTGCCTTTTATATAGTGGACAGGCTTTTAGGAGTCAGGAAGTCCAATTACTCACCACAGAATATCCAGCCTCTGACCTGCTCTCGTAGCCACAATATTCATGTAGCTGGTTCGGTTAAGTCTCTGGCCATTGGTGACCCCCAGGATGTTGAAGGTGGGGAATTCAGTGATGGTAGTGCTGTTGAATGTCAAAGAGAGATGTTTAGAGTCTTTGTTGTTGGAGATGGTCATTGCCTGACACTTGTGTGATGCGAATGTTACTTGCCACTTATCAGCCCAAGCCTGAATGTTGTCCAGGTCTTGTTGCATGCAGGCATGGACTGCTTCAGTATCTGAAGTATTGCATATGGTACTTAATGCTCTGCAACTGTGCAGTGAACAAATAACTCTTTTCTAATCTGTATTCAAGTCTTCTGTTTTAATTTATTTCCCATTATTGTAATTGCTTTAGTTTTATATTTGGAACTATCATCCTCGACTACTGCTGCTGCTAATTTTCTCCTTACATTGAAAATATTGTCATAAACTTTAGACTTCAACATTTTCTTTGCTTTGTAAACTCATTCATTCAGAAAGATAATTTATGTTGAGAATGTATGGTGGAAATGTGCAAATTAGTCATGGTTTATTGTATTTGCTCAGCTTCTACAAAGCAGTGACAATTCCACTTTCTAGTAAATAACTCTTATCACAGACTTTTTCTTCTTAATAATGTTAGCCTATAGTGTCTTATTGATACTGTTGGAAGATGGGGTCAAGGTCCTCTATAAGCACAAGTAGGATGTAACCACTGAATGTGGTATTACTATGTATTAATGTTTGTTCTCATAGCTGATTGGAACATTGGGTTTTATTATTTTTCCTACGAATTAAAAAATCATATGTTCTGTTTACTGGTTTATAACACTTGCATGTATTTACTGTGCAAAGTATAAAGCTGATTTGTAAGCTCTTATTAAGATAATACTAGGAAGGAGAGCTTTAAATATGAGGAGAGAAACTGGGGCACTTTTTATTAATCGATGTTTTGAGGAGATCTGTTGGAGTTGTTCAGAATTATGAAGGGGTTTGATAAGGAAATTAGGGAAAACTGTTCACTGAGTTGGTAATTAGAAGGAAACAGAGAGTAGGCATGAATGGGTCATTTTCTTGTTGGCAAGATGTAATGAGTGCTGTGCCACAAGGATCAGTGCTGGGGCCTCAACTTTTTACAATTTATATAAATGATTTGGATGAAAGACCAAAGGTATGGTTGCTAAATTTGCTGATGACACAAAGATAGGTAGGAAAGTAAGTTGTGAAGAGGACATAAGGAGGCTACAAAGGGATATAGATAGGTTAAGTGAGTGGGCAAAGATCTGGCAAATGGAGTATAATGTGGGAAAATGTATAATTGTCCATTGGCAGAAAGAATAAAAAAGAAGCTAAGTGGTGAGAAATTGCAGAGCTCTGAGATGCAGAGGGATCTGGATGTCCTAGTGCATGAATCGCAAAAGGTTAGTCATCGAGTCATAGAGTTTTACAGCACAGCAACAGTAATTAGGAAAGAACAAAGAACAAAGAAAATTACAGCACAGGAACAGGCCCTTCGGCCCTCCAAGCCTACGCCGATCCAAATCCTCTAACTAAACCTGTCGCCTATTTTCTAAGGGTCTGTATCTCTTTACTTCCTGCCCATTCATGTATCTGTCTAGATACATCTTAAAAGACGCTATCGTGCCCGCGTCTACCACCTCCGCTGGCAATGCGTTCCAGGCACCCACCACCCTCTGCGTAAAGAACTTTCCACGCATATCCCCACCTAAACTTTTCCCCTTTCACTTTGAACTCGTTTCCCCTTGTAATTGAATCCCCCACTCTGGGAAAAAGCTTCTTGCTATCCACCCTGTCTATACCTCTCATGATTTTGTACACCTCAATCAGGTCCCCCCTCAACCTCCGTCTTTCTAATGAAAATAATCCTAATCTACTCAACCTCTCTTCATAGCTAGCGCCCTCCATACCAGGCAACATCCTGGTGAACCTCCTCTGCACCCTCTCCAAAGCATCCACATCCTTTTGGTAATGTGGCGACCAGAACTGCACGCAGTATTCCAAATGTGGCCGAACCAAAGTCCTATACAACTG
This sequence comes from Heterodontus francisci, assembly GCF_036365525.1. Taxonomy (NCBI): domain Eukaryota; kingdom Metazoa; phylum Chordata; class Chondrichthyes; order Heterodontiformes; family Heterodontidae; genus Heterodontus; species Heterodontus francisci. Next base: position 30,997,168 of record NC_090376.1, on the reverse strand, counting down.
TAACATGACCTGCCAACTCTTGTACTCAATACCCCGTCCGATGAAGGAAAGCATGCCGTATGCCTTCTTGACCACTCTGTTGACCTGCGTTGCCACCTTCAGGGAACAATGGACCTGAACACCCAAATCTCTCTGTACATCAATTTTCCCCAGGACTTTTCCATTTACTGTATAGTTCACTCTTGAATTGGATCTTCCAAAATGCATCACCTCGCATTTGCCCTGATTGAACTCCATCTGCCATTTCTCTGCCCAACTCTCCAACTATCTATATTCTGCTGTATTCTCTGACAGTCCCCTTCACTATCTGCTACTCCACCAATCTTAGTGTCGTCTGCAAACTTGCTAATCAGACCACCTATACTTTCCTCCAAATCATTTATGTATATCACAAACAACAGTGGTCCCAGCACGGATCCCTGTGGAACACCACTGGTCACACATCTCCATTTTGAGAAACTCCCTTCCACTGCTACTCTCTGTCTCCTGTTGCCCAGCCAGTTCTTTATCCATCTAGCTAGTACACCTTGGACCCCATGCGCCTTCACTTTCTCCATCAGCCTACCATGGGGAACCTTATCAAACGCCTTACTGAAGTCCATGTATACGACATCTACAGCCCTTCCCTCATCAATCAACTTTGTCACTTCCTCAAAGAATTCTATTAAGTTGGTAAGACATGACCTTCCCTGCACAAAACCATGTTGCCTATCACTGATAAGCCCATTTTCTTCCAAATGGGAATTCATCCTATCCCTCAGTATCTTCTCCAGCAGCTTCCCTACCACTGACGTCAGGCTCACCGGTCTATAATTACCTGGATTATCCCTGCTACCCTTCTTAAACAAGGGGACAACATTAGCAATTCTCCAGTCCTCCGGGACCTCACCCGTGTCTAAGGATGTTGCAAAGATATCTGTTAAGGCCCCAGCTATTTCCTCTCTCGCTGCCCTCAGTAACCTGGGATAGATCCCATCGGACCTGGGGACTTGTCCACCTTAATGCCTTTTAGAATACCCAACACTTCCTCCCTCCTTATGCCAACTTGACCTAGAGTAATCAAACATCTGTCCCTAACCTCAACATCCGTCATGTCCCTCTCCTTGGTGAATACCGATGCAAAGTACTCGTTTAGAATCTCACCCATTTTCTCTGACTCCACGCATAACTTTCCTCCTTTGTCCTTGAGTGGGCCAATCCTTTCTCTGGTTACCCTCTTACTCCTTATATATGAATAAAAGGCTTTGGGATTTTCCTTAACCCTGTTTGCTAAAGATATTTCATGACCCCTTTTAGCCCTCTTAATTCCTCATTTCAGATTGCGCCTACAATCCCGATATTGTTTCCAAGCTTCGTCTTTCTTCAGCCTCCTAGACCTTATGTATGCTTCCTTTTTCCTCTTAGCTAGTCTCACAATTTCACCTGTCATCCATGGTTCCCTAATCTTGCCATTTCTACCCTAATGGAATGTTATTGTTTATTGCGAGGGGAATTTTTTTTTATTCATTCACGGGATGTGGGTGTCGCTGGCCAGGCCAGCGTTTATTGCCCATCCCTAATTGCCCTTGAGAAGGTGGTAGTGAGCTGCCTTCTTGAACCCCTGCAGTCCATTTGGGGTAGGTATACCCACAGTGCTGTTAGGAAGGGAGTTCCAGGATTTTGACCCAGCGACAGTGAAGGAACGGCAATATAGTTCCAAGTCAGGATGGTGTGTGACTTGGAGGGGAACTTGCAGGTGGCGGTGTTCCCATGTATTTGCTGCCCTTGTCCTTCTAGTTGGTAGAAGTCGCGGGTTTGGAAGGTGCTGTCTAAGGAGGCTTGGTGCATTGCTGCAGTGCATCTTGTAGATGGTACACACTGCTGCCACTGTACGTCAGTGGTGGAGGGAGTGAATGTTTGTGGATGGGGTGCCAATCAAGTGGGCTGCTTTGTCCTGGATGGTGTCGAGCTTCTTGAGTGTTGTTGGAGCTGCATCCATCCAGGCAAGTGGAGAGTATTCCATCACACTCCTAACTTGTGCCTTGTAGATGGTGGACAGGCTTTGGGGAGTCAGGAGGTGAGTTACTCGCCTCAGGATTCCTAGCCTCTGACCTGCTCTTGTAGCCACGGTATTTATATGGCTACTCCAGTTCAGTTTCTGGTCAATAGTAACCCCTAGGATGTTGATAATGGGGGATTCAGTGATGGTAATGCTGTTGAACGTCAATTGGAGATGGTTAGATTCTCTCTTGTTGGAGATGGTCATTGCCTGGCACTTGTGTGGCGCGAATGTTGAATATAAAAGTAGGGATGTTATGCATCAGTTATACAGGGCATTGTTGGGACCACATCTGGAGTACTATGTACAGTATCGGTCTCCTTATTTAAGGAAGGATGTTTCCTCTTTTGGGAGAATCTAGAACTAGGGATCACTATTTAAAAGTAAGGGTTTGCTCATTTAAGACAGAGATGAGGAGAAATTTTTTCTCTCAGAGGGTTGTGAGTCTTTGGAACTCTCGTCCTCAAAATGTGGTGGAAGTAGAGTCTTTGAATATTTTTAAGGCAGAGATAGATAGATTATTGATATGCAAGGGGGTGAAAGGTTATCAGGGGTAGGCGGGAATGTGGAGTTGAGGTTACAATCAGATCAGCGATGATCTTGTTAATGGTGGAGCAGGCTCAAGGGGCCGAGTGGCCTAATCCTGCTTCTAATTTGTATGGTCGTATAAATTTAAGATTGGCGCCAAAAAACAAAAGGAGGTAATGAGCTTTCTTTTTACAGAGGGTGGTTATACGAACAGGAATAGGAGTAGGTCTTCCAGCCCCTTGAGCTGATCTGTATCCTAACTCCTTTTACCTGCCTTGGCTCTATATCCCTTCATACCCATGGCTAGCAAAAGTCTATTGCTCTCAATTTAAAATTATTAATTGAGCTAGCACCTACTGCTTTTTGTTGGAGAGTTCCACACCTCCACCATTCTTTGCATGATGAAGTATTTCCTAACTTCTATCCTGAATGTTCTGGCTCCGATTTTTAGCTTATGTTCCCTAGACTTAGACTCCCCTACCAGTGGATAATATTTTTTTCTATCTACCCTAGCAATTCATTTCAAAATCAATCATCCTTCATCTTTCTATATTCCAGGGAATATGAGCTTTGTTTATCTAATTTCTCCTCATAATTCAACCCTTGAGCCCTGATAACATTCTGGTGAATCTGTACTGCACTCCTTCCAGGACCAATATATCATTTCTAAAGTGTGCCACACAGAACTGTACACAGTGCTGCAAATGTGGTGTAACCAGGGCTTTATGTAGCTTGTGTTGTGGCAGTTGATAGCACTCTTGCTGCTGAGTCTCTGGGTTCAAGTCTCACTCTAGCACAGGAACACAAAAATCAAGGCTGATATTTCAGTGTAGTAGCAAGGGAGTGCTGTGCTGTCTCTAAGACATTAAACTGAGGCTCTGTCTGCCCTTTCAGGTGGAAAAAGAGCAGGGGAGTTATCCATGATGTCCTGCCCAATATTTATCCCTCAGTCAACATCACTAAAACTCATTATCTGGTCATTATCACATGGCTTTTTGGGAGCTTGCTGTACAGAAATTGGCTACTGCGTTTCCTATATTATAAAAGTGACCACACTCCAAAGGTACTTCTTTGGCTGTAAAGCACTTTGAGATGTCCAGTGGTCATGAGAAGCACTATATAAATGTAAGTCTTTCTTTCTTAAGCAAAACTTCCCCCCCACCGCTTTATATTCCAACCCTCTAGAATTCCATTAGCCCTTTTCTTTTTGATAGGTATGAGGTTTTTGCAGCCTGTGTGAATGAGAGCAGGGACTGCAGGGAAGCTGAGCAAATGGACTACAGCACTGTGGTACGGGGGCCATTCAGGTTAGGGGAGCATAAAGGAATGTAGTGCGGTAGGTACAGAATCGTGAGGGGGATAGGTACTGTTACCTGCAGCTGAGAGCGTGAGTCCCGAAGGCTGTGTTGCCTGTCCAGTGCCAGGGTTAAGGATTTCACCTGGGGGCCGGAGAGGAACTTGGAGAGGGAGGGGAAGGATCCAGTTGTCGTGGTTCACGTAGATAGCAACAACCTCGGTAGGACAAAGAAAGAGGTTCTGCTATGGGAGCATGAGCAGCTAGGGGCTAAATTTAATAATCAGAACCGCAAAGGTAATAATCTCTGGATTACTACCTCAGCCATTAGCAAATTGCATAGGTTAAATAAGATTAGAGAGTTGAATGCGTGGCTCAAAGATTAATGCGGGAGAAATAGGTTTCGATTCATGGAGCACTGGCACCAGTACTGGGGAAAGAGGGAGCTTTTCTGTTGGGTCAGGCTTCACTTGTACTGCACTGGGACCAGTGTTTTTGCAAATCGAATAACTAGGGCTATAGCGAGGTCTTTAAACTAAGTAGTGGGGGTGGAGAGGGCTCAGGTGAGAGGAAATTTAGAAAGTTAAAGAGAAAGGACAATGAAATAATGCAGGGTAGCTATATGGGTAATGATAACTGGAGTGCGACAGGAAGGGACAGAACATACAAACATAAGCATGCACCAGCAAATAAGGTCAGAGTAGGGAAAAATGGTAAAAGGACAGAATTAATGACTCTTTATCTGAATGCATGCAGCATTCATAACAAGATGGATGAACTGAAGGTACAAATAGGAATAAACGGGTATGATCTGATACCCATTACGGAGACATGCTAGCTGACCAAAGTTGGGAACTGAATATTCAGGGGTACTTGCCATTTCAGAAGGATGGGCAGAAAGGAAAAGGAGGTGGTGTAGCTCTGTTAATGAAGAATTAAATCAGTACAGCAGTAGGAAAAATGATCTTTGCTTAGAAGATCAAGATGTAGAATCAGTTTGGGTGAAGATAAGAAATAGCAAGGAAAGGAAGTAACTGGTGGGAGTAGATTATAAACCCCCTAACTATAGCTACACTGTAGGATAGAGAATACATCAAGAAATAGTGGGGATTTGTAAGAAAGGTACTGTAATAATTTTGGGTGATTTTAATCTTCATATAGATTGGATGAATCAAATTGGCAAAGGTACCCTTGCGGACAAGCTCGTGGAGTGTATTTGGGACAGTTTCTTAGAACCGTACATTGTGGAACCAACCATGGAATCGGCTATTTTAGATCTGTTAATGTGTAATGAGACAGAATTAATTAATGATCTCATAGTAAAGGATCTCTCTCAGGAAGAGTGATCATAACAGGATAGAATTTCACATTCAGTTTAAGGGTGAGAACATGGGTATGAAACTCATATCTTAAACTTAAATAAAGGCAATTACAAAGACATGAAGACAGAGTTGGTAACGTGGACTGGGAAGATCGATTAAAAGATAAGATGGTAGATAAGCAGTGACAGACATCGAAGGAGATATTTTATAACTCTCAACAAATATATATTCCATTGAGAAAAAAAAGACTCTATGAGAAGGATGAACATTCTGTGGCTAGCTAAGGAAGTTAAGGACGGCATCAAGTTGAAGGAAAAGGTGTTCAATGCTGCGAAGATTAGTGGTAGGCAAGAAGACTGGGAAAATTTTAGAACCTAGCAAAGGATGACCACAAAAATAAAGAGGGAGAAAATAGAATATGAGAGTAAACTAGCAAGAAATATAAAAACAGAGAGTAAGAGCTTCTACAACGAGATAAAAAGGAAAAGAGTGGCTAAAGTAAACATTGATCCCCTAGAGAATGAGAGTGGGAGTTAAAAATGGATAACGAGGAAATGCCAGAGACTTTGAACAAGTACTTTATATGTGTCTTCATGGTAGAAGACTCTAAAAGCATCCTAACAATAATAGAAAATCAAGGGGCAAAAGGGAAGGAAGAATTTAAAAGAATTACTATCACTAGAGAAAAAGTACGAGGCAAACTAATGGTACTAAAGGCTGACAAATGCCCGGAACAGATAGCCTCCATCCTAGGGTCTTAAAAGAAGTGGCTGCAGAAATGGTGGATGCACTGGTTGTAATCTTCGAAAATTCCCTCGATTATGGATTGGGAAACCAGCAATGTAATGCCCCTCTTCAAGAAAGGAGGGAGACAGAAAGCAGGAAACTATAGGCCAGTTAGTCTAACATCTGTCATTGGGAAAATGCTGGAATCCATTATTAAGGAAGTAGTAGAAGGAAATTTAGAAAATCATAATACAATCAAGCAGAGTCAACATGGTTTTATGAAAGGGAAATCATGTTTGACAAATTTGAGGATGTAACAAGCGAGGTATATAAAGATGAACCAGTAGATGTAGTATATTTGGATTTCCAAAAGGCATTCAATAAGTTGCCACATAAAAGACTGCCAGACAAGATAAGATCTACCAGTCGCATCTTCCCCTCCCTTCCCCTGTCAGCATTCCGAAGGGATTGTTCCCTCCGCGACACCCTGGTCCACTCCTCCATTATCCCCACCACCTCGTCCCCGTCCCAGGGCACCTTCCCCTGCAATCGCAGGAGGTGTAATACCTGCCCATTTACCTCCTCTCTTCTCACTATCCCAGGCCCCAAACACTCCTTTCAGGTGAAGCAGCGATTTACTTGTACTTCTTTCAATGTAGTATACTGTATTCGCTGCTCACAGTGTGGTCTCCTCTACATTGGGGAGACCAAGCGCAGACTGGGTGACCGCTTTGCGGAACATCTCCGCTCAGTCCGCAAGCAGGACCCTGAGCTTCCGGTTGCTTGCCATTTCAACACTCCCCCCTGCTCTCATGCTCACATCTCTGTCCTGGGATTGCTGCAGTGTTCCAGTGAACATCAACGCAAGCTCGAGGAACAGCATCTCATCTACCGATTAGGCACACTACAGCCTGCCGGACTGAACATTGAGTTCAATAATTTCAGAGCATGACAGCTCCCCATTTTACTTTCATTTTTAGTTATTTTTTCTTCCCTTTTTTTTACATTCCTTTTTACATTTTTTACAATCTTTTTTTGCATTTATTTCATTTCATCTTAGTTTGTTCAGTTTGCTTACCCACTGTTTTTTTCAGGTTGTTTTTCTTCAGGTTTGCACTTGCTGCTGTTCAATATTCAGTGTATTCACACCTAATCTGTACTAATGCTTTGTCTTTCAACACACCATTAACATATTGTTTGCCTTTTCTCCGTGACCTTTTGGTCAGCTATGTGGCCTGGTCCAATCTGCACCTTCTCCTTTGTTATCTCTTGCCCCACCCCCACCTCACTTGTTTATAATCTGTGACTTTTTTAATATTTGTCAGTTCCGAAGAAGGGTCACTGACCCGAAACGTTAACTCTGCTTCTCTTTCCACAGATGCTGCCAGACCTGCTGAGTGATTCCAGCATTTCTTGTTTTTGTATAAGATCTCATGGTGTTGGGAGTAATATATTAGCATGGATAGAGGTTTGGTTAACTAACTGAAAACAGATGTTGTCCCCTTGTTCAAGAAGGGGAGTAGAGACAGCCCTGGTAATTATAGACCTGTGAGCCTTACTTCGGTTGTGGGTAAAATGTTGGAAAAGGTTATAAGAGACAGGATTTATAATCATCTTGAAAAGAATAAGTACATTAGAGATAGTCAGCACGTTTTTGTGACGGGTAGGTCGTGCCTCACAAACCTTATTGAGTTTTTCGAGAAGGTGACCAAACAGGTGGATGAGGGTAAAGCAGTGGATGTGGTGTATATGGATTTCAGTAAGGCGTTTGATAAGGTTCCCCACGGTAGGCTATTGCAGAAAATACGGAAGTATGGGGTTGAAGGTGATTTAGAGCTTTGGATCAGAAATTGGCTAGCTGAAAGAAGACAGAGGGTGGTGGTTGATGGCAAATGTTCATCCTGGAGTTTAGTTACTAGTGGTGTACCGCAAGGATCTGTTTTGGGGCCACTGCTGTTTGTCATTTTTATAAATGACCTGGAAGAGGGTGTAGAAGGGTGGGTTAGTAAATTTGCAGATGACACTAAGGTCGGTGGAGTTGTGGATAGTGCCGAAGGATGTTGTCGGGTACAGAGAGACATAGATAGGCTGCAGAGCTGGGCTGAGAGATGGCAAATGGAGTTTAATGCGGAAAAGTGTGAGGTGATTCACTTTGGAAGGAGTAACAGGAATGCAGAGTACTGGGCTAATGGGAGGATTCTTGGTAGTGTAGATGAACAGAGAGATCTTGGTGTCCAGGTGCATAAATCCCTGAAGGTTGCTAACCAGGTTAATAGGGCTGTTAAGAAGGCATATGGTGTGTTAGCTTTTATTAGTAGGGGGGTCGAGTTTCGGAGCCATGAGATCATGCTGCAGCTGTACAAAACTCTGGTGAGACCGCACCTGGAGTATTGCGTGCAGTTCTGGTCACCGCATTATAGGAAGGATGTGGAAGCTATGGAAAGGGTGCAGAGGAGATTTACTAGGATGTTGCCTGGTATGGAGGGAAGGTCTTACGAGGAAAGGCTGAGGGACTTGAGGTTGTTTTCGTTGGAGAGAAGGAGGAGGGGAGGTGACTTAATAGAGACATATAAGATAATCAGAGGGTTAGATAGGGTGGATAGTGAGCGTCTTTTTCCTCGGATGGTGATGGCAAACACGAGGGGACATAGCTTTAAGTTGAGGGGTGATAGATATCGGACAGATGTGAGAGGTAGTTTCTTTACTCAGAGAGTAGTAAGGGCGTGGAACGCCCTGCCTGCAGCAGTAGTAGATTCGCCAACTTTAAGGGCATTTAAGTGGACATTGGATAGACACATGGATGAAAATGGAATAGTGTAGGTCAGATGGTTTCACAGGTCGGCGCAACATCGAGGGCCGAAGGGCCTGTACTGCGCTGTAATGTTCTAAAAGTTCTAAATTCTAAATTCTAAATTCTAAAGAGAGTTGGGATAAATGGGCCATTTTCAGGTTGGCAAAATGTAACTAGTGGGGTACCACAGATATCAATGCTGGGGCCTCAACTATTCATAATATATATTAATGATTTGGATGAAGGGACCAAATGTATTGCAGCCAAATTTACTGACAATACAAAGATAAGTAGGAAGGCAAGTTGTAAGGAAGACACAAAGAGTCTGCAAAGGGATTTGGATAGGTTAAGTGAGTGGGCAAAAAATTGTCAGATGGAGTATAATGTGGGAAAATGGTAGGAAGAATAGAAAAGCAGAATATTATTTAAATGGAGAGAAACTGCAGAATGCTGCACTACAAAGGGATCTGGGTGTCCTTGTACGTGAAACACAAAATGTTAGCATGCAGGTACAGCAAGTAATTAGGAAGGCAAATGGAATGTTGGCAGTTATTACAAAAGGGATGATGTATAAAAGTAGAGAAGTCTTGCTACAATTGTACAGGGCATTGGTGGGACTACACCTAGTGTACTGCATATAGTTTTGGTCTCCTTACTTAAGGAGGGATATACTTGAATAGGAGGCAATTCAGAGAAGGTTCACTAGTTTGATTCCTGGGATGAATGGTTGACTTATGAGGAAAGGTTGAGCAGGCTGGGCCTATACTCATGAGATGTGATCTTATTGAAACATAAGATTCTGAGGAGGCTTAACAGGGTAGATGCTGAGAGGATGTTTCCCCTCATGGGGGAATCTACAACTAGGGGGCAGAGTTTCAAAATAAGGGCCGCACATTTAAGATGGAGATTAGGAGAAATTTCTTCTCTCAGATGTTCGTGAATCTTGGGAATTCTGTACCACAGAGAACTGTGCAAGCTAAGTCATTGAATATATTCAAGGCTGAGTTCAACAGATTTTTGATCCACAGGGGTATCACCAGTTATGGGGAACAGGCAGGAAAGTGTAGTTGAGGTCAAAATCAGATCAGCCATGATCTTATTGAATGGCGGAGCGGCTCGAGGGGCCAAATGGTCTACTGCTGCCCCTATTTCTTATATTCTTATGTTTTGTACATGAGCACTACATTGTAGTGATCTCTGTACATGGAGCCCTAAACTTCTTTGGGATGTCACTATTCCTAGCTTTTCACCATTTAAAAAATACTCGGATCCATCCTATTTTGGTACAAAGCCTCTCACTCAGCTGAGCTGGATTTATAGTTCCACTGCCGCAGGCTCTGACGCCATTTTTAAAGGGCTTCGAGCCCTTCCATTCAATTAAAATTTTTAAAGGTAAATGCAATAAAGAAATTTAAATCCATTTAAATTGCCCCTCTCCCACCCCCCCAATAATCATAAAATTAATTACTTGCCCTCTCCCCCCAAAACACTTCTCCTGTCCACCTGATCTTCCCCACCTGCAAAGTTCATAACATTCCATCTTTACCCCTCCCCACCATCCCCTACACCAATTAAATCACTCTGATGCCGCACCCCCCCCCCCCCCCACCATTCCACCGCACTGAAATCTTACCTGCTCGCCCCTCCCCACCATTGTTCTGCCTCAGATCCCTGGATATCGGTCCAGGACAGACAACGGGAGCACAACGGTCATTAATTTAGATATGTAAGTTATTTTACTTATATAAATTGGGCTCCAGTTGCCAAGTGGCAGGGGGGACTGCCACGAGGCCTCACCTCTGCTGGCAATATGGGGCTGGGCCTTCCAGGCATTGAGGTCCATGGCGGGCCTTTCGCAAAGGCACTTTCCGCACCCCCCCCCCCCCACCCCCCACCGCCACCTCCACCCTCGCCATCAGCCCACTTGTGTTGAAAGCCACCTGTCACAGGTATGCCCTTTAATTTAATCTATCAATGTCTCTTTGTAATTTTATGCTCCCATCTACATTAAGTACTATGTTACCAATCTTTAGGTCTTTGAATGTATGGTTTTCTATTATGTTTAGATGCTTGTGGGTCACCTCTAATTTCCAGCATGGGTTATCAGGAGCAGATTCTTTGCTATATTTTTCTTTTCCTAGCATACTGTCACCCTAGCTGAGATCAGGTAATTCAACATAGACTGGGAATTGTATTTGTGACATTTCTAGTCTTTATTCCTCATCTTAACATGACCATTCATTGATGGAGCTTGCCATTGACCTTTGACAGCAAATTAGGTTTTGCTGCATTGAAGAGGATAATCAGTGTGAGGAAAGCAGTTATGCTCATTTATATTTTGTCAAATCAAAAGACAACTTAATAAAAACACCTTTACAATGCTGTTGCATTTAATTGACCCTTCTAAGGAATATAAGTGCCTTAGAGAAAATGAATGAAAATCCTGAAGAAAATACAAAGAACTGTCAGAACTAAATTACTTCTCACTACTATTGAAGATATATATCTATTCTAATAAATTTCACAATGACAGATTTTATTGAATACATTTTGAACGTAACACTGAATACATCGGGATTGTGTTTTTACATGTCAAAAGTAATTCTGTTTGTCGACAATATTTTCATCATGTTAATTTACATAATAGCTGCCCATAATTTAGGAAGTATTCTAATCATTCATCAAATTGGCCATTTATATCAGTAGCGACATGTCCATATTTTTTTCCTAATAGATGAATATTTTACACTTAACTGTATTACATTTTATCTACCATTAATCTGGCCCAGATTTTGCTGGAGTGGGGCATCTCATAGCATGCTCTGTTCGTTGGATTTATTCGTGTACGTTTAGATTTTGAATATTTATGCCCACAAAGTTGCTGGAAATGCAAGTTGATAATGGTCAGGAATGGACAACAGGGATCTGGTGAACAACGGGACAAACAGTGTATCTCCTTAACCAATGAGATTCAAGGATTGAGAAATAAACAGAGGAAGGATTGAGAAGGAGAGTCAGTTAAAGTGGATGAATTCAAGGTCAAATGAGCTAAAGCAAGAGGGAAAAGATTGGCTTAATAGAGAGAAAATAAGAGACAGAAAGGAAAAATAAGAAAAACAATTGAAACATTTAAAATTTGGCCTTTTTAAAATCTCCAACAAGAAGTCACAACCTGAAGGAATGAGATGCTGCATTTTTAACTTCACTTTATGGGCAAGAGAAGTTGATTGGTAGTCATTAACAATTATCACATTGTTAAATGGGTACTTACACTACTAGACTTTCTGTGGCCAGTTTAATGGACAATTAATGTGCAAATGCATCAACTTCATGAAAATCACTGAGCGGTTAAGTGCAGTTTTGCAAAGCTATCGGTGGAATAGTGGACATAGGCCACCAACCTGTGACAATCTGCAATTCACAGGATATCTCTTCTTTGACACAAGTCACTGACCGATTTGTACATAAATATCAGAGTGTATTGTTCACAGATCATTACTTTTCCAGCAAATTCGAAACCATTGTTTTGTCCTGTGCGTAGTATTGCATCAAAGTGTACCAGTTTGGGATGGGTAACCGTTTACAATAATGCAAAGACAGTAGTTCTGTTAGGCTTTTGGATTGAAACTTGTGTTGTGAAATAGAGATAAACAGCTGTTAGCGAAACAGCAACCTACTTTACACTTGGTCTAGTTTTCATTTTGCTCAAGTCAATAAAAAAAAAACCTGCTGATTTGCTGTCACTCGTTTTATGCTCCTGCCCAAGACAAGTTTCCCCCTCTCTGTGTTGACACTTTCCTCTGGCAAGGTAAAAATGCATTGTACATGCCTACTTAAAAGCATATGCAGAGCTCTGTTCATTGGGTCCCTAAATAATAATTACATTTGAATGTTGGCAAAAGGCAAAAATCGGACAGTAGTCTTTCTCCACCATTAAAAATAAAGTTTAAAGATTATGTGAAAAAGTTCATAGATGGACTTCTAGATAACCTGGGAACTTCATAAAATTCTTAATGCAACATGCAGGGCTGAAACAGTGGTCCCGCCTCTGGGAGTGGCAGCGGGCGTAAAAAATAGCAGGCGGCATGCACGGGCTGCGTGCCGCCACACCGCCACGATCATGAGCCTGGTGGCTTATTATCATATGCAGGGCAGACAATCACCCCAGTCATATGGTGGGGGCGCTCTTGGTGATGCCGTGAACAGCGTCAACTGTTTCTGCTCAGGCACTGGCGCCATTTTTAAAGGGTTGCAAGCCCTGTGAAGAAACTGCAGAGTTGCCCCTGACCCCTCCCCCCAACTACACCAAAAGATTTGTCCCCCACAACTACAGTACCAATGCAGAGTTGAACCCTTCCCCCCCTCCCACTACACAACAAATGCAGAGTTCCCCCCTTTCCCCTACCCCCACTACACTACAAATGCTGAGTTCCCACCTTGGTGGTCTCAGCTTTCCCTGGACAGGAAAGTGAAGGCGCGTGAGTGCCGCACATCATGCTGAATGTGCCACAGAGCCCAATCTCGGGAGGAGAACAAAATCCCAGCCGTAGTGTTGTACTGTGGCCTAGCGTAAGCTGAAGTGGTGTGAGACTGTCTCCTAAAAATGGCCTCACATTGCCTGCCTAAAGCAATTTGGGCAATCTGACACCTAAGTCATACCACATATTTTGTGTCATTGCAAAATATTGGCTTCAAGTCAATGCAAAATCTACAGTGAAGCTTGTCTGTAAGTTGGCGTATAATTAGAAAAAATTGTTTTCTATTTCAGGTTTCTTACAGATTAACTGCCACAATGGATAAATATGAAGTAATTAGACTCCTTGGTGAAGGAGCTTTTGGAAAAGCTTTCTTAGTTAAAGCTAAAGATGACAGCAGGCAAGTTGTAGTAAAGGAGATTAAAACGGCAAAGGTGAGGCTGAAATCTGAAATAAGTCTATTTATATTGCATTATATAGTAGTGTGGAATCTTCTGTAGATTTACGACATAAAAGTATTCATCATAAATGTCAAAGCTTTTGTGAGGTCGGTCAGTTGTTTAATATTGCGAATAACAGAAATGTAAAGCCATGATATGGAGAGGATAGTTTTATGGTTAAATAAGGCGTGGGATCTTTCGGTTTGTAGCATCAATAGCCCTCTATTCAGGTTCAGACGAACATATGAATTAGAATTAGGACTAGGCCACCCGGCCCCTCGTGCCTGCTCCGCCATTCAATCAGATCATGGCTGATCAGATTGTAACCTTGACCCTGCCTACCCCCGAAAGCCTTTCACCCCCTTGCTTGTCAAGAATCTATCTGCCTCTGCCTTAAAAATATTTAAAGACTCTGCTTCCACTGCCTTTTGAGGAAGAGAGTCATGACCCTCTGAGAGAAAAAATTACTCTTCATCTCTGTCTTAAATGGGGACCTCTTATTTTGAAATAGTGACCCCTAGTTCTAAGATTCTCCCACAAGGTGAAACATCCTTTCCACATCCACCCTGTCAAGACCCCTCAGGATCTTATATGTTTCGATCAAGTTGCCTCTTAGTCTTCTAAACTTCAGTGGATACCAACCTGGCCTGTCCAACCTTTCCTCATTAGACAATCTGCCCGTTCCAGGTATTAGTCTAGTAAACCTTCTCTGAACTGCTTCCAATGCATTTACATTTAAATAAGGAGGTCAATACTGCACACAGTACTCCAGATGTGGTCTCACCAATGCCCTGTACAGCTGAAGCAAAACCTCCCTACTTTTGTATTTAATTTCCCTCGCAATAAATTCTTTCTTTCTTTTGGGCCTCCTTATCTCGAGAGACAATGGACACGCGCCTGGAGGTGGTCAGTGGTTTGTGAAGCAGCGCCTGGAGTGGCTATAAAGGCCAATTCTAGAGTGACAGGCTCTTCCACAGGTGCTGCAGAGAAATTTGTTTGTCGGGGCTGTTGCTTTCCTAATTACTTGCTGAACCTGCCTACAAATCTTTTGCCATTCATGCACTAGGACACCCAGATCTCTCTGCCTCTCAAAACTCTGCAATCTCTCACCATTTAGATAATCTGCTCATTTTGTATTCTTCCTGCCAAAATGGGCAATTTCACATTTTCCCACATTATACTCCATTTGCCAGATTTTTGCTCACTCACTTAACCTATCTATATCCCTTTGTAGCCTCCTTACGTCCTCTTCACAACTTACTTTCCTACCTATCTTTGTGTTATCAGCAAATTTAGCAACCATGCATTCTGCCCTTCATCCAAATCATTTATATTGTTCTGATCCTGTTGTTTTTATTTTCGGAAATCTGCGGGTGTCTTTAAGACAGCAAAGGATCAGTACTGCTTTAAGACAGCAAGATCAGAAGTTACAGAGGAAAGTGCATCTTGGTTATCCTGGATACAACCATTCAGAGAAGGAGAGCAAGCCAGCTTCAGAAGATGCATCTTGGTTGCCCTGGACACTGCCATTCAGGGACCAAGGACAGGATATACAATGTTGCGATTGACATTTGAAAAACTGGCTTTTGCAGAGACAGTTGAGGGATACAGACACAGACTGTTCTGTCAGCATGTACCGAAGGAAGTAGGAGAGCTCTCCCTCAGTCTATTTAAACCCAATTTATTATACTATCAGAATTCTGAAAGTCAAGCCAGATTAATTCTATTAAAAAAATTGTTGATCGGTGTTCATCATTAGAAAAGGAAGAGTGGCACTTCGGCTGCCAAACTGGACTGCTGGGTTTCCTATAGTTGAGGAACTTGTTTTTTTTCCCCATTGGACGGCTATGAGGACCTCAAGCAACCTGAGTGTTTTGAATTTGTACAAACTGTTTGGGCAGAAAGCTGTTTACTCCTGGACTATTTCACTGAATCCACTGAAGACACATGAACCCCAAGAGAGAAAAGTCTCCTACAATAAACAAGATTTAAGAAGAATATTGAGCCCCAACGAAAAGCAAGATACACCTGCAATCAAGGACTCTACAATGAGCTCGCAGAACCTTAACAAAAACTCTTCAGATATTGCCTCAGACCTTTCCATTTTATTTTTCTTCTGCTCTTTTCTGTCTCTATTTGCATGTGTGTATCGCATATGCATGCTAGCATGAGGCACGGCATGCATCCATAGGCATTAACCAAATTAGAGTTTAAGTTTAATAAATTTCAACTTTTCTTCTTTAAACCTGAGAAAGCATGTTTGTGCTGGTTTCTTTGCCTTATAATTGTAAAGCGGTGAACAAGGATTCACCAAGGGGGAGCTAAAAACACAGTGTGTTTAAAATTAAACCTTGTTACAGTAAGACCAGGTGAAGGCTGAGAGGGACCCCTGGACCTCTTTCTCACCTGATCGTAACAATACTCTAATATTTATCCCATAATTGTTCTTGCTTGTGTAAAATAATCCCGCTATCCAGCTCAGTTAAGTTTTAGTTACAGAACTAATTTTATTGTAATGGTTGTAACAAAATCTATCAAATATTTTGTTCGTGAAGCTAGGAGGCACAGTAAAAAACTCATTATTTACCAGTTTCCTGACCTTAACCATCTCCTTTTCAATTCTGAAGAAGGGTCACTGACCTGAAACGTTAACTCTGCTTCTCTTTCCACAGATGCTGCCAGACCTGCTGAGTATTTCCAGCATTTCTTGTTTTTATTTCAGATTTCCAGCATCTGCAGTATTTTGCTTTTATCATCTCCTTTTCACCATGGACATCCAGTCCCTCTACACTCTGTCCCTCACCAGGTCGGCCTGTTGGTCCTCCACTTCTTCCTTGCACAGAGGCCCAACCAGTCCCCACCCCACCACCATCCTCCTCTGCTTGGCCAAACTTGTTCTTACATTGAACAACTCCTTTGACTCCACTCAGTTCCTCCAAATGGGAACCCATATGGGCAATAGCTATGCCTGCCTTTTTGTGGGATATGTGGAGCATTCTTCGTTTCAGTCTTATGACCTTTCCCTTCCTTCACTTCTTTTTCTGATACATTATTGACATTATCAGTGCAGATTACTGCTCTTGTCCCAAACTGGTAAATATATAAGATTTATTTTCCAATTTGCAGTTCTCCCTCAACTTTAATTGATCCACCTCTGACTCTTTCCTTTCCTTTCTTGTTTTCTTCATCTCCATTTCTGGGATAGGCTGTCAACCAATATCTAACTCTCACAGCTACCTTGATTACATTTCCTCCCAAGCCACTATAAGGACTTTATTCTTTTCTCCCAGTTCCTCCCTGTTGCACCCTTTCTGATGTTGCCAACTTCCACACCAGTGCTTCCAATAGGTCTTCTATTTTCCTAACCAAGGATTTCTTTCCAGCAAGGTTGACAGGACCCTTGACCATGTCTTGCAGTTCCCACACTTCTGCCCTCACCCTTTTCTCTCCCTCCTCGAACCATGATGGGGTTTTCAATATCCTCACCTTCCAGTCCATTCCACCATCTTCCATTATTTCTACGACCACTAGGAGGATGCCACTACCAAACACATCCTCCCCTTCCCTCCCCATTCAGCATTCCAAAGAGACTGTTCCCTTGGTGACACCTTAATCACCTCGAATATCTGCTCCCCTTCCCATAGCACCTTCCCATGCAAGTGCAGGAGATGCATTACTTGTCCTTTACCTCCTCCCTTCCCACCGTCCAGGGCTCCAAACACTTCTTCAAGGTGAAACAGCGATAAACCAGTACTTCTTCCAATTTAATATAGTGTATTCACTGCTCTCGATGCAGTCTCCTTTACACTGGGGAAATCGAATGCAGATTTGCTGAATACCTCCATGCAGTCCAGAAGCATGAGCCTGAGCTTCCCGTCGATTGCCATTTTAACCCCTTTCCACTCCTACTGTATCCTCTCTGTCCTCAGCCTCCTACACTGTTCCAATGAAGCTCAATAGAAGCTTTACAGCCTTCCAGACTCAACATTGAGTTCAACAATTTCAGATCATAATCACTGCTTCCATTTTTTCGGACAGTGCTGGGAATAATTCTGCTTTTGACATTTACAGCTCTTGTAGACCCATATTTTATCTCTTTACTTGTCCCATTACCACTTCCTTTTGACTTGCCCCGTCATCCTTTTTGTCATTTAATCACTCCTGCCTTCCACTCTATGACAGATCTTCCCTTTTGTTCTTTCCTCCTCTTTCCTCTTTCTCTGCCCCTGTACTTGCTTAAAACATGTTACATCTCTAACTCTGCCAGTTCTGACATGAGGTCAACGAACTGAAATGTTAACTCTGTTCCTCTCTCCACAGATATTGCCTGGCCTACTTAGTATTTCCAGAATTTTCTGTTTTTATTACTCATTATAGATTTCCTTTTTGTGTTTACTTTCAGATGCACCAGAAAGAAAGAGAGGCTTCTCTTAAAGAAGTGATACTTATGGAAAAAATGAAGCACCCCAACATTGTTACATTTTTGGATTCATTTGAAGGTCTTTAGTTGTCTGAAAGAAAAGCCAAATACTTCAGATTTTTAGTTGTCTGCTGGTTTAAAATAATAGTAGTCATAATATGAACCAAGAAAGTCACTAGTGACCCATCTCCCCATCACTTTGTTCCTCAGAAAGTTCCCTAATCCGCTTAGCTCTGGGCCTCTATCGATAGTCTGCCCTGCCATGAGATTTTGACAGAGCTAAGACTCAGTACTATCCCTTCTCCCTTAGCTTCCTCTGCAACATTAAGATGCTATTAGGAAGTAGAGCTAACTCAGAATCCTTAAGGTATGTAAAGTGTTGCATTGAAACTATAAATTAATGCCTTCAATGTTATGGACTTCAACATGTAATCTAGGTTGACACTTCAGGGAGCACTGCATTGTCAGAAGTCCTAAACAATTAAGTATTTTTACTTTTCTTGTAAAGGAAGACGAGGAGGAGCAGGATTGCCTCTTCAGTCAACACAAGGAAAGTATTGGCCTCCCATGCCCTATGTTCCCTTCTGTAGCTATCCATCCCTCAAGACCCTCCCAGAACCCCGTTCATCACAATTACCTTCAGCCTGGTGAATCAAGGGTTGCCCAATTGTCTGGAGGCCAACTACCACTTCCTGCCGGCAGCATATTAATGAGGCCTGGGAGTTAGAAATAGCCTGGGCCTGTTTTCTGCTGTAGCAGGTGAGTTTCTAACTCATCCTGCTCTCCCCCACCTCCGCCCACCCCCCCCCCCCTCCCTCACACCCCAACCTACCTATGCAAAAACTGCCCAGAATTAAAATCAACTCCATGATCGGTGGATGGAAAGGGCTTGTTGGTTGAATGTCTTTTCTTGTTCTATGCTTTCTTAAAATCCATTTAGAGATGTACAGATAAAGCAGATATGTTTGCTTATAGGATTCATCTCTAAAAATTGAGGAAATTGGTCTTGGGAATGATTTACAAATGGAATGATTTTCAGCTCTCATTTACAGAGGATCAAAGCCTGTACATAGTAATGGAGTACTGTGATAGTGGTGACCTGATGCGCAGAGTCAACATGCAGCATGGAGTTTGCTTTGCAGAGGAGCAGGCAAGAACTAAATAAGAACTCTGTACTCATTAATTAGAAATTCCAGTAGGGTGTGAAGGTTAAGTGGCCAGATTGTCTTTGGGGTACATGGGGGAGGGAGGTACTATGCCTGAATCCAGCAGGCTTCTTCCTATGCATTCTGCAACCCAGATTCTGATCAGTAAGTGAAGAAAGCCAAGTCTCCCACCTTCTCTGAAGCTACTGATTGCTTTATAGGGGTGGGGCATTGGGGGCGTCCCAGGAATTCCACCTGCTATGATCTCCATAAGTCCAATGGACACTATACCAGTTGAGAGCCTAGTGAGGTCTCAAGAATGCAAGAGTAAGAGGGAATCATATCTCTTCTCCATTCTGGCCATCTTATCCCTGTGGGAAAAGAAAAATATGAAACACCTATTTTTGTCCCCTGACATGCCTTTTGTGCTTTACATCAGACTATGTAAATTATTTCTTTTTGGAACTTGGAAAGGGGTCAACATTGATGGCCATTGCTAGCTGAGAGACTTCTGTTCTGCTCTTCTGACAGCAGAATATGGACTCTAGGATTTTGGAATTAGTTTATATTTATTCACTGTGATTTATTTTTTGACCTTTCTGTACTTAAAATCCCCGCAAAAAACAGTGTTCAGAGCTCCACCCTACACTACATCCAACTTGTACAAAATTCCATTGCCTGCATCTCTTTTTGCACTAAGTTCTGCTTATCTATCACCTTTTCCTCAACACCTCCAGTGGCTTCCAGCCACAATGCATTGACATCAAAATCATTGTCATTGATAACAAATAAGTCACTGTAGGCTTTTAACACCCTTTCACTGTAGCCTTCTCCAGCCCTTTGTAATAGCCGCCAATGCCATAAACTCCTCCAACACTGGATTCCTGTATCTCCGAACACCTGCTATCCCACCTACTGCTCCTCAAGAAGAAGGAGAGCTTTCAGCCATTCCTATCCTGTGGAGCTAGCTTTCTAAATCTATTTTTGGCTGGCTTCTCTTTTCAACCATGCATTTGGTAAGTATCCTAATTCTTTCTCTATTGCTTGGCCTGTGTTTTCCTATATGAAGTGTCTTGGGATGTTGCAGTATATTAAGGAAACTATACAAATGCATTTTGTTGCAGTTGACCAACCACTTAGTTACTAAGATATTGGCCTTGATTTTAAAAGGGGGCGGGAACAATGCATGTGAGCCTCAAAGCTCATTGCACAGCCGGATGGTCTGGAAATCTGGAGGCCTCATTGATCTTAATGGCAGTAGTTTCCAGAGTCCTACTCGACACCAGCAGGATCAAGAATTTGGCAGGAGGCTGCAGCCTAGCAGTCAGTGAAAGTCGAGGCTGGAGGTGATTGGTGGGGGGATGGTGAAGACCATGGCAACCAGGGGCAGCTGGGCCCACAAGGTGTTCTGAGAAAGATAAGTTTAAAAAGCTTGCCTTGGCCTTCCCCTGCCACGACTCTGCAGCCAGATTGCAGATAGTGCGGGACTCCCCTGACTTGAAGTAAATATTATCACTGCACCCAAATGTTAGGTAGGGTCCTACCTGTCTTTAGAGGGAGCCTCATTAATGCTGTCACAAAAATTACAGTGACTGGGAACATGGCAGATTGGAGCCGGGGCTACATGTTTCAAATTTTAACCCATCCCCCATACCATTCTCGCTAGATTACAGAGGTTAAAATACCAACAATTAGATTTTCATAATTAATTGATTTAGTGTGTTAAATATCAAAAATACATGGCTGACATTCCATAACCCTTTTCTAGGTCTTGGACTGGTTTGTGCAAATATGCTTAGGGTTGAAACACATTCATGACAGGAAGATCCTGCACAGAGATATCAAAACACAGGTAAATGTCAGAAGGGCACAAAACTAAGCATGTAATAATAATAATAATCAGATGTATTTAACCCTTTTGGAACTATGGCAGCATTTCTGTGTCATTTTAGAGAATATTTTACGTATAAAACATTTTATGATTCTTCACATTGATATTGTATCAAACTATATATCTCGATAATGTCTACTTAAAAGGCTCAGGTACAGAATTATTCCAAGTAGTTCTAATTGATATATTACTGACATACTGAAACCATTTGGACTGGAATTCGTAAAATTACTCGAGAGAACGGAAAGATTATATAAACTTAATAGACGTGAATACTTTTAAGTAAAAACCATTACAGGTGACTCTATTCTGTGCCTCCCTAGCCCTTTTATTAATATAATGAGAGTTTCCCAAATTGCTATGATCCTAAATTTGTCTGAACTCCTGCACTTTCTGTTCACGGCCTGTAGACTCTCTTGAGTATGGTTTATGGTCCTTTTATACTGGAAATACTGGTTTAATACTGTAACTTCTTATGTTCTTATTTTGGCCTGTGTTTTCCTATATGAAGTGTCTTGGGATGTTGCAGTATATTAAGGAAACTATACAAATGCATTTTGTTGCAGTTGACCAACCACTTAGTTACTAAGATATTTTATATTACTGTTTCCTGGTCACCGTTATGGAAGTCCAAATTTTCTGTCATTTGTGTTTTTCTACTACTTTGATTTCTTTTCTTTGTTTCTTTTGACATGTAGAAGATTTACATGTTCAGTTAAGATATTATACAATGCACACTTTACATTTTGAGAGGGTGCCTCCTGGCATGTAAATTAACATTCCCAGATAGTTGTGCATATCTTGAGACCATTACACATAAAGAGAACTTTGAGGTTGGACGATAAGATTGAGCAGTTATCGAGGCAGGCGGGTGGCTTCTTTTACACAAGCTGTGGCTGACTGCTAGCTGTGATGTTTAATAGGTCTTTTGCTCCTTTGTATGCTTCTCAACCATTCAGTACCTTTCTTTATGATATTTTGATAATTTTATTTACTTTTCCCTCCTTTTCACCTTCCACATTTTTCTTGCATTTGTTATTTGCTTATTCTGCAAGAACAGACCTCCTTGCCAATGCCATTGGTCACCAAGAGTGGTCACCAAGTCTGCAAGAGTGGTCCAGGGGTCTGTTCCTTTGACATTTCACCCCTCCTATTGCCTCTGCTGTAGCCTGGCTGGAAACCACTCCATGGAATTCCAATGAACCGAACTGCAGTGCAATCATCTTTATGTTCCTTTGTTTATCCTAATATGCATTATTAACATTGGCTGGTATATCAAGATATTTTATGTATTCTTATCAAATAATTTTATATATGTCCGCAGAATTTCATATCTAGAATTAAACAATAGTTTTCCACATTGATAAATTAACATAGTTTGCCCAGAACAAAAACTATGGTTGTCATGTCTTAAGCTACTGTGTTTAGCATTGTGAATAAAATAAAATATATTTTTATCCATAGAACATTTTTCTTTGTAATAAAGGAGTGACGGTAAAACTCGGAGACTTTGGAATAGCACGAATGTTGAACAAGTAAGTTTCCATTAAGTAATACCATTGTAGAGTGGGCTTTTAAACCTCCATTTTCTTATGCAAGTTACCTAATAGAAAGGGTACAGAGGAGATTTACCAGTATGTTACCAGGGTTGAGGGACTTAAGTTATAAGGAGAGTTTGGAAAAGTTAGGACTACTCCTTGAAACAAAGAAGGCTAAGAGGTGACCTGATAGAGGTCAGGAGAAGTGGTAGTGTAGTGGTAATGTCGCTAAACTAGTAAGCCAGAGGCCCAGGCTAATGTCCTGGTGGCATGGGTTCAAATCCTACTGTGGCAGCTGGTAGTATTTAAAATTCAATTAACTAATAAAATATTCAATTAATTAATAAAAATCTGGAATTGACAGCTAGTCTCAGTATGAAGCCATTATTGATTGTTGTAAAAATCCATCTAGTTCACTAATGTCCTTTACTGAAGGAAATCTACTGTCCTTACCTGGTCTGGCCTACATTGACTCCAGACCCACAGATTTTTAACTGCCCTCTGAAATGGCCAAACAAGCCATTCAAATGTCAAAGGCAATTAGGGATGAGCAACAAATGTTGGCCTTGCCAGTGATACCCACATCCCTTGAAAGAATAAAAAAAAAGTTTTCAGGATGATAATAGGTTTTGATAGAGCAGCTAGAGAAAAACTATTCCCTCTGCTTAGTGGATCAATAACTATAGGTTATCATTGGCAAAAGATCTGGAGGAGAGTTGAGGAGTTATTTTTTCACTCAGATTCTTGTCAGGATCTGAAACGCTGTATCTGAAAAGGTGGTGGAAGCTGATTCCGAAAATAATTTTACGAGTACAGGTACTTGAGGATGAGATGATAACAGGGTAATGGACAAAAAAGCAGAGGTGTAGTACTAGGCATGAGTGCCCTTTCAAAGAGGCAGCATAGGCAGGGCACACTAAATGACCTCCGTCTGTGCTATAAGTTTCTATGAATCATGATTTTATGTTAATCATCTGCATAAATGGATTACATCCCTTATGGCTTTAAAACTGCACTTTTGCTTTTTGTCTTGCAGAAGCAATGGACTGAACTTTGTTTTGGCGGTGGGGGTCCCAGTGACAGGCCGGAAGGCGGTGGCAGGGGGTGGGGCGGGAGGCAACCCGCCATGGATATTTGTTGAGCCACTGGCCAAATTCAGCAGTGTGCAGGAAATTAACTGCCCGCTGTCGGGTATGCTGTCCCCGATAAGGGACAAGATCCCACCCCAAGAGCTGCCGGACAATCAGTGGGCTGGCAGCTCAGCAGTTCCAGCAGCACCACCGGAAGCCATGGCCACTGCTGGTACTGCAGCAGGCCCAGAGCAGCAACCATGGAGGAGGCCCCAGAAGACAGATGAGTGGGGTTGGGCTTGCTGGGGTCACTCAGGCAGGGCCTGGGGGGGGGGGGGGGAGGCGGGAATGTTGTTACTAAGGGTGGTGGGGAGGGGATTTCAGAGGGAGATGCCCTTGCTGCTGGAGAGGCCCTCTGTGGGCCATAAGGTACCCTATCAGGAGCGCACCCCACCCCCAGTCTGCAGGGAGACCAGCAGCTTTTACTGGGTGGCCTCCCCACATGGCAGAGGGGAGCCCCCCCCCCCCCCCCATCCCCCATGGTAATATACTGGCAGTGGCATGAAGAGGCCCTTAATTGGCCCTTAATTGACCTCTGGGCAGGAATGCTGGCATCGACCTTCCCCACCCCTGGTAAAGTTCTATGGCTTTGGGAAGGCAACAGGAACTCCACCCCCTGCCTTCCCCTTCCATCACCGTTTTATGCAACTCCCCGCCCCCTCCCACCCTGGCTTTCCAGCCCATCCCTCGGCGGCTGATAAAATCCAGCCCAATGTTTAAAATCAATCCTCATTCTGGTATCTTGTTTCCTGAAATTTACAAAGGATTATCACTATGGCTTTATTGATCGGTGGAAAATATTAAAAGCTAAACTAGATTTGTAAAGACTGTAATTATATTTCTACTTTACATATGGAAACAAGATATCAGTTGTATCAGGTAGTATAAATAGCAATTTAAATTAACATTCAACTAGAATGGCCACTTACAGAACCAGATACTCTTTCAATTCCTCTTTACAACCACTTAGAACATAGAACATTACAGCGCAGTACAGGCCCTTCAGCCCTCGATGTTGCGCCGACCTGTGAAACCATCTGACCTACACTATTCCATTTTCATCCATATGTCTATCCAATGACCACTTAAATGCCCTTAAAGTTGGCGAGTCTACTACTGTTGCAGGCAGGGCGTTCCACGCCCCTACTACTCTCTGAGTAAAGAAACTACCTCTGACATCTGTCCTATATCTATCATCCCTCAACTTAAAGCTATGTCCCCTCGTGTTTGCCATCACCATCCGAGGAAAAAGGCTCTCACTATCCACCCTGTCCAACCCTCTGATTATCTTATATGTCTCTATTAAGTCACCTCTTCTCCTCCTTCTCTCTAACGAAAACAACCTCAAGTCCCTCAGCCTTTCCTCGTAAGACCTTCCCTCCATACCAGGCAACATCCTAGTAAATCTCCTCTGCACCTTTTCCAAAGCTTCCACATCCTTCCTATAATGCGGTGACCAGAACTGCATGCAATACTCCAGGTGCGGCCGCACCAGAGTTCTGTACAGCTGCAGCATGACCTCGTGGCTCCTAAACTCGATCCCCCTACTAATAAATGCTAACACACCATATGCCTTCTTAACAGCTCTATTAACCTGGGTGGCAACTTTCAGGGATTTATGTACCTGGACACCAAGATCTCTCTGCTCATCTACACTACCAAGAATCTTCCCATTAGCCCAGTATTCTGCAATCCTGTTACTCCTTCCGAAGTGAATCACCTCACACTTTTCCGCATTAAACTCCATTTGCCATCTCTCAGCCCAGCTCTGCAGCCTATCTATGTCCCTCTGTAACCTACAACATCCTTCGGCACTATCCACAACTCCACCGACCTTAGTGTCATCTGCAAATTTACTAACCCACCCTTCTACACCCTCATCCAGGTCATTTATAAAAATGACAAACAGCAGTGGCCCCAAAACAGATCCTTGCGGTACACCACTAGAAACTATACTCCAGGATGAACATTTGCCATCAACCACCACCCTCTGTCTTCTTTCAGCTAGCCAATTTCTGATCCAAAGCACTAATTCACCTTCAATCCCATACTTCTGTATTTTCTGCAATAGACTACCGTGGGGAACTTTATCAAACGCCTTACTGAAATCCATATACACCACATCCACGGCTTTACCCTCATCCACCTGTTTGGTCACCTTGTCAAAAAACTCAATAAGGTTTGTGAGGCACGACCTACCCTTCACAAAACCGTGCTGACTATCTCTAATGAACTTATTCTTTTCAAGATGATTATAAATCCTATCTCTTATAACCTTTTCCAACATTTTACCCACAACCGAAGTAAGGCTCACAGGTCTATAATTACCAGGGCTGTCTCTACTCCCCTTCTTGAACAAGGGGACAACATTTGCTATCCTCCAGTCTTCCGACACTATTCCTGTCGACAATGACGACATAAAAATCAAGGACAAAGGCTCTGCAATCTCCTCCCTGGCTTCCCAGAGAATCCTAGGATAAATTCCATCTGGCCCAGGGGACTTATCTATTTTCACACTTTCCAAAATTGCTAACACCTCCTCCTTGTGAACCTCAATCCCATCTAGCCTAGTAGTCTGTATCTCAGTATTCTCCTCGACAACATGTTCTTTCTCCACTGTAAATACTGACGAAAAATATTCATTTAACACTTCCCCTATCTCCTCTGATTCCACACACAACTTCCCACTACTATCCTTGATTGGCCCTAACCTATCTCTAGTCATTCTTTTATTCCTGATATACCTATAGAAAGCCTTAGGGTTTTCTTTGATCCTATCCGCCAATGACTTCTCGTGTCCTCTCCTTGCTCTTCTTCTTTCTCCCTTTAGATCCTTCCTGGCTAGCTTGTAACTCTCAAGCGCCCTAACTGAGCCTTCACGTCTCATCCTAACATAAGCCTTCTTCTTCCTCTTGACAAGCTCTTCAACTTCTTTAGTAAACCACGGCTCCCTCGCTCGACAACTTCCTCCCTGCCTCACAGGTACATACTTATCAAGGACACGCAGTAGCTGCTCCTTGAATAAGCTCCACATTTCGATTGTTCCCATCCCCTGCAGTTTCCTTCCCCATCCTACACATCCTAAATCTTGCCTAATCGCATCATAATTTCCTTTCCCCCAGCTATAATTCTTGCCCTGCTGTATATGCCTGTCCCTGCCCATCGCCAAGGTAAACCTAACCGAATTGTAATCACTATCACCAAAGTGCTCACCAACTTCTAAATCTAACACCTGGCCGGGTTCATTACCCAGTACCAAATCCAATGTGGCATCGCCCCTGGTTGGTCTGTCTACATACTGTGTCAGAAAACCCTCCTGCACACACTGGACAAAAACAGACCCATCTAAAGTACTCGAACTATAGTATTTCCAGTCAATATTTGGAAAGTTAAAGTCCCCCATAACCACTACCCTGTTACTCTCGCTCCTGTCAAGAATCATCTTTGCTATCCTTTCCTCTACATCTCTGGAACTATTTGGAGGTCTATAGAAAACTCCCAACAGGGTGACCTCACCTCTCCTGTTTCTAACCTCGGCCCAGACTACCTGAGTAGACGAGTCCTCAAACGTCCTTTCTGCCGCTGTAATACTTTCCTTGATTAACAATGCCACACCCCCCCCTCTTTTACCATCTTCTCTGTTCTTAGTGAAACATCTAAATCCCGGAACCCGCAACATCAATTCCTGTCCCTGCTCTACCCATGTCTCCGAAATGGCCACTATATCGAGATCCCAGGTACCAACCCATGCTGCAAGCTCACCCACCTTATTCCGGATGCTCCTGGCGCTGAAGTAGACACATTTTAAACCAAGCTCTTGCTTGCCAGTGCCCTCTTGTGTCCTTATAACCTTATCCCTGACCTCACTACTCTCAACATCCTGCACACTGGAACTACAATTGGAACACTTGGAATAATATAGTTTTTTTTTTTGCTTTCTTAAATCGGTCATTTTGTGGGAAATAGTTCTCAGGAGATCCTGAGGTAGATTTTCAACTTGCCATCTGGGCATAAAATTGGCACTTTGGATCAAATCCCTTTTATAGAAACTGCCCAGTTTTCAATTCCATAGAAGTTGAAACTTTACCCCCTTTTGTCTGTCTGGATTTCTAGAAAGATTGTATGTAAAAACAGGAATTAAAATTCGTGCTTTTTAAACAAGTGGCTCATAATAGACTCGATGTACATCATAATTTTTAATACCAACAAGAAAATGTCGCTAAGCTACAGACTATCATTTTTATTCTGTTGCTTGACTACACTTTTAGAATATTCTATTGCAAACTCCAATAATCTGTACTATTACTTCTTATTGTCCTTATTTTGATTTGTCACCATGTTAACAACTAAAATCATTGCTGCAAAATCAATTATATGAAAAGATTATATCATGCATAGTTTCTGCAAATTTTGCAAAACTGTAACAATACTATTTTTCACTATTGAAGATAAAAACCCCATGGCCACTGCCATGTTGATTATCCCCAAATTTCCTGCTGTTTATTATTATGAATTAATCTTGCAGAAATAACATAGTTTCAAACACAGTCTTATACGTTGAGATTGCCCTTCATGTCATGTAGCATTACCATGGTGCTGAGTGGGATAGATTAAAAATAGATCTAGCAGCTCAACACTGGGCATCCATAAGGCACTGTGAGTCATCAGCAGCAGCAGAATTTACACCACCACAATCTGTAACCTTATGACAGCCCGGGCTGGATTTTACCAATCCTCTAGAGATGGGCTGGGAGGTGGTGGGTGGGGCAGAAAATGGCAAGTGCCCTCCGGCTTCCTGACACCATGGAATTTTATCAGGGACAGGGAAGGTTGAGGACGGCCTTCCCACCCAGAGGCCAATTGAAGCCCTTAAGTGGCCAATTAAGGGCCACTTAAGGGCCTCTTCCCACTGCCACATGGCGAGGCCACCCAATAAAAGCTGGTGGCCTCCCTGTGGGCTAAGTGTGTTGAGTACCTTGTGGCCTCCGGTGGCAAGGGCTGTCCCCTCGGGAACACCCTCTCTGCCCTCACAACCCCACTCCCCCAACTGGAGTCTCTCTGACTTGACCCTATGAGCCCCTCACACATACCTTTATCCCGGGGCCTCCTCTATGCTGGCTGGTCGGGGCCTGCTGCTGCCCCTGCATTGGCCACCCCCCCCAGTGGCGCTGCTGAACCTGGAGAGCTGCTGGCTGGTAACTCTTGGAGGCAGGCAGTTGATTGCCTGAGTGCCAAAAAATGTGGCGGGGGACCCCAAACAGCCATGTGGTGTTGTCCCTGGCTTTCTGGCCTGGCGTCAGGTCCCTCACTGCGGGCACAAACTTCAGCCCCATATATCCCTCACTCCTCCATCAGCATCCAACTAGGTGACGAACACCGGTTCAGTGTGGAGTGTAAAAGAGAATGCCAGGAGCAACACTCGGCACGCATGAAAATGAGATGCAATCTGCTTAAGCTACAACACAGAACAGCTTGCATGCTATACAGTGGAAGCAGTATGCTATAGACAGTGCTACCAATCTCACAATCAACGGGTCAGGTCAAATCTATTGTCGTTCTACCACATCTAGTCGCAAATGGTGGTGAACAATTGAACAACTAATGGGAGGAAGCTCCATGAACCTCCTCCTGAAGTCCCCACCATTACAAATGCCAGTCATCAACAGGCCCTGACATCATCCCAGTTGTTGTAAAGACCTGGGCTCAAGAACAGGACACGCCTGTAGTCAAGCCGTGCTATGAAACCTACAACACTGCAATCTACCTAACAATGTAGCTATGCCCTGTGCGCAAAAAGTCGGACAAATCCAATTGAGCCAATTACAGCCCTATCATACTTTCAGGCCCAACCATCTTTGGCTCTTTCATTAATGAGCTTTCCTTCATTATAAGGTCAGAAGTAGGACTTCACATCGTTCATTGCACAGTGTTCAGTTCCATTCCCAATACTTCAGATAATGAAGCAGTCTATGCCTCCATGCAACAAGATCTGGACGGCTTCCAGGCTTGGGCTGATAAGTGACTCATAACATTCGCACACACAAGTGCCAGGCAATGACCATCTCTGACTAGAGAGAACCTAACCACCTCGTGTTAAGATTCAATTGCATTATCACCTTGTCAGAACTGAATCAGAATCGACAGTGATAGACTGAGATATAAACCTAAGTGAATTTAAGAGAATTGCTTTCTTGGAGGAACTGAAGGGAACTCTTTATTTGTAATTATGTTTATCTAATTTTATCACTAGCCTTGGTGAGCAAATGGCATTATCATCATGAGTTACCCACCTGGGACAGGGTCACTAATGACCAGAAACTCAACTGCACTAGCCACATAAATGCCATGGCTACTTGAGCAGGTCAGATTCTGGGTATTCTGCAGTGAGTGGCTCATCTTCTGACTAGGGATAGGTGCAACACAGGCATTTGACAAAATTATTGACTCAGCCACGGACATGGGAATCTGTATATAAAGTGTATAGCCATTTTAATGTCATCAAGACACTATCCAATTTGGAACACATTTCTCCCTATAAATAAAGTAGCTAAGCATACAAACATCAATGGAGAACAGCACATTGTATTAGCTATCTAGCAAGCAAAATGGTATTCAATGCCAATGCAAATTACCTTTGTTGACAGAATAGAGCTAGCTACACCATGTCATGGGATAGTATGTGGACCTTATCAGATGACCTCTGTGGATTCACACTGTGTCAGGAGTGCAAATATATCCAATAAACCACGAAATTCAAGGAGAGGATTGTTATTGTGGTTATTGAAGTGAGGCAGTAGAAAAGCAAGAAATAGGAAGACAGACTATTTAGCACATTGCTGTTTGTCACAAGACAATTTAACCTGTGGTCAATGTTTGTGCAACTTCTCCAGCTGCTCGTAATATGTGTCTGAAGACAGATAGCCAACAAAAAGGCAGCAATCTCTAAATCAGAAGAATTTTATAGGATGGAGCAGACAGTACTTCAGAAGAGTCATGAAAAACAGAAAAGCAGAGTGGGACAGGAAAGGACAGAGAGATTAATGGTAGGTAGCCAAGACTAGTTTATTCATCTTGACAGGCTGTTAAACAGAATCTCTCAGGGACAAAATGTAATTTGCTCACCAAAGCTAGTGACAAAGATAAACGCAGTTGCAAATAAAGAGCTCCCTTCAGCTCCTCCAATAAGGCAATTCTCTTAAATTCACATGTCTATATCTCAGTCTATCATTGTCGATTCCAATGCAGCTCTGACAAGATAATTATTAATAAAAAGCTTTTCTGCAAAACATTAAGTGGTTGTTACTGCATGTATTATTCAATTGCAAACTGTTTAGTCACTATCTGTAAGATTGTACTCCAGACTAACTAATTTATGTCCAAGCCAAATCTCTTAGCTGTTAGCAAAGTTGCAGTTATAACATAATGTAATTACATGACACAGACAACTTTCAAATGACATTGGCCACTCAAATTATCTGCCCACAAACTGGATAGTAAATGATGCACATTGTAGTTACTGATCTTTGAAATACTTTTAAATTGTGTACCTTAATCCAATTCACAGCAAAAAGATCAGTTAATGACTGTTTCTAACATGGTCATTGAAACATAATAAATTTTTACTATGTCTTTCCTGAAAGTTTTTAAAACTGCAAATGCAGCATGTATTTTGTTAAAGAATCGTAGACAGTTCATCATAGATTAAAGTTTATTAAAGTTATCCATTACATTGTATGTACTAACTATTGTATATGGGTCAGCAACATCCTGTTTTTCACCAATATCACACAGTCCCAATACACCGTACTCTTGTATTCATGAGGAACTTACAGTGCTGACTTCTGGATATTCCTTGGATTTTCTTGCCTGTTTTTCCCTCAGTACAAGTTCTGGAACAATATGATTCCAAATGGATAGCAGTGGAATTGTGACATTTATATAGAAATAAAAGTCCAGAAACTTTCAACATGTCACTGAGCTTGTGTCCCAAGTGAAAGTAGAGTGTGCCAGAGCATAGAAATCAAGACATTCCCTAAGTGACTTTTGCCATTTTAAAATGAGTTTACATAACACAAGTTTTAAAAAAATAACCTAGCTGCTAAGTTATTTTAAAACACGAGGTTAAAGGCTCAGAGCAGGGATGTCCAACCTTTTTTCAGTGGGGGGCCATGTTACAATTTTTGTGTTACATAAGGGCTTGTTAATAACAGCTTGTTATTCAATATTTTTAAATATTGTGTTGTGCTTTAAACCAATTAAACAGCTAATTACTTTCACATTATATTTTACTCTTAAGAGGCATGTGATTTTACATTAAAAGGTAAACTGGAATTCAAAGTAGTTTGAAAAAATGTCAGGTAATTTATATTATATCATATAATTTTGTTGCTGGTATCTTTTTATTTTAGTTTTATTTTATGCTCTTCTTCTAGTACCATGGAGTTAGCGCGTACACGTATAGGAACACCATACTATTTATCCCCTGAAATATGTGCGAATCAACCATACAATAACAAAACGTAAGTGTAAAATGTGTTGTCACAAACAGCTTGCATTTATATCGTGGTCTGTAACAAAAACTGGACTTTGTTGTCGAATCGAATTTTGATTTGGTGCTCATTCATTTAACACTGAAGATTAAAAATGACTGCAATTCTGGTGCTTATACCATATTGGAAGTTTAATCAATTATAGGCTGGAGAGAGGAGTAATTCAAACTTAAACAATGCTGTCATTGTACATGACTGACAATTCCTTTTAAATTTAAATGGTCAAATATTCAGAATCCAGAAAGCTCTTGATAAGTCATTTCTAATGTATAAAAGAGGAAGTTTTGTTAAAATCATGAGTCAACATGGAGATTATTTGTATCCACCTGCAACTTGTCGAGGCTTCTCACAGAGCATGGAGACCATTCTGTCAAGCAGGAAGTGAATGGCCAGATCCATGAGCAGGGCAGTGTAGCCCACCATGGTAACTCACACTGCTATCATCTTGGCAGAGTAACTTGAATGCTGAGACGCAATCCCAGGAGAGTGGCACCGGCTGTCCTCTTTCAGGATGAAAGCATGCCTGCACACCCAACATCCACTCTGCCAGTGATCTTGTCAGGAACACACAGCCAGCTGGGCCAGTCCATGCCAAGAAGTTGCAACCGGTAGTCAGGTCCTCAGGGTCAAGAGCTGCTCAGGATCACCTATCATTGTGATCTGACATGTTCTCCAAGGAAGCTCAACAACTCTGCACCCCTCAAGCTGTAGCCACTGGGCATACACCACATAGGAGCACTAGGACAGGTAATCGAGCACAAAAGATGGGCTCGAGGGGATTGCTCAAGGGCAATTCTTAATTTTTCTAGTTAACTGTTATTCAAATCTCATAGGCATTGTTGAAGTTAAGTTTATACTTTCTGCATTGGTGCTGGTGTTCATATTGGTAATCAGTTGAGGCCATGACTCTGGAGGCTTGATAGAAGGAAGCCAAACTGATGGTGGTGATAAGGATTGTGCAAATTGTAACTGGTTGTAACTGAAACCTCATTGTTATGTGAACTGAATACTGTAATCTTGCACATGCCTCCATGAGTTTACTCCTATTTTTCAAAGGCAAATTGATACGTACTCTAGTGTGACAAGGCTAATTATGAGCAGGCTGATGGCGGGGGGTGGGTGTGCATAAAATTGAGTGGGAGCCGGTGGGGGGGGTGGGGGGTGCGGGTGGTGTTGGGGGGCGTTCCCAACCCCCTATTGCCCCTGCTGCAATTTTCCGGGGGCGCGGCAGCAAGAAACGACCCTTCCGCCCCAGGTCAATCAAGGCCCTTAAGTGGCCAATTAACTGCCACTTAACGGCGTCCTCCCGCCGCTGCAGGTATTTTACCCTTGGAGGCCAGACAGCAAAGGCCCCAAGAACCCCGCCTGGTAAAACCAGGCAGTCTTCTTGCGGGCTGGGGATGGGCCCTCCTGATCGGGCACCCTGTGCCTGACAGAGGGCTTCCCCCGAAGCCCCAACCACCCCCACTGCACAACAATTCCCCCCCCCCCACAACAAACCAACCCTCCTTGCCTCGCCAAGGCCTGGCTGATTGTCCTCGGTGAGGCCCTAAAAACTTACCTGAGTTCTGGGGCCGTCCTTCCTGTTGCCTCTGATGACTGGGTGTAGTCCCAGCAGTGGACATCGTTCCCAGTGGCACTGCTGGGACTATGAGCTGCCAGCCCACTCAAGGAAATGGAAGTCCTGCCCAAGACCAATTTAGGGTCTGGGGAACGAAAAATCCCAGTCTGGTTTCCCAGGCCCGGCAAGCAAACAATGTTTCATAATGGAGTTCTTAAAAAAATTGAAACACATCATACTGTCCGTGTTCGTAGGCTAAGTACACTTTTCTGACTAGAAGTTTCTCTGCAATTTCCCTTAAATCCATTACGTCACTAAATCCACTTTCTTCCATCTCTACAATATTTCCCATATTTCCCCTTGTCAAAACTCTAGTCCATAACTTCACCAAAGCTTTAACTCAACCAAAATTCTGCAGCTCATGCGTCCTAAACCTCATTAAGACCCACACATTCCCATCACCCTAGTTTTTCCAAGTTTCACTGGTGCCTGTGTCACAATTGGTTGATTTCAAAATTCCCATCCTTGTCTCCAAATTACTTCAAAACTTTAGGCAATTCTACCTTAGTGATCTGCTCCTGTATTACATCCTTGCACGCACCCTCCACTAATCTAACATCGAACCTCTCCTCACTCTTCACTTCTTCAACGCCACCGTTGGTTGCACCTATTTCAGCCACTTTGTTCTTGTATTTTGGAATTCTCGACCCAGCCCCTTCTGCCTTGCCATCTGTCTGCTTGTTTAGATAAGCCTCTTCGAAAACCCTTCTTTTCAATTGTTCCTTAATTTCTCAATCCTAGCCATCCTATTTCTCTTCCCTTTCCTCATGCTCAGTGTCAAATTATCCCCTGTGTTGAAAGGCACTCTTCCATATGAAAAGTGCTACATAAATGGAAGTTTCAGTTTTGGGAGGCTTTTTGAGGACAAAAAATTTAGATTCAAGAAGAATAAGAAGTCACAAATGCATCTGTAAAGGCAATGAGGCCTTTAAGTCTTCATCTGTTGTTAATAACTGTTTGATTCTACATACAGCATGTAAGTATTATTTTTTTATTTATTTAGAGATACAGCACTGAAACAGGCCCTTTGAGTCTGTGCCAACCATCAACCACCCATTTATACTTATCCTATATTCCTACCACATCCCCACCTTCTCTATATTCCCCTACCACCTACCTATACTAGGGGCAATTTATAATGGCCAATTTACCTATTAACCTGCAAGTCTTTGGCTGTGGGAGGAAACCAGAGCACCCGGCGAAAACCCACGCGGTTCACAGGGAGAACTTGCAAACTCCACACAGGTAGTACCCAGAATTGAACCCGGGTCACTGGAGCTGTGAGGCTGCAGTGCTAACCACAGCGCCACTGTGCCACCCTATTTACATAGGCTCTGCTAAAATTAGAGTGTAACATTCAGAATATAGGCAGAAGCTGTAATGTTAGAGTGTGAAGATGCTTCTATGTCATTGTAAAGGTACCTTGCCTGTTTGAATAATGGCAAATCATATTTAAATGGAATATGTTTCAGAGAGAGGCACAATTTTAATGTTATTCAATGAATTAACCCAGTTTCAAATTTAATACCTTAAAATGTGTACACAGTAAGTCAAGCTATATGAAAATCCTTGTTGGAATAATTCATAACTAGGCCAAATTTTGTAGTGAAGAGGAGGCACAATCTGAACACTATTTATGCCTCAGTATAACCTTTTGTATATGTAAACTCTCTTGCTTTGTTGTGCATATAATCATTTTTGTTTTATTTTAGTGATATTTGGTCTCTTGGATGTGTCCTATATGAGTTAGCCACTCTGAATCATCCAGTAAGTACAGTAATCATCAGATGCAATAGCAAAGGTGCATTCTTAAGGGCAGCTTAGTGCAGTAGAAAACCAATATCCACCATAAATTCAAGAATAAGAGTTTTGAGCATGTATATGTAAATATATGCAATGTATCAGAAGACACCCTAGTAATACTCACCTATCTGGGACAAGGTTTTAAATAATTTTACTTTACCCAGATTTGGCTGATCTTCAACAACCGCAACCATCTTTCTTTGTGCTAGGCATGACTCCAGCAGTGGAGACTTTTTCCCTGATTCCCAGTGACTTCAATTTTACAAGCAATCCTTGATGCCACACTTGGTCAAATACAACCTTGAAGTCAAGGGCAGTCACTCTCACCTCACCTCTGCAGTTCAGTTCTTTTGCCTATGTTTGGACCAGGACTGTAACGAGGTCTGGAGCCAAGTGACCCTGGTGGAAGCCAAATTGAGCATCAGTGAGCAGGTTATTGCTGAGTACGTGCTGCTTGATAACACTGTTGACAACACTTTCCATGACTTTGCTGATGGTGCAGGAATTGGCTGGATTGCATTTGTCCTGTGGTACAATTTACATACAATTGGACAACCTCTGAAATTTGGAGCACCATAATTTGCAAGTTTAGATGGATTGGAGTGCATTTCCACAGGGGTTTTCTGCTAGTCCTCCATAACTTTGGAAGAGTTGTGTAAACTTTAAAAAGCAGCGTAAACACTTGTGGTGAACGAGCAGGGACACCCCATGGATATTCACCCCACACTGTACCATGGAAAGTGTACATATCTGTGTGATAATGCTCCAGATTTTGAAGTAAAGCAGAGTGGGACTTTTTGCAGCTCATCTAATCTTTTACATTTGCCTATTTGTACCCCATGTACTGGGCAAGGCTTCAGATTTGCATTGGTGTCACTGTCATCCCTGCTTCTGGGAATACGCTGTGGTAGCGGGAAGATGTTGACCCTCCCTCCCTATGCCTTCTGTTGCCATTTTAGAAGCCCTCCCCACTCCCATCCCATCTCCAGAGGGCTGGTAAAATTCAGCCCAATGGCTCTGACTGCCCTTATGTATACCATTTGTATGGTGTTGTCAGCATGATTGTAATATTTTGCAGTTAAAAACTAATTTGTTTCCTAGATTGCATGACCTGTACATTTTATTCTAGAAACATATAGGTGAGGCTGAAACAATCTCATAGTATAATTTATGTTTGCTATGGATAAGTCCTAATAAGATATTATGAAATGGCAGTGCGCACTGGATGCAGCAAACGTTATAGCCGTTGGCAACATCCTGGCTGTAGTGCTGAAGATTCATGCACAAGAACTAACCGTGCCTTTAGCCAACCTGTTCCAGTACAGCTACAATGCTGACATCATTGTCCAGGCATGTGCTGACCACAGGACAAATGCAATCCAGCCAATTCCTGCACCATCAGCAAAGTCATGGAAAGTGTTGTTAGCAGTGTTATCAAGCAGCACGTACTCAGCCATAACCTGCTCACTGATGCTCAATTTGGCTTCCACCAGGGTCACTTGGCTCCAGACCTCATTACAGCCCCGGTCCAAACATGCGCAAAAGAACTGAGTTGCAGAGGTGAGAGTGACTGCCCTTGACTTCAAGGTTGTATTTGACTAAGTGTGGCATCAAGGATTGCTTGTAAAATTGAAGTCACTAGGAACCGGGTAAAAAGTCTCCACTGGCTGGAGTCATGCCTAGCACAAAGAAAGATGGTTGCGGTTGTTGAAGATCAGTCATCTCAGCCCCAGCACATCACTGCAGGAGTTCCTCAGGGCAGCACCCTAGGCACAACCATCTTGAGGTGCTTCATCAATGACCTTCCTTCCAACATAAAGTCAGAAGTGGGGATGTTTGCTGATGATTTACACAGTGTTCAGTACCATTCGCAACTCCTCAGATACTGAAGCAGTCCGAGTCTGCATGCAGCAAGACCTGGACAACATCCAGACTTGCTCTGATAAGTGGCAAATAATACTTGTGCCACACAACTGCCAGGCAATGATCATCTCCAACAATACAGAGTCTAACCACTTACCCTTGAGATTCAGTGGTATTACCATCATCAAATCCCCCAATATCAACATCCTGGGGGGTGGGGGTCACCATTGACGAGAAACTTAATTGGACCAGAAGTGTAAATAATGTGGCTACAAGAGCAAGTCAGAAGCTGGGAATTCTGCGGTGAGTGACTTACCTCCTGACTCCCCAAAGTCTTTCTACCGCTTAGAAGGCACAAGTCAGGAGTGTGGTGGAATCTTGGCTGAATGAGTTCAGCTCCAACTGTGAAGGAATCCGGCCACAATATGGGTTATAATGTGAAAAGAGTTATTTTCCCATGAATTAGGGATTAAAAATTAAATACATGATTAATCTGCCTGAAAGCTTAAAAGAAGATCATAGGCATGTCTGTGACAATCACGCTGTAAGACCCTGATAACACAGGTTTTATAAACAATCACGTAAGCTACCACAGTGTACAAATTGATAACATGGATTTCTGCAGATGGACCTACGTCACTGTCACCTGAATCCAGGAAACTGAGTTAGAATCTTAAAACATAGTTGGGTGACTAGGGAAATTGACCAGCATTTGCACTTCCAACTTCCTGCTGGCTCAGCTTTTCTTAGAAATTAAAGAAGGTGGATCTTAACCGGAAATTAACCGTTATACAGCCTTATTTGGGAAATAAGGGGGATGCATCTACTTGCAAAAAAGGTAACCCCCTATATATAAAAAAAATCGTTATGCAGCTTAGAAAAAGAATAAATATTGGAACTACACAGTGGATCTTTAGATTCATTGGACTTGCTCCAACGTGTCTCACAGGGGTGAGGCCTTATCTGGGGCACAGGTATCTCACTAAAATTTGTAGCCTTCTACTCAGGGATTTAAGGTAAATGTTACTTTAAATGTTGATGGATATCTTAAATATTTTCTGTAACAATATTTATAAAAATTGGATTTTCTACTAGAAACAAGATTACACTTTATTTCTTTTCCTAGAACTATTAACGTTGCAATTGACAGTACCACCAATTGTGAATTGCATGTTCTGTTCTTTAATAAACTTCTATATAATTTAGAACTTACGTTGTCTCACATAGTCTTCTGTATCACTAACTCGAGAATTTGTCTCCGTACACTCTTTGGTGGGGAGGTACATTACTGAGGAGAGATCCCTGGACGCTTATATTATCCGGGTTGTTATAATCTGGCTAAAAGGTGTTAAAAAGGCCACCTGGAGGATGGTAATATTCTCAGCTGGTTCCTTTCCTTTAGGGAGAGTTAGATCAGTTCTTCAGATCCATTCAAGTGTTGTGAGATCTCTCTTTCTCAACTTTATGTCAGAGTGATTATCTGAGAAGTACGTCAGATATGGGATAGCCCCAAAAGGGGATAGGATTATAATCCACTTCAATTCATGCCCCATGTTGGGCTCCATTCACACCCTCCACCACCGGCGCAGCGTGGCAGCAGTGTGTCCCATCTGCAAGATGAACTGCAGCAACTCACCAAGGCTTCATTGACAGAACCTCCAAAACCTGTGACCTCTACCACCTAGAAGGTCAAGGGCATCAGGTTCAAAGGAATACCACCCCTGCAATTTCCTCCCCCAAGTTAGCCACCATCCCGACTTGGAAATATCTCGCCATTCCTTCATCGTTGCTGGATCAAAATCGTGGAACTCTATATGTAACAGCACCGTTAGAGTACCTTCACCACCACCTATTCAAGGGCAGTTAGGGATGGACAAATAATGCTGGCCTTATTAGTGATGCTCACAAACCCGTAAATGAATAAAACAAAACGAAAGAAATGCTGGCTTTGCCAGTGACTCCCACAACCTGTGAATGAATAAAAAAAGGCTCATTTTGATTTCACAGATCGTATGCCAAATACTGGAAAATATGGATTTGAGTTCCCCAGGCTAATGAACAACAAGTTTATTCCTGGGTTTGATTTTGTTGTTGGTACATTTGTTCCTACTAAAACCCATGTTTTACTCCTTAATTGTGATTTCTGGGCATAGGGATGTAAGAGAGAGTAAAAGTAGAATTGATTTCAGAATGAATGTAACAAAGACAATAAATAAAAATTCAAACTTGGAAGATTGTTTTTAATTGTATCTTCATCACTTTATTGTGAAAATGATTTCAGTAATTTTTTTCAGTTTGAAGGCAATAATTTGCATCAGTTAGTGGTGAAGATATGTAGAGGTCGCTATGCCCCGATCAATCCCAGATACACCTATGACTTGAGGATCTTATTGGCCCAGATGTTTAAAGTTAACCCCCGTGATCGACCATCCATCAACTCAATTTTAAAAAAGAAGTTCTTGGAAAAGCGTATTAGAAAATACCTAAGCCCGGAGGTAGGTTTCTGTTCTTTTAAATTTTATTTGGAGTATGAATTAATTTCAGTCCACCTACAGTAAGTTTTATCTAATGTACCTTTTTAAATAAGAATGTGAGAGAAATAATATCACAGTGAGTGAAATCTTGTTCCTGATCTTCATTTTGGTCATATTTCCTGGCTGTAAAATAAACAAAATTCTTTGTCTTTGAATCTTTCCAAAAAAATTGCAGCTAATAAAAGAAGAATTTAGCCATACAGTCATTCATAGAAAGAAGTCACCTCTACTGAGACCTACTGCAGCTACCTCACGACCAGGTAGAACAAGGCTGATCTTAATGTTAACCATTAAAATAAAAGCAAAATACTGCGGATGCTGGAAATCTGAAATAAAAACAAGAAATGCTGGAACCACTCAGCAGGTCTGGCAGCATCTGTGGAAAGAGAAGCAGAGTTAACGTTTCGGGTCCGTGACCCTTCTTCGGAACTGACAAATATTAAAAATGTCACAGGTTATAAGCAAGTGAGGTGGGGGTGGGGCAAGAGATAACAAAGGAGAAGGTGTAGATTGGACAAGGCCACACAGCTGACCAAAAGGTCATGGAGCAAAGGCAAACAATGTGTTAATGGTGTGTTGAAAGCCAAAGCATTAGTACAGAAAAGGTGTTAATGCACTGAATATTGAACAGCAGCAAGTGCAAACATGAAAAAAAACAGTGGGTAACGAAACTGAACAAACTAAGATGAAATGAAATAAATGCAAAAAAAGTTGTAAAAAATGTAAAAAAGAAAAAACAACTAAAAATGAAAGTAAAATGGGGGGCTGTCATGCTCTGAAATTATTGAACTCAATGTTCAGTAAGGCAGGCTAAAGTGTGCTACATTGGGGAGACCAAGCGCAGACTGGGTGACCGCTTTGCGGAACACCTCCGCTCAGTCCGCAAGCAGGACCCTGAGCTTCCGGTTACTTGCCATTTCAACACTCCCCCCTGCTCTCATGCTCACATCTCTGTCCTGGGATTGCTGCAGTGTTCCAGTGAACATCAACGCAAGCTCGAGGAACAGCATCTCATCTACCGATTAGGCACACTACAGCCTGCCGGACTGAACATTGAGTTCAATAATTTCAGAGCATGACAGCCCCCCATTTTACTTTCATTTTTAGTTTTTTTTTCTTTTTTCTTTTTTTCTTTTTTACATTTTTTACAACCTTTTTTTTGCATTTATTTCATTTCATCTTAGTTTGTTCAGTTTGCTTACCCACTGTTTTTTTTCATGTTTGCGCTTGCTGCTGTTCAATATTCAGTCCGTTAACACCTTTTCTGTACTAATGCTTTGGCTTTCAACACATCATTAACACATTGTTTGCCTTTGCTCCATGACCTTTTGGTCAGCTATGTGGCCTTGTCCAATCTACACCTTCTCCCTTGTTATCTCTTGCCCCACCCCCACCTCACTTGCTTATAACCTGTGACATTTTGAATATCTGTCAGTTCCGAAGCAGGGTCACTGACCCGAAACGTTAACTCTGCTTCTGTTTCCACAGATGCTGCCAGACCTGCTGAGTGCTTCCAGCATTTCTTGTTTTTATTATTATTAATGTTAACCATGATGGGCTCTACAGATGAGCTATGCCCCACTATTGCCCCTGTGAAAAGGAGTGAAAAGTCATTGGGGGTAATTTTGACTTTGTGTGACAGTGTAGAATGAGTGATAGTGGATCGGCAGCCTGTCTTACATTTCTCTTTATTTTGATTTCCACTGATTTCAGGAACAAAGCTGTAAAACTGAATTCATCTTAACTACATCTCCGGTTGCAATTTAGTTGCTAAAAGAATCTGGACAGCCACTTATGTATTTATTTTTGAATATTGGCACATGTCCTTCTTTTCTCAAGCTATAAGCTCCTGCTTCCCCTATGACCTCTTTGGAACATGCACACACCAGCTGGGAGAATAACAAACTACCTCCTCTGGGGTTTCTATCAATGCTGCTCTTGAACAGCTAAGAGGACATAGGCAAGAATGGTCCACTTATAACTCTGTTTCTGTTTTAGGAAGCAACTGGCCTGATCTTTAATGCATCAGTGCAGACTCAATGGGCCGAAGGGCCTCTTCTGTACTGTATTATTCTGTGATTCTGTGATCTAAGTAACCCCTTTTATGCTGCCATGCCTGAGATTGATAACTCAGCTGTCTGGTGAGCTCTGACACTACCCTGTGCCCCATTGCTCTACACTGCTGTGCATTGGAGCTGTTTTTCATATAATGCCCTTTTAGAACACAACTTGGTTTGCCATTTACTCAACAGTAAACTAATATATCAGCTTCAGAACTTTAGAAGCTTTTGGAAAACTTGATGTCCAAATTGATTTTATTAATTTATGTGGGTGTTTTCACAAAACTAGGAATTGATATATTAAAATTTACAGCAGATAGCTTGGATATTGGGAATTTAAGAAAAAATAAAGTATTTTCAATAATTTTTTTTATTGTGGTCTTTACCCTCAAGCTCCAAAGATTCAGAAAGCTAAATGTGAAGTGAAGCGGCCACCAAGGCCACTGATGAATAAAAAGCAATCACCAGCTCATTGTGAATGGAAACCGTTAGCGGTGATCAACAGGTCAAATATCAAGGTGTGGTATAATGAATATGCTTGTACTGACATGAAACTTACTCAGATACTGAGTGTATTAATTATCAGAAACTGTCGCTCTCTCAGACAGACAGGAAGGGAGGTGGTATGGTGGAATTACCTAGTGGAATTTCCTGAATACATCTCATATACATCTAATACAGAATCCATATCAGACAGGTCTTATTTGAGTTTTCTCTTTTCCCCTCTACAACGCCAGTGAGTATTAACTGTCTCAGTTTTGCTCAGTTGGCTGTCTCTCTTGCCTCGGGCTCAAGCTGCTGCTCCAGATCTTGAGCATATATAGTGAGCTGATACTCCAGTGAAGTGCTGTTGGAGGTCTGTGCTGTCAGATCTATCGACCTTTGGATGAGATGTTAAACCAAGAATATAGCTGTCTGTTATGATGAATTCAAGAAAAAAAGAAAGACATTGGGATGAATTTTACCGGTCCTTGACGCCGTGTGTTGTGACGCAGTGGCCGGTAAAGCTCTGCAGGGAGAGGCCTGCCACGACCCACAACATTGAGAAGGGCCCACCGCACATTACCGGTGGCAGAGGGACCTCAGTGCGGCCCCCCTGGCGGTGGGCCCTTCATCTCCATATGTAAAATAACATTAATGATATTCAAATTTACTTACCTGCAGGCGGCAGCCGTCTCATGCCGATTTTACGGCCTCTGTTTGGCCTTCGGAACTCTGCACAGAGTTCTGAGGTGAGAACCTGTTGGGAGTAGGGAGGAATAAAATTTTCAGGGTGGGAGGGGTGGAGGAGTGGGGAAAACAATTTTGATTGGATGTGGGGATGGTGGGAAGGGGTTGAAGGGCAAAAGATTGAAGGTGGGGGAGAATGTTCGGGTATATGAGAAATCTATTGTTGGTCATTTCGGGCAATGAAATGACCATTGGGAGAGTTGGGGAAGGGCCTCCATCACTTAATTTTCTATTTAATAAAAATGA
Source organism: Heterodontus francisci (assembly GCF_036365525.1). Classification (NCBI taxonomy): domain Eukaryota; kingdom Metazoa; phylum Chordata; class Chondrichthyes; order Heterodontiformes; family Heterodontidae; genus Heterodontus; species Heterodontus francisci. The sequence goes on along the minus strand of NC_090376.1, from coordinate 30,953,524 downwards.
CAACTGATGTCCCTTTAAAAATTAAAATTAATTGTAAGGACTTAAAGCCCTTTAAAAATGGCGCCGCGGCGCTGGACTCCATTGCCGGCGATGTGGTGGCCGCCCCTACACGTCATCGGGGGCGGCCGCTCCACCCCCACCATTTAAATGAGCCCCCGCGCGAAATAATCACTGGGGCTCCTTGGCAGCCCTTCCGTGTCAGAAGGCCACTGAGTTGAAAGCATGCCACTGAGGAACGCAGCGTGTGATTAAAATTCAGCCCATTGTAATTAAATAGTGCCTTTCACGACCTCAGGATATCCCAAAGCACCTTACAGCCAATGAAGTACTTTTAAATTATAATCACTGTTACAATGTCAGAAAAGTTAGGTGGATCTTAAATATCCATGCCAATACTTGAAGAATTGCAGGAAGCTCTCCCATTGTCCTGGTTAACATTCCATATTAAAGTAACATGATCAGTTCATTCAGCTCATTGCTGTCCATGGATCATGCTGGGTGCAAAATTGTTGTCATGATTGACTACAGCAGTCACTACACATTGTATGTGAAGTGCATTGGTTTTAGTTTTTTTCAACACTATTAATACTAGCTAGCTCTTCCAAAGCGAGACTTTATGTGTTCACTAAAGAGGATACACACTGCTTTCCATCATCATAATGCAACAGCGTAGTCTTTTTTGAGGTGGAAGTTAGACAAAAATTACTGCCATTGAGAAACTCAAAAGATAGTTTGTTTTATTTCATATGTGTATACGTTGTGAATGTAGGGTACAAGTCTTATTAAAAATAAATCCATAAAAACAGTTTCCAATTCTATAAAATATTTTCTTTAGCAATTTAACCATCTATCAGCGGCAAAGCCTGCATCTCCCAAGATCGAAGGACAATATGGACACTACCATGGTTATCTAGATTACATGGAGAGAAGATCAAATGACCACATATCTCCACCTATGCCTCATTATAACTACCTAATTGAAGATTACAGACAGAGAGTGAATCGTGATCCAATTCAGTGGTACACATCTGTATTCTGTTCCAATTGTATTTGTGAAAAAAATGAATGTTTTTTGACCATTAAGGCTAAAATCTTTGGAAGCAAACATTTTTTGTGCAGTTTTTTTGTTTTGGAAGCCAACAAAGTACAGTAGTCCATCAGTAAATGTTTCAGTCATCATTTTCAGCAGATTCCTAACCATTGAATGAGCAGTTGACCAATATTTTCTTAAAACAACTGGAGCTGTTCCACTGATAAATGATGGGGAGAAGCCTGCTGGGGAACTAACTTCAATATAAACAAAGGTGTCCCTCACATTTTTAGCTCCTTGCCTTTGGGAAGCCAGTGACTCTGTGAATGGAGGATAGTGGGCAAGAAGCTGTGCTATACCATTCAATGAAGTTGTGACCTGGTACTTTGACATCTATTATATATAGTATTAATTTCTGAGGTGAATATTTATAAAGTGAAATAATGTACATTTTCACAGTTTAATTTGCTAATTATGAAATGAAGATAATGCTATTTTATTGAGATCAGAGAGAACAATTGAAACCAGTACTGTGGGAAACCTTAATAAATATCACTGGATTATGTTTGTTTCAGGCCATATGCAGTGCATGAAGAATACATTCAGAGAAAATTGGAAGCACAACGGTATAAAATAAAAGTGGAAAAACAGTTGGTAAGTGGCTATATCGAAAATTTGATCACAATGAGTTTTTTCATGCTTTTTAATGAAAAGCATCTTTATCATCTGGATTTGCTGTATGTATCCCACAGGGAATACGACCACGTTCGTCAGACCTTTATGAATATCAAGTCCAGAATCCGGACATGCAGGATAGACAATGTGTTGAACAGCAAGCTAAGAAAAACGGTGCAAGAGATGAGGTAAATCACTTGATGTATTAAAAGATGTTTACCTCAGCTAATGAGAGAGTAGCACAGAGGATTTTAAGAAATTTGTTCTTGGGATGTGGGCGTCACTGGCTAGGCCAGCATTTATTGCCCATCCCTAATTGCCCTTGAGAAGGTGGTGGTGAGCTGCCTTCTTGAACCGCTGCAGTTCATCTGGTGTAGGTACACCAACAGTGCTGTTAGGAAGGGAGTTCCAGGATTTTGACCCAATGACAGTGAAGGAACGGCGATATAGTTCCAAGGCAGGATGGTGTGTGACTTGGAGGGGAACTTGCAGGTGCTGGTGTTCCCATGCATTTCCTGCCCTTGCCCTTCTAGGTGGTAGACATCACAAGTTTGGAAGTAGCTGTTGAAGGAGCCTTTGGCGAGTTGTTGCAGTGCATCTTGTAGATTGTACACACTGCTGCCTCTGTGCGTCGGTGGTGGAGGGAGTGATTGTTTCTGGATGGAGTACTAATCAAGCGGGCTGCTTTGTCCTGGATGGTGTCGAGCTTCTTGTGTATTGCTGGAGCTGTACCTATCCAGGCAAGTGGAGAGTATTCCATCACACTCCTGACTTGCGCCGTGTAGATGGTGGATAAGCTTTGGGGAATCAGGAGGTGAGTTACTCCCCACAAAATTCCCAGCCTCTGATGTGCTCTTGTAGCCACAGTATTTATATGGCTACTCCAGTTCAATTTCTGGTCAGTGGTAACCCCCAGGATATTGATAGTGGGGGATTCAGCGATCGTAATACCATTGAATATCAACAGGAGATGGTTAGATTCTCTATTGTTGGAGATGGTTATTGCCCGCCACTTGTGTGGCACAAATGTTACTTGCCACTTATCAGCCCAAGCCTGAATGTTGTCCAGGTCTTGCTGTGTGCAGGTATGGACTGCTTCAGTATCTGAGGAGTTGCAAATGGTATTGAACACTGTATAATCGTCGGCGAACATCCCCATTTCTGACTTTATGTTGGAGGGAAGTTCAGTGATGAAGCAGCTAAAGATGGTTGGGCCTAGGACACTACCCTGAGGAACTCTGCAGTGATGTCCTGGGGCTGAGATGATTGGCCTCCAACAACCACAACCATCTTCCTTTGTGCTATGCATGACTCTAAGCAGTGGAGAGTTTTCCCCCTGATATCCATTGAGTTCGATTTTGCGAGGGCTGCTTGATGCCACACTCAGTCGAATGCTGCCTTGATGTCAAGGGCAGTCACTCTCACCTCACCTCTGGAATTCAGCTCTTTTGTCCATGCTTGGACCAAGGCTGTAATGAAGCCTGGAGCTGTGTGGCCCTGGCAAACTCAAACTAAGCATCACTGACCAGGTTGTTGCTGAGTAAGAACTGCTTGATAGCACTGTCGGTGACACCTTCCATCACTTTGCTAATGATTGAAAGTTGGCTGATGGGGCAGTAATTGGAGGGATTGGATATGACCAGGACATACCTGGGTATTTTTCTTTATTGTCAGGTAGACACCTGTGTTATAGCTGTACTGGAACAACTTGGCTAAGAGAGTTGAGTACAGGTCTTCAGTACTACACGTGGGATGTTGTCAGGGCCCAAAGCTTTTGCTGTATCCAGTGTCCTCAGCCGTTTCTTGATATCACATGGAATGAATCGAATTGGCTGAAGACTGGCATGTATGATGGTGGGGACCTCAGAAAGAGGCCGAAATGGATCATCCACTCAGCGCTTCTGGTTGAAGGTGGTTGCAAATGCTTCAGCCTTGTCTTTTGCACTGATGTTCGGGCCTCTGCCATCATTGAGGATGGGGATGTTTTTGGAGCCTTTTCCTCTGGTTCATTGTTTAATTGTCCACCACTATTCACAATTGGAAGTGGCAAGACTGCAGAGCTTTGACCTGATCTGTAGGTTGTGGGATTGCTTAGCTATGCTTCCACTGTTTTGCATGCAAGTAGTCCTGTGTGATTGGATGTACAAGGAAGTGAGTTTACTTCATAAGTGGGTTAGATTTTATGGCTCAGTTGTACTTTAAGGGAAAACAGTAGACTTATAGATGTACTGGCCTAAATATTACAATTCAAGCTACTTCCCGATGCTCTTTATTCATACTGTCCACAAAAATAAGCAACCAAGAGGCTAGCCCACACCAAAATGACTTGCAGTGCAACATTTCTTAGATCTTGAGCCATAGGGAAAATTATAGAATAAACCATTATAACTTTGTGAAGTGTACTGGAAATCAAATTAAATTTAACCTATGATTTAAAAAGCTTTAATTGAGAAATGATCCTTATGGCTCCCTATTAGTCCTGTATTGCATATACAGCAGTATAGTGAAATAGAGAACTGGAGAATATGGTCACAAAATTGGATAATACTTGCAAATGGGTGTGGAGATTCTGATTCACACAAACGTCGTGCTGCCTGCTCATTTTAATGATTGTAGTGTTATGACCAGTGAGAAAGAGGTCTAGGGGTTCCCTTTCAGCCTTCACCTGGTCTTACTGTAACAGGGTTTAATTTTAAACACACCGTGTTTTTTTAGCTCCCCTTTAGTGAATCCTTGTACACCGCTTCCCAATTATAAGGCTAAGAAACCAGCACAAACAGGCTTTCTTAGGTTTAAAGAAGAAAAGTTGAAATTTATTAAACTTGAACTTAAACTCTAATTCGGCTGGCACCTACAGATACACGACACGCCCACGCGAGCATGCTTACCTGATACACACAGGCAAATGGAGACATAAAAGAGCAGAAGAAAAATAAGGTGGAAAAATTTGAGGCAATATCTGAAGAGTTTTTGTTACGGCTCTTTGAGCTCACTGTAGAATCCTTGATGGTAGGTCGATCTTGCTTTTCGTTGGGGCCCAGTATTCTTCTTAAACCTTGTTCGCTGTAGGAGACTTTTCTCTCTTGGGGTTCATGTGTCTTCAGTGGATTCAGAGGCTTGTGAGAAAGAGATGGGAGCAGACAGGAGAGATCTTCTCAGTCCAGGAGCAAACAGACACTCTGAGGTCAAATTGTATGTACAATTCAGAAAAGCTCAGGTTGCCAAGCAGGTTAGTCATGTGACTAACTGGTCTGACCATGTCTTGGATTACATCACCTTAGCAGTCTCTGGAATGCTGCTCTTACATACAATACCTGGTGATCAAGATCCATTGTGGGTTGAATGTGTCAGGGAGTGGTCCTTTGTCCTTCCAGTCACTGTCTGTTAATATGCAAATGTCTTTTCCAGCCGCGGCTGATCTGTTTAACAAGTCTTTTTTTCACTCCATAACAGTTTAAAATCGATGTTCATGACAAAATTAATGTGCCTCATTCTTGGCAGGTGGGGGCCTAGCATTACAGTAGTGTGCAGCTTGTGCTAAACATGCAGTTGAGTCTCTGTATGGCTAAGCAGTGGACACAAATTTGTGAGAGGCTAGCATGATTTTATGCTAGTCTGCTCTCCATTTAGCCATCCTGCAACTCTTAAAGGGGAGGTGCATTTTGACCAGAGCAGGTGCTGGAAGTCATTGTTAAAGTGAGTTTGACCTTGGAAATACAGCGGAATGGCACAACATAGCTGAGGGCAGACTCCAAGATTTTCCAACGCTGCACTGGAAGCTTTGATGCTGGAGGTGGAGAGGAGGAAAGTTGTAATCTATCCACAGGGGGCTAGGAGGTGCTCCAGAAAAAATAGGGGGACCAAATAGCTGTGGCAGTCAATGCCAGGAGTCTAACCCCAAGGACCTGGATGAAGTGCTGCAAGAAGTTCAATGACCTCAGACGTGTGGTCAAGGTCAGTGATTGTATCTTCAAATGCCATATCCCACTGGCCTCACACACTGCTCAATGCACCAGATCATCATCACTCACCTACCAACAATCTCTATCCATGAAGACTCATTCCTTCCCCTCACATGCTGAGCACTGCTGCAAGCCTCACACCCACAGCTCACAGCTTGCACACACTACCAACTATTCAACCATGACAGCTACATCACCAAAACACATTGCACCACGCTAACTGACACACTTCTCTCCTGCAAGACAAGGTGGTGCATTACTGGAGGCAGTAGGATCTCACCGGCTGGGAACAGTCACAGCTGTATGCCCTTACCACATGGAGGAGATGGTGCTTGCCATCATTGGTGCAGCAATAACTTTGGCTGTGACCAGTGGGGTGCTGAAAACATTGAAGATGGTGCTATGCTCTTACCTAATCCTTCTTCTCACCCACTTTCCCTTCATCCCACAATCTCTTACGATTTACAAGCTGCAGATGGTATAAACACACAATCCTCTTGCTTTCCCTGCCCTCCTTTCACCACAACCCTACCTTTTGACCTTTCTCTTTTCAGATACTCAAAAACTGAAACCTGGTCTGAGAGTGGTGGAAGAGAAAGAGGTGGAAGAGCAGGGAGACAGTGATGATGAAAAAACACCATCCCTCGTTCTCACATTAGCAGCCAGCAGCTCAGATACTGATACTGTGTGTACTTAAGGGGAGGTAGCTTAGAGGCAGGATCGACATGTGGTGAGACAATGGGCACAAATGGCCAGATGGTAGGGCAGGAGAAGAGGATAGCACAGATGCCTGCTCAGCGGAGGGTGAGGTTGCTCACAAATTCTGCTGTAGAGGACTCTGATTAATACTTTGATGGAGTGGTTTACAGAAGAAGGCTAATAGGTATGCACATCAAAATGCTTGGCCCATTGGCAGGCCTGCCAGAAAGTTGGTGGTCAGTGTCAAGGAACATAGAGGAGTCCAGCACCAACTTGGCACAGGGCTTTGCGCAAACCTTCAGCATGGAAGTGATGGCCAGATCCATGAGAACATGTGCAGACCCAACAGTGATGCAGCTGATGTTTGATGGTTGATGTCTCATCTTCCATTGCAGCACAAGCAGAAGCCACACAACATTTGGGTGCTGCAGTGGAAGCTCAGATTGAAGTTTTGCAAGCTCAGACTTCTCTCATGCAAGCTCAACTTGCTACACATACACCAGTGTTCAAAGGGGCTTGCAGGGTGTCACAGCAGTCCAGTAACCTGTCTTCCAACACATTGCTAGGATAGCTGAGGTGCAGCCTCAAGGGAGCAGCAGTGGCACCATAGAGCATTGTGCCTGTGGTTCTTTCTCAGGATTAAATATTTGTCTTGCCACCACTGCCTCTCCACCCTTGCTGTTGCCTGTCATCCAGCCAGCCCAGACTGCTGCCGCCTGTGCCAAGGTGGTGCAGTCCAAAGATAGGCCTTTTTGGGTCAAGCTGCTTGAGGTCGTCCTCCAAGGCCATTTGCAGTCTCCCCCCACTGAAAGTCAGCAGTCTTCCATCAGCCATGGGGTAGCAGTGTGTAGGCGCACTAGGACAGGCAGATGGAAGACAGGAACTAAGGGAATGAATAAGGGTAATTAGTTGACATTTGTATGCAATATGGCATAGTTTGATTTATAAGTGTGACTTTTATTTTTGTATTGTGTCCAAGTGGACACTGTGATGGTCAGTAACAGAGGGAAGGTAAGGGGTGGGACTGTTGGTGAATAGGCAGTTGGGATTACATTTACTGGTATAGCAGTCAGATGAGTCGATCACAGACAGCCCAGTCAGAAAAGGGCTGTGTCAGTTGCCTTGTCTCTTTCTCCTCCTCCTCTTCTCCCTCCTCCTCTGCCTCCTCTTCTGCCTCCTCCTCCTCCTCAGCAGGTTACCATGCACCTGGTGATAAAAGGCTGTTCCCTCATGATGTCAAGGTTGTGCAGGATGTAGCAGAACATCATGAATCTTAACACCCACTCTTCCGAGTGGTGCAGGGCTCCTCCAGAACGGTCCAGGCAATGGAAGTGTCGTTTGAGCACTCCAATAGTCTGCTGTATTATATTACATGTGGCAACATGGCTTTTGTTATGTGCAGGCTGTTCACCAGAGTCACGATCCGTGTCATCAAAGGATATGCCTTGTCGCCCAGTTGCAACCCCTGGTTTGTCATGGTGGCTGAAATGTAGATGGCATGGCGGACTGCCGCAGAATGAAGGCATCATGACTGCTGCCAAAACACCAGGCATGAACCTGCATGATTCATGACCTATGGCCACACACAAACTGAACGGTGAGGGAGTGGAATCCCTTTCGCTTGTGGTACATCGCCATAGTTGACATGTGGTGCTCACTAAACGACATGTGTGCAATCAATGACATCCTGCACCATGGGGAAGCCTGAAATCCTAGTGAAACCATGTGCTCACTCCGCCTGCTGCTCTCTGACAAGAGAGAATGAAATGTAGTCAGCTCCTTTATAACAGAGAGCATCAGTGGCCTCTCTTATGCAACAGCAGATGGAAAACTGCACAATGTTACAAATATTGCCTTCACACCCACAGGCAATGCCATTCTCGCCCTGCTGTGAGGCTGCAGTAGTAACTGCAGCAGGTGCTAGATTTTAGTGAGGACCTGCGCAGTGAAGATGAGACATCTGACTCTCTGTTCCTCACTGAGGTTCATTGTAGGAGATTCGGTTCGTGAACACTCCGGGAAGATATGGCCTCCTGCTGAGAGTCCTCCTTCCCCTCTTCCTCCTTCCTTTACCAGCAGCTTGTCCTGCTCTGTGCCATCTCTGCTCATTCTCCTGGTCGTGCTGCAGGTGAAGGGGATAGAAAGTGGCTGCAACATACTCATGGATTCCTCTTTTTAAACATGTTAATGTGTAGTCAAACTCAAAATTCACATAAAAAGACAAACCATTGAATTTCTTGTGAATTGAAATGGGGCAGCCTAGAATTCCTCACACCATTTACTGGACTTTTTTTTTCTCTAATTCCATTTTGAGGCTAGAGCTACCCACAATAGACTTAAGACCAGTTAGAGGATGCTCTTCTCCTCGCCTTGGCAGCTCCACTATGCATGGTAATTTAGTCCCGCCCTGTGTGAAGCTGGAATTCAGGCATAATGTTGTGCATTGCAAAAGGTCAAAATCATTTAATTTTATTTACATTTTCCAAGGAGGGCACAACGAATTATACTGAAGTGCCTTTACCAGGTCCTGCTCACACAATCTGAAAATGGAGCCATGTGTCTTTTGCAACTAACCTAGAAGAAATGTAGTTGTAAAATATTAACTTTTTATTTCTTAGGAATATTGCCAGCGACTGAAGGAAATAAGACAACAGTATCAGTATGAGGTAAAAGAAATTAAAGGAAAAATGGAAGTAAAGGAGGTAAGCTCTATCATTGAATACATTTAAGGCTGGGGTAGAGAGATTTTTGGTCTCGCAGGGAATCAAGGGATATGGAGAGTGGGCAGGAAAGTGGAATTGAAGCCTAAGATCAGCCATGATTGTATTGAATGGCGGAGCAGGCTCGATGGGCTATATTTCTTATTTATTGTGTTCTTGTAAGAACATAGAAATGGAACTGGTTGCACACATGCAACATTGATTTGGCATTTTCTAAATATTGTAAGGATCACAGTCAATTATAGAACACTGGCTCAATGACAAATTGAAAAACCAGTGTACTGTATCACAGAGAAATAAGACACAAGTTAGTGTCTGTCATATCATTGATTCCAGTTTAAGTAATTTTGCTTCCTGCCTTTATACACGGTCAGGCTTCAGGCACTGGCTGTTGAACAGTCTCATTTAATTTAATATAATCATTGAGCCACTCTCAGGTTTCATTTTAGTTTTATATTTTCACCTCCAACAGCATTCATACCAAAATTTAAGGCAAAATAAAAAATGTAATAGAACAGATTTCTGATTACACCTCTGAATTGCTTTGTCGATGTTAAAGTTGCTATATAAATGCAAGTTGTTATTTCAGTTTAAACATCAGATTATCTTAGAACATAAGAGACAGGAGCAGGAATAGGCCATTGGACCCTTTGAGCTGGCTCCACCATTCAAAAAGATTATGGAGCAACATCTACCTCAACTCCACCTACCTGCACTATTCTCATGGCTCTTAAGGAGCAAATGGTAGCATAGTAGTAATGTCACTGAACTTGTGCTTTCAGAGGTCTAGGCTAATCTGCTGGAGATATGGGTTCAAATCCCATTGTGATAGCTGTTGGAATTTAAATTGGACTAATTAATCAATTTAGTTAATTAATTAAAAAAATCTGGAGCTGAAAGCTAATCTCAGTAATAGTGCCATGCAACTATCATCCATTGTCATAAAATCCCACTTGGTTCACCAATGTCATTTATGGAAGGAAATCTACTGTCTTTACCTGGTCTGCCCTACATGTGGTTGACTTTTAACTGCCCTCTGAAGTGGCCTAGCGAGCCATTCAATTGTCAAGGATAACTAGGGATGGGCAACAAATGTTGGTCTTGCCAGAGATGCCAACATCCCATGAAGGAATTTAAAAAATTCTCTTAGTACCCAAAGCTGAATCATTTCATTTTAAAGGCAATAATATATTTTTATTATTTTATATTGACTGCCATTCTATTCTCATGTGCTTTCTTTGCCAGTCTTATTTTCTTCTTTTTCTCCCCCTCTCAACATATTGTGTGTGGGGCCTGACTCTCACTTGAAGAATTTACGTGACATGCATCATACACCCGCTTTTTTGTTTCACCATAATCTCTATCTCTCTTGTCATCCAAGGAGCCCTGTTTTTGGTTCCCTTAACATTCGCCCTTGTTGGAATATACCTAGCCTGTACCTGAAACATCTTTTCCTTAAAGATCACCCTTTGTTCCGATACAGCTTTTGCTGTCAGTTTTTGGTTCCATTTTACTCTTGCTCCGTTCCTTCTCATCGCGTTGAAATTAGCCTTCTTCCAATCTAGTCGTTCTACCTGTAGGATGTTTATGCACTTCATTAATAATAAAGCAAATCATATTGCAATATATTAAGCTGATATGGAACTGATGTTGTTGTCTCAGGTGAGTTTTATCAAGGGCCCCATATTTGGCTGGGGGCCCTGGGCACAGGCTTTGTAGACCCAAAGGCTAATCCGTCCCTGCCCTGAAAGAGCACCTAAGCTCTCCCTATGATTTCTCCTACCAATCTGTGAGGCATTTTTGAGATCGGGATATTAGTATATGGCAATTGTGAGGGACAACTTACCTCTCACCACTCTGTGATGTAGATGACTGTAATATGCTAAACTACTGTGCTGCAGTTGCAGCCAAAAATTTTATAATTTTTGTGAAAATAAAACTGATAAACAGAAAGGCTTTGTTCCTCTTTTGTGTGCGTGTGACCCAGAATCATCCAGGTATATCAGCTGAGACATATCATATTGATCGAGAGAAACCTGCAGAAGGAGTGGCTGAGCTTCAGGAGCAAAGCAGAGGGAAAGATCCCGTTCAGGTACTGCAGCTTGCTGTTGCAAATAGTACAAGTACCATAGCTGCAGGAGTTTTTTTTTATTCAGGGCACTTAAAATCCAGCCCAATATGTGTTCACACCACACTGACAGGTCACATGTTGCATTACCATCTATGTATTGCTTTTTAGTGCAGCAACTTATTGTAAAGATGAATATTTGAAGGTCTCTATTATTTCTATTAAAGTCTAAATATCATTTCTAATGTATGCTAATTATCAGGACAATATTGGGATATGATTCAATGTTATATCATCTGCAAAGTCAATTTAATTTTTTTGAAATTATTCATTCATCAGATGTGGGCATTGGTGTCAAGGCCAGCATTTATTGCCCAATCCTAGTTTCCCTTGAAAAGGTGGTGTTGAGCCACCTTTTCAACCACTGCAGCCTGTGTGATGAAGATACTCCAATAAATAGTGCTGTTCGGTAGAGAGTTCCGGGATTTTGACCCAGCGACCATGAAGAAATGGTGGTATATTTCCAAGTCAGAATGGTGTGTGACTTGAGGGGAACGTGTAGGTGCCTGCTGCCATTGTCCTTCGAGGTGGTAGAGGTCCTGGGTTTGGCTGGTGCTCTCCCTAAATTTTCTTTAGGTTTAAAATAATTGTATTTACAACATGTGTGCTAGTGATCTAATTCCTGCAAGCCTACACGAAGTTAGCACTAAATTTTGTGAGATGCAGCTCTCAGCTCAGGTCAAACTTGGCAGGAATGCAGATCAGATGTGGTGGTCAGTACACCTGATTTGTGGAGCTTCTGATTGTTAATTCCACCAGGGAATGTCATCTTGCAAAATAACACTGTGCTCTGTGTTATTTGACGTTATCTATCTCTGCCACTTAAGTGAAAATAGAAGTGATATTGCATGTATAGAAATGTCCTGCTGCATGATACATTATTCTGTACAAATTTCAGTCATGTCATTTTTTTCAAAAGCTGCCCAACTAGTGAAGTATAAAAAATTTGCACTGTTTATAACGCCATCTTCCTTCCAAAACTATCAAATTCAAGGAAAAAATATGTATCAAGAGTAGAGCTAAATCCAGTTCATTAGTCAGATGCAGAAAATTAGCCCTTTAATACCATTAGGCATTAACTGAAGAGCAATTTTCTTCCAGACCATTATGGCGAAAACACAACTTCTTGGCACATTTAAGTAGCTTATGTAATGAAATATTCTGTAACAATACAAACTATTTGGCAATGCATTACTACTGATGCAGTATCCTCCATTTTGAAACTTTTTAACTCATGCAATAATTTTTACATTTCATAGGTCATTGAGGAAGATCTGAAACAAATGAGATTGCATCACCAGATGGAAAAGAAGGCACCAGAGCACAAACACAAAGTAAAGGTAAAGGTGATTCCTCCCAGATTAAGTCCATTATTATCAACAAGCATAATAGCATACAGAAATGTTTTATTCATGAAGTATCTAAAAGAAACATGGTGAGCAGCTGTGTGACCTATCAAACCTAATAATGCATGAGTGACAAAGCACAGAGTGAGTTAAGATCACGATGGAGTCTCCCTACCCCAGGACCTTCCATCAGACATCTAAATAGAAAATTCATTAAGATAATTTTTAAAAATTGAAATAACTAAATCTAGCTGTGAATTTCAAAATTTATGAAATTATTTTGAAGTATATGTTTGCAGTTTTATGTCTATTCTGAGAAAAAACGATCTACCAATAAGTAAGGTGCGACTGAGGTACAATGGAACAGATTATGGAGAGGTGAAAGTATGGACCAGAGCAGCTAAATAAAAGCTTGTGAAGTTTGGGGCAGGGACTGTTAAATGGCTATGGCATATGGAGGGCCTGATAAATATTTTGAGATTAGGGGGAGAATGAATTATAAGGGTTGAACAGTATTGATTTTAAGGTATTGAATGTTTTGGAACAGGGAATCTGAAATGTAGAAGATGGTCATGATAGGGCCATTCAAAAGCATCCCTTGTGTGCTTGTTATATTAAGAGTTCTAACATGGATGAATGAGGGAGATGCAATAAAGTTTGCTACATCACACACAATCCAGCTATCACATTTCTCTGAAACTGGTTTATACTAATTTCATTATATTTTGTTTCCACTTATAGACAAAGCAAAATATACCTCTGTCCTGATCCACCCCTGTTTCCACCATTTCACACTGGTACAGTGAATATTGGCACCAAACTATTGTAATACTGCACTTAAATGAAATTCTTCAATAATCAAACTGAGGTCTATGGACCTTAGGAGTTCCACGGGGTCATTAATGTACTCCATGAGCAAGAATTTTACATTTTATACTTTTTCTGTATCTTTGACTTATTAACATTTTTCAATTTTTGTATATTAGTAAACAAACTGACACTCTCTTTTAGATTTTAGAACAGAGATTCCATATAAGTGTGTCAATATTTTCTGTGAGTTCTTGGAGTATGTCATTGTTTGCAATGGATCCTCAATACAGGATAGTTTGGAAATCATTAATCATGAATAGATTCTAATATGTCATAATGAGCAATACTATAAACAAGATTTTCTTTCCCAAAAGGGAGGAATTAAGTTTGAGATAATGTTGGATGGAGAGTTGGCTTATGAAGATTCCCAGCAAGAGCAGGTGAAGTTAACAATGATGATGTTTTCTAAAGAAAATTCTAAATACAATCCGCTGAAATATTCTGCGGGTCAATAAAATAACCAAACAATGTGAGATACCTAAGTACGGTATATCAAACAACCTGGTGCATTTTTGTTTTCAGGGGCCTATAGTAATGTAGATAACTAATAAAGAATGAGAAAGTTGCAAAATGTCCCGAATTTCTGGTGGCAGATCCAGATATTGTGCTGGAACCCAGAGATACTGGGCAGGATTTTGTCCCAGATGGGAGTGAGTATGGAGATGGATGGGTATGAAAATTCATACCACTGGCTGGTTTGCTGGCACCATCCCTCCCCTTGGCCATTTTCCTGGAGGCGGGATGGGGATTAGAGGGTTTACCCCACCCCCCTCCCCCCCAACCCCCCGTAAGTGGTGGGTGGCCAATTAAGCTGGGTAAATGGCCTATTAAGACTGATTTCTGAGACTGACTGGAATTTTCCAGTCGGTCAGCAGGCCCCTCCAAGGACTCGGGGACAAGGCCAGCTGCTGGGAGGCAGCCTCCCAGCGGCAGACCCTGGGGGGCAATTCTCCATATAGGCTTTGAGGCCCTCCCCCCCCCACAATGGCAGCCTAGCTGCTGAGGGCACTTTTTAATTTAAAAGTTTAAAAGGTCGGAGAGAAGGTATCGCAAGATTAAGGCGCCCTCTTACCTGAACTGCAGGAAGCTGCTGCTTCTGAGCTGGAAGGCCTCCTATTGGCCCTCCAGATTCGAGAGCCCACCCGCTGTCCTTAATTGGAAGCGTTCCTGCCCTCTGGCCACTAATTGCCCAATTCAGAGAAAATCACTGCCGGGTGACTGTTTCCCACACAGTGCAGGGTTGTGGCCCCCATTTGATGTCGGGGTCCCGACCCAAAACCCAAAATCCACCAAGTTCTGGCTTTTCCTCTGAACATTATGGGGATCTGCTTGGGACAGAACCTCTATCTGCAAACATGATGGGCTGAAATTTACGAGCCCCTCGACGTCGGGGTTTGGTGTCGGGGAGCCCATAAAATTCTTCCTGGAAGAGGCTCGCCTCGACCCCCGACGTCGAGAAGGCCCCGCTGTATTTTTCCGATGGCGGCGCAGCCACTAGAAACATTAACATGCAAATGAACTTACCTGCCACCGCTGGCTGTCCCACGCCAAATTTACCGCCGCCGATCACAACTCGGTACCTTCAGAACTCCATTAGGAGTTCCGAGGCGAGAAACTGGTGGGGAGGGGGGACGACTAAATTTATCAGGGCAGGAGGGGGAGGGAGCAGGGAAATGTTTTTTATTGGCTGTGGGGATGGTGAGAAGGGGTTGAAGGGCAAAAGTGATGAGGTTGTGGGGGAAATTCAGGGTGGAAATAAAATTAATGTCTGTCAGATTGGCATATAAAACAACCATTGGGGGGGGGGTTGGGAAAGGGCCTCCTGCTTTTGCTTTTGAATTAAAAAGTTTAAAAGATTATTTCCCTTTAAAGATGCAAATCTCTCATGAAGGGCTTGAAGCCCTTTAAAAATGACGCCGGCGCCTGTGCGGTGGTGCGGGATGCCGTTGCCAGGGACGCAGCAGCCGCCTCCTCTACGTCATTGGGGGTGGCCGCTCCACTCCCTCCATTTAAATGAGTCCCTGTGCTTAATATCGCGGGGGCTCAGCGACGCGCTGATAAAATTCAGCACGATATGTAGGTCAGAGGTGGCCTGACTGTGGAGAAGGGAATTCCCTAAGTTGTGCCAGGCAATCAGTACTTCAGAAGGACCATCTTTGGGTCCAGGCATGGACCCTGGTATACAAAACCCAGCTGCTGTATGAAACTGGCCCTGCATAAAATTCCTGCTGGGCTGGGATTGCCAGGACAGATACAACACCAGGAGAGATGGTGTTTTGTCAAAGGGATATGTTTTGAGAAGGTTTTTTAAAGGAGCAGGTAAAGAGGTTTATGGAGAGAATTCTAAAGAGTAGGACCCAGGTGGCTAAAAGCTCTGCTGGGTAAAGGGAGGGGAATGCACAGAAGACCACAATCAGCGAAACAAAAATAATACAGATACTGACAATATAGCTAGTGTAAAAGAGCGCCTTGGTAAACAGAATGACGATTTATAGTCAGTCCCTACACCAAGATTATAATACAGCCTTAAGCCTGAGCTAAAAGTTCTCTTTCTGTTATTTTTAATGAAGAATTAGCACAGCTAGTGTAGATACTAATATGTTTTAGGAACTGGATGTGTTAAATCAAAGACTGACGCACGAACAAGGCGATAACCTTAAACAGAAGAAATGGCAGTTCATTAAGGCAGAAAGTATTCTAGAAGACCTTGCAAGCAAAACATTAGAAGTAACATCTTCTCAGATGGAAGGTATGTGGTAATTTTACTATCTGCCCTTTATGTTTTGCTCTATTAATACGTTTCTTGTACATGTTTATTGATATGTATCTGTATAAAATGTAACAATTCACTTAAGTCTGGCATTTTGTATGTAATATACATTCTTGTTGGAAAAGGTTATAAGAGACAGGATTTATAATCATCTAGAGAAAGAAAATGTTGTTGAGGAGAATACTGAGATTCAGGCTACTAGGCTAGATGGGATTGAGGTTCACAAGGAGGAGGTGTTATCAATTTTGGAAAGTGTGAAAATAGATAAGTCCCCTGGGCCAGATGGGATTTACCCTAGGATTCTCTGGGAAGCTAGGGAGGAGATTGCAGAGCCTTTGTCCTTGATCTTTATGTCATCATTGTCGACAGGAATAGTGCCGGAAGACTGGAGGATAGCAAATGTTGTCCCCTTGTTCAAGAAGGGTAGTAGAGACAGCCCTGGTAATTATAGACCTGTGAGCCTTACTTCGGTTGTGGGTAAAATGTTGGAAAAGGTTATAAGAGACAGGATTTATAATCATCTTGAAAAGAATAAGTTCATTAGCGATAGTCAGCACGGTTTTGTGACGGGTAGGTCGTGCCTCACAAACCTTATTGAGTTTTTCGAGAAGGTGACCAACAGGTGGATGAGGGTAAAGCAGTGGATGTGGTGTATATGGATTTCAGTAAGGCGTTTGATAAGGTTCCCCACGGTAGGCTATTGCAGAAAATACGGAAGTATGGGGTTGAAGGTGATTTAGAGCTTTGGATCAGAAATTGGCTAGCTGAAAGAAGACAGAGGGTGGTGGTTGATGGCAAATGTTCATCCTGGAGTTTAGTTACTAGTGGTGTACCGCAAGGATCTGTTTTGGGGCCACTGATGTTTGTCATTTTTATAAATGACCTGGAAGAGGGTGTAGAAGGGTGGGTTAGTAAATTTGCAGATGACACTAAGGTCGGTGGAGTTGTGGATAGTGCCGAAGGATGTTGTAGGGTACAGAGGGACATAGATAGGCTGCAGAGCTGGGCTGAGAGATGGCAAATGGAGTTTAATGCGGAAAAGTGTGAGGTGATTCACTTTGGAAGGAGTAACAGGAATGCAGAGTACTGGGCTAATGGGAAGATTCTTGGTAGTGTAGATGAACAGAGAGATCTTGGTGTCCAGGTGCATAAATCCCTGAAGGTTGCTACCCAGGTTAATAGGGCTGTTAAGAAGGCATATGGTGTGTTAGCTTTTATTAGTAGGGGGATCGATTTTCGGAGCCACGAGGTCATGCTGCAGCTGTACAAAACTCTGGTGAGACCGCACCTGGAGTATTGCGGGCAGTTCTGGTCACCGCATTATAGGAAGGATGTGGAAGCTGTGGAAAAGGTGCAGAGGAGATTTACTAGGATGTTGCCTGGTATGGAGGGAAGGTCTTACGAGGAAAGGCTGAGGGACTTGAGGTTGTTTTCGTTGGAGAGAAGGAGGAGGAGAGGTGACTTAATAGAGACATATAAGATAATCAGAGGGTTGGGTAGTGAGCGTCTTTTTCCTCGGATGGTGATGGCAAACACGAGGGGACATAGCTTCAAGTTGAGGGGTGATAGATATAGGACAGATGTGAGAGGTAGTTTCTTTACTCAGAGAGTAGTAAGGGCGTGGAACGCCCTGCCTGCAGCAGTAGTAGATTCGCCAACTTTAAGGGCATTTAAGTGGTCATTGGATAGACATATGGATGAAAATGGAATAGTGTAGGTCAGATGGTTTCACAGGTCGGCGCAACATCGAGGGCCGAAGGGCCTGTACTGCGCTGTAATGATTAGATTAGAGATACAGCACTGAAACAGGCCCTTCGGCCCACCGAGTCTGTGCCGAACATCAACCACCCATTTATACTAATCCTACACTAATCCCATATTCCTACCAAACATCCCCACCTGTCCCTATATTTCCCTACCACCTACCTATACTAGTGACAATTTATAATAGCCAATTTACCTATCAACCTGCAAGTCTTTTGGCTTGTGGGAGGAAACCGGAGCACCCGGAGAAAACCCACGCAGACACAGGGAGAACTTGCAAACTCCACACAGGCAGTACCCGGAATCGAACCCGGGTCCCTGGAGCTGTGAGGCTGCGGTGCTAACCACTGCTCCACTGTGCCGCCCATAGTAATGTTCTAATTCTAATTCTAATAACTACTAAGAGCAACAAGAGGCAGCTATAACAAGAATAAATGTCTCACAAACCTGGATGTTTACTGAGCTAAGCAAAATCTGGAAAATGTGGAAGTCAGACAATGAGCTAAAGATTTTCTATAGTCTCAGTCATTCTTCAGTAATCCTAGTTCAATGCGTGATGATAACTGCATTTGAAATTCTGTATATAGATGACAACTTGAATGCACAGGTTGTCAGGTAGATAATGTAGATTACAGTCTATAATCCGGATTCCCTCATAAGCAGCACTTGAATCGTTTAAATGTGATTACTGTTAGCTTCCTGAAGATCATTTTGAAAAATGTCTCAAAATGCCTGGAGTGTGGTTTTGTGTATATAATTGACCAGAATTTTCTGGCAAAATAGCAGCGCATTTAATGCACACATTGTTATTAATGTATAAATTGTCCAGCGATTAGTTGTGAGGAACAGATAGCCCTTGAGTTGCAAATCACCACAAATTGTTGGATGATTTGTGCCGCTCTGTCTTTAGCCTCGCGAAAAAGGCAAATTGCCATCAACTGCCCCCATCCCACACCCCGGCCACGAGTTTTAAGAAATTGCTGTATTTGCACGTGGATTACTAATTAAACCAGCCACTGAAAGTTTGGGCTGGTACTTAACAGCGTAAGTACCTTTTTGATCACAAGATTCATCTTCCTGCAATGTCACTCAACCTCTCCAGCCCAGAAAGGGAACAGTTGAAACTATGGAATTTCATTCCTACAAGTAGTAAATTATTGTTTTTAATGTTTTATTATTCTGCCTCTTTTTTCTCTCTCTCTTAAGCAAATTTTTCTTTTTCTGAAATAAAAACCGAAAGTGCTGGAAGTACTCAGCAAGTCAGGTAGTATCTGTGGAGAAAGAAGCAGAGTTAACATTTCAGTTCAATGACCTTTCATCAGAACTGGAGGATGAAAGGTCATTGAGATGAAAAGTTTACTCTATTTCTCTCTTCACAGATGCTGCCTGACCTGTTGAGTATTTCCAGCATTTTCTGTTTTTTGTTCAGATTTCCAGCAGCCGCAGTATTTTACTTTCTCTTTTTGCACCTCATTTGACTCTAATTCACTCTATTCCTTTCTCAATTGTTCCTGTTCCCTTCTCAATGTTTAAATCTTAGTGGTTAATGAGACAGATTGTTGGTCCCATCACTTACCAAGGTCCCAAATGACCCGTTACTCTCGCTGTTCCATTACCAGCTTGCACTTCCAGCACTTTGCAACACAAACATTTTTTGAGTTGAAGGGTGAACGAAAAGGTCTAACTAATGGGGCACGGTGTGAGATGCCTCACCAATAAATTCTAGGCCAGTGTAAACTGTTATGGTTATTGCTGCATCTGACTTTCTCACTTTTTAGCCACCTCTGTAGCTGACAAGGTTATGGTGATGGATGCAGAAGCTCCAAGAAGCAGAAATCAGTGGGAACTAAAACCACCGGATACTCTGCTGAATGCACTAGTGGCTGCTCAGCTATCATCAGTTTGTCTGACCATGTCTGAAGATAAAATTGGTAAAGAACCATTTTGCATTTAGATAGTATATGATAAACAAGGACTTGTATATTTAAAATTTTGACCCGCATTATGAAATATCATCTAGTTAACTAATTACATTCAAAAACCTAAACTGTGCACTTTTAGTAAATATTTTTGTTCCTAAGGTGAGTAACACTGTGGAAAAAAATGACCATAATTTAATAAATGCAAAGTATTTCCCTGTGGTATACACAGTGGCTATTAGTATATAATAATACAATTATATAAATCTGATCATTTTTGCAACCACTTATCTGTATTTCAACACATCATTTAATTCCAAATATTGGGGGGCTGACATTAAAATGGCATAACTAGCATAACCTCAGTCCCTGCTCTTTTTTATATTAATCAGTATTTAGATTTAGCCTTATGTTTACGTAGCACTTTTCATAACCTCACGAAGTCCCAAAATGCTTTGCAGGCAGTGATGTACTGTTGTAATGTAAAAAATGTGGATGGATGGTGGGTGCAAAATGCACCAAACCACTTCTGTGCAGACATCGGCAAATAAAACGGTCACTTCAATTGCACTAAACATTATGTAGACTTACTTAAAGCAGGTCTACCATCTTGCTTGGGTCAACAATACAAGGCAAAATTTAAGCTAAAGTGACAAAGTAGGTAAAAATTAGTTTGGCTACCAAGCTCCTGGTCCCGATGTTTATGGAAGGTGAGGAAGGTGCAGGGGAGGCAAAAAAAGCTGAAGAATCCTGCAAGGGTGGGGACATGAAGGTCCTGCTGAATGTAACAGCAGGGGCACCTTATCGTTTTTTTGTTCCATTTCCTGCTCAGTAACCTGCCAAACTGACAGCCGAGCCAGTTGCCGTGAGATAACAACAGCAGCGTGCGCCTGCAACTGGGGACTTAGGGACAATTCCTGGCAATCAAGAGATTGTCAAGTGGAAGTGGTGGTGGACATTGGCAACTGTGGCTGGGGAGGACAGAATCATGGAATGGTTGCAGCGCAGAAGGAGGCCATTCGGCCCATCACCCCTCATCATCTTCCTCCAAAATATTGGGATTCCAAGGGACTTCCAATTTTGCTCCTTTTAAAGTCGGTGAAGGTCAAAATTAAATAGACCCAGAGACAATTTCGGAAAGGGATAGATTGAAGTTGGCTAAGAGAACAAAACTTCACTTGGCTGAAGGTGTTTGCAAATGCTTCAGCCTTGTCTTTTGCACTGATGTGCTGGGCTTTGCCATCATTGAGGATGGGGATGATTTTGGAGCCTCTTTCTCCGGTTAGTTTTTCTAATTGTCCACTCCCATTCATGATTGGATGTGGCAGAACTGTAGAGCTTTGATCCGATCTGTCGGTTGTGGGATTACTTAGCTCTGTCTATTGCACGCTGCTTCCATTGTTTAGCATGCATGTAGTCCTATGTTGTAGCTTCACCAGGTTGAAACCTCATTTTTAGGTATGCCTGGTACTACTGCTGGCATGCTGTCCTACACTCCTCATTGAATCAAGGTTGGAGTATTAGCTGGAGTGTTTGGGTGCCAGCAAATGCTGGCACATTCTATTACTTTTTTGTTGTACCTGTGAATGCAATGAGTGTAAGGAGCAAGGGACCAGCACATCTTCTAGTACAATGCATTCTAAGTGAAGTTTGTTATCTTACATGCCCTCGGCAGGTTATTTAGTTGACCAGTAGCATTGCACTGCAACTGTGATGGAGAAAGGGGGTGTGGCAAGGAGGGTGGTGGAGGTGGGGGTAAGCCAGAGACGTGGCATTTGCTGACACCTCCCTTCACATGGCTGAAATTGCAGACTTTGATGGGTTCCTCGACAACTCCTTGCCTCAAACAGTTCCTGTCATAGAGTGATACAGCACTGAAACAGGCCCTTCGGCCCACCGAGTCTGTGCCGACCAACAACCACCCATTTATACTAATCCTACATTAATCCCATATTCTCTACCACATCCCCACCATTCTCCTACCACCTACCTACCTACACTAGGGGCAATTTACAATGGCCAATTTACCCATCAACCTGTAAGTCTTTGGCTGTGGGAGGAAACTGGAGTACCCGGCAGAAACCCACGCAGTCACAGGGAGAACTTGCAAACTCCACGCAGTACCCAGAACCAAACCCGGGTCGCTGAAGCTGTGAGGCTGCGGTGCTAACCACTGCCCCACTGTGCCGCTCCTGTTGTGTTGCATCTGCTGTAGGAGGATCACCAGATCCATATCTGAAAAGTGAGCTGAGCTATTCTTGAAGGTAGTCTTGCTGCAATAATTCCTGTGCTGTTCTAGTGCGACTCTCAGAATTCTTCCAGTTGCTGCCTGGCCCTTTATCCGGAAGGATTTTACATTTTAAATCCTGCAGCAGCAAAACATTTCCAAGCCCAATCGCAGCAAACAAATGCATGGTGGGACATGTGTTGGGAAGCCAACCAGCATAATTATAAAGAGCTGACCTCAGCAAATGGGCAAGAATCACGCCACATACACAATGGATGGGCAGATGTCCTATCCCCCTGCATGTTGCAGGCCCTGAGGAAAATTACAGCCTATATTTATGGTGTGTATATAGTATATTTATTTATATATAAAACTTGCATATATAATGTTTATTGCATAAAAAATTGCAGCCATCAATGGGAATGTTTATTGGATTTAGGAGTCAAACTTTCCAATATATTTTTATTGTTTTGACACCAACTTCATGATTAAGAGAATAATTTTGGGGATAAATTGTTTGTGTGCTGAGTCAGCCTCGACCTTTCACATGGTGCAGGTTATTGATCAATTGTGTTTCTGTTCAACAGATGGCACACTGACTCCTTTGAAACCAACAGAAGAGAGCAGTGATCCCAAATCAAATTCTGCCTCTGATGTAGAAGTAGATAAGGAGCGGCTGGAGCCGAGATCTGATGATGACGACACGTAAGCTAACTGCTCTTTTTTTCAGTGTTAACCTCCCAACATTCATAAAAAAAGCTAATTACACATTACCTAGAATGTACAACAGAGAAACAGGCCATTCGGTCCAACTGGTCCATGCTGGTGTTTATGCTCCGCATAACCCTTCTCTCACTCCTCTTCATCTAACCCTACCAGCATAGCCTTCTAGTTCTTTCACCCTCATGTGTCCATCTAACTTCCCCTTAAATGCATCAATGCTATTTGCCTCAACAGCACCTAATGGTAGTGAGTGCAGATCAGCCAAGGATTTCAGTAAAGCACAAAGGTAGGAGATTGAAATTTCCATGCTGTTTCCACTTCACGTATGTTTTGGATCAGCACAGCAAAGTTCTCGAGACCTGCTAAAATCTTATTGCTTTATGTACAGTTTTGGGAGCAACATTGATATCCCTGTGACTGATAAGAAAATTAGTTATTCAAAAATCAAAACACTTTAGCAGAGAATTTCCATGCTATTTTCAGCATATAATTAAAGTGAATAACATTTTTTGACAGCAACATGGGCCAGAAGCTTCTTACTCCAGTTTTCCATCCCAAAATCGAATTTCCTGATGCATTTTGATCTGTCCTGCAATCCGCCCACACAATCTCTAGTGAACTAATTTAAATAAATTCTTATAAGGGTCAGTGACACTGCAGCTCCATGTATCCTGCTTTTGCGCTCACAAAGCAATAGGTACAGTGGGGTATGGTAGCATTGTGGTATGTTACTGGATAAGTAATTCAGAGGCCTGGACTAATGATCCAGAGACAAGAGACCAACTCCCACCACTGCAGCTGGGGAATTTAAATTCAGTTAGTTAATAAAATCTTGAACAAAAATCTAGTACCAGTGCCGTTGACCATGAAACTGTCATTAAAAACCCATCCGGCTCACTAGTGTCCTTTAGAGAAGAAAATCTGCCATTCGTGTCCAGTCTGGCCTATATGGAACGCCTGCTCCACAGCAATGTGCTTGACTCTTAACTGCCCTCTAAAATGGCCTAGCAAGCCACTCAGTTATAGCAACCTGCTGCAACAAAGTATGATAAGAATAATATTGGACGAACCACCTGGCATCGACAAAGGCATCAGATTTGGACACGACAAAGGCATACCCTGCCCAGTCGACCTGGAAAGTCCCCCTCACTAACATCTAGGGAATTGTGCCAAAATTGGGAGAGCTGTCCCACAGATTAGGCAAGAACAGCCTAGCATAGTCATACTCACCGAATTACAGCCAATGTTGTTGGCTCCTCCATCACCATTCCTGGTTATGACCAGTCCCACGAAGAAGGCGACTCACCACCAACTTCTCAAGGGTAGTTAGAGATGGGAAATATATGTCGGCCTTGCCAGAAACGGTTACATCCCAAAAACTAATAATAAAAAAATTGTTCATGACACAAAGATAGGTGGTATTGTAAGCAGTGTATATGGAAGCATAAAATTGCAAAGAGATATTGATAAATTAAGCGAATGGGCAAAACTGTGGCAAATGGATTTCATTGTAGGCAGATGTGAGGCCATCCACTTTGGACTTAACAGGAATAGAGCATGGTACTTTCTAAATAGTGAAAAGTTAGGAACAGTGGAGACCCAAAGAGATTTGGTGGTCCAGGTATACAGATCATTAAAATGTCATGAACATGTACAGAAAATAATCAAAAAGGCTAATAGAATGCTGGCCTTTATATCTAGAGGAATAGAATACAAAGAGTTAGAAGTCATGCTTTAGCTATATAAAGCCCTGGTTAGACCACACCCGGAGTACTGTGAGCAGTTCTGGGCACCATACCATAGGAAGGATGTATTGGCCTTGGAGGGAGTGCAGTGTATGTTTACTAGAATGATACCTGGACTCCAAGGGTTAAACTATGAGGAGAGATTAAATAAATGTGGGGTTGTATTCCTTAGACGATGAAGGGGTGATTTGATCGATGTATGCAAGATGTTAAGAGGAACAGATAGGTAGATTGAGAGAAACTATTTCTGTTAGTTGGGGAGTCAGATTAGAGCCAGACCTTTCAGGAGAGAAATTAGGAAACACTTCTTCGTGTAAAGAGTGGTAGAAGTTTGGAACTCTCTTCCACAAATGGCAATTGATGCTAGATCAATTGTTAATTTTAAAACTGAGATTGACAGCTTTTTGTTAGTCAAAGGCATTAAGGATTAGGGGCAAAGGCAGGTATATGGAGTTAGATCGCAGATCAGCCATAATCTCATGGAATGGTGCAACAGACTCAAGGGTTAGATGGCCTACTCCTGTTCCTATTCCCAGGTTCCACCAGATATTAACCCCATTCTCCCATAGCATATACAGACATCATGGGCTGGATTTTCAATACAGAAGCAGGAAACAGGAGGCAGGTCTGGTTTTGGGTCAGAAACCCACCTCCAGTGGGAAACTGATTCAGATTCAGATTTTCAAATGGGTAAGCCCTTAATTGGTATAGAGATGGGTCTCCTGACCACTTAGAGCCAGTGGGGCCGGGAGTGGACGTGGGTCAGATGAAGTGTGGGGCACAAGTAGACTCCCCATGGCAGCCATCACTGAGGCTGCTTGTTGTCCTGAGGGAGAGATCTGCAGTTTGTGCTGAAACCTTTCAGAGGGAAGTGAGACGTTACAGGGGAGATGGAGGCCTGGCACTAGGGGCAAGGCAGACCTTACTTCATTGATGCTGACCTGGATCTAATGTTGGAGGCCATGAGGGAGAGGAGGAAGGTCCTCTTCCTGGAGGGTGGCAGGAGGAGGTCACCTCGTTGTGCAGCAGGGGCACCTCTCTGTTCAGTGTTATCCTCCTCTGCCTCCTCTTTCCCCTCCTCTCTTACCTGCTGCTCCTCCTCCAATGAGCTGTCTCATTCCAGTGCCTCAGTCTCCTCACTGTCTGGAGGGCCATGTTATGAAGAGTGCAGTTGAGCACTACAATGACAGAGACCCTTGCAGGAGGGTATTGGAGTGCATCACCTGACAGGTCCAGGCATCAGAATCGCTTCTTTAGAAGCCCGATGGCCTGCTCAATGATTGGCCTGCTAAGCAGGTGGCATTCATTGTTTTGCCTCTGTGCCTCTGTCTGGGGTCCTGTAGAGGGGTCAGTAATCATCTCTTCATCTTCAAGGGATTTCCCTTGTCCCCTTGGAGGCATCCATGCACTTTGGGGGAATGGATTGAAGAGCCAAGGCAGCCTGGACTGACAGAGGATGAAGGAGTCATGGCAGCTGCCAGGAAAGTGGGTGCACGCATGGAGGAAGCACTTGTGGTCGCAGACCAGTTGGAATTTGTGGGAGTGGAAGCTGTTGGTGAATCTCACTGGTGGTTGCTGGGTGCATACGATGATGCCCTGCACCTGGGGGAATGCAGCGATGAAGGCGAAAGCCAAGGCACTCTGTGCCTGTGCAGGCCAATCTGTGTAGTCCCCTGCCCTCCAGAATATGGCATCTGTGATCTGCTTGATGAGCTGCCAACTGTAAGATGCCACCTAGGTCTGCAGCTGATCCCTGGAACAACCTGGTTGCATAGAAATGCAGGGCACGGAGACCTTGACGACTGCAGGTAAGGGACCGCCATGGGGGTGTGGTCTCAGGTCATTGTGGATCAGAGCACAAGGGTCCGAGACCATCTACCTGGATAGGTGCAGCCTGCGGAACTGACACTCTGTCATTTGCAGGTAGCTGACTCTTGGGTGGTAGACCCAATGCCTAGGATAGCTTCTTCTTCCCCCTGCAGTGCTCCTCTGGCCTCCTGATGTCCAGAAGGTTGTATCTGGTGAATTTTGTCCTGGCTGCTCTATTCAATGTCAAAGTAGCCTATTCCCATCTGAACTCCCTCAGCTGGGGTTTCTGCATTCACCAGGCCTTCCCCCGCCAACCCCAGCTGCCCCAGTGATGCGAGCAGGCTCATGTCACTCTCCAGATTCCTACCACTCACCATTGAGAAAAACAAGTCTTACAGCTCCAGCAATGGCTATTCTGTGGCACTTTTGGGGCAGCTGAGCTTTATTTTGTGCCTTTACATCACATTAATCAGCCCTTCCCAGAGCCCTCATGGCCCTCTGCGTTGTTCACCTCTTTCAAACCCTGCCATGGCCCAGACATGGCATTCTCCCCATGCCCTTCCTTTGAAAATACAAAACTGCTGCTGATCAGCCTGTTTATGAGGTCCACAATGAGCTCAACAGACACTTAATTGGATGCGTGCAGGGTTGCCATTCCCTCCCTCCTGGTGTCCCTTTAAAAATGGCTTCATGTTTAGAGGTGGTGTGACCCATTGTGGACCTCCAAGAATGCAATCTCCAAATCACGCACGCAACCATTCCCACCCTATAAGTTTTATGAGGCCCTTAGTGAGATGTGTAGAAGAGGATAACTATATAAAGCAATAGGATAGTTTTGCCACCTACTGCTTGAGGTCCTGCTGCCACAGCCACCTGTCCGCACTAACTTTCCTTGTGACTGTGAAGGTGATGACTATAGTCAACCTTTATGGTACAGATTCCTTAAGAGTAGACAATAGGATCTCTGAAGTATCAGACAGGTGACAGTGAGCATGCGTTCATCAAATGGCCGACGAGCACTCTATTCCAATGCTCTCCTGGCCAGCCTCCTATCTTCCACTCTCCCTAAACTTCAGTTCCTTCAAAACTCTGTTGTTCATGTCCTAACTTGCACTAAGTCCAATTCACCCATGACCCTTGTGCTTGCTGACCTATATTAGCTCTCGGTCCAGCAAAGCTTCAAATATAAAATTCTAATCCTTGTGTTCAAATCTCTTATTCTTGTATTCAAAACTCTCCATGGCCTCACCCTTCCAAATCTTTGTAACTTCCTCCAGCCCTACAACCTTATGAGAACTCTGCATTCCTCCATTTCTGTCCTGTCTAATGCTGTAGCTCAGTTGGTAGCACTCTCACTTTTAAGTTAGAAAGTTCTGGATTAAGACTTAAGTGCAAAATTACTAGGCTAACACTCCAGTGCAGTAGTGAAGGAGTAAGAAGTGCTGTACTGTTGGAGGTGCAGTCTTTTGAATGAGACATTAAACCGATATTCCATCTTAAAGCCTGGCTTGGGTATATAATTAAAACCCTAGCCGACCACAGCCAACTCGGGCCCGAGTCTTTCAATTTTTTTTCATGCCCAACCCGACCCGAAAATATCAAACATGCTATTAGTACAGAAAAAAAATCATGCCAAAACATAGGTTGAAAAGAAAACAATACAGAAGAAAACCTGACCACAGCCAACCCGAACCTGACCCGACCCGAGCCCGAATGCTGGACACAGAATATAGACCTGAACCTGACACACGTAGTCAGGTTCAGGATTGGTAGCCAGGCTTTATTCTATCTCTCTGGGAAGTAAAAGATCCTGTGGCAGTATTTCGATGAAGGGCAGGGGAGTTATCTCTGGTGGCCTGGCCAATATTTATCACTCAATCAACATTACAAAAACAGATTATCTGGTCAATATCACATTGCTGTTTACGGGAGCTTGCTGTGCACAAATTGGCTGCCATGTTTCCTGCCTTACAACAGTGACTACACTTCAAAAGTACTTCAGTAGTTGTAAATTGCTTTGAAACGACCAGTGATCGTAAAAGGCACTATATAAATGCAAGTTTTTTCTTTTCTTTTTGTACATTTCCGATTTCCTTCTCTCCATCACTGGCAGCTATGCCTTCAGCTGTCTAGGCCCTAAACTCCAGATTCCACCACCCCCACCCTCTGTGCCTCTCTCTTCTCCGTGATGATGCTCCTTAAAACCTACTTCTTTGGCCAAGCCTTTGGGCACCTGTGCTAATACCTCCTTCAGTGGCTTGGTTTTATTATGCCCCTGTGAAACTTCTTGGGAGATTTTACTATGGTTAAAGTGCTATATAAATGAAAGTTGTTGTTGTTGGTGTTGCACTGCACAGGAAAGATATTGCGTTCACTGGGATGCTATGACAAAACACCGAGCATTTTCCCAACATTGCCATCTCCCACACCCAAAGCAGTGACTTCCTGTGTGCTCCAGGGCCTTTTGCTCTTTGGACATGATATATTTCAGGTTTCAACCCAGCACCACCACAATGGATTTGCGACTGAGCTAACCTTAGAAATTCTTCTGCAACTACCTCTCCAGCCCACTGAATGGCCTTATTCTGTGCTATAAACTTTGATGGTTCTTTACATTTTTATTCACCATCAGGATTTCTACTTGTTACACCAATGGGCACTTGAGTTCTGTAATGCCAAAATCTTCCAATATTGCCAAAATCTTCCAATATTGCCATACTTCACCACTTTAAGTTTTATTACTGTGATTACACAAATTAATTTGGCAGGATTCTTAGTGACATTTGTATGAATTTATTGTTTCTTTAGAAATTTTGAAGAATCAGAAGATGAACTCTCAGAGCAGCTTGTGAAGTCCTTGCAAGATATCATTCATCCAGAGCAGAAAACAGAAGGTAGTGATGGGAAAGGAAACAGCCAAAGTACATCCAATGAAGAAAAAAATCAGGAGAATGAAGGCCACAGGGAAATGCTTATTTCTGATACTGAAAAAAAGCCTGAAGAATGCTGTGATGAAGAGAACATACCTGCACCTGATCCAGACAAAGACAGTACAGAACAAAATGAGACAACTGCCTGAGAGTGATGCATGCAGTTAACCTGATGTCTTACAGCTGATGAATATCTGGAGTCACTTGAAACACAGTTGCACACTTCTGTCTAAAACTATACCCGCATTTCAAAAACTTGAGTAAAAATGCCTTGCTGAATGTGTTATCTTGGCATTTTCTGTTTGACTAACTATGGTGTCCGAGACAAGAAACTGCGAAACTGGTTGTTATTCACCGAGGATATAATTTGTGTTTTTCCCCATCCAGCTAACTTGTATAGTTATTATAGTCAGTAATAAACGTCAGTAAAGATTAGTCAAATTTAGTCATTTTTAGGAATACCTTTCCAGTTATTTGTTAAAATATCTTAAATTTATTACGTCCTTATATATTTCTAAAACAATTGCTTTATAAAAAATTGAGATGTCATTCGTCCTTGTGAAAGACTTAAAATCAATGTGGACTGGATCGGCAGGTTTTAAGGATTAATATATTTAATTTACTTTACAAATTACAGGAAAACAGCTCGTCATAATCTTCTGATATATATCTTCAATATATATATTGGTGTTGCTGCAACTATTCTCCCTGCAGCCACTGCCACGAGCAGTTATAATTGTTTCCTTTCACACAAACATTGTTAATCACAATTTTGGATATTTTAATACTTTTTGACTTTTCCTGTTGTTGATCCCCAGTGATCCATACTGAAATGCACGTGTGGACATGATGAGGTTCAAATCAGATCTAGCTATTTTATAACTTAAGGATCTTAATGTTATTTTTAGAAATGTCCAGAATATTTTGCATATTATGGGCTGCATTTTCCTTCATTATACTCCATGAGCAACCCAGTGGCAGCAGTGAAGGGAAATGGGACGGAGAGGCTCACTGCTACATCACTGATGCTGCCATCTCTCTCCCCATCAGCTGGTCCTCAATCAGCGTAATGACAGATTACAGCAGTTTGCAGGAGAATGACTCAGCAACAATTGCTCATCTTCATCTAACAAACAACACACTAATCCTCCAGGCAGTAATTATGATTATATTTCAATATTCTAGCAGTAATTAATGTCTTATTATTTTACACATCCTTACACTTAGATGTGTTGTTGGTAAATAAACAGCTAATAAGGGACCCGAACCTGTGCTGAACAATGCCAAATCTGATCTGAATAGATATGCACTTGAGTATTTTTACTGTTGCTAATAATTGAAGTTTTTGAAGTTTTGCAATTCAACATACACATAGGCTTTTCATATCTATTTTCTCTATTTTCCTATATACAAAATACAAGCGAAGGACAAGTTTGTTTTGTAATCTTTTATAACAGAGTTTCAATACAGCCCTTGTAAACATTTTCAAATATATACATACCATGGCATTACAGTGCACTGTTTCTCTCTCCTCCTTCCCCCTAAGGGGAGGGGAAACTGTTTCCATTTATTTACATTGTTTAATAATTTTGACATTATTTTGTGTTTAAAAAAAAAGTTCCACAGCAGATATAAATGATGTTTCAAACTCCTGATCGGAGAATCTGCTCACTGACTGTCGAGCATTCTTCCTAATCTCCAGCCTCTTTTCAGGTGACAATGATAGAATGGTATTCACGGCGTCAGCATAACTTTCTTCGCTGTCTGCCAGGAAACCCGTCTCACCTCCATCATGTGGTACTACTATATCTAACTTAGGACCTCCTGAATTATGGGCCAGAATAACAGTTCCTGCTGCCATGCACTCAACCACACCTAGGAAAAAAAAGTGCAGAATGATGAAATAATCATGTTCAATAATACAGACTATGCACTGGCCATGAATTGCAAATCACAATAGTTACCATGGCTGGAAATATTCCACAGGTTGAATTAAAAATCAGTTTGAAGTATAATGAATTTAATTCACAAATTAAAAAAGCAGCTATTTAAAAAAAAACTTATCAGGAGCTCTATTTAAATTCAATACTTTAGTTAGGACAACCATAATGTAGCTCCAGCAACAGTAAAAAGCTGATTGTAAAATGAGAATCTGAATATTTCAAAACCACCATGCACTGGGCCAGCAGACCTGTAAGTTATCTCTTGACTGCCCTATTTTTTCCAGGACGGTTCTAAGCTCCCTCTGCACAGAAGCCTCATGGTGTGTCACTAAATTCTGCCTGGATACAGATTTATAACAGCGAGTTCCTGACTTTAGTTCCATCTTCACATTGAGAAAACCTTCCATTGTGTCGTGTGGCACTACCACCGTGCTAAAATGGGACAGATTCAGAACAGATCTAGCAGCTCAAACTGGGCATCTATGAGATGCGGACCATCAGCAGCAGCAGAATTGTATTCAACTACAATCTGTAACCTCATGACCCGGCATATTCCACACATTACCATCAAGCCAAGGGATCAACCCTGGATCAATAAAGAGTGCAGGAGCAGCAACAGGTATACCAGGTGTCAACCTGGTGAAGCTACAACACAGGACTATTTGCATGCTAAAACAGCAGAGGTATCATGCAATAGAGCTAAGTGATCCCACATCCAACGGATCAGATCAAAGCTCTGCAGTCCTGCCACATCTAGACGTGAATGGTGGTGGACAATTAAACAGCTAGCATGAGGAGGAGGAGGCTCCACAAATATCCCCATCCTCAATGATGGGGGAGCCCAGCATATCAGTGCAAAAGAAAAGGTTCAAGCATTTGTAAGCATCTTCAATCAGAAGTGCTGAATGGATGATCTCAGCCTCCTCCTGAGGTCCCCAGCATCACAGGTGCCAGTCTTCAGCCAATTTGATTCACTCCACGTGATATCAAGAAACGGCTGAAGGCACTGGATATTGCAAAGGCTATGGGTCCTGACAACATTCCGGCAGTAGTACAGAAGATTTGTGCTGCAGAACTTGCTGCGCCCCTAGCCAAGTTGTCCCAGTACAGCTACAACACTGGCATCTACCCGACAATGTGGAAAATTGCCCAGGTATGTTCTACACACAAAAAGGACAAATCCAACCCGGTCAATTACCGCCCATCAGTCGACTCTCGATCATCAGCAAAGTGATGGAAGGGGTCGTCGACAGTGTTATCAAGTGCCACTTAAAAAGCAATAACCTGCTCACTGATGTTCAGTTTGGGTTCTGCCAGGGACGTGCAGCCCCTGACCTCACTACAGCCTTGGTCCAAACATGGACAAAAGAGCTGAACTCAAGAGGTGAGGTGAGAGTGCTTGCCCTTAACATCAAGGCAGCATTTCACTGAGTGTGGCATCAAGGAGCCCTAGACAAATTGCAATAAATGGGTATCGGGGGAAAGCTCTCCACTGGCTGGAGTCATATTTAGCACAAAGGAAGACGGTTGTGGTTGTTGTAGGCCAATCATCTCAGCCCCAGGACATTGCTGCAGGATTTCCTCGGGGTAGTGTCCTCGGCCCAACCATCTTCAGCTGCTTCATCAATGGCCTCCCCCCATCTAAAGGCCAGAAGTGGGGAGGTTCACTGATGATTGCATGATATTCAGTACCATTTGCAACTCCTCAGGTAATGAAGCACTCTGTGCCCATATGCAGCAAGACCTGGACAACAGTCAGGCTTAGGCTGATAAGTGGCTAGTAATATGCAGGCCAAACAAGTGCTAGGCAATGACTATCTCAAACAAGAGAGAATCTAACCATCTCCCCTTAACATTAAATCATTACCACTGCTGAAACCCCACCCTGCCCACTGTGGCTACGAGCAGGTCAGAGACTGGGAATTCTACGGCGAGTAACTCATCTCCTGACGCCCCAAAGCCTGTCCACCATCTACAAGGCACAAGTCAGGACTATAATGGAATACTCTCCATTTGCCTGGATGAGTGCAGCTCCAACAACACTCAGGAAGCTCGACAACATCCAGGACAAAGCAGCCTGCTCGATCGGCACCCCATCCACCACCTTCAACATTCACTTCCTCCATCACTGATGCAGTGACAGCAGTGTGTACCATCTACAAGATGTACTGCAGCAACTCACCACGCCTCCTTTGACAGCGCCTTCCAAACCCACAAACTCTTCCACCTAGGAGGACAAGGGCAGCAGACCTGTTGGAATGTCATCACCTGCAAATTCCCCTCCAAACCACAAACCATCCTGACTTGGAAATATATTGTCGTACCTTCACTGTTGCTGGATCAAAATCTTGGAACTCTCTCCCTAACAGCACTGTGGGCGTACCCCCACCAGATGGACTGCAGCAGTTCAAGGCTGCAGTTCACCACCACCTTCTCAAGAGAAATTATGGATGGGCGACAAATGCTGGCCTTGCCAACAATGCCCACATCCCATGAAACAAATCAAAAAAGTCAGCAATTAGTAAAAAAAAATCTCTATTCACGTCACAAGACTCTAAAGCTGAAATGTCAGTTCTGAGGCCCTATTCTGGCCTCATACATAATTTACTACTGGCCTCAATTTTCCTTCAGCCAACTGAAATTTCAATCTCCTTTCTGATTACATCTCATTTTTCATTTCAGTTGCTACTATTAAATGGATTGGTCAGGCTTTCCTAGGTTGTAGCAATAAAGCCTTAAAACACAAGGTTAGTACTGCTCCCACACCTTGAAATACCTCTTAAATGGAAACGTTCCAGTGGCAGAAACTCAACCTGTTAACAGAAACCAGGTACTGAATTTGTTTAGGAATTCATCCTTTGCTAACCTTCCAAATTGAGCGCAAATACAATTAGACCAGGAGAGCCAATTGCCATGAATCAGGGAGGGAGAGCTGATGATAGTTCACTATTATAGAATATTACAGCTAACACTGTTACATTCACCAATGACCATGCTAATTTGCTCCAACTAGGAATATTCTATAAAAGTAAAACAGGTTACGGATCTAAGAATCACTTTATAGCTGAAATTACTAATAAGATGATTGTGTTTGATTAGTTTAGAGGTACAGCACTGAAACAGGCCCTTCGGCCCACCGAGTCTGTGCCGACCATCAACCACCCATATATACTAATCCTACATTCCTACCACATCCCCATCTGTCCCTATATTTCCCTACCACCTACCTATACTAGGGGCAATTTATAATGGCCAATTTACCTACCAACCTGCAAATCTTTTGGTTTGTGGGAGGAAACCGGAGCACCCGGAGAAAACCCACGCAGACACAGGGAGAACTTGCAAACTCCACACAGGCAGTACCCAGAATTGAACCCGGGTCGCTGGAGCTGTGAGGCTGCGGTGCTAACCACTGCGCCACTGTGCATTTGAAGTAAAGAGTTGTATAATATTAATTTCTCTTAAGACTTGCATGTAAGGTTCTTTAAAATAGCTTATAAGTCAAAATAAGAAAGCACTGTGTACATGATTGTATAGCTTTCTCACCTATACCAAAATGTTCATTCCACATGGTGTGCAGTCCAATAGTGGCTTCAGCTAGATATTTTTTAAGTTGTTCAAATGAAATGTTAATCTTAAACTCAACATTTTCTGTAACTCTCAGAGTCTCGCACAGTTCTTTTAAGCGAACTACTCGCTCTTCATCATCAGTGTTACGGCAACCTCCAATCAATATTAGCTTCACAGCTGACTGCTCAGCACTCTTCATCTGAAGGAACTGATAGAAAGCTTTGATTTGTAGAGAATGGTCCTTTTCTGGCCGAAACTGGCCAATTGAAACAATGGAATGTTCTGCCTTTTTACTGTCATCTTCTAATGGAATATCCAAGAATGTCTGAACATCACAGGGTGGGCAAACAACATGGGTTCGGTCACCAGCTTTCCAAAGAGCAAGGATATGATTCAGAGTCCATGTAGAATTTACCATTATAACATCACTGCAAGAACCAACCAATCCATACATCCAAGCAAAGATGTAATAGTATACAAGTTTCAGTTTGCTCAGTATAGGATTTGTAGATATAAAAGCTGCATTGTTAAACCTTGGATTCCTGTCCCTCACCACAGAGAGCATGTCTGTACTGATAGTAGGATAGTGAACATAGCACCCGACTTGGCAGCCTCCCAGGTACTTGAAGAGAGGAAGTGTGTATGCATAGCCCATGGAATCTATAAAGATATCAGGAACGCACTTCATAAGGGCCTCCCATCCAAGCAAAACAGACCCCAGACTTTGACCTAGCAGCGTAAAATATGGATAAAGCCTAGCTTCCACTAGATATCGTTTTTTGAGGAAAATGAAATGAACAGGTTGAAGAAGTTTGATATTAAACCGCCTGTAAGCTCCATCAAGAATTTCTTGATCCGTGGCATCTTGATCTCCAGTATAAATGATAATTATAATATCTTCATACCTGTGAATTTCACAAAAGATATCTTTTAGAATAGGTCAATCGCTGACTTTGATATTTAACTGTACAGCAGTGCTATGCAGAATGGTTTGCAGGATACTTGACAATTCTGATACACAGAAAAACATATTAACAATAGTAGTGATGTGATGCATCACTGCAATAGGGATCTTACCAGGCATCTTAAATTTGTCTGAATAATTACAAAAAAAGAAAAATGAGCAAAACCTGATTGTAAACTTTACTTTTATGCAAATATTTGCTGCAATATAAACCTCCAGCATGGATTACATTGTGGAAATGTTTGCACAATAACCTGCATTTATAAAGCGTCTTTAACATAAGAAACTGCTCAAAAGCATTTCATGGGAGTGTAATCAGAAAATAAATGTACACCAAACCAAAAGGGGAGACATTAGAACAGGTGACCAAGCTTAGTCAAAGAGGTAAGTTTTAAGGAGCTTCTTAAAGCAGAGGTTTAGGGAAGGAACTCCAAAGCTAAGGGTCTAGACAGCTGAAGCCATAGCCACCAATGGAGGGATGAAGGGGCGGGGGTCACAAGGTGCAGGAACACAGGATGCTCCAAGGGTTACTGAGCTCAAAGAGGTTATTGATCGGGAGGAGGAGGGCTATGGAGAGATTTGAACATAGGGATGAGAATTTTAAAGTCAAGGCATTGCTGGGTTGTGAATTTGAGTTTTACCAATTTTACTATGTTCCCTCATCCTGCAGTTATGACTGAACTTGAAATAATTCTCAGGAATACTTTTCCTATTTTACTTAGTATTCTATATGTTTAAACTTATTCCACAACTACATTATCCTTTAAATGCCAATGCCAAAAATGTCAACTAGGCTTCAAATGAAGAAATTGAGACTCACCTCTTCTGCAATGCTCTTATCGCACACCATAAAACCCTTTCTCCACCACCCCCAGCATGGCAATATGGGTGAAAGAATGCCACAACTAGAGGTGTCTTGCCATCTTTTCCTGGACTTTGTGATAATTTCTTCTTTGGACAGATCCAGAATCGAATATACAGTAAAATAACGACAAGGATGAATGATAAAGCGGCAGTTACGAAAAGCATAGGAATGATCAGCGAAAACATAATCCTAGGTGGAAGAACAACAGGTTATGAACAGCTAATCATTATATGTATGGAATTTAATACATTGCAATTCATACATTACAATTCAATCTCTTAGCCATCACTGCTTGGAAGCCTTTGAGCTCAATCCTAAATTGGATATCTGGTCACATAATTGCTGCTCTGCAGCCTGCCACATGAATGTTGGGTGACTGGACCTCTTTTTTCATACACGCTCACATAGGAAGTGACTTTGAGTCCCACAACAGAATGGTGATGGTCTAACAAAATGAACACTATCTCCTGCAATCTGCACAAAGTTTGGGACAATTAATCTTTTCACATGCATTACATATTTTACATATTCACAAGTAGACTTGCACACAAAACCAAGTTGATTCTGAGGAAGGCAGAATACTGACTCATTTTGAATGGAAAAGAGGTACCGAGCATGTAGGCATGCTGCCACCCTATGTTGATTATTGATAAAATAGAGCAAGACAAAAAAAGTGCATGACATTGAGAGAGTGGGAGAGCAATTTTAAATTTTGCCAATGGCATAAAACTAGGTGGTATCAGATCAGTCGATCATTTTTTCCCTTCATTGAAGTCAATGGATGGGGTCTATAATGGGCCACTGATCAAATATTGTCTATATTACACCACTGCGGAAAGTTATCATCACCATTTAGGTCCTAAGAAACTGAGAATCTTATTTCCGAGAAAGATTGCATAGTGTGAAACTGTGAAATATGATTACACAGAATGCTTAATAAGACTGTCAACATAGAGCCATTTACAGCACAGAAGGAGGCCATTCGGCCCAAATAGTCCATGGAGCTATCCAGTCAGTCCCACTCCCCTGCTCAATCCCCATAGCCCTGCAAGTTTATTTGCCTCAAGTGCCCATCCAATTTTCTTTTGAAATCCTTAATTGTCTCTGCTTCCACCACCCTCATGGGCAGCGAATTCCAGGTAATTAGCACCCGCTGTCAAAATTTCTTCCTCATAGTCCCCCTGCATCTCTTGCTCAAAACCTTCAATCTGTGTCTCCTAGTCCTTGTAATATTAGTTAATGGGAATAAGTTTTCCTTGTGTAACTTATCTCAGCCGCTCATAATCCTGTACACCTCTATTAAATTTCCCTTCAATCTCTTTTGGTATAAGGAGAATAACCCCAGCTTTTCCAGCCTAACCTTGTAACTAAAATCCTCCATCCCTGGAACCATTCTGGTAAATCTCCTCCGCACTCTCAAAAGGACTCTTCACATCCTTGCTAAAGTGTGGTGACCAGAATTGATGCAGTACTCTAGGCCTAATCAGAGTTTTATAAAGGCTCAGCATAACTTCCCTGCTCAATGCCTCCATTTATGAAGCCCAAGATCCCATACATATATATGGGGATAATGTTAGGAGCAGTGTCTCTGGGCAACACGGATTACAAACAGCTAGAACAATGTGAGCAAAATTTAACTTTTAAATTCTAAACATCAAAATGAAATCAAAATTTATGAGATGTGGCAAGTGTACTCTTTTGATTATAAAGCTCACGCCTAACATTTGGAACTGTCAACATCAGAGAAATGTTAATGACACTTACAAGGATAATGGAGTGGAAAACCATTTCAATATAGTTAGCGCTCTGTGAGCAGGACAAATGGTTTTGTGATCGGTGGGTGTACATCAAGATAGGAGGAGAAAGACAATTCGACCCATCCCTCAAATACCCCAACTGCTTTGTGAACAACACCAACATCCTAATCTGGCAAAATATTTATAACGATTTATTATTATCCCCTTGATGAAAACAAGCAGCATTTAACTCACCTCAGAAACTGGCACACACACCACCCACTTGCAGCCATCTCTGACAACACAGCACGTTGACCTTCACCCCGGAAGTGATTGCTCACGCACTTTCCAAACATTAAACGTAGAATTCTTTTAAAATATACCCTCCCGGAAATATATACATGTATACATTCATTCTAAAAAAAAATTGAAAATCATTCTTTTAAACAAAAAAAAGTTAGACAGTCGCCTCGCAACCGGTTTTTGCAACGTTCTGCACCAACTATTGCCGTCATGTCCAGGGCGACGTGCTGAGGTCACAGGCTGGCTTGGTTCTGGCTGGAGCTGTGCAGCCCCGGGGTTGATGTGGGTGAGTGACAGGCGACTGTAGCGCCGCGCAGAGCTGGTGGAGTCTTTGCACATGCTCCATTCCAGCTTCTGCATTTAAATAAAAATGCATTAAACTAGTTTCTTGTGCTATTTTGCAAAGGCTTTAAAGTCTAGGGCAGTCGGATTTGTTGCATTGCTTTGTTTACAAAGTTAAATCCTTTACCTCTGGGCACCTAAGTCTAAAATTATTGGCTGCATTCTTTGTATGTGACTATCCTTTTGTTTTTGTCTTTCTTGGGAAATAGTGCCTTTTTTTCTTATCGGTAGGTATCTCGTTTGGAGAGTAGTACTTTATATTAAAATATGTACACGTAGAGACTGGCAAAGCAATTTATAGGGCACTTGTGTTAGCGGAAAAACATCTGGCAAATTTCATTGCGTGGTGGAAAAGAGCTGTATGCCAGTTAACATGACATGCCGATTAACCTGTTTTCGACGAGGCTGTCGTGCCTTTGGGAACTTTTTATTAACGGTTATAATTTCCTGCAGTTCGTGCCTCTGAAAACGTCTGATATATGATCTTTGAGTGAAGTTAGTATGTTTTAAACAATCTTTCTTTCTTTCTTTTGGGCCTCCTTATCTCGAGAGACAATGGATACGCGCCTGGAGGTGGTCAGTGGTTTGTGAAGCAGCGCCTGGAGTGGCTATAAAGGCCAATTCTGGAGTGACAGGCTCTTCCACAGGTGCTGCAGAGAAATTTGTTTGTCGGGGCTGTTGCACAGTTCGCTCTCCCCTTGCGCCTCTGTCTTTTTTCCTGCCAACTACTAAGTCTCTTCGACTCGCCACAATTTAGCCCTGTCTTTATGGCTGCCCGCCAGCTCTGGCGAATGCTGGCAACTGACTCCCACGACTTGTGATCAATGTCACACGATTTCATGTCGCGTTTGCAGACGTCTTTATAGCGGAGACATGGACGGCCGGTGGGTCTGATACCAGTGGCGAGCTCGCTGTACAATGTGTCTTTGGGGATCCTGCCATCTTCCATGCGGCTCACATGGCCAACAATAGCAGCTTATAATTATATAGTGTTTTTAACACAGTAAAACGTCCCAAAGGGCTTCAAAAGAGTCTTATCAAATGCAATTCAGCACCTAGCCACATAAGGAGATATTAGGACTGTTGAGGTGGGTTTTAAAGAGTGTCTTAAAGGAGGAGAGAGAGGCAGAGTGGCAAGGAGAGTTGGTCAGTCTTGATAACTGAGTTATTAGAGTATTGTCCATCAAACTAATTATACCAGCTGAGATTCTGTTAAATTTAGAGTCATAGAGACATTTATGGCATAGACGGGTGGGACTGGGTACTAAATATTCCTGGATACAAGGTGTTCAGGAAAGATAGGGAAGGAAGGACAGGAAGCGGTCAGTGCTGGAATGAGATGATGTCGGGGAGGAGTTGAGGACAAATTCCATCTGGTTAGAACTAAGAAACAAAAGAGGTACTGTTACTCTGCTGGATGTATTCTATAGGCCACGAACAAATGGGAAAGCTATAGAGAAACAGGTTTGCAAGGAAATTAGAGGTGCAAGAATTATCGAGTAGTTGTAATGGGGGATTTTAATTACCCTAATATAGACTGGGATAGTAGTAGTGTAAAAGACAGAGAGGGGCAAGAGTTTTGAGATTGTGTTCTGGAGAATTTTCTACATCAGTATGTTTCCAGACCAACGAGGAAGGTTCTGGGAAATTAGTTGGGTCAAATGAGTCAAGTGACAGTTTGGGAGCATTTAGGGGACAGTGACTATTGCATCATAAGGTTTAGGATGGCTATGGAAAAGGGCAAGGAGCAATCCAAAGTTTGAAAATAATTAATTGAGGGAGGGCCAACTTCAATGGAGTGAAAATGGATCTGACCCAAATAAATTGGAATTAAAGATTGTCAGGGAAAGCTGTAACTGTACAATGCATCTGAGGATACTGAGGGAAATAAGGGTGGAAATTGTGGAGGCACTGGCCATAATCTTCCAATCCTTCTTAGATACAGGGGTGGTGCTAGAGGATTGGCAAATTGCAAATGTTATGCCCTTGTTCAAAAAAGGGTGTACAGCCAAGCCAGCAACCATCAGCCTGTCAGTTTAACCTCAGTGGTGGGAAAGCTTTTAGAGATGATAATTCAGGACAAAATTAACAGTCATTTGGACAAATGTGGATTAATTTAAAAAATCCAGCACAGATTTAAGGGCAAACCATGTTTAACTAAATTGCTTGAGTTTTTTGATGAGGTAACAGAGATGGTTGATGAAGGGTAATGCAGTTGATGTGGTGTATATGGATTTCCAAAAAGTACTTGATCAAGTGCCACATAACCGGGTTGTCAGCAAAATTGAAGCTGATGAAATAAAAGGGACAGTGGCAGCATATGTACAAAATTGGCTGAGTGACAGGATTCAGAGAGTAATGGTGAATGGTTGTTGGTCAGATTGGAGGAAGGTATATAGTGGGGTTCCAAGGGTGATAGGGCCAATGCTTTTCATGATATATATTAATGACCTAGAGTTGGGTGTACAGCACACAATTTCAAAATTTGCGGATGACACAAAACTTAGAAGTATTGTGAACTGTGAGGAGGATAGATTTAAACTTCAAGAGGACATAGACAGGCTGGTGGTATGGGCAGACAAATGAAATATAGTACAGAAAAGTGTGAAATGATTCATTTTGGTAGGAAGAATGTGGAGAGGCAATAAAAATTAAAGGGCATAATTCTAAAGTGGGTACAGGAGCAGAGGGACCGAGGGGTATATGTGCACAAATAATTGAAGGTTGCAGGGCAGCTTGAGAAAGCGGTTAATAAAGCATACAGGATCCTGGGATTTATAAATAGGGGCATAGAGTACAAGAACAAGGAAGTTATGCTCAACCTGTATAAACACTGGTTCGGCCTCTGCTGGAGTATTGTGTCCAATTCTGGGCACCATACTTTAGGAAAGAAATTAAAGCATTAGAGAGGGTGCAGAAAAGATTCACGTGAATGATTCCAGAGAAGAAGAACTTCAAAGGAGATAGGGTTGCGAAGCTGGGCCTCTTCTCCCTGGAGAAGATTAAGAGGCCTGCTCTCCCTGGTGAAGAGAAGATTAAGAGGGGATTTGATTGAGGTGTTAAAAATCATGATGGGTCTGCACAGAGTAGATATGGAGAAACTGTTCCCATTGGCTGAAGAATCCAGAACCAGAGGACACCAATTTAATGTAATTGGGAAAAGAACCCGAGGCGACATGAGGGAAAACCTTTTTTACACAGCGAGTGGTTAGGATCTAGAAAGTCTGCCTGAGCGTGTGGTGGAGGCGAATTCAATTTAGGCCTTCAAAAGAGAATTG
Source organism: Heterodontus francisci (assembly GCF_036365525.1). Lineage (NCBI taxonomy): Eukaryota > Metazoa > Chordata > Chondrichthyes > Heterodontiformes > Heterodontidae > Heterodontus > Heterodontus francisci. Next base: position 30,911,206 of record NC_090376.1, on the reverse strand, counting down.
GACAAATATCTGGAGAAAAATTTTTTACAGAGGTACGGGGGCAAAAGGCCAGAGATTGGGAGTAGGTGAGTTGCTGTTGCAGAGAGCTGGCAGAGAGACGAATGGCCGCCTTCTGTGCTGTAACCATTCTAATCAATGATAGGAGTCCATTCGGCCCATCGAGTCCACACTGGCTCTTCATGGAGCAATCCAGTCAGTCCCACTCCCCCACTCGATCTCCATATTTCTTTCAAGTGCCCATCCAATTTCCTTTTGAAATCATTGAATGTCTCTGCTTCCATCATCCTTGTGGGCAGTGAGTTCCAGGTTGTTATCACTTGCTGTGTAAAGAAAAATAAAGTTCTTCCTCACATTCTTGCATCTCTTGCTCAAAGCCTTCAATCTATGTCCCCTAGTCCTTGTACCATTAGTTAATGGGAACAGTTTTTCCTTGTCTAACTTACCTAAGCCTGTCATAATTTTGTACACCACTATCAAATCTCCCCACAATCTCTCTTGCTCCAGGGAGAACAACCCCAGATTTTCCAACCCAACCTTGTAACTAAAATCCCTCATCCCTGGAAACGTTCTGGTAAATGTCCTCTGCACCCTCTCAAGGACTCTTCCCATCCTTCCTAAAGTGTGGTGATCAAAACTGGACGCAGTACTCTAGTTGTGGCCTAACCAAAGCCTTATAAAGATTCAGCACGACTTCCCTGCTTTTGTTAGTTAGAGATACAGCACTGAAACAGGCCCTTCGGCCCACCGAGTCTGTGCCGACCATCAACCACCCATTTATACTAATCCTACACTAATCCCATATTCCTATCACATCCCCACCTGTCCCTATATTTCCCTACCACCTACCTATACTAGGGGCAATTTATAATGGCCAATTTACCTATCAACCTGCAAGTCTTTTGGCATGTGGGAGGAAACCGGAGCACCCGGAGGAAACCCACGCAGACACAGGGAGAACTTGCTAACTCCACACAGGCAGTACCCAGAATTGAACCCGGGTCGCTGGAGCTGTGAGGCTGCAGTGCTAACCACTGCGCCACTGTGCCGCATTGTACTCAATGCCTCGATTTCTGAAGCCCAAGATCACATATGCTTTGCTGACTACTCTCTCAATATGTCTTCCCAGCTTCAAAGATCAATGCACATGCACCCCAGGGTCCCTCTGTTCCTGCACACTCTTTTTAGGACCATGCTATTAAGTCTAAAAAGCAAGGGCTTTACTATTTGAGCTAATTCTCTGATCTTCCCTGGATTTGTACATCTTAATTTATAAAAGACTCTCAAAATACATTTACAACAACTTAATAAAACATCCCACGGCACATTGCAGGAGCATTATAAAACAAAGTATGACACTGAGCCACAAAAGGAGATATTAGGTCAGATGACCAAAAGCTTGATCAAAGAGGTAGGTTTTAAGGAGTGTCTTAAAGGTTGAAAGTGAAGTAAAGAGGTGTAGGGAGGTTATTCCAGAGCTTGGGGCCTAGGTAACTGAAGGCGTAGCCACCAATGGTGGATTAAAATCAGGGATACACAGAGGTCAGAATTAGAGGAGTGCAGATATCTTGAAGGGTTGTGGGGCTGGAGAAGATTACCGAGATAGGGAGGGACGAGACCATGGAGGGATTTGAAAACGAGGATGCGAATTTTTAAATCAAGACATAGCTTGACCGGGAGCCAATTTAGGTCAGCGAAAATAGGGTGATAGGGGAAAGAACTTAGTGCGAGTTAAGACATGGGCATCGGAATTTTAGATAACCTCAAGTTTACAGCGGGTAAAATGTGGGAGATCAGCCAGGCATGCATTGGAATAGTCAAGTCAAGAGGTAACAAAGAGGGTTTCAGCAGCAGATGAGCTGAGACGGGAAAAGTCAGGCAATGTTACGAAGGTGGAAATAGGCGATCTTGGTAATGGCATGAACGTAAAGTCAGAAATTGATCTTGGGGTCAAATGTGACACCAAGGTTGCGAACAAGACTGGCTTAATGTCGGACTGTCGCCAGGGAGAGGGATGGAGTCGGTAGCTAGAGAATGGAATTTGGATTAGGGACCAAAAACAATGGCTTAAGTTTTCCCAATATTTAATTCAAGGAAATTTCTGCTCATCCATTACTGGATGTCAGATAAGCAGTCTGACAATTTAGCAACAGTGGAGGGGATTTGAGAGAGTCGGTGGTGAGGTAGAGCTGAGCTTCATCAGCATACACGTGAAAACTATGCCATGCTTTTGATGGTGTTGCCAAGGGGCAGCATGTAGATGAGAAATAGGAAGGGGCCAAGGATAGATCCTTGAGGGACACCAGAAGGAACAGTGCAGGAGCAGGAAGAGAAGCCATTGTAAATGATTCCTTGGCTATGATTAGATAGATGAGAATGTACCAGGCGCGTGTAATCCCACCCGGCTGGACAACAGTGGAGAGGCGTTGGAGGAGGCTGGTGTGGTCATCCGTGTCAAAGGCTGCAGACAGGACGAGGAGGGAAAATTTACCTTAGTTACAGTCACGTAGGATGTCATTTGTGACTTCGATTTAAGTTTTTGGGGAGATAATAGTTAAAATTGTTTATGGGAAAATTCAGTTACATAATGTAGCAATTCTGCCTTTAGTAGACCTAAAATCTATTGTAAGGATTTTCCTGTGGCTTTCAAACAACATTTGTATTGTCGATACCTTTTTATGCTTTGTTTTGCAAGTTCACAAGATAGTGCCTTTTTGCTAGATCTGCAGTTGCTATGATACTCCCTACAGTTTGGATTGGAGCAAAGAATGGCCTAAGTAATTGGTAGTTTTGCCTTGATATGAGGGAGGAAGATTATACAACTGCTGCGTTTCAACATTCAGAAACATTTTGGCAATTAAATATATCTTTAAAAACAATACAGAGCAATAGCTGCCCAGCCACGTCTTTGTATTTTGAAGTATGCTTGGAATTTCAAATGAGTTTTCAAAAATTGAACTTTATGGGTGCTTTGAAAGGAAGTTGAATTTGTACAATGACTGGAAAGCCAGAAATTTCAAAGAAACCACAAGGGTTTGACCTTCAGAGCAGCTATGGCTGGACATATGATCATGTTCAGGAAGGTTTTTTTCACTTTGGACCTTTTTAACAAGCCTGTGAATTGGACAAAGGGCAGGTATTTGAAATTTTGTTTTGACCTGCCTGGAGCAAAGGGAGGAAGACCCAGAAAAGTGTTACCTTTCACTGTAAAGTGGACTTGTATCTCTTGAAAAGGAATCCTGCATTTGAAAGGTGGCAGATTCTTATTGTCTCCAGTCTCTGAAGAATTCCTGCATCCAGAGTGGTTCCTGTTGCCTCCTGTATTTTGGGAGATCCTGAAATCTCAAGAAAGCTTCTACTGCTAGACTGCTGTTTTTAAAAACCCAAGCAGACCGGTTGCTGCACCCCTGCTGAAAAACCTGTGTGACTTCTGCTGCAGACCAATTGCCTTGAAAGCCTATCCATCACAGATGTTCATCAACCTCGCCCGGAGAGACTTCGAGTGGCACTGACACCTCATCAACCTGAAAACATTCCACCAGAACACTGAAAAACATAATTATTTTATTTCTTCCATTTTATTCCGAAGAAACAGCTGCAAACCAAAAACCTTTTCCCCCAGTTAACCAGTTTTTGAATGTATGGGTGTGTGCATGAGGGTTAGGAAGAATAAGGATTTTAAAATCTTTTCATATTTAGATTTATCTTGTTAGTTAAGATATTATTTCTTTTTTAATAAATAGTTAATGATGTTGTTGATGGAAGAAATCTGGTTTGGTGTGCTTTATTCTGGGGGATAAATAAAGTGTTTAATTTGGGCTATTCTTCGGTAGGTGGGAAACTTTATTTGATATGCTATGACCTGTGGAGTAGTGGGACTGAATTAACAGTGTTTTACTCCCGTCTTGGTTGTAGCACTATGGCTGATATAATTTTACTCATTCTACCTGTTCATTTATTTGTAATATTTTTGTAGTATAGAGAAATAAATGCACTTCTGTAGCACGCGTTATGTCAGAAAAATCCCCAAGTGTATAAATGTACAATACTTTAGTTTGAAGTGACTTGTATAAGTTCTGTTTTGTTTAAAGCAAACCTCAATTTACATAAAGTGACATCCTGTGAACAGCAGTTGCATCAATGACTAGTTCATTTGGATGGTGTTGGTTAAAGTAAGAATAGTGGCCAGAACAATCTGCTCTTTTTCAAATATTGCTGTAGCTTCTTTAATATCTACATGAACATCAGGGCCAGGCAGACAGGGCCTGTGTCTAATATCTCATCCAAAGGATAGCACTTCCAAAAGTGGAATAGGTGAGAATCATAGAATGGTTTTGGCATGGAACAAGGCCATTCAATCTTTCATGTCCGTGCTGCTCCTCTGCACTTTCCCTGTGGCCCTTCAACTTTATTCTCTTCAGATAATTGGTTATTCTTCTTGGAGCAAAGGAGAGTGAGAGTAGATTTGATAGAGGTGAACAACATTGACAAGTGTAGACAAGATAGAAAAAAAGTTGTTCCCATTAGCTGATGGTACAAGTACTCGGGGACACAAATTTAAGGTATTGGGCAAGAGATGAAGCTGGGATGTGAGGAATTTTTTTTACGCAGTGAGTGGTAATGACCTGCAACTTGCTGCCTACGAGGGTGGTGGAAGCAGAGATGATCAATGATTTCAAAAGGAAATTGGATTAATATTTGACGGAAATATACTTGCAGGGCTATGGGAATTGAGCGGGGGAGTGGGAATGACTGGATTGCTCTACAGAGAGCCGGCATGGACTCGATGGGCTGAATGACCTCCACCATTGCTGCAGTGTCTCTGAGAATGAGAATTATTCAGTTCCCTTTTGAAAGCCACGATTGAACCTGCCTCCACCACACTTTCAGGCAATGCATTACAGATCCTAATCACTCGCTGCGTAAACATTTTTTTCCTCATGTCGCCATTGTTGCTTTTGCCATTCACCTGTGTCCTCTAGTTCTCGACCCTTCCACCAATGGGAACAGTTTCTTCCTATCTACTCTGTCCAGACCCGTCGTGATTTTGAACACCCCTATCAAATCTCCCCTCAACCTTCTCTTCTCAAAAGGACAACAGCCCCAGCTTCTCCAATCTATCCACGTCCCTGAAACCATTCTCTTAAATCTTTTCTACACCCTCTCCAATGCCTTCACATCCTTCCTAAAGTGTGGTGCCCAGAATTGGACACAATACTCCAATTAAGGGTGAACCAGTGTTTTATAAAGATTTACCATAACTTCCTTGCTTTTGTACTCTAATGCCTCTATTTATAAAGCCCAGGTTCCCATATGCCTTTCTTAACCTCTGCTGCTACCTTCAACGATTTGTGCACATACACCCCAGGTCTCTCTGCTCCTGCACTCCTTTTAGAACTGTATCTTTTTTTTTACTCATTTGTGGGATGTGGGCATCGCTGGCGAGGCCAGCATTTATTGCCCATACCTAATTGCCCTTAAACTGAGTGGCTTGCTCGGCTTTTTCAGAGGGCATTTAAGAGTCAACTACATTGCTGTCTCTGTCTGGAGTCCTGTGTAGGCCAAACCATGTAAGGACAGCAGATTTCCTTCCCTAAAGGACATTAGTGAACCAGGTGGGTTTTTACAACAATAGTTTCATGGTCACCATTAGACTAATTCCAGATTTATTAATTGAATTCAAATTTCACCATCTGCCGTGATGGAAATCGAACCTGTGCCCTCGGACCATTAGCCTGGGCTGTGGATTATTAGTCCAGTGACATTACCACTACACCACTGCCTTTATGTTGCCTTTCTTCGTTCTTCCTACCAAAATGAATCACTTCACATTTCTCTGCATTAAATTTCATCTGCCATGTTTCTGCTCATACTACCAGCCTGTCTATGGCCTCTTGAAGTCTATCACTATTCTGCTCACAGTTCACAATATTTCCAAATTTTGTGTCATCAGCAAATTTTGAAATTGTGCCCTACTACCCAGGTATAGGTCATTAATATATAACAAGAAAAGCAATGGTCCTTTTACCAACATAAATGCAAAAGACTGCAGATGCTGGAAATCTGAAATAAACACAGCAAGTATTGGAAATACTCAGCAGGTCAGGCAGCATCTGTGGAGAGAAGCAGAGTTAACATTTCTGGCCAGTTCTGAGGAAAGGTCACAGACCAGAAACATTAACTCTTCTCTCTCCACAAATGCTGAGTATTTCCAGCACTTTCTGTTTTTATGTCCTATTACCAGCCTCTGGGGTATCCCACTATATACCTTTCTCCAATCTGAAAAAGTTCACTCAGCCAACTTCATATCCATGTTGCCACTGTCTCTTTATTCCATGGGCTTTGACTTTGCTGACAAGCCTGCTATGTGGCACTTTAACAAATGCCTTTTGGAAATCCATGTACACCACATCAACTGCATTACCCTCACCAACCCTCTCTGTTACCTCATCAAAAAACTCAAGCAGGTTAGTTGAACACAATTTGCCCTTAACTAGTCCATGCTGCTTTCCTTACTTAATCTACATTTGTCCAAGTTACTATTTAATTTTGACCTGGATTATCGTCTCTTAAAAAGCGTTCTCACCATCGAGGTTAAGGTAGCAAGCAGTTGCTCTGCTTATCCTTACAGAAGGTGGATTGAAAAGTGGATAAAGCAAAGAAGACAGGGTGCTGTCTTCATGGCAAGGGATCACTTAGAAGGATGCCCTGGGATCAATGCTGAGGGCATTGCTGTTCACATAGATCAATGTTAGAGCCATAGGAACACAGTTATTGCTGGATGAAAAAAAGACCAAGGTTCGTCTATTTTACCTTCTACCAAGACTTGAGATTTATAATTAGAGACAGAATGAATTCAACAGGTGATAATTAACTCTGGTCTCTTTTGTATTCCTCATTATTTAACACCACCATTGTCATCTTGCCTTCAGCCATCTAAGCCCCACACTCTGAAATTCCCTCCATAAACTTTACTTCCCTCTCCTTAAAAGCCACTACTTTTTGACACCTACCTAATTTCTCCTTTCCATCGGTGTCCCTTTTTGTCTGAATGCTTTGTGGAGCACTTTACATTAAAGGCACTATGTAAATGCAAGTTGTTGTATAAATGCACAACTAAAGTACTGTATACACTCCTGATTGCTGTTTTATAGCAAGGCATTCCGGCATTGGAGCCAGTGCAGAAAAAAGCAGCCAAACTGATAACTCAGTTGCTCTAAATTAGGTTATGAGAAGTTGAAGAGTCTGGGACTGTTTACGCCAGAGAAGACTCAGGAGATATTATGGCAAAATTATTCAGGGGATTGACAAATAGCATGATAATATGATCAAGCTGCCATATGCTTGAACTTTAGGCTTAAACATTGGGCAATTTTAGATTTAACTACTTTACGCGGAGGGTGGTGAATATGCCGAATGGACTGCATAACCAATCGGACACCAGTTGTGTGGAAAATGTAAGGCAGAAATCGATAGAGGGAGTGGGGAATTGAGGCATCTTAGTTATTCAGACTGGCCAGATGGACTGTATAATCTTTTCCAGTCTTGTACTTTCCTATGTAATATTTAGCACTCAGAACTGGAATGCCCACCTAGGTTATTTACTTAAGAGCTAGCATTGGATTAAAACCCACTGCCTCTGAACTGTAAGGCACAGTGAGAGGTCAGCTGAGCTAACATCATAGATGCATGTAGAGATTAATATAATGTGGCATCCTGCCATTTAGTTTACAGTAAGGTATGCACTTGCCATGTCACTTACTGTATAGTGGTAACTGGCATGACAAGAAGCATACCATGTATTAAAATTTAAATTAAAAACACTAATCAACTAATGGCCAGAATTTTATGGTAGAAATGATGGCAAAACTGCCACAGTTGTCCGTCATTACTCCTCTGAAACTAACAGAAACTTCTGGAGTCCGCACTTGCTGTTAAACATGGAAATCCAGAAGTTACTGTCAATGATTCTACGCTACCCCACAGGGTGAGCTGTTTAAGACACAGGCTGCAATCAATTAGAAATCACTGAACTGATGAAAACTTGTTCTTTTATGTTATTAGTCTTGCTGCAAAAACCCTTGAAATGTTACACCTTTGTCTTCATGGGTTTTTAACGGTGTACTAAATTCATAATTACTGCTGAATGCTCCAACTGGCCCTGAAAAACTAAAATATTTGTGGAATATCAAATTTCTCCATTATAATAAATTCCACATTTTTAAAGTAATACTTTTTAAATCCTGACATTTCCGCTTCTACCTTAATATCATGTGTATGTCCCAATCATTTATTTCGCTCCCTGTAAAATGATATTAAAAAGTGAAGGATAATCAGTGCATTTTACTTCCTGGTTTGCTGTCTGAGAATACTTCAGCGTGTTTGGTTGATTAGCCTGTGTGATGACATCATTGTTGCTGGACTCCTGGAGATCCACTTGGCATCAGGTTCAAACTAACATTGGGAAAGGGAAATTCATGCCACTGGGGTTGCTAGATCTTAATGGGCAGCTTTCTTGGCTGTTAATGGCAACCGTTGTCGCTTCGCCGCTGACTGCAAAAGCTGGGTCATTTTAATATATTTTAACATTTAAATTCAGTTCGCAAGGCAAAGGTGGTACATGATAAAATGCTGCTTCATCCTTAGTACTCTTTCTGATGTGCTAAGACACAGCAGAATCCATTTAAATTAACATTTTAATAGTTATTGAGCACTTTGAAATACAAAATAAATGGAATAAGCAAAACAATGCTCAGAGTAAATATTGGGCACCAGTGGCACCTCTGGAAAAAATATATGGCGTGAATTTCCATGGAGGTGGTTCTTATGCATCCTATCCATTGGAGAACAAGCAATGGGAACAGGAAAAATTGCACAAACACTGTATCTGCCAATTTACACCATTTTTCATGATTTTCTGTTGGCTATTATGGCAGACATGTAGGAGGATTCCTGTGGAAATTTATCCCTACAGTTTCTTTTTTAAATAAAGCCTATAAAACACTGAGCAGTACTCTGATACATATTTGGCTGTTTTTTTAAACATAACAATCCAGTTAATGCTGTAAAAATGCAATCATTATTTTTCCTCATTTTTACCATTCTGCTCCAAGTCATTGACTCGCACAGGTTTAATGCTTTCACCGGCATTTGTAGCCATCAAGTGTCTTTCCCAGTGGTTGGTTGTTCTCGGTTTAGCCTAACAATGAATGTTGGTAGACCTCTTGACTATGGGAGACATTTCAGTTGTGCCTGAACTTGCCCTTGCCCAACTTCCACACATGCACTTTAAAAAAAAAGTCAGAACCTGCAGGAAAACCCCGAATCTGTTGGAAAATGACTGTTCCCGCTGTGAAACTGACCACAATCTTTTTTAAAAGAACTGACTTTGGAAAGAACTTTAAAAGAGTGTTCCACATTCTGCAACTGTGAGACTGTGAGAGGGGGGAGAGAGAGAGAGCGAGGGGGGACATTGAGCGGGGAACACTGGAGACATGGGGGGGGGGGGGCGCAGAGAGGGGGCAGGGGGAAGAGATCCGGAGAGAAAGGGGGAGTGGGAGACAGAGAGGGGGAGACAGACAGAGTGTCAAAGAGGCATTTACTTACAGCACAGAAGGAGGCCATTCTGTCCATCAAACCCATGCCGGCTCTCCACAAAACTTTCAATCTGTGTCCCCTAGTCCTAGAAGGAAAGCTGGGAAGGGGGGTGGGGGGGTGCAGGCGGCGGTGTTGGGGTAGAGAGAATGCGACACACACACACTGTAGAGAGAGGGGGAAAGAGAGATCAAGGTCTCTCCTGAAAGGGGAACATCTATCCACAATACTCTGCATCACTACATCAAGTGTGGGGGTAGAGATTGACTACTTATTAAAGCAAAAACCATGCCAGGGATGTCACTAAATCAGTTTTCAATATAGTGACCAGAACATAAGTCAATAAATTAGTCTTATTTAAAGCTTCTTCACAAAAATGCACATTTGTTGTTGTTTTTATTAATATAAATTTTTAATGCCATTATCAATCAAAATTTGCTCACCAGCCCCCGGGCCGAGCAAAAATTGCAATGCGGCCCTCCACACGAAAAGGTTGGACAACTTCATCTGAAAGATAACACCTCAGTACTGCACTGGAGTGTGAGCCGAGATTTTGTGCTCAGGTCTGTGGAGTGGGACTTGAACCTCTTGACTCAGATGAGAGTGATACCACTGAACCACAGCTGATAACTAGGAACCATGATACCTGAGGAAGAAAGCTGCATTTTCTCTCTCACCCCATTGTCTTGGGACTACAACATGAAAGAAAAAAATGTTAAACGGAGTTGCCTGCCTTGTTGTGAAAAACCAGAACAGTCATGTCCCTTTTCCCTTTTATGATGATGGTGACACGTGCAACAAAATTCTTGATAATTTTGCAACAATGCTTCAAAATGATTTATATCAATGAACTGTTTATTCACTTTTTGATCAACACTGGAGACTCAAATTGTGAAGTTGCAATGCCAAGTTAGATAGCTCAACACATCAGTGTTAAAGGGAAAAATTAAAAGCAAAAACTGGAAATGCTATTGTCATTGCTAGGCCCCCACCTGCCAAGAATGAGGCACATCAATTTTGTCATGAACATTGATTTTTAACTATTGGAGCAAGGAAATGACTTGTTAAACAGATCAGCTGTGGCTGGAAAAAATCATTTACCTACTAACAGACATCGAAGATGAGGAAGCGTATTCCAGGGCCTGCAAAGGAAGATACAATCCATAAGGGCCAGGACTAGTTACACCAGCTGGTCATATGACTAACTGGCTATTCCAGGGTTTTCTTTTGAAGGCAGAAAGTCTGTTTGCTCCTGGACTGCGATCTCTCTTGTCTGCTCCCATCTCTTTCTCACAAGCCTCTGAATCCACTGAAGACACATGAACCCCAAGAGAGAAAAGTCTCCTACAGCGAACAAGGTTTAAGAATACTGGGCCCCAGTGAAAAGCAAGATCTCCCTATAATCAAGGATTCTACAGTGAGCTCGAAGAACTGTAACAATGACCCTTCAGATATTGCCTCAAACTTTTCCACTTTATTTTTCTTCTCTTTTCTGTCTATATTTGCATGTGTATGGCATATGCATGCTAGTGTGGGGCACATCGTGTATCTGTAGGCATTAACTGAATTAGAGTTTAAGTTGAATAAATTTCAACTTTTCTTCTTTAAACCTGAGAAAGCCTGTTTGTGCTGCCTTCTTTGCCTGTATAATTGGAAAGCGATGAACAAGGATTCACCAAGGGGGAGCTCAAAACACAGTGTGTTTAAAATTAAACCCTGTTACAGTAAGACCAAGTGAAGGCTGAGAGGGAACCCGAGACACCTTCCTCACCTGGACGTTACAGCTATACATGTTCAGCAAATCAGTCAGCATTTGTAAAGAGAAAAGACAGGCCGTGAGATTTTGGATGTGCATCTTGAACCGACTTTATAGGATATAGGTTAAAGGCCTGCTACCCGACCCGGACCCGACGACGTGTCGGGGGTTGGGTCGGGTTGCACTTCCAGGTCTGGCATTCGGGGCCGGGTTGGGCTGGATCGAACACACTCAGCACCTCAGGTAAGGGACTTTAGTGTTAATTTACTTTTTGGACTTTAAAGGTGGTTTTGTTACAGTTATTTTAAGCTTATGCAGGAAAGGAACAAAGTGAAAAACAGAAGGTAGGTTAACTGATGGTCGGGTCGGGCGCAGGAAAAAATGGAAGGACTCTGGCTCGGATGGGGTTCTGTCGGGCTCGGGTCGGGTCTCATTTGCAGACCTGAGCAGGCCTTTAGTATAGGTCTTAAACTCACCCTTGACTCCACCGTCCTTGCAAATTACAATCCCATCTCCAATCTCCTTTTCCTCTCAAGTCCTTGAACATGTTGTCACCTCCCAAATCTGTTCCCATCTTTCCCAGAACTCCATGTTTGAATCCCCCCAATTAGGTTTCTGCCCCTGCAACAATATCAAAACAGCTTTTATCAAAGTACAAATGACATCCTATATGAATGTGACAAAGATATGCTTTCACTCCTTGTCCTTCTTGACCTGTCTGCAGCCATTAACATGGTTGACCACACCATCCTCCTCCAACACCTCTCCACTGTTGTCCAGCTGTGTGGGACTGCTCTCACCTGGTTCCATTCTTATCAATCTAATCGTAACCAGAGAATCACTTGCAGTGACTTCTCTTAATGCTCCCACGCCATTATCTCTGGTGTCCCCCAAGGATCTATCCTTGGCCCCGTCCTATTAGAATTAGAACATTACAGCGCAGTACAGGCCCTTCGGCCCTCGATGTTGCGCCGACCTGTGAAACCATCTGACCTACACTATTCCATTTTCATCCATATGTCTATCCAATGACCACTTAAATGCCCTTAAAGTTGGCGAATCTACTACTGCTGCAGGCAGGGCGTTCCACGCCCTTACTACTCTCTGAGTAAAGAAACTACCTCTCACATCTGTCCTATATCTATCACCCCTCAACTTGAAGCTATGTCCCCTTGTGTTTGCCATCACCATCCGAGGAAAAAGACGCTCACTATCCACCCTATCTAACCCTCTGATTATCTTATATGTCTCTATTAAGTCACCTCTCCTCCTCCTTCTCTCCAATGAAAACAACCTCAAGTCCCTCAGCCTTTCCTCGTAAGACCTTCCCTCCATACCAGGCAACATCCTAGTAAATCTCCTCTGCACCCTTTCCATAGCTTCCACATCCTTCCTATAATGCGGTGACCAGAACTGCACGCAATACTCCAGGTGCGGTCTCACCAGAGTTTTGTACAGCTGCAGCATGACCTCGTGGCTCCGAAACTCGATCCCCCTACTAATAAAAGCTAACACACCATATGCCTTCTTAACAGCCCTATTAACCTGGGTAGCAACCTTCAGGGATTTATGCACCTGGACACCAAGATCTCTCTGTTCATCTACACTACCAAGAATCTTCCCATTAGCCCAGGACTCTGCATTCCTGTTACTCCTTCCAAAGTGAATCACCTCGCACTTTTCCGCATTAAACTCCATTTGCCATCTCTCAGCCCAGCTCTGCAGCCTATCTATGTCCCTCTGTACCCTACAACATCCTTCGGCACTATCCACAACTCCACCGACCTTAGTGTCATCTGCAAATTTACTAACCCACCCTTCTACACCCTCTTCCAGGTCACCACCAGAGGTGGTGGCACAGTGGTATACAGTAGGGAGGGAGTTGCCCTGGGAGTCCTCAACATTGACTGCGGACCCCATGAAGTCTCATGGCATCAGGTCAAACATGGGCAAGGTAAACTCCTACTGATTACCACCTACCGCCCTCCCTCAGCTGATGACTCTGGGTGGGGGACTTCAATGTCCATCACCAAGAGTGGCTTGGTAGCACCACTACTGACCAACACGAGGGAAAAACGTACTTGACCTTGTCCTCACCAGTCTGCCTGCCGCAGATGCTTCTGTCCATGACTGTATTGGCAGTAGTGACCAAGAAATGACTGAAGGCACTGGATACTGCAAAAGCTCTGGGCCCTGACAATATTCCAGCAATATTACTGAAGACCTGTGCTCCAGAACTTGCCGCGCCCCTATCAAGCAGCACTTGCTCAGCAATAACCGGCTCACTGACGCTCAGTTTGGGTTCTGCCAGGGCCACTCAGCTCCTGAACTCATTACAGCCTTGGTTCAAACATGGACAAAAGAGCTGAACTCTAGAGGTGAGGTGAGAATGACTGCCCTTGACATCAAGGCAGCATTTGACCGAGTATGGCATCGAGGAGCCCTAGCAAAACTGAGGTCAATGGGAAACAGGGGGAAAACCCTCCGCTGGCTGGAGTCATACCTAGCGCAAAGGAAAATGGTTGTGGTTGTTGGAGGTCAATCATCTGAGCTCCAGGACATCACTGCAGGAGTTCCTCAGGGTGGTGTCCCAGGCCCAACCATCTTCAGCTGCTTCATCAATGACCTTCCTTCAATCATAAGGTCAGAAGTGGGGATGCTCGTTGATGATTGCACAATGTTCAACACCATTCGTGACTCCTCCGATACTGAAGCAGTCCGTGTAGAAATGCAGCAAGACCTGGACAATATCCAGGCTTGGGCTGATAAGTGGCAAGTAACATCCGCGCCACACAAGTGCCAGGCAATGACCATCTCCAACAAGAGAGAATCTAACCATCTCCCCTTGACATTCAACAACATTACCATAGCTGAATCCCCCACTATCAACATCCTAGGGGCTACCATTGACCAGAAACTAAACTGGAGTAGCCATATAAATACCGTGGCTACAAGAGCTGGTCAGAGGCTAGGAATCCTGAGGCGAGTAACTCGCCTCCTGACTCCCCAAAGCCTGTCCACCATCTACAAGGCACAAGTCAGGAATGTGATGGAATACTCTCCACTTGCCTGGATGGGTGCAGCTCCAACAACACTCAAGAAGCTCGACACTATCCAGGACAAAGCAGCCCACTTGATTGGCACCCCATTAACAAACATTCCCTCCCTCCACCACCGACGCACAGTGGCAGCAGTGTGTACCATCTACAAGATGCACTGCAGCAATGCCCCAAGGATCCTTAGACAGCACCTTCGAAACCCACGACCTCTACCAACTAGAAGGACAAGGGCAGCAAATGCATGGGAACACCACCACCTGTAAGTTCCCCTCCAAATCACACACCATCCTGACTTGGAACTATGTCGCCGTTCCTTCACTGTCGCTGGGTCAAAATCCTGGAACTCCCTTCCTAACAGCAGTGTGGGAATACCTACCTGAAATGGACTGCAGCGGTTCAAGAAGGCAGCTTACCACCACCTTCTCACGGGAAATTAGGGATGGGCAATAAATGCTGGTCTGGCCAGTGACACCCACATCCCATGAATGAATTAAAAAAAAAAAAAATCTGACTTCATATCTCCTTTGTGACTGGGTATCATTTTGTTGTATGCTCCTGTGAAGCGGTTTGGCACATTTTATAATGTTAAAGGTGCTATACAATACAAGCTGTTGTTGTTGTTATACACCTGAAATGCCATAAATGGGGATGAAAATACTCCAGCGTTATAGATGACAAATCTTAACTTGCCTTTGCCATGTTGTTTGTATGAAAATATGCATTAAATTACCAGCTTTGTTACAGACTCCTGTTAACAAACTTGTAGCAGCGTTGAGTGAAACCACAGATCGCAACATTAACTGGGTGGGTCATAAGCAGAGTGGGAAATTCAGAATTTGTTGATATTAGGAATTTGGTCCAGAGGGGATTGAGTTGCTTCTTCTTGCCTTTATTGCATTAAGCTTGAGGCAGTAAGTATTTAAAACATTTTATTCAGTATTTTATCAAAGATTAAGAACTGAGGTACCTAAATAGTTTTCAAAATGTGAGAGATTTTCTAGTAGCATGCACTTGGCTGGGGCAAACAACTCAGAACTGGTGATGTCACAGGACAGCAGGTTGCTGAATCATAAATGTCTTTTGTTCTTGGGTGAGCAAACAGTAATTCATTTCTTTTTATTAACAAAAGCAGTCCACCTAATTTTAATTCAGGCTATCAATAAGCAAATAAATAAAAGACTAGAGATGGCAAGTCAGGCTATGTGGCTGGACTGTAGTGCGTGGGAATTTATGGTCAGCAAGACTGTCCAGATTCTCACATCTGCAGGAAATGTCTCTAACTTGAGTCATTCTGGCTCAGTCCTTGAGCTACAGTGCGAGTTAGAGACACTCTGGAACATAAGGGAAGGAACTTCTGGATAATTTTAGCCAGAACACATTTGCAAGAAATGAAGAGAGCCTTAAGTCTAAATGAAACACATGAGCATAGGATGGCCTAAACTAAGAGAGAACATAAAAGGCCAGAAAATAGTTACAGAATAGGTAGAACAGGTATGTAGAAAAATAGAGAGGAACTCCTATTTAAAATGAGTTAAACTGTCTATACTGCAATGCACACTATGTTGGCAAGAAATGAGGGGAACTGGAGGCAGTAAGATATAGTAGGGATTACTTAGACATGCTTACAGAAAAATTAGGATTCTGTTACGGACAGATGGGGAAATGGTGTGGGTGACTTCCACTTTTCACCTCCCAACTGGCCATAGACAGTATTTTTTTTTTAAAATGTGTTTACCCCGAGTGTTTTGTTTGCCAAATAAACAGACCAGGACAGGTTTTCTTGTAGCTTTTAAAATAAAGGAAAGTTAAATTTTTATTTAAACATCAGGGCAAATTGTTCGCACCCTTCACTCATTCACGTGTTCACACACACCTGTACAGATAAGAATAGGTAGAAGGAAAATGGTAAGATGCAATTCAAGTCCCAAGTGTTGTAAGAGTTCATGGTTTACAGAAACTTGTTGAATCTTCCTCGGGGAAAGACTTTTCAAAGGTGCAGGCCAGGATGGTTGCAGTGGAAGGGAGGTGGAGGAAGGAATATACAAACAAGTTGGGGAAATTAGTTAGAAAAAGAAAATAATTGTGGAAGATTTCAGCTACCCCAAAATTAATTAGCCAGAAGAGATGGGGAAAGAGGATAAGGGAATGGAGTTCCTAAACTGCTGAAGGCATTGGACACTGCAAAGGCAACATTCCGGAAATAGTACTGAAGACTTGTGCTCCAGAACTAGCCGCGTCCCCTAGCCAAGCAGTTCCAGTACAGCTACAACACTGGCATCTACCCAGCAATGTAGAAAATTGCCCAGGTATGTCCTGTACACAAAAAGCAAGGCAAATCCAACCCGGCCAATTACCGTCCTATCAGTCTACTCTCAATCATCAGCAAAGTGATGGAAGGGATCATCAACAGTACTATCAAGCAGCACTTGCTCAGCAATAACCTGCTCACTGACACTCAGTTTGGGTTCTGCCAGGGCCACTCAGCTCCTGACCTCATTATAGCCTTTGTCCAAACATGGACAAAAGAGCTGAACTCCAGAGGAGAAATGAGAGTGACTGCCCTTGATATCAAGGCAGCATTTGACCAAGTGTGGCATCAAGGAGCCACAGCAAAACTGGAGTCAATGGAAATCGGGGGGGAAATTCTCCACTGGTTGGAGTCATACTTAGCATAAAGAAAGATGGTTGTGGTTGTTGGACATCGATCAACTCTGTCCACGGACATCACTGCAGGAGTTCCTCAAGATAATGTCCTCGGCCCAACCATCTTCAGCTGCTTCATCATAAGGTCAGAAGTGGGGATGTTCACTGATGATTGCACAATGTTCACCATTCACAACTCCTTAGATACTGAAGCAGCCCATGTCCATATGCAGCAAGACCTGGACAACATCCAGGCTTGGGCTGATAAGTGGCAAGTAACATTCGTGCCACACAAGTACCAGGCAATGACCAGCTCCAATAATAGAATCTAACCATCTCCCCTTGACGATTAATGGCATTACCATTGCTGAATCCCCCACTCTCAACATCCTGGGGATTACCATTGAGCAGAAACTGGACCAGCCAAATAAATGCTGTGTCTACAAGAGCAGGTCAGAGGCTGGGAATTCTGCGGTAACTCACCTCCTGTCTCCCCACTGCCTATCCGCCATCTACAAGGCACAAGTCAGGTGCGTGATGGAATACTCTCCACTTGCCTGGATGGGTGCAGCGCCAACAACACTCAAAAAGTTCGACACCATGCAGAACAAAGCAGCCCGCTCGATTGGCACCCCATCCAGCACCTTCAACATTCACTCCCTCCACCACCAACACAGTGGCAGTGTGTACCATTTACAAGATGCACTGTCGCAACTCACCAAGGCTCCTTTGACAGTACCTTCCAAGCCTGCGACCTCTACTACCTAGAAGGACAAGGGCAGCAGATGCATGGGAACACCATCACCTGCGAGCTCCCCTCCAAGCCACACACCATCCTGACTTGGAACGACATCACTGTTCCTTCACTGTCGCTGGGTCAAAATCCTAGAACTCCCTTCCTAACAGCAGTGTGGGTGTACCTACACCCCAAAGACTGCAGTGGTTCAAGAAGGGAGCTCACTACCACCTTCTGAAGGGCAATTAGGGATGAGCAACAACTGCTGGCCTAGCCAACAATGCCCTCATCCCACGAATGAATTAAAAAAAAATACAAGATTCCTTTCTAACCCAGTATGTACGAAACCTAACAGGGATTTGGTGATATGCTGATAGGTAAATGAGGAAGGACAGGAGGAGGCTAGAGTGACAGAAATCTTTGCATCCTCATTGGCTACAGGTGAGGTCCCAGAGGACTGGAGAATAGCCAATGTTGTTCCTTTGTTTAAAAAGGGTAGCAAGGATAATCCAGGAAATTATAGGCCGGTGAGCCTTACGTCAGTGGTAGGGAAATTATTAGAGAGGATCCTTCGGGACAAGATTTACTCCAATTTGGAAACAAATTGACTTATTAGCAAGAGGCAGCATGGTTTTGTGAAGGGGAGGTCGTGTCTTACTAATTTGATTGAGTTTTTTGAGGAAGTGACGAAGATGATTGATGAAGGAAGGGCAGTGAATGTTATCTATATGGACTTCAGTAAAGCCTTTGACAAGGTCCCTCATGGCAGACTGGTACAAAAGGTGACGTCACACGGGACCAGAGGTGAGCTGGCAAGATGGATACAGAACTGGCTGGGACATAGAAGACAGAGGGTAGCAGTGGAAGGGTGCTTTTCTGAATGGAGGGATGTGACTAGTGGTGTTCCGCACGGATCAGCACTGGGACCTTTGCTCTTTGTAGTATATATAAATGATTTGGAGGAAAATGTAGCTGGTCTGATTAGTAATTTTGCAGACGACACAAAGGTTGGTGGAGTTGCGGACAGTGATGAGGATTGACAGAGGATGCAGCAGGATATAGATAGGTTCGAGACTTGGGCGGAGAAATAGCAGATGGAGTTTAATCCGGACAAATGTGAGGTAATGCATTTTGGAAGGTCTAATGCAGGTGGGAAGTATACAGTAAATGGCAGAACCCTTAGGAGTATTGACAGGCAGAGAGATCTGGGCGTACAAGTCCACAGGTCACTGAAAGTGGCAACACAGGTGGATAAGGCATACGGCATGCTTGCCTTCATCGTTCGGGGCATAGAGTATAAAAATTGGCAAGTCATGCTGCAGCTGTACAGAACTTTAGTTAGGCCACACTGAGAATATTGTGTGCAGTTCTGGTCGCCACACTACCAGAAGGACGTGGAGGCTTTGGAGAGGGTACAGAGGAGGTTTACCAGGATGTTGCCTGGTCTGGAGGGCATTAGCTATGAGGAGAGGTTGGATAAACTCAGGTTGTTTTCACTGGAACGACGGAGGTGGAGGGGTGACATGATAGAGGTTTACAAAGTTATGAGCGGCATGGACAGAGTGGATAGTCAGAAGCTTTTTCCCAGGGTGGAAGAGTCAGTTACTAGGGGACATAGGTTTAAGGTGAGAGGGGCAAAGTTTAGAGGGGATGTGCGAGGCAAGTTCTTTACACAGAGGGTGGTGAGTGTCTGGAACTTGTTGCCGGGGGAGGTGGTGGAAGCAGGTACCATAAAGACGTTTAAGAGACATCTTGACAAATACATGAATAGAGGGATACGGACCCCGGAAGTGGAGAAGGTTTTAGTTTAGGCAGGCATCAAGATCGGCGCAGCCTTGGAGGGCCGAATGGCCTGTTCCTGTGCTGTAGTGTTCTTTGTTCTTTGCAGCATAAAAGTGGATGGTTTCGCCAGATGGCCTGTTTCTATGCTGTATATTCTATATAATCTTATTATGCATGCGGTACAGGAATGTGAAAGAAACAGTTAATATTTGAGGTCGACAACCTTTCATCAGAACTCTTAGTGCATGAGTCACAAAATGTTAGTATGCAGGTCCAGCAAGTAATAAAGAAGGCTAATAGAATGCTATCCTTTATTACGCGAGGAATTGAAAATAAAAGTAAGGATGTTATGCATCAGTTATACAGGGCATTGGTGAGACCACATTTCATACTTTGTGCAGTTTTGGTCTCCTTATTGAAGGAAGGATGGAAATGTGTTGGAGGCAGTTCAGAGGAAATTTACTAGATTGATACCTGGAATGAGCGGGTTGGCTTATGAGGAAAAGTTGGACAGACTGGGCTCATTTTCACTGGAGTTTAGAAGAGTGAGGGGAGACTTGATTGAAGTTTATAAGATCCTGAACGGTCTTGACAAGGTGGATGTGGAGAGGATATTTCCTCCTGTGGGTGAGTCCAGAACTAGGAGGCACTGTTGTAAAATTAGGGATCACCCTTTTTGGACAGAGATGAGAAATTTTTTTCTCTGAGGGTTGTGTAACTTTGGAACTCTCTGCCTCAGAAGGTGGTGGCGGCGGAGTCATTGAATATTTTTAAGGCGGAGATAGATAGATTCTTATATAATAAAAGCAAAATACTGCGGATGCTGGAAATCTGAAACAAAAACAAGAAATGCTGGAATCACTCAGCAGGTCTGGCAGCATCTGTGGAAAGAGAAGCAGAGTTAACGTTTTGGGTCAGTGACCGAAACGTTAACTCTGCTTCTCTTTCCACAGATGCTGCCAGACCTGCTGATAGATAGATAGATTCTTGTTAGGCGAGGGAATCAAAGGTTATCGGGGTTAGATGGGAGTGTGGAATTCGAGACACAAACAGATCAGCCATGATCTTATTGAATGGTGGAGCAGGCTCGAGGGGCCGAATGGCCTACTTTTGCTTCTAATTCGTATGTTCCTCTGTCCACAAATGCTGCCAGACCTGCTAAATATTTTCAGAATCTGCAGTATTTTGCTTTTGCACAGGAATATGAGTTGGGCTATCAACTTCAGATATACACATCATCTTGTGTATGAGGTAGTTGAAAAGAAAAATCTGTACACCCCCACCCTCCTTTCATTTTTTTTCCCCTCCATTTTTGGTGTAGTACTCCACTGAAGGTTGTTGACAATTTAGATGCCACATTAACACTGTCGGATAACAGCATCTAATAAAAAAAATAATGAGCTTTAGTCCTTTGTACCTCCTTGATATTATTGTATATGAAATATTTGGGTACCAAAATCCTGTTAAACCTTGGATGGATTTAAATTCTGTATTTTAATATACACTTAATCTTTAAATACAGAAATGAAGTTAAACAGAGACCTGATTTTGCAGTCAGTGGTCAAGGAATGGCACTTACTGTTCATTGCACTTACAGCTGCCTGCACACTTTTCGTGGGCTTTTAAGCATCAGCTAGCTATCATCGAGTGTCTGATTCTGTGTGGTGCCCTTTACAGGGGATCTGTGGCGTATGTGAGCAGGGCAAACAACAGTTGGACTCTTCAACCAGTCAAACTGAAGACTCCTCACTGAGATATGCAGAGTCTAAATCGGGAAGTATAAATTAGAAATATATACAGAATATGCTGGAAATACTCTGCAGGTCAGGCAACATCTGAGATAATATAAGATCCTGAGGGGTCTTGACAGGGTGGATGTGGAAAGGATGTTTCCTCTTTTGGGAGAATCTAGAACTGGGGGTCACTATTTAAAAATAAAGGGTCACCCATTTAAGATGGAGATGAGGAGAATTTTTTTCTCTGAGGGTCATGAGTCTTTGGAACTCTCTTCCTCAAAGGGTGACGGAAGCAGTCCTTAAATATTTTTAAGGTAGATAGATTCTTGGTAAGCAAGGGGTTGAAAGGTTATCGGGGGTGCACGGGAATGTGGAGTTGAGGTTACAGCAATAATCTTATTGAATGGCGGAGCAGGCTCAAGGGGCCTAGTGGCCTACTCCTGCTCGGAATTCGCATGTTTTTATGTGGAGAGAGAAACAGAGTTATGTTTCAGGTCGATGACCATTGATAAGAACAAGGAAAAAGTTAGACATTTAACAGGTTTAAAGCAAGTGCAGAGGCCAGAAAAGGGGGTTGAAAGGGAAGAAGGAAAGAACAAAAAGGAAGGACTGTGATCAGGTAGAAGGCAGGAGTGATTCAATGACGAGGGATAATGATGCAAGGCAAAAGGGGATGGTCATGGGACAAGCAAAGATGGAAATGGCAACAGCTGAATCATTACCAGCACCTACCCTCTAAAAATGGGAGCAGCAGTTATGATCTGAAATTGTTGAAGCCAATGTTGAATCTGTAAGGCTGTAAAGTGCCTAATTACAACTTTCTGGACTCAACATTGAGTTCAGCAATTTCAAATCATAACCACTGCTCCCATTTTTTCCTGACAGCAGGTGCTGGTAATAATTCTGCTGTTGTCATTTACAGCTCCTCTAGACCCATCTTTTGTTTCTTTTACTTGATCCCTTACCACTCCCTTTTGCCTTGCACTATTTATCCCTTTTTGTCATTTAATCACTCCTGCCTTGCACCCTATCAGAGAACCTTCACTTTTGTTCTCCCCTCCCCTCCCTTCCTCACTTTCCCAGTCTCTGTACTTACTTAGAACCTGTTACATCTCCAACTTTTTCCTGTTCTGATGAAAGATCATCAGTCTGAAAGGTTGGCTTTGTTTCTCTTTCCACAAACCCTGCCTGGCCTCCTGAGTATTTCCAGGATTTTCTGTTTTTATTTCAGATTTCCAGCATCCACAGTATTCTAATAGTATAAAGAGATTGGTCATTTAGCCTGTGGGGAGAATCACAGATGGTAACCCCTATCCCAGCACTTCATGCAACTGCCCATTTGATGACCAATACTGTGACTGCAATATATTTATCTTTAAAACCATTTTGGCGAATTGCACAGCGTATCACAGGTGGAACCACTAAGGGTGAAGTCAGCATCTGATTCCCCATAAACTCCATACTCGGCTCCTAATTTGTTGTGGCAGGAGGTACCAAATAAAAGCCTTGTACTTCAGCGAACAAATGAAAGGGCTTGTATGTAATATTAATGAGATTCTCATGATAGTCATGTGGCTTTTATCTAATCTCCATCCAGTTTATAAAATCTGTGCCCTGATCCTTTTCGCTCATAGGATTACTGCACATACTGAGTGATGTACATTGTAAAAAGGCTCCATTTGGAATAAGAAGACTGTTGTTTTCTATAATTATGTATGGTACTTTATCCATAACAAGACGCACAAAACTAGTCACTTTCAATGTAAGTTTGTTTTTCAATGTTTTACTTTTTTAAATAGGTGTGGCCTTAATGAACAAATCTTACATTTCTGTTCGAAATAGTGTGATTATTTGTAGCACTCAATTAATGTGTGCATTGTATTTAAATTTTTCATCATTACCGAGCACAATTTTTAGTTTTCTCGTTTCTATACACCAAGCTATTTTAGTTATTCGTTCATGTCTGATTAGTATAAACAGAATTTGAACTGTCCTTTTGTAATAGTTTTGGCTAAAGAAGATAAAGAGCACAATTTCCACATGTGAAAGTCTTCACTTATTCATGGGAGGTTGATAGTATTTGCACAAATACAGATACAAAATTCAGAAAGTGAGCATGATTATAACATAAAAGAAAACTCTAATGCAATATTTTTAATGCAAAATGAAGTTTTGATATGTGACTAGGTTAAAACGAGTATAATTCTTGTTTTAGAATCTTATTGATTTCGAGGGCTGCTTTTGTTAGATCAGAGGAATTTACGGGATGATTGATAAATGAAGGGGGCAGAGTAGATAGAAACAGGCTATTTTCCAGAGATTGAGCGATCTAGAAAGAGGGGCATAGATATAGTTCAAATGTAAAAGATTTAACAAAGAGGATGAGAATCTTATTCGGAGTGTTGTGAGGTGCAGAATGTACAACCGGAGTTTGTGATCGAAGCAGAGATATTTAAGATGTTAGATGGGTGGTTGAAGGAAAGGGGAGTAAATAGCTATGGGAAAAGGGTTAGTTTCTGAGCAATTACTGTTTATGCGCAGGAGAAATACCATCATGGACTTGTTGAGCCAAACGTCCTGTGCTGTAATTTCTATGTAATTTAAAACCTGGTGGTTGTAGTTAATGAATTATATAAAATGTACTATGCTTTGAATTAACTTTAACTAGTAAGTTGTATTGCAGCTTTTGATCACTGAAAAGCAATTTTAGCTTGATGTCAATGTAAAAAACACAGTGTAACTAAGATGGAATTGGTTTCATTTTAGGCTTGAGTATTAAACATGAGAGAATGCTAGGGAGGAAATCTCACAACTGCTTGGTGTCCACATTAGCTACAGTATTTGTGCAAAGTGGACTTTTTAAATGCTCAAATTAAAATTTAAACATTCCCATGCAATCTACTGGACTATCTTTACAATTTTTTCTTGATATAAGATGACAGTTGTCTTTCCTGTAGCATTTGAAATCTATTATCCATTCAAGTGTTGATTAGCAAACTACTGCAAATGCATTTAAGTAAGTTTGTGTGATGCATTACATTGAGTGTTGTGGAGCCGGCTGGGTGCCAAATGCTGCTGTTTTACGCCACGCGAAAGCAGATAGCAGCGTCAAACTGGTAACTGGACCATGGAGGTCGTATCACTAATGGCGATCATGCAACCGGATTGGTTCAATAATGTCCTTTAGGGAAGGAAACCTACCCGTCCTTGCACAGTTTGGCTTAAATGTGACTCCAGACCCACAGCAACGTGTTGAATCTTAACTACCTTCTGAAAAGCTATTCAGTTGTATCAAACTGCTATGAAAAGGTATACTAAGAGTAAAACCGGACAGACCTTGCATTGACCTAGGCATCGGATTCGGGCATGGCAAAGGCACACACAGGCCAGTCGATTCTGAAATGTCCTTATCGCTAACATCTGGGGACTCATGCCAAAATTGGGAGAGCTGTCCCACAGACTTGTCGAGCAATAGACTGACTTCGTCATACTCGCAGAATCATACCAATCTGCCATTGTCCCAGACTCCTCCACCGCCGTTCCTGGGTGTGTGCTGTCCCACAGGCAGGATGCTCCCACCTGAGGAGGCAATGTTGGTATACAGTAGGAGGCAGTAGGCATTGGCATTCTTAACATTGACTCTGGATACCATGGTATCCAGACAAACGCATGCAAGGAAACCTCCTGCTGAATACAGTTGCCCTTGCTCAGCAGATGAATCAGTACTCCTCAATGTTAGACACCGCTTGAAGGCAGCAAGGGCACTGAATGTACTCTGGGTGGGGGGGTCTTCAATGCCCATCACCAAGAGTGACTCAGTAGCAGCACAACTGACCGAGCTGGCCAAGTCCTGAAGGACATAGCTGCCAGACTCTGCCTGTGGCAGGTGGTGAGAGAACCAACACAAGCGAAAAACCTATTTGACCTATCCTCGCCAATCCACCTGTTCGCAGATGCATCTGTTCACACTGTCATTGGTAGGATTATCGTTCTTATTGATGAGTGACCACCACTCAGTCTTTATGGAGACAAAGTCCCGTCTTTACACTGAGAACACTCTCCATCATGTTGTATGGCATTACCACTGGGCTAAAGGGAGAGATTCAGAATGGACATGGCAGCTCAAAACTGGGCATTCATGAGGCACTGTGGGCCTTTAGCAGCAGCAGAATTGTATTCCATCACAATCTATAACCTCATGGCCCAGAACCTTCCTCACTCTACCATTACCATCAAACCAGGCGACCACCACTATTTCAAGGAGGTGTGTAGAAGAGCATGCCAGGAGCAGCACCAGGGATACCTAAAAATGAGGTGCCAAACTGGTGAAGCGACAACAAAGGACTACATGCATGCTAAACAGCAGAAGCAGTATGCTATAGACAGAGCTGAATAATCCCATAACCAATGGATCAGATCAAAGCTCTCCTGCCACATTCAGTTGTGAATGGTGGTGGACAATTAAACAACTAACTGGAGGAGAAGGCTCCACAAACAGCCCGAACCTCAGTGATGGTGGAACCCAGCACATCAGTGCAAAAGACAAGGTTAAAGCATTCACAACCATCTTCAGCCAGAAGTACTGAATGGATGATCCATCTTGGCCACCTCTTGAGTTCCCCACCATCACTGAAGCCAGTCTTTGGACAATTAGATTCAATCCTTGTTATAGCAAGAAACGGCTGAGCGCACTGGATATGGCAAAGGCTGTGGCCCCAGCCAAGCCATTCCAGTATAGTTACAACACGCCATTTATCTGACAAAGTGGAAAATTGCCCATGTACGAGCTGTCTACAAAAAGCAGTATAAATCCAATTACTGCCCATCCGTCTACTCTCAATCAGCAGCAAAGTGACAGAGGGTGGTGTGGACAGTGGTATCAAGTCTCATTACAGCCTTGGTCCAAACATAGACAAAAGAGCTGAATTCCAGACGTGAGGTGAGAGTGACTGCCCTTGACGCCAAGGCAGCATTTGACCAAGTGTGGCACCAAGGAGGCCTAGTAAAATTGAAATCAATGGAGATCAGAAGGAAAACTCCCCACTGGTTTGAGTCATACCTAGCACAAAGGAGGATGGTTGTGGTTGTGGGATGCCAATCATCTCAACCCCGGGATATCGCTGCACGATTTCCTCAGTGTAGTGTCCTCGGCCCAACCATCTTCAGCTGCTTCATCAATGAGCTTCCCTCCATCATATGGATGAAAGTGGGGATGTTCGCTGATGATTGCACAATGTTCAGTACCATTCACAACTCCTCAGATAATGAAGCAGTCTGTGCTTGCATGCAGCAAGGCCTGGATAACATTCAGACTTGGGCTACAAGAGCAGGTCAGAGGTTAAGTATTCTGTGTCGAGTTACTCACCACCTGACTCCCCAAAGCCTTTCGCCTTTCTACCACCTGTAAGGCACAAATCAGGATTGTGTAGAAATACTGTGTACATGGCGGAGTACAGCTCCAACAACGCTCCAGAAGCTTGACCCCATCCAGGAGAAAGCAACCTGCTTGACTGGCACCCCATCCATTACTTTAAACAATCATTCCCTCCATCCCAGTGAAATGTGGCTGCAATGTGTACTGTCTTTTTTTTAATTCATTCATGGAATGTGGGCGACGCTGGCCAGGCCAGCATTTATTGCCCATCCCTAATTGCCCTTGAGAAGGTGGTAGTGAGCTCCCTTCTTGAACCGCTGCAGTCCATGTGGGGTAGGTAGACCCACAGTGCTGTTAGGAAGGGAGTTCCAGGATTTTGACCCAGCGACAGTGAAGGAATGGCGATATAGTTCCAAGTCAGGATGGTGTGTGAATTGGAGGGGAACTTGCAGGTGGTGGTGTTCCCATGTATTTGCAACCCTTGTACTTCTAGTTGGTAGAGGTCGCGGGTTTGGAAGGTGCTGTCTAAGGATCCTTGGTGCATTGCTGCAGTGCATCTTGTAGATGGTACACACTGCTGCCACTGTGCGTCGGTGGTGGAGGGAGTGAATGTTTGTTAATGGGGTGCCAATCAAGCGGGCTGCTTTGTCCTGGATGGTGTCGAGCTTCTTGAGTGTTGTTGGAGCTGCACCCATCTAGGCAAGTGGAGAGTATTCCATCACACTCCTGACTTGTGCCTTGTAGATGGTGGACAGGCTTTGGGGAGTCAGGAGGTGAGTTACTTGCCTCAGTATTCCTAGCCTCTGACCTGCTCTTGTAGCCACGGTATTTATATGGCTACTCCAGTTTAGTTTCTGGTCAA
Organism: Heterodontus francisci; assembly: GCF_036365525.1. Classification (NCBI taxonomy): domain Eukaryota; kingdom Metazoa; phylum Chordata; class Chondrichthyes; order Heterodontiformes; family Heterodontidae; genus Heterodontus; species Heterodontus francisci. Next base: position 30,883,667 of record NC_090376.1, on the reverse strand, counting down.
TGGTAGCCCCTAGGATGTTGATAGTGGGGGATTCAGCTATGGTAATGTTGTTGAATGTCAAGGGGAGATGGTTAGATTCTCTAATGTTGGAGATGGTCATTGCCTGGCACTTGTGTGGCACGAATGTTACTTGCCACTTATCAGCCCAAGTCTGGATATTGTCCAGGTCTTACTGCATTTCTACACAGACTGCTTCAGTATCGGAGGAGTCACGAATGGTGCTGAACATTGTGCAATCATCCGCGAACATCCCCACTTCTGACCTTATGATTGAAGGAAGGTCATTGATGAAGCAGCTGAAGATGGTTGGGCCTAGGACACTACCAAGGAACTCCTGCAGTGATGTCCTTGAGCTCAGATGATTGACCTCCAACAACCATCTTCCTTTGCGTTAGGTATGACTCCAGCCAGCGGAGGCTTTTCCCCCTGATTTCCATTGACTTCAGTTTTGCTAGGGCTCCTTGATGCCATACTTGGTCAAATGCTGCCTTGACGTCAAGGGCAGTCATTCTCACCTCACCTGTTGAGTTCAGCTCTTTTGTCCATGTTGAGGCTGTAATGAGGTCAGGAGCTGAGTGGCCCTGGCGGAACCCAAACTGAGCGTCACTGAGCAAGTTATTGCTAAGCCAGTGCCGCTTGATGGCACTGTTGATGACTCCTTCCATCACTTTACTAATGAGAGAGAGTAGGCTGATGGGCGGTAATTGGTTGGGTTGGATTTGTCCTGCCTTTTGTGTACAGGACATACCTGGGCAATTTTCCACATTGCAGGGTAGATGCCAGTGTTGGAGCTGTACTGGTGCAGCAAGTTCTGGAGCACAGGTCTTCAGTACTATTGCCGGAATATCGTCTGGGCCCATAGCTTTTGCAGTATCCAGTGCCTTCAGTTGTTTCTTGATATCACGCAGAGTGAATCGAATTGGCTGAAGTCTGGCATCTGTGATGCTGGGGACTTCAGGAGGAGGCCGAGATGGATCATCAACTTGGCACTTCTGGTTGAAGATTGTTGTAAATGCTTCAGCCTTATCTTTCGCACTGATGTGCTGGGCTCCCCCATCATTGAGAATGGGGATATTTGTGGAGCCACCTCCTCCAGTTAGTTGTTTAATTGTCCACTGTCATTCACTGCTGGATGTGGCAGGACTGCAGAGCTTAGATCTGATCCGTTGACTATGGGATCGCTTAGCTCTGTCTATCGCATGCAGCTTTCGCAGTTTGGCACGCAGATAGTCCTGTGTTGTAGCTTCACCAGGTTGACGCCTCATTTTGAGATATGCCTGGTGCTGCTCCTGGCATGCCCTCCTGCACTCTTCATTGAACCAGGGTTGGTCTCCTGGCTTGATGGTATTGGTAGAGTGGGGGATATGCCTGGCCATGAAGTTACAGATTGTGGATGAGTACAATTCTGCTGCTGCTGATGGTCAACAGCGCCTCATGGATGCCCAGTTTTGCATTGCTCGATCTGTTCGAAATCTATCCCATTTAGCACGGTGATAGTGCCACACAACACGATGGACGGTATCCTGAATGTGAAGGCGGGACTTCGTCTCCACAAGGACTGTGCGGTGGTCACTCCTACCAATACAGCCATGGACAGAAGCATCTGCAGCAGGCAGATTAGTGAGGACGAGGTCAAGTATGTTTTTCCCTCGTGTTGTTTCCCCACCACCTGCCGCAGACCCAGTCTAGCAGCTATGTCCGTTAGGACTCAGCCAGCTTGGTTAGTAGTGGTGCTACCGAGCCATTCTTGGTGATGGACATTGAAGTCCCCCACCCAGAGTACATTTTTTGCCCTTGCCACCCTCAGTGCTTCCTCCAAGTGGTGTTCAACATGGAGGAGTACTGAGTCATCAGCTGAGGGAGGGCGGTAGGTGGTAATCAGCAGGAGGTTACCTTGCCCATGTTTGACCTGATGCCATGAGACTTCATGGGGTCTGGAGTCGATCTTGAGGACTCCCAGGGCATCTCCCTCCCTACTGTATACCACTGTGCCACCACCTCCGCTGGGTCTGTCCTGCCAGTGGGACAGGACATACCCAGGTATAGTGATTGCAGTGTCTGGGACATTGTCTGTAAGGTATGATTCTGTGAGTATGACTATGTCAGGCTGTTGCTTGACTAGTCTGTGGGACAGCTCTCCCAAATTTGGCATAAGCCCCCAGATGTTAGTAAGGAGGACTTTGCAGGGTCGACAGGGCTGGGTTTGTCGTTGTCGTTTCCGGTGCCTAGGTCGATGCCGGGTGGTCCGTCCGGTTTCATTCCTTTTTTATTAACTTCGTAGCGGTTAGGTACAACTGAGTGGCTTGCTAGGCCATTTCAGAGGGCATGTAAGAGCTAACCACATTGCTGCGGGTCTGGAGTCACATGTAGGCCAGTCCAGGTAAGGACAGCAGATTTCCTTCCCTAAAGGACATTAGTGAACCAGATGGGATTTTCCAACAATCGACAATGGTTTCCTGGCCATCATTAGACTAGCTTTTAGTTCCAGATTTATTAATTAAATTCAAATTCCACCTTCTGCTGTGGTGGGATTCGAACCCATGTCCCCAGAGAAATACCCTGGGTCTCTGGGTTACTAGTCCAGTGATAATACCACTATGCCATCGTCTACTATAAGATGCAGCGCAGCAACTCATCAGGGCTTCTTTGACGGAACCTCACAAACCTGTGACCTCTACCATGTAGAAGAACAAGGGCAGCAGGCACATGAGAACACCACCACCTCCAAGTTACACTCCATCCTGACTTGGAAATATATGGTCATTCCTTCATCTTTTCTGGGTCTAAATCCTGGAACTTCCTACCGAACAACACTGTGGAAGTACCACATGGACTGTAGTGGTTCAAGAAGGGCAATTAGGGATTGGCAATAAGTGCCCTGCCAGCGATGTCTAAATCCTGTGAATGGATTTTTAAAAAAGACATTGGGCCAGAAATTGTCATGTTTCACACAAATTTTGGGCCTAAAACAGGCGTAACAATGACCTATTTTACAGTGCGATAGTCCATGCCCGATTGGGTCACGCGTTTGGACCACTGCTACATTTGTCAGGACCTTTTTTTTAGTTGCCCCTGTTGGCTGCCTGAGATGAGTATTTCAATATTGAAATGAAAGTTCTGACAAGCTTTTTCTTTCAGCTGTGAAAAGAAAAAAAAACTTGTGAAAGAGAAACAGACATTTAGGTCTAGAACAGAAGGTTAGAATGCAGTGGAGTAGTTAGGAATTACTTTTATTAAGGCAGTTATTGGCTGATGTGGGGAAGAGTAATGAACTCATTATTTTGTATTATTGCATGATGACAAATTATACTAACTGAATCTGTTCACATCTGTTGTTCTGTACATTAAGCCACTTCATGGCAGAGTGAGTGAATGATTTATCTCTGACCTTGTCCTACGAAATGTTTGCTTGATCTGGAGAAGCACATGTGCAAATAGGAATATCTGGTACAGATCACAAGGGGGTACTAATGTTATACCCTTGGGCTATGTTGTTATTATAGTTAGGTATTAGGCAGTGTGGGCACACCACTAAATGCAAGAGTCTGGGTTGATTTTGACTTTTTGACAGGCAGATTGCTCTGGTCAACTGCCCATTTTGGTGAGTCTCCCACAGTGTTGAGGCTACAGCCCCAATTAAAGCTCTTCTGCTTCAGCTGGTCAACAAGGAAACTTTTTTAAAAACTACCTTTTTGGGGCCTCTTGTGGGCCTGGCTTCTCTTGTCATCAGGTCGGCCTGATAGGAAAATAACAACCGTTTCCTTACACAGGACTCTCCGGCCGTGATGACATCATCATAGCCCAGCCTGCATACTTAAAGAAGGGCCCTGCTGCCTTCTAGCGGGTGCTCCCTCTAACTACCTCAAGAAGGTAGATTAAGGTTGCAACATGTAGGAAGGCAGCAGGATCTGTGCGGCAAGTTGCACTGGCCATTTTAACTGCCAGCTCGCCATGTTTCCTGCTGGATTGGCAAGATTGAAATTGCCCTTTCTGTTGAAAAATTTTCAAATTGCCAAATGTGGCTTATAGCCACCACTCCCCATACCATTCGTCCCCAATGCCTGGGGTAGATCCCTTGCATGAGAGCCCCACAGCTTGCTTACAAAGATTGTATGCTCTTTATTAAGTACACATGCCAAACCCAAGGAATCTAGAAGCTGGGTGGCAACTTGCCCAAGAGTCATTTAGCTCTTATGCCCGGTGTCACTTACTCCCTATGCTAATTACAATTGTACATATTGTGCAGTACTAGATGGCAGTGCGGTGCTATTCTTGGGCTCTGCCATGGGCTGCCCCTTCTTCTTCATCTAGCACGTAGACAAGGCAACCAGGCTCAATGAATGGCCCTTGTCCTCAACTGAGTGGTGTACCACGGGACCTCTCATCTTCCCCCCTTAAGCACGTAAGATGTATAAAGCTTTTTAATCCTGCATGGTATTGTGCGGACCTGTTTCTCAAACCCTGTGTCCTCCTGTGTGATCGAATGGACTCTTCCAGGATGTGGTGCCTTTTTAAATTCTGTCTAAGGAGAGGGTGGATTTTCTGTTTGCCTTTCACTGAGCCTTTTAGCATAATTGACCGGCTACACTTTCTCCAACGCTCATCCCCGCTGCAATCCCTTGTTTTGTACTATCCAGGTTCCCCTGGGCCGTGAAAACTTTAGAATCATTTAGCATGATACTTGACTTGGCCCTACCGAAGAGCTGACCTAGTAAGCCCTCTGCTTGAAATCAGCTTAAGCCCCCCAACATCTCTTCAGCAGCAGGAGGCACTAGACCTGATGCAATTCATTCATTGCCTGTACTGGAACAATAAGGCCAATCGTATACTGTATCATTCTAGTATCCCTTTCTTTTGTCCATCACCACCTTGGTATCCATGTTCCTACTAAAAATTCGAACAGCACAGACAAACACTCTAATTGGCAAAATGTGATCAGTGGTATCCCGCAAGGATCTATGTTGAGACCTCAACTTTTCACTGCATTTATTAACAACTTAGATGATGGGATAGAAAGTCACATATCCAATTTCGCCAATGACACAAAAATAGGCAGCATTGTATGTAGTGAATGAGCAACACTGGCAAATGGATTTCAATTGTAGGCAAATATGAGGTGGACCTAAAAAGGATAGAACTGAGTACATTCTAAATGGTAAGCTAGAAACCGTGGCAGTTCAAAGAGACTTGCAAGTCCAGGTACATCGATCATTAAAATGTCATGAACAGGAAAAGGTAGAGAAAATAATCAAAAAGGCTAATGGAATCTTGGCTTTTATAGCTAAAGGACTAAAATACAAGGGGGCAGAAGTCATGCTACAGCTATAAAAAGCACTGGTTAGTCTCTTCTTTGGCCTCCTTGTCTCGAGAGACAATGGGTAAGCGCCTGGAGGTGGTCAGTGGTTTGTGAAGCAGCGCCTGGAGTGGCTATAAAGGCCAATTCTAGAGTGACAGGCTCTTCCACAGGTGCTACAGATAAAATTGGTTGTTGGGGCTGTTACATAGTTGGCTCTCCCCTTGTGCTTCTGTCTTTTTTCCTGCCAACTGCTAAGTCTCTTCGACTTGCCACACTTTAGCCCCGCTACACGACTACACGACTACCAAGAGCACTGTGAGCAGTTCTGGGCAGCACACCTTAGGAAGGAAATATTGGCCTTGGAGGGAATGCTGCATAGATTTATTAGAGTGATACCTGGATTCCAAGGATTAAATAAGGAGGACAGATTGCCCAAACTTGGGTTGTTCTGCCTGGAATTTAGAAGGTTAAGAGGTGATTTGGACTCAAGTTTTCAAAATATTAAGGGGAACGGATAGGGTAGGTAGAGAGAAACTATTTCCTCTGGTTGGGGAGTCTAGGACTTGGGGACATAGTCTAAGGAAGAGCTCGTCCTTTCAGGAGTCAAATTAAAAAACATTTCTACACGCGAAGAGTAGTAGAAGTTTGGAATTCTCTTCGACAAGTGGCAACTGATGCTTGATCAACTGTTAATTTTAAATCTGGGTTTGATAAATTTTTTGTTAACCAAAGGTTTTAAGGGATATAGGGCAAAGGTGGGTGAGGTTATTCTGCATATTAGCCGTGCTCTCATTGAATGGCGGAACAGGCTCAAGGGACTAAATGGTCTACTCCTGTCCCTATGTTCCCACTTCTTTGACTCCAGGATAACCAAACTATTCCAACTGAACTCTGAGCATAAATAAGTCTGTGGTCATCACAGCACCTGAATGCAAGAAAATCTATCAGTTAAGTAATAGTCCTTCCGGCCGCCATGTACTACCATGAATAGTCAGCGTCTCCCAACCATCTTGTCTGCACTTTTTGTATATATTTGTTCATAGGATGTGGTCATAGTTGGTAAGGCCTGCATTTATTGTCTGCCCCTAATTGTCGTTCAGAATGTGGTGGTGAGCTGCCTTCTTGAACCGCTGTAATCCATGTATTGTACATACACCCATAGTGATGTTTGGGAGGAGGTTCCAGGATTTTGACATAGTGACGATGAAGGAACAACGAGCTAGTTCCAAGTGTCACTTGGAGGGGAACTTGCAGGTGATGGGTTTTTTAAAAATTCCTTCTTGGGATGTGGACACCGCTGACAAGACCAGCATTTGTTGCCCATCCCTAATTGCCCTTGACAACCGGGTGGCTTGCTAGGCCATTTCAGAGGGCATTTGAGTCAATCACATGTAGGCCAGACCAGGTAAAGACATGAGTGGACCAGATGGTTTTTTTAAGACGATGGATGATAGTTTCTTGGCACTATTGCTGAGACTACTTTTCAAATTCCAGATTTTTATTAATGTATTGAATTTAAATTCCACCAGTTGCCATGGTGGGATTTGAACTGGTGTCCCGAGGGCATTTGCCTGGGCTTCTGGATTACTAGTTCAGTGACATTACCATTACATCACCATCTCCTTGTGCTTCTAGGTTGTCGAGGTTGCAGGTTTAGCAGGTGCTGTCGAACGAGTTTTGGCGAATTGCTGCAGTGCACCATGTAGATGGTATGCACTGTTGCCGCTGTGCTGGTGGTGGAAAGAGTGAAAGTTGAAAGTGGTAGATGGGGTGTAGATCAAGCAGGTGCTTTGTCCTGGATGATGTCGAACTTCTTGAGTGTTGAGGGAGTTGTATTCATCCAGGCAATTGGAGAGAGTTCGTCACATTCCTGACCTGTGCCTTGCTTTGGGGAGTCAGGAGGTAAGTTACTCGCCGCAGAATTCCCAGCCTCTGACCTATTCTTGTAGCCACTTTATTTATTTGCTGGTCAAGTTAGTTTCTGCTCAATTCATAACTCATAGGATGTTGATGGTGGGGGATTTGGTGATGGTAATGCCATTGAACATCAAGGGCCAATGTTTAGATTCTCTCATATTGGAGATTTTTTTTATACATTCATGGGGTGTGGGAATCGCTGGCGAGGTCAGCATTTATTGCCCTTGAGGTCGTGGTGGTGAGTTGTCATCTTGAACCGCTGCAGTCCTTGGTGCTGTTAGGAATGGCGATATAGTTCCATGTCAGGATGGTGCATGGCTTGGAGGGGAACTTGCCAGTGGTGATGTTCCTATGCATCTGCAGCCTTTGTCCTCCTTGTGGGTTTGGAAGGTGCTGTCGAAGAAGCCTTGGTGAGTTGCTGCAGTGCATCTTGTAAATGGTACACACTGCTGCCACTGTGAGTCGGTGTTGAAGGTGGTGGATGGGATGCCAATCAAGCGAACTGCTTTATCCTGGATGGTGTTGAGCTTCTCGAGTTTTGTCGGAGCTGCATTTATCCAGGCACGTATTCCATCACACTCCTGACTTGTGCCTTGTAGATGGTGGACAAGCACTGGGTAGTCAGGAGGTGAGTTACGCGCTGCAGAATTTCCAGCCTCTGACCTACTCTTGTAACCATAGCATTTATGTGGCTGGTCCAGTTCAGTTTCTGGTCAATGGTAACCCCCAGGATGTTGATAGTGGGAGTTTCAGTGATGGTAATGTCATTGAACATCAAGGGGAGATGGTTAGATTCTCTCTTGTTTGAGATGGTCATTGCCTGGCACTTGTGTGGTGTGAATGTTACTTGCCACTTATCAGCCCAAGCCTGGAAGTTGTCCAGGTCTTGCGTCATCTGGACACTGGCTGCTTCAGTATCTGAGGAGTCGCGAATGGTGCTGAACATTGTGCGGTCATCAATGAGCATCCCCATGTCTGACCTTATGATTGAAGGAAGGTCATTGATGAAGCAGCTGAAGATGGTTGGGCCTAGGATACTACCCTGAGGAACTCCTGCAGTGATGTCCTGGGACTGAGATGATTGACCTCCAACAACCACAACCACCTTCCTTTGCGCTAGATATGACTTCCACCAGTGGAGAATTTTTCCCCTGATTCCCGTTAACTCCAGTTTTGCTAGGGCTCCTTGATGCCATATTCAGTCAAATGCTGCCTTAATGTTAAGGGCAGTCACTCTCATGTCGTCTCTGGTGTTTAGTTCTTTTGTCTATGTTTGGACAAAGGCTGTAATGAAGTCAGAAGCTGAGTGGCTTTGGCAGAACTTAAACTGTCAGTGAGTAGGTTATTGCTGAGCAAGTGCTGCTTGATAGCACTGTCGATGACCCTTTCCATTACTTTGCTGATGATCGAGAGTAGACTAATGGGACGGTAATTGGCTGGGTTGGATTTGTCCTTTTTGTGTGTAGAACATGCTTGGGCAATTTTCCACTTTGCTGGGTAGATGCCAGTGTTGTAGCTGTACTGGAACAACTTGGCTAGGGGCGCAGTTAGTTCTGGAGCACAAGTCTTCAGTACTATTGCCGGAAGGTTGTCAGGGCCCATGGCCTTTGCAGTATCCAGTGCCTTCAGCCGTTTCCACCTGATATCAATACTGAATCGGATTGGCTGGCATCTGTGATGCTGGGGACCTCAGGAGGGGACCGAGATGGATCATCCATTTGGCACTTCTGGCTGAAGATGGTTGCAAATGCTTCAGATTTGTCTTTTGCACTGATGTGCTGGGCTCCTCCATCATTGAGGGTGGGGATATTTGTGGAGCCTCCTCCTCCTGTTAGTTGTTTAATTGTCCACCACCATTCATGACTCTATGTGGCAGGACTTAGATCTGATCTGTTGGTTGTGGGATCTCTTAGCCCTGACTATCACATGCTGCTTCAATTGTTTGACATGAAGTAGACCTGTGTTTATAGCTTCACCAGGCTGACACCTCATTTTTAGTTGTGCCTGGTGCAGCTCCTGGTATGGCCTCCTGCACTCTTCATTGAAACAGGGTTGGTCCCCCAGCTTGATGGTAATGGTAGAGTGGGGGATATGCCAGGCCATGAGGTTACAGAATGTGATTGAATACAATTATGCCACTGCTGATGGCCCACAGCGCCTCATGGATCTGTTCTAAATTTATCCCATTTAGCACAGTGGTAGTGCCACACAGCACGATGGCAGGTATCCTTAATGTGAAGACGTGACTTCGTCTCCACAAGGACTGTGTGATGGTCACTCCTCCCAATACTGTCATGGACAGATGCATCTGCGACAAGTAGATTGGTGAGGATGAGGTCAAGTATGTTTTTCCCCTCTTGTTGGTTCCCTCACCACCTGCTGCAGACGCAGTCTAGCAGCTATGTCCTTTAGGACTCGGCCAGTAGTGGTGCTACCAAGCCTGTCTTGGTGATGGACATTGAAGTCCCCCATCCCGAATACATTCTCTGCCCTTGCTACCCTTAATGCTTCTTCCAATTTGTGTTCAACATGGAGAAGCACTGATTCATCAACCGTGGGGGGCCAGAGATGGTAATCAGCAGGAGGTTTCCTTGTCCATGTTTGGCCTGGTGCCATGAGACGTCATGGGGTCCGGATTTAATGTTGAGAACTCCCAGGGCAATTCCCTTCCAACTGTATTCGACTGTACTGCCACCTCTGGTGGATCTGTCCTGCTAGTGGGACAGGACATACCCAGAGATGGCAGTGGTGTCTGTATTGTAATTTGGTAAGTATGACTGTGTCAGGCTTTGCTTGACTAGTCTGTGGGAAAACTCTCCCAGTTTTGGCACAAGCCCCCAAGATGTTAGTAAGGAGGATATTGCAGGGTCGACAGGGCTGGGTTTGCAGTTGTTGTCTCCAGTGCCAAGGTCGATGCTAGCTGGTCCGTCCGGTTTCATTCCTTTTATTAGACTTTGTAGCAGTTTGATACAACTGAGTGGCTTGCTAGGCCATTTTAGAGGGTAGTTAAGAGTCAACCACATTGCTATGGTTTGGAGTCACATGTCAACCAGACCAGGTAACGACAGCAGGTTTCTTTCCCTAAAGGGTATTAATCAACCAGATGGGTTTTTACAATAATCAACAGTGGTTTCATGCTATTAGACTTGCTTTTAATTCCAGATTTATTAATTGAATTCAAGTTTTACCATCTGCCATAGTGGGATTCAAACCCATGTGCTCAGAGCATTTGTCGAGGCCTCTGGATTCGTTCAGTGACATTACTACTACGCCACTGCCTCCCCTGATGGTCATTGTCTTGCACATCTGTGGTATGAATATTACTTGCCACTTCTTTCTTTCAGGGGCTTGGGCAGGTGTCAATGACAGGATGAATACCTCAGAGCAGAAACCTCCTTTCTGTACTGTGGGGGCAAAATTTGCAGTGGCCAGTAAATATTATTTTTACAGTTGATATTTAATCTTAAAATCATTTTGAATCCACTCCTTTGTGAATCTACAGACAGAAATTAGTCTATGATAAAACTGTTCCGCATGTCAGACTGGTACAAAAGGTGAAGTCACACTGGATCAGAGGTGAGCTGGCAAGATGGATACAGAACTGGCTCGGTCATAGAAGACAGAGGGTATCAGTGGATGGTTGATTTTTTGAATGGACGAATGTGACTAGTGGTGTTCCGCAGCGATCAGTGCTGGGACCTTTGCTGTTTGTAGTATATATAAATGATTTGGAGGAAAATGTAGCTGGTCTGATTAGTAAGTTTGCGGATGACACAAAGGTTGGTGGAGTTGCGGACAATGATGAGGATTGTCAGAGGATACAGCAGGATATAGATCGGTTGGAAACTTGGGCGGAGAAATGGCAGATGGAGTTTAATCTGGACAAATGTGAGGTAATACATTTTGGAAGGTCTAATCCAGGTGGGAGGTATACAGTAAATGGCAGAACCCTTAGGAGTATTGACAGGCAGAGAAATCTGGGCGTACAGGTCCACAGGTCACTGAAAGTGGCAACGCAGGTGGATAAGGTAGTCAATAAGGCATACGGCATGCTTGCCTTCATCGGTCGGGGCATAGAGTATAAAAATTGGCAAGTCACGTTGCAGCTGTACAGAACCTTAGTTAGGCCACACTTAGAATATTGCGTGCAATTCTGGTCGCCACACTACCAGAAGGACGTGGAGGCTTTGGAGAGGGTACAGAGGAGGTTTACCAGGATGTTGCCTAGTCTGGAGGGCATTAGCTATGAGGAGCGGTTGGAAAAACTCGGATTGTTTTCACTGGAACGACGGAGGTGGAGGGGCGACATGATAGAGGTTTACAAAGTTATGAGCGGCATGGACAGAGTGGATAGTCAGAAGCTTTTTCCCAGGGTGGAAGAGTCAGTTACTAGGGGACATAGGTTTAAGGTGCGAGTGGCAAAGTTTAGAGGGGATGTGCGATGCAAGTTTTTTACACAGAGGGTGGTGAGTGCCTGGAACATGCTGCCAGGGGAGGTGGTGGAAGCAGATACGATAGCTATGTTTAAGAGACATCTTGACAAATACATGAATAGGAAGGGAATAGAGGGATATGGGCCCCAGAAGTGCAGAAGGTGTTAGTTTAGGCAGGCATCAAGATCGGCGCAGGCTTGGAGGGCCGAATGGCCTGTTCCTGTGCTGTACTGTTCTTTGTTCTTTTGTTATTTGTTCTTTATCGGCCCAAGCCTGACTATTGTCCAGGTCTTGCTGCATGTGGGAAAGGACTGCTTCAGTCTCTGAGGAGTTACAAGTGGTACTGAACATTGTGTAATCATCAGCAAACATCCCCACTTCTGACCTTCTGTTCAAGGGAAGATGAAGCAGCTGAAGATGGTTGGGCCTATCACATTGCCCTGAGGAACTCCTGTAGTGATGTCCTGGGGTTCAGATGATTGGCCTCCAACAATCACAACCATCTTCCTTTGTGCTAGGCCTGACTCCAGTGAGTGGAGACTTTGTTCTCCCTGATTCCCATTGATTTCAGTTTTGCTAGGACTCCTTGATGCCACACTTAGTCAAATGCTGCCTTGAAGTCACTTTCGCCTCACCCTTCGAATCAGCTCTTTTGTCCATGTTTGGACCAACACTGTAATGACATCTGGAGCTGAGTGGTCCTTGCAAAACCCAAACTATGCACGGTGAGCAGGTTATTGCTGAGTAACTATCACTTGATTGCATTGTTGACAACACCATCCATCATTTTGCTGATGATTGAGAGCAGGCCGATGGGTTGATAATTGGCCAGATTGGATTTGTTCTGCTTTTTATAGACGGAATATACCTTGGCAATGTTCCACATTGTCGGGCAAATGCCAGTATTGTAGCTGTACTGGAACAGCTTGGCTAGGGGCACGGTTAGTCCTGAGCACAAGTGTTCAGTACTGCAGCTATGATGTTGTAAGGGTCCATAGCCTTTGCTGTATCCAGCGACTTCAGCCGTTTTTTGATATCATGTGAATTGAATTGGCCGAAGACGGGCATCTGAGTAGTTGAGGACCTCCAGGAGGAGGCCAACATGGATCATCCATTCAGCACATCTGACTGAAGGTTGCAAATGGTTCAGCCTTGCTCTTTGCATTGACGTGCTGGGCTCTCCCATCATTTACCGGGAGCTGGTGAAAGTAAAGAACCAACCTATCTACATTGTCAAGCAGTGGCTGCTTCATAACTTATGGGCTCACTTGGACTCTTGGTGTGAATTGCAGGATTTCTAAGAAACCATTTGTGGTTTGCTTTATGGCCCACTTTGCCATAATTGCCATAAAAAAAATTAAAGCACCTAATTTCATTGTCTTCGGATGTATGACCTCTGCTTGGCTAGGCCCATTTGGCCTCGCTCAGGTGGGATGAACATCTGGTTCATGAGTACTTTGTCTATTGGTCTCCCACCCATGTGACAGTTTACCTATGCTTGTAATGCCATAAAATAGTCAGCACCTGTACTGCTTGTTATAGGCAGGCATGCTGTATATGTACTTACAAGCCTACCTGACCATTGCAGCATCCAAAGAGTAGCTGATTTGTCCTCCTGCCACTGCCCTCCCAACACTAACATCTTTGGAGAAATAATTTTACTGTTTGCCACTCTTTATACACACTTTTTGTTTTGTTACTTATAATTAAAAAAAGTCATAACCATAACTCTTTGTTTTTTAAATTTTCCTTTGATGGCACATGCTCAACTCTGATTATTGAGATTAGACTACATTCATTCGGTTTTCCTAGACTTGTGCCATTATAATTACCATTAACATTATTGATATTTTTAAATTGTCAGCTATTTGCATTAGTATCACTTATGTACTTGGTGTAACCTGGCAGTGGTGAACATAAGGCAGAGGTAGACAGATTCTTGACAAACAAGAGAATCAAAAGGTATCAGGGTTAGGCAGGAAAGTGGGGTTGAGTCCGCAAACAGATCCGCCATGATCTTGTAGAATGGCGGAGCTGGCTCGAGGGGCCAAATAGCCTACTCCTGCTCCTAGCTCGTATGTATGTTCGTGTAAGAGGAGAAATCAGTAGTCATGCACTAGTGGAAAACATACCGTGGTTTTGATGAGGGAATATCCAGTTCCTTGTTTAATGAACTTAGACCTCCAGTGTATTATAGTGTAAACTATTTGCAATGAACCATAAATCAAAGGTCAGTATTTGTTGTTTCATCAAAGGACAGTGTTGCAACTAAGGCCCATTACGTTGACAAGCAATGAAAATGCATTTTGTGGATGGTAACTCAAATAGTAGATATAATATCCAAACCAAAGGGATCTGTTTTGTGGTGTAAATTTCATTTTGAAGGCAATTTCTTGCATTGAAGCTAATATACCCTGTTTTATTACACGCGTGTGGTTTTACTTTGTACTATAATCAGTGTGTACATTTATTTACAGAAACATATTCTGGTGCTACACCAAGGTGATAGCAGAGAGCCAGGGATGGCACTGGTGCTTGGCTACACTATGGAATGAGCATCTTAGTTGGATATAGCCTTTATAGCAGGGCTTCTAAGTGCCTGGAAATTTTTCAGCAGGCTGCAGCACCACTGCAGGTGCATGGGGAGCCTGGTCCTCTATCTTGACACGTGCATGAGCAAGCATTTGAATGGACACGAAAGCAGGCAGCAGGAGAGATGTCAGCATAATGTCAGCACTTCTTGTGCTGGATCCTGGATCTGATTTCCCTCCGATCAATGAGAGGGCAGAGATGATATCAGTTAGATCCTGCTGATCCTGAGAGATATCATTTGAATGACTGGAAAGCGATTTTTAACCATTGCCCCCACTGGTCAAAGCATCCACTTTGGCCAGGTTACCTCTGACACTGAAGGAGTGCCTGCACTATTGTGTCAGCCTGGATTATGTGCTCAATTTTCAGCAATAATGTACATGATCAGATAATTGATTTTTGTTTTAGTAATATTGATTGAGGGCTATTGGCTAGAAAATTAGGAGAATTGCCCTGCCCTACTTTGAATAGTGCCTTAGGATCGTTTTTGTCCACCGGAAAGAGCAAATGAGACCTTAGTTTAACATCTCATTCGAAAGACAGCACTTCCAACAATGTAGCACTCTGTCAGTCCTGTATTGAAGTGTCAGACTTGAGCACATAATCCAGGCTCTGACATGGATGGGCCTTGCACCCAAGAGCTTCTGGATTGATTAAAAAATGATACAACTGAACCAAGACTTGCGTACTGTGTTCAGAAAAATGTAACTTAAATTTTCTGTGCTCCTTGAGTCAAATTAGCCATTACTGTTCTAACATGAAAGCATAATAGAAATTCATGTTAAAGAAATCACAAAATGTGTATTTGGTGTTGCTAATCTACTTTCAGCTGCTTAAGAATCATTTTATTTTCACTGTGCCAATCAAGATTGCACTTAAGTGCTTTAGTGACAAGCACTTCAAATCGAGTATAGTTTTATGAAGTGCTAGATAAATCAGTTTTCATGCTGTTTTCTGATACAAAATCTGGTGATTTAATTCAGATTTAAATTCAGTTTGATGATGCTTAACAGCATGGGTTGAAATTGAGCTAAAAGTTTTTTTTATTTGTAAAACAAACTATTGTATTAAAAACTACCACAGCAGTGCTAACAAAGGCATTAAATTACTTTGTTTATTACCGTGTTTAGCAACACTCTACATAAACTAAGGTAACTTTGCACAAGACTTTCCCCACACTTCTCATTCCGTAATAGAAACAATGAACTGCTTTCAGTTTATGTGCTGTGTGCAGATATTAATAGGGTTGCAGACGGTTTATTGAATAGAGAAAAAGTGCAAAGGAGAAGTTGTTAGCCAATGTTTGAAGTGGGTGTAGTACTGAGTGCAGATTGCTCTATTTGTTTAACTACTGAGAGCTCAATCCTTGTACTGCTGGGCTTCACAGCAAGGTCCAAATGCCATAGTGATACTGAGCATTTAGTGTGCCAGGATATTTTTGTGTCCCAGGACTATTTTACTATGAAGCAATTTAAAAGAGAAACCTCATGGAGTGAACTTCAAGATAATGTGGAGGCAGATAGAGCAGATTCTGATCCGCGTGGCGATGGCCTCTTACTGTTTCCAGTTTCTGGAAATGCAGGTCGCTCTCCTGCAAATGTGTGTACGCCATGGATTGTCAGTGATCATATGGAGCATGAAAGAAATAAAAAGTTTCTTCAGTGTGAAGAAGGCAAAGTTTCACTGAAGTGTAATTCTGGCAAGAAGGAGACGAATGCAAATCAGGTTAGTACAAGAGAGCATTTCAGTCAGAATGTCCATTTAATGTGGATTAACCCATAACAAAGAGTTCAGAACTGATAAATGCCTAGAGCCATGTTAGGTTGGTTCATCAGTGTGATCTGAACTCAAGATGTGCCTGAAATCACACTCCTATCCAGGTTAATCTTTACACAGTTTACAGAAAGAATTTCTTTGAACAGAGTAGTTCCATTTCAAATGCGCGGTGAGCTTCTGTGATGGTAACATGGTTCAGCTGATGGTGCTGCAACAAGTAGCCTAATGCACAGGTGGAGTTTTAACACTGGATCCCTGAACCTTAGTCTATAAAAGAATCAGTAGCATTACTGCAGTAGTCTGTCCACTGGGCTGGATACTTGCTGGACTTTATAAATGTATTTTTTTCAAATATGTATTTATCTGTTACATTTAATATGGTCATTCATTTATTAAAGGAAAATATTTTGTGCTATATTTGCTGTTACTTATTAATGTCATTGCACCTTTTCCGAGGAGATGAAAACCAGTGGTCAAAGGTTCACTGATATTGGCACTTATTACTGAAGGCCAGAACATTGGAGAAGCATAACAACTCACCCAGATACCTTTTTCTGCTAACTCCTAATTTGGTCAAAAATGGAACAAATATCCTCCAAGTCTTTTATGGACGAAATTATGAAAGATGGTTGATGGGACCTATCATTAGTAATTGCTGCTGAAGATGTCAAAACAGGTGCAAATGGCTTAAAAAGAGTGGTGCTGTCTTTGGAAGGATTAAAGTGGTAATATGATTAAAAGAGCACATTTTAAAAACGAAATCATACCAGGAATTATGTTCTCTTGGTGATCGCTACAAACGAAATGATTAAAACAAAAATATAGATGCAAACAAAGTAAGACTTGCTAACTCAGAATGGCTTGGAACTAGATGAGGGGCTGAATTAAACTATATAGTTTAACTCTAAGGCTGAAGGCAGATACAGGAAAGCCTTTGTCTCCCAGATTCCTTTTTTTTGACAATAACTTGGTTCAGTACACTCTTTGTAGAAATGTTTGAGGGACTATTTAAAAATAGTTTAACCTCATAAATTACAAAAGTTTGTACAAACACAGAACTCTTCAACACTGCATTGCTGATCTGCTAACAACCTCTAACTGGTTTATTTCTTGACAATTAAAATTAGATTTCACCTATTCACACGCCAAAATCCAAGTACTGCACCCCCTTTCAGTATGCAATTAACCAAGATCTTGTGAATAAAGCAACTCATATTGGATAACATGAAATTAAAGTATTAAGCAATACTGCATGTTTGGGTTTCATCTTTGCCACTTCAGTCCACATAAATAATAGCTTAAGTGTTCTCCACACGGCAAAATCTCAGGGCAGTGGCATCTTTAGTAGTTCATGTTTTAAGCCAACCAGCTGTTCATACAACCTTCACAGCTTATGTTTTATCTTTGTTGTTTGATTTTACTTTTGTCTTTTTGTCCCAACGGAGTTTCAATTCTGTTTTCTTTTTCCTTTCCTTTCTTTCCACCGCTCTGCATTTTCACACGGTGCAGGTAATTCTGTGAGTATGCAGTAGCCCTAATCAGCAAATCATCGTCGTGTTATACAGGATTTTCCGATACACCATGGAGCTGGGCAAAGCCTGAGGGTGATGAATATTTGGAAAATTACTTCTACAGTGTAATCACTGTTGTGATGTAAGAAATGTGGCAGCCAAACTGTGGAAAACGCACCTGCTACAATAGAGTGTATGTTCTTTTTAGTGAACCAAGAACCACCGTATTGATGAATATTTAAAGAAAGTGGTTGCTTCAAGTGCTAACATTTATAACAGCCACATTTTGTTATCAGTAATTTACTAGTCATAAGCTTTGGACATTGAACAACAACAACTCGTGTTTATATAATATCTGTATCTGATACACATTGCACCTAATCTGAGAGAGTTTGATGCTAGTGTGGAAACCGTTTTCTGTTCCCCATCAATGTTTTGAATTGAACATTTCCTCGCTCCTCGCCTCCAAAGATGTGGGACAAAGTGGGTGAGACAGTCAAGGCTATGTAATGAGAAGTACAGAAAGGAAGACTTGCATTTATATAGCACCTTCCATGACCTGAGGACACCCCAAAGCACTTTGCAGCCAATGACCTACTTTTGAAGCAAAAGCAAAATATTGAAGATGCTGGAAATCTGAAATGAAAACAGAAATGCTGGATATACACAGCAGGTCTGACCGCATCTGTGGACAGAGAAACAGAATTAGTGTTTCAGGGTGATGACTTTTTATCAGAACTCTGAGGTTTTCCTGGAAGGGCTGCCATCTTGAGTTTGTTGCAGGCCCTCTGATTGGGGCTGCAGCCATGGGAACCCAGCTGCCGTCCTTAAAAGGACGCAGAGTGCGGAGGTGGCCATTTAGGATGCCAGTTGCGAAGGTGGAATGTTGTTGACATGGTCCTGACACCCACTGGAAAAGTCAGCCCATTAACTGTGTTTCTCTCTCTACGGTTGCTGCCTAACCTGCTGGGTATTTCCAGCATTTTCTGTTATATAAGTACTTCTGCAGTGTAATCACTGTTGTGATGTAGGAAACGTGGCAGCCAAACTGTGGAAAATACACCCGCTACAATAGAGTGTATGTGCTTTTTAGTGAACCAAGAACTGCCGTATTGATAGATATGTAAAGAAAGTGGTTGCTTCAAGTGCTAACATTTATAACAGCCACGTTTTGTTATCAGTAATTCACTAGTCATAAGCTTTGGACATTGAACAACAACTTGTGTTTATATGATACCTTTAATGTAACAAAATGCAATTATATACAGCAATTGCTACACTATTTAAAGAGTGCATGTATTATGGTTGATCGGTAAATTGGCCATTGTAAATTGCCCCTAGTGTAGGTAGGTGGTAGGGAATATGGGGTTAATGTAGGATTAGTATAACTGGGTGGTTGTTGGTCGGCACAGACGGTGGGCCGAAGGGCCTGTTTCAGTGCTGTATCTCTAAATAAATTAATTAAATAAATAAATAAAAAACTATTTAAAGAGTGCACGTATTATGCTGGTGACATAAGTGGTGTGAGACAGAATTGTGTTGTACAGTACATACAGCTTATATTTACATAGCAGCTTCAATGTAATGTCTTAAGCACTTCACAAGGGCATTATAAACAAAATTAGACACCAAGCCACATAAGGCGGATAACCAAGCGTTTGGTCAAAGAAGCAGGTTTTAAGGTGTTATCTTAAAGGAAGAGAGAGAGCTAGAGAGTTGGAGAGGTTTAGGGACAGAATTCCAGAGTTTAGGGCCTGGGCAGCTGAAGGCACAGTCACCAATTAAAATCGGTGATGCTCAAGAAACCAGAATTAGGTGTGGTCAAGCGTCAAAGGCTCCAGACAGATCAAGAAGGGATACTTTACCTTTGTTGCAGTTGCATAGAATTGTGCTGGTGGAAGTTTGATGCTCAAATCATGAGTCCCTTTAAACCTGTTAGTTGTCAAACACTAGTGGCCATGTGACAGTTGTCAATGTTGCTCTTCAGCTAGATTTCCTGCAAGGAGGATGTTGGGAGTAATTTTAACTCCCAAGAATGCGTAGGTATTGTCGGGTGGGAAGTAAAAATGTTTTTAATTTCGAGCATGACCCCAACCCGCACATGTCCAGTTTAATGATCATACGAATTAGGAGCAGGAGTAGGCCACTTGGCCCTTCAAGCCTGCTGTGCCATTCAATAAGTTCATGGCTGATCTGATTGTGACCTCAACTCCACATTCTCGCCTGCCCCCATAACCTTTCACCCCTTGCTTATCAAGAATCTATATACCTCTACCTTGAAAATATTAAAAGATTTTCTTCCTCAAAAGGCAGTGGAAGCAGAGTTCCAAAGATTCACGACCCTCTGAGAAAAAGATTTCTCCTCATCTCTGTCTTAAATGGGTGACCCCTTATTTTTGAATGGTGACCACTAGTTCTAGATTCATCCACAAGGGGAAACATCCTTTCCACATCCACCATGTCAAGACCCCTCAGGATCTTTTATATTTCAATCAAGTCACCTCTTACTCTTCTAAACTCCAGCGGATACAAGTCTAGCCTGTCCAGCCTTTCTTCTTAAGACAACCCACCCTTTCCAGGTATTAGTTTAGTCCACAGTACTCCAGATGTGGTCTCACCAATGCCCTGTATAGCTGAAGCATAACCTCCCTACTTTTGTATTCAATTTCTCTTGCAATAAACGATAACATTCTATTAGCTTTCCTAATTTCGTGCTGTACCTGCATACTAATCTTTTACGATTCATGCACTAAGACACCCAGATCTCTCTGCATCTCAGAGCTCCGCAATCTCTCACCATTTAGTTAATATGCTTATTTTTCCTGCCAAAGGGACAATTTCACATTTTCCCACATATATACTCCATTTGCCAGGTCTTTGCCGACTCACTTAACCTATCTATATCCCTTTTGTAGCTTCCTTACGTCCTCTTCACAAGTTACTTTCCTACCTATCTTTGTGTCATCAGCAAATTTAGTAACCGTACCTTCAGTCCCTTCATCCAAGTCATTTATATAAATTGTGTAAAGTTGAGGCCCCGGCACACCATTCGTTACATATTGCCAACCAGAAAATGACTCATTTATGCCTACTCTGTTTCCTTTTAGCTAGCCAATCTCCATGCCAGTACACCATGAGCTTTTATTTTCCGCAATAACCTTCGTTGTGGCACCTTATCAAATGCTTTCTGGAAATCTAAGTACAGTACATCCAATGGTTTCCCTTTATCCACAGCACATGTTACTTTTTCAAAGAACTCCAATAAATTGGTTGAGTATCAATTCCTTTTCACAAAACCATGTTGACTCTGCCGGATTACCTTCAAATTTTCTAAGTGCCCTACTACAATGTCTTTAATAATAGCTTCTAACATTTTCCCTAAGGCAGATGTTAAGCTAACTGGCCCGTAGTTTCCTGCTTTCTGACTCCCTCCCATTTTGAATAAAGGAGTTCATTTCACTATTTTCCAATCTAATGGAACCTTCCCCAAATCTAGGAAATTTTGGAAAGTTAAAACCAACACATCAACTATCTCACTAGCCACTTCTTTTAGGACCCAAGGATGAAGTCCATCAGGACCTGGGGACTTGTCAGCCCGCAGCTGCAACAGTTTGTTCAGTACCACTTCCCTGCTGTTTATAATTTTGTTGAGTTCCTCCCTCCCTTCCATTTCCTGATTTACAGCTATTTCTGGGATGTTACTGGTGTCCTCTTATAGTGAAGACCGATGCAAAATACCTGTTCAATTCATCTGCCATCTCCTTATTTTCCCTTATTAATTCCCCAGACTCACTTTCATAGGACCAACACTCACTTTGTTAACTTTTCTTTTTTAAATATCTATGCAAGTCTCGCCATCTGTTTTTATATTTCTAGCTAGCTAACTCTCGTACTCTAATTTTTCCCTCCTTATCAATCTTTTAGTTATTCTCTACTGTTCTTTATATTCTGTCCAATCGTTGGGCTGCCACCTACCTTTGCTCAATTATATGCTTTTCTTTAAGTTTGATACTATCTTTTAACTTTTTTAGTTAACCATGGAGAGTGGGCCCTCTGCTTGGAATTTTCCTTTCTCGTTGAAATATATCTATTCTGAAATATTCCCTTTAAAATCTGCCACTGCATCTCTGTTGACTTTTTTTATTCTTTCATGGGATGTGGGCATCACAATGGCAAGGTCAGCATTTATTGCCAATCCCTAATTGCCCTTGAACTGAATGACATGCTTGGCCATTTCAGAGGGCAGTTAAGAGACGAGCACATTACTGTGGGTCTGGAGTCACATGTCGGCCAAACCAGGTAAGGACAGCAGATTTCCTTCCCTAAAAGAAATTTGTGAACGAGATGGTTTTTACGACAATTGATAGTGCCATGAAACCACTACTGAGACTAGTTTTCAATTCAATTAATTAAAACAAAATTTGGAATTTAAATTTCACCAGCAGCAATGGTGGAATTTGAACTGATGCCCCTAGGGCATTAGTATGCACCTCTGGATTAGTAGTCCAGTTGACATTACCACTATGCCACCGTCACCCCTAAATATCCCTTAACTTAATTGCCAGTTCACTTTAGCTAGCTCTGCTTTCATGCCCTCGTAATTGCCCTTATTTAAGTTTAAAATACTAGTCTTGAACCCAATCTTCTCTACCTCAAACTGAATGTAAAATTCAATCATATTATGATCACTGCTACGTAGGGAGCCTTCATTATGAGGTCATCAATTAATCCTATCTCGCACAATACCAGGTCTAGTATAGCCTGCTCTCCAGAATGTGCTCTTCTTAGAAACTATCCCAAAGACATTCTATATGCTCCTCATCTAGGCTACCTTTGCCCATCTGATTTGTCCTGTCTATATGTAGATTAAAAATCCCCCATGATTATCGCCGTACTTTTCTGACCGGCTTCCATTATTTCTTCCTTTATACTCTATCCTACCATGTGGTTACTGTTAGGGGGCTTGTACACCACTCCCCAAGGGTGACTTGTTGCCTTTATCATTTCTCATGTCTACCCAAACCGCTTCGACATCCTGGTTTCCTGAACTTAGGTCCTCGCTCTCTAATGTTCGAATACCATCATTAATTAACAGAGCCACCCCTCCTCCTTTTCCGAGCTTCCTGTCCTTCCTAAATGTCATGTACCTTTCAATATTCAGGTCCCGATCTATGTCATCCTGCAGCCATGTCTCTGTAATGGCTATCAAATTGTACTTATTTATTTCTATTTGCACTATCAGTTCAGCTGTTTTGTTTTGAATGCCATGTGCATTCAGATATAGAGCCTTTAGTTTTGTCCTTTTTTAAAATTATTTTTGTAACGTGGAGCCTTGACTGCTGATTTACTCTTAGATTTGTACTCACCATCCCTTCCTGTCACAGTCTGTTCATCATTTCCCATATTAATACCTTTCTCTCTTGCCTTGTCACTACTCTTTGATTTACCACATCTTCCCAAATTTGATCCCTTGCCCCCATTATTTAATTTTAAATCCTTTCTACTTCCCTAGTTATACAGCTCGCTAGAACCCCAGAACGGTTCAGGTGTAGACCGTCCTAACAGTACAGCCCCCCCACTTTCCCCAGTCCTGGTGCCAGTGCCCCATGAACTAGAACCCACTTCTACTACACTAGTCTTTGAACCACACATTCATTTCTCTAATCTTATTTGCCCTGTGCCAATTTGCACGTGGCTTAGCTAATAATCCAGAGATTATTACCTTTTGAGGTTCTGCTTCTTAATTTGGTGCCTAGCTCCTCATACTGACTATGAAGAACCTGCTTTCTTGTCCTGCCTGTGTCGTTGGTACCTACAGGGACCATGATGACTGGATCCTCCTCTTCCCACTGTAAGTTCCTCTCCAGCCCTGGGCAGATGTCCCAAACCATGGCAGCCTTCAGGACTCTTGCTCTTTGCTGCAGAGAACAGTGTCAATCCCCCTCACTATACTGTTCTCTACTACCACTACATTCTTTTTTGCTCCCCCCACTTGAATGGCTTCCTGTACCACGGTGCCATGGTCAGTTAGCTCATCTACCCTGCAGTCCCCCATTCTCCTCCAAACAAGCTGAAAGAACCTCAAACCTGTTGGACAATCGCAAAGGCTGAGGCACCTGCATTCCTGCCCTCTGGGTCCCCTTAACTGCCTCAGCTGCAGCCACAATCTCCTGTCCCAGACCAAATCTGAGGACCCTATCTGAAGGGATGTGACTACCTCCTGGTACATAGTGTCCAGATAACTTTCCTCCTCCCTTGATGTGTTGCCGTGTCTGCAGTTCGGTCTCCAGCTCTTCGATCCGCAAACACTTACTGCAGACATGTTTGCCCTGGATCGCACTGGCATCCAGGAGCTCCCACATGCTGCAGCCGTGACACATCACCTGTCCTGCCATCCTTAATGTGTTTTAATTCACTACTTAATTATTTTATTCAGTTATTTATTTTCCTTTTTTTTAAATAAATTTTATTAACCTTACCACCAGCTCCTGTTCTATTTTAAACCTTAGGAATAGAATGGACCTTAACCACTTACCTGATGCTCACCAGCTAGCTGCTTTCTCTGTAGTAGAGTAAGAACCAAACCATACAGGGTGAAAAAGTTAGAAAAAGCAAAGGAGCACCTCCTTTCCCTCCTCACCTAGCTCCCAGTAGTCTGTTCAAGTCGCACTGAAATGCCAGTATTTATATGTTCTTTCTTTGGCCTCCTTGTCTCGAGAGATGATGGGTAAGTGCCTGGAGGTGGTCAGTGGTTTGTGAAGCAGCACCTGGAGTAGCTATAAAGGCCAATTCTGGAGTGACAGACTCTTCCACAGGCGCTGCAGATAAAATTGCTAGCTGTTTGGTGAGCATCTGGTAAGTGGTTAAGGTCTATTCTATTCCTAAGGTTTAAAATAGAACAGGAGCTTGGTGGAGAGGTTAATAAAATTTATTTAAAAAAAAGGAAAATAAATAATTGAATAAAATAATTAAGTAGTTAATTAAAACACATTAAAGATAAAATTGGTTGTCGGGGCTGTTACACAGTTGGCTCTCTCCTTGCACTTCTGTCTTTTTTCCTGCCAACTGCTAAGTCTCTTTGACGCACTACTCTTTAGCCCCGCCTTTATGGCTGTCCACCAGCTCTGGCGATCACTGGCAACTGACTCCCACGACTTGTGGTCAATGTCACAGGACTTCATGTCGCGTTTGCAGACGTCTTTAAAGCAGAGACGTGGACGGCCGGTGGGTCTGATACCAGTGACGAGCTCGCTGTACAATGTGTCCTTGGGGATCCTGCCATCTTCCATGCGGCTCACATGGCCAAGCCATCTCAAGCGCCGCTGGCTCAGTAGGGTGTATATGCTGGGGATGTTGGCCGCCTCGAAGACTTCTGTGTTGGAGATACGGTCCTGCCACCTGATACCAAGGATTCTCCAGAGGCAGTGAAGATGGAATGAATTGAGACGTCGCTCTTGGCTGACATATGTTGTCCAGGCCTCACTGCCATAGAGCAAGGTACTGAGGACACAGGCTTGATACACTTGGGACTTTTGTGTTCCGTGTCAGTGCGCCATTTTCCCACACTCTCTTGGCCAGTCTGGACAAAGCAGCGGATGCCTTTCCCATGTGCTTGTTGATTTCTGCATCGAGAGACAGGTTACTGGTGATAGTTGAGCCTAGGTAGGTGAACTCTTGAACCACTTCCAGAGCGTGGTCGTCAATATTGATGGAGCATTTCTGACATCCTGTCCCATGATGCTCGCTTTCTTGAGGCTGATGGTTAGGCCAAATTAGTTGCAGGCAGCCGCAATCCTGTCGATGAGTCTCTGCAGACGCTGTTCTGTGTGGGATGTTAATGCAGCATCGTCAGCAAAGAGGAGTTCCTTGATGAGGACCTTCCATACTTTGGTCTTCGCTGTAAGATGGGCAAGGTTGAACAATCTGCCATCTGATCTTGTGTGGAGGAAAATTCCTTCTTCTGAAGACTTGAACGCATGTGAGAGCAGCAGGGAGAAGAAGATCCCAAACAGTGTAGGTGCGAGAACACAGCCCTGTTTCACGTCACTCAGGATAGGAAAGGGGGTCTGATGAGGCACCGCTATGCTGAATTGTGCCTTTCATATTGTCATGGAATGATGTGATGATACTTAGCAGCTTTGGTGGACATCCGATTTTTGCTAGTAGTCTGAAGAGGTCATGTCTGCTGACGAGGTCAAAGGCTTTGGCGAGATCGATGAAAGCAACGTAGAGGGGCATCGGTTGTTCGCGACATTTCTCCTGTAGCTGGCGAAGGGAGAACAGCATGTCAATGGTGGATCTCTCTGTTCGGAAGCCATTCTGTGCCTCAGGGTAGATACGCTCAGCCAGCTTCTGGAGTCTGTTTAAAACAACTCGAGTGAAGACTTTCCCCACCATGCTGTGCAGGGAGATTCCACGGTAGTTGTTGCAGTCACCGCGGTCACCCTTGTTCTTATACAGGGTGATGATATTGGCATCGTGCATGTCCTGTGGTAATGTTCCCTCATCCCAGCACAGGCAAAGCAGTTCATGGAGTGCTGAGAGTATAGTAGGCTTGGCACTCTTGATTATTTCAGGGGTAATACAGTCCTTCCCAGGGGCTTTTCCACTGGCTAGAGAATCAATGGCATCACAGAGTTCTAATTTTGTTGGTAGTTTGTCCAGCTCATCCATGACCGGCTGCATTGAGGGCGGTCTCGCTGACATTTTCCCTGGAGTACAGTTCTAGGTAGTGCTCCACCCACCGGTCCATTTGCTTGCATTGGTCAGTGATTGTGTCCCCTGATTTAGACTTGAGGGGGGGCGATCTTCTTGATGGCTGGTCCAAAAACTCTCTTAATGCCATCATACATTCCTCTGATGTTTCCGGTGTCGGAGGTCAGCTGAATACGACTGCATAGGTGTTGCCAGTAGTCATTTGCACAGCACCTGGCTGTTTGTGCAGCGCTTCTATATCTTCTTAAACTAAAGAGATTAGCTGAGCCCCAGGTACAGAAAAAACAGTTTAAGCTAATTTCCTTAATTAACTAACTACAGCTGCTCCCCAGTGGATAGCTTGGCTTAGGCCCCTGGATGAAATTTAGAATTTAAACTGTAACTTTCAGTTAAATATTAAATACAAACAAAATCAGATTTTTAGAAAGTGATTAAGATTCCTTCAACTCACCAAGCTCCCAGCACTCTGTTCAAGTTGCACTCAGTGTCCGTATTTTATGTACAAAACTGCGTCCTATCAGTTTTAATGGGGATGGGTCAACCAAGCAATCTGCTCTCGGGATTTGGGTCAGTCAGTCACTGCAGTCTTTTAAGGAGGCAGCATGCCTCCATTTTACAAGATTTTTATTTTTAACCATTGTCAGCCAGGTTTCCTGGGGCTTGGGAATTCTGACAGGTAAAAGGAGGCAAGAAGAGCTGGATCCATAAGGTGGGTGCATTTACAATGCGGCTGTGGGCTGAGAAGAGCAGGAGTATTTCCTCCAGGCCCAACAAGCTCACACCTATACCCCCCTGCATGATCTCCAATCCCACAATTTCCAACCCAGCCCCTGCGCAATCTTCAACCCTTATCCTGATCTCCAAATCCCACCCCTCCATGTTCTCCAACTCCTCCCACTACCCTGGCATCTGTTCCTTGGCTGCTAAAGTCAATGGAAATAAAAGTTAGGAGAGACTTGTTATTACACGTTTTATACTATTGCACAAAGATGTCCCTATTTTATGCACGAAACTATCCGATCAGTCTGCAATTAGTCCAGAATGTAGGCTAACTCACTAAGTCCAGCAAAGCAGTTCATCCTTACATATTGTTTGGAATGGGATATGCTTCCACTCTGAATATCTGGAATCAGGCAGTCCAATTATGAATTAACTTCAGAGCACATTTAGTAATATGGACTCTTAATAAGATGAAGTTTGCAAACAATAAGGACTAAGGCATGCTCTATAGTGTTTTTGTTTTAAAGGATAGAATTGTTTCTTTCACCACCAGTAGTGAAGCAAACATGGAACTGTGGAAATTGATCCTGAAAATACAGTTGAAAATCTTGTAATCTCAATAATAAAAACAGAACTTCACTTTTTCGGTGATCCTTATTACAAATGAACAGCATCACGGAAAGCAATCCCTAAAACACACTTAAAATCCAATCATGTCATGTAATAAAATTTGGAATTTGACTTATTCCAGTCACCATAAACCAGCAGTCCTGACATTGGGTAATGTCATTGTACATGAAGCTTGAAAAAAATACATTACAGCTTAATTGCTTTGTGTAAAAGAGAATAGGTGAATGCATATTGTTAGAGTAATTTTAGAAGCCTTTAATAGAGCTGAATGACAAATCACTAGGGAAATTATAGTTCAGCTTTTGTATGTAAATCAAAGGCTCAAACCTCAGGGGATCTGTCCTTTGTCTGAGAATCAACACATTCTAATTATCCGAATTACATGCACAACAAAATATAACAAGGAATTACAACTCTGATTTCCTCATCAATCTAGCTGAACCATTTGAGAACTATTATACTTAGTTGTTAAAATAGTTAAGTAACAGGGTTGTGAATCTGCTTTTTTCCATTCTTGGATGTGTGCATTGCCAGCAAGATTGACATTTATTGCCCAAATCAAATTTTCTTGAGAAGATGGTAGTGGGTCATCCCCTTGAACCTGTGCGATGTAGCAGTTTGACTGGCTTGTTAGGCCACTTAAGATACCACATATTATTGGAAGACTGGAGCCACAGATATAGGAACATAGGAGCAGAAGTGGGCCATTCAGCCGATCCAAGCCTGCCTCACCATTCAATATGATCATGGCTGATTTCCACTTCAATGTCTTTTTCTCACACTATCCTCATCCCCTTATGTCATTTGCATTTAGAAACCTGTCAATCTCTGCTTTAAACATACTCAATGACTGAGCTTCCACAGCCCTCTGGGGGAAAGAATTCCAAAGATTCGCAACCCTCTGAGTGAAGAAATTTCTCCTCATCTCTGTCCTAAGTGGCTTCCCCCCTTATTTTGAAATTGTGTCCCCTAATTCTAGACTCCTCAACCAGGGGAACCATCTTACCTGCATCTACCCTGTCTATCCCTTTAGGTATTTTGTAAGTTTCAATGAGATCGCCTCTCATTCTTCGAAATGCTAGAGAATACAGGCCAGTTTTCCCAATCTCTGTTCACAGGACAGTCCGGCCATCCCGGGAACAAGTCTGGCGAGCCTTCGTTGCACTCCCTCTATGGCAATAATATTTTTTCTAAGATAAGGGAACCAAAACTGCACACAGTACTCTAGGTGCGGTCTAACCAAGGTTCTATACAATTGAAGCGAGACTTCACTACTCCTGTACTCACATCCTCTTGCGATAAAGGCTAACATACCATTAGCCGCCTTAATTGCTTGCTGCACCTGCATGTTACCTTTCAGTGACTTATTGACAAGGACACCCAGGTCCCTTTGTACATCTACACTTTCTAATCTCTTACCATTTAAGAAATACTCTGCATATTTGTTCCTCCTACTAAAGTGGATAACCTCATATTTTTCCACATTATATTCTATCTGCCACGTTCTTGCCCATTCACCTAAGTGTTTCCAAATCCCCTTGATGCCGTTTTGCATCTTCCTCACAACACACATTCCCACCTAGTTTTGTGTCATCCGCGAACTTGGAAATACTACATTTGATCCCCACGTCCAAACCATTGATATATATTGTGAACAGCTGGGGTCCAAGCACTGATTCCTGTGGTACCCAAGTAGTCACAGTTTGCCAACGTGAGAATGATCTGTTTATTCCTACTGTCTGTTTTCTGTCTGTGAACCAATCCTTACTCCATGCCAGTATATTACCTCCTATCCTATGTGCTTTAATTTTGCAAACCAACCTCCTGTGGGGGACTTTATCAAAAGCCTTTTGAAAATCCAAGTATACCACGTCCTCCAACTCCCCTTTATCAATTCTGTTAGTAACATCCTCAAAAAACTCCCAACAGGTTCGTCAAACATGATTTCCCCATTCATGTTGATTGTGCTTAATCAGATCATTATTATCCAAGTGTCCATTTATCACATCCTTTAGAATAAATTCTTGCATTTTCCCAATGGCTGATGTAAGGCTAACAGGTCTGTAATTCCCTATTCTCTCTCTCCCTCCCTTCTTAAATAGTGGGGTGACATTTGCAACCTTCCAATCTGCAGGAGTCGCTCCAGAATCTGTAGAATTTTGGAAGGTGATCACCAATGCATCCACTATCTCCATAGCTACCTCTTTCAACATTCGGATGTAGAATATCAGGTCCTGGGGACCTTTCAACCTTCAGCCCCAATAATTTCTCCAATACAACCTACTTACTCATACTAATTTCCTTCAATTCCTCTTTCTCCCTAATCCCTTGTATCTCTAATTCTGGGAGATTTTTTGTATCTTCCTCAGTGAAGACAGACACAAAATAATCATTTAACTTCTCTGCCATTCCTCTATTCGCCATTATAAATTCTCCTGACTCTGCCTGTAATGGACCCACATTTGTCTTAGCCAAACATTTCCTTTTTACGTACCTCTAGAAGCTTTTACAGTCCATTTTTATGTTTTTCACTAGCTTACATACATATTCTATTCTCTTTTTCTTTATCAGTTTCTTGGTCCTCCTTCGCTGTATTCTAAAATCCTCCCAATCCTCAGGTTTACTACTATTTCTGTCAACTTTATAGGCCTTTCCTTTTAATCTTATACAATCCTTAACTTCCTTTGTTATCCACAGTTGACTGCCTTTACTTTTGGGGATTTTGTGCCTTGAAGGAATGTATAGTTGCTGTAAACTATAATATTTCTTTAAAGACTATCCATTGCCTATGTACTGTCATTCCTTTTAATGTATTTTCCCAGTCCATCTCAGCCAATTTGCCCCTCATAGCTTCATAATTTCCTTTGTTCAAATGTACCACCCTAGCTTCAGATTGAACTACCACACTTTCAAACATAATGTAAAATTCTATCATATTATGGTCATTCATTCCTAAAGATTCTTTTACAACATTGTCATTAATTAGCCCTTTCTCATTACATAATATTAGATCTAAAATAGCCTGTTCTCTTGTCGGTTCCTCAACATAGTGCTCTAGAAAATCATCCTTAACACACTCCAGAAACTCGACCTCCACAGCATTAGTGCTCATTCGGTTTACCCAGTTTATATGCAGATTGAAGTCAATCATGATTATTGTATTACCCACACTACATGCTTCTCTAATCTCCTGATTAATGCCATGCCCCACACTACCACTACTGTTTGGTAGCCTATAAACAACTCCTACCAATGTTTACTGCCCCTTGCTGTTTCTTAGCTCCACCCAAACAGATTCCACATTTTGTTCTTCTGTTCTGAGATCCTCCCTACTAATGTACTGATCCCATCCCTTATTATCAGTGCAACACTACCTCCTTTTCCTTTTTTCCTGTCCTTCTAAATGTTGAATATTCAGTTCACAGTCTTGGTCACCCTATAGCCATGTTTCTGTTATAGGCCAGATTAGATAAGGACAGAAGCCTGCTTCTCTCTAAAGGACATAACTGAACCAGTTGGGTTTTTACAGCAATCTGGCAGCTTAATTTCACTTTTGCTGATAGTTTTTGTTTTAATTTCTAGATTTTGTTTAACTGAATTCAAATTCTCAAACTGCCATGGTGAGATTTGAACACATGTTCTGTAGTTTACTAAACCGGTAACATAACCATGACACGAAAGTACCCTCTGTAGTTACAGGCATTTTAGCAATTCTAATTTATAATATTCACAGTTCACCAAACATGCATTTTGTAGAGGTAGTGGAAGAAATTATAGCAGGATTTTACAGCAGGGGTGCAGTGGTGGTGGGCCATGAAGGCATTTTGCATCAGTATTGCATGGATCAGATCTTGCAAGGGATTGAGAAGTCCATTAATTTAGATAATATTTCAGTGCTCTGGTGTGAATTAGATCATGAGGTATGAGTATGCAGGAAAAACAGTCATTTTCAAAAATGTCTGTGCTTCTAGGTTGAAAGTACACCCCCTTTGTGCTGTTCTTCATTAGCTCTTTAATTCTTTTTTATGTATCACAACCTAGCAGTAACAAAGCTGTCAACACGAAGGAATTATTATACTGGAATGCAAATACACTGGTAATTAAATAAACCACAATGTACCTATTCCTGTGCTGTCAGTATTAACTTTCAGTGCCAATCTGGTAGCACTGAATCAGCAGGTCATGGGTTCAAGTCCCACTCCAGAATCTCAGTGCAGTGCTTAGGGAGTGTTACATAGTCAGAGATGCCATCTTTGGATGAGGCATTATACTGAGGCCCTGTCTGTCTGTTCAGGTGGACATAAAATATCCCATGGTACGATTCAAAGAAGAGCAGGAGTTGTTCCGACATATTTATCCCTCAATCAACATCAGTTTACTGTTTGAAGGACAAATAAGCTGTCACATTTACCTGCAAAATAAGTGCCTACACTTCAAGAAAAGCAATTTGTTGGCCATGGCATACTTTGGGATGTCCTGAGGTTATGAAAGATGTGATATAAATGCAAGCTTGCTCTTTCTTTGCTAGTATAAAGGAAACCAAAGTTTCCTTGGTATGTACATGTGGTCAGTAGTCAATCAGCTATAGCTATAAGACTGTAGAGGTGGAATAAGCTAGCATGACATGTTATTTGACATAAATCATAATCATAGAATGTGAGTACAAGATTAGACTGGAGCAGTGGCAGTCGGCGGCGGATTGGAGCGGGACCTGTGGAAATAAAGAGCAGGGCTCGAGGCCTACACCTACCTCAGACCGGAGCAGCGGCAGTCAGCGGTGGACTCTCTCTGTTTGCGTCAGCGTGCGCTGAGTTTCAAAAGAGGAAAAAAAAATCTTAGTGACATCATGGGAAATCTGTAAGCTGATTAGTTGGGTGAGTAACAGCCTGTAAATAACTTTTTAAAAAATCAGAGAAAAAAAGTTCTTTTTTGAAAACTCTCAAATAGCTACCTTGTAAGTGATCAAGTTAGTACTTTTTTTAAATTCATTCACGGGATGTGGGCGTCGCTGGCCAGGCCAGCATTTATTGACCATCCCTAATTGCCCTTGAGAAGGTGGTGGTGAGCTGCCTTCTTGAACCGCTGCAGTCCATGTGGGGTAGGTACACCCACAGTGTTGTTAGGAAGGGAGTTCCAGGATTTTGACCCAGCGACAGTGAAGGAACGGCGATATAGTTCCAAGTCAGGGTGGTGTGTGACTTGGAGTAAATATACAGTAAATGGAAAAGTCCTGGGGAAAATTGATGTACAGAGAGATTTGGGTGTTCAGGTCCATTGTTCCCTGAAGGTGGCAACGCAGGTCAATAGAGTGGTCAAGAAGGCATACGGCATGCTTTCCTTCATCGGACGGGGTATTGAGTACAAGAGTTGGCAGGTCATGTTACAGTTGTATAGGACTTTGGTTCGGCCACATTTGGAATACTGCATGCAGTTCTGGTCGCCACATTACCAAAAGGATGCGGATGCTTTGGAGAGGGTGCAGAGGAGGTTCACCAGGATGTTGCCTGGTATGGAGGGCGCTAGCTATGAAGAGAGGTTGAGTAGATTAGGATTATTTTCATTAGAAAGACGGAGGTTGAGGGGGGACCTGATTGAGGTGTACAAAATCATGAGAGGTATAGACAGGGTGGATAGCAAGAAGCTTTTTCCCAGAGTGGGGGATTCAATTACAAGTGGACACGAGTTCAAAGTGAAAGGGGAAACGTTTAGGGGGGATATGCGTGGAAAGTTCTTTACGCAGAGGGTGGTGGGTGCATGGAACGCATTACCAGCGGAGGTGGTAGACGCGGGCACGATAGCGTCTTTTAAGATGTATCTAGACAGATACATGAATGGGCAGGAAGTAAAGAGATACAGACCCTTAGAAAATAGGCGACAGGTTTAGATAGAGGATTTGGATCGGCGTAGGCTTGGAGGGCCGAAGGGCCTGTTCCTGTGCTGTAATTTTCTTTGTTCTTTGTTCTTTGGAGGGGAACTTGCAGGTGGTGGTGTTCCCATGTATTTGCTGCCCTTGTCCTTCTAGTTGGTAGAGGTCGCGGGTTTGGAAGGTGCTGTCGAAGGAGCCTTGGTGCATTGCTGCAGTGCATCTTGTAGATGGTACACACTGCTGCCACTGTGCGTCGGTGGTGGAGGGAGTGAATGTTTGTAGCTGGGGTGCCAATCAAGTGGGCCGCTTTGTCCTGGATGGTGTCGAGCTTCTTGAGTGTTGTTGGAGCTGCACCCATCCAGGCAAGTGGAGAGTATTCCATCACATCCCTGACTTGTGCCTTGTAGATTGTGGACAGGCTTTGGGGAGTCAGGAGGTGAGTTACTCGCCTCAGGATTCCTAGCCTCTGACCTGCTCTTGTTGCCACGGTATTTATATGGCTATTCCAGTTCAGTTTTCGGTCAATGGTAGCCCCTAGGATGTTGATAGTGGGGGATTCAGCGATGGTAATGCCGTTGAATGTCAAGGGGAGATGGTTAGATTCTCTTTTGTTGGAGATGGTCATTGCCTGGCACTTGTGTAGCGCGAATGTTACTTGCCACTTATCAGCCCAAGCCTGGATATTGTCCAGGTCTTGCTGCATTTCTACACAGACTGCTTCAGTATCTGAGGAGTCACGAATGGTGCTGAACATTGTGCAATCATCAGCGAACATCCCCACTTCTGACCTTATGATTGAAGGAAGGTCATTGATGAAGCAGCTGAAGATGGTTGGGCTTTGGACACTACCCTGAGGTACTCCTGCAGTGATGTCCTGGAGCTCAGATGATTGACCTCTAACAACCACAACCATCTTCCTTTGCGCTAGGTATGACTCCAGCCAGCGGAGGGTTTTCCCTGATTCCCATTGACCTCAGTTTTGCTAGGGCTCCTTGATGCCATACTCTGTCAAATGCTGCCTTGATGTCAAGGGCAGTCACTCTCACCTCACCTCTTGAGTTCAGCTCTATTGTCCATATTTGAACCAAGGTTGTAATGAGGGTCAGGAGCTGAGTGGCCCTGGCGGAACCCAAACTGAGCATCACTGAGCAGGTTGTTGCTAAGCAAGTGCCGCTTGATGGCACTGTTGATGACACTTTCCATCACTTTACTGATTTTTTAAATTCGTGTAATTCATTAATAATTACTAATTAGAATAGTGCTGTTTGGAGTGAGGCTGAGTGTTGTGCGTGAGGAATTTTACTGATTAGGGGAAAGAGGCGCTCTTCGCAGTCTTTTCTGAAGGGGATGAAGCTGATTGGCAAGTAACTGGTAAGTTATTCCACTTATTAGAATCATAGAAAGTTTAAGGCACAGAAAGAGGCCACTTGGCCCATCGTGTCTGTGCCAACCGAAAAATGATCCACCCATTCCAATTACACTTTCCAGCACCAGGTCCGCAGCCTTGCAGATCACGGCACCTAAGGTGCACATCCAGACTCTTTCTAAATGAGTTGAGGGCTTCTGCCCCAATCACCCTCCGCCCCCCCAGGCAGTGAATTCCAAACCCCCACCATCCTCCAGGCGAAAAAATCTCTCCCATCTCCTCTCCAATTCCACTACCAATCACTACAAATCCATGCCCCCTCGTCACCAACCTCTCTGCCAAGGTGAACAGGCTTTTCACCTCCACTCCATCCAGGCCCCTCAAAATTCCACACACCCCAATCAGATCTCTCCTCAGCCCTCTCTGCTCCAGGGAGAACAACCCCAGCCCATCCAATCCTTCCTCAAAGCTGCAGCCCCCAGTCCCGGCAACATCCTCGCAATTCTCCTCTGCACCCTCTCTAGTGCAACACATCCACCTCTTCAATGAGGCAACCAGAACTGCGCACAGTACCCAAGTTGCGGCCCAACCAATGGGTTACACAGTTCCAGCATAACTTCCCTGCTCCTATACTCTATACCTCAGCTCAGAAAGGAAAGGATTCCATACGCCTTCTCGCCCACCCCATCCAACCCGTCCCGCTGCCCTCAGGG
Source organism: Heterodontus francisci (assembly GCF_036365525.1). Lineage (NCBI taxonomy): Eukaryota > Metazoa > Chordata > Chondrichthyes > Heterodontiformes > Heterodontidae > Heterodontus > Heterodontus francisci. The sequence goes on along the minus strand of NC_090376.1, from coordinate 30,848,132 downwards.
ATCCACGGACACTCACTCCAAGGTCCCTCACTTTCTTCACACTTCCCAGTATTTTCCCATCAATCATGTATTCCCTTGCCTTGCTTGACCTCCCCAAATGCATCACCCCACATCCCTTTGGGCCGAACTCCACCTGCCACCTCTCTGCCCATCCAACAGACCATCACCATCTTCCTGCAGCCGACAGCTATCCTCCTCGCTATCCACACATGGCCAATCTTTGTGTCGTCTGCAAACTTATTGATCATGCCCCCTACACCTATTGTTAATATATACCACAAAAAGCAGGGGACCCAGCACTGAGCCCTGTGGAATGCCACCGGAACAGCCCTCCAGTCGCTAAAACACCTGTCAACAATTACCCCCTGTTTCCTGCCACCGAACCAATTTGTATCCACCTTGCTGCATTTCCCTGGATCCCATGGGATTTCATCTTTTTAACCAGTCTGCCATGTGGTACCCTGTCAAAAGCCCTGCCAAAATCCATGTAGACCACATCAACTGCACTACCCTCATCTATCTTCCTTCTCACCACCTCAAAAAATTCGACCAAGTTAGCCAAACAAGATCTTCCCCTAACAAATCCACACTGACCATCCTCAATCAACCCACGCCCCTCCAAGTGACAGTCCATCCCGTCCCTCAGAACAGACTCCAATAACCTGCCCACCACTGAGGTCAGACTGACTGGCCTGTAATCATTCGGTCCATCCCTCACTCCCCCCTTAAACAGAGGTACAATGTTAGCAGTTCTCCAATCCTCCGGCACCGCACCTGCACCCAGCGAGGTTCTGTTTGAATCTAGTCTAAAGGATGTGATAAATGGACATTTGGATAATAATGATCTGAATGGGCATAGTCAACATGGATCTATGAATGGGAAATCATGCTTGACGAACCTGTTGGAACTTTGAGGATGCTACTAACAGAATCGATAAAGGGGAGTCGGTGGACGCAGTATACCTGGATCTCCAGATGGCTCCCGACAAAGTCCCCCAAAGGAGACTGGCCAGCAAAATCAAAACACATGATCACACTGGCACTGACCAAGGACTGACCAACCGGCAGAAAGCAGAGAGCCGGAACAAACGGGTCATCTCCGCGTCGGTAGGCCTCGACCAGCGGGGTATCGCAGGGACCAGCGCCTGGGGCCCAGCCGTTCACAATTTCCATCAATGACTTAGATGTAGAGACCAAATGTAGTATTTCCAAGTTCGCAGACGACACAAAACTAGGTGGGAATGTGTGATGTGAGGAAGACGCAAAGCGGCCCCAAGGGAACCCGGACAGACCCAGTGAGTGGGCAAGAATGCGGCAGATGGAATACAATGCGGAAAAATGTGAAGCCATCCACCCTGGTAGAAGGAGCAGATGTGCAGAGTATTTATTAACTTGTAAGAGATTAGAAAGTGTAGCTGTACAAAGGGACCTGGGTATCTTTGTCAATAAGTCACTGAAAGCTAACATACTGGTGCAGAAAACAATTAGGAAGGCCAATGGCATGCTAGCCCCCCGTTGCAAGAGGATTCGAGCACAGGAGCAGTGAAGTCCCGCCCCAACCATACAGAACTCCACTATACCGCACCTGGAGCACTGCGCGGTCCCCCTACCCTAGGAAGGACATTACTGCCATAGAGGGAGCACAATGAAGATTCACCAGACCTGTTCCCGGGATGGGGGGGATCGTCCCACGAAGACAGATCAGGGAAACCGGGCCCGCACTCTCTCTAGTCCCGAAGAATGAGAGGCGATCCCACCAAAACCCACAAGATACCTAAAGGGATAGACAGGGTAGATGCAGCTAAGATGTTTCCCCTAAGTGGGGAGTCCAGAACCAGGGGACACAATTTCAAAATAAGGGAGAAGCTACTTAGGACAGATTACGTTAGCAATAATTAGTTTGTAAAGCGAAGTAATGGCAGGTCCGCTCGGCCAAGTGGAATATGCCTCCTGTGGCATTTGGGAAGTTGTGAGCGCACCATGTGTCCTTGACAAACACATCTGCAGCAAGTGTCACCGGCTGCAGAAGCTTGAGCTTCTAAACTTGAACGGCGACTGGAGTCACTGTGGCGCATCTGCAGAGGCAGAGAGCTATGTGGATAGCACGGTTCAGGAGGTAGTCACCCTGGAGCTTAAGAAAGCATAGGCAGAGGGGGACTGGGTGGGTGCCAGACAGACAAGAAGGTCAAGGCAGGTAGTGCAGGAGTCCCCAGAGGGCATTCCACTTTCTAACCGGTATTCAGTTCTGAGTACCGATGGGAGAGAGGTTTCCTCTGGAGAGTGCAGTGAGAGTCATGACCAGAGCACCATGGGTGGCTCAACTGTGCAGGGAGGGAGGAGTAAAGGACAAGAGAGCAATAGTGATAGGGGATTCTATAGTTAGGGGAACAGATAGGCATTTCTGTGGTCGCAGGCATGATTCTAGGATGGTATGTTGCCTCCCAGGTGCAAGGGTCATGGATATCACCGAGCGGCTACAGGGCATTCTGGAGGGCAAGGGTGCACAGCCAGAAGTTGTGGTCCACATTGGTACCAACGATATAGGAAGAAAGAGGGATGAGGTCCTGCAGGCTGAGTTTAGGGAGTTAGGAATGAAATTAGTAAGCAGGATCTCAACGGTAGTAATTTCCGGATTACTCTCAAGGCCACGTGCTAGTGAGTATAGAAATAGGAAAATACGCCAGATGAACGCGTGGCTGGAGAGATGGTACAGGAGGGAGGGCTTCAAATTTCTTGAGCATTGGGACCAGTTCTGGGGAAGGTGGGACCAGTACAAGCCGGACGGTCTGCACCTGAACAGGACTGGGTCAAATATCCTTGCAAGAAGGTTTGCTGGTGCTGTTGGGGATGGTTTAAACTAGCTTGGCAGGGCAATGGGAACCTGAGATAGGACAATTTCAGGGCAGGGAACAGGAGGCAGAAAATTAGCGAGCGACTCAAAGACAGAAGAAGCAAAAGTTAAAAAGTGTGCAGCACAGGAATTTGGCAGTGTTAATGGGTATTCATTTAAATGCAAGGAGTATAGTAAATAAAGCTGATGAGCTGAGGGCACAGATAGACACATGGCGACACAGTATTGTTGCTATAACGGAAACTTGGCTTAAAGAGGGGCAAGAATGGCAACTCAACATCCCTGGATATAAAGTTTTCAGGCGGGATAGAAAGGGAGATAAAAAAGGAGGGGGTGTAGCATTATTAATTAAGGAATCAATAACAGCTTTAAGGAGGGATGATATGCTAAATGAATCATCAAACGAGGCCATATGGGTGGAGCTCAGAAATTAAAAAAGCACCAGGAGTGTACTATAGACCCCCAAATTGTGAGAAGGATGTAGAAGAACAAATATATAGGCAAATTTCTGACTGCAAAATCTATAGGGCAATAATAGTTGGGGATTTCAACTACCCCAATATCAACTGGGATACAAACAGTGTGAAGGGCACAGAGGAGACAAAATTCTTGAACAGCGAGCACGAGAACTTTTTATAGCCAGCACGTAACAAGCCCAGTGAGAGGGGCCGCAATTCTAGATTTAGTCTTCAGTAATGAAACTGGGCAAGTGGAGGAAGTAGCAGTGAGTGACCATAATACAGTAAGTCTTAGCATGATCATGGCAAAGGACAAAGATAAAACAGGAGTAAAAGTTCTAAATTGAGGGAAGGCAAATTTTAAGAAACTGAGGTGACCTGGCAAAAGTGGACTGGATACAGCTACTTGAAGGAAAATCAATGGCAAACCAGTGGGAGGCATTCAAAAGTGAGATAATACAGGCATAGTGTAGGCATGTCCCCACAAAGATAAAGAAAGGGTGGTATGGTCAAATCTAGAGCCCCTTGGTTGACTAGAAGCTTACAGGCTAAGGTAAAGCAGAAAAAGAAAACTTATGATGATCACAAAAATCTTAATACTTTAGAAAGCCTAAAGGAGTATAGAAAGTGCAGGAGTGAAGTAAAACAGGAAATTGGAAAAGCAAAGAGAGGACATGAAAAATTATTGGCAGGTAAAATCAAGGAAAACCCGAAGATGTTATCATTACATTAAGAGCAAGAGGATAACTAAGGAAAGGGTGGGGTCTGTTAGAGATGTACAAGGGAACTTATGCATGGATGCAGAAGATGTGGGCAGGGTTCTAAATGAGTTTTTTTTTGTCTGTCTTCACAAAGGAGAGGGTTGATGTAGACATTGTAGTTAAAGAGGAGTGTGAAATATCAGATATGATAAGCATATGAGAGAGTAAGTACTAGAGGGCCTGTCATCCTTGAAAGTGGATATACCGCCAGAGCCAGATGGATTGCATCCCAGGTTGTTAAAGGAAGCCGGGAAGGAAATAGCAGATTTGCTGAGGATCATCTTCAAATCCTCACCAGTTACAGGAGAGGTACCAGACAACTGGAGGTCTGCAAACATTATACCATTGTTTAAAAAGGGTGAAAGCGATAGGCCAAATAATTATAAGCTGGTCAGTCTGACCTCGGTGGTGGGTAAATTGTTAGAATCTATGCTGAGGGACAGGATAATCTGCCGCTTAGAAAGGCATGGATTAATCAGGGATAGTCGGCATGGATTTGTTAAGGGAAGGTCATGTCTTACTAACTTAATTGAGCTTTTTGAGGCAGTAACAAGAAGGATTGATGAGGGAAGTGCAGTGGATGTGGTCTACATGAATTTTGTAAGGCATTTGACTAGGTCCTACATAACAGACTGGTCAGTAAAATGAAAGCCCATGGGATACAGGGGAATGTGGCAGGTTGGATCCAGAATTGATTTGGACAGGAAACAAAGGGTAGTAGTCGACAGATGTTTTGGTGAATGGATAGCAGTTTCCAGTCGCATTCCATAGGGCTCAGTATTGGGTCCCTTGCTGTTTGGGGTATATATCAATGGTTTGGACTTAAATGTGAGAGGCATGATTGGGAAATTTGCTGATGACACAAAAATTGACCGTGTAGTTGATGGTGAAGAGGATAGCTGTAGACTCCAGAAAGATATCAGTGGTTTGGTTGAGTGGGCGGAAAAGTGGCAAATTGAATTCAATCCAGAGAAGTGTGAGTAATGCATTTGGGGAGGGCAAATAAAGCAAGGGAATATACAATAAACAGGAGGATATTGAGAGGGGTAGAAGAAGTGAAAGACCTTGGAGTGCATGTCCACAGGTCCCTGAAGGTGGCAGGACAGGTAGATAGAGTGAAGAAGGCAGTTGGAATGCTTTCCTTTATTGGCCGAGGTATAGAATTCCAGAGCAGGGATGTAATGCTGGAACTGTATAAAATGCTGGTTAGGCCACAGTTGGAGTATTGCGTACAGTTCTGATTAGCACATTACAGAAAGGACATAATTGCTCTGGAGACAGTACAGAGGAGATTTACAAGAATGTTGCCAGGGCTCGAAAGTTGTAGCTATAGTTATAGTCCTGTAGTTCTTTGTTCTCTGTGGGAAATATATGGTGTGTGTTTAAGGCTTGCAAAGGATCAGTACTGCTTTAAGAACCAGCAAGCCTCAGAAGTTAGAGAAAATGCATTTTTGGTTGCCATTGGATACGACCATTCAGAGACTGCGATTCAAAGGGTGCATTCTCGTTACCTTGGATACAGCCACTTGGACTGAGCATCAAGCAATACATTTGTTACAATTCAATTTTGAACTGGCTTTTTAGTTGAAGACTGTCTGTTCTAACAGAACACACTCAGACAGCTGGTAGCACCTGAAAGAAGAGCTCTCAGCCATTTAAACTGAAGGAAGAGAATCTAGTCTGTTTAATTATTATCTGTCAAAATTCTAAAAAAAAAGTCAAGCCAAAACAAAGATCTCTGATAATTTAAACTGAAAGAAGGGAAGTTAGACTGTGGAAATCTTTTATTCCTCAAAAACTCAAAAGTCAGATTGATTCTATTGAAAGTATTTGTAATTTGTTAATTGTTGAAATCCATTGCTGGACGGAAAGCATCACTAACTGCTGGAATTAGACTATGGACTGTTCTACTATTGAAGCTTTTTTCCCCCATCGGACGGCTGTGAGGATTTCAAGCAACATTGGATTGTAAATTTGCAAGGACCCTAATTTTTTTCTATTTTTAATGTTTATATCTTCATAGTGTTTAAGAATTTAGTTTTTCTAATTAAACAGTTAATTTGATGATGTAAAGACACCTGGTTTGGTTAGCCTCATTCGGGGGTTAATAGATGGTACTATTTGGCTGGGTCTTTCTTTAATTTGGAAAGTTTAAAATGATATGTTAGGCAATCTTTGGAGGGACAGGATTGAATTAATAGTGCGTTTCTCCCACTACAATCAGAATCATATATTTTGATTGGGGGCTTTGACTGGAGCAGTTGGTCATAACACTGAGGAAAGATTGGATAGGCTAGGGTTGTTTTCCTTAGAACAGAGGAGGCTGAGGGGTGACTTAATTGAGATGTACAAAATTATTAATGAATCTCATAAGAGATTGAGAGTCTTAAGCGCACACACAAATACGAGTGGACGCCTCTCAAAAATAGTGTTAGCTCAAAGGATACTCATTAAAAGGAGTTGGATTAGTGTTTGATTATGAAAAGAGTAAGAGGATTGTGAACATAATTAAGGCATTAATTAGTGTGTATGACTATGCAGATCTACAGCCATACATGATCTTGAGCTAAGTATCATTTCCTGTTTTATGAGACAAACTTTGAAATTAGCACTCTATTGCACTATATTAACATTCTTAATTTATGGTGAAACATCTGTAGACCATGCTCATAATGTGACCTCCCTTACGACAAATATGAAGCATTTTTGTCCCAAGATTTACCTTAACATTTGCTTTTTTAATTCTATTGTGGTACAGCTGCACTCGTTTATCATGCCCCACTTGCAATGTTGTGGCATTTAAGGCTGCTAGGCAGTCTACTTGAAGGAGGAACCAAACCACTCAATTCAAACACAAATGTGCTATGTGATTTGTTCAGATATATATCTGATGAGCAGCTATTACCTGTAAATTATCTGTAATTCTGGTATAAAACCTTCATGTACATTCAGGTCTAAAAAGGTCATCCCACACATTTAAGATGTTTATTGAAGGGATGGTAATTGTACAGTTCTCATTACAATACTTTTTAAGTCAATTTTATGAATCACAATTTTAAAGGGAGTATTTTAACATCCCTCTCCCTGCCAACCCACCCCAGAGGGAATGGTGTGGTAGCAGTTTGTTCTGTGTTCCCAACATGCTGCTGCCTCCATACTATTTTAATTTGCCAAAAATCAGGCACAGGAAAGCCACCACTCCAGAGGAACAGGGCCCAATGGCAAAGTCAAGTTCCAATTGGGATGAGCATACTATTTTAACCATAGTCCTAACTGAGGTTTGCATGGTCCCAAACCTGTCAGTGAAAGCTAGTGGCAGTCAAGATTCTGCCTACAAAATACTCAGGTAATTTTAAACTTTTTCTAAAGGTTCCTTGTGGGCCAGGAGGGACAGAAGTATCGCCCTTCCTCCTCCGATCACAGATTTTCCTGATTTTTTTTTTTTTACTCCCAACCCCCTATTTCTTATCTGGCTGGGGACTGTTTTCATGTATCCCTGACCGTGACCTGACCACCCGCCCCCCCCCCCACAAATTTTGACTGCTACTCACAGGCAGTGACATCGTGCCCACTGGCTTCAGGCATGAGTCTTTTTTTAAAATTCATTCATGGGATCTGGACGTCGCTGTCTAGGCCAGCATTTATTGTCCATCCCTAATTGCCCATGAGAAGGTGGTGGTGAGCCGCCTTCTTGAACTGCTGCTGTCCATGTCGGGTAGGTACACCCACAGTGCTGTTAGGAAGGGAGTTCCAGAATTTTGACCCAGCGACAGTGAAGGAACAGTGATATAGTTCCAAGTCAGGATGGTGTGTGACTTGAAAGGGAACTTGCAGGTGGTGGTGTTCCCATGCATTCACTGCCTTTGCCCTTCTAGTTGGTAGAGGTCGCGGGGTTTGGAAGGTGTTAAGGAGCCTTGGTGCATTGCTGCAGTGCATCTTGTAGATGGTACACACTACTGCCACTGTGCGTCAGTGTGGATGGGGTGCCAATCAAGCGGGCTGCTTTATTCTGGATGGTGTCGAGCTTCTTGTGTGTTGTTGGAGCTGCACCCATCCAGGCAAGTGGAGAATATTCCATCACACTCCTGACTTGTGCCTTGTAGATGGTGGACAGGCTTTGGGGATTCAGGAGATGCGTTATTCGCCGCAGGATTCCTAGCCTCTGACCTGCTCTTGTAGCCACGGGATTTATATGGCTACTCCAGTTCAGTTTCTGGTCAATGGTAGCCCCTAGGATGTTGATGGTTAATGTCGGGAATTCCTCATCAGCGTCGGCAGTTAAAATCTCCTGGGATCTCTTCCTTCAAGGCTGGATAGTTCGCTGCCCACTTTCTTCTGAGTTTTAAAAGAAATTATTCATAAGTCCCAATTTAAAAATTTGTTGAAAATAACCTGGGATCATTTTTTTTGCAGGTGCCTTTCGAGAAACACAGTGGTACTCTTGTCTACAGTCCTGCAGCACACAGCCCTGAGTCCTTGCGATATGCCATTGATAATGTTGGATTTGAAGCCAGCTTGAGTGAACTTTTCCCTCTACCAGTTGGTATCAGCACTGTACATATCAATATTGTGGGCATGACTTGCCAATCATGCGTGCAGTCAATAAAGGGCCAGATTTCTAAAGAGAAAGGTATTGTTAGCATTAAGGTGTCTCTCAAACATAATAATGCTATCGTTAAGTATATACCTACAATAATCAGCACTCAGCGGATATGCGAGGCAATTGATGACATTGGCTTTGAAACATCTCTCACTAATCAAAATGCATCTTTACTTGAGACAAAAATTCCCTCAGCGGTTGAAGCTGTGATGAAGATGAAAGTGGAAGGCATGACATGCCACTCATGCGTTAGCACAATTGAACGCAAAATTGGCAAATTGCAAGGTGTACACCGAATTAAGGTCTCCCTTAACAAACAGGAAGCAACTATTGTATACCAGCCTCGTGGGATTCAACCAGAAGAGCTCAGAAACCAAATTAATGACTTGGGTTTTCAAGCCACCATCAAGAGACCAGCTTCTCTGAAACTGGGTGTGATCAAATCTATTGACTCACAGGATAGAAAAAGAAATAAAACCTTGACATCCAATAGCAAAATACCAAGTGATACCCGTAACCTCATGACGGTAGTTCTCCACATAGAGGGGATGCATTGCAAGTCTTGCGTTGCTCATATTGAAGGAAATATCAGAGAGCTCCCAGGCATACAGAGCATCATGGTGTCTTTAGAGAGCAAAAAAGCTATTGTGAAGTATGATACTAGCTTGACTAATCCAGAATCATTAAAATTAGTGATTGAAGCTCTACCACCAGAAAAATTTAAAGTCTACCTACCAACTGGCATGGAAATGAAAAAGGAGACTTCATTATCGATTCCTGTCACACCATTACTACGCCAACCAAACTGTGATACTGAAAAGCACTTACAAACTACAACCAGCATCGCAGTAATTAGTATTGGAGGAATGACATGTAATTCTTGTGTGCAGTCAATAGAGAACATGATCTCGCAAAAGAAAGGTGTAAAATTGATCAAAGTATCACTGGCCAAAGAGAAGGGGACAATCCACTTTGATCCAGCAATGACAAACTCTGAGGAACTGCGAGCTGCCATAGATGAGATGGGATTTATTGCCTCTGTATCTGGTAGGTGAACAACATTCCTTGTTTTCTCCTCAACATTTGGAAAAATATTTTCAGTGGCTGCTAGAAACAAAGATTTATGGACAGGAGGTCATTTGGCACATCATATCCGTGTTGTCCATAAAAGAGCTATCCAGTCTATTTCCATCTTCCAGCTTTTGGTCCATAGCCCTGTAGGTTATAACACCTCAAGTGCATACCAAGGTGTTTTTTTTTTAATGTGATTACAGTTTCTGCCTCTACCACCCTTTTTCAAGCAGTGAATTCCAGACCCACCACCCTCTGGGTGAAAAATATCTCAATTCCTCTTCTATCAGCTACTTTTAAATCTATGCCCTCTGGTTACTGACTTCTGTGCTAACAGAAATAGTTCATTCTTATCCATTCTGTCTGGGCCCCTCATAATTTTGTACACCTCAATTAAATCTCCCCTTAGACCCCTCTGTTCTAAAGAAAATAACCACAACCTATCCAATCTTTTCTCATAGCTAAAATTTTCTATGCCTGGCAACATCCTTGTAACCTCTGTACCCTCTCTAATGCAGATACTTCATGTAATGTGGTGACCAGAACTGTAAGCAGTAGTCTAGCTGCGGACTAACTAGTGTTTTATAGTTTTAGTGTAACTTCCCTGTTCATGTACTTTAGGCCTTGCCCAATAAAGGAATGTATCCTATATGCCTACATAACCACCTTATCTACCGGTCTTGCTACCTTCAGGGATATCTGAATATACTATGTTGTTGTATACTTCTCAGCATCCTACCATTCATTGTATATTTCCTTGCCCTCCCTAAATGCATTACCTCACTTCTGATTGAATTACATTTACCACTTTTTTGTGCACCTCACCAGTCCATTTGTCTAAACCTGTATAAAACACTGGTTTGGTCTCACCTGGTGTATTGTGTCCAGGTCTGCAAACCATGCTTAAGGAAGGATGTGAAGGCATGAGAGAGGGTGTAGAAAAGATTTACGAGTGGTTCGGGTCTGGAATGCACTGCCTGAGAGTGTGGTGGAGGCAGATTCAATGATGAGGCCTTCAAAAGAGAACTGGATAATTAGCTGAAGAGAAAAAATCTGTAGGTGTAGCGGGAAAAGTGGATTGTGGGATTAGGTGAGTTGCTTTTGCAGAGTCAGTAAGGCCACAACACATCTACTTGGCCTCCTGTATTTTAACCATTCGATTTTTTAAATTCATTCAACATTCGATGATTCCTGTAGTCTCTCGCTTTCTTCCTGTGATACGGAAAAAGAACAAATAACGCTGCATTATGGAAGGGGTTGATTTAAAAATGAAAGCGGTTTCAGGTGGACGCTTTCTCACTCAAATGCAGCCTCAACCGCCATCACGAAGAAGCTCCTGAAACGCGGGATTTTGAAGTGTTTCTACGCATGCGCACCCGCTTCACACCTGCGCAGACGCACTTGCTCTGTTGCGTTCCGCATGCGCAGAGCTGAAATGAGAAGCCTATGCGCAGAATGCACCCGAGAGCCGGCGCGGGAGTGGAAACTGGAAGTGGAGGTCGCCAAACAACAGTGGTTGAGCGCTACGTATTGACGCTTTATTCGCCAGTCAGGAGGTGGCGTCGTGTGCAGTCCCAATTTTTGTGTTTGAGTGGGCGAGAAGATTGAATGCAGCAGGTGAAAGACCCCGATGAGGAGGGACTAGGAGACCTGGGTTCGTGCACACAAAGAACCGAGCGGCCCGGGATTTTGGGGGTGGGTTACTGGTTAGGTAAGAGGGGAAGACTCACTTATTTCCCGCCGCACCCCCAATGCACTGATTCTCCCCACTCAATGTCACCCCCCTACTTATTGAGCCTACCAGCTCACTGACCCAGACCCCACTCACCGACCCTCAACTTAGCTGTCCCACACAGGCCCCACTCTTCCCAACCTCCCTCCTTCCCAGACTCCTCTGTTGCTTACAGACCCTCTGCACATAGGGGACCCCCCCCCCCCTCCCTTTTCAATCAGCAGGAATTGAATTGCATCATAATCTGTAACCTCATGGCCCGGCATATCTCTCCCTCTACCAAGCTGGGGACAAACCCTGGTTCAGTGAGGAGTGTAGGAGGAGCACAAGGCATATCTATAAATGAGGTGTCCCAATCTGGACAGCACAGGACTACATGCATGTGGAACAGCGAAATGATTATAGGACTGCAGAGCTATCACAATGGTGTTGAACAATTGTATAAATTTGTATAAAAGGTATTCAAAATTATGAGGGGTAGTGATAGGTTAGATAGGAAGAGACTTTTACCTCTTAGCAGAGGGGTCAGTATCCAGGGGGCATAGATTTAAGGTAAGGGGCAGGAGGTTTAGAGGGGATTTGAGGGAAAAAAAATTTACCTAGAGGGTGGTTGGAATCTGGAATACACTGCCTGAAGTAGTGGTAGAGGCAAGAACCCTCACAACATTTAAGAAGTATTTAGATGAGCACTTGAAATGCCATAGCCTACAAGGCTACGGGCCAAGTGCTGGAAAATGGGACTAGAATAGTTGGGTTCTTGATGGCTGGCACAGACACGATGGGCCGAAGGGCCTGTTTCTGTGCTGCATGACTCTGACAATTGAAAAACTAACAGGAGGATGAGGTTCCATCCTCAATGGTGGGGGAGCCCAGCATGTCTGTATGAACAATATGGCTGAAACATTTGCAACCATCTTCAGCCAGAAACTGAGTAGATGGTTCAGCTCTGCCTTCTCTCAGGTGCCCAGCATCACAGTTGCCAGTCTTCAGCCAATTTGATTCATTCCACACAACATGAAGAAATGGCTGAGTGCACTAGATTTAGCAAAGGCTGTAGTGCTCCAAAATATCCATGCACATGTTCAAATTGTTCCAGTACAGCCAGAACACTGGCATCTACCTGACAAATGAGAAAATTGCCCAGTTATTTCCTGTTCACGAAAAGCATAATACATCCAATCCAATCCTGCCCCATCGGTTCACTCTCGATTATCAGCAAAGTGATGGAAGTTGTTGACGACAGCGGCACCTGATCCTCAATGCTCAGTTTGAGTTCCACCAGCACCACTTAGCTCCAGACCTTATTACAGCCTTGGTCCAAACATGGATAAAAGAGCTGATTTCTAGAGGTAAGGTGAGAATCAGTGCCCTTGACATGAAAACAGCATTTGACTGAGTGTGGCATCAAGGAGCCCCAGTCTAATTGAAGTTAGTTGGAATTAAGGGGAAGACTCTCCACTGGCTGGAGTCACACGTAGCACAAAGGAAGGTGATTGTGGTTGTTGGAGGCGAATCATCTCGGTCTAGTACATCATTGCAAGAATTCCTCTGGGTAGTGTCTTAGGCCCAAACATCTTCAGTTGTCCCATCATTGACCTTCCCTCTATCATAAGGTCAGAAGTGGGGGATGTTCACTGATTAACTGCAAATGGAACTGAACATTGCATTCATGTCTGCATGCAGCAAGACCTGGACAACATTCGGATTTGGGCTGATAAGTGGCTAGTAACATTCATACCAGGACCATATCCAAAAAGAGAGAATCAAACCATGTCCCCTTGACATTTATCAGGATTACCACTGCTGAATCCCCTACCATCAACATCTTGGGGGTTACCATTGACCAGAAACTTAACAGACCAGCCACATAAATACTGTGGTAAGAAGAGCAGGACAGAGGTTGAAAATTCTGGGGCGAGTAACTCAGCTCCTGACTCCTTAAAGCCTGTCCACCTTCTACAAGGCATGAGTCAGGAGTGTAATGGAATACTCTCCACTTAACCTGGATGAGTGTGGCTCCAAAACACTCAAGAAGCTTGATACCATCTCTCCCTGTTCACTCCACCCCTGCTCACGTCTCTCCCCACCACCGGCTCACAGCCCACTCCTCCCCAGCTCACTGAATCCCCTTGCTCACATAATCCCTGCTCACAAACTCTGCTGCCCTCACAGACCTAACTGCCCCTGGTTCCAAACCCATCCACCATTGTCAGATACTAGAAGAGGGGAAGATTACTGAGCCTTCCAAAAGAGACCTCCTGTAAACCCTCACTAGAGGAAGACACTAATGAAGGGGAGATACTGAGACTTTCAAGAGTGACCCCTTGCTGGGAGCAGGCCTGACCTCTGGCTATCCCAGTTTCCCCAAAAAGTCCGAATCAGACATTGGGCACCCTACAGGTCTATGCAGAGGCCAAATGCCTGTCATAGGTAGGCGATTGGGATGCCTGAAAATGGACTGATTCAATCTTAGATCGGACATTCTTCAGGGGTCCTTGGATTGCTGGATGTCCCTGAAAGTAGGCCTTGTTTCACCCAAACGAGGCAGTAAGTTCATTTTCGCAAAGAGCTCTGACCTTTTAGAGATTAAAGAAAACACCAGTAGAGGTTTATAAACTAGCTGTCAATCTGGTAGGTGAGGAGCAAGCAGTCCTTGGCCTCTTTCAATTCAGCAGTGGCCACAATTTTTCTTGTCAGGCCCAGAGTAGTCCTCCCACTTCTTGGTCTTATAAAGGAAAATTTTTCATTTACTTGGAGGGCCTTTTCTTTCATCCACTGGCACGAGACCTGTTTCAGTCTGGTGGGAAACCATGGTGGCTTCCCCACTCAGACCCGTGTTAAAATACTACTGAGGTTCTGTTGTTGTCCTAGGATTCTGATTAGTGTTACGACCAGGTGAGAAAGGAGTCTCGGGGTTGTCTCTCAGTCTTTGCCTGATCTAACCGTAACAGGGTTTAATTTTAAAAACTGTGTTTTATCTCCACACCGCCCCTCCCCCCCTCCCTCTTCAGTGAATCCTTTTTCACTGCTTTCCAATTGTAAGACAAAGAAATCAATTGGACAGGTATTCTTAGATTTAAACAAGAAAGGTGGCAGTTTATTAACTTTGAACTCTAATCCGGTTAACGACTATGAATATGCGACACGACCACGCTAGCATGCATACGCGATAAACGCACACGCAGATAGAGACAGAAAAAGTAGAAAGAATAAAGGGGAAAAGTTTGAGGCAATAGTTGGGTGTATTTACAGTCTTTTGAGTCAATGTGGAGTCTTTGGTTGCTGGTAAGTCTTGCTGTTGGTTGGGGCCCAGTGCACGCTTTAACTTGTTTCGATGTAGGCGTCTTTTCTCTCTTGAGGTTTAAGTGACTTCAGTGGGTCCGGAGGCTTGTAAGAAAGTGAGAGCGCGCCAGCCAGGAGAGAGGCTGTCTTGTTCCAGGTTTAGTTGCAATCTGCAGTCTGTCTTCAAACTGTCTTGTGAGCACAATTCAAAACTCCAAGTTGGCCAGCAGATTAGTGATGTGACTAACAGGTTTAACCATTCCTGTGTTTGTGGATTCTCCATCTTAGCAGACACTGGCGTGCGAGCTTCTTTACACCTTCAGTGTCTGGTGATCAAAATCCATTTGGGTTAATTGGACCAGGGTGTTGTTGCTTTGTCTCCATAAGCACCGTCTCTTAGTATGCAAATGTACTCCAGCCAAATGTCTGATCTCTTTAAACAAGTCATTTTTTCACTCCAGCACCAGTTTGAAATTAGTATTCATGTGACGAAATTATTATGCCTCATTCTAGGCAGGTGAGAGTCTTCATGACACCTCTACACTCCGGAATGAAATGCGATTTTTTTTTTAAAAGAGCATTTCATTAAAAGGGACTAGAGAGAAGATAAGGACAGGAAAATATACATGCATCTCTCTCATTGATTCAGAAATCCTAACAGCTGTTACAGCCTGTCTTTTCTTGGTATCAGTGCTGCTTTAAACTGCCCTTTTTGGTATCCAATAAACGTGTGATTTTTGGGGAAGTTTTTCAGTTTGAACATTTCCGTGACTGCCTAGAGTATTTGTTCTTGTTGAGGTCTGCAGGGGGAGGATTAGATTTAATTAGCTCTAAGCGGGCGTTCTGATCATGGACGTCGGCAGTGGGCGGTTCTCCTCTTTAGATTAGAGATACAGCACTGAAACAGGCCCTTCGGCCCACCGAGTCTGTGCCGACCATCAACCACCCATTTATACTAATCCTACACTAATCCCATATTCCTACCAAACATCCCCACCTGTCCCTATAGTTCCCTACCACCTACCTATACTAGTGACAATTTATAATGGCCAATTTACCTATCAACCTGCAAGTCTTTTGGCTTGTGGGAGGAAACCGGAGCACCCGGAGAAAACCCACGCAGACACAGGGAGAACTTGCAAACTCCACACAGGCAGTACCCGGAATCGAACCCGGGTCCCTGGAGCTGTGAGGCTGCGGTGCTAACCACTGTGCCGCCCTTCAGTGCTTTGAGTCATGCAAGGGCTTTACACCTTAGGGTTAGTTGGTTCTCTTTCCTCCTGACTGTGGAGGAGGATTCCTTGCTAATCTTCCCTTTGTCCTTTGGGACACTCCGGCTTACTGGTATTTGTCCAGATTCTACTGCATTCCCCTGTGGCTCTTTGACTAGGTGAGGCATCGCCCTTAAC
The DNA here is from genome assembly GCF_036365525.1 of Heterodontus francisci. Lineage (NCBI taxonomy): Eukaryota > Metazoa > Chordata > Chondrichthyes > Heterodontiformes > Heterodontidae > Heterodontus > Heterodontus francisci. Next base: position 30,831,968 of record NC_090376.1, on the reverse strand, counting down.
CTGCCCTTTTGAGGACTTTCTTTGTCTCTGCAGGTTCCTGTAAATGCTGTTAGCAACTCTGGTGGGGTGCTTCTAGTGTCTGCATTTACATAGGAGGATGTGGGGTCAAACTTCTCAACTATTTTGGGGTTGGCTGACCAGATAATAGGGTTTCCATTTGAGGTTCCTCCCGGACTTCCTTTAACTTGCCCTCTTGGTCCCTTTTTCCCCTTTCCTTTCTAACCTTTTGCTGGCCTTGTGCCTGCCTGTCCCCTTTTGTTCTCGGCAGGGGTCCCTTACAGTTCATCAACCTTCTGCTGGAGGGTCCTGCAAACACCAATACAGGATTTAGTGGTGCAGTTTTCACTAAGTTGGGGTTTCCCCTCAACCTGGCACCTGTGGCAACTCCTACAGTACTCCACCAAATCTTTGTGGAGTTTTGGCCAGTCAAACTGCTGCCTTATGCGGGCTTTGGTTTTTTGTATACCGACAAGTGCAGCCACTGTAATCTCGTAGGCCGTTCTTAATATTTCTGTCTGGTACCTCTGTGGTACCACTAACTGGTGAACCACTGTCCACTCCTTGCTCTCAAGTCTGCGAGGAGTACTCCATTTTCTCATCAGCACCTCATTCTTTAAATAGTAGCGGTCAGGGACTCCCTCTGCTTCAATTTCAGACTGGGCAGCCTGTGTTAACTCTCTCTATACTGGGTCAGCTCGCTGAACCTCAGCTAGGGAAGATCCACTTAATTCATTCCCTGGGTCTTCTAACTTTCCAGAGAAAGTCTCAGACAGACAGACTTTCATGGTCATCTTCCTGCAGTGCCAATTCAGTCTCCTCTGGGGGAGCTGGTTTGATCATGGCCTGATTCACTATACATTCAGGGAAACTGCAGGGGACCATCTCCTGCCACTACCTTGCCTCTTTGACCTCCTCCGGTCTCTCTTTCACTACTCGGGAAGCTACCACCTTCGTCCCCGCCAGAACATTACCTAGGAGCAGGTCAACCTGTCCACAGGCAAGCTAGGAACAATCCCTACAGTCACTGGTCACGAAACTAGGTGGCACTCCACGTGCACCCGGTGTAAAGGTACCAGCATACGCTGCCCTCCAATACCTTTCACCATCATTCTGGTGTTCACTGCACTCTCTGGGGGAAAGGTAAGGCCTTTTTCCAGTAAAATGGATCTAGTGGCCCGTGTGTGCCTGAGAATTACTATGGGCTCGCTTGCCCCACTCGAGGGGTATGGGATTACTTACCCTTCAGACACAAAACCCTGATAACCTTCAGGAATCCTATTAAAATTTTCCTGCACTTTGCAGCCGTAAGCTTTCTGGGTCTCACTCTTACTGCAGTTAAGGCCATAGCTTGTTCTGCTGTGCTTTCCATCAGGGTCCCCCCATCTTCACTGAGCAGGTGTGCCCTGATTAACACTACATGTTTTCCTTTTAGTTTCCAGCAGTCAGTTCTTAGATGTCCTGCTTTATTACAAGGAAGCACACAGGTCTTTCTTGCTCACAGCACCTTCCTTTTTGGCTGGAGGGGGACCCCCTGTTGTCTTCTGTTTTTCTTTCCCTCCCAGGACTGCTTGGGTTTCTATCACCTTCCCACCCTTTGTCCTTTTTGGATTTGTGGAGGTGATCAGGAAAGGTTTTCCCCTGGGAAACTGACATAACTTAGAGCAAACTCATTGGCCAGCACCGTGGCTTGCCGGGCTCTATGAACCTTCTGTTCCTGTACATGTGTCTTTCTGGAGAGTTTGAGAGAGTTTTTAAATTCTTCTGGCAAAATTACCTCTCTGAGATTTTCATAGCTGAGCTGCACTTTAAGAGCCCTCAGCCACTGGTCAAAAGCCAGCTGCTTATTTCTCTCAAACTACAGGCAAGTTTGATCAGTTTGCTTCTTGAGGGTTCTAAACTTTTGACAATAGGCTTCCGGTACTAACTCATGCCCCGCAGATAGCATTTTTTGTCAGTTCATAATTGGATGAGCTCTCATCTGGCAACATGGAATAAACCTTTTCTGGTTAACTTGCTTTGTAGCAGGAGAGTCTGAGCCTCAGCTGGCCTCTTTTACTGCCTTGCCAGTTTTTCAATAGATACAAAAACGCCTCCATGTCCCCCTCTTTGAATTTTGGGATCAATTGGGAAAGTTTTAACCATTCTGTACCTCAGCCCTGAATTACGCTCCTCCATATTGGCCATGCTTTCTCTGGGTTACTCTGTCATCCCTAGTTAACTCAAGCCGCCTCAGCTCTCTCTCTTCACATTTCTTCTGGGAGGCTCTTGCTTTCTCTCTTGCCTCTCTTGCTTTCTCTCTCTCTCTCTCTCTCTCTTTTTCTTCACGTCCCTTCTGGGAGGCTCTTTCTTTCTCTCTCTCCTGTCTCTCTCTCTTTCTCCTGTCTTTGTCTTTCTTTCTCCTGTTTTTCTCTTTCCCTGTCTTCTAATTCATGTCTCCTCTGTTCCAATTGTAGCTTTGCTAGTAATACCTTGTCGGGGTCTACTTCTAACCCTGTTTCTGCTTCTTCAGATTCAAGGGAAAAATGGTTGGCCACTAATCTTAGGAGGTCAGACTTTCTAGCCTTGGCACGGACAGTGATTCCACACTGCTCAGCCATTTTTCTCAACTCCTCCATAGACAGTGCTTTCCCAGGTTACTTCACCCTGGCTTGGGGAGCTACTGGCTTCAGTCAAAGAGATGTTGGTATTCTAGCACAAACAACCACAAGAAAACCAGTACTGAAATCCTTTTTCTTGATTGGGATCAATTTGGCTTCCCACTTCCAATTTCTTGTTTGTCTGTGGATCAAATCCAGGACGCTAGCCCCCAAATTTCTGTTTCGACCAGGTGAGAAAGGGGTCTAGGGGTTCCCTCGCAGCCTTTGCCTGGTCTAACCGTAACAGGGTTTAATTTTAAAAACACCGTGTTTTAGCTCCCCCCTCAGTGAATCCTTGTTCACTGCTTTCTAATTGTAAGGTAAGAAATTCAAGTAGACAGGTTTTCTTAGATTTAAACAAGAAAGGTGGAAGTTTATTAACCTTAAACTCTAATCTGGTTAACGACTACGAATGCGCGACACGACCATGCTAGCATGCATACGCATAAACACACACGCAGATAGAGACAGAAAAGGTAGAAAGAATAAAGGGGAAAAGTTTGAGGCAATAGCTAGGTGTATTTACAGTCCTTTGAGTTCATTGTGGAGTCTTTGGTTGCCAGTAAGGCTTGCTGTTGGTTGGTGCACGCTTTAACTTGTTACGATGTAGGAGTCTATTCTTTCTTGAGGTTTAAGCGAGTTCAGTGGGTTGGTAGGTTTGTGAGAAAGCGAGGGAGCCAGCCAGGTGAGAGGCTGTCTTGTTCCAGGTTCAGTTGCAATCTGCAGTCTCTCTTCAAACTGTCCTGTGAGCACAATTCAAGACTCCACTTTGGCCAGCAGATTAGTGATGTGACTAACTGGTTTAACCATTCCTGTGCCTGTGGAATCTCCATCTTAGCAGACACTGGCATGTGAGCTTCCTCACACTTAGAAACCATAGAAAAATTACGGCACAGAAGGAGGCCATTGAGCCTGTCATGTCCATGCTGGCTGAAAAAACTAGCTGCCCAATGGCATCCCAACTTCCAGCACCTGGTCCATAGCCTTGCCAGTTACAGCACTTCAGGTGCATGTCCAGGTACCTTTTAAAAGAATTAAGGGTTTCTGCCTCCACCACCATTCCTGGCAGTGAATTCCAGACACCCACCACCCTCTGGATGAAAAGGATTTTCTTCATGTCCCCTCTAATCTTTCTACGAATCACCTTAAATCTGTGTCCCCTGGTAATTGACCTCTCTGCTAGGGGAAACGGGTATCTCTGTCTAAGCTCTTCATAATTTTGTACACCTCTATTAGGTTACCCTCAGCCTCCTCTGTTCTAAGGAAAGCAACCCTAGCCTATCCAATCTTTCCTCGTTGCTGCAACTTTCAAGCCCTGGCAACATTCTTGTAAACCTCCTCTGTACTCTCTCCAGAGCAATTATGTCCTTTCTGTAATGTGGTGATCAGAACTGTACACAATTCTCCAACTGTGGCCTAACCAGCATTTTATACTGTTCCGGCATTACAGTTCCAGCATTACATCCCTGCTTTGGAATTCTATACCTCGGCCAATAAACGAAAGCATTCCTTATGCCGCCTTCACTCTATCTACCTGTCCTGCCTCCTGTGGACATGCACTCCAAGGTCTCTCACTTCTGTATATTTCAATATCCTCCCGTTTATTGTGTATTCCCTTGCTTTATTTGCCCTTCCCAAATGCATTAGCTCACACTTCTCTGGATTGAATTCCAATTGCCACTTTTACCCCCCCTCAACCAAACCATTGATTATCTTTCTGGAGTCTACAGCTATCCTCTTCACCATCAACTACACGGTCAATTTTTGTGTCATCAGCAAATTTCCCAATCATGCCTCCCACATTTAAGTCCAAATCATTAATATACACCACAAACAGTAAGGGACCCAACACTGAGCCCTGTGGGACGCCACTGGAAACCGCTATCCATTCACAAAAACATCTGTCGACTACTACCCTTTGTTTCCTGTCCCTGAGCCAGTTCTGGATCCAACCTGCCACATTCCTCTGTATCCCATGGGCTTTCATTTTACTGACCAGTCTGCCATGTGGGACCCTGTCAAAAATCCTTACTAAAATCCATGTAGACCATATCCACTGCACTACCCTCATCAATCCTTCTTGTTACTTCCTCAAAAAATTCAATTAAGTTAGTAAGACATGACCTTCCCTTAACAAACCCATGCTGATTATCCCTGATTAATTTGTGCCTTTCTAAGTGGCAGATTATCCTGTCCCTCAGAATAGATTCTAACAATTTACCGACCACCGAGGTCAGACTGACCGGCCTATAATTATTTGGCCTATCCCTTGCACCCTTTTTAGATAATGGTACAATGTTCGCAGACCGCCAATCGTCTGGTACCTCTCCTAGATCTATTGAAGATTTGAAGATGATCCTCAGCGCATCCACTATTTCCTCCCCAGCTTCCTTTAACAACCTGGGATGCAATCTATCTGGCCCTGGCGATTTATCCACTTTCAAGGATGTCAGATCCTCTTGTACTTCCTCTCTCATTATGCTTATCATATCTAATATTTCACACTCCTCCTCTTTATCTACAATATCCACATTCACCCTCTCCTTTGTGAAGACAGAGACAAAAAACTCATTAAGAACTCTGCCCACATCTTCTGCGTCCACGCATAAGTTTCCTTGTACATCTCGGATAGGCCCTACCCTTTCCTTAGTTATCCTCTTGTTTTAATGTACTGATAAAACATCTTTGGGTTTTCCTTGATTTTACCTGCCAATGATTTTTCATGTCCTCTCTTTGCTTTTCTAATTTCCTTCTTTACTTCACCTCTGCACTTTCTAAACTCCTCTAGGCTTTCTAAAGTATTAAGATTTTTGTAACCTTTAATGTCTAATGATCAAAATCCATTTGGGTTAATTGACCAGCGAGTAGTTGCTTTGCTTCCACAAGCACCATCTCTTAGTATGCAAATATCCTCCAGCCAAATGTCTGGTGATCTCTTTAAACAAGCCATTTCTTCACCCCAGCAAAATTAATGTTCATGTGACGAAATTAATATGCCTCATTCTAGGCGGTGGGGGTTTTTTAGATTTTTTTTTAGATTTAGAGAAACAGGCCCTTCGGCCCACCGAGTCTGTGCCGACCATTAACCACCCATTTACACTAATCCCATATTCCTATCACATCCTCACCTGTCCCTATATTCCCCTACAACCTACCGATACTAGGGGCAATTTTATAATGGCCAATTTACCTATCAACCTGCAAGTCTTTTGGCTGTGGGAGGAAACCGGAGCACCCGAAGAAAACCCACGCAGACACAGGGAGAACTTGCAAACTCCACACAGGCAGTACCCAGAATTGAACCCAGGTCGCTGGAGCTGTGAGGCTGCGGTGCTAACCACTGCGCCACTGTAGTATTTATGGACAGGGCTCCTGCATGAATCCAACAGACACCCATTCCTCCACCAAAACCAGTGGTGTTAAAAGCAGAGATTGGCGGGAGTGAAAAATGGGACTGTATGCTTTTTACTGCTAGCCCACTTTGTTCCTGTGTAGAAGACAGAGGTAAAATTCCCTTCAAGGTTAATCTGCCAAATTGCTGTGGCCTTTTCTTGTTCCTGAAAATTCTTACAAATCGTTTCTTGTCATAAAAAAGGGAAAGAAAAGTAATGCCAGTCTTTGATCTTGCGTATTTATTTCCCCTGGGCATTTAGATCTTGGTAGCATGAATGATTCCTCTTCAGTCACTTCAAATGTGTCCTCGAGTCATTTCACACATACCAAAGAAGAACTATTTGCTGTAAAGAAGGAAGAAGTATTCCCTTCCTATGATCATATCGTTGAGTTTCTACCTCTCCAGTCCAACTCAAAAGACCAAAACAATGAAGTACCATCAGCAACAGGAAAGTGTTTTCTACAGGTTACTGGTATGACATGTGCCTCTTGTGTTGCCAATATTGAAAGTACACTTCAAAGAGAAGAAGGTGAGTAATGTTTTTATGCTGCACTTACATTTAGTGATGCATACCAGTCAGTCTAAAATATTTATGCAAACCTTTCTGGCCGCTGAACAAAAAAAAAGCAGGATTTAAAAATATATACCTCAGAATTTATGTTGCAATGTTTCATATTGTACTTTGTATTCGCCATAGGGTGCATTTGGCACAGTTGGAAATACTCTCACTTCTAGTTGGAAGGTCATGTCTCCAGCTCTATTCCAGGATGTAACTGCATAATCTAGGGTAATACTTAAGTGCAATGCTGAAGGAGTGCTACATTGTCAGGCATGGTGTCTTTTGGATGAGATATTAAATTGAGGCTCTATCTGAAGTTCAGGTGGACATATAATATCCCATAATACTATTCAAAGAAGAGCAAGGCAGTTCTCCCTGCAATATTTATTCCTCAAACAACATCACCAAACAGATTATCTGGACCTATATTTGATTGGTGCTTGCTGGACTTTGGGCAAATTAGCTGTGGTATTTTCTTGCAAAGCAACATTATCTGGCTTTTGCAGTCAGTGCTGAAGGAACAGCACTTGCTATTTGTCATGCTGACAGCTGCTCACAAAGTTTTCTTATGCTTTAGAGCAGAAACTTGCTGTAATCCATATAGCACCCTCTAGAGAGGATCTGTGATGTCCATGAACAGAGCAAGAAATTGTAAGACTCTTCAACCAGATTGAAGAATCCTCACTGAGACATGCAGTCTAAACTAGGAAGTATAAGCTAGATTTAAATCATTGGACAGAAACTAGAATAAAGATGGGAAAAGACAGACGTGATTAAGAAAGAGCGAGATAAAAGATGCAGACAGAAAAAGTTTTTTAAAAAATTAGTTGCTGACAATTAATTCTGACGGAATGAGATTCCACACTTGTAAGTTTAATTTTCAGGGCCTGAGAGGTTGTTCAGTAATTATCAATTATCACACCGTTAAAAGTTCACTTACTCTTGAATGTACCAGCCCTAACTTTTTCTAGCATCTTTAGTGGGGAACCAGTGGGCAAGAACCCCAAGTTCACACCATTGCATCCCTTTCAATGCCTGATCTAACAGCGAGGACTGTTAGAGTGCTCCCTGTAGAGGAGCGAATATTTCTGACAGCTACATTTGGATTTCCACATTTTAATGCGCATATATGGGTGCCAGAATTTGCTGTCCAATTTACTCCATAATAATGGTGGATGCTGTTAGACCCACCCCCTGTTATTAATGCAAAATTCCGACCAATAAATACACTTTAAAAAAAACAGTTTATTGGCTGTGAAGTACTTTGAGAATGTGAAAGGTGGAGACCAATGTGGTTGGCAGATCAGTCCCTAAAACTAACTGGAAAGAGAAGTGGTTTGCACAAGGCTTCATCGGTGTTTTTACCTCCATCGGTGGCTCTCTGGGCCTTTTATTGTTGCCTCCTGGGCCTTTACCGACTCCACACGGAAATCCTGATTGCGATTGTTGGGTGGCAGTAGGCTTCATAACACTTATTTCCCTATATTCTCCATTACACTTCTGTCTGATTTTGGGTGGGATTGTGGAGGAGGATTCTCCTTCCCCTAAGCTTCTTCGCATTTAGTGAAATTTGGGCCTAGGCTTTCTGCACCCTCTCTATCTCTGGCAGAACGCCGGTGGCTTGCTTCAGTTCATTTGCTACACCAAATAGTTTTGTAGCTTCCTTCAGTGTGATGTTAATTTAGTGTTAATTTTTGTTGCAGGCCATTTGTTGCTGTGGCCGTATACCCGCCCACCCATTGAAGTCAATGGGAATAGATATCTGGTGCGATATAAAAGAGGCTGCTGATTTGTTATCCAATTTACAGTATTCCGCAAAGTCAAGATCTACCTCATTCACTTTGAATCAGTTACTGTGAGAAAACATCTAGCCCAGTGATCTTGAATTGAATTTAAATCTATGTCCTAACAATGAGAGAACCTTATTCCACACCCTTGATCTATTGTTATATGTTGCTTTCGTAAATATAAACAGCTTGCCAGATTTTTTTTGTTTGTTTTTATTTTCCAGTTTTTCTACAAAATATTTCAAATATCTTTTAGGTATATTTTCAGTTCTGGTAGCACTAATGGCAGGAAAGGCAGAAGTCAAATATAACCCAAACATCATCCAGCCCACTGACATTGCAGAATTGATCAAAGATTTAGGTTTTGGAGCAACGGTTTTAGAAGACGATGTTTTTTCAGCTGGAAAATTGGAACTTATTGTAAGTATATTTCATGTTATGCAACATGACTAATGTTATTGAGTTCAGTAATTATTTTAAACTATTCTGAGCAATGGCTATTTAAATCTCTTAAGGGGTGAAATACTGGGATAGATTTTCAACTTGCCTCCTGGGCTTACAACTGATGTTGCAATTACTGAACTTTAGTGAATAGGCACAGGGTTTTATTGTCTTGTAGTATTGACCGGATTTAATTGCTTGATTACTGAAACATTTATGATGTTTTACAGTTAAACTAAATAAGTCATTTATAATTCATATTGTTGTACCTTCTTTGTAATTAGTTTTAATGGATCAGTTGAAGCGACTTATTGCGTTCAGAGAGATGAGATGTGAGAGAGCTCAAACTTAGTCTGCAGGAATAAAACTCCATCTACAGACATTAACATAAATGGAATTTATTGGCCCGGGATTAACTCTGAATAATGAAAATAAACCATTGCACATACTGTCTGAATGGAGTGCATTGGTGCCCTCAATGACCTTACCATGAGGTCAGAAGTGGGGATGTTCGCTGCTGTTTACACCATGTTCAGCACCATTCACGACTTCGCAGATACTGAAGCAGCCATATCCAAATGCAGCAAAATCTGGATGACATCCAGGCTTGGGCTGATAAGTGGCAAGTTACATTTGCACTACACAAGTACCTGGCAATGACCATCTCAAACAAGAGAGAATCTAACCATCACCCCTTAATGTTTAATGGCATTACCATCGCTGAATCCCCCACTATCAACATCCTGGGCGTTACCGTTGACCAGAATCTGAACTGGACCAGCTACATAAGAGCCTCTGAGCCTACAAGAGCAGGTCAGCAGCTGGGAATTCTGTATCAAGTAACTCACCTCCTGTCTCCCCAATGCCTGTCCACCATCTACAAGGCGCAAGTCAGGAATGTGATGGAATACTCTCCACTTGCCTGGATGAGTGCAGCTCCAACAACACTCGAGAAGCTCGACACCATCCAGGACAAAGCAGCCTGCTTGATCGGCACCCCATCCACCACATTGAATATTCACTCCCTTCACCACTGACGCACAGTGGCAGCAATGTGTACCATCTACAAGATGCACTGCAGCAACTCACCAAGGCTCCTTTTACAGCACCTTCCAAACCCGCGAACACTACCACCTAGAAGGACAAGGGCAGCAGGTGGATGGAAACATCACCACCTGTAAGTTCCCCTTCCACCACACACCATCCTGACTTGGAACTGTATCGCCATTCCTTCACTGTTGCTGGGTCAAAATCCTGGAACACTCTTCCTAACAACACTGTGGGTGTACCTACCTCACATGGACTGCAGCGGTTCAAGAAGGGGGTTCAAGAAGGCAGCTCACCACAACCATCTCAAGGGCAATTGGGGATGGGCAATAAATGCTGTCCTAGCCAGTGACGCCCACATCCCATGAACAAATGAATAAGATAAATATATTTTGCCAGATAGTTGGAGATGGGTACTGAGAATTTAGTCTTTCCAGGACTTAGGCAGATTATCTTTAATGATTTATTTCCCTTGCTTTAGTCCTGAATATTTAATTAACAATATTAGTATTGTCTTTCTCAAGCAAAGATGTTCGTTTTTCTTGCAACCTAATTTGGTTTCTTTAGATTACAGGAATGACTTGTGCCTCTTGCGTTCACAATATTGAATCAAAATTAATGAGAATCAATGGCATCTTGTATGTATCAGTAGCCCTTGCCACCAGCAAAGCACTCATTAAACTGGATCCAGAAGTACTGGGCCCACGTGATGTAATCAGAATGATTGAGGTATGTCCAAAAGCGAAATATTGCATGTGCTGGAAATCTGAAATAAAAACAGAAAATGCTGAAAATACTCAGGTCAGGCAGCATCTGTGGAGAGAGAAACAATGATCTTCCATCAGAACTGGAAAAAATTAGAGATGTAACAGGTTTTAACAAAGTATAGAGGCAGGGAAAGTGGGGGGGACAGAATGAACAAAAGGGAATGTCTGTGATAGTATGGAAGGCAAGACAGAATGACAGGAGTGTTAATAGTGCATGACTTGCTCAATCCTGAATGGCTGAAAGTAATCACGTGATTACCCTTAATGATTTTTGTCAATACCATCGATTGCCGTTCTGAATCTGTAAAGCTCATCAGTTTAATTTTGTCTGGACTCATACAGTGATGTGGGAATGCACTGAGATGCAATTGAGCCATACTTAGAACAGCTTCAACTCTCATCCCTCTCTTTTCACAATGATGACAAAGTCCCACTTGCTCTCACCTTCCTCCCTTAACCTCTGCATTTTCTATATAGTCTTTTGTTTTCCAGCATGTACAGAGTGATCCCAGTATGAAGCACTGCAGCCCCCTTCAGTTCATGGAGTCATCACCTGTCCCCCCCCCGCCCCCCAGGAAACCGTTCTTTACTCTTCTATCAACTCCACTTTCAGCTGGCTTTCCTTTGGCATCTTTCTATATAACTTTGTGTCAGCTGTGGCTCAGTTGGTAGCAACTCTGGAGATTTGAGTACAAAACCTAGCCTGACACGACAGTGCAGTACTGAGGGAGTCTTGCACTGTCGAAGATGATGTCTTTGGGATGAAACATTACACTGAGGCCCTGTCTGCGCTCTCAGTTAGGTGTAAAAGATCCCATGGTACAGTGGAGTTCTCTCTGGTGTCCTAGACAATATCTGTCCCTCAACCAACATCACTAAAACAGGTTATCTGGTCACTATCATTTTGCTGTTCATGGGAGCTCGCTGTGTGCAAATTGCTGCGTTTCCTACATGACAACAGTGACTACACTTCATTGGCATGTAAAGCATCCGGTGTCCTGAGATAGTGAAATGCAAGTCTAACTTTTTTTTAACTGCTGCAGATGCAACTTCTCCCACATCACTGTGCAAGGGCAAATGTCCCTTCATGTGATGCAGAAATTTATGTGTACTCCGCCCAGTCTAGTACATTGTATTCATTGTTCATGATATGTTCTCTACACTAGGATGAACAAAGGCATGTTGAGTGATCACTTTGCTGAAGACGTCTGTTCTGATCACAAGATCTCTCTGTATCTTGGTGTTTTTACACCTCCCATTCACACGCTATTATTTCTTTCTTGCTTGCTTTCTTCCTTCCCCCTTGTTAGCGTGAATGAATCTAGAAGAATCACACGACACTGGTCTGCTCCAATGTCAAACAGTTTATTTAGTTATGCCAGCGGGGTGCAGGTCACTGGGCTGTGCAGATACCTCTCCACTGAACAAAGGAAAATCATCCATACTTATACATTTTCAAACGGTTACTCAGCCCATCCCGACCGGACATGGTCCAATCACAACGATTATCGATTATATACATTGATTATTAGAGCTAATAGAAGCGGTTACTAGGCATAGAGGGGCTGCATGACCGGCCCATACACAGATAGGGGATTACTCATGATGTTTTCCATACCCCCTTATCTTCACCTCGTTACCGGCCCATACACAGATAGGGGACTACTCATGATGTTTTCACCTCGTTACAGGCTAGCACCTTTGTCAGCATTCCACAAGGGTGTCTGCTTTTCATTTTAATTAGCCTTTTGTTTGAGATTGGATTACTCAGCTCCTGTGGAATGTGGTCAAGTTCACTGAGCCCCATGGTGCTTTGCAACCTCCTCACTGTTCACTAATATTATATGTTACTGGTTACTCAAATAATATTTAAACAGTATGATATTTACTGCAGGTGCCTCTGCGCTTGGGAATACCCTACAACACCCCTCCCCTTTCCGACCCCGATATCTTGTCTTTCTGCAACTAACTTAGTTGAAATGTGTCTTTTATCCATCATAATATTGCTCATCCTACTCTTGTCCACTTCAGAATTTACCTGCTTTCTGATATCCTTCTCTTAAGTAAAGACATATCCTTAGTTCTTAGTAAATTTCTGTACAACTTTTTTATAACTAGCATCTACAAATCAACAAGCCTCTCCTCTCAGGGATCCCACTTCTCTTTCAGCAATTCTTTTTTTACTAATATACTTGTTCAAAAATTTACCCTTCCTTTGCTGTTTCTTCCATTTTTTTTGACCCACTTATCCCTCTTAACTTTCCTTATCTCAGTCAACCTCTTATTTTCTCATATTCTCCTTTAGATTTTCATTAATAATTTTAATTCCTTTCTCACCTCTGTTTTTTTCGTGGCATCCTAAAACTGCAAGTAATTCCTTTTCTAATGGAATATTCTTATTGCTTGTGAGGAATAACAAGGGCAAACTAATATCCTATCACACTAGGACTAGGATGTAGTACAACTAATGAAAGCATGTACAGTTACTACTTATAGGTTGAACTTAATATAGTCTCTCAAAGATATGTCAGTTCTGTGCCATTAATTGTACTTCACTGTATTTTATTTACTGAACTTAATTTCCATTATAGGAACTTGGTTATGGTGCTTCTTTAGTCAAAAGAGATACAGCAATACATGATCTGGACCATAAAGAGGAAATAAAACAGTAAGCCTATCAATGATATTCTTAAGAGAAATAGAAAATATTGATTTACTAAGAAAGATCATTGTATTTACGTTTTTGTCTCCATTTTAGGTGGAAGAGGTCCTTCTTGTTCAGCCTTCTTTTTGGCATCCCTGTCTTTGGACTAATGATATACATGATAGTGCTGGATAACAAGCGCAGTGGCTCCATGCCTGCTGAACAAAACATTATTCCAGGTTTATCAATTCTTAATCTGGCTTTCTTTGTTTTATGTACTCCTGTTCAGGTGAGTGCACAACAAAAAAGCTTTATTTACAATGCAAAAATAATATTTAATAATTCTGCTGCAGCTCTGCTGCACAGCATAGTCAAGTTAAATCTAAATTAACATATTGTAGTGTCGGCCAGGGACAACTCGATTGTTCAAAATAAACCTAATTAAATTAATAACAAAAGATCACCCCTTTTGTAGGTTATTTTAAATTCCAGCTCCCCCTACCCTTTGGCTCCTCTAGTAGAAATGTAGGGAAATGGCACAAGTTGACTTGGGCTCGTTTTTTTCTGTTGGGGTGTAGGATGTCCCCAGCCTTTTTTTTTAGATGTATTTTGTTCAGATGCCATTCCTGGGACTGTGTACTCGAATCACAAGGGACAACTAAATTCCTATCACATCAGAATGTAATAGAGCAATTGGAAACAACAGGTCACTTACAGTTACCATCATTGTCCATCTCATTAATGTAGTCTCTTGATGAAGGTGTGCAATGATCGAAAAAGGTAAACGTTTGCAAATTTTATTTTGACTTCCCAAGCTCCAAGATATTATTTTAATATCACAGTTTACATTATTCAGCTGTGACCAACTGCACTCTACAGATGACTTTTCTGTGATCCCAGCAGCACAGGAACCCAGGCGTTCTGTGCTTAATGTTAAAACATTCAAACCTGTTCTTGAACAAATATTATCCAGATCTATTTTTAAAGATATTAATCAGCAGACTGTTAAGTACTCCTGGGAGTCTAGTCAAAATGGTGCTGACCAATGTTCCCCTTAAAATTTTGTTGTGCGCAGCCAATCTTTTTAGTGCATGGGCCCTTTAAATATTTTAGCACAGCTGCATACACGTGGTATTTATCAAGGGACAGTGCATGTGCAGTAGCTTCCAGGCTGCTGTGTGGCTCCACATATGCACAGCTTAGCGGGAATATTGGTGACTACTCTTACCTTAATATCTAGATTCATTTGAATATTGCATCTGGATAAAAGCATTATTGTACATAATAAAAATAGGCACATTATGCTTTACTAGGAAAATGTTACCTGCATTTGATAAATTACTATATAAAAGACTATGACAAAGGTAATGGCACATAGAATTAAGGTGAATGGGGCCCCATGGATAGAGAAGTGGTAGGAGGGAAAAAAGATAATGTTGAAATAAAAGGAAGTTTCTCAAACTGGGAAGATGCGTTGAACTGATTGTCATTATTCATGAATGTTCTGGACTTGGGCATTGGTGAAACAGTATTAAATTTGTAAATTACATCAAATTGTGGAATATGGTAAATCCTTACAAGAATTTTGCAGGAAAGCATAGATAGGCTGACAGGTGGCAGATAAAGTTCAACTTAGGAAAATAATACAGAAATGAAATACATGTTAAATGTTCTTTGCAGATGACAGTGCTTTCATGTTTATATATGTCAATATGGTGTCTTTAAAAGTAAAACTGGGCCTAGAGAAAACAAGAAAATGGCCTATTTTCTGTAGTACTAATGAAACAAATCCCGCATTTCCTACATAAAATCTATACCACAATGTACTTTAGTTCAGTGGGCATCAAGATTTGCACATCCCCAGTGATTATAAATCAAAGTTTGTAAATCACTGCGGCTAGTAAAATGTTTGATTTACTTAGTGATCACAACAATCTGTAGGGTAAATGCTGATGTGAAACTGGTTATCATTGCACCAGAGAATCTGGTGTGGAGGTCAACAATCCTGATTTGCAATGGCTGCCATTTTCTGCTGATTAAAATGAATTCCCTTCTGGAATTTACTGAATTCTCCAATTCGTGTTTTAAAAAGATGTAATTCTAGCAAAAAAAAATCTTGCCTTAAAGAAATATTTCAAGTGAAGGCCCAACTGCAGCTTTATCCTTGAGTGCTTGTGGGAGATTTTTTTTTATATGAGAAGGTAAATTGTGCAACAGAAAATCCGAATATTTCAGTGTTAATTGAATTTCTGAAAAGTGATATTTAAGAATAAAATGATACAGAAAGTGGATTATTCACATTACAGCATTTGCCTGCACTGTATTGTGTACAGTTAATTGAAGTAGAGCTACTAATTAATATATATTTTTTAAAGTTTATCGGAGGTTGGTACTTTTACGTTCAAGCCTACAAATCTCTTAAGCACAAAATTGCCAATATGGATGTGCTCATCGTGCTGGCTACTACCATTGCGTATTTATATTCCTGTGTGATACTGATTGTGGCCATCGCTGAAAAGGCAGAACAAAGTCCAGTGACATTCTTCGATACTCCACCAATGTTGTTTGTCTTCATTGCCTTGGGGAGATGGCTGGAACATGTCGCAAAGGTAATAATTCACTTACATAGTTTATCAGGTAAAGTTATTTTCTATCGGAAAATGTTCCATAATTTTTACTGAAGGTGTAAAACTTAGACTGAACCTTCACTTTTACCTGTTCAGTTTCAAATGTTTCTCTCTTCCTCTCCTGAAGGAGTTGATGCTTGCAGAAGATATAGTTTCGTTGTTGCAGGTAGTCTTTAGGATGCCAAAATGGCCATTCCTAGTTATGCGCTAGACAGTAAGCATTAGTAAAGTACTGAACTGTGGAAGCCATCATAGACAGAATGTTCTCATTCCCTGTTCAGATGTCTGAACTTTCCTGCATGGAAATACAAAAGCACGTCCAGTTATAGCATCCCAACCCCCAACTGCTGACTTAACTTGCATCAGTTAATTCATCACTGAGAGTGAGAAAACCTGGGATACTCTGGTCTGTATGGCTACTACAGGTGTTGCCTTTACACACTAGAATACATGTCAGTTGCCAGTATTTCATGCTGATGGTCAGCACTTTGAGAACCAATCACCATGTCAGTGTTTGCCTTGACATATTAGTGCAATGGTACCTTCTGTAGACCCCACTCACCACCCTGCTCCACTACTTTGTGTATTACCAGCATTCTCTGGCTGTATTGCACTGGAGTTGAGAACTCTCTCATGAGACACAAATGCCATCTGCAGTGTAGAGAGGCAGTAACCTGGAGAGAAGTAGGGACTGTCTAGTGCATTAGCTGCGAGATGAAAGTGAGCCCTCTGAAGTGGGCATGTAGGTACCAAGGAGTGGGGAATGCATATTAGGAAGGGAAGGAAATGGGGCGAATCTACAATGGGATAGTAAAGGAAGGGGGAGAATGCAAGGGGAGGGGCAAGGGAATAGAGATTGCAAAGGGACGGGAATTTTTTTTAATGGAAACGTTACAGTTCCTAATTGGTTTTGCAATCCTTTTTGTTGTAGAGTAAGACTTCAGAAGCACTGGCTAAGCTGTTATCCCTTCAAGCTACAGAGGCTACAATAGTAACACTGGGACCAGACAACTCTCTACTGGGGTAAATTGTCAAATAGAATTGAACCTATTGTCATCAGCTCAAGTAAACATTTTGAATGAAACTTAAATTTAGATAAGTGCTACAATTTAGCACATTTATGTTCTTTAATTTTGTTTTGTTTTACATTTTTACTCATCTCTGGAGCCCCTCCCCATTACATATCATTATCTTGTACTAATGAGAGACAAATTTAGGCCTCTGCCAAACTCATGCTGTAAGCAGACGCTAGGAACGCGCAAGAATGGTACATGTTCACCTGTACTGAAATTAGATCTAAGTTTCCCCCATACCCTCTTAAAACAAGGCAAGGAAGAGGCTTGTCTTTGTTCAACACCTTCCCCAGTAATATGCTTGATATCAAGAGAGCTACCAATCCACAGTATGCCAACATGCTGCACCATTGAATTCTTCCCTACTTAAAACCCTTCAGGCATCTCCAGTGCCTACTTTCCAAAATGAAAATTGATCTTAATTGAAATTCCTATACTGTGGAACATTTCAAATGGCTAAATGTCGACTTTGATTTTATCGTCACTTTGTGTAAACCGACCTTCTACCTCAAGTAGTCACCATAAAGGCAAAAATAATAGATGAATAGAGAAACTAAGTTTGTCATTGATAGATAAGTAAGGGAACTTCAAATTCTATGGATTAAAATTATGGGAATATTTTGTTAATAGAAGATTGGCTAACTAACAGGAAACAGAGAGTAGGCACAAATGGATCATTTTCTGGTTGGCAAGATGTAACAAGTGGTGTGCCACAGGGATCAGTGCTGGGGCCTTTTACAATTTATATACATGATTTGGATGAAGTTACCAGAAGTATGGTTGCTAAATTTGCTGATGACACAAAGTTAGGTAGGAAAGTAAGTTGTGAAGTGGACATAAGGAGGCTACAAAGGGATTATAGATAGGTTAAGTGAGTGGGCAAAAATCTGGCAAATAGAGTATAATGTGGGAAAATGTGAAATTGGTAGGAATTCTATTTTGGCAGGAAGAATAAAAAAGGAAGCATATTATCTAAATGGTGAGAGATTGCCGAGCTCTCAGATCTAGAGAGATCTGGTTGTCCTAGTGCATGAATCACAAACGGTTAGTATGCAGGTTCAGCAAGTAATTAGGAAAGCTAATAGAATGTTATCGTTTATTGCAAGGGGAATTGAATACAAAAGTAGGGAGGTTATGCTTCAGCTATACAGGGCATTGGCGATACCACATCTGGAGGACTGTACACAATGCTAGTTTCCTTTATTTAAGGAAGGATGTAGATCAGAGAAGATTTACTAGACTAATACCTTTTTTTTTTATTCATTCATGGGATGTGGGCGTCATTGGCCAGGCCAGCATTTATTTCCCAACCTAATTGCCCTTGAGAAGGTGCTGGTGAGCTGCCTTCTTGAACCGCTGCAGTCCATGTGAGGTAGATACACCCACAGTGCTGTTAGGAAGGGAGTTCCAGGATTTTGATCCAGTGACAGTGAAGGAACGGCGATATAGTTCCAGTCAGGATGGTGTGTGGCTTGGAGGGGAACTTGCAGGTGGTGGTGTTCCTATGCATTTGCTGCTCTTGTGCGTCGAGGTGGTAGAGGTCACGGGTTTGGAAGGTGCTGTCTAAGGAGCCTTGGTGCGTTGCTGCAGTGCATGTTGCAGATGGTACACACTGCTGCCACTGTGCGTCGGTGGTGGAGGGAGTGAATGTTTGTGGATGGGGTGCCAATCAAGCGGGCTGCTTTGTTCTGGATGGTGTCGAGCTTCTTGAGTGTTGTTGGAGCTGCACCCATCCAGGCAAGTGGAGAGTATTCCATCACATTCCTGACTTGTGCCTTGTAGATGGTGGACAGGCTTTGGGGAGTCAGGAGGAGAGTTACTTGCCTCAGGATTCCTAGCCTCTGACCTGCTCTTGTAGCCATGGTATTTATATGGCTACTCCAGTTCAGTTTCTGGTCAATGGTAACCCCTAGGATGTTGATAGTGGAGGATTCAGTGATAGTAATGCCATTGAATATCAAGGGGAGATGGTTAGATTCTCTCTTGTTTGAGATGGTCATTGCCTGGCACTTGTGTGGTACGAATGTTACTTGCCACTTATCAGCCCAAGCCTGGATATTGTCCAGGTCTTGCTGCATTTCTACACGGACTGCTTCAGTATTTGAGGAGTCGCGAATGGTGCTGAACGTTGTGCAATCATCAATGAACATCCTCACATCTGACCTTATGATTGAAGGAAGGTCATTAATGAAGCAGCTGAAGATGGTTGGCCCTAGGACACTACCCTGAGGAACTCCTGCAGTGATGTCCTGAAGCTCAGATGATTGACCTCCAACAACCAGAACCTTCTTCCTTTGCGCTAGGTATGACTCCAACCAGAAAATAATTTTCCCCCTGATTCCCATTGACTTCAGTTTTGCTCGGGCTCTTTGATGCCACGCACGGTCAAATGCTGCCTTGATGTCAAGGACAGTCACTCTCATCTCACCTCATGAGTTCATCTCTTTTGTCCATGTTTGAACCAGGAGCTGAGTGGCCCTGGCGGAACCCAAACTGAGCATCACTGAGCAGGTTATTGCTAAGCAAGTGCTGCTTGATGGCACTGTTGCTGACATCTTCCATCACTTTACAGATGACTGAAAGTAGACTGATAGGGCGGTAATTGGCCGGGTTGGTCTTGTCTTGCTTTTTGTGTATAGGACATACCTGGGCAATTTTTCACATTGCCGAGTAGATGCCAGTGTTGTAGCTATGCTGGAACAGCTTAGATAGGGGTGCGGCACGTTCTGAAGCACAGGTCTTCAGTACTATTGCCGGAATATTGTCAGGACCCATAGCCTTTGCAGTATACAGTGCCATCAGTCGTTTCTTGAGTGAATCGAATTGGCTGAAGTCTGGCATCTGTAATGCTGGGAACTTCAGGAGGGGGCCGAGTTGGATCATCAACTCGGCACTTCTGGCTGAAGATTGTTGCAAATGCTTCAGCCTTATCTTTCGCACTGATATGCTGGGCTCCCCCATCATTGAGGATGGGGATATTTGTGGAGCCACCTCCTCCAGTTAGTTGTTTAATTGTCCACCACCATTCACGGCTGGATGTGGCAGGACTGCAGATCTTAGATCTGATCCGTTGGTTATGGGATTGCTTAGCTCTGTCTGTTGCATGCTGCTGATGCAGTTTGGCATGCACGTAGTCCTGAGTTGTAGCTTCACCAGGTTGACACCTCATTTTGAGGTATGCATGGTGCTGCTCCTGGCATGCCTTCCTGCACTCTTCATTGAACCAGGGTTGGGATCCTGGCTTGATGGTAATGGTAGAGTGGGGGATATACCGGGCCATGAGTTTACAGATTGTTGATGAGTACAATTCTGCTGCTGCTGATGGCCCACAGCGCCTCATGGATGCCCAGTTTTGCATTGCGAGATCTGTTTGAAATCTATCCCACTTAGCACGGTGATAGTGCCACACAACACGATGGACGGTATCCTGAATGTGAAGGCGGGACTTCGTCTCCACAAGTACTGTGCGGTGGTCACTCCTACCAATACTGTCATGGACAGAAGCATCTGCGGCAGGCAGATTGGTGAGGACGAGGTCAAGTATGTTTTTCCCTCGTGTTGGTTCCCCCACCACCTGCCGCAGACCCAGTCTAGCAGATATGTCCATTAGGGCTCGGTCAGTAGTGGTGCCACCGAGCCACTCTTGGTGATGGACATTGAAGTCCCCCACCCAGAGTACATTTTGTGCCCTTGCCACCCTCAGTACTTCCTCCAAGTGGTGTTCAACATGGAGGAGTACTGAGTCATCAGCTGAGGGAGGGCGGTAGGTGGTAATCAGTAGGAGGTTACCTTGTCCATGTTTGACCTGATGCCATGAGCCTTCATGGGGTCTGGAGTCGATGTTGAGGACTCCCAGGGCAATTCTCTCCCTACTGTATACCACTGTGCCACCACCTCTGCTGGGTCTGTCCTGCCGGTGGGACAGAACATACCCGGGGATGGTGATGGCAGTGTCTGGGACATTGTCTGTAAGGTATGATTCTGTGAGTATGGCTATGCCAGGCTCTTGCTTGACTAGTCTGTGGGACAGCTCTCCCAACTTTGGCACAAGCCCCCAGATGTTAGTAAGGAGGACTTTGCAGGGTCGATACGGCTGAGTTTGCTGCTGTCGTTTCTGGTGCCGAGGTCGATGCCGGGTGTTCCGTCCGGTTTCGTTCCTTTTTATAGACTTTATAGCGGTTACATACAACTGAGTGGCTTGCTGGGCCATTTCAGATGGCATGTAAGAGTTAACCACATTGCTGTGGGTCTGGAGTCACATGTAGGCCAGACCAGGTAAGGACAGCAGATTTCCTTCCCTAAAGGACATTAGTGAACCAGATGGGTTTTTACAACAATCGACAATGGTTTCATGGCCATCATTAGACTAGCTTTTTAATTCCAGATTTATTAATTAAATTCAAATTCCACCTTCTGCTGTGGTGGGATTCGAACCCATGTCCCCAGAGAAATACCATGGGTCTGTGGGTTACTAGTCCAGTGATAATACCACTATGCCACTGCCTACCCTAAAAGAGAAAAATCATTAATATATCTCTGGCATCATTTGTATGTTTTAAACATCTTAGCCTGGGAACAGACAGTGTATAGAATTCTTCTCGTCGTGGTCTTATGAGGCTAAGATTACTGGCATTGAAAGACTGTGGACAATGATAGTACTTCTGAT
Organism: Heterodontus francisci; assembly: GCF_036365525.1. Taxonomy (NCBI): domain Eukaryota; kingdom Metazoa; phylum Chordata; class Chondrichthyes; order Heterodontiformes; family Heterodontidae; genus Heterodontus; species Heterodontus francisci. The sequence continues at coordinate 30,810,327 of NC_090376.1, read as the reverse complement.
AGCCTCGGATTTCTATTTTGGCATTAATATTTTGGATAAATTCTAGCACCAGTGATGCCTTGGCTAGCGTGGAATTGCCATAATCCAGTTCAGTTTGTTTACTCTGCTTGAAAGAATGGCAATTATGTGGATTGTTGAGGTTTTTATGAGTCATATTAATCTCTTGACATTGGAACTGCTGGATATCTGATGCAGTTGCAATTTCCACCTTTAATTTTGAATGGTCTTTTGTGAAACATGAAATTCAGTTTTCATGTTGCCTGATGAGCTTAGAAATGTACCCAAAGCATTTTTCACTGAAATAAATCATATAGAAACAGCTACGTGGGTTAAGAGTGGGCGAAGAAAACTCAAAATAAAGAGGCCCACATAATTTCTTTAACCTACTTTAGATGCCGAAGGCTATGTAGATTCAGCAAATAACGTCCAAATAAAACATGCCCACAAATTTGAAATGTATGAACGTTTTATGTATGACCTTTATATTTTGGCAAGTGCCATTAAGGAAACAATAGCTATCATCTGCTAGAGTACTAACTCTATTAAATAAACTAAATGGCAGGCAGTTCATAGCGTCTTCCATGGTATGTGCAGTAAATTAGAGGAAGACCTTTCATAAAAAGATGCATCACGTGTACCAAAGTTCAAATGAAAGCAAAAAGGTTGCACACGATATAATATCTTTCTACGTAAAATGAAGATTTAATTACAAAAAAATCCTTAAAATATAACTGGAGACTGGAGTTCTAAAGAAAAAAACTACTTATGAGTAAAAAGGTAAAGGGCATTTTGAAACAACATTTAGGTAAATTAATTTGAATTGAGTGTTCCTTTTATTCTCTCATCAGTCTTTTCCAATGGTCTTTCCTTCCTTCCTCCCTGTCATAAAGGAGACTCCTTGCTGAGCACAGTTCCATGGACAATTCTAGTTATCTACAATATCTCTCATTATTATCTTACATGAGCTTAGACAGTAAGCTTTGGCAGGTTATTCAACTAAAGGGTGTATCACATTTATAACCCTCGCTGACATCCTGTGCCTACCTGATGCAGCTAATTTTGAGTGCAGAGAATTCAGGAATTCAGTGGGATCTGATGCATCAAGACTACTCAACCAGCAAGCATCTCTTGTTCATCTGAGTGCTATTCACAAAGCTGAACTAGTGCAGGTTCACCAAGCAGCTACTGTCTTAAATGTCCTGTTGCATGGAACAAAGATCTCCCTCTCCTCGCATAATCCAAAGGGCAAGACTAAAATGATGCACATCATGCTGAGCAGGTACTTGACATTTTCAGGGTATCATTCCCTGAAGCTATTTGTCTGCTTATCCTTCTCATACACTTTTCACATGCAATTTTCATCTTTCAGCGTCATCAATTTTTCATTCATTACAGTAAAAACCATTTAATTAGAACACCTCAGTGGAAACCAATTCTTCCAATTACCTTATCTTCCTCCCTAACAGCTTTATTAATGCACCAGTTGACTAGGTAATGAAACTGAATGTTTTATCATAAATCAACTCGTATTCGCAACGTACATCGTGTGTGTACTGCAGGTTCAAGTAGCAATCATTTTTTACTGTTAAAACCTGCATTTACACAGAGGATATAGGGAAATTGTGATTTTTTTTTCATTCACAGGATGTGGGCACGCTGGCAAAGCCAGCACTTATTGCCCATACATAATTGCCCTTGAGAAGATGGTGGTGAGCTGCCTTGTTAAACTGCTGCAGTCCCATGTGGTGAAGGTACTCTCATTGTGCTGTTAGAGAGTTCCAAGATTTTGAGCCAGCGACAGTGAAAGGATGGCAATATATTTCCAAGGTCGATGGCGTGTGACTTGAAGGGGAACTTGGAAGTAGTTGTGTCCCCATTTGCCTGCTGTCCTTGTCCTTGTAGGTAGTAGAGGTCATCGGTTTGGGAGGTGCTGCTGAAGAAATCTTGGTGAATTGCTGCACTGCACTGCAGCTACGGTGCGCAGGGTGGAGGGAGGGATTGAGTGTTTAAGTTGGTGGATGATGTGTCGATCAAGTAGGCCCCTTTGTCCTGGGCGGTGTTAAGCTGCTTGAGTATTGGAGCTGCACTCATCCAAGAAAGTGGAGAGTATTCCATCACACTCCTGATTCGTGCCTTGTTGATAGTGGAAAGGCTTTGGGAAATCAGGAGGTGAGTAACTCACTGCAGAATATCCAGCCTCTGACCTGCTCTTGTTGCCATAGTATTTCTGTGGCTGGTCCAATTAAGTTTCTGGTCAATGGTGAACTCTAAGATGTTGGTGGTGGGGAATTCAACAGTAGTAATGTTGAATGTCAGGGAAGATGGTTAGACTCTCTTGTTGGAAATGGTCATTGTTTGGCACTTGTGAGGCGTGAATCTTACTTGGCACTTTTCAATCCAAGCCTGGATGTTGTCTAGGTTTTGCTGTATGTAGGCACATACTGCTTCACATTATCTGAATACTGGTGAATGGAACTGAACATTGTGCAATCATCAGCAAACAGCCCTCTGTCTGCCTTATGATGGAGAAAGGTCAGTAATGAGCCATCTGAAGATGATTGGGTCCACGGCATTACCCTGAGAAACTGCTGTAGTGATGTCCTGAGGCTTAGATGATTGACCTCCAACAATCACAATCTTTGTGCTGTGTACAACATCAGCAGTGGAGAGTTTCTCCTAATTAATTCAATTTTAGCTCCTTGATGGCACATTCAGTCAAATGCTGCCTTGCTGTCAAGGGCAGTGACTCTCCCCTCACCTCTGGAATTTAGCTCTTTTGTCCATGTTTGATCCAAGGCTGTAATGAGGTCAGGAGCTGAGTGGTCCTGGCAGAACCCAAACTGAACATCGATGAGCAGATTATTGGTGCCACTTGATAGCACTGTCAGCGATGCCTTCCATCACTTCACTGAAGATTGAGGGTAGGCTGGTGGGACGGTAATTGGCCAAATTAGATTTATCCTGCTTTTTGTGGACGGGGCATACCTGGGCAATTTTCCATTTTTTTCAGGTAGGTGCCGGTGTTGTAGTTGTACTGGAACAGCTTGCCTGGAGATGAGGTTAGTTCTGGAGCATAAGCCTTCAGCACCACAGCTGGGATGTTGTCAGAGCCCAAAGCTCTGATGTATCCAGTATGCTTATCCTTTTTTTGTTATCATGTGGAGTGAATCAAATTGACTGAAGACAGGACTGCAGCATTTTGATCTGATCCTTTTGTTGTGGGATCTCTTAGCTCAGTTACATGCTGCTTCCAATGTTTAACATGCATGTAGTCCTGATTTGTATCTTCACCATGTTGGCACCTTATTTTTAGATGTACCTCGTGCTGCTCCTGAAATGTTGGTTAAAAGGTGTGGTTCTGTGAGTATGACTATGTCAGGCTATTGCTTGACTTGTTTGTGGGACAAATTTCCCAATTTTGGCATGGTCAAAGCCGAGTGACCTATTCTTACTATGCCTTTCTGTAGTGGTTTGGTACAACTGAGTAGCTTGCTAGGCCATTTCAGAAGGCAGAAAGAATCAATCACATTGCGTATTAATGAACCAAGTGTTTTTTTACAACATGGTCACCATTCTGATGCTAGCTTTTTATTCCAGATTTATTTAATTAACAATGTAAATTCCCCAATTTTGTGATGGGATTTGAACTCCTGACCATTAGTCTTGGCCTCTGGATTACTAGTCCAGTAACATAACCACCATGCTACTGTGCAAAAATATTGTAGTCTGGTGTAGGGGCTGGAATTTAAAGTGTAAGTCAGAAATGCCACAGTTACTTCCATTTTAAAATACACACTAAATTTTAGTGGAACCAGATATTAACTGAAGACGTGCTTGCTCCAAAGTAATGCATGTATGGAAATAACAGGGTAATGAGGGCAAATATTGCTGCAGAAATTCCTCCATTTACACTAGAATAGAACCTGATTTAATTTAAGCCTTTTAAGATACCTGTATGACTTGTCAAAAGAGGAAAGTGGTTGAGATCACAACCTTTGTCTGAAATGCCAGTTTTGGCTGAAGCAATTGGAAAATAAATCATTTTTTTAAGCTGTGCTGCTGAGTGGTTTCTGCAAACTACTTTTCAGTAGTTTCAGGCAGGCAAATGTGTCTCATTCCGCCTCTCAGCACAGAGCCATTCCTTTGTATGCTGTTATAATGGAGACGGAGCAGTAGGAAGAAGTAATGCACACAGGATAAGGCTGCAGCAAAGAAAATGACCAGTGTGCCTTTCCCCTTAGTCTGCAGATCACACCGCTCCCTTGAGATTATACCAGGAGAGATTTGCTTATGGAGGCAATGGTTCATAATGCAACAGATTCCTCGGATTGCTGAGGCACCACCTTGGGAGTGGCAGTGGCTGCTCTCTCGGGATGATGATGTTTGTCCTCTCACCACTGCCACTCTACCAGTACATTTGCTGTTGCTTGTCAGCTAGCCAGCCCTGATTGCTACCACCCATTTCGAGATGGTACTGTCTGAAGCTGGGCCTCTAGGCCCAGAACTGCTCAAGGTCATCCAAGCCATCTGCAGTCTCCTCCACTGTAAGTCAACATCTTTCCGCCAGCCATGCTTCAGCCACTGGGGTAGCACTATATAGGAACACGAGGATAGGCAAAGGCACATGGAAAACGGGCGCTAATGGAATATACAAGGGTGATTAGTTGATGTTTGTATGCAATATGGCATGCTTTGATTTATAAGTTTGGTTTGAAATGTTTATTTTGTGTTGGCTTATACTTTTGCACTGTGATGGTCAGTGACGGAGGGAAAGTAAGGTGTAGGTAGGACTGATGGTGAATGGGGAATTGCAGTTACGTTTAATGGTATCGCAGTCAGATGAGTTGTTCACGGATAGCCAGGCTAGGCAGGTGCTGTCTAGTTTGCTTCTTCCTCCTCCTCCTCTGACGTATAGCTGGTGGCAAGGGCTGTGTCCTCGTGATGGTGAGGTTGTGCAGCATAAGGCAGACCGCCATGAATCTTGACATATGCTCTGACGAATACTGCAGTGCGACTCCAGAGGGGTGCAGGCAGCAGAAGCATTGTTTCTGCATGCAAGTGGTCTGCTGTATCACATTTTGTGACAGCATGGCTTACATTGTATGGATGCTGCCCACGTGTGTGGATTGTGCACCGGCATCATCGACCATGTGGTCAGTGGATGGCTTTTGTCGCCCAGTAGAGACCCTTTGGTTTGTCATGGTGGCTCAAATGCAGATAGCACAGTAGACTGTCGCAGAATGAAGGCATCATGACTGCTGCCATAATACTGTGCATTGATCTGCTTGATTCTCTGTGTATAGCTGGAACTTGAGAGAGTGAAATCCCTTTCCGTTACAGAGCATCTGAATTGGTATGCAGCGCGTGCAAAGCAACGTGCATGCGTCATTGGCACCCTGCATGATGGGGAAGCCTGCAGTCTTTGTGAAGCAGCATGTTGCTCTGCCTGCTGCTGTCTGGCATGAGAGAAAGAAATTTAATCAGCTCTCTTTGAATACAGAGCCTCAGTGAGCTCCGTTACAAAACATTGGACAGCAAACTGCGAGACGTTTCAAATATTTCCTTGAAGGCAACTGACACCTAAAGGTGCATGGCCATGGGCATCTTCGCAACCACTGGCAATTTGCTCCACACCCTGCTTTTGAGGTGGCAGTTGTGGCTGCAGCAGGCGTCGTATGTGACGCAGGTCTGGCCCATACCCCACTCCTGCGCTGTGGCGGTCACCTGAGCCATTTTCCGCTTCATCTGGGAATCTAAAATGGACCGGGTCCGGAGGGTCACGATGTTCAAATCTCTGGATAAGGGCGGGAAAAATGTACCCAACATGGCCCTCATCCTGATGACCACCTTCGTATGCGGCTGCATCAAGCTGTGTGTAGACCTCCAGTACGCAAACGCCAAGTGTCACTACGTGCTGAGGTTCTATCTGTCCCCGGTGTTGCGAAGGATGGGCCTGTTCACATTGCCGCAGAACGCTCCATGCAGTTGGGCCGTGCCGTACCACCTATCCTTCGTGGAGCAGTTTCTGCGGGAAAACACCTTTGACCACCGGTCCATCAGGCAGTGGTCTGCACGGAATATCCTCAAGGCCCTACGGGAAAAGGAGACGGTGGATCCTGTCGGATGGTTCCCCGAGCAGACCTTCAAAGTCATTTGGCGGAATGCCTCATCACCAGAACTTTCAAACAAGCACCAAGACGTAGCTTGGCTGGTGGCAAGAAGGGCCCTCCCCGTCAGATCCTTCATGCACACCCGAAGTCTCGCCCCCTCCGCACAATACCCCCGCGGTGGCTGTGGTGGGGAAGAGACGGTTGCCCACCTCCTCATGGAATGTGTCTTCGCAAAGCAGGTGTGGAAAGAGATGCAATGGTTTTTGTCGAGGTTCATCCCAAGCAGCTCTGTAACACAGGAGTCTGTGCTCTACGGGCTGTTCCCAGGGACACACACCACGACAAACATCAACTGCTGCTGGAGGAATATCAATTCGGTGAAAGACGCCCTTTGGTCTGCCAGAAACTTGCTGGTCTTCCAGTGCAAAGAGTTGTCCACGACCGAATGTTGCAGACTGGCACATTCCAAGGTCCAGGACTACGTGCTGAGGGACGCACTAAAGCTTGGGGCAGCCGCAGCAAAGGCTCAATGGGGAAAGACCACAGTGTAAGGTCCCCCCACCAAGCTGAACTGAGGGGCTGGATCCATGGGAAACCCCTCAAACTGTATCGGGAAAATGTTGTGTGCTGTAAATGTAAAAATGTATATGGCATGACAGTGAAATGGAAGGGTTGTGAGGCAACTCATGATTGTACAGAAGGAAACTGATCACCTTTGCACTGTTTGTATTTTTTGACTTGATGCTGTTTTAAACTGTTTGGGAATGTAATTTTTACAGATTTTTATGAATAAAGTATATTTTGGAAATAAAATAAAATGGTGTCTGATTTCATAGAGGATGTCCTTACTGAAATGCAGATGTCTGGCACATCATTCCTCACTGAGGTTTTGGTAGGACAATTGTTCCCTGAATACCCTGGGGAGACGTGGCTTCCTGCTGAGAACCCTTCTACCCTTCCTCCCTTGTCCAGCGACTTGTCCTGCTCACTGTCACCTCTGCTCATTCTGCAGGTCGTGCTGCATTCTAAGGGAAATGCCTACTACTGCACCCATGTCTGGGAGCATCTGATTTGTGCAGACGCCTTGAAGTCAGGACCAAGTCCCTCAGCACCTCCTACATCACTCCCTTGTAGACATTAGCAACTTTAAAGAACTTGAGAAAGCACAAGACACTTGTACAATTGTGGCAGCAGCCAGTGGAAATCAACCAGCAACTAACGTGAAAGTAATCGATGATCCTTTTAAATAGTGCTGGTGTGGAGTCCTATCTTTTGTTGAATGGGTGTTCATCCGCGTATGATTAAGAGAGGGTGTTAATTGAAGCGGCAAGGTCCATATGGCAGTACTGGTGTCAAATCCGCATGTAACCTCATGATCTGCCTACTCTGCATACTTCTGGTGGATGTTCACGGTGCATGTGCTAACACCCTTGCCAAAATAGTGTCCCACATGACTCGTACCGGGAGTGTGCGCACTCACTGCGGATGCCATTTTGGACCTCTAAGGTCACCCCGTCAGGCTCTACATATTTGAATTTTGCAGCATTATATATTTTAAAAGATAGCCTAGTGATCTTTTCTTGTCCCCCAGCCTGGTGCTGCTATCTGTTGTGACATAGGTGTGAATACATTCAATAAAAATAATTCATCTCCAGCAACTATTTCTCTTCAAAAGAATTAGTATTATGTAGTACCCTTCATGTTCTCAGGACATTCCACAGTGTTTCACAGCCAATTGATTACTTTTGAAGTGTTAAAGGCAAATGCAACAGCCAATTTGCACACAGCAAGGCCCCACAAACAGCAATGAGATAAATGACCAGATACACTGATTTAGGGGCAAATTTAGTCAGGACAGTGAAGAATTCCTTGACTCTTTAAATAGTGCCATGGGATCCCAGAGTGAGATTTAAACTCCCAACCTCTGACTCAGATATGAGAATGCTTCTATTGAGCCTGGCTCATATTTAAAGCCCTTTTCTGAGAAACTCTAATAAGATTTTTCTATATCCCTAAATATTTCTTGTGCATAAACATCCTTTTATTCCCAACATCAGAGCAATAAACATGAAATGCATACATCAAGAAGTGACGTTCATTGGTAAAGAAATGGAAAAATATTTAGGTGCAATTATTCAGAATTCATTGAAAATATCCAGTCAACATGCAGCTATTACCAACAAAGTTTTGTTTAAACCTTTGATGAAACCCACATATGGGTCTAGATTTGAGTCTTGAATTGATGAATTAGAGAAGGTTTAGATAAAAAGTGAAAAGTGTGATACTTTGACTTAGGGCTCCAGAGCTTAGGCACAAGAATCATTTCTGACACTCCAGTGGAATACTGAGGGAATGCTGCACTGTTGGAGGTGCCCTCTTTCTGATGAGATGTTGACTGAGGCCCCATCTGCCCCCTTAGGCGGATGTAAAAAATCTGATGGCACTATTTCAAAGAAGAGCCGGGGAGTAATCCCCTGTATCCTGGCTAATCTTTATCCTTCAGTCAGCATCACAAGAAAAACAAATTATCTGGTCATTATCACATTGCTGTTTGTGGGAGCTTGCAGTGCACAAATTGGCTGCTGTGTTCCCTACATTATAAGTGACTACCTTCAAAAGTACTTCATTAGCTGTAAAGTACAGGACATCCTGGGGTTGTGAAAGTCACTGTACAATTGCAAGTCTGTTTTTTTTTTCCTACCCAAAGATGACTCAAGAGTTTTTTTTTAAACTAAGAGGTCTCTGGCTTTAAAAACTGGGAGAAGGGGATTTTCTGTGAACACTGAATGCTGACTTGGTCTTTGAAGTGCAGGCTGTAAAACTTGTATCCAAGCAACCAGAAAGATGTATGACTCTGGTGACTTGGTTGTTGAAAATTTAGTTTCACTTTTGGGTTGAAAAGCCAGTTGCTGCTGGAGACCTGTGTTTGCAGACCAGAAAATGACCTCTCCCTGAAAGGAAGGCTTGTCTTTCTTGTAAAAAAGGAATCTTACATTTGAGTTGGGGCTATGTTCTGCCTGGAGAGAGGAAAAAAAAAACCCTGGAGAAGAAAAGATCTGGAGAAAGGGGAGTTGCTACACTCTGTAGAGGAACACTGCTTTGCAGAAAGGAAGCCTCGTGTTTTGGGTGTGGCAGATTGCTGTTGCCTCCTGCCTCAAGAATGAGCCCTGTTGCCTTTTGTGTTTTTTGGGAGATCCTGAAATTTCAAGAGAGTTTCTACTATTAGACTGCTACTTTAAAATTTACGAAGACCTGTTGGTACACCTTTTGCTGAGAGAGCTGATGTGATGCTTGCTGCAGACGAATTGCCTTGAACGCCTACCCATCACAGACTGTTCATTAATTTCACCTGGAGAGACTTCGAGTGGCATTTGACTATTTGATTCTAGGACACCTCACTGATCTGGAAATATCCTATTAGACTGACAACTAATTATTTTATTATTCCTAAGAAACCGTTGCAACTTAAAGCAACGTTTTAAAAACAGGTTAACCATTGGTTTTTGAATGTATGTGTGTGCATGAGGGTTAGGAAGAATAAGCAGTTATAAAATCTCTCATCGTTTAGAACTTGGTTTATTAATAAATAATTAATTTTGTTATTGTTTAAAGAAACTGGTTTGTTGTGCTTTATTCTGGGGGATAAATAAAGTGTTTAATTTGGCTGTTTTTTGGTAGGTGGGTAACTTTACTAATATGCTGCGACCTGTGGAGTAGTGGGACTGAATTAACAGTGCATTACTCCCGCCTTGGTCGTAACAAAGAGTAAGTACTATTCCACCAATACAAGTTTTTCAAGTTGATCACAAAAGTTGTTCTTGTTGCCTGTTCATGCATGTTGAATTGTAAATTATTTGTGCTATGGAGTCATGCCCACTGGAAAAGAAGTTAAAATCAAAACTGTTTCTCCACTGGTTCCTTACAAATGATAGAGTAACTTATGCTATCAGTTTGAGCTTGATTTGATTCCAAATGATGTGTGAATCCACAGCACCATTTCCAAATCTCACACTGTTTAAGGCCATATTGTATGAGTTGATCTGCCTTGATTCAGTTTGTGTTGTATTCTCATTCTCTTCCCTATTTCCAAGCTTTTGGATCAATAAAAAAAGAAAGATTTGCATTTATATTGGGCCTTTCATGACCACTGGACGTCTCAAAGTGCTTTACAGCCAATGAAGTACTTTTTTTTGAAGTGTCATCAGTGTTGTAATGCAGGAAATGTGAACAATTTGGCTTGTTTACGATAAGTGGTTGCTTTTAGTGTATGATTTCAGCATGGGTTACCTGCTAAATTAGTAGTGGATGTACCAGTATTGTGAAGCTGGAAAATAATGCGTTTGTGCTTTGCTGGAACAGCAGATTTACATAGAATTTACAGCACAGAAACAGGGCACTCGACCTAACTGGTCTATGCTCACCATTGATTTCAATGGAGAATAAAATTGGGCAGGGTGTAAAATGGGCATTTGACCCAAACCTGTTGGGCGGGTTACATTAAAAGCAGTATTTATATCTTGCTTTTCCCGATATCATGTGCCAGTGCCAACGTATCCAACCTCTAGGAGGTGTATAACCTGTGGTGATTGTGCCTCTGGTTTTCTCTTGCACCTGTGGCCAAATGACTTGTCTTTGCTTTATGTCTTAAAGGCAATACAGTAAACATTGGAAACTGATAGTATCCTGACATCCTCATACTGTCAAGCTATGTGATGTTGCGTTGAACAAGAAACAAGCCAAAGAAGAAGTGCAGTAAAAGAGCTTTAAAGCTTTTATTAACTTGTTTTTCAATATATTCTCACATGATGATTCAATAAATCTCACATCCCACAGTTGTTGGAATTTAGGAAGCATTCCTGATACTTTAGTTACTTGCGAAACCTGCAGGAGATTTTCTCTGTGATGATGGGTTACATCATGCACCTGTCCTGTCTGTGCAAGACCTTTACATTGCTAACAGTTTTAATGGGTGTGGAGGATGGCAATGTTTATTACAGAAAATGCAGCTTTCTGAATATCTTGCAACCTGAAATGTGCAAACGTAAACATTATCTATGATTTTGTTTCTTTCAGTGAGGAGCAGGTACCTGTGGATCTTGTCCAAAGGGGCGACATTGTTAAGGTGGTCCCTGGTGGCAAGTTTCCTGTGGATGGAAAAGTAATAGAAGGTTCTTCCATGGCAGATGAATCTCTCATTACAGGTATGTTTTGGTCCTCTTTGTTTAAAGTATACCAGAGTTACTATGTCTCTTGCAATGTGTTCCTTTTAAAGATGCCAAATCATTATGGGGGTAATTTTCCCCAGATACTTTAATTAAAAACCACCTGAATAGGAATAAAGAACTCGTTGCTGAGGATTTGAAGTGGTACATAAACCCATGCTCAACTTTCACGATTGACTTGCTGCTGGAGATTTGAAGAGGGCTTTTGATACACATCGCGGGACTTTCTGGGATACCTTGTCAGGACTTTACCAACATCTTTTCCAAGGAAAAGCAAAATACTGCCGATGCTGGAAATCTGAAACAAAAGCAGAAAATGCTGGAAATTATCAGCAGGTCAGGCAGCATCTGTGGAGAGAGAAGCAGAGTTAGTATTTCAGGTCTGTGATGAAAGGCCTCACCTGCTGTGTATTTCCAATATTTTCTGTTTTTGTTTCATTTATTCCAAGGACTTCACCTGAAGGGAGGGAGGGAGTTCTGTGCGATGCTACCTTATTGACACCCTTATATGAGTCACGAAGAGAAAGGGAGTACTTGGTTATGAGCACTTGCTAGGTGTTTCCCAAAGTTTGGAGGAGGAATGGGAGAAGGACGAGGTCAGGCAGAGCAAGACAAACTACTGAGGGAGAGAGAGAGAGAAGGAGGCAAGATAAGCTCCTTCCCCTCCACACATATAGGACATCCTCCCTCCTCTGGACCTCTTCCACCAGGACCTCCAGTGTCATGTCAGAGAACCTGCCCACCCTTTCCTTCCGTACCTGAGCCACCCTGAAACATTCTGTTGTGTGTCAGCCAGCACACTGCCCATCTTCAGTAGAAGTAGACACATGGAGGCAACATATACCGCTCCATGAAAATTGCTTCTAATCAGTGCTTGAGTGCTAAACCTGCAGATGTCTTTTTTAACACCTCCAGGCAAGTTCAAATCATGATAATCATCAATTAGCCCCAAACTTGCAGGCTAAAACCAGATTTTCAAACAGGCTTTTGTTATTAACACAGCATCCACTTAGTGTTCATTTTCAACTTTCACCAAAATATGTCAAGAAATAATAACATAAAACAGGCAAATTAATTAAATAAGGACATCTGGGTCAATTGGAACTTTCAAGACTGAGATCAGTAGATATTTGTAAGGTATGTATATCAAGGTATATGGGGCTAAGGCAGGTAAATGGAGTTGAGGTACAGGTCTGCCATGATATGCACAAGGGCTCTGAATGGCTGTTTCCTGTTCCTATATTTTTTTGAAAATTGCACCATCATATGAAACATTTTAAATGAAAAGTAACCTGTCCAGTTTTTCAATGTTCCAAGAACCATCTCCACTGTAGAGATAGTCTGCTATTGTTTAGAAGTTTCTTAATTTGAAGTCCTGGATAATGTGGATAAATAGAAGTGCTGCTATGCTAATTTAGTGCAATTACTTAATTAAATTTTCGACAGTTCATATTTTGGTTGGGGGGGTGGGTGGGTGGCAAAATGACTTTAACTAACCTGGAGTAGAGAGTATCTTGCATAAATTTCTGTGATTATGCAGCACTTCCATTAAACAGTGTTCAAATCACACGCAACTTCCACAGTGCGGACTGCGACACCGACCACTCCCTGGTGTGCAGCAAGGTTAGACTCAGACCAAAGAAGTTGCATCATTCCAAGCAGAAGGGCCACCCGCACATCAACACGAGCAGAATTTCTCATCCACAGCTGTTTCAAAAATTTCTAAATTCACTTGTAACAGCCCTTCAAAACACTCCCACAGGGGATGCTGAGACCAAGTGGGCCCACATCAGAGACGCCATCTATGAGTCAGCTTTGACCACCTACGGCAAAAGTGCGAAGAGAAATGCAGACTGGTTTCAATCTCATAATGAAGAGCTGGAACCTGTCATAGCTGCTAAGTGCATTGCACTGTTGAACTACAAAAAAGCCCCCAGCGAGTTAACATCCGAAGCACTTAAAGCAGCCAGAAGCACTGCACAAAGAACAGCCAGGCGCTGCGCAAACGACTACTGGCAACACCTGTGCAGTCATATTCAGCTGGCCTCAGACACCGGAAACATCAGAGGAATGTATGATGGCATTAAGAGAACTCTTGGGCCAACCATCAAGAAGATCGCCCCCCTCAAATTTAAATCAGGGGACATAATCACTGACCAACACAAACAAATGGACCTCTGGGTTGAGCATTACCTAGAACTGTACTCCAGGGAGAATGTTGTCACTGAGACTGCCCTCAATGCAGCCCAGCCTCTACCAGTCATGGATGAGCTGGACATACAGCCAACAAAATCGGAACTCAGTGATGCCATTGATTCTCTAGCCAGCGGAAAAGCCCCTGGGAAGGACAGCATTACCCCTGAAATTATCAAGAGTGCCAAGCCTGCTATACTCTCAGCACTACATGAACTGCTATGCCTGTGCTGGGACGAGGGAGCAGTACCTCAGGACATGCGCGATGCCAATATCATCACCCTCTATAAAAACAAAGGTGACTGCGGTGACTGCAACAGCTACCGTGGAATCTCCCTGCTCAGCATAGTGAGGAAAGTCTTTGCTCGAGTCGCTCTAAACAGGCTCCAGAAGCTGGCCGAGCACGTCTACCCTGAGGCACAGTGTGGCTTTCGTGCAGAGAGATCGACCGTTGGCATGCTGTTCTCCCTTCGTCAGATACAGGAGAAATGCCGCGAGCAACAGATGCCCCTCTACATTGCTTTCATTGATCTCACCAAAGCCTTTGACCTCGTCAGTAGAATTGGTCTCTTCAGACTACTAGAAAAGATTGGATGTCCACCAAAGCTACTAAGTATCATCACCTCATTCCATGACAATATGAAAGGCACAATGCAACATGGCGGCTCCTCATCAGACCCCTTTCCTATCCTGAGTGGCGTGAAACAGGGCTGTGTTCTCGCACCTACACTGTTTGGGATTTTCTTCTCCCTGCTGCTTTCACATGCGTTCAAGTCTTCAGAAGAAGGAATTTTCTTCCACACAAGATCAGATGGCAGGTTGTTCAACCTTGCCTGTCTAAGAGCGAAGTCCAAAGTACGGAAAGTCCTCATCAGGGAACTCCTCTTTGCTGACGATGCTGCTTTAACATCTCACACTGAAGAGTGCCTGCAGAGTCTCATCGAAAGGTTTGCGGCTGCCTGCAATGAATTTGGCCTAACCATCAGCCTCATAAAAACGAACATCATGGGGCAGGATGTCAGAAATGCTCCATCCATCAATATTGGCGACCACGCTCTGGAAGTGGTTCAAGAGTTCACCTACCTAGGCTCAACAATTACCAGTAACCTGTCTCTAAATGCAGAAATCAACAAGCGCGTGGGAAAGGCTTCCACTGCTATGTCCAGACTGGCCAAGAGAGTGTGGGAAAATGGCGCACTGACACGGAACACAAAAGTCCGAGTGTTTCAAGCCTGTGTCCTCAGTACCTTGCTCTATGGCAGCGAGGCGTGGACAACGTATGTCAGCCAAGAGCGAAGTCTCAATTCGTTCCATCTTCGCTGCCTCCAGAGAATACTTGGCATCAGGTGGCAGGAGTCCAACACAGAAGTCCTCGAGGCGGCCAACATCCCCAGCTTATACACACTACTGAGTCAGCGGCGCTTGAGATGGCTTGGCCATGTGAGCCGCATGGAAGATGGCAGGATCCCCAAAGACACATTGTACAGCGAGCTCGCCACTGGTATCAGACCCACCGGCCGTCCATGTCTCTGCTTTAAAGACGTCTGCAAACGCGACATGAAGTCCTGTGACATTGATCACAAGTCGT
The DNA here is from genome assembly GCF_036365525.1 of Heterodontus francisci. Taxonomy (NCBI): domain Eukaryota; kingdom Metazoa; phylum Chordata; class Chondrichthyes; order Heterodontiformes; family Heterodontidae; genus Heterodontus; species Heterodontus francisci. The sequence goes on along the minus strand of NC_090376.1, from coordinate 30,795,214 downwards.
GGGAGTCAGTTGCCAGCGTTCGCCAGAGCTGGCGGGCAGCCATAAAGGCGGGGCTAAAGTGTGGCGAGTCGAAGAGACTTGGCAGTTGGCAGGAAAAAAGACAAAAGCGCAAGGGGAGAGCCAACTGTGTAACAGCCCCGACAAACAAATTTTTCTGCAGCACCTGTGGAAGAGCCTGTCACTCCAGAATTGGCCTTTATAGCCACTCCAGGCGCTGCTCCACACACCACTGACCACCTCCAGGCGCTTACCCATTGTCTCTCGAGATAAGGAGGCCAAAGAAGAATGCAGCACTTCCATTAAGCGTGAGATTTAGTACGTAGAGCATAGTACATTATTCAACCTACTCAACTATTTTGAAGATTATTAGGGCAGATATTTATTTTGTTAACATATCAATCTACAGATTTGTTCAATAAACTGGCCTCTAGATATAGCTTAGTATTTCATTAGTTTAGTTTAGTTTAGAGATACAGCACTGAAACAGGTCCTTCGGCCCACCGAGTCTGTGCCGACCATCAACCACCCATTTATACTAATCCTACACTAATCCCATATTCCTACCACATCCCCACCTGTCCCTATATATTTCCCAACCACCTACCTATACTAGGGGCAATTTATAATGGCCAATTAACCTATCAACCTGCAAGTCTTTGGCATGTGGGAGGAAACCGGAGCACCCGGAGGAAACCCACGCAGACACAGGGAGAACTTGCAAACTCCGCACAGGCAGTACCCAGAATCGAACCCGGGTCTCTGGAGCTGTGAGGCTGCGGTGCTAACCACTGCGCCACTGTGCCGCCCTTTGCAAGTAATAGCTACAAAATGACAGGAAACTTTCAGTATGTAATCGATAATATCCCCAAATCCTCCTGTCTAATTCTTGCTAATGAAGACCTCTTCATAATTTCTGGTTCCAATGCACATTTTCTTATATTCCCCTCCATTAAAATTCATCTGCCATTTTTCAACCTATCTTTTACAGCTGAGGGACAGTCAAACAGAGCAAGAACAATACAGTGTCTTGAGACGTCGGCCTTATTAAGAACACAAGATAATTATGGGTGAAGACCATTTGTCTCATCTTAATTAATCCATCCAGAAAGATACAAATGTTCTCTCCCATCCCCTACACACCCCCCCCCCCCCCCCCCCCCACACACACACACACACTATTGCAGTGCCCAGTTGTGTCTCCATGATTCTGCCGTTTTGTCTCTACGGCACAGAAGAAAGCCATTTAGCTCATCGAGTCCATGCTGGCTCTCTCTAAAGCAGTCCAGTCATTCCCAGTCCCCTGCTCTATCCCTGTAGCCCTGCAAGTTTATTTCCCTTGAGTACACATCCAGTTTTCTTTTGAAATCATTGATCGTCTCCCTTTGCATCACCCTCGTAGGCAGCAGTTCCAGGACATTACCACTCACTGCGTTAAAAAAGTTCTTCCTCCCTTCCCCCCTGCATCTCCTGCCTAAAATCGTAAATCTGTGTCCCCTATTCTTTGTGCTATCAGCTAATGTGGACATCTCTTTGTCTAAATCTGTCACAACCTTGTACACGTCTATCAAATCTCTTTTGCTCCAAGGAGAACAACCCCAGCTTTTCCGACCTAACCTTGTAGCTAAAATAGCTCATCCCTGGAATTATTCTGGTAAATCTGTCTGCACCCTGTCAAGAAGTCTCACATCCTTCCTAAAATGTGGTGACTAGAACTGGACACAATAATCTAGTTGTGGCCTAACCAGAACTTTATAAAGGTTCAAATAACTTCCCTGCTTTTGTACTCAATACCCCTATTTATGAAGCCCAAGATCCCATATGCTTTGCTAACTACTCTGTCAATATGTCCTGTCACCTTCAATGATCTATGTACATGAACCCCCAGGTCCCTCTGTTCCTGCACACTCTTCAGAACTGTGCCATTAAATCTGTATTGCCTTTCTCTATACCTTCTGCCAAAATGCATCACCTCACACTTCTCTGTATTAAATTCCATCTGCTACTTGTCTGCCCATTCTGCTGGCCTGTCTGTATCCTGTTGCAGCCGATTGGTATCATTCTCACTCTTTGCCACACCTCCAAGTGTGGTATCATTGGCAAATTTTTGAAATTTTACTCTGTATTATAATGTCCAAGTCATTTATATGTATCAAGAAAAGCAGTGGTCCTACCACTGAATATTGGGGAACACCACTGTCTACCATCCTCCAGTCTGAAAAGCAACCATTAACCACTACTCTCTGTTTTCTGTTCTTAAGCCAATTTTTTATCCAAACTGACACTGACATTTCTATTCCATGAGCCTCAATTTTGGTAACCAGCATTTATAGTGGTACTTTGTCAAGCGCTTTCTTAAAATCCATATAGATAACATCCATTGCATTCCCTTGATCAATCTTCTCTGTTACTTCATCAAAAAGTTCAATTAGATTAGTCAAGCACAATCTGCCTTTTACAAATCCATACTGGCTCTCCTTAATTAAGTCAAACTTCTCCAAGTGCCTATTAACTTTTCCCTGATTCTTCTTTCTAAAACTTTACCCACCGCTGATGTTAAACTGACCAGCCTGTGTACATTGAATAAGGGTGCCATCTTCCTCGAATCAAAGGAAGATTGGAAGATTATGCAAGTTCTTCTGCTGTCTCCACTCCCACTTCCTTTAGCAACCAGGTGATTTATTCACTCTAATCTTAGGCAGGATGTACTGGAATGACTGGCTATCGGTGCTCACCCCATCCATCACCTCTACCATCTCCGCTTCTACCCATATTATGTCGGCATACTCTTAGTAAACACAGGTACAAAGCACTGATTAAGTATTCTAGCCTTGCCCTGCGCCGCTAAGCATATATCACCCTCTTTGTCCCTAAGAGGACCTATACCACCTCTTACTATCTGCTTACTATTTAGATGCTGGTAAAAGATTTTTGGTTCTCTTTTATGTTAACTGCCATTCTATTCTCATATTCTCTCTTTGCCAGTCTTATTTTCCTCTACATTTCCCCGTTCAACTTAGTTTATTTGGTCTGGTTCATAACAGCAACAACTTAGATTTATATACTGCCTTTAACATAACAAAACGTCCCAAGGCACTTCAGAGGAAAAGTATGACACCAAGCCACAAAAGGAAATATTAGGTCAGATAACGAAAAGCTTGGTCAGAGGTATATTTTAAGGAGTGTCTAAAAGGAGGAAAGTGAGGTAGAGAAGTATAGGGGTGGTATTCCAGAGCTTAGGGCCTAAGCAACTGAAGACACGGCTACCAATGGTGGAGATATTAAAATCAGGGATCTACAAGAGGCCAGAATTAGAGGAACACCGATACCTTGGAGAATTGTGGGGCTGGAGGAGATTACTGAGATAGGGAGGGGCAAGGCCATGGAGGGATTTGAAAACAAGGATGAGAATTTTAAAATCAAGACATTGCCTGATCAGGAGCCAATGTAGGTCAGCGAGCATAGGGACCTGGTACAAGTTAGGCAGCAGAGTTTTGGATGACCTCAAGTTTACGGAGTGTAGCATGAGGGGGACCAGCCAGGAGTGCATTGAAATAGTCAAGTCTAGAGGTAATGAAGGCATGAGTGCTTGAAGATTTCACCTGACATGTATCATACACCCTCCTTTTTTTGTTTCATTATGTCCTCTATTTCCCTCGTCATCAGTATGCCCTGTAAAGCCTGGCTTGGGTACAAAATTAAAACCGGACCTGGGCCTGATTTGACCACAGCCAACCCGGACCCGACCCGGATCCGAGTCCTTCAATTATTTTTCATGCCCGACCCGACCTGAAAATATCAAACACTGACCCGAAAATATCAAACATGTTATATTGGTACAGAAAAAAAATCACGTCAAAACGTAGGTTCAAAAGAAAACAATACAAACAAAACCTAACTGTAGTTGGGTTTGCTCGGGTTCAGGTTGGGTAGCTAGGCTTTAATGCCCTGGCTTTGGTTCCCCTGCTTTTCACCCTTGTTAGAATGTACCTTGTTCGCCTGTATTTGAAACATCTCCTCCTTAAAGATCACCCATTGTTCAGTGACAGATTTTCCTGCCAATCTTTGGTTCCATTTTACTCTGGCTAGGTCTCCTCTCATTCCATTGAAGTTAGCCTTCTTCCAATTTAGAAGTTCTACTTCAGATTGTTCCTTGCTCTTCTCCATTGCTAATATAAACCTTATGATACAATGATTGCTCTTAACCCAAGTGTTCTCCCACAAACACTTGGTCCACTTGGCCCATCTCATTCCCCAGCACCAGATCCAGCAATACCTCCTTCCTACTTGGACTGAGAATGTATTGGTAAAGGTAGAACTCCTGAATGCATATCAGAAATTCCTCCCCCTCCATATCTTTACTCTAACACTATCCCAATCAATATTTGGGTAATTAAAGTCCCCCCAATATCACCACTCTATAGCTCATGCAGATTTGCTCCTCTATCTCTCTCACTATTTGGAGGCCCTTAGAATACTCCCAGTAGCATCACCATACTCTTTTTTTGCTTCGAAACTCTAACCTTGCCAGCTCAATGACATCCTCTCTTTCTAACATTTCAATGTTTTCCCTAATTACTGCCACCCCACCTTCCTTTTTAACTTCCCTGTCCTTTCTGAACACTTTGAATATTAAACACCCAGTTCTCACCAATTTAAGTCCGGTTTTCTTTATTACCACTACATCATATTTCCACACGGCTATTCGTGTTAGTAGCTCACCACCCTTACCACACTTTGTGCATTCACATACTGTATTTTTATTTCTCGTAGGCCTTCTTAGTCTGCTCCTATCTAATATGGTACCACTCCCTTCTCTAATACTATTCAACACTTTCACTTTGTACATGTTATTCCTCTTTTCTACTTCTATATGCTACTGCCCATCCCCCTGCCAGTTTAGTTTAAACCCTCCCCAACCACACGAGTGAACCTCCCCGTGAGGACATCGATCCAGTCCTGTTGGGGTACAACCCATCCCTTTTTGAATAGGTATCTCCTGCCCCAGAACTGGTCCCAATGCCCCAAGAATCTGAAGCCCTCCTTCCTGCACCATGCCTCATTGTCCCTATCTTCCTATTTCTACTCTCACTAGCACGTGGCACTGGGATTAATCCAGAGATTACAAGCTTTGAGATCCTATTTTTTAAACTTCCTTCCTAGCTCCCTTCCTCCCATCAACATCCTGTGTGTTACCATTGACCAGAAATGTAACTGGACCAGCCATATAAATACTGTAAGTACAAGGGCAGATCAGAGGCTGGGAATTCTCCGGCGGGTATCTCACCACCTGACTGCACAATGCCAGTCCACCATCTACAAGGCACAAGTCATTAGCGTGATGGAATACTCTCCACTTGCCTGGATGAGTGCAGCTCCAAAAACACTCAAGAAGCCCAACACTATCCAGGACAAAGCCTGCTGCTTGATCGGCACCCCTTCCACCACCTTAAACATTCACTCCCTCCACCACTGGTGCACAGTGGCAGTAGTATGTACCATCTGCAACTTGCACTGCAGCAACTCACCAAGGCTTCTTCAACAGCACCTTCCAAATCCACGACCTTTACCACCTAGAAAGACAAGGGCAGCAGATGCATGGGAACTACCTGCGAGTTCTTCTCCAAGCCACACACCATCCTCACTTGGAACTATATTGCCGTTCCTTCACTGTCGGTGGGTCAAAAGCCTGGAACTCCCATCCTAACAGCGCTATGGGTGTAGCTACCCCACATGGACTGCAGCGATTCAAGAAGGCGGCTCACCATCACCTTCTCCAGGGTAATTAAGGATGGGCAATAAATGCTGTCCTAGTCAGCGATGCCCACATCCTGTGATTGAATAAAAAATAAATGCTGCCCTTGCCAATGCTTCTCACATCCCATGAACAAATCTTTTTTTTTAAAAAAGCTCCTGAAAATCTGATCATAGTCGCTCAATAGCTGCCCTCTTTATGTCGTTGGTACTGATGTGTACCACAACTTCTGACTCACTCACCGCAGCAGAATATTCTGCACCCTCTCTGTGATGTTCTTTACCCTGGCACCAGGGAGGCAACGCACCATGTGAGACTCACAATGATGGTTACAGAAATGCCTGTACTCCTAACTATAGAATCTGCTATAAAGACTGCATTGCTACTCTTTGCTGTTCTCTCCTGTGTAGCTCCTTGTCCGTTGGTGCCACGGACTGGACTGCACTCCTTCAAGGTGTCGTCACTCCCAGTAGCCTCCAATGCTGAGTACTGGTTAGAGAGTCACACTTCCTGCCACCTCCTACTCTTCCACATGGCCACCCATCCACTGTCTTGAACTCTTCCTGCCTGTGGGGACATTCCATACCCTGGAATGTATGATCCAGAAAACACTCATTCTCCCTGATGCTATGCTGAAATCCTACAAGTATGGTTCCCCCAAGACACATGAAGTGTCCTGAGGCTCCCACATGGCGCCTGAATTGCAAGCAACTGGTCTCAGCTGCCATGGTGTAAAAATGTAGCTACTACCTTGTATAAACTATTAATTTTAATTAATGCATCTAGACCAGCTATGTGCTAATGCTGTTATACTTATCCCAATTGAAATTTTAATTATTAGTTCAGCTAGCTAAGCTGTAAATTTAATGCAGTACTTTGTAGTTTTCTGGTACTAATTTAAACCACTGCCCTAATTTAGAGAGAAAAAGAAAACCCTTAAAACTCACCAACAAATCACCTACCTGCTGTCTTGTGACGTTCCTCCATGCTTTGCGCTCTTCCCCCCTCTAATTTATCAGCCGGCCCTGCTGCTGCTTCCAATCAGGTACACACTGTTCCTCTGCTCTGATTTATTAGCCACCGCTGATCTTGATTTGTGTGAACAAATATTTCCTGATATCTAGAATTTACTTTTTGCTCATTTGAACCTGTGTTCCTTTGCGCTACTCTTGCATATTCGAGATAAACATTTTTCAAAGCCTGAATAATTTCATCTGATTCTATAAGCTCACCTCTCAGATGACTCTTTTCTAAGGTGGAAAGCCCAAGTGTCTCCAGTCTTTCCTCATAACTCGTGGCAAACTGATCTTCCCTGAGCTGCCTCCCACACTTGAATGTCTTTCTGATTTCTTGACAACCAGTACTGGAAAGGACTGATGATTGTTCAGCTTATTTTATGTTATGGCTTTGGCTTGACATTGCTCTTAAATATGTGTAGTCTACGAGGATAGCATATGGAAGTAAGACCACAGGTTCTGTTTCTGTGCTGTATAACTCTATGACTCTGTTCCCACAATACACAATTAATTTTCTGATTTTGTTCTTACAGGAGAGCCTATGCCAGTTGTAAAAAGAGCAGGAAATACAGTGATTGCTGGTTCTATTAATGCACAGGGTTCTCTGCTTATTCAAGCTACCCATGTTGGTCCAGAAACAACATTGTCACAAATTGTTAAGCTGGTAGAAGAAGCACAGACATCAAAGGTAGATCTGCCATCCTTGCATTGTGCAATTAAAGAACATTTACATTTGTGCATACATCAACAATAGTTTTAAGAGTGCCATTAATTTGTAATAGACTTGTAGAATTATAATGAAATTTTAGAACAAGGTACTTTTCAAAAGTACTTTTCAGACTGATGTTTGGCAATAAAAACAAGAAACCCTTCCCCTCCCTCCCAGAACCGTGACAGGGCTCCCCTTGTCCTCACTTTCCACCCCATCAGCCTCCATATCCAAAGGATCATCCTCCGCCATTTCCGCCACCTCCAGCGTGATGCCACTACCAAACGCAACTTCCCCTCCCTTCCCCTGTCAACATTCCGAAGGGACCGTTCCCTCCGCGACACCCTGGTCCACTCATCCATTACCCCCACCACCTCGTCCCCATCCCAGGGCACCTTCCCCTGCAATCGCAGGAGGTGTAATACCTGCCCATTTACCTCCTCTCTCCTCACTATCCCAGACCCCAAACACTCCTTTCAGATGAAGCAGCAATTTACTTGTACTTCTTTCAATGTTGTATACTGTATTTGCTGCTCACAATGTGGTCTCCTCTACATTGGGGAGACCAAGCACAGACTGGGTGACCGCTTTGCGGAACACCTCCGCTCAGTCCGTAAGCAGGACCCTGAGCTTCCGGTTGCTTGCCATTTCAACACTCCCCCCTGCTCTCATGCTCACATCTCTGTCCTGGGATTGCTGCAGTGTTCCAGTGAACATCAACGCAAGCTCGAGGAACAGAATCTCATCTACTGATTTAGGCACACTACAGCCTGCCGGACTGAACATTGAGTTCAATAATTTCAGACAGCCCCCCATTTTACTTTCATTTTTAGTTATTTTTTTACATTTTTTACAATTTTTTTTTTGCATTTATTTCATTTCATCTTAGTTTGATCAGTTTGCTTACCCACTGTTTTTTTTCATGTTTGCACTTGCTGCTGTTCAATATTCAGTCCGTTAACACATCTGTACTAATGCTTTGTCTTTCAACACACCATTAACATATTGTTTGCCTTTGCTCCATGACCTTTTGGTCAGCTATGTGGCCTTGTCCAATCTACACCTTCTCCTTTGTTATCTCTTGCCCCACCCCCACCTCACTTGCTTATAACCTGTGACATTTTTAATATTTGTCAGTTCCGAAGGAGGGTCACGGACCCGAAACGTTAACTCTGCTTCTCTTTCCACAGATGCTGCCAGACCTGCTGAGTGGTTCCAGCATTTCTTGTTTTTATTTCAGATTTCCAGCATCCGCAGTATTTTGCTTTTATTTTGATGTTTGGCAATGTCATTTTCTCAAAATGGAGGGAAAAGATGACCAAACTGGATAGAATCATTGGAGATAATTTTCATCTTTGCTGCTCAGGAGTGAATTACCCATCCATTATAGAACCCGCTCGATTTTCATTTCCAATGCAAGTTCTATAATGAGTGGCAATCCACCATTGTAAAACAAATGTCTGATCTGCTTTGCTATGAAAGTGTTGAAGGTTTTAATTCAAAGCATTAATGTGCATGAAGTTGGACATCATTACAATCATTTTCCAGGTAGAAACAAAAGTGCAGTGAGGTCCAATTTAGGGAGTCAGCATTGGAAAAGTGTCCGATACAATATGGGTTCAAGCATTCAATAGGTGTTCCTGATAACATCCTGGTTAACCTCCTCTGTACCCTTTCTAATGCCTTTACATCTTTCTTGAAGTTTGGTGCCCAGAATTGCCCACAGTATTCCAGCTGAGGCATAACCAATGATTTACAAAGTTCTAGTTGATCTCTTTGCCTTTATATTCTATTCCACTATTTGTAAAAGCAAGTAACCTATATGTTTTTTAACCACCTTATCAACTTGCCCTGCCACTTTAAGGGTTTGTGTATATAAACATCAAGCCTGTGAAAGCTTTCCAAAATTGTGCAATTTATAGTATACTGCGTTTCCATATTGAGCCTCCCAAAGTGTATCACTTCACACTTGTCCACACTGAACTCCATCTACCATGCTTCTGTGCATTTCACCATCCTGTCGGTCATTCTGAAGCCTATAACTACCTGATGATTTACTAGTTTGCCATTTTTGCCTCATCTACAAGCTTTATAATGTTGCTCTCTACACTTGAGTCTCGTTCGTTTATAAAAATTGCAAAAAATAATAGGCTCAAAAATGACCCTTGGGGAATGCCACTGCAAACTACCTTCCAGTCTGAAGAACATCCATCCACCACCAATGACCCTTCTAAATTTTCTTTGTTGTGTGCAATCTGTTTATTTAAAGGCATAGTACCTTAAACATTTTTTTTACATGTCCCCGCACATGTGTGTACCTTAAAGGGGACAGCTTGTGAGTGACCTGCACAGCCGTACACACGCGTAGGTTAAAAGGAGCATTGTCCACCACCACCACCCTTTGCTTCCTTGCTCTGAGCCGGGGTTTGTTGGAGGCCTGATTTAGGGTGGGGGGAGTGGGTGCAGGTGGTTGGCATCAGAAGCCTAGGAATGCATTCGGAGGTGGGGTGGGGTGGTGTGGTGTGGTGGAGTGGTTTCAGTGGCCGAGGAGGGTGGGAAAAAGATTGGTGACTTGCTGGGGAATGTCGTGGGCTGGAGGAGTGGGTGTGGGGTGGTTCCAGGTGTAAAGGAACTTGCCTCCTGGATCTGGCACCCCTTGCCTGGATGTAGCTTCCGGGTATCCTAAGGCTCAGAAAACCTTGGCAACCACAGTTAAAGCTGAGAAACCTCATTCTTATATTTGAAGTGTAAAGCAGCTTTCTTGGAGCAGGTTGGTTGCCTGCCACCTTCCCCCCTCAGTTAAAGCTGGAATTGGGTGGGTTGGAGTGGGTTTGGGTCGGGATTCTGATTTTTAAAACTTTAACCACCCACCCGCCCCCAAACCCGCTCTTTTGTGGTTAAAATTAGCCTCTATGTGTTTTAAATAGCACATCATTTATCCTAATTTTTAACTCTAATATCCTATCTCAAAATGTTTCTATGAAATGAAAACAATGCAGAAAATGTAAAAAATCCCTTCTTACCTGTATGGATCACTGAAAAACAAAATACTGTTAAAAATTGCCAAAGACTGCTTTTTTTTAAACTAAGGAATTTGTTTAAAATAATGATATGGACAGTTTACGCAAATTGGAGCAAGCTACAGGTTACAGTGAAGATGTTTAGATTATTTTGATGTTTCCAGCACTGCATTAATTGTTTGAAACCCCTATCCTAGTACATTATAAGTTGCTTCACCATTACTAATTTGGGGGGGGGGGGGAGGGTGAAGAGAGAAATGAAAGGTAAAACAAGGGGGGGGGGAAAGAACTGGTTTCTATAGAAATCTGTGGTAATATCATTTTTAATTTGCTTTTCATTTTATGAAGCTAATGAAATAGGTTTTGACTTTTACAGGCTCCAATTCAACAGTTTGCTGACAAATTGAGTGGATATTTTGTTCCATTTATTGTTGGTATTTCTGTGGCTACACTGACTGTCTGGATTATCGTTGGTTTTACAAACTTTGATGCCATGAAAAAGTACTTGTCAGTAAGTAGTAGTGAAATGCTTGCAATACCTATCAGTGTGGAGTAATAGGCTCTGAGGCTTTGTGGAACTTTTTATGTAAAGGCAAAGCAAACGTTATCTTGTATATGTTTCAGACAATGCGTGTTTTAATGGTGCTTTTTACAAATCAGATGTTTACAATTGAAAACTATAAGGAAATTAGCTGCAGCTAGATGTATGGGACAGGAAACAGTTTTTAAAGCACTAATGCGGCTTAATAATTTATTTTAAAAGTATAGGTATTTACCACCCACCTAACATAAGTAAGTGTGGTGAGGAAATGGAGAGAGAATTGTTCCTCTTAAATTGCACTGCACTGTTTAGCACTTCTCCAGGAAGAGGACTGGAAGGCTTCCAGCCCATAGCAGTCAACTGTTTGCTACTCAGAAGTAAAGTGAGCAGACTTGCAGTCCAGTTTTACCTCCTGCCTTTGGGGAAGCTTTTGTCTCCACTCGTCACTTCTCGCTGGCAGCCAGGCTGAAATTATCTACAAGAAATAGTGAATGCCCACTTCCATTCACATGGTGTGACTTAATCCTAGGCTGCTGGCAGGTCCAAGGAAACTCCCATCTCCTTGGGCTGTCTGGTTTTGTAAGTTTACAATTCAAGCCCTGCAATGCTGACATAAATTCTGATCTTATAGTAATAAAGATACTCAGATATCAGAAGTAAGTTTATTACCATAATAATAAATACGTAAATTAGGCACTTGCAAAGAATCTTTTTTTTAAGACTTAGTTTTACTGTTTTTTTTTACTTAATCTAAGCCAGCCTTTGCTTTCTCTGCCTTATATATTTTTCTGAAAAAGATCATTTTTACCTGGCCCACTCCAAACTTTACTGCATACTGCAGGTTGGTAATTAAGCACAGTACTGAAGAAGTGCTGCGCTGTCAGAGGTGCCTGGCCAACGTTCGTCCTGCAACTGACATCTGAAACAAATGATCTGGTTGTTTGATTCATTGCTATTTGTGGGACCTTGCTGTGTTCAAATGAGCTGCTGCCTTTCCTATAACAGTGACTGCACCTCTTTTGATCCCTTTGGGACATCCTGAGGTTGTGAAAAGTGCAGTATAAATGTAAGTTTGTTCTTCCTGACTCCCACTGTCAATATTTGGAGGAGGATTAACTTTCAATAATCTGGGTTTCATTGGTGGGAAATTGGCTGTTTCTCAGCAAATCAAAAGACTGGTTTATTAAGAATGGTATAATCTCTTCAGTGGCATGTAAAAAATGAGTTAACAACAAAGTGATCTCTGCCGATTGAGTATGCTTCTATACTACTGCCTTACAGTGGTCAGTTGAGTAAGCTCAGTCACAGAACTGTAATACTTTCTATTTCATATTCCCTATGCAAAGGTAATATTGTGTTGAAGTATAATCTCCCAGTAATATTAACAGCCTGGGGCACTTTATTATAAACTGCTATCACGAGGTGTTCAGAATTGGCTAGTTTTTCATGCTCGTCAGAGTTATGCAGCACAGAATGAAACCCTTCGGCCTATCGTGTCCATGCCGACCATCATCACCTATCCTAATCCCATTTTCCAGCATTTGGCCCGTAGCCTTGTATGCTATGGCGTTTCAAGTGCTCATCTAAATACTTTTTAAATGTTGTGAGGGTTCCTGCCTCTACCACCCCTTCAGGCAGTGTGCTCCAGATTCCAACCACCCTCTGGGTGAAAAATTTTTTCCTCCAATCCCCTCTAAACCTCCTGCCCCTTACCTTAAATCTGGTTATTGACACCTCTGCTAATGGAAAACGTTTCTTCCTTTCTACCCTATCTATGCCCCTCATAATTTTGTATACCTCAATCAGGTCCCCCCTCAGCCTTCTCTGCTCTAAGGAAAACAACCGTAGGCTATCCAGTCTCTCTTCATAGCTGAAATGCTCCAGCCCAGCCCACATGCTGGCGAATCTCCTCTGCACCCTCTCCAGTGCAATCACATCCTTCCTATAGTGTGGCGACCAGAACTGTACACAGTACTCCAGCTGTGGCCTAACTAGTGTTTTATACAGCTCCATCATAACCTCCCTGCTTTTATATTCTATGCCTCGGCTAATAAAGACAAGTAGCCCATATGCTTTCCTAACCACCTTATCTACCTGTGCTGCTGCCTTCAGTGATCTATGGACAAGTACACCAAGGTCCCTCTGACCTTCTGTACTTCCTAGGGTCCTACCATCCATTATATATTCCCTTGCCTTGTTAGTCCTCCCAAAATGCATCACCTCACACTTCTCAGGATTAAATTCCATTTGCCACAGCTCCGCCCATCTTACCTGCCCATCTATATCATCTTGTAATCTAAGGCTTTCCTCCTCAGTATTTAAGACACCACCAATTTTTGTGTCATCTATGAACTTACTGATCATACCTCCTATATTCACGTCTAAATCATTAATGTACACTACAAACAGCAAGGGTCCTAGCACCGATCGCTGCGGTACACCACTGGTCACAGGCTTCCAATCGCAAAAACAACCCTCAACCATCGCCCTCTGCCTCCTGCCACTAAGCGAATTTTGGATCCAATTTTCCCAATTGCCCTGGATCCCAGGGGCGCTTACCTTCTTATCCAAACTCCCATGCGGGATCTTATCAAAAGCCTTACTGAAATCCATGTGGATTACATCAACTGCTTTACCCTTATTTACACACCTAGTCACCTCAAAAAATTCAATCAAGTTTGTTAGACATGATCTCCCCCTGACAAAGCTATGCTGACTATCCTTGATTAATCCCTGCCTCTCCAAGTGGAGATTAATCCTTTCGCTCAGAATTTTTTCCAATGGTTTCCCTACCACTGGTGTTAGACTCACTGGCCTATAATTACCTGGTTTATCCCTGCTACCCTTTTTGAATAATGGTACCACATTTGCTGTCCTCCAGTCCTCTCACCTCTCCTGTGGCCAGAGAGGATTTGAAAATTTGTGTCAGAGTCCCTGCAATCTCCTCTCTTGCCTCACAGCAGCCTGGGATACATCTCATCTAGGCCTGGGGATTTATCCACTTTAAAGCTCGCTAAAACAGCTAATACCTCCTCCCTTTCAATGTTAATTTGTTCAAGTATATCACAGTCCCCCTCCCTGATCGCTACACCTACATCGTCCTTCTCCATAGTGAACACAGATGAAAAGATGTTGACCCTTGAACTCTTTTCTTTTTAGGACCACAGCAAATATATTCCTAAAGCTGAGCTGATTGTCAGATTCGCATTTCAGACTTCTATTACGGTGTTGTCTATTGCATGCCCCTGTTCCCTGGGACTGGCTACACCTACAGCTGTGATGGTGGGTACAGGTGTTGGTGCTCAAAATGGCATTCTCATCAAAGGTGGAGAACCGCTAGAGATGGCACACAAGGTTAGTGACTATAAAGGGATTTAGTAAGAAAAGCCACCATAGTAAGTTATATATTTTTCACTAGAAGCATCAGATCAGATTGGCTATCAAAATGCTAGCCCAGTGTAACCATCAAAAGAGTATGAAATGTGTCAATATTGAAAGGGGGAAGTTGTAGGGCTGTGGGGAAAGAGCAGGGAAGTGGGATTAATTGGATAGCTCTTTCAAAGACCCAGCACAGGTATGATGCGCCAGTTGGACTCCTTCTGCGATGTAACATTCTGTGATTCATTGATTATCTTTTTTAAAGTCTTCTTTCTTAGCAAAAGAAACGGCAATGATGTTTTTCATATAAGCAAAAGGAGGTAGGGACAGCTCTCACCCAGGAGTCTATTCATTATGTATGGATTTGGGTAGTGTATGCTTGCAGGCTATTTGTCTATAGCAGGCATCAAAACTAAGCCAACTTTGCATTCTTCTGATGCTCTGCATACTTACTTTGAAGCAGGTCTCAATGGAACATGATCATGAGGGGAAACTGATATTTTGCTGTATTCTTGCGCCAGGGGCACTGAGGAATTTACCAGTGCTGCCATCACCTGACCAGCATCGACCCCTTAACTCAACATAATTTTATTTCAATAATGAGCTAGAAGTTTAATTTGTGGAATAACTGCACAACATTTTTTTTAAATGTACAGTTTGGTTGTGTTTGGAGCAGAGAGTTCAGCATTTGTGTTGCAAAATGGAATACAAATTTTATCATATATCTGCTTAAATAACAACTTTCCTACACTTTGGCAATTGGTGGGAAATTACATTTAAAAAATGATAACCTGCAGTTGATGGCTTTGATTATTTCACTGAAGTGATAAAAGCTTTTGTGTCTCTAGATAAAAGTGGTGATGTTTGACAAGACTGGAACTATTACACATGGTGTTCCAAAGGTAATGAGGGTTCTAATACTGGTAGATGTAGCTGTTCTGCCAATGAAGAAATTGCTTGCAGTTGTTGGTACTGCAGAAGCTAGCAGTGAGCATCCTCTTGGAAGTGCTGTGGCCAAATATTGCAAAGAAGTAAGTCATTTTCTTTCACTACTTCTCTGTTTCTCAGTCCACTCTATGTTTCATACTAAAATCCCCATGTATTATGATATACCATAGGCCTGGATTTCACAATGGGAATTAAGTAGCACAAAGTTCTGCTCATCTGATTCCTGCGAGACAGTGTTTAACTCAGGAATTTGGTAAGTGGGAATTCGGTGCAGTGAGGGAGGAGGTGCTGGTTTGGTCTTTTACAGAACAAACAGTGATTCAAGAAAGGGAGCTGGAGACAGTGAGACCTGAGAACTGAAGCCCAGAGGCATTAATTAGGGAGCAGGTAGTTGATTGGTTGGTGAGTTTTAATGTTTTTTTTGCCTTTCTAAACTAGGGCAGTAGTTTAAGTATTGTATTAAATTGGTAGCTTAACTAGTTAAACTACTTAATATAACTACAAATTATCAGTGATATCTCTAAACTTGAAATCTAATTAGTTAAATAAAACACAATAGAAATGGCAGGGCAGGTGATGTGTTGCAGCTGTAGCATGTGGGAAATGGTGGACACCAGTGTGAACCACAGGAACTACATCTGCAGTAAGTGACTGCAGCTCGAGCAACTTCAGCTCAGAGTTGATGAGCTGGATTCCGAGCTTCGGACACTGAGATGCATCAGGGAGGGTGAAAGTTACCTGGACACTTTCAGGAGGCAGTCACACCCCATGGGTTAAGTACTTCAGATTTAGTCCGTGGTCAGGGACAGGAGGATATGAGGCAGGTATGGGGATCTAAAGATAGTAATGGAGGCGCCTTAGTCCTTGCACTTTCCCAACAGGTTCGAGGTTCTTGCAGCTTGTGCAGACGAGAGCAGGGACTACAGGGAGGATGAGCAAACTGACCACAGCACCATAGAGCAGGGGCCATTCAAGTGGGGGGGAGGGGAGTGAAAGGGAATGTAGTAGTAGTGGACAGTATATTGTAAACCGTGGTGCGGAGTCAACTCCCCCTTGGCCCCTTTATTCCCTTCACCTACTTCATCCTGGCCGTCATGTGGGACTAAGTCCTCTTAATTCAGGCTCAGGCTGGGTGTTTGGGATATCAGGGTTACAGGAGAGCCACCCTCCACCTAATCCACCGGCTACGGTTATTGGCTTAGTACAAAGAAGAGGAAACTCAGTCCTTTCCTTAACTAACAATTTACTTTATTCACGTTGTTGTACAATGTAAGAATAAGGCTTATACACTTGGTTAGACAAAAGCATGCAACTCAAATTGGGTTATACAGTTAATAACAAAGCTAGCTAGAATCGATAAGCACACCCACTAGGTTCCTCTGACCTTCCCTTGACCTAGTCACAGAAAACAAAGGATAATACCCGAAAAAGGGGAGAGCTGGCACTGGCCAGGCGTTCCATTCTCTCTCTCTTTTACGTCGTCGCCGCGTTGCTCACGCAGCGTCTTCCACTTCCACGATGGTTGGTCTCCGGAGTTTCTCGCTGGCTCTATACCTGAGATTCTCCATACTTATTCTCTTTCTTATCTCTTTGAGCTGTGCTGTTTCTTTCCGGTTGGTTTAGGCCTGCTCACCTCATTCGTATCTTCTCCTTATTGGCCCAGGCCCAAAGACCCCAGTAACACACCGTGTCCAAATAAGGCTCTATACCTGTGATCTCTCCTTTGTCGTCACATAAATTAATTAGTTCTAACTGGTTTTTACCAGTACAGGCCTGTGTCTGAGCTCAGGTTACTTCAGTTCATGAACTATCCAGCAGTTTGTAACAGATTCTGTACTTCTTGCAGCCCCTGGCCAACAATAGTTAGAGGGTCAGATACTGTTCTCTGCAGCCGAGAGCATGAGTCCCAAAGGCTGTGTTGCCTGCCTGGTGTCTGGATTACGGACATCTCCTTGGGGCTGGAGAGGAATGTGGAGTGGGAGGGGAAGGATCCAATTGCCGTGGTCCATGTGGGTGCCAACAACATAGCTAGCACTAAGAAAGAGGTTCTGCTGAAGGAGTATGAGCAGCTACGAGCTAAATTAAAAAACAGAACCACAAAGATAGTAATCTCTGGACTTTCAACCTGAGCCGCAAGCTAATTGGTATAGGTTAAATAAGATCAGAGAGTTGAATAAGTGGCTCAGAGATTGTTGTGGGAGAAATAGGTTTTGATTCATGGGGCACTGGCACCAATACTGGGGAAAGAGGGAGCTATACCGTTGGGATGGCCTTCACCTGAACCATGCTGGGGCCAGTTTTCTGGCGAATTGTATAACTAGGACTGTAGAGAGAGCTTTAAGCTAAATGCGGTGAGGGGACATTTAGAAAGTTAACGAGAAAGAGCGAGGCATTAGTGCAGGGTAGCAATACGGGTAATAATAATCAGAGTGTGACAAACATAATAATGAACCAGCAGCGTTTGTAACAAGATGGATGAATTGATAGCACAAATAGAAATAAATGATCATGATATGATAGCCATTACAGAGAGCTGGTGGCAAGGTGACCAAGGCTAGGAACTAAATATTCAAGGATATTTGACATCTCAAAGATAGCAAGAAAGGAAAAGGAGGGTGTGGTAGCTCTGTTTATAAAGGATGAAATCAGTACAGTAGTGAGAAATTACCTTGGTTCAGAAGACCAAGATGTAGACTCAGTTTGGGTGGAGATAAGAAATAGCAAAAAGGAAGTTACTGGTGGGCGCAGTTTATAGGCCCCCTAACAGTAGTTACACTGTAGGGCAGACTATAAATCAAGAAACAATGGGGGCTAGTAGGACAAATACTGCATTAATTGTGGCTAATTTTAATCTTCAGATAGATTAGACTAATCAAATTGGCAAAGGTAGCCTGCAGGATGAGCTCATCGAATGTATTAAGTACAGTTTCTTAGAACAATACATTCTGGAACCAACCCAGGAGCAGGCCATTTTAGACTTGGTAATATGTAATGAGGCAGGATTAATAAATGACATCAGAGTAAAGGCTCCTCTCGCGAAGAGTGATCATAATATGATAGAATTTCACACTCAGTTTGAGGGTGAGAAATGTGGTTCCATAACTAGTGTCTTAAACTTAAATAAAGGCAATTACAAGGGTATGAAGACAGAGTTGGCGAAAGTGGACGGGGAAAATAGGTTAAAAGGTAAGACGGTAGAGAAGCAGTGGCAAACATTTAAGGCGATATTTCATAACTCAACAAAAATAAATCCCATTGAGACAGAAAGATGCTACGAGAAGGCTGCACCATCCGTGGTAAACTAAGGAAGTTAAGGATGGTATCAAATTGAAAGAAAAGGCGTACAATGCTGCGAAGATTGGTGGTAGGCCAGAAGTTGGGAAAATTTTAGAATCAGCAGAGGATGACTAAAGAAAAGACAAATGAGAGTAGGAGAGTAAACTAGCAAGAAATATAAAAAAAGACACTCAAAGCTTCTACAAATATATAAAAAGAGAATAGTTCAAGTGTTGGTCCCTTAGAGAATGAAACTGGGGAATTAATAATGGAAATGGCAGAGACTTTGAAGAAGTGTATTGTATCTGTCTTCACAGTCGAAGATACAAAAAACATCCCAAGAATAGCAAAAAATCAAGAGGCAAAAGGGAGGAACTTAAGACAATCACTATCGTTAGAGAAAAGGTACTAGGAAAACTAATGGAACTAAAGGCTGACAAGTCCCCTGGACCTGATGGCCTGCATCCTAGGGTCTTAAAAGAAGTGGCTGCAGAGATTCTGGATGCATTGGTTGTAAGCTTCCAAAATTCCCTAGGTTCTGGAAACGTTCTAGCGGATTGGTGAACTGAAAATGTAACACCTCTTCAAGAAAGTGGGGGGTAACAGAAAGCAGGAAGCTATAGGCCAGTTAGTCTAATCTGTAAGTGGGAAAATGCTAGAATCTGTTATTAAGGAAGCAGTAGCATGACATTTAGAAAATCATAATGCAATCAGGTAGAGTCGATATGGTTTTATGAAAGGAAAATCGTGTTTGACAAAAGAGATCTTTGAGGATGTAACAAGCAAGGTGGATAAAGGGGAACCAGTAGATATAGTGTATTTGGATTTCAAAAAGGTATTCAATAAGGTGCCACCTAAAAAGGTTACTACACACTATAAGAGCTCATGATTTTGGGGGTAACGTTAGCATGGAAGGAGGATTAGCTAACTAACAAAACCAAGTTGGGATAAATGGGTCATGTTCAGGTTGGCAAATTCTAACTAGTGGAGTGGCACAGGGATCAGTTCTGGGGCCCCAACTATTTACGATTTATATTGATGACTTTTTGAAGGGACTGAGTGTATTGTAGCCAAATTTGCTGCCGATACAAAGGTAGGAAAGCAAGTTGTGAGGACACAAAGTGCCTGCAAAGAGATATAGATAGGTTAAGTGAGTGGGCAAAAATTAGGCAGATGGAGTATAATGTGGGAAAATGTGGTTGTCTACTTTGGCAGGAAGATTCGAAAAGCATAATATTATTTACATGGAGACTGCAGAATGCTGCGGTACAGAGGGATATGGGTGTGCTTGTACATGAATCACAAAAAGTTAACATGCAGGTATAGCACATTATTAGGAAGGCAGATGGAATGTTGGCATATATTGCAAGGGATATGGCATATAAATGTAGGGAAGTCTGTACTGTGCAGGGCATTGATCTCCTTAAGGAGGGATATACTTGCATTGGAAGCAGTTCAGAGAAGGTTCACTAGGCTGATTTCTCGGATGAAGGTTGAGCAGGTTGGGCCTATACTCATTGGAGTTTAGAAGAATGAGAGGTTATTTTATTGAAGCATTTAAGATTCTGAGGGGGCTTGATGAACTAAGGTAATGCCAGATTGTTCTTTCAACAAGCAATTACCTCCTTCAATTCCCCTCCCCAATTCCCCCCTTCTCCATCTTCATCTCCAATGTGAAGTGTGAGGAACTTCAATTTTTCACACCTTTTTTCATAACTATAATCACTCATTCCTGATGTAATTCTAATAATCTTTGATTTACCCTTTAACTGGTACTAATATCGTTGTTCCCCGATGAGGACTTTCCGTACTTTGGTCTTCGCTCTTAGACGGGCAAGGTTGAACAACCTGCCACCTGATCTTGCGTGGAGGAAAATTCCTTCTTAAGACTTGAACGCATGTGAGAGCAGCATATGAGACCAAAGTACGGAAAGTCCTCATCAGGGAACTTCTCTTTGCTGACAATGCTGCATTAACATCTCACACTGAAGAGTGTCTGCAGAATCTCATCGACAGTTTTGCAGCTGCCTGCAATGAATTTGGCCTAACCATCAGCCTCAAGAAAACGAACATCGTGGGACAGGACGTCAGAAATGCTCCATCCATCAATATCGGCGACCACGCTCTGGAAGTGGTTCAAGAGTTCACCTACCTAGGCTCAACTATCACCAGTAACCTGTCTCTAGATGCAGAAATCAACAAGCGCATGGGAAAGGCTTCCACTGCTATGTCCAGACTGGCCAAGAGAGTGTGGGAAAATGGCGCACTGACACGGAACACAAAAGTCCATGTGTATCAAGCCTGTGTCCTCAGTACCTTGCTCTACGGCAGTGAGGCCTGGACAACGTATGTCAGCCAAGAGCGAAGTCTCAATTCATTCCATCTTCGCTGCCTCCGGAGAATCCTCGGCATCAGGTGGCAGGACCGTTTCTCCAACACAGAAGTCCTCGAGGCGGCCAACATCCCCAGCTTATACACCCTACTGAGTCAGCGGCGCTTGAGATGGCTTGGCCATGTGAGCCACATGGAAGATGGCAGGATCCCCAAGGACACATTGTACAGCGAGCTCGCCACTGGTATCAGACCCACCGGCCGTCCAAGTCTCCGCTTTAAAGACGTCTGCAAACGCGACATGAAGTCCTGTAACATTGATCACAAGTCGTGGGAGTCAGTTGCCAGCGATCGCCAGAGCTGGCGGGCAGCCATAAAGGCGGGGCTAAAGTGTGGCAAGTCGAAGAGACTTAGCAGTTGGCAGGAACAAAGGCAGAAGCGCAAGGGGAGAGCCAACTGCGAAACAGCCCTGACAACCAATTTTATCTGCAGCACCTGTGGAAGAGTCTGTCACTCTAGAAGCGGCCTTTATGGCCACTCCAGGCGCTGCTCCACAAACAACTGACCACCTCCAGGCGCTTACCCATTGTCTCCCGAGACAAGGAGGCCAAAGAAGAAGAAGAAAAATATCTTAGTATAGTGGGTTTTACAGAATTGCGTGGAATACTTCAGTTGTGGCTGAAATTATGGGCTGGATTTTACAGCCCCCTTCCGATGTTGGGGGTTGTGTCGGGGTGGGTGCCAGAAAATGCATCCGGCAGACACTGGGGAGGCCCAGCCTGATATTGCTGGGGGCAGCGAGGCCTTGTGGTGGCCCCGCCGCCGTTCAGTAACGGAAGGCAAATTTAAATATTCAAAAAAATGTTAATGAAAGAATTAATCACTTATCCGCTCCTGCCGTCTGTCCCAGAGCGATATTGCTGCCAGTGGCTGGCACTCCTGCACCTTCGGATACCCATCCGGGGATCCGATGCGGGACACTGGTGAGGAGGGAGAGGCAGGTAGGTAGTTCAGTGCGGTGGGGGAGGGGGAGCGGTGTCAGAGTGATTTGATTGATATACGGCATGGTGGGAAGGGGTAAAGATTAAAGTTTGTGAACTTTGGCAGGGTGGAGAGGGGAAGTTAAGGTATGTATTTTGGGGGAGTGAGCGGGCAAGGAATGAATTGTTTGGTTATTGAGGGGATGGGAGGAGGGGCTAGAAACATTTATTTAAATTTTTTGAATAAATTCTAACAATATTTCTTTAAAAATTCAAATTAAGTGAAAAGGCTCAAAGCCCTTTGAAAATAGAGTCGCCGTCTCCGCAGTGGTGCTGAGAATGCCCTGCTTGCCCCCTCCACATCATGGGAGGAGTGAGGGACGGGGTGGTGGTGGTGGTCCGCCCTGGCTATTTAAATGAACCGCTGCGTTTAATATCGCGGCAGCTCCGCAACGAGCGCCCTCAGCAGTGGACATGTAAAATTCAGCCCTATATCTTGTTCAATATCAGCATCTTTTCCTTGCTCTTATATTGAATATCTGTATGTATTAAATACAGAATCCCATTTACATTTATATAGCCCATTCTACTTGCACTCATCATTAATAATCTATGGATCTGCACACCTATTTTTTCACCATGTTAAGGTACTTACTGTTCAAGGCAAATTTTCACTGTTCATTTCCCCCAGTTTACCACTATAAACCTGTCTCTTCAACTGTACGTGCCTTTGGTCACCTCCCTGAATCATCTACTATTCCTTACATCTGTTCCTCCTCCATGAAGCATCATTGGGATTTTTCTACCTTAAATATGTATTATAAATGTTATTGGTAGTAGTGTAGTAGTTCAGGAAAGTTTAAGTATTCTGTGTTATGTTGATAATTATCTTGAGGTGAAGCGTTTCTGCCTGTTTCAGGAACTTGGCACAGATGTTCTTGGATACTGCACTGATTTTCAGTCTGTGCCAGGCTGTGGCATCAGCTGCAAAGTTACTAATGTTGAAACAATTCTGATGAAAAGTGAACAGAGTCTCAACAAACGACGTGAACAGAACACAAATTTGTTGCAGCTTAGTGACTCTCAAGGTGTAAATACAGTGCGCTTCCAGACCAGTACACCAGAAGGTAAATATTTTGCTTCTAAATGTTTGTTACTATCTATTTAAGTAAAGTCAGATTTACAAACAATTGGATAATATCTTTTGATTAACTTTATTTGATGAGCATTTGGTTCCAAATATTTTGAACTTCTAATAATTTTTATCAATGAAAGCATTTGGAAAAATGTAGGGATCCTTGCCATTGTTCTACCTCGCAAAAAGCAACCAAATGGTGTAATACGTGAAAGGACCCACAGTTTGGTACTAACAACCACAACAACAAATACTTATGTTTAACGTAATAAAAACCCACAAGTTGCTTCACAGGAGCATTATAAAACAAAATAAGACACTGGGCCACAGAGAAGATGGTAAAAGGGGGGGGGTGTGGCATTGTTAATCAAGGAGAGTATTACAGCGGCAGAAAGGACGTTTGAGGACTCGTCTACTGAGGTAGTATGGGCCGAGGTTAGAAACAGGAGAGGAGAGGTCACCCTGTTGGGAGTTTTCTATAGACCTCCGAATAGTTCCAGAGATGTAGAGGAAAGGATAGCGAAGATAATTCTCGAAAGGAGCGAGAGTAACAGGGTAGTTGTTATGGGGGACTTTAACTTTCCAAATATCGACTGGAAATACTATAGTTCGAGTACTTTAGATGGGTCAGTTTTTGTCCAGTGTGTGCAGGAGGGTTTTCTGACACAGAATGTAGACAGGCCAACCAGGGGCGATGCCACATTGGATTTGATACTGGGTAATGCACCCGGCCAGGTGTTAGATTTAGATGGAGGTGAGCACTTGGGTGATAGTGATCACAAATCGGTTAGGTTTACCTTAGCGATGGGCAGGGACAGGTATATACTGCAGGGCAAGAATTATAGCTGGGGGAAAGGAAATTATGATGCGATTAGGCAAGATTTAGGATGCGTAGGATGGGGAAGGAAACTGCAGGGGATGGGCTCAATCGAAATGTGGAGCTTATTCAGGGAGCAGCTACTGCGTGTCCTTGATAAGTATGTACCTGTGAGGCAGGGAGGAAGTTGTCGAGCGAGGGAGCCATGGTTTACGAAAGAAGTTGAAGCGCTTGTCAAGAGGAAGAAGAAGGCTTATGTTAGGATGAGACGTGAAGGCTCAGTTAGGGCGCTTGAGAGTTACAAGCTAGCCAGGAAGGATCTAAAGGGATAGCTAAGAAGAGCGAGGAGAGGACACGAGAAGTCATTGGCGGATAGGATCAAGGAAAACCCTAAGGCTTTCTATAGGTATATCAGGAATAAAAGAATGACTAGAGTTAGATTAGGGCCAATCAAGGATAGTAGTGGGAAGTTGTGTGTGGAATCAGAGGAGATAGGGGAAGCGTTAAATGAATATTTTTCGTCAGTATTTACAGTAGAGAAAGAAAATGTTGTCGAGGAGAATACTGAGATACAGACTACTAGGCTAGATGGGACTGAGGTTCACAAGGAGGAGGTGTTAGCAATTTTGGAAAGTGTGAAAATAGATAAGTCCCCTGGGCCAGATGGAATTTATCCTAGGATTCTCTGGGAAGCCAGGGAGGAGATTGCAGAGCCTTTGTCCTTGATCTTTATGTCATCATTGTCGACAGGAATAGTGCCGGAAGACTGGAGGATAGCAAATGTTGTCCCCTTGTTCAAGAAGGGGAGTAGAGACAGCCCTGGTAATTATAGACCTGTGAGCCTTACTTCGGTTGTGGGTAAAATGTTGGAAAAGGTTATAAGAGACAGGATTTATAATCATCTTGAAAAGAATAAGTTCATTAGAGATAGTCAGCACGGTTTTGTGAAGGGTAGGTCGTGCCTCACAAACCTTATTGAGTTTTTTGAGAAGGCGACCAAACAGGTGGATGAGGGTAAAGCCGTGGATGTGGTGTATATGGATTTCAGTAAGGCGTTTGTTAAGGTTCCCCACGGTAGGCTATTGCAGAAAATACGTAAGTATGGGATTGAAGGTGATTTAGTGCTTTGGATCAGAAATTGGCTAGCTGAAAGAAGACAGAGGGTGATGGTTGATGGCAAATGTTCATCCTGGAGTTTAGTTACTAGTGGTGTACCACAAGGATCTGTTTTGGGGCCACTGCTGTTTGTCATTTTTATAAATGACCTGGATGAGGGTGTAGAAGGGTGGGTTAGTAAATTTGCGGATGACACGAAGGTCGGTGGAGTTGTGGATAGTGCCGAAGGATGTTGTAGGGTACAGAGGGACATAGATAGGCTGCAGAGCTGGGCTGAAAGATGGCAAATGGAGTTTAATGCGGAAAAGTGTGATGTGATTCACTTTGGAAGGAGTAACAGGAATGCAGAGTACTGGGCTAATGGGAAGATTCTTGGTAGTGTACATGAGCAGAGAGATCTTGGTGTGCAGGTACATAAATCCCTGAAAGTTGCCACCCAGGTTAATAGGGCTGTTAAGAAGGCATATGGTGTGTTAGCTTTTATTAGTAGGGGGATCGAGTTTCGGAGCCACGAGGTCATGCTGCAGCTGTACAAAACTCTGGTGCGGCCGCACCTGGAGTATTGCGTGCAGTTCTGGTCACCGCATTATAGGAAGGATGTGGAAGCTTTGGAAAAGGTGCAGAGGAGATTTACTAGGATGTTGCCTGGTATGGAGGGAAGGTCTTACGAGGGAAGGCTGAGGGACTTGAGGTTGTTTTCATTGGAGAGAAGGAGGAGGAGAGGTGACTTAATAGAGACATATAAGATAATCAGAGGGTTAGATAGGGTGGATAGTGAGAGTCTTTTTCCTCAGATGGTGATGGCAAACACGAGGGGACATAGCTTTAAGTTGAGGGATGATAGATATAGGACAGATGTCAGAGGTAGTTTCTTTACACAGAGAGTAGTAGGGGCGTGGAACGCCCTGCCTGCAACAGTAGTAGACTCGCCAACTCTAAGGGCATTTAAGTGGTCATTGGATAGACACATGGATGAAAATGGAATAGTGTAGGTCAGATGATTTCACAGGTCGGCGCAACATCGAGGGCCAAAGGGCCTGCACTGCGCTGTAATGTTCTATGTTCTATAAGGAGATATTAAGTCAGATGACCAAAAGCTAGGTTTTAAGGAGTATCTTAAAAGAGGAAAGTGAGGTGGCGTGGTATAGAGAAG
The DNA here is from genome assembly GCF_036365525.1 of Heterodontus francisci. Lineage (NCBI taxonomy): Eukaryota > Metazoa > Chordata > Chondrichthyes > Heterodontiformes > Heterodontidae > Heterodontus > Heterodontus francisci. Next base: position 30,769,042 of record NC_090376.1, on the reverse strand, counting down.
GTATTCCAGAGCTTAGGTCCTCGGCAACTGAAGGCGTGGCCACCAATGATGGAGTGGTTAAAATCGAGGATGCTCAAGAGACCAGAATTAGAAGAACACAGATAGCTCAGCAAGTTGTAGAGCTGGAGGAGATTACAGAGATAGGGAGGGGTGAAGCCATGGAGAGATTTGAAAAGAAGGATGACAGTTTTAAAATCAAGATATTGTTTGACTGGGAGCCAGGATAGGTCAGCAAGCACATGGGTGATGGGTGAACTGGACTTGGTGCGAGTCCAGACATGGGCAATAAGGTTTTTGATGACCTCAAGTTTATGGAGAGTAGAATGTGGAATACCAATCAGGAGTGCATTGGAATAGTCAAGTCTATAGGTAACAAAGGCAAGAATAAGGGTTTCAGCAGCAGATGAGCTGAGACAGTGGCAAAGTCAGGCGATATTATGGAGGTAGAAATATGCGGTCTTTGTGATGGCGCGAATATGAGGTCAGAAGCTTATCTTGGGGTCAAATGTGTCACCAAGGTTGCAAACAGACTGGTTTAATCTCAGACTGTTGCCAGGGAGAGAGATGGAGTAAGTAGCTAGGGAGTGGAGTTTGGAGTGGGGACCCAAAATGATGGCTTCAGTCTTCCCAATATTTAATTGGAGGATTACTAAAATGCACAAATTTGCTGAAGTCTCCCTCAAAATGTCTACAAGGAATAAGTATAGTGAGAAATAGAAGTGCAATATTCTAAATCTTCCCTCTAATTTTGTTTGTCATTGTACTATTAGTATCACATTCTTGACATGCTTTTGAAATAAATGGCTTTTGAATAATTGAGCAATTTATTTTAAGACTAATAAATTAATTCCACAAGCGTTTTGCCATTTTCAGGTGCAGTGGCTTCTCAGGTCTACTCTGTGTTAATTGGAAACCGGGAATGGATGACACGTAATGGTTTACATCTCAGAAATGATGTTGATGAGGCCATGGCTAATCATGAAATGAAAGGCCAAACAGCAGTGTTGGTGGCCATTGATGGTAAAGTTCATGCAATTAAAGTCCCTCCTCTGAACTGTCATAATGTAATTAGATCTAACTCCAGGACTGTGCCCCATTGCGAATACTGGGTGTAAACCAAGGTAAATGGCAACAACTCCAACTCTGGAGAAATAGTAAGTACTGGTGAAGCTACAACATAGGACTTACATGCATGCTAAAGAGCAGATGCAGCATGCTATAGACAGAGCTAAATAATCCCACAACCAACAGATCAAATCAAAGCTCTGCAATCCTGCCACATCCAGTTGTGAATTGTGGTAGGAGGAAGAGGCTTCACAAACATTCCCACCCTCCAATGATGGCAGAGCCCAGAACGTCAGTGCAAAAGACAAGGCTGAAGCATTTTCAACCACCTTCAGCCAGATGTGCCAGGTGCATGATCCATCTCAGCCATCTCCTGAGGTCCCCAGTATCACAGATGTCAGCCTTCAGCCAATCCAATTCACTCCACGTGATACCAAGAAATGGCTGAGCGCACTGGATACAGCGAAGGCTATGGGCCCTGACAACATCCCAGCTGTAGTGCTGAAGACTTGAGCTCCAGAGCTAGAGGTGCCCCTAGCCTAGCTGTTAAAACACTGGCATCTACCCAACAAAATGGAAAATTGCCCAATTATGTCCTGTTCACAAAAAGCAGGACAAATCAAATCCATCCAGTCACCGCCCCATCAGTGTACTCTCGATCATCAGCATAGTGATGGAAGGTGTCGTTGACAGTGCTATCACTTATTTGGCAATAACCTGCTCACTGATGCTCCGTTTGGGTTCTGCCAGGGCCACTTGGCACCAAACCTCATAACAGTCTTGGTCCAAACATGGACAAAAGAACTGAATTCCAGAGGTGAGGTGAGAGTGACTGCCCTTCGCATCAAGGCAGCATTTGACCAAGTGAGACATGAAGGATCCCTTGTAAAATTGAAGTCAATGGGAATTGGGGGGGCAGGGGAAACACCACTGTCTGGAGTCATATCTAGCACAGGTTGTGGTTGTTGGAGGCCAAACATCTTAGCCCCATGTCATTGCTACATGAATTCCTCAGAGCTGTGTCCTAGGCCCAACTACCTTCAACAGCTTCACTGATTATCTTCCCTCCATCATAAGCTCAGAAGTGGGGATGTTCACTGATGATTGCAGTGTTCAGTTCCATTTACAACTCCTCAGATAACAAAGCAGCCCATGCCTATATGGAGCAAGATCTGGACAACATTCAGGCTTTTTTTTAATTCATTCATGGGATGTGGGTGTCACTGGCTATGCCAGCATTTATTGCCCATTCCTAATTGCCCTTGAGAAGATGGAGGTGAGCTGCCCTTTTGAACCGCTGCAGTCCATTTGGGGTCGGTAGACCCACAGTGCTGTTAGGAAGGGAGTTCCAGGATTTTGACCAAGCGACAGTGAAGGAATGGCGATATAGTTCCAAGTCAGGATGGTGTGTGTCTTGGACGGGAACTTGCAGGTGGTGGTGTTCCCATGTATTTGCTGCCCTTGTCCTTCTAGTTGGTAGAGGTCACGGGTTTGGAAGGTGCTGTCTAAGGAGCCTTGGTGCATTGCTGCAGTGCATCTTGTAGATGGTACACACTGCTGCTACTGTGCGTCGGTGGTGGAGGGAGTGAATGTTTGTCGATGGTGTGCCAATCAAGCGGGCTGCTTTGTCCTGGATGGTGTCGAGCTTCTTGAGTGTTGTTGGAGCTGCACCCATCCAGGCAAGTGGAGAGTATTCCATCACACTCCTGACTTGTGCCTTGTAGATGGTGGACAGGCTTTGGGGAGTCAGGAGATGAGTTACTCGCCTCAGGATTCCTAGCCTCTGACCTGCTCTTGTAGCCACGGTATTTATATGGCTACTCCAGTTCAGTTTCTGGTCAACGGTAGCCCCTAGGATGTTGATAGTGGGGGATTCAGCAATGGTAATGCCGTTGAATGTCAAGGGAAGATGGTTAGATTCTCTCTTGTTGGAGATGGTCATTGCCTGGCACTTATGTGGTGCGAATGTTACTTGCCACTTATCAGCCCAAGCTTGGATATTGTTCAGGTCTTGCCGCATTTCTACACGGACTGCCTCAGTATCTGAGGAGTCACGAATGGTGCTGAACATTGTGCAATCATCAGCGAACACCCCCACTTCTGACCTTATGATTGAAGGAAGGTCATTGATGAAGCAGCTGAAGATGGTTGGGCCTAGGACACTACCCTGAGGAATACCTGCAGTAACGTCCTGGAGCTCAGATGATTGACCTCCATCAACCACAAGCATCTTCCTTTGCGCTAGGTATGACTTCAGCCAGTGGAGTGTTTTCCCCCTGATTCCCATTGACCTCAGTTTTGCTAGGGCTCCTTGATGCCGTAATTGGTCAAATGCTGCCTTGATGTCAAGGGCAGTCACTCTCACCTCACCTCTTGAGATCAGCTCTTTTGTCCATGTTTGAACCAAGGCTGTAATGAGGTCAGGAGCTGAGTGGCCCTGGCGGAACCCAAACTGAGCGTCACTGAGCAGGTTCTTGCTAAGCAAGTGCCGCTTGATGGCACTGTTGATGACACCTTCCGTCACTTTACTGATTGAGAGTAGGCTGATGGGGCTGTAATTGGCCGGGTTGGACTTGTCCTGCTTTTTGTGTACAGGACATATCTGGGCAATTTTCCACATTGCAGGGTAGATGCCAGTGTTATAGCTGTACTGGAACAGCTTGGCTAGGGGCGCAGCAAGTTCTGGAGCACAGGTCTTCAGTGCTATTGCGGAATATTGTCAGGGCCCATAGCTTTTGCAGTATCCAGTGCCTTCAGTCGTTTCTATTTATCACGCGGAGTGAATCGAATTGGCTGCAGTCTGGCATCTGTGATGCTGGGGACTTCAGGAGGAGGCCGAGATGGATCATCAACTCGGCACTTCTGGCTGAAGATTGTTGCAAATGCTTCAGCCTTATCTTTCGCACTGATGTGCTGGGCTCCCCCATCATTGAGGGTGGGGATATTTGTGGAGCCACCTCCTCCAGTTAGTTGTTTAATTGTCCACCACCATTCACGGCTGGATGTGGCAGGACTGCAGAGCTTAGATCGGATCCGTTGATTATGCGATCGCTTAGCTCTGTCTATCGCATGCTGCTTACACAGTTTGGTATGCAAGTAGTCCTGGGTTGTAGCTTCGCCAGGTTGACACCTCATTTTGAGGTATGCCTAGTGCTGCTCCTGGCATTCCCTCCTGCACTCTTCATTGAACCAGGGTTGGGATCCTGGCTTGATGGTAATGGTAGAGTGGGGGATATGCCGGGCCATGAGGTTACAGATTATGGATGAGTACAATTCTGCTGCTGCTGATGGCCCCCAGCACCTCATGGATGCCCAGTTTTGCATTGCTAGATCTGTTCGAAATCTATCCCAGTTAGCACGGTGATAGTGCCACACAACACGATGGACGGTATCCTGAATGTGAAGGCGGGACTTCGTCTCCACAAGTACTGTGCGGTGGTCACTCCTACCAATACTGTCATGGACAGAAGCATCTGCGGCAGGCAGATTAGTGAGGACGAGGTCAAGTATGTTTTTCCCTCGTGTTGGTTCCCCCACCACCTGCCGCAGACCCAGTCTAGCTGCTATGTCCTTTAGGACTCGGCCAGCTCGGTCAGTAGTGGTGCTACCGAGCCACTCTTGGTGATGGACATTGAAGTCCCCCACCCAGAGTGCATTTTGTGCCCTTGCCACCCTCAGTGCTTCCTCCAAGTGGTGTTCAACATGGAGGAGTACTGAGTCATCAGCTGAGGGAGGGCGGTAGGTGGTAATCAGTAGGAGGTTACCTTGCCCATGTTTGACCTGATGCGATGAGACTTCATGGGGTCTGGGTCGATGTTGACGACTCCCAGGGCAACGCCCTCCCTACTGTATACCACTGTGCCTCCACCTCTGGTGGGTCTGTCCTGCCGGTGGGACAGGACATACCCGGGGATGGTGATGGCAGTGTCTGGGGCATTGTCTGTAAGGTATGATTCCGTGAGTGTGACTATGTCAGGCTGTTGCTTGACTAGTCTATGGGACAGCTCTCCCAACTTTGGCACAAGCCCCCAGATGTTAGTAAGGAGGACTTTGCAGGGTCGACAGGGCTGGGTTTGCCATTGTCGTTTCCGGTACCTCGGTCGATGCCGGGTGGTCCGTCCGGTTTCATTCCTTTTTATAGACATTGTAGTGGTTAGATACAACTGAGTGGCTTGCTCGGCCATTTCAGAGGGCATGTAAGAGTTAACCACATTGCTGTGGGTCTGGAGTCACATGTAGGCCAGACCAGGTAAGGACAGCAGATTTCCTTCCCTAAAGGACATTAGTGAACCAGTTGGGTTTTTACAACAACCGACAATGGTTTCATGGCCATCATTAGACTAGCTTTTAATTCCAGATGGGTTGATAAGTGGAAAGCAGCGCTCGTGCCACACAAGTACCAGGTAATGATGATCTCCAACAAGAGGGAATCTAACCATCTCCCCATGACATACAACAGAATTATCATCGCTGAATCTCCCACTGTCAACATCTTGCAGGGAGTTGCCATTGACCAGAAACGGAACTGGAGCAACTACATAAGTACTGTGGCTACAAGAGTAGGTCAGATGCTTGGAATTCTGCGGCGAGTAACCCACCTCCTGACTCCCCAAAGCCTGTCCACCATGTACAGCGAACAAGTCAGGAGTGTGCTGGAATACTCCCCACTTACTTGGATGAGTACAGCTCCAACAAAACTCAAGACGCTTGACACCAGTCAGGACAAAGCTGCCTGCTTGATTGACACCCCATCCACCACATTCTACATTGTCTCCCACCGCCACCGGGACACAGTAGCAGCAGTGTGTACCATCTACAAGATGCACTACAGCCACTTGTCACGGCTCCTTCGACACCACCTTCCAAACCTGCAATCTTTGCCACCCAGAAGGACAAGGACAGCAAGCATCTTAGAACACAATTCTGGTCGCCACACCATAGGAAGGATATGATTGCACTGGAGAGGGTGCAGAGGAGATTCACCAGGATGTTGCCTGGACTGGAGAATTTCAGCAATGAAGAGAGACTGGATAGGCTAGAGTTGTTTTCAGAGCAGCGAAGGCTGACGGGGGACCTGATTGAGGTATACAAAATTATGAGGGGCATAGATAGGGTAGCTAGGAAGAAACTTTTTCCCTTAGCGGAGGGGTCAATAACCAGGGGGCATAGTTTTAAGGTAAGGGGTAAGAGGTTTCGAGGGGATTTTCATCCAGTGGGTGGTTGGAATCTGGAACACACTCCCTGAAGGGGTGGGAGAGGCAGGAACCCTCACAATATTTAAGAAGCATTTAGATGAACACTTGAAACACCTTAGCATACAAGGCTACGGGCCAAGTGCTAGAAAATGGGATTAGCATAGATAGACTTGATGGCCGGCGCAGACAGGCTGGGCCAAAGGGCCCGTTTCTGTGCTGTATAACTCTATGACCAGCACCTGCAAGCTCCCCTCTAAGTCACACACCATCCTGACTGGGATAATAGTAGTGTAAAGGGCAGTGAGGGGCAAGATCCTAGAGTGTGTTCAGCAAAATTTTCTACAACAGTATGTTGCTAGTCCACTGAGAAAGGAGGCACTGCTAGACCTGGTTCTTGGGAATGAAGTGGATCAAGCCTCAGTGGGAGAGCATTTAGGGGATTGTAATCATTGTATCATAAGGTGTAAGCCAACTGTGTAACAGCCCCGACAAACAAATTTTTCTGCAGTACCTGTGAAAGAGCCTGTCACTCTAGAATTGGCCTTTATAGGCACTCCAGGTGCTGCTCCACACACCACTGACCACCTCCAGGCGCTTACCCATTGTCTCTCGAGATAAGAAGGCCAAAGATAAAGATATCATAAGGTTTAGGCTGACAATGGAAAAGGACAAAGAGCAATCCATGGTAAGAATAATTAAGTGAGGGAAGGCCAACTTCAGTGGGGTAAGAATGGAGCTGGGGCGAATAAATTGGAATCAAAAGCTGGCAGGAAAACTGATCGATGAACAATGGACTACCTTCAAAGAAGAGATAGTTCAGGCACAATCAAGGTATGTTCCCTCAAAGGGGAAAAGTAGGGCATAGAAATCCAGAGCTCTCTGGATGACAAAAGAAGTAGAGATTAAGATAAAGAAGATGATGTGTGCTTATAGCATGCAGGTAGAAAATACTACTGAGAACCAGGCTGAATATAGAAGGTCCAGAGGCGAACTGAGAAAGCAAATAAGAGATGCAAAGAGAGAGCTGGAAAAGAGACTGGCAGCTAGCATTAAAGAAAATCCCAAAGCTTTCTAAAGGCATTTAAGTCATAAAAGGAAGAGTGGGGCTGATTAGGCACCAGAAAGGGGATTTACACATGGAGGCAGAGGGCATAGCTGAGGTATTAAATGAATACTTTGCATTTGTCTTTACCAAGGAAGAAGATGCAACCCAGGCAATGTTGAAAGAGGAGGTAAGTCGGACACTAGAGGGGTTTAAAATAGATAAAGAGAAAGTATTAGATAGGCTATCTGTACTTAAAGTGGATAAAGCACCAGGACCAGATGAGATGCATCTAAGGATACTGAGGGAAGTGAGGATGAAAATCACAGAGGCACTGGCCATAATTTTTCAGTCTTCCTTAGACTCTGGGGTGGTGCCAGAGGACTGTAGAATTGCAAATGTTACACCCTTGTTCAAAAAAGGCTGTAAAGATAAGCCCAGCAACTACAGGGCAGTCAGTTTAACGTCGGTGGTGGGAAAACTTCTAGAAAAAATAATTTGGGACGTAGTCATTAGTCACATGGACAAATGCAAGTTAATTAAGGAAAGCCAGGATCGATTTCTTAAGGAAAAATCATGTTTAACTAACTTGCTGGAGTTTTTTGAGGAGGTAACAGAGTGTTGATCAGGGCAATGCTATTGAAGTGGTGTACATGGATTTTCAAAAGGCGTTTGATACAGTGCCACACAACAGACTTTTGAGCAAACTGTAGCTCATGGAATAAAAGGGATGGTAGCAACGTGGATACGAAATTGGCTGTGTGACAGGAAACAGAATTGGTTAATGGATGTTTTTCGGGCTGGATGAAGCTTTGTAGTGGAGTTTCCCAGTGATCAGTGTTGGGACCCTTGCTTTTCCTGATATATATGGATGACCTAGACCTTGGTGTTCAGGGCACAATTTCAAAGTTTGCAGATGATACGAAACTTGGAAGCATTGTGAACTATGAGGAGAATAGTGTAGAACTTCAAAAGGACATAGACAAGTTAGTGGAATGGGCAGACAGGTGGCAGATGAAGTTCAATGCAAAGAAATATGAAGTGATTCATTTTGGTAGGAAGAACATGGAGAGACAATATAGAATAAATGGTACAATTCTAAAGGGAGGTGCAGGAGCAGAGGGACCTAGGTGTGTATGTGCATAAGTCATTGAAGGTGGCAGTACTGGTTGAGAGAGCGGTTAATAAAGCATACATTGTCCTTGGCTTTATTAATTGGGGCATAGAGTACAAGAGCAAGGAAGTTATGTTGAACTTGTATAAGACACTAGTTCAGCCTCAGCTGGAGTATTGCATTCAGTTCTGGGCACCGCACTTGAGGAAAGACATGAGAGAATACAGAAAAGATTCACGAAAATGGTTCCAGGGATGAGGAATTTCAGTTATGAAGATGGATTGGAGAAGTTAGGGCTGTTTTCCTTGGAAAGAGAAGGCTGAGATGTGATTTGATAGAAGTATTCAAAATCATGAGGGGCCTGGACAGAGTAGTTAGAGAGAAACTGTTCCCACTCGTGAAAAGATCGAGAGCAAGAGGGCACAGATTTAAAGTATTCGTTTCGAGAAGCAAAAGCGACATGAGGAAAAACTTTTTCACGCAGCAAGTGGTTAAGGTCTGGAATGTGCTGCCTGAGAACGTGGTGGAGGCAGGTTCAATTGAAGCATTCAAAAGGGAATTAGACCGTTCCATGAAAAGGAAGAATGTGCAGGGTTACGGGGAGAAGGTAGGGGAATGGAACTGAGGGAGTTGCTCTTTCAGAGAGCTGGTGCGGACACGATGGTCTGAATGGCCTCCTGCACTGTAACAATTCTGTGACTTGGAAATATATCACTAATTCTCCACTGTCTCTGAGTCAAAAATCCTGGAGCTCCCTCCCTAACAGTACAATGGGTGTATTTATAGCAGGGTTGTCCAACGTACGGACCATGGGCCAGAATCCGGCCCGCCAAGGATGAGAGGTTTCCACTAAAAATCCACCATTGGCTTCTTCGGCCTACCAGAATTTTCTGTGACTGACAACAGCTGCAGCTCCTTTACTGACATGGTGGAGATGTTTCACTGCGCATGTCCTCCTTTACCAAGGTGGTGGACGCTCTTCAGTACCTGATGTTCTGGCTCGTTTAGTAAGATGGCAGCGCCCAGGCTGAGCTGCATGTCTGTCGGCGCTTCCTGCCTGAATTCCATTCCCAGTGCGGCCTTCCTGATCTAGAGCTCGGGCCCCTGGTACTACCTGTGTACAGACCTGGCCTGGGCCTCGGGGCCCCAGGCTCCGAGAGACACCGAGACAGAAAGAGACAAAGACAGAGGGGAGAGAGAGACACGGCGAAAGGGAGACTGGGAGAGACATGGGAACACAGAGGGAGCAACACAGGGACAGAGAGGTCGAGGGACATGGGGACAGAGAGAGGGATGAGAGGGACACTGGGACAGAGAGAGAGGGCGAGCTCAAGATCACTCCTGACAGATGGACATCTATCCGGAATATTCCACATCACTCCATCAAGCATGCGTGTAGACATTGTCTACTTCTGCAAGCAAAATCAATGCCAGGTATCTCACGAAATCAGTGTTCAACATAGTGACAAGAAAGTAAGTTAATAAATTAGTCTTCTCATTTAAATCTTGTTCACAAAAATGCACATTTTTTGTTTTGATAGTAAAATAAATTTCTAATACCTTTGTCTTTCTAAAATTTGCTCACTGGCCCCCTATGTGGGACAAAAATTATAACGTGGCCCCTCGCGCAAAAAGGTTGGACACCCCTGATCTACAGCATATGGTCTGAAGCAGTTCAGGAAGGCAGCTCACCACCACCTTCTCAAATGCAATTAGGGATAAGCAATTAATGCCTTCGATGTCCACATCTCATGAACGAATAAAACAAAACTTACTTGTAGTCTATCTTGTATAATCTAATGTAATTATTTTATATTATTTACTTTATTCTGCTGAATCTACAAGGTTAAACTGCAAGGTCAGAAAGTAAACAGAGTATCTGTTAGATTGTTTTGATTTTTTTCACTCAATTCATCTGAAATCGGCCAAACCAGCGCAAAAGATTAATAAATTTCAAGTTCAAGTTATGTCCAGCACAAATCATTTTCCACAATCTTTTGCACTGGATTAAAATACATCGTGCTGGAGGCCGACAAATCTGACCATGCCCCCAGATTGAATTATCGCCATTGAGAGTTCCCACTAATTGCACCCGTTTGTGGGCCTTCAAGAAGGCTCTCAAAAATAAGAATTAGAATTAGAACATTACAGCGCAGTACAGGCCCTTCGGCCCTCGATGTTGCGCCGACCGGTGAAACCATCTGACCTACACTATTCCATTTTCATCCATATGTCTATCCAATGACCACTTAAATGCCCTTAAAGTTGGCGAATCTACTACTGCTGCAGGCAGGGCGTTCCAAGCCCCTACTACTCTCTGCGTAAAGAAACTACCTCTCACATCTGTCCTATATCTATCACCCCTCAACTTGAAGCTATGTCCCCTCGTGTTTGCCATCACCATCCGAGGAAAAGGACGCTCACTATCCACCCTATCTAACCCTCTGATTATCTTATATGTCTCTATTAAGTCACCTCTCCTCCTCCTTCTCTCCAACGAAAACAACCTCAAGTCCCTCAGCCTTTCCTCGTAAGACCTTCCCTCCATACCAGGCAACATCCTAGTAAATCTCCTCTGCACCCTTTCCAAAGCTTCCACATCCTTCCTATAATGCGGTGACCAGAACTGCATGCAATACTCCAGGTGCGGTCTCACCAGAGTTTTGTACAGCTGCAGCATGACCTCGTGGCTCCAAAACTCGACCCCCCTACTAATAAAAGCTAACACACCATATGCCTTCTTAACAGCCCTATTAACCTGGTTAGCAACCTTCAGGGATTTATGCACCTGGACACCAAGATCTCTCTGTTCATCTACACTAACAAGAATCTTCCCATTAGCCCAGTACTCTGCATTCCTGTTACTCCTTCCAAAGTGAATCACCTCACACTTTTCTGCATTAAACTCCATTTGCCATCTCTCAGCCCAGCTCTGCAGCCTATCTATGTCCCTCTGTACCCTACAACGTCCTTCGGCACTATCCACAACTCCACCGACCTTAGTGTCATCTGCAAATTTACTAACCCACCCTTCTACACCCTCTTCCAGGTCATTTATAAAAATGACAAACAGCAGTGGCCCCAAAACAGATCCTTGCGGTACACCACTAGTAACTAAACTCCAGGATGAACATTTGCCATCAACCACCACCCTCTGTCTTCTTTCAGCTAGCCAATTTCTGATCCAAAGCTCTAAATCACCTTCAACCCCATACTTCCGTATTTTCTGCAATAGCCTACCGTGGGGAACCTTATCAAACGCCTTACTGAAATCCATATACACCACATCCACTGCTTTACCCTCATCCACCTGTTTGGTCACCTTCTCGAAAAACTCAATAAGGTTTGTGAGGCACGACCTACCCGTCACAAAACCGTGCTGACTATCTCTAATGAACTTATTCTTTTCAAGATGATTATAAATCCTGTCTCTTATAACCTTTTCCAACATTTTACCCACAACCGAAGTAAGGCTCACAGGTCTATAATTACCAGGGCTGTCTCTACTCCCCTTCTTGAACAAGGGGACAACATTTGCTATCCTCCAGTCTTCCGGCACTATTCCTGTCGACAATGACGACATAAAGATCAAGGACAAAGGCTCTGCAATCTCCTCCCTAGCTTCCCAGAGAATCTTAGGATAAATCCCATCTGGCCCAGGGGACTTATCTATTTTCACACTTTCCAAAATTGCTAACACCTCCTCCTTGTGAACCTCAATCCCATCTAGCCTCGTAGCCTGAATCTCAGTATTCTCAACAACATTTTCTTTCTCTACTGTAAATACTGACGCAAAATATTCATTTAACACTTCCCCTATCTCCTCTGATTCCACACACAACTTCCCACTGCTATCCTTGATTGGCCCTAATCTAACTCTAGTCATTCTTTTATTCCTGATATACCTATAGAAAGCCTTAGGGTTTTCCCTGATCCGATCCACCAATGACTTCTCCTGTCCTCTCCTTGCTCTTCTTAGCTCTCCCTTTAGATCCTTCCTGGCTAGCTTGTAGCTCTCAAGCGCCCTAACTGAGCCTTCACGTCTCATCCTAACATAAGCCGCCTTCTTCCTCTTGACAAGCGCTTCAACTTCTTTAGTAAACCACGGCTCCCTCGCACGACAACTTCCTCCCTGCCTCACAGGTACATACTTATCAAGGACACACAGTAGCTGCTCCTTGAATAAGCTCCACATTTCGATTGTTCCCATCCCCTGCAGTTTCCTTCCCCATCCTACGCATCCTAAATCTTGCCTAATCGCATCATAATTTCCTTTCCCCCAGCTATAATTCTTGCCCTGCAGTATATACCTGTCCCTGCCCATCGCTAAGGTAAACCTAACCGAATTGTGATCACTATCACCAAAGTGCTCACCTACATCTAAATCTAACACCTGGCCGGGCTCATTTCCCAGTACCAAATCCAATGTGGCATCGCCCCTGGTTGGCCTGTCTACATACTGTGTCAGAAAACCCTCCTGCACACACTGGACAAAAACTGACCCATCTAAAGTACTCGAACTATAGTGTTTCCAGTCAATATTTGGAAAGTTAAAGTCCCCCATAACAACTACCCTGTTACTCTCGACCCTGTCAAGAATCATCTTCGCTATCCTTTCCTCTACATCTCTGGAACTATTCGGAGGTCTATAAAAGACTCCTAACAGGGTAACCTCACCTCTCCTGTTTCTAACCTCGGCCCATACTACCTCAGTAGACGAGTCCTCAAACGTCCTTTCTGTCGCTGTAATACTCTCCTTGATTAACAATGCCACACACCCCCCCTCTTTTACCATCTTCTCTGTTCTTACTGAAACATCTAAATCCCGGAATCTGCAACATCCATTCCTGCCCCTGCTCTACCCATGTCTCCGAAATGGCCACTACATCGAGATCCCAGGTACCAACCCATGATGCAAGCTCACCCACCTTATTCCGGATGCTCCTGGCGTTGAAATAGACACACTTTAAACCAGGTTCTTGCTTGCCAGTGCCCTCTTGCGTCCTTGTAACCATATCCCTGACCTCACTACTCTCAACATCCTGTACACTGGTTTTTTTGGGTGCACTAATTGACATGTCATAAAAGTTTTAAAATTTAAAAAAAATTACTAAGGAACTGACTAATTAGTAAATGGTCTGTATAGCTTTTTAAAGTCATTATCAGTTATTTAAAATTAGATTACTCGCAGGTGGTGGACTGGACACTGATTTAAAATGCTTTTTTTGTGATAAACCCTTTTTGGCTATATTAAAAGAGCTGTTCCAAAATACCACTTTTAAATACATCAAGGAATATTTTTAATGCAAACCTTATCTTAAAGTGCATTCTAAAATGCTGCCCAATTGTGCTGGATTCATGGAAGATTTTATGTTATATTTTATGCGATGAGTCTGAGAAGAAACTTGGGCAAAAAAAAAAAGTTCTTAAAACTAGTGCAGGTTGTGCCTGGATCGCCGATTGGCCCACTAGTATTGCTAACAGTAGAGACTCCTGAATAAACTAAACTATTAGTTTGTGGTACTGACTAGAATCCACATGATGCAAAAAAAAAAAGCATGTGTAGGGCCATTCACATAATCTGTTGCTAGAGATGTCAACCCATAAGTATTGAAATCAATGAGATAGCAGGAGCAGAATTGGTCTTCGCTAGTTATGCAAATAAGACAATAAGAAATTGGCAGTGTGTTTCATATCTTGGCCAATTTTCTTCATTGTTTTCCGTGGAATGGAAAATGGACAAGCTGTTTCAGTATCAACTGTTGGCGCAAGCAGCAAAAATCAGTTTCACCCCAGCCTCTTCAAAATTCTGCCCACGAGCCCAGGATCTGTCCGGGGCAGAGTCATGATGGGGGTCTGGGGGGGAAAGCTTCTGACTAGGCTTGGATTTTAAGCATTTTTGGAGACAAAAGAATCACTTTCCTTGCAAGATAATGCTATTTATTTGGATGTGATTCCCTGAATTTTTTTTTTAAGATCAAATGCAATTAGAGTATTTTTCCAGATCTAGGAGCATAAAAATTCTTCAGACACTGGTCATGGATAGATGTTTTGTGTGTTGCTTCCTAACCTTAAGCAGATAACCCTGTATGATCCATACATGCCTGGAATTAATCAATATTCCCCAATTGTTCCAAATTCAGTGATTTGATTAAATGTTTTAGAGTGCTTTGAACTATTATGTAATGCCTGAATTGCTTTTATTTAAAGAAAAACTGTAGATGCTGAAAACCCAAAATAAAAACACAAATGAATGGAAATTAACAACACCTGTGAAAGGAAAAGTCAGGTTAATGTTTTGGGCTGAAGTGAAGTGAGTCCTTTAATAGGAATGAATAAAAGAAAGAGCCAGTAAACAACAGGTAAAAGTAAAGACCCAGGCACACTGACTCTATTGCGGGGAGCAGCTAATGGGAAGTGATCAGAATAAGAAGTACTTTGAAGAGCTAGATGGAGCTGAAAATTGCTGAAAGATATGCAAAGATTATCTCATTAAAAGGATGTGAAAATAGCTAAGACTATGAAAATCCATGGGAAAGAAACACAACGTTAGAAAATGGGAGAAACAAGTTAAAATACTAGAAATTTGAAATAAATAGAAATTGCTGGTACTTTATCAGGACTTTGGGGTGGGGGAGTTTGAAATGTAAAAGTACACTATTAATAGTTAATAATAGCCTGTTCTAAATAATAAGTCATACTCTAATAAATTTATATAAAATATATATTTGCTTCACTCCAACATATGATTAATATTGACCGGTATGCTGAATTAGTGCCAATTATGTATTACTTTGTGCGAGTGCAAACACAGGCGATGGAAGTATTGTTACGACCGAGGTGGGAGGAGTGTACGGTTTATTCTAGTCCCACTTCTGCACAGGTCACAACATATATTTAAATTTTTTCCCACTTACCGATATGACCAGTTATAGACTTTTTTTATCCCAAAATAAAACAGGCCAACCAGGTTTCTTTAATAAACAACAAAATTATCTGTTTATTATAAAACAAGTCTTAACCAGTAATGAAGCAAAGCATAAATGCACAGATTGAAATATAAAAGTTCTCTTTTAACCTTAGCCCCTCACACACACAGGTTAACCGAAACATAGATTTACTCTTTAGAGTTTTATTACTAAAAAAACATATGTTGGCTAAAATGCTTCTAACTCTTGAAGAAAAAGAGAGAAGATATGAAAAGATGTCAGATGTCTTTTTTGTTTGGCATCCCAAATACGTGTAGATGGCTGTCACTGGGATCTTCCTAGAACGGTTCTTGTCAGACGATGTTGAAGATCAATTTGGTCAGGCTTTCCAGGGAAAAAATGCAGCAACAGGGGTTTCAGGTAGTTTCTTATACTTCTCAGCTTCTGAAGAATTGGAAAACTGGCAGGCTCTTTCGAAGTGCTGGAACAGACTGAGGTGGGATTTGCTCCCTTGACAAGTTTTCTCCAACTGTCTTTTCAAGCCATTGTCCATATCCCAATTCACTGTCCAAAGTGAAACCAAAAACAATGCCACAAGTGTCAAGCCTCCTGTCCCCTGTAAATCTTGACCTGTCACTTCCTTGTAAACATCTTTCCCCAAGCAAAAAGAACCCTTGCCGGGTTATTATGTGAAGACAGGTGCCTTCCACTAAGGGCTTGTTTTTAGCACTCCTTGATTCTTCAGTTACTGAACTGTTTACAATCCAGACCTCTCAATGACCCTTGTAAAAAAAAAAATCCATAGACTACTTTTCAGTTTTAAAACACAAATCATCAAAATTTAACAAAAATATGGAAGCATTCGTAACAGTATCATGTGCATATTTTTGTCATGAGATTCCGTGGTATTTCCAAATTTTCAGTGCAATATTTTTTGTTTTGCAAAGGTACGCTATGTGGAATGATAGCAATTGCAGATACAGTCAAACCTGAAGCTGCACTGGCTGTGTGCACCTTGAACAACATGGGAGTAGACGTGGTGCTCATAACAGGTGACAACCGCAAAACAGCAAGAGCAATTGCTAGCCAGGTAGATTTTAATAAGGTTTCATTGAACCCCACGTTCAGTACTCACTGTATTTGGGTTATTAATTTTTTGAATCAATACTTTTTCCTTCATTATTCCCATCTGAGAGAGCAGGCAGCCAGCTTATTTCTTGGCCTCAGTCAGTACCTTCATTGGTAGTTGTTTAGTTCAAATTCTGGAAGACAGCTAGCTACTGTATTTACTGTACTGAATCCAACTCCTATATCTTGGCGGTAACATTGTAGGTCCACTTTTATGTGAGTCTGTGATTATGATATCAAAAGCGCTGATCCACATTTAGTAGCATTATATTCTAGCGCTGATCTCTCAGGATTCAAACTAATGGAATTACAGAAATAAAAGAGAATTGTAGCTTTTTATAAGAACTGCATAAAAGCAGCTCAAGTTAACTAGCCAGTTGGTTTTAGACTGGAACAGATTTATTTCTAAAAGTACGCAACCCTTTGGGCCTCACTGATTCCCTCTTCCTGTACTCCTGCAACTTAACCTACCCCTTCCATATCCCATCCCCTTCCATATCCCATCCCCTTCCATATCCCATCCCCTTCCATATCCCATCCCCTTCCATATCCCATCCCCTTCCTTATCCCATCCCCTTCCTTATCCCATCCCCTTCCTTATCCCATCCCTCCCCCTTTCCCCCATCCCTCCCCCTTTCCCCCATTCCTCCCTTCCTCCCCCTTTCCTCCCGCCCCCTTTCCCCCCCTCGCCATTTCCCCCCTCGTCCGTCCCCCCTCCCTCGCTCTTCGCCCTCGCACTTTCCCAACTCCTTCACCCTTTTCCCCTCTCCTTCTGCCTTTTACCACCTCCTCCCAGTTCTCTCCCACTTCCCCTCCCTTTCATCCACTTCCCCTCCCTTTCTCGTCCTCCCTCTCCCTTTCTCGTCCTCCCTCTCCCTTTCTCGTCCTCCCTCTCCCTTTCTCGTCCTCCCTCTCCCTTTCTCGTCCTCCCTCTCCCTTTCTCGTCCTCCCTCTCCCTTTCTCGTCCTCCCGCTCCCTTTCTCCTGCTCCCGCTCCCTTTCTCGTCCTCCCGCTCCCTTTCTCCTGCTCCCGCTCCCTTTCTCCTGCTCCCGCTCCCTTTCTCCTGCTCCCGCTCCCTTTCTCCTGCTCCCGCTCCCTTTCTCCTGCTCCCGCTCCCTTTCTCCTGCTCCCGCTCCCTTTCTCCTGCTCCCGCTCCCTTTCTCCTGCTCCCGCTCCCTTTCTCCTGCTCCCGCTCCCTTTCTCCTGCTCCCGCTCCCTTTCTCCTGCTCCCGCTCCCTTTCTCCTGCTCCCGCTCCCTTTCTCCTGCTCCCGCTCCCTTTCTCCTGCTCCCGCTCCCTTTCTCCTGCTCCCGCTCCCTTTCTCCTGCTCCCGCTCCCTTTCTCCTGCTCCCGCTCCCTTTCTCCTGCTCCCGCTCCCTTTCTCCTGCTCCCGCTCCCTTTCTCCTGCTCCCGCTCCCTTTCTCCTGCTCCCGCTCCCTTTCTCCTGCTCCCGCTCCCTTTCTCCTGCTCCCGCTCCCTTTCTCCTGCTCCCGCTCCCTTTCTCCTGCTCCCGCTCCCTTTCTCCTGCTCCCGCTCCCTTTCTCCTGCTCCCGCTCCCTTTCTCCTGCTCCCGCTCCCTTTCTCCTGCTCCCGCTCCCTTTCTCCTGCTCCCGCTCCCTTTCTCCTGCTCCCGCTCCCTTTCTCCTGCTCCCGCTCCCTTTCTCCTGCTCCCGCTCCCTTTCTCCTGCTCCCGCTCCCTTTCTCCTGCTCCCGCTCCCTTTCTCCTGCTCCCGCTCCCTTTCTCCTGCTCCCGCTCCCTTTCTCCTGCTCCCGCTCCCTTTCTCCTGCTCCCGCTCCCTTTCTCCTGCTCCCGCTCCCTTTCTCCTGCTCCCGCTCCCTTTCTCCTGCTCCCGCTCCCTTTCTCCTGCTCCCGCTCCCTTTCTCCTGCTCCCGCTCCCTTTCTCCTGCTCCCGCTCCCTTTCTCCTGCTCCCGCTCCCTTTCTCCTGCTCCCGCTCCCTTTCTCCTGCTCCCGCTCCCTTTCTCCTGCTCCCGCTCCCTTTCTCCTGCTCCCGCTCCCTTTCTCCTGCTCCCGCTCCCTTTCTCCTGCTCCCGCTCCCTTTCTCCTGCTCCCGCTCCCTTTCTCCTGCTCCCGCTCCCTTTCTCCTGCTCCCGCTCCCTTTCTCCTGCTCCCGCTCCCTTTCTCCTGCTCCCGCTCCCTTTCTCCTGCTCCCGCTCCCTTTCTCCTGCTCCCGCTCCCTTTCTCCTGCTCCCGCTCCCTTTCTCCTGCTCCCGCTCCCTTTCTCCTGCTCCCGCTCCCTTTCTCCTGCTCCCGCTCCCTTTCTCCTGCTCCCGCTCCCTTTCTCCTGCTCCCGCTCCCTTTCTCCTGCTCCCGCTCCCTTTCTCCTGCTCCCGCTCCCTTTCTCCTGCTCCCGCTCCCTTTCTCCTGCTCCCGCTCCCTTTCTCCTGCTCCCGCTCCCTTTCTCCTGCTCCCGCTCCCTTTCTCCTGCTCCCGCTCCCTTTCTCCTGCTCCCGCTCCCTTTCTCCTGCTCCCGCTCCCTTTCTCCTGCTCCCGCTCCCTTTCTCCTGCTCCCGCTCCCTTTCTCCTGCTCCCGCTCCCTTTCTCCTGCTCCCGCTCCCTTTCTCCTGCTCCCGCTCCCTTTCTCCTGCTCCCGCTCCCTTTCTCCTGCTCCCGCTCCCTTTCTCCTGCTCCCGCTCCCTTTCTCCTGCTCCCGCTCCCTTTCTCCTGCTCCCGCTCCCTTTCTCCTGCTCCCGCTCCCTTTCTCCTGCTCCCGCTCCCTTTCTCCTGCTCCCGCTCCCTTTCTCCTGCTCCCGCTCCCTTTCTCCTGCTCCCGCTCCCTTTCTCCTGCTCCCGCTCCCTTTCTCCTGCTCCCGCTCCCTTTCTCCTGCCCCCGCTCCCTTTCTCCTGCCCCCGCTCCCTTTCTCCTGCCCCCGCTCCCTTTCTCCTGCCCCCGCTCCCTTTCTCCTGCCCCCGCTCCCTTTCTCCTGCCCCCGCTCCCTTTCTCCTGCCCCCGCTCCCTTTCTCCTGCCCCCGCTCCCTTTCTCCTGCCCCCGCTCCCTTTCTCCTGCCCCCGCTCCCTTTCTCCTGCCCCCGCTCCCTTTCTCCTGCCCCCGCTCCCTTTCTCCTGCCCCCGCTCCCTTTCTCCTGCCCCCGCTCCCTTTCTCCTGCCCCCGCTCCCTTTCTCCTGCCCCCGCTCCCTTTCTCCTGCCCCCGCTCCCTTTCTCCTGCCCCCGCTCCCTTTCTCCTGCCCCCGCTCCCTTTCTCCTGCCCCCGCTCCCTTTCTCCTGCCCCCGCTCCCTTTCTCCTGCCCCCGCTCCCTTTCTCCTGCCCCCGCTCCCTTTCTCCTGCCCCCGCTGCCTTTCTCCTGCCCCCGCTCCCTTTCTCCTGCCCCCGCTCCCTTTCTCCTGCCCCCGCTCCCTTTCTCCTGCCCCCGCTCCCTTTCTCCTGCCCCCGCTCCCTTTCTCCTGCCCCCGCTCCCTTTCTCCTGCCCCCGCTCCCTTTCTCCTGCCCCCGCTCCCTTTCTCCTGCCCCCGCTCCCTTTCTCCCGCCCCCGCTCCCTTTCTCCCGCCCCCGCTCCCTTTCTCCCGCCCCCGCTCCCTTTCTCCCGCCCCCGCTCCCTTTCTCCCGCTCCCGCTCCCTTTCTCCCGCTCCCGCTCCCTTTCTCCCGCTCCCGCTCCCTTTCTCCCGCTCCCTTTCTCCCGCTCCCTTTCTCCCGCTCCCGCTCCCTTTCTCCCGCTCCCGCTCCCTTTCTCCCGCTCCCGCTCCCTTTCCCCCGCTCCCGCTCCCTTTCCCCCGCTCCCGCTCCCTTTCCCCCGCTCCCGCTCCCTTTCCCCCGCTCCCGCTCCCTTTCCCCCGCTCCCTTTCTCCTGCCCCCGCTCCCTTTCTCCTGCCCCCGCTCCCTTTCTCCTGCCCCCGCTCCCTTTCTCCTGCCCCCGCTCCCTTTCTCCTGCCCCCGCTCCCTTTCTCCTGCCCCCGCTCCCTTTCTCCTGCCCCCGCTCCCTTTCTCCTGCCCCCGCTCCCTTTCTCCTGCCCCCGCTCCCTTTCTCCTGCTCCCGCTCCCTTTCTCCTGCTCCCGCTCCCTTTCTCCTGCTCCCGCTCCCTTTCTCCTGCTCCCGCTCCCTTTCTCCTGCTCCCGCTCCCCTTCTCCTGCTCCCGCTCCCCTTCTCCTGCTCTCGCTCCCCTGCTCTCGCTCCCCTTCTCCCGCTCCCCTTCTCCCGCTCCCGCTCCCTTTCTCCCGCTCCCGCTCCCTTTCCCCCGCTCCCGCTCCCTTTCCCCCGCTCCCGCTCCCTTTCCCCCGCTCCCGCTCCCTTTCCCCCGCTCCCGCTCCCTTTCCCCCGCTCCCGCTCCCTTTCCCCCGCTCCCGCTCCCTTTCCCCCGCTCCCGCTCCCTTTCCCCCGCTCCCGCTCCCTTTCCCCCGCTCCCGCTCCCTTTCCCCCGCTCCCGCTCCCTTTCCCCCGCTCCCGCTCCCTTTACCCCGCTCCCGCTCCCTTTCTCCCGTTCCCGCTCCCTTTCCCCCGCTCCCTTTCCCCCGCTCCCTTTCCCCCGCTCCCTTTCCCCCGCTCCCTTTCCCCCGCTCCCTTTCCCCCGCTCCCTTTCCCCCGCTCCCTTTCCCCCGCTCCCTTTCCCCCGCTCCCTTTCCCCCGCTCCCTTTCCCCCGCTCCCTTTCCCCCGCTCCCTTTCCCCCGCTCCCTTTCCCCCGCTCCCTTTCCCCCGCTCCCTTTCCCCCGCTCCCTCTCCCCCGCTC
The DNA here is from genome assembly GCF_036365525.1 of Heterodontus francisci. Classification (NCBI taxonomy): domain Eukaryota; kingdom Metazoa; phylum Chordata; class Chondrichthyes; order Heterodontiformes; family Heterodontidae; genus Heterodontus; species Heterodontus francisci. Next base: position 30,747,866 of record NC_090376.1, on the reverse strand, counting down.
CCTCTCCCCCGCTCCCTCTCCCCCGCTCCCCCTCCCCCGCTCCCCGTGCCCCGCGCCCCTCTCCCCGCGCCCTGCTCCCGCCTCCCGCCCCCTCTGCCCGCGCCCCTCTGCCCGTGCCCCCGCTCCGTCTGCCCGTGCCCCCGCTCCGTCTGCCCGTGTCCCCTCTCCTTCCTCTCCTTTCTCCGTTACGCTTACCCTGTTCCTTGCTTCTTTCCCTCAGCCAACCTCACCACTGCCCGCCCCCCCCCCCCCGCTCCCGCCCACCAAGCCTTATCCCTTCTGGTATTCTGTCCTTGTACCGATTGCCGTTGTTAACTGATCTTTGAGTCGAGAAACCAGTTGTCTACTTTTTAAAATACTCACAGTCCTTATAACTGCAGAACAATTTTTACTCAACAGATACGTATTACAAGAACGTAAGAACTCTGAGCAGCAGTAGGCAATTCAGCCCCTCAAGCCTGCTGTGCCATTCAATACGATCATGGCTGATCTCATCTCTGCCTCAACTCCACTTTCCTGCCCGTTCTCCATAACCCTTCAACCCATTACTAATTAAAAATCTGTCTAGCTCCTCCTTAAATTTACTCAATGTCCCAGCATCCAACACACTCTGGGGTAGTGAATTCCACAGACTCACGGCCCTTTGAGAGAAGTAATTTCTCCTCACCTCTGTTTCAAATCTGCTACCCCTTAACCTAAAACTATGACCTCTCGTTCAAGATTGCCCCACCAGAGGAAACATCCTCTCTACATCTACTTTGTCAATCCCCTTAATCATCTTATGTAGCTCAATTAGATCTCTCATTTTTCTAAACTCTAGAGAGTAACGGCCTAAACTGCACAATCTCTGTTCATAAGACAAACCCCTCATCTCTGGAATCAATCTAGTGAACCTTCTCTGAACTGCCTCCAATGCAACTACTTCTTTGTTCCCTCAAGTAAGGGGATCAAAACTGTACGCAATACTCCAGGTGCGGTCTCACTAATGCCTTATACAGTTGCAGCAACACTTCCCTACTTTTATACTCTATTCCGTTAGCAATAAATGCCAAAATTCCGTTTGCCTTCCTTATTACCTGCTGCACCTGCATACTAGTTTTCTGCGATTCGTGCACGAGGACACCCAGATCCCTCTGCACCGAAGCACTCTGAAGTTTCTCTCCATTTAGATAATAATTTGCCTTTCTATTCTTGTGACCAAAATGGATAACCTCACACTTATCCACATTAAACTCCATCTGCCAAATTTTGGTCCATTCACCTAACCTATCCATATCCATTTGTAAATTTCTTATTTCTTTATTGCAACTTACTGTCCCACCTATTTCAGTATCATCTGCAAATTTGGCTGTAGTACTGTCTATCCCTGCATCCAAGTCATTAATATAGATTGTAAATAGTTGGGGCCCAAGGACTGAACCCTGTGGCACCCCACTAGTTACATCTTGCCAACCAGAAATGGACCCATTTATCCCAACTCTCTGTTTTCTGTTGGTTAACCAATCCTCTATCCGAGCTAATAAATTGCCCCTAACCCCATGTGACCTTACCTTGTGTATTAACCTTTTGTGTGGTACTTTATCAAATGCCTTCTGGAAGTCCAGATGTACTACATCTACAGGATCCCCATTATCCACTTGACTTGTTACATCTTCGAAGAACTCTTGCAAATTAGTCAAACACGATTTACCTTCATAAAACCATGTTGACTTTGATGGATTGCGTTTTGACTTTCCAGATGTCCTGTTATTACTTCCTTAATAATGGATTCTAACAATTTCCCAACGACAGATGTTAAACTAACTGGTCTATAGTTTCCTACTTTCTGCCTCCCTCCCTTTTTGAATAAGGGCGTTATATTAGCATTTTTCCAATCCACTGGAACCTTCCCCACATCCAGGGAATTTTGGAATATTATAACCTATGGATCCATTATCTCCGCTGCCACTTCCTTTAAGACCCTAGGATGTAGGCCATCAGGCCCTGGGGACTTGTCTTCCTTCAATCCCAATAGTTTGCTCAGTACTTTTTCCCTAGTGATGATTGTCCTAAGTTCCTCCCTTTGTATAACCTCTGCATTACCTGTTAGTAGTGACATGGTACTAGTGTCCTCCACCGTGAAAACTGAGGCAAAATACTGATTTAGTGTCTCTGCCATTTTTTTGTTCTCCACTATTAACTCCCCTGTCACATCCTCCAAGGGACCAACATTCGCTTTAGCTACTCTCTCTCCTTTTATATACTTATAGAAGCTTTTGCAATCTGTTTTTTATATTTTGCACTAGTTTTCTTTCATAATTTACCATTGCTCTTTTTATTACTTTTTTAGTAACCCTTTGTTGATCTTTAAAAGTTTCTCAATCTTCCAGCCTGCCACTGGCCTTTGCAATATGGTATGCCTTAGCTTTTGTCTTTGTTATCCTTAACTTCCTTGCTTAGCCATGAATGTTTTTTCCCCCTTTTACAATTTTTCTTCCTTTCTGGAATATATTTTAGTTGGGAGGAATTGAATATCTCCTTAAACATCTGTTACTGCTCATCAACTGTCCTACCTTTTAGTCTTCCTGCCCAGTCCACCCAAATCTGTCCTCATGCCTATGTAATTACCTTTGTTTAACTCCAGATTGCTAGTGTGGGACTCCAGTTTCTCGTCGTCAAACTGAATTTGAAATTCTAGCATGCTATGATCACTTTTCCTTGGAGGATCCTTAATTATGAGTTCATTAATTAATCCCACCTCATTACATAATACCAAATATAGAATAGCCTGCTTCCTGGTTGGTTCCACAACATATTGCTCCAAAAAAACAATCTCTCATACATTCAATGAACTCTCCCTCGAGGCTACCCTTGCCAATTTGATTAATCCAGTCTATATGCATATTAAAATCACCCATGATTATTGGCGTGCTTTTCTTACAAGCCCCCAGTATTTCCTGGTTTATACTGTGCCCCACTGCAGAACTACGGTTTGGGGACTATGGATTACTCCCACCAGAGACTTCTTGCCCTTGCTAGTTCTTATTTCTACTCAGACTGATTCTACGTCTTGACCTCCAGTGCCTATATCATTTCTCACTACAGCACTGACCTCTTCCTTTACTAACAAAGCTGCAGCACATCCTTTTCCTTCCTGCCTATCCTTCCAAAATACTGAGTACCCTTGGATATTCAATTCCCAAACCTGGTTTCCCTGCAACCATGTATCAGTAATTGCCACTAAATCATACCCATTCATCTCTATTAGCGCTGTTAACTCATTAATTTTATTCCGAATGCTTCGTGCGTTCAGATACAAAGCCTTTAAGTTTGTCCTATTATCAAATTTCCCTACTCTTGTACGATTCCTTGGTGTAAAATGACGTTCACACGTTCTGTCCCTTCCTTTTATTTTCTGGTAACAATCAGCCTCATCACTAACCTGCACTCCTACCTTCTCCTTTGACTTCCTAATTTTCCATGCAGTTGAACCCTGCGCCCCTACTATTTAGTTTAAAGCCCTATCTACTGCCCTAGTTATGCGATTCACCAGGACTCTGGTTTCAGCGTGATTCAGGTGGAGCCCGTCCCATCGAAACAGCTCCCTCCTTCCCCAGTACTGGTGCCAATGCCCCATGAATTCGAACCCATTTCTCCCACACCAATCTTTGAGCCACGCATTTACCTCTTTAATCTTATTGACTCTGTGCCAATTAGCTGGTGGCTCACGTTATAATCCGGAGATTATAAGTATTAAGAGTGCTTTAAAACGTGATCAGCACATTTCTCAGCTGCAAAGAACAGCCACTGATCTCATTGAATGCTGCAACAGGTGTGAGGGGCTGAATGGCCGAGTTCTGTTCCTATGAACCTGGGGAATGGCAGTGATCAAAGACGGGTGGAGTTAGTGCTGCAGGTGCTTTGAAGCCCCAAGATGGTAAACCTGAGGAGATTAGTTAGTGGGGCACCGGTGAGCAGAATCAGTATTTATAGTATGGGACAGAATGGGAAAGAAAGAAAGGTTTTCTTTAAATGCAAGTTCTTTCATATCCTCAGGTTATGCAAATGCTCTTTATAGCCAATGAACTACTTTAATATAAATGTTCATTGACATAAAGGTTCAATAATAAACAGCCTACTGTTCCCAGGGAAATCAAGAATAATAGGATTCATTGACTCAATCCTTTTTCTTTAATTCAGGGCACTGAAAATCTGCGAGAGGACACATCCCACTGTCAGTGCTGAGACATGCTAACCCTGCCAATATGCATGGGAGTGAGGGTTGTCCACCTTTGTGATGTTTAGTAGGCACTGGGGCCCCTAGAGATGTATATAAGGTCCCTGCAATGTTAGAGGTTGGAAAGCCCAACTGAAGGGTGGCCTGCCAAGGAGAAAAGAAAGACTTGCATTTACATCGCATTTTCATGACCTTGAGATGCTTGCACTTTACAGCCAATTAAGTACTTTTGAAATGTAGTCACTGTTGCAATGTGAGAAATGCGACATCCCGTTTGTGCACAGCACACAAAAGCAATGTGATAATTACCAGATAATCTGATTTATTGATGTTTGAGGGATAAATATTAGCCAGGACACTGGGGATAACTCCCCTGCTGTTCTCTGAAATAGTGCCATGGGATATTTTACATCCATCTAAGAGAGCAGACAGAGCCTTGGTTTAACAGTTTATCTGAAAACTGTAAAACTCAATAATGCACTGGAGTTTCAGCCTAGATTTTTGTGCTCAAGTTTCTGCAGTGGAACTTGAACTCACGACTTAGAGGTGAGAGTGCTACCAACTGAACCAGGAGTTCAGGGATGTCCAATCCCCTCAAAAGATCTGGCAGCTGCCCAGAGTGGTTCCCTTTGCAAGTGGGCACATTTAAAAAAAATTTTAAATCTGTTATCTTTGTAGATTCAGGGCACAATCCCAGTCATTCTGGTAGATTTCCACTGAAATAACGGCATGAGTATCCCAGTTTCTCGCAGCCCATCTGTATATTAGTCTCCTTGCTACATTCCAGCAGAGTTGACCATTAGGTATATATAGTCATTAGAATACCTTATGCAATGCCATCTCGTCAGAGATGAGGGTATCTGTGCTCACGTTTTAAGTTTCTCATCTTTCAAAAGTAATACTTTAAAAAGTTTCCAGATCCACTGGAAAAATACATATGTGAATTAGCAAGATACTTGTTTCATTTACTACTCTTAAATGCAGGCATTGCAAATTAAATATAGGTGAAGATTTTAAAGTTGGTACAAGAATATACAAGAAATTCTCTATTCTTTGATGCATGTGTTTCCATTTTTTTAAGGTTGGCATCAAGAAGGTGTTTGCAGAAGTTCTTCCCTCGCATAAAGTAGCCAAAGTGCAGGAGCTTCAGGATCAGGGGAAAACTGTAGCAATGGTTGGAGATGGTGTGAATGATTCTCCAGCCCTGGCAAAAGCTGATGTGGGAATTGCCATTGGAACCGGCACAGATGTGGCTATTGAAGCAGCAGATGTCGTGCTTATTAGAGTGAGGCAATGTTAATAAAGCAACAGTCCTTTAATATTTAGTTAGCTCTTACTTTTGTTCTCAGATTTTCCAAAGATAGACCAGGATGAAAGTAGCCATTAGAAATAAAGAATTATTATTTAAACATATCTTCTATTCATTTTATATTTTGTGGTGTCATTCATTCTCTGTTTTGTCCTCAGAATGATCTGCTAGATGTCGTGGCGAGCATTGATTTGTCAAAAAAGACCGTTCGTCGAATTCGAATAAACTTTATCTTTGCTTTAATTTATAACCTGGTAGGAATCCCTATTGCTGCTGGTGAGTGGAAGCTTTTCCCTGTTTTACTTACACGATCATGTTGCATGGCAATATTTAATTTTATGCTGATGCTGCACGATTTTTACCTATCTCCTCCACAATAAAGGTATTTTGATATTGCGTGAGACCCCTGCCAGTGTTGTTGAACTTCCCAAGCTTGGGTTTCGTGCAGCTGGCTGCAAGTCAAATGAAAAACTTCCAGTAGTCACAAAGATCTGTGTCTGGGTAAATGTTTTTCATGTGTCTTCTGGGAAGCAGGCCTTATTGTCTCCCAGCAGTGTTGTTTGCCTTGCAGCTGGCTGCAGGAGGTCTACTTGGAGACCAAGTGACACTTGTGCATCTAAAAGCACCTAGAAATTGCTTGACTAATGCTTTGCAATTCCAGTGTGAGAGGTGAGATTCTAAACGAGTACATTGCATCGGTATTCACCGAGGAGAGGGACATGACGGATGTTGAGGTTAGGGACAGATGTTTGATTACTCTAGGTCAAGTCGGCATAAGGAGGGAGGAAGTGTTGGATATTCTAAAAGGCATTAAGGTGGACAAGTCCCCAGGTCCGGATGGGATCTATCCCAGGTTACTGAGGGAAGCGAGAGAGGAAATAGCTGGGGCCTTAACAGATATCTTTGCAGCATCCTTAAACACGGGTGAGGTCCCGGAGGACTGGAGAATTGCTAATGTTGTTCCCTTGTTTAAGAAGGGTAGCAGGGATAATCCAGGTAATTATAGACCGGTGAGCCTGACGTCAGTGGTAGGGAAGCTGCTGGAGAAGATACTGAGGTATAGGATCTATTCCCATTTGGAAGAAAATGGGCTTATCAGTGATAGGCAACATGGTTTTGTGCAGGGAAGGTCATGTCTTACCAACTTAATAGAATTCTTTGAGGAAGTGACAAAGTTGATTGATGAGGGAAGGGCTGTAGATGTCATATACATGGACTTCAGTAAGGCGTTTGATAAGGTTCCCCATGGTAGGCTGATGGAGAAAGTGAAGGCGCATGGGGTCCAAGATGTACTAACTAGATGGATAAAGAACTGGCTGGGCAACAGGAGACAGAGAGTAGCAGTGGAAGGGAGTTTCTCAAAATGGAGACGTTTGACCAGTGGTGTTCCACAGGGATCCGTGCTGGGACCACTGTTGTTTGTGATATACATAAATGATTTGGAGAAAAGTATAGGTGGTCTGATTAGCAAGTTTGCAGACGACACTAAGATTGGTGGAGTAGCAGATAGTGAAGGGGACTGTCCGAGAATACAGCAGAATATAGATAGATTGGAGAGTTGGGCAGAGAAATGGCAGATGGAGTTCAATCAGGGCAAATGCGAGGTGATGCATTTTGGAAGATCCAATTCAAGAGTGAACTATACAGTAAATGGAAAAGTCCTGGGGAAAATTGATGTACAGAGAGATTTGGGTGTTCAGGTCCATTGTTCCCTGAAGGTGGCAACGCAGGTCAATAGAGTGGTCAGGAAGGCATACGGCATGCTTTCCTTCATCAGACGTGGTATTGAGTACAAGAGTTGGCAGGTCATGTTACAGTTGTATAGGACTTTGGTTCGGCCACATTTGGAATACTGCGTGCAGTTCTGGTCGCCACATTACCAAAAGGATGTGGATGCTTTGGAGAAGGTGGAGAGGAGGTTCACCAGGATGTTGCCTGGTATGGAGGGCGCTAGCTATGAAGAGAGGTTGAGTAGATTAGGATTATTTTCATTAGAAAGACGGAGGTTGAGGGGGGACCTGATTGAGGTGTACAAAATCATGAGAGGTATAGACAGGGTGGATAGCAAGAAGCTTTTTCCCAGAGTGGGGGATTCAATTACTAGGGGACACGAGTTCAAAGTGAAAGGGGAAAGGTTTAGGGGGGATATGCGTGGAAAGTTCTTTACGCAGAGGGTGGTGGGTGCCTGGAACGCGTTGCCAGCGGAGGTGGTAGACGCGGGCACGATAGCGACTTTTAAGATGTTTCTAGACAGATACATGAATGGGCAGGAAGTAAAGAGATACAGACCCATAGAAAATAGGCGACATGTTTAGATAGAGGATCTGGATCGGCGCAGGCTTGGAGGGCCGAAGGGCCTGTTCCTGTGCTGTAATTTTCTTTGTTCTTTGTTCTTCTAAAGGTAATTTCAACAGAGATTATAAAATTATGGAAAAATGATTAAAAATATTAGTCATTTTATTCAGATATTGTACTAATCCAATGAATAAGATAGTGTCATACCCCATTAACTGTTGTAAAATATCTTTACCACCACATTAAAACACTGCATGACATTATTTACTATGTGAATTGTGTAATAAACAAGATAGACATCCTGTTGCATTTGCAATGTGAATTGTTGAAGTTATACCTCCTACTTGAAAACCCTGCACAGATTGTAACATGAGGAAATATGTAAGTAATATATTGATATCATGCTACCGAGATTCTGTTCGAGTAAATTTGTAACAAAATTGTACTTTTTATTTTCTTGTGAAAACAATGAAGTAATGATCTTCACTGTGACGGCTTCCTTTACGATACGGTTTTTGAAACTGTAGAATTGTTACCCTTTTTGAGTTTTGAATCACAGTTTTGTTCATTTGAACGAATGCTTTTTATATAGATGAATGTACACCCTTGGCTGAAAATATGAAGACATCAAACAGTTTTTAATTCCAGATACAGAAGTTGCTAGCAGCTTTTAAGGCTTGATCCAAAATATTGATATTTCTTTTTAAATTTCAAATGACCTTTTCTTATCCTGAGAATTATAAAATGATGCTGCACAGATGTAGGTTATTAGACCCATTAAGTCTGTGCCAGTGTTTTTCTCTAGATGAGCACCCAGTCTAAACCTACTCTCCTTGTTCTCCATGCCTTTTAATGTAACTCTTTTGGACTGGAATTTTTTTTTTCAGTCATGTGCATTCTGTATTCCTTGTTTTGTAATGTATGATTTGAGGTACAAATCCAAGGATTCTGTTTCCCTTTTTATGGTCTTACCTACTTCACTGTCACCTTTAATGGCCTGTGTTTCAGCATACAAATGTTTCCCTACTCCTCTATTCCATTTAAATTTGTATAATTTAAGGTATATTTTATTTTATTCCAAAATGTAATATTTGATATTTTTCTACATTATTCTTCCATCCAAAATGTATTACTTAACTGTTTTCTATATTAAACTCCATTTACCTTCCCAACCTGTCAGTTCCTAAGCCTAAATCATTCATATGTTTTAATAAACAAGGACTGCCCCAACACAGCTACTTGTGGAATGACACTCATATTTTCGGTCTGAAAAATGTCCTTGCCCTACCCTATCCTACCCTTTTCTTTCTATCGTTAACTGCTTATCCATGTGGCCATGTTCCACTTAATTCCATGTATCATTACCTTTATGACACATTACCAAATGCTTTTTGAAAATCCATTTAAATTACACCCATATCATTTCCTTTATCTATCCTCTCTGCTACTTGTTCAAAGAATTCTGTAAAATGGTAAAAATGTGACCTGTGTTTTAGAAGTCCATGCTGACTGGCCCTGTTGAAGTTTTGTTTCTTTTAGTGCTTTGTAGTTTCTTCATTTATTATTGATTCTAGAAACTTACCAACAACTGAATCAAGACTAACTGGCCTGTAATTTAAAAACAGAAGATGCTGGAAATACTCAGTTCTGATGAAAGGCCATCGACCTGAAACATTAAAATAAAAGCGAAATACTGCATATGCTGGAAATCTGAAATAAAAACAGAAATTGCTGGAAATACACAGCAGGTCTGACAGCATCTGTGGAGAGAGAAACAGAGTTAACGTTTCAGGTCTGTGACCTTTTATCACTTCTGGATGTAATCTATCAGATTCAGGTGATGTGTTCATCCTAAATTAGAGTATCTTCTTTAATGGTCTTTGACTGTTCTTATGTTCTAAATATGCTATGTGCTTCTAATTTTCTAGGGGTGTTTTTGCCAATTGGACTAGTTTTACAGCCATGGATGGGTTCTGCAGCAATGGCTGCATCCTCTGTTTCAGTTGTAGTTTCATCACTATTGCTGAAACTGTAAGTAACTGAACATAACATTTTCCCCATGTTGAATCTTTGAGTAGTAGGGTCTAATGTTGATATTTCAGAAACAAGTTGGCCATTTAAATTGAGCAATTTAAAATACCGATGTGTATTTATTTTAGTTTTCCAAGCAAAAAATAGTTGACACACAGTAGACCAGGTGAAGTTGTTACAATTAACTGCTTTGATAAGAATTAGTTACAAATAGGATTGGAGGCTGCAGCACTGAAATGCCCCTAATCAAAGCTACAAATGACATAGAATCGTAGCATGGTTCCAGCACAGAAAGAGACAATTTGGCCCATCGTGTCATGCCAGCTCTCCAAGAGCAACTCAGCTAGTCCCATTTTTGGTCCTTTCCCCATAGCCCTGCAAAGTTTTTCTCTTCAGGTGCTTATCCAATTCCTTTTTGAAAGTGCCAATTGTATCTGCCTCCAGCACACTCTCAAGTAGTGCATTCCAGATCCTAATTATTACCTGTGTAAAAAAAAAAAAATGTTTTGCCTCATGTCACAGTTGGTTCTTTGCCAATCACTTTAATTCGGAGTCCTCTGGTTCTCGACCCTTTCGCCAATGGGAACAGTTTCTCTTTATCTACTCTGTCTAGAACCCCCATGATTTTGAACACTTCTTTCAAATTTCCCCTCAACCTTTTTAAGGAGAACAACCCAGCTTCTCCAGTCTGTCCACGTAACTGAAGTCCTTTATACCAGGAACCATTGTTGTGAATCTTTTCTGCACCTTCTCTAAAGCCTTTACATCCTTCCTAAATTGCGGTGCCCAGGATTATACATAATATTCCAGTTGAGGCCAAACCAGAGTTCTGTAAAGGTTCATTATAACTTCCTTGCTTTTGCATATTATGCACCTGTTTATAAAGCCCAGGATCCTATATGCCTTTTTAACCACTTTTTCAACCTGTCCTGCCACGTTCAGCGATTTGTGCATGTCTACCCCCGGGTGTCTCTGTTCCTGCACCCCCTTTAGAATTGTGCTCTTTATTTTATATAGCCTTTCCTCGTCCTCCACACCAAAATGTACCAGTTCACACTTCTCTGCATTAAGTTTCATCTGCAAATGTCTGCCCATTCCACCAGCCTGTCTATGTCCTATCGAAATCTATCACCATCCTCCTCACAGTTCACAATACTTCCAATTCACACATCCTCTGTGACTGTGGTGCACTGTCTCTCCTCGTCAGTTCTTCAGCACTCATCGACTTTTCTACTCTCCTGCCTGTTAAATAATCCTACAGCTTCCCTCTGAGCCTCTCTTGACATCCTCCAAAAGCCCCAGTAAGACATTCACCGCTATCTCCTGATAAGGATCAATCCTAATTGCCAATCATACTCTCTCCCCGAGAGTCTTTGGTCCCTGCCACAAACTCCATTCCCTAGCTACCTACTCCATCTCTCTCTGGCAACTTTCTGAGGCTGAGCCAGACTGTTCGAAACCTCGGAGTCATGTTTGATCCGAGTTGAGCTTCCAACCACGTATTTGCAGCGAGCTTCCAACCACGTATTTGCAGCATCAAGAAGTCCGCCTATTTCCACCTCCGTAACATTGCCTGACAGCCCCTGCCTCAACTCATCTGCTGAAACTCTCATCCATGTCTTTGTTACCTCTACATTATTTCAACACACTCCTAGCCTCCCATATTCTACCTTTTGTAAACCTGAGGTCATCCAAAACTCTGCTGCCCATGTCCTAGTTCACACCAAGTACCATTAACCTATCACCCGTATGCTTGCTGACTAAGCAACACCTTGATTTTTAAAATTGTTATCCTTTTCAAATCCGTCCATGGCCTCGCCTCTCCCTATCTCTGTGGTCTCCTCAACCCTCTGAGATTTTTGCATTCCTCCAATTCTGGCCTCATGCGCATCCCCGATTTTAATTGCTTCACCATTGGTGGCCGTGCACACAGCTGCCAAGATCCTAAACTTTGGAACTCCCTCCCTAAACCCCTCTCTTTCCTGCTTTAAGATGCTCCTTGAAACATATGTTTTTGGTTATGTGCCCAAGTACTTCTTAATGTGACTCGGTGTCAGATTTTGTTTGATTACGCTCCTGTGAAATACCTTGTTATGTTTTACTCGTTAAAGGCACTATATAAATGCAAATTGTTGTTGCTGTCCTCCTCAACCTTTGTCATGATTGACCACGCGATCCTCCTCCATTGTCCAGCTCAGTCGTCTGGTTGCACTATTACCTATCCAGTCATAGACAGGGCGTCTCTAGCCATGGCTTCCCTTCCTACCCCTGCACTGTTACTTCTGGAGCTCCTCTTCATTTACATGCTGTTCCTTGGCAATATCAACCAAAGGTTCCACATGTATGTTGAGGATACCCAGCTCTTCGTCTTCACCACATCTCCAACCCTTCCATTACCACTTTGTTGTTAGACTGCTTGTTCAACATCCAGCCTCGGATGAGCCACAATTTCTTTCAGTTAAACACTGGGAAGACCAAAACTATCACCTTTGGCCCCTGTTACAAACTCTATATCCTTGGCGCCTAAACCGTTCCTCTCCTTGGCCAATGTCTCACAATGAATGGACTGTTCGGAGCTTCAGCATCGTCTTGGACCCTTTTCACCTCAGTCCATCTGCTGCAGAAACACTTACCTATGCCTTTTTGACCACCAGATGTGACTATTCCAATGTTTGTCTGCTTGGCTTCCCATCCTCCACCCTCCATAAACTCCAATTCATCCAAAACTTTGCTGCCTGGTAAAGTCCCACTCACCCACTAACCTTGTGTTCAGTGACCACCTGTTCCCCCAATGCCTCAAATTTAAAATTCTCATTCTTGTGTTTTACTCCATGACCTCAATCTTCCCTATTTCTGTAACCTTCTACAACCCTATAACCCTCCAAAAAGTGTACATTGTTCCAACGCTGGCCATGTGAATCCCCACTCCCTTTGCCCCACCACTGGAAGCTTTGTCTTCCACTATCTAGGCCACAAATTTTGGAACTTATTCCTAAATCTTTCCACCTCGCTCTTGTCGCATAAGATCCTCCTTGAACCCACCTCCTTAACCAAACTTTTGGTCATGCCTCCTGATATCTCCTCTTTTGGCTCATTGTCCATTTATGTCAGATTTCACTTCTATGTTACAGGTGTTATTGTTGTTATAGGGAGACAGACTAAAATGATGAAATGCCTTGCAGGATTATGATGGTTGTTTTGCCACTGTATTGTGGAAAATGTTGTTTGTGGTGAGCATAGCCTGCTTTTGAACAGCAGAGAAGTGGGGTTGGATGAATAGTTTAAGTAGACCATTCCCTGCTCTGTGAAAAGACTGAGCTTAAGAAAATAAGAGATAGGAGCAAAGAAAGAACAAAGAAAATTACAGCACAGGAACAGGCCCTTCGGCCCTCCAAGCCTACGCCGATCCAAATCCTTTATCTAAACCTGTCGCCTATTTTCTATGGGTCTGTATCTCTTTACTTCCTGCCCATTCATGTATCTGTCTAGATACATCTTAAAAGACACTATCATGCCCGCGTCTACCACCTCCGCTGGCAATACGTTCCATGCACCCACCACCCTCTGCATAAAGAGCTTTCCACGCATATCCCCCCTAAACTTTTCCCCTTTCACTTTGAACTCGTGTCCCCTTGTAGACCATTTGACCCCTCGAGCCTGCTGCGTCATTGAATAAGATCATGGCTGATCTGATTGTGGCCACAACTCCACTTTCCTGTCTGCCCCCCATAACCCTTGAATCCCTTGTAGATCAAAAATCTGTCTAACTCAGCCTTGAATATATTCAATGACTCAGCCTCCACTGCTGTCTGAGGTAGAGAATTCCAAAGATTTATGACCCTTTGAGAGAGGAAATTCCTCCTCACTTCCATCTTAAATGGGAGACCCTTTATTCTCAAACTGTGCCCCCTAGTTCTAGATTCTCCCATGAGGCGGAACATCCTCTCCACATCTACCCTGTCGAGCTCCCTCAGAATCTTTGATGTTTCAAAAAGATCACTTCTCATTCTTCTAAACGCCAATGGGTATAGGCCCAACCTTTTCAACCTTTCCTCATAAGACAACCCCTTCAACCCAGGAATTAGCCCAGTGAATCTTCTCTGAACAGTGTCCAATGCAAGTATATCTCTCGTTAAATAAGTTGACTAAAAATGTACACAGTACTCCAGGTGTGGTCTCACCAACACAGCAGTATTGCAAGACTTCTCTACTTTTATACTCCATCTCCCTTACAATAAAGGCCAACATTTCATTTGCCTTCCTAATTACTCGCTTTTTTAAAAGTATTCTTTTATGGGATCTGGGCATCACTGGCTAGGCCAGCACTTATTGCCTATCCCTAATTCCCCTTGAGAAGGTCATGGTGAGTCGCCTTCTTGAACCACTGCAGTCCATGTGATGTTGGTACACCAACAGTGCTGTTAGAGAGGGAGTTCCAGAATTTTGACCCAGCGACAGTGAAGGAACAGTGATATATTTCCAAATCAGGATGGTGTGTGGTTTGGAGGGGAACTTTGAGCCACACATTCAGTTCTCTGATCTTTGCCAATTTGCTCGTGAGTCAGGTACTAATCCAGAGTTTATTACCTTTGTGGTTCTGCTTTTTAATTTAGCCCCAACTGTTTATACTCGCTAAGAACCTCTTTCTTAGTCCTACCTATGTCCTTGGTACCCATGTGGACCATGACAACTGGATCCTTCCCCTCTCACTCAAGATTCCTCTCCAGCCCTGAGGAGATAATCTTAACCTTGGCACCGAGCAGTCAATACAGCCTTTGGGATTCATGCATTTGTCTGCAGAGAACAGTATCTCTTCCCCCAAGCTATACTGTCCTATACTGCTATTACATTGCTTTTTATTCCTGACTTGAAACCTCGGTGCTATGGTCAGTTTGCTCACCTTCCCCACAGTCCCTACTCTGAGCCGCACAGGAGCTGCAAGAACAATGTACCTCTTGGACAAGTACAAGGGCTGAGGCTCTTCCATTGCTACCTTCTGGATCCCCATACCTGCCTCACTTGTAGTCACACCCTTCTGTCCTTGAGCACTGTCCAAATCTGAAGTACTTAACCTAAGGGGTGTGACTGCCTCCTCGACATGTCCAGGTAACTTTCTTCCTCCCTGATGCATCGCAGTGTCCAAAGCTCGGACTCCAGCTCATCAACTCTGAGCCAATGTTCTTCGCACTGCAGACGCTTACTGCAGATGCGGTTGCTGTGGATCAATCTGGTGACCACCAGCTCCCACATACTGCAGCTGCAACACATCACCTGCCCTGCCATCTTTATTGTATCTTATTTAACTAATTAAATAACGAGGTCTTTGACCTCATCAACAGACGTGGTCTCTTCAGACTACTAGCAAAGTTCGGATGTCCACCAAAACTACTAAGTATCATCACCTCATTCCATGACAATATGAAAGGCACAATTCAGCATAGGGGTGCCTCATCAGACCCCTTTCCTATCCTGAGTGAACAGGGATGTGTTCTCGCACCTACACTGTTTGGGATCTTCTTCTCACTGCTGCTCTCACATGCGTTCAAGCCTTCAGAAGAAGGAATATTCCTCCACACAAGATCAGATGGCAGGTTGTTCAACCTTGCCTGTCTTAGAGCGAAGACCAAAGTATGAAAAGTCCTCATCAGGGAACTCCTGTTTGCTGACGATGCTGTATTAACATCCCGCACAGAAGAGTGTCTGCAGAGACTTATCGACAGGTTTGCGGCTGCCTGCAATGAATTTGGCCTAACCAACAGCCTCAAGAAAACGAACATCATGGGAACTTCAGAAATGCTCCATTCATCAATATCGGCTACCACACTCTGGAAGTGGTTCAAGAGTTCACCTGCCTAGGCTCAACTATCACCAGTAACCTGTCTCTAGATGCAGAAATCATTAAGCGCATGAGAAAGGCGTCTGCTGCTATGTCCAGACCGGTCACGAGGGTGTGGGAAAATGGCGCACTGACACGGAACACAGAAGTCCGAGTGTATCAAGCCTGTGTCCTCAGTACCTTGCTCTACGGCAGCGAGGCCTGGACAACGTATGTCAGCCAAGAGCGACGTCTCAACTCATTCCATCTTTGCTGCCTTCGGAGAATCCTTGGCATCAGGTGGCAGGACCGTATCTCCAACACAGAAGTCCTCGAGGCGGCTAACATCCCCAGCATATACACCCTACTGAGCCAGCGGCGCTTGAGATGGCCATGTGAGCGCATGCAAGTTGGCAGGATCCTCAAGGACGCATTGTATAACAAGCTCGTCACTGGTATCAGACCCACCGGCCGTCCATGTCTCTGCTTTAAAGATATCTGCAAATGTGACATGAAGTCCTGTGACACTGACCACAAGTCATGGGAGTCAGTTGCCAGTGATCACCAGAGCTGGCGGGCAGCCATAAAGGTGGAGCCAAAGAGTGGCAAGTCGAAGAGACTTAGCAGTTGGCAGGAAAAAAGACAGAAATGCAAGGAGAGAGCCAACTGTGTAACAGCCCCGACAACCAATTTTATCTGCAGCGCCTGTGGAAGAGTCTGTCACTCTAGAATTGGTCTTTATAGCCACTCCAGGCGCTGCTCCACAAACCACTGACCACATCTAGGTGCTTACCCATTGTCTCTTGAGACAAGGAGGCCAAAGAAGAAGAAGCATTTAACTAATTAGGGTTTCAAGTTTTGAAATGTCACTCAGCGATTATTTGTAGCTATATTAAGTAGTTTAACTAGTTAACCTATAAATTTAATGCAGTACTTCTATCTCCCCGGTTCTAGTTTAAACTACTGCCCTAGTTTAGAGGAACAAAAACTGTAAAACTCACTCTGCAATCACCTACCTGTTCACCCAAATAATGCCTCTAGATCTCAGCTTTCACTGCCTCTCTTGGACTGCTCCTTGTTGTTCTAAAAAAACCAGAACAGCATCTCTTCCCTCCACTATGCCGAATTCCCTCACTCACCAAATTGGCGAGTTAAGTACTCTATGAACACTTACTCTATGAACACGTACTCCTTTGAAGTGGACTCCGTGTTACCTACTTAACGCGTGATGTTTGATGGAATAGAGCAGAGGTGGGCAATGTTACAGAGATGGAAATTGCATCTTTTAGTCACTAGTTGTAAAATCTGGATGTATTAATTGCTATGGCTAAAAAGGCATAATGCTATATCGGATTTTGATATCACACTAACTAGACTCATGCTCCATTGAATAAAGTAACATTTTCCCCTTTCTTTACTGTTATCCTGGCCTACCCCTTTACTTGCACTCATTCCACTACTATTGAACTAGGAAGGATGGCAGGTATCGGTGTAATAGAATACAATCTTTTGTGCTGTGCCTATCAATTTGAATCAGCTTATGATCTATGACTTGTATTCCCTTCGAATGAAAGAACAACCCAAGTGTTTGACTGATCTTCCCCATGGAAATTAGACTATTTGAAATTAGTGATTAAAATGGTATGTTTGTCCAGAATTCTGATTATAATTTACATAAGTTCTGTCTTCTTGCTGTTTTCCATTTTAGCTACAAGAAGCCCGATATAGAAAAGCTTGAATCACAAGCTCAGGGCTGCATGAAACAGTTTACACCATCGCAAATTAGTATCCGTATTGGAATAGATGACAGGCGACGAGATTCTCCAAGGTACAGTGCCTGGGATCGAATAAGACGTACCAGTCAATTATCTCTTAACTCACTGACTTCTGACAAACAATCAAATCAGAGCATATCTCTACATGAGGACCATGACAAATGGTCTCTGCTGATTGGACAGCAAAATGAAGAGTGTACTATTTAAGGTACTAATTATGAATTGACAGAATATATTTTTTTTAAATGTGACCATCCAATGTGAAGCTTATTAAATGACCACAGCGACAAATGGGACTTTCATTTGATGTACTCAGTGTATTGGTGAAAAATAAACTGCTTCATTAATAGTCACTTGTTTTGAACCAAAGGTACACAACCATTCTCAAACAGCAGTTTCTGAGGTTTAGGTTTGTGAAGAGCTTTGAAAATACCAATTTTGTACATGAGCAATGCGCGCAGCTTTATTCTTTTCAAGCGAGCGCTGAGCATTCTCACAAAACCGCAATAAAAACTAACAATTTTGATATTTTACTCAGACTTTAAGAATGAGCAAACAGTGATTCTGTACATTTCTCCAAAACTGTTGTGCAGTAATGTGACAAATTATGGAACACGTGAATTCCTGCAAATGTTACCTGATGGAAGCATTGCAATTTTGAAAGCTTAATTTCTGTTTCAATTTTTAAATCAACAAACTCTTACCAATGTTTATATCTTTCCATCATGCCATCCTTTTGAAGTTGCCAGATAGAAAAAGATTGCCCTGTTTGTAAAACATCAGCCAAACCAGGCAATTCTTCCATGATAGTTAACACTCAAAACTGCCGTGTCATGTTGAGATCTGAGCCAAGTTCATCAATAAAGATGAAAAAAAAACTGACACTCAGTCTGGTTTTTACCAGTGGGCATGTGCTTCCTACTGGTTAGTTGTAAGGCTGAAGATCAGAAAGGAATATAGCATTTCCCCTCCTATTGTCAGAATTTCTGACTTAAAAAGTACCACAAAACAAATCATTGAAAGATAATTTAGAATAAAGGAGTAGTGTACTTCTGAATGTGACATTAGAGATATTTTTCATTCCATTATGAATTTTTAACATCAGCCGTCTGTCCATGTTGCATCATAGTCTGAACCTGGCCGATGGAATGCTGATGAGCACTGGCTGTTAGAAGTGTTAACAGTGCACTTAAAGCACATCATTTGTCCTGCCACATATACAAAATTCCTCAAAACTATTCAAGTCTGAACTTCAAGACAGAAAGCATTCCAAAATCATTCTGAGCAGAAAGTCAGCTGGGTTAGAAGTCTTACCACATGATGGGCTGAATTTTCTTCTACCACCGCCGGGAGCAGCAGCGGGCAAAGAAATGGGAACTTGCACGTGTGGACCATGCACTGCCATGCCACTGTGATCTACCATGAGGCAGCCCAAGATAATATGCCAGTCAGCCCCACCCAAAATCACTTGGAGGGCGCTGGTGCCATTTTTAAAGGGCAGCCAGCCCTGCTGGTACATTTAACTTTTTAAAGCCCTAAGCCCCCTCCCGCCAACAGTGCATGACTATCGCACCCCTTTACAATTACATGTAATAGTTGTCCTCTTTATCTTCCCCCCTCCCCCCCCCCCCCAACCACCACCAAAAACACTTACCTGCAAGACTTGACCTCCCCCCGTCCCCCCCAAACTGATCAATGTGCAGAGGTCACACCCCCCATCCCCTACACTTCTGACCCTAACCACTACACTGAAAATCATGAGTATCCCCCCTCAGTGGTGCCAGCTTTCCCTGGACAGGAAAGTGAAGGTGTGTGAGTGCCAGCCGCTGCTTGGAAGACCCTGGGCAGCAGTTAAGATCGATGCAAGTTTTATTTAAATTTATTCGGGGGCTTCATTTAAATATATAAAGCTGGGTCCCAGCAGCAAGGGGCCGCCACAGAGTCTCACCACCACAAGAAAGATCGGTCCCAGCACTCCTGGTGTTGGATTCCGTGGCAGGCCACTGCTGGTACAATCTTCCGGTCCCCCCGCCATAGATCCCAACATCGGGACCTCAACAAAATCCAGCCCGATGTGTGTATTCAAGTGCATATTATGATAATAGTGACTTGTTCTGTTGTCTTACATTCATGTTATGTTTTCTCTTCAGTATTATAGGCGAGTATTAAAGTCACCTTTGCATCCAAGGTAACTGCAATCTACACAATACATAAATGAGTTACAGATGCAACGGTCACTGAATGAATAAGCCTGAAGTAATATAGCATATGCCTTAAAATATATAGTAGCAGATATTGATTTTCCAGGTGTAAGATAAGTAAAGGTATTTAGTGATGGAACATAAATTTTGATAATCCAATTTTATACCTACTGTATTTTTGTTGTGCAGTTTGACATTTTGTTCCATTTTTGTAATCAAGAAAGTTCCTTTTTAAGAAGCAATGGCTATTGAGTTCTTAAAGATGCATCAAGAACAATGTCAGCAGTTCATCTCCAGAGAAGATTATTGTCTAGTTTATGATGCAGATTTTTAAAACAAAGCATTTTCTTTAGGATTGATTTGATATATTGACATTGCATGGAAGTTTGAGTTAGAGTGATCCACCCTTTCTCTGGGAGAGGATTAATTTGAAACTTATTTTTGTTACTCTGTGTTAATGTTTAAGCTGACTTAATGAATTAGATACAAGAATCTTAGGCTGGGGGTTCAGGAATAAAGCTTCTGAAATGTTACATTATGACATCATTGAAGAATTTGCATGGCAAAGAAAATTTACTGTCATGTAAAATCTGAATGATAAAATTTCAACTGTGTATGAAATGTTCAACATTTTTTCACAGTTAAAATTTTAGCTGATAAAAGAGCCACAGCGGTAACCGAGTCAATACCACATTATATAGAAGGCATAATATGTAACTCAAAGTGTGACTTATACAATAAGTTTTATAGTAAATAGAAACAACAACAACTTGTATTTGTTTAGCGCCTTTAACGTAATAAAATATCCCAAAGTACTTCACAGGAGCATTATAAAACAAAATATGACACAAAGCTACATAAGGAGATATTAGGGCATGTGACCGAAAGCTTGGTCAAAGAAGTAGCTTTTAAGGAGGAAAGTGAGATAGAGAGGCAGAGGGGTTTGGGGAGGGAATCCCAGAGCTTAGGAGGCAGGCAGCTGAAGACACAGCTACCAAGGTTTGAGTGAGTGAAATCAGGGGTGCTCAAGAGGCCAGAATTTTTAAAAATCACAGATATTTCAGAGGGTTGTGGGCCTGGAGGAGGTTGCAGAGTTAGGGAGGGGTGAAGTACTGGAGGAATTTGAAAACAAGGGTGAGAATTTTTCAGTTGAAACGGTGCTTAATCTAGAGCCAATGTAGGTCAGTGAGCACAACGGTGATGAGTAAATGATGTGTGGTGGAGCAGAGATTTGGATGACTTCAAGTTTATGGAGGGTAGACGTGGGAGGCTAACCAGGAGTGTGTTAGAATAGTCAAGTCCAGACGTAACAAAGGCATGGAAGTGGTATCTAAAAAGAATTTGCTGTCTTTATCACTGTTGCAAAGACAAGCTCCTTTCTTAAGCTCAAAATATTGACAGCTTTTGTGTTACATGTGGAAGGAAGTTTACTCTGATCAAACAATGTTAAACGTTTCTTTTAATCTAATTTTCTGTACCAAATGTTGCTATGAAATGTAAATATAGTAAAATCAAATGTAGTGAAATCAAATAAAGGATTAATGTCTTTTGTTTTTTTCTGGATGGCTTTATTTTAATATGGAAGATAGCTAATCCCCATTCACAGCAGTGTGTCGAAGACATTTTTTGTAGGTATCAGAATCCTTGCATCAGTAACTTGAAGCAGTAATTTTAAGCGCGACAAGGTGAGTTATTTTTTTAGCCACCAAGGCATTTTAGTAGTACGTGTTCATTGAAGTTCTGTGTTTTGTACTTATTCCCCACTGTTTCCCAGAATTGTCAACATTAAGGGGTAAAAAAATTCTAATGTCAGTATTTTTTTTAATGTACTGACCACGTAGTTGTTTCAGTATAAAAGCTGAACTCATGACATTACTATTGGGTGACTGAATGCCAGAAGATCCCTTGCACCCTCAGACTTGAGGGCCTAAAATTCTCACTGAAGATTTGACATGTACACTGGATTTTATACTCAACAAAAATTGCTACAGTGGTAATTCCATGAGCCTGCAAGCCCAGTGGGGAACAACACACACAGTGAGCATAGGTCAAATGGTACCTTTGGAAAGACATTGGGACCGCTAGAAAGAAAGTTGGAGTGGGAAATTTTGAAATGAACGCTTTTTGTTATCATTGATCAATTTTTAAATAAATAGTTGCATTGAAACACTACGGCAATGATTACAATTTAGAAGTGTGTTATGAATGCTGGACTTTGTAGTATGATTATGTTTTTAAAACTGTGATCTTAATTGCAATGTAAAATGGTTCGGAGGAGACATGTGACCTCTCACAATTCTGCCCAGAGACAAGCCAGGGGGCTTGGATACCACTGGATCTTTAATGCAAAAACAAGGAACTAGAAACGAGGAACCCAGATCAAAGACCCTTTTGAAAGCAGAGTGCAAGGGTGTAACACCTAAAGGACAAATCTCTCCCAGACTCTCAGATTGTAAACAAAAAGCCAGGGGCTCTAAAAATGCAAATTCAAGTTGCAATTGTTAACACCTGGAAACAAAGAAAGGCCTAGGTGGTTTTACTATGGTCAGATGTATGAATTCTGAGAATTGAAAAAGGCAAATGACTATTTACTTTTTGAGCTGAATAAATTCAACAAGCTTTCCTTGGTCTGTAGGCAGGCTAAAGGAAGACCAGCAAGCAGAGCTGTGCAGCCGACAGAGAGATGAGAGAAAAACAGCTGCTCTCAAATCACTGATACGGAGGAGAAAAGACCAATGGGGTCACCAGAAATTGTCTTAGGAGCAGAAGACCAGTCGAATGTGGTCGGGAGAAGTGAGCGAAGAGGACATTGGCTTTGAGAAGGACTGGGAGATTCAATCCATTGCAACGGAGAGGAGTTTGGGACTTTTAACTGGAAGGATACCTTTTCGATGAGAACAGTAATGTACAAATGTATGGGATTTTCGAGTGTGTTAATAAATTAATGGGAAATACCTTTCTGTGTAATTTAGTGTATTACCTGCCTGCTAAGTACTGTTTAGTTAACATTGATTTTTAGTTTAGTTATAGTAAAAGTCTTAAAATGTGAAATCTTGTGTAATTCTTTGTTTGGTCTAGGGAGTTCATACCTCTTGTTTTAAAGCTTACAGTCTACTGCGGTGCTTAATTGTTTGTAAAGTGCTTCAGGACATCCTGGTGTCATGAAAGGTGCTATCTTCTTCTTTGGCCTCCTTATCTCGAGAGACAATGGGTAAGCGCCTGGAGGTGGTCTGTGGTGTGTGGAGCAGCGCCTGGAGTGGCTATAAAGGCCAATTCTAGAGTGACGGGCTCTTCCACAGGTGCTGCAGAAAAATTTGTTTGTCGGGGCTGTTACACAGTTGGCTCTCCCCTTGCGTCTGTCTTTCCTGCCAACTGCTAAGTCTCTTCGACTCGCCACACTTTAGCCCCGCCTTTATGGCTGCCCGCCAGCTCTGGCGAACGCTGGCAACTGACTCCCACGACTTGTGATCAATGTCACAGGACTTCATGTCGCGTTTGCAGACGTCTTTAAAGCGGAGACATGGACGGCCGGTGGGTCTGATACCAGTGGCGAGCTCGCTGTACAATGTGTCTTTGGGGATCCTGCCATCTTCCATGCGGCTCACATGGCCAAGCCATCTCAAGCGCCGCTGACTCAGTAGTGTGTATAAGCTGGGGATGTTGGCCGCCTCGAGGACTTCTGTGTTGGAGATACGGTCCTGCCACCTGATGCCAAGTATTCTCCGGAGGCAGCGAAGATGGAATGAATTGAGACTTCGCTCTTGGCTGACATACGTTGTCCAGGCCTCGCTGCCATAGAGCAAGGTACTGAGGACACAGGCTTGATACACTCGGACTTTTGTGTTGCGTGTCAGTGCGCCATTTTCCCACACACTCTTGGCCAGTCTGGACATAGCAGTGGAAGCCTTTCCCATGTGCTTGTTGATTTCTGCATCTAGAGACAGGTTACTGGTGATAGTTGAGCCTAGGTAGGTGAACTCTTGAACCACTTCCAGAGCGTGGTCGCCAATATTGATGGAGCATTTCTGACGTCCTGTCCCATGATGTTCGTTTTCTTGAGGCTGATGGTTAGGCCAAATTCATTGCAGGCAGCCGCAAACCTGTCGATGAGACTCTGCAGGCACTCTTCAGTGTGAGATGTTAAAGCAGCATCGTGAGCAAAGAGGAGTTCCCTGATGAGGACTTTCCGTACTTTGGACATCGCTCTTAGATGGGCAAGGTCGAACAACCTGCCCCCTGATCTTGTGTGGAGGAAAATTCCTTCTTCAGAGGACTTGAACGCTTGTGAAAGCAGCAGGGAGAAGAAAATCCCAAAAAGTGTGGGTGCGTGAACACAGCCCTGTTTCACGCCACTCAGGATAGGAAAGGGGTCTATACAAAACACAAAAGAGAGGCTTATGACAAATGTAAGCTTCATACTACAGTCGAGAACTAAGCTGAACACAGGAGTTACTGTCAGTTGAAATTTTATTATTCAGATTTCATCTATGTATGAAATGCGCATCATTTTTTCACAATTGCAATCTTAGTTTTTTTTCTTGAAAAGCCACAGCAATATAAGAGAAGGAATAAGGCAAAGAAAGTATGAGATTAGATTAGTGGCTAACATAAAAGAGAACCCCAAAATTCTTCGTAAACAAATATATAGTAAAAGGAGACTCAAAGGAAGGCTGGGACTGATAAGGGACCAAAAAGGAGATAATCTTGTGGACGCAGAAGGAATGGCTGAGGTACTAAATGAGTACTTTGCATCTCCACCAGAGAAGAGGATGCTGCCAATAATATCAGTAAAGCAGCAGTTAGTAGTGATGCTGGATAAGATGAAGTTTTTAAAAAATCACCCAGTCTGGATGGAATACATCCTGGGGTACCAAGAGAAGAAAGGGTGGACATTGTAGAGGATGTGGCTATAATCTTCCAATCTTTCTTAGATATGGGGAGGGTGCCAGTAGACTGGAGGATTGCCAATGTTGCACTCCTTTTTTTAAAAAAAGGGGAAAGAATTAAACCTGGCAACTATAGGCCAGGTAGCCCGAGTTGATGTTAGGGAACCTTTTGGAGACAATAATCCAGGTAAAAATAAATAGGCATTGAGAAACATATGACCTAATACATGAAGGCATAGATTTATTCAAGAAAAATTGTGTTTGACAATTTGAGTTTTTTTGATGAATTAATGGAGAGGGTTGTTGAGTGTATATGGACTTTTAAAAGGAGTTTGGTTAAAGTATCACAAAATAGATGTGTTATTAAAATTGAAGCTCATGGGATCAAAGGGACAGTGGCAGCGTGGATACAAAATTGACTAAGGGACAGAAAGCAGAGAATAGTGGTGAATGGTTGTTTTCAAACTGGAGGGAAGTACACTGTAATGATCCCCAGGGGTTTTCATATATTTTTCATATTGTTACGACTTGGTGAGAAGGGGTCTAGGGGTTCCCTCTCAGCCTTTGCCTGGTTTAACCGTAACAGGGGCTTAATTTTAAAACTTTTTTAGCTCCCCCTCAGTGATTCCTTGTTCACTGCTCCAATTGTAAGGCAAAGAAATCGGACAGGTTTCCTTAGATTTAAACAAGAAAGGTGGAAGTTTATTAATCTTAAACTCTAATCTGGTTACCGACTACGAATATGTGACACGACCACGCTAGCATGCATACGCGATAAACACACGCAGGTCGAGACTGAAAAGTAGAAAGAATAAAGGGGAAAAGTTTGAAGCAACATCTGTAGTTACAGTCCTTTAAGTTCAATGTGGAGTCTTTGGTTGCTGGCAAGTCTTAGTTTAGTTTAGAGATACAGCACTGAAACAGGCCCTTCGGCCCACCGAGTCTGTGCCGACCATCAACCACCCATTTATACTAATCACACACTTGCAATTCGTTTGGGCCAGTTCACACTTCAACTTGTTCCGATGTAGGAGTCTTTTCTCTCTTGAGGTTTGCGTGTCTTCCGTGAGTCCGGTGGCTTGGGAGAAAGTGAGAGAGAGGCTTCCTTGTTCCAGCTTCAGTTGCACACTGCCTTCTGACCCTTTCTGTGTGGCACAATTCAAAAAAAAAAACCTAGGTTGCCCAGCAGGTTAGTCATGTGACTAGCTCCTTATCTGGAAGAGTCTCTCCTGCAAGGTTTGTGGATTGTATTACCTTAGCAGGCTCTGGGATGCGCTTCCTTACACCTTCATTGTTTGGTGATCAAAATCCATTTGGGTTAATTGGAGCAGGGAATAGTCCTTTGTCTCCACAAGCACCGTCTCAGTATACAAATGTCCTTCCAGCCCAGTGTCTGGTGATCTTCAAACAAGTAATTTCTCCCCTCCAGCAACAATTTAAAATTCATGTTCATATGACAAAATTAATATGCCTCATTCTTGGCAGGTGGGGTCTGCATGACCATATATATGAATAACCTGGACTTGGGTATGCAGAGGACACAAAACTCAAATGTAGTAAACAACGAGGAGGATAGCAACAGACTTCAAGAGGACATATACTAGTGAAATGGGCAGACACATGGCAGTTGAAATTTAACAAAAGTGTGAAGCAATGCATTTCAGTTGGAAGAATGAGGTCAGGCAGTATAAACTAAATGGTACAATTTTAAAGGGAATGCAGGAAAAGAGAGATGCAGGGGTGTACATATAAAAATCTTTAAAGGAGGCAGGAAAGTTGAGAAGGCTGTTACAAAAATATATGGGATCTTTGGTTTCATTAATAGAGGCATAGAGTATAAAAGAAGGAGGTTATGGTAAACCTTTATAAAACAGGGTTAGGCCTCAGCTGGAATACTGGCCAGAGTTTTGCCTTCTCATACAAGGTGTTCTGTGAGGCAGCTGCAGTGAAAAATGGTGGGCGATGACATCGGAACGGGTCCCTGACATCATGACATCAGATCACCATTTTACGCTCGGCAGATAAGATGGGGATGCTGCTCGCCATCCGATTTAAGACAATTGATGGCCAATTGAATTGATTAAGAAGCCAAATGACAGCTATTTTAAGTTCCCAATGCCATTTTATGTTCTGCGCACGGGTCACATGGTGTGGGGATCGCAGACCCGGCAGTTTTAAATGAGCAGAAACTGTTCTCTGTTTTGTGTGTTGCATTTAGCAGTAAATTCCAAGGTTCGGGCTGATATTGTTGGCTCACTTGAGTGAGTAATACTCCTGATAGGGCCACAGCTTCTGTGATTTATCCCGAGTAGGGGAAGTAGGCGAGTGCCTTTCCTTACAGCAGGCAGCAAAAAGCTATCCCCAATACATCCTTGGGACGCTGCTCCCATGGGCATTGCCCACCCTGGAGAAGGGTCCTCCAGGGAGGAAGAGAACGGCACAATGAGGGATAGGCAGCCAAGTGGCCAAGGAAATCATCGACCTGCTGGCAGCTGCAGCCTGGTAGTGGGGGAGGGGCAGACCACAGAGTGCACCGGGAGCAAAGACCTGTGTGGAGACAAATCTGCCCAGTAGGCAGGGTGTAACTGCTTCCTGCAGATATCAGAGCGCCATTGCCTTAGAAGACTGCACCTGTCCTGACAGACTGTGACATCTTTGTGTGAGATGAGGTCAGCTCCAACTGCAAAGGTGGTCATCCAATGCCAGTGGCTCTAAAGGTCACAGTCGCTCTGCACTTCTATGCATCAGGCTCATTCCAGGCCTCTATAGGAAACGTGCAGAATCTCGCAATCATCTGCACAGCACTATATAAGGATGATAACTGATGTCATATTCAGGCTAGCCAACCAGTTCATCAAGTTCAAGACTGATTCGGCCAGGCAGGTCAAGACAGCCAGAGGCTTCAACACCATCGGTGGGTTCCCCATGGTCCAATGAGTGATCGACTGTACACATATGGTCATCAGAGCTCCTGCAGGCCAGCCAGGCACCTTCATTAATCGAAAGGGATTTCATCCAAATGTGCAACTTGTCTGTGACCATAGTAAAGGTATATTGCAGGTTGGTGCTAGTTATCCAGGAAACAGTAAGGAGGCATTCATTCTCTGAACCTCCCAGCTGCCAACACTTTTCAACCACCCCTCCACCCCTGAGTGCCTACAAGGATGGATATTTAGCGACAGGGGTTACCCACTGAAGAGATGGCTGATGACACCTGTGAGGAACCCATGGAATGAGGCTGAGGAACGATACAATGCGAGCCATCTGATCACCAGAGTCACCATAGTCTTTTCAATCAGTCTTCTGAAGATAAGATTTATGTGCCGAGACCACTCAGGTAGTGCCCTTCAGTATTCACCAGCAAGGGTATCTTGCATTGTGGTTGTTTGCTGCGCATCAGATTACCTGGTGCTGCAGAGGGGGGAGGCCCTGGATGCTGAGGAAATTGTTCAAAGAACAAAGAACAGTACAGCACAGGAACAGGCCATTCGGCCCTCCAAGCCTGCGCCGATCTTGATATCAGCCTAAACTAAAACCTTCTCCACTTCCGGGGACCGTATCCCTCTATTCCCATCCTATTCATGTATTTGTCAAGATGCCTCTTAAACGTCATTATAGTACCTGCTTCCACCATCTCCCCCGGCAGAAAGTTCCAGGCACTCACCACCCTCTGTGTAAAGAACTTGCCTCGCACATCCCCTCTAAACTTTGCCCCTCTCACCTTAAACCTATGTCCCCTAGTAACTGACTCTTCCACCCTGGGAAAAAGCTTTTGACTATCCACTCTGTCCATGCCACTCATAACTTTGTAAACCTCTATCATGTCGCCCCTCCACCTCCGTCGTTCCAGTGAAAACAATCCGAGTTTATCCAACCTCTCCTCATAGCTAATGCCCTCCAGACCAGGCAACATCCTGGTAAACCTCTTCTGTGCCTTCTCCAAAGCCTCCACGTCCTTCTGGTAGTGTGGCGATCAGAATTGCACGCAATATTCTAAGTGTGGCCTAACTAAAGTTCTGTACAGCTCCAGCATGACTTGCCAATTTTTATACTCTATGCCCCGACCGATGAAGGCAAGCATGCCGTATGCCTTCTTGACTACCTTATCCACCTGCGTTGCCACTTTCAGTGACCTGTGGACCTGTACGCCCAGATCTCTCTGCCTGTCAATACTCTCAAGGGTTCTGCCATTTACTGTATACCTCCCACCTGCATTAGACCTTCCAAAATGCATTACCTCACATTTGTCCAGATTAAACTCCATCTGCCATTTCTCCGCCCAAGTCTCCCAACGGATCTATATCCTGCTGTATCCTCTGACAATCCTCATCACTATCCGCAACTCCACCAACCTTTGTGTTGTCCGCAAACTTACTAATCAGACCAGCTACATTTTCCTCCAAATCATTTATATATACTACAAAGAGCAAAGGTCACAGCACTGATCCCTGCGGAACACCACTAGTCACATCCCTCCATTCAGAAAAGCACCCTTCCACTGCTACCCTCTGTCTTCTGTGACAGAGCCAGTTCTGTATCCATCT
This sequence comes from Heterodontus francisci, assembly GCF_036365525.1. Lineage (NCBI taxonomy): Eukaryota > Metazoa > Chordata > Chondrichthyes > Heterodontiformes > Heterodontidae > Heterodontus > Heterodontus francisci. The sequence continues at coordinate 30,718,794 of NC_090376.1, read as the reverse complement.
TGCCAGCTCACCTCTGATCCCGTGTGACTTCATCTTTTGTACCAGTCTGCCACGAGGGACCTTGTCAAAGGCTTTACTGAAGTCCATATAGATAACATCCACTGCCCTTCCTTCATCAATCATCTTTGTCACTTCCTCAAAAAACTCAATCAAATTAGTGAGACAGCATGAAGCATCCTCAGATGAGGAGGGGGTGAAGCCATCTGAACGTCCAGGGCAAGCAGTTGGAGGTTTGCAGGAGTTGGGTGCAAGGCAGACTCAGGAGGCTGTAATACTCAGGCATTTCTCCTGACCTGAGATTCATGAACCATGCAGTCTGCCAGTGACTGACATTGCAATCTAACTTCAGGCATTCACATCTGCTGGAATCCCAAAAGCGCTCACTTGTGTTACGAGGATTTCCATTTTTTGTTAAAACTTGAGAATCTATATTTTTAAAACTGAAAAAGGATTCTATGGATGCTGTAATCTTGAGAAGCTGAACTTTGGGTGATTTTCTTAAAAGGGAGGTTAACAGAAGGTTGACCAGTAAACAAATTTTACTGGAAAGCACCTGTTCGCAAAGAATCCAGCAGGGGGTTGTGTGTATAACCTGAAGAGCTATTTGCTTATTGACAAGTCAGGATTTATGGTTTTCATTGGACTTGCCTCTGGAAAAAGTTGGTTTCATTTTGAACTGTTAAAAAAGCCAGTAGGTGTTTGGCCAAAAACAGAAAGACATTTGCTGCCGGGAGAAGACAGCTGATATCTCTCTCTTTGAAGAACCCTTGCATCTTTGAAGAATTCCTGCGTCAGGTTGTACTGTTGCCTCCTGTATTTGAAGAAGTTCTGGATGTATGCAGAAACTTTGCATCTTGAAAAAACTTTGCATCGAATGTGTGAGAATTGAAACCTTTGTTGCTGCCCATCTGATACAAGACCTATGTGTGAAGCCTTCTGTAGCTGCATCCCTTGAAAGCTTGCCCAGACTGATCCTTAACATCGCCCAGAAATTCCTAGTGGCAGCCACCTATTCGCCTTTGGGACACCTCGCCAAAACAAAGGATTTCCATATCTTCTCTTCAGTCTAAGTTTTTTTTTATTCCTTCTATTTCTTTGTAACAGCTGTAAACCAAAATCCCTTTATTGCCCCCGGTTAATTGGTTATGTGAGTGTGTGTGTGAGGGCTAGGATAAAAATAAGGGGCTTTAATATTTCAATTCGTGTGTATAGAAACATAGAAAAATAGGAGCAGGAGTAGGCCATTCGGCCCTTCGAGCCTGCTCCGCCATTCAATACGATCATGGCTGATCATCCAAACTCAGTACCTTCTTTCTCCCTGTATCCCTTGATCCCATTAGCCCCAAGAACTGTATCTAACTCTTTCTTGAATATATTTAATGATTTGGCCTCAACTGCTTTCCGTGGTAGAGAATTCTACAGGTTCACCACTCTGGGTGAAGAAATCTCTCCTTATCTCAGTCCTAAATGGCTTACCCCTTATCCTTAGACTGTAACCCCTAGTGCTGGGACTCCCCTGCCATTGGGAACATCCTTCCTGCATCTATGTTGACTTTATTATTGATGAAGACTTGGGGTATAATAAATTGATTTTTTTTTTGTTTATTAAAGAAACCTGGTTGGTGTGCTTTATTCTGAGGTGAAAATAGAGTATCTGATTGACTCTTTCGGTTAGTGGGAAAATTTAAATATATGTTGCGACTTGAGGAGAAGTGGGACTGAATTAGCAGTGCATTCTTCTTGCCTCGGTATTAAAACCTACAAGCGCTAATCGCAGCTGCTATGGTCTACCTTTCCCTCTAACACACAATGGCCCTCTGGTGCACCTGCCCCAAGTCTCCATCTCATGCAGAAGAAAAAGTTCACTTCATACATCATCAGTTACTTGACACATAAATAAGCAAAAGGAGAACTTTCATAAAGTTTGCTGAAAGTTGCACAAACATTAACAGATCAAAATCACACCAGTGAAACCTAAGTGCAGTTACAGTGATTTCTTAAATCATTTCAGAGTGCTGACACGTCACTTCCTCTTTGCCGCCAGCTACGGCAGAGGCAGGTGGCTGATCAGGATGCCCTGTGGCTTAGGATGACCTTGGCGGGCGGCCGTCCTCTGGCTGCCCGAGGCCGTGAAGGCCCTGGCATGTTGAGGTGACCCTGAGCAGTCTCAGGACCACCTTATATCGTTCTGGCATTCTGAGGTGCTAGTGTCACTGGCAGAGCGACCAAGGAGCTGCTGTCCGCATCAGGACCGTCCTGAGAGGAGCCCCCAGCTGTAGACTGCTGTTGCTCCTCTGCTGTCACAAGGCACATTTGGGCCTCCTTGCTGACCTGAACGGGATGACCACCTGGAGGAGACCACCTGGAGGAAACCCCAGGTGCCTCATCCCTCTCTCGCATTGCCATTGATACTGCAATGGTGTGCAAGTCTCTGCGCATCTTCAGCAGGCACTGGGTGCCCTGCTGGAGCTGGCTCTCCACAGCAGCCGCCAATCTTTCAATGGAGGAAGCCAGTTGCGCAGATGACAAAGACTGTGCAGAACTCGGCTTGGAGGGAACGCATCATCTCTGGTAACGCCACCAGATCTTCACGCACCTCACGTTGCACCTGCAGCATCTGTGCCGAATAGATGACCTCAGAGGCTCGTCATTAGCATGGGACTCAGCACTGTTGTGGTCTCCCACAGTCCTCCAAGTGTCAGAGATATCGGCCGATACTGCCTCTGGCAGCTAGTCCGGCACTTGTTTGGTGCTGGCACCAGGTTGTGCCCCGAATCTGAATACGCTATTAGCCCGACCAAGGTGACTGTATCTGAGCTGGTGCTGGCTGCAGGGAAAGAATGTGTCGCTACACCCTCTGAGATCCCCTCCTTCTCCTCAGAGGTGGTCAGATTTCCCCCAGATACGTCGCCTGGCAGCAGCTGTGATTCACCTCAGTAGAAAACAGAATGATCAGGTATGTGCGACACATCAGACTGAAGGACAGGTCTTGGACTGCAGTGGGCCACATGTTTGTGAGTTTGAACGCGCGAACAACCTTCATTGTTAGAAGATCACCACCCCCCTGCTCTGTGTCCGCACTCTGGGGAACTCACCCTCTTGGCCAGTTGCTCCGTCCTCACCAGCAGATAGCAGTGCCTCCTTCTCCACAGCAGTGAGAGTTGCAATGATTAGCACACTGCCATTGGTCCGTACCCTTTCATGGGCATTCTGCGCCCTTTTCTCCGGTGGAGACACATGACAATCATTTTAGTTACTTGACTTGAAGAAGCACCCGCTCATCCCTCTTGCTATATGCTGCCTCTCGGACCATTGCCATTCAAGTGTAAGGTTAGCACATTTCTGGTCCCTTGCGTGGGTCAGATGTGTCCGGCATATGCCCCATGATAGCGCTGCAGCCATTCACTCCAGATAGCTGGCTTCCACTTTGCAGCATCGACACCTGGATATCCACCCATCTGTGTACAAAGCAATGAGGACTGAGACATGCCACTCACCTAGGCAGAGCGGAGAAGGTCGTTAACCTGCTTGCAACACTGGATCCATTGTCTTCATCACAACCCCACAGCTGCTGACCTCCTCCACGAACTCCATCCAGGCCTTCCTGGTGATCTGGGGAGGCCTCCTGCATCTGTCTGGTGGGAAGAGGACCTCCTGCCTTGCCTCAGCCACCTAGAGGAGGACATGTAGGGAGTCATCGGTGAACCATGGGGCCACCCAGCTGGTTTTCTCTGCCATTGCCACAAGCGGGTACTGGTTCGCCAAGGTCTCAGGTTGGTATCTGTGACGGTCCGGTGGGTCACCCTTTACAGTCAGAGGACAGCTCCTATTCCCCTCAGCCTGCTATACGTGTCAGCAATGTAGCTCATGCTCCTCCCACCATCCTCTGAAAAGCATGCACTGTTCTAAAAGCCACTAAAGGTGCTGGCAGCCCTTTTAAATGGCTGTCAGCACCTTCTTCCGGCTATTTCCCCACACCCGCCAACGCAGACCTTCCCACCCGCCAACGCCTTTTCTATTCAAAAGTCCGTTGGCGAGGTGCTAATTGGATATCTAGCACTCGATCGCAGCAGCAGTTGAGTCAAGAGCAGGAGCGCCTTCGTCACCTCTTACCGCTTCCCGGACCACAGCCCCGCCAGGTCACGTTAAATTGCGGCCACTGTGTTCATTTCTGGGCACCACACTTTGGAAAAGATGTCAAGGCCTTGGAAAGTTTCAGAGAAGGTCTACTAGAATGGTACCAGAAATGATGGACTTCAGTTACATGGAGAGACTGGAGAAGCTGGGGTTGTTCTCCTTGGAGCAGAGAAAGTTAAGGGGAGATTTGATAGAGGTGTTCAAAATCATGAAAGCTTTTGATGGAGTATATAAGGAGAAACTGTTTCCAGTGGAGGATGGTTCAGTTACCAGAAGGCACGGATATAAGTTGATTGGCAAAAGAACCAGAGAAGACTTAAGGAATCTTTTTTATGCAGCGAGCTGTTGTCAACTGGAATGCACTACCTGAAAGAGCAATGGAAGCAGGTTCAATAGTAACTTTCAAAAGGGAATTGGATAAATATTTGAAGGGGAAGATAATTACAGGGCTATAGGGAAAGTGCAGGGGAGTGAGTCTTAATTGGATAGCTGTGCCAAAGAGGCATGATGGGTTGAATGGCCCCCTGTGCTATAGCATTCTATGATTTTATAAATGCAAGTTCATTCTTTCTTTTCACTAAGTCCTTTGGCTAAGAGCATGACGGAGTTCTACAGTGAGCTACCTAGATTAGTGTGAAATTTCTTCACTAATAGGGTTGCGAATCTTTGGAATTCTCTCCCCCAGGGAGCAGTGGATGCTTAGTCATTGAATATATTCAAGACAGAGCAATAGATTTTTGGATTCTAAAAAAATAAAGGGAAATGAGAAGAGAGTGGGCAGGTGGAGTTGAGAAGATCAGCCATGATCTTATTGAATGGCAGAGCAAGCTTGAAGGGCGGAATGGTCTATTCCTACTCCTATTTCTTATGCTGTTATGAAATGTTGAAATGTTTTGGATTTTAAGGCAGTTCCCACAATACTGTCATTGGCACTCACTGCAAACAAAATCTGTTTTTATATATAAAAGAAAAATACTGCGGATGCTGGAAATCTGAAATAAAAACAAGAATCGCTGGAAATACTGAGCAGGTCTGTCAGCATTCAGGTTAGTGACCCTTCTTCAGAACTGCAGATATAAGAAATGGAAAAGATTTTAAGCAAGTAAAGCGGGGGTGGGGCAAGAGATAACAGAAGAGAAGGTGTTGATAGGACAAGGTCACAGAATGGCTGACCAGAAGGTCATGGAACAAAGGCAAACAATATGTTAATGGTGTGCTGAAAGACAAGCATTAGTACAGATAAGGCGTTAATGGACTGAAAACTGAACAGTCACTAGCACAAACATGAAAAAAACAGTGGGTAGGCACAGTAGAAACAAACTGAACAAAAAAATAACTAAAAATAAAAGTAAAATGGGGGGCCTGTCATGCTCTGAAATTATTAAACTCCATGTTCAATCCAGCAAGCTGTAGCGTGCCTAATCGGTAAATGAGATGCTGTGGGGAGGAGGTAAGTTTTCAGGGCAGCGGGGGGAGCGGAGAAAACTATTGCGATTGGTGGAGGGGATGGTGGGAAGGGGTTGAAGGTGAAAGTTAATGAAGTTCGGGGAGGGAAAGTTTGGGATTGAAAGGTAAGTTTTTTTGGGGGGGGGAGAGGGCAATTAATAAATAGTTTAGTCATTGGGGAGGTGGGAGAGGGGCTTGATTCTTTCATTAAATTTATAACTTTAATTGTATCATGAATGTATGTTTGAAAATTTAAATGATCTGAAAGAGCTTGAAGCCCTTTAAAAATGGCGCTGGCGCCTGCACAATGGCGCCATTGTCAGGGACGGAGCGCATGCCCCCCTGCACGCCCCGGCTATTTAAATGAGCCACCGCACCAAATATCGCGGTAGTTCCACAGAGTAATTCTCGCGCTTGCGCCCCGCCATTTTTGAAGCGCGTCACCGAAATCGGCGGCGAGCTGGTAAAATGCAACCCATTATTTCCTGATGTTTGTAACTGAATTCAAATGTTGAGTTAGGTAGATTTCAGCTATCTATCTAACTTAACCACCACATTACACACCATGCTGGAACAGCTCTGCTCTGCATATTACTAAGCAGGGCTTAATTTGAGCTTTTCCAAATAAACCTTAAAAAACTAACATACCATACAGATTTTTTAAACACCCATTTTTAATTTTCAACAATATATGTTCAATTAAGAAAACTTAAGACAAAAACAATTAATTTGCCATGTGGGAGGACGTTGAGAGCGGACACAAGAGAATTTCTGCCTCCCTCACCCACCCCCATTGCTAGTGATACAGAAAGAAATTAGAATCTGCAGTGTCCTGGCAAAATGTAAATGTCAGCATCTTTGGGGCATTATTTTCAGCATTGCAGAACTGACTTATTTGCTTGGCAATCCTAAATTTTGTGTGCAATCATTCAAGTCGACTTATTACTGCACTTTATAGACAAAATTGGAGTCTCCAGTTGAAGACCTGAAAAAGACGTTTTATATTTTGAGAAAGACCAGTGATTCAAGTGCAGAAACTGGAAATCTAGCACAAAATTAACACAAATTAATGAAAGCTAAATATAAAAAATTTATTGTTTTGCTACCGATATTGCTATTGATCAGTAAGTCGAGTAAACAAATGCATATGTAGAATACATGGCCTGTGGCTAAAAGGAAACATGTTTGGAATTTAAAATATTGGGGGTGAATTTCCCTGTTGTTAGTTTTATGAAAGAGCCACAGAAATCCTGGATAAAAATCAAATAAACATCGAAATTACAGCTGACAATCAGGATAACTGCAAAAAATTCACCCTTTTGTGTTCAGAAAAATATAGTCCACCTCATATATAAGCAAAAGAAAAATGAAAAGAATTGCCGAAAAATAGCCAAATGCAATATGAAACTCTTGCTGGTCAGACCATACTACTATACTTCTCTCTGTATCCTTCAAATATTTAGTTCCATTTGTAACATTATGCAATCTCCAAAGTGGTATGATCTGTGATGTAGATTGGAGACCTGCACAGGGCCTAATAATGCTCTGATTGCTCACGTTTTCTCGTGCTTGGTCCATTTTCGAAACATCGTGGAAATAATATATCACAGCTTGTGGAGGGAACAAAACTGCATTGTTTGGAAGCAGGTCACTTAATTAAATTAATATTGTGGATTCTAAGTAGTGTTGCATTAGGAATAACATTTAGATCAAATTCACCATTTTCAAATACGTTAACTCACAGTTAATAATGTTAAGCTACCATTAGTTTTTTTTTAACTTTAAAAGGTATACACAGCTTCAGAAGATTATGTTCAAAGACATAGCACAATGCATGATCCCAATGAAGTACTCAGGGCCATTTTAGCTGCTGTTTGGGATTTTAAAAGTAAATGGTGAAATAGGTCTTTGCCAATAATGCAAAGCGGGCTGATAGTGAATCAGCAGCTCATTTTATGCCATGCGCAATTTTCTTCTCACTTGACATCAAGTTGTCATGATGTCATTTTGTAATGTATGTTCATTCATTCCTCACATCCTGTGTATATTTGCATTTGTGTCAATAAATGAAATATTCAACACATGGTGAATATATCTCATATGGGTAAGGGCATCTTTGAGAAAGTCTCATGATTGCATTACATTGTAAAGCTATTGTTACAATTTGAGGTCTCTCCTATTTTTAGTCATGTTTGCAAATATATGTAATTTTCATGTTTCCTATTATTATAAACTTATGCAGGAGTATCATGTCACAGGGTTAACTGTGATATCACTGCTGTGCTTTCCAAATGGCAGAAAATTTCATCTTGTCAGATAGTATCATTTAGGTTAGAACTGATCAAAGTTAATTAACTGTTTTAATTACACAGTGGCAAAAAATATACAGCACGTAAGCTGCAATGCAATGCTTGCTTAAGGATGCATTTACACTACAAGTTTAGTATTTGTGTAAAAGATTTTCAGCCTCCACTGCTATGTCCAGACTGGCCAAGAGAGTGTGGGAAAATGGCGCACTGACACAGAACACAAAAGTCCGAGTGTATCAAGCCTGTGTCCTCAGTACCTTGCTCTATGGCAGCGAGGCCTGGACAACATATGTCAGCCAAGAGTGACATCTCAATTCATTCCATCTTCGCTGCCTCCGGAGAATCCATGGCATCAGGTGGCAGGACCGTATCTCCAACACAGAAGTCCTCGAGGCGGCCAACATCCCCAGCATATACACCCTACTAAGCCAGCGGCACCTGAGATGGCTTGGCCATGTGAGCCGCATGGAAGAAGGCAGGATCCCCAAGGACACATTGTACAGCGAGCTCGTCACTGGTATCAGACCCACCGGCCGTCCTTGTCTCCGCTTTAAAGACATCTGCAAACGCGACATGAAGTCCTGTGACATTGATCACAAGTCGTGGGAGTCAGTTGCCAGCGATCGCCAGAGCTGACGGGCAACCATAAAGGCGGGGCTAAAGTGTGGCGAGTCGAAGAGACTTAGCAGTTGGTAGGAAAAAAGACAGAAGCGCAAGGAGAGAGCCAACTGTGTAAGAGCCCCGACACCCAATTTTATCTGCAGCACCTGTGGAAGAGTCTGCCACTCTAGAATTGGCCTTTATAGCCACTCCAGGCACTGCTCCACAAACCACTGACCACCTCTAGGCGCTTACCCATTGTCTCTCGAGACAAGGAGGCCAAAAAGAGAAGAGAAGGATCATTCTGAATAAAAACAAGAAATGCTGGAACCACTCAGCAGGTCTGGCAGCACCTGTGAAAAGAGAAGCAGAGTTAACGTTTCGGGTCAGTGACCCTTCTTCGGAACTCAGTTCCGAAGAAGGGTCACTGACCCGAAACGTTAACTCTGCTTCTCTTTTCACAGATGCTGCCAGACCTGCTGAGTGGTTTCAGCATTTCTTGTTTTTATTTCAGATTTCCAGCATCCGCAGTATTTTGCTTTCATTCTGAATAGCTTGCCTTATTAGTAGAGGCAGACACATCATTCATAATACTTCTAGGGCTTTCATTTCTTGTTTTGTTTCTATGTATAACAAGAATCTCTTGTTATATCTGCATTAAATGACCTTGCATTAATGAACATCATCATTGAGACCCCCTTTTCTACATGATTATTTGTTTAAACAATTTAAGATTAAGTTCTTCCATAGTTAAGTCATATAGATCAGGAAAGTTCCAGGTCCAATCTCTCGTCTGTGCTGAACTACCTCTCATCTCTACTAAGGTAGTAGTAGTAGCACTAGAATTGGGCTTAGCACCACTGGATTAAGGAAGGGACAATTGGTTAGGATTCCTGACCCAAATTAACATCCAATGGCTGAAGTTGAAATTACACATTTGTGAACATCAGTCTCAGCAGGATAGCCTGCCAACGCTTCTGTTGGAGTGTGGCAATCATGAAACTAAACCTCAACCAGTACCTTCAGGAAAGGAGGTGATACAAGATTAACCAAAGACAGAAGATAGAAAAACAATTTAAGATTGATCAATAAAATATACAGGCATTGAAACTGGTTTTGGATGGTCATGCAAAATGGCTGCTAGCGAATCGGTAGCCTATTTTACAACCCTCCCAATTTCCAATGACTTAATGATATTAAAGAGCTCCTATTTATGTACCATATCTAATTGTAGCACCTTTTATGCAGACATTCTCACTTGAATGATGGTAAAGACCTTTCAGGAGTTCCCTCCTTTAAGTCAACCCTTTGTCTGCTGCTCTTGTGCTTGTGTTTTCTCTGGGTACACGCTAATGTACTTGAATTAAAAAGTTCAACCAGTCCAGTCACTCACAACATCATACAAAGTAACTGAGCAATATAAAATTTTGAATGTAAAGTTTCATTTGAGACACTTGTAGCATCCATTCCATTACAAATTCTAGCCCTTTTGAAAGCCACAATTGAATCTGCTTCCATCACCTCCTTCGGCAGTGGATTCCAGATCCTAACCACTTGCTGCGTAAAAGAATGTTTTTCTCATGTTGCCTTTGGTTCTTTTGCCAATCACCTTAAATCTGTGTCCTTTGGTTCTCGATCCTTCTGCAAAAGGAACAGTTTCTCTCTATCTACATGGTCTAGACCCCTCATGATTTTGAACACCTCTATCAAATCTCCTCTCAACTTTCTGTAAGGAGAACAATCCCAGCTTCTCCAATCTAACCTCATAACTGAAGTTCCTCATCCCTGGAACCATTCTCGTAAATCTTTGCTGCACCCTCTTTAAAACCTTCACATCCCTCCTTTTTTAAAAATTCTTTCATGGGATGTGGGTGTCACTGATAAGGCCAGCACTTGTTGCCCATGACAACTGTGTGGCTATGGGCCATTTCAGAAGGCAGTCAAGAGTCAACCACATTGCTGTGGATCTGGAGTCACATGTAGGCCAGAACAGGAGATTTCCTTCCCTAAAGGACATTAGCGGAACAGATAGGTACAACACTTAATGATAGTTTCATGGCACCATTACTGAGACTAGCTTTCAATTCCAGATTGTTATTAATTCATTGAATTTAAATTCTATCAGCTGCCATGTTGGGATTTGAACCTGTGTCCCTAGGGTATTAGTCTGGGTATCTAGATTACTAATTCAGTGACATTACCACTGTGCCACCATCTCCCATCACATGGTAGAGGGATCATCAAATGAGGCCATATGGGTTGAAATGAAAAACAGAATAGGAGCAATCACAATACTGGGAGTGTACTATAGACCCCCAAACAATCAGAGGGAGATAGAAGACAAATATGTAGGAAAATCTCTGAGAAATGAAAGAATAGGGTAGTAATAGTGGGGGATTTCAACTACACTAACATAAACTGGGATAGAATTAGTGTGAAAAGGCACAGAGAGAGCAGAATTCTTAAAATGCATTCAAGGGAACTTTTTTAGCTAACCCAAAAAGAGAGGGCACAGCTCTGGACTTAGGTTTAGGTAATGAATTTGTGCAGGTGGAAGGGATATCAGTTGGAGAGCACTTTGGTGGAAGTGATCATAATTCAGTTAGATTTAGGTTAGTTATGGAAAAGGAGAAATATAGACCAGGAATAAAAGTTCTTAATTGGGAAAAAGCTAATTTTACTAAGCTGAGATGTGATTTAACTAAAGTGGCATAGAAACAGCTACTTGAATGTAAATCAGTGCCAGATCAGTAGGAGGCATTCAAGGAAGATATAGTGAGGGTTCAGAGCAAGTATGTTCCCTTAAAGAAAAAGGCGGGAATAACAAATCCGGAGCCCTCTGGACTGGCATAGACAAGTTGGGCTGAATGGCCTGTTTCTATGCTGTAAGTTGTATGATTGTATGTATGTATGTATGTCAAGGGGCTTAAGGACTTAAAGGACAGGATAAAGAAAAAAAGGGAAGCTTAGGACAGATACCAAGGGCTCAGTACTGTAATAAACCTACAGGAGTATAAAAAATATAGGGGTAAAATTACAAAGAAAATTAGGTAAGCAAAGAGAGGGCACGGAAAAATATTGGCAAATGTAATCAAGGAAAGCCCAATGATTTTTCTATAAATACATAAAGAGCAAGAGGATCACTAAAGAAAGAGTAGGGCCTATTTGGGACTGTTACGGACAGAATTTAGAGAGAACTGAAACCTCAGTTCTTTTCCCTTTACTGTCCGTAATCAGTGTTTTTTTTGACAAGGAAGATGTGTGCGTTTCTTAACCTTGAGTGTATGGCCAATTTGAATAACCAGCAGCACCCCTTTCGTGGGTTTAAATAAAGAGGGTTATTTTTATTCACACTTTCACCTTGAAAGTCTAACACTACGTCACTCACCACTCGCGCACACACACACACTTGAGAAGGAAAGCCATTAAAAAGATAGTGCCCTTTTACAAATTGCAAACAAAGGAATATTCATAAGTCACATGATTTGGTTTGTTTTGGGGGAAGGGCATGCGTTGCAGGCCTGGTGAAGAAGGCATTTTCACTCCTGTCTATATTTTAAAAGATTTTTAAAAGAAGATCAACATGGCTGTCCCACCATGTGACATCTCACAGTTCCTTTTCCAAATATGGTGGGGGTCTAGGTTGATTAGCCCCATCCTGATTTATTGTTGTAAGACATTGATCCTGAGGAGGGTTAAGACAATCACCTTCTTTGTTTCAGGAAAAAACAATTCAATTCGGGAACGTCTCCTGATGGTTTCAGGATGGGTGTTGATGACACCTCTTAGTCTGCAAGGTATTCTTTTGTCCTTTCAGACAGTAAGATAGTTTTTGAATATACAGGTCAGGTCAGCTGACCTTCGGCAGCCACCTTTGCAGCCCATATCCACTTTTAATGTCCATTGTGGTTCATTTAAAATAAAAGGAAAATTCAGTTCTAGCAGATGCAATGCTGAATATAGTCCATGTTTAAAGTTATGAATAGGACATGCCTTTACTGGACATGACAGGGAGCTTAAGATTAACCTGTGTGTGGAGGTGGAGGACACTGATGTGGTTCTTAATGAATACTTTGTGATGTTCTCACAAAAGAAAGGGACAATACAAACATCGCAATCGGGGAAGAGGAGTATGAAATATTAGATGAAATTAACATGGAGAGGAAGTATTAAGGGATTTAACATCTTTGAAATGTATCCTAGGCTGGTAAGGGAAGTAAGGGGAGAACTAGCAGAGGCTCTGACCTTTATTTTCCATTCCTCTATTACAATCAGGTGAGGAGGGGTCAAAAGGCTCCCCTCTCCTTGTTTGACCGCAGCAGGGTTTATTCCTTTTTAAACAGTGGATGTGCTTACCAATTCAGTGAGTGTTTAACCCTATGTGTGCTATAAATAACAAAGCTGTCATGAGACAAAGGAAATAGTTCAATGATTTCGGAGCATGACTGGCCTTTTTAAAAATATTTTTCTATTTTTTTGATTATCTTATTTTATTTTTTAACCATGTGCCTAGTTTTCATGTGGACAGAGCTGCTCATTATTCGGCCATTAACGATCTCTCTGGACTTATGCTTTTCTTGAGTATAAACAAGAAAGAGGTTATTTTATTGTACTTAAAATCAAAACTTGATCTAAGTAAAAATAATAAACTATACTCCATCTTTCTCACACACACACACACACACACACACACACACACACACACACACGTATGCATGAGAATCACACACACACAAATAGGTTACAGAGTGATGAAAAATAGTTTGGTTAGATTAGAGTCCAGAATAAATAAAAATTATATACAGTCTGTGAGGTCTGGTAATTCAGTTGTCCTCCAGCTGAATTAGTGGTTCTGAAGTTCCTGGCTGGTAGAAGTACACTTGTAGCTAGTCCACCTGATTCAGGGTTTTCTTGGAGACAGTGATGTAGGTGGCTTTCTCCCCCTGGAGTCTCTGTCAGTAGCAATGATAGGCTTGGGCAGAATTCGAAGCTTGTAGTATACCTGGAGAGAGAGAGAGAGAGACAGTCCCACTGGAGTCCTGCACTGATTAGCTCTCAAAGCTTGTCTACTGTGTGTAACAGAAACTCTAAGTTTCCACACAGACTGGGGAGACTGTCACATGATTCTTTCAGTTTGTTTTTTACTTTAAGGAGGTCCAAAGTCTAAGAATTCCAAATCTCTCTCAGGTCTTATTGTTTCAATGTTTACCCCCAGAGGTACGACTCCACTAGTGAATGCTCCAAGATGGCTTTGAATGTCTTGAGACAAAGGCAAAGAGCGAGTTAATGCTATGTGGTAAAAGAAAAGCGTAAGTCCAGAGAGATCGTTAATGGCCGAATGATGAGCAGCTCTGTCCACATGAAAACAAGGCACATGGTTAAAAAAAAATCAAAAAAATAGAAAAGTATAAAAAAGGCCAGTCATGCTCCGAAATTGTTGAACTATTTCCTTTGTCTCATGACAGCTTTGTCATTTAATCTCTCCTGCCTGCTGCCCTATCACAGACCTTCCCTTTTGTTCTCTTCCCTGCCAAATCAACCCCTTCACTTGCTCAAAACCTAATTTTTTTCTAACCTTTGCCAGCTCTGATGAAAGGTCACAGACCTGAAATGTTAACTCTGCTTCTCACTTCAAAGATGCTGCCTGACCTGCTAAGTATTTCCAGCACTTGCTGTTTTTATTTCAGATTTCCAGAATCTGCAGTACTTTGCTTTTATTTTAGTTCTGAATAATGCAGAGTTGACCCCTTCTCCCCAGCATATCCATAAAATATTGCAGATTTCACCCCTTCCCCCTTTATCCTTACACACAATGCAGAGTTGCCCCTCCCCCATTATCCTTACACACAATGCAGAGTTGATCCCTTCCCCCCAACTCCCCCCCCACCCAATCCATACTCAGAATGCAGCGGAGACACCTTCCCCTCCTCAGTGGCGCCAGCTTCCCCTGGACAGGAAAGCAAAGGCGTGTGAGTGCCACACGTTGCGTTGAAGATCGGGAACAAATTGGAAGATCGCAGAAGATGACATGGTAATGTATGCAGATAAGTATTTTAAATATTTAAACCAGGGTGATTCTGTGGTCCTGTCACAGAGAGGTGGAGGGGCCGCCACAGAACCTACCCACCACGGGGAAGATATTGCCTGGAAATCCCGTCTTCAGGTTCCGTGGTGGCCGTTGCCGCTCCAATTCCCCGGCCCCCTCACCACTATACCTGACATCAAGCTGAGAACAAAGTCCAGCCCTATGTCTTGATTTATAAAGTCCTGGATGCCTTTTTAACCACTTTCTCCACCTGCCCTGACAACAATATATGCAGATATACCCCCAGGTCTCTCTGTTCCCGCAACCCTTTTCGATTTGTACCATTTAGATTATATTTCTTCTTCTCATTCTTCCTACCGAAATGTATCACCTCACATTTCTCTGCATTAAATTCCATCTGCCACATTTCAACCCGTTCCACCAGCCTGTCTATGTCATCTTGAAGTCCATCACTATCCTCCTCACAGTTCACAATACTTCCAAGATTTGTGTCATCTGCAAATTTTGAAATTGTGCCCTGTACACCCAAGTCTAGGTCATTCATTTATATCAAGTAACGCTATTGTCCTAGTACTGACCACAGGGGAACACCACTGTCCAGTTTGAAAACAACCGTTTACCACTACTCTTTGTTTCCTGTCACTCAGCCAACTTGGTATCCATGCTGCCACTGTCCCTTTTATTCCACGGGCCTCAGCTTTGCTGACAAGTCTGTTATGGGACACTTTATCATTTTGATTGATCTGCAAACATATTCTGTGATGGCGTTTTCTGCTGAAAAGTCATCGACCTAAAACTCAGTTTCTCTCTCCGTAGACACTGCCAGATCAGCTGAGCATTTCCAACATTTTCTCCACTGTTTTCTGTTTTTATTTCAGCTATCTAGTGTCTGCAGTATTTTGCTTTTATAATGCTGCAATGAAAATGGCACATGGCTGTTCTCTTTCCTTTTGCAAAGAGAACACTTTTTAATGAAGGTCGTGCCCTTTTAGTGATAAACTATTCAGTATATATTGATATTTTTTATTATGCATTACTGTTGTTATTTAGTGCAAGTGAGTACC
The DNA here is from genome assembly GCF_036365525.1 of Heterodontus francisci. Taxonomy (NCBI): domain Eukaryota; kingdom Metazoa; phylum Chordata; class Chondrichthyes; order Heterodontiformes; family Heterodontidae; genus Heterodontus; species Heterodontus francisci. Next base: position 30,703,192 of record NC_090376.1, on the reverse strand, counting down.
TGCCCTTGCCAACGATAACGATGTAATGCCTATAAAAGCTGTAGCCCTTTCATGAAAGAGATTAGGGTTGGTGATAAACTGACCTTTCTCCAGAAGACATTACTTAATGATGTGCTGTCATGTTCTTAAAAAGGATGAATGAATAGATCTGACTTACTGTAATCACACATCATACATACCAGCAGTTTTGGTGATCTTTCTATTGTCCATTTGTCCTAATGAAGTAAGCGTGTTCATGACTGGCTTGTTATTGAAAAAAGGATTAGCTCTATCAAGTTTGACATTTTAATACATTATAAAAATGACCCTTAATTTATGTCCTTACCCATATTAGTTGTCAAGAATGAGGAATAGGGAAATAGAATGCCTTTTCAGTGAACAATCGTAATACGGTAATGTGAAGTGAGTTTAATTTAAATGTTGAATTCCCCTACAAGATTCTTTCAGAAATCAAACTAACAAAGGTTGTGAATTTTCTCAGAGCTGTTGTGCTCTGCCCTCGTGACCGTCAGGCAAAGTTGCGGCAATGGAACAGGATCAGCTTGCAAGGAAGACCCGGGTTAATTCATGCAGACAACTTGCTTAAACTTGGCTTGTATTCCTTTGTGTTTAGACGTTTGAAGGGTGATCTAATCAAGGCTTTTAAAAAGAATTAAGGGACTCAATAGGGTGGATACAGAGAAACTATTTCAACTGGTGGAGGAATCTAGAACAAGGGGGCATAATTTTAAAATCAGAGCTGTGCTATTTAGGAGTGAAATCAGAAAACACTTTTTTACACAAAGGGTGATGGAAATCTGGAACTCACTCCCACAAAGACTTTGGACAATGGGTAAATTGAAATTTTCAAGTTTGGAATCGATAAACTAATGTTGGTTAAAGGTATCGAGATAAACTGAGTTGAGTTAAAAATCAGCTATGATCTGACATGAGTGGCAGAACAGACTCGAGAGACTGAGTGGCCTACTCAGATGAATCCAAAGTATAGCTTGCAGCTGCAGGATAAAAACTTAGTAGCTGCACTAAGATGTACTGGGTGCAATTTACCTAGGCAAGGGGAGGCAGCTTTGGGTGTGGGTGGGGAGTTAAATCCCCTAAAAGTGGCGTCGGGTCGGGATCGCGACATCATCCTGCCCTCTTCTGGCTTTCACCGGGGCAGGTTCCAAGGCTATTGGGGATCCCCCTTGGGTCTGTCAGGAGACCAATTAAGACAATTAAAAAGTCAATCAAGAGCTTCTTTAGCCACACATTCAGATTTTCCTTGTCAGTACATGGTGTGACGAACGTACCTCTGTGTTTTGTTAAATATATTTTTTGAGGATTCATTTTTGAAAGATTGAAGATTGCAAATGTTTTGCACTGGACGGTGATGGATGTTTGTTAAGCAAATATGATCATCTAGTACACTTAATCTGTATTGTACTTAAGAAAATTTCTGCCAAAATTAGTGTGTGGCTAAAATGTTGTTGCTGTACTCGCCATGTAGATTTTGCAGTCAGCAGTAAGGGGCTCACTGCTGAGGGATGAGGGATTGACACTCCACACTTAGAAAATTAATTTTTCAGGGCCAGAGAGGTTGTTCAGTGATTATGACTTATGACTTGTTAAAAACTCAGTTACACCTCATTCAAAAAGGCTTACAATTTTCAATAGTTTTTACAGTTCACATTAAAATTCTGATTTTGTGTTAATTTCATCTGCAAAGTCTGCAACAGCGCACCCTGTGGCAGAGCAGGATATCACTGACTGCAACTTCCGGATTTTCGCATTTAACTGTGTGGACCACAAAAGTTGCTGTAAGTTTTAAACAGTCATGACAGCGATGCTGTTTTGCCATCATTAAAACCACAAATTCCAGGCCATTAATGTTTGACTATGTGCTATCTGATAACATTACTTTTTTATTCAATCAGGTCATGTGGGTGTCGCTGGAAAGGCCAGCATTTATTGTCCATCCCTAATTGCTCTTGAGAACGTGGTGGTGAGCTGCCTTCTTGAACTGCTGCAATCCATGCGGTGTAGGTACACCCACAGTGCTGTTAGGTTGGGAGTTGCAGGATTTTCAGTGATGATGCAGGAAAGGCAGTATATTTCCAAGGCAGGATGCTGTGTGACTTGGAGGGAAACTCGCAGATGGTGATGTTCCCATACATCTGCTGCCCTTGTCCTTCTAGGCAGTAGAGGTTGCGAGTTTTGAAGGTGCTGTCGAAAAAGCATTGGTGAGTTGTTGCAGTGCATCTTGTTGATGGTATACACTGCAACAATGGTCTGCTGGTTATGGAGGGCATGAATGTTTAAGGTGGTGAATGGGGTACTGATCAAGTGGGCTGCATTGTTCTGGATGGTGTTGAGTTTCTTGCATGTTGTTGGAGCTGCACTCATCCAGGCAGGTGGAGAGTATTCCATCACACTGGTGATTTTGAAGAGAGTACTCTGGAGTGTTTTTGGAGGTGTTGTGGTGAGTTCCTGGATTTGGCAGGGAATGTGGTTGCATCCTCACAATGTGTGTGGAGGAGCAGATGACCTGCCTGCTCAAAGGCTACAACATGTATGGGGGCTGCAGTGGTAGTGCCTCTGGGTCTGCAGAACAACAGGGAGATGGAACAGAGGCTGTGGAGAGGGCAAGCTCTGAGAAATTGGAGCCTCACTTCTCCATGTTCCTGACAGTGACAGGATATAAATGTGTTGGAGGCAATTCAGAGGAGGTTTACTAGATTGATACCTGGAATGAGCGGGTTGTCTTATGAGGAAAGGTTGGACAGACTGGGCTTGTTTTCACTGGAGTTTAGAAGAGTGAGGGGAGACTTGATTGAAGTTTATAAGATCCTGAACGGTCTTGACAGGGTGAATGTGGAGAGAATGTTTCCTCTTGTAGGTGAATCCAGAACTATGCGGCACTGTTTTAAAATTAGGGGTCGCCCTTTTAGGATAGAGATGAGGTTTGCACTGGAGTGCTGACTTGGGTTGCATTAGAGTGTTAAAGTGGAAGTTTGGTGACTGAGGAAGTTCGGTGAGGAGGGAGCAAGGAGCTCCTTTCATTTCCTACCTGTCCTCAGTGAGGGGAGCTGAGAGTCTCCAAAGAGCACAGCTGACTGGTGAGTAAGTCCTGTTGGGTACTTTTCAAAGTGGATTAAATTGTAATTCATTGTTTTAGCAAGACTTAGTTGGTTTTTTTAAAATTATAATCTTCTAAAGTTTTAAATGTAAAGAGTTTAGTCATGGCAGGAGAGCTTGAAACCGTGGTTTGCTCCTCTTGCTGCATGTGGGAATCCGGGAACATTTCCAGTCCCCGGGACCAGCATGTGTGCAGGACGTGTGTCCAGCTGCAGCTCCTGGAAGCTCGGGTTTCAGAGCTGGAACGGCGGCTGGCAACACTGTGGAGCATCCGCGAGTCTGAGAGCATTGTGGATAGCATGTATAGAGAGGTGGTCACACCGCAGCTGAAGGGACTTGAGGAAGGAAGGGAATGGGTGACCACCAGGCAGTCCAAGAGAATCAGGCAGGTAGTTCAGGTGTCACTTTGGGTGCCGCTTGCCAATCGGTATTCCATTTTGGAGGCTGATGAGGCTGGATCCTCCAGGGAGTGCGGACAGAGCCAAGCTTCTGGCACTGCAAGCAACCTGTCTGCACAGGAAGGGGGAAAGAGAGGAAGAGCAAGAGTAATAGGGGATTCTATAGTCAGGGGAACAGATAGGCGCTACTGTGGCCTTCAATGTGACTCCAGGATGGTGTGTTGCCTCCCTGGTGCCAGGGTCTGGGATGTTACTGAACGGCTGCAGGGCATCCTGAAAGGGGAGGATGATAAGGCAGAGGTCATGGTACATGTTGGTACCAATGACCTAGGTAGAAAGAGGGATGAGGTCTTGCATCAAGAATTCTGGGAGTTAGGCAGTAGACTAAAAAGCAGGACCTCTCGGGTTGTAATCTCTGGATTACTCCCAGTGCCACGTGCTAGCGAGTATAGAAATAGGAGAATAGCACAGATGAATGCGTGGCTTAAGAGTTGGTGCAGGAGGGAGGGTTTTAGATTCCTGGACCACTGGGACTGTTTCTGGGGAAGGTGGGACCTGTACAAGCGGGACGGTCTACATCTGAACCAGAGGGGGACTAACATCCTTGTTGGCGGGTTTGCTAGTGCTGTTGGGAGGAGTTTAAACTAATTTGGCAGGGGGAGGGGATGCAGACTCCTAGCAGAATAGGGACACAGCTATACACAGGAAAGCGAACAAGTCAGAGGGAATACAGCGGAAGTAAGTTTCAAGGGAGTAAGACCAGGATGGAAGGCCTCTACTTTAATGCCAGGAGTATTGCAGGTAAAATGGATGAGTTAAGGGCAATGGTTGACACATGGAATTGTGATATAGTAGCCATTACGGAGACATGGTTGAGGGAGGGGCAGGAATGGCAGCTCAATATCCCGGGATATAGAATCTTCAGGCGAGACAGAGGAGGGGGTAAAAGAGGAGGGGGCATTGCAATATTGGTTAAGGAGTCAGTTACTGCAGTAAGGAGAGATGATATCTTGGAGGGGGCATCAAATGAAGCTTTATGGGTAGAGTTTAGGAATAAAAAAGGGACAGCCACATTGCTACGTGTTTATTATAGACCCCCAGATAGTCAGCTGGAAATTGAGGAGCAAATATGTGTGCAATTTGCAGAGGTGTGTAAAAATAATAGGGTAATTATATTAGGTGATTTCAACTTTCCCAACATTAATTGGGATAGTCATCGTGTTAAGGGCTTGGATGGAGTGGAGTTCTTAAAATGTATACAGGAGAACTTTTTAGCTCAATATGTAGAGGATTCTTATTTTTTTATTTCCAAAATATACTTTATTCATAAAAATCTGTAAAAATTACATTGCCAAACAGTTTCAAACAGCACCAAAAAATACAAACATTGCAAGGGAGATCAGTTTCCTTCAATACAATCATGAGTTGCTTCACAACCCTTCCATTTCACATTTGTCATGCCAATTACATTTGTCATGCCAATTACATTTTTACATTTACAGCAAATGAAAATGTTCCCGATACAGTTCGAGGGGTTTCCCATGGGTCCAGCCCCTCAGTTCAGCTTGGTGGGGGGACCTTACACTGTGGTCTTTCCCCATTGAGCCTTTGCTGCGGCTGCCCCAAGCTTTAGTGCGTCCCTCAGCACGTAGTCCTGGACCTTGGAATGTGCCAGTCTGCAACATTCGGTCGTGGACAACTCTTTGCGCTGGAAGACCAGCAAGTTTCGGGCAGACCAAAGGGCGTCTTTCACCGAATTGATAGTCCTCCAGCAGCAGTTGATGTTTGTCTCGGTGTGCGTCCCTGGGAACAGCCCGTAGAGCACAAACCCCTGTGTTACAGGGCTGCTTGGGATGAACCTCGACAAAAACCACTGCATCTCTTTCCACACCTGCTTTGCAAAGACACATTCCAGGAGGAGGTGGGCAACCGTCTCTTCCCCACCACAGCCACCGCGGGGGCATTGTGCGGAGGGGGCGAGACTTCGGGCGTGCAGGAAGGATCTGACGGGGGGGCCCTTCTTACCACCAGCCAAGCTACATCTTGGTGCTTGTTTGAAAGTTCTGGTGATGAGGCATTCCGCCAAATTACTTTGGCGGTCTGCTCGGGGAATCATCCAACAGGATCCACCGTCTCCTTTTCCTGTAGGGCCTTGAGGACATTCCGTGCAGACCACTGCCTGATGGATCGGTGGTCAAAGGTGTTTTCCCGCAGAAACTGCTCCACGAAGGATAGGTGGTACGGCATGGTCCAACTGCATGGAGTGTTCCGCGGCAATGTGACCAGGCCCATCCTTCGCAACACCGGGGACAGATAGAACCTCAGCACGTAGTGACACTTGGAGTTTGCGTACTGGAGGTCTACACACAGCTTGATGCAGCCGCACACGAAGGTGGTCATCAGGATGAGGGCCACATTGGGTACATTTTTCCCGCCCTTATCCAGAGATTTGAACATCGTGTCCCTCCGGACCCGGTCCATTTTAGATTCCCAGATGAAGCGGAAAATGGCTCAGGTGACCGCCACAGCGCAGGAGTGGGGTATGGGCTAGACCTGCGTCACGTACAGCAACAACGTGAGCGCCTCGCACCTGATGACCAGATTCTTACCCACAATGGAGAGAGATCGCTGCCCCCACATGCTCAACTTTTGTTGTACCTTGGCTACTCGCTCCTCCCAGGTTTTGGTGCACGCCCCGGCCCTTCCGAACCATATCCCCAGCACCTTCAGGTAGTCTGACCTGACGGTGAAGGGGACAAAGGATCGGTCAGCCCAGTTCCCAAAGAACATGGCCTCGCTCTTGCCGTGGTTGACTTTGGCTCCCAAGGCCAGTTCGAACTGGTCGCAGATGCTCATCAGTCTGCGCATGGACAGCGGATCCGAGCAGAAGACGGCGACGTCATCCATGTACAGGGAGGTTTTCACCTGAGTGCCTCCGCTGCCTGGGATTGTCACCCCTCTTATGCTTGCATCCTTCCTAATAGACTCAGCAAAGGGTTCAATACAGCAAACAAACAAGACTGGGGAGAGAGGACAGCCCTGTCTGACTCCAGATTGGATCGGGAAACTTTCCGATTCCCACCCATTGATTGAGACTGCGCTACCGATGTTTGTGTAGAGCGGTTTGATCCAATGGCAGATTCCCTCCCCAAACCCCATTTTGGAAAGCACATCCATCATGTAGGTGTGCGATATCCTGTCAAAAGCCTTCTCCTGGTCCAGGCTGATGAGGCAGGTGTCCACCCTCCTGTCCCGTACATAGGCGATCGTATCCCTGAGAAGCGCGAGACTATCCGAGATCTTCCTGCCGGGTACAATGCAGATCTGATCAGGGTGAATCACCAACTCCAGAGCAGACTTGACTTGACTGGCTATGACTTTGGACAGAATCTTGTAGTCAACATTAAGCAGTGAGATGGGCCGCCAATTTCTGATTTCTGCCCTCTCCCCCTTCCGCTTGTAAATGAGGGTGATGATGCCTTTCCTCATGGATTCTGACATGCTGCCGGCCAGGAGCATACTGTCGTATACTTCCAGCAGGTCCGGGCCTACCCAGTCCCACAGGGCCGAATACAACTCGACCGGTAAGCCGTCGCTTCCGGGAGTTTTACTCGTCTCGAAGGACACGACGGCCTTTGTCAGCTCATCCAGAGTTAGCGGCTTGTCCAGTCTCTCCCTCCTGCTGTCATCTAAGGCCTCTGTGATAGATGACAGGAAGGACTGGGAGGCTCTGCTGTCTGTGGGCTTCACGTCATACAGCCCAGCATAAAAGGATTTGCTGATCCTTAGTATGTCGGACTGCGAAGATGTTACCGAGCCATCCTCTTCCTTTTTAGCTCAATATGTAGAGGATCCAACAAGGGAGGGTGCAGTGCTGGACCTAATTCTGGGGAATGAAGCCGGACAGGTGGTTGATGTGTTGGTGGGGGTGCATTTTGGTGATAGCGACCACAACATGGTACAATTTAAGCTTGTTATGGAGAAAGAAATAGACAAGTTGCAAAAAAAGGTTTTGGATTGGGGGAAGAGCAAATTTTCGTAAAATAAGGCAGGATCTGGCCAAGGTAGACTGGAAAGAGTTACTTGTCGGGAAATCTACAGAAGAGCAGTGGGGGGCATTCAAAAAGGAAATGGGGAGGGTACAGGCCCAACATGTTTCCTCTAGGGTAATAGGTAGGAGCAACAAGCCCAGAGAACCATGGATGACCAGAAACATTCAGGGTACGATGAGAAGGAAAAGAGAGGCTTTTAGCAAATACAAGCAGAGCAAATCAACTGAAGCATTAGGGAGTACAGAAAGTGTAGGATGGAGCTTAAGAAAGCAATTAGGGGAGCAAAGAGGGGATATGAGAAAGCTCTGGCTGGTAAAAGTAGGGAAAATCCCAAGATATTCTATAAGTATATCAATGGGAAGAGGATAACCAGGGAAAGAGTAGGACCCATTAGGGACCAAGGGGGAAATTTGTGGGTGGAGCCAGAGGACATTGGTAGGGTGTTGAACGAATACTTCACATCTGTTTTCACCCAAGAGAAAGAGGATGTAGATATGGAACTTAGAGAGAGCGACTGTGAGGTTCTTGAGCAAATTGTCATAGGGAGTGACAAGGTATTGGAGGTTTTGGAAAGCTTAAAAGTGAACGAATCTCCAGGTCTAGAAGATTTGTGTCCCAGGATGCTGTGGGAGACGAGGGTGGAGATTGCAGGGGCTCTGACCCTAATTTTTAATTCCTCTCTGGCCACGGGGGTGGTGCCAGAGGACTGGAGAACAGCTAATGTGGTCCCACTATTTAAGAAAGGTTGTAGAGATAAGCCAGGGAACTACAAACCAGTGAGTCTCACGTCAGTGGTAGGGAAACTATTGGAGAAAATTCTGAAGGAGAGAATCTATCTCCACTTGGAGAGGCAAAATTTGATTAGGAATAGTCAGCATGGCTTTGTCAGAGAGAGGTCATGCCTAACGAATTTGATTGAATTTTTTGAGCATGTGACCAGGTGTGTAGATGAGGGTAGTTCAGTTGATGTCGTTTACATGGATTTCAGCAAAGCCTTTGACAAGGTCCCACGTGGGAGACTTATCAAGAAAGCAAATACACATGGGATACAAGGTAACTTGATAAGGTGGATTCAAAATTGGCTTAGCTGTAGGAGACAGAGAGTGATGACAGGCGGTTGTTTTAGTGACTGGAAGCCAGTGTCCAGTGGCGTACCACAGGGATCTGTGCTGGGTCCCCTATTGTTTGTCATTTATATAAACGACATAGATGACTATGTCGGGGGTAGGATCAGTAAGCTCGCGGATGACACAAAGATTGGCCGAGTGGTTAACAGTGAGGTGGAGTGTCTTGGGTTACAGGAAGATAGAGACGGGATGGTCAAATGGGAAGAAAAGTGGCAGATGGAATTTAACCCTGAAAAGTGTGAGGTGATACACTTTGGAAGGAGTAATGTGACACGGAAGTATTCAATGAATGGCCTGACACTGGGAAGTTCTGAGGAACAAAGGGACCTTGGCATGTTTGTCCATAGATCTCTGAAGGCAGAAGGGCAGGTTAATAGGGTGGTGAAAAAGGCATATGGGACACTTGCCTTTATCAATCGAGGCATAGATTACAAAAGCAGGGAGGTCATGTTGGAGTTGTACAGAACTTTGGTAAGGCCACAGCTGGAGTACTGTGTGCAATTCTGGTCGCCAGGTGGCGATTCACCAGGATGTTGCCTGGGATGGAACATTTAAGCTATGAAGAGAAGTTGGATAGGCTTGGGTTGTTTTTGCTGGAGCAGAGAAGACTGAGGGGTGACCTTATGGAGGTGTACAAGATTATGAGGGGCATGGACAGGGTGGATAGGGAGCAGCTGTTCCCCTTAGTTCAAGGGTCAGTTACGAGGGGTCACAAGTTTAAGGTGAGGGTCGGGAAGTTTAAGGGGGATTTGAGGAAGAACTTTTTTACCCGGAGGGTGGTGACGGTCTGGAATGCCCTGCCTGGGAGGGTGGTAGAGGCGGGTTGCCTCACATCCTTTAAAAAGTACCTGGATGAGCACTTGGCACGTCATAAGGCTATGGGCAGTTAAAAGGCAGCCAGTGCAAAACTCCCTCATTATGTACATTATATCCTAATACAACTTTCTAATGATTCAAGATTATAAATTTATTTATGGAATAGTAATTTCTAAAGGTTCTTCCTGCTGCTATGAGGATTATCATAGCAGCCTTGAACAATCACTGCTGGTAACCATGGCGTTTCTCATCTTTGAAAAAGATCTTGGATTTCAGATCCAACTATATACAACATTATTATCATTATGCAACAATATACAGAAACTTATAAGATTAACCGATTGATTAGTAATGCACAAACAAATCCCCTTCCATATGTGTTGTTGTATATGATTCCTTAGAGCAACTAGCTTTAATTTCTCAAGTTTATTCGCAGTCAATTTATCAGTCCACTGTTACCCCTTCCCTCAGTAGGTTACTTATTTTAAGATTTAAGTACACAGCCATTTGGATGTAATGATCAATGCTCATCCTAATTATTCAGCTGTACAGATCAAATCCTACTTACAAATCCATTTTCGATTCTTCAGAGCCATAAAAGAATTTGTTGCATGACACACAGCTGTGAGAATGAATTAAACAACCTATGAGAATATCTGTTAGAGTCAATTAGAACTGGATTGGCCAGATTTCCCAATAAAATTGCCCATGGCAATTTGTGAAGAACTGTCCAGCAGCTTCTGCCACGTGATCAGACTTCCAGGAATATATCGAAGTAGAGTTAGCAACCTCAGATACAATTGTAGCCACTGTATGTAACAGTAAACAGATCAGTCATTATAACCAAATTCCACTGCAGATGTTATATAGACAGATAATTGTGTCCACAGCTTTAAAATATGTGATTTCAACACTTTTGTAAGATTGTTAGTACTTCAGTGGGGAGTTTGTGAGCTTTCGTTCCTGACAGACTGCAGAGTCGGAAAAGACATTGCTGTGATATTGGTCACTGAGGACAGTTGGTGCTGCAGCAAGTCTTATTTTTCTGACGACTTGCATAGCACCTAAGGTGAAGCAGTTTTCTGACTGTTTTCTTACGTTTAGTCATTTATTTCCAGAACCAAATGATGATACGATAATGGCAAATGTGCGTGTTGGCAAACAGTCTGTGTTGGCAGGTCATTCAGCAATGGTGTGCATCACAGCTGATCCCTTTCCCAACACACATGACCAAATGGAACACTCCCAACTATCACCTACCACCTCAGCTGTGATCAGCTAACATGGCACAGAGCAGTAGTCAAATCTTGGATCTTCCAGGATATGGCATTGTGGGGACACCTTGGAAAGAGCTTGGAATCAAATTTTTTTTTTTTGGGTTAGATCAAGCTGACAAATAAATCGCAGTAAAGTGTTCATCCATGATCTGCATTAATGTGAGGTTAAATGAATATATTTTTAAACATCATTTGGTGTAATGAAAACTCTGCACATACGTATTTTATATCACTCATATGGGAACATCCTCTTCTTTTTGAAGTGCTGTCTTATTTGCGTAATTTATGCCGCTGCAGGACCTGGGCTACTTTCATATCCACCATTCAGTTGTCAGAACTCTGCCAAAGCAAAACTAAACAGTTTTACACATTTTCACTTGGTTTGTCTAAATTTATTGGCCTGTGACACATTGTCACTACGGAAAATAGAAACACACATTGAAACCAATAGGTTCAAGAAGTAACTCAAGTAGGGAGTACATTCTGATGAATAGTGCTGTTATGTAATATTAGAAAATGTGGGAATATATGAAAAGGACAGGAAATGACTATCTAGTCCACCAAGCCTGCCCCACTCACACATGAAGCTGCCTACACCACTGAACCTACGCTTTAATCACACAATTTCCTGGAACAGGCAAAAAGAGAGAAAAAAAACAGTAGCCACTGCAGGAAAATAAACTCTGGGCAATTCCTTTCTGACTCCCTAAGGCAATCAAGCAAAGCTCCAGGAGACAGCAGCTCTTTGACTCCCAGCCAATATGCAGTTTAACCTTTTTTTTTATTTCCAAAATATACTTTATTCATAAAATCTGTAAAAATTACATTGCCAAACAGTTTCCAAACAGCACCAAAAAATACAAACATTGCAAGGGAGATCAGTTTCCTTCAATACTGTCATGAGTTTCTTCCCAACCCTTCCGTTTCACAATTGTCATGTCAATTACAGTTTTACATTTACAGCAATTGAGAATATTAACGATACAGTTCGAGGGGTTTCCCATGGATCCAGCCCCTCAGTCCAGCTTGGTGGGGGAACCTTACACTGTGGTCTTTCCCCATTGAGCCTTTGCTGTGGCTGCCCCTAGCTTTAGTGCGTCCCTCAGCACGTAGTCCTGGACCTTGGAATGTGCCAGTCTGCAACATTCGGTCGTGGACAACTCTTTGCGCTGGAAGACCAGCAAGTTTCGGGCAGACCAAAGGGCGTCTTTCACCGAATTGATAGTCCTCCAGCAGCAGTTGATGTTTGTCTCAGTGTGCGTCCCTGGGAACAGCCCGTAGAGCACAAACTCCTGTGTTACAGCGCTGCTTGGGATGAACCTCGACAAAAACCACTGCATCTCTTTCCACACCTGCTTTGCAAAGACACATTCCAGGAGGAGGTGGGCAACCGTCTCTTCCCCACCACAGCCACCGTGGGGGCATAACTGCAAATATCCTCCTCCTCAAAAAAGTATGCTGCTGCCTTTTGATGAACTTCAGAGAACCCCCTACTCACTGCACATTTCAGTAATCTGTTCCAGATGGGGACATAGCTTCCTCACAGTAATCCCAGCCCTTTGCCTAAAGACTTGATATGCATATCCCAGTTCTACCATCCCGATTCATTTCAGATAACCTCTGCAATGACAGAAGTTAATCTCTTCATTTTAGAAACCTCAGTCACATCCACTGTAAACCTCTGTTTCTCTCAAGAAAAAGCTCCAAAAGCTGAAATCTTTCCTGATAACAAATAATCCTAGATATCATTTTGGTCGTCCTTCTCTGTCTCCTCCAAGACCTCGATATCATTAACCATATGTGGTGTCCAAAATTTGACATAATACTCCAAGTACAACCACATTATTTCAAGTGTGACTATGTATTTTCATGTTATTTTGTATTCTTCGAGCAGTACAACCTAAATCTCTTTACAATGGCAGTGTAAACTACTTGTGTAACTTCAATGATTTAGCATTTGTAACTTCCGGGTCCTTCTCTTGATCTGCAATTTTTAGCAGATGCCCTTGCATTGAATGATGATACTTAGAGGGCTGCATTTTACAGATCGCACCCCACCCCCCCACCATCACGACTCCTGAAAGTGCCTCTGGGGAGAGGGCTGCCGTACACCCCGACGCGGGAAGGCCTGGCCCAATATTGCCAGCGGCAGCGAGGGCTCACGACAACCCCCCTGCCGCTCGGCGACGGGAGCGCCATTTCAATAATTAAATTAATTAAAATAACTGAATTAATTACCCTTGCGGTCCCGCCATCTGTCCCGGTGCTATCTTTGTGACAGATGACCTGCAATGTGGATAGGTGCAGTCTAACGTATTTGGATTTGGAAAACTCTGGGCTGAAATTTATACTCCCATGGGCGAAAACAATGGTGGCCCGTCCACACAGGCTGCACATCGCGGAGCCGCTGCTATATTTATCGTGGTGGCTCATTTAAATAGCTAAGGTGGACTGTCCCCTCCCATTGTGCCACTTGCCAGCACTCCTGTGCCCTCAGATCCCCGTCCGGGGAACACTGGTAGCGAGGGGGGAGGAGGCTAGTTTCTCAGTGCTGGGGGAGGGGTTGGGGGTGCGGTGTCAAAGTAATATCATTCGTGTCGGGGATGGTAGGAAGGGTTATAGTTTAAAGTTTATGTATATTGCGGGGGAGGTCAGGTGGACAAGGTAAGTGTTTTGGGGAGGTAGAGGGCAAAAAATTAATTTATTTGTTATGGGGGGGGGTAGGTGGTGGAAGAGGGGCAGAATAAATGCATTTAATTTTTTTTAATAAATGTTTCTTTAAATATTTAAATTGAAAGTTAGGGCTCAAAGTCCTTTAAAAATGGCGTCAGCGCCAGTGCGCAGGCAACTGACACTATTGCTGGGGATAGATAGCCCGCCTGCTCCACATCATGGGTGGGGGTGTCCGCCCCAGCTATTTAATTGAGTCACCACACTTAATATCGCGGAGGCTCCGTGACGTGCAGCCTGTGCGGGCAGGCTGCCATTGTTTTTGCCCGCGGGAGTATAAATTTCAGCTCAGAGTTTCCCAAATCCAAATACATTAGACTGCACCTATCGAACATTGCGTGTCATCTGTCACATACAACAATATAAAAGCAAAATACTGTGGATGCTGGAAATCTGAAATAAAAACAAAGTGCTGGAAATACTCAGAGAGAAGCAGAGTTAACGTTTCAGGGCTGTGATCCTTTCATCAGGTCACAGGTCACAGACTGGAAATGTTAACTCTGCTTCTCTCTCCACAGATGCTGCCAGACCTGCTGAGTATTTCCAACACTTTTTGTTTTTATTTCTGTCACACACAATCCTGGTTCACTGACTTATCTAACACAAATTGTAACTTTATTAATTTGGCCAAAATTCCCAATCCCTGTGTGCACAAAATGCTCCTTGTGGAGAATAGGCATTGCAAGGAAGTGTTCCCATCACTTAGGACCCAGTAGTTGAACGTGCTCTGCTATTTTTGTTGCATCTCCTAGTAACTATATTATACGACCTCTCATTATGGTTAGCTGCTTCATCCACATATGCACATAGCATCCAATGTGAACTGCCCCTGGTGCCACTGCCTGTAGTCCACACCATTAGCCTCTTTAGCCACTGAGTATCTGCTATTGCACTCAGGCAAAGAAGCAATCTTCCTCCAATCCACTGTGTTGGGTTTCAGCACTGTAGTTATTGGTACAATAACCACAAACAATGTGTAGCCAGGAAAGTGGGAAACATGCAGTCATGTGATAGCAATGTTGATGTAATCATTCTCTGAGTGAAGGAATGATCCTTAACAGCAGTCTCCTGTTCCTCACTGGGGCATGCTATGTGCTGAATACTCAGTGACTAACTAGGCTGAACAACCTAAACGGCAATTAATATATAGTGATGTAAAAATGAGAATATAACACTTGGAATTAGGTCCTGGCCACTTTACACTGTTTTGGCTTGACACTGGATGAACTTTATCAGGGTGGGAGACCACTCAGTTTTTTGGCAGAGAGGAGTTCTGATGAAGGGTCACTGACCTGAAACGCTAACTTTGCTTCTCTCTCCACAGATGCTGCCAAACCTGCTGAGTATTTCCAGCAATTCTTGTTTGTGTTTCAGATTTCCAGCATCTGCAGTATTTTGCTTTTCTTTTAAGATTTTGAGGGGGCTTGAAAGTGTAGATGCTGAGAGGATGTTTCCCCTCATGGGGGCATCTAAAACTAGGAGGCACAGTTTAAAAATTGTGGGCTAAAATAAAAGCAAAATACTACGGATGCTGGAAATCTGAAATAAAAACAAGAAATGCTGGAACCACTCAGCAGGTCTGGCAGCATCTGTGAAAAGAGAAGCAGAGTTAACGTTTCGGGTCAGTTACCCTTCTTCGGAACTGACAAATATTAGAAAAGTCACAGGTTATAAGCAAGTGAGGTGGGGGTGGGGCAAGAGATAACAAAGGAGAAGGTGTATTTCTTGTTTTTATTTCAGTTTTCCAGCATCCGCAGTATTTTGCTTTTATGTTAGTGTTTAATTCACAGCCACTTCTCTTCCAGGAATGCCTACCTTGAAGAAGTTCTGCTCTTCTCTCCGACGGGATTTTCGTTTGTCTTTTTTACCTTGTTCACCTTCATTGCTTTCTATTTCCCTCCTGCTGTTTGATAAGGTGTCTACCAAAACTCATTCTATGTGGCCTTGTCCAATCTATACCTTCTCCTTTGTTATCTCTTGCCCCACCCCCACCTCACTTGCTTATAAACTGTGACTTTTCTAATATTTGTCAGTTCCGAAGAAGGGTCACTGACCCGAAACGTTAACTCTGCTTCTCTTTTCACAGATGCTGCCAGACCTGCTGAGTGGTTCCAGCATTTCTTGTTTTTATTTTATATTAAAAATTGTGTGGTCTCCCATTTAAGACGGACGTGAGTAATTTCTTCTCTCAGAGGGACGTTAATCCTTGGAATTCTCTTCAGCGAGCAGCGGAGGCTGGGTCGTTGAACATATTCAAGGCTGAGTTAGACATATTTTTGATCTACAAGAGAGTCAAGGGTTATGGAGGGCAGGCAGGAAAGTGGAGCTAAGGCCACAATAGATTGGCCATGAACTTATTGAATGGCGGAGCAGGTTCAAGGGGTTGAATTACTTATTCCTGCTCCTATTTCTTAATTTCTTATATTCTAAGATAATTTGTTGGCATAAAAGCAAAATAGTGTGGATGCTGGAAATCTGAAATAAAAATGTAAAATGCTGTAAATATTCAGCAGGTCAGGCAGCATCTGTAAAGAGAGAAAGGGTTACCGTTTCAGGTCAATGACCTTTCATCAGAATGTAACAGGTTTTAAGGAAGTACAGAGGCAACAAAAGAGGGGAAAGGAAGAAAAGGGAATGGCTATGATAAGGTGGAAGGCAGGAGAGATTAAATGACAAGGGATGATAGTGCAAGGCAAAAGGGGATGGTAATGGGATAAGTAAAGAAACAAAAGATGGGTTTAGGGAAGGAGTAAATGTGAAAGCAGAATTGCCACCAAAAACCGCCATCCAAAAACAAAAAATACAAAAAGAGAAAATGGGGTAAGGGTTATGTTCTAAATTTGTTGAACTCAGTGTCGAGTCTGGAAGGCTGTAAAGTGCTCAATCAAAAGATGAGGTGCTGTTCCTCGAGCTTACATTGAACTTCATGTTGCTGCCATAGTCAGATTCAGCTGGGCAGGCATTTGACCTGGTTTAAATCAGCAATAGAACTTTGTTGTGTTCTTTGAGCAGGCTGGTTTGCAACACCAACCTCCCATCGCAGGATTTTTCAGCTTCTTCCATTTGCGGCACCCATGAAATTTCAATATTTTAGTTTTTGTATTGCATAATCAAAACATGCAAAAAAGATGGTCACACAAAGTCGATCACAGAACTGAGGAAACAGAAATGCACTACTAAACATACCAGTATAATTGCATTGATGCGACCATCAGGTCAGACTACCTGAAGGTGCTGGGGATATGGTTCGGAGGGGCTGGGGTGTGCGCAAAAACCTGGAAGGGGCATATAGCCATGGTAAAACATAAACTGAGCATGTGGGAGTAGCATTCTCTCTCCATTGTGGGTAAGAACCTGGTCATCAAGTATGAGGCACTCACGTTATTACTGGCAGATGGAGTTTAATCCGGACAAATGTGAGGCAATGCATTTTGGAAGGTCTAATCCAGGTGGGAAGTGTACAGTAAATGGCAGAACCCTTAGGAGTATTGACAGGCAGAGAGATCTGGGCGTACAAGTCCACAGATCACTGAAAGTGGCAATGCAGGTGGATAAGGTAGTCCAGAAGGCATACGGCATGCTTGCCTTCATCGGTTGGGGCATAGAGTATAAAAATTGGCAAGTCATGCAGCAGCTGTACAGAACTTTAGTTAGGCCACACTTAGAATATTGCGTGCAATTCTGGTCGCCACACTACCAAAAGGATGTGGAGGCTTTGGAGAGGATACAGAAGAGGTTTACCAGGATGTTGCCTGGTCTGGAGGGTATTAGCTATGAGGAGAGGTTGGATCAACTCGAATTGTTTTCACTGGAACGACGGAAGTGGAGGGGCGACATGATAGAGTTTACAAAGTTATGAGCGGCATGGACAGAGTGGATAGTCAGAAGCTTCTTCCCAGGGTGGAAGAGTCAGTTACTAGGGGACATAGGTTTAAGGCGAGAGGGGCAAAGTTTAGAAAGGATGTGCGAGGCAAGTTCTTTACACAGAGGGTGGTGAGTGCCTGGAACTTGCTGCCGGGGGAAATGGTGGAAGCAGGAACGATAGCGACGTTTAAGAGGCATCTTGACAAATACATGAATAGGATGGGAATAGAGGGATATGGTCCCCGGAAGTGCAGAAGGTTTTAGTTTAGACAGGCATCATGATCGGCGCAGGCTTGGAGGGCCGAATGGCCTGTTCCTGTGCTGTACTGTTCTTTGTTCATTGGAACAGTGTTGGAGGCCAAGGACAGAGAGGTCAGAGTGGGAGTGGGGCGCGGAAATAAAATGGCAGGCGATAATTTTTGGGTTTTCTTTAAAACATTTCTGGAATTGGGAATGCTCTTCCAGGTCCCATAAAAATCTTCTGTCTCGCTGCTGGCCCATTCTCATCCCCTCATAATCTGCTTTTCCCCCAACAGGCCTCAATTACCAGACTGCTGCATGTATTAGCCAGCCACTTTTGCTCCTAAATACACTGGCAAGTTGCAACTGAGCATTCAGTTGGGATCTGAAAATGATTTGGGCTGCCCAACTGCCATGTTGGGAGGGCACACCACCAATATCGCACCCGTTGGGCACCCAACCTGAATGTCTCGCCTATTGACTTCACTACTCTATGTGGAAGTCCACCTCTTGGCTTCGTCGCTCTTTGTGTGAAGAACTTTTTGACATTAGTTCCAAATTTTCCTTTTTTAATTCTTCAATCTCCTTTTTACGCTTGATGAAAGGAATATTCAAGCAGCCAAAAAAACTTAGTAAGTAATCCTTTAGTTGATCTTCAGTGTTTTTGACTCCATGGAATTCAGCAGCACAAAAATATTGGAGTAGGGGGCTGGACTCATTCTTGTCTTTTATACAGCATGTAAAAAGATTTAAAATGTTAGAAGCCATGAAATTTTGCTCCATCCTGGTGCTATGGAAGGCCTGAACTCAAAAAATGTTGCTTCGACTGACAGGGTGCGATCTTGACTGTGCAATGCGTTGGTTGGAAGCATGCAGGAGTGGGCAATTTGTGACGTCAAACAGCCTTTAATGCTGATTTGGTGCATAATTTGCCCTTTTGGATTGCTCAGGCCCAGCTAACACCCTCTCTTAATTCCCAGCTGAGCTACCCCCCACACCACGTTTGGACCCCCCACCACCGCTCACTAGCACAAACTTTTTGGATTTTCCTGGGAGAGGCGCTTAATCTTGACAAGGAAGTCAGAGAGTCAGAGGAATTGGAAGGTCTGTCAGGAGAAAATCTGTTTCAGTAATGGGGGCTCAATTTGCAATCCCACTTGGGCTGCAGCACATTTGAAAATGGAGCACAGGTAGCAGAGAGGAGAAGCTGTGTGCAGAGGGAAGAGGAGGAGGGTTCTTAATAAAAGGCCCTACACACCAAGGATCTTCTCCAACCTGCACCTCAGCCAGGAGCAATGGCTGAGGCAGCTTCTTTTCACCAAGGAGGTGGTCACTGACATCACCTATAACACAACCTGCAGCTTCACAGCAGGGTGAGGACAGTGCTGCGTAGCCATCAAGGTCAGCGTTGCCCTAAATTTCAAAGCCAGTGGATCTTTCCAAGTGGTAGCAGGCAACATAAGCAACATCTCACAGTTTGCTGTCCATTGCATCCATACCGTCATTAACTCTAGATGTGACTATTTCAACACATCCTGCCTGGATCCCATATTCTTCCCTCCGTAAACATGAGGTCACCAAAACTCTGTTCCGTTCACCCATCACCGACCTGTGCTTACCGACATACACTAGCTGCGGTTAAGGAATGCCTCAATTTTAAAATTCTCATCCTTGTTTTCAAATCCCTTAAGGGCCTCATCCCTCCTGATCTCTGTGATCTCCAGCCCCATAACTCTCCAAGCTTTCAGTGCTCATTTAATTCTGGTCTCTTGAGCATTCCCAATTTAAATTGCTCCACCATTGGTGGCCATGCCTTCAGCTACCTGGGCCTTGTGCTCTGGAATTCCCTCCCTAAACCTCGCTTTTTCCCTTTAGGATGCTCCTTAAAACCTGTCTTTCTGACCAAGATTTTAGTCGTCTGCCCGAATGTCACCTTACGTGACTCAGTATCAAAATTTGTTTATAATGCTCCTTGGGACATTTGATTACATAAACGCACTATATAAATACAAGTTGCTTTTATTGCCATCTTGCCTTGGAGGTACCTTGGCCTGTCCTAGTGTTCCTGTGAAATGCACTTCCAGTGGCTGTAGCATAGCTGCTGACTTACCTTGGGGGAGACTGCAGACAGCCATGCAGGATGACCTGGAGCAGCTCTGGGCCTTGTGGGCCTGGCTTTGGACTGCACCACCTTGGCATGTGCTGGCTGGCTGAGAAGCAACAGCTATGGCACTGAATGAGTGGAGGTTGCAGGAACACAAATGCTGTCATCCTGAGAGAGGACAGCAGGTTCGTGCATAAAGTTGCCACTGGCAATCCCCCAGGGTGGCAACTCAGCAATCCAAGGAATTTGTTGGAGGACAGACTGCTGGACTGCTGTGAGATCCTGTATACTGCTTTAACACTGGTATCTGCAGTTGTGATGGGAGCAGTCTGAGCCTGCATGGCACCATGCTGGGCTTGCAAGGCAACAAGTGTGGCTCTCATGACCTCAGTCTGAGTGTACGCTGAGACATTGGGCTGCATTTTAGACCCCCCCAACATCAGGAGTCGTGGTGGGGGGGTGGGGGTGGAGGCTGGAAAACACCTATGGGCCTCAACACAGGGAAGGCCTGGCCCGATATTGCCAGTGGAGGCAAGGCCTTGTGGCAGCCCCGCCGCCACACAGCAATGGGAGACAAATTTAGTTATGTAAAATAATTTAAATTAATGAATAAATTACCTTCCTGCTTCCGCCATCCATCCCGCAGTGATATTGGTGCTGGTGGCCGGCACTCACGCGCCTTTATGGTAAGTTTCAGTGCAGGACTGAAGGGAGCAGCATCAGAATTGTTAAATTCCAGAAAGCTTGTTATGGAAGGATAATGCTGGAGCCTATATTTACTCAGTTTCACATTTATTGTGCAGATTAAAAGGATTACAAACATGTAGCTCCTCACTCAAACTCTCCACCAATCTCAGTGACTGTCTGCTTATAAGTGCTCAACTAAGAACACAATTAACACTCTTCACCTGCATAGAATCAAACCATTAACACACAATTAACAGACTCCCTTCTTTCTTTTTACAATACAACTTGGATTAACATGCTCAAAAAACATTTCAAAATAAATTCCATGTTATGCACAAAGTATTAACATGCTCAAAGAAGATTTAAAAATAAATCAAAATACATTCCATATTGGGTACAAAGTATTATATTGTGAGACCCCCTCCTCTAGCATCCCTAACAATTTCTTTGTACTCGCATTTCTTTTTGTGAAACAATCAGATAGCTGATGATTTGCATCTAACCATTTAAGTTTGGAGATTTTCTTTCTCTCTAGCATTTGTTTCAATCCAGCAAAGTCAAATACATAGTCTTTCTCCCACACGTTTTGTAGAGTGTACATTGTCCCACAAAGAACGATTACCCACTTAACATTCAATGGGTATCCTATCTTCAGGATGTCCCTTGTTCAGAATTGCACCCAAAATATTTGGCAAATAAAACCCCTTATCCACTGTCTCCAGAAGACCCAGGGTTTCCGCAGCTAATGTGCTTTTAACAACCTATTCTATTTTCTTAGCCTCCCAAGCTAAAGGACAACATTTCCCATTTTCACCCATCAGAAATATTACGAAGCTAGCTACACTCGAATACCCGTCAGCAAGATTCGCATATAAAATTTATTAGCTTCAAGTTCTTTGGGTCACCTAAAGATGGGAACTTCAGTACACATTTCTCCAGATTTTTATTTGCCCTTAAAACATTCTCAACTTTTGGATGTTTCATCGTCATGCTTAGCTCCAGCACATCAAAACTAACATCAGGCCTAGTCTGAGAGCCCAACCAGTTTAATTGACCCACCAGGCTTCACAATTGCTCAACCTCTGCTTTAGATAGATCATTGTCTTTCTGTGATGACCGAACACAATTAACTGGGATGGGAGTAATACTCTCTCAATAGGATTGTTGATTCAAACTTATTCAAGACTTAGTCTTCTTAATGTCTAAACCAATATATTTAAAGGCCCCATAAGCCTGACTCCCAATCTTAAATTCTGCCCTAATCTTATTAACAACATATTTCTCAAAATCCGCAGTACCAACCCATAAGAAATCAACATGCATCATGAAGATGCCTGAAAGTTTCCCTTTATGTTACCAAGAAAACATCGCAGGATCTGCTTTTAGTTGAACACAACCAATTTTCAACAAAACACCCTGGAAGCATCATTAAGGCATAGACACATTTGTTCAGTTTCCATAGTTTTCCTTCTGCGTCTGTTGCCTCTTTAGGTGGTTTCAGAAACACTTCTCTCGGAACAGTATCACCCTGCAGAAATGCAGCTTTAATGTCAATGGATCTACACTCCCATGAATATGTGGCTAAAAGAGCCAAAAAGATTTTCAAGATTACTTTTCCAGCTATGGGAGAGTCCACTCTAACATCTCTATCACCCAGTCGCTCTTCAAAACCCCTCGCAACTAGCCTCGCTTTAGCCTTATAAGTTCCTTCGGGAAGGACTTTTTCAGTACAAATCCATCTTAGTAACAAAGCTCACTGTCCCCTATCTGGTACCTCAGAATAAACACCAAACTCTCTCCAACTCTCTAATTCCTTATGTTTTGCTTTTCTTATTAGTTTATCCTCAAGTTTATTGGCAGCCACTAAAACTTCACGATCATTAGGATTTCTGCTTCTAGTTCTATTCTGACTGCCCTCTAGCCTTCATTTCATTGTGGAATCTGTTCAAACCACGGCCTCTATTAGCACTTTGATATCTTTCGGAACTACTGCTAGAAGATCTTTCTCACACATTATCGGAGGCTCTTTCTCCAGCATGTGATCGCTTCTACCATGGCAACTACCTTGCTAAAGTCACTTGCCAATGGATGGCTGACAATAGGATGTGATGGTGTCCTCCGATACTTTTTACAGATTTCACACTTCTCACTAATCTCTTCTATTATCCTCGTATACTCTTCATCAATCACACCTGCATCTTTTAGTAGGGTTTTTAATCTCTGACAAGAAGGGTGAGCAAATTGTATGTGTAACTTTAAGACAATTTGCCTTTTATCTTTCTGATTCATAACACCTGATGCCATCAATATTTCTCTAACACTCTGACTAGAAATATCAGGTTTTGTTAATGGGATACAATAATGCCCTGACTGGGTAAACTGCAAATTCACTGGCTTCCCAAAATCAATTGCCTTATCATGCTCCATATCAAGTTTCATCTGTGCCTTTTCCATTGAAAGCTTACTCAACAATAAAGGTATCTCACTGGAGATTATATCAGTACTGACAAAGTGGCTTACCCCAGCTATTTTACATGGGATTACTACTCTCTTCAGTGACTTCAATGTGTTGTCATCATCAAATCTAAATCTGGTAGTACTTTTATACTCCTTAACCTTACATCAATCCTCACTACTGAGTGAATCCAGATAACACTGTAACCAATCAGTTCCACATACTGTCGACGTACAAGCACTATCCAGTACAGCACAGTTGAACGAATCCACAACCAATACATTCATCACAGGACTAAAACTCCTTGTGGCTCATACAATTCCTTCAGATCCATCGGTATCTTCCTCTTCTGCCTCAGATTTGTCGTGCGTTGTGTGTTATTTCAAAGACTCTGTCCCTCCGCTTAGGGCAGTTCATTGCTTAATGATACTTTGATTCACATCTGAAGCACCTGTTAACTTTTCCTTGGGCATTCCTGGGATTCAATTGCCTATGATTGCTGTTCCAATTCTGTCTTCCACTGTAATATTCAGACCTGCTAAAGGTGCTTTCATCATCATATCTCCTGTCTTGAACTCTTCCATTATACTTAGGCCTGCTTCCTGTATCTGGATTATTTCTAAATTTAGTAAACATTGAGTCCTCCATTCTTTATGTCACCGCAAAGTGCCCTGCTTGTTCTACCAGGAATGCAGGCAATGACTGTTTCCCCAGGAATTTTTTTAAGGCCGCAGACATTTGGTCCAAGAACTGAACCCCAGTTAGAACCAGGAGCCTGTCCATATGTGACATCCGAGCACAATCTAGCAATTTAAAAGCTAGCACTGAACCAGGGATCTCCAAATTGAATTTCCTCAATATTTTATATAGTCTGTTGAAGAACATGATATAGTCCTCCATTGAATAATCATCTGTTTTCCAAAATCTATCAAAGTCTGACCATGCCTCATATGCATTCAATAGGTTATCTTTCTTGTAAATTTCATCCAAGAATTCTAACAGACGATCCAGTATCCAACTGACAAGCATCAAGTTCGGAAAACACTTTACTTCTGATTTTTTTTGGCAGGAAGTGAGAATGCCAAGGCCATACCTTGTTTCCTTGTTCGTAGAAATGTAACCCGTGTCCACATATCCACTTCATTCTTCCACTGGTCATATGGTTCAGACTCAGAACACTGGAGGATAATCATGCCTTGACAATTTGCACTTGTTTTCTCCCTTGCTTTCTGACATATGTTCCTCAATAGCCCTTGAGATTTTAGATTTATATCCAAAAAAAAAAATTCCTGTTTTCCAACCTTCAGCTTTAGACAACCATCCTCTACTACCATGTTAAATTCCAGAAAGCTTGTTATGGAAGGATAATGCTGGAGCCTATATTTGCTCAGTTGCACATTTATTGTGCAGAGTAAAAGGGTTACAAACATGTAACTCCTCACTCAAACCCTCCACCAGTAAGTGCTTGTAAGTGCTGAACTAAGAACCCAATTAATACCCTTCACCTGCATATAATCAAGCCATTGACACACAATTAACAGGTTAACAAGAGTTATTTCATTGGTGTAAGGGATGATGGGAAGGGGTAAAGTTTAAAATTTGTGAACGTTGGGGGGTGGGTGAAGGCCAGGTGTACAAGGTAAGTGTTTTTTGGGGGGGAAGAGGGCAGGTAATTAATCCTATGGTTATTTAGGGGGTGGGAGGTGGGAGAGGGTCAGGATCAATTTATTTAATCTTTTAAAATCACTATTTATTTAAATATTTAAAAGAAATGTAGGGCTCAGACCCCTTTAAAAATGGCATCAGAACCTGTGCAAAGGCGGCTGATGCCATTGCCGGGGATGGGCTGCCTGCCCCCTCCACATCATCAGGGTGGGCGGTCCGCCCCGATTATTTAAATAAGCTGCCGCGTTTAATATTGTGGCGGCTCCTCGACATGTGACCCGTGCAGGCAGACTGCCATTGTTTGCGTTAGTTCTTTTGGGCCTCCTTATCTCGAGAGACAATGGATACGCGCCTGGAGGTGGTCAGTGGTTTGTGAAGCAGCGCCTGGAGTGGCTATAAAGGCCAATTCTGGAGTGACAGGCTCTTCCACAGGTGCTGCAGAGAAATTTGTTTGTTGGGGCTGTTGCACAGTTGGCTCTCCCCTTGCGCCTCTGTCTTTTTTCCTGCCAACTACTAAGTCTCTTCGACTCGCCACAATTTAGCCCTGTCTTTATGGCTGCCCGCCAGCTCTGGCGAATGCTGGCAACTGACTCCCACGACTTGTGATCAATGTCACACGATTTCATGTCGCGTTTGCAGACGTCTTTATAACGGAGACATGGACGGCCGGTGGGTCTGATACCAGTGGCGAGCTCGCTGTACAATGTGTCTTTGGGGATCCTGCCATCTTCCATGCGGCTCACATGGCCAAGCCATCTCAAGCGCCGCTGACTCAGTAGTGTGTATAAGCTGGGGGTGTTGGCCGCTTCAAGGACTTCTGTGTTGGAGATATAGTCCTGCCACCTGATGCCAAGTATTCTCCGAAGGCAGCGAAGATGGAATGAATTGAGACGTCGCTCTTGGCTGGCATACGTTGTCCAGGCCTCGTTGCCGTAGAGCAAGGTACTGAGGACACAGGCCTGATACACTCGGACTTTTGTGTTCCGTGTCAGTGCGCCATTTTCCCACACTCTCTTGGCCAGTCTGGACATAGCAGTGGAAGCCTTACCCATGCGCTTGTTGATTTCTGCATCTAGAGACAGGTTACTGGTGATAGTTGAGCCTAGGTAGGTGAACTCTTGAACCACTTCCAGAGCGTGGTCGCCAATATTGATGGATGGAGCATTTCTGACATCCTGCCCCATGATGTTCGTTTTCTTGAGGCTGATGGTTAGGCCAAATTCATTGCAGGCAGACGCAAACCTGTCGATGAGACTCTGCAGGCATTCTTCAGTGTGAGATGTTAAAGCAGCATCGTCAGCAAAGAGGAGTTCTCTGATGAGGACTTTCCGTACTTTGGGCTTCGCTCTTAGACGGGCAAGGTTGAACAACCTGCCCCCTGATCTTGTGTGGAGGAAAATTCCTTCTTCAGAGGATTTGAACGCATGTGAAAGCAGCAGGGAGAAGAAAATCCCAAAAAGTGTGGGTGCGAGAACACAGCCCTGTTTCACACCACTCAGGATAGGAAAGGGCTCTGATGAGGAGCCACCATGTTGAATTGTGCCTTTCATATTGTCATGGAATGAGGTGATGATACTTAGTAGCTTTGGTGGACATCCGATCTTTTCTAGTAGTCTGAAGAGACCACGTCTGCTGACGAGGTCAAAGGCTTTGGTGAGATCAATGAAAGCAATGTAGAGGGGCATCTGTTGTTCACGGCATTTCTCCTGTATCTGACGAAGGGAGAACAGCATGTCAATAGTCGATCTCTCTGCACGAAAGCCACACTGTGCCTCAGGGTAGACGCGCTCGGCCAGCTTCTGGAGCCTGTTCAGAGCGACTCGAGCAAAGACTTTCCCCACTATGCTGAGCAGGGAGATTCCACGGTAGTTGTTGCAGTCACCGCGGTCACCTTTGTTTTTATAGAGGGTGATGATGTTGGCATCGCACATGTCCTGGGGTACTGCTCCCTCGTCCCAGCACAGGCATAGCAGTTCATGTAGTGCTGAGAGTATAGCAGGCTTGGCACTCTTGATTATTTCAGGGGTAATGCTGTCCTTCCCAGGGGCTTTTCCGCTGGCTAGGGAATCAATGGCATCACTGAGTTCCGATTTGGTTGGCTGTATGTCCAGCTCATCCATGACTGGTAGAGGCTGGGCTGCATTGAGGGCAGTCTCAGTGACAGCATTCTCCCTGGAGTACAGTTCTAGGTAGTGCTCAACCCAGCGGTCCATCTGTTTGCGTTGGTCAGTGATTATGTCCCCCGATTTAGATTTGAGGGGGGTGATCTTCTTGATGGTTGGCCCAAGAGCTCTCTTCATGCCATCATACATTCCTCTGATGTTTCCGGTGTCTGAGGCCAGCTGAATATGACTGCATAGGTGTTGCCAGTAGTCGTTTGCGCAACGCCTAGCTGTTCTTTGTGCAGTACTTCTGGCTGCTTTAAGTGCTGCGTTAGTAGTGGAAGTATAAATGTCAGCCCATTGTGTGGCTTCTGCCTGTGCTGCAAAGATCCCCGATGAGCTACACACTGAAATTATTTAGATGAGCAGGCAGATGGGAACGGGTGCAGGGTAATCGCACATCGCAATCCCCACACCCGAAAACCGGCCTCATCAAATTTTTACCCCAGTCTGTTCAAAAAAAGATCTTTAAGACATGCATATATCACATGACATTTTAATTACTTGTCTAAATTGTTCCTTTATCTTTCATAAAGAAAATACAGAGTGGAAGGCAACTTGAATTACTCTTGACATCGTTGCATTGTGAATGTTCAGCCAGCAATAACCTTGATTGTGTGAGTATAATGGAGTCTGATTTCATGCTGTTACACAGTTGACTAATAGCCAGCTAAAAGCCAGTAACAAAGCTATTACACAATTGAATGATTTTAACCATGAATATGAAGCTCTAGCAGTTTCTTTTTAAAGTTTTTTTTTTGTCTCTCCAACTTTTTCAATTCTCTCCTGAAGGCACTGATGCTGGTGGCTGGCATCTTTCACTCTAGGCAGAATTTTTTCAATTTTCTTACCCTTTTCCTATCCGCTTCATCTACACTTGCCGATTCATCCTGAGATACAGTCCTATACCCACAGCTCTCTAATATCCATTAGTGTGTTGGCCTTGCCCGGAATGACAGATGTGCTTAACTGACATCCACACACTTGTAATTTCCAGCAAGAAGCTTGGTTAGCATTTGGATTGGAAACTCAGGCTAAATCCTAATCTTGGGTAGCTGAGGCCAGTTGTAGCCCCCTAAATATGCAATGGACTGGGTCAGTTACCTTTGCATAGCTAACTTGGAACATCCTGGTTTGTGTGGCAGAGTGACATCCAGTTTGAGCTATTCATTTGCATTGTCTAAACACTGAGCTTGTGTTGTGTCACTATCATTAATTCTCCCAGATATGTTCAGTATACTCATACAATCAAGTTTATGACTCACTTATAGAGAATCCAGATAAAGTATAGTCAGACCATAATGAAGCAAATCCAATTTTAATTCACTTGCTGTGAAACAATATGCAATCTCACTTGGTACAGTAACATTAGTGTCCTCTGCTCATACTAATATTCCAATGTTTAATCCAAAGGAGTGATGGAATGATTACAGAAGAGTCTTTGAAATAAATATGTTCACGTCTACACAAAAGTAACACAGAGGAATTTATTCATACATCCAAATGTAACAGCATTCTGAGATAGGCAATATTTTGTGATATAAGTTATACATTTAACAGAGAAATCCTAGCCTTAAGAGATTAGATATAAAAGATGATTAGTGCTGGGAGTTTCTTTGAGGTTTGTTACACTCCACTGCTGTAACTTTGTCAGAAACCCCATTTACGCACGTAAGCAGTGTTTACGCCAAAATTATGGTGGCTGAGTGGCAGAAACACATAGGAAATTTTAGCTCCTAGATGTGTAAAGTACAATTTGGGCATGTGTGTGAGAAAGACCGAGAGAAAGAAAGAGAATAGCAGACCAAAAGAGGCCTAGAAAATCGAATGCGCCCATTCTTGGGCACACGGGATCACATGGACTGATCCCTGTGGCTCAAATGATGCTCATTGAGCTTCATTATTGTTCTTTTGGAAGGTCTAATGTAGGTGGGAAGTATACAGTAAATGGCAGAACCCTTAGGAGTATTGACAGGCAGAGAGATCTGGGCGTACAGGTCCACAGGTCACTGAAAGTGGCAACGCAGGTGGATAAGGTAGTCAAGAAGGCATACGGCATGCTTGCCTTCATCGGTTGGGGCATAGAGTATATAAATTGGCAAGTCACGTTGCAGCTGTACAGAACTTTAGTTAGGCCACACTTAGAATATTGCGTGCAATTCTGGTCGCCACACTACCAGAAGGACGTGGAGGCTTTGGAGAGGGTACAGAAGAGGTTTACCAGGATGTTGCCTGGTCTGGAGGGCATTAGCTATGAGGAGAGGTTGGATCAACTCAGATTGTTTTCACTGGAACGACGGAGGTGGAGGGGCGACATGATAGAGTTTACAAAGTTATGAGCGGCATGGACAGAGTGGATAGTTAGAAGCTTTTTCTCAGGGTGGAAGAGTCAGTTACTAGGGGGCATAGGTTTAAGGTGTGAGGGACAAAGTTTAGAGGGGATGTGCGAGGCAAGTTCTTTACACAGAGGGTGATGAGTGCGTGGAACTTGCTGCTGGGGGAGGTGGTGGAAGCAGCTGCGATAGCGACGTTTAAGAGGCATCTTGACAAATACATGAATAGGATGGGAATAGAGGGATACGGTCCCCGGAAGTGCAGAAGGTTTTAGTTTAGGCAGGCTTGGAGAGCCGAATGGCCTGTTCCTGTGCTGTACTGTTCTTTGTTCTTTGTTCTTATTATCATCAAGCTGCCGAGCAGTGAATACCTAATAGGCAGAGGGTGGGATTAATGGTGGTAGACAGAGGCCTGGATTGGATAGGGATATTGGTGTGGAGGGGAGAAAGGCTGCAATTGGGGAGGGGAGGGGGGGTGGTTGGAAGCGATGACTGGCACCAGCCCATGTGAGGTGAATGTAGGGTTGGGAGGAGCTGCCATGCTCTTCCCAGCTCGACATTTGGGTGAGTATTTTTTAAACATATACTCTGTTGGATGTGGTCTGCAGCCTTGTCTTTAAGGATCGCCTGGTAGAGCATATGATTGAGGGGCTGAGAGGTGGTCAAGAATAGCGAGGGACTGGAGAGAAAAATAATAATGGAGGAAGCTGCATGGATGATCTCAGTCTTAGCGATGAAGAAGTCAATCAGCACTTTGTCGTCGCATTAGGGTTTGGCAGAAAAAAACAAGAAAGTGACACTTTCTCATGAAGCCAGCAGCTCTTTAAATGCTGTAGTGATTTACCTGTCTCCGAGCTCTCTGAGTTTGTTGTGTATTGCTCATGTGCTACGATGTTAATGAATGAACATTACAAATGTTGTACACAGCTCAAGTGTTTCGTGAAATGGTTTTACAGTTTTTATTATTGTCTTTTTCTGATTTCTAAAAGCTAATATGTTCTATGACAGAAGAAAACCAGTAGCATAAATCTCACCTTATTAGATCATTGATTTATTATTTACACCAAGATCGGTCTCACAGATTACAATTTCTAGTTGTACTAAAAGGCAGAAATTGATTATAACAGGTATGTGTGAAAGCATTAAATGGAATAGCATTCAAAAGCTGCCCTGTTCTTTAAATATTGCATTCAGAACAATTCAATTAAATTACTTCTCTACTTCAAGCAGATTGATTGTTACAATGGTTTCCTCCTGGTTCCTTTCCTTTCTCTTACAAGATAATTACTTCAATATCAGCCGTTGACAGTTTGAAGCTATAATTTTCTTTTCTAACAGCTAGAGAGACGTGAGTAATTGAAAATCTGCCAATGTACACGTGTACCTGTGTGTGGGTGTATGTGGGAGGGGGCTGGAGTGGTCACCTTTTATGAAATACATTGTTCAAAAGCTTTGAATTCTGAATAGAGTTATCACAGAAATAGATTGTGGCTCCAATGGTACAGTTATTATTTGATTAAAAAAGCTAATGAACATAATCGTTGAGCAATGAAGCAAGAAATGCCACATTCATGCATTGCAACGTTTCTATAGTACTTGTACATACAAAAAGGCATCTCAAAGTATAATATAGGGTGCAGGAAAAATGTGGATCCTGAGCAGGGAGGAAAACATGGAAACAGGAAATGTTGGAGAGCAGCCAGGCTGGTGGAAGAGGCGGACGCTTGGTCACCGGAAGTAGAGATAGATAGTTTTTGGATTTTATAAAATCAAGGGACATGGGGATCAGGTGGGAAAGTGGTGTTGAGGTCAAAAATCAGCCATGATCTTACTGAATGGCAGAGCAGGCTCGAGTGGCTGTATGACCTACTCCTCTTATTTCTTATGTTCTTATAAAATGTTTCAAAGAAACTTCTGGAGGCAAAGAGGGAGGCAGTAAGACTTAGGGAGTTAGGGAAGGAGTTCCGGATGGAGTGTCACAGTGCTCAAAGAGTAACCATCAATGGTGGAGCATAGAGAGAGGGGAACAGGAATTGGCGAGTGTCCGTGACTATGTGTGGAGATGCAAAGCTGGAGAAGATTTTGAGGAAGGTGGGGAAAAATCATAGAGGAATGTGAATGCCAAGAAAAGAATCTTGAAAAATGCTGCTGGGAGACAGTGGAGTTTGAAAAATATGAGAGGTTGAGGAAAATGCAGGATTGAAAAGGTTTCAACATTCTGAATAAGTTGTAATTTGTGGAGGCTGAAGGCAAAATGTCAGCAATACAGTCCAGGCTGCATTTATTGTCCAACACTAGTTGCCCTGAAAAGATAATTGTGGGTCCTCAGAGCTGCACAGTGATTGTTATTCCAACTGATTGGCTTACTAGGCCACTTAAAAAGCTTTCGAAAATCAACTGTGACCTGTGGGCCTAGAGTCATTTGTGGACCAGACTGGGTAGGGATGACAGGTGAGCCAGTTTGCTTTTACAACAGTTCTGTAGCTTTCAATGTTAACTTTTCTGGTACCAGTCCATAAATTATACAGATTACCACCCAATATTCCTTTCCATTGTGAGGAAAATCAAATAGTTTTGATAACAGGTATCTAATTTGCAATGCAATACAACAAAATCAACACTTGCTTTCTCGTATAATGTTAGTGATTGATGGCTTGAGCCTTTGGCACTGATTCCACCCTTCATGATCTTAACTATGTTTGAGTCTTCACATTAAACCAGTTGCAGTTGGGATTGACACATGGTGATTTGCCCTGCAATACTGCGTGGTAATTTGGATATGTTCTATTGTTGGAGGGGGATTAATTATATTGACACATTCTTAAGTACTCGTACACACTCTAACTACTGCAGTGATTTCTCAGCAGTTTGGTTTGGAGACTCCAAAGCATGGTGATGTCCCCTGTAGCAGCCTTGAATGAGTCAGCGGCAAAGAATGGAAGGGTTATGGTAACATTGGCAATCATTGGCGAAGCTTGGGCACCTTGTCCAGTGGACAGCAGGTCCTATTGCAGAGGCTCCCACACACACACGACTCTAAGCAAGAGTTTAGATCAAGGCTTTAGTCTCAGAAATGGGGACAGGAAGCACTAAAACTGAGAGCCACTCCCCTGCCCTTGCTGCTGACCCCCCTACAACACCCCCCGCCGCCGCAACCCCCTTCCTGTGAAACCCTCCCACCTTCACTTACCTCTGGCCTGGGTTGCTGCATGGTCCTGGGCCTCTGGTGAGTGTCCTTCCAGCAGCAGCCACTGCCTCCCTGGTTGTGCTGCCTTTGATTGGCTGGCAGTTCCCAGCTGGCTGGACTTGCCACTCCTGGGGTCCTGATCCTGGGAAAGGCTCGGCAGTGGCCTCTCAAGTGCCTGATTGGCTTGTCATACAGCGGGCCTTCCCCAAAGGAGGCAACATGGGTCTCTCGCCAACTCTCCAGCCGGCAGCCATGACACCATTGCCTCCAAATAATTTCCCCGTCAGAGTTTCTGCTCCTAATTACTGCTGGAAAATTGACATAGTATGCAAACAAACTTGGGTTAGACTCCAACATTTCCAAAAGTCTAAATTCCTGTCAATGCTCACAAATGAAGAATGGCTACAATGAGAGGTAAGTGAGAACTGTCAGTAACCACATGACCGTACACATAATGACATGACTTAGGCTGCCATAGAGTAATGTTCTAAATGGTAGTCTGTGAAGAACCATTTGATTGGTATTGCTCATATTTGAATATCTAAATAGTCTGCAACATTCTATTGGTTATATGGCTGGTATTCTGAAATCAAAAGGGAGATTCTCTACAACTAGCAGTGTCAATACCTCTCACATCCCAAAATACAGCTGATGTTCTAATTAGTACACCCATAAATAGAATAATAAAACTTCTATTAAGAAAGAAAGACTTGCATTTGTGTAGCACCTATCACAACCTCAAGATGTGGCACTTTTCAAGTAATATTTAGTGCATTATATATTAACACTGCTGAAAGAATTCAGAGACAAAAGATAATTATTGTACCATCACTCAACTTTATGATTAGACTCTGGAAAAGAACTAGCCGAGTTGCTCTTGCAGAGAGCGGACACAGACACGACAGGCTAAATGGCCTCCTTCTGTGCTGTAACCATTCTATGATTCTATGAATTTCTAGCACTGATAACCAGGTTACGCTGCTGCACGTTGTAGTGTTATACTTTAGGGCAAACCGCACCATCTGAACCTCTTTTGAAGTGTGCTTTCTGTGCAAGGTTACAATTTACGGGCTTCAGAAGGTGCTATTTTATCTGAGCAATAACCAAACAAAACAGGGTCTAAAAATGCATAACTGCTAATCCAAATGTTACAATTAATGTACAATTGCCATGGACAACAGGTAATATTATTATGATATCTCAGGTGTACTGCTCAATTGAACCTACCACACAGACCTTAACTGTAACTTTAACTATAACTCTGAGCTATTCACCAGTTCAAGAGTCATTGATGCTTATGGTTACCTCTGACATGGAAAGCAAGGAATTGTTTAGATTAGATTAGAGATACAGCACTGAAACAGGCCCTTCGGCCCACCGAGTCTGTGCCGAACATCAACCACCCATTTATACTAATCCTACACTAATCCCATATTCCTACCAAACATCCCCACCTGTCCCTATATTTCCCTACCACCTACCTATACTAGTGACAATTTATAATGGCCAATTTACCTATCAACCTGCAAGTCTTTTGGCTTGTGGGAGGAAACCGGAGCACCCGGAGAAAACCCACGCAGACACAGGGAGAACTTGCAAACTCCACACAGGCAGTACCCGGAATCGAACCCGGGTCCCTGGAGCTGTGAGGCTGCGGTGCTAACCACTGCGCCACTGTGCCGCCCACCTCTTAAATACCTCTTAAATACAAATTAATACACAGGCTGGAGAATTGCTCGAAGGGAACAGTTGTATCTTAGTTGGTAGCACTCTCACCTCTGAGTCAGAAGCTTGTGGGCTTAAGTCCTATTCCAGGACTTGAGCACAAAGATCAAAAAGCTGAGGGAGTGCTGCACCACCAGAGGTGCCATCTTTCAGTAAGCCATCTGCTCCTTCACGTGGACGTAAAAGATCCCATGGCACTATTTCAAAGAAGAGCAGGGGAGTTATCCCTCGTGTCTGGCCAATATTTATCCCTCAATCAACATCATAAAAACAGATTATCAGGTCATTATCATATTAATGTTTGAGAGCCCTCGCTGTGTGCAAATTAGCAGCCACATTTCCTACATTACAACAGTGACTACACTTCAAAAGTACTTCATAGGCTGTAAAACACTTTGGGATTTCCTGAGGTTGTGAAAGGTGCTATATAAATGCAGTCTTTTTTAACAAGGGTATTAAATTAATACTTTGCATCTATCTTGACCAAGGAAGAAGATGCTACCCAGGCCACAGTGCAAGAGGAGGTAATTACTACACTAGAAGGGTTTAAAATTGATAAGGAGGTATTAGATAGAGTGTCTGATAAAGCACCAGGGTCAGATGAGATGCATCCAAGGATACTGAGGGAAATGAGAGTGGAAATTGTGGAGGCACTGGCCATAATATTCCAGTCTTCCTTAGACTGAGGGATGGTACCAGAGGACTGGAGAATTGCAGATGTTACACCCTTGTTCAAAAAAGGATGTAAAGGTAAGCCCAGCAACTACAGGCCAGTCAGTTTAACTTCGGTGGTGGGGAAACTTCGAGAAACAATAATTCTGGACCAAATTCATAGTCACGTGGACAAAGGGAATTATTTAAGGAAAGCCAGCACAGATTTGTTAAGGGAAAATCATGTTTAACTAACTTGCTGGAGTATCTGGAAGAGGTAACAGAGAGGATTGATGAGGGCAATGCTGTTGGTGTGGTGTACAGGTACTTCCAAAAGACATTGGATACAATGCTGCACAATAGACTTGTGAGCAAAGTTAAAGCTCATGGAATATAAGGGACAGTAGAAACATGGATACAAAATTAGCTGAGTGACAGGAAACAGAGAGTAGGGGTTAATGCATGTTTTTCAGGCTGGGGGAAGGTTTGTAGTGGAGGTCCCCAGGGGTCAGTGTTGGGACCCTTGCTCTTCCTGATACATATTAATGATCTAGACCTTGGTGTACAGGGCACTAGTTCAAATGGGCGGCACAGTGGTGCAGTGGTTAGCACCGCAGCCTCACAGCTCCAGCAACCCGGGTTCAATTCTGGGTACTGCCTGTGTGGAGTTTGCAAGTTCTCCCTGTGTCTGCGTGGGTTTTCGCCGGGTACTCTGGTTTCCTCCCACCACCAAAAGACTTGCAGGTTGATAGGTAAATTGGCCATTATAAATTGCCCCTAGTATAGGTAGGTGGTAGGGGAATATAGGGACAGGGGATGTGGTAAGAATATGGGATTAGTGTAGGATTAGTATAAATGGGTGGTTGATGGTCGGCACAGACTCGGTGGGCCGAAGGGCCTGTTTCAGTGCTGTATATGTAAATAAAAAAAAATAAGATAAAATAAAATTTGTAGTTGATACGAACTTGGAGAAATTGTGAACTGTGAGGAGGATAGTGTAGAACTTCAAAAGGTCATAGACAAGTTGCTGGAATGGGCAGACAAGTGACAGATGAAGTTCAATGCAGAGAAATGTGAAGTGATATATTTTGGTTGGAAGAACATGGAGAGACAATATAAAATAAAGGGTCCAATTCTAAAGGGGTTGCAGGAGCAGAGGTACCTGGGGGTATATGTGCATAAGTCATTGAAGGTGGCAGGACAGTTTGAGAGAGCAGTTAATAAAGCATACAGTCTCTCAGGCTTTATTAATAGGGGCTTAGAGCACAAGAGCAAGGAGATTATATTGAACTTATATAAGACATAGTTCGACCTCAGCTGGAGTATTGCGTCCAGTTTTGGGCGCCGCACTTCCGGAAAGACGTGAGGGCATTGGAGAGAGTACAGAGAAGATTCACGAGAATGGAGTTAATGAGGTAGATTGGAGAAGTTGGGACTGTTTTCCTTGGAGAAGAGAAGGCTGAGAGGTGATTTGATAGAGGTGTTCAAAATCATGAGGGGTTTGGACAGAGTGGATAGGGAAAAACTGTTCCAACCCGTGAAAGGATCAGGAACGAGAGGGCACAGATTTCAAGTAATTGGTAAAAGAAGCAAAAGCAACATGAGGAAAACTTTTTCACACAGCAAGTGGGTAAGGTTTGGAATGCACTGCCTGAGAGTGTGATGGAGGCAGGTTCAATTGAGGCTTTCAAAAGGAATGACACTTATCTGAAAAGGAGGAATGTGCAGGGTTGCGGGGAGAAGGCGGGGAAATAGCACTAGATGAATTGCTAATTCGGAGAGCCAGTGCGGACACAATGGGCCGAATGGCCTCCTTCTGTGTTGTAACAATTCTGTGATTCTGTGATCGCTTCAGGGGCCCCAACACATCGATATGCAATTTCTAAACTCCATTGTTATACTTATTCTTGATTCCAGTTTTGGGGCCCCGACCTGGAATTCTTCTTATTCATTGGCTACTTCAAATCCCATCCCTCTGTAAACAAAACTTCCAAGGCCTTGGCAGAGCATGGGACTAAGCCTGGAAACTCAAGGTCTTATTTCATTCATGGTTCACTAAACTGCACCATCCCATTCCCCTCGACAATGCTTTGCTTCATTTGAGATTAATTTTTTCCAAATTTACTACTTTTAAAAATTACAGCTAGATTATTGATTTAAGACAATTCAATCAACCAGATCTGCAAATTCTTGGTTCAGTTCATCACTGAATAGTCACTCAATGCAATATAAATTGGGAATTCTCAACAATCCTTTACTCTCCATAGCCAGATTGATGCCTTTTCACATTGTAGATGACAGTACAGTATTGATGGAAAACCCAACAGAAAAATGTCATGCTTTTCTGCAAAGTACAAAGTAAAAAATTCAGCAATGAAATGCAGTACTAAATCTTAATACTGAAGGTGTTGTTAACTGAACTGGATTTAAGCCCATTGCAGGTTCATGTATGCAGTGCATCTTTATCAGTTCTGCAAGGTATTGCACTAAAAATAAAACATAAAAACAAAATGGGCTATTCAATGACAATGAAAGTGCAGGCTATTTGTTTTGGTATAGTCATTCAGCAGTCCAAAGCTCAAAAAGTGTTCTATTATCTTATATTTAAAAGAATCCTTCCTGCAGAATCACCTTAATTGGACATAGAATCTGAATTAGGTGGATTTGGTGGTTTTTCTTTCATTCCAATGTTTTTGAATTCCAATGCATCAGTTGCCAAGGATACAGATTTCCCCAAGATCTGCATAAAGTAACTGCAAGTTATGCCGCATGTCATAGAAATGAAGCTCACAGATATCAAGGGCAGCTCAATCTGTTTGTTTAAATTTGTGAAGAAGAATGGGTTGAGTGTCAGCTTGGTTCAGTTAGTAACATTTTCATCTCCAAGTCAGAATTTGTGTGGGTTTGAGCACATTTTCAGGACTTGCGCACAATTACCTGACTTTTGCAGTGAGTGGCAATGCGACAGTGCTTGCCGGTGACCTCTAAGTAAACTGCCCACAAGGATCTAGTGATCTCTATGGCTCAGTCTTCATTTTGCCTAATGTTAATTTCATTCTGGTGCCAATTGTAGGGGCTCTCTGACATCCTGCAACAGTGATGTCATCAAGCAAACTAAGTAGCCAATCACAATGAAGCATTCTCATAGACAGGAAATCAGGATAACAAGCAGATTTTATCCCTCATTGTTTATAATCTTACAGAAAGCAAAATCAAGATTGGGACATACACATGTGAGTGAGGTAGAATCCGAACCATCATAAACTTTAAAAAGGAATGATTTTTATTATTTTAAAAATCTGTGAAATTTTTAGCATGGAATGGAAAAATTTGACATTCCACAAATATAAAATTAGTTTTTTCAGGATCAGAGAGGTTGTTCAGCAGTAATTATGACTTGGTATGCTATTAAAAACCCAATTATACTTCATTAGACAAGGCGTATACATTTCAAGGGTTTTTACAGCAAGACCAATAGCTTAAAAAAGTGTAGGTTCACATCAAATCAGTGATTTCAAATTGATTTCCATCTGTGTGGACAACAGTGCTCCATGTGAAGGTGCGTGGAATTACTGACAGCATATGCTTCTGGAGTTCCACATTAACTGTGCATGTGCAGATGCCAGAAGTTGCTGTCAGTTTCACAAAGTAATGATAGCGTACATTGACAGTTTCGGCATCACTACAATGGTAAAATCCAGATCATAATTTAGGCTGGCACCCCAGCGCAGTACTGAAGCAGTGCTATAGATCATGTCTTTTAGATGAGGCATTAGTCCAACTGTTTTTTTTATTTGTTCATGGTGGACAGCATTTATTGCCCATCCTTAATTGCCCTTGAGAAGGTGGTGGTGAGATGCCTGCTTGAACCACTGCAGTCCTTGGGGTGTAGGTACACCAACAGTGCTGTTAGGAAGGGAGTTCCAGGATTTTGACTCAGCAACAGTGAAGGAACGGCGATATAGTTCCAAGTCAGGATGGTGTGTGGCTTGGAAGGGAACTATCAGGTGGTGGTATTCTCATGCATCTGCTGCCCTTGTTCTAGGTGGTAGAGGTTGTGGGATTGGAAGGTACTGTCGAAGGAACCTTGGTGAGTTGCTGCAGTGCATCTTGTATATAGTACACACTGCTGCCACTGTGCATCGGTGGTGGAGGGAGTGAATGTTGAAAGTGGTGGATAGGGTTCCAATCAAGTGGGCTGCCTTGTCTTGGATGGTGTCGAGCTTCTTGAGTGTTGTTGGAGCTGCACCTATCTAGGCAAGGGGAGAGTATTCCATCACACTCCTGATTTGTGCCTTGTAGATGGTGGACAGGCATTGGGGAGACAGGAGGTGAGTTACTCCCCACAGAATTCACATCCTCTGACCTGCTCTTGTAGCCACAGTATTTATGTGGCTGGTCCAGTTCAGCTTCTGGTCAATGATGACCCACCCCCCCCAGGAAGTTGATAGTGGGGGATTCAGTGATGGAAATGCCATTGAACATCAAGGGAAGATGGTTAGATTCTCTCTTGTTGGAGATGGTCATTGCCTGGCACTTGTGTGGCACGAATGTTACTTGCCACTTATCAGCCCAAGCCTGGATGTTGTCCAGGTCTTGCTGCATATGGGCATGGCTTCAGAATGAGGAGTCATGAATGGTGCTGAACATTGTGC
Organism: Heterodontus francisci; assembly: GCF_036365525.1. Classification (NCBI taxonomy): domain Eukaryota; kingdom Metazoa; phylum Chordata; class Chondrichthyes; order Heterodontiformes; family Heterodontidae; genus Heterodontus; species Heterodontus francisci. The sequence continues at coordinate 30,663,950 of NC_090376.1, read as the reverse complement.
CATCATCAGCGAACACTTCTGACCTTATCGTGGAGGGAAGGTCATTGATGAAGCAGCTGTAGATGGTTGGGCCTCGGACACTACCCTGAGGAACTCCTGCAGTGCTGTCCTGGAACTGAGATGATTGACCTCCAACAACCACAAACATTTTCCTTTGTGCTAGGCATGACTCCAACCAGTGGAGGGTATTCCCCTGATTCCCATTGATTCCAGTTTTGCTAGGGCTCCTTGATGCCATATTCGGTCAAATGCTACCTTGATGTCAAGGGCAGTCACTCTCACCTCACCTCTGGAGTTCAGCTCTTTTGTCCATGTTTGGACCAAGGCTGTTGAATTGAACATTAATGATACCATCACACTGTTTCATAGAAGGGCAGAAAGTTTGTCCTGGTTGACATTCCTCTCTCAACTGATACAAACAAAAAGCAGCTTAATTGATTACACATCTCATTGCTTTTGGTGTCATCTTGTGCGTAAATGGTCACTGCACTTAGCTACAGAACAACAGTGTCATGCAGGCCCCCACCTGCCAAGCATCAGACATATTAATTTTGCCACATGGACATTAAATTTCAAACTGTTGTTGAAGTGAAGAAAGGACTTGCTTTAAAAAAAATTGGCAGATCTTGGCTGGAAATACATTTGCATATTAACCGAAAGCACTTGGAAAGGACAAAGGACCATTCTCTGACACATTCAACCCACAATGGACTTTTGATCACCAGACGTTGAAGGTGGGGGAGCTCGCATTCCAGGCTGACTGCTAAGATGGCCGAATACACAAATGGACATGGTCAAACCAGCTAGTCACATGACCAACCTGCTGGGCAACCTGAGTTTTTTGAATTTGTACAAACAGTTTGGGCAGAAAGCAGAATGCTCCTGGACTGAGAAGATCTCTCCTGGCTGGCTCGCCACAGCCTCTCCTGTCTGCCTGCCCCCTCTCTTTCTCACAGAACTCCAAATCCACTGAAGACACATGAACCCCAAGAGAGAAAAGTCTCCTACAGTGAACATGGTTTAGGAAGAATACTGGGCCCCAACAAAAAGCAAGATCTACCTATAATAAAGGACACTACAGTGAGCCTGAAGAACTGTAATACAAAAAAAACCTCCTCAGATATTGCCTCAAACTTTTCCACTTTATTTCTTCTGTTCTCTTTCTGTCTCTATCTGCCTGTGTGTATCGCATATGCATGCTAGCATGAGCGTGTTGTGTATCTGTAGGCATTAACCAAATTAGAGTTTAAGTTTAATAAAATTTCACTTTTCTTTTTTAAACCTAAGAAAACCTGTTGTGCTGGTTTCGTTGCCTTATAATTGGAAAGCGGTGAACAAGGATTCACCAAGGGGAGCTAAAAACACGGTGTGTTTAAAATTAAACCCTGTTACAGTAAGACTAGGTGAAGGCTGAAAGGGAACCCTAGACTTCTTTCTCACCTGGTCATAACAAGCAGTGGCTGCTTTCAAAGTACTTTATGTGAAACACTTATGGGCGTTTTAAAGATGTGATAAAGTATGTTATAAGTATAAGTCATTCTTTCTCTGTTCACGTTCATACAATACTAAGATAAGCTCTACTACCTATCATCATGTGCTTCCAGGACTAAAGAAGCTATGAAACTAGGGAATATAAGAACTGGTACAGGAAAACATAAATCATAAATTAAGCAATCTATATAAATGGTAACAATTGGCCAGGAATGAACCAGCTTTATGATGGTCCAGCAAGCACAACCAATGATAATATATTGAATCTGTTGAGTAATTTGAACATCAGAACATAGGAGCAGGAGTAGGCCATTCAGCCCATTGAGCCTGCTCCACCATTCAATATGATCAGGGCTGATATTCGCTACTCTGATACTCAAATCCTCTTGTGATAAAGGCTTACCTATCATTAGCTTTCTTATTGTCTTTTTCCCACACTATTCCCATATCCGTTTATGTCACTGGTATTTCGAAATCTGTCAATCTCTGCTTTCAACATACTCAATGACTGCGCTTCCATAGCCACTGGGGTAGAGAATTCCAAAGATTCACAACCCTCTGTGTAAAGAAATTTTGCTTCATCTCTGTCCTAAGTGGCTTCCCCCTTATTTTGAAATTGTGTCCCCTGGTTCTAGACTCTCCAACCAGGGGAAACATCTTACCTGCACCTACCCTATCTATCCCTTTAAGTATTTTGTAGGTTTCAATGAGATCACCTTTCATTCTACGAAACTGTAGCAAATACAGGCCCAGTTTTCCCCCATCTGACTTCATAGGACAGTCCTGCCATCCTGGGAACAAGTCTGGTAAACCTTCATTGCCCTCCCTCTATGGCAATAATATCCTTCCTAAGGTAAGAGGACCAAAACTGCACACAGTACTCTAGGTGTGGTCTAACCAAGGTTCTATATAATTGAAGCAAGACTTCGCTAATCTGATACTCAAATCCTCTTGTGATAAAGGCTTACCTATCATTAGCTTTCTTAATTGCTTGCTGCATCTGCATGTTAGCTTTCGGTGATTTATTGATGAGAACACCTAGATCCCTTTGTACATCTACACTTTCAAATCTCTTACCATTTAAAAAATACTCTGCACATCTGTTCCTCCTACCAAAGTGGATAATCTCACATTTTTCCACATTATATTCCATCTGCCATGTTCTTGCCTATTCACTAAGTCTGGCCAAATCCCCTTGAAGCCGCTTTGCATCTTCCTCACAACACACATTCCCACCTAGTTTTGTGTCATCTGCAAACTTGGAAATATTACATTTGGTCCCCACATCCAAATCATTGATATATATTGTGAACAGCTGGGGCCCAAGTTTAGATCCTTGTGGTACTCCACTAGTCACAGCCTGCCAACACGAGAATGACCCGTTTATTCCTACTCTCTGATTTCTGCCTGTTAACCAATTATTAATCCATGTCAGTATATTACCTCCTATCCCATGTGCTTTAATTTTGCTAACCAACCTCCTGTGGGGGACTTTATCAAAAGCCTTCTGAAAATCCAAGTATACCACCTCCACCGACTCCCTTTTATCAATTCTGTTAGTAACATCCTCAAAAAACCCCAATGAGGTTTGTCATGAGATGGAAGATTCCTCCAGGTGTATCACTAATACAACTTAGAAGGCTGTTGCCTGGAATCAAACACTGGGCTGGAGATTGGTGTTAAATATTTATGCAGCAATTCACCAAGTTTACTTTGACAGCACCTCCTAGCCTGTGACCACGATCACCAAGTAGGGCAACAGCAGCAAAATAATGAGAACAACAGCAACAACTTGCATTTACATGGAGCCTTTAATGTAGTAAAACATCCCAGAAGCATTATCAAACAAAACTTGAAACAAAGCCACATAGGACACGTGACTAAAAGCTTGGTCAAAAGGTTTCAAGGAGCATCATAAAGAAGGGGAGCAAACTAACAAGGCAGAGTGGTTTAGGGAGGGAATTCCAGAGCTTAGGAGCTAGACAATGGAGGAGCCGATAGAAATTGGGGATGCATAAGAGGCCAGAATTGGAGGGCCACAAAGATTTAAGTGGGTTGCAGAGCTGGAGGAGGTTTCAGAGATCATCTCCAATTCCACTATTCTTTCATTGTTGCTGGGTTAAAATCTGGAAATTTCATATCTAGTATCATCATTGAAGTACCATCACCGCAAAAACTCTATTGGTTCGAGAAGGAGGCCCATCATCTTTAAGTACAACTAGGAATGGGTAATATTTGTGGTCTTTCCTGCATCTCATGAATAAATAATGTTTTTAAAATTCCAAAGCTCCTTTGACACGGGAGTATATGTAAAAATTATTTCTTACAATAAATGCTTCAGAAAGTACACCAATACCACAGTATAAATAGGAATACTAGTGGGTTAGCATTGCTAATAATATTTATAGAAGTTGTGAAACAAATAAAGCAAACTTGCAACTTTGTAACTGATAGGGTCAATACAATGTGGGGCTTTTATGTTTTTCTGCTGGAAATGTCAGTGGTTTGTTTCACTTTCAGGAATTAGATTGTAACATTTTAACATATGCTGCAAATCCATTATGAATAAAAAATCAAAGTGAGCATGCTAAAGAACAAAGCAAGGAGGGTTTTTCATACAACAAAGATCAAAGATGTGTAGGAAAGTATTTCTGTACAATAGGTTATGCATAAAAACACAGCCAGCCTAACAGGAATTAATTGGAACCAAGGGCTGCAACAGTGCAAAACCTCGGGATATTGACTTTTTTTTTTCAATATGAAAAGGCTCTTGACATGGTTCACTTCAATACAATTTTGCTATATACTATTAAAGTATAACATTAATTCCAACTAAAGGAAAGGCATTTTGCTTCTCTCAGTAATTGTTTTGAGACTCTGCTTGTCTACATATATTGTGGCAGCTAAGCAGGAAAACTAAGTGACAGGAAGACTAATGATTAGCTTTATATTTTAACTATGGATCACAATGTAAGTTTCTTGTCATATCCCCTGAATTTCTCTGTGATTTTGTAAAGTGCCTTAGTAATAGCCTTGGATCTTTCTACATATCTGGCCTAATTATGTTGCCAAGAAGTTTCCCTACATACTCTTTGATGGAATCTGATTTGAACATCCTGTTTTTAATTTAATACAGACCTTACTCTGATTTCTCTACCTTTTTCTATTAGTCTTGAAATTAATACATTGCCTTCCTTCTATACACTATTTCCACACTTCCTACAACCCGGTAAATAGTCTCCTGGCTGTCATTTACATCTGGATGTTCTATCATATTACTGAACATTTTAGGACAGATCAATTCATTTATTCCCCATTTTATTAGCTGGGAGGTTTGACTAAGCAGCGACACTCATTGTCTGACATTGCAAACATGACAATCGCCAGTATGCTGAGGGATTGAGTTCGAAAAAGGTCAGAAGGATGGAATCAAAACTGAAGCTTCTGTTCTGTGCAGCAGTGAAACATACAGTCCTGCTCACTATCATATATTCACCAGGCTCATCTCCAGAATTGAACCCACAAGGTGTCTGATGCTGAAGTTATGCTATAATGTAGAATATCTTCCTGAATTTTTCATGCCTTTTATTTTGTCAATGTCTCAGTAAAGCCTGCAATTTGATGATGTTGTACTTTTTTGAAGCTGTCACATGCTCTTTGTTTCAGAAATACAATGCGAATAAAACTGTCCAAGCTGCTGACCATAAAGACAATTTCAATCTCAGGATTCTTAGTCCTCTATCCCCATGGATATTATACCACATGATCCTTCCATTTTCTGCTTCACAGAAATAAACTCACTATTTCCATATTTTGAGAATATAAAGATCTCTGTCCTTTTAATCAACTGCCCAGTTTTCTGTTTTATCACCGTGTGCAACATAGTAAAGATAAAAAAAAAGAATATTAAAGGTCTGGGTTTTTTGGTAGCGAAACTGCTAGCATTCACTGCCATTATTCCTCTAAAATTGACAGCAACTTCTGGAGTCATAAGAACATAAGAAATAGAAGCAGGAGTAGGCCATTCAGCCCTTTGAGCCCACTCTGCCAATCAATGAAATCATGGCTGATCTTCTACTTCAACACCATTTTCCTGCACTATCCCCGTAACCCTTGATGTTTTTAATGTGCAGAAATCTATCGATCTCAGTCTTGAACATGCTCAGTGACTGAGCCTCCAAAGCCCTCTGGAGCAGAGAATTCCAAAGATTCACCACCCTCTGAGTGAAGAAATTCCTCCTAATCTCAGTCCTAAATGGCTGCCCCTTATTCTGATACTGTGTTTCCTGGTTCTGGACTCCCCAGCTAGGGGAAACATCCTTCCTGCACCAACCCTGTCGAGCCCTGTAGAAATTTTGTATGTTTAACTGAGATCACCTCTCATTCCTCTAAACTCCAAAGAATAAGGACCCAGTCTATTTAATCTTTCCTCGTAGGACAATCCCTCCATTTCAGGAATTAGTTTGATGAACCTTCATTGCACTTCCTCTATGGCAAGTATATCTTAGATAAGGAGACTATATCTGCATACAATACTCCAGGTGCAGTCTCACCAAGGTTCTATATAATTGCAGTAAGACATCTTTACTCCTATACTCAAATCCTCTTGTAATGAAGGCCAACATACCATTTGCCTTCTTAATTGCTTGCTGTACCTGCATGTTAACTTGCAATGACTCATGAACAAGGACACCCAAGTCCCTTTGAAATTCAGCACTTCCCAGCCTCTCACCATTTAAGAAATACTCTGTATTTCTGTTTTTCCTACCAAAGTGGATAACCCCACATTTCTCCACATTTTGTATTCCATCTGCCACATTTTTGTTCACTCACTTAGCCTCTCCAAATCCCTTTGAAGTGTCTTTGCATCCTCCTCACATCTCACATATCCACCTAGTTTTGCGTCATCTGCAAACTTGGAAATATTACATTTGATCCCCACATCCAAATCATTGATATAGATTGTGAATAGCTGGGGCCCAAGCACTGATCCTTGCAGTACCCCACAAGTCACAGCCTGCCAATCCGAAAATGACCCATTTATTCCTACTCTCTGTTTTATGTCCATTAACCAGTTCTCAAAACATGCCAGTATATTCCCCAATCACATGTACTCTAATTTTGTTTACCAACCTCTTGTGTGAGACCTTAGCGAAAGCTTTATGAAAATCTAAATATACCAATCCACCAGTTCCCCCTTATCTATTCTGCTAGTTACATCCTCAAAAAACTCCAACACGTTTGTTAAACATGATTTCCCTTTCATAAATCCCTGTTGACTCTGCCCAATCCTACCATTATTTTCTAAGTGTCCTGTTATCACATCCTTTATTTTTGATTCTAGTACTTTTCCTACAGCTGATGCTAAACTAACAGGTCTGTAGTTCCCTGTTTTCTCTCCCCCTCCTTTCTTAAATAGTGGGGTTACATATGCCACCTTCCAATCTGCAAGAACTATTCCAGACTCTATAAATTTTGAAAGATGACCACCAAAGCATCTGCACATATGCAGTTAAACGTAAAAATCCAGAAGTTGCTGTCAGTGATTCTACACTTCTCCATTGTTTGAGCTGTTTAAGGTCCCCCAGACTGCAATGAAGTAGAAATCAATGGACTGACGAAAACTTGCCCTTTTACACTATTAGCCTCACTGGAAAAACCTTGAAAAGGTTACACCTTATTGAATGAGTTCTACCTGTGTTTTAACAGCATACTACGTTTATAAATACTGCTAAACAACCTCACTGGCCCTGAAAAACTAATTTTATATTTGTGGAATATCAAATGTCTTCATTATGATTAAAAACATTCACATATTCTTAAAATAATATTGTTAATTTTTTTTTACAATATTTCAGCTTCTACCTTAATCCCATGTGTATATCCCAATCATTTATTCACTCTCTGTAAAATCTAAATTAAAAGTGAAAAGTTCAGTACATTTTACTTCCTGGTTTGTTGTCTGTGAGAATACTTCAATATGACTGGCTGCTTACCCTGCTTGATGACATCACTGTTGCTGGATGCCTAGAGATAGCCTTGACTTGACATCGGATTCAAACAGATGTCGGGAAAGATGAAAATCACACCACAGAGATCACGAGATCTTTGTGGGCACTTGCCTTGAGGGCAGTAGCAAGTGCCATCGCTTCACTGCTGACTGTGAAACCTGGGTTAACAAGTCTGCTTTCCACAATTTTACTACTTTAGAAATTGACTTTCATTTTTCAGTTTAAAGTCGCTTTTTGTTACTGGTATGGCCAAAGGAAGTAATTGCATTAACTGTACCTCTGCTTGTGACAGTGAAAAATTATTAGTCAAATATTTGTTGAGATACACATTACACCCCATTTTAACTCTGTGTAAGTGGATGGGTTTTGAAAATCTTGCCCATTGTGTCCCATTTTGTACAGGGCATGCATGGTAAGTCCTATACTTTTGAATGATGTCCAACCATCACACCAGGACAATGAGAAAGTGCTTCCACTTTTACAGGAAAGACACTACAAGCATTGTAGTAAAGTGGGAGGGGGAAGGCTTTCCAAATGTAATGTGAGTTAGTGAGAGACACTCCATCAGATATGAAATATTTGGATTAAAATTGCCAGCAATTTGTCTTTCGATAAGTCTAGCTGAACTTCAATATTACAACATGGAATTCTCTGGTATAGCTACCTTACAGTTAAATAGGCAGTACTTCTCATTGTCATAGTTATTATTATACAAAAATAGAGACATTGTAAGAAAAGAAAATATATGTAACTTAAAGAATTCATTCGAAAGCACGGTATCATACTTTAGATCATGATAGTGGCCACCCAATGCACATTATTTTTAGCTGATGAGTTTTTCAAAGTTATCATTTAACTGCCTTGTGAGGAAAGTTAATGTTAAATGAATAGTTTAATATGGTGATTGGTGGATTACATAACTTACTGAATTATTTGCATAATATCCACTATATTACTATATGCAAAGTGCCTCATTCTTATTTGCAGTAGATTTGAATAACTTCTGAATGGGGATGTTAACTCACTGTCAGTGGCAGGTTTATGCGCAATTAATGAGTGTATTATGACAGGAAAATTAACCTTCTCACATTGTTTAGAATTGACATTTGGTAGAGTATTACTCTAGTGAGGTGTGAAGCTATGTACAAAAAGTTCTCAGTCTTGGCTTCCCAGACACTTTATAAACTTACTTCAGAATGTTTCTAATGTTATGAGAAGAAAGCATTGTTACTGTGCACAAAAAATATTACAATCTACTGGCTGGCAAGAGGACTTCAGCTTTTGTGTGTAACTAAGCATGTCTCATGTTGGAGTGTGACTCACAGCTCATAATAAAGTACAGGTCTTGTCAACTGCTTGTCATGTTCTACAACTACCAGCCTTATACCACAAGTGCAATGTTACTGCAGTGTTATATTCTACTTATTTGAATTTATAAGAGGATTGGTGGGATGAGGATTGGTAAACAGAATTATCTACAGTAGTCCCACACTGGAGAGTAGTAAATAAAATTAGAGCACTTGGGATTGGGGGTAATATACTGGTATGGATTGAGAATTAGTTACAGAAAGCAGAGAGTAGGAATTAATAGGTCATTTTCAGGTTGGCAGGCTGTTACTACTGGGGTACCACAAGGATCAGTGCTGGGGCCACAGCAATTCACAATCTATATAAATGATTTGGTTGTGGGGTAAGGTGTTAGAGAAGTACAAAGTATTTTCTTTCTTTAAAACCTGCAGGTAAGAAAATCACCCATTGTTTCCTCAGCCAAGGTAGAAAAACAAGCAGAGTTCAGCCAAACTAACCAAAATTTTTGGTGTGCATTGCAGAAAGAACAAAGTTGTCAGACAGTTTTGCATTTATTACTAACATGAGATGTGGTTTGCATAAAATATGAAACATCAATGAACTACAGTTGGATTGTGCATTGTGTAAAATAGGGCAAGCTTTGAGTCACCCCCTTGAGTTGAGCCACCCTCTAATTTTCCAGCATCCGCTGTTACTTTTGCTCTTTCCAAATCTATTAATATTGGAATTGTTATCTTAAAAGGCTTTTCATTTTTGACAGCTAAAGGTGATTATCCCCATTTCCACAATCTGTGGAGAGAGATATAGAATTAACAGTTGAGTTCTGATTAAAGGTTTCAGACCTGAAACGTTAACTTTGCTTTTCTCTCAACAGATGCTGCCTGACCTGCGGAGTGTTTCCAGCATTTTCTGTTTTATTTCAGATTTCCAGCACCCGCAGTATTTTGCAGTTGAATCATTTGGGGGCATTCAGCGTTTACATTTGATAAAATAACCGATTATAAAAGAAAAAAAAGAGAAAGAAATCATGGTCCCGAAGCTGAATTTTTCTTGAATTGCGTTCAGGGTATGTTGCCCCATACTGCCATCTCATGGTAGTGCTATTGATTGGAACAGAGCTTTTGACAGGACAAAGCCCAGCTCAGTGTTTGCACTGACAGCTTTTTGTCAACAGGAGAAGTATTTGCAACATCGACCGGAGCCTGTGCAAAACCTAACAACACCTAGTGGGGAAAAGCAGCTGCAGGGCTGGAATAACAACGCACGGTCTGAAGGTCTAGATTCGAGAATTTAAGGGAACCTCCATCATCTGAATGATAGATGGAAGTTCTTGAGTGGCTGCATCTGAAATCTGGAGCAAGGACATCTGCAGCAAAGTCTCACCTCCAGTTAGCCGAACCTTTGTGGATTCCTTTCATTAAAAAAACAAGGCGGTGTATTTTGCACGCAGCTCAGACAGGCATCCAGTAAAAGGTAAGCTTTCTAATTCCAGCAAAATACAATTTCTACCTCAAGTAACTTTAAAGATTTCGATCTTTGTGTTTGCCATGACACGAATTGAACACGGCTGGAGGCATCCTTAAACACTGCTAGATCTCAATAAGAGAACGGGTTCAAAGATGTTCAAGCTTTTCTTGCAGAATTGCCTTTACGAGCCTGCACACCTCGTTTCTCCTGGTTTTTGTATTTGTTGCCATCGTTGCCTATCCTGTGCTGGATAACTCTATGACTCTATCCAAAGATCACCAACACCAATTATTTGATTTTTTTAATTCTTAAAAAAAATGTTTTTTTTTTGCATTGTGAGGATTTCAATCTATGTAACGATGCAGGAAACGATTGTAACAATTTCTGGATTTGTAGATCAAAAATGTTCCGCAGTATTCTGCAGTGTGTGTGCGGACTGGAAGAAATCGGTTCCTCTTTAAAACTTCAATTGGCTTTTCAGAATCGGCTTGTAGTTTGTCCAGAGTTAATTTAGTCAACTTCTGACATTAAAGGGAAGATTGAGTGTGCCCTCGTATAATAGATGAATCATTCCTCCGCCCCTAATCACACACTTGGGAAAGGAATTCCATACGGAAAACTGACCCCTCTCCCGAGGAGGTGGAATTGCCCTGGGATTGCTTTAGTTACGGTCACTTCGGGGTTTTTTTTTCATTACCCTTCAGACGGTATCACACGGGCTCCGATCTCTTCCTGACATCTCAGTTCTGAAGTCAATAAACCCGCAAGTTCTTAATGAGAATTAGCTGGAATATACCACCGCAAGACAGCGTGTTAACACACTGATGCTTTAAAAGCCTTTCCACTGAAATACTCGGTGCAATATTTGGTGTACACCAAAAGCTTGAGTTTAAAGAGCAAATTGGTTAGAAAAACTGTCGCTATCTAACTTAATGCAATACCAATATATTGCATGATCGCAAAATCATTGGATTAGAAATTCCTTAACGACATTTAATGAGCTATCTTTCATAGTCGATCGGCAAAATTGGTGATTAACTCGAATATAAAGGGGGGGGGGACAACTGCAAGTATTAGAAAACTGAAAAAAATCCTATAGGTCAGTCAGCGTTTGTACGGACAGACAGATGCTGGAGTGATTATCTGTTTGTGTTTTTGAAGGTTGATTCAGATGTACTGAGAAACAAAATGCCAGGACTGTTAATGAAGTAGCCCCACTGACCTCAGCAGTGACCTCCTTAGATCTGTCAGGAGGTTGCCCACGCCACCAGTAACCTTTAGGAAGGACAAAGAGCCATAAGCTAGAAATGTGCACAGAACAGACTTGCGTTTGAACATTTGTTAAATGTGGGACTGTAGGGAGATCTCAATCAAATCAATTCATCAACTGCAGGTGGAAATATCTGACTGAAAAAGGAATGCAAAATTATCTTAATAGGATTTAGGGGGAGCAAGATTACGTTATTAGTAACTCTGGATGTTGTCTATGAACTTTTCAAACTATTGTTGGGATTCTTCTGTTTTTTTACTGAAAACAAATATCAATTCTAAAATCATTTGAATGGAAGTTAAACGTTACTCTTTGAGTCATAAACTGAGAGAATTAAGAGCCTTCCAGATTTAACACGCCGTTCCAGGCCATGTCCCAGTTATTTGTTCCTTTCCATTACCCAGTTATCCTCATATTTGTGTTGCAAGACATCCCAGCTGTACTTTTTTTCTGCCCAGGCATGACCTATTCTTGCATAAAAGCAAGATACTGCGGATGCTGGAAATCTGAAATAAAAACAAGAAATGCTGGGACCACTCGGCAGGTCTGGCAGCATCTGTGAAAAGAGAAGCAGAGTTAACATTTCAGGTCAGTGACCCTTCTTCGGAACTGACAAATATTAGAAAAGTCACAGGTTATAAGCAAATGAGGTGGGGGTGGGGCAAGAGATAACAAAGGAGAAGGTGTAGATTGGACCAGGCCACATAGCTGACCAAAAGGTCACGGAGCAAAGGCAAACAATATGTTAATGGTGTGTTGAAAGACAAAGCATTAGTACAGATTAGGTGTTAATATACTGAATATTGAACAGCAGCAAGTGCAAACCTGAAAAAAACAGTGGGTAAGCAAACTGAACAGACTAAGATGAAATGAAATAAATGCAAAAAAAAAAATTGTAAAAAATGTAAAAAAAGAATGTTCAAAAAAGGAAGAAAAAATGACTAAAAATGAAAGTAAAATGGGGGGCTGTCATGCTCTGAAATTATTGAACTCAATGTTCAGTCCGGCAGGCTGTAGTGTGCCTAATCGGTAGATGAGATGCTGTTCCTCGAGCTTGCGTTGATGTTCACTGGAACACTGCAGCAATCCCAGGACAGAAATGTGAGCATGAGAGCAGGGGGGAGTGTTGAAATGGCAAGCAACCGGAAGGTCAGGGTCCTGCTTGTGGACCCCGCTCAGTCCGCAAGCAGGACCCTGAGCTTCCGGTTGCTTGCCATTTCAACACTCCCCCCTGCTCTCATGCTCACATCTCTGTCCTGGGATTGCTGCAGTGTTCCAGTGAACATCAACGCAAGCTCGAGGAACAGCATCTCATCTACCGATTAGGCACACTACAGCCTGCCGGACTGAACATTGAGTTCAATAATTTCAGAGCATGACAGCCCCCCATTTTACTTTCATTTTTAGTCATTTTTTCTTCCTTTTTTTAACATTCTTTTTTACATTTTTTACAATTTTTTTTTTGCATTTATTTCATTTCATCTTAGTCTGTTCAGTTTGCTTACCCACTGTTTTTTTCAGGTTTGCACTTGCTGCTGTTCAATATTCAGTATATTAACACCTAATCTGTACTAATGCTTTGTCTTTCAACACACCATTAACATATTGTTTGCCTTTGCTCCGTGACCTTTTGGTCAGCTATGTGGCCTGGTCCAATCTAGACCTCCTTTGTTATCTCTTGCCCCACCCCACTTGCTTATAACCTGTGACTTTTCTAATATTTGTCAGTTCCGAAGAAGGGTCACTGACCTGAAACGTTAACTCTGCTTCTCTTTTCACAGATGCTGCCAGACCTGCTGAGTGGTTCCAGCATTTCTTGTTTTTATGACCTATTCTTATCTGGCGTCAGATGCCAATCTCTGATCATATGTTAACAAAAAGTGAAAGTTAGAAGTTCGGTAAATCACTATGGAAAGAATGAGAAAAAGAGTTGGAGACACGGAGAAGCAGCGAGAGGGAAAGGCAGAGTATGTGAGAATGAGGCACAGTTGCAGCAAGAGATTTATTTTTAACCAATATAACATTAAAACCGTTCAGCTATCCTCCAGAACAGTGTGCAGTAAGCTGAAGTAGAAAATTTTATTTTCACGTGAAGCTGATCTGTTTTATTTTGTTCGGTAATCTTTAATGTTGATGAAAATGACAAACTTACTACCCAATTTTTTGTTTAACAATATTCAACATGAAATGAAAATGACACGTGCTAATGGTACACCTAGCCAAACTGGTCCTTTGGAAAGTTGTAAAATCTTTATTTTCCAAAACACACATCGATGCAGAATTTCCTGTAACAGCGAAATCAGCGCCGTATACCGGAAATTTCATGCGCCGATCTCGGGGTTGCAAATTTGCTCCAAAATGTCTTGGATTTGTCATTTGGATCCGCAAGCATCGCAGTGAATTAGAAGCGGCGCAGCCAACGTCCAGACTGCACCAGGATTTAATTCCCCTGTCCTGAAAGTCTGGGATGTTTTTTGGAAAGGATCTTCCAGATGCATTTTGTTTGTTTCTTCGTAAAAACAAATATGAAACTGAAGAATTCCCAGGATGTAAAACTTTCAGTGGAACTGTACATTTATAGCTCTTACTAAACATATGAAAGGGTTAGCTAAGTTTCAAAACCGCACAAATTTAGGACTGGGGCTGACTAAATCTGTTCCTTTATATCTGCCCATGTCCTGTCCTCGCTGAACTCAGTTGGTTACAGCTATTTTATACATGTTTTTTGTAGGATTTCTCTTTGTTGATCTACATAGTCCATATGAAAGAGTTTATTTATTGGTTGCCTTTATTGTGAGGAATGTTACTAAATACGCAAAGACTTCACTACATGTGTAGAGCTTTTAATTACTCCTAACTTTAGCCATTTTGCAAAATATAGAAACAAGAAAAAATGCAGCTGGCGCATTTTTAACAACGGGCGTCGATGTTGTATTACAGTGGGCTGGATTCTACAGTAGAAATAATGGTGAGACTAACAGCGCTCGCCATTATTAAAGTGTAAATCGGACAGCAGCTTCCAGCAACTGCAAATACGTTGTTAAAAGCGTAAGTCATGAATTTGCTGTGGGAGCTGGCCTGCTCCTCTAAAAGCTGAGCGAGAATGATAGCTCGCCCAGAGATTCACCATTAACACAAATGGAACAGTGAGAGGTTGCAGTACTTCCGTGGTTTATACACACACTAAACTCACCAGAAATTTTTTTGGCTTATCCATTCTAGTGCAAGCCCATGTTGATGGTGTGATGTTTCTCAATTGCTGCCAAACAACTTTTCTGGCACCGAAAAATAACTTTTAAGAAGTGTGAGTCTCATTCCTTCAGATTTTAATTATTGTCGGAGATTTTAAAGGTAAAATATTTTTTCTTTTTTTTACTTTTTTTTGGGTCTCTTTTATCTTGCCCTCTTAATCCAATCTTTTGCTCTCCATATTTTGCTTTCTGTATCTGATTTCATTTAGAATTCACTATTGTAATTTACACTTTGTGCCTCAGTCGCTATGCTGTTCATTAACCATTCTCTGATTGGTTAAGGAGATACACAACTGCTTACCCTGTTCACACAGGTCCCAGATGCTCTGTAGAGGACACAGAACGTTTTTTGACAGTTGGCTGAGAGATACCTCCAGTGCAAAAGCCCATAAAAAGTCGATAGACAAGTGCAAGTGTAACAAATGGCATTTGCCACTGACAGCAAAATCCAGCCCTTAAGTATACGAAGTGTTGCAAATTGGTTTGTATTATACTTTAATGCATAGCTACAACATCAACCAGCCTAAATCCAATAATAGACCCTTACACAGGCTTTGCAGTTCATCCTTATCCTATGCTTTTTTTAAGTGCACTTAAATTTCTGATAAGCCTTATTCTTGAGTTAGATTATTTGGCTGCTGCCGAGCCTGTAGAAAATTGTTGGAGTAGGAATTAGAAAGAATGGCCTTTCATCCGTTAACTGGGCAAAAGGAAGAAACAGGAATGGATCCATCAGTTAAAAATAAATCACTTTCAATTAATGATCCTGACTAACTTCTTGCATCGTTTCAATTGAGACAGCCACATGCCACATTTTAAATGCATTCATCAAATCATAGTAAAATAGGCGTAGCTTTATTATTAAGGTAATCAAAAGCCTAAAATCTGAATCTAAATCAGGTGCTGAAGTAATTTCCTGCAGTTTTAGGTGGAAAATAGTAACTGAACTGCTATAAGTCCATACCTCATGCTGCTGCTGGTCAGAAAGAATCCACCATCACCATTATTTTAGAATCTATGTGGCAGAGCGTTAATTTAGGAAATTTGTGATCATTAGTGATTTTAATGGGAGCAGAGTTATGTTTAAGTTCTCACTGTTTTGGTGAAGCTATCAGTAAAGTCCCAGGAAATGATGGGGTGGATGGAGTAGGTAACTGTACAAATCACCTATGCCATAATTTCCTCTTTTGTTCTGTAAACTGGGCACTACAACGGGGATACATCAATTGCATGTTGCAAGCCTGCAGGAAATTCTGTGCAATTTCAATTCCATTTTGCTCCAGCAAATGATTAGATTGACTTGAAATACCAGAATGATGAGCATATTTCCCTGGTGACCAATATAGTGAGTTCCAGTGCACGATGCCATATAAGTGTGAGAAAAGAATTGTTATGTAAAGCCTGTCCATATTATGACTGTTTCGAAATGAGGATGGTTGTGTTTTCATAGTGAGGAAGAGGTGAGTACAAAGAAGCTGTGCTAAAACATCAATTTCCAATAATTTGGCAGGATAATTTTTATCACAATTTTAAAAAGTGTAATGTGCTGATCAGAAGAATAAAAATGTAATGAAAAGTTTACATTACATAAGTGGAGAGACAATGGAACTTAGTTAAAATATTATCACTCTTCCTTTTAATGGACATCAGTTGAAGCCCAATACAACTTTTACCATGTCCTATTTGACTAGTTTGGCGTTGTCGTGTCATCAGTCCCTCGAAATGAGGCCAACATCTGCCAGGGTTCATGACTTGTGCATCCTTAGATGACTCAGCAGGCTAATCCAGGTCTTTGTGCAGAGAGGACAAGTGTTGCCCTGAGGGAGGGTGTGTTCCCGATCCAGGGTCTTGTTCTCTTTCCTTCCACTTCTGACATTTCTCTGCAGCAGTCTTTATACGGTCAGTTTCTGACTGTGTGTGGCTTGTGGGATGTGGCATCACCATATGGCACGGATAGCAGCAGGTTCCTCCCCTGCACTGATGTCAATTTGTCCCCTTTATAACGAGGCCTTCTGACTGTCCTTAAAACATTTTCTCTGTCTGCCTTGAGATCAGGTGCCATCCTTATGTTGTGAAAAGAGGATCTGCTTTGGAAGGTGATTATTTGGCATGTAGATACAATGGCATGATTGGGAAATTTGCTGATGATACAAAAAGTAGCCATGTAGTTAATACTGAGGGGGAAAGCCGTGGACTCCAGAATGATATCAATGTTTTGGTTGAGTGGGCGGAAAGGTGGCAAATGGAATTCAATCCAGAGAAATGTGATGTATTGTATTTGGAGAGGGCAAATATAGCGAGGGAATGTACAATAAACTGGAGGATATTTAGAGGGGTAGAAGAAGTGAGAGACCTTGACATGCATGGCCACAGGTCCCTAAAGGTGGCTGGACAGGTGGATAGAGTGGTGAAGAAGCCATATGGATTGCTTTCCTTTATTGGCCGACGTATTGAGTACAAAAGCAGGGATATGACGCTGGAACTGTATAGAACGTTGGTTAGGCCACAGCTGGAGTATTGCATGCAGTTCTGGTCACCACATTACAGAAAGGACATAATTGCTCTGGAGAGAGTACAGAGGAGATTTACAAGAATGTTGTCAGTGCTTGAAGGTTGCAGTTATGAGGAAAGACTGGATAGGCTAGGGTTTTTTCCCCTGGAACTGAGGAGGCTGAGGGGTGACTTGATTGAGGTGTATAAAATTATGAGGGGCCTTGATAGAGTGGACAGGAAGGACCTGGTTCCCCTGGCGGGGAGATCAGTTACCAGGGGGCACAGATTTAAGGTGATTGGTAGAAGGATTAGAGGGGACATGAGGGGAAGCTTTTTCACCCAGAGGGTGTGGGTGTCTGGAATTCACTGCCAGGAATGGTAGTGGAGGCAGAGACCCTCAATTCTTTTAAAAGGTACCTGGACATGTAGCTGAGGTGCTGAAACTGTGGGGCTATGGACCAGGTGCTGGAAGGTGGGATTAGTTTGGGTGGATTGTTTATTCGGCCGGCACGGACGCGATGGGCTGAATGGTCTCCTTCTGTGCTTTGCTTTTTCCATGGTTCTAATGTCCAGACCAGTGGAGCTGATTTTGCATGATCATGGTTTTGATGCTGGAGGAATTGGCTTCAGTGAGGATGCTGGAGTTTGTTCGCCTGTTTTCCTACTTGACTTGGAGTATCCTGTGGAGACACTGCTTGTGGAAATTTTCCAGCAACCGGATAGCCCCTCGATAGCCAGAAACCACATTGGGTCACCAGAAGTATGTTTTTGCTGACAGGTAGGAGGCAGTTCAGGAGGATTTGTGTGAGAATCTTCCCCACTCTGACCAAAAGGGATATACCCCTATAGTTTCCACAAATCGATTTATCACTCTTCTTAAAAAGTGATGGCATTGCAGAAGTCAGGAGGCAGTACCTCTTCCCAAAAGGTCTGAGAGTTTGAGCAAGAGTTCATGACCACCAGCTTTATAGATCTCTGCAGGAATGTTGTCCGGACCACACGCCTTGTTGTTCTTCATCTGTTGGATAGTCTTTTGTATTTCAGTCAGTGTTGGCAGCATACCCAAATATGATTTCTCAGGTTGTTGAGGGATTCTTTTAATGGTTTGTCTGATACTGTTGGCTCCCGATTGAGAAGGTTCCGATAGTGCTCCTTCCAATGGTCTCGAATAGCTGCATCATCTTTGAGAGGAGTATTGCCACCTTCAGCTTGGAGGGGGAGGGACCATTTGTTTTTGGTCCATAGACGATCTTGGTGGCCTGAAAGAAACTGTGCATGTTGTGTCATTGGCCTTACATTATTTACATCACCTAAATGGAGAGAAAAGTGAACTTAGTTAAAAGAAAATATTATCACTGTTGCATAGATTCCTTTTAATGGACATCAGTTGAAGCCTAATGTAACTTTTACAGTATCCTATTTGACTAGTTAGTAAGCTAATGTAAATGACTCCATTTTTGTTGGAGAATGACTGCTATATAAATAGGATTTAATTGTAGTTCCTAACTTGTGAAAAGTCTTTGTAGCAAAGTGAATTTTGTGTGTTCCCTTGCATTAAATTTTTAAACTTATAATAAGGTTAACAAACATTTTTCCAATAAGTAACCTGAAACCAGACTGGTTACCCTAGTAATTTGAAGTGTTAATTAACTATTCAATGGGGGGAATTATTGTGTACAATCTTAAGCATTTAAGGTTATGCTCAGTGGAACATTTCTTGTATCTCCTGAAGGGGCCAAGCATAGTGCCTGGTATTTGCACAATAGCTGACATTTTAAAGGGTATGAACCAGCTAGCTATAATAATCCAGCTGGAAGTGAGCCTTTGTTTATGTCCTTTATTTCCTGAATTATGGTATAGTTTAACTAAATGGGGTCAATAAAAGGTGAGATCTGCTTATGGTTGTGACCAAGGTAATACCTAGTGCAAAAACCAAAAAAGTATGCGTTTGTGGGTTTGGGATGTGCTGACGAAGTCTTGGCAAGTTGCTGCAGTGCATCTTGTACATACTGCCGATGCTGGTGGTGGAGGGGAGTGAATGTTTAAAGTGGTGGGCTAGACCACTTGTTCAGATTTTACTTGCAGGTGAAGTACAGATACAAAAAGCACAACAAGGTACTGATGCAGTACAATAATCAAATTGATACAAAATATGCAATATTTCAAAGCAAGAAAAGACAGTTCCTTTCAGTAGGTTTTTAGTATCAGTCTCTAATGGTAATCGTGGGAGAAGATTATTCCCATCAATTCTATTCATACACTTCTAAGCAAAGTGGAAGATTGAAACGCATGAGACAGTCTCTGGAGATAAAAAGAAACCCTTTGACGATTTCAATTAAAAACAGAAATGCTGGTAATACATACCAGGCCAATCAGCATCGATAAATACAAAAGATGGGTTATAATGTTTTCAGTGTGTACCCTTCATCAGGTTTTATTTTGATTCCTAGCATTGCACTGCTTCCTTTTTATTTACCTACTGAAGATCATTCTTTAGGTGGGGGGGGGGAAGGGGGAAAAAATATTTTCTTGACAGTATTCCCATATTCAGAGTGAAAGAAAGAGGAAACTTGCATTCCTATTGCACCTTTCATGACCTCAAGGCATCCCAGAACTCTTTACAGCCGACATTCCTGATAAGAGTCGAATTCACATTTTACATCTGCACTGTCAGCCCAGGAAGAATGAAAGCAACAGTTCTCATTAGATCAAAGAGAACTCTTTAGCTGAGAGTCAGATAAACTGTACAACAACAACAACTGAATTTATATATCACCTTTAACATAGGAGACTATCCCAAGGTGCTTCTCAGGTGCTAATCAGACAAAAGATCACACTGAACCAGAGGAGATATTAGGAGTGGTGACTAAATTAAAGTAGTAGGTGTTAAGGAGGGTCCTAAAGGAGAACAACGAAATGGAAGCAGGGGGGTTTAGGGAGGGAATTCCAAAGCTTATGGCTTAGATGACTGAAGGCAAGATTAACAATGGTGAAGCGAAGAGCATAGAGGATGTATAAGAGTTGGGGTTCTTGGAGGGTTGTAGAGCTGGAGGAGATTACAGAGATAGGGAGAGGTGCTGCCATAACCAGGTTTGAATGCTGGGGTGAGAGATTTATATTTGAACTGTTGTGAACCACGAATCAATATAGGTCAGAAAGCATGGGGGTGATGGGTGAAAGGACTTTGGTGTGAGTTAGCTTACTGACAGCAGAGTTTTGGATGAGCTGAAGTTTACAAAGAGTGGAAGATAGAAACTATCAGGATAGCATTGAACTGGTTGAAGTTGGACCTGACCTGACTAGAGAACAACTAGAGAACAGGCCATCCTAGACAGTGTAATGAGAGAGGAATAATTGACAATCTAGTGGTGCGAGACCGCTTGGGGACGAGCGACCATAATATGATAGAATTCTTCATCAAGATGGAGAGTGACATAGTTGATTCTGAGACAAGGGTCCTGAATCTTAGTAGAGGAAACTACCAAGGTATGAGGCGCGAGTTGGCCATGACAGATTGGGAAATGTTACTTAAAGGGATGACGGTGGATAGGCAATGGCAAACATTTAAAGAGCGCATGGATGAACTGCAACAATTGTTTATCCCTGTCTGGCACAAAAGAAAAACGGGAAAGGTAGCCAAACCATGGTTTACAAGGGAAATTAGAGGTAGCATTAGATCCAAGGAAGAGGCATATAAATTCACCAGAGAAAACAACAGACCTGAGGATTGGGAGCAGTTTAGAATTCAGCAAAGGAGGACCAAGGGATTGATTAAGAAGGGGAAAATAGAG
This sequence comes from Heterodontus francisci, assembly GCF_036365525.1. Classification (NCBI taxonomy): domain Eukaryota; kingdom Metazoa; phylum Chordata; class Chondrichthyes; order Heterodontiformes; family Heterodontidae; genus Heterodontus; species Heterodontus francisci. The sequence continues at coordinate 30,642,868 of NC_090376.1, read as the reverse complement.
TATGAGAGCAAGCTTGCGGGGAACATAAAAACTGACTGTAAAAATTTGGTGAAGACAAATGTAGGTCCCTTACAGTCAGAAACAGGGTAATTTATTATGGGGAATAAAGAAATGGCTGACCAACTAACTGCATACTTGGTTCTGTCTTCACAAAGGAGGACAAAAATATCATACCAGAAATGTTGGGGAACACAGGGCTTAGTGAGAGAAAGGAACTGAAAGAAATCAGTATTAGTAGAGAAATGGTATTGGAGAAATTGATGGGATTGAAGGCCGATAAATCCCCAGGGCCTGATGGTATGCATCCCAGAGTACTTAAGGAAGTGGCCCTAGAAATAGCGGATGCATTGGTGGTCATCTTCCAAGATTCTATAGACTCTGGAACAGTTCCTACAGATTGGAGGGTAGCTAATGTAACCCCACTATTTAAAAAGGGAGGTAGAGAGAAAGCAGGGAATTATAGACTAGTCAGCCTGACATAGGTAGTGGGGAAAATTCTAGAGTCCATTATCAAAGATTTTATAGCAGAGCACTTAGAGAACAGTGGTAGAATCAGACAGAGTCAGCATGGATTTACGAAAGGTAAATCATGTTTGACAAATCTACCAGAATTCTTCGAGGATGTAACTAGTAGAGTTGATGAGGGGGAGCCAGTGGATGTGGTTTATTTAGACTTTCAGAAGGCTTTCGACAAAGTCCCACATAAGAGATTAGCATGTAAAATTAAAGCGCATGGGATTGGGGGTAATGTATTGCGATGGATAGAAAATTGGTTGGTGGACAGGAAACAAAGAGTGGGGATAAATGGGTCTTTTTCCGAATGGCAGGCAGTGACTAGTGGGGTACTGCAGGGATCGGTGCTAGGACCCCAGCTATTCACAATATACATTAATGATTTAGATGAGTGAAATAAATGTAATATCTCCAAATTTGCAGATGACCAAAACTGGGTCGGAGGGTGAGTTGTGAGGAGGATGCAGAGAGGCTTCAGGGTGGTTTGGACAAGTTGAGTGAGTGGGCTAATGCATGGCAGATGCAGTATAATGTGGATAAATGTGAGGTTATCCACTTTGGTAGCAAAAACAGAAAGGCAGATTATTATCTGAACGGCTATAAACTGAGAGAGGAGAATATGCAACGAGACCTGGGTGTTCTCGTACACCAGTTGCTGAAGGTAAGCATGCAGGTGCAACAGGCGGTTAAAAAGGCAAATGGTATGTTGGCCTTCATAGCAAGAGGATTTGAATACAGAAGCAGGGATATCTTGCTGCAATTATACAGGGCCTTGGTGAGGCCACACCTGGAATGTTGTGTGCAGTTTTGTCTCCTTATCTGAGGAAGGATGTTCTTGCTATAGTGAGAGTGCAGCGAAGGTTTACCAGACTGATTCCTGGGATGGCGGGACTGACGTATGAGGAGAGATTGAGTCGGTTAGGATTATATTCGCTGGAGTTCAGAAGAGTGAGGGGGGGTGGTGGGGGATCTCATAGAAACCTATAAAATTCTAACAGGACTTGACAGGATAGATGCAGGAAGGATGTTCCCAATGGTGGGGGAGTCCAGAACCAGGGGTCATAGTCTAAGGATACGGGGTAAACCTTTCAGGACTGAGATGAGGAGAAATTTCTTCACCCAGAGAGTGGTGAGCCTGTGGAATCCGCTACCACAGAAAGCAGTTGAGGCCAAAACATTGTATGTTTTCAAGAAGGAGTTAGATATAGCTCTTGGGGCGAAAGGGATCAAAGGGTATGGGGCGAAAGCTGGAACAGGTTACTGAGTTGGATGATCAGCCTTGATCATAATGAATGGCGGAGCAGGCTCGAAGGGCCTAATGGCCTACTCCTGTTCCTATGTTCTATGATTCTATTTGTGAGGGTTTCAGCAGCAGATAGGCTTAGGCAGGGACAATATTGCCGAGGTAGGAGTAGATGGCCCTGATGCAGAGGAACTGGGGTTGAAAGCTCAGCACAGGAGCAAATAGTACGCTGAGGTTGCAAAAAGTCTGTTTCAGCCTGAGAATGCGGCCGGGGTGGGTGATGGAACCATTGACAAGGGAACGAACTCTGTAGCAGAGCCAAATACAATCAATTTTACCCTCAGCGCACGGGAGCCATCCACCAATTGAAATGGAATTTAATGCCCCCCCCCGCCCCCCACAAAGAGTAGGATGGTGCTGGGGAGGGGCAGTGTAAAATGGAGCAGGAGGCTTGGGGGGGCCCTTCCCGACCTGCTCCCGCCTCCACCACTACTTTATGCCGGGCGGTGACAGAAACAAATGGCCCGCCAACCCATAAGTGGCCAGTTAAGGGCCTCCGCCCGTCCCCATAGGGATTTTAATCTTGGTCAGTCGGGCAGCCCAGGCCCGAGAAAAGCCACCTTACAAAAGCAGGTTGCTTTTTGATGGCCTGTGGGGGTGCCCTCATGATCAGGAACCCTGTGTCCAACTGAGGGCCACTCCCAATGCCCCAAACACCCCAAACAGCCTGTATGCTCCCCCCCCCCCTCCGTGCCCCCAGTCGACCACCTTTGCCTTGCCGGGGACTGACCGATCACCCTGATGAGGTCCCAAAAACTTACCTTCGTTCCAGGGCTCCCCATCATCTTCCTTTCGAAGGTTGGATTGCAGTCTCGCAGTGTTACTGCTGGGACAGAGAGCTGCCGGCCTGCTGATTGGCCAGAAGCTCCATTAGTCGGGACTTCCTGCCTCAATGAGGTGGAAGTCCTGCCTCAGACCAATTAAAGGCCTGGGGACTGTAAAATGCGGATTGGATCCCCAGGCCAGCAGACGCAAGTTTGCCACCGACTTTTCAATTGGTGGACAGCTCCCGTGCGCCGAGGGTAAAATTCCGGCCAATGGCTTCAGCTTTCCAAACATTTAATTGGAGGAAATTGTGGCTCATCAAGGGCTGATGTTGAACAAACGGAATGACAACACAATGAAGGCGGTGATGTAGAGCTGGGTGTTGACAGCATACATGTGGATGTTGTGTCTTTGAATGATGTCGGCAAGGGGTAACAAGCAGATGAGAAATATGAGAGGGCCAAGGATAAACTGCAAAGGAGTGTTAGACTTTATTATGTAGTCTAGATTATATAGCTGAATTCTTGAATGAAGCTCAAAGGCTGCTGTGACTAAAATGAAATATTTTTGTTTAGTTTTGGCTTGGTGCCTGGCCTTTTAAGTCCAAACGCAAAGCCAGCACCAATTAAATTCCACACCCTGACCTAGATTGATACAAATGTTGTGAGGATGGCTTGAACTGTTTTTTGAAATGCGGACTTGAGGTGATGAGCCAAATCACATTCAAAGAAACACATATTATGTGACTCATTCAGTTATGTACATGACAGCCAATTATTTTGAATCAGTTATTCAATACACAACAGTTGGGGGACTAAAATATGCCTGTGCTGTTTAACAGCTTGAGTTGTGCTGGGTGGAACTGAGTTGAAACAATCTGCATGGAACTTTTGAAAATTAAGTTCTGTTAATTTTCTGTAAAATGAATCACAGGGTAATTACAGTTTGTTGCCTGTAACTTGTGCAAATTATAAAATGTGCTCCTAAAGCTGACTAAATTCAAAGATCCCCTTTTTGAAAACAATGCCAATCCTGTAACTGAGCAACTTCTATCTAGGAAACCAAAGCATGTTCACAAATTAAGGATTCCATTCTTATTTTTAATTACATTTTTTATTGTATAGTATATGTGGAACGGGGGAAGGGATAAAAGGCAAGTCAAACATACAATAGTAGCTTGAAATTCCTTTGAGTAGCCAAACAGTTTTCGACCCAGACATCAGTGGGAATTTCTGCAGTGACTGACAGTTCTGGGGAACCTGTAGCGGGTCAAAGTGCTCATGCCTGTGATGGCACTTGAAAAAGGTTCATTGGAATTCTTTTGTTCATGCACTGTTGGACCCATTCGTTTTCTTTTTAATAGATTTATACAGCACCTTGTCGGGTTCCAAGAATGCCCTGAAAAATGTCACATTATTTTGAAGTATAGTTAGCTGCAGAAGGCCATATTCTTCCATAGACCTCGCTTCATAATCTGAACAGTGAGTATTATTTCACAATGAGCTAAATCAGCCATGGTCGTATTGAATGGTGGAGCAGGCCCGAGGACCAGATGGTCTACTCCTGCTCCTATACCTTATGTTATGTTCTTAAATGCAAGTAAGAATGACTTTGAGGACAAAAAGATATTTCAAAAGAAAGGTAATTTAACATTGGGATAATGATCATTGATTCTGTTCCAGAAGCTACATAGTATAATTTCAGTGTAAATATATGAGCTATTTTAATGTTAATTAATTGTTTGTTTTATTTTTATTCATTTTATACATTAATCTAAAATGAGTATCAGGTTGTGATAGCCTATTGCTCCTCAGAGATGGTAGAAAAATCTTGTGGAGACACAAATAAGTTCCAGTAACCAGTGTAATTATTAGAAATGTTATGTGACTGTAACTGTGTGTGACTGGATGTGACCCTCCTCGTCCTTCTCAACCTGTCTACAGCTTTTGACGTAAGAACATAAGAAGTAGGAGCAGGAGTAGACAATATAGCCCCTTGAGCCTGCTTTGCCATTCAGTACGATCATGGCTGATCTTCTGCCTCAACTCTACTTTTCTGCCCTATACCCGGATCCCTTGATTCTCTGAGAGATCAAAAATCTGTCTATCTCAGCCTTAAATATATTCAATAATGGAGCATTCACAACCCTCTGGGGTAGACAATTCTAAGGATTCACAACTCTTTGAGTGAAGATATTTCTCCTCATCTCAGTCCTAAATGATCGGCCCCTTATCCTGAGACTATGCCCGTGTTCTAGATTCCCCAGCCAAACAACCTCTCAGTGTCTCCCCTTTCAAAACTTTGCATGCTTTAATAAGATCACCTCATATTCTTCTAAACTCCAGACAGTATAGGCTCAATTTACTCAGCCTGTCATCATATGACAAACCTCTCATCCCAGGAAACAATCTCATGAACCTTCACTGTGCCACCTCCAATGCAAGTATATTGATCCTTAAATATGGAGACCAAAACTGCACATAGTACTCCTGCTGTGGTCTCACCAAAGCCCTGTTCAATTGTAGCAAGAATTCCATATTCTTGTACTCCAATCTCCTTGCAATAAAGGTCAGCATGCAATTTGCCTTCCTAATTGCTGTACCTGCATGCTAACTTTCTGTGTTCCTTATGTTATGACCGACCACTCCAGTCAAAATATACGATTCTGATTGTGGTGGGAGATACGCACTGTTAACTCAATCCCGTCTCTCCACCGATCGCCTAACATATCATTTTAAACTTTCCAAATTAAAGAAAGACACTGCCAAATTGTACCATTTATTAACCCCCGAATGAGACTAACCAAACCAGGTGTCTTTAAATAAACAAATTAATTGTTTAATTAAAAAAAACTAAATTCTTAAACACAATGAAGATATAAACAACATTTAAAATAGAAAAAATTAGAGTCCTTGCAAATTTACAGTCCAATATTGCTTGAAGTCCTCACAGCCATCCGATGGGGAAAAAAGGTTCTTCCACAGTGGAACAGTCCGTAGTCTAATTCCAGCAATAAGTGATGCTTTCCTTCCTTCAGCGAATTTCAACAATTAACAACTTGCAAACACTCTTTAAATGAATCAATTTGACTTTCAAGTTTTTGAGGGATAAGAGATTGTCACAGTCTAACTTCCCTTCCTTCAGTTTAAATTATCAGAGATCTCTGTTTTGGCTTGACTTTTTTAGAAATTTGAGAGATAATAATTAAACAGGCTAAATTCTCTTCCTTCAGTTTAAATGGCTGAGAGCTCTTTTTTCAGGTGCTAACTGTCTGTCTGTGTTCTGTTAGAACAGACTACCTTCAACTAAAAAGCCAGTTCAGAATTGAATTGTAACAAATCTATCGCTTGATACTCAGTCCAAGTGGCTGTATCCAAGGTGACGAGAATGGACCCTTTGAATCACAGTCTCCAAACAGCTGTTTCTAATGGCATGAAAATGCATTTTCTCCAATTCCTGAGGCTTGCTGGTTCTTAAAGCAGTACGGCTCCTTTTCCAGCCTTAAAGACACACCGCATATTCCCAGAAAGAAAACTACAGGACCATGACGCTTATACGAGTACACTCAAGTCTCTCTGAAAATCAGCCTTTTGACATTTCATGCTTTAAAAAAAAAAAATTCTGCTTTCTGTTCTTATCAAAGTGAATAACCTCATGCTTCCCCACATGATACTCCACCTAAGCACTTTGTTGCCCATTCACTTAACTTGTCTATATCTCTTTGCAGCCAACCATTGACATGATTGACCACATCCTCCAATGCACTCTGTTGTTGAGCCTACCCTTGCCAGGTTTCATTGCTATCTATCCAGTCATAGACAGAGAATCACCTGCAATGGTTTCTCATGCTGCTGCTGCACCATTATCTCTGGAGTCCCCCAAGGATCTATCCTTGGGCCCCTCCGATTTCTTATCTACATGCCGTCCCTCAGCAACATCATCAGGAAACACAACTCAGGTTCCACCTCAACACCACATTTCTCAAACTCTTCACTGTCTCTGATTTGCCACACTGCTTGCCCAACAGCCATTATTAGATGAACGGAGATTTCCTCCAATTAAATATTAGGAAGCTATTGTCTTTGGTTCCCCATCACAAACTCTGTTCCACAGCCATGGACTCTTTCCCTCCCCCGGCCACTCTCTGAGGCTGGACTAGACTTTTTGTACCTTGTTGCTGTATTTGATGCTGAGCTCAGCTCCATATTCTCCCCACCATCAAGACTGCCTACTTCCACTTCTGTATCATTGCCCACCTCTGCTGCCGAAACCCTCCTCCATGTTTTTGTAACCTCCGTAAACTTGAGCTCATCCAAAACTCTGCTATCTGTATCCTAACTCGCATCAAGTCCTGTTCACCCATCACTCCTATGCTTGCTGACCTACATAGGCTGCTGGTCCAACAATGCCTCAATTCTTAAATGCTTATTTTTGTTTTCAAATCCCTCCATGGCCTCACTGCTCCCCATCTTTGAAGGTTCTCCAGCCCTATAGCCTTCCAAGATCTCTGTGCTCCTTCAATTCTGGCCTCTTTCGAATCCTCAATTTTTCCTTGCAGAGCTACCTAAGCTGCTCTCATGCTGCAGTGAAGGCTGACAGCAGGGAAGTGCAGATCATGAGAAGTGAAGTCTGAGGTAGGTGAAGTGACTTCCAAAAGGTTGGAAATCATCTGTAAAGCAGTGGAGAAGTCCTGTGAGTGCAAGCTTTCCCATAGGCAGGGAGTAACTATGCAGTTTCACTCTTTAAAGGCTTCCCAACCTGTCGGTTTCATGGAACATTCACTCCCCACTATGCTTTTGCCTTGTTGTTTCAGGTGATTTTCAGACAGCTCAGTTAAAGCCAGAACGCTGGGTTAAAGTCTGCATTAAATCGCTCTTAACATATTTAAATTACAGACCTGACATCTCCATGGGAGTTTCCCATGCACCTCCAAATACACCCAGGTAAAAGCTGGAAGTGAGCATGATCATGCCAGATTTCTGACACACCAGCGTTTTTTGGGATTTAACCATCTGCCTGCCCGACATTGCCAGTTAAAATTTTGCCCAATCTTTCAGCTTGATGACCTTTCATCAGAACTTTCAGCGACTTCAAACATGGAGCCCTGTGGAGGCAGGTTTGGAGGCGGGACTAGGAGCAAAATTTGAAACTTGCAGCTCCTGGTGCGTTCCCACCTTGACAGAGGCGGGGTCAACCTGGCAGCAGTGGGTAGCCAAATAGACCAATTAAGGGACTAACTGGAGGCAAGTGCTGATGCCACCAGGATCTTCTTGACGTTGGACCAGCACCCCCCTGCCCCCGCTGAGTCAGGAGGCCACCAGCAGCCTGGAAGTGGCCTCCTGATGTGAGGGCCATGGGAGCCTCCTGTCACTGGCCCCATGAATGCACCGCAAAGGTGCAAAGGCTGCTGTCTCAGCCAAAACCCTGAGGGGTTTCTCCTCCACACTGATGGCCCTAGGAGCCTGGGCCCTCCATGCTTTCAAATCGTAATCAGGCTTCTGAGGGTGCCTCCATTTTGGGATGCCTCCATTTTGAGGTGCCGTTGCGCTCCCCTGCATGCCTCAGCAGCACTCACCTCTGCCAGTGGGGCTGCCATCCTTTTAGTGCTGCGGGTACTCCTATTGGGCCTCCTGTCTTGAGGACCCACCCGTTATCCTTAATTGGATAGTGAACGCAGAGGCAGCCTGTTAATTGGCTGCCTCCCAGAAGATGCCAACTGTCAGTGCACCTCTGACCTATGCGGGGTCAGGACCCGGAAATGGTCCCGTGCCTGAAAATTTTTAATGGGCAGAATATTCCGTCCCTGATCTCTGTTTCTCTCTCAACTGATGCTGACTGACCCGCTGAGTATTTCCGGCATTTTCTGTTTTTATTTTAGATTTCCTGCATTTGCATAATTTTGCTTTTGGAATTAGTGGAAAGGTTTCTTTTTTTTTTATCCTGGGTATGTAAGCAAGCATAAACAAGTGCTGTAACCCTCAAAGTCAAAGGGATTTGGGATTTACCTCCTCGTGGTAACCTGAGATATGGAATCCATAACTTCTGGAGTAAGAATGGTAGAAAAGACCCAAAAATGTAACACCCAACACCTACTGATTCAGACGCAAGAGTGCTACCATTTGTTAAAAGTTCTGAATGTAAGGTTTTAATACATTTACTTGCAAACTCAAAGTTTTAAATTGACTACGATGTTTGAAGAAACTCTTCATTTTGTTTTGTTTCAGAAACACCCTGGACTAGAGAAAGACTGAAAAATGTCAGCTGGTGTGGAAAAGGCTTGTCATCAATGTATATCAAAAATTGCCAGCAATGGTAAGCAACACTGTTAAAATTGTTAACTTTATCTTTCTGTTCATTGCACGAACTAAAAAAAAACCTCTTGCAGATAATGATGATACTATACATTTCTTAAAAGTATCATAATTACAGCTCAATTTCAGGAGTGCTTGGCATTTTGACAGTCCATTGTTAGAGTTGTTCAGATTTCTAGCACTGGGTGCAGAAGACTGTATTTAATAGAAGGAGTGCACTAAACAGAATAAATGCCACTGTCAGAAGACCTTTCAGGATCCTCAATAACTACTAATAGATTTGGATGCAGAAGATGAAATGGGCCTGGATTTTATTCTGGCGACAGGGGTCTCGATGTCCAGAATAAGTGACACCAAGAACCCTGCATCGCCTCTTCTGTGGGAGGCCTGCCGAGTCTAATGCCAATTAAGCACTGAAGTGGACAGTGGCGGGCTTTCCACGGGACCAAGGACCCCAGTGACAGAAGTCATGCCCTTGGAGAGCTGCCGGCCAATAAGAGGCTGGCAGCTCTTTCACTGAGCGGCACCACTGCGGAGGTAGTGGCTGCTGTCAGTGGAGCACCTACCCAAGGCCTAGGAACAGCACTGGACCCAGGCCACAAGTAGGTCAGGGCAGGAGGGGTCTTGCAGGGTGGGGGTCACAGGAGAGGGGGGGTGTAGCGGGGGCTCTGTAGCAAGGGCAGGGGGGTGGTTCTCAGTGAGATCCCCCTTTCCCGATGCCGGGTCCCTAGTTCAGGCATTAAGTATCTTTTAATGAGGGATCCCCCCCCCCCCCCTTCTCCCCAGGTGCCAGGAAGCAGCCCGAACGGTTTTTCATACTGTGCTTCCTGTACGGTGACAGGGCCGCCCACCACGGATAATTGTGGTGGCGGCGGGATGAGGCCCTTAATTGGGCATTAAGTGCCTCAATTGCCGATGGGATGGAAAGGCTATTCACTGGCCTTCGCGCCCTGGACTTAATTTTGGTGGAGGCGGGAATGTTGCTGGGTGCATCTTGCCACCATCCCACCCGATTTTATGCTCTCCCCGCCTCCAAACCTGTCACGGAAAAGAGCATAAAATTCCCCCCATAGGTTCAGTGGTGATTGGCAGTGTGAAGAGCAGCACTAATTTTCATCTGTATATATGGGCACTAGGAGTAATTTTGAGTTCATGCTGGCAGTGGACATGACTCTCCACTGGCAGCATAAACTTGGATAATTGGCCCTAATGGTTCCAAAGTATTGATGACCGCACAATGTGGCATGTATGATACTGTAGGCCCATAGAAAGTTGATTAGAAGAACGTAGATCCACTCCCCTTTTGACAGCTTCCAATAGGCCTAAGGAAAGCAGAGGCAAAAGACAACATTGATCAATTGTAAATGACTGTTGCTTCCGTTTAACAACTCTGAAAAAATTGGAGTCAGGGCCTGGGGAAATTGATGCCTAACCAGACCAGCAAATCACATATGCTCACGACATGAAACACTTTTATGTCATAATTCAAGCATACTGACTGGTTAAACCAGTTTAGTATGCTTACCAGACCAATATAGAGTATTTGTAGCTCTGGTGGCAGATTAGAAGAGGCACAATAAAGTGAGTCTTTATTGCTGTCAGTGATTTGCAACTGTGTGAGACCCATGTGTTGGACATTATCCTCACTGCAATAAAATAAAAGCTCCTTACAGTAAATTGAACACCTCAATTCATCAGTGCTCTAGATCATCAGCAAATGAATCCTATGGCTTAATAGCCACTTGATCACCATGGAAATCAAATGAATGAACAAACAGAAAATTTGTCAATTTCTCCCTTTATACTACTGAAAGTAGCATGAAATACAAAAGCGAGGGGTCTCTTGAGAAGTATGAACCTGTTTGGTTTTGTTCAAGCAGACACGTTATATAGAGAATAAAAATAAATGGCTGAAAAGGAATGTCCAACTGCCCTTTCAGACAGGGAGAGCTATATTGCAATTTCAAACATCAAAATTGTGCCTAATGTTTATATCCTGAAAAATATGAATCAGCCTGATTGAGATTGATTTCTATTCCAAATTTCTATTCTAAGCTTATCTCTAGTTTTGTTTTATGAAACTCTTTTCTTAAGGGCAATTTTAACCCTACCCACCTGGGGCAAACTGGGCAGGCAGGCAGTTAAAAATGGTCAGGTGACATACCCCCAATGCCTCACACTGATTCTGCTGTCTTCTATTTTAACCTGTTCTTCTGAGCAGGTGGCAAGGACACCTGTCTGAAGCGAACATGGTCTTGCATTAAATATGCAGATCAGGGTCCAATGATGATGAAGAATTTAGACCATTTGGAGTTTATGGAGGATGGGGAAAGGGAAGCCAATAAGTAGAGTAAGATGAGTCTAAAAGTGACAAAAGATTGTAAAGAGTGTTAGTGATGAAGGGGCTGAGGTGAGGGTGGAGATGGAAATAAGTGGTCTTGGTGATGGATAGGATGGGGAGTTTAAAACTCAGTTCAGACTTTATTTATTTATTTAGAGATACAGCACTGAAACAGGCCCTTCGGCCCACCGAGTCTGTGCCGACCAACAACCACCCATTTTTATACTAACCCTACAGTAATCCCATATTCCCTACCACCTACCTACACTAGGGGCAATTTACAACAGCCAATTTACCTATCACCTGCAAGTCTTTGGCGGTGGGAGGAAATCAGAGCACCCAGTGAAAACCCACGCAGTCACAGGGAGAACTTGCAAACTCCGCGCAGGCAGTACCCAGAATCGAACCCGGGTCCCTGGAGCTGTGAGGCTGCAGTGCTAACCACTGTGCCACTTGAGCAGGAATCCAAGATTACACCCTGACTGAGGGGCCAGGGAGGGGGTGAAGGCAATGAAAAGGGAGCAGAAGCTGATGGCTTCTGTCTTCCTAATGTTTAGCTATAGGATGTTGTAACTAATCCAGAGTTTGAGTCTGACAGCATGGAGGAGGTCGAGAGGTTGAGAGAAGTGATGGGGAGGTAGAGCTCACGATCATCTGTGTTGATATCAAAGCTGCCCCTCTGCCTGCAGATGATGTTGCTGAGGAGCAACATGTGAACAAGGAAGAGGAGGGATAAAAGGATAAATCTTTGGGGGATGGTGTGGGCAGGGAAGAGAAACCATTGCTAGACATGCACTGGCTGGATTCAGATGGGTAGAAGTGGAATGCAAGGGTTGACCATGGATTACTGAGGAGAGGAGTATTGAAGACTGGAAAGGTCATGGAGTTTGTTAGAAAGAGGCTGTGTGTCATTGAAATTTTAGGAACATTTTGTGATCCTGGTGAATGATAATACAGCAAAACACAAGTGATTATATTAGATATTCATTTTTGCAAATCGGAAACTTCAAATCTAGAAGACTATTTATTCTGGGCCTGCAGTGTAAACTTAGAGACTGGTTGATAGCTAGACAAATCCCATGGATGTTTTCCTTAGCAAATTCTCTACTGATTGAAACCAGCATCACTCTGTAAGAATATGCTCAATGGCTTTCATTTCCCCACAGTGGCGCAGTGGTTAGCACTGCAGCCTCACAGCTCCAGTGACCCGGGTTCAATTCTGGGTACTGCCTGTGTGGAGTTTGCAAGTTCTTCCTGTGTCTGCGTGGGTTTCCTCTGGGTGCTCCGGTTTCCTCCCACATGCCAAAGACTTGCAGGTTGATAGGTAAATTGGCCATTAGAAATTGCCCCTAGTATTGGTAGGGGAATATAGGGACAGGTGGGGATGTAGTAGGGATATGGAATTAGTGTAAGATTAGTATAAATGGGTGGTTGATGGTCGGCACAGACTCGGTGGGCCGAAGGGCCTGTTTCAGTGCTGTATCTCTAAAACTAAAAAACTAAATTAGATAGTTCAGCACTGCAGTATACATTGCATCGTCCCCCTGGGACTCAATATGAAAGTTCCAAATGTTGTCAATGGCATTTGAGGATCCTAATTGGTTGACAGGAACTCCGTAAAAGAAAATTCCCCTTCTTATTAGTGTATTGCCATTTGTATTATCAACCACCCAACAAACACACAAAGTGGAATTACTAATATAAAGAGGCATAGCCAGGTGTACAGAACTGCTTACTTTTATGCAGGATATAAGGTGTCAATTCTGAACATTTCCACACAAATATTCACTTGAGGAGGTACATGTGTTGATATCGCTGTGAACCTATTGGGTGTCTAATGCACAGATTGTAGATGTTAGGCCCATCACCATATGAAGTTCCATATATGCACCAATGTAGTCGACTTTTGGGTGGGGTTGTTGCAGATGTGGACCATCACTTCCAGGGTATATGAGGAAAGACCAGGTTATAAAATGGTATTTTAAAAGATCAGTTCCTTGGGCCCTGGAATAGCCATCAATTTGATGGCTTAGAGAATTCTCACTGTGTATTGAGAACAATTTAATTGTTGCAGTAATGAATCAAATATGGAAAACTTCAGGTTAACATGTAATTTTCAAATATTTCATTAGTAGATTTGATGAGAGATGTTTGATAGTTTTTGGAAAACTTAGGCATTCCTTGAAAAAAATTAGGATTTGTGGAATTCCTTGGCTTATTGAATTCATACCTGTGGTGTGTTGTTACAGATTAGAAGCATGTTTGATCATGTGTCCTACATTGTGTGGAGGTTGTGCATGGTTGAATTATGTGAGCTTGAATTCTTTTTATATTTTCCCCTGGTGGGGCTCAGTAAAGCCTGAGTATAATTCCAGTCTATTACTACATGGACTGAACATTAAAGGAGGTGTCACCTGAGCGGTATACAGTTCTATTTAAGCTGCAGTATGACTCTTTGGGCAGGATTTTTATTTAAATGAGAGGGTGGGAAGGGGGGCTGGTGGTTACTGAAACAAATGTCACTTAAACCCACCGCTTGGGTTGGCGTGCCACTTTCCCAATGGAAAACAGTCATGCACAAAGTTTAAAAGGCTCCACCGAGAGCCGGAAGAGCCTACCTACCCAAGATGGCAAAATGGCCAGTTAAGCCACTTAATGGTCTTGTTGTCAGCTTGTTAAGGGCCAGTTTTGAATTTTATTTTGGAGGCATGGGATCCATGCTGGGTCTGAACCACGACAGGGTGGAGGAGAAGGAGGCACAAACCAAAGTGAGGAGCCAGGCAGGATGACGGAACAGCAGCAAGAGGCTCCATTAAAGAGGGAAGGCTCAGAAAAGGCCCTCATTCATCGGCAACCAGTTGTACAGAGTCAAGAGAATTAAGCTATTCCGAAATCGAATTGGCTCGCGATAAGGAGCACCAGAGGTCAGGGACGAGGGGCAGGAAGGCAACAAGGGCAGAGGGTCTACTGCCAAAGGAGAAGCCACCTGCACATGTTGGTGCATCAGTGCTGCAGAAGGCTGCGCCTGTCCAGCCAGATGGTTGTTGTCTTGTGTGCCCTCATTGAGGGTCATCTGTGGTTTCGCAGGAATCATCACCATGGCCTTCCCGTGGCTGTAGAAGTCACAGAGACCTTGCACATTTTTGCAACCGGTTCTTTCCAAGAAGCGGCAGCAGACATTGTGATATCTCGCAGGCAGCAGCACATCATTGCATCACGGAGATAATTGATACTCTGTTTGAGAAGGCAGGGGATCACATTGAATTCCAGGTAGATAGCGGCACTCAAGCTCAAAGCAGTGGGATTTGCCTCAGTCACCGGATTTCCTCAGGTGTAGGGGATCATCGATTGCACCCATGTGGCTATCAAGGCACCGACTAACCAGCCAGGGAGACTCCTCAACAGCAAGGGATTCCACTTCCTAAACGTTCAACTGGTATGTGATCACAGCAGGCACTTTGTGCAGGTGTGTGCATGCTATCCTGGAAGCTGCCATGATGCCTTGATCCTCTGGCAATCACAGGTGTTTCAGCTCTTCATGGAGCAATTGGAACTCCATGGATGGCTGTTAGCGGATAAAGCTTATGCCTTGAAGAGATGGTTGATGGCACCGGTGTGTTACTTTGCCACGGAGGCTGAGAGACACTACAGCCAATGCCACCTGAGAACAAGAGTTATCACTGAGCAGGCCATCGGCCTCCTGAAGATGAGGTTCAGGTGCCTTGACCGGTCGGGTGGCTCCCACCAGTACACTCTCTCAAGGGTTTTGTGCATTGCGGTGCTCACTGTGGACTTCATAATGTAGCCCTCCAGAGAGGTGAGGACCTTGAAGAGGGAGAAGTGCTGGAGCAGCACAGATCCTCGGAGGAGGAAGAGGTTGAGGAAGAGGATGAGGAGGCTGAAGGACAACTGGAGAGTGGTCCCAGTGCTTTTCAGGGATGTTGCCGTGGTAGACTCAGGAAGTGCAGTGTTTATCAGGATGGCAGGGACACTAGGGCCACTCTGAGAGACACCTTTCACCTGAGTGTGACTCAGTCTGCAGGACATTTGGAGAGGAGATTCTCCTTCATCTGAGTGAGAGAAAGCATCCGTTGAGAACAAAAGTCAGCAACTTTCCAATGGCACAAATGCTGCAAGGCTCCAGAGTCTCCCCCAACACACTCCTTCGCTTTGCTAACCCTCACTTCCCATTCTCCTGTGTCTCGCCATGATGAAATGGAAACACACAAGTCTGCCTTATTGCAACAACATGTCCAGTACTTTATCTCGTAACAGTTTAATATTATTTAAAACAGAAACATCCTAGTGATCCACAAAGTGACATTACTGACACAGTGGCCTGCAATCATGGCCACTCCTACAAGTTGCTCCCCCTGTGGCTGAGGATAAGATAGTGGCAGACTGCTCGTGAGTCCTGTCTGGGCCTGAAATACCAGTGGTGGTTGGCTTTGTCGTGGAGCTGCTTCTTCCATCAGAGGGGCCATGGAGGCAGATGATGACAGAGCCCTGTGAAGGGTAACCCCCTCATTACCATCTGTCACCATCTCAACCCTTTCATCACACCCTTGATCGCTAGAGGGAAACACCAGGTGGGGCGCAGCTGGCATCCACTCTTTTTTTTTACGCTAGTCAAGGCTACAGACATGCATTTCGTGTATGTTAGCATGCTTCTACCACATCTACTCTGACTGATGCTCTGCATGAGATTGGCTGTTCTTCCATGAGGTTGGCCGCTCAAAGCACTCATTGTGGAGCAAATGAGATGAATGAACTCCTCCATTCTCATCTGTGATTCCGCAGTGCCTCAGATAACTCTGACATGTGGACACACATCTCAGATTGATTCTCCAGGTAGAGCCACCTGTTTCATGACTCCTGAGGTTCTAAATCTCCACCCTGCTGAGCAGGGCTGCATCTGTCCTCCATCCTCCAAGGGGTACTGGCCATAGCTGGCTCTGCCTCCCCATTGTACAATGCAATTTTCAAACACTACAGCTCCGAGGTGCTTTCCTCCTCTGACTCCTCCAGAACAGGTTGTGTCTTGACTCCGTCCTCCTGTGGGAGACATAATGGATGGTGATCATGAGAAATTGGCACAATCAACAGTTGTTTCAGCTGAATGAAACAATGAGATGACAGTTTATGCATCGACAGCTCCTTGCACAGGAAGGTTTGCTATGCATCTCCTGGACCTGGAGATGTTGAGATCCTTTCACCCTATCTGTGTTTGACTCCAGTTTCTGTCTGCAACATCACGGTGACTTACCACTCTAGCCATATCAAGGGGCAGCTCCTCAAAATGTGTTAGTGACGTGAACTGGGGGTCTCCACCATCCAAGTGTGCCCTCTCACTCTCCCTGGCATGGTTTTCCTATTTGGCCTGGCAAAGTGAAGAAATATGCCTTTAGGACAATGCATCTCTCCCTCACCACTTGTGGCTTTTCGTTCACATAAGATTTGCAGATTTCCTGTAGCCCATTGTCCATCAGAGCTCAGATAATGAATTATGCTAGTGGATCATCAATACTGCTCAGCACACATCTCTACTATGACCAGGAGAACTCTAAAGCCCTCAGGATGCCCCTCTCTTTTGCACTCTCGTGACTGCTGACCAGGAGGCATGCCATCTGGGTCTATCTTTGGACTCACCTCGCCAGACCTAAAGCAGGTCATTGAAACATTTCCTGCACTGGACCCAGTTCCTCCTCACCACTCTTCTGCTGCTGACCTCATGAGCCACCTTCAGCTATTCCTTCTTGATCAGCTTTGTAGGCTTTCTCGTGCCACTGGCAAGGAACAGGATGCTTCTCCATGCTGTAACTGCCTCCAGCAGCACCTCAAGTGAGGTGTCTTTAAAAAAAAAACTGGCACAGGGGCTGTCCCTGCCTATTGCCCTCTGCTCAGTCTCAGCCTCCATCCTTGAGATGAATGGTCACCACAACAATGGCTGTTGTGCACCCTTTAAATCGGGCCTGCTAACTGAGTAGTAGCAAATGCAACTCTGGGCTAATTAACTGCTTTGCAAATTAAAATTGCAATGCATGTGCGTTGCTGATGAGGTGAGGAGTCGGAACCCGGAAGTTAATTCAACGTTGGGGTCCCGACCCTGGAATGGAAATCCTGCTCTTTGTACTTACCGACATGGTTATTCACACCGTGAGATGATGATGAATAATTTAAGGGATGGGATCAGCTACAATAAAACAGTGGATGAGAAAAAGAGAAGGGAATGAGAGAGGCGGTTTTGCTCCTCTTGCACATGGTTAAAGTATTTGTAACTTTTAGTTTTGGTTAACCATGTTCAAAAGTTACTTAAAATCCAGTGGTTTGAATATAAAATCCAAATTTTCCAATCATGTGTTAGAACAAACTGGGAGCTGGCACAATTTGGAGGAACTGTGCATATATTTAACTTTGCTGCCTGTGCTTCTCCTAATCAGCTATCATTGCTTCCTCTGTTCTGGTTAATAAAGCATTTCAGACTCGCAGTCCCTGGGCAGGTTTGCCCAAATTACACATTATAAATTTCAATTAATGCATATTAGAATCACAAGTGGTGCCAAGCTGGCCTATTACTTTGGTGACCCTGTTTGTTTATTGGAAATGATGCAGAGTTTACTGCTGTTCATATCCTGCACATATTATTTCCAGTTTGTTGAAAACAGAATTTGACATCTTTATCTGTTTATGTGCACAGCTTGCTTTATCTTTGGGCTACTTGCCTTCCTTGCACTGCCGCTGTCAATGGCTTTTGTGGGTGAGAACCTTTTTTACATATAAAATATTGTTTTGGAATATATATATATTTTAGCAAAGTTGACTGTTGTATTATTGGTGTAAGTTGTATTCTTAAATGAGTAGCAAATTTTAGTGTAATTAATTTATTAGTATTTTAATAGAAAGTTACTGCTTAATTGATGTAAAGTGCTAGTAATACAAAACTGCTGTTATTTCATCTCAGTTTATCGCCTGAACAGTCTATATGTTTGTCAGAGTTGCTATTTCTTGTTTTTTGAGTAAATGTAATGGGATGTGTTTTCACCTCAGTTAAATGATGATGAGACGGTGTCTAGGTGCATATCTTTATTGCAGAACCACCTCACACAAACTCAGCTGAACAGCTCATCAGTGACATTAAAAAATGAATGACATCTGCTTCAAAGGCAATATTTTTTATTGGTATTTTGGGGCTACTGCAGTCTTCTGGGGTGCCAGTAGTAAGCACTATTTTAGAAAGGTCTGTGGCCTTTTGAAGAGGCGGTGGCATACTGGTATTGTCACTGGACTAGTAACCCAGAGACCTAGGTATTGCTTTGGGGACATGTGTTCGAATCCCACCACAGCAGAAGGTGGAATTTGAATTCAATTAATAAATCTGGAATTTAAAGCTAGTCTAAAGATGGCCATGAAACCATTGTCGATTGTTGTAAAAACCCATCTGATTCATTAATGTCCTTTAGGGAAGAAATCTGCTGTCCTTACCTGGCCTACATGTGACTCCAGATCCACACCAATGTGGTTGACTCTTACATGCCCTCGAAATGGCCTAGCAAGCCACTCAGTTCAAGGGCAATTAGGGATGGGCAATAAATGCTGGCCTGGCCTGCGATGCCCACATCCCATGGAAGAATTTTAAAAAAACACCATCTCATTTAATTGTACATTGCTGATGTTGAAGTCACGGTTACTGCTGATGACAGCAATTTAGCTCTTTAGTATCTGGAGCTTTGGCCCTTATGTTTTAAGAAGTCAGCATAAGTGAAGCAGAACAGTTTCTCACACTGAATCTTAGTGGGAAACAGTTTGACAATTTATTTATGGACTTCGAAATTTCAAGGGCTGGATTTCCTCCACCTGTTTTAGGCATAGCTGAGGTGACCAATGAAGGAAAATCAGGGAGTTGAAAACCAACATCAGGTCTCTGGACCAAAAATATACGGGTGCATTTCTCACATGTCCCATTTTGGTGGACACCTTCAGCCCCTGACCCTCTGCCCTGCCACATGTAAATGATGTTCAGTGGCTGGGATTTTCTGCACAACCACATTTCTCTCACTTACCATCCTCTAGCCACCAACAATAGAGAATACCTGAGAGGAAGAGGCATTGAGGTCTGCTTGTGGTGGTCCAGAGATGATCCATACCTGTTGGACATAGGGACCTGTAGAATTATTTAAAGTTGCTTTGAATTATTTTTGATTGTAATTTTTTGTAAATTCTTTTTAAGCTTTCCTTAAAGTTTGTAAACTTTCTTGATATTACTTTCAATTAAATTTTTTTTTAATGTATTTTAAATTTATTTTTAAGCTTTAAAGATCTAGACATGGCCTAGGAACCAATGGGGTGTCCCTTAGGATCCTCTATTTCTCTGCTTAGAGGATGATGTAGTGGAGGATGAGAAGGCCCATAGCAGGGATGTAAAATTGAACTACATAAAATTACATACATTTTACAGCACAGAAACAGGCCATTCACCCCAGTTGCTCTATGCTGATGTTTATACACCACTCTAATTACCTCTTCTTCCCATCTTAATGGCCTCTTTCCTGCCACCATTTCACTCTATACCCTTCTCCCTCATGTATGCATCAAACTTCCCCTTAAAGCCCCAGTGCTATGCTTTAACCATTGCATATGGCAGCAAGTTCCACATTCTCATCGCTCCCTCGGTAAAGGGATCCCTCTTAAATTCTTTAATTGATCTGTTAGTGACTATCTTATACTTATGCCTCCTCGTTCTGGACTCAGCCACTAATGGAGCCAGTTTCTCCAAGTCCACCATATCAAACACCTTCATAATTTCAAAGACTTCTATCAAATCTTGTCATAGTCTTCACTTTTCTAGGGAAAAGACCCCCATTCTGCTCAATCTTTCCTGATAGTTGCACTCTCTCGATTCTGGCAACATTCTTGTAAATCCTTTTCAGCACCTGCTCCAGTATTCTCTTTGTAGTTTTGTTTTAGTTATTCATTCTTGGGATGCAGATGTCACTGACATTTGTGGCCTAGCCCTGGTTACCATGAAAAAGTGGTGATATAACTGAATGGCTTGCTAGACTACTTCAGAAGGCAGTTAAGAGTCAGTGACATTGATGTGAGACTAGTCATATATAGGCCAAGCCAGCTAAGGATGGCAGATTTCCTTCTCTAAGGGATAATAACAAACTAATTGGTTTTTTACAGCAATCTGACAACTTCATTATACCATCATGTTTGTTGTTCCTGGCGCCCAGCATTGCTAATATGCAAATGACAGATGATGCCGTCCCATCAGTTGCATCCTATTATAATGCTCCTACCCATATTTGACCCAAGATATTATGTACTTTATTTATTTATTTAGAGATACAGCACTGAAACAGGCCTTTCGGCCCACCGAGTCTGTGCCGACCAACAACCACCCATTTATACTAATCCTACATTAACCCCATATTCCCTACCATGTCCACACTTGTTGTCTCTTCAGGCAGAAAACCCTGGAAGTAGTGTTAGGTGGCATGAAAATGGTGAGATTTTAGTTCCCCAGTCTGTCCAAGTTTCACCAGTTCCGTGTCTTTTCCCACCAATTTTAGAATATTTTTGAGTTTGTTATTCAACTTTTTATCTTATATTAATTTTGTTTTGTAAATATGATTTTACTTTTCTCTGTCATGCTACCTAGGTATCTGTTAACATTAGTCATAGTTTGGAAGCTCAGCACTTTCAACATATGGAGTAAAAATCTCACTGGTAACTCCCCATCGTGACATTTTAACTACTGTTGTGAAAATTTGTAGCAAAATCATTCAGAACAAATTCAAGATTTTGCGAGAAACAATGAACACTCATTTCTTATGTTGGCACATATAGCAAACAGCAAAATTCTCATTTTGTGGTTTCTACCTGTTCACTTGTATACAAATCTTTGTTCATGTACAATTGCTTATTTTAGGAATGAAGTTCCTGGATAGTTGCCCTATTCAGCCATCGATTCCATTGTATTTGCTGGTTGGAGGAATAATCGGCAGTTTGAAGGTAAAAAGTATCACTATAAGTACTAAGTATTATAAAACTAAGTACTATAAATTATAAAACCAATGTTTTTCAACAACTTTGTAAAGAAAATACAACTCTGGCTGGTCTGTCATCCGTGAAGTGAAATACAATTTTGTATAGCTTTGGGTTGCTGTAATTTTTTCTTCCATTTGTGAATAGTTCCTCCTTTTTCTTGCGTTTAAATTACTGTCCAAAACTGGAAGATTTGTTTCCACAGGATGAGCCAAAATGTACTGCTAAGAGAGGAGAGAATGGGTGTTGTCTGTGGAGGGATACCAGATCTGGGCTGAATAGTAGAGATACAAAAATTAATGCTCTTGTGGATCAGGGAGCATTTATACAGAACGTTTGCTCAGGAGATAAAATGGGTGTTTGAACAAAAATATATTCCACGGAGAAAAAAAGACTCTGAGAAGGATGCACTATCCGTGGCTAACTAAGGAAGTTGAGGATTGTATCAAATTGAAAGAAAAGGCGTACAATGCTGCGAAGGTTTGTGGTAGAACAGAAAACATTGGAAACCAGCAAAGGATGGCTTAAAAGAAGAGGGAGCAATACAGTACGAAAGTAAACTAGCAAGAAATATAAAAACAGACAGTATAAGTTTCTACAAGTGTATATAAAAAGGAAAAAGAGTAGCTAAAGTAAGCATTGGTCCCTTAGAGATGAGACTGGGGTATTTATAATGGGAAACATGGAAATGGCAGAGACTTTGAACAAATATTTTGTATCTGTCGTCACAGTAGAAGACACAAAAAGCATCCCAAAAACAGTAGAAAATCAAGAGGCAAAGGGGAGGGTGGAACTTAAAACGATCATTATCACTAGAGAAAAAGTATGGGGACAACTAATGGGACTAAAGGCTGACAAGTCCCCTTAACCTGATGGCCTGCATCCTCGGATCTTAAAAGAAGTGGCTGCAGAGATAGTGGATGCATTGTTTGTAATCTTCCATAATTCCCTGCATTCTGGAAAGGTCCCAGCGGATTGGAAAACCACAAATGTAATGCCTCTTTCAAGAAAGGAGGAAGACAGAAAGCAAGCACCTGTAGGCGAGTTAGCTTAAAATCTGTCATTGGGAAAATGCTAGGATCCATTATCAAGAAAGTAGTAGCACAACATTTAGAAAATCATAACATAATCGAGTAGAGTCTATGGTTTTATGAAATGGAAATAGTGTTTGACAGTTTTAGTAGAGTTCTTTGAGGATGTAACAAGCACGGTGGATAAAGGGAAACCAGTAGGTGCAGTGTATTTTAAAGGCCTGCTACCCGACCCGAACCGAACCCGACAGGAACCGACGGTATGTGTAGGGGTTGGATCGGGCCCCTCTTCCGGGTCTGGCGGTCGGTTCGGACTGAGTCCGGGTCGGGCTCGGGTCAGGCCGAACACACACGGTAAGTGCTCTGCCGGTAAGTATTGAAATTAAAAAAACTTACCTGAGCTGGGAATCCGGGAAGAAACAGAGTCTGTGCAGTGAGCGAGTGACGTCACTATGACATCATCACACATGCGCTGCAGCTTCCTGGAGGTTCCGAGTCAGAAGGTAAGTAAAGGGATAGCCGGGTTGGGCTCGGGTCGGGTTGAGTTGGGGCCGGGCTCGGGTCGGATCGGGCTTGGGGCAAAATTGGACGGATTCGGGCCGGGTCGGGCTCAGGTCTGCTGTGGATGGTTCGGGTCGGGTTCTTTTTCCCGACCTGAGAAGGCCTTTAGTGTATTTGGATTTCCAGAAGGCATTTGATAAGGTGCAACATAAAAAGTTACGACACAAGGTAAATTCTCATGGTTTTGGGGGTAATATGTGGATAGTGGATTGGCTAAGTAACAGGAAACAGAGAGTCAGGATAAATGGGGCATTTTCAGGTCGTCAAACTGTGACTAGTGGAGTGCCACAGCGATCAGTGCTGAGGTCTTAACTATTTACGATCTATATCAGTGACTTGGCTGAAGGCACCGAGTGTATTGTAGCCAAATTTGCTGACGATACAAAGATAGGTAGGAAAGCAAGCTGTGAGGAGGCCACAAAGGGTGGAATTTTATTGTTGCCTTGGCGTTCCCGACGGCAGGACTGGAAGTTGTCGTATCTTCTGCTCCTGCCACAAATCCTGCTTCCCATGTGATTTTGTATTTAAATCAGCCATGTGGTGACGAACATGGGGCACACATGGGATCATGCCGCGGAGGCGGCCTTTCATTGGTGGAACCTGCTGTCACCAAGCACTATGATCACCATAGATATAAAACATTTTGTGTTTGCAGCCTCAAGGATCAGCAGACGTCCTTTCGTGTAAGTATCTTCAGACTAACTTAAATTGAAGCTTTTATTTAAATCAAAATGTTTTCCCCTTATTTTGTGAAAATCACCACCAACGTCATATCATTTATTTTCCCTACAGCCGAAGTGAATGACAATGGCAGCCAGCAGGCAGCGCTGCGCCCCACGGTTTAGCGATGCCTCCCTGCAGGTTCTCCTCCAGGCTGTCAGGAAAAGGAGGGAGATCCTCTTCCCTGCAGATGGAGTCCAAAGATTGTTCCGCCACACCAAAGCAGCCTGGATGGAGGTAGTGGAGGAGGTCTTGAACCGTGGGGTAACTCGTAGAACATGGGTGCAGTGCCACAAGCGAATCAATGACTTGCTCAGATCAGCGAGGGTAAGTGGTCTTGGCGAGGCTTCTCCATTGTTTTCTTCCATGGCCCTGTGTCTTTGAGGCAGAGGGGACGCAAGGAATGCAGTGAAATGTGTGAGCAGCCTTGGTGCTATTCATTAAATGATGAAGATTGGCATTGTTTATGCGATTGGATGTGTCGTGCGAAAGCCAATGCAGAATGAGTGATGTTGATGCAGCTATGCAATGGTTATGATGCATCATTTGCCATGTCGTTAAATCTGCACCATCTGCTGCAGGATGAATGAAGCCACAACCAATGTGAGTGTGCTAAAAGGGGAAGAGGGGTCGCTGGCATAAGGCTGCTGACCACGGCTGAGGAGGAGACGTCGGAGATCGCGAGAGAGGCGGGAGGCAGGGTGAGTGAAGATGGCGAGGCAGGAGCCACAAGGCGGAAGGATAAAGTGTCATCTCTGCTCTTGCAGCCATATGTAGAAACTGAAGGAAATTGTATGAACTCATGTGAAGCACATGCTTAAAGTGCCGCTGTTTGTGTCCCACTGCAGGTGCCCGCACTCTAGCAGAATGCACGTGGCCCAAGAATCCTCCTCTGGGGAGGAAGAAGAAGCCAATGCCCCAGAGGGTGCGCCATCACCTGCCTCTTCTTCCACCTCTGCCCGCGCAGATACATTCACATGGTCTGCCGGGGGGGTTTAAGATTAGAATCTAGGTCACAAGCTGGTGTTCACGACACAGACACGTCCCAGCAGCTGAGGGAGCATGAGCCAGCCAGGTCCCCTGACAATCAGAGGACTGCTGGGGACCAGGCTCCTGCTCAGCCCTACGCTCATGATGATCATGAGAAGTCTGCTGGATGTGCAGCAAAACCATGTGGAAAATATGTTGGAGATGCGTGAGGTCATGCGTGGCTTTCACATGCCATGAAGGAGTCCATGCAAGCCATGACGTCTGCCATGAGTGTATGGCTTCCTCAGTTGAGAGTTTGGCGAGCTCTTTGGCGAGTCTGGTTGAGCATTCGAGCCATATGCGATCTGACTTTCACTCCATCACTGTTGCTGTGGGCTCCATGTAGCAGAATCTAAGCGAGAGGGGGACGAAAAACCTGCACTTCCCTCCAGGTGCTCCTTCCCCTCTGGACACACCCAGGGTAAGCAGCATCTTGTCCTGCCCCCTACCCCCTGACATTGACCTCCTTACCTCCAGCAGCTGAGCACATGGGGATACTCAAGCACCACTGCTCCAGACCCCCAGTAGGGTGGAGCCGTCAAGGCCCCTTTCCTCCAGAGGATGCCCGCCATGGTCATCCACAGCAATGGGGCAGCACACTCAGCGGACTGCCTCCACCCAAATGTCGGGGTAGCACCTAGACGTAGTGGGAGAAAAAGGAAATTAAAACAGTTTTGATCACAAAGGTGTCACGGGTGCTGTACAAATTGTCATGACTCCAACGATGTATAAAACAGTTTTTATTTCATGCAATGTTTGATCCACTCTCAGTAATGTTTTGCTTGGCTACAGATGGATACAAAGAGGTTTTTTGGAGGCCTATGGCAGGACTCAATGATGCTTGCAAACCATCTCAGGAAATGTCCACTGTCCATAACTCATTGGAATATTAGAGCTTTCACTCTTCATTGATGGCTACTTTCCTATTAATGCTTAATAACTTTTTCCAATACTGTCATGCCTTACTTTAATTTTCTATGGTCATAGCTTAACTCTGCTTACAGTGGTGTGTAGTTGCATTCATTGTAGCCCATAGATGATTAGAATTAGAATTAGAACATTACAGCGCAGTACAGGCCCTTCGGCCCTCGATGTTGCACCGACCTGTGAAACCATCTGACCTACACTATTCCATTTTCATCCATATGCCTATCCAATGACCATTTAAATGCCCTTAAAGTTGGCGGGTCTACTACTGTTGCAGGCAGGGCGTTCCACGCCTCTACTACTCTCTGAGTAAAGAAACTACCTCTCACATCTGTCCTATATCTATCACCCCTCAAATTAAAGCTATGTCCCCTCGTGTTTGCCATCAACATCCGAGGAAAAAGACTCTCACTATCCACCCTATCTAACCCTCTGATTATCTTATATGTCTCTATTAAGTCACCTCTCCTCCTCCTTCTCTCCAACGAAAACAACCTCAAGTCCCTCAGCCTTCCCTCGTAAGACCTTCCCTCCATACCAGGCAACATCCCAGTAAATCTCCTCTGCACCCACATCCTTCCTATAATGCGGTGACCAGAACTGCACGCAATACTCCAGGTGCGGTCTCACCAGAGTTTTGTACAGCTGCAGCATGACCTCGTGGCTCCGAAACTCGATCCCCCTACTAATAAAAGCTAACACACCATATGCCTTCTTAACAGCCCTATTAACCTGGGTAGCAACCTTCAGGGATTTATGCACCTGGACACCAAGATCTCTCTGTTCATCTACACTACCAAGAATCTTCCCATTAGCCCAGTACTCTGCATTCCTGTTACTCCTTCCAAAGTGAATCACCTCGCACTTTTCTGCATTAAACTCCATTTGCCATCTCTCAGCCCAGCTCTGCAGCCTATCTATGTCCCTCTGAACCCTACAACATCCTTCGGCACTATCCACAACTCCACCGACCTTAGTGTCATCTGCAAATTTACTAACCCACCCTTCTACACCCTCTTCCAGGTCATTTATAAAAATGACAAACAGCAGTGGCCCCAAAACAGATCCTTGCGGTACACCACTAGTAACTAAACTCCAGGATGAACATTTGCCATCAACCACCACCCTCTGTCTTCTTTCAGCTAGCCAATTTCTGATCCAAAGCTCTAAATCACCTTCAACCCCATACTTCCGTATGTTCTGCAATAGCCTACCATGGGGAACCTTATCAAACGCCTTACTGAAATCCATATACACCACATCCACTGCTTTACCCTCATCCACCTGTTTGGTCACCTTCTCGAAAAACTCAATAAGGTTTGTGAGGCACGACCTACCCGTTACAAAACCGTGCTGACTATCGCTAATGAACTTACTCTTTTCAAGACGATTATAAATCCTGTCTCTTATAACCTTTTCCAACATTTTACCCACAACCGAAGTAAGGCTCACAGGTCTATAATTACCAGGGCTGTCTCTACTCCCCTTCTTGAACAAGGGGACAACATTTGCTATCCTCCAGTCTTCCGGCACTATTCCTGTCGACAATGATGACATAAAGATCAAGGACAAAGGCTCTGCAATCTCCTCCCTAGCTTCCCAGAGAATCCTAGGATAAATCCCATCTGGCCCAGGGGACTTATCTATTTTCACACTTTCCAAAATTGCTAACACCTCCTCCTTGTGAACCTCAATCCCATCTAGCCTAGTTGCCTGAATCTCAGTATTCTCCTCGACAACATTTTCTTTCTCTACTGTAAATACTGACGCAAAATATTCATTTAACACTTCCCCTACCTCCTCTGATTCCGCACACAACTTCCCACTACTATCCTTGATTGGCCCTAATCTAACTCTAGTCATTCTTTTATTCCTGATATACCTATAGAAAACCTTAGGGTTTTCCCTGATCCTATCCGCCAATGACTTCTCGTGTCCTCTCCTTGCTCTTCTTACCTCTCCCTTTAGATCCTTCCTGGCTAGCTTGTAACTCTCAAGCGCCCTAACTGAGCCTTCACGTCTCATCCTAACATCAGCCTTCTTCTTCCTCTTGACGAGCGCTTCAACTTCTTTAGTAAACCACGGCTCCCTCGCTCGACAACTTCCTCCCTGCCTCACAGGTACATACTCATCAAGGACACGCAGTAGCTGCTCCTTGAATAAGCTCCACATTTCGATTGTTCCCATCCCCTGCAGTTTCCTTCCCCATCCTACGCATCCTAAATCTTGCCTAATCGCATCATAATTTCCTTTCCCCCAGCTATAATTTTTGCCCTGCGGTATATACCTGTCCCTGCCCATCGCTAAGGTAAACCTAACCGAATTGTGATCACTATCACCAAAGTGCTCACCTACATCTAAATCTAACACCTGGCCGGGTTCATTACCCAGTACCAAATCCAATGTGGTATCGCCCCTGGTTGGCCTGTCTACATACTGTGTCAGAAAACCCTCCTGCACACACTGGACAAAAACTGACCCATCTAAAGTACTCGAACTATAGTATTTCCAGTCGATATTTGGAAAGTTAAAGTCCCCCATAACAACTACCCTGTTACTCTCGCCCCTGTCGAGAATCATCTTCGCTATCCTTTCCTCTACATCTCTGGAACTATTTGGAGGTCTATAAAAGACTCCCAACAGGGTGACCTCACCTCTCCTGTTTCTAACCTCAGCCCATACTACCTCAGTAGACGAGTCCTCAAATGTCCTTTCTGTCGCTGTAATACTCTCCTTGATTTCAAATGAAAATGCAACAACACTTCATTAAGATTGCAAAGATTTTTTTTAATTCATTCATGGGATGTGGGCGTCACTGGCTATGCCAGCATTTATTGCCCATCCCTAATTGCCCTCGAGAAGGTGGTGGTGAGCTGCCTTCTTGAACCGCTGCAGTCCATGTGGGGTAGGTATACCCACAGTGCTGTTAGGAAGGGAGTTCCAGGATTTTGACCCAGCGACAGTGAAGGAACGGCGATATAGTTCCAACTCAGGATGGTGTGTGACTTGGAGGGGAACTTGCAGGTGGTGATGTTCCCATGCATCTGCTGCACTTGTCCTTCTAGTTGGTAGAGGTCACGGGTTTGGAAGGTGCTGTCTAAGGAGCCTTGGTGCATTGCTGCCGTGCATCTTGTAGACGGTACCACTGCTGCCAATGTGCGTCGGTGGTGGAGGGAGTGAATGTTTGTGGATGGTGTGCCAATCAAGCGGGCTGCTTTGTTCCTGATGGTGTCGAGCTTCTTGAGTGTTGTTGGAGCTGCACCCATCCAGGCAAGTGGAGAGTATTCCATCACACTCCTGACTTGTGCCTTGTAGATGGTGGACAGGCTTCGGGGAGTCAGAAGGTGAGTTACTTACTGCAGGATTCCTAGCCTCTGACCTGCTCTTGTAGCCATGGTCATTTCCCGGCGGAGCAGCAGGAGAAGGTAGCGACTCTTCGTTGGGTGAGTGAAGGCATCAGGAGCTGTGTTTTAAAAGTAAGTACTTACTGTTTTACTTACTGTTTTCCTTGTCTTTGAGTTTCTTTTGGCGCCGGAGGAACCGGAAGCTGGTCGGCAGCGAGGACTCCTGGGTAGGTATTTTCCTTAAAGGTGCGGAGCTGAGTAAACCCGAGCCACTACACATGTAGTGTCTCCCACCCATCCTCCTCCTCTAACCTAATAATAAGACCCTTTTTACCCTCCTCCTCTAACCAAAAAGGACTGAGCAGGTAAGCTATTTACTGTTTTTGTTAATATCTATAGTTGTACTTAACTAAGGGGTAATTGAATAAAAGAAATGGCAGCCAGTGTAGTGTATTGCTCCTCCTGCAGAATGTTCGAGGTGAGGGGAACCTCCGGTGACCCTGCCGACTTCACCTGCTGGAAGTGCATCCGTCTCCAGCTCCTATCAGACCGTGTTAGGGAATTGGAGCTGGAGCTGGATGAACTGAGGATCATTCGGGAAGCTGAGGGGTTGATAGATAGAAGCTACACGGAGGTCGTTACTCCACAAATCAAAGGCAGCTGGGTAACAGTTAGAGGTGGGAAGAGGTCAGTGCAGGGATCTCCTGTGGTCGTTCCCCTCAACAACAAGTATACAGTTTTAGATACTGTTGGGGGGGACGGCCTATCGGGGGCAGGCTGCAGTGACCGGGCCTCTGGCACGGGGTCCTGCACTGTGGCTCAGAAGGGAAGGAGGGAGAATGGGAGAGCACTAGTCATCGGGGACTCGATGGTGAGGAGTACGGACAGGCGGTTCTGTGGGCGCAGGCGAGACGCACGGATGGTTTGTTGCCTCCCTGGTGCCAGGGTCCGTGATGTTTGTGATCGCGTCTTCAGGATCCTTAAAGGGGAGGGGGAGCAGCCAGAGGTCGTGGTGCACATTGGCACCAACGACGTAGGAAGGAAGGGTGGCACAGATGTTAGAAGTGAGTTTAGGGAGTTAGGCTGGAAGCTGAAAGCTCGGACGGACAGAGTTGTTATCTCTGGTTTGTTGCCGGCGCCACGTGATAGTGAGGCTAGGAATAGGGAGAGAGCACAGCTGAACACGTGGCTGCAGGAATGGTGTAGGAGGGAGGGCTTCCAGTTCTTGGATAATTGGACTGCATTCTGGGGAAGATGGGACCTGTTCAAACAGGACGGGCTGCATCTGAACCAGAGGGGCACCAATATCCTGGGAGGGAGGTTTGCTAGTACTGTTCGGGAGGGTTTAAACTAGTTTGGGAGGGGGATGGGAACCGGACTTGTAATCCAGGGACCAGTGGGTCCACTCAGAAAGACAAAGAGTGTAGTGAGGTATTGGGGAAGGTAGCACTGTCACAGAGGACAGATGGGCACGGAGAAGGGTTAAAGTGCGTATACTTCAACGCAAGAAGCATCAGGAATAAGGTGAGTGAATTGAAGGCGTGGATGGGCACTTGGGACTACGATGTTGTGGCCATCACTGAAACGTGGATAGGTGAGGGGGAGGAATGGTTTTTGGAGGTACCTGGTTATAGATGTTTTCATAAGATTAGGAATGGTGGTAAAAGAGGTGGGGGGGTGGCATAGTTAGTTAGAAATAGTGTAACAACTGCTGAAAGAATTTTCGAGGAGGATCTGCCGACTGAGGCACTGTGGGTTGAGGTCAGGAACAGGAAAGGAGCAGTCACCTTGATGGGAGTTTTCTATAGGCCCCCCAATAGCAGCAGGGAGGTGGAAGAGCAGATTGGGAAACAGATTTTGGAAAGGAGCAGAAGTCACAGGGTAGTAATTATGGGGGATTTCAACTTCCCAAATATTGATTGGCAACTCTTTAGATCGAATAGTTTGGATGGGGTAGTGTTTGTGCAGTATGTCCAGGAAGCTTTTCTGACTCAGTATGTAGACTGCCCGACCAGAGGGGAGGCAATATTGGATTTGGTACTAGGTAATGAACCAGGGCAAGTGATAGAGCTGTTGGTGGGCGAGCACTTTGGAGATAGTGATCACAATTCTGTAGCATTCACTGTGGTAATGGAGAGGGATAGGTATGTGCAACAGGGCAAGGTTTACAATTGGGGGAAGGGTAGATATGATGCTGTCAGGCAGGAACTGAGGAGCATAAGTTGGGAGCATATGCTGGCAGGGAAGGGCACGGTCGAAATGTGGAACTTTTTCAAGGAGCAGATAGTAGGGGCCATTGATAAGCATGTCCCTGTCAGACAGGGAAGGGATGGTCATGTGAGGGAACCGTGGTTGACAAGAGAGGTTGAGAGTCTTGTTAGGAAGAAGAAGGATGCGTATATAAAGTTGAGGAAAAAGGGCACAGGCATAGCTCTGGAGGGATACAAGATGGCCAGGAAGGATCTGAAGAAAGGGATTAGGAGAGCTAAGAGAGGGCATGAAAAATGCTTGGCGGGTAGGATAAAAGAAAACCCCAAGGCCTTTTACGCGTATGTCAGAAATATGAGGATGACCAGGGGGACCATAGGTCCGGTCAAGGACAATAGCGGGAGACTGTGTGTTGAGCCGGAAGAGATAAGTGAGGTTTTGAATGAGTACTTCTCTTCGGTATTTACGAATGAGAAGGGGTGTATTACTGAAGAGGACGGTGTGAAACAGACTGGTAAGCTCGAGGAAGTGCTCGTTAGGAGGGAAGATGTGTTGGGGTTTTTGAATAACTTGAAGATAGACAAGTCTCCCGGGCCTGACGGGGTATATCCAAGGATGTTATGGGAAGCAAGGGATGAAATTGCAGAGCCGCTGGCAATGATCTTTTCATCTTCTCTGCTGACGGGGGTGGTACCAGGTGATTGGAGGGTGGCAAATGTTGTGCCCCTGTTCAAGAAAGGGAATAGGAACAACCCTGGGAATTACAGGCCAGTTAGTCTTACTTCGGTGGTAGGCAAGTTGATGGAAAAGGTGCTGAGGGATAGGATTTCTGAGCATCTGGAAAGACACTGCTTGATTCGGGACAGTCAGCACGGTTTTGTGAGGGGTAGGTCTTGCCTCACAAGCCTGATTGAATTCTTTGAGCAGGTGACCAAGCAAGTGGATGAGGGTAAACCAGTGGATGTGGTGTACATGGATTTTAGTAAGGCATTTGATAAGGTCCCCCATGGTAGACTTATGGAGAAAGTCAGGAGGCATGGGATAGTGGGGAATGTGGCCAGTTGGATTAAGAATTGGCTAACTGATAGAAGGCAGAGAGTGGTCTTAGATGGTAAATACTCAGCCTGGAGCCCAGTTACCAGTGGCGTGCCGCAGGGATCAGTTCTGGGTCCTCTCCTGTTTGTGATTTTTATTAACGACTTGGATGAGGAAGTCGAAGGGTGGGTCAGTAAATTTGCAGATGATACAAAGGTTGGTGGAGTTGTGGATACCGAGGAGGGCTATTGTCGTCTGCAGGGGGACTTGGATAGGTTGCAGTGCTGGGCTGAAAAGTGGCAGATGGAGTTTAACCCTGAAAAGTGTGAGGTCGTCCATTTTGGAAGGACAAACATGAATGCAAAATACTGGGTTAACGGTAGGGTTCTTGGGCATGTGGAGGAGCAGAGAGACCTTGGGGTCTATGTGCATAGATCATTGAAAGTTGCAACTCAAGTGGATAGGGCTGTGAAGAAGGCATATGGGGTGTTAGCGTTCATTAGCAGAGGGATTGAATTTAAGAGCCGTGAGGTGATGATGCAGCTGTACAGGACCTTGGTAAGGCCTCATTTGGAGTACTGTGTGCAGTTCTGGTCGCCTCATTTTAGGAAGGATGTGGAAGCCTTGGAGAGGGTGCAGAGGAGATTTACCAGGATGTTGCCTGGAATGGAGAATAAGTCTTACGAGGAAAGGCTGAACATTCTAGGCCTCTTCTCATTAGAAAGGAGAAGGATGAGGGGTGACATGATAGAGGTTTATAAGATGATCAGGGGAATAGATAGGGTAGACAGTCAGAAACTTTTTCCCCGGGTGGAGCAAAGCGTTACAAGGGGTCATAAATTTAAGGTGAAGGGTGGGAGATATAAGGGGGATGTCAGGGGAAGGTTCTTTACCCAGAGAGTGGTCGAGGCATGGAATGCCTTGCCCGGGGAAGTTGTTGAGTCAGAAACTTTAGGGACTTTCAAAAGGCTTTTGGATAGGTATATGGATAAAGGAGAATGATGGGGTATAGATTAAATTGTCCTTGACAGAGGACAAAGGATCGGCACAACATTGTGGGCCGAAGGGCCTGTTCTGTGCTGTATGTTCTATGTTCTATGTTCTATTTATATGGCTACTCCAGTTCAGTTTCTGGTAAATGGTAGCCCCTAGGATGTTGATAGTGGGGGATTCAGCGATGGTAATGCCATTGAATGTCAAGGGAAGATGGTTAGATTCTCTCTTGTTGGAGATGATCATTGCCTGGCACTTGTGTGGCACAAATGTTACTTGCCACTTATCAGCCCAAGCCTGGATATTGTCCAGGTCTTGCTGCATTTCTACACGGACTGCTTCAGTATTTGAGGAGTCGCGAATGGTGCTGAACATTGTGCAATCATCAGCGAACATCCCCACTTCTGACCTTATGATTGAAGGAAGATCATTGATGAAGCAGCTGAAGATGTTTGGGCCTAGGACACTACCCTGAGGAACTCCTGGAGTGATGGCCTGGAGCTCAGATGATTGACCTCCAACAACCACAGCCATCTTCCTTTGTGCTAGGTATGACTCCAACCAATGGAGAGTTTTCTCCCTGATTCCCATTGACTCCAGTTTTGCTAGGGCTCCTTGATGCCATACTCGGTCAAATGCTGCCTTGATGTCAAGGGCAGTCACTCTCACTTCACCTGTTGAGTTCAGCCCTTTTGTCCATGTTTGAACCAATGCTGTAATGAGGTCAGGAGCTGAGTGGCCCAGACGGAACCCAAACTGAGCATCACTGAGTAGGTTATTGCTAAGCAAGTGCTGCTTGATGGCACTGTTGATGACACCTTCCATCACTTTACTGATGATTGAGAGTAGACTGATGGGGCAGTAATTGGCCGGGTTGGACTTGTCCTGCTTTTTGTGTACAGGACATACCTGAGCAATTTTCCACATTGCCAGGTAGATGCCAGTGTTGTAGCTATACTGGAACAGCTTGGCTAGGGGTGCGGCAAGATCTGGAGCACAGGTCTTCAGTACTATTGCCGGAATATTGATAAAAAAGATAAACAACACCTCAGGCAAAAGGGAATTTCTCCTCCCAACGCTCCTTGATGATGTGGCCTATTATTGGCTGAAACATGCATAGGTTCTCCCTGACGTCCCTTGTATGTTTCTCCATGGCCCTCATATCGATGACAGCATCGTTGTCATTATTGTTCTCCTCCTCACACTCTTCATAGTCATCCTCATCTGAGGAGGACTGGTCTTCCTCCTGTTCCTCCGCCTGTAGAATTTTGCCACATCTAATTGCAAGGTTGTGCAAGGCACAGCAGACAACAATTATTCGTGACACTCTCTTTGGTGCGCACTGAAGAGCCCCTCCAGACCTGTCAATGCAGCGGAATCGCATTTTCAGCATGTCAATGGTGTGTTCAGTGATGGCTCTGGTGGAAGCGTGAACAACATTGTACCTCTTCAGCAGCACTTTGGGGATGACTTACTGGTGCCATCAACTGTGTACAAAGGGGGTAACCCTTGTCACCCAGGATCCATCAGTACATTTCAGCCAGTTCATTGAAAACTACTGACATCTATGAGTTCCTCAAAATGTAGGAGTCATGACGGCTCCCTGGGAAACGTGCACAAATATGCATGATTCTTCTATGTGATTGCAAACCAGCTGTATGTTTAAAGAGTGGAAGCCTTTGTGATTGACAGGCAGGCTGGTCCCAGGGAGCTCTAATGGCCACGAGTACAGTCAATCACCCCTTGCACTCGAGGGAACCCAGCGATGGTGGGAAGAGACTGCAGACCTTGCTGCCTGGCTGTTCTTGTCTACAGATAAGTAGATTAAATCATTGGCACATCGAAAAAGGGCACTGATCACCTCTTTGCACCTGTAGGTTGCAGACTGTGACATGCCACATATGTCACCCTTGGATCCCTGGAAGGAGCTGCTGGGGAAAAGAATTAATTGCAGCAGTCACCTTGAGGGCAACTGGCATTGGATTCCCACTGAAGCTGAGCTTCAGGCTGCAGGTCATGCTGCAGGATCCTACAAATTTCTGTGACTATTTCATGTGACATCCTTAGGCATCTCTGGCATTGCCTCTCTTGATATTTGAAGGTAATTTGTCCTTGTCCTGAAGATGCGATGATGTGTCAGTGCCTGTCTTCGATAAGGCCGTTCCTGAATGTTAACATTCGGGGCATCCTTTCCTTCCTGTTCTGCCTGTTGCTGGTACTCGGGCATCATCAGTTGAGGGAAAAAAGCCCTCCTTAGTCTCTCTCTTTGCTCTACTTCCCATGGTACTAGACAAAGTGGGTGTATGAGATCCCTGTCGCTGTGGCTTTTCTAAACAATAAATAAGCAGAGTGTGGCAATTTAGCCCTCTGTTGCTAGTGAGCTGAAACATGAAGGCAATGAAGAGCTCCCTTACATCTGCCTTCAAATAGCAGCCAGGTAGAAGACACACCCACTGTCATTTGCCTCCTCCCACTCTCCATAAGTGTCCACGTGGTTTCCATTATTGTTGGAGAAAATGGTGCGTGTGGAATTCAGGTCAAGTTTCCCCACCTTCCAACCTCCTCCTGCAACCATCCAGCTTGAACCCATCACCTTTGACCCCCCCCCCCGCAATGTTACCATTACCCTTCCCTCCATTATCATTGAGCGTCCCCCCATTACTGTGCACAGTGTAATCATCAATGTATTCATGCTATCCCTCCCCCTGTTCCTACTCTCATTACTATGGACATGCCGTCTCTTACCCTTGAACCTCCTCGCATCAAACTGATCATTGTTGCCAAGTCCCGTTCCCCTTCATATGAAGCTGTTGAAGTTTTGTTCTCCCCGCCCCCCTCCACAGAATCCATTTGCCCCGATTGACTGTGACTGTTCCCTCTGCTAGCCAGTACCCTCAATTTCCCCCATAGCTCCCCAACATCGACAGCATTCATCCCTCCCTTTCGGCCCTTGCCAAATATCTTCACACACTACTATCTAATCCACCCACCACCCCCGCAGCCGACAAAATGCATCTTCAACATCAATGTCAATCGTTCAACACTCTGGACGCTCCGCTCCATCCTGCCCTGATCCTCGATGCACCCGATCAACCCCACCTTTTCCTTCCTGACTACCCTGCCCTGCTCCTGGATGTTCACTCGACTGATTCCTGGGATGAGAGGCTTATCTTACGAAGAAAGGTTGGACAGGTTGGGTCTGTGTCCATTGAAGTTTAGAAGGATGAGAGGTGATCTTAATGAAACATATAAGATCCTGAGGGGACTTGACAGGGTGGATGCTGAAAGGATGCTTCCCGTTGTGGGAGAGACTAGTACTAGGGGTCACAGTTTAAAAATAAGGGGTCTCCCATTTAAGATGGAGATGAGGAATATTTTTTCTCTGAGGGTTGTTAGTCTGTGGAACTCTTTTCCCCGGAAAGCGGTGGAGGCAGGGTCATTGAATATTTTTAGGGCAGAGGTAGATAAATTCTTGACCAACAAGGGAGTCAGAGGGTATTGGGGGTAGGTGGGAAAGTGGAGTTGCAGCCCCAATCAGATCAGCCATGATCTTATAAAATGGCAGAGCAGGCTCGAAAGGGCCGAGTGGCCTACCACCGCTCCTAATTTGTATGTTCATATGATGCACCCGATCAACCCCGCCCTTCCCTCCCCGACTACCTTACCCTGCTCCTCCACGTAGCTCTCACCCATGCCATCGCTGCCATTCCCTGAGATGATTCACCCTTGCTGGTGCCAAGCCTGGAGGCAAACATCCATTCCAATGCTGGTGTTAAGTTTAGCAGCTGAGTGAGAGAGAATAGCATAGTCCTGAGACTCAACTACACAAATCCAACTGTTGCATGCCACGTTGAAATATTCGTAAACCAGGTGGCATGAGAATATTGCTCGCCGTAACTTAATCTGGCAGGTAGCATGACATCGTAACTATGCGTGGGGTAATGAGTATTCATGTTATTTAAATGAATGCAAAGCTGCAGTCTGCCATTGCGCTGGGCGAGCCCCAGAACGCTGCAAACCCGCTGCCGACTTAATTCCTGTAAAATACCCCGCCATTGGGAATCCGAAAAAACATCTCCTGCCTAATTATATCACGCTGCACGCCACCAAATCCGTTGCACGTACTGCACAAAATTCCACCCCAAAGAGTCTGCAAAGGGATATAGATAGGTTAAGTGATTGGGCAATAATTTGGAAAATGGAGTATAATGTGGGAAAATGTGAGGATCTCTACTTTCGTGGGAAGAATAGAAAAGCAGAATATTATTTAAATGGAGAGCGACTGCAGAATGCTGCACTACAGAGGGATCTGGGTGTCCTTGTACATGAATCACAAAAAATTAGCATGCAGGTACAGCAAGTAATTAGGAAGGCAAATGGAATGTTGGGCTTTATTGCAAGGGGGATGGAGTATAAAAGTAGGGAAGTCTTGCTACAACTGTACAGGGTATCGGTGAGTCTGCACCTAGAGTACTGCGTACAGTTTTGGTCTCCTTACTTAAGGAGGGATATACTTGCATTGGAAGCAGTTCAGAGAAGGTTCACTGGGCTGATGCCTGGGATGAAGGGGTTGTCTTATTTGGAAAGGTTGAGCAGGTTGGGCCTATACTGATTGGAGGTTAGAAGAATGAGAGGTGATCTTATTGAAACATATAAGATTCTGAGGGGGCTTGACAGGGTTGATGCTGAGAGGATGTTTCCCCTCATGGAGGAATCTAGAGCTAGGGGTCACAGTTTCAGAATAAGGAGTTTCCCTTTTAAGACAGAGATGTGGAAGAATTTCTTCTGAGTGCCGTTAACCTTTGGAATTCTCTTCCCTAGATTGCAATGGAGGCTGGGTCATTGAATATATTCAAGGCTGAGTTAGACAGATATTTGATTGACAAGGGTGTCAAGGGTTATGGGGGGCCGGCAGGAAAGTGGAGTTAAGGCCAATCAGATCAGCCATGATAATGAATGGTGGAGCAGGCTGGAGGGGTGTAATGGCCTCCTCTTGCTCCTATTTCTTATGTTTATATGCTCTTATGAATTCATGGAAGGCTGGATTATACATGGTCTTTGGAAGGAATGGATTTGATGGACTGAATGGCTATTTTTTTTGTTCCACATTCTCTTCTGTTTGCAATTTGAAGTTTCTACTAAATACTGTCATATGCCTCTTTATTGCCTGAAAATGGGCAACTGGCAGTTGAAAATCAGGTGTGGGGGTGCAGGCAATCACCTCAGCCTCCCAGTGACACCAAAGGCCCGCTTGATGACATTTTTAAGCATTCCTGTAAATGAGTGAGCAGCATGCACAATGGTTTCCAGCAAGATTAAATATGCAAATTGGGGACTTGCACTGGTTGTTGGACCCTATTTGCAATATTCCGATAAAATGGTTGTTGCAGGTACTGTGCATGCTCCAGCTATTTATACCAAGCTTCGAACAGCCTAATCTGTCGCCCTTAAATGGACTGCTCAAGAAAAGGCCCAAAAATTACATGAGAATTTTTGTGGGGCCAAGAGGAGGACAAATGCCTCATTCACTGCTGGAACTCATGCCTCTGAGTCAGAGGGTTGTGGGTTCAAGTCCCACTCCAGAGACTTGTGCTCATAATCCAGGCAGTACAGTACTGAGGGAGTGTTGGAGGTGCCATTTTTGGATGAGACTTTAAACCAAGGACCTCAGCTGGATATAAAAGATCTCATGGGACCTGATGGAAGTGAAGAAAATGAAAGAATATGGCAAATGAATTAGAAGCAAATACATTTCTACATTTTTTTCAATGTTAGTACAAAATTGACTCCCATCATGTATGGTGTATATTTTTGCAGCTAGCCATCCTGTTCTGATGTGATAGGAAGTAGAGGGGTTAGCACATCAACCTGCGGAGACTTTCTGTATCTCAGGCTAACCTTCTCCACAAGTGGAGTGGTAAAAACATGAAGTGAGAACATGAAATTATGGCTGGAATGTTACGTTGGGTGGGAGGCCCCGCCCACCAGCCAAGAAGTCGGGGTGAGCCCATCTTCGCCGAGTCTGGGGAGCCATGCCAGGACTTTACACTGAGAGTGGTGGCCACTGCCGGGACTGCACCCAGCTTCAGCAGCAAGAAGGACGCCAGCCCAGGAAACACGATAAGTGTCTGTCTCCGGCGAGGTCCCAATCAGCCGGGACCTGGTGAGACAAGGGGGGTTTGGTTGGTGGAGGAGTGTTGTCTAGTGGGGGAGGTTGGGCCATAAGGGGCCCCTCTGTGGGGCACAGGGTGTCCAATCAGGAGGGCCCCCAGCCCGCAAGGAGACCGCCAGGTTTTATTTGGCGGCCTCCTGGGGGAACTCGGTAAAATACCAGCGGCGATGGGTGGAGGCCCTTAAGTAGCAGTTAATTGGCCACTTAAGGGCTTTGATTGGCCAGGGGCGGGCGGGCAGTTTCTCACCCCCTCCCCACGTAAAATTGCAGCACCTCCCACTCAATTGTACTACCACCCCGCTCCTGCGGGGGAATGGTGGGGGGGGCATAAAATTACAACCTATGAATATAGTTGGCTGTTCTCACAGATGGTGATGTGAGGACCATTGGGGGGGGGGGGGGCGGTGGGCGGGGAATGGTGTTAAGGCACAGCAGATGTTAATATAAATGCTAAAAGTTATCAACCAAATAATGGAAACGATTTAGTGTTTCTGGATATGTGACAAGGTTCCTTTTATCTCGGGATATTAGAATTTACTTTGTGCAAAATGATAACTGTGTTTGTTAGCCTATCAGATTGTACAGATCATGCTTCCTCACTTACATTCCTAATGGTTAGAATAAAAAGTAAGTGTTTCTGACAGTATTGTGAAGGGCACGTGACTGGTTTTGTTTCTCCTTGCTAGCTTTTTAATAGGCAAGTGCAATGCTTTTAAGAAGACTTTTTTAAAACAACAAATAAAAGCTTGCCATATTGCTGGCTGCCTACAAAGGTTTTCTATTTGTCACATGTATTTTAATTGAGTGAAACTATTCTAGTTTATTTCTGCCTTTATATTTATAAAATATAGAAACAGGCTCTGAAAACGAAGGTTTTGGTGCTGTTAAAAGCCATAAGCAAGTGCCCTATACAGTGAGAATACAATATTGATCTTATTGAAACATATAGAATTCTTAAGGGGCTTGACAAGGTAGATGCTGGGAGGATGTTCCTCCTGGCTGGAGAGTCTAGATCACAGTCTCAGAATAAGGGGTTGGTCATTTAGGACTGACAGAAGGAGAATTTTTTTCACTCAGAAGGTTGTGAATTTTTAGAATCCTCTACCCCCCCAGAGAGCTGTGGATGCTCATCCGTTGAATATGTTCACAACAAAGATTGATGGATTTTTCAATACTAAGGGAATCTAGGGATATGGGGATAATGCAGGAAGCTGGAGTTGAGGTAGAAGATCAGCCAGGATCTTAATGAATGGCAGAGCAGGGCTGAAGGGCCAAAACAGGCCTATTCCTGTTCCAATTTCTTATGTTCTTATGACCTTGTATTAATACTGTTTTGCTATACTAATTACACAGGTCACCCTCCTACTGTATGATTCTGCAAAAATGAGGCAACTTCTTTCCAAGTCTGTCATGATTGGCGATGATGATGATGATGAATATCCCTGGCGACAAAATCTGCACAGATATTACATCCATGTCACGCTCAGTCTGTTCCTCTTTGTGTGGTTTATTTTGGGAAACTACTGGGTATTCTCTGCTTATTTGCCCAATTTCATTCCGCCTTTTCACCAGCCTCAGGATTACTGTGATAAAACGGTGTACATATTCTCAGTTGTTGTTCTTGTCATAAGTCATACAGTTTTAGGCCTTTTGGTACTGTGCAGTTGCTGCTTATTCTCTTTCTCAAAGCAAAGTGATGATTCAGAAGAAGAGTGAAAATCTGGCTGAAAACTAGACACATGAAAATACGAATAAAACAGAAATTCCCGATTGAAATGCACAGTTTCAAGAAGTCAGTGGTTCGGCTATTCCAGTTATTTTCAGGTCTGGTTATAAGTAACTGTCTTCTCTGCTGTGCCCTGTTACATAGATTCTACTGTCTACATGTACATCTAAATGAAAATATCGGGCTAAATTTGAGGCATGTGCAGCCCTAAAACAAGCATCTTTGTGCATTTTTTTCATATTTGTTTGAGGTTTCTCACTGCTTGCACTTGCATGCTATTTTGATATTTGATATCTTCAGTGATAGCTTAAATGATTTGGCTCAAACTGAGTCAAGGCACATGGGGGACTGAGATAAAAGTGCATCATTTCAATTTTTCGAGAAATATATGAGGACATAGGTTCTGGCAAGAGGAGCATACATTAAGCTCACAAGTTAGTAATTCAAGGCACTTATGGCTTCTGGTGCACCCCTCTACTGGTGGCCGTGCCTTCAACCATCTAGACCCAATGCTCTGAATTCCCTCTTGAAACCTCTCCACCTCCATCTTTCTTCTCTAAGACCCTCTTTAAAACTCAGATCTTGGTCCAAGCTTTTATTCACTCTGTTAATATCTCTTTCTTGGGCTCAGAGTTCATTTTCATCTGCTTGTTTCTTTGAAGCACCTTGGGACATTTGTTCATCTTAAAGATACTATATAAATGAAAGTGTTTGCAGTTACCTGCGATACCTCCACAAGTAGCTGCACTAGGCCACCAGAACTTGTTGCACTAAATACAAGATAATGTATTAGAAATAAATAATTTTGGGAGACTTCCAAATTACAGAATGGTTTTAACATCGCATGCCACTGGGAACATGCAACTGGTTCCTATTACTTTGCTAAACAGGTACTGCTTCAACAGTTAATCAGGTTTGTGTATGAATGACATGGCTGGCAATATGATTACAGAGTCAGGCCATTCATTGTATATAAAAAAACAAGAAATGCTGGAAATACTCAGCAGGTCTGGCAGCATCTGTGGAGAGAGAAGCAGAGTTAACGTTTCAGGTCAGTGACCCTTCTTCAGGCCATTCATTGTATCTGGGCTGAGGACTATGTTGAGTGGCTAACATGAGAGCCATGTTTTCAGTGTGAACTGTTCTCACCTGAGCCTACCCAGAAAAAAACTGCCCCTTTAAAACATATTTTTAATACTTATGAAGTGTACAACTCTATAGTGTAAGTGCAGTAAAGAGGCCAAAAATAAAATAACATAAAAAATCTTTTGTCCCCAGGCCAGTGGGACACAGTTGCTTGTTGCATCACTCTGTTAACTTAAATAAATTAAAGAAAATATGTATTATCCCCATTATCTTGAAGGGGCCTATAATATCAAGTAACTAAACTTAAGGATGATGAATACTGAAAAAGTAAAGGAACCATTTTATTTGATTTGCCTGATATAGATTGGATTTGAAGTCACTTGCCTTTGTACATTCATTCTCTTCGATTTCGCAAATGTAAATCTGCCATTTTTGATGAAGTAACGGAAAGGGTTGATGGGTGTACAGTTGATGTGTACCTGGACTTTCAAAATACGTTTAACAAAATACTACATAAT
This sequence comes from Heterodontus francisci, assembly GCF_036365525.1. Lineage (NCBI taxonomy): Eukaryota > Metazoa > Chordata > Chondrichthyes > Heterodontiformes > Heterodontidae > Heterodontus > Heterodontus francisci. The sequence goes on along the minus strand of NC_090376.1, from coordinate 30,600,238 downwards.
GGAGTTGTTAGCAAAATTGAAGGCCATGGTATTAAAGGGGCGGTGGCTGTGTGGATATGTAATTGGCGAAGGGATAGAAAGCAGAGAGTAGGGTTAAACCGTTGTTTTTCAGATTAAAAGGGAGTGTGCAGTGGAATTCCCTAGGTTCATTGTGGGACGACTAATATTTTTGATATATATTAATGTCATGGACCTGAGTATATTGGGTCTAAATTTAAAGCTTGCAGGTGACACAAAGCTGGGAAATGTAGTAAACAATAAGGAGGATTGTAACAGAATCCCAGAGGACAAAGATGGGTGAACTGGGCAGACATGTGGCAGATGAAATTTAATGCAGAGGAGTGTGAAGTAATTAATTTTGGTGGGAAGAATGAGGAATGGCAATCTAAATTAAAGGGTACAATTTTAAAGGGGGGAGCAGGAACAGAGCGAATTGAAGATATATATACACAAGCCAAGTTGAGAAGGCTGCTAAAAAAGGCATATGAAATTCTTGGCTTTATAAATAGAGGCATAGAGTACAAAAACAAGCAAGTTATGTTAAACTGTTATAAAACATAGAGTAGTCCCTGGCTGGAGTACTGTGGTCAATTCTAGGCACCATACTTTTAGACAGGTGTCAAGGCATTAGACAGGGTGCAGTGAAGATTTGCTAGAATGGTACCAGAGATGAAAGGCTTCAGTTACATGGAGAGACTAGAGAAACTAGGGTTCTTCTTTTTAGAGCAGGTTTAATGTTAAGGGGAGATTTGATACAGATGCTTAAAATCATGAAGGGTTTTGATAGAGTAAATAAGGAGAAACTGTTCCCAGTGGCAGAAGGGTCAGTAATAGAGAACATAAATCTAAGGTAAGTGCCTGAAGACCCAGAAGTGACAAAAGGAAAAAAGAATTATGTCACAAGTTATGATCTGGAATGCACTGCCTAAAGGGTGGTGGAAGCAGATTCAATAATAACTTCCAAAAGGAAATTGGAGACATACTTGAAGGAGGAGAATTTGCAGTGCTAAGGGGAAACAGCAGGTAAGTCTGACGAATTAGTTAGATCTTTCAAAAAGTCGGCATAGGCACGGTGGCGCAAATGGCCTCTTGTACTCTATCATTCTCTGATTCTACATTTGAGGGCAAACAAACCAAGTTCATGCAATCTGTCCTCCATAATTTAACCCTCTAAGCAACAGTGCCATTCTGGTCAACATGAAACTTCTTTGTTAAAGATAATAAACCCTTTTTACTATGAATACAGGTTAAAGGCCAAAGAACCATTAGATGAGGGATGGGTAGTTAGATTAACTGGTCATGATCTCATTTACAATTTGTGGGACCTTGCTATGTGCAGTAGTCACCTACATATCAACAACCACTGTACTTCGAGTTATTCATTGTAAGTCAAGTATTTTGGGTTGTCCTAAGGGTGTGATAAATTCAATTTTTTTCTTAATGCATATTAATGTGACAAATTGCTACAATAATTTTCTGCACTCTGCTACTGCTCCCTTTTCTGGTCCCTGCCTTCCTGCTTGTCAACGCCAACACTTGCTACTAACCTTGGTCTCAGCACCTCCCCTTCACCACCAGATGTTAAATACGATTTAATGAAAAAAATAATTTAAAATATACTTTTCATCATTGGATTCTTTGTCTTTATAGAAGTATGCAAAGGCAACGAGATATCTTTGTATCAAAGACAATATACATGACACCAACTGCCATAGTGAATTCTGACATGGATTGGTTTGCGGGTGCCACATTTATTATCTATCATAGTTTCCCTGAGATGGTGGTAATTGGCCATCTCCCACAGTCCTTGTGTTGATGGTGCTCCCAAAATGGTGTTAGGTAGTGAATTCCAGGACTTAGGCTCAGTGATGATGAAGGGATAATGATAAATGTTCTAATCAAGATGGTGAGAGAATTGGAAAGAAGCTTGGAGGTAATGGTGTTCTCAGTGTTGTTGCTGTTGTCATTCTTATAGATAGTTGGCACAGGGGTGGGCGGTGCTTATGAAGTAAGTTTGGTGATTTGCTGCAGTGCCTCCTGTAGACAGTACATTCTGCAATATCATAGAATTACTTTGCATATACATTTAGAAATAGGCCATTCGGCCCAATTAGTCTGTGCTGGTGTTTATACTCCACACATCTCTCCTACCATCCCATCTCCTTCAGCCTTTCAGCATATCTTTCTATTCCCTTTTCTCTTAAGTACTTATCCAGTTTCCTTTTCAAAGCATCTAAGCTATTTGCTTTAAGCACCTTCTGTGGTAATGGGTTTCACATTCTAACCACTCTCTCACTAAAGAAATTTTTCCTCATTTCCCTGTTGGATCTATTAGTAACTATCTTGTATTGATGGTCCCTCGTTTTCGGTTCTCCCACAAGTGGAATCATTTTCTCCACATCTACTTTGTTCAACTCATTCAGAACTTTTAAAAACCTCAATCAGGTCCCCTCTAAGTCTTCTCTTTTCTTCTATCATCCTCCAATCTGAATAATTACCTTTTACCCTACTGTCTGCTTTCACCTGTGATGGAGGGGATGGATATTGATGGCTGTGGCAAGGGACTGATCAAACACATTGTTTTAGCCTGGATGGAAGCTCCTTGCGTCATGTTGTGACTGAATCCATTTGGTGAGTGCTGATATTCAATCCCACACCTAACTTGAGATCTTTAGATGGTGGAGAGGTTTTGACAGTCAGACATTGAGTCACCCGAAAACTATCTTTTTTTCAAATTGGGGTCATTTAATGAACTATTTTTGAATTTCTATTTCCATTTTGAGCACTTCAAATTTTATGATGCCAAAAATAAAAAAGTTAATAATTCAACTGAATAAATAGAATGATCATAAATTATAGTTAAATTAATTGTAGAAAGCCTAAATTGTGTTCTAATGGCTCAGATCAAAGTGCATTTTGTTAATGTTCCTATTTTATTGCATGATATAAAAAGTTTGTACACAAAGGTCAATGGCAGTGCTACAGAATGATTCCCTATTCTCATGACGGTTCAAATGATCCTGTGCTCATAACGTAGCACCCGGTGATCAATAAATGTAACATTTACCAGGTTAATAGGGCTGTTAAGAAGGCATATGGTGTGTTAGCTTTTATTAGTAGGGGGATCGAGTTTCGGAGCCACGAGGTCATGATGCAGCTGTACAAAACTCTGGTGAGGCCGCACCTTGAGTATTGCGTGCAGTTCTGGTCACCGCATTATAGGAAGGATGTGGAAGCTTTGGAAAGGGTGCAGAGGAGATTTACTAGGATGTTGCCTGGTATGGAGGGAAGGTCTTACGAGGAAAGGCTGAGGGACTTGGGGTTGTTTTCGTTAGAGAGAAGGAGGAGGAGAGGTGACTTAATAGAGACATACAAGATAATCAGAGGGTTAGATAGGGTGGATAGTGAGAGTCTTTTTCCTCGGATGATGATGGCAAACACGAGGGGACATAGCTTTAAGTTGAGGGGTGAAAGATATAGGACAGATGTCAGAGGTAGTTTCTTTACGCAGAGAGTAGTAGGGGCGTGGAACGCCCTGCCTGCAACAGTAGTAGACTCGCCAACTTTAAGGGCATTTAAGTGGTCATTGGATAGACATATGGATGAAAATGGAATAGTGTAGGTCAGATGGTCGGCGCAACATCGAGGGCCGAAGGGCCTGTACTGCGCTGTAATGTTCTAATGTTCTAATTCTTCTGATTCCGCTAACACCACTATTTTAATCCTCGGGATTGACTATTATCAATACCAGCACTATGGATAGAGAAACGGAGATGGGGGGGAGATGGATTACAGACATGCAGAGAATATCTATGTACCAATTGAGTTAAATGTAAAATGCTGTCTGATGTCATATGCTGTACTGGTCAAATGCAATAAAACGTTGAAACCTTTGTGAAATTAAATATCACCTTGTTTTTTTTTAAATTTGATACTCAGTCATTCAGTTTGGCATTTCCATTTCTTGCACCAACAGATTTGTGGTTTCCCACAACAAGCCTACAAAGTATCAATTAGTACTGAATTTTAGGCAGTTTTGTTGACTTCTGCCTACAAGGGAACTGATTTAGACCGCTGAAATTAATTTACCTTACAAACTGTATGTGATTTAAGGTGGTCAAAAGTTGCCCCAATGGCTTAATGTGTATGGTACTAAGCTATACAAAAACAGCAACAGTAGCATAGTGGTCATATTACTGGATTACAGAGACCTAGACTAATGCTCTGGAGACATGAGTTAAAATCTGGGGAATTGGAGTACAATTAATAAATCTGGAATAAAAAGCTAGTTTGTCAGCTTTTTTTATTCATTCACAGGATGTGAACGTCAACAGTTAGGCCTGCATTTATTGCCCATCCCTAAGTGCCCTTGAGAAGGCGGTGGTGAGCTGCCTTCTTGAACTATTGCAGTTCAGGTGGTGTAGGTATGCCCGCAGTGCTGGTAGGAAGAGAGTTCCATGTTTTGACCTAGCAACAGTGAAGGAATGGTGATATCGTTCCAAATCAGGATGGTGTGTGGCTTGGAGGGGAACTTGCAGGTGGTGGTGTTCCCATGCATCTGCTGCACTTATCCTTCTAGCTAGCAGAGGTCACAGGTTTGGAAGATGCTGTCAAAGGAGCCTTGGTGAGTTGCTGCAGTGCATCTTGTATATGGTACACACTGCTGCCACTGTGCGCCAGTGGTGGAGGGAGTGAATGTTTCAAGTGCTGGATGGGGTGCCAATCAAGCGGGCTGCTTTATCCTGGATGGTGTCGAGCTTCTTGAGTATTGTTGGAGCTGCATCCATCCAGACAAGTGGAGAGTATTCCATCACACTCCTGACTTGTGCCTTGTAGATGGTGGACAGGCTTTGGGGAGTCAGGAAGTGAGTTATTCACCACAGAATTCCCAGCCTTCTGACCTGCTATTGTCACCACAGTATTTATATGACTGGTCCAGTTAAGTTTCTGATCAATGGTAACCCCTAGGATGTTGATGGTATCTGTATCTGTAATGATGATAATGAAACTAGAAGATTGTTGTAAAAATCCAAACGGTTCACTAATATCCTTGAGGGAAGGAAATCTGCAATTCTTATCTGGTCAGGCCTACACGTGACTCCGAATCCAGAGCAAAGTGGTTGATTCTTTACTGCCCTCTGAAATGGCCTAACAAGCCACAAACCACTACAGAAAAGTCAAATGAGAATAAAATTGGATGCATCATCTGCATCGACCTAGGCACTGGAAAAAACACACACCCTGCCCAGTCGACCCTGCAAAGTCTTCCTCGCCAACATCTGGGACCTGTGCCAAAATTGGGAGAGCTGTCCCAGACTAGTCAAGCAACAGTGTGACATACTCATACTCACCAAATCATACCTTACAGCCTATGTCCCAGACACCTCCATTACCTTCCTTGGTTATGTCCTATCACACCGGCAGGACAGACCCACCAGAGGTGACGCCATAGTGGTATACTTTTGGAAGAGAGTTGACCTGGGAGTCCTCAACATCGACTCCAGACCCCACAAAGTCTCATGGCATCAGGTCAAACATAGGCAAAGAAACCGCCTGCTGTTTACCATCTACCGCCCTCCCTCAGCTGATGAGTCATTGCTCCTCCATGTTGAACACCAGTTGGAAGGAGAACTGAGGATAGCAAGGGCACAGAAAGTAGTCTGGTTGGGGTTTTCAATGCCTGTCACCAAGAGGGGCTTGGTAGCACCACTATTGACTGAGCTGGCGGAGTTCTGAAGGACATATCTGCCAGTCTGGGCCTGCAGCAGATGGTGAAAGACCCAACAAGAGGGAAAAACCAACTTGACCTCACCCTCACTGTCGCAGATGCACCTGTCCATGACAGTATTGGTAGGAGTGATCACCCCATAGCTCTTATGGAGATGAAGTCCCGTCTTCACACTAAGGACACCATCCATTGTGGAGTCAGAACAGATCTAGAAGCTCAAAACTGGGCATCCATGAGGCACTGTGGGCCATCAGAAGCAGCAGAATTGTATTCAACCACAATCTGTAAGCTTGACTGGCAGAGTTTAAAAGTGCAGCGGGAAGGAGCGAGACCGGCAGAGTTTAAAAGTGCAGCGGCAGTGGGAAGGAGTGAGACTGAGCGAGACCGGCAGAGTTTAAATGTGCAGTGGAGGCGCGCTGGAGTTTTGAAAAAAAAAGCCAGCAAGAGAGCTGCAAGGTGATTGGTTGCTGAGTCACTGCTTTTAGGTAATAGCTCTAAATAGCTGGATAAGTATCTCAGGTAAGAAAAGTTCAAAAGTTTAAAGTTTATTTCAAATATAGTAAGTAGTTTTTTTTTAGGGAGTTCTGTAGTAACGAGGACCAGGGACAAGGGCCCGACAGTAACTGATATTATTGGACATTAAGATCTTCCAGAAGGTTTAATTTAATTTAAAGGGTGAAGTCATGGCAGGAGAGCTCAAAGTCGTGGTGTGCTCCTTGTGCTCCATTTCGGAAGCTGGGAACATTTCCAGTGCCCGGGACCAGCATGTGTGCAGGAAATGTTTCCAGCTGCAGCTCCTGGAAGCCCGGGTTTCGGAGCTGGAGTGGCAGCTGGGGAAACTGTGGAGCATCCACGAGGCGGACAGTATCGTGGATAGCACGTATAGAGAAGTGGTCACACCGCAGGCTCAGACCCCACAAGCAGGAGGGGAATGGGTGACCACCAGGCAGAGCAAGAGGACTAGGCAGGCAGTTCAGGAATCTCCTGTGGCTATTCCCCTGAAAAACAGGTATACTGATTTGGATACTGCTGGGGGGCATGGCCTCTCAGGGGAAAGCCCAATTCGTTGCACCACAGTTGGCTCTGCTGCACAGGGGAGGAGTAAAAAGTGTGGGAATACAATAGTTTTAGGGGATTCAATTGTAAGGGGAATAGATAGGCATTTCTGTGCCGCAAAAGAGACTCCAGGATGGTATGTTGCCTCCCTAGTGCTAGGGTCAAGGATGTCTCAGAGCAGTTACAGAACATTCTGAAGCGGGAGGGTGAACAGCCAGTGGTCGTGGTACACATTGGTACAAACGACATAGGTAACAAAAAAAGGATGAGGTCCTAAAAGCAGAATATAGGGAGCTAGGAAGTAAGTTGAAAAGTAGGACCTCAAAGGTAGTGATCTCAGGATTACTACCAGTGCCACGTGCTAGAGTAGAAATAGCAGGATATATCGGATGAATACGTGGCAGAAGAGATGGTGTGAGGGGGAGGGTTTTAGATTCCTGGGGCATTGGGACCGGTTCTGGGGGAGGTGGGATGAGTACAAACTGGACGGGTTACGCTCGGGCAGGACCAGGACTGATGTCCTAGGGGGAGTATTTGCTAGAGTGGTTGGGGAGGGTTTAAACTAAATTGCAGGGGGATGGGAACCTTTGCAAGGAGTCAGAGGTGGGGGTGGGGATCAAAGACAAGAACAAAAGACAGCAAGGGGAATAAGAAAAGTGATAGGCAGAGAAATCAAGGGCCTGAATCAAACAGGGCCACAGTGAAAAATAGTGGGAAGGGGACAAGTAATGTTAAAAAGACAAGCCTGAAGCTTTGTGCCTTATTGCGCGGAGCATTCGCAATAAAGTGGATGAATTAATCGCGCAAATAGATGTAAATGGGTATGATATAGTCGGGATTACGGAGACAAGACTGCAAGGTGACCAGGGATGGGAAATGAACATCCAGGGATATTCAGTATTAAGGAAGGACAGACAATAAGCAAAAGGCGGTGGAGTTGCATTGCTGGTTAAAGAGGAAATTAACGCAATAGTGAGGAAAGTTATTAGCTCTGACAATGTGGCATCTGTATGGGTAGAGCTGAGAAACACTAAGGGGCAAAAAACGTTAGTGGGGGTTGTATATAGACCCCCAAACTGGAGTGGTGATGTTGGGAATGGCATTAAACAGGAAATTAGAGATGCATGCGATAAAGGAACATCTGTAATTATGAGTGACTTTAATCTGCATATAGATTGGGCAAATCAAATTAGTAACAATACCGTAGAGGAGGAATTCTTGGAGTATATATGGGATAGTTTTCTGGACCAATACATTGAGGAACCAACTAGAGAACAGGCCATCTTATACTGGGTTGTAATACCTGTCCCTTTACCTCCTCTCTCCTCACTATCCCAGGCCCCAAACACTCCTTTCAGGTGAAGCAGCGATTTACTTGTACTTCTTTCAATGTAGTATACTGTATTCGCTGCTCACAGTGTGGTCTCCTCTACATTGGGGAGACCAAGCGCAGACTGGGTGACCGCTTTGCGGAACATCTCCGCTCAGTCCGCAAGCAGGACCCTGAGCTTCCGGTTGCTTGCCATTTCAACACTCCCCCCTGCTCTCATGCTCACATCTCTGTCCTGGGATTGCTGCAGTGTTCCAGTGAACATCAACGCAAGCTCGAGGAACAGCATCTCATCTACCGATTAGGCACACTACAGCCTGCCGGTCTGAACATTGAGTTCAATAATTTCAGAGCATGACAGCCCCCCACTTTACTTTCATTTTTAGTCATTTTTAGTTATTTTTTCTTCCTTTTTTTTTTTGGCATTCCTTTTTACATTTTTTACAATCTTTTTTTGTATTTATTTCAGTTCATCTTAGTTTGTTCAGTTTGCTCACCCACTGTTTTTTTCAGGTTGTTTTTCTTCAGGTTTGCACTGCTGATGTTCAATATTCAGTATATTCACACCTAATCTGTACTAATGCTTTGTCTTTCAACACACCATTAACATATTGTTTGCCTTTGCTCCGTGACCTTTTGGTCAGCTATGTGGCCTGGTCCAATCTGCACCTTCTCCTTTGTTATCTCTTGCCCAACCCCCACCTCACTTGTTTATAATCTGTGACTTTTCTAATATTTGTCAGTTCCGAAGAAGGGTCACTGACCCGAAACGTTAACTCTGCCTCTCTTTCCACAGATGCTGCCAGACCTGCTGAATGAATCCAGCATTTCTTGTTTTTGCATCTTATACTGGGTATTGTGTAATGAGGGAGAAGTAATTGACAATCTAGTGGTGCGAGTCCCCTTGGGGACGAGCAACCATAATATGATAGAATTCTTAATCAAGATGCAGAGTGACGTAGTTGATTCTGAGACAAGGGTCCTGAATCTTAGTCAAGGAAACTACGAAGATATGAGGCGCGAGTTGGCCATGACGGATTGGGAAACGTTACTTAAAGGGATGATGGTGGATAGGCAAACATTTAAAGAGCGCATGGATGAACTGCAACAATTGTTTATCCCTGTCTGGCGCAAAAGTAAAACAGGAAAGGGAGCCAAACCATGGCTTACAAGGGAAATTAGAGATAGCATTAGATCCAAGGAAGAGGCATATAAACTTGCCAGGAAAAACAACAGAACTGAGGATTGGGAGCAGTTTAGAATTCAGCAAAGGAGGATCAAGGGATTGATTAAGAAGGGGAAAATAGAGTATGAGAGCAAGCTTGCAGGGAACATAAAAACTGACTGTAAAAGTTTCTATAAGTATGTGAAGAGAAAAAGATTCGTGAAGACAAATGTAGGTCCCTTACAGTCAGAAACAGGGGAATTTATTATGGGAATAAAGAAATGGCTGACAAACTAAATGCATACTTTGGTTCTGTCTTCACAAAGGAGGACACAAATATCATACCAGAAATGTTGGGGAACACAGGGCTTAGTGAGAGAGAGAAACTGAAAGAAATCAGTATTAGTAAAGAAATGGTGTTGGGGAAATTGATGGGATTGAAGGCCAATAAATCCCCAGGGCCTGATGGTATGCATCCCAGAGTACTTAAGGAAGTGGCCCTCGAAATAATGGATGCATTGGTGGTCATCTTCCAAGATTCTATAGACTCTGGAACAGTTCCTACAGATTGCAGGTTAGCTAATGTAACCCCACTATCTAAAAATGGAGGTAGAGAGAAAGCAGGGAATTATAGACCAGTCAGGCTGACATAGGCAAGCACTTAGAGAACAGCAGTAGAATTGGGCAGAGTCAGCATGGATTTATGAAAGGGAAATCATGCTTGACAAATCTACTAGAATTCTTTGTGGATGTAACTAGTAGAGTTGATGAGGGGGAGCCAGTGGATGTGGTTTATTTGGACTTTCAGAAGGCTTTTGACAAAGTTCCACATAAGAGATTAGCATGTAAAATTAAAGCGCCTGGGATTGGGGGTAATGTATTGCGATGGATAGAAAATTGGTTGGCAGACAGGAAAGAAAGAGTAGGGATAAATGGATCTTTCACTGAATGGCAGGCAGTGACTAGTGGGGTACCGCAGGGATCGGTGCTAGGACCCCAGCTATTCACAATATACATTAATGATTTAGATGAGGGAAATAAATGTGATATGTCCAAATTTGCAGATGACCCAAAACTGGGTGGGAGGGTGAGTTGTGAGGAGGATGCAGAGAGGCTTCAGGGTGATTTGGACAAGTTGAGTGACTTGGCTAATGCATGGCAGATGCAGTATAATGTGGATAAATGTGAGGTTATTCACTTTGGTAGCAAAAATAGGAAGGCAGATTATTATCTGAACAGCTATAAACTGAGAGAGGGGAATATGCAACGAGACCTGGGTGCTCTCGTACACCAGTCGCTGAAGGTAAGCATGCAGGAACAACAGGCGGTAAAAAAGGCAAATGGTATTTTGGCCTTCATAGCGAGAGGATTCGAGTACAGGAGCAGGGATGTCTTCCTGCAATTATACAGGGCCTTGGTGAAACCACACCTGGAATATTGTGTGCAGTTTTGGTCTCCTTATCTGTGGAAGGATGTTCATTCTATAGAGGGACTGCAGCGAATGTTTACCAGACTGATTCGTGGGATGGTGGGACTGACGTATGAGGAGAGATTGAGTCGGTTCGGAATATATTCGTTGGAGTTCAGAAGAGTGAGGGGGGATTTCATAGAGCCCTATAAAATTCTAACAGGACTTGACAGGGTAAATGCAGGAAGGATGTTCCCGAAGGTGGGGGAGTCCAGAACCAGGGGTCATAGTCTAAGGATATGGGGTAAATCTTTCAGGACTGAGTTGAGGAGAAATGTCTTCACCCAGAGAGTGGTGAGCCTGTGGAATTCGCTACCACAAAGCAGTTGAGGCCAAAATATTGTATGTTTTCAAGAAGGAGTTGGATATAGCTCTTGGGTCTAAAGGGATCAAATGGTATGGGGTGAAAGCAGGAACAGGCTACTGAGTTGGATGATCAGCCATGATCATAATGAATGGCGGAGCAGGTTCGAAGGGCCGAATGGCCTAATCCTGCTCCTATTTTCTATGTTCCTATGTTTCATGGCCTGTCATATCCCACCTCACTCTACCATTACAATCAAGCAAGGGAACCAACCCTGGTTCAATGAGGAGTCTGGAGAGCAGCACCAGGCATCTAAAAATGTGATGGCATTCTGGTGAAGCTACAACACAGGACTGCATGCATACTAAACAGTGGCTGTAGCATGCTATAGACAGAGCTAAGCGATTCTACAACCAATTGGGTAGATCAAAGATCTGCAGTTCTGTCACATCCAGTCATCAATGGTAGTGGACAATTAAACACTTAACAGGAGGAAGGAGCTCCACAAATATCCCCATTCTCAGTGATGGCAGAGCCCAGCACATCAGTGCAAAAGACAAAACTGAAGCATTTGCAAACATCTTCAGACAGAAGTTCCAAGTGGATGATCCATCTCAGTCTCCTCCTGAGCTCCCCAGCATCACAAATGCCACTCTTTGGCCAATTTGATTCACTCCACATGATATCTAGAAATGGCTGAGTTCACAGGATACTGCAAAGGTTATGGGCCCTGACAAGAGTACTGGAGACTTGTGCTCCAGAACTAGCTGGGCCCCTCGCCGAGCTGTTCCTGTACACCTGCAATACTGACATTTACCTGACAATCTGGAAAATTGCCTATGTATGTCCTGTCTACAAAAGCAGGACAAATCCAATCCAACCAATTACTGCCCATTCAGCCTACTGTCAGTCATCAGAAGATGTTGTTGATAGTGCTATCAAATGGCACTCACTCAGAAATAACTTGCTTACCAATGCTCAGTTTGAGTTCTGCCAGGGCCACTCGGCTCCAGACCTCATTGGTCTTGGTCCAAACAAGGAAAAATGAGCTGAATTCCAGAGGTGAGATGAGAGTGACTGCCCTTGACATCAAGACAGCATTTGACTGAGTGTGGCATCAAGGAGCCCTAGCAAAACTGGAATCAATGGGATTCAGGTGAAGGGAGACTTGGAAATCTAAAGAGAAAAGTCACAGCAATAAAGCAGTGTAGCAGTTTGGGCAAAGACAAGCAGAGTGGGACAAGAAGGGACAGAGAGTTTAATGGCAATTAGTGCATCCATGAATACGGTCCGTGCAAAGAATAAAATAAAGTAAAAAATAAAATTAAAGGCTCTTTATCTGAATGCAGGAAGCATTCACAATAAGATAGATGAATTAGCAGCACGAATAGAGATAAATGGGTTTGATATAATCACTTTCAGAGACATATGTACAAGATAACCAAGGTTGGGAAATAAATATTCCAGGGTCCATATTGGGCTGAATTTTATGGGCCTCCCTAGAGATGGGAAGGGAGGTGCAGTGGACCATAAAATTGCATCGGAATGCAACAGGGAAGGGGGTGGGGGGGGGGGGGTGGGGGGGAGTGCCCATCGCCTTCCCGACAGCTTCCAATTTAGTCTGGAGCGGAGAACAGCCTTCCTGCCCTCGGCCAATTGAGACTCTAAAGTGGACAATTAATAGCCACTTAAGGGGCTCTTCCCACTTCCACCTAAATTTAATAGAAGGCAGAAGGGCCCACCGTCATGGGGAAATGCCACTCGGTAACATCTGAAGGCCTCCTAGTGGGATTGTGGGGTGGGGTGGGTATCTCCTTTCAGGCAATCCAGGGCCTCCAGAAGACCCTCCCACTGCCAGCAATTGCCACCCCCACCCCTGGGAAAACACCCCCACACTCACCAACTCCACCCCCCATCCAGTCACTGGGGCCTGCTTAAATGGCCCCGGCGACCCTGATGCCACTCACCTCTCCCGGGGTCTTCTCCAATCTTTGGTACTGCAGGGCCTCCTGCAGTACCAGCAGTCACCACAGCTCCCAGTACCGCTGCCACTACTACAGAGCTATGAGCCCTCCAATTTGCCAGCAGCTCTTGGGGGCACGAACTCATCCCTTAAACAGACTGAGTTCTCGACAGCAGGCACCCGCCTTGGAATTGCAACGGGGTCTGACGGAGGGTTGAGGTGGTGTCTCCCTCCACCTTCTGGCCCACCACTGGGACCCCCCGTCACCAGAACAAAATTCAACCCAACTTTTCAAAAAGACAGACTGAATGGAAAAGGAGGAGGAGTAATGCTGATAGTAAAGGATGACATAGGGACAGTAAAAAGGATTTTGGCTCAGAAAATCAGGAAGTAGAATCAGTATGGGTTGTAATTAGGAATAACAAGGATCAGAAAATGCTGATGGCAGTAGTTTATAGGTCTCCTAATAGCAGTTATACCGTTAGACAAAGCATTAAGCAAGAAATAATTGCAGCTTGTAGCAAAGGCAATGGAATAATCGTGGGGGAATTTAATCTTCATATTGACTGAACAAATCAAATGGGCAACGGCAGTATGGAAGTTGACTGTAGAATGCTTTTGCATCAGCTACCTAGGACAATACGTTGTGGAACCAACTAGGGACAAACCTATTTTAGATCTAGTATTGTGTAATGAGGCAGAGTTAATTAGCAATCTCATATTAAAAAATCCTCTGGGAAAAACTGATCATAATACAATTGAATTCCATATTAGGTTTGAGAATGACATACTTCCAAAACAAAAATCTTAAACAAAAGCAAAGTCAATTATATAGGTAAGAGGGGACAGCTGGTTAAGGTCAATTGGATAAATAGCCTAAAAGGTATGGTTGTAAATAAACAGCGGGAAACATTTAAAGAAATGATTCAAAATGTTCAACAAAAATACATTCCATTAAAAAAAAACTCAGTGAGAAGGATCCATCTGCAGCTTACTAGGGAAATTAAGGATAGTATTAGATTACAAGAAGAGGCTTATAATATTGTCTGAGGATTGGGAACGTTTTGGAAAGCAGCAAAGGGCGACCAAAAAGTTGATAAAAAGGGAAAATTTAGAATGAGAGTAAACTAGCCAGGAAGAAAAAGCTTTTATAAATATATAAAAAGGAGAATAGCTAAAGTAAACATTGGTCGCTTAGAGACAAAGACAGAAGAAATTGTCATAGGGAATGAGGAAATGGCGGAGATGTTGAAAAAATATTATGTCTATCTTCACAGTATAAGACATAAATTACATACCAGAAGTAAAAGGTAACCAAGGGGCTAATAAAAGAAACTTAAAGTAATTAATATCAGCAGAGAAAAAGTGTTAGAGAAAGTTAAAGGACTAAAAGCTGACAAATCCCGAAGACCTGATGGCCCACATCCTAGGGTTTTAAGAGAAGTAGCTTCAGAGATAGTAGGTGCACTAGTTATGATTTTCCAAATTCCCTAGATTCTAGAATGATCCCAGCAGATTTAAAGTTAGCAAATGTAACACAACTATTCCAGAAAGGAGGGAGAGAGAAAACAGAGGACTACAGGCCAGTTAGCCTGACATCAGTCATGGGAAAATGCTGGAATCTATTATTGAGGAAGTCATGCACTTAGAGAATCATAGTATGATCAGACAGATTCAACGCAGTTTTGCAAAAAGGAAATCATGATTGATTAGTTTATTCGAGTTTTTTGAGGATATAATTAGTAGGAGCCAGTAGACATAGTACAGCTATAGTATACTTGGATTTCCAAAAGGTTAATAAGCAACATAAGGGCTCATAGAGTTGGGGTAATATATCAGCATGGTTGAAGCACTGGTTAATTGGCAGGAAGCAGACAGTAGGGATAAATAGGGCATTTTCAAGTTGGCAGGCTGTAACTAGTGGAGTGCCACAAGTATCAGTGCTGGAGCTTCAACTATTTACAATCTGTATTACCAATTTAGCTGAAGAGACCAAGAGTAATGTATCCAAGTTTGCTGATGATACAAAGCTAGATGGGAATGTAAGCTGTGAGGCGGGCACAAAGGGGCTACAATGAAACATAGACAGGTTAAGTGAGTGAGCAACGAGGTGGCAGATGGAGTATAATGTGGGGAAATGTGAGGTTATTCAATTTAGTAGTAAGAATAGAAAAACAGATTTTTTTTAAAAAGGCATGAAACTTCTAAATGTTGATGTTCAGAGAGACTTGGGTGTACCTATATAAGGAACACAGAAAGTTAGCATGCAGGTACAGCAAGCAATTAGGAAGGCAAATGGCATATTGGCTTTTATTGCAAGGGGATTGGAGTACAAGAACATGGAGGTCTTGCTGCAATTGTACAGGGCTTTGGTAAGACCGTGCCTGGAGTACTGTGTGCAGTTTTGGCCTCCATAGCTGTGGAAGGACATACTTGCATTGGAGGCGGTACAGTGATTGGTTCCTGGGATGAGAGGGTTGTCCTATGATGAGAGGCTGAGTAAATAGGATCTATACTTTCTGCAATTTAGAAGAATGAGAGGTGACCTTATTGAAACATACATGATTCTAAAAGGGCTTGACAGGTTAGACATGCAGAAGTTGTTTCCCCTCCAACATAAGGTGAGAAATGGAGATGTTCACTGATGATTACACAATGTTCAGTACTATTCACACCTCCTCAGATACTGAAGCAGTCCGTGCCCACATACAGCAAGACCCAGACAACATTCAGGCTTGAGCTAATAAGTGGCAAGTAACATTTGCATCACACAAGTGCCAGGCAATGACCATCTCCAACAAGAGTTAATCAAACCATCTCCCTTGATGTTCAACGGCATTACCATTGGCAGATCCCCACCATCAACAGCCTGCAGGTTGCCATTGACCAGAAACTTAACTGGACCAGTCATATAACTACCGTGGATAGAAGAGCAAGTCAGAGGCTAGGAATCCTGCATCCTATGTTAGCAATCTGTTGAGATTGTAATTGTGCTGAAGTTTTTACTTTATGAGTAACTCACCTCCTGAATCTCCAAAGCCTGTCAACCATCTACAAGGCACAAGTCAGGAGTGTGATGGAATACTCTCCACTTGCCTGGATGGGTGCAGCTCCAACAACACTCAAGAAGCTCAACACCATCCAGAACGAAGCAGCCTGCTTGATCAGGACCCTATCCACCGCCTTAAACATTCAATATCTCCACCACAGGTGCACAGACAGCAGTGTGCACCATATACAGAATACACTGCAGCAACTTGCCAAGGTTACTTCGATGGCGCTTTCCAAACCCATGACCTCTTATCATCTAGAACAATAAGGGCAGCAGGCATTTGGGAACACCACCACCTGCAAGTTCCCCTCCAAGTCCACACTATCCTGATTTGGAAATATATCGCCATTCCTTCATCATTGCTGGGTCAAAATCCTGAAACTCCCTCTCTAACAGCACTGTGGTTCTAGACTCCCCAACCAGGGGAAACATCTTACCTGCATCTATCCTGTCTAACCCTTGAAGTATTTTGTAGGTTTCAATGAGATCACCTACATGTGGCACAGTGGTTAGCACCGCAGCCTCACAGCTCCAGCGACCTGGGTTCGGTTCTGGGTACTGTCTGTGCGGAGTTTGCAAGTTCTCCCTGTGACCGTGTGAGTTTCCTTTGGGTGCTCTGGTTTCCTCCCACATGCCACAGACTTGTGGGTTGATAGGTAAATTGTCCATTGTCAAAATTGCTCGTAGTGTACGTAGGTGGTAGGAGAATTGAGGGAAGATGGGGATGTGAGAGGGAAAATGGGATTAATGTAGGATTAGTATAAGTGGGTGATTAATGGTCAGCACAAACTCGGTGGGCTGAAGGGCCTGTTTTGGTGCTGTATCTCTCTATGACCTTTCATTCTTTGAAACTCTAGAGAATACAGGCCCAGTTTCCCCAATCTCTCTTCATAGGACAATCCCACCATCCTGGGAACAAATCTGGTGAACCTTCGTTGCACTCCCTCTATGGCAATAATATCCTTCCTAAGCTAAGGGGACCAAAACTGCACACAGTACTCCAGGTGTGGTCTATCCAAGGTTCTATACAACTGAAGCAAGACTTCGCTACTCCAATTCTCAAATCCTCTTGCGATAAAGGCTTACACACCATTAGCTTTCCTAACTGCTTGCTACATCTGCATGTTAGCTTTCAGGACTTATTGACGAGGACACCTAGGTCCCTTTGTACATTTACACTTTCTAATCTCTTACCATTTAAGAAATACTCTGCACATCTGTTCCTCCTACCAAAGTGGATAATCTCACATTTTTCCACATTATATTCCATCTGCCATGTTCTTGCCCATTCACTAAGTGTCCAAATCCCCTTGAAGCCGCTTTGCATCTTCCTCACAACACACATTCCCACTTAGTTTTGTATTATCTGCGAACTTGGAAATATTACATTTGGTCCCCACATCCAAATCATTGATATATATTGTGAACAGCTGGGGCCCACATATGGATCCATGTGGTTCCCCACTATTCACAGCCTGCCAACGCGAGAATTCCCATTTATTCCTACTCTCTGTTTTCTGCCTGTTAACCAATCCTTAACCCGTGCCAGTTAATTACCTTCTATCCCATGTTGTTTTAATTTTGCTAACCAACCTCTTGTGGGAGACTTCATCAAAAGCATTCTGAAAATCCAACTATACTATGTCCACCGACTCGCCTTTATCAATTTTGTTAGTTACATCCTCAAAAATCTCCAACAGATTTGTCAAACATAATTTCCCATTCATAAATCCATGTTGACTATGCCCAATCAGATCATTATTATCCAAGTGTCCATTTATCACATCCTTTAGAATAGATTCTAGCATTTTCCCTACTACTGATGTAAGGCTAACAGGTCTGTAGTTCCCTGTTTTCTCTCTTTCTCCCTTCTTAAATAGTGGGGTGACATTTGCTACTTTCCAATCTGTAGGAACCGCTCCAGACTCTATAATATTTTGGAAGGTGATCACCAATGCATCCACTATCTCCATAGCTACCTCTTTCAACACTCTGGGATGTAGAATATCAGGTCCAGGGGACTTATCAACCTTCAGCCCATTAATTTCTCCAATACAATCTTCTTACTAATAATACTAATTTCCTTCAATTCTTCTTTCTCACTAGTCGCTTGGATCTCTAATTCTGGGAGATTTTTTGTATCTTGCTCATATTCCATGAGCGAATATAAAAAAAAATTACAAAGTGTGTGCCTATATGATTCCTTGTCTGTGCTGAGTTAGCATTGGGTGGCTGAGGTAGCAGACAGGGCATTGCAATTGACTACAGTGCCTATAGATTAGCGAAAAATCAAGAGACTTTTTTTGTTATGGTTACTGTCATCCTGTGTGTGTGTGTGTGGCCGGAGGTGGGAGGCCATGAATGAGGATGGGATTGAACTTGAATCTGATGCCTTTCATGCTTGAAGAGTTTGCTGTCTTGGCTCACACATGAATAGCAACGGTAGGGTTGCCGTCATAGTGGCCATGAGGGGAAGAGGGGAGATGAGTGAAGTGCAATTATTTAATTTGTAACAGCCAGCTACAAAATGTAAAAAAAAAACAGGGGTGGAAGGTTATCAGGGGTAGGTGGAAATGTAGAGTGATCAGTTCAAGCCATGAACCTATTGAATGGTGAAGCAGGCTTGAAGGGCCGAGTGGCCTACTCCTGCTCCTAATTCGTATGTTCGTATAAAAGTAAGTAATACTACATTTTTAACAGTTAAATTTTATCTATTGATTTTATGGCATGAATTTTCATATTGAACACTGGATTTCGAAAGCTTTCGGTGCATCCATTCTCCCATTACAAGTTAAATCTAACTGTAAAATTATAAAATAATGCATGAAGCATAGATATGCAAGACATTTTCTTAATAATTGTATGATCTGAATATATGAAATAGCTCTGACCATGTTATCTTTTGTGAATATTTGGATTATATTCTAAAATATAATTGCAAGTATTTCTTTTATCCTAATCTGATAATCCTATATGAGGACATGGTCATTTCCTGTAAATGTTTTCTGTGTGGACTTCAGCACAAGGATGATTGCTTGAAGAACGAATTTCTGAGTTCATCACATGGTTTCTGAGGCCCATCGGCAATTCTGTTTCATGCTTTGCAGCTACATAATCTTATTGTTCTCATTGCCAACACAATGAATAATTAATAGTAAAATTCTTCAAACGGTTCACTCTTGAAATAGTTTATGAATCACATCTGCTGGAAGAGATGGCTTCTCATTTTATGTAGATGCTTTGGAGAGGGTGCAGAGGAGGTTCACCAGGATGTTGCCTGGTATGGAGGGCGCTAGCTATGAAGAGAGGTTGAGTGGATTAGGATTATTTTCATTCGAAAGACGGAGGTTGAGGGGGGACCTGATTGAGGTGTACAAAATCATGAGAGGTATAGACAGGGTGGATAGCAAGAAGCTTTTTCCCAAAGTGGGGGATTCAATTACTAGGGGTCACGAGTTCAAAGTGAGAGGGGAAAAGTTTAGGGGGGATATGCGTGGAAAGTTCTTTACGCAGAGGGTGGTGGGTGCCTGGAACGCGTTGCCAGCGGAGGTGGTAGACGCGGGCACGATAGCGTCTTTTAAGATGTATCTAGACAGATACATGAATGGGCAGGAAGCAAAGAGATACAGACCCTTAGAAAATAGGCGACAGGTTTAGATAGAGGATCTGGATCGGCGCAGGCTTGGAGGGCCGAAGGGCCTGTTCCTGTGCTGTAATTTTCTTTGTTCTTTGTTCTTTAATGTATTGTTACACTCTTAAAGGGATACTGTCTTCATGAAAAGGTGCTCGGCACATATGTTGTTGAGAAAGAGACAGAACTATCCACCATTTTATTCAGCAATGTATTTCAAAGCAACTTACTTCCCGGTGACTTTTAAATTATCCTGTGGGATAATCAGAGATATTGGCCGGAATTTTACTTTTGTCGGAGGGGAGCCGTCCACCGACTGATAAGTAGGTGGCGATCCCATTTCCGCCTGGCCTTGGGATCTGGATCGCATTTTAAGGTCCCCAGTCCCTTAATTGGTCTGAGGCAAGACTTCCACCTCATTAAGGCAGGAAGTCCCGCCTAATGGAGCTGCCGGCCAATCAGCGGGCCGGCAGCTCTTAGTCCCAGCAGCGCCACCGGGAGTGGTGGCCACTGCTGGGACTGCAACCCAGCTTCAAGAAGAAGAGAAAAGATGGTTCCTAGAAAAGGTAAGTTTTTGAGCCCTCACCGGGGTGATTGGTCAGGCCCCAGTGATGCAAAGAGGGTCGAATGGGGATGGGGGGTGTGTTGGGGGTGGTTGGGGTATCGGGGGCGGCCCTCCATCGGGCACAGGGTGCCTAATCATGAGGTCGTCCCTCCCCAGGGCGTCAGAAAACCGCCCGCTTTTGTCAGCCGGCTTTTCTCAAGCCTGAGCCACCCATCCGGCCAAGGGTAAAACCCCTGTAGCGGTGGGCAGAGACCCTTCAGTGGTCGTTAACTGGCCACTTAAGGGCCTTGATTGGTCTGGAGTGGGTGGGCTGGTTTTCACTGCCCCGCGAAAAATTGGATAAGAGGCAGGAGCGGATAGGGAAGGGTCCCCTGAGCTTCCCACTCCATTTTACACCATCCACCACCACCACCTCCCCCCGCCCGCCACCAACCTGATGTTTGGGGGGGTGGTCATAAAATTCCGGCCTTTGGAAAGAATTTTAACCCTCAAGATGGGTGGGAGCAGGGGCGAGGAGAAAGGAATGGGTTAAAAAAAGACAACTGAAACCTGACCCCATTTTAACAGAGGTGAGTTCAGGGGCAGGCAACTAACATGCTTATCAGAGACAGGACCTGAATTTAAATATTGTAATGAGGCTGCCAGCCTCACATTTTACCTTCAGTTTATGTTTTATGCTGGTCGGCCACCCCTTTTCCCTGATGTCAAACCTCCTCCCCTGATGTCCGCATCTATTCTGAGGGAAGACTCCCACTTCAGAATGTCTTAACCCCTCCCCACTGTCCGGTGACTGATTGTCATCTCAATGGCAGACTCTGTCCCCATGTCACATCTCTGGCTGCCACCTATAGCCACAGAGCTGTCTGCTCCACAGCCAGCTAACCTCTCAATCTGACTGGCTGGAGCTGGGAAACAGAGCGGGAAAAATTCATCAGGTCCTGACATTAAATTCCCACCTCGGATTTAATTTATTTATTTCAAATGTGTTAATATCTCCATTAAAGTAGCAAAAGCAGGAATTTCAGATGAAAGCACTAAGTATCTGCACACTACTAACCCACCGTATAATTTCAAGGCAAATTATACCTTTTGGTGAATACTTCTCATGAAGATGATGCTGTCACCAAACTTTGATCCCTGATAATGTGCTGATGAGCTCATCACAGCCAGAGCAGCAGTGAGAGCATTATGTTTCAGGGTCAGCATCCCATAATACAGAAGGGAAAATCCTCTGACCCTTAGTAGAAAATGTGTGGTTGTTGGTGCGGGACTGTATTAAATTTGGTGTCAGTGGTCAATACTCTACCAACATTCACATTTCAAATTCACACATGAAGAATGACCGCTTG
Organism: Heterodontus francisci; assembly: GCF_036365525.1. Taxonomy (NCBI): domain Eukaryota; kingdom Metazoa; phylum Chordata; class Chondrichthyes; order Heterodontiformes; family Heterodontidae; genus Heterodontus; species Heterodontus francisci. The sequence goes on along the minus strand of NC_090376.1, from coordinate 30,578,627 downwards.
GGATGGGTGAACAGGAGAGGCAATATAATCAGGACTTATTATCTTATTCAACCTGCATAAAAAATTATTAATGTAGTGAGAAGCTGCTCAGTATTTCTCCATATGATGTCAAACCCAAGTGGTGTCAGATAGTCCGACACTTACACTGCAGTATCACACAGAATAGAATCATAGAAAGTTTAAGGCACAGGAAGAGGCCACTTGGCCCATCGAGTCAGTGCCGGCTGAAAAACGATCCACCAATTCTAATCCCACCTTCCAGCATTAGGTCCGTAGCCCTGCAGATTACAGCATTTGAGGTACATATCCAGAACCCTTTTAAATGAGTTGAGGGTCTCTGCCTCAACCACCCTTTCAGGCAGTGCAGTCTGGGTGAACAAGTTTTTCCTCATCTCCCCTCTAATTTTTCTACCAATCACTTTAAATCTATGCCCCCTTCGTCACTGACCTCTCTGCTAAAGTGAATAGACCCTTCACCTCCACTCTATCCAGGCCCCTCAAAATTTTGTACATTTCAATCAGATCTCCCCCGCCCCCGCCCCCGCCCCCACAGCCTATCTAATCTTTCCTCGTAGCTGCATTTTTCCAATCCTGGCAACGTCCTCGTAAATCTCCTCTGTACCCTGTCTAGTGCAATTACATCCTTTCTGTAATGAGATGACCAGAACTGCACATAGTACTCAAGTTGTGGCCAAACCAATGAGTTATACAGTTCCAGCATAACTTCCCTGCTCTTGTATTCTATACCTCGGCTAATAAAGCATCATTAGCAAACTTTTCTTTGGCTCACATGCAGCATTCTATCATTTGTAACTGGATCATTGCTCGTAATGAAAGGATTAAATGCCATTATTTCTAGTCACAAGTTTTGTGAGCAAAACATGAAGCTTGGCACAAGCATCATCTCTTAAGTTTGCATTTTCCATTAAACAAAGTTCAGAGGAACATTTTACTTCTTGGGTAACCTACTGAAGAAGCATTCTCATTTTGCAGCTTTTGTGATCTTCTTGGTAGATTGTAGTAACATATTTACTTAATAAACTTGTGATTAGGCACAAGACCTCTGTTAACCTTTAGCTTGGCATTCATGTGTAAGAATCACATTGCCCCCGGTTAAAAGTTTGGAACATTCCAACCTTCAAAATTCCCCACTGCCTCATTGATGGCACTATCCATATTTTGTTTTCTAAGGAAATTATTCCTTTGTCCATTTTCATTCAAATTATCAGAACTACAGATAGTTTGCTGAAACAATAATAGGGATTCTTCGCATTAAAAAAAAGTAATTTGAGATCCCACAATGCAGAAGAGACATGAGTCAAGCAGATATTTCTCCCATTGTAAACTTTTAAATATTTCAGCATCTGGGTGTTTCAATGTATTTTTTTGAACCTTTTCGTTAATTTAAATGATTATAGAAAACAAACTAGAATGCTAAACGGTGAATGACACTCTCTGACACCCTACTCCATGACTAGTGTCCTGACTATTGAGATCCCAGATATAAAAACAAGAAATGCTGGAACCACTCAGCGGGTCTGGCAGCATCTGTGAAAAGAGAAGCAGAGTTAACGTTTCGGGTCACTGACCCGAAACGTTAACTCTGCTTCTCTTTTCACAGATGCTGCCAGACCCGCTGAGTGGTTCCAGCATTTCTTGTTTTTATTTCAGATTTCCAGCATCCGCAGTATTTTGCTTTTATTGAGATCCCAGGTTTCTTGCCCACTGTCCAGTGGCTGGAAAACTCCCCTTCGCTTTGACCGTAAGGAATGACATATGATTTAAAAAAAGTAGCCCTTTCCTCCGGCCCACAAGGGTGTCTCAGGACTGCGATTTTTAAAAAAGATCTAATGATTCTTACATTCAATGAATTAAAAGGGAAGGTTTCAGGGCGAGTGAAGGCGGTGATGAGATTTGAGTGAACGCACATGATCCTCATCCCGTGATCCCAGGAGTGAAGTGGTTCAAAATCTCTCTCTCTCTCTCGCTGCTAGTCTTCAGCTATGGCTTCTCCCCGTTTAGAAACGTTTTGTTGTCCCACTCGGGATGCAGCTACCGATTTTGTGCTGGGTTTCCAGTCTGTCTTCTTTAACGCCATCTGTATCGTTAGCGCCAGTCTGAGTCTCATTGGTACTCTCGTCCAGGTCTTACCAAAGAGACTTGGCTACTGCAGATTCAGCCAGGATCCGCTGCATAATCCTTCAGCATCCTCTAGGATCCTGCTCATTATCAGTATCTGTGATATTCTAGGCTGCATAGGTAGGTGACACAACACTTTTTAATTGTTGAATGAAGTATTATATTTATATTATTGCCTAATGACCACAGTAGTGTATTCCGAGTTGTATGAATGTATTGCTGCGCATTTCGTAATGTTCAGGCAGTGAGTTATGTAAAATGCCTTCAACAATTGGGGTCGGGTTGTACAAAAAACAAAATGCTGCAGCTGCTGGAAATCTGGAATAAAATAAATGCTGCAAAGACTCGGCAGGCCAGATGGTATCTTATGGAGAGTATGGGGTAGATTTTAACTTGGAGAGGGGGATGTGCAGGGTGGAAGGAAATTTCTCTTCCCCCCCCCCCCCCCCCCTCTTCATCAGCTTTCCCCCCCCCCCTCTTCATCAGCTTTCCCCCCCCCCCTCTTCATCAGCTTTCCCCCCCCCCCTCTTCATCAGCTTTCCCCCCCCCCCTCTTCATCAGCTTTCCCCCCCCCCCTCTTCATCAGCTTTCCCCCCCCCCCTCTTCATCAGCTTTCCCCCCCCCCCCTCTTCATCAGCTTTCCCCCCCCCCTCTTCATCAGCTTTCCCCCCCCCCTCTTCATCAGCTTTCCCCCCCCCCCTCTTCATCAGCTTTCCCCCCCCCCCTCTTCATCAGCTTTCCCCCCCCCCCTCTTCATCAGCTTTCCCCCCCCCCCTCTTCATCAGCTTTCCCCCCCCCCCCTCTTCATCAGCTTTCCCCCCCCCCCTCTTCATCAGCTTTCCCCCCCCCCTCTTCATCAGCTTTCCCCCCCCCCTCTTCATCAGCTTTCCCCCCCCCCTCTTCATCAGCTTTCCCCCCCCCCTCTTCATCAGCTTTCCCCCCCCCCTCTTCATCAGCTTCCCCCCCCCCTCTTCATCAGCTTTCCCCCCCCCTCTTCATCAGCTTTCCCCCCCCCTCTTCATCAGCTTTCCCCCCCCCCTCTTCATCAGCTTTCCCCCCCCCCTCTTCATCAGCTTTCCCCCCCCCCTCTTCATCAGCTTTCCCCCCCCCCCCTCTTCATCAGCTTTCCCCCCCCCCCTCTTCATCAGCTTTCCCCCCCCCCCTCTTCATCAGCTTTCCCCCCCCCCCTCTTCATCAGCTTTCCCCCCCCCCCTCTTCATCAGCTTTCCCCCCCCCCCTCTTCATCAGCTTTCCCCCCCCCCCTCTTCATCAGCTTTCCCCCCCCCCCTCTTCATCAGCTTTCCCCCCCCCCCTCTTCATCAGCTTTCCCCCCCCCTCTTCATCAGCTTCACCCCTCCACCCCTCCCCGCCTGATGTCAGTTGTCAACCCTCTAGGATTGGTCTTGAGTCTCCAGAATTAAAAAAATATCTCCAGGACACTGCTGTGAGCAATCCAGGGGAAAAAGTTATAGCATGAATAAAATTAATTTTTTTCACTTTCTTTGACAACTTTGTTTATTATTTATAGAACTATTAGAGATGGGGGTAGGGAAAGAAAAAGGCTGTTTGACTGATGGTCAAGAATCATCCAATTGAATAATTGACTCTTTTTACTTCCTAATGGGTGTGAAAAGATGATGCATCATGAGGATTGATATTTTGGATGACCAATGGTGAGAGCCAAAGGGCAGAGTAGTGAGCCAAGTGTTGTGATGTAACTCCTGGAGTATATTCAACCAGAGTTGGAAGCCATAGTCAGGAATGCAGCACAAACCATCATTATTAGTGAAAGTAAATGTGGGCCCAGTAGAGGTAGGTGAAATTATAATAGGGTATAAGAAAATAAGAGACATTAAACTATTACTTTGTATCTGTCTTCACGTAGAAGACACAAAAAGCATTCTGGAAATAATTGGGAATCAAGGATTGAGCGAGAATGAGGAGCTGAAGAATGGACTTAGGAGAGCTAGAAGGGGACATGAAAAAATCTTGGCGGGTAGGATTAGGGAAAATCCCAAGGCGTTCTACGCTTATGTGAGGAACAAGAGGATGGCCAGAGTGAGGGTAGGGCCGATCAGGGATAGTGGAGGGAACTTGTGCCTGGAGTCGGAGGAGGTAGGAGAGGTCCTAAATGAATACTTTGCTTCAGTATTCACTAGTGAGAGGGACCTGGTCGTTTGTGAGGACAGCGTGAAACAGGCTGATATGCTCGAATAGGTTGATGTTAAGAGGGAGGATGTGCTGGAAATTTTGAAAGACATGAGGACAGATAAGTCCCCGGGGCCAGACGGGATATACCCAAGGATATTACGGGAAGCGAGGGAAGAGATTGCCGCGCCTTTAGCGATGATCTTTGCGTCCTCACTGTCCACTGGAGTAGTACCAGATGATTGGAGGGTGGCAAATGTTATTCCCTTGTTCAAGAAAGGGAATAGGGATAACCCTGGGAATTATAGACCAGTCAGTCTTACGTCGGTAGTGGGCAAATTATTGGAGAGGATTCTGAGAGACAGGATTTATGATTATTTGGAAAAGCATGGTTTGATTAGAGACAGTCAGCATGGCTTTGTGAGGGGCAGGTCATACCTCACAAGCCTTATTGAATTCTTTGAAGATGTGACAAAACACGTTGATGAAGGAAGAGCAGTGGATGTGGTGTATATGGATTTTAGCAAGGCGTTTGATAAGGTTCCCCATGGTAGGCTCATTCAGAAAGTAAGGAGGCATGGGATACAGGGAAATTTGGCTGTCTGGATACAGAATTGGCTGGCCCATAGAAGAAGAGGGTGGTAGTAGATGGAAAGTATTCAGCCTGGAGCTCGGTGACCAGTGGTGTTCCGCAGGGATCTGTTCTGGGACCTCTGCTCTTTGTGATTTTTATAAATGACTTGGATGAGGAAGTGGAAGGCTGGGTTAGCAAGTTTGCCGATGACACAAAGGTTGCTGGAGTTGTGGATAGTGTGGAAGGCTGTTGTAGGTTGCAACGGGACATTGACAGGATGCAGAGATGGGCTGAGAAGTGGCAGATGGAGTTCAACCTGGAAAAGTGTGAAGTGATTCATTTTGGAAGGTCGAATTTTAATGCAGAATACAGGCTTAAAGACAGGATTCTTGGTAGTGTGGAGGAACAGAGGGATCTTGGGGTCCATGTCCATAGATCCCTCAAAGTTGCCACCCAAGTTGATAGGGTTGTTAAGAAGGCATATGGTATGTTGGCTTTCATTAACAGGGGGATTGAGTTTAAGAGCCGCGAGGTTATGCTGCAGCTCTATAAAGCCCTGGTTAGACCACACTTGGAATATTGTGTTCAGTTCTGGTCGCCTCATTATAGGAAGGATGTGGAAGCTTCAGAGAGGGTGCAGAGGAGATTTACCAGGATGCTGCCTGGACTGGAGGGCATGTCTTACGAAGAAAGGTTGAGGGAGCTAGGGCTTTTCTCATTGGAGTGAAGAAGGATGAGAGGTGACTTGATAGAGGGGTACAAGATGATGAGAGGCATAGATAGAGTGGATAGCCAGAGACCTTTTCCCAGGGTGGAAAGGGCTATCACCAGGGGGCATAATTTTAAGGTGATTGGAGGAAGGTTTCAGGGAGATGTCAGAGGTAGGTTCTTTACACAGAGAGTGGTGGGTGTGTGGAATGCACTGCCGGCGGTGGTAGTAGAAGCAGATACATTAGGGACATTTAAGCGACTCTTGGATAGGTACATGGATGATAGTAGTATGAAGGGTATGTAGGTAGTTTGATCCTAGAGTAGGTTAAAGGTTCGGCACAACATCGTGGGCCGAAGGGCCTGTGCTGTACTGTTCTATGTTCTATGTTCTATCAGTATAAGTAAAGAAATAGTCCCATTAATTTCTCCAGTACTAAGTATTGATAAATCCCCTGGACCTGATGTCCTCATGTCCTGTACCCTGGGTTTTTAAAAGCTGTAGCTGCAGAGATAGTGGAAGCTTTGGTTTTGATCTTCCAGAACAATTCCCAGGGACTAGAAGGTAGCAAACATAACCCTGCTATTCAAGAAAGGAGGAAGAGAGAGAACTGGGAACTATAGGCCAGTTAGCCTAACATCAGTAGTAGACAAATGCTAGAATCTATTATTCGGGACATGGTAACAGGGCACTTAGAAAATGTGATTAAGCAGAGCCAACATGGATTTATGAAAAGGAAAGCTTGTTTAACAAATCTGTATTTTTTGAGAGTAACTAGTAGATGGATAAGGGGGAACAAGTGGATGTCGTGTATTTGGATTTTCAAAAAGCACTTGATAAGGTGCCACAAAAATAAGGTTATTACACAAAATTAGGACTCGTGGGATTCAAGGTAATATATTAGCATGGACTGAAGGTTAGTTAATGGACAGAAACAGAGAGTAGGAATAAATGGGACATTTTTGGGTTGGCACACTAATTAGGGTTTATGTTTGGCAATGCAAGAAGTACGTGTGAAACAGCACAAGTTACAAGTGCTTTCAATTTAAATTTTTTTTAATATCAAGACTTTAAATGAAATCTACTTCAAAATAATTTCTCATTGGCGATAATTTGATTTATTTAGATGAGTTGCCATCAAAGGCTGTTGATTAAAATGCAGCAAAGAGCCTTTTCTGCATGTACAACACAATGCATAACTCTGCATATTGGTTTATAATTCAATATTGCTATATTATGAAAAATAAGTACAAACTATACACGGCGAAGACTATTTTCAACTGTGCACAAGATAAATGAAAGTTTTAAGAAAAACCTTGTGCTATTAAGTAAGATTGGCTAAGTTGCAAAGAGTTCAGGGAAGAAAATAGATGTTGGCCAATAAATATATATACACTTGTTAATATAGGAATTATAACTGTTCTTTCTTGATGCACTGGAATTAGCACTTACTGTAGTTCTTTAGATACCCCCGTTTCTGTGCACACTGAGTACAGGAATGAAAACGGCTTCTTGGATGAGTGTAAATAAAGCTGATGTTCTTCTTTCATTCTATTGACTCTAATGGAAGGAAACTGATGGTGAACATAAAACAAAGGACAGTAAAAGACCAGTTGGTCCATCAAGCCATCCTATACTATCATGCTGCAACACCTGCACCTCACCAAGCAGCCATGCAATCTTCTGGGCGAGGTAGGGGCGAAAAAAAAGAGCAATTTAAATAAATAAATAAATAAAATCCCTAGACCAATTTAACGGTGGAAAAAAACTCTGGGAAATATCTCTTTCAGCCCTGAAAGTGATCAAGATATCCCCAGTACTTTATATTTGTGGAAGGGTTGGCTCCAATCAGGAGCTCATAGAATCATTACCGCACCACACAAGGAGGCCATTCGGTCTGTTGAGTCCATGCTGGCCCTCTGCAAGAACAATTTAATTAGTCCCACTCCCCTACCCTTTCCCCGTAACCCTGTATTTCTTTTTCTCTTCAGGTGCTTGTTCATTTCCCTATTGAAAGTCACATATCAATTTGCCTTCACCTCCCTCTCGGGCAGTCCATTCCAGATCCTAATCATTTGCTATGTATTTTAAAAAAATCTTTTCCTCATGTTGCCTTTTGGTTCTTTTGCCAATCACCTTAAATCTGTGGCTTCTGATTTTCGACCTTTCTGCCGATGGGAACAATTTCTTTCTTTCTTTCTTCTCTGTCTAAACCCCTCATGATGTTGAACATCTCTATCAAATCTCTTCTCGGCCTTCTCTTTAAAAAGAACAATCCCAGTCTCTCCAATCTATCCATGTAACTGAAGTCCCTTATCCTCAGAACCATTGTCGTAAATTTTTTCTGCACCCTCTTTAAAGCCCTCACATCCTTCTTAAAGTGTGTGGCTCAGAATTGGGCACAGTATGCCAGCTGAGGCCAAAAAAAGGGATAAGGAATAAAGGTAATGAAGAAGGAGGAGGATTGTCTGGAGCATAAACACTGGTGTGAGCCTGTTGAGCCAACTGGCCTTTTCTATCCTATAACTACAATATAAACAGATGATCGCAAGCTCAGTTCCTGCTCTGTGCTGAGACAGCTCCGTGTTCTACAATTGTCACTGTCTAACCTTTGACCTCAGCACGCCTGGTCTCTGGAGAAAGCAGAAATCAGCTGGTCTTCATTCTTCAGTTAATTTTTAAAACTGCATGCAGGACAGATTAATGCTCAAGTGTTTTGCATTGAATCTCTCATCTGCTCTTTAAAATCCCCATTGCCTATGAACCTCCTAGCCATACCCTGTGTTTCTCCATGAGATATTTTCCCTTCTTTCTACCCTCAGTCTCTGCGCTGAGCATTCTAACTACTTTTATCCAGCAAATTCACACACTTTAAGAACCAGCAGTGTTCTTTGGGTAAAGATCTTTCTGTGAAAAGAAATGCCTCCTGAGATCTTACTTAGTTCTTTATATGGTTTGCACTCAAGTTGTCCCCAGCCTTCCCAACCTGTCTAACTATAGTTCTGTTTGGATTCTTTCACACTGTTCAGAGGTGATGTTGCATTGATAACAGGTTTTTTTATTTGATATAAGTAAGACTTAATACATTACAGTATTTGAGAGCAGCAGTTTAAAAGGAATTGAGAATTACATTACTCCATTGATCTTTGGGTAGGACTTTGACTCCTGTTCCACGGACTTTCTGCAATGTTTTTGCGCTCTCAACATCTACACTGATCAGCCCAAACGTCCACGTAGGGGAATTTATCCAATCATGTTTTTTCCCATGCACCCTTTCCCAACGTACCCAGCCAATCATATTGACGATTCATGTATGTCCAGGCACAGATGATGCCTAGGCACTTCTTATCGCTTTTCAGTCTCATCACAAGCTTCTATTGTCTCTGGGTTAATGGATCATCCTGCAGACCTTGAAACTAATGGCTTGACTGACTGACTGACTGTTTTAAAGCTTTACATTGTCCTTTTTTACTTATTTAATTAGAGGAATGAATGTAGCCACTCTACTCGAATCTCCTAGCCCTCCCAACCTATACAACTCAAATAGTCCATCCACGTGGACCAAATCTTATCCTTTTATTTTTCTCTTAAAGGATGATTTTTACACAACAATTTGTTATAGTCTGGAATTCACTGCCTGAATGGATGGTGAAAGTAGATCCATAGTAACCTTTGTCATGAAAATGTGCTAGGTTGAATGATTTTGTTTTTTTCATCTACTGGCTTGAAACTTGAATATTAAACTGGTGACACCGATCATTGCTCACTGTGCTTAATTACTTAAGCCTGAGGATGGTGCTAGTGGGTAGAGAAGTTTCTGGAAAGGACAGACCGAGATCCCCTCGAAGGAAATCAGCTGCATTGCTGCCTCCTGGAGAACCGCCAAATCACCGTCCACATCCTCGAACCGGAAGCCTCTGGACCACTAAAGGAAAGTTGCACAACCACCAAATTCAGTCTGAAGCTAGCCCAGTCACCAACTTCCACAGACTGTATACCTCTTTTATTTCTCTGGACTCTAATTTGACCAATCTATCCTTACCCACTGTAACGATTTGTGTGTGTGTTTAAGTTGGAGCATATTTTATTTTACTTATCAGTTTAAGTACAATAAAGCTAGCCCCTTTCTTTGTTAAACTTAAGGAAACAGCATCTAAACAGTTAAACACTCATTGAATTGGCAAGTATATCCACTGCAAAAAGAAATAAACCTGTTGCGGTCAAACAAAGAGAGGGAAAAGAGTGGAGTCCTATGACCCCTCCTCACCTGATTGTAACACTTTCAAAAGGGAATTGGATATATAGTTGAATGGAAAAGTTTGCAGCCCTCTGCAGAAAGAGCAGGGGGGTGGGGCTAACTGGATAACACTTTCAAAGAGTTGAAACAATGGGTTAAATGGCCTCCTGTGCTGTATAATTCTAATCTCCTTAAACTCTACATTTTTCGAGAAATAAAGCCCTAGCTCTCTGAGCCTATCATGGCCCTTTTAAGCTAGCAATGAATGTAATGATCCCTCTCTGAACCTTTTCCAGAGGCCCCACATTATCCATTGTGTGATGGGGACCAAAATCAAACAGAGTATTCTAAATGAGGCCTCACCGAGATTTACAGAAGGGCAGTGCAGACTTTTAGTTTTGTATTTAATCATCCTGGCAAAACATGCTTTTGCAATAGCTTTGTGGTACTGATTGTGAACTTTCAAACAAACATTGGGTTATTCTGAAATTAAAGAATTTTTAAAAATCAATGTCTACAATGTCAATCAGGCTACTTACATGATGTTTGAGTACATTTAACTGAAGCTAAAATAGTAGGAAAACAAAAGTAAGATCTAAAGTATTCTACCTATTGTAATGATGTTTATCTACTTGATCTTCACTTGGCTCGATATTTATTGCACAGTCACATTTATACTGGTGCTGTTTTAGTTCAGATTCCAGGAAACGAACATTTTGTGAACAGACTCCCAGTCACTTATAGCTTGACAAGAAAAAAAACTGGGTCCGCGAGTTTGATGTTTGGGATAAGGAAGCCGGTTTTAGTTGCGTAAATGGAGAGAGGTGGTTAATAGATACCCATCTTCTAGAATGCAAACTGAAGCTGAGGCAGTGTTAAAGCAGCATCACTTAATTTTATTCATTCATGGGATCTGGGTGTTACTAGCTAGGCCAGCATTTATTGCCCATCCCTGATTGCCCTTGAGAAGGTGGTGCTGAGCCGCTGCCTTGAACTGCTGCAGTCCTTGGGGTGTATTTACACCAACAGTGTTGTTAGGAAGGGAGTTCCAGGATTTTGACCCAGCAACAGTGAAGGCAATATAGTTCCAAGTCAGGATGGTGTATGGCTTGGAGGGAAACTTGTAGGTGGTGATCCCATGTATCTGCTGCCCTTGTCCTTCTAGGTGGTGGAGGTCGTGGGTTTGGAAGGTGCCGTTGAAGGAGCCTTGATGCATTGCTGCAGTGCAATTTCTAGATGGTACACACTGCTGCCACTGTGCTTTGGTGGTGAAAAGAGTGAATGTTGAAGGTGGCAGATGGGGTGCCAATCAAGAGGGCTGCTTTGTGCTGGATGGTGTCGAGCTTCTTGAGTGTCGGAGCTGCACCCATCTAGGCAAGTGGAGAGTGTTCCATCACACTCCTGGTTTGTGCCTTGTAGATGGTGGACAGGCAATGGGGAGACAGGAGATGAGTTACTTGTTGCAGAATTCCCAGTCAGAGACTTGCTTTTGTTGCCACAGTATTTATGTGGCTGCTCCAGTTCAGTTTCTGGTCAATGGTAACCCCCAGGCTGTTGCTAGTGGGATATTCAGTGATGGTAATGCCATTGAACATCAATGGGAGGTGGTTAGATTCTCTCCTCTTTGAGATGGTCATTGCCCGGCACTTGTGTGGCGCGAATGTTACCTGCTGCTTATCAGTCCAAGCCTGTATACAGAATACTGCAGGCTGTGCATTTATGAGCCCTGACTGTAGAATGGACTCAAATTAGTTTCTATCTAATTACTATAAGTGGATAATTTTATTGGGATGTGGGCGTCACAGGCAAGGCCAGCATTTATTGACTATCTCTAATCACATTCTTGAATACAACTGAGTGGCTTGCTCGGCCACTTCAGGGGGCAGTTAAAGGCCAACAGCATTGGTGTGGGTCCGGAGTCGCACATGGGACAGACTAGGTAAGGACTGCAGATTTCTTTCCTTAACAGACATTGGTGAATCAGATGAATTTTTACACCATCCTGACAGCATTGTTATACAATCATGTTTGTTGTTCCTGGTGCCCAGCACTGTTCATAAATAAATGACAGAATTACATTACATCACATCACCCTGTCAACAATCCAGTAGCTTCATGGTCATCATTACTGATACTAGCATTTTATTCCACATTAATTAACTGAATTAAATTCCCAGTTGTGTGGTGGGATTTGAACTCCTGTCTCTGTCCAGTGACATAAGCACTATGCTACCATACCTACTGAGCTTCTAGGATCAGACATACATAATAATCCCAGGACACTAATTCTAGTCTGTATTGTACAGTATTGTTGCATCCATGGACTGGTAGTATCTCTTGGGTAATAAAGACAGTTAGTGAGAAGAGCAATAAATTCAGACAAGTACAGCAAGTAGTGATGTTCTACATTTAAAAATAAGGTTCAGTTTCAGGGCGGAGTAGATGGTGTTTTGCTGTATATGAGTTATTATGTGAGACTCTGCTGCATGCACAGGAGTTAGGAGGCACCAGATTAACACATGATCTCCTGGGCACTACTGCCAGCAAACTGGTATGGAAATTGGGAGTAGAGTTTGCGAGTGTTGCACATGTGATGTGCCTACTTCCTGGTTCTTGGAATGTGGGAAGCATGGCAGCTTCTGGTGCCAAAAATTTCCCACTTCCCGGCGGCGGGTGCAGAAAATGGCGGTAATCCCCCACGGGCCCTGCGATTCTGCAGGTGGCCACTTTACATATTCACATGGCGGGGGTGGCATTGACAACACAGTTCACGGCATCACTGATGCGAAAGCAGGCGGTGGTGCCATTTTTAAAAGTTCAACAAAGTACAGAGTTCACCCCTTTCCCCCTTCCCTAATATACAAAGTGCAGAGTTCACCCCTTCACAACAGGCATTATGGTCGGCATGGACGCGGTGGGCCGAAGGGCCTGTTTCTATGCTGTATGACTCTATGACAACCTTTGTGGTGCCAGCTTTCCCTGGACGGGAAAGTGAAGGCACGTGAGTCGGCTGCTCGTCGCGTTGATGATCGGGAACTGAAGGTAAGATCGCTGCAGTTTATATTTTAATTCATGCAAATATTTAAATATACTAAGTCGGGGCCCATCACAAAGCAGTGGAGGAGCTGCCACGGAACTTTCCCACCACTGGGAAGATTGGGCCCATCAATCCCGGCGTCGAGTTCCCTGGCGCTCACTGGCGCTCTGATTTTCCACTCCCGCCCCCCCCCCCCCCCACCAGCCACAGAAGTCAGATGGTCTCATGAAAAGCACTGTGGTGCTACAATGATCTGGATTTCTTTATTTTTCTTCCTCATCCTTTTCTGGTGTGAAGTAAAAGTGGAAATAATTTCCTTGGGAGAAATATAGAAAATGCTGGAAATACTCTGCAGGCCAGGCAGCACCTTTTGGAGGGAGAAAGAGCACCAGCGTTTCAGGTCAATGACCTTGCATCAGAACTGGAAAAGGTTAAAGATGTAACGGTTTTAAAGCCAGTACAGAGGCAGGGAAAAGGGGTGTTGAGTAGGTAAGAACAAAAGGGAAAGTCTCTGATAGGGTGGAAGGCAGGAGTGATTAAATGACAAAAGGGAGTGGTAAGGGAACATCCAAACAAACAAAAGGTGGATCGAGAGGAGCTGTACATGGCAACAGCAGAATCCTAACCAGCACCTGCTGTCAGGGAAAAAATGGGAGCAGTGGTTCTGACTTGAAATTGTTGAACTCTGTGTTGAGTACGGGAGGTGTTCACTCTGTTTCTCTCTCCACAGATGCTGCCTGACCGGCTGAGTACTTCCAGCATCTTTGTTATTTGTCAGATTTCCAGCATTTTCCATATTTTGCATTTGTTTAGTGTCCATAACACTAAGGAAGTCATTATCCATTGTTCGCTGTGGGACCATCTTCATAATGCAGACTTCAGCGATTTGAGAAAAAAAGACTTGCATTTCTTCAGTGCCTGTCACAACTCGGGATGACCTAAAGCGCTTCAGTCAATGACGTGTAATCGCTGTCATAATGTAGGAAATGCAAGCAAATAAAGCAACCAGAGAATCTGTTTTAGGTGTTGGTTGAGGTATACATGTTAGCCAGGACACAGGAAGAACTCCCCTGCTATTCAGAATAGTATTGTGTGATCTTTTGTGGCACCTGAGCAGGCAGACAGGGCCTCAGTTTTAAGTACCTCTAACAGTGCAACACTCCTTCAGTACTGCACTGAAGTGCCAGCCTGAATTTGTGCTCAAGTCCCTGGAACAGAAGTGGAAGCCACAACCTTCTTACACATAGTCATTATGGCACAGAAAGAGGCCAGTCGTCCCATCAAGTCCATGCCATGCTCTGTAGAGCAATCCATTCAACCCCACTCCCCTGCTCCATCCCTGTAGCCCTGCAAATGCCTATGCAACTTCCTTTTGAAATCATTCTTCATCTCTGTCAGGTCATTACCACTCGCTGTGTTTTTTTTAAAAAAGTTCTTTCTTGCATTTCCCCCTGCATCTCTTGTCCAGAATCTTAAATCTGTGTCCCCTAGTCCTTGTACCATCAACTAATCTTTCTCTGTCTTATCTAAACTTGTCATAATCTTGTACACCTCTATCAAATCTCCCCTCAATCTCCTTTTGCTCCAAAGAGAACAGTTCTAGCTTCTCCAACTTAATCTTGTAGTCACAGTTGCAATACACTTCAAAAAGTACTTTATTGGCTGTAAAGTGCTTTGAGATGTGTGGTGGTCGTGAAAGGTGCTTTATAAATGCAAACCTCTTTTTCTTTTTGTCGCTAAAATCTCTCATCTCTCATCCCTGAAACATTTTGGTAAATCTCCTGTGCACCCTCTCAAGGAGCCTCACGTGCTTCCTAAAGTATGGTCACCAGAAATGGTTGCAGAGCTCTAGTTGTGGTCTAACCAGAGCTTTATACAGGTTTAGCATAACTTCCCTGCTTTTGTACCCAATACCTCCATTTATGAAGCTGAAGATCCCATATACTTTGCAAACTACTCTCAATATGTCCTGCCACCTTCAACGATTGATGCACATGAATCCCCAGGTCCTTCTGTCCCTGTACATTCTTTTGGAACTGTGCCATTTAGTCTATATTCCATCTTCCAATCCCTTCTATCAGAATGCATCACATCATGCTTGTCAGTATTAAATTCCATCTGCCACATGTCTGCCCATTCAGTTAGCCTATCAATGTCCTGTTGCAGTCGATTGGTATCTTACTTGCTGTTTGCCACACATCCTCCAAGTTTGGTGTCATTGGCAAAGTTTGAAATTTTACTCTATTCCAATATCCAAGCCATTTATATCTATCAAAAAAGCAGTGGTCCTAGCAGTGACCCTTGAGGAACACCACTGTCTACCATTAAGAAGCATAACCTCAAAGGTAATGATCGCTGGATTATTACCTGAGCCATGTGCAAATTGGCAGAGAGCAAATAAGATTAGAGAAATGAATACATGCCTCAAAGACTGGTGTGGTAAAAGTGGGTTCTGGTTCATGGGGCACTGGCACCTGTACTGGGGAAAGTGTGGGCTGTACCGTTGGGACAGTCTTCACCTGAACCATGCTGGGACTGGTGTTCGAGCAAGTTGCATAGCAGGGGAAGTAGAGAGGGTTTTAAACTAAATGGTGGGAGCAAGGGATCAAATTTGGGAAGATGTGGTAAATCAAAGAGTAGAGACAAGGCAAGAGAGAAAGGTATTAATATGGGAAATGATAAACGGCCTGTGACAGGAAGGGACAGCGAGTACAAATCTAAGAGCAAATCACATAAGGCTAGAGGTTACAAAAATAATAAAAGGACAAAACTAAAGGCTCTGTATCTGAATGCACATAGCATTCGAAACAAAACAGCTGAACTGATAGCACATATAGAAATAAATAAGTACGATCTGATAGCCATTACAGAAACATGGCTGTGGGATGACATAGATTGAGACCTGAATATTGAAGGGTACATGAAATTTAGGAAGGACAGGAAGCTAGGAAAAGGTGGAGGGGTGGTTCTGCTAATTGATGGTATTAGTGCAATAGAGAGGAATGACCTAAGTTCAGGAAACCAGGATGTAGAAATAGTTTGGGTCATGTTGAGAAATGATAAAGGCAAGAAATCACTTGTGGGAGTGTTGTAACAGGCCCCTAACAGTAAGCACGTTGGAGGATGGGGAGTAAAGGAAGAAATAATGGGAGCTTGTCAGAAAGGTATGGTGATAATCATGGGGGATCTTAATCTACATATAGACTGGAAAATCAGATGGGCACAGGTAGCCTAAATGAAGAGCTCATGGAATGTTTTCAGGATAGTTTATTAGAACAACACGTGGTTATGACCGAGGTGGGAGGAATGGACTGTCTTTTCGAGTTCCACTTCTCTACAGGTCACAACATATCTTTAAATATTTACCCAGTTACCGATACGGTCAATCATAGACTCTACTCTTTATCCCAGAATAAAATATACCAACCAGGTTTCTGTAATGAACAACAAAATTATCAGTTTATTATAAAAGAAGACTTAGCCTCCCTCTCCCTCTCACGCGCACACGCACACACCCCGGTTAACCAAAAGAGAATTTTTTCTTTAGAGGTCTGTTACAAAAAAAAGACAAAAAAGAATACTTTGGCCAAGATCTTGCTAATTCTTGAAGAAAAAAAAGAGAAGATATGGAAAGCTGTCAGTTGTCCCTTTTTTGGTTTGGCGTCCCAAGTACACATAGATGGTAGTCAGGGATCTTTTGAGAACAGTTTTTTTTTTCTGGCAATGTTGAACATCAGTTTGGCAGGTTTTCCGGGCATTGGGTTTCTGGCAGACCTTGCAGGAGAGTTGCAGTATCAATTTCTCTATTTCTTACACTTGCTTCAAAGAGCTTTTCAAAGAGATGGAAATGCTGTTCGGCTTTTCAAAGAGATGGAAAAAGGTTGAGCTGGGGTTTTGTCCTTGACAGGTTGATTCTTAAACTCCTTTCAGAACACTGTCTAAACACCAACTGACTATCCAAAGCGAAACCAAAAACAACATCTCAAGAGTCAAGCCTCCTGACCCCTATAAATCTTGGCCTGCCACTTCTTTGTAAACATTTTCTCCAAGTCCAAAAGTCCCTGCTAGGGTATTTATCTGATGACAGGTGACTTCCAGTAAGGGTTGTTTACAAACCAAGTTTTCTCAGTATCCTTTCAATGACCCCAGTGAAAAAAACATCCATGGAATCCTTTTCAGTTTTCCCAAATAAAACAATGTCCATAATTCTAAAATACATGAGTCCTCAAAAAAAAAAAAAAACTTAAAATATAGAAATACCATCATAACAAGGTTCTGGAGCCAACCAGAGCGCAACTGTACTAGACCTGGTAATGTGCAACGAGATAGGATTAATTAATGACCTCATAGTGAAGGTGCCCCTAGGCAGCAACAATCATAATCTGGTTGAATTTTACATTCAGATTGAGGGAGAGAAGAGTGGGCCTAAGACTAGTATTTTAAACATAAATAAAGGCAATTATGAGGGCATGAAAGCAGAGCTAGCTGAAGTGAACTGACAAAGTAGGTTAAGGGATAGGTCAATAGAGATACAGTGGCGGGCATTTAAGGGGATATTTCAGAATACACAGAATTGATGCATTCCAATTAGAAAGAAATCTTCCAAGGGAAGGACCCTTTATCCATGGTTAACTAAAAAAAGTTGACGATAGTACCAAAATGAAAGAAAAAGCGTATAATTGCTCAAAGGCGGGAGGCAGGTCAGAAGATTGAACAGAATATAAAAAGCAGCAAAGAATGACTAAAAGATTAAAAAGGAGGGAAAAATTAGAGTATGGGAGAAAGCTGGTGAGAAATATAAAGACAGTAAGAGTTTCTATAAATATTTTTTGAAAAAAGTTAGTGAGCGTTGGTGCTATAAAAAATGAGTCTGGGGAATTAACAAGGGGATGGCAGATGAATTGAGCACCTATTTTAGTATCGGTCTTCACGAGAGGATACAAGTAACATCCCAAAAATAGCTGTAAATCAGGAACTGAAAGGGAGGGAAGAACCTAAGAAAATTACAGTCACTAGGGAAGCGGTACAGAACAAATTGTTGGAGCTGTGGGTTGACAAGTCCCCAGATCTTGATGGACTTCATTCTAGGGTGTTAAAAGAAGTGGCTAGTGAGATAGTTGATGCATTGATTTTAATTTTCCAAAATTTCCTAGATTTGGGAAGATTCCATTAGATTGGAAAATAGCGAACATAACTCCTTTTATTCAAAAAGGGAAGGAGACAGAAAGCAGAAAACTACAGAGCAGTTAGCTTAACATCTATCTTAGGGAAAATGTTAGAAGCTATTATTAAAGATGTTATAACAGGGCAATTAGAAAAATTCAAGGTAATCAGGCAGAGTCAACATGGTTGTGTGAAAGGGAAATCATGCCTAACCAATTTATTAGAGTTCTTTGAAGAAGTAATGTGCTGTGGATAAAGGGGAACCGGTCGATGTACTGTACTTGGATTTCCAGAAGGCATTTGATAAGGTGCCACATCAAAGGTTATTGCAGAAAATAAAAGCTCATGGAGTAGGGGGTAACATTGGCATGGTAGAAGATTGGCTAGCTAACAGGAAAGAAAGCATAGGCATAAATGGGTCATTTTCTGGTTGGCAAGATGTAACGAGTGGTGTGCCGCAGGGATCAGTGCTGGGGCCTCAACTTTTTACAATTTATATAAATGACTTGGATGAAGGGATTGAAGGTGTGGTCACTAAATTTGCTGATGATGCAAAGATGGTAGGAAAGTAAGTTGTGAAGAAGACATGAGGCTACAAAGGGATATAGATAGGTTAAGTGAGTGGGCAAAGATCTGGCAAATGGAGTATAATGTGGGAATATGTCAAATTGTCCATTTTGGCAGGTAGAATAAAGAAGCATATTACCTAAATGGTGATAAATTGCAGAGTTGAGATGCAGAGGGATCTGGGTGTCCTTGTGCATGAATTGCGAAAGGTTAGTATGCAGATACAGCACGTAATCAGGAAAGCTAATAGAATGTTATAATTTGTTGCAAGGGGAATTGAATACAAAAGTAGGGAGGTTGTGCTTCAGTTATAAAGGGCATTGGTGAGACCGCAATGGAGTACTGTGTACAGTACTGGTCTCCTTATTTATTGAACCAAGAACATATTGGTCAAGGACGTTCCACTGTCCACGTTTCAGAAATTCCACCCCCTCCTTACCCTTTACTCTACCCAAATATCAATTGGGATAAAGTTAATTAAAATCCCCTAATATCACCATGTTATAGTTCTTGCACATCTCTGATTTCTCTGCCTCACTACTTAGAGGCCTATAGAATACCTCCAGTAGTGTGATCATACCCTTTTTTTTGCTCCTCAACTCTAACCAAATGGGTTCTGTCTTTGCTCTTTCCCAACACTTCAATGTTTTCCCTAACTAGTACTGCCACCCCACTTCCCTTTTTTTATAAGAACATAAGAGATAGGAGCAGGACTAGACCATACAGCCTGTTGAGCTTGCTGTTTGGCTCAACTCCACTTTCCCATCTGCTCCCGATATCCCTTGATTCCCTGAGACCAAAAATCTGTCTGTCTCTGCCTTAAACATATTCAAGGATGGAGCATCCACAACCCTCTGAGAATATAGACCCAATCTAAAACTCTCATCATAGGACAACCCTCATCCCAGGGACTAATCAAGGGAACCTTCACTGTACTTCTTTGGCCTCCTTATCTTGAGAGACAATGGATAAGCGCCTGGAGGTGGTCAGTGGTTTGTGAAGCAGCGCCTGGAGTGACTATAAAGGCCAATTCTAGAGTGACCGGCTCTTCCACAGGTGCTGCAGAGAAATTTGTTTGTCGGGGCTGTTACACAGTTGGCTCTCCCCTTGCGCCTCTCTTTTTTCCTGCCAACTACTAAGTCTCTTCGACTCACCACACTTTAGCCCCGTCTTTATGGCTGCCCGCCGATACAAGTATATCCTTCCTTTAAATATGGAGACCAGAATTGCACACAGTACTCCAGATGTAGTCTCACCAAAGCCCTGTACAATTGTAGAAAGACCTCTTTATTCTTGTACTCCAATCCCCTTGCAATAAAAGCCAACGTGCCATTTGCTTTCCTTATTGCTTTCTGTACCTGCATGTTAACTTTGTGTTCCTTGTACAAGTACACCCAAGTCCCTCTGAACATCAAGATTTACAAGTTTCACACCATTTAAAAAAAAAATCTGCTTTTTTATTGTTACTACCAAAGAGAATAACCTCACACTTGCCACCCCCCCCCCCCCCAACTCCCCATTATATTCCATTTGTCACTTAGCCTGTTTGCAGCCTCTTTGTGTCCTCCTCACAGTTTGTATTCCCACCTAGCTTTGTTTTGTCAACAAACTTATATACATTACTCTCAGTCTCTTTGTCTAATTTGTTAATTTCCTTCCCTATCTTTTCTGAACACTTTGTATCCTTGAATATTGAGCACCAATCTTCACCATTTTTAAGGCACTTTTCTGTTATTGCCACTACATCATATTCCCGCATAGCTTTTTGTGTTTGTAGATCATTAACCTTATTTACCACAGGCCGTGCGTTTACATACATGCATTGTAAGCCTGTCTTTGCATTCTTTGTAGTCGGTGTTAGTACCATATTAGATAGGAGCAGATTACTTCCTTCTCTAGTACTATCCAATGCACTCACTCCTTTATGCACCTTATTCCTCTTTTCTACTTCTTTATGCTGGTGCCCATCCCCCTGTCAATTTAATTTAAACCCTCCCCGGCCACATTAGTGAACCTCCCTGTGAGGATATTGTTCCCAGTCCTGTTGAGGTGCAACCCATCCCTTTGGAATCGGTGCGTCCTGCACCAGAACTGATCCTAATGTCCCAAGAATCTGAAGTTCTCCCTCCTGCACCATGCCTCAAGCCACATGTTGATCCTCCCTATCTTCCTATTTCTGCTCTCTGAAGTGGGAGTACTATCACTGAGCCATGGCTGACACTTCTTCAGAGAAGGTGGCCCTGCAGCAGCATCTTAAGTGGATAGCAAGAAATGCCAGCCTTGCCAGTGAAGCCCACATTCCAAGAATGAATGTCTAATTTTAAATAAGACACGTTAGTGCAAGTGATCTGGCTGGTAACCGGTTACACCTGAGAGCGTAGAAATTCAGATTAAACTCTATGGTAGAGGCTAATGTAGAGCAGCAAACCAACAATTCTAAATATATAAGGCAGTGTCTTTTGCCTCGAGCCTGGGTAACATTCACAGGATGGGAAGTACAATTAATTGACAAAAGCTTTTTCCATGACTTTTTTTGTTAACTGTACCCCATCCTTTCGCTACGATCCTTTTCTCCAGGAAATATATCCTGGTGATCCTTGTAACCCTTTTTCCCTGCTAGTGGATTGATGTCACACTCCTTCACAGGGCTAGGGCAGAAGGCAACAATCATGTTCCTAGCAACTTCCTTCAAAATGCCTCCTTATTTGACCCTGCATTTTAGCAGGGGTTTGGCAAGGGGAGGTGCTGCTTGATAACAGAAAGGAGTTCTGAAAATGGGCACGTTTTTTCGTCACTAGCAACCTCAACAACAAATATAAATCTGAAAAAGTTAAATTCTGAATTTCACTTCTGAAATAGGTGCATTCGGAAGGATATCCATTGCATAATATGTTACAATTTATAACTCTGGAATCCTAGGTACAATTATGACAAATGCAGCAAATTGTTTTTCTGCGAGGTCCAAATACATTCCGATGCATCTCATTTTACTTGAAATTCTATTCTGTGTCTTTTTAAGTAATTTCTCCCCCCACCCCAAAATGTAGCTTTTTGCTGCGTGCTCCATATTCTCTCAAATTATGTTTACCTTTTTCTTTAAGGAATAATAACCAGATCTTCGGTGTGGCTTGGCTTCCCAGATTTTGTTACAAGAATCTCAGTTAATGGTACTGAATCATGGCCAGCAGCTTTCTGTGTCGCTAGTGCTGTGAGTAGGAGCCGCTTCTGAAGCTTTAATACTGAGTATTTGCTTCTTAATTTTTTTGAATATTTCAGTTAAGATATTGAAACAAGTTTATGGATTGATGGCTCTTCTTATACACCTATTATCTCTTTATAATAGCAATGCGAATGGTTTAATTCTGCAAAACAACAAAAATATTCTAATTTTTGTCCCTGTCACCAAGCAGATTTGGATTCAACTGTTCTATAGTGCCACCTTCTGGTGGCTGTTCTGCTATGCTGTGGATGCCTATCTTGTTGTAAAGCGATCTTCAGGACTAAGGTAACTTCACAGAATCTATGTATTAGTGAATAGCATACAGGAGCTTACTACATTCCAGCCACAAGTGAAGTACTAACGTTTCTTAATTTACTGCTAGTGTTTAAAGACTCAACATGCTTAAAGGTACCACCTTAAGACATTGCCAAGAAATATCATCCAACAGGAATGCCGAAATCCTCAATTTTTATAAAGGGGATTAACGAAAATTGATCGCAGCACATTGTCCGCTTATGTTGCAGGTTTCAAAGGACACAAGTGAGAAATGAGAAGTTGGCAGTAAGGAGGGAAGTGAACTTTTTTTTTACACCGAGTAACAAATTTGTAGAAAAGTTACAGGGAAGTCCGGTAAAAGTGTATACAGTGTAAAAAGGTAGTTGGATATGAGCTAAAAAGAGAAGTCAAGGGATATTACAAAATTATGGGGTTAACGTTAATTGAAAAGGGATCAACTTAATACCATTTCCTAATAACCTGTGTTTCTATAACACCAGATTGCAGTTACTGGAAAGATTTTTTCTTTTTTGGAAATTTCTAGGGAGCCAACATTAAACGTTCTCAGCAAGCTGCCAGCTGTGATTCACTTGTGATTCTTCCCATTTACAGACTTCATTTTTTGTGTTCATGATTCATATGGTAAATTTAAACATGCAAAGCTACTGTTCGAATATCCCACTGAATTGAAAATCCTTTTTTTTTTAAAAGGAAAATGAACTTCTGAAAATTGTTGCCTTGAGTATTTCAGTGCTGCAATCTGTAGCACATAGTGAAATAATTAGCACTCACTGGCTCCAGCTGTACTAGAACCAAATCACAAGGGAATGTACTGCACCATTAAAACCATCCTCTTTAACCCATTACCAAATAAATTTTTAATATATCACTATTCCCAATGATGAAGAATGTTTTCTATCAGTTCTCAATGGGAAGAATCACAAGTGATTTCTATCAGTTGGCTAGAAATCCTATCTCATAACATAATTCTGTTTTGACTGTTAGGAGTGCAGCTTGTTTAAGTATTGTTACACATGTCCAATCTTTCTAAGTAATAGTCGAGGACTAATGATTCAGCCTCCTTTATTCCTAATCCAGGTGCCATTGTGTTGAATAGGGCCATTAAATAGGTTAGTCATCAAGATCACCCTGTGAGTGGGCTCGGTAGGAATTGCAAGGGATCAGTCTTGCCTCACAGCGTGTGGCTGCTGCCATCTGATGCAGATCAACTGAAATGCTGGAGAAATCAGAGGCCTAAGTTAGGAAAGTGGAATTAAATGGCATAAATTTAAATTGGCATAAATTTAAATTAGCATAAAGTAAATTGAACTTGGTATTAAAGGAGTTTCTCTGCTTAAAGATGTGATGAATGTTTGGAATAGCCAAGCAGAGTAGTGAAACATGGAGCCTGAAAATCTGCAGGGGTTCCAATTGGCTGCTTCAGTGGAACGGCCAAGAAAATGGCTGTATCTGCAATTTCACTTGTGGTTCCACTGGAGTTAGAGCCCTGAGAATATTTGGGATTTTCAATATGTATTTGGATGCTCAGATGGGAGGGTGTTAAAGGGAAGAGTTGTGATGAGCTAAGTGGGGTTTTCTTCCATATTTTAATGCACTTACTTGACTGTTGACTTTGTTCGATGTTCTTAAAATTCACATTTTGACCATGTTGGCGTGTTTTTGTTCAAAACGGATATGTTAAAATTTGATTTGATGTGCCTGCATAACGTTGTTGTTACTGATATTCCCACACAGTGAGTTGCCGTGATACTTGAACAGCTTGTAAATTTTAAAAAAAGTGATTAAGCAAAAACAAATGGGATCAATTTAGCGAGTGGAGAATGAAGCTAGATTTTAAAATGTGAATTCCTAAAGTATATTTATCTAAGTAAGAATGGATTCCTGAGGTCTGTCAGTTCTGTAAAATAACAGCAAGAATATAACTTTTTTGATGCCGGAAAGATTTAGGAAATATCATTAGTGCCATGATTTGTGTGATTTCCCCACAAACAGATAAAGCCTGCCATAATTCCAGAATTATTTTGGCTAGATATGGAATAGTCAACCAAGACAATGGGATGGATTTTACATTGCCACCACAGAAATTGGCAGTGGACGTGACCAATGACGGTCATTTAAATGGCCGGGACGCACCCTCCCTCCCCTGCCCCGATGCTATGGCAGGGGTGGGCTGTCCGTCCCCGGCAATGGCGTCAGCAGCCTTTGCGCAGGCGCTGATGTCATTTTTAAAGGGCTTCGAGGTCTTACATTTCATTTGCATTTTTAAAGCTGCAGTGAAATTGAAAACTTAAATAAATTTATCCTGACCCTCTCCCACCATCCTCCCACTCCCCCAAAACACTTACCATGTGCTCCTGACCTCCCCCTGCCCTCACCCCACCAAAGTTCATCAACTTTAAACTTTATCCCTTTCCACCACCCCCAGACCAATGAAGTTTCTCCGACGCTGCTTTCCTCCCCCTCCCCCATCCCCAGACTGAGAAACTTAACTGCTCCCCCCTCCCCTCTCTCCACCAGCTGGCCACCGGCACCAATATTGCACCGGAACAGACGTCGGGAGCGGGTGGTCATTTATTCATTCATTTGCATTTTATTAAATATGCAGATTTAGCTTGCGTCGCTGAGTGGCTGGGAGGGCCGTCACGAGGCCTTGCCGCCGCTGGCAATATCGGGTTGGGTCTTCCCGGCGTTGAGGCCCGTGCTAGGCCTCTGCCGGAGGCATTTTCTGCCCCCCGCTCCTCCTACCACAATCCCTGACGTTGGGGGATCTGTAAAATTCAGCCCAATATGTTGCCTAAATAGTGCGAGTAAACAGTTTAAATCACCTATGACACACGTCATGGAAATGAATAGGAAAACATTTGTACACAGACTGAACATGTGATGTATACTATAAACAGCAGTACAGATGCATCAAGGTCGAATCTGTTCTCAACAGGTTTGGAGAACGCTGCAAAAACAGTGGGCTGAATTTTACAGACCCCTCCCCCACCCCAGAGGTCGTGGCGGGGAAGGCTGGAAAATGCCTCCAGGAGGGGGTTGCGATGCACCCCGAGGCTGTGAGGGCCTGGCCTGATGTTGGCGGCGGGGCCTCATGGCTGCACGCCAACCCCCCGCCGCTCGGTGATGGGACCTCCATTAACATATGTGAATAAATTGAAATCACTGAATTAATCACCTTCACTTTCCTGCCGTCTGTCCCGGTCCGAAATTCATGCCGGTAGCCGGCACTCCCGCATCTTTGGATCCCTGTCTGGGGAACCGAGGTGTAACACTGGTGAGGAGCGGGGAGCAGATAAGCTTCTCATTGTGGGGGTGAGGAGTGGGGTCAAACTATTATCATTGCTATAGGGGATGGTGGGAAGAGTCACAGTGTAAAGTTTATGTACTTGGTGGAGGGGGGGAGGTCAGGTGGACAAGGTAAGTGCTTTGCAGGGGAAGGACAAGTAATTAGTTCAGTGGTTATTGGCGGGTGGGAGAGGGGCAAATTAAATGTATTTTTTTTTAACCTGTTGCTTTAAATTTAAATTGAATTGCCTTTAAAAATGGTGTCAGCGTCTGCGCACAGGCAGCTGATGCCATTGCGGGGGATGGACAGCCCACCCCATCCACGATTCTGGGGCGGAGGGTCATTCTGCCCCAAATAATTAAATGAGCCACCGCGCTGAATATTGCGGCGGCTGCGTGACATGCGGCCCGTCTGCCGCCGAAATCCATGGCGGAAGTATCAATTTCAGCCCAGCATTTCTGTTGTTTTTGTTTTTCACAAGACTGAAGTGAGCAACAGCTCAGCAGTGCTATTTTGTGGAAGGTACTGAAACGGTATACAAGAAGGAACTCGTCATCTTTATTGGTAGCCTTACTATCAAAGGTAGCAGCCCACAAATTAGTCTTAATGAACTGGCTCACGGGAGTTGTTTTCGTTGTCATGGGGCTTATCCATAAACAGACGTTGTTGCTGCCAGCTTCTTATGGTTCAGGACTCTCATTTCTGTCTTGTCAGTAAGGCCCATGCTGTCAAGGGAAGTCAATGTAAAATTGTCCCGTGTTATTCTGGGTTTGCATTGTGGCTGCTTCCATGTTGGTGATGGTTTGGAAGTGAATGCTCTGCTAGGGTCAGAATCTGGGTAGGGAATGAGGTGTCCAAATCAGAGGAGTTAGTAATGATCTATCAGCCAAGACTGCGGTAGTTGATTAGTCAGGTATCGATGCTCACAATGTGGTCTCCTCTACACTGGGGAGACCAAACGTAGTTTGAGTGACCGCTTTGCAGAACACCTCCATATCTCCACTCAGTCTGAAAGCATGACCCCGAGCTTCTGGTTGCTTTCCATTTGAACAATTCTTTCCCCCACCTCCCACCGCCTCCCAACTCATGCCAACATTTCTGTCTTTAGCCTGCTCCAGTGTTCCAGTGAACATCAACGCAAGCTTGAGGAGCAGCACCTGATCTTTCGATTAGGCACTCTCCAGCCTTGCGCCTGAACATTAACTTCAATAAATTCAGAGCATGACTGGCCTTTATTTTTATATTATATTTTATTTTATTAACCATGTGCCTCTTTTCATGTAGACAGAGCTGCTCATTATTCCACGACTAACAGTCTCTCTGGACTAATGCTTTGTCTTTCACCACAACTATTAACACACCTCTTTGCCTTTGTCTTAGGACAGCCTTGTTATTTAATCTCTTGCCCTCTGTCCTATCACACCCCTCCCCTTTTTTCTCTTCCCCACCATTCCCCCCCCCCCCCTCACTTGCTTAAAACCTAATTCTTTTGTAACCTTTACCAGTTCTGATGAAACGTCACAGATCTGAAGTGTTAACTCTGCTTCTCTCTCCACAGATGCTGCCTGACCTGCTGAGTATTTCCAGCACTTGCTGTTTTTATATCTGAGAATGCAGGGATCTCAGAGCTGTAGGGCTGTTGGAGGAGGTTATAGAGATGGGAAGAGGTGAGGCTATGGAGGGATTTAAAAACAAGAATGAGAATATTAAAATTGAGGTGTTGTCAGACTGGGAGCCAATGTCGGTCAGTGATGTTTGGTGATGGGCAAGTTAGGAAATGGGCAGCAGTGTTTTGGATGAACTCAAGTTTACAGATGGTAGAATGTGGGAAGCTAGCCAGGAGTGTGTTGGAATAGTCAAGTCTAGAGGTAACAAAGGCATGGATGCGGGTTTCAGTAGCAGATAAGCTGGGGCAGAGGCAAAGTTGGGTGATGTTATGGAGTTGGAAATAGGCAGTCTTAGTTATGGTGGGATATGTGGTAGAGATAGACTGGGGTCAGAGACTGAGTGTGACATTTTCACTGATATTGCCTGGGAGGAGATCTGCTAGGCAGAATTGCCTGCCCCTTGTAGAACCCTTCTGCTTTTGAGGGTGGAAGATGGGAGGCCAGTCAGGACAGCATTAGATAGATAAATCTAGAGGTAACAAAGACATGAATGAGAGATTCAGCAGCAGATAAGTTTGAGGCAGAATCAGGGATGGGCAATGTTAAGGAAGCTGATTTCAGGGTCAAATATAACACCAAGGCTGTGTATGTTCTAGTTCAGCCTCAGATAGTGGCCAAAGAAAGGGCTGGAATTGGTGGCTAGGGAACAGAGTTTGTGGCAGGAACCAAAAGCAACGACTTTGTTCTTCCCAATATTTAGTAGGAGAAAATTGCGGCTTGATCCAGTACTGGAATCCAGAACAGGATACTGAATTAGACAATCAGCCATGATCTTTTTTGAATGGCGGAGCAGGCCTGAAGGGCCAAATGGCCTACTCTTGCTATTTCCTATGTTTCTATGGATGTCAGACAAGTAGTGTGACAAATCCAAGATGGTGAGTGAGATGAAGAAGTAGGGCTGGGTGTCATCAGTGTATATGTAGAACCTGATGTGTTTTTGGATGCGGTCTCTGAGGGCAACATGTAGATGGGAAATAAGTGAATTGTGTCACTGGTCACACTGTCTTTGGTACATTGTCATCTATTAAGGTAGTTGGAATGATGTTACATCTTGGCAATGCGCTTTCATTTTGTTTCAGCTGACTTAGTTTAGTTTTAGTTTAGAGATACAGCACTGAAACAGGCCCTTCGGCCCACTGAGTCTGTGCCGACCATCAACCACCCGTTTACACTAATCCTACACTAATCCCATATTCCTATCACATCCCCACCTATCCCTATATATTTCCCTACCACCTACCTATACTAGGGGCAATTTCTAATGGCCAATTTACCTTGAAGACAAAGGCTAGGTTCCAGGGTTTAAAAAAAAATGTAGGCTTTAGTGAGGGTGTCCACAGATTTAGCCAAGGTGAAGTCCAGATCTTTCTACATATAGTCATTGTCTAGGCTGATTTAACACCCACCTTTTCTGTTGTTAACTCCATGATATAGTCAGCACCTACCAAGAGCAAGGTTGGGGCAAGAACACAGCCCTGACCTACACACTGCTAAACCCATCGGTCCCAAAGGGTCAATCAGCTGCTATAAACGGTATGGAAACTACCAGTAGAATTCATGGAAATCAGAGAATATATTTTAAATCCACGTCAACCTAGTTATAGCTTGAAAGGTAGTAACAACCTCCACCCTTTAAAGAAACTGTGCTGCTTGTTTTTAAAGCATTTAATGATCAAATAACTATTAATTTAATCCTGGATATACCAGAAATGAATAAATGCTCCATCTAATAGGAACTGAGACATAATAACCAGGAAGGTTTCAGATTTGATCACTGATCTGTAATGAATTAACTGATCTCAATTGGGATAACAACAGAACGTTGCATTTGGCCTCCATGTCCATTGGCCAAGGAGGGAAAATCAAGTAGGGTTCCAGTTCCTGGCTGTTATCTAGTGTACATGTTATAATGTGAGGAACAGATTGGGTTTGACTGATGCCATCTTCACAATTGGAGAATGGGACTTTAAGCAAGGAACTTTTAAGTGTTTTTTAAAATTCATTTCATGGGATGTGGGCATCACTGGCAGGCCAGCATTTGTTGCCAATCCCTAATTGCCATTGAGAAAGTGGTGGTGAGCTGCCTTCTTGAACCATTGCAGTCCATCTGGTGCAGGTACACCACAGTGCTGTTAAGGAGGGAATTCCAGGATTTTGATCTAGCGACAGTGAAAGAACGGTAATCTAGTTCCACGTCAGGATGGTGAGTGACTTGGAGGGGAACTTGCAGGAGGTGGTGGTCTCACTTGCACGCTCCCCTTGTCCTTCCAGGTGGAAGAGGTTGTGGGTTTGGAAGGTGCTGTTGAAGGAAGCATGGTGAGTTGCTGCAGTGTGTCTTGTATATGGTACACACTGCTGCCACTGTGCCAGTGGTGGAGGGAATGAATGTTGAAGGTGGCGGATGGGGTGTCGATCAAGCGGGCTGCTTTGTCCTGGATGGTGCTGAGCTTCCTGAGGGTTTTGGAGCAGCACTCACCCAGGCAAATGGAGAGTATTCCATCACACTCCTGACTTGTGTCTTGTAGATGGTAGACAAGGCATTGGGGAGTCAGGAGGGGAGTTACTTACTGCAGAATTCCCAGCCTCTGACCTGTTTTTGTAGCCACAGTATTTTTATGGCTGGTCCAGTTCAGTTTCTGGTCAATGATAACCCCAGGATGCAGGTGCCAATAGAGACCTTTCATAAATCAGCAAGTTCAGAAAAGAAAGGGAGAAGGAAAATGACATTGCAAATGAAGATATGGCATATGTCCAAGTGCAGCTATTTAGGACATTCATGTCTCTGACCTCATGCTAAAATGGGTATCTGTAGTCTTGTGATGTCGTGCAACTTCGAGCTTTTGGACCCTTGTAAAGGCATCTGAAATAGGTTGGGGGTTAAACCCATTTTTCCATCTGTTCTTTAAATAAAAAACAAGAAAAAAACTTAGAATAAGGGACAGGCCAATTAGACTGAGATGAAGAGGAATTTCTTTACTCAGAGGGTGGTGAATCTGTGGAATTCTCTACCCCAGAGGGCTGTGGAAGCTCAATCATTGAGCATGTTCAAGGCAAAAATCAACAGATTTCTGAATACTAACGACATCGAGGGATATGGGGATAGTGGGGAAAAAGGGCATAGAGGTAGTAGATCAGTCATGATCTGTTCGAATGGCGGAGCAGGCTTGACAGGCTGAATGGCCTACTCCTGCTCCGATTTTCTATGTTTTCTAAATTCAATGCCCAAAACTTGGTAAAATGTGATGTTAAAGGCTTTTGTTTTTTTTCTCAGTATTCTAGTGTTGTACCACATGTTGACCTGGGGTCTAGCCATCCTCCTGTGTGTTGAAGGTGTGGCCATGCTCTATTATCCATCCATTTCCAGGTTGGTAACTTCATGAATTTAGATGCATTTTGTTCTGTTCTCACTTTTGGCTTTCAGGAATCTGATGCAGTTTGCAGCAATTTTTTTTCAATATATTTGTTTAATACTGATGTACACTTAATGCAGCACATTCTCTGAGATGGTAGAAGTCGAATTTTAACCCTTGATGCTACTTTTAAATCTGTTTTTTGGAAAGTGTGGCTTTCATGATACTTTATGACACCAAAAATTAACTGTCTTGTGAAGTAAAATAAACATAGGTGCAAAAAAGAGTTGAACTCAAGAGGTGAGAGTGACTGCCCTTGACATCGGCAGCATTTGACCGAGTATGGCATCAAGGAGCCGTAGCAAAACTGAAGTCAATGGGAATCAGGGGGAAAACTCTCCATTGGTTGGAGTCATACTTAACGCAAAGGAAGATGGTTGTGGTTGTTGGAGGTCAATCGTCTCAGCTCCAGGACATCACTGCAGGAGTTCCTCAGGGTAGTGTCCTAGGCCCAAACATCTTCAGCTGCTTCATCAATGACCTTCCTTCAATCATTAGGTCAGAAGTGGGAATGTTCGCTGATGATTGCACAATGTTCAGCACCATTCACGACTCCTCAGATACTGAAGCAGTCCGTGTAGAAATGCAGCAAGACCTGGACAATATCCAGGCTTAGGTTGTAACATTCGTGTCACACAAGTGCCAGGCAATGACCATCTCCAACAAGAGAGAATCTAAGCATCTCCCCTTGACATTCAATGGCATTACCATTGCTGAATCCCCCACTATCAACATCCTAGGGGCTACCATTGACCAGAAACTGAACTGGAGTAGCCATATAAATACCGTGGCTACAAAAGCAGGTCAGAGGCTAGGAATCCTGCGGCGAGTAACTCACCTCCTGACTCCCCAAAGCCTGTCCACCATCTACGAGGCACAAGTCAGGAGTGTGATGGAATACACTCCACTTGCCTGGATGGGTGCAGCTCCAACAACACTCAAGAAGCTCAACACCATCCAGGACAAAGCAGCCCACTTGATTGGCACCCCATCTACAAACATTCACTCCCTCCACCACCGATGCACAGTGGCAGCAGTGTGTACCATCTACAAAATACACCGCAGCAACGCTCCTTAGACAGCACCTTCCAAACCCGCGACTTCTACCAACTAGAAGGACAAGGGCAGCAGATGCATGGGAACACTACCACCTGCAAGTTCCCCTCCAAGTCTCTCACCATCCTGACTTGGAACTATATCGCCGTTCCTTCACTGTCGTTGAGTCAAAATCCTGGAACTTCCTTCCTAACAGCACTGTGGGTGTACCTACCTCACATGGACTGCAGCGGTTCAAGAAGGCAGCTCACCACCACCTTCTCAAGGGCAATTAGGGATGGGCAATAAATGCTGGCCTAGTCAGCAATGCCCACATCCCATGAATGAATTTAAAAAAAAAATGTAATCCTACCCCAGTAATTTGCAACTTTTGGTTTGGGCTTATTTTTAAAAATCTATATAATAAACCTTCTCTGTAACATACTGTCATCATAACATGATTTTTATGGTAACCAAAAAATATATCCTGTTTGAAATTCACTTAAACTGGATTATCTTCCAGCTGTGAAAATGGACTGGAACATGCAATCCCACATTACATCACGACCTACGCACCTCTGTTGATTGTTCTGCTTGTTAATCCCATTCTGTTTGGGAAAACTGCATCTGCAGGTATGGCTTGTACAAATGTCCAATATTAATTTTGATTTTATTCCAGAATTATTGCACAGTTTTTTCTGCATTTTTTAAAAAAG
The DNA here is from genome assembly GCF_036365525.1 of Heterodontus francisci. NCBI lineage: Eukaryota > Metazoa > Chordata > Chondrichthyes > Heterodontiformes > Heterodontidae > Heterodontus > Heterodontus francisci. The sequence continues at coordinate 30,546,419 of NC_090376.1, read as the reverse complement.
ATCCTCGATGGCTTCAGCAGCCATACATATAGGAAGCTCTCCAGTTTAGTTCCTGGTTTGTGCTCCGCTGAACTTCACTCAAATGAACTCCGTGCCCCCCCCCCCCACCCACCCCTCCTGATTAAAGGAGGGGAAAGCAGCTCTGGTGATTGCTATGCAGTGACTCCTACTGGAAATGTGTTTGTGTGGATGTTAAGCTAACTGTGATGCACCTCATGGTTGATTTAGTCCAACAGCACTCAGTCAAGAATCTCACATGATAACGGTCAAGTGCATGATGTAATTTTCACCTGCAGAGCTGCACTCCAGCAAGGATACTGTATAGTCGGTCATTGGCCTCACCCCTCCCATCATGTACTTACACCTGGGCATAAACAGTACCATTCTGCTTATAGCTTCTGCATTACCATGAGCTTTATATCATTTCCCACTGCCTCTAATATGTGACCTAATAGGCTTCGCCCTTCCTAACAGCATGAATAGTAGAATTAATTTTTTTTTTAAAGTGGAGTGTTTCCTTTTCATAAGTGATTTTCGCATTTGAGTATATATTGTTTTCTAGCAATCTTGTTTGCAGGAACTGTGACCCATAACTCCCCCTATGCTTGATGAATGAGAATAGAAATCATGTGATTCGTAACTCCTTTACTCTGTCAGTGACTGGCCTATGGGAACCAATGCCTCAAAGTGCCAGTTGGCATGAATGCGCTGGACATCCCACTCTGATCTGCCCTCACTATCTGGCCTGCCAATACTTTGCATGTGGCTAGAGTGCACATATGCCCTTAATGGTTTATGAAGTGAATGATTTATATCTTTATGTAGCTGGAATGGGTGATGGGGCACAGATTTATCTATGTAACTAGGTGAGTGAGGGGTACATCTATTTATTTACCTGATGGGTTGAGTGAGGGCCATTCATTTTCACTTATTTATGCAATAGGGGTGGGTGAGCAGCATGAATCTATTTAAGGATTCAATCACCCTTTTTTAATTTAATGTATGAGTGCCATCATGTGAGATCCACTCGTTCACGAGAAAAATCTTGTGACAACATTGTGCTGTTTGTAACATTTTTCAAGACTGTTCACAGCTTGTACTCACTGCCAACCATTCTTTTCGCATGCACATTAATCACATCAATTGCAATATTGAAAAATATTGTTTCATTCAAATTGTTTGAAACTTCCATCTGACTGTACTAGAATTTAGATTTGAAAGTATAACCGTAGTGTTAGATTCAAAGGAAATATTCTTTTTCAGTTGCTTCACTGTTGAAGGGAAGACAAGGCATATACACAGAAAATGAAAGGCGTTTGGGGACTCAGATTAAATTGAGGTTTTTCAAGATTCTGCTCGTCTTTGTTATTTGGTAAGGCACAATAATGTATTTATGGGAATTACCTGGTTTCCACTTGCTGAAATAAAATTATCTGTTTGTTTTTGTCCAAAATTGCCATAATGACAAGGTGTGGTGTTAAATAATGGTGTCTTAAACCAAGGCTGAATTGGAATATAGCTCATTCAGTCCCGTGATCCTGCTCCCCCATGGCTGATCTGTAACTTAACTCTATGCCTTGATACCCTTAGCTAGCAAAAATCTATCCATCTCCATTTTGAAATTTTCAATTGAGCTGCATCAGTCACAGAAAGCAGAGGTTCACAGTTAGGCTTTTACTGATTGTAATCAAATTACAGATCTGAAGGAATTGTTGCAGCTAAATCTCTTGTACAGTAAGAACAATGGTCTACTCAATGCTGTCGAGGCAGATATTCATTGCATTACCTCACATTATGTAGTGGGCAAGAATGTTATTAAATGTAATTCTGATTTTTCTGAAATGGGAGGGAACAATGGAATTATGATATTCTATGTGACACATTTATTTAGAGATACAGCACTGAAACAGGCCCTTCGGCCCACCGAGTCTGTGCCGACCAAGAACCACCCATTCATACTAACCCTATAGTAATCCCATATTCCCTACCACCTACCTACACTAGGGGCAATTTACAATGGCCAATTTACCTATCACCTGCAAGTCTTTGGCGGTGGGAGGAAACCGGAGCACCCGACGAAAACCCACACGGTCACAGGGAGAACTTGCAAACTCCGCACAGGCAGTACCCAGAATTGAACTCTGGTCCCTGGAGCTGTGAGGCTGCAGTGCTAACCACTGCGCCACTGTGCTGCCCACATGAAGATAATAGAAGATAATAGCTGCCTTTGATTTGGACCCCAGTACTGCAACTTATGAAAGAAGAATGCTTCACTTTCATGAGACAGAAAGCATCACTTGCAGTGACTTGTACATTACACTCCATTGAATGTGAGTGAGTTTGTGACTTTTAATTCATGTGGGCTAATGTACAAGGGTGGTACTGAGAGAATGCTGTCCTTTGGACACAACACTAAACCAATATGTTCCAGTGGTTAAGTAGACATTACCTCTCCTGTGGCACCATGACCTGGTCCATCTGCCTCCTTCAATCAACACTCTTATTAAAAAAAAAAAAAATTATTTAACTGGCCCTCCGTCTCATTAGTGCTTTTAGCAGACATGCCAACTCTCACAAATCCATTGCAAGATTTCTGAGGTTTTCTTGTGATCTTTCGATCAGACTTTTAAAACTTGCAATTTTGTTTTGGAAGCGGAGCCAAGATGTGTAACTGGAGTAATGAACAGCATCTGGAGACAGGAGCCGGTTTAGAGCCTCGGATGGGGTGCATGATTGTCATTGCATTACCTCGCATTATGCAATGGACAAGAATGTTATTAAATGCAATTCTGATTGGAGGGAAGAGGAAGCCCGGTGATTGTGACCGCAGATGCTGTGAAGGGCAGCCACGTTATTCAGGCAGAAAGTTCTGCGCTGCTTGTTGCAGCTTCATTTTGCAGCAAAATAACATAATCAGCAACAATTCCCCTCCCTCCCCGGAGCCACCACATGTTCCTGCGTGAACACAAGGGCAAACCTCTGGTTCACTCTTCAGCCTCCGTTATCACTGTGACTTCTCTGGAGGGCCAGATGGTGAGTTGTGGCAGCAGATAGCCCGGGCTGTTTTTAAACACTGTCCACAAAAGGTTTATTGATGAAATCCCCCATCACGCGACTCTGCTTTCAGACACATACTGCTCGTTAGATGATGCTGAATTTATTTCTCAGTAAATCCCAGTCATTACTTCAATATTTCTGATCATGGTTCACCTTTATAGTGAATCAACGGCACTTATTGCCTCTTCTGCTTAAAATGGTAATTAAATGTTCTTCGACTAAATATTTCAGAAATTCTATATCAGATTTAAATTCATAATTAGTATAATTTAGATGGGGGTCAGTGATTACTAATCTATTTGATAACCATTGTGTTTGAATCATCATAGAAAGTTTAAGGCACAGGAAGAGGCCAGTTGGCCCATCATGTCTGTGCCGGCTGAAAAACAATCTACCTATTCTAATCCCACCTTCCAGTATTTGGTCCGTAGCCCTGCAGATTACGGCACTTGAGGTGCATATCCAGACCCTTTTTAAATGAGTTGAGGGTCTCTGCCTCAACTACCCTTTCCAAATGAGTTCCAGACCCCCACCATCCTCTGGGTGCAAAAGTTTTTCCTCATCTCCCCGATAATTTTTCTACCAATCACTTTAAATCTTTGCCCCTTCGTCACTGACCTCTCTGCTAATGTGAATAGACCCTTCACCTCCACTCTACCCAGGCCCCTCACAATTTTGTACATCTCAATCAAATCTTCCCTCAGCCTTCCTTGTTCCAAGGAGAACAACCCCAGCCTATCCAATCTTTCCTCATAGCTGCATTTTTCCAGTCCTGGCAACATCCTTGTAAATCTCTTCTGTACCCTCTCTAGTGCAATTACATCCTTTCTGTAATGAGGTGACCAGAACTGTACACAGTACTCAAGTTGTGGCCTAACCAATGAGTTATACAGTTCCAGCATAACCTCCCTGCTCTTATATTCTATACCTCGGCTAATAAAGGAAAGGATTTCATATGCCACCTTAACCACCTTATCGACCTGTCCTGCTCCCTTCAGGGATCTGTGGACATTCACTCCAAGGTCCCTCACTTCCTCTAAACTTAGTATTTTCCCATTCATCGTGTATTCCTTTGCCTTGTTTGACCTCCCCAAATGCATCACCTCACACTTCTCCAGGTTGAATTCCATTTGCCACTTTTCTGCCCATCTGACCAGACCATCAATATCTTCCTACAGCTATCCTCCTCGCTATCTACCACACGGCCAATCTTTGTGTTGTCTGCAAACTTCTTGATCATGCCCCCTACATTTACATCCAAATCGTTAATATATACACAAAAAGCAGGGTACTCAGTATTGAGCCCTGCAGAATACCACTGGAAACGGCCCTTCAGTTGCTAAAACAGCCGTCAACAATTACCCTTTGTTTCCTGCCACTGAGCCAATTTTGTATCCACCTTGCTGCATTTCCCTGGATCCCATGGGATTTTATTTTGGGTTTTTATTTTATAGTGTTCGTGCAGTGGTTTGCAGACTGGGTCTGCAGACCCCTGGGAGTCTGTGATATAACCTCCCTCGCAGGCAAGAGAGAGAGAAAAACACAAGGGGTAAGAAGAAGAAAGGGGGAAAAAGACATGCCTCCTGCTTTGTATAAATTAATGGTAGTTAGCTATAGCAATTTTAGGAAGTTTTTGGCTACAGAATTTGTCAATCAAAATAGAATATCCCCACTGAATCTGCCTCATTCACCAATTCCACAAACCAGAGAAAGGCTGGTAAACATGACCCTTTGCCTTAGAAGGCACAACTGATAATTTTTAAAAAAGCTACCTGTTTTTTGTAAAGAACTTTGACCTGTTCGAGATTAAGTAAGCCACTAATGTGGTTTATAAAACCAACTGTAACAATCTATTTGGGTTTATGTTTGGAAAAAAAAATCATGATTTTTATACCAAATCTCTTGATTTAAGGAGTTTGTATCCTGATTTATGAGACAGTGGGGTTGGCATTACTGTTGGATTCTGCTGTGAGCAAAATGCTTGAACACATTTAGTCACTGCACTTCAAAATAACTTATTGTGTGTTATTCATGAGAGATATGATGAGGCACTACATAAATGCAAATTCTTGATTTTTTGCTTTCTTCCAGTGCCATGCTTCTGAAATTATAGACTTGTCTTTCCTTTTTTCACAGCTGGCTGCCAAATATCATCAATGAGAGTCTTTTATTCTACCTTGAACTACAGCCAGATATGAATGGAGACCTGCTGAAGAATGTCAAGAATGCGGCTCTGATCACTTGGTTTACAATGGTAAAGTAGGATTGTACAGATTGCTCTGGTATCCTAGAACTGAAACCTGCCTTAATGGAGCATGCATGCTTAATAAGTATAAAAGGCTAAAGTTAATGTCAGAAGACATTCTGCTGTTGGTTCCATCTTTGTCAATGGAAAAGTACTATGAACTGAGCTTGTCAAGGTATGCTTTAGGAATCTGCTCTGCTAATTACCTTATCTTGTGCATGAAAACAATGTGCCTTTCCTTTTGTGGAGAAGGATGAACTGAATATTTGTTTGGTTTAATATGTTTCTCTAGAAAACAAGGAACTTTTCAAGCACTTGCCTTTTATATAGCACCTTTAACACAGTAAAGCATCCCAAGGCTCTGCACTGCTACTTGCATGTGAATCTGGGCCGGCATCAAACGGGCCCCTGTTCAAGGGTACATTTAAAGGGGGTGCAGGAGCAGAGGGACCTGGGTATATATGTACATAAGTCATTAAAGGTGGCAGGACAGGCTGAGAGTGGTTAATAAAGCATACAGTATCCTGGGCTTTATTAATAGGAACACAGAGTACAAGAGCAAGAAAGTTATGTTGAACTTGTATAAGTCACTAGTTCGGCTTCAGCTGGAGTATTGCGCCCAGTTCTGGGCACTGCACTTTAGGAAAGACATGAGGGCATTTGAGAGAGTACAAAAAAGATTCACGAGAATGGTTCCAGGGATGAGGAACTTCAGTTATGAAGATAGATTGGAGAAATTAGGACTGTTTTCCTTGGAGAAGTGAAGGCTGAGAGGTGATTTGATGGAGATATTCAAAATCATGAGGGGTCTGGACAGAGTAGACAGAGAGAAACTGTTCCTACTCGTGAAAGGATCAAGAACGAGAGGGCACAGATTTAAAGGAATGAATAGAGAAGCAAAAGTAACATGAGGAAAAACTTCTTCACGCAGCGAGCGGTTGAGGTCTGCAGTGTGCTGCCTGAGAGTGTGGTGGAGGCAGGTTCAATTGAAGCATTCAAAAGGGAATTAGACTGTTGTATGAAAAGGAAAAATGTGCAGGATGAGGGGGAGGAGGCGATGGAATGGAACTGAGTGAAATGCTGTTTTGGAGAGCCGGTGCGGACATGATGGGCCGAATGGCCTCTTCTACACTGTGACAATTCTGTGATTCTGTATGTTTATTGCACATTAACAAGCATGGAGACATCAGAGCAAATACAGGCCGTATTTAAAAAAAAAAGTGAATCATTGAGTACAGACTAATTATCCTGCCATGAATTCATAATTCATACTCACTTATGAAAAGCTGATTATAGAGTATAGTGAATCAAATGCAATGTCAGAGACCAGTTATTCAAATGGCTAATTACAGTTTGATAGACTCAGGCCATGAGTATCTGCTTGTAGATCTATGGCGATGTAAACCATAGGTCTGTTGAGTCAGTTGAAGGCATTTTTGCCAAGTACACCCAACATGATTATTGATGTTAGTACTCAACACCTTACAAAACGTGTAATATATTATATACTCTGAGGAAGCTAAAGGCAAACATTTTAATATGCCACTGTATTACCAATAGGAGATGGTGAAGCCTAGAAAACATTGTAATCTTGAAGGAAGAAATGTGGTTGCTTTTAAAATTAAGTTAAAATTCATATTGGTGGGATAAAAGTGTTCCAGTTTGGTTTGTGCTGAGGCGTGGAGTTGGATACTTGACATGAGCACCTCTGAGCTAGGGAGAGGAAACCAGCCAATGATCTTTCTGCATGCATGGATATTGGGTGAAGGCAGTATCTGGGTCTGTTGTTGAATGGCATGCTGATCGTCGCATTCTAGTTTCAGACATGGTGTGGGGGGTGGGAGGGGGGTTGGTGCCGTTGGCGGGTGGGAAAGACCATTTGGCAATGTACTGAAAGGTTGCTGGAATTCATGGCAGCGCACTGAAAGTTTGATACCTGGGTAGCAACATCGTGACACAAATCAACTTGCTCAACAATGAGCAGGGGCCCAGAGTTGAATTGGCCAGTGACAGACAGGCAAAACTGTTGTGTACATTTTGTATTTTTGACAACTGTCTTTTTGTAGTGACTTCATTTTATGTGTTTGCTCCTCCTAATCTGGAATAATGAGTATGGAGTCATTATCTACAGATAGAAAGCAATAAGAAACTGGTATAATGATTTCCTCCATATATGTGCATCCAGTATGTGGGGTAGGAGGGGAATTGCGGATAGGCAGGAACTGAAACTTGGTTTGCTGAGTGAAAGACTTGTCCATAAATTACCTTGCACACTCCTCAGTCCACTGTTCCAGCACAGGAAGAGACGGAGTTAAAAATTCTTTGCGGCTGGATAATGGGCACAGGGATCATGATACCCGATTATCCTACACCCGATCAAAGCAATCCAGGGAGAATGCAAACTTTGTGCTGTCTGCCCATCTCTGTGATTATGGCATGTGGTCCAGTGCTAAGCATGCTGCTGATTGGCTGCACGCTCAGCAGGGGGCCCAGGCGTATGCGAGGCTAGCACCAATTAAAGCCAGCCTGCCCTTCTTAAAGCCGGCCTGCACCTCTTAAATGGAAGGTGCATTTTGGCTGCAGCAGGTGTTGTAACTGAGTCTAAGTATTTCTCCGAAGGAAGAAAGAGGAGCAATGGAGCAGCAGGCCGGAGGGAAGGCTCCCAGGTTCTCCGGTCCAGGAGGTGGAAAGCAGGAGGCCCTCCAGATTTGCACTGCGAAGGGAATGCATACAAACATATGAAGCAGGAGCAGGCCACTCGAGCCTGCTCCACCTTTCAACAGGATCATGGATGATTTGATTGTAACCTTGACTCCACGTTCCTGTCTACCCCCCAATAACTTTTCACCCCCTTTGCTTATCAAGAATCTATCTACCTCTGCCTTAAAAATATTCAAAGACTCTGTTTCCAGCGCCTTTTGAGCAAAAGAGTTCCAAAGATTTACGACGCTCAGAGAAAAGAATTTCTCCTCATCTCTGTCTTAAATGGGTGACCCCTTATTTTTAAGTAATAACCCCTAGATTCTCCCACAAGAGGAAACATCCTTTCCGCATCCACCCTGTCAAGACCTCTCAGCATCTTATATGTTTCAATCAAATCGCCTCTTACTCTCTTAAAATCCAGCCTAGCCTGTCTAACCATTCGTCCATAAGACAACCCGTCCATTCCAGGTATTAGTCTAGTAAACCTTTTCTGAACTGCTTCCAACTCATTTACATCCTTCCTTTAAATAAGGAGACCAATACTGTACACAATAGGAGCCGGTAGCCATGGGGATGAATTCAAGGAGTCTGGCCCCGAAAACCTGGCTGCAGTTCAGTGACCTTGAATGGTTGTGTGAGGTCAGTGAATGTATCTTCAAATGACATCTCATACCCACTATACCATCAACATCAAATGCCACTCATTGCACCACACCCCCATTGCTCACCCACCAGCAATCTCACTCCTAACATTCATATTCTCCACCTCATCCTCACAGTTACCACTGCTACAATCCTCACATCAGCCTCCACATACTTCCAGCTATTCAGCTCTGACAGGCATACCACCCAAGCATATGGCAGTACACTCGCCGACACTCTTTCCTCTCCCTTGCAAGACAAGGTGGCACATAACTGGAGGGAGCAGCAGAGGATAGGCACAGCTACAACTCCTGAGCCCCTTGGAGGAGATGCTGCTCTGAATTGTTGGTGCGGCAGTCACTGAGACTGTTGATTTCGGTAGTGCCAGTTACATTCAGGATGATCTATGTTTGTTTCTTATGCACCTTCTGAAATCCCAGTTTACCCACATCGTGCAATCTGGTGTGAAGCACAAGCTACAGATAGTGTGACCATGGACCTCTTGGTTTCCACTCAAACCCCCACCCATTTCCCTCATCTCAACCCTCCACTTCTGCATTTATGCTTTCAGATATCCGAGACCTGCGGCATGGCCAGCAAGTGCAGCCTGACAGTGAAGGGCAAAAACACGAACGGATGTCTGATGAAGTACCATCACTTGATCTGACACTGGCAGCTAGCAGCTCAGATACTGGCACTGCACATACCTTAGAAGGTAATATGGAGGCAGGGTCAGTATGTAGTGAGTTGTTGGGCATGAGTGGGCTTAAGTAAGGCCAGTGGGGGGGGGGGGGGGGGAGGGTGTGGCAGAAAGGATAGCGCGTGTTTCAGCTTCCCGGAGGGTGAGGTTGCAGATGAGTTCTGCTGCAGAGCACTTGGATGAGGATTTTGATGGGATGGGCATGCACACACAGATGCTTGGTGCATTGGCTGGCCTGCCACAGAGACTGTTGTCACGGTCAAAGAGTACGGAGGAGTCCGGATATAACTTGACACAGGACGTCATGTAGAGCTTGGAATCCATCCTTTCCAGGGTGGAAGTGGCGGCCAATTCCATCACAGCAGTGGTGGACCCAGTCAGGATTCAGCCTCTGATGGCTGATCTCTCAGCACAGGCAGAATCTACCTAATCCAACCCGGCCAATTACCGACAAATCCAATCGGTCAATCACCGCCCCATCAGCCTACTCTCTATCATCAGTAAAGTGATGGAAGGTGGCATCAACAGTGCCATCAAGCGGCACTTGCATAGCAATAACCTGCTCAGTGACGCTCAGTTTGGGTTCCGCCAGGGCCACTCAGCTCCTGACCTCATTACAGCCTTGGTTCAAACATGGACAAAAGGGCCGAACTCGAGAGGTGAGGTGAGAGTGACTGCCTTTGACATCAAGGCAGTATTTGACCGAGTATGGCATCAAGGAGCCCTAGCAAAACTGAGGTCAATGGGAATAAGGGGGAAAACCCTCTGCTGGCTGGAGTCATACCTAGCACAAAGGAAGATGGTTGTGGTTGTTGGAGGTCAATCATCTGAGCTCCATGACATCACTGCAGGAGTTCCTCAGGGTAGTGTCCTAGGCCCAACCATCTTCAGCTGCTTCATCAATGACCTTCCTTCAATCATAAGGTCAGAAGTGGGGATGTTCGCTGATGATTGCACAATGTTCAGCACCATTCGTGACTCCTCAGATACTGAAGCAGTCCGTGTAGAAATGCAGCAAGACCTGGACAATATCCAGGCTTGGGCTGATAAGTGGCAAGTAACAATCGCGCCACGCAAGTGCCAGGCAATGACCATCTCCAACAAGAGAGAATCTAACCATCTCCCCTTTACATTCAACAGCATTACCATCGCTGAATCCCCCACTATCAACATCCTAGGGGCTACCGTTGACCAGAAACTAAACTGGAGTAGCCATATAAATACCGTGGCTACAAGAGCAGGTCAGAGGCTAGGGATCCTGAGGCGAGTAACTCGCCTCCCGACTCCCCAAAGCCTGTCCACCATCTACAAGACACAAGTCAGGAGTGAGATGGAATACTCCCCACTTGCCTGGATGGGTGCAGCTCCAACAACACTCAAGAAGCTCGACACCATCCAAGACAAAGCAGCTGGCTTGATTGGCACCCCATGCACCACCTTCAACATTCACTCCCTCCACCTCTGACGCAGAGCAGCAGCAGTGTGTACCATTTACAAGATGCACTGCAGCAATGCACCAAGGCTCCTTAGACAGCACCTTCCAAACCCGCGACCTCTACCACCTCGAAGGACAAGGGCAGCAAATACATGGGAACACCACCACCTGCAAGTTCCCCTCCCAGTCACACACCATCCTGACTTGGAACTATATCGCCGTTCCTTCGCTGTCGCTGGGTCAAAATCCTGGATCTCCCTTCCTAACAGCACTGTGGGTATACCTACCCGAAATGGACTGCAGCGGTTCAAGAAGTCAGCTCACCGCCACCTTCCCAAGGACAATTAGGGATGGGCAATAAATGCTGGCCTGGCCAGCGACGCCCACATCCCATGAATGAATAAAAAAAATATCTGGGTGCTGCAGTAGAAGCTCAGACTGAGGTCATGAAATCTCTGATTATTGCCATGCCAGCCTAGCTTGATGCTCATGGCTTGCAGGGTCTCTCCGCAATCAAGCAATCTGTCCTCCAACAGATTACTAGTATTGTTGAGGTGCTGCCCTGGGAGAGTGTTAGTCACTCCATGATGCATGAACCTAGTGTCCTCTCTCCACTGCCACTACACCAGTGCCCCTACTGTTGCCTTTCAGCCAGCCAGCCAGCTCAGACTGCTGCCACTCACGTGGTGGTTGTGCAGTCTGAAGCCGAACCCTCGAGGCCCAGAGCTGCTTGAGGGTGTACTGCAAGGCTCCCCCACTGAAAGTCAGCTACCTTCCGCCAGCCATGCTGAAGCCACTGGGGTAGCACTGCGTAGGAGCACTAGGACAGGCAAAGGCACCCTCAAGGCAGACACTCAGGAATTGTTCAGTTTTGCATGTATTATTGGAAGTGTTGGATAAAGTTATTATAAGTTGTTATGGAATAGTTTTTTTTGTGTCTTTTATTTCAAGATTTTGCAGGATTTTGGCCAAGGGGACACTTTTATAAAAAAAAAAAATTCATTCACAAGATGTGGATGTCGCTGGCTGGGCAGCATTTCTTGCCCATCCCTAATTGCCCTCAAGAAGGTGGTGGTGAGCCATCTTCTTGAACCGCTGCAGTTCATGTCAGGTAGACTGTTAGAAAGGAAGTTCCAGGATTTTGATCCATTGACAGTGAAGAAATGGCGATTATAGTTCCAAGTCAGGATGGTGTGTGACTTGGAGGGGAACTTGCAGGTGGTGGTGTTCCCATGTATCTGCTGTCCTTGTCCTTCTAGGTGCTAGAGGTTGCAGGTTTGGAAGGTGCTGTCGAAGGAGCCTTGATGAGTTGCTGCAGTGCATCTTGTAAATGGTACACGCTGCTGCCGCTCTGCGTCAGAGGTGGAGGGAGTGAATGTTGAAGGTGGTGCATGGGGTGCCAATCAAGCGAGCTGCTTTGTCTTGGATGGTGTCGAGCTTCTTGAGTGTTGGAGCTGTACCCATCCAGGCAAGTGGACAGTATTCAATCACACTCCTGACTTGTGCCTTGTAGATTGTGGACAGGCTTTGGGGAGTCAGGAGGTGAGTTACTCACCACAGGATTCCTAGCCTCTGACCTGCTCCTGTAGCCATGTATTTATATGGCTACTCCAGTTCAGTTTCTGGTCAATGGTAACCCCCAGGATGATCGTGCGGGATCCAGCGATCGTAATGCTATTGAATGTTTTGCCCGGGCTCCTTGATGCCACATTCGGTCAGGTGCTGCCTTGATGGTCGATAACAGAGGGATGGAAAGGTGGGGAATTGTGGAATTTTTGGGGAACTAGGGTCTAATGAGCCACTCACAGGCATTTCATCTGGAGTGATGTCGTCCTGGGTTTAGCCTCACTGTCCTTGCTCAAGGCCTGCGGCCTCCGGCCTCCTGACTGCCAGGCTGTGTAGAACGCCATAAAACACTGTGAATTTGGAGATGCGCTGTGTCGAGTGTTGGAGGGCTCCCGTTAGCGGTCCAGGCAATGGAACCGTGGTCTGAGCATGTTGATGGTTTTCTCAATGATGTTCCTGGGTGGTTTTCGTACCAGTGTTGTCCATGTGTGTTTGGGTGGCCAAGGGGAGTAATGAGCGACAATTTGAGTGGGTAGCACTCGTCACCAAGCATTCACCTTGATGGCAGGAATGGCTGACTGGTGAAGGATAAAAGCATTGTGGCAGCTGCCAGGATAGCGGGCATTCACAAACATGATGCTCTGTGCATGGTTGTACGCCAACCATACGTTACGGGAGTGGAACCCTTTGCGATTGAAGTACATCTCCCTGTTGAGATGCGTGTCCACAGAGCCGCATGCGTGCAGTTAATGGCTCCCTGCAGCATGCGGAAACATGCTGTCCTGGCAGAGCCACATACCAGCTCTTCCTGCTTCTCTCTGCTTAAAGGGAAGCCATTGAAGCCCCATCTCCTTGTGTACAGGGCTTTTGTGACCTCCCTGATGCAGCGATGCACAGTGAACTGAGAGACATTGACGATGTTGCCAGCTCCAGTCTGGAAGAATTCTGAAGCATAGAATTTGAGGGTGTCAGTGATTTGGTGGCCACTGGCAGTGTGTCCTTGCCCTGCTCTGCAGCTGCAGGTCCTATTGGAGTTCAGACACCACCTCCTTAGTGAATCGTAGCTGCCTCAGACTCTGCTCCTGCCTGGGAAGCGCTCTCTAATTACCCACAGTGGGTACAGCTTTCTAATGAGAGCCCTCTTCCTTCTCCCTCTGTGCAGTTTCCCCTTTCTGCTGTTTGTGCTCCGTCTCCTTGTCTTGATGCAGCCTAAGAGGGACTACAACCATTACCACAATGACTGAGAGCAACTTTCTGCTTGGAGATCTTCAAGATCTACTCCACTCCTTGCAAAGGTCCAACTCCTCTCCCTTCTAAGTCAAAGAACCTGTATGATCTCCTCCTCCAATATAGTAAATGATACTTTCATGAACTCTACAGCAGCAAAAGAAAGTCAAACGCATCTCACCTGAAAGCCCCATGCTGATGCCTTTACATAGCAATAATGGTGGGGGGTGTCTTATCCAGGACAATGAATGTTCAGCTGGGAGTGTTTGAGAGTTCATTATCGTGGCCTGCGGGGTCCAAATTGGCAGGTTGGTTGCCGAATCAGCGTTTAGACACTGATGCCATGATCTTCTCACTGTGTGTGCTACCGATGCGTGCACAGCCCGACCACGCTATTGCTCTTCCTTAGATGGCGATTGGTGCAGTCACCGCTGGAAGTGATCAGAAGCAGACTGGCCGCAATTTTCAGCCCCTCCGTGTTCCCCTAGCCTTGAAACCTGCAGCATTGGAGCTGAATTTTGTTGTCAGTATTGTGTGGCTACGCTGAACATAAATAGAGCAGCATAATGAATACTATGATAACTGCAGTATGTGAAAATCTAATCTAATTTCTGCATCATTTGCTTGCTAATCAGTCATCATATCATTTATTATCCTACAGTACTCTAACTCGTGTTTATTTCTTACAATAAAACTATTGTAAAGAAATGTTGGCTTTTAAGTGTCACATAAAAATACTTAGAAAAAATTGAGTGGAGAACAGCGTAATTCATGCACAGAATCTAGGATCCGTGGCATCAGGGCAAACAGCAATTTTTGACTGAAATTGTTATCTCCTGCATTGTTCCAGATTTGCATTTGGAGCATTTATGTACACCTGACACCAGGGGGTGGACTTGAGGCATCTTTGGCTGCGTTCATGAATGAGGCTAACAGTAACTTAGCTACGGTTTGCTGAAATACCAGTTTGTCCTCGTGTATGGTGCTATGGAGTCAAATTTCTGCAGGAGCTCCCAGATCTGCTTCCATAATTTTGGTTGGAGTTTGGAGTAATGCCCAGGAAAATGGGCTAAATGACCGTACCCGTTGTTTCTCCAAGCTATCTGTCCATCTTTTGCCAAAGTTATGGCAGATAATTGGGAAAACCTTCCACAGAAACTACTGGCATATGTTGGAGACAGGAAATACAACATGTTCCTTTAAGTTTAAAAGGAAAACTTGGAGATATCTTCTCTCAACATCTTGATGAATTTCCTTTAATGCCAGTGAAAACTGACTTGTGCCTGCAAGTGGTCAGAAAAAAGTATTTGCACAATTGTTTCCTAGCTCAGCTCATTTGCATTTCCATTCGAGTAGTGATTGGTGTAAATCTTGTGGAAAACTGGTGCAATCTGCTGGGGTGTATGGAAATTGCAATACACTGTTTTAAGAAGAAAGTTTGAGCTGAACTCTTCAGCAGCAGACTGGGGGATAACCAGCTAAGGAGGGAACGATGTTTGGCTCACTCACTCACTCACTCACTCGACTCTCAATGAACTTCACTGCTTGTCTTGTCCATCTGTTTCTCTAACTTTTCCAGATGCGAACACTGGAACGAGTAGCCAAACAAGGCAGCAGGGCAAGAAACCCAGGCATAGAAGGACACTGAGCTTTAACGGATTCAGACCTCCGAGCCCTCCTAGTGGAAGTAGAGCTGATGAGTTTCCAGGTGGTCTGTATTGGCAAACCTTCCAAGAATTTCGCTTGTGTGGGGGCTGCACTCTCATTGTGTTCTGAGTCTGCAGACCAATGTGACAAGGAGTTGAATGACCTCAGTAAGGCATAGGAACAGGAGGAGGCCATTCAGCCTCTTGACCCTACTCTGCATTCAGTTAGACTATGACTGATCTGCATCTGAACTCCATTTGCCTGCCTTTTAGTCCATCTCCAAGCAGGACAACACACAGGACATACTCCCTGGGCACCAGCACACTGTTCACCTAAAAGAAGCACCAGTGTAACTAGCCCTTCTCCAATATAATCTGGTGAAGGTGGCTCAAACTTGGAATCTTGCACTATGGTTGTACAGCAGCATTAACAACAACTAACAATGTGCACAAACCGAAAACCCACTTCTTCCACTTTAACAGTTTGATGCCAGCACATCTCTTTAGCTCTCTTGGGCCACATGGCACGTTCCTTAACTGTTAGTGTTCCCCTTATTCACTTTTGCAGCAGAAATTGGAGCACAATGCCTGTGAGAGGCAGACCACCTTATAGAGGACATCCATACTTTAAATCAAATGATGCTGTATAAGGAGAAAACAATAGAGCTACTGGGGCGGCTCTTCTGGAAGATGGTGAGGTTGGCAGCATATTGCCAGCATTGGTTAGTGACTGAACACCTGCACTTTGCCCTGCCATTCGTCACTACACAGACAGAAGTTTCATCTCCGCCTCTTTAATCGCAATGGGGCAATGCTCGTCGACTCTTGGCTTTCCCCTCCTTCCTTACAGATTCGCCACGCAAAAAGATGCTGAGAAACAAAACCGATTCAGCTATCTCCTTATCAACTATGATATTGATGAGAAGGAGGAAACTGAGGAGGACCATGATAAAGTCATAGAGTTATACAGCACAGAAACAGGCCCTTCGGCCCATCGTGTCCATGCTGGCCATCAAGCACCTATCTATTCTAATGATGAATGGGAAAGTAGACTGCAGCCCTCCCATAAGATCATAAGAAGTAAGAAATGGGAGTAGGTGTAGGCCATTCAGCTCCTCGAGCCTGCTCCACCATTCAATAATATCACAGCTGATCTGATTTGTGGCCTTAACTCCACTTTCCTGCCTGCCCCACCATAACCCTTGATTCCCTTGTAGATCAAAAATCCAACTGAGCCTTGAATATATTCAATGACCCAGCCTCCACTGCTTTCTCTGGGGTGGAGAATTCCAAAGATTCTTGATCTTCAAAGAAGAAATTCCTCCTCAACTCTCTCTTAAATGGGAGACTGCCCTCTAATTCTAGGTTCCCCCATGAGGGAAAACAGCAGTTACCCTGTCAAGCCCCCTGAGAATCTTATAACATCATTCTTCTAAACTCCAATGAGTATCGGCCCAACCTGCTCAACCTTTCCTCATAAGACAACCCCTTCATCCCAGAATCAGCCTGGTGGACCTTCTCTGAACTGCTTCCAATGCAAGTATATCCTTCCTTAAATAAGGAGACCAAAACTGTACACAGTACTCTAGGTGTGTTCTCACTAATGCCCTGTACAGTTGTAGCAAGACTTTGCTACTTTTATTCTGCATCCCCTATGCAATAAAGCCCAACATTCCATTTGCTTTCCTAATTACTTGCTGTCACTGCAAGCTAACATTTTGTGATTCATATACAAGGACACGCAAATCCCTCTGTACCGCAGCATTCTGCAGTCTCCCTCCATTTAAAAAATATTCTGCATTTCCATTCCTTCTGCCAAAGTGGACAACCTCATATTTTCCCAATTTATACTCCCATTTACCAAATTTTTGCCCACTCACTTAACTTATCTATATCCCTTTGCAGACTCTGTCTGCCTCATGACTTGCTTTCCTACCTACCTTTTGTTTTGTCAGCAAATTTGGATACAATGCGCTCAGTCCCTTCTTCCAAATCATTAATCTGGATTGTAAATAGTTGAGGCCCCAGAACTGAGTCCTGTGGACTCCACTAGTTACAGTTGCCTACCTGAAAATGCCCCATTTATCCTGAATCTCTGCTTCCTGTTAGACAATCCTCTATCCATGGTAATATATTACCCCCAATACCATGAGCTGTTGTGTAATAACCTTTTACTTGGCACCTTTATTGAAGGCTGCGCTTGCTAACAATGCAACCACTAGATGGCGCAGTACTAGCACATGTACAAAAACAGCCTCATCCGCTGAAATGTCACTGTGACATCTCAAGCAGCTGCCAGTAATAAAGATGCCGCAGCTCAATTTATTACAAAAACAAATTAAACCCAAATCCCCTCAATGGGTGCGATCGCCGCCTCCATCCCACCCCCAACAATACCCCATTCCATCTTGCCATTGCACTTCTCTTCACTGCTCCCTACCGCGCCTGTCTGCTCGCTGCTGTCTTCCCTTAGCCACTTGTTCCTGACCTTGCCGCTTTTCCCCCCCACCTTGGCTGCTCGTTCCCTGCTTCTTTTACCCCCCCAACCCTCTGGCTACTCGCTCCAGACTGCGCTGCTTCCCTCCTCTTGGCCAGTCACTGTCACGATGCCCCGTCACCCCTTGCTCCCCGCCTTTCGCTTTGGTGGATCGTTCCCCACTTCATTGGATGCACATCGGAGAACGATCGGCTGAGGGGAGGAGGGAGAAGTGAAGCCGGAAGCGAACGTCGGGGTTGAGGGGGGAGGGGAAAGCGGTGAGGCCTCAAGCGAGTGGCTGAGGGGGGGATGTAGCGATCGATGGGTAGCAGCCGGTGGGGGAGGGGTGGGAGCGGCGAGGACAGGAGCGAGTGTCTGAGTGAGAGAAGCGGCCGGGGGAGTGGGGTAAGTGGCAAGGGCAGGAGCGAGTGCCTGAGGAAAGGCAGTGGGGAGCGAGCGGGCGAGGTGGGGATTGATGCGGGGTACTGCTCGGGGGAATGGAGGCGGCTATTGAGGGGTGAGGACGTCATTGTATGGTGACGCCATGTGCGCATTCATATGGGCAGGCTGGCAAATGTTCGCACACACTGATGAGGTCCGGGATTGCTCTGCGCATGCTCTGTGTTGTCAGGAATCACTTTGGTTATTGAATGCCTTTTGGAAATCCAAATTAAAGGCCTGCTCGAGTGTGCAATTGAAACCCGACCCGAGCCCGACAGCACCACATCCAACCCGGCCCGAGTCCTTTTGGTTTTTTTCCCCAACCCAATCGCCGGAATAAAGTTGAGTATATTAAAGAGGTTGTGTTCTACCTTGGATGGAATCGCTCACTGCAGACTAGTGTGGAGTCCAAATGCATGTTTCCCGCCTTGGTGTCCTGGCTGTCACTGTGTCTGACTCGACTCGACCCAACCCGAACCCGACACATGTCGTTGGGCCCAGTCGGGTTCGGGTCAGGTAGCCATGCTCTAATCCAAATACAGTATATCTACTGGTTTCACTTTATCCACCCTTCTTGTTAAATCCTCTATTTCCTTTCATAAAACCATGTTGACTCTGTCTGATGTAATATGATTTTCTAAATGTTCTGCTACTACTTCCTTAGTAATGGGTTCTAGCATTTTCCCCAAGGACAAACGTTAGGCTAACTGGCCTATAGTTTCCTGCTTTCTGTTTCCCTCTTTTCTTAAATAGAGGCGTTACATTTGCGGTTTTCCAATCTGCTGTGACCTTTCCAGAATCTAAGGAATTTTGGAACATTACAACCAATGAATCGACTAACTCTGCAGCCATTTCTTTTATGACCCTAGGATGCAGGCGATCAGGTCCAGGTGACTTGTCAGCCTTTCGTCCCATTAGTTTTCCCAGTATTTTTTCTCCAGTGATTAGTGATTATTCTAAGTTACTCCCTCCCTTTACCCCTTGATTTTCTGTTATTCTTGGGGTGTTTTTGTGTCTTCTACTGTGAAGACAGATACAAAATACTTGTTCAAAGTCTCTGCCATTTTATTGTTTCCCATTATTAATTCCCCAGTCTCACCCTCTAAGGGACCAACACATACTTTAGCTCCACTTTTCCTTTTAATATACTTGTAGAAACTTTTACTGTCTGTTTTTACATTTCATGCTAGTTTACTCTCATACTCCTAATTTCTCCCTTTTTTTTTAGTCATCCTTTGGGAAAATTTTAGAAACCAGCAATCTTGTGGCTTGCCACTAATCTTCACAGCATTGTATACCTTTTCTTTCAATTTGATACCATCCTTATCTTCCTTAGTGAGCCATAGTTGGTGCATCTTTCTCATAGTCTTTCTCATTGGAATGCATCTTGAGAGTTATGAAATATCTCTTTAAATGTCTGCCACTGCTTCTCTACGGTCTTACCTTTTAACCTATTTTCCCAGTCCATTTTAGCCAACTCTCTACCTTTGTAATTGCCTTTATTTAAGTTTAAGACACCAGTTTCAGACGCAAGTTTCTCACCCTCAAATTGAATGTGAAATTCTATTTTGTTATGATCACTCTTCTCTAGAGAATCCTTTACTCTGAGATCATTAATTAATCCTTTCTCATTACACATTACCAGGTTTAAATAGCCTGATCCTGGGTTGATTCCAGAAATTATTGATCTAAGAAACTGTCCCAAATGTACTCTATGAACTTATCTTCCTGGCTACCTTTCCAATTTGATTTGTCCAATCGAGATGAAGATTAAAATCACCAACAATTATTGCAGTACCTTTTGTACAAATCCCCATTATTTCTTGAGTTATAGTGCATCCTACAGTGTACCTACTGTTTTCTTTTTCTTTTGGGCCTCCTTATCTCGAGAGACAATGGATACGCGCCTGGAGGTGGTCAGTGGTTTGTGAAGCAGCGCCTGGAGTGGCTATAAAGGCCAATTCTGGAGTGACAGGCTCTTCCACAGGTGCTGCAGAGAAATTTGTTTGTTGGGGCTGTTGCGCAGTTGGCTCTCCCCTTGCGCCTCTGTCTTTTTTCCTGCCAACTACTAAGTCTCTTCGACTCGCCACAATTTAGCCCTGTCTTTATGGCTGCCCGCCAGCTCTGGCGAATGCTGGCAACTGACTCCCACGACTTGTGATCAATGTCACACGATTTCATGTCGCGTTTGCAGACGTCTTTATAACGGAGACATGGACGGCCGGTGGGTCTGATACCAGTGGCGAGCTCGCTGTACAATGTGTCTTTGGGGATCCTGCCATCTTCCATGCGGCTCACATGGCCAAGCCATCTCAAGCGCCGCTGACTCAGTAGTGTGTATAAGCTGGGGATGTTGGCCGCTTCAAGGACTTCTGTGTTGGAGATATAGTCCTGCCACCTGATGCCAAGTATTCTCCGAAGGCAGCGAAGATGGAATGAATTGAGACGTCGCTCTTGGCTGGCATACGTTGTCCAGGCCTCGCTGCCGTAGAGCAAGGTACTGAGGACACAGGCCTGATACACTCGGACTTTTGTGTTCCGTGTCAGTGCGCCATTTTCCCACACTCTCTTGGCCAGTCTGAACATAGCAGTGGAAGCCTTACCCATGCGCTTGTTGATTTCTGCATCTAGAGACAGGTTACTGGTGATAGTTGAGCCTAGGTAGGTGAACTCTTGAACCACTTCCAGAGCGTGGTCGCCAATATTGATGGATGGAGCATTTCTGACATCCTGCCCCATGATGTTCGTTTTCTTGAGGCTGATGGTTAGGCCAAATTCATTGCAGGCAGACGCAAACCTGTCGATGAGACTCTGCAGGCATTCTTCAGTGTGAGATGTTAAAGCAGCATCGTCAGCAAAGAGGAGTTCTCTGATGAGGACTTTCCGTACTTTGGACTTCGCTCTTAGACGGGCAAGGTTGAACAACCTGCCCCCTGATCTTGTGTGGAGGAAAATTCCTTCTTCAGAGGATTTGAACGCATGTGAAAGCAGCAGGGAGAAGAAAATCCCAAAAAGTGTGGGTGCGAGAACACAGCCCTGTTTCACACCACTCAGGATAGGAAAGGGCTCTGATGAGGAGCCACCATGTTGAATTGTGCCTTTCATATTGTCATGGAATGAGGTGATGATACTTAGTAGCTTTGGTGGACATCCGATCTTTTCTAGTAGTCTGAAGAGACCACGTCTGCTGACGAGGTCAAAGGCTTTGGTGAGATCAATGAAAGCAATGTAGAGGGGCATCTGTTGTTCACGGCATTTCTCCTGTATCTGACGAAGGGAGAACAGCATGTCAATAGTCGATCTCTCTGCACGAAAGCCACACTGTGCCTCAGGGTAGACGCGCTCGGCCAGCTTCTGGAGCCTGTTCAGAGCGACTCTAGCAAAGACTTTCCCCACTATGCTGAGCAGGGAGATTCCACGGTAGTTGTTGCAGTCACCGCGGTCACCTTTGTTTTTATAGAGGGTGATGATGTTGGCATCGCGCATGTCCTGGGGTACTGCTCCCTCGTCCCAGCACAGGCATAGCAGTTCATGTAGTGCTGAGAGTATAGCAGGCTTGGCACTCTTGATTATTTCAGGGGTAATGCTGTCCTTCCCAGGGGCTTTTCCGCTGGCTAGGGAATCAATGGCATCACTGAGTTCCGATTTGGTTGGCTGTATGTCCAGCTCATCCATGACTGGTAGAGGCTGGGCTGCATTGAGGGCAGTCTCAGTGACAGCATTCTCCCTGGAGTACAGTTCTAGGTAGTGCTCAACCCAGCGGTCCATCTGTTTGCGTTGGTCAGTGATTATGTCCCCCGATTTAGATTTGAGGGGGGTGATCTTCTTGATGGTTGGCCCAAGAGCTCTCTTCATGCCATCATACATTCCTCTGATGTTTCCGGTGTCTGAGGCCAGCTGAATATGACTGCATAGGTGTTGCCAGTAGTCGTTTGCGCAACGCCTAGCTGTTCTTTGTGCAGTACTTCTGGCTGCTTTAAGTGCTGCGGATGTTAAATCGCTGGGGGCTTTCTTGTAGTTCAAAAGTGCAATGCGCTTAGCGGCTATGACAGGTTCCAGCTCTTCATTATGAGATTGAAACCAGTCTGCATTTCTCTTCGCACTTTTGCCGTAGGTGGTCAAAGCTGACTCATAGATGGCGTCTCTGATGTGGGCCCACTTGGTCTCAGCATCCCCTGTGGGAGTGTTTTGAAGGGCTGTTACAAGTGAATTTAGAAATTTTTGTAACAGCTGTGGGTGAGAAATTCTGCTCGTGTTGATGCGTGGGTGGCCCTTCTGCTTGGAATGATGCAACTTCTTTGGTCTGAGTCTAACCTTGCTGCACACCAGGGAGTGGTCGGTGTCGCAGTCCGCACTGTGGAAGCTGCGTGTGATTTGAACACTGTTTAAGGCGGCTCGCCTTGTGACAATGAGGTCTAGCTGGTGCCAACGACGTGATCTTGGGTGCCTCCATGAAACCTGGTGACAGGGTTTAGTGTGAAAGAACGAGTTGGTGATGCAGAGGTTATGATAGGTACACAACTCAAGCAGTCTCTGCCCGTTCTCATTCATCCTTCCAACGCCATAGCGCCCAAGGCAGGAGGGCCATGAGTCATGGTCGGCCCCAACCCTGGCATTAAAGTCCCCCAGCAGGAATAGGTGTTCGGTGTTGGGGATGCTGCTAATGATGTTATGGAGTTGTTCATAGAACTGGTCTTCAGCTTCAGGTGCGGAACAGAGTGTTGGAGCATAGATGCTGAGTAGGTGTACTGGACCAGAGGTGGTGAGCAGTCGGATGGACAGTATGCGTTCCGAGCCATTTGAGGGAGGCTCTATCATGCTGAGCAAGGAGTTTCTGATGGCGAAGCCCACTCCATGCTGTCTTGGTTCTTCAGGATCCCTGCCCTGCCAGAAGAAGGTGTAGTCTTGCTCTGCTAGAGAGCCACTCGCGGGGAGGCTTATGTTATGCTACTGTTAGGGGGCTTATAAAATACACCCACCAGTGACTTCTTTCCTTTGCTATTTCCCACCCATGTTGATACTACATCTTGATCTTCCAAGCCAAGATCATTTCTTACTATCGTACTGATCTCATCCTTTTATTAATAGAGCTACTCCACCTCCTTTTCCTTTCTTCCTATCTTTCTGAAATGTCAAATATCCTTGAATATTCAGTTCCCAGCCTTGGTCGCTTTGTAATTACATCTCAGTAATGGCTATCATATCATACTCATTTATTTCTATTTGTGCTATTGATTTCAATTCTATTTTTTTTTCCATTTTTTTTCCTTCTCTGACCTTATTTGCTGGTACACCCTTATGTTTGTACACTCGGTCCCTTTCTGTCACACTGCGGTTATCATTACCTGTATTGTTACCCTGCACAATTACTTTATCCATTCTCTTTAACTTTTCAAATCTCCTCTCCTGAACCCTTTTCCCCCCACCCCCCTCCCCGCAACATTATTTAGTTTAAAGCTTGCTCTACAGACCTCATTGTTCGATTCACCAGGACACCAGTGCTGTTCAGGTGAAGGCAGTCCTAATGGTACAGCTTCCTCTTTCCCGAGTTCTGGTGACAGTGTCCCGTGAATTGAAACCCATTTCTCCCGCACTAATCTTTTGAGCTACGCATTCAACTGTCTGATCTGATTTACTCTAAGCCAATTTGCTTGTGGCTCGAGTAGTAATCCAGAGATTATTACCTTTGTGGTTCTGCTTTTTAATTTCGCTTCTAGTTGCTCATACCCCCTGAACAGAACCTCTTTCTTTGTCCTACCTATGTTGTTAGTACCCGTGCGGACCATGACAACTGGATCCTTCCCTTCCCACTCCAAGTTCCTCTCCAGGTGTGAGGAGATGACCTTAACCCTGGCACAAGGCAGGCAACACAGCCTTCGGCACTCACATTCTCGGCTGCAGAGAACAGTATCTATCCCTCGAACTATACTGTCCACTACTACAACTACATTCCTTTTTACTTCCCTCCCCACCTGGTGTTGTGGTCAGTTTGCTCAGCCTCCCTCCAGTCCCTGCTCTTGTCCAAGCAAGCTGCAAGAACAGAAGTTGTTGCACAGAACTCCTGACCCTTGTTCCTCTGGCCTAACCCACTCCAACTTGCTTTTTATGTCACTTCCTTCTTCACTGCCAGGTACTAGTGAGGGTGATCCACCTGCCCAGTGCAGGCTGAGGAGAAGGCTACCTATGACTTTGGAATGATAGGATCCAGAACTTGTGGATGCTCCCCTGAAAAGAAGGATGTTTGAAGGCTATCTTAATCTCTGTGCAGACTCCAAGGTTATTATTTAAGGATTTGGGCAACTGATGGGTGTGACTCCTGAGTCTACAGCTCTTGTTATGCAGATTCCCAGGCATAAAACAGCCAGGGACTAGTTGGTGCCTCCATCTCCACAGAAGCACAGACTGCAGTTCTAGTGTCAACAGGAGCGAATAGAAAGCACTAGGAACATGGTGGCCATGATGTATTCTGCTGTCTCTTGGGGCTTTCAGAATCTGAAAGACACTATTAGATCAGCTCTCCTGCTGACCCGTGGGAACACAGATGCATTGGCCAGTGGATTGAGCAATAGCTAGACTCTGTCTGCTTGGTAAACAGTCTCTCATGACAGTATCACATGCCAGGCATCCAGGCTTCACCCTCAGAACACCAAACCAGTGTATCGGTGGAGGTAGCACCAGCAGTCCAGGGACAATCTTCAGATCTGTGGCTTTCTGCCACGAGCAAGCTACTAATGAGAGTTCCCATGACCTTTCTGGTAGAGAACGAACGGCCAATCACCTCTCGTGATATTGACCCTTGGACTACACCAAGTAACAGGTGAACGATAGACATGTGCATCTGCCCAGCGGAAGAACACTGTTAGGAAAATTCAGTTGGCTTCTGTTCACTTAGGACTTCATTGTAATAAAATATATACATTGTCATCACTTTTTGTTATTCATGGAGGTTAGAGTCATTCAGGAAAAGGTGCATTTATTTGGTGCTGGTTACGTGCTAAGATGTTCATTATTAGTTCTCATTCCTGTAGGGGCAAAGATAGCTGATGTTGTAGGATGAGGACTGGATTGAGAGAAGGTCCCTTTTACTTGAGGGAGAGAAAGAGGTACGGCTTTGTTGTCAAAGGTAGATTGCGTTACACAGAAGAGAAGATGTCAATGATGGGTTGGCCTTTGTAGTGGTTGCTGAGGCGGCCTCTGAGTGCCAGTTATTTACTTCTGATATTAGCACATATTTAAACGAGCGCATGCAGGATTCTTCAGGCAAATTATGGAAGAACCAAGAAGTGTGAGGGAATTTGGAGAAATAAATTCAGTGACAAAGAAATGGCAGAAATGGCTTCTGCACAATTTTTCCTGCCGTAAAAATTTATTTGCCCCGATTGTACACTGGAACTACACCAGGGTTAGCAACCAAATCCATTCCCCTTTGTGTTTTTTTTTAAAAAAACTGCTCTGACCCTTGAAGATTTTTTTTCTTTCGCATTTTGAAATGAATCTGACGAAATGAATGTGCCCTCAGGTTTTGCCTCATGCACAAGATGAGAGAGTGCATTGCACAGGGACCAATGTGATTATTTCACTGCCTGCAACTCCGCTAAAGGAAGGAGGTGTACACCAGAGCGGGAGTAGATTGAAAATGTAGACCTGGCAGAGTGGATGAGGTGGCTGGGCTTGTTGTTATTTTATTCACTTTATTTAAAAATCAATTCACTTTGTGAATAAATGCGTTTTTAATTATGAGGGTGACTCTCTGTGAGGCTTCTCCCGTTCGGCTACTGTAACTTCAGAAGATGGGTAGGATTTCAGTCAAACCTACGGTGGCCAATTAGAACCTCCAAGGAAATACCCAGTGTATAAGGTTAAAGATTGCCAGTGGATTATTTGTATCAGCCTTTTTGCTGCGAACAATCACAGCAATGGGAAAATGATTCCTTGAAAATGGTATCTTTGTATTTAGAATAGGGGCTGCAGTAGGTTCAGCTAATGGTCCTTCAGTGCTCTAAACAGTGATGGTGCTGTTGTGTTCAGTGTATATTTGTAAGCCTAATCCTGTTTTCATTTGCAGAGTATCCTGAATCCAATGCAAGGCTTTCTCAGCACGTTAGCATTTTATGGCTGGACCGGATGGGACTTTGATTTCAGGTTTCAAAGGCACGAAATACCTTGGGAATTGCCAACCTCTACTACAGCTGAAAATGCTTACGACAACCCTGTGGCAACCTCACTCAATTATCATGGATATCTGCAAGAACATGAAAAGTTGAGAACAGAAAATGGTCACGAAAATAGCGATGACCTTTCTGTCCTCTCTGAAGGTAATGGAAAAGCAAATGGCTTCTTTGCAAAAATCTCGCCTGTCTATCAGGGGCTGTAACTGCCTCCCTAAAAATATCAGGAAAAATTCCATGACTTCCACTGCTATCCATTTTTAAAAAAATCCCCTTAAAGGTTTCATACTGCTACAAAAGGAGAGTCTAGGCTATGGATTTCTCTCTATCGATATTGGTCTATTATGGTCTGATTCGAATGAAGATCTCTGTTTGACCCTCCTCCCCACAACTAGATTGAAATCGAGATGTATCGCAAAACCTTCCATTCTAACTCATTGTTTCTCGAGGCAGTTAAAACTGCAGAACTCCTCGCGTCCCTCATTTTTCTTTCCTTCTACTATCTTGAGTTCTTAATCTAATCTCTGCATTACTTAATCACTACTTCATGATTTATTGATCATTTCTGACACTCCTTCAATCATGGCAGGGAGTTATTCCCGATGTCCTGGCCAATATTTATCCCTCCATACACATCACAAGATCGGATCATCTGGCCATGATCACATTGCCGTGGGTGGGAACTTGCTGCACTTTCCTTCCTTTTTCTTCCTTTCCTTGATGTGGCCTGGCAGGTCCCACCTTGCCCCTGCAAAAAAAAAAAAAGTTGTACCCTCCGTGATATCTCTGCTCCTCCAATTCTGGCCTCTTGAGAATCCCTGATTTTATTTACTCCACTTTTGGCAGCCATGGTTTCAGCTTCCTCGGCCTTCAACTCTGGAATTCCTTCACTAAACTTCAATGCCCCTCTACTTCGCTTTTCTCCTTTTAAGATGCTCCTTAAAACCTACCTCTTTGGCCAAGCTTTAGGTCATCCACCCTGACATCTCCTAATGTGGCTTGATATCAGTTTGTTTGATAACTGTGCAGTGAAGTGCTTTGGGACATTTTACTATGTTAAAGGTGCTGTATAAATACAAGTTGTTGTTTCTTAATATTGCTAAATGTTTGATGCTCCGTATTGTGGTCTAGACAGGCATTAACGCAAATGACAAGAATGTCTGGGGTTCAAACTCGGCAGCCTCTTGTGGAAAATCAAATGATGGTCAGTAGCTTGGACTACCAGGCTGAGTGCTACCCTTTTCTACTTTAATTATACCTCAAGATCCAAGAAACAAAAACACTTAGTAGCAGAGCAATTCCTCATTTTATATGATGCATTTTAAAGAAGCAATATCCCTTTTTTAAATAACCTAGATAGATCAGTCTCAAACATATAAAGTGTATGTTCCTCAAAAACTTGCTTGTGCGCTAAAGCAAAATACTGTGGATGCTGGAAATCTAAAACCAGAAAATTCTGGAAATGCTCAGCAAGTCAGGCAGCATCTGTGAAGAGAGAAACAAAGTTAACATAATGTTAGTTCTGATGAAAGGCCATCGATCTGAAACGTTAACTCTGTTTCTCTGTCCACAGATGCTTCCAGACCTGCTGAGTGTTTCCAGCACTTTCTGTTTCTATTTCTTGCTTGTTTGCTGTTCCTTTTTCTTTTTTCTTCTCCTAAATGCTATGAAACTGTATAGTTGATGGAAGCAATGTAAACCAACTGGTTAACTACAAGTTTAAAGGATAGTGGAATGAATTGCTGAGGGATCCAAAAAACAGACTCCAGTAATGATTGCTCACAATTTTTATCTGACCCGTATTCAATCTCCAATGCAATTCAGAGCCTTGATTACATTTCTTGCAGCATCATTGTCAGACCATGACTGCCATATTGAGCTTCTCACTGTCATCTTAAGTGCTCAGAAACACTTTAGTATGATGTTGCATGATGTACCAAACACCAGGACATTGGTGCTGCTGACTGCGGTCAGGTCAGATCACTGGTTGTTGAAACATCAATGGGTTGAATTTCTTCTATTAGAACACTGATCAGTGTACATACATTCATCAGACACCTTTTACTTTTTCTTATTGCCTCCTTTTTTGTAACACCATTATCACTTATTTAATCATCTCTTGTCCTGCACCTAATTACAGACCTGTCTTTTTTTTTCTCTCTTCATACACTTAGCCCTGACTTTGTTTCTGCTTATAAACTGTTCATCTGTAACATCAGCCAGTTCTAACGAAAGGTCATTGACCTGAAATGTTAACCCTACCTTCCTCTCTGCACAGATGCTCCCTGACTTGCTGAGTGTTTCCAGCATTTTCTGTTTTTATTTCAGATTTCCAGCACGAACAGTATTTTGCTTTTTACATAAAATCCTGTGTCTGTGTTTAAAAAAAAAAAATAGCCTAGTCATTAACTCACATAAATGTGGGAATTTACCCTAATACACATTGAGGGGCCTGCTAAAGATAGTGTTCCAAATAACATAATTAGGTTTACGTACCACATGATCGACAGCAGTATTTTCAGACATTAAACTCTACAAATTTAACTTATTTTATTCAGGGGATTTTACACATAAATGGCTTGCCTGTGTATATAATGTCTGGTTGATTTTAGTGGCTTGGTTGGTAAATACATTTGGAACTGATCCATTACATTTTTGGGATTTTTCCAACACTTTCTTTTTTTACTAGTAACAGTTTTGGTAAACAGACCATGACTTTTGCTCTCTGATATATTGAATTAGCATAACCCAAATCTACTAAGTTACTCTGATCAGACTAAATTAATTATTGAGGTTCAGTTAGGATGCTCACTATGCTTCTGGTCAATCAGAAAGTGAAAATGTAACCACACTAGACCATTTTATACAGGCTAAACTATGACCAGATTTATTCATGATTAAATGATTCACAGAAGCAAATATTTACACACAATGCTATGCAGCTCAAGTGATAATTTGTATTATAAACAACTGAAATGACTCTTTAGTAGAACAGTTGACTCCTTCTGGCAAATTCTTGAAATGGCAGTCTCTGGTAATCCAAAGGCTTTACTTACCAAATTGTGCACACCATCAAGCATTCAATGGCACAATAAACTGAACTAACATGGTTGCCAAGGCTGACACTTTTACATTGGATTTATTTGATGTAAAAGCAGTCTCCTTTAAAAATTGTCTTTTGCAAACCAAATCTTAATAGTCTAAAGTCTACCTTCCCAGTAAACAATTAGATGATGATCTGACATCTTTGTGTCGTGTCTCTTATGTGACTTCCATGCGTCTCAACCAAAATACCGTAACGCTTGACACAATTGCAAATTACTTATTGGATTCTACATCCAATATTTTTGTTTGTCACGATCTCAGCAACCTTCCCAAAAATGGCACTAGCTGTGACTGAGTAAACAACTCCGCACTGATAAGGATAATTTACCTTTTCAAACAGACTTGACTAATTATGCTAATTCAAGTCTCTTTAGACCTGATGCCAAATGTTGTATACTTGAACATGTTAGACGTACTTCTCCCATCAAAGAGAACTTTTAATTAAGTGGCCAAATTGCCCTGCCTCTTCTTACAATCTTAGCATCTCGGGTCAGCTATTTTGAACTTCACAAAGGGGCAATCTCTATTTTGAACTTAATTACACTTGCTACTTAAGGCAAAGGCAAACTTTTTTTTTTGGCATGGAATAGGAAAGTTTGAATCCTGGTTTGTGCTGTATTGGGCAGTCAAAGCAGTAATAAATATTGCAGTTTGTCTCATCACTTGTGGTACAAAAGGGGAGAAAATCAGTGACTTCTGCTGGAGAATGCACATGGCAGTTCCACTTCAGAGAAGGACAGTATTGGGCTTGGCAGTATTATCCTCCATAGCCAAATATCCCATTAACACCCAGTCCAGGCTCACACCTGACAGGGTATCTAAGGTGACTGATGCCATGAAACAGCATGCCAGGAAAAGGCACAGCTTTTGGAAAAGGAGGAAGTCTTTAAAAGCACTAAATACTGTGCACTGAGGGAAAACTGGCTGTTCCTCAAATGCTTTCACACCAGAAAGATTATTTTAGCTTCCTGCGATTATAAAAATATGTAAGGTCTATGAAATTACATTATGGGATACTAGCATGCAAAGACTTAATGTTGGTCTGAATTTTTTCTCTCTACTATTCTAACTGAGTTAAATAAATGGCTTAGCAGCTGTGAAAATATGAAGAGAGGAATTTCCAATAAATGTGCTGAGCGTTTATAAGCATTATCCCATTGAACGTCAGGATCATGATGTTTAAAGATCTGCTGTGGGCCCAGTGCTATTGAAAACAACTGCCTGAATGAGCTCATGCTGCAGAGAGGGGCTGACAGTCCCATCATGCTAGCAAAACAGTTACACTAATTGAATGCAACTGGGGCCAGTTTAAAAAAATTTTTAAATCTGAATTCAGTGACTGTGTAATTGCCTTGAACTCTCACTGCGGTTACTCTTGCATTGCTGAAAAGGTTTATTTTTATTCTGAGTGAATACAGGCTCATTATGCTGTTCAGCGTATTGAGTGAAGGTTATCAGTCCTGTGACAAATTTTTACATCAGTCAGTGAAAGTTGCAGTTTGTGGGGTGGAGAAAGCTACTGTTTTGGGAGAATTTATATACGATTGCTGCGTTGTACATTGTTTAATGCCATTTAAAACTGCTGCTGTATAACGTCATGTTAATTAAAGTTGCAGTAACCTCAGAGCAGGGCTCGAATCCAGCTGCAGCTGACTAGCAGTAAAAGGGAACCATGTGAAATACATATAAGAAGTCACATTTCAGTCCTTTGAGCACAAACAACACCAAAGTTAACAGCACATAGGTGGTCTTGGTCCAAATCCACAGAAAGTGGAAAATATACTGGAGCCAATAACTGCAATCTGTGGTTAGGGCTAAGGCACATTGCCTCTAACCATGTTCTTCCTGATGTTTGGATGTCCAAAATGTGAAAGACGTTCCATTTTCCCTTAGCAACAAGCCCTCCCTTGACAAGCACAACATTTACCGCAAATAATATCAAATAATGCTGAGAATTTCCCTGGAACTGCTTTGAGGAAATTTGTGGCCATGGTGTTAAAAGTTGCAGTAACTCAAAAACAGATAACCTTACCGATCCCATATTTATGCTGGAGCACAGGTTTGGAGTGCTGTGGTCCTATCTCCCTTTTAAAGTGTGCTTCTCTGCTAGAAGTGTGGGATAATTGAGCGCTGTAGAGAATACATTCATAAGATCCACTTTTAAAATATTTTCACATGAATAATCTTCTCATCAGTATCATAAACATTAAGTGACATTGTTGCCTGTCTACCTTATTTAGCATTGTGTTTTGTGATGATGTCAACACACTGAACCTTACTGCTTAATGATTAGCTCAGGATGCATTTCACTTAAATCTTTAAATTATTTTACAGTCCAGCCGAATCATTTTTAAAACAAATTTTATTTTGAATAATTCAAATTTCCTTGGGAGAAAACTAGCTTTAAATTCTCAAATCAATACATTTAAAAAAATTAAAATACATGGCATTTTATGGCAAAATTAATTATGTCTAGAAGTATTGTAAATTGATTTTTTAATTTTTCCCTTCATTTACAGGTATGCAGGTATAACTGGGGACCTTTAGTCTAGAACGATTTTATCAACATCTTTCACATTTCGTAGCCACTTTGCGTGTGGTCAAACTTCCTAATTTAGTTTGATCTAAAATATTTTTTAAATGTCAAATTTCCCCATATGTAGTAACTCCCTGTATGTAAGAAAGCTGGAAGACATCTTAACCTTTATC
Source organism: Heterodontus francisci (assembly GCF_036365525.1). Classification (NCBI taxonomy): domain Eukaryota; kingdom Metazoa; phylum Chordata; class Chondrichthyes; order Heterodontiformes; family Heterodontidae; genus Heterodontus; species Heterodontus francisci. The sequence continues at coordinate 30,514,299 of NC_090376.1, read as the reverse complement.
ACCATATAGACTGGCACTCCCAAATCAAAATTAGCACATCAAATATGACTGGAGGCAAGCTTTTGAGCTGTAGCATCTAAAAATATAGTGCTGGAGGTAAAACAATGCTTGTTGTTTGGTATCATCAGATTACAGATTTTAACTCCCTCTGCCTGACGGAAGCTGGGCAGAAATCGGAGAGGTGTACTTGTCAATTATTTCCCGTCCCAGAGCCATTTTAACACCACTTTGTCTTCAGACAGCTTAAGGTACCTGTCTCCTCAAGCATGAGGCCCCTAAATAGATGCAAATCCATGGCTTTATCACTTAGATATGGCAAGAAGTGGAAGTGCTGTAAGGTAAGTGTTAAAAGTTTTTCTTTGTGGGGTCAGGAGGTGCAGAAGTACCTGTCCAGACCCCACATAGGAAATTTGGGTCACTGCTCTTCCCCACCCCTCCCCCACTTCTCATATGTGGCAACCTCCTCGGTTTCAAACTCCACTCCTGTGACTTAACCTGGTGACCTCTGCACCACCTGAATTTCATGGGCCCAGAGATGGTGAGCTGCCAGTAGTGGGCAGCTGGCCAGTGCACTGTAAATGAAGCCCAGCTGTGAAAATGAACCGGGCCCCTCACTTGCAGCTACTGGGTGGGCCGCTCGTGTTTCTTGCCTTCCTCCTGCCAGTGAGCTAAGATTCCTCATTTTTGTTATCCTAACTATGCTGTAGTACATAGAGCTGCTTTTGTGTGTGAATGAAAGGCTAGAACAGATGATAGAAGGGTCAGGTGTCCTGGCCGTGCCACTGATCCACTATCAATTTTTTCCCCTCTCATGTCTGTTTCTTTTGGGTTACTAATATAAATGACAGTTGTCGTTACTCCTTTAACATAGAAAAATGTCCCAATGTATTTCACAAAATGTGATCAGACATAAATGGAGGTCAAGCTAGAGATATTAGGAGGGGTGACCAAAGGCTTCCTAATAGCAGAGAAAAGACTAGAGAATAGCAGCTTGTAACTCTCCCTCACTGACGAAAGGAAATGGGTGCTACTATGAAGAAAACCATTACTGGAGCACTCATTCTACTTTGGGGATATCAAGTAAAAAATTCACATTTTGGAAAGAAACCGATCTACTGGTGGTTGCTCTTTCTTGCCCAGGGGACAAGCTTGGCTTGATGTAGTTCAATGGTTGAAATTCGTATTATATATTTAAATCCTCTGCATTCATTGTGTCAATGCCATGTTTCTGTTGATAGGACAAACATCATTTAGTGTGAAGTGAATTTTTAAATGTTTTATGGGTTTGGACTACACAATTAAAATCAAGTACAGCTGTGCTATTGGAAGTACAAGTATAACAAAGTACATTGTGTTTTGTTTTCAGTATACTACATGCTGCAAAATCAATTCAGACCTTATTTTTTTACAACAGACAATTAAACATGCATTTATTTTTCATTTGGGGAGGTAGGGTTAGGCACTATTACTTATTGGGCAGAAATTTGTAATATGTAGATGCTGAGAGGTTGTCCCCCATGGTTGGAGTCAAGAACTATAGGTCACAGTCTCAGGATAAGGGATTGGTCAGTTAGAGAGATGAGAATTTTTTTCATTCAGAGGGTTGTGAATCTTGAATTCTCTACCCCAGAGGGCTGTGGATACTTGGTCAATGAGTACATTCAAGACTGAGATTGATAGTGGTGGGTGCGTGGAATGCGCTGCCAGCGGTGGTAGTAGAAGCAGATACATTAGGGGCATTTAAGCAACTCTTGGATAGGTCCATGGATGATAGTAGAATGAAGGGTAGGTAGTTAGTTTGATATTAGAGTAGGTTAAATGTTCGGCACAACATCGTGGGCCGAAGGGCCTGTACTGTGCTGTACTGTTCTATGATAGATTTTGGGCACTGAAGGATATAGGGATAGGGCAGGAATGTGGAGTTGATGTAGAAGTCCAGCCATGATCTTATTGAATGGTGAAGCTGGACTGTATGGCCTACTGCTGCTATTTCTGATGTCCTGAAACCGGTTTCAAGTGTTTACTTCAAATGGACACAGCATCTTTCCATTTCAGTATTCCCTCTCAATGTGCGGCTTTTAGCAATTAGTGAGATAAATTAAGTCTTTGGATTCATTTTCACTGTCATAAACTCACTGAACTGAAGCTATGTTTCTGCCTGTTACCTCACTCTGTTCTACCCCATGGTGGACTTGGCAAAATCTGGCAATTTTATTGAAGAAAAATGTCATACTGTATGCCACTGTACACAGTAATGAACTCAATGCTGAAATACTTAAAAGTTTAGGTGTTAATTGAAAGAATATACAGTTTCTATCAATTATTTGAAAAGGGTGAAATCATTGCAATTAATTTTGATTTAATATTCAGGAATTAAAGTTCTCTAATCTTCATTCTTTTCTATAATGACAATATTAAGACTGCTTTGGTGCTGGTTTGCTATAACTGAAATTGTGTTTTGACTAGATGTGTCAGAAAGGTTCAGAATTCAGTAACCTAATGCAATATTCTAATATGGTATTATATGTTATGTGGGATATGTAGTGGTGACCTGCTGCTGAAAAATCTCTCACTTGGTCTCAGTGTTATGCGCCTTCACATCAGCAGTAGTACCCAAGGTTTTGCATCAAATTTTGTCACCATCTCCTCGGGTAACATAAGTATTTCTTTCCAGAACCTCAGATCTCTGGAACGCCTAACCACCTCCCTACAATTTACAGTCTTTAAAACACTTTTAGTGGCAGCTGAATACCTGGTTTGCTTTGTCTTCTCTTTTCAACCCTGATGGTGTATTATGCTGTGCACCTGACGCAGATTTCCTAATAAAAAAAAAAGTCTTGAGCAAACTGCTGAGCTTGATTCTTTCTGTTTGATATTTAAAGCCATTGGGAATAATTGGGTGGGAATTTCCTTAGAGCTGCTCTTCTCTGGCACCAAGTGTGGCGGGCACCAACATTACATCTGTTCTGCTGCACTTCTCAAGTTACAGTGGCAGAGTGGGAGTAACTATGAGGAAATTTCAAAGACTATTGTTATGATCAGGTGAGGAGGGGTCACAAGGCTCTCCTCTGGTCCGTCTCCTGGCTTTGACTGCAACAGGGTTTATATCTTTCAAACAATGGATGTGCTTATCAATTCAGTGAGTGTTTAACTGGTTATGTGCTATGATCATAAAAGGACCAATTGGATGATTTTCTTAAGTTCAAATAAGAAAGAGGTTAATTTATTGTACTTAAAATCTAAACCCGATCTAAGTAAAATTAATAAAACTACGCTCCAACATCCACACACACAAATAGGTTACAGAGTGATGAGGGATAGTTTGGTTTGGTTTGGATTAGAGTCCAGAACAAATCAAAATAATATACAGTTTGTGGGGTCTGGTGATTCAGTTGTATTCTGGCTGAAATTATGGTTCCAAAGTTTTTGGCTGGTGGAAGTGCACTTTGCAGCTGGCCCACCTGGTTCAGATTTTTCTTGGAGACAGTGATGTAGGTGGCTTTCTTCCCCGGGTGTCTCTGTCTAGCAATGGTAGACTTGAATGTTCCGCAGTCGCAGACTGGTTTCAAAACTTGTACATCTGGAGGAGAGAGAGAGAGACGCACAGCCCCACTGGTGTCCTGTCTGGTATTACTCGAAGCTTGTCTGCTGTAACAAAACTCCAAGTTTTACGCAGCCTGGGGAGACTATCACATGGGTTCTCTCATACCTTTTTTGTTTAATGAGGTACAAAGTCTAAAATCCAAATCTCTGTCAGGTTGTATTGTCAGTGTTTACCCCCTGGAGGTACATTTCAAATGGTGAATGTTTCAAGATGGCTTTGAATATCCAGCTAACGAGGGTAATACTGGATAATCTACTTGGCTATCCAAGCCATTGTCCTAGATGGGAGCCTTGTTAGACATGCGTCTCCAGTTCAATGTCCTGGAATGTGAGGTATTTCAATGCAAACTGTGGTGGCCATCTTGGCTGCCATGTTTTTTAAAAGTTAAATGTAGAATCCCAGCTTTCCTTTTTAAAAGTTGAATGTAGGTTTTCAACTGATGAATTAAAAAAAATACTCATTCAACATAGCATGTTTTCTTGACACTATCCTACAGTTTATTTAATGGCTGCAGCTGTAGCAAAGTATTGAGGCATAAGCTTCAGTTTTAACGGACAAAGTCCACAAAAGGGAATTTCCTACTGCTCTGCTTCAGTAAGTTCGGGAAGATTATCCTGGGTTTGTGCCAGCTGTACTGCATTGTCTAGGTGCAACGTATAACAAAAAATCAGGCAGGTTACAGCACATGCCTGCAAAGGAACCTGCTTGATTTCATTTAAATGGAGCAAAGTTAGGTACGTGCCTAATTTATATTTAGATTCCCTTCTCTCCCTGCCACACCCCGCCCCCCCACAACCACCCACAATGTTCATTCATTCATATGATTGAGTGCAGATCCAGGAAAATCTCCCCTATTCTTAACCATAACTAACAAAAGTGAAAAATGAAAATAGATCAACTAAATCAACAAGGAAAAATAGTGCTCAGTGCAAGAAATTAACTCGCGCATCACATTTGCTTCATATAAATTCATGTCGATACTTACTTCATAGAATTAGTGTTTCTTTCCTGTATTTAGTGGGTAATTTCAACAAGAAAAATTAGTGCTGGACTCCTGGGTTGCAAATCGAGTTTTTATTGATTTTGAAATATGATTTGAAATCCTGGAGAACTGAATGATGGGAAGTGGCAATTATGTTAATTTTTTTCTGATGCATTTTGTTACTAACTTCAGAACTAGCCGGATTTTTTTCCTGCTCCTGTGCATTCTCATATCTATCTTTATAACGTTGTTCATAATGCATTAAGCATTGATTGGGGAGGACTAAAAATTAACCTGCTTGTACTTAGGAAATAAGAGCAGGAGTAGGCCATTCAGCCCCTTGAGCCTACTCTGCCACCCAAGCAGGCCACTGCTGATCCTCCACCTCAATGCCATTTTCCCAAACTATCCCCAAATCCCTTTAAATCTTTAATATCTAGAAAGCTATCGATCTCTGTCCTGAACATTGTCAATGACTAGCCTCCACAGGCCCCTAGGGTAGAGAACTTCAAAGATTCACCACACTCCGAGTGAAGAAATTACTCCCTAAACCAGTCCCAAATGGCCCACCTCCCAGCCTGAGACTGTATCCCCTGGTTCTAGACACTCCAGCCAGGGGAGCATCCTTCCCACATCTGCCCTTTCAAGCCCTGTAAGAATCCTGCATGCTTCAATGAGATGACCTCTCACCCCTCCAAATGCCAGAGAATATAGGCCTAGTCCCCTCAATCCTCACAGGCCAAACCTGCCTTCCCAGGGATCAGTCTGGTGAACCTTCATTGCATTCCCTCTATGGCAAGTATGTTCTTCCTTTAGTAAGTAGGCCAAAACTCTACACAATACTCCCAGGTGTGGTCTCACCAAGGCTCTATACAATTGCAGCAAGACTTCTTTATCCCTGTACTCAAATCCCCTTGCAATAAAGGCTGACCTTCCTAATTGCTTGCTGCACCTGCATGTTAACTTTCAGTGCCTAATGAATAAAGACACCCAGGTCCCTTTTGACATCAACACTTCCCATTCACTCACCATTTAAGAAATCCTCTGCATTTCTGTTTTTCCTACCAAAGTGGGTAACTTCACATTATACTTAAGGCAAATGGAATATAAAAACTGACACCCTAAGTGGTTAAGTAGAAGGTTAAAACTAACATAAAGGAATAAGCAAAATCTATTAAATGACTTGAAGTGACTTGGAGGAAGAAAATATGAAAATTCAAATATTAAATTGCACAGTAAAATGCATTAAAAATAATGAGATTGGCCTGGATTTTACCGTTGAAAATAAGAGCCAGGTCAGTCGTGCTCAATTTTATTATGGAGTAAATCGGACAGCAACTTCCAGTGATCACAAGTGTACAGTTAAAGCTGGAAATCGGGAAGTTACGCTCCGATTTACCCTGCTCCTCCATCTCACCAAGAGCCTCAGCAGTGAAATACATGAAGCAGGTATGAAGTTGCAGTACTTAGATGATAGCTATCCACTAAACTCGCCAGAAATAATTGAGATTTGTCCATTCCGATGTAAGAATTTTTTAAATTTACTGCCAAGCAAACACTCTGGCACCGAAAATTAACTTTCACACGTGTGGAGTCCCATTCGTTCAGATTTTAATTATTGGAGGTTTTAAAAAAAAAAAATGTAAATGATTCCTTTTTAAATGTTTTCTTTCTCTCTTTGCCTCTCTCTCTCAATCCCATGTTCTTTCCCCCCTCTTTGTTTTGTTTTCTGCACGTGATTTGGCCTTAAATTAACTATTCTAACTTACACAGCCTGATTTAGATTGCGGGCAGGATTTTTCCAATTGCCAGGAAGGCCTGAAGCTGGGGTCAAATTTGGGTGGTGTAGCAACACGGGCGGGTGGTGGAACATCCTCAGGGATTTTCCTGTTGGCAGCCTATTAATGGCAGGCAGGGGAGCAGGCCAAGAGGGTTGGGGGGTGGGTTGGGGGTGGGGTGGGTTGGGGGTTGGGTGGGTGGGGGGTGGGGGGTGGCGGCAGGAAGTTCCAGCATGTCAAATGAAGGTGATATAAAAGGCAGTCAACAGCCTTCATTACAGGCTTCAAACACAGAGGGTATTGGGAGGGGCACTGAACAAGGGAAACTGTGCACGAATGGCTGGAGTTTTAGTGACACCTGCCTGGAGGTGCTCCTGGCTGTGGAAAGAGCACAGAGAGGGGTGCACTTCCCAGTGGATGGGAGGAGGAAGCCAGCAGCCTCAAGAAGAAGGCACGGTTGGAGATTGCTGAGGAAGTTAACTGCACGGGGTGGTCACATGAACATGGGCACAGTACCAGAACTGTTTCAATGAACTGGTACAGTCGGGCAAGGTGAGTGAAATTCAAAATAGCAAACTTGCAGCCCTGCATGACATGAATGGTGCCCATGAGATATGAGGCGAGGTGCCTGACCCAACTATCTGACATGACCAGGGACCAGTATCCACAGTGAGACGCAGAGTTGACTGATGTGGGCATCAAACCTTCTGATGAGTACTAACTATAGTGCCGCTGTGGGTCTTGAAGAACACAGGAAGATGCAGATCAAGGACAGGCATCAGGAGTTGTTTGAAAGCGCAACTCATTATCACTCTTGTCCCTCCTGCGGGTCCAGTAGTGGATGAGGGACTGACGTCAGCTCTGGGACCATATGAGACCTCGGGAGGAGACAGCATCACATCATTTTAGCCTATCCTCCACTAGTGTAGGTACTTTTACATAGGTGTATGTTGTCAGCCATTTAGAAAGTGTGGCAGCAGCTGACGAGCACAACAAAGATGCACAGGAGCAGGTAACTAAGGCAGTGACAGCTGCGACCACCCATCAGAGGATTGAGGAAAGGGCCAGTGATGTTCAGCTTCCTGCAGATTGAGCCTTGGAATTCATCAGCAAAGTGGCAAATGCTGGAGCAGCAATGTGAAATGATAGACATCTGTTCAAGTTCCCAGATGCTGTTCATTTCCATGCGCATATGATAGAGGTGTCCATCACTGCCATTAGTGGTGCCACGTCTCTGCTGTATGAGTGCATGGCATCCTCCATTGAGAGAGTAGTGATCCTCGTGGAAAACCACATGCAGCATACCACCGAATGGGTGCAGGAGGTGTGCCCTGACCTTTACACTCTGGCCTCATCCATGAGTTGTGTTGAGTAGGTGAGATGGCCCCGAGATGCCTGGAATCATTGCCAGGTGTTCCACCATTTCAGATAAGCAGGGAAAGGCAGGTGGGCTTTGCAAGGGTGGAAGAGCGACTGCTGGAAGCTTATGGCACTCCATGTGGTTACAGCAGATCCTTGACCCCTTTAATGGTGGCACGAACACTGTATGAAGCCCCAGTGCAAGAGGTGGCCTCTGCACTGATGCAGCTAGCTTCCCCCATGGGCCAGGCCTCTCTAAGGTTCAGGCAGCCAGCAGCCATCCACTGTGATCATCTCACACCAGAACAGAAAAGGCAGTAGTCTGCCTCTACAAGCACTGGCGGCACCAGGAGAGCACACCATAGGTGCGCCTGGAAGCAGTTGTGTAAATCCCATTAAAGAATTTTTTAAAAACACCCGGTTTCACTTGGGGGTCTCACTAGGTCAGAGTGTCTTCCTGCATGTCAAATGTTACATGTATGTGGAAAATTAAAGATCTTGTAATGCATTCTTTAATGGCTTGTCTGTTAATTTCTACACCTGAGACGGAGGGCATAAAAAGGTGTGCACGGAATGAGGGCATTGACGAATGTAACCCCTAGGATAATGTAATGACAGGGCCACTGAGAGGATTTAATGCAAGACCAGCTCAGGGAGAAGACTCCATCATCTCCAGGGGCATTTAATAGTCTCGCAGGAGAAACGTGCTTATGAGTAAGTCACATGTCTCCCAGGCACCCATGACATCAGATCCGTGGGTGCATTTCCATTGGCTGCGTGGTCTCGACCCTCCTCCAACTCCACATCCTCCTTGGAGGAGGTGGCGCATTCAGTATGATGGTTATTTTCTAATGCTAACATCTCTGGGGTGCCAGTTTGTGCAGAGCACAGCATACGACCATGTTATGTGAGACCCTTGATAGGGCATATTGCGGGGCTCCCTCAGATCTAGTTAGGTATCTGAAACTTATTTTCAGGTTTATGGCTTGTTTAATGGTGGCACTTGTATGTGCCATGGCACATGGCACATGGCAGCAGTTGTAGGTGTCCTTTGCCTCTGTGTTGAGATTCAGCACAGGTAAAAGCAGCCATGTTTTTTCAGTGTGTACCTCTTGTCATCCAGTATCCATCTATGAAGGTGTTCAGATGGCCTGAAGAGCTGAGGCACCTGGGACTGTCTTAGGATGAATGAGTCGTGGCAGCTCCCTAGGAACCGTGCATACACTTGCCAGATCCGCTTGTGGCAATTGCAGACTAACTGAACATTCCATGAGTGGATCCCCTTTCTGTTCATGAAGGCTCCAGACTGCTTTGCGAGAGTATCCTCCTGAACCTGAGGGAATCCAGTGATGGTCCTGAGTCCTATTGTCTTCTCAGCCTGATCGCTGTGAGACGATGCATTGTCCTGCTCTCTAATGCATGACATCTGTCATCTGCTTGATGTAGCGATGGGCCGCTGACTGGGAGATCCCACACAGATCTCCAGACGATCACTGGAAAGATCCTGAGGCATAAAAGTTGAGTGCCACAGTCACCTTTAATGCCACAGGCAATGGGTTCCCACCAGATCCCATCGGCCTCAATGCCTCCTCCAGCATTCCACAGAGCTCAGCTCCAGCTGCCTGGACAGATGCAGTCTTCGGATAGATGGATGTTCTGACATCTCCATGGAGCTCAGCTTCTGTTTGTAAACCCCTTCAGCTGGGTTGTGGCTTCTGCAAACTTTAGCCTACATTGCTGCCTCTGTGCATCCTATTCATCCGCATCCTCTCGTACCTCAGGCTGGTGCTCCTCTGGAAGTTGCAGCCCCTGTTCCATGTTGTTGAACCTATCTCTCGCTCTCTCCCATTCGGCTCCTCCTTGGAGGAATTAACCTCGGAGTTCATACCGCCCATTGAGAATTGAAGCCTTCAAGGCTCAAAGCCCCCCAATCCCTATAGTACTGCCTGCACTGGCAGGTGATCTGGGAGGCACTTTTCCAATAAGTGCCCTCCAATATGGACTCGCACTGTGCAATTCCTCCAACTTTTCAATCCTTTGCTTAATTGAACCTCAGCCTGTCTGTTTCACAACACACCTGCCACCTCCAGCCATCCCTCACTTGTCACTGAGCTCTCACCTTCAGCAGGTGAGCTGCTGACACTCCGTGGAACCCATGCGGCCAAGGGAAAATTTATGAGGCACATCAGAATCACTGTCAATTGGCTGAAATGGATTTCTAATCATCACAGGTTCCAGTGCAAAATCCCAAAGACAGTCTGCATGGAACATATAAGTGTAATGAACAACTGGCACCTTTTGTTCACCAGTGAGAGCAAAATCTGGGCCATTAAGTGGGCACTGAGAAAACAATTGCAATGAACATTTACAAAATTAAAAATAGCCTCCAAATTGAGAGGGAACTAGAGCCCATGATATCCATGTCAGAATTCCATGACGGACATCAGTTCTGAGATAACATTTTTCATAATTTTGACTGCGCAGTTTTGGAAAATTATTGTTATAGCGTTGATTACTACAGTCCAGATACTTTTCCATAAGCATCCACAGCACTGGAATTGATCAATTTAACAAATGAAAGGCATAAGAAAACTTCGGTCAATTTTTAAATTGCTGGGTTTAGTTTAGCATGCAAATTAAACGGGGGAGGCAGTGCTATAGCAGTAATGTACTCAACTAGTAATCCAGAGGCCCAGGCCAGTGCCCTGGGGACAAAGGTTCAAAGCCCACCACAGCAGCTTGTGGAATTTAAATTCCATTAATTTTTAAAAATCTGGAAATGAAAGCTAGTTTCAGTAATACTGCCATGAAACTACCGATTGTCATAAAAACCCATCTGGTTTGCTAATGTTCTTTAGCGAGGGAGATCTGCCATCCTTATCTGGTCTGGCCTTCATGCGACTCCACACCCACAAGGTTAACTCTTAACTGCCCTCTGAAATGGCTGAGCAAGCCATTCCGTTGTCAAGGGCAACTAGGAATGGGCAACAAATGCTGACCTTGCCAGCAACGCCCACATCCCATGAGAGAATTTTTAAAAATCACTAATTGAGCCAGCTTCATTCAAAAACTGGTCACTAAAGCTCCCAACATCAATATATATATAGGTTGGAATTGCTTGGTTGCTGCTTAGTTACTGATTGGTTATTTTGGCAGCACCTTATTTTTCTTGGAATTCCCACAAACTCATATTTTCCACAGTGAATTAGATACAGTTCTGATGCACAGCTGCACCGTATGTATGAAGTCAGCCACTATTTTCCACAATCATTTTGTGTTCTAAAATATACCTTTGAAGAAAGATTTAATCTTTCATTGTGTTAAACAAATGCTTCATTATAAATCTGCCGCATATTCTGTTACAAATGAAATGGCTATGATTTGTCAAACTGTTGTGAATTGTTATTTATTATAGTGTAATCAGAGGCCTTTTAGAATTTTTAATGAATCTCTGATTTTTACAAGACACCTATAATGATCATATCATTGCTGACTTAGAGATACTATAGATACTATAATAAATATGACAAAAATAGAAACTACACACTGCCCTTTATTTTTCATAAATATCTAGCATATGGAAAATATGCTTCTTAAAACATGAAGACATAGGAGGAAATTACAAGTTAGCAGACAGTCCTAGAACATTCCCAAAAAAGTGAAAGTTCAGAACAGTAGACTTGGAGCATTCATTTCAACATTTTTCTTTTTTACTTACATTTGAAAAGGTTTTGGCAAAGATAAGTAATTTTGATGCAAAAGAAAATATTCAAGCAACATTAAACATATTGTATGTTTTTAACCATGTGCAAAATGATATATTGTCTTCACAGATGAACTTTTAATACTGTAAGCCTATAAATTACTAGATGATATTGATGGACAAATGATTAATGCAAGCATCATGCCTTCCCTATTTTAATGAATCAGTTTAGTGCCACTACTAATGTAACATACAAAGGAATGACATAAGAACACATGAAGTGTTCATCCCCTAGTATTGCCAGTTCTAATTTCTACTTATAGGTGGCATTTTGGAAGAAAATACAACAACAAGAATATTCCCCAGGGCCATCTTCTGAGGTTCAAGTTGCTCAGGGCTCCCCCAACTATTTTGCTTGGTTGGCCATTAATGTGCCCAAAGATTGGTGACAATTTGAGGTGTTTGCAGGACAGTGCCTGGTTGTTGCCAACAGTTTGATGACAGACCTACTCAGGTAACGGTGCCCGGTCAATTTACATACTTAATTTGAGGATGTCTTGGGTTGAGATGGAAATTAAATGCCCTAGTGTTCTACATGACATTGAACTAAAATGTTTGGATGCAACATTTTATGCAAAACTTAACATGAATAATGAACATATGTATTGTTATTTGTTATGCAATTTATTATTGGCATTTGTGTATTATTGCACTTGGCTAATTTTTTTTTATAGAGTTGTTACAACCAGGTGAGAAAGGTGTCTAGGGGTCTTTTGCTGTCTGCACCTGGTCTTATTGTAACAGGGTTTAATTTTTAAACACAATGTGTTTTGAGCTCCCCCTTGGTGAATCCTTGTTCACAGCTTTCCAATTATAAGGCAAAGAAATGAGCACACCAGGTTTTCTTAGTTTTAAAGAAGAAAAGTGAAATTTATTAAACCTTAAACTCTAATACGGATAATGCCTACGGATGTACAATGCGCCCACGCTAACATGCACACGCAATACACACATGCAAATAGGGACAGAAAAAGAGAAGAAAAATAAAATGGAGAGGTTTGAGGCAGTCTCTGAAAGGGATTTCTTGTTGCTGATTCTGTGTTTCCAGCTCGCCGTACAGTCCTTGATTGTAGACAGCTATTACTTTTCGTTGGGGTCCAGTATTCTTCTAAAAACCTTGTTCACTGTAGGAGACTTTTTTCTCTTGGGGTTCACATGTCTTCAATGGTTTCCAAAGCTGGTGAGAGCGAGATGAGAGCAGACAGGAGAGAGGTGTTCTCAGTCTAGAGGCTAACAGCCTTCTGAGTTTCAATTCCCCGTTGGAAGGTCAAATTAAAAAACTCCAAGTCAGTTAGTCATGTGACTAGAACTAGTCTGACCACGTCAGTTTGAGTATTCGGCCATCTTAGCAGTTAACCTGGAATGCCATTCTACACCTCCTTTGTTATCTCTTGCCCCACCCCCACCTCACTGGCTTATAACCTGTGACATTTTTAATATTTGTCAGTTCCGAAGAAGGGTCACTGACCCGAAACGTTAACTCTGCTTCTCTTTCCACAGATGCTGCCAGACCTGGAGTGGTTCCAGCATTTCTTGTTTTTATTTCAGATTTCCAGCATCCGCAGTATTTTGCTTTTATTATTATTATTATAACCTGGAATGCTAGCCTTTCCATCTTCAACGTCTGGTAATCAAAAATCCATTGTGGATTAAATTGGAGCAGTGAATAGCTCCTTTGAAGTATTTGTCTGTTGATATGCTAATATCTCTCTCCAGCTAAAGTCTCCAATTTTCTAAAGCAAGTTCTTTCTTCACCAACAATAGTTTAAAATCAATGTTCATGTGGCAAAATTAATTTTCCTCATTCTTGGCAGGTGGGGGGCTTGCCTGACAGAGTGAATTGTGTGCAGATTGGGGAAACTGGGCCTGTATTCTCTAGAGTTTTGAAGAATGAGAGGTAATCTCATTGAAACCTACAAAATACTTAAAGGGATAGACAGGGTAGATGCAGCTAAGACGTTTCCCCTGGTTGGGGAGTCTAGAACCAGGGGACGCAATTTCAAAATAAGGGGAAAGCCACTTAGGACTAAAATGAGGAGACATTTCTTTATTCAGAGGGCTGTGAATCTTTGGAATTCTCTACCCCAGAGGGTTGTGGAAGCTCAGTCATTGAGTATGTTTAAAGCAGAGATTGACAGATTTCTAAATACCAATGACGTAAAGGGATATGGGGAATAGTGTGGGAAAAAGGCATTAAAGTGGATGATCAACCCTGATTGTATTGAACAGGCTTTATGGGCTGAATGGCCTACTCTTGCTCCTATGTTCCTATGATAGAGCATTTACACCATTGAGACAAAATAACATACCAGAATCAATGCAATCGCTAACCAATCTCATAATCATCAACCCCCTCCAAAGCCTGTAGAAAGAATTCTATTCTGTCCTCTGATGTGCTGAGACTATGATATCCTTTTCCAATATCCCTGAAGTTCATGCTCATCCACTTGATTCCACTGAACTACTTTCTGGTGTCCTCCCAATTGCTCTTATTGCAAAAAATTGTCTTCAACCAGCCAGCCATGTGCCACAGGCCATTCTTTGACCCATGGGATTTTAGCTTCATGGGATCCCAAAGCTCAGCTCCCCATCCATGAAAAGTCTCACCTCTTACTCTGTGAATCTTAACTTTGTTATTCTTTTATGTCTATTGAATTAAGCAGCTTAAACATTTGTTCATTTAATGGCTTAATTTACCATCAGGTCAAAATTACAAAAAGTAGTTACAAAAAATAGTTTGACTGACTTATACCAGCCATAGTTTTAAAACTGTTTTGTTAAGGAACCATCATTATTTCCCATCTCTTAGCGAACATATGTGGTATGCTTCAATTTTGAAGCTACCGGACATGGAAAAACACAAATTGCAATCAAAGTCTATAAATAACCTCTCAAATCGAGGACCTTTTTTATTCCCAACATTAAGGAGTTCTCCTAAACTGTCAGTTTATGCAGAATGTCAAAGTCAATATAGTTAATGAAGAATTGTAACTTGCTTAAAAATATTGAGTTAGTATCAAAATGGGAAATGTGCCAAATGTAGAAATGAGCTATTTCCATCCAGTTATCTATCTATTGCATACTTTGATCTATTGAAATGAAAATGAGAGTGTTTTACCGTTAGCTCTTTGTTAATGATCTTACAAAGCCTCTAACTGGAAAATCCCTGACATGATCATTTGCATATTTTAATAGTTTTTTTTTTAATGGAGACTGAAACACTGGCCCCATATTAAGCCTATGATGCTAAATGCTATTATGATGCTCAAAAAAATTGAAAATGAAAAGATAAACAAGAATGTGGGAGCAGAATTTCCGTGGGGGTTTCCCAACCACTAAATTTGGCAGAGGTTTTTTGGACAAACACCTTAACGGCTGCTTACACCGTTTCTCCGGGTTTTCCACTAATTTCCTGACAAACATTCGGTCAGAGGTTTAAAGAAACCCTGTGGAAATTCCAGGAAATTGTTTTTTTTAAAATTCTGCAAACAAGTAATTCAGCGTTGCACTGTTTCTTAACTAACTCTTCAGTGAGTTGCAAAGAACGGACTTGCCTCTTAAAGAACAGAATATTTAAATGTGATTTGTTTTCGAGGAATTTTCATTTTACTAGCAAAAATTAAAAACTATTATGTCCTTACTTCCTGTTTCCACTTTGTGCCCAATTACAACATGTATATAAAACTTCCACATCTTATCTACAAGCTGTTTCTAAATTGCAGATATCTTGATAACTAATATTAGGTAGGAGTAATTTTGCCAGTCATATTCTATTACAGCATCAACAGAAAAACATGCAGTAATGGTCCACAAGAGCTTTAACACGTATTTGCAGTAAAGGAAAGGGGCCGGGGGTGGGGGGTGGAATCTAACGTATGAAAAATTATTGGAGTTTCAGAGACTAAATAGTAAAAGACTGTTTCCATCCGTCAGTGAATTAGTAACATGGGCGTAGAAAGTTAACTTTAATACTAGAAGCAAAAAGGGTTATTAAGACTATGGAATGCCTCATCGCAAAGGAATTGGATTAAAAAAAATTGAGAGAGACTAATATTAAAGGGTATGGGGAAAGAGCAGATATTGGAGACTAGAGTAGGTAGCTCTAATGTAAAGCTAGCAGCAGCAGAGGCATAGAATGCTGAACAACCTCCCGTGCTGAAATTTCTATGAAGTGCAATCTTGATAATCTGGGAGGTAAATCTCATTTTCCCTCCATTTCACTACAGCCCATTCAGGAAGGTTTAATCGTCCATATTGTAAACTGGTCCAAACGTTCAAATGTATGATCAGTTATTGGAATTCAAGAGGTCTAAATAGCCCAATGTTATCACATCCCCAGCTCAAAGCTAATATGGAACAGAGTGCTTTCAAGCAATGCTTTGTATAACTCAAAAATGAATACGCTTGTTCAAATTTAAGCAGATTTGATTGAGAGAGTTCCAAGCATTTAACTTACTGAGCCCTAAAAGGAATACCCTCAAAAAGATGAATCTAAGAAACTCTTGCCACATGCTCTCTTCTCTTAGGCAGTCCTGGGGAACAAGGACGACTTTCTTCCACTCCAGGGTTGTGGGTCCTTTGGTGACTGAATAGTCCAATTCTGGATCTGCACACTGCCACAGGTGGGGCAGGTAATGTTTAGTGAGGGGAGTGAATGGGATGCTCGAATTTCCAAGCACGCCTTCTGCTGTCTGCACTTGCTCGCTGCCTGGGCATGTCAATGTTGTTTGAACTGGCTGGCCTCTTCTCCATTTTGAGCGGTTTTGGCAAGAGATTCCCATGAATCGGTGGAGATGTTACGTCTTTTAAGGGAGGCTTTAAGGACATCCTTGGAACATTTTCTCTGCCCTCCTGGTCGCCTCTTGCCGTGATGGAGCTTGGAGTAGAAAGCTTGTTTTGGGAGTCTTGTGTCAGGCATGCGGACGACGTGGCCCACCCAGTGTAACTGACCAGCTCTGACCAGTGTCTCGATACTGGGGATGTTGGCCTGAGAGAGGACACTGATATGGAGGTGGATTCCATCCAAGACGCACAGTGGACACCATCTTCACAGCAAGACAACTCCAAGAAAAATGTAGGGAGCAGCAGTAAACTTTATACATGGCCTTCTTTGACCTCACAAAGGCCTTCAACTCTATCAACCCGGAGGAATTATGGCACATTCTCCTCAAATTTGGCTGCCTGGAGAAATTAGTCGCCATCCTCTGCCTGCTGCACAATGACATGCAAGCTGTAATCCTTGCCAGTGGATCTGCCACTGACCCAATCCAAGTGCAATCTGGCATTAAACAAAGCTGTGTCATCGCACCAGCACTCTTTTCCAGCTTCCTCGCCGCAAAACTCCACTACATCTCCATGAAGCTGCCAGAGTAGATCTACTCTACAGGACGAGCGGCAAACTATTTAACTTACATTGCCTCCAGTCCAGAACCAAGACCACTCCAACCTCTGTCATCGAGCTGCAGTACGCTGATGATGTTTGCGTATGCGCCCACTCAAAGGCTGAGCTTCAAACCCTTGTTGATGCATTCATGGAGGCATACGAAAGAATGGGCCTTAAGCTAAACATCCAGAAGACAAAAGTCATCTATCAGCCTCCTCCCGCAGCGCAACACTGCCCCCCCCCCCCCCCCCCGCCTATCAAGATCCACGGCGAACCATTGGACAATATGGATCACTTCCCTTATCTTGGGAGCCTCCTCTCAGCTAAGGCAGACATCGACGATGAAACTCAGCATCTCCTCCAGTGTGCCAGCGCAGCCTTCGGTCGTCTGAGGAAAAGTGTTTGATGCCAAAGACCTCAAACCTGGCACCAAGCTCATGGTCTACAGGGCTGTAGTGTTACCTGCCCTCCTGTATGTGTCGGAAACATGGACACTGTACAGCAGACATCTCAAAGCCCTGGAGAGATATCACCAGCAGTGCCTCTGCAAGATCCTGAAAATTCAGTGACAGGACAGATGCTCTAATATCAGCGTCCTCTCTCAGGCCAACATCCCCAGTATCGAGACACTGGTCATGGCTTGCCACATGCACCATTTTATTCACTAACCTCATACCAGCTAAAGTACAATGTACTTGTGCTATAATTAAATATGTTTTATGATGTGTAAATTAGTTTTATTTCAAACACATAGCAGTTGGCTACAGTTAACCACAAATTAATAATGAAGTCAATAAAACCATAAGACATTTTGCAATCAGATGTCACCTACAAAAGATTCTTAAATGTTTAAATAACACAATACTATCGGAAGCCAAAAGCATTTTAATGGCACTACAAAGGCACTTTCCTCATTCTTTTTGCTAGGTTCTGAGACCAGTACGTTTGAAATGAACATGCCAAGTGAACTACACGACGTCAATGGCAATGATGCTGATGCTGACTCATTGGAAAATACTGAAAGAGCATAATGTTGGTGAGATGAGTAAACTTAAAAGTCACACTGCACAAACTCTCTCTTGAAGGCATTTGGGGCTAACTGAAGTTCCACTTCTTACCATTCAGAACCAATCCACAATCTGTTCAAATGTTTGTCACATTGAACATGATTAAATATTGGAAGCAGTAAATGGAAAATTCACAGCAGTCCTGAGTTGGTGTGAGACAGTAAATGGTCATGTCAAGCTCAGACATACAAGGACAAAACTAATGAAGAACTCTACACACTACAGTGATTACATCACCAACTATACTGGAAAAAAGTGTCTTTTTTAAATTAATTTTTAATGAGTAATTTCCCCTATATGGTTCTTTATAATGAAGTACAGCTGGAGTTGCAGAATACAAAGGAAGTAATTTTAGGAGGGGCAGAAATGGATGGATAAATGCATTCTGATGCCAGAATAGAGAAACTTCAGATTATTTTTTGACAAAATAAAGAATTCAGTTTCCATATACATTGGAAAGTAATCACTAATAATACTTGTAAGTGATTTGTATGATATAATTAACTGTGAGACCAGACTTGGGTGGCTTATGAATGTTATCTGAACTCTGAGAAGCCATTGATCAAAATTTCAAGTTGATTCTCATTGAGGTGTGATCGAGTACTCCACTTGTTTGACCTGGGAGGTTTTCTGATATTGCTTGATGCTGAAACTAATGTAACATGATTTGGCATAAAAAACGTTAAATTGACTTACATGCCGAAATCTGCAAAAATTATTTTCAGCACAGATAGTAGAAGAACTCACTGTTCTATACCTATAGGGGTCAATAGATGAATGGAAATAATAACTAGAAAATAATCTCAATAAAAAGTTAGGGCGACTCCGAAGGTAATGAATTCTCTGGTTATTTTTAAAACTATTAATTTATAAAGATGCCATGAATTTTACTTATTAAGAGTTACTGCAAACTAATACCAGAAGTGACACTTTGATACCCACCTATATGCAATTCCTCTGAAATTACACTATTTGAGGCAATCCACAACACATTAGCTTATTGTGCATCTGAAGTTTAATTTCTCTGTTCACAACTGTGCCCCTTAACGCTGAAGAGATGACCAACAGCATTATGTAGATCTACGTTTAATGCCATAGAAAGCAAGGAACAATAGAGTTTTTAGTTACTCAGCAGTGAAAAATACATGTATTGAATACTTTCATAGAATCATAGAGAGATACAGCACTGAAGCAAGTCTCTGGCTGTGGTAGGAAACTGGAGCACCTGGCGGAAACCCACCCGGTCACAGGGAGAACTTGCAAACTCTGCACAGGCAGTACCCTGAACCGAACCTGGGTCGCTGGAGCTGTGAGGCTGCGGTGCTAACTGGTGCACCACTGTGCCGCCGCCCATCAATTACAACCTTTACAACCTTGCAAATATGCATAGCATGTATAGATTTGTTGCTTGCACATTAACTATTAATAATAAAGATCCAGCATAAAAGAAAAATAATTCTAGGATTTGCATATTTCTAACAATACAAGAACAATGAATGAGTTAGACATTTAGAAATTTATTTTCTTCTATTTACCTGAATCCAATTTTGGTACTGTATGCTATCCTATTTTTGTATGCAACCACTTAACTATGTTTATCGCTGTTCGTGAATGCTTTTAATGCACATTGTATGTAGTTTGTTTCTGCATTGTTCCAACAGTCTAGCTTTCAACTTCTGTTTTAGTGATGGCACACAAGAACGGTTCTGCCATTTTATCTGCTTGCCTCAAATGTTCTTTTGAGTCAAGGCATCACAATAATCTTCAGTCTACAAATAAAACAAACAATAATCAATGTTTTTTTTCTCAGAATTGTATCTTATTGCAGCAGCATCCTGTGGAAGTCCACAAATATACCAAAGCTTTTGTTTCTGTGTTGCAACTTTTTTACAATTACCAAAAGTGATATTTTGAGATCTCTGAAATGACAATTTCAGTGTAGTCCATGACACATTTAACTTACTGTGGAGTTTAATTTCTGGGTTTCACAACTGTGTCACTTTATGTTGAAGAGATGACAAAGTTTAAAGATATATAGATGCAAGTACAATGACTAATTAAGGTAATCAAGAGGGGTAAAACCTACTAGACCTTGTCCTCACCAATCTTCCTGTTGCAGATGCATCTGTCCATGGCAGCATTGGTAAGAGTGATCACCGCATGAGCCCCATCTTCGCTACCACTGTGCTAAATGGCATAGATTCAGAACAGATCTGACAGCTCAAAACTGGACATTTATGAGGCACTGTGGACCATCAGCTGCAGCAGAATTGCATTCAAACACAATCTGTAACCTCCCTCACTCTACCATCAAGCCAGATCAATCCTGATTCAATGAGGAATGCAGGAGGGCATGCCAGGAGCAGCACCAGGCACACCTCAAAATGAGGCGCCAACCCGGTGAAGTTGCAACACAGCTCTGTCTGGCCTGCAAGTAGTCCTAAGTGATCCCATAACCAATGGATCAGATCCAAGTTCTGCAGTCCCCATTTCCAATGATGGGATAGCCAGCATATCAGTGCAAAAGAAAATACTGAAGCATTTGCAACCATCTTCAGCCACAAGTGCCGAGTGGATGACCCATCTCAGCCTCCTCCTGAGCTCCCCAGCATCTGTCTTCAATCAATCCAATTCACTCCAGGTGATATCAAGAAACAGCTGAAGGCATTGGCTACTGCAAAGGCTATGGGTCCTGACAACATCTCAGCTGTAGTACTTGTGCTCCAGAACTAGTCATGCCCCTGGTCAAGCTGTTCCAGTACAGCTACAACACTGGCATTTATCTGACAATTGGAAAAATTGCGCAGGTTGTCCTGTCCACAAAAAGGATAAATCCAACCCAGCCAATTATCATCATCAGTCTATTCTTGATCATCAGCAAAGTGATGGAAGGCGTTGACGACACCTTCCATCAAGTGCCACTTAAACAACAATAACTTGCTCACCGATGCTCAGTTTGGGTTCCGCTAGGGCCACTTCGCTCCTAACCTCATTACAGCCTTGGTCCAAACAGGGACAAAAGAGCTGAATTCAAAAGGTGAGGTGAGTGCTTGCAATTGATATCAAGGCAGCATTTCACCGAGTGTGGCATCAAGGAGCCCTTTCCAAACTGAAGTCAATGGGAATCAAGGGGAAAACTCTCCACTGGTTGGAGTCATATCTAGCGCAAAGTAAGATGTCTGTGGTTGTTGGAGACCAATCATCTCAGCCCCAGGTCATGGCTGCAGGAATTCCTCAGGTTAGTGTCCTAAGCCCAACCATCTTCAGCTGCTTCATCAATGACCTCACTCCATCATAAGGTCGAAATTGGATGTTTGCTGGCGATTGTACGATGTTCGGTGCCATTCACAACTCCTCAGATCCTGAAGCAGTCCATATCCATATGCAGTAAGACCTGGACAACATTCAGGCTTGGGCTGGTAAATGGCAAGTAACATTCATGCCACACAAGTGCCAGGCAATGCCTATCTTCAATAAGAGAGATTCTAACCATCTCCCCTTGACATTCAACAGTATTACCATCCCTGAATCCCCCACTATCAACACCCTGGGTGGGGTGGGGCGCGGGGGGTGGTGCAGTTACCATTGACCAGAAACTGAACTGAAACAGCCACATAAATGCTGTGGCTACAGGAGCAGGTCAGACACTGGGAATTCTGCAGTGAGTAACTCACCTCCTGGCTCCCCAAAGCCTGTCCACCATCTACAAGGCACGTCAGGAGTGTGATGGAATACTCTCCAATTACCTGGATGAGTGTGGCTCCAACACTCAGGATGCTCGACACCATCCAGGACAAAGCAGCCCGCTTGATCAGCACCCCATTCAGCACCTTAAATATTCACTCCCTCCACCATCAACGCACAGTGGCAGCAATGTGTACCATATACAAGATGCACTGCAGCAACTCACCACGCCTCCTTCGACAGCATCTTCCAAACCCATGACCTCTTCCACCTAGAAGGACAAGGGCAGCAGATGCATGGGAACACCACCACCGGCAAGTTCCCCTCCAAGTCACACACCATCTGGACATGGAAATATGTCACTGTTCCCTCACTGTCGCTGGATCAAAATCCTGGAACTCCCTCCCACACCAGATGGACTGCAGCAGTTCAAGAAGGCAGCTCACCACCACCTTCTCAAGGGCAATTAGGGATGAGCAATAAATATTGGCCTTGCCAGTGATGCCCACCTCCCGTGAAACAAAAAATGCAAATACACATTGGCTTGCAGCTGCATTGGCAGCATTGAGATATCGGATCTGCTGCCCACTGTACACCCCACTCGATCAAAGTTAATGGAAATGAAAATCGGGCAGGATGTATAATTAACAACAGACAGCTTTACAGCCCAGCTGAAGTTGAAGGTTACCCACTATGATGTGCAAATACAATGAATGATGCAGATGCAGAAATGCTTTAAATGTCACAAGTATGTAAGTACAATTAACAATGTACGTGCATACAAGTACAATGAATGATGTGTAATTAATGCATGTGTGCAAGTACAATTAATGTGTTCATGCAAATATAATAAATGATGGGCATTTCTAAGTACAATAAATGATGCATCAGCATCATTGTATTTGCATAATGAAACACCCATTCTAATTATATGCAGTCATCGTATATCCATACCCACTTTGTTTATTGTACCTAAATCATTCAGTACCTGTATTATGTGCATATGCCAATGCACATGCATGCATGCATACATACATCATTTGTGTGTACATCAGTAATTTGCATATGACTTTTCATTATTCTCCAAGATTTCTCCCTATCCTGAAGGCACTGACTCAGGCTGGAAAACAGACATCAGCCACCCTCTGGCACCTCTTCCAAGTGGCTGTTTTTATACACAAATCCAGACAAGTGCTCAATGAGGAGCGTCATAGTCAAGTCCAATCCTGTTTTCACCAGTGTTAACATATGCACATTTTCCAACAAGACTCACTGGATAATAAATCGGGTGTGGATTTCCCACCTCCCTAGCCTGGGAGCACTGAAATCAATTGAAGAATCCCAGTTGAGATCAGCTCAGCATGCACTCGGGATTGAACCTGGGACCTTCCTGCTCCACTTGGTTCAGTTCCACACTGGACAATGAACTCAACAATTGAGCAATCAATCAGAGAAGCTCAATATTCTGTGTATATTCATGCTACAGAAATCCTTATGTTAATAATTGTGATGGTCAATAGTGACCTGTTAGCAATATTACAACCAGATATAAATATGCAAAGTAAATCTAACCATTTTAAATTAGGAAAAATAAAAACTACAGAATCATATTTTCTAATATCAAAATATAGCAATTTATTCAAGACATTGAATATGATTTGATGATTTGTTTTCTTTAATGAGCACGAGCTACATCACACATTCTGGATTAGAAGAAACATAAAAGGTCACGTGATCTCCTCTGACCTAAACTCCTGAGAGGCTGCAAGGAGAAGGAACAAAGTCTGGCTGACAGTCTGACACAGACAATAAAAGCAACAAAAGCCAGAACACAGATTTTAAACAAATGAACTCTCTGCGTATGACAAGGAACATATTCAAAAAACCCAGAGAACAAAACAAAGCAGACCCTTACATTAGACAAAGTGCACCTCACCTGGCTCTAAACAGCTTTGTTAACAAATACTTTTTAAAAAAAGGACCTAAAGCATGGCATGAGATTAAAGAATTTAAGCTCTTGTACAGTGTTAAGATGTCTCATTTCTCGCATTTCTTTAAAACGAAGTGTCTGCTAGGTTTGTGGTTTGCCGTTCTGGCTTTTAAGGTCTGGTGTGTGATTAAAGGTAAAAATTACAAATATTTCTTTTGTTTTTTTTTCAAAAATACACTGGGGACCTTCCCGTGAGTCTTCTTTCCCTGTATGAAGCTGGTGACAAGTTCACCTTCTCAAATGTAAAGCACTTTTTATATGCAGTTCTCTGAAGAAGTGCCTTTTCAAAAGATCACGACCTGAAGCACAGTAATGTAAGCAAGTCTATCAGCAGTTCAGAAAAGCTTAAGTTTTAAAACCCCACAGATTCCTCCCTGCAGCTTCTAGAAACAAAATCATTCACATCCAACCCTGGTAAAAGCTTCTTTTAGGAACCTACATAATACTCCAGCGTCCCTAAAACATTTTCTTGAAACAAAACAAAAATCCAGAAAATATAAAGTGTTGCTATTACAAAGTTGCAGATTATTTTGCTGTGACTGCACACAATGTTATTCTTCATTTTCAGCAGCACTGTAGTGTCCAAACCAGAATGAGGAAAGTACATGAAGGAAGGAAAATCTACATTATTTCCTTTTTTGTTGGTCTTTTTGTGTTTTTTTTCCCCACATTTGTTATTTTTTGGTACATCACAGCATCTGCAGTTTGGCACAATGCTCTCAGTCATGAACATAAATTGCCATCTTCTGTCCTGTTGAAAACCCCAAAACATTGACCGACGCAGTTTCCTTGCGTGACATTCCAACGCTGAAGAGTTCAACTGGTGAAAATGCCAGCGCCTGATTGGGATTCCATTTGGGGGCCTGGGGTGGGGTTTGCAGACAATAAAATCATATTTTTTGGAACGGGGGGAAAATTAGAATTAATTGGACAGGGAGAGCTGGTTTTAACCATTTCACTTTAAAAGTCAGGTTCTTGTAGTTCTGGAGCTGACACACGGTGAAGGGGCGTGTTTGCCACCCACACATTCACTGCCGGTCTAATCTTACATCCTGTTATCCTGCTATTCTGCTATTTCCGTAGATCAAGCACACAAACCTAGGGAAAAAAACAAAAATAATCAACAATTGTTGATAACAATTCTTAGGAGAAAAAGAGAACATTTGTTTTTA
The DNA here is from genome assembly GCF_036365525.1 of Heterodontus francisci. Classification (NCBI taxonomy): domain Eukaryota; kingdom Metazoa; phylum Chordata; class Chondrichthyes; order Heterodontiformes; family Heterodontidae; genus Heterodontus; species Heterodontus francisci. Next base: position 30,489,517 of record NC_090376.1, on the reverse strand, counting down.
AAAGATGTAAAGAAAAATCAGAACGCTGGAAATCTGAAATACATACAGAAAATGGAAACACAGGGGGCTTAATATTTGAAAGGGTTTGGGGCAAACTCTGATGTAGAATCATGGCTGCAGTGTTAACCTTTCTCTTTCAGAAGCTGAATGACGTATAAACACTTCTTGTTTTAATTCCATGGTGTAGTTTGCTTGGTTTGATGCACAGTTTATTATTTTTATTTATTGCATTAAATATGTCACGACCTATAGGAGTGTAGTTCTGGAAATTTAGGGTGGTGGCTTTTAGATCAAAATTGAAGCAAAGACGAGAAAGAATGCAGGGATATAAACCATCTTACAGTGGGTAATGCTTTTAATGAATATAATTTAAAAAACTGATGACAGGTCACGGACCTAAAACATTAACCCTGTTTCTCTCTCTGCAGATGCTGCCAGATCTGCTGAGTATTTCCAGCACACTGTTTTTATTTACGATAAAAAATAAATTACTTATATTGAACTTGGTGCAAATTTCCTTGGGGTTTCTCCTGCTCTGCTGCTGCAAATTTGGTGGAAGTACAGCAGAAACTCTGTCTGATGAAGTGCCTTCATCGGTCGGGGCATAGAGTATAAAAATTGGCAAGTCATGCTGCAGCTGTACAGAACTTTAGTTAGGCCGCACTTAGAATATTGCGTGCAATTCTGATCGCCACACTACCAGAAGGACGTGGAGGCTTTGGAGAGGGTGCAGAAGAGGTTTACCAGGATGTTGCCTGGTCTGGAGGGCATTAGCTATGAGGAGAGGTTGGATCAACTCAGATTGTTTTCACTGGAACGACGGAGGTGGAGGGGTGACATGATAGAGATTTACAAAGTTATGAGCAGCATGGTCAGAGTGGATAGTCAGAAACTTTTTCCGAGGGTGGAACGGTCAGTTACTACGGGACATAGGTTTAAGGTGAGAGGGGCAAAGTTTAGAGGGGATGTGCGAGGCAAATTCTTTACAAAGAGGGTGGTGAGTGCCTGAAACTTGCTGCCGGGGGAGATGGTGGAAGCAGGTACGATAATGACGTTTAAGAGGCATCTTGACAAATACAAGAATAGGATGGGAATAGAGGGATACGGTCCCCAGAAATGCAGAAGGTTTTAGTATAGGCAGGCATCAAGATCGGTGCAAGCTTGGAGGGCCGAATGGCCTGTTCCTGTGCTGTACTGTTCTTTGTACTCGTGTAAATGGCATTTCTGGTGAAGCACGAGAAGGAAGCCCTGGGTATAATAGGGTATAGCATCTCTTTCACTGTGGGGCATGGGATCAAATCATATTCATGAAAGTCTCCTTTCTCACTGTCAGATTTAATGGGCTGTATTTTCACATTTGGAAGTGGTGGGGGGAGGGGTGGTTGGGAAAAATCGGGATGACGTCACATTGGTACGGTTCTCTGACGTCTTCTTGCCTTGGGGGGAATTTTCTGGGGTGGGATGGGAACAAAGTCGGCAGTCCATCCCATGGAGGCAGGCAGCCAATTAGAACAATTAAGACCCTACTTAGGGGCTATTTTACGAAGGTGATGGCATCTTCCTGCTGTTGGAGCAGTTCCCTGCCGAGTGTGGAGCCCACCAGCTGCTTGGAGGCGGCCTCTTGCCATGAGGTCGGTGGGCCACCACAGGCTACATTAAATGGCTGCATCAGGGGGCCACAAGGCTCACTGGTCCAGGAACTGCCACAGGCATTCTTCCACAGGAGTTATCCCTCCACCCTGCGGCCCCTGGTAGTCCTATTCCTCCTTTTATTTCAGCTGAAGGAGGCCTTTGTGAGCACCTCCATTTTGAGATGCCCCCTAGGTCTTTGTCTTTTCCAGCAGCTCCCACCTCTCTCGGTGGGGCAGCCAGATGGACATTGCTGTGGACCCTCTGATTGGGCCTCCCGTTTCCTTGGTCCACCTGTTGTCCTTAATTGCTTGACAGGACTCACAGAGGTGGCCTCTTAATTGGTCGGCTCTGGAAAGATCACAACTGGCGTCCTACCACGGCCACTTCCGGGTCCCTGGCCCGCAATTGAGGCCGACATCGGGATCGTAATGCACCTGGCATAAGACAGCCCAATGATTCTGCACGAAATGAAATGAGTCTGGATAATCTGAATTTGGTTCCGATTAAGAATGGATCAAAAGCCCACCAAATAGTCAGTCTCAGGCAGCCCGTAAGACTTGCCCCTGTGGAAAACAGAATAATTGCAAATAGGTGGAAAGGGATGCTTGCCTGCGCTCAGGTTTAAGACAACCCTGCCACCTGCCTGTGCTATCTTGACCTGATGGTGGTGTATATTGTTCAAAACAAAAAGGTGTTTAATTCCACAATTACGAACATCCCCCACCCTAATGAACATAAAAATACTTAAAACTAAGCAGCATAATTTTCTGCTCGACGAACAAAATTCATTTCATGTATCAGAGCTTTTCATGCTTTGCAAATACTTTCACTCAAATTACTGCATGCCATCCTATTAAGGTTTTAAAAATATAAAAATCCAATAATAGCCATTCCTTTTTCAGTGCTGGCTTATTAGAGAATTTTGGCTTACTAGACCTCAGATTCCTCTCTGGTAACTGCAATAGCAATTAAGTATAATCAAAAATACTGGATGTGCCCTTTCAGTATCTATTTAATATAGAATAAAACATGCTTAATAAAACAAAATAAAGCATTACAATTTGTCAATATTGACAGTTTCAGTAGAAGTGGCAAATTAAGTTCCGCTTGATCTTTTAACATTGAACAGACAATAAGACTAAAATATTGCAGATGCTGGAAATCTGAAATAAAAACAAGAAATGCTGGAAATACTCAGCAGGTCTGGCAACATCAGTGGAGAGAGAAGCAGAGTTAACGTTTCAGGTCAGTGACCCTTCTTCAGACAATAAGACTAAGCTTGTTGAAAGCCACGGATGCATTTTTTATTTTTAGAAACATGATTGCATCTGTGGCAGTAGTTCTTCCCTGCTATTAGAGGTTATAAGAGACACTTCCACAACTGCAATATGATCAAAGGATCAGATGTACTCAAAGTCACACAATACAAGAAGCTACTTTAATCAGTGTCATTAAAACCTTGAAATGTTGCTTCCATCCTCAGAAAGCTAACTGTTAGGTAGATTTTTAAAAATATAATACTGTACTGTTTTTACAAACATGGCCATCATTGTTTTTACTGGGCTGGATGCTCTTTAGTGTATTGAATTATTGGTAGTGTGCTCCGTCGGCTGAAATGAGAGTTATGGCAATGTAAGAAGGTATTTCTTTTCCGAAGTAGCAGCTTACAGGGATTCTCAGTCCATTTATTTAAAGTGGCCTTGTACGATTAAAGTAGACATCATATTCAGTTGGTCTCGAGATCAAAACCAAGGTCTAAATGGTCATACAAGCATTATGTAATAGATGATGTGTAAGTTTGTTACACAGCTTGTACAGTACCACAGATTATTTGATAATCCACTGATGCCTTTACTGGGTAAGAGCAGCACAAGGCTATGTTTTAAGATGTGACAGTAAAGCACAGTTTGAATGCAAGCACCTGAACTCTTGTTACAGCTTTCTAAAAGACTCTGGCCATTTATGATTGCACAGTGTAACAAGTGCAAACATGTCTTTAGTTCTAATAAACGAGGCACTCAAGCTCCAGTTTTTACTGTCTCAAGGAGACAAATCAAATCCCCGGGGGAAGTTTCCGCCAATCTTCCCCGGCTGGTTTAATTTATTTCCATTATTTCCCAGTGTATGTCCATCTTAGTCATAGGTCTCTACAATCTTTCTCAACTTTGATTATTCTGAAATCTTAAACTTGAACTACTGTTCCCTTCACTTTCAGACTCCTTGTAATTAATGTTCAAATTTTTCTCCAACTCAAGTGTTCTAATGCCTGACTCATCCACTAACATAAAATAAATTAGCTAGAGCCTTGATTTCTATGACAGCTCTGTCTCTCCCCACTAATCTAGAGCAGAACACCCAGTTGACATGGTAAATGTAATGAAACAAAAATTCCTCCACAATTTAAGTTTGAGCAATCCAACTTCTAGAAAACTGTCCTGAATACACTCTAAAATCCACTGCCTTTACTACTTAAGCTATATTGCTTCTTGCAGTGGATGTAATAAAAATTTTGTGTTACAACCATATTGTTTTGCAGCATGCATCCCTGATCTGTGTATCTATATATCCACCCACTACAGACTTCAGGTGGTGTGTTGGAAACTGCTACGTGAGTCTTGCATCCTTTGCTCTTCTTTACCTTAGTGTTTCCACAGCCCAATCACCCTTACTGAAATCCCTTTTTTTCTACAGTGGTAATTGCGTCTTTTAACTACATTGCTAGGCCCCCCTCCATTCCCAATTACCCAGACTTTTCTAAAGATCCTATTACATTGTAGCCAAATTTCTATAATATACTTGTTTCATTTCCTATGCTACATGCGTTAATGTATGCAACTCTTATCTAAGAAACTGTCCCCATCCTGCCTACATTTCCTGCTGGTCTTACTCGCTCACTTTTTTAGATTTAGATTTAGAGATACAGCACTGAAACAGGCCCTTCGGCCCACCGAGTCTGTGCCGACCATTAACCACCCATTTATACTAATCCTACACTAATCCCATATTCCTACCACATCCTCACCTGTCCCTATATTCCCCTACCACCTACCTATACTAGGGGCAATTTTTATAATGGCCAATTTACCTATCAACCTGCAAGTCTTTTGGCTGTGGGAGGAAACCGGAGCACCCGGAGTAAACCCACGCAGACACAGGGAGAACTTGCAAACTCCACACAGGCAGTACCCAGAATTGAACCCGGGTCGCTGGAGCTGTGAGGCTGCAGTGCTAACCACTGCGCCGCCCTGTTTTGACTGACAAGTGTGGATTTTCTCCTCATAGGAGATCAAGAGGTACTGATTCAGCCATTAAATAGTGATAACTGGAGATTGTGAACAATGAGTGTATGATATTAAGGAGGTAGATGAATGTGGAGCAGAATCATCAGCAAAAAAATGGATAGAGTTGAGAGCAGGGTATGGATATTAAGAAAGAAAGAGAATTGGACAGAGATGATGGCTCTGGAGAGCTGCTGAGTCAAAGGGTGTGGATTTCAGTGGAGATAGAGCAACTTAAGAAGAAACTAGGAAGCCAGTAGATCAATTTGGAGAGATGCCATATGATGGTAACTTGTTTGGATGGACAAAGTGTCAGCTTTGGAACTGTCAAAGGCAAAGCACTAAAGTATTAAAGAATTCATTCCGATTACTACTTTTAATACAGTGCCTTTTTTTCATTATTCTCATTATATAATGTAATAATTAAACAGGAATGACCCAAAATTGATTGATGCACTTAGGCATAGGACAGACCAGCCTTACTGAGACTACTGCAGGCCACTCATAAAAATGGCAAGTTTTAATGGTTTTAAAGATGAGTTTTGTTGGGTCAGGAGAAGCATGAAAAATCTTCCCACCTGTTGCCTGTCCTTCCATGCCCACCCTCCTCTGATCAGTTCCTCCATTCCCTTTAAGCACCAACTTCTGGCTTGGCGCTGTGGATGAGCTGCTTGCTTTCCCATCCCCTCCTGTCAGCCCTGTTTCAGCACTTGCAGCTTGCCAATCAGATGCAACTGAGGTTCGACCAGCAAAATGACTCAGGCCTCTTGCCAACGACATTGGGCGGCAGGGTAGCCACCAACCAATGATAAAGAAAATCCTCCTTCTAGTCTTCAAGGCTCGAGTTTTGAATAAAGATTGGAGAAGCCTGGGTTGTTTAACCTTGAAAGGAGGTGTCAGAGAGGTGATCTTATAGACATAGTCAAGACTGTAAACATGGGACAGGTAAATCCAGATGTCTTTTTAAAATTAAACTGTAACACAGCACAAGAAGCAGTCCCAGGATTAAACTAACAACAAATATTTAAAAATTTAGGTCGGATATGAGGAACTCTCTCTTCAAACAAAAAGAGACCAACACATGGGGGATGGACTCCTGGATAGAGTAAAGTGAAAAGGCTGGAATAATTTAAAGACAATTTAGATGCTGAACTGTGGGGTTTGGTGGGGGCAGTGGGGTTGGGGTAGAATTTGCTTTTTTCCCAAATTTAAAAATTAAAAAAAATGTATTTTCTGTGCAATTCTGACACAGAAACAGACAGTGCAGCCTCGGAATGAAAAGAAGTCCTAATCTGATGTGCCTGACCTGTTCCTATATCCCTTTATCCACCTTTGTTTGAACCCCATATTTATTCTTAAAACTTAACAGTCTCTGCTTCAATAAATAAATGTCTGGATGGACGAACTCAAAAGAGTTTAACGACCTTCCACATCCATGATCATTTTATGATTGTGTTTTTCTTGAATATCTTTTAAAATTTACCCTTCTTTAATGAGGCCATACGTTGTTGGAGGGGCCTCACACACAGTCAGCACACACTGGAACAGCACAGGTGACTCTTCTGGCCAGAACTGAAGCTGAACAGTACAAATACTTACCGAACCATCTGATGCACTTGCTCCCACTTTGTCCCCTGATGCATTCCAGCAGACTTCAAAAATTCCCCCAGTCCCTCTGTAGCTGTGCACTAGAGCTCCCGTCTATGAAAGCAAGTACATTAATTTGCTGGAGTATGGAGAAAACATTTCAGTCTGCATATTTTTGAAATTGACATATTTTGATTGCTGACATTTTTAAATGTCAATGATAGCCTCACAAATGTCACATTAAACTCAACTGTGATCCTGACCATAGTTTTGCCAATACTCCACTTTCCTTTTGACTAGAGCCACAGTTGCCTTCATCAACAAGTGTTTGGCAATTGTTTTTTGACTTTTTTATCACAATGAATTTATTTAAAAGTGATGTCATACTTTCCATCATAATACATGGCATGTCTGTATATCAGCAATAGACACATGGAGAAAGTCTTTGCAACAACATGGCCAACAAGTAAAATAAAAGCAAAATACTGTGGATGCTGGAAATCTGAAATAAAAACAAGAAATGCTGGAAATACTCAGCAGGTCTGGCAGCATCTGTGGAAAGAGAAGCAGAGTTAATGTTTTGGATCAGTGACCCGACGTGAGTTCCGAAGAAGGGTCACTGACCCAAAACATTAACTCTGCTTCCCTTTCCACAGATGCTGCCAGACCTGCTGAGTATTTCCAGCATTTCTTGTTTTTATTATGGCCAACAAGTAGCTTTATAAAAAAAAAACAAAGCTGTTATTCTAAAACAATTTAATGATTTCTCAAATTTAACTGTGGTCATTGCCACTTATGTTACTGTCTCTCTTACCTGAGTGTTCCATATGTGAACACATTTGTCAAAAGATCCACTGGCTAGATATTTTCCATCTGGACTGAAAGCTACACTATAGACAGGTTCTTGGTGCATGGTTAAGGTGTGAAGGCAAACTCCTCTTTCCACATCCCATAGGCGAACAGTAGAATCAAATGAAGCACTGAAAACAAAAGGTAAAAGCAATCTTGATTAGTTGGCAAAATATCTGATTACCACAGATGTCTTCAAGCCATCAAGTCTGTCACTGTGAAAAGAAAATGTGCCATTGATGTACACAGGCAGGTAAATTTCCATTTTATTGATGGCTCGTCCAACTGTGTTCATTGCCAAAGATCTAGAGGAGTCTTCGACCTGAGCTATAGAAAGGAAAAGTAAGCTACGGCTCCCTCCCACTTCTGATCACTGTGTAGTGATCTGAGTGAAAAGTGCATGCATGGATATCTGATGAGAATAAGATTGAGCTTAGCTGATATGATTGCATATCCTGACTCACACATGCAGTATAGCCAACTGGGTGAAGCACCAGAGGGTCACTGGCTCACTTGGAATTGTACTGAGTAAAATGTTTGTGCCTCCAGAAGAAAGTTGAAAAACAAAAGCCTGGAAAAGGAAATTATTTGAGTCGTTGAATAAATGGCTTTAGATAATGGCTTGGTAATTTAAAAAAAAAAATCTGTGGCAGCTGATTAGGACTTTCACAGGATGTACTTTGGGTAAGCTTTCAACAGACACTCAGCAGTAGGTTAGCACACTGTCACTTCGCTATAGATCTGGGCTCACATCCAGCCCAAATTTCTGTTTGAAATGTGCTTTGTTGCCATCAATCCAGTCCTTATTGGGCAAAGAACTACTTCAGAAATGCCCATAATTGATTGAGAAAAGATTTTAAGACTTTAAATTAAACACTGTTCTTGTTCAGTCTTTGTGCTAATTTGCTCTTTTAATTTTACTGTCTTTGTTTTAAAATAATATATCCTATTCTTTTTCTTTTGGGCCTCCTTATCTCGAGAGACAATGGATACGCGCCTGGAGGTGGTCAGTGGTTTGTGAAGCAGCGCCTGGAGTGGCTATAAAGGCCAATTCTAGAGTGACAGGCTCTTCCACAGGTGCTGCAGGGAAATTTGTTTGTCAGGGCTGTTGCACAGTTGGCTCTCCCCTTGTGCCTCTGTCTTTTTTCCTGCCAACTACTAAGTCTCTTCGACTCGCCACATTTTAGCCCCGTCTTTATGGCTGCCCGCCAGCTCTGGCGAACGCTGGCAACTGACTCCCACGACTTGTGATCAATGTCACAGGATTTCATGTCGCGTTTGCAGACGTCTTTATAGCGGAGACATGGACGGCCGGTGGGTCTGATACCAGTGGCGAGCTCGCTGTACAATGTGTCTTTGGGGATCCTGCCATCTTCCATGCGGCTCACATGGCCTAGCCATCTCAAGCGCCGCTGACTCAGTAGTGTGTACAAGCTGGGGATGTTGGCCGCCTCGAGGGCTTCTGTGTTGGAGATACGGTCCTGCCACCTGATGCCAAGTATTCTCTGGAGGCAGCGAAGATGGAATGAATTGAGACGTCGCTCTTGGCTGACATACGTTGTCCAGGCCTCGCTGCCGTAGAGCAAGGTACTGAGGACACAGGCCTGATACACTCGGACTTTTGTGTTCCGTGTCAGTGCGCCATTTTCCCACACTCTCTTGGCCAGTCTGGACATAGCAGTGGAAGCCTTTCCTATGCGCTTGTTGATTTCTGCATCTAGAGACAGGTTACTGGTGATAGTTGAGCCTAGGTAGGTGAACTCTTGAACCACTTCCAGAGCGTGGTCGCCAATATTGATGGATGGAGCATTTCTGACATCCTGCCCCATGATATTTGTTTTCTTGAGGCTGATGGTTAGGCCAAATTCATTGCAGGCAGCCACAAACCTGTCGATGAGACTCTGCAGGCACTCTTCAGTGTGAGATGTTAAAGCAGCATCGTCAGCAAAGAGGAGTTCCCTGATGAGGACTTTCCGTACTTTGGACTTCGCTCTTAGACGGGCAAAGTTGAACAACCTGCCCCCTGATCTTGTGTGGAGGAAAATTCCTTCTTCAGAGGACTTGAACGCATGTGAAAGCAGCAGGGAGAAGAAAATCCCAAAAAGTGTGGGTGCGAGAACACAGCCCTGTTTCACGCCACTCAGGATAGGAAAGGGCTCTGATGAGGAGCCACCATGTTGAATTGTGCCTTTCATATTGTCATGGAATGAGGTGATGATACTTAGTAGCTTTGGTGGGCATCCAATCTTTTCTAGTAGTCTGAAGAGACCACGTCTGCTGACGAGGTCAAAGGCTTTGGTGAGATCAATGAAAGCAATGTAGAGGGGCATCTGTTGTTCACGGCATTTCTCCTGTATCTGACGAAGGGAGAACAGCATGTCAACGGTCGATCTCTCTGCACGAAAGCCACACTGTGCCTCAGGGTAGACGCGCTCGGCCAGCTTCTGGAGCCTGTTCAGAGCGACTCGAGCAAAGACTTTCCCCACTATGCTGAGCAGGGAGATTCCATGGTAGTTGTTGCAGTCACCGCGGTCACCTTTGTTTTTATAGAGGGTGATGATATTGGCATCGCGCATGTCCTGGGGTACTGCTCCCTCGTCCCAGCACAGGCAAAGCAGTTCATGTAGTGCTGAGAGTATAGCAGGCTTGGCACTCTTGATTATTTCAGGGGTAATGCTGTCCTTGCCAGGGGCTTTTCCACTGGCTAGAGAATCAATGGCATCACTGAGTTCTGATTTGGTTGGCTGTATGTCCAGCTCATCCATGACTGGTAGAGGCTGGGCTGCATTGAGGGCAGTCTCAGTGACAGCATTCTCCCTGGAGTACAGTTCTAGGTAGTGCTCAACCCAGCGGTCCATTTGTTTATGTTGGTCAGTGATTATGTCCCCTGATTTAGATTTGAGGGGGGCGATCTTCTTGATGGTTGGCCCAAGAGCTCTCTTCATGCCATCATACATTCCTCTGATGTTTCCGGTGTCTGAGGCCAGCTGAATATGACTGCATAGGTGTTGCCAATAGTCATTTGCGCAGCGCCTGGCTGTTCTTTGTGCAGTGCTTCTGGCTGCTTTAAGTGCTGCGGATGTTAAATCGCTGGGGGCTTTCTTGTAGTTCAAAAGTGCAATGCGCTTAGCGGCTATGACAGGTTCCAGCTCTTCATTATGAGATTGAAACCAGTCTGCATTTCTCTTCGCACTTTTGCCGTAGGTGGTCAAAGCTGACTCATAGATGGCATCTCTGATGTGGGCCCACTTGGTCTCAGCATCCCCTGTGGGAGTGTTTTGAAGGGCTGTTACAAGTGAATTTAGAAATTTTTGTAACAGCTGTGGGTGAGAAATTCTGCTAGTGTTGATGCGCGGGTGGCCCTTCTGCTTGGAATGATGCAGCTTCTTTGGTCTGAGTCTAACCTTGCTGCACACCAGGGAGTGGTCGGTGTCGCAGTCTGCACTGTGGAAGCTGCGTGTGATTTGAACACTGTTTAAGGCGGCTCGCCTTGTGACAATGAGGTCTAGCTGGTGCCAACGACGCGATCTTGGGTGCCTCCATGAAACCTGGTGACAGGGTTTAGTGTGAAAGAACGAGTTGGTGATGTAGAGGTTATGATAGGTACACAACTCAAGCAGTCTCTGCCCGTTCTCATTCATCCTTCCAACGCCATAGCACCCAAGGCAGGAGGGCCATGAGTCATGGTCGGCCCCAACCCTGGCATTAAAGTCCCCCAGCAGGAATAGGTGTTCGGTGTTGGGGATGCTGCTAATGATGTTATGGAGTTGCTCGTAGAGCTGGTCTTTAGCTTCAGGAGGGGAGCAGAGTGTTGGAGCATAGATGCTGAGTAGGTGTACTGGACCAGAGGTGGTGAGCAGTCGGATGGACAGTATGCGTTCCGAGCCATTTGAGGGAGGCTCTATCATGCTGAGCAAGGAGTTTCTGATGGCGAAGCCCACTCCATGCTGTCTTGGTTCTTCAGGATCCCTGCCCTGCCAGAAGGTGTAGTCTTGCTCTGCTAGAGATCCACTCGCAGGGAGGCGTGTCTCCTGAAGTGCTGCAATGTCTTCATTGAGTCTACTGAGCTCGTTGTTAATGATGGCGGTCTTCCGAGAATCGTTGATTTGTGTAAGGTCTTCCGACAGGCCAGGACACATAGTTCTGACGTTCCAGCTTGCAAAGCGAAGGGCTGGTACCTTCTTTCCTTTTTTCGTGTTGTTTGGTGCGGTGTATCAGTCCACCTTTCGGGCAATGACCCTGAGCTCCAAGCACCCATTGAAGCAGGTAGACTGTGGCGGGACAGAACCTTATTGACCGGGGGCTGCCCGGTTTGAGGCGGGCGGTAGCTGTCCAGTGAGGTGCAATGACCTCTCCCACCGACAAAGGCAACCCGTGGCGCCCAGTTTCTACGCCAATTTATCTGGACTTATAACCTGTAACTGCTGCCTTCCATGTTGTTTTAGTCGCTGTGAGGCAACTATGGAGTGACCTCTCCATGGCGCATGCCTGGGCAAATTTATGGAGGTTGAGAGTTGCCCAGTCGTCAAAACCCCCCTCTCGGCCTTTCTGGTGGGGTCCAAAGGAGTGCAGAGCACGACGTTTGGCACCGGTATGGCTGCAGGAACTGCCGGAAACATGCCAAAGGTGACACATGACCGCCTACGGGGTTCCGCTCCGGATTATCTGTTAGGGTTTACTCCCTTAGCCTTGGTCTCTCCCGAGACGCCCACAAGGCAGTGGGGTTGTTAGGGCCCCTACACAGGTGTAGGATGGTGCCTGTGGGAGGAGGGGATGCGAGGGGGAGGGGTGGAGGGGGGGGGGGTGCGAGGGGGAGCTGGGAAGTAACTGCTTATATACCCATTATAATTTTACACTTTACTATTTTTCATGCCAGTCAGATCCCACTGTCAATTCTGGAGATGGGACCCACTGAGTTCAAATGTAGTCTTTGGCCTGAAACTGTCTCTAAAGGTGTGTTTTGCCGCCAATCAAGGCCCAAGACACTAAAGACCAAGGAGTCGCATCATAGATATGACCAGGTCAATTGCAATTTTTGAAATTCTAAAACAAGAGCACCAATGCTTAATGGAAGCAATTTTCACCTTCACCACTTGGGTGGTAAACTGCCACAGCAGTTCACCCAAACATTGTAGAACTTGCCAATTTTCATTTCCATTTGACTTCAATGGAGGTGAAGGTGAAAATTAGCCCCAATAAGTTATCTTCTCTATGACCCTGCAACATTACCGCAAAGCTATGACAGAACTCACCATATACACTCCAAAGCTTAAAAATGAGATGTGGATGCACAATACAACATAATACACATTATTTATAAATGGAACAATTACTTTGGGAGTGTTACGGTAATGACTGGGATAACAACTGTTTAATATTTAATGTGCGAATCTGTTATTTACATCTTGTTCAGTAGCCTTTGTATCTCTTTTCTGGAAGTCACTAATTCAATGATATATATTTTCATAATAGTTGCTGAAAAAGGAACCTGCACCTAGGGCTTGCTGAACTAGTCCTTGCTGGTGTGCAGCTGCCTTTTATTTACCCAACACTTGTATCACAGCTATCTCGGTGTGGAGTTTTATTCTGTCTTGGGACAAAAGGATAGCTTACAAATTCTGTGCTGCCAATGAGTTGCCAGAAGTACAGCAAGACAGAAGTTACACTTGCTGCTTCGTTCTCATGGTGACCATACCAAATTCTGGGACCGGGTCGTTTCAATAATAAGGATGTGTTCGCAAACTTACAACGGCACAAGGTTTGAGAAATTCAGAGCGCATCTTGCCATTCATTCTAAGAAGAGAATCAAGATAAGGTGCCAATTATTCTTTCATGTATGGCTATTGTTGCAATGGTAACTGATCCACCTGGATTTAATTGGCAATTTCCTTTTGAACTCTGATCTCCAGTTTAAGTCCACAATGGAAGCTATGTCTGCTCTCAGTCACCATAGGTATCACTGGGCCTCGCACAGGTGCATCTGGCAGGATCGCTAAGGCAACTGCCTTTCTGTCAATTGGATGGAAATTCAGCAGATCTGCGTTCTGCTCTGTTTTACAAACGATTGTTAGATTTACATTGAATTGTTCAATTTAGTTTCTCTCCTGAAGTGTTTTCTCACAAGTCAAATGAGTGGTTCCAGTTGAAGGTTGTGTCTGCTGGTGCTGCAGTTGCAAGGTGGCAACTCTTCCAGTCAGCCTGAAACTACTGTGGCTCAATGTCCTGTTATTGCTCGAGGGGTATGAGTGTAGGCGGGAAAAATAATTCTTCATGACCTTGCACATAAGGTATAATAAAGTACAGATTAGTCATCTGTGCCATAAGTGCAATGGTTCTACTGAACATTTGCTTTTCTAATTTTTCTTCTACGACATGCATACAATATATGGATTAAAAAAATTAATCCTACCTGGCTAACATGATGTAAGAATTTGGGTTGTTGGTGCCTGGACCAGTAGGACTCCATTTTATAGTGTAGATTTCCTTATTGTGGGCCTGTAAATCATGTACGCATGTGTCCTGCTTCATATTCCATATCTGTAGAAACAAAGAATATTGTGATCTGCAGTGACTATTAATTTGTTAGAAATGCCATGTATCATCTGTATGGAAAATACATTTAAGATAAATTCTAAGGTCGACATGTAAGATAAGTTTTGTCCTATATTATTCTTAGGCTCGTTAATGCATTATCAAAATTGAACTGAAGGAGGAATGTTAAATTATATGGTTACCACTGTTATTCCATTATTTGTTTTGCAATTGTATATTACCAAACAAGATGGTGTGATTCATTCTGCCAAGTAAGTCATCTTGAGGTTCACTATTTCACACTATAACATGATGACTGCACTGTAGTCATTGGTAAAATGACTGCCATAGTACCACTTTGAAGCAAAGTAGTTGGAATGTGTAATCGTATTAGGGATTACTGTTCACTTGTCAAGTATTCTGAACATGTATAATTTGCTAATAACTATTGAATAAAAGGCCATTGTACTGCACTACACAGATGGAATGATTATCCACTAATAGGCTTGCCACATAGCTGAACAGTATCACCTTATCCACAGAACTATTGCAAGCCTGCAACAGAGCAATGGCTGGAATTTGTGGTAATAGTGAACTAGTTGCCCTTTGAGATCTTTGAATAAGCGATCCAGTATTATCTTCTCAGTGCACAATAAAGTGTGTAGAATCCATGCTGAATCTGAGCAGCCCACTGTTGATATATATCTACATAAAAATAAACTCCTAAGGCCTACATGCCATTCTAGAAACAACATATTTTGCAGGTTTTTTATGGTGGGTTTAAAATCAGAAAGCAAAGAGTTTGCATCCAGGTATTGCCACTTTAGGCTGTTTTTGTCTGTTGATTTGGCTGTGGGAGTTTCTCACCTCAGTCTCTACTTTTATTCAGGTAGATCTTAAGTTTAAACCTTTACTCAACGAGCAGAAAGTAAGGACACTGCAGCTTTAAACATTGAATAAAGATAAATGATAAAAAACTGAGGTGCAGTTGTGAGGGGTAGAGGGTTTCACAAAAACTGAAGTGATAAATAGCGATATAGCCAAAGTATAAGCATATCTGAGACTCCACATCACTATGATGTAGATCAACTTTTTTCATGCCATGAGTGAAAGTTTTGACAGGAATCCCATCTTCTACTCAGAGACAAAATGTCTTTGCTTATCACTGATGTAGGACAGAGAAAGCATTAAGATCTGTCTCTTATGTATCAGATGAGTAAATTTAAAAGACACAGGATAATGGACTTAAAGAAAACCAGTTCTGATAAAAGGTCACTGAACTGAAACGTTAACTTTGCTTCTTTCTCCACAGATGCTGCCAGACCTGAGTATTTACCGGCACCTTTTGTTTTAATTTCAGATTTCCAGCATCTGCAGTATTTTGCTTTTATTTTATTAAAGAAAACCTTGTCTGTTAGGAATGCATTATTACATGGTTCTTTGGTGAAATGGCTGTAAGCCTTTGGCTTTTTAAGCAAATAATAGCTGATGCAAAGATTTATTACAGCAGCTGACAAGGGATTTGAGCCATAATTAGGTTTCCTACCTTCAGTGTCATGTCATCTGAGCAAGATGCGAGCAGCATGCCAGATGGGTCCCATTTGATTGCATTTACTTCATTCTGAAATGTAAAAGAAGTGCAAATGAGCATTGCTGATATAAACAGTAAACAATCTGTTGTGTCAACATTCTCCTGAAGATGGCACTTTGCTAACATTTCATCTACAAAATCCAGTGGACAGTACATGAACTTTGGCTGCAGCCACACAATCTTTAGGGGATCATTTCTTGCATCTTTAATTTTGTTGTTGGAATCCTATCCCCGTCCTTATTTATGATTTCTTGTGGTTGGATTTTTTCTTTTGATTATTTTTTCCAAGACCGTTTTCCAATTTTTGTTTTTCATTTGCTATGACATTTATATTTTCCCTGTACCATTATCTTTTTTTTATTGAAATCTGTCTTTGGTTAGAACATGTCGTACACAGAATAATATAGTTGGTACATTGTGTTAGTGAAAAAGTGTTATTGAATGGCTAGGGTTGTGAATGATCCTGGAAATCAATTCAAAGGAGTTGTGTTAGTGAGTTCAATACTGTTAACCTTCTTTATTTCATTCTACCTTCCTTCTCATTTGCTTTTAATTTACACCACTCCTGATCCACAAGTTCTAATTATCTATGTTTGCACATCTAAGGTTCAAATCCAGCCACACAAGAAGTGGAGGTCATCAGTTAACAGTTCAGATGAAAAAAGGCTCAAGCAGATAGTTGGGATAAATGGTCAACTAAAACATTGAGCACTCCTCTGGGTCAATCTCATTAGAAACCATGATTTCCCTCACAGGATAGCAGTAACAGTGACACCCTCAATCTACAGCTCAAAGGTTCAATTAACCTGTTTTCTACTAGGTAATTTGCTGCACTGTTAGAGTATAAGAGAGATGCACAAATCCAAGCTGTGAGATTTCAGTCAAGAGTTAGCCACCTAATGGATACATTATCTCATGCCAAAGAAATTGAGGTAAAGATTCTGTTCTGCTTGCTTCTGGTGCATGATGTGAACGCATAGCAGCAATTTGCACACTCCCAGCCTATGATTTTACATTCATTAAAGTTAAGAAAAGGAAATCATAGGTTGGGAGTGCGCAATTTCCTGATATAGGCTCCCTGCACCTACCAGGAGCAGGCGCAGCAGAGTTTTTACCCCATGGTGAAAAGCAGCAAATTATATCCATCACACAGTTAGTAGCGGATAGCCCATCTGTGCTTTACCCATGTTCACTGCCCTGTTACCAACAATGCTGTATGTTTCACCAGCCAATTAACCAAATTATCAGAAATCACCTTGTTGAGACAGTGCCACAGGGAAAACATTGCAAATCAACTGCACTATCACCAGCATCAATGCCCTCAACTTTTATGCTAAAAGACAATTCCTTAATCTTTCACACATACTTCCCCTCACAAAACAATTATTTTCTCTAATACATATAAGCAAATGGTTTTTAACATCTCCTTATTAAATGCTGGAACAGCAATTAAATTTGTACTAGATAAAATATTTAAATGGACAAAGCACAGAAAGGAAATAGCAATTTTTATTCAGAAGATTCAGAAAGTCCTTTGATGATGAAAGTTACTTCCAGCTCATGAAAGGATTTTTGTCTATATTATGTCTGACATTTACTTAGTGTTCTGTCACAAGGATGTATGTTCATATTAACACAAAACTTTTCCAACACACAGAGCAACAAATCGAATCAGAAACATTCCTTCTGACAGAAGCTTCCTATACAGAATTATCCAATGCCAACAAAATACATAACAGAATACTTTTAAGGCTACATAGTTTTGGCATTGCACAAAAATCCCTTTCATGTTCACTCAAACTGGAACTTACTGTATGCCCTTGGAATGTTTTGACTGGACGATCACAGCCAAGCCTGCACACGTGAATGCACATGTCTGTGCTGCAGGATGCAAACGTAGTGTTGTTCTGCCAATCTACATCCAAGGCAGGAGCTGTGAAAATAGCAACTAAATGTAAGCAACAAAGTCTATGCATAGAAGAACCATACTAACATCACAAAACAAGATCAATGCGCTAGATTTCCAAATTGCTAACCAAATGTAGAACTGGTGCTGTAGATCAACCTCCCGTTATAAAAATAACAACTTGTATTTGTTATACCCTTAACATAAGTAAACATCCCCAAGTTGCTAAACAGAACCATGATCAGACAAAAATGGAGGCTGAGTCAAAGAAAATCTTTTTAGGAGGGGTGACCAAGAGCTTGGACAAAGAGGTGGATTTTAAGGAGGATCTTGAAGGAGGAGAGGGAAGTGGAGATACAGGGAGGTTTTGGAAGGAAGTTCCAGAGCTTACAGCCTAGATGCCTAAAGGCACGGCCACCAATAATGGGTGGAATGAAGTGGGGGATGCACAAGAGGGTAAACTCTGAGGAATGCTGAGTTCTCAGAGCATTGTCGAGCTGGAGAAGGCTACAGAGAGATAAGAGGAAAACAAGACTACCAAGAAATTTAAGGCATTAAGGGATGAAAAACCAATGTAGGTCAGCAAGCACATGGCTGATGATAAGCAGGACTTGGTTTGGATAGGATAGGGCCAGTGCAGTTTTGGATCAGCTGAAATTTATGAAGGGTGTAGAATGGCAGACTAGCAGGAGGGGACTGAATAGTTGAGTCTAGAGGCAACAAAGGCATGGATGAGGGTTCCAGCAATAGATGGAATGCAAGAGGGGTGAATTTCCATGTTTCCCTCTGTTATTCTGCCATTACCATTTACATCTCCTCTGGATCCTTCTTCCCCCTTTACTTGCCCCATTACCATCTCCTTTTGTCTTTCACCATCATCCCTTTTGTCATTAAATCACACCCACTCATCACCCACTGCCACTCTACATCCAATCAGAGACATTTCCCTTTGTTTCCCCCCCACCCACCCCCACATTTTTTTCTGGCTCTGGGCTTGCTTAAAACCTAACAAAGCTCATTGACCTGAAGCGTTGGCCCTGATTTTTACGGGAAGGAAGCAGGGCGGCATGGTTGTGTGTGGGGGGCAGCCATGGGATGGGACCTGGAGAATTGGGATTGTGGAGATCTCGCTGAACATGACAGCAAGACACCAACCATTTCTTTATTTTGTTTCCTGCCCAGATAGACAAGTTGGATGGTGGGAAAGCCAGCAGGCGGCCACAGTTGGGGCCATTTGGATGATCTGCGGTAATTGGGATAGATCAGGGCAGAGGGGAGAGCAGATCAGATCATCAATTGGGGGGGGGGGGGGGAAGAGATCACGGGGTAGAAAGGGTGGGGCAGGGGTGGGGGCGTTTCGGCCTCTTGCAGTAGCGACAAAAGGCAACAATTGACAGATGGTTTGTCTGAGAGGGTTTGAGGGAAATCACTCCTGTCCCCCCTGGCTCACAAACAGCGCTATAAAATATACTTATCTGCTTGATCTGTCTGCTCTGTCTCCATTTTGCTGCCAGGTTTCCTGAACACTGGAAAACCAAGCCAGCCAGCATTAAATTTAAATCAGGCTCCCAACTGCAATGTGGGAGTGAGACTTAAATATTAATAGCGAAATGTTCTACCTCAAGAGCAGGACACAGGAACACCCCCGAACTCATCACCATCAAAATGGCAACAGGTGTGTAAAGGGCTGATATGCATTTTGCAATCTAAAATTTTTCAAACATCCCCTAAACCTCTTGTGCCCATCGTGGGGGGTTATTTAATATCAATTACATTAACTCTATTTCTTTCTCCATAGATGCTGCCTGACCTGTTGTTTTTTTTTTCCAGCATTCTCTGTTTTTATTTCCGATTTCCAGCTCCGCTCTGCCTTTCTTCTCTATTGTTATAGTCAATTCTTTCACGAAGTTCTTAAAAGACCTGACATTTCATGTGATCATAAATGGACCAATCTGATTGCCTGAAAGCTCTGTTGATATTCATAATATAGCATGACACTGGTGAAGATTTAAAAACAAGAGCGTAAACTGGCCAGATTTTGAATTTCCCACTATTCCTACAGCAATTTATTGCTCTGTCTTTTAAAATGTTTTTCGCCCACACTTCTGTCAGCATCAGGACCTGACAAGAAGCAGTGTGCCCTTGCAGGCGTACATTGCAGTGGAGGGAAAATAAGGTGGAACTGGCAGAAATTTTGACAGGTGACATTTTCCTGCCAGTCCTGCCTTTGCAGACATTGCGATGTCCCCAATTTGCCCCTGCCTACCCAGATTATCTGAATTTGGTGGTCCTAAAATGTATACATTCTGAGGCTTTTTTGTTCGAGGACACCTAATGAACCAGAATGAAGTAGATTTTAGACACAATAAGATTTCAAAGTCAATAGATAAACTAAAAGATAGACACAAACAGACTCAAAATTTTAATATAAAAATTAACGTTTTCCTTTTACTATATACATTGAAAATGCCAGTTACTTGGAGTTACTTTTAAACAGCATGAATACAGTATAGTCCAATGATACAGAGATATTAGTTACAACATTTACTAAAGTTTCAAATGACTTTTCATCACCAGCAAAGCTAACTTCCAGGCTCAAGCCCTGATTCCCTCTCTTAACCTGACCCTTGATGAATGCTGGAGTTGGCAAAAGACTCAAGGCTCTTGGAGACTCTAATACCTCTACTATTATCTCTCCTATTGCCATGACATGCTGTTCTTGAGCTGGAAAGACAAGCTAGCAATCTGCTCTCAGTTCTTCAAAAGGATTCCAATGCAACCTAAACTAAAAGATGAAAGCATTCTCTCTCTGCTCGCTATTGGCACCCTATGTGAAATTAATTTGGGCAACTTCACCCTAGTTTCTAATTGTCAGAGGCCTACAGCAGCAGCAAACTGTCCCTAATTTGATAATTTCACTCAAAGAGGCCACAGAGATGACTGGGCAAGAAAGGGTGCTTTTCTATTGGACATAGTTGGGGGAAAGTAAAGGGAATTCTTTTGTTACATCTGACTTTATAGTGCTTGATAATTTCACAGTTGTCGGAAACTGAAACATGTTCATTTTCCGGAATTAATACGTCTAAGCCCAGATGAGCAAAGACAGTTTAAAAAAAAACTCAATACATATGCAAATCTAAGAGATACATGTTAAAAGAAACACCAGCCCTGTAATTTGTAAATGAGTAATCAGCTCCTGACTTGCATTGCAGGTTTAAAACCTTTGCTGAATCTACTGCAACAGTCTTTCGATTTTTTTTGAAGAATCACGCAGAGCAAGTTTCATTATTGGTGCTTTCTTGAGAATTCTTAAATGTGTTTTCAAGGAACATTGACTCAAAATGTCTAGAAATTCATCACATAAAAACATTCACTTTTTCAAATTTATGGCACTAAACAGGTGCAACTCAGCTACAAATTCTACACATTGCAGAAAAACCTATGTATAAAATTACTTTCTTCCTTTCCACATGAAAATCTAGTAATGTGGTTACAAGGAATTGGACAGTGCCTTTTATGAAAGAAAGCAAAAACTTGCATTTATATAACATCCTTATTACATTCCAAACTGCTAAATTTACTTTGAAATGTGGTGGAGGTAGGTAAATGCACCTGCCATTTTGCAAACAGCAATATTGCACAAATAACAATGAGTGCCCAGTTAAATCTATTTTTGATCATGTTATTTAGGGAAGAATATTGACCACGACATTGGGAGAACCTTCTGCACTTCAAATAGTGCCATAATATCTTTAACATTCACCTGAACCAGTGAACAATCATCTGTGAACATCAGGGGCGGCACAGTGGTGCAGTGGTTAGCACCGCAGCCTCACAGCTCCAGCGACCCGGGTTCGGTTCTGGGTACTGCCTGTGCGGAGTTTGCAAGTTCTCCCTGTGACCGCGTGGGTTTCCGCCGGGTGCTCCGGTTTCCTCCCACAGCCAAAGACTTGCAGGTTGATAGATAAATTGGCCATTGTAAATTGCCCCTAGTGTAGGTAGGTGGTAGGAGAATTGAGGGAAGGTGGGGATGTGGTAGGGAATATGGGATTAATGTAGGATTAGTATTAATGGGTGGTTGATGGTAGGCACAGACGCGGTGGGCCGAAGGGCCTGTTTCAGTGCTGTATCTCTCTATGACTCTCTCTCTCTCTCTATAAGCAGGACAGATAGAATAGGGAGCTAAATGCCAATTGAGGTATTATGGGAGAGACTTTCTTCTCTGGCAGTCTTGGTAAGTTTCAGCTGTGTACATTGGGGAATTACACAGCCCGAAGCAGACATTCCTTCTTATAGTCCAACACATATTCAGACTGGAACTTTTAATATGATCACTGGCAAACATATTTTGCATAATTTTATTACCCAACAGAAACAGTTGTGCTCACTCTAGGACCATGGGTTTCAATTTCTCTCTGCCAACTGGATCCTTATTTTGTAATCTAATTCCTTGTAACATTTTGAAAACTTCAACTCCCAGACATTCTGTTTAAACAGCTCAAGTGCCATTTTCTATTTACAGCTCCTGCACATTCTTGCAAATATTCATCTGAGTTAAACAGTTTCTAATTAGACAACACACAATAATTGAGTTTTAAACCATTTCTAATTCTTGTGTTGAGACATCAGGGTGAAAATTCTACACTCTGGTGCTTTTTGCAAAGTTGTGAACTTCTAAGGGCTCAGCTGGTAAGCACACTGGCTCAATGTGGAGTTGAACTAAAGAAACCAGGGAAGTCCAAAGTTCAATCATGGTCTGTGCTGACATCCCAGATGAGGCAGGTGTTGAGTACTTAAATTCCCCGTAGTGCCCTGGGGTGAGGAAGCAATCAGGGTTTTATCTCTGAGCCCCCTACACAGACCTGGGCTGGAATAGACATCCAGTGAAGACAGGATCAGGCTTGGTTCAATGTAATGTGCCATTTTTTGGGATATTTCTGAGAAATCTGACAAGGTTGTATATTAAGTCTGCATTTATTTGTCTTTCTAGAGGAATCATTGTGTATGAATTAAGAATGAACTCAGGAGACTTGATAAATAATGGTTTAGAAAGGAAAGATATTTTTGGATACTGGCCTAACCACACTTTTTTTTTTACATGCTATTGATCCATGACTACTTTACTTTCACCCTTCAACTAAATAAACCATCAGCTTCCCCAAATTAATAGACTTAAGATTATGCTGAACTCGCTTGAAGTAATGTTAATTTGGAATAAGTAACTTGAAAGAAAAACAAATTTTTCCCATCAGATAGTTAAATAAATAAACCATTCTAAGACATTGAAACAAAGGAACTGGCCTGTTATGGGGATCACATTCATGTAATCGCTTAACAATTGTTTAAACGAGAACTTGGAGTCATTCATTCCTAATTAAACTTTATTGTTTTTAATCAAAATTATGAAAACTGAATCTCACAACTCACAAACGAGCTTCTGAGGTGCTATATATTTTAGAATGACGATCAGAAATTGGTGAATTGCTGCATCACAACCAATTAGAAATGTTCAGCGTGTCTGGAAGATGTGTATTTTTAAAAAAAGATGCCCTGGAACCACATCTTAAAAGGAACTGTGCACTTCAAACTCAAATACAGTAACCGATCCGAACAGAAACATTCCACCTTGCCAAGCTTTCATCTGGAGGAACTTCACTCAAAGACTACAGAGCTGATTTTCAACTTTGCTACTTGAGCATATAACAGATTGCCCTTTAGAGATACAGATCAACATTTCTTTATTCCTCAATCTTTACTGCATACTAGACTCAATATTGAAATGTATTTTGCAAGGACTTCATTGGGCTTCACACATTAACCTATAGAGACCTAAATTAGAATGCAGTGCAAATTGAATGGGATAAAACTCTCTGATATGAAATGAGCATGAACATCTGAAACCAGTTCCCTTTGGAACTAACCACAATTTGGGTCAAGGGCATATAAGTTACCAGTTTAAGTTACGATGCCTTAAAGATGGCTGGAATAGGAATTGAAAAATATCAGAATGGTGACGAATGGGTGCCCTTCTGAAATGAGATAGATTGTTGGAGCAGAGTAAAGTGAGGTTTACTCTGATCTAACTGTTCTCTTAGCTGTGCTTGATATTGACACTGGCAGCTCAACATAGACATTCCTTACCTTGATGAGCACAACAAGCCAACAATGCTTTTTCTAATACAGTAAAACCACTGTTTTTAAAGTTATTTTAAAGGTGCAAGAATAATATTAATGTTTGAAGAGTTAACCCATTTCTAAGGGCTGACTTTTACTGCCCCTCCACCCCACATTCCCCAATTCGGGGGCCATGGTGGGGGGGGGGGGGGGGTGGGGGGGAAGAGGGGTTCTGGAAAATGCCTCTGGCAGAGGCCCACCACGGGCTTCGACGCTGGGAAGGCCGGCAGAGCGGCAAGACCTCGGGGCCAAACCCCACCCCCCCGGGTGACGGAAGCCAAATTTGCATATGTTTAGTTTAGAGATACAGCACTGAAACAGGCCCTTCGGCCCACCGAGTCTGTGCTGACAATCAACCACCCATTTATACTAATCCTACACTAATCCCATATTCCTACCACATCCCCAACTGTCCCTATATTTCCCTACCACCTACCTATACTAGGGGCAATTTATAATGGCCAATTTACCTACCAACCTGCAAGTCTTTTGGCTTGTGGGAGGAAACCGGAGCACCCGGAGGAAACCCACGCAGACACAGGGAGAACTTGCAAACTCCACACAGGCAGCGTCCAGAATTGAACCCGGGTCGCTGGAGCTGTGAGGCGGCGGTGCTAACCACTGCGCCACTGTGCAGTGAATTCAAATGAACGAATAAATGACCTACCCACCCCCGCCGTCCGTTCCGGAGCGATACTGGTGCCCGTGGCCCGTGGTCATTTAAATGAGCCGCTGCGTTTAATATTGCAGCGCAGCTGCTCCGCGACGTGCAATCCACGCGGGCGGACCGACATTGTTTATGACTGCCACCGATTTCAGCGGCGGAAATGTAAAATGCAGCCCTAAGACTTTAGAATGCATCGCTAAGTTCACAATACTTCAGTAGGCAAAACGCTGATCATTTTGCACACAGTCAAGGATGATTACTGAGGTCAAATGAAAAACTGACAATTCAAAGTGGCATCGTGGGCACACTGAAAGATATAAGAAAGTGATCATGCCACTTAAAGGTCAGCTCACTCATAACAAACTCAATGCCCTTCTGACTTGGGCAATCAAACATATGAATTAGAGTGTTGAAGGACCCTCATCATCACTGTAAATTAGCCCAGTAAACCTCTTAGCAAAGTCTACATACTTGCAACCTGAATGAAATGATCACTGAATTAGTGAAGCTGCCAATGGTATCAAGCATTTCTCCACTTTAAAAGCAAATCTGAAGAAAATAAATACCAGGGGCTGGATTTTATGCTCTCCCCCGCAGTGAGTTTAAAGATGGGGCAAGCATTTAATCAGGCGGGATGGCAACAGGTGGGAACCCCGCCTCCACCCCAATTAAGTCCATTGAGGCCCTTAAGTGGGCAATTAATACCCAA
Organism: Heterodontus francisci; assembly: GCF_036365525.1. NCBI lineage: Eukaryota > Metazoa > Chordata > Chondrichthyes > Heterodontiformes > Heterodontidae > Heterodontus > Heterodontus francisci. Next base: position 30,464,593 of record NC_090376.1, on the reverse strand, counting down.
CTAAGAGCCTCTTCCCACTGCTACGGGTATTAGCTCAGCAGCTGGTGGGCCTGTCTCCACACGGGGAGCACGATGGGTAAACCTGTGTGGGCTGCTTGTCAGTTCCCAGGGTAGGAGTGGGGTGGGGGGGGGTCCCCGTTCACAGGCACTCCTTCCCCCCTTCCCCATGACCCCCACCCGGCGAAGCCCCTCCCGCCCTGACTCGTCTGTGGCCCGGGTCCATCGACGATCCTGGGCCTCACGTGGGTGCATTACCAGCAGCAGCCACTGCCTCCCAGGTCGTGCTGTTGAGTAAAAGAGCAGACGGCTTCTAATTGGCCTGAAGCTCACAGTGAGTGGGACTTCCGTCCTGGGGTCCTTAACCCCAGGGAAGGCCTGCTGCTGCCCAGTTAAGTGCCTGATTGGCATGTAATGCAGCGGGCCTTCCCAAAATGAGGTGACGCGGGGCACTCGCTGGCTCTTCCATTAAATACCACCTCATAATTCCACAAAAGAAACAACACTGCAGGATCAACTTTCCTGGCAGCCAAAGATGAGTATCCAAAACAGAAAGTGTAAGGTAGGGTATTTAGAAGCTTACTAAAATAGCAGCTGCAACCCTTTGATAGAAACTATGTAATTCTATGTAACAACCCTGTAAAAACCTGCCTACACTGCAACATTCTCAATGCTAAAGGTTATCACAACATATTACACAGTTTCTTTTTACCTGAATGAAATGGAAATTGCTGTTTAGCTTCGCCTGTATGAGCATCCCAAATTATTGTTGTCTGAAAAAAAAAGAAATTCTTAGTCTCAGAGAAAAATATGATGGACTGGAAGAGAGTTGTTATTCCTTTTAGACAGTCTGGAAAAGAAAAACAGATACCAACTAGCAATCGATAGTGTTGCTCATTTTTTCCTTAAATAAAAGAATGCATCGTATTCTTCAATGATGATGATCAATTGGAAGTGCAATGCTCTATTGTGAAAGCATGGGTTCATGTCCATGATCCGCCAAACTACTGAGTTCCCAATCTCAGTTGCATCACCAAAGGAAAGAGCCAACTAGTGGCCAAGTGTTTCTGAACAAGTTGAGATGGGCAGGCAGGGGAACAAAAGAATAACTATTACTGAGCTGCTGACGTTCATCTCTCCACAACCACTAGCAAAATCCTGGGAATTAGTTGTTGCTGTATACGTAAGATAGACTTAGAGAAAATAATCAGATAAAAAGTGTAGAAGGCCTCAGAAGGAGGGGAAATCAGTTAAAGAACAAAGAACAGTACAGCACAGGAACAGGCCATTCGGCCCTCCAAGCCTGCGCCGATCTTGATGCCTGCCTAAACTAAAATCTTCTGCACTTCCGGGGACCGTATCCCTCTATTCCCATCCTATTCATGTATTTGTCAAGATGCCTCTTAAACGTCGCTATCGTACCTGCTTTCACCACCTCCCCCGGCAGCAAGTTCCAGGCACTCACCACCCTCTGTGTAAAGAACTTGCCTCGCACATCCCCTCTAAACTTTGTCCCTCTCACCTTAAACCTATGTCCCCTAGTAACTGACTCTTCCACCCTGGGAAAAAGCTTCTGACTATCCACTCTGACCATGCCGCGCATAACTTTGTAAACCTCTATCATGTCGCCCCTCCACCTCCGTCGTTCCAGTGAAAACAACCTGAGTTTATCCAACCTCTCCTCATAGCTAATGCCCTCCAGACCAGGCAACATCCTGGTAAACCTCTTCTGTACCCTCTCCAAAGCCTCCACGTCCTTCTGGTAGTGTGGCGACCAGAATTGCATGCAATATTCTAAGTGTGGTCTAACTAAAGTTCTGTACAGCTGCAGCATGACTTGCCAATTAGATCTGAAAAAAGGTCCAATGTTTGCTTCTCTGCAAACTATTACTGCATTTCATTCTTACCTTATCAACACCTGCACTGAGAATATAGTTTCCCTTCTTGTTCCATTTTAAAGCAAAGATGGGCCCTTTATGTTGTCCTAAGGTGCTTGCGAGGTTGCCTGAAAAAACATTCATGTTTACAAGAAAAATTCAATAGGAATCTGACATTTTAAAGATATACATATTTGAACTCATGACTTACCATCCTTTGTCCATATTCTTGCAAATCCGTCATATGATCCTGTGGCCAACAGCGTTCCATCGCTCTGGAAAACAATCATACTAGTAGTACTTTCCACCACTAACATACTGAGTTCATCCTTGTGGCAAGAACAATGACCTGCACTTAATAAAATACCTTTAACATAATAAATACTGCAAAGCATTTCTCAGAATGGAAAACAGATGCCGGACAATAGTTGGGGAAATAGGCAAAGAGACTGAAGGTGTGGTTGAAGAGGTGGGTTTTGAGGACGTTTTTGAAATAGCAAGATGAAGAGTTTTAGGGAGAATGTTCTAAATGATAGAGCAAGACAACTGAAAGCCCTGCCACCAGAAGGAGGGGAAGATGCAAAGGGGGCCAGAGTTGGAGGAGTACAGGGTGCGCATTGACGCTCAGGCTGGAGGAGGTTGCAGACAGAAATTGGATGAACCATGAGGGTACCTGTAGAAGATGACAATGATTTTGAATTTAATGTGTTAGGGAAGAAGGAACCAATCAGGTCAGAGAGGAGTGATAGACCAGTGTGAAACAGGATGCAGAAGGTGCAGTTTTGGACGAGTTGGAGTTTATATAGCAAGAAAAAAACTGGGATATCTCGAGACTGGAAATGACTACAGTGTGGATGAAGTAGTAGTCAGTGATAGGGCAGAGATAGAAACAGACAGTCATGGTGATAGAAATGATATAGCAATTCAAGCCCATCTCAGAGTTGGGGCTGGAGTGGTGGTGGTGGGGGTGGGGTGGGGGGGGTGGAATCAGGGGCTAGAGTGTGTAATTTTAGTAGGTGCTGAAGAGGATGACTTCAGTCTTGCCAATGTTATGTCTACCATTAATCCTGTAGTAAAGTGGAGCGAGAGGCTCTGGCACTGGATAAAGTGGAGTGGGAAGCCATGCATTGGCTAAAGCAGGAGACCTGATGCTCGATAAAAGTGCAGGGTTAGAACTGGATGAAATACAGTAACTCATGTCTGGATAATGTGTAATAGAAGACCAAGTACTGTATAAAGTTAAATAAGAGTCCAGCAACAACATTCGCAACACAGCACTTAATCTCTAGTATAATAAAAACAAGAAATGCTGGAACCACTCAGCAGGTCTGGCAGCATCTGTGGAAAGAGAAGCAGTGTTAACGTTTCGGGTCAGTGACCCTTCTTCGGAACTGACAAATATTAAAAATATTTTAGCTTAACTTAATCTCTAGTCTCTGTAGAGCTACTCACTTCAGAAAACCAATTCTAAAATGTCAAATACTCCAATTATGTAGGTGAGGTTCTGTTGCCCCACATAGCATGTGACCATGAATCCTAAGAAATGGGCCAGAATTCAAATTGATTTTGATTTGAAATTTGATTCAGAGTTCCTGCCAACTCTGCTCACATCACATTAACCAATCCCATACGAAGGATATCATTCGCAGCTTCACTGCAGTCTTTAGTGCTGGAAATATGCCAGATTACATCATAATTGCAGCTGTGCAGAGTGGGTGTGGACTGTAGCAAGTGCACTCATAACAGAACAGCCATGAATTTCAACTTCTTAAGGAGGTGCTGCTTCACAAATAACTGACCACCTCTAGGCGCTTGTCTCTCGAGACAAGGAGGCCAAAGAAGAAGCAGGGAAAATACATTTAATACAGTAATCTGTATTAACATGATGCACAAAGACATACTTGCCAGCAATTTGGTCTGACTGCGAGATTAGAGTAGGTCCAGCTGTTATTTTCTCACATGCCCTTGGACACCTCGATTTTAAAATTCAAATCATTGTTTTCAAATTCCTTCTATGGCCTCGCCTCTCCCAATCTCTGTAATTTCCTGCAACGCTACTCTGAGATATCTGTGCTCCTCCAATTCTGGCCTTTGTGCGTCCTCAGTTTTAATTGCTCTGTCACTGGTAGCCGTGCCTTCAGTTGCCAAGGCCCTAAGCTCTGGAATCTCCTCCATAAACCTCTCCACCCCTCCTCATTTAAGATGCTCCTTAAAACCTACCTCCTTGACCAAATTTTTGGTCATCTGCCCTAAAAGTTCCTTATGTGGCTCAATGTCAAATTTTGTTTGATAATGCTCCTGTAAAGTGCCATGGGTTAATTTACCTTGTTAAAGGCACTATACAAATGCAAGTTGTTGTTGTTGTTGGACTTCACCAGCAACGTTTAAGCAGGGAAATCGCTCCAATATTTAAACATCGATTGCACATCCTAAAGGTATGAAAGGCTAAGTAACTACTGACTCTAAGAAACATTTATTTTTAAATCAATGAGCCAAGCTGAAAATTCAATTTCAGAAATACATTTTGTAGCTAATAATGATTGGTGGATCTACTAGTAAGGAGGGAGCCTTAGGGGAACAATATTACAAGAGTTATAGTGGTAGAAAGTGGCTGGTCATTAAGTTTGCACACGTACGGGGCATTATATGAATGCTGTACCCACATTGTGGCATGCAAGGGTGTTTGAAGAAATCTTGCCAAAGCAAGACATTTTTCAGTGATTGGTCTTTTTCAACTCAGAACAATACAAATGCACTGTTTTGTAATTCATTAACTTTCAAAGGCTACTTATTTGAGAGCATTATATCAGATTCCTAATGAGGCTAAGGTGTGTACTTTTGAAAATGAAAAATAGAGTTAATGGTTGATAGATTTCAATTAGAAGGAGTCACAGAGGGTTACTAATTGGTTTTACAACCATAGAAACTTACATTCCAGTCGAGTGATGTAACATCCTTATTGCTAGGAACATCTTGTCCGCCTTCTCTGATACAATGCCTTAGTACTAACTGAGTGGGGCCACTGTTGCTGTTTTCATTGAGGTTCCATATCCTTGCAGTTGAGTCTCCAGAACTATAAACATAAAAAAGTAACTTTATTTAGTTTATTTATTTATTTAGAGATACAGCACTGAAACAGGCCCTTCGGCCCACCGAGTCTGTGCCGACCAACAACCACCCATTTATACTAATCCTACATTAATCCCATATTCGCTACCACATCCCCACTATTCTCCTACGATCTACCTACACTAGGGGCAATTTACAATGGCCAATTTACCTATTAACCTGCAAGTCTTTGGCTGTGGGAGGAAACCGGAGCACCCGGCGAAAACCCACATGGTCACAGGGAGAACTTGCTAAAGTTTCTCCTACACCTTTTTGATATTTACTGTTTCTAATTTGGGGATTTGGCATTTCTGAAACAGTCACAATTCACATGTAAATTATAGAATCTCCCAGTGTATGAGAAGAGATTGGGAAAAGGTAAACGCTGCTATATGTTTTTACACCACTAGGTGGCATGGTGGTGTCACAAGTTCAGTGCTCCCAATCTTAGTCACCTTGCTGTGGTGACACCAGTGGACACCACTGATGGAAAAATTATACCACAGTTTGCATTGTCCACATTATGAAGAAGAATCTTTTTATCAACACCTCTGCCTAATTATTCCATGTGTGAAATTACTCAACTAATATTTCCATTTTAGATTATTCATTGATATTAACATTAAAGTTTCCTATTTATATGCTTAGAGTAAAACAGTAGCAGCTTTGGGCATTTTTATCCCTGAAAATTCCAATTAATGGCTGGCATTTTTACACATAAGCCAGCAACATTATTTCCAATAATTTAGTTTGAAAGCATATTAGCACTGTTGAGAATCTTGCTCATATACCTATACTGTCAAAATAACTTGACAAAACATTTCATGACTTTTGCTTTTCACTTTTACGCTTTTACCCATTTAAAAATATAAAGATGCATTAAAATGAAAAATGTGTCATGGCTTATACTTTATTTGTGTGAAATGGTTAACTGGTTGCCATTCTCTGAAATCGTAATTCAACACCAACTTTCAATACCTTTAATTGTTTTCTTCCTGCTATGAAGAACATAAATAAATGTGCATGGTTACAAAAATTATTAGCCTAAGCGTATCCCATAAAAAAATGAACCCTGCTGTGCTCAAGCTCTTCAGTTGATTTTTCCAGTATGGCAACACAGAAGCAATTTTGAGCATGCAAAGGTATCAGTGATGAACAACATTTGCACCAATTTAGTGCCCCGGAAATTCAGTCATGCCTGAAAATGGGCGTGCAGGGACAGAATTGTTTGCTGCATGTGCCTGTTCACATGGGTGCAGGAACAACTTGAAATTCATTTAGAGAAACCATTATAATGAATGAGGCATGCAGCCAGCACTGGTTCTTGGCCGTATGCCTATTTGAGGGGCTGGAAATCAGTCTTCACTGATGCCAAAACAAAAAGCTCGTCAGGCAACACCTCTGCCGCCAGTGGGAAGAGGTCACTGAGAAGGTCCATTCCTGGAGTTTAGCTCTTAGATCATGGCTATGGTGCTGCAAAATGTTCAACCAACTCACCAGAGTTGTCAAGAACTGTAACTCTCATTCAATTACTCTTTCCTCATATCCGCAACTACAATACTCCCCTCCCTTACCTTCCTACAATCACTGCACCAGACCTCACTCCACATTCTTCTCCTACCTACAGTCAACTATTGAAACCCTCACTTCCCCACACCTCAATCTTCCACAAATACAATCTCAAAACAACCTACAAGGCTGTCACTAACTCTGTCCTTTAAGGAGAAGGTCGTATACAACATGCAACAGGAGGTGTGCACCACAGCAGTTGATCCCCCACTACACACCCTTTCCCCTCTGGAAGATGACATGAGCGGGAGGGGGCAGTGGGTGGGAGAGTGAGAGTTACAGCTGTGGTGAATGCCAATGCTGGCTGAGCCATCGTGCAAGATTTCTTCACACCATATCCTCCTTTTTCCCTTCTTACTTCTAAAGTAACTCCTCGTACATGATTGTGATGAAACATCTGCTGACAGTTGTGATAGATTTCATGGCCGCTCACACTGCCACCTTGGAAACCAGCTGGCTTCCACCCTGGTTCTAGCTGCCAATGTGGACTGGGGCTTCCAGTGTGTTACCATTCCTACTGCCCTGATGGTCTTGTTGGAATGAAGGCAGCATACAGGACTGGCACAGGATAAATGAAAAATGACTGCTGCTAGGACACCGGGAACAGATCTGCATTATGTGCTTCCTGTGATTGTAAACAAGCTGGAAATTTGATCAGTGGAATCCCTTTCTATTCAGAAAGATGCCAGAATGGTGAGGGGAAGCAATGAAGGCCATGTGACTTCAAACTATGGCACCTTGGTCCTTATGAAAGCCTGCAATGCAGGAGATGTCCCGTGCTCTCGTCCCACTTCACTCTATCCATTGGAAAAGTGATGCAGGTGTTCCTGCGGCATTAGAGAGTCTTGGTGACAGCTGTGCACAGCAAACTTAGAGACGTTACCCGTTGCAGCATTAAAGAAGCCCACTGCATAAAAGCAACAAGCACAATGATTTTAGCAGTCATTGACAGTGTTGTTCATGCCCTGGTTTAAGATTCCATTCGTGGCTGCAACCAGTGAGAGCCTCCTTTGGGAAGATCTTTAGTGAAGTTCAGGTCTGAAAATTGCTCTCAGCAAACCCTTTTCTAGGTATATACTCTCCTACACAGTGCCCTTCTCCTCCCTCTTCACCCAGCTACTCCTGTTCTCTTCTGCCTTCCTTGTTCTCCAGCGTCTAAGGCAGATTCAGGAGCCCACTATGACTGGAAGAAAACTGGCACAGGATGAAAGAAAAATGACTGCTGCTAGGATACCTGATACCAAGGCATCTCCCACATTGCAGGTTTTCATAAGAACCAAGGTGCTATAGTGTGAAGTCACATGGCCTTCAATGCTTCCCCACACCATTCTGGCATCTTTTCAAGGACGACAAAAGCAGCATAGCACCAGCAGAAATTTGAATTGAGTTGCTAATTGCGGAGAAAAGACCCCAGAAATTAACCAACAGCCAAAGAAAACAAACCAGCAACAAACCTGTATGGGGCAGATGAATCTTTTAACTAGTGCTCCTGCAGGGTCTTTGCCACCTTTTAGCACCATGATTTGCTAAGCAAGTTGACTGTGCTGTAAGTCAGGCGCTGACGCAGAACAATTTCACAAAGGGATCTTACAACAAGCATGAACCCTTATTTCATATTATAATGAGTGTTTTAATACCTTTGGCACGCTCTCTGGATGCGTACAGAGTAGCCCGATCCAATTTGACAGACTTTCAGCACAAAATTTGGACACACTACATGCTATGTTGGACCCGTAGGTGTTCCTTTTACACAGACAGTTGAATTTCTAGGCCAATGTGTCTTACCACTTTGGTTAGAGGATTCCAAAATTTTACGGCCAAAAATTTAGTTCAAACCTTGGTTGAACTACACTTCATTGTTTCCATCCCACCATCATGGTGTTTTCTAGATTGCCATAGAATATTGTTCGTGCAATTATAAACTGACCATCACCCAACTCTTCCACATGTCAAGTGAATACTTTTACAGAGGGATAAAAATGCTGGATAGACCATTTATGCAACATGGACCATTTGAAATCCAAGCATTTTTTTTCCTTTATTGACAGCATCGGTTATACTTAAAGGAGATTTGCTGTATCCTGCCCCTCACCGGTGTCATGAAAATCCATTAAAGGGGGGAGGGGTGTCAGGAAACTAAGTTCTGTATGCTGTATTTGTATGCAACTATCTAGCACATCATGGTTCTAAAGCTACCCGGTAAGGGTGAAAGAGTAATATAATCTTACCATTGATATCAGGACAACAGAATTACTGTATCTTAACTTTTGTCACTTAACTTGTTCCAATCTGGTACCTACCCTGATGCCAAAAGATCACTGACTGGGTTCCAGGCACAAATGAATACTTCTGATTCATGTCCCCTTAAGACTGTGGATTTGTTTGAAGGAATTTCAACATCTCCATCTATTTCCATGGCATCAGAGTGATTATCTGCAAAGAGTCATTTAAAATTTCAGCCATTTGGAAGAAGTAACTTTAAATTAATCTAAAATCACTTTAATTAATAAACCAAGACCCAGTCACAATGAAGTTTACAATGTTTTCTGTAGTCACTGGAAAAGTAACATTGTGTTAACGAGTTTTTATTCTTCTATTTAGGATGTAGTTTTAAATTTCAAAATTGGCTCCTGCTATAGCTCAGAGTGTCTGCCCAGAAAGCAGCTGAAGCATAAGAGACTAACCATCAAGCGGATTGCAGATTCAATTTAGCTGAACTCAACTGAGACAAAAGTAGAGGTGGTAGAATTAGCCTCAACATTAATATGCTAGGAAAAGGGAAGATCGCTAGGAGTTTCTGCTATCCAATTGCAGCCCCACCCCCATCTAGAGCTGTGGCTGAGGATTGAACTGGTTGTGGCTTTGATGCCCCTTTGGTTGAAAGATCTGCCAATTGTCACTGCCAAGCCTCACACCTATGAATAAGTGAGGTACTAGAAGGCATCGGACTCATGAAATTGTACCTCAGAAAAGAGTCAACAACTTCAGGAGAGCAGGGGAGATAACTGGCAAGAAAAAAAATCCCTTTTCAATCAATCTATCCATTAATAGAAAAGTATTATTTGAAGTAGAATCATAGAATGGCTGAAAGCAAAGGAAGAGGTCATTTGGCCCATCGTGTCCGTGCCAGATCTCTGCAGCATCAGCTCAGCTAGTCCCGCATCCCCAACCTTTCCCCATAGCCCTGCAAATCTTCTCTCTTCAGGTGCTTATCCAATACCCTTTTGAAAGCCATGACTGAATCTGCCTCGCAGGCAGTGCATTCCAGATCCTAACCACTCGCTGGGTAAAAAATGTTTCTCCTCATGTTGAGTGTATAGAATTTGGCGATATTTCTGAACTTGGAATTTTTAAGACAAAATGAACACCAAACTGAATTCTGATTTGGGGCTTTAGCGTTATTATAAATGATTATGTTGCACATGACGAAATATTCTACCTACCTTATGAATCACTGTGTACGTATGTGGGTTGTATACATATATACACACACATACAGATGCCAAAGTGATTATTCGGTTAGAATGAACTGATTGCTGGCCAGAGAGAATAGGAAGGTGACATTTTGATGATATACTAACACTTAGTGATGTGATTAGTCATACTGACCCAGTGTTTGACAAATACAGATAAAAGATTTCCTAAATATCAACAATATCCTTACTATTAAGCATTCAGCAATTAGGCTTCAACAAATGCAGAGGAATTTATGCATTTTCATCTAAAATAATACTTAAAACCAAAGGTAGGAACCAATTCTACAATTTTCACTTTGACATAATGGATCAGTTTTCGGTTGTCCAAATTTGCTAATTTTTTTTAAAAAAGTATTTCGTTTTTAAGTTCATTAAAATATGATTCCTAGCAATTATATACAGAAATATTGCCTCAGTGTTAATACACTAGATGCTCCATTTTTAGGTTAAAAAACAATATGGTGCAATATTTACTGGTAATGGTGTGTGCCCCATTTTCTTCTCCATTAACAGTGGCTTCTCCATTCTTTGGCGTTGGCTGCTGTGGAGCTGAAGATGCAGCTGCCGCTTGCTGCTGTTGTGCTAGTTTATCTCTGAATGCTTGCTGTCGGCTCTGTACAACATCAGGCATCACAGCGTCTATTAGAGATAATGACTCAATCGGCCTGCCATCAAACACTGTGCCATCCTAGAAAAAAAGATAGCAGTACATATTTAAAATGAACCAATGCAATGGGAAATGTCAACAAAGTGCGCACACATTAATCTTTTGAAATCTCTGGTACCTTATAGCACTGAAGCCCAAGAACTCCTCCCTATAATATTACCTCATATATCGCTGACACAAACTTGGATCTGGTTCCCATAAAACACAAATGATAGAGAGGTTCTTCTACTGAACAAGATTGCACATAAAATAGCAATTAGAATGGAGCTTTGCTACAAATTTGATATTAGCAAATGACATCTGAACCTTGATGCGAGTTATAGAATGTAACTTATTCCAACACGATGGTTATCATAGTTATGTTACTTTTTCTTGAATTTTTAAAACATTTTTTTAATTTTAGATTTTTTTTTTTAAGTGTCTCAGATTATAAGGGAGCTTTAACTTCTTGGAACCCCAACCGAGAATCTAGGTAATTCGTAGCATGCCCTGGGATTTTACAGTGCGCCTTCTTTGCTTTATTTCAGCTTGCTGGTTTTATTCATGCGCTCGCACATGATTTTCCTTGAGCTCAGAAGGTGGCAGAATAACACTTAACCGTGACTTAGTCTTTAACTCATTATATTTGACAGTAATTACGCCCAACTATCTTTTCAAGTAAGTTGGAAAAAAAAAAGCAGTGATTGCTGTACTAAACTACAACATAAATAATGTTCTTGCTTGGCAGTATTTCTTCTTCCTGATCGTCCACAGAAGATGTCTGCCCTAACTATCTCTGTCTGAAGGCTGAGAAATGCTATACAAATGAATGACCGGGACCAAGCAAATTTAAATAACTACCTATTAAATTCCAAAAGGAGCTGCAATCAAATATATATTTTAACCAATCCCATAAGATGCTTGTATTAGAATAGAATGGATTAGTTGTATGCCTGGCTCAGACAGAATTGACTAATTGCAACTATTATAAGAAAGTAAGCTGATTTTTAGCTCCTTATGAACCATGACATAATTCAGAAATCATGCTGCAGCTTAGACAAACACTTTGGGCTAGAAATTGGTCTGCGCTGTTTTGGACACAGGGGTCATGATTCCCAACCTGCCCACACCCGCTGAGGTGGAGGTAGGCAGCACACAAATTTGGTGCTGTCACCTCATTTACCTGATTGTAACGTAGGGCTGAGTGTCGCCACGCTGCTAGATGCCTCAGTGCTCAGCAGGGAGATAGGCATCATGTGCTAATAGAATGGGGTGCAGTCAGCCTTATGTTCTTAAAAGGCCCTTCCAGACTGCTCCTTGGTTCCCCACTATTTTTGGAATGCTTTTCGTGTCTTCTACCATGAAGGAACATACAAAGTATTTGTTTAATGTCTCTGCCATTTCTTTATTCTTTATTATAATTTCTCCTGTTTCTGCCTCCAAGGAACCCACATTTACTCTCACTAATTGTGTACTTTTTACATACCTATAGAAACTTTTACAACCTGTTTTTATGTCTCTAGCTGGTTTATTCACATATCCTATTTTCTCCTTCATCATCAATTTTTGGTCATCCTTTGCTAAATTCTAAAATCTTCCCAATCCTCAGGCTTACTACTCTTTTTGGCAACTTTTAAATCCTCTTCTTTTAATACTATCTTTAAGTTCTCATTAGCTATGATTGGACCACTTTTCCCATGCCGTTTTTATTTCTTAAGGGAATGTATATTCATTGCGAATTATGAATTAATTATTTAAATTTTTGCCATTGTTTATCAACTATCATATCTTTTAAATTAATTTTCCAATCTACCTTAGCCAGCTGCCCCGCATACCTACGTAGTTCACTTTGTTCAGATTTAAGATCCTAGTTTTGGACTTAACTAAATAACTATCAAACTCAATATAAGATTCTAGCTTATTATGATCAATCTTCCCCATAGGCTCCTATATTGCAAGATTAATAATTTATCCTGTCTCACTGCACAATACTAGATCTAAAATAGCCTGTACCCTAGTTGGTTCCTTGACATATGATCTAGAAAACGATCATGAGTGCATTCCAGGAACTCGCACTCCATGCTATTACTGAAATTTGGTTTGCCCTGTCTATGTGAAGATTAATGTCCCCCATATCTACTGCATTACTCTTTTATATGCACCTCTAATTTCCTGATTTATACTCTTCCCAACACTACAACTACTGTTAGGAGGCCTAAAAACTACTCCCACCAGTGTTTTCTCCCCCTTGTTGTTTCTTAGCTCCAACCAAACTGATTTTACAACTTGATTTTCCAAACTAAGATCCTTTCTCTCTACTGTCTTTATCTCTTTCTTTATTAACAGGACAACCCCTCCTGCTTTTCAATTTTGCCTAACTCTTCTAAAAGTCAAGTATCCTAGAATATTTAGTTCCCAACCTTGGCCACTCCATGATCAATTCCATTAATTTCTATCTCTGCTACTAATTCATCCACTTTAGTGCAAATGCTTTCTGCGTTCAAATGTAATGCCTTTAGCTTTGAATTTTTCTATTTCTTCCCAGATGTCACCCTAAGTCACTATAGCCCAATTAACATTGTTAAGCTCTCTGTCTCTTCCTGACCCACTCTGCTTATTTTTACCCAAATCATTACACTGCTCTACAATTTCAACATTTATGTTATAGCTTTTGAATTTACCCCTTTCTGAAATTCCACTCCCTTTATTAGTTTAAATGTTTCTGATCTCTGTATTACTTAAGAACAAAAATTGCCATTGTGTATCTGCAGTTTCCATAGATACACACTGAAGTGATGCAGCATGCATTGTGAATGCAATTATTACCATTCATTATATCTAAATTTTCAGAATTCTCACTCCCACGCCCTTCAAATGTGCCACCTCCTAGGGGAACATACTTCTAAAACTGGTTTGTACATTTAACTGGGTCCTAAATTACACCAGCTTTCTGCATTGCTGCTACATGGACAGCATATTTCTGTAGCAAATGATTAATTTAACCTCACTCTAATGCTCTCCCTTTTCCTTCAACTTTTCCCTACATCCCCACCATCCTACGTACCAAACAATAAAACTTACAACAGCAGGGCTTAAGTGACTTCCTATTGTAGTTTTGTAAAGATTTGGAACAGACTGGCCACTAACACGTGTGTAATGACATCAGGTGGGCACCATGGGCATCTGGGCTAATATATCAGCATCTGTATCCCCGGCGATGATTCGGTATGGCACATTGCTCCCCAAAATTAGCTCTCACTGCGCCCTTTCCAGTACAGAACTGCCACAGGACTGCTGCTTTTCACAATGCATATCCATATACAAATGCACTGATTTCCTCAATAACACAGGATCACCTAATTTCAAAATTTAAATTTTATTCCCAGCATATTACCCCGGATACACTGGGAGTTCATGAGTGGAATTTCCTGTGCCTGCAGCACATAAATGGCTGCTGGTTACAAACACAGTTCAAGGTCTTTTTAAATAAAACGTGGGAGGTGGTAGTTGATTAAAGAAAGACTGGCCAGGCATATCATTCTTTCAGGCCAAATAGCTCGTCTGCAGTTAAGTGGAATGGTTGGGAAGGAAATTTTCTTCCTGCAGCCCATACTTGTGCTTTCCATTTGTATTAGGTGTTGCAGCTGCACTATGGAGTTAGGGTCTCATGATTATTTAAATACATTTTGAGCCTAAAATGATCCTTGTGCACAGGCCCTCCAAGCACACAGTGTGCCAGCTGGCCCCAGTGAGCCATGCTAGGCCTGAGGTTTGCACCCGATTTGGTAGGGAGCTGGTACCCAAAGTGCATCAACACCATAACACCACCTTACCAGCCACAGGACTTCAACTTGTATTAGTAACTTAACTTGCTTAGTTTGTTGGCATCACACAGAAAAAGCAGTCTTTTCGTTCAGCACATAGAGTATAAAGTCTTACTCTCTGTGCTGAGCTCTCTTTTACATACTTTTCCTCACTCATTCAGCTTCAGGTGCCAGTTCATAATATACTGCAAAGAGCTGATTAGACCATAGAGTCATAGAGTCATACAGAGATACAGCACTGAAACAGGCCCTTCAGCCCACCGAGTCTGTGCCGACCAACAACCTCCCATTTATACTAATCCTACATTAATCACATATTCCTTACCACATCCCCACCATTCTTCTACCACCTACCTACACTAGGGGCAATTTACAATGGCCAATTTATCTATCAACCTGCAAGTCTTTGGCTGTGGGAGGAAACCGGAGCACCCAGCGGAAACCCACGCGGTCACAGGGAGAACTTGCAAACTCAACACAGGCAGTACCCAGAACCGAACCCGGGTCGCTGCAGCTGTGAGGCTGCAGTGCTAACCACTGCACCGCCCCAAAGGACATTCGCGAACCAAATGAGTTTTTACAACAAATCGACAATAGTTTCAAGGTCACCATTACAGTAGCTTTTAATTCCAGATTTATTAATTTAATTCAAGTTTCAATACCTGCTTAGGTGGGATTCAAACATATGTCCCCACAGCATTAGCCTGGGCTCTGGATTACTAGTCTAGTGACGTTACCACTACACCACCACCTCCCCTGTTGGGACTGCACCAGGCAGTCTCTAATGTCTTATTTTAGATTGATGGAAAAATGGGAGTGGGGCAGGGGGCATGGTTGAAACATTCAATCTCCAACAGAGAAGCAATGTAACAATGGGAAAGAGAATAGACTTTAACTAGCAATACTGTACTCAAAGAATCAATAACTGACAGCTCTAACTGAATGTGATCCTAACATCTCTATTAGGCTGCACTTTTGCAACCAGTATGCAGCCTGTATTGTGTCATGTTTCAGCAGGCGGAACTCCTAAATGCAGTATAACGCCCAGTCCTGACCCGGACTAGTTACAGATTTCTAGTTGTAACAACAGCTGACAACTGCACAATTTTTGGGCATTCTCTACTTCTTCAAAACTTACAAAATCCACTTCCGTTCAGATTCCCTTGACTCCTTATAGGCCCCAATTTTAACTCAAAGCAGGAATTGGGCAGATAGAGGCCGAAACAAGCAACAAATACACCAACCACATCCTCCACAACCCTCCCCCACCCACCCAACCAAATGCCACCCTGGCTAATATCAGCAGCGGGAGGCCTTGAAGATTTTAAAACCAGACCCTCATCTGCATGCCTCATTAATCAGTTGTCACATGAAAATGCTCCTCAGAGGTGCTCATCCTGCCCCTGCAAGGAAATAAAAATAAACAAATTTTCTGACCCCAGCTCCTCTTCCCACTGACTTCACTGTTGTGCATTGTTATAGTGTAGATCGAGGCTTGTTCGAAGATGTCTCGGGAGTCTTTGTAGGGGTAAAGAATAACTCGTTTATTATATACATATAACTATTTACACTCTCCACAAGCCTATCTAACTTCTGGCCTCTTGATATTTTGTAGGCAATTTACTATTTCCTAGGGAAGTCCTCAGTACAAAGCTCTAAAGGAGGTCATATTTAACTTTTAAATGTGCCACTGTGTCTAGCATGCTTTTTTTTTTAATGCCCAAGAAAGTAATTTGCCCTGGGAACGAGTAGGCAGGAGGAGCACCTGATTTGGGCTTGAGTTCTTGTTTAAATGAGATCAGCATTCTGAGGCATCTCATCAGGAAGGAGGCTTGGAATTTTGTGCTGCTGCTTCACTGGCAAAAGCCTCAGATAAGTGCTTAAGGGAAAGGAAGGCGATTGGTTGGGGGGATGGGGTGACAGATGGAAGTCGATCAGGGGTGTTGGAGGCGGGTGGGTGCGGTGTGGGAAGCCAATTGGTAGGGGTCAATGGGAAAGGAAGACAACCAGGAGGGGAGCTGGGAGGGCAACTGGGGTCTGGAACAGTCTGCTAGACAGCAATGGACCTGGGGGGGAAGCACTTCTGTGATTCCTATCTCCACATTTAAGTATTTTGCAAAAAACGTAACTCTTTGACAACGGTCTGAAGTGGTCCCTTTAAAGCACTGCTGGATAGGCTGCCTATGAACCAGGTTTTCCAGCCCAATGCCAGATGTTTTCAGAGCAAACCAATTTTTTAACGGGTCCTCAAGTAGGCAATGGGCCCCTTGTTTGTGTATGCATACGGCCAAATGGATATTGCAGGCACGAGACCTAGCTACCTTTTTATTGCCTATGCCAATACACCAGGCAGCAAGTGGACTTCAAGCTTGTAATGAGCACACGCTTTCTGTCTGTCATATTGAAGGCTTATGTACCTGGTTAGTACCTGAAAAATGGGTGCCATCCAACTTCTAGGCCCATATCTTCTGCTGTGGCTTCCTTACTGAAACCACTTCCAGTGCGTTCAGTGGGAGGTGAAAGACTGAGCAATAGCTTTGTATCTGCTGAAGCTGATATTTTATTGGACCTTGCTGGGAAACACTCAGAGGTATTCAACTTAATTTGTAGAATGTCATTTTAGGAATTCTGCAGGATGTCAGTAGGGTCATCACTGTGATAAACTCTAAGGAAGCAATTTTAACTCTTTTCTCCCTTCCTGCAGTCTTCTATTTTACCCTCTTCTGGTCAGCTGTCAAGGATTCTTCTTTAAACATACAGATCAGGGCCCTTTAATGTTGTCAGGCCCTTGCTGTTGTGGTTTATCCACCAGGTGATGTAGTATATGGGCCTGTAAGAGTTAATGTTTGAGACAGTGAGAGTAAACCCCTCCCACTGTAGTGATGATGTATGTAATAGTCACTCAGGGATTGGACTTGGAAGAAGTTAGATAGGCTTGTGGAGAGTGTAAATAGTTATATGTATATAATAAACGAATTATTCTTTATCCCTACAAAGACTCCCGAGACATCTTCGAACAAGCCTCGATCTACACTATAACAATGCACAACAGTGAAGTCAGCTTCAGGCGGGATAGAGAGGGAGGTAAAAGGGGTGGAGGAGTTGCATTACTGGTCAAAGAGGATATCACAGCTGTGCTGAAGGAGGGCACTATGGAGGACTCGAGCAGTGAGGCAATATGGGCAGAACTCAGAAATAGGAAGGGTGCGGTAACAAGGTTGGGGCTGTACTACAGGCCTCCCAACAGCGAGCGTGAGATAGAGGTACAAATATGTAAACAGATTAGGGAAAGATGTAGGAGCAACAGGGTGTGGTGATAGGAGATTTTAATTTTCCCAACATTGACTGGGATGCACTTAGTGTTAGAGGTCTAGATGGAGCAGAATTTGTAAGGAGCATCCAGGAGGGTTTTCTAGAGCAGTATGTAAATAGTCCAACTCGAGAAGGGGCCATACTGGACCTGGTGTTGGGGAATGAGCCCGGCCAGGTGGTTGAAGTTTCAGTAGGGGACTACTTTGGGAATAGTGATCACAATTCCGCAAGTTTTAGAATACTCATGGACAATGACGAGAGTGGTCCTAAAGGAAGAGTGCTAAATTGGGGGAAGGCCAACTATACCAAAATTCGGCAGGAGCTGGGGAGTGTAGATTGGGAGCAGCTGTTTGAAGGTAAATCCACATTTGATATGTGGGAGGCTTTTAAAGAGAGGTTGATTAGCGTGCAGGAGACACATGTTCCTGTGAAAATGAGGGATAGAAATGGCAAGATTAGGGAACCATGGATGATAGGTGAAATTGTGAGACTAGCTAAGAGGAAAAAGGAAGCATACATAAGGTCTAGGCGGCTGAAGAAAGACGAAGCTTTGGAAGAATATCGGGAATGTAGGACCAATCTGAAACGAGGAATTAAGAGGGCTAAAAGGGGTCATGAAATATCTTTAGCAAACAGGGTTAAGGAAAATCCCAAAGCCTTTTATTCATATATAAGGAGCAAGAGGGTAACCAGAGAAAGGATTGGCCCACTCAAGGACAAAGGAGGAAAGTTATGCGTGGAGTCAGAGAAAATGGGTGAGATTCTAAACCAGTACTTTGCATCGGTATTCACCGAGGAGAGGGACATGACGGATGTTGAGGTTAGGGACAGATGTTTGATTACTCTTGGTCAAGTCGGCATAAGGAGGGAGGAAGTGTTGGCTATTCTAAAAGGCATTAAGGTGGACAAGTCCCCAGGTCCGGATGGGATCTATCCCAGGTTACTGAGGGAAGCCAGAGAGGAAATAGCTGGGGCCTTAACAGATATCTTTGCAGCATCCTTAAACACGGGTGAGGTCCCGGAGGACTGGAGAATTGCTAATGTTGTCCCCTTGTTTAAGAAGGGTAGCAGGGATAATCCAGGTAATAATAGACCGGTGAGCCTGACGTCAGTGGTAGGGAAGCTGCTGGAGAAGATACTGAGGGATAGGATCTATTCCCATTTGGAAGAAAATGGGCTCATCAGTGATAGCAACATGGTTTTGTGCAGGGAAGGTCATGTCTTACCAACTTAATAGAATTCTTTGAGGAAGTGACAAAGTTGATTGATGAGGGAAGGGCTGTAGATGTCATATACATGGACTTCAGTAAGGCGTTTGATAAGGTTCCCCATGGTAGGCTGATGGAGAAAGTCAAGTCGCATGGGGTCCAAGATGTCCTAGCGAGATGGATAAAGAACTGGCTGGGCAACAGGAGACAGAGAGTAGCAGTGGAAGGGAGTTTCTCAAAATGGAGACGTGTGACTAGTGCTGTGCCACAGGGATCCGTGCTGGGACCACTGTTGTTTGTGATATACATAAATGATTTGGAGGAAAGTATAGGTGGTCTGATTATCAAGTTTGCAGACGACACTAAGATTGGTGGAGTAGCAGATAGTGAAGGGGACTGTCAGAGAATACAGCAGAATATAGATAGGTTGGAGAATTGGGCAGAGAAATGGCAGATGGAGTTCAATCAGGGCAAATGCGAGGTGATACAGTTTGGAAGATCCAATTCAAGAGTGAACTATACAGTAAATGGAAAAGTCCTGGGGAAAATTGATGTACAGAGAGATTTGGGTGTTCAGGTCCATTGTTCCCTGAAGGTGGCAACGCAGGTCAATAGAGTGGTCAAGAAGGCATACGGCATGCTTTTCTTCATCGGACGGGATATTGAGTACATGGGTTGGCAGGTCATGTTACAGTTGTATAAGACTTTGGTTCGGCCACATTTGGAATACTGCGTGCAGTTCTGGTCGCCACATTACCAAAAGGATGCAGATGCTTTGGAGAGGGTGCAGAGGAGGTTCACCAGGATGTTACCTGGTATGGAGGGCGCTAGCTATGAAGAGAGGTTGAGTAGATTAGGATTATTTTCATTAGAAAGACGGAGGTTGAGGGGGGACCTGATTGAGGTGTACAAAATCATGAGAGGTATAGACAGGGTGGATAGCAAGAAGCTTTTTCCCCAGAGTGGGGGATTCAATTACTAGGGGTCACGAGTTCAAAGTGAGAGGGGAAAAGTTTAGGGGGGATATGCGTGGAAAGTTCTTTACGCAAAGGGTGGTGGGTGCCTGGAACGCGTTGCCAGCGGAGGTGGTAGACGCGGGCACGGTAGCGTCTTTTAAGATGTATCTAGACAGATACATGAATGGGCAGGAAGCAAAGAGATACAGACCCTTAGAAAATAGGCGACATGTTTAGATAGAGGATCTGGATCGGTGCAGGCTTGGAGGGCCGAAGGGCCTGTTCCTGTGCTGTAATTTTCTTTGTTCTTTGTCTCCACTACATCCTGATAAATGAGCAGAGACAGGGTGTACTGGAGCTCTAACTTTGGTGGGATCAGTTCCACCTGATCTCTTTTCGACATTCTTGCAAAGGGGTGGGTTCCCAAAACAGATGGGAGCTTCATCAGTAAGTTCAAAAAGGGGTGCGGACATCCTCCATACGTTTCCTTATTTGAACATTTGCAAACATCTAGGAAACCTAGCGCCAAGGAATGAAAACTCATACTGAAATTCATTTAAGGACCACAGGATGGAAAGGCGAGTTTCTTTTAAAAAAAGTAATTTCTGGGCAAATTTAGATTTTTTTTTTCTGCTTGTGTACTTAGGTTCATAAAAGCCCTTGTGCCAGTTATTAACTTTACTCTGAAGTACATCCTCCGAGTTCACGTACTTGGAAGAAAAGCAGGACATACAGAAGGCTGGATGCCAAGCAAATTAGGCTTTCTTGACAGTTGCTACATGTCTTCCAGCCTCTAGAACCGGCACACCCCCATTTACAGAGACAGGTGAAATTGCTTTGCTTTGGTTGATACTCTTCTTCCCTAAAAGGTGTGACTGCAGAGCCCCAGATGACATCAGTGTTATGCTGGATAGTTCTTCAGAAACCCCAATCACAACATGGCATGCTTTAAGCAGTACATAGCAACATAGGAGCAGGAGTAGGCTATTCAGCCCATCGAGCCTGCCCCTCCATTCAATAAGATCATGGCTGATCATTACACTTCCATGCCTTTTCCCCTCACTATCCTCACATCCCTTTATGTCATTGGTATTTAGAAATCTGTCAATCTCTGCTTTAAATATACTCAATGACTGAGCTTCCACAGCCCTGTGGGGTAGAGAATTCCAAAGATTCACAACCCTCTGAATAAAGAAATTTCACTTCACTTCTGTCCTAAGTGCCTTCCCCTTTATTTTGAAATTGTGCCCCCTGGTTCTAGACTCTTTAACCAGGGGAAACATCTTAACTGCACCTACCCTGGAACTCCCCTCCAAACAGTACTGTGGGTGTACCTACCCCAAATGGACTGCAGCAGTTCAAGAAGGCAGCTCACCACCACTTTCTCAAGGGCAATTAGGGATGGGCAATAAATGCTGGCCTGGCCAGCGATGCCCACATCCCATGAATGAATAAAAAAAAACCCATCTATCCCTTTAAGTATTTTGTAGGTTTCAATGAGATCACCTTTCATTCGTCGAAACTCTAGGGAATACAGGCCCAGTTTTCCCAATCATACAGGCCCAGTTTTCCCAATCTCACTTCACAGGACAGTCCCGCCATCCTGGGAACAAGTCAGTTGACCTTCATTGCACTCCCTCAATGGCAATGCTGCTCTCACATGCGTTCAAGTCTTCAGAAGAAGGAATTTTCCCCCACACAAGATCAGGGGGCAGGTTGTTCAACCTTGCCCGTCTAAGAGCGAAGACCAAAGTATGGAAAGTCCTCATCAGGGAACTCCTCTTTGCTGACGATGCTGCTTTAACATCTCACACTGAAGAGTGTCTGCAGAGTCTCATCTACAGGTTTGCGGCTGCCTGCAATGAATTTGGCCTAACCATCAGCCTCAAGAAAATGAACATCATGGGACAGGACATCAGAAATGCTCCATCCATCAATATCGGCGACCACGCTCTGGAAGTGGTTCAAGAGTTCACCTACCTAGGCTCAACTATCACCAGTAACCTGTCTCTCGATGCAGAAATCAACAAGCGCATGGGAAAGGCTTCCACTGCTTTGTCCAGACTGGCCAAGAAAGTGTGGGAAAATGGCGCACTGACACTGAACACAAAAGTCCGAGTGTATCAAGCCTGTGTCCTCAGTACCTTGCTCTATGGCAGCGAGGCCTGGACAACGTATGTCAGTCATTAGAGTCTGTCACTCTAATATTGGCCTTTATAGCCACTCCAGGCGCTGCTCCACAAACCACTGACCACCTCCAGGCGCTTACCCATTGTCTCTCGAGACAAGGAGGCCAAAGAAGAAGAATGGCAATAATATCCTTCCTAAGATAAGGGGACCAAAAATGTACACAGTACTCCAGGTGTAGTCAAACCAAGGTTCTATACAATTGAAGCAAGACTTCACTACTCCTGCACTCAAATCCTCTTGTGTTAAAGGCTAACATACCATTAACCTTTGTAATTGCTTGCTGCACCTGCATGTTAGCTTTCAGTGACTTATGGACAAGGACACCCAGGTCCCTTTGTACATCTACACTTTCTAATCTCTTACCATTTAAGAAAGACGCTGCACATCTGTTCGTCCTACCAAAGTGGATAACCTCACATTTTTCCACATTACATTCAATCTGCCACGTTCTTGCCTACTCACTAAGTCTCTCCAAATCCCTTGAAGACACTTTGCATCTTCCTCACAACACCCGTTTATTCCTACTCTCTGCTTTCTGCCTGTTAACCAGTCCTTAATCCATGCCAGTATATTACGTCCTATTCCATGTGCTTTAATTTTGATAACCAACCTCCTGTGGGGACTTTATCAAAAGCCTTCTGAAAATCCAATTATACCACATCCACCAACTCCCCTTTATCAATTCTGTTAGTAACATCCTCAAAAAATTCCACCAGGTTCGTCAAACATGATTTCCCATTCATAAATCCATGTTGATTATGCCCAATCAGATCATTATTATCCAATTGTCCATTTATCACAGCCTTTCAAAATGGATTCGAGCATTTTCCCAACCATTTATGTAAGGCTAAAAGGTCTGTAATTCCCTATGTTCTCTCTCTCTCCCCCACCCCTTAAATAGTGGGCTGACATTTGCGACCTTCCAATCTGCAGGAACTGTTCCAGAATTTATCTAATTTTGGAAGATGACCACCAATGCATCCACTATCTTCATAGCTACCTCTTTCAACACTCTGGGATGTAGAAAAGGTCTTGGGGACTTATCAACCTTCAGCCCCGTCAATTTCTCCAATACAACCTTCTTACTAATACTAATTTCCTTCAATTCCTCATTCTCCCTAATCCCTTGGATCTCTAATTCTGGGAGATTTCTTGTGTCTGTCTTCACTGAGGAAGATACAAAATAATCATTTAGCTTCTCTGCCATTTCTCTACTCCCCATTATAAATTCTCCTGACCCTTTTTATGTACCACAGAAGCTTTTACAGTACATTTTTATGTTTTCTGCTAGCTTACATTCATATTCTATTCTCCCTTTATCAGTTTCTTCGTCCTCCTTTGCGTACTGTGATTGACAGCCAGTGTTCTCCAATTGCTGCGTCCCAGATACCAGTAGCTATTTCAGAACTGCCTGGCTGCCTATCTGATACTGAATGTAGGACTTATCTTCTAGGGTCTGGGTCAGCTGAAGGAAGAAGCAGCACTATGCTTCAGGATACGCACAGCTACCATTAATCATCAGGCTGACAAAGGAACCGTGATGGTCAGCTGTGGTCTGAAACTTGGCTGCTGCTCTTTGCAGGCAGGCTGCAAATCTGGCCTATGGATAGGACATGTGAAGTGGCACAGAGACAACCTCTTTGCTTGTGTCTCATGAACAACAGTTTGCAATTATATAGCACCTTTAACACAGGAAAACATTCCAAGGATCCTGAAGCACCTTCTTGACTTCAGCATCCATTTAACAGATGGCCAGGTGCTGGGTTGCTAACTCAAGACTATGTGCAGGATTACCTTTATTTTTCCCTACCATTAGTTCTGACAATGGATTGAGATTGCTTCTGAGGCTTTCCGAAAGCTTTCTGCATTTCTGCCCTCCTATTATGACATTCCACTTTAAATGTCACCAACCCTTTAAATTTGACTTATTTGCAATTTTTCTCTGACTACTAGTATGCTCCCAAGATGTGTTTGATTGTGCACTGGGCTCAGTAAGTAATTATGTAACTAGTTTATACTGATGGACTGGGTGCTATTAGCACTTAATGGGCTGAATTTGGTGGCCTTCCGACACAGAAGGGGCGGGGTGTTCTCGCCCGAAGATGTAACGGGGGCAGTTGCTCCGTCCCCGGCAATGGCGTCCGGTGCCACCACGCAGGCACCAGCGCCATTTTCAAAGGGCTTCAAGCCGTTAGGATAACTTTGAATTTTTAAAGAGTTGGCTCTACACATTTTATTGAAAAAAATATTAAAAGCTGGAGGCCCTTTCCCAACCCCAACAGTTTTTTTGTCTAATATGAATAAAAGGTATTTTAGTCCCAACACGAACTTTCCCCCCCCCAACCTCATCAAATTTGCCCTTCAACCCCTTCCCACCATCCCCACAGCCAATAAGTTTTTTTCCCCCTTCTCCCCCTCCCGCCCTGACAATTTCAATTCTCCCCCCTCCCCACCAGTGTCTCGCGTCGGAACTCCAAATGGAGTTCCAAAAGCGCATGAGTTGCAGCCTGCAGCTGTAAAATTCGTGTTGGACGGCCGCCAGGAGCAGGTAAGGTAATTAGCATTTTGTTTTAATTAATTTAAATATGTAAAAGAAGGCACTGCCGCTGGCGGTAAAAGGTGGCGGGGCCTTCTCGGCGTCATGGGTCGTGGCGAGCCTCTCCCACAAGTATTTTATGCCCTCCCCCCCAAAATGACCCCCAACTTCAAGGGGCTGGTAAAATTCAGCCCAACCTTTCAGGTATTAGACCCCAATACTCGAGAGATTGGCATTAGGATGTTTATAACATTTAAATGCCAATCCCAGACCTCAAGGCAAGACATAGGAATTTCTACTTTGATATGCAATTGAAATCACTCATCGCTGCATTCAGTGTATTCCTGAACGGCATCAGCTGTACATTACACCTATGGTACAGACAGGAATAACATGGCATACTCTTTGCAAAAGCTTAAAGTCATGTGTGTCATTAAAGCTAGCTTGAGTGACAGTGTTTTAATGTGGTGATAGACAGCTGCTTGGTGTTGCGTACAGAAGCTTGTTAGTGAATGTGGGTAGAGCTAGGGAGAGTACATTGATGCAGTATGATGTAATTGTTTCCTACATGGTAGGATAATGCTTAACCACATCTGCATTTGCTGGTAAAAACGTGCCAGCCTTACTTGCAAGGCATGGGTTCAGAGTTAGATAAAAGAAGTTGCTGAGCAACAAAGTGCAGTAATTAAACATGAATGCTACAAAGTCATTTGATATTTTCTTTACTCCAGTCCTTCTATTCTAGACATTTTTGTCAGGCCTTCAGAGGCTCAGATTAGAAACTTGGGACAGGAATTTCATTGCGGGCTTCTGAACCCCACCGTCAGGCTCAAATGGGGGTTGGAAGCTTGCACTGTGTGGGAAACTGCCACTCTGGCCAGGATTTTATCTGGGCAATTGGGGTCTTGACCACGGTGTAAAGCGTGGTGAGAGCCCTGTATTGCCTCCTCTGGGGAAGGCATGCCAAATCAAGTGCCAATTAGGCACTTAAGTGGACAGCGGCAGGCCTTCCCCAGGATCAAGGACCCCAGTGACAAATGTCCCGCTCTTTAACTGAGCAGTGCCACCGCGCAGATGCTGGCTGCTGCCAGTACTGGACCCAGGCCACAGGTAAGTCAGGGTGGGAGGGTTTTCGTGGGCTGGGAGTTGTGGGGGTGGGCAGCTAGGGCAGGGGGTTGGCTCTCAGCATGTCGCTCCCCTTCCTGATGCCGGCTCCCTCGATCAGACACAGTGTCTTTTAACAAGGGACACCATCACCCCCCCCCCCACCCCAAGCCCACTCCCCTCCTCTGGTCTGGCAAGCAACCTGCACAGGTGTGCTTGGCGTGCTCCCTGTATGGTGACAGGCCCACCCACCACTGGGTAATACTGGAGGAGGTAGGATCAGGAACTTAAATGGGCATTAATTTTCCACTTAAGGGCCTCAATAGGCTGCAGGGCGGGAAGGCTGTTCACAAGCAACCGTTTCCCACTGCAACCCCCACCCCCCACCCCCCCCACCCCACCTGATTATATGCTCACCCCGCCAAAGTTGCTACCCAGAGGAGCATGCAATTCTCCTCTCAATGTGATTTTCCCGAGAGCGGCCAATTAATGGCCAGAGGGCAGGCTCACTGTCTAATTAAGAATGGTGGGTGGGCTCTCGCAGCAGGAGGGCCAGAGGTCTACCAGTTTGAAAGCAGCAGCAGGATTCCGTGGCAGGTAAGAGGGAAAGGACACTTGAAAATGGGGGCACCCTCTCTCCAACTTTTTCAAAATTTAACTTTAAAAAACGGCCTTTGCAGCCAGACCACTATTTTGTGTGTGTGTGTGTGTGTGTGGGTGGGTGGGTGGGGTGGGTGGGTGGGTGGGGACGGGAAGAGCCCTTATACAGGGCGGCCTATTGCACCCAGGAAGGAAGCGAGGGTCTCAAGGCTTCCCTGGAGCAATGGCCCCTGATCTGTTACTGGGAGGCCGCCACCAGCAGCTAAACTGTCCCCCGCCGCCTCCAGAAACCTGGAGGCCAGCTGGAAAATCCCAGTCAGCCTCCTTCAATTGGTCTTCGGTGGTCATTAAATTGCCACCCTCCCCATTCCACCTCTGGGAAAATGGCCCGGGTGCAGGATGGAGCCAGGAAACTGGCAGGCAGGCTGGCAAGGCTATTTTTAATGCCTGTCTGACTCCATTCCCAGCCCTGGCATGGATTCGAAGTCCAGCCTTAAATCCAGTTCCAAAGGGTGGTGGTAAGAAAAAAAATTGTACAGATAATCAAATATTCCCCCACCCCCCTCCCCCAGCCTTTTTTTTTTATACATTTGATCTACATCTTTTAAAATGTTAAGTATCACTACTGCCATCTGCATATATGCAAATTTACACAGCAGGCCCAAAACGTAGTTTCAAAATGTTTACAAGAGGGTTCCATTACTGTTTCTACTAGTTTTGCTTTCAATTTGATATTTTCTTTTTGAAATTAAAACAAATCCAATCTTCTGGACAGAGTCTTGCTAAATAAATATTTATTCCTGAAAGCTGTATTGATTGTTTCAGTAGTTTCATTGTTCAGATCAATGCCACTGCAAGGAAAGAAAATCGTGCTTCCAGGACACTTCCTTCAAGCAAGAAAACAATCACATGAAATCCAGGGAGAGTACACAATGAACACTTCGATCGTGTACGGCAGCTGCAGCATATGTATATTGTAAGGCTTTGTAGATTTATTATTTGGAAAAGAATTTAAGGATGACATTTTTGACCAGTTTTTGAAGTTCAATAGATTAATATATGTCATGGGAGTCAAAGTGAACTTTAATTTCTGTAGCTAAGAACTGGTAAAGGATGATCACGATGTTGTAAATGTGTTCAATTTTGAATAAATCTGAAATTTAAAAAAATAGTATCTCACTGGAGCTTTTGGATCCATAATATTCTGTGATTCTAATTTTCCCAAGTTTCTTATTAGATCTAGCAGTCCAATGACTTTTATTTATTTTATTTTAATTTATTTTATTTATTTAGAGATACAGCACTGAAACAGGCCCTTCGGCCCACTGAGTCTGTGCCGACCATCAACCACCCATTTATACTAATCCTACACTAATCCCATATTCCTACCACATCCCCACCTTCCCTATATTCCCCTACCACCTACCTATACTAGGGGCAATTTATAATGGCCAATTTACCTATCAACCTGCAAGTCTTTGGCTGTGGGAGGAAACCGGAGCACCCGGCGAAAACCCACGCGGTCACAGGGAGAACTTGAAAACGCCGCACTGGCAGTACCCAGAATTGAACCCGGGCCGCTGGTGCTAACCACTGCGCCGCCCCAATCCGTTCCACATGGATTGGCAGTGAGCTACACAAGTCCGAAAGGCCCAACTTCAATCACTGGTCTTAATTAGTTGGTCTTAGCCGGAGTAGTGGTGTAACAGAACTGGACTAACTGCCCCATGCAAGTGAAGGATAAAAGTTATGCCAGACTCCTGCTGATAGTTGTAATCTATGAAAAGTATACTGGGCGAGGACAGGATTGGTCTCTGGTGTGTTTCACTCATGGTAAATTGCCTGATGACACGGTGCCTAGCCGTGTGTAAAAAAGACATTTTGGTATGTTTCCAGAGGGCTCCATCTTGAGTGGAACTTCATCTCAACAGTTGCTCACTGCCTTGAAAGGGAGGCGAGTAAACTGGGGTATAGGGAGGAAGGGGGTTCTAAGCAGTTTCAACAAGTACAAAAGCTGCTAATGGTGCTTACTTGCATCAGTGAAAATGGATTCTGCTGAGCATAAAAAAGGGTGCGAGTTGGTGACATTTAATGAAGAGTTAATGGTGATCAAAATAGTAATGTAATCAGGAATATTAATGCATTATCAACATGTATTCTCTGCAGTTTCGAAGAATGAGAGGTGATCTCATTGAAACTTACAAAATTCTTATACAGTGTGACAGGGTAGATATGTATAGGATGTTTCCTCTGGCTGGTGAGTCTAAAACAAGGGGATACAGTCTCAGAATAAGGGGTAGGCAATTTAAGACTGAGATGAGGAGGAATTTCTTTACTTAGAGGGTGGTGAATCTGTGGAATTCTCTACCCCAGAGGGCTGTGGAAGCTCAATCATTGAGCATGTTTAAGACAGAAATCGATAGATTTTTGAATACTAACGACATCAAGGCATATGGACATAATGGGGAAAAATGGCATAGAGGTAGATGATCAGCAATGATCTGTTTAATGGCGGAGCAGGCCCGACGGTCCGAATGGCCTACTCCTGCTCCTATTTCCTATGACTCTATTATCCTATACTTCTCACACTGACTTATCTTTAGTGTAATTTGAACACAGGGTAGATATGTATAGGATATGTCAGCGGCGCTTGAGATGGCTTGGCCATGTGAGCCGCATGGAAGATGGCAGGATCCCCAAAGACACATTGTACAGCGAGCTCGCCACTGGTATCAGACCCACCGGCCGTCCATGTCTCCGCTATAAAGACGTCTGCAAACGCGACATGAAATCGTGTGACATTGATCACAAGTCGTGGGAGTCAGTTGCCAGCATTCGCCAGAGCTGGCGGGCAGCCATAAAGACAGGGCTAAATTGTGGCGAGTCGAAGAGACTTAGTAGTTGGCAGGAAAAAAGACAGAGGCGCAAGGGGAGAGCCAACTGTGCAACAGCCCCGACAAACAAATTTCTCTGCAGCACCTGTGGAAGAGCCTGTCACTCCAGAATTGGCCTTTATAGCCACTCCAGGCGCTGCTTCACAAACCACTGACCACCTCCAGGCGCTTATCCATTGTCTCTCGAGATAAGGAGGCCCAAAAGAAAGAAATTTGAACACCAGGAAACAAATCTGCCTTGACTTGAGAAAACTATTTGCAGGAACACAATATGCTACAGAAGCAATATGACTCAGTATAAACATAAAAGTTTCCCACTGATGACTCAAAAGGGCAAAAAGCTTTTCTATGCAGTGAAGTTGCCAGATCCTGTTTGCTTAAGTTGCAAATTGTGTACATTTGGACTGTGCAGAAACCCCTTCCCATACATGAGTCCCTGGAATGTATCAACAAAGGTTTGCTCATTTCTCATTTAAATGATTCCTTAATTTTAAATGATTTAAATGATTGTCTGATTCCTTACTGGAATATCCTACTTAAATTTGCTTCAAGCCTCTAATAATTATCATTTCCTATCCCTGGTATCATTAGGGGCCATTCTGCTTTCAAAGTGATGTTATATTTTAGATATTTGTTCAGCGAGCTAGAGAAAAGACTAAAACAAAAAAGACTGAAAGAAGATTTTAAATAAAGCTAGGGTATGTTATAAACTGCATCAGTATCAATCATTACACGTTGAGTTCGATGCTTGGCTTTCAGATATCCCTACAACACACTGTTGAAGAGGGGAGAGCCTTGAGGGGAGAAGAGGGTGAATTTCTGGTTTCTGCAGCTCTTCTGAAGTTATGCAGACGTTTCACAACTTTTTGATGTTTACTAAAACTTTGAACCAATATAGCCTCATTGCAAATGGCATCCAATTTCTGCTGACACTGCTGCACTATCTACCGCATTGAAAAGTTACTGTTCCATGGGACATATCTGATTTGAAACTCTCAGCAATGCAGTTAATCAGTGCAGGCTGACATCTAAATTTAGACGCACTCTCCCAACATGCAGCACACACATTAGCAGAGACCATTCTGGAAAGCCCTAAATGATGATTGCCTGGGGTAGTTACATTGAAAATTTACTTGAGTATAGCTGTTCAGTTTTGATATTAATGAGTCGGAAGTCGAGGGCACCTATGGCAACGTGCTGGAATATGCTAAGGGATGATAGGCGTGGAGATAACATCGAACATTATGAACCAGCAGTTTGCATAATTCTTCAAAATATTAGTGCGTGCAGCTAGCTAACTTGCAGAATTTACTTCTGTACATCACTACCTCAGGGCATGTACATGCACACAGCATTAACATCTTCCCTTCGAGCTGAAGCAGTCTGAGTTTAAAATGATTAATTACAAGAACTGTTTGGTTATGTAGAATCCAAATGCTTGATATAAGAGTGATGAAATACATATTTTTTAAAAAGGTGGCAACGTTATAAAGACATTTACAAATGTTATTTTCTTAGAAGTGCCTCTTGTTCCTTGTTATGCATCGTTCAGTTGAGAGACTTGTAGACATCTTCAGAACTTGAGTAAAAATGTCTTGCAATTCTAAATGCTTTTTTTTTTACACATCCAATAAATGGTTAATTTCTTTTAAATATCCACTTGGGATAAACATAGACCAGTAATTGAAAGAACTTTTTTTTCATTCACGGGATGTGGGCATCACTGGCTAGGCCAGCATTTACTGCCCATCCCTAATTGCCCTTGAGAAGTCGATGGCGAGCTAAAGGCCTGCTCAGGTCAGGAAAAAAAAAATCGGACCTAAACCCGACAGAACCACATCCGACTCGAGCCCCACCTGGCCCCAGTCCCTCCATTTTTTCCCACGCCCAACCCGACCCCCGGAATGTTCACTTTACCTACCTTCCGATTCCAAATCTGCAGGAAGCTGCAGCATGAGCGTGATGACGTCATAGAGACGCTCACTCGCTCACTGCGCAGACTCAGAGTTTCCCTCCTTGACGTCCCACACTCCCAGCTCAGGTAGACCTTTCAACTTTCGACACTTACTAAACTCAACTTCCCAGCAGAACAAAACATAATACTTACTGTATGTCCCCGACCCAGACCAGCCTGACCCAGACCTGGCCTGAGCCCGAAAGCCGGACCTGGAAGAGCAACCCGACTCGAACCAGACACGTGTCGTCTGGTGCCATTGGGTTTGGGTCGGGTAGCAGGCCTTTATGGTGAGCTGCCTTCTTGAATGGCTGCAATCCTTGGCTATTGAGAAGCTATTGAGACATTTTTGAACTGGAAGTCAGTACGTTCTACTGTGACATCACATACTGAAATAGATAAATCTGACTAAATGGATGCATCTTTGTCCTTGTCAAGCCTTGAATTTTACAATAGGCAGTTGATTGACAAAAAGCTGAATCATACCAATAAACACACAACCTGTATCATCAGCACAGGATCATGAAGCCAAAAATTAAAAATTCCTGAATTCCACAACCCATGTTGCTCAGTATCTGAAGTAAGTTATTAATTTTGTAAATTTTAACGCTTGTTCAGTCCAGAGCTTAGAAACTACGAGAGATAGTTCAAAATCCTTGTCCCTTGAGTACTAATTTTTATTTAGAGGCTTGATTGTAACTAACAGCCTTATGTATGTTCAGACTAAGTCATTTTTATGCTCGTTTATCTCCATATAGCAACCAGCAATTCAGGCATTAAAGCAACTTTGCTTGTATTAAGTCCAGTTTTCAAATTACAACGCAAGCTTAATATTAACAGTAAGTTTTACGCTCTGGTGGATTAAAACATTGATGGGTAAAGACAACTCATGAGTTCTAATTTTGTAATAATGAGGAAAAAATAGGTTGAGTTGGCCCAAATCATGAGATTGACTGCACATGCAGAGCATAGAATTGACCCAGTCCAATCAGCTACAGACACAGAAAAACTTGCCGAGAGAGCATGGTCTAAGTGGTTGAAATTCTGCTCTACAAATTCATGCACTTACCTCAAAGTGCACATATCCCTTTAATTTGGGCTGCAGTAGCCTGGTAGTTATGGTACTGGGATAGCAACAGAGTTGGTAGTTCAAATGCCATTGTGGCAACTTTGGGATATTTAATTTACTAACAGGTAATTGATTGGCTAGCACCAGATAATTACAGTAAAAGGTGCAAGAAAGGTGCAGAAACCCAACTGGCTCATTAATGTTCTTTAGGGCAGGGAAACTGCCCTATCCTGTCTGGCCTGTATATGACAAGATTCCCACACAAAATGATTGACTCAATGACTCGATGCCCTCAGAGCATCAGGGATGAACAATAAGTACTGCTTTGTCCGTCATCTTTTAAAGAGGAAACACCTCAAATAATTTTAGATCAACTTAGCTCAACCTAGTTGCATAATACTTACTGACTCTATCTCATTTAAGAGGTACCTGGACATGCAACTGAAGTGCTGTAACCTGCAAGGCTACGGACCAGATGCTGGAAGGTGGGATTAGACTGGGCGGCTAGTTTTGTTGGCTGGCGCAGGCACGACAGGCTGAATGGCCTCCTTCTGCACCATAATGTTTCTATGGCTCTAATGCACTATGATATCCAGCACATATTGTGCACCTGTTTGTCATTGTGTATGTGCATCTACATCTTCCAACAGAAGTCAATTTTACCACTGGTACAATCAGAAGGCGCCTTGAGGGCACAACCCCAACCTAGAGAACAGGCTCCTTTGTCGGTCTCCTAAGACATGTGCTCTACCAGGTTCTGTGGACATATCTGGTGCAACTGGATATTGCACTTGACGACAAAAGAGCAGCATAGAACAAAAACAGGCAGGGGTTCAATTGTAATGGTGCGGTGGTGGGTTGGGGGAGTGGGGGGGGGGGGGGAATTGGTGTAACGGACTTTCATGCCTTTCCAACATATTGCAGATTAAAATTGCAAGAGGAAATTACACCCACCTAAAGTCAGTGGGGCCCTCTTTAAATAGGCAGATTGGGCTCGGAGTGATAGCTTCCCCATCAGGCCAAAATGCCTATAGCAATTAAAACACTGAAAAACACTAGAAGGGTAAAAATATGACAATTCACAGTATAAACAACAAATATGCCAATGTTGAAGAGAAAACACAAACAATAAAAAGACTTCTGAGCTGAACACATTTAAATGGCCCATGTGAGGAAGTTAAGTTTTCCAAATTTCCAATGCATCCATTTCAACTGGACAAGCACCGTAAGGTGGGACTGCATTTGATTCATTTAAATTGAATCAACAAATGTTGGTAGCAGCCTCATGTTTTCACTGCGATTCATTGTCCAGGTGATCTGTGACCACTGTTTGTGGAGATTTAGTTCAGCCAGCTCTCAATCCTTTCTCCTGATCCGTGGGGTGAGGGAATGAGGCCAGTCCTAAACACGGCAATCTTTTTGGCCACTGTTATCATCATAACCATTTCAGACTCCATAAATCAGCCCTTCTTGTTTCATGGTGCTATGGTATCATTTTGCAATCTGTTTCACTAGTATAATTCCCAGGGACCTACTTCGAGGGGGTCAAGCACCTCATTTCCTGTTTGTTTTGGTGCCAAATTATGATCACTGCAGCTGTGTAATGATTAGTGTCTGAACTTGCTGCATTTAGTAAGTAAGATGTTATGTCATGGAATGTGCAGCATTCCCAGCAGGGCAATAACTGAATGCACTTACAACCACTTAATGCCTAACACAATAACAATGTTATCATGTGCTGATCTTTCAGTTAGGAGCCAAATATTTCAATATTTTATTAACTTTTTCTTTTTTCATCAATTTTCTCCTTTTATTACTTATTCTGAAAGCCTTGTACACTCCTTGCTGAGCTATTAGATCATGGGCGCCAATATCCCAAGACCATTATTTTTGTCTGTGCTTTAACAGTGAGCAGAGAGACTATTTACCAAAGGGACAGCATAGCCAAGCTCAATGTGCACAAACTGTAGCTGAATTTCTCCTCTCTAACCCAGGGACTCTGAAACCAATTGTGATGCCTCTATCACCAGCAGCTTGGCTGAATCAGCTCACTCAGCTCAGAGCAGGAATCAATCGTGTTTAAATACTCATTAGATAAATTCCTGGAGCCATCAGGGGAGTCTTATTTGCTCTTTCATAATTGAGCCTTAGGAGTTAATTACGAGATGGTTGAAAACAGTTTCAGATAAAGTGATGAAAAAGCATTTCAGGTCTTACTGGAAAGGATGAGTCCTGCAAGCATCGGCATTTTGAAGTTTAATTGCTGCATATAATCAGAACTAAGTGCACTTTCTGGCTCAACAGCAAATGTCTAGTTTAATGAACAAAATCAGATACAAGAAGGACTATTGTATTTTAAAATTATTCATTTAACCTCTTTAAGGCCGATTTTAACTTGACCCACCTGCTGGAAATGGAACAGTAGAGGGGTTACAATCACTGTGCGTCAATCACCAATCTGCCCACACTCTATCATTACATACTGGCGAGTTCCATGATCAGTGGGCCCCCCCCCACCCCCCAATCGCATGTTTGTGCATTCGAGCCATCTGATACAGCCCCAGCCCAGAACCAGCGAGCTGCAGCGAGACGGCCATTAGCAGCATGTTGCTAGTTCTCAAGGGCAATTAGGGATGGGCAATAAATGCTGCTATCGTCAGCGATGGCGACATCCCAAGAATTAATCAAAAAATGTTGGTGACACAGTAACGAGGCCAGTCCCTCAAAAACAGCACAAGTGTACCACCGTCAGGAACAGGTGGTTAGTCCTCCCACTGCTTGTACATTCCATATCTTGAATTAACATCTACATTAATCTCAGCACTCTGAAATCTTATTTCCTGGAATAAAATCTACACAGAAAGACAACAGTACGATATATTAAAAATGATTCACTTTTCAAGTCTACATTTTGTAAAAGATTTATACAATGAGCAGAACCTAGTGGCACAGATCTCAGCTCATATTTCAGCCTCCACCCACTAGAGTTATGCCAGAGAATTGGCGTAATTCCAGAAGAACATCCCAGTTTCATTTTTTAGGCTGCTGCATAAAGATCGGCCCCTTGAGTGAAGCAATGAAGGGGACCATGGAGTCAAATACTTCAGGAAAGTGGATAAAATGAGGAGGGATAAAACACTCAGCTCAGCTTTGCGGCTTATGGACATTTAGTGCACACGTAAAGGCTGGTTATAACGCAGAGCTACATCATGTTACCTCCCTCAGTGAGTGAAGGAATAAACAAGAGTACATACATGTTTCAGCTTAAGGGTTAAATAAAGCAGTGAAGCCCCTGTGTGCATTAAATTGATGGCATCTGATAATGGAACTGCACCTGGTTTGAATAATTCAGTTGATCTACCAATCTTATTCATATCTCCTGCTTACTTCAAGTTCGTCATGCAGAACCCCCCCCACCCCCACAACCTGCCAAGAACGAGGCATATTAATTTTGTCATATGAATATTGATTTGAAAACTGATGAAGTGAAGAAAGGACTTGTTTAAAAAAATCACCAGGCCCTTGGCTAGAAAGGCATTTGCATATTAACAGACAGTTAACCCACAATGAACTTTGAGCACCAAACATTGAAGGTGAGGGAGCTCAAATTTCAGGATGACTGCTGGGATGGCTGAATCCACAAACAGATTCGGTCAGACCAGCTGGTCATCTGACTAGCCTGCTTGGCAACCTGTGGTTTCTGAATTGTACAAATAGTTTGAACTCAGAGACTGTAGAATGCTCCTGGACTGAAGACGACCTCTCCTGTCTGTCTGCTCTAAACTCTTTCTCACGGAACTCTAAATCTACTGAAGACACATGAACACCCAAGAGAGAAAAGTCTCTTACAGCGAACAAGGCTTAAGAATAATACTGGGCCCCAACGAAAAGCAAGATCTACCTACAATCAAGGACTCTACAGTGAGTTCAAAGAACTGCAACAAAAACCCTCTTCAGATATTGCCTCAAACGTTTCCACTTTTTTTCTTCTGCTCTTTTCTGTCTCTATCTGCATGTGTGTATCGCATGTGCATGCTAGCATGGGCATCTTGTGTACCCGTAGGTGGTAACCGAATTAACATCAGTGGTTGGAACTATTGGAAAAAATTCTGATGGACAGAATTAATCTCCACTTGGAGAGGCAGGGAATAATCAGGGATAGTCAGCACGGCTTTGTCAGGGGGAGATCATGCCGAACTAACTTGACTGAATTTTTCAAAGAGGTGAGTAGATGTGTAGATGAGGGTAAAGCAGTTGATGTAGTCTATATGGACTTCAGTATGGCTTTTGATAACCAATCTCCCATGCGGGACCTTAAGAAGGGAAGAGCCCATGGGATCCAGGGCAATTTGGCAAATTGGATCCAAAATTGGCTTGGTGGCAGGAAACAGAAGGTAGTTGTCGAGGGTTGTTTTTGCGAGTGGAAGCCTGTGACCAGTGGTATACCACAGGGATCGGTGCTGGAACCCTTGCTGCTTGTAGTGTACATTAATGATTTAGATGTGAATATAGGAGATATGATAAGTTTGCAGATGACACAAAAATTGGTGGTGTTGTAAATAGTAAGGAGGAAAGCCTTAGATTACAGGACGATATGGATGGGCTGGTAAGATGGGCGGAGCAGTGGCAAATGGAATTTAATCCTGAGAAGTGTGAGGTGATGCATTTTGGGATGACTAACAAGGCAAGGGAATATACAATGGATGGTAGGACCCTAGGAAGTACAGAAGGTCAGAGGGACCTTGGTGTACTTGTCCATAGATCACTGAAGGCAGCAGCACAGGTAGATAAGGTGGTTAGGAAGGCATATGGGATACTTGCCTTTATTAGCCGAGGCACAGAATATAAGAGCAGGGAGGTTATGATGGAACTGTATAAAATGCTAGTTAGGGCACAGCTGGAGTGCTGTGTACAGTTCTGGGCACCACACTATAGGAAGGATGTGATTGCACTGGAGAGGGTGCAGAGGAGATTCACCATGATGTTGCCTGGGCTGGAGCATTTCAGCTATGAAGAGAGACTGAAAAGGCTAAGGTTGTTTTCCTTAGAACAGAGAAGGATGAGGGGGGACATTATTGAGGTATACAAAATTATGTGGGGCATGGATAGGTTAGATTGGAAGAGAGAGGGAACCCTAGACCCCTTTCTCACCTGGTCATAACACTTGATTTAACTGAACCTGAGCACTATGATGTAATAATTTTGCTGTTCATTTACTAA
This sequence comes from Heterodontus francisci, assembly GCF_036365525.1. Taxonomy (NCBI): domain Eukaryota; kingdom Metazoa; phylum Chordata; class Chondrichthyes; order Heterodontiformes; family Heterodontidae; genus Heterodontus; species Heterodontus francisci. Next base: position 30,427,053 of record NC_090376.1, on the reverse strand, counting down.
CTTGACACAAAAAAAGCAAAGCACATGTCAGCAGTACTGTCTAGGCAGCCATCTTCTGCCAAAAACCTTCTCAACCAGAAAATAAAACTGGGCTAAACTAGATGGACAGGCATAGAGCTTTTTTGCAAGAGCTTTCTTTGCAGATCACATAGCTATTTGCACATTAGTGTACCAATTGTTAACCCAGGATTACAATTATTCAAATTATACACGACAGTGAAGCTGTAAGACTGAAATAGCTGCTTAATTGATTTGAATGTACATGCTTTTCCTAAAAATTGCTGAGCTCATCATAAGGAAACGGACACTGCATACTAAGTGCTTTATGTTGAAAATTTCAGATTTGTTTCGGTTGTGTGTTGAGAGCTCCTTTGTGCACTAAAGCACGTCCTAGCGCTCCCACTGTTGCTATGCTGTTATATTTTTAAATGTTAAAATTGCTTTGTTTAAATAACAGATACTGTAACAAGGTCTGGATATAAGTACATTTTAGCCGTAACCTGGTAGATGCTGAAGACTTTATTCCAGCCTATTTTGTACCAGATAATGCAGACTCTGAACTGTGCCCTTTAGTTCTTTCGCCCTTCTATGACTAAGCCAGTTTTTTTTCTTCCTTGTTTTGCCACACACAAATGAAGCACTTATCCACATCAAATGCAAATATTGAGGGGCCAAAAATTTACTTGGTGTTTGCAGCCTGGCCACAGGTTACATAAACTATGCTCAGCATTTTACATTTAGTGATATATTAACAACTGCCCACTAACTTCTTAGTATTAATATTTAACACAATAATAGCTCCCATGTAAACAGTGTGACGGCCATCCTGAAGCTGTACGCATGCGCTGAATTTACATTCTTAGATTTAAGTGATTTCTCAGGGATTATCAGAAAATATCCAAATACATAGGGTATTGAGGTTTCTTTATAAATGCTAGCAAGTTGCTAATTTTCATCAGTAACAGTTTGCATTTAAATAGCACCTTTAACATTGAAATATATCCCAAAGAGCTTCAATAAAGTGAATGCTGAGCCAAAGAAGGTATTAGGAGATGTGCTGAAAAGCTTTGTTTTTAGAGCAGGCTTAAAGGAGGGTGGTGCGGAGAAGCTTTTAGGAGCTGAGAGAGATAAGGAAAGGCAAAGTCATTGAATATTTAAACATAATGATAGAATTTTAAATTTGAGGTACTGGGAGATCAGAGCCATCATAAGTCAGTAAAGACAGGTATGTTGGGTAAGCAACACATGGAGCTGGATTTTGTTCCCAGCCCAATGTTGGGTTCTGTGGAGGGGGCAAGGGGGGGGCCAGAGAATTGGAGTGGCAGAAGCTGCCAAGGAACCCAAGGCCGGGATTGCCAGGCCCAATCTTCCAGGTGGCGGGATAGGCCAAAGTCAGCCTTTCTGCCCAGAGTACAGTTGAGGCCCTTAAGTGACCTCCTGACGGCCAATTAAGGCCTCTTCCTACCGCTGCTGAGATCTTACCAGTGATGGGGGGGGCCTCCACCATACGGGGAGGACACCTTAAAAAATGAGGTGCCCTCCCTGTGGGCCTGAGAGGGGGGTGGGGCGGGGGGGCTGTCCCTCATTCGTGGGCAATTCATAGCCCATGGAGGATCCTCCACCACCCCCCCCCCCCTCCACTGGGAACCACTGTACTCTTGGACTGACCAATGAGTCCCCCACTCTGAGGCATTCTGGACCAGCCCAGGCGACTCCATCTCACCAACTCAAGTCCAGGGTTCCAACGCTGGGCCTGGGTCTGAGGCCTCTGCAGTACCAGCAGTGGCCACCGCTCTCAGTGGTGCTGCCAATACTGTTGAGCTACAGACCCTGTGATTGGCCGGCAGCTCTTGGAGGCAGGATCCCCGCCCCTATGAAGTGTTTAAAGGGACCAGGATCCCGCCTCCTTAATCTTTGACCCCCCAAAGACCAGAGGATTGCTGCGGGGTCATAAAAGGATGCAATGGCAGGGATCCCCCCTGTCTTTTCAGCCCGGTGCCAGGAGCCCCACCTCCTGCATAAAATCCAGCCCGTGGTGTGGGATAGGATATGGACAGCCAAGTTTTTACTGAGTGGAAGCTTCTCGGAGGATGGCTAGCAGAGTGGAATTGTTGAATATGGGGGGTGACAAAGGCATGGATCATGGTTTCAGTGCTAGGTGAGCTGAGGTAAGAGAGGAGGTGGGCAATGTTACAGGTCTTATCAGATCTTAATGTGATGGATCTGGGAAATATTTGATTTGCCAAGCATTCTATTATTTCTGTAACTACATTCTCTCAGATATTTCTGTTGTCTTTGTGAAGGACAAAACACAGTGCATGCTCCAACAGTAAGAAGGGCTTTATGAACACACGGTGGTTTTGCTATCCTAGTTACATTCCTGGGAAAGCTGACTTTTGTGGACAGCATGAATAAAAAATTTGGGACATAGCTTGAATTGTGCCCTAATATTGCCTTTTGCAGCTCAGTATCAAATTTTGCTTTATAATGCTCATGTTGAGCGCCTTGGGATGTTTTACGTTAAAGGTGCTATATAAATACAAGTTGCTGTTGGTGTAGCACATACTACAAATTACTGATTGACTTGGTGACGTCAAAGACTCTTTAGTAGCAGGAACATTTGAAACAGTACGTCATGGTAGGGTTGGAAAAGGGATAGAAAAACAAGAAGTGCTGGAAATATTCAGCAGGTCTGGCGGCATCTGTGGAGAGAGAAGCAGAGTTAACGTTTCAGGTCAGCGACCCTTCATCAGAACTCAAAAGGACCTGGAAAAGGGATGTTAGGAACATAGGAAGAGGATACTGCAGAGGAAACAATGCTATTAAAGGCTGTGCTGAATATGCTCGTGGCAGGTGGCAAATGCCAAGATGCTGTAGCTACTGGTGGAGAGGTTAGGGTGCATGATATGTTGACAACATTTTATCCTGGTGCTTACCTGGAGTTTTATGAACAGCTCCAACAGCACAACCAAAGTGAGGTTATTATGTCAGCCTTGAACGTGGCTTGCAATTGATAAAGAAATGCCAAAGGTTTTCAGCGGCTTCTACTAAGTGAAGGTTTTCGCACTTAAAATCAACAATATAGATAATTTTATATAGGTTCTTAGTAGAACTATTACTGTTTCAGTGTTAAAGTATCAGCGAGATTTATCCATCCTTCTTTCAAACTCTTCCTACTTTGTACATATATTCAGATGTAAATGTCAAACTGAAGCAAGTCAATCAACCATCAAAACTACTAATTTTTATCTAGCAGAAGCCAGGAAGTGACTGGGTTAAAATGTAATATGCATTTTTTGCCATCATATTACCTCATTGATGCTGATCTCTGCCTCAACATACTGCAATCCTTTCTGAAGGATAGAGATCAGTGCTGCAGGTGGCACCAGTGTCCCATTGATGTTTGACTGACTTATGTGACTTTCTATTCCAAACGTGAACGCTGAATGAGAGAAACCTGAAAGAGAAAAAAAAACAGCAACATTAATTAAAAAGTTACAATAAGCATCATCCACAGAGGTCATCTATGTTTATAAAGAGCAGTACACATGGTCTATCTGGATACATTCTTTAACTTTCTACACTGTTTACAAATTATGATTTTCTTTTAGATTAATTTAGAAATATTCCATTGATTTTTCATATCTTCACCTCACCCTCACCACCCTTGATTGACAGACTTCTATCTGAATGTCGTGTATGACCCAGATCTTTCTTCAGTTCATGATTGCCATGATGATAGTCATCCTACCAAAAATTTTGAACCTTAGCCAAAGTTCCTCTTCCCCATCACCCCCCTCACCTCAATTCTCTCTCTTTTCCCAGTTGCTCGCTCAGGCTGGATCCATTGGTGTATAACTGTCATATGACCAATTTGTTTAAGGTTCAATGAAGAGTGCAGAAGGGCATGCCAGGAGCAGCACCAGGCATACCTCAAAATGAAGTGTCAACCTGGTGAAGGTACAACCCAGGACTACTTGTGTGCCAAATAGCAGAAGCAGCATGCGTCAGACAGAGCTAAGCGATCCCATAACCAACGGATCAGATCTAAGCTCTGCAGTCCTGCCACATCCAATCTTGAATGGTGGTGGACAATTAAACAACTAACTGGAGGAGGTGGTTCCACAAACATTCCCATTTGCAACAATCTTCAGTTAGAAGTGCTGAGTGGATGATCCATCTCGGCCTCCTCCTGAAGTCCCCAGCATCACAGATGCCAGACTTCAGCCAATTCGATTCACTCCGCGTGATATCAAGGAATGACTGAAGGCACTAGATACTGCAAAGGCTATGGGCCCTGACAACATTCCGGCAATAGTACTGAAGACCTGTGCTCCAGAACTTGCCATGCCCCTAGCCAAGCTGTTCCAGTATAACTACAACACTGGCATCTACCCGGCTATGTGGAAAATTGCCCATGTATGTCCTCTACATAAAAAGCTGGACAAGTCCAACCTGGCCAATTACTGCCCCATCAGTCTACTGTCAATCATCAGTAAAGTGATGGAAGGTGTCACCAATAGTGCTATCAAGCGGCACTTGCTTAGCAACGCTCAGTTTGGGTTCCATCAAGGAGTCCTAGCAAAACTGGAGTCAATGGGAATCAGGGGAAAACTCTCTGCTGTTTGGAATCATACCTAGCACAAAGGAAGATGGTTGTGGTTGTTGGAGGTCAATCATCTCAACTCCAGGACATCACTGCGGAAGTTCCTCAGGGTAGTGTCCTAGGCCCGACCATCTTCAGCTGCTTCATCAATGACCTTCCTTCAATCATAAGGACAGAAGTGGGGATGTTCGCTGATGATTGCACAATGTTCAGCACCATTTGCGACTCCTCAGATACTAAAGCTGTCCGTGTAGAAATGCAGCAAAACCTGGGCAATATCCAGGCTTGGATTGATAAGTGGCAAGTAACATTCGCACCAGACAAGTGCCAGACAATGACCATCTCCAACAAGAGAGAATCCAACCATTTCTCCTTGACATTCAAAGACATTACAATCGCTGAATCCCCCACTATCAACATCCTGGGGGCTACCATTGACCAGAAACTGAACTGGAATAGCCATATAAATACAGTGGCTATAAGAGCAGGTCAGAGGCCAGGAATCCTATGGCAAGTAACTCACCTCCTGACTCCCAAAAGCCTGCCCACCATCTACAAGGCACAAGTCAGGAGTGTGATGAAATACTCCCCACTTGCCTGGATGAGTGCAGCTCTAACACTCAAGAAACTCGACACCATCCACGACAAAGCAGCCCGCTTGATTGGCACTCTATCCACAAACATTCACTCACTCCACCACTGATGCACAGTGGCAGCACTGTGTACCACTACAAGATGCAGTGCGGCAACGCACCAAAGCTCCTTAGAAAACACCTTCCAAACCCACGACCTCGAACACCTAGAAGGACAAGGACAGCAGACGCATGGGAACACCATCACCTGCAAGTTCTCCTCCAAGCCACACACCATTCTGACTTGGAACTATATCGCCGTTCCTTCACTGACGCTGGGTCAAAATCCTGAAACACTCTTCCTAACAGCACTGTGGGCATACCTACCCCACACGGACTGCAGCAGTTCAAGGAGGAAGCTCACCCCACCACCTTCTCAAGGGCAATTAGGGATGGGCAATAAATGCTGGCCTAGACAGCAATGCCCACATACCATGAATGAATTTTTAAAAATCCTGTTTTCTGTACCTTACTAAAACTGCCTATTTCTACCTTTGCAATGTTGTCTATCTCCTTTCCTTCCTTTAACCCCACTACCAATTTCTCACCATAGCCTCAATTTATACAATACCTTCCAAGCCTCTGAAGCTTTACCACGCAAACTTCAATTCATCAAAAACACTGCTGCTAGCATCCTATCTCAAAAATTCCTGCACATCTATCACTCTGCCCTTGCCAACTTCCACTGCCTTTCTATTCATCAGTGTACTGCCTTCAAAATTACCATCCTTATATACAATCACTCCAACCACTCAGTCCTCCCTACTGTTACAATCGTCTTTAGTCCTAAATCCCAGTTCACACCTTCCACTCTTCTAACATTGCTCAAATGTGCACCTCCTTGCCTTCTACCATTGCCCTTTTAGCCTTCAGATATTGTGGGATTCTCTCTGGCTTGGCACATCTCTCCCCACCTTCAAAGAACCCTTTTAAAGCGACTCTCCTTGGGCAAACCAGCTACTTTCCTAACTCGTCACCTGTCTGCTACCCAGCTCTGACCCCCTCCAACTTAGCCTTAAGATCCTTTAGATGTTCTGTAGCATTAATAGTAGGTAAATGTGAATTGTTGTTATTTCTCACTTGTGATTTTCAAATGTATGAAAATTTCAAGAAAATTACTTCTACAAACATCTACAGTATGCACAATTAATAGTGCAATACCTTCTCAAAAGTTAGTTTTACAGTCAAAATTTTATGCAAAATATTACATTTAGCATTAAAATACATTTACATTTCTGTCATAGGTCAGCAATATAAAAGAAATGCATGGTTTCTAAATTATGATGATTTGGCATACAATTTGGAAATGATGATACAAGATATATGTTGACACAAACTGTAAACAGCAGATGCTTTCGTAGGCAACCCAAAGTCAAGCTGTAATACCTGTTTTGTTAAACAGCACTGCTTAATAGTTTAGTTGAAAGCTGCATGGTAAAATGGGGGCATTGCAGCTTCAAACCAAATTGGTTAAAATTATAGAGTTCTTCCACTCTATGGTAACTTTGGCAGAACAGTCATGGAAACAGTGGACAACTGGCATACATGCCATTTTTCCAGGGTTTCCACAGCTCTTCAGAGTTTATGGAGGATGAGCAGGACAAATCCAATGGAAATTCATGTCCCATTTTTTTTGACAAAATGTTATTTTCATTTGCTGCAAATTGTCTTCACCTCTAATACTCATTATGTCTACAAAAATATAATTCTATAGTAAATGGTTTAAATTAACAGTATAGACCAGGTTTATACAAATGCAAGTTCCATATAATACTTCCCATAGCATATACAGTAATTAATAGCTGCAGATCAAGATTTTCACACCTCTACAAAGTTAAGCATAATAATAAACGGGTGTGGGGGGAATTACTGTGGTAATGTTTAGCTTACTGGAGGTGAAAGTTATAATCTTGCATTTTTGAACTTCCTCATACACTTATTGCCACAGAACATTTGAAAAATATTTTGCTAATTTCTAACGTTAAATATTCAAATATATGGCAATATACTCACACAGATTTACAATATATTAGAGTAGGGTCATTCAAGATGGAAATGTGCCATTATGTAGCTGTGAATAGCAAAGCACATTATCTGTTTTCCAATTGCATTGTTTAATGTCACTGGGAAACTTTGTATGTGTGCTCAGTTACCTTCTTAGAAAGCATTTTCTGCACAGAAACACGCCATTCAGCCAACAGGTCTATGCATTTATGCACCACACAAGCCTCCTTTGACCCTTCTTCAGCAAGATCTTACTTCTGGTCTTGTTGGCTTCCTCTCTGCCGTTTGTGATAGTTTAGGCAGGCACCATTGATGAATTTTCTTTTGCCATGCAATTGACCCTGTCACTGGGAATTGGGGTTTCAAAATAGGGTCAGTAGATTTACTGCCCCATTAATATCAATGCTCCAGCAATCGCCATTTTTAAGGGGGTGTACCATTGGGCAGCTGATGCATCTGTTTGTTTCAGGTGGTTGGTTGGCATCCTTCCATCTAAGAAAGATGATGGACACGCAGCAAACAATCCATTTAGGTGGGGTGTCTTCTCTTGGTGCACCTTTGCTGACGGCTGTGAAGGCCAATCCTTGAGAGGCAGGTTCTGCCACAAGTGCTGCACGTGAAGCTGCCAAGTAGCTTTGTGAGTTGCTGTTTCTGTCAGAAGTGGAGCCACCAAACTGTGCAGTGCATGTTGTCATGAAAGAAGCGGATGAGACGGAGGAGCTTCGGTGGACAGCCAATTTTTCACAAAATCTTTTAGAGCCCTGCTCTGCTGATGGTGTTGAATGCCTTAGTGAGATCTATGAAAGTAAGGTAAAGGGGTATACTCTGTTCCTTACACTTCTCTTGTAGCTGGCGTATGGGGAAGATCATATCCATAGTAGACCTGCCAGCACGGAAACCTCACTGTGCTTCCAGGTACACTCAGTCTGCAAATTTTAAGTATGACCCTAGGAAAGGCCTTCCCTGTGACGCGAAGGAGTGAGATGCTCCTATAATTGTTGAAGTCGCCTCTGTTGCCTTTACTTTTGTACAGTCTGATGATTTTGGCATCATGCATTTCCTGTGGAATAGAGCCTACTTTCCAGCAGAGAAGTAGAAGGTCATAAAGGTGTGGCAACACATGGGACATTCCGTGCTCGAGCTGCTCAAGACCCTTCTGCTGTTTAAGTTCCCCTAATTCTAACATTGGGTGCATTTTAGCCCAAATTTCAAGTTAACTGTTAGTTTAAACAACCTCTGTCTGATGGTTCAAACCCCATCCCCTGACCTTACTGTGAGAGCTCTGGATAAAACCTGGATGTGGATTTTCTCTCAAACCTGATTTCAAATTCCTGGCTTCACTGGACATCAAGATCACATTTCTGCATAGGATCACACCGGAAAAAATGTAAGACTCTGCTTCCATCTATAATCTGCTTTTTTTTTGATCTGTGAGCCGTGGAAAAGATCTGGAAAAATCTAAATCTTCTTTCAAACTTGGCTTCAAATTCCTGGACTACTCTCAACATCAAGAAGACACTTCTGCTCTGGACTATACCGCTTATACCATAAGATCCAACTTATGTCTCTGATTTGCTGCTCTCTTTCAGGTGGTAGGTCCCTTTTAATATGTAAGTCTCTATGCAGAGTGCTCTGTGCAAAAAGACCCAGAAAATATAAGTTGTAAATCATTTTTGACAGTCCAGGAGAAGTAGGAGTGCTGCTTTGGGCCCCTCTAAAATAATCTGGGCCAATGCCACCTTGGGCTCTGTGCTCCCCTCCGTAATTTTGACCTCCCTCAGGACCTATTCTGAACTGCTCAACATAGCTCACTAGATTCAGGACCAGGCCATTTCGCCGGTTCCACTTAACTGAGGACTGAGTAATGTCTTCACTGAAGAACAGTCGTCTGGCTGCCCAAAAATTAAAATCCACCCTAGAGCTCCACATAGCAGATTTTTGCTTTTACATTCTGCACCTTATCTGATAAAGCCCGGTATCCCATTAACTTTGTTACAATTGCTTTTTGGATCCTTAGCTCGCTTTTAATGTCAAGTACCTGGACCCTAAATCACTTAGTTCGTCTACCACCTAGTGCTTTACTACTTAGATCGTCCTCTCTTCTGTGAAACATTACGTCCAAAAGCACACTTTTTTTTTATTAAACTGCATTGGCCACCATTCCACTCTTCTAATCAATGTGCTTCTGCAATTTCCCAATCTTTTCTTTGCAATTTGTTCTATTTCTTAGCTTAGTAATATTATTTGTAAATGCGGACATGTTTCCCTCTATTCCCAAATTCAGACCATTTATATATAATGGGAAAGAAATTTGCCTTATGACGCACTCTAGCAAACCGGAAATCTGGATCCAGTGCATCATTTTTATTATAGTAAAATAGGTAACTAGATAGAAACAGACAAACAACATTCATAATAACAATCAGAAAATAAATCTGTTCTGATGAAAGGTCATAGACCTGAAACGTTAACTCTGTTTCTCTCCCCACAGATGCTGCCAGACCTGAGTATTTCCAGCACTTTCTGTTTTTATCTCAATCAGATAATGCCTGATATTTCTGGGATATCAACCCTGGTGCAGTCAGTTGTAACCCCTTTTCATTACCCTGTATTTGACAGTGACTATTCTTTGATCTATGAACATACAATACACCTTATATCCAGATTGCGCAACATGTAAAAATTGCTAAGTTTTGGCAGCCGGATTTCAGATCATTATATAAGGCACCATCAGAAATATCAAAGGCACATCTATCTTTATTTACTGAAGCTTGCTATAGTGTCTCGCCATTAGTCAGGGTTTATGTGGATCATCTAACAGCATCCAATTAAATGGTTATCTTATACGTCCTAGATAGTGACTTTTATTTACAATCATACTGCTGGAACCTGCTCCACTTTGCAAGTTTTTGAGCTGCCATTTCTGTCTTATCCTCCAACTTCCTTCAGCTATTCATACTTCCACTCTGCCTCATAAATACATTGAACTTCTTCAATTTCTCTTACTATGCTTTGTATTGTCGTCTGCTAATATCACTTGTTATTTCAGCACTTTACAGACACTGTAATTCTATTTCTTTTCTCAGGTGTTGTTCCCAGCTTCTTCCCTCTGTTCAGTTCCATTCTGTTCTAATAGTCTCCAATTTTGATGAGGAGTCCATACCCAAAATGTTAACTCATCTGTTCTTTCCAGGTGCTGACTGGCCTGGATGGCTCCAGCATTTTCTGACTTAGATTTCCAGCTTGGCTTTGCATGATCAACTGTCTGTCTATCTTTTTTTCCCATTGTATTCAGCAAGCTATTCTGACTAGATTCTTAATAATGGCATATTTTTATCATGAAATAGAACAAAATCTAAACCTGTTGCAACAGAAAAAACTTTGTATTTTTAAATTGCTAAATTTTATGAATGGGAAAATGGGGAGAGAAAAAATCACCTACAAGTCCTGGTCACTGTCTAATAACTCTGCTAGGTGGTGAGTATGAAGACATCAGCTGAGGGCAAAAGTGCCCTTAGTTGTTATGTCGCCACAGTCAAAATAGTGTGATGATATGGCGTATCTAGAATCACACATGAGGAACGGACTCTTGGTGAGAGTAGTCAGTACTTACAGGACCATACTGCAGCATGGGCAACTACTTTGAGAAAGGAAAATTTTAATTAAAAAAGGCACATTCCAGACTCTTTGATACAATGTAAAGTGGAAAATTATTCAAACAGCTGAAGGTTTGGGATGACGACATTAAATTGGGCAAAATGCTGACAGGTAAATTGGCCAAACCATGCAAAACTCTTTGGAAAGTTTCACTTTGCTAGGTGCTTAGCACTGTTTCAAGTTCCAAAAAGAACTCCAATGGTTGGGACTAGCCAACTTATGTACAATTTTCCTGCAGTGGTAATTAAAGTTACCGTCGCAATGTACACAATAAAAGACTGAAGGGTAAATGCATATCCTTTAGTGAAGTTTTGACACCATTTTAGTGAGAATTAGTTGGTTCTTGTTTAATTTTGTTTGATGTTACAAAATTATTTTAGCGAACTGAACTTCAGTATTCTCATTTAAAGTTTAAACCCAGCCATACTACTCTTTAGCACAAGCTAAAACACACAGAGATGTATGCCAAGCTTTATATAAATAGTAGTCCTCTTAATTCTTTGTAGTGTATATGTAATGATCAGGCCTTCTGATTTATACTGATCTACAAATTCAGGTCACTGGGATGGAAATTCACCAACAAGCATCCATGAAAAACAATTTACACATGCTACAGAAATCCCCACACACAAATGACGAAAATAATACTTTGCTGTGGTTTTATACGATTGCATTGCAATGGATTTTTGCATCAAATCACTATTTGATGTTGGCAGATCTACTTATTAAACAGGGTGAGATTTGTTTGATTTTATACATGCAGAATTTTTTTTGCTCACATGATGAAAATGTTAGCACGCTAGGTTTTACTGCTGAGCCCTAAACCAACTATTTTAAAATAATGGTCTGTTCAAATACGAATTAGGAGCAGGAGTAGGCCACTCGGCCCCTTGAGCCTGCTCTGCCAAATCATGGCTCATCTGATTGTAACCTCAACTCCACATTCCCACCTACCCCGATAACCTTTCACCCCCTTGCTTATCAAGAAACTATCTACCTCTGCCTTAAAATATTCAAAGACTCTGCTTCCACTGCCTTTTGAGGAAGAGTGTTCCAAAGACTCACGAACCTCTGAGAAAACATTTCTCCTCATCGGTCTTAAATGGGCGACCCCTTATTTATAAACAGTGACCCCTAGTTCTAGATTCTTCCACAAGAGGAACATCCTTTCCACATTCACCCTGTCAAGACCCCTCAGGATCTTATATGTTTTAAACAAGTCGCCTCTTACTCTTCTAAACTCCAGCGGATACAAGCCTAGCCTGTCACACCTTTCCTCGTAAGACAATTCGCCCATTCCAGGTATTAGTTTAGTAAACCTTCTCTGAACTGCTTCCAATACATTTACATCCTTCCTTAAATAAGGAGATCAATACTGCACACAATACTCCAGATGTTGTTTCACCAATGCCCTGTATAATTGTAGCATAACCTCCCTACTTTTGTATTCAATTCCCCTCACAATAAACAATAACATTCTATTAGCTTTCCTAATTACTTGCTGTACCTTGCATACTAACCATTTGCAATTCATGACGAGGACATCCAGATCCCTCTGCATCTCATTTTCACATTTTTCCACATCATACTCCATTTGCCAGATCTTTACCCACTCACTTAACTTATCTATATCCCTTTGTAGCCTCCTTATGTCCTCTTCACAACTTACTTTCCTACCTATCTTTGTGTCATCAGCAAATTTAGCAACCATACCTTTGGTCCCTTCATCCTCGTCATTCACAGAAATTGTAAAAAATTGAGGCCCCAGCACTGAATCCTGTGGTACACCATTCGTTACATCTTGCCAACCAGAAAATTATGCCTATTCTCTGTTTCCTGTTAGGTAGCCAATCTTCAATCCATATCAAAACGTTACCTCCAACACCATGAGCGTTTATTTTCTGCATTAACCTTTGATGTGGCACCTTATCAAATGCCTTCGGGAAATACACATTGTAGGACACGAGAAAGGGCCTTTCTAGTGACAGCGTATTTCCTACATTCATTTCCCTTTTAAAGTGGACTGACGCCATTTATAAATTCTTGAGACAACCATTGTTTTCATTCGTTGCATAATTGTCAAAGACCATTTTGTATTGAAGCATTCGCTAAGTGATTTTGTCTAATGACGAAAAGACTGCAAATTTCAAAAACACTGGGTAAATAATTTATTTGGAGATGCAGGAGATCACCACTATTTATTCAAATATATTGGTGAAGTCAAACTGTGCAGTTATAAGCAGCTAAGCTAGCAAACATGAAAAAAAATGTTAAAATGTACATTTGGAATAACCTGTCATGTCCATGTCCAGTGAACCAGGAATAGTTTAGAGCTAGACTATATGTGATTAGACTGCAAAATATTAATGGCAGACAAGCCACTGATAGATAAACACAAGGGAGAAAGGAAGAGAGAGATAAGTTGATGGGGTTAGAGGAAGGGTGGGAGAAGGCTCGAGTAGGGCATAAACACTGGCATGGACCTGTTGGGCTGAATAACCGGTTTCTGTGCTGTAAATACTATAAAGACTATAAGGAACATTGCTGGGAGATAAAAATTTTAAAAAGATGAATGAAACATGTGCCGATCCAGATATCTTTCACTGTGGAACCTGATATTCTGTGCATCACAAACAACTTGCATATTGGGGGACGGAATTCCTTCCCAATAATATAGGGCTCCCATACATAGATAGGCAAACACTTCACAACATCCTGCAATTGAGGAAATCTTGAGTGCTGAAAACTATTAATGTTGTTACCTGCTGGCTTTCTTTCCTTCCTGTGTTAATAACATTACATATTTTGATTAGCAGCTACAGAAACTGTTACATTGTGCTTTGTCCAATATCAGAAATTTGGAAAAATCTTGGGGTAGAAATTCTGCTTCCGCTTTCGTCAGTCTATGATTTTCACTCTATTAAATAAATGGGTAGAAAACCATGGACTGGCAAGTGCAGAAGAGGAATTCCTACTGTGCTTAACATATTTAAGGCAGCTCTACTGTTAATTGCTCAGATGCTCCCAAGCAGGTTGATGGAAATTAATTCAAATTTGTAGCAAGAAGCACACAAATCTTAGTGATGGCCTCTTGTTTGAAACTCTTGACACAATGCTCTACAGACCGCACAAAATAATTAATTAAACAATTCTGAATTTTTCCAGTTCTGATGAAAGATAATCCACCTGAAATGTTAACTTTGCTTTTCTCTCCACAGATAGGCCAGACCTGCTGAGTATTTCCAGAATTTTTTGTTACTTATTTCAGATTTCCAGCACCTTTAGTGTTTTGCTTTTGTACAAAATAATTTATTGCTGACTGATATAATCTCCTGTCCAATATGTAGATCTTCTCACTCATGAGAATTTATGTTTCATTGGATCTAAATATTGGAAATCCTTTCCTCATAGTTGGTAACCAATTACATCTAAATTAAAAAATAAATTATTTCATAACAATCAGCATAATTTTAATAGATGTAAAATCACGAGGAGCCCAATGAACGCTCTGGCCGAATTACCAATATGCATTCCCACCATGTAAAGGATACAAATTGTCGGGTAGCCTAGTGGTTATGGTGATGGACTAGCAATCCAGAGATTGAGAGCTCAAACAGCACCATGGCAAATTGGGAAATAGAATGCATTAAATCTGGTGACTTGTGGACTTGCCTCAGATCAAAAAGTATGTAAGCTCGTCATAAAAGTTCAACTGGTTCACTGATGTTGTTCAGGGAAGGGAACCTACCTGCTCTGGCCTACGTGACTAGTCCCAAACTACACAGTTGACTCTTAATATCCTTAGAGAAACTGAGGCTGGGCAATAAATATGGTCTTGCCAGCATCAGCTGCATTCCGAGAACAAACGTATATAAAAAGTTCCGCACTAGTAATATAAATTCATCAAGTTTGCCCTATATAGAGTTCACTAATTCACTTAACCTAAACTTAAACTGACTCAGTGGTGTTTTTATTGGTTATTTACTCAAAATGAGACGTTTTTGCCTCTCTTACTCTGGATAATTGGGATTCTCTGTTTTTAGATTACTCATTGATGAGTCTCAGTTATCCCTGCTATCGAGTTAAGTTTGTATGAGCTTGTCCAGGAGAATGAACAGAAACAGTTTTGAGAATTAATTTATTTAGTGGATCTATCTTGTATCTCAACTGGAAGCTTCTTCTACCTCCAATAAGTGACAGAACTTTTAAACTTTTAACAATGAAGCAATTTATTTTGCAATAGATGAACAAGCAAATAAATAATAGGGCAATTTCAACTGTAAATATTTTAGTGTCTCGTGAAAGAAAATTAACAAATGTTCCTAATCTTTCTATTAAATACTTCAATTTTATACACACAATGATTCATTTCTTAGATTTTGTTGTACTACTGTGGGAGCTACACTGGCCTGAGTAACTCTTGAAGGTTCCAAACAATTCTCTGATTTCAATAATTCAACTTGCTTAAATAAAACATTTGTCGGGGCTCCATGGATCTAAATAACTGACAACTAAATTCAAATCCATAACTTGAAGCAATCACACAGCACTGTTTACTTTTGCATTATGTGGCTTAGTATGTCTCAAACCTGTAATCTTAGAGATAGCTCACAGACAGCAATATTTTTATCAATCTCGGGTAGGGAGATAAAATTAACTGCAGGTGGCTTTTAAATTTTTTATGTATTGTGGCTTGATTAAAAGGGAATGTTATCAATCCAAAACTAGACAAAAATACAGCTCTTTGTCAGAAAGCTATTGGTTACTTTGCCTGGTTCCACAAATTATTTTCATAACAATGTACCATTTAAAGGGTGCAAAATTGGATAGCCCCAAAATCAGGTGCAGGAACCATGATGTGTGATTAACCTGTGCCTGTTTGAAGTAATGCAGGCAGCTTGGAAACTTCTTGCTGCTGTTAATTTTAATGATTGTGGCTCGGTGCTGAAAGCACTGTTGAGTAGCTGCACGCCTCGGCAGGGGGACTAAGTTCATGCGAGGCTAGTTACTGCTTAAAGCTAGCTCACATTACTTAAAGCCAGCCGGCACCTTTTCAAGGCAAGGTGCATTTTGGCTGTAGCAGGAGCTAGAAGTTATGAAAGAGGAGCTGGAGCCCAGGAAGAACCTTGAAAAATGGCACAACAGGCCCCAAGTGTCTCTGATGCTGCACTGGAGGCTTTAGTGCAGGAGGAGACTTCAGGGGACCAGGCAGCCTTCCAGGCAGCGACTAAATATGCAATGGGAGCAGGTAGCCATCGCAGTTAATGTCAGCAGTGTAGCCCCGACAACCTGGATGCAGTACCGCAAAAAATTAAAGGACCTTGCAGGAGTGGTCAAGGTCAGTGAATGCATCTTCATGTCATATCCTATCAACTGCACCACTAGTCTCTCACAATACTCCATTCACCACACCCCCTTCACTCATTGACTAACAATCTCCATCAATCCAGATTCATGCCTCACACTCACAGCCTCACCTCACCCTCACACACTTAGCACTGCTGCAAGTCGCACACATTTCACAGCTTGCATCCACTGGCAGCTATTCAAACGTGACAGGCACATCATGCAAACACATTGCACCTAAGTCACTGTTCCTCTCTTCACAGAACAAGGTGGCCTACAATCAGAGACAGTAGCACCTAACTGGCAGGGGATAGAGATGGCTGCATGCCCTCACCCCGATGTGGTGCTGGAAATCATTAGTGCAGCAACGACTAAAACCGTGGCCAAAGGTAGGGCTTAAACCATTGAGGATGACTGTATGCTCCCACCTAATCCACCTTCAGACACTCCATTCCCTCCCTGCCCCCCGCCATACACCAAACTCTTCTCATTTACAAGCTCCAGATGGTGTAACCATGCATCGCTTGCTTTCCCCCACAACCCTATATGTTTTCAGTTACCCAAGAATAGCTGCCTAGTCAGGTAGTGGTGCAGGAGGCTGAAGACCTCGAGGAGCAAGAGACTGACGAAGAAGAAACATCGTCACTTGATCTCATACTTGTAGCCACCAGCTCAGATGCTGGCACTGCATGAACTTTAGAGGACAGCTTAGAGGCTACACATGGTGAGTCAACTGGCATGAGTGGGCTGCAGCCAGACTGGGGAAGATGACAGTATGGATGCCAAATCCCTGAAGGGTGTGGTTGCACATGAGTCCTGCTGTAAAGGACTCAGATGAGGACTTTGATGGGGCAGCATATAGAAAAAGGCTGATGGGTCTGCACACAGAAATGCCTAGTGCCTTGGCAGGCCTGGAAATGTCAAGGAGCATGGAGGGGTCCAGCTCCAACTTGGCATTTTGCACAGAGCCCGGAGCCCATCCTTTCCGCTGTGGTGGTCAACTTTTTTAAAAATTTGTTGTTGGGATGTGAGTGTCAGGGTTCTGCCAGGGTCACTTAGCTCCTGACCTCATCACAGCATAATGGAAGATGACTGTGGTTGTTGGGGGCCAAATCATCTCAGCCCCAGGACACTATTGCAGGAGTTCCTCAGGGTAGTGTCCTAAGCCCAACCATCTTCAGCTGCTTCATCAATGACCTTCCCTCCATCATAAGGACAGACATGGGGGTGTTTACTGATGATTGCACAATATTCAGTACCATTTGCAACTCCTCAGATACTGAAGTAGTCCGTGTCCACATGCAGCAAACCTGGACAACATTCGGGCTTGGACTGATGAGTGACAAATAACATTCGTGCCACACAAGTGCAAGGCAATGACAATCTCCAATAAGAGAGAATTTAACAATCTCCCCATGACATTTAATAGCAGTACCATCACTGAATCCTCCACTATCAACTGGATCCTCCAGTATCAACATCCTGTCGGTTACCATTAACCAGAAACTGAACTGGAGCAGCCAGGTAAATACTGTGGCTACAAGAGCAGGGCAGAGACAGGAATTATGCAGCGGGTAGCCCACCTCCTGATTCCCCAAAGCCTGTCCACCATCTAAAAGGCCCAAGTCAGGATTCTGATGGAATACTCTCCACTTGCCTGGATGAGTGCGCCTTCAACAACACTCAGAAAGCTCGACACCATCCAAGACAAAGGAGCCCGCTTGATCAGTGTTCCATTCAGCACCTTAAATATTCACTTCCTCCACCACCGATGCACAGTGGCAGCAATGTCCCTCACCACGCCTTCGACAGAGCCTTCCAAACCTGCGATCTCTTCCACCTAGAAGGACAAGGACAGCAGACACATGGGAACACCACCACCTGCAAGTCACACACCATCCTGACTTGGAAATATATTGCCGTTCCTTCGCTGTTGCTGCACTGTGGGTGTAACTGCACCAGATAGACTACAGGGATTCAAGATGGCAGCTCACCAACATCTTCTCACGGGCAATTAGGGATGGGCAATAAATGCTGGCTTAGCCAGTAACACCTACATCCCATGAAAGAATAAAAAAACTGACAAAGCAGCATTTATTGCCCATCCCTAATTGCCCTTGAGGTAGTGATTTTTTTTCGATTTAAAAATTTTTTTTTTATTTTTATTTTTGGGATACAGCACTGAAACAGGCCCTTCGGCCCGAGTCTGTGTCGACCATCAACCACCCATTTATACTAACCCTACAGTAATCCCATATTCCCTACCACCTACCTACACTAGGGGCAATTTACAATGGCCAATTTACCTATCACCTGCAAGTCTTTGGCTGTGGGAGGAAACCGGAGCACCCGGCGAAAACCCACGCGGTCACAGGGAGAACTTGCAAACTCCGCAGTACCCAGAATCGAACCCGGGTCCCTGGAGCTGTGAGGCTGCGGTGCCAACCACTGCGCCGAGATGATTGCACATAAGCTGCTGCTGGGTATATTATAATTATAGCACTTGAAACGCCATAGCATCCAAGGCTACGGGCCAAGTGCTAGAAAATGGGATTAGAATAGATAGGTGCTTGATGGCCATTATGGACGTGATGGGCCGAAGCGCCTGTTTCTGTGATGTATAATTCTATGACCGTAAGTATTATCGCAAGATATAATGTCACGAATCTGAACCTCGTGTTGCTCAGTGTTAATGCAGATGCCTTGGAGATAAGACCCCTGTAAGTAAAATCCTGTTACTATGACCCAAAGTCTACTATTCTCATTTAATATCAACAGCACACCGACCAGTATAGTACATGATGGCAGCGATAAAAACAGTTTTTGTAGGGTAAAGACAGAAAATATCGAAAACATCAGGGAGAAGCATGGAGAAGTTGATACCCTTACTGGAGAGCTTTGAGTGAGCGGCGGGCCAAATTGGGCCGAGGAGTAGCCAAGATGGATTTGAAGATTCAACAGATACCATTCGATGTCAGGTCTAGCAGCACGACCAGACAGGGAACAGGCCAGTATTTTACTATACAACATGGCAGACAGTGCAGACAACATATTAACTAACCTGGAGATTGATGAAAAGGAAACCCCATACGGTGAAGTAATAAAAGCCATGGAAGGATACTTTAAAATCAGAAAGAATGTTATTGTGGAAAGGGCGAAATTCAACAAGCGCACTCAAAAAGATGGTGAAAGTATCGATTCACTCATTCATGATCTCTATAAAAGCTGAGGATTGCGACTATGGGACCTTGCGAGAAGAATTGATTCGGGACAGAATAGTAGTCAGGGTCATAGACGAAGCGCTGGCAGACAAGGCTATGTGAATGCAAAAAGCCATTCTGTTGAGCAGGCAGAGGTCCGAAAATTGAATCAACTATTAGTATGGGGGAATCGGGGGAGTTCAACCTCGAAAATTCAAGAATCAGTTGAAAAGACAGTGAATAATGGCACCAGAAAGGCTGAGAGGCAGAAAAGACATCTACCAGCAGCAACACTGAATTGCAGTAGGTGTAGCTGACAGCAGAACCAGTGGGGAAATTTTCCCAGCCCAGGAAGGGGTAACTTTCAGCAGGAAACAAACGTGGCAGACTATCAAAAAAAAAAAATTAAATAAAAGAGAAACAAACGATCAATATTCCCTTCCTTGCAGAAGTGCAAGAGAAAAGTGAGTAGGGAAAAATAAAACCAACTTCAAGTTAGATACAGGAGCAGCAGTTTCTGTCCTATCTGACAAAACACCATAGCTGAGGAATGAAAGGCTTAGGAAAACCAAGAAGAAACTATATTGCCCGGGAGGGATCAATTAAAGGTTGTAGGAGAAAGAAACAACACAGAAATAACACCATTCCGGAAACCCTATATATTATAAAGAACCAAGTCTGTTCACTACTCAGTAAGAAAGCTTGTTTAGCCTTACAGCTGATATGTAGGATGGAAGTGATCAAGGGAGAAGAGAAACAGCTCAGCGATTTTAAAGCGGAATTCTACAAATTATTTGAAGGTTTATTAAAAACCGAGTATCACATTACTCTCAGGCAGAACTGGCATGTTTGTTCACACCAAGAAACATCCCACACTCAC
The DNA here is from genome assembly GCF_036365525.1 of Heterodontus francisci. Lineage (NCBI taxonomy): Eukaryota > Metazoa > Chordata > Chondrichthyes > Heterodontiformes > Heterodontidae > Heterodontus > Heterodontus francisci. The sequence goes on along the minus strand of NC_090376.1, from coordinate 30,406,728 downwards.
TGCTGGAAAAGGTGAAGAAGGAAATTGATGCCATGTTAAACCAAGGAGTTATTTCCACAGTGACTAAACCCACTAGGTGGTGCTCTGAGATGGTTACATTAAGGAAACCAAACGGTTCCATTAGGATTTGTGGGGGCCTTATCCAACCCAATAAAGCTGTAGAGAGATTCACCCTATGGCATCAGTCAACAACAGCCATGCCAAATTGGGAAAAAGGTCCATTTTCGCCAAATTAGATGTAAATACCAGGTTCTGGCAGTTGCCTTTTGATGAGGAGTCAAAATTGCTAACTATCTTTATCACATCCTTTAGTATATTCTGTTTCAACAGATTTCCATTCATCAAGCAAACCCAGAAGAGCACAATGCAAGGGTAAGAGCGATATTACACAGATTACAAGAGGCAGGTCTCACATTAAATGAGAAGTGTGTATTCTCACAGTTGACAGTGAGGTGCCTTGCCAAATAATTTGATTGATCTGGCATCTAGACAGATCCACAGAAGACAAAGGCAATAAAGGATTTTCCAGAGCCAAAGAATATAATAGGTTTACAGCGATTCATAGATATGGTTAATCAGGTAGGGAAATTCCTACCAAATCCAGCCACTATTAACGAGCTTCCATGACAACTGCTAAAGAGCAGCAATGCCTGGTGCTGGGGAGACTGCCAAAAATTTTTTTTCCAGAAGATCAAGGAAACGTTAACTTCATCAGAAGTTTTGGCACATTATGACCCAGAGCTACTGACCATTATTGCAGCAGACGCTTCGTTAACAGGATTAAGTATAGTTCTGTTCTAGATTCAAAAAGATGGATGACGCAGGCCTGTGTACTTTGTCTCTTGTTCGTTGTCAGAGGCAGAACTAAGGTACGCAGTGATTGAAAAGGAAGCACTGGCAGCAACATGGGCGTGCAAAAAATTTTTGGACTACGTACTGGGTCTCAAAGTCGAGACTGAAACTGACCACAAACCACTAGTGACGTTGCTCAATTCAAAGGGGTTAGCAAATTTACCCCCAAGGGTACAGAGCTTGTGACCATGTCTAATGAGATATGACACAACCACTGAATATGTCCCAGGGAAACATCAGATGACAGCTGACACATTATCAAGAGCATCAATTGCTATACCTGAAGTGGGAGATGTCTCATTCCTGGAGGAAGTAGAAGTCTTTGCTTTAACTCTAAGCAGAGATTTGCTGGCAACTGCTCAAAGATTACGCCAAATTAGAAACCTACAGAAAGACGATGAAGTCTGCTAACAAGTAAGACAGTTTTGCCAAGAAGGTTGGCCAGAATATATGCTTAATAACCCAGATTAAGAAAGTATCATAAGCAACAAAGCCATTTTATTATTGTGGATGACCTACTAGTCTATGACGAAAGACTAGTTATTCCAAGGGCTTTAAAGTCAGACCTCCTAGAAAAACTACACCAAGGAATCACCGAGTGTAGAAGAGCAAGAGCGAGAAACTTGGTGTGGTGGCCGGGGGTTTCCAAGGAGATCGAAGACATGATTCGCAGGAGTATAACGTGCGCTACTACCAGACAAGACTCTAGAGGGCCACTGATGTCGTCTTTGTTTCCGTCCAGGCCATGGGAGTGCCTTGGAATGGACCTGTTTGAACGTAAAGGGAAGATTTTCCTTATTGTCATTGACTATTATTCCAGATGGGTTGAAGTCAAACCAATACATGACAAGAGTTCTGAAGCTGTAATCAAATCCTTATCAGAAAATTTCGCCACACATGGCACTCCTTCCTGATCTAGTGATCTTTGATAATGGTCCACAATTCATGAATGAAGCCTTCAAAGATTTCGCAGAAACACATGGGGTTGCCCATGTTACAAGTTCACTGAGGTATGCCTAAGGCAATGGAGAAGCGGAGAGAGGCGTTTGAACCATGAAAACGTTACTGAATATGAATGAGGATTTTCAGCTGGCACGATTAAACTATCGATCAACTTCACTCCAGAACGGGTTGGCCGCATGTGAGTTGCTAATGGGTCGGAGATTGAGGATACAACTACCCACACTCCCAAGAACCCTTCTGTCATGAATTGGTGCAGAAGACTGGGAAAGGGGGAGGGTGAGAAAAGAGAGAGAGGATGTAGTATATTGTGCATAAGCTGTTGCTGGGTAGATTATGTATACAGACTTTAAGCATCATCAGAGGATGTGACGTCAGGAGTCTGAACCTCATGTTGCTCAGTGTTAGAGATAAGACCCATGTAAATAAACTCCTGTTACTTTGACCCAAAGTCTACTATCCTCATTTAATATTAACAGCACACTGACTAGTATAGTACAATGATGAACCATGTTCTTGAGCCGCTGCAGTCCATGTGGTGTAGGTACACCCACAGTGCTGTTAAGAAGGGAGCTCCAGGATTTTAATCTAGCGGCAGTGAAATCAATATATTTCCAAGTCAGGATGCTGCGTGGATTGGAGGGGAACTTACAAGTGGTGCTGTGCCCATGTGTCTGCTGTCCTTGTCCTTCTAGGTGATAGAGATCACAGGTTTGGAAGGTGCATCGAAGGAACCTTGGCAAGTTGCTGCAGTGCATCTTGTAGATGGTACACACTGCTGTCAATGTGCACTGGTGGTAGAGGAAGTGAACATATCAGGTGGTGGATGGGCTGCTGATCATGTGGGCTGGATGGTGTTGAGCTTCTTGCGTGTTGCTGGAGGCGCGCTCATCTAGACAAGTGAAGAGTATTCCATCAAATTCCTGACTCGGGCTTTATAGATGGCAGACAGGCTTTGGGGAGTCAGGTGGTGAGTTACTCATTGCAGAATTCGCAGCCTCTAACCTGCTCTTGTAGCCACAGTATTTATGTGGCTAATCCAGTTAAGTTTCTGGACAATGGTAAGCCCCAGGATGTTGACAGTGGGGGATTCAGTGATGGCAATACTGTTGAATGTCAAGGGAAGATAGTTAGTTTCTCTCTTGTTGGAGAACATCATTGCATGACACTTGCGTGGCACGAATGTTACTTGCCGCTCATCAGCCCAAGCCTGAATGTCGTCCAGGTCTTGCTGCATATGGACATGGACTGCTTAGTATCTGAGGAGTTGCGAATGGTACTGAACACTGCAATCATCAGCAAACATCCCACTTCTGACCTTATGCTGGAAAGGTGGTCTTTGATGAAGCAACTGAAGGTGGTTGGGCCTAGGACATTACCCTGAGGAACTCCTGCAGCGATGTCCCGGGGCTGAGATGATTGGCTTCCAACAACCATAAACATCTTCCTTTGCGCTGGTATGACTCCAACCAATGGAGAATTCTACCCCTCACCCCCAATTCCCACTGACTTCAATTTTGCTAGGGTTCCCTGACACCACACTCAAATGCTGCCTTGATGTCAAGGGCAGTATTCTCACCTCACCTCTTGAATTAAGCTCTTTTGTCCATGTTTGGATCAAGGCTATGTGAAAAAACTACGAGGGAACTTGTGAACCCGTCCACGATGCAGCGTCTGATGATCAATGTCACAGCTTCTGTTGGAGCACAAGCAGAAGCCACTGAACATCTGAATGCTACAGTGGATGCTCAGACTGTAATGAAATCTCAGTTTGCTGCCATCTTGACTGCAGATACCAGTGTTCAAAGGAGTTTTCAGGGTCTCACAGTAGTCCAGCAATTTGTGCTCTTGCAGATTACAGGGATTTCTGAGGCCCCTTCCCGGGAAAGTGTCAGTGGCAACATGGAGCATGAACCTGCTGTTCTCTCTCAGGATGACGTATTCATGCTCCCATCACTGATACTCCGCCAGTGCCCTTACTGTTGCATCTTAGCCAGCCAACCCAGACTGCAACTGCCCGAGCCAAGGTGGCGCAGTCCAAAGCCTTCTAGGCCGAGAGCTGCTCCAGGACGCCCTGCAAGGCCAGCTGCAATCTCGTCCACTGAAAGTTAGCAGCCTTCCACCAGCCATGCTGCAGCCACTGGTGTAGCACTGCGTAGGAGTGCTAGACCAGGCACAGACAGCCACAAGATAGGCACTAAGTGAATGCACAAGGGTGTATAGTTGAGTATTGTAGGAAATGCTGGATGTTTTATTGGATGAAGTTGGTCTGGAATGGCTGTTTTGTGCTGTCCTTTATTCAGAATTGTGGCCAAGGGGACTCGCTGTTAGTCCATAATAGAGGGGCAGTAAGGTGTGGGACTGTGTCCATTGGGGATCTGGGGTTGCATTCGTGGGAACCAAAGTTGAAAGATGTGCTCATGGGCAGCTCATCTGGAACGTGGATGTGCCAGCTGCCTCCTCATTTCCTCCGCCTTCTGAGGTGCTCGCCAAATCCCTTGTGGCAAGAGCTGTGCCCTCATGATGTTCATGTTGTGGAGGATGCAACAGGCCGCCACTAAGCGAGTACTGGAGGGCTCCTCCACAGCGGTCAAGGCAGCTGAATAATTGCTTCAGCACCTCAATTGTCTTCTCAATGATGTTTAAAACCACCATACAAGTTATTAAGGGGTAGATGCTGAGAAAACATTTCCCCTAGTTGGGGAATCTAGATCACGGGGTCACAATCTCAGATTATGGGGTTGGCCATTTAGGACTGAGATGAGGAGAAATTTCTTCAAAGCGTTGCGAATCTTTGCAATTATCTAACCCGGAAGGCTGTGGATGCTCAGTTGTTGAGTATGCTCAAGACAAGAGGTCAAACGATTTTTGGAAATTAAGGGATATACGGATTGTGTGGGAAGGCGGAGTTGCGATTGAAGATCAGTGGTGATCTTGTTGAATGGCAGAGCAGGCTTGAAGGGCCAAATGGCCTACTCCAACTCCTATTTCTTATATTTCTTATGTTCCTCGTGGCAGAATGGCTCTCTTTACATCAATGCTGGTTAGGTAGCTAGGTTGCGCAGGGGAGTCATCAGCTAGTTGTAGAGCAGAAACCCTCTGGTTTGACTTGGTGGCAGAAAGATTGCCGGACAGTGGACTGGTGCAGAATGAATGCATCAGACTGCGGCCAGGATAACAGGCATTCACCAACATGATGTAGTTGCACAACAACTGCACAGTTAGCAACTGGTATGGTACATCTCATCATTGACATGCAGTGCCCACAAAACCGCGGGTACATTCGATGACACCCTGCACCACAGGAAAGCCCGCTCACTTAGAAAAGCAACGTGCATGTTCCGTTTGCTTCTCTCTATTCAGAAATAAGACAACTAAGTCCCCTCTCCTGGCATAAAGAGCCTCTGCCATCTCTCTGATACAGAAATGGAAGGTGACCTGCGAGATGTTGGATATGGCACCTGTTCCAACCTGGAAGGATCTGAACACGAAGAAATTGAGGGTCACGGTCACCAGTAGTGCTGTCCTCACCCTGCTGAGACTACCGGGCTGGTTCCAAAGGGGGCAGTGTTCCTTCATGAATTGCAGATGCCGAACACACTGCTCCTGACTTAGGTGGAGTCAACAGAAGTATTCCCAAAACTTAGGTGAATAAGGCCTCCAGCTGAGAGTCCTTTCCCCCTCCTCCTCCCTCAGCAAGCCATTTGTCCTCTTATTTGCTGCCTCTGCACTATCTACTCTCATGAGGGACTGCGACTAAAGGCTCCAATACTGGGAGCAAGTGGTGTGCTCACAGTCCTTGAAGGCACTAGCAATGCCTTCCCCATGTGCAACACCACTCCCTGTAGACTTTACTAACTATAGGTAACTCCTCAAAACATCCAGCACTTCCACAAATTCAAAGAGTCAGTAGAAAGTAATCAGCAACTAACCTGCAAGTTGTTGATGATCCCTTTAAATATGGTTGGTTTGGGGGGGGGGGGGGGGACAGGGCGGGGTCCTTCATGTTTCTGAATGCATATTTAAAAGGCGGCATTAACTTGAGCCCAAGGTCCAAAATGGTAGTGCTAGAGTCAAATCAGCTTTAAATGCTGACTGATTATTTTAATCTGTTTACCCAGCATACTTCTGGCACCCTCACTAAGATTGCGTACAGTTCAGTCCACTCCAGAAGCGAGCAAAAGCGACTTGAACACCATGTTGGTACTAAAACATCGTCCACAGCTCTGAAGCTACTGGTGCTACAGACCCTAATTTTGCAGCCAAAAGCATTTTGTGCAATTTTTAGCAGAAGTTTCTTTTAATGAAGTAAGGAATGTCCATCAAAGCTTTCAGACTTGAATCTTCAAACTGCAGTCATGCTTATGTTTTAAAAGTAGGACACATGGGTTAACAAATGAGGATTCTGCAGCTTCCATGCACGAAGATAGCATTTGGGCAAAGGTTTCCGTTTAAACAGCTGCCTCGTCTGGTATTTCATAAACAAATGATGAAGAAAACCTGGCTTCTGTGAGAGCAATTCCTTCATCAATCACTAAGATTTTCAACTTTAGAGCTTGAAACTTCTCTTTATGGTGATCTTGAAAGTGTTTTCTTGCAGCTTGCCTCAGCAATTACTTCACTGTTGGGACTCTTGGCAAGTTGTGCTTCATGAATCATAATATTGCTGAAGCCTGTTACTGAGGTATAAAATGCACTAGAATGTCTCTTTTATAATTGCTACTGAGCAGTAACGATGATCTATTTAATCACAATTTAAGAGCTATTTAGGAAGACTAGCAAGATTTTAGAAACAGTAAAAGACAGCATTAATGATGTATGATATCAAGCTGAATTAGCACCAAACTATAATGAGGATTAGCATCACTTGGAATCCAGTAAAGCCTAATATATATTTTATGCAGCCAGCGTAACCATTTTCTCCTATAGTGGAAAAAATGGAAAAAGAAACATTGCAGATAAAATAATTAGCACTACAGCATATTTACAACAAATCAATCCTGAGAGCTTGCTATATTATGGACACTATAGAAAGAAACGTGAATTCATTTTGACTATAGCTGCCTGCGATGAATACTTGAGTTCGAGACGTGAGAATTCAATAAGATATTTAATAAAATAGCTGTGGTCATAGAGCGGTTAATCTTGTATGGAAGCAACTTGAGTCTCCATTAATGATAATGAAAAGTGCCCAAATTCTGGTCTTAGGGTTAGGGTACTGCGATACACTAGGTACAAGAATGAATACAAGTACTTTACAAAGCTGTGTAATGAAGTCATTTCTCGCACAAGGCTTTGCCCTGACAAAATTCCGACAATTGATCTGGATGGTAAATAATAGGTGTGTATAATGGAGGGTCCACTGTACATGTGTGGATTCCTACACTGAATATGTAGTAATATACTGCCCATCAAACCATACACTACACAGTAAATCCTTGAAATGAAACAATATAAAGCTGGGAACCCAGTTCACTGAAGCAGTGACAGACATGATACCACATAACTGGGGAGGCGGTGGCATAATGGTATTGTCACTTGATTAATAACCCAGAGACCCAGGGTATTGCTCTGGGGACATGGGTTCAAATCCCACCACAGCAGAAGGTGGAATTTGAATTCAATTAATAAATCTGGAATTAAAAGCTTGTCTAATGATGGCCATGAAACCATTGTTGTAAAAACCCAAACGGTTCACTAATGTCCTTTAGGGAAGGAAATCTGCTGTCCTTACCTGGTCTGGCCTACATGTGACTTTAGACCCACAGCAATGTGGTTGACACTTAGTTGCCCTCTGAAATGGCCCAGCAAGCCACTCAGTTGTACCTAACCACTACAAAGTCAATAAAAAGGAATGAAACTGGACGGACCACCCGGCATCGACCTAGGCACCGGAAATGACAATGGCAAGCCCAGCCCTGTCGACCCTGCAAAGTCCTCCTTATTAACGCCTGGGGGCTTGTGCCAAAGTTGGGAGAGCTGTCCCACAGACTAGTCAAGCAACAGCCTGACATAGTCACACTCACGGAATCATACCTAACAGACAATGTCCCAGACTCTGTCATCACCATCCCCGGGTATGTCCTGTCCCACCGGCAGGACAGACCCAGCAGAGGTGGTGGCACAGTGGTAAACAGTAGGGAGGGAGTTGCCCTGGGATTCCTCAACATTGACTCTGGACCCCATGAAGTCTCATGGCATCAGGTCAAACATGGACAAGGAAACCTCCTACTGATTACCACCTACCGTCCTCCCTCAGCTGATGAGTCAGTACTCCTCCATGTTGAACAGCACTTGGAGGAAGCTCTGAGGGTGGCGAGGGCACAGAATGTACTCTGGGTGGGGGACATCAATATCCATCATCAAGAGTGGCTCGGCAGCAGCACTACTGACCGAGCAGGCAGAGTCCTAAAGGACATATCTGCTAGACTGGGTATGCGGCAGGTGGTGAGGGAACCAACAAGAGGGGAAAACATACTTGACCTTGTCATCCTCAATCTGCCTGCCGCAGATGCATCTGTCCATGACAGTATTGCTAGGAGTGACCACCGCACAGTCATTGTGGAGACGAATTCCTGCCTTCACATTGAGGATACCCTCCTTCGTGTTGTGTGGCACTACCACCGTGCTAAATGGGATAGATTTCGAACTGATCTAGCAATGCAAAACTGGGCATCCATGAGGCGCTGTGGGCCAACAGCAGCAGAATTGTACTCAATCACAATCTGTAACCTCATGGCCCGGCATATCCCCAACTCGACCACTACCATCAAACCAGGAGACCAACCCTGGTTCAATGAAGTGTGCAGGAGGGCATGCCGGGAACAGCACCAGGCATACCTCAAAATTAGGTGTCAACCTGGTGAAGCTACAACACAGGACTATCTGCGTGCCAAACTGCATAAGCAGAATGCAATAAACAAGAGCTAAGCGATCCTATAACCAACGGATCAGATCTAAGCTCTGCAGTCCTGCCACATCCAGCCGTGAATGGTGGTGGACAATTAAACAACTAACTGGAGGACGTGGATGCACAAATATCCCCATCCTCAATGATGGGGGAGCCCAGCACATCAGTGCCTCCTCCTGAAGTCCCCAGCATCACAGATGCCAGACTTCAGCCAATTTGATTCACTCTGCGTGATATCAAGAAATGACTGAAGGCACTGGATACTGCAAAGGCTATGGGTCCTGACAAAATTCCGGCAATAGTACTGAAGACCTGTACTCCAGAACTTGCCACGCCCCTAGCCAAGCTGTTCCAGTACAGCTACAACACTGGCATCTACCCTGCAATGTGGAAAATTGCCCAGTTATGTCCTGTACACAAAAAGCAGGGCAAGTACAGCCCGGCCAATTACCGCCCCATCAGCCTACTCTCAATCATCAGTAAAGTGATGGAAGGTATCATCAACAGTACCATCAAGCGGCACTTGCTTAGCAATAACCTGCTCAGTGATGCTCAGTTTCGGTTCCGCCAGGGCCACTCAGCTCCTGACCTCATTACAGCCTTGGTTCAAACATGGACAAAAGAGCTAAACTCAAGAGGTGAGATGAGAGTGACTGCCCTTGACATCAAGGCAGCATTTGACCGAGTATTGCATCAAGGAGCCCTAGCAAAACTGAGGTCAATGGGAATCAGGGAGAAAACCCTCCGCTGGTTGGAGTCATACCTAGCACAAAGGAAGATGGTTGTGGTTGATGGAGGTCAATCATCTGAGCTCCAGGACATCACTGCAGGAGGTCCTCAGGGTAGTGTCCTAGGCCCAGCCATCTTTAGCTGCTTCATCAATGACCTTCCTTCAATCATAAGGACAGAAGTGGGGATGTTCGCTGATGATTGCACAATGTTCAGCACCATTCGTGACTCCTCAGATACTGAAGCAGTCCGTGTAGAAATGCAGCAAGACCTGGACAATATCCAGGCTTGGGCTGATAAGTGGCAAGTAACATTCGCACCACATAAGTGCCAGGCAATGACCATCTCCAACAAGAGAGAATTTAACCATCTCCCCTTGACATTCAATGGCATTACCATCGCTGAATCCCCTACTATCAACATCCTAGGGGCTACCATTGACCAGAAACTGAACTGGAGTAGCCATATAAATTCCGTGACAACAGCAGCAGGTCAGAGGCTAGGAATCCTGCGGCAAGTAACTCACCTCCTGACTCCCCAAAGCCTGTCCACCATCTACAAGGCACAAGTCAGGAGTGTGATGGAATACTCGCCACTTGCCTGGATGGGTGCAGCTCCAACACTCAAGAAGCTCGACACCATCCAGGACAAAGCAGCCCGCTTGATTGGCACCCCATCCACAAACATTCACTCCCTCCACCACCGACACACAGTGGCAGCAGTGTGTACCATCTACAAGATGCACTGCAGCAACGCACCAAGGCTCCTTGGACAGCACCTTCAAAACCCGTGACCTCTACCAACTAGAAGGACAAGGGCAGCAGATGCATGGGGACACCACCATCTGCAAGTTCCCCTCCAAGTCACACACCATCCTGATTTGGAACTATATCGCTGTTCCTTTTCGGTCGCTGGATCAAAATCCTGGAACTCCCTTCCTAACAGCACTGTGGGTATACCTACCCCACATGGAGCAGCGGTTCAAGAAGGCAGCTGACCACCACCTTCTCAAGGGCAATTAGGGATGGGCAATAAATGCTGGCCTGGCCAGCGACGCCCACATCCCATGAATGAATAAAAAAAAGTGACCAGCAGATACTTCTCTGATCATAAATGGATGGAAACAGAAAAAACTGTTCAAGATCTCATGTCTGTGACAATGTGATTTCTTATGAATTTTATTCGTATAGGTGTTCCCTTATAACTGCCATTATTCTCAATTTTACACATATTATGGTAGCAGTTGCAAACCTTTTATCTCTTCACTTTCAATAAAGCAAATAAAAAAATAAGCTGAGTCCACAAAACCTTTTCTTTCATTTGCCAGGGTCTCTGATTTATACTGACACTCACCATCTACACTCGTGATGAACATTGATCTCTTGGCTAAAGTGCTGGACAGGGAGCTGGTGCCATGGAACCAGATGTCATGAGTTGTAGCCTTCAGTGAGGGGGGCAAAAATTCTGAACATTGCAAACATTTATAAAACAACTTCATGAAATTTATATGAGAACGTTATGTACTATAAGCAAGCCTGTTCCATGTAAGGTTGTGCTTCTCACTTTACCTTGCCAAACATTATTCTCTGAATTATTTCCAACAGTTGTTTGCAATCTGTTTGCGAAGTCAAGGTTGTCAGCCCCATCTTATGAAATCTGCCTCGGTCAAACAGATGGCTTATATTTTCGAAAAGACTCCAGATGTGCTGTGCATAAAAAAAAAACTGCTAAACTCCTAAGGTTACCTTATTAAGTACTTAAAAGCTGATGGGTTATTTATGCCAGTAGTATATTTTATTTGGAAACATTGGGAATATTTTCTTCTGTGAGCACTTCTATTGGGCGGGAAGCAAGCAGTCTAAGTGTTTGAAGACCCAAACCATTTACATGCCACACCACATTTAAGTATAAATTGGTGCACACTCTGTCGATTGGTGGTTAAAATTGCATCAGGGTCCTACTGATGTCATAGGATCTGATCTTCACATTTGTTTTATTAATATTGCATTTATTCTGTATCATGTGGCGGAGATGGTGATCTGAGTGCCACAAGTTTGGCGATCAAAATCCTTCAAGTGTCTTTGCATGTCCTGGTGTGTAAGACAATGCTCATTGTGATGAGCTATAAACATTGGGCTGATTTCCCTCTACTTCACACTGGGAGGATGCTTATTTCCCAGGTGCAAAAGAGAGGAAAATGGTGTGGAGCTCTATTACGCTAAGTCTCCACCCCTTTTGCAATGTCCTCATAACATTAATGTTTCCATTGAGGGCTGGTCAACTGCTTGCAACCTTCTGTTGCTGCCTGGCTAAACACATGGATCAACTGGTGTCTGGTAAAGAGACAGTGTCAGGGGGGTGCACAGTGTCAGAGGTGTGCGTCTGCACGTTGAGAACACCTGAGTGTTTGGAATACATGAGGTGTGATATAGCGTGCCCATGTAATGGATAGTGAAGGATATGATACAGGGAGAAAATTGCTAAGAGCACTAGGAAAGGACTATTGACTGTTATTGAGAGAGATAGAAAAATGAAGAGGTTCTTGCTTCTTCTTGCTCTCGTCAGGTCTTCATTGAACTCAGGCCCCAGAGGGTGATGCTCCTGGAGCTGATAAACTCTACCATCTCTCCAGGTTTTCTGTATTATTCGTCTTTTCAATCTTCCTGCTACTAGTGGGCAAAAGGACATCCCTACTAGCCCTCACCGCTTCCACAATGACATTAAAAGGAGGCCTCAGAGGACCTGAGGGCTTGCTTCCAACTCATTGCTGCAGAAAAATTTGCACCAATCTCGCACAGCTTTAAGTGGGGCATTTTCACTTCAAATAGACATTTCGAAGCCCGCAGGAAATTACATCCAGCAAATGGGCAGGCTGCTTATTGCTGATGCATTCAGGTGGGAAGTTCACCTCAGACGTCAACGAGGCCCAGGAGTCAATAAGGCCAGCAGGAGTGTTTTGCACTCATCCTGCTCCCTATCAGGTGCCCTCCCTCCCCCAACACGAGAACTTGCTCCTGATTAAAATCGACCCCTTTGTCAGAGTCTTTTCTACATTCCTCAGCTCTGCTGTTCTGCGAATTTAACCCCATTGGGCTATTTTTTAACTTAATAGCAGCACTTTCAAGAGAGTAAGACCAGGATGGATGGCCTCTACTTTAATGCCAGGAGTATTACAGGTAAAACGGATGAGTTGAGGGAAAGGATTGAATCGTGGAATTGTGATATAGTAGCCATCACGGAGACATGGTTGAGGGAGGGGCAGGATTGGCAGCTCAATATCCCAGGATATAGAATCTTCAGGCGAGACAGAGGAGGGGGTAAAAGACAGAGGAGGGGGCAAAAGACGGAGGGGGCATTGCAATATTAGTTAAGGAGAGTTGATATCTTGGAGAGGGCACCAAATGAAGCTTTATGGGTAGAGTTTAGGAATAAAAAAGGGACAGCCACATTGCTAGGTTTTTATTATAGACCCCCAGATAGTCAGCGGGAAATTGAGGAGCAAATATGTGTGCAATTCGCAGAGGTGTGTAAAAATAATAATAGGGTAATTATATTAGGTGATTTCAACTTTCCCAACATTAATTGGGATAGTCATCGAGCGAAGGGCTTAGATGGAGTGGAGTTCTTAAAATGTATACAGGAGAATGTTTTAGCTCAATATGTAGAGGATCCAACTAGGGTGGGTGCAGTGCTGGACCTACTTCTGGAGAATGAAGCCGGACAGGTGGTTGATGTGTTGGTGGGGGAGCATGTTGGTGATCACGACCACAACATGGTACAATTTAAGCTTGTTATGGAGAAAGAAATAGACAAGTTGCAAAAAAAAGGTTTTGGATTGGGGGAAGAGCAAATTTTCGTAAAATAAGGCAGGATCTGGCCAAGGTAGACTGGAAAGAGTTACTTGTCGAGAAATCTACAGAAGAGCAGTGGGGGACATTCAAAAAGGAAATGGGGAGGGTACAGGCCCAACATGTTCCCTCCAGGGTAACAGGTAGGAGCAACAAGCCCAGAGAACCATGGATGACCAGAAACATTCAGGGTACGATGAGAAGGAAAGGAGAGGCTTTTAGCAAATACAAGCAGAGCAAATCAACTGAAGCATTAGGGAGTACAGAAAGTGTAGGATGGAGCTTAAGAAAGCAATTAGGAGAGCAAAGAGGGGATATGAGAAAGCTCTGGCTGGTAAAAGTAGGGAAAATCCCAAGATATTCTATAAGTAAACCAATGGGAAGAGGATAACCAGGGAAAGAGTAGGACCCATTAGGGACTAAGGGGGAAATCTGTAGGTGGAGTCAGAGGACATTGGTAGGGTGTTGAATAAATACTTCACTTCTGTCTTCACCCAAGAGAATGAGGATGTAGATATGGAACTCAGAGGAGAGACCGTGAGGTTCTTGAGCAAACTGTCATAGGGAGTGACAAGGTATTGGAGGTTTTGGCAGACTTAAAAGTAGACAAATCTCCAGGTCTGGAAGATATGTGTCCCAGGATGCTGTGGGAGGCGAGGGTGGAGATTGCAGGGGATCTGACCCTAATTTTTAATTCCTCTCTGGACACGGGGGAGGTGCCAGAGGACTGGAGAACAGCTACTGTGGTCCCACTATTTAAGAAAGGTTGTAGAGATAAGCCAGGGAACTATAGACCAGTGAGTCTCATGTCAGTGGTAGGCAAACTGTTGAAGAAAATTCTGAGGGAGAGAATCTATCTCCACTTGGAGAGGCAAAATATGATTCGGAATAGTCAGCATGGCTTTGTCAGAGGGAGGTCATGCCTAACAAATTTGATTGAATTTTTTGAGCATGTGACCAGGTGTGTAGATGAGAGTAGTGCAGTTGATGTAGTTTACATGGATTTCAGCAAAGCCTTTGACAAGGTCCCACATGGGAGACTTATCAAGAAAGCAAATGCACATGGGATACAGGGTAACTTGATAAGGTGGATTCAAAATTGGCTTAGCTGTAGGAAACAGAGAGTGATGACAGACGGCTGTTTTAGTGACTGGAAGCCAGTGTCCAGTGGCGTACCACAGGGATCTGTGCTGGGTCCCCTATTGTTTGTCATTTATATAAACGACATAGATGACTATGTGCGGGGTAGGATCAGTAAGTTCGCGGATGACACAAAGATTGGCCGAGTGGTTAACAGTGAGGTGGAGTGTCTTGGGTTATAGGAAGATATAGATGGGATGGTCAAATGGGCAGAAAAGTGGCAGATGGAATTTAACCCTGAAAAGTGTGAGGTGATACACTTTGGAAGGAGTAATGTGACATGGAAGTATTCAATGAATGGCCTGACACTGGGAAGTTCCGAGGAAAACAAAGGGACCTTGGCGTGTTTGTCCATAGATCTCTGAAGGCAGAAGGGCAGGTTAATAGGGCGGTGAAAAATGAATATGGGACACTTGCCTTTTTCAATCAAGGCATAGATTACAAAAGCAGGGAGGTCATGTTGGAGTTGTACAGAACTTTGGTAAGGCCACAGCTGGAGTACTGTGTGCAATTCTGGTCGCCACATTATAGGAAGGATGTGATTGCACTGGAGGGGGTGCAGAGGCGATTCACCAGGATGGTGCCTGGGGTGGAACATTTAAGCTATGAAGAGAGGTTGGATAGGCTTGGGTTGTTTTCACTGGAGCAGAGAAGACTGAGGGGTGACCTGATCGAGGTGTATAAGATTGAGGGGTTTGGACAGGGTGGATAGGGAGCAGCTGTTCCCCTTAGTTGAAGGGTCAGTTACAAGGGGACACAAGTTTAAGGTGAGAGGCAGGAGGTTTAAGGGGGATTTGAGGAAGAACTTTTTTTACCTAGAGGGTGGTGACGGTCTGGAATGCACTGCCTGGGAGGGTGGTAGAGGCGGGTTGCCTCACATCCTTTAAAAAGTACCTGGATGAGCATTTGGCACGTCATAACATTCAAGGCTATGGGCCGGGTGCTGGCAAATGGGATTAGGTAGACAGGTCAGGTGTCTTTAATGCATCGGTGCAGACTCGATGGGCCGAAGGGCCTCTTCTGCACTGTATTATTCTGTGATTCTGACTTTAACAAATTGAACCATGTCGGAATACCATGGTGATGCAGTCATACACTGGTGCAATGGTAACTTTGATGGCCAATGTTGTGTTTCTGATCTCAATGTTGCTAGCTGACACTGCAGTACCTAGGACAAACCATAGTGAGCCTTTCTAGATCATTCTTGCATAATCCTCCTGGCAGATGATTTAAAATGGCACTGGTTAAGACTTGAGAACAGAATTTCTTTATTGCTTTATATCCAATCTGGAGTTAGCATATGAATAGGGAATCTCCTCAATGAATTTACCCTTGAATTTAAAAAAGAAGTTACATTAATCCGAGTGCCATGTGTGGTGTTACATCAGTTAGGTCCACGGTAACCCTGAACACTTTCTGTCCTTCAAGATTGTTACACTTTGGGGTTTTTACATTAGATATTCTTTTGCGTTCTGCCACATCCATAAGTTGACCTCACCTCCAGAAGGCACCATAATCTGCCCAATACCTCATTAAATAATAACCTAACCCAGGCATAACAGAATCCTTACTGTGTACACTGGCTATTAGAATGCATCATACACTGACACATGAATTCTCCTCTCTCTGAACAGGAGTATGGAATTCAGACAGATTTCAAAGCAATGAACAACTTTATTTTCATTGGATAGATGAACAAACATTACACAGTTTAACACTGTGAAATGTATATTTCTTTACACACTTTGATATATAACACAACAACAATCACAACTTGTGCTCTCACTGACTTCTAAATGGAAGTTCATTTACTGCAAATTCATATTAGCTTGCTTACCTGGGTGGGCTGGCACTAACTAGAAAACCAAATAGCCTGGGAGCTCTCAGCTGTAAGCTGCAATTCACTGACTGCTGTAACTGACTGCCTGTGGGCTGCCAATAGAAGTCTATGAAATGAAGGGGGAGTTTTAATGTGGGTGAACATTTCCCTTGCATGGTTAAGTCCTGAAAGAAAATGTGAATATGACGGGAAGCCGGCTTCAACCCATCGACTTCTGCATTTAACTTCAGCTGCCTGAATGCAACCCTTTGGGAGAAGCAGATTGTCAATTTCATTATATTGATGGCTCAATTATAGTGAAGTCAACATGACTTTTGACATTTAACTGTGGGTCCATGGGTTTTCCAGGCTTCCTGGAACTCAGCAGCGAAAGCAAGGTGAGAAGAGAGCAGAAATTGAGGGACTGAAGACTTGACAGGGAAATATGCCAATAAGTACAGACATCTCACAGCTGCTTTCTTACCTGTTTGTGTGCAAGGGTTTGCTCACAGTACTTGTGCTGAAAGGTTACTTTACACACTTTGGAGGTAACTTTTTACAATTTTTGAGGTTATGCTAACAACTTTGGAGGCCTCAGATCTGCACTTCAGAGCTCTGATCAATCAGATCAACATGGGTGCCTCTAACCACGTGTTACTTTGGACTTCAGATGAAGACCAAGATGGTCAGCACTAGCAGCAGCAGTACCAACAGGAGCTGCACCAACAACAGCCTGTTGCTTACAGACCTGCAACTCCAGAGACAGAGAGGGGTTAAGCAGAGAGGTGCAGCTTCCTGGAGGTCATACCTGGCACACAGGCAGAGGATAAGCTTCCTCAACTTGTCAGAATACTAGTGTCTCAGGAGGCTCAGGGTGTCATGTCAGGTGGTACCAGACATTATCAGGGATAAAAACAAGAAATGCTGGAAATACTCAGCAGGTCTGGCAGCATCTGTGGAGAGAGAAGCAGAGTTAACGTTTCGGGTCAGTGACCCTTCTTCGGAACTATTATCAGGGTCCAAAAACAAGACCTGTTGCCAGCTGGAGCTGGTGGCCACACTTTATCAGTAGCTGTCAAAGTAAACACCCACCTCAGCTTCATTGCCTCTGGATACTTCCATGGCTCTGCTGGAGGCATTTTCAGGATCTTGCAGTTGGCAGCTCACAAATGCATAATACTAGTGACTGATTGCAGAAGGGCCAGCAATTATGCACACTTTTCCTGCAACGATGCCCATTAGAATGAGTGGGCACTCATTTGCAGCTCTGGCTGGCTACCCACAGATTCATGCTGTCATCGACTAGAAACATGTTGCAATTAAGGCACCCCTAGATCATCCAGGAGTATTCATCAACCGCAAGTGCTTCAACTCCATCAATGTACAGCTGATCTGCTACCACAAAATATGCTTATGCAGGTGTGCACAAGATTCTTGGGTAACTACCATGATGCTTTAGACTGAGGCAGTCCACCCTTCCTGATCTCTTCGTACCTCAAAGCAGACTTACCGGCTAGCTGTTCAGAGGAAAAAAACATGGATGATGACACCAGTGGGGAACCCAACCAACAAGGCCCAGGAGATGTACAATTAAAGCCATGTGACAACCAGTCACTGAGCAAACCATCGGCATGCTGACTGAAGATGTGCTACAGATACCTGGACTGATTTGGAGGCGCCCTTCAGTACAGAACAGCCATGTTCCTGAGAATGGACGTGGTGTGCTGCACTCTGCACAACATTGTACAACAGTGAGGTTTGGATCTGCAGAAGGCACAGAGTCTCTTCACAATTTAGGGCAGGTGGAAGAGGGGAATGAGGAGATGGCAGCGGGGGAATGTAATGTGGCCTGGGCTTCCCTCATTATTACAAAGTTCACTTATGTTGGATCAGTCCACCCATCTGACAACCACATGCAAAAGCCACTTCCCTACCACCACTCCCCCTCCAATACCACAAACACAAAGTTGTCCTGCAAACAACCAAGCATCCCTTTCACAGTCCCCTCCATTGCTCAGCATCAATTCAATTCTTATGATGACGAACAATGTTAATTGTTAATTTTAAATCTGTGATTAATAGATTGTTGTTAGCCAAAGGTATAAATGCATATGGAGCAAAGGCAGGGTATGTGGAGCTAGGTCACCGATCAGCCATGATCTCACTGAATGGTGGAACTGGCTCAAGGGGCTAAATGGTCTACTACTGTTCCTATGCTCATTCATCACAAGTGAAAAGACCACTTCCCAATCAGCAAACAAAAAAATGGGCAAGCTGCAGAGTAGGGTAAGAAATATCTCAGTGGCACAAAATAAAACAGCAACTTACCAATCGTACATTGTGTAATACAGCCATGTGCATACCCTTGTACAAATCTTTACTCATCCTCTTCTTAACACTTCTAATTGGTGCAACTCCTGTGACTTCAGCAGAGGTAGAGACAGGCTGCTCAGATCCCTGCTCTGACTGCTGAGATGCTCTTGGCCAATGTCCTCTGGGCTTTGGAGCCTGCGAGGACCCAAAAGACTGCACCACTAGCACCTGTGCAGGGGCAGACTCGGCCACTGGGACACAAGGCAGCGAGTGGGGTACTGACTGAGGTGGGTCAACAGATGATAAGAGGAAGTGCATTGAGCCAAGTCCCCACTTCCATGCCCCTTTTGCCATCATCCCTCTCATGACCCACCTGCACTTCCTTGCTAGCAATGAGCTGGAGAACACTTTGCTGCAGATCAGTGGGGCGATGAACAGCCAAGGCGAAGGTATCATTCAACCTATTTAAGCAGGCATTCACTGGCAAGGGCCTGCATGCACTCATTTGATGCTCCATGGAAGTGGCCACTCTTTCCATAGATGAAGACATCACTGCAAAGTCCTGTGATACCATACCACTCATGCTCCAATCTCATACAGTGTGGCTGGAAAGCCTGCCAGTACATTGAATATTCTCTGCTGCTCCTGAGGGACAGCATCTGCGGCCAGCTGACCAGAGTGTGGAGCATCCTGCAGTCTCCAATGTGGCCTCTCCACTGCTGTCTGTGTCTCCACCATCTGCTCTTGCTCACTTGTGACGTGCGAGTCACCACATGAAAATCCAACTCCCTGCCTTACTGGTCCCACTGAAGTGTGAGTATCTGAGTTGGTGCATGGCCTAATCGGGTCCTGTGATGGTGCACCCTCAGAATAATTGACGTCCTCTGAGGAGTCGCGTTGTTTTCCAAGTCCTCCTGGACCAGTTCCTGTGGGAGTCTTGAAGGCTCTGTAGAAGATTCTAGAAGTGTCCAAGGTAAGAATGTTTTAAATGATTATTATGCACATGGCCATATTTTATTCACTGCTGACATCGTCGACATGAGTGAGTGATGCATACCATGTCTGATATTTTAATTCTATCAGCAGGTAGCTAGGATACCCCATCTCCAAAAGCCAGTCATGCAGAAACTTAGCCGATTTTCAGTGCATCCTCCTCTGCAGCTGTCAGTTGCGAGATCGCTGGAGGGCCACCTCCAGTTCTCTGCCTTTTTTTTTAGTAGCTTTTATTATTTCATGGGATGTGGGCGTCGCTGGCTAAGCCAGCATTTATTGCCCATCCCCAATTGCCCCTCAGAAGGTGGTGGTGAGTGGCCTACTTGAACCGCTGAGTTCCATGTGAGGTAGGTACACCCACAGTGCTGTTGTTCGGTAACAAAACATCCCAAGGTGCATCACATGAGCGTTATAAAACAAAATTTGACACCCAGCCACAAGGAGATATTAAGGCAGATGACGAGCAGCATCTAAAATAAGGAAAAAGAGATAGGGGGCGGAGAGATTTAGGGAGGGAATTCAAGGCCTTGACTGCTGGAGCAATTAAAATCAGAGCTGCTCAAGAGCCAGAATCAAAGGAGTAGAGATCTTCGAAGATTGTGGGAATGGAGAATATAGAGATGAGGAGGGGTGAGGCCATGGAGGGATTTGGAAACAAGGATGAGAATTTTAAAATCGGGGCATTGCTTAAACCAGGAACCAATGTCAGGCAGCGAGCACAGGGGTAATGGGACACGGGACTTGGCGCAAGTTAGCATATGGGCAGCAGAGTTTTAGTTGAGCTTAAGTTTACGGAGGATAGAATGTGGGACGCCAGCGACAAATGCAAGGGAATAGTAAAGCCTGGGGGCAACAAATGCGTGGATGAGGGTTTCAGCAGCAGATGAGCTGAGCCAGGGGCAGACACAGGCAATGTTACAGAGGTTGAGTTGGATGGTAGAATAACAGAATCATAGAAAGTGATTGGTAGAGAAATTAGAGGGCAGATGAGGAAAAACATTTTCAGACACAGAAAGAGGTCACTTGGCCCATCGTGTCTGTGCCGGCCAAAAAACGATCCACCTATTCTAATCCCACCTTCCAGCATTTGGTCCATAGCCCTGCAGATTACGGCACTTGAGGCGCACATCCAGATTCCTTTTAAATGAGTTGAGGGTTTCTGCCTCAATTACCCTTTCAGGCAATGAGTTCCAGACCCCCACCACCCTCTCGCTGAAAAAGCTTTTCCTCATCTCCCCACTAATTTCTCTACCAATCACTTTAAATCTATGCCCCCTCGTCACTGACCTCTCTGCTAAGATGAATAGACCCTCCACCTCCGCTCTATCCAGGCCCCTCAAAATTTTGTACATCTCAATCAGATCTCCCCTCAGCCTTCTCTGTTTCAAGAAGAACAACCCCAGCCTATCCAATCCTTCCTCATAGCTGTATTTTTCCAGTCCTGGCAACATCCTCATAAATCTCCTCTGTACCTTCTCTAGTGCAATTACATCCTTTCTGTAATTAGGTGACCAGAACTGCACACAGTACTCAAGTTGTGGCCTAACCAATAAGTTATACAACTCCAGCATATCCTCCCTACTCTTATATTCTATACCTTGGCTAATAAAAGGAAAGGATTCCATATGCCTTCCTAATCACCTTATCAACCTGTCCTGCTACCTTCAGGGATCTGTGGACATTCACTCCAAGGCCCCTCACTTCCTCTACACCAGTATTTTCCCATTAATCAAGTATTCCTTTGCGTTGTTTGACCTCCCCAAATACATCACCTCACACTCACCAAGTTGAATTCCATTTGCCACTTTTCTGCCCATCTGACCAGCCCATCAATATCTTCCTGCAGCCTACAGCTATCCTCCTCGCTATCTACCACATGGCTAATCTTTGTGTCGTCTGCAAACTTCTTGATCATGCCCCATATATTTACATCCAAATCATTAATATGTACCACAAAAAGCAGGGGACCCAGTACTGAGCCCTGCGGAACACCACTGGAAGCAGCCCCCCAGTCGCTAAAACAGCCGTCAACAATTACCCTTTGTTTCCTGCCACTGAGCCAATTTTGTATCCACTTTGCTGCATTTCCCTGGATCCCATGGGATTTTATTTTTTTAACCAGTCTGCCATGTGGGACCTTGTCAAAAGCCTTGCTAAAATCCATGTCGACCACATCAACTGCACTACCCTCATCTTTCTTCCTTTTACTTCTTTAAAAAAATTCAATCAAGTTGGTCAAACAAGATCTTCCCTTAACAAATCCATGCTGACTATCCTTGATTAACCCAAGCCTTTCTAAGTAACAGTTTATCCTGTCTCTCAGAATAGATTCCAATAATTTTCCCACTACTGAGGTTAGACTAACTGGCCTGTAATTATTCTGTCTATCCTTCGCTCCCTTTTTAAACAGAGGTACAACCTTTGCAGTCCTCCAATCCTCCGGCTCCACACCTGTATACACAGCAAGGACTGGAAAATGACGGTCAGATCCTCCACTGTTTCCTCCCTTGCTTTGTTTAACAGCCTGGGGTACATTTCATCTGGCCCTGATGTTTCAACCTTCAAGGATGCTAATCCCATTAATACTTCTTCTCTCCCTATGTTTATCACATCCAATACTTCACACTCTTCCTCCTTATCTACAATATCTGCAACGTCCCTCTCTTTTGTGAAGACAGATGAAAAGTATTCATTAAGAACCATACCAACATCTTCCGCCCCTACACATAGGTTACCTTTCTGGTCTTTTATGGGCCCTACTCTCTCCTTAGTTACCCTCTTGCTCTCTTCTCCTGGAAGGAGGGTGAAAAGAAACCTATGAGTGAGAATAATAGCATTTCTTGAACAGACAGATGGAGAATATTTGTTAAGTGTACAATGAGTGAGAGGCATGACATTGCATAAGGATGAGATTGTGTTCGTGATGGATAGACAGATGGGAATGTGAGGAAGGACACAGACAGAGAGGGATGGGTGCACCTTCAAGGTACGTTGAGGAATGATGTGCTGGAATAGGCTTGAGAAGGCAGAAGGAGGGGATTAGGGTGATATGCACGTCAGGATGTAGGTGAATGTGCCATTATACTCCACTTTCCTTTCCTGCTTAGGTCATTAAGCTACTTTCAGCATGGAATCCATGAGCATGGCACCACCCGTCTGCTGCTGACCTTGTGGGCAATCTCTAGTAGATCGTCTTTGCTTCATCTGCTGGATTTATCTTCCCATCAGCAGGGTACAGTATCTCCCTGCGGGCCCCTAGAGCTCTCGGCAGCAGGTCCAGGTGCACGTCACCAAAACGAGATGCTGTTTTTGAATGTCTGGATCAATGTTCCCTCGAATTTTTTCCCCCAAGTACGTGGGTGATTTCTTTAAATACATGGCCCCTTTAAATTATTTTGCATGGCTAAGCAGTAATTTAAAGAGGCCGACGTGTGCACAGGGACTTTTGGGTTACTGCACAGTTGTTCAGCTTAGAGCAAACTTTAGTCTGGATTCCATTCTGTCAATTCCTTCTCTTGTGGTTCCAACTCCAAACTCCATCAAATTGCAAGTTTGGAGTTAAATCGCCTCAAGGTCGTCATCACACCCCCTCATATTAATTCATTGGGAAACCCAGAAAAGATAGGGTAATGCAGTGGCTGAGTTAAAACGCTACTGACAGACATGTTGCACTGACTTCCGGGTTTTACACATGCTACCAACACCACCCCCACCAAACCCAGCACATTGTAAAGCTAAAATCCAGCCTGAAGTATCTGTCTACTGAGCTGTCAATCACAGATGGGTCCAGCAAATCATGCCCCTGCCTTCTTCTCATTGGTTTCAGAGCAGCTGTCAAAGTCACATCCCCAGGTTGTGTCATATCCTTTGAAGAGTGATTGTGTTTAGGTGGGTGCTTCTTATAGCCTGCATACGTGCCATTCCGGAGAATACACGGCATCAGGTGACCGTATCTCCAACAGAGAAGTCCTCGAGGCGGCCAACATCCCCAGCTTATACATACTACTGATTCAGCGGCGCTTGAGATGGCTTGGCCATGTGAGCCGCATAGAAGATGCCAGGATCCCCAAAGACACATTGTACAGCGAGCTCGCCACTGGTATCAGACCCACCGGCCGTCCATGTCTCCGCTTTAAAGACGTCTGCAAACGCGACATGAAGTCCTGTGACATTGATCACAAGTCGTGGGAGTCAGTTGCCAGCGTTCGCTAGAGCTGGCGGGCAGCCATAAAGGCGGGGCTAAAGTGTGGCGAGTCGAAGAGACTTAGCAGTTGGCAGGAAAAAAGACAGAAGCGCAAGGGGAGAGCCAACTGTGTAACAGCCCCGACAAACAAATTTTTCTGCAGCACCTGTGGAAGAGCCTGTCACTCTAGAATTGGCCTTTATAGCCACTCCAGGCGCTGCTCCACACACCACTGACCACCTCCAGGCGCTTATCCATTGTCTCTCGAGATCAGGAGGCCAAAGAAGAAGAAGGATGTGCCATAGTAGACTAACTGAATAGAATGTTGCCTTAAGCAACAAGCTGTCCTACAGATACTTCTGAAGAACAATGTGAGCTATCTTTAACAAAAGCATCAAAAGTTTAGAATTGCAGGTGATGATCCCCTGAGGTGGTTAATCATTTAACGTTTCATTATTTGGACCAAACATATGCCCTGCGGCGCTTTTTTCTAGACATCCATCTGTTCTGAGTTGTTAGCCTTTGAGTGAAATAAACACTTTGGGCCAAATTTGTACTCCGACCCAGCTTTGGCTGGGTGGGTAGCAGTGAGAGCTAGAAACTCATCCGCTGCTCCAGAAACATGCCTGCCAATTTCTGGGTTTGGTTGGTGGGGGGTGGGGGGTAGAAATTGCACAGGTCAAAGGCTGCCCACTTAAATCAGCTATATGGCAAAATTGGCTTTCCAGGCCATCTTGCAGGGATTGCGTGATCAAGAGGGGGTCACATGTTCATGGCTAGGAGGCCTAAGTGTTTGTTGCGGAGCCCAGCGGTGAATGCTTGCTCTCCCTGGCCCCAGAAGGAAAATAAAAATAAACATGCCTGCTTGGGCCTTGTCTGGCCTGATCCTCTTACCCCACTATATTCATTTGGTGGGAAAGCCACTGCAGCTTCCCAATCTGGCTGTTAAGTTAAAATTGCCTTGGTCCCGATGACATTGTTTGGACCTAATATCCATAAGGAGAAAAGGAAACCCATCGGCTTTGGGAAGGTGTCCTAGCCACTTGCTCAGTAGAGCAAGTTAAACTTGGGAACAGTCAGCTCCCAGTAGCTCCAGGGCAGATAACTAACCTGGGGGATTTTAACTGCCCACTAAGCCAGTTTCTTCCAGGTGGGTAGGGTTGAAACCACCTGTGTTGTGTGACTTTGGGAGTAAACCCCTTACCTGTTAATTCTGACAATACAAAGAAGACTACATGGAAAAAATCCATTTCACCACCAACATAATAAAGTCCCTGTAATAATCCAAGTGTACAAGACAACATTTTTGATTTATATTTTCCCAAAATATTTAGTTAATAGGAAACAAACATCATTGCATATTAAAAAGCTCAATATTGCAACAAGTTTAGTGACTAGTAGATCACGAGTACCCAAACGTGACTTAAGAGATACTGGGTATGGCTACCAATGGTTGGTCTGTCGCTGACCCATGCAAAGATGGTTTTTGTGTGTGTGTGTGGGATGTGGTGCGGATTCTCCCTGACTGTTATGAAGCTTAGTTTTTTTTCTGAAGTTGTGGTAGAAATCAGTGAGAAGCACCAGGATCCATCCTTTCCTCTCACCTCCCTCCAGTAGTGTTAATGTACGGTAGCTTGGAGATGAGTATGTATGAGCATTACCTGGCATCACCTCAGCAACCACTGGCGGTGCAGTCAGCAGCCCTGCATTGGCCGTGGTCAGCAATCAGGATTGCAGCAGGAATGATCTGGGAAGGTACCCTCATCCCACTGCACTAAGGGGTGAAGCTGAGATCCAGTTCCACTTTGTGAGCCAGCGCTGCCTTGTGTTTAGTTCAGGCATAACTGATCCTATTGCATTTCAATGAGATGATTTTCAAAATGTCAGCCATGGAACTGCTGCTTGTGGTGGGGTGGAGATAGGATCCATATAGAAATGTGGTGGGATGGGGATAGCATGAGAGGAATGACATGAGAAGGGTAGAATGGCATGGGAGGAGTGAATCGGATGATGGAATTGGTTTAAGTATACTAATTTGACTGTTGGGTCAGGGTCAATATGAAAATGTGGTGGGATGAGATATACAAAGAATAGCTGTTTCTATAAGCTGACGGCACAAGGACTAGAGGATTTAAGGTTTTGGGCGAGAGATGCAGGGTGGGATATGAGGAAGAATTCTTTTTTTCCGTCGTGAGTGGTGATGATCTGGAACTTGCTGCCTATGAGGGTGGTGGAAGTGGAGACAAAGAATGATTTCAAAAGGAAATCAGATGGGCGCTTGAGGGAAATAAACTTGCAGGGCTATGGGGATAGAGCAGGGGAATGGGACTTACTGAATTGCTCTACAGAGAGCCTGCATGGACTCGATGGGCCAAATAGCCTCCTTCTGTGCCTTAATGACTCTATGAAGCCAAGAAGTCTGTGCATCTTATTGCAATATATATTTACTGTAGTCCTATAATATAATTGAGCTATATAATTAATTAGAGCACTGTATTTTGTTATAACTCTGTTTCTTTGAGCTGCTCATCTGCTGCCAGTAGTGATGCCCTTAACAGCAAAGAGAAATCAAATCCTCAGGGACTGTCTAGCCTACCCAATTGACTTCATAAGTCGACGTTGAAGAAGAATTATTGATCAGACCATGTGAGGTTGTGAGCTGATGGTTGTAAAGAAGAAACCCTAGAGTGTACCAGTTGATTATGTAGTTAATATGGTAAATCCCCAAATATCAACAAACTCTTTTTTAAACTGTGAATATGTAAAGTCTGCATAATTTGAAGCCAAAGTATACGGAACAAAGCTATTACTGTATAACTCCCACCCACACACAGCAGCCACCTGCATGACATGTGAATGCCCTCCAGTTCTAAGGGCTTGCCTGCATATGTTTACAGTCCGTTGACTGAGCCAAAGTACAGGAGAAGGGCATGTGAGTCTCATTTTTCCAATAAATCTGCCAACCCTTCATAAAAAGCTGAGCTTCTGAGATTACAGAGTGTCACTGGCTCCATAACAAAACAACTTGACTTAATTATAAAGTCACATGTATAGAATAAAGGATCTATAGAAATCAGCTGTTTCATAGTTCATTTGAAGACTTTGTGTGGTGCATATTAACATTCTTACCTGATTCTTGGAGATATCGATAAACCAGGAAGTTTACTTCGTCACTAGTTATGCTCATCTTAGCCCCACCTCAAATTATGAGGTTTACAAGCAGTGCAATCTATGCCCTGTTGGGTGACACAAAAACGATAATTTAATATTTCTCAAAAGTTTAGGTGAGAATTAATCCAAAGATTATAAATTAAAACAGCTTCAAACAACATTAAGACTGAGGTTCATTTTCTAACCCAATGACTTTTGAATAAGCCAAAATATCCAAAATTTAAAATTTAGAATCTGTCCTTTTGGGAATCCTCAACTGGAACAAAAAGGCCTTCTATAATCAATGGGTCAGATTTTCATGTTCCTGTACCTACATGCATTTGATCACCTGGACGCAGTGGGGAAAGGAACTCTTTATTGATTGTTTACAAACTGAATGACTTGCTAAGCCACTTCAGAGGGCATTAAAAGTCAACCAGGTAAGTGTGGGACTGGAGTCATGAGGAGGACAGACTATTTGGGCTGGCAGCCTCTTTTCCCTGAAAGATATTAGTGATCCAGTTAGGTTTTACTCACAAGCTAGAAGCTTTTAAAGTTACCTTTTTGGCGCTAGCCCACTGATAATCAGATTTACTGAATTCAATTAGACAATTTACCATGGTGAAATTTGAACACTCAGCCTTTTGGTCGTCAGTTCAGTACCATAACCTTTTAGCCTGCTTCATCTAAAGTTCATGTCTGATTGTTCTATCATGGAGTTCTCCCATCACCACCCATTCCTCCTCAATTTCGAACTGTGCGAGTTCCTTATGGGCCTTTACATAACGCTCATCTTTCTGAAAATCTTTTTCATTTGGAAAAATAAGGATCAAATTATGTCTCGACTTACCTTTGTCCCTTTCAAAGGCACCCATTATATAACTATAATATTTTAAAAAACATATATAAACTTGTATAAAGAACATTAAACCTTTCTCCTGGAGTAGTACTCTTTCCACTTGAAATTCATGACAATTATGGGCAGCCCTAACTTACAGATAATAGAGTAAATTCTTCAATGCAGCATTTGGTCACATACCAATAAACAAGTGTGTGCAGGAGGTGGTATTACTGCAATATGAAAATATGCACATAAGATCACAAAGTTTCCAGCAGTACAATACATCTTAAACTTTGTTCACACTCCAACTGCAAAATCACTTTTTGATGTCAAAGCAATATCCAAAGAAGGTTCACAAAAAATTGCAATCCTAAATATCTTATAATTGACGAGAGAGTAAGCTAAAATTGCACTTACATTTACCCTTTTTGACATTATTTTATTTACAAACTTTTCAAATATCAACCTTTGCATTAAGCCAGTTTACAGCCATTCGTATAATCAGGAAATAAAAAGTGTAACTGCATGGTTCACTGGGAGAATAGAACATTTTATTAGATTGCAGCACTGAAACCAATGATTATCAGACTTGATGTAAATCGCTCCTACACTTGTTTACATCATTTAAATGTGTTATAATATTCCCAAAATAAAATTGATATCAGAAGAATAACTGTAGTCTTCCCAGTTGCATAAACATAGAACAGGAGAAGGACATTCAGCTGCTCATGCCCAGTCCGCCATTCCATTAGATCTTGGCTAATCTGCACCTCAACTCCATTTATTCCCATTCCTCCATATTCCATCATACTCTTACCTAACAAAAATGAATTATCATTATTCGAAAAAATTAAACTGACCCAGCATTCACAGCATTTTAAGGTGCAGAGGTACAGTTTCCCACTATCCTTCGTGTGAAAAAATGCTCCCTAATTTCACTCCTACCCAACCTAGCTCTAATTTTATTATACGCCCTTGCTCTGGATTCTACACTAGAAGAAATAGTTTCTCTGAAGTTAACGAATCCCTTCATCATTTCAAGCACCTCAATCAGATCATCCATCAACCTTCTATCAAGGGAATACAAAGAAAGTTTAGGCAACCTGTCCTCATAAGTTAGCTCTTTAAGCCCTGGTACCATTCTGTTGAATCTGTGTTGTACCACCCCACAATGTCAGTATATATCCTTCCTGAGGAGCGATGCCTAAAATTATACTTCACATGGGTCTGACCCAAGGCTCTGTACAAATGAAACATCCCTTCTTCACACATGCTCCAATCATCTTGAGATAACGGCTAACCTTTTTTTGTATCTATGCATTTTGCAATTTGTGTACATTGACACTAAAGTCCTTTGCTCCTCCACAGTTCCTAGTCTATTAAGAAAATATTCAGATTTGTCTTTCTCTGAATCAAAGCGGATGACCTCACACTTCCCAACACTGAACTCCATTTTGTAATAGTTTTGCTCACTCATTTAATCCAAGTCCCTTTGAATAAAATAAAACTTCTGCTCCCATTCGCACAACTTACTCTGCTTCCTAATTAAAGTGTCATCTGGCCTTAGATGTACAGTTCCTTGTTCCTTCATTTATTATTAATATAGTCAATGAAACATCAGAAATTATTGAAAGTTTAAATTTAAATGCTACATTTTTAACTTGGTGTCTTGCAGTGGAAGGTTCATAAATATTACTTTTGAAAGCACTCTTTGGCATACTCCTTCCATATGCAATTACTTTGCATGAAAAATTGGAGCTGTTTTCCTTAGAAGAGATTACAGTGTGATTGTCGCGAGATTAAATAGATTAGATAGAAATAAACTGTTTCCAGTGATTGATATTCATATCGAGATAACCAGATATACAATTAAATGCAAGAGATTTAAGGCTGACTGGCAGAAACTTTTTTCCCCCCACTGTGATGTAAGGCCTTGAATGGACTACAAAAATTAATGGTTGAAGTACAGGTCATCCTAACATTAAAGGATAGGCTATATAGGTTTTTGAAGGAAAGGAAAATAAAATAATTATAGAAATAGGGCAGGCAGATGGAAGATAGAAGCAGGAGACAACCATTTAGTCCTTCAAGCCTGTTTCGCCATTCAATAAGATCATGTGACTGAACTCACTGGCCTGTTTCCATGTTGGTGTTCATTGCTCACACTATGTAATTAGAACCACAGAAAAAGAACGGTACAGAAGGCGGCCATTCAGATTGTCGCGTCCGTGCCAGCCGAGAAAAAACGAGCTGCCTGGTCCATAGCTTTGCCGGTTACAGCACTTCAGGTGCACGTACAGGTACCTTTTAAAAGAATTGAGGGTTTCTGCCACCACCACTGTTCCTGGCAGTGAATTCCAGACACCCACCACCCTCTGGGTGAAAATGTTTTTCGTGTCCCCTCTAATCCTTCTACCAATCACCTTAAACTGTGCCCCCCGGTAATTGACCTCTCCACTAGGGGAAACAGGTCCTTCCTTTCTACTCTCTCTAGGCTCCTCATAATTTTGTACACGTCTATTAAGTCACCCCTCAGCCTCCTCTGTCCTAAGGAAAACAACCCTAGCCTATCCAATCTTTCCTCATAGCTGCAACTTTCGAGTCCTGGCAACATTCTTGTAAATCTCCTCTGTACTCTCTCCAGAGCAATTATGTCCTTTCTGTAATGTGGTGACTAGAACTGTACGCAATACTCCAACTGTGGCCTAACCAGTGTTTTATACAGTTCCAGCATTACATCCCTGCTTTTGAATTCTATACCTCGGCCAATAAAGGAAAGCATTCCATATGCCTTCTTCACCACTTTATCTACCTGACCTGCCACCTTCAGGGACCTGTGGACACGCACTCCAAGGTCTCTCACTTCTTCTACCCCTCTCAACATCCTCCCGTTTACTATGTATTCCCTCGCTTTATTTACCCTCCCCAAATGCATTACCTCACACTTCTCCGGATTGAATTCCATTTGCCACTTTCCCGCCCACTCAACCAAACCATTGATATAGTTCTGGAGTCTACGGCTATCCTCTTCACTATCAGTTACATGGCCAATTTTTGTGTCATCAGCAAATTTCCCATTCATGCCTCCACTATTTTAAGTCCAAATCATTAATATACCACAAAAAGCAAGGGACACAACACTGAGCCCTGTGGAACACCACTTGAAACAGCTTTCCATTCACAAAAACATCCGTTGACTACTACCCTTTGTTTCCTGGTCCTGAGCCAATTCTGGATCCAACCTGCCACATTCCCGTATCCCATGGGTTTTCATTTTACTGACCAGTTTGCCATGTGTGACCTTGTCAAATGCCTTACTAAAATCCATGTAGACCACATCCACTGCACTTCCCTCATCAATCCTTCTTGTTACTTCCTCAAAAAACTCAATTAAGTTAGTAACACATGACCTTCCCTTAACAAATCCATGCTGACTATCCCTGATTAATCCGTGCCTTGCTAAGTGGCAGTTTATCCTGTCCCTCAGAATAGATTCTAGCAATTTACCCACCATCGAGGTCAGACTGACCGGCCTATAATTATTTGGCCTATCCCTCGCACCCTTTTTACACAATGGCACAACATTCGCAAACCTCCAATTGTCTGGTACCTCTCCTGTATCTAACGATGATTTGAAGATGATCCTTAGTGCATCTGCTATTTCCTCCCCGGCTTCCTTTAACAACCTGTGATGCAATCCATCAGGCTCTGCCAATTTATCCACTTTCAAGGATGTCAGACGCTCTAGTACTTCTTCTCTCGTTCTGCTTATTGTATCTAATATTTCACACTCCTCTTTAACTACAATGTCGACATCAACCCTCTCCTTTGTGAAGACAGAGACAAAAAACTCATTAAGAACCCCGCCCACATCTTCTACATCCACGCATAAGTTCCCTTGTATATCTCTGATAGGCCCTATCCTTTCCATAGTTATGTAATCCCTTGAAGACACAAGTTTAGTTTCTGCACCAATTTTTTTTTAACCATTCTACCCCTTCTTCACATTTTGGAGTATAGTCTAGGCCCACACTCCAGTGCACTATTCAAAGTGTGCTATATTGATGGAGGGAGACGTTTTAGACCAAGGTCCCAACTACTTGCTGAGGCAGAAGTTTAAAGATTGATACTACTTAAAGGAAACTCATTCACGCTGAGCATTAATTTTCCCTCAATCAGTACCATTCAGATTAAGTGGCCAATCACTTTACTGCTGTTTGTGGAATGTTGGCACAGAATGGTTGCCATGTTTTGTCTACATAACAGCATTCAGTACACTCCAAAAAGTAATTTATCATGTGAACTGTCCCGCTGGTATGATAAAATGCTGTAAAAATGTTTCTCTTTTTCATGTCATTACGACAGAGTGGTTCACTCTCTGGGGAAATGACAGGTGTGAAAACACATCTCTGTCAAAATACTTTGTCATCTAGCATATTATGCCACCATACAACCACTAAAAAGCATTATATTACATAAGCACATTGCTGGAGCCGGGAAGCAGTAATAGATGGCACTTTAAGCCCAATGAGGATGATTTTATGCAAAGCATTGAATACGCTGACTAAAACGTGCTTATAAAATTGTACATTGATCACCCACCCTGAAATATATGAAGGCCAAAGTATCAAAAATCCAAAGCTTGCAAAACATTCAAGTTGGCTCAATATTTTGCGGCTGAAGCAAACTACCCGATACCAGACTTGCCACTAGGCTACACAAATACATAGTGGCCTTGTACAGTTAAGATCAATTTGGTGTTTCTTTTTTGCGATTGGTCCTGAAGACTCTGCATGCCTCAATGTCCTAAAAGAATGGAAAGATTGGTCCAAACCTCAAACCAATGGAATGCACAAGCCCTTTTTACAGCAGCCTAGTTTTCTACTTGTGCACTTGCCAAGCCTCAGTTTTCCTCTCATTCATTTTAATGAACAAGAAAATCACAGGCAGACAAACATACCAGCTGAAAACCCTGGCCAATGACTGTATTAGTGCAAAGAGCTGCACTTAAGCTGTTGTTTTTAATACAAGTGGTGTGTAGAATTATGTACTTTTGGTACATGGTCAGAGTCCCATTAAACACTCCCAGAGCTGGTACTGTAGGCCTGTAATCAGCTTCGAAAGACCAGCACTATATAATGAAATCTACAGGTATGTGGGAGTAGGAAAATCAACCTTCTGATAACTTTTGATCCCAGCAAAACAGTAAGCCATTAAAACAATGTGGTTAATGTAATAACCCACACTGCCACCAACTCATGACTGGTTTCAGTTCCCAATGCACAAGAAAGAAAAGAAACCTTATTGCAGAAGTTAGAAATTTGAATCTCTGAAGTCAATAATTAGTTGTTGGAAACTCTATCAATATCCTGGTGCTACTTAAATGTTGAAATGAAACTAGGTCAAAGACTTTTTCCAAAGTATTTACTACACAATAACAGGGTACATGGCTATTGGATGAAGTATTCCAGATGTGCACCACTATGTTTGCAGAAATCTGAGGTCACAGTAGCAGGTATTGTACACGCGACTATTCCACCCTCTACTAAAATAGACAGAATTTTGCACAAGTTAATAGCACTTCTCGAACATGCAAACATACGAATTAGGAGCAGGAGCAGGCCACTCGGCCCCTCGAGCCTGCTCTGCCGTTCAACAAGATCATAGCTGATCTGATTGTAACCACGACGCCACATTCCTGCCTACCCCCGATAACCTTTCACCCCCTTGCTTATCAAGAATCTATCTCCCTCTGCCTTAAAATATTTAAAGACTCTGCTTCCACTGCCTATTGAGGAAGTTCCAAAGACTCACAACCCTCTGAGAAAATGTTTTCCTCATCTCTGTCTTAAATGGGTGACCCCTTAAATAGTGACCCCTAGTTCTAGATTCTCCCACAAGAAGCACATCCTTTCCACATCTACCATGTCAAGACCCCTCAGGATCGTACATGTTTCAATCAAGTCGCCTCTTACTCTTCTAAACTCCAGCGGATACAAGCCTAGCCTGTCCCACCTTTCCTCATAAGACAACCCACCCATTCCAAGTATTAGTCTAGTAAACCTTCTCTGAACTGATTCCAATGCATTTACATCCTTCCTTAAATAAGGAGACCAATACTGTACACAGTACTTCAGATGTGGTCTCACCAATGTCCTGTATAACTGAAGCATAACCTCCCTACTTTTATATTCAATTCCCCTCACAATAAATGATAACATTCTATTAGCTTTTCTAATTACTTGCTGAACCTGCATACTAACCTTCTGCAATTCATGCACTAAGGCACGCAGCTCCCTCTGCATTTCAGAGCTCAGCAATCTCACCATTTACACAATGTTTCTTTTTTAAATTCTTCCTGCCAATTTGGACAATTTCACATTTTCCCACATTATACTCCATTTGCCAGATCTTTGCCTACTCACTTAACCCATCTATATCCCATTGTAGCCTCCTTATGCCCTCTTCACAACTTACTTTCCTACCTATCTTTGTGTCATCAGCAAATTTAGCATCTGTACCTTCGGTCCCTCCATCCAAGTCATTTATATAAGAAGTTGAGGCCCCAGCACTGATGCCTGTGGCACACTGCTCATTACATCTTGCCAACCAGAAAATAACCCATTTATGCCTACTCTTTGTTTCCTGTTAGCTAGCCAATCTTCTATCCATGCCAATTTGTCACCTCCTACACCATGAGCTTTTATTTCCGCAACAATCTTTGATGCGGTATATCATCAAGTGCCTTCTGGAATTCTAATTACAGTACATCCACAGCACAGGTTACTTCTTCAAAGATCTCCAATAAATTGGTTAAACATGACTAAAGGCCTGCTCAGGTTGGGATAAAGCACCCGACCCAAACCCGACTGATCCACAGCGGACCCGAGCCCGACCCGGCCCGAGTCCCTCCAATTTCGCCCCGAGCCTGACCCAAGCACGACCCAAGCACGACCCCATTCGACCCGACCATCCCTTTACTTACCTTCCGACTGGGAAGCTCCATGAAGCTGCAGCGTGTGCATGATGATTTTTTTTAGATTAGAGATACAGCACTGAAACAGGCCCTTTAGCCCACCGAGTCTGTGCCGAACATCAACCACCCATTTACACTAATCCTACACTAATCCCACATTCCCACCAAACATCTCCACCTGTCCCTATATTTCCCTACCACCTACCTACACTAGTGACAATTTATAATGGCCAATTTACCTATCAACCTGCAAGTCTTTTGGCTTGTGGGAGGAAACCGGAGCACCCGGAGAAAACCCACGCAGACACAGGGAGAACTTGCAAACTCCACACAGGCAGTACCTGGAATCGAACCCGGGTCCCTGGAGCTGTGAGGCTGCGGTGCTAACCACTGCGCCACTGTGCCGCCCATCATAGTCTCGTCACTCGCTCACTGCGTAGGCTCAGTTTTGTCCCAGACTCCCAGCTCAGATAAATTTTTTATTTTTAATACTTAACGGCAGAGCACTTAGCGTGTTTGTCCGGCCCACCCCGACCCAAGCCCGAAAGCCGGACCTGGAAGAGGGGCCGGACCTGACGCCAGCTCGACAGTCGTCGGGTCCCGTCGGGTTCGGGTTGGGTAGCAGGCCTTTAAACATGATTGCCTGATGTATTAAAATATGGGATTGATCTCAATACTACATTGAAAGGGAATGTGGCTGGAAAAAAATTCCATTGGAGCAGAGAAGGCAATAAAGAGATTTAAGAGGTTTTATAGTTATGAAGAGTAGTGATGCGAGTAAATAGGAAGATACTAAAATCTGGATTTTCAGGTGGACAATCAGAAGCCAACATTTCAAGGCCCAATTTCATCAACATATGTGCAGTGAGTAGCACATGCTGCACAAGCCTCATGGTGCAGTTCACTGGCTCCCAGCAGGTGCAATTTCAGTTTAGCCTGGAAGCTAAACGGCTGCGGAAAAGGCAATTGGGAGACTGGAAACCCAGGACAACAGTGGGCTACATTATTCTTGTGAAGCACAGAGCAGAACACCTGCTCCTCTAGTCCCTCAAAAATAATTGCAACACGTAAACTTTTCAAGCTTGTTCTGTACCGTGAGGTTTTATTGCACAGAGTATGGCTGATGCTTTGCCCAATAGGCTGTTATAATGGGGTCCTGTCTTCACAAATGCGTGAGGGTCCCGCCTAACTCAGGCATGATGGGCAAAATGGTGCATTCTGTGTGAAGGCAAGCTATTTCTTTGTGCTATAGAGTTCTATGATTCTATATTACCGAATTGAAAATATGTAAACTGCTTTATACGAGTCAGATATTTAAAAACATTTTAATAAAAGTTATATGTCAAAAAGAGCCACTAGAGGTGGTTAAGGCAACATCCTGAGGAACCAATATACATTTAACTTCCCGATACTGTGCAAGATTATATCACTGATATAAATATATGTGCACATTATTTTTTAAAAAAGCTGTTTTTTTTTTAAATGATGTAAGTAGCTACCAGAAAAATGTAGAAACAGCAATACAAACTTTTTTTTGGAACATGACATACTTTGTTAACATGTTACTATGTTCATTAGCAGTGTTATGTTTTGTCATCATTTCTCTTCACACCATTAAGGTGTCAGTTTTTGCAAAACTGTTCAAATTGCAGGGGAAATAACGACTGGTTTATTTTATTGCAAAATGGTTCATCTACAATCCTTTTGTGAGGGGAGAAAAATAACATACTAGCATGGTACTCTGTTATCACTTGAGTCTTGTTGGTTTTCAGGCTGTCAAACAGGTTGATAACAAGAACTTACAATGCTATACTTAGCTCTAAGAATCTTTGTATCTAATTGTATAACTTAGCTCAAAGATTCAGCTTGCTATCTCAAGCTCTATGTTGTTAGCTCTGTTTCTTCAAAGGAAACTGGATCACAGACTGTTGCTGAAATGCACCTTGATTATCAATGTACATTTGAACTGGAAAAACTGTTCTGATTAGATCAGTAAGCCTTGAGGTAAAGAAATTATACAAAAGTAAATTATTTCTGAATTCAGCCCATTTTAATACTTGCTATTTAATTCCAAAAAATAAACCCTTTGTCATATAATTTTTACCCTACATGACATCCAGGCTGCTCTAGTACAGGGATAGGCAACTTTTCAAACTCAAGAGCTGGAAGAAGAAATTGTGCACTGACAAAGAACCATTAAGCTTTATAATTAGATGCAAAGATTTTTGCAGAGTAAATAGTGTAGTACAGTAAGTTCTTGCTATCAACACTTAGTTTAACAGTCTGAAAACCAACAAGACTGAAGCGATGATAACACTGTAGCACACTATGTAATTCTTTCTCATCACAAAATATTAAAGATGAATCATTTTGCAACAAAATGTCAGTTGTTATTTGTCCTGCAATTTTGAGGAGTTTTGCAAAAATTCACACCTTAAATAGTGTGAAGAGAAACTAATGAACATAGTAGCACTTTAAGAACATGGTAACAAAGTATGTCATCTTAAAAAAAAGCTTGCATTGTAATTTCTTCATTTTCCTGGTAATTTTACATGATTTTACTTTGGGAAAGAACCATCGTATGCTAAC
Organism: Heterodontus francisci; assembly: GCF_036365525.1. Classification (NCBI taxonomy): domain Eukaryota; kingdom Metazoa; phylum Chordata; class Chondrichthyes; order Heterodontiformes; family Heterodontidae; genus Heterodontus; species Heterodontus francisci. The sequence goes on along the minus strand of NC_090376.1, from coordinate 30,369,425 downwards.
CTATATTATGCTAACGTCTAATATACTGCCCAGCAATGTGACTTGATATGCTTTGTTTTCAACTTAAAATCTGGATTGCATTCTCCTTCCCTTTCTCTTATACTGTAATTTGCTGCCTCTTATTCTGCTGCCCTCTCTCTCATTGCCTCTTCTCCCTCAGTATGTTTCTTATTCTTACTGTTTCTCTTGTACACATTCTCCCTCACTGTCTTACCCTGATTCCATGTCTGCATTTTATCCCCATCTTTCCCTTTTCTTTCCTCTTCATTCCTCTATCCTTTATTCCTTTCTCATTTCTTCTTTACTCTCATTCTTATTCCATGTCTCTTGCTTCAACTGTCCTGGTCATTCTCACTTCTCCCTCGCCTTTAGTTTAAATCTTGCCAGTATGGCAATGTGCTAACAGCTCTCCATTTTCTGGATTAGTTTATCATAATTATGTATCGTCAATGTTCAAATTTAGAAGGGTGCAGGGTGAATACTAATGGTGAGAGTGGAAAATTGCACATGATAATTAAATGGATAGAAAAAATTAAAAGTGTGTGGCAAAATAGGGCAAACATTCTTAAAACATTTGAAAAATGTCAAAAAGGCATCACAACCCATTGCTCAGGCTGAAAGGAACAGGCTAAAAAGTGAATCAAAAACGTAAGCTCAGGTGCAGGCATCAGTCTGCAGGTCAGTGAAGCAGCCAGACCTTGTTTGATAGCTGAAGTGGAGTTGGTGCAACATGTAGTGGCAGCACACAGAGTAAGTCCTCTGTGCCATTCTGTGGCATTGTCCCACAGGACAGAATTGTAGCATTTCAAGGGAGTGGAGTGACATTTCAGGCTGGGACAGACTGTTATCAACAATGGATGTGGGTGTCTTATGCCACATAGTAACTGTAGATACTGTAGTATAAGGGTTTGAAAGGGTTAATATTTGGGACAGTGTGAGGAGTACCTCCCACCATGATGATGTAAGATATCACGAGAGAGAGACTGCGGGGAGATGCAGCATAGCTTCAGAGGAGTCATACAGACTTATGTAAAACTGTATATGATTAAAATGCAATGAATGAGTTAATGTTAAAATTACTGAAGACTCAGTAATGTTTCCTAGCTAGACAAACCAAATACACAAATGGTGGCAAACTAACCAAACATACAACATGGTGGAGCGTGGTTCTTACCATACGACACCCAGAAGAATTTGGAAAATTGGGTTTTCTCCGGGTGCTACGGTTTCCTCCCACAAGCCAAAAGACTTGCAGGTTGGTAGGTAAATTGGCCATTATAAATTGCCCCTAGTATAGGTAGGTGGTAGGGAAATATAGGGACAGGTGGGGATGTGGTAGGAATATGGGATTAGTGTAGGATTAGTAATAATGGGTGGTTGATGGTCAGCACAGACTCGGTGGGCCGAAGGGCCTGTTTCAGTGCTGTATCTCTAAACTAAACTAAACTTTGAAGAAAGATGACCTGGAAAAAAAGGCACCAGATCTCGAGAAGAGGCTGTGAAAAAGCTCCAGAGCTGCTCTGTGGAGGAAGGAGGCACGGAGAGTTGGGGAATCGGCTTGTAGAGGTGTTCAGGCTCCACTACGGAGGCAGGTAGTCTGTGAAAAAATTCCAGTCCAGTGATCGCAGGCTTCAAGTTGGGGAACCAAGAAATGGTCAGGGATCTGGTGAGCAAGCCTTAAAGAGGGCAAAAATTTGTTCCTAATGGTTAGTCAGGTAGCACCGGGAAAACCAAAAGTCCTTAGCAAGGGCGGATCGGAGGGCAGTGCCATTACACTTAGCGACCGCAAGCAAATACTCAATACTCCAGGGAGCAAAAAACTATAGAAAAAAAGCTGCAAAACTGCATTGAAAGAAAAAAAGAAGTAGAGTCTAGCGGCGAGATTTCATAGGTAGAAACGGTGACCAGAGCAGGAGTCAGCGCGAGGCTGAAAAGCGTGGGAAACTTCCTTTACTGGAGGGAAAACTTTAAAAATAAAGTAAACCAAATAGAAAGCCATGGATCTTAAATTCACAATACCAGAGGGGTTTGGACACATAGAAGTACCAAATCAAATTCAAAATTGGTCACTATGGCGGAAAATATTTCTGAGATACAGCATTTCTTCAAAATTAGATAACCAGTCTGAAGCAGAGCAAGTTAACAAATGACTGTATTCCACTGGAGCAACAGCAGACTATGTTATTGCAAGACAAGGAATTAATGAGACATCAGACAAATTTGATGAAGTTTTAAAAGCCTTTGATAGTTATTTTAACCTGAGGAGCAATAGGATTCTAGAAAGGGCAAAATTTAACAGAAGGGTCCAAATCTAGGTAAAACAGTTGATGCTTTTATTAGTGACCTTCATAGACTAACTGAAGGATGCGAACATGGAAGACAAGAGACCACATTGTAGTAGGTATTACTGATGAATCCCTATCAGATTTACTGCAGTCGAAGGAAGACCTCACCCTAAACAAAGCAATACAGCTGGGGAGACAAACAGAGGTCGAGAGGTGAAGAAAGACCTTGGCTCAGGAAACCGCCGGTGGCCATACAGTTCCTTAAGCACAGGGCTGTAAAAGAAGCACCAGAAAAGAAGGGACACTGGGTGGGGTGGGGGGAGTGCAAGACGCCAAAAAGACCCACAGGCACTAACAATGTCCTGCAAACAAAGCAGAATGCTTCCACTATAAGAAAGTAGGCCATTTTGAGAAGATGTGCCAAAGTAAAATCTCTACTCCCAAAGGTTTGAAAGAAAAAGTCTTCAAGTATAGAGCTGTTAATGAATTTGAAAATCTCCATCAGGAGAGAAATCAAAAACTTCCTTGGTGAGATCTTTGACCTTAATCAAGTATTCTGATCTGCAGATATATGTGTCAACGGACATATCACCAATTTTAAACTAGACACGGGAACGAGTGTAATGGTTTTTATCAGACAACGAACCAAGGTTATCAACGCATTACCTACAACCAACAGAAACTCAGTTACATGGCCCGGGATGGATTGAACTGAAAGTCAAGGGAAAGCTACAGGGAACACTGCAGTACAAGGGTAAAGCAGATATTGGAAACACTATGTTCTAGAGAATCAAGAATTTTCTCTTTTAGTAGAAGAGCTTGTATTGACCTTCATCTTACAGGCAAAGTAGAAGTTGTTGAGCAACAAGAATACACAGTCACTTCCAAAAAAGACTTTCCAAAATCATTTACTGTTCTAGGAAGACTGAAGACAGCATACAGCATTACGTTGAGAAACGACGCTAAACCTGTTTGTCTTTTTACGTCTAGGCAGCTATCACATCCATTAATGAAGCACGTCCAACATCAACTAAAAGAGATGACCAGGATAGGAGTCATTTCTCCTGTCATTGAACCTACATAGTGGTGTTTAGGAATGGTTCCAGTTCCTAAACCTAACGATACTCTTCACATTTGTGTTCTTCTTTTTCTTCTTCTTTTGGGCCTCCTTATCTCGAGAGACAATGGATACGCGCCTGGAGGTGGTCAGTGGTTTGTGAAGCAGCGCCTGGAGTGGCTATAAAGGCCAATTCAGGAGTGACAGGCTCTTCCACAGGTGCTGCAGAGAAATTTGTTTGTTGGGGCTGTTGCACAGTTGGCTCTCCCCTTGCGCCTCTGTCTTTTTTCCTGCCAACTACTAAGTCTCTTCGACTCGCCACAATTTAGCCCTGTCTTTATGGCTGCCCGCCAGCTCTGGCGAATGCTGGCAACTGACTCCCACGACTTGTGATCAATGTCACACGATTTCATGTCGCGTTTGCAGACGTCTTTATAACGGCGACATGGACGGCCGGTGGGTCTGATACCAGTGGCGAGCTCGCTGTACAATGTGTCTTTGGGGATCCTGCCATCTTCCATGCGGCTCACATGGCCAAGCCATCTCAAGCGCCGCTGACTCAGTAGTGTGTATAAGCTGGGGATGTTGGCCGCTTCAAGGACTTCTGTGTTGGAGATATAGTCCTGCCACCTGATGCCAAGTATTCTCCGAAGGCAGCGAAGATGGAATGAATTGAGACGTCGCTCTTGGCTGGCATACGTTGTCCAGGCCTCGCTGCCGTAGAGCAAGGTACTGAGGACACAGGCCTGATACACTCGGACTTTTGTGTTCCGTGTCAGTGCGCCATTTTCCCACACTCTCTTGGCCAGTCTGAACATAGCAGTGGAAGCCTTACCCATGCGCTTGTTGATTTCTGCATCTAGAGACAGGTTACTGGTGATAGTTGAGCCTAGGTAGGTGAACTCTTGAACCACTTCCAGAGCGTGGTCGCCAATATTGATGGATGGAGCATTTCTGACATCCTGCCCCATGATGTTCGTTTTCTTGAGGCTGATGGTTAGGCCAAATTCATTGCAGGCAGACGCAAACCTGTCGATGAGACTCTGCAGGCATTCTTCAGTGTGAGATGTTAAAGCAGCATCGTCAGCAAAGAGGAGTTCTCTGATGAGGACTTTCCGTACTTTGGACTTCGCTCTTAGACGGGCAAGGTTGAACAACCTGCCCCCTGATCTTGTGTGGAGGAAAATTCCTTCTTCAGAGGATTTGAACGCATGTGAAAGCAGCAGGGAGAAGAAAATCCCAAAAAGTAGACTTAACTTAAGACTGTGGCAAGAAGAGGTTCATCCAATGACCTCAGTAGACAAAAGCTTGGAATATTTATCCAAAAGTACCATGTTCACAAAGCTTGATGCAAATAGTGGCTTTTGGCAAGTCCCACTGGATGAGAAATCAAGGTTATTGACAACCTTCATTACTCAGTTCGGAAGATTTTGTTTGAATTGCTTACCATTCGGTATAACATCAGCACCGGAAATATTGCAAAGAACTATGTCACACATTCTACAGGGCTTTAAAGGAGTAATATGCCACTTGAACAACATCTTAGTCCACGGTGAATCCATTTAATGAACAGTGAGAATTCTAGAAAATGTCCATTTGTTTCTTAGGACACATTGTCAATAGCAACGGCATAACGGCAGACCCGCAAAAGATGAGAGCCATTAGTGAATTCCCACTTCGGTCCAAGATCTTCAACGATTCCTTGGAATGATTAATCAGTTCGCAAAATTTTTACCCAATCTAGCGCAGGTTACTGAACCCTTACAACAACTATTCAGGAAAGCTCAGCATGTTACTGGGATGCACATCAGGAGCAAGCATTTCAAAGGATCGAGGAGATGCTGATTTCGCCAGATATCTTAGTACATTATAACCCCTTACTACCGACCACAATTGCAGTAGACCCCTCATCTACAGGGATAAGGGCAGTCCTTTTTCAAGAACAACCAGATGGATGTTGAAGGCTGGTTTATTATGCGTCCCGAACATTATCTGAGACTGAGACAAGGTACGCCTTCATTGAGAAAGAAACTCTCGCAGTTACGTGTACATATGAGTAGTTCTCAGATTATATTTTTGGCTTAAAGGTTGTCATAGAGACAGACCACAAAACCCTAGTTTCCTTACTTGATGAAAAGGAACTTGCTGGGATGCCTCCGAGACTCCAGAGATTCTGGTTCACGCTAATGAGGGTCAAGTACGAAACGGTACACGTAGAGGGCAAACAACAAACCTTAACAGATGCATTGTCCAAAGCTACTGTTGACCATTCTACACAGCAGGATGTTAACTTTATTAATGAGATTGAGTCATATTCTCAGTTCACTGTATCACAATGGCGGGCAAGTTCAACAAAGCTCCAAGAAATATGTCATGCTCAGATGCAAGATGAGGAGTGCATCTGTATATCCAATATTGCACGCAAGGTTGGCTGCAGCAGTGTCCCAGTGGTAAGAGCATAAAAATCATCTTCAAACACAGAAGGCACTTTACGACTGTGGATGATTTACTAGTATATGACGAGAGGCTGGTGAGTCCGGACGCACGTGGGTATAATGAAATGTAGAGCAGGGCTCAGTCGCCGTGTGGTGGCCAGGAATATCGAGAGATATAGAAGAAATTATTTCCAAATTTCCAGGTACGCGCAGTGCACAGACAGGATGAGAGGGAACCGCTCATCTCGACCCAATTTCCAACTAGACTGTGGGAACGTTTGGGGATGGATCAATTCATGTTTAATGAAAAATCCTACCTTATTGCCATAGACTACTTTTCTTTTTTTTTTAAATTCATTCATGGGATGTGGGTGCCGTTGGCCAGGCCAGCATTTATTGCCCATCCCTAATTGCCCTTGAGAAGGTGGTGGTGAGCTGCCTTCTTGAACCGCTGCAGTCCATGTGGGGTAGGTACACCCACAGTGCTGTTAGGAAGGGAGTTCCAGGATTTTGACCCAGCGACAGTGAAGGAACGGCGATATAGTTCCAAGTCAGGATGGTGTGTGACTTGGAGGGGAACTTGCAGGTGGTGGTGTTCTCATGCATTTGCTGCCCTTGCTCTTCTAGTTGGTAGAGGTCACAGGTTTGGAAGGTGCTGTCGAAGGAGCCTTGGTGCGTTGCTGCAGTGCATCTTGTAGATGGTACACACTGCTGCCACTGTGCGTCAGTGGTGGAGGGAGTGAATGTTTGTAGCTGGGGTGCCAATCAAGCGGGCTGCTTTGTCCTGGATGGTGTCGAGCTTCTTGAGTGTTGTTGGAGCTGTACCCATCCAGGCAAGTGGAGAGCATTCCATCACATTCCTGACTTGTGCCTTGTAGATGGTGGATAGGCTATGCGGAGTCAGTTGGTGAGTTACTCGCCGCAGGATTCCTAGCCTCTGACCTGCTGTTGTAGCCACGGTATTTATATGGCTACTCCAGTTCAGTTTCTGGTCAATGGTAGTCCCTAGGATGTTGATAGTGGGGGATTCAGCGATGGTAATGCCATTGAATGTCAAGGGGAGATGGTTAGATTCTCTCTTGTTGGAGATGGTCATTGCCTGGCACTTGTGTTGTGCGAATGTTACTTGCCACTTATCAGCCCAAGCCTGGATATTGTCCAAGACTTGCTGCATTTCTACACGGACTGCTTCAGTATCTGAGGAGTCACAAATGGTGCTGAACATTGTGCAATCATCAGCGAACATCCCCACTTCTGACCTTATGATTGAAGGAAGGTCATTGATGAAGTAGCTGAAGATGGTTGGGCCTAGGACACTACCCTGAGGAACTCCTGCAGTGATGTCCTGGAGCTCAGATGATTGACCACCAACAACCACAACCATCTTCCTTTGCGCAAGGTATGACTCCAACCAGCGGAGGCTTTTCCCCCTGATTCCCATGGACCTCAGTTTTGCTACAGCTCTTGATGCCATACTTGGTCAAATGCTGCCTTGATGTCAAGGACAGTCACTCTCGCCTCACCTCGAGTTCAGCTCTTTTGTCCATGTTTGAACCAAGGCTGTAATAAGGTCAGGAGCCGAGTGGCCCTGGCGGAACTGAAACTGAGCATCACTGAGCAGGTTATTGCTAAGCAAGTGCCGCTTGATGGTACTGTTGATGATACCTTCCATCACTCTGCTGATGATTGAGAGTAGGCTGATGGGACGATAATTGGCTGGGTTGGACTTGTCCTGCTTTTTGTGGACAGGACATACCTGGGCAATTTTCCACATTGCAGGGTAGATGCCAGTGTTATAGCTGTACTGGAACAGCTTGTGGACAGGACATACCCGGGCAATTTTCCACATTGCAGGGTAGATGCCAGTGTTATAGCTGTACTGTAACAGCTTGGCTAGGGGCGCAGCAGGTTCTGGAGCACAGGTCTTCAGTACTATTGCCGGAATATTGTCAGGGCCCATAGCCTTTGCAGTATCCAGTGCCTTCAGTTGTTTCTTGATATCACGTGGAGTGAATCGAATTGGCTGAAGTCTGGCATCTGTGATGCTGGGGACTTCAGGAGGAGGCCGAGATGGATTATCAACCCGGCACTTCTGGCTGAAGATTGTTGCAAATGCTTCAGCCTGGTCTTTCGCACTGATGTGCTGGGCTCCCCCATCATTGAGGTTAGTTGTTTAATTGTCCACCACCATTCACGGCTGGAAGTGGCAGGACTGCAGAGCTTAGATCTGATCCGTTGGTTATGGGATCGCTTAGCTCTTGTTTATTGCATGCTGCTTTCGCAGTCTGGCACGCAGATAGTCCTGTGTTGTAGCTTCACCAGGTTGACACCTCATTTCGAGGTATGCCTGGTGCTGCTCCTGGCATGCCCTCCTGCACTCTTCATTGAACCAGGGTTGGTCTCCTGGCTTGATGGTAATGATAGAGTGGGGGACATGCCGGGCCATGAGGTTACAGATTGTGGTCGAGTACAATTCTGCTGCTGCTGATGGCCCACAGTGCCTCATGGATGCCCAGTTTTGCATTGCTAGATCAGTTCGAAAGCTATCCCATTTAGCACGGTGATAGTGCCACACAACACGAAGGAGGGTATCCTCAATGTGAAGGCGGGACTTTGTCTCCACAATGACCGTGCGGTGGTCACTCCTACCAATACTGTCATGGACAGATGCATCTGCGGCAGGCAGATTGTTGAGAACGAGGTCAAGTATGTTGTCCCCCTCACCCACCTGCCGCATACCCAGTCTAGCAGATATGTCCTTTAGGACTCGGCCAGCTCGGTCAGTAATGGTACTACCGAGCCACTCTTGGTGATGGACATTGAAGTCCCCCACCCAGATTACATTCTGTGCCATTGCCACCCTCAGAGCTTGCTCCAAGTGCTGTTGAACATGGAGGAGTACTGACTCATCAGCTGAGGGAGGGCGGGCGGCAGGTGGTAATCAGCAGGAGGTTTCCTTGTCCATGTTTGGCCTGATGCCATGAGACTTCATGGGGTCCAGAGTCAATGTTGAGGACTCCCAGGGCAACTCTCTCCCTACTGTACACCACTGTGCCACCACCTCTGCTGGGTCTGTCTGGCCGGTGGGACAGGACATACCTGGGGATGGTGATGGCAGAGTTTGGGATATTGCCTGTCAGGTATGATTCTGTGAGTATGACTATGTCAGGCTGTTGCTTGACTAGTCTGTGGGACAGCTCTCCCAACTTTGGCACAAGCCCCCAGATGTTAGTAAGGAGGACTTTGCAGGGTCGACAGGCCTGGGTTTGCCGTTGTCGTTTCTGGTGCCTAGGTCGATGCCGGGTGGTCCATCCGGTTTCATTCAAGGTAGATTGAAGTCAAACGTTTGTACACAACAACTGCTGAGATAGTCATTCGAGCTTTATCGGAGATCTTTGCAACACATGATATACCTGAGCAGATAGTTTCCGATAATGGACCACAATTTGCAAACGACTACTTTACACACTTTGCAGAAAAATGTGGATTTGTATGTCTTACAGGTTCCCCTGGATCTCCTCAATCTAATGGAGAAGCTGAAAGAGGAGTCAGAACTATCAAAGAAGAATGAAGATTTTCAAACAGCACTCCTAAACTATTGATCTACTCCATTGCTATATGGATTAGCACCATCAGAACTGTTGATGGGAAGGAAACTTAGAACACAACTTCCCACCTTACCCAAAAAATTACTTCCAGGGCTAGAAGTCCAGGATTAACAGAAAGTTCAAGACAGAGAAAAGTCTTACCAAAAGCAACAAGCTTATAATTATAATAGGAAATATCGTACCAAGAACCTACCCAAGTTGACTAAAGGAGAAAAGGTATGGGGTACGAGACTAAGGCAGAGAAAGAGTAATCGTCCGGAGACAATCAACAGAGATCTTATTTAGTACATACTTCAGAAAGTGCTATAAGCAGCAGGAGAAATCTTATTTCTATTCATCAAAGACGTCAGGCATACATCTGAATGAATGAGATGTTGAACCTGAAATTCAGAAAGCGCTGGATGCTACAAGAAACAAGTCAAGAACAAGAGTTCAGAGAAAGACTACTAATCTTCTGCATCTGACAACAACACGATCAGGGTGAGTTATGAAGTCTCTTGACAGATTGAGTCTGTGATGACAGAGACTTGGAGGGAGATTTTGTAAACAAAATTAATGTCTGTGTATGTATGAAAAGACCTGGCCCCGGGGTGGGGGGGTGGGTGGGGAGATGCAGTATAAGGGTTTGAAAGGGTTAATGTTTGAGACCATGTGAGGAATACCTCCCACCATGCTGATGTAAGAGATCACATGTGAGACACTGGGGGAAGGGGGAGGAGATGCAGCATGGCTTCAGAGGAGTCAAACAGACTTATGTAAAGTTGTATGTAGTTAAAATATAATAGATTAGTTAATGTTAAAATTACTTAGGACTCAGTAATCTCTCCTAGCTAGACTAACCAAATACACAAATGGTGGTAGACTAACCAAACATACAACAGATGCCATTGCAACATATGGCATAGTGCTGCATCTGGCTCACCCAGACCCTAAGGAGAGTGAGCGCCCAGGGCCCTTACAGGTAGGTATGTCAGGACCAACAGAATGGCTGATGGTATTCTGCAGGTCAGTTATGCGATGCTTGCTCTTTTTCACGCTGGCATACCTTCTTTCATGCAGTGCCAATGAAAGCAGGACATACTGTGACTGGAGCGCTTCTGAAGATGAAACCAATATTACAGTTACTCAGGTATTCGCAGATCTTACCATTTGATTTGCTGTCCCGTTTTCTTTGGAAATAGGAGCTTCTAAGCACCAAAACTAAGTGACTTGAAGTTTCTGTGTTGGGTCCAATGAGTGATCTGGACACAAATTGAGCTAGTTTTGAGAAGTGTGTTTATTCCTCAAGCTTCTGCTCAAACTCATTCGTATATCATCAAATGTAAAATCTTCAACGAACCAGTACACTTAAGACAGCATTTTAGATCCGTAATACTTTTAAAAAATTGGTTTATAAATATTCCTTGATATCTTTAAAAGAGATGACTTAGTGCAGTTTGATTATTACAACAGAAAATGGGATTTGTCACAAAAATAAGCATTTTAATCAGTGTCTAGTCCACCACCTGTGAATAACACTTTTAAATAAATGAAATGACTTTTAAAATCTATACAAAACTATTTGCTCGATACATTGGTGCACAGTAATTTAAACTAACAAAATATTACATACAAAAGCTTTTAAAATCTGGTTATTAGTGCCCTTCCTCCTAAGAAAAGCTTAATTTTAAGAAACTCCTTCAAAGCCAGCAAATGGGTGCGAACAGCAGAAATTCACAATGGTGATTAATTCAATCTAGGGGCATGGGCAGTTTGTGGGCAGGTCACATCAACTCTATTTGCACCAAAGATAATCTGTGCTTAAAATTCTATGATCGTTTGTGCTAGTTTGGCTGATTTCAGGTGAATTGTGCAAACTCCTGCTCATATTATCTCTGATCCGGGTACAAGCGGGCTGACACAACATCCCTTGTGCAACCCAACTTGTCTGGAATCTCTCCATACGCTCTCTTTTCCTTCAGGACACAAAAGGAGAAATTTCCTTGAATCTGTACCTGATTGCTGTGAACAGGGAATACCAAAAAATCAAGCTGATCAGGGCAAATGCCTGTGAAGGAACAATGCAAATTTCCTTCCATTTAAAATTAATGGAAGGAAAATCAGGCAGGTTCTTTTACAAGCCTATGCTCCAAGAAGTCTGATTTTCTAATTTTCATTGCGTTCAAAAACTAATATGCATAGGCACAGTCCTGGGAAAATCTCACGTATGTGGGATACCTATTGATGCCTGTAGGGGTGTGGTGGTGGGGTGGGTGCAATAAATAAATAACATGTATCAATAAGCTATCAACTTTGGCTCAGTAGTTGCACTGTTGCCTGTCAAAATGTTGTGACTTCAAGCCCCATTCCTGAGCTAGCCTATAAAATAGGCTGGCACTTCAGTGCCGTGCTGAGGGACTTCTTGTCTTTCAAATAAGATGTTAAGACCAAGATCCCATCTGCCCTCTATGTGGATGTAAAAGGTACCACAGCACTATTTGAAAAAGGATAGGGGAGCTCTCCCAGTGTCATAGCCAACTATATTAATGCAAGCTCTTTCCTTCCTTCAATTAGCAAGAAGATTCACAATAATAAAGGAATTGAAACTAATGAACAACTGCCCTTTCCATCTATAGGTGCCATCTATACCTTTGATTTGCTTTTCTGTAAGCCTGTTTTGTACAACTGTTTACTTAACCCTAGGTTTTTCAAAAAGAGTGGGAATTTTACAGTTTGCTTTAATTTTTCCAGAGCATTAACCCACTAGGTTTTTTTTCAGTACATTGTAAACTTTTCATCCTTGGTTTTCAAATCCCTCCCTGACCTCACGCCTCTTTCTCTTGTAACCTCTGCCAGCCTTATATCCCTCCGAAATATCTGTGCACCTCTATTCTGGCCTCTGGTACATCTTCAACTTTCATCACTCAACCAATGGCAGCTATGCCTTTGGCTGCCTCAGCCCTAAACTCTGAAATTCTCTCCCTTATCCTCTCAACTTTCTACCTGTCTTCTCCAACTTGAAGAAGCTTCTTAAAACCTACCCCTTTGACCTAGCTTCTGATTACCTGTCCTAATATCCCCTTACTTGGTGTCAAATTTGGTTTGGTAATCTCTCACCTTGGGACGTTTCATTATGATAAAGGCACTATACAGAAGTACGTTCTTGTTGTTTCACTTGGAGCTGGCATACTTGGCCACAGCTGTTGTCCCTTTCGACACAGCTTGCTTGACCTGCTGACATACAGTGGAGCTGATGGTCGAACAAGTGTTTTAGTAGGCCAAATGGGAAGTTTCACCTCGGATGTGCTCAAAAATATTCTTCAAAAGGAGTTTGTGATGCTCTCATCCTTGGGGGAATTGCAGGCGTCGAGTTGAACCTGCTTCATCACTTTGTAAATGTAGACCAATTAACTGTCCTTTCTCTCTCCTTGCCTCCTCTGGTTCTTTGCTCTGACTTCAGTCACATTTTTTTGTACCTGCTGGTTTCTGTCCCTCAGTTATTACAAAATTCACTTTCAAACTTTCTGTACTTTAGGATTGTGTTATTTACTTCCAGACAGAGGTTTCATGTTTGTTTTGAATTGACAGTTTGGCTTGAGGGAGTTGCATCTCTGTTGGGGAGAGCATAAGTGCTGCTGTGTGTCTGTCAACAGTTCAGTAGCTTCAGTGACCTTGTACTGTTGCTTTCTTTCTCCCTTTCAGATCTTCTTGAGCCTAAATGTTATTTCACTGCACGAAGACATTTTTCAGGCCTCGCTCTTGTATAATATTAACTTATCTGATTTAAAATATTTCCGGTTACAAAAATCTTTGTTCTCACATAGGAAACCTGTCAATGTAAGCTATTCGTGGTAAATAAAGGTATGTTGCAAAATGGAATCTGAACACCATCAAATGCTATTTAGAAAAAATGTTCACATGGTTTTTTAGGAAACCACAGAAATATCTGGACCTGACCATATTAAATTTTGAAAGTGATTTCTTACATGCACTGTAAAAATGAGTGCGGTACTGAGACAGAGAGATGGAAATTCCTAAGGAGTCGGGTGGGACTTCTGCCTGCCAGTCTGTCCTGGTCATGATCACATCATGAGTCCAGGGAATGAGATAATTTAAGGTACTCTCCCTAGTGTCCATCCAGCTGGAGGCCAGAAATTTCAGGGCAGCTTTAGACACATCAGACTGAAATTTTGTTCCCGGGACCCGATCCCGCCCTGGGGGTGAAACAGCAGCGGTGGGAGCCCAAGAGAAATTTGGGAGGAGGTGACCAATTTAAGTGTCGGCCTTCAGCAGCCCCATCCAAATAAGGATGGTGGCCAAGCTCCCAAGGCCGGAGGCCGTCCAGCACTGAAGGATCAGCAGATCCACCGGAGCACTGCCGATGAAGGTGAGAGAACGAAGGGGCGCCAGGGCTCCATCCACCAGCCAGGATTTGGCCTCAGAGTGGGGGCCTGCCTGCCATCTTGAAAATTCCAGAAGGAGTCTGATGAGTGCCCTCAATCGGTACTTTAATTGTCCTAATTGGCTACTCGCCTCTAGCGGACGGTTAGCTGTCACCCACCCTCCCCCCCCAGAAGCAGCCTCCATGAAAATATGCCGGAGGCAGGAATATGCTGGCAGACCGGCACGCTAAATTACCGGCACATGAGTCTCCGCTCTTCTATGAAAATTCAGCCTATCATGAGTTTAAGTGGTGGGGGAAATGATAAGGGCCAAAGATGATTTTGCCACTGGTGCTCTCCTATTTGTGTTTCCTGTTTAACTAACTTGACTGAGTTTTCTGATGAGGTAACAGAGATGGTTTGATAAGGGTAATGCAGTTGAGATGGTGTATATGGACTTCCAAAAGGTGCTTAATAAAGTGCCACATAATAGATGTGGCAGCAAAGTTGAAACCCATGGAATAAAACAGAAATTGACAGCATAGATACAAAAGTAAAATAGTGCAGAAGCTGGAAATTTGAAATAAAAACAGAAAATGCTGAAAATACTCAGCAGGTCAGGCAGCATCTGTGGAGAGAAAAATAGAGTTAACGTTTCAGGTCGATGACCTTTCATCAGAACTTCCATCAGGTCATCGACCTGAAACGTTAACTCTGTTTCTCTCGCCACAGATTCTGCCTGACCTGAGTATTTTCAGCATTTTCCGTTTTTATTTCAGATTTCCAGCATCTGCAGTATTTTGCTTTCGTAGTAGTGGCGAATGATTGGTTTTCAGACTGGAGGAAGGTAAGCAGTGGCGTTGCCTAGGGGTCGATACTAGGACCACTGCTTTCCTTGATCTCTATTAATGACTTAGACTTGGATGTACAGGGCACAATTTCAAAATTTGCAGATAACATATAACTTGGAAGTATTGTGAACTGTGAAGAGGATAGTGACAGAATTCAAGAGGACATAGACAGGGTAGTGAAATGGACAGACACGTGGCAGGTGAAATTTAATGCAAAGAAGTGTGAAGTGGTCTTTTTGGGTGGAAAGAATGAGGGAGAGGTAATATAAAAAAGGGCATGATTCTAAAACAGGTTCTAAAGAAACACCTGGGAGTATATGTGCACAAATTGTTGAAGGTGGCAGGGCAGATTGAGAAAGTGGTTAAAAAGTCAGAAGGGATCGTAGGCTTTATAAATAGAAGCATAGTTTACAAAAGCAAGGAAGTTAAGAACAACCTTTATAAAAACTCTGGTTTGTCTTCAATTGGAATATTGTGCCCAGTTCTGGGCACCACACTTGAGGAAGGGCACAGAGCTTTAGCGAGGGTGCAGAAAAGATTTACGAGAATGGTTCCAGGTATGAGGGACTTCAGTTACATGGATCGAGTGGAACAGCTGGGGTTATTCTCCTTAGGGAAGAGGAAGTTGAGAGGAGATTTGATATAGAAGTGTTCAAGATCACGATGGGACTAGAGAGAGTAGATAGAAACTGTTCCCATTTGTGGAAGAGTTGAGAACCACAGGGCACCAATTTAAGGTGATTGGTAAAAGAACCAATGGCGACATGAGGAAAAATGTTTTTATGTAGTGAGTAGTTAGGATCTGGAATGCACTACCTGAGAATGTAGTGAGGCAGATACAATCAGAGCTTTCAAAAGTGAAGTGCATAAGCACCTGAACAGAAACTTTGGCAGAGAGCCAGCATGGATATGACAGGCCAAATGGCCTCTTTCTGCACTGCAGCCATTCTATGATTTTATTGTCAAATGATCATAAGCTCCATTTTTGCCAAGATATAATCCGAGCATTCGAGTCTGTCTGCATCATGCCTGGGATCTAAATAAGATGCAAGTGGGGGAATTTCTGGTCTCCATGCCCTTCCTCCCTACTGGAATGTCTCATTGTTTAAAACAAAAAGCAGCCCAGGCTTTTCAGGCCACAAAAGTTTACCTCCCCCTGCTACCAGAACTTGTTGGATTAGCTAGGTTTCAACAGTATTTCATTAGGATTTCTTTAGGGGGTCAGTGGGGAAAAACAGGAAGTTTATATAGTTTAGCAAGAAATACAAACCAACATTGGCAAGTGATAAACTCACTGGAGGTTCAAAAGTCAGTCTCTTGACATTACTCAAGCCACATTTTAATGGAAGAAGCGAGGTCAGCACTTGGGCAGGTTTTGTGAGGAAAACACAGTGAGGATCAGCAGGCTCAGAGGAGGACCAAAATGGTTAACTAGTTTTTTTCTTAAATATTTCTTTGAGGTGCAGGAGTGCTGCTCCCACCCAACTACCTGCAACCATATCCAATTCCCACCTTCACAGGGACTGTTTCCATGGGTCCCTGGCTATGGCCTCCTGCCACTTTTGTCCAACTCCTCCTTGCCAGCCTCAGGTAGGCCTGGTCCACTTGAATGCAACCCAGGACTCATGTCGGCCCTACGCTCAGTACTTGCCCAGAGATAAAATCGGGGCTCTAACATAGATCCAATCCACACTGAAGGAATTGCTATTAACCTCATCAGAAGTGCCATCTTTCAGATGAGACATTAAATCAAGACCCTATTTGCCTGTTCAGGATATAAATGATCCCATGGCACTATTTTGAAAAGCAGGGGAGATATCCCCTATGTCCTGGCCAATATTTATCCCTCAATCAACATCACAAAAACAGGTTATCTGGTCATCATTACGTTGCTGTTTGTGGGAGTGCGCTTTGCAGAAATTGGCCGCCACATTTCCTTTCTCTTTCGCTTCTCTTAGGCAGTCACCCGAGAATGACTTTCCCGAGGATGACTTTCTTCCACTCCAGGGTCGTGGGTCCTTAGGTGACTGAATAGTCCAATTCTGGATCTACACACTCTGCCACAGGTGGGGCAGGTGGTGTTTGGTGAGGTGAGTGAATGGGATGCTCGAAATTCTGAATATCCTTTCCAATGTTTTCACTTGCTCGCTGCCTGGGCATATTGACATTGTTTGAACTGGCTGGCACCATTGCAGATGCTTCTTCTCCATTTTGGGCTGTTTTGGGCAAGTGATTCCCACGAATCAGTGGAGATGTCACATCTTTTCTGGGAAGCTTTAAGGACATCCTTGTAGCATTTCCTCTGTCCTCCTGGTAGCCTCTTGCCATGACGGAGCTTGGAGTAGAAAGCTTGATTTGGGAGTCTTGTGTCAGGCATGCGGACAATGTAGTCAGTATAACTGAGTAGCCATGACCAGTGTCTCGAAACTGGGGATGTTGGCCCGAGAGTGGACACTGATATTGGAACGCCTGTCCTGCCGCAGAATTTTCAGGATCTTGCAGAGGCACTGCTGGTGATACCTCTCCAGCGCTTTACGATGTCTGCTGTACAGTGTCCATGTTTCCGACGCATACAGGAGAGCAGGTAACACTGCGGCCCTGTAGACCATGAGCTTGGTGCCAGGTTTGAAGTCTTTCTCATCAAACACTCTTTTCCTCAGACAACCAAATGCTGCGCTGACACACTGGTGGTGATGCTGAGTTTCATCACCGATGTCTGCCCTTGCTGAGAGGAGGCTCCCAAGGTGGCACGTTGTGGATCATGATAGTCGGGGGGGGGGGCAGTGTTGCACTGCGGGAGAAGGCTGGTGGAGGACCTTTGTCTTCTGGATGTTTAGCTTAAGGCCCATTCTTTCATACGCTTCCATGAATGCATCGATGAGTGTGCGCATACTCAAGCGTCGTCAGCATACTGCCGCTCAATGACAGAGGTTGGAGTGGCCTTGGTTCTGGATTGGAGGCAACATAGGCTAAATAGTTTGCTGCTTGTCCTGTAGAGTAGATCTACTCTGGCAGGGAGCTTCAAGGAGGTGAGGTGGAATTTTGCAGCAAGGAAGATGGAAAAGAGCGCTGGTGCGATGACACATCCTTGCTCGACTCCAGTTTGCACTTGGATTGGCAGATGGGTCAGTGGCAGATCAGTTGGCAAGGATTACAACTTGCAAGCTGTCGTGCAGCAGGCGGAGGATGGTGACGAATTTCTCCGGGCAGCCAAATTTGAGGAGGATGTTCCATAATCCCTCCCAGTTGATAGAGTCGAAGGCCTTTGTGAGGTCAAAAGCGGCCATTAATAAAGGTTGCTGCTGCTCCCTACATTTTTCTTGGAGTTGTCTTGCTGTGAAGACCATGCCCATTATGCCTCTTGATGGACGGAACCCACACTGTGACTCTGGTCAGAGCTCTTTAGCCATGGGGAGGAGGTGGTTGAGAAGGACTCTTGCGATGACCTTCCCTGTGGCGGACAGCAGCCTCTGTAGTTACCACAGTCGGTCTTGTCGCCTTTTTTGAAGATGGTCACAATTACGGCATCTCGGAGAGGCTGTAAAGCACTTTGAGGTGTACACTGGTCGTGAAAGAGCGATATAAATGCAAGTTTTTCTTTCTTTCACAGCTTTTTCAATCAAATACAGATGGATAGGAATTATTGTCTCTACCCCAAGCAGGTTAGACTGCCGATTGCATGTAGCCCAAATAACCCAGCCAGCTTTGCTGAATGACATTATTTAATATGCATCTCTCATGACAGCCAAGTTAGTCTAACGAGGTGGTGAGATTCTCCTTATAAAAGGAGACAATTAATAGCCTGAGCCCTTGAGGTTACTATGGGTGTTAAGTGTTCATTTTGCCCTTATTTAGAGAGAAATCCTCTACCTAATTACCATGAGCCTGTTGAAACTGTTACTGCATCTCTTCAATAATTACACCACTAGATTTATGTAGAGCGTCTGCATTCGTACAGTCCATTTATCTAGTCATGACTTTCCTTTATATTACAGCTTTGCCTCAAGTGCTGTGTTGCTTTTATATCACTAGTCTGCAAAAACCTTCCTCAGCAATGTGGAAGGTTTGGCTGATTAGAAATGAAAGTTGCTATGGCGATGTATAAACACAATGTAATTGCAAGTGTAAAATGGGACAAATTCCAGAGCACTCGCAGTCTCAGTGTAATACAGAACTGCTTCTGCTTGAAGTAGGTATTAAACACCTACTGTGGCACCTTACTGGCAGTCTCTTTGGCGCAATGGGCTAGCGCATTCGGCTGCTAACCAAAAAGTTGGTGGTTTGAGCCCACCCAGGGACAGAATCCTTCAGAGTTTTTTTGTGTCAGAGATTACTGGGGATAGATGGGAATGTGGAATTCAAGACACAATCAGATCAGCCATGATCTTATCGAATGGCAGAGCAGGCTCGAGGGGTCAAATGGCCTACTTCTGCTCCTAATTCGTATGTTCGTATTTCTGTGAATTCTCCATTGCACACTTCCTCATCTCCTCTACCACCTCCCATTATATTGTAATGAACATCACCCTAGTTACTTGGCATAATCTGTTCTTTCCTTATTAATATAATGACTACAGCTAATGTGAGAAATTAACAGGGAAAAACGTTACACTCTTAAAAATGTACCATTCCCACCCCCACTTAAATGGTTATTGACATTTGAGGAAAAGGTTAGAGGTTAATTGATAGCATAAAAGGCAGCAATAGGCAATTTAATGTAATTTTATTTTAGAAGGGCAAATATGTTAAAACAAGTAAAATGTCATTTTAAAAGTAGTCATTGTCTGACAGCAAAAGGATTAATTAGGTGAAATAAAAACAGAAAATGCAGGAAATACCCAGGTCAGGCAGCATCTGTGGAGAGAGAAAATGTCTCAGGTGGAAAACCTTCCATCGGAATAGTTCTGATGAAAGGCCACAGGCCTGACATGTTAACTCTGTTTCTCTCTCCACAGATGCTGCCTGGCCTGCTGAGCATTTCCAGCATTTTCTGTTTTTATTTCAGATTTCCAGCATCTGCAGTATTTTGCTTTTGGAATAATTGGTGATCTACACCTCAAACTAAATGAATGTAATGGAATAATTTGAAAACATTTGCAATATTTTTATTTTCCTCCTAATTACTTTTCTGATATTTTCTCACCAGATTTTTGTAAAACAGACAAAAGCATTAAAAAAAAGCTAAAGGTCTAGATAGAGCAGGAAGATTACTCTGAAATCAGGTCCTTATTGCCCCAAATCTGGAATACAGAAGTTGGGATTTTTTTTTTGACAGTTCTTTGGGTAAATCGAATGACCTAATAACCACTGATTAGAACCATGTTTTAGCAGCTAATGTGACTTAAGTGCAACTAGAAGCAAGTTATCTGATTTAATAGAGACCCACAAGATATTTGTGACTGATCCTAAGATCATAAGAAATAGGAGCAGAAGTAGGCCACTTGGCCCCTCAAGCCTGCTCTGCCATTCAATAAGATCATGGCTGATCTGATTGTGGCCCTAACGCCATTTTCCTGCCTGCCTCCCCATAACCCTCGACTCCCTTGTAAATCAGAAAACTGTCTAACTTAGCCTTGAATATCTTCAATGACTGCGCCTCCACTGCTCTCTGGAGAACAGATTTCCAAAGATTACCGACTTTCTCAGAGGAGAAATTCGTTCTCAAACGGGAGACCCTTTTTTTTTTAAGAAAAGACTGCCCCCTAGCTCTAGATTCCCCCACGAGGGGAAACATCCTATCAGCATCGACGCTGTCAAGCTCCCTCAGAATCTTATATGTTTCAAAAAGATCACCTTTCATTTTTCTAAACTCCAATGAGTATAGACCCAACCTTCTCAACCTTTTCTCACAAGACCAACCCCTTCATTCCAGGAATCAGTCAGGTGAACCTTCTCTGAACTGCTTCCAATGCAAGTATATCCCTCCTTAGGTAAGGAAACCAAAAGTGTGTGCATTACTCCAGGTGCGGTCTCATAAATGCCCTGTACAGTTGTTGCAAGACTGCCCTACCTTTATACTCCATCCCCCTTGCAATAAATGCCAACATTCCATTTGCCTTCCTAATTACTTGCTGTACCTGCATGCTAACTTTTTGTGATTCATGTACAAGGACACCCAGCTCTCTCTGTCGCACAGCATTCTGTATCTCTCTCCAATTAAATAATATTCTGCTTTTCTATTCTTCCTGCCAAGTTGATAACCTCAGATTTTCCCACATTATACTCCATCTGACCAATTTTGCCCACTCACGTAACCTATCCATATCTCTCTGCAGACACTTTGGGCTGCACTTTACAGACACCCCACCACTGGGGGGGGGGGGGGGGGGGGGAGGGGGCTGGAAAATGCCTCCAGGAGAGGGCCGCCATGCACTCCAACGCCGTGAGGCCCAGCCTCATATTGTTGGTAGCAGTGAGGCCTCGTGGCAGCCCCACCCCCACCCCCCCACCCCGCAACAGGACTGCCATTTAAATGAATCAATTAAAATCATTAATTATATTCACGTTCCTGCCATCTGTCCCAGTGCAATCTTAGTGCTGCTGGCAGGCATTCCTGCACCTTCGGATCCCGGTCCGGGGAACTGAGGTGGAACTCTTTTTGGGGGAGGGGCAAGGTCAGGTGGACAAGGTAAGTGTTTTGGGAGGTGGTGGTGTTGGCAAGTCATTAATTCTATGGTTATTTGCGGGGGGGGGGGAGGGGGGGAAGAGGGGCAAAATAAATGTTAATTTTTTTCATCCAATGTCTCTTTAAAAATTTAAATTGAACGGTAGGGCGCAAAGCCCTTTAAAAACAGCGTCAGCTCCTGCACACAGGCAGCTGACGCCATTGCCGGGGACGTCATCGGGGGGGCGGCCTGCCCTGACTAAGCGAGTTGCCGCGCATAATATCCCGATGGCTCTATGACATGCGGCCCACCATTGTTTTTGCCCGCCGCCAATTCTGGCGGCAGGAGTATAAATTTCAGCCCTTTGTGTCCTCCTCACAAATGCCTTTCCTACCTATCTCTGTATCATCTTCAAATTTGGCTACAATACACTTGGCCACTTCATCCAAGTCATTAATATAGATCGTAAATACTTGAGGGCCCAGCACTCGCCCCTGTGGCACTCCACTAGTTACAATTTGCCAACCTGAAAATGCCCCATTTATTCCAACTCTATGTTTCCTGTTAGCCAATCCTCTATACATGCTTAAAATTAATCACCAAGAAAAAATAGAGATTCCCCGACTTGTGGTGGCATTCGATACCATCAGTCAGCACTACCAGGAGATTTTCAATTCTTAATCTTCTTAGTTAGATATTCTCTACTCTTAATTGTGGCAGTTACTCTTGGCGGTGGGGTGAAACATCCAGAATACTCTTCTAGTCAATGCTGCACATTTGAGCCAGGAATAATTGAGCTGTGTCTCAATTCCAAAGATTTGGTGTTCCTGTCACTGAAATGAGTGATTAATAGCGTGGGTACAAAGACAAAATGGAACACAGTCAACTTAGATCATTGGAGCTTAAACATCATTATTTACAAGGAAAGCAGCTCATACTTCAGAAAATCAACCAAAAAAATGTACATGAATCAAATAGGTGAAATTCATTCCCATCACTTGCATGAAGTAGTGAGCTGTAACTGTCCCAGTTCTTACTATTTACTCCGAAGGCTGTACCAGAGGGTAAAACAGAAACAAACTGCTGAAAATAGCATTTCGATTTACTACTCCAGCAACTGCCACAGAAACTGATCATTGTACTGCACTGGAAACAGCTCTTTTTCTCTTGTCACACTCTCTCATGCCCAATGCCCATTTTTGCGGTCATTCAAATTCACACATCAATTTGTGTAACACCATCTAAAGCTAATCGTTACACACAGTCACTGAACTATTCAACTTACATGGGCAAGCAATTTGACATTTCCTGGAGTCTATTTGTGCATGGTTTAAATTGACAGAATACACAAGAATTCACATGCTAAACTCTCTGGGGAGCAATACACTTTAACTGGGAGGTACACAAATAAAAACAAAATCCAGTGATTATTACATTACTTTTTTGTTGAATCTTTGCAGTGAAGGGATTTAACTACAAGGAGGAATGGATTTCTTTTCCCAATTTGGGCAGCAAGTGTCAGTATAAAGTACTCCAAAATCAGTTATACAACTGTTACATCTGCTGGCATGAAGACGAATATGTTGAATGGGGATTTTTAATTCATCGATTGGAAACCTACATCAAACTTAAAAGGGAAAGGTGGAATATTACATTTAACTTTTACAAAGACTTTACCACAGCTAAAAATGGCTGCCACCATTTGCATTTGAACACCTTTCACATTCCAAGGCATCAAAGTGGCGATGCGTGTCTGATTAGTCTTTACCCAAAACAATGGCTTGCCCTAATGATTGAACTACCTGAGATTGCTTTCATTAGCAAGACATCCAAAGCCATCCCCAGACATTAACATTGAAAGGAGAACCTCTCCAGGGGTAAACATTGACACGAAGCCTGAGAGAGATTGAGATTTCTAAATTTGAATCTCATGAGAAGGTACCAGAGAATACCCTGACAGTCTTGTGACCATCTGTCTATCTCTGTAAAAGTTGGGAGTTTCCCTTGGACAGACAGACAATCTGTGCAGAAGCCAGAAGGGGTCTCTCTCTCTCTCCAGAAGACCTTGTGTGGGGCTTGCGAAGCTTGGTTGCCGGCTGCAAGATCCAAGACAAAGGGAAGGAAACCCTCTGCTCAACTGTTTCCAAGAACAACTATCAACCTAGAACTTCAGGACCACAAATTCAACCGGAAGACCACTAAAGTCACCAGACACCACAGACTGTATAATCCTTTTTATTGATACAAACTCTATCCCAACTACTATTCTTCGCCATTCTGTAATCTATTGGTATGTGAGTGAAAGTGTAGCGTAATTTTATTATTTTATTTAGATCGGGTTTTTGTTTAAGTACAATAAACTCACTTCTTTCTCATTTAAACTCAAGAAAACTTATCTGATTGGTTCTTTTATGATCACAACAATGATAAAAGATAAAACACTCACTGAAGTGGCAAGCACATCCACTATTTAAAAAAGAATAAACCCTGTTGCGGTCAAAGGAGGAGAAGGACAAGAGGGTAGCTTTGTGACACCTCCTCAACTGAACGCAACAGTGCTCTTACGTTGAATTTAGCTGGCTGTAAGGCAAAAGCAACATTACCGTGGGTTCTGATGCATCAGCTCGGAGGGACCAGAGTTAGTTTTTCTTTGTCTTCCTAATACCTTGTTTTAGCAAGTTCCAGCAGCTCAAAAATCTGTTCAGCCATTTGTACAAAATTCTGTGCTTGAGGAACCCATCTGCACAACAGTATAGAAATGCAATGTAGAAGCCCCTGTACTCTACGCCAACAATATGTTAAAGCAGTGCACCAATGTGACATTTTCCATAGCAGACATCCTGTCAGTGAGGTTTCCAATTTAGTGGAATTAATACTGAATTTGGTACAGGTCTCTGCTCTGGCTTATGTTCATAAGAAATGGATTAATACTCCTCAAACTTGTTTTATTGACAACCCTCACTACCAGCAGACAGAAGCAGCTTTCATCTGATCAATCTGGCTGGATTGATACCCAGGTACCAGCGGTGAAAGACTACTGTACATTGCTTAATTCCGAAACCCACTGATTTTGATGAAAGATTGCACTCAAAATATTAACACATATTTTCACCTTTATTTGATGACTGCATTTTGTTTTTATTCCAAATTTTCAGTCTTAACCGTTCAATTATTACATAAATTGGCACTCCAGTCTTGCATTTTTGATTAAAACATGGGTGAGGAAACCTCCTGCTGATTACCACTTCCCACAACTGATGGGTCTTTGCTTCTCGTGTTGAACAGCAGTTGGATGAAGCACTGAGGGCAGCAATGGCATACATAAGCAGGGATTTTACTGAGCTCCCGACATCAGGCTCCATGGTGGGGGGGGGGGATGCGCGGAAGATCGCCACAGAGCTTGACGCCGGGAGTGCAGGGCCCGATCTTCTTGGTGGTGGTGAGGCTCCGTGAGGGCCCGCCCACCGCTGGGCGATGGAACCCGTATTAACATATTTAAATTAAAATGAAATGAATACATTTAAATAAAATCAAGTGATCTTACCTTCAGGCCGGGATCTTCTGAGCGGTGGCCGGCACTCACGCGCCTTCACTTTCCTGTCCAGGGAAAGCAGGTGCCACAGTGGTGGGGAAGGGGGAATTTATAATTTTTAGTGCAGTGGGGGGAGGGTTCCAATGCAAATTACTAGAGCTGGAGCGGGTGGGAAGGGGGAGACCTCTGCACTTTGATTGGTTTGGGGTTGGGGGGGGGGGGGGAAAGAGGCAGGAGGGCAAGTGTTGAAGGTAAGTGCTTTGGGTGGCGGGGGGGAGGGGGCGGTAGAGGGAAAATGTTGAATTTGTTATTGGGGGGGGGGGGGGGGGGTGGTGAGGGCAATAAATTTATCGGCAGTACACTGGGAAGAGTTAACCCTTTCAAAATTTAAATGACCCAGCAGGGCTGCGGTCGGAGAGCCCACCCCTTCCATGAGATTGGGGGGGGGGGGGGGGTGCGGTCCGATCAGCTCATTACCCTGGGCCGCCACAACAACATGTGGACTGGCTTTTCTTTTTGCCCGCTGCCACTCCCGATGGCGGGAGAAGAAAATCCAGCCCATAGAGTGTACTCTGGATGGGGGATCTTCAATATCCATTACCAAGAATGGCTCGGTTGCACCACTACTGACCAAGCTGGCCGCGTGTCCTGAAGGACATAGCTGCCAGACTGGGCCTGCAGCATGTATGAGAAGCAACAAGAGGGAAAAACCTACTTGACCTCGTCCTCATCAATCTACCGGTCACAAATGCATCTGTCCATGATAGTATTGGTAGGAGTGATCACCAAACAGTCTTTGTGGAGAGGAAGTCCCATCTTCACACTCAGGATATTGTCCTTTGTGTTGTGTGGCACAACCACCACACTAAATGGGATAGATTTTGAACAGATCTGGCAGCTCAAAACTGGGCATCCATGAGCCGCTGTGAGTCATTAGCAGCAGCAGAATTGTATTCAACCATAATCTGCAACCTCATGGCTCGGCATATCTCCCACTCTACTGTTACCATCAAACCAGGGGAACAACTGCATCAATGAGGAGTGTAGGAGCATATGCCAGGAGCAGCACCAGTCATACCTAAAAATGAGGTCCCAACTTGGTGAAGCTACAACACAGGACTACATGCATGCTAAGCAGTGGACACAGAGCTAAGTGACCGCACAACCAGCAGTGCAGGCAAAACTCTGCAGTCCTGCCACATAGAGCCGTGAATGGTGGTGGTCAATTAAAGAACTAACTGGAGGAGAAGGCTTCATAAACATCTCCACCCACAATGATGACTGAACCCAGCAAGTCTGTACAAAAGACAAGGCTGACACATTTGCAACCACCTTCAGCTAGAAGTGCCGAGTGCATGATCCATCTTGGCCTCCTCCAGAGAACCTCAGCATCACAGATACCAGTCTTCAACTAATTCAATTCACACCACCTAATATCAAGGAACAGCATAGACCCTGACAACATCCTGGCAGTAGTACTGAAGACTTGTGCGCCAGAACAAGCTGTGCCCCTAGCCAAGCTGTTCAGTACAGCTGCAACACTGGCGTCTACCCGATAATGTGGAAATTGCCCAGGTATGGCCTGTCCACATAAAGGTCAAATCCAATACAGCCAATTACCACCCCTTCAGTCTACTCTCAAGCATCAGCAAAGTGATGGAAGGTGTTGTCAATAGTGCTTTCAAGTGGCACTTACTCAGTAATAACCTGCTCACTGATACTCAGTTTGAGTTCCGCCAGAGCCATTCAGCTCCAGACCTCATTACAGCCTTGGCCCAAACATGGACAAAGGAGCTAAATTCCAGACGTGAGGTGAGAGTGACTGCCCTCGACATCAAGGCATCATTTGACAGAGTGTGGCATCAAGCAGCCTTAGCAAAATTGAAGTCAATGGGAATTGGGGAAAGCTCTCTACTGGTTGGAGTCATACCTAGCACAAAGGAAGATGGTTGTGGTTGTTGGAGGCCAATCATCTCAGCCCCAGGACATTGCTACACGAGTCCCTCAGGATAGTGTCCTAGGCCCAACCATCTTCAGCTGCTTCATCAACGACCTTCCCTCCAAGATAAGGTCAGAAGTGGGGATGTTTGCTGATGATTGCACAGTGTTCAGTACTGTTCACAACTCCTCAGATACAGAAGCAGTCCGTGCCCACATGCAGCAAGACCCGGATAACATTCAGGCTTGGGCTGATAAGTGGCAAGTAATGGGCGTGCCACACAAATGCCAGGCAATGATCATCTCCAATAAGAGAGAATCTAACCATTTCTCCCTGACGTTCAAAAGCATTACCATCTCTGAATTCCCCCCACTATCAACATCCTAGGGGCTTACTACTGACCAGAAATTTAACTGGACCAGCCATATAAATAATGTGGCTACAAGTTCATGTCAGAGGCTGGGAATTCTGTGGTGAGTAAATCATCTCCTGACTCCCCAAAGCCTGTCCACAATCTACAAGGCACAAGTCAGGAGTGTAATGAAATACTGCCCAAATTGCCTGGATGAGTGCAGTTCCAACACTCACGAAGCTCCAGACCATGCAGGACAAAGCAGTCCACTTGATCAGCACCCCATCCACCACCTTCAACATTCACTCCCTCCTCCACCGGTGCACAGTGGCAGTAGTGTGTACCATCTACAAGATGTACTGCTGTAAATCGCCAAAGATCCTTCAACAGCACCTTCCAGAGCCATGACCGCTACCACCTAGAAGAACAAGGGCATGGGAATACCACCACTTGCAAGTTCCCCTCCAAGTTACATACCATCCCTGACTTGCAACTATATAACCGTTCCTTCACCGTCACTGGGTCAAAAACCTGGAGCTCCCTCCCGAACAGCATTGTGGGTGTATCTACACCACATCAACCTCAGTGGTCCAAGGTGGCTGCTCACCACCACCTTCTCCAGGGCAAGAAATGCTGACCTTGCCAGCAACACTCAAATCCCACAAATGAATAAGAAAAAAATAATGCCTGCCACTACCTCAGGATGTTCCAAGGCACTTTGCAGCCATTGAAGTATTTCTAAACTGTGTTATTGTTGTAATGTAGGAAAGCAAGACCAATTAAACCACTTTCAAGGAAAGGAGAAACTAAGAATTCCTCTATGGTATTAATCTGAAATACAACTGAAGTTTTAACTTGGATAAGAAAAGCAGGAAAAGCCCAAAAACATGGTGGTTTTTCATAAAAGGTTTTATATATTACTTGCATAAGTTTTTCAGCATCATTTCTCATGTTATATGGTGTATGTTATGTATTAAAAAAAAATTACCATCAGGTTTTTGCTTTTAAAATATTTACTAAATCACCTGGTGCTATTTGATGCTAAGAGATCTAATATTTAAGTTCTGAGGTTATTTGCATTATTCTATATTGTTTTAATGAATACTGCGCATAAATGCTCTAATGTTTTGATTCATTACATTCTGCCATTTTGCTTTCTGTTACTCAAAGGGTTTAATTCACAATTTTTCCCCCCAGCAGCATCTTTGCACACAGGGTCGGTTTAAGGTGATCCATGATCTGTACTGATCTCAGCAAGACCAACGGTCAGTTCACTACAATTGAACCAATACTGCTCTGGTTTACAAAGAAATAGAAAAGCCAGGGTTCCTGGTCATGATCACTATTCAATGAAAATTGCAGGTTTGGATCAGGAAAGGGCTGTTTGGGGCTATGCTGTGATCATCTCCAAGGTCAAATCGCCCCAAGCACTCACGGCAGAGGCACACATTAATAATACCCATTTTGGTGAGGTATCAGAGAGCAAACATGGCCCACAATACCACACTCCAACAATGAGCCATGTCTTCAATAGAGTTAGAGGGGGGGGGAAGGGGAGATGTATCAAAGAAAATGTGTTTTAAAAATGCAAATTACTGATTTATTTTCTAACAATATTTATGAATTGGCAATATGATACTATGCTTCAGAATCTGTTATTAGATGCTAACAAATATATCATTTAAGCTCTTTGATGACATTTGCATTGTATCGGAATACTACCACAGGCCCTGGATCCAAGTAAACAGATGAGTTTAGCAGTGGTGGTGAACTTCAAGTGTATTTTCATTTATGCAAAAGAATCTTATCACTGAGAAAATATCTTTTCTCATCATACTGTCTAATTATTCCACACTGGAGTGAGTTGCCCTCCCAGAACCAAAATTTTGCATTAATCTTAGGAGGTAAAATACATGCTTATTTCAAAACCTAAAAAACTAATTCAGTTGAAGAATTAAAATGCAAGAGAGTTATATTCCTTTTAACAAAAAATCTTTACAAAACTCTGTCAATGTTATGTCCAATAAATCAGCCCTCAAAGAACAGATACTCTACTTAAGAGCAAGATGAATCTATATATTGATTACCCCTCCAATCTATTCTATACCACTAAATTTGAGTGCAAGCTGTTTTAGTTACAAAAACATTTAATTTTGGCTCCAACAGCCTCTGGTGACCTTGCACTCTCTTTGTTAATGACTTTTACTCTACTATGACAACATGGTCCTCCAACAAAAGCATCAGAAAATCTATTCCTATTTAACATGTGCAATGAGGTGATGTGTCAGTTTAGTTGAACAGGGTGTGCATTTGTATCTAGGCAGGTGGATGTCCAAGTGATAGGTTGTTTAAGCAATTTAATGCACCGAGGTTTACATGAAAAGTAAATGCTTATTTTATTTAATAAAGCAAGAATATTTATATATCCTTTTGAAGCAATATTTTGCTTTATGGCAATTGGCAAATATTAAAAATTGGTAAATTTCAGCAATGCATTTAGAAGCGACATACCCTCAATTATCCCTCGTCACAAATCTGAGTTCACGCAAGGTGAAGTACAGTGAACAGGCACATTCGCAAGCCTGCTTCATTCTTTCTGTGCCACGTGCTGTCAAAGAGATTAGTTCAGCCTGCAGTGGGGGATGAAACACACAGCCAATGTGACTAGAATAGCTCCAGTGATAAAGGTCCTAAAGCTCTCCTATTTTTGGCATTACAAAATTTAAAAAAAGTTTTAAAATGTGCACATTTTTTTTCCACTGGTTCCTTGAGTCCTTCTTCCTTAAAATGTGATTCCCTTATTCAAAGGATAGGCAGACAGTCTTCTCCCAGGCCTTGGAGAGTGAGATTCTGATTTATATGGATCCTAATTACAGAGGTGTTGAGGCCTGTGTTGATGGATTGGGCTGGGGATGTGGAATTCACCTTTTAAGGAAAGAGCTGCCCTCTTGCCAGAGGCACAAATTTGCAAACATTCTGCTACAGTGCTGGGTAAGTTTAAAGAAAAAAAAGATATTGGTAGTGGCATAATTACTACACAAGTAATTACTGCTCTTGATAAAAAAACAAAGCCTACGGGGCCGCTGCTCAGGAAAATTTTACATCGCGATACAAACGACTTGATAATTTAGTTAGCAGAGAAAAGGAAAATTGACAAATCAAAATAAAGAGCAAGTTTTTAGTAGAAATATCTTGCCTCTCAATCGGAATCAAGTACATGACAGCAAACAATCTGGAATTCTTCCCTGGATCTTAACGTTGTTAAATATTCTGAAAGGACTGTTAAATTATAACTTATTTGGTGTGCACATACCTTATATATAAACAAGAATTCATTTTCCTGTCTCAATGACTGCACCTGAAACGGTTTAGTTTAGTTTAGAGATACAGCACTGAAACAGGCCCTTCGGCCCACTGAGTCTGTGCCGACCATCAACCACCCATTTATACTAATCCTACACTAATTCCATATTCCTACCACATCTCTACCTGTCCCTATATTTCCCTACCACCTACCTATACTAGGGGCAATTTATAATGGCTAATTTACCTATCAAACCTGCAAGTCTTTGGCATGTGGGAGGAAACCGGAGCACCCGGAGGAAACCCACGCAGACACAGGGAGAACTTGCAAACTCCACACAGGCAGTACCCAGAATTGAACCTGGGTTGCTGGAGCTGTGAGGCTGTGGTGCTAACCACTGCGCCGGTATTACTGTCATTTTTATATACAAAGGAATAGAAAGATTGGGATTAGCTCAAATACTTAAAACTATTACCAGACAAGTCTAATAATTATTTTCTTATAAATATAGCTGCAATAAGTAAATTATACCAATTTGTGCCCTGTAAGGTGCATTGTTAGATGGAAGTTGATGCAACTCAAAATTTTGGATAGTCATTTGAAAAGGAAGAAAATATGGGAAGGGCAGGAAAATGGCAATTAAAATCTAGCATGAGCCAAGGAATCTGGCCTTAGAGCCTGGCTACCCGACCCGAACCCGACGGGACCCAACGACGTGTCAGGTTCGGGTTGGGTCGCTCTTCCGGGTCCAGCATTCAGGCTCGGGTTGGGTCGGGTCAGGTCGGACACAGTGACAGCCAGGACGTCAAGTGGGGAAACACTCCGCACTAGTCTGCAGTGAGCGATTTCATCCAAGGTAGAATACAACCTACTGGTGGTCGGGTCGGGCGTGGGAAAAAATTGAAAGGACTCAGGCCGCGTCGGGCTTGGGTTGGGTGTGGTTCGGTCGGGCTAGGGTCAGGTTTCATTTGCAGACCCGAGCAGGCCTTTATCTGGCCTCCTCCTGTTGTAATTTCTATGGCCAGGATTTTATGCCGCCCCCGCCACAGGAACAGACTGGTTGCGGGGGGAGCCGTAAAATTGAGTGGGAGGCAGGGGTGCTGTTCCCATGCCTTCCTGCCCCCGCTGCAAATTTATGAGGGGCGACGATGGCGAAAAATGGCCCACCCACCCCAGGCCAATCAAGGCCCATAGGTGGCCAATTAACTGCCACTTAAGGACCTCCTCCCACCGCCGCTGGTATCTTACCAGTGGCAAGTGGGCAGGACAGTCACTCAGAAAGCTGCCACCTTGTGGGCTGGGGGGGGGCCTCCTGATCGTGGAGCACAGGGTGCCCAACGAAGGTCCCACTCATGAGGCCCCAACTGCCCCCACAGAAATAAAGTCTCCCAAGCCCAACTGACCCCCTCTTGCCTCGCTGGCACCCGGCCGATTGTCCTGGGGCCATCATCCCTCTTGCTGCTGCGGCTGGGTGCAGTCCCAGCAGCGGCCACTGCTGGGACTGAAAGCTGCTGGCCCGCTCCATTAGGTGGCACCTCCTGCCTCAGAGAGGTGGAAGTCCCACCCAAGGGCAATTAAGGGCCTGGGGAGCATAAAGTGTCAGCATGGCTCCCCAGGCCCAGCAAAGGCAGGCTCGCCCCTGACTTTTGGTCAGTGGGCGGGACCTCCCGCCCAATGTAAAATTCCGGCCTATGGCTCTCTGATTCTATAACAAAATAGGAGCCAGAGCTAAGTGTCTCTCATCGCACTGCAAGTAGGTACCTCACAAGATCCTTTTTTTTTTTCTGGCCTTTTGGAGAAACATACTGCGAGCAGCAAAGAAATGGACAATTAGTGCACATTGTCAGGGGCCATCGCTGTTTTATTCTGGTCTCTTGGCCAGAATATTGCTGGCCTTTAAGAGTATTCCCAGCCAACAGAGAAAGCCAGAATTTTAAAATTTGCAACCTTTGAGTAACTGGACATGCAAGAACACAAAAATTTTAAAAGACCACGGGACCCAAACAAAGCTTTTTCTTATAAGAAAATTTAACAGTGTGGCCACTGGTCTCTGAATTTGCACCACAACGTATAAAAGATGAATTCAGAACATAGGCGACCACATGCTACTGTGTAACAAAGTCTCAAAGCAAGAGTGGCATTCAAGAGATTTTGGTCAATCTCATTCCATAGCAGCCAGGGAATGCCCTTCCAAGTTAGAAAATGACTCATGTTGTTACAGCACAAACTCCTTCAGTGCAGTTACAAATATCTCACTTTTACTTTATCACTTTGGCATTGCACCCTTTCCCTTTGTATATAAATATTGTAAAATGTTGTGGAAAATATTTTCATGACACCAATGCCCTTTAAGGAAGAAAGTCTAACTGTAGTTGAACTGCCTTCAAAGTAAGCAACATAACTTCAATGATAAATCTTGTCTACTACTTGATCCTTACAGGAATATACCTGAACCATTAACTTATCTTTTTAATTTCTGAATGTAGATTACTCCACTTTGAGTTTCCAGCATTTATCATAGCATCATAGAATCAAAGACTGGCCTCTTTCTGTACTGTAGCCTTTCGGCCCATTATGTCCATGCTGGCTCTCAGCAAGAGCAACTCACCTAGTTCCACTTCCCTGCCTTTTCCCCATAGCCCTGCAAATTGTTTCTCTTCAGATAATTATCCAATTCCCATTTGAAAGCATGACTGAATCTGCCTCCACCACCCTCTCTGGCAGTGTATTCCAGATCCTAACTGCTCGCTGCGTAAAGAAGTTTTTCCTCATGTCGCCGTTGCTTCTTTTGCTAATCACCTTAAATCGGTGTCCTCTGGTCCTCAACCCTTGTGCCAATGGAAACCGTTTCTCCCTATCCACTCTGCCCAGATCCCCTCATCATTTTAAACACCTCTATCAAAGCTCCTCTCAACCTTCTCTTCTCAAATCTATCCAGGTAACTGAAGTTCCTCATCCCTGGAACCATTCTTGTGAATCTTTTCTGCACTCACTCTCATGCCTTCACATCATTCCTAAAGTATAGTGCCCCAGATCTGGAGGTTTATCATAACTTCCTTGTTCTTGTACTCAATGCCCTTAATTATGAAGCCCAGGATCCCATATGCTTTATTAACCACTTTCTCAATCTGCCCTGCAACCTTCAATGAATTGTACACATATATCCCTAGTTCCCTCTGCTCCTGCACCCCCTTTAGAATTATTCTTCAATTTATATTGCCTCTCCTCGTTCTTCCTACCAAAATATATCACTTCACACTTTTCTAAACTATATTTAATCTGCCACTTATCTGCCCATTCTACCAGCCTGCCTATGTCCTCTTGAAGTTTATCGCTATCCTCCTCACAGTTCACAATACTTCCAAGTTTTTTGTCATCTGCAAATTTTGAATTTGTGCCCTGTACACCCAAGTCTAGGTCCTTAATATATAGCAAGAAAAGTAGGAGTCCTAACATCAAACCCTGGGGAACCCCACTAAATACCTTCCTCAAGTCTGAAAAACAACCATTCACACTATTCTCTACTTCCTGTCACTCAGCCAATTTCGTATCCATGTTGCTACTGGCCCTTTATTACTGACTTGGTTGGAAAATTATACATTATCTGGTGCTTTTCCAAAGTTGCACTGATATGCTTTAATTTTGAAAGTGTACCCTGTTTAGACTCCCATGGCCATGCTAGAATAAATTCAGCATTACTTTTACTTTGCAGCAAACCAGGCACTTTAATTTTCACTCCACCCATCTCCTGGTTATTTTTAGACTGACCAGTATTAATGTAAACAAAGCCGAATCACATTTTACTGTCTTTGTCTCCAGACAAGAGATTTGATTTATTTATTGCATTTTACATTTCTAAAATGAATTTGCTTTGGCAAATTTATTTAGGATAGATTAAAAGAAGATGCTCTGTGAATGCTCAGATCACAAACAAAAATTTTGTAAGTAGTGCTGGTTAGAGTAATAGACTGTGTGTAGCTAGCTACTACACAGACAAACCCCATGTTATTCTAAATATTTGAGATATGCAATTGATTTCACATACTTCAGATAAACTTACTTCACCAACAGTGCTTTATTGTGACCCTCAAAGCTGAGCATTATAAATTTGCCGTAATCAGGCATTTTACAGTAGCATCATGGCACTTCAGGCCTAATATTGAAGCAGTAAGAATGATATTTCTATTTGTGGTTGAAAATTTTGAATGGTTAACATCTGTGCCAGGAAAGACGTACTAACCTCAGTTCACATATATGTTTTCTTCAAGTTTTACTGCCAGCTGATATTCCATAGCATTGCTCATAAATCAAAAGAGATAAATATTTTTATCTCTCGGTTATCTCTCTAGTCATTCTCTACTCCCCAGTTGTGTGCATCTCTCTCTGTCCATCTGCCTAAGCCACGTTATCATGTTGTTTCTGTACTGATCTAAAAAAAACTGTCACTCTTCCTGAATCGCTCTTTCTGCAAGTCTACACTTCCCTCAGAAATCTCTGTTATATGTCTTCCACACTTTGTGAATACCTGTCATACAATGTGTTTCTCTGCCATTTTATATATCTGACTCTATTTCTACATGTTTGCTTGTAACATAATTTGGTAATTTTTCTCTCTCATTTTTTGCCTTTTTCATTTTCTTTGCTTTATCTTATTTACTCTATAGACAATCTGTATTCCCCTGTTAGTCTTCAAATTTGTGTTTTAGATTCACTCAGTAAGGTTAATTACATAGCAACGACTACCACCACACTTCAAATGAAAGAAAGATATGGGTCAGGTATGGGAGAAGAGAAATGCAGGAAAAACACGATTAAATATTGAAGAACACCAAAATATAATGGGAAGAAAGTAAAACAAATAATTTAAAAATACCTACAAAAAATGTGATGAGGGTTGGAACTGTTTATTTATAGGTGTTGTGTATGGAATGAAAAGGATAGAAGGGTGGGGAGATAATAAAAGTGAAAAAAATAATTTTTACAAGTTAAATTGGGAAGTAGGGTTTTAAAGAATTAGCAGTTCAGATAAAGCATACAAATAAAAACACAAAAAAAATTTGAGGATTTAAAGAAAAAATCTTGGTAAATTTGTAGAATTGATTGGGAGAACTCTATTGGTCTGTGGTGTCATATGGCTAGTGTGGACCAATGCAGGCATCTGACTAGAGTCATGTGGTATGCAAGGGTCACTTTGTAACAGTGTAGTATGACAATAATACAGGCAGAAAACTTTTGATACATAAAAATATTGTTTACATTCTTTGATTCAATTTTTTTTGTTCATGGGATGTGGGCATTGCCGGCTATTACCTAACTGCCCTCGAGAAGGTGGTCGTGAGCTGAAGAGATACTATATTCTAGAACAGTTGACTGGGGTGGGGGGGAGCGGGTGGTGTTGTAGAGTTACAAGTTCTTTTTCTTTTACTGAAATTGCTTTTAAGTTAATAAAAGAGCTATCCCTCAACAATAATGATGTTATGCAGTAATGGAACGCATTAATTTAAATGGGATGTTGAGGTAAACCATGTACTTAACTTTTCACAGAAGGGAGTTTTTTTTAAAAAACAAAAGGTCAGGTTCATGCATGTCTTAGCACCCTAGGACTACAAAACTTAATAATGAGCAATGAGCTGTGGAGGAGATCTATGTAAAACCAGAGACTGCACAGATTCATGTGGTAATGTCATGTGCAGCCTCGGGCATCAACTATGTAACTGTCACCCATCTAGAACTAGTCTGGTTGACAGATCTGGCAGCATGAGTAAAAATTAAGCCAATATATTGAGGTAATGGGGTTAACAGTTGAATATTTGCAGAAGCAGTGCTGCTTTTCTTTTAGTCCTTCATAGGATGTGGGCGTCGCTGGCTAGGCCAGCAGCTATTGCCCATCCCTAATTGCCCTTGAGGTGGAGGTGGTGGTGAGCTGCCTTCTTTTCACACTTTTCAGTTGGTATGTTTGGACAATACCAAATAGAAATACAAATTTCAGGCATTCTTGTACCTCTGGGTCCTTATTTCTTTTTCCTGTTTCTTTTTCTTTCTAATATGGAGACCCTTTTCTTATTTCCAGACATAGTGCATTTAGTATGTTTTGCCTTTTTATATTATATTTTGTAGTTATCCACCATCTCTGCATGGTGAGATTACTTCCTTGTCATCCAGACCTGCAGGAGGTACAATTTCCTCCAGTTAAGCAATGAAAACTGAAGCCATAATCTTCGCCCACCAACCACCACAAATTCCATACTCATGACAATTCCAGCCCCTCGCTAACCACTGTCTCAGGCTGTACCAGTTTGTTCTGTTCAACTCTCAGATGAGCTTCCACCTCATGAGAGAAGACTAAACAAATTATTTAACAGGTAAATAATTTTTTTTTAAATGACATAAAATGGCAGAGGAAGACAGATATGGAGGAACAAAAACTGCCTGCGCCCATTCTACCTTAGACCATCTGCTGCTGAAGCTCTCATTCCTGCCTCTGTTAACTTCAGACTTGACTATACCAATGCCCATTACAACAGTGACTATACTTCAAAAGTACTCCATTGGCTATAAAGCACTTTGAAACATCTGATGTTTGTGAAAGGCGCCATATAAATGCAAGTCTTTCTTTGTTCTTTCTCCCTGGCAGGCCTCCCATCTTCCATAAACTTCAGTTCATCCAAAACTCTGTTGCCCAGATTCTATCCCTCAAGTCTTGCTCATTTATCGCTCCTGTGCTCACTGGCCTGCATTAACCCCACTTCTCCAACATTTCAGATTTAAAATTTTCATCTTCATGTATAAATCTCTTCACAGTGCAGCGCAGTGGTTAGCACCGCAGCCTCGCAGCTCCAGCGACCCGGGTTCGGTTCTGGGTACTGCCTGTGTGGAGTTTGCAAGTTCTCCCTGTGACCGCGTGGGTTTCCGCCGGGTGCTCCAGTTTCCTCCCACAGCCAAAGACTTGCAGGTTGATAGGTAAATTGGCCATTGTAAATTGCCCCTAGTGTAGGTAGGTGGTAGAAGAATGGTGGGGATGTGGTAAGGAATATGTGATTAATGTAGGATTAGTATAAATGGGAGGTTGTTGGTCGGCACAGACTCGGTGGGCCGAAGGGCCTGTTTCAGTGCTGTATCTCTCTATGACTCTATAGTCTCAACCCTCCCTATCTCTAAAATCTCCTCCAGCCCTACAAACGCACTCCCGAACTGTCTGTTCCTCCAACTCTGGCATTTTAAGCATCTTCCCTTTGCTCAATAAGTGGCAGAGGGGTGTCAGTTGCCTAAGCCTTACATTGTGCAATTTCCTTCCTATACTCATCTGCTTGTCCATCTCCCTCTTGTCATTAAAGCCCACCTCTTTGACCAACCTTTAGGTTACTCTCATCTTTGACTCTCGTCCACTTATTTTCTAATTTGGCCAATGCACAGCACCTTGGAGCGTTTTCCTAAATTAAAGACGCTATATAAATATATCGGTGGTGTTGTTGGAGCACGTCTGACTATTATTAGTTCACATTTGAACAGCATTATTTCTTTTCCTATGATCCTGTGCTCTACATTCTTATGTTAACTTGGAGGCAGTGTCTGTTATGTTTTAACTTTAGTTTGATGCTGTCTCTCTTGCTCACAATCTGTCCTTACTCTAATGTTAAATGATTACTGATTTATTTTCTGTCTCTAGGACCAAGTCTCTGTTGTAGACTAGGAGCATTTCCACACCAGGAATCTTCCTGTATCAGTATGCATGCACTGCTGGTTGCTATGCACCCTGCCTCATTTTCCTGTTGGAAAATCACGCAGACGTGCAACTGGTTGTAGCTCCGATATTGTCCGTGCTAAACCCCCACTAAAGTTGAAAACTCCGCACATTATTGGGGGAATTTTATGAAGGCCGCCAGCTGGAGAGCTGGCAAGAGCCCCATGCTGCCTCCTCCAGGAAGGCCCACCGGAATTACACGTTCATCAGGCAGTTGAGGGGTCACTAGCGGGCCTTTCACCAGATCAGGATCTTAGAGGCTGAAGTCCCTCCCACCAAGAGCTGCCAGCCAATCAAAGGTGAGCAACTCTTGTTCAGCAGCACCACTGGGAAAGTAGAGGCTGCTGAGAGAAAAAGACACCCACCCAAGGCCCAGGTTGGCGCTGGATCCCAGACTCAGGTGAGTAATGGTGGGAGGAGGTTTCGCTGGATAGGGGTCATGTGGGAAGGGGTGTGGGGGGAGTCAGCAGAAAGAGCAGGGGAGTGGCTGTCAGTGCCCCCCCCTTTCCTGATGCCAGGTCCCTTGATTAGGCATTGAGCGCCTTTGAATGAGGTCCCCACCCGCCACCATTCCCCCGATTAAATGCCCTCCCTGCTTCCAAATGCACCACGTGAGAAGAGCATAAAATCCAGCCCTATTTTTCTCTTTGAAGCTGCACAAGTGTGAGTCCCACTCTAATTATACTTCATGGAAAGCAGTTTGCTCTAGCTCCCAAAATTTTGCCCTTAATAGTAGAGAGTGAATGCTACCTGTTACTGGCAAGAATCATCAATCAAGACTGATAGTTTTGCAAACACTAGAACAGTTTCAGTCAGCTAGGTTTTGATATTTTACTGGAAACCCAGCAATTCTGGAATAATAATGCTGAAAAATGACAAAAAGCCATAAAACCAGACTCCTGCTAATGATTTATATTAAAAATATTAAATGGGCTGCTTTCAAAAAGCAGAATGTCTGCTTGGAAACCAGATGGGCGATAATACTAGTTGCTTTACAGTGCACTGCTATTGTCTCTTTCTGGCTCACGGCGTTGCCAATTATGGTTTTGCTGAACTATGCAAACTACAGGAAAATCAGACATTAAGTAATCCTGATACAAGGAAATTCCTAACATACTCAAATTGTTATGAAATCGCTCTTTGCCCTTCACAGTGCTGTTATATAGTCTTAATGATTTTCCATGTTTCTTAGGTAGTTTCTGTGCCTTAACTGGAAAATTTTTCAATTCCCAACAAAAGAAGCAGCAGCCAAATATGGAGAGGAAGTACTCTCAATGTGAAGGAATCTCCTTGATAATTACCACAAAATGGGAAAAAAAGCACTTTAAAGAAGAAACCTGACTTTTAGCTTTCTTTCCCCCTCATAGCAGCCTGCTATTTTGGGCTTCCAATTCACATGGAAGTGGTCCTATAAGCTGCTTCAGCAAGAAGGTCAATACTGCTAGCAATAACCCGGCTTTCACAATGGAAAAAGTTGAGTCAATTTATGAAATTAACAAAATAAAAATGCAGTCACCAGCAGAGTACACAACAGTTTCCTGCATTTCCATGGTACTCATATCCTTGGGCTGGCATGCACAAATGATAAGGATGCAATTATTGTTGATTATACGGTCATCCACTTGTTAAACCCATAGCTATCAGTAAAAAGGTTCTCCTAAGATTCTACAGTGCACGGCTCCAGAAGGTTATTTACAGATGGTACTTTACATGAAAAGCTGTGCCATCTAAACGCATCTACTTCAACACAACTGCAGCATTTAGACAGATGGAAAACAAAAACTGATTTGGATTTATCCTGGAAATAATGCTGCTATAAGTCTTAATGAGTTTCCATGTTTCTGGAGGCTGTTTCTGTGTCTTGACTGGAGGATGAGAGCAGCTGGGACTGATTTCCCTCACCCTCTCTTGTGGAAATATTGCTGCCCAGTACCTCCCTATGATGGCATAGCTAAGACCATCAACACATGGAGAATCACAAGTTGCAACATGTATCCACTATTCCTCAGCAGAGATTTTCTGGTTAACAGTGTGCACCTCCACTCAAACTTCAATTTTATAATTCAGTTAAGCCAATCCTTTAAGTACATTTGAAGATTGCTCTTTCCACTGGTATTTACACACAAGGTAAATAAAAACAGGCTGTCTCAGTTGGCAAGACATTATTTACCACTACTAGCACTGCCCATTCATCACTGAAATTCTACTGAAATTTGACACTCTCTTGAGATGTTAACCATATTGCCACATCTTCCAATATTTTAACCGCAGCTCCAAAAGAAAATTGGTGAAATTTAAATAATATTTAAGTGGGGTACAGAGTATGATTCCACCCCCCACCACCACCCTGCCAATTTGCATGCATCTACTCCCTGCTAGAGGCACTGACTCATGCTAGAGTATGATTCTCTGGGTGGTGGCAGTCCAAGTTGCCCTTCTGAACATGTTCCTGGAAATCATATGCAACACATTCAACTTTGGGGTGATATCACATCTGAGTTAATCCTGCTCTTTCTGAACGTCCAAATACACACATTTTCCACCAGGGTTGGCGCAACTGCAATCTAGCACAGAACCCCTAACCGATTTGTTTTCCTTTCACTAGTCCAAGGACAGTGAAGATAATGTGTTCATTTTTTCTTGCAGGCAAAGTTGGTGAATGAACATATGCTGTTATATGCTATGCATATGTTTACCAATAAGAACAAAAGGAAGCTTTGTGGTGTACTTCTTTAGGAATATGTCAGTCTAGGAACCATTTTTCTTTTAAGCTGACGCACTACTGGTTGGTTAGCAACAACCTCCTTGCACAAAACAGATTAAAATGGAGGCGCTGGTAAACTTATGAAGGTGCTACACTATTTTTATTTGAAAATGTTTCAAAGCGCTCA
Source organism: Heterodontus francisci (assembly GCF_036365525.1). Lineage (NCBI taxonomy): Eukaryota > Metazoa > Chordata > Chondrichthyes > Heterodontiformes > Heterodontidae > Heterodontus > Heterodontus francisci. The sequence continues at coordinate 30,328,464 of NC_090376.1, read as the reverse complement.
CCATAATTTTCTTCAACACACCCTCATTGCGAGGTACTTGCATGCATTTGAATGGTTGCCGAATATTTCTAAAAACAGCGTCAGCTCCTTTAAATGCTGCCGATTCACAAATTCACATCCTTCCTCTCGATCCACTCCCACTCACATTAACATCCAAAAAGTTATTTTGGGTGCTCAGTCATTCGATGAATGCATTGCAAGTTCAAACCAGTACACGCCAGCTTTTCAACAGCATTGCTCAACTGAACTGACACGTAGTTCTCTATTGACGTCCTTGATACTAACTATGTTGACTGTTCTGCTGCTGTTCCCATTTGTTTTAACCACAAATCTTTCGTAAATCTCTCATCCTAGTGGCTTCCAGTCTTTGCCACACATTTCCCAACTTTCACTTCCATAAGGAAGAATTGGGTGGTAGGTGTCGTCATCACTGAAATTTTGACAGACTTACTTATTTCCCTTTTTAAAGAAAAACAACATTTTTGTTGTATTGCACACAGCCTTTTTTTTATTCGTTCATGGGATGTGAGCATCAATGGCAAGACCAGCCTTTGTTGCCCATGCCTAATTGCCCTCGAGAAGGTGGTGGTGATTTGCCTTCCTGAACTGCTGCAGTCCATTTAAGTAGGTACATCCAGAGTGCTCTAAGGGAGGGAGTTCCAAGTTTTTGACCCAGTGACAGTGAAGCAGCGGCGATATAGTTACAAGTTAGGATGATGTATGGCTTGGAGGGGAACTTGCAGGTGGTGGTATTCCCATGGATCTGCTGCCCTTGTCCTTTTAGGTAGTAGAGGTCACAGGCTTGGACAGTTTGGTCGGAGGAGGCTTGACAAGTTGCTGCAGTGCATTGTGTAGATGGTACACACTGCTGCCATGATGCGCCAGTGGTGGAGGAAGTGAATGTTGAAGATGGTAGATGGGGTGCAAATCAATTGGGCTGCTTTGTGCTGGATGGTGTCGAGCTTCTCGAGTGTTGTTGGAGCTGCACACATCCAGGCAAGTGGAGGGTATTCCATCACCCTCTTGACTTGTGCCTTGTAGATGGTGGACAGGCTTTGGGGAGTCAGGAGGTAAGTTACTTGTCGCAGAATTCCCAGTCTCTGACCTGCTCTTGTAGCCACAGTATTTAGAAGGTTAGTCAATGGTAAGTCCCAGGATTTTGATGGTGAGGGATTCAGTGATGGTAATGCCATCGACCGTCAAGTGAGATGGTTAGATTCTCTCTTGTTGGAGATAGTCATTACCTGGTATTTGTGTGGCACCAATGTTACTTGCCACTAATCAGCCCAACCCTGAATGTTGTCCAGATTTTGCTGCATGCAGGCACGAACTGCTTCAGTATCTAAGTAGTTTGCTAATGGTACTGAGCACTGTGCAATCATCAGCAAACATCCCCACTTCTGACCTTATGTAACAATGTTCACTGCAGTGTCAAACTGCAGGAAGTGGCATTCTTTAGCACGAGTCACATGGCGCCACATTACTTTAGTTATAAAATCTCAATACTATGGCAGTCAAACTTCTCCTATTCCATCACTTCAGATCCTCTGGACTCACTCCCTCCCGTCAGTTCCTAATCATTTCTTAGCTTGTCCAACAAGATATTCTACTACTACAATTAAGATATATTCATTTTTAATGCTTACATTTTGTACCAGACAGCTGTGGAATCAATGCAGATGGACAATCATGGGTTACTTCTGGAATCGGCACTTTTTTTTTAAACTTAAATCTGCAATCACACAAAATAGCAAGTACCACATGAGCTGGATGAGTACCCAATGCTGGCAGCTTGTCCAGTTGTTCTAACTTGCAGTTTTTATTACTAGCTAGTAACATACAATGCAGTACTACCCTGATTGTTCAGTGTGTTTATCCAGTGAGTAGCTGAGCAGGTGGGTTCCAGGTTCAATCCCTCATCTGTTCAGAGTTAGCTTTTCTCAGCCGTAGGGACACAATAAATGCTGTTTGACTACAGAGAAATTTTTCCACGGTTCCCTCACCAGTTTAGTATCTAATGATGATCCCTGTCAGAAGTACACTTGTGTCCATCATTCCCAGCTGGGCTTTGATGGAATAACCTGTCCACAACAAGCCTCAAACATCAATAACATAATAACATAAGAAATAGGAGCACGAGTAGGCCATTTCTTGCTTTTTATTTCCCCAAATTGCCACTTGCTAAGGTACCAGAAGGTGACCAGCGTTTGTTGAGTCAATTCCAGTTCCCAACTATCTGCCGTCTCTAGTCCAGGAAATTTTAAAAAGGCACTAAACATAAAGAAGAAATAAGGTAATTTTCTCCTTTCCTGCTATTATTGTTGAAAGGACATCACTTACACGAGATTACATTTCTTCCAGCAAAGCTACCAAGGGATCTGGGTGTCCTCGTACATGAATCACAAAACGTTAGCATACAGGTACAACAAGTAATTAGGAAGGCAAATGGAATGTTGACCTTTATTGCAAGGGGGATGAAATATAAAAGTAGGGAAGTTTTGCTACAACTGTACAGGATGTTGTTGAGACTGCACCTGGAGTACTGCGTACAGTTTTGGGCTCTTTACTTAAGGAGGGATATATTTGCATTTGAATACTTCAAAGGAGGTTCACTTGATTGATTCCTGGGATGAAGGGGTTGTCTTACGAGGCAAGATTGAGCAGGTCGGGCCTATACTCATTGGAGTTTAGAAGAATGAGAGGTGATCTTATTGAAACATGTAAGATTCTGAGGCGGCTTGACAGGGTAGGGGCTGAGGATGTTTTCCCTCGTGGGGGAATCTAGAACTAGGCTGCACAGTTTCAGAATAAGGGGCCTCCCATTTAAGACAGAGATGAGGAGGAATTTCTTCTCTCAGAGGGTCGTTAATCTTTGGAATTCTCTACCCCAGAGACACTGGAGGCTGAGTCATTGAATATATTCAAGTCTGAGTTAAGATAGATTTTTGATCTACAAGAGTGTTGAGGGTTATGGGGGCTGACAGGAAAGCGGAGTTGAGGCCATGATCTTATTGGATGGCACAGCAGCCTCGAGAGGCTGAATGTTCTACTCCCGCTCCTATTTCTTATGTTCTTAAGCTCTAAAATAATGCATTTTAATCTGATTTGAATCATTGTGTTTTGGGCCTGGCTAACAAATCCTAAAATAGGTTTGCTGAAAACTCCTGCATGTAGATGGTGCCCCTTTAACTTTCTCATAAAGCAACACTCCAGAAATAAACTTTTTCAGAAGGAAATGAGATGAAGAACCTCAAAATATGGAAGTCCAATGAATGCACAGCAAAGCAACTGTACAATCAATGCCTTGAGATGCTGATGTGTGGCATTTCATTCATTTACTTCTACTTTAATCTGGTGGGCAGGTGCTAAAAATCAGACATTGATTTTCTGACAGTTTTAATCTGTGTCATCAACTAACACATTTCATAACAGCCTGTGAGGCAGCCAGTGTTTACCGATTGTAGCAAGCTAATATTTAGCAGTCAGTCTACAAAATGACTCTTGGATTAAAATAGAAATTGCCAGTTTTTTCTTAGCATAATAATCCTGAAGAGAAGGAACTGTTTTAGTCATACCCAGTAATGTGTGTGTACATATGTATGTATAAAATACGACATTAACTCAAACCAAACCCCCCCCTCCATAATTAAAATTGGCAAGATGCATCTGTCAATGGGTCACAAAGGACTGTTAACTGGTATTATTGAAGGGGCACACTTTCTTGGTCCTGATACGGCTAATGGATCAGCTGGGCACAGCAAGTAAAGGAAACATGCAGAGAAGAGCACACTCCCCTAATAAAGTGTCACCTGCAAACTTTGAAATTTTGCCCTGCACACCCAAGTCTAGGTCATTAATATAGATCAAGAAAAGCAGTGGTCCTAATACTGACCCCTAGGGAATCCCACTATATACCTTCCTCCAGTGTGAAAAACAACCGTTCACTACTACTCTCTGTTTTCTGTTATTCAGCCAACTTTGTATCCACGCTGCTACTGTCCCTTTTACTCCATGGGTTTCAACTTTGTTTACATGCCTGCTAAGTGGCATTTTATCAAATGCTTTTTGGAAGTCCATGTACACCAAATCAATGACATAACCCTCTCAACCGTCTCTTGTTAGCTCATCGGGAAAAAGAAATCAGAATAGTTAAAGCCACGCTGGCTTTTCTTAATTAATCCACATTTGTCCAAGTGACTATTAATTTTGTCCCTGGTGGTTTCTAAAAGCTTTCCCACCATCAAGGTTAAACTGACCTGTACGATACTGAAAGCCTTCTACTAAAACTGCAGGGCAAATGCTAGGATAACCCTGCTTGAACTGCAATCTCAAATTTAAGCTTGCTCACCAGAGAAAACCAAACAATACTGGTAATGTACGATTACTATTCATAACCTTGGCAAGTCATCACCCTCTGGCATGAGGACAGGAACATCCTATTAAATGCAGAGTTGGTAGGCCGGGGTACATGGTACCCAGAAAACAATTCATGTTATGAAACTTTCTGAAAGTATATTAGCAATCTCACTCCGAGAAGTTACAGCAAGGTTAGTGTGTAAATGGGAAAATGTTATACTGGCAGGGACTCGATGGGCTGAATGGCCTCCTTCTGTGCCATAATGACTCTGATGCAGTAGTAAAGAGCTGCAAAGGACTAATATCCTTTACAACAAAGAGCATAAATTCTTCAAATCAAAAACTGAATCCTGCAATGTCCAGTTGCCCACCACCTGCATTTCTGAACAAAAACAGAAAGTGCTGGAAATACACAGCAGGTCTGGCAGCATCTGTAGAGAGAGAAAGAGTTAACATTTCAGGTCTGCCAGATCTGCTGTGTATTTCCAGCACTTTCTGTTTTCATTTCAGAATTCCAGCATTCACAGTATTTTGCTTTTATTTTAGCTTTTCTGAACAGATGGGGACAGGGAATTAGCCAGAAAATTCCAAAAATAATCCACAACGACTGTCCATCTGCACTGATTCCACAGTCGTCTGGAATAAAAAGTACAGAAGAGTCACCAGCACATTAAAAATTAATATATCTTCGTTGCAGTAGTAGAATGCCTTGTTGGAGAAGCTAAGCAATGATTAGAATTGATGGGAGAGGAAGAGAGTCCAGATGATCCAGTTTTTGATGGAATATGAGAAGTTTAACTGCCATAGTATTGTGATGTTCTAATTAAAGTAATGTGGTGCCACATAACTTGTACTAAGGAATGCCACTTCCTGTAGTTTGACGCTGCAGTGATTCCAAGAATTGGGAAAATGCCATACTGGTGCATTAAAGAGCTGCTCTTTGGATTTTGGGCCCAGGACTAATATCCTTTATCTGGATGAGCATAAAATTCACCAAATCAAAACTGAATACTGTAATGAGCCTAGTCGCCCACCAACCATGTTTGAGTGAATGGGGACAGGGAATTAACAGCAAATTAGTTATTGATAGAATTTACTTCAGTTGGAAATTATTCCAGATTCAAACAAAGAAACAGATTACAAATTTTCATACAAGGTGGTACAGCATCACCAGGTGTCGAGGTGACATTAAACAATGTGCTTCATTTGCATCCATTGGGTTAAATCTGCCTAGTGCTCTGGTGTCCTTCGAAACTCAGAGAAGTGTTATGTGTGGGCACCTGTGCCTCCATGGGAATCTTGAGTGCCCAGTGTGTTCAGTCTGCTTCACCAGGTCACACATACTGAAATTTAATTATTGGCACAAGCCTACAGATCTTGGGAGGTGGGTATGGGCTGGACCTGTGCCAATAAATAGCTTGACCAGAGTTCATTCACATTCTGTCAACTAACTCCAACACAACACGAATGTGAAGTCAGCCCCTCTCTTTTCATTACATCCTGCTGTTTATACCACTAAATTAGACCGCTGATTTATTCTAATACTGGTTGAAGTTTGGCACCAAACTGGTAGCATTATAAAATAAAGTTAGACAGCTGATTTTCATACGTATGAAAATCTAGGTATTCAAAGCTAGACAGTGAACACATAACTTGATGCACTTGTATAAAATTTCTCTACTCACCATTTTAACAGAGACGTTAGCCTATTTCAAATAAAATGAATAGATTAACGTTCTGTTTAAATATCGGGAGAGGAGTTTCAAACGAGCGCATTAAGCAATGGTAGAACAACATTTCCAGCAGTATTTTCCAAGCTATAATATAAAAAGTTCATTGTTTCTCTGTTCTTGGAAGCTGACATAAAACAGGAGACTCAACGACTAGTATTTAGTATAGTTACGCAATTATCATTTTGCAATAAAGACAGAGTGTAGCACAATCTACACATAATTCACCACTTTCAACGGAGTCATCAATTATTCTCAGACACTGAGCATTTGAAAAAAATGGAAGGAGGCTCACACAACAGCAATCAGTCGTGGAAGCCCTGGCAGATTTTCCTCTCCCAAACCCAGGGGGTGCTCAGGCCAACTCTTTCCTTCTGTAGCACTGCTTTGGCAGAGATCAATTCATTCATTATAGGCTGCGGAACTGAACCCGAGACTTTCCTGAACTATGTAATTCAGCCAATCACTACTAAGTCATCAGAGGAGCTGCCAGATAGGAAAATTTGTAACGGATTTCAAAAAAGTAGCAGCCAATCAGAACTAACTTCCACGATTGATCTTTTCAGACTTCTGATTTTGATAAGTCCAAAAACAAATTCAACTGTGGGGCACAGAATACCAGTGGAAAGTGGCTCAACACCAGAAACACAAAGCCAATTTCAGTAAAGTTATATTACTGGCAATGCTAAGCATTATGTTGCCTTATGCCCCAATTCTGTCTCTCCCAACAGGAGGACATAGCAGGAGGTCTGAAAGACTTGAGAGAGAAGAACAAAAGAAAGATATTAATATTACTAAACACTACAATCAACTTAACAATTCGCATCAGACTATGTTTCACTGAACTGCCTTTAGTGAAACCACTGAAAAATAGGAGAAATGCAGGTGAGGGCACTCGGCACATGTGAAAGATATGATATCCAGCTCCAGTCAAAAGGGAGCCATTCCCCAGTTACACTATAGTACAATTAAATATTGGGCAGAACAGGTCCAAACCTGAACACAAGACCCAGACTGTTTACAGGAGTGTCCAGTGTATTAGAGAGGATATAAAACTTTATAACAGTTAGAAATTAATCACTGCACTTATGCTATTCACAGTTCTTTGCATTTGCAATCCTGAACTGCACCAGATCTGAACCTAATGTGCATACAAAGATAGTGGATGCTGCACTGATTGGTTCATTCGTGATTGATGATCTTTAAAAAGTTCAGTTGGCCCTCCGCCACCCCCAACATTTGCAAGCACTTCCAAAATCTATTTTTGAACAGGAGGGATGGATGCTCACAGCTCAGACGATTAATGCATTGTCACCTTTCCTCCACATTACATCGATCTTCATCCATGAATATTGTTTCATGAAGCTTCAGATATATGTTGGTCCCAAAATCTCTTACAAATAGACCACTTACAACAAACTGAGATGACAGCTGTCAGCCATTCCTCTGCTTATTAGGATCATCTAGGCCTACTTCGGCATTTGAAAATCAAGACTGGGAAACACAGAGAATTCAAATAATCAATAAAAGTAACTACACAAACAATCGAGTGCATAAACAATAAACATTAGACAACAATTCCATCTGTGAATATACACTGCCCCAATATTGGAAATATAATTTGTAATGCAACCAAATTTGATTATCCTGGCAAGGCTGTCAGATCAAATCATGTTCCCACCCTCCTATTAAAGCCTTTATCATGTGTGGCCATTAATATGCTCATCTCAAAAATAGATATCTACTACATCTTTACCCAAGTGCTGTGCATGCAGTCCATCATTTAGTTATTAATGGCATTTTCTAATGGGTGCAGCTTCCATAATTCTCTTTAGAACTGCTGCAGAACTGCCTTTAGTATAATAACAAAATATGTAAATCAAGCTATACAATTATATCATAACATGATATTAGTCATCAGTGGCTCAGTGGTAACATTTGCTGGCCTGAATTTTATGGACCCCCTAGACGGGAATGGAGACGGGGAGCCCATAAAATTGCATGGGAAGGTGGGGGGTGGAGTGCCCATCGCCTTCCCGACACCTTCGAATTTAATCTGGGATGGCGAAGGCTGAGGACCTTTAATTAATGACCACTTGAGGTACTCTTCCTGCCTCTATCTCAATTTTGTTGAAGGTGGAGGGGCCCATCGCTGTGGAGAGACAGCACTAGGTAAAATCTGGTGGCATCCTAGTGGGGTCGGGGGTGAGGGGGGTGTGGTCCTTCTTTGGGGGCAATCGCCGCCCACCCCCCAACCCCAGGGCCTGCCTGAATGGCCCCAGCGACCTCTACCCCACTTAGTTCCCCTGGGATCTTTCATCAATCTTCTACTGCCTCCTGCAGTACTGCTGAGCTGCCAGCCCTCAACTGGCCAGCAGCTCTGGATGCGGGAGTTCATCCCTTAATTGCCCGCTGTGAAATCTCACGGGGGGTGGGGGGGGGTCCGACAGAGGAGCATCACCTAAATAAAATCCGGCCCCGAATCAGCAGGTTCAAGCCCCACTTCAAAGACTTGAACACATAGTCTGGGCTGACACTTCAGTGCAGCATGGAGGGAGTACTGCATTATCAAAGATCTCGCCCGTTGGATGAGATGTTAAACTGAGACCCCATTTGCCCCCTTAAATGGATGTAAAAGCACTATTTGAAGAGCTGGGAAGCTCTCCTGATATCCTGGCTACTATTGATCCCTTAGGCAACTCACTAAAACAGATTATCTGGTCTTGGATCTCATTATTGTCTGTGGACCTTGCTGTATACAAACAGACTGCTAGGCTTCCTTAAATTACAGTGACTACTTGCACTTTAATATTGCCAATTTGTTCTGTAGAATGATAATTAGGAGACTGATGAAATATCTGCTCATTTCCCAGCAAGAACCAAGACCCAGGAAGTTTAAGGGAACTATCTGTTCTTTTAGCAAGAAGAAATACTACTAACTGCTATGTTTGAATCACAGAGTGACTGTCATGTGACAAGCCCCTCCCCATCTGTTGTTTAAAGCTTGTGCTTCTCCGCAGCAAAGGAGAAGCAACTGAACTCGGACACCTGCAGACCCAAGTTGCTTGGGTGGGGGGTGGGGGGGGTCCCTCTCTGTTTCAGCTTACAGGCTTCAAACTCTGCCTGTTGCCAGACCACCTTTGCATGCTCCGGCAACAATCAGAAACCCCGTTGGAGGAAATCATCTGCATCACTGTCTCATATGTTCGTATGTTCTCCAAGAGACCCATCGAACCAGTCATCTACCTCTTCAAACTAAAAGCCTCAGGACCACCAAATTCAGCTAGGAGCCAGCCGCATCACCAAACTCCACAGACTTGTATACCCCTTTTTTTCTATGGACTCTAACTCAACCAATCTACCTTTCCCCACTCTGTAACCTATTTGTGTGTGTGTAAACCACTAATGTGTGTGCATGAATGAAAGTTGGCACATAGTTTATTATTTTCATTAGTTTGGTTTAGGTACAATAAAGTTAACCTCTTTCTTTGTTAACTCTAGAAAATCTGTCCGATTGATTATTTACTTGCTATGATCATAACAAGAACCAAACACCTACTGAATTGGCCACTTTAAGACTAAAACCTGTCGTGGTCAAACAAGGAGGGGGAAAAATGGGAAGCCCTTCGGCTCCTCCTCACTCAACCGAAACAGTATAAAAATCATCCCAATGTTCTTCATGCATAGGCATATTTTAAAAAAACAGCTGGCTGGCTGGAGGGGTCAATTTTGGGAGAGGACCCTGCTGCCCCAAGAGGCCCATTTAGTTGAGTTCATTGGCAGAAGTAGATCCATAAACTAACCACATGACTGCATGCTGTGCGCTGAGCACAGCACATCAGTGGCAAGAATTATAGCATTCAGACTGTAAAGAAACATATTTACTGCCATTATTGCACAGTATTATTAATATACTCCTGTGCTCTTTTCACAGGTTGAAGGATCCAGACATCCTGCTGCTGGTGCTTTCCAGCAGCAAAAAATACAAAAAATTTATCACTGTTACGTAAATTTACCAATTGTGCTCCCAGCGGGGATACCGGACTACAGCATTGTTTCTGTGATCTAAGGGATTTGCCCTTATAAACCATCTTGAGTGGTAATAGTACAAACCCACCCATTAATGAAATACTGTTATACAAGCAAATTGACCTAAATGTCTCTTTACCACAATGGTATTAAGGAGGTTGATAACTGGCAAAAAAAATCAATACTGCATTAAAGATTCAATTAATTCCCATCCCATCTCTGCTTCCAAAATAAGTAATTCATGGTTACAACCAGGAGCGAGTGCAATTAGCGCCTCACCTGGCTATGCAAATCCATTGATGTAGGCAAAGCCTGCTGCATTCTTATTTACATCCTGCAATTAGTTTATGTAAAGAAGACATTTGAAAGTAAAATAGCATTTTTAGCACTATGATGCAAGTTTGACCTGGACAGCACTGCGAAATGTGTGGTACTGTTCGTGAATAATTTATCCTTTTGTTGAAAGCAGCTCAATATTTAAGTTTTTACAGCAAATGCGTGTTAAAGAAACATAAATTCCCTTCCTTACCAGAATTTATTTTATTTGTTTATAGATACAGCACTGAAACAGGCCCTTCGGCCCACCGAGTCTGTGCCGACCATCAACCACCCATCTATACTAATCCTACACTAATCCCATATTCCTACCACATCCCCACCTGTCCCGATATTCCCCTACCACCTACCTACACTAGGGGCAATTTATAATAGCCAATTTACCTATCAGCTTGCAAGTCTTTGGCGCTGTGGGAGGAAACCGGAGCACCCGGCGAAAACCCACGCAGAAACAGGGAGAACTTGCAAACTCCACACAGGCAGTAACCCAGAATTGAACCCAGGTCACTGGATCTGTGAGGCTGCGGTGCTAACCACTGCGCCGTCCACTGTAAAGCTGCTTCTGAATAACAGAATCTGAATTAGCAACATTTCTTAATCAGGCCTGTCAAGTCTGACACAGCAGGTGTAGCATTCGCCCATTTTGACGTCATCTCATACTTTAATTTTCAAATCACACAGTAGACCACTCGTAGAAAATCTGCAAAATAAGCCAACTGATCACGGACAGTAAAGATTCAAAGGGACAGCACTGCAGGAGAAGGATTAAAAGCATCAGCAAGACAAAGAATGATGCAGTGAGAAAAGGTTTTGATGCATCCATGAAAGAGTGAAGACACAGTGGGAGAAGTTATGATTGAGATGCCCCAGGTACCTGGAGTCTTGCCCCTCCCCACTCTATTTTGTGATGTCTACCATTGATGTACCTGCTTAGTGCACACTAGGCTTGATCATTGTTAGGGTCATCTGGCTGGCTGTTGGTCAAAGTGAGAACGAGAGTTTTACTCAACTGCAATATAATTTTCTTCGCAAAACAGTTAAGATCATTTCTGATCTCTCTCTGAAACCCTTATCCATGCCTTTGCCATTTCGAGGCTCAACTATTCCGATGTTCTCCTAGCCAGCCACCAGAAACTCCAGCTCAATGGACTGTTCTACCCATAGTTTATCCAACACTAAGTCTTGGTATTTAATTATATTCAGGTGGTGGGCATTAACTGGGGATTCACTTGTGGTCCTATATAGAGGAACAGATTGAAACTGTGGTTGTTGGGTCTGGAGGTATATGTTTATAATGTGTATCTCTGTAAATAAAAGCTTATAAGCGTGTAAAGAATAGGTTCAAGTTCTATCCTTCGCTGCCTGGCTATCTGCAGTGTAACATTGGTCATCCAGCGCTCCTGTCCTTGCTGACCTACATTGGCTCGCGGTACTCCGATGTCCCAAATTTTCAATTTTCATCTTTGTGTTTAAATTGCTTTATGACTTCACCCATCTCTATCTCTGTAACCTTCTCCAGTCCTATAACTACACCCCCAAACTTTCTGTTCCTCTGACTCTAGCCACTTGTGCATTCTTCCTTCCCGCCCCCCTCCCCACCAGCAACGGCTGTGCTTCTGTCACCTCTACCATACACTCTGGAATTCCATCCCGATGCTCATCTGCCTGTCTATCTCCTTCTCTTCCTTCGAGATCCTCCTTGAATACCACTCCTTGAGTAAGTCCTCCTAATTAAGCCTCTGTAAAACACTTTGAGAGACATTATTCTCTATTACAGGAGTGATATAAATGCAATTGTTGTTGCTGAGGAGGGAGAAGTGGCCACTATTATTCTACCATCAAGAGAAGCTAGTTAGGAGGCACCATCTGATATTTTCTCACCCCTGTGAAGATAAATAAAACAGAAGCCAGACTGACCTTCAGGAGTACCTTCTGAAAATGGGAATATGCAGTTCAGTCAAATCACATTAGAGAAAAAAAAAGGTAAATTGTACTTTCTATTAGCATAGTGCACTGCATAGAAGCAATACCGAATGCACTATGGTGGCCGTGAAGTCTGTCAAGATAATGTTTTTTTTATGCACATATTTTGACAAAAACCATGGGACAGATATTATTACTCAACCTCTTATGTAAACATCTTGCATTGAGGCGCTTGTCATATTCTAAATATTGTGCTGAAAACAGGACATGTAACAGAGAAGCTGATGAATAATTCTAAAATATCAGCATCAAGTGATGTGCTATGAATGGGAACGTCAGTGACAGAATGATTTTAATTGCTTTCTAGTTTACAGTTTTTACAGATATAGCATATTATTCAATAAGTATTTCAATATAGGAATTATTCATAAAAATGGAAAACATATAGCATTTAGGTATATCTTGATTATATACCAAATTTTCGCCCCTTTCCTCTCAGATCTCTGGCTTTATGGGTACTACGTCAGTACTTTGCCATATGGTTACTTTGAAATGGAAATACACTCATTGCATCTCCACAATTCTAATTATATATTTTTCCTACTTGTCTTCCTAACACGCACTGCATGTGTGAATGTATTTGCTATAATCCCTGGCACGCTACACAATTTTCCTAATACAGTAAAGTTTAATGCACTGAGAACACTAAAGGTGAAGTGGAACATCATTCTCTAATGTAAACAACAGCAGAGTCTGTCTATGTACCATTTAAAATATTTATGTCAGAACAGCACTCATCGACTTTAGCAAAATACTATGATGGCAGCTACTACGGAGTCCCTCGCAGATCTGAAAGGGTAACGTGCTAGGACTACGAGTGCAGTGAAGTTTACTTACATGGCAGACTTCACAGTACTGGTTGCAACAAAGAAGCAACCGCTCAAGAACAGTTGTGTAAAAGATGGAATTTGAACTCTTTTTCTGACTGAGGACATTCTATGATGCAACATAGGCCATAATTTCAGTCTAAAAAAAAAATCATCTGCAGGATTTCTGCCTCTGTTGGAGATTTGGAAAACAACATACCTCGCTGCTTCCTGGCTCTTCTGCTGTCATTACACCACTGAAGGGCAACCTGAGGTAGTATCATTGTAATGTAAAGAGGTCAACTGACTTTGGGCCAGAAGTCAAACCGTCTTAAATTTGAACATGCAATTTGAAGTTAAGAAAGCTGGCACACAACAACATTAGACCTCGAGAGACCCCACACCAAAATTAGATCAACATGTGCGCTGTCAACATGTAAAATTGATGCATAACTACAGAACACACCTCGGACACACGCAAAAAATAAAAAAGGCAGCAAACAACAACCTAGAGGAAGTTAGGACGAGCAAAGGTCCTTGGGAGGCCAGAAGGAGCAAGAAAGCTGCTCCATGCCCCTCAAGTTTAGGCCTCATCTCCCCAATCCTGAGTCTCGGCTGAAACCCCTGCCCATGATAACCCGTGTGCTGTGAACCATTCCTTCATTCGCCCGACACTGTTTCCTCCTACCAGCTGGGTGCTGCTGCCTGCCAGTTTCAAGTGGAAAGCTGACTGGGGTATTCAGGTGAGGCCTGGAGTTAAAATCTGACCACTCAGAAAAATTTACTCAAACCAGCATACTAACAGGGAAGAACTTTGCAATTATTATACTTCAGTGAAGTACCTTAGGGTGTTTTTCTCTGTTAAAGACTTTATATAAATGCAAGTTAGTTGTTGACAATATGAGCATAATAGACAGAACTCCCTGTCAGTTCCCTGACCTAACTAATCTCCAGAGACCAAGAACAAATTGCCTTAATTTTTACACCCACATTGTTCCCAGCACAGGCAAAACCATATCAAGAAACTTTAATATACTAATGCATTCTTGCAAGTTTGTGCAATCACAATGTACAATGGCTTCAGAAAATATATATGTGCATGTAAGTTCTTAGAAATTCAAAATAAAATACAGGGAAAGAAACTGCAACCTGTAAGGAATAAGGGCAAGTAGCAATCCTAACCAATAAAGAAGATTGGAAGGCGTTAGAAATTGACAGAAGCATCTTGTTGTTTTAATTAAAATGTTGGTGAGATACGGTGGAATATGTGATCAGCAGCTGTTCTGGGAGCAAAGATATAGATACACATACAAACATGCACATGGCACTTTTAAATTGAGAAAATGCTATTGAAGGCACTTTTCAGTACAAAGATGGTAAGCTCTTTATCTTTTGTATATCTTGCATGCTGCTGTCAGTCTCCATGTAGCTTTTTTATGGTAAGATTATCTGATGGGCGGATGGCACCATTAAATATAAACAAGGAAAGCAACACACAGACTGCATGCTTCCCTTTCAGCACAGCTTTTTGAGGACTGCGTATTAAATGTAAAAGTGCCTTTCTTTTATTCATTCATGGGATGTGAGCACTGCTGGCAAGGTCAACATTTATTGCCCATCCCTAATTGCCCTCGCAAAGGTAGTGGTAAGCTGCCTTGTTGAACTACTCCAGTCCCTATGCTGTAGGTATTCCCACAGTGCTGTTAGATAGGGAGTTCCAGGATTTTGAACCAGTGACAGTGAAGGAACTGCTATATAGTTCCACGACAGGATGGAGAGAGACTTGGAGGGAAACTTGCAGGTGATAGCGTTCCCATATGACTGCTGGCCTTATTCTTCTGGGTGGTGGAGGTTGCGGATTTGGAAGGTCCTGTCGAAGGAGCCTTGGCGAATTTCTACAGTGCATCTTGTAGATGGTACACTGCAGCCACTGTGCGTTGGTGGTGGAGGGAGTGAATGTTTAAGGTGGTGGACTGGGTGCTAATCAAGTGGTCTGCTTTGTCCTGGATGGTGTCGAACTTCTTGAGTGGTGTTTGAGCTGCACTCATCCAGGCAAGTGGGGAGTATTCCATCACACTCCTGACTTGTGCCTTGTAGATGGTGGATAGGCTTTGGGGAGTCAGGAACTGAGGCACTCGCCACAGAATTCCCAGCCTCTGACCCACTCTTGTAGCCACAATATTGAGATGGCTGGTGCAGTTCAGTTTCTAGTCAGTGGTGGCCCCTAGGATGTTGATGGTGGGGGATTCAGCAATGATAATGCCATTAAATGTCAAAGGGAGATGGTTAGATTTTTTCTTGTTGGAGCTGGTCATTGCACAAGTGCCAGGCAACACAAATGTTACTTGCCACATATCAGCCCACGCCTGAATGTTCTCCAGGTCTTGATGCACGAACTGTTACATTATCTGAGGTGTTACGAATGGATCTGAACACTGTGCAATCATCAGCGAACATCCCTAATTGTATTGGAAGAAAGGTCTTTGATGAAGCAGTGGAAGATGGCTGGGCCGAGGACACTATCCTGAGGAACACCTGCAGAAATGCCCTGGGGCTGAGATGATTGGCCTCCAATGACCACAACCATCCTCCTTTGTACTAAGTATAACCCCAACCAGTGAGGAGTTTTCCCCCTTATTCCCATTAGCTACAATTTTACTAGGGCTCCTTGAGGCCACACTCAGTCAAATGCTGCCTTCAGGTCAAGAACTCTCACCTCACCTCTGGAATTCATCTCTTTTTTCAATGATTAGACAAAGGCTGTAATGAGGTCTGGGGCTGCGTTGTCCTGGCGGAACCCAAACTGAGCATTGGAGAACAAGCTATTGGTGACTAAGTGCCGATTGATAGCACTGTCGACGACAACTTCCATTACTTTGCTGATGATCAAGTAGAGCAATGGGACTGTAATTGATTGGATTGGATTTATCCAACTTTTTGTGAAGACGACATATAAACGTGATGATTTTTTAAAATTATTTGTTTGTGGGATGTTGTCATTGCTGGCTAGGCCAGCATTTATTGCTCATCCCTAATTGCCCTAGAATTGCGTGGCTTGCTAGGCCATTTCAGAGGGCACAAGAGTCAACCACATTGTGGATCTGGAGTCACATGTAGGCCAGGACAGCAGGTTTCCTTCCCTAGTGAACCAGATGGGCTTTTACAACAATCAACAATGATTTCATGGTCACCATTAGATTCGCTTTTAATTCCAGATTTTTATTAATTGAATTCAAATGTCACCATCTGCCATGGTGGGATTAGAACCCATGTCCCCAGAGCTTTAGCCTGGGCCTCTGGATTGCTCGTCCAGTGACATTACCACTATGCCACCACCTCCATATAATTTTGCAAATTTAAGCAACATTGATTCTGATCAACCCACCCTTTTCAACTAATCATACGAAGAATCCCAATACAAATAGGGAAACACTGCATCCCACTGAGAAAGTAAAAGGTGGTGAGGACTGAGTCACAAAATAACTGCTAAGGATAAGTGAAATGAGTAACAGAAGTGGTAAAATTAATGCAATGCTTCACAAGGTACTTAGCCACACAGACCAATATTTTCACTACCTTAACAAACTAAGCTATTGGGAGAGCAGATCCGACCTTAGATCCTGGGTCTTTGTTGTTAGGTGGCCTCAGCTTGAGTAATTGCTACATTTAGTCAAATAGTCTACCAGTGCTTATTGTGCATGCTCACACATCAAAAATGGCCACTTAGGCAAGGCTCTGGAACCATATCCCAGTATACAAAGAGAGGGGGAAAAATCAGGTGGTAATAAAAGGAAAAACAATATTGTTCAGCCATGTATAAAGAAAATGGAATATAAGAAAGGTTGGTTAGGTCTTTTGAAGGCAATGTTGGATAGAATAATGTAGGATCAGGGTCTGCAGTTATATTACAGGCATTCTTTTTACATCAGTCTTCACGAGACTGGATAAGTACCATATTCAGTCAAACTGACATTCGCAAAAGGTCAACAAACCATGCCAAAGGACTAAACAAGTAAAAGGTACCTCAGGCAGTTAGGATACACCCTGGCATCATAAATGTACGAGGTGAAGCTTCAATTAAAATATTCAGGAACCTCATAAATGCTTAACAACTGAAGGATGAGACATGAACAAGAGAATACAGTGCAGTTTGTCTAACATTGAAAACACCTGACTACATTTTATGGAATGCTATTAATGTTTAACAGAAGCTGTAAGAATAGTGAAGACAGTTTTAGAAGCAAAGGAACTTGCCTCATGAATGTACAGTAAATTTGAGGAGCTAACTAAATTACTGTATGAGGAATATCGTAAGGATACAATATATTTGGATTTTCAAAGGCATTTGAAACACTCAAAAAAGATTAAGGTTAATGAGATTAAAGGTAAATTCAAATTGGATTGCAAATTGGTTTTGCAATGAAAAGCAGAAAGTAGTAATAAAAGAACAGCTGACTAGGGTGTAATAGTAACTGATGGAATTCCACAGGGATCTGTATATGTCACATAGGAGGAGGAGGAGAGCTGCTCTGGTCACTATGTGTAGCAACATCATAGATATGACTTGAATGCATTTACAATGTTACTACACATGGGACAGACTATTGCCATTCTTTCCCCATAATGGTTACATTATTCATCAACAATATGCAAAGCAGGTTGTTTTACAGAATCACAGAATTGTTACAGCACGAGGCTCATTCAGCCCATCTTGTCTGCACCGGCTCTCTGAATGAGCAATTAGTGTTAAGTGTTGCTCAAAAGAAATTTCTGACTAGCCACAGGTGCGGCCATGGCACTTGTAGCAGAAAGCACCTTTCATACAAAAAAATGTACTCCCGATGTGTATACTTATTCAACATCTACCACCATTCAATCGCAACAAATAGCTCACAACAATCAAAAAGCACTTGCATGTTCTGCATTTGTCTACCATTTTACCAACAAACGAATAAAAATGCCAAAGTACACATGGCATATGCCATGTGAATCTGAGTATTGTCTATTCCTCGTTCTTTAACTACCAATCAGAAATGCAATTAGACACATCAGGATTCCCAATTAGCCACATGTGGCTAGTGGCTAACATATGAGACACTTTTCTAATATTATGAAATTTGCTGTTCACACTGAGCTCAGAGATCAGATCCCTAGTGTTGTCTTTACATATCCCATCAGCTTCGACAAGTAGACGGGCTGGAAATGTTAAGGTGGTGGGCCAGTGGTACAGTAAATCTGCTCATTAGGCGGAGGTGGCAAATGAACAAAAAATAATAAAAGTTATCAAACATTTACTGAAAATCAACAAAGATAATTAAACACAGGGATGTATCTCAAGACCAGTCAGGTTATTTATTTATTTTATTTAGAGATACAGCACTGAAACAGGCCCTTCGGCCCACCGAGTCTGTGCCGACCATCAACCACCCATTTATACTAATCCTACATTAATCCTATATTCCTACCACATCCCCACCTTCCCTCAATTCTCCTACCACCTACCTACACTAGGGGCAATTTACAATGGCCAATTTATCTATCAACCTGCAAGACTTTGGCTGTGGGAGGAAACCGGAGCACCCGGTGAAAACCCACACAGACACAGGGAGAACTTGCAAACTCCACACAGGCAGTACCCAGAATTGAACCCGGGTCAGGAAGAAGTTATTTTGATCCGACATAACTAATTCATTAGAACACCTATATTTAGAATATTGTGAATAATTTGGGGTTTAGTAATACAATGGAACAACAAAAGGAGAACGCAAAAATAAAGATAAGGTTAATAAAATTCAACCTGTTCTGATCTGATTGAAGTAACATTAGCTAATTCTTTAAAATGCTAATAGGCATGGAGGCAGATTATTTAATTTAAACTTATTAGAATTGGAAAAACAAAATACAAATGTGGTAAGCCTCATGTAAGATATAAGATTTGAAAAATTTCTTCTGAACCAGGTGGACTCCCATCTAAAGTAGTTGGTACTAATGCTTTAACAAGAGGCTGGACAGACAGCTGGCTACAATAGGGACTTAAGGTTATAAGGGTAACTATAGACATAGAAGTTTAAACATCTACAGAACACAATCATTACTGTGCTGTCAAATCATGAAAATGTCATGTATGGGATCCAACAAATCAAATCTGAATAATGCAGTTTGTAACGTGAGATTGATATCCAGGATTTTCTGTTCAGTTCCTTTCATAGTTATGGAACAACTACAAAGAGTGTTCTTAGTGGTTATTCATCTCCCTCGGGAGTAGAAGTTGGACAGAATCCATAATGGTGCAAATTACAAATGGTCTGTTTGAAGAAGCAGCTGAATACCCTTTATGGATTTGTACGTGTTGACATTACACAGCAAATTATATACAAAAGAGAAAGGCATTTTAGTCCATTGCAAAATTCAATTAAAATTCTTTGGGAGTGAAATTGTTAGAATTCCACTCCACCGTCGCAAGTGCAGTGAGGTGGAACTTCTGCCCAACGAATGCTCAAGACATTGACCCCGGGAACAAGGTCAGTTTAATATTTGGGTGGGTAAGCCATGACTGAAGGCATGTGCAAGAGGTGCCCTTTTGAAGAAGTGGCATAAAACTGGAGTGACATCCTGCCACACTGTTGGGGATTTGGGAAGGGGATGGTGGGCGGGGAAGTGAAGGCAGTGACCCCTTAAAGTATTTTTTAAAATCTGTTTCGTTACGGGAAACCAAGGCTCTTTGGGATGAATTGCTTTTGCTCTCTAACTTGTCGTCTGGAGCATTCATAAGGCCCAGTACAAAACTCACTCCAGCTCTCAGTAGGCGTGGCTTCCACTGGGTTTAAAGAGGGCACTTGAAGTAAAATTCCCAGTGTAGCCCAAGAACGCCCTCAGAAACACCACCAAAGCCAGCCGCAGATATGGGAGGTGGGCACGGAACTTACTCTCCCTCACTGTTTAAGTGAGCAGGAATGCTTCCGAACCGCCCCCCCCCCCCACCCACCCCCTGCTATCAACCCCGCTTCACGGGTGATTTCCCTCCTCAACCCCCAGAATTTAAGTTTCTATACCTTTTTGGTAGCAATATATTACAAATGCACACAGACGCAATGGTGAAAGCGGGATCACGAAAATCAAGGAATAGGTCCCCAAATTGTGTGCTGTGAACAAAGTTTATAGCTTTGCGTCTACCACAAATAATATAGTGCACAACAGACCAAGAATTTGGTTGTGTGGTGTGGACTTGATACACTAGGTTCTATTTTAGTTTAAATAAAAGCTTAATCTAATTAAGAAATAGGCTTCCTTTAATAAATAGTTTTTTGCTGATACGCAGTTACAGTAAGATTTGAACATTCAAGCGAGAAAATTAAGCCATTATTTCAACCAACATCGTTGGTTTGAAATACAGTCATCAGTCAGTTACTGGAAAACGTTTTATCTATGTCCACATAATTACATAATTGTCACTGCAATCACATATCCACAAATCATTACAAATGCATCACATTTATTTTATGTCTTTATGACACAAAGTGAAACACTGCCCCTCCAGGCTATTCCCTCTCTCCAAAAGGCAGCAAGTCTCCTTTAGCAAATAACATTTGCCAACTGTGCACTATTTTTGTGAATGAAAATCATGTCATGGAACAAGAAAGTCATAAAAAATTTAAAAAACAAAATACTGGCCAATCAACAGATAAAAGCAACATTCCAAAATAATTTTGCAACAATGACAACTATGAGCCATTCTGAAAGAACCTGTGCAATCTACAAGATGCCGCTAGTCGACGGCATCTGAACACATTTGGTCAGCTTCCACATGAACATTGATGGCATCCAGCTCTACCCCTCCACCGTCTCACTTGGTGTCTCCACTGCCTCTATGATGTCAGACTGCTTGTGCAATATCGAGTCCTGGACGAGTTCCATTTTCCACCAGTAAAAGATTTGGAAGACCAAAGCCACCATCTTCAGACCCCACCACAAATTCTGGATTCTTGCCACTGATTCCATCTGACTCCCCGGCCACTGTCTCAGGTTGAATCAGACAGTAATTATGGGTGACTGCAATCTGCATATAGACTGGGTAAACCTAATAAGCACTAATGCTGTTGAGGACGAGTGTCCGGAGTAGTATGTTGAGGAACTGTCTAGAGAACAGGCTATTTTAGATCTAGTACTATGTAATGAGAAAGGGCTAATTAATAATATTGTTGTAAAAGAACCTTTAGGGATGAGTGACCATAATATGATAGAATTTTACATTATGTTAGAATTTTACATTATGTTTGAAAATGAGTTAGTTCAATCTGAAGCCAGGGTGTTCAACTTGAACAAAGGAAATTATCAAGGTCTGAGAGGCAAATTGGCTGAGGTGGATTGGGAAAATACATTAAAAGGTATGACAGTGCATAGACAATGGACAGTCTTCAAAGAATTATTACATAGTTTACAGCAACTATACATTCCTTCAAGGTACAAAAACACCAAAAGTAAAGGCAGTCAACTGTGGCTAACAAAGGAAGTTAAGGATTGTATAAGATTAAAAGAAAAGGCCGACAAAGTTGCCAGAAACAGTAGTAAATCTGAGGATTGGGAGGATTTTAAAATACAGCAAAGAAGGACCAAGAAACTGCTAAAGGGAGAATAGAATATCAATGTAAACTCGCAAAAAACATAAAAATAGACCGTAAAAGCTTCTATAGGAAATGTTTGGCTAAGGCAAATGTGGGTCCATTACAGGCAGACTCAGGAGAATTTATAATGGGGAACAGAGAAATGGGAGAGAAACTAAATGATTACTTTATGTCTGTCTTCACTGAGGAAGAGACAAGAAATCTCCCAGAATTAGAGACTTAAGGGTCCAGGGAGAAAGAGGAATTGAAGGAAATTAGTAAGATGGTTGTATTGGAGAAATTAATGGGGCTGAAGGTTGCTAAGTCCCCAGGACCTGATATTCTATATCCCAGAGTGTTGAAAGAGGTAGCTATGGAGATAGTGGATGCATTAGTGATCATCTTCCAAAATTCTATAGATTCTTGAATGGTTCCCGCAGATTGGAAGGTAGCAAATGTCACCCCACTATTTAAGGGAGGGAGGGAGAGAGAGAGAAAACAGGGAACTACAGACCTGTTGGCCTTACATCAGTAGTAGGGACAATTTTTGAATCTATTCTAAAAGATGTGATAAATGGACACTTGGATAATAATCTGATTGGGCATAGTCAACATGGATTTATGAATGGGAAATCATGTTTGATAAACCTGTTTAAGTTTTTTGAGGATGTTACTAACAAAATTGATAAAAGGTGGACGTAGTATACTTGGATTTTCAGAAGACTTTTCATAAGGCCCCCCCACTGGAGGCTGGTTAGCAAAATTAAAGCACATGGGATAAGCGGTAATATACTGGCATGGATTAAGGACTGGTTAACAGGCAGAAAACAGAGAGTTGGAAAAAATGGGTTATTCTCGCATTGGCAGGCTGTGACTCGTGGGCTACCACAAGGATCAGCACTTGGGCCCTAGCTGTTCACAATATATATCAATGATTTGGATGTGGGGACCAAATGTAATGTTTCCAAGTTCACAGATGACTCAAAACTAGGTGGGAATGTGTGTTGTGAGGAAGATGCAAAGCGGCTTCAAGGGGATTTGGACAGATTTAGTGAGTGGGCAAGAACATGACAGATGAAATATAATAAAGAAAAATGTGAGGTTATCCATTTTGGTGGGAGGAATAGATGTGCAGAGTATTTCCTAAATGGTAAGGGATTAGAAAGTGTAGATGTACAAAGGGACGTGGGTGTCTTCGTCAATAAGTCACTGAAAGCAAACATGCAGGTGCAGCAAGCAATTACGAAGGTTAATGGTATGTTAGCCTTTAATCGCAAGAGGATTTGTGTAGAGGAATAGTGAAGTCTTGCGTCAATTGCATAGAACCTTGGTTAGACCGCATCCGGAGTACTGTGCGCAGTTTTGGACACCTTACCTTAGGAAGGATATTATTGCCATAGAGGGAGTGCAACAAAGGTTCACCAGACTTGTTCCCGGGATGGCGGGACTGTCCTATGAAGAGAGATTGGGGAAACTGGGCCTGTATTCTCTAGAGTTTCAAAGAATGAGAGGTGATCTCATTGAAACCTACAAAATACTTAAAGGATCGACAGGGTAGATGCAGTTAAGATGTTTCCCCTGGTTGGGGAGTCTAGAACCAGGGGACACAATTTCAGAATAAGGGGGAATCCACTTGGGACAGAGATGAGGAGAAATTTCTTTACTCAGAGGGTTGTGAATCTTTGGAATTCTCTATCCCAGAGGGCTGTGGCTGCTCAGTCATTGAGTATGTTTAAAGTAGAGATTGACAGATTTCTAAATGCCACTGACAAAAAGGGATATGGGGATAGTGTGGGAAAAAGGCATTAAAATAGATAATCAGCCATGATTGTAATGAATGGCGGAGCAGGTTCAATGGGCTTTATGGCCTACTCCTGCTCCTACATTCCGATGTTCTTTTATCACTTCAACGTCCTACTTGACCCAGAGCTGAGCTACCAACTTCATATCCTTTCCATGACAAAGGTAGCCTACTTCCACCGTCATAACATCGCCAGTCTTCACCCCTGCCTTACCCCATCTAGTGCTGAAATGCTCATTCTGGCTTTTGTCAACTCCAAACTCTACTACTCCAATGCCCTTCTGGCCGGTCTCCCATCCTCCATTCATAAACTGCAACTCATTTAAAACTCTGCACCTTACCCCATCCCACATCAAGTCCCAATCACCCTAATAAAAGCAAAATACCGTGGATGCTGGAAATCTGAAATAAAAACAAAGTGCATTGCATCAGAACTGACAACGGTTAGAAATGTAATAGGCTTCGAGCAAGTGAAAGGGGGGTGGGGGGGGGGGGGAGAGAAGAGAACAACAAAAGGGAAGGTCTGTGATAGGGCAGAGGGCAGGACAGATTAAATGACAAAGATGTCACGGAACAAAAGGCAAAGGGAGTAGTAATAGCCATAGTAAAAGTGAAAGCATTTGTCCAGAGAGAGTGTTAATGACAGAATAATGAACAGCTTTGTCTGAAAGCAAAAACATGAAAAACAAGTTTAAGACTGCCACATGGTAAAAAAATCAAGCAAAATTAAACTGGATTTTCCATTAAGTTGAACTTAATGTCGAGTCCAGAGGGCTGCAGAGTGCCTAATTGGAAGATGAGGTGCTGTTCCCCGAGCTTGCGTTGAGCTTCACTGGAACACTACAGCAGGCCGAGGACAGAAATATGTACGTTAGAGTAAGGTGGTGAATTAAAATGGCAAGCAACCAGAAGCTCGGGGTCTTGCTTGTGGACTGAAAGGAGGTGTTCCGCAAAGTGATCACCCACTCTGCGTTTGGTCTCCCCGACTTCATTGTGAGCAGTGAATACAGCATACTAAATTGAAAGAGACCTGCTGTGTTTGGGGCATGGATGGTGGGAAAGAGAGGAGGTAAAAAGGACCTTTATCATCTTTAAAGACCCTTCTTCAAACCCATCTTTTTGACCAAATTTTTTAGTCACCCTTCCTAACATCGCCTTCTTTGGCTCGGTGTCAATTTTTGGCTGAATACACTTCTATGAAGAGCCTCGGTATGGTCTCGTGTTAAAGGTGCTATGTAAATGCAAATAGTTTCTGCTGGTTAGTGAAAGAGTTAGCAGAGTGGTTATGGTACATTGGCATTCTATGGTAGGAGCCACAAGAAACAAATGAAAGTAAACATAAAGTACACAATTTGTGCCAAGCACAGTGGGTAGCTCGGGAAGGAATTGAGAAAATAAGGTCAGAGTATCGGCAAAACCAGTTGTGCATGCAAAACCAAACTCAGTTGTTGAATGACATTAGAAATATAAAATGACAAGAACACTGATGCACTGGAACAACCAAAATACACAACTTCTCCTTGGCTCCAATTTCCAGCTGTACTTAGCATCCTATCCTATTTATTTAATAATAAAGTACAGCTAATCAAGGTCATTGATCACTAGGCAATGTTTCTGTTATACTGGTGCAGCTGATCAATATATAGATATCCAAATTTGCATGGGGGAGCATAGAGATCAAATTACTAAAACATGGAGACCATATAAATATGCAGCTATTGCACTGCTCCAATATGAAGTGTACTTCACTGCCTTTGATGAAATGGTAGAAAGTCAGAGATCTCAGAATGTTGCTGTATACAGTACCAAGAGTGGCACAGTTAATTGATGGATATGTCTGTATCTTTATATTTGGAAAGCAGACTTCTGCTGCTGGTGAAAGAAGGTGCATTATAAAGCACTTTAGCTTTTGTTACATACAGATAGATAGATGCCTTTTAACTTTGAAGAAGTGATGCCATTACGAACTTCTTGGCCTTTGTGTTCACCACAAAGGTCAATTTTGCAGTTTAGCTTCTTAGAATTGACGTATTCAAAAATGACAGACCAACAATGATTTTTCTTGACATAATGCACAAGAATGCAAGGACGTAAGATAATGGAAGATTAGGTCTGACATAACTAAAAATTTTCCTGATTATTTAACTTCCAAAATGGAATGTTTATTGATGCAGTTTTATTACAGCAATTTCTAATATTTATCTTGGTTTCAGCAATGACTATTTTTACACTTTATGTACATCTCTGGCAAGACAGCAATATCACTACTACCAACAGCAATGGTGACACATGATTTCTACAGCAACAAGAACTAAATCTGCTGCTTCCATTCAGTATTGTTGCACTTGTTTACACATTAAAATGGCTATAGGAGCCACCACAATTATATTCAGTTAAAGTGTCAGAACACAATGGCGCGTATTTTGCGGTCAGTGGTAAAGGAACAGCACTATGCTGACAGCTGCCCACAGAGTTTCCATGGGCTTTTAAGCAAAGACTTGCTGTCGTCAGATGTCTGATCCAGTGCATTTAGCGCGGTGGGGAAAATAAGCACTGAGCCAGAGAAACAGAAATTAGAACAGCAAAAAAGCATTGCAGCAAATTCTTGAAACACACAAAAATGCTTACTTATGAACATTAATATCCTAAAATCCTGAATTTACTATAAATTATAAAGTGTATACCAGTGAAAGAAAAATGCAAAATCTCAAAAAATGATCCACTACACAAAAAAACGTATGTATATAAAGTACCACTGGAGAGTACTTCCCGATGTAACTAAAAGCAAGATCTCTAGCCAAGTCTGATAACATGCTTTTCCTAAATTTTCAAAGAAGGTTACAGATCAACCTAACAACTACACTAGAACTGGCTGACGACTAAGACTGGGCAGCAAATTTCACATCCTGTTTACATAAAATCACTTTCTCCAAAAGCAAAGTGGTATCTCTGGGAAAGGCTCGCCATTAGCACCACCATTTTATTCAAGCTGGGAGTGAACTGAACTACTCAGCCTATAAAGGCCAAAAATTGGATTCAACATTGCTAACCCTGTGCTGCACTTCTGGTGGGCCAGCCAAGGAGAGAAATTAGTGGTATTTACGCAGACATCCAGAAACTAGGCTTGTTTGCCCTAGTGACTGGGGAACAGCATCAATACATTCTATTATTTGGGAAAGGGGAAGAGAGAGAAGATAGAGAAAAAATTTACAGCAAGAAAATAAATGACAAAAGTATTATGAATGCATAACTATGAGTTATCATTTAAACAAAAGAGGACATATTAGAGTAGATTTTCCAAGACCTTGTAGCAAAAGACCTCACCCATCGCTAATGCATATCTAAAAATCTACCCTGCATTATATATTGCTATATTCATTTTACAGACTGCTGTTCAAACTTGGCTGGGAGCCCAATTTCAGTCATGGTGCAGCTGTGCAATCTCTATGTCTGGAATCTATGTTAAGTGCATATTCACATGTGATTCAGATTATTTTATATACTTGCATACAAGATTAAAAATGCAGTTCACTGCTTGGGGCTAAAAGTGGGGGAGGGATCATCTTATGCACAATACACTGCAATTCATTCTGGGGAGTACTTCCACTAAGTCCCACTGTCCCATCCATTCTGGATTCTCCTGCACCATTTACCCATTTCAAGCTCCCAGTTTTACACTCACCTCTTATGGACTGTCAATCTCCTATGCTGTGTCCATCTACAGTTGTGGCAGTGTGTAGGACAGTCAGCGTACCAATGGAGGAAGTGTTATATGTGGAAAATCTCATACACTGATACATATTTAAACATAGATGTGAGAGTGAGGGCCCTGGGCAGATGGACGATGGAGAAAATTTTGCTTGGACTCACACCACTGTCAGGCCCTCAGTGCAGCCAACATAAATTGGAAAATCATAGGCCGCTTGCGCACAATTTTACAATATGCTGTGGCTGTGTGAGGCCCCATCAGTAGTGAAGGGTCTTAAAAAATTTGCCTTAGTACGCACGTAATTAATACTGTCACCTTCTATGACTAATTTACATGGTCCAGATTTTACTCTGTTCATCCACAGACAATAGTTTTTTGGTGAAATTGCACAAGCTATAATTAAACCTGATCATTGTTGGAGTCAATTGGTTTCTGCAAGTCATTTATCCTGTTTGAGTTTTATGCTTTGTACATGGTAAAGTAGATTTTCCAATTGGTTAAGTATAAAATGGGTATAACTGATGGAAAAACAGGAGATCGGTCACAGCAGATTTCCACCCCTAGAACCATATCCAATTTTCTGATCAAATTTAGTATGTGCCACAAGTCCACAACTTTTCAAATAATTGTATTAATATCAAAATTGAGCATGAATCCAAATAACTATCCGCAATTAATGCAAGAACGAAAGAACTTGCATTTATATTTATTCACAAACCTCGGGACGTCCTGAAGTGCTTTACACCCAATGAAATAGTTTTGAAGTGTAGTCACTGTTGTAACACAGGGAAACACAGCAGCCAATTTGTACATAGCAAGGCGACACAAACAGCCATCAGCCAAATAACCTGATAATCTGCTTAACGTGATTGAAGGATGGATTTTGGCCAAGAGTGCAGGAAAGCTCTTCTTCACATTGTACCAGGGGATCTATTACATCCACCTTAGAGGGAAGACCGAGCCTCTGTTCAATGTTTCATTAATGACAGCACCTCTGATGTGTAGCACTCCCTCAGTACAGCACTAAAGTGTCAGCCTGCATGATGAGCTCAAATCTCTCGCGTGAGCCTTAAACCCACAACCTTCTGACTCAGAGGTGAAAATGTGACCACAAACAGAGACTGGCACCTTCGATTTAACTGTAGTCCATAGATGCTGTAAGGTTATGCTGTAAGGTTATCATGCATCTCCTCAGTCATCAGAAGTTTTTTCACACTTCTATTGCATTAGGATTATTATATGCAAGACTTACAGCCATAGGTATGAGCTTCTGCAAAACAAAATTGTTTATGCCAGTTCTACCAGCAGGTCTATTTGCAGACCTGGGACTGGAGCAAATAGATCATTTCTCCTGTGAATGCGAGATAGCATATATGTCTTCTCAATAGTTGGAACAATTTAGAACTCGTGTCTGCAATAAGCAACATGAAGGGGAAAAGACAACGTCAGTTTTCCTGGTGCTGAGCTCCCCAATTTTTGCCTCAATAACAAAAATAATTGGACTGCAGTAAATAATAAGGTTGACTTCCTGATTGAGCATTCTTGGCAAGGAGTGGCAATTGGGAATTCACAGACCTTTAGTCCTTGAGCTTCTATTCACCAACTTAAATAGACAGATCATCATCTGTGGGAAGTGCAATTTTCCCAAAGGACATTGTTCCAACTCACACCTTGCTGGAGCACCTGATCAGGGAATCAGCTTTACTAAGTTGCTAGCTTTGGCTTGTGATAGCACTCTCACCTCTGAGGCAGAAGAAAGAAGACAGACAGACTTGAATTAATATAGCACCTTTCACAACCTGGGAGTGCCCGACAGGGTAGATGCTGAGAGGGTGTTGCCCCTGGCTGGAGGGCCTGGAACTAGAATTAATTGTCTCAGGATAAGGGGTCAGCTATTTAGGACTGAGATGAGGAGAAATTTCTTCACCCAGAGGGTTGTGAATCCTTAGAATTCTCCACCCAACAGGGCAGTGGATGCTCAGTTGTTGAGTATATTCAAGACTGAGATTGATAAATTTTTGGACACTAAGGAAATCAAGGTAAAGATATAGCGGGAAAGTGGAGTTGGGGTATATCAGTCATAATTTTATTGAATGGTGCAGCAGGCTCGAAGGGCTGGATGGCCTACTCCTGCCTCTATTTCTTACATTCTTAGGATGTCTCAAAGGACTTTACAGCCAATTAAGTACTTTTGAGGTATAGACACTGTTGTAGTATAGGAAAGATCACGGTTCAAGCCCTGCTCGTGACACTTGAGCACATAATCTAGGCTGACTCTCCAGTTTAGTACAGGCACAGTGCTACACTTGTCAGAGGTGCTGATTTTCAGGTGAGATATTAAACTGAGGCCCCAACTGCCCTATTTAGTGCAAAGGAAGTAAAAAAAATCTCAAGCCGAATTTTCTGTTCTCAACAGCTGTACAACACCACCTGCTGGGAAATATTTGTCTGTATTTGCAAGGAACAAACAGAGACTCTGATGCTCCCCACATAAAAAGAAAAAGACTTGCATTTAAATAGCACCTTTCATGACCACAGGACGTCCCAAAAAGTGCTTTCCAGCCAATGAAATACTTTTGAACTGTAGTCACTGTTGTAATGTAAGAAATGCGGCAGTCAATTTGCACATAGCAAACTCCCACAAACAGCAATGTGATAATGACCACATAATTTGTTTTTGTGGCCTTAATTGAAGGATTGGACACCAGGGATAACTCTTTCTGATGAAAGTCACAGACCTGAAACGTTGAGCTCTGTTCCTCTCCCCACTGATGCTGCCTGACATGCTGAGTATTTCCAGCATTTTGTTTATAATTTCAGAGTTTCATTTGTTTATTTTGATAAATTTAGCAGAAAAGATATATCATATGATATACACAAACAGTACATAAGTGAGCAATGCAAGGTTCCAACGTTGGTTAGCACATATTGCAGCACCTAATTATTACCATAACACTTCACAGGTATAGCTGGAGTACTGAAAAGAGCAAGAAATATGCCACAGTAGTCAGAATACATAAACAAAGGACAGAAGTCAGGCAGTGTTTTTTTGAGAACAAGAACTGACCCAAATGCTAAGGATGTGAAGCCACATCATTTAGTCAACTTGAGAACAATACAATCAGAATAACTGAATGAAAGGGGCACCATATTTTGTCAAGTTAATTTCATCTGCAGTCAGCCAAAGGGAGAGTCTTTGAATTTAATTTTTGGTACCAGTAATTTTCCTTCACTTACTGTTGCCTGAAAGCTCATTAATCTGTACTGGTAACTGTGCAATAACACTTCACTCTAATTGCCTTTTTCATACCATGTAATAAAATAATTGCAATGTTGGCTTACATTGAAATCAAACATTGTACTACAGCTAGTCACACCTATAATGTCATACAAGATGGAAGGCTTAAAATGTTTTTAAAAGATCATTTGATATTTTAAGAATAGCAAACATCCAAATTTTCACCCAAGGTGATTCTTGTACTGTACTTGGGGCAATGTGATGGAAACAATCGTATTTGTGCAATAATTCAGCACTAGCTACCAATTATAACTTGCTGTGTATAGTAAAATATTCCTGCATTTCTTAAAGGAGAAAATAACCAGAAACTGAAAAATGGGGGAAGAAGGAATAGTGATGGCTGAAAGCAAGATTTAAAAAATAAAATTCTGAGGAGGCATTTGTGGTAGCAAGGGTAGGCGGATTTAGGGAGCGTGCTCCAGAATGGTGGGCCGAAATCATTGAAGGTTTTGCTGCAGAGAGGAGGCCAGAACTGACACAGCAGGGTTGGAGCCTGGGACAATTTTACAGCCCCAGTTCTAAGCTCCCCTTCAGTGCAGAACAAATATCATGCACAGCTACTTCTACGTTAACTTGGCAACATGCCTTGATCTCAACCTCAGAAAAGCACTTTCAGGGAGGATGGCTTTCTTTTCAATACTTTATCAGCTCTAGAAAACCTTTCAAATTTGGTAACAAGGCACCTCAAGCTACAATATACACAACCAACGAATGGTGCCATCATGTCAAATGCTTACAGACTACTTCACAGCAGTACCAACAACTCATTTCAAATTAGGCAGCAGCCTCAATGGCTGCAGGTCCCAGCAGACTACCTCTTACAGTAATCTACTGATCAAACTGAGTGATAACTGAAACCCGAGATACGGATGATTCGATGCAATAATATCCCTATAACCAAAAGGTAGTAGCTCGCCCATTTAAAGGGACAGGGTAACCTGGATTATTGTATTAGTTAACTAATGCCACTGAAGGTACATTTGCACTAAACATTGATGGGTTGTTATGGCCTGAACTGACTGAAGAAAAATGGAGACTTCCTTCTGCAGGGAGTCTGCCTCTGCTTCGCTGTGGGATCAAGTTCAGCCCACTCCAGCTTCAGGCTGCACTTCCACGATAATTACAGCACTGGTGTAAAGTGAAACCACTTTGAACTGACACTATAATTGCAGTGTAAACATAACATCTTGGCGATTATTGACCTGATAGTCCCTTTTAGTATAATGCTCCTACTTAAAAACAATTTGAAAACATCCATTATATAATAGCTGTGTAATTCTATAGAATTGCTAATTTTAGTTTAGTTGTCAATGCAATGATCTAATTTGATATTGATTTATTTTTAAAATAAAACAATTATTGCAAAATAGCTATAAAACCATA
This sequence comes from Heterodontus francisci, assembly GCF_036365525.1. NCBI lineage: Eukaryota > Metazoa > Chordata > Chondrichthyes > Heterodontiformes > Heterodontidae > Heterodontus > Heterodontus francisci. Next base: position 30,296,433 of record NC_090376.1, on the reverse strand, counting down.
CATTGTTGGCTCAGCAGGTGGCTCAGTGGGTAAGTGAACTGTCTTGGGTTTCCATAGACCAGATAGACCAGGGACATTCCACATTCATTTCCTGGTCTTACTGAGTTAGACCACATTTACTGTGGTTCTGATGAAGGCACTATATCCCTCAGATATAATCTAGTGGGGAGATACCGAGTGAAAACAAAAGCGTGGTTACGACTGGGATTGGTTATGGTGGACCCATAGTTGAACACCCTTCTGACATTCATTTGTCCAAGATTCACAGAGAATGGCAACTTGCGCAAGAACTTCTGCATGCCGCACAACCATACTCAACCCGCACCAAATGCCATTTTCAGGTGTAGGTGGGAAGAAGGTGGAAGGACAGAAACTAAATTACCTAAACTGAAAGCAATGCTGAGAGAGTGGTAATAGTTATCAAGTATAACCACAGTTGAGAATGATTTCACCAAAATTGTTTGTAGTGTTGAACCAAAGAAAGAAAAAAAAAATATTGGGTCTCGAGAGAGACGTTGCAGATCATTTCACTGACGTTGAAGTATTCTGAATGCAGTCACTGTTGCTTTTCAGATGTGGTCTTACTGCTGTAAGTTTAGGAAATCCTTGACAACAACTTGAAACAAAAGGAATAAACTTTTGCCCTTGGAACATCATGGGCTAAATGCTCAAGGTGCATTATACTGTACTCTCAATTACAGCAACAGCAACTTCCAAAAGTAAAACATCTGCATATTTGTGGATTATATCCTGCACCATTTCAGTGGTAACGGCATCTTACACATGGCTTCCCATAAATCAAATTACTGATGTTGCTAAAATTTATGAATTCAAGAAATGTTAAAAATGTTCAGCCACTCTGACCATCTAGAACAATTTTCTATTCACAAATATCTAATGCAGCTCATAATTATGTAATGTAGTCTGCTAAATCAGAATCTCTGGCCCATTTCCAGAGCTATTTTGAAAGGTGGTTTTTCCAATGGGACTTGTCAGCTCTCGCCCCATAGCTTCTGATTTTAACCTGTTCTTTCAAGCATGCAAGGACACTCCCCTGAAACCTTTGGGATCTTTTTTTAAATATGCAGATCAGGCTCCAATGTCATCGGGACCCAAAAGCTATTTTAACCAGGGCCTGCTTGGGGAAGCAGTTGTGCTGTTAGCAGGAAGAAGAGTTGGGACCAGAAGAGGAACAAAAAAAAAGTATTGTTTTACTTTTTTGACTTTCTTTGTAGGGAGAGAAGGAGTATTTAACCCTGAAACACTGAATGGAAGATAGAATTTTGTTCCTGGCTGAACAAGTTAAACAAACCAATTTACTCTGCATCTAACTCCTTGCTGTACCTGCTCTGGGAGTGCTTGGGTCAGTGAATGAACTTTACTCTGTACCTGACCCCTGGTGTTTGCACCCTGGTAGTGTTTGATGGGACATTATAAAGGGAGCTTTGTTTTGTACCCAACCTGTGCTGTACCTGCCCTGGGAGCGTTTGCGTCAGTGTTGAATGAAGTTTTCTTTGTATCTACCCCGTGGTGTTACTGCGGTGGTAGTGTTCGATACAGCAGTGCAGAGGATGCTTTGTTCTGTACAGTGGCGCAGTGGTTAGCACCGCAGCCTCACAGCTCCAGCGACCCGGGTTCAGTTCTGGGTACTGCCTGTGTGGAGTTTGCAAGTTCTCCCTGTGTCTGCGTGGGTTTCCTCCAGGTGCTCTGGTTTCCTCCCACATGCCAAAGACTTGCAGGTTGATAGGTAAATTGGCCATTATAAATTGCCCCTAGTATAGGTAGGTGGTAGGGAAATATAGGGACAGGTGGGGATGTGGTAGGAATATGGAATTAGTGCAGGATTAGTATAAATGGGTGGTTGATGGTCGGCACAGACTCGGTGGGCCGAAGGGCCTGTTTCAGTGCTGTATCTCTAAACTAAACTAAACTACATTTTTCACCCACCTAAAAATAACCCTTTTGGTTTCAACTGGAAATGTAATATAGAACTTACAGAATTCTATATTGAATAAATATTTTAGTATTTTGCATCTTTAAATAACAGTTATTTAGAGATGTTTAGAAATCACAGATCTTACACCAGAGCTCAGACAGCATCATAAATTTGAATACTGAACAGTTAATATGTGTCCCAGCATGTGATTAAAACCATGAAACCACTCCCTGCATCTGTTCTTCACCTTTTATAACTCACATTGTAGAGCTAATGAGGGTAGTTTGAGCCAGTTTCTCTACCATTGCGGGTGTTATGGCAGGTATTAAGAGCCATTGTGCTTAATATGGTCAACTGACCCGTCGAATAAAGGATTAATAATTGTAATAATCATTAAAAATTTATTGACTGAAAACCCACCATTGATTGCTGAGAAAAATAGCTTAAAACCTTTCACTTCTCTAACAATGGCTTCCCTCTGTTCTTCACCCCACTACTGGCACATGCTTGTTCGTTCAGTTACAACCCTTAAGCTCTCTAGCCAGGTCCTTGTCCCTTGCTATCTGCCTCAAAAACCTGATAAAAACCCTCCCATTCACCATGCCTTCAGGTGTTTATACTAGCCTCTTCTCTGCCCTCCCCTTTTCTTATTTTTAGTGCATAGGTGTGTGCAATGATAAATTTAAAATTGTACCTTGGCACACTCCCATTATAAATTCCTATGCCTATATTTAGAATGGAATTAGACGAAGAAGAGAGAGTAGCAAGGGCACAGAATGTACTCTGGGTGAGGGACTTCAATGTCCATCACCAAGAGTGGCTCGGTAGCACCACTATTGACTGAGCTGCCCGAGTCCTAAAGAACTTAGCTGCAAGACTAGTCTGCAGCAGGTGGTGAGGGAATCAACAAGAGGGAAAATCCTACTTGACCTTGTCCTCATCAATCTACTTGTCGCAGATGCATCTGTCCATGACAGTATTGGTAGGAATGACTACCACACAGTCCTTGGGGAGACAAAGTCACATCTACACATTAAGGATAACCACTATTGTGTTGTGTGGCACTACCACCTGCTAAATGGGATAGATTTCCCTTTTTTGTTTCGGAGGACCGGGGACTGCTGGGTAGGGGAAAACTATTTATTTGGGCAGTTTTAAAATCTTTGTCTTTTGCGAGGAGCAGCCTTGATAGAACGGGGTGCAGAGCGGACTTTCAGCTGAGCGGTCAATTTCAGTAAGTTACAAGTTAATCCCTTTTTTGTTTCGGAGGACCGGGGACTGCTGGGTAGGGGAAAACTATTTATTTGGGCAGTGGCAGTACCCGAGACACTACACGTGTAGTGTCTCCCACCCACCCTCCTCCTCTAACCAAAAAAAAGGACTCTAGGGTGTTGATAAGGTAAGCTTTTTATTTAAAACTTCAGTCCGTCGGATTGCTAAGCGAACAAGTTTTGACTTTTTTTTTTGTTTGGTTTTTCAGTAGATTTATTGGGAATCTAGAATAGTGGGAATGGAGGTAAAGGCAGTTGTATGTTCCTCCTGCAGAATGTGGGAGGTAGGGGTCGCCAAGAGTGTCCCTGCTGACTGCATCTGCGGGAAGTGCACCCAACTCCAGCTCCTCGCAGACCGCGTTAGGGAACTGGAGCTGGATGAACTTCGGATCATTCGGGAGGCGGAGGGGATTATTGACAGGAGTTATAGGGAGGCAGTCACACCTCAGGTAAAAGAAGTAGGTAGATGGGTTACCGTCAGGGGAAGGAAAGGGAACCAGCAGGCAGTGCAGGGATCCCCTGTGGCCGTTTCCCTCAACAACAGGTATACCGTTTTGGATACTGTTGGGGGGGACGACTTACCAGGGGTAAGCAATGGGGTGCAGGTCTCTGGCACAGAGTCTGTCCCTGTTGCTCAGAAGGGAAAAGGGAAGAGGAGCAGAGCATTAGTCATTGGGGACTCCATAGTTAGGGGAACAGATAGGAGGTTCTGTGGGAACGAGAGAGACTCACGGTTGGTGTGTTGCCTCCCAGGTGCCAGGGTACGTGATGTCTCCGATCGTGTTTTTGGGATCCTTAAGGGGGAGGGGGAGCACCCCCAAGTCGTGGTCCACATAGGCACCAACGACATAGGTAGGAAGAGAGATGGGGATTTAAGGCAGAAATTCAGGGAGCTAGGGTGGAAGCTTAGAGCGAGAACAACCAGAGTTGTTATCTCTGGGTTGTTGCCTGTGCCACGTGCTAGCGAAGAGAGGAATAGGGAGAGAGAGGAGTTGAACACGTGGCTGCAGGGATGGTGTAGGAGGGAGGGTTTTGGTTTCCTGGATAATTGGAGCTCTTTCTGGGGTAGGTGGGACCTCTACAAACAGGATGGTCTTCACCTGAACCAGAGGGGTACCAATATCCTGGGGGGGAGATTTGTTAGTGCTCTTCGGGGGGGTTTAAACTAAATCAGCAGGGGAATGGGAACCTAAATTGCAGTGCCAGTGTACAGGCTGTTGAGAGTAGTGAGGTAGGGGATAAGGTTACAGGGACGCAAGAGGGCACTGGCAAGCAAGAACTTGGTTTAAAGTGTGTCTACTTCAATGCCAGGAGCATCCGGAATAAGGTGGGTGAGCTTGCAGCATGGGTTGGTACCTGGGATCCTGATGTTGTGGCCATTTCGGAGACATGGGTAGAGCAGGGGCAGGAATGGATGTTGCAGGTTCCGGGATTTAGATGTTTCAGAAAGAACAGAGAAGAGGGTAAAAGAGGGGGGGGTGTGGCATTGTTAATCAAGGAAAGTATTACAGCGGCAGAAAGGACGTTTGAGGACTCGTCTACTGAGGTAGTATGGGCCGAGGTTAGAAACAGGAGAGGAGAGGTCACCCTGTTGGGAGTTTTCTATAGACCTCCGAATAGTTCCAGAGATGTAGAGGAAAGGATAGCGAAGATGATTCTCGACAGGAGCGAGAGTAACAGGGTAGTGGTTATGGGGGACTTTAACTTTCCAAATATTGACTGGAAATACTATAGTTCGAGTACTTTAGATGGGTCTGTTTTTGTCCAGTGTGTGCAGGAGGGTTTTCTGACACAGTATGTGGACAGGCCAACCAGGGGCGATGCCACATTGGATTTGGTACTGGGTAATGAACCCGGCCAGGTGTTCGATTTAGATGTAGGTGAGCACTTTGGCGATAGTGATCACAATTCGGTTAGGTTTACCTTAGCGATGGGCAGGGACAGGTATATACCGCAGGGCAAGAATTATAGCTGGGGGAAAGGAAATTATGACGCGATTAGGCAAGATTTAGGATGTGTAGGATGGGGAAGGAAACTGCAGGGGATGGGCACAAACGAAATGTGGAGCTTATTCAAGGAGCAGCTAATGCGTGTCCTTGATAAGTATGTACCTGTCAGGCAGGGAGGAAGTTGTAGAGCAAGGGAGCCGTGGTTTACTCAAGAAGTTGAAGCGCTTGTCAAGAGGAAGAGGGCGGCTTATGTTAGGATGAGACGTGAAGGCTCAGTTAGGGCGCTTGAGAGTTACAAGCTAGCCAGGAAGGATCTAAAGGGAGGGCTAAGAAGAGCAAGGAGAGGACACGAGAAGTCATTGGCGGATAGGATCAAAGAAAACCCTAAGGCTTTCTATAGGTATATCAGGAATAAACGAATGATAAGAGTTAGAACAGGGCCAATCAAGGATAGTAGTGGGAAGTTGTGTGCGGAATCAGAGGAGATAGGGGAAGCGTTAAATGAATATTTTTCGTCAGTATTTACAGTAGAGAAAGAAAATGTTGCCGAGGAGATTACTGAGATACAGCCTACTAGGCTAGATGGGATTGAGATTCACAAGGAGGAGGTGTTAGCAATTTTGGAAAGAGTGAAAATAGATAAGTCCCCTGGGCCAGATGGGATTTATCCTAGGATTCTCTGGGAAGCCAGGGAGGAGATTGCAGAGCCGTTGTTGTTGATCTTCAAGTCGTCATTGTCGACAGGAGTAGTGCCGGAGGACTGGAGGATAGCAAATGTTGTCCCCTTGTTCAAGAAGGGGAGTAGAGACAGCCCTGGTAATTATAGACCTGTGAGCCTTACTTCGGTTGTGGGTAAAATGTTGGAAAAGGTTATAAGAGACAGGATTTATAATCATCTTGAAAAGAATAAGTTGATTTGCGATAGTCAGCACGGTTTTGTGAAAGGTAGGTCGTGCCTCACAAACCTTATTGAGTTTTTCGAGAAGGTGACCAAACAGGTGGATGAGGGTAAAGCCGTGGATGTGGTGTATATGGATTTCAGTAAGGCGTTTGATAAGGTTCCCCACGGTAGGCTATTGCAGAAAATACGGAAGTATGGGGTTGAAGGTGATTTAGAGCTTTGGATCAGAAATTGGCTAGCTGAAAGAAGACAGAGGGTGGTGGTTGATGGCAAATGTTCATCCTGGAGTTTAGTTACTAGTGGTGTCCCGCAAGGTTCTGTTTTGGGGCCACTGCTGTTTGTCATTTTTATAAACGACCTGGATGAGGGTGTAGAAGGGTGGGTTAGTAAATTTGCGGATGACACGAAGGTCGGTGGAGTTGTGGATAGTGTCGAAGGGTGTTGTAGGGTACAGAGGGACATAGATAGGCTGCAGAGCTGGGCTGAGAGATGGCAAATGGAGTTTAATGCGGAGAAGTGTGAGGTGATTCACTTTGGAAGGAGTAACAGCAATGCAGAGTACTGGGCTAATGGGAAGATTCTTGGTAGTGTAGATGAGCAGAGAGATCTTGGTATCCAGGTACATAAATCCCTGAAAGTTGCTACCCAGGTTAATAGGGCTGTTAAGAAGGCATATGGTGTGTTAGCCTTTATTAGTAGGGGGATCGAGTTTCAGAGCCACGGGGTCATGATGCAGCTGTACAAAACTCTGGTGAGGCCGCACCTGGAGTATTGCGTGCAGTTCTGGTCACCGCATTATAGGAAGGATGTCGAAGCTTTGGAAAGGGTGCAGAGGAGATTTACTAGGATGTTGCCTGGTATGGAAGGAAGGTCTTACGAGGAAAGGCTGAGGGACTTGGGGTTGTTTTCGTTAGAGAGAAGGAGGAGGAGAGGTGACTTAATAGAGACATACAAGATAATCAGAGGGTTAGATAGGGTGGATAGTGAGAGTCTTTTTCCTCGGATGAGGATGGCAAACACGAGGGGACATAGCTTTAAGTTGAGGGGTGAAAGATATAGGACAGATGTCAGAGGTAGTTTCTTTACGCAGAGAGTAGTAGGGGCGTGGAACGCCCTGCCTGCAACAGTAGTAGACTCGCCAACTTTAAGGGCATTTAAGTGGTCATTGGATAGACATATGGATGTAAATGGAATAGTGTAGGTCAGATGATCGGCGCAACATCGAGGGCCGAAGGGCCTGTACTGCGCTGTAATATTCTAATTCTAAAAAAAAAAAAATTTCGAACAGATCTAGCAACTCAAAACTGGGCATCCATCAGGCGCTGTGGGCCAGCAGCAACAGAATTGTACTCAACCACAATCTGTAACCTCATGGCCCGGCATATACCCCACTCTACCATTACCATCAAGCCGGGGGACCAACCCTTGTCCAATGGAGACTGCAGGAGGGCATGCCAGGAGCAGCACCAGGCATACCTAACAAAAAAGGAGCTTCACCTGGCTGACACCTACAACACAGGACTACTTGCATGGTAAACAGTGAAGCAGCAGGCGATAGACAGGGCTAGGCGATCACACAACCAACGGATCAGATCTGAGCTCTGCAGCCCTGCCACATAGAGTCATGAATGTTAGTGGACAATTAAGCAACTATTAGGGGAGCAGGCTACAAAATATCCCCATCCTCAATCATGGGGGACCCCAGTATATCAGTGCAAAAGATAAGGCTGAAGCGTTTGCATCCATCTTCAGTCAAAAGTGTGAGGGGATGATCCAGAGATCCCCAGCATCACAGATGCCAGTCTTCAGCCAATCCGATTCACTCCACGTGATATCAAGAAATGGCTGAAGGCACTGGATACTACAAAGGCTATGGGCCCTGACAATATTCTGGCAACAGTACTGAAGACCTGTGCTCAAAAGTAGCCGCGCCCCTGGCCAAACAGTTCCAGTACAGCTACCTGGCAATGTGGAAAATTGCCTATGTATGTCGTACACAAAATGTAGGACAAATCCAACCCGGCCAATTACTACCCTACCAGTCTACGCTCAATCATCAGTAAACTGATGGAAGGGGTCGTCGACAGTGCCATCAAGTAGCACTTGCACAACAATAACCTGCTCACTGATGCTCAGTTTGAGTTCCACCAGGGCCACTCAGCTCCTGACCTCATTACAGCCTTCGTCCAAACGAGCTGAACTCAAGAGGTGAGGTGAGAGTGACTGCCCTTGACATCAAGGCAGCACTTGACCAGGTATGGCATCAAGGAGCCCTAGCAAAACTGGAGTCAATGGGAATTGGGGGAAAACTCTCTGCTGGATGGAGTCATACCTAGCACAGAAGATGGTTGTGGTTGTTGAAGGTCAATCATCTCAGTCCCAGGACATCACTGTAGGAGTTCTTCAGGGTAGTATTCTAGGCCCAGCCATCTTCAGCTGTTTCATCAATGGCTTTCCTTCAATCATAAGGTCAGAAGTGGAGATGTTCACTGATGATTGCATAACGTTCAGCACCATTCACAACTCCTCAGATACTGAAGCAGCTGGTGTCCAGATGCAGCAAGACTTGGTCAACATCCAGGCTTGGGCTGATAGTGGTAAGTAACATTTGTGTCACACATGTGCCAGGCAATTACCATCGCAAACAAGAGTTCCGATGAAGGGTCACTGACCCGAAACGTTAACTCTGCTTCTCTTTCCACAGATGCTGACAGACCTGCTGAGTGGTTCCAGCATTTCTTGTTTTTATTTCAGATTTCCAGCATCTGCAGTATTTTGCTTTTATATAAGAGAATCTAACCATCTGCCCTTGATGTTCAATGGCATTACCATCGCTGAATGCCCCACCGTCAACATCCTGGGGGCTACCATTGACCAGGAACTGAACTGGACCAGCCACATAAATGCTGTGGCTACAAGAGGTCAGAGGCTGGGAATTCTGTGGCAAGTAACTCACCTCCTGACTCCCCAATGCCTCTCCACCATCTACCAAGGAACAAGTCAGGAGTGTGATGGAATACTCTCCACTTGCCTGGATGGGTGCAGCTCTAACAACACTGAAGAAGCTCGACACCATCCAGCACAAAGCAGCCCGCTTTATTGGTACCCCATCCACCACCTTCAACATTCACTCTCTTCACCACCAACGCACAGTGGCAGCAGTGCGTACCATACACAAGATGCACCGCAGCAACTCACCAAGGCTCCTTCGACAGCACCTTCCAAACCCGTGACCTCCACCACCTAGAAGGACAAGGGCAGCAAATGCATGGGAACACCACCACCTGCAAGTTCCCCTCCAAGTCACACACCATCCTGACATGGAACTATGTCGCTGTTCTTTCACGGTCGCTGGGTCAAAATCCTAGAACTCGCTTTCTAACAGCACTGTGGGGGTACCTACTCCCCAAGGACTGCAGCAGTTCAAGGCAGCAGCTCACCACCACCTCCTCAATGGTAATTAGGAATGGGCAAGAAATGCTGGCCCAGCCAGCGACGCCCACATCCCATAAATGAATTTAAAAAAAGAAATTGCTAATATTGACTTGTCACATTATTATTCCACTCTCCTCTAGTAAAGGACCTGTATTATCGCTACTGGCAGGAGGTGTAATTACAGCATGACAGGCTTTTGTAGGCAGTTTCCAATATAAATGTGGACACAGGAATTTCTAATGGAATATTAAGTAAAGGACAGAATGCATGATTTTAAGAGAAAGACTAAGTGACACCCGAATATCCCAGTCCAATTAAATTCCTGCTTCACCTGTCGACTAAATTTGGTCCCCAGGTACAACAGAACAGAAGGTCAACCAATAATACATTAAAAATAGCCGTACATCCCCGCCAACTTTTCCACTATAAATTGCTATGTCCACATTTATGATGGTATCGCCCAGTGCAAGCTTGTCACCCTCTAAATACACTGTCTGCAGCACTAGAACAGGCAGAAGAATATAATTACAGCTTAACAAGCTTACATATGCAGTTTTCATTATTTATGTGGATATAGCATTTTATAACAGAAATATAAAAAAAAGAACAGAATTTATGACCTCCTGTCCTCTATTCCCACTTTAACCTGAAGACTACATTTGGTTTTGACACCAAAATGTCCAATGCCCTGGGGGATTATATGCCAGCAAATATTCATGGTATTGCTCACAATAAGCTGGAGAACAGCTTGTTTTCAAAATTTAATGCAGTAAGCTTGTCCTAAATACAAAATGAAGTTAAAAACATGGCTATTGGGTCAACTATTTGATTCTAACTAAAGAAATCTGGGTTGCAATGGGAGAGAAGAAATATACATCAGCAATGTTTTTTGGGAAAGAATTCAATCGAGAAAAAGTTTTTAAAAGCATGTTAAAGCATTAAAAAAGACCCATAGGAATGACTAAATTGGGACACAGGACACAAGTGCCACAAAGAGAAACTGTGTGGTCTCAAGATTTAATAATGACAGACGCAATTTAGAAACAAATGTTAGCATATATGCGCATACATATCTATACTATGCTTCATTAAGATTACGTTTGCTTTTTGTATGATTTCCTTTCCCTTATACAGAATTGCTGTAGTAGATTCCTATTAAAACTAAGCTATACAAGTTTCCTTCTTTGACTGCAGTGCATCATAATGATCTACTGTCATTAAAGATGCTTGAAGTTAGTTTATGCTGCCAATTTCAAAACCTATGGTTTTCCATATTTTCAGGTTATACTTTTAGCGTTTAAACAAAAGCACACAAATTCAGTGTGGAAAAATTAACCCCCAAAAACCTGAGGAAATGTGAAGAAACTTGCAAAAAGCATTTTTTTTTTAAAACAGATAAAACTCAGACAAGCAAGGGATTTTTTATAAATAAGGTACAATCTAGCTAATGACAACAAACAATTGTGAAACCGAGATGATATATAGAACTACGAAATCAATTACCGACAACATATTATTTTGAAATTAAAAGTAACATTGAAGTATCTTGCTTTACAAACCTGTGATGTGGTGCATTGTGGCATAAATGCTTCGATGTCCCTGACAGAAACTTTGACTGCTGCCCTTGGAAGGCCTTTTCAGGGTGAAGGGGGAGGTTTCCTCCTTTGCTTGCCAATGGTGTGCAGCAAAAGGTAACAATTCAGCATATCTAGATCCTAGCCTAGATTTTGGCCTTTCCAGAATATTTCCACCAAACATATAGCAGGAGTATGCTGGATGATAAAAATTGTTGGATGTTATGCACAGGGGAACAGTTACTATCTTGCTTTCAGTAAACAATTTTCTAGTGTATGACCCAAGTCAACCTTTAATTGATGACCTCAGTGCAGTAACTATGTCAGTGTACTGCTGTCCTTGCTCCATTCCGAAGAATGTTTGTAGCTGTACAAAGAATATAGTCCTCACAGCAGTACTGAAAGTGGATACAAGATAAAGAGGATAAAATAAATCCAAATTTCACAGCCTTTGCTTACTTCCCTGCTGAAAATCAGGTCCAGAGATGCATACAAATCGCAGCATTGGGGCACATACAGCATGCAATGTGTGTGCTAACTTAGCATATGTGATGTGCACCCAACCCTTGGTTGGATTATCAAATTTAGAAAGTCTTTTTTCCCCACTTAGCACACAAAAATCCAGAATGTATCAGTGGAAATTAGCAAAAACTAATGATCCCTTATTCTAATCCTTCACTTGTGTCAAATCTGTAACACACAATAAAGTAAATACAGTAACGTTTGCATGCATTGAAAAAAAATTCAGTGACTGTGTATTCTACAAAATGAAACCACTGACTTCAAAACAACTTCCCATTGTGTCCAAAATTTTGGATCAATGTTGGACAAATGAATTCCTCGTAACAGAACCGGCTTTCTGACTTTTCACAAGTGCTAACATTTTTGCAAGTGCCAGTTAACTTATTCGTCATGTTCATGCTGCAGTGATTCTGTGCAACTTTCACCAAATAAATTCTGTTAATTTAACCAACTATTTAACTGCCACAATGATGGTGGATGATAAAAGGTTTGGAGATTATGCTCAGGAAAAGTTACCATCTTGAGTATTGCTGAGAATAGAGACATGTTGTCGAAGCTCTTCGTCTTGCACTCATCAGGACAATCTGCAAGAATACTAACGTAAGGGAAAACAACTTTATACTGTATGAAAACAGGTGAAGCTAGCTGTATCATGCTGTTACTATGCAGTAGCAACACGTGTGGTGTTCGCCACCAACAGGATGCTGCCGTCAAGCCAAAAAGATGTCTTGCCTATCACACAAATTAGTAATGTGACATATGAATTTCAATGCCAGTGTGATGCTAGGTATATAGGCCGTACGTCTCAAAGACTGGCGGATCATATTAAATAACATGTCCCTTCTGCTGTACGCAACGAGCATGGTCCAGGCTGTATCTAACCAACCTGTGCTTGCAAAACTCAAAACACAGTATCCAACATTAGATGTGATTTCGCGATTGAACAACATTTGCTAAATTATCCTCAGTGTGCTAAGAATTATGCTGACAGCCAATTTAAGATTGTCAGCAGGGTTCGCTGTGTGGCGCATTTGCGTGTACTGGAAGCTACAAATATTAATACACAGGGCCCTGTTCTTTGTAGACAGAAAGAATATGTACAAACATTGTGCCTATTTCTGCTAAACAAAATAAGTGACAGCCTTTCGCTGCTTCATTCCTCAGGCCAATGCCATGACCAAAGTCAAGCTGCCTCATTTAAATTTCAAACAAAGCTTGGCAGTTAACTGTCAGTCACCATTAACAGGTGCATTCTCCATGGCAACACCTCTACCAGAGCTCACTTGCCAACCAATCAGCACTCTCCTCATGCAGTATAGTTGTTGTTTTCCCTTACATTGGTATTCTTGTGGATTGTCCTGATGAATGCAAGACAAAAAGCTTCAACAACATGTCTTTATTTTCAGCAATACTCAAGTTCTGTACTACCAAATGACTATTAGTTACTATCTTGCTTTTACAGGTGACAGGAGATTGGGCAATATTTAGAACTGACGAACTGATGGGTTTCCACAATTTTATTTCCGAGTGCTCTGAAAGTAGTTGATGAAAACATAGCAGCTGCAGAGAATGAAACATATCAACGCCCTTTATCTTGTAGTTTCAAATGTTCTACCACCCCTTAGACTTCCTAAAATGTCGTTTGTCTGCCAGAGCGTGCACCTGGAAGCAGTCACTGGCAGTGCCACAACTTGTCAATTTCATTGCATCTGATCACTCAGACAGAAGGAAATTCCACAGCCAATGCCTAATCCATTTATTAATATCCACTCTACACTAAGGGATCCAATTTCGATTTGAGCTCAATCCAATCTCCTACAGCTTGCAGTACACTATTGCTCTGAATGACGCTATGAGTCAAATAGCATTGCCCTAAATGAGTATGAGTCAGCCTCCCACGGTATCAATTCGAAGATTCTATGAACATCAACCTACTGCCTGACCTGTGTGTTGGCCATATTGGCCAGCAACAGATGTCTGGAGAAAGGTTGGAACATAAACAAACTATTTGCATGAAATTAGAACAGAAAATGTTGGAAAGCAGATCCAATCGCAGCATTCAAAAGGGTATTGGATATTTATCTGAAGAGAAAAAATTTGCAGTGCTATGGGGAAAAGACAGGCAGTGGGATTTGCTGAGTTGCTCTTGGAGAGCCAGTGCACACACGAAGGGCTGAATGGCCGCCTTCTGTGCTGTAACCATTCTAATGATTCTAAGTAAGATAGATTTTCCTGGCACTTGCCACTGGGTACGCTCTGTTCTCCAGGCTCATAGATCAAGAAACAGGAGTGAAGTCCAAGAATGTATAGTCTCCACTCCTTTACCGCTGTGCTGGGATGTCTGGGGCTTTCCCAGGAGGGGTCAAAACCTGGCTTGCGCCTGCAGAAGGTGCAGGCCTGACTGGTCAATTGCCATGAGGCAGAAGGGAGTATTCAAAGCCTTCTGTCTTATTTTCCTGGTGCATTGCTTGCAGAAGGACACACACAGATGATGCTGTGATCTGCTCCCTGACTCCAGACAACTGGAGGATTTGTCGAGGTCCTAGGAGCAGGCCGAAGACTGTAAGACAGACCTCCAGAGTTTGTTAATCCTTCACCCAAGATCTTAAAGTGCAATCAGGACCTTCTAGTTACTGGCCTCTGTCAGCACCCAGAAAGTCCCAATCAACCAGGCCAGATTCTCTGCTGCAGGCCTGAAATATAAATGACCCAGGACAGTAAATCTCAGGGATCCTGGGACTGGATAGGAGCACACTTTAGCTATCAGAATAATTGGCCGTTGTAACACCGTGAAAGGAATTGTCCTTATTTCAAATGGGAAAGTATCTACTCAAAACATGGACATATGCTGACGGATCTATGTGTTTCTAGCAATTTCTTTTACTGTTTTTAATATGCATCAGCCTTGGCTGTGGTAGGAATCTTGCTACTTTTACATTTTTATTTACATAACTACTATAATTGTGCCTGCCCGTACTAAATCCAAAAAGGGTTACTTTTTCATCAGATATATGAATGAAACAGTTGGGTAGAAAAGAGTAATCCTTGATCACATAAACACTTGATATTCAACAATTTATCTTGAATTTAAAAATCAAAACTGGTGCTCACATTTCTCCATTTTCATTGGAATGTAAAGTGTACATTTTAATACCTTTGCATTATTTTATTATATTTATTAATTGCAGTCTCCAGAACCACAGAGAAATAACAGATAAGTGAAGTGAGCTGCAGCTGTTGCACCCCTCCTTTCTGCCAATTTTCTTTCTTTTCTCCTCTGGGCATACAGTTCCACAGTGAACTCATCCACAGGATTCCTTCAGTTCTTTCGTCAAGTAGCCATTCTTTACGCATGAATCTTAACAGTCTGTGTAGCTGGGCTGTTGTCCTCATGGGAACATTACAGCTGAGCCCCATCCTGTCCTCACCAATTTCGACACATGCTTATATCCAAAAGTAGTACGTGGCTAGTGATCAGGAACAGAGCCTTGGCCAATTTGTTTCCTCCGCCCCAAACCCAGGCGAATGGAGGCAAGTTGTAGCGCACCTACCATCACAAAGGTCAGCACAAACCCGGGATTGAACTTGGAACCTTCTTAAATTGTATGCCTCAACTTCGAATTGCCTTAAGCCCCTAAGCCTTTGGAGAGCCGTTGTGGGCACTCTTGAAGCCCAACAATTTGTCACTTTAATTACAAACTCTTGTCCATTCAGTAAGTTATTTCTTCATGTTACCTTGGTTGAGATGAATAAACAAACTCACAATGCTCCCAAAGCTGTTGTGGTCTAATAATGCTTGGTTACAAAAACATGTTTGTTACAGTCACACAAATATAAAATCATTCCTATGCTTAGCAGTTTTGACTAGGCTAATCCATTGAATGTCTCTGAGGTGAAAGAGGTTAAAGACATTTTGGGTAGGTCATTTAATCAAAGGAAATAGAGCATTACTTCTGAAAGTGAAACCCCTAAACCTTCTATTTTAATAAACAGTTTGTATTCCCTAGAGTATAGAAAATTGAGGGGTGATCTGATCGAGGTGTTTAAAATGTTAAAAGGATTCGATCGGGTCGATCCAGAAGAACTATTTCCTCTGGTGGGGGAAGAGCAAGAATGAGGAAACATAATCTTAAAATTAAAGCTAGGTCATTCAGGAGGGAAATCTTCTTCTTTGGCCTCCTTATCTTGAGAGACAATGGATACGCGCCTGGAGGTGGTCAGTGGTTTGTGAAGCAGCACCTGGAGTGGCTATCAAGGCCAATTCTAGAGTGACAGGCTCTTCCACAGGTGCTGCAGAGAAATTTGTTTGTCGGGGCTGTTCGATAGGGTAGATCCAGAATAACTATTTCCTCTGGTGGGGGAAGAGCAAGAATGAGGAAACATCATCTTAAAATTAAAGTTAGGTCATTCAGGAGGGAAATCAGGAATCACTTATTCACACAAAAGGTTGTAGAAATCTGGAACTCTCTTCCCCAAGTAGATGCTGGGAGTGTTCAAGACTGAGATCAATAGATTTTTTATTAGGTAAAGGTACTTATCAAGTGATATAAAGCCAAGGTGGGTAAACGGAGTTGGGTACATGTACATCAACCATGATCTAACTGAATGGTGAGCAGGCTCAAGGCGCTAAATGGACTACTCCAGCTCCTATACTCCTATTTCAATGATGGCTTATATATAAGGAGCTTAAAGATTACAGTGTTAACCATCAGTCTGGTTTGCCAGTCATATTATGCCCAATACCAAACAGACACTAAATACTACAGCATTATTCAAGTGTTATTTAGCAAGAGTAGTCCATTCAGTCCCTTAAGCCTGTTCCGCCATTCAGTAAGATCATGACTGATGCACATGTTCTTTTCTGCTGGATTTTCCCCATGCTTAGAAATTTCTTAAGACATACTGCACTATTAACCTGCACCTACTACAACAACTATTACTACAAAAACATAGCAACTTTATACAACAACTTTAAACTCAGAACAGAATGCTCCGCATAGGTGCAGGAAAAGAAATGAGGCGGGATTAGGAGGGCTGACCAAAGTCTGGATCTGAGATTTGGGTCAAAAAAGACAAATGAACAAAAATCTGCACTAAAAATATTTACATTTCTCCAAGTAAGCAATTCAAGGTAGACTGTCATCAGCAACCTCAGGAGCACATCATCAATTTGGAGGCAAGTAAATCTAAAATTGTTGCTGCACTATTGTCTGTCAGACTGGGAAATTTTCAATGAGTGGTCTTTTGGATAGAACTGACACTGGCTTACCACAAAAAGTAAATTTTTAAAATTAAGACTACTCCACTTTGGATTCAACATTCCCCACACCACTGAATTGGGCCAGTATCTGCCCTTCTCAACATAAATTTCTATGAACAGTACACCTTTAGGTCATTCCCTCATGAAAGCTCTTTTTCCACCAGTAACATTTTCTAAACTTCCACTGAATCACTGCCACCAGTAAATGAGCGATAAATGAAGACAACCGAGCGTAAATTAGAGACAACAGAAATCCTACGTCCTCAGCCCTCCATTATCCACATTTTTGTATGTTCACACACTGGGTGCTTGAGAAACTGACAGCAGACTTCAAACATCCAATGGCTTTGCTACTTAATAAAAGCAGGCTGCAGTAAAGATAGGCTTGTTATCTTCATACAAAAATAATATACTCCATAATTCCATAAGTGTTGCAAATTTCCTTCAAGTTAGTAAAATAGTAATAGAAGATCCAATATCATCACTGCATACCAATCTTTAGTAGTTACATTTTCAGTACGTTGCATTCTTTCAAAGCATTTATCTATAGCATATGAGAAATGTTTTAAAATATGGTACATTAATTTATTTACAATATTTTCACTTCCCACAAACATCTTAATTTGGTCTTTAACATACTGACTACCAGAACTCTCATGAAGTGGAGCAATATCCTCATGCAGCCTAAATATGCACACCTCCACATGCAAAAAGACTGCTCTGTGGTTACCAGACAAGATTTTACAGGGATTAGATGCAAATACATCACACAGACCAGGGCTGTGCTAACTCCTCATTTTGGTAAGTAGACATGTAACATACTCAGGCTAAATGCAGTGTTGAAGCTTTTGATTATATGGCTGCAGTTCTGTGTTGGTCTCTAACTGCATATGACTCCTTTCACTCTAATGCTTTAGCACATTAAAACAGTGAGTTAGTGCACTACTTAAAACAACGTCCTAGTGGATTCCCCTTGGCTCCCATCATAGCTCTGGCAGAACCTGCCAGAAAATGGGTGCTGCGTTTCTTGGATATTCTGGGTAGCTTTATAATAGGTGAAACATGCCCCATCCCTTTCAAGGCCAAAAGGAATAAGTTGGAAATCGAGGGCTCCCTGTAAAGGGTGTCTTACTTCCTCAGCTTAATCAGAACCCAAGATAGCACTGAAGGCCAATACGGCAAGAGAAATGAGGACTAAAAATATCCACATAAACATAAGCATGACCTACTGATGGCAGGGTGGGGGCATTGAAGTTATGTAAGGGACCAGGCCTAGTGGCCTGGACCCGAATACTGCAAAAATAATTTTAAGCAAACTTGTGGATTGGCCTCTTTATACAGAGGGCTGAAGGCTGCTGAATAGAATTTGAGGTAATGGCCAGAAGGCTTCCAAAAGGATGATAGATGCTGGACTTTTCAATTGCATGAAACAGTCAGACTTTGGAAATGTGCCTGCAGTGACATGGATGCATGTGAGGTACCCTTCCGCAGGCTCCAGGTGGTCCCAGCAGAACTGACAGATTTGTGGCACAGAGATTTTTTAATGGTCACCTTCATGTCGGCTGGATCAAAATCCTGGAACTCCTTCCCTAACAGCACTGTGGGTGTATTCGCACCAGATGGACAGCAGCAGTTCAAGAAGGCAGCTCACCACCACCTTCTCAAGGGAAATTAGGGATCAGCAACAAATGCTGGCCTTGCCAGTGATGCCCATATCCCATGAAATGAAAAAAAAATGTTGCAGCCTTGAATGCCGCATTAAAAGCAATAACCATAAGCTGATAAACTGAACAGGATAAGTACATCTCAAAATTCTGTTACTCCAAATGTATTCAAATTCTGATGGCTATGTATCATCCCATGCTTTTAGCAGCTAGTGCATATATCAAAGAATTTACTGATTTCACTCCCTTTCACCCCAATGACTAACCAAATTTAAGCTGACAAAATGGGGAAAACCACACTTATTAGTGTAATTGCAGCTGCGTTATTCAACAGAGACAACATGTGTCTGCCCAAGATGGATAGAGGTGCAGGTACTAACAGACTTTCCCCACACACACAGACACACACACACACACAAAACTTTAATCCGCCAAAATGCGAATACATCGGCATGAAAGAATTACTGACATCATAAAAAAGGTTCTCAGTTTAAGAATACTTAGTTACCCATGAATCAATTAGCTGAATTGATGTTGCACACATAGAAACATAGAAAATAGGAGCAGGAGTAGGCCATTCAGCCCTTCGAGCCTACTCCGCCATTTATTATGATCATGGCTGATCATCCAACTCTGTAACCTGTTCTTGCTTTCGCCCCATATCCTTTGATCCCTTCAAACCCAAGAGCAATATCTAACTCCTTCTTGAAAACATACAATATTTTGGCCTCAACTGCTTTCTGTGGTAGCGAATTCCACAGGTTCACCACTCTGTGTGAAATTTCTCCTCAACTCAGTCCTGAATGGTTTACCTCGTATCCTTAGACTATGACCCCTGGTTCTGGACTCCCCCACCATCGGGAACATCCTTCCTGCATCTATCTGGTCAAGTCCTGTTAGAATTTTATAGCTTTCTATGAGATTCTCCCCTCACTCTTCTGAACTCCAGCGAATATAATCCTAACCGACTCAATCTCTCATACGTCAGTCCCACCATCCCAGGAATCAGTCTGGTAAACCTTCGCTGCACTCCCCATATAGCAAGAACATCCTTCCTCAGATAAGGAGACCAAAACTGCACACAATATTCCAGGTGTGGCCTCACCAGGGCCCTGTATAGATTGCAGCAAGACATCCCTGCTCCTGTACTCGAATCCTCTCGCTATGAAGGCCAACATACCATTTGTCTTTTTTACTGCCTGTTGCGCCTGCATGCTTACCTTCAGCGACTGGTGTATGAGAACACCCAGGTCTCGTTGCGTATTCCCCTCTCAGTTTATAGCTGTTCAAATCATAATCGGCCTTCCTGTTTTTGCTACCAAAGTGGATAACCTCACATTTATCCACATTATACTGCATCTGACGTGTATTTGTCCACTCACCCAACTTGTCCAAATCACCCTGAAGCCTCTCTGCATCCTCCTCTGCATCACCCTCCCACCGAGTTTTGTGTCATCTGCAAATTTGGAAATGTTACATTTCGTTCCCTCATCTAAATCATTAATATATATTGTGAATAGCTGGGGTCCTAGCACCAGATCCCTGTGGTACTCCACTACTCACTGCCTGCCATTCGGAAAAAGACCCATTTATCCCTACTCTTTGTTTCCTGTCTGCCAACCAATTAATTTTTTTTTTTATAGAGATACAGCACTGAAACAGGCCCTTCGGCCCACCGAGTCTGTGCCGACCATCAACCACCCATTTATACTAATCCTACACTAATCCCTATATTTCCCTACCACCTACTTATACTAGGGGCAATTTATAATGGCCAATTTACCTACCAACCTGCAAGTCTTTTGGCTTGTGGGAGGAAACCGGAGCACCCGGAGAAAACCCACGCAGACACAGGGAGAACTTGCAAACTCCACACAGGCAGTACCCAGAATTGAAGCCGGGTCGCTGGAGCTGTGAGGCTGCGGTGCTAACCACTGCGCCACTGTGCCTATCCATCACAATACACTACCCCCAATCCCATGTGCTTTAATTTTACATGCTAATCTCTTATGTGGGACTTTGTCGAAAGCCTTCTTAAAGTCCAAATAAACCACATCCACTGGATTCCTCTCATCAACTCTACTAGTTACATCCTCAAAGAATTCTAGTAGATTTGTCAAACATGATTTCCCTTTCGTAAATCCATGCTGACTCTGTCCGATTCTACCACTGTTCTCCAAGTGCTCTGCTATAAAATCTTTGATAATGGACTCTAGAATTTTCCCCACTACCGACATCAGGTTGACTGGTCTATAATTCCCTGCTTTCTCTCTACCTCCCTTTTTAAATAGTGGGGTTACATTAGCTACCCTCCAATCTGTAGGAACTGTTCCAGAGCCTATAGAATCTTGGAAGATGACCACCAATGCCTCCACTATTTCTAGGGCTACTTCCTTAAGTACTCTGGGATGCAGACCATCAGGCCTCAGGGATTTATCGGTCTTCAATCCCATCAATTTCTCCAACACCATTTCTCTACTAATACTGATTTCCTTCAGTTCTTCTCTCACTAAACCCTGCATTCCCCAACATTTCTGGTATGAAATTTGTGTCCTCCTTTGTGAAGGCAGAACCAAAGTATGCATTTAGTTGGTCAGCCATTTCTTTGTTCCCCATAATAAATTCCCCTGTTTCTGACTGTAAGGGACTACATTTGTCTTCACTAATCTTTTTCTCTTCACATACCTATAGAAACTTTTACAGTCAGTTTTTATGTTCCCCGCAAGCTTGCTCTCGTACTCTATTTTCCCCTTCTTAATCAATCCCTTGGTCCTCCTTTGCTGAATTCTAAATTGCTCCCAATTCTCAGGTCTGTTGTTTTTTCTGGTGAATTTATATGCCTCTTCCTTGGATGTAATGCTATCTCTAATTTCCCTTGTAAGCCATGGTTTGCCTATCTTTCCAGTTTTACTTTTGCGCCAGACAGGAATAAACAATTGTTGCAGTTTATTCGTGCGCTCTTTGAATGTTTGCCATTGCCTTTCCACCGTCATCCCTTTAAGTAACTTTTCCCAATCCATCATAGCCAACTCGCGCCTCATACCTTGGTAGTTTCCCTTACTAAGATTCAGGACCTAGTCTCAGAATCAACTATTTCACTCTCCAACTAGATGAAGAATTCTATCACATTACGGTCGCTGCAAGAGGAATGTTAACATTGTACCAGGATCTGAACCTACAACAGTCACCAGATAACTATTTTACCCTCATACCGCAAAGCTAAAGTGAGATGGCTATTGCCATTAATTTCTTTGAGTGAAATATTGTAACCCTGACTTTATTCCATATAAAATATACACATATATATTCAAATGAAACAGAGCACTGAAGCTTGACTTCCACTTAACTAATTTTTCCAGATTATTGTTAATGAAGTGTCACCCATTATCAATAACAGTGACTCTATTGTATTGCAGTCGGTTTCATCAAGAATTCCTGGATGTATCATTATATCAGTTACCAAAACTATGGTCACAGTATGTAGACTGTTTGGAAAAAATGCTTGAATACAATATATTGTCAAATAAAGACAGAAAATGCTTGGAATACTCAGCAGGTCAGGCAGCATCTATGGAGAGAGAAACAGAGTTAACATTTCAGGTCGATGACCTTCCATCCGTTTGGATGATGATCAGAATCAGGATGCTCCCTCAGTAATGCACTGAAATGTCAGCCTTGATTTTTGTGCTCTAGCCCTGAAGTGGGACTTGAATCCGGAACCTTGATACTCAGAGGCAAGAGTGCTACCAACTGAGCCACATGAACACAAATAAGAAACAATTGTCGATCCTGAGATTTCACACTCTTCGGAAAGAAGAGAATGAGTGGGACTCAATAGAGGTCTTTCAAATTTTCATTATTAATTAGAAGCAGGAAAGTTCGACTGCCAGGCTCAAGATTCAAGGACTGGGGACACAATTTGAAGTTAAAGGTGTTGAAACAAAATGGGAAATTTAGACATTATTTTCCGTAAGAGGATGATAGAATTGTGGAACAGAAAACAAGAGCATAGTTTAAAAACTGAATGAAATACATTTAGCAAAAGGAATATAGGGTTAGTAATTCTGGAATTGGATAAGGAACCTTATGGATCAATGGCCCTTGCTCAATATTACTGTTTTATGATGCAAGAAAGATTGAACTGTTTAAATTGCGATAGTTTAATTTAATTCTTGTCTTGCCAATTTTTTTCCTCTTCCCTGAAGCCGTTGAGTACTTCCTTGGATACAGCTCATCTGGCAACCTCAAATACCTTGCTCAAGTGGCCAATCACAATATGCGAGCACTGACCTTGAGCATCAGCAGATGATTTCGCTGAACCTGAGCCTGTCCTCAACTGAGTCAGCTTTCCTCCTTGCAACCCAGGATTGTTGAGGTTAATTGTGGAACGCCTACTATCGTCCCTTTCTAACATGGAATCTGGAACTTTCTCATATGGCCCTCGGACACATTTGATGAATACATTTGAGAAATGCATTGAACCACTGCAGGAGCTTGTCCTTTTTTTTTTATTAATTGAAGCTTAGAATATACCTGTGCAGAAACTAAAAAGATATTCAATATAGGGTTACACAACAATTAGTCAACTAAAATTTGCTAAACATACACACTTCAATGTATATTTAAACATTACAGAGCAGTCTATGCTGTACCGTACTCAACATATATATGATTTGATTAACTTCTTAGACCTTTCTCTACACAAAATTGTTGAAATTGTTATGGTAGAAAGTGACATTTCTTTTTAAAAAAATTAAACAAACTGATGCATTGGCAAAAGTTATGTAATTTGAACAAGCTGGTGTTTATTCGGCAGAACACATAACACAGGGACCAGCAAAAGACAATGTAAATTTAGCTGGGAAGATGTAACACCGTAAATTGGGAAATTACATAGAGCTAAATCTTTGCAGTTAGAATCTTAGGGATTAATTTGCTTGAACATATTTGTTGTACTTAGTTCATGGATTCTGGCAAGGTTATTGAGACATTCACGTGAGCTTTATTTTTGTAACAAAGTCCACAAAAATACAGCCTACATAAAAAGAGACCAATTTGCAGTAGTGCTTGAGCTTTTATGTCGAGTTATATCCGAATATTTGTTTAGCCAATTTCATAAATGCCTGAAAACTGAATTATCAAAAGGAACAACTGGCCAAGTCTCAGCACAAGGGCTGTTACATCTACAAAACAAACTTGGCTCCTGGCATCTTTAACTGGCTATTGTCAAATTTGTGGTCATGGTTGAAAAATGGCAGACACATATTCAGAAATTGTAATAAAAATAGCAACATGAATATCAATTACTAAGTAACTTCACCAGAGCATGAAGCTGCATTTCAATAAGTATTTAAAAAAATCCCCATCTTCAAAACATTCATAAAGTGCAGCTTTAGGGCTTGGTGTTTTATTGAGTAAGTAATATTTTTAAAATGTGATATATTTCCTATAATCTGTTTTGGGTATGAGAAAATTACATTCTCATTGCATCATTGCTAATCTTATTAGTATTTTGTGCTCATTAATAAAACCAATGACTGGAGATTACTAGGAGATTGAAGATAACTATTTACAGGTGGCTGCATTGCCACTTTCAATGCGTGATATTTAATGTGATAGTTCTGTGCTTCACAGTGCAGGAAATGCTCTGTACTTACATGTTAATAACCTGGTGTCACTTCAGCTGTCTGTCTTCTTCATAAAATCTATAGCAAAAATTCCAAAAAGTCCCTTGACAATTTTCTAACTGCAAATTATCTTAAACCTGCATAATGTAAATAAATAAATAAATGAGTGGTACTGAAAAGCTTTTCTTTATTGACAATAATCACATATAAATCTATTCATCTACAATCTGTACACTCCATTAGGTTCAAATGTTAATTAACTGTAGCAGTATGTTACAGACACTACATGTAGCAGTATACAGAGACTGCTAATTGGAAGACGACATATTGTGTGGCATATAACCTGGAAAAAGGACATGTGTATTGTAGTATTTGCATTACTTTGTTGCCAGCCAAAGCACTTGAAACTTTTTCAATTTGTGTTGATTGCTTTTATGTACAGTATTTTAGTAAATAGTCAGTGGTGTTGCCCACTGTTTTTTTCTATACACAAGATGGTGAGGCAATTAAAAAAGATATCAAAAATTGCTTCATAACACAACCTATTACAGCACTACCTACTGACCAGAGCCTGCATCTACATTATGGACAACTATTTACCTACAGAAATTCTGTTGCATATATTTACACAGGCATTTTCAACTTTAAATGTTGACATAAATGTATGACCAGAATGGCGACAACAGCAAATTGGACAGAGAATGCACATATACACAAGATTTTTAATAACGAACTAGTCAATCTCCTCAGCCACGACCACAGGTAGCCAACACCAAGAGTTGTTTTCAGGTGAAGCAGGGTTACTGGTGGCAGATAATTGGACAAGGAATGCTGATGTCATCTGGTCCTGATTTTAAAATGATACAATTTGTCAGATTTTTATATAATTGGTTTTATATTATTTATACTTTATACAAAGGGGAGAGTGTTTTGCTTCAGTTGCATTGAGCCTTGATCAGATCCTATCTGAGTGACGGCGTTCAGCTTTGGGTAACACACCTCAAGAGGATATTGGAGGGGTACAGCACAAATTCACCAGAAATGATAACAGAGCTTAAAATGGGTACATTATGACTACAGGTATAACCTTGAATAAAAGCAAAATACTGGTAATAAAAGCAAAATAAAAGCAAAAGACAGAGTCACTGACCCAAAATGTTATCTCTGCTTCTCTTTCCACAGATGCTGCCAGGCCTGCTGAGTGGTTCCAGCATTTCTTGTTTTTATTTCAGATTTCCAGCATCCGCAGTATTTTGCTTTTAGTTAAGGGATACAGATAGGTTAAGTGAGCGGGCAAAGACCTGGCAAATGGAGTATAATGTGGGAAAGTGTGAAATTATCCACCGAGTCTGTGCCGACCATCAACCACCCATTTATACTCATCCTACACTAATCCCATATTCCTACCACATCCCCACCTGTTCCTATATTTCCCTACCACCTACCTATACTAGGGGCAATTTACCTACCAACCTGCAAGTCTTTTGGCTTGTGGGAGGAAACCGGAGCACCCGGAGAAAACCCACGCAGACACAGGGAGAATTTGCAAACTCCACACAGGCAGTACCCAGAATTGAACCCGGGTCGCTGGAGCTGTGAGGCTGCGGTGCTAACCACTGCGCCACTGTGCCGCGAGGGGAACTGAATACAAAAGTAGGGAGGTTATGCTTCAGCTATACAGGGCATTGATGCGACCACATCTGGAGTACTGTGTACAGTGCTGGTCTCCTTATTTAAGGAAGGATGTAAATGCGTTGGAGGCAGTACAGAGAAGGTTTACTAGACTAATACCTGAATGAGCGGGCTGTCTTACGAGGAAAGATTGGACAGGCTAGGCTTGTATCCACTGGAATTTAGAAGAGTAAAAAGTGACTTAATTGAAACATATAAGATGCTGAGGGGTCTTGACAGGGTGGATGTGGAAAGGATGTTTTTCCTTGTGGGAGAATATAGATCTAGGGATCACCTATTTAAGACAGAGATGAGGAAATTTTTTTCTCTGAGGGTCACGAGTCTTTGGAATTCCCTTCCTCAAAAGGCGGTGGAAGCAGAGTCTTTGAATATTTTTAAAGCAGAAGTAGATAGATTCTTGATAAGCAATGGGGTGAAAGGTTATCAGGGGTAGGTGGAAATGTGGAGTGATCAGTTCAGCCATGAACTTACTAAATGGCGGAGTAGGTTCGAGGGGCCAAGAGGCTTATTCCTGCTCCTAATTCGCATGTTCGTATGTTTGTTCACTTGCCTTTCTAATGTTCTCTTGCATCACATATCTGTAGTATAAAGTTGTAAAGGGTTAATATCAAAGACAGTGAGAAAGACACCTCCCACTGTACAAGCAATGATGTAACAGTCACATGAGATAGGCTTGAGAAGGTGGTGTTATAACAGCAGGAAGGATGCTAGGTTAGGTAGCTTGTGGAGAGTGTATATAGTAATTGTAAATAATAGAGTTGTTAGTTAACCTTTACTGGAGTCTAAGACTTTCTCTAGAATGCCCTATAACGTTACAAATACAAATACAATGAAACCCAACATAGCTGGAGTGGTAAAACAGCGGTGAAAGTGACCAGGAGAATTTGAAGATCTCCTTACCTTTGGAAGAAAGACCAGGTGAACAACAGAGAAATTTAAAGATATGTACTGGACCTGTACAGTAAGAAAACTACCTACCTGCAGGAGAAGGCTCCGCAGCTGTGGTGAGTCAGAGCACAGAAATATAGGCTGCACCACAGAACAGAAGCATGGTGGCCTGCAAGCAGAATCCAGAAATCACAATACCGACAGTCGGGGATCACGTTAAAAGCCTTTGAAAAGCTTGCAGTAATTTTCTTATGGCATCGTGCTCGGGGGAAAAAAAAGGGGGAAACCAAATCCTTCACTCGGGCTGAACGCAAAGGCGAAGAGTGGGAAACCCCTGAAAAGCGCAGGAACTCCTGAAAAGCGCGGGACACCTCCATTAAGGCAAGCAAGCCTGAAAAAAACAAACAAGCAGAATTTCTTAAAGGGGAACATGTAAAAAGCCTATTAAAGAAAGCAAGATGGATCCAAAATTGGGAATGCCTGAGAGTTTCCAGAATCAAGAGGAACCCAATCAGATTCAAAACTGGCAATTATGGAGAAAAAGGTTCCTAAGGTTCAGAATCACTTCACAACCCCATACAAAATCTGAAGTGGAACAAGTGAATGCCCTCATATATTCAGCAAGTGCGATTGCGGATGATGTAATTGTCCGACAAGGGATCAACAAGGCTACCGATAAATTCGGAGAGGTACTCCAAGCCTTTGATAAATATTTTAACCTCCATACCAATAAAATCTTGGAAAGAGACAAATTTAATAAGCGGGCGCAGATGATTGGCAAATCTGTAGACTTCTTTATTAATGACCTGTATAGATTGGCAGAAGGTTGCGAATACAGCTTAGTAAAGGCAGAACAAATCAGAGACAGGATAGTCGTCGGCATAGCAGATGAAGCCTTGTCAGACCTGTTGCAATCCAAGGGAGATCTTACAATTTGAATGGCCTTTTCCAGTGTAAGACAGGCTGAAGTTGTCAAAAATAGGGACATCTTACGAGCTGAAGACAAGCCGTGGATGAGGAGGAGTCCAATGCCCATCCAACTGGTTAAGCCAAAGCCAGGGAAACACTTTGAGGAACAGAAAAAAATATACAGGTGAGAAGGTGCATGAAATAGGAAAACCTTGATTGTTGCGGAGCCAAGACTATCCACAGACGAGAGCAGTGCCCAGCAAGTAAAGCTGAGTGTTTTAATTGTGGAAAAACTGGAAACTATGGGTAGAAGTGCCACAGCAAAATTCCTTCGCTTAAAGGTACAAAGCAAAAGACCTTCACAGTGAATCAAGTACAGCAATATCCACAAGACATAGAACCAGGAGATTTCTTGAGAGAAATCAGTAACCCAGATCAAGATTTCTGGACAGCAGATATCTACATGAATGAACACCTCATGAATTTTAAACTCGACACCAGGGCTAACATCACGGTATTGTCTGACGAAGAGCCTTGGGTGAAGAGACATTACCTGCAACCAACAGATATACAGTTGCATGGACCAGGCAGGACATACTGCGAGTAAAAGGAAAACTCTAAGCAACTCTTCAGCATAGCGATCAGTCTTACACAATCAAGAATTCATGCTTACAACTGCAGCTGATTAAAAAGGTAGCCGAAGTCATGAAAACAAATGTAAACAATTCCTTCCAATCGTCAGCCGATGCGCTATCCAGGGCAAACATAGATCATCCAACACAGGAAGGCCTAAAGCTCCTATGTGACAACAGTCATACTCGCAACACACAGCACAAAATCGGCCAGCAAGCACATAGAAGTTGCAAGAAAAATGACAAGCGTAGAAGAATGAAGAGTGCATTCACATTAGACAATATTGTATGCATGGATGGCCACAAGAAAGTCCAGCAGGCAGAACAATGAAGATGCTCCATGAGTATAGGAAATACTTTACCATAATTATTACCATACTTATTAGTTTACAATGACAGAATTGTTATTTCTACTTCATAGATCGATTACACCAAGGCCATTTGAGTATAACCAAGTGCAGAGCAAGAGCACAGTCTTCGGTATGGTGGTCTGGGATAACTAAGGATATCGAGACCACGATCATCAACTGTCAGACATGCGTGATACAGAGACCAGAACAGTGCGAACCACTGTTGACTACCCAATTTCCAACTAAACCTTGGCAAAGATTCAGCATGGATTTATTCATGTTTGGTGGGAAGTCACATCTCATCATTATAGACTACTTTTCTAGGTGGATAGATTCTACAACCACAGAGGTAGTTATCAGAATCCTTACGGATATCTTTGCAACACATGGGATTCCGTTAATAACAAAGACATTGAGAGAGACACCTCCCACTGTACAAGTGATGCTGTAACAGTCGCATGAGATAGGCTTGAGAAGGAGGTATAGTCGCACGAAGGATGCTAGCTTAGGTGGCTTGCGGAGAGTGTATATAGTAACTATAAATAAGAGTTGTTAGCTAACCTTTACCGGAGTCTAAGACTTTCTCGAGAGTGCCCTACAGCACTACTCATACAAACCCAACTAAACCTACCAATATCCACACGTCTGGCATAATAAATGGCAAGCTGCTGTCAGACCTCTGTCGATACCCCTCTTAAAAGCACCCATTAGGAGGCATGCAGGAATCCATAAAAGCATCCTTTAAGTTAACTGATAATTCATCATATATCTTTACTGAAACCATGACTTTTGATCCCCATTAGTTTCAAGCCTATGCTTTACAATGGCATGAAAATATCTGCAGTGTTTAAGCACATTTGAAAACTAATCCCACACAATGAGAATCAGGAGACTCCAGAACAAGATTCAAGGAGTTTGAAAATTAGGAGCTCCTAAATTAAATCACAAATCCAAGTTTTAAAACCGGTGAGCCTGAAAACAGCTGTCCACAGTCTACGAAAGTCATAGGTTGATATTTTACATGCAAATTTGAGTGGTGCTACCTTCTTTCCCATGGTCTGCTATAAAGAATATGTGAAACCACTCTGTGGTGATAAAATGATTCTGCTCACAATGACAGCCCAAGTCAGAATTTCTGCTATCTGGAGTTTGAGGTCCACATCATTTTACTGCAGTGGTTTTATCTACGTTTACTGCAAATTCTGACAAAGCAGGTGGGTGCTTCATCTGTTGCACCAACCACACCTGCACACCCCTCCCCCACCCCCAACCCACCACAGACCATACCAGAAACTTACTGAGGGACACTCCTCAGCTACCCCAGGATGTGCTTCCAATAGACCAAACAGTACATATATCTGCATTGTTGCCATTCTCAGCTAAATATGTGCACCACAAGGAAAGCTGCAAACAGCAACTGATTTTAAGAGTATTCAGTCATGGGTATGCTGGTGTGGGAGCAATCACAGAAGTGAATATTCCTGTCTCTAATCTCCAGCCAACCAGCCTGTAGGCACACCTCCCCACAGGAATGAGTGTGCTGCTCTGAGATTAGGTATCGTCAGCTGGATGGGTGCCTCTGCTGGCACCTGCCCCAATATGGTAAGTTTTATTTCATTCATTCGTGGGCTATGGGTGGCACTGGCTAGGCCAGCATTTATTGCCCATTCCTAATTGCCCTCAAGAAGGTGGTGGTGAGTTGCCTTCTTGAACCGCTGCAGCTCATGCGGGGTAGGTATGCCCACAGCACTGTTAGGAAGGGAGTTTCAGGATTTTGACCCAGCGACAGTGAAGTAACGACAATATAGTTCCAAGTCAGGATGGTGTGTGGCTTGGAGGGGAACTTGCAGGTGATGTTCCCATGTATTTGCTGTCCT
This sequence comes from Heterodontus francisci, assembly GCF_036365525.1. Classification (NCBI taxonomy): domain Eukaryota; kingdom Metazoa; phylum Chordata; class Chondrichthyes; order Heterodontiformes; family Heterodontidae; genus Heterodontus; species Heterodontus francisci. The sequence goes on along the minus strand of NC_090376.1, from coordinate 30,265,946 downwards.
TGTCCTTCTAGGTGGTAGACGTCGCGGGTTTGGAAGGTGCTGTCTTAGGAGCCTTGCTGAGTTGCTGCAGAGCATCTTGTAGATGGTACACACTGCTGCCACTGTGCGTCAGTGGTGGAGGGAGTGAATGTTTGTGGATGGGACGCCAATCAGGCGGGCTGCTTTGTGCTGGATGGTGTCGAGCTTCTTGAGTGTTGTTGGAGCTGCACCCATCCAGGCAAGTGGAGAGTATTCCATCACACTCCTGACTTGTGCCTTGTAGATGGTAGACAGGCTTTAGGGAGTCAGGAGATGAGTTACTCGCCGCAGGTTTCCTAGCCTCTGACCTACTCTTGTAGCCGTGGTATTTATATGGCTACTCCAGTTCAGTTTCTGGTCAATGGTAACCCCCAGAATATTGATAGTGGGGGAATTCAGCGGTGGTAATGCCATTGAACATCATGGGGAGATCGTTAAAGTCTCCCTTGTTGGAGATGGTCATTGCCTGGCACTTGTGTGGCATGAATGTTACTCGCCACTTATCAGTCCAAGCCTGAAGATTGTCCAGGTCTTGCTGCATTTCTGCACGGACTGCTTCAGTATCTGAGGAGTTGCGAATGGTGCTGAACATTGTGCAATCATCAGCAAACATCCTCACTTCTGGACCTTATGATTGAAGGAAGGTCATTGATGAAGCAGCTGAAGATGGTTGGGCCTAGGATTCTATCCTGAGGGACTTCTGCAGTGATGTCCTGGAGCACAGGTGATTGACCTCCAACAGCCACATTTATCTTCCTTTGTCCTAGGCATGACTCAAGCCAGCAGAGAGTTTTCCCGATTCCCATTGACTCCAGTTTTGCTAGGGCTCCTTGGGCAGTCACTCTCACCTCACCTCTTGACTTCAGCCCTTTTGTCCATATTTGGACCAAGGCTGTAATGAGGTCGGGAGCTGAGGAGGCCTGGCAGAATCCAAACTGAGCATCAGTGAGCAGGTTATTGCTAAGCAAGTGCCGCTTGATAGCATTGTTGATGACACCTTCCATCATTTTACTGATGATTGAGAGTAGACTGATGGGGCAGTAACTGGCCGGGTCGGACTTGTCCTGCTTTTTGTGTACAGGATATACCTGGGCAATTTTCCACATTGCAGGGTAGATGCCAGTGTTGCAGCTAAACTGGAACAGCTTGGCTAGTGGCGCGGCAAGTTCTGGAGCACAGGTCTTCAGTACTATTGCCGGAATATTGTCAGGGCCCATAGCCTTTGGAGTATCCAGTGCCTTCAGTTATTTCATGATATCACACGGAATGAATCGAATTGGCTGAAGTCTGGCACCTGTGATGCTGGGGACTTCAGGAGGAGGCAGAGATGGATCATCAACATGGCACTTCTGGCTGAAGATTGTTGCAAATGCTTCAGCCTTATCTTTCGCACTGATGTGCTGGGCTCCCCCATCACTGAGGATGGGGATATTTGTGGAGCCACCTCCTCCAGTTAGTTGTTTAATTGTCCACCACCATGCATGACTGGACATGGCAGGACTGCAGAGCTTAGATCTGATCCGTTGCTTATGGAATCGCTTAGCTCTATCGCATGCTGCTTACACAGTTTGACATGCAAATAGTCTAGGGTTGTAGCTTCACCAGGTTGACACCTCATTTTGAGGTATGCCTGGTGCTGCTCCTGGCATGCTCTCCTGCACTCTTCATTGAACCAGGGTTGGTCTCCCAGCTTGATGGTACTGGTAGAGTGGGGAATATACAGGGCCATGAGGTTAGAGATTGTGGTTGAGTACAATGCTGCTGCTGCTGATGGCCCACAGCACCTCATGGATGCCCAGTTTTGCACCCTCAGTGCTTCCTCCAATGCCAAAGGGATCAAGGGATATAGGGAGAAAGCCGGAACAGGGTACTGAATTAGACCATCAGCCATGATCTTTTTGGAATGGTGGAGCAGGCCCAATGGCCTACTCCTGCTCCTATTTTCTATGTTTCCAAGTGGTGTTCAACATGGAGGAGTACTGATTCATCAGCTGAGGGAGGGCGGTAGGTGGTAACCAGCAAGAGGATTCCTTGCCCATGTTTGACCTGATGCCATGAGACTTCGTGGGATCTGCAGTCAATGTTGAAGACTCCCAGGGTAACTCCCTCCCGACTGTATACCACTATGCCGCCGCCTCTGGTGGGTCTGTCCTGCCGGTGAAGGACTTAGCTGTGGATGGTGATGGCGGTGTCTGAGACATTGTCTGTAAGGTATGATTCCGTGAGTATGACTTTGGCAGACTTTTGCTTGACTAGTCTGTGGGACAGCTCTCCCAACTTTGGCACAAGCCCCCAGATGTTAGTAAGGAGGACTTTGCAGGGTCGACAGAGCTGGATGTGTCGTTGTCATTTCCGGTGCGCAGGTCAGTGCCGGGCGGTCCGTCTGGTTTAATTCTGAGACCTCATTGCCAAGATTTGGGACAGGATCGTGGCAGGGCCAAAGCTGCTGGTGGTAGTTCCAGCCTGCCAGAATTCCAGTGGTTCATCATCATTACTGGAATTTCTACTCTGATTTTTAAATTATGTATGGAAATATAAAAATAAACACGTGAAAACCTGCCAATGTCTCGGATCAAACCAACACCAAGAGAACAAAAAAATCAGCTATCGAATATTCAAAGTCGCCTAATTCAAGTGATTTTATTACTCAAATTGAAATTGTGCAAAAGAATGACTATAAACTGTTCATAATTTATATTAAATAAAAACAGAAATTGCTGGAATTACTCGGCAGGCCTGGCAGCATCGGTGGAGAGGGAAGCAAGCGTCAACATTTCAGTTCTCTGCTTCTCTCTCCACAGACGCTGCCTGACTGGCTGAGTATTTCCAGTATTTTCTGCTTTTATTTCAGATTTCTAGCATCCCCAGTATTTTGCTTTTTTATTACTGTTTGATTTATATTGCTTAATTCCAACAAGTGCATAAATCAATTTTTTCGTTATCAAAAAGCTTTCTGAATTACCTTAATTTTACAGCCCCCATGGTCTACGGGTCAAATTGGAGTGCACCTTCAGCACGACTAGACCTCTGCCCACCATAAAGCTGTACCCCTGATCTGGGCCAATTTGCTTGCCTTGGGATATTGGCATAATTCTGGTGAGGATTCTATCCTCACCAATGTGCTCCATTATTGTCAGTTGCTGCAGTGGCAGAGAATCTCAAAAATGTTAGTAAGTGTAAACAGCACTTCAGACTATAGAACTGATCACTCTGAAATTGGCTGCATGGGCTTTTAGGTCATTTAACTTTAAATGGTCTCTTTGCCACCTACAGCAAACTTAAGTGTCAGGGTAAGCAGGCATCCAGTGCTGCTATGGCGCAAATGACAGAAAATATGCTCAATGATGCATTTCTGTCATTTGAATAACATTCCAAGGTGTCCACCATATAAGGTTGGTTGTATTGAAAGTCACGCTCGACAATAATTAGGAGGGACCTACATTTGGGCATGGTTCACAACAGCGTGGGCTCCCAACCTATTTTCTGCCCCTACTCACCCAAGTCCTGTTGAAAAAAAATCCATGGATATCCAGGCCCACATTGCAAACTAAAATGCTAAAGGACCTAATCTGCACATACTATCCTACAATTTAAAGTGTTACAAGATTATTACAGTTAATTTTAATGTTAAGAAACCTGTAAAACAAATAATTTGAGAAAGGTCTTCTTTTACTCAGCTACACATATTTTAGTGTACCCGCTCCCCCCGCCCCCAAGGTGTTTTAATCTGCTGAAAGCTCCACCTCTTCATGAATGGATGATTAAGTATTTCTCAGAATAAAAACAGCACCACCCCATTTGCAATGTGTTATTTGCATTCTTCTGCAAAGGCTTTAACAACCTTCATACTTGTGAGGGAACAGACAAAATACAGTCTCTGGTGTAATGTCCCATATTTTTCTTTTTAAAATTTGGCAATGCTGTCTAGCATTTCTGGCTTACAAACCAGACATATCTCTGTAAAAGGGCTAATTACAGGGGTGCTGAAACTGGCAACAGCCTGAAAGCTGACTATAATTGTCACCATAAGAATATTCTGAAATGTTGCAAAGGCTCAACCTGGAACACATCTTTGAAGCAGTTCCAAAACATGTTTATTGCGAAAATTACTATGTGCTCACGTGGCAGCTGCCAATTGTGATATCCTAGTAATTGGCTTGCTTAGTCCAGAAATTTCCAATTACATTGGCCCCTTTAATTTGTTGACTGAACACTGATCCATTTATACAGCCCCAACGTCTTGTGTATTTGAAAGTGTTTTGACATCACGTCATTACGAGGGCAAAGTATTCTCAGTTGCACTCAAAAGGATAATGGTGTGAACCTCTGTGACCAATCAACTGACAGCTATTCCCTTGGTTGGCTTAAATGTATTTCAGTGTAAATTCCTGTTTAAGACCCATGCATGCAAGTAATCAAAGGTTACAATGGATACCCATCAATCATGCAGTAATTTGAGTAATGAAATTTTGATCAGCCAATCAGAATCAAAAATGCAGATATCCAATTTGAACGTCTATTTTATAAGGTGACTTTTATGGTCAATATAAACTCTTTGAGAGTGTAGGGTATAAATTACTTATTGATCTTGATGTGACCAATCCTTTATCTGTTACTATAGTATAAATCGTATAATAAATGTTGGAGTACAGTTCAGACATGCTGCTGACAGGATTTTCAGGCCACACCGAGGTCAGGAACGGATGTGAATGGGGCCTGAAAATACAGGCATTGGCCAGTGCTCCGGTTTACCAACCCCATTCCCGGCACTAACCAGCCTGCCCATCCCCATGAGGCAGGTATCCAATTAGGCTCATTAGATGCCAGTTTCCTGGTGATTGGGGGTGGGGGGGGCAGTTTAACTGCCTGGAGGCATGCACCCAGCGACAGGTTGGTGGAACAGGAGTGTGCCAGTGCTCCAGGCAGGCCTATAGCCAAAGACCTACCTGCAGAGGGTTACTTTCTCCTGGCTCCCACAGTGGTGGCCTTTTCGGGTTTTTTTTTATTAAATTTTTTTCAAAGTTGGTGACAGGGTGCTTTCATGTTGAAGTGCCCTCTAAGTTAATCCTTTACTGCATCCTGCTGCTCCTCTCAAGCTGGAAGGCCTCTGACCGACATCCAGCTTCGAAAGCCCACCATGGGGAGTGGGGGCCCTCCGTGTGGCACAAGATGCCCAATCAGGAGAGCCCCCCCAGCCCACAAGGAGGCCACCAAGTTTAACTGGGCGGACTTCTCAGTTCGCGAAGTGCAATTAATTTGCCACTTAAGGGCCTTAATTGGCATGAGGCAGGTGGGCCGTTTGTCACCTCCCCCACTGCTTGTAAAATTGCAGCAGGGGCGAGAAGGCAACTGGAACTACCACACTGCCCCACCCCCACCCCTCCCCTGCCACCTTGCCTCCAGCCTGCTCCCGGGGGGGGGGGGGGGTAGAAAGAGTGGGGGGCATAACATTCCAGTCCATGGCTGTGAGTTTGCTAGATGTGAGCTGTAAAACAGTCGTCATTAACTCTCTTCAAACACAAATATTGTAACAAGCAACAAGATGCCCAATGGGCCACAAAGGACAGATAACTGACATTAATGCATTCCACTCATATTTTTGTTTCCTTTTTCTCCTCTATATCCCTTTATGCATTCCTCTTATTCTCTTATACAATATACTCTACTGTGGGACTTTCAAGAGTCAGACAGAGCAAGAAACAAATAGGTTGGTAGGATAAAACAAAAGGACCTTCACTTTCACGATGGGACAGTCATGCTTCCATCACAAACTGTTTTCTTCCCAGCACAACAAATACAAAAAATTACCAGCACAACCAGAATAATGTCAACACCAGAAGGAGATCAGAATCCTCTATCAGGTTGTTGGAAGATTGCAACCTCAATAACAACACTTATATAGTGCATTTAACATAGGAAAACGCCTCAAGGTGCTTCACAGTAGCATTATCAAACAAAATTTGACACATAAGGAGATATTAGGCCAAATCACAAAAAGCTTGGTCAAAGGGGTAGGTTTTAAGGAGCTTCTTAAAGGAAGAAATAGAGTAGAGAGACAGAGTGGTTTAGAAAGGGAATTCCGGATCTTGGCAGCTGAAGGCATGGCCACCAATGGTGGAGTGATTAAAATCGGGGATGTACAGGCAGCCAGAATTGGAGGAGCGCATATACCTCTGTTTTAGGTTACAGAGAAAGGGGGGTATTTGCAAACAAATTTTAAATTGAGGCGTTTCTTAATCCGGAACCAATGCAGGTCAGTGAGCACAGTGGTGATGGGTGAATGGAATTTGGTAGTAGAGTTTTTGATGACTTCAAGTTTATAAATTGTAGAAAATGGGAGGCTAGCCAGGAGTGCAATGGAATAATCAAGTATAGAGGTAACAAAGGCATGGATGTGGGTTTCAGCAGATGAGCTAAGGCGTGGAGAGTCAGGCAATGTTACGAAGGTGGAACTAGGCAGTCATAATGGTGTGGATGTGGTTGGAAGCTCATCAAGTAAAATACACCAAGGTTGAAAACAGTCTGGTTCGGCTTCAGACATTGGCCTGAGAGAGAGATGGAGTCAGTGGCTATGGAACGGAGTTTGTGGTGGAGACCGAAGACAATGTCTTCTTGTCTTCCCAATATTTAACTGGAGGAAATCTCTGCTCCTTCAGTACCGGATGTCGTACAAGCTTCTGACAACTTAGAGATGAGGCAGGGGATCAAGAAAGGTGCTGGTGAGATAGAGCTAGGTGTCGTCAGCATACATGTGGAAACTGCCACTATGTTTTTGGATGATGTCACGAAGGGGCAGCATGTAGATGAGAAATAGGAGGGGGCCAAGGATAGGTCCTTGGGGGACACCAGAGGTAATGGTGCAGGACCAGGAAGAGAAGTCATTGCAGGTGACTGTCTTGTTCCATTCTTATCGATCCAGTTGTAGCCAAAGGAGAGCACTCCCACCCAGAGGAATGACAGTGGAGAGGCATTAGAGGACGATGGTGTGGTCAATCATGCCAAAGGCTGCAGATAGATCAAGAAAGATGAGATGGATAGTTTACCATTGTCACAGTCACATAGGATGTCATTAATGACTTCCGTGTGAGCTGTTTCGGTAATGTAGCAGAGATCACCTCTGGAATGAGATTCCTGACAAATATAGAAACTGATATTTGTAATGTTGATGTTGCATCATCTCATTTCGCACGAATATTATACTTTAAAAGTGCATCTTCACAACAGCAACAACTTCCGTTTCAGGGTTAATGCATGCACTCCTACATAATCATTACATTTTGAAGGAAAAACACTACTGTGTTAAATCTAACCAGATCATTAATTTATTTGTTTAAGGACATTCGTATTCATGATGTTTCTTTCCAAAAATGGTTTCATTGATTTACAAATTAAAATACAAAACTGGACAAAAAGGTGGCCATACCATACCCATACTACAATTAATTTATAGTAAACAATTCGACAATACAGTTTCATTTTCCACAGATCATATCTCTGGTACAATTCCTTTCACCTAAATTTAAATTACAGCATGTTTCAAACAACAGGCATTTATTTTACCTAAATTCAATTAACAGCATGGTCCAAACAGCTATCCAAACCATTTTGTAGTGGCAGGTCAGGGTTCTGTACATTTCATTATAAGACAAGGGAATCCACATGCAGACTGCATGATCAAAGTCTCATTTTCTCTTGAACAGTCAGCATATGACAAGATTTGCAAACAAGGCAGACAGCAGCCATTTTCTCTTGGGCTGCTACACTGAACAAACTAGATTTGAAGTGCTTGATAAGCGGCTGTTCTCTTCCGTGCCTGCAGCAATCAGGAGAAAAACAACCAATCAACCACAAACAGGTAGCGACCACAGCCATTTTTGTCCTGGCCTGCCTCTCTTGCAGTATAATTCACAGCACAACAGCAGTTGGAGGATGGGGGATGGGAATGCTGCAAAAGGAGATCAGTTTTCATTCCACCGAGCCCTGCCTAGCTTGTAAAAAAAACAAAGATGGCTATAGATTTAGAGAATGAGTTTTTTTTATATAAAGAAAATATAAATGGTGGGGGGGGGGGGGGGGGGGGTAGTGGGAAGAAGGTTTACACTGCCACAAATTTTTTATATCTTTGATGCTCCCATCTATTACAAATAATTTTTGTGCAAAATATTCTGCTGCTTTCAGAATATAGTTGATTTCAGTTACGTGATCAGACCTGATCTAAGCATTATTCTGATCAAAGTATAACACTGTACTAAACCACTTCCCATTTACTCCCGAGTGCATGAAATGCTTCCAAACTTTTAAATGCGATAAATCTATATCCTGACCATAGCATAAAATAGTCCCTAATTAACTCATACTAAGTTCTCTCAGCGCTAGTCAACCTCATTATCAAATGTCACCGATAAGCTGCAGTAAGTACATTTTCAAAAAGGGCCCGAGTTAAAGTGGTGTGCAAGACCCATTATCAACTTTATACGAATAGAAGGGTATAATGACATGATGATCAATGAAATGCATCACTGATAGCACACGGTGTTATAAATTATTATACAATTTGTTAGTTTAATAAATCCAATATTGCCAACACCATCTCAGCCAGATTGCTTCGTGTGATAATCTATTTAATTCCCTCAAATTATTCCCACCACTACGATGCTCAGTACTTCACCGTAATATGGTTCAAAATGTTCCCTGAATACACTGTGCTAGTTTCAATACGGTGTTATCATTTTACATTCCCACTAATCACATTTTGCTTAAATACTAGAGACAACACTGAAAATTATACTGAAACGTTTTCTCTGCTTCAGATATATCACTCCTGCTGCCCTTGAAGCAAGGTCACTGTTGTTAATGTGGGCAAACACAACAGCCAGTTTGCACATAGGAAGGCGGCCCCACAAACAGATGAGATGGGAATATCTAGCTCATAGAGGCATTACGGCACAGAAGGGGGTGATTCAGCCCATCAAGTCCTTGCTGGATCTCTGTATAGCAGTCCAGTCAGTCCCACTCCCCCACTCTATCCCCATAGCTCTGGAAGTCTATTTTCCTCAACTACCCATCCAACTTCCTTTTGAAATCATTTATCATCTCCACTTCCACCACCCTCATTGGCAGCGAGTTCTAGGTCTCACTGCGTTAAAAAAAATTCTTCCTCATCCTCTCTGCAGCTCTTTTCCAAAATCTTAAATCGATGCCCCCTAGTCCTTGTACCATCAGCTAATGGGAACAGCTTTTCTTTGTCTACCTTATCTAAATCTGTCATTATCTCGTACACCTCTATCAAATCTCCCCTCAATCTCCTTTGCTCCAAGGAGAACAATCCCAGCTTCCCCAATGTAACCTCGCAGCTAAAATCCCTGGAACCATTCTGGTAAATTTCCTCTGCAACCTCTCAAGAACCTTCACATCCTTCCTAAACTGCTCATGCATTAAAGACTGAACAGGCTGAAGTTGCACATTTCCTCCCATCTACCCAACTCACTGGCTGCCTATGGGAAAGTGAGGGATATAATAGGCTCATTATTATGTCCATCAATCTAGTTGATTTGAAGGGAGACAGGAACAGTGGCGCTAGAAGTACATTAAACCAAACTGAGCATCAAAAACTTCAAATTCCAGCCCCCTCCCCCAAAGTTCCTCCAGGATGAATAGTTATTCTTAAAAAGGAAAATCACCATGTGTGAAAAGTATCATGTGGCCATCACAACAGCTTTTGCAGAGCTTCCAGTGGACAAACAGCCTGCTTTACAGTCAGTGACTTAGGCTCGCACATGAGGTATCGGGAGAATGGCCAGCCCTTGTGATAGCACACCTCAGAAAAAGTTACCCATTTCTCCAAAAAGAGGATAACAATTGTTATATAAAGAATCAAACATTACTAAAGCAGCATATTAAAACCAATTCAAACCTTTGTCTTCACAAAAGAAACATTTGAAATTTCGTCAAAAACTGATTCTTCTTTTTTTCTCTTTGGCCTCCTTGTCTTGGGAGACAATGGGTAAGCGCCTGGAGGTGGTCAGTGGTTTGTGCAGCAGCGCCTGGAGTGGCTATAAAGGCCAATACTAGTGTGACAGACTCTTCCACAGAAGAGTGCTGCAGAAAAAATTGGTTGTCGGGGCTGTTACACAGTTGGCTCTCCCCTTGCGCTGCTGTCTTTTTTCCTGCCAACTGCTAAGTCTCTTCGACTTGCCACACTTTAGCCCCGCCTTTATGGCTGCCCGCCAGCCAAAAACTAGCAGGGGAAAAACTGGTCATGCAAACTTAGTACAGCTTTCTGAAATGGGGATGGGGGAAAATTAACTGAAGGCTTTTTTATATTAAAAAACACAGACCTTAAAATTTCACCATGGAATAATACTTGAATGAATGCTTATATTTCAATACGAATTAGGAGGAGAAGGCCATTCGGCCCCTTTGAGCCTGCTCTGCCATTTAATAAGATCATGGCTCATCTGATTGTGGCCTCAAATCCACTTTCCCACCTATCCCTGATACCATTGGACTTCCTTGTTAGTCAAGAAGTTATCTACAGCTGACTTAAAAGTATTCAATGACTGTACCTCCACTGCTCTCTGGGGAAGAGTGTTCCAAAGACCCACAACCCTCAGAGAAAAAAGTTCTTCGCATCTCCGTCTTAAATGGGCAACCCCTTATTTTTAAGCTGTGTCCCCTATTCTTGGCTCTCCCACAAAGGGAAACATCCTTTCAGCATCCACCCTGTCAAGTCCCTTCAGGATCTTACATGTTTCAATCAGATCACCTCTCATTCTTCGAAACTCCAATCGATACAGGCCCATCCTGTCCACTCTTTCTTCATAAGATAAGCCCTCCATCCCAGGTATCAGTCAAGTGAACCTTCTCTAAACTGCCTCTAACGCATTTATACCCTTTCTTAAATAAGGAAACCAAAACTGTACACAGTGCTCCAGACGTGGTCTCAGCAATACCCTATACAACTGTAGCATACATATGGAAAATTGGCTTTTGAATTCCAGCTTGCTAGCAATCTCACCCTGAGTGAGAAGGTTGTGGGTTGAAGCCCCATGGCAGCAAGTGAGCACAGAATCTAGCCTGGTATTTCACTGTAGTAGTAAGGCAGTGCTGCATTGTCAGAGGTCATCTGTATTGTGGATGAAGTCTTAAACCAAGGCCTTGCCTGCCCGTTTTTGGCAGTTCAGTTGGATGTTAAATATCCCATAGCAGTTTTTGAAGAGGCGCAGGATGCTCTTGATGCTCTGGTCTACATTCCTCAACCAACCAACACCACCAAAAGCACATAAACTGGTCATTTCATCACATCTGATGTTTGTGGAACATTCCTATTTAAAAACTGTTTTTTGTGCATACCCACTTAACAGTTACTGTAATTTGTTGGTCATGAAGTGTTTTGGGACATCCTGAGGCCATGATAAAGTACTATGAAGTGTTTTCTTTTCTTATCGAGCCGTGGTTAACACCCATATTTTGATTAAACATGTAGAACAGGAAACATACAACAAGGAATGGAGGGTGGTGCAGGAAGAGACAGAACCAGACAGCTAGTTTATAGCATGTGTGTATAATCTTCTTTAATAGGCATAGTTCATGATACTGAATCCAAAAGATTTCAATTCACTTTCATAACTTGTTCAGTAGAATACTTTGCATGTAACTGAAATGCTAATGTATTTGTAATTTACAGGAAAATGTTTTTCATATTACAGTATGAAGCTATATATGATTAAGAACTGCTTTTCAAATTGCAGTTTCCACTGTATCATAACGTTTCCCTTTAAAAGAGGTGGCACATGCTGATACACCACAATGTAAAGTGGAAACCATCTATTTTTTCCTTATCATGATAATCATAAACCACAAGTATGATAATTATGCTGAACACCATAACACGGCTCCTTGTATTGCACCACAACAAAGAACGACTTTTCAGAGGAAAATGGTAGGATTATATAGAGGCGCATGTGACAAACAGAAAAGATATCAAATAGCACCAGATAGCTCACAACTGCTGCAAGTACACAGGCTACAGCATTTGCTTCAAAAGTAGCTTTTTACATTTTCTGTAATTCATTAATGTTAATTGAAGCAAAAAGGACAAACTTGCATTTACATTGCACATTTTAGGGCATCCTAAAGCATTATACTGCCAATTAAGTACTTACGGAAATGCCATCACTATTGTAATTAGAGAAACACAGCATCCAATTTTCACACAGCAAGGTCCCACAAACAGCAATGAGGTAAACCTGCTTTTTAATGGCATTGTTTGAGGAATAAATGTCAGCCAAGATACCAGTAGGACTTCTCTGCTCTTCAGAGACTGCCATAGGATCTTTTATGTATACCTCAGATGGCAGAAGAAGTCTTCGTTTAATGTCTCATCTAATAGAAGTGCACCTGCAACAGTCAATTCTGGGTTCTGTGCTCAATCTCTGAAGTAGGCCAGGAACCCACAACCTCTGACTCAGAGGGAAGAGCACTACAACTGAACCAAGACAGACATCCTGGGGTAGAATTTAATTCAGAGCAAGTTTTCGGCAGGAGACATCTCAGACAAGTTAACCTGTCACCTGCCTGCGACAGCATGAGGCTCTCAATGATTTTAACAACCGCACCTCAATTCAATGTCACCATCCACTCGCTGCCCAGAAGAGGGCACAGGGTAGCTGATATTTGCTGCAAATTATCTTGCTGGTAAGTTACAGGGATAGGGGCTTCAGGAGGTCTCGCTGAAAGGCTGGGGGTTTTATTTCCAGCGTGGAGAAGGCCATGACTTGGTGGGGTTTGAAGGAGCACTCCTGCTCCGTCCGCTTGGCTCCACAAAGATATATTTTCGATTTAGCTTTAGGACCTCTTCTTCTTACCTGGAAGCTTTTAACTTGGTTTCACCTGGTGGGAAAGCAACTTCCCTGCTCAGGCCAGAGCTAAAATACAATCACTGAACCCCAATTTGTATTAAATCACGAGTCACCCGTCCGAATCGATTGGCTCATTTTCTACCATTTCAGCATTCTTAACATCCAAAATTGGCAGGAACGGAGCAGGAAATAGGACTATTCCATTTTAATTGATCACCTGCTCCATTCCCACCAAGTGGGGAGAGTTAAAGTTGCCCATCTTATGTTTTTAAGACATCAAAATTAAGAGCGCTCTTCTAAGGTTACAGCATATTATTGGGGAAGAGCAGAGGAAGCTTCATCTGTCTTTGCTTTACCTCACCTCAGCTAGGTGGCTGAAATGGCAAGAGTTCTGTTCCTCAGGATTTAAAATCCCTCACGTTGACGAGATCTCAATTACAGTGCTGTGTGCAATATTGAGCTTCCCAGTATAAGGAGCACATTGAGGCTTTAGTGAAGGTACAATACAGGTTTACTAAGATACTGTCTGATATGAGGAAATAAAAATACAAAGACTTGAAAAATTGTGTCTTAGAATCGTTGTATCATTAGAACATTGCAGATTACAGGGAAATACAATAAAAGTTTAAAATTATTAAAGGATGAGAGAGTAGATAGAAGCAAACTGTTGGCAGTTGTTGAGGGATCACGAACAAAAGTCACAGATACAAAATTAAAGGCAAGAGATTCTGAACAGAGCAGGAAAAATCTTCACACTGGAATTATGAGGTTATGGAATTCACTTACAGGGTTAGTGTTTGAGGCAGAAACTGTGTTATTCATGATTAGATTAAATAGATGCTTGAAAGGATATGGGAACAGGGTGGGTAAATGGTATTAGAGCTATTTGCTTACATGGAGGGTGTATACCAATACAGTCTGGTTAGGCCGAATAGTCTGCTTCTGTGTTGTAACTTCTATGTATTTCTATGTATAACTAACATTTTTTTTTTAAAAAACTCTTCTGGCCTTCTTGTACCCGAATACCCGCACCCCCGTACCCCCAATTTGCTGGCCTAAGTTGAGCGGCACAGTCGTGCAGTGGCTAGCACCGCAGCCTCACAGCTCCAGCGACCCGGATTCAGTTCTGGGTACTGCCTGTGCAGAGTTTGCAAGTTCTCCCTGTGACCACGTGGGTTTCCTCCGGGTGCTCCGGTTTCCTCCCACATGCCAAAGACTTGTGGGTTGATAGGTAAATTGGCCATTGTGAAAAAAAAAAAATTGCCCCTAGTGTAGGTAGGTGGTAGGAGAATTGAGGGAAGGTGGGGATGTGAGAAGGAAAATGGGATTGATGTAGGATTAGTATAAATGGGTGGTCGATGGTCGGCGCGGATTTGGTGGGCCAAAGGGCCTGTTTCGGTGCTGTATCTCTCTATGACACTAAGTTAAAACTGGGCCACTTATTTCTTTTGATGTATACACGAATAAATTCCTATAGTGATAATCCTGAGTCAATACCATCTTCTCATTGATTCATCAACTAGTGGAAACAATCTTAGAATAATTACCATTTTTCATAATCTTAGAAGCCTCTATCAGATTTTTCCCTTAACCATCACTGTGGTAGTGGAAAAAGCCCCAATTTGTTTTCAGCCTTTCCTCATAACAACAATGTCACATTCCCGGTAACAATCCAGGAAATTGCCACCGTATCCTTCCTATAATGGGGTGCCCAGAACTTCATGAATATGTAACAATATTACATTTTCTCGAGATTCTTGGTGAATTAAAAATAGTATGAAGGTAACAGAACTTTGCTGTTTCCACATTGCAGGACTGAGTTACAATCAGTAAGTTTGCAAATCACATGAAAATTGGTGGCGTTGTAAATAGTGAGGAGAAAAGCCTTAGATATCAGGACAATATAGATGGGCTGGTAAGATGGGCAGAGCAATGGCAAATAGAATTTAATCCTGAGAAGTGTGAGGTAATGCATTTTGGGAGGACTAACAAGGCAAGGGAATATACAATGGATGGTAGGACCCTAGGAAGTACAGAGGGTCAGAGGGACCTTGGTGTACTTGTCCATAGATCACTGAAGGCAGCAGCACATTTAGATGAGCACTTGAAACGCCATAGCATACAAGGCTACGGGCCAAGTGCTGGAAAACGGGATTAGAATAGATAGGTGCTTGATGGCCGGCACAGACATGATGGCCGAAGGGCCTGTTTCAGTATTGTATAACTCGATGACTCTAAAGATAGGAATTTAGCAGTTCGGCTGTTGTAGCATTAACTGTCCCTTCAGTGATAAACACAGCAATACTTTAAGAAAACCTTTGCTTATTTTCTTAGAAAATTAATTTGGCTTGTTGCTTGGTAGAATCTCGAGAGATAAATAGCACAGCTCCTTTGGAACGCTTTCTCTGCTCAAACCAGTCTGTGCCAGCTAGTTTTCAAAAGTCAAATTGCTACATTGAATCACATGACCTCTCTCTTGCTGCTGTTGCTTGGCAACCAGAATACACTCCGGCTGACTGAGTCACCAGAACTTTCTGTCTTGAAGGTGCACTGATCTTTTTACAGTCTTAAAAGGCACACCACAATATATCCGGAGAAAAAACAAGACCGTGACAATGACAGCCACGAGAAATTACATAATAATACTACTATTTAACAACCACAAATATGCTGCTCCTATTGGTGTTTGTTACAGAAGCCTGATGAGAGCAAAGTGAATAAAACACATAGGCCGCGATTTCATCCGGATAACAGGGGTCTTGACCTCCAGCAAAAATGCGCTGAAAACCCCGCGTTGCCCCTTCTGTGGAAAGCCAGCCAAATCAAGTGCCAACTGGGCACTTAAGCGAACAGTGGCCGGCCTTCCATGGGAGCGAGGACCCTAGCGACGGAGGTTCTGCCCTCAGAGCTGCTGGCCAATCAGAGGCTGGGAGCTCTTTAACTGAACAGCATCATCACGGAGGTGGTGGCTGCTGTCAGTGAAGTAACCATCCGAGGCCTATGAGCGACGCTGGATACAGGCCACTGATAGGTCAGGGCAAGCAGTCTCTCGCGGGGGAGGGGTGGTCGACATCAAGGGCATGGGGGTCTCTCTCTGCAGGCTCCCCCTCCTGATGCCGGGTCCCTCATTTAGGCAGTGTGCCTTTTAACGAGGGCCCCACCCCCTCACCGGAGCAAGCAACCCACACAGATTTTCTTGCCATGCTCCCCATCTGACGACAGGCCCACCTGCCACTCAGCTAATTGCGGCGGCGGGATGAGGCCCTTAATTGGGCATTATTGCCTACTTAAGGTCCTCAACTGGCAGTGGGGTGGGAAGGCCATTCACATGCCTTCAGGCCCTGGACATAATTTCCCAACCGATTCCATGCTCTCCCCGTTTCCAAACCCGCCGCGGGCGAGACCATAAAATTCTGCCCCCCCCCCTGCACAATTGTATGATCTGATTTATACTACATGTAACCTGGAACCATGGAGACTACTATATTTTGATATTGTTAAAACAGAACTTTTTTTTTAATAAAATTGCATTTCAAGAGTGAAGTAAAAATAGAATGTGTTTTGGTTATCAATAAGGTGTGATGAGTATCTCGGCTCACAAAGCTGGCCAGAATGCATTCATGACTGTCACTTGTGTATCATCTGGTCAACATCAGTTGCCAAGTATTATTGCAAGTTAAGGAGGGCAACAACTAGTTTGACCTAGTAAGGAAACCTATCAATTTCCATAGAAAGTCAGTTGATTTAAAAAGACTATCCCCCAAAATTCAAAATAAGGTAATGGTATTCCTTGTATAATGAAAAAGTCATGGGCAAAGCTACCTCAAGACAGTGGAGTATCCTGCTCAGCAAAACTATTGGTTCTTTACATTACATCATCGTAAGGGTCTCACTTAGGTCAAATTTAATGCCTCTGCAATGAGTAAAGAGGTGCCTTACAAACTCTAAAGGAACACTGAACAACTGCTTAAAATGCCTTTGCAAAATCATAGCGTTACAACAAAGAAACTCTAATGGGGGAAGAAAATGTCTAAACAACAGAGCGTTTTGAGATTGAAGAGAACATGATACTCACTCCCTTACTCTTAGACTAATACTATCAAAATACTAGGTAATACTATCAAAAGTCATGACTGCCATTTGGAATCAAATTTTGAATTGTGTCTTCTTCAAAGTCAACAAAGAGTGCATATGAATGCAAAACAATTTTTTAAATAAATGAATACACATCCATAAACCTTATATGCTCGGTTCTCTCATCATATCACCTTGTTTCAACATTCTCTTTCCTTCTGATAAAATCTAGTTCAGCAGAATTATTGTTGCCAATAAAACCTTTGACTTTTTCATTTTACATTATATTTTGAACTTTAGGGGATAATATTTAAGTCAACTGTCTTACTATGAAAATAGATAGGCCAAACTAGTTTTTACCCTCCTTAACAATCGTAACTCTCTATAACAAACACTTAATTGTTGACAGTCAATTGATTTTGGACTAGATGGCTGGAATTTTTCTCCACGATAAAAATTTTCAGGCATCGGGACCATTTGCAGGTCTCAGCCTTGTTTATGTCAGAGGCGCACATTATGGCGCAATCTTGTGGGAGCAGCCAATTAACAGGCAACCTCAATGTTTGCCGTCCAATTAAGGATGGCGGGCAGGACAACGACATGGGAGGCCCAATGGGAAATCCCACTGGACAGTCCGGCTGGTAGCCCCACGAGGTGAGCACACTGAGACAGATGGAAAGCTCGAGGGTACTTCAAAATGGAGCTGCTGCCGAACGGCTCCAGAGGAATTAATAGAAAAAAAAAGTTCAGAGGGTCATCAGTGTGGAGGGAAAACCCCTCCACAAGAACACTTTTGGCAGCAGTTGTGCCCATTTTAGCTTTGCAGCTCTGTGATAGCAGCATGGACAGCAGCCTCCAATTCCCTCTGACCTCCCACCGTGAGGCTGCCTCCAATGCATTGCCAGGCTCCTGACACAGCATGGGATCCATGCGCCTTCCGCAAAACTTTAACCGAGCACAATTAAGGGCTAATTGTCCTTTTAAATACCTTGATTGGCTACCCCCCTACTCTCCTGTAGAAGGGCAGGCAGCCACTGCCACAGGGAGCCTCCTCCAGGAAAATCTCCTATAGACAGGAACATATGAGGCAGCATACCCAACATGCCTCGGTCTGATTTTCCATGCCCACCTCGCCCTGCTTCCACAGGACTGGGAAAATTCCAGCCAATATCGCCTGCAATTACTTTTGTAATTTACCTTTGCATAAACCTGCTTGCCCTGAACAATTTATATATAATGTGTTTTGGTGTCATAGTGCAGTATCTCCAGAGAAAGGGATTTCTAAACCTTGTCAACACGCACCACTGGCACACTTTCAGATAAGGAAGCACTTTGGGTACATGCACAAAACATATGCAGAACTGAATAGTTCAAAAGATGTAAACACACCAGAAAACACATCTCAATATTATAAAATCAATTTCCTTTCAATGTATCACACTTTCATTGTGTTGAATTACAAGTAAAGCTAACAGTAAAAATATATATATATATATATATATATATACATATACATGTATTCAAAAGAAGGCAATAGTGACCGAATGCAGAGGTCCCATGAAAAATCAGACAATGGCACACACAGAAAACCTGTAGTAACCTGGATGCTGTACAGCATCATCTTATTGCAATTGCTGCATCACAGTGAGGCTTTAGTGGCAATATTGTGTACCCGACAGCTAAAATTTTGATGACCTGCTCTGGTGCAAACTGTAAGGTCCCTTGACCAGTCTAAGCATCTGAAAGGTTGCTTTAACTTCCAGACGCCTACTTAGAGAGTGCCCTGGTTTGCTTATCAGAGTCAGTTTCTGGAATTTTTCTGAGGCAGAAGTCCCGCCGCCAAGACAGAAAGCAGGTGGTGACCTGGCTTCGACAGGGGCTGCATTTTGCTGGCAGCAGCCTGTGTCTTGTTCCAGGGCAGGCGGCACACTTACTGGAGGAGTGGCCATTGCCACCAGGGGAGGGGGAGTTCGCCCCTCACCCCGCCAAACCGGATTCCACTTCGAGGCCGCCATGTTTCACTGAGTGGTCTTCCCACGTGGTGGCAGGCCTTCCCGATGTGAGCAAATGGCCATGGAGGCAGGAAGTGGCTCTTAATTGATCACTTACATGACTCAACTGGTCTCCCAGCAGGCAGCTGATCTGCCTGCTTTCCCGCCGCTGGCAAAATGGCATTGGGCAACACCACCCTCCCGCCCCCCCCCCCCCCCCCCCCAGACACCTTCCTGCGCCATTTTGCCAAATTCCTGCCGCCAAGGCCATTCCCAAAGGGTGATGCAAGGAAAAGTGGCTGATCCTCACTCTATCCACTGTCGGGACTTGAACAAAACGAGCGTGACCTTTGCTGTTAATCGTGCTGTATGGATGGTGATTTTTCATGCACGCCCTGGTGGATGAAACGGCACACTTCAGTCACAACATCCCAGATGAGCCTGAGCCTCAACATGCGCTGCTCCTGCATCACACCTAGGTAGCTGAACCTGTTGTTGACATCTGTTGCTTGGGGTAGTTTGTTGTATGAATCACATGCCTCACTGTCCTTATCGTCTACATCAGGAAAATCACCTATTTGCACTATTCCAATGATACCTAATCTCTACCCCTGCATCATCAGTCCATCTGTTGCTGAAATCCTCATCTATGCCTTTGTTACTGTTCCCTCCAGACATGATTATTTCAATGGCGTCCTGGCCAGCCAGCAACCCATTTACCAGCCTCAATAAACTTCAGCTCACCCAAAATGCTATTGAGCACATCCTATCGCACACAGTGTCCTGCTTATCTATTGCCCCTGTACCTGCTGATCTACACTGGCCCCCAGCCCCCCAATATCTCAAATTTAAAATGATCATCCTTGCATTCAAATCCCTTTGAGGCCTCATCCCGCCAATATTTCTGTAACCTCTCCCAGAGCTACATTCCCCACCCCAAGTACAAGTCCTTATACTCTCCATTCCTCTGGTTTCTTATCCTCACTCCCTTTGCAGGTGAATCTTCAACCTTCTAGCCCTAAACACTGGAATTCCTTCCCGAACCATCCCCATCATCCTCTCCTCCTTAAACCCAGCTATTTGACCAAACGTTTAGTACTCCTCCTGATATCTTTATCTTTGGCTCAGCATGCAATTTTGTTTGATTATGCTCCTATGAGGTGCCTTGAAATGATTCTCTACATTAAAGGCACTATATCAAAGCAAGTTGATCTTGTCCTTATGCTCCTTTACAAAATACCTACAAATGGCTGCTATGCCCCAGAAAACTTTGCTCTGTGCTATTCACTTCCACTAGTGCGGTGGTGATATTTTGAAATCTTGTCCTTCACTTAGCTGACATATGACAGGTGTGACAGAATTTCGCACTCTCATTTTCTGTTTATTCGCTTTCCCTGTTTAATTCTGTACAAATTTCTCTTGAAGTCAATCTTTAACAAGGCCTCAGAATACAAAAAGCTGTTTTTTCCCATTATCACTAATTTCCCCGACTCCACATTTGAACAGAAATCATTAGAGTAAGGCAGTGTTGAATAGCCCATTAGCACTTTCCACCATTAATCATGCATAACCAGTGCACTTCACATCACTATGCATGCTTCTGACGCTAAACTTAGTAAATTTTGGAAAATGTGGCTCCAGTACTAAAATATTACCTTAGCTTTAATAGAATCATTACAATTTGGACAGAGAGTTCTTGCTGAATGTCCTACAGCAAAAATAAATCAAAACTGAAGGAAAAATGCAACTGTATTATGTAATCAGACACAATCATTAAAAGGAAAATCTAGTGTCCCAGAGTTACGCCCATGAAACCAGTGCCACATTCATAACGTTTACAAATTCAACTTCATGATCAAGGATATTCTTGCCTCTCTGCAATGTCAGATCTGTTGATAAATATTTAACACACAACCCATGCATTACCCATCACATATTCAGACCATTTATATATTTTCTAGAAGAGTGCTTTAGGGAAAAATATCACAGATTGTTTACACACTCCATGGATATATCCATTCAATGTTTTCAGCAAAATCATATGTCTTTATTTGCAAGCAGTATCGGAAGAATGCTATATCTAACATTAAATGGATTTCTGCATGTTTAAAATGCAAAAACTGCCATGTTGCTATGGAAGTTACATAATACAACTAATCTAAAATTTAAGCCATAAATATCAATAATAGTCCAAAAACAATTAAAAATTATACTTAAAATGTTGCTGGAATTTGCATAAACTTCAAAATTAAGATAGGGTATTAAACTTCATTTCATGTTCATCACCTCTAAATATCACAGCATTTGATGTTAACACTATTTCATGGCCATGGAAACTATGTGCCACATGCTAATCCTCCATTTGTGGTATTGCTGCAATTTCATGCTGTGTCACTGCCAATGGAATTTTTAAGATTCTTGTGTGGCACACAAGACCTTAGATGAGCAACACTGTTTCATGGCAACACATTTCCAATATCATATTAAAGTAACATAAAAGAAATGTCCCCTGAGCCTAACAGGGAGGAAAGCTGCAAGCAGACATTTTGGCATTTTGAATTAGATATGTTCTTTCAATCCTGCATCTGCAGGAGGTTGACCCCGAAATTTTAGTCAGCGTTTTACACGGAAGGCTCCAAGTAACAAGTATGCACATCTGCAGACTGTTCCCAAGGATACATACAGAGACAAACATCAACTACTGTTGGAAGGCCATCAACTCTGTAAAAGACACTATATGGTCTGCCCAAAACTTGCTGGTCGTTCAGTGCATAGAGCTGTCTATTACCGAGTGCTGCAGACTCCAAGATTTAGGACTACTTGTTGAGGGACGCACTGAAGCTTGGTACAGCCATCGCAAATGCCCAATGGGGAAAGGCCACAGTTTAGGGTACTCCCAAAGTACACTGAAGGGCTGGAACAAGTGAAAAAACTCTTGGGCTGTATGTACTGGAGAATGTTCGAAATATTGTAAATGTAGATGCAAACTGCATTGTAAGTGGAGTGAGGCAGCCTAGAGTCCCATGTTGCATGTGAATTGTACTGTAATGTCCCTATGCAAACTTAATAGATAAAGTATATTTTTTGGAAAAAAATTCCCTGGTGTATTAAAGCTTATTTAAAAAGAGGCTTTATTTGCATATTAAACATTTATTTTAGTGAACAATAACTGCTTATATTTATATAGCACCTTTAACATAATAAAACATCCCAAGGTACTTGACAGGAACATCATAAAATAAAGTCGGTCACCGAGCCACGAGAAGATCTTAGGGCAGATAACCAAAAGCTTGGTTAAAGAGGTAAGTTTTAAGGAGTGTCTTAAAGGAGGTGAACAAGGTGGAGAGGTGGGTGGTGTCGGGAGGATATTCCAGAGCTTGGGGCTGAGGCAACTAAAGGTGTGGCCACCAGTGGTGCAGCGATTAAAATCAGGGATGCACAAGAGGCCAGAATTAGATGAGCACAGATATCTTGGAGGGTTGTGGAGCTTAAGGAAATTACAGAGATAGGGAGGGGTGAGGTCATAGAAGGATTTGAAACCAAGGATGAGAATTTTAAAATCATGACGTTGCTTGACTGGGAGCTAATGTAGCTCAGCAAGCACAGGGGTGATAGGGGAATGGGACTTGGTCTGTGACACGGGCAGCAGAGTTTTGGATGACCTCAAATTTAGAGAGAGTAGAATGTGGGAGACCAGTCAGGAGTGTGTTGGAATAGTCAAATAAGCTGAGATAGGGCAAAGTACAGTGGTGTTACAGAGGTGGAAATGGGTGGTCTTAGTGATGGCGCGCATACGAGGTCGGAAGCTCATCTCGCAGTCAAGTGCGGCACCAAGTTGCAAACAGATTGGCTTAATCTCAGACTGTTGGCAGGGAGAGGGATGGAGTTGGTAGTGGGAACCGAAAAAAAAATGACTTGAGTTTTTCCAATTTTTAATTGGAGGAAATGTCTGCTCATCCAGTACTGGATGTTGGATAAGCAGTCTGATAATTTAGCAACAGTGGAGGAGTCGAGAGACACAGTGGTGAGGTAGAGCTGGGTTTCGCCAGCATAAATGTGAAAACTAATGCAGTGCTTTTGGATGATGTCGCCGAGGGGCAGCATGTAGACGTGAAATAGGACGGGGCCAAAGATATATCCTTGTGAGACGCCAGAGGAGCAGGAAGAGAAGTCATTGCAAATGATTCTCCGTCTGTGATCAGATAGATAAGAATGGAACCAGGAGAGAGCAAACCCACACTGCTGGACCACAGTGGAAGCGCGTTGGAGGAGGATGTTGTGGTCAACCGTGTCAAAGGCTGCAGACAGGTCAAGAAGGACGAGGAAGGAAAGTTTACCTTTGCCACAGTCACATAGCATGTTGTTTGTGACTTTGATAAGAGCTGTTTTGGTACTGGGACAGGGGTGAAAACCTGATTACAGGATTTCAAACATGGACTTCCAGGAAAGATGGAAATAGATTTGGAAGGCGACAACAAGTTCAAGGACTTTGGAGAGAAAAGGGAGGTTGGAGATGGGGCTATAGATTGCAAGGGCGGTTGGGTCAAGGATTGGATTTTCTGAGGAGAGGAGTGATGATGGCAGATTTAAAGGCGGGCCAACAACTGAAGAGAGAACATTTTACAATATCAGAAAAAATGGGGACCAGGAGGGGAAGTATCAAACAAACAAAGAACAGTACAGCACAGGAACAGGCCATTTGGCCCTCCAAGCCTGCGCCGATCTTGATGCCTGCCTAAACTAACACCTTCTGCACTTCCGGGGCCCATATCCCTCTATTCCCATCCTATTCATATATTTGTCAAGATGTCTCTTAAACGTCGCTATCGTATCTGCTTCCACCACCTCCCCTGGCAGCAAGTTCCAGGCACTCACCACCCTCCGTGTAATGAACTTGCCTCGCACATCCCCTCTAAACTTTGCCCCTCGCACCTTAAACCCATGTCCCCTAGTAACTGACTCTTCCACCCTGGGAAAAAGCTTCTGACTATCCACTCTGTCCATGCCGCTCATAACTTTGTAAACCTCTATCATG
The DNA here is from genome assembly GCF_036365525.1 of Heterodontus francisci. Taxonomy (NCBI): domain Eukaryota; kingdom Metazoa; phylum Chordata; class Chondrichthyes; order Heterodontiformes; family Heterodontidae; genus Heterodontus; species Heterodontus francisci. The sequence continues at coordinate 30,241,968 of NC_090376.1, read as the reverse complement.
TCGGCCCTCCACCTCCATCGTTCCAGTGAAAACAATCTGAGTTTTTCCAACCTCTCCTCATAGCTAATGCCCTCCAGACCAGGCAACATCCTGGTAAACCTCTTCTGTACCCTCTCCAAAGCCTCCACGTCCTTCTGGTAGTGTGGCGACCAGAATTGCACGCAATATTCTAAGTGTGGCCTAACTAAGGTTCTGTACAGCTGCAACATGACTTGCCAATTTATATACTCTACGCCCCGACCGATGAAGGCAAGCATGCCGTATGCCTTCTTGACTACCTTATCCACCTGCGTTGCCACTTTCAGTGACCTGTGGACCTGTACGCCCAGATCTCTCTGCCTGTCAATACTCCTAAGGGTTCTGCCATTTACTGTATACCTCCCACCTGCATTAGACCTTCCAAAATGCATTACCTCACATTTGTCCGGATTAAACTCCATCTGCCAATTCTCCGCCCAAGTCTCCAACCGATCTATATCCTGCTGTATCCTCTGACAATCCTCATCATTATCCGCAACTCCACCAACCTTTGTGTCGTCCGCAAACTTACTAATCAAACCAGCTACATTTTCCTCCAAATCATTTATATATACTACAAAGAGCAAAGGTCCCAGCACTGATCCCTGCGGAATACCACTAGTCACATCCCTCCATTCAGAAAAACACCCATCCACTGATACCCTCTGTCTTCTATGACTGAGCCAGTTCTGTATCCATCTTGCCAGCTCACCTCTGATCCCGTGTGACTTCACCTTTTGTACCAGTCTGCCATGAGGGACCTTGTCAAAGGCTTTACTAAAGTCCATATAGATAACATCCACTGCCCTTCCTTCATCAATCATCTTCGTCACTTCCTCAAAAAACTCAATCAAGTTAGTGAGACACGACCTCCCCTTCACAAAACCATGCTGTCTCTCGCTAATAAGTTCGTTTGTTTCCAAATGGGAGTAAATCCTGTCCCGAAGAATCCTCTCTAATAATTTCCCTACCACTGACGCAAGGCTCATCAGCCTATAATTTCCTGGATTATCCTTGCCACCCTTCTTAAACAAAGGCACAACATTGGCTATTCTCCAGTCCTCTGGGACCTCACCTGTAGCCAATGAGGATGGAAAGATTTCTGTCTTTCAAAAAAAATATCGTTATACACAAGCTTTCAAAAGTGTTTTTTCCAAAAACAATGGACCCGAAATATTGGTACCTCTGCTCCACCCTCAGAAGTGCGACAGAACAGGGCTTCTGACTATCTACAGAAAAGGCCATGGAACCCTTTTCAAATTGCGGGTAGGAGTAATTTAAATATTTGGAGATGCCCATCCAACCCACAAGCTGGTAAATGGAGGCAGCCTCTTGTGTCTCCAGTGGTAGAGTTGGGCAAGCAGGTAAATTCAATTGTTTTCTCATCCTCTCTTGAGCTGGCCTGTAAAGATAATGGTTCCACCCTGTCACACTACCCCACTCCAATTTTTGGCTTATTAATGTTGTAATTCAGAATAGTCAAATTACACTTTACAAGATAATCACTGCTTGATTTTTTTAAAAATCTTTTTTATATTGCCAAGTCATCATTCACAGTTTTTAAAAAATTACAGTGCAATATATTAGTGTGCACTGACTTTATGAATATGCATGATTTGAAGTAGATACTATGCAGATGCTATTTACAGTGCCAGTTAGAATAATGACAAATAAAAGTACCTATTTTATGTACTCAATATGACAAAAAATACAAGCAGTGACAATCTGCTGAAAAAAACCAATGAGTTCCACTGAAAGTCGAGAGGATTCTCTAACCTGTCGACAGAGGCAAACTTAATCATTTCAAAACATTTAACCTGTCTTTTATCAGATAGCAAACTTAGAAGAAACTATTATGTAAGGATGCATTTAAACTGTAACTATAACATTAGTGCTAATACTTTCCACTGACCCTACAGTTACAGCATAAATGCAGCTGAATCCAGTATTATGGTCTGACCCGACACCAGAATGAAAAGAAATGACAAGAGTAGAGGAGTCCTGCGCTGCTTCATTTCAGTGTCAGTTTGGAATTGCTCACCCAATTTACAAGACACTTACATTAACATTTAACTTGCATTATGAATTCACTGTAACATCTTTGATGGCAAAATTATTCACTGACCTTGGAGTACTGAATACAACCCTCTATCTCCCCCTCCAACCCTCCCCCACAAGCAACCTCAGAACACTGAAACCTCAATATCTGCAATCAACAGAATCACATGCCAATATTTAACAATGCAACTTCAGTTTCTTGCAATTCCCTAGAAAGTTATCCTTAAGATCAGAAACAACGTATAAGCTTTGAATGTATTTGACGCAACAATCTTAATTCACTTATGAAGCATGAAAAATTCAAAACTTACACCAGTCATCACCAAAACAAGCTTTCTTATTTCATGCCAAACCTTAAACAATGCAAGAACAGAAGAAAAATCAGGAATGAGCACAGACCACTTGGCCCATGAAATCTCATGCGTGTCTAAGTGCTTAACCAATTTAAATCCAGCAAGTTGTTTGTGCAGTCCCCATATTTTAGTGACGTCAGCATGCTAGCTGCTACTAACCATCTTTCTAAGTAAAGATACATTTAAGCAGCGTAGCATGTTAAAAAAAACATTTTTGCTACCACTGGGAGCAGTGGGGGTAATTTTTCAACTCAGTGCTCCTGGCAGGGAGCCTCACTTACTGGGAGCACATTTTGGAGGTACCAAGCATGATTTTCTGATCATTTAATTTTATGGTTGGATAATTATCCATAGCAGCGCAAAGTCAGAAAATTATTTTCAGTAGTGCAGTTGAAGGACTAACACACAAAACCAAAGAGAGGTTGGTCATTGGTTCACGCTTCCAATTCTTCCTGTTGCTAATTTCCTGATATTAGGTGTCTCACTCACCAAGTGCTGAGGGAAAGCCAGGTACTACTCGGTCAGTTGGGGAAGGGGTATGAGTTAAAAGTCAGAGAGAATATTACTCCTGAGCCACGCTCGACACTTTGTAACAGCTGGTATACAGCAGTAGAGACAAATGTGAACGAGCAGGTGCAGGCCTTGCAGGATAGCCCAGGATACAAGGAATGGGAATAAAAATAGAGGAAGTTATACTCTTGAATAAAAGAAACAAAGAGAAACATTTTAAACTTCTGCTTTTTATTTTAATTTTATATCAAACAAAAATAGTCACAGAGCAGAATTTAACACACTGAACCAAAAAAATTAAAACTATCAGCATCTGTAAGCACACAAGCACAGTTCTTTACCGAGCAAAGTGTGTGAAATTAAAAACTCAAGTAGCATGGAGCAAGAAAAGGCCATTTGAGCTATCAAGTCAACTTCTCCAAAGGCCAGGCACTATTCACCTTATCATGGAGTCCAGCCTATTGAATCTTCTGTAGGGAAAGTTCTGTTTTAACACTCTCTCCGATCCTTAAAGATAATTAAGCAAAACTACAGAACATACATTTCTTACATGTGATAGTAGAAAACTGCTGGCCCCAGCTATTTTATCATATTTAGTACTAAACAAACCATATGTGGTGGTATTAATAGATTTCTGCTGCTGTTTGCATGATAGTATTGGGTAATCCACTCTACCAGGCTACCAGCCTGCCAGTGAAAACAAAGGTTTAGGCCCATTGTATTTTACTTTCCTTGAAAATTAGACGGGCATATATGGGATTTTTTTAAAAATAGAAGTGAAATAGTTTATATTTAAAAGCTATACACACCAAAGGGACACAGCAATCTGAGCGATGGATATATATTATGTATCCCAAAGCTAAATTATTTTAAGTACCAAAAGGGAGAATTACTTGCTTATTTTGCCAGGATTTGTTGCAGCCATTCCTCCAAGACAAAGTTAAAAATAACATAACGACGCTGGCAAAGCCGCGACATAGGAAATACTTGGCAGAAATTAAAAGACATCCTGCTATTTGGACAACTTATTACCTGAATGTTGGAAGCATAGAATGATACACAGAAGGAGGCCATTCAGCCCATTGTGCTCTTGGAAACAGCTATCCACTTAATCCCACTCCCCTGCTCTTTCCCCCACAGCCCTGCAGATTTTCCCCCTTCAAGTACATGTCCAATTCCCTTAGAAAGTTGATAGTGAATTTACTTCCATCACCCCTTCAGGCATTCCATTCCATATCATAACTTGCTGCATTAAAAAAGTCCTCATGTTGCCTCTGGATCTTTTGGCAATTACCTTAAATCTGTGTCCTTTGGCTACTGAATTGTCTTCCACTGAAAACAATTTCTCCTTATGTACTCTACCAAAACCTTTCATTATGTTAAACACCCCTATTAAATCTCCCCTGCTCTAAGAACCTCAGTTTCTCTGGACTTTCTATGTAACTGAAGTTTTTCATCTCCAGTACCAGTACATCTCCTTTGCACCATATACATACTCCCTGTGTACAACAGCTAGCTAACCTTGTGGCAGATACAGCCACCCCTATCAGCAGCAGCACGAGGCAAATTGCACCTGGCTGCCCGAGAAGGCTGCTAGATTAAAGCAATTACCTACCCAGAAGTAATCCCTTGGACTGTGCCATTTTGTCAAATATACCAAGTTAAACAACATATCAAGAGACCCAGAATCTTTTTCCATACCTATGAAAGGGGACAAGATCTTAAAAACCTATAAGTAATTCATCCAATTGCTTAAAGGGAAAGAGCAGGGGAGTGAGATTAATTAGAGAGCTCTCTCAAAGAGCTGGCAGTGGCATGACGGGCCAAATGGCCTCTTTCTATTCTGTATCATTCTATGATTCTAATTATACAGGTAATACATTGCCTAAATAGCAGGATGTCTTAAAAGGTAGGGAGGCTTCTACAGTGGATAGCTGAAGCACATCCATCATGATACGCTGTCAGGGAGCCCTCCAGCATTCCATCCAATCAGTGAGAAAGTTCACAGTTTGTTAAGTCACCTTCCACTGCTACGAGCTGGGCAGCATATAAGGAACCGGCACAGTACAGGCTTCAACAACAACTTGCAGTTATATAAAGCGTTTAACACAGGAGAACATCTCGAGGCACTACACAGAAGCATACTCAGACAAAAATGATACAGAGCCAAAGGAGGAGACATTTGGCACATGACAAGGAGCTGGGTTTTAAGGAGGGTCATAAAGGAAGAGAGGTGGAGATTGAGAACTCCCTCAATCAAAGTCACAAATTACATCCTCTGCGATTTTGACCATGATGCACTATCCTTCCTCCTCCTCAATTTCTCTGTCGCCTTTACCAATACTTCTCATCCACTGTCCAGCAGAGTGGGATATCCCTCATTTGGTTCCTCTCTTACCTACCTATATATAGGCTTCATAAAGCAAAGACCACTATGGATACAATTTTTATCCTTATCCCCTCTCTTACACGGATTTGAGAACAGGCAGAGTGCAACAACTGGTAACACTATGCGTGCAGAAGGCAGAATAAGACAAGTTTTACGATGGCAGATTGCTCCCAGAGGAATCAAATACAACTTTGAGCAAGGTTTCCTGTGGACGCAAGGATGTTATGATAGGTCCAAAGGTGTGCTAGTATCATTTGGCCAGATTATTTCCACAATCACATTGCAGGTGAAGTGCAGAACACAAGTACAAAATTTAAAAAGCATCAAGCAAAACTAATCATTAAAAATAAATTCTTCCAATTGTTTATCAGATATGTGGGATAGATTCCAAAAGCAAGTAATGTTATGCTAATTCATTTCTTTAAAAAGCACCTGGATAAGATGGGATCAAAGGTTGTGATGGAAGTATAAATTTAGACACATATCAAACAATCTCTAGAACGTTATTGTTCCAAGCCTGCTGGATGAGTCACCCTCCACTGCTAAGAGTTCATCCTTTCCAGTCGGAGATGACCATGACATCAACTAGAATTCACAGAGTTAAGTTTCAGGTGCAATGTGTTCAAAGATGACTAATCAGTCCAATTTGAGTACAAAAAGATCTGTTGCATGTTGGACACACATGCATTGTTGGTGCGTAAGAAGTGCTTGCGGCTCTGGATTTGCAAAGCTCAAGTTTCCTGTTGGCCAGTGTGGCTCTGTTATGTTCATAGGAGATGTTGCCTTTGCTGATGAAACTGCGCCACTGTACAAAAGTGCTTCCATTATATATATATTTTTTGAGACTTGTGTTAAAACTGAAAAGATTCCATGGATTTTTTTTTGCCAAGTTCACCGACAGGATAAGATGTTGTTTGAAAGCCACCTGTGCTGGAGTCCACCTGTGGTTTGGGCTCAGAAAACAGCAGAACCCTTGGTGACCTGGAAAAAAAATGGTTACAGAGAAGCTACATGTCAAGGTTTATGGAGGTCAGGAGGTCGACTCATTGTTTGAACATTGTTTTTTAGTTCTAGTTGTTGTGTTGAGAACTGTTTGCAGACAGTTAATGTTTTCCTGCCGAGGAGAAAAGAAGTCACCTGGCTCACCTCCTTCTCGACCTTTCTGAAGAAATCCAGCCAAGATCCAGTGTGGGAAAAATTTCCTAGTGCTGTATAGCTCCTGAGGAGCTGGAAAAAAATCCTGCGATTCAAATGTGCACTGGTAAAAAAAAACCTTGATGCCACATTTCTCCTAGAAAGCTGACTAGAACAATTCTCGAAATCTCCAGAACAGACGGCTTCTGAAACGAACCCAGTGACCCGTCTCAGTGTACCCGGATGCCAGACCAAAAAAGGGATGACTGACTTCCTTCCATTTCTTCTTCCTTTTTTGTTCAAGAATTAGCAAATATTTGGCCAAAGTAGTTTTATTTTATCTTCTTTTGTAACAGACCTCTGCAGAGTGAATTTCTGTATTTTTTTCCAGTGTGTGTGTGAGTGTAGTTGGAGAACTTTTAAAAAGGGAACTTTCACATTTTAAATGGTGTGTTAATGCTTTGTTTTGTTACTGGTTAAGTCTTGTTTTATAATAAACCAATAATTTTGTTGTTTATTAAAGAAACCTCGTTGGTGTGTTTCATTCTGGGATATAGAATCGATGATTGGCTGTATCGGTAACCAGGGTAAACGTTGAAACAGCTGTTGTGACCTGTGGAGAAATGGAACTAGAAAACAGTGCATTCCTCCTGCCACAGTCATAACACTACATACAGCAATTCTGTGCGAGATTCTCCCATGTCACAGGGGTTATGTTGAAACTCTTCAGTGAGACCTTCAGGGTGTCCTTGAAGAACTTTTTCTGACCTCCACGTGACTGTATCCAATCAATTAGTTTGCAACAGAGGGGAGACTCAAGGGGTACAGAGTAAACATGTTCCCACAAAGAAAAGGAGTGAGGTGTCCAATTCTGGAGCCCCACGAATGTCAAGGAATAAGGCAGAAAAGGAAAGTTTATGTCCGACACCGAGAACTCAATACTACAGAAAGCCGAGAGGAGAACAGAAAGTGGAGGAGCGAAATCAAAAAGGATATTAAGAAAGCTAAGAGAGAGCATGAAAGAATATTGGCAAGCAAAATCAAGGTAAACCCAAAAATGGTTTATCAATACATTAAGAGTAAAAGGATAACTAAGGAGAGAGTAGGGCCCTTAAAAGACCAAAAAGGAAACCTATGTGTAGGGGCGGAAGATGTTGGCATTGTTCTTTATGAATACTTTGTGTCTGTCTTCACAAAAGCTGGGGACGATGCAGATATTGGAGTTAAGGAAGAGGGTGTGAAGTATTAGATGTGATAAACATAGGGAGAGAGGAAGTATTCGTGGGATTAGCATCCTTGAAAGTCCTAGTGCTTCCAGATAGTGGGCCCCAGATGGTCTAGGGCGTTGCAGGTCTCTGAAGGTTACCCAGTCATCCTCCATGCTGAGACACAAATTTAAGACCATCTGACTGGCAGTTCAAATCTTCTAGGAAGTTTTGCCTCACACTATCCATTTTGAGTCTCTTATTGACTCTTTTCCCCTGGGGACGTCTCTTTGGCTGAATACGGATGTTGAGCTTTGAGACAATCAGTCTAATCAATCCAACAACTGCTCCACTCATGGCTTTGGTCACTCTGACATTCGGTTTGTCCTTCTTTCTGACAATAATGTAGTCAATTAATGCCATGCTCGCTCACCAATTGGAGCAAGGGCACATCCAGGATGTCTTGCGTCGGTTTGGCAGCCAGAATGGAGTGTTAGTAATGGGGGGGGGGGGGGTGTCATGTTCTGCACACGTCTTCAGCAGAAAGTGACCACTGCTGCTGCTATTACCAACTCCATTTCTCCTTATAACTCCCTCCCAGGTCCGATGGTCTGCGGTATCTCCGGTCTTGAAATCACCGAGGATGATGAGTTTCTCTGATCTTGGCACTGCAGCAATCAAAGATTCTCGCTCTTCATAAAATTTATCTTCCATTTCTTCAGGATTTGTCATCGTGGGTGCATAAGCATTGACAATGGTAGTATGATTTTTCCATGAGGGTAAGTCACAATGTCATGAATCAATCGTCTGTGCCTTTGGGAGGCTGGCAAGTTTTAGGACTAGGTTGGACTTGATGGCAAACCCTACTGCTGCTTCATAATACTCTTCGCTACTGCAACCACTCCAAAAGAAGGTGCATCCAGCTTCAGCTTCTGTAATTTGCCCTTCATCAGCTTAATGCTGCTATATGGATATTGTATCTGGCAAGTTCTCTCCCAAACGGGGACGTTTGTCTCTCTGGTCTTTCTGCTCTGGCATAGGCCAAGAGCATTCACAGATTGCACATACCAATGGTAAGCAGTGCTAACCTTTGTCTTCTTTACACTTGCTGTTCGAGTGCTGTAGTGGGGTCCCCGTAAGTTGCAGTAAACTGTCCAAGATAGGGGAAGCAGACAATGTTTAGGGCACCTTTTCTAGCCCCTTCTGTATGCTATGGAGGTGAGCAGTACGATACTGAAGAGGACTGCTCAGTTGCTCAGGGAGCTGCCGAAGTCTACCACCACTTCAATCCAGTGAAAGACGACCCTATGGCCTAAGCTGCCTGCGTACAGAGTTGCTGCTACAGCTTCCAGTGTATCCTCAACTGCTGCTTTGTCACTCCTCCAACGCCACAAGATTTGAAGGCTGTATGATGAACTAACTGGTGGGTGATGCTGTAACTTGCGCATGAAATAGATTATAGAGAGGGACAATTGCACTGCGTCAACCTCACCTCACTTGCCCAAGCACATCTGAATCCAGTAGCAAGACAAAGTTGAGACGGCTGGAGATGATTCTGGATGCATTGGATGACCAGAGCACAAAGGGATCAACATTATAGAAGGAATAAACAGGTTGCATGGAGGAAAGAACACTGGAACTGGGCTTTTGCCTTGGTTCCCTCTGTTGCATGAACTAGAGAATAGGCATAAAGCAACAGCCAGTTGAGGTCATGGGATGGTTGCTGGAATGAGGTGATTTTAACCTAAACCATACAGCAGGAAATTGATTTTATACCTCACCTGATTTTACTTTCCATTAAAGTCAGTGAATAGTAAAATTGGACAAGGTTTAAACCAGTCAGCCGATCTGATCCAGTAACTTTTACCACTGGGCTGGCTAAGTTAAAATTACCCCAAAAGATAGACTAACTTTACTCTCGTAGAAACCATGGGAATATCATCTATGGAATATAGCAGGGCAAGGCAAAATAATGCCAATTCCAAAGAGTTCTACCTTCTTGGAAGCTTCATTTATTCATCTTCCTCAAGCAATTCAGAAAATGGGATAGAATTCATGAAAGTGCAAACTATGCAATGTCTGTTGGAAGCAGCAAGCTTCATTGAGCCAAATATCGTTTTCTTATTCCCTGCTGTACAATTCCATGTACTGACAGCTGCTCAGGAGGTAGGGAAAAGTAGAGAACTGGGCCTGACTTTTTAAAAGAGTTATGTTTCCCCAGGATTACAAGCAGAAGATATTTTACTTTACTCCAACTATATTGCTGGCAGCAACTGCTCCATTTATTTTTTGAATGTGGCATTGTGGGGACAAGCGGGAATTTGTTTTTGCTTTGTAGAGCAAAGTACAGACAATATGCTATTCTTAAACCTGGCATGACTCCCTCCCCAACCCTACCCCTGACTCCACAGTTTGTGGCACTTAGCCTAATAGCGGCTTATCATTGGAACAGTATGTCACAAAGCAATCTGCTTTCTGAGTATGGGATTCAACTCAGTAAAGTTGCAACACCTGCAACTTCCATGCTGACCGGTTGTTCCAGCAAATGTGGCAAAAGGGCGAAAAACATTAAATGAACACACAGAAGAATTACTGCAAGTATACAAAAGATTGCAAACAAAAAGGGAGAAAAAAAGACACAGGAAATCCATGAGGACAAAGGAAACAGACTGAAAAGCCAGGCCTTTGGTTCCTAATGTCTGAACCAATCTTATGATACTAAATGTGAACTGAGTTTTATTTTACCACAAGTCACAAGCAATAACACTGGTGGAAACCATTACTGGAAAATTGGCCTGCTTTAAAACTGATCATTTTCAATGATATAAATTGTGAATGTTCCCCTGAATGACTTCCTGTCCCACTTAAGTGTACAGTCTTGCTGTGTAAACAATTTTACAAGCACAGTTCTATCATGGATTTTCATATCAGCTATTAAAACTTTTATCTATAATGCCTGAACTTTGGTAGTCACAAACATCGTTTGCATAATTTTCTAAGTTATTTTACTGAATCAGTTTATCTTGCCCATCTAAATTAGTTTCCAACCACAAAAAATTGTGCCCTGCACAAATAATATCATGAATGTTTAAAGAAAACATGGTCACTTCTGACTCAAGAAAAGCAACAATTTGGTCCACAATGAAATCATTTTCAGCACCTCTGACGCTACCTCAGCAGTACCCAGGTGACTTAATAATACACCATAATTGGTATATATGATTATTCTGCAGCTGGAAGAAACCTTGTGACCTAACAATATCCACCACACAATGATGCATAGCTTAAGGTCAGACATAATTGCTATTATGCCACCTCAAGCTTGCAACCCTCAAGTTGGTTAAATAATATTAATAATGAAACAAATGAAAGTACTCAGTATGAGTAATGTAAATTAACCAGGAATTTGTGATTTGCAATTGCATTTGAATTAGAATTGCAAATATTTTGCCTTTTGCCTTTTAACCCCTTCCAGCTTTCTTCTCAAACTCTTCCTTTCCCAATTTCATGGGCAGCACCTCCAGTGCTTGCCTATAAAGGCCATTCTTCACATTAGCATTCCAGCACTTCTTGTGCCTGCTCTTCTTCCATGACAGCATCACAGCCTAACAGAATCAAATAATCACCTGACGATCACAGAAGTAGGAGTCACAACGCAGGATTTGGGAAGAGAATACTGGCAATTGCTTCTGGCTTGGCCTAGAAATACAGGGATAACTGTAGCATCCCAAGTGAGATCATTAACTCAGCATTGACCTAGGATATTCCTGATACGTATGGCTGAGCATCACAGCAGAAAGGGATTTATCTGTTGAGCCACTGGATTAACACTTTGCACGCATTTTAAACTTGAAATGCTAAACGAATTTGAAAATCACAGGCTGCAGGCAAAGACCCAACAAATTTTAATTTTCAGCCTTCTTGTATACTCTCATACCATTGAATTGAGAGAGGTTGCTTGGAGCAAGTGAAGGTGAAGTCAAAAAGCAGGGGAAAAATTCAAATTATTACTTAGAGGAATTAATACTTTCCAATGATACTATAACACTGATCCAGGAAATAAATCTTTTGAAAAGGTGTTAAAAGAGGTGGCTAGTGAGATAGTTTTAATTTTCCAAAATTCCCTAGATTCGGGGAAGTTTCAGCTAAACTGGAAAATAGCAAATGTAACTCTTTTATTCACAAAGGGAGGGAGACAGAAAGCAGGAAACTACAGGCTAGTTAGCTTAACATCTGTCTTAGGAAAAACGTTAGAAGCTATTATTAAAGACATTATCACAGGGCATTTAGAAAAATTCAAGGTAACCAGGCAGAGTCAATATGGTTTTGTGAAAGGGAAATCATGTTTAACCAATTTATTGGAGTTCCTTGAGGGAGTTACATGTGCTGTGGATAAAGGGGAACCGGTGGATGTATTGTACTTAGATTTCCAGAAGGCATTTGATAAGGTGCCACATCAAAGATTATTGCAGAAAATAAAAGCTCATAGTGTAGGGGGTAACATATTGGCATGAATAGAAGATTGGCTAGCTAACAGGAAACAAAGAGCAGGCATAAATGGGTCATTTTCTGGTTGGCAAGATGTAACGAGTGGTGTGCCACCGGGATCTGTGCTGGGGCCTCAACTTTTTACGATTTATATAAATGACTTAGATGAAGGGACTGAAGGTATGATTGCTAAATTTGCTGATAACACAGAGATAGGTAAGAAAGTAACTTGTGAAGAGGACATAAGGGATATAGAGAGGTTAAGTGAGTGGGCAAAGACCTGGCAAATGAAGTATAATGTGGGAAAGTGTGAAATTGTCCACTTTGGCAGAAGAATAAAAAAGCTTATTATCTAAATGGTGAGGGACTGCAGAGCTCTGAGATGCAGAGGGATCTGGGAGTCCTAGTGCATGAATCGCAAAAGGTTAGTATGCAGGTACAGCACATAATTAGGAAAGTTAATAGAATGTTATCATTTATCGTGAGGGGAATTGAATACAAAAAGAAGGGAGGTTATGCTTCAGCTATACAGGGCATTGGTGCGACCACATCTGGAGTACTGTGTACAGTACTGGTCTCCTTATTTAAGGAAGGATGTAAATGCGCTGGAGGCAGCACAGAGAAGGTTTACTAGACTAATACCTGGAATGGGCGGGCTGTCTTACAAGGAAAGATTGGACAGGCTAGGCTTATATCCACTGGAATTTAGAAGAATAAGACTTGATTGAAACATAGAAGATCCTGAGGGGTCTTGACAGGGTGGATGTGGAAAGGATTCTCCTTGTGGGAGAATCTAGAACTAGGGGTCACTGTTTAAAAATAAGGGGTCGCCCATTTAAGACAGAGGTGAGGAGAAATTTTTCGTATGAAAAGTGATGCTGACCCCCTTAGTGGCTCACTAGCTAAACACAAGGGGTGGAACACAGCAATGAGGATATGGATGCTTCTCCTCTTCCAGCATCCAGTAATATTATTCCCATGATCCAGTAGTACAAGCACCCATCTATGCCAAGATGGCAAAATATATTTTAAAAAGATTCAGCCCGAAAACATTCAGAAAAGCCCCTTCAACTGTCCAGATAGATACCAATGATCTGACTATTTGCAGGTGAGTTTCTCTTTAAATACCACTGGCAACGTCTGCTTCCCACTTGTACCACCTAGTAGTATTAGCCAGGTCCAGCACTGAGGACTGATCACACCCGAGTGGCATCGGGTCCTAAAGATGACACAATCAGGCTCCTGTCTGTTTCAGGCAGCCACTCTGGCCACCTATGTGTAGGCCTTGGCGGAAATGGCAGCTAGCAAATTGGCAGCAGGAATGGGGCCCTATGTTCTGCACTCCAATTTCCATAATTCTACCACTCCATTCCCATCTGTAAGCAGGAATGAAAACTGGCCCCCCCATGATATTTAAAGGAGTTTTCAGAATTGTCCAAATAATTGATTTGCGTTAACAAAAAAGTAAGCACTGTAAAATTATTCAAAGTCATTTAACCATGGGCTCATTCAAAAAAAAATGAACACTGCATTCTTTTCTGCTTTCCATTTAAGATATTTTTTTCCAGTACTGGAATTGAAGGTTGACTGCTTCAAGGCAACCCAGAACCAATAATACAAAAACAAAATACTGCGGATGCTCGAAATCTGAAATGCTGGAAGTGCTCAGCAGATGTGTGGAGAGAGAAACAGAGTTAACATTTCAGGTCGATGACCTTTCATCAGATTGTGATGTGAACCTTTCTGATGAAAGGTCATCAACCTGAAATGTTAACTCTGTTTCTCTCTCCACAGATCCTGCTGTGTATTTCTAGCACTTTCTGCTTTTCTTCCAGAACTAATAATGCTGGACCCTCCCTCACGCCTGTCAAAGTTTATTAATAAATGGGTGCTGATAGGCGCAAAGCCGTTCCTCTGGCGGAATCCGGCCCATACAGCAGACTGCTCTCCTAATCTAGCAATCTTGCTCAGAAACCCAAAGATAAGGAGGGAAAACAACAATAGCATGATTAGAAGTGACTGAGGATGGAGGTTTAGGCAATTAATGTGAACACAAGAGCCCTCTCTATGGCATTCAACCTCAGCCTTACCTATGCCGAAAAACTATTGATAATATTACCATTGGAAAATACAAAAGACAAAATTTCAATTAGCAACACAGTCTTTCCCAACTTTAGTAAGCAAATGTATACCAAAAATTATAGTCAAAGAAGCAATTTGTTCTTGCTTCAATCAAATTTTATATTAAAGTCAAGTCTGCTGATATTCTTTTAAGGTAGGTTAAAATTGGGAAGGTTGGACAAAAAGTTTCAAATAGGAGATATTTTTGAAATCTAGATTTTTCACCCTCTGATATCTTTAATTGTAAATATGTTGAATTACAGTCTGAATAGCATTCAGTAACCAACGTAATTGAAGATCCTGTGCTAGATTTTGTAGTTAGTGGATATTTGCCAGCTGATCAAGCAAGGTCTTCTCTGCGATAATACAATCTACCAGGCAAAATTATTTCTTCTTTGGCATATACATCAAAAGTGATGGATTACTATCAGTGTGGGCAGAATGGGGTAATCTTAATATCACATTTCAATTAGCAACACGTTCCAATGGTAATATCAACAGTTTTTCTGCGTAGGTAAGGTTGACTTTTTCTTTGTAAAGGTCATTCACAATAAGGATGGAATCCCTTCCTCAACAGACTGAGATGCCAACTGTATGGTCGCTTACCATCAGATGCTGGGGGTGGGAGTTAAACAAAATATTTATCTTAAATCTATCCCACAACTTCATCATTAAACCAGATGATTTCACACTTTCGTTTTTCACCAGCATGTTCCTTGTTCATGCTACAACAGCTAGGGTGCACATGCAAAAAAAAATTGGAAAATCATGGAAAATACCCATTGTGAACAGCTTAACTATTTACTGTTGCTTAGCCTTATTGCCTGGTCACTGTAAGATTTAGCCACAAGTAGTCTGATATCCACATTGATCGCTGAGATTTGAATGTAAAACAGTAGTTAGGCGTTGCCGTATAACAGTGAAGGAGCACTTCATAGCCAACCGACCTATTTCTCTCAGAACAATGGCAACCCTGGCAAGACCACACTTACTGTCCCTCTGAAGTTTCACCAAGTTGATGTTCGTGACAATGGTTTTACAACTGGCTTGTGGGACCACTTAAGAGGGCATTAAAGGAGAAATTTTCCTGCATCTGCCCCAGTCACATTGTATTGCAGGAGTATAGCAAATGTCAGAAAACTGGGCAGGTTGGAGTGGAGATCTGTAAAGAAACATCAGGTGGATTCCTTTAAAACCACAGAGTTTGACCTCCAGATTTTCTAATACTCACGGTGCCCACATGATTCAGTGCCAGGCAAATCTCTCCAACAGTTAGCTAGTATGGAACTGTAGTCACATGTAAGCCAGATCAGGTAGAGGCTGCAGGTTCTTTTTTCTGACAGGCAGCTGTCACTGTCATTTTCTTTTGTGCCAACCCACAGATTTATCAAATTCAGTTTCTCAACTTGCCACAGTGACTTCTGGGTTGCTAGTCCAGTATCAGAACGATTGCACTTTTTAAAAATTTGTTCACGAATCGAGGGCAAGGCCAGCATCTATTGCCCATCCCTAATTGGCCTTGAAAAGGTGGTGGTGGTGAGCCACCTTCTTGAACTGTTGCAGTCTGTGTGGGATAGATACATTCACAATGTCGTTTGGTAGGGAGTTCCAGGATTTTGACCCAGTGACAATGAAGGCACGGCCATATATTTCCAAGTGAGGATGGTAAACTTGGAATGTGACTTGGAGGGGAACTTGCAGGTGATGGTGTTCCCATGTATCTGCTGTCCTTGTTCTTCTAAGCAACTCAGGTCACATGTTTGGAAGGTGCTGTCGAAGAAGCCTCAGCTAGTTGCTGCAGTGCATCTAGTAGATGGCACATACTGCAGTCCTGATACACTGGTAATGGTGGAAGTGAATATTTAACGTGGTGGATGGCGTGCCAATCACACAGGCTGCTTTGACGTGAATGGTGTTGACTTTTTGAGTGTTGTTAGAGCTGCACTCATCCAGACAAGTAGACAGTATACCACACACTCCTGAATTGGCCTTGTAGATAGTTGAAAGGCTTTGGGGAGTCAGGAGATGAGTTACCATCGCAGAATACCCAGCCTCTGACCTGCTCTTGTAGCCACAGTATTTACCTGGCTGATCCAGTTAAGTATCTGGTCAATGGTGACCTCCAAGATGTTGATTGTGGAGGAATTCAATGATGGTAATGTCATTGAATGCTGAGGGGAGGTGGTTACACTCTCTCTTGTGGAAGATGGCCACAGCCTGGCACATTACAGCTCGAATGTTACTTGCCACTTATCGGTCCAACCCTGAATGCTGTCAAGGTCTCGTTGCACGTGGGCATGGACTGCTTCAGTTCTGTTCGCAACTCCTCAGATGATGAACACTGCAATCATCAGTGAACAACCCCACTTTTTACCTTATGGTGGAGGGAAGGTCTAAAACTTTGGTGTTTACAAAAACACATATATAGTAGTTGTACCCTTTAGAGCAGCATGGCACCAATGGACTACTTTTGAACAGCACAAGCTGTGTTTCATACTGCGATGATCACTTTTTTGTGCCCCAGGAAAAAAATGTCGAGGAAAAGTGGTGCCATGTTCATACATTCAATTTCCAACATCACACACTGAAGATATGGGGTAGATTTTAGTCTGAGCCCATTTTTGGCCAAGAGGCCAGAGGAGTGAACTGCCAGTGTTGGTCAGGCTTCCACAAGCAGCTCACCTGAGCAAAGAGGTAAGTGCCTGGCTACCTGCTGCTCCTGCAGCAGCCATCTGCTAAGTGGTTTACAAGAGTGGCCAATTACAACCAAGCACTCCTGCTCCTCATGAATGATTTTTAAAGATATTAATTTTTGTTGGTGACAGTTGAAGATTTCTGAGCGGGGTAGGACATATGCCCGCTCCACTCACTGGCGAATAATTTCTAGGTGGAGTTCTTTGACAGGTATTAGACCCCTAGTTTACACACATAACCACTAGGTTACCATATTCTTAAACTACAGCCTAGAAATCTGCAGACATATGTTCAGCCGCGACGTCTGAAACACCTACCCATCACAAATAGCCAACCCCAAATGCCAAATCATCATATGCAGCTGAAACTGTATACATAGAACATTGTTCAGTTTTTTTCTGTTTACAGGAGTCATTTTTAAACATTTTAACTACTTTTTATAGTTAACTGTCAAATAAATGGGATCATGCCCCCCAGCGTGAAAGTTCATATTATTTAGGGAAGTCCATTCATTATAATCATGGCACAGAATTCATTGCCAAAATAATGGCAAGTTTATTGACGCTTGCCATTATTAATGTACAAGCATCCAGCAACTTGTGGTAAATAAGATAACCCATGAATTGCGAATCGCCACCAGTTACTGGACGATCAGCGCTGCTCCACTGTTAGCTCTGCGAAAACAGCAACTCGCCATCAACCACCCTGCTATTTTTAGGAAATTGCTGGATTTGCACATAAAATTTGAATTAAACTCACTGGAGAAAGTTGGAGGTGGTACTTAGCATAAATACCTTTTTAACAGATTGGTAACAGCTAATGTAATGCCAATCAATTTCAAGAGCTATTTAAACTGTGGATTCTCATTGCTGACTGTTGGAATAACTAATTGAATTTTATGTTTATAATGCTTTTCCTTTCTGTCTTTTATCTCACTTAATCAAACTTTTCTTCATCTATCTTTCTGTACATGATTTGACCCTAATGCACCATTCTCCTCTGTTTCTTTCTCAATCCTGAAATCTCTTAAGGAAATCGTTGGGCCCGTCATTCACTAAGGTCCCAGATGCCCACTTTTGCCCTCGTCACACCTTTATTTGCTCATACTTCCAGCAACTTATAGGACAAAATGTTTGAGCTGAAGGATGCAGGAAAAAGTCTAACTAATGACACTGCAGCAAAATCTGGGCAACGTCTTATAAAGTTGCCAGAACAGTTCAGAAACACAACAAAGTCTCACACATTATTTTTATAATTTGGCAACCATAAATGTTTACATTGTTGTCTTGACTACTGTGAAATGTAAACAGTTTTTCAAAGCCTTGACAAGCAGTCCTTCCTAACTTACTATATAGAGTCGTATATATTTATATCAGGCGTTAACAAAAGCAGCTTGGTGGCTCAGCAATTAAGTGATGGGACCTGCTTTCTCAAACAGAATCCTGCACAAGGTTGACTTCCCAATCTGAGCCATCTAACTCTGGAGATGTACTGCTCAAAGGCAGGTAGTTCCCTACAAGTGCAAAGAAAAGGGAAAAAAAGTGTGGCGTTTAAGATAAATTGCACGTAAATAATTATTAAATGCCATTTCCATTATTGTAAAAGAAGTCAGTGCAAACAGACACATGATACTCAGGTCCTTCCCTTGCTTAATACAGTTGGTTGCGAGGAGAGTCAGGCGCTAGACCAGCAGTTGCAACACTTGGGCTGCAAGCTGAATGTGGCATGTGAACACTCCTTCAAATTGACCCAGGGGTACTTTGGAATTTTGTGTGCAAAGAAGTGCATTAATCTTTCAATATCTAATAGCCATAGAAAAATAATGGAGACTTTTTTTTTTAAATGCTTTCTTCTCCACCATAAAACTAAATGCCAGATGTTTTCCTCTGATATTGAATACATAGAAACATAGAAAATAGGAAGAGTAGGTCATTCAGTCCTTCTCCGCCATTCAATAAAGATCATGGCTGATCGTCAAATTCAGTACCCGCCCCCCCTCCCCGCTTTCTCCCCATATCTCTTGATCCCTTTGGCATTAATATATCTATTTCCTTCTTGAGTATATTTAATGAAATGGCCTCCACTTCCTTCTGCGGTAGAGAATTCCACAGGCTCACCATCCTCTGAGTGAAGAAATTTCTCCTCATCTCGGTTCTAAATGGCATACCCCGTACCCTGAGCCTGTGACTCCTGGTTCTGGACTCCCCAGCCATCGGCAACATCCTCCCTGCATCTAGCTTGTCTAGTCCTTTTAGAATTTTATAGATTTCTATGAGATCCCCTCCTATTCTTCTAAACTCTAGTGAATATAGGCCTAGTCGACCCAATTTCTCCTCATACGTCAATCCTGCCAACCCAGGAATCAGCTTAGTAAATCTTCCTTGCACTCCCTCCATGGCAAGAACATCCTTTCTCGGATAAGGAGACCAAAACTGCACACAATATTCCAGATGTGGTCTCACCAAGGCCCTGTGTAACTGCAGGAAGACATCCTTGCGCCTGTACTCAAATCCTCTTGCAATGAAGGCCAACATAGCATTCGCCTTCCTAATTGCTTGCTGCACCTGAACGCTTGCTTTCAGTGACTGGTGTACAAGGACACCCAGGTCTCGCTGCACCTTCCCATTTCCCAATCTATCACCATTCAGATAATAATCTGCTTTACTGTTTTTACAACCAAAGTGGATAACCTCACATTTATCCACGTTATATTGCATCTGCCATGCATTTTCCCACTCACCCAACTTGTCCACATCACATTGGAGCCTCTTTGTATCCTCGTCACTCACTTCCCCCCGCGACCACCCCCCTCCCCAGCTTTGTGTCATTTGCAAACTTGGAAATGTTACATTTAGTTCCCTCACCCAAGTCATTAATATATATTGTGAATAGCTGGGGCCCAAGCACTGATCCCTGCAGTACCCCACTAAGTCACTGCCTGCCACCCAGAAAAAGACCAGTTTATTCCTACTCTGTTTCCTGCCTGTCAACCAATTCCCAATCCATGCCAGTATATTACCCCCAATCCCATGTGCTTTAATTTTGCACACTAACCTCTTATGTGGAACCTTATCAAAAGCTTTCTGAAAATCCAAATACACCACATCCACTGGTTCTCCCTTATCAATTCTACTTGTGACATCCTCAAAAGAACAGTACAGCACAGGAACAGGCCATTCAGCCCTCCAAGCCTGCGCCGATCTTGATGCCTGCCCAAACTCTAGTAGATTTGTTACGCGTGATTTCCCTTTCGTAAACCCATGCTGAGTTTGCCCAATCCTGTTTATGCTTTCCAGGTGTTCTGCTAGCACATCCTTTATAATAGACTCTAGCATTTTCCCCACTACTGATGCAAGGCTCACTGGTCTGTAGTTCCCTGTGTTTTCTCTCCCTCCTTTTTTACATAGTGGGGTAACATTTGCCACCCTCCAATATGTAGGAACTGCTCCAGAGTCTATGGAATTTTGGAAGATGACCACTAATACATCCACTATTTCCAAGGCCACTTCGTTCAGTACTCTGGGATGTAGATTATCAGGCCCTGGGGATTTGTCAGCCTTTAATTCCATTAATTTCCCTAGGACTTTTTTTTTTAAACTAATACTGATTTTCTTCAGTTCCTCCTTCTCATTAGACCCTTGGTTCCCTAACATTTCTGGGAGGTTATTTGTGTCCTCCTTTGTGAAGACAGAACCAAAGTATGCGTTTAATTGTTCTGCTATTTCTTTGTTCCCCATTATAATTTCCCCCGTTTCTGACTGTAAGGGACCTACATTTGTCTTCACTAATCTTTTTCTCTTCACATATTTATAGAAGCTTTTACAGTCAGTTTTTATGTTCCCTACAAGTTTACTCTCATATTCTATTTTCCCCCACTTAATAAACCTCTTTGTCCTCCTTTGCTGAATCCTAAACTGCTCCCAATCCTCAGACTTGCTGCTTTTTCTGGCAATTTTACATGCCTCCTCTTTGGATTTAACACTATCCCTAATTTCTTTTGTAAGCCACGGTGGAGCCACCTTTCCGGTTTTATTTTTGCGCCAGACAGGAATGAATAATTGTTATAATTCATGCATACGTTCTTTAAATATTATCCATTGCCTATCCACCATCAACCCTTTTAGTAAAGTTCCCCAATCTACCAGGGCCAAAACGCGCCTCATACCTTCATAGTTTCGTTTATTTAGATTCTGGACCCTAGTTTCTGATTTAACTACTTGACTCTCCATCTTAATGAAGAATTCGATCATGTTAGGGTCGTTCCTTCCCAAGGGGCCCTGCACAAGATTGTTAATTAATCCTTTCACATCGCACAATACCCACTCTAGGATAGCCTGTTCTCTAGTTGGTTCCTCAAAGTATTGGTCTAAAAAACCATCACGCACACGCTCCAGGAAATCCTCCTCCACAGTATTATTGCTAAGTTGGCTTGACCAATCTATATGTATATTAAAGACTCCCATGATTACAGTTGTACCCTTATTGCATGTGTCTCTAATTTCCCGTTAAATGCCATCCCTAACATCTCCACTACTGTTTGGGGGCCTATAGACAGCCCCACCAACATTTTCTGTCCCTTGGTGTTTCTTAGCTCCATCCATACAAATTTCACATCATGATTTTCTGAGCCAATATCCTTCCTCACTATTGCATCGATTTCCTCCTTTACTAACAACCCCAACCCTCCTCCTTTCCCCTTTTGCCTGTCCTTCCTAAATCCTGAATACCCCTGGATGTTCAGTTCCCATCCTTGGTCACCTTGTCGCCATATCTCCGTAATCGCTACTAAATCATAACCGTTTATATCTATTTGTGCTGTTAATTCATCTACTTTATTTCGAATGCTCCGCGCATTAAGACACAGTGCCTTTAGACTGGTCTTTTTAACATTGTTAATCATCTTAGCTTTATTTTGCACTATGGCCCCAGTTTCTCACCCTTGTTTTCTCTGTCTTCCACTTTTGCTTCTTACCTTTCTGTCTTTCATTTCTATCCTTATTTTCCTCTCCTCTGTCTCCCGGCTCAGATTCCCATCCCCCTGCCACACCCCGACAACACTAGCAAATACCCCACCCCAAGGAAGTTGGTCCTGGTCCTGCCCAGATGCAACCCGCCTAGCTTGTAATGGTCCCACCTTCCCCAGAACCGGTCCTAATGTCCCAGGAATCTAAATCCCTCGCCCCACACCATTTCTCCAGCCATCTGATATATCCTGCTATTTCTGCTCTCACTAGCACAAGGCACTGGTAGTAATCCTGAGATCACTACCTTTGAGGTCCTACTTTTAAATTTTCGTCCTAACTCCCTATATTCGGCTTGTAGGACCCTGATCCCTTTTTTTTTTAAACTTATGTCGTTGGTATTACCTATGTACCACGACAACTGGCTGTTCGCCCTGCCCCCTCAGAATGCCCGGCAGCTGCTCAGAGACATCCTTGACCCTTGCATCAGGGAGGCAACATACTATGCTGGAGTCTCTTTTGCGGCCACAGAAACGCCTGTCTGTTCCTGTTACGATTGAATCCCCTATCACTATAGCCCTGCCACTGTTCTTCCTCCCCTCCTGTGCACTTTGATATCTGGAATGGGAGGGGGAGGGGGAGGGAAAGTGAGAGAGAAAGAGAAAGAGAGAGCAAGAGAGAGAGAGGGGAAAGAGGGGAAGAGGAAGACTTGTATTGATGTAGTGGTTTATTTGCAGCCAATTTAGCACCTTTTGAAGTGTAGTCACTGTTGTAATGTAGGACCACTTCTGTCCATTTAAGGCTATTACTCAAACATTTCAGATGGAAAACCAAGTAATTGGAGCTCCTTGTAAATGGCTACGTTCAAACAGAAGTTCATAAACTCCTTGAAAGTTTTAGGCTCCGGCTCAGCAGAACTTGCTTTTTTCCCTTCTTTTTAAATTTTGGTTTACATCTCTAACAAAATGCAGCATTGGCTGGTGACACATGATGTACACAAGCTAAATACAAAATATATAAAGATAATCAGGGTTTAATAGCAGAGTGATTCTTAACAGCAAATATGAGTGTTTTCCAAGCCATAAAGTTAGATTGCTTATCGTTGCATTAAACCTCATATTCTCACCATGAAAATCAGTCAGGACTTACACTAAATATGCATTAGCTCAAGAGTAAACTTTATTATTTAGAAAGGTAAGTCTACAACAGTCTAGAGTACTGATGTAAATAGATATTCTTAGAAGAAACCTTTAAAATCAACATCCATACAAGTTATGAGAATGACAACATTAGCACCCTCGAAACTTGCCTTGAATGTAAACATTTGATGAAAGCTAATCTTGACTCCAAGAATACCTCAGCTCAGGATTACTGGCAGATGCTGGAAGGGTAACCAATGAAAATTTCTACAGGAGATTTTAAAGACCCAATTTAAATGGGGTCACAAGAAACATTCTTTCTCAGCTTAGAGCAATTGCATTATCCTACTCCAAGCATCATGCCATCACTATCAAATGTAAGGAATTAAAGAGGGATTGAATCTAGTGTTTACGGTGCTTGAGAGTTTTGGGTCATGATATATCATCCTGACTCAATGGCCTGGATTTTGTGGTAGGAATAACCTCACTGCTACTGGAGTAAAATGAACAGAAATCTCCTGCATCTGCACATGTACAGTTAAACATGGAATTCTGAAAGTTGCTATCCACTTTGCCCTGCTCCTCCACAAGCATTGCTACACCAGTACCTCACCGAAAGATCAGCAAACACACAAAGAATGTGAAAGTGCGGCATTAACCTACCAGATACCCACTGAACATGCCAGAAAAAGTTAGGGTTCAGTGAATTAAGTGAATTTTTAATGGAGTGATGAATTTCAATTACAATCAAACAACCTCCCTGGCACAGAAAATTTACTTTTACAATTGCGGAGTCTTATAACCTTTAGATTTTAACTATTGTTGGAGATTTCTTTAAAAATTAACATTTTCTTTGTCTCTTTTATCGCGCTCTCTTAATCCCATCTTTCTTTCCCTCTCTTCATTTTACTTTCTGTACACGATTTTGCAATGGCCCATATTTTGCAGTCAGTGGTGAAGGAACAGTGCTGGCCATTCATCATGTTGACAGCTGCCTACAGAGTTTTTGAACATAGACTCGCTCTCATTGGGCATCTGATCCACCATAGCACCCTCTGCAGGGAATTTATGAACAGGACAAGCAACAGCATGGCTCTTAACCAATCAGATTTATGAATCCTGCAGGCCTGCATTTTATCTTGGCGATTGGGGGGGGGGGGGGTCCCAGCAGCAAGCTGGAAAGTGGGGGGGGGGGGGGGGGGGGTGCGTGGTGGGAGAATCCGCCTCGGCCCTCAATCAGACCCTCAAAGCTATTGAACAGGGGTCAGCCAAATAACTGTCCGCCGCCGAGGACACTGTCCCTTTAAGGGACGAGCTCCCGCCTCCAGGAGGCCCCGCAGCAACAAGGAGAGAGAAAACCCCAGAGGTAGTGTGGGATCAGGGTTGCTGGGGCCAGACAGGCCCCAGCAGTGGGGTTGGGAGTGGGGGTGGGGGGGTGGTGTTCTTCCCGGGGAGGCAACTATCGACACCAGGGTGGCACACTGGGGGCCTTGGATTGCCCCCACTAGAAGGCAGAGTTTTACTTGGCGCTATCGCCATGCAATGGTAGGCCCCTCCACCTTCCGTTAAATGGAGGTAGATGCAGGAAGAGACCCTTAAGTAGGCATTAATTAGCTACTTGAGGGCCACAACTGACCTGGGGTAGGAGGGCCATCCTTGGCCTTCCCTGCCCAGGACAAAATGGCAATGCCAGGAACGATGCCCCCTGCCAATTTGTTCCTGACCCCCCAACTCCGTGCCTGCCTCTAAGAGCGGAACAAAATTCTGCCCACAGAGCCTAAACCAGGAAGTATAAATTAGATTTAAATCATGCACAGAAAGCAAATTAAAGAGGGAAAGATAGAATTAGGAGGGAGATAAAAGAAACTGAAAGAAAAAGTAGATTTTTTTTTTAATTCCCAACACTAATTATATTCTGAAAGAATATAATTTCACACTTACAAAATCAAATTTTCAGGGCCAGAGAGGTAGTTTGGCAGTAATTATGACTTATCACACCATTAAAAATTCACTAACTTTTAATGGGTAACCACTGGATAGGTATCACAACTTCACATCCTAAGATCGATTTCAATGCCGAGTCTGTCGGCAAGGAACTGTCATAACGCAGCCTGTGGAGGAGCAAGGTAACTGGAACTTAACTTCCAAATTCTGGATTGATAGCTTCACCATGATTCTCAACGCAAAGCCCAGGCCATTGAATTAACTTTTCAAATTTATCTTCCTGGTTTAGATTCTGCATGCCTCAATAAGGATTCATCAATCCAACTGGCTGTTGCTTGCCCCGTTCACACGGTCCCAGATCCCCTGTAGAGAGCGCCGCACTGGATCAGACTCCCAATGACCACAAGTTGCCACACAAAAGCCAATCATTCACTGCTGATCATAAAATCTGAGCCAATATGTCTCAACATAACCACTGAGCATTCAGAGGGAATGGTCTGAATATATATTGTTTCATACTAATTGACAAGTACTCATCAAGAAATGAACTTTGCAAGCCTGATGTTGAACAAGAATACACTGTTATCTAGATATTAATTTAGCAAAGTGCTTGCATAAACAAATTCTTCTTTGCAGTATGCAACTTCATGTTAAAAATTACGTATCTGATAGCGTAGTGTGGAAACACCTACTTCTGTTTATAGGGTGAAGGAAGAGTTTTTGCGACAAGCTAAATTCCAGGAACGGAGGTTCTCTTGACAACGCAGCGCGTGCACAGAGTGATCACCGATGAGTGATCATCAGTGCGTCCGAACATTTGCCAGTTTTCTAGTATGGGTCCATACATGCACGCAGTGAAATCACCACGAATGACATCAGACGTAATGACGCCCGAGTGTTGCCTCACCCCTTAATGGTCGCAATCGCTACCTCCATCCCCTCCAACCGTACCCTGCTCCGACCAGTGATCGCCACCTGAATCACCGCTCCCTCCCACAATCGCTGCTTAATTGCCACCTGCATGCCCCCCCCCACCCCCCCAATTCGTCTTCTGCGCCTGCCTGCTCACCGCTCCAGACTGCTCCCGCCTGCTTGCGGCTCCATTTTGCCGCTCCCAACTGCTCGCTTCCCTTCATCGCCACTCGCTCCAACCCAACCCAACCCCACGCCCCCCGCTACTTCTCCGGGCAGCAAGGCGGGGAGTGAGCGGCGAGCATTCAGGAGCTGGTGGGGGTGGCGAGCAGTCGGGAAAGGTGGGATGGAGTGGTGAGAAGGAGCAGAGAAGAGAAGCGGTAATCGCAGGAAACTGAACGCAGCAATTGAGGCGACAATTGCAGGAGGGAGTGGGGTACTGTTGGCAGTGGGTGGAAGTGGCTATCGCGGCCATTGAGGGGTGACGGGGCTTGCTTGGGTTCAATTTCATTTTTGTATTAAATTGAGTAGCGCCATCTTTATTACTGATGGCTACCTGAGACATCACAGACAGTGATGTTTCAGTCCATGAGACTGCATTTTCACATTTTCCAGTACTGTGCCACCTAGAGATTGCGTTGTTAGCAAATGCAGCTTTCCAGGAATGCACTGACTCAGGCACAATAACCGAGAAATTACTATTTGTGAAATTAGCATACAAATACCGAATCTATTTGCATGACATCCTTCTATTAATTTAATGGAGGCGTGAACCCATTCAAGTTAACACCCGTTAAAGCAGCACACAAAAGCATATCATACAAACAGCAACTTGCACTAACATAGCACTTTTTATGTAGCAAAATGTCCGAATTCACTTCACAGAAGCCTAATCAGAAATGTGATATTGAGCCAAAAAGATATTAGGAAGAGTGACCAGCGATTGGTCACAGAGATGGGTTTTGAGCAGGGTCTTAAAGGGAGAGAAGGAGTTGGAGAGAGAGTGAAGTTTAGACCCTTTGAATGTTCACTGATATCAGTCATTTCCAGACTTTGAGATACAGTATTAGGTGCTCAATATAGCTTTTATTAATAAATCTGTTGTATCAGATGTAAGCCATCATGTTAGCAACAAAGTAATTTTGTTCAGTTCTATATACAAATATAGTAAAGTGATGAAACTACCCTTTTGTACCTCATTTATCTTATAGCACTACTTTGATTGGATGTGGTTCGATAAATTATCCCTGTTCCCTTTCTGCTGAATCTGTCTGGTTTATATTGCAGCTATTTACTTCACAGTAATATTGGTGGAGGCAGCACTGTAAGGCAAATAAAGTAGCCTTGCTCCCTTCGAAAGCACCTGAATTATTTTTGCCAAAGTTTCCAGAGTCAACAGCACCCTGGCAACTATTTTTTCTGGCTAAGGTTGGCCAAGTGCTCTTTTAAGAAAGCCCTACACGTTAAATGATAAATATTAATTTCATCAGTTGGAAACTTACATTAGACTTATAATGGAAAAAAATTCTACAGTAACTTATAAAAAGCTAGCAGCCAAGATGGCCACTGCAACTTGCATCTGAAATACAAGACTGAGCAAACTGCAGACAGAAGTCTGAAAAACCCTGGATCCAGAACAATGGCTTTCTCTAAGTAACCGAATTACCTAGGATTGCTTCATTAGCATGACAGTCAAGGCCATCCCGACACATTGACTGTGTATAAATACTGGTATCCTGGAACTTGTGGAGCCAATTCTGAACCTTGTATCGGAATTAAAAACAAAGGGGATTGAGAGAACCACATGACCGTAAACCTATCTCTGAAAACACAGAAAAGTTTTGTTACACTCAGAAGACAAGGAGGAACTCAGTGTGCAGCAGCAGAAAGCTGTGTGCTTCCCTTTCTCTCCAGAAAACATCAAGTCTACAGACCACTACAGCCAGCAACCAGGGGAAAAGAGCCAACTACAATTCTGCCTCAAGAAAACCCTAGCAAAGCCAGGCAACCACAAAGTGCACTTTGACCAGCGAGGACTTCAAGAATCCAGCTTCAGCCAAGGACTACTGGATAATTTACTTCCCAGGCTGTCTATTTTTCCCTCTGTAATCTATTTGCATGCACGTGATTCTCGTGTGAATGTATGCGTGAATGTGTAGCGTATTTTTAATTATTTTAAATCAGGGTTAGAGTGTTAAGTGTAATTTCTTATTTAAACTCAAGAAAACCTGTCCGATTGGTTCTTTCATGATCATTGTAAAAGTAAAGAGGTAAAACACTTATGGAGGTGGTAAGCACAACCACTGTTTAAAAAGTATCAAACCCTGTTGCGGTCAAATAAGAGGGTGAGAGGGGAGCCCGAGACCCCCCTCCTCACCTGGCCATAACACAGGAAAGGTCTAGCAATAAAGCCATCGTTGTGGAAATTGAGATGCAAGAGTCTTATCAGAGATGGTCCAGCAACTTTAGTCACAAATCACAACCTCCATGTTTGTACATGTGTAGTTGTTTATACTTTGCTCCAGTACTGTGGAATCTACCCTATAATGTAAACAGGGAAGACTTCACAGCACCGGGAGCTTACAGTACTACAGAACAACTTCTTCTCGAAGGGCCACTGTAATATAAATATCGCTTAAAATGTCTCAGACCTACCACATACTCCTGTCCATGATTGATAACTGCTCCATTTTCTAATTTAAGAAAATATTTTGGCTTAAGCAACAGGAAAGGGGGTGGGGAAAGCACACAGTAGATTTGATGTTAACTGATATAAACTTTCTCAGGACTAAGGTGACCTTTAGTAAGAGTTTTTTTAAAAATTTGCTGGAAATAATTTCCATATAGCTACATGATCGTTTTCTGCAATTTGATGAAGCCCAGGATAAGAAATTGAGCTGTTACAGACATATTTGGTGAAACACAAAGCAAAGCAACAAATTTTTGTCTTATCTAGACAAGCATGTTTTTGATTAATGCTTACCTACTGAACAGCCACTGCATTTTGAAGTAATTCAGTCTAAGAGAAGCATTTTGTGACTTTATGAGAGATGGTGTAAGGCACTAAATATTTTTTCCCCAACATAAGTGATTTTTTGATTTTAAACCATCTTTGCTTATTGCTGAAAAATATACAAGGAAAACTGCACATTGGTACAAAATCACCAAATTGGTGCTTTTGAAAAGTTTGCTTACACCCCAAATACCAGTGTTAGCATAACATTAGGTATGAAGTTAACCATTTGCAACCAGCTTAATGGATCATCACTTTTTTTGCAAGTAAAGATAGCAATTACAATACAAGCAAATATAGTATATTGGTTATGTTACTCGGCTCATAATCCAGAGGCCTAGACTAATAAACCAAAGAATCTGAGTTCTCAACTTCAGAATCTGAATTCAATCTGGAAATTTAAAAAAGTGAAAAAAAAGTGACCATGAAGCTGTAAGATTGTTGTAAAAGTTCAACTGGGTCACTTATGTCCTTTATGTAAGGAAACCTGCAGTTCTCATTTGACTTATATTTGACTCCAGTCCCACACCAATGTGGTTAACTCTTAAGTGCTCCAAAGTGGCCTGGCAAGCCACTCAATTAAGGGCAATTAGGGATCAGTAATAAATGCCAGCCTTGCCAGTGACACCCACATCCTGAGAATGAATTTAAAAATGTATGCTGTTGGCCACAGTAAAATTGAGGGGCAAAAAAAAAGCAGGCACATTTACTGATGTGTCATTACTTAGCAACTGACTAGTCTGACTAGCCAATTACATTACCAGAAAATACAATATTTAATGTCACTTTTGCTACTGGTTACCTAAAAAGGTCAGTCGCTAAGAAAGAATAAATAGTATGTGTTCACAGTTCCTTGAAAAGAATCTTTCACTCATGACATTTTCTTAGTTTTTCTTTAACAGAATGGATTTTTCAAAGGGCATTGATGTCCAGTAAACTATCCCACAGGACATCTTATCAGGTCTAATACCAAGGAACACATCGTTACTTCACAGCTATATTTCCACCTCTCCCCTCTCTCCTTGTTCAAACTGCTCCATTCCAGATTCTGTCCTGCCAAAGCACTGTGATTCCACTTGCCAAAATCTGGCTCGTCGCCATCATCTTCTTTGATCTCTTCACTGCATTCAATAATGTCGACCATTCTGTCTTCCTCCAAAATCTCTACTCTGCAACCACCTCAGTAGCACTACTTTTTTTGTTTTACTCACACCTATTACAACAAAGACTTTGTATTGTTTCCAATCGATTCATCCATTCTCACTAGGCCACCTCTCACATACTCCAAGGCTCCATCTTTCGTTTCCTCCTCTTCTAACCACCTCCCCTTGACATTCAACAGCATTACATCATCCTAGCCCCACCATCAACATCCTGAGGGGTAACCATCGACTAGAAACTGAACTGGTCGAGTCACAAATACTGTGGCTACAAGAGCAGGACAAAGGCTGGGTATTTGGCAGCGAGTGACTCACCTTCTAACTCCCCAAAGTCTCTCCACTATCTACAAGGCATAAGTCAGGAGTGTGATGAACTACTCGCCATTTGCCTTTCACTACAACAACACAAGAAGTTCAACAGCATCCAGGGCAAGGCAGCCAACTTGACTGGCACCCCATCCACCACCTGAAACGTTTGCTCCACCACCAGCGCACTTCAGCAATTCGTCAATGCTCCTTGAACAGCACCTCCCAAACTTGTGACCTCTACCACCTAGAAGGACTAGGGCAGCAGACTGATGGGAACCCCATCATCTGCCGGTTCCCTTGAGGTTACAAACCATTCTGACTTGGAAATATATCACCATCCCTTCATCGGTGCTGGGTCAAAATCCTGGAACACCCTACCTAACAGCTTCTTGTGCCTACACCACATGGACTGCAGTGGTACAAGACGGTGGCTCACCACCAATTTCTCAAGGGCAATTAGGGATGGGCAAAAATTGCTGACCTTGCCAGCAATGCCTACATCCTGTAAATGAATTTTTAAAAACTCAAGCGACATGATTCAGAAACACAGGGTTAGCACCACTCAAAAACACTGGGTCAGTATATACACATACACTAATGAAATTCAGATTTACTTTTCCACCTTCTGCATTCAATTCCAAATCTACTGCTACCCTCTTCCATTGCCTGCCAAAACTATGATATGCTACAATTTCCCACAGTTTAACATCAATCTTCCCAGCTGTCACCGCAGGCTGAGTCTGGACGTACGAACCTAGGCCAGACCCTCAGCTGAACTTCCTTCCCTACGTCCACTCTGTGACCAAAACTCTATTCTTACACTTACAAAGCATCTCCCACCTCTAAACCCATGCTCTTACCCTTTACCACCTCTCAGCTCAATTTCTGTAATACCTTAGAATCATTCTCTAAAAATCACATCAAATCATTTTATGCTGCCTTGGGTTATGTCCTTGCCTCACAACGTCCCATCACTCTTGGCTTTGCCAAACTCGATGGTCCTGTAAATTCAATTCAACATCCTCACGTTTGCTTTCACATCTGTCCACAGCCTTGTTACACCCTACTCAGTGAGCTACTCTAGCCCCATGCTCCTCGGGTACTAGTTGGTCCCCTGCATACTTTGTTCTGCTACTGATGGCCTTTCTTTTAAGCATTACATTCCTGCCTCTGAAACGCCCCTCCTAAAACACTATTTTGCCACCTCTTCCTCTGTTTTCAAACATCTCCCCCAAAACTCTTCTATTTGACTGGGTTTGGAGCTCCCTCGCCCCAATTTGTTTCCTACTTTCCTCCTTTATGATGTTCTGAGACACTTTCTGTAGACGAAGAGTGCTAAACAAGTTTAAGTTTTTTGTAATACGAGAAGGTTAACTAGTCTCTTCTTTTTACAGATGCTGACAGACTGCAGTGTATTACTAGCATTTACTGTCTTTATTTCAGGTTTCCAGCATTTGCAGTTTTTTACTTTACTTCTTATGATATAACTGAGTCAACGATCAAATCAATAACAAGGTATTTAACTGAGAAGCTTAAAAAGATAATGCAAACGGTTGTTGTGCACATCTAAGATCCATTGCAACACAAGCTTATTCCATTGTGTATAATGTCAAACTCTAGCTCGAGTTTGTTTTTGCAGTGGGCTATTCCTTTATCAGGAACTTAGCCTATATAAAGACTTATTATATTGTGGTAACACTGCTTTAAGGCAACCAAACAAATAACATATTGCACTTGCCAAAGATACTTCCTCTTAACAGAGGCTTGGTTTATCTCACATCCGACATGCACAAGAAGGCTTCAGAGGTGTCATAAAGTTAAATATTAACACAGAGTTCTGGAAGGTTGATACTGTACTTACTCAGTTACCAAGGAAGTGAGGCCAAATCACTCCCACTTCAAGCGCTGCTCTGGGCCAGTAAGTGACCCTCAGTGACCTATCAACACAGAAGAGAAAAAGACAAAGTGAAGGTGTATTTTTACTGCACCATATGTACCACAAATAGATAATGCCTTTTTTGTGACTAAATATTTTTCTTAATTGTGCTGATGAACTCTAAGACTTCAATTACAGCTATACATTCACAGTTATTTCAATGCGACAACTATTTCCTGGCAAATCTGCAGTGGAAGCAGTGTGGGCGAGATAAATTTACATACACAGTTGAAATAAACCATGATTATTGAAGTACTGTGGGTTAATGGCCATCTTCGTGCATCTTGAATCACACTGCTGAGCTCATTAACTCCTTCAAGACGAAAAGTTCCCGCAAAAATTACATCAGCACTCACCAAAAATAGTTTTAAAAAGGCAGAAGCAGGGAAAGGAATGGGCAAAAATGGCAGGTAATCATAATTTGATTTTCAAGACGGTTACTAGTCTCTTTCAAGGGAAGTACAAGAATTTTAGCTAGGCTCAGTAGCTCCGCAAAGCCAATTTCGTCAATGACAACTATACAGTAATGCCAGAAAGGGAGCATGTCCTTCAGGGGGCAAGGACAGAATCCATTTGGTTAGAATTGAGAAGCAGAAAGGGTGTGATCACACTGCGAGGGGTATTCTATAAGCCTCCAAATAGAGAGGGGGTAGAGGAGAAAATCTGAGGGGAAACCACAGAGATGTGCAAGAACTAAAGTGGCAATATTGGGGGACTTTAATTACCCAAATATTGATTGGGATAATTTTACAGCAAAGGGTAAGGAGCAGGAGGAATTTCTGAAATGTGTTCAGGGAACATCCTTGATCAGTATGTTCTCAGCCCAACTAGAAGAGAGGCATTGCTGGATTTGGTACTGGGAAATGAGGTGGGCCAAGTGTCTATGGGGGAGCACTTGGGTAAGAGTCATTGTATCATAAAGGTTTAATCTAGTAATGCAGAAAAGCAAGAAAAAAAAATAAGGTAGAACGTTTAGATTGGAAGAGGCCTAATTTCAACGCGATAAGGGATCTAGCCACGGTAACACGGAACTAAAGACTGACATGAAGAGCTGTGTCGGAACAATGGGTTAGGTTTAAGGAACAAATGCTTCAGGTAAAGGCGAGGTACATTCCAACAAGGGCAAAAGGTAATGGAACCAAAAACAGGGCTCCTTGGATGACGAGAGAGATAGAGATTATGATGAAACAAAAAAAAGAGGTTGTAGGATGCATGTCAGGTGAATTCTTCAAGTGAGAACCAGGCCATATACAATAAGTGGAGAGGGAAGTAAAGAGGAAAATAAGACTGGCAAAGACAGAATATGAGAATAGAATGACAGTCAACATAAAAAGGAACCCAAAAATCTTCGACTAGCATGCAAATTGTAGGCAGGTAGTAAGAGGTGGAGTGGGGCCTATTAGGGACCGAGAGGATCATATATGTTTAGAGGCACAGGGCAAGGCTAGTATACTTAATTAAGTATGCTCGATCAGTGTCCACTAAGGAAGTGGAATCTGACAAAGTAGAGAGAGTAGAGGCAATGGATAGGGTAAAAATTGAGAGGGGAAGGTACTAAAAAGGCTGGCTATGCTTAGGGTAGATAAGTCACCAGGTCCAGATGGTTTGCATCACAAGTTGCTAAAGGAAGAGGGGATGGAGATGGTGGAAGGGATGACTATAAGCTTCCAATCTTCCCTGGATATGGGGGAGGTGCCAGAGGATTGGAGAGTGGCAAATATGACACCCTTATTCAAGAAAGAGTGTAAGGACAGTCCTAGCAACTACAGGCCAGTTAGTTTATCAGAGCTGGGTAAGGTTTTGGAAACAATGATGAGGGGGGAAAAAAATCAACAGACACTTGAAGAGGTTCAAGTTAATTAAGGATAGTCAGCACGGATTTATAAAAGGCAGATCATGCTTGACTAATCCAGTTGAATTTTTTGATGAAGAAACAGAGAAGGTTGAAGAAGGGAATGCAGTAGATGTTGTTTATATGGATTTTCAGAAAGCATTTGATAAGGTACCACATAAAAGGCTGGTTAACAAAATTGAGGCTCATGCAATAGGAGGGTCATGGACAATTGGATAAAAAATTGGCTTAAGGACAGAAAACTGAGAGTTGTAGAAAATGGTTGTTTTTCAGACTGGAGGAAGGTGTTCCCCTATGCTGGGACTACTTCTTTTTGCTATATATAAATGACCTGGATCTTGGAATAGAGAGTAGAATCTCAAAATTTACCAATGACATCAAACTTGGAGGGGTGGCAAACAGCGAAGATTGTATGAACTGCCTGCAACACCCCAGATAGACCAGCAGAATGGGCACACAGGTAGCAGATGAATTTAATACTGACAAGTGTGAGGTGATGTATTTTGGCAGAAAGAATAGGGTGAGGCAATATTGACTTAATGGTAATAAAAGCAAAATACTGTGGATGCTGGAAATCTGAAATTAAAATATAAAATGTTGGAAATACACAGGTCTGGCAGCATCTGTGGAGAAAGAGTTAATGCTTCAGATCTGTGATTTTTCATTAGAACTGCACCATTAAGGTTCTAAAGAGTGTGCAGGAACAGAGGGACCTGGGGGTGCATGTCATAGAGTTATACAGCACAGAAACAGGTCCTTTGCCCATCGGGTCTGTGCCGGCCATCCAGCACCTAACTATTCGAATCCCATTTTCCAGCACTTGGCCCGTAGCCTTGTATGCTATGGCATTTCAAGTGCTCATCTAAATACAACTTAAATGTTGTGAGAGTTCCTGTCTTTACCACTTCTTCAGGCAGTGCGTTCCAGATTCCAACCACCCTCTGGGTGAATTTTTTTTTTCCTCAAATCCCCTCCCCTCACCTTAAATCTATGCCTCCTGGTTATTGACCCCTCCGCTAAGGGAAAAAGTCTCTTCTTGTCTCACCTATCAATGCCCCTCATAATTTTGTACACCTCAATCATATCTCCTCTCAGCCTTCTCTGCTCTAAGGAAAACAACCCTAGCCTTTTCAGTCTCTCTTCATAGCTGAAATGCTTCAGCCCAGGAAACATCCTGGTGAATCTCCTCTGCACCCTCTCCAGTGCAATGACATCCATCCTATAGTGTGGCGCCCAGAACTGCACACAGTACTCCAGCCGTGGCCTAACTAGCATTTTATACAGCTCCATCATAACCTCCCTGCTCTTATATTCTGTGCCTTGGCTAATAAAGGCAAGTATCCCATATGCCTTCCTAACCACCTTATCTACCTGTGCTGCTGCCTTCAGTGATCTATGGACAAGTACACCAAGGTCATTCTGAATATCTGTACTTCCTAGGGTCCTACCATCCATTGTATATTCCCTTGCCTCATTAGTCCTCCTAAAATGCATCACCTCTCACTTCTCAGGATTTAATTCCATTTGCCACTGCTCTGCCCATCTTACCAGCCCATCTACATCGTCCTGTAATCTAAGGCTTTCCTCCTCACTATTTACGACACCACCAATTTTCGTGTCATCTGCAAACGTACTTACCATACCTCCTACATTCACGTCTAAATCATTAATGTACACTACAAACAAGGGTCCCAGCACCGATCCCTGCAGTGCACCACTGGTCACAGGCTTCCATTTGCAAAAACAACCTCGACCGTTACCCTCTGCCTCCTGCCACTAAGCCAATTTTGGATCCAATTTGCCAAATTGCACTGGATCCCATGGGCTCTTACCTTCTTAACCAATCTCCCATGCGGGACCTTATCAAAAGCCTTACTGATGTCCATGTAGACTACATCAACTGCTTTACCCTTATCTACACATTTCGTCACCGCCTCGAAAAATTCAATCAAGTTAGTTAGACACGATCTCCCCCTGACAAAGCCAAGCTGACTATCCCTGATTAAACCCTGCCTCTCCACGTGGAGATTAATTCTGTCCCTCAGAATTTTTTCCAATTGTTTCCCAACCATTGATGTTAGACTCACCGGCCTGTAATTACCTGGTTTATCCCTGCTACCCTTCTTAAATAATGGTTCCACATTTGCTGTCCTCCAATCCTCTGGTACCTCTCCTGTGGCCAGAGAGGATTTGAAAATTTTGCGTCAGAGCCCCTGCTATCTCCTCCCTTGACTCACATAACAGCCTGGGATACATCTCATCTGGGCCTGGGGATTTATCCACTTTTAAGCCCGCTAAAACAGCTAATACTTCTTCCCTTTCAATGCTAATATGTTCAAGTATATCATAATCCTCCTCCCTGATCTCTATATCTACATCGTCCTTTTCCATAGTGAACACAGATGAAAAGTGATCATTTAAAACCTCACTTATGTGCTCCGGTTCCACACACAGATTGTCACTTTGGTCCCTGGTTATCCTCTTGCCCTTAATATACTTTGAAAATGCCTTAGGATTTTCCTTTATCTTGCCCGCCAGTGTTTTTGCACCTCCCCTCTTCGCTCTCATAAAAAAAAAGTTAAGTACCCTCCTACACTTTCTACACTCCTCCAGTGCCTCCACTGTTTTCAGCGCTCTGAATCTGCCATAAGCCTCCATTTTTCCCCTGATCCAATCCTCTATATTCCTCGACATCCAGGGTTCCCTGGACTTGTTGGTCCTGCTCTTCACCTAAATGAGTACATGTTGACTCTGAACTCTCAATATTTCCTCTTCGAATGACTCCCACTGATCTGATGTACACTTTCCTACAAGTAGCTACTCCCAGTCCACTTTGGCCAGATCCTGTTTTATCATCTTAAAATTTGCCTTCCCCCAATTCAGTACCTTTATTTCCGGTCTAACTTTTCCCTTTTCCATAACTACCTTAAATCTTAGAGTTATGGTCACTATCCCCCACTGACACTTCTACCACTTGTCCGGCTTCCTTCCCTAGGATTAGGTCCAGTACTGCCCCTTCTCTTGTAGGACTATCTACGTACTGGCTCAAAAAAGCTCTCCTGTGTGCATTTTAAGAATTCTGCCCTTTTGCACTCAGACTATCCAAGTTGATATTGGGGATGTTGAAATCCCCTATTATTACCTTTTTATTTTTACACCTCTGAGATTTGCCTACATATCTGCTCCTCTATCTCTCCCTGACTGTTTGGAGGCCTGTGGTACACTTCCAGCCAAGTGATTGCCCCCTTTTTGTTTTTAAGTTCTACCCATATGGCCTCATTTGAGGAACCTTCTAAGATATCATCCCTCCTTACTGCAGTAATTGACTCCTTGATCAACAGTGAAAAGCCACCTCCTTTTTAACCCCCTCCCTCGTCATGCCTGAAGATTCTATATCTTGGAATATTGAGCTGCCAGTCCTGCCCCTCCCACAACCATGTCTCTGTGATAGCAATAATATCATAATGCCATGTGCTAATCAATGCCCTCAATTCATCTGCCTTACTAGTAAGACTGCTTGCATTAAAATAGATGCAATCCAGCCTTGCATTTTTCACTTGTGCCTTAACAGGTCTATATTTTCTCTGCTTCCAGACTTGCTCAGTTTCTCTTCTATATTTGTCTGTACATCACACCCTACTGTAACTCCACTCTGTATCCCATCCCACTGCCAAATTAGTTTTAAACCCCCCACCCCCAACAGCACTAGCAAACCTCCCAGCAAGGATGTTTGTCCCGTTCCGCTTCAGGTGCAACCCGTCCAACTTGTACAGGTCCCACCTTAGCCAGAAACAGACCCAGTGATCCAGGAAACTAAAGCCCTCCCTCCTGCACCATCTCCTCAGCCACGCATTCATCTGCTCTATCCTCCTATTCCTATACTCAATAGCACGTGGCACCGGGAGTAATCCAGAATGACCTGGGTGTACATGATCTTTGAAGGTGGCAGGACATATTGAGAGAGGGGTTAGTGAAGCATATGGGATCTTGGGGTTCATAAATAGAGGTATTGAGTACAAAAGCAGGAAGGTTATGCTGAACCTTTATAAAGCTCTGGTTCGGCAACAACTTGAGTATTAGATCCAGTTCTGGTCACCACTTTAGGAAGGATGTGAGAGTCCTTGAGAGGGTGCAGAGGAGATTAACTAGAATTGTTTCAGGGATGGGGGATTTTAGTTACAAGGTTGGGTTGGAAAAGCTGGGGTTATTCTCGTTAGAACAAAGAAGATTGAGGGGAAACTTCTTTGCTCGAGTCGCTTTAAACAGGCTCCAGAAGCTGGCCGAGCGCGTCTACCCTGAGGCACAGTGCAGCATTCGTGCAGAGAGATCGACCATTGACATGCTGTTCTCCCTTCGTCAGATACAGGAGAAATGCCGCGAACAACAGATGCCCCTCTACGTTGCTTTCATTGATCTCACCAAAGCCTTTGACCTCGTCAGCAGACGTGGTCTCTTCAGACTACTAGCAAAGATCAGATGTCCACCAAAGCTACTAAGTATCATCACCTCATTCCATGACAATATGAAAGGCACAATTCAGCATAGCGGCACCTCATCAGACCCCTTTCCTATCCTGAGTGGCGTGAAACAGGGCTGTGTTCTCGCACCCACACTGTTTGGGATTTTCTTCTCCCTGCTGCTCTCACATGCGTTCAAGTCTTCAGAAGAAGGAATTTTCCTCCACACAAGAACAGGGGGCAGGTTGTTCAACCTTGCCCGTCTAAGAGTGAAGACCAAAGTAGGGAAAGTCCTCATCAGGGAACTCCTCTTTGCTGACGATGCTGCTTTAACATCTCACACTGAAGAGTGTCTGCATAGTCTCATCGACAGGTTTGCGGCTGCCTGCAATGAATTTGGCCTAACCATCAGCCTCAAGAAAACGAACATCATGGGACAGGTCATCAGATATGCTCCATCCATCAATATCGGCGACCACGCTCTGGAAGTGGTTCAAGAGTTCACCTACCTAGGCTCAACTATCACCAGTAACCTGTCTCTTGATGCAGAAATCAACAAGCGCATGGGAAAGGCTTCCACTGCTATGTCCAGACTGGCCAAGAGAGTGTGGGAAAATGGCGCACTGACACGGAACACAAAAGTCCGAGTGCATCAAGCCTTCCTCAGTACCTTGCTCTATGACAGCGAGGCCTGGACAACGTATGTCAGCCAGGAGCGACGTCTCAATTCATTCCATCTTCGCTGCCTCCGGAGAATCCTTGGCATCAGGTGGCAGGACCGTATCTCCAACACAGAAGTCCTCGAGGCGGCCAACACTCCCAGCTTATACACACTACTGAGGCAGCGGCGCTTGAGATGGCTTGGCCATGTGAGCCGCATGGAAGATGGCAGGATCCCCAAAGACACATTGTACAGCGAGCTCGCCACTGGTAACAGACCCACTGGCCGTCCATGTCTCCGCTTTAAAGAAGTCTGCAAACGCGATATGAAGTCCTATGACATTGATCACAAGTCGTGGGAGTCAGTTGCCAGCGATCGCCAGAGCTGGCGGGCAGCCATAAAGGCGGGGCTAAAGTGTGGCGAGTCAAAGAGACTTAGCAGTTGGCAGGAAAAAAGACAGAAACGCAAGGGGAGAGCCAACTGTGCAACAGCCCTGACAAACAGTTTTTTCTGCAGCACCTGTAGAAGAGTCTGTCACTCTAATATTGGCCTTTATAGCCATTCCAGGCGCTGCTCCACAAACCACTGATCACCTCCAGGTGCTTACCCATTGTCTCTCGAGACAAGGAGGCCAAAGAAGACGACAAGATTATGACAGGCTTAGATAAGTTAGGCCAGGAAAAACTGTTCCTTTTAACTAATGGTTCAAGGATTAGGGGACACAGATTGAAGGTTTTGGGCAAGAGATGCAAGGGGAATATGAGGAAGAACTTTTTTTACACAGTGGTGGTAATGACCTGGAACTCGCTGCCCACAAGAGTGGTAGAAGCGAAGGCAATCACTGACTTCAGAAGGAAACTGGATGGGCATTTGAAAGAAATAGACTTGCAGGGCTACGGGGATCAAGGGGAGGGGGCGGAGTCAGGAGTGGAACTGACTGGATAGCTCCATGGAGAGCTGGCACAGACTCAATGGGCTGAATGGCCTCTGTGCCATATCTGACTCCATGACTTTAAAAGAAATTATACATTGTAAAGTACAGGATCAAAAGGGTTATTACAGTCTATCCATCTGGCCTCTAAGTCATTCATTCCCTCAAACACATGCATGAAATTCTTCCTTAAACTGTTCCACACTATCTGCCAGCATTACCACCCGAGGTAACCCATTCACACCAGCACTACGCATTGTGTAAAGCAATTAAAGGAAAGGATTTGCATTTATATAGCTCCTTTCATGACCTCAAGATATCCCAAAGCCAATAAAGCACTTTTGAAGTGTAGTCACTGGTGTAATGTAGAGCAACATGACAGCCAATTTGCCGATAGCAAGCTCCCACAAACATGAGATATAGATCAGAAAATCTGTTTTAGTGTTGTTGGTTGAAGGATTGATATTGGCCAGGAGACCAGAAGAGCTCCCCTGTACTTCAAATAGGGGTCACAGTGACAGGAAGATCATGGCATTGGATAGCAGTCCTGTTCTACCCAAATCTGGTGCTGAAACTACCCCAGACAGAAATTCAGCCTCTGAAGTACTGTGTAGTATAGACAGTGATACAGCCACACTTGAAACATTATAATGACCAAAATTGTGCACAAAAATATCCAGACATTGGAGGTAGCACAAAAAAGGCCATGCAAATGGTTACCTAGCTTGAGTTATCTGAACTTTGATAAGTGGTTGAAGACCCTGGGATGTCTTACTCAGGAGAAGAGAAATCTCAAGGTTTCTTAAGAGAACAGATTCATTGACCCCGTATCATAGCTCCAGACTGCCAATAGTGATTGGGGGGAAGGGAGAACGGTGGGGCAGCTTCAGGAGTAGAGATCTGCTAGCAAGTGTCTCTCCCCATTTTTCTTTCTCTATCACTATACCTTCAACCTTGATTACAGGTTACATAGAGGAAGAAAATCAAGGCCCAGCTATGGCCACCTCAGCTTATTAAGGCTTTCTACAAATTAAACGGCCGATTTAAAAAAAAAAATCAATTTCAGCATTACTCATCTTACTCATTTCTGGATTCTATATTGCACTTTTATTTCCTCCCTATTGTTGTATATAAAAGTTTCCTGTCAGTATCTTTTTATTGCTTTCTGCCTTGCATTTTCTTGCTACTATCTATCTTACCTCTTTATCCCCTTATCTTCACCTCCTCTTGCATTTTGGTGCACCTATATCAAAAGAGCCCAACATGTATCAACAAGCAGGAACCTGGTCCTGTACAGATGAATTTGACACAAAGCAAAGGCTTCCCTGCACCCGTAGTATCTAGAGTTTTGATTTGTTCAGTTTTGTTTTAACCAAATACAACTACAATGTGCAGTTAAACAGCTCCCTTAACATAATAAAATGTTCCAAGGTGCTTCATAGCAGCGTTCCCAAAACTGGGAATCACAGGTAATAGCAAGTTCTCCGAATCAGAGCAGCCTCAATTAACCAATCCATCCAAGTAGCCTCAGCTCACATTTCAAACCTCTGTAAATTTAGTTTGAAATTATTATAAGTGCCAAAGTCATCCATTTACTCTGTTCCATTACTTACATTCCACATCCTGCATTGTAATTATGTTTCTTTGCCATATTAATCATACTCAAAATTTTACTAGTGAAATTAAACTGTTAACTGAGCTGACCTGCAAACAAATTTTAATTATAGGTTAGAACTGAGCATTGGTGAAATTCGCAGGCAAAATCAGTGTGTTTTTATTGCATTCCCCTATTTTAATGGATTTCTAACCTTAAATGTTTGAAATCACCAGCATTAGACAAAAATACTATCTATATTCAAATAACCTTGATTTCAACTGAATGTAATCTCATGTATATAAGATGTTGCTTTGGACTGTAAGCACATCTGCATGCTACATCAAAACACCACAGTTATAAACAACATTCCCTCTAAAAAAATTTTTTAAAGAGTGTACAGCTGATTTATTTAAGTTCACAGCCCCTTTAAATATTTTTGTGTAGTAAGGCATGGCCTGCATGGGGACTTTTGGGTTGTTGCGTGGCCAAGAGGCTTACAGGGAACATTGGTTGTAAACATATTTTCTACCACTGGTGCCATAGCTACAAAAGCAGGGCAGAGGCTATGAACTCTTTGATGAGTTGCTCATCTTCTGACCCCTCAACGTCTATCATTTGCAAGAATCAGGTCAGGAGTGTGATAGATGGGTACAGCCAAGAAACTTGACACCATACAAGGAAAATTAGTTTGCATAATTGCCAACCCTGTCATTGGACTCAACATCTGCTCCCTCCATCACTAGCACACTGTAACTGCATTATGTACTAATCTACAGGATGCACTTTAGCAACTTACCAAGCTTACTTCAACACTACCTCCTCCCACAATGACCTTTACCATAGAGATACAAGAGCAGCAAAGCTACGTGAACATCACGTCTAAGTCACACAGCAATCTTATTTGAACACAAATCACCGAACCTTCATCGTCACTGGTAATTCCCTAACACCATGGTGGGAACACCCATCAACACAATGTCAAGGAGAAGGCCCACCACCATCATAAGCTAACTAGGGAAGGGCAATAAATTGCTTCCTAGCCCATGTTACTCACATTCCAAAAAAAAAATAAAGATATTACCTAAACTAAAATAGTAACCATAAAATGGTAGGTGAACCTTACGCACTGGATTTTATCACTAGCGTTCCAAATTTCCTGTCAGTATAACACAAAAGTTCTGAGTTTCATTTGAATTGAAGCTTTAGGGCATGAATTTGTGGCCGACAAAATGTGAATAGAACTTCAATCCAAGTAAAACTACAAATGGTCATAAATGCATTTTCCTGATCTTTAGATCTGCATCATGCATGTACCCAGACACTTTCGGGTTAATTTTCCAAATTTGCACTTCACCAGAGAGGCTTTCTGTGGGGAATAAAATTCAGAAAATTATCCTTTCTATGCCCACTTTGTTTGACTCAGAATCAGTTTTGTTTATCCTGAGGAGATCAAGGACTGCATTTCTTCCTTTTTGAGCGCAGGTTCAGAGTGTTCTACAATACTTAAATTTCAGTGATAACTCTTTTACACTGCAGTTGATAATGCCTATAATAATTTCATCCTCTCCTCTCTTAAAAATGCTTATACTGGCTTTCACAGATGCTGTTAAGGTACCTTACCCTAGTACCCATTTTCCATATGTAAGCTTTGACAGTAAATGTTGCCAGACTATTAATC
The DNA here is from genome assembly GCF_036365525.1 of Heterodontus francisci. Lineage (NCBI taxonomy): Eukaryota > Metazoa > Chordata > Chondrichthyes > Heterodontiformes > Heterodontidae > Heterodontus > Heterodontus francisci. The sequence goes on along the minus strand of NC_090376.1, from coordinate 30,198,448 downwards.
CCCGGGCAGAATCACATGCAAACCAAGTCTGTCCTCAGCAGATGTTTACATGCAGATAGGTGCACACACAAAACACGGTCGGAATCACTGGATAGCAATCAGTAGGAAGCATGGCTGATTTCACCCTCACTTGCCTGGGCTGACTTCAAGTAACACAGTAAAGACCAGAAAACGAACCTGATATGTGTGTGTGTGCGCGCGCGTGCGAGAGAGACTTGGTGATATAACTGTTACGGTCATGTGTGGAGGGGTCGAAGGGCTTCCCTCTTTTCCCTCTCCTTATTTGACCATAACAGGTTTAATTCTTTCTTAAAATGGATGTAGTGGCCAATTCAGTAGGTGTTTGATTACTTACTTACTATGATCATAAGAACAAAATCGGGCAGATTTTCTTCAGTTAACAAAGAAAGAAAGAGGTGAACTTTATTGTACCTAAGCCAAACTAATAAAATAATAAACAAAGTGCCAACTTCCACTCACACACACTAGAGGTTTACACACACGCGCACACAAATAGATTACTGACGGGAGAAAAGGTAGATTGGTTGAGTTAGAGTCCATAAAAAAGGTATAGTGTCTGTGAAGTTTGGTGATTCAGCTGACTTCCAGCAGAATTCAGTGATCCTGAGGCTTTTAGTTTGAAGGGGTAAGTGACAGGTTCATTGAGTCTCACGGAAACAGTGATGCAGATGATTTCCTCCAACAGGGTTTCTGATTGTAGCCAGAGTATGCAAAGGTGGTCAGTCAACAAGTAGGACTTGAAAGCTTTCAAGCTGGAATGGAGAGAGAGAGAGAGAGAGAGAGAGAGAGACCCCCACTTAGGGTCTGCACATTTCAGAATCCAAAACCACCTTCTCTGTTGAACAGAAAACACCAGCTTAAAACCACAAATGTGGAGGGGCTTGTCACATGACAGTCACTCAGTGATTCAAAAATAGCAGTTAGCAGTATTGCTCTGCTTGCTGAATACAGGTAGTTCCTTTAAAGTTCCTTGCAAATTAGGTAGCCAACTTAAGCTGAAAGGATGACTTTGCTGGCACCTTGTCTTTTAAAAAATATATATAAATTCAGATCTCCAGTCAGTAAATTGAAGAAAATTATCATTCAACAAAACACACTGGCGTAACATAATCAAACAATGCCTTTACTTTTGAGGCCTTTAAGGGAGTTCCCTCATTTGTCTGTCTGGTCGTCAGCCTCTGTTGTCCAGATTACAGAGATCTATTTACCAATTGCCCATTAATTTGTGTGACTTACTGTACAGTCTACTTATGCCCCCATCACACTGAGGTCTTGTGCCAAAGTGGCAAGCAGCAAATTCTTGCACATTGTTTTAACACAACACTTGCAGTGCAACTCTGCTGATTCAGCACTCACAGTGATATTTGACAGTGCTTGGAACCTTGGTTGGAAAAAGTGGTTCCACAAGCAACTCATCTGCACTTAAATAGTTAGGAGTTCTTTTTTGGCAGCTTGCTGTGCTACCTTTCCATTTCTAATGGACAAAAAGAGATGACTATGCCTTCAGTTTTTCACAATTGCAATTAATTTCACCAGTCAGAGGCCAGAGAGCAAAGCGACATTTTTACCTACACATAAAGAACTCTACTTTCTCATTTAATAGCACTGCAACAATGCAGCATCATTGTAGCTGCCTAAAATAACATCTGTGAATCCAGGATCACTGGGGAATTACAAAGTGCAACATTTAGCAAGATTAGGAGTTAGAGGGCTGAATTTTCCCCTGGGCCTATTGTTGGACAGCCGAAAAGGGTCCCAGAGTCAGGCATTAAACCTTTTTAAAATGGAGATTGGGGGGGGGCATACAACATCAAGAGGACAGCAATTGCCATTTTAAGGAGTAAATCTGGTGGAGTGTGCACCTGCATACTCTCAATCAAAATCAGGAGGCAGACCAGCAGAAATGCTCCTTCAGGCTACATTAATCCAGCCCAGGCTGCTTCCACTCCAGTTTTAACTGCACTCGGCTCTCCCGCACACCCTCCCCCATCCCAAATGGAGCTATGTTCTTCGATATGGAGGCTGACCTTGCCACCCAATATAGCGACGGCCTCGAGACAGTGAGTTGCCTTGGGGCCTTCAAGCTCTGGCTACAAGAAAATGAGGGCGGCCCTCAAAATGGACAGAGGCCCACCCAGTGGAAAATTCCATCCATAGAGACAAACCAATTCAGAGATCCAATGGTATACTTCGGGGAAATGTTAGAGTTGATGAGCAGAGATTATATGCGCAACCATCTCCATACTTTCTCCTCAGTGCGATACGGATCAATCATCAGGTTTCAATATTTGATGCCTGTTTTTACCCAAGGGAATCACTACCCAATCAGTCATGCACACTGATGATGTAAGACGTCAAGCACCTGTTACTTATACTTCAATTGCAGAACTGAAAAATTCTGCTGAAAATGGCAGGGCATGAAATAACAACCTGCCATCTGCAGAACAATTTCTGCCAACTGGGCTCCTACTTTTAGCAGGCAAGATTGCATACGACTTCTTAAACAGTAAACCTCGAAACCTTCTACACACTATTCACACCTTTGGAAACACATTTCTAAATTAAATTGTATTTTAATAAGATGCGAAAAAGGTCATAAGATTTTCCCACAGGTTGTGACCATGGAGAACATTGCAGCAATCATTTGAAGAAGTGTTCAGAAACATTCCATTGCATTCTAAAGTTAATAACGTTAAAAAGGTTAGGCTTTTATCGTGTTAGCACACAAGTTTTAAATATGCATGGTATCGCAGTATTTGGTCATCTACAATTTATTGGAGCCTTTAACTTATTCATGTTACAAGTTCTGGTTGTATTGACAAATGTGGTGGCCTCCAGATTCCTCTATCAGAAGGCACAAAGTATCTTGACAGCTTTCTTATTCTAAGGTATTGAGGTGATAAGCACAGTACAGTCATGGACCTGGAAATGAGTTTTCACAAGCTTCCTGGAATGGGTGCTCCCAATATTGGGCCGCAGATCTCATTCTAGCAAGCGGTGGACACATGCTGGGCATTCCCAGGGATCTCATCAGCAAACTGCCATTGGACTTCAGGCAGCTATATCACCAGCATCAACCATCAGGGCCTGGAAAGGGAAGGAGTGAGGGCTGTGGGGAAACAATCGGGCCAAGCTGGTACCGGCAGGTCCTGCTCCACCTGGCTCCACATTCAGGTAAATTTTGTTTTAAAAACTTTTGGTTGGCAGCCTCCAGTGTCCCTCTATGGTACTTTGGTATAGCTCCAACCCCAGTTTCACAGTGAAGGCATTCTTCCTCCTTTGCTTCTCTCAGTCTCAGCCTCATCATCAGTGGTTATAATCTTCATCTCAACTCTCTTTTCCCTATTTCCTCTGATTACACAGCCCTCCTGTTCTCCCTTAACATCTCCCAATAATGCTCTCCTGGCCAGCCTCCCATCCAAAACTCTGTTGCCTGTACTCTATTCTGCACCAAGTCCCACTGCTGGCCTACCTCGGTTCCAGGTCTCCAGTGCCTCAAATTTAAAATTCTCATCCTTATGTTTGTATCCTTATGACCTCACCCCGTAACCTGCTCTAGCCCTGCATTCCTCCAACTCTGGTCTCTTGTGAATCCCCACTCCCTTCACCTCACCATTATGAGTGTGCCTTCAGCCATATGGACCTTATGCGCTGGAATTCCCTCTCACTGAAGCACCTTTATGACTCGATGACCGTGGGATGTTTTTCTATGTTACAGATGCTATAGAAATGCAAATTTTACTTGTCAAACAAGATAGCATTGAAATTATTCCAGTTATGCTGTGGATTCCATATCATCTATCACGATTTTTAGAGCAATTTTATACTGAATCTGTAGTTTGACTGGTATATTAGTCAATGGAGTTTCTGGTTTCATGTTCCAACTGGATGCCGGAAAACTGGAGTTAATATTAACGTGAATGCTCAAAATAAAGTATTTAATGACTTAAAAGTCAACAAAAAATGTAGACAAGTTAGAACAGCAAATGGCCCCAATTTTATTGATTTGATTAAATATGGTCAACTAAAGAAACCAAAAATCAAAGAAATAAAGCACATGAGAGCAAGCCTTCTAACTTCCTCGCTGGATGTCTTTTTGTTTAAAATTTCAAGAACACTGATTCACTACACTTCTCATGACTGACTGTGATCCCAAGAGTAAAAATGTAGAGAATCCAGAGGAACCACTGTTCAGTTCAGATTCAGAATAGCTCCTGAAAACTGAATTGAATTCCTACTGTCACGACCAGGTGAGACAGGGTTTAGGGGTTCCCTCTCAGCCTTTGCCTGGTTTAACTGTAACAGGGTTTAATTTTTTAAAACACCGTGTTATTAGCTTCCCCTCAGTGTATCCTTGTTCACTGCTTTCCAATTGCAAGGCAAAGAAATCAAATCAGACAGGTTTTCTTAGATTTAAACAAGAAAGATGGAAGTTTATTAATCTTAAACTCTAATTCGGTTAACGGTTATGAATATGCGACCACGCTAGCATAAACACACATGCAGATAGAGACCATCCAATGAATGCTTTTTTTAAAAAATCCAATCAAATCTAATTTATTTCTCCAAAGCTTTCATCCACAATCTAACAAATACCAAAAAATCTAACCTATCAAATTTAACAATTTTCCCCAAATTCTTTCAATGGCCATATTGTTACCTGCATCAGACAAATGCATACATCTATTAGTATAGCAAAAATCTTGCATCAGTACACACCAGCTTTTTTCCAGTTATGCATTTCTATGGCTACATTTGGTTGGGTCCCAATAAACTGTTAGTTTATTAACCAAGACATTTATGCTTCAATTAGTACTTGTTTGCCTCGATTCAGTTGTGCATGGATACATAAAAACACTCCAGGATTTTGTATTAGAACGTTAACCCCCGACGTTAAATTGTTGAATGACAATGGGTTTATCTACACTGTTGGTTTCTATTAATTGAAATTTCCTTACTCCTTGTTTCAAAATTTCTGTATGAAACATCTGCACTAAGAAATCTTAGAACAAACAAAAACCAGTGTCTATTGCGACATATTCCAAAGTCATTCGTCATTAGTATGTATCGGTTGCTGCAGCTCCATTTACTTTGTTATAATTATGGTAATTAAGATGTACAATTTGCTGTGCACTCACTTCTGCGATTACAGTAAGTAGTAAATATCAAGGATTGCACCATGATCTGATTAGTTTTTAAAAGCAAATGCAAAATTTAACATTCTGTATTATGTTTAAGGACTTATGACGTGATTAATGACCAATTAAATTTTAAAATATAATCGATCCCTTCTGTTTATATAAATATTAGGATAGCACTCAATCCTCCAACATATTGCCCTATACTGTACATTGAAGAACGGATGCCACAATATTAAAACAAAAAGATTAAAGTTTATTTTCCCCATTTTGCCAATTATGATAGATGAACAGACAGTGGGTTGTAAAATATGCAAATATATTATTTTAGAAAAAATTCAAGCAGATCATCATTTCTCACGCCTGAAGTGGTCACACAATGGATAATTCGAAAAACAATAGGCATTATGTTAATTGCAGAGACTACACTGCTCGTAAATGTCAGTCATGATATTCACCGCTGGTCAAAAAAAAGACCAATATGTAATACTGACATCATGAACTCAATAATGTTAATCATAAAATAAATGTTACAAGGAAGTGAATTCAAGGCTGAATTCCAAAATGAAATTACAGCCAACAATTAGCAGCCTTCCAAGCTTTGGTCTTTTGGTTCATGATATCACCTGAACACTCATGAAAGTACAGCCTTATAATTAATCTCAAGTAACTAATGCTTTCAATGTAATGAAATTTAAAAACCTAAATCACTGTTAAGCTAAAAAAAGGATCCCAACCTGTAGTACATTTAACTAATCAGGGCTTGTGGCAATATGACCGGAATCCTCTTCTCTGCTACACCCTCTTGCCTTACTCAAACTAGGGTTCCACAGTTCTTCAGTTCTACAGGCACTCTGTTACCTTGATAAGTGGCTCGAGTTGATACATTTATTGACAGTTCATACATGATCAGCGGGCTATTGAGCTGTGGAAGGTATTATATCCAAGCTGTAAACTGCCCTCACCTGACGCATGCACAGTAGCAGTCATAGGAAAACAAAAAACATACACCTGAGTGATTAGCGAAATGTGACTGGAGATAGATCTAGTTGAAGAGCTAGCACTAGCACCAGCACAATGGGCTGAATGGCCTCTTTCTATTTTGTAATTTCTATGATTCTATTTTCTCTTTGGTCTGATGCCAACTGGAGTGAGCACTGCTATCCTGGCTGAAATCAGCTGACACTGAACACTGACCTCCCTACTCTTTTTGGCTCAGTACTTTCCACATCAAGCTATTGGGCAACATCACCTGCCAGCATTCCTCTAGCTGATACATTGAGCTCTATTTTCCTCTTTGGAGGGTTCAAGGCAGGGCTTTCACCTGCCATGCTGATCCTGCCATCACCGTGCTGCATTTTTCTGGGTTTAGGTTAATTAGAAATACAGAGCAGTCTCACAGCAGGATCCCCACAACATACGATTGGGCAGCAAAATTCATTGATGCTGCAACTCGACAACCTGGGACACCAGAAGGAGGACTACCCACTGTTCAAGAGGGCACCCGCTGCTAAAGGAGGGCCAGAAGTGCTTCTAAAATATTTCTCCCAAAAATATGAAATGAAAACTCTACGAGTCTGGGCGTTCCAAGAAAAGAGTTCAGGGACTTTACGAGGGGCGGTAGCCTCCAGTAGCCCCTCTAACTCCAATAGTGCCCATAGAAGACATCTCACTGCTGTCCCAGGATTTAAGAAAAAACATAAGAATTAGGAGCAGGAGTAGACCATACGGCCCCTCAAGTCTGCTCCGCCATTCACTATGGTCATGGCTCATCTTCTGCCTCAACTCCACTTTTCCCATATCCTTTGATTCCCTGAGACATCAAAAATCTGCCTATCTCAGCCTCAAATATACTCAACATTGGAGCATCCACAAACCTCTGGGGTAGCAAATTCTTAAGATTCAGAACCTTATGAGCGAAGAAATTTCTCCTCATCTCAGTCCTAAATTCTCTACAATAGAGGGTTTTGGAGGCTCAGTCATTGAGTATATTCAAGACAGAGATCGATGTATTTCTAGATATTAAAGATAAAAAGGGATATGGAGATAGTGCGAGTAAACAGCATTGAGGAACAATATCAGCCATGATCTAGTTGAATAGCCAAGCAGGCCCGAGGGGTCGAATGGCCTTCTCCTGCTCCTATTTCCAATGTCCTAAATGATCAGCCCCTTAATCCTGAGACTGTGCGGCCATGTTCTAGATTCCCCAGCCAGGGGAATCAACCTCAGTGTTTACCCTGTCAAGCCCCTTCAGAATCTTGTATATTTCAATGAGATTATCTCTCATTTCTCTAAACTCCAGAAAGTTTAGACCCGATTTACTCAGGCTGTCATCACAGAACTACCACCCATCTTCTAAAGCAAACAATATTTGAGGAAAAAGAATCAAAGTCAGCCAGTCTCCTCTGCCACCCCCTGTGAGAATTCGCTGCAATGCTTAGAGCATTGGGGATCAATGGTGGGCTTTTCTGCCCTTTCCCTTCATTCTCAGCTGTTATTCACCCTCTTTCCAGCTGTATTGTGGAGGAAAATCTAGCCCATCATTTCACTTCAAGCATATTATGAAAAATAAAACTCCATTTTAAACTCTAGATCCAAGCCAACATTCAAAATATTTGAGAAACCAATGTCTTCCATCGTCTACACCTACCCACACTTTAATCAGCCAAAAAACTAAAAAAAACTAACACCTTTACACTCTGCAACTGTTTTGTCTACATTCAACTTCAGTAAAATGCATTGACTTCATACCATACACTAACAAAAAATTTAAGCAGAAAACCTCAAGGTCAATGAAACCTTCGTGGAGAAAATTCATTAACCTATCCACTTACTGACCTGAGTCTCTGGTTAGAGGATGATAAGATGGCAATTTACCTTCACCTTTAACACATTTCAACAGTCACACCACGTTTTCATGTATATGAATAAATGATCTGCAGATACAACAAATCTTTAAGAATGAAATCAGCAAATTAGTCCAATAAAACAGCAGATGTAACAAAGAGAAAATGCGAAATAATCATTGAGATATTTTATTGTAATTAAGGAAAAAGCATGGTACAGTAATCATTTTCAGCATCATGCTGAGGTGCCTTGTATTTGTAAAAAATGTGTGGCTGGAGGTCAAGTACATTTTACAATCAATTCTACATTCATTCAAAATCTGATTGGAAAGGACTTCCCATCATGGGCAAATACCCTGCAATCATGTTTGCTGATGGCACAGATTTGTGCAGAACAGCAAGATGAATGTCACTTACCAACAAGACATGGCACACGATAATTTAATACTGAGAACTGTAAGGTAATGCTGACTATTCCTAACAGTAGCAGTTATTGTTAAATAATAACTGCAGGTAGAAGAAAATTTTACTATATAAATGACACTATATAAATGCAAATGTATGTTGACTTGACCAAACATTGAAAGTATTGCCAAAACAATTAGAAAATTAGGTTACAATGACACTGTAGAGCATTGGTGAAATCACAATTGAATATGGTTTCCAATTTTGGTCACTGAACTTGGGGAAAGACACAGAGGCACTGGAATGATCCAAAGATGGGTGTCAAGAATGGAACTCGATCTTTAATCAATGAGCTGTGAAGAACTAAAGTTAAAATCTGTCATCACTGGAAAGAAGTTTGGCCAAGAGGAGGAAGAAATATGAAGCAAATTTTCAGACTCATGAAGGACTCCCGCTCTCTCCCCCTCCATTAGTCAGGTGTCTGATGCCATGTTTAAGAGCTCCAAGTCTAACCACTGAAACATCAAGAGAAGCAGAATTTCCATTTGCTTGATATGTAGAAACTCTCTTACTACTAATGCAAGACCAGCAATTTTATAGCTACATTTTAGGGATCTCAAAGAGCGTGTAAGGGTATTGATGGCTTAAATGGTACAGTTTTACCAACACAAAGCACTTGTGAGATTCTCACTGCTAGATCCACTCTCTTTATTGGGACATTGGTTAACAGGATTACTTAGAGCAAAACGGGGAGAATCTCACTCCAGTGACACATCTACCTGCCCTGATCCCATCAACGAACCAGGCTTGCTGAGCAATACTCAATACCTTCCTGGATTACTGCAGACTTTGCCAGATATTAGATTGTTAAATCCTAAGGAAATAAGTGAAAGGCTTTAGGATGCAGAAGAGGCTACGAATTATGCCCTCACCTCCGCAATGCAGGTCTGAAGACAGCACAGAATTAAGCCATTTAAGGATCTGTCTTATGCTACTGCAGTTTTCTCAACCTTGAACATATCAACATAAATCAGAATAGTTTCAATTCAATATGGGGCTTTCCTCTGATTTTGCTCTGCACCTGTCAAAATACAATTTCAGCTAGCAAATCATGCTTCATTGAATTTATTTTAAACTTAAGATGGCCTCATGTACCTTCCTGAAGCACTGCAGGGGAAACTTAATGCTACATGAAATCTAATGTAATAACTGACCCAGAGTTAGATGGGCTGAAACTAGTTACAGAAAATGGAAACTAACATTCCTCACTTTGATGAGCAAAAAGTTTCCAGCTTTGTTAAATTAAAGCTAATTATTGATTGCATCTCACTGGTAACATGTATTTAAAGAGCACACTATTGCTTAGAAATTACAATTTATCATATTAATACACAAAGGCTTGGTATGACATTTTTCTCTCTCTACTATTTTAATGGTAGCTTTAACTCATTTATTTTAAATGCACTATCACAATTAAATCAGTTGGAGAAATGCCATACAAACCTGTTAAATACTCATACGTTAAAACTGCAAGCAGTAACTACTAGGCTTATAACTCCTCAATTATTATTTCATAAAAAAAGCAAAATATTTGCAACACAAAATGAAATATAAAATTATTTTACATGAATAAGTCCGAGTTTATAGAGGTTTCTGAGATTAAACTGCTGCCCATCCTTCTTGGAGTGACACCTACATCACAAACTTTGTGATGCTGAGGTTGATTGTCTTTTAATCAGGCTCTGAATATTAAGAGACATCACTGAAAACTAATTATTCAAAATGTCTAGAATTTTTTTTTTTCAAAATACTCAATTTTTTTTTTGGAGTGTAGCAACTTATGTTGGCAGATGCAGTAACTTGTCTTGCATCAGCAATGTCCTACAAACAGCAATAAGATGAATGAATAGTTAATTTGTTACTGGCTGAGGCAGCAATTTTGGCTGGGAGATTTAACATGGAACGCATTCAACCAGAGTGCTGCCTCCAGTCGATATTAACCAAGCAGTGGTGTATCGTTTTCTTCTTCGTCATGTTCTAGCACTCCAATGGCTCAGTAAAATAAATGCAATGTCCTGTGTGATACTGAGCTATACAGATTAGAAAAGTCCAAGCTTTGATCCTGATCTAGTTGATCTCAATTGAGGCAGGTTCGGACACATTACTATTAGTTCAGCAACCAAGGGCTAGGGATAAAGAAAGTCACCCAAATTCATGATCATTGCAGGAAAGTATGCATATATGTGTAATACGTGATGAAAAAGAATCAGGCTTGGCTGCAATGTACTCCATGATTCAATAGCCCATCAATACTCTCACTAGGCTCTCATCGTCATTGTGTAGCCAAACAACAAACTGATGAGTGCAGCGATTCAATAAACAGCATGCAGACTTATCTCATTCTGCGAAAAAGAGTCAATATATAATGGCACCGATACTGACCATGGAAAAACTCTATAGACTGATCATACCACCTTTCTTACATTACGAGTATACTTCAAACGTACTAATTGACTGTAAAGCGCTTTGGGATGTCCCAAAGTCATGAAAGGCACGACATACATGCAAGCTTTTCTTTCTAATGAAAGAATTATAGGCATAGGAATTAGTAATGATAAGAATCACAACAGTAACAGTACAATTTTCACAGAAAGTGCTGAAAATACACAACAGGTCTGGCAGCATCTCTGGAGAGAGAAACAGAGTTAACATTTCAGGTCTGCGACCTTTCATCTTTGAAAGGCCACAGACCTGAAATGTTATTTTTTTCTCTCTCCACAGATCCTGCCAGACCTGCTGTGAATTTACAGCACTTTTCTGTTTTTATTTCAGATTTCCAGCATTTGCAGTATTTTGATTTTCTTTTATATTAGTAAAATTTTCATCTTCCCTGTTCATTTTCAGCTGGATTTGAAATTAAACACTCGTCTACTAGAGCAAGCCCCACAATTTAGTAACCAGTAACATAGGGAGTTTGACCTGGCCAATGGACCATTGTTTTCATCAGTGAATGCATTGTAACGGTAGTATATTCTCAGCACACTTTACAACCACAACTAGGCTTCTCAGGCACTTTTCAGGCACATCTCCACAAAGGCCCTCCACGTGTATAAAGAACAATAAGTGTGCTTTTAATTTCTATTATGTTGTTGGATCAGGCATACTTTACTGGGAATCACCGACTTCTCTCACTTACTAGTTTTGCTATTCTGAGGTTTTTGAAGGCTCACTATGTAAATTATTCCATACCAAACTAATCTGAATAGTTATATTGCAAAGAAGAGTTGGGTATTTTTTTTCTTGGTCTACCTTGTTCATTTATTCTTCATATGTATAAAGATTTTTTTTAGTGGTTTTTCTGTTGTGCATACCTCAACTAGGTTACTCAACCACAGTGAATATCACAAGCAAGCACACTCATGAAATGTCCACACATGCATATTTAGAGCAGGGCTACTCAATGTCAATCAGGTGTGGGAACCTTGACTATTTTTTCCCTCTAAAACCAGGGTGCCAAGGCCAATATAGTCCTCCTGTCACTCCCCCGGTTGACAATCAGCTAACTGAATCCAGACTAGGAATTGAATCTGCAGGATCTGTCTGACTCAGATACTCACTGGATAAAGTTGGCAAGCAATCAGGGAGCTGTGAACATATTAACATGCAAGACAAATTAATTTAGTAAACTTACTCAGAGTGCATCTGAGCATTTAGGGACATTCTCAGAAATGAGACAATCTTGCGGTCAATTTCACAGTTCTGTGTTCCACAGCACTCGAGAACAATTGCAAATCATAAAATCTGACTGCAGCTTCAAGCTGAACTATTTAAAAGACAAGCAATGCTGCTATTTGCTGCCAAAAAGTTTTCCTAGCACATTTCCACATTTTTTGAGACTTCCAGCACACCAACAGGAAAGCCAAGTTTTAACATTTATGTCTCAAGATTTCTTCCCCGAAGTAAAATTACTTATTTGTAAATGAATCATTGCAGAGTCAATATACAATTATAATTTGCTCAATAAAACAAATTAAATCATGGAAAATTGCCATTGGTTAAATAATTATTCATGGAAGTTTTGTAACCTCATGGTTTTAGTTACACAGGCCAGAATACAGTGAATATAAGTTAGAGGATAATTACAATACACTACTATTCTCATCTGAAGCTTTATTTTGTTTTAATATGTGACATTTGTACAGTTCAACCAAGTACAAAAATCATATCCATCCACAAGCCACTGGTAAAGCTGAAGAACAATAATTTTCTTCCAAAAAGAAACTTAATATTCAATAGAGACTTTGTTTGAGGATCTGGTTGTAACCTGCCATTTCTGCACATAGTGATACAATCAGGGAGATGTCAAGTTGTAAGACTGTACCAATGACAGAAAGGGACAATTTCATCACAAAAAGACAACAGCAATCGATGCTGAAAGCTCTACTCTAACACTGAGTATTTGGCACATGGATAGTACCCAAAATGAAAGCAGTCATCACTCAATTTTTGAAAACTTGGTGCAAAAGTCCTTTTCCATTACATACAATTAAAAAGTGATGTCCTATAGTTCTCTAAGTTGATCCTTCTAAAATAAAGATAGAATTTCTAATCAAATAGCAGAAAGATGAATTCTGAACAAAGACATCAAGTGTCCATACACTAGTAGCCTGCAGCATCTCAGGATCAAAGTTTCAAAATTTGGAACAGCAATAATTCTAATACTTTCCCTTTTAAGCGAAGTTTATTAGAAGGCACTACTGTAAACTGTTCATCAGACCATTTATGTATCTCAAATGGGGATGAGCAACATTCACATCAAAGAACCAGTTTAAAAACCTGTCCTGCCATATGTAGGAAATAAAGGCTATTTGGTCAATCAAACCTGCTCCTTTGACCAGCCAATTCCTGGGGAAAAGTTTTGAAAAATTTCTGCTGATCTCCAAAGTAGCTGGGAAAAATTCCAGAATGTTTATTTATCCCCACAACTTCACTATTCAGTCAGGGCTGGTTGCCTTCCACAGATGACATTTCTTCATTAACAGCAGCACATTTACTGCAGTCCATGGTGCTTTTGGTTGTCTTTTTCCATACTTAGACATATAATTTTCCAACCCATTCTTAATCAGATATTTACCCAACTCTTTCTAAATGCTAAATGACTACTTAATTAGACAGAGGGAAAAAAATCCAGTCTTTTATTTAGTGTCCAGAGATTTTTCATTTTAAAATGTTCAATTTCTGTGTAAAAAGCAAGATGGGAGAAATAAGAATGTAATATCATAATGGTTACAGCAGTTATATTATTGGACATATGCCCACATTGTTTGTGAGATAGATGATTTATTTTTGCTATATATAGCAATGGTGAGCGGATGTGAGGGTCCTTGAGAGGGTGCAGAGGAGATTCACCAGAATGATACCAGGGAAAAGGGATTTTAGTTACAAGGATAGGTTGGAAAATCCTTAGAACAAAAGAGATTGAGGGGAGATTTAATAGAAATGTACAAGATTATGACAGGCTTAGATAAGTTAGACAAGGTAAAACTATTCCCCTTAACTAATGGTACAAGGACTAGGGGACCCTGCAAGAGATGCAGGGAGAATACGAGGAACAACTTTCTTTTTACGCAGCAGGTGATAATGACCTGGAACTCACTGCTCACAAGGGGGTGGAAGAGGAGACAATGACTTCAAAAGGAAATTGGATAGCTGCTTGAAGGAGCTAGACTAGTTGAGTTACAGGGATTGCGTGGCGAGTAGGACTGACTGAAGAGCTCCGTGGAGAGCAGGCATGGACTCAACGGGCCGAATGTCCTGCTTCTATGCTGTAAATGACCCTATGGATGCAAGCGAAGCAGCATGCTCAAGCAAATGGAAGTTCTGAATTGCAACAGCACAGATAGGAAAGTAACAATCTGCATTCATAAATATGAGTATTTAATTAAATAATTTATACAGCATCTTTAACGTAGTAAAACATCCCAAGGCGTTTCACAACAGCATTACTAAACGAAAATGAACAGGTACAAACATATATAAAATTTATGTCTGCAAAGACAGCTTAACTACAGCTACTGCTAAGCCAATTGATTTGAGGACAACAGTTCAATGAGATTTTGTGTGTTTAAAAATGTATTAAATAATTTACGTGTATTTATAAATATAAACAATTATGATTTTGATTCTATTAAAAAAGCTATTTGTTGAGAAAAGCTTAACAGTGATATTTTATATATTGTTAAAAACTTCAGAGAAATACAGAAATGGACCATCGTTTTTAGCTGTAAAAGTTAAGCTTGATTGTATATCACAGGAGCAATCTTTGAGGCCTAGAGCATAAAAATATTACAAGATTACAATTTTTTTTTCTCTTCACAGTGTTAGAAAAAGGCTTCATGGGCTTCAGATTAGATCTTAGACAGCCAATGTATTTTTTCCCCGTCATTTGCAACTGAAGTCTCTTCACATGACATAACATGTAGAGTGGTGCCTGGTATTCATTCTGTGCATTCAGCCACCATCACATTATAGCGGAGATCAGCAACTCAGTGAAAAGTGCACAAGTGAATTGAGACTTCTGCAGTTATTTCTACCATAGGAAAAATGAGGGATTTTAAATTAACACCTGAATTTTGCAGCGCACATTATAAACTTGTAATTTTTTTGCAACTGTGCAATCTTGAAAAACATATCACTGTTGCCATAGTACTAGAAAAGGACATTTCTGCATTATGTGTAATATTCTTCCACTAATTTTCAGAAAAAACATTCAAAAATTGTTTTACAGAAGATAGAATCATAGAGTTATACAGCACAGAAACAGGCCCTTCGCCCATCGGGTCTGTGACGGCCATCAAGCACCTAACTATTCGAATCCCATACTTGGCCCGTAGCCCCGTATGCTATGGCGTTTCAAGTGCTCATCTGAATACGACTTAAATGTTGTGATGGTTCCTGCTTCTACCACCTCTTCAGGCAGTGCGTTCCAGATTCCAACCACCCTCTGAGTGAAATTTATTTTTCTTAAATGCCCTCTAAACCTCCTGCCCCTTACCTTAAATCTAAGCCCCCCGGTTATTGACCCCTCCGCTAAGGGAAAAAGTCTCTTCCTATCTAACCTATCAATGCCCCTCATAATTTTGTATACCTCTATCATGTACCCCCCTCAGCCTTCTCTGCTCTAAGGAAAACAAACCTAGCCTTTTCAGTCTCCCTTCATAACTGAAATGCTCCAGCCCAGGCAACATCCTGGTGAATTTCCTCTGCTCCCTCTCCAGTGCAAGCACATCCTTCCTATAGTGTGGAGCCCAGAACTGCACACAGTACTCCAGCCATGGCCTAACTAGCATTTTATACAGCTCCATCATAATCTCCCTGCTCTTATATTCTATGTCTCGGCTAATAAAGGCAAGTATCCCATATGCCTTCCTAACCACCTTATCTACCTGTGCTGCTGTCTTCAGTGTTCTATGGACAAGTACACCAAGGTCCTACCGACCATCTGTACTTCCTAGGGTCCTACCATCCATTGTATATTCCCTTGCCTTTAGTCCTCCCAAAATGCATCACCTCTCACTTCTCAGGATTTAATTCCATTTGCCACTGCTCCGCCCATCTTACCAACCCATCGATATCATCCTGTAATCTAAGGCTTTCCTCCTCACTATTTACGACAGCACTAATTCTCATGGCATCTGCGAACTTACTGATCATACCTCCAATATTCACATCTAAATCATTAATGTACACTGCAAACAGCAAGGGTCCCAGCACCGATCCCTGTGGTACACCACTTGTCACAGGCTTCCACTCGCAAAAAGAACCCTCAACCATCACCCTCTGCCTCCTACCACTAAGCCAATTTTGGATCCAATTTGCCCTGGATCCCATGGGCTCTTACCTTCTTAACCAATCTCCCATGCGGGACCTTATCAAAAGCCATACTGAAGTCCATGTGGACTACATCAACTGCTTTAGCCTCATCTACACATCTAGTCATTGCCTCGAAAAATTCAATCATGTTAGTTAGACACAATCTCCCCCTGACAAAGCCACGCTGACTATCCCTGATTAATCCCTGCCTCTCCAAGTGGAGAATAATCCTGTCCCTCAGAATTTTTTCCAATCGTTTCCCAACCACTGATGTTAGACTCACTGGCCTGTAATTACCTGGTTCATCCCTGCTACCCTTCTTGAATAATGGTACCACATTCACTGTTCTCCAATCCTCTGGTACCTCTCCTATGGCCAGACAGGATTTGAAAATTTGTGTCAGAGCCCCTGCTATCTCCTTCCTTGCCTCACATAACAGCCTGGGATACATCTCATCCGGGCCTGGGGATTTATCGACCTTACCCTTTACTTTTAGTTACTTACCAAACTATTTAGAGCAATTCCCTAACAGCAGTTACTCACCAACCAATCACCTTGCAGCTTTCCTGTGACGTCACTACTCACTTTGTTTTCAAACTCCGGCGTGTCTGGACTGCTCTTCACTCCCAGAAGGCAAGATATCAGTAAATCTTTGAAGGGATGATAATTCAACTATCTCAGTACTCTCCTCGGCCTCAGAGTTGCATGGTGTAGGAAACAAATCTATTCTGATGCTTTTCTTGCTAATACTTCTGCAGTGATGCTGTCTAGCCAGGATATACCCATAATGTGCCGCAGACAGCGAAGATGGGAATTATTGAACTTCTTTTCCTGGTATCTGCAAGTTGCCATGTTTCACAGCCATACAGCAAGATGCTGAGAACACAGGCTGTGTAAACCATCAGCTTGGTCCTCACGGTCAGCTTGGTGTTACCCCATGCGCAATTCGCAAGTCGGCCAAATGTGGTAGCTGCTTTCCCTATGTGTGTATCGAGCTCTGCGTCATGGCTGTCACCATGGACCCAAGGTAGCAGAATTTGCTAACCACTTCCAGTGGGGTGTTATTTAGTGTGATCAGAGGCAAAGATGCAACACCTTGTCCCATGACCATGGTTTTCTTGGCACTTACAGTCGAGAAGAACAAGTTACAGGCATGGGAGAGACAGTCCATGAGTCTTTGTATTTCAGTTTCTGAGAGAGTGACTAGCGCAGCAGCATCATCGTAGAGGAGTTCTCTGCTCAGGGCGCGATATGTTTTTAATCTTTGTTTTCAGCCTTGATAGATTGTAGAGCTTGCTGTCTGACCTCATGTGCAAGTAGATTCCTTTCATATCTGCAGGGAAGGCAACGATCAGGAGCATGGAGAAGGTGATGCCAAACAGAGTGGAGGCAAGGATACAACCCTATTTCACTCTGGACAAAATCACAAAGGCAGAGTTCCCTACTGCATTGGCACTAATCAAACAGAGGCAGCTGTGGTGGATCAGACACGTCCGCAGGATGGAAAACAGTCTCATACCAAAGGAGCTTCTGTTTGGTGAGTTGCTGGGGCCAGACAACCAGTGGGGTACCCAAAGCATCGCTTCAAGGATGCTTGCAAATGTGGCATGAAGGCCCTAAATGTCGACTATCACACCTGGGAGTCACTAGCTGGCGAAAGAGGGAAATGGCGGCACATCCTGTGGACTGGTGTACACTACCATGATGACCAGCAGCTACAGCAGCTTGGCAACAGACGCCAATGCCGAAAACAATTCAGCATCACTTGGCAGCTTCATGTCCAGCACTTGTGGCAGAACCTGCCTCTCAATGATTGGCCTTCACAGCCATCAGCAAAAGTGCACCAAGAGAAGACACCCCACCTCAATGGATTGGTTGCTGCACGTTCATCAGCTTTTGTAGATGGAAGGATGCCAACCAACCTCTGCGCAGGTACGCTGCATTCCTGCTGTACAATAACTTGCGATACTGCAAATTGTCTCAGCAGCATGTGGTGCCAGTGAAGTACCCTGAAGTACGTGGGCTGGGGAGGTGATTGCAAGACTGAAAAATATGAAAGTGGTAAAAGTTGCCAGGAGTAACTTTACTTTCACTTCTGTGGCCCATTATTGACGAATAGATTCTAGTTGATAGGCAGATATACTTTAATCTCAGGAGATACACTCACCCAAGCTTTGTTTAATATCATTTGTAACCAAGCACTTCTTGAAACTTTGCTATTTCAAACTCTTTAAACTCACATATATCTTGGGCACCTTGGACTATGATACCTTCCTGAACAGGAAACAGATTCCTGGGGATTAGTAAGAGTCTATCACATAACACAAGGCGCTGTTCCATTTTACTCAATTAGTCACGTAATGTTACACTTGCAGCCTGCCTAAAGATGCAGCGCCTCAAGCCTCTTGAGACCATGCACTGTTTTTCAAAAAAATTGCAGATTACTAGTAGTGCTTTGTGCATGGTGACTTAGAAGAATAACTGATACTTGCACCATACCCACATTCCAAATACAGCCGGCAGCCACCGGTGACTCCTTTCCCTACACCACGTCATACCACCCATTATCTTCCATCTGAAAGGAAAGAAGAAAATAAGCAAAGGACAGGGGCGATGAAATTCCACAGGACTGCAATCTGTTTCCCACGTAATTATGACAATGCTGTTTCTCTGGGACTTTTACTAAAGTGCCAGAAGGAGACCTGGGGAATATTGGAGCCCAGAAGCAAAAAGAAGAGTAAAAGGAGGAGGAGAAGGAAAGAAGACAAAGCGAGACACAGAATGAGATGTGGAGAGACACAGATACAAAGCTAGCAGATACCAGTTAAGAAAGGCACCATATTTTTGTGGTTTATGCAATTCTATTGGAGATTGAATAGTGTATAAAAGTATATGCACATTCATATTATATTATTACAGTCAGCCAACAGTCTATGATTTTAGTGTTTAACCAAGACTCCATCCAGGAAAGTGTGTGCGTAGTTGAACAATAAAGATTTGATAAAGGCCCACTGAATTCTATGGCAACTGTAAGATTGTTTTGTACACAGCACAGTGCCACAAGTTACTGTTGCCAATTCTTCCTTGCATATTTCAAGTGACTTTATTAATTCAGCACTATTATTTTGAGGTTTACATACTGTATTTAATTTGTTGATAGCATGCACTGTCGATGATAGGAAGTATAGCTCTCATTACCAGCTGCTTTCCTTCTGACCTTTTGCTTACTAATTTAAGACCCACACATCTTCCTGCTATAATTTAACAGGAAACAGCTATTTCACAAATATGCTGCAAACAGAAATGCAAATGAACAAGCTGTTGTGGTTAGAAGCACAGCAAAGAAGTCTTCAAGAGCACAATAGGAGCTCATCCCATCCCCCATGTAACCTTTTGTCCCATCCCCCACCATCTGTTTACAGATAGCACTAGTACCCAGAAAAACTCAAGTCCAACTCACTCTAGATAAGGAGTAAAGCTCTGGTTCTAACATTAATAAATGAACTGCACAGTGGGTCCTCTAGCACTAAAGGTTTACCATATAAGCCCCAGTGCTATCTCAAATGTATTTGTGATGTCTTTAAAAAGGCCGCTGAAAATGTAAGCAAAATATCATCCAATACAGCTAAAGTGGGCAGTACTGCAAAGAGTAAGAGAAATGGGTGACAAAATGTTACATGACTAAAGAGAACAAAGGAAATTACAGCGCAGGAACAGGCCCTTCGGCCCTCCAAGCCTGCGCCGATCCAGATCCTCTATCTAAACATGTCGCCTATTTTCTAAGGGTCTGTATCTCTTTGCTAATGGAATAGCTAAGGACAAAGTTGAAAGAGATATTGGGATTATAGGATCATATAGGGATTTTAGTAGATTCATCCCTGAGGATACATAGAGGATACAAGTAACATCCCAGAAATAGCTGTAAATCAGGAAATGGAAGGGAAGGAGGAACTCCAAGCAATTACAATCACCAGGGAAGTGCTGAAATGCTGTAACCTGCAAGGCTATGGACCAGGTGCTGGAAGGTGGGATTAGAATGGGCAGCTATTTCTTTCAGCCGGCACAGACACTATGGGCTGAATGGCCTCTTTCTGTGCCATAGCTTTTCTATGGTCCTCAACAAATCGTTGGAACTGCGGGCTGACAAGTTTCCAAGTCCTGACGGATTTCATCCTAGGGTCTTAAAAGAAATGGCTAGTGAGATAGTTGATGCATGGTTTTAATTTTCCAAAATTCCCTAGATTTGGGGAAGGTTCCACTAGATTGGAAAATAGCGAATGTAACTTCTTTGTTCAAAAGGGAGGGAGACAGAAAGCAGGAACCTAAAGGCCAGTTAGCTTAACATCTGTCATAGGAAGAACGTTAGAAGCTATTATTAAAGACATCATAGTCGGGCCCTTTGAAAAACTCAAAGTAATCAGGCCGAGTCAACATGGTTTTGTGAAAGAGAAATCATGTCTAACCAATTTATTGGAGTTCTTCGAAGAAGTAACATGTGTTGTGGATAAAGGGGAACCAGTGGATGTACTGTTACGACCAAGGAGGAGTGCACTGTTTATTCCAGTTCTACTTCTCCATAGGTCACAACATATATTTAAATTTTCCCACCGATACAGTCAATCATATACTCTTATTTTTCCCCAGAATAAAACACACCAACCAGGTTTCTTTAATAAACAACAAAATTATCAGATTATAAAACAAGTCTTAACCAGTAATGAAGTAAAGCATAAACACACAGATTGAAATATTAAAGTTCCCTTTTTTTTTAACCTTAACCCCTCTCACACATACATACACCCATAGTGCGACTAACTGGAAAAAAAATAAAAGGGAATTTTGCTTCAGAGCTCTATTACAAAAAAAAAACAGACAACCACTTAGGCTGAATACTTGGGCATTCTTGAAGAAAAACAGATATGGAAAGATGTCCTTTGTTTTGGATTGGTGTCCCAAATGCCTATAGATGGCTGTCACTGGGATCTTCCTAGAACAGTTCTCTCTAGGCGATGTTAAATAGCAGTTTGGGTAGGCTTTCCAAGAAATGCAGCTACAGAAGCTTCAGATAGGCCTTACAGCAGAAATGCAGCAGCAGGGGTTTCAGCTCCCACACATTCAATATGCAGGGTTTCTTCAAATACAGGAGGAAAGAGGGGACTGACATACTAGATATGCAGGATTTCTTTCCAAAAGAAAAAAAATGAGCTGGGTTTCCTTGGCCAGCAAAAACCAACAGTCTTTCAAACAGTTCACACTCCAACTCACTGTCCAAAGCGAAACCAGAACAATGTCACAAGAATCAAGCCTCCTGACCCCTATAAATCTTGACCTGTCACTTCTCTGTAAACATCTTCTCCAGGTAAAAACAAGCAGCTCCCTGCTGGTATTTTACCTGAAAACAGGTGCCTTCCAGTAAGGTTTACAAGCCAAGTCCAGGTAACCTTCTAGTGACCTCTTTTAAAAGAACACAAAGTGCAGCATCTCTTCAAGCATCCAGATGAATCAATGTCCACATTTCAACTATAAGTCCTTAAAAACATATTTTACAAAAAATAGAACCACTCTTGTACTTACAATTTCCAGATGCCTTTGATAAGGTGCTACGTCAAAGATTGTTGCAGAAAATAAAAGCTCATGGTGTAGGGGTAATATATTGGCATGGATAGAAGATTGGCTAGCTACCAGAAAACAGAGTAGGCATAAATGGGTCATTTTATGGTTGGCAAGTTGTAACGAGTGGTTTGCCACAGGGATCAGTGCTGGGGCCTCAACTTTTTACAATTTATATAAATGACTTGGATGACGGGATCAAAGGTATGGTTGCTAAATCTGACGACACAAAGATAGGTAGGAAAGTAAGTTGCGAAGAGAAGGCTACAAAGGGATATAGATAGGCTAAGTGAGTGGGCAAAGATCTGACAAATGGAGTATAATATTGGAAAATGTGAAATTGTCCATTTTGGCAGGAAGAATAAAAAAGTATATTGAAAACTAAGAGAATGTTACTGTTTCTTGTGAGGGGAATTGAAAACAAAAGTAGGGAGGTTATGCTTCAGTTATATAGGGCATTGGTGAGACCACATCTGGAGTACTGTGTACAGTATTGGTCTCCTTATTTAAGGAAGGATGTAAATGCATTGGAATCAGTTCAGAGAAGGTTTACTAGACCAATATCTGGAATGGGCGGGTTGTCTTATGAGGAAAGGCTGGACAGATTAGGCTTGTATCAGCTGGAGTTTATAAGAGTAAGAGGCGACTTGATTGAAACATAAGATCCTGAGAGGTCTTGACAGGGTAGATGTGGAAAGGCTGTTTCCTCTTGTGGGAGCATCTAGAACTAGGGGTCACTGTTTAAAAATAAGGGATTGCCCATTTAAGTCAGAGATGAGGAGAATTTTTTTCTCTGAGGCCCATGATTCTTTGGAATTCTCTTCTTCAAATGTGGTGGAAGCGGAGTCTTTAAATAATTTTAAGGCAGAGGTAGATTCTTGATAAGCAAGGGGGTGAAAGGTTATCGGGGGTTGGCGGGAATGTGGAGTTGAGGTTACAATCAGATCAGCCATGATCCTGTTGAATAGTGGAGCAGGCTCGAGGGGCCTACTCCTGCTGCTAATTTGTATGTTTCTATGAACAACTCCAAACACTGCAAAGCAGAAACAAACAAAGCAAATCAAATACTGAACTGTATAGAGGAAACCAGACTAGCTGGCGGAGCTCCTGCTAAAGCTGTACAGTGCTCTGGTCAGACCACACTATGAGTACTGTGTCCGGTTCTGGTCGCAGAGACTAAAGGTAGCCACTGAAGTCCAGTACTTAAGTCAGGGTACAGCATGGGACTCTCAAGAGAAACTTGGGCTTTTCAGCATTGAAAGGAAGTGGCAGAGCTGATTTTAGAGATTATGTAATGTAGAAAACAGTAAAGATTAATTTAGTTCAAACTGATAAAAGTCAAATTTAGGATTGATATCAAGAGCAGCTTACAAGAGCGATTAGGATACGAAATGTAGTTCCAGCAAAAACATCAGAATCATTTAGGTAATGGCTGAATGTCCTGTGGGTGCTTCGGGTATTTCTGCATGTCAAAAAGCCTTCTTCATCAATAGCTACTTTGTGCACTTTTAATAGTTTTTTTTGGTGTTGCTAGATTGACTGCAAGCGATCAAATCACACAATCACATGAACCTGACAATGACCTTAAACCTGCAGCCTATTTGCTTTGTTTTCACAAAACAAGGGATTTCTCTCAATGTTTCAGTTCTCCCCGGTTTTCTCAGAATCCCACCTCTCCAAAAGAAACAACAAGCTGGGCAGAGTTCCATAAGTTCTAGCAGCCCTCTGATATTCGCCCAACTTGCCATTCTGCTAGAGTCAACCTGGATAGGAACTAAAAAAGAATGCAAAGGAGAAAAGGTCAGTCAGTATAGTAAGTCTGTTCTTTTCATTCTGTTCAAAATCTTTATTCTCCTGAAGAAAGCTCGCAAAGATTTTCCTGAGCCTCTATAAAAGGTAAACAAAGCAAAACTCTGGAATATCTATCAAAATTTACATCTTCTAATATTCATTCTGTCTTCCTCAGCATTACTCCAAAAGTTTACAAACCATCATGCTCAACGCAACAGCCAGTCTAGCAGTACTTTTCCTTGTTGCCCTCAAACTCATATCTATCCAGGCACTGATTCATATTTCAATACATTATTGACTCCTTTAATTGTATGTCAACACTCTGTAGAAGAAAAATTCTAGTAATCTCAAAGCCTTGTTTGGCACCTCTAAATTTTATATTCATAATATATCCTCCACACCAACGGTCCAGGTGGAATAGCCTACTTGCATTTAATCTATTCGTTTCAGCATACCATTTTCTATTCAGTCACTGGAATTCCACCAATTTGTACTCAATCCTCACCCTTCTCTCTCACTTTTTTTTATATATCAATATATTTTTATATATTTATCTATATATTTTTATTTATATATATTTCCAACAGATTGGACGGACAATGGGAAGCGACAGGAAGTCTGGGCAATTTACCCAATCATAGCCCAGGGAGACAGAGGTTAACTGCCATAATAGTCGATGATAGCTTTTTTAGCACATGCCATAGGTTGATTCTGGAAGTTTTGCGCTTTTGTATGATTGAGAACCACACCATACAGTGTATTTATCAATCGATCCATCAGGGGAATATAGCACATACTGTTAGAGGTAAATTTATTCATTTGAAAATACTGAAGTTGTAGAAAGTAATATTCTCCATATGGTCCAAACAGCTGCAGGCAAGTCAAAAAAAAAATTGCACAACAGTGATGCTGTTTGGGAATTCTTTGGATGCAAGTATATCAAGTCTCACCTTCGGTAAATTCACTTGCTCAGTGTGACTTGCCAATTCCCTGCAAGTAACTGGGTATAGCATATTTTACTACAGCTAACTGCATCTGATTTTCTCAGTTATACTACATGATTTGTACTAGAAAGGCTCTGAATGCTGCTTCTAAAACTGAAGTATAATTAGCATAACTTACCCAAACTGTGAAGCACCTGAGCAGATAATACCAATATAAAAAGGTGCCATGTGGCTTTGGCCAGCTACTGACGCAAGTTTGGTTTCTGAATTGCAAGCCCAATAATACTGTCCCTGATGTGCAAGTTATACCTTCAGCTGCAACTAGACTCAATGACAGATCGCAAGCATAACCAACCAACTCAAATATGGAAACATAACAACTCAAAAGTGTATGCAATAGAATGGCTGAGCCACAATCAGATGAGCATGGTTGTTGCCTAAACTCACTATATATTACTTACCCACGAATTGAGCATGACCAAGTGTTGCAGACTGGCACATTCCAAGGTCCAAGACTACATTCTGAGGGACGCACTAAAGCTTGGGGCAGCTGCTGCAAAGGCTCAAGGGGGAAAGGCCACTGTGTAAGGTCCTCCCACCATAGTATACCGAGGGGCTGGAACCCGTGTAAAGACCCCCTCGGGCTGTGTGCACCAAATATGTTTTTGCTGTGTAATGCAAATGTACATTGCATATAAAATGGAATGGAAAGAGTTGTGAGGCAACTCATGTTCTGTATCGAAGGAATCTGCTTGTTATTGTACTTTCTGAAATGTCAAATTTGAACTGCTTTGAACTATTTTGGAATGTATCATTTTTACAAATTTTTATAAAGTATATTTTTGGAAAAAAACTGAGGGAATTTCACCAATTTTGCACTGTAGGACAATTTAACAGTACACAAGTTCGACTATGGCAGGGCAAGTAGTCTCAGAAATAAGGAACTGGAGCAATTGGCTTATTAACGTCACAAACATGGAACTACAATTATTGTACATATATATCTTGTTTGCAAAATAGAATTCATATGTAAATTCAGACAAATCCAATGTCAGTCTTGTAAAGTAAATGAAGCAAAAATCAATAGTATGGAAATGAACCAGACTCTGCTCAGTCTTGAGAGATAAATTGATCTTAAGATTTAATGTTGAGCCTGTTTCCTTAAGTATCAAAAAAACTGGTTACTGATGACCCTCCCCCAACAATTCCTCCTGTGGTCAGTTCCATTAACTCACCACCACCTTCTCAAAGGCAATTAGGGATGAGCAATAAATGTTGTCCTAGCCAGTACGCCCACATCCCAGGAACAAATAAAAAAAATCTACATGCTTTAGTCAATGTGCAGAGACCAACTGAGGACAATGCAAACAAAATAAACAAAAAAAACTGGGAAAAATCATCAATTGGAACATCAACATACTGAACTTGTGAACTACTCCATGTATAAATGATCAAGGTGCATGAATCGAAGGGCATGCACACTTAAGACCAATGTGTGCTTTGACAACAATGTCCATGCTAAGCTAAGTAATGGAGAAGTTTGTGTTGTGCTGAGCATCTCCCATAAGAGATACAATGGAAGAAATGAGTCAAAATACACAAAAGCTGTTATTGTGCTGACTTGTAGCAAGACCTGAAAGAATACTAAACAATGGAGTCACAATACCATTCAATATTGTTATTTAAATTGTGCCTCCACAGGTCAGTGTGGCGATAGACAAGTCATTTCATCCATTTTGCAGAAATTATAGTGCACCCTGAGTGAGTGATAACCTGCCTCTTTACCACTCTCTCCCCTCCCCAAAGCAGATGCCATTCTTAAATTTAAGACATGTACACATCTTCCAGGCAAACTTTACACACAATTGTATTCTATTCTGCTGACACTGATATGCAGTGACTAGCAAGGATGCTCCAAACAAGAAGTGAACCCACTTTTTTTTAAAACTTGGATACGTTTTCCCCCAGATTATTCTAGCCATATACCCAAAAACAATCATTCATTCTATAAACTGCAAAGCATCAGAAGTGGTGCACATTTTTACAGTACTGGTTACAGAGCAGCACTGAAAGAAACATGGAAAGAGATCATGTGCCCACCTTCCCAGTTAGGGAATGGTGCAGCCAATAAAAAGGATAGACGATGGGGAGGGAAATAGTCAATAAAAAACAAGAACAGAGACAACTGTGACCAGATCCTGTCCCACACAAAATCAAACTCACCTATTAATCCTATCCCTCATTAATTCTCCATCTTCAGCTCAATAGCTTCAAAATACTCATTCTTGTCTATGGATCCCTTCATGGCCTCTTTTTCCCCATGTCTGTAACCTACATTCTTTCACCTTTAGTACTGTGCATTTCCCTGTCCCTATGTTTGACCAATGGATGCAGCACCTTCAGATATCTAGCTCACACTCTCTAAATCTCCAAAAATCATTCCATACCTTCAAAACCTCTGTAAAACTTTTCTGTATAAATGTGCTTTCCATTTTGGGTGGAGCTATGCAACAGCAAGAGGCAGGAAACATTGGTGGGAGTTGTTTATTGGTCCTCTAACAGTCATTGTAGTTTAGGTCAGAGTTACAGTGGCGCAGTGGTTAGCACCGCAGCCTCACAGCTCCAGGGACCCGGGTTCGATTCCGGGTACTGCCTGTGTGGAGTTTGCAAGTTCTCCCTGTGTCTGTGTGGGTTTTCTCCGGGTGCTCCGGTTTCCTCCCACATGCCAAAGACTTGCAGGTTGATAGGTAAATTGGCCATTATAAATTGTCACTAGTATAGGTAGGTGGCAGGGAAATATAGGGACAGGTGGGGATGTTTGGTAGGAATATGGGATTAGTGTAGGATTAGTATAAATGGGTGGTTGATGTTCGGCACAGACTCGGTGGGCCGAAGGGCCTGTTTCAGTGCTGTATCTCTAATCTAATCTAATTCCTACTCCTGATCAGGTCTGATCCTGAACAGTACAGAGCCATGGGATAGTTTACTACATTAAGTCACTATACAAGTGTAAACTGTTGTGATAAAAGCATTTTATGCACTGCTTTCTTTGGAGTAGCTGACACTGTCTTTCAGAAGTCACGACAGGAGGTCCTCAACAGTATGTCAGTATTTAAAAATGGCTGAAGGGATCTCAAGAGGTCAGTATTCAAAAATATTTAAAGGTGCTCAGTGGGAATGTGTCAATATTTGCAAAAATGTCCCCACAAAAAAATTTCAAAACAACTGGTGGAACAGGCTCGAGGGACTGAACGGCCTACTACTCTTCCTATGTTTGCTATAAGACCATCAACTCGTAGATCAAGAAATGGTACAGGCAGCATCATTTGGGTATACTGAGCTGCTGTAAACTGGGACATTTAAAAACAAACACACAGTTAAGTATAGAAAAATAGGTGCGAATTAATCACTTAGGAGCAGAAATATATATGAAGATATGATAATAAATCGACATCGTTATACCATTGAAAAAGATCAATGGTTGCAATCTTTTTGGTTACATCATTCTTTCAGAGTCTGCCCTATATTTATGTAGGTCACAAGAACATCACAATTCAAGCTAGCTGCTAAGCTTTATTTTTTGTAGGATAAGGTCAAATAGTCAATTGTGATGAATTAACATTTCTCCTTGACAACGGATGGCAGTTCACACCATTTACTCCATGCCTCTAAAAGACTGCATGCCAAAAAGTAGCTTTCAGATTAGCTTTCCTTTTATATAATGAAATTCTAAAATTATGTGAAATATTGTGAAAAGTACACAGTGAGCAGATTTTAGGCATGTTTAAAAATATTACTATAGCATTTGAAAGCACTTTAACATATCTTAAACACCCTGGTTAAATAAATTCACTGCATCGTGTGGAACAAAGCCAAACGGGTAATGGATGTGTATTGCATTCACTGATTTTAGCTGCAATAGTCTAGAAAATGATACAACCTGCCTCAGCACTCCCGGATCTAAAACAGGAAATATCATCCATTGTTTCAGTGCCTGATCACTATCCATTGACCTTCTGCTGGAAAGAGCATAGGTATGGACAATGCATGAGGAATGCATTAGGATTAGTTGTGATGCCCTCCTATTATTGAATATTTTGCCAAAATACATTGTACAGATTTGTATATGAAGGGTGGCGAGTTGGCAAGCTGTGAACTTCACCCCTGCCTCCACCCAGCCCCCAAGAGAGAAGAAGGGAAGATGAGAATGAAAGTTGCAGGAGAGGGGAATTACTAGATTGACATGTTGAAATGCACAGTATTAATGAACTTTACTGTCACCTTATATTTGTGTGTCCACATGAATCAGGACGAAATGCACACGTGAACCACATCAGCCTCTCTCTCAAAACATACAGTTGGACAGTTACTTGTCTCATCTTTTCTTATTTTACTCACTCTACATCCTCATTTCCTGAGTGGAAATCACCTGGGTTCACAAGTAGTAAGAATTAATTTGTCTGTACCAAAGACACAGCCACAAACATCAAAAATGATTGTCTGCCAAATAGCTTTACAACTAAATCTTAATTGGCACAAACCCATCCACTTACGTTTCGGATTTCAATTTATTTTTAAAACACAAGTGGAATATCTTCAAACGCTCACTTTAATCATTTGAATCTTGCTCTGGTATAAAAGTTCATTCATCAATGTTCAACCTTTCCTGAACTCTGTACAGCTTTTGCACCCAGACTCTCATGTGGAATTTCCTGATGTCTGTATCATCTCTGCATTCAGCTCAAGTCTGCAAATTAGCTTACAAAGGCAACACTAGATCCAGATGTGATGGGAATATATTTACAGGGTTTTATGTTCAACTTTATTGTATATCTAATCAGCTGCAATTTTATTCCAGTTAACATATAAGTCATTAATGATCAATTCAGCAGTGTCACACCTACCCCTACCACCAGGAGCACAATGATACAGAACCATAGAAAAATTTCAGCACAGAAGGAGGCCATTCAGCCCATCGTGTCTGCGCCGGCCAAAAGATCTAGCCAATATGCAAACTCCTTTTAGAGAAGCACTTCATGTATTACAGGTAGGACAAGTGATTTATCATTCAGATCAGCTCAGAAACTGTCATCTTCACTGTCTCTGGCCGGGATCTAACCCTTGGTGGACGGGAGCCAGCCACTGACTGAAAAGTTGGTGGCAAACCCGCTTCCACCTGACCTGGGGATCCAACCCATATTTTGCGGGTTCCTGGCCTTTAGTTGTTCTGAGGCGGGACTTCCATCTGCTTGAGACAGATAGTCCTCCTAATAGAGCTGCCGGCCAATCAGCAGCGCCACTGGGAGCGGCCACTTAAGGGGCCTTGATTGGCCTGGGGCAGACGGGCCATTTTTCGCCATGCTGCCCTGCGTAAAGTGGCGGAAGAAGCGGGAGCGGGCCAAGAAGGGCAGCCCCGAGCCTCCCGCTCCATTTTACTGACCTGAAATGTTAACTCTGCCTCCCCACAGATGCTGCCAGATCTGAGTATTTCCAGCTTTTTTTTTGTTTTTATTTCAGATTTCCAGCATCTGCAGTATTTTGCTATTATTTTAATAAACATATAGAGAGTCTGACATGCTTTGGATTAGAAATTACTGTCAATTACATTATCCTACAAATGCTTAAACGCACTCATACCAAATTCCTCTTTCCACTAGTTTAGCCGAAATAGTAAACACATTTGTTGAAAATAGTGCAGAAAGGAATCTGGAATGGGTGCATTAATGTTCACATGGCAACCACCACACCATTGATTTTTACCTTACGATCCTGCATGGTGGCATAAATTACAATACAATTTTCTACCATTTTTATTATTCCACAATACAGGGCACACATCATAAAACATGGGAATGAAAGTATACAAAGATGTGCAATAAAAACTTAAACTAAAAATGACCTATTTCTTTTAAATAGATTATTCACCAAACTAAAAATGAATGTTGCCTGGCTTAACACCAGCTACATACATCAGTGCGCAGCTGAATTATTATGTCACCTGCTACAAATAAACAGCACAGCAGGAAACTGCACCTAAGTAAAATTATGTAATTTTATTAAAGATATTAAACATTTGTCCCTTGCTTATTGAATTCATTTTCTATTCTAGCCTCATTTTTAAAATTTGTTTCTACGTCTCCACTCCATGTCCCAGTGTTTATCAAACCTTTACCCCAGACAAGAGGAAAAATAGGCTAGATGACAACTTGATTCCACTCTGAAACACTAGATATGAGAGAATGGTCCACAGTGATTCACCATCCAATCTTCCCCTTCCATTTCTGGGAAATTGCCTGGCATCCACCTGGCACGAAACCCAAACTGCACAGCTGTGATCACACATTGGGAATCACAGGCACAGTGCACTGTCACCTTATGGCATTACATGCTGGGACATCAATGCACTGTACTACATATCAGTCAGCTTTAATTTTATGTTCCTTTACATCACAGTAAACTATCTAGTCTATTCACATCATTGACATTAGTCATTCCAACAAGGAATTTCCAAATTTAACTGGATAGTTTCTAGGGATAGGGAGGGGAACGACCATAAGTGCACGTGTACCCGATATGACAATTACACATAATGTTGCATCTTCCCATGCACAGTATTTGCATCAGGGAAGCAATTTCATTATTAATTTGGACAGCATCTAATGCATTATTTTGACATTTATTTTTTCAATTTATTGCACACCAGAGAATACAAACTCAAATGCCAAGGCTCCCTTAAGGCAACAGATAAATGCACCACATACTAAGATACTGAGTCACAAAACAGGAAGGTCCAAGGCTCAATCGTCAGTCTGTGCTGGGTTATTTGATCTTGGTAGGCAATAATGGGTAATCTAATCTGTCTGAAGTGTCCCTGAATTAGAAAGGGTGGAGGGGAACCAACAGCTAGGATTTAAACTCCTGATCATGAATTCAAGTACATTCAACACCACCTTGCATTTATGTAGCAGCTTTAATGTAGTAAGCCAAAGTTTCCTACATCATAACAGCCTATCTGCTTCAAAGTTATGAATTCTCTGAAGTACTTTGAGACATTTCTGAGAAATGTAACAACTTACACAAATGCTTGACTTTTCCTAAAATTCACAGGTCGCTGTTATCCATGGATATGTACCTCAACATAAGCTGCCCCCTCCAGTAGGGGAGAGATGAAAATTCAGGGGAATGGGAAGGACAAATAAGGAAAGCACAATTGTGTTCTTGTCTATAGATATGAAGAGATTTTAATGCTGGCTGCAAGAAGGTGTGTTGTGATATTGCTCCAAGAATACGTAACAAGTATAGACAATCTAAAATATAACTGCAGCCTGTCTGAAAGAAAATGATGCAAGACCTCTTTTGGTTCAGTATTGCTGAGCTTGAAACAATGCACGAGTATTATATTGCATCTTTTCAGATCAGCTTCTCAAAAACTCGTAGTGTGATACTGGTAGTATGCTGGGGGTATAAGTTTCAGTTCTGCAAATAAAAGCTTACTCTGCTTTGACCCTTGTGCAGTGACAGATGTCTTGGTTACTCCAGTGAAGTAGAATGGGGCAGATTCACAGCTCAGAAACCAAGCTATCAAAAGGGGCATAGCACAGATGTCAGTAAATTAGATCATGTCACCACAATGATGTCCCTCTGGTGCTTATGCAGTTCAAAGGTTGCCTGTTTTGGGAGTCAATTTTGATGTGCATTTACACCAGGCTAACACTGGATTAAAACTGTAGCGAAACACCACAGAAGATCACACACTTTCACACTCTAGTTTCAAGAGACAAAACCCTTTTTTAAAAAAAAGTGGAGAGGTAAGAATTTAATAATCCTATTGAAATTGCTGCTTCTATTGAAACTGAAGCAGTGTTAATATTCCAGAAAGACTGCTACCACTGTTTCATCGGCAGTGTCCTTATGATGTGCTCCTTAGAAGCAATCGCCAGGCCTGACATTTTGACAATGCAAAAAGGACTTTAAATTATGACTAGTACACCTCCCTCTTCCTGTCACTATGTAAACCCAAACAGCAAAGCACAATGAAAATATATTGAGAAAATGACAGAATTTGCTAGTGGGAGCACAGGAGAGGCACCAGCAAGCCTAACAAATAATAGGGAGTGTCTTGCTGGCTATAAACACAACCTTGAGATTTTAAACACAAGGTTCTCCTTTGTTTTCATCACCATAACTCTTCTATTGTGTTAAAACCTTGTGTAGTTATGCAAGTACTTATTTGACAACCCAATAATGACTTACTTAACTAGTTATTCTATAACCAAAAGTTTAAATTATTTGATTCAAGAGTCTTTTACAAAAGGAAATAAGCAAATACATTCAAAAATTTCTTATTTTTGAATGCCATATTACACATAACGCAAACTCAGGCATGGAGGTCAGCAGAAAACACAGAATTTCCTGTCCATTAAAATGAAAGGACAGAAAATCCTGCATGGCCCATTGACCTTGGTACCTAAACTTTCAACATGCCCTTCCATAGCACACATATCAGAAATACAAAGTGGAAAATAGATCCTATAATTTTGGTAACTTTTAAAAGTTTTAACCATCTCTCCAATGGCCTAAAATAAAAGCAGAAAATGATGGAAATGCTCAGTAGGTTAGCCAGTTGCAACTAAAGGTAATTGATCGGAAATGTTAGCTCTACCTGCTTCTGCCCAATCTGCTGAGTGTTTCCAGCATTTTCTGCTTTGATTACAGATTTTATGTGTCTCCAGTATCTTTCTTTTTCTTTCCTCCAATGGCCTAACCTAATATGTTAAGGGCAGACCTCAAGCAGGGAAAAACTGGGGCATTGCAATCAATTCAGATCCCCTGCGTTAGATCTGAAGAGGGAAAGGGAAATCAGCTTACGTTCACCTTGCTGTTCACTGTCCAGCGACTCCTGCTGTTCATGAGGTCCAAAACAAGATCAGAATCCTCTACGATTTTTTCTACAGTCAAACAAACATTCTAACAACACTCACTGCCCAGGCTGAAAGTGTTGAATGGCTAATCACACCCATGAAGCCACACCCCAACACAGCAAGCAACTAGCAAAGAGGAAGAAAACTGGTGGAAAATTAATTCCTATTACAGATCAAGAATTAGTTTTTTTTAATGTTTCAAATGGCTCTCCTGTCTAAGGTGTAACAGAATTAAAGGCCAGGAAAGTCCTACAGTGTATTCCCAGTTTGTACAGAGTAAAAAATCTTATTCAGAGTGGTAGCTGCAGTAGCAGCACTACAATTTACCTCAGTACTCCAGACTGGGGCGACGTCTGTGGAATATCAGTTATCTTCCTACTCCTGATAGCTATTCAGTGACCCTGATAGAAAGTACGTGTGTGAACATTGAGTGAGGGCAGAATCAGTGAGTAACCTGGCAATACCTAGTTTCGAGACTCTCACATGGGCACTTGGTATGGTATTAGAGAGCAACTGACACCCTTGGGCACAATGCTTGTTTTCTAAACGACATGTTCTAGGCTCCAGTTTTATTTTCTTCTTGTTGAAATTTTTGGAAAAATATATTTTAACATTTCATTACACAAGGCAAGCAGTATTGAAGATGGCATCCTAAAACAGATAAAAGAGCTCTGATGAGGGGACTCCACACAAAACATGAACCTGATTATTTTTCTCTGTTCACACCAGCCTGCATTGTATTTCCACTTTGAGATTTTAATTGAGCACCTCTATAGTTGGGATCTTAGAAGTACACTAAACTCCTTACAGCAACACTGCTGAAACGAGGTCCTTTATCCCTACACTAGAATGGAGGTCTAGGATTCTGCCACAGCAATAAAGCAACTAGTTTTAGCAATGTAAACACTAGAAGCCAGCACACAGGTGTGGTTTTCACACAATCCAAACTAGAGAAACTCGACATAAAATTGCCTCGAAAGAATGTTCCTTTAATTCTATTAACAAATCAGCAGTATTTTGGGGCACTGTTGATGTGGAGTAGCTAGTGGTAAGCAGCTTCTGTCTGACTTTATATTGCAGAAAAGTGGGGGAAAAAACCACTGGGTGTGAACATACGAGTGGCTTACCGATACAGTGAGGTTTCTCAAAGAAATTAAAATAAGATTTTATGTTTATAGCACAAGAGATACAAAACAGATTTTTTTTTAAATGCAGAAAATATAGGCCAACAAAAAAGCCATTATCTCCACTCCAGTAATGTGCAGTGTTTTCAAATCACTGTGAATCAACCTAACTTGAAAATGAAGTGATCTGACGTTTAATGGCTGACAACACAACTAGCCAGTCATGTATCAGTTAGCGTCCTTTTCATCTGAATGCAGCCTATGTGCTAGCAATCAGAACTGTACAATTAACAGGCTTTTGCCATGAAATTAGTCCAGCTTGCGTTGTCTCAGAATTTCAGCTTAGATATAGAAACCAGCTGCAGTGCTTTCCCCACACCACACGCATACCTTCTCTGGTGCAGAAAACTGCTGCTGCGGTATCCCTCCAAACAAAAATAAACTCGAGAAGACTCTGGTACACATTAGCATTTTTATTCAATCGGGCTAGGAGCGCCAACCAAATCTGATCTAACTAATTATACCTGTTCTCGTGGGGATGCACAACTGGCTGTCTATAAATAATTTTTTTTTTTTAAAAAAGCTTCATGCAGTGTACAAGGCCCGACAGTATGTGTTCCACTTCATTAAAATACAGTCCTCAGAAGCTTGTGTTGTAATAGGGTTTATGCTATAGTGAAGTTTCTGTAGTACACCACAGAGCAAAACGTAACACAAAGACAGAATAGAAGCAGAGGCCTGGAAGCTGTCATTATTCCTGTGAGCAGTTCACGTATCTATTAAGTACAGAATAATAAATATCTGTGAGTGAGTTTCTGTGTTGTAATTGAGTCTCACGGGTCATACGATGTTCATAAATCGCTCAGTTTTTAATTATGCATATTTTTCCCAGTTTTCTCCCTTGTCCCACAAACATGCTGACTCATGCTTAGCTATGTACTGGGTTATAGCAGCCCTGCAGTTCCTCACCCAAGTGGCTACTATTCTTATCCAAGCCTAGGCAGTAAATAGGGTTGCCAATCTTCCCAGATGATCCGGGAGTTTCCCAGAATGAAGTCGGTTACAATTTGTTATTTTTAAATTCATCTGCAGAAAAGTACAGAAATGACCTAACTAAATCGCACACCAGCTTGCACGAAAAAAGTTGGGGTGGGGGTTTCCTTCATTGCAGGATGTATATATTCAACCGCTTTCATTGCATGTATTCTGAAGCTTGCTATTTAGTATTAAGTGCAGTCTGCTCCTGCTTGATCAGCTGAAAGGGAAAATTAAAATGGTTTTGGAGTATCTAATAACTCTTCTCACTTTCTACCACATGTATGTGTGTACATGTGTGCGTGCCCTATCTCTGTGACCTCCTCCAGCCCTACAATCCTCTGAGATCTCTGCACTCCTCCAATGCTGGCATCTCGTACATCCCCAATTTCCTTCGCTATACCGTCGGCAGCCCTGCCTTCAGCTTCCTTGGCCCCAAGCTCTGGAATTCCCTCCTTAAACTCCTTTAACACTCTCTCTTCCTTTAAGTTGCTGCTTAAAACCTACCTCTTTAACCAAGCTTTTGGTCACCTGTTCTAATATTTCTTCATGTGGCTTAGTATCACATTTTAGTTGATAGCTCCCCGTAAAGCATCTTAGGACATTAATGCAAGTTGTTGGTGATGTCCGTGCGCACCAATTTAATCTCAGTTGGTAGCAGGGGTTTTGTGTACACAAATACCACCAAAAACACAAATTCCAGTTGATTGTTTTCCCCAACCCTTGACAATTGTTTCCTCTTCGAACACTTTGACCCACAAGCACCAACCATCCTCCCTTTCCTCCATTATCAAAATGAATATTCTTTGTGTGTCAGCATCGACAGTGAATATTCACAGGTTATTTGACCCTTTAGTAGGGTTGCCACAACTCCAAGATTGTTCGTCAATCTCCCAGAATGAAAGATGAAGCCCCCAAGCACTGCTGCTAGCAATCCATTTGCGCTTCTTGCCTGTGTACTTACTTCGCCTGCTCACAAGCGGCCACCTGCTTCTCGAAACCTCTTGCACTCCAACTGCTAGAGCACCGTAAACAAAAGGGGCCCAACCTTTATATGGTATATGCAATAACACTGGCAAAATGGGCAAGGGATGCAGTCAAATGCAATACAGTCAACTGTCACACAGTCAAACATCCAAGACTACGTCTAACCAGCTATCTGGCCATACTGCGCATAGCAGCCAAGTCAAAGTCATTACAGCGCAGAAGGAGGCCATTTGGCCCATCAAGTCCATGCCGATCTGATTCTATCTATCCCAATACCCATACGTGCATGCTTTCAAGCAGGGATCAATCAACAGCAATTACGACAGGAAGCCTTTCCCTTCCCCAGCTAAGAGGTGCTGAAACCAACTGTAGCACCCTAAATACATGTTGCCCTGTTTCTGGGTTTACACACCCATCTATTTAAATCACCGTTAAAGGGAACAATGGATGACAGACTATGCTATGTCCTTGATGTCCGATTCATTCATAAAGAGAAATTAATTCCGTGACTTGATCACTGAAGTATTATCACAATGCTGAGATTATCCCACGATAATCATTTGGTATGGACAGTACCACATGCCATCTACAGTCAACATAACATTGATCATCAAAAATACAGTAAAACTGCTTATATATATACACACACACATATGTATACAACTATCAAGGTAGCAAGCTGATCATAAAATTAAAAGTTTGTTCCATCCCCACTGACGTCACCTAAATTACTCAGTAAGGTTATTGCCTGCTAACTTGTAATCATGCCAGAAATTCCACTGTGCCAATTCACATTTGTTTTTCAGCTGTTTAGTAGAACTTGTTTTCTCTCAAAAAAAAAGTTGGATGTCAATTCCTGGTCTATATCCTGGTTACACACAAAAATAGTTTTTATTATTCACAATCTTATTGTTTAAACAAGATTGTATCTGAGAATTTTTAAATTTACAATCCAACAAATAAAGTTTAGGTAGCAGCCTCAGTATTTTGTAGTCTCATCGAAGTTCATGGAAACATGCACGTAACCTGCAAGATTTTCCAGTAACGGTATTGATTTGCACATGTAAATATAGATCTGAGATTATGAACATGTATCATGCATATTAAAGTCTGTACACTTCAGGTAGCCAGCTTTTACAAAGTCTACAACCAGACAGATAGCAAGATTAGGGGAGGGCAGGGGTTGGGTTCATGGCTTGAGTTCTGAGATTTTCTTTGCTAATGGCAAAATTTTGAGGAAATTTCGATAATTAAAGCCTCCACTTTACAAGCCACAGGAAGAGGTCAGAAAAAAAATGACTTATTGGAAGAAACGTTTGATGCCTTGGTTTATATTTTTTCAGAGTCAGTTCAAAAACTATATCAGTGCAACTTGTTTAGTTTTGAACTGTGTGCACTGCTTTTTCCCCACAAAGTGGGGGAGGGGGAAGGTAGTTGGTAGAATTTATTTTGAAATTAGTTTGATTCATTGTTATACTACATTTATATAGTGATATATAGAGCTAATCATATGACATGAATTTGAATATATTTAGTATAACCACTTTTAGCACTAAGATTACTTTTCAATAACATCTGGTTTGTTGTACATTATACTAGTCACATTACCTCAACATCCTATTCAACCCTGAGCTGAGCTTCCAACCTCATATGAGATTATGAACAGATATTTGGTCATCGGTCAAAACCATGGTAGCCACATGACAAAATTAGTGCACAAACTAGCATTTAAGTACTGCACTTCATAAGCATATCAATGGTATTAATGCAACACTGACCTTTAACATTTAGAGTTAGATTTCATTTTTTTAATCCAAATTCAAAGTTTAGATTTTTTTCATCAAAATTTAAATCATTTCAATCATTATTCCCATTATCGTCTAAAAGTTTTGCACATCCCATATAAAGATGGAGGAGACTGAGCTAAATATAATAACTTGCACTCATATAGTTGAAAAACAGGTTAAGGCACTTCACAGAGGGGAAACAAGACAACAATGGGCACTGAGCTGAGAAAGTGTTATTAGGAGGGATGATCAAATGCTTGGTCCAAGAGGTGGGTTTCAAGGAGGGTCTTAAAGGAGAGAAAAGTAGAAAGTTGAAGGGGTTCAGAAAGGGAATTCCAGACAATGGGGCCTAGACAGCTGAAAGCATATCTGCTAATGGTGTGGTGAAAGGAGCATGGAATGCACAAAAGACAGGGTTGGAGGAATGCATAGTTCTCAGATGGTTTTTTGGCTGGAAATGGTTATAGAGTTAGATTGAGGGCATGAAGGGATTCATACACAAGGATGAACATTTTAAATTGGAGGCATTGTTGGGCCACTAGTCAGTGCAGGTTAGCAAGGACACAGTTGACAGACAAGTAGGACTTGGCACAGGATAGAATCTGAGCAGCAGAGCTTTGGATGAATTGATGGTTCAGATAGGGGAGGTGGCCCGTTGGCCAGGACAGCAGTAGAATAGTCGCATCTGGAGATGACAACTATTGGATGAGGCTGAAGCAGATGGACTGAGGAAGGGCCGGAGAAAGATAACATTACAGACGTCAAAGTAGGCCTTTGTGATTTTGGATCGGAAGCATATCTCGGGATCGAATAGGATACTAAGGATGCAAACAGTCTCATTCAACAGGAGACAGGGAGCAAGATGGAATCAGTGGCAGTGATATAGAGTTAGTGATAGGAGCTGAAAAGGACAGATTCAGTCTTACTGGTGTTTAGCAGGAGGAGCTTGTGGCTCATCCAACATTGCATGTACAAATAGCAGTCTGACAATGGTGGTGGGGTGGGGGGGGGGGGGGGGGCGGTCAAGGGAGGTGGTGGATTAATAGAGATGAATGTCACCAGTGTACATCTGGAAGCTGACTCTATGGGCAGGATTTTCACTCCCAAGTCCCAATCCTACCGTTAGGATGGAATGTGGGTAGGGAATCCAGAAAGGCTGACGGTGGGACACAGACAGCGCTTTTGGAGGAGGTGGCCAATCAGGCGGCCGTCTCCTGGAGCCCAATCCAATCCAGAACAGAGGGTGGGCTAGCTCCTGAGTCTGGAGGACCAATAGGAGGCCATCCAGCAATCATAGATTGTCAGGCTCCCCATCAGAGATGGACAGAGATGTGTTTAGGGAGGTGCAAGGACATCTCCATTCTTGGTTGTTGGCTACAAAATAGGTAAGTCAGAGGGCCCAAAGGGTTAGGCCATCGGACATGAGGGGGAAATCACACCACAGTAACAGGCATTGCCGCGGTTGCGGCTGATTTTTGGAGCAGTGCCTTCCACATTGAATGGTGCCTCCTGCTCCGATGTCTTCCTGGCCTGCCACCACGATGCCGCCTCCTCTTTATGGACGGACTTGAGACCCTGCATATTTCCCGTGCTGTCTCTCAAGAATTGCAAACTGCCCTTCACCAAGCTGACAATTAGCTCGCTTGCATGCTCAATTACAGACCCACTATCGTCAGGTGACTTGCTGCCTCTTGAATCCTTTCCAAAAATCACAGCATCTCCGCCAAGCTATGAAAATTTGGCCCCACATCTGTGGATGATGTCAGCAATAGGCAGCATGTAGATGAGGAATAAGGGGGCAGGAATAGAGCCTTTTAGAGCCAGAGGTAATGGTGTAAGGGCAGGAAGTTAAGCCAGTGTTGATGCTTTTGATACAGTCAGACAGGTACAAGTAGAATCAAGGTGAGGGCAGTCTCAATAAGCTGGTCAACTGAGTGGAAATGGTGGAGAAGAATGGTATGGTCCATGTGTCAAAGGCTATAGAGAGGTTGAGGAAGATGAAAAAGGATAGTGCACCATGGTTACAGTCACGGAGGATGCAATTTATGACTTTGCTTAGGCTGGTTTGGTCAAAAACTTATTGAAGGAGACTAGAACATGGAGATGCAGGAAAGATGGGCATGGATTTAGAAAGTGACAACATGCTCAACGAATTTGGAGAGGAAAGGGAGGTTGGAGCTGGAGTGGTGGTTTGCTAGGGCAGACGGGTTGAGAACAGTCAATTTGAGGAGGAGGAGGATGACAGCGGCTTTGAAAGGAAGGGGAGCAGTACCTGAAGAGAGCAAACAATTTAAAATGTCAGTTAGCATGTGGACCAGGAAGAAAGTTGGTTGGTCAGTAGTTTCATGGGAATGAATTCAGGGGAGCGAGGGGTGGGTCTCATGGAACAGATTAGCTTGGAGAGGGCATGATAGGAGGCAGAAGGGAAACAATTATATTCAGTATGATTAGGAAATGGATTAAAGTATATAGCTTCTTCACTTGAAGAGCTCATCTCAATACAGATTATAACTTCTGCTATATTATGTCAAGACGTATTAAAAACCCTTTTGGGTAGATTGACTGAAAAAGTTGTAGTTTACTGGATTCTACTTGGGTAATACATTTGGAAAATATCACCAAGCACAGTTATAGCCCGTCATTATTTCAACATACTGCACATCAGAAAATGCCATATTGGTTTGTCACTCTCACATTCCCATTTATTCAAATTGGCTCCAACATCAACTGAATTCACAAAACTGATATTTGAATTGAAACAAGTGATTTCATATATTAAAATTACTTAGGGGATGAAGTCACAAAAACATTTTGTGAATATTCAAAAAAATATTCATATATGCAAGCACTACCATCATTATGATTTACTTTATTTAAGATTAACTAATTAAATTTGTAATCAAATATTCTATCAGCTATCAGATTAACTGAGTATTTGGAGCCTATATCTGACATCTTACAATACAAGACATCAGAACTTTAATGAGGACGTGCTCTCAAATCAGCCTCCAGCTCATTTTGGATTATATCCTATTTTTTGAATTTGAATTATTTAGCCAATGCACACCATTTCCCGAGGCAATAAAATTAAGACAGGCATCCACAGGAATTTGTGCGAGTCTCCCAGATCACAATTTCTCAGAATATGGGAACAAAGCCAAAATTTCCAGAATACAAACGAAGAATGTCACATGGGCCAAGAAAATCATGCACCAACAAAGTAACTACTGAGCAAAAGTGCTGTTATGACAACTCCCAGAAATAGATCCATTGCCAACTTTCTTTCCACTCCTTCTCTTCAGCACTGATTCCTATTGGGCTATAGTGTAACAGGTGAGAGCAACCTTCAGGTACATCCTTAATGTAGCCATTTTTCAGTGTGCGAGTTTGTGTAGTTTGCATTAGAAAGCCACTCAACCAGAGATAGCATTACAGGAGAACCCAATTTTGTCTGCACGACATCCACGTGAATGCACTTCCCAGCCATGTCATAAGATGAAATTGGGAGAGCAGACCACAGTTGGTTCAATTCAGGGAACTGAGGCTAAGTAGCAATCCACTTAACAAGAGAGAACAGATGCGAAATTCCCACCAGCTTGTACAGTTCAATAACACAAGCAGTTAATTTACTCAGAGAGATGGAACAGCTCAAATAAAATTGCTGGTAACCGGACTAGTCAGTGTGGCATATTCATAAGCAATGTTATGGAGCAGCAGGACACAGTTAAGTCCCCTCTGCAGCAAATTACTGATCTCAGCCAAGTCATGCGTTGCACTCAGACCAGGTGCCTTTGAACAAAACAAAACAATCAAATGGCAGGTTACCCACGGCTACTTGAGAATACCTCTTAGTAAACAGCCCAAAACCTGCACTTGCAAAAGCCAGATATCAACTTGTATGCCTGTCCTCTAGGCCAAGCATGGACACAGCATTGAGAGGAGGAGGAAAATCAAACAAGAGTTTAAAATACTAAAAAAAATATATCTTGGTAGTCGCACTGTTACCATTATAATATCAAGACGACATGTAAAACAAATCGATAAGACTCATATCTAACACTGTATTATGACGCATAGTACTGTCTGACTTGGTGGTATGACAAGTACTGACTAAGTTCTGTTATCTATCATCAGTTATGTGATTATGTTTCAGCACTTGGTGAAGCCCTGGGTCCTAATATCTGAAGCTACATATTTGTTACAGAAAATGTAGGCCAAAAATATGGCGCAGTCATGCTAGAATTGATCATTTTTCAAAGAGTTTTCATAGAAATACATGGAAGTTACAACATGGAATCATGCCATTTGGCCTAATCAGGCCATCTTGGCACTTACCCTTCACACAAGTTAATAAATTCTAATTACAATTATCCATCCTGTTCCCTTCATCCAAATTTAATCTTGAGCGTTGACATAGTTTCTGCATCAATCACTAACCCTGTATGTGAAAGTCTCAGACTCAACTGTGAAGTTTCTCCTCCTCCCCCCGCCCCCCCCGCCCCCACCCCGCCCCCCCCCGCGCCCCCCCGCCCCCCCCCCCCGCGCGCCCCCCCGCCCCCGTCCCCCCCCACCCGCCCCCGCCCCCCCCCCACCCCGAGTAAAGAAATTTCTCCTCATCTCTATCCGAAGTGCCTTCCCCCTTATTCTGAAATTGTGTCCCCTGGTTCTAGACTTCCCAACCAGGGGAAACATCTTACCTGCATCTACCCTGTCTATCCCATTATGTATTTTGTAGGTTTCAATGTGATCACCTCTGTACTCACTGCTCTGATTTTAGTCACTTGTTCCCGCTATTGGGGAAAGCCCCACAATAAGTTTTATTGAACCCACACAACAATGTAAATGGTCAAACTTTGTACATGTCAGCAATATTGGGATCATATTAGAGATTACCCTGCTCATAGTAGGACAAAATTGCGACACAACCCAACTGTCACCATCACCACTGTCATTTATTGCTATTAGGACCAGGTGAAATTTCCGCAGAAAGGGAGCTGCTTCTGACAACATTGCTGAGTTTAATTTACTGTACAGAGATACCACAGCTGCTACTGGAAGCAGTCCTGTGAATTAAAAGGGATATACATTTCTGGGTTGATTTTGAGGGTGAGCAGCAATTGTTCTCAATCTATCCTTGATTTACATAAAGAACTCAGTAACTGCAAACTATTTTCAATCCTGTGGGTGCATGTTGGAAAATGACTTAACAGGTTTAGGTCTGACAGGAAAAAATGGGATAGTAATCAGAACATCCCTCTAAAGGTGCTCATGCACAAGGTTAAACCAAGGTAGCAATGGGATCCTTTGGCAGGAAGCGAGGGTTTCAAAAGATATACATAGATGAGGAAAGCCATTCAGCCCATCTTAGTTCATTCAGATAAAAGGAGTTACGATTTCTAACAAGACAGAATCTAACTACCTCCCCATGACATTTAATGGCATTACCATCGCTGAATCCCCCACCATCAATATCAAAGGGGTTACCATTGACCAGAAACTTAACTGGACCAGTCAAGTAAATACTGTGGCTACAAGGGCAGATCAGAGGCTGGGAATTCTGCAGCGAGTAGCTCACATGCTGTCTCCCTAAAGCCTGTCCATGATCTACAAAGCACAAATCAGGGGTATGATTGAATACTCTGCACTTGCCTGGATGAGTGCAGCTCCAACAACACTCAAGAAGCCGACACTACCCAGGACAAAGCAGCCCACTTGTTCGGCACCCCATCCACCACCTTAAACGTTTACTCCCTCCACAACCAACGCACAGTGGCGGTAGTGTGTACTGCAGCAACTCACCAAGGCTCCTTCCAAACCCAAGACCTCTACCACCTAGAAGAACAAGGACAGCAGATGCATGGGAACACCATCCTGACTTGGAACTGTATCGTCATTTCTTCACTGTCGCTGGGTCAAAATCCTGGAATTCACCGCACCTAACACCACATGGATGCCGTTCATGCTCACCATCACCTGCTCAAGGGCAACTGGGGATAGGCAATAAATACTGGCTTTAACAGTGACGCTCACATCAAGAATGAATTTTTTAAAATGAGCACCAACTCTACTAAGAGTCAACTATTGACACTATTTTGGGAGTACTTAACGTGGCTCATTTCTCTAAGCTCCAAATAACAACAGAAATAGGTCATTCCCGTAACACATCAGCTTTTTTTTAAATTATTCCAGGACTTATAGTCCTACTACTTTATCTGGCAGTCCACACCATCTGTTTTTCACTCTTGGCTTAAGAACCTCTTGATATCAGTACAAATTATGTCTTTAACTAGCTTAAATCCATGCTCATTTGTACAACCTGTGCAATTTAGTTGAAGGTAATTTTACAGATGTCTTTTTTATATAATTTACTATACGTTTTCATAAGATTACTTCTTAGTTGTATTCTTTCAAGGCTGAAAAACCCAAATTCC
The DNA here is from genome assembly GCF_036365525.1 of Heterodontus francisci. Lineage (NCBI taxonomy): Eukaryota > Metazoa > Chordata > Chondrichthyes > Heterodontiformes > Heterodontidae > Heterodontus > Heterodontus francisci. Next base: position 30,153,536 of record NC_090376.1, on the reverse strand, counting down.
CTCATCTATCTGCTGCACGATACTAGGAATCAGCCTCATGTCCCTTTGAACTACCTCCAGGACTTGAATGTCTCCCTTATGTCTGTGACCAGAACTACAGTACTACATTTTGAGTGTAACTTGCTTTGTTTACACCTGATTGTTTTGACAGTGTAGTTCAACATTCTATTTGCTTTTCTGATTGCTGCTTTACAGCAAGTCTACCAAGATTCAACTCATCCTTAGCTACTGACACTGTTCTTAGAGTGTTTATGTTGCACTTATGTTCTAAGTTTTTCCATTGAGAAATAACTGAAATAAGACATTCATGTATCATAATGCTTTTGAAATTTCAGTAAAGCAAGGAAATCTTGATGTTACTTTTCCAGCTGAAAGTTTTACTGCGAGAAATTTTTTTTAAAACTGGTGCTGGAAATATGAAATAATAATTCGGGAAATGCACAGAACATCTGTCAGCACCTGAAAAGAGAAAAATCGGTTAGTGTGTTTTTTGCTCTTATTAAGTGCTCTGCACAAAACATTAACCTGTCTTTATCTTCCACATGTTGATGGAACTCTGCATTGCCAGCACTTTTTCTTCCATCGGGTAGGTATGGTTTCCCCATGTTGTCTAAATGCTTTCCATCTGCTCAAATTATTCTGCACATTAACTTCAACTGAATGTTTTGAACTTCTCGTCTTCTACCCTTTGAAGGCCTCATCAATGGTTCATTACAATGGCTGATCTTTTACAACTAATTCTTTAATGGTATAAAAATTGTTGAAACCTACTATTTGACACAATAGTAGGTTACTGAGTAAAAATCCATTGCAAATAAATGAATAGGTAATAACAGTCATCAACCTTTTATAGTAAAAACCACCATTAAAGGGTTTAATTAAGCATTTCTTGACATGGAAACGTAAATAACTAGCGTACAGTTTTTTTTTAAAAGTAGCTCGAGTATAAAAGATTCATGTGTGTTACTGGCAGTTTATTACTTCCAAGGAAATAGTCGTGTTTACTGATCTACACACATATCGCAGAAAATACGGTACAGCCATGGTAGCCTTCATTGGTATCACTCTCTTTGAACAGTTATTATTTGCCAGTACTAGGACTGTTGGAGACCCTAACAACTCAGCATACAGCTTCACTGGCATGACAACATTAAAGATAAAGCCCAACTATAAATAAATGCTGTGTCTGAAAACTATTCACTGTTTGCTCAGTTCTTTAGCTGAACTTTCTAAAATAAAATGCATTCTTTTGCTTGAAAGGTCAGTATTTTTTGAAAACACGACAATTTTTTTTTGTGTGGGTCAATCTATAGCCCTATGAAGCACTGATGTTTTGTAAACAAACAACAATTTCAGCTGATGTGTTATTTTAGAGGAGTAAGATAATTCTAGGCAAAGTGATTATATTTCTGACGTCTGTAAAGACCACCAGCTAGATTTTCCTCTTTAGTCATAGAGTCATACAGACAGAAACAGGCCCTTTGGCCCATCGTGTCTGTGTCAGCCATCAAGCACCTAACTATTCTAGTCCCATTTTCCAGCACTTGGCCCGTAGCCTTGCATGCTATGGCGTTTCAAGTGCTCATCTAAATACTTCTTAAATGTTGTGAGGGTTCCTGCCACTACCATCACTTCAGGCAGTGTATTCCAGATTCCAACCACCCTCTGGGTGAAAACATTTTTCTTCAAATCCCCTCTAAACCTCCTGCTTCTTACCTTAAACCTATGCCCCCTGGTTATTGACCCCTCCGCTAAGGGAAAAAGTCTCTTCCTATCTAACCTATCAATGCCCCTCATAATTTTGTATACCTCAATCATGTCCCCCCTCATCCTTCTCTGTTCTAAGGAAAACAACCCTAGCCTTTTCAGTCTCTCTTCATAGCTGAAATGCTCCAGCCCAGGCAACATCCTGGTGAATCTCCTCTGCACCCTCTCCAGTGCAATCACATCCTTCCTATAGTGTGGTGCCCAGAACTATACACACTACTCCAGCTGTGGCCGAACTAGCATTTTATACAGCTCCATTGAGTATGCAGTGAAGGTAATCTGCACCTGTGGAGTGAGAAGTTCACACAGGTTTTCTGTCCCAGACCATTTGTATGGTGTGGGCACACTCCCAGCGTGGGTTCAGTACGACCTGTCAGGGGGAACCCGAGGGAATCCCAGAATTGCAGGTCTCCATCCGCTTTTTTCTTCCCATTGTATCTAGGAAATAAGTGGCTCCAGGCACAGGATAGAGAAAAATCTCCCCTTAATGTTTTATTTGACAGCAAGGCTATATTATAAACCTGGCTATTAAATGTATACTAATTTCATCTCCCTCGAAGGTTTCTCCTGAAGGCAGTGACTTATGCTGGAGTACAGGCAATCGCAACCTTTCAGTACCTCACCCAAGGTACCATATTTTATTTGCAAGCATAGAAAGCAAATGCTAATTTGACCTCTACAGCCAAGCATGACAAGTACTTCCAACATCGGGCTGTAACCGATAGCAGCAACCATGACTGACTTTTACTTTCCTGGCTCAATAACCCCGAGACTAGTTGAAGCAAGCTTTCTGCTCCTTTAGCAGAAACTGGGTTAACTGAGTAAGGAGCTTGAAATGTATCTGGGATTCCCCAGGTTAGAATGGATCAGTGTGTCACATCACTCAGTACCACACACCATGTAGTTACTCATTCAGCCATTCAAAAAGAAATACTTCAAAAGATATCAAAAATGTACAGAGAAATGATTTGTTTTTCTGATCATTTTTAAGTGACAAGTGGGGAAATCAAAAGAATGTAATAGAGCTTTAACAAAATGATAACTTAAGATTTTTTTTCCAAGTGAGAAATTTGCTACAGTTCCTCGTGTAGGCGCATGCGCCCAAACCAAGACGACAGAGAATTGATGGAAATCGGGCCTCAGGCCTCATCAACATACCCTGTGCAAGTTGGTCGTACCTCTAAAGGCAGCTCACGCGAGAAAAGACATCAATATCGCATTCCTATCTCACTGTTGTAGCGGGGAGGGAAAGTGGGATTGCCATTCTTATGAATTGGGGGGGGAGCACTCCTGCTCCTCCATGGCTCTATGAGAACGTTAAATATTTAATTTGCCTTTATTTTATTTTTATTTATTTAGAGATATAGCACTGAAACAGGCCCTTCGGCCCACCGAGTCTGTGCCAACCATCAACCACCCACTTATAATAATCCTACACTAATTCCATATTCCTACCACATCCCCACCTTCCCTATATTCCCCTACCACCTACCTATACTAGGGGCAATTTACAATGGCCAATTTACCTATCAACCTGCAAGTCTTTGGCTGTGGGAGGAAACCAAAGCACCCGACGAAAACCCACGCGGTCACAGGGAGAACTTGCAAACTCCACACAGGCAATACCCAGAATTGAACTCGGGTCGCTGGAGCTGTGAGGCTGCTGTGCTAACCACTGTGCCGCTTCTGTTACCAAATTTTAAGTAATCCTGAAGGCCCGTGCCTGCCCTGCTCATCACAGACTAATTTCTGGAGTCCTTCAACATGCATTAGGCCCAGGACACCTAAACAAAAAATCTCACAAATTTAACTGCGGGACCAACACGTGCACACTTTGGCCGCAAGCTATCAGTCTGCGAAGTTAATATGTCAAGAGCCTGCTTTATGCCTAAAAAACGGGCAGAATGAATACCAATTTCTACCCACTTGCAGTTCTACTCAACTGCAATTATATTCAAGGAAGTAATCTAAAGTCCTCTGCAGGACAAGAATTGAAAGCTTTAACAACTCCTAAAAAGGGATAAAATTCAACACATAACTTCTGCCTTTAAATCTTAATTCAATCTCTATAAATCTCTCCTTATTTACAAATTTGGCTCAACACACTTCAGTTTAACAAAGAAGAATTCTCTGCTGTTAGAATGCAACAACGATGCTGTATCTGCAGGGGATAGGTCTTGGAAACTCTTCACACATCAGCCATTTTAGGTCAAAATGGCATGCATAGTTTCATGTATTAGGGCCTCAGACAGTGGATGTGTTTCCAGCCAGCCTAAATTAATTAAGAGTTTCAGGAATTTTACCAGCCATGACCTATACAGATTAGGGTGTACTCTATTTCACTCCCTTAGGAGAACTCCCTTGCATTGATCGAGTTAAAAAGCAAATATGTTAGGCGAGCCTTTCACATTATAAAAGTGTACTCAGGTTATAGATAATACAACCTGTAATAAAGTCCTTAGTCTTAGTGGCTTCATGAACAAATTTTATGGCGTACCTGATGTTTTTACTTTTAACTTCATTTAACGTTGTAAACGAAAATTAAGGAACTGCTCCTGGAAACTCACCAGGGAATTTCATACCCCTAGGCTTGCCACTTCTGATTAACATTTCACCTCACACACTGAGAGGTTCAAGAATCACCAAATATTACAGCAGCAATGCTCCAGAAATTTTACAAGTAACTTAATTAATATATAGATTTACTCAAAAAATAGCTATGATGTATTTGCCTGCTTATTCTTATTTTTATAATCTCTGCATTGCATATAGTACTTTTTAGCACTTATTAACTGAGTATGTTAGTTTTTTTTAAACTAAAATAAAGTGTTCCTCATCCTCTGCCTCCACCAATCCCCATTTACCAATTCCAATCACTTTGAAAATCTACAATTGGCTTGAAATAAAAGCTTCAAAGTTCTTTGCACAACCAACACAAGGACATATTTATAAAGTTTTACATAACCATTAGCATGGCATGTCAACTTTTAGTTAAATTTTGGTTGACCCTGATAACTCAAGCATGTTCAAAGCATCTGATGAGATCACACGAAGGAGAAAAGATCTTCTTTTCAAGATTTATACAGCCATATACCTGATGAATTTTAGTAAATACAATCTACCAAGAGTATAAGTCTAAAATAAAATTTGGCCTGCTTCTATATATACGGTATACAAATGGCAACGATAGCAAACAAGAAGAAAAAATATTATTCACACTTGCTAGGAGACAACATTCAGTGATGCTGTAAGGGTGCAATGTTCCTTTCCTTTTCTACCCTTCCTTTGTAAAGATGGTGACTGACACATGGGTACACTTCCATTGATGGCAACAGCCCTCAGTAGCTTGCAGTAGTGGCCATTCTTCCTGGGTGAGACTAGCTTGTGTTGGCAGGTTATGGTGGCCAGGTGGTATCAGAGCTAGCCCCAATTTTACCCTCAAATGGTACCTACACACAAGCACAACAGATGTCACTGGGTCGTCAAAGGTTCAGGAATCTTGACCAACACACCCCTTTCTAGTCTGGTGGCATTGAGGCTTGTTGTAGTGTGACATTGTTTTATTTTCCCAGGAGGTCTATAAACAAAGGTAAATAAGATGGTATGCATATGATAAGTATTACCATGGTGATCTGGCGTGGAAAGCACGTGTGTGGGGACATCGAGTGAGGGTAGGACTGGGCTTGGATGTAACAACGTGAGAAAAAAACATGGATTTGAACTTCCTGGAGTAGCAGGAAACAAAGAATGAATTTCGCACCTGGGACAGATTTACTTGCATCATGTTCTAACTGACCGAAGCAAAGAATTTGCTCTATAGGCATTATACAGAAAGAACTCGAGGTGTAAATACTAAAATATCAGCATTATTACTTACTATTCGTGCAATTAACAACCAAATTATTGATCAGTAGGGGTAAAGTAGATCCCTAAACCACACAGTCACTTCTCTCACCTTAAAAAGCCTCAAGTTCAATTTTTTCAACCACATTTTCAGTCATCTTTCCTAACTCCTCAACTGCCCATTTTTCCCCTGTGAATTACCTTGGGATGTCTTCCATGGTAGAGGTACTAAATAAATGAAAATAGCTGTTGTTCAACATGGCACATTCCACACAGCATATCTGATTTGACCCACATAAATAATAAGAATATTTAATAGGACTTACCACATGTAACCATTTAACCTTCCCTCTCCCCCTCACACAATTAATTCTCCACCTCAAGTCCTGTGCGTCTCAGAATAATTTCTAAGTTGAAATATACCTCCATGGAGGGTTCCTCAAACAAAGTCTCTGAATTTGTCAAGCTATTGACCATGCTCTTTGTTTTGGGAGAAAAGCCTCAACTCAATTTAGCAAAGCTTAAAACCAACTGAAACAGGGGCAGATTCAGCCCTTGTAGACAACCACACTGCTAATATAACTAGAAATAATCTTCTGTGTGATTTGCAAATGGTCTGCAAGCAGGTGGTTAACAGATAGCCATCTGCTAACTCAAAAAGAAACCAAATGTTATTTGGATCTTTAAAGAAACATACACACTACCTAGTTCACGCTGTTCATGTTAAATCTGCATTAGACCATATGTGTAAAACTCTGAAGATAAATTGAGGGGAACTCCAAATACCAGTGTAAAGACCAACACTACTGCCGAGCATGGAACTGAGCCATATTGATCAGGAAGATCCCTGGTTCATTTCCTGATCTGTGCAGTTGGCTCACCTCAATAGAGAAGGCAGTAGAAGAAAAGAAAGAAAAAAGAAAAAAGAAGCACTACAATTGGCCTAAGCGCTCCAAGCTGGGTGAGAGAAAAACAAACCCACTTTTGATAGTTATCCAATAATCACTTCTAGAAAATGTACATGTGAACAGAAAATGGCTTAATTCTGGGCTGCTTGGGGCAAGGCAATAGACAGAAGCAAACGTCTGAATCTGTACTCTCCTATGACTCAGAATTTTAAGGGAAGGAGGAATGATAATTGAGAGAGAAAACTAACGCTTTTTAGCCCGGACTTCAGACTTGTAAGTGAAACTTATCGGTGAATGCAGCATGTCAATCGCCACCCACATTCCCCCAACCCCCAGCTCAGTAATGCAGCATGGAAATCTTCCCTTTCATCTTAATATGCAAAATCTGTCAAATTGTGACTTTTTTTTAAACCATGGAACTCAATCTGTGTGGTGGTACTCCAAGGACAGAGGTGCAATTGGCCACATTACTAGAATGACACAAACAGGGCCAAACACAAAAGTGTAGCAATTATGGTACTGAACCAGCAATCCAGAAATCAAATCATGTCAAGTTGGGATGTTGAATTTAATAAATCTGTTAATTTCTCCAATATTACCAGAAAAATAATCTCAAAAAATGCCAGACTGACTTAAAAACACAACTGGTTCACTTGTATTCTTTAACGATGACAGCTTGGCCTACATTTGGCTCCAGACCCATACTACACAGTTGACTATTAATACCCTCTAAAGTGGCCCAGCAAGCCACTCAGTTGTAAACAAATCACAAGTTCAAGAATAAAAAAAAGGATAGACCAATGTCAATGGCCTAGCCAATCCATCATTGTATGAGTCAATAACACTGAATTCCCTAACACTGATTGCAACAGCTCAAGGAAAAGGTCCATCAACAGTCCACCATCTTCTCACGCCAACTAAGGATGGGCAATAAGTGGAAACTTCCCAGTGTCGCCCACATCCCAAGAACAAATACAAAAAATATATTTTTTTTTTCCAGAGGTTTTAAGAACAGGCACTGTTTTTGTTTATTGCAAATGAGGTACCTGATATGCGAACTCATCACAGCTCCTTCAACAGCACTTTCCAAACCGGCGACCTCTAACACCTAGAAGGACTAGGGCAGCAGACACATGGGAACACCACCATCTGCAAGTTCCCCTCCAAGCCACACACCAGCCTGACTTGGAACTATATTGCACTTCCTTCACTGTCGCAGAGTCAAAATCCTGGAACTCCCTTCCTAACAGCACAATGGGTGTATCTACACCTCAAGGACTGCAGTGGTTCAAGAAGGCGGCTCACCACCACCTTTCTCAAGGGAATTAAGTATGGGCAATAAATGCTGACCGAGGCAGCGATGCCCACATCCCCTGAAATAAAAAAAATGACTTCTGCATCAATACAGTTCAAACTTACAAGGCTGGATTTTTTGAACAGTTTCTTGCCTTTTCTAGCAATGTTATACCAACTAAAGGTGTTGGCTCATTGTTGAGCAGTTTCACAGGTGTGTTACCCTCAGGAAACCTGCCCAGATGACCATTCCTAAGAGATACAGTCGGCTGGAATTAGTAAGCCCATTGCAGGTCTTAGCAGCAGACCCAGATGTGGGCACCAACCCCTCTCATCAAGTGAGCAGCTGGCTGGCCGTGATCACGCGGCGAGCGGGCGATTATAATACTGGAGGCTTGTGGTTTGGCCAATTACACAACACAGGTAGGATTCAAGGCATAGGATTATGGAGCAGGTGCTGGTGTCATATTTAAAGGGATGCCAGCCCTGCATTCACTCCTGCCCGGCATAAAAGAGTGCCTCCCTGAGTGCCCTCTGCTGCCTGATAGGCAAGGACCTCAACATGAGCCTGCAGCGACCAGGGCTGAAAACACTTGGTGGCCCCATGGTTTAGCGATGCCTCCCTTGAGATTCTCTTACAGGCTGCAAGGGAAAAAGGGAAAGACTCTTGGTTCTCTTCCCCAGCGACGGCCTTCCCAGCTGACCAAGCAAGCCTGAATGGAGATCGCTGAAGAGGACAGCAGCCATGGGGCCACCCCCTGAACATGAGTACAGTGCCGCAAGAGGGTCAATGACCTCACGCGTTCTGCCAAGGTAACTGCTCCATACCTCTCTCCTTTTTAGGGATTCCATGAACCTATGTAGGAAGAAGCGGGACATGAGGAGAGAGGCACCACAACGGCAAAGGGGGTTAAGCATCACCTCATCCCGACAGGTGCATGGCTGCATCTCGGCACAGGCCACCTTCTTTCACAGCTCACCCCTATTAACTCCCGAGAGTGGATGGGAGATTGAGCTATATAGGATACCCCAGTAGAGATCGAGGGGCTGCCACTAGCACAACTGGCATGTAGATTACTCTGCGAAGTACGACTATCTCCCTTGTTCAACTTGTAGGACAAAAAAGTGTCCATAACAGCAGGGAAACATCACTGACTGGTGAAGGCATCGCAGACATCAGGCCTCTCTCCACGGCTGAGGAGACGACACCTGAATTGATGAGGACCCAGAGCGGCCGCTCAATAGCGGATGGCGAGGCTGGAATCTCCAGGCGAGTGCGAGGATTGTTTTCCATCTACATACAGTTCACTTCTGGAGAACCACATCACGCATGGTTGGTGTGACAAGATTTGCACAGCTTAACCCACCTCTTTCGTGTTCTCTCATGAAGATCAACAGCTGCAGGAGACTCCAGTAGAAGGGGGTGTGGGGGGGGAAACATGATTCAACCGATGACGATCAGCAGTCAGAGGACGCACCATCACTTGACTTTCCTGCACCTTTCACCAGTGTAGCTACGTTCACCTTGGTGGGTTTCCAATTGGCTTTTAAATCAGGGTCACAAGCTGGTGAGAGCACCACACACGCGCCCGAGCAGCTAAGGCTAAGACGCCGAGGCCTCTGACAGTCGGATAGTGTGGGTGGCCAGGCCTATGTTGAGCTCCAGGCTGCTGACAAGTCTCTGGTTTTGACAGCACAGGGAATGCTGGAGTTGCAGAGAGGGGTAAGGTAACTCCTGACAGAGATGCCAGAGGCAATGCGCAGCCATGAACGGACGATGGAGGAGACCATCCATGCCATGAGTGCTCCCATGTTTCAGGCATGTGGGCTCATGGCTTCCTCTATCAAGAGGTTAGTGACCCTCTTGAAGAGCCAAGTACCACAAATGCACACAGACCTGCGTATCATTGCCTTGACCATGAGCTCAACGCAGCAGTGGCAAGGCAAGAGAAGGACAAGGCCCGTGGAGTCTTCTCTGGTCAGCAGGGAGGTTCAGGTGAGCCTTGAAAGGGAAGAAGAGAAGCTGGCCTCTACAGCTGGGGACTCCCCTTAGGGAACTCCAAGCGTGGACACCCTCTCGTCAACTTCTCTGCCAGTGAGCCCAGCTCCAGTAGCCGTGATGCCTGAAGAGAGTCCTGTGCAGGAAATCCTCAGGCAGCCGGGGCCCTCCAGGCCACAGACAGCCAGAGGACAGCCTCTGAAGACATCACAGGCCAAGGAGGAGCCTGATCAGCAGCATGCCTTCAGCCCAGCTGCTAGCACAGGGGTTACATCTCGTAGAAGCAGACTTGGGGTTTCACGGATGTTTGAAATTTGCCATTTGTTTTGCCTCATAAATTTTTTTCATTTTTGAAGCTAACTTTTTTTGTGGAAAATGCTTATTGTGTCCTGCCTTAATTGTGAGCTGCTGACTTCCCCCTTAGTGGCTGCCAATGTAGGCACAGCCCTCATTTGAACAGCATCTCACATGGATGGGCCTTGAGCATGGTTAAGTCAGGTGCTGGGCATGGAAGACAAGAAGAAAGGAGGCGACAGACTGCATGCATTGAGGTGAGTCTTTATTGATTTTACTCTGAGGGGCCATCATGGTGGCTGGAAGCAGGTAAGTATGAGAAGTCTCTTGCCTCCTTGTTCAATCTGCTTGGCCTCTGGTGCAAAAGGTTCAATATCCAGTGCTGCTTGCTCATCGCCCTCTTCATCAATGGGGAATGTCGTTCAATCATGTCCTCGTCATGCAAGGTCACCCCACTCTGCAGTGCTAGATTATGCAGAGAACAGCAGAGCACGACAATACACAGAACCCTCGCTGAGGCAAACTGCAGGGCTCCACCAGATCGATTCAAGCACTGGAATCTCATCTTCAGCAGCCCAATGGCCAGCTCGATGGTCATTTGGGTAGAGCCGTGGCAAGTGTTGTACCTCCCCTCTCCTGCAGTGAGAGGGTTCCTCAGAGGCATCAATAGCCATGTCTTAAAACATAGAAACATAGAAAATAGGAGTAGGCCATTCGGCCCTTCGAGCCTGCTCCGCCATTCATTATGATCATAGCTGATCATCCAACTCAGTAACCTGTTCCCGCTTTTGCCCCATATCCTTTGATCCCTTTAGACCCAAGAGCGATATCTAACTCCTTCTTGAAAACATACAATGTTTTGGCCTCAACTGCTTTCTGTGGTAGCGAATTCCACAGGCTCACCACTCTCTGGGTGAAGAAATTTCTCCTCATCTCAGTCCTGAAAAGTTTACCCCATATCCTTAGACTATGACCCCTGGTTCTGGACTCCCCCACCATCGGGAACATCCTTCCTGCATCTACCCTATCAAGTCCTGTTAGAATTTTATAGGTTGCTATGAGATCCCCCCTCACTCTTCTGAACTCCAGCGAATATAATCCTAACCGACTCAATCTCTCCTCATACAGCAGTCCCGTCATCCCAGGAATCAGTCTGGTAAACCTTTGCTGCATTCCCTCTATAGCAAGAACATCCTTCCTCAGATAAGGAGACCAAAACTGCACACAGTATTCCAGGTGTGGCCTCACCAAGACTCTGTATAATTGCAGCAAGACATCCCTGCTCCTGTACTCGAATCCTCTCGCTAGGAAGGCCAACATACCATTTGCCTTTTTAACCGCCTGTTGCACCTGCATGCTCATCTTCAGCGACTGGTGAACCCAGGTCTGGTTGCATATTCCCCTCTCTCAGTTTACAGTCGTTCAGATAATAATCTGCCTTTCTGTTTTTGCTACCAAAGTGAATAACCTCATATTTATCCACATTATACTGCATCTGCCATGCATTAGCCCACTCACTCAACTTGTCCAAATCACCCTGAAGCCTCTCTGCATCCTCCTCACAACTCACCCTCCCACCCAGTTTTGTGTCATCTGCAAATTTGGAGATATTACATTTAGTTCCCTCATCTAAATCATTAATGTATATGTGAATAGCTGGGGTCCTAGCACCGATCCCTGCGGTACCCCACTAGTCACTGCCTGCCATTTGGAAAAAGACCCATTTATCCCTACTCTTTGTTTCCTCTCTGCCAACCAATTTTCTATCCATCGCAATACACTATCCCCAATCCCATGCACTTTAATTTTACATGCTAATCTCTTATGTGGGACTTTGTCGAAAGCCTTCTGAAAGTCCAAATAAACCACATCCACTGGCTCCCCCTCATCAACTCTACTAGTTACATTCTCAAAGAATTCTAGTAGATTTGTCAAGCATGATTTCCCTTTCGTAAATCCATGCTGACTCTGCCCAATTCTACCACTGTTCTCCAAGTGCTCTGCTATAAAATCTTTGATAATGGACTCCAGAATTTTCCCCACTACCGACGTCAGGCTGACTGGTCTATAATTCCCTGCTTTCTCTCTGCCTCCCTTTTTAAATAGTGGGGTTACATCTTCAATGGGTAGGCCTTGTCCATGAGAATCTATCCTGGAAGGCGAGCGGGGGGGCCGGAAAAGCTCCTGCACCTGGGGCTGTCGAAGTACGTAGGCATCATGGCTGCTTCCCGGGAAGCTGGCACACACCTGCAGGAAACGCTTTCAGTGATCACAAACCAACTGAAAATTATGGAATGGAAGCCCTTCCTGTTGATGAAAGCAGCTGGCTGATCCGTTGGAGCGTTGATGCATACAATCTCTCACCCCTTGCACCTGGGGGAATCCAGCGATGGTTCCGAACCTGACTGTGCTCTCAGCCTGACTGTCAGGGTCATAGAGTCAGTTCATATAGTCACTGGCCCTCTTGATCAAGGTTTGATCACCTCCTTGATGCAGCGGTGGGCTATAGCCTGGGAGACACCACACGTGTCCCCAGTGGACCCTTGGAATGATTCAGATTCGTACTAACTTGTGCCACAGTGATCTTCAAGGCCACAGGCATAGGGTGCCCACCAAATCCCATAGGTCGCAACTCGCCCTACAGCATGGCGCATCAATCAGTGACAGCCTCCCTGGAGAGTCACAGTCTTCACTGATAATGCCAGTTGGACATTTGGAGGTAGTTGAGTCGTATCTGGTACACACTCTGACGCAAATGGGCCCTTCTTGGCATCGGCAGCTGCTATCGCTCTTGTTATGGAACTTCAAGGGCAGGCACAACTGCCTTCTGACCCTCCCTCCGTCAGAGGTGCTACATCATGCCACAGAGGTCCAAAAAGACAGGGTGTATGAGAGCCATGCCAGGCGATCAGGAGGCCGCCAGAGCGCTGTCCTGCAGAGATGATCCTACTTTGGCATCTTTCCATTTGCTACTTCTCTCATCAGACTCCCAAATGGCCCTCAGAACCCAACCCTGTTGATAGCCGACCTCTCACCCAGCAGTATGGGCACCTAGTACTGCCACCCAAGACCAAGACCACCCATGCAGAGCACTGCAGTTCGACAATGGCCTCCACTTCCTCCATCCAGTGCTGGTCATGGCTGCCTACCCATCGTGGAACTGAGGCCCTGCCTCAGTGCCACCAGCTTTCAATGGCCAAGGATCCAAAGATACGTGAGGGCCGCCCATCGTCCACTTAATTCCAAGTCCCCCCTAAATTGCAATGAATAACATACCAATGTATTAAAACTAACTGTCTACAATTTAAATTGCACTCTCGTCGCTTCTGGGTGACAATGTGACTAAATCTGGAACAGATGTCACAACATCAAATTTCCGGCCTGACTCATCCGACGCTAATTCTCTGGCACCTCCCCCGCCCCCCCCCCTCGCCTCCATTCCCGTTCCAAATGGGCTCACTAAATTCAGCCTTGTGAGCTATATTAGATTGCAGGTATATCAGTCATGCCCAATTCTGCCCACACCCAAGATCCTCAGATGTGCACTTCGATCAGGTTAGCTATCAGGAGACGGAACCCTGGTTATTTTCTTCTCCTCTTCAACATAGAGGCAGTGGGACCAATCACAGATCCCTACTGCCATACTGGCTACAATCAGCTAACTCAGCACAGACCAGGGCACAAAAATAGGCAGGATAAGCCACTTGCTGACTTAACTGGCTAAGCCATCAGAGGAGCCTATGTTTTTGCTTTCGGCTATCTCTGACATGGACATCAGCCTTTTCCTAATATGAAAGGCATGCTTTGCTAGAAAATTGGTACTACACTTGACTTTATCAAGCATTACAGAAATTGGTTAAGCTTTCATTCTATCAGAGCAATACGAAACTGAATTAATCATCTTTCAATTGCATCATTGAGATTTAATCTGGAGTAGAATGAGCGGAGCTACTTTGCATTTGGTTATTTGAGAGAGATTTATATCTTTTTTGGAATTTGACAGTCTTATCCATTACTGTGGACTAGGCTTAAAAATGAACATGATGTTATAAAGCATTCAAATAATTGATTTTCGACAAGGCCAACAATTTTTATAAATTATCCCCAGTTAAATGCTGACTCCCAAACTACATACAGAAACCAGTGATGCAAGAAGAGTCAATGTAGACATGCTCCAACAACATTCGGCAGGGAGTCCCAGGGAGCACATCCACAAGCACTTATTCAGTTGGCACATTCTTGTTTCAGCTTGCCAGTCACAATTGTTTTCATTGTTAAACCTATCCCTACTGACTCCTACTGTTGCTTACTGTAGGGTACAGTAACACTGCAAACGACACATTTTAAAACTAAATACTGCCTGCTGATTGATATGTATAAACAAGAATACTACAAAGCAGAACCTCGACTCAAATATATGCTGCTGCAGATCCAATATCTCCAAATTTATTGGACGGTATTCATAATGAACCAGCTCACCTAAAATTAGATGCTGCTAAAATTTACAAAGGAGTGCCTTATGTGGGACAATTTTAGTTTGCACTTATCAATTGAGCAGGTCAGTATTCAAGGAAAAATGTTAAACATACCGAAAATAGTTGTGCAATGTTTCAAAATAATAAGGGATAACATGTACCAACAAATTTTCTGCAAAAGGTATATACCCCATTAAAGAATATTCCTCTTGAACTGCTTCCTGATGCTAAATCAGTTATCACTACATTGCCTTTTTACAGGCATAGAAATAAATGCTCTGTCAAAATAACTGGCAATTTTGAGACTTGATGAGTGTGCCTAACACCAAATCAGCTGATATTATCAAGTGTCCACCTCAAATTCTTCTTTCTGTACTCTTACTATTACCAGAGACTTGAGCACAAAAATCTTGTCCGACACTCCAGTGCAGTACTGAGGGAGTCTGTCATAGGTGCCGTCTTTTGCATGAGACATTAAGCCCAGGCCCCGTCTGCTCTCTTTTAGATCCCATAGCATTATATCAAAGAGGAGCCAGGGCACTACCGCCAATGTCCTGGCCAATATTTATCCCTCAAATCAACACCACTGAAACATATTATCTGGTCATTATCACCTTGCTGTCTGTGGGAGCTTGCGATATGCAAATTGGCTCCCAAGTTTCCAACCTTACAACAGTGACCACACTTAAAGACCTGCTATCCGACCTGAACCCAATGGGACCCAACGACATGTGTTGGGTTTGGGTCGGGTCGGGTCGAGTCGCTCTTCCAGGTTTGGGTCGGACACACAGAGTATTGCATTTTGCACTGCTGGTAAGCGTTAAAAGTTGAAAAGCCTACTTGAGCTGGGAGTCCGGGACATCAAGGAGGGAAACTCCGAGTCTGCGCAGTGAGCGTCTCTATGATGTCATCACGCTCATGCTGCAGATTCGGAGTCGCGAAGTAGGTAAAGGGAACATTCCAGTGGTTGGGTCGGGTCAGGCTCAGGTTTTTTTTCCCTAACCTCAGCAGGCCTTTAACTACATTTCAAAAGTAATTCATGCGCTGTAAAGCACTTTGGCTTCTCTTCCGGCTCCAGCACCATTACCACTGGTGTCCCCCTATTCTCGACTCCTCCCATTTCTCATCTACCTGGTGCCCCTTGGCAACATCTATAAACAGTATCAGTTTCCACATGTATGCTGACAACACCCAGCTCTATGTCACCACCTCTCTTGACCCCTCCGCAGTCTCTAAATTGTCAAACTGCTTGTCCAACATCCAGTACTGGATGAACAGAAATTTCCTTCGATTAAATACTGGGAAGACAAAAGCCATCGTCTTCGGTCCTCATTAAAAGGCTCCATTCCCTAGTTAGCAACTCCATCCCTCTCCCTGACAACAGTCTTGAGGCTGAACCAGACTATCCACAACCTTAATGTCATATTTGACCTTGAGATGAGCTTCCGACCACATATTCACACCAAGACTTCTTGTTTCCATCTTCGTAACATCGCCCGATTCTACCCCTACCTCAGCTCATGAGCAGCTGAAACCCTCATCCGTGCCCTTTTATTACCTCTGGACTTGATCATTCCAATGCACTCCTTGTCTGCCCCCCACATTCTATGCTCCAAATACGTGAGGTCATCCAAATTTTTGCTGCCCGTGTCCTAAATTGCACCAACTCCCGTTCATCCATTACTCTTGTGCTCACTGACCTACATTAGCTCCCAGCTAAGAAATGTCTCCATTTTAAAATGCTCATCCTTGGCTTCCCAAGACCTTGCTCCTCCATTTTATCTCCTCCAGCTGCACAACTCCCCGTTATCTGCACTCCTCTAATTCTGGCCTCTTGAGAATTCCTGATTTTACTCATTCCACCATTGGTGGCAGAGCCTTCAGATGCCAAGGCCCTAAGCTCTGGAATTCCCTCCCTGAACCTCTCTAACCTCAGTTTCCTCCTTTAAGACGCTCCTTAAAACCTACCTTTTTGAGAAAGCTTTTAGTCATTTGCCCTAATAACTCCCTATGTGGCTAGATGTCAAATTTTCTTTATTGTGACATTTTATTACTTTAAAGGAGCCATATAAATACAACTTGTTGTTGAATACCTGAGGTTCTGAAAATGCAATATAAATGCAAGTCTTTATTTTCTTTTTTACAATAAATCTGAAGGTCCATAAAGCTCAGCAGCTACTATATTTGGGTTCGAATTTTTAAAAACGGTTTGATAAATACGCTTGTTCCCAACAGCTTATACAAAACATTCCTTTTTAATAATACATATTAATTCAGTTGCTGTATCCTGCCTATAATGACTCCCTGCTCCCACCTGGATCAAATTTTCAGAAGAGACATCACAACACCATATTCCTGGAAGATTATTTTCCATAAATAAACAAAGCCTCCTGTTTTACACATGGCTTGAAATGAAGGAAAAACTGAGGACAAACTGTTTTTCGATCAAAA
This sequence comes from Heterodontus francisci, assembly GCF_036365525.1. NCBI lineage: Eukaryota > Metazoa > Chordata > Chondrichthyes > Heterodontiformes > Heterodontidae > Heterodontus > Heterodontus francisci. Next base: position 30,136,506 of record NC_090376.1, on the reverse strand, counting down.
GCTCCTGCAACTTCTCTATTGCATAGCTATATTTATTGCTTAAACTGCACCTGAATACTGGAAAATGTATTTTCTTCCACCAACAAATATTAAATACAGCTATTCAAATGCTCCCACTGATGAACAGCAGCGCATTGAAGTAATGAAAATTTATCTCTTCCACCTAAACGATGGGAGTAATCAGTAGGCAGACAGAATAGATCTCGCCCAGAATAGCTTTCAGATGTGTGTTTACACTCCATTGATTCCCCTACCCCTCCTCCCCGATACCTTAGGAAGCACATTTTTCTCACAAAGGGTGGTGGAAATCCAAAACACTCCCCCGAAAAGCTGTGGATGATGGGTCAATTTAAATTTTCAGTTCTGAGAACGACAGATTTTTATTATTAGGTAAGGGTATCAAGGGATATGAATTAAAATCCTATAAATGGAGTTGAAAGGTACAGCAGCCATGACCCAACAGAATGGCAGCACAGGCTTAAAAGGGGCTGAATGGCCTACTCCTGTTCCTATTATGGTGCTTTGACATATACAGGTAATGTCATGGAACTTTTTTTTTCTCCTCTGTTTAAAAACAGTGTGCCTTTAAAGACTAAGGGGGCACCGTGTGCCAGCTGCACCTGTTCCTAGGCCACAGCAGGACATACGAACATACGAATTAGGAGCAGGAGTAGGCCACTCGGCCCTTCGAGCTGCTCCGCCATTCAATAAGTTCATGGCTGAACTGATTACTCCACACCTGATAACCTTCCACCCCATTGCTGATCAAGAATCTATCTACCTCTGCCGTAAAAATATTCAAAGACTCTGCTTCCACAGCCTTTTGAGGAAGATAATTCCAAAGACTCACAGCCCTCAGAGAAAAAATTTCTCATCTCTGTCATAAATTGGTGACCCCTTATTTTTAAACAGTGACCCCTAGTTCTACATTCTTCCACAAGGGGAAACATCTTTTCCACATCCACCCTGTCAAGACCTCTCAGTATCTTATATAGAGTCACAGTCAGAGTTGTACAGCACAGAAACAGGCCTTTCGGCCCACTGTGTCCGTGCCGGCCATCAAGCCTATCTATTCTAATCCCATTTTCCAGCACATGGCCTGTAGCCTTGTATGCTATGACATTTCAAGTGCTCATCTAAATACTTCTTAAATATTGTGTGAGAGCTCCTGCCTTACTTTAAACCTATGCCTCCTGGTTATTGACAGCTTCACTAAGGGAAAAAGTTGCTTCCGATGCCCCTCATAATTTTGTATACCTCAATCATGTTCCCCCCTCAGCCTTCTCTGCTCTAAGGAAAATAACCCTAGCCTACCCAGTCTCTCTTCATAGCTGAAATGCTCCAGCCCAGGCAATAGCCTGGTGAATCTCCTCTGCACCCTCTCCAGTGCAATCACATCCTTCCTATATTGTGGTGACCAGAACTGTACACAGTACTCTAGCTGTGGCCTAACTAGCGTTTTATACAGCTTCATCTTAATCTCCCTGCTCTTATATTCTATGCCTCGGCTAATATAGGCAAGTATCCCATATGCCTTCCTAACCACCTTATCTACCTGTGCTGCTGCCTTCAGTGATCTATGGACAAGTACACCAAGGTCCCTCTGACCCTCTGTACTTCCTCGGGTCCTACCATCCATTGTATACTCCCTTGCCTTGTTAGTCCTCCCAAAATGCATCACCTCACACTTCTCAGGATTAAATTCCATTTTCCACTGCTCCGCCCATCTATAGCATCCTGTAATCTAAGGCTTTCCTCCTCACTATTTACGACACCACCAATTTTCATGTCATCTGCAAACTTACTGATCATACCTCCTATATTCACATCTAAATCATTAATGCACACTACAAACAGCAAGGGTCCCAGCAATGATCACTGTGATAAATCACTGGTTACAGGCTTCCAATTGTAAAAACAACCCTCTATCATCGCCCTCTGCCTCCGGCCACTAAGCCAATTTTGGATCCAATTTGCCAAATTACCCTGGATCCCATGGGCTCTTACCTTCTTGACCAATCTCCCATGCGGGACCTTATCAAATGCCTTACTGAAGTCCATGTAGACTACATGAACTGCTTCACCCTCATCTACACGCCTAGTCACCTCCTCGAAAAATTCAATCAAATTTGTTAGATATGATCTCCCCCCGATGAAGCCATGCTGACTACCCGTGATTAATCCCTGCCTCTCCAAGTGAAGATTAATCCTGTCCCTCAGATGTTTTTCCCAATCGTTTCCCTACCATTATGTTTCAATCAAGTCGCCTCTTACTCTTCTAAATTCCAGCAGATACAAGCCTAGCCTGTCCAATCTTTCCTCGTAAGACAGCCCGCCCATTCCAGGTATTTGTCTAGTAAACCTTCTCTGTATTGCCGCCAACACATTTACATCCTTCCTTAAATAAGGAGACCAGTGCTGTACACAGTGCTCCAGATGTGGTCTCACCAGTGCCCTGTGTAGCTGAAACATAACCTCCCTACTTTTGTATTCAATTCCCCTCGTGATAAATGATAACATTCTATTAGCTTTCCTAATTATGTGCTGTACCTGTATACCAACTTTTTGCAAATCATGCACTAGGACACCCAGATCCCTCTGCATCTCAGAGCTCTGCAATCTCTCACCATTTAGATAATATGCTTCTTTTTTATTCTTCCTGCCAAAGTGGATAATTTCCCACTTTCCCACATTATACTCCATTTGTCAGGTCTTTCTTTGCCCACTCACTTAACCTCTCTAGATCCCTCTGTAGCCCCCTTATGTCCTCTTCACAAGTTACTTTCCTACCTATCTTTGTGTCATCAGCAAATTTAGCACCATACCTTCAGGCCCTTCATCTAAGTCATTTATATAAATCATAAAAAGTTGAGGCCCAGCACAAATCCCTGTGGCACACCACTCATTACACCTTGTCAACCAGAAAATGACCTACCAGAATATATGCCTGCTCTCTGTTTCCTGTTAGCTAGCCAATCTTCTATCCATGTCAATGTTGCCCCCTAAACCATGAGCTTTTATTTTCTGCAATAACCTTTGATGTGGCACCTTATCAAATGCCTTCTGGAAATCTAAGCACAATACATCCACCGGTTCTCCTTTATCCACAGCACATGTAACTCCCTCAAAGAACTACAATAAATTGGTTAAACATGATTTCCCTTTCACAAAACCATGTTGACTCAGCCTGATTACCTTCAATTTTTCTAAATGCCCTACTATGACGTCTTTAATAATAGCTTCCAACATTTTCCCAAGCCAGATGTTAAGCTAACTGGCCTGTAGTTTCGTACTTTCTGTCTCCCTCCCTTTTTGAATAAAGGAGTTACATTTGCTATTTTCCAATCTGTAGGGAATTTTGGAAAACTAAAACTGACGCATCAACTATCTCACTAGCCACTTCTTTTAACACCCTAGGATGAAGTCCATCAGGACCCGGGGATTTGTAAGCCCGCAACTCCAACAATTCGTTCAGTACCACTTCCCTGGTGAGTGTAATTTTCTTGAATTCCTCCCTCCCATTTCCTGACTTAAAGCTAATACTGGGATGTTACTTGTATCCTCTGTAGTGAAGACTGATGCAAAATATCTGTTCAATTCATTTGCCATCTCCTTATTATCCATTATTAATTCCCCAGACTCCCTTTCTATAGGAGCAACGCTTACTTTTTAAAAATATCTATAGAAACTCTTACTATCTGTCTTTATATTTCTTGCTAGCTTTCTCCCGTATTCTAATTTTACCTTCCTTATCAATCTTTGAGGTCACATGGTGTACTGTAACTTTTAACTGTGTAAAAACTGCTTAAACCAGTTTGAACTGGAGACAAAGTATGCTGTATATGGAAAAGAAGTTGTCTATTTCTCAGCAGAAAAAAATCTAGGTTGAGCTCTGACTGTGTTTGCCTAAATGAGGATTAAACCCTTGAAGAACAATTTGCATTGTTCTAGGTAGTAAATTCCATTTTACTTCTAAACTCTTAAGAAGTCTGCTACAGAAGTAACTCTCTCTATTACCTATTTGTGTTTGCTGGCATTCTCAGTAAAGTTTTACCAAAAGACTGTGATTTTAAAATCCAAGTGGACCTATTGCTGTCCTTCTCGGTGAAAGAACTGTGTGACACCTGCTACAGCTGAAATATGTTTAAAACTATATTTAAAACTGTTTTGTCGAGTTTGCCTGGAGACTTCGAATGGCGTTTGATTACTCTACTCTGGGACACCTCATCAACTGGGAACGTAACTTACCAGGATTTACAACCCAGTTACTTATTTGATTCCTAAGAAACACTATTTTTTTTTTAACCAGTTACCCACTGTTAGTTTTTGAATGTGTGTGCACGCGCGCATGGGGAGGCTTAGGTTAAATAAGAAGTTATAAGGTCTTTATACATAGGTTTATCTTAATAGTGTTTAAGATTAAAAAACAAAATAAATAGTTAATTTGTTGTTGTCTAAAGATACCTGGTTTGGTGTATTTTATTCTGGGGGTTAATAAAGTGTTTAATTTGGCTGTTTTCCGGTTAGCTGGGAAACTTCAATAATATGCTGCAAATTGTGGAGTAATGAGACTGAATTGACTGTGCATTGCTCCCGCCTCGGTCATACCAGTAATAAGCCAGGTTTAACCTCACAATCTTTATGCCTCAGAAGCACTACACAATTGGTGCATTTTCCCCACAGATTGTCTGGTCATTATCATATTGCTGTTTCTGGGAGCTTGCTGTGTGCAAATTGGCTGTCGCATTTTCTACAACAGTAACTACATTTCAAAAGTACTTCATTGGTTGTAAAGTACTTTGGGACAGCCTGTGGTCAAGAAAGGCATAAACTGCAATTCTTTCTTTCTTTCACTGAGGAATATCATCCATGATGCTATCTGACATATACTCAGCAAGAATCTGACATACTTTATCGGAGAGCTAGATGATTCATCCAGTTAGGCAAGACACCACAGTAACAGTGTGATAGGGTCATATGCATTATTGGTCTTTCAAAGTTTGGGTGTAGTAGATGGCAAACATGTAACATTGCAAGCTTCTACCATTAAACCCCTCAACTTTCTTATTGCAAGGGGTGCCACTCACTGAATGTCCAGATTGTGAGTGACCAGGTGCAAAAAGTCCTTCATAAGAGTACCAAATTTGCTGGAACTTGGCATAGTGTATTCATCCTCAGGAATTCTGCCCTTCTTGAACTCTTCCAGGAAGATAGCAAGTGAACAGACAGCTTGGGGGTGACAAGGCACAGCCCTTGCTGTGATGGATAAAGACTCCACTAACGGTTACAAGAACAGCAATGTTTCGGCCAGGTGAGGAGGGGGTCTCAGGCTCTCCATTTCACCCCTTCTCTGGTTTGACCGCAACAGGGTTTATCCTTTTTTAACCCAGTGATTGAACTTCCACCTCAGTGAGCGCTTGCTCCTGTTCCTCTAATGTAATTGCAAAAGAACCAGGCAGATTTTCTTGAGTTTAAACAGGAAAGGTGCAAGTTTATTATTCTTAACACTGTAAACCAGTTAAAATTACTAAAAATACATTACACATTCACACAAGAGTCAAATACACACACACACAAATTGATTACAGAGGGAAAACAGCTTTGGTTGTTGGAGTAGAGTCTGGAATAAATGGGATTTAAATATAGTTTTAAATCTCAAGTTCTCAGCTGAAGCTGTATTCCTGAAGTTCTTGCTGGGCCATTTGCAGAGTGCCGGCTGTGGCGGTTTGACTGGAGAGAGTGAGGCAGGCTTCGTTGAGGGCTTTTTCAATTTCCACTACTCTGCTTTTTATGGGATAAATCTTAGTCTCCTCACAGCTGCATAAGCAGTCACATGACATTACCAAACCCCTCTGTGGTGTTAATGAGATCTTTCTAGAATCTACTCTGAGATTCACGGCTCTATCGCTCAAGCTGTCCAGTCAAACGGTGGGGCTTGGCTCTTTCAAAGTCAATGGGTGCCAACGGCTCCTGACGACCATGTTGATAAAGCCATTTCAGGTAATTTAATCAGAGAGCACCCCATTGTTCTGGCTAGGTTGCGTCAGTTGTGTTGTCTCCAGTCTAATCTTTTAGTGTTTCAAAAGTAAATTGCAGTGGCCATCTTGGCTGCCAGTTTACTTTTTTTTAAAGTTATTTTTAAGAAGTTCCAGTAAAAGTCTCAGGCAAGGTTTCAACTGATAAAATTAATATTTCCCATTTGGCATGCAGGGTTTTCATGACATTGAGAAGTATAAGGCACATGCCTCCACTAGAATAATCACTGAGACAACCATAAATATGCTAACATCTCATTCATGGCAACTGACATCCATGGAACTATGTCCTATTATGAGTCACTGTCTGCAAGAGGCAGGAGGGAAAACTGGAAAAAGACAAAATCAGCAATGCTGCTGCAATCAGAAATGCAAAATATAATGTTCTAGATTATATATACACACTATTCAAAATACAGATGAGGAATCTTATTTCATTGGGCACTAGTTAAGATGGGGAAATGAGATAGGTAACATTTTATAGAGAGTGAATATAAAGGATGGCTGGGAGTATGTTATTTGTCAGCATTACATCGAAGTGAGCTGGATATTCATGAACTCCGAGAGAATTTCAAACACTTCCTGTTATCGCAATCAGACTATTAAAGCTTTCATCACCTTGGCTAGCACTATATATAGCATACCTACAGTTTAATATCATTTATTTTTTGGCGGTTTCCCATTAAAGTATCAGGACTGACATCTTCCATTACTGACACTAACCACAATCATTCTGGCACTGAACTTTTTTTCATGCAGATCAGCATATTGTGACAGGAAGACTCCTTTATAAAATTATGACAATAGGCCAGAGCTATAGGACAGAAAGCGAGATAGCTTTACTGAAAAATAACACACTGTAATAGTCCACATACATATAGATGTTCTTGACAGGACAAAGTATGAGATTTTGACCATCTGCCTTTATAAAGCATATTTTTAGCGGGCAAAAAGCAAAATATTACACCTGTTGGAAATTTGAAATAAAAACATAAAATGCTGGAAACACTGAGTAGGTCATGGTGCTTTACATAAAAAATAGGAATAGAAGTAGGCCATTCGACCCTTTGAGCCTGCTCCACCTTTCAATCTGATCATGGCTGATCTTCTACCTTATTTCTTAGCAGTTTGTCCCTTGATGCAGAGCTCAATACACGCATAGGGAGTGCAGCTAACACATCTGGCCCATTCACGAAAGACACATGGGATAGCACCAAGCTGACCCTTAGGACCAAGGTGATGGTTTATAAAGCCTGTGTTCTCAGCACCTTGCTGTATGGCAGTGTGGTGTGACCAGGTGAGAAAGGGGTCCAGGGTTCCCTCTCAGCCTTCACCTGGTCTTAATGTAACAGGGTTTAATTTTAAAACACACCTTTTGTTTTAGCTCCCTGAGTGAATACTTGTTCACTAACTTCCAATTATATGGCAAATAAACTAAGAAAACCTGTTTGACTAGTTTCAAGAAAAAGGGTTGAACTTTTATTAAACGTAAACTCTAATTCGGTTAACACCTACGGAAACACGACGCACTCACACTAGCATGCATATGCGATATACACATGCAGACAAACAGAAAAAAGAGAAGAAATAACATGGAGGCAATATCTGAAGATGGTTTTGGTTACTGTTCTTTGAGCTTGCTATAAAGTCCTTGATTATAGGTAGGTCTTGCTTTTCGTTGGGGCCCAGTATTATTCTTAAACCTTGTTCAATGTAGGAGACCTTTCTCTCTAAAAGTTTGTGTGTCCTCAGTGGGTCCAGAGGCTTGTGAGAAAGAGATGGGAGCAGACAGGAGAGGTCTTCCCATTCCAGGAGTAAACAGTCTTTCTTCTGAGTTCAAATGTTGTGGCTAGTTGAAAAAACCCTGGACCAGCCAGTTAGTCATGTAACCAGCTGGTTTAACCAGTCCTCGCTTAACTGTGGATTGTATCACCTTAGCAGTCTCTGGAATGCTCTTCCTTACACCATCAATGCGTGATCAAAATCCATTGTGGGTTGAATGTGTCAGGAAATGGTCCTTTTGTCTCCATAAGCACTGTCTGTTAGTATGCTAATGTTTTTCAGCTAAATGTGCGGCAGCCCTTGTAACAGGCCTTCTCTCCTTCCCAGCAACCATTTAAAATCAATGTTCATATGGCAAGATTGATATGCCTCACTATTGGCGGGTGGGGGCCTGCATGACACTGCAAAACAAGAGCGACTTACAGCTACCAGGAAAAAACAACTCAATTTCCATCTTCCCTTACTGCAGCGCATTATGGGTACATCCTAGCAGGACAAAATCACAAATGCGGCATTCCTCTCAAAGGCAGAGCTCCCAAGTTTGTTGGTACTGAACAAACAAAGGCGTCTTTGGTGGTTCGGCACATCCACAGGATGGAAGACGGTCGCATATCTAAGGACCTCCTGTATGGCAGCCGGGGCCAGGCGACCAGTGGAGTGCCAAAGCACCGCTTAAAGGATGCTTGCAAGCATGTCATGAAGGTCCTAAATGTCAACTATTGCACCTGGGAGTAGCTAGCTGGCGAAAGAGGGAAATGACAACACATCCTGTGGACTGGTGTGCACTACCATGACCAGTTACTACAGCAGCTTGGCAACAGGCGTCAACATCAAAAACAACAACTCATAGCATTACTTGGCAGCTTCACATGCAGCACTTGTGGCAGAACCTGCTTCTCAAGGATTGGCCTTCACAGACATCAGCAAAGATGCACGAAAAGAAGACATCTACCTAAATGGATTGTTTGCTGCGTGTCCATCATCTTTCATAGATGGAAGGATGCCAACCAAGCAGTGATTCCATATCGTCTCTACTGTGAACGATACACATTGGGCTAGATTTCGCCAGCCCTTTTGGGGCGGGAAGGCTGGCAAAATTGCACAGGAAGGCAGTGGGTATCATGCCTGTCTTCTTTGTGCTGCCATGCTATATTGCCAGTGGCGGAAAAGCTGGCAGATGGGCAGCCCACTCAAAGCCCAATTGAGCCACCCAAGTGGCCAATTAAGGGCCTTTTCCTACTGGGATTTTACCAGCGCTTGGGAGGTCCTCTGTTGCATGAGGAGACTGCCAGGTAAACCCTAGCAAGCTCAGAGTGGAGGGAGAGGGGGGTTCCTTTTTGGGCAGTCTTTGGCCCACAGAGAGGCCCACTAGTGGCAATAGCCAACCCTGTGGCAAAAGTCTTGCCTGCCCTCAGTGGCCCCCATGCTCATAACTCACTGGGGGCTGCTTGTCTGGCCCTGCCACCCCCAGACACCAATTATCTGCCTTTGAGGGCGCACAGCCATTGATATGCCCTCATCCTGTAGCAGTAGCAGTGCTGAGGCTGCTGGCCCTTTAATTAGTTGGCAGCTCTTTGGGGCGGCAGAAACTTAATTGGCTGCTGTCAAAAGATGCGACCCCAGGTCCCACTGAACACTAAAGCGGGTTCACCCGCACCCCCCCCAGCTTTCACCCTCAGCCCTGCTGCCTCCATAAAATCCAGCCCACTGAATTCATGAGCTCCCAGAGAAAAAAAAGGCACAGATATTTGAAGATATAAAATTAAAATCAACCACAATTACGCTTTATTTAGAGTACAGCTGATCAAGTTTTCCCTGGTAATGCACAATTCCAACAAACTTCTTTATCTGAACTCAGCTGATGAAATGCTTACATGCTGAGTCACACTCGCCCTTTAACACAAATCCTGTTACCTCAGTCTACATAGCTGCATATTGGGTTATTCAACTTGTTTTAAGGTTTTTATTTTTCTTGCACCTGGCAAGGAAAAACTGTGATGAATCAAAATCTATAAAAAAGAACTTAATTTCTTTAAATTTAAAATATCACCTTCATTTCTGCCGACTATGATTCAGCTATCTTGGAACTTTGGCACCCTCAGGTCATGTCAGAACCAAAGGATGACATTGTGGCGAACTGGTCTGTAGGCCTGACTCTCAGTCTTAAAAATGGAGGCGATTAACAGATTTCAATATTCCAAAGAGACAAAGCAGATCAGCTGAAAAAGTTACACTTTGTTAAATGAGGTTCAACTGGACTCTCAAAGGCATACTACATCATAATTACTGGCGAACAACCTCTCTGGCCCTGAAAAACATTTTTTTTTGTGGAATGTCAAATTTCTCCATTCCAAGATAAAAACTCCAAAAGATTTTTAAAATAATTTTGAAAAGAAAATTTGTTTACAATATTTCAGCTTCTACTTTAATCCCATGTGTATGCCCCAATCTTTATTTTGCTTTCTGTAAATTTATAAAAAGTGAATTATAAAACTTGCTTGTTAGTTCCTGATTTGTTGTCTGTGAGATTTTTTCAATGTATTTGAGCACTAAGCCTGCTTGATGACACTGCTGTTGCTGGATGCCAGAGATCCCCTACAGCTAGCACCAGAATGAAATTATTAGGAAAGGTTAAATTCATGTCACAAAGAGCACTAGATCTTTGTGGGCAACTTTCGAGATCAGAAACGAGTGCGTTACTTTGCCATTGACCACAAAATCCAGGCCTATATTTTTCAATGAGATCACTTGTCATTCGCCTAAACTTCGGACTATAAGCCCATTCATTCTACTGAAGGCCAACTAAAATATCACCCACATCGCAGTCAGTCATGTGGTTCTGGCACAGGTGCAGGCTAATGAAGCGAGAAAGGAAACGTACTCCTGGATAAATTCCTAATTGAAAGAGGTACTGCAATAGCAAATTAAGGCATTATTATTTTCTTTATATTTTCTCCTCTCCCAAAGTACTTGAATCATGCTGAGATGTGGCTCAATGGCCACCAATTTCCTTCCAGTTCCTTCTCCAAAATGATCTAGGCAGTGAATATCAGCATGCTATTGATCCTTGGAGGGCATTAGAGCCAAGTCACAATCCTATCTGCACCAAACAGACAAACACTCACCCTCAGACTACGAAGTCAAGAAAACAGAATGAAACTGGACGGACCACCCAGCATCAACCTACGCACCGGAAACGACAACAGCAAACCCAACCCTGCAAAGTGCTCCTTCCTAACATCTGGGGGCTTGTATCAAAGTTGGGAAAGCTGTCCCACAGATTAGTCAAGCAACAGCCTGACATTGTCTATAAAGTATGATTCTGTGAGTATGTCTATGTCCCAGACACTGCCATCACCATCCCCGGGTATGTCCTGTCCCACCGGCAGGACAGACCCAGCAGAGGTGGCAGCACGGTGGTATCCAGTCGGGAAGGAGTTGCCTTGAGAGTCCTCAACATCGAGTCCGGACCCCATGAAGTCTCATGACATCAGGTCAAACATAGGCAAGGAAACCTCCTGCTGATTACCACCTACCGCCCTCCCCCCGTCAGCTGATGAATCAGTACTCCTCCATGTTGATCACCACTTGGACGAAGCACTGAGGGTGGCAAGGGCGCAAATTGTACTCTGGGTGGGGGACGTCAATGTCTATCACCAAGAGTGGCTCGGTAGCACCACTACTGACTGAGCTGGCCGAGTCCTAAAAGACATAGACTGGATATGCGGCAGGTGGTGAGGGAAACAAGAGTGAAAAACATGCTTGACCTCATCTTCACCAATCTGCCTGTCACAGATGTATCTGTCCATGACAGCATTGGTAGGAGTGATTACCACACAGTCCTTGTGGAGACCCGCCATCGTGTTCTGTGGCACTATCAATGTGCTAAATGGGATAGATCTCAAACAGATCTAACAATGCAAAATTGGGCATCCATGAGGCGCTGTGGGCCATCGGCAGCAGCAGAATTGTACTCAACCACAATCTGTAACCTCATGGCCCAGCATATTCCCCACTCTACCATTACCATCAAGCCAGACCAACCCTGGTTCAATGAAGAGTGCAGGAGGGCTTGCCAGCAGCAGCACCAGGCACACCTCAAAATGAGGTGTCAACCTAGTGAAGCTACAACCCAGGACTACTTGCCTGACAAACTGCATAAGCAGCATGTAATAGACAGAACTAAGCGATCCCATAACCCACGGATCAGATCTAAGCGCTGCAGTCCTGCCACATCCAGCCATGAATGTTGTTGGACAATTAAACAACTAACTGGAGGAGGTGGCTGCACAAATATCCCCATCCTCAATGATGGGGAGCCCATCACATCAGTGCAAAAGATAAGGCTGAAGCATTTTCAACAATCTTCAGCCAGAAGTGCCGAGTTGATGATCCGTCTCAGCCTCCTCCCGAAATCCCAGCATCACAGATGCCGGACTTCAGCCAATTCGATTCACTCCGCGTGAAATCAAGAAACAACTGAAGGCACTGGATACTGCAACGGCTATGAGCCTTGACAATATTCCGGCAATAGTACTGAAGACCTACGCTCCAGAACTTGCCATGCCCCTAGCCAAGTTGTTCCAGTACAGCTACAACACTGGCATCTACCCGGCAATGTGGAAAATTGCCCGAGTATGTCCTATACACAAAAAGCAGGACAAGTCCAAACCGGCCAATTAACGCCCCATCAGCCTACTCTCAATCATCAGTAAAGTGATGGAAGGTGTCAGACAGTGCTATTAAGCAGCACTTGCTTAGCAATAACCTGCTCAGTAACGCTCAGTTTGGGTGCCACCAGGGCCACCCAGTTCCTGACCTCATTACAGCCTTGGTTCAAACATGGACAAAAGAGCTGAACTTAAAAAGTCAGATGACAGTGACTGCCCTTAACATCAAGGCACCATTTGACAGAGTATGGCATCAAGGAGCCCTATCAAAACTGAAGTCAATGGGAATCTGGGGGAAAACTCTCCGCTGGTTGGAGTCATACCTAGCACAAAGGAAGATGGCTGTGGTTGTTGGAGGTCAATCATCTCATCTCCAGGACATCACTGCAGGAGTTCCTTACGGTAGTGTCCTAGGCCCAACCATCTTCAGCTGCTTCATTAACGACCTTCCTTCAATCATAAGGTCAGAAGAGGGGATGTGCAATCATCAGCGAACAATTTTCAGCACCATTCGCGACTCCTCAGATACTGACGCAGTCCGTGTAGAAATGCAGCAAGACCTGGACAATATCCAGGCTTGGGCTGATAAGTGGCAAGTAACATTCACGTCACACAAGTGCCAAGCAATGACCATCTCCAACAAGAGAGAGTCTAACCATCTCCCCTTGACATTCAATGGTATTATGATCGCTGAATCCCCCACTATCAACATTCCAGGGGTTACCATTGACCAGAAACTAAACTGGAGTAGCTATATAAGTACCATGGCTACAACAGCAGGTCAGAGGCTCGGAATCCTGCGGCAAGTAACTCACCTCCTGAGTCCCCAAAGCCTGTCCAACATCTACAAGGCACAAGTCAGGAGTGTGATGGAATACTCTCCACTTGCCTGGATGGCTGCAGCTCCAACAACACTCAAGAAGCTCGACACCATCTAGGACAAAGCAGCCCGCTTGATTGGCACCCCATTCACAAACATTCACTCCCTCCACCACCGACACAGAGTGGCAGCAGTGCATAACATCTACAAGATGCACTGCAGCAATGCACCAAGGTTCTTTAGACAGCACCTTCCAAACCAGTGACCTCTACTAACTAGAAAGACAAGGGCAGCAAATGCACGAGAACACCACCACCTGCAAGTTCCCCTCCAAGTCACACACTATCCTGACTTGGAACTATATTGCCGTTTCTTCACTGTCGCTGGGTCAAAATCCTGGAACTCCCTTCCTAACAGCACTGTGGCTGTACCTACTTCACATGGACTGCAGGGGTTCAAGAAGGCAGCTCACTACCACCTTAAGGGCAATTAGGGATGGGCAATAAATGCGGCCTGGCCAGCGACAACCACAGCCCATGAATGAAAAAAAAAGCAGGAATTACTGGATGGCGATCAGAGGCACAAACATTGGCTGAGAACTCCCTTTTATATCCAGAATGCTGAGGCCAACTGAAATGCCATCTTGGTAACAGCAGTTGGTTAAGCACAGTCCTGTTTATTTATCAAGTTAGCTCATCTTTGCAATAAAGTTTCCTTTAAAGAAAAAAGACTTTTATTTCTATAGCACCGTTTATGACCACTGGACATCTCAAAGCGCTTTACAGACAATGAAATACTTTTTGAAGTTGTAACGCAGGAAACATGGTAGCCAGTATGCACACAGCAGACTCTCAAACCGCAATGTGATAATGACCAGATAATCTGTTTTTGTGATGTTGATTGAGGGATAAATATTCTTCGAAATAATGCCATGGGATCTTTTACATCCACTTGAGCAAGCAGATGGGGCCTCAGTTTAACATCTTACCCGAAAGACAGCACCTCCGACAATGCAGCGCTCTCAGTACTGCACTGGTGTGTCAGCCTGGATTTTTGTGCTCAAGCCCTGGAGCGGGATTTGAACCCAGAACCTTTCAATGAAATGGAATTAAAGAAAAATAACCATGCACAGTACCTTCACCATTAGAAATAATTCAAATATAATTCGAAGGAAACAGAAAGAGCATCTATTTACTGTGTACAGGTAAATAATTTTTGTCAAGAGAGTTTGTCTTAATCCAAAATAAAAGCTGAACAATGCACTTATGGCATGTGACTATCCTATATCTAGCAGAAAAGCTTAATTGACAAAAAGTCCACCATCCATTTAGTTGAAACATTAGACAGTCAATGCCAGTTCATGGAAAATCACAAATTATTGCTAACATATAATGAGTTCTCAACATATGCACATCCTCATTAAGTACACGGTCAACAATTGCACAGCAATCTTACATAACGATCTTCTATTTATGGCTAGCTGGTTCAGATGTAGAAGATTTACTGTCATTTGGCATGTCAACTTGCAACGGAGATTAGATAAACTCAGTATTAATATCAATGAGACTTCAGTTGCTATTATTTCATTATTCAGATCATATTAATAACTGCAATTTGCAAACAAATTCCACGTACATATCAGATAAAGTACTAACATCTTTGGGTAACACAACTTTTTTTAAATCCACAAAATGTCAGCCAGCCTGAACAGAAATATTGCTTACCATTTTTTCCGACAAAATGGTATGGGTTTAAGCCCAAAAAAACCCCAAAATTGTTTATAAGCCTTTGCATGCACTTTGCAGTTATATCAAGCAGCAATATCTCTTCTGTGCATTGTTTAATAAAATTGGAAGACCATTTATGACGAATGGATTTGCACAGGGATCTCTTCTCTCCCAAGGCTTTTAAAAAGTGGCAATGTTTCAAAAACTAGTTGACCAGTAGAATCAAGAAAAAAACTCAATTTTTAAGCTTAATTCCTAGCCACATCAGCAAGAACTTATCAAAGTATGGAAGTGAAAAAAAAGTTGAACATATAAAAAATAGGAAGTGAGGAAAAAATTTAATCCAGATAGCCACACAAGATTTCTTTTTGCTGCACTTGCCATACCCAGATCAGTGATCTTGAGAAGACAAACGGTTTCTTCTTAATAGCACCTGGAAATCAATCTGTAGCTGCCCCAGGATTTCAAAGAGCTTTCCCAAAGAGGAAGATCAGTGCCTGCCTCTACAACAGGATCAAAGGCAGGACAGACATGACAATGAGGCAGAAAAGGGAGGTATCCCAACCCTCACACATCAGTTTCCTCTTGGATAGACAGCAAGAATATGGAAAAAAGTTAGGCCTTGCACCTAAGACCCCCTTTGATTAGAGAGTGAGAGAGAACCAGTCAGCAAAGCGAGGGGAGCTGGAACAGGTACGCCAAACATGCTGCTTTTTCAGCCTCTCCAGGCCAGTCCCTTGTGTTCTCAGGCCTCCATGTCCCAGTGCAAGACTGTGTCGGAAGCAAGCTTGCACTTTGTGTTTGAACAGGCCATACAAATGAGCCTGCTTGCCAAACTAGTGTGTTGAGAGGCCTGGACAGGCACAGCACACTTCAGATGCACTGAACCTGTTCAATGTTAGACGGAAAGGAATATCAGGGCTCTGCTACTGCACTTGAGAACCCATAGCATAGATCAAAGTTGATACCAGGTCTTGGAAATCAGAGTTATAAAGGATTGACTCAAGAAGCCATATCTCTTTTCACCAGAAAAGAGAGACTTTCAGGAGATCTAATACTTCTCAAATTAATGAATGGATTTGCTAAAGCTGATCTAGAAGAT
Source organism: Heterodontus francisci (assembly GCF_036365525.1). NCBI lineage: Eukaryota > Metazoa > Chordata > Chondrichthyes > Heterodontiformes > Heterodontidae > Heterodontus > Heterodontus francisci. Next base: position 30,120,370 of record NC_090376.1, on the reverse strand, counting down.
TTGTTTACACTGATAAAGGATTCAAAAATTGGGAGATTTAAATCTGAAAATTAAGATTTATAGGCAGAACCAATTCACACAAGGAGTATCAAAGAATGGAACAAGTCACTAGACTAGGTCATTGAAGCAGGTAATATGAATGAGTTCCAAAGGTAGGTTTCTGGAAAAAGACATGATTAAGAGAACATGAAGGTTGAAAGGACTGTCAGCAATGTTATCATACAGGCAATTAACACATGTTAAATTCCTCTGCACTATTTTAATGGATACATTAACTCCTCCATTAAAATAGTGGAAAAGGGAACTTGATATGAGCACATTAAGTTTTTACATAGCATCTTTGAAAAGGCAGGAAAATAGGGTTGCGAACCACCATAAATGTGTAGGCTAATTGGGCCAGCTCACTTTTCCTGCTCCTCAAGATACCTATGAATGGGCAACTGATTTGGGGCAACACCACATTTTGTGAATTTCTATATTTACAAGCTGTAGCATGATTATTGCATTTTGCAAATGCAATGAAGATGCCAGTTACTGAACATATCTGAATAATATCACTTTCCATATTAAGTCACTTGCCTTTAGCAATGAACCTAGGACTTCCTAGTCTGTATGTCTTGAGTAACACACATTACTGCAAACTGCACTTACCCACTGAGACACCACAACAATCTTAGTCAGTTACAAAACTCCTTATGCAACAACAACTTGCATTTATATTGCACCTTTTATGCAATAAAACATCCAAAGGTGCTTTACAGGAGCAATATCAGACAAAATGTGATACTGAGTCACATAAGGAGCTACAAGATCCTGTCACCAAAAGCTTGGTCAAAGAGGTATTAAGGAGTGTATTAAAGGAGAGAGGAAGAAGGCAGAGAGGTTTAAGATGGTAATTTCAGAGTTTAGGGCCTAGACAGCTAGAGGCACACCTGCAACGTAAATTAGGGATGAACAAGAGGTCAGAATTGGAGGAATGCAGTATTCGTGGAGGGTTGGAGAAGGTTGCAGAGATAAGGAGAGATAAGGAGAGCCAAGGGCACGAGAGATTTGAACATAAGGAGGAGAATTTTTAATTTGAGATGTTGCCGGGCTGGGACCCAATGTAGGTCAATGAGCACAGGGACGATAAGTAAACTGGACTCAGTGCAAGTCAGGATACAGGCAACTTTGGATAAACTGGAGTTTACAAACAGCGGACAATGGAAAACCAGCCAGGAGAGCATTGGAACAGTCGAGTCTGGAAATAGTAAAAGCATAGATGAGGCTTTCGCAGCAGATGGGCTGGGGCAGGGGCTGAGACAAGCGATATTATGGAGTTATACAGTCCTGGTAATGGAGAGGACATGGAATCGGAAGTTCAACTCAAGGATGAATAGGACACAGATAGCAAACAGGAGAACAGTGGGGTACACTTTCAACTCATCACCCAGGTGTAAAAGTGGCACTGCAGATTTTCTGCCGAGTATAGACACCACACTATTTTAATCAATGACCTGTTATGTGCCCTAGTAGCAAGTTGAAAATCTACAGTGGTGTTTCAACTATTTTGGACTAAACAGCAGATACTGTAAAAACCTCTATCAGTAACTATAACAATATTTACATAGTCCAGACAATAGTCCAGATTGGCCAAGAGGGTGTGGGAAAATGGCACACTGACACGGAACACAAAAGTCCGAGTGTTTCACGCCTGTGTCCTCAGTACCTTGCTCTATGGCAGCGAGGCCTGGACAACATATGTCAGCCAAGAGCAACATCTCAACGCATTCCATCTTCACTGTCTCCAGAGAATCCTTGGCATCAGGTGGCAGGACCGAATCGCCAACGTAGAAGTCCTCGAGGCAGTCAACATCCCCAGCATATACGCCCTACTGAACCAGCGGCGCTTGAGATGGCTTGGCCATGTGAGCCACATGGAAGCTGGCAGGATCCCCAAGAATGCATTGTACAGCGAGCTCGTCACTGGTATCAGACCCACAGGCCGTCCATGTCTCCGCTTTAAAGATGTCTGCAAATGCAACATGAAGTCCTGCGACATTGACCGCAAGTTGTGGGAGTCAGTTGCCAGCAATCGCCTGAGCTGGTGGACAGCTATAAAGGTGGGGCTAAAGAGAGGCGAGTCAAAGAGACTTAGCAGTTGGCAGGAAAAGAGACAGAAGTGTAAGGAGACAGCCAACCGTGTAACAGCCGAGACAACCGATTTTATCTGCAGCGCCTGTGGAAGAGTCTGTCACTCTAGAATTGGCCTTTAAAGCCACTCCAAGCGCTGCTCCATAAACCACTGACCACCTCTAGACGCTTACCCATTGCCTCTCAAGTCAAGGAGGCCAAAAAAAAAATTACATCTATATTTCTCCATAATGTACAGAAAGCACCCTCAAAAATTGGACACATTTTTGGATCAATGCTTAGGTCAAAGGACTAAAAGTTTTCAACAAGTCTGTGACCAGCCATTACACTAATTTTGTGATTTTGACATCACAAAATATTTCAGCTTATCTGATTTCCAATATGGCAACCAAACAGCTCATTGAGCTACCAAGTTGAATGTAGATCTTCTAATCACAGATTCTTTTAAATGTACCTTTTGTCCAGTTTTCACCTCCGAATTTTGAAGCTACTAACTTGGGCTAGGTATGATTCTATGGACACTAGCAGCCCTCTGGTACCTTGCTTGAGTAGCAGAGCCTAAAAACTGAGTTCTTAAAATTACGTAGAGGTGCTACCTGTAACTTTGGTGGAAGGGTGGCAGACCCCCAGAGAAATGGTAAAAATGGCTGAAAACTACGTAAATGCTGTTTCATCAGAGGACTGGCTGGTCTGTTGCTAAAGTTATGGTAGGAGAATCCCTACAGAATTTCAGGACCTGAACATTTATAAACTATTTGGCCTTGAAAGGCATCCCAATCAAGTCAAATCCTGTTCTTGTCCAATGTCAACACACAGGTACTTTCCAGCTGAGGTCACTAGGTAGCAATCCAGAATGGGAAACTTGGATGATTGTTTCCACTCTCAAACCCAGAGGCACTGAGGGTAACTGTCATGTTCCAACCACTGAGAGCAACTAATTCACCACAGTTCAGGAACTGAACCGGGAACCTTCTCCTCTGCGCAGTTTAGTAAAAGATTATGTTTTTAGCCATCCTTGGAGTAAACTAGCATTTGGCTGGTATAAACAGAGGATCTTCTATGCCTCTTTCACATGTCTAATGAGAAACTGTCTGGGTAACCTGCACAACAGGGTAAGCATTAAGTTGCAATCAGTCAGTCTTGGGTGGAAATAAAACAAATTTCATAGCAAGTATTGATGGTCACATTCATGGGATTGTTGTAGTTTCAAACTTCTTTTATTTCCAAATTTGGAAGGCTAGGGAAAACAGTTAGATGATGTAACTAAGTCATCATGGTGCAATAACTGTCGAAATAAGGTTCACAACTTATTGTCTCTGTGGATGCTATTTTAAAAGCTCTTTGCTTTAACTATATACATCTATATTGCAGTATAGTTTGACCAAAAATAAATTGAAAATACATTTAAAATGTATGCACACATTCAATTTAGCTGCATAAAATGTACTGTACATTTACACTAAGTTTACTAAGTAAACGCCAAACAGTAAACATGGTGAGTAAACACAGTTTTAATGTAATATTGTGTGTGAACAGACTCCATTATGTGGTTTCCCTACTATAAAACACTGAATCAGTGTGCTTCCCCTCCCCCAACACATTGCTGAGGCAATCCACGCCATCTGCATGGTGAATATTTCAAATTTTACACTTTTCCCATGGTTTAAAAAAAAAACTAAGAAACTCTGAGCATCAAAATAATCATTCGTGCATTTAACGATCCACACTTCAGCATATACAAATGGTAGCCATACCTATCCATGACCTAGTTTCAAGAAAGAAACAATTGTTATCACTATGTATACAATGTGTCATGTGTAAAATCAATACATTATAACCTCAGTGCTTTTGAATACTACTCGTATTTTAGTCCACAATTGTGGGAGCGACCACATGCATATATATTTCATTCATTTCACCCAAAACTTGCTTGTGGAAAACAAATGATAATTATCCATGAAAGATTAACTCGTTGAGCCGCTACTTCGACCTATATATTTTTTTTCCTAATGAACACTGCTTGATTTTAAGGATCCCTGAATGACAGTAATTAATATTCCCAAGTCACAGAAAGTACCATTTAGCAACAACCCCCATTTCCAAACTGTAAGCCCCCTCCCCCACCAAACCAAAACTATTTCAGTTTAACTGCTTTTTTCTGAAATGTCAGAATATAGCCCAAGTAACATCTTGAAAAGTTGTTTAGATCAATGCTGTGTCCATAAATAAACATCTTACCTTATATAATGCTGGGTTTTTTTTTAAAAAAGCTTGTTTTCACTTCCACAAACAACGAAAAGCTCCAACTACTTTTTTGCGTGTTTTTTTTAAATATATATCTTTTTAAAAGGGTTAAAAAGCGTTCTTCACGTATTACTCATCACCGGGCTCTCTCTCTCTCTTCTGTAGCCCGTCAATATGTGCCTCGGAAAGGCCTATAATTGGAAGAATATCAACTATAGTTCGCATGTATGTCTTGATCCAAAGCTAATGACACCGAAACGATGTGGTGGCGAATGGAAATGAGGAGGGAGGGAAAATAGAGAGAGAGAGTGAGGAGACGGTGGTGGGGGAGGGGGGAGAGAGGTAAAAGTTGATCGCGGAATGGCGTCAGAAGCTGCTGCTGATTCCTAAAACATTCATTTCCCAGGCTCTACGTGAATGTGAGAGAGAGAGAGAGTGTGTGAGGAGCCGAGGAAACAGCAGCGGCCGCACAGACACACCACTGAAGCTCAGCGCCAGGCAACGAGCCGGTGAGCCGGTGAGCCGGTGAGCCGGTGACCCGGGGGGGGGGGAAATCAGCCCCCACCCCCACCACTGTGGGGAATCAGCCCCTCCCCCCCACCTCCACCACTGGGGGGAAATCAGCCCCTCCCCCCCACCTCCACCACTGGGGGGAAATCAGCCCCTCCCCCCCACCTCCACCACTAGGGGGAATAGTCCCTCCCCCACCAGCACTGGGGGGAAATTGCCCCTCCCCCCACCACTGGGGGGAAATCAGCCCCTCCCCCCCACCTCCACCACGAGGGGGAATAGCCCCTCCCCCCACCAGCACTGGGGGGAAATTGCCCCTCCCCCCACCACTGTGGGGAATCAGCCCCTCCCCCCCACCTCCACCACTGGGGGGAATCAGCCCCTCCTTCACCACCTCCACCACTGGGGGGAATCAGCCCCTCCCCCCCACCTCCACCACTGGGGGGGAATCAGCCCCTCCCCCCCACCTCCACCACTGGGGGGAATCAGCCCCTCCCCCCCACCTCCACCACTGGGGGGAAATCAGCCCCTCCCCCCCCCCCACCTCCACCACTGGGGGGGAATCAGCCCCTCCCCCCCACCACCACCGGGGGGGGAATCAGCCCCTCCCCCCACCTCCACCACTGGGGGGGGGGAATCAGCCCCTCCCCCCCACCTCCACCACTAGGGGGAATAGTCCCTCCCCCTACCAGCACTGGGGGGAAATTGCCCCTCCCCCCACCACTGTGGGGAAATCAGCCCCTCACCCCCACCTCCACCACGATGGGGAATAGCCCCTCCCCCCACCAGCACTGGGGGGAAATTGCCCCTCCCCCCACCACTGTGGGGAAATCAGCCCCTCCCCCCACCTCCACCACGAAGGGGAATAGCCCATCCCCCCACCAGCACTGGGGGGAAATTGCCCCTCCCCCCACCACTGTGGGGAAATCAGCCCCTCCCCCCACCACCACTAGGGGGAAATCAGCCCCTCCCCCCCAACACTGAGCGGAAATCAGCCCCTCCCCCCACCAGCACTGGGGAGAAATCAGCCCCTCCCCCACGGGGAAACCAGACCACCCCTCCCCCACCACGGGGGGAAACCAGCCCGTCCCTCCCCCCTGTGGGAAATCAGCCCGCCGCTCCCCCACTCCCACTGGGGAAATCTCCCCTCCCCCAACCCACTGGGGGAAACCAGCCTACCCCTCCCTCACTGCTCCATTCCCCCACCCAGCCAACTGCTCTCCTTCCCCACCCTCACTGGGGAATATCAGCCCTCCCTCTCTTCCCCATCCCTGCTCCCCTCTCCTAACACCACTCCAGCCAGGCCATAGGGAGAGAGCGGAGCTACACCAATCCCCTACCACTCTCACAAACACACACACCCCTTTCATCAGTGATAATAATCAATCGTCTCATTCACATTCTTACACTTTTATGTATCTCTCTTTCTATATATATATATAAGTAAGCTTTCATTTTTGCATTATATTCCACGGCTGGTTAAACAGCTTTTATTTAAAAAATCCAATTATTTCTCTATGAAGTCTTAAAATGATTTCAGGACATACCACCAGGCAGATTGATTTCTTTAAAATAAAAACACACGCACAGGCTCCTTGCATGGTGTGGTGTGGTGGGGTGGGGAGATGTTCCCAGCCATAGATCCTGCTGCATGTTGTTTTATATATTATCATTTTGTACGTGTTTCTGTGTAATACCATCAAACTCTACGCCAGAGGACACGATTTCACACAAAAAACACGACTGTTTATGTATATATAGAGATAGATACATACAGCAACGTGCTGATAGGAATGCAATTCATACATAGAACTAAAGTCAGACAAGTCAAGTCTGCAACCAAATCCATTAGTGCAACGTATTGGTGTATCGAAATACGTGAAAAATGGTTTGTTATTTGGCTGTACAAAGTATTTAATGATACAGTATTTTGCACCATGTGCTGCCCTTCCCCCTCCAGCCACGCTGGGAGAGCCTATGTGTGTGTCTTTTTTCCGCCTGCCCGGTCACCGTGTGGGTGATTGATTCTCCTTTCCTCTTGCTCAGTCATTCAGATTTGGAAAGTAAATAACAAGTTGACATCATTACAGGTCTCTGCATTACAGTGACACATTCGCAGCTTTACCGTACTACCCCGAAATGTGGCGCCCCACTTCCGCCAGCAGAAGGGAGGGGGAAGGGTGGCTTGCTCTCTGCATCATGAAAACATTTCCAACTCGTCTCTCTTTCTATCTGCATCGCAAAAAAAAATCCAGTTTGCAAATTTAGGTCAACCTACAGTGCTGTACAGCTGAAAACAGCATCTATCTATCTAAGAAGCGTTTTAATCACAAGAAAATGCCCACTTCCCATTTTGCAGTATTTTAGTTTTAAGATGTGCCACGCTGTGTTTAAAATGATGAACCTGATGAAAACATTTTTGCTGCCATCTTTACACGTTTTGCTTTGACTGATAATTTGCTGTTAATCGAATTAGTTTGATTGACAGCTCATTTGTTTAGCTCAGCCTCCTCTAATCTGATTATTTTGGTATTGTGAAGATGAACTTGACCTGTTCCCCAGAATGGTATTGTTTATTTGTGCTCCCGCTGACAGACCTTTCCCAATGTATCCTGTTTAAAAAACGGCACGATATGCAAAGCACATGCAAAATGTCCATCAAGGTTTTCTAATAAATCGTAAACAATATTTAAAATTCTCACAAACTACAATTTATATTTGTATAGCGCCTTTAACATAATAAAATGCCTCAAGGTGCTTCACAGAAGCATTTTGAAATAAAATATGACACCAAGCCACATAAGGAGATATTAGTTCAGATGACCAAAAGCTTGGTCAAAGAGATAGGTTTTAAGGAGTGTCTTAAAGGAAGAAAGCAAGGTGGAGAAGTGTAAGGAGGGTATTCCAGAGCTTAGGGCCTAGGCAGTTGAAGGCGTGGCCACCAAAGGTGCAGCGCTTAAAATGGGGGATGCTCAAGAGGGCAATATTCGATCAGCACAGATATCTTGGAGGATTGTGGAGCTGGAGGAGATTACACAGAAAGGGAGGGGCAAGACTGTGGAGGGATTTGAAAACCAGGAGAAGAATTTTTAAATCAAGATGTTGCTTGACTGGGAGCCAATGTAGGTCACCGAGCACTGGCGTGATAGGGGAACGGGACTTGATGCGAGTTAAGACACACGCAGCAGAGTTTTGAATAACCTCAAGTTTACAGAGGGTAGAATGCGGGAGACCAGGAGTGCGTTGGAAAAGTCAAGTCTAGAGGTAATGAAGGCATGAATGAGTGTTTTAGCAGCAGATGAGCTGAGACAGGGGCAAAGTCAGGCAATGTTACGGAGGTGGAAATAGGCAGTCTTAGTGATGGCAGGGATATGTGGTCAGAAGCTCATCTCAGGGCCAAATATGACACCAAGGTTGTGAGCAGGTGGTTTAGCATCAGACTGTTGCCAGGGAGAGGGATGGAGTCGGTAGTTAGGGAACAGTGTTTGGAGCAGCAACCAAAGACAATAGCTTCTGTTTTGCCAATACTTAATTGAAGGAAATTTCTGCTCATCCAATATTGGATGTTGGATAAGCAGTCTGATATTTTACCAGTGGTGGAGGAGTCAAGAGATGTGGTGGTGAAGTACAGCTGAGTGGCGTCAGCATGCATGTGAAAACTAACACCATGCTTTCAGATGTGTTAAGGGCAATGTTTAGGTGATAAATAGGAGGGGCCAAGGATAGATCCTTGTGGGACACCAGAGATAAGGGTGCGGGAGCAGGAAGAGAAGCCATTGCAAGTGATACTCTGGGTCTGATTAGATAGATAAGAATAGAATCAGGTGAGTGCAGTCCCACCCAGCTGGACGACTGTAGAAAAGTGTTGAAGGAGGATAGTGTGATCAACCGTGTTAATGGCTGCAGACAGCTCGAGGAGGAAAAGGAGAGAAAGTTTACCTCGGTCACAGTCACATAGAATGTCATTTGTGACTTTGATAAGAGCTCTTTTGATAGTGTGGCAGAGGTGGAAACCTGATTGGACGGATTCAAACATGGAGATTTCAAACTGAGATTGAATATTAAACCTACAGATCTCAAAATGTTTTATGGGTAAATTATTAACTTGTATTTATTTCTATATGGATAGTCAGAAAATAACGTGGCCTTTCTAAAGATACAACTATTTAAAAGCACTTTATTACCCACTATACTTCCTATTGAAGACAGTGCATTTGGTAAAGGCCAGCTCAGGTCACGAAAAAAAACCCGACCCGAACCCAACAGAACCACTTCGGACCCAAGCCCGACCCAGCCCGAGTCCCTCCATTTTTTTCTCACGCCTGACCTGACCTGAGCCCGACCCGACCCAACCCGACCACCAGAATGTTCCCTTTACCTACCTTGCGACTCCCAATCTGCAGGAAGCTGCAGCATGAGCGTGATGACATCATAGAGACACTCAGTTGCTCACTGCGCAGACTAGGAGTTTCCCTCTTTGACGTCCCTGACTCCCAGCTCAGGTAGGTTTTTTACTTTTAACACTTCCTGCTGTGTATGTCCGACCCAGACCCGGCCCAAACTGAGCCGAGCCTGAAAGCCGGAACAACGACCTGACCCGAACCCGGACCCGAACCCGACACATGTCATCGGTTTTTTTAATTCATTCATGGGAAGTGGGCGTCACTGGCTATGCCAGCATTTATTGCCCATCCCTAATTGCCCTTGAGAGGGTGGTGAGCTGCCTTCTTGAACCACTGCAGTCCATGTGAGGTAGGTACACCCACAGTGCTGTTAGGAAGGGAGTTCCAGGATTTTGACCCAGCGACAGTGAAGGAACGGTGATATAGTTCCAAGTCAGGATGGTGTGTGACTTGAAGGGGAGCTGGCAGGTGGTGATGTTCCTATGCATCCTTCGAGGTGGTAGAGGTCGCGGGTTTGGAAGGTGCTGTCTAAAGAGCCTTGGTGCATTGCTGCAATGCATCTTGTAGATGGTACACACTGCTGCCAATGTGCATCGGTGGTGGAGGGAGTGAATGTTTGTGGATGGTGTGCCAATCAAGTGGACTGCTTTGTCCTGGATGGTGTCGAGCTTCTTGAGTGTTGTTGGAGCTGCAGCCATCCAGGCAAGTGGAGAGTATTCCATCACACTCCTGACTTGTGCCTTGTAGATGGTGGATAGGCTTTGGGGAGTCAGGAGGTGAGTTACTCGCCGCAGGATTCCTAGCCTCTGACCTGCTCTTGTAGCCACGGTATTTATATGGCTACTCCAGCTCAGTTTCTGGTCAATGGTAGCCCCTAGGATGTTGATAGTGGGGGATTCAGCTATGGTAATGCCATTGAATGTCAAGGGGAGATGGTTAGATTCTCTCTTGTTGGAGATGGTCATTGCCTGGCACTTGTGTGACGTGAATGTTACTTGCCACTTATCAGCCCAAGCCTAGATATTGTCCAGGTCTTGCTGCATTTCTACATGGACTGCTTCAGTATTTGAGGAGTCGCGAATGGTGCTAACGTTGTGCAATCATCAGCGAACATCTCCACTTCTGACCTTATGATTGAAGGAAGGTCATTGATGAAGTAGCTGAAGATGGTTGGGCCTAGGACACTACCCTGAGGAACTCCTGCAGTGATGCCCTAGAGCTCAGATGATTGACCTCCAACAACCACAGCCATCTTCCTTTGCGCTAGGTATGACTCTAACCAGCAGAGAGTTTTCTCCCGATTCCCATTGACTTCAATTTTGCTAGGGCTCCTTGATGCCATACTCGGTCAAATTCTGCCTTGATGTCAAGGGCAGTCACTGTCATCTGACTTTTTGAGTTCAGCTCTTTTGTCCATGTTTGAACCAAGGCTGTAATGAGGTCAGGTGCTGAGTGGCCCTGTCGGAACCCAAATTGGGTATCACTGAGCAGGTTATTGCTAAGCAAGTGCTACTTGATGACACTGTTGATGACACCTTCCATCACTTTGCTGATGATTGAGAGTAGGCTGATAGGGCAGTAATTGGCCAGTTTGGACTTATCCTGCTTTTTGTGTACAGGACATACCTGGGCAATTTTCCACATTGCTGGGTAGATGTCAGTGTTGTAGCTGTACTGGAACAGCTTGGCTAGGGGTGTGGCAAGTTCTGGAGCACTGGTCTTCAGTACTATTGCCGGAATATTGTCAGGACCCATAGCCTTTGTAGTATCCAGTGCCTTCAGTCATTTCTTTATATCACACAGAGTGAATCGAATTGGCTGAAGTCTGGCATCTGTAATGCTGGGGACTTCAGGAGGGGGCCGAGATGGATCATCAACTCGGCACTTCTGGCTGAAGATTGTTGCAAATGCTTCTGCCTTATCTTTCGCACTGATGTGCTGGGCTCCCCCATCATTAAGGATGGGGATATTTGTGGAGCCACATCCTCCACTTAGTTGTTTAATTGTCCACCACCATTCACGGCTGGATGTGGCAGGACTGCAGAGCTTAGATCTGATCCGTTGGTTATGGAATCACTTAGCTCTGTCTATTACATGCTGCTTACGCAGTTTGGCACGCAAGTAGTCCTGGGTTGTACCTTCACCAGGTTGACACCTCATTTTGAGGTATGCCTGGTGCTGCTCCTGGCATGCCCTCCTGAACTCTTCATTGAACCAGGGTTGGTCTCCTGGCTTGATGGTAATGGTAGAGTGGGGGATATGCTGGGCCATGAGGTTACAGATTGTGGTTGAGTACAATTCTGTTGCTGCTGATGGCCCACACCGCCTCATGGATTTCCAGTTTTGCATTGCTAGATCTGTTCGAAATCTATCCCATTTAGCACGGTGATAGTGCCACACAACACGATGGACAGTATCCTCAATGTGAAGGCGGGACTTCGTCTCTACAATGACTGTGCGGTGGTCACTCCTACCAATACAGTCATGGACAGAAGCATCTGCGGCAGGCAGATTGGTGAGAACAAGGTCAAGTATGTTTTTCCCCCTTGTTGGTTTTCTCACCACCTGCCGCATACCCAGTCTAGCAGCTATGTCCTTTAGGACTCGGCCAGCTCGGTCTGTAGTGGTGCTACCGAGCCACTCTTGGTGATGGACATTGAAGTCCCCCACCCAGAGTACATTTTGTGCCCTTGCTACCCTCAGTGTTTCCTCCAAGTGGTGTTCAACATGGAGGAGTACTGACTCATCAGCTGAGGGAGGGCGGCAGGTGGTAATCACCTTGCCCATGTTTCACCTGATGCCATGAGACTTCATGAGGTCCAGAGTTGATGTTGAGGACTCCCAGGCCAACTCCTCCCTACTGTAGACCACTGTCCCGCCACCTCTGCTGGGTCTGTCCTGCCGGTGGGACAGGACATACGCAGGGATAGTGATTGCAGTGTCTGGGACATTGTCTGTAAGATATGATTCCGTGAGTATGACTATGTCAGGCTGTTGCTTGACTAGTCTGTGGGATAGCTCTCCCAACTTTGACACAAGCCCCCAGATGTTAGTAAGGAGGATTTTGCAGGGTTTGCCGTTGTCGTTTCCGGTGCCTAGGTCGATGCCCGGTGGTCCGTCCAGTTTCATTCCTTTTTATTGACTTTGTAGTGGTTAGGTACAACTGAGTGGCTTGCTAGACCATCTCAGAGGGAATGCAAGAGTTACCCACATTGCTGTGGGTCTGGAGTCACATGTAGGCCAGACCAGGTAAGGACAGCAGATTTCCTTCCCTAAAGTGAACCAGATGGGTTTTTACAACAATCGACAATGGTTTTATAGCCATCATTAGACTAGCTTTTAATTCCAGATGTATTAATTAAATTCAAATTCCACCTTCAGCTGTGGTGGGATTCGAACCCATGTCTCCAGATCAATACGCTGGGTCTCTGGGTTACTAGTCTAGTGATAATACCACTACGCCACCGCCTCCCACTGGGTCCCGGTGGGTTCGGTTCAGGTAGTAGGCCTTTAGCATCTGGTGGGGCACTGTTCCATGGGTACTCCACTTACTGGCTGATTAGATTAGATTGAAAAGTAGCGAATGTAACTCCTTTATTCAAAAAGGGAAGGAGACAGAAAGCAGGAAACAACAGGCCAGTTAGCTTAACATCTGTCTTAGGGAAAATGTTAGAAGCTATTATTAAAGACGTTATAGCAGGACATTTAGAAAAATTGAAGGTAATCAGGCAGAGTCAACATGGTTTTGTGAAAGGGAAATCATGTTTAACCAATTTATTGTAGTTCTTTGAGGGAATTACATATGCTGTGGATAAAGGGAATCCGGTGAATGTATCGTACTTAGATTTCCAGAAGGCATTTGATAAGGTGCCACATCAAAGGTTATTGCAGAAAATAAAAGCTCATGGTGTCGGGGGTAATATATTGGCATGGATAGAAGATTGGCTAGCTAACAGGAAGCAGAGAGTAGGCATAAATGGGTCATTTTCTGGTTGGCAAGGTGTAATGAGTGGTGTGCCACAGGTTAAGTGAGTGAGCAAAGATCTGGCAAATGGAGTATAATGTGGGAAAGTGTGAAATTGTCCACTTTGGCAGGAAGAAATAAAATAAGCATATTATCTAAATGGTGAGAGATTGCAGAGCTCTGAGATGCAGAGGGATCTGGGTGTCCTAGTGCATGAATTGCAAAAGTTTAGTATGCAGGTATAGCACATAATTAGGAAAGCTAATAGAATGTTCTCATTTATCGTGAGGGGAATTGAATACAAAAGTAGGGAGGTTATGCTTCAGCTGTACAGGGCATTGGTGAGAGCACATCTGGAGTACTGAGTACAGTACTGGTCTTATGTAAGGAAGGATGTAAATGCATTGTAGGCAGTACAGAGAAGGTTTACTAGACTAATACCTGGAATGGACAGGCTGTCTTATGAGGAAAGATTGGACAGGCTAGGTTTGTATCCACTGGAATTGATTGAAACATATAAGATCCTAAGGGGTCTTGACAGGGTGGATGTGGAAAGGATGTTTCCTCTTGTGGGAGAATCTTGAACTAGGGGTCACTATTTAAAAATAAGGGGTCGCCCATTTAAGACAGGGATGAGGAGAAATTTCTTTCTCTCACAGGGTGGTGGAGTCTTTGAAATTCTCCTTCTCAAAAGGTGGTGGAAGCTTTGAATATTTTTATGGCAGTGGTAGATAGATTCTTGATAAGCAAGGGGGGGGGAGCGTGGAAGGTTGTCAGGGGTAGGTGGAAATGTGGAGTAATCCATTCAGCCATGAACTTATTGAATGTTGGAGCAGGCTTGAAGGGCCGAGTGGCCTACTCCTGCACCTAATTCGTATGGTCATATGTTCGTATGGATCACAAAACTTCGGTACTACAACTGGGATGTTTTCAGGGGCCTAGCCTTTGCTGTGTCCACTGCACTCTGCTGTTTTGATGTCACATGGAGTGAATCGAATTGGCTGAAGATTGTCACTTGTGATGGTGAGGACCTCAGGTGGAGGCCAAGAATGATCAGTCAGTAGGCACTTCTGGTTGAAGATGGTTGCATATGTTTCTGCTTTGTTTTTAGCCCTTATTTGCTGGGCTCTGTCATTATTGAGGATGGTGATATTTGTGGAACCCTCTCCTGTTGGTTGCTTAACTGTCCACCACCATTCCCTCTTTCCATCTGTCTCCTTCCACCTGTTCCCAACCCTCTAACTCTGCTTGACCTGAATTGTGCCACTAATTCCATATTACAGGACATCAATGCCTACACACACACACACACACAGAATTGAAAATGTAACAACAAAACTAAAATGCATTGCAAAAGTTCACTGTGCAGCAGGTAGAGGTGTAGTATCATTAACAGATGGAAAGGCAATGTGCCTAGATTATTGATTTTTTTTTCAGTGAAAGGGAAAATCTGCCATATTATCCAACATAATAACACAAAGTAGGTTTGCCATTGGAAAAGTTTTCTGTCTGGATTAAGCTGGACTGATTAGAAACTAGAGAAATTTCAACATCAGCGACAAATCAGTACTACTAGAAACCACAGAGATCATGTCGCAGACTCATGATTAGTAGAAAAAATAAGCTAGGAAAAGCAAAATCAAATAACATGGTCAGGTAGCCTGATTGCCTGCATAAAGGAAGATGGTTGCAATTGTTGGCGGTCAAATAGATAAGCTCCAGGACACCGCTGCAGGAGTTCCTCAGGGTAGTGTCTTACGACCAATCACCTTCAACTGCTTCATCAATGACCTTCCCTACATCAGAAGGCCAGAAGTGGGGATGTTTGCTGATGATTGCACAGTGTTCAGTACCATTCACAACTCCTCAAGATACGGAAGTATTCCGTGCCTGTGTGCAAGACCTGGTCATCATTCAGGCTTGGGTTGATAAGGAGCAAGTAAAATTCATGCCACACAAGTGCCAGGCAATGACCATCTCCAACAAGAGAGAATCTAACCATCTCCCCTTGACATTCAACGGCATTACCATCATCGAATCCCCCACTATCAACATTTTGGGAGTTATCATTGACCAGAAAATTAATTGCACAAGCCACATAAATACAGTGGCTACAAGTGCAGGTCAAAGGTTGGGTATTCTATGGCGAGTGACTCACCTCCTGACTACCTAGAGCCTGTCCATCATTCACAATGCAAAAGTCAGGACTGTGATGGAATACTCTCCACTTGCCTGGATGAGTGCAGTTTCAACAACACTCAAGAAGCTTGACACCATCCAGGACATAGCAGCCCGCTTGATTGACACCCCCTCCACCACCTTAAGCATTCACTCCCTAAAACACCAATGCACCATGGCTGCACTCTGTATCATCTACAAGATCAGCAGCTCACCCAGGCTCCTTTGGCCCCAAACCTGCGAGCTTTACCACCTAGAATGGCAACAGCAGCGGGCACATGGGAATACTCCCACCATCAAGTTCCCCACCAAGTCACATACCATCCTGACTTTGAAATATATTGCTTCATCGTCGCTGGCTCAAAATCCTGGAACTTCCCACCTAACAGCACTGTGGGTGTACCTTCACCACATGGACTGCAGTTGTTCAAGAAGGCAGCTCACCACTACCTCCTTAAGGACAATTAGAGATGGACAACACATGCTGGCCCTGCCAGTGATGCCCAAATCCCATGAATAAATGAAAAAAAAGAACCAGCATTATTTCCTTTGTATTTCTGTGGAACATGTGCCTAGTTATTAAGGCGACAACAGCATCTATACTTTATGCTGAGTTGTTCAACTTGTATCAGCAGTAATTTTACTGGAACAATACAGGTCAGGCAATAACAGCTGCTACTGAACTAAGCAAACAACTTGTTTAGCCTAAAAGTGTCTAGAAAAATCTAACAATTTAATAATAAAAATGAGGTTACGGAGTTTTAATATATGATTTTTTAATAAAGCTTTCGAACTAACTTTTAAGAATATATTAAACTGACCACCTCTAGGCGCTTACCCATTGTCTCTCGAGACAAGGAGGCCAAAGAAGAGAAGAAGAAGAAATACATTGTAACCTTTATCAAAATAATGTTTACACATATTCAATATTCTGAATATACTTGCCTGATACTGTAATACTTAGCAGTTTTGAATAATTTGATAGCATTTGAAAGGCAATGGGGTTTTAATTAAGCTAAATAGGCTATGTTGAAACCACTGCAAAAATAATTTAAATTGCTTATTTTTCTAAATGGAAGCCAAACATTTGGAGTTGCTTTTATGAAAGATAAAAATGTATCTGTTAGCATGAAAGGCTGTTCATTGTTTTTGGCCATCTTAACTCAGAATATATCGTATGAATTTCCACAATGGTTCAACAAGTTTACTGCTGAAAAAACATTGGTGACTTTGAAAAGACGTCATTGGGCCAATTTTAACTCCATCGACCCAGTATAAACGAGATGGTAGTAGCCTGAAAATAGCACTGGATGACTGACTACATCGTTTATGCTGGTGTTCCAGCAGCCGCCACCTTGAATAGGGTTTTGTGATGGGCGGCTGGAGCACCTTCCTATTTCAAGTTGAAAACAATTTGCATTTTGCAACTATGGCATATATAGACCCCAATTGCAATTTTGTATATGCCCTCCTATTTGTATCAGGTGATGATGGATAATTGGATGACACTAATAAAACAGTCCATTAAGTGTTGAATTTGCTTTCTGGTGGGGCCTGGGAGAGCAGTAGTTCTTCTCTTGGCTCAGTGAAAATTCTGGCCCACTCCCCAAACTTTGACTGCCGGCTCGCACAGTTTGGGAGGCAGCCAATATTCTCCACTCTTATCATTGCCAAGCTGTAGTGGAACACTCACTTGATGCCTAAGGCTCACTGGCAGTTTGTAAACGAGGCTCGGGCATCAAAATAGTTCAGGCTTCAAACTAGCAATGATGGGTGAGCAATTGGGCCTATTTTGCCCACTGTCCGTCCATTATCTGCCTGTGATTAAAATCAACTTTTGTGTTTGAAAGAATATTTTTATTTCATTGGAAAAAAAGGTTGTATTTTTGACAGATTCTGCCATTGGTCAAAAAGAGAACATGAAGGTCTGATAAAAATAGTTTTTTTGAATTGATTTTTTTAGTGTAATTTAGCTTGCCTAAGTGGTGCAACCATTAAGAGGAATGAAGTTGATGGCTGAAGTTTTCCGAGCCCTTTGGAACAGGCTGGGAGGTGTGGAGGCTGGAAAAATGGTATGGGAAGGTGCCAGAGGGTGCCTGACGTCTTCCCGCCGCCATGCCATTTTGCCAGTGGCAGGAAATTCGGTCACCTGCCAGGAGGCCAATTGCGCCATTTAAGTGACCAATTAAGGGCCACTCCCTGCCCCTGTGGGTATTTTGCCTGCATTGTGGGGGGCCCACTGCCATGTCGGGAAGACCTCCCAGTGAAAATTGGTGGCCTCCCAGCGGGTTCCGGGAGGACACTCTTTGGCCCATTAATAAAAAATCTGGAATTGAAAGCTAATCTCAGTAATGGTGCCATGAAAATATCATTGATTGTCATAAAAACCTATCTGGTTCATTAATGTCCTTTAGGGAAGGAAATCTGCTGTCCTTACCTGGTCTGGCCTACATGTGACTCCAGACCCACAGCAATGTGGTTGACACTTAACTGCCTTCTGAAATGGCCTAGCAAACCATTCAGTTGTCAAGGGCAACTAGGGATAGGCAACGAATGGCTTTGCCAGCGACGTCCAACATCCCCTGAAATAATTTTTAAAAACTGTTGTTTTGCTGGCAAACGCAACAACCAATTTGTACACAGCAATGTTTTAAAAAGCAGTAAGTGTGTATTTTGAAGGGAGGGATATATTGCTCCACAGGAGTGGAGAAGTGGTTGACAGCAACTGCAATATTCCCTATCTGCCAGACTGCTAAACAACCCTCCGAATAAACAGCCTAATAAGTGAGTAAAAAGTGCTGTGACCAGGGGGACAATGAACAGCTGAGAAACATTTAGTAATTAAATGGAAAGAAGAATGAAAGGGATAATGAAAGGAATTAGTTCACTACTGAAGGTTTGTTCCCCTTTAATCTATGAACATCTAATGGGTAGCATGGTACCATCTGGCACATAGACAAGGAAGCAGGATTACAGTTTAAAGGGAAAAGAAGTAATTTGTCTGTGACAGATTTTCTTTGCTGAATGTTTGGTTAAGGACATAAAAATGACATGTATCTTAAGAGTGTTACTATATATGTGGAGGTTCAAAGCTTATCAGTAACATTATAGGTTCAGTAACAGTTACATACAATTTTAGAATTGTGAATATCATTTATCACATTTACATCATCTGGTTTGAGGTTTAATTCTCTCACATTTCATGAAAGTTCCGAAATGTCCCATAATATGGCTTCTGGATGCTCCCATATCTCCTTGAAATTGTGTGACGTTTGTATATGTTAGGCTGGATAGCTCTTTTCCAGTTGACACAGACACAATGGGCCAAACGGCCTACTTCTGTGCCAAAAATGTTCTATGTTTCTACATCTGATATAACATTGCACACTTTAGTCCCTAAAACTGGATTTGTTAATCGCTGCAAAATTAGCTGATCCTAGCTGAGATGGTGGATCTGGTACTGCTACTGGCCTCAGTGTTTTCAGAGGAGAAGCAAAGAACAAAAATATGGATTTTAAATTTAACTATATATATTATGTTTTACATCTTTCAGAGAAAGGTCAATAGCAGTATTGAGCATTGAGGGGAGAGAAGGAAGGAGAAATGTGATGGCTGAATTCAGCATTGACTATACTGATGAAGGATTCATGCTCAAAATTTTAACCATCTCTTTTTCTTTTCAGATACTGACATACCTGATGTATGCACAGTGACGGGATTTAATATGAAGAGGTGTAGGTGCCACAGTCTGATCTGATTTGGATTGGATGATTCTTTATTTGTTTACTAAGAAATCAGTCTGTAGCAAGCAGTCTTTCATAAATTCATTGAAAGTATACAACACTTCAAAATAGATATGAAGGTTTCCTATCCATGTAATATACCATACTGTCATATAATTCTTATGTGGATTTTTCAGTTTGACTGATAAATGCAAAATAGTCCTGTCTAAATGATGTACAATGAATAAGAAAAGCTTATGTTTCTAGCATTTGCTTGTTAAATATCAGTTAACAATAATATGGGCATCTAGTCATCCCATCAGAACAAATCATAAAATGAATTTAGTATCTACTTTATTGACAGATAATGATCTGAATATATCATTAAAATGATGGTTCAGATAGGGGCATTGAAGGAAAACAAATATACGGAAACAGTGCTCAAATAATACACAATCACTGAATGTTGAATATAGGCTAAACAGAGGATCAGGTTGGGTCAGATTACAGATTATTGTCTTCCATTGGAACAGGGCTTGGCACATCAACAATAAATCACATAGCACTGCTATCCATCTGCCTGTTCCCAGCCATTCTATGTACCCATATCTAGTAACAATATTTTAGCATCAAATTAGCAGGACAACAGGGTAAAGATAGAGACCTCTGTAACAAGGGCAGGTGGCTCATGAATTTGGCCCTGGTGACTGCTGGAAGGCCAGAAAGACTTTGAACCTTATAAATTCTCTACGTGCCACAAAATGCTGGCGTGTGAGTATCCCACTAGGGCAGCACTTTAAAGATAAAGGTGGTGGTCTCTACAGATCCTGTGGCAGCATAATCATGCAATTTTTTATGAGTGTTCTCTTCTGCCTCTGAAACAAACACCCCTTGATGATCCCATTACATGACTGAGCCGAGTCAACACACCACTGTATTTGCATCATAATGTAAAACTGCATAGTGACCTAGCATGTATGATGCACTGAGTAAGCTCAGCATCCACTCCAAGACCTGTGGCTCCAATTCTTTTGCAATTATTATTAATTTTTGTTATCTTTGGCCTCTGCTTTCCTGAAGGATTTTGAAAACAAGACTGAGTCTCTGTGTTGCGAATTGGCAGTAACGAGTCTATGGACATTTGGGTGGCACAGTGGTGCAGTGGTTAGCAACGCAGCCTCACAGCTCCAGGGACCCTGGTTTGATTCTGGGTACTGCCTGTGCGGAGTTTGCAAGTTCACCCTGTGACCGTGTGGGTTTTTGCTGGGTGCTCCGGTTTCCTCCCACAGCCAAAGACTTGCAGGTTGATAGGTAAATTGGCCATTGTAAATTGCCCCTAGTGTAGGTAGGTGGTAGGGAATACGGGATGACTGTAGGGTTAGTATAAATGGGTGGTTGTTGGTCAGTACAGACTCGGTGGGCCGAAGGGCCTGTTTCAGTGCAGTAACTCTAAATCAATAAATAAAGTAGGACTAGATAGGGGCATAAGCAAAGGACATTAAAAAAACTGAAAAGCAGCACATGAAGTCTGTTTTGGTATTACTGTCCTGCAAACAATATATAATGAATCAGATTTTGCTGTAGCAGGATATCTAATGGCACCTGATGTTAATTAGACTTGCCTCTGCACCCTTCAGCTCAAATGTTTTGGCCCACTTAGTTGCTGAAAGTGTGAGTTGATAATGGCACAGCAAGGGAAACAGGGCATCAGGGCCATGAGTGAACAAGGCAATCAACCAGGTATCTCCTTAACCAATGTGATTTAAGGATTGGGAAATACACAACAGAACGATTGAGAAGGAGTGTGAATTAAAGGGAGTAAATTCAATGTCATATCAAGTACAGAAAGAGAAATAAAGAGAGAGAAAGAAAGAATGGATTAAGAGAGAAAAAAAAGACAGGAGGGAAAAGTAAGAAAAAATTCAAATTAAAAAATTGACATTTTTAAAACCTCCTTAAACCTGAAGGAATGAAACTTGTAATAGTTAATTTTGGGTACCAGAGAATTTGATTGAGAGTCATTCACAAGTATCATGGTGTTGAAAGGCTACCTAAGATAATAATTTCTGGCCCTAAATATCTGCTATTGGTTTAGTTTGTATCTACTGTGCAAATATATTAACTCCACAACATTCAATGCTTGTTAATAGTGAGGCAGAGAGCGAAATACGGTTTCATGAAGCTAGCCGTGGAGTAGTGCATCTCAGCAACTTTTTGGATATTGGCATTTAACTGTGCATCTGCCCCTTGACTGAAGTTGCTGTATCATTTATGCATAAATAACAGCGAGCACCATTAGTCTCACTGCTATTTTGACAGCAAAATCTGGGCCAATGTAAAAGAGCATTTGAAGAAACTGTATTTGCAGACTTGTTTGATGTTATCTTCCCATAATTGCTTTGCCTTCCTTTGTGGTCTTCTTTCAGTTGGTTTGCATTAATAGACAACTTTGACAGATTTTGACCTAGTTCCAGATGCGATTTGGTATGCACTGAAAAATTAGATTGCAAAGTATGCATTAATGAACAATAAAGTATTTCTTTTGGTATACAGAAAAAACTATATAGATACTGACATGATCATACTGTGTCCCTTAGGGATGAATATCTGTATGTCCAACATTTGGCATTATAAATGACAGAATGCACTAACCAGGACTGTTTACCTAAGTCTGGACAATCAAAGGGGAGTTCCCTTAATTTAGATATGATGGGCAGGCAACTGTGCTTCACGACTTGAATGCCTGCCCATCAAAGGAGGCTATATACTGTAGTGTGCCAGTTCTGAGATGATGGTAAGTAAGTGGAACTGCAATCGTGTCTGCTTTGTAAGAGTTCCAGGCCACAAACCACATGGAACTCACTTCCACCTTCACTGGGTCAATAAGTTTGGCCTCACTTGCTATATTAGCCTGATAATTCCACATAGTACTAAGGAGGTAGAAACTCCCAACCTGGAAGTACCCACTCCCTACCCCATCCCCTCCTACATAGGTAGGTTTGTTTGCAGCAGGTTCGTTGGTCTAGGAGTATGATTCTCACTTAGGGGCTTTCATTACATGAGTAAGCGAGAGGTCCCTGGTTCAAATCGTGGACAATGCCTGCTGTGTTGTCACTTTGGGGGGAGACCTTGGCATAGTGGTAATGTCATTAGTAATCATGAGGCCTAGGCTAATGCCCTAGGGACATGGGTAAAATCCCACCATGGCAGCTGGTGGAATTTAAGTTCAATTAATTAACAAAAATTTGGAATTGAAAGCTAGTCTCAGTAATGGTGCCATGAAACTATCATTAATAAAGTAAAAATCCATATGGTTCACAAATGTCCTTCAGTGAAGGAAATCTGCTGTCCTTACCTGGTCTGGCCTACATGTGACTCCAGATCCACAGCAATGTAGTTGACTCTAAGCTGCCCTCTGAAATGGCCTAGCAAGCCATTCCACTGTCAATGGCCATCAGGGATGGGCAACAAATGCCGTTCTTGCCGGCAACACCCACATCCCATGAAAGGATAAAAACAGTGGAAGATCTGCTGCTTACTGTGCAATTCAGAAACCCGTACAGAAGGCTAGACCCAGTGTATAAAGGCCACAATTCCACAAAGAAAGTGAATTTTCAGAATCTATCACTTATTATTGTTTTGGTTCTTGTCATTCTTTTTCCATCAATTCATTGCCCCCTCTTCCCTGAAGACATTAATTCTTTGTGGGAGTATAGTAGCAGCAACTACATTATTAAACTAGGCATTATTCTTATATGAATCAAGGGCACCAGCCATGGCTCAGTCGTAGCACTTTTACCTCTGAGTCAGAAAATTGTTGGTTCAAGCCTCTCTCCAGAAGCCTGAACACATAATCTGGACTGATATTTTAGTGTAATACTGAGGGAGTGCAGAAGTGTTGAAGGTACTGACAAAGAGTTGCTCACCTGAAATGTTAATCCTGTTTCTCTCTCCACAGATGCTGCCAGACCTGCTGAGTATTTCAGCATTTTTAAAATTTCATCTCATTGCTGTTTGTGGGACTTTGCTATGTGCAAATTGGCTGCTGTTTTCACCTACAATACAACAGGGACTGCACTTCAAATGTAATGCGTTGGCTGGAGAACATTCTAGGACATCATCAGAATATTAAAGATGCTGTATAACTTGAAATTCTTTTTAGAAACTGCATGTTGGCAGGCTATTCCACTGTGTGGGCCATCACAGCTGAATACAATTTTGCCCAGATTAATTTTCCACATGTACACCTCCAGGAGGGATATTCAGATTTCTCTTTCTCTAACCTTATGAACAGTTCACTCAATTGTGGAGACCAATTGTAGCACCCCTAATGTCGCCATGATGTTAATGGCTGAGATCAGCTAACTCAGCATAGAGCCGTGGTTTACTAAAGAGGAGCCGTGGTTTACTAAAGAAGTTGAAGCGCTTGTCAAGAGGAAGAAGGCGGCTTATGTTAGGATGAGACGTGAAGGCTCAGTTAGGGCGCTTGAGAGTTACAAGCTAGCCAGGAAGGATCTAAAGGGAGGGCTAAGAAGAGCAAGGAGAGGACACGAGAAGTCATTGGCGGATAGGATCAAAGAAAACCCTAAAGCTTTCTATAGGTATATCAGGAATAAAAGAATGACTAGAGTTAGAACAGGGCCAATCAAGGATAGTAGTGGGAAGTTGTGTGTGGAATCAGAGGAGATAGGGGAAGCGTTAAATGAATATTTTTCGTCAGTATCTACAGTAGAGAAAGAAAATGTTGTCGAGGAGATTACTGAGATACAGCCTACTAGGCTAGATGGGATTGAGATTCACAAGGAGGAGGTGTTAGCAATTTTGGAAAGTGTGAAAATAGATAAGTCCCCTGGGCCAGATGGGATTTATCCTAGGATTCTCTGGGAAGCCAGGGAGGAGATTGCAGAGCCGTTGTTGTTGATCTTTATGTCGTCATTGTCGACAGGAGTAGTGCCGGAAGACTGGAAGATAGCAAATGTTGTCCCCTTGTTCAAGAAGGGGAGTAGAGACAGCCCTGGTAATTATAGGCCTGTGAGCCTTACTTCGGTTGTGGGTAAAATGTTGGAAAAGGTTATAAGAGATAGGATTTATAATCATCTTGAAAAGAATAAGTTCATTTGCGATAGTCAGCACGGTTTTGTGAAAGGTAGGTCGTGCCTCACAAACCTTATTGAGTTTTTCGAGAAGGTGACCAAACAGGTGGATGAGGGTAAAGCCGTGGATGTGGTGTATATGGATTTCAGTAAGGCGTTTGATAAGGTTCCCCACGGTAGGCTATTGCAGAAAATACGGAAGTATGGGGTTGAAGGTGATTTAGAGCTTTGGATCAGAAATTGGCTAGCTGAAAGAAGACAGAGGGTGGTGGTTGATGACAAATGTTCATCCTGGAGTTTAGTTACTAGTGGTGTACCGCAAGGTTCTGTTTTGGGGCCACTGCTGTTTGTCATTTTTATAAATGACCTGGATGAGGGTGTAGAAGGGTGGGTTAGTAAATTTGCGGATGACAC
This sequence comes from Heterodontus francisci, assembly GCF_036365525.1. Classification (NCBI taxonomy): domain Eukaryota; kingdom Metazoa; phylum Chordata; class Chondrichthyes; order Heterodontiformes; family Heterodontidae; genus Heterodontus; species Heterodontus francisci. Next base: position 30,095,709 of record NC_090376.1, on the reverse strand, counting down.
GAAGGTCGGTGGAGTTGTGGATAGTGTCGAAGGGTGTTGTAGGGTACAGAGGGACATAGATAGGCTGCAGAGCTGGGCTGAGAGATGGCAAATGGAGTTTAATGCGGAGAAGTGTGAGGTGACTCACTTTGGAAGGAGTAACAGCAATGCAGAGTACTGGGCTAATGGGAAGATTCTTGGTAGTGTAGATGAGCAGAGAGATCTTGGTGTCCAGGTACATAAATCCCTGAAAGTTGCTACCCAGGTTAATAGGGCTGTTAAGAAGGCATATGGTGTGTTAGCTTTTATTAGTAGGGGGATCGAGTTTCGGAGCCACGAGGTCATGATGCAGCTGTACAAAACTCTGGTGAGACCGCACCTGGAGTATTGCGTGCAGTTCTGGTCAGCGCATTATAGGAAGGATGTGGAAGCTTTGGAAAGGGTGCAGAGGAGATTTACTAGGATGTTGCCTGGTATGGAGGGAAGGTCTTACGAGGAAAGGCTGAGGGACTTGGGGTTGTTTTCGTTAGAGAGATAGAGGAGGAGAGGTGACTTAATAGAGACATACAAGATAATCAGAGGGTTAGATAGGGTGGATCGTGAGAGTCTTTTTCCTCGGATGATGATGGCAAACACGAGGGGACATAGCTTTAAGTTGAGGGGTGAAAGATATAGGACAGATGTCAGAGGTAGTTTCTTTACGCAGAGAGTAGTAGGGGCGTGGAATGCCCTGCCTGCAACAGTAGTAGACTCGCCAACTTTAAGGGCATTTAAGTGGTCATTGGATAGACATATGGATGAAAATGGAATAGTGTAGGTCAGATGGTTTCACAGGTCGGCGCAACATCGAGGGCCGAAGGGCCTGTACTGCGCTGTAATGTTCTAATCTAATTCTAATTGGGACCATCTTGGGTACATGACTCAACTACTTGATAGAGAAATTTGCTTTAGGAAGGGAAATGATTCTCCCTTATTATTGTTATTAGGTTTAAGGTTTATGTTGTTTAGATTTTTCTTGGCTTCTGCTTTTGATGTTTTTTTTAAAGTTTCTGTTCCTGTTTGCAAGACTTTTGGAGTAACCAGCGCAGGGTAAACCTTCAAAGTCTGAGCACCTAGCATGAAATTTTACTGTATCAGAGATTGTGAGTGGAGGTAAGCATGTCCAATTTGCGGTGTTTCCAATTATTCAGTCATCCAATGCTGAATCTCTAATAAATTTACCCCAGTACCTCTGACCAAAAGCAACAGGTCTTGAAGAAAAGCTAAATCTTTGATTCTGAGTTTCAAATAACAGTGTGACAAAAAGGAGATTTTTATTATCTTTGATTTCAGGTAGTTGTTAAAGCTAGGGTAAATCACTATTAAAGATGGCATCTTTGCACTGAATCTTTGAGTATCTATGAAATTTATCTTGTTTTTAGCGAAGTTAGTTTGTGCATGGTCAATCCATATGGCTAAAATGCAAATATCCCTAGTCAACTTATTCCAAGAAATGTTTTTTCTGAATGTATTTTTGTTGTGCCATAGCTGCATGTAGATGCTCAAAACAGTAAGAGATCCCCTATAGTTATTTTGTTTGAATTGATCTTGGTGATTGTAATCTATGGGCTGGATTTTATGCCGAGAGCGGCAGCAGGCGCATGGGCCGTGTGCCGCTATGCTGCCGCGGCCTTCCCTGTGGCAGCCCATAATAATATGCCGGTCGGGCTGCCCCCCCCACCACCCCCCCCCCCCATCACATGGAAGGGGTGGGCTCTCCAACGCCGGCAATGGCGTCAGCTGCCTGTGCGCAGGCGCTGGCGCCATTTTTAAAGCCCTGCCGGTTAATTTAAATTTTTAAAGTTATACGCCCCAGCACTGTGCTGATTAAAAATCTGCTACCCCTTTCCCACCCCCCCAATAACAATAACATTCATTATTTGCCCTCTCGGCCCCAAAAATACTTACCTTCCACACTTCACCTTTCTCCCCCCTCCAAACTGAACAAAGTGCACAGGTCAACCCTTCCCACCATCCGCTACACTAATGATGTAAATTTGACCCTGGTCTCCCCAACCCCCTGCACTAAAAATCATAAGTTCCCCCCTTCCCCACCACTGTGGCACCTGCTTTCCCCAGACGGGAAAGTGGAGACGTGTGAGTGCCAGCCACTGCTCAGAAGATCACGGCCCGACGGTAAGATTGGAGTCAACTTTATTTAAATGTATACATTGTGCTAATTTGAATATTTTAATCTGGGTCCTGTTGCCCAGCGGCAGTGGGGGGAGGACCACCAATGGAGCCTCGCCACCGCCAGGAAGATCGGGTCCGGCCCTCCCGATGTCGGCCCCCCCCCCCGCCCACCGCCATGGAGCCCGACGTCAGGATCTTTGTAAAATCCCGGCCTATAATATCTAACTATCATTAATTATTAAAATCTGTCTAGTTGCAAATTGTAAGCACCACTGAGAATAAGACACGATTTCTAGGACATCAACGCATTGTTTACCAGGACTCTTTCCACCTCAAAAGAATTCAACATATAAATGACAGACCACATAATCATTCTTCAATTCTCTATATATTGTAATGCTGCATAGATTGAATTGAGCTCCATTAGCAGATCTTATACCACCCCAAGAATGCATCTTTCTAAGTTTTTGACAAGAGCAGCTTCTAATACTGACAACCATTTGCTTTTTCCTTTTGTTTCCTATGTAAAGTAAGAAGAGTTGAATAGCAGTCATCCACCTCAAACCTTCCAAGTCTTGTTTGGAGTTGATTGTTTCATGTTTACTCCCATTTCAATAATAATTAATTTCCAAATTCACACACTAGCAGGTTTTTAAATTCTCAAGATCCAGCTACCTTTTATCAAAACAAGGCACCACCATGAAAAAAAGGCTGGCAAACATGGCCATGACCCCTGAGTCTACCTCGGGTATTTGCAGTTCCTGACAGAAGAAACTTTGTTTAGCTGAACAAACACAAACATTCGCCCGCATGGTGTGACCTTTTAAATTTGCCACTATGCTATTGGGTAGAGTGATCTATTAACACAGTTCTCAGTCATTTGCAAATCTCCTTTATCATTATCAATCATTCAAGTGATAGTTCAACAATCCAGAGCAAACTACTTGCATTGGATATGGGAATTTGCATAATTAAATCCATCATTAGATTGTGTCCATCTGTAGTTTTGTTCAGGGTTGCTGATCTTCTTGCGCATGATCCACTCTTGATTTTCCAACTATCATTTGGGCATGACTGGATGCAGAGATAATCAAAATTTTCTATCCTCCATTTGCAAATGGAACAGGTTTACTCTCTGCACTCAATTCCATTTCCTCCCTCAACAATGGGTATTGAATGTGCAGCTTAGTTCTGGGGTGTCTGCCTTAAATGTACGCTGTGGAGCTCCAGCAATATTTTTCATTCATTGAGCTCTTTGCACAATAAATTCCTATCTGTTTTGAAACATTCACCTAGCTTGAAATTAGTCAGAACTGTTGTATATTTTAATAATTAACAACTGAAAACATTTACCTGCTGAGAATGTCTTCAGTTTACTTCCCTCGGTTGTTGATTTCCTGGTTGCACTCATCCTGTTGTGGAGAGGTGCTGAGTTGAGCCTAAGAACCTTCTTAAAAATGGTGAAAAATCAAACGATCAACTGATCCATTAAAGCTTCGGTAAACAGCTGGGACTAGGCCAACTGCCCATTTTTCAGCTATAAGATATGTGAGCTGCACAGGCCTAGGGTCTGATGGCACAGGAACCTTCTATGGCCAAAATACATGGAACTAATTTGAATATTAACATATTAACATAGTCTCATTAAAAGTGAGCCATATTCATAAGACCAAAGTTTGATTTTTATGTACATGTGCGTATTGTTACTGAAGAAGTAATCAAAAAGACTAATGGAATGCCAACCTTTATCGCAAGAGAGCTGGAATTCAAAAGTGAAGAAGTGATGATTTGCTGGTACCTCCTTTACAGACCCCATCTGGATACTGTGTCCAGTTTTTGACGCCATACCACAGGAAAGATGTATTGGTCTTGGAAGGGGTACAGCATGTTTTCACCAGAATAATGGCAGGGCCGAAAGGATTAATTTATGAGGACAAGTTGCATAAACTTGGCTTGCACTCTTTGAGTTTATAAAGTTGAGGAGGCATTCAAAATGATTTGATAGGATAGATACAGAGAAAATATTTCTTCTGGTGGAAGAATCTTGAATAAGAGGGCATAATCTGAAATTAGAGTTAGGCCAATTCGGAGTAAAATCAGGGAGCACTTCTTCACACAATGGGTAATGGAAACCTGAAATGCCTTATTCCAAAAGGCTGTGGATGGTGGATCAATTGAAATTTTCAACTTGCGATTGCTAGATTTTTGTTAGGTAAGGGTATCAAGGGATATGGCGCAAAGGCAGGTAAATGGACTTGAGGTACAGATCAACTATGATATAATTGCGTTGTGAAACAGGCTCAAGAGGTTGAATAAAAGCAAAATACTGCGGATGCTGGAAATCTGAAATAAAAACAAGAAATGCTGGAACCACTCAGCAGGTCTGGCAGCATCTGTGGAAAGAGAAGCAGAGTTAACGTTTCGGGTCAATGACCCTTCTTCGGAACTCAAGAGGTTGAATAGCCTGCTGCTATTCCTATGTTTCTATACGAGAAAAAGCTATTGAGAAGTTTGTTCCTAAGTTTAATTTTATTAATAAATAAAGGTTTCACATTCGGGATTATTGAATACGGCATTTTTCCAATAGTCAAACCTGACTGAATAATGTATAAGTGATGAAATATTGTTGTGTGTAATTTTCTGTACAGAGGGAACACAGCTGTTAACATTTAAGCAGTGTGCCAGTTCTGTTGGGCCCAAATATGTACAAGCTGCATTTTCCACCTGTTGTTGATAAATGGATGGAAAATCTAGTTGACAGTCTAGTAATAGTTGTAACTTGTGGGTGTTATCACATGAGCAGAATAATGCAGCCCATAGTATAACAAAAACCCCATATATTGAAAAAAGAGATAAACATAGTAATCAAGCTTTGGGATCCTACGCTGAGAAAGAAACATTAGCATCAGCAATGCATCTAAAATGATTTTTAGTAATGTAAATCAGATTATCTGTAGGTGCATATTATTTATTTCAATAAAATGTCAAAAGCATTTGCATTTATCTAGTAGTCAATGGATCGGAGTGAAATGATTTTTGTTGAACACTTCAGCCTGTCTTAAATCTTTTCAAAGGGAAACAACTGTGAGCTGTGGCAAGAAATACTTCAAACCTACAGTATTTAGAAGGAAAAAAGTTTTAAAACAACTGTTGAGGATGACTCCACACTTAGTGGAATATTCTCCCTACAAAGTACAGCTGCATGAAGGTTTGACATGCAAGGTTTCTGACCAGTAAAAACCCATTCACACAATGTATTGGACAGGTCCTTCTTTAGTCAGCTGTGACAGAACTGAACTGGGATCGTCAGGCTTTCTCATCCTGGATACAATTGCTGAAACTAAGCACAGAAGATTAGTGATGAACAGGACTTATTTGAAGGCTTTTTAGCTGCATTTAACCACAGGAATTAATAGTTAGGACTGAGATGGACAGTGATACCTGCACCTTAATGACAGCTGGCTATGGATGAACCCTTTGAATACAGCATCTGACTTGGTCTTCTGCAGTTGGGAGGCCTGGCACAGGAGTGAGTGACGGCAAAGAATGCATTCCAATGCATAAGTCTTCTTAAGAAGGAGGCTTCCTGTGTTTTTCCAAGTTAACTTCCTCCTCTCCTGATAGCGATGATCTTAGCTGGGAGATCATGTGCCCACTAGTAGAGACCTTGAAAATTTTAAGTTTGAATGTAACCTGTGCTGAGTTAGCTAATCTCAGCAAAGACAGAGTAGGGTATTATTTAACGAGTCCTCTGGGTAAGGGAGGGAATAATTGTCTCTATTGTTCATCTACTCACTGGATGAACTCAGAAAGCTGTCAGAGATGTTTGCTTTGTCAATGAGGATACAACATGGACATGCAGTTATATCTGAATTGATTTGTCAATGAGGATACAACGTGGACATGCAGTTATATCTGAATTGATTTGTCAATGAGGATACAACGTGGACATGCAGTTATATCTGAATTGATTTGTCAATGAGGATACAACGTGGACATGCAGTTATATCTGAATTGATTTGTCAATGAGGATACAACGTGGACATGCAGTTATATCTGAATTGATTTGTCAATGAGGATACAACGTGGACATGCAGTTATATCTGAATTGATTTGTCAATGAGGATACAACATGGACATGCAATTATATCTGAATTGATTTGTCAATGAGGATACAACATGGACATGCAGTTATATCTGAATTGATTTGTCAATGAGGATACAACATGGACATGCAGTTATATCTGAATTGCTGGTTAATGAGGAACGTTGCCAGCCACAAGGGAGTATTGGAAAATCACAGGAAGCAAACCCATGACTTTCCAATTTGTGCTGGATGCAGCCAAGGCTTATCATCACTGGTGCCTACTTGTAAAATGTAGCCTGTAGGTTGAGTCAAAATTACACTTGGAAGTGGTGCTGAAATGGTCCCAAAGTCTTTGAATCATTACTATTGTGAGGTTTGCTGTTTATATCCCAGTTATGAAATTGTGCTTGATAAATATTCATTGTGAGTGAATATAGATGAAAGCAAAATAATCCAATTAGTCAATGGCAAAATGTTCATGATTAGAGCATTAATTTAAAAAGCATGATGAATGCAGTAAACCAGTTCTCAGCGTAGCATCATTTGCACATGCCGGTCTGAATTGGAGGTGTAAAGCCAAAACTGCAAACATTAACAAGTCCTGACAATGTTAGTGGGAGTACTGAAGAGGTGTTGAGATTTGTGTAAGAGCTTGTAACAGTTTAAGCTGTAGCCACAGAGCACACATCACTGTGCAGGAGGCCCAACTGCTCTCTCAACACTAGTGTGTCTCCATCATGACTTCATACTGTCTGGCATGTTATGTTAGGAGAGTATTAGTTGGAAGGCAAAAACTCCTGATTATCAGCAGAATTTGTTCTGCTATCCTGCCCTCTTAAAAAATACTTTAGAATATAAACCACTGTAAATGGACAGTTTTCACTCAGCATTAAAGACTTTGGATACACTGTACACCATAGGTAGTTTTGACATAGATGAATACAGCTAAAAATCACAGATTATTGAGAATTAATGTTATGCATTGAAGAAAAAGCATGACAGGAACCCGGAAGGTTCAGCAGCACCTTTGTCAGTGGCTTTTAAATTAACCATGTTTGATCTAACTTTTGGGTATCCTTTGGGTATCAAATTAGAGTTGGCAGTTGGGATGACAACTGGCAGCAGTCTGTTTCAGCTCTACTATTTAAAGGGACCATATGAGGGTAGAATAGAAACATTCTGGAACTGTCAAAACACAGCCAGCAACTTGAGAGATGGAGTGTCAAGGTGCAAAGATTGCACCATGGTTTTCAGATGCGTCCCTGGACATTATGCTGCAGGCTGTAAGGGCCTGCAGGGAGATTAATTTCTCCACAGATGGAAGGAAGAAGCCTGCTGCAAAGAACAAGCATGTGTGGTTGGAGATTGTAGAGGAGGTCAGCATGGAGCATGGTGCCTCACTCCTGGATACATTGCCACAAGAAATTTAAAGACCTGATCAGGGCAGGAAAGTGAGTGGCATGGAATATAGAGGCAAACCCCCTCATTTTGCCTTCTGAGGTGAAAGTATCTGTGCTGGCGGAAGGTGCAGGAGAGTCTTAGTGCATCCTCTGAGTGGTCCTCCTCCTCAGAGTTGGACAACTGTCCCCCTGTAGCTGTAGTCTCCTGCATACGCCGACCTGCATGAGAGAACACAAACGTGTGTGGGTTAGACTGTGCCAATCTCCTCATTCCAACCATGTGTAATGTGGTTCACCATAATTAATGAATATGTCGATGGAGGCCAATTCTCAACCTCTTGCACAGGGACTCCAGTCTCCCCATTGTAAATTGCACGGTCACCCTGGATCCCCACCAGTTCCAAGGCCTCTTCCTTGGCGGTGGTGAGAGTATGCAGATCAGCAATCAGATCTCCCTCCTATTATGGGCCCTCTTGTCCTGTAAGAGGAGGGATAGAGATAGTAGAGCATGGCAGTGAGATCAACATGACAGTTCTGCTAATGTCAGCTCCTCGTCCCCTACTAGGGGATCTGATATCTCAAGCTGCCACAGGCTGTCAGGGGGGTTAATGGGGTTGAGGTATGAAGGATGGTGGCCTGTGGCCGAGATACAGCCATGCATCTGTCAGGATGAGGTAATGCCTAACCTCCTCTGCCATCCCCATGTCGCGCATCCTCCTGTGTAGTCACATGCAATCCCCAAAAAGGCGAGTGGTATGGAGCACGCACCTTGGGAGAATTCAGCAGGTCATTGACCCTCTTCCTGCACTGGACCCAGTTGTGCTGGGTGACCCCACGGCTGCTGACCTCCTCTGCGATCTCCACCTAGGCTTTCTTGGTCAGGCGGGAGGACCTCTTCTTGCCATCACTGGGGAAAAGAACCTCCTGCCTTTCCCTTGCGGCCTGGAGGAGAATCTGCAGGAAGACCTCACTGAACCATGGGACCACCCCTTGTCTGACCTCGGCCATCCTGTGCTGTCCTCCTCGGGGGGTGGGAGGGATGTTCCAGGAACCAGTCACACTAAGTTTAAAGCTGCACCAAGCTGCCAATAAATCTATGGCAGGAGAGAATGCAGGACCGACAGGCTTTTAAATATAGTGCCAGCACCTGCATCGCAGTCATCTGACACTGTCATCGGCGACTCTCATCCCACCTTCGCCACACGATTGGCGTCTCCACAATGCAAAATGGCTGCCCGTCATGTGATTGCAGTTGGGTGGCCGCCCATGTGATGGACAGAAACGGTGCCAACTTCTGAGCCCGCCGCCGTGGCTGATGGCGGCATCATAAAATTCAGCCCTCAGACTGCCATCTTAAACAGGATCAAGGAAAGCCTTGCCTTGGCCATTCAGCACCTCACTGAAGTGCAGCAAAGTGCTTTCCAGCTCTTGGCTAGCAAGGAAGTGCGGGTGGGCTCTGAGAGGGAAGATGGAGAAAGGGCACATGAAAGTGGGGACTCTGCTCAAAGCGCTTCCACTTTTGAACTATTTTCCCAAGCCAGTCAGAGTCCTGCATGCTGCCTTCTGTCCCGAAGGCTGAGGACAGGGGAGAGATGGTAGGGATAGTTCCCCCTTTTCCACCTCTCGACTGACCGAAGACAGCGTTTTTTTTAAAAAGGTGTTTTTTAAATCCCTGAGTGCTTTAATTATCAAGATCAGGCAAATATAAGCTTAAAAGAAATATAAATGTTTATTATACAACACCTGAAATATACGCAATAACACCCACTCTCACACTCACACAGATACACACACTCAAGAAAAGATAAAGATTATAAAGATAACCTGCGTTAGATCTGATGATTTCAAAGAGTTCTCTGTAAAACTTTCTTTTCCTTCACATGAAATCTTGAAATGATGCAGGCCTCTAATCTTTTCCCCTGTTCACTAAAGAATGACTTGGGAGGTTCAGAAAGATAGATGTGCTGTTGCAGACTACTTTTGTTATATTCCAGCCAAAGGTCAATAGCGAAGTCCTGGTACGATTTCTCTGGTAGGAAGTTCAGTCTCTGCCTACATGTAATTCAAAGCTGGTAATCTTAGGCAGGGTCCTTTCTCTTCGATGGTATAGATGGATCTCTCTTTCTTTGCCCTTTATTAAAGCCCCTTATCAGAAACCTTGGAAGTCAGCTTCAAGGGCTTAGGATCAGTACTTGGAGGATTGTTCGAGGTTGATAGCAATGGAAATTCATAAGGAGATCATTAACAGTACTTTTCAGATTAAAGTGGTATTCTTTGAAACCTTCCATCACTACATATCTTCATTCATCTTGCCAATGCGAATCATTCCATCCCTAAACATCTATCTTTCAACCCTTCAAAAATAAATATGTAAGATCACCGACATCAGACATCATGTTACTGGAGCCAAATCAAAGTACAACATGATATTTAATAAAGATAACTGATGAAACCTATTTTATATCACCGATCCCCCGGGTGCCTAGGCATGTTTTTCTGACACCTTTCTTGGTGCCATGACTGGTGTCATCTGAGGGTCAGTATTAGGAGAGATAGCGGCTGGATTGGTACAAGAGACTTTTGGGGTTGAACTGGTTCTCATCTCATGACAGCTGAGTCTGAAAAGGATCTAGTTTGGCCTGCATCTCTTGTGCAACTGCCTGGACAACCTGGGTCTGCACCCAAAGTGGTCTTAGACTCTAGTAACCTTGTATTGAATGTCTCCAGCCGTGTCATTGGTGTCGGGTATTGGTACGACTAAGGGAAGCTGTCTCTGCAGCCATCAGTGGAAAACTACCAAGTGTTCATCCACTCCTCACTCCTCTAGCTCCCTCATGCTCTATGAGTCACCCAGTGCACACTCCTCAGCCCCACTATCTAAACACCCAAGGACTGCCAATCTCGGAGTTGATGCATGCGATAGAGGAGGCAGGTGGCAAAGGGAGTGAGGTTGAGAGTGTGGGACAGGGGCACCAGTGATAGACGGAGCAGGATTGTTATCATCATTGTCAAAATCATTCACAAGATAGTTATCACCCTCTTCCTTCAGCTCATCATCTTCTTGCTGTTTTTCTGCATCACCATGATGTGCTGGAACAGTAGAAACAGAGGAAATGAGGTAGGAATTTGTGTTAATTACTCAGAGAGAATAATGAAATAGATACAGCTATGGAGATTTATGGCAGCTTGGTTTTTTAAAAGTGCTGTAACAGATGCTTTGCACTACATCACCCACAGCTGCCATTGGCTCATCAAATCCGTCATCACCGACTGCCAAGAATTCTTGCCTCCTCGGTGAGCTCCCTATATCAGGGATCCCGCCACCAGTGGTCTGCAACACTCAGGCATCGTGTGGCAGCTTCTCTTGGAACAATATTCACAGTATTACATGTTTAGGTGAAGGATATCTTTCAGCAGGCAGCAGACAGGTGACATGGAGGGGAAGAGCTAGAAAGACCTTGTAATGTGAGTGTTGGAGTTGAAAGGAACTGCATGCAAGAAGGGCTTGTGAAGGGAATTCCCGACGCTGATTCCAAATCGAAGTGTTAGAGAGCTATTGGACCATGAAACTATATAAATGAAGACAATTTAAGAAGCAGGGTCCCTTGCTCTTGCTGTTATTTTGTCAGGTCATTGTATTTTTTTTTGGCTCTTCTCCTCTGTCCTCGGAGTGAGTGAGTGAGTCATCACTGCCACCACATGAGTTTGGTGACGAATGTAGTTGTGCTCCTTCCCTGTGAGCCTAGCCTGTGGTCTCTCCTCTGGTGGATTCTGGACTCACCTCTTTCTGTCACCATTTGACTGAACCTTTTTTTGACATTCCCATGTTGGAGCCATGATGAAATATTGTGGAAGAACATATTGTTTGGGTAAGAAGCCAAAACTAAAAGAGAAAAGTCAATGGAAGTTCTAGGACAGTCATCAATTCAGAAAGAGGAAGGAGCCTATGCAGGGAGAGCCTACCCTTCCCTTATGGGACCTGGAAGAGCACTCCTACTCCTCCTGGAGAAATTTTAAACTTACCTTAGCAAATCTCCTCGATTGTCTGACCAAGCTCTTGCAGCTAGAGAGGTCACTGTGGTTGCCCATGTTACAATGGCGTTGGAGTTTTATTAACATACTGGATCCCCAATTCGCAAAGTTTGAGGTTCCTGCCCTCGATTGCCTGATAAATCAGGTATTTTAAAATTGCAACAGATCGAAGATGGAGTGGATACTTCGCTGTTCCATTTTATCTGCTCCCAGTTCAGTTTATGCTGGGAAGGGGCCAGTTTAATTCTCTCCATTGTTTATGAATTGGCTTGAAAAAATTCTAATAAGATTCTATATAAATACGTATCTTTTTCTAAGTAGGTGCATATGTGTCAAGACTTGCTTTTGATATATAGTATCCTTCCAGTATAGAATGCTGCCCACCTAAAAATGTGACTGCTCAGACTCCTGTAATTATCCAATTACCAGGAAGGGTATAAATTACATTATTATTATGACTACTGTAGAAATTCAAAGAAAATGGTTAAAAATAATCCACTCAATTCAGTGCACCAGATTTCATTACTGAAATAGTTCATGCACTGATGCACCTTTATTAAGGACTTCACTGCAAAACTTATTAAAAACAGACTGATATTTTATCATTTTCTAAAGATAAAGATCTTGATTTTATTCAGTTTATCATTGAATATTCTGAAAAGCTTCAGTTCAGATTATATTACATGCTGAAGACTGCAGAAAATTTTATAGAAGCTCAATAAATACAATTTTTTTCTTAGCGCAGTGTCTGTGTTTACTGTTGAAAACGTGAGATTTATTTAAACCAGTTTAAGTTTAATGTAGAATATCAGTTTGATACTGATGAAGAAGCTGGAATTTTCTATGTCATTCACAGACGTTAATGCTCAGACAATGGCTAGATCTTATTAACTCTCAGTGGCTCAGCAAATTTATCAAGTGAATAATGCAGACCAGAAAAGGCTCCCCAGTTCGTACTGACTTATCTGTTCTCAGTTGGGCCTACAATCAGACCATTACAATTATGTCTACACCCCTGGGCTGGGGGGAAAGATTAGCTGGTGTTCCTGCTCCTTGATTTTAGCAAGTAATCCTTGATAGAAGATCATGTATGGATGTTGGGTGAAGACAATATTGGACTTGACTGCGGCTGTCACCTTAGTTGATTAGTACAATAATGCTCCCTATCGTGGTTCACATACAAATTATGTCTCACTAAGTAAGGTACTGGAATCATACCTCAGCGATAAGTCAAAGCCTTTTGGAGAGGAAGTAGCAGAAAATAATTCTTCTTGTTAAATTTCTCTCTCTTTCATCACACATTATCATGTGAAGCCAACATCCACTTGAATGTCAATGACTCCCAATTGTACCTTTATGCTAACATCACTGACAGGAGGCTTTTACTGTATTATCCGGATACCTGTCTGACCTCAGATGCTGGATGAGTTGGTTTCCTGTGGCTCAATGTCAACAAAACCAAAGCATTTCTTTTAGGTTCCCCAAAGCATGTGTATGTTCCTGACTCCAACTCCATCAGCTTCGTCAGCTGCCCCACTCAATCTGAATTCAGTGCTGTTAGCTTGGTGATCTATCCTTGTTGCCTTGCATTGCTACTTTTAATGATTTGAGAATCTGTATCCCTAGATCACTTTGCTCCTCTACCCTATTCACACTCTTCGGGCTGGATTTAAAGTGGAGGTGGTGGCCCTGCCCACTGGCTGGAAAGCCGGGGGTGAGTCCCCCTCTGCCCACCTGGGAAGCCACAATGCAATTTTGTGTGGCTCAGGCATTAGTTGCCCACAAGAAGCAGGATGTCCCCACCTCGAGTCAGAGGGCCGGCACCTCTTCAGTCCCAGAGGCGCCACCAGGAGCAGTGCCCATTGCTGGGACAGCACCCTGGACTGCCTCCATGTGATGAAGGCCTGGAGTTCAGGTAAATGGGACGGGCTCACTAGGGCCACTCAGGCAAGCCCTGGCGAGGGGGTGGTTTGGAGCAGTGATCAGGAAGTGGTGCGCAGGGAATCAAGCCAGGATGGTCCTTGGTGTTGGGGAGGCCCTCTGTGCAGCACAGGATGCACGAGCAGGAGGGACACTCCCAACCCCGCTGTCAGGCCGCCAGGGTATACCGGGTGGCCTCAACACATGGCATGGGTACTCCCTGCCACTGGTATTTTACAGCGGCAGCAGGAAGATGCCCTTTAGTGGACCTCAATTGGCCCAAGGGCAGGTGGACGGCCGACACCTACCCTGCCACTGGTAAAATACCAGCGGAGGCAGGTAGGTGATGGGCACGGTGCCCCCCGCCATCCCATCTGATTGTATGCCGTCCCGCCTACCAGCCCACTCCTGGGTAGGGTGTAAAATCCTGGCCTTAATTTCCAAAATGTATGTGTTTTCTTTATTCCTCCTATCAAAGTGCACCACCTCACATTTACCTATATTGAAATTCATTCTGCAAGTTTATTAATGTTGATTCTAAATTCTTTCTATTCTTTTCTAACTCTTTACCTCTCTTTTCCCCATTACAACAGTGACTACATTTCAAAAGTACTTCATTGACTGTAAAGCGCTTTGAGACGTCCGGTGTTGGTGAAAAGAGCTAGATAAATGCAAGTCTTTCTTTTTTTTTCCTGCTTTAAGATGTTCCTTAAATCCTACCTCTTTGACTAAGCTTTTGGTCATCTGCCTTAATATCTCCTTACATGGCTCCCTGTCAAATTTTGCTTTATAATGCTCCTGTGAAGCACCTTGTGATGTTTTATTACATTAAGGTGCAATATAAATACAAGTTGTTATTGTTGTTGTTATGTGGTTCAGTGCCAAACCCGCAGCATACTTTAAGCACTAAACAATCAGTTGGTATCCCTCATTAAAAACAAAATTAGGCAGATTTTGGTCTTTGGTGCCCCTGGTCACAAAACAGTGTGATAAGGACAAAATTTACTCCAATATTTACAAAGGTCCCCTCGTTCGTGGTGGGTAAAGTCACTAACCCAAACAGACCTGAAACTTCCTGTTCCATGCTGATCTCAGGCAACGCAGTGATTCGAGAGCTAAAATTAGGGAGGGGATAAATCAGTCAGGGTTTCTACTTCTAAGCCCTTTGCAGTGACACCAGAAGGAAAATATTCCTGTCTGGCTGTAAAGACAGGATTGGACTTGACTGTGTTGCTCTCCACAATCAAATAGCCTACTTCAGTCACGAACTCTGGTGCTGCATTCCACTGACTGTGAGGCTGAAGGAAAGGACGATAAAGGAATATGGGAACAGGATAGGCATATGGGATTAGGGCGACTATTTGTATGGAGGATAAACTCCAATACTCACTGGTTGGACTGAATGACATGTTTCTATGCTGTAATTTCTATGCAATTCTACCTAGCTTCACACATTAAGAATGTTTACTTGATTAAGGTATTGGAGGACTGCAAATGGCCATAGAACTGTACCCCAGTGTCAGGCAGCACCTTGAAGACAGGAGGGAGAGAAGAGGAAAAAGAAGCATTAAAAATGACTTCATATTTTCCCTAATTTTAACTGCTTCACCTGATGTTACCACATATGCTGCTTCAGAGCATCTTGCTTAATCTGCACTGGTAAATCTACCAAAATCGGCCAAAAAACTAAATAAAAAATTAACTAAATAGCT
This sequence comes from Heterodontus francisci, assembly GCF_036365525.1. Classification (NCBI taxonomy): domain Eukaryota; kingdom Metazoa; phylum Chordata; class Chondrichthyes; order Heterodontiformes; family Heterodontidae; genus Heterodontus; species Heterodontus francisci. Next base: position 30,080,407 of record NC_090376.1, on the reverse strand, counting down.
TTCAAATAAAATGCATAGGTAGAATACACGGCAGAATGTGGTAGTTCAAACAAAATTGTTGCAGCTTTCAGAACTTCCCTTGCGCCCCCAATGTGCTGCCAGGATGAAAGGCTGCAGCCGCTGCCAAAGCAAATCCTGTGGAGGGGTTTCCCCTCCAAACCAATGGGCCTACGAGCTGTGGGCCTCTTCATTCTCAAATTTGCAGAAGGTGGTTGAGAGCGCCTCCATGTTAAGGTGCCCCCACGTTCGCCTTTTGCCTCAGCAGCCCCCACCTCTCCTGGTGAGGTTGCCAGCCACCCTGTTCTGCGGGCCCTCTGACCAGGCCTCCTGCCTCGGGAACCTGACTGCTGTCCAATTAGGAGGCTGACTCCTGGAAAGTTGCACAATGGGCGCCCTGATGACGTGCACGGACCCAGGACCCTCATTTCGTTCCAATGTCAAGGTCCCAACACCCCCCGGAAAATGCAGCCCATAAAAACAACAGCACTTTGAATTTAAACATTACAAAACTATTTGGAATCACATTTTTCAAGGGTTAATTTCAATAACACTGATGTGTGTTTTAAATAACATCCGGTTCAGGGTGGAATCTAAGGAAAAGGAGAGACTGTTGGGCTGAATTGTGGCTAGTTCTGATGTTTGTTAAATTCAGTCTATCTATGTAGGTCAAACCAAAGTATACTGCTGTCTGCTTGCAGCAATGCCCAGCTTTTAGGAGCACCTTGGTAATCTCCTGCCGCTAAGGGAGCTGGCGTTGACCTCTCAGCAAAGAGCAGGATCAATCTGCTTCCCCTCCTCCACCCCCAGGGAGACTGATGAGGGTCACATGACCTTTCTAGACAGCACAGAATTTGGACAGGAATATGTAGTGATGGGGGAAGGGAATGGCTGAAAACCCACACTTGGTGACTCTGTAATTACTGGAAGTTTTGGGAACAGGCCCAGCAAAGCTCAGGAAACCTCTGCGCTGGAGGTTGTAACAAACGCTATTACTGAATGGTTTATTACTGCTGAAAGATTAAAGAGGTAGTTTAAAAAAAATACAAAAATAACGTTGGTTAATTATAGGGAAAAATCAATGTCTAATAAAGGTGATTCATAATCATTTGTTTTACTCATTGTAAAATGTGTTAACTTGAACAATGATAAAGCATTTTTTAAAAAAAGGTACAGTGAACAGTTCCTTTCAGTATGGAACACACTCTTGCATATCACATTCTCTGGTATGCGGATGATGTAATCTACATTACATTCACTGCAACATCTACACACCCATCGGTGAAACCTCCTGATCGTCTGCAACAGAAAGGAAAATGCATTAAGTAGTTATGATCTGCAGAGTAATACCAGTGGAATGTGCTAGCAGGTATTATGGGATGTTTAGCTGACACCCATTTTGTCAAAGATCTTGTGAGACCATATGAAATTTATGTAATGTCTTTCGACATTTTTTACTGGTATAAAATCAAAAGGAAATTCAACTTGTTACATATTACACATACACAATAGTGCTGCAATCTACTGACAATGTTGCTTGATTTTTATTTAAAATATTTTCTTCTTTGGAGGCTCCATTTTTCCCTCTCACTAATTTTCTACCTTGCCCTTACCCTTGCCCCCTATCCTGTTTGGAAAGTATTGACTCCTTGGGGTGAGTGTTTAGGCCCTAATGGGGGTGAACAGAAATACAGGCGAGTGAGGAATTCTGCGCCGCTGGACACGATGCCAGTTTGCTGGTACTGTCCCGCCATTTTCCTGGAGGCGGGATTGTGGGGGGGGGGGAGGGTGGGGGGGGAGGTGCGGTGACAGGGCTACATGCCGTCACATGGTGGGTAGTCAATTAAGGCACTTTAAAGGTGACATACCATAGGAGCCAGCATGCTAGGCAGGCTTTGATGCCCTCCTCACCTGCCTGGCTTCAGCTGCATTCACAGGCTGCCCACGGAGGGGTTCACCTTCAATAGTGGCCCAGCTTCTACGTCTATTTTTTATTTTAAAGTTTTAAAAGTTGTTGACAGGGTGCCTCCATCTTGAGGCGCTCTCTCTCTGACTTACCTGCGAAGGCAGCCTGCCGCTTCTACAGTGCTGGAGGACCTCCTATTTGCCCTCCAGCTTCGAGAGCTGCCCTCTATCCTTAATTGAACGATGAGCCTGCCCTCTGGCCACAAATTGGCCAATTTGGGGAAAATCACTGCTAGGTGACTGTTTCCCCCACAGTGTGGGCTTCTGGCCCCTATTTATTTATTTAGAGATACAGCACTGAAACAGGCCCTTCGGCCCACCGAGTCTGTGCTGACCAACAACCACCCATTTATACTAATTTTATTTATTTAGAGATACAGCACGACCCTGATGTCGGGGTCCCGAAGCCTGTGGCGAAAATCGTGCCCCTTATTGTTTAATTAAGGTTTCAGCCCGTTGGTATCTTACCCACATGGCCAGGTGAACTGTGAAAATGCAGTTCAACAGCACAGTGATAAATTGCCTGGTGAAAACTGCCTATTTCCGTATTGCAACTTCAATGTAGTTGAAAGCTATCCTCACAAGGTGGTGGCAATGAGGCCTCTTTTAGCACTCCTACCATCATTCTGCTGAGTTTAGCTAACTCTATCAACCTGAGACCCTTGTCGTGTATATGGCTGAGCTCTAATTGTCTTCCTCTCCTCTCCTGAAGGCTTTAACACACGCTGAGTTACAGTTGCACAGTGGCTGCTCTCGACCCCTACGCAAGTGGCCATTCTTTTTGTGTGAGCGCAAATAATGACTTCCAGTACACTATAAAACCTTGCATGATTTTTCCTTCCCTGCCCTAATCAGCTCTATGGCCAGCTATAGTTACCAAACTACCACTCTGAAGCTGCTCTTATACTCTGCGAGACATATGTTTGCACAGCCATTTCCCTTTGCTTGGTTCTTAAACAAACCATTGCCATCTGAAGGTAAACCTCCTGAATTTGCCAAGGCTAACCACCAGGAAGAGCTGATAAAAAGTGGGTGTTCCTGATTTTCTTCGCTTCACTATCGGCCTGCGTGCCTTCAGCTGCTTAGGCCCTTACCTCTGGAATTCCCTCCCTAAATCTCTCTGTCTGTCTCTCTCTCTCCCCTCCTTGAAGACGCTTCTTAAAACCTACCTCTTTGACCAAGCTTTTGGTCACCTGTCCTAATATCTCATTATATGATTTTGTGTCAAAGTTTGTTTGATACTTGCTCCTGTGAAGCACCTAGGGGCATTTTACTATGCTAAGGGCACCTTATAAATGCAAGTTGTTGTTGCTGATCCAAGGGACTACACTTCACATGAGCTTAATTGAAGCAGTTTGGGATATACTGAGGTTGTGAAAGTTGCTAAATAAATGCAGGTGCTTTCTTTCTTTTGTGAATACTAGCAGGTGTACTTCTAGTTGCAGCCCACTGCACATGACCAGGAGTGCCATATATGAGCCTTGCACAATATGAAACAACTTGACTGAGATAAGCTCATTGAGCATAAACTGGGAATCAAACATGGGACTCAACTGAAGGGCCTAGTTGTTCTGCCAAGGATAGTATGAAGTGAGTGCTTATGGTAATGGTTAAAAATAATCTGATTTTATCAGCTGATACAACTTTATGATAGGAAAACTGGGAATGTTCTGTGTGAAGCCTGTGTTGAATGAAACCATATTTGAAGAGTTCGAATTGTGCGTTGTAAAGTTTAACTCAGATCCTGTGAATTACTGCACTGTAAGAATTGGAGCATACCTTCAGTTCTGTTTCTACATTAATTATAACAACACTAAGAAGTATGACCTGAATTTCCATTACAGTGCATGAGAATATATGTTTGTTATGTAGTACTGTAGCATAATGTCTTCAATAACTTCACACAGCACAGTCTGGATTGGGGAACGTTGAGGCTGGTTTTATTTTAAGTTAAAATTGCCCTTTTAAATTACTGTATCTAAAGCAAAATGATTAATTTCATCATTAATGTTATATTCCGACAGGGTGGTTAGCAGTGAGCTCTTCTAATGGAGCCCCAGGCAAGTGGCAATTAAGATTTAAAACTTTGGGTGGTGCTCGAACATGCTCAGTATTCGTTGGGGCAAATTTAAATTTAAAGGATGATTCATTAGGGGGTCCTTGCCCAATTATATGAGGCATATAGAGTCCAGAAACTGTAATGGCTCTGGTTCTGTTCCAGCTTTATGAAAATGTGGAAAATCCCAAACTAGGGGCCACAAATACAAGGTCGTCACTGATAAATCCAGTAAGAAATTCAGCAGAGACTATTTTATCCAAAGAATGGTTAGAAAGTGGAACTTGCTGCCATATGGAGTAGTTGAGGCGAATTGCATAGATGCATTTAAGGAGAAGTGAGATTAGTACATGACGGAGAAAGGAAGAGAAGGATATGATGGTAGAGTAAGGTGGGATGAGGCTTCTGTTGTGCATAAACACCGGCACAGACCAGTTGAGTCTAATGGCTTGATTCTTTGTTGTAAATTCAATGTAACATCAGAATGCAGACTTCAGGCCAGCTATGCTGTCTTCACCAACTATTTGGGGGGCAACGTAGATCACCTCAGAATGCACAATACTATTGCAATGCAATATGCAATATGGAATCCAGGAATCCCTATCTACTTTTGATTATGCTCCAGCCAGATAATGGGTAATATGGATATCTCATGTTGTTCCAGAACTGGCTGTTTGAGGAATAAATCTGGTTCATTTTGTGTAATGCATTATCTCATCTGAATTGTGACCCATTTTATAGCCATTCTGTTTACAATTGTGCAGTGCAACCAGCAAACCAGTACATTGCTTTTCACATTTATGAATTCAAACACAATGCTGTTTTGTTACAACCAGGTGAGAAAGGTGTCTGGGGGTCCCTCTCAGCCTTCACCTGGTCTTACTGTAGCAGGGTTTAATTTTAAACACACCGTGTTTTTAGCTCCCCCTTTGGTGAATCCTTGTTCACTGCTTTCCAATTATAAGGCAAAGAAACCAGCACAAACAGGTTTTCTTAGGTTTAAAGAAGAAAAGTTGAAATTTATTAAACTTAAACTAACTTGCCTACGGATACAGGACGCACCCAAGCTAGCATGCATAGGCGATATACACATGTAAATAGAGACAAAAAAGAGCAGAAGAAAAATAAAATGTTTGAGGCAATATCTGAAGAGTTGTTATTATGGTTCTTCGAGCTCACTGTAGAGTCCTTGATTATAAGTAGATCTTGTTTTTCATTGGAGCCCAGTATTCTTCTTAAACCTTGTTCGCTGTAGGAGACCTTTCTCTCTTGGGGTTCATGTGTCTTCATTGGATTCAGAGGCTTGTGAGACAGAGATGGGAGCAGAAAGGAGAGATCTTCTCAGTCTAGGAGCAAGCAGACTTTTTGCCCAAACTGTTTGTGTAAATTCAAAAAACTCAGGTTGCCCAGCAGGTTAGTCATGTGACTAGCTGGTTTGATCATGTCCGTTTGTGTATTCGGCCATCTTAGCAGACAACCTAGAATGCGAGCTCCCCCAACTTCAACATCTGGTGATCAAAACTCCATTGTGGGTTGAATGTGTCAGGGAATGGCTGCGTTGTCCTTCCAAACACTGTCTGTTAATATGCAAATGTCTTTTCCAGCCATGGCTGATCTGTTTTTAACAATTCCTTTCTTCACTCCAGTAACAGTTAAAAATCAAAGTGCCTCATTCTTGGCACATGGGGGCCTCGCATGGCGCCTTTAAATTCAGCACCACTCAATTTGCTGTTAATTCAGATCAGCAGTTTCAGAAGCCCCATTTAGATTTCCTCTCTGTGCTTCGTGCCAAGTGAACCGAGTGCTTAGTCAACTTGGGAGTGGAACTTATGGTTTATGTTCCTATATGGTGGTTTTGTTGCTAATGTCCAGGCTTCTTTACTATAGCAGTGCAATTGAAGAACATTAACTTATGTTGTGGGGGTAGGTTTTATGATTTTTGTTTCACTAAGATGTGGACGATACTGGTAAGAACACATTTTATTACCCATCTACAGTTGTTCTGAGGGCATTAAGAATCAACCACATAGTATCAGAGTGTAGGCTATACTGAGTAGGACTGCCGGGTATTCCCTCAAAGGCTTAACTGAATCAGATGAATTTTTAATGACAATGCAGCAATGTTCTAGTGCTGGCCCACAAATTACCAGGTTTTAAAAACTCCATTTCATAACTTGCTATGTTGGGATTTGAACTCATGACCTCTTAGTGGTTTTGGAACTGGACTAGGAACTAAGGTACTCTTACACAATCCTTGCATGCATACATGGAACACAATTCACATAGAATAATATACCAGTCAGCTTGTTACTTCCTTCAGACTAGAAACAGTTGATGAGGTATTCTGCCTTTTCAGTTGGAGTCAATAGACAATAGAATGGTGGTGTAGGTGACAACATAAGCTTTTAAAAATGTCCAATAAATCAGAGAATTTGAACTCTTTTACTCGGAGGCCAGCAAACGGAGGCCACTATCAACCCCTCTCCCCTCCAGAAAAGAACAAACAAAAGAACAAGGGAGGGAATGATGAGATGAGTTAACAGGGAAGCAATGTCAAAAGTATCACTGAACGATAGGTAACCCAATGCAGTACTCCTCCTGCACAATGTAGGTGGGCCCCTGGCCTCCTGTGGCCATCGCCAAAGAAACTGCAAACATCCTCAAATTAAAAGTCTCTCCATTGTACAGAGAACCATGCCAATAAACCAAATGTGTGAAAACAAAATTGTACAATTTGCCTCAACTAGTCAGTCTTTAAAAATTCTGCAAAACATATGCCTGGTAGGTGGCAATAGATGGAAAGATGTTTGACCAGATACAAATACTTGCAGGAAGAAAAGTCATTCCCTGAAATATGACTGGTGATATCATTTGTGTGGAAAAAATATCAGTTTATTGCAGAAATATCATCTGTTTTTCCTTGTATGTGTAGATGGACTTCATTCTGCACAGATTAATGTACCAGCCATCATTCAGTCATCACTATTCTATTCTATTGAATTCTCTTTCCCAAGTTGATAACAAACCTCTTCCTTTACAATGGATGCGAAATATATATTTTCAAACGACTTTTAGCTCTCAGGTTTGTTCTATTAGCTGATCTTAACTGGGATGGTGTTAGGAGTGTAGGAATTGGTCTTAGTGTCCTGGGCTTGGATAGCAAGGGGGGCAAAAAATCAGCAAGGGGTCCATTCCACATTAGTATCCAGTGCCCTTGCTGGAAATTTTATAAAGTTGGACAAGATCAGGTTCACTTGTCTGCAGACAGTTGCTGGTACATTGACAATGGCCCTCTGGAAGATGGGTGGAGCCATAATTCAGCAAGAATCAATGCCTTCAGGAGAGATGGGGAAAAAACTGGAGAACACAAATAGTTTAGAAAAGTTTTTAAAAAAATGTTTCAACTAAATTTTAACTCTGGAGAGCTTACATTAAGACCTGAATCTTTTATCTACACATATCTAGCTGAAGTTACACATGAATTCATATATGCAAACATTAAAAATGTTTAGTTTCCAACTAAACACATTAACGAACTAGTAAAAATAATTACGTATTTTGCAATTAATTAAGTCTCAGCGGTGTAATATGGAAGAACACCAAGCAATAGTCATAAAATCAGAACTGAGACCTTATTGTGTACAATATTCAAAGACAGATTTGTTTGCAATAGTGAGTTTCAGTTGCTACATTTAAATGAAGTGGGGACACTGGTTTGATTCTATAGCTACTGTGCCTTCTCGATGGTGTAAAAATATTTCCATAGGAGCCAAGTGTTTTTCAGTACATTGAGGAGTTTTACTTGCCTTTTTCCTTTTCTGACAAGGTTGACATGACCACATCCCTGGGCAGCAGCAGGTGCTAGTTAGTTTGGATCTCCTGGGAGCTGATGGGCAAATGCTTGTTGTAATTGGCCAGGTGGGAAGCTTCACTTGTGATGCGCTTGAAAATATCGTTTACAAAAGAGTTCATGATTCTCATAACCTTGGCGAACCTGCTTCATCACGTTGTAAACACAAATTGCTCTCCTTCCTTGATTTTCTCCATTTCTTGCTGCCCTTTGCTGGTGCTTTATTTGAAGCCCTCTTGATGCTTTTCTTGGGTGCAGCTTTCTTATGCTCAGGCATTTTCAAACTCAATTTCAGACACACTAAACCATGGGCTGAATTTTTGTTCTGGGACACTCCAGCGTTGGGTGCATTTCCAGGTCCTGACCAGGCGTGTGTCAGTGCCTGATGCCCAACATGATTTTTGACAAGCAATTAGTGGCCAGGGTGCACACTCTCCATCCAGTTATGGACAGCAGGCAGGCTCCCGTGGCTGAAGGGCCAAGTGGAGGCCCTCCAACACTGAAAGATCAGCAGCTCCACTGTCAGAGGTGGGCACTGCCAATGTAGACAGGAGAGAGAGGGCGCCTCAGGATGGAGATGACCTCTGAAAAACTTTTATAACTTTTTAACTTCAAAAAGGCCACAGCTGCCAGGCCATCATGGTGGAAGGGCAACCCAACCACTGGACAGCCAGCAGCCGCAGCTGTGGCCTTATGGCTATGGCGGGTGTGTGGTGGGGGGGGGTGAGTCCCCTAACAGGATGGAACGCTGGCCCCAAACTCCAGTCTATCACCATCTCTCCATCTCTTGGCCGTGGTTCAGCCTCAGAGGGGGGCCTGGAGGTGAGACCATGGCGGGAGACCGGCATGCTGGCTGGCAGCAGGAAACTGCGGGTCCGCCTGCCTCCAGTCCTGCCTCCTCAGGAGAAAAAGTATTCTGTCACTTATGCGAGCAGTAGATAATGTCCTGCCTGCAAATTTTCATCATCTTTTGTTCCTTTGGTGAAATGGTAGATCTCCATTTCATAGAATAGAATCATAGAAAGTTTAAGACACAGAAAGAGGCCACTTGGCCCATTGTGTCTGTGCCGGCTGAAAAATGATCCACCCATTCTAATCCCACCTTCCAGAATTTTGATCCGTAGTCCTGCAGATTGCGGCACTCGATGTACATATCCAGACTCCTTTTGAATGAGCTGAAGGTTTCTGCCTCATCTACCCTTTCAGGCAGTGAGTCAACCGGGCTGGTGGGATGGGGGAGCGGTGGTGAGGGGGGAATGGTGAATTTTCAGAGTATGTACTATCGACAGGGACCCTTGCCCGCAGGTCACACATATTGGGGAATCGGAGCATATTGACTAGGATTTTCTACCCATTCATTTTAATAGACAGAAAATCAAAGTCAGGCCTACCACAACAGTGGGTGGCACAGTGGCGCAGTGGTTAGCACTGCAGCCTCACAGCTCCAGCGACCCGGGTTCGATTCTGGGTACTGCCTGTGCGGAGTTTGCAAGTTCTCCCTGTGACCGCGTGGGTTTTCGCCGGGTGCTCCAGTTTCCTGCCAAAGACTTGCAGGTTGTTCGGTAAATTGGCCATTATAAATTGCCCCTAGTGTAGGTAGGTGGTAGGGAATATGGGATTGCTGTAGGGTTAGTATAAATGGGTGGTTGTTGGGCGGCACAGACTCAGTGGGCCGAAGGGCCTGTTTCAGTGCTGTATCTCTATGACTTAAACAACAACTTGCATTTATATAGCACCATTAACTCGAGCTTCAGGATCTCACTGTTTGATGAATTCTACAATCCTATGGTGCAGTTTATTGGCACATAAATTGTACTGATTAATAGTGTGCATTGCCAACAGGAGCACTGCACTCCTTCCACACTCTAATGTAAACAAGGCAAACTTCTCGCCTTGAATGACATCTGGGATCCAACAGCTTATGGGTCCTGAGAGCAGAGGCCATAAATACGGAACATATGTGCCTCCTGAAGCTGACTGACAGTAAGTGTGATTATCGAAGGCACGGCATGTGTGGAAAATTGAAAATGTTTACAGGTGTCCTAAGCAACTGCTGTAAAATGGTTAGTCCACATTGACTGAGCACAGTCAAATCTTGCTGCGATGGGTGGATCTGGATTTTACTGGGAAGTTCCTTTTTTTGAAAAGTGGAGTGAAACATGCAGCTTGGCAGCTGTAATAACAAATCCCTGAATCCCCAATGGGGTGGGGTCACATCACAAGTTTGGAGCCCAGTCTGGTTATCAGCATTTCAACGTCAAAAACTATTATTTACAAAACATTCCAGTGTCGCAATTAGACCGCGTGGGGTCATGGTGTTGACACGCTGTTGCTCAGAAAGCAGACAGGTCTCCTTGCATCAAAAACAGGAAATTCTAGAAACACTCAGTAGGTCAGACAACGTCTGTGAACAGAACAGACATGTTATCATTACAGATATAGACCCTTCATCAGAATAGATTCCAGCATCATTCTGGCATCGGGAGTATTTTGCTTTTAGTTTGGATTTCTCTGCACATTTCTCTAACAGCTTAGGCTGCTTTACTATGAGTTAAATAGTCTCCCTCCAGCCTCCCCCACTTATGCAACAAGATGGCTATAGCTTTGACACCAAAATTCACTTAAAAGTATTGGGCATATTAATTTTAATGGCAAATAATTGGGGTTTTTTGTTTAGTATTTCTTTCCAGATCTTTATACAAGCAAAGGGAATCTCTTTCACATCACTCCAGCTCTGTGTATTTTGTTTCAAGTTTAAACTTGTCTTTTAAAAAAAAATTATAGCAGGTATGGTATCAGATCAAGTGCTGACCCATACATTGGCACAATGAGCACATTAATGCCGAGACATCAATTCACTTTGCTGGATTTCCCTGTTGCCTGGATACATGTGGTTTACTTCAAAAGAAAATTGCACAGTAATTCTGGCTCTCTGTTAACACAGCTTTAGCCTTATTAACCTTACAAGCCCATACATGTGAACCTTGCAATCTAGAAGGGAAATTTAGCCTAAGATGGCGGGGAGGGGGGAGGGGGGGGGGCGGTGCGGGTGGGTGGGTTGTGTTGGGGGTGGGTGTTTGGTTTGGTGGGGATGATGAATCTAGGAAGGATTGTACAGACGTTGTAGCAGGATTTAGAAAATGAAGCCTACCGTGCATTAAAATGTTTAGATTTTGTGCAATTCTTGGAATTTTTGGATGTCACGACTGATTAATATATGTGCTGCATAAATAGCTGTGGACTTTACTTTAAGTAAATTTACAGATTTTATTTTCCTGTCCACTTCCTCTCGCTACTTAAATTACCTTCATGCCCTGTTTAGACCTTTTTAAAAATAATGTTCTTTTGCAATTCAATTTTCTTTGTTCTTTGACTCATGCTGGTGTTTGGTCGCACAGGCACTGACTGCCTTCAGTACCTTGTTCAAGTAATGGAAACCATTGGCTAATTAAGACCACACATCCCTAAAAGGGCAAAAAATATCTTCATAGGGCCTTTCATGACCTCAAGACATCCCTAAGTGCTTTACAACCAATTAAGTACTTTTGAAGTTTAGTCACTGTTTTAATGTAGGAAAGTATGAGCGTTGAAGCTGATTATAGCAGCCTTGCTGAAATATGTTAACTCAGCCCAAATTAAAGATCTATCCTGGGACCTTTCTTAGCTCAATTCTGCCTTGGCCAACAAATTTACAAACTGACCACTGGAAGGCATCTGAGAGCAGCTAGCTCAGCCTGCTGCAGTGTTCCAGTGAAGCTTAATGCAGGCTCAAGGAACAGCACCTTGTCTTCCGATTAGGCACTTTGCAGCCCTCTGGTCTCAGACATTGAGTTCAACAACTTTAGACCATGGCCGCTATTTTGGTTGTACCAGTCTTAAACTGTTTTTTCATGTTTTTGCTTTCGGACAGAGCTGTCCATTATTCTGCCATTAACACTCTCTCTGGACAAATGATTTGACTTTTACCACGGCTATTACTGCTCCCTTTGCCTTATGTTCCATGGCATCTTTGTCATTTAATCTCTCCTGCCCTCCACCCTATCACAGACCTTTCCTTCTTCCCTCCGCCCAAAGCCTATTGCATTTCTAACCTTTGCCAGTTCTGATGAATAGTCACAGATATGAAATGTTAACCCTGTTTCTCTCTCCAGATGCTACCAGACCTGCTGAGTAGTTCCGGCACTTTCTGTTTTTATTTTAGCTAACTTCCCTTCTTTCTTCTCTTTCTTGAAATGCTTGACCTCCACTTGCCACCTCTCCATCAATCAAGTTGACATCAAAGACTCACTGTTTGATTCAAGCTAAGTCCTACTAATCCTACAAGGCATGGTTTAAAAGCTACAATTGTGTGTCCTCAGTTTCACTTAGCAAATTTCACTTAGAGAGATGCAGCACTGAAACAGGCCCTTCGGCCCACCGAGTCTGTGCCGCCCATCAACCACCCATTTATACTAATCCTACATTAATCCCATATTCCCTACCATAGCTCCACCTTCCCTCAATTCTCCTACCACCTACCTACACTAGGGGCAATTTACAATGGCCAATTTACCTATCAACCTGCAAGTCTTTCACTGTGGGAGGAAACCGGAGCACCCGGCAGAATCCCACGTGGTCACAGGGAGAACTTGCAAACTCCCCATGGGCAGTACCCAGAACCGAACTCAGGTCGCTGGAGCTGTGAGGCTGCATTGCTAACCACTGCGCCACTGTGCCATCTAAATTCTTCACATTTGCTTCCATAGAGTGCTGCTTCTTGATGGGAATGCCAAGTTGCAAAGTCACCACTATAGTTTCAAGCACCTTTTAGCGACCAGTCTTCATGTATCAGTCTAATCAGTTGAGTAGGTACCAGGTCTCTAGTAGCTGACTCACAACAACTCTGACTAGATCAGTTAACATAGCTTAGACCAGAGGTCAAGCCTGGAACTTCCTCCTCTGTTACGCTCAGTAACATGTTATTTTACACACTAGTAATGATATAATTGGCTTTTGTGTTCTTAGGTTATGGATGAAAATAATCACCCAGGCTCCATGCTCCTGGTTATTATCCAGTGATCCCTGGTGCAAAGTTCATACATTTGGGCAGAGGATCAGGTTTAACTTTTGTGTTCTCACAATCAATAGTCAGATAACACTCACTGAGGGGAATATTAATCTCAAAAAATGGTTGTGTTTGGGTTGGGTGGGAAGTTAGTGTTGCAAATCTGTATCACGCCTCCAACCTGCCCACTTCCATTTTAAACGGAGGCAGGATGGGGGAGTCGTCAGTCAAGCCCGTCTCAGGATGTGGGCTGGTAATTTAGATATTAAAATGAGTCTATGTGCTTCATATTTATCCACCATTTCATATTTAACTCCGGCTGGCTGGGTTCCCGGACCTCGGAAAACATGTTGGCTAAAGGGAGGCAAGGACTGCTGGAATCAGGAGGTAAATGCCTTTCTACTTGCCTGCTAGATCCAGTTTAACTGCCTTGTCAAAGCTCTGCAACTGGACACCACTCCCTTGACCCTTGCGATCTCCACCTGACCTCCAACATGAGGTCTCCAACCCGCCCAACCTTGCCTCTGATCCTCGCCCACTGGTCTTGATCCCCCATCTGAGGCTTTCAATCCCTTTACCCCCCGAGGCCTCCCATCCACCCCACGGCCTTTGATCTGACCCGATGACTCCGACCACCCGCCACGAGGCCCATGAGCAACCCTCCCCCCCCCGAGGCCTCTGATCCCACCACCAAAGGACCCGAACCCGTGCCCCCCCCCACCTGCGGCTTCTGATCCACACTGGGCTGGATTTTATGGCGCCGGCTCCCCGCGCTGGTCAAAAAGGCAAAGTGTACCCTGCCTCAGCCTTTTTGAGCCCACCCCGGCATGTTCCTACATGATTCCGGGACCTAATTGCCTGGTGCTGGGAACCCCGTCCCTTTAAAAATAATGATCCCGTCTCCAAGAGCTGCTGACCAATCAGTGGGCCGGCAGCTCAGCAGTATCTGCAGCACCACTGGGAGCCGTGGCCACTGTTGGCACCGCAGAGGCCTTGGATCTAGGCCCAGCGCTGGAAAACTGGGCCTCAGCTAAGTGAGGTGGGGTCGCCAGGTCAAGTCTGGAAGGCCCTGGCCAGCGGGTGAGAGGGTGATCGTGAGGTTTAGGGGGAGGGAGGTCCAGGGAGGTGCAGTTTTTGTAGCTGGGGTTCTGCCGTAGGCCACAGATTGCCCATGGAGGATGGCTCCCCCACAAGAGGGTCCCTCATATTTAGAGGTGACCTCCCCGCGTGGCAGAGTCACTATCCCCTCCCCCACAACCCCATGCCACTTGTTAGATCTCAGGGCTGGGGGGAAGAGGATCTTAAGTGGCCATTAAGTGCCTACTGGACACAAAGCTTACAAATGAACAATAGGCGAAATCACTTGAGGTTACATAATATTTACAGCACAGAAAGGAATCTGCACTATTTGAACCCTATACCTCAACATGAATCACTGCCTCAGGAGAAGATAGAAAAGAGAAAAAATGGGGTGAGTCAATGCTTGTGTTGAATAGATGGGATGCTGTCTTCGGAATCTATATCTTTCTGTTTTGAATATATTGGGGTAACAAATCTGCAGTGCCAGGGGTGTATCTCCAGGCATCAGCAAACACTGGTACAACTGTGATAACAGCCAGAAGAAATCAACCAGGAACTAATCTGTAGGTAGTTGATGATTCCTTTTAAAAAAAAAGTGATGTATGGTCCTTCCTGCTGCTGAACACCTGCTCAGGTGTGTGAGATTGAGAGGCTGCTGGCTGGAGCGTTGAGCTCCAAAATGGCACCACTGGTGCCAATTCAGCATTGCACGCTGATTATCATGATCTGCCTGCTCTGCATACTTCTGGCAGACATTAGCTGTGCGAACGCTATCACCTTCACCGAGATGGTATCCGGTGCGATTCACAGCAGAAGTCTGTGCACGTGCATCGGACGCCATTTTGTTTCCTGATTAGCACCCGGAGTGTCCAAACAACAACGCTACCAAACAAAATATCATGCCCATTTTCTTGTAATAAGGGACTTTGTATCACAATTATAGCTTGGTATAAACTTAGGTCCAGATTAATTCCAAAAGTTAACTTTAAACTGCAGTGCTCATCTACAGGCAACAAGGAGTATCTAAGTTCTGAAAAACATTGGAACATTACTGCCCATCCTGTTTGTCTGTGTATGGCTGAACTCTGAAGTTCAAGATCTCCAGAACCACTAATATTATAGGCCTTGTATTTATTTCCTCCTTCAATTTTGTTTTCTCCTCCCAGTTCTCTCGTCAATACATTTCTCCCTCACTGGATTCTGATTCCACTGATGGCGGTTATTGTCCAGTAACTTGCCTTGGTTATGAACATACGAAAATCATGCAAAGGATCTTGCAGACAGGACCTCACAAATTTAAATATTTGACCTTCCCACAGCCCTCAGTAGCTTGCTTTGTTGTGGATTTTCTAATCTACTATTGGAAATGACAGGGAGGAAAAGGTCAGCTGGTCCATCTATTCTGTCCATTGTTATGAAAGTGAGTTTTTTTTTGTTAACCATAAATTCCTTTAAAAATATTTTTAAGTTGAATATATATTGAGCCAGTTTTTAAAAAAAAGAAGCCATCAAGAGGGCACTGGCAACAGTGTTGCTGGTTGTCACATGGCATTGGGACTGGTTCTAGGGAAGGTGGGACCTGTACAAGCCGGACAGTCTGCACGTGAACAGGACTGGGACAAATATCCTTGCAGGAAGGTTTGTTAGTGCTGTTGGGGATGGTTTAAACTAGCTTGACAGGGAGATGGGAACCTGAGCGCAGTCTTAGCTAGGACAATTTCAAGACAGGGAACAGGAGGCAGAAAATTAGCGTGTGATTCTGAAAGACAGATGAAGTGAAGGTTAACAAGTGTGCAGCACAGGAATTTGGCGGGTTAAAAGGTATTTATTTAAATGCAAGGAGTATAGTAAATAAAGCCGATGAGCTGAGGGCACAGATAGACACATGACAACATGATATCATTGCTATAACGGAAACTTGTCTTATGGAGGGGCAAGAATGGCAACTCAACATCTCTGGATATAGAGTTTTCAGGCGGGATAGATAGGGAGATAAAAAAACGAGGGTGTGTAGCCTTATTAATTAAGGAATCAATAACTGCTTTGAGGAGGGATGATATGCTAAATGAATCATTAAATGAGGCCATATGGGTGGAGCACAAAATAAAAAAGGGGCAGCCACACTACTAGGAGTGTACTATAGACTGCCAAATAGTGGGAGGGAGGTAGAAGAACAAATATGTAGGCAAATTTGAGTGCAAAAACTATAGGACAATAATAGTCGGGGATTTCAACTACCCCCAATATCAACTGGAATGCAAACAGTGTGAAGGGCACAGAGTGGACAAAATTCTTGAACTGTGTTCAAGAGAACTTTTTTAGCCAGCATGTAACAAGCCCAACGAGAGGGAGCGCAATTCTAGATTTAGTCTTCGGTAATGAAGCTGGGCAAGTGGAGGAAGTAACAGTGGGTGATCATTTTAGAGATAGTGACCATAATACAGTTAGTTTTGTCCTAATCATGGAAAAGGACAAAAATAAAACAGGAGTAAAAATTCTAAATTGGGGGAAGGCAAATTTTAAGAAACTGAGAGATGACCTGGCGAAAGTGGACAGGATACAGGAGAATCAGTTGCAAACCAGTGGGTGGCATTCAAAAGTGAGATAGAGCCCCCTGGTTATCTTGAAGCTTACAGGGTAAGTTAAAGCAGAAAAAGAAAGCTTATGACGATCACAAATGTAATACTTTAGAAAGCCTAGAGGAGTATAGTAATCGCAGGGGTGAAGTAAAAAAGGAAATTAGAAAAGCAAAGAGAGGACATGAAAAATTATTGGCAGGTAGCATCAATGAAAACCCAAAGAGGTTTTATCAGTACATTTAAGAGCAAGAGGATAACTAAGGAAAGGGTATGGCCTATCAGAGATGTTCAAGGGAACTTATGTGTGGATGTAGAAGATGTGAGCAGGGTTCTTAATGAGTTTTTTGTCTGCCTTCACAAAGGAGAGGGTTGATGTAGACTTTGTAGTTAAAGAGAAGTGTGAAATATTAGATAGGATAAGCATATTGAGAGAGGAAGTATTAGAGGGTCTGACATCCTTGAATGTGGATAAATCGCCAAGGCCAGATGGATTGCATCCCAGGTTGTTAAAGGAAGCTGGGGAGGAAATAACAGATGCGCTGAGGATCATCTTCAGATCCTCACGAGATACAGGAGAGGTTGGAGGTCTGCAAATGTTATACCATTGTTTAAAAAGGGTGCGAGGGATAGGCCAAATAATTATAGGCTGGTCAGTCTGATCTTGGTGGTGCGTAAATTGTTAGAATTTATTCTGAGGGACAAATGGAATTCAACCCAGAGACGTGTGAGGTAATGCATTTGGGGAGGGCAAATAAAGTGAGGGAATACACAATAAACGGTAGGATATTGAGAGGGGTAGAAGAAGTGAGAGATCTTGGACTGCATGTCCACAGGTCCCTGAAGGAGGCAGGACAGATAGATAGAGTGGTGAAGAAGGCATATGGAATGTCTTCCTTTATTGGCTAAGGTATAGAATTCTAAAGCAGGGATGGAATGCTGGAACTGTATAAAGCACTGGTTCGGCCACAATTGGAATCTTGCATACAGTTCTGGTCATCACATTACAGAAAAGACATAATTGCTCTAGAGAGAGTACAGAGGAGATTTACAAGAATGTTGCCAGGGCTTGAAAGTTGCAGCTATGAGGAAAGATTGGATAGGCTAGACTTGTTTTCCTTTGAACAGCGGAGGCTGAGGGGTGACTTAATAGATGTGTACAAAATTGAGGGGCCTAGATAGATTAGACAGGAAGGACCTGTTTCCCCTAGCAGAGAGGTCAATTTCCGGGGCACAGATTTCAGGAGATTGGTAGAAGGATTAGAGGGGTTTTGAGGAAAAACTTTTTCACCCAGAGGGAGTGGGTGTCTGGAAATCACTGCCAGGAATGGTGGTGGAGGCAGAAGCCTTCAATTCTTTTAAAAGGTACCTGGACATGCACCTCAATTGCTGTAACCGGCAAGGCTATGGACCAGGTGCTAGAAGGTGGGATTAAATTGGGTGGCTAGTTTTTATTGGCTGGCACAGACACGACAGGCTGAATGGCCTCTTCCTGTGCTGTAATTTTTCTATGGTTCAATGGCTTGGAAGATGGAGCGGAAACACTGGTAACAGCAGCAGGAAAGTGACAAATGCTCCTTTGATTGGACAAGCCCAGTAGTAACAAGAGAGCACCTGGAAGGGCAGAAAAACTGACCAGCTCTTTGGTTGTCAGTCAGTGCTTGTGTGTTTCTCCTTCTGGAAGGAGATAAAGTCAAGTGTGAAGAAAGTCATGAAAGGACAGAAGACCACAATGCAGCTCACTTTACAGAATCTTCCAAGAAAAGACCCTGGGAAGTCCACTGTGTTGATTCGTCTTGTTTTCTGTATTTCAAGAAAGCCTGCTAAAAAATAATTCTCAATGCTGCCTGAAGCGATTTCAGTGACCTGTTTGCATGTGCTCAATAGTTAGACTGTGTGCCAGTTTGAAACAACGCCTGCTGTTTCCTTCAAAATGAGCAAGTAGTTAACCCAAATACTTCTTGTCTGTAACAGAGCTCTGATCTAAAAATCTTTTTTTAAAAATCTTTTTGTTTAACCGGTGTGTATATGTGTATGGGCTGGTTAAACTTGTTTTATAATAAACTTTTAATTTTGTTCTTCAGTGAAGAAATGTGGTTAGTGTGTTCTATTCTGGGGAAAATAGTGTATCTGACTGTTTCAGTCAGTGGGAAAATTATTAAAATATGTTGTGACCTGTGGAGAAGTGGGACTGAATGAACAGTGCACTCCTCCTGCTTTGGTCGCAACATATTTAACCATACAGTCATGATGCAATTAAGCATTGTGACTTCCAATACTTCAGCCCACCACCAGCAGCCGTGTAATTTCCTGGGAGAGACTAAAAAAAAACTTCAAAAAAAACTGGCCAATTCTGGGAAATAAAGGATTGCTGAGAAATCCCCCTGAGGGCAATCAAAACAAGTCCAAGACAATCACAATGATGCTGAGACATATTGCCCAACATCCCACCTACCTTTTGTACTCCCTGATATCAGCCTCAGCCAGGAACTTTCCAAGCTTTTTTCTAAACTGAATTTGAACACATTGCACAAACTGGCAACTTGTTCCAAAGGTTAATGAACCTCTGTGAAAAAAGAAACTCCTGACATCTAATCTACTTCTGTGCTTACTCAACATTATATATACCTGCTCACTTATCTAATTCAAATAGTCTACCCACACAGGTACAGTCTAGTCACTGTATGGTTTTAAATACCTCAATCTCTTTGAACTCCAGCCTTTTCTAAAGTAAAAAGACACAGCTGTCAAAGCCTGCTGTGATAACTAAGGGCTTTTAAACTGGGTGTTAACCTAGTGTCCCTCCTCTGAACCCTTTCCAGGTTGTTATTGTTCATGTATGAGCCTTGCTTGAATATCAACAGATCACCTACTATGGCAAACAACACAACTGAGTGTTATCTTTCTTCACCTGGCATTCGTAAACCTATAACGCCAGTAAGGTTTCCTGTGTAGAAATCAGGAGAGCTACTCTGGCTGATTTTTTGTTTTCCTTCTTTAACCCAAAACGGTCACAGCCAATTGAACAGCCCTACCATTAGCCTGGCTGAGACCACCTAACTCCGTCCAAACTGGAATTAAAACCTGGGATCTTTCTGTTCTGTGTAGATCAGTATGGCACAGAGACAAAGGCATTGACCAACTTGGGCAGTGCAGTAGCCAGTAGATCAGAATCTGCCTGTAGTTCTGGGTTGTGATATTTGCATGACTGGGTGACGCAGGGGGAATTTTAACCTGCTTAGAATGGGTGGGGGGGAGGAGGTTAACTTGGCAAATTTGCGAACCCACTGCGAAAGAACATACTTCTGGTCTAACTGTGGCAGGTTTTGGGCCATCCGAGTGACCCACTCTGGAGAGTTGGGTTCCTAGTTGTAATATTTAAATGAGGCTTGGTTCCTGATATTTTAGCAGCCATGCAATTTAACTCCAGTTGGCTGGGTTTCCCAGGGCTCGGGAAACCCGGCAGCTAAAGGGAGGCGGGCACAGCTGGATCCAGAAGGTAAGTGCATTTTATAAAGCCCAGCTTGTGGGCCAGGAGGAACAGGAGTTCTCCTCTTCATCCCCACCCCTCCCCCAGTTCCTCAAACAAAGCTTCTGTTGCGATCAACATAACTACCACCACCACCACCCGCCCCCCCCAAATTCCCGATCTGTCTCCCAATTCTCCTCCCTTCTGATTGCCCTATGCCCTTCTACCAACATGCAATGTTTTCCCAATGGTGCCTGGCTGTGGCCTTCTACCACTAGTTTGACCACCTGCCAGCCAGCCAGCCTATCAATCTGGAACCGGGAGAAGGAATAAAAATATAATAAAGTTCTAACATTAAATTTGGCAGGACCTCTATTTTTGGCATTTCTGCAAACACTCCCCCACTCCCTCAGCCTTCCTGTAACTATTGGGGTTATAGCGTCTGGTAATGGGCCTAAACCCAAAGTGGAAGGAAGGTTCTCTGCTTGGTAGTTGGTTGAGATTACAGGCATTACTGTAGGCAGAAGCAAGGCTCTTTGCTGTCAACATCTCAGCCAAATAAAACCATGCTGCAGGGAGTGAATCTAAGGAGTGATGTTCTGTTTCCCTGAGATGGCCATGAGGTCTCTAAGGCCCTACAGCAAAGAGCATGGCTGAAGGTGGCAGACAGCATTAGTGCCAGAAACACAGTTTAGAGGACAGCTGACTGACTGTTGTTTCCCCCTCCTTCCCACTCTGACAGGTCCTTGGGCAAAAGTGCTCAGAGCCGTGGATGCCATTAGTGCTATTGAAGTACTGTGCTTGCCCTGGAATTAGACGACAGGCTCTGACACTGGTGGATTGTGGTATCCAAAGGCATTGAATCTCAATAAGGTCCAGGTAATTTCTTTGTGGTTGATTCATTTAGCAGGATAACAATTGGTAGGATGTCTCCTTCTGCTATGATGCTTCACTTCCCTGGCATCTAAACATTCTTCTTCTTCCTCCCTCACCTCCAAGTAGCACATGCACAATGGGACTCTGGATGTGACATCCATTTTGCTCAGCGGGAAGACAAAACTCCCCAATCTTCTTCAGACCTCTTACACACATTGCAGCCCTCATGCAAAGTCTAACTTCTATACTCTTACCTCAGTGCCCAAAAAACTCTTTTATTTTTTCCACTGTGATTAGAAGTTGCTGCCTCTCTCTTTAAACTGTTGAGTTGGGTATATACAGAGAAACTATTTCCACTGGTTGTGGTGCCTAGGATGTGGAGGCATCGTCTAAAAGTTAGAGCCAGACCTTTCAGGAATGAAATTAAGAAGCACTTCTACACACAAATGGTGGTGGAAGTTTGGAACTTTCTTCTGCAAATGGCAAATGATACTGGATCTCTTGTTAATTTTAAATCTGGGATTGATATACTTTTATTAACCAAAGGCTTTAAAGGATATGGAGCAAAGACATGTATATGGAGCTAGGTCACAGATCAGCCATAATCTCACCTAAATGGCAGAACAGGTTTGAGGGACTAAATGGCCTACTCCTGTTCCTATGTTCCCTGTTGGAAATGCAATGTTATTAAGCAGAATGCCCAGTTTATATGGGTGCTATCTGTGCATGAACTGCAACCAGCAGAAATGGAGGATATTGATTTTCAGGCCTGAATAATATCACTTGAAGCTCTTTTCAAATTTCATTTGAATATTAACATATTTTCCAGGTGCAATGACTCAATCCCTGCCTGTGCAATGCAAATGAAGAGAAGTCCAGATCTTTGCCCCTTTATCTTCTGTGTAATGTCCTGTGATAGAAGCACAAAAGGCATAATGCAGATGAAAATTGGTCCCAAAGCCTTACCTCTAAACTATCACCCAATTTTCTCACTTTATATCTGCTGCCCGTAAGATGGGATTCTCACAATGGGTTATAGTGCCAAAATGCTGGTGGTCTTCCAGTGTCATTCTTCATATGAGAGTTTGGATAACATTGATAGATCGTTCAACTGGAAATGGTCTGGAGGTTGGACTTGGTCAAGATCAGGCTAAGCTGTGACACATTTTATCACAGAAGTAGTTGGAATAATAATAAAAACAGAAAGTGGTGGAAATACACAGCAGGTCTGGCAGCATCTGTGGAGAGAGAAACAGAGTTAACGTTTTCAGGTCCGTGACCTTTCATCAGAACTGGCAAAGGTTAGAAATGTAATAGGCTTTGAGCATGTGAAAGGGGGTGGGGTGAAGGGTGGGGCGGGGGGGTGGGAGTGAAGAAGGACAAAAGAGAAGGTGGTAAAAGAGGGGACCTACATTCAGCTTTTATACCACAGGTCTCAAACTTTGCATCATTTGGACCTGATCATTTTACTTAGCAATCTGTTCGCTTTAAACAACGTTAAATTGTGCTATTAAATACCAATACAATGCACTGGTTTTTATGGCTGTGTAAAATGGAAGGGATACGAGACTGATAATCACTAGTTAACTGATTGCTGAGTAGAATCTTAAACAAAAAAAGTTGCTGTTTCAAGGGCAGCAACTTCTCTGCTGTCTACATGAACATGATATTATTTCAAACACTTCCCTGGGTTATACTGAGGAAATCTAACCTAAGCTCCAATTGACTTATTACAATTGGGCTCAATGTCCTTGGGCTATGGAGGGGAAAAACACAGCCAGCATTCCCACTTCTCATCATTATCCAGTAACCCCTTCTGTAGGGCTACATTATGCCCTGCGTGTAATGTTAAGGAAGCATTCTTTTGCAAACTAACTTTAGAACCTAGTCAATTCCATACACACAGGGAACATAATCCCTGGCGAGGGCAGCCTCACACTTGCCTGTGATATCAGTTGAATTAGCTTGCTTATACTCATTGCCAGGGCTCATATGTGAATAATGCCACTCAACAAGGTAACAGAGGATTGCATGAACTCCTGGAAGTCTACTCCAGCATGCACTACACCTTTCAGGAGAGTAGGGGAGAAAATTGGGTGAAAGAAAATCATTTAAAAAGAAACAGATCAGCTAAGGTGTGCCTTAGCTTGAGCAGGATGGCTTTTCCATGGGAGAAGAAAGCATTAAATGGAGATATCTGAACAACCTGTTATCTCTCCCTGAAAAGAAGTGTGAAGACCAAGATTTGATCCCCAGATTTAGCTGGAGCCACGTAAGGGCACTACGATAGGCCTTAGTGTCCTTGGGACAGGGAGGGAAACACTGAGGGATTTCTGATGACTATCCCGTGATTCCCACAGCAAAGTACATGTGCTAATGTTGAACGAGAACAGAAATGGGGTTAATTTTAATGTCGAGCAGCCCGGAACAAGCTCAATAATCTGGATTCACACTTGATGAATGGCCATTTGAAAGAGGTCCTGATAGGTAGCTGGTGCTCGAGGAACCATTCGCCATCACCTTCAGGAGGCAAATGAGGGATGATTGTTGATAAGGAAGAAAAAAAGTAAACTAAACAACAGTTATTGAGAGCAGTTATAGGGAAGTAGTGATACCTAAGTTACAGGATAAAGGTAGCTGGGTGACCATCAGGGGAGGGAAAGGGAATCGGCGTACAGTGCAGGGATCCCCTGTGCCCGTTCCCCTCAATAATAAGTATACCGTTTTGGATACGGTTGTGGGGGGGGACCTACCAGGGGAAAGCCACAGCAGCCAGGTCTCTGGCACTGAGCCTGGCTCTGTGGCTCAGAAGGGAAGGGGGGAGAATAGGAGAGCGATAGTGACAGGAGATTCAATGGTTAGAGGAAAAGACAGGAGATTCTGTGGTCGCGAACGAGACTCCCGGATGGTATGTTGCCTCCCGGGTGCCAGGGTCAGGGATGTCTCGGATCGAGTCTACAGGATTCCTAAGGGGGAGGGGGAGCAGCCAGAAGTCGTGGTACACATCAGTACCAATGACATAGCAAGGAAAGGGATGAGGGCCTAAAAAGCGAATATAGGGAGTTAGGTTGGAAGCTAAAAGGCAGGGCGAGCAGAGTAGTAATCTCAGGATTGATACCGGTGCCTCGTGCTAGTGAGGCTAGAAACAGAGAGCGAGTGCAGTTGAACACGTGGCTACAGAGCTGGTGTTGGAAGGAGGGCTTCAGATATGTGGATCATTGGGATACCTTCTGGGGAAGGTGGGACTTGTACAAGAAGGGCGGGTTGCAGCTGAACTGGAGGGGCACCAATATCCTGGGCGGGAGGTTTGCTAGAGCTCTTCGGGAGGGTTTAAACTAGTTTGGCAGGGGGATGGGAACTGGAGCTACGGATCAGTGGATGGGGTAGCTGTTGAACAGGCAGATACAGAGTGCAGAGAGTCTGTGAGGAAGGTTAGACAGTTGACAGGGCAAAGTTGCAGCCAGTATGATGGGTTGAAGTGTGTCTATTTTAACGCAAGAAGTGTCAGGAATAAGGGTGATGAACTTAGAGCATGGATCAGTACTTGGAGCTACGATGTTGTGGTCATTACGGAGACTTGGATATCACAGGGGCAGGAATGGATGTTGGATGTTCCGGGGTTTAGATGTTTCAAAAGGAATAGGGAGGGAGGTAAAAGAGGTGGGGGAGTGGCATTGCTAATCAGGGATAGTATCACAGCTGCAGAAAGGGAGGTCGTCGAGGAGGGTTTGTCTACTGAGTCAGTATGGGTGGAAGTCAGAATCAGGAAAGGAGCAGTCACTTTATTGGGAGTTTTCTATAGACCCCCCAATAGCAACAGAGACACGGAGGAACATATTGGGAGGCAGATTTTGGAAAGGTGCAGAAGTAACAGGGTTGTTGTCATGGGTGACTTCAACTTCCCTAATATTGATTGGAACCTCCTTAGTGCAAATAGTTTGTATGGAGCAGATTTTGTCAGGTGTGTCCAGGAAGGTTTCCTGACTCAATAGGCCAACTAGAGGAGAGGCTCTGTTGGATTTGTTGCTTGGCAACGAACCAGGCCAGGTGGCAGATTTCTCGGTGGGAGAGCATTTCGGTGATAGTGATCACAACTCTCTGACCTTTACTATAGTCATGGAGAGGGACAGGAGCAGACGGGATGGGCAAATATTTAATTGGGGGAGGGGGAATTACAATGCTATTAGGCAGGAACTGGGGAGCTTAAATTGGGAACAGATGTTCTCAGGGAAATGCACGACAGAAATGTGGAGGTTGTTTAGGGAGCACTTGCTGCGACTGCTGGATAGGTTTGTCCCGATGAGGCAAGGAAGGGATGGTAGGGTGAAGGAACCTTGGATGACAAGAGATGTGGAACAGCTAGTCAAGAGGAAGAAGGAAGCTTACTTAAGGTTGAGGAAGCAAGGATCAGACAGGGCTCTAGAGGGTTACAAGATAGCCAGGAAGGAACTGAAGAATGGACTTAGGAGAGCTAGAAGGGGATATGAAAAAGTCTTGGCGGGTAGAATTAAGGAAAATCCCAAGGCGTCCTACACTTATGTGAGGAACAAGAGGATGGCCAGAGTGAGGGTAGGGCCGATCAGGGATAGTGGAGAGAACTTGTGCCTGGAGTCGGAGGAGGTAGGGGAGGTCCTTAATGAATACTTTGCTTCAGTATTCACTAGTGAGAAGGACCTTGTCGTTTGTGAGGACAGCGTGAAACAGGCTGATATGCTCGAACAGGTTGATGTTAAGAAGGAGGATGTGCTGGAAATTTTGAAAGACATGAGGATAGATAAGTCCCCGGGGCCAGACGGTTATTACGGGAAGCGAGGGAAGAGATTGCCGCGCCTTTGGCGATGATCTTTGCGTCCTCACTGTCCACTGGAGTAGTACCAGATGATTGGAGGGTGGCAAATGTTATTCCCTTGTTCAATAAAGGGAATAGGGATAACCCTGGGAATTACAGACCAGTCAGTCTTACGTCGGTGGTGGGCAAATTATTGGAGAGGATTCTGAGAGACAGGATTTATGATTATTTGGAAAAGCATAGTTTGATTAGAGATAGTCAGCATGGCTTTGTGAGGGGCAGGTCATGCCTCACAAACCTTATTGAATTCTTTGAGGATGTGACAAAACACATTGATGAAGGAAGAGCAGCGGATGTGGTGTAAATGGATTTTAGCAAGGCGTTTGATAAGGCTCCCCATGGTAGGCTCATTCAGAAAGTAAGGAGGCATGGGATACAGGGAAATTTGGCTGTCTGAATACAGAATTGGCTGGCCCATAGAAGACAGAGGGTGGTAGTGGATGGAAAGTATTCAGCCTGGAGCTCGGTGACCAGTGGTGTTCCACAGGGATCTGTTCTGGGACCTCTGCTCTTTGTGATTTTTATAAATGACTTGGATGAGGAAGTGGAAGGCTCTGTTAGTAAGTTTGCCGATGACACAAAGGTTGCTGGAGTTGTGGATAGTGTGGAGGGTTGTTGTAGGTTGCAACGGGACATTGACAGGATGCAGAGCTGGGCTGAGAAGTGGCAGATGGAGTTCAACCTGGAAAAGTGTGAAGTGATTCATTTTGGAAGGTCGAATTTGAATGCAGAATACAGGTTTAAAGACAGGATTCTTGGCAGTGTGGAGGAACAGAGGGATCTTGTGGTCCACGTCCATAGATCTCTCAAAGTTGCCACTCAAGTTGATAGGGTTGTTAAGAAGGCGTATGGGGTGTTGGCTTTCATTAACAGGGGGATTGAGTTCAAGAGCCGCGAGGTTATGCTGCAGCTCTTGGAATATTGTGTTCAGTTCTGGTCGCCTCATTATAGGAAGGATGTGGAAGCTTTAGAGAGGGTGCAGAGGAGATTTACCAGGATGCTGCCTGGACTGGAGGGCATGTCTTATGAAGAAAGGTTGAGGGAGCTAGGGCTTTTCTCATTGGAGCGAAGAAGGATGAGAGGTGACTTGATAGAGGTGTACAAGATGATGAGAGGCATAGATAGAGTGGATAACCAGAGACTTTTTCCCAGGGCGGAAAGGGCTATCACCAGGGGGCATAATTATAAGGTGATTGGAGGAAGGTTTAGGGGAGATGTCAGAGGTAGGTTCTTTACACAGAGAGTGGTGGGTGCGTGGAATGCACTGCCAGCGGTGGTAGTAGAAGCAGATACATTAGGGACATTTAAGCGACTCTTGGATAGGTACATGGATGATTGTAGAATGAAGAGTATGTAGGTAGTTTGATCTTAGAGTAGGTTAAAGGGTCGGCACAACATCGTGGGCCAAAGGGCCTGTACTGTGCTGTACTGTTTTATGTTCTATGTTCTAAAACAACAGAAAGGGCTATTTGGGTTGGCTCCACTGTTACATACTCCACATGGAGAGCTGTATTTGTAGGGAGTGTATCACAGGCTGTGATTTCCCACAATAGGCTCCCCATGAGTGGAACACGCTGTTGGGAGTGTTGGATTATGGCATCAGAAAACAATAATGGCCACAGAGATTGTTGAAATACCCTTTTCCACTTCGTCACTACGGCCTCAAATCTCTTGCTACCTGGATGATATCATGAAAATGCTAATGATGCCAGTAAGTGGACTGTGATAAACTTCAGGAGAGGATGTATTTTGACTTGCGGAAAGCCTTTGATAAAGTTCCCTGTGAAAGGCTACAATTAAAGCAGGTAAGCAAAAAGGTACAGGTAAAAGCTTGAAATTGGATAAGAAGCTGGCTGAAGGAGAGGAAGTAGGGGTGTTTGTTAGTAGAATCATGCCAGTGTCTGAAGGGATGGGACTATTGGGTAGATTGCCTCAGAGATTGGCAGTGTTCTAAATGACAATAACAACAACTTGCATTCATAGGGCTGAATTCAGTGAGCCCATCGTGGGTCCCAGTGGTGGACCTGGAAATGTGCGCCATTTCTGCTAGTCATGTGGGCGGCCAGCCCACTGTGATCACATGGCGGGCAGCCACTTTACATAATGGAAGTGCTGGGCCCAGCCAATCATGTGGCAGGGGTGGGATGCAAGACACCGAATATAGTGTCAGATGACTCTGGAGAAGGTGCAAACGCCATATTTAAAACCCTGCCAGCCCTGCTTGCACATCTACCTTGGACTGATTTACTGCTTGCTGTTCGCTGCTGAGAAAAGTGTTGGAGTGATTCCTGGACCCCCCACACCCCCCAGACACAGATCCCGCACATTGGCAGAGGCAAGTCACTGGGTGGCCCCACTGTTTAGTGATGCCTCCCTCAAGATTCTTCTCCAAGCTACAAGGGAATGGCGGGAAGTTCTCCTCCCCAGCAATGGCAAGATGAGATCCTCGCATCTGACCAAGCAAGCACGGATGAAGATAGCTGAGGAGGTCAGCAGCCATGGGGTTACTCCCCAGACATGGACACAGTGCCATAAGAGGGTCAACGACCTTTATTCTGCTAAGGTGACTGCTCCATACCTCTCTCCTTTTTAGGGATTGCAAGTGACTACGCAGGAAGAAGTGGGACATGGGGAGGGAGGCACTACAACGGCGCTGGCAAAGTGGGTTAAGCATCATCTCATCCTGACAGATGCATGGCTGCATCTCGGCCACAGGCCACCTTCTTTCACAGCTCATCCCCATTAACACCTCAGTAGGGAACGGGGATTGCCAATAACAGAACTGTCATGTTCATCTCTCTGTGAAGTATGACTATCTCCCTCTTTCCACTAGCAAGACAGAAAGGCCCATAACAGCAGGGAGACATCCTGGACTGGTGGAGGCATCCCCGATCTTTGCCCTCTTGCCACAGCTGAGGATGAGGCATTAGAATTAATGAGACCCAGGGTGGCTGCTCCATAACTGATGGAGAGACTAGAGTCTCCAGGCAAGAGAGTGAGGATTGTCTTCCTTTGGCTCACAGTTCACTTCTGGAGACCCACATTATGCATGGTTGGCATGACGAAATCTGCACAGCCTAACCCACATACGTTTATGTTCTCTCATGTAGGTCAATGTCCGCAGCATACTCCAGCAGAAGGGGGACAGCCGTCATCCTCTGAGGAAGAACCACAGTCAGAGGAAGCACTGTCCCATGACACTCCTGCACCTTCCGCCAGTGCAGATTCTTTCACCTTGGTGGGTTTACGCTCGGCATTTGAATCAGGGTCATAAGCTGGTGAGAGCACCGCACACGTGCCCGAGCAGCTGGCTGAGGCTGAGGCAGCTGAGGCCTCTGACAGTTGGAGGACTGTGGGTGGCCAGGTCCATGCTGAGCCCCAGGCTCATGATGAGCCTCTGGTATCACCAGCACAGGGTATGCTGGAGTTGCAGAGAGTGGTAAGGCAACCTCTAGCGGAGATGACTGAGGCAATGGCAGTCATGAGCGGACGATGGAGGAATCCATGCATGCCATGATTACTGCCATGTCTCAGGCATGTGAGCTCATGGGTTCCTCCATCAAGTGGTGATGACCTTCATGGAGAGCCAGATGCCACAGATGTGCACAGACCTGCACACCATCACCTTGGCCATGAGCTCAACGCAGCGGTCGCAAGGCAAGAGAAGGACGAGGGGCCTGGAGTTTTATCCAGTTCCTCGTCTTTTCTGGTCAGCAGGGAGGTTCAAGTGAGCCTTGAAAGGGAGGAGGAGAGGCTGACCTCCACAGCTGGAGGGTCCCCTCAGGGTGTGGACAACAGCTCCTCAGCTCCTCTGCCAATGAGCCCAGCTCCAGTAGCCGTATTGCCTGAGGAGAGTCCTGCACCAGTGCAAGACGCCCTCGGGCAGCCGGGGCCCTCCAGGCCTCAGGCAGCAAGAGGATAACCATCGAAGTCATCACAGGACAAGGGGCAGCCTGATCAGCTTGCCTCCAGCCCAGTTGCTAATGCAGGAGTCACACCTCGTAGAAGCAATTGCAAATGTAAACTAAAAACAACCCAGAGACACTTGAAGTTTCCCGGGTGTTTGAAATTTGACAGCTGCTTCATTATATAAAGTTCTTTTGTTTTTGCAATTAACCTTCATTATGTAAAAGTGAATATTCTGTCATGCCTTAATTGTGAGCTGCTGACTTCACCCTTCCACCTTAGCAGAATGCCAATGCAGGCACAGCCCTCATTTGACTAGGCTGTTCCATGTGCCATAGCGTGTGGTTCAGTTGGGTACTAGGCACAGAACATAAATAGAAAAGATGCGACAGACTGCATGCATTGAGGTGACTCTTTATTGTTTTTACCGAGAGGCCATCATGTTGGCTGGAAGTGAGTAAGTATGAGATGGTCTCTTTCCTCCTTGGCCCGCCACTCAATCTGCCTGACCTCCAGTGCAAGGGCTTCAGTGCTGCTTGCTCATCTCCCTCCTCCATATTTTCCTTGGTGGTGGAGGAGTGTAGTTCATTCATGTCCTCGTCATGCAAGGCCTCCCATCTCTGCAGTGCCAGGTGGCCCTCAGTGCCTACCCTTGCTGATAGCATATCCTCTCATCCAGCAGTATGGGCACCCAACCCTTTCTCCCAACAATTTGGACACCTGAAACAGCCACTCAAAACCAAGCACCCTCCCCCCTTGCACAGCACTCGAGGCCCTACTCAGCTGGCACTCCCACCCGAGACCCTGCTCAGCTGGCACTCTCACCTGAAACCAAGCCCCACCTTGCAGACTACCTAACACCACAACACCACCTGCAGTCCATGACCCACCCTTGCAGAGCGCACAACACTGTAGGCTGACATTGGCTTCTGCTCCCCCTTCTTCCTCCATGCAGTGCTGGTCATGGCTGCCTACCCATTGTGGCACTGAGGCCTTGCCTTGGTGCTGCCAGCTTTCAATGGCTGGAGAATCTGAAGTCACATGATGGCCGCCCGTCATCCACTTAATTCCAATGAATTGAATCACGATGAATTAGATACAAATGTATCAAAACTGAGTGTTCAGCAATTTAAATTGCCTTCGGTCATGTTGGGGCGGTGTGGCGGTCTTGGTGTTTTCCCACCACTGACCAAATCTAGCACCAACGTCACAACATCGGATTTGTGGACGGATGGTTTTCTCTCCTGCCTCCCCCCCCTTCACCCCATGCCATCATTCCTGCTCCAAAAGGCAGCACTAAATTCAGCCCATATAGTGCCTTTAAATGGGAAAAATGTTCCAAGGTACTTAGCAAAAGCATGATAAGAAAAATATGATTGCTGTGCCAAGGAAGGAGTTATTACAAGAGGTGACCAAAGATTTGGTTAAAGAGGTCGGTTTTAAGGAGAACCTTAAAGGAGGCAAGGGATGTGGAGAGGAGAGGGGTTTAGGGAGGGAATTTCAGAGTGTGGTGTCTGGGTGGCTGAAGGCGAGGCCATTAGTCCTGGGGCAAAAGGAGTGGGTGTAAAAAAACCGTATTCAGAGGAATGGAAAGTTTGAGGGTAGTTGTATGGCTAGACGACATTAGAGAAATTGAGAGGAGCGACGCCATGAAGCATATAAAGACGAGAATGAAGATTTTCCACTTGAGCCGTTGAGGGACTGGAAGCTATTGTAGGTTAGCAACCCTTCTGATTACTCTCTATCCAATTCCGGTGAAGCCGAAAATCAGGCCAGGCTTAGATTTCCCTCGTCCCTGAGGCCGAGGGGTTTTCTAATGGCTCCTAGTGATGGGTGAAGCCTCTGCCTGCTCCAGACAATGCTATCAGCAAATAAGGAGGAAAAGTCAGGGGCTTGGATTTCCAATAGCATTTATATGTCCCAGCATCTCAGTAGCTAAGTGGACCACTGGCGGCCAGTAAACCGGGTGACACCTGGAATAGCGGACTGTCAAATGGCAGAATTTGAGGGTAAAGTCTGTTTCGTGTTCTGACTCCCTGAGGAGGAGTTTGCAGACATTTTGGTCTCCTTACAAAGTAGGAGTTTCTTTGGTTGTGCAGTTTTGGCCTAAGTTGGCAGATGCCAGCCCAGATGTGCCTCTAGTGACATCAATGCTAACATTGGCTTAGTGAGAGAGAGGAACTGAAAGAAATCAGTATTAATAGAGAAATGGTGTTGGGGAAATTGATGGGATTGAAGGCCGATAAATCCCCAGGGCCTGATGGTATGCATCCCAGAGTACTTAAGGAAGTGGCCCTAGAAATAGTTGAGGCATTGGTGGTCATCTTCCAAGATTCTATAGACTCTGGAACAGTTCCTATAGATTGGAGGGTAGCTAATGTAACCCCACTATTTAAAAAGGGAGGTAGAGAGAAAGCAGGGAATTATAGACCAGAGTCAGCCTGACGTCAGTTGTGGGGAAAATTCTAGAGTCCATTATCAAAGATTTTATAGCAGAGCACTTCGAGAACAGTGGTAGAATCGGGCAGAATCAGCATGGATTTACAAAAGGGAAATCATGCTTGACAAATCTACTAGAATTCTTCGAGGATGTAACTAGTAGAGTTGATGAGGGGGAGCCAGTGGATGTGGTTTATTTGGACTTTCAGAAGGCTTTCGACACAGTCCGACATAAGAGATTAGCGTGCAAAATTAAAGCGCATGGGATTGGGGGTAGTGTATTGCGATGGATAGAAAATTGGTTGGCAGAGATGAAACAAAGAGTAGGGATAAATGGGTCTTTTTCCAAATGGCAGGCAATGACTAGTGGGGTACCGCAGGGATCCGTGCTCGGACCCCAGCTATTCACAATATATATTAATGATTTAGATGAGGGAACTAAATGTAATATCTCCAAATTTGCAGATGATCCAAAACTGGGTGGGAGGGTGAGTTGTGAGGAGGATGCAGAGAGGCTTCAGGGTGATTTGGACAAGTTGAGTGAGTGGGCTAATGCATGGCAGATGCAGTATAATGTGGATAAATGTGAGGTTATCCACTTTGGTAGCTAAAACAGGAAGGCAGATTATTATCTGAACGGCTATAAACTGAGAGAGGGGAATATGCAGCGAGATCTGGGTGTTCTCATACACCAGTCGCTGAAGGTAAGCATGCAGGTGCAACAGGCGGTAAAAAAGGCAAATGGTATGTTGGCTTTCATAGCGATAGGATTCGAGTACAGAAGCAGAGATGTCTTGCTGCAATTATACAGGGCCTTGGTGAGGCCACACCTGGAATATTGTGTGCAGTTTTGGTCTCCTTATGTGAGGATGGATGTTCTTGCTAGAGAGGGAGTGCAGCGAAGGTTTACCAGACTGATTCCTGGGATGGCGCATGAGGAGAAATTGAGTTGATTAGGATTATATTCGCTGGAATTCAGAAGAGTAAGGGGGGATCTCATAGAAACCTGTAAAATTCTAACAGGATTTGACAGGGTAGGTGCAGGAAGGATGTTCCTGATGGTAGAGGAGTCCAGAACCAGGGGTCATAGTCAAAGGTATACTGGGTAAAACTTTCAGGACTGAGATGAGGAGAAATTTCTTCACCCAGACAGTGGTGAGCCTGTGGAATTCACTACCACAGAAAGCAGTTGAGGCCAAAACATTGTATGTTTTCAAGAAGGAGTTAGATATAGCTCTTGGGTCTAAAGGGATCAAAGGGTATGGGGAGAAAGCGGGAACAGCTTACCGAGTTGGATGATCAGCCATGATCATAATGAATGGGGGAGCAGGCTCAAAGGGCCGAATGGCCTACTCCTGCTCCTATTTTCTGTGTTTCTATGAATAACTGAATAAGGAGACTTTTCGCCATCTGGGGTAAAAAGCTTTAGGAATGCACCAACTGCAGAAGTCTTTGTGATTCAGGAAGAGAGAGCAGAGCCAAGCAAAACACAGTTGAACATAAGAACAAATAGCAAATCTGGGCAGGGTTTCAATTTCTCTCACCAGCAATTCTGTAAAATATAATTCATTTTGAAGCATTATGCAGCTCTGTACTTCCTGTACTGCCTCTCCTAAATAGTGTTACAGTGTTTATGGTGCGCTCACATTTGCTTTTTTCTAATTGTGCAGCGATGGGACGGGGAGGAGGAAATCACTTCTACAGAGGCACTTAGATCAGAAATAATAAACAAGTGTACAGTTGTTCAGACTCAGCAAGTTATAATTACTTGTAGTTGTGATTATTTATGGTTCAGAAGTATATTAAGCGATGAAAGAATTTATTTTTCCATTTCATCAGAAAAGAAATACCACATGAATGGTCATATATAGTCATCAGTTTGCTAATGTTAGTTAAAAAAATCAGCATGAGTTTTAAAGTGGATTCCCCATTTATATCAAATTTAACATCAGTCAGTAAATAAAAATACTTCAGTCTATTAATCCAGACCAGTAGATTCATGTTATTTTGAATTAAGGGTACATTTTAATGTCCATTTTCCAGTTTTTTAAAAACTCCCTGATGGTATTGTGTAAAATGTGCTGTTTGGAACTTGTTTCCAGAATCAAGAGGCACTGTTCTATGTATGCCCAACATCATTGAGTAAATGCCAGAAAGATCAAGGAGGCCCCATATTCAATTCCTTATTAATCCTGAGTTAGCTGATCCCAAGTTTGATTATTGTATGAGTATCTCTGATCTAGGGAAAGAAGAAAGATCAGCCAATGTTCCTGATCCTGAGAGCATGCGGTGCCAATTTGCATGTCACACTGGGGGAGCAGTACTGAGGCAGGAACACTATTGCTGGTGTTCAGTGGCAAGCCTGAGTTAACAGCAGGTTAATGCTGCCGCCTCCACACACTGACATAAAACAATGGGCTGGATTTTGTGCTGCGGCTTGGGTTCCAGGCGCTGGGCCAAAAAGGCAGGGGGAGCCCCGCCTTGGCTATTGCGCGCACCCCCCCCACCCCCATCCCTGGAATGTTCCTCTGGTCTTTTAACTTCTATGTTTCATGAGTCGGGATCCCCATCCCTTTAAAGACGGGGATACAGTCTCCAAGAGCTGCCGCCCAATCAGAGGGCCGGCAGCTCAGCAGTATCGGCAGCACCACCAAGAGTGGTGGCCACTGCCGGTACTGCAGGGGCCTCGGACCCAGGCCCAGCTCTGGAACCCCAGACACAAGGTGAATGAGGCAGGGTTGTTGGGGCCAGTCCGGAAGGCCCCAGCGAGGGGCCACTGCCGGGTGGTCGTGCAGTCTGGGAGAGGGGGTCCTGGGGGTTAAAGTGGTTCCTGGTGGGGGTCCTCCATGGGCCACAAATTGCCCAGGAAGAAAGGACCCAGCCTCTCAAGCCCGCAGGGAGGGCACGTCGTTTTACAAGGCCCCCAAAGTGGCGGAAGCCCAGCGGTGGTGTGGAGAGGCCCTTAATTGGTCATTAATAGGCCCCTTAAGGGTCTCAATTGGCCTCTGGGTGGGTCCAGGAAGATTGCTTGACAATGGGGGGGCGATGGGTCCTCCACGCCCCCCCCCCACCACCCGTTGCAACACTGTGCCCCCCCCGCCTCCGACCCTGTCTCAGGGGACTACATAAAATCCCAGCCAAATGATCAGATTCTCTCGAACCTGCATTGGGGATATTGGCTTAACTGGGAGTAACAAATGCAGTAAACCGGGCATGGAAGGGCACACACTCAGGATAGACACTGCCCAATTTTCTGTCCATTAGTTTGTGTCTTTATCATATTCCACAACAAGTAGGGCCTACCCATGCCAGAGTGTGTACTGGACTTGATGCAGCTACCTCCAAATGTCTCAGCGGCAGTGTCAGCGAAGCCTGTGGCTCTCCAGGGAGGCCATCACCAACTTATGTGCCAGGCTGCAGGACAAGTTGTGACTTCTGGGCTTCGGTGAACACCCAATACCTGTAGCCCTGAAGATCACTATAGCACTCAACTTCTATGCCTCTGGCTCTTTCCAAGGATGCACCAGGGACACAGTGGCGCAGTGTTTAGCACCACAGCCTCACAGCTCCAGCGACCCGGGTTCAATTCTGGGTACTGCCTATGTGGAGTTTACAATTTCTCCCTGTGTCTGCGTGGGTTTCCTCCGGGTGCTCCGGTTTCCTCCCACATGCCAAAGACTTGCAGGTTGATAGGTAAATTGGCCATTATAAAATTGCCCCTAGTATAGGTAGGTGGTAGGGAAATATAGGGACAGGTGGGGATGTGGTAGGAATATGGAATTAGTGTAGGATTAGTATAAATGGGTGGTTGATGGTTGGCACAGACTCAGTGGGCCGAAGGGCCTGTTTCAGTGCTGTATCTCTAAATAAAAATAAATAAACATGTGGGGTCTCCCAGGAAGCAGTCCACTGCTGCATCAAGGAGGTGACCAATGCTCTGTTCAAGAGGCCCAGTGACTATGTGCATTACTGGACTGACCCTGACAGCTAGGCCGAGAAGTCAATCGGTTACAGCGCTATTGTCCAACTCCCCCAAGTGTAAATTGTCATTGATAGCACGCATGTGGGTATGAAGCTCCCCATGGACCAGCCAGCCCCCTTCATCAACGGGAAGGGCTTCCATTCCATCACTGTTCAACTGGTTTGCGACCACTGAAAGCGTTTCCTGCAGGTGTGTGCCCACTTCCTGGGAAGCAGCCACAATGCCGACATACTTCGAAAGTCCCAGGTGCCACAACTTTTCAGGCACCCTGCTCGCCTTCAGGGATGGATTCTCAGGGACAAGGGCTACCCATTGAAGACATGACTACTCACACCTGTGAGGAATCCTTACACTGCAGCAAAGGAGAGGTACAATACCTGCCACAAGTTCACCCGAGTGACCATTGAGCAGGCCATTGGGCTACTGAAGATGAGATTCTAGTGTCTGGATTGATCCTGAGGAGCCCTGCAGTAAGCCCCAGCGAGGGTCTCGCATATTGTGGTGGTCTGCTGTACTCAGCACAATCTAGCACAGCAGAGGGGGGAGGTCTTGTATGAAGAGGATATGATTGATCACCAGTCCTCATCTGATGAGGAGGATGTGGAGGAGGCTACTGAGCAGGCACCACTGGATATTGATTCCCTTGCACTGGAGACGGGGCCATTGAGAGATGCACAAGGGAGGCAAGAGACAATCTCATACAGATCAGCTTACTGCCACCAATCACCATTGGGCAATCTATGGCCCATGGAGGACCTCTGCCAGCAAAAACTGCACCTCTCTGGACCTCCCTCCCCCTGCACTTCACGACCACCCTCCCATGCCTCCTCACTGGGGCCTTCCGGACTGGCCTAGGCGACCCCGCCTCACTTACATATCTATCTGGGGGTCTGGGGTTCAATTGCTGGGCCTGAGTCCAAAGCCTCTGCAGTACTGGCAGTGGCCACTGCTCCCAGTGGTACTGTCGATACCACTGAACTGCCAGTCCTGTGATTGGCTGGCAGCTCTTGGAAGTGCGATCCCCGTCTTTGAAGGTACGGGGATCCCTATGCCTGGGACATAGGTTCCGGAACAATGCAGGATCATGCCGGAGGGGGGCTTGAAAAGGCTGAGGAGGGGCTCCCCCTGCCTTTTCGGTTCAGTGCCAGGTTTTCCGCAGGTACCATAAAATTCAGCCCATGATGTGGATCTCCAGAAATGTGATGGAGGACACAGGAACACAATGTCTTGCCACGCTCTGGTGCGGACACTCCAGTCTCACCATCCATGATTGGAAACTGCCCTGGGCCCCTGCTAGCTCCAGAGCCTCAATTTCAATTGACATCAGAGGACGCACATCAGGGATCCCTCTGCCAGTCCTCGAGGTCTCCCTGGTGTTATGAGCCCCTTTCTTCTGCAAGTGGAAAGAGGGACATAGTTGGACTTTGCAGGAAGAGAAACAGATAGATATGCTAGTGACAGCTCCTCGTCCTTGATGGGGTTTCTAACATGGTTTCTGCCGACGTCTGCTCTCAGGGCATATAATGCCATGCATCTGCCAGGATTGGTGACCCCTAAGCTCCTTGCCACTGCCTTTGTGTTCACTCCCTCCCCATGTTGTGCTCCCTCCCGCATAGCCACTTGCAAGTCCCAAGGACTCACCTTGGCGGAACAAAGAAGGTCATAGACCCTCTTCTGACACTGGACGCAGTTCTGTGGGGTGACCCCACGTCTGCTGACCTCCTCTGTGATCTCCAACTGGGCTTGCTTGGTCAGGTGGGAAGATCTTTTTTTTGCCATCCTTTGCAAAGAGAATCGCCCGTTTTCCCTTGCAGCTTGAAGGAAAATCTCCAGGGAGGCAATGCTCAACTGTGGGGCCATTCGTGTCTTGCCTAGGACGTGGTCCCAGTTCACCTCCGCTCCGTCCAGATAGTCAGCAGCAGTGGTGGTGCAGAGGAGTCCAGGAGCACAGCAGGATCACTGCCTCACTGAAAGGCAGCAATACCAGCAGGGCTGGCAGCACTTTAAAAATGGTGCCATCACCTGCGCTGGAGTCATCTGACATGTCAATCAGCGCCCCAGAGCCCACCCCCGTCCTGCAATGGGACGGGCCCCGCGTTACCACATTTGGCCGGCCTCTCAGGTGCCATGAGGTGACAGCACCTGCTTCCGGGGCTTCCGCTGAGACCTGCGATG
This sequence comes from Heterodontus francisci, assembly GCF_036365525.1. Taxonomy (NCBI): domain Eukaryota; kingdom Metazoa; phylum Chordata; class Chondrichthyes; order Heterodontiformes; family Heterodontidae; genus Heterodontus; species Heterodontus francisci. The sequence continues at coordinate 30,042,143 of NC_090376.1, read as the reverse complement.
GGCTGATAAAATTCAGCCCATAGAGTGCAATGCGCTCTTGATACATTTGTGGCTGGGAACTCAACAGCTGATTTTCTATGCCAACTGTGCTCAGCATGCTTACACCTATATTACTGGTGCAAGGGAGTGGAACATCTACCCCTTTATTGCCATGTAAGCATGCTACAAATACGATTATTCTGCTTTGCATTACAGTAGGCTACAGGTCACAGACAACATTCCAACAGAATTGATCAAGGAAAGGATTAAGGCCCTCAAGGTTAAAAAATGATTTTCAAGGTTTTATACTCCAGAAAACAGTGGTTATTTCAGTCAATTTCACATTTCTTCACAACAATTTACGCATTAGTATAATAGCATTTAACTTTATTAATCCAAAGCCATCATTATTCAATGATTTTTGTTCATACCAATAATTAGGTCTGCAGCCATTCTGTTGATTCATTGTATATGAGCTGTTTATTAACTTGTACACTGTTGACATGGCTACACTTATTGCTTAATCAATCACCAACTGATGATACATCTCCAGGCTTGTCAATCATTGCAAGCATAAACTCATTCACATATATCACGTGGGGAAATTATTTTCCTCAGACCCTGACATTGCTTAAGCAAACCTGTATAAAAAGAGAGAGAGCCATCCCACCCTTGTCCCTCGCCTCCTTTCCACCAGTCAGTCGAGTCAGTGCAGGCAGTTACAGTTGCCATTGCAGAATGGTGGCTTAATTGGACAGTGTAGCAGCCACCTAAGGATCAAAAATGAGGTCCGAGAAGCTCTTGCACACTTCCGACAAGAAGAGGCATCTTTTACCCACGTCTGAAGCAGGTGATAGTGCATTTGCATATACAAATAAGGGGCCTAATGCCTGCTTCTGGTTTCTGCTGCAATTTTGATTTGCCCTGAGGAAACGAGTGCCAGTACTGGTGAAAACCAACTCGAAACTTCACGTAAATAAAAAAAGGTTAAGTACATACCATAATCACTGCCATTCCTGGACTCGAGATCTCCAACCTCCCACTTTACTCCGCCATTCAGGTCTCCCCTGATCGCTCCTCAATTTTCCCCCGGACCCAGCACTGACTTCCCACCCCCTACAGCGTAGAGGCCTGCTTTAGGTCGGGAAAAAGAACCTGACCCGAACCACAGCAGGCCCGAGCCTGACCCGGCCCAAGTCCCTCCAATTTTGCCAAACTGAACCTGCCACTACTCGGCCCGACCCGACCCAGCCATCCGTTTACCTTCCTGACACCGAACCTGCAAGAAGCTGCAGCACATGCACGAGACATCATAGTGACATCACTCGAACACTGCGCAGGCTCAGTTTCGTTCCGGACTCACAGCTCAGTTAAGATTTTTATTTTTAATACTTACCAGCAGAGCACACCGTGTGTGTCCGGCCCGACTCGACCCGACCTGGACTCGGCCCGACCTGACACAAGCCCGGAAACCAGTCCCAGAAGATGGGTCCAACCCGACCCGAACCCAACACATGTCGTCGGGTCCCGTCGGGTTTGGGTCGGTTAGCAAGCCTCTACTACAGCGCTCCCAACCCTCCCCAGCATTACTCCAGGGACCTGCAATCTACCTACCTGATTCCCCCACTGAACCCAGAGCATCAACTATGAGACCTACCGTTCCTCCTCCAGCCTCCTGTGATCCAACCCAATCACTTACCTGGAAATTAGAGCACTAACCTGTGCAGGCTCCTACTACAATATCATCTACATTATGATGAGGTCCGTAGCCCAAAATCCAGGCTTTATTTGAGTGTGGGCTATAAACACTGTGCAGCTGATTATCCTCCAACATGTCCCATGGTTCTACTCCCTAGCAGCCTGCATGCGTATGAAGGAAATAGTTAATTAGTACCCGTCCACTAAAGTTGCAGTGAATGCTACTGCATACATCAGGAATCCAGCTACTGAGCCCAAATCAAACATCAATGCCTCTACAAGTTCATAACATACTTATTGTTGATGAAGACCATTTGACCCAATTAATACGTCCATCCAGAACTCCCCCCATGGCTGCATTTAATTTTTTCTTAAATGATTCCATGGTTTTCATCACTAACCTAACTCTCTAACTCAAAATTCTGTGTGGAAGACCTCTGCAAATTTTAACACACTCCCAGGAATTCCAGTGCAAATACTGACATATTTCCAGAGTACCAACATCCTAACTTCAGAAGGATGGTGTCACATCCCCAAAGGAGGCCCGTGGTATCACTGGAGAAAACTTATTTTATCAGTATATAGCAACAGGCTGGGTTTGCCTTTGCTATACCACCTGAAATGGTATTGTTTCATAATGGAAAGTCACATGATGGTGGGAAGGTCGGGCCTGGGTAATTGCCTGACTTTTCTTCTCATAGTTGCTGCAAGTTTTAACATTAGGGACAACCAGAAGCAATTCCACTCACGAGAATGTTGGAGGAAGTGGGCGAGTAGCGGGCTACTCTCCCTCTCTTAAGACCCCTTTTAGAGGTTGTTTGATTCATAGACACCCTTGTCAAACATTAATAAAGACAATCTTCAGGACTCCTATCCTTTTAACTATGCCTCTTCCTCCTTTTGCTGCCGCACTGCCGACTATTTCCCCACCTGTAGTGATGGGCGCCTGGTAGGATTGGGGCAGCAGAAGGGAGTCCCACTCTGACCATCCTCTGATGGGAATTATTCCCAGAGCAAAATCGAGCCTAATGTGTTAGTAAGAAGTGCAGGGAAATTCAGAAATCTGATGACTGTGTAGGCTTGGGGACATCACTTTGACAAGTTAGCACTAGTACATGATTGACCTGATGCAACCTGTGCTCGAAAGTGCATGTATGTAGACATCAGCATCAGACAGAATTGGGCTCAGCTGTTATGGTTGAATAGCCTTCTGACATAATTGGCCAAGAAATTGCTTGGAGCTCTTCCTGCTCCCGCTGGTGGTACTTCACTGGAAGTGTGGTGGAAATCCTGTCAATGCATGTAATTTGGAGTGTGCACAGCTCAGAACAATTTCCTGGTCATTGTTTAGAAGAATTAGATGAGATATTGGAGGCCTGCAGGAGCATGTAGAACTATTCCCAAGATGAGTCAGTGCTTTCAGGAGAAAAAGAGATAAAATTGGGGAGTATCATTGTGCATGAGAGGAGTGCCAGACTCAGGAATAAAATAACATTACTCAGCTTCCATATAAAGCAATTTAGGGGGACATTTTATGCCTTTTCTTCTACTATTAGTAGTGGTAATAGTAGTAGAAGTAGTAGTAATACTACTACTACAACCAGTACTACAACTACAACAGTTTATATAGTGTCTTTAATGTGGAAAAAATGTCCCAATATGCTCCACAGAGCTTTTATTTTAACTTTTGCTAGCCTACAGCCCATCTACTGCTGTCATCTGCTGAGCTTTTGACTGTACCTCAATGGACTTCTGACTTCTCAGCTTTTATGCACTGCTGTGTGCCTATATTCCTGGGAGCCCCAAGTGCTTTACAGGCAGTAAGTTTTTGTTTGAAACGCAATCACTGTTATGCAGGTGAATGCAGCAGCCAGTTTGAGCACTGCAAGGTCACACCAACAGCAAAGACATATATGTCCAGTTAATCTATTTTTTCGCAGTGGTCGTTGAGGGTTGAATGTCAGACAGGACACCAGGAGAACTCCCCTACTTTTCTTCAAATAGTACCATAGATTTTTTACATCCACCTGACCAGGTTGACAGGGCCTTGCTTTAATGTCAGATCCAAAAACAGCCAATCTCAGACAGTGCAGCATTCCATTGATACTACACTGAGGTATCAACCTAAGTAATGTGCTCAAATTCCTGGAGTGGAGTTCAAGCTCACAACCTTCTGAGGAGAGAGTGGGCCTGTGAGATTTAGCAAGGGTGGCCTGAAGAAAAGGGCCAAGATGGGCGAAGGCTGCACCAGCAATGGTGCAGTGGAGAGAGAGAGAAAGCATCAGAGGCCAGAGTTGGAAGACCAAAACTCATGGGCTGGCACCATAAGGTAGGAGGAGGTTGCAGAGGTAGGATGAGATGAGATCATGAACAGATTTGTAAATGAGGATAATAATTTTGAATTTGTGTTTTACTTTGAATCATGTACTTAATTTGCATTGTGCAATGAAAAAAATTCTTTGGGGTCAATTTTAATCTGAAGCAGGTTTTGGCATGGGCACTTCCTTGCTAAACTGCTATTATTTAGGTTCTGTAATGGTATGTAGTGCGGTGAGGTTGCTGATCACTTCTTTATATTGTGGAATAGATGTAGAACGATGGTGCCTACAATGAGGTGACTGTATGTGTGGGAGTGTGTGCATTTTCTGGCTCCTATGTGAGGAGGAGATCCATTCAGCCCAGTGATATGAAAACTGTATTATTAACTTGAACAGACAGGTTGAACTGGGAAAGCAGACAGACAGCAAAAACAACTGGCTCTGCTTTGGCTCCAGAAATAGAAACAAAGTAGGGGATGGGGCAGAAAGTGGGGTGCAGAAAATGACAGATTTATTTCAGTCTACCTTTAAACCACATTTTCATTAGGATTTATACAGATCTGTGCCTTTAGAACTTAATTACCTTTTCTCGGCCTAAGATTTTCCTGCGATCTTTCAAGATGCATGCAAGTTGTCAAGGATGACTTCAATCCATGATTTATATTTTGTTCTGTGGGCCTGTCTCTAATTGCCAATTGATGCCTTCCCTGCTAACATGGCTAGAATTATGGGGGCTCCAATGCTTTGTACCACTTAAAATCACAACTTAAACTAGTTTTTCCATGCCTAAATTTTGCACCTTAGTATAGGCTGAATAGACAATGAGATGTGTTTTTCAGCTTTGAGATACCTTGTTCACTTACAAAATAAATGTAATCGTCAATTTTCTGTGTTGGCAGCACAGACTCGTAGTCGCAGCTCTTATATTGTAAAATTATCCAACAAAAGTTTTAGGAGCTGAAAATCTGCAGGGGTGGGGAGAGGTGGGTGGTATTTCCTGGCATAATTGCCAAAGTGCAGCCATCCAAGGCTGAACAGGTTGGGGCTCTTCTCTCTAGAAAAGCGAAGGTTGATGAGTGTCCTAATCGAGGTCTTTAAAATTATGAGGGTAGTTGATAGGGTAGAGGAGGAGGAAATGTTTCCACTTGTGGGAGAGTCCACAAAACTGAGGGTCATACCATAAATAAAAGATAGTTACTAACAAATCCAATAAAAGATTTAGGAGAAACCTCTTTACCCAGAGTGGTGAGAATGTGGAACTTGCTACCACATGAGTAGTTGGGGTGAATAGCATAGATGCATTTAAGCAGAAGCTGGACAAGTACATGGGGGAGAAAGGAATATGAGGATATGCTGACAGTATTAGATGAATTAATGAGGGAGAAGGCTCATGTGGAGCATTAACACCAGCATAGACCAGATTGCCTGAATTGTCTGATTCTGTGCTGTAGATTCTATGTAAGATGCTGACCCCATCAAAACATACAGTGTCGGGGAGAGTTTCTTAATTATCATGTGAATGGCAGGCATGCGTGTAATTGGAGTGCACTGGGTTGCTGCCAATCTTAACATGGCAGAAAATCCAACAAAAGCAGATCTACCCGGGGGTAGATGGAGGGATGCCAAATTCACCAAGGATAAAATGCTGACTCCCCAGCTACTTTTGTAAATGGGCTGAATGTAAGAAAACAAATACTTCCTCTTCTGGGGTCTCAGCCACAATCCAGACTTTGACACCTGATGAGCTTCACGGCCAGAAACTGACAGCCTGGTCACACCTGGTCTTGGCAGGCATGGTGATATGCCAGGTCTCTGTGAAACCAAGACTCCTGGCCTGCAACCCCACTGCACTGCTGGCCTTTCACAGGGTAGGTGGAGGGTTAACCTCTTTCAAGATCCTGCTGAATTCCTGAAGTAAGGTCAGGACTTGGCATATCTATTCCCTTCTGCTGCACTCCTGCCTGTTATTTTTGAAGAAGTGTCTCACTGGATTCCCTTAAAGGTCCAGTGGTTTAGTGTACTACAGTGAGGCACACAGATCAGGAAGAAAATGGATCCAGTTCCTGTTCTGTGCTGCCATTCTCAGCCAAAGCAGCAGTGGAGGGGAGCCGGAACTGACACAAACTGCCTCAGGACTAAATAGCTGGCTTTGGTGTTCCGAAGCTAGAGAGGGTTAAAATATCCACAGGGTCCCTGCTCTTGACTGAAGGTAGTACATGTATGTAGCTGGAAGGTGAACGTAGCTGTGGTACTACCCCAGGTCTGGCTGGGGTCAGGGTTTTCACGTCCCGACCTCAGGACTGGAAGCGGGTGCGGCTTCCATTGGGACAATGAGTGGCCAGCTGTATACTATCAAGTGGTGGCTGATCAAGTAAAAGTTAGGAGACGCGGGCGGCCGTTCATTGAGAGGATTGAGGCAGGAGAAGAGGTGCAAAGGTGGCGTCAGGTAACACTGTGGCAGGAGCTGGCACCATATTTAAAGGGCTGTGAGCCCTGCATTCACTGCTGCCTGGTTTGAAAGGGCCTCTGCCTGACTGCTGCCAAGGAGCCTCTACCTGCCTGGTTGCCTTCTGCCAAGCAGCCTCTGCCAGACTGCTGCCAAGGAGCCTCTGCCTGTGTGATTGCCTGCTGCCAAGCAACCTCTGCCTGACTGCTGCCAAGGAGCCTCTGCCTGACTGACAGATTGCAGTCAAGGAGGCTCTGCCTGACTGCTGTGAAGGAGCTGAATAGAAACCTGCAGGCAGAAAGGTAGAAGGAAGACCCCAGGTGGCCCCACAGTTCAGCGATACCTCTCTCCGAGGGCAAGGAATGGTGGGAAGTCCTCCTCCCATGCTTAGGGAGGAGGAGACCAACCCACCTGACCAAGCAAGCCCGGATGGACATAGTAGAGGAGGTCAGCGGCTGTGAGATCACCCCCCACCCCCAGGACCTGGATCCAGAGTTGGAAGCTGGTCACCTGGACTCATCCTAAGCTAGGGGTCAGCAAGGTCAGCAGCCTGCCTCCACCTCAGTTGGCAGCGCAGGGGAAGGACTACATAGGAGCACCGGGAAAAGATTTAAGAAGAGCACCTAGATGCTCTTAGGGGTTCACGGGTGAATGTACATTCCAAATGGATTGGGTTGCGTTTGGTGTTACGTGGAATAAAGAAATGATGTTATCTCATGATATCTTCCTGTTATGAACATACGAACATAAGAATTAGGAGCAAGAGTAGGCCATTCGGCTGCTTCGAGCCTGCTCCGTCATTTAATATGATCATGGCTGATATAATTGTTGTCTCAAATCCACTTCCCCGCCTATCCCTGATATCCTTTGACTCCCTTGTTAGTCAAGAATTTATCTACCTCTGCCTTAAAAATATTCCCCGCCTCCACCGCTCTCTGGTGAAGAGAGTTCCAAATACTCATGATCCTTTGAGAGAAAAAAATTATCCTCACCTCTGTCTTAAATGGGCGACCCCTTATTTTTAAACTATATTCCCTAGTTCTATTCTCTCCCACAAAGGGTTACTTCCTTTCAGCATCCACCCTGTCAAGTCCACTCAATAAGATCACCTCTCATTCTTGTAAACTCCAATGGATAGAGACCCAATGTGTCCAACCTTTCCTCATAAGATAACCCCACTCCCCCCACCACCCCCATCCCAGGTATCAGTCGAGTGAACCTTCTCTGAACTGCCTCTAATGCATTTATATCCTTTCTTAAATAAGGAGACCAAAACTGTACACAGTACTCCAGATGTGGTCTCACCAATACCCCATACAACTGTAGCAAAACACCCCTACTTTCATATCCCATTCCCCTTGCAATAAATGACAACATTCCATTTGCCTTCCTAATCACTTGCTCTATCTGCATACCAACCTTTTGTGATTCATGTACCAGAAAGCCCAGATCCCTCTGTACCTCAATGTCTCTCAATTTAAATAATATGCTGCTTTACTATTCTTCCTGCCAAAGTCGATAAGTTCACATTTTCTCACATTATACTCCATTTGCCAATTTTTTCCTCATTCACTTAACCTATCTATATCCCTTTGCAGACTCCTTGTGTCCTCTTCACAACTTACTCTTCTACCTATCTTTGTGTCATCAGCAAATTTAGCAACCATACCTTCAGTCCCTTCATCCAAGTCATTGATATAAATTGTAAATCGGTCCCAGCACTGAGCCCTGTGGCATTCCACGCATCACATCTTGCTACCCCGAAAATGACCCATTTATGCCTATTCTCTGTTTTCTGTTAGCTAACCAATCCTCTATCCATGTTAATATGTTACCCCCAACGTTATGAGCTCTTATTTTGCTTAGCAACCTTTGATGTGGCACCTTGTCAAATGCCATCTGGAAACCTAAGTATAGCACATCCACAGGTTCCCCTTTATGCCCTTTGGGACTTCATTTAAATCCTTCCTCTCTCAAGGGGCTGGAAGTGAGGGACCAAGTCCTGAGCACTCAAAGCTTCAGCCTTGCCATTGTGCGATGTGCAGCTGGGTCGTTGTCATCGGCTGTCCCTCAATTCGTCTACTCAAGGTCGCGAGTTTCTGCCATGGATCATCATGTGACTGAATAGGCTGATTCTCGACCCTCAGATCTTTGGGCACATGGGGCAGGATGTCCCTCGAGGTAGGGGGATCCGGAGTGCAGGATGTGCTTCCTTCTCTGCCGCCGCACTGCCTCATCATTAAGGCGTTTGGACTCAAAGCATGATACAGCTTGATGGACAAGTTGTCACCATTTTGAATGATTGGTAGCAAGCTCCTCCCAGTCATCAATGTCAATTCTGCTGTGCTTCAAAAAGAACTTCAGAGTGTCTTTGAAGCATTCTTTTTGTCCTTTCCTGGGACGCTGGCCATTTGGGAGTTGAGAAAACAGGACCTGGTGGGGGAGACAGTTTTTGGCCATTGGACACAGTGTCCAGTCCATCGAAATTTGTTTTGCTGAGTTTTGTCTGAATGCTTGTGGAGCTGGTTTCAAGAAGGACACTAATGTTTGTTCAACGATCCTCCCATTGAATCCAGAGGATGCGGCAGAGGCATTGCTGATGGAATTTCTCCAGCGCTCTTGTGAGTCGCTGATACACAGTCCAGGTCTCACTGCAGTACAGGAGTGTGATGACGACCACTGCTCTATACACAAACACTTTTGTTGACTTGTGGAGGTCTTTGTTGTCAAACACCCACTGCCATAGTTTGTAGAAGGCTGAGCTGGCACAGCTGATCTGGTGTTGGATCTCCTCGTCAATGGTGACCTTTTGAGAGAGGTGGCTGGCAAGGTATGGGAAGTGCCCAACATATTCCAGAGACTCTCCTTCAACATATATGGAAGGTGGAATATTTAGCTGACCAGGTGTGGGTTGATATGAGCTTTGTTTTGGCAACATTCAAGGACAGGCCAAGTCTCGTATGCAGAATTGAAGAGATCAAGAGTGGCTTGCAAATCTGGTTTAGAGTGGACAACGACACTGCAGTAATCTGAAATCTATACATCATATATGTCTATGGTGGTCAGTTTAGCTTTGGCATGGAGGTGACTGAGGTAAAAGAGTTTTCCATCTAGGCAGTATTTAATACTCACACCAGAGGGCAGCTGATCTTTAATGAGGTGAACAGGCACCATCAGGTAGATTGTAAATAGTATGGGGGCTATCACACAGCCTTGCTTGACCTCGGTCCAGATTTTGAAGGCATCTGTTTCAGATCTCCCACTCAAGACAGTTGCAGTCATATCATCATGGAGCAATTGCAGGATTGTGATGAAGTTTCTTGAGCATCCAAATCTTTGGAGCACAATCCACAGAGCCTCGCAATTTACTGAGTCAAATGCTTTGGTCAGGTTGAAGAATGCAATGAAAAGTTCCTGGTGTTGTCTGGGTGCTGGGTGCTGGAGTGCAGAAGGAAGGAGGCGACAACAGGGCTGCATACAGGAAAGGCTTTATTGGTGTGGTTCCAGAAGGTGGTAAGGGTCATACGAAACGTGATGTATAAGACCATCTCAAGCCTCCCTTGCGTATATCTCATGGTGCCTTTCCTGCTGTCACTGAGGCCCTTCATCTGGCACTGCCTGGGCAGCATCCTCATCATCGGAGAAGGCATCGCACTCCTCGATATCCTCACTGATCAACACCTCCCCCCTCTGTAGTGCCACATAGTGCAATGCACAGCAGACCACCATGATATGTGAGATCCTATCATACTGAAGGGCATACTGAAGGGCTCCAGCAGACCAATCTAGGCACCTAAATCTCACCTTCAGGAGACAAATAGCCTGCTTGATGGTCACTCGGGTTGCCCCGTGGCAAGCGTTGTACCTCTGGAGGGGGTGCAGAGGAGATTCACCAGGGTGTTGCCTGGGCTGGAGCATTTCAGCTATGACGAGAGACTGGATAGGCTAGGGTTGCTTTCCTTAGAGCAGAGAAGGCTGAGGGGAGACCTGATAGAGGTATACAAAATTATGAGGGGCATAGATAGGGTAGATAGAAAGAAACTTTTTCCCTTAGCAGAGGTGTCAATAACCAGGGTGCATAGATTTAAGATAAGGGGCAGGAGGTTTAGAGGGGATTTGAGGAAAGATCTTTTCACCCAGAGGGTGGTTGGAATCTGGAACACACTGCCTGAAGGGTGGTAGAGGCAGGAACCCTCACAACATTTAAGAAGTATTTCGATGAGCACTTGAAATGCCATAGCGTACAAGGCTACTGGCTAAGTGCTGGAAAATGGGATTAGAATAGATAGGTGCTTGAAGGCCGGTATGGACATGGTGGGCTGAAGGGCCTGTTTCTGTGCTGTGTAACTGTTTCTGTATAACTCTATGGCTCTCCTTTGTGTTCGTGTGTGGATTCCTCACAGGTGCCACTGGGTAACAATGTCCTCAGTGGGGAGCCCTTGTCTCCAAGTGTCCATCGCTGAAGTGCATGAGGGGATGTAAATGATCTGGCATCTGGGATTGCCGAAATATGCGTCGTGGTTGCTTCCCGGGAATCGTGCACACACCTGCATGTTCGTTTGCGATGGTCACAGACCTGTTGCACATTGAGTGAGTGGAAGCCCTTCCTGTTGATGAAGGCTGCTGGTTGGTCTGAGGGAGTCTTGATAGCCACATGGGTGCAGTCGATGACAGCCTGCACCTGGGGGAATCCAGCGATGGCCCCGAATCCTATAACCTTCTCAACTTGTCTGTTTGGATCGGTGTGGAAGCACACAGAGTCGCAGATCCTCCTGAACAGGGCTTTTTTCTTTTGTTTGTAGGATGTGGGTGTTGCTGACTAGGCCAGCATTTATTGTCCATCCCTAATTGGCCTTGAACTGGCTAGGCCATTTCAGAGGGCATTTTTTTAAAGAGTCAACTACATTGCTCTGTGTCTGGAGTCACATGTCGGCCAGACAGGTAAGGACAGCAAATTTTCTTTCTTAAAGGACATTAGTGAACCAGATGGGTTTTTATAACAATCAACAATGTTTTCATGGTCACCGTTAGACTAGTTTTTGCTTTAAATTCCCAGATTAATTAAATTCAAATTTCACCATCTGCCATTGTGGGATTCAAACCCATGTCCCTCGAGCAATAGCCTGGGTCTCTGGGTTACAAGTCCAGTGACATTACCACTACACCACCCTCTCCCCTTGGTGCCCTCCTTGATACACCGATGCACCGCAGACTGCGGGATCCCACATATATCTCCAGTCGATCCCTGGAATGATCCAGCAGTGTAGGAGTTCAGTGCCATGGTGACCTTCAGTGACACTGGCAACGGGTGCCCACCAAGTCTCCTTGCATCATGGTGCATAAATCAGTGACGGCCTCCCTGAAGAGGTGGAGTATTACGACCAGGTGCAAAAAGGGTCTAGGGTTCCCTCTCAGCCTTCACCTGGCTTTACTTTAACAGGGTTTAATTTTAAACACACTGTTTTTTTTTACCTCCCCCTTTGTGAATCCTTGTTCACTAACTTCCAATTATAAGGCAAAGAAACTAGCCAAATAGGTTTTCTTAGGTTTAAAGAAAAAAGGTTGAACTTTATTAAACTTAAACTCTAATTCAGTTAACGCCTACGGATACGCGACGTGCCCACGCTATCATGCATACACGATACACACATGCAGATAGAGACAGAAAAGAGCAGAAGAAATAAAGTGGAAAAGTTTGAGGCAATATATGCAGATGGTTTGGGTTACTGTTCTTCGAGCTCGCTGTAAGGTCCTTGATTGTAAATAGGTCTTGCTTTTCGTTGGGGCCCAGTATTCTTCTTAAACCTTGCTCGATGTAGGAGACTGTTCTCTCTTGAAGTTCATGTGTCCTCAGTGGGTCCAGAGACTTGTGAGAAAGAGATGGGAGCAGACAGGACAGGTCTTCTCACTCCAGGAGCAGTCTTTATTCTCAAAAACTCTGAGGCTAGTTGAAAAAACCCTGGAGCAGCCAGTTAGTCATGTGACCAACTGGTTTAACCAGTCCTGGCCCTTGTGGATTGCATCACCTTATCAGCCTCTGGAATGCGCTTCCTTACACCTTCAATGTCTGGTGATCAAAATCCATTGTGGGTTGAATGTGTCAGGGAATGGTCCTTTGTCTCCACAAGCACTGTCTGTTAGTATGCAAATGTTTTTCAGCTAAGTGTGTAACAGGCCCTCTCTTCTTCCCAGCCAGTTTAAAATCAATGTGCATATGACAAAATTAATAGGTCTCATTTTTGGCAGGTGGGGGCCGACATGACATGGAGTCTTTGGAGACACTGCTGCTCAGACATCTGCATGTGGTTGAGTCTCGGCTCATAGACCCTCGATTCCCAATTCACACTCAGTTGGAGTGACATGTTCATAAGAACATAAGAAATAGGAGCAGGAATAGGCCATTTGGCCCCTTGAGCCTGCTCTGCCGTTCAATAAGATCATGGCTGATCTTCTACCTCAACTTCACTCTCCTTCCCTATCCGCAGATCCCTTGATTCTCTCATGTCTAAAAAGTTCCCACCTATATGGAAGCACAGGATTAGTGAACTTACTTTGGACTGAATTTTCTGGGTGATGGTGAAGTCCTTCCACTGGGGCCAAAAGTAGGAGATGACCCTGCTTTGGAGGGTGGTGGGACCCTGGGGCGGCATTGTCAATAAAGAGACTGATTGTGGATTGGGGATCGAGGTTACAAGGTTGTGGACCTGTTTCGGATCCGTGCCTTCTTCAAGTTACTCCATAGTCAGAACATGGGATTCGTGAATTTACCCTATAACGAGTAGCCATTTGGCTGAGATGCCAGAGGCCACTGCCCCCAGAAAGAATATCCTTCTGTAGAGAGACGATAATATGAAATAAAAGGAGGAGGAAAAGATTAATATTTAAAAAAATATATTTTCTTGACCTTTTGGTATTAATGAAACCACGTACCCAAGTTATAATTTTCAAATAATTTTACTGCAAAGTAGGTTTGCTAACTAATATTTGCTAAGCTATCAATATTGTAAGGCAACAAAAATCATTAAGTGATGAAACAAGATACAAATATATGGGCCTCAATTTTCACTTTAATTGGTGATAACATTCTCAGTACAGGCATGATGTAAATTTCATTTGCACTGAGCAAAAACGTGGAACTTTCCTTTTCACATTAGAGGCTAATTAAATGGCAGAGTGTGACTATTGGTTTTAGTTCACCCATTCTTTTCGGTGCTCCAGTGAACTGCAATACAACACCATCATAAAGGCACCATTGTGCCATTTCTTTTCCGCAATTCCTTTTCATGCCTGACAATTTTCTTTTCTTTTTCTCTCTCTTCACTGATGGGGTCTGTGGTCCTCTGGCATCCTCTGGTCTCTTTTCCAAATGGTCATTCATTATATGAGTAGTAGCCAAACAGACTTGGCCATTGGCAACTAAGGCAAGGGGCTGAATTTTCCCAGCCCCACAGACGTGGGTTAGTAGGAGGGACAGGGAGCAAAATGACAGATTCTCGCACCAGGGCAGCTCCCTGACACGCTCTGACCGGCGCCTGCTACCCACCCGGAAGCGGTGAGTAGTTTATGAGGCTCAATTAAGTCTCCACTTGGGGGTAAAGTAGTGACGCCACTGGGATCTTCCCGATGGCAGACAGGCTTCCGCTGCTGAGGTTGAGGTTGAGGCCGAGGCCTGGCCGTTTCCTGGGGATGGCTTCCTGGCGACAGGCTAGGGGCCAGTGGGCCAGATGGGCCTCCTTTAAATCCCTGACCCTCCCCAGAGCTGCGGGGATCAGCGGGACAGAACTGCAGCCACAGGTCATCCTGTGGAGGTACTTCCCCTTCACAATGATAGCCTAACAGCTGTGGCCACGCTTATTGTTTTGCAATGTCATAATTCTTCAGAGGGTGCCTCCATCTTGCAGTGCTGTCGCAATCTCCTGCCTGCCTCAGCAGCACCTACCTCTTGCGTTGGAGCTGCCGACCAGACATGGCTGTGGACCTGCTGATTCCCTGGTCCACCCGCAGTCCTTAATTGGTGACTGACATGCATGAAACACAAAAAGTTAGCATGCAGGTGCAGCAAGTAATTAAGAAGGCAAATGAAATTTTGGCCTTTATTGCTAGAGGGTTGGAGTTTAAAAATAGGGAAGTCCTGTTACAACTGCACAGGATGTTGATGAGGTCACACCTGGAGTACTGTGTACAGTTTTGGTCTCTATATTTAAGAAAGGATATACTGGCATTGGAGGCAGTTCAAAAGAGATTCACTAGGCTGATTCCTGGGATGAAGGGACTTGTCAAGAACGGCTAAACAGGTTAGGCCTTTATTTATTAGAGTTTAGAAGAATGAGGGGTGATCTTATTGAAAGATTCTGAGGGGGCTTGACAGGGTAGATGTTGAGAAGATGTTTCCACTAGTGGGGTATCTCAAACTAGGGGACATAGTTATAGAATAAGGGGACACTCATTTAAAACTGAGATGCGAAGGAATTTCTTCTCTCAGAGGGTAGTGAATGTCTGGAATTTTCTACCACAGAGAATTGTGGAGGCTAGATCACTGAAAGTATTTAAAGAGGAGGTAGGTAGATTTTTGAAATATCAAGGAGTTGAGGGCTATGAGGAGCTGGCACAAGAGATGAGTTGAGGTCTGGGACAGATCAGCCATGATCTTATTGAATGGCGGGGCAGGCTTGAGGGGCCGAATGGCTCACTCCTGCTCCTATTTCTTATGTTCTTATGTTCTTCTGTCCCTCCATGACCACTTCTGGGTTCCTGACACGGTATTGAGGCTGACGTTGGGATTGCGACCCAGTGGGAAAATTCAGCCCAAGGGGTCTGGGGAATGGAGAGGGACTGGACTACAGAGCACACTAAGGGAGAAGTGGAGAGTGACTACAGCAAGTGGGTGGTAGAAAGGGATGCAGTGTGCAGGATGTGAAAATTAAACCATTAGGCCTTGAGAGAAGTAGGAGGGGCTTAACCATCATGGCAGGTGTTCTGAGAATTTATTTCCCAGTGCTCGACTGGCAGCAAACCTGCCAGGCAGGACAACATGAATAAAATATTAATCAACTGTCAAAAAATAAGAAAAATATAGGGGGTAAAATTCAACACTTGGCGGCAGATTCCTATCATTACACTTGCCTGAAATTCTTTTCGTTGACCTCAATGTTAAGGAAATTCAGGCTGGGTGTATAACAGCAGCCAATTTGATAGCGCCCCCACTGCTCTGTGCCCCCACTGAAGTTGAATTTCACTCCCGAAACTTTTTTTGGCAGCGGGTTAAAAACAAGCATTTTTTTTTTGCTCTTGTTTAATATTTTACTTCCCAGCATTTGCATGCAAATCTTTTCAGCTGCAGTGAGATTAATTTGGAGGCAGATAATGAATTCTGTTTTGCTCAGCAAACAGATGGGCTCATTATTGCCCAGGTCAACTGAAAACTGATTCCATCAATTTGTTTCACCGAACCTGTTTACAGCGAGGCAGGGAGCAAAATCTGTAATGTGTGAATAATCAAACAAACTAGCATGTGCATTTCTTAACCTTTATTTCTGATATTTTTTAATGATCTGTACTGTTGTTTCTGCATTTTATTTAACAACAGTTCGAAGCTCAAAATAAATACATATTGGTAGGTTGATGCTATGAAAATAATAAAAATAATGAGGTTAAAATTCTGAGTTCAGAGCTCCCCAATAGTTCAGTGGGTAAATATGCTGCGCAGAATGTTACAGAGATGCACAGATATCAGGAAGGCTCCAGGTTCAAATTTGGCTCTGCGTGGTTGCCAACTTTTATTGAAATTCTGAGGTTGTGGACTTCACTGGCAAGGCAGCATTTATTGCCCATCCCTACTTACCTTTATAAAGGTGGTGGTGAACCTTCTCGGACTGCTGCAGCCTATGTGGTGAAGCTGCTCCCACAAAACTCTTACGTGGGGAGTTCTAGGATTTTGCCCCAGCGATTATGAAGAGTCTGCTCATGTTTGGAGCAGACAGCTAACCTGTTTTGACCCCTGCCCATTCCATTCACTGACACCTTTTCAAATTGGGTTTTTGTCTCTGGCTGACATCCTGTACACACTTAACGGAGTGGGAGTCAGATGGAGCTGGAAATGCCACAAGAAGAGGGACTATGCAAATGGAATGGATGACCGTTAGCAGGTATGTCTCTGGGAGCTTCGATTAGCTCAATTGCATTCAGGGTTCCTGAAGACTGTGGGGGCAGGGCATAGTTTTAGGCGGTGTGTATTTCTGCATTGCTTTTGAACAACAATTATAACAACAACATGAACATCCCAAGATGCTCCACAGAAGCGTAATCAGGCAATAAAATTGACACTGATCCAAGGAAGGGTATATTAAGTCAGGTGACCAGATACTTGGTCTAAGAGGTAAGGAGTGTCTTAAAGGTGGAGAGGTGGAGAAGTTTAGAGAGGAAAATTCAGAATTTAGGACCTAGGCAGCTAGGCATGGCCTCCAATGGTGGGGTGAAAGAAGTCGGGGATGCACAAAAGTTTTAACAGTTTGATTTTAGCTCCATCAGGAGATGATTCCCATTTTGCATTTTTACTTGATGGCATTTTGATCCTCACTACTGTAATCTAATCATTCTGGTTTACTGCCTGTTACAATAGGCCTCCACTTGGTTACTGATTAATACGCTGTACATGTAATACTCTCTCCCTTGCACCTGCAAGCATTAGCTTCCTATACGATAAATGGCTCAGCACCAAACCTTACACGGCCCAGCTAGTGATCAGGGGTTGACCAGCCAAGATACAAAAGTGGGATGTTAGCCACCCATATTTTCCATTGCCCTTCCTGATGGTTTGTTTAGTTTATCATGAACCAGACTGATCAGGATGACCCCAGCTTCAATCCCCTGCCTGTGATGAGTTGGCTGGTCTGACCCTGATTGGTGGTATGGACACTGCAATTGACCTCAGTACCTATGGGGTAGGGAGGGAAAATAAACCTCCTGATCTTAATCCTGCTGGATGTGTATTTGTGTGGACATTGAGTGAGGATAGAATTAGGCTCAGCTGCAATACCCTCATGATTCATACCCTGCTTACACTGAGTGTTGAGGCACACCCATGAATAATGACCAACGGTGAGATACTGGAATTTGATGGGTGTCTGTAACACCATACCTTTGAATTCCTTTCTGGGGTATGAGGACAGGAAAGAGGGAATTGTAAGGAAACAGTGTCCTCTATTACCTCTTCAGCAATAATTAGGATAAGATGGGTAGGGTTAACCCTAAAAAAAAAGGGAACACGTCCTCAATGCGATGCATTCCCACCTGCTGCCATGTGAGTGTCCCATCCTTAAGAAGCGGGAGACTTAATTAACATATTTACATCAGGCTCCCACAGGGTAATTGGGATTTAAGTTTAACCCAGCGATGAAATGGAGGCAAGAGCTGCCAGCTCCAGAAGGTAAGTGCCTTTTATAGCACTGCTTGTGGGCCAGGAGAAACACAAATGCTCCTCATGACCCTTCAAGAAAGTATTCAGCCTTCCCTGTGTCGATCGCAGAGTCTCTTTTGCTCCTGCTGTGATTACCTCCCCTGATCTGCAGCCTGTCCCACCTCCTGTCATTAGTTTTCCCATCCTGCTGCTGGTCAGCCTACAAATGTGGCCTGCTGCCAGGCCAGACACAGAATAGAAAATTGATAATGAGGTCCTGCCTTTAAATGTGGCATGACTTCTACGTCTCCTGGGTTGTGGGGTTCTTTGACCACTTTTGGCCTTCTCCCCTCTTTCCTGCTTCCCTGAAAATATCAGGGCTCAACGTCTTTAGGCTGCCTCTTTGTCTACAGATCCACCACTACTTACTGAGCTGGTACAGGAACAAACAGGCAAATCAAGTGACGATTCTCTCCAACATTATTGAACTGCTGAGCCATTATGAATGCTGTTTGATCTTTAACACTGTTTCCAGCTGCTGTAAGTGATGGGTCACTGTGTTATGCTTTGTGAGGCTGCAAGGGGGTTGAAATAGGGATCTGTCAGATTTCTGCCCTGACCCTTTTTTTTCTCACAAATCTCTTGTGACTGTACAAATTTTAAATCACTTGCAGGAGTGCAAATGTCAAGTGTATCACTGTTGAAAATTGGCCCAGCGTCTCGGATAATGTGCTTTTAAAAAAAGGCTAACACTCTGAGGCTGCTTTTGTTCCTGCAATGTTTTTCCCTTCCTTAACGGCCAGGGCTCATTACCATAACTTCCATCGGACTCCAGGCCAGATATACAAACTGTCTAGTGGGCAGGAGTGGAAGATCGCAGGCAGGAGGCTGGAGCCGGGGACCCGTGGATAGGTTCTCCACATTTAGGTAAGTGGTAACCGTGGAGAGTGGATCGGGGGGTGAAGGCAATCAGTGCAGGGGGAAAGGAGGTGAGAGGGAAGAATCCAATCCTGCTCCTCCTGGTCCAAGAAGCCTAAAATCGAATTCCAAACTTACCTGCCTGGGCCTCTTCTGGTCCACAGTCCACTTCCTGGGGGGTCTGTGCTGATGGGAAGCCATCCCTGTTCCCTCACTTAGACCTCCAATTAAAATAGCAGATCAGGCCTCTATGATGACATTGAACCCGATCTGTATATTTAAACAAGACCCCGCCAGCTTGGGGCTGGTGTCCTGTTTGCCTGCTGAAAGGAGCAGGGTGACATCAGGACACTGTGGGAAGGTAGCACGATTGGGAGGGTAAGTAATTTCCATCATTTTAACTGTGCCTGAGTTTGGGGAGTAGTTAAAGATAGGGCCAAAAGTAGTCATTCTTTAAGTGTGACCCTAGACAGTGAATGTTGGAGACACCATTGCTAAACTTGATCCTGTACTCATCCTTATCCAACAGCAAAGGTTACTGAATGAAGGGCGCATCCTGACTTTTAATGCAGCTCAGATCAACGAGCTCAACAAAGATTAGGAATGGAAACTCAGTCCTTATGGCTGACGAACAGACTGAGCAGGGCTTTAACCAACTGAACCATCAATTTGAAATGTAAAGTAATGTAAATTTAAAGACAGAAGTGTGATAGTTTGTTTCTAATTTGAAGCAGACTGTGGGAAGTAAGTAGGGTCTTCTTGGGGTTAAGGTGGCCCACAATGACACACCTGATGAAGGAAGTTCATAACCAAGTCTGAGAGACTTTGTAACCTGACACATGAGCCAGAACTCTGCAATACTCCAAAGAATGTCGATGATTAATAATCAATGTCGCTGGTCAAAATCCTGTAACTCCCTACCAAACCACAGTGTAGGAGCACCTTCACCAAAAGTACTACAGGCCCACCACCACCTTCTCAAGGGCAACTGGTAACAAATGGCAACCTTGCCACATGATGCCCACGCCTAAGAAAGAAGTGAAAAATTAATTCCATCAAGATTCCCTGGAAACTGGAGTTTAGACCCGTCACTAAGGGGCTGGGTTTCTTCCTCTTCAGTTCCAAATGATCCTGCAAGCCAGTGGCCTAATGGGTACGGTGCTCATGGTTGGACAAGCAGCAGGAAGCCTATTAGTTTTTCTGTGGTAGGCTGCATGATTTTAGTTAGTTTAGCTGGTTAAGAGATAGCAGTACACAAATGGACAGCTCTCCCTATAGGGACGCACTCTACTTGCCTAAGTCAGGAGCACTTAAGTGCTTGATTCTTGGGTGTGTCATTGCAGAGACAAAATATGCATTGGACAAACTGAGATTTCACCTGTATGCATTCCTCAGTCACCTGATTTAGAGACCGAAATCTTGTGATGAGTTTCTACATGTGGCAGATGACAGACTGATCAAATAACCAAGTGTGGGAAAGATTGCAAAACTAAAAAGCAAGGCAAAACAATGCTGCTTTATATTTATTCTGAGGACTGGTCATATGGCAGCAATGACAGAACATTGGGAACTTGGCAATCTCCTCAGGCAGAGTGATGCATTTAGATCTAAAGAAAGCCATAGAACCAAGGAAAAATAATAGCACAGAAGGAGGCCATTCAGTCCATTGTGCCTGCGCCGGCCAAAAAGACTAGCCACCCAATCTAATCCCACCTTCCAGCATCTGGTCCACAGCCTTGCAGGTTACAGCACTTCAGGTTCATGTCCAGATACCTTTTAAAAGAGTTGAGCGTTTCTGCCTCCACCACCGTTCCCGGCAGTGAAATCCCCACCCTCTGGGTGAAAAGGTTTTTCCTCATGTCCCCTCTACTCCTTTTACCAATCACCTTAAATCCATGTCCCCAGGTAAATGACCTCTCCGCTAGGGGAAACAGGTCCTTCCTGTCTACTCTATCTAGGCCCCTCATAATTTTGTACACCTCAATTAAGTCACCCCTCAGTCTCTTCTGTTCTAAGGCAAATAACGCGAGCCGATCCAATATTTCCTCAAAGCTGCAACTTTCAAGCCCTGGCAACATTCGTCAATTTCCTCTATACTCTCTCCAGAGCAATTATGTCCTTCCTGTAACGTGGTGACCAGAACTGTGCGCAATACACCAGCTGTGGCCTAACCAGCGTTTTATACAGTTCCAGCATTACACCCCTGCTTTTGAATTCTATACCTCGGCCAATAAAGAAAAGCATTCCATATGCCTTCTTCACCTGGACTGCATCCTTCAGGGACCTGTGGACATGCACTCCAAGGTCTCTCATTTCTTCTATATAGCTCAATATCCTCCATTTATTGTATATTCCCTTGCTTTGTTTGCCCTCCCCAAATGCATTACCTCACACTTCTCTGGATTGAATTCCATTTGCCACTTTTCCGCCCACTCAACCAAACCATTGATATCTTTCTGGAGTCTACAGCTATCCTCTTCTCTATCAACTGCATGGCCAATTTTTGTGTCATTAGCAAATTTCCCAATCATGCATTTAAGTCCAAATCATTAATATATACCACAAACAGCAAGGGACCCAACACTGAGCCCTGTGGAACGCCACTGGAAACCACTTTCCATTCACAAATACATCCATCGACAACTACCCTTTGTTTCCTTTCACTGAGCCAATTTTGGATCCAACTTGCCACATTCCCCTGTATCCCATGGGCTTTCATTTTTCTGACCAGTCTGCCATGCCAAATGCCTTATTAAAATCCATGTAGACCACATCCACTGCACTACCCTCATCAATCCTCCTTGTTACTTCCTCAAAAAGTTCAATCAAGTTAGTAAGACATGACCATTCCTTAATAAATCCATGTTGACTATCCCTGATTAATCCATGCCTTTCTAAGTGGCAGTTTGTCCTGTCTCTCAGAGTTGATTCTAATAATTTACCCACCACCGAGGTCAGACTGACCGGCCTATAATTATTTGGCCTATCCCTCGCACCCTTTTTAAACAATGGTATAACGTTTGCAGATCTCCAATCCTCTGGCACCTCGCCCATATCCAGTGAGGATTTGAAGATGATCCTCAGCACATCCGTCATTTCCTCCCTGGCTTCCTTTAACAACTTGGGATGCAATCCATCCGGCCCTGGTGATTTATCCACATTCAAGGATGTCAGACCCTCTGGTACTTGCTCTCTCATTATGCTTATCGGATCTAATATTTCCACATTCCTCTTCTTTTACTACAATGTCTGCATCATCCCTCTCCTTTGTGAAGACAGAGACAAAAAACTCTTTAAGAACCCTGTCCACATCTTCTGCAATCACACATAAGTTCCCTTGTACTTACCTGATAGGCCCTACCCGTTGCTTAGTTATCCTCTTGCTCTTAATGTACTGATAAAACATCTTTGGGTTTTCCTTGATTTTACCTGCCAATAATTCTAACAAAAGGGAGAAAAATAATGGCAACTAAGATAATAATATCAACTTAGATATTAAAATTAGCAATGTACATAGCCCTATATTGAAAATCTGTTAAACAGCTGGCATTAAGAATCAATTTGAAAAGGTCTTGTAAACTAACATTGTTAGGTACAGCATGAAGGTCACAGACAGCACTTGTACATGCAACAGTCTTGAGACAGTGAGAAAGCCTGGCAACATCACTGAGAATCTTGTGCCAATTAATTTTCAAAGGATGGAAAGTGTTCCACGTTCTAATGCATTGAATTCAATTATTCGCTCGGTGGCTCGGTGGGTAAATGCACAGCCTAGAAATTTAGTGGTGCATCATCTCTTATGTTGGGTCCCATGCTTTACAACAATTTTGGTTTAATCGTACTTTGTAGATGATATAGCCCAATAATGGTTAATTAGTTGCGGTGAAGGGAGAAGGTAGAACTTTTGATTGCTTTAACATGCTCAGTCTGCATTCCTGTGCACACTATTTTTGGCAGGTTTCATCCTGCTTATTTTACTCCTGGATAAGTGATCTAATGGAAACTTTGCTAATCGGATGTTCTATCCTGAGGGCTGTTAAAGGCAATGGTGTTTTAAGGACAAATTGTTTTCATTATAGAAAATTATGCAAACGTCTGGAATGGTTCACTATTAGTAATTCATTTTACTAACAGTTTTTATGAATTAACTCTATCTGACAGTGCTTACACAATCCAGTGATAGCTAATGACTATGAATCAGTGGCAATAACCTTTGGGTTCATCCTTGCAAACAACACAATGGGAATTATTGAGGACCATGTCAATGTCATTCTTAATGAGCTACAAAGATCTATACATCACACAGTGATGTTACAAAGTGAGAGACAATTCCTTCCTATTCTGACTAAGCATAAAGAACCAAAACATTATCAGTGTCCCATCTAATTAGTGTTCTGTGCTCATGGCTGACTACATTAGTATGCTACCTTGTGGGTTTTTAATTATTTCTACCCACAGTACTGGTGAAGATGCAATCTGAATATATTAATTGAGTAGGATATTGGCATCAGATCATGTCTTCTTTAGTACAAAGTTCTCAAGATAATCATTAAAGTAGGATCTTTTTCATTAAGGCAGCCTAGTATTAAAATGAAAATTCTAACCTTAGTGCTAATTTTCAGTTCAGCACATACATCTTTCCTATTTGTGAAATAATTGCTGTGTTCAGCATATTAATATCTCCTTAGAATTATAAATACCCAATGACCTAACTTAAATAATGTTGAGAAAAATCTAGCAAGATAGTTTAAACTATAATATATAAAAAGCAAAATACTGCAGATGCTGGAAATCTGAAATAAAAACAAAAATGCTGGAAATACTCAGCAGGTCTGGCAGCATCTGTGAAGAGAGAAGGAGAGTTAACGTTTCAGGTCAGTGACTTTCGTTGTTTAAACTATTTGTTCAAGTAATGCTAACCAAACATAGCAACATTAAGTTATTGGAAGGTTCCTAGTCTGCCAAGCGGAAAGGAATGTCTAGTTCTGGGGTTGGGCAGCATTATGTGACATGATCTGGCTCAGGGCCGTCTTTATATATTTTAGAGACAGAACAGTCCCAATGGGTTTGTGGTTAGGTGCACTACTTAGTGTAGTACTGAACCAAAGAGATCAGGAAGGCTACAGGTATGGCATGTGGCTGATCTCATAGGTGTACATAGTAACATAGGAACATTGGAAAATGCCTCCATGGCTACACTCCTCTCTATCTTAATCTTCTCCAGCTCTACAATCCTCCGAGATCTCTGTGCTCCTGCAATTCTGACCTCTTGCGCATCTATCTCGCTCCATCATTGGTGGTTGTGCTTTTACCTGCCGAGGCTGTAAACTCTGGAATTCCCTCCCTAAACCTCTCCACCTCTCTACCTCTCTCTCCTCCTTTAAGATGCTCCTTAAGACTTCTTCGATCAAGCTTTTGGTCATCAGTTCTAATATCCCCTTAAGTGGCTCAGTATCAGATTTTGTTTGATAAGCTCCTGTGACATGTCTTAGGCCATTTTAATATGTTACAGGTATTATATAAATGCAAGTTACCATTGTTGCCACAAGGACATCTCCCGTATCTCCTGATCTGGGGTACACAGCTGCATTAAGCAAGTTACAAGCAGTACTTCCTGCACAACCTTGCCATACAGAGAGGCCTGCATTTGGAGGAGGCAAAGCAACAGTCGTGATCATCGAACGAGGGAGAAGGTGAGGAAGCAGCAGAAGCAGGGGGGCCACCTCCACGCTTTCTAGCAAAAGATATGAGGGATGAGTTAATTACTCAACAATTCCAGTGACCTGCTCAATCCCCTACCCTGAAAACTTACCAAAAGAAAAAAAACCCTCTGTGTGAACAGTCCTTGTCACATCCTTCACCACTTCCTTAATCCTGCAATAAAGAATATTGAAACCATTCAGCCAGGTGCTATATCATTCTCTCCAAGGCTTGGTCGTGACACTAATCTCCAGGGCTTCCTGCTCGGTTTGTGTGAGGGCTATAATGTCAGGCAATCCCCTCCTGGTCTTTTGGACAATGCAGATTCAGAAGCTGCTATGAAAGCAGATTACAGACCAAAGTGTCAAATAAAGGTAATGAATTTAATTCTCAACAAAATCATTGTCTTTCTCACTCAAGTGTCAACCCATTATGCCTTTCTTATAAGAAGGTTTCCTAAGCCTACTACTGCTAATCCGGTGGGAGCCTGCTGTTGCTCATGGTAAGACTGGTGACTTCTTGGTACTTGAGCCTGCGAGGACCCAGCTTCAGAGACTACTGCACCTCGGCTGCTACCAGTGCAATCTGATCCGGCTGAGGTGCTGGCACCGTGGTGGATATTGGTTGAGAGGCTGGCAAAGGAACAGATGTACAGACATCTTGAGAGAAAGCAATGCATTCTGCTCCCATAATGCCAATGCCACTCCTGTCCACTGGAGATCATCACTACCAAATATTACAGAAAACGCATAATTCCTTGAAAACCTCTATCTATTCAGTCCACTAATCTATCCAAGACCTTTGCTGTGCCACTGTTCCCCATGGGTTTTCTGCTCAGTTTGTGTGATGGCTACAATGTTAGGTACTCTCCTCCCAGTCTTTGTCCTTTATCTGGTATTAGGCATTATCTTGCCCAGCAGAAAGAGAGGGTGAGTGGCTGGTGAAAAGGTAAATTGAGTTGTTTAGGACTTGTGCATTTAGTGCATGTGCTGAGAATTTAGAGGTGCATTCCCATGTTCACTGGGCTTCAGGAGACCTAAAGGAAATTGTGCCACAAAGATTGTCAGGCTGCCCCTTTCCCGAGACTATTAATATGAGGCCTGGGAGTTAAAATGTCCTGCACCTCACACTGGGAAGGTCAAGGGGGCTCATGGCCTCATTAAAATCAAGGCTTAAACCAGTGCTCACACAGTTCTAAAAACACTTTGATTCAGCATTTGTTTTAGCAGTGTGAGACTGATTAGCTACGGTGAGTGGGCTCTCAGTGCTTTGGCTTCACACAGTTTGTTATACAGCTGCAACGGAAGGAAAATCTGAATTTTAAAACTTTTAAGGCGGCCTCCAGACGACCTTCACCATTAAACTTCAAGATTATAAGAAGTAAGCTTTTCCTGCATGTTAAAAATTTCACTTGCAGTGTTATGTCAGTGAGCAGAGATCTACGTGCACATTTATGCACACAAACATAGAGCTCTACTTTGCCTGACTACACAGTGTGAGTGGGTAGTGTAACTGCACACTGCCTTTTTTAAATTCATTATTGATACATGGATGTTGCTGGTGAGGATGACAATTATTGCCCACCCCAGTTGCCCCGAGAAGATGGCTGTTAATACAAAATCAATATAAGTAAGACTTAAAAAACAGAAAATGCTGGAAATATTTAGCAGGTCAGGCAGCATCTGTCAGACAGAAACAGAGTTAATGTTTCATCATAAAAGGTCATCGACTTGAAGCGTTAACTCTGTCTTTCTCTCTCCACAGAAGCTGCCTGATCTGCTGAGTATTTCTGGCATTTTCTGTTCTGATTTCAGAGTTCCAGCATCTGCAGTGTTTTGCTTTGGTGTAAGTATGGTGTAAGGTGAGGTGAGAGTGACTGCCCTGGACATCAAGGCAGCATTTGACCAAGTATGGCATCAAGGAGCCCCAGCAAAACTGAGGTCAATGGGAATCAGGGGGAAAACCCTCCACTGGCTGGAGTCATACCTAGCACAAAGGAAGATGGTTGTGGTTGTTGGAGGTCAATCATCTCAGCTCCAGGACATCACTGCAGGAGTTCCTCAGGGTAGTGTCCTAGGCCCAACCATCTTCATCTGCTTCATCAATGACCTTCCTTCAATCATAAGGTCAGAAGTGGGGATGTTCGCTGATGATTGCACAATGTTCAGCACCATTCGTGACTCCTCAGATACTGAAGCAGTCCGTGTAGAAATGCAGCAAGACCTGGACAATATCCAGGCTTGGGCTGATAAGTGGCAAGTAACATTCGCACCACACAAGTGCCAGGCACTGACCATCTCCAACAAAAGAGAATCTAACCATCTCCCCTTGACATTCAACGGCATTACCATCGCTGAATCCCCCACTATCAACATCCTAGGGGCTACCATTGACCAGAAACTGAACTAGAGTAGCCATATAAATACCGTGGCTACAAGAGCAGGTCAGAGGCTAGGAATCCTGAGGCGAATAACTCACCTCCTGACTCCCCAAAGCCTGTCCACCATCTACAAGGCACAAGTCAGGAGTGTGATGGAATACTCTCCACTTGCCTGGATGGGTGCAGCTCCAACAACACTCAAGAAGCTCGACACCATCCAGGACAAAACAGCCCCCTTGATTGGCACTCCATCTACAAACATTCACTCCCTCCACCACCGACGCACAGTGGCAGCAGTGTGTACCATCTACAAGATGCACTGCAGCAACGCACCAAGGCTCCTTAGACAGCACCTTCAAAACAAAGAACAAAGAACAGTACAGCACAGGAACAGGCCATTCAGCCCTCCAAGCCTGCGCCAATCTTGATGCTTGTCTAAACTAAAACCTTCTGCACTTCCAGGGTCCGTATCCCTCTATTCCCATCCTATTCATGTATTTGTCAAGATGCCTCTTAAACGTCGCTATCGTATCTGCTTCCACCACCTCCCCCGGCAGCAAGTTCCAGGCACTCACCACCCTGTGTAAAGAACTTGCCTCACACATCCCCTCTAAACTTTTCCCCTCGCACCTTAAACCTATGTCCCCTAGTAACTGACTCTTCCACCCTGGGAAAAAGCTTCTGACTATCCACTCTGTCCATGCCACTCATAACTTTGTAAACCTCTATCATGTCGCCCCTCCACCTCCGTCGTTCCAGTGAAAACAATCAGAGTTTATCCAGCCTCTCCTCGTAGCCAATACCCTCCAGACCAGCCAACATCCTGGTAAATCTCTTCTGTACCCTCTCCAAAGCCTCCACATCCTTCTGGTAGTATGGCGACCAGAATTGTATGCAATATTCCAAGTGTGGCCTAACTAAAGTTCTGTACAGCTGCAGCATGACTTGCCAATTTTTATACTCTATGCCCCAACCGATGAAGGCAAGCATGCCATATGCCTTTTTGACTACCTTCTCCACCTGCGTTGCCACTTTCAGTGATCTGTGGACGTGTACGCCCAGATCTCTCTGCCTGTCAATATTCCTAAGGGTTCTGCCATTTACTGTATACTTCCCACCTGTATTAGAACTTCCAAAATGCATTACCTCACATTTGTCCGGATTAAACTCCAACTGCCATTTCTCCACCCAAGTCTCCAACCGATCGACATCCTGCTGCATCCTCTGACAATCCTCATCACTATCCACAACTCCACCAACCTTTATGTCGCCCGCAAACTTACTAATCAGACCAGCTATATTTTCCTCCAAATCATTTATATATACTACAAACAGCAAAGGATCCAACACTGATCCCTGCAGAACACCACTAGTTACATTCCTCCATTCAGAAAAGCACCCTTCCACTGCTACCCTCTGTCTTCTATGACCAAGCTAGTTCTGTATCCATTTTGCTAGCTCACCTCTGATCCCATGTGACTTCACCTTTTGTACCAGTCTGCCAAGAGGGACCTTGTCAAAGGCTTTACTGAAGTCCATACAGACAACATCCACTGCCCTTCCTTCATCAATCATCTTCGTCACTTCCTCAAAAAACTCAATCAAGTTAGTGAGACACGACCTCCCCTTCACAAAACTGTGCTGCCTCGCGCTAATATGTCCATTTGTTTCAAAATGGGAGTAAATCCTGTCCCGAAGAATCCTCTCCAATGATTTCCCTACCACTGACGTAAGGCTCACTGACCTTTAATTTCCTGGATTATCCTTTTTAAACAAAGGAACAACACTGACTATTCTCCAGTCCTCTGGAACCTCACCAGTAGCCAATGAGGATACAAAGATTTCTGTCAAGGCTCTAATGAAAGGTCACACAGACCTGAAACATTAACTCTTTTTCTCTCCACAGATGCTGCCTGGCTTGCTGAATATTTTCAACATTTTCCATTTTGCTCCTATTCCATGAGCCTCATTTTGTTAACCAGCCTTTCATTCCCATACAAGTTAAACATAACTTCACTACTTTTGAATTCTATAACCAGAGTAATAAATTGCAGTGCTTTGTTAGCATTTTTAATTGCTTTGCTGACATGTGATGCTGCTTTTAATGATTTGTTCACCTGGAGCCCCAAATCCCTTTGCTTTTCTACCCCATTTAGTTTCTTATTCTCGAAGGTGTAGGAGATACTTCTGTTTTGCCTCCTAAAATGCATCAACTCACAATTATCTCTGCTAAAGTTCATTTGCCACTTTTAATTACCCAGTCTGCACATTTTATCTTCTTCTTCTTCTTCTTCTTTGGCCTCCTTGTCTCGAGAGACAATGGGTAAGCGCCTAGAGGTGGTCAGTGGTGTCAGTCGCTGTGAGGCAACTATGGAGTGACCTCTCCATGGCGCATGCCTGGGCGAATGTATGGAGGTTGAGAGTTGCCCAAGCGTCAAAACCCCCCTCTCGGCCTTTCTGGTGGGGTCCAAAGGAGTGCAGAGCACGACGTTTGGCACCGGTATGGCTGCAGGAACTGCCGGAAACATGCCAAAGGTGACACATGACCGCCTACGGGGTTCCACTCCGGATTTTCTGTTAGGGTTTACTCCCTTAGCCGTGGTCTCTCCCGAGACGCCCACAAGGCAGCTGTTCATTTGACAAATAAAACAAGTTAGGGTTATACCCTCATAACCAAAAAATACTTGCTGCAGTCAGGTGGGAGTTGAACAGTGCAAACCACCCTCACCAGGTGGCCGTAACCAATTGGGGGCTTGTCTGGGATCTGAACTGCCAGACAAACGGGAAATTTGGAAAACGGGAGGGAAAATTGACCTCTAAATTGTGGAAGGGTAAACAAACAGGTTTTCTTGTACTCTTCTGTTTTCCTCTACAGTGCTAGGAACAAAAGAAATGGCCACATTTAATGCTAAGGAGTTTGTGCAGCAGGGAGAGATATCCCATGATACAAACATACGAACACGAATTATGAGAAGTAGGCCATTCGACCCCTCTAGCCTGCTCCGCCTTTCAAGAAGATCATGGCTGATGTGTGTGTGTCTGGAATTCCACACTCCCATCTACCCACGATAACCTTTGATTCCCTTGCCTAACAAGAATCTATCTACCCCCACCTTAAAATTATTCAATGACCCTGCCTCCACCACCTTCTGAGGTAGAGTGCTCCAAAGTCGCACAACCCTCAGAGAAAAAATTACTCCTCATCTCTGTCTTAAAAGGGCAATCCAAATTTTAAAATGGTGCCCCCTCGTTATGGACTCACCCACAAGAGGAAACATCCTTTCCACATCCACCTTGTCAAGACCGTTCTTGATCTTATGTACTTCAATCAAGTCTCCACTCACTCTTCTAAACTCCAGTGAAAACAAGCCCAGTCTGTCCAACTTTTACTCAAAAGACAACCCGCTCATTCCAGGTATCAATCTAGTAAACCTCCTCTGAACCACCTCCAACGCATTCATATCCTTCCTTAAATAAGGTGACCAAAACTGCAGCAATGAATAAAGAAGGCTAATGGAATGCTATCCTTTATGATGAGAAGAATTGAAAATAAAAGTAAGGATGTTATGCTTCAGTTATACAGGGCATTGGTGAACAACAGGTATACCGTTTTGGATACTGTTGGGGGAGACGACTTACCAGGGGTAGGCAATGGGATACAGGTCTCTGGCGCAGAGTCTGTCCCTGTTGCTCAGAAGGGAAGGGGTAAGAGGAGCAGAGCATTATGTACCCTCTCCAAAGCCTCCACCGTCCTTCTGGTAGTGTAGTGACCAGAATTGCATGCAATATTCCAAGTGTGGCCTAACTAAGGTCCTGTACAGCTGCAGCATGACTTGCCAATTTTAAGACTCTGTGCCCCGACCGATGAAGGCAAGCATGCTGTATGCCGCCTTGACTACCTTATCCACCTGCGTTGCCACTTTCAGTGACCTGTGGACCTGTACGCCCAGATCTCTCTGCCTGTCAATACTCCGAAGGGTTCTGCCATTTACTGTATACTTCCCACCTGCATTCTTTCTTTCTTTGGCCTCCTTGTCTCGAGAGACAATGGGTAAGCGCCTAGAGGTGGTCACACCTGCATTAGACCTTCCAAAATGCATTACCTCACATTTGTCCGGATTAAACTCCATCTGTCATTTCTCCGCCCAAGTCTCCAACTGCTCTATATCCTGCTGTATCCTCTGACAATCCTCATCACTATCCGCAACTCCACCAACCTTTGTGTCATCCGCAAACTTACTAATCAGACCAGCTACATTTTCCTCCAAATCATTTATATATAATGTCTTCTTGTATTACATTGCATTCTTCCTCAAGGATAGCCATACTTTCGTTTGGTATCTTCTAAAAATTGATAGTGTTACTTATTCTGAAGTCCAAATCATTATAGCAAATTATGAACAGTGGTCCCACCTCTGTTCCTTGCGCAACACCAGTTTCTACCTTCCTCCAATCTGAATAACTGCCCTTTACCCCAACTCTGCTTTTTTTAATTTTAGCCAATTTGCTGTCCATTCAGCTGTTTGTCACCTGACTCCACATGCTCTATCCTTTTTGTCATGGGTCTACTGTATGGCATCTTACTAAAGGCCTTTCAAAAATCCAAGTATAAGGCATCTACTGCATTATTCTTGTCTCTTAGAATTCTTTGAAGAGAATCAGGTTTGTCAAATAAAAGCAAAATACTGCGGATGCTGGAAATCTGAAATAAAAACAAGAAAAATAAAAATAAAAACCCGCGACCTCTACCAACTAGAAGGACAAGGGCAGCAAATACATGGGAACACCACCACCTGCAAGTTCCCCTCCAAGTCACACACCATCCTGACTTGGAACTATATCACCGTTCCTTCACTGTCGCTGGGTAAAAATCCTGGAACTCCCTTCCTAACAGCACTGTGGGTATACCTACCCCAAATGGACTGCAGCGGTTCAAGAAGGCAGATCAGCACCACCTTCTCAAGGGCAATTAGGGATGGGCAATAAATGCTGGCCTGGCCAGTGATGCCTACATCCCATGAATGAATTTTTAAAAAAAGTATAGCTTGCTAGGCAATTTCAAAGGACAGTTATGAGCCAACTATGTTGGTGTCAGATTGGAATCACATATATGCCAGACTGATTAAAAATGGCAAGTTTCCTTTCCTGAAGGGTATTAGTGAACCTGTTGGGTTTTTACAACAATCCGCTCGTGATTTATTACTAATAGCACCTTTTTATTGCTAGATTTTAAAAACTGAATACAAATTCACCTCCACTATGGGATTTGAACTCAGGCTCTCTGGATTATTGGTTCAGCTCTCAATGTCCCATAAAATGGTACCGTTGTTAAGCCATTACCTGCAGTTTAATGGTTGTTTGTTGCAACCAAGAAAAAGCCTGTGAACTAACGCCATATGGTGCTGTGGGGTTGAGCTGTAGATTGCAGGGGAGGCTCAGGGAAATCCAAGGGGAAGTAAAGTCCTGAATCATGTGGATTTATGAGATTGCACTTAAGCAAAGTAAATAACACCTTCCATTTTATAAGGCACTCAGTGTAGGGACACTGATGCTGGATTGTTTCCATCAGTCTGAATCAGGTTTCCTCCTGTTATATGTTACTTTTTCATAATCATTGGTGTAATCAAGGTTTATTTGTCTTTGAGAAAGCTAGAATATTGGTGGGAGGAATTCTGAATATTTTTGATGGGTAATTACTGCACATCCAACAGAGAATTCTTCACCTTCCTTCACCTTTCACAATGTTAGATGTGCTGCAAGAGAGTTGTAGGGGACATTTCATCATATTTGACATTTCGCTAGCTCAGTCTTTTGCAATTAGTATTTTTTTGTTAGTTTTACTAAGTGTTTTTTTTGGTCCAATTTTCTCATCTTGTCTTCTGTAGGTGGTGATTCACGCTGGATATGGCAGAACAGCTAACTGCAATGCTTCGCAAGAAAGAGCTTGTATTGATATAGCACTTTTATACCCCTCAGGTTGCCACAAAGCACTCTGCAGATAATGTAATACAGAATACTTTTGAAATGTCTTCACTGTTTTGTAAGGAAATGCAGCAACATCAGATTTGCCTTGTCCCTCTATTCTGCACCTGAATGTCCCAGCTCCTCTTTAAACAAATTGTATTGAGGCCAATTGCAGAGCACCTACTGCCATCCCAGCTGAACTTAACTAAGTAGGCATGGACCAAGGTGCAGATCTGGGACTTCCTGGTCTAGCTATTCACTGGATAAACTTGCTGAGCCATTTGTGAAGTCCAGTTTCCTTCTGTAAAGACTGTAGTATAATATGCATAAGCTGTTGCTGGGTAGATTATGTATACAGACCTTAATCATCATCACAGGACGTGATGTCATGAGTCTGAACCTCATGTTGCTAATGTAGATGCCTTAGAGATAAGACCCCTGTGAATAAACTCCTGTTACATTGACCTAAAGTCTACAATCCTCATTTAATATTAACAGCATACGAACCAGTATAGTACATGGTGGCAGCAGTAAAAATGACTTTTGTAGGGTAAAGGCAGAAGATATCGAGAACTTCGGAGAAAAGCATGGAGAAGTCGATACACGTACCGGAGAGCTTCAAACGAGTGATGGGGCCCAGCCAGGCTGAGATGGATTTGAAGATTCGACAGGTACTGTTATGCATCAAGTCTATCAGCATGACCATACCTCCTGTAATTCAGTGCAGCTTGCCGTTAAGTGCTTCACAGAGACATTATAAAACAAAATATGATGCCAAGCCACATAAAGAGACATTAGGGCTGATAACCAAAAGCTTGGCCAAAGAGGTAGGTTTTAAGGAATGTCTTAAAGGAGGAAAGCAAGTTAGAGAGGTGGAGAGGATTAGGGAGGGAATTCCAGACGGAAGGCTTAGGCAGCTGAAGGCGGTGGTGCGAATAAAATTGGGGATGCTTCAGAGGCAGGAATTACGGATGGGTGAAACCTTGGAGGGATTTGAAAACAAGGATAAGAATTTTAAAGTTGAGGCATTGCTTAACGGGAGCCAGTGTAGGTCAACGAGCACAGGGGTAATAGGTGAATGGCATTTGTTGCAAGTTAGGAAACGGGCAGCAGAATTTTGGTTGACCTCAAGTAGAATGTGGGAGATGGGCCAGGAGTTAGTAGAAGGTAACAAAACATGGATGAGGGTTTCAGTATTGAATGAGCTGAAGCAGGTATAGATGGGCAATATGATGGAGGTGGAAATAGACAGTCTTAGTGACAGTGTGGATATGTGGTTGAATCTCATCTTGGGGTCAAAAATGATACCAAAGTTGTGAACAGTCTGGTGCAGACACAGATAGTTGCCAGAGAGAGGGATTGATTTGGTGGTGAGGGAGCGGAATTTGTGACGGGAACTGAAGTCAATGGCTTCAATATTCTCAATATTTAATTTGAAGAAATTTCTGCTCAGCCAGCACTGGATGCTGGTTAAGCTGTCAGATAACTTAGAAACTGTGGTCAAGAGAGGAGGTGCTGAGGTAGAGCTGGGTGTTGCCAGCATACATAAGGAAACTGACATGTTTTTGATGATGTTGCTGAGGGGCAGCATGCAGATGAGAAATAGGAGGGGGTCAAGGATAGATCCTCGGGGACACCAGAGGTAATGGTGGGGGAGTGGGAAGAGAAGCCATTGATGGTGATTCTCTGGCTACAATTAGATAGATAAGAATGGAACCAGGCGAGTGCAGTCCCACCCAGCCGGATGGCGGAGGTTGGTGTGATCAACTGTGTCAAAGGCTACAGACAGCTCGGGAAGGACAAGGAAGATGTTTTGAATAATTGGTATAATAATAGTTTGAAAATTGCACCTTGCACGCTTGAATTCCTGAGATATATCCTTGGTGGATGAGGCTCCCTGTGGGCAATGCAATGACCAAAGATTATCTCTATAAGACCATCTTTATGATGGCACGATGCTGTCATAGGGAAGATTTCCTCTGTCCATTAGATGCCTTAAACTTGCAAATTTGTTATTGACAGAAGTGCATGCAACCATAGGAACATAGGCATAGGATGGTAAGGGGTAAAATTGGGCCAGCACAGTGGCACAGTGGTTAGCTTCGCAGCCTCATAGCTCCAGCAACCCGGGTTCAGTTCTGGGTACTGCCTGCGTGGAGTTTGCAACTTCTCCCTGTGACTGCGTGGGATTCTGCCGAGTGCTCCGGTTTTCTCCCACAGCCAAAGACTTGCAGGTTGATAGGTAAATTGCCCTTAGTGTAGGTAGGTGGTAGGAGAATGGTGGGGATTTGGTAGGGAATATGGGATTAATGTAAGATTAGTATAAATGGGTGGTTGTTGGTTGGCACAGACTCAGTGGGCCGAAGGGCCTGTTTCAATGCTGTATGACTCTATGACTGGCAGTCCATCAGGTCAGTCATGAAGAAGGACCTCTCCTTAACTATGACATGTGGAACAGACAGTACAATATGGGGAATAAATGCTTCTGGATTTAAAATCTATTAATTAGGTGTTCAATAGACTGATAAACCAACTCAGCATCAATTAAAGCATAACTTATCCATTCAGAATGCTGAGTAGAGGTGAAGTGGGGGATGTAATACTGCTATTAAATTTGATAGCAGGAGGGGAGATTTCTCCTCACAAATCTTGGGCAAAGTGGAGTTCTGATATAACCTACACAATCTGTGTAAGATGATAGGAGTGCTGCCTTACTGAATTTGCCCTAATACACAGCATTGCCAGACAATCATGGCAGGTTGGATGTTTAGGGCTGTACAGTTTAGTCCTCTTAATTCAAAGTTGTTTAATTCAAGTTATTTGATTAAATCACATTTTTATAGGACTAAATTCACACGGTATTGTGTTATTTACAGTGCTTAAATTAAGTCATGTAATAATTTTGATTTTCCTAGCACAAAAAATGACTTAACAGGAGTACAATACAGTGTTATATTCCTATTTCTGACCTGCACTCCTATCCAGCCGCGCTCTGCATTGGGGCCACAGTCTCACTAAATTTACCTTTGTATGTTGGCACAACATGAATTTATGTCAAATCAATATGACATCTGTAGTGCAAGTGACCTATCTAATTAATGAAATTACTGCAATTACTCGCATTCAACCCAGATAGAGAATGGACAAAATAGAAACTTAAATGATGTCTAAATTAGAAACAAATTGAAATAATAGGTTTTTAACTTTTTTAATTTTTAAAAATTTAGCTATGAGGAAAGATTGGATAGGCTGGGACTATTTTCTTTGGAACAGAGGAGGCTGAGGGGAAATTTAATTGAGGTGTTTAAAGCTATGGTGAGCCGAAATTGAGTGGATAGGAGGGTCCTAGTTCCCTTAGCAGAGAGGTCAATAATCAGGGGGCATAGATTTAAAGCAATTGGAAGAAGGATTAGAGGGAAGTTGAGAAATCAGCACAAACAGGTTTTCTTAGGTTTAAAGAAGAAAGGTTGAAATTTATTAAACTTAAACTCTAATTTGGTTGACACCAAACTCTCTGTGGCTAGTTCAAAAGACCTGGAACAGCCAGTTAGTCATGTGACCAGCTGGTCGAAGCAGTCCTGGCCCCTGTGGATTGCATCACCCCAGCAGGCCCTGGAATGCGCTTCCCCACCCCCCCACTGTCCATGGATCAACATCCATTGTGGGTTGAATGTGTCAGGGAATGGTCCTTTGTCTATACAAGCACCGTCTGTTAGTATGCAAATGTTTTTTCCGGCCACAGCTGATCTGTTCAACAAGTCATTTCCTCACTCCAGCAACAGTTTAAAATCAATGTTCATATGACAAAACCAATGTATCTCATTTTTGGCAGGTAGGGGCCTGCATGACACCATGGATATGCACTTGAAGTGCCATAGCTAACAAGATTACTTAACAGGAGCTGGAAGTGAGATTAGGCAGGATAATTCTTTTTTGGCTAGAACAGACAAAATGGGCCAAATGGCCTTATTCTGTGGCATAAGTTTCTATGATTCTATGATTAATTCAGTCTCTTGATCAATAGAATGTGATATTAGAAATGTTGGCCCCCCCCGATATTGACAGTTGGTGGATGGGGGCGGGGTGGGGGGGGGGGGGAGGGGGTGATGGCGGGGGTGCAGAATGTTGTCAGGAAACCTGGAAGTCCTGGTTCTCCCACATACCATAGAGTTTTAACTCCACCAGGTCCGCATTTTTTGTTGGACAGTATTGCTGCACGGAGCTCAGGGAGTGGGAGGAAGGTTGCAATGCCAGGAAAGCAGGTAAGCTTCAGGGGCCCAGGGGAAGTGTTCCTGCTCCTCCTGGCCCTCAGGTAGTGCTGTAAGGGCACTTA
Source organism: Heterodontus francisci (assembly GCF_036365525.1). NCBI lineage: Eukaryota > Metazoa > Chordata > Chondrichthyes > Heterodontiformes > Heterodontidae > Heterodontus > Heterodontus francisci. The sequence continues at coordinate 30,005,012 of NC_090376.1, read as the reverse complement.
CCTTTTCCCGAAGCTGTCCTTGCCTCCCTTTAGCTGCGAGGTTTCCCAAGGCCCAGGAAGTTTGACCGGCCAGGGTTAAGCATGCAGGGAAGTTAAATGTGAGGCTTTAATTGGCCAATCCGTCTCCTGCACCATCTCAGTTAAACCCGGATGTGCGTGGGTTGGGGGTCAGATTTGAGATTTAAAATTTTTTACATCTCATCTGATCCCAACCCAACCATTTTGGGAGTTAAAATTCACTCCTTTGAGTCACTATTTTCAAAAATTTAATAGGCAATTTGAACTCTGCCTGCCCCACTGAAACCAGCAATGTGGGCATTTAAAATCGCCCAGAGGACTTAACTGCTGATGTTCTCTTCCCACAGGCTTCGATTTTAACCTGCTCTTCTGAGCAGGCGAGAAGGCCACCTGCCAGAAACCCTTTTGGTCTTTTTTTTAAATATGCAGATCAGACTCCAATGATGGTCAACAGGGCCTGGCTGCCATTGTAACCATGGGCCTGAATGGGAAAGCTGCTAAGGCTTAGCTGCTAATTCAACCTAGTGGGAAGAGAAGCTGGGCCAGAAGATGGTCAAAGACATGAGTGTACTTAACTTCTTTTTACTTTGTTTCTGGGTCTTGGATGTGTTCCTTTGGGCCCCACAAGGAAAGGTTAAGCCTGCCCTATCCCTGAGTCTAATAGCAAGGTGCCCCTGAAGCACCTTTCCCACAACTTACTTGATTGCTGGGGACCATTCTTCTGCCTGATGTTGCACTCTCGCCTGCTGATCAGCCAGCTTGCCACTTCCCACCAGTTATGGGCTGCAAACTGACCAGGTGATGTATGATATGCCCTTTTCAGTCCCCGTCCGCCCAACTCCCACCTCAAATTAAAATAGGGGCTTTAACTTCTGATAAAAACCATTTGAACTCAAGGCATTGCAGAATATATATTTTAAAATCACAAGTATTTCAGTGGGATTGTGAAAAATATGAAGCCTGGAAAGTGTGGAAACCAGTCAGATACAAATCCTCATTGAATGTGTATCACAGATGGTAATGCTGCCTGCTGCCATTTTAAAAAGCTGTTAGAGATGGGGAGCATGCAACCCCTGGACTCAAAGCATCCCAGGAGTATAATAAAAGACATGAATCTAGACTTCAAAGATGAGGATGCTGTCAGTATGTACATGACAGTCAGCAGAACAGTTGAGCAAGTGACATGTAAAATAATAGGTGCCAAAAGGGAGTAAAAATTTCAATGTCATGAAAAGGTGATGTTCTAATAAACATCATTCAGTATGAGGGAGATTGCTTTATTCCATGTAACAATTGTACTATGTCATGTATGTGAAAAAAAAAATAGCCAGATAAACAACCAGCCTTTTTGTGAGCTACGGTTTCCAAGTTAGGTTATTTTGTATCACTCCAAGTCATTCACGTTATAACAGGATCCCAATATTAATACTAAATTGTAATACTGAGTATTGACAAGCTTTCTTGCATCACATATGGCCTGAAATATTGAGGAACTAACAGACTCATTCAAAATGAGACAGATGGAACATAAGAACATATGAAATAGGAGCAGGAGTAGATCATACAGCCCCATCAAGCCTGCTCTGCCATTCAATACGATCATGGCTGATCTTCGGCTGCAACTCCACTTTCCCCCCTGCTCCCCATATCCGTTGATTCCCTGAGAGACCAAAAATCTGTCTCTCTCAGCCTTAAATATATTTGGATGCTGTAACAGAGTTAGGAAATATTAGTCCCATCTCTGTGATTCATGGGAAAAATTTGGTTTTAATAGAGCTATTGGGAGAAGATGATCACCCAATTCTCACACAGGGGAATTGGGGATAATGTTTGCTTGGACTTTTAACAGAGGAATTGTTTGTACAAACCTTTTGATATGTGTATACATGGGATTGCAGCAATTTTCTGTTGCCATCACGCTGATCTCCACTAATTAGCAATTTCAGCCACTCAATCAGAGTTCAGCCACAATAAGTATAGCACCTTAAAATGAAACAATATCAATCAAAAAGGAATTGGATAAATTCTTGAGAATTTGCTGGCCTTTGGGGAAAGAGCAAGGGAGTGGGACTAATTGAACAGGTCTTTCAAATTGCTGACACAGACATGATGGGTTGTATCAGTCTATGATTCGATTCTATGATCTTGATGCCCCACTCCACAAAGGAAACAAATTGCTTAGTAATCCAAATGCACAACCTGTCCAACGAATACAGGTCAGCGATCAATAACGCCAATGGAATATGGAACTAGATAACAAGAACAGTGGAACGTAAGTCAGAGGAAGATGTGCTCAACTTCACAGTGTTCTGGTTGGACTACAGCTTGAGTACCATGTCTGGTTCTGGTCACTGAACAACCGAGACATTCAAGTGCTGGATGTAGTGCAGAGAAGAACCAAGAAGCTGGCCCCTAGTGTCAGGGATCTCAGTTGTGAGTAAAGACTGAAGACACTCGGAGTCAATATCCACAGGGTTACTCGAGCTCGCCTGCCAAAACTTTGGTGGAAAAGCCATGTAAACCATAGAAAGATTGTGTAAACGGCATTCATATTTCTGGGATGTCCATAGCATTTCTGGTGAAGTTATGGTGGCAGATATTCAGTGGTTTGGGCTTTTCAGCCTAGAAAAGAGGAGTCTTGTAGAGGTATATAAGATATTAAATTATATGGAAAAGGATAACCTGAAATATTACCTTAAAGTAAACAATGCGAGTAAGACAAGGGGGACACAAGTTCAAACCAGCAAAAGGTGAACTTTAAGACTGATGTCCGATATCAGGAGGCTCCTTTTCATGTAGTGATCATGATTTGGAATGGACTTCTAGGCAGAGTGAACAAAGAACAGTACAGCACAGGAACAGGCCATTCGGCCCTCCAAGCCTGCGCCAATCTTGATGCCTGCCTAAACTAAAACCTTCTGCACTTCCGGGGACCATATCCCTCTATTCCCATCCTATTCATGTATTTTTCAAGATGCCTCTTAAACGTCATTATCGTACCTGCTTCCACCATCTCCCTCGGCAGCAAATTCCAGGCACTCACCACCCTCTGTGTAAAGAACTTGCCTCGCACATCCCCTCTTAACTTTGCCCCTCTCACCTTAAACCTATGTCCCCTAGTAACTGACTCTTCCACCCTGGGAAAAAGCTTCTGACTATCCACTCTGTCCATGCCGCTCATAACTTTGTAAACCTCTATCATGTCACCCCTCCACCTCCGTCGTTCCAGTGAAAACAATCCGAGTTTATTCAACCTCTCCTCATAGCTAATGCCCTCCAGACCAGGCAACATCCTGGTAAACCTCTTCTGTACCCTCTCCAAAGCCTCCACGTCCTTCTGGTAGTGTGGTGACCAGAATTGCATGCAATATTCTAAGTGTGGCCTAACTAAAGTTCTGTACAGCTGCAGCATGACTTGCCAATTTTTATACTCTATGCCCCAACCGATGAAGGCAAGCATGCCGTATGCCTTCTTGACTACCTTATCCACCTGCGTTGCCACTTTTAGTGACCTGTGGACCTGTACGCCCGGATCTCTCTGCCTGTCAATACTCCTAAGGGTTCTGCCATTTACTGTATACTTCCCACCTGCATTAGATCTTCCAAAATGCATTACCTCACATTTGTCCGGATTAAACTCCATCTGCCATTTCTCCACCCAAGTCTCCAACCGATCTATATCCTGCTGTATCCTCTGACAATCCTCATCACTATCCGTAACTCTACCAACCTATGTGTCGTCCGCAAACTTACTAATCAGACCAGCTACATTTTCCTCCAAATCATTTATATATACTACAAACAGCAAAGGTCCCAGCACTGATCCCTGCGGAACACCACTAGTCACATCCCTCCATTCAGAAAAGCACCCTTCCACTGCTACCCTCTGTCTTCTATGACAGAGCCATTTCTGTATCCATCTTGCCAGCTCACCTCTGATCCCGTGTGACTTCACCTTTTCTACCAGTCTGTCATGCGGGACCTTGTCAAAGGCTTTACTAAAGTCCATATAGACAACATCCACCGCCCTTCCCTCATCAATCATCTTCGTCACTTCCTCAAAAAACTCAATCAAATTAGTGAGACACGACCTCCCCTTCACAAAACCATGCTCTCTCTCACTAATAAGTTTGTTTGTTTCCAAATGGGAGTAAATCCTGTCCCAAAGAATCCTCTCTAATAATTTCCCTACCACTGATGTAAGGCTCACCGGCCTATAATTTCCTGGATTATCCTTGTGATGGAGGCAAGAATCCTGAAATCATTTAAGAGACATGGGCAATTGTAAGAGTGTAAGATATTCTGGATAGACATGGCCCATCTCATGTATGTATATATACATATATAAAATATATATTTTATATATATTTTATATATGGTGATCTTGTGAGTGAATGGCCCAGCAAAAGAAAAAAGAAAAAATAGTGCCTTATCATTTCTCCCAAAAATGTTTTGATTCACATCCAGTGAATTACTTTGCAGTGCTGTGATTGTTCCTATGTTGTCAAATTAGGCAGCCATTTGCACATAGCAAGTTCCCACAAAACAGACATTCATCTGTTTTTGTTCGTAATTGCCGAGGGAGGAATATTGGCAGGAAGATTGGGAGAATTCCCTGCTGTTCTTCGAATTGCTCTGTGGGATCTTGTACATCTACCTGATCAGGCAAATACAGTTGTGAAAAAATGCAGGGCAGCTGACACTTTCAATCACAGACAGAGCAGTACAAGTCACAGGAGGCTACACAAGTCATCTACAGCCTTTAATGAGCTTTAACAACTCCTTGGAAAGACTAAATCTTCTTATGACACTGTTAATCATCGCTGTTGCATTTTAGCCCTGTAGATTTCTCCCTTCAATAAGATGTTCTAGATAGAACATGTCCAGAGAACTATAGACCGATCAGTTTAACAGCAGTAGTAGTAAAAATAATGGAATTCCTACTAAAACAAAAAATCAAAAAACATCTAGAAGCCAAAAATATAATAATAAATAGTCAGCATGGATTTCAAAAGGGAAAGTCTTGCTTGACCAACCTCATTGCATTCTTTGAAGAGGTAATAGAGAGAGTAGACAAGGGTAATGTAGCAGATGTAATATATCTAGATTTCCAAAAGGCCTTCAATAAAGTACCACATAATAGGTTAATTAATAAGGTCAGAGCATACGGAGTCAGGAGATAAGTAGCAGATGGATTACTAACCGGCTGCCAGACAGAAAGCAGAGACAAAGTTTATGACGATCACAATATCTTAATATTTTAGAAAGCCTAGAGGAGTATAGAAAGTGCAGGGGTGAAGTAAAAAAGGAAATTAGAAAAGCAAAGAGAGAACATGAAAAATTATTGGCAGGTAAAATCAAGGAAAACCCAAAGATGTTTTATCAGTACATTAAGAGCAAGAGGATAACTAAGGAAAAGGTAGGGTCTATCAGAGATGGACAAGGAGACTTATGCGTGGATGCAGAAGATGTGGGAAGGGTTCATAGTGAGATTTTTTGTCTCTGTCTTCACAAAGGAGAGGATGATGCAGACATTGTAGTAAAAGAGGAGGAGTGTGGAAATATTAAATCCGATAAACATAATGAGAGAGGAAGTACAAGAGGGCCTGACATCCTTGAAAGTGGATAAATCACCAGGAACAGATGGATTGCATCCCAGGTTGTTAAAGGAAGCTAGGGAGGGGATAGTAGATGCGCTGAGGATCATCTTCAAATCCTCACTAGATACAGGAGAGGTACCAGATGATTGGAGGTCGGCGAATGTTGTACCATTGTTTAAAAAGGGTGTGAGTGATAGGCCAAATAATTATAGGTCGGTCAGTCTGACTTTGGTGGTGGGTAAATTGTTAGAGTCAATGCTGAGGGGCAGGATCAACTGCCACTTAGAAAGGCACGGATTAATCAGGGATAGTCAGCATGGATTTGTTAGGGGAAGGTGATGTCTTACTAACTTAATTGAATTTTTTGAGGAAGTAACAGGGAGGATTGATGGGGGTAGTGCAGTGGATGTGGTCTACATCGATTTTAGTAAGACATTTGACAAGGTCCCACATGGCAGATTGGTCAGTAAAATGAAAGCCCATGGGATACAGTGGAATGTGGCAGGTTGGATCCAGAATTGGCTCAGCCTCAAGAAACAAAGGGTAGTAGTCGACGGATGTTTTTGCGAATGGAAAGCTGTTTCCAGTGGCGTTCCACAGGGCTCAGTTGGGTCCCTTGCTGTTTGTGGTATATATTAACGATTTGGACTTAAATGTGGGAGGCATGAATGGGAAATTTGCTGATGACACAAAAATTGACCGTGTAGTTAATAGTGAAGAGGATAGCTGCAGACTCCAGAATGGTTTGGTTCAGTGGGCAGAAAAGTGGCAAATGGAATTCAGTCCAGAGAAATGTAAGGTAATGCATTTGGGGAGGGCAAATAAAGCGATGGAATACATAATAAATGGTAGGATATTGAGAGGGGTGGAAGAAGTGAAAGACCTTGGAGTGCATGTCCACAGGTCCCTGAAGGTGGCAGGACAGGTAGATAGAGTGGTGAAGAAGGCATGTGGATTGCTTTCCTTTATTGGCCGAGGTATAGAATACAAAAGCAGGGATGTGATGCTGGAACTGCATAAAACGCTGGTTAGGCCACAGCTGGAGTATTGCGTACAGTTCTGATCACCGCATTACAGAAAGGACGCAATTGCTCTGGAGAGTGTACAGAGGAGATTTACAAGAATGTTGCCAGGTCTTGAAAGTTGCAGCTATGAGGAAAGATTGGATAGGCTAGTGTTGTTTTCCCTGGAACTGAGGAGGCTGAGGGGTGACTTAATTGATGTGTACAGAATTTTGAGGGGCCTAGATAGAGTGAATGGGAAGGACCTGTTTCCCCTGGCGGGAAGGTCAGTTGCCAGGGGACACAGATTTCAGGTGATTGGTAAAAGAATTAGGGGGGACATGAGAAAACGTTTTCACCGAGAGGGTGGTGGGTGTCTGGAATTCGCTGCCAGGAACGATGCTGGAGGCAGAACCCCTCAATTCTTTTAAAAGGTACCTGGACATGCACCTGACATGCCGTAAACTGCAAGCCAGTGGACCAGGTGCTGAAAGGTGGAATTAGATTGGGCGGCTAGTTTTTTCAGCTGGCACGGACACGATGGGCTGAATGGCCTCCTTCTGTGCTGTAATTTTTCTATGGTGCTATGGTTCTATAGGTCATATCTCTACATATTGGAAGGGAGGTGGGAGGGGGGCTGTTATTACAGGGGGCACTTCTCTGCAGCCATCAAAGGAGGGACTGCGTAGCCCCCCCTCTGTAAACAGTGGCCGCTCTGCGCCATTGTTTGTTGTTTGTGTGAAGGATCAATGGGACTCCAAACACCCTGTGCGTGGGAAGGGTGCCATAAATGGTAGGCATGCAAAGGATACCTACCTGGTGATGCAGCTGGTAGAATCTTAGTGTGATCATGCTATGCCACTCTTAGTGGGAGCTAAAACAGGCACTGCCATGCCATTCCACATAGAAGATCCATGAAAGCACCTGATGTATCTGTCAACAACAATGTCTGCCCTGTTAGGAACCTCCGAAAAAGTGAAGGACACAACTTTGCCTGGCACGTGAGATGGGTATGGCTCATCCTACATGGTCGGATCCGCTTCTCCTGAGGATCCATATGTGCCGCAGGCTGAACCAGCAGGTAAGTGTAGACCACATAGAGGCCCCTGGTCGTGGGCAGCAGCCCCCAAAAAGAGCTCTCAACTAAAGAACGGCGCTCATCTGCAGGTCCCGCATGACATACCAGTGCATGTCAGAGAGCGCCAGTGGCAGAGGCGACTGCAGATGTCGAGAGAGGGATGGTGACCTCTGTGCCCTGCTCAACGATGACCCATGGGATTCAGTGGTCATCCTAGCCTGTGGCCCTCATAGTGACAGCGGTTCTTAACCTTTACGCCTATGCATCATTCCAGGCGCCCACAGGAGACCTTTGTGGGGTCACACAGTCAGCAGTGCACCGCTGCCTCAGGGATGTCACAGGGTCACTGATGCCCTGCACCAAAGGGCCAGTGAGTATGTCCACTTCAGAATGGACCCTGACAGCCACGCCCAGAGGGCCATCGGTTTCGGCACCATCGCCAGATACTCAAAGGTGCAACGGGTCATAGACTGCATCCATGTGGCTATCAGGGCTCCCGCCAGGCTACCAAATGCAGATGTTAGAACAAAGAACAAAGAACAGTGCAGCACAGGAACAAGCCAGTCGGCCCTCCAAGCCTGCATTAAGGGATCCCTCTCAATCTCGGTGCAGCTGGTATTTGATCACCGGAGACGCTTCCTGCAAATGTGTGGCTGCTTCTCAGGCAGCTTCCATGACGCCTTCATTATGCACGATTCCCAGCTGACGCTGCTGTTCACTGAACTGCCTCAGATGGAGGGGTGGCTTCTTGGAGACAAGGAATATCCCTTGCAGACATGGCTCCTGACACCAGTGAGAGACCCCACCACTGGTGCAGAGGGAAATACAACACTAGACACAGAGCTACAAGAGCCACCATTGAGCTGGCAATCGGCATGCGTAAAATGTGCTCTCAACGCCTGGATGGATTGGGTGGTGCCCTGTACCAATAGCCGCGAAGGGCAGCTCCTTTCTTTGCTGCTCGCTGCGCTCTGCACAACTACGCCCCCAATAGAGGGCAGGTCTGGCATGATGAGAGACAGGATTCCTCCTCAGACTATGAGGACACTGAGGATTTACAACAGGAAAGGCACATGGGAGGGCAGAGGGCACCCAGGCTCTGCTTGCAGGGCAAGTAGCGAGTTAGGGATGCACGGCAGTGGCCTATCAGACAAAGGCTGTCCGCTCCATGGGAACCAGCATGAGCTCTGCAAGCCACACAGCACCCTCGCTCACCTGCTGTGCACCAGTCCACATCTGCAGCATCTTTGTCTAAACCATTAGAGGCAGCAGCTGACTGAGACATTGTCCATGTCACTGCATCCCACGGAGATGCTCATGAATAACGGTGGCATTACAATGATGTTACTGAATACATTGGCATTCGTGAAAGGCCAACAATGAAAAGGGATGTGACATTAGCGGTAAATGCTGGAACACATCATTCACACAGAAGAAAGGACACACGCGTTAATGAAGAACATTTATTGAAATACATATTTATATTGCAGTGACACCCGTGCATTCCCAATTGTGTCAGTGTGTTTTCTTTAAACACTTGCAAGTGCCCCTTCTCAGTGCAACCTCACCGCTAGCAACCTGACTGGAGGAAGGCTGCTGATCTGAATGCCCTTTGGATTTGGATGACTTTGGCAGTCGTCCTCTGTGTGCATGAGGCCTGGAGGGCCCTGGTTGACTGGGGGAATCCTGCGTCAGCGCAGAACTCTCCTCAGCTGTCATGGCTGCTGGGGCTTGACTCACAGGTGGAGGGGTGAAGGCGTAGAGGGGCTGGCATACACATTGGAATCACCTTGAGGGGGGACCCCAGATATGGTGCACTGGCACACCTCCTCCATCTCAGGGTTCAAATTAATCCCTCTGCTCTCCTGGGAAGGACCAGGGGCAGGGACAGTCTCCATGCCCCCGGTCCCTTTCTTGCCTTGCCACTGATTTGAGGATCTAATGGCCTCGGCGAGGGATTGCAGGTCAGTGTCGATTAATGGAATCCGGCTCTCCAGGAGGGCCGCCGTCCTCTCTGTGGATGATGCCAGGCGCTCATATGCCTGGGACATGGCAACTATCATGGCCTGGATGGACTCCCCCATTGTCCACTCAAGGCTGTGCATGGCCTGTGGCATCTCCGCCTGCTGTTGTCAGTACTTATTCATCAGCTCCAGCACACCCTCTGCTGCCGATAGCAGAGGGTCATCAGTAGCCTGGGACTCAGCATGGGCTGGCCCACTCACAGCCCTCCGACTGTCAGGAGCCTCGGCTGTCTCAGCCTCAGTCAGCTGCTTGGGTGTGTGTGCACTGCTTTCACCAGATTGTGACCCACACTCTGAGGCCAAACGGATTCCCACTGAGGTGACTATATCCGTGCTGGTGGGAGGTGCGTTAGTGTCATGGGATGCTGCTTCCTCAGAGGAGGGCTCTTCCTCCGAGGTGCGGGAGGTCACCCTCGCAGCCGGGGTCGGCTCTGAACTTTCACCTGGAAGACACAATGGAAAGAGGACATTCACAATTACAACAGCATTGCATCACAGAACCGAAATTCCACATTGATCATCATTCATATCAATTGGAAGTATGTTCATCATGTACTCTGACATCTAATTGACCAAATGAACACGGCAACTGGCTTGCTGATATCTCCAGGGCCTCCTCCTCAGAGTCTATGAGCCGTTGGATGTCTGCTGGACGTCCACCGGTGTGTGCAGCCTCCCTCGAATTGTGAGCCCTCTTTGCTTGGAGGACCAAGGAGGCAGATATTACAGATGGCATTTCAACAGCACGACACATGTCAAAAGAGGGGTGCTGACCACAGAGGTGGGGAATGCTCGGTGTGCACTACTGAGTGAGCCGCTCGTGTAGGTGCCATTCTCTGAGCACCAGACAAGGGTACGTTCTGTCATACATTACACCATTCATGTCACTTCTTTCCTCCTTGCCCAACTTCTCTTTCTTGGGCAAGGCAGTGGCACACATGTGCCACTCTGTGTGGCTACACCTAGTTTCAGTGGAACCCTGATGTGAATTGGCACTTATTCTTGTGGTTTTCAGCAGGTCGTTCATCCTTTTCCGGCGCTGCACCCTGTCACGGTGGATAGCCCCACGACAACTGACCTCCTTGGCCACCTCCAGCCAAGTTGCCTTGGTCAGGTGGGAGGGCCTCTTCCTGCCATCACTGGGGTAGATGACCACCTGCCATGCCCGCACACCCTGGAGGCATCCAGGGGCCACCCTGGAACGACCCTCTGTTGCCATGAATGTAAGTTTGTGGTTCCCTTTCAGGATTCCCTCTGTGCTGACCAAAAAGCTTCACCCTTCACTGCTGTATGAGTGAAGGTATGTCAGATGTGCTGGCTGCCCTTTAAATAGGGCCCCAGCACATGACTACCAGGTGATCAGGCGCCAATACCGGCACCGCAAATACTGACCCCTCCACGTGATTTTGGGGGATGCTGTGTCACACTTAGTATAATGAGCCACCGCGCTAAATATAGTGGGTGGTCCATATGGGTGGACCGCCATCTACAAAGCGTGATCGGCGGCGCACTCGTAAAATTCAGCCCTTGGAGTACTGTGTGTAGTTCTCATTGCAATATTATAAAAAGGATATAGAGGCACAGGAGAGGGTACAGAAATTATTTGCAAGGATGTTGCCAGATTGCAAGGTTATACCTATCATGAAAGGAGGAACAGTTTGGGTCTGTTTTCTCTTGGAAAGAGAAGGTTGAGGGGTGACCTAATCGAGGTCTTTAAAACTATGAAAGGTTTTGATAAAGTAGATTTAGAGAAAGTGTTTCCACTTGCAGGGAGAAGCAATACTAGAGGCCATGAAAATAGGATAGTCATCAAGAAATCAAAAAGGGAATTCAGAAGAAACTTCTTTACCCAGAGACTTGTGAGAATGTGGAACTTACTACCACAGGGTGTGGTTGTGGTGAATAGTATAGATGCATTTAAGGGGAAGCTAGAGTAGCATATGAGGGAGAGGGAATAGAGAGTTATACTGATAGAGTTAGATGAGGAAGGATGGGAGGAGGTTTGAGTGGAGCATAAATACTGGCATGGTCCAGTTTGTCCAAAATGTCCTGTTTTAATGTTGTTCATTCCATGTAATTCTGAGAGTCCTCCATTTGTATGTCCTAACTTTCACACATTCTGTTACTCCCTGGAAAAGATGATAGCAGCCACAATATGAGCAAATGCCTTGTTGCTGTCTAATGTTTGGGTCTGGCAAAGTACTTGTCCCATTAGTAAGAGCTTTGACTTGACTGAATCAACAAGCGTGCAGGAGCCTTCAGTATTCTGAAACAAACATGTGCTTTGTTTTAATTGGATCCACGTATTGGATAATGGCCTAAAGTGCTTCCTTCTCAACAGTGTTAGAAATCTGTTGCTGTCATTTTAAACCTATGTTTGAAACTGCAAATCTCTGTCCGAGTAAATGAGCATTTCATGGTGTTCTACACAGCTGCTTCCGTCTGTTTTTGGTCTATTGACATGATTGTTAATGCTCGAAAACCCATCCCCACAGAGGTTTGAAAATATTTTTTAAAAATCAAGTTGTTGTTTGATAAATGTTTTGAAAATACATTAAAAAGATAATTTGAGAATGAACTACCTACTTTCATGGCATTCTCAGCCTTTGAGGGAGAGGACATGTAGGCAATCTATGCTGGAATCCAGCAATGTCAGCTTAAAATGACTGCAAGAAGACAAAACTACTAGGCCAAGCTGGGCAGCAACTACCCATGCAGTAATTTTGAGGATGTAATTCATCTCCAATGTGATCTCTGTCGACAAATAGCAAACTTGTCACCTCATTACAGAATCACAGAATCGTTACAGTGCAGGAGGAGGCCATTCGGCCCATCATGTCCGCACCAGCTCTCTGAAAGAGCAACTCCCTCAGTTCCATTCCCCTGTCTTCTCCCCGTAACCCTGCACATTCCTCCTTTTCATATAACTGTCTAATTCCCTTTTGAATGCTTCAATTGAACCTGCCTCCACCACGTTCTCAGGAAGCGCATTCCAGACATTAACCACTCGCTGTGTGAAAAAGTTTTTCCTCATGTCACTTTTTCTTCTCTTACCAAATACTTTAGATCTGTGCCCTCTCGTTCTCAATCCTTTCATGATTGAGGAGGGAACAGTTTCTCTCTATCTATTCTGTCCAGACCCCTCATGATTTTGAATACCTCTGTCAAATCACCTCTCAGCCTTCTCTTCTCCAAGGAAAACAGTCCTAACTTCTCCAATATATTTTCATAACTGAAATTCCTCATCCCTGGAAACATTCTCGTGAATCTTTTCTGTACTCTCTCCAATGCCCTCACATCTTTCCTCAAGTGCAGCGCCCAGAACTGCATGCAATACTCCAGCTGAGGCCGAACTAGTGTCTTATACAAGTTTAACATAACTTCCTTGCTCTTGTACTCTATGCCCCTATTAATAAAGCCCAGGGGACTGTACGCTTTATTAACTGCTCTCTCAACCTATCCTGCCACCTTCAATGACTTTTGCACATATACACCCAGGTCCCTCTGTTCCTGCACCCACTTTAGAATTGTACCCTTTGTTCTATATTGTCTCTCCATGTTCTTCCTACCAAAATGAATCACTTCACATTTCTCTGCATTGAACTTCATCTGCCACCTGTCTGCCCATTTCACCAACTTGTCTCTATCCTTTTGAAGTTCTCCACTATCCTCCTCACAGTTCACAACGCTTCCAAGTTTTGTATCATCTGCAAACTTTGAAATTGTGCCCTGTACACCAAGGTCTAGGTCATTAATAAATTTCAGGAAAAGCAAGAGTCCCAACACTGATCCCTGGGGAATTCCACTACAAACCTTCCTCCAGCCTGAAAAATATCCATTAACCAATACTCTCTGTTTCCCGTCACTCAGCCAATTTTCTATCCATGTTGCTACCATCCCTTTTATTCCATGAGCTACAAGTTTGTGCACAAGACGGTTGTGTGGCACTGTGTCAAATGCCTTTTGAAAGTCCATGTACACCATATCAACAGCAATGCCTCTCAGTTACCTCCTCAAAACACTTCAACAAGTTAGTTAAACATGATTTTCCCTTAAGAAATCCATGCTGGCTTTCCTTAATTAACTTATATTTGTCCATGTGACTATTGATTTTGTCCCGAATTATTTTTTCTGGAGGCTTTCTCACCACTGAAGTTAAACTGAATGGCCTGTAGTTGCTGGGCTTATCTTTACACCCTTTTTTGAACAAGGGTGTAACGTTTGCAATTCTCCAGTCCTCTAGCACCATCCCTGAATCTAAGGAAGACTGAAAAATTATGGCCAGTGTCTCCGCGATTTCCACCCTCACTTCCCTCAGTATCCTTGGACGCATCTCATCCGGTCCTGGTGCTTTATCCACTTTAACCACTTTAAGTACAGATAGCCTATCTAATACTTCCTCTTTATCAATTTTAAACCCCCCTAGTGTCTGACTTACCTCCTCTTTCAACATTGCCTGGGTTGCATCTTCTTCCTTGGTAAAGACAGATCAAATACCTCAGCTATGCCCTCTGTCTCCATGTGTAAATCCCCCTTCTGGTGCCTAATCAACCCCACTCCTCTTTTTACCACCTTTTTACTATTTATATGCTTATAAAAAACTTTGGGATTTCTTTTAATGCTAGCTGCCAGTCTTTTTTCATGCTCTCTCTTTGCTTCTCTACTTCCCCTCTGGACCTTCTATATTCAGCCTGGTTCTCAGTAGTATTTTCTACCTAGCATCTGTCATAAGCACACTTTTTCTTTATCTTAATTTCTACCTCTTTTGTCATCCAGGGAGCTCTGGATTTGTTTGCTTTACTTTTCCCCTTGGAGGGAATAGACATTGACTGTGCCCGAACTGTCTCTTCTTTGAAGGTCGCCCATTATTCACTTACCAGTTTTCTTGCCAGCTTTTGACTCCAGTTTATTCGCCCCAGCTCCATTCTTCCCCCAGTTAATTATTCTTATCGTGGATTGCTCTTTGGCCTTTTCCATAGTCAGCCTAAAGCCTATGATCACTATCTGCATGATCATCTCAAGTTTGTTGCCAAACATCTGTCGAGGTCACAGTCTGAACTCCTGGCGTCCGCACATGGGTTTGCGAAGTAAAGCAGGAGGATTTTGATTGACATTTCACTTCCTTTGTGATATTGTGTACAACAGCTTGGGCCATATGACTGAAACACTGCATTGTTTACATTAAAGTTGGGGAGTGGGGAACTAATAAAACTAGAGCACAGGTTCTGTGCTGGCTTCCTGTTATGTTTGTACTCACCATCTGCATTGGGATGAGGTGGGTGCCTCAGGCATGTTCTAGGCCTACAAAATTCCATGCCAAATTTTCGAGGGAGTAGAAAGTCTACTATCCGGCCATTATGCATTGATACTGTACTGAAACTGGTGCTCAGTCTTTATGCATTGATACTGTTACAGACAGGTGGAAAATGCTATGGGTGGTTTCCTCTTTTCACCTCTCAGCTGACTGCTGCTATGAAGGTGCTTCCATGTCTTTAACATTTTTTGAGGACTTGTGTGTAAAAGTCTGTGGAAATACCTGGGGAGATGCTGGACCTGTTTTTTTAAAAAAAGGTCAGTGGAAAGAGTTGGAACTTTGTTGAAAAAACAAACACTAGAAGTCACGTGTCTTAAGCTAAGTAAACAGCAGAAGCCTTGCTGACTATGGGAGTTGTTTACAGAGAAGTGATATGTCAAGATTTATGGTGGTCAAGTTTCATTTTTGGATGTTGTTTTGGTTCAGTTGGGGTGTGGACTGTTTTAGTTTTTTTTTAGAGATACAGCACTGAAACAGGCCCTTCGGCCCACCGAGTCTGTGCCGACCATCAACCACCCATTTATACTAATCCTACACTAATCCCATATTCCTACCACATCCCCACCTGGGGGGGGGGGGGGGGGGGGGGGTAAGCCTATTGAGAGAGAGAGAAGCCAGCAGCTCATCCTTCACCATCTCTTTGAGAAACCCTGAGAATCTAGTGTGAGGACTGGAGAAACTAATGCAACATTTCTCCTGAAAAGCTGCCAGACAAATTCTCGATGTTGCCCGAAGAGAACTGCCCCAAAAAGATCCCAGTAACAGCAGTCTATGTGCATCTGGATGCCAGACCAAAGGACCAACTGAGAACATTTCCTTTCTTATCCTTTTTCTTCAAGAATTAATAAGTATTTGGCCAAAGTACATTATTTGTCTTTTTTGTAAAACTGATCTCTTCAGAGAAAACTATTTTTTCCTGAGTTTCTAGTGTGTGCATATGTGTTAGATTATTTTAGAAGGTTATATATTTATACTTTCATATTTCACACTGTGTGTTAAAGCTTTGCATCTTTATTGGATGGATCTTGTTTTATAATAAATTAATAATTTTGGTGTTTATTAAAGAAACCTAGTTGGTGGATTTTATTCTGGAACTAAAATAAAGCATATATTTGGCTGTATCGGCAACTGGGTGAAACATTGAAATATATGTTGTGACCTGCGGAGAAGTGGAACTAGAGAAAGTAAGGGCGGCACAGTGGCGCAGTGGTTAGCACCGCAGCCTCACAGCTCCAGCGACCCGGGTTCAATTCTGGGTACTGCCTGTGTGGAGTTTGCAAGTTCTCCCTGTGTCTGCGTGGGTTTCCTCTGGGTGCTCCGGTTTCCTCCCACACGCCAAAAGACTTGCAGGTTGATAGGTAAATTGGCCATTAGAAATTGCCCCTAGTATAGGTAGGTGGTAGGGAAATATAGGGACAGGTGGGGATGTGGTAGGAATATGGGATTAGTGTAGGATTAGTATAAATGGGTGGTTGATGGTCGGCACAGACTCGGTGGGCCGAAGGGCCTGTTTCAGTGCTGTATCTCTAAAAAAAAACTAAAACAGTGCACTCCTCCAGCCTCGTTTGTAACACTGCAGTTAGTGTTTTTTAAAAATTGGGTTTTAGTCCCTCAGTGTTTAGGGTTAAATAAATAGACAAACAACAGGCTTTCACATAGGTTTAAAAAGAAAGATAACTATTTATTAAAACAATACCCTAAAATGTTCGCAACCTCACTCATTCACACTCATGTACACACAGAAGAAAAGATAAAGTAGAGGGTAGCATGCAATTAGAGTCTGATTGTTGTATACAGAGTTCACTTTGACACCTTCTTGGTTTTCAGGAGGAATATATTACAGTGTTGCAGGCCTGAATGTTCCTTGTTTTGGAATTGATGAAGTGTCACAGACTCCTTCGGTTAAAACTCACTCTGAAGTTGGTGGTGGAAGTCCTGGTTCAATTTCTCAGATGGGGAGTTTTCAAGGTCACCTTGCAATCTCTCTGCCTCAGTAGTTTAAAGATGGGGCTGGCAGGGCACCTTGCTTAGCTGGATCGATCTCACAGCTTCTCTGGCTGGAATGGCTTTCTGTCTCTCTCCTTCTGTCAGAGAAGTTACTTCTTTTAAGGTATAAACTTTGCAGGTTTTGGTTTCAGTCAGGTGGCCCAAGATGCTCTCCCTGGGGTCTCCTCATAGAATGGCTGGATTTTGTTCTCCCACCGCAGGGAGTGGCAGCAGGCGGAAAATGGTGGCCCGCACGCAAATGCCATGCACCGCCATGCCGCTGCAATTTTCCTGGCTGTGGCCCATGATAATGAGCCGGTCGGGCCGCCTCCTCTGCCCAATCACGTGGAGGGGGCGGGCTCTCCGACATCAGCAATGGCGTCAGCTGCCTGTGCTCAGGCACTGATGCCATTTTTAAAAGACAGCCAGCCCTGCCGGCTCATTTAAATTTTTGGAGTAATACCCCCCAACAATGTACCGATTAAAAATCCATCACTCCTCCCCACCCCCCCCACCCCAGTAACAATTAAATTCAACATTTGCCCTCTACACCCACAAAAGACTTACTTTCAACACTTGGCCTTCCCCCCCAAACTCAACAAAGTGCAGAGGTCACCCCTTCCCAACATCCCCTACACTAGTTTTGTAAATCCGTCCAAGTCCGCCCCCCCACCCCCCCCACCACTAATGGCACTAATAATCTTAAATTTCTCCCTTCCCCACCACGGTGGTGCCTGCTTTCCCTAGACGGGAAAGTGAAGGCGCATGAGTGCCAGCTGCCACTCAGAAGATCGCAACCCAAAGGTAAGATCATGGTGTATTGGATTTTAATTTATTCATTTCATGAATTTAAATACAGCAATTAGGGTCCCATTGCCCAGCAGCGGGGGGAGGGAGAGAGGGAGGTGGGGGGGGTGCGCTGCCACAGAACCTCGCCACCGCTGGGAAGATCGGGCCTGGCACTCATGGCGTCGGACTCAGTGAGGGCCTCTGCCAGAACGATCTTCCAATACCTGTCGCCATGGAGCTTAGTAAAATCCCGGCCAACGTCCTAAGATGTGAGGAGCATTTTTACATAATGGTGTCTAAATGTGGTCCATTTTGATAAGTAGGTGTTATCTCACACCTGTTATCTTGACCTTGGCTTTGGAGTCAGTCTGTCTGCAAAAGCCTTTGCTAACCCAATTTTTGATGATACAAGTTGTTAGTATGAAACTGACTGTTTTACATGTCAATGTGTCTCCTCATGACATTTCCAGACCTTAATAATGGTCCTGTCTTCAACAAACAAACATGTTGATTGTCAGTACAGGAAGAGATCACCTGACCTCTCCCTCTGGGTAGCAAAGTGTTCATTTTCCTGTATAATAGTTCAACAGTTTACTTTTATTTCAGAATTCCTTCAGTAAATTTCACATTTCATCACTGTTCCACCCCATGAGCATAACAATACTGTACTGAGATTGGCACTCAGTTTTTCTTGCTGGTGTTACAATTATTTGCTACATTAATTAAAATGTGACACCCCCAAGGTAACTTTATCAATTTAAATACAATTACAAATTGCAAATACTTCTACTTTTGGAGGCCTTAAATTGTTTTTCTGAACATGATCTATGATTATAATAAAAACAAAATACTGCGGATGCTGGAAATCTGAAATAAAAACAAGAAATGCTGGAAATACTCAGCAGGTCTGGCAGCATCTGTGGAGAGAGAAGCAGAGTTAATGTTTCAGGTCAGTGACCCTTCTTCAGAACTGCTGATCTATGATTAGTTATTCATCAGCAACTCTGACAGTCCTGCACAGTAAGGCTGTTTGACCACATGAGGCATCACAAATGAGTCTGATTCTGTCTTCACCTAATGTCCTTTCAATTGCACTTTTTCAGGAGCTGCCACTGACTAGTGATCGGAAATAGGAACCCAGGAAGTCGATGGTGGGAGCTAAAGCTTGTTTCAACGCTTCCATTATTGATTTGGCTGAAATCAGTTAATTTAACATGGATCAAGGATTAGGTCTGTGATCTTCCAGGTGTATTTGGTGTGGGGGCCACCACTGACAGCGCATTTGCGCTCCAAACCAGCGGGGAAGATAGGCAAAAGCCCAAACTACAAAATAGGAGCTCACTTATTTTATTGTTTCTTCCATGAAATGGTGGACTCTATGGCTCTGGTGTTACATTAATTTTCTAATCTCCTAACCTTCGGCAGTGGTGCAGTCTGTGATTAGTGGGCGTGGTTTTGAAATTCACAGGCTTTGCTGCTTTTTATGTTATTCCTGTGGTCTCTTTGAAGTAGATCATTAAAAAAACATGCTGTAGCCAGGGATTTTGTGAAGTCTGGTTTGACAAAAGCCAGTAACCTTATCCGAGAGAAGGACTCCTGCTCTATTGGCAAGTACGAACGTCTGCTGTTAAACCTCTCGAACCTTAATAACATTTCTAAAGTCAGAGGCCTAACACTGACTAAGTCATGCCAAAATGTTCTACTTTAGAGGAAGGAACTCCACCTTGGCAAAATAGTCAGTGAACTGATCATATTCCATAAAAGGTAGGAGCCACTCTGTTACCATGACAATGATTGGATAACCTTACGTTTCTCCTGGAGTTTCTACAGGGGTTACTATAGGTCAAACAAACTGGCTTTTGTTTTGAGATAATATGGTTGCTCCATTAACCCCTTACTATCTGATCTGAAGCAACTTGATAAAATACAGATGGAACTAAGAACTGCAAATAATGTAAGTGACAGTGAAGTTAGTTTTTGATCCTTCATAACTTTGATATATAGGAATCTGTTAAGCAAGAAGAAAAGCATTGAGCCAATACAACTTGTGTCATGGAGTGAATTGGTACTGTAACTAGCCCTAATCCCAGATTCCCCCATGTCTATACCAAGATCCACTGAGGCTCCAGTCCCACAAACATCAATGGGATAAATGGCTAATTAATCAGTTCTGGTGGTGTTTGAGGGATAAACATTGACCAGGGCACATGCAGAACACCCCATCTCTTCAAATAATATCACAGGATCTTTTACATCCACCTGACAAGGCAGATGGAGCCTTGATTTAACACCTCACCTGAAAGACGGCACCTCCGACA
This sequence comes from Heterodontus francisci, assembly GCF_036365525.1. Classification (NCBI taxonomy): domain Eukaryota; kingdom Metazoa; phylum Chordata; class Chondrichthyes; order Heterodontiformes; family Heterodontidae; genus Heterodontus; species Heterodontus francisci. The sequence goes on along the minus strand of NC_090376.1, from coordinate 29,984,884 downwards.
ATCCAGAACTTCCTCAGTACTGCACCAGAGTGTCAGCAGACATTACATGCTGAAGTTCTGCTTGAACCCAAAGCCTTGTGATTTACAAATCCCTAGAGTACTACCACTGAGCAAAGGCTGGTACACTGAAGTCTGCTTATCAAATGCAGATTCAATTTCAGACACCTGTAGATCTGGTCTGAACACCAAATTCCAGTGGAAAAGTTACACAAAAATTGCAGCACAGATGCAGGTTGTTTAGCCCAATCAATCCATGTGGGTGTTTATCCTTCACATGAACAGTAGGCCTAATTCCATGTGCCCCCCCTTTTCCCATATTCCTTAATTTCCCTTTCCTTAAGCCATCTATCTGACCTATTCTTAATAGTTGACATGGGACCGGATTTTCAGAGGCCGATTGGGGGCTACTGAGGTGGGCCAAGCCGCTTGCTGGAGTGCTGCATTTTGCCAGCACCATCCCACCCCTGAGCCATTTTCAGGAAGGCCGGATCGGGTGTGGAATGGCTACCTGCCTGCAAGCAGCGAGTAGCTTGCTAAGGTAATTGAGGCCAATTAATGCTAAAGAAGAGAGGTTGGCTTAAATTTTCTAGTCGGCCTGTGGGCCCCTTATGGTTTCAGGAGCAGACCAAGGGGCCAACACTCCAGGATCAATTTGAGACCTCCCTCACTAACCTGGACACAGCTGCGGCTGCAGGCTGCCCTGTGGAGGGGTTCTCCCTCCCTCCACAATGCTGGTCCGGCAGCTGTGGCCATTTTTTATTTCAAATATTTTAAAAGTGCTGAGACGGTGCCTCAAGCTGGAGGCCCTCTCTCTCTCCCTTACCTGCAATGGCAGGCTGCAGCTCCTTCAGTGCTGGAGGGCTTCCTATTGGCCCTCCAGCTTCAACAGCCTGCTGTCCTTAAATGGATGGCAAGCATGCCCTCTGACCACTAATTGGCCAACCAAATCGATGTCAGGTAACTGCTCCCAAAATGGTGTGGGGTTGGGACCTGGATTTGACATCAGGGTTCTGACCCAAAACATAAAATCCTTCCCATGGTCTCTACTTCAGTCACTAACTCTGTTAATGCATTCCAGAGCCTCGCAAGCCTCTGTGTAATAAAGTTTCTCCAGATCTCTGCCCTAAATCTCTTGCACATAATCTTATATCTATGTCTAGGTTCATTTCATGTTGCTTTCTTCTTGCTGAATTGACTAACCTCAGTCTTGTAGTGGTGGGGTACAACAATTGACCCTGGTGTTCCCAGGCTAGTAACAAAAAACAAATCAGCCTGTCTTCTCATTTCGGATTGCTGTAACCAGTGACTACTGCTGGAAAGGGTTGACGTGCGGGTGCCTGGTTAGGCGGGTGCCTGGTTAGGCTGTTACACCTTCATGCTTGACTAGCTGACAGACAGCCTAATTGCCCATAGAGACATAAAAGTCATGAGTCACTGTCTTGGGAGAAGGGGAGCTGAAGGGAGAAAATCAAACAATCCTTCACAGTTTTCTGAAGGTCAGATCATTGCTAAGTTCAGGCCTCCCAGCAAGTGCTAACAGTTTGGTAATATCAGTATTAATCCAATTAGAAACTACACTGTCTGTTCCTGAGAGACAGGTGAGTGTTAAAAACCCCTTTTAACAAATGCTGTCAGATACTCACTTGTGGAGGTTAGCTTCAAGAATACTGCTGACCTCTGCTCTTTGCCCTGAGGTTGTGCTTCTTTGTTAGCAGGAAGTTTAGAACAACATGCTGGTGGTGTGAGTGTAGTAAAACGACACAAAGTGTGAACAGCAGGAGTCACAGTGGCACAAACACAACATACCGTAAATAATGGGCCGACTGCATGAGTACACAGACAAACTGGGGATCACATACTACACAAGTAGACACTGCAAAGCATGAGTCGGTGAAATAAATACACAAATGTGGTGTCATACTGAAACTGATTGCTTCTGTAGGATTCAGGCGTAGGAGATAGGGTGGAAAGCTGGTAAGGTTTGCAAAATGAGGCAAAGTCAATATTGCCCTTTTTTCTGGTGCCACCATTTTCTGATGGGGAGGGGTTGAAGAGGCAGTGGGAAGATCATTTGCATTGTGCCCCTATGGCAAGTGGGTGTAGCATGGGCACATGGTGTGTGGTACACCGGGGCAAATTCACTCACAACATGGTGTGGCACAGATCGAGGAGCATTCAGGTTTGATCCCTAGTCTGTGTTGATTGCTGGCAGTGGAGGCTGGCAACTGTGGAGCTATATCTGAGCATGAGTCAGCACTTTCCGGAGAGAATAAAATATGCATTTTAAAAATGTAAGGGCCATGTTACAAACACACGCTTGTAGTTTTAGCCACTGGCAGTGCAGATCAGGAATTCAATTACACACTTCCTGCAATTTTTCTGTTTCTTATGTGCTCTGCTCCCCACTCCCAAACACTGCAAATCAACAGTAAAAATAATCCCTGTGCTTTAAACTATGATACCCGGCAAGATGTGCTGTGACCCATAGAAAAATTGAAAAGCAAGCTCCTCAAAGGTCATTTGGCAAATGTTATGTTTTAATATTTTCAGAAAAGAAAAGAGAAGTGTATTTGAACAGCCATTCTTGCAGTCATGCTATTGTCTGCTCAGTGTCATCAGGTTCATCAGAAGGAATTCTGAGGGAAAACGATTGCAGCCCTGATTCAGGGAATGCCACATTCCATAAGGAGGGTGCTCAAAGGCACTCCCTTCAATGAGTATTAAACGTTACAGACTGATGCTACAGGATTACAAAAGAAGATACACAGCCCTTACCTGCTTACATGAAAATGAAGAGCTTTAACCAGATCCATTAGAGGTAGAATTATGTAATTTAAAGAAATCTTTTCAGACTCACCCAGTAATGTCATCCTACAATTATAATTTATTGACAGTACTTGTTCTAATTTTAAATTACTTTGCTGTAGGGAAGAGGTGTTTACTCCGACAGTCATAGCTTTTGTTGCTTGTGACTATTCACACATTATTGTAGTGGTTGGGTGAGAAATTGAGCCTGACAGTGCCCCTTTTTTGGGCGTTACAAATGCCCTTAGAGCTCCAAAAATGTGTCGGATGTCTTCTGGGTGAGGGGGTTAGTGCCTGCGCAGTGAACAGCTGCCAGGGGTATACAGAGCAGGTGGATCACGATGTCATTCCATGCACAACGCTGATTTGATGCCAGTGGTACCAGTTTGGAACTCAATGCTCCAGCTATCGCCCTCTTGCCCAACTGAATACATGGCTGGAATTTTACCAGGCCATTTAGAGCAAAGTCGAAGGCTGGGGGAGCTGTAAAATGGGAGTGGACTTGGTTGGGCCGGAAGTCCAATGTCTTGATGTTGCTCCTGGATATTACCAACGGCGGGACCTATGGAGGGTGGACTTCTGCCATCAAGGCCACGGGATACCAATTGTGGTATTTAAAAGACCAATTAGCTGGAATTTTATGGTGTGATTTTGATTTTATCAGTGGTGCCTGGGGACCACAGTGCTTTGCAGCCCTGCCTGGTGAAGAGATGCCAGTGAAGCGGAATACAACCAGGAAGTGGAGGATAGGTGCTGGCTGTCAAACAAAGCCATTGGGAGAGTCAGTGTGTAGTGGAAGGAAGTGTGGTGCACAAAGGGCACTAGCAGACATTGGCAGCAGTGGGGTGAAGGTGCCAGGAGTTTGGGGCCATGTGGCCAGGGTTCCATGGGGCAGTGACATTCAACAGGGGCCACGAGGCTTAGTTGAATGATGCTCATGGCAAGTGGCCTCTCTTTGAATCCACCAGGATACCCCCCCACATTCCCAAACCTGCCTTGAATCCTTGTCATTCACCTGGGCCACATGGCCCCTGTTGAGGAGGAGGGGCAGTTTAGAGGGAGGGAGGTCAGGGAACTGGCAGGGGCACGTCACTAACCTCACAACCATCAAGAGGGCCACCCTTGGGGTGGGCAGGGCACAGAATGGCGCACAAGGACATGCCAACAGCCATGTGTGTGAAGAAGAGCTTATCCCCAGGAGAGTCTACGACCTTAGGTTGAACTTTCTCCAAATGTCCAAGCAACAACATAGGCAAGACTAGGCAAGAGGACCTGTTTGGGGATTATTAGGAACTAGGAACAAAATTTAAAAAAACAGGTCCTCAAGGGTTATAATCTCTGGATTATTACCTGAACCACGTGCAAATTGGCATAGGGATAAGAAAATTAGGGAAGTAAACACGTAGCTAAAGGAATGGTGTGGGAAAGAGGGGTTCCATTTATTTATTTTTTTTATTTAGAGATACAGCACTGAAACAGGCCCTTCGGCCCACTGAGTCTGTGCCGACCAACAACCACCCATTTATACTCTTCTTTGGCCTCCTTATCTTGAGAGACAATGGGTAAGCGCCTGGAGGTGGTCAGTGGTGTGTGGAGCAGCGCCTGGAGTGGCTATAAAGGCCAATTCTAGAGTGACAGGCTCTTCCACAGGTGCTGCAGAAAAATTTGGTTGTCGGGGCTGTTACACAGTTGGCTCTTCCCTTGCGCCTCTGTCTTTTTTCCTGCCAACTACTAAGTCTCTTCTACTCGCCACACTTTAGCCCCGCCTTTATGGCTGCCCGCCAGCTCTGGCGAATGTTGGCAACTGACTCCCACGACTTGTGATCAATGTCACAGAATTTCATGTCGCATTTGCAGACGTCTTTAAAGCGGAGACATGGACGGCCGGTGGGTCTGATACCAGTGGCGAGCTCGCTGTACAATGTGTCTTTGGGGATCCTGCCATCTTCCATGCGGCTCACATGGCCAAGCCATCTCAAGCGCCGCTGACTCAGTAGTGTGTATAAGCTGGGGATGTTGGCTGCCTCGAGGACTTCTGTGTTGGAGATATGGTCCTGCCACCTGATGTCAAGTATTCTCCGGAGGCAGCGAAGATGGAATGAATTGAGACGTCGCTCTTGTCTGACATACGTTGTCCAGGCCTTGCTGCCATAGAGCAAGGTACTGAGGACACAGGCTTGATACACTCGGACTTTTGTGTTCCGTGTCAGTGCGCCATTTTCCCACACTCTCTTGGCCAGTCTGGACATAGCAGTGGAAGCCTTTCCCATGCGCTTGTTGATTTCTGCATCTAGAGACAGGTTACTGGTGATAGTTGAGCCTAGGTAGGTGAACTCTTGAACCACTTCCAGAGCGTGGTCGCCAATATTGATGGATGGGGCATTTCTGACGTCCTGCCCCATGATGTTCGTTTTCTTGAGGCTGATGGTTAGGCCAAATTCATTGCAGGCAGCCGCAAACCTGTCGATGAGACTTTGCAGGCACTCTTCAGTGTGAGATGTTAAAGCAGCATCGTCAGCAAAGAGGAGTTCCCTGATGAGGACTTTCCGTACTTTGGACTTCGCTCTTAGACGGGCAAGGTTGAACAACCTGCCCCCTGATCTTGTGTGGGGGAAAATTCCTTCTTCAGAGGACTTGAACGCATGTGAGAGCAGCAGGGAGAAGAAAATCCCAAAAAGTGTGGGTGCGAGAACACAGCCCTGTTTCACGCCACTCAGGATAGGAAAGGGCTCTGATGAGGAGCAACCATGTTGAATTGTGCCTTTCATATTGTCATTTATACCCATTTATACTAAGCCTACATTAATCCCATATTCCCTACCACATCCCCACCATTCTCCTCCTACCTACCTACACTGGGGGTAATTTAGAATGGCAATTTACCTATCAACCTGCAAGTCTTTGGCTGTGGGAGGAAACCGGAGCACCCGGCAGAAACCCACAGGGTCACAGGGAAAACTTGCAAACTCTGCACAGGCAGTACCGAGAACTGAACCCAGGTCGCTGGAGCTGTGATGCTAACCACTGCGCCACTGTGCTGCCCCATGGTTAAACCATATACTGGTTAAACCAGAAGAGAGAAATAATAAACAGGTGAATAAAGCATCAGTGCTGAGGGACAGGTTAGGGGGTATAGCCCAAATAAGAGTTCTATATACAAATGTACGGAGTGTAAGGAATAAACTAAATGTGCAAATTCAAATGGAAAATTATGATGTGGTGGCCATTGCGGAGACGTGGCTGCAGGATGGTCGGGACTGGGAACTAAATATACCTGGTTATAAAGTTATTTCATGGGGCATTGGCATCAGTATTGGGACAGGAGGGAACTGTACCGTTGGGATGGGCTCCACTTGAATCAATCTGGGACCAGTGTCCTAGCGGAAAGGATAACTAGGGTGGTCACAAGGACTTTAAACTAGTAAATGGGGCAGAGGGGGAGGCCTCAGAGGAAGTCAATACAGTTTCAAAAACAAGTAACATTGCAGAGAGTAAAGAAACAGTCAGGAACCCTACTTCAGGAACTACAGGTAATGGCAAAACTACAAGAAGCATACTGGTTAAACCAGAAGAGAGAAATAATAAACAGGCGAATAAAGCATCAGTGCTGAGGGGCAGGTTAGGGGGTATAGCCCAAATAAGAGTTCTACATACAAATGCACGGAGTGTAAGGAATAAACTAAATGAGCTGCAGGCGCAAATTCAAATGGAAAATTATGATGTGGTGGCCATTGCGGAGACGTAGCTGCAGGATGGTCGGGACTGGGAACTAAATATACCTGGTTATAAAGTTTACAGGAGGGACAGGGAAAATGGCAGAGGGGGTGGAGTAGCCTTACTGATTAGAAATAATATCACCTCATTGGTGAGGGAGGATATAATGAGGGGAAAGCATCCAGTGGAGACCTTATGGGTGGAATTGAGGAACAGAAAAGGATCTAAAACTGTAATAGGTGTTGTGTATAGACCCCCAAGTAGCAGTTCTGAGTTGCTAGATTGTATAAATGCACAAATTAGGCAAGTGTGTAACAAAGGCGGAGTAGTATTAATGGGGGATTTTAACTTACACATAGATTGGGAGAGGCAGACTAACAACTGTCAGAAAGGTAGTGAATTTCTGGAATGTGTCTGGGATAGTTTACTACAGCAATATGTCCTAGATGTAACAAGGGGATAGGCAATATTAGATTTAGTTATGAGTAATGAGCCAAATTTAATTAGTAGCCTAACTGTGCGTGAACATTTATCAAATAGTGATCGCAACATGATTGAATTCAAGGTAGCATTTGAAAGTGAAAAGCACAGATCAGCTACTAGAATTTTAGACTTAGGTAAGGCTGACTTTACTGGGATGAGACAGAGACTGTCCACGGTAAACTGGATAGATCTGTTAATGGGTCAAACAACTGAAGAACAGTGGAGAATATTTAAAGAAACATTTAACGAAATACAGAGTGAGTATTTACCCGAGAGGAAAAAGCCCCACTTCACAGAAAAAATAGCCAAGGACAAGTAAAGAGATTAGGGATAGCATAAAACTAAAAGAAAGGGTTTACAAAAATGCAAAACACAGCACAGATCCGGCCGAATGGGATAGATACAAAGACCAGCAAAGGGTCACAAAGCAGCTTATAAGAACTACTAAAAGGGATTATGAAAAGAAACTTGCAATGGACATCAAAATCAATAAGAAGAAACATAAAGGAAAAGTGGGTGGTCAAGAGCAATGTAGGCCCACTAAAAGCTGAAAATGGAGATATTGTCATTGATAATGGAGGAAATGGCAGACATGTTGAACAATTACTTTGCCTCAGTATTTACAGTTGAAAAGGAGGATAACTTGCTGGAAGTCCCAAAAAAATTAATAGCGATAGGGGACACGGATTTAATACAATTAACATAAGTAAAACATCAGTAGCAAGGAAATTAATGGAACTAAAGAGTGAGAAATCCCCAGGACCCGACGATTTCCATCCGAGGGTGTTAAAGGAAGTACTGGAGCACATTGTAGATGCCCTAACTATAGTCTTTCAGAGTTCCATAGATTCAGGAGTGGTCCCTCTGGATTGGAAAGTTGCACATGTCACTCCACTTTTTAAGAAGGGTGAAAGGGGGAACCAAGGAAATTACAGACCAGTTAGCCTGACATCTGTGGTGGGGAAGTTGCTGGAGTTTATAATCACGGATAGGGTGACCGAACACCTAGAAAAATTTCAGTTAATTAGGGACAGCCAAGACGGATTCATGACACGAAGGTCATGCCTGACAAAACTCATTGAATTTTTTGAAGAGGTGACTAAGGTAGTGGACAGGGGAATGTCTATGGATGTTATTTATATGGACTTCCAGAAGGCATTTGATAAAGTCTCACATAAGAGATTGTTAACTAAGGTAGAAGCCCATGGAGTTGAGGGCAAATTATTGACATGGTTAGGAAGTTGGTTGAGTGGTAGGCGACAGAGAGTGGGGATAATGGGTAAGTACTCTGATTGGCAGGATGTGACTAGTGGTGTCGCACAGGGATCTGTGTTGGGGCCTCAATTATTCACATTATTCATGAACGACTTGGATGATGGCATAGTCAGTCATATATCCAAATTTGCTGACGGTACAAAGTTAGGCAGCATTGTAGACAGTCTAGATGATAGCATAAAATTGCAAGGAGATATTGACAGACTAGGTGAGTGGGCAAAACTGTGGCAGATGGATTTCAATGCGGGCATGTGTGAGGTTATCCATTTTGGACCAAAAAAGAATAGAGCAGGGTACTTTCTAAATGGGAAGAAGTTAAGTACAGCGGATGTGCAAAGAGACTTGGGGGTTCAGGTGCATAGATCTTTAAAATGCCATGAGCAAGTGCAGAAAATAATCAAAAAGGCTAATGGAATGCTAGAGCCTTTATATCTAGAGGACTGGAGTATAAAGACACAGAGGTTATGCTGCAGCTGTACAAAACCCTGGTTAGACCCCACTTGGAGTACTGTAAGCAGTTCTGGGCACCACATCTTAGGAAGGATATATTGGCCTTGGAGGGAGTGCAACGCAAGTTTACAAGAATGATACCTGGACTACAGGGGTCAAACTACAAGGAGAGATTACACAAATTAGGCCTGTTTTCGCTAGAATTTAGAAGGTTAAGGGGTGATCTGATCAAAGTCTTCAAGATATTAACAGGAAAAGACAGGCTAGATAAAGATAAACAATTTACACTGGTTGGATATTTTTTAAAACATGGGGGCATAGTCTAAATATTAGGGCCAGACCGTTCAGGAGAGATGTTAGGAAGCACTTCTTCACGCAAAGGATGGTAGAGGTTTGGAACTCTCTCCCACAAACAGAAGTTGAAGCTAGAACAGTTGTTAATTTTAAATCTGAGATAGATAGATTTTTGTTAAGCAAAGATATTAAGGGATATGGTCCAAAGGCAGGTATGTGGAGTTAGGCCGCGGATCAGCCTTGATCTCATTGAATGGTGGGACAGGCTCAAGGGGCTGAATGGCCTACTCCTGTTCCTATCTTCCTATGTTCCTATGTTCAGTGTCAGCGAAGACTGTGGCTCTTCAGGAGCCCATCACTGATCTGTCTGTTATGCTGCAGGGCAAGTTGAGACCCATGAGGTTGGTGGACACCCAATGCCCATCGCCCTGAAGATCACCGTGGCTCTCAACATCTATGCATCCGGCTCTTTCCAGGAATCCACTGGGGACATGTTGTGGGATCTCCCAGTCTGCAACCCAATTAGCAATGCAATGTTCAAGAGAACCAGCAACTATGTGCACGACATATCCGGAAAGTCAGACGGAGGTCCATTGGATTCGGGGCTATTGCTGGATTCCCCCAAATGCAAGGTGTCATCAATTGCATACACGTGGCCACCAAAGCTCCCCCAGTCAAGCCCGTGGCCTTCATCAACAGGAAGGGCTTCTATTTGCAATTGGTCTGCAACCACCGAAAGTAGATCCTTCAGCTGTCTGCATGGTTCCCGGAACGCAGCAAAGATGCATATAAACACTGCCAGTCCCAGCTCCCACAGCTTTTCCGAACCCCCGTCTGCTTTCAGGGATGGATACTTGTAGACAAAGGCTACCAAAGGAAGACATGGCTACTTATGCCTGTGAGAAACCCATGCATGGCTGCAGAGGAGAGGTTCAACACCTACCTACTATGGGTCAACTAGAGCAACCATTGAGCAGGCCATTGGCCTTTTGAAGATGTGATTCAGGTGCCTTGATCAATCCGGTGGAGCCCTTCAGTATGCCCCAGCAAGGGCCTATTGTATCGGTATGGTCTGCTGGGCACTGCACAACCTGGCACTATAGAGTGGGGAGGCATTGAACAATGAGGACATTGCTGATTGCGATGCCTCCTTTGATGATGAGGATGTGGAGGAGCCAGCTAACCAGGCGATGCAAGATGAGGAACCCCTTAGAACACAAGGAACGCAAAATGAATTATGTGCAAGGGAGCCGTTTCCTGTGACATTTGTGCCCTTTCAGAAATGTTCCAATAAATACTTAGCTGGAATCAGCTCTGATGTTGCCTCCTTCATTTGGCACTCCATCGCCCAGCGCCCAGGTGCACAGCGCACAGTGGCAAGGCTGAGGAGGTGGATGGATGTGCCTTACTCCACCACTTCAAGCCCATTGAGGGAGGAAGGGTGTAGGTACAATCTCATAGGGCACCAAGAATTAGAATGAGAAGCAGGAATATTGAGTGAAAGATTTATTATGGTGCACACCAGAAAGAAAATGTAACATCTCGATATTTAAATCACTTGTGACCCCCAAGTGCAGTTAGGTGATCTTCTTAACTCTCTTACAGGTACTCCTACGAGGTGAAGCCCCTGCGCTGGCAGTTGAGGTCGAGGCAGGCAGCTGATCGCACTGCCCTGTGGTTTGGGATGATCTTGGTGGCTGTGCTCTGGCTGCCTGAGGCCTGGAGTGCCCTGGCATTCTGAGCGGCTCCTACACAGGTGCAGGGGTGCAGGACCCTCCTCTGTCATCGGGGCTTTTTGAGGTGATGGAGCCACTGGCAGAGGAGCCTCCAGAAGTGGAAGGCAGCCACTCCTGCTCCCTTGTAAGGCAGACTTGTACCTCCCTGCTGATCTTGCCTTGCCACTGCTGCATTGAGCTCATGGATGAGGCAATGGCATGCAGGTCTGTGCGTATCTCTGTCACTCACTGACTGTTCTGCTGGCTATAACTCTCCATAAGGGTCGCCAGTCTCTTAATGGAGGAAGCCAAGTGTGCACCCGTCAGAGACAGGGCAGCACTCATGGCCTTTGTGCGCATGGCCTCAGGAAGCTCTACCATTACCTCCCACTGCAGCTGCAGCAGTTGCTGTGTTGCAGCCAGGTCTAAAGGCATGTCATCAGCCTGGGGCTGAGCATGGACCTGGCCTCCCACTGTCATCCAATTGTCAGTGGCCTTGGCTGTCACTGCCTCCGTCAGATGCTGGGGTGCATCTATGCTGTTTTCACCAGCTTGTGACCCCAAATCTAATCGCGAATGCATACCCAGCGACTTGTGAGTATCTGCACTGGTGGAAGGCATGGGGGGAATGATATAGTGCTGCACCCTCTGAGGATCCATCTTCCTCCTCAGAGGTGGCCAGCTGGCCTCAGGTCTCACGACGTCTTCTGGCCTTGTCTTGACCCTGACCTGCATGACAGAACATAAACATGTAAGGCTTAAAGGCTTCTCATCTCCTCATCCCAGCCATGCTTGCTGTGGAGCTCCATGTGTCCAACATTGGTCAATGGATACTATGCCTTCTGTGTGACAGATGCACCATTGTTCACTCGCACTCGTTGATTCACTCTTTTGGGTTGGTACCTCTGTTTCGCCATCAGCGACTCTGTGGCTGCCCTGGACTTCAAGTCCAAGGGAATGCTTAATATTGCACCCATGTCTGGAAGCAACCGGTTTCTGCAGAAGCTTTGAAGTTGGCAAAATGTCTTTCAGCACCTGCCATTCAACTCCCTGTAGACTTCTGTAACTTGAAATGGCTATAGCAAGCACCAAACACTTGTAGAATCATAGCAACAGCCAGAAGAAATCAACCAGGAATTAACATGTAAGTAGTTGACGATTCCTTTAAATAGCACTGCTGGGTGTGTCCGTTCTGCTGCTCAACATGGTGCTGGATTGTATCTTGATGGCGCTGGTCACAGTGGCTGCACCAGAAGCATGTGCAATATCCGTCTATGAGTTAGAAGATGGACTGCAAGCGATCTTGCGGCAGCCGGCCAATTAAACAGTGCGTGGTACGGGGGGCTGTCCAATTAGGCAGTGTGTGGTGTGCGAGCCGACCAATCTGGCGCCTGAAGTGACAATGTGGGTGGCAAGGACAGCGACAGCTGATGATGTAACAGGTGCCAGCACCATATTTAAAGGGCTGTCAGCTCTGCATTCATTGTTGCCTGCACAAAGGATTCCTTCCTGTTTCTGCTGTCTTCAGTGTGCCTTTGCCTGTCCTAGTGCTCCAATGCAGTGCTACCCCAATGGCTGTAGCGTGGCTTGTGGAGGGCTGCTGACTTTCAATGGAGGAGATGCCTTGGAGGACACCTTCAAGCAGGCCTTGGCCTGTCAGACCTGATTGTGGACCGCACCATCTCGGCAGGGGCTACAGTAGTCTGGGCTGGCTGACTGACAGCAAGGATGCTGGCGGAGTGGCAGTGATGGGAGGATGAATGCTATTATCCTGAGGGAGGGCAGCAGGTAGGTGCTGCTTGGAAGTGTTGCCCCTCCCCCTGGGTGGCGCCTCAGCAATCTGAGAAATCTGTTAGAGAACAGATTGCTGGACCTCTGTGACTCCCTGTAAGACCCTTTGTACACTGTTATCTACAGCCATGATAGCAGCAGTCTGAGCTTGTGTGGCCATAGCCTGAGCTTCTCCTGCAGCACACAGACATGGGGTGGCTGCTGCTTGTGCTGCAATGAAAGCTGCAACATCAGCCATCAGACGCTGCATCATGTTTGGGTCCACAAGTGTGTCAACAGAGTTGGCCACGCTGGAGAGGCTGGCCTCCATGCTCAGCGCAAAGCCCTGTGCCAAGTTGGTGCATTGGTGCAGGACACCCCCATGCTCCTTGACATTGACGACAGGTTTTCTGGTAGCCTTCCCAATGCACCAAGCAGTTGTGCATACTTATCAGCATGCTTCTGTAGGCCGCACCTTTGAAATGCTCATCTGAGTCCTTTGCAGCAGAATCCATGTTCGCCCTCCAGCAAGCTGGCACCTGCAGTGTCCGAAAACCTTGGAGCCCGCTCTTTCTCATGTTGTGCTATTCTTCACTGTTTCCCAGGACAGAGTCACTTCTGCATGACTATCAGCACCTGCTCCAGCTACAATGCACTTTCCCTCTAAGAGGTGCAGGCTAGCTTTGAGTGATGCTAGCTACTCACAACATTGGCCCACTACTGATACATTCAGCCGATAACCAGTGCAGTTGGTGCTAGCTGGATGCTGAAATTATTGAAATGAGCAGGGTGCATGATGATAACATCCTGTCTGCATTGCAATCAACAGGCGTAAGTTAATCCCTGTTTTTAGGCATATATTGAACTTAGCTCCCATAGAATCATAGGACATGATTTTTACTCCCCTCAACTTTCAAAGACTGGGGGTGCGGGGTGGGGTGCAGTTAAAATGAGGGGAACCACTTAGCTCTTGTGATCCCACTGGGTCCTGATATTAACCTGCTCTTTAAACCCAGAGCATGGCAGATGGATCCTGCTTTAAATATGCAGTTTGGGTCCCAATGTTCGTCCGAGGCCTGAGCCAGGGAACAGTGGTGACTTCCCCATGAGGCCAAACCTGCTGGGAGCTGGACTGTGGATCAGAGAGGCCCAAGAGAGTAAGTTTTACATTTCTTTTTAGGTTTTCTTGTGGGCCTGCAGAAGCACCAGTCTCCCTTGCCCTGGGCTTCGCCCTCCCTCCCTGGATCGCGATTGCCTATCCCAACCCCTTCTCCCATCACTTTTCTACCTGCCAGGGACTAATCCCACAAGTCTTTGATAATGGCTGATCTTCGATACAGTCAAATTGACTGTTCCTGTTCAATATGAATTGCAGCAAAAATTGCACAAAGACATGGGGCAGGTTTTGCACCCCGATATGGGGGTGAGTAGGGAGGCAGGTAGGCACAAAAATTAGTGCCGCTGGCTGTTATGCTGGTTTGCCGTTGCTGCTCTGACTGCCGACAATTTTACTTAGGGGAGCAGAAGGCGGGACCAGGGAACCTGCCCGATTCAGATTATTGGCCAATTGATCTTGCTAACGAGCTTGTTGTCAGCTCGATAAGGGCCAGGTTGGAATTCAGGGGGGCACATGTTACACAATGGATCAGGGACATTCCAAGTAGAAGGAGATGGCAACATGGCAGGGAGCCAGTCATGGCTGTGCCATTCAATTAGGTGGGCCCATGGTAGGGAGCATGGCTGAGAGGGGCACTCAGCCAGTGGCACACAGGTGCCATCAGGTGAGCAGAGTTAGTGGAGCAAGTATCTGAATGGACTCGGGTAGTGGAGGGGATTGTGACCCTCCAGGGGTCATGGGGCCATATGAGGGGCGTCCAGTAAGAATTGCAGCTGACCACAAGCAAGGCAATAGCTGGACATGGGATTAAGGTCCTCGGATGTAGGGTTGAGTAGCAATGAGGATCAACATCCTCAGGAGCAGATGCAGAGCCCTGGGCATGAACATAGAACATAGAAAATAGGAGCAGGAGTAGGCCATTTGGCCCTTCGAGCCTGCTCCGCCATACATTATGATCATGGCTGATCATCCAACTCAGTAACCTGTTCCCACTTTCGCCCGATACCCTTTGATCCCTTTAGACCCAAGAGCTATATCTAACTCCTTCTTGAAAACATACAATGTTTTGGCCTCAACTGCTTTCTGTGGTAGCAAATTCCACAGGGTCACCACTCTCTGGATGAAGATATTTCTCCTCATCTCAGTCCTGAAAGGTTTACCTCATATCCTTAGACTATGACCCCTGGTTGTGGACTCCCCCACCATCGGGAACATCCTTCCTGCATCTACCCTGTCAGGTCCTGTTAGAATTTTATAGGTTTCTATGAGATCCCCCCTCACTCTTCTGAACTCCAGCGAATATAATCCTAACCGACTCAATCTCTCCTCATACGTCAGTCCCGCCATCCCAGGAATCAGTCTGGTAAACCTTCGCTGCACTCCCTCTATAGCAAGAATATCCTTCCTCAGATAAGGAGACCAAAACTGCACACAATATTCCAGGTGTGGCCTCACCAGGGCCCTGTATAATTGCAGCAAGTCACCCCTGCTCCTGTACTCGAATCCTCTCGCTATGAAAGCCAACATACCATTTGCCCTTTTTACTGCCTGTTGGACCTGCATGCTTACCTTCAGCGACTGGTGTACGAGAACATCCAGGTCTCGCTCCAAACTCCCCTCTCTCAGTTTATAGCCCTTCAGATAATAATCTGCCTTCCTGTTTTTGCTACCAAAGTGGATAACCTCACATTTATCCACATTATACTGCATCTGCCATGCATTAGCCCACTCACTCAACTTGTCCAAATCACCCTGAAGCCTCTCTGCATCCTCCTCACAACTCACCCTCCCACCCAGTTTTGTGTCATCTGCAAATTTGGAAATGTTACATTTTGTTCCCTCATCTAAATCATTAATATATATTGTGAATAGCTGGGGTCCTAGCACCAGATCCCTGTGGTACTCCACTACTCACTGCCTGCCATTCGGAAAAAGACCCATTTATCCCTACTCTTTATTTCCTGTCTGCCAACCAATTTTCTATCCATCGCAATACACTACCCCCAATCCCATGCACTTTAATTGTACATGCTAATCTCTTATGTGGGACTTTGTTGAAAGCCTTCTGAAAGCCCAAATAAACCACATCCACTGGCTCCCCCTCATCAACTCTACTAGTTACATCCTCGAAGAATTCTAGTAGGTTTGTCAAGCATGATTTCCCTTTCGTAAATCCCTGCTGACTCTGCCCAACTCTACCACTGTTCTCTAAGTGCTCTGCTATAAATACTTTGACAATGGACTCTGGAATTTTCCCCACTACTGAAACAGGCTGACTGGTCTATAATTCCCTGTTTTCTCTCTACCGCCCTTTTTAAATAATGGGGTTACATTAGCTACCCTCCAATCTGAGGATGGCAGAGGAGAGAATGAGGGGCAGGAAGGCAA
Source organism: Heterodontus francisci (assembly GCF_036365525.1). Taxonomy (NCBI): domain Eukaryota; kingdom Metazoa; phylum Chordata; class Chondrichthyes; order Heterodontiformes; family Heterodontidae; genus Heterodontus; species Heterodontus francisci. The sequence goes on along the minus strand of NC_090376.1, from coordinate 29,968,873 downwards.
TGAAGGTCATACCCTCAGCATTGAGTATACCACTGAAGAAGCAGCTACCTGGACATGTTAGAGTATCAGTGCCACAGGAGACTGCGCCTATCTGGGCAGATGGTGACTGACATTCGTCCCTCATTGAGGAAGACCTCTGACCTCGCAGCACTGCTTACATTCCATGCCGGTAGCCATTGAAGTCACTATGGCCTTGCACTTCTTCGCCTGTGGCTCGTTCCAAGGATCAGCTTTGAACCTTGTGGCATCTCTCAAGCAGCAGCGCACCATTGCATATAGCAGCTCACTGGTGCTCTATATGTGAGAGTTGTCAGGCAGTACATAAAATTTCAAACAGATGGGGCCTTGCAAGCACAAAGGGAAGTGGGATTAATCTCCATCACTGGATTCCCACAGGTGCAGGACATCATCAGTTGCACCCTTGTGCACATCAAGGCACCGAGTGAGCGGTCAGTGAGATTCATCAACAGGAACAGCTTCCACTCCCTCAATGCAGCTGGTCTGGGATCACAGCAAGAGTTTCCTCCAATAATAAAAACAAAAAGTGCTGGAAATACTCAGCAAGTCTGGCAGCACCAGTGGAGAGAGAAGCAAAGTTAACATTTCAGGTCTGTGACCTTTCATCAGACCCGCTGAGTATTTACAGCACTTTTTGCAGTATTTTGCTTTTATTTCAGAGTTTCCTCCATGTGTGCACTCGCTTTCCTGACTTCTTCATCCTCTGGCAGTCCAGTGTACCCCTGCTCTTCATGCCAACACCGAAACTCCATGGATAGCTTCTAGGGTCAAGGGATATCCCTTGAAAATATGGTACTGAACCCTTTATATGACTCCGAGACGGAGGTACAGAGGCACTACAACCGAAGCCATGCTCACAAGGACCACTGGGCTTCTGAAAGTGCAGTTCCGGTGCCTCGAATGGTCAGTTGGCACCCTGCAGTACACGCTTGCAAAGATCTCACACATTGTGGTGGTCTGCTGTGCTGTCTGTAACATGGCCCTCCAGAGGGGAGTAGACCTGAAGAGGGTGAGACGCTAGATCAACCCAGCTCATCGGAGCAGGAGGAGGAGAATGCAAAGAATAGAGGTGCCCACACTGAGCAGAGACGTGGCTGGGGGTGGCTGGGGCTGGCTCAGGAGTTAAAACTCTCATCAGAATGGCATCAAGGCCAGGGCACATGTGACCAGGCACGCTTCACTTGAGCGCTATTCATCCAGCAGGACTGAATGCTCTGGAACTCACTTTGATCTGCCTGTGAGAGAACTTCCAATGAAGACACCACGTTGAATAGATCCACTCTTACCACCAACGCATGGTGCACATCTCTCCAGCGGTCTCACTGTCCCCGTTCAAAGACCATGGCTTCACTTCACCACTTCTTCCCTCTTTTCCAGTCTTCCCATTAAAGGATGGAAGCTCACACATCTGGGATCATGAACAAGACCCTTCACCTCTCTCTAACTGTCTCCAACAGAACCTGCAGGTCTGCATCAGAAAACCATGGGGCAGCCTTGCCCCAGGAGCCAGGCCTCTGCCGCTCATCCTTCTGACCTTAAATTTCTATTGCAGCGCAAAATGGCTGCCACAGTAATGGCTGCCTTCATGCCTTTAAATCGGGCTCGCACTTTACAAATTCCACCTCCATCCGGTGCCCACCACCGCTAATTGGCTGTTTAGACCCACCCTCCAGCCTGAGAGTGCATGGTGCACTTGAACATGGGAGAAATATGTGCCCACCCCTGCCAGAATTGCAGGCTTTGATGGCCTCCCCCCGAAATGGTTCCGACACTGGGTTCCCAACCCCATAAGCAAAATGAAATTATCCGCCAGAGATAACTCAGTTTTTAACTTGAAAGTTGGAATTATCGTAAGTGACTTCTGACTTCCTGGAATTATAGTTAGGAGTTTTGTTAATTTTCAAACAATTACAATTTTTGCTGTTTTGAAAGCCTTGATTAAATCGGTTATAGAACACCTCAACTCAGTAGGTTTTTTTTAGTCATTTCTGGAGGTGTTACAAGACAGGTAAAACACTTTTCATCCTTTTTATCTTTTGCTTTTTTTTGTCTTTTTTATTTTCGAAAGTTTAAAAATTGGTCTTGATCACTCTTTTCAACATTAACTCCTGCTTAAATACCTTTTAAAGATTATTTTTCTCGTACGTGTGGTTCAGTTCCACACTGGGCAGCAGATCTATTAACCCGGGCATCAAGAGAGCCTTTGGAACGTGTTTGTAGAACACGGCAATAAAGAAACAATGAAAGCAGAGGTAAGCTTTGTACAATAAAAGGATAATTTGGTGTGAGGAGAATCCTTTTACTAACCTGAGAAATGTTTCACTGGAAGAACAATCTAGGTGTAAATCAATAGCTGCAGAATTCCTAATTATTCACACTTTATCCAATGAAACTTAAATATGTACTGAATGACTGCATGTGTCCTTGTGTTTGAAGCCTTATGAGCCTCTACTTTTACACCATACTTCAGATTGTGTGATCTTACTGAAAGCTACTGTAGTTCAGTGGCATTAAATCACAGGTATATTAGCTTCACAAAATAATTGGCCACTAGGGATTATTGAGCTTTACCATTTAATGTGGGTTGTCCTGAATTCTCGGCATTACATCCCTAAAGGGGAATAAATGCTTGGAATTCTTCTGTAAGATGCTGCAGTTAAAACATGATGAAAACCAAATGATCAGGTCCCTAAAGTGAGGAGATGGGGGAGGGGGGGGGGGTGGTTGTGGGGGTGTAGGGGTGGTTGGGGAATGCAATCTATTTTTATCATAGAGAATGGCCTAATTCTTATATACTTTTGTGGTTATTATTCATTATAGCATCCAATTAAGCTTGTTCATTTTGAAAAGAAGATGATCTCATTGCCACCAGATGTTAGCAGGAAGTGTTTCTGATCTTTGGGCTGGATTTTAAGAGCCTGCTGCTGCGATCTCCCCATGCAGTGGCTCATTTAAATAGCTGGAGCGGCCCACCCCCCCATCCCCCAAATCATGTGGAGAGGCTGGACTGTCTGTCCGTGGCAAAGGTGTCAGCTGCCTGTGCGCAGGCGCTGGCGCCATTTTTAAAGGGCAGGCAGACTCTTATTAAAGAGTTAGAGCCAGAGTGATCTCCTGGACTAGGTTTGATCGCCTAGCTGGGCTGGAGAAGAATTTTACAGTTTATTTCCCCAGAATGTTTGGTGGGAATGTGGGATTAGTGTAGGATTAGTGTAAATGGGTGGTTGATGTTCGGCACAGACTCGGTGGGCCGAAGGGCCTGTTTCAGTGCTGTATCTCTAATCTAATCTAATCTAATTGGCTGGGGGGTGGGTTTTTGCTGGTTTTTCGCCTCTTCCAGCAGATGTCATGGTATCTGGTGGGGTGGAGAGTGTATCACAATTGTTGAATGGACCGGTGGGTCTTTACCTGTCCATCATTGTTCATATGTTTATCTGTTTACCTTGTGGTGTGAAATTATGGCCCTGATTTGATATTCATTGTGTATTGCTGGTGTAATCTTCACGTAGTAAACACGGAGAAATGGTGCCTGGCGTAACATTGTTATTTGAATCTAAATTTATGTAATAATTCAGGTTGTGATGCTCCAAGTTAATAAAGCTGCCATTTTTATTCTGTATACTGGGAGGAATGGCCAGGGCTAACACTAATAAATAATATCAATCAACATCAGTTATACAGAATATCTAGTCACTTATTTCATTGCTGTTTGCGAGACCCTGCTGTGGACAAAATGGCTGCTTCCTTTCCCTGCAAATGAGACTAGACTTGAAAAATACCTCATTGACTGTGAACTCCTTTGGGACATCCAAGGTCGATCCATGTCTTTCTGACTAAGCCAAGATTGGTATTAGTTGAGTGCTGTGAACAGGTTGCCTGCCCACCAATCTTGACCAAGGAAAGGCATTTTGTGCAAAGGAGACTTGAATAACAAACATGGAATTTATTTATATAAAGTAACTGGTGGAAAAAGATAACAGAAACAAGGCCTCTGAGATTCAGTTGTTTCACCTATTCCCGATACAGAATAGTGATTCAGTTCAGCTATAGAACCGTCAGCAAATAAGAGAAATGAAACCATTCAGCATCTTAACAGATTTTTATGGGCAAGATCTCCAGAGGATGCCTTTTCTTCTGAAGCTTCGCCTGGTCTGATAAATATTAAAGTATCAGCACATGTATGCACACTTTGTAAGAAATGGAGCATTAGCGGCTTGATTGTTGATGTGCATTACAGGTAGTTGGGAGGCCTCTGGTGGATGTGAGCTTTGTAACCACGGGATGGAGAATAAAAGGGCGTGAGATCGAGCTTCATAAATCCGATCTGTACTGAAATTAAAAATTATATCATGAAAATCCATACTATTTGTAAATTAAAACTTATTACTTTAACAGTTCTTTTCAAAATTGAATCTTTATGCACTGTTTTACTCAGCTTTTCCCCTCCCCCTTTCATTACGTCCTGTTCTGCTAGGAGAATGCCTTCTCAGGTTTTATTGCCAGCTTCTTGTTTACAACAACTACTTATATTTCTATTGCACCTTTAACATCCAAAGGCGCTTCACTGAAGCATTATAAAACAAAATATGACACTGAGCCACATAAGGAGCTATTAGGTCTGGTGATCAAATGCTTGGTCAAATAGGTAGGTTTGAATGAGTGTCTTAAAGAAGACAAGTGATGTAGGTGTTAATGGTAGGTTAATTATGTTGTTAAAGATACACAGGTGAAGGGCATTGTTTAATTAAGGACATAGAGCAGGCTATAAAGAGAGCCTGTTGGGACATGGGGATGAAAGCAGGAGGCAGTGATATGTAATGCTGCATTCTGTGATAAACCAGCTATTAAGAAAAGGATCTATGTTTATCTTCATTCTTCACTGCTTGGATCTGATTAATATGGTAGCAGAAAATGGTTGTCTAAAGGTGAAGGTTGGAAATTAAGAATTTTTTTTTTCAGACAGAAAGTTGTAATTTAAATTACTTTTGAGAAGAATGCCTGAAACCAAGGGGGGAATTTTATGCTGCTCCCTCATGGTGGATTTGGAGACAGGGAGAGCATAAAATTGGGTGGGCTGGTGGAGTGGGTGTTCCTGCCACCATCCTGCCTTGCTGCCAATTGAGGCCCTTAACTGGGCAATTAACCCCCAATTAAGGGCCTCTTCCTGCCACAATTAGCTGCACAGCTGGTGGCCCTGTTGCTGTATGGGAAGTGCAGCATGGAAAACTCTGGGCTGCTTCCCAGCTCTGTGTACTGGTGGGGGATCTTGTTAAAAGGCACTTAGTGCCTGAATGAGGGGCTTGGCATCAGGAAGGGTGGGGGGGCTACTGAGAGCCACCCTGCTGCCCTTGCTGCTGACCCTTCATCCCTAACCCTGCAAGACCCCTCCCACCCTGACCTAACTGTGGCCTGGGTCCAGTGATGCTCCTTGGCCTTCAGTAGTGCTCCTCTTGCTGCAGCTGCTGGCTTCTGATTGGCTGGCAGCTTTCCAAGGCTGTGATTTCTGGTGATTGGGTCCTTGATCCTGTGGAAGGCCCACCACTGTCCACTCTAGTGCCTAATTGGCACTAGATTCAGTGGACCTTCCAGAGAAGAGATGACATGGGGATCTCTGTTGCTTTTTCTGTAATTGAGACCCCTGCTGGCAGAAGAAACTTTCCCTCGCCCAAGTGTAAAGTGTCAGGGTATGATGTTTCACCAATGAGATGTGGGCATGGGTTATGTCTTTACTGAAGAGAAACAAGGTATGGACTTGGCACTGTTGCTTGCTAATAAAAGCAAGACCAGTATTTTTTGAGCTAGAGTCCAGTTAGTTGGGCACTCAAAGGTATTGAGCTTCATGGATAAAATTTATAAGAAAGATCTAGTAAATGCGTATGAGGCATGGTCAGACTTTGATAAGTTTAGAAAGACGGAGGGTTATTCCACAGGAATATATCATGGAATTTAACACACTATATAAAAGATTGCAGAAGTTCTATTTGGAAATTCATTGTTCAGCTTTCATATTGGACTGTGCTAAAGTGTCGCACATGGATAGGCTGTTCATCTTAACTGGAGTGAGATTCTCAGGCATGCTTTTGGATCAGGTGTGTAATGTTTTTTAAAAAATTCCAGGGAAATCAGTCTTTTCCAGCAGCCTTCATGGCACAAATGGGACATGTGGTGTTGTCACAGAAGATGGAAGACACGATGGCTGCGGTGTTTTGAGGTTGTTTAGATATGGGGCACTGACATCAATATAGCAGAAGAATCACTGACAAAAGAAAAGAGGATGGAGACAATTTTGGCAGATCTGGCAGGCGATGCGAATGGAATACAATAACAGCAATGTGGTTGACTCTTGCATGTTATTGAAATGGCCTAGCAAGCCACTCAGTTCAAGGGCAATTGGGGATGGGCAATAAATGCTGGCCTGGCCTGTGATGCCCACATCCCATGAAAGAATTAAAAAAACAAAAAACAGACAAATGAACTCCAGGAATGTCTGGGGAATTATTAACAGGTGTTTCAGATGTGATTCGAATCTTTTTTTTCACTTGTTTCATGGGATGTGGGCATTGCTGGCAAGGCCAGCATTTCTTGTTTCCCAATTGCCCTTGAGGTGGTGGTGGTGAGCTGCCTTGAGCCTCTGCAGTCCATCTGGTGCAGATACACCCACAGTGCTGTTAGGGTGGGAGCTCCAGGATTTTGATCCAGTGATAATGTAAATTCTCCAAAATGGAACAACAGGGTTTTCAGGGTGACACAAAGTTCAGAAGTGGGAAATGATATCTATCAGTCTGAGGGCATTGTACTCGTCACAAGAAGTTTCAGTTCAGTAATGAGTGTACTGGTCATGGATTCATTTAATTATCATGTTGGACAGTGGTTGCACATCCACAGTATGTAGAATGGATTGCTTGAATTGTTTAGATTCATTCCGTAGTAAGGATTGCAGTAAGGTTAGGGGAAATATGAAAGTTCTACTCATTTCAGGTTCAGGGATGACAACACCTTAAGGTCAATGAAAAAGGGTGGTTCTCCCATGTGGAATAGCTGGAGTAAGCCACTTTAGTACAGATATGTTATCTAGTGAGCTACCCTTGCTGGTGAGCAAGCCTTAATGAACAAGGAACGAATGAAATTGGACATGGAACATGATAAAGCAGTTGTCTTTGGGTAAATTGGAAATCTATTGTTTTTTTTTTTTCCATTCAGGACATTACTGCATCCCTTTTAACAAGACCTAGCATCTCTAATGAGAATGTTAAAGAAATATTAATGACATCAGGTGACAGGAGTTTGAGAGGAAAAACAGCAAATTGTTTTAAAGTTACATTGACAATTTTCTCATCCCTCTTGTCAGATTAAAAATCCTATTAAAAGATGCAGAGGTGAAGAGATTAGTGAAAAATATGATCTGCTAAAAGTATCGCAGGACGCCATCGTGGCCTATTGTAAGTCTCCCATTAGCATGAGATTTTAATGAAGTAGTAGCTACTGATTTAAAGGTGTAGGGCAAGGACAAACATTTTTATTTCGCATTTCATCAACATGGAAACAAGATTCAGTCTTTCCACAGTAATACATGACAAAGACAAAATGGTATTTGTAGATAAAGTCTTGGAAAAATGGTTAGGGACTGGACTGGGGCCACCAGCTAAATTTCTGACAGACAATTGGAGGGTGGGGGGTGTAATTTGCTAACGACTAGTTTAGAGACTTGTGTGAAAATTTGAACATTGCAGTGATGAACACTGCAGCTGAAAGTCCTTTCAGTAATGGACTCTGTCAAAGAAATCATGTGGTGCTTCATAAGATCTTGGCCAACATTTGCCCTGGTGTGAGCAGCCATGTGATGAATTTGCTTTATATGATTGGCTATACTCCATATCGAAGTTTTTGGGAGGAATGCCAAAAAACTTCCATGCTGTGTGATCATTCCCCAGCCTTAGAAGGGACTTCAATTAGTTCCACCTTTTCTGTGCACTTGCATTTCCTACATGCAGGGAAAAGGGCATTCATCAAGGCAGACGTCTCAGAAAATTCAGCGAGCCTTACAGCATCGCATAAGACTCATACTAGATCACCGGATTAATAAGTTTACTATAAAAGAGGGTCACAGTGGAACGCTCCAGGTAAAGTGATAGGAAGATGGTGATTCTCCAACATGGTAGTCAAACTATTGGGGTCCCTTCTGCTAGTTTAATCAGGGTTAATTATCAACTTGCAGAATCTGAACAATTAGTCAAAGGTGATTAGGCATCCTGCACCTCAGTCATGGTTGACAGCTGTGAGGAACGCTATATGGTAGATGAGGTGCTGGATGATAAACAAAGTGATGGGGCTATTTGACCCAAAATTACTGAAATTCAAACATTGGCTAAATGTCAAAGATGATGTACAAAAGATAAAATCTATGGATTAGCAAAATGAGGTGAAACGGTGGAAAGCAAAAAAAAATGCAGTGCGAGTCCCCATAGTGGGACTGGAAGCGACTCTGGCACTAGGCAATGATTGCATACTGGTGACAGAACCCCTGATTTTGTGGGAGGGAGAAACAGTAATCCAGAAAGAGGTAAAGGCTGTAGCTCAACTAGACTATGTGGTAGAACAATGACAACAGAACAATCTAGGAACACTACTAGAAAGAAGCCGATATGGTGACTACAAACAAGTTAGAAGAATTAATAAGGCAAATCAAAGTTGGAAGGAATTTGGTGTCTATTCTGAAGTGCACGATCGGAGACAGCCAGCCTTATTACACAAATGGCTATGTACAGAAAAAGTAGTCCCAGATGGGACCTAAAGACTAAAGTGAGACTAGTGGCACAGGGTATTGAAGAGAAACTTGGTGATCAAAATGTTTAGAGTGGACTCTCCATACCGCACCCCACAGCAGGAAAAGTGATCTTGGAAAATTTTTCTCAGCTGTTTTAGCCACCTACTCCTGGGAATGTAGGTCGATTTGATATAAAAGCCACTTTTGCAATTTTTCACCCTGCAAAAAAAAGTGTTTTTGAAGCCATCTAAAGAAGCGAGTGATGCAGAAGGGAAGTTGTGGAAATTAAACAAATGTGTTTATGGATTGAATGATTCATCAAGAGTATGGTATTTCTCTAATATATAAGCAAAATGCTGCGGATGCTGGAAATCTGAAATAAAAAGTCTCCAACCAATCTATATCCTGCTGTATCCTCTGACAATCCTCATCACTATCCGCAACTCCACTAACCTTTGTGTCGTCTGCAAACTTACTAATCAGACCAGCTACATTTTCCTCCAAATCATTTATATATACTACAAAGAGCAAAGGTCCCAGCACTGATCCCTGCAGAACGCCACTAGTCACATCCCTCCATTCAGAAAAGCACCCTTCCGCTGCTACCCTCTGTCTTCTATGACAGAGCCAGCTCTGTATCCATCTTGCCAGCTCACCTCTGATCCCGTGTGACTTCACTTTTTGTACCAGTCTGCCATGAGGGACCTTGTCAAAGGCTTTACTGAAGTCCATATAGATAACATCCACTGCCCTTCCTTCATCAATCATCTTTGTCACTTCCTCAAAAAACTCGATCAAATTAGTGAGACATGACCTCTCCTTCACAAAACCGTGCTGCCTCTTGCTAATAAGTTCATTTGTTTCCAAATGGGAGTAAATCCTGTCCCGATAATCTCTCTAATAATTTCCCTACCACTGACGTAAGGCTCACCATCCTATAATTTCCTGGATTATCCTTGCTACCCTTCTTAAACAAAGGAACAACATTGGCTATTCTCCAGTCCTCTGGGACCTCACCTGTAGCCAATCAGGATGCAACGATTTCTGTCAAGGCCCCAGCAATTTCTTCCCTTGCCTCTCTTAGTATTCTGGGGTAGATCCCATCAGGCCTTGGGGACTTATCTACCTTAATGCTTTGCAAAACACCCAACACCTTCTCCTTTTTGATACTGAGATGACTGAGACTATCTACACTCCTTTCCCTAGGCTCATCATCCACCAAGTCCTTCTCTTTGAGCTTGCGTTGATGTTCACTGGAGCACTGCAGCAAGCCCAGGATAGAGATGTGAGCATGAGAGCAGGGGGGAGTGTTGAAATGGCAAGCAACCGGAAGCTCCGGGTCCTGCTTGCGGACTGAGCAGAGGTGTTCCGCAAAGCGATCACCCAGTCTGCGTTTGGTCTCCCCAGTGTAGAGGAAACCACATTGTGAGCAGCGAATACAGTATACTACATTGAAAGAAGTACAAGTAAATTGCTGCTTCACCTGAAAGGAGTGTTTGGGGCCTGGGATAGTGAGGAGATAAATGGGCAGGTATTACACCTCCTGCGATTGCATGGGAAGGTGCCATGGGACGGGGACGAGGTGGTGGGGGTAATGGAGGAGTGGACCAGAGTGCCGCGGAGGGAACGATCCCTTCGGAATGCTGACGGGAAGGGAGGGGAAGATGTGTTTGGAAGTGGCATCATGCTGGAGGTGGTGGAAATGGCGGAGGATGATCCTTTGGATATGGAGGCTGATGGGGTGGAAAGTGAGGACAAGGGGATCCCTGTCACGGTTCTGGGAGGGAGGGTAGGGGGAGGGGTGAGGGTAGAGGTGCAGGAAATGAGCCGGACACGGTTGCGGACCCTATCAACAAAAGTGGGGGGGAATCCTCAGTTGAGGAAAAAGAAGGTCATATCGGAAGCACCGTCATGGAAGGTAGCATCATCAGAGCAGATGCGTCAGACGGAGAAACTGGGAGAATGGAATGGAGTCGTTACAGGAGGTAGTGTGTGAAGAAGTGTAGTCGAGGTAGCTGTGGGAGACGGTGGGCTTATAATGGATATTAGTAGACAACCTATCCCCAGAGATGGAGACAGAAGTCAAGGAAGGGAAGGGAAGTATTTCTCTGTTTTGCTGAAAGTAAGCTGTATTCAGCTGAAAGCAGATCCAGCAATGTTCTACTGGTATCACAAAGAAACCCTCGGGCATTTCTATGATGCATGCTGATGATTTTCTATGGGGAGGTTCTGCAGAATTTGAGCAATTGGTTATACATAAATTAAAAAGGGAATTTAAGATTGGAAGTCAGGTTTCAGGGGCCTGTAAATATATAGGGTTAGACTTTAATCAGAATAGGTCAGCCATTACCTTGGATCAACAATCATCTCCAGATATTGTTAATTGCATCCCAACTAAATTGGGCCAGGTCGTCATAAAGATGATCTTGCATCCAAAGAAGAAACACAGTTGGACAGTTAAACTGGTTATGTACTCTGACAAGACCCAATACCAGTTATGACCAATTGCAACTTAGTACTATCGTGAAATGCACTACAATTGGAGGTTTTGGGGGCAAATAAAACATTAAGGAAATTAGAATTGGAGAAATGAGTACTCTAGTTTCCAGCCCTGGATGATCCGAAAGCCATGAACTTTTTTTGTGATGCTTCTCATGCCAATCTTCTGGATGGATATTCAAGTACAGATGGGTTTGCTATATTCTTGGTGGTGAAAAATGGAAAGTGTTGTCCCTTGGCCTGGGAAGCCAAGAAAATAAAAGGGTAGTTAAAAGTACCTTAGCTGCAGAAACACTGGCACTTGTAAAAGCAACAGATATGGGATTATGCTTTCCCAACATTTTGAAGGAAATCCCATACAAGGAGTGTTCCAAGAAAAGTTTGCCCATTGAATGCTATGTGGATAACCATTCTCTATGGGATACTGTTTATTTGACAGTGTCACTGTGAAAAGGTTAAAGATTGACTTTGCAAGTATAATGGAAATGTTGGAGAAAAGAGATACCGGAGATAAAATGGGTTGATGTGAGTCACCAATTATCGGACTATTTCACAAAGAGGAATGTTTACTCCAAGAAATTGTTGCAGGTCCTAGAAGAGGGACGCCTCGCATTGTGATGAGTGTAAGAAATATGGAAAGCCATTTTTTGATTGCTTTGTAATTGTTTACATATGATATAAAGTTTTTCTTTAAAGAAAGGGGAATCTGTTAATGGTTGGTTAATTATGTTGTTAAAGACATAGGAAGATGGGAACAGGAGTAGGCCATTCAGCCCCTTAAGCCTGTCCCGGCATTCAATGAGATCATGGCTGATCTGTGGCCTAACTCCATATACCTGCCTTTGGCCCATATCCCTTAATATCTTTGCTTAACAAAAATCTATCTCAGATTTAAAATTTAACTGTTCTAGCTTCAACTGCTGTTTGTGGGAGAGAGTTCCAAACCTCTACCACCCTTTTGCGTGAAGAAGTGCTTCCTAACATCTCTCCTGAACGGTTTGATCCTAATTTTTAGACTATGCCCCCTAGTTTTAGAATCTCCAACCAGTGGAAATAGTTTCTTTTATCTAGCCTGTCTTTTCCTGTTAATATCTTGAAGACTTTGATCAGATCACCCCTTAACCTTCTAAAATTCGAGCGAAAACAGGCCTAATTTGTGTAATCTCTCCACGTAGCTTGACCCCTGTAGTCCAAGTTTCATTTTTGTAAACTTGTGTTGCACTCCCTCCAAGGTCAATATATCCTTCCTGAGGCGTGGTGCCCAGAACTGCTCATAGTACTCCAAGTGGGGTCTAACCAGGGTTTTGTACAGCTGCAGCATAACCTCTGTCTTTATACTCCAGTCCTCTAGATATAAAGGCTAGCATTCCATTAGCCTTTTTGATTATTTTCTGCACTTGCTCATGGCATTTTAAAGATCTATGCACCTGAACCCCCAAGTCTCTTTGGACATCCACTGTACTTAACCTCTTCCCATTTAGAATGTACCCTGCTCTATCCTTTTTTGGTCCAAAATGGATAACCTCACACTTGCCTGCATTGAAATCCATCTGCCACAGTTTTTCCCACTCACCTAGTCTGTCAATATCTCCTTGAAATTTTATGCTATCATCTCGACTGTCTACAATGCTGCCTAACTTTGTATCATCAGCAAATTTGGATATATGATTTACTACGCCATCATCCAAGTCGTTAATGAATAATTGAGGCCCCAACACAGATCCCTGCAGGCCACCACCAGTTACATCCTGCCAATCGGAGTACTTACCCATTATCCCCACTCTCTGTTGCCTACCGCTCAACCAACTTTCCAACCATGTCAATAATTTTCCCTCAACTCCATGGGCTTCCACCTTAAAGTCCCACATAAGAGATTGTTAACTATCAAATGCCCTCTGGAAGTCCATATAAATAACATCCATAGACACTCCCCTGTCCACTACCTCAGTCACCTCTTCAAAAAATTCAATGAGATTTGTCAGGCATGACCTTCCCGTCATGAATCCATGCTGGCTGTCCCCGATTAACTGAAATTTTTCTAGGTGTTCAGTCACCCTATCCCTGAATACAGCAACTTGCCCACCACAGATATCAGGCTAACTGGTCTCTAATTTCCATGGTTCCCCCTTTCACCCTTCTTAAAGTGGAGTGACATGTGCAACTTTCCAATCCAGAGAGACCACTCCTGAATCTAGGTAACTCTGAAAGTCTATAGTTAGGGCGTCTACAATGTGATCCCTTACTTCCTTTAACACCCTCGGATGGCAACAGTCAGGTCCTGGGGATTTCTCACTCTTTAGTTCCATTAATTTCTTTGTTACTGATGATTTGCTTACGTTAATTGTATTAAGTCCCTGTCCCCTATTGGCTATTAACTTTTTCAGGACTTCTGGCAAGACACACCGGTGAAGGGCATTATTTAATTAAGGATTTGGAGCAGGATATAAAGGGAGCCTGCTGGGACATGGGGGAGAAAGCAGGAGGCAGAGATATGTAATGTTGCATTCTGTGAATAAACTGACATCAAGAAAAGGATCTATGTTTAGCTTCATTCTTCACCACTTGGCTTGGAGCTCCTTAACAGTAGGAAGGTGGAGAGACAGAGGGAGGGAATTCCAGAATTTAGGACCTAGGCAGCTGAAGGTATGGCCACCAATCGTGAAGTGATAAAAATTGGGGATGCTCAAGAGGATAGAATTAGTTGAGCCCAGATATCTGATGGGCTGGAGGAGGTTACAGAAATTGGGAGGGGTGAGGCCACAGAGGAATTTGAAAACAAGGAGAACTTTAAAATCAAGATATTGCTTGACTGGGAGTCGATGTAGGTCAGTAAACACAGGGATGATAGGTAAATGGGACTTGGAGCAGGTTAAGACACGGGCAGCAGAGTTTTAGATGACAAGTTTATGGTGGGTAGAACGTGGGAGACCAGCCAGGATTGCATTGGAATAGCCAAGTCTGGAGGGAACAAAGGCATGAATGACGCTTTAGGAGCTTCTTTATGAAGACAAGTGTCATTTTAGCCTCCCGCCTTCCCCAACATGCAACCATTCAAAGTTCTCCATGACGAGAGATAATATGTGATCATTTTAAAATGCAGATGTAAGCAAATAGAGATATCCCATACTGTTGTGAATCATCTGCATTCTGTAGCTAGGAATAGAAGCTTCACTCTGGTAACCATTTAGATCTGCATGCTTGTAGTTACTAATGGATACTGAAGGCAAACTGTTAAATTCCTGATGTCCATCTGCATTAATAATATAATTAATTCATCATCCCACCAGTCTCGATTCACATCACTTCAGATCCAAATAATCTTACCATTTTTAAAAATGAACATTGCAAATAGAGCTGGAGCCATGCTTTGTTTGAATAGTCATTATCTGAGTCACTTCACTAACTGCCTTACAACTTCATCACTAATTTATGAATGCTATGAGTATCTGATAGATTACAGAAGAGAAATCATACCACTGTTGATCATCTATTTCCCTGTGGACAGTTTCTCCATTCATCTTTAAAAAAAGTTTGGTTGTTTTGTGCTCACCCAAGATTCTACAATCATAACGTCAATATATGCAACATAGTTGCAGATTCTACAACAAAAACGGCACAAACTTGCATCAGGAAGAGGGAGAACAAAAAGGTAATTGAGATTTACCTACTTTATGGAGGGGTGGTGAAGGTATGGTATGGAATCCCAGTGGAGACAGTGGGTGCTGATTGCATCAGCAAGTTTGAGAGTGATTTACATAAATGCCTGGAGAAAAATTTGCTAGAGGGTTATGAGAGGTATTGTGGGATATTATATTTCCTAGAGAAGTAGGACTGGGATTTCCACTCTGTGCACCAGCCCACAATTTAGCACCCATTAAAATGATTAGATGGAAACATTTAAGATGGAGGAGCACAGAAGCAGAAAATTCCAGACTGGAACCAGCCCAACTGAAATGGTTCTTTCCCATTTTATACATTTCCATGTGTCTGTGTCTATATAGGCCTTTCCTGCATTGTTCCAGCATTTTCCTGCTGGGTTCATAAAATAGAAATTATTGAGCAGGAACACTGATCCTTTTTTCTCCTTCCCCAGCTCAAGGCCACTTGCTTTCATGTCTGAATCAGTTAACTCCGAGCAGACAGGGAATTGAATGCGGGACCTTCCCGGCTTGTATGACTCAGTTGTATGGGAGTGGAGCATTTAGTTAGGAAGCTGTCATGAGAACTCTGTGTTTTACAGACTTTATTCAGACATGTTTTAGGGCATTAGTCATCATTGTTTGATTCCAACTAGCTGCTCCCCTCTCCGCAATACAGCATAATATCTGGAAACCAAGCCAACATTTACAGACTGAGTGATGCCGGGAGCTCCTTTTATCTTTTATTACAGCAATAATCCTGATGGGCTCCATATTTCTTTCAACTTATCCTGTGTAATTTTCTCTCTGCTTGTCTGTCAATCTAATTATTTTTCTAAGTTATGAACTTTTCATTTACCGAAGGGTTGTGAGCCACAGTGTCTTTATGAGGTGAGTATACCTAACCATCAGCCTCAAGAAAACGAACATCATGGGACAGGACGTCAGAAATGCCCCATCCATCAATATTGGCGACCACACTCTGGAAGTGGTTCAAGAGTTCACCTACTACCTAGGCTCAACTATCACTAGTAACCAGTCTCTCGATGCAGAAATCAACAAGCGCATGGGAAAGGCTTCCACTGCTATGTCCAGACTGGCCAAGAGAATGTGGGAAAATGGCGCACTGACACGGAACACAAAAGTCCGAGTGTATCAAGCCTGTGTCCTCAGTACCTTGCTCTATGGCAGCGAGGCCTGGACTACGTATGTCAGCCAAGAGCGACGTCTCAATTCATTCCATCTTCGCTGTCTCCGGAGAATACTTGGCATCAGGTGGCAGGACCGTATCTCCAAGACAGAAGTCCTCGAGGCGGCCAACATCCCCAGCTTATACACACTACTGAGTCAGCGGCGCTTGACATGGCTTGGCCATGTGAGCCGCATGGAAGATGGCAGGATCCCCAAAGACACATTGTACAGCGAGCTCGCCACTGGTATCAGACCCACCGGCCGTCCATGTCTCCGCTTTAAAGACGTCTGCAAACGCGACATGAAGTTCTGTGACATTGATCACAAGTCGTGGGAGTCAGTTGCCAGCGTTCGCCAGAGCTGGCGGGCAGCCATAAAGGCGGGGCTAAAGTGTGGCGAGTCGAAGAGACTTAGCAGTTGGCAGGAAAAAAGACAGAAGCGCAAGGGAAGAGCCAACTGTGTAACAGCCCCGACAACCAAATTTTTCTGCAGCGCCTGTGGAAGAGCCTGTCACTCTAGAATTGGCCTTTATAGCCACTCCAGGCGCTGCTCCACACACCACTGACCACCTCCAGGCGCTTACCCATTGTCTCTCGAGATAAGGAGGCCAAAGCCCGAAGCCCGATACCTATTAATAGTACAAGTTGTGTATTTATTGTGTTGTGGTCAGGTGAGGAGGGGTCGAAGGGCTTCCCTCTTTTCCCTCTCCTTGTTTGACCACAATAGGATGTACTGGCCAATTCAGTGGGTGTTAGATTACTTGCTTGCTATAAGCATAACGAGAACCAATCGGACAGGTTTTCTTGAGTTTAACAAAGAAAAAGGTTAACTTTATTGTACTTAAACCAAATTAATTAAAATGATAAACTACACACTAACTTTCACATGCGCACACACACTAGAGGTTCACACAAACACAAATAGGTTACAGAGTGGAGAAGGATAGATTGGTTGAGTTAGAGTCCAGGTAAAAAGTTATACAGTCTTTGTGGAGTTTGGGGATTCAGCTGGCTTCTAGCTGAATTCAGTGGCTCTGAGGCTTTTAATTTGAAGAGATAGATGATGGATTCATTATGTCTCTTGGAGACAGCGATGCGGATGATTTCCTCCAACGGGGTTTCTGATTGACCACCCCTGTATACTCCAGCTACAATCAACAGGCAGGGTTTGTAGCTTGCAAACTGGAATGGAGAGAGACTGACCCCCACTTAAGTATGCAAGTGTCAGAGTCCAGATGCTTCTCTTTTCTGTTGCAGAGAAACACCAGCTAAAAACTGCAGAATGGGGGAGGGGGGGGGGGGGGTGCGGGGAGGGGGGGGGTGATGGTTGTCACATGCCAGTCACTCAGTGATTCGAGCTTAGCAGTTAGTAGTGTATTTATTCTTGCTTTAAAAAAAAAACAGGCAGTTCCTTTAAATGTCCTCTGGCTTGGTTCTTGCTGGGGTGAGCAGGCATTTTGTCTCCACCACTTTGCCTTGCACTGTAGGATACAGTGTTGAAATTAGATGGCCATCTTAAGCTGCTAGCAAAGTCATCTTTTATCTGTTAAAGAAAATTATCATTCAACAAAGCACATTGGTGTAAGCATTGAATATTAATTGATAAATAACAGCTCAGGATTGGGTGTATGCCTGGAAAATAACTATTAATAGTAATTGCCCAAATATTTGTTATTAATCTCCATTGATTTGTACATTACATTTACATTTACAGTTGGCTTATGTTGTGGGATGGCCTTAAGAAGGGATCACATTAAGAGCTGCAAATGAGTCCATTATCAAAGATTTTATAGCAGAGCACTTGGACAACAGTGGTAGAATCGGACAGAGTCAGCATGGACTTACGAAAGGGAAATCATGTTTGACAAATCTACGAAAATTCTTCGAGGATGTAACTAGTAGAGTTGATGAGGTGGAGCCAGTGGATGTGGTTTATTTGGACTTTCAGAAGGCTTGCAACAAAGTCCCACGTAAGAGATTAGCATGTAAAATTAAAGCGCATGGGATTGGGGGTAGTGTATTGCGATGGATAGAAAATTGGTTGGCAGACAGGAAACAAAGAGTAGGGATAAATGGTCTTTTTCCGAATGGCAGGCAGTGACTAATGGGTACAGCAGGGATCGGTGCTCGGACCCCAGCTATTCACAATATATATTAATGATTTAGATGAGGGAACGAAGTCTAATATCTCCAAATTTGCAGATGACACAAAACTGGGTGGGAGGGTGAGTTGTGAGGAGGATGCAGAGAGGCTTCAGGGTGATTTGAACAAGTTGAGTGAGTGGGCAAATGCATGGCAGTTGCAGTATAATGTGGATAAATGTGAGGTTATTCACTTTGGTAGCAAAAACAGGAAGGCAGATTATTATCTGAACGGCTATAAACTGAGAGAGGGGAATATGCAGCGAGACCTGGGTGTTCTCCATGAGTTACTGAAGGTAAGCATGTAGCTGCAACATGTGGTAAAAAAGGCAAATGGTATGTTGGCCTTCATAACGAAAGGATTAGAGTACAGGAGCAGGGATGTCTTGCTGCAATTATAGAGGGCCTTGGTGAGGCCACACCTGGGATATTGTGTGCAGTTTTGGTCTCCTTATCTGAGGAAGGATATTCTTGCTATATGGGGAGTGCAGCGAAGGTTTACAGATTGATTCCTGGGATGGTGGGACTGGCATATGAGGAGAGATTGTGTCGGTTAGGATTATATTCGTTGGAGTTCAGAAGAGTGAGGGGGGGTTCTCAAAGAAACCTATAAAATTTTAACAGGACTTGACAGGGTAGATGCAGGAAGGATGTTCCCGATGGTGGGGGAGTCCAGAACCAGGGGTCATAGTTTAAGGATACGGGGTAAACCTTTCAGGACTGAGATGAGGAGAAATTTCTTCACCCAGAGAGTGGTGAGCCTATGGAATTCGCTACCACAGAAAGCAGTTGAAGCCAAAACATTGTATGTTTTCAAGAAGCAGTTAGATATAGCTCTTGGGTCTAAAGGGATCAAAGGGTATGGGGCGAAAGTGGGAACAGGCTACTGAGTTGGATGATCAGCCATGATCATAATGTATGGCGGAGCAGGCTCGAAGGGCCGAATGGCCTACTCCTGCCCCTATTTTCTATGTTTCTATGAAGGTCACCGGAGGAAGTAGATAAAAACCTGTGGGATCCTCTCGGATGGTGAGTTTTAAAGTTGCAGGCCTGCTTGCTGGTTGTCTTGTATTTGCTGGGTCGCTGAAGACTTCTGGCCGTTCATTTCAGTTTGAAGATGGCGCTGATTTCTTAGTTCAACTTTATCACAGGTGGAGGAGTAGTTTTAAAAGGCACTGTCTTTTCTCTGCTCAGTTGGCTTTCAACTTATCTCAGCAGTGTTCAACAGTGTTAGCTGGAGCTGGTCTCTCTGTCTCTCTCAGCCTGGTGCTGAAATTAAAGATGGCTTTTGATGTTGACCATGTGGTTGGAGAGACCAGGCTGATGTTGATGACTGAACTGGAAAGACTCCCTTTGGTCTTCCAAAGGTAAAGGTAAACTCATTAAGTGTTAGGATAGTGTCCATATGACTTTATGTTTCAGTTCCTGATGGGCTGTACAATAGCTTTTGATGGCCCCATTTTAATATGAGGGCTATTTACACTCTATTGTGGTGAAGGGTAGCTGGAGATGTAGAGTCTGGGAGTGCCTTTGTCTTAGCTCACATCCATATGTAATAAGCAGTGTCATTTCCATGTAGATGGGGTAATCGGTTTTAGTTCTAGTAGATATGGATGTGTATTTTAGTGCAGGAGATGGTATGGATCATGTGATTCATCCTCTATTTTGTTGACAGAAAATGTGCCAGTCTTTTAAAATTGTTCTAATTTTTTTGATTCTTCAGTTTGTTTCGAAATTTTCATCACTGCACTTTTCATGAGTGTGTCACTCGACAGAGTGAGATGTGTTTAGATGTACTCGTGCAGTAGCTGCTTGTGTGTATATATAGATTCCCATTAAGTTATAATAAAACCCTTGTTTTTTTTTGGATATCACTTGCAGTCCTGTGAAACAAACAATAGTTCACATACCAAAGGGTATTATATGGTGGCAATGTTTGGGATATCTTTTTCTGAAGATCACCAAATATTACATCGTAGCAACATTTGTTTTTCTGAAGAGCACACTAAGTGAAAACAAAGAACAGGCTGCCTACTAGGAGTGGTTGAAGATCTGGCAGGAGAGCAGTTAGCAAGAGACCACACAACACCTGTAGCGAGCTAAGACCAGAGACAGGACCACAGGAGGTGTTGAAACTCTAAGTACAGCAGGCAATTTGCCAGCAGATCACAGATTTCACCTAATCTGGCAGTGGGTCAAAAAATTTGAAAAGCAGTAGCTGAAGATATTACTGTTTTAGTTTTCCCAGTTTCTCTGCCTCAGTTGCAGGGCCTAAGCTGAAAAGAGAGGGAGAACTCAACAGCGCCACTGGGGGCCCATTACATAGTAAAAGGATGGTTGTGGCAGCTTCCAGTACTGCAAGCTACAGCCCTCTTTATTTAAAAAAAACTGTTTGTTCTCTTTTTAAAAAAAAGTAGCCTCAATCTTAAAGGGGAAGGCCTGCAGAAAACAAATCTGTCTAAACAAGAAAAAAGGAAGTGTGCCTGTGAAAACAAAAACCTGTACAAAGTCCTGTATTTATATAAAAAAAGGATAATTAAGACAATGGCTTTCAGATATCCAGTTATAGATTGGAAGGCATTTGAATTTAAACTGTTTCCTGAATCAAGAAGTGAGCAAACCAGAGAAACAAGCTACCAAAATTAAGATCACACTGGGCAACGAGGGCCTGCAACAGACCAATACATCAAGAATGTCAGCTGAGGATTAGAAGGACCCTAGCAAACCATGGACATTCCTGGAGCAGCAACTCAAGGTGAAGTACATTTCTGAGTACATAGGCTTGAGTTCATGACCTACCGCCAAAGGCAAGATGAGTCCATTGACCAGTTTGTTGCAAGGTGCCAAGACAAAGCTCAATATGTGACTTTGCAAATATCAAGTTGTTAGAACAGATTATGGAGCAAATATCACGTCTACCCCACTAAAGTCCTGTCAAAAAGTCCTGGGAGGAAATTTGAAGTCGTCATGGCTTGGCGCCAACAGTTACAGGCGTTGGGGAGACTATGACAATTGGTATGGTGACCAAGACTCAGAAGTCTGCTAAGCCTTGTGGCAAATGCGGTCTGACTCACCTAATTTGCAGTTGTCTGATGTACCAGGACCAGTGCAAAGCTTGTGGCATGTGAGGACATTAGGCAAGGCAGTGCAGAAGGCAGAGCTCAGATACTGTGCACAATAATGGTGGCAGATCACATGCAGAGAGAACGTCTGCAAGACGGGGTGTTAATGCAACAAAAGGTATGTCAACACACAGCAAAGGCCCAAGCAGGTATATCGGGTCAGCAGAGAGACAGATTGTCAGGAGGATATGGATAAAGAGTGCACTTGTGCAAACAGCGAGCAAGCATTTCACATAGTTAATTTGGATCAACAAGTCAATGTTATTATGCAATCCAAGGCATTTGCCATGATCGGGATTGTATGTCTGCAGAAGAGTGGAAAGCATAAGCTCGGAGTAAAAATTGACACTGGAGCAAGTGCAAATATTCTGCCCATCTATATACTGAAGGACATGTACTTAAAGAAATGGGAATCTTTGGTATGAACCACCACAGCTAGGCTGACTGCCTACAATGATTCTCCAATCAAGTGCATTGGAACAATAACCTTACAGTGCAGCTATGGGAGCTCCAAATGGCTACCACAAATGTTTTATGTTGTAGACACAACTGGACCAGCTGTCGCAGAACTTACTGTGTGAGGTGATTGGAAGTTCTGGCACTTACATGGTATTGAGGCAACTCCTGCAAATGATGGTAACTCGTCGACATCGTTGGGTCTTTGCCATTTTTGTGGGGTAGGGGGAAGTGTCCAATTTTTGGGGTACACTAGTGGAATCCCATGGAATTTCAGAGCCCTGGTTGATAGGAGTGAGCGAACAATGGCTGGGCTTCCACCTTTCAAGAAAGGCTGCCTTACTGCAATCTGTAGAGGATCCATGTTTGCTTTCATATGGCAAATTCATAGAGTGGGTTGACTTCTCAGCCTGCATTTCATTCCAATCAAGTTTTGATTTAGGGGATCTGACATCCACATGTTTATCAAATCAAAATTTAGAGAAACAGAATGGGAGATTAAACGAAATTAACTGTAAAAAAAAAACCTCTGACCTGATGAACCGTTCATCATATTATAACAAGACATCCATTCACTTGTACTTATTTGACTACATCTAATTTTAGCAGCACTATAGAGGTCATCAACCAAATTTTCTAAATGAAGGAAGTCATAAGTTTAACAATTAAAACTGCCTCTGTTGTAAAATAAATTTGGTCATGGAATTATTGCTTACTGAAGGGGGATGAAGTCAATGGAAAGGCCAATCGTATCTTTGTTTGGCAGAAATGGGGAATCAAGAATTGAACAACTGTTAAATGGGTCACAAATCAGTCATATATCTTATCAGTATATATCTACTCAGTTAAATGTCAAAGATTTATCGTTACCATGGTGATACCCTGCCATTTAGGAAGTGTAGGCATATTTACACCTACACACAGCAGGTAAAATTATGGCAGTTGTATTCAAAAGTTGAAAATAGAAATATCTTTTCCCTTTCGTAACCACCACAGCTGTTCTCTCAAATATTATTTCTATTACTGAGTTACCTTTCTGGAAAATACCTGCTGATGTACTTACTTTCAGAATAACACAATGCTGCAATGTTGTACAAATATGGTCTGCTTTCGAGGGCTCCAGCCTGAAAATAGTGCAAAGCCCTCTGGCAGATTGGCTGAGACTCCGTTCTGAAGTTACTTGGAAACTTCTGATTGAACTCAGTTGACTCATATGTTGTTGACTTTAAAACCTCTGGATTTGTTTGGATCCTGACGAGATTACAAATCGAGGTGGGTGAAGACAAATTTTCTTGCATATGAAAAGAGTGGTTTAAAAAGCCAGAAGGGCAAAGCAATATAGGAGTGAGTAACATGATGGAACCTGCCCAATGTGCTGAAATGCATTGTGCGCCAACAATCAAGAAAATCAGTCCTGGACACCCTAGGCCTACAAAGCACCTGAGGGGCTGAATGGCCTACTCCTGCACCTATTTCTTATGATCTGAGGTGCTCAGTGAATCCTATGAGGATGACTTGTGCAAATTGAGCAGTTGGCACATTAGTTTTCCATTTCCACCTAATTATCACGTTCCTTTAATGTGCTGGGTGGTCTGAACAGTTCGGCAGCTGCATAGCAACCATTTCAATTTTAAAAAGATTTGGGTCTCCTCTATGCCATGTGTCCTCACGACCTAGCCATGAACCCATCTCACTCTCGTTTCTGCCCCTTCTCCACATGACCATCTCCATCTCCAAGCTCGCTTTATCTGTAAAACCTACCTCTAGCTTCCTCAACTCTATTTTTAATGAGCTTCCTTTCCTAACTCTCATGTTAGCTGACATGGTAAATGGTTTGTTCATCACGGATTCTTTCGTTCCAAAATTTTGACCATCACCCCCTTTTGAAAAACTCCACTATCAATCCCTCTGTCCTGGATAATTAGTATTCAATCCTCAACCTCCCTTTTTTTTCCAAAATGTGTTGTCACTGCCAAGATCCAAGCTTATCTCTCCTACAACTCCTTGTTTGAATCTTCTCTATCTGGCCTCCACCTTGCCCATAAAATCAAAGAGGCCTTGTGGATGTCACAGACAATGTTGTCCATAACTGTGAACACAGTGCATTATCCCTCATACCCTCTGCAGTCCTTGATGCAGTCCACTACACTATCCTCTTCTGCCACTTTTTCTCCATGGTTTAGCCTCCGGATTTGCCTTTACTTCGTTCTAGTCTTACATATCTGAATATACTTGAATCAGCTATAGCAATGGCACTTCTTCCCACCCCTGTGCCATCACATTAGGAGTGTGTCATGGATCCAGCTTTCAGGGATATGTCAGAGAGGGAGTTGCAGATTGGATTTTGGAGGGAGGAGAGTTGGACATCGGTGGTGGGGGGGGGGCAGTGTCTGATCAGATTGTGGGGTTGTCCGTTCATGGGGGTGATGTCTGATCATGGAGGATGGTTTGATTCCGTGACGGGGTTGCAGGAGGGGTAAATTCTGATTGCGGTGAGGAGTCAGCTGATCGAGGAGGTCCGATCGTGGTGAGGGAAGCAGATGAGCTTGGTGCTGGGGCAAAGCACTCCTGCTCCCTGGCCCACAAGCAGTGCTGTAAAGGCATGTATCCACTGGATCCAGCCTTTCTTGTCTCCCTTCAGCTGCCAGGTTTCCTGAGGGTTGGAAAACCTGGCCTGCAGGCATTAGAAGGAATGCTGTTGTTAAATTGGAGGCACACCACTTCACCTCACTGAAATATTTTAGTGATGCATGCACCTCCTGAGAGCAGGTTAGTTGCCCATCCCTCCCCAACCACCTGCCATTAAAACGAAGCTAGCATTTTGTAGGCAGGTATGAGCCGAGTTCCAGATTATTGAATGTTTAAGCCCCATCCTGCAGTGGGGGAAGAGGTGGGGGAGTGGTTAAAATTCCCTCCACCACCTCACTTCTATCAGCCAGGGCTGAGGCCTGGGAGAAAGTTTCCTGTTTTGGGCAGGTGTTGTAGAAGCCAATTGTAGCACAAAAAATAAAACTAAAATACCAAGCAAGATTTTTAAAAATTCAAGGTTCATTGCAAAACTGAATTACAAAAAGTTTGAGTAGATTCCCAGAATGTGTTGAGACCCAGTATGCGCTTAAGCCAAAGGCTAATTATGAGGTTGGCTCGCATTATGACATTACAGTAGTAAAATGAAATTTGATTATCATGTTGGCATGGTACAACCCTTTCCATTATCATATCTTTGTGAAAGGTTGGAGAAATATGGATCTCAAACAGTAGATTAGCGATGCTGCAAAAAGCACTAACTGCAGTGAAAGGAGGATGGATGAATTCTTGATTGCTGCACAGAAAATAGCTTTCTCATTTAATTGAAGAATCTAAGTAGGATTTAGTTTAGTGGTTGCCATCAATAGTGAAATTCTGGTTTTTGATTCCAGCCCTCAGGGTAAGGAGGACTCCTTGAGACAAGGAGCGATTGAATTACTGCAGGCAGATATGAACATTAGCTGATAAGTGACAGTAAATGGTAAGTTGAGCTTCTGGAAAACCCCGTGGGACACATCTCCACACCCAAATTTCTGATCTCCACTCCTGTCAGGAGAAATCTCCCTTCTATTGCTGGTGGGAACCTTCCTGTGCTGAAAGTTCATCTCACCAGTGATGTGTATTATGGTTGAAGATCCAGTGTGAATGATCCCCACCCATATTTCTGGCCTGTGACACCCTCCTGACACCTGCTTTTGGGGTGTAGCAGAGCCAGAAATTCACCCCATAAGTCATTGTCTGACTATATACTGAAATGTTGAGTAAACTCAAAAAACTGTGACTGAGAATTTACAAGAGTTTGATCAAGAAGGAACAGGCAAAGGAAAAAAAAAAAAGGGCTGGACTTGTTTTTGAAATGCCTACTGCTTCCAAAAAATGGCATAAATGGAAATTGTTAACTGGAGAAAAGAACCTTTACTGCTTGAAATGATTGATACACAATGTTAATGATCCCTTTAATCTAGGCACTACATCTACTTGGCTATACGACCTCCATTAGAATGGCTAGTGTTTATTTCTACATTATGTGGTATTTGCTACCTCTGCCCTGTTTCCTCCTTGGGCCTTGCGGCACACCCTTCAAAACAGCAAGCAGGCAAGTAACAGAATGAAGCTTGCTGAAATGAGCCTGATTTCTCTGCTGTTGAGATTGCTGTCCGAATGGTGAAGAGAACTAACGTATAGCATAACAGGAAGCCTGGGCTGGACTGGATGATCCATCGTGTTCTTGTTGTCTCCATGCCTCACTTGTCATCAACTGCGTCAGCACCCCAAATAAAGTTAGTAAGGAACAGGGGTCCTGATACTTCCATGATAAAGGGCATACTGGGAAAAGAGAAGGAAAGAACATTTGCAATTATACTACAACTTTCATGTCCTCAGGGTGACCCAAGTGCTTCGCAGCCAATGAGGAGGCTAAATTAACCTGGTCACACATGCAAATGTGTGTTTTGGCAGATGTTTATGCCATTAAAGTTGAAGAAAAGCATTAATTCATAAAAGCAATCAAAAATCTTGGACATATTTTTCACTTTTTTCACCTCCGGCTGGAAATAGTCATGGAATGCAATGACAGTCTCACCGGTATCTCCTTGGTTAAGTATGAAAGGATGTTTAGACTTTACAATATCAAATGAGAGCTGAGTGAAGTTGGAAACTGTTATGTAGCCATTTTTATATAATAGACATGCATCAGGAGTTGATTTTCTGTTCATTTCTGAGATATGCTTCTCGAGGTTAAGAAATATATGCCGGGAATTTTCTCAGCTGGTGGGCCTTCCCCCCATTGACTGCTGTAACTTTGGCAGAAAAGCATTATGCTTGTGTTCAGGTTTTCCGCCAATCTTCTGCCGATAATGTTCACCATATTCACCCAATTGGCGCTTGATGGGCAATGCACATCATTTAATCTTCCCCAAAGTTTTAGTAGATGCCTTCACTTTACACTATGGCAGCTCACAAGGTGTATTCCTTCCAACTTTTTGATTTAGTCTAATTACTGAGTGTCTGCTGAAGTAATTTGATAAATCAGCAGAAATCAGTGGAATTCATCTCAAATTTGCACAACACAAAAGCAAACCATATGCCAATGAAAGTTGTAGCTCCATAGTACTTTTATTCAAGGATAATTCACAGTTTGAGTGCAGTTTTAAGAACTGGGGATAGTCCATGATACTTCAGACCAAAGAAAAATAAAGCTTGTGTTTGTCTAGCACCTGACATGTCCTCAGGATACCCCGAAACACTTCACAAGCAATGAAGTGTTTTGATGGAGGCAAATGTGGCAGATCATTTACACAAGCATGGTCCAACAAACAGCAAATGCCATGATCTATTTTTCGTTGAGGGCAGGTTGAGGGAGAACTTGCTGCTCTTCTTCGAATAGTGCTATGGCTACTTCTATAAGAACATAAGAAATAGGAGCATGAGCAGACCATACGGCCCATCAAGCCTGCTTCGACATTCAGTACGATCATAACTGACTTTCTGCCTCAACTCCACTTTCCCGCCTACTCCCCATATCCCTTGATTTCCTGAGACCAAAAATCTGTCTATCTCAGCCTTAAATATATGCAATGATGGCGCATCGACAACACTCTGGGGTAGAGAATTCAAAAGATTCCCAACCCTTTGTGTGAAGAAATTTCTTGAGTATTGCTGAAAATAGAGACATGTTGTCGAAGCTTTTGGTCTTGCACTCATCAGGAAAATCTGAAAGAATACCAGTGTAAGGGAAAACAACAACTTTATACTGTATGAGAAGAGTGCTGATTGGTTGGCAGTTAACTGTCAGTCAATGTAAACTGGTGTATTCTCCATGGCAACATCTCTACCAATCAGCACTCTCCTCTCGTAACATATTAAGTTGTTGTTTTCCCTTGGATTGGCATTCTTTCAGATTGTCCTGTTGAGTGTAAGATGAAAAGCTTCAACAACATGTCTCGATTTTCGGCAATAAAGTTCTGTACAACCAAACGACTAGAAGAAATTTCTCCTCATCTCTAATGATCGGCCCCTTAAGCTGAGACTGTGTTCCTGTGCTCTAGATTCCCCAGCCAGGGGAACCAATCTCTGTGTCTACTCTGTCAAGCCCCTTCAGAATTTTGTATGTTTCAGTGGAATCGTCTCTCATTCTTCTAAACTCCAGAGAGTATAGGTCCAATTCACTCAGCCTATCATAGGACAGCCCTCTCATCCCAGGAATCAATCTAGTTGAACCTTCACTGTACTTCCTTCAAGGCAAGTATCTCTTTCCTTTGAAATGGAGACCAAAACTGAGAACAGTACTCCAGGTGCGGTCTCATCAAAGCCCTGTACAATGTTAGGAAGACTTTCTTATCCTTGTACTCCAATCCCCTTGCAATAAAGGCCAGCATGCCATTTGCCTTCCTAATGGCTTCCTGTACCTGCATGCTAACACAGACCTGAAACGTTAATTCTGTTTCTCTCTCCACAGATGCTGCCTGCCCTGCATAGTATTTCCAACACTTTGTTTTTTTTTCAGGGAGAGCTAAAAAGAGCAAGGAGAGGACACGAGAAGTCATTGGCGGATAGGATCAGGGAAAACCCTAAGGCTTTCTATAGGTATATCAGGAATAAAAGAATGACTAGAGTTAGATTAGGGCCAATCAAGGATAGTAGTGGGAAGTTGTGTGTGGAATCAGAGGAGATAGGGGAAGTGTTAAATGAATATTTTGCGTCAGTATTTACAGTAGAGAAAGAAAATGTTGTCGAGGAGAATACTGAGATTCAGGCTACTAGGCTAGATGGGATTGAGGTTCACAAGGAGGAGGTGTTAGCAATTTTGGAAAGTGTGAAAATAGATAAGTCCC
The DNA here is from genome assembly GCF_036365525.1 of Heterodontus francisci. NCBI lineage: Eukaryota > Metazoa > Chordata > Chondrichthyes > Heterodontiformes > Heterodontidae > Heterodontus > Heterodontus francisci. The sequence continues at coordinate 29,940,187 of NC_090376.1, read as the reverse complement.
CTGGGCCAGATGGGATTTATCCTAGGATTCTCTGGGAAGCTAGGGAGGAGATTGCAGAGCCTTTGTCCTTGATCTTTATGTCGTCATTGTCGACAGGAATAGTGCCGGAAGACTGGAGGATTGCAAATGTTGTCCCCTTGTTCAAGAAGGGGAGTAGAGACAGCCCTGGTAATTATAGACCTGTGAGCCTTACTTCAGTTGTGGGTAAAATGTTGGAAAAGGTTATAAGAGACAGGATGTATAATCATCTTGAAAAGAATAAGTTCATTAGCAATAGTCAGCACGGTTTTGTGACGGGTAGGTCGTGCCTCACAAACCTTATTGAGTTTTTCGAGAAGGTGACCAAACAGGTGGATGAGGGTAAAGCAGTGGATGTGGTGTATATGGATTTCAGAAAGGCGTTTGATAAGGTTCCCCATGGTAGGCTATTGCAGAAAATACGGAAGTATGGGGTTGAAGGTGATTTAGAGCTTTGGATCAGAAATTGGCTAGCTGAAAGAAGACAGAGGGTGGTGGTTGATGGCAAATGTTCATCCTGGAGTTTAGTTACTAGTGGTGTACCGCAAGGATCTGTTTTGGGGCCACTGCTGTTTGTCATTTTTATAAATGACCTGGAAGAGGGTGTAGAAGGGTGGGTTAGTAAATTTGCGGATGACACTAAGGTCGGTGGAGTTGTGGATAGTGCCGAAGGATGTTGTAGGGTACAGAGGGACATAGATAGGCTGCAGAGCTGGGCTGAGAGATGGCAAATGGAGTTTAATGCGGAAAAGTGCGAGGTGATTCACTTTGGAAGGAGTAACAGGAATGCAGAGTACTGGGCTAATGGGAGGATTCTTGGTCGTGTAGATGAACAGAGAGATCTTGGTGTCCAGGTGCATAAATCCCTGAAGGTTGCTACCCAGGTTAATAGGGCTGTTAAGAAGGCATATGGTGTGTTAGCTTTTATTAGTAGGGGGATCGGGTTTCGGAGCCACGATGTCATGCTGCAGCTGTACAAAACTCTGGTGAGACCGCACCTGGAGTATTGCGTGCAGTTCTGGTCACCGCATTATAGGAAGGATGTGGAAGCTATGGAAAGGGTGCAGAGGAGATTTACTAGGATGTTGCCTGGTATGGAGGGAAGGTCTTACGAGGAAAGGCTGAGGGACTTGAGGTTGTTTTCGTTGGAGAGAAGGAGGAGGAGAGGTGACTTAATAGAGACATATAAGATAATCAGAGGGTTAGATAGGGTGGATAGTGAGAGTCTTTTTCCTCGGATGGTGATGGCAAACACGAGGGGACATAGCTTTAAGTTGAGGGGTGATAGATATAGGACAGATGTGAGAGGTAGTTTCTTTACTCAGAGAGTAGTAGGGGCGTGGAACGCCCTGCCTGCAACAGTAGTAGACTCGCCAACTTTAAGGGCATTTAAGTGGTCATTGGATAGACATATGGATGAAAATGGAATAGTGTAGGTCAGATGGTTTCACAGGTCAGCGCAACATCGAGGGCCGAAGGGCCTGTACTGCGCTGTAATGTTCTAATTCTAATTCTAATTTCCAGCATCTGCATTATTTGCTTTTGCTAACTTTCTGTGTTCCTTGTATGAATCCCCCAAGTTCCTCTGAATATTATCATTTAGAGGTTTTGTGCCTTTTAAAAAATATTCCGCTTTTCTATTCTTACTACCAAAGTGAAAACCTCACACTTCCCCACATTATACTCCATCTGCCACCTTTTTGTCCACTCAATTAACCTGTCTATATCTCTTTGCAGCCTCTTTGTGTCATCCTCACAGCTTACATTCCCACCGAGCTTTGTATCATCAGCAAACTTAGATACATTACTCTCGGTCTCGTCAACTAAGTCATTAATATAGATTGAAAATAGATGAGGCGCCAGCACTGATCCATGCAGCACTCCACTAGCTGCAGCCTGCCAACATGAAAATGCTAAGTACAGCTGATCAGGCAGACATATCTTCCAAAAGACAATTTGTTTTATTCATTCCCGGGGTGTGGACAGTGACGGCATTTATTGGCCATCCCTACAAAGCTGAATGGATCGCTTGGTCATTTCAGAGGGGAGTTAAGTCATAGAAAATTTATAGCACAGAAGGAGACGATTAGGCCCATCATGTTTGTGCTGGTTGATGAAGGGCTACCCAGCCTAATCCTATCTTCCTACGCTAGGTCCGTAGACCTGCAGGTCCCAGCTTTTCATATAGACATCAAGTAGTCAACCACATTGTTTTGGGTCTGGAGTCACATATAGGCTAGACTGGTTGAGGACGGGTAGATTTCCTTCCCTAAAGGACATTAGTGAACAAGTTGGGTTTTTGACAAGCCAGTAGCTTCATAATCACCATTACTAACACTAGCTTTTTAATTCCAGATTTATTTAATTAACATAATTTATATTCCCCAGCTACCATGGTGGGATTTAAACTCATGTCTGTGGATCATTAGTCTGGGCGTCTGGATTACTAAATCCAATAACATAACCACTATACCACAATATCCCTAATATATTTTGGACAATGCAGTACTCCCTTGATACTACACTGACCTATCAGATGCGATTATGTAATTATATCCCAGAGTGGGGCTGTAGTGTTGTAAAATATATCTGGCTTTACAGCATTAAATCAGTTGAATAGAAATTTATACAAGTTTAATGGATGTGAGAGTGCGGTTATCTGTAAGGAGGAATTGTTAACATACAGAAGGTGTTCCAACATGTCAGTATATTCTTTATATCATGCAAGTTGTATCCCATAGTGATTGAGAGGCAAACATCCATTTGGACCTTAAACAAACATGTTGCTCTCCCGTGCCCTCCTGATGCTCTGCCTTTCCTGCAAAGTGTTTTGCCCCTCAACGCCACAGGGCTCAAAATCTGACAGTCCTGCCCTCATTGCCAGCTGGAGCCTTCCTTCTGGGCAAGTGACTTCCCAATTGTCCTTGGCAGCCTTGCCCCCTGCTATTCTGCCCCACGATGCTAGGAGGGTGCTGACCATTCAAAGACCGGGCGCTGAGCACCCACTCTGCCAAATGTGCAGCGCTAAGGGAACCCCTTTACCAAGTGCCCAGTCCCCTTTGCCCAGCTGACCACCTTATGGGACTGGTGTGACGCCCTGGGGCAGCCATAGCTGGCTCCCGATTCTTTACCTGCCTGCCTCCAGATAAACTGTTTCTGAAGGCGTGGTTAACTTGTCCAGCCCTTTAACAACTTGAACTGGAACCTCTGACAAGCTCTTAACAAGCTTTTCAACTGTGTTAATTTAGGAGGAAAGCAGGATTCCTGTCTCGCCCTACCCCCCCCCCCCCACCCTAGTGATTATTGTCATAAGAACTAGGAGCAGGAGTAGGCAATTCAGCCCCTCGAGCCTGCTCCGTCATTCAATACGATCATGGCTGATCTCATCTCGGCCTCAATTCCACTTTCCTGCCCGTTCTCCATAACCCTTCAAGCCTTTACTAATTAAAAATCTGTCTATCTTCTCCTTAAATTTACTCAATGTCCCGGCATCCACCGCACTCTGGGGTAGTGAATTCCACAGACTCACGACCCTTTGAGAGAAGTAATTTATCCCCATCTCTATTTTAAATCTACTATCCATTATCCTAAAACTATGACCTCTCGTTCTAGATTGCCCCACTATTGCTGGCACTGGGATCGGCACAATGAAATTGACCAGCCACCTGCCGCTGTTATTTTCAGGGCCTCCCTGCCTCTGCTCCTGACTTCGGGGAGCCCAGAAATTCAGCTCTATGGTTTGGCTGATTTAGTAACACATGAAAACTAGTGTACACTAGTGACTAGTGTAGAATCAGTAGATACTAAGTGAAACAATGGCCTACTCTTGCTCCTATGTTCTTATGAAGGACAAGTAGTCACATTCCAGCATTGTGACGCACTTTTTCATCAGGTAGCAATAAACAGTCAGAATCAAGTTCAGTGAAATTTGGGTGGTTTAAACTCTAGGTAAATTTGGATTTTGGCCATTAGTCCCTTTCTCCAAAGTTAAAAGTCAAATCGATACAAACTAAAGAAATAAATATTTAATCTTTGATTACTGAAAGTCAAAACCCCCAAATTACTTTTCCAATTTACGGACAGTCTATCCAACAGATGTTCTCTTGCATTACTATACTTTAATTGAACTCAATTTATTTTCATTAGTATTTCTCAGACTATAAATAAATTTAACACAAAAAGGCCATCTGGCAAACCAATCTGTAGAATTTGTATTATCTATCAGGCACACTAAAGCCTGGCTACCCGACTCGACCTGACTATGTGTCGGCTTCGGGGCGGGTCGAAATTTCAAGTCCAGCATTCGGACTCTGGTTGGGTTGGGCTGGACACTGCTTCTGGGAAGTCACGGGATCAGGCTTGCCCATGATTCCACACAACTCCAGTTACAGGAATAGCCTGCTGTTGGAACAGATGAAGGAGATTTGTGTCTGGTTGGGTCGGGCGAGAAAAAAATTAAAGGGTTCGGGCTCTGGTTGGGTTCGGGTTAGCTGTGGTCGGGTCGGGCCCAGGTTGGGTTTTAATTTTATACCTGAGCCAGGCTTTAAGGTAGAGCATTGCTTTTCTAAAAGTCTGATGCCCTGGGCTGAATTTTACTGACCCCAACATTGGGACCAAATGGGGGCCCAAGCCTGCTGGTAATGGGATTTTACCGGAGGCTGCTTCTTAATTGGCCGCCTCTGGGCCCGCTGTTAAATTAAGGATGGCGGGGGGAGAGGGAGGAAATCCTGATGCTGCCGGCCAAGTCAGAGGGCTGGTAGCTCCGAAGCCTCGGCAGCCCCACTGGAGAGGTAGGCACTACTGAGGCAGCTAGGAGACCTTAGAGAGGTAAATATTTAAAATTCTGCATCACTGAGGCAAAAGGCCCTGCCAATTGGAGGGAAAACCCGATTGCGGGGAGGCCGCCATCATGAAACTGGTCTCCCCATGTGGCAGGACCCTCTAGTCCCCCCATTGGGGATTTAATTATGCAAATCAGCTGCCTGCCTCTGTGAAGCAGGCCGCAGATCCACACCCCAGCCTGCCACCTGCCTGCTGCTGGGAAACTTCTTTGGCAGGGGCACTGTGTTAGGGAGCTGTCCCACGCGGTTCCCTGCTACTTTACTCCCCTGCCTCAGTTCCGCCATCTGAAGGCAGTTAAAATTCAGGCCCCTGAGTCAGTAGGCGTCAATTAATTCTGCATTTCAGCTTCCTCAGTCCTTTACTGTGACCAGAAAGGCAAGTTTTAATTATTTTAAGGCTGTGTTTGCTGACAGCGCCACCATTAGGTGGCGCTGCAATGACACGTGCAAATGCAGCCTGTGCCACTAAAACGTCACAGTCTGTTATGGAAGGCAGCTGCCAGGATTAAAGATGGCGCTGCTCAAATAATCACACACTGGCAGCACACAATGGGAGGGGAGGGAGTGAGCGGGCCGGGGGCTGTGAGCAAGCAGGCGGGTGGGGGGTGAGCAAGCAGGCAGCGGGGGGAAGAAGGAGAGTGCACCCGCCACCAGCAAGGTCTTTGGCCGCGCTCTCCCTGCACCTGCTCCCCAGACCCCCCATCCCCCCACCCATGCGCTCTCCGGCCCGGATCCCCCCACCATCTGCCCGCGTTACGCAATGACATCATCTGCGCATGTGCCAACCAGTCCTGGCACTGCGGAACGCAGCACATGCGCAGACGGTAGGAACCAATGTGCGCAGATTGGTGCAGTCGGATGAGGTAAGCTGCCGGCTGCGTTGTCAGTAATCACTGTTATTTTAATTGTTGTTGTGGAGCTGGCAGGAGCAGGAGTGTTCCTCCTGGCCCAACATGAGATTCTTGGGCCATTTCTGGACATTATTTGCCTTCCTCCCAATTGCTCCCACCCCCCCACCCCTGCTGACCCCTCTTTATGATGTTGGTGCCTCTCAGGATTGGTGAGCTGTCTCTGAGGCCATGGCTAATGCCCACAGCTTGCTGGTAATAAAGAAATGAGGCTTGTGGATCAATTTCAACAGTCTTCCGGTCCATGTAATGTGTACACAACTGGGCTTGTGCCTTGATTCAGGCATGCTCCATTTTCTGAAACCATTGGCAGAATTTTAGCTGCTGAGGGCGTTATGGGTTCTGGTGTGGGTGGGGATTAAATCCCCAAAAAATGCCAGCATGTCAGAAAACTGACATGATCCCACTCACTTCCCTGTTTAAGAGCCGTGCATTTGGAGGCACATAGGAAATCCCATGGAGATGTCAAGTCTGTTATATTTAGATTTTTAGATCTAGAGATACAGCACTGAAACAGGCCCTTCGGCCCACCGAGTCTGTGCCGACCATTAACCACCCATTTATACTAATTCTACACTAATCCCATATTCCGACCACATCCTCACCTGTCCCTATATTCCCCTACCACCTACCTATACTAGGGGCAATTTATAATGGCCAATTTACCTATCAACCTGCAAGTCTTTTGGCTGTAGGAGGAAACCAGAGCACCCGGAGGAAACCCACGCAGACACCGGGAGAACTTGCAAACTCCACACAGGCAGTACCCAGAATTGAACCCGGGTTGCTGGAGCTGTGAGGCGGCGGTGCTAACCACTGCGCCACTGTGCCGCCCCATATTTAAATATGTAAAGAGGCAATTAATTCTGAATGCAACCCAGCATTCTAGCTTTAATGCCAGCACATGCGTTTCCCAAGCTGTATGAAAGTTGCTAGGGTCAACAAGGCAAGAGCACAGCGGGGATTCATTTCTCAGTGAAATTGACAGGGGGGCAAGCCTTTAAAGAGTAAAATTGCACAGCTGCTTCCTTGCCTAGATGAAAGGCTTTTGCTCACGGGACTTTTTCTGAGAGTGTGTGTTCACTGTTTTCCAAGTGGTTTTCAACATTTTGGAAGTCATTTCTGCTACCTCAGATTGTACTCACCTTGAATTGCATTTGAGTGATTGAGCGATTGAACACGTGGCTGGAGAATTGGTGTAGGAGGGAGGGCATCAGATTTATGAGGCATTGGGAGCAGTTCTGGGGCAGGTAGGACCTGTACAAGATGGATGGGTTGCACCTTAGCAGGAACGGGACTAACATCCTTGCAGGGAGATTGGCTAGTGCTATCGGGGAGGATTTAAATTAGATTGGCAGGGTATGGAAACCTGAGAGGGAGTTCAGATTGGAGGGAAGCAAAACTGATAACAGGAAGTAGAAAAGTAGTAAGTGAGATTAAAAGACAGGCAAAGTGAAGGCAAGCATCAAATAGGATCAGAATGTGAAATTATTGTTAAAAAGACAAAGTTAGGGGCAATGTACCTGAATGCACGCAGCATTCACAACAAGGTAGGTGATTTGAAGGCACAAATAAAGGTAAATGGGTATGATTTAATTGCCATTACAGAGACGTGGTTACAGGATGACCAAGACTAGGAACTGAATATTCAAGGATTTTCATCATTTTAGGAAGGATAGGTGGAGGGGAAATGGAGGTGGGGTAGCACTTTTAATAAGGGATGAGATCAGTACATTAGTGAGAGAGGATCTTAGATCAAAGGATCAAGACATAGAATCAGTTTGGGTAGCACTGAGAAACAGCAAAAGGCAGCAAACATTGTTGGGAGTTGTTTATAGGCCACCAAACGGTAGTGGTAATGTTGGGCATGGTATAAATCAGGAAATTAGAGGTGCATGTAACATGGATAAAACAGTAAAAATAGGCGTCTTCAATTTACATATAGACTGGGTAAACCTAATCAGCACTAATACTGTGGAGGATGAATTCCTGGAATATGTACGAGATCGGTTTCTGGAGCGGAACATTGAAGAACCAACTAGGGATAGGACTATTTTAGATTTAGTATTATGCAATGAGAAAGGGCTAATGAATAACCTTGCTTGTAGCCTTTGGGAAATAGTGACCATAATATGATAGAGTTTTACATTAAGTTTGAAAGTAATACGGTTCATTCTGAAACTAGGGTCTTGAATCTGAACAAAGGAAACTATGAAGGTATGAGGGGTAAGTTGGCTATAGTGGATTGGGAAACTACACTTAAAGATGCTCCTATGTTTTCCTACTGTCAGCCTTCACTGCATCATGAGGGCAGCTCTAATGAAGAACAAGAGGAGCAGCAGCTGGAGCAACACTAGCAAAAGCAGCTGCCTTCTCCTCAGCCTCATGCTACTCCACAGGCTGGAGGGGATGGACACAGAGATTCAGCTTGAAGGAGGTGATACCTCCAATGGGTCTACAGACAGAGGTTACCTTTGTTGACATGACTGAGCAACAGTGCCTCAGGAGGCTCAGGCTTGCATGTTAGGTCATTGCTGACATCTGCAGCTTCCTGGAACAATATCTCCTTCCCGGTGGGTCAGATGGACATGCATTTCCAATGGCCTTCAAGGTTACCAGAGCCCTGCATATCTTTGCCTCTGGCTCCTTCCAACGATCTGCTGGTGAGAGCTACAGGATTTCACAATATGCAGCCTCATTTCTCAGGTTACCAATGTCATATTTGACACTTGCGTCCACTTTGCTACTGATGAAGCCAGTATGAAGAAGAGGGCTCTCGCATTTGCTGCAGTGCTGAATTATCACAGGTAAGGGGAGTCATAGACTGTACACATGTGGCAATTAAGGTGCCCTCAGATCAACCAGCAGTCTTTGTCAATTGGAAGGGATTCCACTTCATCAATTTTCAGCTGGTATGTGACCACCGGACGGTTTTCATGCATGTCTCTGTGCAAGATATCCTGGAAGCTGCCATGATGCCTTCATTCTGCACCAGTCACATCTCCCACAGGAGATGTTAGGTCAGCAATGACCTAGCATGCACCTCCAAACAGAGTCAAAAGATGATTCCTTGGAGACAAGGGCTACCCTCTAAGGATGTGACTGGTGATACATGTGAGAAGCCCTACCACTGATGCAGAGGAAAGATATAACAACAGCCAGCTGGGTGCAAGAGCGCCCACAACTAACCATTGGGTTGCTGAAGATGCGATTCAGGTGCCTGGACAGATCTGGAGATGCCCTTCAGTATGTACCAGCAAAGGTGCCCAGAATGATAGTGGTGTGCTCTGATTAGTGCCCCCATGCTGGGCAGATTGGTTTGGGAGAGGAAGCTGCTGTTGGACCTTTCTTGCCAATGGGTTTGGAGGATCTTGCCGAGGCACCTCCTGGTGGTACTTCTCCAGTACTTTGAGGTGCTTGCTGTAGGTTGTCCAAGTCTCCAAAGCATTTTGGAGCACAGGGATCACTGCTGCCTGGTAAACCATGATCTTAGTCTCGGATTTGAGATCCTCATCCTTAAATACTGTCTTCCTCATTCGGCCGAAGGCTGGACTGGCATATTGGAGGCAATAATGAACCTCATTGCCTATGTGTGCCTTCACCAAGAGGAGGCTCCCAAGATACTGTAAATGGTCCATATTTTCCAGGATCTCGCCATTGATCTTGATTGATGGAGGGAGGTGTTCTGCTGTGGGTACTGGTAAAGCCAGCTCTGCTGGGTAGGACATGTCGTTTGCATGCCTGACACCAGACTCCCAAAGCAGCTGTTCTATTCAGAACTTGGTCATGGCAGGAGACTCCCAGGAGGACAGTGGAAACACATTAGAAATGTCCTCAAAGCATCCCTGAAGAGATCAAACATCCCCATCAACTCGTGGAGTCCTTGGCTCATGACTGTCCTAGATAGAGAAAACTCATTTGGGAAGGCATTGTACATCTCGAAGGACTTCGTCGGGAACATGCGGAGGTGAAGGCGAGGCATCGGAAGGAACGCACAAACCTCCTAACAACTACTCATTTACCTGATCCTTCAAGCACCTGTGCCTCATGTGGCAGAGTCTGCAGATCATGCATTGGACTTTTTGGCCATCTCAGAACCCATTGAACCAGAGTGGAAGCAAGTCATCCTCAGTGCCGAGCGACTGCCTAAGAAATGTGCTGTCCCTTGTACAACGAGCTGTAGAGAGGAGGAAGGCGAGGACTGCTCTGCGTCCTTGGACGAAGAGGTGGAGGAGGAGACTGATTTGGCCAGGGTGCCCTCAACAGCTCACCTAGCTGCCAAATAAGCTTGTGACAGACTCAGCCAGGCACAGTTCAAAAAACCTGAGTGTGTGAAGCCATACAGCACCACAATGCTGAGCCTACTGTCGTCCACCTCCACTCCCCCACCCCAACGCAACCCATTTCCACAGTCACAAATCCCTCCATTTCATTCATGCCCTTTTCTCGTCTTCCTCTCTGGTTATGGGTAATGTCCATTAGGAAGGTGGGAGGTATCAATACAGGTAACTGGACAATGGATACTTGAAATAAAGTGCATGATTCATTGATATATTCCAATACATTAGGACAGTGAAATTGTGATAATCATCCAAGTGAATCCTCTTGTGCAGTTAAAATCTTTTCTTTTTCCTATTACTCCAACATAGTGCTCCCCTGTGGCATCAGCAGAGGTAGAGGTAGGCTGCCCATTCCCCTGCTCTGGCAGATGAAATGCCCATGGCAGACATCCTCTGGGTTCTGGGGCCCATGAGGGCCTGGGCAAAGACTATTCCACTGGAACCTGTGCAGGGCCAGATTTAGTGATCATTGGAGCAGGAGGCAGCATTTGTGGTTCTGATTAAGGGGGGAATGGGAGGAGGGCTGAGAGGTGAGCAGATTCCCCCACTTCCATGTGCCCTTTCTCCATCTTCTCTCTCACCACACCTCAATGCTAGCCAAGAGCTAGAGATCGTTTTGCTGCACTTCAGTGAGGCACTGAGCAGCCAAGGTGAGGCATTCCTGCAGCCTATTTAAAGTGGCAGACTGAGTGTGCAGGCCATTAATGAGGGCCAGCATGCACTTGGTTGTCTGCTATGTCTAATACTTCCTGTAGGTGGCCGCTTTCCATGGAGATGGACATCAGCACCAAGGCCTGAGACATCGTGGCACTCATGTTTGCAACAGACTCCTCCAATCTCTCTCCAAGGGTGCGCAGCACCTCTCTGGAAATGCTGACAGAACCACATCCTTTTTCTGTTGCTGCTCCCGAATAGACCTCTTTGTGGATGACCACTGAGGCTCAGCACCTGCGTCCAGCTGAGCAGACCTTGGACTGTTCTGCGCCCTCTGATGGGAACACTCCATTGCTGTCCCTGTCTCCAATACCTGCTCCTGCTCACTTGTGATGTGTGCCTCACCATGTCACAACCTAGCTAACTCCCTTGGAGGCCCCATTGAAGTGTGTATATTGGCACTGGTGGAGGGTGCTCATGAGATGCATTACTCAGAATGTGCAACCTCCTCTGAGGAACTGTCTCCTGCTCTAGTTTCTGTCTCACGCTTCAAGAAATAAAGAACTTGAATCAGAACTGACATGGGGAAGAGCTAAAAGTCATCATTGTTCAGATGTTCATAGAAACCATAGAAAAGGTATGGCACGAAAAGAGACCATTCAGCCCATCATATCTGCGCCGGCCGAAAAAACTAGCCGCCCAATCTAATCCCACCTTCCAGCCCTGGCCTGTAGCCTTGCAGGTTACAGCCCTTCAGGTGCATGTCCAGGTACCTTTTAAATGCATTGAGGGTTTCTGCCTCCACCACCGATCTGGGCAGTGAATTCTGGACACCCACTGCCCTCTGGGTGAAAAGGTTTTTCCTCATGTCCCCTCTATTCCTGCTATCAATCACCTTAAATCTGTGCCCCCTGGTAATTGACCTCTCCGCTAGGGAAACAGGTCCTTCCTGTCGACTCTATCTAGGCCCCTCATAATTTTGTACACCTCAATTAAGTCACTCCTTAGCCTCCTCTGTTCTAATGAAAACAACCATGGCCTATTCAATCTTACCTCATTGCTGTATTTTTCAAGCCCTGGCAACATTCTTATAAATCTCCTCTGTACTCTCTCCAGAGCAATTATGTCCTTCCTGTAATGTGGTGACCAGAACTGTACGCAATATTCCAGCTGTGGCCTAACCAGCATTTTATTCAGTTCCAGCATTACATCCTTGCTTTTGTATTCTATACCTCAGCCAATAAAGGAAAGCGTTCCATATACTGTCCTCACCACTTTATCTACCTGTCCTGCCACCTTCAGGGACCTGTGGACATGCACTCCAAGGTCTCTCATTCCTCTACCCCTCGCAATATCCTCCTGTTTATTGTGTATTCCTTGCTTTGTTTGCCCTCCCCAAGTGCATTACCTCACACTTCTCTGGACTGAATTCCATTTGCCACTTTTCAGCCCATTCAACCAAACCATTGATATCATTCTGGAATCTACAGCTATCCTCTTCATTATCAACTACATGGCCAATTTTGTGTCATCAACAAATTTCCCAATCATGCCTCCCACATTTAAGTCCAAATCATTAATATATACCACAAACAGCAAAGGACCCAAAACTGAGCCCTGTAGAACGCCACTGGAAACCATTTTCCATTTGCAAAAACATCTCTCGACCATTACCCTTTGGCTCAGTGACAGGGCTTTTACTTTTCTGACCAGTCTGCCATGTGGGACTTTGTCAAGTGCCTTACTAAAATCCATGTAGACAACATCCACTGCACTATCCTCATCAATCCTCCTTGTTACTTCCTCAAAAAATTCAATCAAGTTAGTAAGACACAACCTTCCCTTAACAAATCCATGCTGACTATCCCTAATTAATCCATGCCTTTCTAAGTGACAGTTTATCCGATCTCTCAATGGATACTAATAATTTGCCCACCACCAAAGTCAGACTGACCAGCCTATAATTATTTGGCCTATCCCTCACTCCCTTTTTAAACAATGTTGCAACAATCACAGACCTCCAATCCTCTGGTACCTTGCCTGTATCTAGTGAGGATTTGAAAATGATGATCCTCCGAGTATCTGCTGTTTCCTCCCAGGCTTCCTTTAATAGCCTGGGATACAATTGTGCATTAGCTTTCCCATATTGTGTTTCCATTCTTGTGGTTGATGATGCCTCTGGAACTTATGTAGAATGCAGCCATTCTGAACCCCACCATAGTCCCTTTAAATAAAAATCCTTCCATTGACAGGTGTGGGTTGTCATTACACCTGTATTCTGTGAATGGTTGGGAAACGTGGAAGTGGAATGCTAATGCCATGGCTGAGTTAAACACGAGCAAGTCGGGTTTGTTTGGTTGTTGGACCCTGCCACAAACTCCCTGAGAGATAGAGCACCTATTAAACAATAAGTTTTATCTTGTATTCCACCCAGGAGTATGAGAGGAGGTGTTGTGGCTCCTATAGTGGGTTAAAAGTTGTTGAAGAGAAAAGAAGTGATTGGGATGAAAACAGAAAGTGAGCTTTGGAGTGGAGTCAATGTTGAAGTTAGAAGGAGACAATCATGCTGGAAATGTCAATTAATAAAGGGGGAATAAGGGTTGAGCTATCAATGGTAAAAGGAAGTAGCTGGTGAACAGATTTACAAGTGACCTGAACAAAAACTATGTTTTATGAGGCTATGTTTAATATTTAAAGAACTCTCAATATAACAGTTGCACCCGAGGCCTGGAGAACAGCCTCTGTTCAGACATGAACTAGAAGAATAGATTTTTCCGCTTAAGATCAGTAGTGGGGGAAAAACTCAAGAACATGTCATAGGATGTTCAACTAAATCAATGATCTGAAGAGAATAGTTTTCTAAAAAGCTGTCAGTGAGATTTCAGATCAATATGTCATGTTTTATGAATTTATTGAAAAATCTTTGAAGAAGTGGCTGAATTAATGTATATCACATACATTAGAAGCCCTTTACGAATACTACACCCAAGACTTTGTAGAAGATGATGTGCAGCATTAGCAGTAAATTAGTTAGTTTGAAAATTGGCTTGGCAATAGAAAGCACATGATAATAAATGGACAAGGTGCTACATGGGGGCAGAGGAGTTCCAGAGATCTATTCCAGTTCGTCCAGTGAAAATGGGAAATGGGAGAGCATATGGACAACAATCTCAGATTTGCTGAAATATCCAATGTATGAGAGATTGATTGCATCAGAGGAATCTGGACAAATTAAGTAGTTGGTTTAAGGAATGACAAATAGATTTTACTGCAGAAAAGTGTATGCACGTTGGTATATAAAATAGACATATGCCATGGATGGGTGTTACAGTGAATGTAAGGCTGATAAATACCTGAATGCATTCAATGCTATTTTACTTGAAAGTTAAGCAAGTTGGTGACATAGTAACATGACATGTTGGAGTCCTGGCATTATGTGCAAGGATGGGGTCAGTACAATACTGCGAAAAGATCTTGGCTCAGAAGATCAAGATGTAGAATCAGTTTGGGTGGAAATAAGAAACAGCAAAGGAAAGAAGCCACTGATGGGAGTAGTTTATAGGTCCCCTAACAGCAGCTACAAAGTAGGACAGAGTGTACATCAAGAAATATTGGGGGCTTGCAAGAAAGGGACGGCAATAATCATGGGTGATTTTAATCTGCACATCAATTGGACAAATCAAATTGGCAAAGATAGCCTGAAAGATGAGTTCATAGAGTGTATTCGGGACAATTTCTGAGAACAAAATGTTCTAGAACCTACCAGGGGCAAGGCTATTTTTGACCTGGTAATATGTAATGAGTCAGGATGAATTAAAGACCTCGTAGTAAAGGATTCGATAGGCAAGAGTGATCATAACATGATAGATCTTCACATTTAGTTTGAAGGTGAGACATGTGGGTCCATAACTTAAACTTAAATACACTTAAAAAAGGCACAGTGGCGCAGTGGTTAGCACTGCAGCCTCACAGCTCCAGTGACCCGGGTTCAGTTCCGGGTACTGCCTGTGCGGAGTTTGCAAGTTCTCCCTGTGACTGCGTGGGTTTCCGCCGGGTGCTCCGGTTTCCTCCCACAGCTAAAGACTTGCAGGTTGGTAGGTAAATTGGCCATTATAAATTGGAGAATGGTGGGGATGTAGTAGGGAATATGGGATTAATGTAGGATTAGTATAAATGGGTGGTTGTCAGTGGGCCGAAGGGCCTGTTTCAGTGCTGTATCTCTAAATAAATAAAAATAAATAAATTACAAGGGTATGAAAACAGAGTTGGCTAAAGTGGACTGAGAAAATAGATTAATAAGCAAGTCGGTAGAGAAGCAGTGGTAGACATTTAAGGGGATATTTCATAACTCTCAACAAATTTTCAATTGAGGAAGAAAGACTCTATCAGAAGGATGCACCATCTGTGGCTAACTAAGGAAGTTAAGGGTGATATCAAATTGAAAGAAAGGCGTACGATGCTGCAAAGATTAGTGGTAGGTCAGATGATTGGGAAAATTTTAGAAACCAGCAAAGGATGACTAAAAAATTAATAAAGATTGACAAATTGGAGTATGAGAGAAAACTAGCAAAAAATATAAAAACAGATAGTAAAAGCTTCTACAAATATATAAAAAGGAAAAAGGTAGCTAAAGTCAGCATTGGTCCCTTAGAGGGTGAGACTGGGGAATTAATAATGGGAAACAAGGAAATGGCAGAGACTTTGAACAGGTATTTTGCATCTGTCTCCATAGTAGAAGATACAAAAAGCATCCCAAGAATAGTAGAAAATTAGGAGGCAAAAAAGAGGGAGGAACTTAAAGCAATCACTATCACTAGAATATAATTAATGGGGATACAAATGGACTAATGGGACTAAAGGCTAACAAATCCCCTGCACCTGATGGCTTGCATCCAAGAGTCTTAAAGTAAGTGGCTGCAGAGACAGTGGATGCATTGGTTGTAATCTTTTAAAATTCCTGAGATTCTGGAAAGGTCCCAGCGAATGGAAAATTGCAAATGTAACACAGGAGGGAGACATAAAGCAGGAAACGATAGGCCAGTTAGCCTAACATCTGTCATTGGGAAAATGCTAGAATCCATTATTAAAGAGGTAGTAGCAGGACATCTGGAAAATCACACAATACATTCAGGCAGAGTCAACATGGTTTGTGAAAGGGAAAATGTGTTTGACAAATTTGTTAGAGTTCTTTGAGGATGTAACAAGCAGAATGGATAAAGGGGAACCAGTAGATGTAGTGTATTTGGATTTCCAAAAGGCATTCGATAAGGGACCACATGAAAGGTTACTCTCAAGATAAGAGTTCATGGTGTTAGGGGTGATATATTAGCATGTAACGAACAGGAAACAGAGAGTTGGGATAAATGGCCTCCTCCTGTTCCTATTTCTTATGTTCTTATTCCTGCTACACTCCATGTGGTGAGTTGCTGATAGTAACTACCTCATATATATGGGTTGGTGGGGAACTCCACAGTGAGAATCATCTCAGAAAACACTAATTTTTGAACTCCTACCAGCCAGTGTTGAGAAAACACAGGCAGAGCCCTGGAAGTGAAATACTACATCCCCAGAAATAATGTACAAAGTGCTGAGATCCAAGAATGCTTATGGAGAAAATACCTTAAAAAAGAGGTATTCTCACCATAAAGAAAATTGCACCTCGTCATAAAAGCAGATTACTTTAACATTGCATAACTCATTGATTATATGACAGAGGTTTTAGGTTTCAAAGCATGAAGATTCAAAAGAACCCAGCAGCACTGAGCTAGTTTTAAATCAAATTATTTTCCAAAGCGGAAAAGCATGGATCATGGAATATAGAAAGTTGTTTGACTTTAAAGGTCACAGTTAGGTTAGATTAAAGAGAACATTGAGAGTCGTGGAGAGACAATATAAAATAAAGGGTGCAATTCTAAAGAGGGTGCAGGATCAGAGGGACCGAGGTGTATATGTGCATAAGTCATTGAAGGTGGCAAGACAGGTCGAGAGAGCAGTTAATAAAGCATACAGTATCCTGGGCTTTATTCATAGGGGCATAGAGTACAAGAGCAAGGAAGTTATGTTGAACTTATATAAGACACTAGTGCGGCCTCAGTTGGAATATTGCTTCCAGTTCCAAGCGCCGCACTTTAGGAAAGACACGAGGGGATTGGAGAGAGTACAGAAAAGATTCACGTGAATGGTTCCAGGCATGAGGAGCTTCAATTATGAAGATAGATTGGAGAAATTAGGACTGTTTTCCTTGGAGAAGAGAAGGCTAAGAGGTAATTTGATAGAGATATTCAAAATCATGAGGAGTCTGGACGGAGTAGATAGAGAGAAACTGTTCCCACTCGTGAAAGGATCGAGAACGAGAGGACACAGATTTAAAGTATTTGGTAAGAGAAGCAAAAGTGACATGAGGAAAAACTTTTTCATGAAGCGAGTGGTTAAGGTCTGGAATATGCTGCCAAAGAACATGGTGGAGGCAGGTTCAATTGAAGCATTCAAAAGGAATTAGACAGTTATATGAAAAGGCAGAATGTGCAGGGTTACGCGGAGAAGGTGGGGGAATGGAACTGAGGGAATTGCTCTGTCAGAAAGCAAGTGTGGACATGATAGGCCGAATGGCCTCCTTCTGCACTGTAAGGATTCTATGATTTATAGGTTTCGAGAAGAGCTGGAGAGTAGAAAAGTTGTATTCTCTTCTACAAAGTATAGTTGTCAATATATAGGATGGACTTCATCAAAATTAAACAGCTAGTGAATATTTGGTTATGAGAGGAAATGAAGATTAACAAATGTTAACATATGATTTAGTTTGGTTCCAGTTTTGTTGGGTTAATGGGAGTGTCAACTGTGAATGTAACGTCACAGCTGAATGAAGTAGATTGAATGTTAATGCTGGCAAAATAATGATGGGTTCACAGCACTCGGTGTTCATTAGAGTGTAAAAAAACTCACCAATATTTGGCAAAGGTGAGATACCTGAAAGTTGTGAATTATTGCAAATTGCTACCCGATTTGTGCCACTCCATCATTTGCCTCACGAACTGTAACTTGCCTTCAACCTCTCCATGATTGTCAAGAATTATTGGATTTGCAGTGTAAATACAAATTACACTCACTGAAGAAAATTAGAGCTGCTATTTCGTGGCATAAGGACTGTGCTAATGGTTGTTGTGGAGATTGAGGGAGAGTTCATTGGAATTTAAATTA
The DNA here is from genome assembly GCF_036365525.1 of Heterodontus francisci. NCBI lineage: Eukaryota > Metazoa > Chordata > Chondrichthyes > Heterodontiformes > Heterodontidae > Heterodontus > Heterodontus francisci. The sequence continues at coordinate 29,922,229 of NC_090376.1, read as the reverse complement.
TAAATTTCTTTGATTCTTAGAGTGTTCTATTTACTGTCCTGCTGTCTGGCGGTGTACAGGTAGGCTAAATTTCTCAGATGTTGTGCAGTGTTCACCAGACCACCATCAGACATGAATTCCCTCCCTTTTGTTTGATTACTAAGGAATATTAAGGTAGAAATTCCAGCTCATTTTAAAATGTTTAACACTTTCGTAATACATCCCTATGCCTGTTATTTTTGCACAAACACCACCTGATTTTGGACTAGTGGTCATGTAAAAATAAGGTACACAAATGTCATGTAAGCATATTCAATGGTTATGCCTGAACATTGCCACCTTTTTGAACTTATTCTATTCCTCCCCAAGAGATTCATGGGTCAGATGAATACTCGTTATCCCCAAAACACTAAAGAACAGATACATATTTGCAATTGGAACACTGTGGATTAGATTCTTCTCAATTAAAATATTGTTTAAAGGAAGCCATTGAGCATTTAGTATTCTACTGATCCACCATGGTTCTGACATGCACTGTGTTTATATGGTGGCAGGAGTTACATATCTCCATTAGGCGACCGAGGTTGGACATACAATGCAAAATCAAAAAAAAAGGAAAAAAACTCAACTTCAAAAGACAGCTAGAAGCACATCCGGATGGAGAGGATAGCCACACACATGGGATTAAGATCAATTAAATAGGGAGCAGCTTGGTGGTCGTTTGCTGTTCCTACGTTCTCATACTCCCTAACTACATCAAGCAATAATAGCAAACTCATGATGGAACCTGGAAAATGGCTATATTAAAAAAGAGCAGCTGCCTTGGGCACAATCTCTGAGCTCAGACAGCTTTATTAACATTAAAATCTTTGGATTCTTAATTTAGGATGTCATGTGAAGCCTTGAATGTACTACAATGTTGCATCACACCAGCCTACTCATTTTCTAACCCCAACTGTATTATCCTAATGGAACTAATCATAGAATTTACTACACATATTTCAACCAATACAGCCCGTTGGATTGCAATGGGGAGACACTCACCATCCATGCACAAATGGAGATTGAAGAGAATGAATGAAATATTCATAAGCAGGCAGAAATTCTGCTGAATGCAACTCATAGGACATCATGCAAAATGCCATAATAGTAGTGCTTTGCTGCAAAAATACATGTACTAATGGTTGATCAGCATTGCAAATCATCGAGGAATGAACATCCAATATAAATAAACCCCTATAGAGGATACTTTTCAGGAAAACGAGAAAGGTCTTAAAGATGCCAATAAATGCTTGTTAATCAGTTCTTATTGATGCATTTATTTAAATTAGTTTTAACCTTGTTATCTTAGCATAATAGGAAATAGGACACCATAATCACTACAAATTATTGTTGAGCTGTTAATGACAATTTGGTTATTTATGCTTGCAACTAAAATAATTATCCTGTAATATAAAATAATTTTGATGACTTTTTGCTTCAATACTTCTGCTATTTGTTGAAAATACCTAAATGCACTTGTAAAGAATACATTTACCATTTGCTACAAACAGTGAAAGGAGAAAATCTTCCCTGCTGGTTCCAGGAGATCAGTATATTTTATGCAGTGCTCATTGTGTTTAAAAACTGATGCTGCCAACTCCCTGATGACTCAGTCGGTAAATGCACCACCCAGTATGGTACTCCGCTATAGACATTGGCATAATGTTTAGTTCAATCCCTGGCCTGAGCTAAGTTAGCTGATTCAAGCCAGCTCAGCAAGTTGGGTGTTGCAACTGGGGTCTAGAAGAGAAAATCAACAAAAGGTTCCTAGACTCATTAGCTATTGCTGGAAAATGGTGTCTGTGGACATTGGGTGAGGACATAATCTGATTTAGATGTGATGTCCTCCACCATTATTGTCCTAGTGACACTCTGTCTAGGTGGGGTGCTGACTTTGGAATGTCAACAGTTAGTGCCTCCGGGAGAGATTTGACAAAAATCTGACACTGGAGCTATTCCTGATGCACTATATGGCCAACACCTCATCACTGACCCAGCAGCAGAGGCCTGTGGCTTCAACCTCCCTCAAAGGCAGTGGATATCACTCAACTGAATCCACACAGGGCTTGGACGGTGTGACCACCTGTGCCTTAAGTGGAAGATGAGGGACAACCTGAAGTGCGATTATGGCCATGGGTCCGAGACCATGGAACACATCACATCAACCTTCCCACTAAGATCAATTGCAGGAGGCACCTCATTTCTCCACTTGGCATCGCAGCAGACTATTAAATGGATAGCCAAACTAGACATCCCATTATATGGCTTTCCCATCATTCGAGAAAAGTAGTAGTAGTAACATATGTCCCTTATCCAGGCATTGCAGTTATACTTTCATAGTGGCCAAATGATACATTTGATTTATATGAGCATTACTCAGCAAATATACATTTCCTTCTGATTTGGTTAGTCGTTTCCAGTCATATGGCTTTCTGTTTATTTATTCCCAAACTGAGGTTGGGTCTATTATTGTTTACAAATTACTTAATTATTTAAGTCAAAATGGGGTTAAAATGATGGACACAGGAATTTCAGATGAACATGCTTGTGTCATGCAAGCCCCCACCTGCCAAGAATGAGGCATATTAATTTTGTCATATGAACATTGATTTTAAACTGTTGCTAGAGCGAGGAAATGACTTGTTAAACAGATCAGCTGTGGCTAGAAAAAACATTTACATACTAACAGACAGTGCTTGTGGAGAAAAAGGACCATTCCCTGACACATTCAACCCACAATGGACTTTGATCAACAGACATTGACGGTGAGGAAGCTCACATTCCAGGATGACTGCTAAGAAACCACAAACAGACGTGGTCAAACCAGCTAGTCACATGGCTAACTTGCTGGGCAACCTGAGTTTTTCGGAATTGTACAGACAGTTTGGGAGAGAGAGACTGTAGGCTCCTGGACTGTAAAGACCTCGCCTCGCTGGCTCGCAACAGCCTCTCCTGTCTGCTCCCATCTCTTTCTCACGAAACTCCAAATCCACTGAAGATGTGAACCTCGAGAGAAAGTCTCCTACATCGAACAAGGTTTAAGAAGAATACTGGGCCATAACAAAAAGCAAGACCTACCTACAATCAAGGGCTCAATAGCAAGCTTGGAGAACAGTATCTAAATCATCTTCAGATATTGCCTCAAACTTTTCCACTTTATTTCTTCTCTTTTTTGTCTCTATCTGCATGTGTGTATCGCGTATGCATGCTAGCGTGGGTGCATCGTGTATCCGTAGGGGTTAACAGAACTAAAGTTTAAGTTTAATAAAGTTCAACCTCTCTTCTTTAAACCTAAGAAAATCTGTTTGGCTGGTTTATTAGCCTTACAATTGGAAAGCATTGAACAAGGATTCACTAAGGGGAAGCTGAAAAAACTGTGTGTTTAAAATTAAACCCTGTTATGGTAAGACCAGATGAAGGCTGAGAGGGAAACCTAGACCCCTTTCTCACTTGTTTTTAATATAACAGTGAAAATTAAGACCAACTTCGTCTATTCTGGATGGGATTCCTCATTGATGTTGTTGCTTCCATTCAAAAACTAATTGCATCAGAAAATTATTTAATGAGCAGGATAATGAGGCCCTGCCCTCAAAATCAACTGGTCCTCCCACTTGTAGTATCGGGGAGCCAGTCAGCACATTTTCTAGGTTGACCACCTGTTAGTTAAAATCCATTGCCATATTTTCAATCTTGCCAGAAAGATCCACAATTATAATAAAGATTGAATGACCGAGTATGTTTCCTGTTTCTCATCATGCATCCTGAGTGTAGTATATGGTCAGAGAGGATCATATTGTAATACTGCCCTCTCTGTTGGGAGGATATATGAACAAAAAGGAGGGAGACAACATGGTCGATGAAGTAGAGTCTCTGTGAGAGTTATTTCCAGTTCAAACACCACAGAAAGATGGCGATGAGGAAGGATGAATTTTTTTTTTACATTTCATTGGAATAATTAAGAACCAGAGAATATTATGACATTTTTTGGAACCCCTGAAGTTAAATCTGAGGATGTTTGAGCGGTTTAGAAAAATTGCTCCATGTGCACGACACGTTCCAGCACAGCTCAGTGTATCAGCGTACGGCACGTAGGACGGAGTCTATCGCCGTTTTTTTGCACCACAGGTGTTATAAAGTGTGAGTAGATGTGAATTTAGACTGAAGAGTGTGTGTAGTTGCATGATAAAATGGCATCTAAACCTTATTTGGGGTCAATGGGGGAATTCAACCTTGACAAAGAACGAAGGCTTAACAAGAATACTGGGCTAATGGGAAGATTCTTGGTAGTGTAGATGAGCAGAGAGATCTTGGTGTCCAGGTACATAAATCCCTGAAAGTTGCCACCCAGGTTAATAGGGCTGTTAAGAAGGCATATGGTGTGTTAGCTTTTATTAGTAGGGGGATCGAGTTTAGGAGCCGCGAGGTCATGCTGCAGCTGTACAAAACTCTGGTGCGGCCGCACCTGGAGTATTGCGTGCAGTTCTGGTCACCGCATTATAGGAAGGATGTGGAAGCTTTGGAAAAGGTGCAGAGGAGATTTACTAGGATGTTGCCTGGTATGGAGGGAAGGTCTTACGAGGAAAGGCTGAGGGACTTGAGGTTGTTTTCGTTAGAGAGAAGGAGGAGAAGAGGTGACTTAATAGAGACATATAAGATAATCAGAGGGTTGGACAGGGTGGATAGTGAGAGTCTTTTTCCTCGGATGGTGATGGCAAACACGAGGGGACATAGCTTTAAGTTGAGGGGTGACAGATATAGGACAGATGTCAGAGGTAGTATCTTTACACAGAGTAGTAGGGGCGTGGAACGCCCTGCCTGCAACAGTAGTAGACTCGCCAACTTTAAGGGCATTTAAGTGGTCATTGGATAGACATATGGATGAAAATGGAATAGTGTAGGTCAGATGGTCGGCGCAACATCGAGGGCTGAAGGGCCTGTACTGCGCTGTAATGTTCTATTTGGATGAAAGCAAATAAAAAAAATGAGGATAAAGTTATGGTCTTACTCACCATGATGGGACCAGACGCCTTTGATGTAGTGTCTAACCAGTGTTGGCCGACAGTCTCTAGTACTATGTGATACACCAAAATAAATGAGATTCTGAGCTCCTATTACGGCACGACTAAGAATGAAATCACACTGAGAGTTGCATTCAGTCAAAGGAAACTGTTGCCAAGTGAGTCTGTAGCAAATTACATTTGTATGTTAAGGAAACTCTCCAGCCATCGTGGGTATAATGCGAACTTAGAGATAAACTAGAGACAATTTCATAGGAGGGCTGAAGAACAATAAAATCCAGGCTGAGCTGTTGATTGAAGGAAATAAGCTGATGTGGAGGGAGTCCTGCATTGAGACTATGGCCATGGAAATTGCAGAAAGAGATAGTTGCAATTTGCAAGGGAGTTCCTTTTCCAAGCCGGCTGGCAAGGTCCACCGGATTTCAGTGGGATCCAGCCTACACCAGCAAGTCCATGGTCTCAGAGTCAAAAGTTCAGATGCTACTGTTGCCATGGTAGCCACAAACCATCTTAATGTCTCCATTTCCAGTCGAAGTGCTATGCCGACTGCTTAAGTCAAAGCCCCCAATCAAAATATATAATTCTGATTGTGGTGGGAGCAATGCACTGTCAAATCAGTCCCACCACTCCACAGATCGCTTCACATATCACTTAAAACTTTCCAAATTAAAGAAAACCACAGCCAAATTGACCATCTATTAACCCCCGAATAAGGTGAACCAAACCAGGTGTCTTTAGATCAACAAATTAGAATTTTAATTTAATTAGAAAAATGAAATTCTTAAACACTACTAAGACATAAGCAACATTTAAAGTAGAAAAAAATTACTGTCCTTGCAGATTTACACTCCTGCTGAAGTGGAATCTTCCAATGTGGAACAGTCCAAGGTTGCTTGAAGTCCTCCCAGCCGTTCAATGGAAAAAAAATAGGTTCTTCAACAGTAGAACAGTCCGTAGTCTAGTTCAGCAGTTGAAGAGATGCTCTTCTTCCAGCGATGAATTCAACAATTACAGTTCAGTAGTTAAAGTAATTGTTATTTTCTTTTAAGAAATTAATCTGGCTTGATTTATCAGAATTCTGAGAGCATAATAAATAGTGTTGAAATAAACTGAGGGCGAGCTCTCTTTCCTTCAGTATATGCTGGCAGAACAGCTGTCTGTGTGAGTCTGTTTACTGTGTCTCAAAAGCCAGTTTTTAGCCAGTTTTTCAAAAGGCAATTGGCAACATTGTATCTTTGTCCTTGTTCTCCGAATGGTTGTTGCCGGGTAACCAGGATGCATTCTTTGAAGCTGGTTTGTTCCCTCTCCGTATGGTTGTATCCAACGGCAACCAAAATGCATTTCTTGGTAACTCCTGTTAACTTCTGAGCCTGGCTTGTTCTTAAAGCACTACTGATTCTTTTACCGTCTTAAAGGCACACCGCATACTTCCCAGAAAAGAAATAAAACTACAGGATCGTAACAATATCCAGATGGCATGCAGGAGTAGAGGAAACAGTAATGAACCAGGTCACAATGAAGTTCCAGATTGCAGTCAAGCATCAGGTTACGGTCATGCACCAGGTCGTGACCACGTGCAGTTCATGATCAAGCACCAGGTCAAGGTCAGGGCAGATCAAAAGCTCGTTCAGGAGCTTGAAAGTCCTTGAATGCACCTATGATGAATATGGAAATAGAAGTTGATGTTTTTGAGTAGGGAGATCAAGAGTTGTACTCCATCAGAGAGCAACAAAAACAACACATGGAAGATGAGACGAGGTATAGAATGTAAGAGCAGGGAAGTTATGCTGGAACTGTATAAATCATTAGTTAGGCCACAACTTGAGTATTGTATGCAGTTTTGGTCACCTCATTACAGAAAGGACGTAATTGCACTAGAGAGGATACAGAGGAGATTTACGAGGATGTTGCCAGGACTGGAAAAATGCAGCTATGAGGAAAGATTGGATAGGCTGGGGTTGTTCTCCTTGGAACAGAGAAGGCTGAGTGGAGATTTGATTGAAATTTACAAAATTGTGAGGGACCTGGATAGAGTGGATTGGAAGGGCCTATTTTCCTTAGTAGGGAGGTCAGTGACTAGGGGGCATAGATTTAAAGTGATTGGTAGAAAGATTAGAGGGGAGATGAGGAAAAGTTTTTTCACCCAGAGGGTGGTAGGGGTTTGGAACCCACTGCCTGTAAGGGTGGCAGAGGCAGAAACCATCAACTCAGTTAAAAGATGCCTGGATATGCACTTCAAGTGCTGTAAGCTGCAGGGTTATGGACCAAATGCTGGAAAGTGGGATTAGGCTGCTGGCTTGTTTTTTAGGCGGTGCAGACACGATGGACCAAGTGGCCTCTTTCTGAGCCGTAAACTTTCTGTGTTTCTATGAGAGTGACAGGACTCCCACAGCTCCCACAGTAGAAATGAAAGTAGAAGATTCACAGTTTACTTTCATTATTAATACAGCCTGTAGTGTTTGGTATCACAGAAGGAGAATACAAGAAATCCCTAAATCACATTCCCTTACGCAAAACTGTTGTGAAATGACTAGTTATTCCAATAACAGTATCCCAGTGGTAGGTCAAGTTAATGTTAGGGTGGATTATGATGATGCTTCCTTTTTTTTAATTCATTCATGGGAGGTGGGGGTCGCTGGCCAGGCCAGCATTTATTGCCCATCCCTAATTGCCCTTGAGAAGGTGGTGGTGAGCTGTCTTCTTGAACTGCTGCAGTCCCTGTGGGTGCTAGTGGTTAGGTACAACTGAGTGGCTTGCTAGGCCATTTCAGAGGGCATGTAAGAGTCAACCACATTGCTGTGGGTTTGGAGTCACATGTAGGCCAGACCAGGTAAGGACAGCAGATTTCCTTCCCTAAAGGACATTAGTGAACCAGATGGGTTTTTACAACAATCGACAGTGGATTCATGGCCATCATTAGACTAGCTTTTTAAAAAAATTCCAGATTTATTAATTGAATTCAAATTCCACCTTCTGTTGTGGTGGGATTTGAACCCATGTCCCCAGAGCAATACCCTGGGTCTCTGGGTTACTAGTCCAATGACAATACCACTATGCCACCGCCTCCCCATTACTTCCCATTGGTAATAGTTGGATGGAACAAAGTTTCCCTGATGGAAAGGAATTGCCTTAAGAAGATATCATTAAATTGGGCTGAGTTATTTACAGTAGGGATCTTTAAGAATATGTCTGACATTGCGAAAGTGCTAAGAGAGCACAAAGTAGTTTTTGAGCACGGAGGACTAAATAATAAAATTAGGCATCACAAGGCTGAAGTCAAGATAAAGGACAATGTACAGCTGACATTTTGCAAGGCTAGGCCAGTGCCTTACTTCCAGTTAGAAGCAGTAAGTGAAGAGTTGGCTAGATTAGAACGGTCAGGGGCAATTAAGAAGGTGAAGAGCAATGAATGGGCTGCATCCATTGTGGAAGTTAAAAAAGCAGATGGGTCCATTCGGATTTGTGGAGATTATAAGCAAACGGTAAATAAGGTGATCGAAAATGATAATTACCCACTGCCTACCAGTGAAGATTTGTTTTCTAATTTCGCCAATGGGGAGTTGTTCAGTAAGATAGATCTGTCAAATGTATGATTAGAATTAGAATTAACTGACAAGAGCAAGGAATTGCTTACCATTCATACACACAAAGTGTTGTACCAGTACAAAAGGTTACCATTTGGGGTGTCTACTGCTCCTGCAGTGTTCCAGAGCAACATGGATCAGGTACTAAGTGGGATGAATGGAGTGTGCTGCTTCTTAGATGACATTTTAATTAGCAGTAAGACAGAGGAAGAGCACATTGTAAGGTTGAACAACGTCCTAGATTGACTTCAGGAGTATGGCATCAAAGCAAAAAAGCACAAGTGTTGCTTCATGGGGTTAAGAGTGACATACTTGGGCCACCAAATAGATGTTGAAGTTATCCACACAACGTAGAAGAAGGTTAAGGGGATTTTGAAAGCAAAGAGACCAGAGAACAGTGGGCGGCACAGTGGCGCAGTGGTTAGCACTGCAGCCTCACAGCTCCAGCGACCCGGGTTCAATTCTGGGTACTGCCTGTGTGGAGTTTGCAAGTTCTCCCTGTGTTTGCGTGGGTTTTCGCCGGGTGCTCCGGTTTCCTTCCAGAGCCAAAGACTTGCAGGTTGATAGGTAAATTGGCCATCATAAATTGCCCCTAGTATTGGTAGGGGAATATAGGGACAGGTGGGGATGTGGCAGTGTAGGATTAGTATAAATGGGTGGGTGGTTGATGGTTGGCACAGACTTGGTGGGCCGAAGGGCCTGTTTCAGTGCTGTATCTCTAAATATAAAATAAATATAAGAACTTAGAACTTAGTTCATCCCCAACTTAAATAACACATTTGTCCCACTGTATGAATTGTTGAATTGTTCAGAAACAGAATTGTTTGGGAGCAATCTGTCGGGTGCCAAAAAGCATTTGAAGAAGTGAAAGAAGTATTGACTAGTGATGCTGTTTGGCTCCACTATGTTTCCAAGAAACAACTGGTTTCATTGCGTGATGCCTCACGACAAGGGTTAGGTGTGAGGGTATGTCACATAATGGAAGATGGTGTGGAGAGGCCTGTAGCATATGCTTTACTTAGGTTAACAAGGTCAGAGCAAAATTACTCACAAGTTGAGAAAGAGGCATTAGACATCATATATGGCATTACAAAGTTCCACAAGTACCTGTACAGTCAGAAATTTATTTTGTTAAGTGACCACCAAGCCCTTATGATAGTTCAAAAAAGGGGGTTCCATCTCTATCAGCAACACGGCTTCAGAAGTGGGCATTGATTTTGATGGCTCATCAGTACAGTATTAAACATCATAAGTCAGCAGATCACTCTAATGTGGATGTTCTTTCAAGATTTCCTGTGAAGACTGATTCATTCTTAGCCACTGAGTCATTTGTGAATTACTTTACATATACAAATGACATGTCAGTGTCCGCCAGAGATGTTAGTGAAGAAACCCACAAGGATGGGGTGCTCATGAAAGTGCTAAATTATGCTATGAATGGCTGGCCTAAACAGTGTGATGATGAAAAACTACAGGAGTATTTCACATGTAGAAAAGAACTGACTGTAGATCAAGGCTGTCTCATTTGGGGTTTACGATACATTGTTCCGCCATGATTTAAAGAGAGATCGTTAGAGGGACTACATCAAGAGCACACAGCAATAGTCTGTATGAAAGCTGTAGCAAAAAGTTATTTTTGGTATCCAAAGTTAGACAGAGATATTGAAAACTGAGTGAAAAGCAGTGAAGTGTGTCTCAGAATGAGAAATAATCCATCCAAAGTTCCTTTAATTTCATGGTCAAACACAAAGGAACCATGGGAATGAGTATATGTTGATTTCTTTGAAGTGAAAGGGAAAGAGTACTTTGTTTTGGTAGATAACTATAGCAAATGGATAAATGGTAAGTTTATGCCGAATACCACAAGTGGCAAAACTGTGAGTCTTTGATAAGTTGCTTTGCAATTTAAGAATTGCCAGAGATGTTGCTGTCAGGCAACAGCTCACAATTTACATCAGAAGAGTTTGAGATATTTCTGAGTAAAATAGAGCCAAACACATTCTATACCACCATATCACCCAGCATCGAATGGTGCTACAGAAAACAGTGTGAAGATTGTGAAGTAGTCTTTGCAAAAGTATTTGCTAGGTTACAAGCTAGGCAATGATTCCCATGTTTCCCTTCGACACAGGCTAAACAATTTTCTGTTCTCTTATAGAATAATCCCACAGTCTATAACAGGTTGCTGACCTTATGAGTTAGTGTTTAAACAATGCTCCTAGGACAGGGATTAATTTGCTTAAGCCTAATATAAATAACAAAGTAAGAGGAAAGCAAGACAAAGTACGTAAACACACAAAGTGTGGTGGATAAGGTGAGCTAAAAGAACAAATAGCAATATGGGAATAAGATTTTGGGACAATAACGGAAATGTGGCTTAAAAATGGTAAGGACTGGGCGCTTAATATACAAGGATACAAAGTGTTCATAAAAGATAGAGTAAGCAAAAAGGGAGGTGAGGTGGCAGTACTGGTTAAAGAAGAAATTGTAGTGTTGGAAAGAGGGGATGTCTTTTGGGGCGGGGAGGGTGGGTGTCTAGGGCAGAATCCATTTGGTTAGAGTTGAGAAGCAAAAGGGTATGATCACACTACTAGGGATATTCTATAGGCCTCCAAGTAGTGAGAGAGAGAGGAGCAAATCTGCAGGGAAATCACAGAGATGTGCAAGAACTATAGAGTGGTGATATTGGGGGATTTTAATTATCCAAATAATCGAGTGGGATAATGTTAGAGTAAAGGGAAAGGAGGGGGAGAAATTTCTGAAATATGTTCGAGAGCTTCCTTGATCAATATGTTCTCGGCCCACCTAGAAAGGAAGAATTTCTGGTTCTGGGAACTGAGGTGGACCAAGTTTCTGTGGGGGAGCACTTGGGTAAGAGTGATCATCGTTTCATAACATTTAAATTCATAATGCAGAAAAGCAAGGAGCAATATGAGGTAGAACGGCTAGATTGGAAGAGGGCTAATTTCAAAGACTGACAGGAAAAACTGTAATGGAACAATGGGTTATCTTTAAGGAAGAGATACTTCAGGTACAGGCTAGGTACAATCCAACAAGGGAAAAAGGGAGGGAAACCAAAAATAGGGCTGCTTGAATGACGAGGGAGATAGAGATGATGATGAAATAAAAAAAGAGTGTGTATGATGCATGTTGGGTGAATTCTTCAAGTGAGAACCAGGCCAAATACAATAAGTTGAGAGGGGAGGTGAAGAGGAAAATAAGACTGACAAAGAGAGAATGTGAGAAGAGAATGGCAGTCAACATACAAGGGAACCCAAAAATCTTCTACCAGCATGTAAATAGTAAGAGAGGAGTCAGAGGTGGAGTGGGGCTATTAGCGACAGAGGGTAATATATGCTTGGAGACACAGGGCAAAGCTAGAATACTTAATGAGTACTTTGTATCGGTGTTTACTGAGGGAGAGGAATCTGACAAAATATCAGTGGAGTGGAGTGAAGTGGAGAGAGTAGACGCAATGGATAGGGTAAAAATTGAGAGGGAGGAGGTACTGGAAATATTTCATAACTATGTACAATTCCATTGAGAAAGAAAGACTCTAGGAGAAGGATGCACCGTATGTGGCTAACTAAGGAACTTAAGGATGGTATCAAATTGAAGGAAAAGGCATACAGTGCTGCAAAGATTAATGGTAGGCCAGAAGATTGGGAAAAGTTTAGAAACCAGCAGAGGATGACTAAAAAAATAAATAAAAAGGGAGAAATTAGAGTATATAAAAATGAAGGGAGTAGCTAACGTAAGTGTTGTTCCCTTAGAAAATGAGACTGGGGAATTAATAATGGGAAACAAGGAAATGGCAAAGACTTTAAACAATATTTTGTATCTGTCTTCACAGTAGAATACACAAAAGCATCCCAAGAATAGGAGAAAATGGGAGGCAGGAATTTAAAACCATCACTATCACTAGAGAAAAAGAACCAGGACAACCAATGGGACTAAAGGCTGACAAGTCCCCGGAACCTGATGGCCTGCATGTTTGGGTCTTCAAAGAAGTAGCTGCAAATCTTCCAAAATTCCCTAGATTCTGGAAAGGCCCCAGTGGTTTGTAAAACTGCAAATGGAACACCTCTATTTAAGAAAGGGTGTGTTGGGGGGTGGGGGTGGGGAATAACAGAAAGCAGGCACCGACGGGCCAGTTAGCCTAACATCAGTCATTGGGAAAATGCAACATTATTAAAGAAGTTGTAGCAGGATAGTAGGAGAATCAAAATGCAATCAGGCAGAGTCAACATGGTTTTATGAGAGGGAGATCGTATTTGACAAATTTATTAAAGTTCTTTGAGGATGTAACAAGCAGGGTGGATAAAGGGGAACCAGTAGACGTAGTGTATTCCAAAAGGCATTCAATAAGGTGCTACATAAAAGGTTAATACATAAGATAAGTGCTCATGGGCAATTAGGGATGGGCGATAAATGCTGACCTAGCCAGCGATGCCCAAATACCACGAATGAATAAAAAAATTGTATTGGGGATAATATATTAGCATGGAAAGAGGACTGACGAACTAACATGAAACAGAGAGTTGAGATAAATGGAGCATTTTCAGGTTGGCAAACTGTAACTGGTGGAGTGCCACAAGGATCAGTGCTGACGTCTCAACTATTTATGCATTAATGATTTGGATGAAGGGCCGAGTGGATTGTAGCCAAATTTGCGGACGATACAAAGATAGGTAGGAAAGCAAGTTGTGAGGAGGACACAAATGGCTGCAAAGAGATATAGATAGGTTAAGTGAGTGGGCAGAAATTTGGTAGATGGAGTATAATGTGGGAAAATGTGAGGTTAACCACTTTGGTAGGAAGAATAAAAAAGCAAAATATTATTTAAATGGAAGAGACTGCAGAATGCTGTGGTTCAGAGGGATCTGGGTGTCCTTGTACATGAATCACAGAAAGTTAGCATGCAGGTACAGCAAGTAATTAGGAAGGCAGATAGAATGTCGGCATTTATTGCAAGAGGTATGGAGGATAAGAGTAGGGAAGTCTTGCTACAACTGCACAGGGCATTGGTGTGACCGCACCTAGAGTACTATGTACAATTTTGGTCTCCTTACTAAGGAGGCATATACTTGCATTGGAAGTAGTTCAGAGAAGGTCCACTAGGCTGATTCCTTGGATGAAGATGTCATCTTATGAGGAAAGATTGAGCAGTTTCGGTCTATACTGATTGGAGTTTAGAAGAATGAGAGGTGATCTTATTGAAGCGTATAAGATTCTGAGGGGGCTTGACAGGATAGATGCTGAGAGGATGTTTCCCGTCATGGGGGAATCTAGAACTGGGGGCACAGTTTCAAAATAAGGGTTCTCCCTTTTAAGACGGAGATGAGGAGGAATTTCTTCTCTTAGAGAGTCATTAATCTTTGGAATTCTCTTCCCCAGAGAGCACTGGAGGTTGGATCATTGAATATATTCAAGGCTAAGTTAGACAGATGTTTGATCTACAAGGGAGTCCGGGGTTATGGAGGCAGGAAGGAAAGTGGAGTTAAGGCCACAATCAGATCAGCCATGATCTTATTAAATGGCAGAGCAGGCTCGAGGGGCCGAATGGCCTACTCCTGCTCCCATTTCTTATGTTCTTATGGAAAGGCTGTCTATGCTTAGGGTATATAAGTCACAGATGGCTTGTGCCCCAGTTTGCTAAAGGAAGTGGGGGTGGAGAGAACAGAAGTGCTTGCCATAATCTTCCAATCTTCCCTAGATATGGGTGAGGTTCCAGAAGATTGGAGAGTGGCAAATGTGACACCTTTATTCAAGAAAGGGTTTAAGGACAGTCCTAGCAACTACAGGCCAGTTAGTTTAACATCAGTGGCGAGTAAGGTTTTAGAAACGATAATCAGGGAAAAAAATCAACAAGCTCTTGGAGAGGTTTGAGATAATTGAGAATAGCCAGCATGGATTAGTAAAAGGCAGATCAAGGTCGACTAATCTAATGGAATTTTTTGATGAAGTAACAGGGAAGGTTAATGAAGGGAATACAGCGGATGTTGTTTATATGGATTTTAAGAAAGCGTTTGATAAAAGGCTTGTTGACAAAATTGAGGCTCACGGAATAGGAGGATAAAGCTGTACAATTTGATAAAAAATTGACTTAATGACAGAAAACAGCAAGTCATGGTTATGGTTCGTTTTCAGACTGCAAGATCTTAGACAGTGGTATTCCCCAAGAATCAGCACTGGGGCCACTACTGTGTTTGCTATATATAAATGACTTGGATCTTGGAATACAGAGTAGAATTTCAAAATTTGCCATTGATACCAAACTTGGAGGAGTGGCAAGCAGTGAGGATGAAACAAACTGCTTGCAACAGAACTTAGATAAGCTATCAGAATGAGCAGACAAATGGCAGATGGAATTTAATACAGACAAGTGTGAGGTGACGCATTTTGGCAGAAGGGATAGGGTGAAGCAATATCAACTTAATGACACAGATCTAAAGAGTGTACAGGAACAGAATGACCTGGGTGTACATGTGCATTGATCTTTGAAGGTGGCAGGACATATTAGCAAAGCATGTGGAATCTTGGGCTTCATAGACAGAAGCATAGAGTACAAAAGCAGGGAAGTTATGCTGAACCTCTGTAAAGATCTGGTTAGGCCCCAACTAGAATATTGCATCCTGTTCTGGTCACCACACTTTAGGAAGGGTGTGAGAGTCCTTGAGACGGTACAAAGGAGATTTACCAGAATGGTTCCAGGGATGGAGGATTTTAGTTACAAGGTTATGTTGGAAAAGCTGGGATTGTTCTCCCTGGAACAAAGGTGATTGAGGGGAGATTTGATAGAGGTTTAGAAGAGCATGACAGGCTTAGATAAATTAGACAAGGAAAAACTGTTCCTATTAACTGATGGTACAAGGACTAGGGGACACAGATTGAAGGTTTCAGGCAAGAGATGCAGGGGGAATGTGAGGAAGATCATTTTTTGCCGCCTTCTTCTTTGGCCTCCTTGTCTCGGGAGACAATGGGTAAGTGCCTGGAGGTGGTCAGTGGTTTGTGGAGCAGCGCCTGGAGTGGCTATAAAGGCCAATACTAGAGTGACAGACTCTTCCACAGGTGCTGCAGAAAAAGTTGGTTGTCGGGGCTGTTACACAGTTTGTTCTCCCCTTGCGCCTCTGTCTTTGTTCCTGCCAACTGCTAAGTCTCTTCGACTCGCCACACTTTAGCCCCGCCTTTATGGCTGCCCGCCAGCTCTGGCGATCGCTGGCAACTGACTCCCACGACTTGTGATCAATGTCACAGGACTTCATGTCATGTTTGCAGACGTTTTTAAAGCGGAGACATGGACGGCCAGTAGATCTGATACCAGTGACGAACTCGCTGTACAATGTGTCTTTGGGGATCCTGCCATCTTCCATGTGGCTCACATGGCCAAGCCATCTCAAGCGCCGCTGACTCAGTAGTGTGTATAAGCTGGGGATGTTGGCCGCCTCGAGGACTTCTGTGTTGGAGATGCGGTCCTGCCACCTGATGCCAAGGACTCTCCGGAGGCAGTGAAGATGGAATGAATTGAGACGTCGCTCTTGGTTGACATACGTTGTCCAGGCCTCGCTGCCGTAGAGCAAGGTACTGAGGACACAGGCTTGATACACTCGGACTTTTGTGTTCTGTGTCAGTGCGCCATTTTCCCACACTCTCTTGGCCAGTCTGGACATAGCAGTGGAAGCCTTTCCCATGTGCTTGTTGATTTCTGCATCGAGAGACAGGTTACTGGTGATAGTTGAGCCTAGGTAGGTGAACTCTTGAACCACTTCCAGAGCGTGGTCGCCGATATTGATGGATGGAGAATTTCTGACGTCCTGTCCCATGATGTTCGTTTTCTTGAGGCTGATGGTTAGGCCAAATTCATTGCAGGCAGCCGCAAACCTGTCGATGAGACTCTGCAGACACTTTTCAGTGTGAGATGTTAATGCAGCATCGTCAGGAAAGAGGAGTTCCCTGATGAGAACTTTCCGTACTTTGGACTTCGCTCTTAGACAGGCAAGGTTGAACAACCTGCCATCTGATCTTGTGTGGAGGAAAATTCCTTCTTCTGAAGACTTGAACGCATGTGAGAGCAGCAGGGAGAAGAAAATCCCAAACAGTGTAGGTGCGAGAATACAGCCCTGTTTCACGCCACTCACTATAGGAAAGGGGTCTGATGAGGCGCCGCTATGCTGAATTGTGCCTTTCATATTGTCATGGAATGAGGTGATGATACTTAGTAGCTTAGTACTTCAAAGCGCCTGTGGCTCGTAGCACATCTGCAGCGCAATGTTGGCGAATTCCTGCTGGTACTAGCGCCCCAGGCTGTTGCCCACCTCCCGGAGGACGCGGATGAGCTTTCCCGGCGTCGATCATGGGAAATTTTTTGCCTAGTGAGTGCTAATGACCTGGAACTCGCTGCCCATAAGGGTGGTGGAAGCGGAGACAATCAATGATTTCAAAAGGAAATTGGATGGGCACTTGAAGGAATTAAACTTGCAGGGCTACGGGGATCAAGCATCAAGTGGGACTGACTGGATTGCTCCGCGGAGAGCCGGCATGGACTTGATGGACCCAATGGCCTCCTTCTATGCTCGACATGACTCCATGAAGATGAGTCATGATATATCAGGTGTGAAACGTAGAGATTTCAGTGCTTCTCAGAAGATCATGGTGAAAAACCATTGAGGTGGTGAGCAGAAGTATGTGTTTCTAGTTGTTGTAAAGCAACTAGGTGCATTCACATATCTAGTGAAGATTGAATAGCGAGACCCCATCAATGTCATATAGATCATTCGTTTGAACGAGGGAATCCAATGAAATGAAGGCATAATAATTCTCCAAATTCCTCTTGCAGTCCAAAGTGGAAGTCGGGAAGAAAGGGAAAGTCACAAAGAAACTGAAAGTTTGCCGGTATTACAGAATCCACCGTTTGAGCAAAGTGAGCCAGGGGCTTTGATTAACACCAATTGGTCAATGTCACAGTTCCAACCATTGAGTGGAATTGGCAGTCAAAGTCAAAGTTCAGGTTTGACACAAGCAGAGATGTTGAGAGAGTCGAGTCAAGCTCGTGGAGATGGAAATGGGAGAAGATACCCAGACAGAAAGAGAATGAAGCCAAGTAGGTTAATTGAGAGCAGGTAGGAAGGTAGAAGCAAGAATTAAAGAGGAATTGGGAAATTGGAAGTATAAGCCTACTTTCCATTCCAAGAGAAGTTAAGTTTTTAAAAATTATTTTGTTGAATAAAAGGCCATTAGACTAAATGGTATATTGAAATACTTGAAGTAGTGCAGTTAGATACTATGTGTGTGCAACTAGTACCCAAAACACAAGATACAGGGGTGAATTTTACAGATCCACCCCCCCCACCCCCACCCCGATGTTGGGGTTCATGGTGGCGCGGGGGGGGGGGGGGGTGGGGGTGCTGGAAAATGCCTCTGGGAGAGGGCCACCATATATCCCGACGCTGGGAGGGTCCGGCGAGGCCTCGTGGTGGCCCCCCCGCCGCTCAGTGACCAGATCCCCACTGATATATTTAAATACATTTAAATTAATTAATTAATAAGACTTGCGTTCTCCCCATCTGTACCAGAGCGATCTTCCTGACACTCTGACACTGGGTGGCACTCCCGCGCCTTCAGATTCCCGTCCGGGGAACCGAGGCAGAACACTGGTGCGGAGGGGGCAAGAGGTAAGTTTCTCAATGCGGGCGAGCAGGGTCAAAGTAATATCATTGGTGTAGCGGATGGTGGGAAGGATTATATTTTAAAGTTTATGCACTTGGGGTGTAGGTCAGGTGGACAAGGTAAGTGTTTTGGAGGGAGAGAGGGCAAGTAGTTAATTCTATGGTTATTGGGGGGGGGGGGGGTGGGAGAGGGGCAAAATAAATGATTTTAATTTTTTTAATTTAATGTCTCTTTGAATTTTTGAATTCAACGGTGGGGCTCAACGCCCTTTAAAAATGACGTCAGCAACAGCGCATAGGCAGCTGACACCACTGCCCAGGACAGACAGCCCGGCCCTCCACATCATTGGCGGGGTGGGTGGGGGGGGGGTGGGTGCGGCCTGCCCCGGCTATTTAAATGAGCCACCGCACTTGGAATCGCGGCAGCTGGTTGGCATGCAGCCTTGTGTATGCGGGCCGCCATTGTTTTCAGTGTGGCGGGAGTATAAATTTCAGCCCACGTATACATATTGCAGCGTTATTTCAGGAAATAAGTTACTCTTTTCATTATTTCTTGTCAAATGATGGTTTTGTTTGCACATTCTGGTGTGGAGGTAGAAGAATTTTATTTTACA
This sequence comes from Heterodontus francisci, assembly GCF_036365525.1. Taxonomy (NCBI): domain Eukaryota; kingdom Metazoa; phylum Chordata; class Chondrichthyes; order Heterodontiformes; family Heterodontidae; genus Heterodontus; species Heterodontus francisci. Next base: position 29,903,327 of record NC_090376.1, on the reverse strand, counting down.
TGTAATTTACTCTGGTTGTACCAGTCATATAATTATTGGTTATGATTACAGGAAAAACAAAAATGCAATCCAACCTGTTAAATTGCAGGTATTGTTGAGATTGATAGAGTCATATTGTATTGTGAGGTAATTTTTTTTAAGTGGGGAAGGAGTGTAGTATATGGTCAGAGCTGATCATATTGTCATACTACCATCTCTGTTAGGAAGATAAATGAATAAAAAGGAGAGAGACAACATGGCCAATTAAGTAGAGTCTCTGTGTGAGATATTTCCAGTCTAAACACCACAATGTGGGGAGAATTTTATGTTTTGAGGCGAGGAGAGGGTGAAATGGTGGCGGGGGTGAGGGATCCCCACCATCTTCCCGCCTCCACCCAAATTAAGTCCTGTGAACAGCCTTCCCACCCCACTGCCAATTGAGGCCCTTAAGTGGGCAATTAATGCCCAATTAAGGGCCTCATCCTGCCCCAGCGGTAGGTGGGCCTGTTGCCGCACCGGAGCATGCCAAGCAAACCTGTGTGGGTTGCTTACCGGATCCAGTGGTGGGGGGAGGGGGGTTCCCTCGCTAAAAGGCACTTGGTGCTTGAACAAGGGACCTGGCATCCAGAAGGAGGGCCTGCTGACAGCCACCCCCACCCCCCTGCCCTTGCTGCCAGCCCCCTTCCCCTCCACCTCACCTGCAACCCCCATCCCACAAAACTCCTCCTGCCCTGATTTACCTGTGGCTTGGTTGCAGGCCTTGGGTAAGTGCAATACCAGCAGCAGCTAGCACCTCCACGGTGAGGCTGCTCAGTTAAAGAGCTGCTGGCCTCTGATTGGCTGGCAGTCTCAGCAGGCAGGATTTCCGTCGCCGGGGTCCTTGATCCTGGAGAAGGCCGGCCGCTGTCCACTGAAGTGCCTAATTGGTGCTTGATCTGGCTGGCCTTTCCCAAAAGAGGGGACGCGAGGCTCTAGTCGGTGCGTTTGTCAGTGGTCGAGACCCCCGTCACCAAGATAAAATTCTGGCCTGTTTCACTTCGTAACTCACATAACACTTTCTGTGTCATACATGCATTTCTAACAAAGAAACAATAAAATGTTCCACTAAATAATGAGATTTTTTTTGTTCTGCCCAATTTCTATACAGAACAGTATGGTTGACTTTACGCATAACCTTTTAAAAAAAAAGGTCAAACATAAAGGGCTAGAAAGTCGTCTTGGGTGGTGCCCCAAAGCGGACGTTAATGTATTGGCAGCCAGTTATATGCAGCGCCTGATATTTAAACATTGACTGCAATGAAACTGAATCTCAGGCAATGTGTGTAACACATTGATCTGCCATTGCCCGAGATTTCTACCCCAAGGAGCATCTTAATACTGAGGTATTCATTAAAAATATGTGCATATGAAGATAGAAAATAGATCATTCCCTCCTTTGTCAATACTGATGAACTTATTTACAGGATTACATATTAAAACTAGGTAAATTTGTTCTAAATTCCCAGAGACTGGCTGCTAAGCTTTGTGAGGACTCATCACTGGAAAAATCCTTCTCAAGGTTACTTGACAGTTACAGAGGAACTGGATGTTGGCCCAATAACCCCCACAGGCTGGGCTTTGGAGGATTCAGTGGAACTGTAAATGACAACAACCTAGAGCTGCAGGCAAGAGTCCTGCTGGCTTTGCACCAGCATATTGATCAGATTGAATAGCGAGCCAAATTGCCCTCACACTCTGTCAAATTCTATAATAGTATAAAATATGGCGACGTTACCCAGCATCTTGATGTATTCAAACTGCATCTAGAAAATATTATCGCGCAAAGCAATCTCTGTGATCATTAAATGTTGCAGGGCTGACAGATGTCAAAGGCACACAAAGTAAACACAGACTATTACTTCAAAGGAAACCAGAAAAACTAGTACAGGTACTAAGGGAAATGAATAGGAACTTATGAAAGGTAAATCTGAAACAGGTATCAGGAAGAATTGCCAGGCAGGGCTATACAGGCAAGTCACTGAAGTTGATCAAGGCACAATTGGATGCAGTGTGGAGACTTAAAAGTACAAAAAAAAGGTAAGCTTTGATTATCTGAATTCCTAACAATTTAAAAGTAGATCCTTTAATTACCTAAATAGTTTATAATAATGATCTCTTTAGTTAAATGAAAAATATTCTCTTTGTGTGGTCGATCATATCGAGGGGGAGGGGTTCCTTTGCATTCTGTGTTTTTGCACGTTCGGGACAGCTAAAGGCTTTTTATTGCTGGTTTCTGTTTTCTTCTGGTCCATATAGATGGGATTTCCCCCTTTCCATTCTTTCTGGGGTAGGGGTGTTCCTGCACTATCCTAGGAATTCTGATGGAGATACCCCTGATAGGCTGAATGGGAACCTACATCAGCCAGAAGCAGGTACAGGTCTGTTTCTGGGCCTAGTGAAGGCCTGATAACTGATCCCAGAGGGACTGATTACCATTATAAAGAGGCTCTGTTGCTCCTTCTGGGAAAGATTAAAGAAATTAATACCTCTCTCTGCATTCCAGTCCAGGCTTTGGACACCTTCCTAGGAGTGCCAAGCTGCAGCTCCGTGTTTCCAGTGGCAACAAGTGGCAGGTGACTTCGGCATGCAGAGCGCCCATCTCAGTATTTAAATTATCCCGTCCCTGGGATTTGGGAAGCAGTCACTGGTTGACTGAAGCAACAGGCAGAGATCAGTCCACACCACAGCCCACCATATGCTCATCCTCTCACAGAGTTCACAGAAGTTTTAGGTTCTAATGTTTAACATAAGATTTTAAATTAAGTAACTTCTTTGATGGTGAGTGGTTAGAACATGGAACTTGCTACCACAAATTTTCTATTCCAGAAAGCTTTGTGCGGAAAGATAGAACTGGAGCCAATCTTTACACATCTTTCAGCTTTTATTTACAGAGGTACACATTACAAACATGTACCTCCTAATGAAAATACCTCAGTTTCAGTCTGTTCCTATTTATAAGAGCACAAGTGAATCCACAGTTAATACCCACCACCTGCATACAATTAAACACAATTAATATTACCACAATTAACAATATGGATTAGTTGAGATGACCAGCATAGATGCATGTAAGGGGAAGCTAAGTAAGTCCATTAATGAGAAAGGAATAGAAGGATATGCTGATAGGGTTAGATGAAGTAGGATTTGAAGAGGCTTATGTGGAGCATAAACACCAACATGGACCAGTTAGGCTTGCTTCTGTGCTGTACATCTATGTAATTCTATGTAAATAAAATAATTACCTGTTACACAATAACTCGATTAAATTTACCCCTTGCAGTGTTTTTGCACAATTTCTCAGCATTCAATCTGTATGCCAACAAGAACTAAAGGGTAGAAAGGTTGGAAAGTTTGCTTGCTTTCTCCAAAAGGCTTTGCAAGAAATTGGGGATTGAATTCTGAGAGCCTTATTTCGGCAAATGATGGCATATATTAAGAAATCCTGTTTTATCTTAGACGGGTTCAACCTTGCCCGTCTAAGAGCGAAGTCCAAAGTACGGAAAGTCCTCATCAGGGAACTCCTCTTTGCTGACGATGCTGCTTTAACATCTCCCACTGAAGAGTGCCTGCAGAGTCTCATCGACAGGTTTGCGGCTGCCTGCAATGAATTTGGCCTAACCATCAGCCTCAAGAAAACGAACATCATGGGACAGGACGTCAGTAATGCTCCATCCATCAATATTGGCGACCACGCTCTGGAAGTGGTTCAAGAGTTCGCCTACCTAGGCTCAACTATCACCAGTAACCTGTCTCTAGATGCAGAAATCAACAAGCGCATGGGTACGGCTTCCACTGCTATGTCCAGACTGGCCAAGAGAGTGTGGGAAAATGGCGCACTGACACGGAACACAAAAGTCCGAGTGTATCAGGCCTGTGTCCTCAGTACCTTGCTGTATGGCAGCGAGGCCTGGACAACGTATGCCAGCCAAGAGCGACGTCTCAATTCATTCCATCTTCGCTGCCTCCGGAGAATACTTGGCATCAGGTGGCAGGACCGTATCTCCAACACAGAAGTCCTCGAGGCGGCCAACATCCCCAGCTTGTACACACTACTGAGTCAGCGGCGCTTGAGATGGCTTGGCAATGTGAGCCGCATGGAAGATGGCAGGATCCCCAAAGACACATTGGACAGCGAGCTCGCCACTGGTATCAGACCCACCGGCCGTCCACGTCTCCGCTTTAAAGACGTCTGCAAACGTGACATGAAATCCTGTGACATTGATCACAAGTCGTGCGAGTCAGTTGCCAGCGTTCGCCAGAGCTGGCGGGCAGCCATAAAGACAGGGCTAAAATGTGGCGAGTCGAAGAGACTTAGTAGTTGGCAGGAAAAAAGACAGAGGCGCAAGGGGAGAGCCAACTGTGCAACAGCCCCGACAAACAAATTTCTCTGCAGCACCTGTGGAAGATCCTGTCACTCTAGAATTGGCCTTTATAGCCACTCCAGGCGCTGCTTCACAAACCACTGACCACTCCAGGCGCGTATCCATTGTCTCTCGAGATAAGGAGGCCCAAAAGAAGAAAGAAGAAAAGAAGATTCAGACAAACAATAACTGTGAGAGGCGGTACCTGTGAATGTCAAACCTGTGATCATAGTTTCTTAGTTGATGGTTAGAAAAGCAAATAGTTCATTTATCAAGAATGGATTGCTCCTTATGGCATTAAAAGATATAAGGGTAAGATTTAAGGGTATAAGCTAGTATACCAATTTGGCAATAGGATGGCCTGCACCTAATCAGTCCATTTTTTAGGTGTCCCAATTGGCCTTTTGCATGTAGGAGGATTCAATTAGTATCTATATGCGGGGCAGGAGTCAGGCAATTCTTAACGTTGGTAATCTATGTACCTGTAATGTCCTTAAGCCCCATTGTTATCTCTTTTGTACCAGATTGAGACCATCTGTTCAGCTGTTCTTACCTCCCTGCTCCTTGTTCCCCTCATCCACCAAGTCAATCTTTTCAAGGACAGGGTCACACCGCCCCACCCCCCCCCCACCCACCCCACAAGCCTTGAGCTTGCATCTCCCTGTTCAAACTTTTGCACGGATTTGCCCCTTTGCCCTATCTCTGCAACCGTCTTCAGCCCTGCAACAGTCTGAGAATTCTGTGCGCCTCCAACTGTGGCCTTTTGTGCATTTCCCACTTCCATCACTCCACCAATGGTGACCGTGCCTTCTGCTGTCTCGGCTTAAGCTCTGGAATTTCCTTTGTAAACCTCTTGACCTCTCTCTGCTCCTTTAAGATGATCCTTAAAACCTATTTCATTGACCAATTTTATAAATCACCAGTCCTACTAATTCCTTTTTTGCCTCAGTCTCAATTTTTGTCTGATTACTCTTCCAGGAAGTGTCTTTGGACATTTTACTATGTAAAAGGCAGTACATAAATGTAAGTTGTTGTTGTTGATGGTTGCTAGCAACTGGTCAGGACATGTTTGTGCCTTTTCTAGACAGATACCACATGAGACCCGGACATACAAAAAAAAAAATGAGACCCAGACACAAAAAATTTAAATTGTAGCAAACAATTTATTAAATAGCATCCTCCACATACTTGGTGACGCACATATATTGATAGCATAGCAGTCAAACGTCATAAAATGACAGATGTTATTTATTCACATGGGAAATAAACACAGCTGGGGTTGCAGTCTATTACTTCAATTACCAAAACAATGAGAAAGATCAATTGAATTTAAATTGCATCCATTATTTCATGTTTTGTTCCCATTAACATCCTCTGCAGCTATATGGAGACAGATTCATCAGCTGATATGTAAACAATATTAGAACTATAATGTCATAATAAGTCATCGAAGCAGATGCAATCATTCATGTTGCACATAATTAATATGGTTAGGATTTTATTTTGAAGAAAAAACACGGCAACATTTCAAATTTGCAGCTCTGTTGTGTTTCACAATAGAAATTAAGATAAATCATGCCATTTTTATAATTTATAAAAAGGCACACTAGTTTACATATCATTTGAATTGTGCTTTTTAATGTAGCAATTACCGGAGCAAGTACTGATACAATGAATGTAATTTTTTTTTTAAAAGCTGGAAATCTGAAACAAACATCGAAAATGTTGCTCAGTCAGCATGAGTGTGTCAGCACCATTGTATATATTGACTGGTTATTATAGTAGTATAAAACACTTCAGGATAATGCAGGCCAAGGTGTGGAATAGTTGGGCAGGGATGCGCAGGGACTGCTGAAGAGTTTGCATGCTCAAACGTTGGGGTAATTTTCAACTTACTGCTGGAGAGTAAAACTGACATCGCGGTCGATCCCCATTATAGCAACCATCCAATTTTCAAAGGAAAATGGGGCTGCTTCTTTAATGGGTGCCTCACATGCAATGCTGGTTTTAGACTCTGGCAGTCAGTTGAAAATGACTTCTGTTAACTTGTTTGTCTTGGTGCAATGCTGTCAGAGATGCTATCGTTTGAACTGAACATAGGAAAATGAGTAGGACATTCAGCCCTTTGAGCCTGTTCCATTATGCAGTGAGATCATGGCTGATTTGTATCCTAATTCCATCTGCCTGCCTAGGCCCCAAATGCCTTAATATCCTTGGCCAGAAAAAAATCCATCCATCTTAAATGTAACATTATTAATTGAGCTAGCATGTCCTGCTTTTTGTGGAAGAGAGTTCCATACTTCTAACTCCTTAACTTCCCTCCTGCATGGCCTCTTCTGATTTTAAGATTTTGACCAGAATTTTTCGTTGGGTGGGAGGCTCCACTCACCGGCCGAAAAGTCGGGGGCGAGAGTGTCTCTGCTGGGCCTGGGAAGCCAGACCAGGATTTTTTGCTCCCCAGGTCCTTAATTGCTCTTGGGCAGCACTTCCATCTCCTTTTTCCACTTCAAGCTGCTTCATCTGCGACTGAGGTTTAGCTAATTCAACTGAACAACCATCTGGATTGTATTTCCCTTTTTCCAATTTCAAATGCTGTGCTATATCGGAATTATGCCTGCTTTCCTAGCCGCTGGTTTTAACTCTAATGCCAACGTTTCTGCCAATTCCTTTAGCCTAACCTTGGTTAAGTTTGTCAAATCACTCGGGGATAAATCCTCCCTCCCCAGAAAGGTCATAGCAACTGAGAAAGACATTGTGGTGGTGTAAACTTTACTCTAATGCACAAGTAACCTTGTTTTTTACTTTTTCCCTTTTCAATTATTATTACCCCACTTACAATTGCACGTCGTCGGCTTTGGGTTATCCCGCACAGAGCCCCTAATTATGTGTTACAACTGAGGCGGGAGGAGTGCACTGTTTTTTCTAGTTCCACTTCTCCACAGGTCACAACATATATTTAAATATTTACCCAGTTACCGATCCGGTCAATCATATACTCTGCTCTTTATCCTAGAATAAAATATAACAGGTTTCTTTAATAAACAACATAATTATCAGTTTATTATAAAACAAGACTTATCCAGTAATGAAGCAAAGCATTAAAGCCCAAATTGAAATATGCAAGTTCCTTTTTTTAAATACCCAACACACACACACCCACACACACTCTGGTGAAAACAAAATTCTCTCTGCAGAGCTCTTTTACAAAAAAAAAGACAAAAAAAGAATACTTTGGCCAAATACTTCTTAATTCTTGAAGAAAAAAGATGAGATATGTTGTGTCCCAAAATGACATACAGTCTGGCATCTGAGTACGAGTCGACGGGTCACTGGGATCTTTTCTGGAGCAGTTCTTTTCAGGCAGCATTGAGGATTAATCTGGAAAGCTTTCCAGGAGCTCCTCAGGAGAAATGCAACATGAGGGATTTTACCTCCCACACCCTTGATATGCAGCATTTCATAGAGAGAAGAGGAAGGAGGCATGCCAGGTGCTTCTCTCTTGGCAGATTGATCTCCAACTAACTCAAAACAGTATTCAAAAATGAAATCCACTCTTCAGCACCATAAATCTTGATGTGTCACTTCTCTTGTAAACATCTTCCCAAATCACCAAGATTTCTGTTGTCTATTGAGCTTAAGGCATGTGACTTCCAGTAAAGATTTGTTTTCAAACTAGACCTCTTAGTGACCTTTGTAAAAAAAACATCCATGGAGTCTTTTCAGTTTTCAACACAAATCTTCAAAAAAAAATTTAAAAATGGAAACACTTTCATAACACAGCCAACATTGCAAAAATCAGATTGTTTGGCCATTATGACATTGTTGCTTGTGGGAGTTTTAAGTGCAAAGGTTAGCTGCCATGTTTCCTACGTTGCAACAATGATTGCACTTCAATCGTACTTCATTGACTGTAAAATGTGTTGGGACATCCTGAGATTGTGAAAGGTGCTATATAAATGCAAGCCTTTCTTTCTCTCCACAGATGCTGTCTGACCTGCTGAGTGTTTCCAGAATTTTCTATTTATACACAGGGACTAACTGGTCTCCAACCCTAGGCAGATATTTATCCATTTTAGCTGCCATCAGAATCAGAGCTTTCTGCAGTAGCAGGCCCTCCAGTGAGAAAGGTATTGCAAATGCCCTGAATTTGTTCAGTAAAGAGCAGCCTAATTATCTTCTAAGCACTCATTATTATTGAGCTCACGGATGATCACACATGGGATTCCAACAGTCAGAAATCCTTATTCAATCTACGTCACAGAGGAACATAAATAGAATGAAAATCACTGTCGTCAAATACAAAATGGGCATAAAAATGACCAGATCAATTTACAATCAAAAATTACTTTAGAATAACAAAAGATATGTAAAGTATATATTAGAATGTAATTATAATGATTAAAAATCTTTAATGAAACATCAGTACAATGATGGAAGCTAAATGGATGTAGGTTTCAATAATGTGCATAATGCATTGAAATGGTGCACGTCAACAAGAAAGCTAGCAGCTAATTTAGATGTCAATCTTGGTTCAGTGGTAGCACTCTTATCTCTGAGTCAGAGGGTCATAGGTTCTCATCCTACTCTAGTGATTTAAGTACATAATCTAGGCTAACACTTCAGAGTAGTAGTGAGAAATTGTTGCACTGTCAGAGGTGCTGTCTTTTGGATGAGATGTTAAACGAACTGTAGTCTGCCCTCTCTGGTAGATGTAAAAGATCCCACGGCACTATTCAACAAGGAGCAGGGGAGTTCTCCTGGTGTTCTGGCCAACACTTGTTCCTTAACCAACTCCTATTAAAAAATTAATCTTGTCATTTATTTTGTTGCTGCTGGTGGGAGCTTGCTGTGCACAAATTGGCTGCTACATTTCCTACATTGCAACAGTAGTCACATTTCAAAAATTACTTAATTGGCTGTAAAGCACTTTGGGACGTTCTGAAATTGTGTAAGGCGCTATATCAATGCAAGTCTTTCTTCTAATCAAATTTGTGATACCAAAATGAATATTTGCCAGTTGAGATATCTGTGTTATTATGGTAAAAGTCTAAAGTGTATAAGTTTCCCTAGTTAAAACAGTCAACAAATTAATCCAGTTAAAGACTGGGCTGGGCTGATTTACAACTGAACCTGACACAGGTAGGTATGAAGTGCTGCATCTAAACAATCCAATTGTACATTAGAGAGATCTATCTAGGGCGTTATTGTGGTTTTAAGAAAAGGGATGAAATCCTGTCTTGGGTTTTGGCTCTATTTATATGTTCATAAAGTCTACATTGGAAAGGTGCTATTCTAGTATTTCATTAATTTGCTAAAATATGACAATCTTTCAGAAACATTCTGCGATAAAAAGCCTTCAGAAGGAGTTCTAACAATCACTTGTGGACTAAAGAGTGAGAGGTTTTGAATTGATCAATGTGAGGAATCTGTGAGAAGGAATCAGGCTGCCTGAGGGCATCAGGACCTGAAAGCAGTCAGATATTTCCACTGTATCCAGCATCTCAGTCTTGTGCTGCAGAACCACTGCTCCTAGAAATAATTACACAATATGGTTTGGCTGCATGTGCTGTGCAATTCTCTCCAGTTACTGTACATCATGAAGTAGATTTAACAGCTGTGGTGAAAACAATATAGGTGCGTTTTTTATATTGGTATACGATCCAGGATTCCAGCAGTGAGGCAGGATCTCATGACCTTTCAGTGCCACTCACCCTTTTTGCTGCACCTATGTGCCGCCAGCCCCTGGCAGAAGGCCAATAGGAAAAGTCATTTGTTTTCTATGCCCCCAAACTCTGGTCTCAGGATCCACGAAAAGTCAGGTCACGGATACTATCACAAGTATGGAGTGTGCCTCAATCATATGATAGTGCGGTGGGCATACCAGGTGCTTATTGTCAATGGCAATCTATCAGTGTGAGGGTGCCGCAAAAGAAAGAAAGACTTACATTTAGATAGTGCCTTTCCTAACTGCAGGGCATTCTGAAGTGCTTTACAACCAATAAAGTACTTTTTGAATAAAAGCAAAATACTGCAGTTGCTGAAATAAAAACAAGAAATGTTGGAAATACTCAGTAGGTCTGGCAGCATCTGTGGAGAGAGAAGCAGAGTTAACGTTTCAGGTCAGTGACCCTTCATCAGAACTGGCAAATATTAGAAATGTAATAGGTTTTAAGCAAGTACCGCGGGGGTGGGGCAAGAGATAACAAAAGAGAAGGTGTTGATAGGACAAGGTCACAGAGAATAACAGACCAGAAGGTCATGGAGCAAAGGCAAATGGTATGTTAATGGTGTGGTGAAAGACAAAGCGTTAGTACGGAGAGGGTGTTAATTGACAGAAAAATGAACAGCCCTGTCCCCAAGCACAAACATGAAAATAACTGTGGATAAGCACAGTAGAAACAAGATAAACAAACTAAAATAAAATAAACAAATAAAAAAGAAAAAGAAAAAATAACTAAAAATAAAAGTAAAATGGGGGGGCACATCATGCTCTGAAATTATTGAACTCAATATTCAGTCCAGCAGGCTATAGCGTGCCTAATCGGTAAATGAGGTGCTGTTCCTCGAGCTTGCATTGATGTTCACTGGAACACTGCAGCAATCCCAGGACAGAGATGTGGGCATGAGAGCAGGGGGCTGTGTTGAAATGGCAAGCAACCGGAAGCTCAGGGTCATGCTTTTAGACTGAGCGGAGGTGTTCTGCAAAGCGGTCACCCAGTCTGCGTTTGGTCTCCCCAGTGTAGAGGAGACCACATTGTGAGCAGCGAATACAGTATACTACATTGAAAGAAGTACAAGTAAATCAATGCTTCACCTGAAAGGAGTGTTTGGGGCCTTGGATAGTGAGGAGAGAGGAGGTAAATGGGCAGGTATTACACCTCCTGCGATTGCAGGGGAAGATGCCGTGGGAAGGGGATGAGGTGGTGAGGGTAATGGAGGAGTGGACCAGGGTGTCGTGGAGGGAACGATCCCTTCGGAATGCTGACAGGGGAGGGGAAGATGCATTTGGTAGTGGCATCACACTGGACGTGGCAGAGGATGATCCTTTGGATGTGGAGGCTGGTGGGGTAGAAAGTGAGGACAAGGGGAACCCTGTCGTTGTTCTGGGAGGGAGGGAAAGGGGTGAGGGTAGAGGTGCCGGACACGGTTGAGGGCCCTGTCAACCACAGTGGGTAGGAATCCTCGGTTGAGTAAAAAGGAAGACATATCAGAAGCGCTGTTGTGGAAGGTTGCATCATCAGAGCAGATGCGTTGGAGATGGAAAAACTGGGAGAATGGAATGGAGTCCTTACAGGAGGCAGGGTGTGAAGAAGTGTGGTCGAGGTAGCTGTGGGAGTTGGTGGGCTTATAATGAATATTAATAGACAGCCTATCCCCAGAGATGGAGACAGGGAAGTCGAGGAAGGGAAGGGAAGTGTCGGAGATGGACCATGTAAAGGTGAGAGAAGGGTGGAAATTAGAAGCAAAGTAGATAAAGTTTTCTAGTTCCGGGCAGGAGCAGGAAATTGCACCGATACAGTCATCAATGTACCGGAAAAAGAGTTGGGGGAGGAGGCCTGACTGGGACTGCAACAGGAATGTTCGACATATCCCACAAAAAGACAGGCATAACTAGGACCCATGCGGGTACCATAGCAACACCTTTTACTTGAAAGAAGTGAGTGGAGTTGAAGGAGAAGTTGTTCAATGTGAGAACCAGTTCAGCCAGGCGGAGGAGGGTGGTGGTGAATGGGGACTGGTTGGCCCTCTGTTCAAGGAAGAAGCAGAGAGCCCTCAAACCATCCTGGTGGGAGATGGAGTTGTAGGGAGATTGGACATCCATAGTGAAGAGGAGGCAGTTAGGGCCAGGAAACTGGAAATTGTCAAAATGACATAGAGCGTCAGAAGAGTCACGGATGTAGGTGGGAAGAGACTGGAATGGGGAGAAAAGATAGAGTCAAGATAGGAAGAAATAAGTTCAGTGGGGCAGGAACAGGCTGTAACACTGGGTCTGCCAGGACAGTCCTGTTTGTGGATTTTGGGAAGGAGGTAGAAGCGGGTTGTCCGGGGTTGCGGGACTATGAGGTTGGAAGTTGTACAGGGAAGATCTCCAGAAGAGATGAGGTCAGTGACAGTCCTGTGGACAGTAGCTTGATGTTCAGTGATGGGGTCATCGTCCAGGGGGAAGTAGGAAGAAGTGTCTGAGAGTTGGCTCTGAGCCTCTGCAAGGTGCACCAGACAACAACAGTACCACCCTTGTCTGCAGGTTTGATAATGTTGGGGTTAGACCTGAGAGAACAGGGTGCAGCAGGTTCAGAGGGGACAGGTTAAGAGTGAGTGAGGGGGGCAGAGAAATTGAGACAGCCGATGTCTTGCCGATAGTTTTCAATGCAAAGATCAAGAGTGGGTAAGAGGCCAGAGGGAGGGGTCCAGGTAGAGGGAGAATACTGGAGGCGGGTGAACGGGTATGCTGGTCAGGGGGAGCACTCCTGGTCAAAGGCGTGAGCCCAGAGGCGAAGGCGATGGAAGAAGAGCTGAACGCCATGCCGAGCACGAAATTCATTGAGATGGGGGCGTAAGGGGATAAAACGGAGTCCTTTGCTGAGTACAGAATGTACAGTACCTTTTGAAGTTTAGTCACTGTTCTACTGCAGGAAATGTGGCAGCCAATTTGCACACAGCAAGCTCCCACAAGCAGCAATGCAATAATGACTATGTAATCTGTTTGATTAAGGGATAAATATTGACCAGGATCCAAAGGATAGTTCCACTGCTCTTTGAAATAGTGCCATGGGATTTTGTATGATGACAGGGCCTTGGTTTCACATCTAATCCAAAAGGCAGCATCCCCTTAGCACTGCACTGGAGTATCAGCCTTGATCTTTGTGCTCAAGTCCTGGAGCAGGACTTGAACCCATAATCTTCTGAGTCAGAGGTATGAGTCTAACAACAGTGCCATGCACCTAAGATTGTGCATATGGAAGCCAATTTATGCACAGCAAACTCCCACAAAAAGCAATGTGATGATGTTGATTGAGGGTTAAATATTGCCCAGGCCACCAATGTGTAATACAAACATAGTACCAGGTTGGGATTTCTCATCTGTAATACAAAACATTGAGGAAAGTTATCCTCATCACTTTTAATATTGTCAGATAGGGGTTCTCTCAGAACTCCATACATCCATGATGGTCGCATGCACATCCAATCTACTGATGCCTTGCAGGCTTGTACTTAGGTCCATATACGTTGTGTATGGTCATTCATCCAGTATAAGGAGCGTGCTAAGCCCCACAGAAAACTAAGGTATCACATTGACTGTGCACATTTACATCACTGCAATCTGCCTGTTAATTCCAATGACAAAATTTGTCAGGTTAAGGGAGCCAGATTTGTTTATGGTATGAATGTAGTTGATGGCAGCAAACTAGGTGGCTCCACATTAGGTATGCTTCGAGGAGTGATTTTCCTTTTTGCTGCACTGGTGGAGAATCTTTGGTAAGGTAGGACTTCTGGCCACCTTTTGCCTGCACCCATGTCCCCAGTACACTTCCAGAGTCAATTACATAATGATGGCATGCACCAGAGCCATTGATGGTGTCACTATGATGCAGCCTCAGGCAAGGGAAGGAGGATTTCTACCATGCCTTGCCTCAGCACAGCATGATTGCTGTTATCAGGCTTATGATGAGATGGCCAAAAATTTACGGTTATTCTGCTGTATGGCTGGAAACTAGGCCAAGACATGTCAGTGAAGAATCCAGGATGGTCTGCTGGATTGGAGCCTCTGTCTGTCCAAACATGGCCTTCTTTGTAAGGGGGAGGTTGGAGCCAGGGACAGAGGCATCCTATATCGGGAGTTTCCTCACCCTGCCTCTTCAATGAGATTTGGTTAGTGGAGGTACACCCACCTATTCTGCCGCCATCGACTACATTCATACCATAAACAAATCTGGCTCCCTTAACCTGACAAATTCTATCATTGGAATTAACAAGCAGATTGCAGCGATGTAAATGTCCATAGTCAATGTAATACAATAATACACCCAGTGGGACTTTGCTGACAATTGTCACTCGAGGGGTGAATCCAATCCCTGGGAAGTCAAATTACTGACCCTAGGAGCGATCCTATCTTGGGGGGGGTGCGGAGGGAGTCCAGTTCCCAATCCAGGGCTGGGGGTGTCTTTGGATGGGGGCTGTCCAATGGTAGTGTGGGCTTCTGATGGTAGGGAAGAAGGTTAGCTTGGTGATTTGTGAGGAAGCACTCCTGGCCCACAAGCAGTGATGTGAGGGCACTGACCTGTTCCCTGAAACTGAAGCTGTCCTCGCCTGCCTTGAACTGCTGTCTTCCCAAACCTGGGAAACGTGGCTAGTCAGGGCTAAACCTATAAGACAGGTGAAATGTGTGGCTCCCAGCCTCACTATAATACTTAAATAGCCAACCCGACTCCTGGGAGTGGCTGACTGCACACCCTCCGTCCAGCCTCCGTTAAAGCCAGAAGTACATAATTTGGTGTTGGATTTGAGATTTTAAAATGTTTTACATCTCATCCAACCCCATCCCACCTGTTTTTGAGAGTTAAAATACACCCCCATAGAGAGGTGAAGAAATTTATGGAAGGAAATATAGAACTTAGGGCCAGGACAGGTGGAGGCACAGCCACCAATGGTGGAGCAAAGGAAACTGAGAATGTGCAAAAGGCCAGAATTGGAAGAAGGCAGAGATCTTGGAGGGTTGCGGGGCTGGGGGGAGTTACAGAGGGTGATGAAGCCATGGAGGGATTTGAACACAAGAACAATAATTCTAAAAATCAAGGCACTGCCAGGTCAGGTGCCAATGTAGTCAGCAAGCACAGGGGTGATGGATGAACGGGACTAGGTGTGAGTTAGGATACGGGTGGCAGAGTTTTGGATGAACTGAATTAATGCAGGGTAGTAGATGGGAGAGCAGCCAGAAGAGCATTGGAATAGCCAAATTTCAAAGTAACAAAGGGTCCAGCCTGAGGAATGTGACTGCATTCCTGATATCCAGTGGTGCTCAGATGAAAGTGACGGGGAGTACATTGTATGATCTCATTCTGCCATTTTCTTCTTATAAGATAACCATATTTGGGTGGAGAAATTATCAGTCGTAACTAACTTCCAGCTTGGATAAACCTAGGAAAATCGGGATGTAACTGCCTAGTCATGGGATTCCAGCCGGCAGGATGTAAGCTGAAAGTGACTATACCAAAAGTGAGCTTAACCTATCTTAGTGACTTTTTCTTCACAAGGCAAGTCCATTGTAAGCAGTTGCTCTGCAGGGTATGAATCTTGGCTGTACTTCCAGGTCACCCCTTCGAACTGGTCTGCTTTATAGGTGCATTACTGAGATTAAGGTAATACCAAAGACGCTATACTACATCTGTGGGAGTGATTGTTAAAAAAAGCACAGCACTGCTTCCAAACAAGTCACACAATGAGGCTGTAAGCTGTACCCTCCAATTTACTTCTAAAACAGGTGCAATAACTGCTTTGAAGAAATAGTTGCAGTGCCTCTACTCTGTAATTATATTCAGAATATTGAGAAAGTAACAGGTTATTATAAGGCTCACATCTTAAGAGTGAGGAATGCCCATCATTGATATAATATGAGCTAGATGGTAACATAAGACATATGAAATAGAGCTGGAATAGACCATAAGGCCTGACGAGCCTGCTCCGCTATTCAATACGATCATGACTGATCTTGGGCTTCAACTCCACTTTCCTGCCTGCTCCCCATATTCCTCGATTCCCTGAAAGACCAAAAATCTGTCTATCCCAGCCTTAAATGTATTCAAC
The DNA here is from genome assembly GCF_036365525.1 of Heterodontus francisci. NCBI lineage: Eukaryota > Metazoa > Chordata > Chondrichthyes > Heterodontiformes > Heterodontidae > Heterodontus > Heterodontus francisci. Next base: position 29,887,146 of record NC_090376.1, on the reverse strand, counting down.
GATGGAGCATCCACTAGTATTCTCTCTCCCTCCTTTCTTGAATAGCAGTGTAACATAGTGTAGAATAGAAATTTTTGTAATGCATCTATTTAACTAATACAGGTCAGAACCCCAAGGCGATATACTTTGAGGGAACAGAGCAATTGACAGGCTAGACGGGCTCTAAATATTGAGATCTGACAGCTGCTTCCTTGCTTAAGTGAAAGGCTTTCCCTCACAGAACTGTAGTATAAGGGTTTGAAAGGGTTAATGTTTGGGACGGTGTGAATAACACCTCCACTATGATGATATAAGAGATCACATGAGAGAGAGAGACTTGAAGGAGAAGCAGCATGGCATCAGTGGAGTTAGACAAGCTTCTGTAGAACTGTATATAGTTCTTTAATATGTAATAAACTAGTTATTGTTAAAACTTAACCAAGACTCTATAACCTCTCCTAGCTAGACTAACCAAACATACAACAAGGATTTGTTCTGAGAATGGGCTTTCACTGCTTTGGAGGTGATTTCCGTGCCTTTTGAGGTCATTTCTGTTACCTCGGGGTTTTTTAGTCTTTGATCTGCACTTCCTAGTTCTCAGCCTTCACAGCAGCATGGGAGGAGTTTATGCAGCTCGAAATCTTTTGTTAATGATGAGTGACAGGTTTTTAATCAATTATTTAAAGAAGGTAATAAGTTCTCCGTTTCAAAGGGGCACTGTTAATGCACTGTAACAACAAACAAAAATTTAATGGAAACTTAACATATCAAATTAAAATTACATTCCAGGAATGATGAAGAACTTCACTCCTTCCAGTGCCCACTGATAGTGGAAGGCCTGAAGTGTACTGGCAGACACCCTGTACTCCATCTCCAGAGACATCTGGGCACAGATGTAATCTCAGCAAAGCTCTACCTCACCACCAATTCTCTTGACTCCTCCACTGTTGCTAAATTATCAGACTGCTCATCCAACATCCAGTACTGGAAGAGCAGAAATTTCCCCCGATTAAATATTGGGAAGACTGAAGCCATTGTTTCTGTCCCTGTTCCAAACTATGTTCCCTAGCCACTGACTACATTCCTCTCCCTGGCAACAGTCTGAGATTAAGCCAGTCTGTTTGCAACCTTGTGTCACATTTGACCCTGAGATGAGCTTTCAACCTCATATTCTCACCATCACCAAGACCACCTATTTCCACCTCCATAACATCGCCTGACTTCGCCCCGTCTCAGCTCATCTGCTGCTGAAACCCTCACTCATGCCTTCAATACCTCTTGATTTGACTATTCCAGTGCATTCCTGGCTGGTCGCCCACATTCTACTCTCCGTAAATTTGAGGTCATCTAAAACTCTGCTGTTCGTGTCTTAACTCGCATCAAGTCCCATTCACCTATCACCCCTGTGCTCGCTGACCTACATTGGCTCCCAGTCAAACAACATCTTGATTTTAAAATTCTCATCCTTGTTTACAAATCCCTCCATGGCCTCGCCCCTCCCTATCTCAGTAATCACCTCCAGCCCCACAATCCGCCAAGATTGTGTTCCCCTAATTCTGGCCTCTTGCTTACGCTTGATTTTAATCGCTCCACCATTGGTGGCTGTGTCTTCAGTTGCCTAGGCTCCAAGCTGTTGCAGAACTCTCCCTACACCTCTCTGCCTCTTCACCTCGCTTTAAGACACTCCTTAAAACCTACCTCTTTGACCAAGCTTTTGATCATCTGACCTAATATCTCCTTTTGTGGCTTGGTGTCATACTTCATTTGATAATGCTTCTGTAAAGCGCCAGGGGATGTTTTTTACGTGAAAGACGCTATATAAATATTGTTGTTGTTGTAATCGCAGAAGAGATGCAGGCAGTCGGGCCAAATGACCACTTGACTGCCTGATGCAGCTCTACCTTGGACCTCAGATGAGCGACAAGTGAATCAGCAGCAGCAGCATCACCAGCAGCAGCATCACCGATATCAATAGCAGCAGCCTTCTCCTCACCTGCTGCTCCACAGGACAGAGGGGCCGAGCACCGGGCTCCAGCTCCCCGGGAGGCAACAACCCCAACACAGGGGAAACAGGCAGAGGATAAACTTCCTGGCATGACTGAGTACCAGTTCCTCAGGAGGCTTTCCTGACATTTGCCACTTCCTGGAAGAGACCTCCATCCAAATGGACCACCAGGTGAGCAAGCATTGCCTATAGTGGTCAAAGTCACCGTAATTCGTCCTTAGGTCAAAGCCCTTAATTTCCTCACCTCTGGCTCCTTCCAGGGATCTGCTGGTGATATTTCTTGAATCTCACAATTTTATGCCCACTAGTGCATCTCACAGGTGATGGTGCCATGTTTGCCAGGGTCAGTACTGATGTGCACTTTGCTACTGATGAAGCCAATCAGAATGAGAGGGCCCTTGAATTTTCTGCTCTGACTGAATTCCCACAGGTCCAGGAAGTCATAGATTGCACACGTGTGGCAATCAGGGAACCCCGCCCAGGAGTTTTCTTCAACCAAAAAGGATTCCACTCCATTAATGTTAGCTGGTCTGCAACCACCAATAGATTATCATGCATGTCTGTGCCAGATTCCTAGGGAGCTCCCAGGTTGCGCTTACGTTGCACCAACTAAATCTCCCACTGATATTCACACCTCCAAGCAGAGTCAACGGATGACTCCTTGGAGACAAGCTCCACCCTCTGAAGATGTGACTGATGACACTTGTGGGGAGCCATACCACTGACGTCCAGGAAAGGTACAATGAAAGCCACATGAGCACATGAGTTGTAATTGAGCAAGCAATTGGGATGTTGAAGATACAGTTCAGGGTGCCTGGACAGATCTGGGACACCCTTCAATATGCACCAGCCAGAGTTTGCAGAATGGTTGTGATCTGCTACACCTTGCAAAATATTGCACAACAGCCAGGACTGGAGCTGCGGGAGAAGGAAGTTGATAACCAGTTTGCATCTCTGGAGGAGGAGGAGGAGCCTGATGTGGAAAGGGCATCTGTAACTGCTCAATCAGCTGCCGGGGATGCCTGGAACAGACTAATTCAGGCACACCTCAGCTAATTTGAGGCAGTGCAGTCATCTGGCACACCAATTCTGACCCCACTATGTCCCCTCCATCCCAAACCCAGCACAAAGCAGTCCCACAATCCAACCCTCTCACAGATACCCAGTGCTCATTTTTTACTCTTGTCATACCATTCTTCACAAGGCAAAAAGCCTCTTGCCGGATGATAGATAAAAGTGGGGACGATGAGTCATTGGAGCTTTGAAATAAAGTTTATGGTTCATAAACATCAAACACAAATGCGACAATGTCACACTGTGTTAAACACCTAAGGAAATACCCTTGTGCAGCTACAAATTCTTTATGTTCCCTTTTCTACTGCTGCTACATAGTGTAACTCCTGTAGCTTCATTGGAGCTAGAGGCAGGCTGCTCAGATCTCTGCTCTGACTGATCCTCACAGGCTGATGTCCTCTGGGTTTTACAGCCTGTGAGGGCTGTGTCAAAGACTGCCTCACCTGTACCTGTGCAGGTGAAGACTTGGCCATCAGGACAGGAGTCAGCACATGAGGCTGTAACTGAGGGGTGGGTGGGGGAGGGGTCCGAAGTGGAAGCACTTTTAACAGAGTCCCAGGCGACTTGACTGAAACATATAAGATCCTGAGGCGTCTTGACAGGGTGGATGTGGAAAGGATGTTTCCACTTATGGGAGAATCTAGAACTAGGGGTCACTGTTTAAAAATAAAGGGTTGCCATTTAAGACAGAGATGAGGAGAATTTTTTTCTCTGAGGATCATGAGTCTTTGGAATTCTCTTCCTCAAAAGACAGTGGAAGCAGAGTCTTTAAATATTTTTAAGGCAGAGATAAATAGATTCTTGATAAGCAAGGGGATGAAAAGTTATCGGGGGTAAGAAGGAATGTGGAGTTGAGTTTACAATCAGATCAGCCATGATCTTGTTGAATGAAGGAGCAGGCTCGAGAGGCCGAGTGGCCTACTCCTGCTCCTAATTCATATGTTTGTATGTTCCATGTGGCCTTTCTCCATCTTCCCTCTCAGGGCCCACCAATACTTCCCTGCTATCCAGGGGCTGGAGAGCACTTTGCTGCACTTCAGTGAGGTGCTGAAAGTTCAAGGTAAGGCATTTCTCCATCCTGCTTAAGGTGGCAGACTGAGTGTGTCGGCCATTGATGAGGGCTAGCATGCAATCAGTGAACTGCTGCATCTGATGCTGTCGGCAGGTGGCCACACTTTCCATAGATGCAGGCATCAGCGCATAGACTTAAGGCATCATGGCTCTCATGCTAGAAACAGACTTCTCTAATCTCCATTTGTCCGCAGTGTTTCTGAAAAGGCTGACAAATCCTCACACTTTTTCTGGTGCTTCTCCATAATAGTCCTCTTCAGCCCCAGAGGTTCAACATCTGCATCCAGCTGAGTAGAGCTTGGAGGGTCCTGCACCCTCCGATGGTGACTCTTCACCACTGTCCTTGACTCCAACATCTGCTCCTGCTCACTTGTGATGTCTGATTCACCATGTGAGAACTCAACTACCTGTCTTGGAGGCCTCACTAAAGTATCTGCATCCAAGCTGGTGGAGGGTGTACGTGAGTCATGTGATGGTGCATCCTCAGAACGAGTGACCTCTGACACCACCTCCTGAGGGATGCTTGAAGGACCTGTGGGAGATGAAAGACATGAATTAGAGCTGACAGGTTAAGAGGGTTCTAAGTCATTGTGCAGATTTCAGTGGTTGCTGACATCAAGTAAACGTGTGGTTTGCCATGTGGTTGTGTTATATTTAATTCTGTCACCAGATAGATGGAAATCCCCCATCTCTCCATTGCCAATAACCAGGCATCCCAAGACCTGGTTTATCTCCAGTGCCTCCTCCTCTGTAGCTGTCAAGCTAAAGATTACTGGATGGCCACCTCTGGTTATCTGTCTCTCCCTGATGTTTTGCGTCTAGAACAAAGAACAAAGAACAGGACAGCACAGTAACAGGTCATTCGGCCCTCCAAGCCTGCGCCGATCTTGATGCCTGCCTAAACTAAAACCTTCTGCACTTCCGGGGACCGTCTCCCTCTATTCCCATCCTATTCATGTATTTGTCAAGATGCCTCTTAAACATCGCTATCGTAGCTGCTTCCACCACCTCCCGCGGCAGCAAGTTCCAGGCACTCACCACCCTCTGTGTAAAGAACTTGCCTCGCACATCCCCTCTATACTTTGCCCCTCGCACCTTAAACCTATGTCCCCTAGTAACTGACTCTTCCACCCTGGGAAAAAGCTTCTGACTATCCACTCTGTCCATACCGCTCATAACTTTGTTAACCTCTATCATGTCGCCCCTCCACCTACGTCGTTCCAGTGAAAACAATCTGAGTTTATCCAACCTCTCCTCATAGCTAATGCCCTCCAGACCAGGCAACATCCTGGTAAACCTCCTCTGTACCCTCTCCAAAGCCTCCACGTCCTTCTGGTAGTGTGGCGACCAGAATTGCACGCAATATTCTAAGTGTGGCCTAACTAAGGTTCTGTACAGCTGCAGCATGACTTGCCAATTTTTATACTCTATGCCCCGACCGATGAAGGCAAGCATACCGTATGCCTTCTTGACTACCTTATCCACCTGCATTGACCTGTGGACCTGTACGCCCAGATCTCTCTGCCTGTCAATACTCCTAAGGGTTCTGCCATTTACTGTATACTTCCCACCTATATTAGTCCTTCCAAAATGCATTACCTCACATTTGTCTGGATTAAACTCCATACTGTGGTCATTAATTCCTAATGTCTCCTTTACAGCAAGGTTATTAATCAGCCCTTTCTTATTACATAATACTAAATCTAAAATAGCCTGATCCCTAATTGGTTCTTCAACATACTGGTCCAGAAACCCATCCATTACACAATCCAGGAATTCATCCGCCACAACATTAGTGCTAATTAGGTTTACCCAATCTTTATGTAAATTGAAGTTTCCCATTTTGACTGCATTGCCCATGCTACATGCAGCTCTAATTTCCTGATTTATACCCTGACCAACATTACCACTACAGTTTGGTGGCCTATAGACAACTCCCACCAATGTTGATGGTGGGGGATTCAGTGATGGTAATGCCATTGAATGTCAAGGGGAGATGGTTAGGTTCTCTTTTGTTGGAGATGGTCATTGCCTGGCAATTGTGTGACACGAATGTTACTTGTCACTTATCAGCCTAAGCTTGAAAGTTGTCCAGGTCTTGCTACATGTGGGCATGGATTGCTTCAGTATCTGAGAAATTGCAAATGGTACTGAACACTGGGCAATCACCAGTGAACACCCCCACTTCTGACCAAAATAACAAATTTATCACCCTGTGCCCTTGTCTCACATTGAAAGTCAAAAGCTCAGAGACATCGGAGGCCTCTAACCCTTGTATAAATGCAGAAAATGTTAGTGTCTGGCAATCTTGTACGAAGGATGTTGGCATTCAGACAAGAATGAGTAATACCAGTCCAGTGAGCTGTGAGCTACTGAGTTTTCAGACAATGAAAGCAGAGTTCTTTGCCAAAACGAACAACATAATTTCACATTTCCTGTGGGCCAACCTCAATAAAAATAACTTGGAAAAATATCATTGAAAGGTTCTGAAGGGGCTAATTTTTTCCTATCCCATAATCGTTCTTTTCCTCAGCACTTTAATTTGGAGACATCTGAGCCCAGAATAATCTAATTTATAAAATTTGGTATGGATGACTGAACCTTTGGCTTCCTGTTTGACATTGCTTTACCAGTGTGAGCTAGGTGCTTTCCCATTTCTCTGGATGAGCCATTCCTTTCTGAATTGATTTTGTGCTCAGTACAGCTTGGAGTCTATGAGGCCAGCACACTGTAATCAAAGCAGTAATTCAGACTTCGAGTCGGTTTGCTTGGAATATATTGTAAAAAATTTCTCAGTGTTCCAAAGGCATATTAGGAGAAATTTCATAGAATTACATTGAAATTACAGCGTGGAGACAGGCCCTTCGGCCTAACTGGTCTATGTTGGCGTTTATGCTCCACATGGGCCTCCTCTCACTTTACGCCATCTAAACCTCTCAAGATATCCTTCTATTCCTTTCTTCCTCATTGCATTTATTAAGCTTCCCCTTAAATGCATCTATAGTATTCGCCTCAACTGAACCATGTGGTAGCAAGTTCCACATTCTAACCATGCTCTTGAGTGCACTTCAGTTGCTGCCAGGGCAGCTCACCTGCTGGCACCATAACAGGCATTGTTTGAGGGATCGGCAAAGGAGCAGGCACGCGGACATCCTGAATGAAAACAACATGTACCACTCCCATAGTGCCACTGCCACTGACATGGGGCTGGGGTTCATTATTTCCACAGATTTGCAGGACAGCCTATATCTATTTGCTACACCAATCTGTCCAAGGGGGCACACTGGTTTGAGCCCAGTGGCAGCATGGCAGCCATTTGAGCTTCCATCAGAACTATAAAGACTCCCACAGAGTGTTAAGACCTTGTGAGATGACACCATACAGGCTGGAAGCAGACTCCACCATATTTTCAGACATAGGGGGTAATTCTAACCCCCAAAAATGGGTGGGTTTGGGTTGGGTGGGAAGTTAAAATGTAAATAAATCTGAAATGTGCACCCAATTCCCACCCCCGCCAAACGTGCCCACTTCCTGATTTAATGGAGGTGGGATGGGGCAGAGGGGGAGCAGATCACTTGTTGAAATATTTTAATGAGGCTTAATGCTGGCCACCCGAGTTTTCCAGGCCTCAGGAAACCCGGCAGCTAAAGGGAGGTGAGGACTGCTGCATGAAACAGGAAACATGTTGTCCAGTAACATGACACTTCACCACGATCAACAACCTCCCATGATCACCGAACTCCGCCCCCCCCCCCACCTCCAACATGATCATTAACCCTTCCTGGCCATCGTTGGCCCTCCCTTGACGCCCCCATCACTCCTTCTGATCTGTCCCTGACCCTCCATCTCAGCCTCGAATCTCACCTCCCCTAACCCTCCACATCACATTGTACCCACCCCACATGATCTTGAGCATGAGCAGCAGGTGAGAAAGAGGTCTAGGGTTCCCTTTCAGCCTTCACCTGGTCTTATTGTAACAGGGTTTAATTTTAAGCACACCTTGTTTTTAGCTTCCCCTCAGTGAATCCTTGTTCACCGCTTTCCAATTATAAAGCAAAGTAACCAGCACAAACAGGCTTTCTTAGATTTAAAGAAGGAAAGTTGAAATTTATTAAACTTAAACTCTAATTCGGGTAATGCCTACGGAAACACGACGTGCCCACACTAGCATGCATATGCGATACACACATGCAAATAGAGACAGAAAAGAGCAGAGGAAAAATAAAGTGGAAAGGTTTGAGGCAATATCTGAAGAGTTGTTATTATGGTTCTTCAAGCTCACTGTAGAGTCCTTGATTATAAGTAGATCTTGTTTTTCGTTGGAGCCCAGTATTCTTCTTAAACCTTATTCGCTTTAAGAGACTTTTCTCTCTTGGGGTTTATGTGTCTTCAGTGGATTCAGAGGTTTGTGAGAAAGAGATGGGAGCAGACAGGGGAGTGACCTTCTCAGTCCAGGAGCAAACAGACTTGCTGGCCAAACTGTTCGTGCAAATTCAAAAACTCAGCTTGCCCAGCAGATTAGCTGGTTTGGCCATGTCTGTTTGTGTATTCAGCCATCATAACAGTCAACCTGTAATGCGAGCTCCCCCACCTTCAACGTCTGGTGATCAAAAGTCCATTGTGGGTTGAATGTGTCAGGGAATGGCTGCTTTGTCCTTCCAAATACTGTCTGTTAATATGCAAATATCTTTTCCAGCCACGGCTGATCTGTTTAACAAGTCCTTTCTTCACTCCAGTAACAGTTTAAAATCAATGTTCATGACAAAATGAATGCACCTCATTCTTGGCAGGTGGGGGCCGAGCATGACACTGGTCTCATGTAAATGAGGCCTGAGGCCTAATATCAGGTGTGCCTGGGGCCTAATCATTCAGTCATAGGCTGGCACAATCTGATTTCTAAGCCAGCAAGTCACCATGTCTAATTACAAGACTTATTACATAGACCTCACCACTGTTGTGATTTGAATTATGTCAGGCCTTTTCAGGACTTCTCTCTTTTTAAGTGAATTCGTTCAAGATATTCATTCCTCAATTAACATCATCAAAATAGATTTACTGCTTATTGCTCTCATTGTCATATATGGGAGTTCACTGTGTCCAAAATGGCTGCCACGTTTACCTACAAAATCACATTGACTGAACTTCAAATGGAAGTCATTGCCTGTGGTGTGACACCCGAGTTGCTCTCCCTTAAATTGAATTTGAAATTCTACCATGTTATGATTGCTTTCCCCTAGAGGATCCTTAACTATGAAATCTCTTATTAACCCTATCTCATTACACATTACCAAATCTAAAATAGCCTGTTCCCGGGAAGGTTCTACAACATATTGTTCTAAGTGCTTTGAGTTGTCCTGAGTCAGTGAAAGATGTCAGAGAAATACATGTTCTTATATCCACTGCATCTTAGGGAATTTCCCCATTGTTTCATTACAGAACAAAGTGCTTTTGTTTGCTTACACTTTGTTCTTTCCCTCCAAAACATTTTCTACCCATTATACATTTTCTGCAGAACATTGTATATCCTTTTCTCTTCTGCTTGCTTCAAAAAAGCTCTAAGCTTCGTGACTTTGCACAGGTTCAGCTAGCTAAATGATGCTTTGAGAAGCATGTACCGCCTATTCCCTTCCCTTCCCTTCCCTTCCTCCCCTCCTTCAGCTCATCATAACCATTTTGCGCCTGTTACACAGCCTTGTCTGCACCAATGCAATTGTTTTTAATGTGAGTATATTCATTTTAAGATATTTATTGTCCCTCCTCTCATTACTTTTGGTTTGAATTCTCTCTCTGTTATTTCACTGTACCTGCTGAAATAATCCTGAGAGGAATTTTCCAAATGCATTAATAGGCACATTATAAATAGCAAACAGAACTTAAATCCATTTCTGTCTGAGGATTTGTAGAGAATCTGTAATGAATCCATTTATGTAGATAATTCTCAATAACAGTAAATAAAATGAATAACTCTAAAATTTAAACTTATCAAAAAACAATATTTGTTATGCGGGGCTGGCCAGAGATTGCGTGGGTATGGGGGTGGGGGCGTGTTTGGAGAGGTCGTCAGCTGATCGCAGGGCAGGCCGGTGATTGGGGTTGGAGGGGAGGTCAGCTGATCACAGGGCAGGCCAGTGATTGGGGTTGGAGGGGAGGTTAGCTGAGCACAGGGCAGGCCAGTGATTGGGGGGGGGTGGTGTTGGGGAGGTCAGCTGATCACAGGGCCGGCCGGTGATTGGGGTTGGAGGGGAGGTTTGCTGATCACAGGGCAGGCTGGTGATTGGGAGGTCAGCTGATCATCAGGCAAGCTCGTGCTCGGGATTGGAGGGGGACGATGGCGGCAGTGAGGAGAGGTTGCAATTGGGATAAGGAAGATTGAAGGTTTGCCCGATGGCTGGAGAGAACACTCCCTGCTCCTCCTTGCCCACAAGAAATGCTGTAAAAAGTACCAACCTGCTGAAGCCTGCAGTTCCCACTTCCATTTCACCGTTAATAGTTAAATCAAAATCAGGCTCCCAACTGCAATGTGGGAGCCTACTTTCAAGATGACAATGAAATTTCCTGCCTCTCCTAGATGGGATGCTTGCATACCATGAAATCTGTTGCAGTCAAAATGATGACAGGCACGTACATGGAAACGCATTCGCCAATTCTTTTATTTTCAACACCCCGACCTTCTCCCGCCAATTGTGCAAGGGGTTAATACAGACTCAGTAATCTAGGCTAACTGAGGGAATTTCCATCTTTCGGATGTGGGGTTAAACCGGGGCCTGTCTGCCTTCTCAGGTGGACGTATAGATCCCATGCCACTATTTTGCAGGAGACAGAGGAGTTCTCCCCAGTGTCCTGGCCAATATTCATCCCTCAACCCACGTCAATAAAAAACAGATTATCTGGTCATTACCTCATGGCTGTTTGTGGGACCATGCTGTGCTCATATTGGCTGCCACATTTCCAAAGAACAAAGAACAAAGAACAAAGAACAGTACAGCACAGGAACAGGCCATTCGGCCCTCCAAGCCTGCGCCGATCTTGATGCCTGCCTAAACTAAAACCTTCTGCACTTCCGGGGACCGTATCCCTCTATTCCCATCCTATTCATGTACTTGTCAAGATGCCTCTTAAACGTCGCTATCGTACCTGCGTCCACCACCTCCCGTGGCAGCAAGTTCCAGGCACTCACCACCCTCTGTGTAAAGAACTTGCCTCGCACATCCCCTCTAAACTTTGCCTCTCTCACCTTAAACCTATGTCCCCTAGTAACGACTCTTTCACCCTGGGAAAAAGCTTCTGACTATCCACTTTGTCCATGCCACTCATAACTTTGTAAACCTCTATCATGTCGCCCCTCCACCTCCGTCGTTCCAGTGAAAACAATCCGAGTTTATCCAACCTCTCCTCATAGCTAATGCCCTCCAGACCAGGCAACATCCTGGTAAACCTCTTCTGTACCCTCTCCAAAGCCTCCACGTCCTTCTGGTAGTGTGGCGACCAGAATTGCACGCAGTATTCTAAGTGTGGCCTAACTAAAATTCTGTACAGCTGCAGCATGACTTGCCAATTTTTATACTCTATGCCCCAACCGATGAAGGCAAGCATGCCGTATGCCTTCTTGACTACCTTATCCACCTGCGTTGCAACTTTCAGTGACCTGTGGACCTGCACGCCCAGATCTCTCTGCCTGTCAATGCTCCTAAGGGTTCTGCCATTTACTGTATACTTCCCACCTGCATTAGACCTTCCAAAATGCATTACCTCGCATTTGTCCGGATTAAACTCCATCTGCCATTTCTCCGCCCAAGTCTCCAACCGATCTATATCCTGCTGTATCCTCTGACAATCCTCATCACTATCCGCAACGCCACCAACCTTTGTGTCGTCCGCAAACTTACTAATCAGACCAGCTACACTTTCCTCCAAATCATTTAGATATACTACAAAGAGCAAAGGTCCCAGCACTGATCCCTGCGGAACACCACTAGTCACATCCCTCCATTCAGAAAAGCACCCTTCCATTGTTACCCTCTGTCTTCTATGACTGAGCCAGTTCTGTATCCATCTTGCCAGCTCACGTCTGATCCCGTATGACTTCACCTTTTGTACCAGTCTGCCATGAGGGACCTTGTCAAAGGCTTTACTGAAGTCCATATAGATAACATCCACTGCCCTTCTTCATCAATCAACTTTGTCACTTCCTCAAAAAACTCAATCAAATTAGTGAGACACGACCTCCCCTTCACAAAACCATGCTGCCTCTCACTAATGAGTTTGTTTGTTTCCAAATGGGAGTAAATCCTGTCCCGAAGAATCCTCTCTAATAATTTCCCTACCACTGATGTAAGGCTCACCGGCCTATAATTTCCTGGATTATCCTTGCTACCCTTCTTAAACAAAGGAACAACATTGGCTATTCTCCAGTCCTCTGGGACCTCACCTGTAGCCAATGAGGTTGCAAAGATTTCTGTCAAGGCTCCAGCAATTTCTTCCCTTGCGTCCCTCAGTATTCTGGGGTAGATCCCATCAGGCCCTGGGAACTTATCTACCTTAATGCTTTGCAAGATACCCAACACCACCTCCTTTTCGATAATGAGCTGACTGAGACTATCTACACTCCCTTCCCTAGGCTCATCATCCACCAAGTCCTTCTCTTTGGTGAATACTGATGCAAAGTACTTATTTAGTACCTCGCCCATTTCCTCTGGCTCCACACTTAGATTCCCTTCTCTGTCCTTGAGTGGGCCAACCCTTTCCCTAGTTACCCTCTTGCTCTTTATATATGTATAAAAAGCCTTGGGATTTTCCTTAATCCTGTTTGCCAATGACCTTTCATGACCCCTTTTAGCCCTCCTGACTCCTTGCTTAAGTTCCTTCCTACTGTCTTAATATTCCTCAAGGGATTTGTCTGTTCCTAGCCTTCCAGCCCTTACGAATGTTTCCTTTTTCTTTTTGACTAGGCTCACAATATCCCGCGTTATCCAAGGTTCCCGAAACTTGCCAAACTTATCCTTCTTCCTCACCGGAACATGCTGGTCCTGGATTCTAATCAACTGACATTTGAAAGACTCCCACATGTCAGATGTTGATTTACCCTCAAACAGCTGCCCCCGATCTAAATTCTTCAGTTCCTGCCTAATATTGTTATAATTAGCCTTCCCCCAATTTAGCGCCTTCACCCGAGGACTACTCTTATCCTTATCCACAAGTACCTTAAAACTTATGGAATTATGGTCACTGTTCCCGAAATGCTCCCCTACTGAAACTTCGACCACCTGGCCGGGCTCATTCCCCAATACCAGGTCCAGTATGGCCCCATCCCTAGTTGGACTATCTACATATATATATTTCCGACATTACAACAGTGACTTATCAATCAAAAATGCTTTATTGACAGTAAAGCTCTCTGGTGTGTCATGAGGTCATGAAAAGCTCGATAGAAATGTAAGGTTCTTTTCTTTTTTGATCTTCTTGGCAGCTTGAGGTTATTTTCTTTCCAATTTTCTCCGCTCCTCTCCTGAAGACTCTGATTCATGCTGTGGTAATAGTTCCACAGGTCCCGGCAGACTGCAATATTTCACCGTATGGCTACTTTTCAAGCATGAGCCAAGATATAAAGTATTGGCAGACCATTCAACTGTAGAGGCATCACAGCTTAGCCTAATTGGGGTCTTTGCCCAACATTCACAAGGCTGCACTTTTAAGCAGGAGCCACTGGAATGCATTGGTAATCGGAAGACTGGGAGATTTTCACCTTATAAATAGTAAGTACTAATTTACAAAGTAAAATGTCCTTTTAACATTATTGTATTCATAAGTGAATACTCCTTAAGATTATGTAACTTCTAAGTCGGAGAAGACAGCATTGTACTTAACAAGCATTTTTAAAATTAATTCTCCAGCCACCTAATCCCAATATAATCCATCCTTTGCCTCGGAAAAATTGTTTCGTTCTTCAATGTGTCTCCCCGTAGAAAGAAGCAATTTAAAATTTTTTGATCCATCATGGGTCGAGGAATTGAACGATGCCTCGGATATTCTCATTCTAATTTTAAAATTTCATTGCCAGACAAGTCAGCCTAGTCACGTGTAATCAAGCAGAAATGTGCCATTAAGGAGAGTACACAAAGTGACCACACAAAGGAACTGGAATCTGTTTAATCAAATGGCACTGATCCAGCTCACGAACAGAGACTTCTCAACCACAGAACAGCTTCTCTTAGTGTGTCATGCAACAGGCTTAGAAATAAAAGGACGGCCATTTTGATTTGCATGTTCTTTTGTACTTTTTATTTGTTTTTTTTCCCCTTGAGAAAACAGAAGCATATGAATCATAATGAAATCAGAACTAACAGTGATACTAAACAACAAGAGTGTCGCATAATAAAGAAAGAAAGAAAGACTTGCATTTATATAGTACTTTTTCACAACTACAAGATGTCTCAAACACTTTACAGCCAATGAAGTACTTTTGAAATGTAGGGCTGGATTTTATGTCGGGCGGACGGGAGCTGGCCACCAACGTAAAAGTCAGTGGCGAACCAGCTTCCGCCTAGCCTGGGGATCCGTCCCGCATTTTACAGGTCCCCAGACTTTAATTGTTCTGAAGTGAGACTTCTACCCGCTCGAGGGAGGAGGTCCCGCCTCATTGAGCTGCTGGCCAATCATTGGGTTGGCAGGTCTTAGTCCCAGTAGCGCCACCGGGAGCGGTGCCCACTGCTGGGGCTGCAGCCCAACCAAGAACATGGAGCCAGGAGTGCAGGTAAGTTTGGTTTGCCTCACCAGGGGTAATTGGTCGGGCCAGGCGAAGCAAGGGTGGTTGTTTGGAGCGAAGTGGGGTGTCTTGGGCCCTGTGGATGGCTGGGGAAGCGGGGACAGCCCTACATCGGGCACCCTGTGCCTGTTTGTCAGGGCCCACCCCTGGGGCGCTGAGAGGCCACCAGCTTTCACTGGGCGGCCTTTCCCAGCTCCAGGATGCCCGCTTGCCATGGGTAAAATCCCCATGGAGGCGGGCGAAGGCCCTTAAGAGACTGTTACTTGGAAACTTAAGGGCCTTGATTGGCCTGAGGCCGGTGGCCCGTTTTTCGCACCCCCCCCCTCTCCCGCCCGCCCTATGTAAAGTGGGGTGGAGGTGGGAGCGGGTCGGGAAGACCTCCCAAAGCCTCCTGCTTTATCTTATGCCACCTCCCCACCACCATCCGGCTTGCTGGGGTGGCGTAAAATTCCGGCCATAGTCACTGTTGTAATGTAGGAAATGCGGCAGCCAATTTGCACACAGCAAGCTCCCACTAATAGCAATGTGATAATGACCAAATAATCTGTTTTTGTGATGTTGATTGAGGAATAAATATTGGCCAGGACACTGGGGATAACTCCCCTGCTCTTCTTCCAAACAGTACCATGGGATCTTTTACACCCAAGCAAGCAGGCAGATGGGGGCCTTGGTTTAACATCTCATCCGAAAGATGGCACCTCCGACAGTTCAGCGCTCCCTCAGTACTGCACTGGAGGGCTGAATTTTTATAGCTTGCTGCCGTTCTCAGCAGCGAGCTTAAAAACGTGCATGGCACATGTGCAAGATGTATGCCGCGGAGCTGCCACGATATTTCGAGTGGCGGCTCATGAACAAGGAGGGGGCAGACCGCCCATCCCGATTACGTAGAGGGGGCGGGCGCTTCTTCTCTGGCAATGGCATACGGCACCACTGTGCAGGTGCTGGCGCCATTTTTAAAGGGCTTCAAGCCCTGACAGGTCATTTAAAGTTTTAAAGGTCCCGGTGTGCAAAAAATTAAAGTAAAATTGCAATATCTCTTTGAATCCCCTTCCACCCCACAATGAGTACTCAAAATGTAATTTGCCCTATCCCCCCAAAACAAAGTTTTATTCTGATGCCGAACTTCCCCCCTGAACTTCGTTGCCTTTGACCATCAACCCCTTCCCATCATCCCCTCAGCCAATAGTAAGAGTTTTCCCCCACTCCCCACTCCTCCGCCCTGAAAGATTCACTCCTCCCCCTCCCTACCAGTGTCGCGCCTTGCATCTCTGAATGGAAATCCGAAGGCGTGGGACTTCCAGCAACTGGCTGGAATATTGACTTGGGATGGCCGTCAGGACAAGGGAAGTGTTTATTCATTGATTAACATTTATTCAAATATTTAAATGAATGCTCCACCGCAGTAGGGGGGCCACTCCGCAGACTTACCGCTGCTGGTAAAATGGGGCGCGGCCTGCCTGGTAGCGAGGCCTGTGCCGGTTCTCTCCCGGAAGTATTTTTTGGGCCCACCCCCACTCCTGCCATGACCCCCGACGTCAGGGGAGTTATAAAATTCAGCCCGGAGTGTCAACCTTGATCTTTGTGCCTTGGAGTGGGACTTGACCCCGGAACCTTGTGACTCGAGAGGCAAGAGTGCTCCCAATTGAGCCACAGCTGATATTATGGATACAAGTATGAAAAAATGGTGTATCATGAATAAGGTCCCTGGAACGGCACTTAGTTAGGATCCTTCCATCTACGAAAGATGACGGACATGCAGCAAATAATCCATTGAGGTGGGCTGTCTTCTCTTGGTGTACCTTTGCTGATGGCTGTGAAGACCAATTCTTGAGAGGCAGGTTCTGTCACAAGTGCCACGCGTGAAGCTGCCAAGTGATGCTGAGTTGTTGTTTTTGACATTGGCGCCTGTTGCCAAGCTGCTGTAGTCACTGGTCACCATGGTAGTGCATGCCAGTCCACAGGATGTGTCACCATTTCCCTCTTTCAGCAGCTGGTGACTCACGGATGTGATAGTCACCATTTCGGGCCTTTATGTCATGCTTGCAAGCATCCTTGAAGCGGAGCTTTGGGCGCCCCACTGGTCGTCTGGCCCTGACTACCTCACCATACAGAAGGATCTTGGGTGTATGACCATCTTCCATCCCGCAGACGTGTCCAATCCACCGAACCAGTCTCTCATTAGTGCCAACACATTTGGGAGCTCTGTCTTTGTAAGGACTGCCACATTTGTGATTTGTCCTGCCAGGATATACCCATAATGTCCTGTAGACAGCTAAGATTCTTTTCCTGGGAGCTGTAAGTCACCCATGTTTCACAGCCATACAGCAAGGTGCTGAGAACACAGGCCTTATAAACATCAGCTTGGTGTTATCCCATGCACGTTTTGCAAGTCGGCCAAAGGTGGTAGCTGCTTTCCCTATGCGTGTATCGAACTCTGCATCAAAGGACAGATTGTTTGTCACCATGGACCCGAGGTAGCAGAATTTGCTAACCATTTCCAGTGGTGTGTTATTTAGTGTGATTCGGAGATGCAACACCTTGTCCCATGATCACGGTTTTCTTGACGCTTTTAGTCAAGGAGAACAAAGTACAGGCATGGGAGAGATAGTCCATGAGTCTTTGTAGCTGAGTTTCTGTGTGAGTGACTAGCGCAGCATCATCAGTGTGGAGGAGTTCTCTGATCAGGACATGACTTGCTTTTGTCTTTGCTTTCAACCTTGTTAGATTGGAGAGCTTGCCGTCTGACCTAGTGTGTGAGCAGACTCCTTCCATATCTGCAGGGAAGGCGAAGGTCAGGAGCATGGAGAAGAAGATGCCAGACAGGGTGGGGGCTAGGATACAACCCTATTTCACTCCGTTCTTCAATCAGAAACTGTTGGAAGTGGAGCCACCAAACTGTGCAGTGCATGTGGTCATGGAAGGAGTGGATGAGACGGAGGAGCTTCGGTGGACAGCCAATTTTTCCCAACATCTTGTAGAGCCCTGCTCTGCTGACAGTGTCGAATGTTTTAGGGAGATCTACGAAAATAAGGTAAAGGGGTATACTCTGTTCCTTACACTTCTCTTGTCTGGCGTATAGAGAAGGCCATATCCACCATATCCACAGTAGATCTGCTGGCACGGAAGGTGCACTGTGCTTCTGGTTACACTTGGTTTGCAAGTAAATGGAGTCATTTAAGTGTGACCCTAGCAAAGGCCTTCCCCATGAT
The DNA here is from genome assembly GCF_036365525.1 of Heterodontus francisci. Lineage (NCBI taxonomy): Eukaryota > Metazoa > Chordata > Chondrichthyes > Heterodontiformes > Heterodontidae > Heterodontus > Heterodontus francisci. The sequence goes on along the minus strand of NC_090376.1, from coordinate 29,869,046 downwards.
GCTAAGGAGTGAGATGCCCCTGCAGTTGTTGCAGTCTCCTTTGTAGCCTTTGTTTTTGTGTACTGTGTTGATTTTGGCATTAAGCATCTCCTGTGGAACAGAGCCTACTTTCCAGCAGAGAAGGAGAAGGTCATAAAGGTGTGGCAATAGATGGGACTTTCTGTGCTTGAGCAGTTCAGCTGAGATTCTGCCCTTGCCAGGTGCCCTTCTGTTTGCTAGGTGGTCTATGGCCTTACTAATCACGTATAACCAAATGAGCAAAGAAGCCAAATTAAATCACTAGGGTTAGGCTTACCCTTGGCCAGACCACTCTACAGGAGGCCAATAAAAAACAGTCTTCATTACTACTATATGCCTCAATGCTCCACAACTAGGGAAACTTCCGCACCTGATTGCTATTTGTGCAGTTAAGTATGTCATGTGTAACAGGTACAGAAAATAATCAAAAGGGCTAATAGAATGCCGGCCTTTACATCTAGAGGACCAGAATACAAGGAGGTAGAAGTCATGCTACAGCCACACAAGGCTGTGGTTAGACCACACCTGGAGTGCTGTGAGCAGTTCTAGGCACCACACTTTAGGAAGGATATTGGACTTGGAGAGAATGCAGCGGAGGTTTAACAGAATGATTCCTGGACTCCAAGCGTTAAATTATGAGGAGAAATTGCACAAACTAAGGTTGTATTCCCTAGAATTTAGAAGGTTCAGGTGTGATTTGATCGAAGTTTTCAAGGTATTAAGGGGAACAGTTGGGGTAAGATAGGAAGAAACTATTTCCACTAGCTGGGAGACTAAGACTAGGGGACACAGTCTAAAATTTAGAGCCAGACCTTTCAGGAGTGAAATGATAGAATCATAGAATGGTTACAGGACAGAAGGAGGCCATTCGGCCTGTCGTGTCCATGCCTGCTCTCTAAGAGCTACTCAGCTGGTCCCACTCCCTAAATTATGAAACACTTCCATGTTCAAAGTGTGGTGGAAGTTTGAAACTCTCTTCTGCAAATGACAATTGATGCGAGATATGTTATAAATTTTAAATTTGAGAACGATAGAGTTTTGTTAACCGACGTTATTAAGGGATATGGGGCAAAGGCAAATCAGCCATGATGTAATTGAATGGCGGAACAGGCTTAAGGGGCTAAATGGCCTACTCCTGTACCTATGTTCCTATGAGCTTCAGGTGAAGAAAAGATTGGGCTCAGTTGTGAGGCCCCCAGGACTGAACAGCCTGCTTGGCTGAGTTATTGGAAGGCTGCTGGTACCAGTGGAATGATATCCCAGCAGGAATTGCCACCTTCTGAAGAGGTGGGAAAAGGAGGAAATTGAAAAAAAATGCACACAAAAATTACTCTTAATTTGCCCAATTTTAATTGTAATTTTCTCATTCCAAATTCATTTCTTCTATGTGCTCTTTAAACAGCCATGCCCATATGGTGCATCAAGCATTTTGTAACTGATATATTTTAGAATCTGATATATATTTGTGCTGTTTATAATTTCTCGCTTTTCAACCAGCTTATCTCCTTTCCATTGTAATTTTGAATTATCCCTCCCATGATAGGCCGTCTCATTTCCTTCAAAGGCAGTGTATTTCATATTTATTTATTATTAATAGTTCTGCACCACAAGGAACTTGAAATTCCAACCAACATAGGAAAGCACCAAAAAATCTTGGATTCATTTAAAGATAAGATTCATTTTGCAACTTAAGATACTCAGTTATATTGAGATCACAGTGACTGCCACTGTCAATCTGAAGGCAATCAAAATGCTTAACCATTCAGTTAAGAGGAATTCTGGCAAAGAAATCAATTTTTTAATCAATATTTTATCCCAAATCATCTCGTTTTGGAAATATCTGATGAACATTTTGAGGCACTGCTGACAGACTAAATGCAAAAGAGTTCAGAACAAGTAAATTGGCTTCAAATGGTAGAGACCTACCACATGCAAATGCTTCCATCTCAGAGGAGTTAGATGTTTTGTTAAACAAGAATTATATAATGCATCCTATGATCAGATAACACTTTCTTACCCATTCTCATTTTGGAAAGCGTTTACAAATCAGTTTGTGGCTTTGTAATTCAGTTAAATAATGTTTACTGGAAGTTAAATGTGATTATCCTTTCTTCACAGAATAAAGTTTGAAAAGGAAATTCAAGTTTGATCTGTTTTTTTTTATCCAGAAAGCTATATCTGGCTTGCCACACCCAATGGCATTAATTGGAATCTGTGCTGGAACTATCAGAAGGTTGGGCACAGAGTCAAATATAATTGGCGTGTGGTCCAGCATTTTACATTACTTTACGGTGAAGCCTACGTGACAATCAAAAACATGTAGGATCGGGAGTGCCAAGCTTATAAACAGTAGGGTAGATGATGAGGTAAATAAATCAGTGGTAGAGAGATGACACTAAGCTTGTGTTAAAAATTAGATTTTAGAAAGACTGAAGAAAGTCAAGATTTTCATAGTTTTGAGGTCTTGGGGAAAATGAGTTAGAGCTGGAGATGGCACGATGCATCTTGATTTCAACAGTCGAGATGGGGGAATAGAATCATAGAATGATTACAGCACCGAAGGAGGCCATTTGGCCCTTCATGTTTGTGCCAGCACTCTGCAAGATCAACTCAGCTAGTCCCACTCTGTCATCCTTTCCCTGTAGCCCTGAAAATTTTTTTTCTTCAGATGTCCTTAACCCAGGAACCAAGAGAACAAAATCAACTTCGGACTCCCGGTCGCGGGTGCAGAGAACAGTATCTATCCCCCTGACTATAGTGTCCCCTGTTACTACCACATTCCTTTTCACTCCCTGCACTTGAATGGCATCCTGTACCATGGTGCCATGGTCAGTTTGCTCATCCACCCTGTAGGAGGAAGAGAATGTGGAAAGGTATATTTGGAGTTAGAGGGAACAAAACAGGAACTGTCAGGGGAAGCAATAACCCTAGTATATTGATAAAACAGGAGACGAGACTGATCAGTAGGAGGCTAGAAGTAAAAGAGGAATTATCTATGAGTAGACAAGTTCCTTCCTTATGCTGCTCAGGATTGGGTGAGAGGTCAAGAGAGCTTCCACAGTCATTTTAACAGCCGGGTTACAGATTTTAAAAAATACAAAAGGCAAATGAGATTTTGTATTTTATAATTAAGGGCATTAAATACAAAAGCAATGTGGTAATGATGAATATGTGCAAAATATTGGCTAGACCAAAGTCCTACCATGTGCAATTATGGTCATCCATATTGCAAAGGATAGTAGAGCCATGAAAAATGTGAAATATTTATTGATTAGGACAATACCAGGGCCAAAAGCTGCCCTTGAAGCCTTCAGTTGAAAAATGTGACTTGTTAGTGTGCGCTTCTATTCCTATTTTTATCTTCATGTTTACATAATCTTGCCAGGAACCAGGGACTTCCCAATAGAATGGGTGTGAGATGTTTATCGGTTACTAATGAATTGCTTATTGTATCCTCTTGGGGAGGAAACAAGCTCATTAGCATTTTAGCCTCCTTTCATCTCAGTGCTGTTTTCTAGATTTGTGTGAACACAATTTGTTTTACAACCCCAGCGTTTAAACTGAACTCATTTCGAAACCTATTCTGTTAGAAAATGGTTTAAAGATTCCAAAACATAAATGAGTAAATAAAAAAATGGAAAACTTGCCACACGTGACTATTGAAGCTGATTCATTTAAAAGGGAGTTGGAAAAACTGAGAAAATAAAAAAAATTGTAGACTACAGGGGAATGACTATTGGACATGGGGAGGCGGTGACATACTGGTATTGTCACTGGACTAATAACCCAGAAACCCAGGTATTGCTCTGGGGAGATGGGTTCGAATCCCACCACAGCAGAAGGTGGAATTTGAATTCAATTAATAAATCTGGAATTTAAAGCTATTCTAATGATGGCCATGAAACCCTTGTCGATTGTTATTAAAAACCCATCTGGTTCACTAATGTCCTTTAGGGAAGGAAATCTGCTGTCCTTACCTGGTCTGGCCTACATATGACTCCAGATCCACAGCAATGTGGTTAACTCTTACATGCCCTCGAAATGGCCTAGCAAGCCACTCAGTTCAAGGGCAATTAGGGATGGGCAATGAATGCTGGCCTGGCCTGCGATGCCCACATCCCATGAATGAATTAAAAAGAAAGCAGGAAAAATGGGACCAGAGTAGGAAGCCTTAATGTGGAGCCACAATGGCATGGGCAAGTTTTTTTCTTTCTCTTCCTTTTGAAATCCTTAACTTTATTGGACAGAGAAATCCTGCTCAGTGTTGCACCCAAATCCTTGATTTTGTAGAAAGAGTGCTGTTGGTACAGCAAAGGCATAAGCAAAATGTGAACCCTTGCTTGGTCTTTGTGAAACATTTAACACCATTAGCTGAGAGGTCTCTTGCAATTTCTGGCCAAGGTCAGTTGTCCTAATAATTCTTCTGAATTGCTGTTGGGCAAAGTAACTACCAATGGTGATGTCTCTGACCTGTTCTTGATCTCAAACGGACCAAGACTGTGTTTTAGTACCTATTTCGACATCTCTTTGCAGCCATTCTTGGGAGCATAACTGCAAACCTGGACATAAAAATCTATGCTAAGGTTAGAACCAATGCAAGCTCTAACCTCCTTCAGTCTCACAACCCTCCCAAAACTTGGCATTCCTCCAATTCTGGACTTGTGCCACCTATTTTCTTCACTATTGCCAACTGTGTCTTCAGCTTTCTAAGCCCTAAGTTTTGGAATCCCCTTCCTAAACCGGTCCATCTCTGTACCTCTCTCCTCCTTCAAACCTATCTCTTTGACCAAGCTATTACTCACCTGGTATAGTGTCTCCTTCTTTGGCTCAGTGTTAATTTTTGTCTGATTATGCCCCTGTGAAGTGCCTAGGGACATTTTACAATGTTAATCGTGGAATATAAATGCAAGTTGTTGTTGTTAAGGAAATATCTGTGAACTCTGTTTTGCTGATAATTGCAGTGTTCTGGTGCACACAGAGCAAAGATTTCCAAATCATCACTTGTTGCCTGAATAAAATGATATTGTCCTATTAGAGTGTAGAAAACTGAGGCTTTCATCAGCCAGCATCTCACTACCTGTAACAGGATTCGACAATTGATGACGTGTGGTTGTCCTAGTGCACCATTTCACAACCTCAGTAGCATGTTTTCCAACATTGCAACAATTGGCCAAGAGGTATCGCCTTGTCTGCTTTTAGCAGACTGAGGAAACATGATAACATGAAAAAAGATTAAAATTTAGCATGCAGTTGTGATTACTTCATTTTTGGGTATATGTAGACAAATGATTATATGCAAATTAGAGCTCTTAATGAACCCCATGCATTTGCTCAGATAACCAAAGACGATGTCCTGTTCCAGGTTAATATCATCAGAGGATAGAACATAATCTTGAAAGCTTAGCTACAGTGATTACAAGAGCAGGTCAGAGGCTAGGAATCCTGCAGTGAGTAACTCATCTCCTGACTCCCCAAAGCTTGTCCATCATCTACAAGACACAAGTCAGGAGTGCGATGGAATACTATCCACTTGCCTGGATGGGTGCAGCTCCAACAGCACTCAAGAAGCTCGGCACCATCCAGAACAAAGCAGCCCTCTTGATTGGCACACCTCCACAAACATTCACTCCCTCCACCACCGACGCACAGTGGCAGCAGCCTGTACCATCGACAAGATGCACTGCAGCAATGCACCAAGGCTCCTTCGACAGCATCTTTCAAACCTGCAACCTCTACCAACCTATAAGGACAAGGGCAGCAGATGCATGGGAACACCACCACCTACAAGCTCCCCTCCAAGTCACACACCATCCTGACTTGGAACTATATTGCCGTTTTTTCACTGTTCCTGGGTCCAAATCCTGGAACTCCCTCCCTAACAGCACTGTTGGTGTACCTGTCCCGTATGGATTGCAGCGGTTCAAGAAGGCAGCTCACCACCACCTTCTGAAGGGCAATCAGGGATGGGCAATTAGTGCTGTCCTAGGCCAGTGATGCCCACATCCCAGGAACGAATTAAAAAAAAACTGACCATATATTTTAATGACTTGGATGAAAGAAGAGAGTGTTGTATATACAAATTTGCAGATGACATTTTTAAGTGGTACATTGTATGGTGGCTGCAGAAAGTTACAAAGGGACATAGACAAATTAAGCGAGTAGGCAAAACTATGAGTTCAACGTGGGGAAGTGTGAGGTCGACTTTTAATCTGAGAAATATAATTTGGAGTATTTTCTTAAAGGTGAGAAACTAGGAGCTGTGGGAGAGTAACAGAATTTCATTGTCCATGTGCACAATTAACGAAAAGGTAGTGTATAGGTAGAAAAAGTAATCAAAAAGGCTAATTGATGTTGGCCTTTATTTCAAAGGGGTTAGAATTCAAAAGTGAGGATGTGCTGCTTCAGTTGTCCAGAGTCTTGGTCAGACCCAGGCTGGAGTACTGTCTTTTTGGGCATCTAACCACAAGAAGGATATATTAGCCTTGGAAGTGCTACAGTGCAGATTTGCCAGAATGATACCAGGACTTAGAGGGTTAAAGTACAAGGACATATTGCATAAATGTGACTTCTAATCCCTTTAGTATAGAAGATCAAGGGGCGATTTAATCCAGGTGCTTAAAAGGATAGAGGGATTCAATAGGGTGGATACAGAGAATCTAATTCCTCTTGTGGGGGAATCCAGGACAAGGAAACATAATCTTAAAATTAGAACTAGGTCACTTAGGAATGAAATCAGGAAGCACATTTTCACCCATAGCATAGGGAAAATCTTGAACTCTCCCAAATCACTGTGGATGCTGGGCATCAAGGAATATGGAAAAAAGATGGCTAAATAGAGTTGAGGCACACATCAGCCATGATATAATTGAATGGCAGAACAGGGTCAAGGGGCTGAATATTACTATGTGGTCAGAACGGCTGCTGACAAGTTGCTTAAATATTTTGTCACAAAAATTTTGTCAAAGATTTAGCTTATTATTCATTTCCTAATTCTGTTATGGTATGTAAAGGGTAAAATAAAACAGCTTCACACACAGAAGTCATGTTCCAGCTTAACTCAGTGCAATGTTTTGACTATTGTTTGGTTGGTTGCCAGGTAGCTGCTTGAAGGATGGCCCAGTCACTTAGTTCAAATGCAAACATGCTGTGTGATTTGTTCACATATGTGTCTGATTTTCAGCTTTTGGTAGTTAACAATTATTCAAATTTTGCTTTGCTCTTGTTCTTGTAACAAGAAGACTGAAAAACCTTTTTTTTAAACAGAATTTTAGGCCCCCCCAAAGAGTGGGCTGGTGGTGGAGGTCCGTAAAATGGAGTGGGAGGCTTGGGGGGCCCTTTCCGACCCACTCCTGCCTCCGCCACCATTTTACACGGGACAACAGGAAATGGCCTGCCAGCCCCACAGCAATCAAGGTTCTTAAGCGGCCAATTTTACCCTTGGCCGATTGGGCAAACCAGGCCTGAGAAAAGTCGCCTGACCCTGTGCCCGACGGAGGACTGCCCCTGATGCCGTAACCACCCCCAATGCCCAGACCATCACCGCCCCCCCAATATCCCCAATCAACTCCCTTGCCTCGCTGGAGCTCGACTGATCACCCCCGGCGAGGCCCCACAAACTTACCTTTTCCCGGGGCCGTTCTTCCTCTTCTTTACAAAGCTGGGTTGCAGTCCCAGCAGTGGCCACTGCTCCCTCAATGAGGTGTAAGTCCTGCCTCAGACCAATTAAGAGCCTGGGGACCGTAAAATCCGGACTGGATCTCCAGGCCAGGTGGAGGTGGGAACGCCACTGACTTTTTGGTGGGTGGCGGCTCCCATCCGACGAGGGTAAAATTGCAGCCAATGTTTGTTCTGAAGTCTTTAAAGAGAGGTTACCTGACTAGAACCTTTGAAGAGAATAAAGTAAGCCAGACAGCTTCCACAAGTTTGAGAAGAAAGGAATAAAAAGAACTATGTAAAACGAAGTAGTTTTAATGCTAGTTGCAAACTATTTACTATTTAATATTTACGAGGAGCTAGCACATTGTATCAGCTACTGTAAACACATGTGTTAGGTTTCTGCTATTATTAGCTTGATTGATCATTGGTCAATAAATTTGGTTGACATTCAGGCTCATAACAAGACTGGGTGTGGCGTTATTCTGCCACTTTTGAAAACAAAGGAGAAGTGGAAGTCATAAAAAAAAGCATTCTCTGTTATTCTGGGCATGTTATGAAATCTATACATCAGGGCAAATCTCAAAGAGAGTGGGAGTGATTATCGATGAGAATAGTCTGAAACACAAGTCAAAAATATCTAGAGAAAGAAGAGTGACAGGAACCAAAGACTTGATTGCCATCTTTGACAGTAGATTGGAAGAAGGCAAACACTCACAGGATGACCAGCAATATACTTCAAGAATGCCCTGAAAAGCAATCTGAAGAGTTGCTGTGTCCTCAATCAAATCTGGGAGGACTTTGCAAAAACCCCAGTAGTACAGAATTGTGTACAGTAGTGTGATCGTTATAGTACTGGACCAGTAAACCAAACGTGAGAGTTCAAATCCCATCGTAACAAGTTGTGAAATTAATGTCATCATTTATGAGCTGGCAACAGAAACACATGAACACTGCTGGATTGTTCCAAATACCCAACTGGTTCATTAATGTCCTTCAGGGCGGGGAACCTGCCATCCCTACCCACCCTACAGACTATGTGGTTGATTCCTAATACTCTCTCAAGTGGCTATTTGGATGAAAGCAACCATAAATGTGGAATTGCCAATGTCACACATCCCAAGAACAAAATAAAATCATGTTATATAATAGTAAAGAGGCCAAAGGAAAAACACAAATTGATTACAAAGACTGGCCTCTGATCAATCTATTGCACACAGCGTGAAGGAATGCATATGGGACATGTGTTGGACTTGTAAAACTTCTGACAGCATATAATATCCTCAGATCCAGAATAACTGACCGTTGAGATCATTACTGTTGTGGTTATCATACGACCAATATTTATAAAGTCAACAACTAACCAAGTGTAATGGCTTTATTATAATTTGCCAGTTAAAAATGAAATGCTTGTGATTAACCTGATAACTTGCTAAATACATTCATATTACTTACTATTATTTTATTATTTATTGACTTATACATCTGAAAATTCTGCCACTGAATTACATCCTCTGTGGAATACAAGGATGATTGTGCAATTTATTTTGTATAAGAATTACCCTATATATACCTCGATCAATCCACGATGATGTTTGACATCTGGTTGACGATAATTTGTAGGTATAAAACTAATCTGCATTTAGACAATGATAACAAAGTTACAGAACAATAGTCAATTGCAACGATGACTTGTATTTATATAGTGTCACCAACGTAGAAATAAATGGATGCCATGCCATAAAGACGATATTTGGAGGGGTAGTCAATAACTTGGTCAAAGAGGTAGGTTTTAAGCAGGGTCTTAAAGTAGGAAAGTGAGGTGGAGAGGCAGAGAGCTGTAGGGAGGGTATTCCAGAGCTTGAGGTCTAGGCACTGAATGCGTGGTCACCAATAGCGGAACTATTAAAATCGAGGATGCTGAAGAGGCCAGAAGTAGAGCGCAGTATCTCAGAGGGTTGTGGGGCTGCAGCAGATTACAAAGATAGGGAGGGACGAGGTCATGGAGGGACTTGAAAACAAGGATTTTAAAATCAAGTCATTGCCTGACCAGGAGCCAATGTAGGTCAGCAAGCACAGGGGTGTTAGGGAAACGGGACCTGGTGAGAGTTAAGAGATGGGCAACAGAGTTTTGGATGACCTCAAGTTTACGGAGGGTAAAATGTGGGAGACCAGCCAGGAGTATGCTGGAATAGTCAAGTCTAGAGGTAACAAAGGCATGAATGAGGGTTTCAGCAGCAGATGAATGAGACAGGGGCAAAGTTGGGTGATGTTATGGATGTGGAAATTGGTGGTTTTAGTGATGGCGAGAATAGGAGGTTGGAAGCTCATCTCAGCATCAAATGTGACACCAGACTGTGAACAGATTGGCTTAATCACAGATTATTGTCAGGGAGTAAATGGAGTTGGTATCTAGGGAGAGTATGGAGTAGGTAGCCAGGGAGCAGAGTTTGGAGAGGGGACTGTAAACAATGCTTCATTCTTACCAATATTTAATTGGAGGAAATTTCGGTTCATCCTGTACTGGATGTTGGATAAGCAGTCTGTTAATTTAGCAACAGTGGTGGAGTCAAGAGAGGTAGTGGTGAGGTCGAGCTGGATGTTGCCAGCATACATGTAAAAAATAACACTGTGCTTTTGGATGATGTCACTGAGAGACAGCATGAAGATGTAAAATAGGAAGGGGCCATGGATAGATCCTTGGGGGACACCAGAGATAATGGTGTGGGAGCAGGAAGAGAAGCCATTGCCAGTGATTCTCTGTGATCAGATAGATAAGAATGGAACCAGGTGAGAGCAGTCCCACGCAGCTGGATGACAGTAGAGAGGTGTTGGAGGAGGATGGTGTGGTCAACCGTGTCAAAGGCTGCAGACAAGTCGAGAAGGACGAGGAGGGAAAGTTTACCTTTGTCACAGTCACATAGGATGTCATTTGTGACATTGATAAGAGCTGTTTTGGTACTGTGACAGGGGCGGCAACCTGATTGAAGGGATGCAAACATTGAGTTCCAGGAAAGATAGGAAGGGATTTGGGAGGTGACAATATGTTCTAAGACTGGAGAGGAAAGGGAAGTTGGAGATGGCACGATAGTTTACAAGGACGGTGAGGGTAAGGGTTGTGTTTTTGAGGAGAGGGGTGATGACAGCAGAAGCCTTCCAACCTTAACATATACGACAAAACCAAATTAATATTAAACAACTTAACTGCAGTGGGCTTCACCTCCACTATTAATATTATAAAAATACACCGCTGTGATACTTTTGCAGCTTTAACAAACTTAGTTTGCTATTCAGCAGTGAGTTATCTGATGTGTTAGATAGGTACAGCAACACAGTTGTTGCATTTTATGATGATAGTTGGGAAAAATCTGTGAAATGTCTGTGTAAGCCTTTGTATGGCTGTACAAAGGTATACTTGCTGAGTTCTGAGCTGAGGGACTGTACAAGAATAATGCTGCCAGCAACCTCTTCAGGTAGAATATGGTATTACAGCACATATTGATGGCAGGCACTTTTAAAGGACACGTGTGCTGGGCACCATATTTAAATACTGCATTTTTAGCTCTTAGCTAAAAATATGATGCTGACCTCTTTGTGTGGTGACATCACCTTGTGCATGTTTAATTCTGGCTGGCATTCTCATGATCTGCAGTGTGAATGATATCAACAAATGTTGTGCTGCTAACAGCTTTGGCTGGAATAACAGTGAAAGATAAATACAGGGAGAAAGGTGACAGTAATAAAGGCATAGAAGGAAAGTAACAGAGAAAAAAAGACAAAGCGGGAAAATAATTGACTATGACAATAATTGAGAGAAAATAGAGAGAAAGAGGAACAGAGACCCAATAGCTCCTTTCATTTATATAGTGCCTTTAACATAGCAAAACATCCTAAGGGGCATCACAGGAGCAATTATCAAACAAAATTTGACACCGAGCCACGCAGAAGATGATAGGTGACCAAAAGCTTGGCCCAAGAGGTAAGTTTTAGGGAGCGTCTTAAAGAGGAGAGAGAGCGAGAGAGATGGAAAGGTTTAGGGAGGGAATTCCAGAGCTTAGGACCTAGGCAGCTGAAGGTATGGCAACCAAAAGTGGAGTGATTAAAATCAGGGATGTGCAAGAGGCTAGTATTTGAGGAGTGCAGAGATCATGGAGAGTTGTAGGGCTGGAGGAAGGTGCAGAGATAGGGAGGGGTGAGGCCATGGAGGGATTTGAAAACAAGGATGAAAATTTTAAAATCGAGGTGTTGCTGGACCTGTAGCCAGTGTTGGTCAGTAAGCACAAGAGTGATGGGTGAATGGGACATGGTGCAAGTTAGAATATAGGCAGTAAAGTTTCAGATGAGCTCAAATTTACGCAGCGTGGTAAATGGGAGGCTGGCCAGGAGAGTATTGAAATAGTCGAGTTTAGAGGTAACAAAGGCGCAGATGAAGATTTCAGCAGCAGATGAGCTGAGTTAGGGGTGGAGGTGGGTGGTGATAGGGAGGTGGAAGAAGGAGGTATTGGTGATAGAATGGATATGTGGTTGAAAATTCATCACAAGGTGAAATAGGATGATGCCAAGGTTGTGAATGATCTGGTTCACCCTCAGACAGTGGGTAGGGAGAGGGATAGAGTCGGTGGCTAGGGAACAGTTTGTGGCAGGGAGCGAAGTCAATGGCTTTAATCTTCCCAATAATTATTTGGACGAAACTTCTGTTCATCCAGTACTGAATGTTGGACAAGCAGCACAACAAATCAGAGACAGTGGAGGGTTTGAGAGAAGTGGTGGTGAGGTAGTGCTGGGCATACATGTGGAACCTGCCATGTTTTGGAATGATGGTGCCAAAAGACAGGATGTAGAGGAGAATTAGGAGGGGGCCAAGGATAGATCCTTGGGAGATATCAGAGATAACTGTGTGGGAGCAGGAAGAGAAGCTTTGCAGGTGAATCTCTGGTTATGACTGGATAGATAAGAATGGAACCAGGGACACATTAACAGAAAAAGACATAGGTGGATAGTAGCAGACGTGCTAAAAAATTTGGTTGCATAGCACCCGTAGTCTTGGCGCCAGGAGTACTGCTTCAGGTCCAAAATGGTGTCCATGGTGTGCATGCACACATCTAGTCCTGGCTGTGCTGGACGCCATTTTGATAAGAGTATTAGTATGGGGCACACGGAGCATGTGCCGGAAGTATGCAGAATATGTGATGTCAGTCAGTCTGTAATGCTGATTTGACACCACTGGATGCCATTTTTGACCTGAATGTTCCTGCTAACACCCTCTCTTAATCTCTCACAGCTGAGAACGCCATCTGCAGCAGTAAGGACCCTCCCACTGGTGTTATTTAAAGGGATCATCAACTACTTTCAGGTTAGTTGCTTCTTGATTTCTGATAGCTGTTGCCGAGTTAGTAGAAATGTTTGGTGACTTGTACTCCTATTTAAAGTTGTCGAAGTCTACAGGGAGTGGTGTGGCATGTGCTAAAGGCCTTGGTTCTGACCTCAAATGTTCCACTCAGACCACAGTCCCAGACATGGTTGCAGTAATTTGTACCCACCTTGGCCTGCAGCATGACAGGGAGAATGTGCAGAGGTGACACAGAGGAGGAAAATCTGCTTAAAGTGGGAGGAGGAGGACGATGTGGGGGAAAGGCTCTCAGCAGGGACTTCAAGGATATCCTACCACAACCTCAGTGAGAAACAGTGTGTCAGATGTGTCTGCTTCACTAAGGAGGTGTTCACTGAAATCTGCTGCCTGTTGCAGCCTTAGAGCAAGGACGGCATTGCCAGTTGCTCTGAAGGTGACCATGCCTATGAACTTTTATGCATCGTACTCCTTCCACGCTGCAGCAGTTCACTATTGCAAAGGGAAGTCGCTGAGGCTCTCAATGCAAAGAGAGCTGAATACCATTAATTCTATGTTGTCAGAGAGAAGCAGGCATAGTAAGCACACAATTGGCCAGAATTGCAGGCATCCCCATGGGGCCGGGTGCCATTCAGTGCACAAATGTCACTTTGTGGGCACTAACTGTAATTTCTGAGAAGTACTACAGCCAGAAGAGATTTAACTCCTTCAATGTTCTGCTGGTGTGCAACCAAAGCCCATCATGCAGGTCAATGCCCAGTATCCTGACAGCAGTCATGATGCCTTCATTCTGAGGTAGTCATCATAAGATCATAAGAACTAGGAGCAGGAGTAGGCTGTCCGGCCCCTCGAGCCTGCTCCGCCATTCAATAAGATCATGGCTGATCTTTTCGTGGACTCAGATCCACTTACCCGCGCTCCCACCGTATCCCTTAATTCCTTTATTGTTCAAAAAGATATCTACCTTAGCTTTAAAGACGTTTACTGAAGAAGCATCAACTACTTCACTGGGCAAGGAATTCCATAGATTAACAACCCTCTGGGTGAAGAAGTTCCTTCTTAATTCAGTCCTAAATCTGCTCCCTCTAATCTTGAGGCTATGCCCTCTTGTCCTAGCTTCACCTGCCAGTGGAAACATCCTCTCTACTTGTATCTTATCTATTCCCTTCATGATTTTATATGTTTCTATAAGATCCCCCCTCATTCTTCTGAACTCCAATGAATATAATCCCAATCTACTCAGTCTCTCCTCATAAGCCAACCCCCTCAACTCCGGAATCAACCTAGTGAACCTCCTCTGCACCCTCTCAAGTGCCAGTATATCCTTTCTCAAGTAAGGAGACCAAAACTGCACACAGTACTCCAGGTGCGGCCTCACCAGTACCTTATACAGCTGCAACATAACCTCTCTGCTTTTAAACTCAATCCCTTTAGCAATGAAGGACAAAATTCCATTTGCCTTCCTAATTGCTTGCTGTACCTGCAGACCAACCTTCTGCGATTCATGCACAAGGACACCTAGGTCCTTCTGCATAGCAGCATGCTGCAACTTTTTACCATTCAAGTAATAATCCTTTTTCCTGTTACTCCTACCGAAATGAATGACTTCACATTTATTGACATTGTATTCCATCTGCCAGACCTTTGCCCACTCACTCAATGTATCTATGTTCCTCTGCAAAGTTTCACAGTCATCTGCACACTTTGCTCTGCCACTCATCTTAGTGTCATCTGCAAACTTTGACACCCTACACGTGGTCCCCAACTCCAAATCATCTATATAAATTGTAAATAATTGCGGTCCCAACACCGATCCCTGAGGCACACCACTAGTGACTGATTGCCAACCAGAATAGCACTCATTTATCCCCACTCTCTGCTTCCTGTTCGTCAACCAATCCTCTATCCATGCTAATACTTTACCCCTGACGCCATGCATCCTTATCTTATGCAGCAGCCTCTTGTGCGGCACCTTGTCGAAGGCCTTTTGGAAATCTAGGTACACCACATCCACTGGGTCCCCATTGTCCACCTTGCTCGTAATGTCATCATAGAATTCCAAAAGATTTGTCAAGCATGACCTGCCCTTCATGAACCCATGCTGTGTCTGCCCAACAGGACAATTTCTATCGAGATGCCCTGCTATTTCTTCCTTGATAATAGACTCAAGCATCTTCCCCACTACAGAGGTTAAGCTAATCGGTCTATAATTCCCCATCTTTTGTCTACCTCCCTTTTTAAACAGTGGCGTCACATCTGCTGTTTTCCAATCAACTGGGACTACCCCAGAGTCCAGCGAATTTTGGAAAATTACCGTCAGTGCACCTGCTATTTCTCCCGCCATCTCTTTTAGTACCCTGGGATGCATTCCATCAGGGCCAGGAGACTTATCAATCCTTAGCTCTATTAGCTTGCCCAACACTACCTCTTCCGTAATAATGATTGTTCCCAGGTCCTCACCTATGTTCGTCTCTTTGTCAATTACTGGCATGTTATTAATGTCCACCAGGTATGTGGCAAGCAGCTGAAGAGGAGAAAGGGAAGGAGGAAGGGAGGCGGGAACCGGGCTATCCATGATCGAATCATTGACTGTGGGACAGTGAACACATCCCCAATTCCCCATTCAGCAACAGGGCCACATCTTAACTTCCTTCTGTTACTGACCATCGCAGCATTGGCTGAGTTGCAATGCAAAAATAAATGCCACACTTCCCAAACCAAATTTAGAAATAAAATCATCCAGTATTCCATACAAAAGTTAACTTGTGTGCCTGTCTTGTGGCACCTGCCCTAGTCCTCCTATGCAGTGCTACCTCAGTGACTGCAGCATGGCTGGTGAAAGACTGCTGACTTCCAATGGGGGAGATTGCAGGTGGCCTTGCAGGATGCCTTCGACCACCTTTGGTTCTAGAAGGCCCAGCTTTGGACTGCACCACCTCAGCCTGGGTGGCAGCGGTCTGACTGGCTGACAGGCAACAGCAAGGGTACTGGCGGAGTAGCAGGGGTGGAAGGACAACTGCTGTCACCCTGAGAGAGGACAGCAGGTTTGTGCTCCGCGGACCCACTGCCTCTTCCCCGGGACGGTGTGTCAGCAATCCTCGCCATGCGTTGCAGAACAGATTGCTGGACTGCTGTGAGACCCTATCGGCCCCTTTAAGTCATGACGACAGCAGTCTGAGCCAGCATGACTGCAAGCTGGGCCTGCATGGTAACAAACAGAAATCTCAAGACCTCTGTCTGAGCTTCCACTGGAGCGCTCAGACATTGGATGGCTTTGGCTTGTGCTGCAATGGAAGTTGAGCCATCGGCCATCAGACAATACATTATGGTTGGATCTGCAAGTGTCCTCATGGAGTTGGCCACCACTTCGATGCTGGAAAGGATGGGCTCCAAGGTCTGCATAAAATCCTGGAAAAGATGTGTGTTTACACCAGCTGCAACTTGTAAATCAGGAAAGATTGTGGGATGAGGGAGAAGTGGGATATGGGGAGGAGGATTAGGTATGAGCATTCGTCTTTGATGGTTTCAGCCCTGTCACTGGCCATGGTCTCAGTCATGGCTGCTCCAATGATGGACAGCACAGTCATCTCCATGGGGATAAGGACAAGCAGCAGTGCCTGTCCCCCGCCAGTTGGGTGCTGCTGCCTGCTGTTCTGCGTCACCTTGTCCTGTAAGAAAAGAGGAAAATGTGTTAGTAAGTGTGGTGTAATGTGTTTGGGTGATGTAGCTGTCATGGTTGAACAACTGGCAGTGCGTGCAAGCTGTGAGATGTGAGTGTGAGGCTTGTAGCAGTGCTAAGTGTGTGAGTGTGAGGTGAAGATATGAATGTTCTGTATGAGCCATGATTGATAGAGATTGTTGGTAGGTGAGTGAAGGAGGGTGGGTGATGAATTGAGCAATGGCTGGGGTTAGTGATTCAGCTGTGAGGATGTGGTGTTTGAGGATGAATTTACTGACCGTGTCAACTTGTGTGAGGTCATTAAACTTCTTGTGGCATTGCATCCAGATCCTTAGTACTAGACTGTTGGCAATGATCCTGACAGCTATCTGCTCCCATTGCCTTCTCAGAGTTTGTCTGGAGGGCCTCCTGGCCTCCTATGGATCGAGGACCTCTCCTCCTGTTCACCTCCTGCACCAAGGCCTCCAATGCTGCATCTTAGAACCTTTGAGTATGCTCTCTGCCCTGTTGTGCCATTACTGTTCTTCCTGCTCAGAATGTCTTCCAGCCAGAATGCACTTCCCCTTTAAGAGATGCAGACTGGCTTTAAGTAGTGCAGGCTAGCTTTATGTGGTGCTAGCCTGCACGAGCTTGGGCCCCCTGCTGAGGTGTGCAGCCACTCAACAGCACGTTTAGCACTCAGTTGCACACAGCTAGCATGTAAACCAGGATCCAGCATGTTTTGTGCACTGCCTCCATTGGAAGCAACATGATCAGAGAGAAAGAGGGAGGGTTATTGCATCAGGGGAAGATGGTAATAGAGAGATACATAAGAAGTGAATAAGTGATGCAATGCGTAATAGAGGAAAACAGACAGAAAGGAGAAGGATAAGAGAGAGGGAGAGAAAAGCATACACAGTGCTCAGGACTGAATAGCACAAACCTGGGGGAATCACTTATTAGCTATTCAAGGGGTTTCCCAAACTTCTATATTTATCAACATACCTCCAAGATATTTACATGAGCTGTAGTGATAGTGAAGTCTCCCCCAGGACCTCTAAAATGTTTATTGACCTGAGCTCAAAGAACACTTTACAACCAGCAATAGTGGAACTAGTTTGGCTTCAGTCTCAGAGGCTCACAGGTTTCTGAGCACACTCAGTCCCTGTGCTTGTGCTGATGGCTAAATAAAATGCTTGAGTGATAACGGTAAAATCTCAATGAGAAACAAGCCAACCTAAGGTCAGATATGGAGCACAGTATTTCACATCCCACACTACGTATTAGCAAAACCACAGCAGATCTACCATGAACAGTTATATAAGTGCCTTCAACCTTTGTTGCATCATATGGCCATTACTGGTGGTTTCTAAGTACCTGATGCCATTATTTTTCCCAGTGATAAAAAGCTAATGGTGATTTACTGCCAATCTTTAACAAGTGAGAAGATCTCCTGCACTTATGAATAATGAGCCTTTTCCAGTGCTGAAAGGCTAATAATAGCACATTTCTGTTGAAGGAGGAAGGCAAAAAGCAGACAATTTTTACTGTAACAGCATGCAACATCTAATGCAGACCACAGCTGACAGGAATTTATAGCTGAAGGTTTTTGGCTATTGCTCAGGAATTAAAGGAATGGATTTAGATAGGAATCTTGTCAGGTTTTCACTCTCTATTCATGTAATGAAAACAAGAAACGGTTTGTAGGAAAGTTCATTTAAAAAAATAGGCACAGAAGTAAGGGACAGATTTATTCCTCATGCTAATGGAGAAACTATTGGTTTATAGCAAAGGTCATGGGTGACAATCCTTTCCAACATCTTGCTCGAGGGCCATTTGCAGGAATGTTGCATCACAATGTGATGGGGCACGGTTGAGGGGGGTGGTCCGGGGCGTGGGGGGGGGGTGGTCCTGCACATGCAGAGCACCAATTTCAATGGAGCATGTGAGCCAGTTTGCCAAACGGAGCCATGAAACTCCCCACAGAAATGAGATTTTAAAAGGACCAGGACAAATAGTTTACCCTGTTTCTCCAGGGTTTCCCAGCTCTCCCACTGAATATACGGTGGGCGAGCAGGAGAACCTCTGATATTCACCCCTATATTTTGGGTTTAGAGCAAATCAGGACAAATTAAGATAGGGTGGGATTTACTTTAAGTTTTGTCTAAGTGTTGTTAAACAGGCTGCTATATATGTAGCTTGGAGCTCATGTTCCTCTGCAATTTTGTTTACCGTCTGATTCCTTGGAAATAACAAGCCAGATGACATTAGGCATTGTAGATTAAGATGTTAGTGTTGAAAATGGTGCTGTATGAAGCCTCTGGAGTAATTCAATTTGTACTGTTGTAACGTACATTTTAATTGCTTTTAATTACATTTAAATTCAGCATTTTTCAGTTTTTATATGGCAAGACGTGTTTAAGAATAAGAAGTGTAAAACTGCCTAAGGCCAGAAATTCACTGACAGACTTGAATTTTCTTGACGACCCACAACAATTGCAGGCTTTGTATACTGTTAATAATTGAGGGCGTTCAGACGTCAAGATGTACACAGTGAATAGGCCTCGGATGCACTAAAAACAGCTAGAACGGGACCCATGAAGCCCTGAGCAGTTATGACAGCACAAGGAACAGAGGAAAATAGGAATTGCTAGATGAAAAAAAAATCAAGGTCCATCTAATTCACACCCTACCATCATATGATACAATGCTAATGGAGTTGTTGACTAATCATGGCAATCAATCTGCTGAGGACGTCATGCATAGCACGTTTGGTGAGGTGGTCACACCGCAGGTAATGGCTGCACAAGCAGAAAAGGGATGGGTGATCACCAGGCGGCGTAGTAGGTGCAGGCAGGTAGTGCAGGAGTCCCCTGTGGCCATCCCCCTCTCAAACAGATATATCACTTTGAATACTGTTGTTGGGGCGGGTAATGACCTCCCAAGGGAAAGGAGCAACAGCCAGTTTCTTGGCTCTGCTGCACAGGAGGGGGGGGCGGGTGGCGGTGGAAAAGACTGGGAGAGCCATAGTGATAGGAGATTCAATTGTAAATGGAACAGACAGGCGTTTCTGTGGCCACAAAGACTCCAGGATGGTATGTAGCCTCCCTGGTGCTAGGGTCAAGGATGTCCCGGAGCAGCTGCAGGACATTCTGAAGGGGGAGGGTGAACAGCCAGTGGTCATGGTACATGTCGGTATCAATGACATAGGTAGAAAAAGGGATGAGGTCCTGCAGGATGAATTTAAGGAGTTAGGAGCTAAATTAAAAAGCAGGACCACAAAGGCAGTAATCTCAGGATTACTTCCTGTGCCACGTGTTAGTGAGTATAGGAACAGGAGAATAGACCAGATGAATGCATGGCTGGAGAAATGGTGCAGGAGGGAGGGATTTAGATTCCTGGGATATCGGCACCGGTTCTAGGGAAAGTGGGACCTGTAAAGGCAGGACAGGTTATACCCAGGCAGGACAGGAACCGATGTCCTCGCGGGGGCATTTGCTAGTACTGTTGGGGAGGATTTAAACTAGATGGCAGGGGGATGGAAACCTGAGTGGGGAGACTGAAGAGGAGGAAACAAGGATAGAAATGAAAGACAGGAAACAAAAAGGCAAAAGTGGAAGGCATAGAAATCAAAGGCAAGAAACAAGTAGGGCCATAGTGCGATATAATGCTAAGGTGACTAAGAATGATAAAAAGACAAGCCTAAAGGCATTGTGTCTCAATGCGCGGAGTATTCACAATAAGGTAGGCGAATTAAACACACAAATAGATGTAAATGGATACGATATAGTTGCGATTACGGAGACATGGCTGCAGGGTGACCAAGATTGGGAACTGAACATCTGGGGTATTCAATATTTAGGAAGGACAGGCAAAAAGGGAAAGGAGATGGAGTAGCATTGTTAGTAAAAGAGGAAATCAATACAATAGGGAGGAAGGATATTAGCTCAGAGAATCCTGATGTGGAAGCTGTATGGTTGGAGCTAAGAAACACCAAGGGGCAGAAAACGTTGGTGAGGGTTGTATATAGACCCCCAAAAAGCAGTGGTGATGTAAAGGATGGCATTAAACAGGAAATTAGAGATGCATGTAATAAGGGTACAACTGTAATTATGGGTGATTTTAATCTACATATGGATTGGGCAAACCAAATTAGCAATAATACTGTAGAGGAGGAATTCCTGGAGTGTGTACGTGATGGTTTTTTAGACCAATGTATTGAGGAACCAACTGGAGAACAGGTCATCCTAGACTGGGTATTGTGTAATGAGAAAGGATTAGTTAACAATCTTGTTGTGCGGGGTCCCATGGGGAAGAGCAACCACAACATGATAGAATTCTTCATTAACATGGAGCGTGAGAGAGTTGATTCTCAGACTAGGGTCCTGAATCCTAATAAAGGAAACTATGAAGGTATGAGGCGCGAGTTGGCTATGATAGATTGGGGAACATTACTTAAAGGGTTGACAGTGGATAGGCAATGGCTAGCATTTAAAGAGCGCATGAATAAATCACAACAATTGTTCATTCCTGTCTGGCGCAAAAATAAAACAGAAAGGGTGGCTCAACCGTGGCTTACAAAAGAAATTATGGATAGTATTATATCCAAGGGGGAGAAATATAAAATGGCCAGAACAAGCAGCAAACCTGAGGATTGGGAGCAGTTTAGAATTCAGCAAAGGAGGACAAAGGGATTGATTAAGAAGGGGAAAATAGAGTCTGAGAGTAAGCTTGCAGAGAACATAAAAACTGACTGTAAAAGCTTCTATAGATATGTGAAGAGAAAAAGATTGGTGAAGACAAATGTAGGTCCCTTACAGTCAGAAACGGGGGAATTTATAATTCGGGACAAAAAAATGGCAGACCAATTAAATATACACTTTGGTTCTGTCTTCACAAAGGAGAACACAAATTGCCTCCCAGAAATGTTGGGGAACATAGGGTCTAGTGAGGAGGAACTGTATGAAATCAGTATTAGTAGGGAAATGGTGTTAGGGAAATTGACGGGATTGAAGGCCGATAAATCCCCAGAGCCTGATAATCTACATCCCAGAGTACTTAAGGAAGTGGCCCTAGAAATAGTAGATGCATTGCTGGTCATTTTTCAAAATGCTATAGACTCTGGAACAGTTCCAACGGATTGGAGGGTAGCTAATGTAACCCCACTATTTAAAAAAGGAGTTAGAAAGAAAACGGAATTATAGTTAGCCTGACATCAGTAGTGGGGAAAATGCTAGAGTCTATTACAAAAGATGTATTAGCAGAGCACTTGGAAAATAATGACAGGATCGGACAAAGTCAACATGGAATTACGAAAGGGAAATCATGCTTGACAAATCTACTGGAATATTTTGAGGATGTAACTAGTAGAATAGATAAGGGAGAACCAGTGGATGTGGTGTATTTGGACTTTCAGAAGGCTTTCGATAAGGTCCCACATAAGAGATTAGCATGCAAAATTAAAGCTATGAGATTGGGGGTAAGGTACTGGCATGGACAGAGAACTGGTTGGCAGACAGGAAACAGAATAGGAATAAGTGGGTCTTTTTCCGAGTGGCAGGCAGTGACTAGTGGGGTACCACAGGGATCAGTGCCAGGACCCCACCTAATCACAATATATATTAATGTTATAGATGAGGGAATTAAATGTAATATATCCAAGTTTGCAGACAACAGAAAGCTGGGTGGGAGTGTGAGCTGTGAGGAGGATGCAGAGAAGCTCCAGTGTGATTTGGACAGGTTGCGTTAGTGGGCAAATACATGGCAGATGCAGTATAATGTGGATAAATGTGAGGTTATCCACTTTGGTGGCAAAAACAGGAAGGTAGATTATTATCTGAATGGTGATAGATTGGGAAAGGGGGAGGTGCAGCGAGACCTGGGTATCCTTGTGCACCAGTCACTGAAAGTAAGCCTGCAGGTGCAGCAGGCAACTAAGAAGGCAAATTGTATGTTGGCCTTCATAGTGAGAGAATTCGAGTACAGGAGCAGAGATGTCTTGCTGCAATTGTACAAGGCCTTGGTGAGACCACACCTTGAGTATTGTGTGCAGTTTTGGTCTCCTTATCTGAGGAAGGATGCTCTTGTTATGGAGAAAGTGCAACAAAGGTTCACCAGACTGATTCCTGGGATGGCAGGACTGACGTATGAAGAGTGATTGGGTCGATTAGGCTTGTATTCGCTAGAGTTTAGAAGAATGAGAGGGGATCTCATAGAAACCTACAAAATTCTAATAGGACTGGATAGGCTAGATGCAGGAAGGATGTTCCTGATGGCTGGGGAGTCCAGGACCAGGGGTCACAGTCTAAGGATAAGGGGTTAGCCATTTAGGACTGAGATGAGAAGAGATTTCTTCACCCAGAGAGTGGTGAACCTGTGGAATTCTCTACCATGGAAAACAGTTGAGGCCAAATCATTGAATATATTCAAAAAAGAGTTAGATATAGTTCTTAGGGCTAAAGGGATCAAGGGATACTGGAAGAAAGTGGGAACAGGGTACTGAGTTTGGATGATCAGCCATGATCGTATTGAATGGCGAAGCAGACTCGAAGGGCCGAATGGCCTACACCTGCTCCTAATTTTCGATGTTTTTATGTTTCTAATCTCTAACAATAAGTCTACAACTGACCCAGACAGGAGGTGAGGAAAACCCCTAGTGGTGGGAAGCTTTGGAACCATAGGCCAAAAGTCACCTGTTTCTTCCAAACATGCTACACTTAACATATGTCATGTCTCAAATTACTCATATACTGCAGCCCAAAACACTATTTTCTGAAAGATATCTACCTAATTTGCATTTGAATGCAACAACCCTTTCTGCTACCACTGTCTTCCGAGAGTTCTTGTTCCACAGATTTATCACTTGCTCACTGAAATACTGGGCTGGATTTTCCTTATGGAGGTGGAAGACTGGAGCCAGGTCTGGTTTTGGGTCAGAAACCCGCCTCCGGTGGGAAACTGATTCCGACTCCGATTTGCAAATGAGTAATCCCTTAATTGGTATGGGGACGGGTTTCCTGTCCACTTAGAGCCAGTGGGGCCGGGAATGGAGTGGGTCAAATGAGGTGTGGGGCTCGTGTAGACTCCCTACAGTAGCCATCACTGAGGCTGCTGGTTGTCCTGAGGGATAGATCTGCAGTTTGTGCCAAAACCTTCCACTGCACCAGAAGTGAGTTATCACAGTGGTGCCAGAGGCCTGGCACTAGGGGCAGGGCAGATCCTTGCTTCATTGATGCCGACCTGGACCTAATGCTGGAGGCTGTGAGGGAGAGGAGGGAGGTCCTCTTCCTGGAGGGTGGCAGGAGGAGGCCACCTTGTTGTGCAGTAGGACCACCTCTCTGTTTAGTGTTATCCCCCCTCACCCCCTCTTCCTCCTCTTCTTACCTCCTGCTCCTCCTCGATGAGCGGTCTCCTTCCCAAAGCCTCACTGTCCTCAAGATCCACACCTCACTGGAGGGCCATGTTATGGAGAGCGCAGCAGACCACCACAATGACCGAGACCCTTGCAGGAGGGTATCGGAGGGCACCACCTGACAGGTCCAGGCACAGGAATCGCTTCTTCAGAAGCCTGATGGCTTGCTCAATGGTTGGCCTGCTGAGCAGGTGGCATTGGTTGTATCACCTCTGTGCCTTTGTCTGGGGCTCCTGTAGAGGGGTCAGCAGCCATCTCTTTACTCTTGTCCCCTTGGATCCATCCGCACACTTTGGGGGATGGAGTGACATACCGAGGTAGCCTGGACTGATGGAGGATGGAGGTGTCATGGCAGCTGCCAGGAAAGTGAGTGCACAAATGGAGGAAGCTCTGTTATGGTTGCAGACCAGTTGGACGTTGAAGGAGTGGAAGCTCTTCCTATTCAGGAATCTGACTGGCTGGTCTGTCAGTGCTTTCATGGCTAAGTGGGTGCAATCGGTGACCCCCTGGACATGATGGAATCCATCAATGGCGGCAAACCCCAACTCCCTCGCCTTCGGTGCATCTGTGTCAAAGTAGATGTAGTCCCCTGCCCTCCTGAATATGGCATCCATAAACTGCCTGATGGCGTGATGAGCTGCCGACTGCGAGATGCCATTGATGTCTGCAGGTGATGCCTGGAATGAACCGGTTGCATAGAAATTCAGGGCGACGGAGACCTTGATGGCTGCAGTTTGGGGACTGCCTGAGGCCAATGTGGATCAGCGAACACAGGTTCGAGACCTTCTGCATGGATAGGTGCAGTCTCCTACAGAACAGGTCCTCTGTCATTTTCAGGTAGCTGACCTTTGGGGTGTAGACCGAATGGCTGGGATAGTGCCTTCTTCCCCTGCAGGCCCCACCTGTGTTCCTCTGGCCTCCTGCTGTCAAGGGGGTTGCATCTCCTGAAGCTCATCCTGACTGGTCTGTCCAATGTCAGAGTAGCCTGTTCCCATCTGAACTCCCTCAGCTGGGCTTTGTGCATTCCAAGCCTCCTCTGCCAACCCCAGATGCCCCAGTGATGCCAGTGGACCCATGTCCTTCTCTGGATTCCTGCCACTCACCACCTAGAAAAGCAAGTCTTACAGCTCCAACATTTGAAGCAGCTGAGCTTTATTTTGTGTCTCTGCATTATTTTAATCACCCCTTCCCATAGCCCTCCTGGTTCCTCCGCAGCATTCACCATTCCAGATAAGGCATTTCCCCCGCTCACTTCCTCTAAAAATTGAAAACTGCTGCTGACAAGCCTGTTAATGAGCTCCTCAAGGAGCTTAACAGACACTTAATTGGCAACATGCGGGGTTGCCATTCCCTCCCTCCCAGCATCCCTTTAAAAATGGTTGCACCTTCTGGAGGCGGCGGGAACCAGTGTCAACCTCCGAGAATGCAATCTTCAAATTGCGCTCGCACTCGCACCCGCCCCCATCCCCAGCAGGCATTAAAAATGCGGCCCACTGTTTCAGCAGATAAGTTTTGAATGCAGGCTGTGTCCTCTGGTTCTACCGTTCTGGACAAAATGAAACAGCTTGTCATGGTCTACATTATCTAGTCCATTTAGAATCCTTAAAAAAAAGCAATCATATCACCTCTTAATTTTCTCAATTTACATAATCGCTCCTTATAATCCAATCCTTCCATCTCCTCAATCATTCTGGTTGTCTCTTCTGTATCCACTGAATAGCTGCAATGTCCTTTTTGTGCTGCAGGGACTGAAACTGTAGAGTTACAGCAATGATTTATCAAGTGGCAGGAAGAACTCACTGTTTTAGTTCAATATTGACCTTTTACTACATCCCAACATCTGATTTGCTTTACTGATGGCCACTGAGCAGTGTTGCAATAGCTTCAATTTATTGCCATCACAACGAGACATAATAACACAAATCCGCCCCTTACTCAGCCAAGTACAGATATCACACAGTCTCTATGTGCATCACGTCCTCCATAACCTTGAATAGCTTGAGACAATAATTGTGAAACACTCAAGTAAAGGGCAATTTTATGCTTTAATGCTTCTTGGTGCTGTCATAACAGCTCAGGGTTTTAGAGATAGGAGAAACCACAGTACAGTGCAGTCCATGAACTAAAGGAATAGGGTAGCGAGACAGACATCCATTGGTCTCCATTTTCTAGCAACTTTGTAAATATCGAGGGACAGTTGCCCATGTTCATTGTTCCTGGTGAAATTGTAAAAGCATTCCAAGAGTAAGGTTAAGATGTCATTATTAGTAGCAATCAGAAAAAATCTTCCTTCTATATCTCGAAGGGCAGCAGATGCTTGGGTACACCACCACCTGCAAGTTCCCCTCCAAGCCATACACCATCCTGATTTGGAACTATATCGCCGTTTCTTCACTGTCGCTGGGTCCAAATCCTGGAACTCCCTGCCTAACAGCACTGTGGGTGTAACTACACCACATGGACTGCAGCGGTTCAAGAAGGCAGCTCACCATCACCTTCTCAAGGGCAGTTGGGGATGGGAAATAAATGCTGGCCTAGCCAGCGACACTCACATCCCATGAAAGAATATAAAAAGGTGGCCTGAAATCGAAGGCTTCGCTCGGGCGAGTTACCTGTGGAGGTGTGGCAGCTGAACATGCTGATGATGTCTGAGCATCAGACATATATCATTTCCATCTATGATTGGGCCTCTTGGTTTAGTCATGCAATGGTAACAGTGCAGAGTCTGAGCCTGAAAACTGGTCCCAACAATAAGAAGAACAACTTGCCTTATACAGCACCTTTAATGTAGTAAAACATCCCAAGGTGCTTCACAGGATCATTATCAAACAGACCATAATGAACCCCTAGATGTGAACATAAAGTGGTGAAATAGCCTTTTTTATGCATGTCCACTTTCTTAAAAGGAGCAATGGTGGGAATTTCATCTCCCTCCAATTATTTAACATTTCTGCACTTTTTATTTGTATCTTCTTAATTTTCTAACATTCTTCCCTTCTTTACTGAAGGTGCTGATCCCTGCTGGGGCATTGTTTTATGGGGACTAGAAGGCCTCTAGTACCTTATCCAAGGTCCTATTCTTCATGTGTAAACCAGCAGCCTATTCAACCATGAAGATTTTTGCATCTGAGTCCAATCCTGTCCTCATCTGACATCCACATACAAGCACTTTTTGGTCTCCTTACCTATGGCAGGACATATTTACCTTAGAGGGAGTGCAGTGAAGGTTCACTGGATTCCTGGGTTGAGGGGATAGTCTTGTCAGGAGAGATTGAGTAGACTAGGCTGATATTCCCTAGATTTCCCTTTCACAAATCCATGTTTATTCTGCTTAATCATATTCTGATTTTCTAAATGCCCTATTACCACATCTCTAATGATAGATTCTAGCATTTTGCCAACTGCTGATGCTTTGTTAACTGGCCTCTAGTTCCCTGTTTTCTCTCTCCCTCCTTTCTTGAATAGCAGGGTTACATTTGCTACCTTCCAATGCATGGGCAGTGTTCTAGGATGTAGGGAATTTTGGAAGATCAAAACCAATGCGTCCACTATCTCTGAAGACACCTCTTTTAAAATTTTAACATGTAGTCATTAGGCCCAGGTGATTTGATGGTGTTTAGTCCTATTTATTTCTCCAGTGTTATTTCTTTACTAATACTAATTTCCTTACATTCGTCATTTTCACTAGACCCTTGGTTCCCCATTAACTTTGGAATTTTTTTGTGTCTTCTACTGTGAAGCCAGATACAAAGTATTCATTTAATATCTCTGCCATTTCCTTATTCCTCATTATAATTCCTCCTGTCTTTGCCTCTAAGGGACCCACATTCACTTCTGCTAATCTCTTTTTCTACATGCCTATGGAATCTTTTGGAATCCATTTTTATGACTCTAGCTCGTTTATATCCTATCATATCCTATTCTGTCCTATCTCTTATGCTGTTTCTTCTCATCAATTTCTTGGCCATTCTTTGCTGAATTTTAATATCCTTCCAATCTTTTTGGAAACATTATAAACTTTTTCCTTTAATCTAATACTATCACTAACTTCTTTTGTCAGCTACAGTTGAACCACTGTTCCCCATGGATTTTTACTCCTTTATGGATGTATATTCATTGCAAATTATGAAGTCTTTAAATATTTGCCACTGCTTATCTACCATCATATCTTTTAATCTACTTTCCCACTCTACCTTAGCCAACTTATCCCTTGTACCTATAAAGTTTACTTTGTTCCGATTTAAGACCCTAATTTCAGACTTAACTAAATCACTCTCAAACTCGAAATAAAATTCTATCATATTATGTTCATTCTTCCACAGAGGTTTCTTTAGTACAGGATTTTTAATTAACCCTATCTCATTGCACAATACAAGATCTAAAATAGCCTGTTCCCAAGTTGGTTCCTTGACATACTGATCTGGAAAACCACCTTGTACGCATTCTAATGAGCTATGAGCTCATCCTCCATGCTATTACTGCAAATTTGGTTTGTCTGGTCTATATGAAGATCAAATTCCCCCATGGTCACTGTATTACCCTTATATGCATCTCTAATTTCCTGATTTACACTCTGCCCTACACTACAACTACTGTAAGGGGGCCTATAAACTATTTCCACCAGTGTTTTCTGCCGCTTGTTATTTCTTAGCTCCACCCAAACTAATTCTGCATCTGATTTTCTAAGCTAAGATCCTTTCTCTGTACTGTCTTTATCACAACCTTTATTATCAGGGTTACCCCCTCCTTTTCCATTTTGCCTATCTCTTTTAAAAGTCAAGTATCCTGGAATATTTAATTCCCAACCTTGGTCACTCGGCAATGATATCTCCATACTAGCTATTAGATCAAACTGATTCATTTCTATTTGTGTTATTAATTCATCTCTTTTGTTGCCAATGCTTCGTGCATTCAAATATAGAGCCTTTGGCCTTAATTTCTTCCTATTTTTCCTTGTTGCCCCCCCAGGCCACTAATGCTCATTACCTTTGTTAAGCTCTTCCTGATCCACTCTGCTTATTTTTACTCAAATTGCTACTCTTCTCTACAGCCTTGACATTTCTTTTATTGCTTTGAATTTTCTCTTTCTTGAATCCTCCTCCCCCCCACCCCTTATTAGTTTAAAGCCTGATCTACTGCCCTAGTTACTTGACTCACCAAGACACTGGTCCCAGCCTGGTTTAAGTGGAGCCCGTCCCAACAGAGCAGCTTCCTCTTTCCTCAGTACTGGTGCCAGTGCTCCATGAATCAAAATTCCTGCCTCCCACCTGATTCTTTCAGCCACTCACTTAACCTTCTAATTTGTTGTCCCTATGCCAATTTACACATAGCTCAGTCAGCAGTCCAGAAATTATTACCTGTGATGCATGAATTTAGATCCTAGCCCCTCAAATGCTCTCAGTAGAACCTAAGGTATCCCGTCTGTGTTTTTCTTCTCCATCCCTGGCCAAGGGATACTGAGGTCATTTTAAAATCCTGGACGTCCCAACCTAACAGCATTGTGGAAGCAGCTTCAGCGCATGGACTGCAATGGTACAAGAAGAATACCCGCCACCACTTTCTCAAGAGCAACTAGAGATGGGCAGTAAGTGGTGCCTTACTGGTGATACCCACTTCCCAGGAATGAATAATAAGCACTTTAAAACTCTGGCTGAGATCATTGGACTTATCATTGGCGGTAAAGTGCTTTGGGATGCCCCATGGCTGTGAAAGGTGTGATATAAATATTAGTCTTTCTTTTATGTTTCTGATAACTTACTAAATATCAATTAGTTGGGTGGAAATGTAACCTTGCAATTTGCTCATTCTGATTTCAGAATGTGTTTCAGAATAAACCTATAGGTTTTCTTTGTCCTTAGTCATTGATAATTACAAACCCAATAACTAATTGCTCAACTATGTCGTCTGATTGCCGGGGCAATGCATTCATTCCACACAGTACAAGAGGGCAGAAGCATGTAAATTTTTTAAGGGGACACAGGCTTATACATGTACATGGAGGACAGCGAATGCAGTACCATTATTTAAGAAGGGTAGCAGGGATAAACCAGGTAATTACAGGCCGGTGAGTCTAACATCAGTGGTTGGGAAACTATTGGAAAAAATTCTGAGGGACAGGATTAATCTCCACTTGGAGAGGCAGGGATTAATCAGGGATAGACAGCATGGCTTTGTCAGGGGGAGATCGTGTCTAACTAACTTGATTGAATTTTTTGAGGTGGTGACGAGATGTGTAGATGAGGGTAAAACAGTTGATATAGTCTACATGGACTTCAGTAAGGCTTTTGATAAGGTCCCGCATGGGAGATTGGTTAAGAAGGGAACAGCCCATGGGATCCAGGTCAATTTGGCAGTTTGGATCCAAAATTGGCTTAGTGGCAGGAGGCAGAGGGTAATGGTCGAGGGTTGTTTTTGCGAGCGGCAGCCTGTGACCAGTGGTGTCGCACAGGGATCCGTGCTGGGACCCTTGCTGTTTGTAGTGCACATTAATGATTTAGACGTGAATATAGGAGGTATAATCAGTAAGTTCGCAGATGACACGAAAATTGGTGGTGTCGTAAATAGTGAGGAGGAAAACCTTAGATTTCAGGACGATATAGATGGGCTGGTAAGATGGGCAGAGCAGTGGCAAATGGAATTTAATCCTGAGAAGAGTGAGGTGATGCATTTTGGGAGGACTAGCAAGGCAAGGGAATATACAATGGATGGTAGGACCCTAGGAAGTACAGAGGGTCAGAGGGACCTTGGTGTACTTGTCCATAGATCACTGAAGGCAGCAGCATAGGTAGATAAGGTGGTTAGGAAGGCATATGGGATACTTGCCTTTATTAGCTGAGGCATAGAATATAAGAGCAGGGAGGTTATGATGGAGCTGTATAAAATGCTAGTTAGGCCACAGCTGGAGTACTGTGTACAGTTCTGGGCACCACACTATAGGAAGGATGTGATTGCACTGGAGAGGGTACAGAGAAGATTCACCAAGATGTTGCCTGGGCTGCAGCATTTCAGCTATGAAAAGAGACAGAAAAGGTTAGGGTTGTTTTCCTTAGAGCAGAGAAAGCTGAGGGGAGATATGATTGAGGTATACAAAATTATGAGGGGCATTGATAGGTTAGATAGGAAGAAACTTTTTCCCTTAGCGGAGGGGTCAATAACCAGGGGCATAGATTTAAGATAAGGTGCAGGGGGTTTAGAGGGGATTTGAGGAAAAAAATTTTCACTGAGAGGGTGGTTGGAAGCTGGAACACACTGCCTGAAGGGGTGGTAGAGGCAGGAACCCTCACAACATTTTAGAAGCATTTAGATGAGCACTTGAAATGCCAGTGCATACAAGGCTATGGGCCAAGTGCTGGAAAATGGGATTAGAATAGTTAGGTGCTTGATGGCCAGCACAGACACGATGGGCCGAAAGGCCTGTTTCTGTGCTGTATAACTCTATGACTCTATGTAATAGGTGCAGACCCATTGCTGGTATGTAAATGATGCAAAAGGGCCATTTTTATGGACAGATGGTAAGTGGTGGGGGTGGCTTACATTTTTCAGCTCCTAACTGACAACAATTGTTTTTTTTGTTAAAAATGGTACATTAGTCCCTGAGTGCTTTTAGGGTCAAATTACAGACAAATGACAGGTTTTCCACATAGTTTAGAAAAAAGGAAGATAAACATTTACCTTTTAAACAATTCTCGAAATGGTCACAACATTCACCAACTCACGCATTCACACATATGCATACACAAGAATAGATACATCGAGAGAAAAGGGTAGGATGCAATTAAAGTTCAAGGTGATGTAAGAGTTCGATTTATAGAATACTGTTGAGTGTTCTTGGGAGGAAAGTCTTTTTTTTAAAGGTGCAAGCCTGGATGTTTGTGGTCTTGAACTTGCTGAGGTGTTGTAGAGTTCTAATGGTTAAAACTCAGCTAAAGTTGGTGGTGTGAATTTGGTTTACAGATGGAGAGTCTCAAAGTCGCTTTGTAATTTCTCTGCTACAGTGATTGTTCAGTCCTTGTTCAGCAGGGTTCTTCTGTTTAGCTGGATCTCTTTCACAGCTGCTGGCTAGAAACTGGCTTTCTGTGGTCTTGGCTTGATCTCCCTCTCTCTCTCCAGACGGCTACCTTTTAAGGCCAAAATCCATCACATTTGAGTTTCTGTTAGGTGACACATGGTTCTCTCCCCTGGTGTGACCACACAATGGACCACAATATGGAAACCATGGCTGCCTGTTGATGTCTGAATGGGGACCAGTCTGTCATAATGGTGCTACTTCACACCTGTTCATTTTGGTTTGGGCTGTGAGTTATCCTGTCTCCAGAACCTTTTTTTAGTTCCTTCAAGTAGATAAGAGTCATCAATATTCAAAGTGAAAGGGGAAAAGTTTAGGGGGGATATGCGTGGAAAGTTCTTTACGCAGAGGTTGGTGGGTGCATGGAACGCATTGCCAGTGGAGGTGGTAGACGCGGGCACGATAGCGTCTTTTAAGATGTATCTAGACAGATACATGAATGGGCAGGAAGTAAAGAGATACAGACCCTTAGATAATAAGCGACAGGTTTAGATAGAGGATTTGGATCGGCGTAGGTTTGGAGGGCCGAAGGGCCTGTTCCTGTGCTGTAATTTTCTTTGTTCTTTGTTCTTTGTTCTAATATGCAATGGTGCTCCTTTCAATATCAATGGGTTCTCCCAGAGCTACTGCAGATGAGGTTAATTAGTTTTATCCTCAACAGACGTAGGTGTGTATTTCCAGTGCAGGAGGTGTCACGAGAACGTTACTCCATTTTGTCTGTGGTACAAATGTCCATATTCTTGTGGTTCAGTTTAACAGCTGACTTTTAATTTTCATAATTCCTCCAAATCATTGTGTATTTTATCATGGCTCCTTCCAAGCATGACACCATTTTCAGGGTCCCCCAATTGCTGGCTTTTGCCAGAACCTCCTTAAGATCAGTTGAAATCACTCCAATCACTAACTTTTTTACAGGTTATCCACCAGATCATCAGGCCTTGGGGCCTTCTGACTGCTGTCCAACAGCAGCCACAAGACCGTGAAACTGTATCTGTGCTGCGGGGTTGGAGGAGTGGGGTGGGGTTCCCAGGCTGCATTTAATGGCCTGGGTTTCAAAAATTGGCAATAGCTAGGCCTGATCTACAGAGATGAATTTAGTGGGGATGTTTAGAGCGGGAATGGTAGAGTGGTGGGGGGGCCGGAGAATTGTGTCGGATGTGTCCGCCTGGAAATCAGATGTCGTGACGTTGGTTCCGGATTTAGTCAGCGGTGGAAATCACCAAAGCGGCATTGCCGCCCTGTCACAACGGGAATGCAATTTAAATGGCTGAACACTTCATTTTAATATATTAGCATCTAATTCATCGCAATTCAAAGAAGGCTTTTAAGGTCAAAATCCATCACATTTGAGTTTCTGTTAGGTGACACATGGTTCTCTCCCCTGGTGTGACCACACAATGGACGACGGGCAGCCCTCACGTGCCTTCGGATTCGCGGCCATTGAAAGCTGGTGGCACCAAGGCGAGGCCTCAGTGCCACAGCAGGTAGGCAGCCATGACCAGCACTGCATAGGGCAAGAGGGGGGCGTGGAGGCCATTGTCGACCTGCAGTGCTGTGCGCTCTGCAAGGGGAGTCGTGGTCTTGGGTTGTTTTCTGGGAGTGGGGGAGGGGTGGGGGGGTGGTTGTGCTTGGTTTTGGGTGACTTTATCGGGTGTCCAAACTATTGGGTGAGAGGGTTGGGTACCCATACTGCTGGATGAGAGGGTTGTCCATCAGCAAGGGTGGACACTGAGGGCCACCAGGGAGTCTGTCAGGAGAAGTAGCAAAGGCACAGCTGCCAAAGCAGGGTCATCTCTGCATTGACAGCGCTCTGGAGGCCCACTGGTCACCTGGCATGGGTCTCATACACCCTGTAGTTTTGGACCCCCATGGCGTGATGCGGTGCCTGTGACAGAGGGAGGGCCAGGAGGCAACTGTGCCTGCCCATGAAGCTCCATGACGAGAGCAGCAGCCGTCGGCCAGGCCAAGAAGGGCCCACCTGAGCCAGAGTGTGTACCGGACTCGACTCAGCTACCTCCAAATGTCCGAGCAACATTGTCAGCAAAGACTACAGCTCTCCAGGGAGGCTGTCACCGATTGATGTGCCATGCTGCAGGACGAGTTGCAACCTATGGGATTTGGTGGTCACCCTATTCCAGTGGCCCTGAAGATGACAGTGGCACTAAATTTTTACACGTCTGGATCATTCCAAGGATCCTCTGGGGACATGTGTGGGGTCTCCCAGGCAGCAATCCACTGCTGCATCAAGGAGGTGACCAATGCCCTGTTCAATACGGCTGGCAACTATGTGACAGTCAGGCCGAGAGGGCTATCGGATTCGGGGCCATCGCTGGATTCCCCCAGGTGCAAGGTGTGATAGACTGCACGTATGTGGCCATCAAGGCTCCAACAGATCAGACAGCTGCCTTCATCAACAGGAAGTGCTTCCATTCCATCAACGTTCAGCTCATCTGCGACCACCGAAAGTGTTTCCTGTGGGTGTGTGCCCACTTCCCGGGAAGCAGCCACGACACCTAGATACTTCAATAGTCCCAGGTGCCACAGCTTTTCTGGCTCCCTGCTTGCCTTCAGGGATGGATTCTCGGGGGAAAAAGGCTACCCATTGAAGACGTGACTACTGACATGTGTGAGGAATCCTCGCACAGCAGCAGAGGAGAGATGCTACACTTGCCACAGCTCCAACCGAATGAGCATCAAGCAGGCCATTGGGTTGCTGAAAATGAGATTCCGTTGCCTAGATGGATCTGGTGGAGTCCTGCAGTATGGGCCAGAGAGGGTCTTGTGAATCGTGGTGTTCTGCTCTGCTCTGCACAATCTAGCACTGCAAAGGAAAGGATCTTACATGACAAGGACATGATTGAACGACACTCCTCCATCAATGAGGAGGAGGATGGAGGATGATGAGCAGGCAGCACTGGATGTTGAAGTCCTTGCATTGGAGGCCAGGCAGATTGAATAATGGGCCAAGGAGGCAAGAGACTTCTCATACATACTTGCTTCCAGCCACCATGATGGTCAATCAGTAAAAACACAATAAAGACTCTTCTCAATGCATGCAGTATGTCACCTCCTTTCTATGATTCTATGACTGGATTCAAGGCCAAAGCCCAGCTAAGGCCACATAGACTTACACAATTGTCTGGAAATTCCTTGGCGCTAATATCTGCTCCACCGACATTACTTTACCAGACATGCAGCAGAAACCCTTATTACCTGCGTAAACGGGGTTTCTGGCACATTTCCAGCAAATATGTTTCTAGACTGGTAGCTTTCGGAATAAAGAACATAAGCTAGCTGTCTACGAGGTTAATGCTTTACAACTGGTTATAACATAGGCCTGGGCCTTATCGGGGCTTCCCCTTCAGCAGTGGCTATTGACAGACTTACTGCTCTATGTATCCCTGGGCTTCCATTCATGACCTGCCCAGCTGTGGAAAGGCTTGAATGGTGCAGTTGCTTCTTTTCTTGCTCCTAGTAAGAAAATCCATTTTAGGAGGTCAGATCATCCAATATTAAAATAAATTAATCTATAACAGTTTTACTTTTGCTTTCATGTCAGCCTTGGCTCAATGGAGGTGCGGCCTTGGCTCAATAGCAGCCCTTGTGCCTCTACGTCAGACAGCAGTGGTTTCAAGCCTCACCCCAGAGACCTGAGCACATAATCTAGGTTGACACTCCCAGCGCAGTAGTGAGAAAGTGCTGCACTGGCAGACGTGCCTTCATCCAGATGAGACGTTAAGCCAAGGCTCTGTCTGCCCTGTCAAGTCGATGTAAAGATCCCATTATATCAAAGAGCAGGGGAGGCCTCTCTGGTATCTTGGCCAATATTTATCCCTCAATCAACATCACTTCAAAAAAAAATCAGATTATCTGTCAGGAGCACATTGCTATTTGTGGGACTGTGTGTGGACTGGTTGCTGTGATTCCCTCATTGCACCAGTGACTGAAATTCCAAAAGTTCTTCATTGGCTATAAAACAGTTTAGGGTGTCCTGAGGTCATGAAAGGCGCTGTATAAAAGCAAGCTCTTTCTTAATAAGGAAGCAGCTGTCTTCTCCGTAGTGACATGATTGACTCCAGAAATTACAGGCTCAGATCCACCGCCCATCAGTCCATGGCACAGCACATTGCAGCATTCTGGAAAGCAGCTCCCAATACATTGCTCAGGATTCTATCCTTAGTGAGTGATACTGTATAACATAGAAGCCTTTAAAAGAGTAGCAAAATAGTAAAACCTTTCAATAGTGACATTTTTATTTGTCAACATTAGAATTCTTCAGAGAACTGTGAATTCCATTCATTGGGCCCACATCTTCCTGAATCTGGCATAGCTGCATTTAACCATCTGCATGAAAACCTGTCCAATTGACAAGATTATCTGTTCAGGCAGTTTTGCTCAATAGTTTTAACGAGGTTGCATTGTGAAGTGGAAACATTGCCATCTTGTGTTCATGTGAAGTGGCTGCCATCTGATCGTGGCAGGAAACTCCACAATTATCATGTCCAGTCATTGCAGAGCAATAATTAACAAAGCCAACAAGATGGGGAACTATGCTGTCCAATCAGTTGAGTATAAATCAGAGGCTGTCACGCAGGATTGGATAATGCTTAGGTCAGCCTGCACTTTATATTCAGTTTTGGTCACCGTGGCAATGGGAAAGCATCTGAGTGCTGATGGGACTGATCCGCTCGTGTCAGGGATAAGGTTAGAAAAACACTGACCTCTCAGTCTTGAAAGGAGATAAATAAAAGGGGTCGTTATAGAAATGTATAAGATACAAAGTGGAATCGAAAAGGTTAATCCAGGGCAGAATTTAAATTAAATCATATTCTCAGGATAAGTGGACAGAGGTACAATTTATTAAAAGGCAAATTCAGACCTGTGGGCAGTGTAGCAAAAACAAAATTCTGGACAATTTGAAGATACAGTTGGATACTGCGATGGTGGGATCACAGATAATGGGAAGCCATTAGGGGTCATTTTAACCTAACGCACCAGTCTGGAAACCGACAGGATCTGACTAGCTGATATGAAAACAAGAAATGCTGGAAATACTCAGCAGGTCTGGCAGCATCTGTGGAGAGTGAAGCAGAGTTAACGTGTCAGGTCAGTGACCTGAAAGTTAACGCAACTTCTCTCCTCACAGATGCTGCCTGACCTGCTGAGTATTTCCAGCATTTCTTGTTTTTATTTCAGATTTCCAGCATCTGCAGTATTTTGCTTTTATTTTAACATAGTAACATAGGAAATAGGAGCAGGAGTAGGCCATTCGGCCCTTCGAGCCTGCTCCGCCATTCATTTTGATCATGGCTGATCATCCAACTCAGTAAACTGTTCCCGCTTTCGCTCCGTACCCTTTGATCCCTTTCGCCCCAAGAGCTATATCTAACTCCTTCTTGAAAACATACAACGTTTTGGCCTCAATTGCTTTCTGTGGTAGCGAATTCCATAGGTTCGCCACTCTCTGGTTGAAGAAACTTCTCTCCCTCTCAGTCCTGAATGGTTTACCCCATATCCTTAGACTATGACCCCTGGTTCTGGACTCCCCCACCATCGGGAACATCCTTCCTGTATCTACCCTGTCAAGTCTTGTTAGAATTTTATAGGTTTCTATGAGATCCCCCCTCACTCTTCTGAACTCCAGCGAATATAATCCTAACCGACTCAATCCCTCCTCATACGTCAGTCCCACCATCCCAGGAATCAGTCTGGTAAACCTTTGCTGCACTCCCTCTATAGCAAAAACATCCTTCCTCAGATAAGGAAACCAAAACTGCACACAATATTCCAGGTGTGGCCTCACCAGGGCCCTGTATAATTGCAGCAAGACATCCCTGCTCCTGTACTCAAATCCTCTCGCTATGAAGGCCAACATACCATTTGCCTTTTTTACCGCCTGTTGCACCTGCATGCTTACCTTCAGCGACTGGTGTACGAGAACACCCAGGTCTCGTTGCATATTCCTCTCTCTCAGTTTATAGCCATTCAGATAATAATCTGCCTTCCTGTTTTTGCTACCAAAGTGGATAACCTCACATTTATCCACATTATACTGCATCTGCCATGCATTTGCCCACTCACTCAACTTGTCCAAATCACCCTGAAGCCTCTCTGCATCCTCCTCGCAACTCACCCTCCCACCCAGTTTTGTGTCATCTGCAAATTTGGAGATATTACATTTAGTTCCCTCATCTAAATCATTAATATATATTGTGAATAGCTGGGGTCCTAGCACCGATCCCTGTGGTACCCCACTACTCACTGCCTGCCATTCGGAAAAAGACCCATTTATCCCTCCTCTTTGTTTCCTGTCTGCCAACCAATTTTCTATCCATCGCAATACACTACCCCCAATCCCATGCGCTTTAATTTTGCACGCTAATCTCTTATGTGGGACTCTGTTGAAAGCCTTCTGAAAGTCCAAATAAACCACATCCACTGGCTCCCCCTCATCAACTCTACTAGTTACATCCTCGAAGAATTCTAGTAAATTTATCAAGCATGTTTTCCCTTTTGTAAATCCATGCTGACTCTGTCCGATTCTACCACTGTTCTCGAAGTGCTCTGCTATAAAATCTTTGATAATGGACTCTAGAATTTTCCCCACTACTGACGTCAGGCTGACTGGTCTATAATTTTCGGATCTGACTAGCTGTCAGTTTTACGCCCTGCCTGCTTTTACGTTCTTTTGAAATCAATACAAAGTAAAATTGTGCAGGATATAAAAGGGACAGCCAATACAATCCTGTCAGATTCCCTAGTGGGTGTGGTTTGGGTAACATTAGCTCCATTTGTGATGAAAACCCTGCTTGGCTTTTCTGGAACTGTGTAATTGGTTTTCGCTCCCAATGTATCATTGCTTCTTATTTTGGACAATATGATGCCTTTCTTATTCTACAATGTTCTGCGGAATTCATGCAGCCAATTTTTATCATCAGGAGTGGGGTGGTAGCACAATGAAAGTCGCAGCACAAGCCTTTTCATCAGCCACTCTCCACCACTGCCATTTTGCGAGGGGCATTGAAATGGGCAGCCCAGGTGCCTGCTGCAAATAGGCGTCCACTACATTAGCCCAGGTAAATAAAGGTCCCATAATGTTAATAGGACCTGATGCAATTTTGAAGTACCAGTGGGCAGAGCATGCACTGTACATGCTCCACCAATTGATACTAGCCACTGAGTGTCCTATGGTGCTTAAAGGGCTGCTTCAAAAACCTCATGGATAAATTATAAAATGATCTTTATGGGTTGAGGATTGCCTTTACTTACAGCAACTGACTTGGCTCCAGGGAAGAGCTACTGGATTTACCATCCCCCTCTGATCAACGAACTATCATTAACACCGGCAGCTCACCAATTATAAGAACCAGGAAA
Organism: Heterodontus francisci; assembly: GCF_036365525.1. Lineage (NCBI taxonomy): Eukaryota > Metazoa > Chordata > Chondrichthyes > Heterodontiformes > Heterodontidae > Heterodontus > Heterodontus francisci. The sequence goes on along the minus strand of NC_090376.1, from coordinate 29,829,520 downwards.
ATGGTTAAGACTCCACCCGATTGCAACAGGCGAGTGACAGGCTTACTCCGCATGATGGAATTGGTCACACAAAAGTCTACCTCCACGTCTGTAGCAGGGTACATCAGCACAAACATCTTACTGTAGTTTCAGATGAAGCCAAAACACTGAGCGTGTTAGGCTAATGCCAACAAAACAGCATTACATACTGCGACTAATTCACTCTAACCATTTAAGTATAACAGCAGCATAGGTAAAATAAACATCTGTAGCTTATTATTAATGCCAGCAGGGGGCAGAATTCAGCAGTGTAATCAGGCAGCTTAAGATACTTTCCTGCCAGCAGTAATGCAGCTGAATTCTGATGGAATCTTATTTATGAACTAGTCTCTGTGTGACTTAATAATGCACAGGGAATATTCTAATCTTTCCTCAAGGTTACTTGAGGATGAATAGGTCCACTGAAAGCTAAAAATATTCTTTGAGTATTTTATTACAGAAAATGAGCGTGTCCTTGTCATTGTTCTTTTTCTAGCCTATTGATGAATTTTGGAAGAAAATTATTAAATCTCTTGGTTCGGAACTTAATATTTTTTAAAACAAATGGTAAATGAAGTATAAAAATATTTAAATGTGTCCCTTATCTGGTGCAGCTAGATAATTAAACAAACACATCTGTAGAATTACAAAAATTAGCAAGTGCACGTCTTCCAGCCATCTCTGCATTTCATTGTATAACAATTAGAATCACAGAACTGGATAGCACAGAAGGAGGTTCATTTGGTCCATAAAGTCTGCCTTAGCCCCGAAGAGGCATGAGTCCCACTCCCTGGCTCTTTCCCATAGCCTCGTAAATAGTTTCTCCTTCAAGTATTTATCCAATTCCCTTTTGGAAAAAAAGGGTTGCATTTATATAGCGCCTTTCATGATCGCAGGGCATTCCAAGATGCTTAACAGCCAATGAAGTACTTTTGAAGTGTAGTCACGATTGCACTGCAGGAAATGAATGTGATAATGACATAAAATCTATTTTCTTGGTATTGATTGAATGATAAATGTTAGTCAGGACAGCAGGAATAACTCCCCTGCTCTTTTACAAAATAGTGCCATAGGGATCTTTTATGTCCACCTGAGAGGATCGACAGGGCCTTGGTTTAATGTCTTATCCAAAAGTCAGCACCTCCAACTGTGCTGCACTCCCTCAGTACTGCACTGGAGTGTCAGTCTGGATTTTTATGCTCACATCTCTGGAGTGGGATTTTGAACACGCAGATTTATGGCCTCAGGGACAAGGGTGCTACCAGCTGAGCCACAGCTGACACAAAGACACGCCACTAAATATTCTTAATTCCAATTCCTAAACACTCGTTGTGTAAAAAAAAGTCCCCCTCTTGTTGCCTGTGGTTCTTTTACCAATCACCTTAAATCTGTGCCGTCTGGCTATTGAACCTTCAGTCATTTAGAAATAGAATAGATGAGCGCAGAAGCGTACAAGATATGTAATGTAAAAAAAAATACAACCATGCAATCACCAGCATAGAATCCTGTAGGACAATGCTTCCCAGGGAATTCACAGTGCCACCATTACCTGAGGGGGGAGAAAAAAATGAAATGTCGGCTGCTATGACAATTCAGGTACTTGCTATGGCTGGTGATACCTTCTCATCACTCACAGGCAACAGCAAAGCTGCATGATAATGAAACTCATGCGAGGACAAGTATTATCATCAAACATACAATTGCAATCCTTATACAGTATTTTAGATGTTAGGATCAATCTGGGTGAGAGGGGTTTCAAGCCCCCACAGGATGATCATTGTTTTTGTGCATGCTGGACAGATTCACTTTTTAAACAGCATTTACCACAAAGAGAAATGGCTGCGTTTGCTGACAATGCAACCACTAGGTGGCGCAGTACTAGCACATGCGCAAATGCAGCCTCACCTACTGAAACGTTACTGTCTGCGACGTTTCAGACAGCTGCCAGTAATAAAGATGGCACTGCTCAATTAATCACAAAAAAACAAATTAAACCCAAGCCCCCTCAATGGTTGCAATCACTGCCTCCTCTTCACGACACCCACCTGCGCCCGTTTTCTTGCTGCTTCCCCCTTAGCTGCTCGCACTGCGCTTTGTGCTCCCTCCCTCCACTCCAGCTGCTTGCTGCCCACTTTCCCCCATCAGCCACTTGCTCTAGGCTGCGCCGCTTCCCTCCTCCAGCCACTCACTCCTGTGTTGCATCGTCACCCCTCGTTCCCCACCCTGTGCTTCAGTGACTTGGCTGGGAGTGAGCAGCCTATATGGGAGGAGGGGGAAAATGGCCAGGCCTTGAGTGAGTAGCTGAGTGGGGGAAGCAACAGCTGAAGGGGTAAGCGGCCGGGGGTGGGGGGGAGGTGGGGAGCAAGAGGCTGAAGGATGGAAGCGGCGAGGCAGGAAGCTAGCGGCCAAGGCGGGTAAGCAGCAATTGAAGCAGGGATGGTGGGAGGGAGTGGGATACTGTTCGGGGAAATGGAGGCGGCTATTGAGAGGTTACATGGTAACGTCATGCACGCATTCATACAGGCAAGCTGGCAAATGTTCAGGAGAGCCGGGACTGAGTTCCTTGCGGGACATTTTGCTAGTGCCATTGGGGAGAGTTGGCAAGGGGATGGGGACCTGAGGGTAGACTCAGTTGAGACAAAATCAGAAATGAAAATGGAAAGCGGAAAATTAATGGATGAGTCTGGAAGACAGAGGAAACAAAAGTTAGAAAATTTTTTTAAAAGAGTTTGGCAGTGCTCAAGGGTATCTATTTCAATGAAAGGAGTATAACAAATAAAGTGGATGAGCTGAGGGCACAGATAGACGTGTGGCAGTATGATATCATAGCTATTGTAGAAACATGGTTTAAGGAGGGACAGGAATGGCAGCTCAACATTCCTGGTTACAGGGTTTTCAGATGCGATAGGGAGGGGGATAAGAAAGGAGGGGGAATGACAATTTTGGTCAAAGAAACTATTACAGCTGTGAGAAGGGATGATATGTTGGAAGGTTCATCAAATGAGGCCATATGGATTGAGCTAAGGAACAAAAAAGGGGCAATCACACTGCTGGGAGTGTACTAGAGACCCCCCAAACTGTCAGAGGGAGATAGAAGATCTGATATCAGGCAAATCTCTGAGAAGTTCAAGAACAATAGGGCAGTAATAGTTGGGGGATTTTAACTACTCCAAGATTAACTGGGATAGTTTTAGTGTGAAAGAAATTGAGGGAGCAGAATTCTTGAGGTGCATTCAGGAGAACATTTTTTGCCCAGTATTTAGCAAGTTCAAAAAGAGAGGGCAGAGTTTTAGACTTAGTTTTAGGAAATTAAACTGGGCAGGTGGAAGGAGTGGCAGTGGGAGAGCATTTTGGTGGTATTGATCATAATTCAGTCAGTGTTAATAGAATTATGGAAAAGGACAGAGATAGAACAGAGTTAGAGTTCTCATTTGGGGCAAAGCCAATTTTACTAAACTGAGGAGTGATTTAGCGAAAGTGGACTGGAAACAGCTACTTGAAGGTAAATCAGTGTCAGAACAGTGGGAGGCATTCAAAGGGGAGCTTCAAGGGGTTCAGAGTAAACATGTTCCCACAAAGAAAAAGGGTGAGACGGCCAAATCTTGAACCCCATGGATGTCAAGGAGCCTACAGGTAAGATAAGGCAGAAAAGGAAAACTTATGTCCAACACCGAGAACTCAATACTACAGAGAGCCGAGAGGAGTATAGAAAATGGAGGGGTGAAATCAAAAAGGAAATTAGGAAAGCAAAGAGAGGGCATGAAGGAATATTGGCAAGCAAAAGATGTTTTATCAATACATTAAGAGTAAGAGGATAACTAAGGAGAGAGTAAGGCCCCGAAAAGACCAAAAAGATAACCTATGTGTAGGGGTGGAAGATGTTGGTATTGTTCTTAATGAATACTTTGCGTCTGTCTTCACAGAAGAGGGGGACGATGCAGATATTGTAGTTAAGGAAGAGGGGTGTGAAGTATTGGATGTGATAAACATATGGTGAGAGGAAGTATTAATGGGATTAGCATCTTGAAAGTTGATAAATCACCAGGGCTGGATGAAATGTACCCTAGTCTGTTAAAAGAAGCAAGAGAGGAAATAGCAGAAGGTCTGACCATCATTTTCCAATCCTCACTGGATATAGGTGTGATGCCAGAAGATTGGAGAACTGGTAACATTGTACCTCTGTTCAAAAAGGGAGTGAGGGATAGACTGAATAATTATAGGCCAGTCAGTCTAACCTCAGTAGAGGGCAAATTATTGGAATCTATTCTAAGAGACAGGATAAACTGTCACTTAGAAAGGCACAGCTTAATCAAGGATAGTCAGCATGGATTTGTTAAGGCAAGATCTTGTCTGACCAACTTGATTGAATTTTGTGAAGAAATAACAAGGAAGATAGATGAGGGTAGTGCAGTTGATGGGGTCTACATGGATTTTAGGAAGGCTTTTGACAAGGTCCCACATGGCAAACTGATTAAAAAAATAAAATCCCACGGGGCCCAGGGAAATGCAGCAAGGTGGATACAAAAGTGGCTCAGTGGCAGGAAGCAAAGGGTAATTTTTGACGGCTGTTTTAGCGACTGGAGGGCCATTTCCAATGGCACTCCACAGGGCTCACTCAGTACTGGGACCCCTGCTTTTTGTGGTGTATATTAACGATTTGGATGTAAATGTAGGGGGCATGATCAAGAAGTTTGCGGATGACACAAAGATTGGCCATGTGGTAGATAGCGAGGAGGATTAGCTGTAGGCTGCAGGAAGATATTGATGGCCTGGTCAGATGGGCAGAAAAGTGGCAAATGGAATTCAACCCAGAGAAGTGTGAGGTGATGCATTTGGGGAGGTCAAACAAGATAAAGGAATGTACGAATAATGGGAAAATACTGAGAAGTGTAGAGGAAGTGAGGGACCTTGGAGTGAATGTCCACAGATTCCTGAAGGTAGCAGGACAGGTCGATAAGGTGGTTAAGAAGGCATATGGAATCCTTTCCTTTATTAGCCGAGGTATAGAATATAAGAGCAGGGAGGTTATGCTGGAACTGTATAACTCATTGGTTAGTCCACAACTTGAGTACTGTGTGCAGTTCTGGTCACCTCATTACAGAAAGGATGTAATTGCGCTAGAGAGGGTACAGAGGGGATTTACAAGGATGTTGCCAGGACTGGAAAAATGCAGCTTTGAGGAAAGATTGGATAGGCTGGGGTTGTTCTCCTTGGAACAGGGAAGGCTGAGGGGAGATCTGATTGAAATGTACAGAATTTTGAGGGGCCTAGATAGAGTGGAGGTGAAGGGTCTATTTACCTTAGCAGAGAGGTCAGTGACTAGGGGGCATAGATTTAAAGTGATTGGTAGAAAAATTAGAGGGGGTTGAGGAAAAATGTTTTCACCCAGAGGGTGATGAGGGTCTGGAACTCACTGCCTGAAAGGGTAGTTGAGGCAGTTACCCTCAACTCATTCAAAAGGAGTCTGGATATGCACCTCAAGTGCTGTAATCTGCAGGGCTACGGACCAAATGTTGGAAAGTGGGATTAGAATGGGTGGATCGTTTCTTGGCCAGCACAGACACAATGGGCCAAGTGGCCTCTTTCTGTGCCTTAAACTTTCTATGATTCTATGTTTGCACGCACTGATGACATCTGCAATCGCTCTGCGTTGCCAGGAGTCACTTTGAAAGAGCAAAGTGCTGAATCCAGGAATCATGGTCAGAGCAGAAAACTGCATGTGAGGACAGCAAACGAGATACAGAACTACCAGTGAAAGAAAAAGACTGCTCTGAAGTTATTACAACTGCCTTCTAATAATTCCAGCAGATGGTCCGTTTTTGCCTTTTCCTTCCTGTCATGGTCTGCCTATATCACCCATCGTAACTACTCTTGGTGTGGTCCTACTTTCTCCTGAGCACTCTAACATCAAAACACAAAGTTCAATTCAAGTCTAGTGTTTTTACTTCTATAATTTTTTGTGTGATGAACATTGTCAGAATAATTTCAAAACCCTACCTCTGCCAGCTAGAAGGACAAGGGCAGTAGACATATGGGAACACCACCACCTGCAAGTTTCCCTCCAAGTCACACGCAATCTTGATTTGGAAATATATTGCTGTTCCTGTATTGTTGCTGGGTAAAATCCTGGAACTCCTTGCTTAACCGCACTGTGGTTGTACCTATACCACATGGATTGCAACGGTTCAAGAAGGCAGCTCACCACCACCTTCTCAAGGGCAGTTAGGGATGGGCAATAAATGCTGGCCTAACCAGTGACGCCGACATCCCATGGACAAATAAAAAAAAAATTCTTTGGTACTTTGTTACTGTGTTTTTTGTATGAATATGGTGGATAACACCTGGGACTTATAATATGATGGTAGACACCTGATATGCCAGAATGGGTGCTAAAGAGGTCACAATGTTGAAGAACAAATTCTTGGCCACAGCTACCTGATACCTCTGGCCCAGTGGTTCCCTTACTTGGCGACTCCCATGACTCCTCTGCCTTGACCGTTCCCTCCACAATAGACAATTATCTAGTGCACAATGAGCAGCCATCAACCCGAAACAGTACTCCTGTTTTACTGGTGCGTCATTTATGATGCACTGGAAATGCCAGAATGTTATGCAAATGAGCTGAACATGTGTTCTTGGGTGAGATCAGCCCATTTGTGTCCACACCCTGAGTGCAGGGTGCATAATTACCCACCCCCACTGTATTACACCAGTAATTCATGGAATTGCAGCACTGAAAGAAGCCATTCAACCCATTGTGCGTCTGCTGGCTCTTTGAGAGAGAGGTTGGCTTAGCCCTGTATCCCTTCCTTTTGTCTGTAACCCTGTAAGTTCCTCATCCTCAAACAGCTGCCCAATTCCCTTTTAAAATTATTTATGGAACCAGCTTCCACCAGCAGCTTTTCAGGGAGAGTGTTCCAGATCCCAACAACTCTCTGAGTGAAAATATTTCTCCTCATGTCCCCTGTAGATTTTTTGCAGATTTGTAGATTTTAAATCTATGACCTTTTGTTATTGACCCAATCTCCAGAGGGAATAGTTTTTCTCTATCTACTAGCATAAATCTTGGAAAAACTCTATTAAGTCTCCTCTTCACCTTCTCTGTTCCAAAGAGAACAGTCCTAACTTTTCCAGTTTCTCCTCATAAATGAAGTCCCTCATCCCTGGTACCATCCTGTTAATCCTCCTCTGTACCCTTTCTAAGGCCTTTATCTCCTTCCTGATGTCTGGTGCCCAGTATTGTCCACAATACTCCAGCTAACCAGTGATTTATAAAGTTCGAGCATGATCTCTTTGCTTTTATATTCTATTCCTCTATTTATAAACCCGACTGACCCATATGCTTTTTTAACCACCTTACCAATTTGCCCTGCCACCTTTAAGGATTTGTGTATTTGGACACCAAGGTCCCTGTTCATCTACACTTTCCAAAATCATTCCTTAATGGAAGAAATATGCATGTTGGTTAGCTGTATGGCTTCACTGCTAGCCAGTTGGGATTGCAGAGCAACGAGACTTCGCTGTGCTCGAATACTGAAGACTCTGTATTTGAGTCAGCTACATGCTATCTGTTCTGTTTATCTAGTCCTGCATGTTTTCTGGTTCATTTACCGTCTCCTGTTTATAGTGTCCAGATGTTGTGTCATCTGAGAATCCGTTGCCTGATCCTTAACTCTTTCATGGTTGCCCCTTTTAAGGGTATTTCCTCCAACATGTTTTGTTGCAGTGGCTATCTATTAGATGTTTGAATCACTGGATTTAGGTAGTCTGTATCGGTTATGCAAGCAAGTTGAAGTTGGAAAAAAGTGCATCTTGAAGTTTGACCTAGAGAGCTCTATAGAAGCGGGTGATGAAACAATGAGAGATGCTGCCAACTTACCCATGACCTGTGTCACTGAGGTGCCACTAAAAATACCCCTTGTCTTCCATGGCTAACTGCAATGCAACCCATTCATTCTTGTCTGTGCAGATCTGGGTCCCATCACATTCATACCCAGAACTTGCAGCATATGTTTGACAGAAACAACTGACTCCAGGTAGATGATTCTACTCTGTCAGTAGATCCTGCAAGTTCTGAATCCCCAGATGCTGTAGAAGAACCAGTAACTATGCCTACTGTAATCAACACCACTTGTTGTTCCTCACCCATGCACCATGTCTTGCCCTGTGCTCTGTGTTCGAACTCACTGTCTATATTCTCCAAGATAAGTAGCTGTGTTGATTCTTGAATACATTGGTGCATTTGGCACTGGATACAGTGAGGATGAACTGGCTGGTGGATTTTCTCTGTTCCTCTGTAGGTAATTTGCAAAAGAACCAGAGGTGACATGAAGAATTAAATGTTTAAGCAGCAAGTTGTGCTGATTAAATTAATAACTTTGAAAAGGGAATGGGATAAATACTCAATGGGGAAAAAATGCAAGGCTATAGGGAAAGAGCAGGATGGTAGGACTAACTGCATAGTTCTTTCAAAGAGACGGAATAGGCACGATGGGCCAAATGCCCCCTTCTATGCTGTTCCATTCTGTGATTTTAAAGAGAATAGGTTAAAATGTCAGGGGAAAATGACTACATCAGGATCATCTTTAGTTCCTTGTGATATTGCTCAAGTTGAATGTGTGCCTGTGTGATTAATTCTACAGGATGTTGTGGCATGGCATGATCTTTATAGCACTAGCCATCAGCTCAGCAAATGTCCTCGGTTTCACTGACCCCACTCTCCCACTCTTCCTCCTGTGATTTCCAAGGTGGTTTCCTCAGTTAAACACTTCTATCAAATCTCCTCTTAAACGTCTCTGCTCTAGGGAGAATAACCCCAGCTTTACCAGTCTATCCACGTAACTGTAATCCCTGGAAACGTTCAAGTAAATGCCTTCTGTACCCGCTCCAAAGCATTCACATCATTCCTAGAGTATGGTGCCTAAAATTGGACACAATAGTCTAGCTGGGGCCAAACTCGTGTTTCATATAGGTTTAGTATAACTTCCTAGTTTTTGTCCTCCGTGCTTCTATTTATGCAGGATCTCATATGCTTTATTAAGTCCTTCGTTAACCTGTCCTGCCACCTTCAGATTTGTGTACCGACACCCCCAAGTCTTTCTCTTCTTCCACCCTCTTGCCTGTAGACCCTGTGTTGGGAGTATCACCTCCTTCCAGCTGGATCTCAATGTCCATCCCAGCTGCCCTTTGGAGAGGCATGCAGTAAGGAGAAGGCAGCTTGTGCTGGTGTTGCATCTGCTGCTGGTGCTCTTGATGTTGTTGTTGCTGCTCCTCTTTTTCCTCATCAGAGGTTCAAGGTAGAGCTGCAGAAGCTTCTCCCATGTCATGGTGAAGGCTGGCAGCAGGGAAGTGAAGGTGAGTAGAGCACAAGACAGGTGGTGACTTCCAGGATGCTGGCAATCACCTGTCAAGCACTGAACGCACACACTGAGAAGGAGTGTGGTGAACAACAGCGTTTCACCCGGCCATGACTGCAGCTCTTCATTTTCACTGATTAAAGGCTTCCCAGCTTGTCAGTTTTACGGAAGAATCACTCCCTGCTGCGCACTTGCCTCAGTGACCCTGGCGAGTTGCTGACAACTCAGGAAATAGGGACAGTTCCGAAGAAGGGTCACTGACCCGAAACGTTAACTCTGCTTCTCTTTCCACAGATGCTGCCAGACCTGCTGAGTGGTTCCAGCATTTCTTGTTTTTATTTCAGATTTCCAGCATCCACAGTATTTTGCTTTTATCCTAATATATGGTAGTTCATCAAAAACCTTTTGAAAGTTCATAAACATGAAATTGACTGTACTAACATTATACTGACTGGCCTGTAATTAGCAGGTTATCCTTTTCCCTTTTTTTGAGCAAGGGTATAACATTAACAATCCTCCAGTCCTTTAGCGCCTGTATCTAAGGATGACTGGAAGATTGTGGCCAACACCTCTACAATTTCTACCTTACTTACCTCAGCAATCTAGGATGCACCACATCTGGACAGAATGACTTTTCTACTTTAACGACTGTCAACCTTCCTCATACCTCCTTTTTTCTATTTCTATTTTATCCAGTATGCTGCCAGCCTCCTTGTTTGCCAGAGCTTTGGCAAAGTGTTCTTCCTTGGAAACATCAATGCAAAGTACTCATTTAATAGCTCACCCATGCCTTTCGCCTTTTCCAATAGATCTCCATTTTGGTCCCTAATCGGTCCCACCACTCCTCTGATAACCCTTTTATGTTAACCGTCAATCTATTCTTGCACTGTCTCTTTGCCCCACTTATTTTCTTTTTCACTTGTCCTCTATACTTTTTATATTCAATCAGATTCTCCCCTTTATTCACAAGCTGACATCTGTGATATGCCCCCTTTTCCTGCTTCAGCCAACTCTCTAACTCCGCCATTGAGGGATAGAGTCATAGAGTCATAGATAGATACAGCACCGAAACAGGCCCTTCGGCTCACCGAATCCGCGCCAACCATCAACCACCCATTTATACTAATCCCTACATTAATCCCATTTTCTCTCTCACATCCCCACCTTCCCTCAATTTTCCTACCACCTACACTACAGGCAATTTTTACAATGGCCAATTTACCTATCAACCCGCAATTTGGCTTTGTTTGCCATCTCTTTGTGAGAATGTACCATGACTGTACACCCACATTCACTTCATTAAAGGCTGCCCATTGTTCCATTACATTTCTACACACCAGTCTTTGGCCTGGATATTTATTGGGTGGGTTACACAGGCAGGATGGGAGGTGGGGGGAGCAGAGTTTCAGATGGGAAACCTGTAAGTCTGGGTTTCCCTGCATGCTGTAGAGCTTTGATCCAATATGTCTCTTTTGGCCCTGACGAGTTCTCCGCCCAGAAGTCATTCTGATTGACAGGCTTGGCTTTCCATTGGTTGGGCAGCTCTCCGGTGCAGGCTGCAGGACCAGCTAGGTCCAATCCATGATCCTGGCAAATCCAATCTCAGATCCTGGGGTTCTTTGTCTGGGAAGGGGGATGTGTCTGATGGTGGAGGAGCTTGGGGGAACCAAGGAGGAACTGTCCTTGCCTTCTTTCAGCTGCTGGGTTTCCCATGCAAGTAATTTTTTCCCCATTTAACGCCCCCCTCCCTCCACCCCATACCCAATCCCACATGCATATCCATTTTAAAATTCCCTCCAATTGACTCCAATTTACCTGGGCCAGATCCCTCCTCAATTAGCTAAAATGAACCCTCCTCCAGATAAGTACTTTTATTCTCCTTGCAGGCATCCTCCTCCATCCAGTGGGGCAGATGATTGCTTTATTAAATGATGTCTTCCCTTGCTTTCTGAACCAGTTGCTTCTGAGAGGTAAAAACAGAGAATACTGGAAATACTCAGCAGGTCAGGCAGCATCTGTGGAGAGAGAAACAGAGTTAATGTTTTAGGTTGATGATCTTTCATCAGAACTGGTTCGCATTCCCATAGATAATGTCCTCACACTCACTATTCCCTCGATCAGTCACTGTTTAACTGGCACTTCGGTTGCCTCAGGGACTAGCTGTTATCTGCACATGTACAATTTCAAAACTTTGTGACTGCTTAGCACCTTAAGTAAGTGAAGGATAGGATTATTGCAGTTATAATTTCATTCGCACCCTGCTGTGTAATAGTTATAATGCACATGGCCTCACACGAAACAGTAAAATGGTATGTCTAGGAGGGCCGGCAGCTCTTCAGTCCCAGTAGCATCACTGAAATGGTGGCCGCTGCTGGGACTGCAGCGGTCCCCAGGGCAGCAGCCAACGAGGAGGTCCAGAGTGCAGGTACGTAGGGTCAGAGATCTCTGCGGCCATCCAGATAGGCCCTGGCGAGGGGGGAGGATTAATTACAAGGGTGGCAAGTGGGGACAGCACTTGCTGCTGGGGGGGGAGGGGGCGGGGGGGTGGTGCTCCATGGGGCACTGAACCCACAGGTTGACTGCTAGCTTTTACTGGCCGGGTGGCAAAGTATAATACGAGCGGCGGTGGGAAGAGGCCCTTAAGTGGCCATTAATCTGTCACTTAATGGCCTTGATTGATCCAAAGGTTGCCCACCACCTCCCCCCTGCTGGTAAAATACCAGCAGAGGTGTGTAGGCAATGGGCAGGGCACCCTCCTCTACCATCCCACCTGATTTTACGCCCCTCCCCCAAACTGCCTCCCAGCCCGTTCCCAGGCTGGGGGAGGGGAGACGACATTTCAGCCAGAGTTCCTGGAAGGTTGTGGGGCCAGAGGAGGTTACAGAGCTAGGGAGAGATGAGGTCATGGAGGGAGTTGAATAAAAGGATGTAAATTTTAAAATCAAGGTGTTGCTGGAGCGGGAGCCAATGTATGTCAGCGAGCACAGGGGGGATGGATGAACAGGACTTGCTGTGAGTTAGGAGACATGCAGCATAATTTTAAATTGTGTACATATGGGAAGTTTTATTTGCCTGATACTAGAAAATGTATCTACTAATCTGTTTGACATAAAATACTTTGCCATCAAATCAATTTCCTTTGCATTCCACACACAAACAGTTCTTCTGGTGAGTTTTACAAGAGGGAGAGAATCCTCAATCAAAGAACTAGCTCTTTTGAAACAGGAGCTGAGGTAGCCAGATAAAGTGGTTTTGGAAGGCACATGATGAGGGCAGAGGCCAAGAGTTTGGAGGCCTAGAAACCAGAGGCAGAACAGAGGGGCTAGGCACAAACAGTAATCCAGTGTAGCAGGAACAAAGAAGCAAAAGGCAAAATCCTGCAGATGCTGAAAATGTGAAATCAAACCAGAAAATGCTGGAAACAGTCAGTCAACATCTGTGGAGAGAGAGGAGAGCAGGGTTAGCATTTCAGAGCAATGATGTTTCCTCATTACTCTGACTCCCCTCTATGGCTTTTCCTTGGTATTGCACTACAGCACCCCCATCACCCTCCCCATCTCCAACCTGCTGCAGCAACTTCCCCTTTGCACAATTAGGGCCAACTGCACGGAGGAAATGTCTGATTTCCTGCCACCTCCTCTGATCGTTGGGCTGCCTAACACTGCTCGTTTAGCACTATCAACTTGCTGATTAAATGACGCCTGACTATGAAAATTCTTTGGGCCTCTGACCACCTCCATCCACCTCCCACCAGATGGAAACAGTAACATGAAAATCTACCATCTGGTGTTTACATGTCTATGCTTCAAACAATAGTCAATGAATCGTGGTAGGAGCTGAGTTCCCTTTTCCCGTAATTAAATAACAATAGGACAAATTGTAGACTTTCCCCAGCCACCCTACTCAAGATCAACTATTAGGGCACAGATAAAGGTTTGGTGCAGTAACGCGTGGTGTATTTGTTCTTTGGAGGAATTGTAAATCAATTTTGAATCGTTTACATTTAATTTATTAACCGTTATTCTACATGTGCTTGGCGCATGTACTCAAAGACAATTTTTAAGGCTTTGTGTTTCCAAGCTAATTTGTGTTGAAACTGTGTTTATTGCTTCCAAGTGAAATGTGTATACAGTAGTGGTGCATTTTGGGGGAAACATTCATTTTGTTTCTGTTGTATGCTAAGTTGTGATATTAGTGAGTCATCTACTCAACACATATTTCCGTAGGATCAACCAGCAAATGCATCTACAACACATACCACCTATCCATATACCTGTCAACATAGCAATCTGGACAAGTTACTGTGTGTACCTTTAAGGGGTCTTAGACTTGTACATTGCTAAGATAGATTAGATTCAGGTTTCATTGCCTATGTTACGATGACTAATCATATTCTTTTACTGCTGTGACTCTACCCATTACCCTCCTTTCTCTAATCTGTCCTATTTCCTAAGGAGCGTGGGGCAATATGGGCTGTGGATTCTTCATGTTTGCAATCAGCATAACTTATATCAGTCAAAAGAAGGTGGATGTTGGACCTGAAATGTGGATGTTTGAGCTTAAAATACAGCTTCAGGCAATGGAAAGAAATAATTTGCATTTATATAGCACCTTTCACAACCTCAGGATGTCCCCAAGTGCTTCACAGTCAATGAAGTACTTTTGAGGTGTGGTGACTGTTGTAAGGTAGGGAAACATAGCAGCCAGTTTGTTCACATTGTTATGACCGAGGCAGGAGTTCACTGCTTATTCTAGTCCCACTTCTCCACAGGTCACAACAAATATTTAAATTTTCCCACTTACCGATACAGTCAATCATATTCTATTTTCACCAGAATGAAACACACCAACCAGGTTTGTTTAATAAACAACAACATTGTCAGTTTATTATAAAGCAAGTCTAACCAATAATGAGGTAAAACATACACACAAATTGAAACAAAAACAAGAAATGCTGGAATCACTCAGCAGGTCTGGCAGCATCTGTGGAAAGAGAAGCAGAGTTAACGTTTCGGGTTAGTGACCCTTCTTCGAAACTTGATTTCCAGCATCCGCAGTATTTTGCTTTTATTTTAGCACACAAATTGAAATCTTATTTATCCTAGCCCCTCACACACACACACAGATACATACAGGTTAAACAGGAAAATAAAAGGGATTTTTGTTATAGCTGTTACAAAGAAAATAGAAGGAAAAAATTAGGCTGAAAAGAAGGTATGGAAAGATGTCCTTTGTTTTGGTTTGGTGTCCCAAATGCGTATAGGTGGCTGTCACAAGGATCTTCCTAGAACAGTTCTTTCCAGATGATGTTGAAGATCAGTTTGGGTAGGCTTTCCAAGAGATGAAGCTACAGAGGTTCCAAATAGGTCTTACAGCAAGAATGCAGCAACAAGGTTTCAGTTCCCACACATTTGATATAAGATTTATTCAAACATGCAAGGTTTCTTCAAATACAAGAGGAAATAGGAATCTTACACACTGCATACAGGATTTTTTTCCAAGAGAGATAGCTGAATTGTTCTTCTGGCAGGCAAAAACCAACTGTCTGTTGTAACAGTTCAAACTGAAACTAAAACCTTCCAGAAGTCAAGCCTCCTGACATCTATAAATCTTGGCCTGTCACTTCTTTGTAAACATCCAAGTCAAAAACAAACCCTGCTGGGTGATTATCCACAGACACATGCCTTCCAGTAAGACTTGTTTACCAGTCAAATCCAGAAACCTTCTGGTGACTTCTTTTAAACACCATAAAGTTCAGCAGTTTCTTCAAGATTCTAGATGAAGCGATGTCCATAATTCAAATATAAGTACTTAAAACTTATTTTACAAAAGAAATAGAAGCAATCTCATCACAATAGCAAGGTCCCTCAAACAGTATTGAAATAAGTGACCAGATAATCTGTTTTGTGTTGGCAGAGGCATAAGAACTGGCCATCACACTGGGAGAGTTTCACTGCTCTCAGATAGTGATATGGGATTATTTACATGCACTGAGAGGGCAGACAGAACTTCGGTTTTACATCTCACTTGAAAGACATCAGCCCCAACAGTACAGCATTTCCTCATAACTGCATGCATGTGTCAACATAGATTACATAGTCTCTAGAATGGAGCTTGAATCCATAATTTTCTGACTCAGAAACACTGGGATAATTTTAATCCCTCAGGGTGACTGGGGGGTGGGGGGGGGGGGGGGTGGTAGTGGGGATGCGAGCAAGTGGGATGATAAAAATAAAAAAGTAGAGAAATGACCCCCAACCTTCCAATTTTAACAGAAGCATGCTAGAGGTTGAGCAAACAACCAGCTTTCACAAGGCAGGTCGGTCTTTAAAATGTTTTAAAGAGACTGTGTGCCTCCATTTTAAAATAATTTAAATTTTTAATATGAGAAACCTGGCAGCTGAAAGGAGGTGTGAAATTTATACATTTATAAAGCTTTCAACATTTGAGTCAAAAGATTAGAAAAATCTTGTGAAACGGTAACGCAAAAAATTTGATGATCCAACACATAGCTTGATTTATTTAAAGTCCAGTCTTCCACCAGTGCAATTGGAAAATGAGATAAACTGTAGAATTACTTGTTCAAAGTCTCCATGAACTGACTGAATGCAAATTTAGCATCTTCCAAAAGCAGCATATGGAGAAGACGATTGATTGCCATTGATAATGAGGACATGTCACCGAACCTGGAAATGAAATCAGAGGTGGTGGTTGACACAGCTATCCAAATGAACTGTCATTTGGAGCTGATAGAATGCTGGACAGCAAGTCAGAAGCCAATTAAAAACCTAGAAGAGGTTGCATAAACTCTTGGTTTAAGCATAAAGATGGAAATAAATAGAATAATCCTCACAAGGAAAGAGTTCCAGCAATCTATGAAGTATCAGTGCCTTGGGCAATGTGTGAATACAGACACAATTAAGAAAATAACCATCCAGTGGTCAATGATGCAGGGGTTGAAATAACAGGAAGCTTAGTCTTGAAATTATCTGGTGGTTTTAGCAGTGATCAAGAGTGACTAATCACATGATCAGGAGTCATTTTTCCCTGGATCTTTCCTATATTTTCCCTATTAATGATGACCACATCATAGCAGATAATCTTGGATTTGAATAGCAACATTGTAAATTTTAAGACATTACTGTTCTGTCACAGCATATGTACCATAGTCTGTCACAGCGTGTTATGCTGTGATGCCCTGGTGGAAACTGGATTGCAAGTGACAATTTATGGTGCACACAACATACAAGGAATCAGACAAATTTAAGGGTTCTTTGCAAAATAAAGGATTGTTTGATAAAGGATATGCTGTGGAATTTGTTTATATAGATTTTCACATGATTTTGATAAGGTGCCACAAAGGAAGCTTGTTAATTAAAATTACGGCAGATGACTCATGATATTAAAGGGACTGTGTCTGCATAATAGGAAGTTGACTAAAGAACTGAAAACTTAAGTCCATGATCTGCTTTCCTAAGTGCTTCAGAGTAGGTCTTCCACCTACCCATTGTCCCAATGCTGATCCCATTGAAAATCCTGAGATCAACTCAATTCTATTTTGCTGAGCAGGAAAAGGAGCAAGTCATTTACCCTAAAAGGGCATTCAGAAATCTAAAAGGATCATTCTGTGCGCTAAATGATCTGTAATAATAGCTCTATATAGGAAACATAGGGTCAGAAGTAGGCCATTCAGACCCTCCAGCCTGTTCCACCATTCAAGCTAATCCGCACCTCAACTCCATTTAGCTGCCTTTGCCTTTGATCCATATTCCTTTGGAGGGCATTCAATCGAATGGATGCAGCAACATGCATGTCTATTGAAGTCTCGCTATTTATGTGGAAATTCAATGAGAAATTATGAGAATTCTTCAATAGTTGTCAAATGAAACACCCTATGACTGAAATTAATAAGCATTTTTTTGTCAGGTATTCAAAATTATAAGAGGCTTTTATAGAGTAAATAAGGAGGAGTGTGTTGACTGGTAGGTGGGTCCTAAGGAGAGGACAGATTTAATAAACTTTGACAAAAGTTCTGTCCAAAATAATAATATGAGTCTCCATTCAACGACATAATGAAACACAGCAATTCGCCACTAAGACCCCAGCATCAGCATTCCTCAGCTGCGTTCTAAGTTACCCCTGTTTGATAGAGCATGAGCATAAATGATGATTAAATTTAGAACATGCGATGTAGTCATGACCCAAACCCGTCATTCACAGGTCAGCTAGGACAAGTGCATCCTTCGCCCATCCTGATTTCCAGTGCACTGTAAATGAGGTGTAAAACCAGTGTAAGCTCTCTGAATCCCAAATTCTGACTTCAGCACCCCTGCCCCCAACCCCCAAATTAATCAGCTGGATTTATGCCCCAACAAACCATTGACATTTCATGGTCTTAGAATAGCGATCAATGCATTAGTCAGTGTTATATCTATCCGTGGATGCTGGGTCAATTGAACCTTTCAAGACTGAGATCGATACATTTTTGTCAGATAAGAGTTTTAATGGGTATGAAGAAACAGTGAGTAAATGGAGCCGAAGTGCCTATCAGCTGTGATCTAATTAAGTGGCAGAACATGCTCAAGGAGCTGAATACCCTTGTCCTGTTTCTATATTCGTGCGATCTGTGACGGAAACCACACCTGCCAAAAATGGGACATTTTAACTTCGTAATTTGGAACATCAATTTTAAACTATTTCTGGACTGAAAAAATAACTTGGTTTAAAAGACCACTGAAACATGGCTGCAAATTTTGCATTCTAAAAGACAGTTGAATAAGAGAGACAATGGAACTACTCACTGATTCAATTAACAAAGATTGTTCTGGGCAACAGTGATGATCCACATCTTGTCTAAGAGATAACACCACCCCCCCACCCCCCCAACCGAGAGCTTTGAAATCCACAATCTGCAGGAGAGGTTGTTCCAAATAAGGAGTTGGTCACATGACTAACCTATTGACCAAGTTGAAGTTCTTTGAATTGTGCTCACAGAATAGTTTGAGAAGAGACTGCAGTTTGAAGACAACAGAGAAGGAAGGTCTCCCCCTGTCTCTCTCTCTCTCACGAGGTTCCAGGGATCCACAGAAGCCACTCTAACCTCAAGATAGAAGACACCTGCAACTAAACAAGTTTGAAAGTGTGCACTGGGCCCCAATGAGAACTGCAGTCAAAGACTTTACATCAATTCCAAAAGCCAGTAACTGAACTCCAGCTATTACTTTAAACCTTTCTCCTTCTTTCTCCTCCCCATCTCTATTTGTGTGTGTGTTTATGGCGTAAGCATGCTAGAGCGGTCATGTCGCATATTTTTAGTAGTTTTAACTGAATTAGAGTTTTAAGGTTAATAAACTTACACCTTTCTTGTCTAAATCTAAGAAACCCTGTCTGGTTGATTTATTTGCCATTACAATTAGAGGGCAGTGAACAAGGATTCACTGAGGGGAAGCTAAAAACATGGTGTTTTAAAAATTAAACCCTGTTACGGCCAAACCAGGGATAGGCTGAGACGGGAGCCCTAGACCCCATCCTCACCTGGTGGTAACAGTTCCCAGTACTGAAAGCCATGATTAGTGCAAAAGCGGATGAATGTTCTATTTCTATGAACTGCAGTCTTAACAAACTTAAGAACGGTGAGTAGAGATATCAACGGAGTGACAGTTATAATGGATAATAATAGAATTTGCAATCAGTCATAAAAAGCATGTAATTGATGCACTATTTCTGACATTTTTTGCTGGTGTAATCGCTGGTGTAAGAGCAGCATCCTGGAGTGAGATAATTACCATTTCATTATAGCAGGTTATCTGCTGAGCACATGCTGTTCTTTTTCATTGTTCCATTTTAGAATCTGGTCACCACGGATGCAATCTGACTAAAATAATAACGTTTCGACAGGATACAAATTAAAAAGCTGCAGATTCGATGCAAATTTTTTTAAAGCCTCACTACTGATGCAAGTGCAAGAAAAATTATATTGTCCCCATGTCCACAAATTTCTGTAGCTTACAAGTCAAGCTGATCTGATTTATACATTTCAAGGAAAAGATAAGAACAGCTACATCATTACATGGCTTAGCAGCACCTATGTTACCTGGGAATGAAGGCTCTGCAAGGGAATAGAATACCTACATCCTCCCCACCCCCCCATGTGGGTCCCAACATCACCAAACAAGAGGGCATTATGAGGGGTTAGTGTCGCTATATGGTCCAGCATGAAGATACCATGAGGTAATACAGCAAAAAAGAAAAAAAATGCATTTATATAGAGCTTTTCACAATCACCAGACCTCTCAAAGTGCTTTATAACCAGTGTAGTCACTGTTATGATGTAAAAAACACAGCAGCCAAATTGCACACAGCAATGTGATAATGACCAGAGAATCTGTTTTTAACATTTTTTGTTATTCATTTATGGGAGTCACTGGCTAGGCCAGCATTTATTGCCCATCCCTAATTGCCCACTTAAGGCATTTAAAAGTTAACCACATTGCTGTAGGTCTGGAGTCACATGTAGGCCAGACCAGATAAGAACGGCAGTTTTCCTTCCCTAAAGGACATTCGTGAACCAGGTGGGTTTTTACAACAATCGTTTATGGTTACTTTTAATTCCAGATTTATGAATTGAATTCAAATTTCACCATGGTGGGATTCAAACCCATGTTCCCAGAGCATTAGCCTAGGCATCTGGATTACTGGTCCCGTGACATTACCACTATGTCACTGCTTCCAATTGAGGGAGGGATAAATATTGAACAGGACACCAGGGATAACTCCCCTGCTGTCCTGTGAAATAGAGCCATGGGATCTTTTACATCCACGGGCCTACACCTCACCAGAAAGGCAGCATGGCACTTCCTCACTACTACACTGGAGTATCATCCCTGACATTTGTGCTCAGCTCCTGGAATGGTATTTGAACCCAGAACCTTATGACTTAGAGGTAGGAATGCTACCAACCCAACCACAGATAACATATCCACAGCATTAACCATGAAGGCACTATGAGAACCTAAAGTGTTACTGCGAGTTAATTCTGTAATGTTACAGGTTAGCTAAGTAGTTAATCAGATTTCATTTCTTCATTAATTGCCAACATGTCACAGTCATGGAATTGTTTCCATACTTTTCCTGGTGTGTTTTGGCCGAGGAACATAGGAACAGGAGTAGGCTATTCAACCCCTCAAGTCTACTCCACCATTCAATTAGTTCATTGCTGATCTGTATCTCAATTCCATCTACCCTTCTTTGCGCCATATCCCTGATACTTTTACCTAACAAAAATCTATTGGTCTCAATCTTGAAAACTCCAATTGTTCCAGAATCCAAAGCCTTTTGGGGAAGGAATTTCTAATTTCTACTACTCTTTGTAGACCCCTAAAGGGTCTAACTCTAATTTTAAGATTATACCCCTCGTTCTTGATTCCCTCAACAGAGGAAATAGTTTCACTGTATCCCTCCTATCAAATTATTTTAATGTTTTAAACACTTCAATCAGATCACTCCTCAATCTTCTCAGTAATACAAGAAAACATACAGAACATCAAAGAGCAACTTAATGGAAAGGAGTACAACAAGTTTGTAGTGCATGGGAAACCTAATGATGACCTAGGAACATTAGATACACATCGTAATATCAGATTAATATTCCAGGTGGAAATTCCTCTGTATGCTATTTTTAAGGCGTTGGCTAACATGTTTGGGTGAAATTCATTCTTTTGCCCACAGGTTAAAGACTTTGTTAAAATAGTGTTCACCCCAGCAGTAAGTGGTACCAGCGCTGAGCCCTGGGCTACTCCACTCAATACTTCTCTTCATACTGATATAAGTACTTATTGTTTGCAGCCTTCCAACCAATTTCTTTTCCATTCCCAGGGTTGACCTTGAATACCCACAGATCTGAGTTTAATTAATTCATAACTTGTGTGGAAATTTGTTGTTTGAAATCAACGGGCAGATTTTATCTTGGTAAAAGGGGTCCTGGTGGTGGACTGGAAGGTGGGATGGCGGGGGGGGGGGGAGGTGCGACCCTGCCTTGCCCCGCTGATGGGCCCCAGTGGAATTCCACGGCGGGCAGCCTATTAACTGCTTGCCTTTGGGGATGCCGTCCCTTTAAGGGACAAGTTCCTGCCTCTCGAGCTGCTGGCCAATCAGAGAGCCGGCAGCTCAGCAGTACCAGCAGCGTTGCCAAGTGCAGTGGCCATTGCCATTACTGCAGGAGGCCTGCAGTGGTTAACATGGGGGAGACCCAGGGACACAAATAAGTGGGGCCGGGGTCGCTGGGGCCAGTCAGGCAGGCCCCAGCGAGGTGGTTGGGGGGGGTGCCATGTGGTTTGGTGTTGGTGAGGATAGGAAGGGTGATTTGCCGCAGGGGCAGCTCATGCCGCCAGGAGGGTCCTCTGTGGGCCAAGGATTGTCCCCACAGGATGGCCACCCCCCAAGCCCACTAGGAGGCTGCCAGGCCTCACCTGGCAGTGTCTCCACCTGCCAGCAAGCCCCTCTGGCATTCGTGAAATGTGGGAAGCTGCCCTTGTGTAGCCCTTAATTGGCCACTTAGGTGGCTCAATTGGCCTTGGGCAGTAGGGCCATCCTCCGACTTTCCCGCCATGGACAAAATGACACGAGGGCAGGCTTGCCCACCGCCACCTCATGCCAGCTTGTCTGGATTCCTGCTTCCCCTCCTATCTCCAAGCAGGACAAAATCCTGCCCCAAGAGTCTTTTGGAAAAACAAATAATGGTTATGTTACTGGACTATTAATCCACAGGCTAGAGAATGTGAATTGAAATCCCACCTTGTTAGTTTGAGACAGTTTAAATTCCGTTTCAAAAATAATCTGGAAATAAATAGCTGGTTTCAGTACAAGTGTACATGAAACTACTGGACTGTCGTAAAAACCCTACCGGTTCACTGAGGTCCATTAGGGAAGGAAATCTGCCGTCCTTACCCGTTCTGGCCTATATGCGACTCCTGTTCCACACCATAGTGGTTGACTCTTAACTGCCCTCTGATGTGGCCTAGAAAATCACTCAGTTGTATCAAACCACTACCGAGAATAATATAATGGGAGTACCTCCACCACACAGACTAGAATGTTTCAAGAGGAAGGCCAACCACTATTTCAAGGGATGGCGAATAACTGCCAGCCTTGTCAGTGATACCCACATCCTTAGAATTAATTAATTTAAAAAAACCTCATGGCTCACCACACTCCACTTGAGTTGTAACTTCTTCAAAGAAACCAAGCAGGTTGGTCAAACAGGACCTTCTCCTGAATCCATGTTGACCACTTATTGTTGTACAGATAATCCTCAAGTTTACTCCTAATAATGGATTCCATTATTTTTCATGGAATGCCAATTTTTAAAAATCTCTTTTGCCCTCCCTTCCTCCTTTCATGAGCACGTCAGGTTGCATGCACACGTTTTGTGACTAGCTGATTAATGGATCTCAAGGACTCTAAAATGTTTGAGATCTTCATCAGGTTAACAGCAACTAAAAGTGAAAGAAAGTTCAAAGCTTCATCAACACTGGTGCGCATTTAAAATATGAATTTGTCTTTCTGTTTCAGGTGGTGACTTTGCCTGTTGTGCATTTCCAACATCGTCTGTGTTTTTGTTGTGTGTTTTTAATACCTGCATTAAAATTTACATACAAAATTTTTTTTTAATTGTCTGTGGACAGGCACCAACTTCTAAATATTAGTTCAATCATCCGCCATTTGTTGTTGAAGGTAATGCAATCCATTCAAAGTTATTTTTGTGGATATTTTCTGTAAGGATTTTTAAAAATTTAGATTACCTATCACTTGGAGTATGGGTGGTTTAGCATGTTGCAGCACCATTCTTTCATTCTTTTAACCAGATGACAATTCCATTCGAGGGGAGGCAATGAATTGATGGTTGTTGTGGATTCTAAATCAAATTAGCTTTGGGAGTTTCCCTGCATGAAAACTGCTGCTTTTTCCATTTTCATTCAGGCTATAAGAATTGACATAATGGGGAAAGAAAAAGTGGCGCTGATTCAGTTATTTTAAGCATGTTGACAGGATAATTTAGGACGAGTTCTGAAATGGAGCTGACCTATGCTTAAACATGCTGTCACTGGAAATAAAGTAGGAGAATATTCCATTCCTCAGCACTGCCATCCATCTCCTTGATAAGCACAAATATATACCATTTTATTTTGATTTTTTCTCCCAATCAGATCTTTTCGTAATTATTAATGGGATAGACAGTGTGACCTAAAATCTTTATCGAAGTAACACATGCATTTCTAAACTAGGAATTATTTGAATGAGAATACATTTACATCTGTGCTTTCAGGACAGATGACGTGAATAAGCTTTGAGAAAGGAGTTACTTTAAGCATTTAATAAGGTGGATGAAACAAATTCTCTTTATTCAAATGCTATTTAATTCAAGTGAATGACAGACATGAGAGTGTTGCATTTTTGAAATAATGCTGTTATTGAAAAGCCTTAGTGGTACAATATGTACTGAGTATAAGCCTTTATTGTAAACAGAAGGACAAAATGAATAGCTTTGTAAATATGTCTATTATGAGTTCAGTATAATAGGTGAGGTGCAGTATCTTTTGCAACTGTGGCTGGTGTTGTGATAGATATTTTCAATGTTATTATGACTCACAATAGGTCTAATTGCATAGTTGGCATATATTACTAAGAGGTTGCACAATCATATATTGCGTAAGATGTTTTCCAAACATTTTGTTTTAGCTAGCACTGGGTTCCCTCAGTAACTTTTTACTCAGTAACTGATACCTTTTCAGTCCACAATAAGGATTTAAACAACATTTTAAAATGTTAAAAATCACACATTCCACAGGATCATGATTAAATTTACCCATAGAATTTCCTTTTCTGTCTTTTAATGGCTTTATTAAAGTTTTACTTAAAGGCCTCAGTCTTTTCCAAAAGCCTGGGTATGGAGTTGATACTTTTGTCCCAGTAAGTGATGGCATGAGCTGAATTGACATTATACAGTCTGACTACGTACCATATATCTAGTTTCCCAGGGTGCATCGGTGCTGGTCCGTCAATTGCAATGATGATTTGATATTTTTCTTTACCTCTTAGCACTTTCTGCTCAGTAGTTTTCCTTCAAGTATTTTTTTGAAAACAGAAAGACAAATTTTGAAATTTTGATCTACTGAGGTAAAATTTATATTGAATATTTAAAAAAAAACAGAAACTGTATTTGCTAAAGAAAAAAGGTGAAGAGATAGGGAATGGGGAAGGGGTAATGGGCTCCCTCATCATTGAGAATGGGGATATTTGTGGAGCCACCTCCTCCAGTTAGTTGTTTAATTGTCCACCACCATTCATGGCTGGATGTGGCAGGACTGCAGAGCTTAGATCTGATCCGTTGGTTATGGGATCGCTTATTGCATGCTGCCTACGCAGTTTGGCACGCAAGTGGTCCTCTGTTGTAGCTTCACCAGGCTGAAACCTCATTTTGAGGTATGCCTGGTGTTGCTCCTGGCATGTCCTCTTGCACTCTTCATTGAACCATGGTTGGTCTCCTGGCTTGATGGTAATGGTAGAGTGGAGGATATGCCAGACTATGAGGTTATAGATTGTGGTTGAGTACAATTCTGCTGCTGCAGCTGATGGTCCACAGTGCCTCATGGATGCCCAGGTTTGCATTGCTAGATCTGTTCGAAATCTATCCCATTTAGCACGGTCATAGTGCCACAGAACACGATGGATGGTATCCTCAATGTGAAGGTGGGACTTCATCTCCACAACGATTGTGTGGTGGTCACTCCTACCAATACTGTCATGGACAGATGCATCTGCCGCAGGCAGATTGATGAGGACAAGGTCAAGTATGTTTTTCCGTCTTGTTGGTTCCCTCACCACCTGCCGCAGACCCTGTCTAGCAGCTATGTCCTTTAGGACTCGGCCAGCTCAGTCAGTAGTGGTGCTACTGAGCCACTCGGTGATGGACATTGAAGTCCCCCACCCAGAGCACATTCTGAGCCCTTGCCACTCATAGTGTTTCCTCCAAGTGCTGTTCAACATGGAGGAGCATTGATTCATCAGCTGAGGGAAGGTGGTAGGTGGTAATCAGCAGGAGGTTTCCTTGTCCATGTTCGTCCTGATGCCATGAGACTTCATGGGGTCTGGAGTCAATGTTGAGGACTCCCAGGGCATCTCCCTCCTGACTGTATACCACTGTGCCGCCACCTCTGCTGGGTCTGTCCTGCCGGTGGGACAAGACATACCTGGGGATAGTGATGGCAGTGTCTGGGACATTGTCTATCAGGTACGATTCCGTGAGTATAACTATGTCAGGCTGTTGCTTGACTAGTCTGTGGGACAGCTCTCCCAACTCTGGCACAAGCCCCCAGATGTTGGTAAGGAGGACTTTGCAGGGTCGACATGGCTGGGCTTGCCATTGTCGTTTCCGGTGCCTCGGTCGATGCTGGGTGGTCTGTCTGGTTTCATTCCTTTTTATTGACTTCATAGCAGTTAGATACAACTGAGTGGCTTGCTAGGCCACTTCAGAGGGCATGTAAGAGTCAACCACATTGCTGTGGATCTGGAGTCACATGTAGGCCAGACCAGGTAAGGACAGCAGATTTCCTTCCCTAAAGGACATTAGTGAACCAGATGGGTTTTTAACAACAATCGACAATGGTTTTTAAATCCAGATTTATTAATTGAATTCAAAATCCACTTTCTGGTGTGGTGGGATTTGAACACATGTCCCCAGAGCAATACCCTGGGTTTCTGGGTTACTAGTCCAGTGACAATGCCACTACACCACCACCTCACCTCTGCTGTAGCCAGACTTGTGGACTTTGCATATTAGAAAAGACAATTAGCTATTGACTTTTGATTCCAGATAAATTCAACAGATTTTCAGAAGGCAGGCAGGCTGTAAGGAAAACCGGAAGAAGACCATCGGTGGCAGCCTCAGAGAGGAGAGAGAGGGAACCCCTACTCTCAGAAGACTGATATAGCGAAAAACGGCAATGACTTAAAACTGTTTTGAAAGTTGAGGTTTGCGAAGATGTAAAAGACCAACAGGATCACCAGATCACCACTTATTCATGGAAGTCCATGTTGAAAGTGCTAGGAAGCAGTGAGCAAAGAGGACATTGACCTTGAGAAGGGTCTGGGAGATCCAATCCAGTGCAACTGGGAGGAGCTTGGGACTTCTAGCTGCAAAGATTTGTCGTCAAAGAGGACTGCGTAATGTATAAGTGTGCTGTGAGGTTTTCAAGTACTTTAGCAAGTGAAGAAAATACCTTTCTCTGTAACTTGGGGTATCAGCTACTTACAATGTACTATTTAGTTAATGGGTATTTCTTTTAGTTTAGTATATATAAAGAAGATTAAATCACAAAATCCTGTCATGTAATTCTTTAAATTGGTCTGGGGAGTTCATATCTCATGTTTTAATGTTAATGGTTTCACTGATGCCGTAACAGTTGTCATGGAACAGTATTTTTTACCTCCACTGTTTAGAACAGTGTGCCTTTAAGACTCTGTTTAAAAACAGTGTGCCTTTAAGACTGAGCACAGTGTGTCAGCAGCTGCACCTGTTTTCTAGGCCACAATAGGAGAGAGAGAAGGTCATATGGTGTACTGTAACTTTTAACTGTGTGTAAAAACTCGCTTCAAACGGTTTGAACTAGAGTGCAGCGAAGCATGCTAAAGGAAGAAGCTGTCTATTTCTCTTAGCAGAAAAACTATATTGATTTACAGGCTCTGTTTGCCTAAGTAGAGAGAAAAACCCTGGAAAAAGATCATCTGCATTATTGCAGGTAATAAATTCCTTTCCACTTCGAAACTCTAAAAGTTCCCTGCCTCAAGAGTGACTCTCTGTCTTCTGTTTGTGTTTGCTGGAATTTTCAGTAAAGCTTCTACTGAGAGACTGCCAGTTTTTAAAAATCTGAGTAGACCCGTTGCTATATTCCTTGTTTAAAGAACTGTGTGACACCTACTGCAACCAAAGTGGTTTGAACATCTATCAAGTAAAGACTGTTCATCAAATCCGCCTGGAGACTTTGAGTGGCGTCTGATTATTCTACACTAGGATACCTCACCCATCGGGAATGTACCCACAAAGAATTACAATCCAGTTATTTATTTATTCTTAAGAAACAGCTCATTTTTAAACCACCATTTTTAAAAACCGGTTAACTATCAGTTTTTGAATGTATGTGTGTGAATGGGGGAGTTAGGATTATTTAAAAATTTTAAGGTCTTTTGACATAAATTTATCTTAATAGTGTTTCAGATTTAGTTTATTAATAAGTAGTTAATTTGTTATTGTCTGAAGATATCTGGTTTCGTCTATTCTGGGGGTTAATAAAGTGTCTCATTTGGCTGTTTTCTGGTTGGGTGGGAAAACTTTAATAATATGCTGTGACCTGTGGAGTTTTGGGACTGAATTGTCAATGCATTACTCCTGCCTCGGTCGTAACACAGTGGAAAATTGCCCTGGTATGTCCTGTCCCCAAAAAGCAGGACAAATCCAATCCAACCAGTTACCACCCCACCAGTCTACTCATGATCAAAAAAAAAGTGATGTAAGATGTTGTTGACAGTGCTATCAAATGGCACTTACTCAATAATAACCTGTTCACTGATGCACAGTTTGGGTTCTGCCAGGGCCACTCAGTTCCAGACCTCGTTACAGCATTGGTCCAAACATGGATAAAACAGCTGAATTCCAGAGGTAAGTTAAGAGTGATTGCCTTTGACATCAAGGCAGCATTTGACCGAGTGTGGCATCAAGGAGTCCTTCCAAGATTGAAGTCAATGGGAGTCAGGGGAAAAGCTCTCTACTGGTTGGAATCAGACCTCACACAAAGGTTGTGGTTGTTCAAGACCAATCATCTGAGCTGCAGGAGTTCCTCAGGGTAGTGTCCTAGGCCCAACCATCTTCAGCTGCTTCATCAATTACCTTCCCTCCATCATAAAGTCAGAAGTGGGGATGCTCTCTGATGATTGCACAATGTTCATTCGCAACTCCTCAGAAACTGAAGTAGTCCATGCCCACGTGCAGCAAGACCTGGACAACATTCAGGCTTGGGCTGATAAGTGTTAAGTGACATTCGTGCCACACAAGTGCCAGGCAATGACCATCTCCAACAAGAGAGAATCTAATCATTTTCCCTTGACATTCAACGGCATTACAGTCACTGAATTCCATCAACATCCTAGGGGTTATCATCAATCAAAAACTTAATTGGACCAGCATTATAAATACTGTGCTACCAGAGCAGGTCAGAGGCTGAGAATTCTGTCTCCCCAAAGCCTGTCCACAATCTACAAGTCATAAGTCAGGAGTGTAATGGAATACTCTCCACTTGCCTGAATGAGTGCAGCTCCAACAGTACTCAAACAGCTCGACACCATACAAGACAAAGCAGCCCCTTTAAACGACACTCCATCCAGCACCTTAAGCATTCAGTCCCTTCACCACCAGCGCACAGTGGCAGCAGTGTGTACCATCTACAAGATGCAATGCCACAACTCACCAAGGCTCATTGGACAGCACCTTCCAAACCCGTGACGTCTACCACCTAGAAGGACAAGGGCAGCAGACGCATGGGAGCACCACCACCTGCAAGTTACCCTCCAAGTCACACACCAGCCTGACTTGCAACTATATTGCTGTTTCTTCACTGTTGCTGGATCAAACCCCTGGGATTCCGTCCCTAACAGCACTGTGGGTGTACCTACACCACATGGATTGCAGTGGTTCAAGAAGGCTGCTCACTACAATCTTCTCCAAGGGAACATGGGATGGACAGTAAAGGCTGGTCTTGCCAGCGATGCTCACATCCCAAGAACAAATAAAAACAAGTACTTAATAAAGCAAGTAAAAAGTTAGATTATAAATTTGACCAATGAACAAAATCTGTATAAGGTAGAAGTGAGATCAACCAAATAGTGAGAAAGGGCTTCTTGGATCAAATGGGTTAGTCCTATTTGGATAATTTCCTTTCTTTATACACATTTTTGGTTTTAAGGTGGTGCATGTCAAACTATTGGGTTCTGTACTATTTAGAAGCCTATGTGAGAAGTTATGTTAAATAGAAAATTAGCAACTTGTAATAGTTATAATCAATACTCTTAACATAGTAACTTGTCAAATGCATGTAACTAATATAGCAAATAATTATCTTACTCCTTAGCACAAACTAAATTAATATTACATCACCCGATCGCTTCTGAGATACACATCTTAAAATCAAAAGAGACAGAATGTTTAATTGAATAATAACAAATTCTCTTTTACTGGCCAAATTAAACTACTTACAAATACTATTACTTTAAAATTGTTATAAAAAGTATTGGATTAACACTTCCATTAAAGTAGAGGAAAAAGGAATTTATATGATTGCATTAAATGTTTCTGATAACAGTAATTTCTAGGATTGTACTGAAAAAAAATAACATCTTGGTAAGTACATCCAAATTAAATAAAAGCTTGTAGGGTAATGAAGCTTTCAGAGAAATGCACAGAGCTGTAGCACTTTTCCTAATTAACAATTTGTTCTTTAAAAATACATGAAATTGTTAATTTCGGTGCAGAGACACTGCTGGAGCCCTTGGAGCTTTAACAAGATTAGGGCTGTGAAATCATCATCATGGAAATGTACCCAGTTAACAGTTCTTCAAAATATAAGCTGTACCAAATAATGTTAACCATTTCAGGAATGTACCTTTCTTAAATCGTGTTTGTTCTTCCAACATATTATTCATAATTGCACCAAGAAATTCAAAGTAATTAGGAAGCAGTTTAATAATAAGGCCAAAGGCTTTGTTTTCAAAACAGCTGCTGTATTCCTTTCTATGGGCCCACATATGGAGGATAACTTGCTCAAGAAGAGAGATGGTGTATGAGAAGAGAGTGCTGATTGGTTGGCAGTTAACTGTTAGTCAACGTAAACTGCTGCATTCTCCATGGTAACACCTCTAACATTCAGAGTTCCCATACCAACCAATCAGCATTCTCCTCTCGTACAGTATAAAGTTGTTATTTTCCCTTAGATTGGTATTCTTTCAGATTGTCCTGATGAGTGCAAGATGAAAAGCTTCGACAACATGTCTCTAATTTCAGCAATACACAAGTTCTGTACAACCAAACGACGAGAAGAAATTTCTCCTCATCTCAGTCCTAAATGATCAGCCCCTTAAGCTGAGACTGTGTCCCCTGTCTTGCACAATCACAAGAATAACCAATGTAAGGGAAAACAACAACTTATACTGCAGCAGACCAGGGGGCTAGTACTCCTGCCTGCCCTGGGTGCAGCCACAACTGCAGCCGCAGGCCACCTTGTAGAGGGGCTTCGCACTCCTCCCTCACAACCCCAACCAACAATGGTGGCCTGGCTGCAAAAGCCATTTTTTACTTTAAATTTAAAGAAGTTGAAGAACGGGTGCCCCCATCTTAAAGCGCCCTTACTTGCCTTTCATCACGTTCTGCTGCTGCTTTCAAGCTGGAAGGCCTCTGATTGGCCCTCCAGCTACGACAGCTCCCCCCCCACTTCCTTAATTTTGAGCCCACCCTCTGGCCATTAATTGGCCACCCCAGGGAAAATCACAATAAATGACTGTTTCCCACATAGTGTGGGCTTCTGACCCACATTTGAGCCTGACGGCGGGGTTCAGAAACCCACAGGGAAAATCCAGCCTGATAATTGTGTCCTGGTGTGGCAATTCTAATCCATTGCATACCACTCATACCAATAAACTAACTACGTTTGTAGGCATTCAGTTGGAGCTACATTACATGCAGTGATATAGCTGCGAGATACATGATCTTGGAAAGCTCTGAGGATCAAATTGAAACCCTGAGGATTAATATCCATTGATATTAATACAGCTACAATAAACCCAACCCCATGTTGAAATCAGATAAACATTGCAACTACCTTACAAGATTGGATACAATAACAGGAATTGGTCCAATTTTTACATGTAACTGACAACTTAGATCTTGCACTTTTTCAGAAATAAATGCCAGCATTGCTTCAAGGAGCAAGTGCTCAAAGGCACCAAACAACTGCAAGTACTACTAAAGAATTCAATTATGATGAAGGGTATGCATCGGAATATTAATCTGTCATTTATCCTTACAAATGCTGACTAACCTGCCATGTTTTTCCAATATTTTATGTTCCTACTTCAGATTTTCAACACTTGCAGTTTATTTTCCACTTTAAAATATTACCACACTTTCATTACAGTGGGATCAGGATGTTGGTGTAAAAGCAGATCAGATTGCTTAATCAGTTCATTAAGCAAATATAGAAAACTGTATTTAAACGAAGGAGACAGGCCTGCTCCTCGTATGAATTGAAAATTTAATTCTGAATGGGACATAATGTGCCTCAGAGTGAAAAATCTACCAGTAGGTTATTTTATAAAAAGCATGAGATGTCCACCTGACTTCTCCAATCAACAGAAAGAACACCATATCAGTTGGCCAAACATTCCAGGCTAAACAACCCAAATTTGTATTTATGGTCAGATATAAAATAATACAGCTTCAAAAATTAAGGCCAGAATTTTAAGCCCCCCCAAACGAGCTGGTGGCGGGGTGGGGGGTGTAAAATAGACTGGGAAGCGAGGGGGCTGTTCTGGTCACCCTCCCACCCCCATTGCACACTTACGTGGGACGGCGGCGAGAAACAGCCTGCCCGCCCCAGGCCCAAGCCAATCCAGACCTTTAAGTGGCCAATTAACTGGCACTAAAGGGCTTCAGCCTGCTGCTACTGGTATTTAACCATTGGCTGGCAGGCGGCTGAGGCCTCAAAAAGCCTGCTTGGTGAAACCAGGCAGCCTTCTTGCGGGCTGGGGGGGTGCCCTCCTGATCGGGCACCCTGTGCCCCATGGAGGGCCACCCCTGAAGCCAACTACCTCCAATGCACAACACTCTGCCTGCCTCCCCTAACCGACCCCTCCCCCTTGCCTTGCTGGGGCCTGACCAATTGTCCTGGAGAGGCCCTAAGATCTTACCTTTTTTCCAGGGCCGTCCTTCAGCTTCTTCCAATGGCTGGATGTAGTCCCAGCAGTGGCCACCGCTCCAAGTAGCGCTGCTGGGGCTAGGAGCAGCTGGCCCACTGATTGGTCGGCAGCTCCATTAGGCAGGACCTCCAGCCTCAAGGAGGTGGAAGTTCCACCCAAGACCAGTTAAAGGCCTGGGGAGTGAAAAGTTCTGG
Source organism: Heterodontus francisci (assembly GCF_036365525.1). Classification (NCBI taxonomy): domain Eukaryota; kingdom Metazoa; phylum Chordata; class Chondrichthyes; order Heterodontiformes; family Heterodontidae; genus Heterodontus; species Heterodontus francisci. The sequence goes on along the minus strand of NC_090376.1, from coordinate 29,796,936 downwards.
TCTGGTTCCCCAGGCTCGGCGGAGGCGGGCTCGCCACCAACTTTTCGGCCAGTGGACAGGGCCTCCCGCCAAACAAATAATTCCAGCCTAAATCAGCAGTTCATATCGCAACACAGTCAAAGAACAAAGAAGAACAAAGAAAATTACAGCACAGGAACAGGCCCTTCGGCCCTCCAAGCCTACGCCGATCCAAATCCTCTATCTAAACCTGTCGCCTATTTTCTAAGGGTCTGTATCTCTTTACTTCCTGCTCATTCATGTATCTGTCTAGATACATCTTAAAAGACGCTATCGTGCCCGTGCCTACCACCTCCGCTGGCAAAGCGTTCCATGCACCCACCACCCTCTGCGTAAAGAAATTTCCACGCATATCCCCCCTAAACTTTTCCCCTTTCACTTTGAACTCGTGTCCCCTTGTAATTGAATCCCCCACTCTGGGAAAAAGCTTCTTGCTATCCACTCTGTCTATACCTCTCATGATTTTGTACACCTCAATCAGGTCCCCCCTCAACCTCCGTCTTTCTAATGAAAATAATCCTAATCTACTCAACCTCTCTTCATAGCTAGCGCCCTCCATACCAGGCAACATCCTGGTGAATCTCCTCTGCACCCTCTCCAAAGCATCCACATCCTTTTGGTAATGTGGCGACCAGAACTGCACGCAGTATTCCAAATGTGGCCGAACCAAAGTCCTATACAACTGTAACATGACCTGCCAACTCTTGTACTCAATACCCCGTCCGATGAAGGAAAGCATGCCGTATGCCTTCTTGACCACTCTATTGACCTGCGTTGCCACCTTCAGGGAACAATGGACCTGAACACCCAAATCTCTCTGTACATCAATTTTCCCCAGGACTTTTCCATTTACTGTATAGTTCACTCTTGAATTGGATCTTCCAAAATGCATCACCTCGCATTTGCCCTGATTGAACTCCATCTGCCATTTTTCTGCCCAACTCTCCAGTCTATCTATATTCTGCTGTATTCTCTGACAGTCCCCTTCACTATCTGCTACTCCACCAATCGTTTAAATTCTCTCTGATACTTTAAACTATTTTTTCAGTGACCCCTTGCTGGAAATGCAAATGAATGTAGGCTAGGTGAACACCTGAACAGGCTCAGCTGTGGTTCCTGTATTGTAGAATAGCTTGCTGACTATCCTTGCCAAGGCTTACATATAAATAATGCCCAGAACGGGCAATGGAAGGGGAGATACTTGGCAAGGGGGGGAAACAGAAGGATGAAGGGCTTTGTGAAGACTTAGGAAAGCTGCATTGTGTTCCTGCATAAGTTGCTTCTTTCCAGTGCTGAAACGGGCCATGACCTCAATTCAATTTATATCACTGCCTTTACTGAAGCACATTTCTGCTTACTCAGCCTATTGTTATGACACAGCAGTAATCCATTGTAAAAGTGTTTTCAGAATACAAAGCGTTTTAAATTATTAGCATTTCAGTAAAAGAATCAAATAGCAATTCACTGCCTTTGGCCAAGGATTAAACTAAATTTGTTCAACATAGTTCCGCACTAAAATCCCTTTGGTGCGAAAATTAAATAGTACCAATCCTCCGTCAATTGGTCAATTCTTACTTGGTTATTTTTGAAGGGCCAGGCAAACAGATTTAATGAGCTCAGCTTTCACTATCTGGTGGCCTCTCAAGCTGAGAATATCAGGCCTATAATTAAGCTACCAAACAATGCAATAAAAATCACACCAGTTGATTACCAAGTCTATAGTTAATTGTTTGTTGTTTGTAACTCAGACGAGCAGAGGTAAAGAGGAAGTTTTGATCAGCATGTCTACAACATTAATAACATGAAATTAGTTGCGAATGCACAAATTTGAATGAAGAGATTTTCCTCAACCTGCAAGCAGAGCAGTATGAAAAGAGTGTAAATGTTACACCTGGACAGGACTCTGATACAATGGGTTGAATTCTATAAGCCCGCCGCCAAAATCAGCGGTGGGCGATAAAAACGACGGGCCGCACGTCAAAAGCCGCCGTGATTTCAAGCGTGGCGGCTCATTTAAAAAGCCGGCAGGCCGCACTTCCCCCCTCAGCCCCCCACCCCCCCCCCCCCAACACAATCACGTGGAGTGGGTGGGATGTCCGTCCCCAGTAATGGCGTCAGTTGCTTGTGTGCATGCTCTGAAGCCATTTTTAAAGTTCTGTTAGCCCTACTGGGATATTTAAATATTTAAAGTGAAATTGAAGTAAAATAAATAAGTACATTTCTTTTGCCCCTCTCTCACATCCCCAATATTAATTAAATTAATTATTGGCCCTTCCCCCCACCCCCCCCAAAAACACTTACCTTCACAATCTGATCTTCCTGCCCCCAAACTGCACAAACTTAAACTACAACCCTTCCCACCATCCCCTACACCCATGACGCTCATTAGACCCCATCCCCATCCCCCGCACTGAGGAACTTACCTCTTCCCCCCCTCCCCTCCAGTGTTGTGCCCTGTTTCTTCAGACGGGGATCCGAAGGCTCAGCAGTGTCGGCCACTGGGGTGAAGATCACGGTGGGACTTCAAGAAGTGACGGGAGACTCATTAATTCAATTGATTTAATTTCTTTAAACTATTAAATGGTGGTCCTGTCACCGAGCGGCAGGGGGTGCCGCCACGAGTCCTCGCTGCTGTCGGCAATATCGGGCCAGGCCCTGCTGGCATCCGGAGCTATCTTCATGCCCCCACCCCCACCCCCACCCCGCCACGGATCCCGACGTCGAGAGCTCTATGGAATCCAGCCCAATGAGTGGATGACAAAGATGAAACAGTCAGGTGCAGCATAATTCAGTTTTCCTTTTTTCGAATTTTGATTGGCTACTACATCCTCACTCCTCCTTTCTTGGGATTGGAAAGTCACTGAGTTTTCCAAGCACTGTTTAAATCACTGACTGCCCATTGCAGCTTTCAAATTATCCAGAATTTCCCTCATTTAGCATCATAAACAATCTGACCTTTCTGAAACAACTACACTACTAATAATAATATAACAAGAAATTACAATATTACATGACAGAATTATAGGTTTTACAGGACAGAAGGAGGCCATTCATTGGACTCCTGTTGACTCTCTGAAAGAGCTATCCATACAGTCCCATTGCGCTGTCCTTCCCTCACCCTTCTCCATACTTTCAGATATTTATCCAGCTTCCTTTTAAAAGCTGTTATGGATTCTGCTTCCGTAACTGTTCCCGGCAGGACATTCCGAGGCTTTTTTTTATTCGTTCGTTCATGGAATGTGGGCAAAGCTGGCTAGACAAGCATTTATTGCCCATCCCTAATTGCCCTTGAGAAGGTGGCGGTGAGCTGCCTTCTTGAACCTTGGGGTGCAGATACATCAACAGTGCTGTTTGGAAGGGAGTTCCAGGATTTTGACCCAGCGACGGTGAAGGAACAGTGATATAGTTTCAAGTTGGGATGGTGTGAGGCTTGGAGGGGAACTTGCAGGTGGTGGTGTTTTCATGCATCTGCTGCCCTTGTCCTTATAGGTGATAGAGGTCATAGGTTTGGAAGGTGCTGTCGTAGGAGCATTGGTGAGCTGCTGCTGTGCATCTTGTAGATGGTATACACTGCTGCCACTGCGTGTCTGTGGTAAAGGGAGTGAATGTTGAAAGTGCTGGATGGGGTGCCAGTCAAGCGGGCTGCTTTGTCCTGGATGGTGTCAAGCTTCTTGAGTGTTGTTGGAGCTGCACCCATCCAGGCAAGTGGAGAGTATTCCATCACACTCCTGACTTGTGCCTTTTAGATGATGGACAGGCTGGGCAGACAGGAGGTGAGTTACTCACCGCAGAATTCCCAGCCTCTGACCTGCTCTTGTAGCCACAGGATTTATGTGGCTGGTCCAGTTCAGTTTCTGGTCAATGGTAACCCCCGGGATGGTGATAGTGGGGGATTCAGCGATGGTAATGCCATTGAAGATTCTCTCTTGTTTGAGATAGTCAATGCCTGGCAATTGTGGGGCGTGACTGTTACTTGCCACTTATCAGCCCAAGCCTGAATATTGTCCAGGTCTTGCTGCATCTGGACATGGGCTGCGTCGGTATCTGAGGAGTCATGAATGGTGCTGTATATTGTGCAATCATCAGCGAAAATCTCCACTTCTGACCTTAAGATGGAGGGAAGGTCATTGATGAAGCAGTTGAAGATGGTTGGGCCGAGGACACTACCCTGAGGAACTCCTGCAGTGATGTCCTGGGTCTGAGATAATTTACTTCTAACAATCACAACCATCTTTTGCACTAGGTATGACTCCAGCCAGCAGAGTGTTTTCCCCTGATTCCCATTGACTTCAGTTTTGCTAGGGCTCCTTGATGCCATACTTGGTCAAATGCTGCCTTGATGTCAAGGGCAATCGCTCTCACCTCACCTCCGGAGTTCAACTCTTTTGTCCTTGTTTGGACCAAGGCTGTAATGAGGTCAGGAGCTGAGTGGCCCTGGCGGAACCCAAACTGAGCATCAGTGAGCAGGTTATTGCTAAGCAAGTGCTGCTTGATAGCACTGTCAGCGACCCCTTCCATCACTTTACTGACGATAGAGAGTAGACTGATGGGGTGATAATTGACCGGGTTGGATTTGTGCTGCTTTTTGTGTACAGGACATAGCTGGGCAATTTCCCACATTGCTGGGTAGGTGCCAGTGGTGCAGCTATACTGGAACAGCTTGGCTTGGGGCACGGCTATTTTTGGAGCACAAGTCTTCAGTACAATTGCTATTTTACTATTAAAATTTGATACCCAAAAACAGGATCGCTATGTGCAATAAACCCATGCCCATTGATTCATCAGCTTTGTGCAGCCTGCGCGTTACCAACGTAAGTCTGCAGCCAGTGCTCCCACCATGTTCATTGGCTGCACACATCAGCAGGGGGTTCAATATTATGGGTTCTTAGCACTACTAACCTGCTCTGCTTAAAGCTAACCTGCACTACTTAAAGGGAAGATGCATTGTGACTGCTGGAAGTGCTCACATCATTTGGAAAAGTGTGCTGTGCAACAATCAGCAATAGCTTAACATGGAAGAGAGTGGGCACCAGTGTTTTTAGATACTGTACTGGAGGTCTTGGTTGAAGAAGTGGAACAGAGGAGAGATGTCATGTATCGTCTGGGGGGTGGCGGGGGTTGGTGTTGTGTGGTGCAGGCGGCCCCCCAGACACTTGCTCAGAAGGCAGTGTCAAGAGATACCCACAGACCCTCAATGCTAGGAGTATAGATCCAAGAACACAGAAGCAGTACAGGAAGATCTCACATGAGTTGTCGAGGTCAGTGACTGCAGTTTCAAATGCCATACCAGCTGCATTATTAGCCTCAGTCACTGCTCTGTTCGCCACACCTCCATCACTCACCTACCAACAACTTCTTTCAATCAGGACACATATTAATATTAATGCAAATAAAAGGTCTTGCTATTAGTACCCGCATAGGTCCAAGCTACGCCTGCCTTTTTGTGGGATATGTGGAAAATTCCTTGTTACAGCCCTACTAGACTCTCTCCCCCACCTCGGACTGGATTTTATGAGTCTGCCACCAAGATCGGCGGCAAGCTCAAAAAATGGCAGCCCGCCCATGCAGGCCACACGCCAAAGAGCCACCAGAATCTCAAGCGCGGCAGCTCATTTAAATAGATGGGACGTCCCGCCTCCGCCCAGTCACATGGAGGAGGTGGGCTGTCCATCCCCAGCAATGGTGCCAGCTGCGTGTGCGCAGGCACTGATGCCATTTTTAAAGGGCAGCCAACCCTGCCAGGATATTAACATTTTTAAAGTGACCCCACCCCCCAAAATTAAATAAATAAAGTTCAAATGCCCCTTTCCCACTCCCCCAATAACAATTACATTAACTATTTGCCTCCCCCCCCCCAAACACTTATCTTTAACACCTGACCTTCTCCCCCACCCACCAGCTGCACAAAGTTTAAGGTTCAACCCTTCCCACCATTCCCTACACCCATTACATGTATTTGACCCAGTCCCACCACTCCTGCACTGACAAACTTGCCCCCCCGACCAGTGTGGCACCTCATTTCCCCGGACGGGGATCTGAAGGCACGGGAGTGCCAGCTGCCACGCCAAAGTTCATGGCAGGCCCTCAAGATCACGGGTGAGTCTATTTAAATTAATTAATTTTATTGATTTGAATATTTAAATTGTGGTGCCTTCACCCTGCGGCGGTGGGGGGTGGGGGTCCACCACGGAGCCTCGATGCTGCCGGGAGGATTGGGCCAGGCCCTGCCTGCGTCAAGATCCGTGGTGGACCTCATCCGGATCATGACGTCGAGAGCTTCTTAAAATCCAGCCCTTCTTTTTCTGGTACATCGATGACTGAATCGGTGCTGTTTCCTGCTCTCGCCCTGAACTGGAAAATTTCATCGACTTTGCTTCCAGTTTCTACCCTTCTCTCACCTGAACATGGTGCATCTCTAACTCTTCCCTTCCCTTCCTCGACTTCTCTATATCCATTTCTGGGGATAGGCTATCAATGAATATTCACTATAAGCCCACTGACTCCCACAGTGACCTCGACTAGACTTCCTCATACCCTGCTTCCTGTAAGGAGTCCATTTCATTCTCGCAGTTTCTCTGTCTCCATTGCTGAATATTTCTAGCATTTTCTGTTTTTATAACACATGAGAGTTTCCTGAATTGTACATTCCAGGAGGTGGTCACCCCACAGGCAGTAGGAGTTCAGGATAGTAGATGGGTGGCCATGCGGAAGAGTAGGAAGAGGCAGGAGGTACAGGAGTCTTTGGGATGTGTGCCACTCGCAAACCGGTATTCAGCATTGGAGATTGTAGGACTGCTGTCCAGACCATGGCACTAATGGGCAAGGAGGGAACAGCAAAGAGTAGAAATGCAATTATTATAGGAGATTCCATAGTTAGGGGCATTTCTATAACCGTCATTGTGAGTCCCACATGGTGCGTTGCCTCCCTGGTGCCAGGGTAAAGGACATCACAGAAAGGGTGCAGAATATTATGCAGGCGGAATGGAGTGAGCCAGAGGTTGTGGTACATGTTGGTACTAAGACACAGAGAGGGCAGGTATTGAGGTCCTACAGTCAGATTTTCAGGAGCTAGGGAGGAAAATAAAAAGTAGGACCTTGAAGTTCGTAATCTCTGGATTACTAGCGAGCGAGGGTAGAACTAGGAAAATAGGGAGGATCTATACATAGCTTGAAGCATGACGAAGGAGGGAAGGCTTCAGATTCTTGGGGCATTGGGACCTGTTCTGGGGCAGGAGGCAGCTATTTAAAAGGGACAGGTTGCACTTCAGCAGCACTGGGATCAATGTCCTCACAGGACTGCACAGTGGCGCAGTGGTTAGCACCGCAGCCTCACAGCTCCAGCGGCCCAGGTTCAATTCTGGGTACTGCCTGTGTGGAGTTTGCAAGTTCTCCCTGTGTCTGCGTGGGTTTCCTCCGGGTGCTCCGGTTTCCTCCCACATGCCAAAGACTTGCAGGTTGATAGGTTAATTGGCCATTATAAATTGCCCCTAGTATAGGTAGGTGGTAGGGAAATGTAGGGACAGGTGGGGATGTGGTAGGGATATGGGATTAGTGTAGGATTAGTATAAGTGGGTGGTTGATGGTCGGCATAGACTCGGTGGGCCGAAGGGCCTGTTTCAGTGCTGTATCTCTAAACTAAACTAAACTAAAGGAATGTTCAGTAGTGTGGTTGGAGAGGGTTTAAACTAAATTGGCAGGGCCGTGGGCACCAGCATATAGAAGTAGAAAAGAAGAATAAGGTGCACAAAGGAGTGAGAGTGCTTGTTGGGTAGTACTAGTAAAGTAGAAACATAGAAAGTTTAAGGCATAGAAAGAGGCCACTTGGCCCATCGTGTCTATGCTAGTCGACAAACAATACTCCTATCCTAATCCCACCTTCCAGCATTTGGTCCGTAGCCCTGCAGATTACGGCACTTGAGGTGCATATCCAGACTCCTTTTGAATGAGTTGAGGGTTTTCCCTCAACTACCCTTTCAGGCAGTAATCCCCACCACCCTCTGGGTGAAAATGTTTTTCCTCATCCCCCTCTAATTTTTCTACCAATCACTTTAAATCTATGCCCCCTTGTCACCCTCTGCTAAGGTGAATAGACCCTTCACCTCCACTCTATCCAGGTCCCTCATTATTTTGTACATTTCAATTGATCTCCCCTCAGCTCTCTCTGTTCCTAGGAGAACAACCCCAGCCTATCCAAACTTTCCTCAAAGCTGCATTTTTCCTGTCCTGGCAACATCCTCGTAAATCTCCTCTGTACCCTCTCTAGTGCAATTACATCCTTTCTGTAATGAGGTGACCAGAACTGCACACAGTACTCAAGTTGTGGCCAAACCAATGAGTCATACAGTTCCAGCATAACCTCCCTGCTCTTATATTCTTCATCTCGGCTAATAAAGGAAAGGATTCCATATGCCTTCTTAATCACTTTATCAACCTGTTCTGCTACCTTTAGGGATCTGTGGACATTCACTCCAAGGTCCCTCACTTCCTCTACACTTCTCAGTATTTTCCCATTAATCATGTATTCCTTTGCCTTGTTTGACCTCCCCAGAACTCTACTCTACATCACCTCACACTTCTCTGGGTTAAATTCCATTTGCCACTTTTCTGCCCATCTGACCAGACCATCAATATCTTCCTGCAGCTATCCTCCTCGCTATCTGCCAATCTTTGTGTCATCTGCAAACTTCTTGATCATGCCCCCTACATTTATGTCCATATCGTTAATATATACCACAAAAAGCAGGAGACCCAGTACTGAGCCCTGCGGAACACCACTGGAAACAGACCTCCAGTCGCTAAAACAGCCGTAAACAATTACCCTTTGTTTCCTGCCACTTTTGTATCCACCTTGCTGCATTTCCCTGGATCCCACTAGATTTTATTTTTTTAACCAGTCTGCCACGTGGGACCTTGTCAAAAGCTTTGCTAAAATCCATGTAGATCACATCAACTGCACTGCCCTCATCTATCTTCCTTGTTACTTCTTCAAAAAATTCAATAAGGTTAGTCAAACAAGATCTTAACAAATCCATGCTGACTATCGTTGATTAAGCTGTGCCTTTCTGAATGACAGGTTATCCTGTCTCTCAGAATAGATTCCAATAACTTCCCCTCTACTGAGGTTAGATTGACTGGCCTGTAATTATTTGGTCTATCCTTCACTCCCTTTTTAAACAGAGGTACAACGTTACCAGTTCTCCCATCCTCCAGCACCACACCTGTATCTAGTGAGGACTGGAAAATGATGGTCAGACTTTCTGATATTTCGTCTCTTGCTTCTTTTAACAGCCTGGGGTACATTTCATCCAGTACTGGTGATTTATCAACTTTCAAGATGCTAATCCCATTAATACTTCCTCTCACCATATGTTTATCACATCAAATACTTCACACCCCTCTTCCTTAACTACAATATCTGCATTGTCCCCCTCTTGTGAAGACAGACGCAAAGTATTCATTAAGAACAATACCAACATCTTCCACCCCTATACAAGACCTTTTTGGTATTTTATGGGCCTTACTCTCTCCTTAGTTATCCTCTTACTCTTAATGTATTGATAAAACATCTTTTGCTTGCCAATATTCCTTCATGCCCTCTCTTTGTTTTCCTAATTTCCTTTTTGATTTCACCCTCCACTTTCTATACTCCTCTCGGCTTTCTGTAGTATTGAGTTCTCGGTGTTGGACATAAGCTTTCCTTTACTGCCTTATCTTACCCGTAAGCTCCTTGATACCTCACCCTTTTTCTTTGTAGGAACATGTTTACTCTGAACCCCTTGAATCTCCCCTTTGAATGCCTCCCATTGTTCTGACACTGATTTACCTTCAAGTAGCTGTTTCCAGTCGACTTTCACTAAATCATTCCTCAATTTAGTAAAATTGGCCTTGCCCCAATTGAGAACTCCAACTCCTGTTCTATCTCTGTCCTTTTCCATAATTATGTTAAAACTGACTGGATTATGATGACTATCACCAAAATGCTCTCCCACTGCCACCCTTTCCACCTGCCCATCTTCATTTCTGAAAACTAAGCCGAAAACTGCACCCTTTCTTGTTGGACTTGCTACATACTGGCCAAAAAAGTTCTCCTGAACGCATCTCAAGAATTCTGCTCCCTTAATTCCTTTCACACTAAAACTATCCCAGTTAATATTGGGGTAGTTAAAATCCCCTAACACTACTGCCCGATTGTTCTTGCACTTCTCAGATTTTTTTATTTATTTATTTAGAGATACAGCACTGAAACAGGCCCTTCGGCCCACCGAGTCTGTGCCGACCAACAACCAGCCATTTATACTAACCCTGCACTAATCCCATATTCCCTACCACCTACCAACACTAGGGGCAATTTACAATGGCCAATTTACCTACCAACCTGCAAGTCTTTGGGAGGAAATCGGAGCACCCGGCGAAAACCCACACAGTCACAGGGAGAACTTGCAAACTCCGCACAGGCAGTACCCAGAATCGAACCTGGGTCCCTGGAGCTGTGAGGCTGCGGTGCTAACCACTGCGCCACTGTGCTCTTCTATCTCCCTTTGACTGCTTGGGAGTCTATAGTATGCTCCCAGCAGTGTGATTGCCCCTTTTTTGTTCCTTAGCTCAGTCCACATGGCCTCATTTGATGAACTTTCCAACATATCATCCCTCCTCACAGTTGACCAAAATTGCCACTCCCCCTCCTTTCTTATCCTCCTCCCTATCGTGTCTGAAAATCCTGTAACCAGGAACGTTGAGCTGCCATTCCTGTCCCTCCTTAAGCCATGTTTCTGTAATAGCTATGATATCATACTGCCACATGTCTATCTGTGCCCTCGGCTCACCTGCTTTATTTGCTATACTCCTTGCATTGAAATAAATACTGTTGAGCACTGCCAAACTCTTTTTTTTATTTTCTAACCTTTGTTTCCTCTGTCTTTCAGACTCATCCATTAATTTTCTGCCTTCCATTTTCACTTCTGATTTTGTCCCAACTTAGTCTACTGTCAGGTCCACATCCCCCTGCCAAACTAGTTTAAACCATCCCCAACAGCACTAGCAAAATGTCTTGCAAGGAACTCAGTCCCGGCTCGATTCAGGTACAAGCCGTCCTGCCTGTACAGGTCCCTTCTCCCCTATAGCCAGTCCCAATGTCGCAGGAATCTAAAGCCCCCTCCTGCACCATCTTTCCAGCCACACATTCATCTGCCTTATCCTTCTATTCCTGTACTCACTTTCACGTGGCACTGGGAGTAATCCGGAGATTACTACTTTTGAGGTCCTGCTTGCTAATTCCTTACCTAGCTCCCTAAATTCTGACTGCAGGACCACGTCCCTCTTTCTACCTATATCCGATGTGGATCACGACTGCTGGCTGTTCACCCTCCCACTTCAGGATGCTCTGCAGCCGCTCAGTGATATCTTTGACTCTGGCACCAGGGAGGCAACACACCATCCTGGATTGTCTGCTGCCACAGAAACGCCTGTTTGTTCCCTGAATCACCTCTTACTATGGCTCTTTCAGTCTTCCCTGTACTTCCCCTGTGCAGCGGAGCCACCCGTGGTGTCATGGACTTGGCTCTGGCTGCTCTTCCCAGGTGAAAGTATCACTTTCCTCGGTATTCAGAACTGAATATCTGTTGGAGAGTGAGATGCACTCAGGGGTTTCCTGCACTACCTGCCTGATTCTTTTTGACTGCCTGGTGGTCACCCATTCCCTCGCTCCCTGCATACTTTTAAGCTGTGAGGTGACCACATCTATAAACGCGCTATCCACGTAGCTCTCATCCTCATGAATGCACCACAGTGTCGCCAGCTGCTGCTCAAGTTCCAAAACCTAGAGCTCAAGCTGCTGCAATTGACAACACTTACTGCACAAATGGTTGTCCAGGATATGGGAAGCATCCTGGAGCTCCCACATAGGATAGGAGGTGCACTCTCAAGATTGAAGCACCCCTGTCATTCCTTTATTTATTCATTGACCCTTTTCTACTGCTAAAAAGAAACCTTACCAATACAAAATTATGAGGGGCATTGATAGGTTAGATAGGAAGAAACTTTTTCCCTTAGCAGAGGGGTCAATAACCAGGGGGCATAGATTTAAGGTAAGGGGCAGGAAGTTTAGAGGGGATTTGAGGAAAAAGTTTTTCACTCAGAGGGTGGTTGGAATCTGGAATGCACTGCTTGAAGAGATGGTAGAGGCAGAAACCCTCATAACATTTAAGAAGTATTTTGATGAGCACTTGAAATGCCATAACATACAAGGCTACGGGCTAAGTGCTGGAAAATAGGATTAGAATAGTTAGGTGCTTGATGGCTGGCACGGACACGATGGGCTGAAGGGCCAGTTTCTGTGCTGTATAACTCTACGATTCTCTATGATTCTATGAATACTAAAATGCCTTAGAATTATTAATAAAACCTTACTAGTACTGATAAATCCCACTAATAATCAATAAAGTTCACTCGTTAAAATAAACCTTCCCCTCAAAAAAAGACAATACTCACCAGCTACTCACTTGTTCCTTATTAGTAATACTTAATTTTTTTACCCGTTTTTGGTTTTCCAGTTGTTGAGTTGCTGTAACTCAGCTATTTACACACGCACCCTAACAGTAGTGTACTAACCCAGCTATTTACTGATACTCCCTAACAGTAGTTACTCACTAACCAGCAGGTTTCCTGTGATGTCACTGTTCACTTGTTTTTTTCAAACTCAGGCATGCCTGGACTCTTGTGCACTGCTCTCCTGGAAGGTAAGTACGGTAGACCACGTGCTTTATTTAAGTAGCCATGTGAGCCGCATGGAAGATGGCAGGATCCCCAAAGACACATTGTACAGCGAGCTCGCCACTGGTATCAGACCCACCGGCCGTCCATGTCTCCGCTTTAAAGACGTCTGCAAACGCGACATGACGTCCTGTGACATTGACCACAAGTCAGTGGGAGTCAGTTGCCAGTGATCGCCAGAGCTGGTGGACAGCCATAAAGGCGGGGATAAAGAGTAGTGCGTCAAAGAGACTTAGCAGTTGGCAGGAAAAAAGACAAAAGCGCAAGGGGAGAGCCAACTGTGTAACAACCCCGACAAACAAATTTTTCTGCAGCACCTGTGGAAGAGTCTGTCACTCTAGAATTGGCTTTTATAGCCACTCCAGGCGCTGCTCCACACACCACTGACCACCTCCAGGCGCTTACCCATTGTCTCTCGAGATAAGGAGGCCAAAGAAGAGAAGAAGGCAATATTAGATAGAAGCAGACTAAGAAAGACCAGAAGGAATACAAAGACAGGTTTAGAATGCATTTATGTAAATGCACAAAGTATGGTGAATAAGGTTGATGAGCTACAACCACCAATTGCCGTGTGGGAATATTGTGTCGTGGCAATAACGGAAACATGGCTTTAAAATGGTGTTATGGGCAGGTGGGAAATGTCACCTCCCAACTAACTACAGATAGTGTTTTTGTTAAGACCGCAATTGTTGACAACGCGATCGGTAGGTGGCGCTGTTGTGGCACATGCGCAAATACGGCATGTGCCACGAAAACGTCACAGCTTGCGACTGGAGCAGCTGCCAGGACTAAAGATGGCGCTGCTCAAAAAATCACAGAGATGAAACCTGACAAACACGTGGCAGAATACAATGGCCGGAGTGAGAGAGTGGAGCAGCGCGGGGGCCGAGGAGATCAGCGCGGGGGCCGGGGAGATCAGCGCGGGGGCCGGGGACAGCAGCACGGGGGCCGGGGACAGCAGCGCGGGGGCCGGGGACAGCAACGCGGGGGCCGGGGACAGCAGCGCGGGGAGACCAGCGGCAGCGGTGCCGGGGGGCGAGGGGGGGGAAGGGAGAGGGAGGAGAAAGAGGGAGGGGGGTGAAAGAGGGGTAAGGAAGGGGGAGAAAGAGGGAGGGGTAAGGAAGGGGGAGGGGGAGAAAGAGGGAGGGGGGAGAAAGAGGGAGAGGGGGAGAAAGAGGGAGAGGGGGAGGGGGAGAGAAAGAGGGGAGGGGGAGAGAAAGAGGGAGAGGGGGAGAGAAAGAGGGAGAGGGAGGGGTAAGGAAGGGGGGAGGGAGAGAGCTGGGGGAGAGGGAGGAAGGGGAGAGAGTGGGGTGGGGGGGGAGCAGCGGAACGGAAGAGGAGCGCCTTTTTCTGTGCATGCGACATAAACACAACAGCAAGACTTACTGGCCAGTCCCTGGACCCGGTGACACCAAGGTCTTCGCACGCTCACTCCCCGCGGCTCTCTACGGCCTCTCGCTTCCGGCCCTCTCCATTCAGCCATTCCCTCCAGCTGCGGATGCCCAATCCAGTTGCTTTCTCCCCTACCCAGTTGCTTTCTCTACTTCTCCACAGTACTTCAGGCATTGCAACTGTTTGGTCCCTGCATTTTGCATGCTCCCTCTCCCCACCCCTCCCCGCTCTCCCCACCCCTCCCCCTCTTCACCCACCCCTCCCCGCTCTCCCCACCCCTCCCCCTCTTCACCCACCCCTCCCTCTGCCCCCCCACCATAGTTGAATATCTGAAGTGCAGTTGCAAAGTCGGGGAAATAGCATGCAAAACAAAACCTCAACAATTCTGGGTTTAATTATTGAAAAGTTTTATTAAGTTCATTAAGTATCCGAGGAACTGCTGTGCATGGATACATGAGTGTTGTGTCCAGCATTCCCGTTAGACAGACAGGCCGAGTCTCTGCTATGCACAGCTAAAGAGATTGTTCCTGGAGAGCCTTGTGGTGAATAAACGCTTGGCTCTCTATTCCACTACTGTATTGTTCATGTGAAGAAGGCAAAGTCACAAGAGTCTGAGCTCAGTCTATTCTTGGTGAATGTTCCCCAAGCGCAACCCAATGTGCATTCCCAATTCATCCATAAATGCAATGTTCCTTTCCACATCGTGATGAGCTCCGCAGCATGATCTAGTTGCCTTCGTTGCTTGAATGCTGACCTTAAGTCTCAAGGATTGTTTTCTCGACGGCATGTTTTACATGAAAAGAAATAAAGCAAATCAGAGTCAGACCTTGCCTCCCTCCATCCACTGAAATTACTGTTGTGCACACCTTTTTAAGTTCTGCAGTGAAGGCACCAATTGATAACGTCGCCAATGAAGCACTTATTACCCACCTCAGATGCAGGAATCAGCACATCCTTGCGTCCTCTCCTGCACTGCCTCCTTTGCTTGAATGCCGTCCTTAAGTGTCAAGGATTGTTTTCTCAAGGGCACGTTTTACATGAAAGAAAATAAGGAAAGAACATCAGTGTCAGAGCTTCCCTCCCTCCAATGAAATTACTGTTGAGCATGCTTTGTGTTCTGCGGTAAAGGCATGTACTGATAACACCGCCAATGAATCACTTAGTACCCACCTCAGCTGTAGGGGTCAGGATGATGTAACTGCCCCTATCTCGTGATGGTTCAATACTGCTCTCAGGGAAAACATGAATGATGTGAGGGTGCTGGAAAAGAAGCACATTTCTTTTGGGCTATGAACATAAAGCTGGCCATTTAGCCCAGCAGTTCCCTGCCAGTGGTTATGTTACTCGTGCGTCTTTCCATCCATTCCCATTTAATCCTGCCTACTACTATCACCAGTTGTGTTCACAGCAAGAGCATTCACATTTCTGCTACCACTGGACACGGCATGCTTGTTTCTTTTAGTGCTCAGTCTCTTCTTGCTGAATGTTCCCCAAGTGCTTGACCCCTTTGGACGCCCTCTCTGCTTGACAGGCAGCAACTGGCAATTGCGGAGTCTCACAAGGCTCTGCATGGTTGTTTCAACGTCGGATGGGGAAACAGGTGGCTGTGTGTCCATGAGCACTGCCCTGATGGGTGTAGGAGCAGGTAACTGTGTGCCCATGAACACTGCCCTGATGGGTGTAGGAGCAGGTAACTGTGTGCCCATGAGCACTGCCCTGATGGGTGTAGGAGCAGGTGATTGTGTAACTGAGCAGCAAGGAGAGGGTACCGCAGGTAGGGGAAGTGGAGATTTGAACAGGCAGGCATATGTATGGTCCATCAGATCATTAGGCCAGGGGGTGAGACGCTCAGGATCCAGGGTTTGTGACACGTGACTGATGTCCAGCGCGCGGCCACCTCCATCCGAAGGTGCTTCCGGGCAATTGTTGGGCATAGTAAATGGCTCCATCTCATCAGCCAGTCCTTGCTGCCAGCGGAGAGTCTGTTGCCGCAACCAGTCCAGTCTCCTCGTGAATGCTGCCGTTCCACTCTGCAGAACGGCCTGTTGTAGCTGGTACAATTGATCTGAAAGCAAGCGGTGTTTTTCATTGTGGCTGAGGGGCCTTGGCTGTTCCTCTGTAATCACAATGGCAGCAGCCATGCCTGTCGTCGTTGGTGTCTGAGATGCACGCCAGCGACAATTGGGGGTGAGCCTGTCCAAAGGCAGACCCAGATGCCTCTGCACAACAACAGCATATTTGCAGGGCAACAAAGTCTGAATGGAGAAGATGCAGCTGCAGGTAGCCTGGCCATCATGTATCTGCAGTGTGTACTGTTTGGCGCCAGAAATCACAGTCACTGTGCCTTCATCCTGCTACATGCGGTGGCCCAGCCAATGGAAATGTTTTCAGAGCAACTCACAACAGGGACTGGAGAACATGCGGTGGCCCAGACAATGGAAATGTTTTCAGAGCAACTTACAAAGGCAGAGCAGCTTACCTTGGAACAATCTCCTGTGTCAAATAAAAATGAAGCAAGTCTCCAAAATGAATAAATAATTCAGATAAAATGCGAGAAAATGCCCGACGAAACCTCCCCTCCTTCCACTTTCAAAAAGTCGCGCCGAAGCTTTGACGCATGCGCAGAGGCCAAACTGGCGCGTCGGCGAGGAAGACGACGTAATGCGATGACGTCATCTGCGCATGCGCACAACGGTCCTGGCAGGTCGGACCGCGGCGCATGCGCAGAGATTAGGAGAATGTGTGCGCATGCGCGTACCGCGTCGTCTGCGCATGCGCAAAGCGGTCCTGGTAAGCCGGACCGCAGCGCATGCGCAGGGGGCATGAGACCGTCTGCGCATGTGCACACCGCGGCGCATCCTGATGACGTGTCCGATGAAGTAGCGTTGTCATGAATTACTTTGTTTTGTTAAACTAGTGTTTCAGCTCCTGCGCTTTGTTTGCCAAATAAACAGACAGTGACAGTGGCAGATTTTCTCGTAGGTTTGAAACAGAAGATTAAATATTTATTGAACAACAATCACCTGAAATGATTGCAAAACCACATTCACTCTCACATGCACTCTCCAGAAACGATAGATAGAAGGTAAAGAGTAAGAGGCATTAAGTGTTCAAGGCGTAGAACATGCTGTTTTCAGGAATAAACCTGTGGGATCCTATGGAAGTTAAGTTTTTAAAGTTGCAGGCCGTTTGCTGGTTGTCTTGCATTTGCTGGGATGTTGAAGACTCCTGGCAGTCAACACTTCAGTTCAAAGATGATGCTGGTATTTCTTAACTCAATTTTCACAGGTAGAGGAGTTGTTTAAAAGTTGCTCTCTTATTTCTGCTGCAGTTGATTGCAAACTCATCTCAGCAGGGTTCAACTGTCTTAGCTGGAATTGATCCCTCATTCTCAGCCTAGTGCTTGAATTGAAGATGGCTTTCAATGATCTCTCTGTGGCTGGAGATCTCTGGCTGATGTCTTTATGTCCTGATATTCTCTTTTGTTCTCCAAAAAAGGTTACCTTTAAAGATAAACTCATCAAATGTTAGTCTCTCCCAAGTGACTAAGTTTCAGGTCCTGAAAAGGGTTATGCAATAGCTGTATAGATGGCAGTCTGTTTTGATAAGATGAGATATTTTCACACTTTATTGTTGTGATTGTAGCTGGAGATGGGATGTTTGTGAGTGCCTTTGTTTTATCCCACTTTTGTGGACAGCACACATCATTGTGCAATATGCTGTTTACAATTTCAATGCAGACGGGGTTAAATGAGCTTTAGACCGAGCAGACATGAATGTGTATTTCGGTGCAAGCGAACGTGCATGTCATGTGACTTCATCTTCTATCTTGTTGAAGGCAAGTGTCTTTTAAATGTTTCTTTTATAAGTCTCCAGTTTATTTTTGTACTGCCATTGCTGCACTTCCCATGTGTGTGACAATGGTGAGGACTGGGCGCTTAATATTCAGTGATACGAAGTTTTCAGCAAAGAGAGGGAAGGACCAAGGGGAGGTGGGGTGGCAGTACTGATTAGGAAAGATGTTGTCGTGTTGGAAAGAGAGGATGTCCTTGAAGGGGCAAGAGAGTATCCAGTTGGTTAGAGTTGAGAAGCAAAACGGGTATGATCACGTTATTACCCGCGGGGGCTGATTTAAATAGAGAGGGTGAAGCGGCCGCCCCCGATGATGTAGAGGGAGCAGTCGCCACGTCCTTGGCAACAGTGTCTGGCACTAGTGCACAGGCACCGCTGCCATTTTTAAAGGGCTTTAAGCCCTTCAGGTGTATCATAAAATTTAAAGGTCCCGAACTCCAGGAATTAAAAATAAAATATTATGTCAGGTGTCAGTCACGTATCCCACCCCACCAATTGATAATTCATACATTAATTGCCCTCTACCCCCATGATAACATTTTATTAGTATCCCAAACTCTCCCCCCCGACATCTGTTCCCTTTGACCCTCAACCCCTTCCCACCATCCCCACAGCCAATAATAAATGTTTTCCCCGCTCCTCCACCCCTCCCGCTCTGAAAAGTTTATTCCTCCCCACCAGGTTCTTGCCTCGGAACTCCATACTGAGTTCTGAAGGCGTGCGAGCTGTGCTCGTTGACAGTAAAATTGGCGTGGGACAGCTGCTGTCTGCAGGTAAGTCTATTTGCATGTCATTTGAGTTGTATTAATTTTTGCAAATGAAGGGCCCATCCCCAGGTGGCAGGGGGCCGCATCGAGGTCCCCCCTCTGCCGGTAATATGCAGCGTGCCCTTCTCAACGTCACGGGTCGAGACGGGTCTCTACCCGCAGAATTTTACCGGACCCCCCCCACCCCGGCCGCAACCTGCGGCATTGGAAAATTCAGCACCTGGTGTGCCTGACACCTCCCTCAAAAGGGAAAAATTGAAATTCCTTGTATTTCATTTTTATGTTTGTTTTTTTCCCCAGAAAATAAAAGTAAGAAAATTTAGGGCCACACCACTGCACACATTCATTTCATTCACTCTTCCATCTTCCAACTGACATTGCTTGTAGCAGCCATTTCTGGTTCAAGTTTAAGTTTTTTTTCATCATCCTTCCTTTGGATGAGGTACCATTAAAAAAATTACATTTCCTTTGGTTATATTTTGGGGTTGTAGTTTCTCTCGCAACAGTTTGTACTACTTCAGGAATGTTAATCTCCATAAACATTTAATCGTTGGTGGAGCTTGTAGTAGGTAAATTTCTGTTTCTGCTGCTTCCACTGCACTCCCCTCTGGCACTTAGACTAGGTTAGGCATCTCCATCACTCTTGGCTTTACTGTTTGGGAACTTTCCTCATCCCTATTTAAATCTTTAAAAAAAGTTTCAGCTAACCCTGTCTCTGGTGCTTTTCCTTCAACTTTAGCAGCTTTTATCTTCGCTTCATTAAATTGTTTTGACTTTAACTGGGCACTTTTAAATTCTTCTGGCTCTATCATCCCCTGTGGCATTTTTGACACTTCCCCAGCCCTCTGCAGACTTTTGTTTTCTCCCTTCAGTTTCTCCAGTCTCCATGGACTGTTCTGGGCCCTCTGGGCTAGAGGCCTGCTTTAGGTCGAGAAAAAGAACCCGAGCCGAACCCAACCGAACTACAACGAACCCAAGCCCGGCCCGGCCCGGCCCAAGTCCCTCTGATTTTGCCCTGAGCCCGACCTGACCCAAACCCGCCACTACTTGACCCGACTCGAGCCCGACCCGACCATCCCTTTACTTACCTTCCTGACACCGAACCTGCCGGAAGCTGCAGCGCATGCGCGATGACGTCATAATGACATCACTCGCTCACTGCGCAGACTCAGTTTCATCCCGGGATCCCAGCTCAGGTAAGTTTTTTTAAAATCCAATGCTTACCAGCAGAGCACTTACCGTGTGTGTCCAGCCCGACCTGACCCAAGACCGAAAGCCGGCCGCGGAAGATGGGCCCGACCCGACCCGAGCCCGACACATGTCGCGGGTCCCGTCATGTTCGGGTTGGGTAGCAGGCCTCTACTCTGGGCACAATACTGTGCTTCCAGCCAAATCATTGCCCAACAGTAGGTCTGCCCTCTCCATGGGTAAGCTCAGAATGATTCTGACTGTCACTACCCCAGTGACCAACTTACTCTGTAGGTAAATTTTAACTAAGAGAACCTTCAAGCATTTGCCAGTAACCCCCTTTACTAATACTGTGGTATTTGTTCAGCTTTCTGGTGGCATTTCTGTCAGTTTGGCTGCCTGTCGGGTTTGAAAGCAACCTATATGCCTGAGGATGATTATTTCCTTGTCTGCTGCCCTCGACACAAAAGGCGTCATTTTTCCTTTGTGTAAAAATTTCTGCTATATGCTCTGCTCTTGCATTATATTAGAAAACAGGTTTACCACTTTCAAAGCTACAGACATGGGATTGACTGCAGCACCTCCCGCTGGTTTTTTGGCATAGCAACAATTGGCCTAGACACAAATTGCCACACTGGAAACATGTTGGGTTTATCCCCTGGGTTCCTTCTTTCAAAAGCTGGAGACCGGTCTTGTTTTTCTTCCCTATTCTCCTTTTCTCTCAAGCCCATTTCTGCTTCCTCTGCATACCGGCTATCTCTCCCTAGCTTATAAGAGTTACTAGACCCAAATTTATTCTGAGTTAGGGATTTGTGTATTAATTCATAATCGTCAGGCATTTTCGCAGCTTCCCTTATTCTTGTGACCCTTTGTTCTTTGATGTGGGTTCTTATACTACTTGGGATGCTATTTTTAAACTCTTCCAGCAACATCACTTCTCTCAAACTTTCATATGAGGGTTCTAGCTTGGGAGATCGTATCCAGTGGTCAAAAGCCATTTATTTAATTCTTTCCAATTCAATATAAGTCTGTATGGCTGTTTTCTGGGTGTGTTGGAATTTCCTTCTCTATGCTTCCAGTACCAGTTCATATGCATTTAGAATTGTAGTTTGAGTTTGTTCATAATCAGAGAAACTTTCAGGGAAAAAGCTTCATGAGCCCTACCCATGAACTTGCCTTGTAAGAGGAGAGTCCAAAATTCTTTTGGCCATTTTAGCCTGGTAGCTATTTTCCCAAATGAGATAAACTATGACTCAACCTCCTCCTCATTAAATTTTGCCAGTAGTCTTGAGTGTCGCAGCACATCAAAGTTTTGCTCTGAATTGCGGATAAGATTTGAGTGGCTGGCAGCATTTTCATTTTGGGTTTGCAACCTCTGTAACCCAACCCCCTGCAATTGTACTTCCTCTCTTTTCAACTGAAATTCTCTTTCCTCTTTTTCCTTTTGTAACTAAAACTCTCTGCCCTCCTATTCCCTCTGAACCTTTCTTTCCATCGTTTCCTTCTGAAACTTTTTCTCTTCTCTTTTCATCTGAATTCTGAATTCTAGCTAGAGTTATTGCTTCAGACTCTAGTTCAGGGTTAAGATTACAATGGTTAGCTAGACTTTTCACCAGTTCAGATTTCTTTGCTTTTTGTCTGAAAGTGATTCCCACCTCTGTAGTGAAGCTTTTTAAATCTTCAACGTTTAACTTATCATGGGATATCTCTCACTGCCACACTCCTTAGCAGTAAGTCTGGCCATCTCTCTTGTTTCTAGCACCATAGAGAAACAACAGAAGAATACAAGAAAACTTGTTTGTTTATTTTTCCACAATTTTAGAGGTCAATTTTCCTCCTGTTTTTCAAATCTCTTGTTTGTCTGGCGGTTCATATCCCAGACGAGCCCTCAATTTGTTACGGCCACATGGTGCGATGTGGGTGGTTCCCACTGTTCAACTCCCTAACTGACTGCAACAATTGTGTTTTGTTATTAGGTTTTAGCCCCTTTGTTGTTTTATCTGTTAAATAAACAGAAAACGACAGGTTTTCTTGTAGCTTTAAAAACAGAAAATGAATTGTTTATTGATCAGTTTTAGTTTAGTTTAGAGATACAGCACTGAAACAGGCCCTTCGGCCCACCGAGTCTGTGCCGACCATCAACCACCCATTTATACTAATCCTACACTAATCCCATATTCCTATCACATCCCCACCTGTCCCTATATATTTCCCTACCACCTACCTATACTAGGGGCAATTTATAATGGCCAATTAACCTATCAACCTGCAAGTCTTTGGCATGTGGGAGGAAACCGGAGCACCCGGAGGAAACCCACGCAGACACAGGGAGAACTTGCAAACTCCGCACAGGCAGTACCCAGAATTGAACCCGGGTCCCTGGAGCTGTGAGGCTGCGGTGCTAACCACTGCGCCACTGTGCCGCCCCTTATCAATGCACCTTATCTGCAATCTCATCCACTCACATATTTGCTCGTGTGCACACACACACACACACACACACACAAAGAGACAGATAGAGAGGGAAAAAGGGAAAGTGATTTTTAGTTGGTGGGGGGGAGGTCATGATAAACCTGTTGAATTCTCTTGGAAATCAAGTTCTTGATGGGTGCAGGCCTGAGATGATTGGAGATTTCTCTCTTGATTGAAAGTTCAGTTGAAGATGGTGGATCGCTTCTAGTTCACTGCTGTCTAGTGTAAATGTAGGATTCTGCAGCAGGGCACGTGCCTTCTGGTGTGCTGGAAAACAAGCTGCTGGATGTTGCTTTGTCTTCTTGCACTCTCTTTTTCTCTGGACACTCTCTCTCTAGGCTGTCTTTTTAAGGGAAAGCTGTATTGCTTCTCACCTCCTGGTAGGAGATGCTCTGGTTTCTTCCCCATGGTGATTGCACAATGGCCCAGGATGTGGCTCCTTCACACCTTCTTTGTTTCAGAAGAAGACATTTAATTCTGGAAAGTTTCAGGATGGGCGTAGTCTGGGTTCAATTGACACCTCTTAGCTTTGAAGATTTGTCCTAGTCAGGCAGTTTGAATACACAAACTCCAAGCTTTTCCCTTTGGCAGCCATTTTGGATGCATTGTTCACTTTTTAAAATAAAGTATAATTTTTTTAAAAGACAAAGTTTTTATAACTCTTCAGAGTTTGTTCATGATTGTTGTATCATCGCACATCTTGTGTGTGTGACCGCATCATCAGATTTACATTAGTAATGGAGAAGGGCAAGGAACAATCTAAAGTAGAACTTCTAAATTGGAAGAGGTCTAACTTCAGTGGGATGAGAGGGGATCTAGCCAGAGTAAAATGAAACCAATGATTTGTGGGATAAACTATAACAGAACAATGGGTGATCTTTAAGGAGGAGATGTTTCAGCTATAGGCTAGGTACATTCCAACAAGGGTGAAAGGTAATGGAACAAAGCCAGGGCTCCTTGGATGATGAGGCAGATAGAGCATATAATGAAATTTTAAAAAGGGTGTATGATGCATGTCAGGTGAATTTTTCAAGCGAGAACCAGGCCTAATACAATAAGTTGAGAGGGGAAGTGGAGAGGAAAATAAGACTGGCAAAGAGAGAACATGAGAATAGAGTGGCAGTCAACATAAGTGGGAACTCAAAAATCTTCTACCAGCATGTATCTAGTAAGAGGCAGGGTCGTCCTTATTAGGGACAAAGAGGGATATATATGCTTAGAGGTGCAGGGCAAGCCTAGAGTACTTAATCAGAATTTTGCTAAGTGTTTACTAAGGAAGAGGAATCTAACGAATTATTGGTAGAAGCGGAGATGATAGAAGCAACGGATGGGGTGAAAGTTGATAGGCAGGATGTACTGGAAAGGTTGGCTATGCTTAGAGTGGATAAGTCGCCTAGTCCGAACTGCTTGCATCCCAAGTTGCTAAGGGAAATGTAAATGGAGATAACAGAATGGCTTGCCATGATCTTCCAATCATCTTTAGATATGGGGGAGGTGCCAGAGGATGGGAAAAGGGAAAATGTGAAACTCATATTCAAGAAAGAGTGTAAAGACATTCCTAGTAAATACAGGCCAGTCAGTTTAGCATCAGCGGTGGGTAAGGTTTTAGAAACAATAGTCAGGGAAAAAAATCAACAGGCGCTTGGAAAGGTTTGAGTTAATTAAGGAGAGCCAGCACAGATTTGTAAAAGACAGATTGTGCTTGACTAATCTAATTGAATTTTTTGATGATGTAACAGAGAAGGTTGATGAAGTAAATGCAATGGATGTTGTCTACATGGATTTTAAGAAAGTGTTTGGCACATAAAAGGCTGGTTAACAACATTGAGATTCATAGAATAGGAGGGTCAGTATCAGATGGATAAAAAATTGGCTTAAGGACAGAAACCAGCATGTCATAGTAAATGGTTGTTTTTTAGACTGCAAGATGGTAGACAGTGGCGTTCTCCAATTATCACTACTAGGTCCAATGCTTTTTTATATATCTATAAAAGACTTACTTATTGGAAAACAGAACAAAATTTCAAAATTTGCCGATGGTACCAAACTTGGAGGTGTGGAAAACTAGTGAGGATGATACCAATTGACTCCAATAGGCTAGCAGAATGGACTGTCAAGTGGCAGATGGAATTTAATGCAAAGAATTTGGCAAAAGGGACAGTGAGAGATAATACAGAATTAATGGCACATTCCTAAAGAGTGTGCAGGGGCAGAAGGACCTGGAGCTTCGTGTGCACAGATCCTTGAGGTGACAGGACATATTGAGAAAGTAGTTATCAAAGCATATGGGATCTTGGGCTTCACAAATAGAGGTATTGAGCATAAAAGCAGGGAAGTTATGTTGAACCTTTACAAAGCTCTGGTTAGGCCACAACTAGAGTATTGTCTCCAGTTCTGATCACCACACTTTAGGAGTGTACAGGGTGTAGAGGAGCATAACTAGACTGGTTCCAGGGATGAGCCATTTCATCTACAAGGTTAGGTTGGAGAAGCTGGAGTTGTTCTCCTTGGAGCAAAGAAGATTCAGGGGAGATTTAATGGAGGTGTACATGATTATGACAGATTTAGATAAGGTAGAGAAGGAATAGCTGTTCCCATTAGCTGATGGTACAAGAACAAGGGGTCACGGATTTAAGGTTTGGGGCAAGGAATGGAGGGGGGAAGTGAGGAATAATTTTTTTTTACAGGTAATAACCTGTAATTTGCTGCCTACGAGGGTGGTGGAAGTGAAGATGATGAATGATTTCAAAAGGAAATTGGTGGGCACTTGAGGCAAATAAACCTGTAGGTCTGCAGGGATAGAGTGGGTGAATAAGACTGACTGGATTGCTCTATGGAGAGCCAGCATGGACCCTTTGGGCTGAATGGCCACCTTCAGTGCCACAGTGACACTATGACTGGAATTTTACACCCCCCCACCCCAAACAGTGGAAGGTGGCGGGGTTAGGGGGGTGCATAAAATGGAGCGGGAGGCATGGGGAGACCTTCCCGACCTGCTCCCACCTCTGCCGCCACTTTACGCAGGGCAGTGGCAGCGAAAAACGGCCCGCCCGCCCCAGGCCAATCATGGCCCTTAAGTGGCCACTTAATGGCCACTTAAGGGCCTCCGCCTGTCGCCATGGGGATTTTACCCGTGGCCGGTCGGGCGGCCCAGGCCTGAGAGAAACCGCCTGACAAAAGCAGGTGGCTCTCTGATGGCCTGGAGGGGGCCCTCAAGATCAGGCACCCTGTGCCTGATGGAGGGCCGCCCCCGCTGCCTCAACCACCCCCAATGCCCAACATCCTCCTATCCCCCCAACAGACCACCCTTGCCTCATCAGGGCCCGACCGATCACCCCGGCGATTCGTTCCAGGCTCTCCGACATCTTCTTTGCAGTGGCTGGGTTGCAGTCCCAGTGGTGGCCACCGCTTCCGGTGGCACTGCTGGGACTAAGAACTGCCGGCCCGCTGATTGGCCGGCCGCTCCATTAGGTGGGAATTCCTGCCTCAAGCAGGTGGAAGTCCCGCCTCAGACCAATTAATGGCTGGATCCATAAAATGTGGATCAGATCCCCAGGCTAGGCGGAGGCGGGTTCGTCACTGACTTTTTAGTCGGTGGACAGCTCCTGTCCGCCATGGGACTGACCTATGACTCTATGCTGCCATGGAAGCTTTGGCTACTGTCATATGGCTCTGTATACCAGTGTGCAAAGGAACTTCCAGGGTGTTGTAGCATTCCAGTAATCTGCTCTCTAACAGATCTCCTCATTAAAGACCGTTTGCAGATATGACCTCCAAAAATGTATTTCAGTACCAGCGAGACCACTCACTATAGACTATTGAAACTTTTAATGAGTATGGAAAAGCAACTAAAACATGCAGAATTGCAGCAACAGCCAGAAGAAATAATTCAATTTATCCATTCTTGTAAATGAACGGAAAAGCAGACACTGCAGTTGTCAATTTCCTGGCTATCATTCCTGGTGATTGCCTTTCTGCACCGTGAGTGCTTCACTCTGGTGTCAGCTCTAATATTCTAGCTGTGGCTGAACCAATTATTTGCATCGGTTTAGGATTAACTCTGCTTTTCATGTATATGACCCTATTATTAAAAGCCATGGTACCATGAACTATATTTACAGTTTTATATCAGCATGTCCTCCTAACTTAAAGGTTTATGTATCCGAACACCTAAGTCTGCCTACCTTTCTCCTCCTTTTAAAGTATTACCATTTAGTGTCTTATCTCCTCTAATTATTCTTCCCCCGGAAATGTATCCTGTCACAGTTCTCCACACTAAATTTCAGCCCAAATGTATCTGACTGTTCTATTAACCTTTTGTGTCCTCCTTAAGACACGTACAGTCCTTTTAGACAAACAAAAGAATCATTTTTGTGTTGAAGCTATTATTGAGGTCTAGAAATGGTACTGAGCTTACAAAATTATTATTATCTTTAGCACTGTGTTCAAATCAGAGCACACATGGATCAACTGAAACCAGTAATTCAAGTCACCATTAGTTAGCAACAAAAGAAATTATAAATGAATGGAAAGGTTTCCATTATTAGGTTCGATGTTGACAATTTAACGATTAACGATTTGATTGAAGTTTGAACTTATTCCATTTACTAATCACAACGTTTTCTTTACAACAGTTCGATGCTGTTGGAAG
Source organism: Heterodontus francisci (assembly GCF_036365525.1). Lineage (NCBI taxonomy): Eukaryota > Metazoa > Chordata > Chondrichthyes > Heterodontiformes > Heterodontidae > Heterodontus > Heterodontus francisci. Next base: position 29,769,828 of record NC_090376.1, on the reverse strand, counting down.
TTTCAGATGGTTTACCTCTTTTCTCCAGAGCGCGGCGTCCTTTTCTGCTACCGTGTCTAGTTTTAACTCGAACAATACAAGACCAAAGACAACTGTTTAGCCTGAATTTGTTGGCGGTTAATTGCTACTTTCCTTATGTATAGCATCCAGCATAACACTATTCTACAAAACATCTTAGTTGAAAAGAGATGTTTTTATTTCCACAAGAGCTGGCTATTGCTAAGCAATATTGATTAAAGGATAATCATTAAATATAATTAATATTGACTTGTATTATCTTGTCATTTCGGTAAACTGTTCTGCGCACCTAAGTGCAGCTCTGCTCATGCCGATTAAAATCCACACCATTAAATTAAAAGTCCTTTTCGGAGCAAAGGGCGTTTTGATAACAGTAATTTAACTGTGGACCTCGTTATTGGAAATTAGAGTGAGCTTTCAGTCATTATCATTGATTTTCTGTTAACTATCGCTTTGTGAGTGTATATGTGAGTGTATGTGTAAGTATGTTTACATTGGCTTGAAGGGCGGGGAGAACCGACACCCGACAGGATAGTCACCGATTTTCACTTCGCTTCAGGGTTATTACGGTTATTGATCCTGTGCATCTTTTCCTCCTTTTAGCTCGTTCTATTTCTGACATGTCCACTTGCTATGCATAATTTCCATAATTTAACTTATGTCTTTTGTTTTTTTACTAACATGACACAAAAGATTTCTTTTTTAAAAGCAGGTCCTCCTTTTCGGTGAAGTAAATAGGTATGACACGATTTTCCCTACTTTCGGATGAAACATGCCATCTGGTGCGACTGAATCAACAGTTCTATTTACAGTGTGAACCAGATAAAGACTACATACATACTGCGTGCAGCAGTTAAATGTTAGATCTGTTATGATTCCATCCATTCAATTATTGCTAAAATCGATGGAACAGAACGTTTCACACCAGTAGCCTGGTCTTATGTCGCATTTTTTTTGTTAACTTTGAAATCCCACATGGATGATGTGGGTCACTGACAGCACCACTGGACTGTTACACCTCCCCGGGATGGATTAGTTGTCTGTTTTATTAAAGATACAATGCATTACTTTCTATTGCGCCGAAAGGTGAGCAAAATGGTTATTGTTAAAATCTTACGTAAACCTAACATTGCAATTAGTGGTAAAACAACACATATGTATTATTCTCATGGGCAAAAAGAAAGACCCAGAAGAAGAGTGCATTGTTTTGCATATCACGTACAAATGAATTTGACAAGGCGGTAAGTAAGATCACTGAGTGCTGAGAACTAAGCAGCAAGGTTTCCCACACCCATTCCCTCCCCATGAGGATCCTTCGAAGTGCAGAGAACAGATGGCAGAGTGTTTTTTTTATATTTGTTCATGAGATGTGGGCGTTGCTGGCAAGGCCAGCATTTATTGCCCATCCCTAATTGCCCTTGAACTGAGTGGCTTGCTGGGCCATTTCAGAGGGCATTTAAGTGTCAACCACATTGCTGTGGGTCTCTGAGTCACATGTAGGCCAGACCAGGTAGAGGTGACAGATTTCCTTCCCTAAAGGATACTAGTGAACCAGATGGGTTTTTACAACAATCGACAAAGGTACCATGGTTACCATTAGACTAGCTTTTTTTAATTCCAGATTTTTATTAATGGAATTCAAATTTCACCATCTGCCATGGTGGCATTTGAACGCATGTCCCCAGAGCACTAGCCCGGGCCTCTGCATGGTTAATCCAATGATGTTATCACTATACCACCATCTCCCCAAGTCTGTTACTATGCTGGGACAAGCCCAGGAATGTGTTATAGCCCTATATATATTTTTGAACCATTTATATTCTGTGTTCCTTTAATTCTGGCCTTTTCTGCCTCATGGATTTCCTTCTGACTACCATTGCTGGTTGTGCCTTCATCTGTTTAGGCCCCAAGCACTGGAATTCCCTTTCTAAATCACTCTGCACTTCTGCCCACCATTAGATGCTCCTTAAGACTTATCTCTTTCACCAAGCTTTTGGTCACAAGTCCTAATATCTTATGCGGCTCAATGTCAAATTTTGTCTAACAATGCTCCTGTGAAATGCCTTTGGACATTTTACTACATTAAAGGCATTATATAAATGCATGTTGCTGTTATATTACTTATTCTATCCTTATTGTTCACCTATTGTGGTGTTAGTGAGCTTTTGCATTGAAGCTTCAGGATGAAGCCTGTATCTTCTATTTCGTTATTCATAGAAACATAGAAACATAGAAAATAGGAGCAGGAGTAGGCCATTTGGCCCTTCAAACCTGCTCCGCCATTCGTTATGGTCATGGCTGATCATCCAACTCAGTAACCTGTTCCCGCTTTCGCCCCATACCCTTTGATCCCTTTAGACCCAAGAGCTATATCTAACTCCTTCTTGAAAACATACAATGTTTTGGCCTCACTGCTTTCTGTGGTAGCGAATTCCACAGGTTCACCACTCTCTGGGAGAAGAAATTTCTCCTCATCTCAGTCCTGAAAGGTTTACACCATATCCTTAGACTATGAGCCCTGGTTCTGGACTCCCTCACCATCGGGAACATCCTTCCTGCATCTACCCTGTCAGGTCCTGTTAGAATTTTATAGGTTTCTATGAGATCCCCCCTCACTCTTCTGAACTCCAGCAAATATAATCCTAACCGACTCAATCTCTCCTCATATGTCAGTCCCGCCATCCCAAGAATCAGTCTGGTAAACCTTCGCTGCAGTCCCTCTATAGCAAGAACATCCTTCCTCAGATAAGGAGCCCAAAACTGCACACAACATTCCAGGTGTGGCCTCACCAAGGCCCTGTATAATTGTATCAAGACATCTCTGCTTCTGTACTCGAATCCTCTCACTATGAAGGCCAACATACCATTTGCCTTTTTTACCGCCTGTTGCACCTGCATGCTTACCTTCAGCGACTGGTGTACAAGAACACCCAGGTCTCGCCGCATATTCCCCACTCTCAGTTTATAGCCATTCAGATAATAATCTGCCTTCCTGTTTTTGCTACCAAAGTGGATAACCTCACATTTATCCACATTATACTGCATCTGCTATGTATTAGGCCACTCACTCAACTTGTCCAAATCACCCTGAAGCCTCTCTGCATCCTCCTCATAACTCACCCTCCCACCCAGTTTTGTGTCATCTGCAAATTTGGAGATATTACATTTCGTTCCCTCATCTAAATCATTAATGTATATTGTGAATAGCTGGGGTCCTAGCACCGATCCCTGCAGTACCCACTAGTCACTGCCTGAGAAAAAGACTCATTGTTTCCTGTCCGCCAACCAATTTTCTATCCATCGCAATACACTACCCCCAATCCCATGCGCTTTAATTTTGCACGCTAATCTCTTATGTGGAACTTTGTCAAAAGCTAATGTTAATGACTATGAAATCATTCTGGTTGCATGAGGTTTTCCAAGCAACTTTTAATCATGTACAGTGGCAACAAAAGGGAGGAAGCTATTTTAACTTACATGTGGTCCAACAGCAGGGTTTTTTCATGTATGCTTGTTCATGCAGATCACAAAAAGAGTATTTCAGCAAAAATCAAATTCTTCTTCACTGAGTTATAATGCTTCTGTATGTGCTGCAATAAAATCAATGATTGCTTAACTACCTCCAACCTTCAATCCTTTCCTCTCCAAAGTCTTAGAAGATGTTGTCTCTGTCAGATCCATGTCCCTTTCTCCTGCAATTTCCTGTTCAGAATCTTTTGAATCATGTTTCTGCCCCTTCCACATCACTGAAAAAAACCTAACTAAACTCTTGAATGACATTCTCTGTGATTGTGATCATGGTGCATTATCTCTCCTTATCCCCCTCATCTGCTCTGCACCCTTCAGCATGGTCAATCACACCCTCCTCCTCCAACATGTCTCCCCTTGTCCAGTTTGGTGGGACTGCTCTTACTTGGTTGGTTATCTGTCCGATTGTAGCCACAGAATCTGTAGCAATGGCTTCTTAGTCTATCCCTACTACTGGTCCAGAGGTTTACTCGGGTATCAATGACTCAAGACTGCCAAATTATTGTTCACACACAGCACGTTTATTCAGCATTTCAAAATCTTATCTTAAACAGAGATTGTACTCATGCGTCCACTTAAGCTAGGTTACTTAGGTTCATCCGAGAGTCGGAATGGAGCAGATGATCAATCCTCCCCTTGCAATTCTCCAAGTATTTGATCAGGCTACTTAGTCCTGAGCTAGCTAGCCAGCACTTTGGAGCAAGCTTTCTTATACCCTGTTTCGTGCATGCTGCCTGCGTGATCAGCTCGGGATGGGCCGGACCTGACTACGCGATGTACAGTGATTGGTTGGTCAGCTGTTGCTAACGCCGTGGGTGCGCTACGTCAGTCACAGTCGGTCAACCTTTCACCTGGTTTGACATCTGCTTATTTTTGGTAGCCTCATCCCTCAAGTGCGACCAAATTGCACAGCTGGTTCTCTGTTCTCAAGCCCTAGTCTGATAACAAGATATTACCTCACTCTGCCGACCCCCACTCTCCAAGGAACCAGCCCACATGGCGCGTCTGTTACAAACATAGCAACAGGTTAGACATACCTCCATCATGACCTTGCAGGTTTTAGTACATTCACTTCCCCTTTAGCAGTTCAGTTACACCACATTGCTGCTTCAACATTTCCTGCTTCCCTGCTGTGGACACTTGTTTACCACTTGTAGCCGCACACACTACTTTCCCACATACCAGGTTACATACAGTTCACGGGTTGGAGGGTGGTCGCCGACAGCTTCTCTTCCTGTGCCCAAACTATCAACACCCTTGTCCCCCTGGGATCTATACCTCGTCCCCTGTTTTTCCTCATCTGCATGCTACCCCATTGTGATCACATTTGCAGACATGGGGTCAGCCCTCACCACCGACTCCTCTGCCCTAGCCACTATCTTAAGCTGAATTAAACTGTTTGCAATTTCGGTGTTTTGCTTGACCCCAAACTGAGTTACGACCTCATATTCTTTCCATCATAAAGACAGAGGGGTTTCCACCTCTGTAGCATTGCCTGCCCCCAGCCCTACTTCAGCCACCCAGACTTGAGAACTTTGTACATGCTTTTGCCACCTCCAAACTTAATTAATCTGGCCAGCAATGCATCCTCGATCATCTTTAAGCCACAACTCTGCTGCTTGTAGCTGATACAGCCCCAAGTGCTGCTTGCCCAATATCCTTGTTCTTACAAACCTACATTTGCTCCTGGTCTCCAATGGCTCAAAATTAAAATTCTATTGCTTGTATTTAAACCCCATCCTATTTCTGTAACCTCATCCAGCCCTACAACCACTTCCTTACCTGAATTCTCCATTTCTATGACTCTTGCCTCTTTTGTACCCTACTCTCTTTTCCTCACCATTGGTGCCTGTGCCTTCAGGCACCAAGGGCCCAAGCTCTGGAATTCTTTCCCTAAACACCTTTGTCTTTTTACCTCTCCTCCTTTAAGAACCTTCCTAAAATTCACCTCCCTGACCATGTTTTTGACCATCTTCTGCTAATCTCTCCTTTGGCTTGGCGTCTGTTTCTCCTTAAACCTCTCTGTGAAGCATCTTGAAATGTTTATCTATGTTAAATGTGATTATATGACTGTAGGTCATTGTTTGTTGTTGTGACATACAATTTATGTATTAAAAATGAAATTGAGACACATGGAGTGGAAGTTCTCTCTGACCTGCAAAGGGGAATGAGTAACATACTGTGTGTGAGTGTGAACTGGTCAGCTTTAGTTCCATGTTTTTTAGGTGAAATGACTCGCAATATAACATGTTAAGTAAACAGTGTTGGAAGATGATGAAGGTAGGAGAGATGAGAGTGTAAAAATTGAAGTTAGTTATTAAAACATTTCACTCCAAATGGGGCTGCTTGGGCCAGACTCTGCAGCAGTTGCTAGAATGAAGCAAAACTGTATTCATAGTTCTATTCTGTCTGAAAGTGATAGGGCAAGGAAAGCCCATCTAAAACCAACAGAGCAGTTGACAGGAAATTGAAGTGAAATGTGTGTAAAGGAAAATGTAAAGATCTACTTCACTGTTAGTGAGAAATAGAATCATTCAAAAGGAGCATCACCTCAGAGATTCCATAACGGACAGTTCATCAGCATGTAATCAAGTGAATTTCACTGCATACTCGGATTTTTGCAGCATAGACACTATGGACTATTTAATGTTCTGTAAAGTTAGATCAATTTATTGAATGTCAGACCATTTCTTAACTGTGTTTAGTGAGATCAGAAGACATGGGGTGGGGAGAAGAATTTCTCTGGCCAAATGTGATAGCGAAATTGTAAACACATTTTGCAATGCATTTATGATGCTGCTGCATATAACGAACAAAGTTGCTGATTTCCCGTGTTCCTAGGCTAACTCAGTTGGTTCTAAACTCTCTTTGTCACATCAAACATCCCAAATTCTAGAAGTTGGCCAGTAGAGCTGAACCAATGCAAAGTCCTGGTCACTAAATGGGAGACTGGGTTCCACTGACAAATTCTATACATCCAGAAGATCAGCCATAATACTGTTCAACAACTTCTGTCCTAAAATACTTGCTTTCGCCGCTTGCAATACTCTTCGCCTAACCCACAATACTTGGTTACTGCTTGGTGGGGAACGAGCTGATGAAATTATAAGTTTAAATATGTAAGAAAAAAACATGGCTACGTACATAAGTGCTGCTTTGGCGCTATTGGGGAGACAGGATTCAGTTTGAGTGATTGCTTTTCTAAACACCTATGTTCTGCCTGTAAGAGTAATCCTGATCCTCTTGTGGCGTGACACTTTATTTCCCTTCTAGTCCCTTTACAATCCTTTTGTCTTTGGCTTTCTATACTGTTACAATCTAGCTCAACATGGGAACTGTGGCTTGCCATCACTTTAGCACTCTGGAGCCCTGTATTCTGAAGCTGTCAGTTTGAGTCAGGCTGTGCAGAACTGCAGTATACTTTTTGACTCCAAGCTTAGCTCCCTCCCCCACATTTGCTCAGTTACCAATATAGTATTTTCCACCTCTGCATCATTATCTGTCTCTCCCCAATAGCGCCAAAGCAGCACTGTCAAAAGCCGAATCCATCCCATATCACCTCAAAACTTAACCTTTCTAATCTTCTCCCAGCCTTCTCCCCACCTCAATCCAAGTTACAACTAATTTGAAATGCCAATGTCTTCCCTGCACAAAGTGCACTCCCAATACCTTCGCCCTTTCCATGCTCCAGTGGCTTTCATGCTCCAGCAAGTCGGGTTCAAAATGCTTGTTCTCACTTTAGAATTGCTCCATGGCTTTGCGCCACCCTATTTTAGTGATCTCATAACCTAGGCTGGCATCTCAGCACTACAAATGAGGGAGTGCCACATAGTCAGAGATGCCCTCTTTCAGGTGGGATGTTTAACCTGTTCAAGTGGATGTAAAAGGCCTCATGGCACTATTTGTAGAAGAGCAGAGGCATCCTCTCTGTGTTCTAGACCACAAATACCACCCCCGCCCCCCCCCCCCAAACAAATAGCATCTCCAAAACCAGATTAACTGGTCATTTAGTGCCTTGCTGACTGTGGGACTAACATTGTGAGAAAGCCCAATTGAACACTCCTGTAATGGCCATCAAAACAACAGCTGATTGAATAGTAGTTTATGCATCTGAATCTAATATGTACTTTAAAATAACTCCTATTTTGTACTCTCGCATAAACACACAAACAAGCATAACGACATAACAAGTACTGACATCCTTGCCTGCTGCACACTCATTTGGCTGCAGCAGAACCCTCAATTTTGTTTACATTCTGTTTTCATTCCTCAATTTTGAGTCCACCTCTGTCTGATCTCAAGGTAAATATTGCCTAATTCAGAACTCCATATAAAACTAGCTTTGATGAAAGTTACTGAGTGATTGTAACAAACCAGTCTTCACAATAAACTTCATGTAAATGTATTAGAATAAGTAATCAAAAAGGCTAATTGAATGTTGGCCATTATCTCAAGGAGGTTGGAATATTGAAGGGAGGAAGTGATCCTACTATTGTACGTACCCTAGGTTAGATTCACATCTGGAGTACTGTGCCCAGTTTGTGGATTAATCTCAAGAAGGATATATTGGCCAGGGAGGGGGTATAATGCAGATTCATTAGAATGAGGGCTTAAAGGGTTAAATTATGAAGACAGGTTGCATAAATTAATTTATACTCCCTTGAGTTTAGAAGGTTGAAGAGTGGCCTAATTGTGGTGTTTAAATCCTTTCAGGAAGAGTCTATCTAAGACGCAGCACAAACAAATCTTATCTCCCTAACAGAGAGGGCACAACCATAGCAAATAAATCAGTAGAAATCTAAAGCATGCTCCCTCCACTTAGAAGAAATCTGGCCAGGAATCCCTCCAACCAATTCCTGCTGACCAGAAAAACAGACCTGACACACAACCCTCCCCCTGCACCACCATGAGAAGCAAATGAGCGGACTATTTGCCTGCATCCTTCCAGCCCATTCACCGAGTAATTTTCCCCTATGCCCTGCCAACTTTTCCACTGAACATAAAAATCTCTGTGAGTGGGTAGGGAAGCTCACTCTCATCCCTTGCTAAGAAATATTTCCACCACCCTGCCACTCCTTGCTGATTTTCCCTGCCTTTCTTGCTGGTTCCCAAACCCCCTTCCTATTTTTCCCTTTCCTTCACACCTCTTGCTCTTTCCTCCTCCCTGATCCACCAACCTGCCCACATCTCTCCCACATCCCCTTTCCTTCTCCCTCCTCCTTCTCCTTTCTGTGCCTCCTTCCCTCCTGTGCCTGGCTCCAGCTGTTCCCGCCACCCTCTAACCCTGCTTGTTCTGAATATTTCTCATGACAGATCTGAAGTTTGCAAACACAAGTAAAGTTTTCATCTAATTAATTTTTGGTATTATAAATATTGAAAACTATGCGTCATATATAATAAATATAGGCTTGAAATGCCACATTCAAAAGTAGCCACACAAGGAATGATGTTGCTAGAACTTTACTGGTACAATACTAAAAGTGATAACTGTTGGATGCTCAAGACCTGTTGGTGCTAGCCAACAGTTGCTTTTATAGGTCTTGCTTAACTGTAAATACCTACTGAGCTGAAACTGTCATCAGGACACATTGCAAACAAATCCTTCCACTGCTGGGCTTGTGGTGATCTGTCATTTGTGTACTTTCCAGACATAGTATGGGTGTATTTATTCATGGTATCTTTGGTGGTAGATATATGCTAAATAATGTATAGAACCTGTACAAGTATGTGATTGCAGACGTTCTTTGCAGTGCACAATACTGCTTGCCATTTAAATACTAAATACGTTCTTGTTACAGGGCAGATTTGTTATATGCTTACACTGGCCTTGACTGGTGATAACTTGCATTACTTACCATGCACCAAATCTTTTTGTTCTTACCATGATGCTAAAAGAAGATTGCAACATTCTGGATTTTCTGCATTAATATTGCAGTATTTGCAGTACTGGTTCAAACCAGGCAATACCTGGTTTATACAAAACCAAAATACAACAGATGCTGGAAATCTGAAATAAAAACAGAAAATGCTGGAAACACTCAGCAGGTCAGGCAGCATCTGTGGAGAGAGAAACAGATCAGATTAGCCATAGACCTGAAACGTTAACTCTGTTTATGATGTCCAGGCTCCAACTTGCCTGGGTAGGATCTCTGTGCATGTGTGGTTACAACGCTCTGATCCTAGTGATTAAAATGTTAATGTTTAGAGAGCACAGGTACATGTCACCACACCACTGCCACCCACCCCCACCCCACCCCCCAACCTTTGAATATTTAAAATCAACTCTGTGTATGTTTTTAAATGCTCAGGAGTTGGTCTGACATGGTGTGTAGGCCCAAGATCCACCAACCTGATCAATTTTTAAATCAGAATTGACACCATAGTAGTAGATTAGCATTTTCCCAGTGGTAGCACCTTTGCCTCTGAGTCTGTAGGTTCAGGACCCACTCCAGAGACTTGAGCACATAATCCAGGCTGACACTTCAGTGCACTACTGAAGAAGTGCTGCACCATCAGAGGTGCTGTTTTTTGGATGAGACGTTAAACCTCTCAGATGGATGTAAAATATTTAATGGCTGTACTTTTAATTAGAGCAGGGGAGTTGTCCCCAGTGTCCTGGTGATGGTAATGTTACTGGGCTAGTAATCTAGAGGTTAATGCCCTGGGGATATGGGTTCAAATCCCATGATGGCAGCTGGTGGAATTTAATTTAAAAAAACAAAATATGCAATTGAAAGCTAGTCTCAGTAATGGTGCCATAAAACTATCAATTGTTGCAAAAATCCATCTGGTTCACTCATGTCTTTTCAGGAATAAACCTGCCATCCTTACCTGGTCTGGCCTACATGTGACTCCAGGTGCACAGCAATGCAGTTGACCCTTAACTGCCCTCTGAAATGGCCTAGCAAGCCACTCAGTTCAAGGGCAGTTAGGGATGGGCAACATATGCTGGCTTTGCCAGTGATGCCCACGTCCCATGAAAGAATAAAAGAATATTAAAACAAATGATCTAATCATTACCACATTGCTATTTGTGGGACCTTGCTATGTGTGAATTGGCTACATTTCAAAAGTACTTCATTGGTTGTAAAGTGCTTTGAAATGTCCTGAGGTTGTGCAAGGTGCTCTATTTAAATGCAAGTTATTTCTTTCATTCACTGTGGACTAGTACACCACATTGTCAGATTGAAGCGTTGTTAGACTGTCTCCTCTAGAGGCTCTCGTTCTGCTTCTTTTGGGAGTTAGGATAGACCCTGACGAAACAACATTAAAGTTGCAATTGCACCCATCCCAGGGCACAGAAAACAAAGGCATCCTGGTAGACGGTTAGGTGAATGAGGTAGGCTATTCTGATTTCTGCTGGCTGATGCACAAAGTTTTAGGACTTTTAATGATTTCATTATTTTTATACACAATTTAATTGTAATTTCTAGTTCAAGCTGTAACTAAATTATCTTGAAACTTTGATGAGGTTTTTATTTTTATAGAAAAATATTTGGTCATACCCTAGGCAATCGCCCAGGGAAATAAAAGTTACTTCTCATTAAATAATAGGTTGAGTTGTTTACAGCATCTCAATAAAGGGTGGTCCAGCCAAAACGATTAGCTTCTTAACTCCTTCTCCTTCTCTAAGCGTTTTGTGCTGTGAATTGTGAGTTAATGCGAACCCAGTAAATCTGTGTGTGTGTGGAGGAGGTGGTGGCGCGGTTCTCGCCCGTCCAAAGGCTGTCAATCAAACAGCACTGAACCAATTGAGAGCTTTGTGTCGCCTCTGGGAGGCGGCTGCAAGAGTTTTGACTCCAGCCTGAGAAAGGGATGTGAGCCTGAAGACTGAGAACTGATCGCATTCAGGAGGGGACTCATCACCCCGCTGCTAAAACATCAAACCCGAGTCTTATCCTGGCCTCAAATGGCTCGGTGCACTGCACTGGCTGCCCGTGTGGCTCTCGTACTGTGGATTACAGCCGGATGGAGCTGGGCTGGGCGCAAGCAAGAGGAATCGCTCGCCACTGACAGTGTTTCCAAAGCCAGATGCACATCCCGTTGTCTGAGCCTGCACATCACTCGGCTTTCAGCTTTGTTCAAGAACTTTCAGGTAGATCATTACTTACACACAGCCACAATGCAACAGAAAAAAAAACTTGCCTTTAGCGGGAAAGATATTGTTTTGGCTCTGAGGGTTTCTACACATCACGAAGTTCTCATTATCTTTAATCGTGTAGAAGTAGTCATGTGAGAATATTCAGTCTATCAGGTGAAGGCAGGTTCAGGTATGGTCGGTCGTGCCCTTAATGCTGTTTAATGCGCAACCAAAGTGCTGCTAATAAAGGTTTGCTCGCTGCCATTTCATTTCGCCCGGTCAGTTCATTTACAGTATCTAATGAATGTGTAGGTAAAACTTGAATCATTCATTCCGAAAACAAAATCATTGCTTCCTGCGTTTGCAACTTTTTAAAAACAGATTTGTAGAGGAGCCGATGCTCGGTTCTACTTTGTAAGGTGCTTTTTAGTTAAATAACTCGTGTAAAGAACTGGTAGGATTTATACAAACGGAGTTAGGTGTCCGTGTCATTTATATCAAACCAGGTGAATTGACACGAGGTGTGCAGTTGGTTTTTTTGGGTAAATTTTGGAGTCAAATCCAGTGTATTCGGCACATTTGTAACACGCTGGTTCACGTACTCTTGAAGTCAGTACTGGGATTTTACCAAATGTTTCTAGGAATCTTTCTTTAGTAAAAAGTGTACTGAAATAGTTTTAAATAATTCAAAAAATTATATCCTGAGGAATGACATCTCAGTTTTCAAATGCCGATACTCTGTGTTATTGATATTCCCACCTTCTAGTTCAGGCTTGCGTCGTCGTTTTTTTAAATGGCTTGAAATATCAGATAGTTTCCATTCCTACACATATTGTCAAATCCGAGTCAGTTTCACCACTGGGGCTCGTTTTCTACTCCTCGGTTACATAAAATGCAGCACATGGTTGTTAAAGTGACATGTTTCAGCGGCAGAAGAAGCATCTGTCCACCCCCTCTCCCCCCTCCCGTAACGAAAGGGCAGCACAGGGAGGGGGGTATTTTTAAATGATGCGAACCTGCTGGAATCGGACCTTTAACCTCTAGTTGTTCTTCCACACTCTACAAACGGCATTCGCACCATTTACAGAAAATGTTGGAAAAACACTCAGCAGGTCAGGCAGCATCTGTGGAGACAGAGGAAAACACGAGTCAACGTTTCAGGTCGGTGAGCCTTTAGAAAATGGGAAGGTAACTTTGGCGAAAACTTAACCATTAAAAAGAATGACGGTGCTTATATTTCTTTGCAAAAAGCTGGACTTCTTAAAAAGGAACTTTTGATGCAGAAGTTTGGTCGTTTGGAGTTTTGTGCAATGCCGTAAAAACGTAGCGTCACGAACAAAAAAAGGAGCCCAGACTTAGTTTGCAGCAAGTTTGCAAAAATGATAAAACACTTCAACATAATAAATCTGCGTCGCGCTATAACATGATCAGTTAGAATACTCGGTATAGCTGGATGGAGAATTCCCAGAATTATCTCCACTTAACCATTGCCATTGACTGAGTGAATGAATACACTGCACCATCCTGTTCCGGACCCGCCCCGTACTTGCCGTGTAAAATCTGGGGACTAATGAAACGGGCGCCGAAAATCTACAGCAGTCCGCGTCCTGTGGGACCCAGGTCTTATTCTGTTCTGATGAAGCAAGCACGCTTTGCATTACAATCCCCCAAAATGATATTCTGTGGAATGCAGAATTTAACGGGATACAATGGGCAAAAGCGCTGAGCCGTACACACGTGTCTCTGTTTATAGCTACACCAGGCAAGAAGGAACTGAGGAGAACTCTGGTCGGGACAGTGTCTTGCATGTTAGCTTTCTGCCCCTCTTCTGACCTTCAGTACAGTAGTGAACTTTAATTACAGTTAGGGGCACTGTCGAGTCATACAAATAAATAATCGCTGCAGCGTTGTTGATGTGTGTTAAAGGACAGGGGAGTGTGAGACAATCCCCAATCATAGAACGAAGCACAGGAAGAGGCCATTCGGCCCATCGTGCCTCAGCCTGCTCTTTGAAAGAGCTGTCCGTTTCGTCCCGCTCCCCTTAAATGATCCCACCCTCTTATTTGTTAGACTTGGGACTTGTTCTGCTGAAATGGTTTCAGATATTACTCAGCCACGACCTGAGCATGGACTAAAACGGAACCCGGAACCCACGCTCCTGTCTGAGGTCCACACAGGACAACAGAATAAACCGTTTATCTATCCGGGGGTGGAGATTTCTCTGGAGTTTGTTAGTTTTCCCTTGACCAAACGCAGGCATCACTTTTGTTGGTAAAGCCATTGATCCGCGTGTTAGCAGGCTCTGGACCAGTAAAGGTTAAGTTCACGAATGAACTGAACAAACACTGAAAGGCACATCCACAACATAGTTGAGGCGGGAGCAGACTCGCGGAAAGTTTCTGATTTCAGACAACATTAAGTGCTCCGTTTCCAGAACATCAAACGCCTTTAGGCTTTATTGACTCTGGGCGGCTCTTGTTGCTATTTAAGGTCTATTACAATCGCGGATTGATGTTCACCTCCAGTACATGTTTATTCCCCCCTCAAACCAAATGCAGACTTTAGAGAGCGCGTCAGCGTTTTTACAAAAGGGATTACTGCTGCTGTTCCCCTATCTGGTGTCAGAAGTTGCTCTGTCACGGTGAGACCGAACACTTGTACCTCTGCCTGGTACCTTCTCCTCCCCTCACACCATCATGTTTCTTTGCTGCACCACACAGACATTTTCATTCACCCCCAGCTGTTACTCTTGTGTCTGCCCCCTCCCCCCCCGCAACACACTCCCACTTTTTCTGAGTAGAATACATTACTGATCCTGCTTTTTTTTTAAAAAAAAGACAAGGTTAACTAATTTTGGACGGGCGCTGAAAGACAAAGCAATGAGAGAAAAGATATTCATGGTCTACGTAATTTCATTTGACGATGAAACTCTTAACCTAAACAAGTAATCCGGCCCTTCCACATACTCCTGACTCAGTTTGGTGCGTTGAACTTGCCTTGAAAGAATTATTCTTCAATATTAATATACAGGGATGGCCAACACTGGTTGAGGACAGATCATTATTGGGCGAAGGCAAGGACCCAAATGCGTCCATTTTTAAGTTGGGACATCCTCTATGGTTAATTTGGCCATTGTTCAGGCAATGAGATGGGCAGGGCGAGTAATGTCAAAATACCAGATTGGAGGGTTTAGTATCCAGTATGCAATGGGTTAATGAACACGATACATCGTTTGTATACCGTGGACACCATGCTCACTTTCTGTCACATTTCAATCCTTATATATTCAGTGCCTGCATAAAGAAATTAAAACATTTTTTGTGTTTAATAGTGTTCCCACGCAGTGCTGTATTCTGCCGTATATTGTACTCCAACAGTGTTATCGTGCAGTTATTTTTAGTGTCTTTCCTGGAGAGGGAGCTAGGTTGCGATTGTCATGATCTTATTTTTGAAGACACACCAACCATTGGCTACAGGATTCGTTGTGTTTTACTAGGACAGATCCATAAGCTACATAACGTGTGCAATTCACTGTCTTATCACTGACAAGTGACTGAAATGAATAGTAATCATGCTCTTAGTAAGGCAAAACATAGGTTTGGTGGGTACATCATTGGTAGACAGTATTATTCATAATTTTAAAATATCTTAGATATTTGTTTCAGTTAAAGTTATTTGTGAGTAATAAAGGTTGATCTTGAAACAACATCATTTAGATTCAGAATCCAAAGTAATCAGTCCGACATCACATCACAGCGCTCAATCAATGAACGTTAAGCCTTTAAATCAGAGGGTTGCAGGTTAGAGTTTCACTCCAGAGACTTGAGCACATGATCTAGGCTGAAACTCCAGTGTAGTACTGAGGGCTGCTACATTGTTGGAAGTGCCATCATTCGGATGTGACATTAAACAGGCTTCATCCACCTTCTTAGATGGACACAAAAGAGCACATGGCACTGTTTTGAAGTACCCTGGCCAATATTTATCCTTCAACCAACATCACTAAACATTATCTGGTCATTATCTCATTGCTGTTTGTGGGACCTTGCTGTGTATCATTTGGCTATTGTGTTTTCTACATTGTAACAATGATTACCAATGTTTCCTCTAACCTATGCGAGTGTCTGGCTGCGCAGCAATTGTGATGGTACCACACAGGCCGTTCACAAGCTGTCCCCTTGAAGATACCGCATGCGTGCACAATGCAAAAAAAAAATTAAAGGTACAGCACATTGAAATAAACAGGCAGCACGCAGCAAAGAAAATTTAGAGGGATCATTGGTGATTACACTTCTAAAGTATTTAATTGACTGTAAAGTGCTTAGGGACATCCAAAGTCATGAAAGATGCTACATAAATGAAAGTCTTTCCTTTTTGTTCAGAATGATTGAGGCTGAGTGAAGAACCCAAATTAGCACTCCAGATAGAATCAGCTAACTCCACATAGGCTGGAGAGCAAGCCTGGGATCTTTCCCATCTATTTAGTTTGGTTCCAAATGTATCAGTTTATTTACCAGCAAAATAATGGGTGTATCCTAGGCTCTTCTCTGTCATCAGTGTAGTCCTTTTGCTTTACCGAGAGCATAATAATACCATTCATTTTAATAACTGCTATAAAATGATAACATGTTTACTGTGGCTAACAAATTTTAAGAAATGCTGATGTACAATGTTCCTTCCTTTTGAGAGTTTTAGTTGTTGCAATATGCTGCTGTATAACTAACAAACATATAAGCTATGACCACTGTGGGAGGGCAGGCACCTAGATGTTAAAGCTATGATTTGAACATTAAAGTTTTCACAATATTTATTTATTTGTGTAGCTGGTAACATTCAGAAAAGAATCACGTGAATATGCATAATTCATTTTTTAAATTGACTTTTGCAAAAGCACAATAATCACTTGTAATGATTACAGCTGTAACTGCTGTAGAGAGTGATATTGATTTACTCATGAAAAATGAGCTACACAAATAGATTTCCCCATGTCTGCAGTGGCAGTGAGTTGTAGGGTCCATTATTCACGAACTAAAGTCAATATCACACTTGGGATGACCTGTTGTCCTCCTATTTATCATAGGTTGTAAGGGGCGTTTGTAATTTGAAATTCTTGAAATTGCAAATCCCCCTTAATGATCATTGAAACTACCCACCTCCATTTTGAGAATCAAGCCTTTTGATTCCCATGTACTGAACCTGTGGGGATTAGCAGGTTAGTTTACCTGATGGGAGAGAGGCATGATACTTGTACTCGAAGTATGCACCTTGAAATAGACATTTTCAAATATTTTCTGAATCACATTTGTGAGATTTTAAATAAATAGATCAGATGTCATTTAAAATAAATTAACGTTCAACTCATTATAAGTTGCTTGGTTGGTAAAGACTACTTCAAACCAGCAATGGTGGAGTTCCATTTGAACTTTCGGTCTTTCCATGGAATGCAAGCAGAAACCAGTTAAAAGCTATCTGATACTACAGTGTCATGCTGATGAACAGCTTTCCTAAGTTATGATATGTTTTTGGTCTATTATTATTTTAATGGAAAATTGAGGTAGATTTTTAATGAATACCAATTTAAAAAGATGCTTGTTTTATTGCTTATATAGAGAACTGCTCCTTATATTTCCAGCTTTGTTGAAGGTGAAAATAAGCAAATACCTTTCACATTTGTGTACACACACTTTTCTCTGCATGTCTCCCTTGTACCCTTTATTGCTTTCTCTTCCTCTCTTTTCTGTCTCCACCTTGACTCCCTGCCATCTCTTTTCATGCTTTAAAAAAAAATCTTCTTCATTTGTCTTTCTTGCTGTCTTTTCCAGAGCCACAGTACATTTGGAGGTTGCCATCATTTTGTTAGCTTCCAGTGATGTGATTGCTGTCGCTATAAGAGACGTCCTGGCCTGTTCCAGATCTTGCACCCACCAAAGCAACCTTGGGGATGACAGTGGTCTTTTATTGTGTCAACCAAAGTTTTAAGACAACAGCAGTTAGAGGCTGCAGTCCTTAAATCGGTGTGCATCTTTTCAATAGGAACTCAAAAGTAGTAAAGGAGTATATGTGGCAAGATCATTGAGGAGCTTTCCTTTCTATATCTACTGAGAATGCGTGTGGTGCAGTGCTCCCTAATTACCAGGGTTCTGTAAGGAATCTATAATGATTCTTGGTTACTTCATAAAATGTGCAATGCACCCTGATTTATGAATAATTCAGAATTCTTCTATTAAGCTATTTTTGTTTAAAAGTGGTACAGCAGTTGAAACAGGAAGCTGTGTCAGCAATGTGTGTTGCTTGAGGGTGCCATGCAAGCTGTTGTACCCATGCTGCTACCCTTTAAATAGGAGATTTGGTAGTGTAATATAACCATCTCCACGACTGTTCACATTTAATGACAAATGTCTCACCACAGTAAAAGTAACATTGCTGAATCATACCTGAGAATCTTTATATCTGAGATATGCTTCCAAGTAATAGGTTTTGGGAGCTAATTTGTGAAAGAGTGCTGCAGAAACATTCAGAGCACATGGGGTTGAAGAAAGAATGACATGTCAGATGATTGATAAGTGGCTACTTCAATGAGATTACCACTAATTAAGTAACAGTTATTTATGTAGCCCTTTCTCTAATATTAGCACAGCAAGGGTATACTTGTCAATTAATATTGAAAAATAAATTGCAAGCACTAGGGAGAATGGAACTGACAACTCACAAACCTGTTGGATTAACAGGATAATCAGATGATTATTGTAAGTAGCCTGCACTAACTTGCTTCCTACATTTTCCTCTTTTTGCCATTTTTTATTTATGCAGTCCTGCACACTCTTCCTCCTCTCTGCATTCTCATTGTGCTGAAATCTGAACTCTTCATACTATCTGCCATTCTGACTCATTCCTTTTCAAGACCTTAATGCTGTGGGCTTTCTTGCTTTTCTTCAAATAATCAACTGCCATTTAAAACCCAAACCTGATGCCACATAAATGCTACATCTTGGTTCACTTCAGGCTTTGCTCTTGCTTTCAACCTCGGTAGTGTCTAGGACAGTAAACCTTCATCCTTTCATTAGGTTTCTTAACAAAACATTGACAAACCTATCGGCCGTATTTTACATCTTATGGTAGTTATTTTAAAGCGTGAACTTTTCCCAGTTCTTTCAATTAATATTGTGTGTATATGATAGCCTTGTGTGTTCCCTGTTGCAGGCTGTCGTTTTAAAATTAACGATCTGTTTTGATGACCCATCTGTGCATGCGTAAAGAGGAAAGTGTGAACAAGTCATTTGGCAGCAGCAGATTGGATTTCTGTTTTTAGCTATGTTTGCAACACTTTTTCCCCTTAAATGCCATTATTCTCAGTCACCTCAGGTATGGCACGTTTCTTGTCTTCAGGAGAGAAGGGAACGCGATGCCTTCTGTTGCATTCCAAATCTGTGGGAAGTCTACATCTGGGTGTCCATAGTGCCTCGTTCACCCTTTGAAAGCAGCAGGAAATCAACAGGCTAGCTAGTAGTCAGCTGCACAAATACATTGGCCCTTTCACACCGAATGAGATCCTGATGGGTAGCCTGGTTTGTGCAGAGGTGGCGTTTATGCCCTGCAACTTGCACAAAATGTGTTGAATGTGTTCCTGTCACTCACTAGCTGGTAAATGACCATATATCTATGGACAAAAATAAAAACTTCTTTCATATTCCAGTGCAATATATGTAACAGATGAAAGAGTAACTTGTGTGTATATATATGTATATGCATATATGCACAAATCTTTGAAGGTTGCAGGGCAGGCGGAGAAAGCAGTTAATAAAGCATATGGGATCCTGGGTTTTATAAATAGAGGTATGGAGTACAAAAAGAAGGAAGTTATGATAAACCTGTATAAAACACTGGTTTGGCCTCAATTGGAGTATTGTGGCCAAGTTCTGGGCACCAAACTTTAGAAAGGATGGGAAGGAATTAGAGAGGGTGCAGAAAAGATTCACGAGAATGGTTCCAGGGATGAGGAACTTCAGTTACGTGGATAGGTTGGAGAAACTGGGATTGTTCTCCTTGGAGAAAAGAAGATTAAGAGGAGGTGTTCAAAATCATGAGGGGTCTGGACAGAGTAGATAGGGAGCAACTGTTCCCATTGGCTGAAGGATCGAGAACCAGAGGACACAGATTTAAGGTGATCGGCAAAAGAAGCAACAGGGACATGAGGAGAAACTTTTTTACGCAGTGAGTGTTTAGGATCTGGAATGCACTGCCTGAGAGTATGGTGGAGACACATTCTATCGAGCCTTCAAAAGAGAACTAGATAACTATCTGAAGAGAAAAGATTTGCAGGGGTATGGGGAAATGGTGGGGGAGTGGGACTAGGTGAGTTAATCTTGTGGAGAGCTGGCATGGACACACAATGGACCAAATGGCCTCCTTCTGTGCTGTAACCATTCTTTGATTCTATATTTAATATATATACATGAAGAACTATGGCAAGGTTACTTTTGATCGTTATTTTATATAATTATGAACAAATCCTTACCATAACATTAAATCCTGTTTAAACAAAGTAAATTTGTTCATTATTGGCCAACTTTGTTAATTATGAATTGTCCTAACTCATTGGAGTTTAGAAGATTGAGAGGTGATCTTATTGAAATGTATAAGATTCTGAGGGGGCTTGACAGGGTAGACACTGAGAGGATGTTTCCCCACATGGGGGAATCTAGAACTAGAGGCCACAGTTTCAAATTAATGGGTCTCCAATTTAAGATGGAGATGAGGAATTTCTTCTCCCAGAGGGTTGTTATTGTTTGGAATTCTCTTCCCCTGCAAGCAGTGGAGGCTGAGTCATTGAATACATTCAAGGCTGAGTTAGACAGATTTTTGATTGACATGGGAATCAAGGGTTATGCAGGACAGGCAGGAAAGTGGAGTTAAGGCCACAATCAGATCAGCCATGATCTTATTGAATGGCGGAGCAGCTTGATGGGCCGATTGGCCTACTCCTGCTCCTATTGCTTGTGTTCTTACGTGATACGACTTGATTGGGTCCTTAGAACGGACCTCCTACCTTATACTGTTTTTAGGGTTTTTGAGGATTAGGAGATGATTTCAAAATGAAAGAAAATTGGTGCTTTCATTAGGAAGGAGTTGACTTGTGGCCCCTTATCCAACTATTGGGGAGAGTCTATGGCCATGGCATGGCATTTCCATTCTCAGCACCATTCAACCCTATGATTTTGCTGAGTGAAGTTGTCTAATTAGTGACAATTTATAATTCGTGCTTTAGAGCGATATTCATAGTGAACAGAATTGAGAGTTCCAAAATTCATTTCATTTAACATTCTTAGGATCCACCAGAAAGAAAAGATGTTTGTACTATTTGTTGGGTTGGATTTGAACCCAGGTCTCAGAGGTGAAAATATATTCCAAGTCCCTTTCCTTTCTTACCAGGAGTCTATTGAGACACTTTGAAAAATCATTTGTTACCTTCAATGAATTCCTGATGTAATTTCCACAGTCAAAATGCTATGCATATAACAGATATATGTATTTTGACAAAGTATGCTTGGAAAGATTATACAGTTCTTTATACCATTTCATTGTTGTGTTATTGATCTACTGATAATTACAACAAGTAAAGCATACAGCACCATTGACTAAATGTATAAGAATAAGGGGCGGCACAGTGGCGCAGTGGTTAGCACCACAGCCTCATAGCTCCAGCGACCCGGGTTCAATTCTGGGTACTGCCTGTGTGGAGTTTGCAAGTTCTCCCTGTCTGCGTGGGTTTCCTCCAGGTGCTCCGGTTTCCTCCCACATGCCAAAGACTTGCAGGTTAATAGGTTAATTGGCCATTATAAATTGCCCCTAGTATAGGTAGGTGGTAGGAAAATATAGGGACAGGTGGGGATGTGGTAGGAATATGGGATTAGTGTAGGATTAGTATAAATGGGTGGTTGATGGTCGGCACAGACTCGAAGGGCCTGTTTCAGTGCTGTATCTCTAAACTAAAATAAACATTATAGTTTCTATTGAAAGTTTATTTACCCAATACCAATCCTTTATCATGTGAGGGGTACCATAAGTTTTAAACATATCTTGAATTTTGATTTGATCTTTTCTCTGCACATAAGTAGTTGGTACTGTTTAAACAGTTTAAAATGCTAGAGAGGGGACTTGGTGCTGGTACAGTAGTCACAGCAAGATCTTATGCAAGTTATATTCACAAGGCCATCATGTAATCAAAGACATATTGTAACCACTCAGTAGTGCAATGTTGTCTAGACAGAAATTTTTAAAAAAAAACTTTACATCCCAAAAAGAATGGGAAGTTTAAGTCATCGACATGAGTAGGGTTAAACAGGAGCTGAGTCATAAAACGTTTAGTGCTATCCCCAGTGCTTCCTCTGTGGTGGTGTTAATGGAGACCTTGTTTCTATTCAAAGTGCTGTTTCTTTTCAACATGACAAAGCATTAGTTTGAAGAGAACATCTACTCGAAGGCCTTTTGTTCTCTGTCCACTCTATGGTGTTTACCAAATACAAATGATCAGATAAAGAAAGTATTTTGCTTGCTGGAGGATGTTCTAATTGAGAGGCTTCTGTGTATTTGAAGTGGGCTGAAAATGATCTCTCCAAATTAGGCTGTTCCATTGTTTGAAAAAAAATTAGAGCTGTAATTTAATGACATTATAATTCTGACGCATTTACTTTTGTAAAATAGTTTACTTTAGTACCCAAGGATTTTTAACACTTCCAATTGAAGAGCTCTCAGGAAATGTTATACTTGGTGTGGCCATGGTTAAATTAGAGCAACGAAAAGGAAAACATTGAGAATGTGGGTTAATCCAAATTGCTGAATCCCGGAGGAAAAAAGTTCTTATTACATCTTAAATCAGTTAAAATATATTTTTGATTTATAATATAACACCTCTTTTAAAAAGTTTTTAACGCAAAGGCTTTACTGCTAAAGGTTCTTTGCTGCTTGTTTATAGGCATTAGATTAGAGATACAGCACTGAAACAGGCCCTTCGGCCCACCGAGTCTGTGCCGAACATCAACCACCCATTTATACTAATCCTACACTAATCCCATATTCCAACCAAACATCCCCACCTGTCCCTATATTTCCCTACCACCTACCTATACTAGTGACAATTTATCATGGCCAATTAACCTATCAACCTGCAAGTCTTTTGGCTTGTGGGAGGAAACCGGAGCACCCGGAGAAAACCCACGCAGACACAGGGAGAACTTGCAAACTCCACACAGGCAGTACCCGGATTGTCAGGATTCCAAGTCTTATTTAGATTCAAATTAATATAGGATTGTAATTCATAATAGAGTCAGTCGACAGAAATATCCATGGGACAACACATTTCAAATATTAGAAGTACAACTCCCCCAATTATTTAATGCCACTAAATTACACAGACCAGCAAATCCGCGTTTGCTTCCTCTGCTGAATTAGCTGATCTCAGCTGGGTGCCACATTGGCCTCAGTGCCTCGAGGCTAGGCAAGGGAACAATTAGTCAGGTTTCTACTCCTCCAGTGACCCCTTCTTGAAAGTGTGTCTGAGCACGTGGATGTTGGTGAGCAGTGATAATCTCCACAGTCAAAATTTACTATATAGGCTGGTATGATGTATTAGAAGGCTGCTAACACCTACAACAGCAATAACAACAGCTTGTATTTATATTGCACCTTTAACGTAGTAAAATTTCCCAAGCGCTTCACAGGTGCGTTATCAAACAGAATTTGACACAAACCACATAAGGAGATATTAGGGCAGTTGACAAAAGCTTGGTCAAGGAAGTAGTTTTTAAAGGAGGAAAGAGAGGTAGGGAGGCAGAGAGGTTTAAGGAGGGCATTCCAGAACTTAAGGCCTTGGCATCTGAAAGTATGGCTTCCAATGGTGGATCGATTAAAATTGGCGTTGCTCGAGATGCCAGAATTGGTGGAGTGCAGATATCTTGGAGGATGGTAAGGCTGGAGGAGATTACATATTAGATGGGGCGAGGCCATGGAGGGATCGGAAAACATGAATAAGAATTTTAAAATCAAGGTGTTGCTTAACCAGGAGCCACTGTAGGTCAGCGAGCACAGAGGTGATGGGTGAGCAGGGCTTGGTGCGAGATAGAACACAAATGCAACATTTCTGTGATCTGAGTTTAAAGTCATGGCTTTTTGACTTGTGTGATTGTCGCACTCAAGGCTGTCAGTCACAAATGTCAGTACACTGTATAACAGGGGATCTGAACCAACATACAATGATAGTCTGAACTAAGTGAAGATCACACATTGATCTGGGAAGTAAGTGGTTGTGGGTGATTTTTCCCTTGTATGCTTTCCAATGTGTTTCGAATTTTAAAATCTTTTCAGTTTATACCTTCAGTACATTTATCTACTAAACCACCATTAAGCAGAACCTATTGAAGCAAATCAGGGTTTTCTAGTAATAAATTGCAATCAAAGTTAATGACATTTGCTTTTATGTCATGCCAAAAATCTTAAAATGCTACGCAATTTTTAAGTGCAGTGACTGTTGTTGTGAAGGAAAGCACAGAAGCCATTCTTTAGTTTAAACCTGGTATTCTCTCCCTAAACCTCTCCGCCTCTCTATCTCTCTCTCCTCCTTTAAGACACTTTTTAAAACCTACTTCCTTGACCAAGCTTTTGCTCGCCTCTCCTAATATTTTCTTATGTGGTTGGTATCAAATTTCTTTTGGTAATGCTTCTGTGAAATGCCTTTTGACCATTTACTACATTAAAGATGCTATATAAATGTAAGTTGTTGATGTATCAGCAATGTTCCACAAACACCAATGACATGAGTGACCAGTTAATTGGTACCATTAGTTGAGGGAGGAATGTTGGCCAGTACTTCAGAAGAACTGCTAGATTTTCTTTGAATAGCACAGTGGCATCTTTCGTGTTCACCTGAACCAAGGACCAAAGAGATGGGCCCTTTTTTGGTGTTTCATTTGTAGAGAAGCAGTAATTCGTCAGCACTGCAAGGGGTATCAGCATAGAATATAGACTGAATTTGTCATGTAGGGCACAAATTCTCAAACTTCTGATAATGGGGCAATGTGGTATGTACTGCATGATGAGCTACTGAGCTAGACAGCCAACAAAGGTGGTTCATATTTTGTTGGCTGATTTCAATTTCAGCTGCAGTGGGGATTTCAATAAAAACAATGGACAGGTTTTCTATTCCTCGTCACTCTGGACCAAGCTATGCTGACAAATTGGTATGAGTGAAATTAAAGTGATGCTGTTCATGTAGGAATGATCTTCCGGCACTCATGGTCTAGTCTCGTACATGAAAGGTGGCTACCTGAACGAGGTACTGTAGGACTGCTGCTATTCATGGCATCGTACTCTAGCATGAATTACTAGTTCCAGCAAAGGAAGAGGGAAATTGGGTAAGAAAAGAAAATCACTGCACGCTAAAGATCCACTCAAAAAGTATAGTAGCAGAACATAAAAAATAGCAACAGGAGTAGGGCACTTGACCCTTTGAGTCTGCTCTGCCATTCAACAGATTATGGTTGATCTTCTACTTCAAAATCACCTTCTCATATTATTCCCCCTGTCGCTTAATGCCCTTAGTATCCAAAAATCTATCAGTGAAGATGGACAATTTAATAGCAGTGAATACTCTTGAATATTCATTGAATATAACTTAATAATATTGAATATCTTCAGATGCCTAAAGCATTATGTGCACAGTTGGTAAGCTGTTTGTGGTTTCCTGCAACAACAGAACACTTAGATCACAGCAGATCAACCTTTTACTGGATGAAAGTGCCATATATTTTCATTTGGCTGAAATGATATTCTCGTATTTCAATATTTCTTGTGGATTTACTTTGTTACCGTTCCACCTAACAGCAGCTGCATTTGAAATATGCTGGTAAATGCCCAGCTTCCATCTACCAGCTGCATTTTGGCAATCAGACATTCTACACTGTTAGTTGTCACTCGCTTTTGGGGCATGACTTATGACATTTTAATAGCATTTGTCTAGTGTCAATGACTTTTAATTTTTCAGGGTACTGCATTTAATAGCAAGAGGCTGAGATTTTCATCCTAAAAAGTCATTTCCTTCAATTCAAACTGCTTAAAATGCAGTTTGGTTAAAATAATATAACTAATAGTCACTTTTTCTTTAGATACAATTGACGTATGAAACGGTAGAAAATCCTTGACCTGTGTGATTCTGGCAGGAATGGTGTGCTGCAGGAGATCCTGATGGCTTTCAGTTTTTGGCCAATCTGTGCTTAGCAATTGCAGGGTTGAAAAGTTGGGACAAGACTGCTGTTGGAGGCCCAGATAAGATATTATGTGATAATTGGGATGGGCCCTATGATAGGATTGATTATACATTTGCAAGGAACAGGTTTCATGAATGATTGGTCTTTTCTCATTTTATATTTTCTTACTTTTTTAAGCTTTTTTGACTGAGAGCTTTCTGGTTTTGTTATGATGGGCATCAAGACATGCCACCTTAAGTCTCAACAAAAACATTGGAAGCAAAATAATGCTTCACAAATTGCTATTATATTATAGAACGGTATATCAGAATAGCAAAGATTGTGCCATTGGCTTAATTTTTCAGGGTAATTGCACACCTCCACCAAAAGGATCAAAGTTCATTGCAGCCCTTAAGTGAAGTCTCATCACTAAGTTGGCTCACCTGCAGTGTAAAACTTAAGGAATGGGGTGCGGGGGTGGTGATATTGCATGCTTGTAGCACCTAAACACCAATTAGGTTATAAAATGATGCAGCAATTAAAATTAAATGCCCTCTGGAAAAATGATAAGTGGGAAAATGGCTCAAAATATTTCATGAGAAGCCATGCACAATAGTTTCATTGACTGATTGTTTCCTGCCTTCTTGAGTGAGATATTATTAAAATGTCTTTCGGAAGGCAGTTGGGATCATGCTGTATCAGAGATAATAATGTTCTGACTTTGTTTCACAGCCAAATGAACTGGTGCTGATTTATCTTCATAAAGATGCATTTGAAATCGTTAGTATTTTTGTTATATTATAATTCCAAAGCAGAAAGCAATTAGATATCAAAATGTTCCATAGTAGTGAATAACAAAAAAGAGAGTAATGTGCTCACTATAATACTTTTTAAACCTCTAGTTTTGTCTCGCCCTCCTCTGAAGGTGTCACTCAGCTATGATTCCAAGCGTATTATCAGTTCTTTGAGACCTATCTTTTATTTAGGGGCTGAAAGAGTGCATGCTGATAGGCTATTTGTCACTGGGAGACATCACAGTCAAGCCCAATCCAGTTTGAATCAGGCATCTTTGCAGGTACACTTTCTGTCAGGAATCAGGGAGTAGCAATCAGGAGTGGTAATTTTTCTTTCCTCCCTAGTGAATGTTATGGGGCTATTTACAGCCAAACTCAATTTTGGCCTCACCTGTTTGATGCAATTTCTCTTTCAGGACTGGCTGATTTGACTTCTTCCTTCCTAGTGCAGGAATGTTGCGGTTAATTATAATGCTCCCCTCCCCATTGCTGTGCTGTCTGATCACACATTGGCTTCAAAGCTGGGACTTTGCTGGGTCTCAGTGAGAGTTGCAGGCAAATGCTTGTTGAAAAATTGCACTGGACATACATCAATGCTGAATGACATCACATCCAGTTAAGGGTAAAGTCCCACTTCTGCACTCCTGATGTGGAGCTTCACCCCCTGGAATCACATAATAGCACTATTGGAAGGGTGCAGCCCTTTATTTTTCAAATGGCAAAAATATGGGCTGTGCCTGTGCAATGTTTTTTGATATGCGCTTGAGCTGGGGGTGGGGGCAATGCAAGAAAAGAAAATTTGCCCTGCGATGTCAACGTTTTATGCAGAACATTCAGATAGTACCTCCAGCCCACCACTAGTATGCAGAACTGTTACAGAAATCTTTGCAAGACTGAGCTAAAAGAAATACTTAAATACTGTGTAGGAGACTGTCAATTAAAAAATATATACAGGATGTGTAATTGATTCAAAATATAAAAATACAGTTCTTGTTTTAACAGTTTCCCCCCTTTTTGCAGAATAATGGATCCCTGAATTGGTGTCAAAATCACAAGCAATGCTCAAAGGTGAGTGCACTACAAGCAAGATATATCAGATGTAATTTGTAAGTACTTCCCATGTCAAACTTTGTACAGAAAATATTAAAGGTAGTATGTTTAATATGCATTACACAAGACACGCTTTCAGCTGAACCTAAACGGGCTCTGCCCCTCTCTTTGCTCCTATCTTTGAGGCACTCATTCATGCTGGGGTTTCGCAGGCCCTTACTGCCACCCAGCACCCTATTCTTCGCGTGTGAGTTATATGACTGTGGCAGGAAATTGCAGCCAAGCCTACTGTCAATCTCACCCAATGTCCATACAGCTGCATTTCCCAGCAGGAGTTACTGACTCGTATTTATGAGTGGAAACCATTGCTGATTTTATCCCATCCTAATTCAAGGTCGCAGAAACTAATGGTATTACCAGTCTAATTGATCAACTAAGTCCGTATAGACTGGGGATCGAATGTGGGACCATGCACAATCCAGTTCCATGATTCCAGTGCATTTACAATCTCAGCCATGGGGGAGAGCTAACCTCAACACTATTTACCCTTATCCTTTTGACATTTTTCAACAATAATAAGTTGACAAGGCTAATTATTGATGAAATATGTTTCCAGAATGAGAAAATCTTTGAGGGAAGAAAGAACATCACAGGCTTTTCAAACCAAATGATTTAAATTGATTTGAACTGTAGCAGAGACCTACATCAGTTACTATTTGTCTGTGTTTCCTTGGTAAAGGGAACACCACTTTTTGTCCTGATTCTTGCTGACTCTTTGACCCCAATAGATCACAGAATAACAAAGCCCATATCTTCCTGGTCAGGTTGTGTTCAAGACTCCTAGTGAGAGGGGACAATGTGCTGGCATCATCCAGGGTCAGAATAACACTTGAAATTGCAGGCTTGGATTGTTCCTTTCACACACATACAATGGAAGGATCACCCTTCTGTAGCTCCAGAAGATTATTTCACTCAAAGCTGTGAAGAATGAGTGAAGACAAGCTGTCAGCTTCTTTGTCTTCACATCAGTTGTCTAGCACAGCACATCAGTGACAACAACTCAAGCAGTTGAGATTCAATCATTTGACACAAGTGGTAGCACTTTGAAGAGTGCTGGCACTTGACTGTAATGTATTAAAAGTTATAAAATCATATTTTTTGCATCATTGTATTCAACTTTCTGCTACACATGTCTGAATTATATTTCCAACAGATGCATTCTTTTTCCTTTGTCAAGTGATAGTTCATAAATGAATATTTGTAAAATAATGAATACCACGGACTATAATCTAATAAAGTTCAGGTATCGCTAGAAACGGTGAGAATGAAGTTCAAACAATTTAGGGACATTCAGGATAAGTGATTTATTATCACTCAGAAACTGAGCCTAGTCGCTTGACCTTGTCATTATTCAACCAAGGACTTAAACTACAGGTTTGAAATCTCTCCCAGTTAACCTGACATTATTTATAATAAAAACTTTTTTCAATTATCTGCGCGTTTAATCCTGTTTTTATCTCAGCAATGTCTTTATATAACATTGTGCAGGTTATGGGGTTAAATTCTTCCTGCTGATAATTGTAATGAAACTGTTTGGGGAGGGAAGAATCTTGCTTTGCTTTCATGACAACTTCATTGAGTATAATTATTGATGAAAAGATTTACACTCTCTCATTCCCTATTTGTGATGATGATCACACAAGAGAATTAATTGCATGAGGTTTATCCAGAAATACTCTGCAATTTATTCATAATTTTACACAGTATTATCACTTTTTGATGCTGAATATCCATCATTTGGAAGTGTGCAGGGGGAGTAAATGCTTGTATTGGATAGTTAACATACATCTGTCTATTGGTGTGATAAATAAATTGGGCAGTTGTGAATATATGTCCATGACAATACTAGCCTATTCGTAATAAAAGTCATAGGGCTGAATTTTACAGGCCCTCTGTCATTGGGGATGATGGGGGAGGGCCTGTAAAATTCTCTGGGAGGGCCCACCACAACCCCCAACACCGAGAAGGCTTTGCTGCATTTTACCAGCGGCGGTGAGGCCTTGGTGCGGCCCCCTCACCGCATGGCGGTGGAGCCTTCATTTGTGTATTATAATGAATGCAAATAAATGTTAAATAACTTACTTGGACCAGGCGGCTGTCCCACAGTGAAATTCTGGCCGGTGGCGGGAAATCCTGCGCCTTCGGCACCCTGTTTGGGGAACCGAGGTGAGGCACTGGTGGGGAGGGGAGAGGAATGTAATTATCCAGGCAGGAATGGGGAGAACTGTTGTTATTGATTGTGAGGATGATGGGAAGGGGTTGAGGGTCAAAGGTGCTGAAGTCAGTGCGGGGGGGTGGGGGGTGGAGTTCAGAATATCAAAAGGTGTTTTTTTGGGGGATAGGTCAAATTATTAAATGAAGACTAAGTGGGGGGGGTCGCAGGTGGTGGGAGAGCACGGTGGTGCCGGATGCCATTGCTGGGGATGGAGCAGCCGTCCCCTCTATGCCATCGGGGCGACCATTCCGCCCCCTCCATCTAAATGAGCCCCCACGCGGGGACTCAGCAACAGCGCGGACCGCCGAGATCAGAGCGCGCTGCCGCAGTTTGCAGCACGCTCATAAATTTCAGCTCATCGAGTCAGAGAGCTGGATTTTACCAGCTCTTTGGAGACGGGCTGGGAGGTGGAAAGGGAGCCTGGCATCTTGCCTCCGCCATGGCATTTTACCAGCAGTGGGCACCTTAGCATCCTGGCTGCCTGCTGGCTGGCCAATTGTGGCAATTTAGTGCCCAATTAAGGGCCACGTCCCACCCCAGCCAGTATTTTACTGGTGTTGGGAGGGGCAGTCGCCATGAGGGGAAACTGCCAGGTAAACCCTAGCAGCCTCCCAGTCGGCCATTCCCGTGCTTACAATGCTGCAGATGGAAGGTCCAACCCCACCAATTGCCAGGGCCTGCCTGCCTCATCCTGGCACGTTTATAAACAAAACCTACCTTGGCTTTGAGGGTGCCTCTCCATGGAGGCGCCCTCTCCTTCGTCCTGCAGCCTTAGCAGTGGCCACCTCTAATGGTGCCGCTGCTGAGGCTGCCGAGCGGCCAGCCCTCTGATTGGGCCAGCAGCTCTGGGAAGCAGGCTGCCATCCTCAATTAGAGGGATGTCCCTACACCAGTCTTACAATTGGCTGCTGCTGTTAAAATCCACCCCACTTTTGGTCCTGGCAGTTGACTTCTTACCTGCTCAAAAAATTCAGCCCATAGAGTCATTCTGGCACAGACTCTGGTCATTCGGCCCAAAGTGTCCATGTTGTCTCTCTGTAGAGCAATCCAATTAGTCCCATTCCCTGCTCCATCCCCATAGCCCTGCAAGTTTATTTCCCTCAAGCGCCCATCCAATTTCCTTTTGAAATCATTCATCAACTCTGCTTCCACCACTGTCATAGGCAGGGAGTTCCAGATCATTACCACTGGCAGACTGGTACAAAAGGTGAAGTCACACGGGATCAGAGGTGAGCTGGCAAGATGGATACAGAACTGGCTCAGTCATAGAAGACAGAGGGTAGCAGTGGAAGGGTGCTTTTCTGAATGGAGGGATGTGACTAGTGGTGTTCCGCAGGGATCAGTGCTGGGACCTTTGCTGTTTGTAGTATATATAAATGATTTGGAGGAAAATGTAGCTGGTCTGATTAGTAAGTTTGCGGATGACACAAAGGTTGGTGGAGTTGAAGATAGTGATGCGGATTGTCAGAGGATGCAGCAGGATATAGATCGGTTGGAGACTTGGGCGGAGAAATGGCAGATGGAGTTTGATCCGGACAAATGTGAGGTAATGCATTTTGGAAGGTCTAATGCAGGTGGGAAGTATACAGTAAATGGCAGAACCCTTAGGAGTATTGACAGGTAGAGAGATCTGGGTGTACAGGTCCACAGGTCACTGAAAGTGGCAACGCAGGTGGATAAGGTAGTCAAGAAGGCATACGGCATGCTTGCCTTCATCGGTCAGGGCATAGAGTATAAAAATTGGCAAGTCATGCTGCAGCTGTACAGAACTTTAGTTAGGCCACACTTAGAATATTGCGTGCAATTCTGGTCGCCACACTACCAGAAGGACGTGGAGGCTTTGGAGAGGGAACAGAAGAGGTTTACCAGGATGTTGCCTGGTCTGGAGGACATTAGCTATGAGGAGAGGTTGGATAAACTCGGATTGTTTTCACTGGAACGACGGAGGTGGAGGGGCGACATGATAGAGGTTTACAAAGTTATGAGCGGCATGGACAGAGTGGATAGTCAGAAGCTTTTTCCCAGGGTGGAAGAGTCAGTTACTAGGGGACATAGGTTTAAGGTGCGATGGGCAAAGTTTAGAGGGGATGTGCGAGGCAAGTTCTTTACACAGGGTAGTGAGTGCCTGGAACTTGCTGCCGGGGGAGGTGGTGGAAGCAGGTATGATAGCGATGTTTAAGAGGCATCTTGACAAATACATGAATAGGATGGGAATAGAGGGATATGGTCCCCGGAAGTGCAGAAGGTTTTAGTTTAGGCAGGCATCAAGATCGGCGCAGGCTTGGAGGGCCGAATGGCCTGTTCCTGTGCTGTACTGTTCTTTGTTCTTTGTTTCCTCTGTAAAAAAGGTCTTCTTTACATTCCCCCCAGCATTTTCTGCCCAAAAGCTTAAAACTGTGTCCCCTAGTCCTTGTGCCATCAGCTAATGGGAACGGCTATTCTTTCTCTACCTTATCTAAACCTGTCATAATCATGTACACCTTTATCAAATCTCCCCTCAATCTTTGCTGCTCCACGGAGAACAACCCCAGCTTCTCTAACCTAACCTTGTAGCTAAAATCCCTCATCCCTGGAACCATTCTGGTAAATCTCCTCTGCACCTTCTCACCTCACATCCTTCCTAAAGTGTGGTGACCAGAACTGGATGCAATACTCTTGTTGTGGTCTCACCAGAGCTTTGTAAAGGTTCAGCATAACCTCCCTGCTTTTGTACTTAATGCACCTGTTTATGAAGCCCAAGATCCCATATGCTTTGCTAACTACTCTCTCAATATGTCCTGCCACCTTCAAGGGTCTGAGCACATGGACCCCATGTGTCTCTGCTCCTGCACACTCTTTAGAACTGTGCCATTAAGTCGATATTGCCTTTCCCAACCCCTTTTGCCAAAATGCATCACTTCACATTTCTCTGTATTAAATTCCATCTGCCATTTATCTGCTCATTCTGTTAGCCTATCTATGTTCTGTTGCAGTCAATTTATATCATCTTCACTGTTTTCCACACCTGCATGTTTGGTACTATTGGCATATTTTGAAATTTTACTCTGTGTTCCAAATACCAAGTCATTTATATATATCAAAAAAGCAGTGGTCCTAGCACTGATTCTTGGGGAACACCACTGTCTACCATGTTCCAGTATGACAAATAACTACCATGACTTGCTGTCCTTAAGCCAATTTTGTATCCAATTTTTTATCCAAGTTGACACTGACCCTCCTATTCCAGGAGTCTCAATTTTGTTAACCAGCCTTTTATGTGGTACTTTGTTAAACGCTGTCTTAAAATCTATATTGACAACATCCATTGCATTCCCTTCATCAACCTTCTCTGTTACTTCATCAAAACATTCGATTAGATTAGTCAAGCATGATCTATCTTTCACAAATCCATGCTGATTCTCCTTGATTAACTCAAACTGTTCTAAGTGCCAGTTGATTTTTTTCCCTGACTATTATTTCTAAAACCTTACCCACCACTGATGGGTGTTAAACTAACTGGCAGGTAGTTACTTGGAATGTCCTTGCATGTCACATTTGCCACTCTGCAATCCTCTGACACCTCTCCTGTATCTAGGGAAAATTGGATGATTATGGCAAGCCCTTCCACTATCTCCACCTCCATTTCCTTTAGCAACCTGGGATGTAAGATATCCAGACCAGGCGATTTATCCACTCAAAACATAGTCAGCCTTTCAAGTACATCCTGCCTATCAACTTTCACCCCATTCATTACCTCTACCATCTCCACTTCTACCGGTATTTTATCAGCATCATAGTCTTTGGTAAACACTGATACAAAGTACTCATTCAGTATTCTAGCCTTGCCTTGTGTCTCTAAGCATAAATCACCCTTCTTATCCCTAATATGCCCCACCACTCCTTTTACTACCCGCTTACTATTTGTATATCGCTAGAAGGTTTTTAGTTCCTCTTTATATTAACTGCTGTTCGATTCTCATATTCTCGCTTTGCCAGTCTTATTTTCCTCTTCATTTCCTCTCTCAACTTATTGTATTTGGCTTGGTTCTCGCTTGAAGAATTCACCTGAAATGCATCGTACATCCCCTGTTTTTGTTTCATCATATTCTCTATTTTCCTCCAACGCCCTGGCTTTGGTTCCCCTATCTTTGCGCCTTTGTTGCAAAGTACCTAGCCTGTACCTGAAACACTCCTCCTTAAAAATCACCTGAAGTCACCTGTATTTTCTTGGTTGCCATTCTATTTGCTGTGTTGAATTTTCTCGAATTCTTGAGGTGAAAAGCCTCACTTTGATGTAGAATGACAGTTGAAAAGTGAAGTAATTAAAATGTCACCTTTCGAAAGGCTGATGCGCTCTCGAATGGTACCTGCCCATGCCTCTGTGGAACACTGTTTTCCATGTGTTGCACAATATTCAGTGCTGAACTGATGAAAGACCCAGTAAATAATTTAACCTAGAAGCTATTGGACTGTTAAATATAACATGATGGGCTGAATTTTGCCAGCCCTCTGGTGACGGGCTGGGAGGTGGAAAGCCTCGTAAAATGGCAGCAGAAGATGTCAGGAGGGGAGCACAAGTCTTCCCGCTGCCACAGGGTACTCTCAATGGTGGGAACGTCAGTGACATGGTTGGTGGGTGGCTAATTAAACCAATTAATTGCCCAATAATGGCCACTTCCCATCCCGCCAGCATTTTCCGGCATCGGAATGGGCCCCTGCCATGTGGGAAGACCGCCAGGTAACCATGGTGGCTTCCCAGTGGGTTCCCGGGGATGGAATCTCCACAATGGCCAATCCATGGCCCACAGAGAGGCTACACGGCTACAACACCGCCCACTGGAGGGTTCACCCCTCCGATCATTGGGACTTGCCTGTCTGGCCCCATAACTGTAAAGAAAATTTACCTGGCCTTCGAGGGAACCTCAACATGGAGGTGCCCTCTTCCTCTCCCTGCAACCTCATCAGTGGCCACCTGAAAGTCTATCACTGTGTCTGGCTGAACATTGTGCTTTAAATTTATTTGAAGAGGGTGAGTGATGTTTTTCAAAACTCGCATGCGTTATTGTCACACCATGTGGGTGTGGCGGACAGCCATAAAGGCGGGGCTCTAAAGTGTGGCGAGTCGAAGAGACTTAGCAGTTGGCAGGAAAAAAGACAGAGACGCAAGGGAAGAGCCAACTGTGTAACAGCCCTGACAATCAAATTTTTCTGCAGCACCTGTGGAAGAGCCCGTCACTCTAGAATTGGCCTTTATAGCCACTCCAGGCGCTGCTCCACACACCACTGACCACCTCCAGGCGCTTACCCATTGTCTCTCGAGATAAGGAGGCCAAAGAATGTGGGTGTTAAGCAGCCAGTCTCCCTCAACAGTCATTATTGTAACATCAATGTTAGGAAATCCCATAAAGTACCTTCAGAGTATGGGTGCCTTATATAAAAGCAACAACTGGTAGGAATTGCAGTACTGAGGCATAGACAATTCCTCTTTATCTTTTACCAAGGCTTTGTCATTAATTGGACACCAACTTGGAGTCATATACTCATTTTACCACACATCTGACTCTTCATTTTTGTCTGTATATTCCTCAGAAGGTTCTATGGTTTAGCTGTTATCATTTGAGGCGGGGCTAAAGTGTGGCGAGTCGAAGAGACTTAGCAGTTGGCAGGAAAAAAGACAGAGGCGCAAGGGAAGAGCCAACTGTGTAACAGCCCCGACAATCAAATTTTTCTGCAGCACCTGTGGAAGAGCCTGTCACTCTGGAATTGGCCTTTATAGCCACTCCAGGCACTGCTCCACACACCACTGACCATCTCCAGGCGCTTACCCATTGTCTCTCGAGATAAGGAGGCCAAAGAAAGAAAGATTTGATGTGACAAGGAAATATTGATTGTGTGCAAAGGACTAAAAATATTCTGTAAAAAAGGCTACTATTTATTGTTTGTGAACTGCAAGTTTTCCACTGTGTTTGGAATAAAGACAAACACAAACACAGCCAATCTCGTCTATCAGCTATGGCTTTGAAAGTGTGTCAAGTGCTAATCCAATAAAGAGGGGTTTATGATTGACAGCTGCCTGCTTGGAGTAACAAATGGGCAAATCACTGTCCACGCATCTGTTATTTCAAGGGCAGAGGTGAATAGCTGGCTTTCCATCACTGTCAAGTATAAAAAATAATTGATGCGGCAGTGAGGATTTGTCATGCACAATCCCTCTGCCTATATCTATTGACTGAATGAAATGTTTCTTATTGTTACGTTAAACATAGTTACTGAATAATTTAGAATAGTGTTAAATAGGGGCTGAATACAAGCAATTTGAAAAACAATGCTAGGCTACAAAATGCAACATAAATTCATTTTGTAAGTGATTTTATAAATATGGTTTTAAGTATAACAAACAATCATTGTTTAAAATGATCAAACGGTATATTTGCAAATATTTGCATGTTAAATGTAGATGATATAAAGCATCTTTTTGTTTACATTTTGACAGTTATTGGTATAAAATGTTTTATTTATGAATTTATGAATAGAAATATGTGATGTGCATGCTAATCTACATTACAGCCATGACAGCTTCTTGTCATTATGTAGAATCATGACTCCTGTTGCAGATGTTTCCACTACCAATCCCTCACAGTCACAGAGGAACATTTTCCAAAAGAGGAAATATGTGTGGAATATCTTTATCTTTTCTGTTCTCCTTAAAGTGAAGTTCACTTTGAATTAAAGATGCATTCTTGGGAGCAGAAACTCCTGACTGTAAACAGTCTAAATTTTTCCCCCTGGACTGTCTTTGCACTGTGACCTTTTGAGTATCTTCTAAATTGAAGAGCTTCGACTGTACAATTCTCATAGAATTATTTCAAAATCATATTTTTTAAAACGCACAGGGCGCAGGGCGGCACAGTGGCGCAGTGGTTAGCACCGCAGCCTCACAGCTCCAGCGACCCGGGTTCAATTCTGGGTACTGCCTGTGTGGAGTTTGCAAGTTCTTCCTGTGTCTGCGTGGGATTCCTCCGGGTGCTCCGGTTTCCTCCCACAAGCCAAAGACTTGCTGGTTGAAAGGTTAATTGGCCATTATAAATTGCCCCTAGTATAGGTAGGTGGTAGGGAAATGTGGGGACAGGTAGGAATATGGAATTAGTGTAGGATTAGTATAAATGGGTGGTTCATGGTCGGCACAGACTCGGTGGGCCGAAGGGCCTGTTTCAGTGCTGTATCTCTAAAAACTAAAACAACCTTCTACTGTCTGTTAGGATCCCCCTGTTCAACCTTACACATGTTTCTTGGTCAAGTATTTGGCCTGTTGACATCACCCTCCTAACCTTGGCTGGTGATTTCGGCTGACTGAAACATGACATTTTTTTAACCCTCCAAATTTGGAATTGGGAAGTGGGAAGCCTTCACTTGCCTCCTCCCGACAAGACTAGCTAAGACTGGAAACATTACAGTGTAAAGAATCATGGACCTCAAACCAGGACACTACCACTCAATTGTACATCATGCAGGCAAATCACAATGGAATGCCATAAAGAAGGTTGTTCTTTTTAAAGGCTTCAAACGCAACACCTACCTTTAAAAAGATTCCAGGTGACTCCATCCATTCCCCCTTTTTATTCCCATTCACCTCAAGAAGGCCAGGTAGAAAAAAGCCAGAGCATGTGACAGATGCTTTACTTACAACACCACCACCTCAAAGCATCAGCCAGACTACACAAATGTTAAGTGGGCTGCAGAACTGCCAAGAGTCCAAGGCATAGCAGATGGCACCCAGTTGGGAAATAGGGCCACTTATCTCAGCCTGTATGAATGGAAATTGTTTCCATTGAATCAATGTTTGTGGTGTCTGAATCACAAACTATCATAATGCAAGCAATAAAAACAGAAATTAGGGTAGCACAGTGGTGCAGTGGTTAGCACCACAGCTCCAGCGACCCGGGTTCAGTTCTGGGTACTGCCTGTGCGGAGTTTGCAAGTTCTCCCTGTGACCGCGTGGGTTTCCGCCGGGTGCTCCAGTTTCCTCCCACAGCCAAAGACTTGCAGGTTGATAGGTAAATTGGCCATTGTAAATTGCCCCTAGTGTAGGTAGGTGGTAGGAGAATTTAGGGAAGGTGGGGATGTGGTAGGGAATATGGGATTAATGTAGGATTAGTATAAATGGGTGGTTGATGGTCGGCACAGACTCAGTGGGCCAAAGGGCCTGTTTCAGTGCTGTATGACTCTAAAATGATGGAAATACTCTGGAGATCTGGCAGCATCTGTGGAGAGAGAAACAGAGTTAACAGCCACAACAGGAGTCATGATTCTACATAATGACAAGATGTTGTCATGGCTATAATGTAGGTTAGCATGCACATAACATTTTTTATTCTTAAATTCAGAAATAAAACATTTTATACTAATAACTGTCAAAATTTAAACAAAAAGATGCTTTATATCATCTACATTTAACATATATTGCAAATATACAGTTTGATCATTTGACCTAATGCAAGTAAACCTTGCTACTTATGAAGCTCCGTGGCTGATGAAATCATCTTACTGTCAATGTATGGCAACTTCTGGTGCCTCGAAGGGTTATCAATAAATAATTGGCCACCAGTGGATCCTGCACTGAACCTAGACTTGTTTTACCCAAGTTAAAGGCTAATGTTTGTACAATCTGAAATATTTACTTGATTATCTTCATGCTGCAAGCCAGCTGCATCTGTTTTTTCTGGCATTTTCCTCTGACTTATACCTTTTAGGAAGCTGAACATGGAAAACTTTAATGTTCCTTTAAAATCTATTCACAGTAGATTGGGCAGCATTTTGCCAGCAGCGGCCAATTAACAGACCACCTCCAGAGCTGCCATCCAACTGATGACAGTGACCTGCCACCCTCACCGCAAGAGCTGCCAACCCAATCAGAGGGCTGACATCTTAGTAGCCTCGGCAGCGCTACCGCTAACGGTGGCTACTGCTCAGGCTGCAGCATGAGGATGATGGCATGAAGGTGCCTCCATGCTGAGGCCCCCTCGGAGAGCGGTGAGATTGTTTGGCGCCAGTGATTGGGGCAGGGGTGGGGGTCATGGTGGCCCGGCGGCAGGTTAGGCACAGGGGCAGCAATTGCCGCCAGGGGTCCATCCATAGGCCATGGAGCCCCATCAAGGAGGGCCTGCCCGCTGGGAGGCCGCAAGGGTTTACTAGGTGGTTTCCCCATGTGGTGGTGGGCCCTCCCAATGTGGGGAACATGCACATGGGGGCGGGAGGTGGCCCATAATTGGACCCTTAAGTGGTTCAATTGGCCGCCTGGTGGGTGGCTATACTGCAAATGTTCCTACCGCTGGCATTATGCCATGGCAGTGGGAAGACATTGGGCTCCCCTCCCGACACCTTTATCCCCATATTGCCAGCCCTTCCGCCTCCCAGCCTATCTCCAAAGAGCTAGGAAAATTCAGACAATTGAGCAAGTTTATGGAATTGATCAGAATTCTATAAAAATTTGCATTAAAACATTTATAACTACTGTCGGTGAGATAAAGCTTGTTCAGTGCGTAGCTCTGAGATTGCTACTCTCCGTTCTAATCAATCAGACCATCAGGCAAAGCATACAAGGTCAAAGGTAAAATGTTAAACTACCTCTGGAATTGTCTCACATTTAGCTACAATATCTAACTCTCACAGAGAAAACAACACAAAACCTACTAGTTTTGGGCTAATACCTAGTTTGGCATTGTCATTAATTGCAACTACAGAGCCTGGGTATTGGTTATGTTCATTCGGTGGTTTGTCATTGGAGATGAATTACAAGGAAGAACCTTTCTAGTTATTATCTGCTAGTTTGTAAAATACTACTATCAAAATACCTTTAGCTTCCATGCTACAGGAATACAGTTAAACAGTTAAGTTTCAATATCCGGAGCAATTGTTAAAAAGGGCATTAAAGGGACAGGTGGTCTTTTGATGTTTTTCAGTTTCAGGTTTCTTTATGCTGTATTCAAAAAAACCTGTGAAAGGTGAATAATCAAGCTGGTTCCCTAAACTCAGGCAAACAGGAAGCAAAGGGAAACTGTGGTTAAAGAAAACACCTGGGACATGAATATGAACAATCTTATTTAATTCTATATTGTGTACTTAATACTTTTCAAAAAGCGAAACCTTTCTAAAAATTGTATGAAACGTTACATATAAATAGCTGATTAATCATGCTGAATCATAGAGCTGCATTTTCCCAGCCCTGTGGAGACAGGCTGGGAAGTAGAGAGCTGACAATATGTTGGGGGAAGGCATCGGGAGGGGAGCCTGACATTTTCTTGCCACCATGGCATAAGGGCGGGAACCTTAGTGGTGCACCTGCCTGCCGGACTGCCAATGGAGCCAATTAAGGGCCCAATTACGGCCCATTTCCTGCCCTGGAGGGCCCACTGTTGCATGGGGAGCCGGCCAGGTAAACCCGGGCGGCCTCCCAGTGGGTTCTGCGGGTGGGGCATTCCTTGATGGGCACTTCTTAGCCCACAACGGGGCCCCCCAGTGGCAATAGCTAACTCACTGCTGGTGCACCACCACAACCCCCACCCCCGATTGCTGGGGTCTGCCTGCCTGGCCCTGGCTGTTCAAAACTAACACACCTGCTCTTCAAGGGTGCCTCTCCCTCTCCCTTGAGCCGCATCCTCAGCAGTCCCCGGTGGCAGCCTGGTAATTGGCTGCCGCTGGCAAAATGCTGCCTAGGGTCTCGTCCCCCTCCATAGCGGGGTCAGCACCCGCTTTCGGCCCCAGTGGCAGGACTTGACTGTCAACATAAAAAATCATCCCTTAGAACTACATTCTCAGAAATTGCAACACATGAAAAAGCTATTCACCTTCACCAGTGTTTTTGTTTATTTAAGGGATATAGGGATAGTGTGGGAAGGTGGAGTTGAGGTAGGAGATCAGCCATGATCGTATTGAATGGCAGAGCATGTTGTATGATTGCCTTTAAGAGTGATATTCCTTTAAGATTTTGTATGCTAATGAGCTAAGCACCAGGATACAGTCAATTCACTTCAAGCCGGAGTCACTGTCTGACTGTAACACCTAGAGGCAAGTTCTGTAAATAGTTAGTTCTGTACTGTTAGAGATCTTCAACCAACTGGACTCCACACTACAGACAACATAAAAAGAACTCATTACATAGTGGCAGCTCCTCATAACAGGGCAGGCTTGAAGGACCGAGCAGCCTATTACTTCTTATATTTCATATGCTCTTATGTTCATTATCAAATAATGGAAGTCGATTTGCCTCAAGAACAAGCTGCACTACAGCTCATTGCAATTTAATCCTTTGTATTTTAGAGCTTTACAATAAGCTTTTCCATTGGTTCAAACTGAGAATGGGTATCTGTGAATTTTCCTGACCAGCCTGCCATTTTCACCACTGTATTTGCACCAGAATAAAACTGGCAAAACTTTAGACACGAACAAAGCTTCTTAGCACAACTGTTTCACATGAATATCAAAACAGACTGAAAACTCATCTCCTTAGCCTTCAACAGTACAATTGCAAGTCTTTGATGTTCTCTGTTGGTCTCCAGCCAACAAATGATTTTGTTGTTTGGCAGAGGATGGTTTCATACAATGAACAGATGGCAGCCAATGTGGGACAATTGACCATTATGGAGTTGAGGCAGCTGAAACACTGTGTAACATGATGGGAGGAACAGAGCAGACTTAGTTCAAAAGCTATTTATATTGTTCTGCCTCCAAATTAGTCCCATCAGGAATTTCAAAAAGTATGTGTTAAGTGAAACCAGGAACTCGTATTTTGCTGAATTCCATGTCTATCCCAATTCCTAATTGTCATTAGAAATAGGCTACTGGATATGTAGGCCCTGAAATTCTGGAGGAAGAGTGGGCATATCATCTGCTGGATGGTGGAAGTTAGAATTTGGTGTGCAACCCATATGCCTTGAGTTTGTGCCCTGTTTACATTTCACTATAAATTCCTGTGAATGGAGAATAGACAAGTCTTCTGCCCAACCAGCCCCCATATTTGCAGATCTGAGAAGAGTTCCCGGGCTACCTTGGTCTTTCCGCCATTTAGCTACTATTACGCAAAATGGAAATCTCCCCAGCTGAAAGCTATTGTGTGTTATATTTAGGGCCTAGTAAAAGCCCCAAAAGTCAATTGGACAAATGAGTGATTACAAATAAAAATGCTCCCTAAGGATCCAAAGAGAAAAATAATTCCCCTTTTGCTTTGACCTGGGAAAAGTCTGTTGGTCCACCCAGCGGTGTGCCTGTGGATTCTAATTTCCACCGCCCTGACCATTTTAATAACCCTGTTCCTGCAACTTGGAATGAGGGGTGCATCCTGTGCTGGGAGCGCATCGGAGTCCTGCTCCGCTGCACTTCCTGTGGCTGAGTTGGGACTCTGAATTCAGGGAAGGTTGATCTTGGAATACATTTGAATGAAAATGTTGTGTTTTAGTCTAGGTTTTACTTCAGAAACCAATATTAGCAGGTAGTGGTTAACATATTGAACTGGCCCACATTTCCTTGTGCTAAAAGCTCACATATGATTTATTTAGCTGTCTATTAATGTGATAACCCACTACTGCCGAGCTGCAGGCGGACACATATATTAAAATGTAGAAAGTGAGACAAAAGCAAGAGAGTGGCTTTCATTTATTGACTAAGTGCTATTTTAAATTATC
Organism: Heterodontus francisci; assembly: GCF_036365525.1. Taxonomy (NCBI): domain Eukaryota; kingdom Metazoa; phylum Chordata; class Chondrichthyes; order Heterodontiformes; family Heterodontidae; genus Heterodontus; species Heterodontus francisci. The sequence continues at coordinate 29,727,190 of NC_090376.1, read as the reverse complement.
CACAATTTCTTATGGGTTGTGCCAAATATAGTAAGGTGTAATAAAAGCAAGAATAAGTATGTATTGTAGAAGCTCCATTATTTGCCTTCCAGTTATTCATCACGTGGAATTCCTTAAAGAGGAAGGAAGGTCTTAGGGATACTGTTTTATGAAAAAAAGTTCTTAAAATATGCTGTGACATTTTACTTATCATTTTGAGTCTTTCTTCCAGACCTTTTTGATACTATCACTGGGGGAGTCAGGCAGTGTGTCTATGGAATGGCTACATTGATTGCAGTGGGCATCATCATGGTTTTGAACTGCCCTGGATGATGATTCTGAGTTGCCTGACCCTGGGAGAACATGCTACCAGATGGCTTCCACGTGATGAATGGAGCCAGTCAGGACATTTCCTTGTCAGTGACATCACTAGAGTGATCTGGAGGCAAGGGGATTTTACACAGTGGATCTGTGGTTGAGAAAAAAAATATTGGCGCCTCTTTTGTGAGTTGAATTGGATCTAAGGTTCAAGCCTGATGATAGGAGATTGAAGTCACTTGATGCTTTGTGGCAGACTTGGTAATCCTTGACACAGGCAGGTCCATTGTACACCAGACTGCTGGTTCATTGCTGGCACCTGGAGGGGTAGTCCTGTCACTTGGGCTTAGATGCTTCCACTTGGCCCAAATGACCCCAGACTAATAATGGTCAATCCTTGCTGAATAAGCTTACATGTGCTGATAACCTAAGTGGTTTTATCTCGCTAAGCTCCAGCAATACCCCAATACCTGAGAATCCCTAAGCTTGGCTCTTGTCAATCTGCAGGTACGTTTCTTGAACTTAGGTAAGTCCCTACAAGGAGTGAGTGTGTACTGAGAAACTAGAAACTTGATTTGGGTGAATTTCTCAGTAGTGCATTTCGGAAATATTGTGGGAAACATGTGCTCACACCATGATAAGTTTGATAGAATTCATTAAGTCTGTCAGCCTGGACGACCTTCTACGAATGGATCTTCCTGGTAACTGGTCTAAATAAGTCCCAGTCGATTTTTATTTGCGATGCAGCTGGCTGTGCAAGCCCTGCATTTGGGTAAGCTGGTAGCACGAGCATGATTTTAAGAAATGTAATGAGTTTACGTTTGAAAATATCCAGGCATATTTTTAGAGAAGTATTTTCTCAATTTGACAAGTGAACAAATGTTAATCCCTGTTGACTTGCTTTCACCTTTAATTATTTTAATTGTTTGCATATTACACATACTGTTAGCACAAGGAGAATTGATTACCCCTGCAACATTAATAAAACCAGGATGATTAGATTTTCCCATTGTCATACTGTCATTTAATTTAATATATCTCTAGTGGCCTCTAAAGGACTGCAACAATCAAGGTTCTTATTTAGATTAGGCTGCAAAGTGATTCATTTAATCGCAGGTGGTTGAGCCAATGGCATAGATTAAGGTTGTAGCAATGTTAATGCCCTTTTAATATCTCTTCAGACACCACTTTAAACAGCCAAGGGATCGGTGAGCAAATGAGTTAACTGAGCAGCTGTTTCTGGATCGCTTTTGTGTTTACAGTCCTCCAGAGACATATCTTTACCCCTTGACCTCAATGGATAGCAGAGGACATGGGGCATCCATTAGTGAGTGCTGCAGCAATCTCTTTTGTCATAGGTGCTGCTGGCTGATGTGAGGTTCCTGTTGATTCACCTGGGATTAGGAACAGAAACTGGCATGACTTTTTAGAATTACACCTGCCAAATGTAGCTCCCTCCCAGTCTGTTTTGATCAACTTTTAACCTTTCTTTATCCTTCCTTTATGTGCACCATTTCTAGAAAGATGCAATCATCCATACCTGGCCATAGTATTTTAAAGAAGCAACATTATTGCGACCAGTTCAGAGAACACTTCTTTGGGTGCATTTATACTACAAGTTTAGTGTTGATGTAATGCGCTTTTGATTTCACACTGGCTTTAAACTTTATAAATTGGATGTAGTGCAGCAGAGTAAAACTCCTTCCTCAAGACTATCTCACTCCCATTTGCCCTGGTGTCACATCGAGCCCTGACACTAGATTTGGACTGCACTTACAATATAACTACATCATTGGTGGTCTTCAAATGTAGTATAACTCTACCCTCACATTAATATAGGACTGGTAAATGGCACAGATTTACTCTAGTATGTGTTGGTTAGAATCTGCCTCATTCACCTATGTTCAGCTGCTAATGGTAAATCAATATTTCCAATTCTTAACTTTCTTCATTAGTGTTATGCAAATGTTTAAACCTAAAGATCTAAAGAGTACCAGAGGTGTTAAAAATGGAAAGAGAAACACCCAACCAAGGAGTGGAGAGTAAGCTGGCTGGGGAGGCTTTTAATATTTTTCTAACCACACTTTAAATGCCTTGCACCCATATGACTAGAATCCAGCTTCACTCCTCCTGTGAAAATACTATGTTTGCGAGAGGGATAGTTAACGATACTGGATGGTAATAAGGGCTGCTTTAATTTGTTTTCTTCACAGTATATTTTCTCCTCCACCAAATGCAGCCATTATGGGTAATGGGTAGTAACAAAAATGCTCATTGGAAACTCTCACCATTAAATCCATTTTTTTGGCGGGGGGTGGGGAATGTTTGCTCTCCTGTGTTTTGTTTATTTTGCCTTGGAAATCTGTAGTTGAAGAGTATGAGTAATGAGGCTCAGCCTCATTAACATTGCTGCATAAGACTGTTGAGAAAGAGACTTGTGCCTTACATCTCACTTGACATTTGTTCTTATGTTTGCTTTCCATCAGTTATGACCAGCGCATCTAGGTGAAGGAGGGTAACTCTCGAGGAATAGTTATTGGCTCAAACAATTCTCTTGGCAAATTGCCTAAGGATTGCCAACAACGACACCTTCTCAAATGGGAAGACAAGTGCGGATGGGGGAGCAGAGAGAGTGTGATAATTTGGGACACAGATAAAGGAAAATGATAACTAGTATATGTATATATATAGAATGATACTGCACAGCAGGAGGCCATTAGGCCCATTGTGCCTGTGCCAGTATATATCTTTACTCCTCTGTTAGAATGTTTGTTTTGGACATTTTACACAGTTCAAGATTCAACAGTAACCAATAGATAGCTTGGCGTGATTTTTTAAAAGTATTTATGTACAGATGCTGACTGCTTCTCCCTAATAAAAGTCAGTTAATCAACTCTCCATATTTTTGGTGTGATTCCAGTTCCATGTTTAAAATAGTTGTTGTTTCTGTTTGTGAGGGATTTATTCTGAAATCACTGGCAGAAATCATTTGCTTGTGAACGGATGATAACTTCTGTGAGGGATGGTAGCTCAAAGCAGATGAGCGTCATGAGTAAAGTGGCACAAGGCTTTCAGTGGTCAGGCTCTCAGTATTTATCTGCATTAGCACTAGCATGGGCAGTAGTGTCGACAAATAGTGATTAGAGCCACTTCTCTTGCTGATCAAAGAGACAGAGTGTGAAAGAAAAGATAAACAGGATTACAAAGGCTTTAGCCCAGGAAGCATCCTACACAACACTGACTTGCTTTGCTGGTTGCAGGATAATGTGGTCTGTTTTCTGCAGTCCCTTTCACAAGCTGTTATGTGCTGTGAGATTAGTTAACCATTGACACTACAAGTTAAGATTTCCACACTGTGCCATCTGTCATTTTGCTTTGGAAGACGCTTCTGTTTTTGACGTGAAGTTTGAGCCTTGAACTCACTTTGAATGGTGTTAATGGGTTGTCTTGCCTACACTTTGACGATCATTGGGACAATTGCTAAAGTGCCTCATACTGTGGGGACTTGTATAAAGAAATTAAGCACATTTGGTAAATCATTTGTTCACTGTTGTGCAGGATCTTGCAGCTTTTTTGAAACAATTGTTTTTTTTAATAAGCGGCTGTACAAAAATATACTATCTTTCTCAATGATTTTATGGTTCTGATATATGGCAGGTCCAAGTTTGAGACGAGCTGCTGCTTACAGCAATGTGGGACTGGCAATACTCTAGTAGTGTGGTTGACCATCACTCGGTGGTTTTTTGCAGTTGGTCCTGGCGAATGCATGCTGCCTACATAATGGTGTTGAAGCACCGTTTACAGAGCCCTCCTACCTTAGTATATTGAGGGGCTAGAAACCATGTAAAACCCCTCGGGCTGTATGCACCAGAGAATGTTTGACATGAAATGTAAATGTACATTGTAAGTATGACTTGTAATGGCAAGTGTAGTGAGGATCCTCATGTACTGTATTGGAAGAGACTGACCTATATTGCACTTTATGTAATGTCAAATTTGAACTGTTATGTAATTTGCTTGTACAAATTTTATGAATAAAGTATATTTTTGAGGGTTAAGAAAGCTAAACAAATTTAAGAACTTTTTTGTGCAGTTGGAGTTGCACGGCAGTGAGTGTGAAGCTGACCAGGGTAAGCATGAATCTTCACTGTCGGCTGTGAGGGATTTTCTGCTTTGCTGAACTGGAAATATAAATCTGGAATCAGGGCCCAGGTTGAATCCAGAGCTAAGCAGAGTGAGAGTCTCTGGAGAGGGTAAGCTACTTTGGTTTGACATCACATGGTTTGTAAATCCATTATGGTGTCAAAGCTAGTTTTCAAAGTACTCCCTTGGATACTCTATAAAACTTAAACTGAATTTAAAGCTTTAGGGAGCAGGGATTCCCCCCTCAAACTCTCTAAATATTTAAATATCAAACATTCAGGAGGCAGCTCAGCCCATGTATGTATTGTGGCTTGCATAGGACTCTCTTCTGTCCACAGCACAGGAACCAAGTGATGTTAAACATGGCTGGAACCGAATTCCCAGCTCCCATTCTCAAGATTGGTAGCTGAAGTGGAGGTTCACCCTGGACAACTATAAGGTGGTCTTATAACATTTCATCTGGGTGATTTAATTCCTGAGTCATGGCACAAATTTTTACCCAGTGCAAGGCTAAAATTACATAGCATCAATGTGCAATGTGAAAGAAAGCAGTCGTTGTGGAAATGCAACAAGACCTGTACAATATCCAGGCTTGGACTGAAAAGTGGCAAGTAATATTCGCGCCACACAAGTGCCAGGCAATGACCATCTGCAACAAGAGAGAATCTAACCATCTCCCCTTGACATTCAATGGCATTACCATTGCTGAACCCCCCACTATCAAAATTCTGGGGGTTACCATTGACCAGAAACTGAACTGGAGTAGCCATATAAATACCGTGGTTACAAGAGCAGGTCAGGGAATCCTGCGGCAAGTAACTCATCTCCTGACTCCCTAAAGCCTGTCTACCATCTACAAGGCACAAGTCAGGAGTGTGATGGAATACTCTCCACTTGCCTGGATGGGTGCAGCTCCAACAACACTCAAGAAGCGCGACACCATCAGGACAAAGCAGCCCACTTGATTGGCAACCCATCCACAAACATTCACTCCCTCCACCACCGATGCACAGTGGCAGCAGTGTGTACCATCTACAAGATGCACTGCAGCAACGCACCAAGGCTCCTTAGACAGCCCCTTCCAAACCCGTGACCTCTACCACCTAGAAGGACAAGGGCAGCAGATGCATGGGAACACCACCAGCTGCAAGTTCCTCTCCAAGTCACACACCATCCTTACTGGAACTATATCGTCGTTCCTTCACAGTCGCTGGGTCAAAGTCCTAGAACTCCCTTCCTAACAGCACTGTGGGTGTACCTACCCCACATGGACTGCAGAGGTTCAAGAAGGCAGCTCACCACCACCTTCTGAAGGGCAATAAATGCTGTCCTGGCTAGCGACACCCACATCCTAGGAATGAATAAGAAAAGAAAGGCAGTGGAGGACATACCCTGAACATAGGAACTACTGCCGAAGATGGAGCGACCTGAAGATGACTGAGACTTAGTGCCGCAGGAGACTGTGACTCTGCAGGCAGATGGTCACATATCAGTTAAGGGCTCACCCCCGTGAAAATTGTGACTTTAATAAGTTTCGCACTGGAGGCAGATTCTGGACTGGAAAACAATCCCGACTCCTGTCTCCCCCCTCGGTGGGGAAAATTCAGCCCTCAGTGCCAGCCTGGATTTTTGTGCTTGACTCTCTAGAGTGGAACTTGAACCCACTGAACTTCCTGACTCTGAAGCAAAAGCACTACCACTGCCATCAGGATGTGTAGGCTGGCCTATAAATATTGAACCATTACATAGTTTGAAGACAATTGCTGTCATTGTGGTTGTAGCATAGTGTTAATGTATCAATGCACCACATGTCATGATGTGATCCAGTATGGATTAACATCATTGCATCACTTGACATGCACATTTTGTTAAAATCTAAATTTGTATATATTTAAAACAGATGTCAACCCCTTCTAAAGGGCTTCTGAGAGCTCGAGGGGAATGGAAGTTCTGGCTACAGATTCAAAGTGCAAGAAGGTTTTAAAAATCTGGAGTTCATCAGCACTTAGCATGCAGCTGCCTTACATGGGCATGTTTCTTGAAATTGTCATGTCATAAATTAGCTGCACTAAGTAAACTATTAAAATGACACCACCTTCAAAATGTATAACCTGTGCATCTGTACCAGAAAAATACTGTAACTTATTTAGTCGCACCTGAGTTATTTTGAGTAAAGATTTAAATGGGACAGTAAAAGAACCTGAATCTGGCTGAAAACTGAGCTCACATATGTAAATAACAAACAGCAGCAGTGTTATTTAGACAATAACACACAAAATTGAAAGGCAATTGAGCTACTGATTTCTCAACATTAGAAGTATGATCATTTCTCCTATCTCACCACTCCCAAAGTCCCTCATTATAACTACTGATGTCCTGGCAGGCTTCCCATTCTTTACTGTCCATAAACTCAGCTCATCCAAAAATCTACTGATCCTATCCTATCCTGTACCAAGTTCAGCTTGCCCATCACCCCTATCCTCACTGAACTACATTAGCTCCCCCAGTGCCTCAGATTTAAAATTCTCATCCTTGTGTTTAAATCTCTCCATTGCTCACTCCCTGGGCTGGATTCTATGAGATCTGTAGCGAGCTCAAAAATGGCAGCCCGCGCCAAAGAGCTGCAGCGGCTCATTTAAATAGCTGGGGTGGGCCACCCCCCTTAATCACATAGAGAGGGCGACTGTCCGTCCCCGGCAATAGTGTCAACTGCCTGTGCGCAGGCACCGATGCTGTTTTGTTCCGAAGAAGGGTCACTGACCCGAAACGTTAACTCTGCTTCTCTTTCCACAGATGCTGCCAGACCTGCTGAGTGATTCCAGCATTTCTTGTTTTTGTTTCTGTTTTTAAAGGGCTGTTCGCCCTACCGACATATTTAAATATTTAAAGAAACAGTTAATGAAATTAAATAAATCTCTTTTGCCCCTCTCCCATCCCCCTATAGTAATTGAATTAATTATTTGCCCTCACCCCCCCAAAAAACACTTAACCTTTACAATCTGACCTTTAAACTATATCGTGCTGGATGAGCTCACTATTGGTGGCTGTGCCTTCAGTTGCCTCAGCCCGATGTTCTGGAATTCTCCTTCAAAACTTCCCTGCCTCCTCACCACCTTTACAACTCCTTTTAAAACCCAACTTTTTGACTAGTTTTTTGCCGCACCTCCTAATCTCTGCGTTGGAGCAGCATCTGATTTTCCTCATGTCTCTGTGAAGCAATTTGGAATGTTTTTCAACATTAAAAGTGCTACACAAAAGCAAGTTGTTGTTATATACCACACATATTTGCCCAATAAAGCAAAAAATACTTCTCTATGATAAAGCTAGTGAGATAAATGACCCAAAGCTATGTGGCGCAATAAGAATTATTTCTGGGTTAAAGAAATAAACCACGGGTTTCATACCAAAGGTTTAATGTTTGCTTTAGTCATTCCGTTCGTTGTGTGAAAGATTTATGTAGTTACAAAAGGGTAGAGGTTTAGTCCTAAGAAGAATAGGAGGTCTGGTGGGAGGTGGATTGGTTGGTGGGTTCTTAGTTTTTACCCTTGCACCATGGTTGCTAAGACTAAAGAAACCTCACCAGAATATAAATTCAATCTCAGAATTTCTACCATAGTTATGATATTTGAACTGATTTTAAAGGGTGATTATCAAATTTTCAGCCCTAATGGTACTTTAGTTCCAAACATCAACAACTTGAAAGGCTCATTGGCACTTTAGTTTTAAATTGGAAGCAGTGAGGGTCTGACTTCCTTAACCCTTTGAGGAATGAGAGACCCTTTCATTTTCAATATACAATACCTCATTTGTAAAACATCTGGAAAAGTTAGTTTTCTGAAAATAATACACAAGTGCACAGTGGCAGAAGGGTCAGTAACCAGAGGACATAGACTTAAGATAATTGGCAAAATAACCAGAAGCAACATGAGGAATAAAAATTACGTAGTGAGTTGTTATGATCCGGAATGCATTGCCTGAAAGGATGGTGGAAGCAGGTTGAATAATAACTTTCAAAAGGGAATTGGATAAATATGTGAGGGCAGTGGGGAAATAGTAGGATAGTGGGGCTAATTGGATAGCCTTTTCAAAGAGCCAGCATTGGCACAATGGGCCGAATGGCTTCCTTCTATACTATGTCATTCTGTGATTCCATAATTCTATATAATGCAGAGCCTGTGATGATTTCTAAGTTCACAGTACAGCTGGCTTAATTGTGAAACTGTGTAATTCTGTTAGTTTTGGGAATTTTCTTTTATGGAAATGTGACTTCATTTCTTATAAACAATGATCTGGATGTTGTTAGGTAGACTGAACTTGTAAGGAGAAAATTTTACCAATTGTTAAACAGGCACAGGAAAGGCACATGACCTTCAGTGTAGTCCAAAGCTTGTTGGTCAAGCCTGCAATCATACTTATAGGTTGGCTTGTTCAGATAGGCGTATGACAAACATATTTGAATAAGAATACAATCAGACTTGTCTAATCACTGTCTATAAGTAGAGTGAGGGACAGATAGTCTCACATTATTTGTCCTTCTGAACATTTCCCTTTTGAGCTGAGCGTCTGTCCTCTCCATCACAAATATCACCTATCTTCACCTCTGTCACATCGCCTACCTCCTCTCCTGCCTCAGTCCGTCTGCTGTTGAGAGTCTCCTACATGTCTTGGTCATCTTTAGACTCAACTATTGCAATGTTCTCCTGGTTGGCCTCTCATTCTCTACACTCCATAAACATGAGCTCATCCAGCACTCTGCACCTAGCCCAGCTCACCCATCACCCCTGTCTCTATTGATCTACATGGGCTGCTGGTCCCTCAGCACCTCAAACTTAACTTCATATCCTTGCATTTATAACCATTGATGGCCTGGCCCCTCCTATCCCTGTAACCTCCTGTTGCCCCTTTAAACCAGACTCTCCAATCCTCTGACTCTGGCCTCCTGTGCATCTACTCATTGAAAAACTTTCTCAAACCCTGAAATAAAAGCAAAATACTGCGGATGCTGGAAATCTGAAATAAAAACAAGAAATGCTGGAACCACTCAGCAGGTCTGGAAGCATCTGTGGAAAGAGAAGCAGAGTTAACGTTTCGGGTCAGTTCCGAAGAAGGGTCACTGACCCGAAACGTTAACTCTGCTTCTCTTTCCACAGATGCTGCCAGACCTGCTGAGTGGTTCTAGCATTTCTTGTTTTTATTTCTCAAACCCTGCTTTGATCATTGCTTCAACGACCTCACTCTCATTATTGCTGAGTGTTTGGATGGCGCTTCTGTGAAATGCTTGGGCTGTTTTATCACATTAAAAATGCCATTCAAATGCAGTTGTAAGAACCTGACTATCTGGTGTAGTTCATTTACTCAAACTGTACTCATCCTCATTGTGTAATCTCCTAACATTCTGTCATCAACTCATTTGTTTGGATCATATCTCTTGTGAGTTACATGGAGACGCATCAGGGAATTAGAAACATGTCTGTCTGCCTTTACTCTTCGTGAGTCTTTAGCATTGTTAATCCAAGAGATCTCACAGGGAGACTCATCTGTGCAATCGTGCAGCAGAACTTTCAAATATGCCCTTAAGACTAGCATACTGAGTCATTAATTGTTCCTTTAACTTCACTTTATCTGCATCAGTGAGTACAATGTGTGGAGTCAAGGAAATACATGAAGTGGCTCTTTTTTATACAGCTCTTCCATTGACTTTTAATTTATCCAGTCAAAAGTCATTGCTTGAAAGCAGTCTATACTAACTGAGCTGTGGAAGTTAATCAACTGTAAATTCCAGTCAATTGGCATGAAGATGTTAATTATCCAGCTCTGAAGTACCTGCCAAAACACATCTAAGATGAGGAATCTCCCTGGCGTTTCCACACAAAGTAAAAGCAACACGTTGTGAAACAAAGCCCATTCAATGGATCCTTTCAAAAATAATTATGATGTAGCTTAAACTCCCTTCTATATATTTTTCAAAAGTTAGTCAAAGAAAGAAACATCGTTCTCCAGAATTATTATTAGTGAATTCTCTGAAGCCTCTTAGATCTGAGCCAAATTATATCTATATATTATATATATAATTGGTTGTCACAATTTCATGTGAAGGTTCACTACATATCACCCACAGTCTCATAACAAAGCAGAGAAGCAGAAATGTTTTTTCCAGTTTACGTTGAAAAACATGCCTCTTAACTAGAGTGGTTCTTGGGTGAGGTGGGGAGTGGCTACACTTGATCTCAGCATCCATGGTCTGGGAAAGGGAAGAAGACTCAGCCAGGGCTCCTGTACTTTTCTGTCTTCTTAGGCAGTCCCCCGGTATCGAGGATGACTTGCTTCCGCTCTGGTTTGATGGGTTCTGAGATGGCTGATAATTCCAATGCATGATCTGCAGACTCTGCCACATGAGAGTGCTTGATTTGGAGGTTTTGTGCTCCCTCTGATGCCTCTACTTCACCTCCGCATGTTCCCACAAAGTTCCTCGAGGTGTACCATGCCTTCCTGAATGCTATTTCGCCATCTAGGATGGTCACGGGCCAGGGACTCCCATAAGTCGACTGGGATGTTTGATTTCCTCATACATGCTTTGAGGACTTCAGGGCTGCTGCTGGACGTGAGTTTGTGGATGTCAATTGAAAATGAGATCAGGTTTAGCGTGGTGCCTTCCACAGTGAAATCGCTCACCAGTATGCACTGTTCAGGCCCATACACATATGATGCTCACTTGTGCAAGGTATGGTAAGGTCTGAACTGTGACTCAGCATGAATCAGTGCCTTCAGGGTTGGAGAGGAGAGAAATAAATCTCACATTTTTTGTCATTTTTAAAAATTAAATGCAAGATAAGGGATTTTTATTCTTGGTTTTCCTACCTCTCTTCAACTGGATTTCTTTCAGTTTAAATAGTTAATTTACTTTCAATCCCTTAATTTAAAAAGGCAACAGTGGCTAAATAAGGCAAATGAAAACTGACATATTTCATGAAAGTTTACATAAAAAAATTTTCTGCTGTAGGAACATTCTGGGCTATTTGAAAATTGCTTCTGGACTGAAGTACTGCAGATGAAATATTTTAAAATAAATCCCACTATATAATCTGCTCACCATGATTAACTGTTCATTCACTACTGAACAAATGTAGAATGTTGCGAAAGTGAGGGTGAATTTGTAAGATGCAGAAGGAGCAGCACCTTTTGGGTTGAAATCACGCTGTGTAATATTAATAAGAAATCTATTCATTCCTTTTATGAAATTCCTTTGGCTGGTATTGTAATGAAAATGTTGAACTGCTCAACAGCTGTTAAAATAACAGCAAAAGAACTTCATAGGGACATGTTAACATTTGATAAATTGAAAAACATTTCAACCTCGATGATTCTCTTTACATTTGATATAAAATCAGTCATGATCATACTGCTATGTAATGTTTATTAGAGGTGGCAATATATTTTACAGAATTTCTTACAACTCCCATGCCTCTTCACTGTTCCTTCCTTAAAACCCAATTCTTTGACCAAGCTATTAATCAACCCTCCTAACCGCATTCTTATTTTGCAATGACCATTTTTCTCATGTCTATCTCTGAAGTGCCTTGGGATGTTTTCTATGTTAAAGGCACTATATTGTTACGAAAACGAAATTAAAAAAAAAACTTATTTAGAGATACAGCACTGAAACAGGCCCTTTGGTCCACCGAGTCTGTGCTGATCAACAACCACCCATTTATACTAATCCTACATTAACCCCATATTCTCTACCACATCCCCACCATTCTCCTACCATCTACCTACACTAGGGGCAATTTACAATGGCCAATTTACCTATCAACCTGTAAGTCTTTGGCTGTGGGAGGAAACTGGAGCACCCGGCAGAAACCCACACAGACACAGGGAGAACTTGCAAACTCCGCACAGACAGTACCCAGAACTGAACCCGGGTCGCTGGAGCTGTGAGGCTGCAGTGCTAACCACCGCGCCACTGTGCCATCATGGGACAGGATGTCAGAAATGCTCCATCCATCAATATCGGCGATCACACTCTGGAAGTGGTTCAAGAGTTCACCTACCTAGGCTCAACTATCACCAGTAACCTGTCTCTCGATGCAGAAATCAACAAGCTCATGGGAAAGGCGTCGGCTGCTATGTCCAGACTGGCCAAGAGAGTGTGGGAAAATGGCGCACTGACACGGAACACAAAAGTCCGAGTGTATCAAGCCTGTGTTCTCAGTACCTTGCTCTATGGTGGCGAGGCCTGGACAATGTATGTCAGCCAAGAGCGACGTCTCAATTCATTCCATCTTTGCTACCTTCGGAGAGTCCTTGGCATCAGGTGGCAGGACCATCTCTCCAACGCAGAAGTACTCAAGGCGGCCAGCATCCCCAGCATATACACCCTACTGAGCCAGCGGCACTTGAGATGGCTTGGCCATGTGAGCTGCATGGAAGATGGCAGGATCCCCAAGAACACATTGTACAACGAGCTCGTCACTGGTATCAGACCCACCGGCTGTCCATGTCTCCGCTTTAAGGATGTCTGCAAACGCGACATGAAGTCCTGTGACATTGATCACAAGCTGTGGGAGTCAGTGATCGCCAGAGCTGGCAGAAAGCCATAAAGGTGGGGCTAAAGAGTGGTGAGTCGAAGAGACTTAGCAGTTGGCAGGAAAAGAGACAGAAGTGCAAGGAGAGAGCCAACTGTGTAACAGCCCCGACAACCAATTTAATCTGCAGCGCCTGTGGAAGAGTCTGTCACTCTAAAATTGGCCTCCAGGCGCTGCTCCACAAACCACTGACCACCTCTAGGCGCTTACCCATTGTCTCTCGAGACAAGGAGGCCAAAGAAGGAAGAAGCGTTTTGGACAAGCTGGAGTTAATAGAGGGAGGATGTTGAGAAGCCAGCCTAAAGAGCATTAGACAAATCAATTCTGGAGATGGAGGAGGCTTGTAAGAGTGTTTCAGTGGTGGATGGGCTGAGATAGAGGTGGTGGTAGGTGATGTTACAGATGTGAAAAGAGGTTGATGAAGAGGACCTGAGGTCTTAAATTCAGCATAGGGTTGAATAGGACACTCAGGTTGTGAACATTCTGATTTAGCCTGAGGCAGTGGCCAAGAAGAGGATAGAATTAATGCCAAGGAAGTAGGTAGTGGCAGGGGTTAAAGACAATGATTTGGTCCTCCCAAATGTAAAATATTATTCTGAAAAATGCCCTTGTGTGTTAGTTTCAGGTACAGTGTATTGGGCCATTTGTAGGTATCAGGCCATTGTATTTGTGTTCAGAAATCCAGCACTTGTAAATGACACAAGATAACACTGAAATGTTGTTTGCTATGTGCATACGTACAACAATGGGGATTTATTCAAATTTAAATTCTTGGTCTTGCTGATGCAAAGGGTAGCTGAATTAATGTGAAGAATGTTGGTGATAAAATGGAAAAGACACTTGATAAGTTAGTGATGATAATAGGGACCTGGCCCTGGCTGAACTGGGGCTCAAATGTAAATAAACTGTTGAGTGCAAATGGGAATGAGTGGAAAAGAATGATCATGATCGCTGACACTGGAGAATCCAAAATCTATCTAGTTAGCAGATTGTCACCAAAATCATTGGATTTAAAGTCAATACTTAAAGGGGAAGATACATGTCAAGGGAACTATTTTGTTTGAAGTGCGTGGCCACTGTAAACAAAATACACTGCCAAAAGCTTTTGGCACTTTTCCCGAGAAGGAATCCAAATTTTCTGCCCAACTAAACCTCACAATTTTTTGTTGTGGCTCTAGTCCAACAATATTCATAGAATCATACAAATTTACAGCACACAAGGAGGCCATCATGACCACCTTATCCACCTGTCCAACCACCTTCAGGGATCTGTGGACATGCTCTCCAAGGTCCCTCTGTTCCTCTATACTTTACAATATCCTATCATTTATTGTTTTGCCCTTACCTTACACTTCTCCATATTGAACTTCATTTGCCACTGTCTCTCCCACCTGATTAGTCCATTGATATTTTCCTGCAGTCGACAGCTTTCTTCTTCATTATCGACCACACGGCCAATATTTGAATCATCTGCAAATTTCTTAATCAGACCCCCCTACATTTAAGTCCAAATCATTGATATATGTCACATAAAGCAAGGGACCTAGTACTGAGCCCTGTGGAACCCCACTGGAAACAGCCTTCCAGTCACAAAAACAGCCAGCGACCATTACCCTTTGCTTCCTGCCTTTGGTTCCAACTTGTCACTTTGCATTGGATCTCATGGGCTTTTACTTTTGTGACCAGTCTGCCATGTGGGACCTTATCAAAAGCCTTGCTAAAATCCATGTAGACGACATAAATGCACTACCTTCATCGATCCTTCTTGTTAGCTTCTCAAATAAATCAATCATGTTTGTCAGACACGAGCTCCCCTTAACAAATCCATGCTGACTGTCCTTGATTAATCCATATCTTTCAAAAGAAAGCTTTATCCTGTCACTCAGAATTTTTTCCAATAATTTTTCACCACTGAGGTTAGGCTAACTGGCCTGTAATTGCTCAGTCTATCCCTTTCTCCCTTTTTAAACAATGATACAAAGTTAGCTGTGCTCCAGAACAGAAGAAGGAATTTTCCTCCACACAAGATCAGGGGGCAGGTTGTTCAACCTTGCCCGTCTAAGAGCGAAGTCCAAAGTACGGAAAGTCCTCATCGGGGAACTCCTCTTTGCTGACGATGCTGCTTTAACATCTCACACTGAGGAGTGTCTGCAGAGTCTCATCGACAGGTTTGCGGCTGCCTGCAACGAATTTGGCCGAACCATCAGCCTCAAGAAAACGAACATCATGGGACAGGACGTCAGAAATGCTCCATCCATCAATATTGGCGACCACGCTCTGGAAGTGGTTCAAGAGTTCACCTACCTAGGCTCAACTATCACCAGTAACCTGTCTCTAGATGCAGAAATCAACAAGCGCATGGGAAAGGCTTCCACTGCTATGTCCAGACTGGCCAAGAGAGTGTGGGAAAATGGCGCACTGACACAGAACACAGAAGTCCGAGTGTATCAAGCCTGTGTCCTCAGTACCTTGCTCTATGGCAGTGAGGCCTGGACAACGTATGTCAGCCAAGAGCGACGTCTCAATTCATTCCATCTTCGCTGCCTCCGGAGAATACTTGGCATCAGGTGGCAGGACCGTATCTCCAACACAGAAGTCCTCGAGGCGGCCAACAGAAGTCCTCGAGGCGGCCAACAGAAGTCCTCGAGGCGGCCAACATCCCCAGCTTATACACACTACTGAGTCAGCTACGCTTGAGATGGCTTGGCCATGTGAGCCACATGGAAGATGGCAGGATCCCCAAAGACACATTGTACAGCGAGCTCGCCACTGGTATCAGACCCACCAGCCGTCCATGTCTCCACTTTAAACTTGCCAATATTTTTTCATGCCCTCTCTTTGCTTTCCTAATTTTCTTTTTAATTTCTCCCCTATACTTTTTATATTCCTATAGGTTTTCTTTAGTTTTGACCCCTCAGTATCTGTCATGAGGCTCCCTCTTTTCCCTTATCCTCTCTTTTAAGCCCCTTGATATCCAGGAGGCTCTGGATTTATTAGCCCTACCCTTTCTTTTTAAGGGAACATACTTGCTCTGAACCCTCACTATCTCTTCCTTGAATACCTCCCACTGACCTGGCACTTAGTTACCTTCAAGTAACTTTTTCCAGTTCACTTTAGCTAAATCACATCTCAGGTTAGTAAAATTAGCCTTTCCCCAATTGAGAACTTTTATTCCTAGTCTAGCATTGCCCTTTTCCATAAATGCAGCGTTCAAGAAGTTGGCTCACCACCACCTTCTCAGGGGCATTTAGGGATAGGCAACAAATGCTGGCTTTGCCAGCGACACTCACATCCTATGAAAGAGTAAAATAAAACTACCCCAAATCTAACTGAATTATAATCACTTCCACCAAAGTGGTCCTTCACTGCCAGCTGCCCAGCTTCATTCCCTAAAACAAAGTCCAGAACCGCTCCCTGTCTTGGACTTGCTGCATACTGGCTAAAAAAGTTCTCCTGAATGCATTTTAAGAATTCTGCTCTCTCTGTGCCTTTCACACTAATTCTATCCCAGTTAACGTTAGGATAGTTGAACTCCTCTATGAGGGATTGGTTAATTCAGTTAGCTAGCGTGCTGTGCAAGATCACGCCAACTACGTGGGTTCAGTCCCCGTTCCAGCTGTTGTAGTTTTTAGGGCCTGCCTGCTCACCTTGCCTCATAATAATATTGTGGCATAAGCCATGATTAGCTACCCTTAGACAACAAGGACACTACAGAGAGAGAAATCCCCTACTCTTACTGCCCTATTGTTTTTGAACTTCTCAGACACTTGCCTGCATATTTGCTTTTCTATCTTCCTCCGACTGTTTAGGGGTCCATAATACACTCCCAGTATTGTGATTGCCTCTTTTTCTTCTTCATTTCAATCCATATGGCCTCATTTGATGATCCATCTGCCATATCATCCTTCCTCACAGTTATAATTGTTATTCAAGCAATATTGCAAACCCTTTCCTTTTTTATGCCCTCTCCATCTCATCTGAAAACCTTGTAAAGAGGAATGTTGAGTTGCCATTCCTGCCCTTCTTTCAGCCATGTCTCAGTAATAACTATAATATCATACTCCCACGTGTCAATCTGTGTTCTCAGCTCATCTGTCTTATTCTCTAGACATCATGCATTAAAGCATATACCATTTCGCACTGTCAACATGTGAACATACAAATTAGGAGCAGAAGTAGGCCATTTGGCCCCTCGAGCCTGCTCCGCCATTCAATAAGATCATGGCTGATCTGTTTGTGTCTCGAATTCCACACTCCCATCTACCCCCGATAACCTTTGATTCCCTTACCTAACAAGAATCTATCTACCTCCACCTTAAAAACATTCAATGACCCCGCCTCCACCACCTTCTGAGGCAGAGAGCTCCAAAGTTGCACAACCCTCTGAGAGAAAAAAATTCTCCTCATCTCTATCCTAAAAGGATGACCCCTAATTTTAAAACAGTGCCCCTTAGTTCTGGACTCACCCACAAGAGGAAACATCCTTTCCATATCCACCTTGTCAAGATCGTTCAGGCTCACATATACGGCAATCAAGTCTCCCATCACTCTTCTAAACTCCAGTGAAAACAAGCCCAGTCTGTCCAACCTTTCCTCATAAGACAACCTGCTCATTCCAGGTATCAATCTGGTAAACCTCCTCTGAACTGCCTCCAGCGCATTTGCATCCTTCCTTAAATAAGGAGACCAAAACTGCACACAGTATTTGAGATGTAGTCTCACCAATGCCTTGTATAACTGAACCATAACATCCTTACTTTTATTTTCAATTCCTCTCGTAATAAAGGATAGCATTCCATCAGCCTTCTTTATTATTTGCTGTACCTGCATACTAACATTTTGTGACTCATCCATTAGAACACCTAGATCCGTCTGCATCTTGGAATTCTGCGGTTGTCTCCGTTTAAGTAATATTCTGCTTTTTTATTCTTCCTGTCAAAGTGAACAACTTCACATTTTGCCGTATTATACTCCAACTGCAAGATTTTTGCCCACTCACTCAAACTATCTATATCGGTCTGCAACCTCCTTATGTCCTCTTCACAACGTACTTTCCTACCTATCTTTGTGTCATCTGCAAATTTAGCTACCATGCCATTGCTCCCCTCATCTAAGTCATTGATATAAATTGTAAAAAGTTGAGGCCCCAGCACAGACCCCTGCGGGACTCCACTCGTCACATCCTGCCAATTAGAAAAGGACCCATTTATGCATACTCTCTGTTTTCTGCCAGCCAGCCAATCTTCTATCCATGCTGATATGTTACCCCCTACACCATGAGCTCCTACTTTGCACAATAACCTTTAATGTGGCACCTTGTCATATGCCTTCTGGAAATCCAAGTACAGTACATCAGTGGGCTCCCCTTTATCCCCTACAGCGCATCTTACTCCCACAAAGAACCCCAATAAATTGGTTAAACATGATTTCCATTTCACTGACTATTCTCAATTACCTTGAGTTTTTCTCAGTGCACAGCTATAGCCTCCTTAATGATCGATTCTAACACCCTCCCCATGACAGATGTCAAACTAATTGGCCTGTAGTTACTTGTTTGCTGCCTCCCCCGCCTTCTTGAATAGAGGGATTATATTTGCTACTTTCCAGTCTGATGGCACCTTTCCAGAATCTAGCGAATTTTGAAAAATTACCACCAATGCATCTATTACCTCATTAGCCACCTCTTTTAAGAGCCTTGGATGAAGTCCATCAGGACCCGGGGACTTGTCAGCCCTCAGCTCCATCAGTTTGCTCAGTGCCGCTTCCCCGGTGATTGTAATTTCACCAAGTTCCTCTCTTCCTTCCACCTCCTAATTTACAGCTCTTACTGTCTCTACAGTATACAGCTATTACATTCTTTGTATCCTCTATAGTGAAGACAGAAGCAAAATATTTGTTCATTTCATCTGCCATTTCCTTATTATCTACTATTAACTCCCTATTCCCACTCTCTAAAGGACCCACACTCACTTTACTTACTCTTTTCCTTTATAAATACCTGTAGAAACTCTTGCTATCTGTTTTTACATTTCTAGCTAGTTTCATCTCATACTCCAATTTCTTTCTCCTGATTAGCCAATCCCCTTGTTGCCTAATTTCTAGCCTTTGTTTACTCTGCCTTCCAAACACGCTTACTAATTTTCTGCCTTCCATTTTCAACATTTCTTTTCTCCCTTCTGAATCTACTCTCAGGCTCCCATTCCCCTTGCCAAGTTAATTTAAACCCTCCACAACCACACTAGCAAAACCCCCTTGCAAGGATATTGATCCTGGCTCTGTTGAGGTCCAACCCATCTGGCTTGTACAGGTCCCACCTCCCCCAGAAGCGATTCCAATGCATCAAGAATCTAAAGCCCCTCCCTCCTGCACCATCTCTCCAGCCCTTATTCATCAGCTCTATCTTCCTATTTCTGTACTCGCTAGCACGTGGCATCAGGAGTAATCCAGAGATTACTACCTTTGAGGTCCTGCTTTTCAATCTTGCTCCTAGCTCCCTAAAGTCTGCCTGCAGGAGCTCATCCCTCTTTCTGCCTATGCCATTGGTACTGATGTGATATCTGGCTGTAACCCCCATCCTACTGTGGCCGATCAGTGACATCCTTGACCCTGGCACCAGGGAGACAACACACCATCCTGGAGTCACGTCTGCAGCAACAGAAGCACCTGTCTGTTTCACTATCAAATCTGCTACCACTATTGCTACCCACTCTTCTTCCTCTCCGCCTGTGCAGCTGAGCCACCCATGGTGCTGTTCATTTGGCTCTGGCTGCACTCCCACAGGAACCATCACTCTCATCAGTATTCAGAACTTAATAACAGTTGGAGAGCTGGATGCATGCAGGAGAATCCTGCACTACCTGCATGGTCTTATTTGTCTGCCTGGCAGTCATCCATTCCCTCTCTGTCTGCACTCTCTTAAGCTGTGTGGTGACCACTTTCAGAAACATGTTATCCATGAAACTCTCAATCTTGTCGATGCACCGTAATGACTCCAGCTGCCACTGCAGCTCTGAAACCTGGGGCTTGAGCTGGAAACCTCCTGCACAGATGGTTGTCCAGGCCATGGGAAATGTCCAGGATTTCCCACATGGCACAGGATGTGCATTCCATGAGGATGAGGTGCCCTGCCATACCTTTACATTCTAAACTATTAACCGGAAACACTTACCAGCTACTCACAATCGGCCCATTTCCTTGTTGTGACGGCACTCTAGCTGTTTTACAGATTTGCATTTGTTGTTGGTGATTTCAGTGGAGGCTTTCTCCCCTGCTTTAATGCCTCGGTCACTGCGCTCAGTCTGCACCCAGGTCCACTGCCCTGACAGCAAGGAGAGGACAGCATTAAGGACAGCAAGGAGCCATTTGCATACTGAACAATTGCATTCATTTCAAAGGAGGCTACAACTTGGATGTTGATCCAGAGCAGTCTACTGATTGGAAAACATACTACTGGCAGGGCAGGTGGCTGGAGTTGGCTTCAGGGTTCCAGGTCAGGCAACTCTGTATCGAATCACAAAGTGTTGTAGAAACTTTAAAGGGAAGGAAACCCAAAATAATCATTCTCCATCCGGCAGCAAAGTCTGAAGATTTATGAAGTTAGTAAATATTTTTGTGACTATATTTCTTTTATATAGACAGTTGGGTGGTAAGTAAAATGGAAAAATTCTCCCCTTTAAAGAGGCAAAATTGGAGAACTTATGAAAAGAAGACATATATTAAAACACTTCAGGGTCAGCTAAAAGCTGCAGAAAGGATTGCTTTCTCTGTCACTTCAAAATTATATTGTTTTAATGATCAAAGAAGCATAAGTTTCAGATTTAGCAAATTGATCATCCTCATGTATGTTAGAAATGTCGCTGCACATCATGCTCATGCACTGTTTTTATTATTCCAGCTGAAAGTTATTGAGGTGAGATTTGCTCATGTTGTAAATGAAACACGTGTGTGGAATTAAAGCTCGCTTTCTGGCGCAGCCAAAATGGCTTGAAGCAGCAACAAGCCTTAATATGCAGATATCCACAATATAAAGAGAACAGACTCAGCCAACATCCCCATCCAGACTGATGCACCAGGCCTGCTTCTGGGTGGTGCGAGTGCTGATGGGAGGCGTGCAAAACGCAGCAGGAAGAGCCAGATCTGGTTACGGTTGTTAATTTTCATTTGGTCTTGGGACTTTACTGCTGACTGATATCTGTGAGACTCATTATTCACACTCTGGGTGGTGGACATGGATATAAAATGTGTTGGAGCTCTGAAGACTCGAGTGGACGGCAGGACTGCAGCTGGGAAGAAGGTTCTGAGAGAAAGAAAGTAGCAAGGAAATTTAAAAAAAATGATTAACAACAAGGCAACTTGTTCTTGAGGATGAAACCAATGTTGTAAAAGGAAATCTTTTAGAAACTGAACTGTGAAAGAAATCATCTGCACAGATGTCATTTAGATAAAACATATTTTCAGTAAGCTCCTGTATATCATTGAGGGCATTCATACTTACACAAATGTCTTGGGAAGTAACTGTTTAGTAGCTCCTGGTGTACTATCTCAGGATCCTGTAATTATTACCTATATGACAAAATCTTCGGTCTTGAGTATCATTTTTGCATTGCACACAGTAAAACCACAAATTTCAGCAAGCCTAAAATGCTGCACATACACAGCATCTGAAAGAGAAAGGCAAATCAATGCTGCAAGTGAACAGGTTTTAACGAATCGTTCTCCCTTTTTCCTTTTGAGTGCTGCCTGACTTGTTTGCAAGTTCAAACATTTTCTGTTAGAGGTACTGCCTTCGTGAAAAATGTTTGCATATCTTTTTGTTTCGAGAGTCGGAAGATTTATGTGTCAGTTTTTCATCCCAAGTACAATCTATGCAAGTAATGTAGTGATAGATCAACACCTTCTATTTAATTTATTGACTTATCTGCACCGAACTAAAATGCAATCTATTGTAAAATGGTTTTTCACTACATAAGTCGATCTTAATGTTAAATAGTGTGATGATAAAAATCCCATACCTTCATTTACAATGGTAATTACAATTTACAGCTGCACTATACTTTCTCCCAGGTGCTGTCAAAATAGTGATGTGAACTGACCCTGTCAGAATGGGGCAAGATGAAAGTTTATAGCTCAGGCTGAGCCCAGGGACAGATGCCTAGCAAACAGCAGCAGGCTGATCGCAAGAGTTTGAAGATGTCATTATGCACTGGTGTCTCAGCTGCCTATTAACAGCAAGGGTTCTGATAGCTCTATCAGAGCTCTGTCACACACCATGTTTATACTGTCTCCCTTCCGATATAAAACTGGCACTAAATCCATGACAGGGGTATGCTTCATTTACAGAGCATTCTTGGCAGGGTTGACTTTTTTAAATTTAGGAATTTCTAAATGGGGCTCGTCAGTCATCGTTCCTTTCTCCTTCTGCAGTGCGATCCATTTTACCAAATGAAAGTTGTGATCAGATGCGTTAGATTTAAAGAATGAATGGTGCAAGAAATCTTTTAGCACTAGTTGAACACCAGAGTCAGTATGGAATGAACACTGTGGGAGAGGGGGATCAAGTTGGGTGTGCAAATTGTCTTGACCTTTTTTACTCTTCATTACATGCCCTGAAATCCTAATGTCAAATTAACTTTTCCCTCTGCTCTAGTGTGCCGTACCTCACATTGAGCACTTTAATCATGTACTAGTACATTAGTTTATGTGAAAGAGTTTGCATTCTATATTCAATAAGCATTGGCATGAAAAGAAGGCTCTATTCAGCCATCAAGCCTGAACTAAATGAGAAACTAACGAGACTGTAGCTGTGTTACAGATCAGGAGACACACATAGTCAGTGGGTAATATTCTGAGATAATAATGTCCGACCTTAGACTCTTTACTATTAGTTCCTCCAGCACAGTTAGGTCAGTTTCTCACTGGTTTACGATGACTTTGGAATAGTCCTTTGTAAAGACACATGCAAAGCTGGAGTCAAACACCATCACTCCTTCTAACGCTAATAAGACATTAAGCCAAGTTGCTTGAATTGTTCTGAAGTCCGCTTTATTCAGAGGATGTTTTGAACTATTTATGTAGTTTGAACGGGTAACGCTGGGTGGGGGTGATTGTTACAGAAACATTGTCAGTTTTGATCAACGAAAGTTACTGCCATGAAAAAGCATAGTTAACAAAAATGTGAAAAAAATGAAAATCCACATCACATGTTGCACGGTTACATCCTAAAGAACAACTTCTGCTTTAAACTTTCCTTTTAGCACGTATACTCAATACTAGCCTAGATCTCCTGATATGATCACAATATAGTCCCAAATGACCCGTAAGAATGAAAAGCTTGCAATGAACCTTTCACGACCTCTGGACATCCGAAAGCGCTTTACAGCCAATGAAGTACTTTTTTGAATTGTAGTCACTGATGTAATGTACAGGTAATTTTTGGACACACTTAAATGCATTTATACTGTTCCAACCAATTTTCAATGGTTAGCTCATTTGCATAGCTTCAGCTGTCAATTTGGACAAGCACAGGGAGTACAGTAGCAATGGGAGCAGAAAATTAATTTGAAAGGAAGTGAAAAATTAGGGGTGAATGTAAGAAATGGTGGTGGGGGTGGGGGGGGGGGCGGTGCAAAAATTCTCCAATCTTTGAGAAGCGACAGAAGACACCTTGATTCATTAGCAGCCTTTGACAAGACTGAAGGGGGAAGCCACTGAGAAGTCACAGACAACCATAAAGGGAAAAGAACCCCAAGGTGCAGGCATGAGTCTGCAGGCAAGTAATTAGGGTTGCCAAACCTCCAGGATTGGCCTGGAGCCTCCAGGAATGACGAACATAAGAAAAAGGAGTAGGAGTAGGCCATTCGGCCCCTCGAGTCTATTCCGCCATTCAGTATGATCATGACTGATCTTTTATCTCAACTTCACCTTCCCACACCGTCCCCATATCCCTTGATTCCCTTAGTATCCAAAAATCTATCGATCTCTCACTTAAATATATTCAACGACTGAGTATCCACAGCCATCTGGGGTAGAGAATTTCAAAGCTTCACAACTTTTTGAATGAAGAAATTTCTCCTCATTTCAGTACTAAATGGCTGATGCCTTATTCTGCAACAGTGACTCCTAGTTTTAGACTCCTTACCCAGGGGAGAGATCCTCCCAGCATCAACCCTGTCAAGCCCCTAAAGAATTTTATATGTTTCAATGAGATCACCTCTCATTCTTTTAAATTCTAGGGCATATAGGCCAACTCTACTCAATCTCTCCTCATTTTCTCAAATCAGGAATCAGTCTAGTAAATCTTCGTTGCACACCTTCTAAGGCAAGTATATCCTTGTGTTAAGGACAGGTAGGAAACGATAAGGGTGGTTTCCTTTTTCATCTCTCAACTGACTGCAGTGTTTTTGTTACAATTATGCTTTAACCCCTTGAGCGTGTTAATAATCAATAAACACAACTGACAGGTTTTCTTGTAGGTTTAGAGAAAGATAAATGTTTATTAAACAGAAAAACCTTAAAATTTACAACCTCACCCACACACACACACACACACGCACGGACACATGCACACACACAAGAAAAGATAGAGATTAAAAGATAGCATGTATTTAGGTCTGGTGTTTTTTTTTAAAAGAGTTCACTGTGAAACCTTGTTTGGTTTCCCAGGAGAAAAATTTAAACGGTGCAGGGATGTTCTTCCTTTTCTCTTGGTTCCCTGGAATCAAGCTTTGGACAGTTTTAGGTCTGGCCGCATCTGTGGAATGAGAAACAGAGTTAACAGGCTGGATTTTCCCGTGGGCTTCAGGATCCCGATGTCAGGACCAAATACGTGTCCTAGGCCTGTAATTACTGCCAGCGAGACCGGGAGGTGGCCTCCTAATAAGCTGTCTCCGCACTCGTCATCCTGTTAAGGACATCGAGCGGGTCCCAGAGGTTGGAGGCCCAATCAGAGGACTGGCAGCTCCAATGGGAGTCTCGGCAGCTCCAGTGGGAGAGGTTGGTGCTGCCGAGGCAGATCGGGGACTGTGAGGTTGCCTCAACATGGAGACGCTTCGCTAATCTGCACTGAAGACTCCCAAAGCCCAAATAAAAACATTGAGATGGATGGGAAACACCTCCGCATGATTGGACGTGGCCATAATTGTGGCCTTTCATGCGGTCCAGACACTGGGGCACGGAGTCTCCGGCTCCAATGGCCCTCGGTAGGCTGCCTCCATTGAGCTGGCTGCCTCTGCACGTGACATGGTGGGGAGGAGGGGAGCGGGGCACTCCACCGAAAGTTCTGGTGACGGCGCAAGATTGCCTCTCATTGGGGTCTTAACCACCCTAGTTGGCTACTTGTCTCTGTGGATCCTGTTACCAGGCTGACCCAGTCGATCCTGGGAAAGTTCCCCACTATTTGCCTCCAACTCTATCTTCAAGATGATGGGAAAATACAGCCTAATGTTCAAGACTGTGACTTGTTTCTATGTTCCTGTTTAGTAACGGCACATTCAGGCATCCTTTGCATGCAGTGTTTTCATCTGCTCCAAACTATTGCACATAATGGGATCCTGCTGAGTTCTTGGTACAATTTCTTGCTTCATTACTTGTCTGACAAATACAATGAATTGGCACGTTGAATTTGTGCTGTTCTTTCAAACTGCAGCTTTTTTGTATAAAATTAAATAAATGATAAATGAAATGATTAATGGTTCTTCACTTTAATTGCTTTTCTTATTCCAGCACCATTTAAAGGGACTAGAGAGACACAGCACTGCATTTGACCCACATTACAGAACAAGATTTTATAATGCACTGCCAACTGGGCTCATATAGCTGAACTGAAAGACACTTTGAACAGGACCCAAATAGGCACAGAGGCGAGAGGGTAGATCGTGACTTTATGCAAAAGTGTAAAAAGGGCGACTTCAGTGGAAATAAAAACCAGGAGCAATGTAAAACGAGCTGCCAACTTGCTATCACCCGTTTTACACTATCGCAAATCAAAATCTACATAAGTACTTCAACAACTGGTACTGTGATACCAAATAGAAATGTTTTTGAATGTTCCAATGCTAGAGATCAGCTATAATTTTTCGTTTCACCAGCTTTTTCTTCCTGCCATTTTTCTTCCTGAAGGCTTGATGCAGATTAGCACTACTACAACTACAACTTGCATTTATGTAATGCCTTTAACGTAGTAAAATGCCCCAAGGCGCTTCACAGGAGCGTTATAAAGCAAAATTCGACACCAAGCCACAGGAAGAGATATTAGGACAGATGAACAAAAGTTTCTTCAAAGAGGCGGGTTTTAAGGAGCATCTTAAAGGAGCAAAGAGAGATAGAGAGGCAGAGAGGTTTAGGGAGGGAATTCCAGAGCTTAGGGTCTAGGCAGCTGAAGACAGGGTTGCCAGTGGTGGAGCAATTAAAATCAGGGTGCTCAAGCGTCCAGAATTAGAGGAGAGCAGATATCTCGGACGGTTGTGGGGCTGGAGGAGTTACAGAGATAGGGAGGGACGAGGCCATGGAGGGATTTAAAAGCGATGCAGGTATAGGGAGTAACAAAACATAATGATGAAAGGCATGTTTTATATGCACTATTCAAGTAGCAGCATTGTGGGAGTACCGACACCAGATGGATTCCAGCGGTTCAAGAAGGCAGCTCACCACCACCTTCGCCAGGCCAATTAGGGGCAGGCAATAAATGCTGGCTCAGATGGATCTTGCGAAGGCTGCACACCTTGCCGACACTCATTACTAGGGCCCTACCAAATTCACGGTCAAATTTTACATATTTCACAGTCACGAGATTGTAAGAATCATGAACTGTACGATTTCATACTGTCACAACAAACCACGAAAATGATCTATTTATAACAAAGCAGAAGACAAGGGAAGATTTCTGGTTTCAAATGCCATTCATTGTAAACTCATAAACTATTGTAAACAGCTGACAATAAACAGGTCACATTCTTTACTCACTGAAGTCAGTATACCACCATTGGCATGCAGAATTTGGCTTCCAAACTCTTTCACTCGATGTGCTGCAGTAATGGTTGTGGCCATTGTTTATTTGTTCATTCTGGCATTCTCACTTGCCTGCTCATACTTGAGACTGCTTCTCTCAAAACTGCACTGGAACCTTTCCCTCATCTACCAATCAGCAAGGTGAGCCTTATGTCAATCACTAAAACGCGTGAAGTTTGCAAAATGGCCGATTTCACAGAGGACCTGAGATTTTATGGTCCGTGATACATTTTTTATGGCCATGAATTTGGTAGGGGCCTAATCATTATCTATGCTTGAATATAATGAATAGGCATTTGGGAAAGGCGCATTGGCTCATTACCAACAAAACTCTTTCTTTAAGGAGAATCAGAGGTGAAAAATTGGCACAAAAGTAACCATTTTTTATGATACTACTATAAACAATGTGCAAAGTCAAAGGAGTGAAACTTTCAGTTTTGTCAGAACAAATGAGCCATTAAAATGTAGTAATAATAAACATTAACAATAATTGAATGATAACTAATATCAGCAGGCCACTAACTATAACTATCCAAGGGTGTTAATTCCCATCTTCTGGCTTTCTGTCACTATTTTCTATTCAATTTTCACAATTTGAATGATCTCTCAGCATGAGATTAAAACAATTATGTTGAATGTATTGAGCGTTCTTGCTACGAAAGCAGATGGTCTGGGTGCAGTGGGAGTTCTCCAGTCACATCTCTCCACTCTAGGTCTTCTTAGTGTTTGCAGATGTGGATACCTCGCTGCTATAAGCACACTCAAAAGGTTTCAACAGTGCGCTGAGGCACTTGAGGCTATGAGGAAGACCCAGGGGTGTTTTAAAAGCCCTGACGAGTTGTGATTTCAAATGGAAAGTCCAGTCATAATTTAAAAAGGTCTACGGCAAAGAGTCCTAGTGTGGCTTGAAGTATGGTATTCTTCGAGTTTACTCATCCGGGTGTTACAGGGCTTCAGAAACCCCCGAGGAGAATTAAAAACTTGACCTGAATTGCAGTGCAATCATCCGAGTGTGGATTGTGGCTGCAGAGTGGAATTCTAATCTTATTTTACAGCCAATAAAACTTTTTACTAAAAATAACTTGTTTCCATCCCAAAATAAACAATGGGAGCCAAGAAGAAGAAACAATTGGGGTAAAAGAATTAAATCTCACTTTACTTTTAGGAAGAAAAGGATGACGAAGATAGGTACAATTAGATAAAACAGAATAACATTGAGGCTTAAAAATAAGTAAAACAAGTGGAGAATGAGAAGCAAGAGAAAATGGAGAAAAATAGGGATGACAGAATAAAGTGGAGAAGCTTTTTATTTCAGATATTTATCTTTGGGTAGCTCTTCTACATTTATCAGTGCTGTGTTCAGTGGGGCCTAAATCCAACAAGGTTGTGCCTATTTTACAGGCATAAAACTGGTGCAACGATGACAAATTTGGCTGTAGGTCACCTCGCTCCCAATCTGCTGACACGTTTGCACCACGGTAAAATCATTAGGTCTACTATTGAGACAGTCCTGGCAGCCGCTTAAACCCAGTGTTAGGCCCCATACATACTTAAGTGAGGGGCCTAATGCCTGTTTTTAGGGCCCTTACTGAGATTGCTTGGTAATGAGCAGAGCAGGAGCCGCGCCTGCTTAGCTCAGGATTCACCAGTGGCCTCTATGGCTGGCAACGGGAGGTAAGTTTATTCTATTGTTTAAGTCAGGTATCGTTACTAAGGGACAGGTGTACTATCCCAATCCCACAGCAATTGTGACTGCTCCCCCTCCCACTTCGATGCCCTCCACCCAACCCCGGAACTTATCTTTGGGCCACTGCCAGTGACGCAGTTTGACCCGATGT
Organism: Heterodontus francisci; assembly: GCF_036365525.1. Classification (NCBI taxonomy): domain Eukaryota; kingdom Metazoa; phylum Chordata; class Chondrichthyes; order Heterodontiformes; family Heterodontidae; genus Heterodontus; species Heterodontus francisci. Next base: position 29,698,323 of record NC_090376.1, on the reverse strand, counting down.
TCACCTTTAGAAAAGAGGCAAGTGCTGTCAGCTCACCTGAATATTGAAATGAATGAACATTTATTTCATTTCTTTTTGTGCAGATAGATGAACAAAGTGGCCAGCTGACAGGAAACAAACGATATAGGGGTCCAGGACATAAATCAATTAAAACTTGCTTAATTGCTTTTTTGAGATCTTGCTTCCTGCAAATTAGGTGCCTCATTTGCCAATGTAATAATAGTGCCTGCACTACAAAATCTGTGTGTCAAGCACTTTGAGTCATTTCCCAAAGATATTATAAGGCAAGTCTTCCTCATTCATTGCTGAGTTAACTACTCACAGCCACACTAGGGTACTTGTAATGGCTCTAAAATTATCTTAGCATCCCAAAGATTATCACTCTTTATTATTGTCCAAAAGACCTAGTTGAAGCATGTACATGGATAGATTAGCCTAGGCCTAGCTATGTTATCCCAATGGTCAAATAGGCTACAGGTACATGTTCACCTTCCAGGCTAACACATAAAGAATAGCCACTTGGGTGAGGGATTGGAAGACTGTACCTGCTCGAGTCAGTGTCTTGTGTCGCCATGGCTTGGTTTGGTAGCACTATTGTTTGAGGCACAGGTAATGGGTTCAAGCCTTACTGCATGGTGTGACCTTATATTCAGGACTGACAGTCCAGTGCAGTACTGAGGGAATGCTGTAGCATTGGGGGTGCTGTCTTTCTCATGAGATGTTAAACAGAAGCCTTATCTGCCTGTTCAAATGATTTGTTAAAGATCCTATGGTACAATTTGAAGGAGTTCTCTCAGAATTTGGGCCAACGTTCCTTTCTCAGCCAACACCACCCATAATGGATTATGCAATCATTCATTGTGGGACTTTCTTATACAAAAATTGCCTGCACTTCAAAAAATTAATTTGTATGAAGTACTTTGTAATACTTCCAAGATGTGAAATGGCACTCTATAGGTGTAACGATGCTATATAAATCTTTCTTAGGGAAAGCAGGGTGAAAACTGAGGGGAAAGAAAAACAAATTTGAGTAAAGTACTATTTTAATGCTTTGGGGTTTATGCAGAACAGAGTTTGAAAAATGTTAAAAATGTTATTTTAAACGTACTGGCAACCTAACTCTTTCTGCTTCTTTCTATGGCATTACTGTTCTATTTTGGAATACAGTATATGAGTAATTTGAGACATGATGTGTGGTGAGTGTAGCTAGCCAGGGAAGCAAAAGATGACTTTGGACCTATGGTTCCCAAAGCTCTCCACCACTGGGGTTTTCCTCATGCCAATTCTAGGCCTGTTGTCGACTAATTGATAGAGATTGATTGCTATGGTTACCATTGTATCGTGCGATTACTGGGATGGTGGAAGGCGACTTAGATGGACCTTGGCCTTTATTCGTCTAGCAATTCCTATGTTTCTATTGTAGTAACTACTTAGGCTGTTGACAGCTATTCCCATACAGCAAAACATCACACCTCTCTGTATGAAGTGGGGGCTGTGGGGGATGTTTAATCAGACAAATGACATCCTTGTAGAGTAGATTCGAGATCAAAAGCATATTAGAAAATCATGTAACCGCCAACATCTGCCTGTTTGAAACCTCTTTTGGATCTTTATACAGATTCAAAGTGGGATAATTAAATATTTACAATGTTCATTGAAATATTTTTAAATTTATGAATGGGTGATTCATGACAGACAAAAATGGTAACCTAGCGCACCAACTGAGTGACAGTGGGTCACATCACTCATCAATTGTGCTGCACAAGCAAGTCCTGCCTAATCCTTTTCAACATTGGCCCAAATATTTTCTATTAATCAGTGTATCTTTGCTAGCTCAAATGCTCATCCAAAAAGAATTATTCCAGCGGTCAGTAGCACACTGTTAAAAATGCCAGACGTTGGATAATCCAGTGAAGTCCTAGACGGGACTTGTAGCATATCCTATAGGATCCAAAAGGGTGTACTGAAAAAGCAGTGAGATCATTTTATCTGCCTTGGGATGTTTTACTATATCTAAAGTGCTGCTATAAATGCAAGTTGTTGTTGCATCAAAATATTTGGTTGTAAAATAATTGCTCATATTTGAAGTAAGAGGTGAAACAACTTAATGGCAGCACATGTAAAAATGTAAACAGGTTATCATGAAAATTACTTTGTTCGGTCATCGCTCTTAATCGATCATGTCAAATCTCGTTCTGATATTTTAATAAAGGCATGAACTCTTTTTTAATCAGGCTAATTTCCCAGCTAAGATAGAGAATAAAGGAATTTGATGCAGATGTGTTAAAAGTTCCTATGATAATATTGAGTAGCATAGTTTTCAGATTTAAGAATAGGGATGTGCAGAATTTTTGTCAGTTGCATTAAAAGTTCAGTCACTTTGATTGTGTTGAATCAGAAATTAGCTTCAGCAATATTCCATGAGTACACTTTAAAATGGCCTCACCTTACCTTAGCGTTAGCACAGTGTTGATATAACTTCATATTTACTTGGCCCTGTTCGCTTCTGAGCTAAGTTGTAAACTATCAGATAGTAGTCTGCCATCTCTGCAACATTACCCATCTTTTCCCCGTCCCAAGACTTTGATTTCTTGAACACACTTTTTGCTGCACTCATGAATTCTTCCCTGTACAAATTTTGACTTAGCCCAAAACTCTGTTACCTGCTTTCCATTCCACAGTAGGCCTAACTCAGCCCTGATCTCATTCGCTTCCACTCGGCTGAATTTACAGACCCCCTGATGCCGCCAGTCAGGGCTGGGTAGGGGAAGCCAGAAAATGCCTCCGGCAGAGGCCCACCACGGGCCTCGAGGGTGGGAAGGCCCAGCCTGATACTGCTGGCGGCGGCGAGACCTTGTGGCGGCCCCCCCGCTGCTTGGCAATGGAAGCCAGATTTACATATGTAAAATAATTTAAATGAATGAATAAATTATGTTCTTACTCCTGCCGTCCATCCCGAAGCAATATTGGTGCTGGTGGCCGGCACTCCTGCGCCTTCAGATCCCCATCCAGGGATCCGAGGCAGAACGTTGGTGGGGAGGAGGGAGCAGGTAAATTTTTCAGTGCGGTGGGGGGGAGTGGCGTCAGACTCATTTCATTTGTGTAGGGGATAGCGGGAAGGGGGAAGGGGCAAAGACTATAAACTGTTGGGGGGGGGGGGAGAAGGTCATGTGCACAAGGTAAGTGTTTTGGGGGGGAGAGGGCAGGTAATTAATCCTATGGATTTTTGGCAGGGGGCGGGTGGGAGAGGGTCAGGATCAATTTATTTAATCTTTTAAAATCACTATCTCTTTAAATATTTAAATTGAAATGTAGGGCTCGAAGCCCTTTAAAAATGGCATCAGCACCTGCGCACAGGCAGCCGATGCCTTTGCTGGGGATGGACGACCCCCCCTTCCATGTCATCGGGGTGGGCGGTCCGCCCCGGCTATTTAAATGAGCCGCCACGTTTAATATCACGGCGGCTCTGAGACGTGGGGCCCACGCAGGCAGACTGACATTGTCTACGGCGGAAGTTTAAATTTCAGCCACTCTGTTCCAGCACTCTGAATTCAAAATTGTCTTATTTACATTCTCCTCCATTTTTACCCAGCCCTACCTCTGTAAAATTCTCCAGCCCGAGTTCTGCTTTCTGCCTAATGGTCTTCTGACTCTGGGTGCCTGTGCATCTGGCCTTCCTATTGTTCTTCATTTGTTGCCAGAGTTTTCAGCCGTCTTGGAACTCTCTCCATAAACCTCTTCCTCTTGCAACTTCCCTTCCTACATTTAAAAAAAAAATTGGTCAAAACTTACTTCATTAACTATGTCTAACTGTGTGAAATCCTTGGTCTTTTTGTCTCCCATTCCGATGTGAAGTACCTTGGGATGCTTAATTACATTAAAGACACTGTACAAATGTGGTGCAGTGGTTAGCACCGCAGCCTCACAGCTCTAGGGACCTGGGTTCAATTCTGGGTACTGCCTGTGCGGAGTTTGCAAGTTCTCCCTGTGACCGTGTGGGTTTTTGTTGGGTGCTCCGGTTTCCTCCCACCGCCAAAGACTTGCAGGTGATAGGTAAATTGGCCATTGTAAATTGCCCCTAGTGTAGGTAGGTGGTAGGGAATATGGGATTACTGTAGGGTTAGTATAAATGGGTGGTTCTTAGTCAGCACAGACTCGGTGGGCCGAAGGGCCTGTTTCAGTGCTGTATCTCTAAATAAATAAATGCAAGCTGTCGTTTGCCACCAAAGTAAATATTTAAATCTCATCCGTCTTGCCGTGAACCAAGTCACCATTTTCTGAAAATAAAAATGGAAAATGGTAGAGGTTCAAAGTAGGTCACTCAGCACCTGACAAAAATGGATAGGTTAACATTTCTGATGAGGCCTTTCAGCAGCTCTGATTTTCTTTTTTTAATTTCAAATTTGTTGTTTATCTTTTTGTCACCACCAGTTTACTGTCAGTTGCCCATTTCTAGAGAAGCTGAGGCTTTCAGTTAAACACTCCGAGCACCTTGCCTCCTACACACCGTACCTTGCTGCTCATTCTGCTGCCTGGGTTGCACATGTCTGCCAATGGCCAAGGTTGCAGAAAACTGGGGAAATCAAGTCTGAAAAAGGGAATTAAAAAATCTAGCCATGATAGAGGGAGTACAATTACTTTTATTCACCAGTTTTTAACATTTTTGTCGCTTTGATGAGCCCATCTTAATATTCTCCTATATAGAAATGAAAGTAAATGATTTTCAGCAGTTTTCATCTCTTCAATTGTGCTTTACATTGTGAATTATCCACATATTAAAGAACAAGAGGCTGTATTTACATTTTAAATCTACAGTACTGGCTAGTTAGACTGACAGAGTTGTCTAGTCTTCCTTGCTAAATTTTGTCTTTGTTGGGTTAAAATTCATTGAAAGACAAAACCCATCAAACTTAATGGTGTGTGATTAGAAACAATGAGCTTCTTCAGCATTAAGAACAATGTAAGCTCGTACTGCACCTGTCTAATATATGCAGTACTCTTATATACACATATATTTATGCACACAATGTACCCGCAATGATTCCTGACAGCCAGGATCTTGGTGCACAACAATTATATTCCCTGTGTGTCTGGTTCCGTTCGCCTTTTCACAAGTGAAATGTGGAATTTTCATATGGTCTATTACTAACAGATATTTAACTGTAAATCAATCTACAGTTAAATATTAAAAGAAATCCTTTTTGCATGAGGAATCTTGGTAGCTAACAGAAAACCTTGGTATTCCATGCCATGTGTGGCCAATATTGTGTTACACTCAGAAAACACAAAGCTCTTTTGTTCCTCCTACAATTGCAGTGATAATACTTTTGTAATATATATATTTGCCAGACCTAGAAATTCCAGACATCTAACTGAGGATTATTGAAGAATGTTATTGAGATTATCAAGAGTTTAATCATGTTTGATATTAATTTGGTGCCGAGTTTCAGCTGCAGACGATTTCTCAATAAAGCTGCAGTAATGACTTTGTGGCTGTTTATCCTGTGGTGCCGCCATTATCACGTATCAAGGACAGGAAGTGCACTGACAGCTAGTTAGTACATTGAGAGTTACTGCATGCATAAAAACTGCTCAAAAATAGAACGACTGCTCTGGAATAGAACAAAATCTAAGCAACCCATAGGATGAGCAATAACAAATGCCAAGAGGGATGTCAAGACTGCAGCCTAATGTGAGGGTTCAAACAATGGTTAGAAACCACTGAAATATTCTCATAGAGTCTATGACTCTGTGACTCTAAATATTCTAACAAAGAGGCTAGTCAATGGAATAGCTCTTCCTCCCAGCTTGCAGCAAACTTTGATCTCTCCGAGGGTTCACTTTGAATCATCAAAATCAGATTTCTTACTATGAAAAGTTGAATTCTGTAGTCAAGATTGCCCCTACTTTAGAGTGCTAGGATGACAATTGAAATTCAAACGGGGTTGAGACCTAGAAATTGGATTGGGACCTCCACTCTCTGTAGCATAGTGCCATTCTGGGTGCCAATTGTGGCCCCAGAGGCAACTCACCAGCAGAGGGAGCATGATCAGTTTGCTGGACCTTAGGTGATTCCAGGGGTGAAGGTGGTGCAATCGGGAGGGGCAAGTGGTGGCTAACTAGCAGCACATACTGTTCATGTGGAACTGGGAGGACAACTCCCTTTAAGACCTCGTGTAGACCAGCCGATTCTGAATGCAGCAGGCCTGACTAATTTACAGTTTGGTTTCTAAACTGTTAGCATATTCAAAGGGTTCAATGCCTGTATTAGGTGACCGCCAAGGATACCACCATACCAGTATAGCGCTGGACATGTTTTTGACAGTTATTGATGTAAAACAGCCGTAACAAGGGCAAATTTCACCTTCTAAAACTTTTTAAGTGTTTAAATTATTTTTGATTGCAAGTAAACTAGGAGGAACAAAATTGTGTTTGTGGGATTTTGGAAAAAACCCCCAGCAAAGCAGTAATGTTTCTTTCAGAAAATACTAGAATGTAATAAGATCCAATATACAATAAAATTGTTTCCTTTTAATATTACTACCTGGTCGAATATTGCTGTAAAAATAGATTTTAATTAAAGGTTAGTAACAGCAATGAGAAAATTGGAGTATTTATCTTAACTGTATGCTACACAGAGTGTGTAATCATTATTATTGGGAAATGAAGCTTAAAGTGACAACTTACTCTGTGATAGTTTGAAGAAAATTAACCTTTTGTTGCTAAACAACGTAGCATGCTGCTCCTTTACATTGTTTAAATTATATTTTGACATCAGTTTAACATTCGTAACTAATGGGGCCCAAATGTTGAGCTAAGTTGTAGCTCGCTATTTAATTTGCCTTTTCAAAATATATTGATCTTTCAGCTAAAGCATAATCAAAGGGAGAATACAAGCTGATTAAAAAATATTCCCAACATCCTTAAGTGATTTTTTTTTGTATTTTGTTACTGGTTTATGCTGTGGGACTGCTTTCCCTGGGTTAGACAAAGTCAAATTGTTTGTCTCCACTGGGCATCTGAAAGCTCAAAGTGGTGGCACATGATATCTGGCAGCACCTCCAGCACCTTTTATTATTTGTTGGCAGGACTTATGCACATTTGGTGGTGTGTGCCTTGTCTGCCTGGGCGACTTCATTCAGAGTACAGGGGATGTCCCCGGAGATCCGCCCCAGTGCAGTAGGTTTCCCCCTTATTTCCTTTTTAGGTTGCCTATCACTCATCAAATCTTCATTATCTGAAGATAGTGGGCAGTTACAAATCCTCTACAAGTACTGCTCCGTGACTGGCCAGAGGAATCTGTCAGGTGATCACCCACTGATGCTCCTTCACTCTTTTTGTAGAATTGTCTCCCCATTTATGCGGAGGCACTGGCCAGAATCTTTCAAACCTCCTTAGATATCTGGTGGTGCCAGAGGACTGGAGAATTGTTCAAAAAGGGTGTAAGGATAACCTCAGCAACTACAGGCCAGTTAGTTTAACCTCGGTGGTGGGAAAGCTTTTAGAAACGATAACCCAGGACAAAATTTACAGTCATTTGGACAAGTGTGGATTAATTAAAGAAAGCCAGCATGGACCTGTTAAAGGCAAATCATGTTTAACTAACTTGGTTGTGTTTTTTGATGAGGTAACAGAGACTGTTGAGGGCAATGTGGTTGCAGTGGTGTGCATAGACTTCCAAAAGGTGTTTGATAAAGTGCCACATAATAGGCTTGCAAGCAAAGTTGAAGCCCATGGAATAAAAGAAACAATGGCAGCATGGATACAAAGTTGGCTGAGTGACAGGAAACAGAGTGTAGTGGCGAACGGCTGTTCATCAGACTGGAGGAATATATACACTGGGGTTCCCCAGGGGTCGATGCCAGGACCACTGCCTTTCTTATCTATAATTAATGACCTAGACTTGGGCGTAAAGGGCTCAATTTCAAAATTTGCAGATGACATAAAACTTGGAAGTATTGTGAACTATGAGGAGGATAGTGATAGATTTCAAGAGGACATAGGCTGGTGGAATGGATGGACATGGGGTACATGAAATTTAATACAGAGAAGTGGTGAAGTGATACATTTTGGTAGGAAGAATGAGGACAGGCAATATAAAATAAAGGATGCAATTCTAACGGGGATGCAGGAACAGAGAGAGCTGAGGGTACATGTGCACTAATTATTGAAGGCGGCAGGGCAGGTTGAGAAAGTGGTTAAAAAGGCATAGTACAAAAGCAAGGAAGTTATGGTGAATCTTTATAAAATACTGGTTCGGCCTCAACTGGAGTATTGTGTCCATTTCTGGGCACCGCACTTTAGGAAGGATGTGAAGGCATTAAAGAGGGTGCAGAAAAGACTTGCAAGAAGGATTCCAGGTATGAGGGAGGTAGGGTTCAGTTACATGGATAGATTGGAGAAGCTAGGATTGTTCTCCTTAGAGAAGAGAAGGTTGAGAGGAGATTTAATAGAGATGTTCAAAATCATGAGGGGTCTGGACAAAGTAAATAGGGAGAAACTGTGCCTATTGGTGAAAAAGGTCAAGAGCCAGAGGGCATTGATTTAAGATGATTGGCAAAAGAGAACCAATGGTGACATGAATTATTTTTTACGCAGTTAGTGGTTAGGATCTGGAATCCACTGCCTGAGAGTGTGGCAGAGGCAAATTCAATTGTGGCTTTCAAAAGAGAATTGGATAAGCACCTGAAGAGAAAATATTTGCAGGGCTATGGGGAAAGGGTGGGGGAGTGAGATGAGTTAAATTGCTCTTGTAGTGAGCTGGCATGGATATGATGGTCCGAATGGCTTCCTTCTGTGCTGTAACCATTCTTTGATTCTATGATGCTGTGGACAATTGGGTGGGAGGTCAATGTGTTAAAAATCTGAATCCTGGCCCCAACCTGCCTCCAGTGTGCCCACTTCTGGGGTTAACTGAGGCAGGACGGGGTTGTTGGTGACAAACCTGCTTCCTGGTGGTCGGTTGGCAACTTAAGTATTATAATGAGGCTGCATGCCTCACATTTATTCACCATTTCAAATTTAACTCTGGCTGGCCAGGTTTCCCAAGCCTCAGGAAAGCCACCAGCTAAAGGAAGGAGACGACTGGGATCTGGGAGGTAAGAACATAAGAAATAGGAGCAGGAGTAGGCCATTCAGCCCTTGGAGGCTGCACCACCATGCATGGGAGATCTGATCGTGGCCTCAACTCCACTTTTCTGCATGCACCCCATAACCCTTGACTCCCTTGTAGATCAAAACCCTGTCTAACTCAGCTTTGAGTTAACTTAGCCTCCACTACTCTCTGGGGTAGAGAATTCCAAAGATTAATGACTCTCTGACAGAAGAAATTCCTTCTCATCTCTGTCTTAAATGTGAGACCCCTTATTCTGAAACTGTGCCCCCTAGTTCTAGATTCCCCCACGAGGGAAAACATCCTCTTAGCATCTACCTGTCAAGCCCCCCGAGAATCTTATATGTTTTGATAAGATCACCTCTCATTCTTCTAAACTCCAATGAGTATAGGCCCAACCTGCTCAACCTTTCCTCATAAGACAACCTCTCTATGTGAGGAATCTCAAACTAATGAACATTCTCTGAGCTGCCTCCAATACAAGTATATCCCTCCTTAAATAAGGAGACCAAAATTGTACGCAGTACTTTAAGTGTGCTTTCACCAATGCCTTGTACAGTTGTAGCAAGACTTCCCCAGTTTTATACTCCATCCCCCTTGCAATAAAGGCCAACATTCCATTTGCTTTCCTAATTACTTGCTATACCTGCATGTTAACGTTTAGTGATTCATGTACAAGGACACTCAGATCCCTCTGTATCAGAGCATTCCGCAGTCTCTCTCCATTTAAATAATATTCTGCTTTTCTATTCTTCCTACCAAAGTGGATTACCTCACATTTTCCTACATCTTACTGCAACAACCAAATAGTTGCCCATTCACAACCTATCTATATCCTTTTGCAGACTCTTTTTGCCCTCCTCACAACTTGCTTTCCCACCCATCTTTGTATCATCAGCAAATTTGGCTACAGTACACTCTGTCCCTTCATCCAAGTTATTAATATAGATCGTAAATAGTTGAGGCCCCATCACTGATCCCTGTGGCACCCCACTAGTTACAATTTGCCAACCTGAAAATGACGCATTTATCTCAACTCTCTGTTTCCTGTTGTTTAGTCAATCCATGCTAATATATTACTCCCAACAACTTGAGCTCTTATCTTGGCAGTAACCTTTTATGTAGCACATTAGTGAATACCTTTTTTAAATCCAAATACACTACATCGACTGGTTCCCTTTTATCACCCTGTTTGTTACATTCTCAAAGAACTCTCGAACAAATTTGTCAAAAATTATTTCATAAAACGGTGTTCACTCTGCTCGACTGTACTATAATTTTCTAAATGTCCTGCTACTACTTCCTTAATGATGGATTCCAGCATTTTTCCAATGACAGATTTTAGGCTAACTGGCCTTTGTTTCCTGCTTTCTGTCTCCCTCCTTTCTTGAATAGGGGTGTTATATTTGCAGTTTTCCAATCCACTGGGACCTTACCAGAATCTAGGGAATTTTGGAAGATTACAACTAATGCATCCACCACCTCTGCAGCCATTTCTTTTAAGACCTTAGGATGCGAGTCATCAGGTCCAGAGGACTTGTCAGCCTTTAGTCCCATTTGTTTTCCTAGTACTTTTTCTCTAGTGATAGTGATTATTTCAAGTTCCTCCCTCCCTTTTATCCCTTGAATACCTATTATTCTTGGGATGCTTTAGAGTCTTCTGCTGTGAAAACAGATACAAAATACTTGTTCAAATTCTCTGGCATTTCCTTGTTTCCCATTATTAATTCCCCAGTCTCATCCTTTAAGGGACCAACATTTACTTTAGCTATTCTCTTCCTTTTATATACTTGTAGAATCTCACACTATCTGTTTTTATGTTTCTTGCTAGTTTACTCTCATTCTAATTTCTCCCTCTTTGTTATTTAGTCATCCTTTGCTGGTTTCAAATTTTTTCCCAATCTTTTGGCCTACCACTAATTTTCACACCTTTTCTTTCAATTTGATACAATCCTTAACTTCCTTAGTTAGCCACGGATGGTGCATCCTTCTTGTAGAGTCATTCTTTCTCAATGGAATATATCTTTGTGAGTGTTACGAAATGTCTGCCATAAATGTCTGCCACTGCTTATCTACCATCTTACCTTTTAATCTATTTTCTCAGTCTACTTTAACCAACTCTGTCTTCATACCCTTGTAATTCCTTTATTTAAGTTTAAGATACTAGTTTTGGATCCAAGTTTCTCATCCTCAAACGGAATGTGAAATTCTATCATGTTATGGTCACTCTTCGCAAGAGGATCCTTTACTGTGAGTTCATTAGTTAATCCTGTCTCACTACACATTGCCAGTTCTGAAATAGCTCGTTTCCTGGTTGGATGCACAATGTATTGTTCTAAGAAACTATCCCAAATACACTCTATGGACTCGTCCTCCAGGCTACCTCTGCCAATTTGATTTGTCCAATCTATATGAAGATTAAAATTGCTACAATTATTGCAGTACCTTTCTTACAAGCCCCTATGATTTCTTGATTTATACTCTGTCCTACAGTTTAGCTGTTAGGGGGGGTATATAAACTACTCCCACCAGTGTCTTCTTTCCCATGGTATTTCTTATCTCCACCGAAACTGATTCTACTGCTTAAGCTACCGCACCTCCTTTTCCTTACTTCCTATCCTTTCAAAATGTCAAATACTTCTGAAATTTCAGTTCCCAGCCTTGGTCATATTGCAACCAACTGCTGGATTCTCTAGAGACCTTGACGTCGGGATCTGTGGCAAGGGGGGGCCTGAAGATGGCCTTGGATGAGGCTTGCCACGGACATCAACGCCAGCAGGGCCCGGCCTGATATTGCCGGTTGTTGCAAGGCCTCGTGGCGGCTCTCCGCAGCTCAGAGACAGGGCCGCAATTTAAATATTTAAATAAATTAAAGTACTCGAATTTGTTACTCTCCCGTCGCCTCCTCATGCCCCGCCCCAATCTTTACCGTGGCAACCAGCACTGCTGCACCTTTGGATCCCCGTCCGGGGAAACAAGGCGTAGCACTGCTGGGGAGGGTCAAGGAGGTAAGTTTCTCAATACAGCTGGGGGGGGAGGGGGTGAGGGGGAGGCGGGGGAATGGGTCAATTTAACGTCATGGGTGTTGGGGGTGGTGGGAAGGCTTATAGTTTAAAGTTTGTGCAGTTGGAGGTGGGGGGGGGGGGGAAGATCAGATGGTAAAGGTCAGTGTTTTGGGGGAAAGGGCAAATAATTAATGTTATTGCTTTATTGTTAATGGGGGGGGTAGGAGAGGGGCAAAAGAGATATATTTATTTAAGTTAATTTAATCTTTCTTTAAATATTTAAAATTGCCAGTAGGATTGACAGTCCTTTAAAATGGCACCAGCACCTGTGCACAGGCAGCTGATGCCATTGCTAGGGACAGACAGTCCGCCCCCTCCATATGATTGGGGGGGATGCAGCCTGCCCCGGCTATTTAAATGAGCTGCCGCGCTTGGAATCATGGCGGCTCTTTAGCGTGCAGTCCGCATGGGCGGGCAGCCATTTTTTTTGCCTGCTGCCGATTTCAGTGGCGGTCTTATAGAGTTCAGTCCCATGTCTCTGTAACAGCTATCAGATCATACCCATTTATTTCTATTTGTGCCATCAATTCATCTATCTGTTATGAATGTTGTGTGCATTCAGATAAAGAGCCTTGAATTCTGTCTTTCTACCATTTTTCTCTATTCTGACCCAATTTCCTGGTGGACTCTTAAGTTTGTACACTCAGTCCCTTCCTGTCACATTCTGGTTAACACTACCCATATCTCTACCCTGCACTATTGCCTTGTCCTTTCTTTTAAACTTTCTAAGTTTTTCCTCACCTGAACCCTCCCTCTAACAAGTTAGAGCCCTCTCTATAGCACTCATTATTCAATTCACCAGGACACTGGTCCCAGCAAGTTTCAAGTGAAGGCCTTGCCAATGGAAGAGCTCCATCTTCTCCAGTACTGGTGCTAGTGCCCATGAATTGAAATCCATTTCTCCCACACCAATCTTTGAGCCACGCATTCAACTCTCTGATCTTATTTACCCTATACCAATTTGCTCATGGCTCAGGTAGTAATCCAGTTATTACCTTTGTGGTTCTGCTTTTTAATTTAGTCCCTAGCTGCTCATATTCACTTAGCAGAATCTCTTTCTTAGTCCTACCGAGGTCATTGGTATCTACGTGTACCACGACAACTCGATCCTTTCCCTCCCAGTCCAAGTTCGTCTCCAGCCCCGAGGAGATGTCCTTAACCCTGGTGCCAGACAGGCAACATAGCCTCTCGGCTGCAGAGAACCATATCTGTCCCCCTAACTATACCGTCCCTATCTACTACGACATTCCTTTTTATTCTCCCAACTTGAATGGCCCCCTGTACCACATTGCTGTGGTCAGTTTGTTCATCCTCCCTGCATTCCAGCTCTCATCCACACAGGCTGCAAGAACCTTGTATTTTTCCACTTACTTGCTGGATCCATCGTACTTGCTTTGCCAATCTCCCATGATCGAACTCCCCACCGACCCTTTCGATTTCTCCCCAACCTCCCCATGAGGCTTTTGACACCTTTTGACCCTTCCAATCCCCCTTGAAATTTTCCCCCAAGGTGTCTGACCTCTTCCATGAGGCCTCCGTTCTCCCTGTGAGGAAAGAAGCAATTATGACACCTGGAAGTAGAATCTATCAATGATCACCAGTAATTGTTTTTTTAATGTATATGGTTGTTAGGGCATGGATACCCTACCAGAAACAGTAGTTACAGAATACATAATGGCTTTTAAAGGGGACGTGGATTCAAAAAGGAAAATGGAAGAGGGTTTGGGGAGTGGGCAGGAGAGTGAGAGCTGGAGCAGATGCAATGAGCCTCTTTCTGTGCAGAAATTTTTTTTAAAATCAGTAAATCATTTATGTAAAATTCATAGGACTAGACCAGTAAGCAAAATGAAGTTAATTTCCAAGACCGTCCCTGGCAGCTTCCTGAGTTCCACTCTGCATAGACTACACCCAAATCAATACTCCAGCACAGCCATCCCACTCTTTTACTCCTCCTGGCCAACTTCCATTGGCTCACAACTCACCAACACCTTGACTTCAAGATCATTGTCGGATCCACAATTACCTCAAAGGCCTCACTGCAACCATTACAACATTCCATTGTCCCTCTGTGTACAGGATAAACATTCCAATGTCCCTCTGTGTACAGGGTAAACATTCCACTGTCCCACTATATACAGGTTAAACATTCCACTGTCCCTCTGTGTACAGGGTAAACATTCCAATGTCCCTCTGTATACAGGTTAAACATTCCACTGTCCCACTGTATACAGGTAAACATTCCAATGTCCCTCTGTGTACAGGGTAAACATTCCACTGTCCCACTATATACAGGTTAAACATTCCACTGTCCCACTGTATACAGGGTAAACATTCCAATGTCCCTCTGTGTACAGGGTAAACATTCCACTGTCCCACTGTATACAGGTAAACATTCCAATGTCCCTCTGTGTACAGGGTAAACATTCCAATGTCCCTCTGTGTACAGGGTAAACATTCCACTGTCCCACTGTATACAGGGTAAACATTCCACTGTCCCACTGTATACAGGTAAACATTCCAATGTCCCTCTGTGTACAGGGTAAACATTCCAATGTCCCTCTGTGTACAGGGTAAACATTCCACTGTCCCTCTCTGTACAGGGTAAACATTCCACTGTCCCTCTGTGTGCAAGATAAAAATTCCACCGTCCCTCTGTGTACAGGGTAAACATTCCACTGTCCCACTGTATACAGGGTAAACATTCCACTGTCCCTTTGTGTACAGGTTAAACATTCCATTGTCCCACTGTATACAGGTTAAACATTCCACTGTCCCACTGTATACAGGGTAAACATTCCAATGTCCCACTGTGTACAGGGTAAACATTCCATTGTCCCTCTGTATACAGGATAAACATTCCACTGTCCCTCTCTGTACAGGGTAAACATTCCAATGTCCCTCTGTGTACAGGGTAAACATTCCACTGTCCCACTATATACAGGTTAAACATTCCACTGTCCCTCTGTGTACAGGGTAAACATTCCAATGTCCCTCTGTATACAGGTTAAACATTCCACTGTCCCACTGTATATAGGTAAACATTTCAATGTCCCTCTGTGTACAGGGTAAACATTCCACTGTCCCACTATATACAGGTTAAACATTCCACTGTCCCACTGTATACAGGGTAAACATTCCAATGTCCCTCTGTGTACAGGGTAAACATTCCACTGTCCCACTGTATACAGGTAAACATTCCAATGTCCCTCTGTGTACAGGGTAAACATTCCAATGTCCCTCTGTGTACAAGATAAATATTCCACTGTCCCTCTCTGTACAGGGTAAACATTCCACTGTCCCTCTGTGTGCAAGATAAAAATTCCACCGTCCCTCTGTGTACAGGGTAAACATTCCACTGTCCCACTGTATACAGGGTAAACATTCCACTGTCCCACTGTATACAGGTAAACATTCCAATGTCCCTCTGTGTACAGGATAAACATTCCAATGTCCCACTATATACAGGTTAAACATTCCACTGTCCCTCTGTGTACAGGGTAAACATTCCAATGTCCCTCTGTATACAGGTTAAACATTCCACTGTCCCACTGCATACAGGTAAACATTCCAATGTCCCTCTGTGTACAGGGTAAACATTCCACTGTCCCTCTCTGTACAGGGTAAACATTCCACTGTCCCTCTGTGTGCAAGATAAAAATTCCACCGTCCCTCTGTGTACAGGGTAAACATTCCACTGTCCCACTGTATACAGGGTAAACATTCCACTGTCCCTTTGTGTACAGGTTAAACATTCCATTGTCCCACTGTATACAGGTTAAACATTCCACTGTCCCACTGTATACAGGGTAAACATTCCAATGTCCCACTGTGTACAGGGTAAACATTCCATTGTCCCTCTGTATACAGGATAAACATTCCACTGTCCCTCTCTGTACAGGGTAAACATTCCAATGTCCCTCTGTGTACAGGGTAAACATTCCACTGTCCCACTATATACAGGTTAAACATTCCACTGTCCCTCTGTGTACAGGGTAAACATTCCAATGTCCCTCTGTATACAGGTTAAACATTCCACTGTCCCACTGTATATAGGTAAACATTTCAATGTCCCTCTGTGTACAGGGTAAACATTCCACTGTCCCACTATATACAGGTTAAACATTCCACTGTCCCACTGTATACAGGGTAAACATTCCAATGTCCCTCTGTGTACAGGGTAAACATTCCACTGTCCCACTGTATACAGGTAAACATTCCAATGTCCCTCTGTGTACAGGGTAAACATTCCAATGTCCCTCTGTGTACAAGATAAATATTCCACTGTCCCTCTCTGTACAGGGTAAACATTCCACTGTCCCTCTGTGTGCAAGATAAAAATTCCACCGTCCCTCTGTGTACAGGGTAAACATTCCACTGTCCCACTGTATACAGGGTAAACATTCCACTGTCCCACTGTATACAGGTAAACATTCCAATGTCCCTCTGTGTACAGGATAAACATTCCAATGTCCCACTATATACAGGTTAAACATTCCACTGTCCCTCTGTGTACAGGGTAAACATTCCAATGTCCCTCTGTATACAGGTTAAACATTCCACTGTCCCACTGTATACAGGTAAACATTCCAATGTCCCTCTGTGTACAGGGTAAACATTCCACTGTCCCACTGTATACAGGTAAACATTCCAATGTCCCTCTGTATACAGGTTAAACATTCCACTGTCCCACTGTATACAGGTAAACATTCCAATGTCCCTCTGTGTACAGGGTAAACATTCCACTGTCCCACTATATACAGGTTAAACATTCCACTGTCCCACTGGATGCAGGGTAAACATTCCAATGTCCCTCTGTGTACAGGGTAAACATTCCACTGTCACACTGTATACAGGTTAAACATTCCACTGTCCCTTTGTGTACAGGTTAAACATTCCATTGTCCCACTGTATACAGGTTAAACATTCCACTGTCCCACTGTATACAGGGTAAACATTCCAATGTCCCACTGTGTACAGGGTAAACATTCCACTGTCCCACTGTATACAGGTTAAACATTCCACTGTCCCACTGTATACAGGGTCAACATTCCAATGTCCCTCTGTGTACAGGGTAAACATTCCACTGTCCCACTGTATACAGGTTAAACATTCCACTGTCCCTTTGTGTACAGGTTAAACATTCCACTGTCCCTCTGTGTACAAGATAAACATTCCACTGTCCCACTGTATACAGGGTAAACAGTCCACTGTCCCTCTGTGTGCAAGATAAAAATTCCACCGTCCCTCTGTGTACAGGGTAAACATTCCACTGTCCCACTGTATACAGGGTAAACATTCCACTGTCCCTCTGTGTACAAGATAAATATTCCACCGTCCCTCTGTGTACAGGGTAAACATTCCACTGTCCCACTGTATACAGGTAAACATTCCAATGTCCCTCTGTGTACAAGATAAATATTCCACTGTCCCTCTGTGTACAGGGTAAACATTCCACTGTCCCTCTGTGTACAAGATAAATATTCCACTGTCCCTCTGTGTACAGGGTAAACATTCCACTGTCCCACTGTATACAGGGTAAACATTCCACTGTCCCT
The DNA here is from genome assembly GCF_036365525.1 of Heterodontus francisci. NCBI lineage: Eukaryota > Metazoa > Chordata > Chondrichthyes > Heterodontiformes > Heterodontidae > Heterodontus > Heterodontus francisci. The sequence goes on along the minus strand of NC_090376.1, from coordinate 29,680,591 downwards.
CTGTGTACAAGATAAATATTCCACTGTCCCTCTGTGTACAGGGTAAACATTCCACTGTCCCTCTCTGTACAGGGTAAACATTCCACTGTCCCTCTGTGTGCAAGATAAAAATTCCACCGTCCCTCTGTGTACAGGGTAAACATTCCACTGTCCCACTGTATACAGGGTAAACATTCCACTGTCCCTTTGTGTACAGGTTAAACATTCCATTGTCCCACTGTATACAGGTTAAACATTCCACTGTCCCACTGTATACAGGGTAAACATTCCAATGTCCCACTGTGTACAGGGTAAACATTCCATTGTCCCTCTGTATACAGGATAAACATTCCACTGTCCCTCTCTGTACAGGGTAAACATTCCAATGTCCCTCTGTGTACAGGGTAAACATTCCACTGTCCCACTATATACAGGTTAAACATTCCACTGTCCCTCTGTGTACAGGGTAAACATTCCAATGTCCCTCTGTATACAGGTTAAACATTCCACTGTCCCACTGTATATAGGTAAACATTTCAATGTCCCTCTGTGTACAGGGTAAACATTCCACTGTCCCACTATATACAGGTTAAACATTCCACTGTCCCACTGTATACAGGGTAAACATTCCAATGTCCCTCTGTGTACAGGGTAAACATTCCACTGTCCCACTGTATACAGGTAAACATTCCAATGTCCCTCTGTGTACAGGGTAAACATTCCAATGTCCCTCTGTGTACAAGATAAATATTCCACTGTCCCTCTCTGTACAGGGTAAACATTCCACTGTCCCTCTGTGTGCAAGATAAAAATTCCACCGTCCCTCTGTGTACAGGGTAAACATTCCACTGTCCCACTGTATACAGGGTAAACATTCCACTGTCCCACTGTATACAGGTAAACATTCCAATGTCCCTCTGTGTACAGGATAAACATTCCAATGTCCCACTATATACAGGTTAAACATTCCACTGTCCCTCTGTGTACAGGGTAAACATTCCAATGTCCCTCTGTATACAGGTTAAACATTCCACTGTCCCACTGTATACAGGTAAACATTCCAATGTCCCTCTGTGTACAGGGTAAACATTCCACTGTCCCACTGTATACAGGTAAACATTCCAATGTCCCTCTGTATACAGGTTAAACATTCCACTGTCCCACTGTATACAGGTAAACATTCCAATGTCCCTCTGTGTACAGGGTAAACATTCCACTGTCCCACTATATACAGGTTAAACATTCCACTGTCCCACTGGATGCAGGGTAAACATTCCAATGTCCCTCTGTGTACAGGGTAAACATTCCACTGTCACACTGTATACAGGTTAAACATTCCACTGTCCCTTTGTGTACAGGTTAAACATTCCATTGTCCCACTGTATACAGGTTAAACATTCCACTGTCCCACTGTATACAGGGTAAACATTCCAATGTCCCACTGTGTACAGGGTAAACATTCCACTGTCCCACTGTATACAGGTTAAACATTCCACTGTCCCACTGTATACAGGGTCAACATTCCAATGTCCCTCTGTGTACAGGGTAAACATTCCACTGTCCCACTGTATACAGGTTAAACATTCCACTGTCCCTTTGTGTACAGGTTAAACATTCCACTGTCCCTCTGTGTACAAGATAAACATTCCACTGTCCCACTGTATACAGGGTAAACAGTCCACTGTCCCTCTGTGTGCAAGATAAAAATTCCACCGTCCCTCTGTGTACAGGGTAAACATTCCACTGTCCCACTGTATACAGGGTAAACATTCCACTGTCCCTCTGTGTACAAGATAAATATTCCACCGTCCCTCTGTGTACAGGGTAAACATTCCACTGTCCCACTGTATACAGGTAAACATTCCAATGTCCCTCTGTGTACAAGATAAATATTCCACTGTCCCTCTGTGTACAGGGTAAACATTCCACTGTCCCTCTGTGTACAAGATAAATATTCCACTGTCCCTCTGTGTACAGGGTAAACATTCCACTGTCCCACTGTATACAGGGTAAACATTCCACTGTCCCTCTGTGTACAAGATAAATATTCCACTGTCCCTCTGTGTACAGGGTAAACATTCCACTGTATCACTGTATACAGGTAAACATTCCAATGTCCCTCTGTGTACAGGGTAAACATTCCACTGTCCCACTATATACAGGTTAAACATTCCACTGTCCCACTGGATACAGGTTAAACATTCCACTGTCCCACTGCATACAGGTTAAACATTCCACTGTCCCACTGTATACAGGGTAAACATTCCAATGTCCCTCTGTGTACAGGGTAAGCATTCCACTGTCCCACTGTATACAGGTTAAACATTCCACTGTCCCACTGTATACAGGTTAAACATTCCACTGTCCCACTGTATACAGGGCAAACATTCCAATGTCCCTCTGTGTACAGGGTAAACATTCCACTGTCCCACTATATACAGGTTAAACATTCCACTGTCCCACTGGATACAGGTTAAACATTCCACTGTCCCACTGTATACAGGTTAAACATTCCACTGTCCCACTGTATACAGGGTAAACATTCCACTGTCCCACTATATACAGGTTAAACATTCCACTGTCCCTTTGTGTACAGGGTAAACATTCCACTGTCCCTCTGTGTACAAGATAAACATTCCACTGTCCCACTGTATACAGGGTAAACATTCCACTGTCCCTCTGTGTACAAGATAAACATTCTACCGTCCCTCTGTGTACAGGGTAAACATTCCACTGTCCCACTGTATACAGGGTAAACATTCCACTGTCCCTCTGTGTACAAGATAAACATTCCACTGTCCCACTGTATACAGGGTAAACATTCCACTGTCCCTCTGTGTACAAGATAAACATTCTACCGTCCCTCTGTGTACAGGGTAAACATTCCACTGTCCCACTGTATACAGGGTAAACATTCCACTGTCCCTCTGTGTACAGGATAAACATTCCACCGTCCCTCTGTGTACAGGATAAACATTCCACCGGCCCTCTGTGTACAGGATAAGCATTCCACTGTCCCTCTGTGTACAGGATAAACATTCCACCGGCCCTCTGTGTACAAGATAAACATTCTACTGTCCCACTGTATACAGGGTAAACATTCCACTGTCCCTCTGTGTACAGGATAAACATTCCACCGTCCCTCTGTGTACAGGATAAACATTCCACTGTCCCACTATATACAGGGTAAACATTCCACTGTCCCTCTGTGTACAGGATAAACATTCCACTGTCCCTCTGTGTACAGGATAAACATTCCACTGGCCCTCTGTGTACAAGATAAACATTCCACTGTCCCACTGTATACAGGGTAAACATTCCACTGTCCCTCTGTGTACAGGATAAACATTCCACTGTCCCTCTGTGTACAGGATAAACATTCCACTGTCCCACTATATACAGGGTAAACATTCCACTGTCCCTCTGTGTACAAGATAAACTTTCCACCGTCCCTCTGTGTACAGGATAAACATTCCACCGTCCCTCTGTGTACAGGATAAACATTCCACCGTCCCTCTGTGTACAGGATAAACTTTCCACCGTCCCTCTGTGTACAGGATAAACTTTCCACCGTCCCTCTGTGTACAGGATAAACATTCCACCGTCCCTCTGTGTACAGGATCAACTTTCCACCGTCCCTCTGTGTACAGGATAAACATTCCACCGTCCCTCTGTGTACAGGATAAACTTTCCACCGTCCCTCTGTGTACAGGATAAACATTCCACCGTCCCTCTGTGTACAGGATAAACATTCCACCGTCCCTCTGTGTCCAGGATAAACTTTTCACCGTCCCTCTGTGTACAGGATAAACATTCCACCGTCCCTCTGTGTACAGGATAAACTTTCCACCGTCCCTCTGTGTACAGTATAAACATTCCACCGTCCCTCTGTGTACAGGATAAACATTCCACCGTCCGTCTGTGTACAGGATAAACTTTCCACTGTCCCTCTGTGTACAGGGCAAAGATATCAGTAGCCCAATTCATTCCGTGTGTAACTATAAGTAATGGCAGTCCTGACGTGAAACTGCAACCCAGTTAAAGTAAAAAGTTAAGCTTACATTATTATTATTAATTGGACTTTTCATAAATATATTGGTGCAGTTCAATTGAAATTTAATGAAAGCAGTTTTTAGAAACAGCTTGCTTTCACAACAGGCCTCCCTATGAATGAGTTTCACTGGCTTTTTTCTGAATTTGGTTCGATCGCTAACCCTCAAGTTATGAATGTTCCACTTTCCAGTATAACTGCATGTGAAAGACAGGTGGTCTACAGTGCCTCTCCAGTTTCTCAGTGCATCCAAATGTTTGTGGCTTCTTATCATTCATTTCTCCTTGGTTGACCAGCCCTATAATAGTAGCTATAATCATTTTAACTATAGGATGAATATCCTATAGTTAAAATTCTGACTTGTGGTGACTGAGAAAGAAATAAGAAAAACTGCCCAAGCCAAGCAGTGAGTATGTTTCCAGCTCTATTTACAGTTCTTTCTCCGCATCCTGTGAGATTTATTTAGTTTACAATCAATTGCCACTTTACTGGGATAAAATAATTGCTGTGTGAATAGAAAGTCAGAATTATTTGTACTCTGCATTGTCTTATATGCCTGCAGCAAAGTGATATTGGAGTATTGCTTTTGGTACCACAGGCGTTTTGAAAATCTTTCATGAGTAATTAACTTGTGCTTTATATACGGCAGGGTCATTACTGGAATATTTCCCATATTCCAGGCAACTGAAGCAAAAATCCTGCTCAAACCATGCATGCTTATTTGTTACTACATTCTTAGGTCTGTGCAGATGAATTTAACATTTCTTTCAGTCACTGGAGCATATCCAAGATCCATGACATTTTCAGAAATGAATTTCAAAATGTCACAAACCATTAACAACCTCCCCCCAATTGTTTAGACCACACATGATTTAATATAATGTACATTTCTGAAAATAATGTATATTCTGGGTCTCAAATTATTTTACAATTTGCAACAAAGCCTGCTATTGGGACATACGCTCTATGTCTGCTAGCCTTTGGAAACCAGAGTTCTCTCCTGCGTTTTAGCACTGCTAAGTTTTTGAAGGACATCAGAGCTGTCTGGGACTCTTCTTGATGCTGCCTGCTCTGGTTTCTGTCAGCACTCCATTGCCAAAGGGTCTACTTTCACTTTCTGTCAATTACAGTAAGAGTGTAATTCAACTCTGAGCCAGTTTGTACTGATTTTAACCCAGAACCTCTTGTTAATGTCAATGTTAATAAACCTGCTTGAAATCCTGGGGATAGCTGGAAGTTCAGAGAGATGGAAAGGGACAGAGAAAGACAGAAGGAGAGATAGAGAGGCAGAAAGAAAAGCAATTGAGACAGAAGGAAGCAGGCAGAGCTGACTAGAGAAAAGATAGAGTTTATGAGGAGGCTGAGAGGTACAGTGAAATGGAGATTGAGAACAAGCTGGAGATAGAACATAGAAATTAATATAGACTGGAGAAGCTGGGATTGTTCGCCTTGGAGCAGAGAAGGCCGAGAGGAGATTTGACAGACATGTTTCAAATTATAAAAGGTTTAGAATAGATAAGCATAAAGGGTGCAAAATTGAATAGTGCAGCACTGCTATGGGTCCTACAAAGGCCTAGCTTGCTTCCCGGGGGCTGGCAATGTGCGGGCTGTGAACTGCAAGGCGCATGCGGTGTTCTTCAATGATAGGGCTGCACACATCTGCATCTCGACAGCAGGAATGAGGTAGGAAAACAAGTACAATAGTTAATGCTAAGAATTTGTAAAGAATGTAAATTGAATGAGCGCACAGTTTTATAGAAATAATGAATACGTTAATCCTGCATTTTATCGAGAAAAAGTCATTTCACATTGGTTTCTTATGACCTACAGCTGGACAATTACAAGCATCGGCTGATGTGTGAACTTGCCTCACCAACACTAATTAACCTCAAATTAACTTCAGGATCTCCTATTTCTAGCAATTAGACTTTTGTGGCCTTAAGGAGACAGGCCTCATTAAACACAACTGCAGCTTAGCAGCTGAATATTACATTGTGCACTACACTGCATCTCCCACTATAATTATATAATAGCTTATCATCTGAGTTGCTATGATCAATGCTGTTAATCCTGTTTGAGACTATAGAAAAATGTAACTTGACTTTCTCAGTCTCTCACCCTAAAAATCTCATAGTCTGAAGCAGAGGACTGATACTGCATTTTTTTTGTTTATAGAACATTTCATTACAACCCTTGCCTCCAATCACTCTGCCGATTCAGAAGATAGAAAGTGCTTTTTTATTGTTGGGGCAGCAACCATGCATTCTAAATGAAGACAGATACCATTATCAGTTCCTTAAATAATGTATCAGCTTGACTTTTCCTAGCTGTCAGCATCTATCAGTGGTTGAGTGACAGTACAAATATTTTTACAAGTGTTTTGAGTAAGGACATAAAATGTACACATGCTCAATTCCTTTTAGAGTAATTTTTTGAAACATATTTAATTGCTTCACAATTGAATTTTTGGCCACCATATTCAGCTTTGTTAAACTAATCTGCTTCAGTTCAAGTCACATGTGAATCACTGAACGCATGCTGGAAGAATACCAGGAATGAGATTATCATGTACACAGACATGAACACAGGTGCTGAAAGTCCACAGGGACACTTAAATGTCACCTCTCCTTGTAACCACTTGTGTTGAAGATTCTCATTTCAAAGAAGACAGGCTAATCCATTTATTTTCAGAACATTACTCATCAGGATCACTGTGATTATATTTAGCCAACTATTCAAGGTCTTTCTCTAGTGAGTTTGTAGATGTCTTTATCAGACAATATGTCCGTGAAGCTTTCAGCCTTTATTTTGATGTCACAGAATTTTCAAAACACACCATCTTTCTGCATGGTTAACTCATTTCCCTCCATCCTCTCTGATTATCTCCCTTTCTCTCCTGTTGGTGTATCTGTGCTGGGAGTGCAGTTCCATGGGCAACAGCCTTGTCCACGAGCTTATCCTATGACCTTTCTTCACATGCAAACCTGGAAATTAAGTGTCGGAAACTATTTAACACGCACACCCCTAACATAAATGATGGACTGACATCATATAACATATCTCCGTCATTTGCCTGGTATTTAAATATACCAGTCCATGGACAAATGTAGTCTGTCACTTCTGATGGTGGCAAGTGGTGATTTTCTATGAAATTTGCCTGAACATTTAGGCCAATGTGCCGACCAGGATTATACTGTATTTTATTTTTCCAGCATGCACATAGACATAAGGAAGATGCTGCAACTGTTTGGAGTGAAATAAATATTAAGTTTGAAATGTTTGAAAAATACCATACATTGTTCTGTCTCTCATACTCTCAACCACTTGCTGTACCACTTTGAATTTGCTGTCACTATAGCCTTGATTCTCTGTTGGGTGTTAAATGAATACCAGCGGTAACCAAATTATTTCAACTAATAGTCAGAATTTCAAGCTGTTGATGGGTGACATTTCTCCATGGCAGTGTGTGGCAGAAGATTACACCATAGTGCATTTAGCAAGAGTCTAAATTTGCCCTGTATTTAATTTAATTTTTGATTAGCTCTATTAGTGACAATAACACACTTTGTGTAAGAAGAAACTATCAGTTTTAAGAATGTTGTGGTGTAATAGGTTTCTCTTTTCTTGGAGCTCTGTTTAAATCTAATCCTGATTGATGGGATTATTACTTCTCTCTTTTGGCTACAGATAAAATGGGTTTCAGCAGTTTCAATTGGTTTGTTGCGGTTGTGAGTCTTCGGCACAAAACTGCCAATAATTCAGCATTAATTGGTACCAAATGGCAGTTTCACTCAAAATGATCATGTCGTTGGCTGAAGCTAACATTAAAGTAAATAGTTGGCTGAAACCTGCATCTATCCTGAGATGTGTCCGACATGGGACTGCTCAATAATTATATCATGACATAAAGTGTGAAAAATGTTCAATACTTCAACCTAATAAACACAAAACTGAACCAAAGATTAAACAAAATCAAAGAATAAACTTATCATCTTATGGAAAGACACATAGGATTTGCGTTTGTCAAGAAGGGGAAGTGCAGCAGGTGTTGGGAACACCATCACCTGCAAGTTCCCCTCCAAATCACGCATCATCCTGACTTGGACATATATTGCCATTCTTTCATTGACGCTGGGTCAAAATTTAAAGCAAATTTACTACACAGATTACATTGGTTCAAGAAGTTCCACCATCACCTTCTCAAGAGTAACTGTAGAGAACAATAAATGCTGGCTTTGCCAGCGATGCTTACATCCTGAAAATGAATGCAGAAACAGAAGCATGGAGCTTATTGTTTGGGTAAATTAGAGCACTGTCCTTTCACTGCTTAGATCTGGATTCCACTCTCTCAGAAGATGGTGTGAAGGTCTCTTGTCAAAGCTTTCATTTTGTTTGTGGATGGAGGAGTGTGCATTAATGTGAATCACCGCAGGACTGAATCATTTCAATGTTAGCATTTATTTTGAATAAAAGTCACAATTAAATAAAAGTTATGATTAAGATCCAAAGGCATTAAGAATAGAACACACTGCAGCACAGACTATTCCGCACCATGCTCTGCACAAGGGTTGCAAACCCATCAGGATTGTTCTGGATTATCCAAGAATTAAAGATTATTCTCCAGGTCACTGCTTCAAGCAACTCAGGAGAAAAATCATTGGGACATTAACATTTTTTCCCCCATTTTTTTTGAACATTTCTGCCTTTTAGTTAGAAAACATTGGAGATGGGAAAAAAGGCGGTTAAAAAGTAGCTTTAATAATAAAAGCAAAATACTGCATATGCTGGAAATCTGAAACACAAACAATAAATACTGGAAATACTCAGCAGGTCTGGCAGCATCTGTGGAGAGCAAAGCAGAGTTAACGTTTCAGGTCAGTGACCCTTCATCAGAGAAATGTAAAAGGTTTTAAGCAAGTAAAATGGGGTTGGGGCAAGAGATAACAAAAGAGAAGGTGTTGGTAGGACAAGGTCACAGAGAATAACTGACCAGAAGGTCATGGAGCAAAGGCAAATGGTATGTTAATGGTGTGCTGAAAGACAACACGTTAGTACAGAGAGGGTGTCAATTGACAGTAAACCAACAGTCAACAGTCAAGAATCATCCAATCGTGTATGGAAGAGTTTGTTCACTTTCCAATTGGCAGGGCAAGATGGTGTGCCATGTGGATGGATAGGGTGGGCAACCAATGGTGGGAGAGTGGAGGCGGAGTGGTTGGGGGGCCGAGAGGTCATGTGTTAAAAATTCTTGGACTGTTACTGGAGTTGGTAACTCTAATTGGCACAATGACAGATTTTGTAACAAATCATTAAATTCAAGCTATATGGCAAATTCTTTAACTATTTTACTTGACTAAATGATGTGTTTTACATTCCACCTATTTTTTTAGTCAGAGCAGACTATTTCTGCCTCTTCTGGAAGCTGAGGTTTCCTAAAGTCTCTTAGGTAACAAAGTTTTTTAAAGTGAGTGTCCTTAGTGGGATTAATTTTGCACTAACTAGTACATGGACATGAAACTACAACTGAAAACTAAGTGACAGTGAATTAAGCACTAACTGAAAACTTAGACCTCATATTCTGTTCTGATCTCCATTAATGAGGAAATTGAAAAGGCATCCCTGATCAGTAGGAGGTGTAGTTCTGAGGTTGCAGCTTATGTACATTGTTGGAAAACGATAGGGAAACCCATGTTACATTTGTCTTGAAAGTGGACAAAGACACAACAGAAGTCCCTGTTGCCACTGCCCCCGCCACCCCCATATCATAATGCCTCACGCCTGGGAACGCAAATGATCATCAATTTGTAATCTAAACAGATAGGGCAACCACAGCCCCATATATTATGGCAGGTTGTTGAGTTCCTGACCTCTGCTGTTTTACAATGGGAACTTTGTGTTTGGAAGCCAGGGGGTTCCCCTCAGGAAGAAGAGGAAACCAGAGAGAAAATCATTCCTGGACTGATTTTGTGCATCCCCTAACATTTGACCAATGCCGTCTATGATCATCTTTTCAGGCTTAAGGAGAATAGAAAGGAATTGCTTATTCATGGAGAAATAAAATGACAGAAAAAGTCCTGATTTAAAAGGAAATGGCTGCCAAACTTTCTGTTTGAATTTTATTGGCCTTTGCTGGACCTGTATATTATTGAACAAGTTGCACAAACAGGTAATGCTAAAGTTAGGAGAATATAAAGCACATTATTTGGTCAAGTGAAATAGCTCCAGATTTACCACAAACCTTGAGCTGTATGTGTTGTGTTAGATAATCTATCAGTCCGTAAAGGATGGTGCAACTTCCTTTCTGTTGGTGGACTATACAGACCAATGGGGAGTAAATTCTCATCCTCACCACATGGCTGCTAATCTGACGAAACAAATCACTCGCTGTTACAACCCCATCCGATTTTCATTCCTATTGATTTTAAATAGTGTAATGCCACCATTGAACAACAGGCAGGTCTTCCTAAGGGGTCATCTGCTATGATTGTCAACAGCAGTTTCTAGCCTTGTATAGATAGCAACATGATTCGTATTAGCTACAGTTCTAGTACATTAGAATTAAAATGATATTGTAGCTATTGAAAACATACACAAGCAAGCAACCAGAATGATTGTCAGGATGGAGGGATTATTATGAGGAGCCATTATGTAAATTGGGTATTTTCACACTGGAGAAGAGAAGGTGTGAGATAATATAATTGCTGGTTTTAGCATTCTCGAAGGACTAGATAATGTAGACCTTGACAAGCTATAACACCTTGTCCAGAACAGTAGAACCAGAGAACATGGCCTGCACTTGAAAGGAAGTGAATTCAAATCTAATCTGCAGGAACTATATTTTAGTGAGAGAGTGGTCAATCTATGGAGCAGAGTCCTTGGGAAGGTAGTTAGTATTGATTCATTTAAAAGCAAAGTAGAGTGACTTTCAGAAAATAATGTTTAGGGGTACAGTATATGAGTAATTTGAGATATGTTTGAGATGACAAAGGTGAGTTTGGACCAATGGTTCCCAAAGCTCTCCACCACTTGGGTTTTCCTGGTGTCCCTTCAGGTCTGTTGTAAACTAATTGATAGCGATTGATTGATATGATTAGTGAGCAACTTCATTATCATTATATTCAATGACAACCAGGATGATAGAAGGTGAAATGGAAGGAACTTGGTCTCCTTTTGTCTAGCAATTACTATGTTCCCACGAAAAGTCTGCATTGGTTGAGGGAAAGAACCAAATTTCTCCACAAAATTTCATTCAAAACACACTTAAGAATGGTAGTCAAGCATTCATTTTTCCATAGTTTTTTTAATGGGAGAAAAGAGAGGATTTGATTTTTTTAAATGTTAATTTTTAATTGGCATGGAGAATGCCAAGTTGGTCTTGTGTTGTAGCTTCACCAGGCTGGCACCTCATTTTTAAGTATGCCTGGTGCTGTTCTTGGCATGCCCTCCTGCAGTCTTCATTGAACCAGGGTTGGTCCCCCAGCTTGATGATAATGGTAGAGTGGGTCTGGAGTTACATGTAGGCCAGACCAGGAAAGGACAGCAGATTTCCTTCTGTAAAGGGCATTAGTGAACCAGATGGGTTTTTAGCCAGCATGGATTTCTTAAGGAAAGATCATGTTTAACTAACTTGCTGGAGTTTTTTGAGGAGGTAACAGAGAGGGTTGATGAGGGCAATGCTGTAGACGTGGTGTACATGGACTTTCAAAAGGCATTTGATACTGTGCCACACAACCGACTTGTGAGCAAACTTGTAGCAACATGGATACGAAATTGGCTGAGTGACAGGAAACAAAGAGTAGTGGTTAATGACTGTTTTTTTGGGCTGGAGGAAGGTTTGTAGTGGGGTCCCCCAGGGATCAGCGTTGGGACCTTCGCTTTTCCTGATATATATTAATGACCTAGACCTTGGTGTACAGGGCACAATTTCAAAGTTTGCAGATGATACGAAACTTGGAAGCATTGTGAACTGTGAGGAGGATAGAGTAGAACTGCAAAAGGACATAGACAAGTTGGTGGAATGGGCATACAGGTGGCAGATGAAGTTCAATGCAGAGAAATGTAAAGAAATTCATTTTGGTAGGAAGAACATGCAGAGACAATATAGAATAAAGGGTATAATTCTAAAGGGGGTGCAGGAGCAGAGGGACCTGGGTGTATATGTGCATAAGTCATTGAAGATGGCAGGACAGGTTGAGAGAGCGGTTAATAAAGCATACAGTGTCCTGGGCTTTATTAATAGGGGTATAGAGTACAAGTGCAAGGAAGTTATGTTGAACTTGTACAAGACATTAGTTCGGCCTCATCTGGAGTATTGCGTCCAGTTTTGGGCGCCGCACTTTAGGAAAGACGTGAGGGCATTGGAGAGAGTACAGAAAAGTTCATGAGAATGGTTCCAGGGATGAGGAATTTCAGTTATGAAGATAGATTGGAGAAGTTAGGACTGTTTTCCTTGGAGAAGAGAAGGCTTAGAGGTGATTTGATAGAGGTATTCAAAATCATGAGGGGTCTGGACAGAGTAGGTAGAGAGAAATTGTTCCCACTCATGAAAGCATCGAGAACGTTTAGGCACAGATTTAAAGTATTTGGTAAGGGAAGCAAAAGTGACATGAAGAAAAGCTTTTTCACACAGCAAGTGGTTAATGTCTGGAATGTGCTGCCTGAGAACGTGCTGGAGGCAGGTTCAATTGAAGCATTCAAAAGGGAATTAGACAGTTATATGAAAAGGAAGAATATGCAGAGTTATAGGGAGAAGGCGGGGGAATAGAACTGAGGGAGTTGCTCTTTCGGAGAGCCAGTGCGGACATGATGGGCCGAATGGCCTCCTTCTGCGCTGTAATGATTTTGTGATTCTGTGCTTCTGGGTCTGCTCCGATGATACCACTACTCGAAAGCATCCATCCTGCTGCATGGTTTCTGGTTGGAGGGGTGGGGGTCTCTAGTGTGACTCTCAGGCAGGGCTAACAGCACCTCTGTCCCTTCATCTTCACTGTTTTCCGTGATGCACTTGGGCACTATTCCTTGTTAGTGACATCACTGGACTGGCCTAGTGGAGAGAGAGATCTGACTCAAGGTCACGCCACATGCAAGCACGGACCTGTTTAGAGACACCAGCTGTGGCAGCGACGAATAAAAGAGAGAGAGCGGGGCAACAGCGTGGACCTGATTGGTGTATTTCCAAAATAGCAAGGAGTGACATCAGGAGACTTGCAAGTAGGTGATTAGTTGGTGAGTGTTAGATTTAAAAAAAAACTAGGGCAGTGGTTAGGACTGGGAAACTTGAATGTACTGTATAAAAATTATAGCTTAACTAGTTAAACTAATTAATAACATTTCAATCGGGGTAACTATAACAGTAAAAGACTCAGTATTAAGAGTATTAGCACAGAGCAGGTTTAGAGGCATTAATTTAAATTAATAGTTTATGCTAGAGAAGGAGGTAGTTCCAAATGGCAATAGTGAAAGAAGTCGTTCCATATTAGATAGCAGCAGATTGAGAAGGGCTACAACGAATGCAAAGACATGATTACAATGCAACAAAGTGTAGTGAATAAGGTTGGTGAGCTACAAGCACAAATATGATGTAGTGATAATAATGGAAATTTGGCTTAAAATTGGTGAGAACTAGGCGCTTAATATAGAAGGAAATAAAGTGTTCAGAAAAGTTAGAAAAGGAAAAATAGGAGGTGGGGTAACAGTACTGATTAGGAAAGACATTGGAATGTTGGAAAGAGAGGATGTCCTTGAAGGTAGAAAGACAGCATCCATTTGGCTAGAGTTGAGAAGTAGAGTTGAGTATGATCACACTACTAGGGGTATTCTATAGGCCTCCAAATACTGAGAGAGAGAGATCGAGGAGCAAATTTGCAGGGAAATCACAGAGATGTCATAGAGTCATTTACAGCACAGAAGGAGGCCATTCAGTCCTTAGAGTCCACGCCAGCTCTCCACAGAGCTATGCTGTCAGTCCCACTCCCGACTCCATCCCCGTAGCCCTGCAAGTCTATTTCTCTCCGGTGGCCATCCAACTTCCTCTTGAAGTCATTGATCATCTTTGCTTCCACCACACTTGTGGGCAGCGAGTTCCAGGTCATTACCACCCGCTGCGTATAATAGTGCTTCCTCATATTTCCCCTGCATCTTTTGTCCAAAAATTACAGTCAGTGTTCCCTAGTCCTTGTACCATTTGTTAATGGGGACAGCTTTTCCTTGTCTAACTTACCTATAGAAAATGTTTCTGCCCAGTTTTGAACTGGGGTCCTTTTGCGTGTAAGGTGAATATGATCACTACTACACCACAGAAACCCCAACAACTATAGAGTGGTGATATTGGGGGAGTTTAATTACCCAATTATCGGTTGGGATAATGTTAGAGTAAAGGGTGAGGAGGGGGAGGAATTTCTGAAATGTGTTCAGGAGTACTTCCTTGACCAGTATGTTTTCAGTCCAACTAGAAAGGAGGCATTGCTGGATCTGGTGCTGGGGAATGAGGCGGGCAAAGTGTCTGTAGAAGAATACTTGGGTAAGAGTGATCATTGTTTCATAAGGTTTAGATTAGTAATGGAGAATTGCAAGGAACAATCTAAAGTGGAACTTCTAAATTGGAAGAGGGATAACTCCATTGGGATGAGAGGAGATCTAGCTAGGGTAAAATGGAATCAAAAATTGACAAGAAAGACTGTAATAGAACAATGGGTGATCTGTAAGGAGGAGATGTTTCAGGTACAGGCTAGGTACATTCCAACAAGGGTGAAAGGTAAGGGAACCAAATCTAGGGCTCCTTGGATGATGAGGGAGATACAGAATGTGATGAAACGAAGAAAGAGGGTACATGCTGCATATCAGGTGAATTCTTCAAGAGAGAACCAGGTCAAATGCTCAATAAGTTGCGAGGGGGAGTGAAGAGGAAAATAAGACTGGCAAAGAGAGAATATGAGAATAGAATGGCAGTTAAAACATATGGGGAACCCAAAAATCTTCCATCGGCATGTAAATAGTAAGCAGATATTTAGAGTTGGGATCGGTCTTATTAGGGACAAAGAGAGTGATATATGCTTAGAGGTGCAGGGCAAGGCTAGAATACTTAAGAATACTTTGTATCGGTGTTTATGAAAGAAGAAAATGCTCACAAAATATCAGTAGAAGCAGAGATGGTAGCAGTAATGGATGGGGTGAAAGTTGATAGGCATGATGTACTGGAAAGGCTGGCGAATTTTAGAGTGGTTAAGTCACCTGGTCCAGATGGCTTGCATCCCAGGTTGCTAAAGGAAGTGGGAGTGGAGATAGCAGAAGAGCTTGTCATGATCTTCCAATTTTCCCTAAATATGGAGGAGGCGCCAGAGGATTGCAGAATGGCAAATGTGACACCCTTATTCAAGAAAGGAGAGTAAAGATATTCCTAGTAACTAAAGGCCGGTCAGTTTAACAACAGTAGTGGGTAAGGCTTTAGAAACAATAATTGGAGACAAATCAGCAGGTTCTTGGAGAGGTTTGAATTAATTAAGGAGAGCCAGCACAGATTTGTAAAAGGCAGATCATGCTTGACTAACCTAACTGAATTTTTTGATGAAGTAACAAAGATGGCTGATGAAGGGAAAGCAATGGATTTGTCTTTATGGATTTTAAGAAAATGTTTGACAAAGTACCACATAAAAGGCTGGTTAACAAAATTGAGGCTCATGGAATAGGAGGGTCAGTGTCAGCTTGGATAAAAAATTAACTTAAGGATGAAAACAGCAAGTTGTGGTCAATGGTTGTTTCTCAGGGCTTTGGGAAAGATATGCAGGGGGAATGTGAGAAAGAACTTTTTATGCAGTGACCTGCAAATTTCTGCCCAAAAGGGTGGTGGAAGCGGAGATAATGAATGATTTCAAAAGGAAATTGGATGGGCACTTGAGAGAACTAAACTTGGAGGGCTATGGGGATAGAACGGGGGGAATGGGACTGATTTGATTCCTCCAAAGAGAGCCAGAATGGGCTCAATGGGCTGAATGACCTCCTTCAGTGCCGTAATGACTCTATGACTCTATGATTCTAGGCAATAATCATCTCCACCAAGAGAGAATCCAACCATCTCCCTTTAACTTTCTATGGCATTACCATCACTGAGTCCCCCACTGTCAACATCCTGGAGGATACCATTGACCAAAAACTGAACTGGACCAGCCAAATAAATACTGTGGCTACAAGAGCAGGTCAGAAGCTGGGAATTCTGCGGTAACTCACCTTCTGACTCCTCAAAGTCTGTTCACCAAGGCACAAGTCAGGAATGTGATGGAATACTCTCCAGTTGCCCGGATGGGTACAGCTCCAACAACACTGAAGAAGCTTGACACCATCCAAAACAAAGCAGCCTGCTTGATTGGCACCCCATCCACCACCTTAAACAAATGCTCCCTCCACCACTGGCGCTCAGTTACAGCAGTGTGAACCCTCTACAAGATTCACTGCAGCAACTCACCAAGACTCCTTTGACAACAGCTTCTAAACCCATGACCTCTACCACCTAGAAGGACAAGGGCCATGGGAACATCACCTCCTGTAAGTTCCCGCTCAGTCACATACCATCCTGACTTTATTGTTGTTGGGTCAAAATCCTGGAACTATCTCCCTAACAGCAACAGTGATTCAAGAAGGCAGTCCACCACCACCTTCTAATGGGCAATTAGGGATGGGCAATGAATGCTGATCCTTCTGCCACTGCTCACATACTAAGAACAGATAATAAAGTATCTCCATGTTAGTAAGAAAATGGATGTTTTGAAAAAAATTCAATTTTCTCTTTTCTGCAAAAATGGGGAGTACCCTTAACAAGATGACTTCCCTAAATTTGCCTTCCTCTGTAAATAGTTTTTATGATCCATTCCCCAGCACTAACATTTTTGATGACTGCAAAGCTCACAAAGGCAAGGCTATAAAAAAAATCCAGAAGGCATTTTTTGATGGTTAGGGAGCTTTAATTGTACCAACTGAAGCAGGAACAAACAAGAGAAAAAAACTAATCTGTAAATAATGAATAAGCAGTATTCGTTCTAGCCCATTGTGGCACTAATGCTACTTAACTTATTTTCTCTTTTATCAAGAACACACTCCTGGTCTCACAGGTTTATAGTAACTGCTCTTTAATTATTTAAAGGATCACTGCTACTTTGGAATTTTTGCTTCGTAAGGCAAAAATACCTCCTGTCTTGGCGGTATATAAATTGTCATAGCCTGGCAGCAGGCAAGGACAGTATCTGAATGGATATTTGACACAGAAACAAATTTACAGAAAATAACAGTTCAAAATGTAGTTCACTCATGAGTACATCTTATGGATGCCACTTTGTTGTACAATGTTTTGTAATAACAAATTGTTATTGTCAGAAGTTACTAGCAGTTACTGATGCAAACAGTTTCTTTGCTTGACTGCATCTATTTTATGTCAAGGTGTGAATTTAAATACTTAACTCAAGAGATGTCACAGGCGAACTGTCTACCATCATGCCCATTATGACTATCACCACTAGTAACATGTTACAATGTTACTCTGGCCATTTATTTATCCAGCCCTTTCAGAACAGAATGACTATTTCCCTTTAAGCAGTATTTTTTAAAAAAAATCGATGATGCTTTATTGTAATAGGAGAGGTGATTGAATATCTAAAGTAAAACAAAGAGAAATCTGCTTACATGGGAATCAAACACAAAATTTTAATATACTTGTGGCAAATCTCAATTTGCTTCTGATATCTCAATGATGGCAAGACCCAAGCCTCACTGTCAGCAAGTTCTTTGCCTGTCCTGCCTTTATGTGTATACAGGTTTTCACTTTATTAGTGGACAGAAGAGAAGAAATAGGACTTGTGGCAATTGTGGACCACTGTTCATTGCACTTACACCCATAACAGTAGTATCCATTGGGATACAAATCTGATAAAACTCCAGCATCACATGGAGCTGAGGATCTAAAGCCCAGCGTATGTTTTTTATTCATTTACAGAATGTGGGTGTCGCGAGCAAGCCCAGCATTTATTGCCCTTGAAAAAGTGGTGGTGAGCTGCCTTCTTGAACCACTGCAGTCTATGTGGTGAAAGCACTCACACAGTGGTGTTAGGTAGGGAATTCCAGGATTTTGACCCAGGGACAATGAAGGAACAATATTTCCAAGTCAGGATTTCGCTAATGCAATTTCTAGAGGCCTGCAGTCCAGATAGACAGCATGTCGGTTGCTCCCAATGTACATTTGACATTTAGCTGTTTTGTTGGATCATGGAAGATGGTGTTTGCATCGATAAAACTGGCTCCCATACCCTGAAAGAACATAAGAACATAAGAAATAGGAGCAGGAGTAGACCATGTGGCCCCTCAAGCCTGTTCTGCCACCCAGTACAATTCCAGCTGATCTTCTGCCTCAACTCCACTTTCCCACCTGCTCCCATATCCCTTGATTCCCTAAGAGATCAAAAATCGATCTATCCCAGCCTTGAATATACTCAATGCTGGAGTATCCACAACCCACTGGGGTAGACAATTCCAAAGATTCACAACTCTCTGAGGAAATTTTTCTCCTTACAAGTCCTAAATGATTTACCCCTTATCCTCAGACTGTGCCCTCGTGTTCTATATTCCTCAGCCAGGGGAAACAACCTCTCTGTGTCTAACCTGTTGGGCCCCTTCAGAATCTTGTATGTTTCAATGCAATCACCTCTCATTCTTCTAAACTCCAGAGAGTATCGGTCCAGTTTACTCAGCCTCTCATCATAGGACAACCCTCTCATTCCAGGAATCAATCTAGCGAACCTTTGTTGTACCGCCTCCAAGGCAAGTATATCCTTCCTTAGATATGGATACCCTAAGTGTGGTCTCACCGAAGTCCTATACAATTGTAGCAAGACTTCCTTGTTTTTGTCCTCCAGTCCCCTTGCAATAAAGGCCAACATGCTAGTTGCCTTCCCAGTCGCTTGCTGTACCTGCATGCTAACTTTCTGTGTTCCTTGTACGAGTACACCCAAATCCCTGTGAACATCAACATTTAAAAGTTTCACACCTTTTAAAAAATATTCTGCTTTTCTATTCTTACTACCAAAGTGAATGACCTCACACTTCCCCACATTATTCTACATCTGCCACCATGCTGCCCACTCGTTTAGATCTCTTTGCAACCTCTTTGCGTCCTCCTCACAGCTTACATTCCCACCTAGCTTTGTATCCTCAGCAAACTTAAATACATTGCTCTCGGTCTATTCGTCTAAGTCATTAATATAGATTGTAAATAGCTGAGGAGAGTCCAGTCAGGATAAGAGAGTTGATTTTAGTAATGCAAATGCACAGAATTTAGTCTCTGCGATGTGAACTGCTGAAGAGCTAAATGTAGAGGAGCCTTTAGGAAGGAAAGAGCCTGTAATTATACTACTGGCTTTTGTTCAAGTGGCACAGTGGAACTGCTATTGTGCTTTATTGAAATCCTGTTTTTGTTCAACATTCCCACATGAAAATTACAGATACCCACCATTACATTTTATTGAAATCCCAGTGACAATGCTGAGTCCTTCCTAAATAATTTAGATACATTGACTGTCCTCAGTCATATAAAATCTCAGATGCTGGCTGATACGTGGAATCCTTCCAAATGCACCTCATTTCCATTCACCATAGTTTCAGTTGCAGTGTCATTCAGAATGGAAGGCACCAGAGTTACAGTTTCCAGATTTTCACTCGAGTGGCAGAATATAATTGCGTCCCCCTGGGAAGTGCACTCGGAGACAGCTACTCTTCCATGCCATTAGTATATGAAGAGGCACAGATGCCTGCTGCCATGATGTATCATTTAAGCTGACTATCAAATCTGACTTACATAATACATCATTCAGGCTGTTTTCAGTGAGGCGACCTCTGCATTTTGTTCTGGTGTGAAATTGTGAGTGAATAGCCTCCTTTGGCTCTTACTCCTTGCTAATACGGAATATATTGCTTCAGGGTAAAAGAAACAATTGGTGTGTTAATTATGTGCACAGACACTCGCGTTCGGTGGCATGAAAAAACACAAACTTCATCTCTCGGTGCATTCCAGTGGAGCTGTGTAATTTTGACAGTCTCACCAAAGTGGTAAGGTAAAGTATGTAGGCTCTTGCTTTAGTCTGGAGGTGTAACACTGCACAATGCAGGCTTTGTTTTATGCTTCTCCTAGTTGTTGCACTTGCCTCATATATACTCCACACAGAGGAGAATCAAAAGTTCTGCATGTTACAGGGCAACAGTACTTCAAAAGGTACAGATGATATTATAAGGTTATGAACTTTGCAGTACCAACATTGGAACTTAAAGGTGTGCAACATTCACCTTTAATTTTAAGTAGAGGAGTCGCTGGATTCTCTGGACACTTTGGAGGTGGAATGGTGCCTTTAAGTATGAAATGGGTGTAACTCTAAAGTGTTGATTTATCAGAAACACAGAAATGATAAGAAAAGCAACTAAAATAAACTTCAACTCTTTAAATCAATACATTTTAAGATGTAATAGTGATGTAATAGCAAATGTATCGAAGAAGCAAAATACAGTCCAGTGCAGGGCAAGCTAAAATAAAGCATAGCACTGTCCATTACTGCAAGGGTTTGTAAAACATAATGCACTTAACACTCAATGATGTACAGTGCTCATAACTCTGACATTGTATTGTACTTAACATTATGAGGACATTGAAGGGAGCAGAGCTGGCTGATATGGTCCTGGATATGAGGAAACTTGAGGCATGACACATTCATGGGCATAATTCATACTTAAATAACTCAACCTGCTACAATTCTGTGATTCTTAATCAAATAGGATGAACACTTATTTGATTAAATGGATCAGAGAAGCAATATAGGCTGAAATGAACAATAAGTCTATCAGCATCTGAAAAGAGAAAGGATCTTATGCTGGTGCTGATGTATATGTCCAGCAGGTCATGTTTTTACTTGAGATTTCCAGCACTTTTTTTTCTGTAAATCACATACCCTGTATATTGCAGATCAGTACTGCTTTGTAGGCAGAATATTGAGTGCAGTCCTCTACATCAATGTACACTGATGGTCACCACAGTGTGGAAAGAAACATTGACTATTCCATTTCTTTCCATTAATCTCACTGCATTAAAAAGAGCAAACCTGTTTCATTTATTTACAAACACACATTACAAAAACATCCTATGTGTGAGATCATTGTACTGAATGAGATACATGAGGATAAAAACAAAATACTGTGGATTCTGGAAATCTGAAATGAAAACGTAAAGTGTTAGAAATACTCAGCAGGTCTGGCAGCATCTGTGGAGAGAGAAACAGAGTTAACGTTACAGGTCTGTGACCTTTCCGGGATACATGGGGCTTGATCTTGACTGTGCGTGATTGTGTAAAATGGTGGTAGTGAGTCAACAGCCTGTTTTGTATCTCTCCCGATTTTGAAATTTTGAAGTCAGTGGAAATTAGTAGAGATGCAAAGCATGCTGGTGATAGATCATCCCAAATCATTTTCTACTATTGCACAAAAATCTTCCCCATTCTCATGTGGTTCATTCTCTTGGCAAATATTTTCTTGCATGAAGATGGTTCTCCTTTAACTAGTCATCTATTAAGATTGTGAGAACATCAGCATGTGACTGTCTTGCCTGAGTGATATTTGTTTGAGCCAGGGGTCTTGCTGCCTGTGATGTTAGGTGTTGTTTAATGAGTGATACTTGTAATAACACCAATAATTGGGCTTTTAGTCATTCACAGATGCTGGCAATGCAGCAAGATAATGTTACTGGGAGTGTTGTGAAAAGTCTGTATTCTGTTGTAAAGCATACTGTTCCAGAAATCCTGGACATCCTGGTTTATTTATAGCATTCTGTGTTTCCCGCCACCCCAACCCCCCACCCCCCTCCCCATTTCCCCCAATTTTATGCACCTTTTCTCCTGATGTGATTTATTCTTGCTGGACACAGAC
This sequence comes from Heterodontus francisci, assembly GCF_036365525.1. Classification (NCBI taxonomy): domain Eukaryota; kingdom Metazoa; phylum Chordata; class Chondrichthyes; order Heterodontiformes; family Heterodontidae; genus Heterodontus; species Heterodontus francisci. Next base: position 29,658,618 of record NC_090376.1, on the reverse strand, counting down.
ACTGGCACCATTCTAGTACCGCATCCAAGTGGTATTTCACACATGTGAGCTCAGAGACAGTGGGCTGGATTTTATCAAGCAGAGGCCTGCCATGGAGGCCGACGCCAGGAGAGCCCAGCCCAATCCTCCTGGCAACAGCGAGGCCCCATGGTGGCCTCGCCCCCGCCCCCCCCCCCCCACCCCCCAGCACCCCACCACTGGGTGACGGGACCTCAATTTTCATATTTAAATCATTAAAATGAATTAATTTAAATATATTTACTGGCAATCTTCTGGTCCCGCCATGATCCTCAATGCAGCGGCAGGCACTCCCGCACCTTCCATTCCCCATCTGGGGAAAGCTGGCGTGACACTGTGGGAAGGGGGGAGGAGTTAAGATTTCCAGTCCAGGGAGTGGAGAAACAGGGTCAATTAAATGTAATGAGTGTAGGGGATGGTGGGAAGGGGTGAACTTTAAACATTGCGCAGTCTGCGGTGGGGCGGAGGTTCAGATTTAAAAGGTAAGTGTTTTGGGGGAAGGGCAAATAATTAATGTAATTGTTATTTGGGGGGGGGGGAAGGGGCATTAGAATCATTTTAATAAATTTGGTGGGGTGTATCTTTAAAAATTTAAATATGCCACCAGGGCTGGCAGCCCTTTAAAAATGGTGCCAGTGCCTGTGCACAGGCAGCTGATGCCATTGCTGGAATCGGACAGCCCGTCCCCTCCATGTGATTGTGGGGGGGGCCACCCCAGATATTTAAATGAGCCGCCGCAAGGGAGATTGTAGCAGCTCTAAGGCGTGCGGCCCATGTGTGTGGACCGCCATTTTTTGTCCACTGCCAAGAGCGGCGGTGGGCTCTTAAAATCCAGCCCAATGAGTGTCAGCAGTCCATTCAACTATAAAGGCATCATAATTATGCCTGCCATTATTTTCCCCACAAATGTACCTTTCAGGAGTAGATTGCGATCAGGAGGGGAACCCTGGCTACATTTCTCTCTCTCTAGTCTCGGGTGCTGATGCTAATTGTAGCAGTTCAGCTGCTGTCTCAGCTGAGATCAGCTAACGCAGTATAGATTGGGGATCAAACTTGTGACTTCCTTCATCTTTATTACTTGGTGTCATATCTTTGCCCACGAGACAGCTGGGGATGCTGAATTATAGCATTCTGCTTAATAGGCATTGTTGTGTGTAAAACAGGTGCAGAGCATACCAATTTAGCAGTCGTATTTTCTATGGCTAAACCAAACAGACTTTAGTCCCACCACTAAATACAAGGAGGCCTTTTATTTAGGACTCCAAAACAGGTGTCGGGCCCTTAAATATGTAAATTAAGGGCACTAGTACCTATGGCAGGGCCCCAGAAATTTGTTGCTGATAAATGGGGCAGACAGTGGGTCTACCCTGCTCAGGATTCTTCAGTAAGCCAAAGAGAAGTAAGTTTAAAAACAATTGTTTAAGAATGATTCCGTGGAGCTGGGAGGAGCAGGATCATAAAACAGGAGACAATTCACTATTTCCTGTTTTATAATATTCTCCAAGCTGAATTTCAGCTCCTCTCTTTCTATTACTTCTGATTGTACAAAGTTCTATTAATTCCCGATTTTTGTAAAAAGTACGGAATTACCTCAAATGCAAAGACTAGTCCAAAATTTTCAGTCGACATTATCTCTCAAGTAATCAAGTAAGTAGTGTAAAGGGATATGGGGGTGTGTGTGTTTGTTATAAAAAAGGCCACGCAGCACTAAAGTCAATGTTTTTGTGGTCTCAATAACGCCAAAGTGAGCTACATGTTCACCTTACATGTACTTTCTGGTATCAACAAGTCAACAAAAAAAAGGCACCTGTTAAAGTAGCCTTTCTGCTTGGCTAATAACCAGCAAGGATTTTGTCCTTTAAATAAAAGCATTCCAATAACTATGTAAATTGTGTATATATTATATATATAGCTGTTGGAATTTGTGCAAAAATATATCGGTTCCACATCTGTACAATTTAAGAGCTTGAGACTGGTGGTTTTAAAACTGTAACATTGTACATTTGAAGTTTTTTTCCCCAGAACAGGAGGGTAAAGAGTTTAGCCACCAGCAAAATATTATCATGTGAAATAAAACTAAGAACTTCCAGGAATTAACTTGTCAAGATGGTAGTCAGCAAAAATCCAAACTGCCTCAGAGCAGTTGTGAGTCTGTCATTACAGTTAATATGTTCATATTAACTTTAAAGCTGACAAGTTCAATTATGCCCTTATTAGTTGCTGTCAAAACAGTGTTGTCATGGAAATGAATCTATTACTTTTGTTTCAGACGAGACAATTCTTTCCTATGTATTATTGAAAAGCATATTCTGCCAATTTTGTTCATAATTAGCACAGAAAGGTGCCAGTGGAACTCCTTGATATTTTTGGAATGTGTTAGGGCATTTTGAGAGATAATTCAATTCATACAAAGTGATAATATTTAGATATAATGAGAAGACTGAAGTGGCAGGGCTTGTAGAGCAGTTTGCCACCAAATTTGTACAAAAAATGGAGAGAAGAGAAAATCAATCTGGAATTAGTGATACAGTGTTGCCAAACATGGATTTTTAAAATCTAAATATAATAGGAGGCAGGAGAGATTGAGGGAGGCAAGGAGTTCCATGGTTTTGGAGTCTGAGAAAGAATGATTTAGAGAACCAGACTGAGTCCTAGAATCAACATTGTTTCTATTGGGATACTGTCATGACATTGTCAAAGACCAACTTGTTCCTTTTATCAAACGTTTACTCAAATAATCGGAAACTAATTAAATGTAATCCTTCAGCCATAAATTATTTGCTAAAACAAGACAAATTAGCTTTGTAATTCACTGGGGCTGCTGGCATTGTGGAATCCAGCCCATTTGGACTATCAGGAGGATTCCACAGTACCAGCAGCAACAGTACAAAAACAGCTGGCCGCACATTTTTCCTGATGATTGGAGAAGGTCCAAAAAAGCAACTGACGGGAAAGCCGCATTCCTGAAAAAAATGGCCTGTGCAATCAGAGCAAGCTGTTCAAATTTGCAGCCACCCGCAGTGCTGCCTCTGAAAGAGCAGTCGAGCACTACCTCACGAAATGCTGACTCTACAATGCTGCCACAAAACCCAAGGCTGCTTTTGATGACAGTGCTGTAATATAACAGGGTGTCACAAGATACACATGGCGAAAGAATTAATTCATCCATGCGGAACAAGATGACAAGCACCATCCCCCGCCATTGCGGCATCTAGTTGCTTCTTAAATGATTCTAGGGTTTGTTGCCTCTACCACTCTGTCTAGAATGACCATTCCAAGTACTGATCACACATCACACATTGAAGAATCTCCTGATATTAGTCCTAAAGTTACCGCCTTCTAATTTGAACCTATGCACTTTTGTCCTACTCCATTGTTTCCCCTGTGGGAGAATCTAGAGCTAGGGGTCACTGTTTAAAAATAAGGGGTCGCCCATTTAAGATAGAGATGAGGAGCAATTTTTTCTCTCAGAGGGTTGTGAGTCTTTGGAATTCTCTTCCTCAAAAGGCAGTGGAAGCAGAGTTTTTGAATATGTTTAAGGCAGAGGTGGATAGATTCTTGATAAGCAAGGGGGTGGAAGGTTATCGGGGGTAGGTGGAAATGTGGAGTAATCAGTTCAGCCATGAACTTATTGAATGGCGGAGCAGGCTCGAAGGGCCAAGTGGCCTACTCCTGCTCCTAATTCGTACGTTCGTATGTACTCTGGATTTGTCTCTTTCATATCATTTGCTATCATATACTTCTATAAGATAACCTGTCAGCTGCTACCGTTCATGGAGAAAACCTACATTTCTCCAATCGTTCCTCAACTTGAACTCCTGATGATAGGGGCTCTTCTTTGCACTGTGTCCAGCACTTGAATGTTCCTCTTGATCCTTGGTGACCAGAACTGGACACAGTATTCAAGGCACAGTCTGACCAGAACAATGAACATTTGCTCACTGCCACCTCTGACTTGTATTTTACTATTTTGACTAAGTAATTTAATATTCTATTGACTTTGCTGATTACTGGTTAGTTGTACATGTTGAGTTATGAGTCAACCAAGACTCCCTTTGTTTCTTTCAACATTAAATATGGATTGCCTGTGTCGCTCCTTTTTACACATTGTGCAGTACATTATACCTGCGTCTGCATTAAATTTCACTCGCCATTCAACCCACTAACATACTTTGTTTGGCTCATTCTGTAATTTTTGCGCTGCCTCCTTGGCCATCCAAGTTTAGTATCATCTGCAAAATTTGAACAGTTTGCATTGAGCTTCTGAATTCCAGTCATTGCTGTAAAGTAGAAACAGCAGTACTGAGCCCTGGAACAATGTCGTCAATACTTTTCCCCCATCCCCTGCCATGACATGATCGCTCTAACCATTGCCTTATACCCTTGTGCCAATTTCTTATCTATACTGAATCTATACAGCTGTGAGCTGAATTGGTACCATTTCAAGTGGAACTTTATTAAATGCCTTTTAAAAATGGAAATCCACAACACCATTGGGTTTATCATTTGGATTGTGGCTTTCTCAGTGAAAACAAGGAGGATGGTCACGAAGAATGTTCCCTATCTAAAGCTGTGTTGACTGCTGTTTACTAGGTTATTACTGTACAGATATTCAAGCTAACTTTGGATAACCAATTTTATTATTTTACACAGAATTGAAATAAGATTAACTTACCTGTAGTTGCCTGTGTCTGATCTGGCATCCTTTTTGAATGGGAGTACCACAGTAGCTGATTTCCAATCTACTGGTACCTCTGTAGTGACTATTGCCTCTTCATAATGATTGTCAGTGCTTCACAAATCTCCCCGCTGGTCTCTATTCACACGCTGGGATAAATACCATCTAATCTTGGGGATATTTGCCTCTGCAACTGTGCGTTTTCCGAGGTGTCTCTTTGCCCCTTCATTCACTCTTTCAACTGACTCCTCAATGAAATTGTATTTGTCCCTTCTCCTTTCTCTCTACAGGATTTGTAAAGGTGAAGTTTCCTCAATCAGCTCAAGGCCATTCTGTCCACCTCAACCCATTCATCCATGAAAGGATTCTACAGTTCCCCAATCACAGTTTCCTACTGCTTAAATGGGTGCAAAGTTTTTATAGTCATTACTCTACCCAAAGGTCTACTCCATGTGTTGACAACTCTGTGAAGGATAATTTTCTGGCATCAGTGCTCAATTTGACTTTTACTGAAGTTTAAAGTTACATCCCGCTTTTGAGGTTTAAATTGAAGCAGCGTTCTAAATTTACCTTTTCTATTCTGTTTACTATCTTGTAGATCTGTATAATGCAGTGAAATTGCAGTTGCTTATATAAATATTGTGATGTTAAAAAATATTCCTGCAGAGCACAAGGTTAGTTTTCCTTCACACCAAAATGCTGTCTGGTCATGTAAACAGGCTAGCACTGTGAAATGGAACTGTGCAGTTCAGATTGCTTCGGGATAGGCTGCACTGTACATTGACAACCTAAGGCAAGTTTGTACATGATCTAAATAAATACCATGACCGCACTGAAGTGGAAGGAAATAATGGTCAAAGTCAAAGAAAAATTATCCATTGACTAGGACAATATCAAAATGCTTTATTGCCATGCTTACAATTTAACCAATGTAGTGTAACTGCCTTGTACTGAGGTTATTCTGTTACTGAATAAGATACAGTCCCTATTGGAGCCAAGGTTTTCAAACTGGGGTCCATGGACTCTGAGGACCTGCGAGATCATTCAATTTCTTTCTATCAGAAACCAAATGCACCCTATGCCATGAGCACAGTGTCTTGAGAATTCTGTATGCTATATGTTTTCTGCACTTCTTGATGACAATATGCAACTCCAGCACTGTTTTTGCTTTGAGCAGCTGACACTATCTTTTGGAAGATAGGAGTTGCTGGGAGTGTGTCAGTGTTTGCAGGAGGTCCTCAGGGATGTATCAGTGTTTTCAGTGTTCCTACATGGCAAGGTTTGAGAATCGTTATATTAATGGGGTAATTCCATAGATTAGGTGTTGCAGAAGAAACAAGCAATGAGTTAATTCCATGCCATCAGCCAGGGAAACTGTGCTCAAATATAGGGCTACAACACTGGGCCTGATTCTCTGGCTTGTGCTCCCTGCGAGTGCAGCTCTCCACTGTGATTGAGAAATTAGGCCTGTAAGTAGTTGTGTTTCAATAAAGGTTATTGTCTTCTAGCATCATAAAGATTCTGACAGCATTGATATGTAGAGCAGAACATTTCCCCTGCATCAGGCATTGCCAATGGTATTAATGAATGCCCTCAGATATTTTGTTTTAAAAAAAATACTTGCAATATAATTTACATAAGATCCATAACATATGAAACATGTATAGGTGAATAAGATATAAATGCATAAAAGTTGAGAGTGATTAAATGGAAACAATCTCGAGTATTCAGATAGAATTGGATTTTACCACGGGCTTCGGGACCCTGATGTCAGGAACAAATAGGGTTCCCAGAGCCTGCACCTGCCAGCAATGAGATCGGCAGTGCGATTTCCTGGGAGGTGACCTGCTAATTGCCTGCCACTGAGCTCGCTGTCCTATTACAGATGCAAGCAAGCTCCCAGTGCTGCAGGACCAATCAGAGGACAGGCAACCCTGAAGTTTCTACAGCCACACTGGCTGAAGCAAGTTGGGGACAGTCGGAGGTGTTGATTCGATTCAATTCAATAAATATGAGCACTGAAGCTGTTAGGCCCCTTCGAGCAGAGGGGAACCCCTCCGGAAGAATTATTTGGGCTGTGGGTATGCTCTTTCCTTACTGTATGCTCTCAATGGGGCATGGAGTCTCTGGCTCTGAAGGCCTTCTGGCCTGCCGGAGGGAGGCCGCCTCTATTGAGCTGGCATCCTCTGTACATGGTTGTGGGGTGGGGGGAACATGGAGGGGTTAGCGGCTCAGCTGGTGGCAAATGCTGGCAAGGTCTCAAAATTGCCCCTAATTGGGGCCTTACCCGTCTTCTTAACCATCTTCATTAGCTGCCTCTATCCATGGAGCAGACAGCCCATCCTATTCCTAGCTCCCCCGTGAAAGATCCCCAGTGGCGAGAATGCGTCGGGGAGCTGTCACAATGTGGCTCCCGCCTATTATCACGGTTCCCTCTGCCTCCAAGCCTGCCACCATGGGGCCGGGATAATACAGCCCAAACAGCCAGAGCAGTGTCTGAATCCTGAGGTGCAGTGATTTTTCAATATAATCACTCCCACCCATGCATTTTTGACTTTTTAATCATATATGTAGTGTTAATTTGAGAGAACTCCCAGGAATTGTTCATTTTAAAAAAATCTATGAATATCATGGCAGATATCAAATGCAAGGTCACTGCATTCCTTTCATACATGATGATGTCTTCTCCGAAGGATTAAATTAGTGACGTCATCACTACAGGAGTAGTGGAACTTGATCAGGTATGAATTATTGGGAAATAACCTGACACCATGGCATAAATTTTATGATGTAGCACTCCAGGCGTGGAGCTTCAGATGACAGGTGTATGTATTAGGAGCTCAGATGTCGAGGTCAGTGTGCCTAATGCATTGCCTGCTGCTTTATAAAAAGAACTGAGAAGTGAATTTAATGTTGCACATGTCATATAATCTTGGGTTTCTGATGTAAACTGAAGAGGGCATGGAATAATAAAAGGCCATGCAGTTCAATCCGATACAGCAACACAAATAACATAGCCTATCTACTCTCTTATGGATTCTACCTAACTCATTTAAGCTTGCATAAACTTTCCTTCTGCTCCCACAAAGGTAAACTGCACAAACCTCCAGAATATCTACCTGTCCTTACAGCCTGCATTATAAATGTTAGATCAGTTGCCTTGGCAAGACATTTCCATGGTCCCAGCAGCTCAGGTTCCATCACGTTCCACACAGCCTTTGATTGCCTCTACCCTTACTTGTCCTTATAACTCGCAGAGTTCATGAAGCTTTTTATATAACAACATTAATCATCATAGGATTAGCTCTTTTAGTTGGGAGTCTATTCCACATACCTACGACTCTTGGGGGGGAGGGGGCAAGAAATCATTCTAATCCCAGGTCTTGCTTTGCTCTTGTTAATTTTATACTCATGTCCTCTAGTTACACTTGTGTCCTCTAAATGAGCATTATAAATGGCTTTTTGTGGTTTACAATGTCATCTGAACCTTTCGATTAGGTTACAGTATGCTAACTTACTCAGGGTTATAATATTTTCAATGCCATTCACATGATGATTTGCACTGGGAGGCCAAATACTTCTTGACTCCCAGACGTCCACACAAATAGGGATATCAACCACCCTGTGTCAAGAATCAAAGATGTCTAGCAATAAGTTGGAAATATGGATAGAAATGGAATATGATCCAATTAAGCTGTATTGGCCTACGGATTAGGATATACTCTTACTATAAGGGACTTTTGTTCAGATGTTATTTCTTCTTTAGCTGGATATTCTTCTGTTCATTTTGTTCCTTCATTTTCTCCATACTTCTTGTGAAGGCACTGACTTATGCTTCCATGAATGCAAGCCATCTTAGTCCTTACTCAAGTGTTCATTCTTCATGCACTGATAGGCTATTTAACGGTGGTGGGCAATGTATCCAACCAAATCTGACCCTTGCCTAACATCCATATATTCTCACTTTTCAGAATCCTCACTGTGCAACAAGCAGGATTGGAACTGATGATTGCCATCTCTTGTGCAATTGCAGCTGAGGCCTTTTAGTACCAGGAATCAAACCTGAGAACTTGCTGCTCCTCATTTTCTTTTAAACATCTCTTTGCCCCTAATGCAGAGATATGAATTTTGCAGAGATTGTGACGTGAATCTTGATTTTGGTTAGGCTTGCGTCCTGATGGTTCTCACTATTGAAAATGTAATTGTTTTGCAGCTGTCCAATGACAGAAAAAAAACATGCAGAAAATGGTGAAACCAGGATCAATACATCTGGTGCTATGAAGCATTGGTATTGTAATTCAAACTGTTTATAATAAAAATACTTTACTGCAAAGTGACTCCTAGCCACATTCTAGAAACATTTCCAGAGTCACATTCAATTCGCCTTGCTTCTTGGAACCCAAAGGAACTCTAAAAAAAATTGCAGCTTACATTCTTCAAAAAATGATTGTAAATGATATGCGAAAAGGAAGGAAGCAGCAGCCTTTAACTGGATCAGCTTGAAGATCAGCACAAGGGTAAACTATGGTGTCCAGTTGGTGTCATTAGAACTGGAATGTGTAAATGTGAATTGAAGAGTTTGAATGGTTCCAACTCACATGGCCAACTTTCTCCTTCTCTTGCAATGGTTACAATAGTAGTGGGGAGAACAAACCACTGACAGCACCATTAACTGGAGGAAAGCAGGATAACTTGGAGGAAGAAGAATTGGGAATCTTGGTAATGGCATCAGTTGGTAGGTGTGAAGAATATACTGCTGTTTCCACCATTGAAACTGAAGGGATGGAACAAACAGTGGGTAGCATGAAGGAGTATGAGTATGTCATTCAGTAGTAGCGGATTAAATCCTGCTGATAATCTCGGTTAAGAGTGGGCTTTAACGTAGAACCATAAAAAAGTTACAGCACCGAAAGAGGCCATTCAGCCCATCATGTCTGCACCGGCTGAAAAACTAGCCGCCCATTCTAATCTCACTTTCCAGCACCTGGTCCGTAGCCTTGCAGGTTACAGCACTTCAGGTGCAAGTCCAGGTACCTTTTTAAATGAAACTTTTGTTTCAAGCCTACATTCCTATAATGCCCTCAATTGCTGCTCCTGGGAGGTAGATGGCAGTCTATCTACTATAGTCATAATGAAAATTTCAATGCATTTGGACTGGAGTAAGGGATCTTCAAGGTGTTAACAGCACTCAACTGCATTGCTTGCCTTTATCTGTGCTCTGCTCCCTGTACTATGTTCATCCGAAACACATTATTAAAACTTCCTAAACTGAAAAATCTTGCAGTTACATGAACGTTTGGACAATTAGACTGACAACATGATTGAACTGGGAACATGCAAATTGCTGATCTTGATGGTTTACCTGGGGACAGGCTAAAATATTATTATTATTGGCTAACCCTCGCAGGCAAGAATGATTGTCTTCTGTGAGTCCAAAGATGGCTGATGAGGCCGATTCAGGATCTACAGACTTTATGGTGCGTAGGGCATTTATGGTCATGTGGGACATCTGGTCGAATATTATTAGGTCGGGTCATGGCTTGTTCTTTCTGCTGCTCTTGCTTTTACTCTTCATTTTGTCGTTGTTGGGTCTCAAACTGCCGGGATCCTTCCCACAGACTCCGCCTCCATCTGGTTTGGTCCAGGGCGATGGTCTCCCTGGAGCTGATGTCAATGTTGCATTTCTTCATATTGGCTTTCAGCACATCCTTGAAGGGTTTCTTTGATGCGTCTGCCCTGGACTGAGCCTGGAGAAGAAGACCTGCTTTGGGAACCTGGTATCTGACATCTGAACTATATGACTAACCCAACGAAGCTGATGGCAGATAATCATAGCCTCGATGCTTGTGAAAGGACACTGATGGTGCGCCTCTCCTTCCACTTGATATGTAGGATCTTCCGCAGGCAGCATTGAAATGACTCCAGTGCTTTGAAATGCTTACTGTACATTGTCCATGTTTCAGCCCCATACTTTAAGGTAGGGATTATGACCGCATGGTAGACCATGAGCTTGGTTTCAGTTGGGATCGTCAAACACTCACTTCCTCAGGTGGCCAAAAGGCTGCACTGGCAGATTTCAGGTGATGCTGGATTTCTTTGTCAATGTCAGCCTTCTGTGAAAGATAACTTCCAAGATACTGGAAGTGTTCCACATTTTCCAGGCACTCATCATGAATCCTAATCAATGGGCCTGGAGGTATGCATTTGGAGCTTGCTGATGGAGGACTTTGATCTTCTGAATGTTGAGTGTTCTTCTCAATATGCTTCAGTAAATATGTCGACGATTCTCTGAAGATCCGTTTCCGATTCAGCATTTACTGCAGTGTCATCAGTATATTGGAGCTCAATGACTGAAGTTGGGGTGTTGCCTGAGATTAATTTAGTTTACTGTCCATTCGATAAATAAGCTGCACTCCAGCAGGGAGCTTGTCTCTCGTCAGACAGAGCATGGCTGCTAGAAAGATTGAGAAAAGAATTGGGGCGATGACACAACTTTGTTTAACTCCTGCCTTAACCTCAAAGTGGTCTTTAATGGATCTGTTGCTAAGGATCTCCGCTCGAATATCATCATGAAGCAGGCGAAGGATGGTGGCAGATTTTGGAGGATATTCATACTTCAACCGAATCTTCCAGAGTGCCTCATGATTTACAGAGTTGAAGGCCTTTGTCAAGTCAAAACGTGCTATGTAGAGATGTTGCTTGTTGTTTGCGACATTTTTCTTGTAGCTGGTGAGCTGTGAAGATCAGGTTATCAGGGCCTCTTGATGAGATAACCCCACATTGAGAATCAGGGAGTAGCTCTTCAACAAGTGTGATGAGTCGGTTCAGAAGGGTTCTTGTAATGATCTTTCCTGCAATGGAGAGCAGGAAGATGCCTCTGTAATTTCCACAGTTGGATTTGTCCCCTTTCTTGAAGATTGTCACAATCAGAGCATCCTTGAGATCATTAGGGACTTCCTCTTCTTTCCAGCTCAGTAGGATGAGGGCATGGAGCTGCAATGTTAGTTCCTCTCCTCCATGCTTAAAGATTTCAGCGGAGGTTCCAACACCTCGTGCCACTTTGCTGTTCTTCATTTGTGCGATGGCTTTCATCACCTTCATAGGCGTTGGTGGAGTTGTGAGCGCACCTCTACCTGGGTGTTGTGGGATGGAGTTGAAAACACTCTCGTCCACAATGGATTCTTGATTGAAAATGTCTTCAAAATGCTCCCTCCAATGGACGTTGACAGCTTTCCTTTCCTTGATCAGATCTCCCCCATCCTTAGGCCCCAAAGGAGCTGGTCCTTGAGTACTTGGGCCATAAATGGTCTTTTGTAGCAGTGAAGAAGCCATGGATATCATTCACATCAGTGAGAAGCTGAATTTCCTTTGCCTTGTCCACCCACTGCCAGTTCTTGTTATGGCTGCTCCTTTGTACCTCTGCCTTTGCTTGTTGGTAAGCCAGTTTCTTTTGCTTTGAGTTTGGGTCATTCTGCCAGGCACAGAAAGTCGTGTGCTTGCGATCAATCAGTTCATTGATATCCTGATTATTTTCTTCAAACCAGTCCTGATGGTTTCCTGACAGAAAATCCAAGTGTATCTTTGCAGGCATTGATGATATTGGACTTACGGACATCCCAAGCACTGTGGACACTCTTCTTCTGTTCTTGATTGAAATTTGAATGTTTTTCCCGAAGGCATTGTTGGAATCAGTTTCTTTTGATTGGATCCTTCAGAGCTTCGATGCTGATCTTTCATGGACATCGCTTCTATTGCAGCTGTCATTTGGGAGCCAGTTTGATGGACATAAGTGAAAGAATAAGTCAGTGATCAGTCCAGCAGTCATCAGCTCCTGTCACCGCTTTCGTGGTGCAGACAACTTTGAGATTCTGGGCCTGGACGATGACATAATCAATCGGGTGCCAGTGTTTGGACTTTGAGAGTTGCCATGACGTTTTGTATTTGTTCTTCTGACAGAACAGGATATTGGTGATGATGAGCCCATGTTCTGCACATTTGGTAAGGAGAAGAATGCCATTGGAGTTGACATTTCCAATTCCTTCCCTGCCAATGGTTCCATTCCAGAGATTGGAATCTCTTCCAACTCTGGAATTGATGTCTCTGAGAAGATTAAGCCTGTCCTCCTTCGGAACCCCACAGAGAGCTTGGTCAAGGTTGACATAGAAATCTTCCTTGGTTTCGTCATTGGTGTCTAGAGTTGGGGCATATGCAGTGATCACGGCGGCGTGTTGGCTCCTTGCCACTTTGAGACGAAGAGTCATAAGGCGCTCATTGCTTCCAAGATGGACCTCCTGAAGCTAGTTGACAAGTTTATTCTTAATGGCAAATCCAACTCCATGAATTCTGCGTTCATCTTCCGATTTTCCCTTCCAGAGGAATGTGTAGCCGCATCAGTGTTCCTTGAGCTGCCCTTCTCCAGCTCGCCGGGTCTCACTCAGAGCGGCGATGTCAATGTCATATCGCCGGAGTTCTTGGGTGACAAACGCAGTGCGACGCTCTGGACCTTCACTCACGGGTGTGTCCACTGGGTCCTGATGTTCCAAGTCCTAAACTTTACTACTTGTCTTTTTGTGTGTTTCAACCACAGAGGGTGATCCCTTTGATGCAGCTATCTAGTTGAGAAAGGTGAGGCAGCCTATGTTTAGGACACCTTTTCTAGCCGCCTCCCCAATCAAAGGTGAGCAGAGTGGATCCTAAAGAGGGCTGCTAAGTTGCAATTATAGCTGCCAAAAGGCACCCAGCCTCATCCAAGTGCTAGACGACCATCTTGTAACTGCCGCCTCCGTGCCAGATAATGACTGGAAGCTTTCAGACAACACAATCCAGCTCCTGTTGCCATTTGCTGATCGCCGAAGGGCTTGGAGGATGTACTCCCGCGTGACATTTTTTAGTGTGGAGAAACCATTGCACACCAGCTTCCACACGTACCTTGACAGAATGACAACTTGATGCAATGGCAAGGAAACCAAGAAGATTGGTGGGGGGGGGGAGTTCTGTTGCAGCCTTTGTACACCAGAACAGATGTTGAGATATTTCACATGGCACATCTTCCTCCGCCTGTTTTGCCATTGAGAACTGGTTTGCCAGAGCCCTGTTTGATGAGCATTTCTGGGTTTCCTAAACAGGCCTTCACGGAAACTGAAGCGGCTCAGGACATAGAGTCTCACCGTATGTCACCCTGTTTTGATCGACCCTTTCTTACTCATTGCCCAGGTGTGGATGAGGGGGTGGATTTTGGAACCCAGGCTTAAATAAATGATTTGTGACAAGATAGGAGGCAGACCATTTGCATGCTCATTAATCTTAGTGGGAAAAGTAGTTGCAAGTAAAGAATAGTGGAAAGGTGGTTGATTTCTCCATTAATATCACTGCTTTTGGTATTCCCACCTTTCAAAGAGAGTAAAAATTGCTCAAGATATGTGAGGAAGAAAGGCCCATTTAACTAGTTACAGCCTTGTTAAAGATCTGCATTAAAAGTGCAATCAGGCCCTGGTTAACCACCAACATGGAGACATTACACAGAAGGAGGCCGTTTGGCCTGTTGAGTCCATGCCAGTTCTCTGTAGTGCAATCCAGTCAGTCCCATTCCAATTGCTACTGTTTGACACTAATGCTTGTGCCTCACTCTGTGTTTCCTGATCAACATCCCTACTTCCACCATAGTGTATGTGTGAATGCCTACTTTGAGGGGAGTGGCTGAGATAGCTATGGATAGCAGGCTGATTGCAAATCAGAAAACAGAGTAGGGGTTAAAGATAGTTACTCAGGGAAGAGGACTTCTCTCCATGCTCTTAATACATCAGTTATCACCTCAAGGGATGAAAGGTCATTGACCTGAAATATTGGCCGGAATTTTATGCTCCCCGCAGAAGCGGGCTGGATGTGGGGGGGTAGAATTGAGTGGGAAGCAGGGGTGCCATTCCCGCATTCCCGTCACCTTCCCACCCCTGCTGCGATTTTAAGAGCGGCGGTGGTGGTGAGAAACGGCCCACCACCCAGGTTAATTAAGGCCCTTAAGTGGCAGTTATTTAGCCACTTAAGAGCCTCCTCCCGTCACCGCTAGAATATTACCAGTGGTGGGTGGGTGGCTCAGGACCCCCCAGGAGGCCGCCCAGTAAAACCTGGTGGCCTCCTTGCAGGCTGGGGGAGGGGGTGCCATCCTGATCGGGCACGCTATGCTCCATGGATTGTCCCCCTCCACGACACAAGCTGCCCACACTGCACTACATTCCACCAACACCCCCAACCCCCTTACCTCAACGGGGCCCGGACAATCATCTCCAGTGAGGCCCAAAACCCCACTTAACTTTTTTGGCACCGGCGTCCACGGTCCTCCTGAGGCTGGATGGAATCCCAGCAGTAGCCCCCACTCCTGGTGGCGCTGCTGGGACTGAGAGCTGCCTCAGAGGGGCGGAAGTCCCATCCGAGGCCCATTAAGGGCCTGGGCCACATAAAATCAGCGTGGCTGCTAGGCAGAGCGGGCTCACTGCCTGATGTTTAAGCCAGTGGGTGGGGCGGTGCCAGACCTGCTGCATATTTACAGCATTTTCTGTTTTTATTTCAGATTTCCTGTATCCGCAGTATTTTGCTTTTGCCATAGGTATAAGATAGCCACTAATAAATCCAATAGGGAATTCAGAAGAAACTCCCGTACCCAAGGACTGGTTAGAATATGAAACTTGCTACGTTGAGGAGTAATTGAGGAGAATAGTATAGATGCATTTAAGGAGAAGCCAGCTAACTATATGAGTAAGAAAGGAATAGAAGGATATGTTAATGGGATTAGATGAAGAACGGTGGGAGAAGGCTCAGGTGAAGCGTAAACACCCACAATTCTTTTCATTATTCATTCTTGGGATGTGAGCAGTGCTGGCAAGGCCACCATTTATTGCCCATTCCTAATTGCCCTTGAGAGGGTGGTGAACCTGTTGGGTTGACTGGCCTGTTTCTGTGCTGTAAATAATATGTAATTCTAGGATATAAGATGTGTATTGCTTTTCAAATGCAATTTCCACGCTGTGTGAAGAGAACAATTAGTGCATTGTGTGCACAACCCATTTCTTTACTTGAGCATTGCATTGTCATTGTAAATACATTAATATACATTTGCGCACAGTGTGTTTGGGCATGCTTATGTAACATACCATACAAATCCTAGCATATTATTAATGAGGGACAAACCAGTAACTATATGCCTATCTCTAATCTCTTCTAAAATTTCAAACCCAAATAAATCAATAATTACTTCCTCAAATAAGAACAGGACATGCTGGAAGTACGCAGCAGGTCAGTCAGCATATGTAAAGAGAAAATATAGGTTCAGACAATTTGGGTGTGTACCCTTTATCAGATCTGAAGTCAGAAAGATAAACAAGCATTTTAGTTAGGTTGGATGATGGAAGGAGAGAGGAGGACAAGGGGTTCAATAGATGTGCCCATCACAGAGAGGGGCTGATAGGTTAATGGACCTGCAGTCTGTTTAATAGAAAGATATAAAAGATCATCAGTGAGATGGTGTAGAGATATGGGCGGCACAGTGGCACAGTGGTTAGCTTCACAGCTTCAGGGACCTGGGTTCAATTCTGGGTACTGCCTGTGTGGAGTTTGCAAGTTCTCCCTGTGACTGTGTGGGTTTTTGCCGGGTGCTCTGGTTTCCTCCCACAGCCAAAGACTTGCAGATGATAGGTAAATTGGCCATTGTAAATTGCTCCTAGTGTAGGTAGGTGGTAGTGAATATGGGATTACTGTAGGGTTAGTATAAATGGGTGGTTGTTGGTCAGCACAGACCCGAAGGGCCTGTTTCAGTGTTGTATAATTAAATATTTAATTTCACAATCAGGAATGGTGGCTGAATCATTGTGCAAAACTAGCAATAATCAGCTAAAGTCAAAACTCCCCCCTCCCCCCCACTACCCCAGTAGAATATTTATCATTAAGACTGAAGCTTTTCTTCCTACATGAAAGGTAATTTCTTATGACCTTACTTCCCTTGTTCTTGAAACTACCTGGAGGCAGAAGTGGATCTCCCTCCATCCATCTATTTGTCATAGAATTATACAGCACAGAAACAGGCCCTTCGGCCCATCGTATCTGTATCCATTTAATAATCTAACCTATCACCAAGAATAAAATTCTAAGCTCTGAAAACATGGTGTAGAGACAGTTCAAACAGCTCTAGCCTTCACTTTAGTTTGAAGAACAGTCATTGAATGTGTCTCAGGCGAACAATGGAATGGCCTTGATCATAACTCCTTGTTGGATCAACTTAACTTCTTTTCCTTTGAAAAGATTTGGTCTTAAATGTGGCTTCACTGGATTTTAGCTGAAATATTTAATTTTGGCCAGGCACTATATTTGAAACATTGCATTGAATTCTTTATAAACAGTTTTTCCTTCAGATAAAAATAGTTGAATATAAAATGACTTTTTCCTGTCAATGTGAGCTATAGAGAATGTTAAATCTTGGGTTGGATCAACAGTTGTTTCATTCATTTCATTTCTTATAGTTGGCTTCCATGCACCACAATGGATGGGGTTCAGACGCAGAACATTGAACTAACTTGTCATAATGTCCCTGGCAGTGTAAGCTGTATCATAAATATAGCAGCAAATATTGGACTTATCTCTTAGTCAACAGCAGCTACTAGTTTCTAGCTTTGGTCCTTGAGATGTACAAAACTGTAATCATTCCAGGTGATTTAAAAAAAAAACTCTATTGAGGTTGGGAAGCCAGTAAAATTGCTTGTACCTAAACTTGTTGGTAGCAGGATAACTCCGTGACTATTTAATGTGAATGGAGCACATTTATGGCTGGATAAGACTATAATAGCTGTTTACCTTGAGCTTTTAGTTAGAGCAGGGATTATATTTAAAAAGCTCTTTGGGTGGCCAAGAAATATCCATCAATCTAATCTAGCATCCAAAAATGTAAAGATCTATTTCATCAAGCTGTGCAAGTTACTTTTTGTTTCCAAGACTGTAAATTTTATTTGAGTTTTTTATAAATTAGTAAGTTTAAAACGTCATAATTCTTTCACTGAAAATGCATGTTCCAAAGAAAACATCACAATATCTCTAACCACATCGGAATAGATTTGGCAGCTGAAATGTTCAAATGGAGTTAATATGATTTTCCAATTTTTCTTTTAAGACACCATTCCCGTCACTTTGGTAAAAGACTGTTTCAGTGTGTAAGAGTGAGCCACAGGCATAGATAGGCATTGACTTTAATGCATCATGTCCCTTTGATGTGGCTTTTGACACTAACGGGCACTTTGTTCTGCTTTACAGTGCCTGGAGCCCTGCAAAGAATCCTGGAACTTACAGGAGACTCACTGCCAAAGCAAGTGTGAGGTAAGGTCCACCCTTGGGTGATTTATTTTAGCTATTATAAACTTTGAAAGTTATCAAAATGCTTGTTCAATTTGTAGGATTATTGAATTTAAACGCAAATGGCAATACCAGGAGGGATATGAAACTGCTGTCTAAAATGGAAGGACAGCACAGTGGGTTTAGTCACTTGGGAACAAATTTTTTCATGTAGCCACAGATGTTCAACAAAATGAATGCATTAATTATAGAATTTTTCCAGCCTTGCAGTTTACCACATAGAGAAATGGTTTTGTAAAGCTTTCAACAATAGTTCAACTAATTGATTTTTAAAACAATAAAACCTATCAGTTCTTTTTATTTAATTTCCAGTCTCTTTTTCCAAAGAAACACTACGAGTGCCTGACCAGCTGTGAGTTTCTCAAATCAATCCAGTCAGCGAAGCAGGGTGACTGCCCTGCTGCGGAGAAGGCCAGTGGCTTTGCTGCTGCCTGTGTTGAAAGCTGCGAGGTAGACGACGAGTGCTCGGGACTGAAGAAATGCTGCTCCAATGGCTGTGGTCATACTTGTCAAATACCACGGAACCTATTCAGGGGTATGCATCAGTCTTATATGTTGAAAAATGCTATTTGAAATATTAAAATCTTTGTGGTGTATATCAAATGTTTTTCAATAATATCATTGCCTGGTGTAAGGATTATAGTAGCACAGCTTTAAAGTACCTGCTGCAGTCTTATTCTTCAACATTTTCTGTCAACAATGTGCATTTATATAACATTTTTAAAGTAGTAAAAACACCCCATGCGTTATCAAACAAAATTTGACACTGACGTTGATATTGAGGGTAGCAATAAATTAAAAGAGTGACCCGATTAGTCAAGAGAATGAACATTGTGTGTGGTAAAAGAAAGTCTGTTCTCCCAGATCTTTCACTTTCCCCCCTTCTCTACCTCCTATCTTTCCTTCCCCTCTTTACATCATCTTGCACCAGGCAGGTGAGTGACTTGTCACTAGCCTCTGTTTCTGTTCTTGTGTTGATTACCTGTACTAGAGTAGCTTGGGTTGATTCTTTCCATTTTCCTTCTCTCATAGGCATTCAGGGCCAGATTTTATTCTGCCAGGGTGGGCCAAGACCCCGCTTCGGTCCTCCTTCGGACCCCCGTTACTATCACACGGCGGGCAGGCAATTATCTACCCTCTGACAGGGTGCCGTCCCTTTAAGGGATGAGCTCTTCCCTCTAGAGCTGCTGGCCAATCAGAAGGCCGGCAGCTCTGCAGTACTAAAGATTGGAGGAGACCCCTGGAGAGGTAAATGGGGTCGGGGTTGTTGGGGCCATTCAGGCAGGCCCTGGTGATGGGGTTGGGTGGAGGTTGGTGAGGGTGGGGAATGATCTTCCTGGGGGGCTGGCATTTGCCGGTGTAGGGCGGGGGGGGGGTCCTCTGCAGCCCCTGGAATGCTCCCAAAGGAGGGAACCCACAGGCCTTGCTAGGATGCCACCAGGGTTTACCTGACAGCATCTCCCTACAGTGGCGGGCCCCTCTGCCTTCAACAAAATTGAAGTGGAAGCGGGAAGAGGCTCTTAAGTGGCCATTAATTGTCCACTTAAGGGCATTAATCGGCCTGCGGTGGGAAGGCCGTCCTCGGCCTTCCCTGCCCTGGACAAAA
This sequence comes from Heterodontus francisci, assembly GCF_036365525.1. NCBI lineage: Eukaryota > Metazoa > Chordata > Chondrichthyes > Heterodontiformes > Heterodontidae > Heterodontus > Heterodontus francisci. The sequence goes on along the minus strand of NC_090376.1, from coordinate 29,638,927 downwards.
TGGCACGGGGCCTGGGTGACGTCGGGAATAGTGCCCCCTGTCATTTTGTTTGCCCTCCCAGCGTCCGTGCCTGTCTCCAAGGGCAGCACAAAATCCTTCCCATATGGAGTAGGCTGTTTAACCCCTCAAGATTATTCCACCATTCAATCATATTGTGGCCTAACTCCATAGTTCCACTTTTTCCCCATATCTCAGGTTTTGTTCACCAAACATATTCAATCAACCTCAGATTTAAAATTAACAATTGACCGAGCATTAACTGACATTTGCAGAAGTGAGTTCTAAACTTCTACCACCCTTTGCATGTAGAAGTATTTCCTAACTTCACTCCTCAAAGGCCTGTGCTATGTCCCTAGGTCCTACTCTGGAATTCAGCCCACCAGCTAAAAAGCCGGGTGTGAGCCCACCTCTGCCGGGCCTGGAGGCCACACTGCTATTTTGCGTGGCCTAGGCCCTTAATTGGCCTTGGTCATGGCAGGACGTCCCACCTCCAAGAGCTGCTGGCCATTCAGAGGGCCGACAGCTCTCTAGTCCCAGCAGCATCACCGGGAGCAGTGGCCACTGCTGGGACAGCACCCAGCAAGATGGACACCAGCCTCCAAAAAGGTAAGTGGGGTCGGGCCTCGCCGGGGTCAATCGGCGGAGGGATATTGGAGTCTTGGAATGGGGTGGGGGTGGGGGCGGGTGGGTTGTTTTAGCAGGGGCAGCCTGGGTTGCTAGGGGGCCCTCCATGGGGTTCAGGGTGCCTGCAAGGAGACCATCAGGCAGTTCTGGGTAGCCTCCTCAGGTGCTGAAGTGCCTGTCTGCCGCAGGTAAAATACCAGCGGCAGCTGGAAAAGACCCTTAAGTAGCAATTAATGGGCCACTTAAGGGGCTCAATTGGCCTGGGGCATATGGGCTGTTTGCCACCTCTCCTGCCACTAGTAAAATAGCAACAGGGTGGGTAGGCGATGGGCATGACACCCCCTGTCTCCTACACAATTTTACCCTCCCCCCGCCTCCTATCCCACTCCCGCGGGCAGTGGGGGTCTCTAAATTCCGACCCTAGACTCCCCAACCATGGAAATGATTTGTTTCTGTCTACCCTATTAGTTCTCCTTAATATCTTGAAAACTTCAATCAAATCACCCCTTAACCTTCTAAACCCATCCTTCCCTCTGGGGAAGTTTTTGTTGCCTCCTATTTGCACTGTTCCAGAATGGCAGGACTGAAACCAGCAACTGACGTTTGTGGAATTTATAGACACAAGCCCACAGCTTCTTGTTTGTGATACCTGGCAGGTTCATCAGCCTACTGTGTCACCTGCCATAAAAGGTTATGCTCAAGCATAACGTAACATCAGGAGATGCTCACCAGGTGTTAACTAAGTATATATAAAAGCTTACAGAGAAATATTCAACTCCTGTGCTGAGGTATACAGGTGTGTTTTAGTAATTCATGTACCATACCGCAGAAATAACAAAAGAACTAATATAATGATGCATCTGACCTGTGTCTAAAATCTTGAGTGCAACTTGTACACTTTTAATGTTAGTAAGAAGCATATTCCAATGGAGCCCAGGTTATAGATAGGACAACATTATAGTCCTTATTCTCTGAACCATGCTCCCTGTGAACATGGCTCTCTGCCGCGAGTGTGGAATCTAAGAATTAGTCCTAGAGCGTTTAAGGAATTATGCATTTCAACATGTGAGACTGTGGGTCATTTTTCGTAGTTTGCAAAGCAATCCAGCCATCAATGCCCACTTTAATAATGTAGAACAATAGAGGTCTTTGCTGTGGTTAGGAATGGAATACGAAGCTTCGGAATTTAGTAAAATACTTCAGGGAATTAGGCAGCACTGACTCCGTCTCCATTAGGACATTTGAAAATGTGATCTGATAAATTACTAGTGGTAACTGTCGAGACTGAGCAATCCATGTATTACTGTGAAGGAATTTTAAAAATTCAAACTTCAAAACAATTAATGTATCAAACAAAAGCTCCCCTAATGGCTAGTTACACATTTAAAGTGAATAGCTGAACCATATAGACCAGAAAAGATCCTAGATTGGATTCCTGGTTTATACTGTTTAGGTGGGCAGCAAGAGTGGGACTTCAATTGATCTCAGGGCCAAAGTTCCAATTCATTATCTTTATGTATGTAGTAACCTGTGCTGCAAATGAATGTGTATGGACATAGGAGAGTAGGTGGAGAATGCTATTAAAAGAAAAAATGCATATTCACGGTCTGTAATTTTTCCTATTTTTGGATTTCGGCGTCAAACATAATGGGCTGGATGTTACTGATGCCCCACCCCCCGAAGTCGGGTTTCGTGACGGGGGCGTGGTGGAATTAAAATGATTGATTTAATTAAGCTGACGCTGCTGCCTGATGTCCCGCTGCGATCTTCGGCCCAGCGGCCGGCACTCCTGCACCTTCGGTTCCCCGCTTGGGGAAACGAGGCGCAACACTGGTGGGAAGTGGGGGTGGGGGGGGGGCGGGGAGGTAAGTTTATTAGTGTGGGGGGGGCGCGCGGGGAATGGGGTCAAATTAATATCATGGGTGTAGGGGATGGTGGGAAGGGTTGTATCTGAAAGTTTGTGCAGTTTGGGTGGGGGGAAAGGTCAAGATGGCAAAAGTGAGTGTTTTGGGGGGAAAGGGCAAATAATTAATTTAATTGTTATTGCGGGTGGTGGGAGAGGGACAAAAGAGATGTATTTAATTCAATTTAGCTTTAAATATTTAAATTAGCCAATAGGGCTAACAGCCCTTTAAAAATGGCATCGTCACCTGCGCACAGGCAGCTGATGCCATTCCTGGCGACGGACAGCCCACCCCCTCCATGTGATCGGGGTGGGGGGGGACAGCCCGCCCCCTCCATGTGATCGGGGTTGGGGGGGAAACAGCCCACCCCTTCCATGTGATTGGTGGGGGGGGGGGAGAACAGCCCGCCCCTTCCATGTGATTGGGGGGGGGGGAACAGCCCGCCCCTTCCATGTGATCAGGGTTGGTGGGGGGGGACGGCCCGCCCTGGGGATGCAAATGAGCTGCCGCACAGAAGATTGTGGTGGTTCTATGGCATACAGCCCACACGGGCGGGCCACTGCTTTTTCACAAAAATTTTGGAGGTCTATCAATTTATTAAAACTATCTTTTGTAATATTTGGAAGATGTAATTTTGGACAGTAATTATTTAAGATATTTCAAGGGCACTTTTGAGTGATTGAGGGCTATGTAGAAATGATGGATTAGAAAAGCTGTTCTCATTTCATGGTCGCATAGAAATATAATAATTTATCAACCTGCAGCATTAACAGTACCTTTTGCAGATGTAAAACACCATTAATTTATTCACTAAATCATTTTTTGGAGATGCTCCATGTTTGTATAATTAACACTAAATGAGAAATTCCCTTCACATTTATTAAGGAATGCGAGAATGTGAAAATACAAACAATATTCTGAGCCTCATCCAGCATGATCTTCCCATTACAATGATTCACTCTAGTCATAAGCATCAATCATTTTAGGTGCAGCTTGAGTTGTAACAGTATTCTTTTTATGTTCCCAAACCAGCAGTTTTTTTTTTACCACTAGTGATGTGATTTGACCATTGTAATGAATAACGACAAAGATCTCAGGTGTAAAGGTGATTTCAGTTTTACTGTTACAATGAGTAATATGAAAAGTAATACAACAGCAATAGCAATTTGCATTTATATGGTGCCTTTAATGCAGGAAAACTTTCATCTGTGCTTTGCAGAAGCTTAATCAGACAAAAAAAGGCACTGAACCAAAGAAGGAAACTGGGGTGACTAAAAGCTTGATTACAGTAGTATCCTGGCCAACATTATCACTCAAACATCACTGAAAGATTATTCAGTCATTATCTCATAGCTGTTTGTGGGACCTTGCTATATGCAAATAGGCTGTCACATTTCCTGTCATTGCAACAGTGATGACACTTCAAAAAGTACTCAACTGACTATAAAGCACTTTGGGACGTCCTGAGTTCATGAACAGAGTTAGATGCATGCAGGACCTGGGACTAGTGGACAAGACAAATTCAGAGAGGGCATGAGATAGGAGAGAAAACTAGAGAAAGGGCTAGGGCAGGTGGGAACCTCAGGAAGTTTGACTTGGTGGGCAAGTGGAAGGGAATGTGGTAGAGGCAGCCGAACGGTTGGGCTCAAGCTTACACGTCTGAGCTCCTCATATTAATATGAAAGAAATATTAAAATAACTTGCAGCTCTGTAGTGGCATATCTGATCTCAGGAGGCCTAAAAGTGCTTCACAAATCAATTACTATGAATTGCATTCACTATCACTACACAGGTGAATTAAACAATTTCCTTCTGCACAGCAAGGTTTCACAAACAACAGTTGATCAGTTAATACAAGCATACGAATTAGGAGCAGGAGTAGGCCACTCGACCCCTCGAGCCTGCTCCACCATTCAATAAGATCATGGCTGTTCTGATTGTTACCTCGATCCCACATTCCCGCCTACCCCCGATAACCTTTCACCCCTTTGCTTATCAAGAATCTATCTACCGCTACCTTAAAAATATTTCAAGACTCTGCTTCCACCGCCTTCTGGGGACGAGAGTTCCAAAGACTCACGACCCTCTGAGAGAAAAATTTTCTCCTCATCTCTGTCTTAAATGGGTAACTCCTTATTTTTAAACAGTGACCCCAAGTTCTAGTTTCTCCCACAAGGGGAAACATCCTTTCCACATCCACCCTGTCAAGACCCCTCAGGATTTTAAAAAAATCTACTTTTTGGTAACACTGACTGAGAGCATGTTGTTGGGCCATGGCTCAGGGTCAAATCCCTGTCTACTTTGAATATTCCCAAGAGAATTTAAGCATAAACCTGATCAGGCAAACAAGGCATCTGTTTAATGATGTTTTGTGTCTAGCTGCACTATACTTTTGTGAGCAGTGTTGCACTGCTTTTATCTGAAAAACTGCTTCCAAAAGGTAGGATCACCGCACCCACCCCCCCGCCCCCCACCACCCCGACACCATTCAAAACTAATGGAAATGCTTTAAAATGATGACGCCCACAAGTTGTCGTCCCAGAGCTCTATATTTGCTTTCTTCAGGGTAACTGTTATCTGACAACTCCTTATGGCTGTCAGGGTTTGAATAGTACAATAGTATTTCGGCACTTCAACCTTGTGACCTTAAGCTGCTGCAGCTGGATTTTTTTTCCCAAGCTTACAACACGAGCTAAAATTCAATATGTAATAATGAAATGTTCATAAAACATCAATCAGAATTTTCCTTAGATAGGATTTTGAGAGATTGCTTTTGCACTGTTTTTATTGCACACTCATTGAGGGAGAGATGGCAGTGAAGAGCCTGATGGAGCTGCCCAATTATAAAGTGCACAAAATACAAAGAACATAATTTGAATCTGTTACTAGGCTTCCTTTCTGATTTATGCAGTCTTTTCTATGGTTAAGATTTTAATATGTATTTTTAAAACCCAGAAAGTTAAACTGGAGGTTATTTTATTTGTACGTCTATTATATTTGATAACTAAAATTATCCTGGGCTGATTGTTATGGAAATTGAAGATGTAAATCACATTTTAAGTGACATGGAGTTACACTGCAGCCTGGAGATGTTTATAGCCCTGTGAGAACTTGGAGGTGACCTTGTTTGAAACCACACTGATGAGATTAGAATGGTACTGGGATGCAACACTGCATCTTTAGGGGCATTTTTATGAAGGCACTAGCAAAACACTGTACTCTTCTTGATCAAAACATTGAATGTGTCATGGAAATAAACTAAGGCGAGGAAGCAAAATACTTCCAAAAATGAAATGGGGCGATATTAGGCATTAGAAGATTTGACACTTATATTTCTCTCAAGCAAATCATTGCCTTTCCACATCTGACTCCTCCAGATTGATGTTGGCTGATTCTCCTGTAGCTAAAAATATCTCTCACCTCGCTAATTGCACCTGCTAACCTTGGTAATGACAGAATGGTTGAACTATATGCCAAGTACAATTGAATCTATCATTTCTATAACTTCCCACGCTGTTGAATGACCATTTTCTGTGAATTCAGTGCTTAGTATTAGCATTGGTTCTGCTGCTTCTTTACTGATCAGGCCACCATTAAACCCAAGTCCTTTGATGTTCTGAATCAACAACAACCGCAACTTACATTTTCAAGGTCGTTATCACAAATAAGGAAATGCTTCAGTGTGCATTGCAGGGTCTTGATCTACTTGTCATTCAATCTGCTCCCATTTCTAAGTGCCCTGCTAATTCAAAAAATCTCCACGGCCTCCTACTCATTTCAAATTCGAACTGTTAAGACTTTAACTATCTCTTCATCTCTTGGCTCTGCTGACAATGTTTCTTACCTACCTATGAAAGAATACCTCGCAACAAATTATGCTCCGTAAAATCTTGTTTGGCTCGAAAGGGTGTATTTCCCAGAACTATTAGAGTTGCTGCTGGAGCAGAATGGGTGTTGTAAAGTTGGTTGCCAATTTAGAATCATGCATACCATTTCGAAGTGTTCACTAATTTCAGTCCAGACAGGAATTTTCAGAATTTGTGCTCCCAGTGCGGAGATTCAGTTGCAGCAGTACAGATTGTAAATTTGGGCATTTGTGACATTTGGGGTGATTTTTGTGTCGGGAACCCGGGTGCCCGAGTAGCGGGCCTTTCAGTTGAACTTTACAGAAGGCGTCCAATTAGGAACCTGCCTCTGGGATCACCATCCAATTTAGGATGGTGGGTGGAATGACGAATCTGGATCATGAAAGGGCCACCAACAGCTTTCACAGTGGCTGCACAGAGATTTGTGCAGTGGTGACTTAGAGGAGCTACTTCTGAAGAAAATGGAAAGAAGATGGGGAATCTCTGTAGCCCCATTGAGTTGTGAAAGTTTCCTGCAGGAACTGCCAGCAATTCCCATATCAAGACCATGATCATTAATATCTGCCTCAGTGACCTGTTCCTGTCATCGCAAGCCTCTGCCTATGGCTGACTTCAGACTTGCCGCTTTCCTCCTTTCTTCTTCTTTGGCCTCCTTGTCTCGAGAGACAATGGTAGGCGCCTGGAGGTGGTCAGTGGTTTGTGAAGCAGCGCCTGGAGTGGCTGTCAGATGCAGGTCTCAATGACTTCCTGCTGTGCACTCTAAACTGCTATGTTCCAGACGCTGTGTGTGACCCGTCCACTGTTGACAAACAGCCATTGCAGGTGCAAAATTTCTCTCAATTGCCGCCTTAAGTATTTTAATTGCGTACCCGCCGCTGCAATGCAGGTTGCCAATTGGACTCCCAACCCACCCCAGGAAAGACAGAAGTAGGAGGGAAAAGTTCGGAATTCCATGATTTTCCTGGTCCCCCTGCCTCCAATCCCACCTCCAATAGCCTGGGAAAATTCTCCCATGATCTTTCTACAGGTGACTGAAGCTTTCCACTGGGAGCACAGTCTGAAAAACAGCCCTTAGAAATTTACCCACAACCCAGTAACACCGACCAGATTTTTATAACAAAAATTCCCATTTCCAAATATTTTTGGAGCATTATGTTAGTGCCTCCACTAAATCCTTTCCACCCTCTTTCACTATTCTGAGATGTATACAGTAGGGAACTGTGACTTCAAATGTTAAACCATTAGCTCTTCCAATAGTTCCGTTTTGGATATTTGTCTTTTTGTGGCTATTGAACATATTCCTGAGGACTATACAAATTAAGGAAAAACCCTCATTAAGCATCTCTGCCAATCCAATATATGTTACACTTCTTCATCCCCTTTTTAAATATCATTTCTATTCCTTACAGCACTGAGTCCAATTGTAGTATTTCGGAGGTTAAACCAGTTGCAGTCAGCTAACTCTACGCAGGAATGAAACTTTTGGTTCTCTGATCTGTATGGCTTGGTATTACACTGGGTGGTTTCTTTAACCACTGGTTCAACAAGAAATTTACACTGATTTTAGTTTAATTATAGTGTAACTATAATGAACAAATAATCACAGCTATGTTTTAAAACCTAACCTTGGGATCCAAAGTTGCAGATTGGGGTTTACAGAGCAAATGAGGTAGGCAATGGTATTGTACTCTTTGTGATTCCAAAGAACACCTGACCACAATTAAATACTGGAGAAATGTTATGTTACCTCCAATGAAAGAACTATGCAAATTCTATTTTAAAAAAAAAGAAGTGCTGAACTTTTACGTGTAAATTGCAATTTCATTGCACATTGCAATTAAAATTGCTTTCTGCAGGTGATGATTGACAGGAAGGCGAACACGATAAAGACCACTTCAGGCAGTTAGGTTGCTTGAAGTACGGTTTAAAACTATAAGTGAACTGAATGCTAACGTCTGTCACAAATAATAAAAATAAACAATGATGAACCAGACTATAAAACCATATCATCTGCTTTACAACTGAAAGGGCAAGGTATTCCTTCTGTGTATTATTAACCCCACACTTAGCTGCTTATATGTCTAATATTTATTCTGGAGAAATATTGTTTAAAGATTATTATAGTACCTTCATGCATGGCTTTACATTCCCAATTAGGGGGCAACTTACTTTTTTATTATTTGTTCTTGGGATATGAGCATCACTGGCAAGGCCAGCATTTATTGCCCATCCGTAATTGCCCTTGATCTGGTGGTGATGAGCTGCCTACAATTGAGTGACTTGTTAGGGCTATTTCAGAGGACAGTTAAGAGTCAACAACATTGCTGTGGGCATGGAGTAACATGTAGGCCAAATAGGGTAAGGACGGCAGATTTCCTCCCCTTAAGGACATTAATGAATCAGATGGGCTTTTATGACAAACAACACAACACAAAATTAAAATACTGTGGATGCTGGAATTCTGAAATAAAAACAGAAAATAATGGAAACACTCAGCAGGTCTGGCAGCTTCTGTGAGGAGAGAAACAGAGTTAATGTTTCATATCTGTGACTTTTCATCAGAATAGTTTTTACAACAATCCAGTAGTCTGATTATCATTATTAATGAGACTAGCATTTTATTCCAGATTTATTGAATTTAAGTTCCCCAGATGCCATGGTGGGATTTCAACTTATGTCTTCGGAGCATTACCCCGGGCCTTTGTATTACTAGACTAGTAAAATTACCACTATGCTACTGTCCCCCTGAATTTATTTTGGCTTATAGAATGAAATTATTCTGTGTGTTAGAGGTAACGGTTAGGCTAAGTATGAATTCATAATAGTGCATTGTTGCTGACACTTCCCAAAATTCCTGTTGAGACCGAACTGGTTCACAATTCAATGCATAGACCCTGGCTTAACATTTTTTGGCTTGTCGAGACCTTATTATGTACCAATTGAAGGCAAATCTGCATATATTACCTTACTTGCCTTTCAGTCCACATCTTATTAATGGTCTCCACTGTAAGGTGTTAAAGCATTGTAAAGGGTCAGCAGAGGAGCAGAATAGGAAGTGTAAAAATCAACTCTGCTGTTTGAGGCCACACAGTACTATTAGTGCATGAACAAGTGTCACTTTATTGAGTAGGAGAAGGAGATGAGGATGTGTAGCATCCAGTAGCTAGGAAAGTCAGAGGAGAATGATCAGGATGCCCTAACCATCAAGTATGTCATCATTCGTTGAGGTATCTTCCTCCAGTAACAGATACCTCAACTTCATCAAGGAACAATGTGTGAAGAAACCAAACCACAACAGGGAAGACATGGGTGCACTGTTATATCTCTTGCAATCGTACCTGCAGCCACAGAACAATATCAACACTGAGCTATGAGTAATAGTTTGATGAATATATTAAAATCATCCAACATTCAGCAGTGTCAGGAGAGGCTAATGATATGGTTCTGATGGTGCACACACAATTGACTGCATCATTGTGATCTTGCTTCCCTGTGCCTGTGCAACATTTCATGGCAATCATCGGTTGATGAACATCCAGATGGTATGTGAGCATCCCTAAGTCATTAATGGATGAGTTAGAGTGACCACAACACCCGTATTTTAAGGGAATTATAAGTTGCACAATTATTTCCCTAGAAATTATTCCAGGATTGTTAATTCTTCCGAGATATAGGGTTGTTTGCTTCAGTTGAGAAATATGGCATTGCTATGCAATTCTCCACTACCCCCAACAAAATACTTACAACAAGTACATTTAAGAGACAGCGATGTCATTGAGAAGACAGTCGTTGCACTCAAATACTCTCAGAGAACGTTAATAAAATTACATTGCTGTACAATATAATAATTGAAAGAAGCATATCCATGTTTCTGGGCGATGAGCAGTGACAAGCCATGCACAGCAAGAGGGAGAGGAGCCCAAGGCATGGCTTTAAGAAGAGAAGAAAGGTGTTAGTGAAAGCTTAACTGTTACTATATGAAAGAGTATGGTTTCATCCAACTGTGGACCAAACGTTTGCAAGGAGTCAAGGAACTGTTGAATGCATTCATAGTTCTGAAGCATTCTTCATTTCACAGTTACCTGTGAGGTCTGAAGCATGAAGTGACTAAGCAGGGCCTATGGCAATGTTAGGCCTTTGCTCAGCAACATCCAGCCCTTCCGCAGCTGCCATCTGCACTCTTTCCACAGCTGTGAGAAGGAAATTACCTTCTGCTTCCTTGTCTGTGTGTTTCTGGGCAGGTGTGAGTTTCACGTGGTGATCATACTGAGTGCTGTGATGAGACTTCTGACTGACGTCCTATATACACCTCTTCCAGTTGTACCACTGAGTCCAGAGCCTTCAGTCATTTGGGACTTTCTCTGTAAACGTCCTGGCTTTTTACCTCTCTCCCAACATTCAAATGACTCCTCAATACTGACCTCTCTGAACATGCTGTTGGACAATTCTTCCACTGCTTGGATATGTGAAATGTCTCACAACATTTACTTTGTTAAAGATGCTGTGTAAATGCATGTTGCTGTGCTGTGCAACTAGTTCAGCAGTATTCATAGAGATTTTTCAACTGACCACTCTTTTTTTTGTGCACCCCAACAGACCTGAGTTTTTTAGGGTATAGTTGGGCATTTGTGATTGAAAAAATAATGGGTAAAGATTTTAACACTCATTCAATACACTACCTGGATCTTAAGTAGTTTCACTGCTGAGAAGAGTTGTACGAGAAGCTCAGCTACAAAGTAAAGAAAATCGAGATCATTGCACCTGTGTTTCTCATTTTCTTGTCACTTTTTAAAATTAAATTTAAATATAATTTATATGTCCATGTCTTTCTCCCTATATGTACATGAATATTTTCCACATCGCCACCTATGTTCTTTAACTGCTCTAATGATGACCTCCCATTGTACCCTCTGATGCAGGTGCCCCACTGAAGCCCAGAAAGGAGCTAAGTTTTACAGAGTTACAAACCGGAAATCTGGAGATCAAATGGTCATCAAAGTTCAACATTTCTGTTGAACCAGTTATCTACGTGGTGCAGCGAAGATGGAACTATGGTATCCATCCCAGTGAAGATGATGCTTCCAATTGGCAAACTGTAGCACAGGTTAGTAATAAGAAGCAAACTGATTGTTCATTTTTCACATTGTACTCAAACAATCTCAAACTCTGGTTGAAGCTTTCAGTTCACCCAGTATCCACAGCCTTTTGGGAGAGCGAGTTCTAGATTTCTACTGCCCTTTATGTGAGAAAATACTTCTGATTTCACTCTTAAATGGCATAGTTCTAATAATTAATTTAAATTTCTAATTCTAACATTCACACCACACAAGTGCCAGGCAATGACGATCTCCAACAAGACAGAAGCTAACCATCTCCTCTTGACAGTCAATGACATTACCATCGCTGAATCCCCCACCATCAACTTCCTGGGGCTTACTGTTGACCAGAAACTAAACTGGAGCAGCCACATAAATATCGTGGCTACAAGCGCAGGTCAGAGGCTGGGAATTCTGTGGCAACTCCTGATTCCCCAAAGCCTGTCCACTATCTGTAAGGCACAAGTCAGGAGTGTGATGGAATACTCTCCACTTGCCTGGTTGACTGCAGCTCCAACAACAATAAGGAAGTTCGATACCATCCAGGACAAAGCAGCCCGCTTGACTGGCACCCCATTCGCCACCTGAAACATTTACTCCCTCCACAACCGATGCACAGTGGCAGCAGTGTGTACCATACATAAGATGCGCCGCAGCAACTTGCCAAGGTTCATTCGATAGCACCTTCCAAACTCACCACCTCTTCCACCTAGAAGGACAAGGGCAGCAGACACATGGGAACGCCACCACCTGCAAGTTCCCCTCCAAGCCACACACCATCCTGACTTGGAAATATATTGCAGTTCCTTCACTGTCACTGAGCCAAAATCCTGGAGCTCCCTCCCGAACAGCAGTGTAGATGTACCTACACCACATGGCCTGCGGTGGTTCAAGAAGGTGGCTCACCACCAGCTTCTCAAGGGTAATTAGGGATGGGCAATAAATGCTGGCCTTTTCAGTGATGCCCACATTTCATGAAATGAATAATGTAAATTTTTTTGAGATTATGCCCTCTTGTAATAGATTCCCCCACCACAGGAAATAGTTTCTCTGTATCTACCCTACCGAATCCCTTAATCATTTTGAACACCTTGATTAAATCACCGATCAACTGTCTAAACTGAAGGGAATACAAGCCAAGTTTATGCAACCTGTCCTCATAATTTAATCTTTTAAGCCCTGTCATCATTCTAGTGAATCTGCACTGTCCCCCTTTTAGGCATCAGCTGTGGCTCAGCTGGTAGCACACTTGCCTCTGAGCCATGAAGGTTGTTGCTTCACATGCCCTTGCAGGACATGATCACAGAAATACAGGCTGACACTCCAGTGCAGTACGGAGGGAGTGCTGCACTGTCAGAGGTGCTGTCTTTTGGATGAGACTTTAAACTGAGGACCCGTCTGCCCTCTCAAGTGGAGATAAAAGATCTGATGGCACTATTTCGAGGAAGATCAGGGGAGTTATCCCCAGTGACCTGGCCAATCTTTATCTCTCAGTCATTACCACATTGCTGTTTGTGAGAGCTTGCTGTGCACAAATTGGATACCACATTTCCTACATTACAGCAGTAACTGCATTTCAAAAGTACTTCATTGGTGGTAAAGTGCTTTGGGATGTCCGGTGGTCATGAAAGCTGCTATATAAATGGAATTTTTTTTTCCATTTCCAAGGCCAATATCTCTTTCCTGAGGTTTGTTGAATGTAAAACTGAACAATACCCCAGATGCGGGTCTGACCTAGGCTCTATACAACTGAAGCATCACATCATGAGTGCCACACTTCGTATACTTTTTGTACCTAAATACGAGCTTGAAGTCCACCGTAGTTAAGTAATGCAATACTCATGTAAAATCAAGTTTCTCTCGCTTGATTTAACCCAGCCGCAGCAGGAACAAAGCTCTCAAACTATCTACCCCGAGCTGGAACATTCCTACATTACAACAGTGACTACACTTCAAAAGTACTTCATTGGCTGTAAAGCACTTTGAGACATCCGGTGGTCATGAAATGCAAGTCTTTCTTTATAGTGGTATTGAGAGGGATGCCAGCTCTGGGCAACTTGATCACATAACATGGTATCTGTGCAGGTAACAAGTGTTACTTCATTGAATCTATAACCTGCTGTCCCAAAATATTAAAAGTTACAGTATGTATGTTATTGAATTGCAAGCACACTGATGAGTATCTGCCAGATGATTTCTCCTACTATGGGTTCATGGCTATGATCAAACCAGTTACCATGTGTTTTGTTGTGATATTTTATGATTGTTCTTGATTTACTAGTTTGTAACTACAGTGTTATTTCAGTCAAAACTGTGAACAGAAACTCTGTAGCAGTAAGTGCAATATTCAACTGACTGAGGTGGAGCATTTTTTCAGAAGCTTTGGGGGATCAGTAAACTGATCTATGTTGAACTAAAAGCTCATGAATAATGGTGCTGATTAGTAGTCAGCTAATTGGAAGGTGTCCTCGTTACCTCAAAGTGTAGTTTAATGACTAATCAGTTTACCGATTATAAACATTCCCGAGGGATTGCAAATGATTTCTATTTTAAAGTGCGGCGTACCATTACAAAGTTGTATACCGCCACTTTATTCACAATGCACGCAGCATCGCCTGCTTCTAGTCAAGCCAGACCAGTGGCCTTTGAGAAACAGCAGCTTGTGAGTTTAAGGAAATCGAATAATGCAGTATTGCACTGACACATTGTTACTTTACTGGCAAACGCTATGATTATATTATCTACTGAGTTCAAAATGGATCTTTTTAAACAAAATTATTTTCTAGCATTTGTCACCTTGCCTGAGCTTCCATTTTGACTGTGGGCAGGGCTGGTTAGCTGCTGCTGCTGCTGCATGCCTCCGCCCAGCTCCATTTATTTCACTAATTACCTGTGTGCGAGAGAAAGAAAGTGAGAGAAACACAGAAAAAGACAGGTGTGAGAAGCAGCACTTCTTTCAATTCTGAAATTCAAGGAGGAGGCCCTTTACTCTATTGTGCTGGCAAGAATCTAGTTTGGTGCTTTATTACATTTAGTCTTTTATAGCTTGCCATCGTAACGTGATATTTACAAAAACAGAGGTTGGGCTGTGGTTAAATACCTGCCTGATTCCCTGTGAGCCTCAATTTTGTGCTTGCTATTTAAATAGTCATTTAGTAGTACAGAACTTGAGTATTTCTGAAAATAGAGACATTTTGTCAAAGCTTTTCATCTTGCATTCATCAGGACAATCTGCAAGAATACCATAGATTCTCCATGGCAATGCCTTTACAAATCAGAGTCCACTTGCCAACCAACAGCACTCTCTTCTCATACAGTATAAATTTGTTGCTGTCCCTTACATTGGTATTCTTGCGAATTGTCCTGATGAGTGCAAGATGAAAAGCTTCGACAAAACGTCTCTATTTTCAGCAATACTTGTTATTGACTGAGATTGCTTATCTCACTCATGATGGTGCTGAAAACACTATGATTGGTCTCAGCATCCCAGGACTAGGGAAGGAAAAGTCAACCAAGGTTTTCGCTCTTGATCACAATCAAGTGGCACTAGAACGAGTTTGCACATTGAGTGAAGGTAGGGTTGGGCTTGGGTGCAATGTCTTCCACTGTCAGTTAGTCTGCTGACCCTCAATAACAAGCTTTCACAAATGTTACAGCAGAGTTCTTGAGAGGTTCTCAACACTGTGGAACCACACTGCTGTATAAATGCAATAAATAGAGCAAAAGATAACACTAGTCTAGTGTATCAGTGCCAGGAATATTGAGGAGTGCTAGATGTCAGTGTCATTTACTAAGCACAACCAATATTTGTACCAAAGTTTAGAAGTGGTGCCCACAGATTTTCCTCTTGCACAGATTGATGTATTGCTTGTCAGTATTGATTTGATTCAAATTGATAGTTTGAATTTCTTAAAATTATTCAAAAAAACATTTTTATGCCACCAGATCACAGAAGAGCGAGTTCAGCTGCCTGATATCCGTCCCAGTAGGTGGTATCAGTTTCGAGTTGCTGCCATTAATGTACACGGCACAAGGGGATTCACTGCTCCTAGCAAACACTTCCGCTCATCAAAAGGTTTGTACTACTCCTTACATCTTGCAGCAACCTGGAGCTTGGCCGAGGATAAGAGCTGCCTTCATCTCTTTCCCCTTTTGCTTTAACTTAAAGTCTTGAAGCAGGTGGATTTTCCCAGATTTAGCTAAGTGCCTGAAATAACTGTGGTTTCTGTGGCGGATATAGTTAGTAGTCTAGCCAGAATGGAGCATTCTTTTCAACTGTGCTCATAATCCTTGGTAAATCTACAGTATATAATGAAAGCCACTTGATCCTATTATTGTCTTTATGAATGGCACTGTTAAACATTAACCTTTAGGCTGCTGCTAAGCCCAGGAAAATTCGAGAGTCCCTGGTCCAACCTTTTTAAAGGTTTTCAGTTCATGAACTGTGAAGCTCAAACAAATATTACTATTACAATGATGAAACTCGAATATCAAATATTAACCCTCTACAGTTAGCAAAATCTATTTAAAAGTAGAATTAAACATTTTTAACACTGGCTCTGTCTGGCATTGTGAGCATTTAATGTTGATACTTGGAGTAACAGGTGAAAAAATATTCCATCTGTAGCACTGATCTGCCTGCCTTGGTAAGCTTGAAATCTATCCCAAATAAAGGGATTCAATTCAGTTCAGCTAGCATTATGGGGAGAAAAGGTCAGAATTAAGATTTTTGTTGGATATCCTTATTTTGACATTTGCTTCACATGTCAAGGTAAAAATAATGTATCACACTGTCAGTCTGAATGAAAAACTGTGAAGCTTTCTGTTATACACAGGGACCCCGCTATAACGTGGAACTCGCTGTAACACAGGTCCGGTTTAGACCCCAATATTTTCATTTAAATGAAAAACTGCCATTGTCATGACTGTACTGAACCAACCTTTTAAAGTAATGATTATTACGTGAAAGTACACTTTAGTTCCGCTCAAAGAATATTCACTTTTTTCCCTATTCGAGTACAAGTTTGTATATTTAAGAGTCCCAAAATGAAGTTTCCCCAATGGGTGACTTATGGTCACAGGCTCTCAAGGCACCGTTGTGGTTGGCTTCTTGAAACTTGTTGTTTTGCGCCGAGGACTTACGCTGTCTTTTCCAGCGCTCTGCATGTGTAGATACTTGTTAAAAGTGCTGACGCCTAATTTATTTTAAAAAAGGATTAAAAATCAGATGTACCCGACAGGAACCTTTCCCATCTTACCTCTCTTCTATTAAGAATCAACATTTGTCATTAATGCAACCATAAGGTCTAACACAGAGATGGAAAAAGATGAATGAAATGAAGCGAAACACTGCTTTTTGCAGTCCCAGTGATTCGGGGTTTAAATAATTGCAGAGTACGCACAAATTGGTAAATACCTGTCATAAGCCACCTAACCTGCTAACAGGCCTTAGTGAAATATAGTTTGCCGTTTGCAGTATCAGTTAAAACAGTCAGTCCTGCTTGACCTTCAAATTCTACAATGCAGTGGAATTCTCTGAGTGAGGTACGAAGATAACATAAAGACTTATACCAAAGGAGAGTCCTAATGCTCTCTCCTCGTTCATTCCCAAAAATAAGTTTCAAGTACTTAAGACAAAGGAATGTGGCATGGCTCACAGTAGGGAGTACATGGGACCCCGCTATAATGTGGTCTCACCTATAACATGGTCTCAAGATATGGACACCGTGCACTGCAGTATAGCGGGTCTCAATGTGATGGGTAAACTAATTTTATTGTCACGCATTTATTGCACTTATACACCCCTTTTGAAATAAATATATCAAAATATATTGAATTCAATCTTAAAATATTGTATAATAGAATATATAGCTCAAAGTGACACATATCAACGAGGCAGTGCTCTTGTCTCCAGTAATCATTTCGATAGCCATTTGGGACTAATACAGTTTTACAATGTAGTGCAGTTGGTCCCTGAATGAGATCTAATAAATTTTAATGGAGACTGCTTTTCCTTAAAGTTTTCACAAGCACTCTGATAGCAATTCTTTCTTCAAATTTCACGAAACAGCCATTACTAAGAGAAGAAAAATTTCCTGTGTGCACTATGTGTAACAAAATTGTCAACTTGTTTGTGAAGAACATTACACACAGTGTAAAGAAAAACTTCCCTCCCGCCCTGCAAATGGTATATCCAATGAATACTGTTGCTGCAGACATGTTCGAGACAGTTAAGATTTTTCTGTTTAACACCAGAAATTTGCAAGGAACCCTATTTGCAGATACATGACAGAAACGATGTGGACGCCAAGAAAGAAAGTTTTGTATGGAAAGGGGTAGAATACCACAAAAGTTTGCTTCGG
Source organism: Heterodontus francisci (assembly GCF_036365525.1). NCBI lineage: Eukaryota > Metazoa > Chordata > Chondrichthyes > Heterodontiformes > Heterodontidae > Heterodontus > Heterodontus francisci. The sequence goes on along the minus strand of NC_090376.1, from coordinate 29,621,075 downwards.
CAGGGGGGATCCTTAATAGCTCTAGAAATATTTAAAAGGAATTCTAGAAATGGCGTCTTATTTCAAGACTCGTAAGACCTTGCTAAGTAATTCTCAAGGTGGTTGCCTTCCTAACGCTTGTACCCAAAATGTGTAAAAGACTCCAACTAGTTGGAAGCCTTTCCCTTGATTGCTTTTGTACCAACTAATAAGTTATTTCTGTTCCTGAAACACTATCTGAATGTTAAAGAACACAGCAGAGTATCGGCAATAATTGGAATATCCCATTTTTGAAGCTTGGTTCAATAAAATGAAATAAATAGAAATAAAAAGCTTGTGCACCAGGGACAAGACTGTGAGAAGCTTTAAGCTTATTGATATCAATGTTAACCCAACCCTCCTTCACAAGCGGGAGGAGGAATTTTGGGGGTGTGGTTAAATTCTAAAAAATGTGAAACATGTTCCCAACCCGACAAGCACTCAATGGCACAGGGTTTGGTAGCATGCGAGTGTCCCATCTTGATGATGCAGGACAAATCAATAACATTTAAATGCCTGCTGCTCACATCCCGATTGCTGGGGACAGTTCCCAAGGGTCACCAGCTGAGGCTTCCTGCTGCTGATTTTCCTGGGTGGCAGCCAGCAAACCTATCAGTTTAATGGAGGGAAAATTGGGCAGATTCTGTTAAAAATGTAAGAGGCTCCCAAGAGATTTTCCATTATGCCATATCTGCTTTCAACACATCTTTGCCTCACTAAATACTAATACCCAGTGTTACGATCAAGGCAGGAGGTGTGCAGTGCTTTTTTATTTCCACTTCTCCACAGGTTACAACATATATTTAATTTTTTTCCCAGTTACCGATACGGTCAATCATAGACTCTATTTCTATCCCAGAAAAAAATACACCAACCAGGTTTCTTTAATAAAGAACAAAATTATCAGTTTATTATAAAACAAGACATAACTATTAATGAAGCAAAGCAGTAACATACAGATTGAAATATAAAAGTTCCCTTTTTACCCACACACACACACATGGTTAAGCGAAAAAGTAGAGATTTACTCTTTAGAGCTCGAATACAAAAAAAAACAGACAAAAAGAATACTTTGGCCAGATACTTGCTAATCCTTGAAGGAAAAAGAGAAGATATGGAAAGATGTCAGATGTCCTTTGTTTTGGTTTGGCGTCCCAAGTACTCGTAGATGGCTGTCACTGGGATCTTCCTAGAACAGTTCTTGTCTGGCAATGTTGAAGATCAGTTTGGGCAGGCTTTCCAGGAAAAATGCAGCAACAGTTTCAGTCTGTTTCTTACACTTGCTTCTCAAAGCGATGGAAAAGTTGGCAGGCTTTTTTAAAGACATAGAACAAGCTGCGTTGGGTCATCGGAGGCAGAAGGGCGCAGCACGGTGCCCGAATAAAATTTAGCCCAATGTGTGAGAATTTTTCTAAAGGAAAGAAAACACCTTTTGAAACTATTGTCCATATCCCAACTGCCTGTCCAAAGCAAAACCAAAAACATTTCAGGAGTCAAACCTCCTGACCCTGTAAATCCTGACCTGTCACTTCTTTGTAAACATCTTTCACCAAGCCAAAAAAGCCCCCTGCTAGGTAATTATCTGAAGGTAAGGGCTTCCAGTAAGGGCTTGTTTTCAGCACTCCGTGATTCTTCTAGCAACAGTCTGTTTACATGCTCAGTCCAAAAGTCGTTCAGATGACCTCTCTTTTTAAAAAACCATAATGTTCCAGCATCTATGGAATCTTTTCTCAGTTTTAACACACATCCTCATAATTTAACAAATAAAATGGAAGCACTTGTAACACCAGAGTTAGGTTGACAAAACCATGTCATAAAGAATAAGCAGTGTGTTAATGGGTCACCTACCCACCTTTGTTCTCCCTGAGTGACAACATAATGGGCTGAATTTTACCGGCCCCTCAACGCCGCGGGTTGCAGCGCAGGGACTGGTACAATTCTGCGGGGATAGCCCCTCCTTGACCCCCGGCATCGAGAAGAGCCTGCCGCACATTACCGGCGGTGGGGGGACCTCGGTGCGACCCCCACGCCCCCCCCGTTGCTCGGCGGCGACACCCCTATTGACCTATTCTAAACGGTACTTACCTCTGCAGCTTATGCAGCCCGCAACCTCTCCTGCACACATCTGGATTTTACTTTGAACGTGCGGCCATCACGTGCCGTCCCGTTCACGATTAGAAAAACCGGCGGGTCATCGGAGGCAGAAGGGCGCAGCACGGTGCCCGAATAAAATTTAGCCCAATGTGTGAGAATTTTTCTAAGGGATAGAAAAATACATAATTGTAACAAAAAGTGTAAGTTAAGCATCTTTAAAAAAAAAACAGAAATTCTATTTTCAAAAAGACTCCTTTTGATGGAAAATGACAGTTTCCATCAGTGGAGCTCTGACCCACTGAATTCATCTCTGAGATTTGGGGAGATGTGTAGAAGGGAATCTGTGATAAATGACTGAGACGAGGTACCTGTGTAAAGCACAGCAGTCATATATAATCAGGGATTAGAGACAGAGCCCTACAGGATTTAGCCTTCTTATCAGGCAGACCTTTTATTTCCAAAGTAAAGAATATTCTGGCAGCCGGCCATATTGCTGTTAGCCCAAAAGCTTTTAAAATGTTGATTTCATGTGCCATTTTCAGGTTTTGAAAATTTTTTTTTTTTGCCATTTGTAAAACTGCAATGTTATCGTTAAAGGCAACTTTTCCCGGTCTGCTTGTGAGGCCTTGTAAGCTGTTGAATGAGATGTGTCCACGAGATTTGTGCCAGTCCACATCAATGGGAAATGTTCTCGGTTATTTGTGATGGGTTCAGAATAATGGAAAAAATAGCAAATGATAAGCCCATTCATTTATACTATGTTTATGCTTGCCAGTGTTAGTTGACTTAAGGCCTGCTCAGATAGACTGTTTCGAGTGGGACAAATGGATCTTGGGTGCAATAGGATAATCTAAATAATTGCTTCTTCCTCTTCTGATATGTTTTGAGTTTTCATTAATTTCTGTCCTGATGACATCTGGAAGTCTTTAAAATGGAAAACTTTAACATCATCACTCATGATAGTCTTGAATTATGCACTGTAAATGACAATAGATCTTGTTTAACCCATTTGTTTTACCAATAGCCAACAAAATCGTAAGTCATGACACAGATGCTCATCGAAGTTTTTATTCACTGAAATCACTGAGTTGTATTTCTCCAATTTTAATGGTCGGTCAATGTCACGGAAGATTGAAAGAATGATTCTCCCGAGAGTAGCACACTTAACACCCCACAATAAAATAGACAAGCAGATTTTTTTAAAATCAAATCAGACTTTGATGCAAAGGTATTTTTAGATAGTGCATAAAGCTCAGTGAAACAGAAGATAGGTTTTCCAACCAAGACTCAGTAAAACAGTTCTTAGAAATTGCTTCCTGTTCTGAACAGCTGTTTTTTATGGTAAAATACTGCACCAAAAAAAAAAGAAAAAGACTTGCATGATCTCAAGTCCTCCAAATTGAGCCTGAGCTTGAATCGGCAGGAGACCCTGATGTTCGGAATTCAGGAAGAAGCTGTTGGCTCTCAAGGCATCCTAAGAATAACATCCCATTATAAGAGGTTACTCTTTTTAAAGGCAATCCAAGAAAGAATGAGGATTGATTTAACCCCTTTTCTTCATTCAATTTCTTGGGGCTAAAGTCATAATAAGATTAAGTTAATCCTCTTTTTTTTCTCTGCACTGATTGGGTTACCAGATCCCTGAGGTGGAATTTAAACCCAATCCAGACTGATGGGATAAAGGTTTCCTCTTATCCACTGTAAAGATCTGGGTCCTGAAATTCTGATCGGAATCTGCCAGTCTCCTGCCATAAGTCGCCGAAGAAAATGGTGCAGACCTGCTGTGCCATTTCTAGGAGTTGGTGGGTTGCCTTGTAAAGGGACAGAGGCTCTAAATTATGGAAGGGGGCATAGCCAGAGGCAGGGATTCCCTAAGCCGGGAGTTCCCGCTCCTGAGGCTGGAAGGGGGCCTGTTGTTTCTGTGGCAGATAGAATACCAAGTGAGTGGAAGCATAGTCCTTGACAAGATTTTATTTCAGCCTCAATTTTGGGATCCAGGCCAGGACAGGAGTCTTGATGCCTGCCAGATTAGCCTCCTTGCTCTAGGGGCTGAGGGGCATGGGACCAGAGTTTTGGGTAAGTGGAAAGATTGGGCCTGGACAATCCCTCTTTCTCCATGGGTAGGTGAATGGCGGGCCGTAATTTTACACCACCCCAGCGAGCTGGATGGTGGCGGGGGGTGGCGTGAAATGGAGCAGGAGGCTCCGGGAGGCCTTCCCGATGGGCTGCCCGCCAATCAAGGCCCTTAAGCTGCCAATTAACAGCAACTTAAGGGCGTTCGCCTGCCTCTACATGGATTTTACCTGTGGCAAGTGGGCGTCCTGGAGCCAGGAAAGGCTGCCCGGTGAGAGCTGTCGGCCTCTCCTCGCCCCGGGGAGGGCCCTGACAATCGGGCACAGGGTGTCCAATTGAGGGCTGCCCCTGCTTCCCTAACCACCCCCAGGACCCAAGACGCCCCCTCTACCCCGCAAACGACCACCCTTGCCTCGCCTGGGCCCGACCGATCACCCTCCAGCGAGGCAACCCAAACTTACCTGCACTCCTGGCTCCATGTCCTTGGCTGTGCTGCAGTCCAGCTCCCGATGATGGCAGCTCAGTGAAGCGGGACTTCCACCCGCAAGCGGGTGGAAGTCCCGCCTCAGAACAATTAAAGCCCGGGGACCTGTATAATGCAGGACGGATCCCCAGGCTAGGTGGAAGCGGTGGCCAGCTCCCATCTGCCAGACATAAAATCCAGCCCATGTTGTTTTATTTAGCATAGGGAAGGGGCTCAAAAACTCTGGCAGGGTCTGTTCTGGAAGGCAGTAATGAGCATGATCCCAGCACAACTACTGGGATCATTTTCCACAGATTTTGAATTCCTTATAAAATAATGAGGCAGGAATTTTATCGAAATCCAGTATGTCCCACCGCCGGGACCAAATGCGGCCCCGAGCTAACATGGGTGAATGGCGCGACTGTGGCGGCAGTTTTACCAGCAGCGGCCAATTAAGATGTTGCTTGGAAGGATGCTTGTAAAATCCCAGCGTCCTGGTAAAATGGCTATCAGTAGACCAATTTATTACCAAATTGGCTGCCTGCCTCTCCCCAGCAGGCGGCCAAGCCTCTACCGTTCCTGCCTTTGGTAATATCCCATGGTGGCCGGAACATGTTGGGCATTCCTTCTGTCTCCCAGCCCGTCTATAAAAAGTTGGCAAAATTCAGGCCTGAGTCTCAATCCACTTTCTAAGAGTGCAGGCCCTCAAATATCTGGTACTAAATTGGCCTTCCCATCAGAGTAGACACAGGGATGTTTGATGTGGCAAATGTCACTGCAATGTTGTAAGGGGTGCTCTTTTAAAGGTACAATTTTGGGGCAGTATAAAGATTCACTCTGCAGCTGACCATACTTCCCATCAGCTGGAATATTTCATATTGAGAGTGGGAAAATTGCACTCCTTGACCTCAAAGAGGACAAAAACTTATCAAAAAGGTAGGTTCTGCTCTTCAGACAGAAAGAAAGATATTAAAAGAGTAATTTTGTGACATCGTACTCTCACAGAAGTCTAGCATGTCAGAAGCAAAGATTGGAAATTCAAGTGTAAACTGTGCATGATTTTCCAACCATTCTCAGCTGGGGTGATATATTGGAAATGATCCCTTTTACTGACAACTTTACTGTAACTTACGTTGTGCTTGCTAGACTTCTCCACTTAAAGGCAATTTATGCCCATGTATTGGGTGAGACCAATCAATAACAATAGAAAAGGAAATTATCTTCACTCAACAAGCCTAAGGCTATGATTAAATTTTGATCTCAGTGTGCACTTCTAGAATTAAAGGTACTTCTCAAGAATGGCCAAATGTTGTACTGACTGAAGCAGAACGAGTATTAATTACTTCACACTTGAATGTTTTAAATCATGTTTCTTGAGTGTATTTTGATTTTAATGGAGGCTGACAATTAAATGCACCATGCTGTGGAATCTTTAGCTTTCACTGATTTCCTCTCTGCATGGTTTCAGATCCTTCGGCCCCACCTGCACCATCTAATGTAAGAGTCGGCAACTTTACTGCAAATAGCGATGGGACCATCACTACTAGGATCATCTGGGATGTGTTGGAGGAGCCTGATATTCCTGTTCACCATTACAAAGTTTTCTGGAGCTGGACTGTCAATGCAAAGTCAGTAGTACCAGCCAAAAAGAAAAGAAGGAAAACCATAAATGGGGTGAGTGAAAAAACATGTAGTCAACAAGCTTAAAAAAAAGTATCAGGCACAAATGCTTTGTGCGGCAGTGCCTTTCCCATGCAGTGCGACAGTAAAAAACACATCTCTAAATATTTGTATGTGCATCTACCTAACAATTTATTATGATTGTATACTGTTTTAGTTTGCAAACGAGGACTAAATTTGGTAGGGTAGTTCAATAAAACACAGGAATTCTGTTTTCAAAGACCACATTTGAATTTTCTCCTTGTATTCGAAGTTGAAAGCAGAATTTGGATGTTCATAATCAGACTGCATACAGTATGCATTATCATCAGTGTTTCATACACCTTACAGTCTCAAAACCATGTGGTCTTGGAGGGACTCCAGCCTAACAGCAGCTATATGGTGGACCTGCAAGCTGTAACGTTTTGGGATCAAGTACGTCTAAAAGGTGCCAAAGTCTCTCTGTATTTTGGCACTCCTCGAACACCCAGCACGAGTAAGAAATCATTTTCTTTTCTGATTATTGCAATGTTAATAGCTGTGGTAACACCAGATTGCTAAAATGAACTTAAGATTGCAGTTTAATGCTTAATGTGCTCATATCTTAAATATTTTTTACATTTTAACAACCTACACTTGGAAATCACTGTCAGTGATGTTACTGTTTGATGGCTTGATGCAGTCATATCAAATTCCTCGCTCCGCTATTTTAGAAGAGGCATCATCCGATTCAAAATGAATGGGTTAAAATAGTTAATACTGGCTTGTTAAATCTTTTGCACAATAACAGTGTCGCCTGTAATTTCTAATGTACAGTTTCCGTTGTTTAAAAATGTGAAACACATCGGACATTACTGAATTTTCTATTACTGGAGTGAAGCTCTAATCCATCTTATCAGACTCCTTTAATACTGGAGTGCACTGTAGATGATGGAGAACTACATCCATGCTATCAATGACAGTTTCAGTGTAAAAGTGCCCTTCCTGTCTCCTCACTTTTTTGTCTTTAGCTTTCTTCTGTTACTTTTGTTCCCATGTTTCTCTTCACTGTTTTCCCCTCCCTCGTTATTTCACGTGTTTTTTCCATTAACTCTCTCTTCCCTTTCATTCTTTTGTTTTTATTTCTCTCATGTTTGTCCCGGCTACCACAAGGGGATGGAGGAGGCACCAGATTTGGCAGTCAGTTTGGTGTCAGAAAGTGGCAGAACTCTCTGACTCAGGCAGGCAGATGGGGATAGGCAGGAGCATCAAGCCTTAAGCAGGCAGGCACAGAGAGACTTTGCATCAGGTTGAGGGAGAGGAAGGATTACACACAAGTGGGTTGGCAGAGTGAGGTTTCTGCACTTTTGTACATATTTTAGCACAATTACCTATAATAACCTCTTGTTTCCTTCATATCATGAGGCCACCACTGTACACCTTAACACAGGGTAAGCAAAAACAAATCTTGGTGACTTCCTGATTAGATGGAAATTTGTGAAAAAAATATTCTAAAGACTGACAAAAGTAAGAGCCTTCAACATTCATTCCTTTATGTCAGAAAACATATTGGATAAGTATAGAATCCCTTTATCTTTGGAGACGACAGGTTTTCAGGCAAAATTACAATGAAATGACCTTTGACTCCAGCAACAATGAATTCGCTTGTCCTCTGAATTCTTCAATGTCTTACTATACTGACCGGTTCCGTATAGTTGTTATAATATATGTTGGTCCCATTCTGCATCTTTTAGGGATGGGGGTACTTTCAGTATAATATTTAGGCATCGTAACTTTCAAAAGCTGACTGTTGCATATAAACAAAGGGATACATCGACCAGAAACCTGAATTTGGTTTGGTAAATGCAATCTCTTTTTCAATACAAGCTATTGACTAGCTGGGAAGTGCTGCATTCTTCTGAATGTATCATCAAAGGATAATACAACAGCAAACACAATAGAGTGACCTTTACCTCTTTGTCCCACAGTGAAGGTGATTGCCGTCAAATGTACTGAACTGACTTTATGTGGCTAATGAACTGAACTTTTAATACTGAATAGGGCCAAAAAAGTATATATAACTAAAACAAATATTGATTCCAGTCACTAGCTGTAAGTGCTCAAATACTGTCATATTTACAAAAGCCTTTAGCTTTAGGTACCATAATATACTTTAAATCAACTTTCTAATCCATAAGGTAATACGTATAGCCTTTTAAAACAGTCAGTATTTGTGTAATATAATACAAACTTGTCACTCATTTAAGAAACAGATTGGAATCAAATTTAAACATCTAATTTGAGATATTTGCATCTTAAGTGATATTGATGTTAAGCACAAATCTGAAATTCATAGAGCGAGCAAATAGATTTTACTTAGCAGTCAAATGTGCAGTTACTGCAGTGTAAAAATTGCATTTTTATATTTGCTATGCCTTTGTGTTGGCATGTTCACGATCAACAGATTTGGACAAAGAATTGAACTTGCACAGTATCAGAAATTTAAACGCCTATTTTCTCACGATTGTAAGGCACAAAAGGGCAAAAATGTCTCCAAGTCTCCTATTTTTTTCTGGTGACAGCAGTGTAATGTTGCTGTGACACTGTCTCCACAGTATGGATATCAGTGATTTGAAACCAAATGATTTAAAGTGATGGCTGGATGGAAGAACAGTGGAACATGGTTTGCAAACACCGAACTTGCATTTGCACCATCAGCAACTTGATAGTGAATGTTAATGGCACAATAGTGATACTGAAATGTAGTTATTTAACTTTGTCTTTATAGTAATTAGTACTTGGTGCCTCACCTCGACCAAAGTCATTGAATCAGAAGATTGAGTTCAAACCCCACCACAGGCTGGAGGACACAACCTAGGCCGACACTCTGGCGCAGTACTAAATGAGTCCTGCATTTTCTGAAGTGTGTTCCTTGGATGAGATGCTAAACTGAGACCCTGTGTAGCTGTTCCATTGGTTTGGGCACAGTTAAACATTCCATGGCACTGTGCAGAGAAGAGAAGCGAGTTCTCCCACTATCCTGGGCAACATTCCTCCCTCAAGCAATTACCACTAAAAACTGATCATTCATCTCATTGCTGTTTGTGGAATCTTGCTGTGCAGATAATAGTTGTTGCCTACATAACAAATCTCTGCACTTTACAGTAATTCATTGCGTTTGAAATACTTTGATGTTGGTATGAGATAACTGAATGTCTTTATTTCAGAACCGCTTCAAGTTGAAGCTGTTCAGGAGGACCGAGCCCTTTGCCAGCATGGCAGAGAAATACTGCTGCCTTTGGAGGTGCTGGGGGCAAAAATGAGGTGGTCCTTGGTGCTCTGGAGGCAGTGACATTGCTTTGTTAGCTTTATTCTGTTGCTGCTGTTGTTGGGTCTGTTGGCAAAAGTACTGTAATGCAATTAGCTTAATAGTAACAATGAGTTGGAACCAAGGTGGCCATTTCTCAGAATTCCCCGTCTGCAATGGATTTGGAGGCATCTTGATTTGTCTAAAATATTTTGCATTTGGATGGTGTAATCCATCAGCTGCTCAAGACATGATGCATTATTTTGCAGCAATTGGTTTAACACTGGCATTATTTATTCAAAGGATCATCTTCAGCAACAAAATCTAGACATGGTGTTGTCAATGCCCTCCCATCATCTCATGGGAAAAGAACTATGCGCCTCATTGATGTTGGGGCCCCTTTCTATCAGGACAATCAGCTTCAGGTTAAAGTTTACTGGAAGAAAATGGAAGGTATGTATTATTATAAGATGCATATCTTCAAGCCTTAAGTAACTCTGGACGTTCAATCTCATGTTTTGCTCAATGTAAGAGTGAAGCTGTAAGATATATCATCCCGTTGGGGAGAAGCATTAAGAAAACAAGTAGTGGTTGAACGTAGATATTAATTTTGGATATCTGGCAGCATAATTTGTGACATATTCACTTATGTTGGTGGCTTATTTTCCAAAAAAACATTGGCGTCTTGTCTTTTGCTCCGGTTTAGTACTTACCCTTTTTTTGAATTGCAGTTGTACTGTTTATTTAATACATGTAGATGCAATACTGGATTAGCATATTAGCCATTCACCTCTATGACCTGGGTTTAAATCCAGCCAGAACGGTAGGATGAAAACTTCTTTCCTTTTCTCTTAGGTATAAAGAACTTATGTGAGATGAGTTTGCATAACCTCATTCCAGGACTAAGCACCAAAATAACAATGTGCATTTATACAGCACCTTTAACATAGTAAAATGCCCAGGTCACTTCACAGGAGTATTATCAAACAAAATTTGACACCAGGCCACCTAAGGAGATATTAGAGCAAGTGACCAAAAGCATGGTTAAAGAGGTAAGTTTCAAGAAGTGTCTCAAAGGTGAAAAGAGAGTTAGAGAGATGGAGAGTTTAGGTCACCTGCGTATATAGAGCAGTAAATTGAAGCATCTCTTAGTGATAGCATAATGATGATTGTCTTGAGAAATGGTGAGGTTGTACTTGTCTAGTAAGAGGTGCTGCATTGAAAAGAGGGTAAATGTACTTTGTCAACAGATTAGCAGAAGCTTCATTTGACACCTAGCCCATACTACCCTTTCCCAGAGAGCATTTGATGCTGCCATTAGAAAACAAGGAGGAAAAGTGTCCCATTAAAGGAAAAAAAATGCTTGCTCAATGGCCTAGTTATTATAATGTTTATATATTATTGTCTCCTGTGTGCTAATTGTGAGATCACAGATGTGGCAGTAACTTTTTAAAAATTCATTTGTGGGATGTGGACGTCGCTGGCTAGGCCTTAATTGCCCTTGAATTGAGTGGCTTGCCAGGCCATTTCAGAGGACATTTTAACAGTCAGTGACATTGCTGTGGGTCTGATTAGATTAGATTAGAGATACAGCACTGAAACAGGCCCTTCGGCCCACCGAGTCTGTGCCGAACATCAACCACCCATTTATACTAATCCTACACTAATCCCACATTCCTACCAAACATCCCCACCTGTCCCTATATTTCCCTACCACCTACCTATACTAGTGACAATTTATAATGGCCAATTTACCTATCAACCTGCAAGTCTTTTGGCTTGTGGGAGGAAACCGGAGCACCCGGAGAAAACCCACGCAGACACAGGGAGAACTTGCAAACTCCACACAGGCAGTACCCGGAATCGAACCCGGGTCCCTGGAGCTGTGAGGCTGCAGTGCTAACCACTGCGCCACTGTGCTGTCTGGAGTCACATTTAAGCCAGACCGGGTAAGGACGGCAGATTTCCTTCCCGAAAGGACATTAGTGAACCAGATGAGTTTTTATAACAATTGACAAATGCTTTCATGGTCATCATTAGACTAGCTTTTTATTAATTCCAGATTGATTAATTGAATTCAAATTACTCATGGTGGGATTCAAACCCATGTCCCCTGGGTTTCTGGATTACTAGTCCAGTGACATTACCACTATGTCAGTGCCTCCCCCTTACTAGAAGTATATAAAAAAGAGTAATAATTAAAAAAGGAAGCTAAAATAGCTATTGTTTCTAACACACTTAACTGGAATAAGGTAGATGCCTTTTGAGCTGACAGGGCTGATGTGTATGTTTAATGAGTTCTAGGAATTGTTGAACTGTTTCAGAATCTGCGTGACACTGACAAAGGTCATCCTATTTCTGAAACAAAGACCCTTGAAATTTTTAAATGAAAAGTGGACAAATATTTGAAATAGAACATAATGAGGAGAGAGTAGAGGGTGTGATTAATTTAGGCTTGCTCCATCAGGTTGCTGGCAGAGGCACAATGGCTCCTTCATTTATTATTCAGTGATACTTTTATGCCTTTCAAGAAACAGATGAGTATTACTTGTGTTCCCTGTTAATATTGCACATATATACTGGCTGTTTCAGCTTCCTCTGAATCTTGAAGCACCAACAATGCACGTGGACATTGGGAGTGGAGTTCCAAGATTCAATTGAAGGAGATTGTACAGTCCTAAGGCTGTCACATTTAAAAATAGATCGTTGACAAATGATCCAAATCAACTTGCTGTTGACTAATCCGTTGTGAAATATGATCAAAAGGGTTCCTCTGGACTAATGATAATGATGGAAACATCTGCTCTCTGAAACCAGGATAGCCTCCCTACTCCCTAGGGTCTGGAAGGAGCATTGGACTTCATTGGCATCCATTCCAACAGACTGAAGCAAGAATCTATCTGAATTGAGGTCCAAAATAACTAGTGGAGTGTCCCACACAGATTTAAGGCTTTAATGAGCCAGTTTAATGGGAGGAAGAGGATTGCACTGTGCATTGTGTAGCTAATAGCAGGGCAGCAGGCACAGACAGTACACAAATTTAAATTCTATTTTAACGCAAGAAGTGTCAGGAGTAAGGATGATGAACTTAGAGCATGGATCAGTACTTGGAGCTACGATGTTGTGGCCATTACGGAGACTTGGATATCACAGGGGCAGGAATGGATGTTGGATGTTCCGGTGTTTAGATGTTTCAAAAGGAATAGGGAGGGAGGTAGAAGAGGTGGGGGAGTGGCATTGCTAATCAGGGATAGTATCACAGCTGCAGAAAGGGAGGTCGTCGAGGAGGGTTTGTCTACTGAGTCATTATGGGTGGAAGTCAGAAACAGGAAAGGAGCAGTCACTTTACTGGGAGTTTTCTATAGACCCCCCAATAGCAACAGAGACACAGAGGAACAGATTGGGAGGCAGATTTTGGAAAGGTGCAGAAGTAACAGGGTTGTTGTCATGGGTGACTTCAACTTCCCTAATATTGATTGGAACCTCCTTAGTGCAAATAGTTTGGATGGAGCAGATTTTGACAGGTGTGTCCAGGAAGGTTTCCTGACTCAATATGTAGATAGGCCGACTAGAGGGGAGGCTATATTGGATTTGGTGCTTGGCAACGAACCAGGCCAGGTGGCAGATCTCTCGGTGGGAGAGCATTTCGGTGATAGTGATCACAACTCCCTGACCTTTACTATAGTCATGGAGAGGGATAGGAGCAGACGGGATGGGCAAATATTTAATTGGGGGAGGGGGAATTACAATGCTATTAGGCAGGAACTGGGGAGCTTAAATTGGGAACAGATGTTCTCAGGGAAATGCACGACAGAAATGTGGAGGTTGTTTAGGGAGCACTTGCTGCGACTGCTGGATAGGTTTGTCCCGATGAGGCAAGGAAGGGATGGTAGGGTGAAGGAACCTTGGATGACAAGAGATGTGGAACAGCTAGTCAAGAGGAAGAAGGAAGCTTACTTAAGGTTGAGGAAGCAAGGATCAGACAGGGCTCTAGAGGGTTACAAGGTAGCCAGGAAGGAACTGAAGAATGGACTTAGGAGAGCTAGAAGGGGACATGAAAAAGTCTTGGCGGGTAGGATTAAGGAAAATCCCAAGGCGTTCTACACATATGTGAGGAACAAGAGGATGGCCAGAGTGAGGGTAGGGCCGATCAGGGATAGTGGAGGGAACTTGTGCCTGGAGTCGGAGGAGGTAGGGGAGGTCCTTAATGAATACTTTGCTTCAGTATTCACTAGTGAAATGGACCTGGATGTTTGTGAGGACAGCGTGAAACAGGCTGATATGCTCGAACAGGTTCATGTTAAGAAGGAGGATGTGCTGGAAATTTTGAAAGACATGAGGATAGATAAGTCCCCGGGGCCAGATGGGATATACCCAAGGTTATTACAGGAAGCGAGGGAAGAGATTGCCGTGCCTTTGGTGATGATCTTTGCGTCCTCACTGTCCACTGGAGTAGTACCAGATGATTGGAGGGTGGCAAATGTTATTCCCTTGTTCAAGAAAGGGAATAGGGATAACCCTGGGAATTACAGACCAGTCAGTCTTACGTCGGTGGTGGGCAAATTATTGGAGAGGATTCTGAGAGACAGGATTTATGATTATTTGGAAAAGCATGGTTTGATTAGAGACAGTCAGCATGGCTTTGTGAGGGGCAGGTCATGCCTCACAAGCCTTATTGAATTCTTTGAGGATGTGACAAAACACATTGATGGAGGAACAGCAGTGGATGTGGTGTATATGGATTTTATGGAGGGTGCAGAGGAGATTTACCAGGATGCTGCCTGGACTGGAGGGCATGTCTTATGAAGAAAGGTTGAGGGAGCTAGGGCTTTTCTCATTGGAGCGAAGAAGGATGAGAGGTGACTTGATAGAGGTGTACAAGATGATGAGAGGCATAGATAGAGTGGATAGCCAGAGACTTTTTCCCAGGGCGGAAAGGGCTATCACCAGGGGGCATAATTTTAAGGTGATTGGAGGAAGGTTTAGGGGAGATGTCAGAGGTAGGTTCTTTACACAGAGAGTGGTGGGTGCGTGGAATGCACTGCCAGCGGTGGTAGTAGAAGCAGATACATTAGGGACATTTAAGCGACTCTTGGATGATAGTAGAATGAAGGGTATGTAGGTAGTTTGATCTTAGAGTAGGTTAAAGGGTCGGCGCAACATCGTGGGCCGAAGGGCCTGTACTGTGCTGTACTGTTCTATGTCCTATGTTCTAAAAGCTGCGCTAGGCAGGAGTGTAGGGAGAATGGTAATGGTTGTGCATTTTCTTTATTCATTCGTGGGATATGGGCATTGCTGGAAAAGCCAGCATTTATTGCCCATCCCTAATTGCCTTTGAGAAGGTGGTGGTGAGCTACTGTCTTGAACTGCTGCAGTCCAGTGCTGTTAAAGAGGTATTTCCAGGATTTGACCCAGATAGTGAAGTAACAGTCATACATTTCCAAGTCCGGATGGTGTGTGATTGGCAGGGGAACTTGCAAGTGCTGGTGTTCCAATATGCCTGCTGCCCTTGTTCTTTTAAGTGATAGAGGGGATCGGGTTTGGAAGGTGCATTCGAAGGAGCTTTGGCGAGTTGCTGCAATGCATCTTCTAGATGGTACACACTGCTGCCACTGTGCACAGGTGGTGGAGGGAGTGAATTTTCAGGTGGTGGATGGCATGTCAATTAAGCGGGCTGCTTTGTAAAGGATGGTGTCCAGCTGCTTGAGTGTTGTTGGAGTTGGCAAGTGGTGAGTATTCGATCACACTCCTGACTTGTGCCTTGTAGGTAGTGGACAGGGTTTGGAAATTAGGAGTTGTCACTCGCCACAGAATTCCCAGTCTCTGACCTGCTGTTGTAGCCATGATATTTATATGGCTGGTCCAGGTAAGTTTCTGGTCAATGGTAACCCCTAAGTTGTTGATGGTGGGGGATTCAGTGATGATAATGCCATTGATTGTCAAGGGGAGATGATTAGATTCTCTCTTTTTGGAGTGGTCATTGACCCGCACTTGTGTGATGCCAATGTTATTTGCCACCGATCAGCCCAAACCAGAATGTTGTCCAGGTCTTGTTGCATGCAGGCATGGACTGCTTCAGTATCTGAGGAGTTATGAATAGGATTGAACACTGTGCAATCATCAGTTAATATCGCCATTTCAGATCATGATAGAGGGAAGGACATTGATAAAGCAGTGGAAGATGGCTGGGCCTTGGACACTCTACTGAAGAACTCCTGCAGCCATGTCCTGGGGCTGAGATGATTGGCCTTCAACAACCACAATCATCTTGTTTTGTGCTAGATCTGACTCCAACCAGTGGAGAGTTTTCCCCCTGATTCTCATTGACTTCAATTTTATTAGGGCTCCTTGATGCCCTTTTCCCTCATTGTTAATAGAGACAGAACAGTAGTGAAAGAAGAAGGCACATATTTTTGAGTGTATGTATGGATTAACCATTGTTATGGCATTTATCAGTCTCATTTAGGCTTCTAAGGTAGCTGATAGTTGAGAGCAGTGCAACATGAAGTTACCAGAAGAATATTAAAGGTGTTTGTTACATGATTCTGTAGGTTTACAGATTTTGAGGACATGGTATCTGTAGTCTATCTTTTTCAGAAATTATTGCACATTTCCAACTAATCAAGAAGACAATATCAACTCTTTGCTAGCCTACTCTCTTGATCAACCGCATGTCTATGCTGTTACTGACAACGAGCATTAGAGAAAAATCACTCACTGGAGGAAATGGAGAGATGGCTAAAATACCATTCACTTTTTCTTTTTTTTGAATTAGTTTAGGCATTTTTTTGAGATTAGATTACACTAGATATCAAACTTGAGTCAGTTAGTACAGAGAAATACCATTGTACCCTACCATTCTAACATGCTGATTTACAGGGAAGTACAGTGGCTGCAAATCACTGTATCTCTGGACAGTGGAAGGGAGATTTAAAACTGGTATCTTGGAATGTATGGGTAAAGTTTGAATATTACCATGGTAGTTGAGAAGAAAGAAGAACTAGTTGGAGTTAAGGATAAGAGGTAGACATACCTAACTCACAAGGATTAGGCGAATTCATCTCTTCCCCCCCACTGTGATGAACAGATCCATATATTTTTCAATTAGTGGTTACTTTGTCTTGGCGTTTGCTGGAGACTTACTGAAGACCATTTGAATGACTGAGTTGTAATGGCATAGTTTAAAACTATGCTCGAAGAGCTGAAGATAGTCGTTTAGAAAAGAAAGTTCATGAATTACATTACATAGAATTTACAGCACAGAAACAGGCCATTCTATGCCAGTGTTTATGCTCCACTCTATTTACTTCATCTCACCCGATCAACATATCCTTCTATTCCTCTCTTTCTCATGCACTAACCTAGCTTCCCCTTACATTGATCTATGCTATTTGCCTTAACCACTGTATTGAGTTCCACATTCTCCCTATTCTGAGTAAAGATGTTTCCCCTGAATTCCTTATTGGATTTTTTTAGCGACTCTTATATTTATGGCCCTTAGTTTTGGACACCCCACAAGTGACAACAACTTCTCTACATCTATGGTATTGAACCCCTTCATAATTTTAAAGACCTCTATCAGATCATCACTCGATCTATCTCTCCATCTTCTCTTTAGAGAAAAGGGCCATAGCCTATTGAGTCTTTCCTGATAGTTTTCCCGATATCATCCATCTAGATCTTTTTTGCACTTTCTCTAGTGCCTCTATGTCCTTTTTTTGTAATTTGGAAACCAGAAGTACACAGAATATTGGAGATGGGGTGAGCCTTTTAGAATACATTCTTTAAATGAAAGTAAGAAATTTCAAAGAACCACATGAAATGATAATGTATTGGAGGTTTGATATTGGTCTTGAGAGATAAGCCAAACCTATGTAAAACAATACCATCTGTAAGCTTCTTACCATTCTGCTAGACTGACCAATTTAAGTATGCCCAATATCTCGTTTTGTACAGTCTGTCAATCGTTAGTAGTTAGTTACATTTATGATCATCTAGTGTGACAGATGCCTATTGTAACTTTCCAGTATTCAGTCACAACTACAATCATGAGTATCACATGTATCCAATAAAGAATTATATTCACATAGGTCACATAACTGGCCACCTGTCATAACAAAAGTTGGGTATGTAATTAGCCAGACATCCTGCTTCTGCAGTAACTGACCAGCTTGTACCAGAAGAGCTCTCAATCTTCCCCACAATTATAGCAATCAACACATAGTTTTGTTAGAATAAGCTACTGACTTCTATAGTTTACCTTCAATGCATGACTACATTCATTATCTGTTGCTATAAAAGGTGCCTCTTACCAGAAGCACTATGGGATTTTGAATCTGTCCTAAAAGAGTTTTTGGAGCTCATAAAGCAGCAATAAATTCCTGTTAGTTTGTCAATAGGATCCTGTGAACAATTTTCAGTAGTCATTCATTATTTAGAGATATTTCTCGTGCTAGTGACAGTTAAATGCATTGGTGGTTCAGTGTCCTCTAAACAGTGCAGTGATCAACAATGTTTAATTAATGTTTAAAGGGTATAGACCTGATGTTTTCTGAGTACAGGAGCAAAGATATTGATACAAAAACAGAAAATGCTGGAAACACTCAGCAGGTCAGGCAGCCTGTGTGGAGAGAGAAACAGTTAATGGGCTGAATTTTACAGGCCCCCCTGACGTCGGGTCGTGACGGGGGTGGGGGTGGGGTCGGAAATTGCCTTCAAGAGAGGGCCACCATGCGCCCCGACGCTGGGAGGGCCCGGCCCGATATTGCCAGCGGTGGCGAGGCCTTGTCGCCATTGGCGACGGGACCACATTTAAATATTTAAATAAATTAAAATCAGTGAATTAACTATATTCCCGCTGTCTGTCCCAGTGTGATCTTCATGCCGCTGGCCGGCACGCCCATGCCTTCGGATCCCCGTCCAGGGAAACGAGGCGGAACACTGGTTGGAAGGGAAGAGGAGGTAAGTTTCTCAGTGCTGGGGGAGTGGGGGAAATGGAGTCAAAGAAACATCATTGGTGTAGGGGATGGTGGTAAGGGTTTTAGGTTAAAGTTAATGTACTTTATTGGGGGGAGGGGGGAAGGTCAGGTGTTCCAGGTAAGTGTTTTTTGGGGGAGAGGGCAAGTAATTTGGGCGGCACAGTGGCGCAGTGGTTAGCACCGCAGCTTCACAGCTCCAGAGACCCGGGTTCGATTCTGGGTCCTGCCTGTGTGGAGTTTGCAAGTTCTCCCTGTGTGTGCGTGGGTTTCCGCCGGGTGCTCTGGTTTCCTCCCACCTCCAAATGACTTGCAGGTTGATAGGTAAATTGGCCGTTGTAAATTGCCCCTAGTGTAGGTAGGTGGTAGGAGAATGGTGGGGATGTGGTAGAGAATATGGGGTTAGTGTAGGGTTAGTATAAATGGGTGGTTGTTGGTCGGCACAGACTCGGTGGGCCGAAGGGCCTGTTTCAGTGCTGTATCTCTAAATAAAAATAAATTAATGTTCTGGTTATTGTAGGGGTGGGAGAGGAGCAAATTGAATGTTTTTTTTTTCTTAACTGTTTCTTTAATATTTAAATTGAACAGTAGGGCTCAAAGCTCTTTAAAAATGGCGTCACGCCTGTGCACAGGCAGCTGACGCCATTGCCGGGGATGGACAGCCTGTCCCCTCCGCGTCATTGGGGGTAGTGCACCCCGACTATTTAAATGAGCCACCGCCCTTAGGATCGCGGCGGCTCCGCGATGTGCGGCCATTGTTTCTCGGCAGTGGGAGTATAACTTTCAGCCCAATGTTTCAGGGTCTATGTAACCTTTCATCAGAACTGGCAAAAGTTAGAAATGTAATTGGTTTTGAGCTAGTGAAGGAGGGGATTGGGGAAGAAAAACAAAAGGGAATAATACACAGGGCCCTGTTCTTTGCAGACAGAAAGAATCTGTACAAACATTGCGCCTGTTTCAGCTGAACAAAATAAGTGACAGCCATTCGCTAGTTCATTCCTCTGGGCAATGCCTTGACCAATCAGATTCAAACCTCCTGGTTTAAATTTTAAACAAAGTTTGGCAGTTAACTGTCAGTCACCGTAAACTGGAGCATTCACCATGGCAACGTCGCTACCAATCAGAGTTCACTTGCCAACTAATCAGCACTCTCTTCTCATGCAGTATAAGTTGTTGTTTTCCCTTACATTGGTTATTCTTGTGATTGTCCTGGTGAGTGCAAGACGAAAAGCGTCGACAACATGTCTCTATTTTCAGCAGTGTAAAATGGAAGGTCTGTGATAGGGTGGAGAGTAGGAGACATTCAATGACAAAAGGTTTCATGGTATAAAGCCAAAGCAGGTAGTAATGGGACAAGTGAAGAAACAAAAGAAAGAAAAATTCAAAGGGGAGGACCCACCATCCATGGTTAACTAAAAAAGTTAAAGATAGTATCAAACTTAAAGAAAAATCATTTAATTGCACAAAGATTGGTGGCAGGTCAGAAGATTGGACGGAATATAAAAAACAGCAAAGAATGACAAAAAGATTGATAAGGAGGGAAACATTAGATATGAGAGAAAGCTAGCTAGAAATATAAAAACAGATAGTAAGAGTTCCTAAAAATATTTAAAAAGAGTTGACAAGGTAAGCGTTGGTCCTATTGAAAGTTAGTCTGGGGAATTAATAATGGATAATTAGGCGGCGCAGTGGTTAGCACCGCAGCCTCACAGCTCCAGCGACCCGGGTTCAATTCTGGGTACTGCCTGTGTGGAGTTTGCAAGTTCTCTCTGTGTCTGTGTGGGTTTCCTCCGGGTGCTCCGGTTTCCTCCCACAGCCAAAAGACTTGCAGGTTGATAGGTAAATTGGCCATTATAAATTGCCCCTAGTATAGGTAGGTGATAGGGGAATATCGGGACAGGTGAGGATGTGGTAGGAATATGGGATTAGTGTAGGATTAGTATAAATGGGTAGTTAATGGTCGGCACAGACTTGGTGGGCCGAAGGGCCTATTTCAGTGCTGTATCTCTGAAATAAGGAGATAGCAGATGAATTGAACAGATATTTTGCATCGGTCTTCACCTTAGATGATACAAGTCACATCCAAGTATTATCTGTAAGTCAGGAAATGGAAGGGAAGGAGGAACTCAAGAAAATTACAATCACCAGGGAAGTGGTACTGAGCAAATTGTTGGAGCTGCAGGCTGACAAGTCCCCAGGTCCTGATGGACTTCAGAAGAGGCTAGTGAGATAGTTGATGCATTGGTTTTAATTTTCCAAAATTCCCTGTATTCAGGGAAGGTTCCATTAGATTGGAAAATAGTGAATGTAACTCCTTTATTCAAAAAGGGAGGGAGACAAAAAGCAGGAAATTACAGGCCAGTTAGCTTAACATCTGACAAAGGGAAAATGTTGGAAGCTATTATTAAAGACGTTATAGCAGGGCACTTAGAAAATTCCAAGGTAATCAGGAAGAGACAACATGGTTTTGTGAAAGGGAAATCATGTTTAACCAATTTATTGGAGTTCTTTGAAGAAGTGACATGCTGTGGATAAAGGGAAACCAGTGGATGTACTGTACTTAGATTTCCAGGAGGCATTTGATAAGGTGCCACATCAAATGTTATTGCGGAAAATAAAAGCTCATGGTGTAGGGAACAAAGAACAAAGAACAGTACAGCACAGGAACAGGCCATTCGGCCCTCCAAGCCTGCGCCGATCTTGATGCCTGCCGAAACTAACACCTTCTGCACTTCAGGGGCCCATATCCCTCCATTCCCATCCTATTCATATATTTGTCAAGATGTCTCTTAAACGTCGCTATCGTATCTGCTTCCACCACCTCCCCTGGCAGCAAGTTCCAGGCACTCACCACCCTCTGTGTAAAAAACTTGCCTCGCACATCCCCTCTAAACTTTGCCCCTCGCACCTTAAACCTACGTCCCCTAGTAACTGACTCTTCCACCCTGGGAAAAAGCTTCTGACTATCCACTCTGTCCATGCTGCTCATAACTTTGTAAACCTCTATCATGTCGCCCCTCCACCTCCGTCGTTCCAGTGAAAACAATCTGAGTTTTTCCAACCTCTCCTCATAGCTAATGCCCTCCAGACCAGGCAACATCCTGGTAAACCTCCTCTGTACCCTCTCCAAAGCCTCCACGTCGTTCTGGTAGTGTGGCGACCAGAATTGCACGCAGTATTCTAATTGTGGCCTAACTAAGGTTCTGTACAGCTGCAACACGACTTGCCAATTTTTATACTCTATGCCCCGACCGATGAAGGCAAGCATGCCGTATGCCTTCTTGACTACCTTATCCACCTGCATTGCCACTTTCAGTGACCTGTGGACCTGTACACCCAGATCTCTCTGCCTGTCAATACTCCTAAGGGTTCTGCCATTTACTGTATACCTCCCACCTGCATTAGACCTTCCAAAATGCATTACCTCACATTTGTCCGGATTAAACTCCATCTGCCATTTCTCCGCCCAAGTCTCCAACCGATCTATATCCTGCTGTATCTTCTGACAATCCTCATCATTATCCGCAACTCCACCAACCTTTGTGTCGTCCGCAAACTTACTAATCAGACCAGCTACATTTTCCTCCAAATCATTTATATATACTACAAACAGCAAAGGTCCCAGCACTGATCCCTGCGGAACACCACTAGTCACATCCCTCCATTCAGAAAAACACCCATCCACTGTTACCCTCTGTCTTCTGTGACTGAGCCAGTTCTGTATCCATCTTGCCAGCTCACCTCTGATCCCGTGTGACTTCACCTTTTGCACCAGTCTGCCATGCGGGACCTTGTCAAAGGCTTTACTAAAGTCCATATAGACAACATCCACCGCCCTTCCCTCATCAATCATCTTCGTCACTTTCTCAAAAAACTCAATCAAATTAGTAAGACACGACCTCCCCTTCACAAAACCATGCTGTCTCTCGCTAATAAGTTGGTTTGTTTCCAAATGGGAGTAAATCCTGTCCCGAAGAATCCTCTCTAATAGTTTCCCTACCACTGACGTAAGGCTCACCGGCCTATAATTTCCTGGATTATCCTTACCACCCTTCTTAAACAAAGGAACAACATTGGCTATTCTCCAGTCCTCTGGGACCTCACCTGTTGCCAATGAGGATGCAAAGATTTCTGTCACGGCCCCAGCAATTTCTTCCCTTGCCTCCCTCAGTATTCTCGGGTAGATCCCATCGGGCCTTGGGGACTTATCTACCTTAATGCTTTGCAAGACACCCAACACCACCTCCTTTTTGATAATGAGATGACTGAGATCATCTGCACTCCCTTCCCTAGGCTCATCATATTGTAACATATTGGCATGGATAGAAGATTGACTAGCTAACAGGAAACAGAGAGTAGGCATAAATGGGTCATTTTCTGGTTGGAAAATGTAACGAGTGATGTGCCACAGGGATCAGTGCTGGGCCCTAAATTTTTTTTACAATTTATATAAATGACTTGGACGAAGGAACTGAAGGTATGGATGCTAAATTTGCTGATGACACAAAGATAGGTAGGAAAGTAAGTTGTGAAGTGGACATAAGGAGGCTGCAAAGGGATATAGATAGGTTAAGTGAGTGGGCAAGGATCTGGGAAATGGCGTATAATGTGGGAAAATGTGAAATTGTCCATTTTGGCAGGAAGAATAAAAAAGAAGCACATTATCTAAATGGTGAGAAATTGCAGAGCTTTGACATGCAGAACGATTTGGGTTTCCCAGTGCATGAATTGCAAAAGATTAGTATGCAGGTTCAGCAAGTAATTCGGAAAGCTAATTGAATGTTAATGTTTATTGTGAGGGGAATTGAATACAAAAGTAGGGAGGTTATGCTCCAGTTATACAGGGCATTGGTGAGTCCACATCTGAAGTACGGTGTACAATATTGGTCTCCTTATTTAAGGAAGGAAGCATTGGAAGCAGTTCAGAGAAGGTTTACTGGACTAATACCTGAAATGGGTGTACTGTCTAATGAGGTAAAGTTGGACAGGCTAGGCTTGTATCTGCTGGAGTTTAGGAGAGTAAGAGGTGACTTTATTGAAACATATAAGATCCTAAGGGGTCTTGACAGGGTGGATGTGGAAAGGCCTTGTGGGGGAATCTGGAACTAAGGGGTCACTATTTAAAAGTAAGGGGTCACCCATTTAAGACGGAGATGAGGAGAATTTTTTTCTCAGAGGGGTCGTGAGTCTTTGGAATTCTCTTCCTCAAAAGGCAGTGTAAGCAGAGTCTTTAAATATTTTTAAGGCAGAAGTAGATAGATTCTTGATAAGCAAGGGGGTGAAAGGTTATTGGGGGTAGGTGGAAATGTGGAGTGATCAGTTCAGCCATGAACTTATTGAATGGCGGAGCAGGCTCGAAGGGCCGAATGGCCTACTCCTGCTCCTAATTCTTATGTTCGTAATAGATGTGTCTAGATGAGGTGTAAATGACAGGATAGTAGCCGTCTGAATACGAAGTAAAGGGATTAAGAAAGAAACAAGGGGTGGGCGCTTAAGGGCGGCACAGTGGCGCAGTGGTTAGCACCACAGCCTCACAGCTCCAGCGACCCGGGTTCAATTCTGGGTACTGCCTGTGTGGAGTTTGTAAGTTCTCCCTGTGTCTGCGTGGGTTTTCTCCGGGTGCTCCAGTTTCCTCCCACAAGCCAAAAGACTTGCTGGTTGGTCGGTCAAAATTGGCCATTATAAGTTGCCCCTAGTATAGGTAGGTGGTAGGGAAATATAGGGACGGGTGGGGATGTGGTAGGAATATGGAATTAGTGTAGGATTAGTATAAATGGGTGGTTGATGGTCGGCACAGACTCGGTGGGCTGAAGGGCCTGTTTCAGTGCTGTATCTCTAAACTAAAACTAAAACTAAACTAAAAGAAAACAAACCAGCGTAAATAGCACTAACGATTTTGATGTTTAGTCAATACAACAGGGTAGATTTTACAAATTGACACTCTGGCACTGAACTTTGCTCGATAGGAGACCATAATGGGAATTAGGGCACAAAATACATTGCACCCCACATGATTTTTATCCTATAAAATTGCATTTCATTTATCTCTCATTAATTTGATTTAATGAAAAATCTGATCTCTGCAGCTGAATCCCTGATATGCACTCCAGTTGTGCACAGATCTGCACTGAGATCTAATTTGTCAAAATTTACCACAGTAGCTTTTGTAACTCGTTACCTTTGTCCAATTTCATGATTGGCAGAGTTAGGGTCCCTAACCCTTACCAATAGAACACTGCCTGTGATCTGGAAAGTTCCCAGTTGCCTGCTTCTATAATGCCCAGAAATCCCAAGCTGACCATTTGTGCCACTGAAGCAAGCTGTCAGTCAAGCTTGACTTCTCAGGAAGCACCATTTGCAGCTGTCTCTGATCAACATTATCTTTCATTTATTTCTCAACCGTTTTTTTATTTCGTGAGGCTTCCAGATCGTTCATCACGAACACTGCCAACAGAGACCCACTCTCAGCAAATAATTGCTTTTATCCTAAAACTACAAACAAGCTTTTGATTTGCAATCAAATGCTCAAACATTTATTAATACAAGTTAGCATTTCGTAATTATTGTTGATAGGATTACGATTAAAAATTTAGGTAAGTGATTTGTAACATTCACAGGATAGGGATGATTTATTTCTAATGCTGGTTTTGTCTTGGCATTCTTCAGCCTGATACTGTCTTGACTGAGGAATCTGTTTTCCTCTGCCCACAAATTTCTACCCTCTCTGGATATTGATCACCAGTGAGAACTCTACCCCAGAGAGACTTAAACTTTGCATCCAAAACTAAACTAATCTCAGCAATAGCAACTAACCACACAGACCACACATTCATTTCCAAATCTATGGCTCAGTACCAAACTACACAACATATTTACCTAGTTATTTGCAGCAGGAGAATAGGAAATCCTGACTGAAAAATGTTTGTATAATTTTTGGTGGTGGGGGAGGTGGTGAGGTCATGTTAGCTTTTGCTGCATGATATGCTCATAGCATTTTAATCAAACTTCCAGTTTTAAACAACCGCCGACGCTGTCAGCTTTTTTTTGTAGGATGGCCAAAGATACAGCTGGGAAACAATTGGGCCATTGTACACTTCGTTTTCAATGTATTTTCCAAAATGTAACTCTGCAAGCCCATCAGGTCTTGTTGAGTCAATAACAAGACCGTTTCCTTGAACTTTATTTTATTGAATTATGTGGGGTTGTATCATAAGCTGTCTGTGACTTTAATATGGTTGTTCAGCTTCATAATAGTCAGAGGAAAGCTACTGAGATTGAATGACTACCTCAAGCCTGGGCAAGAGTTGTATAAGCTAAGGATGAGTCTAAGCTGGTTACTCTCAGCTACAGGCAACAGGTTATGTTGGATTGACATCAGCCTGTGAGCAGAGGCCATTAGCAGTTTCTGTCAGCCAGGCAAAATTGTGTGACTATAGGGAAATTAAGAATTTTTTAAAAATTAGAAAAACACCATTTTTGTTCTATGATGGAAGCTGTCTTGCTTCAAATCATGATATTTTTGTTGTTGCAAGGGAAAGGGGAAAACAGTTGGGTTTAACAAAAAACACTTTAAGGCTGTGATGGGCAGATTTCCACATCACTTCAAACTGTAAAAGACTCTGTCTCCATCATATGAAGGTGAAGCCTTCCCTCCAACATAAAGTGAGAAATGGGGATGTTCGCTGATGATTGCACCGTGTTCAATACCATTCACAAGTCCTCAGGTACAGAACTGGTCTGTGGCTGCAGGCAGCAAGACCTGGAAAACATCCAGGCTTGGGCTGATAAGTGCCAAGCAACATTCATGCCGCACAAGTGCCAGGTAATGACCATCTCCCATCTACCATTCATGACTAGATGTGGCAGGACTGCAGAGCTTTGGTCTGATACATTGGTTGTGGAATCGCTTAGCATGTCTATGACATGCTGCTTCCACTGTTTAGCATGCAAGTAATCCTGTGTTGTAGCTTTACCAGGTGGCACCTCATTTTTAGGTATGTCTGGTGCTGCTCCTGGCATACGTTCCTGCACTCTTCATTGAACCAGGGTCGGTCCCCTGGCTTGATGGTAATGGTAGAGTGAGAGATAGGCCAGGCCATGAGGTTACTGATTGTGATTGAATAGAATTCTGCTGCTGCTGGTGGCCCACAGCATCTCATGAATGCCCAATTTTGAGCTGCTAGATCAGTTCTGAGTCTATCCCACTTAGCATGGCGGTAGTGCCACACAACATGACGGAGGATGTCTATAGCGTGAAGACGAGACTTCTTCTCCTTAAGCACCGTACGGTTGTCATTCCTGCAAATACTGTCATGGACAGGTGCATCTGTAAGAGGTAGATTGGTGAGGATGAGGTCAAGTAGATTTTTCTCTCGTTGGTTTTCTCACTACCTGCTGCCAGCCCAGCCTGGCAGATATAGCAGCACCACTTGACAAGAAGTGAACCAAGCTGAGAATCGGGGAGTGCCGACATACCTCATCTGAAGGCCGAGTTAGACCACACTGACTTTCAGGCCGAACCTAGAGGCCAAAGACAGGTAACACAAGTTCCTGGGAGCAAAATGGAGGTTGTGCTCCAAGGTCATGTTGGCTGACCTCTAAATGGTCAAAGAGGGTTGTGACGTCATTCCCCACCCCCTGCCCCCCAGCCTCCTAGACCGTCTCTAACTTTAAGATGCTCCTTAAAACCTACCTCTTTACCAAGCTTTTGGTCACCTGTCCTAATATCTTCTTGTGCATCTCAGTGTCGAATTTTGTTTGCTAACATTCTTGTGATGTGTTTTGGGATATTTTACTACATTAATGGTGTTACATAAAAGTAAGTTGTTATGTGGAGATTGCAGATGAATGGTTGCAGCTTTTCACTTTTTGATAAGGACAGGAGTGTATGGTGGGCAATCTCCGCAACCGCCAATGCAAGTTTCCTTCGTAAAAGAGTAAAGGGAGCCCATATCAGAATATCAGGGCATGGAGGATAGGATATCTGTTACACAGCCAAACAATTTTCTGGCCATTAATTTTAGTGAACGGAAAAACAAATATTATGGGCAGTGGTTTCCTCCACTCCTGATATTCTGATGCTCTACACCAGCACACAATCAGAAAGTTATCCCTCGATTGTTAATACTGTGGTGTGTTATTCTCAATCACAGCATAAGAGCAGGAGTTGCTGATTTTAGGAGCTGAGGTCTGCCCATTTTACTGTGAAGATGATTAAAGATGGTTGGGAGAGTGTTCAAATTATAACAAGTGCAATGGAAATATTGTTCAACTTTAAATAATCATTGATACTTGGGCAGAGTCTAATTTGATCTTTGTGCATACTGAGGTTATTATTGTTAGTCAGCCTTGTCTCTCCTCACGCTACCAATGAGCCCACTAGGGTAAAAAGATTCAGATGCAAATACTGATTATTTATCCAAATATAAAATACTGATCTTATAGTTCCATTGATCAGGCCGTGGAGTAGCAGTCTAAATATTAAATATTAATTGCTAACCTGTGTAGAAAATTTTAATTTCCATTGGTTGATATCTGTTGAGAATTATTATTGAATAATGCAAGACATGAAGTTTAGAAATTATATTTCCCATACAGGCCTCAAGAGTATCACTAACTGCTGCAAAAAATTAATAGGAATCTATCTTGAAGGAAAATAATAGATCTGTTTATAACGCTTGTCAATATTTTCTTATTCAAAAAAGAATCAGAATATTTGGCGCCATCTTTCTTCAGACCAAATATTTAATTGAACTTTTCTGTCACATCTGATGAACATATGATTGGCAATAACTTCTAAACTGCACATGTGAATTTTGTCACGAGCATCTGCTGGATGATACATGCAAGTTACATTGTTCCTAGATCCCGGTGGCATTGCGGAGCGATATCTTGTCCAGTGGATGCCGGAGTCCTGCACGTACAATGAGACCAAAGTTTCCAGAAAAGTCATCTCCCATGTAGGTTCCAACATATCAGCTTTCTTCTTTAGTTAACTGATCCTGTCTTTAATGAGCTTCTATGATATTAACTTCAAACACAAGGGTTCGGCTTTATTTGTTAGTCCTCCTCTCAATTTTCTTTCTTTCACTCCTAAAAGCATCGACTCTTGCTGTTTTATGGCTCAACAGGCACCTGGGTCCTCAGGAAGCTCAGCCATGTGGTCATTTATTACGTGTTAATTTGGACAGAAAACATCCAATTTGGGTTAGGAAGGCTTCATAGCCGAGTCCAATTCTGTCCTCACCCAATAACCACATAAATGCATTTTCCAGCAGGAATTAGGAATCGGAATCCCAGTGAATTTTTTTTACCCAGGCCAGCCCAGAACACAGATCAATTGTGTTGGCTTACTGACGCCTCCACTGAAATCAGTTCTTGGGCTGTCCTAATCAGCACCCATCAGGTAGCCATTGTGCAATCAAGGGATCTTGAGATTGCTCTGTTTGCTGAATGTATGCCATTGCTTTTGAAGCATTTATTGTTTTGAAATTTTAATATACTGTGTCGGCCCTGCAGTGCTGCTTTCCCATTCAAGTTGCGAGAGGTTCTAGTTTGCCTGACACTAGTTGGCTTGAGTTGTGATGTTTTGTCAGCCGCCCATGGTATAAAGGCAAAGGTGGGGGAGGGGGTCTAAATTTTGTCACTCTGAACCATTTTAAGCATGGTAATATAGCACAATGGTAGACGTGTGACAGTTCCTTTGAAGTGGATTTCTTTTTCCTCAATCAATAAATACTGCACTGGTGCGCAAATGACATGTGAACAAAAAGAGAGGAAGAAATTGAGTCAAAAAATGCCTGAGGAAAATAATTAAAAATGGAATATAGTAAATGGGTCTGATAATGCTATGTGGTATTTGCTTACATATGCTTAAACATAAAAGAATAAAACCAGATTTCTATTTCTTTACTGTCTGCATCTAATCATTAGAAAATTCATTAAAATATTAATGTTTCATGATTTAATTACAATCCACCTAAGAGCAGTGACTATAAGACCAACCCAGTAAGTAGAATATTATTTTATCTTCTGCACAGGAAAATTACATAATTCTCCCAGGACTATTATTCTCTTGCAAATATAAAGTTACAGTCCAAGCAATGATGGCCAAGGGTCAAGGGAAAGCAGAGGCTGTGATCTTCACAACTCCATCATGCTCATCTCTTCGAGGCAAAGGTCACAAGCACAACAGCTGTCCCAGTGAGGGGGGTAAGTACAGCCACATGAGTGAATTATATGCTTCCACTGAATTTTCTATTTTATTTATGTGTGTGTTTCAAAAACAAGGAAGTGTGACAAGTAAGTATAGGCCAACTCAATAGTTGAAGCAGTGTGAAGCTTGACCACCAACCAAAAGGTTGTGGATTTGGGTTCCTGGGCTTCTCACTATGTCTCAACTGGGGCAAGTGAATACAGATTAGGCTGATAAGTTTCTTGGAGAATGGCACCATTCCTAGTTAGGGTAAGTGAATCCCAGGCTCCTGAACTCCCAAGCTTCCTGTCATTCTAGGTTTAGTGAGAGGTTCCGATCCCTTCTTGTAGTTTATATACACTGGTTTGGCAAGGAGCCTTGGTGCTGATTTTTGACTTGAAAATAGCAAATTAGCAGCCTGTTTCCACACTGCCTGATTTTCTTTTCCATTGTCTTCAATATACATTGTTTCTTAGACTTATAACTTATAACAAAAACCTGATTGCCATAATCATCTAATCTTCCCGAGCTGCGGGGTAAGTGCCAGAGCATTGGAAAGTGACAAATATGACACCTTTATTCAAGAAAGGGTGTAAGGGCAGTCCTAGGAACTACAGGCCAGTTAGTTTAACATCCATCAGTGGTGGGTAAGGTTTTAGAAACAATAATCAGGGAAAAAAATTAACAGGCACTTGGAGAGGTTTGAGTTAATTAAGGATACCCAGCATGGATTTGTAAAAGGCAGATCATGCTTGACTAACCTAATTGAATTTTTTGATGAAGTAACAGAGAAGGTTGATGAAAGGAATGCAGTGGATGTTGTTTATATGGATTTTAAGAAAGCGTTGGACAAAAGGCTGGTTAACAAAACTGAGGCTCATGGAATAGGAGGGTCAGTGTACAATTGGATAAAAGGTCATGGTAAATGGTTGTTTTTCAGACTGGAGAAAAGTAGGCACTGGTGTTCCCCAAGGGTCAGTGCTCGGACCATTGCTTTTTTTGCTATATTTTAATGACTTGGATCTTGGAATACAGAGTAGAATTTCAAAATTTGCCTATGATACCAAACTCGGAGGATTTGCAAACAGTGAGGATGATACGAACTGTCTGCAACAGGATGTAGATGGGCTAGCAGAATGGGCAGACAAGTGGCAGATGGAATTTAATACAGAGAAGTATAAGGTGATGCATTTTGGCAGAAGGGTTGAAAGAGGCAATATAGACTTAATGGCACAGTTCTAAAGAGTTTGTAGGAACAGAGGGACCCAGGGATGAATGTGTATCAACCTTTGAAGGTGCAAGGGCATATTGAGAGAGTGGTTAGCAAAGCATATGGAACTTTGGGCTTCATAAATAGAGGCATTGAGTACAAAAGCAGGGAGGTTATGCTGAACCTTTATAAAGCTCTGGTTAGGCCCTGAGTAGAGTATTAGTTCTAGTTGCCACACTTTAGGAAAGATGTGAGGGTCCTTGAGAGGATGCAGAGGAGATTTACCAGAATGGTCCCAGAGATGGGAGATTTTAGTGACAATGTTAAGCTGGAAAAACTGGGGGTGTTCTCCCTGGAGCAAAGGAAGTTGAGGAGAGATTTGATAGACTGGTACAAGACTATGACGGTTTAGATAAGTTAGACAAGGGAAAACTGTTCCCATTAACTGATGGTATGAGGACTAGCGGAGAGAGGTTGAAGGTTTTGGACAAGAGTTACAAGGGAAATGTGAGGAAGAACTTTTTTACGCAATAAGTGGTAATAACCTGGAACTTGCTGCCCATGAGGGTGGTGGAAGTGAAGACAATCAATAACCTCAAAAGAAAATTGGATGGGCATTTGAAGGATATAAACTTGCAGGGCTACAGGGATCGAGCATGGGAGTGGAATTGACTGGATTGCTCTGTGGAGAGCCAGGCTGGACTTGATGGGCCGAATAGCCTCCTTCTATACTATAAATGACTCAATGACACTAAGCAAAGTCTAGTTAATGTATGCAATAGTGTCAAAATAATTAAAAGTGCATGAGAGATCTGAGTCAAGGGAAAAAGACACAGGTCATAAATACCATTACATTTGCTAAGATTTTCATGGTGGCACTGTTGTCTCTTGAGTCAGAAGGCCATGGGTTTAAGCCTCACACCAGAGATTTGTGCTGACACTTCAGTGCAGTGTTGCACTGTTGGAGACACTAACTTTCGGATAATGCATTTAACCTGAGTCCCGTCTGTCCTCTCGTCATCAAAGAGTGAACTCTGCATTGATTCCCTAGGGTAACATTGCTAAAACTGTCTGCCTTATCTTGTCAGCTGATTAGTAGACCCAGATTATCATGAATCCATAATTCTATTGCTGGGATCCAGTAGTAGAATTTACAATGTAAACACAGGAAACCAAGGTACAGATTTCACTCACATATCACAAGAACTACAAAAGCACCAAATATAAAAGCAGAAATAATAATAGCAAAATACCGCAGATGCTGGAAATCTGAAATAAAAACAGGAAGTGCTGGAAATACTCAGCAGGTCAGGCGGCATCTGTGAAGAGAGAAGCAAAGTTACCGTTTCAGGTCTGTGACCTTTCATCAATATAAAAGCATATTTAGTTGTAAATGGAAATGTGATGACAGCATCAAGGACATGAAAAAACACTGGCGGGCAAGATAAAGGAAAATTCTAAGGCATTTTATAAGTATATTAAGGGTAAGAGCATAACCAGGGAAAGAGTAGGGCCCATTAGGGATTAAAGTGGCAATCTGTGTGTGGAGCCGGAGTACATAGGTGAGGTTTTAAATGATTACTTTTCATCTGTGTTCACTATGGAGAAGGACGATGTAGGTGTAGAGATCAGGGAGGGGGCTTGTGATATACTTGAACATATTAGAATTGAAAGGGAGGAAGTATTAGCTGTTTTAGTGGGCTTAAAAGTGGATAAATCTCCAGGCCCAGATGAGATGTATCCCGGGCTGTTATGTGAGGCAAGGGAGGAGATTGCAGGGGCTCTGACACAAATTTTCAAATCCTCTCTAGCCACAGGAGTGGTACCAGAGGACTGGACAACAGCGAATGTGATACCATTATTTAAGAAGGGTAGCAGGGATCAACCAGGTAATTACAGGCCGGTGAGTCTAACATCAGTGGTAAGGAAAATATTGGAAAAGATTCTGAGGGACAGGATTTATCTCCACTTGGAGAGACAGGGATTAATCAGGGATAGTCAGCATGGCTTTGTCAGGGGGAGATTGTGTGTGACTAAATTGATTGAATTTTTTGAGGCAGTGACGAAATGTATAGATGAGGGTAAAGCAATTGATGTAGTCTATATGGACTTCAGTAAGGCTTTTGAAAAGGACCTGCATGGGAGATTGATTAAGAAGGCAAGAGCCCATGGGATCCAGGGCAATTTGGCAAATTGGATCCAAAATTGGCTTAGTGGCAGGAGGCAGAGGGTAATGGTCGAGGGTTGTTTTTGTGATTGGAAGCCTGTGACCAGTGGTGTACCACAGGGATCGGTGCTGGGACCCTTGCTGTTTGTAGTGTACATTAATGATTTAGACGTGAATATAGGAGGTATGATCAGTAAGTTCGCAGACGACACGAAAATTGGTGGTGTCGTAAATAGTGAGGAGGAAAACCTTAGATTACAGAACGATAGAGATGGGCTGGTAAGATGGGCAGAGCAGTGGCAAATGGAATTTAATCCTGAGAGGTGTGAGGTGATGCATTTTGGGAGGACTAACAAGGCAAGGGAGAATACAATGGATGGTAGGACCCTAGGAAGTACAGAGGGTCAGAAGGACCTTGGTGTACTTGTCCATAGATCACTGAAGGCAGCAGCACAGGTAGATAAGGTGGTTAGGAAAGCATATGGGATACTTGCCTTTATTAGCCGAGTCATCGAATATAAGAGCAGGGAGGTTATGATGGAGCTGTATAAAATGCTAGTTAGGCCATAGCTGGAGTACTATGTACAGTTCGAGGCACCACACTATAGGAAGGATATGATTGCACTGGAGAGGGTGCAGAGGAGATTCATCAGGATGTTGCCTGGGCTGGAGAATTTCAGCTATGAAGAGAGACTGAAAAGGCTGGGTTTGTTTTCCTTAGAGCAGAGAAAGCTGAGGAGAGATATGATTGAGGTATACAAAATTATGAGGGGCGTCGATAGGTTAGATAGGAAGAAACTTTTTCCCATAGGTTTAAAGAAAGATAAATATTTAGTAAACAATACCCAAAAATATTTGCAACCTCACCCATGCACACACACATACATGCACACACGCAAGAAAAGATACAGGTTAAAAGATAGCATGCATTTAGGTCTGATGGCTTTAAAAAGAGTTTGTTGTGAAACCTTGCTTGTTTCCCAGGAGGAATATTTAAAAATGGTGCAGGTCTGTTTTTCCTTTTTCCTGGTTCAGTGAAGTCAGACTTTGGAAAGTTTCTTTTCTGCAGACTTCTTTGGTTAAATCACAGTCATAGTTCAATGACAAAAAACCCTGTTACAATTTCTCAGGTAGGGAGATTCAAGGTCACCTGTCTTCTGTGCCTCTAGGTAGTTAAAGATGGCATTCTAGCAGGGTCCTTCTTGCTGGGATGGTCTCGCTTCCTTCTGGTTTCTGGCTTTCTGCACAGAAAATGTCTCTTATTAAAAGCTCCTTATCTGAGACTTGGGCTAGGATTTTATCCAGGCAACAGGGGTCTAGCCCTCTGGCAAAAACGCCATGAGAGCCCCACGTCGTCCCTTCTGTGGGAGGCCTGCTGAATCAAGTGGCAATTAGGCACTTAACTGGACAGCAGCAGGCCTTCCAACTGGATCAAGGACTATGGTGATGGAAGTCCTGGCCTCTGAGCTGCTGGCCAATCAGAGGCCAGCAGCTCTTTAACTGATCAGCGCCACTGCAGAGGTGGTGGCCTCAGGTAGGTCAGGATGGGAGGGGTCTTGCAAGGTAAGGGGCCTCGGGGGAGGTGGGTGAAGGGGGGATTGGCAGCAAAGGCAGGGGGGTGGCTCTCAGTGAGCTCGCCCCTTCCTAAGTGCCTTTTAAAGAGGGATCCCCCCCAGAGCCGGCAAGCAATCTGCACAGTTTTTCTTGCTGTGCTTTCTGTGCAGTGACAGGTCCACCCGCTGCTCGGCTAATTGCGACAGTGGCAGGATGAGGCCCTTAATTGGGCATTAATTGCCCAGTTAAGGGCCTCAATTAGCGGCAGAGTGGGAAAGCCATTCACAGGCCTTCCTGCCCCAAACTTAATTTCAGCAGAGGTGGGAATGTGGCGGGGTTCACCCCTCCCCCCCCCCCCCACCCCACCCTTCCCACCAACATCTTGCCTGATTATATGCTCTCCCCACCTCCAAACTCACTGTGGGGGGAGCATAAAATCCCGCCCCTTGGTTTCTGTTGAGTGACCCTAGTTCCTCTCCCATTGTGTTTTCATGAATGGTGTTTGATGGTGTGGCCATTGTTAGACAATGGGTTTGGATGTTGCTCATCTCAATGCCATCTTGATAAAGTGGTATTTTTTCACACCCATTATCCTGAGTTTGAGTCTGGAGTCTCTATGTCTGCAAGGTCATTGGTAGCCCAACTTGTTGGAGAGAGGATGCCATTAACATTGAATTGGCCATTTACTTATCTGATGCTTTCTTCAACACGATTGGTTCAGGGTTCCAGCAGTTACCATGTGTATTCGCGATACAGGAGAGGTCACCTGACCTCTTACTCCATCTTTTTTAGTAGCAAAAGGTGTCTGTTTTGTGTTCAATTCATCAGTTCATTTTAAAGTGAATAATTTCTCCTTGTGTGAGAGTGACAATAAACCATCCTAGTAACAAAAAGCCATATAAGCAGATAGAAATTGTTTGCCGCTGAAAGTGACATATCCAACACAGCTTGCTGTCTCCTGCACTGTAGAATGAGATTATTCCAGCATCAAAATCCATAAACACTCCCACTTTAGAGGCTATTCGAACAGTTAGATCTGTAATATTACCATAGTGTTAGGCTAAAACTGAGTGCACCCCTGATAAGTAACTCCACAAATTATTGTTACCACCCAAGCACACACTCCATGATTTACTGATCTCTCCCAGCAAACATTCTTTATCGCTACTGTTTTACTTTATGCTGCCAGAACAGACCACAATCGCCCATTTTCAGCAATCTCAGCCTCCCAATAAGAGTGACGGCTGTTGATTCCCTCAGAACAGAGCACCTGCCCCCAGCAGTCAAATCTCTTCTGATTAGCAGGATAGGGCTGTCTGTACTGGGATCTAGATGCTATCCTCTTATCGTCTGACAGAATGACACTACATGAGTGGCATCCAGATCAAGAGTTGGTGTCTGTCTATTCACAGTTGTCATTATGTTTTTTTTATGAAAGTTGGGTGTAGGAAAATTTATAAATTATTCCGTAATTGTAATGCTGCAATTGTTTATATGATTAGCATGTGCTGTGTCTTTAACAAGCTCTTTTTAAAAGTGATGAGTGTTTTGTAGGAAGCAGTCGGTGGGGGGTTGAGCACAAATGAAAAAAAGCCAGCAGTAGCTTCTGGGCGGTGCAGAGCTGCTCTCTGACTGCTGATAGGCAGCTTGATTACAGAGAGTCAGCAACCTGGTCCTGACCCGGCTCCCAGAACAGCAATCGAATGGAAAATGCTGAAAAATACTTCTCAATTTAAAATGGTGCCTCCAGAAGTTAAATAAATATTTTCTAAGAAGTCTCCTACCTGAAAGCAATTATTCGTATTTGTGCAAGTAGAAAACGTGTTCCCCAAGAACATAGCAGCCTGTGAAAAATCTCGAGACTTCCAAGATCTCTTGCAAGAGACGTTTAATTTTACTGAGAAAGCACAGCTCTTGTGATTTTATTGCGAGAGTTGGCATGTCTGAAACAGGTTATGTGAGTGGGCAAGATCATGGCAGATGGAATATAATGTGGGGAAATGTGAAGTTATCCACTTTGAAAGGAAAAGTAGGACGGCAGAATATTTTTAAAATGGTGAGCAACTGAGAAATGTTGGTATGCATTCACGAATCACAGAAAGTGAATATACGGGTACAGCAAGCAGTTAGGAAAGAAAATGATATGTTAACCTTTATTACAAAGGGATTGGAGTATAAGAGTAAAGAAGTATTACTACAATGGTGTGAGACCACGCCTGGAGTACTGTGTACAGTTTTAGTCTCCTTATCTAAGGAAGTATATACACAACTTAGATGGAGTGCAGCCAAGTGTCACTAGATTGATTCCTGGAATGAAGGGATTGTCCTATGAAGAGAGATTGAGTAGACTAGGCCTATATTGCTTAGAATTTATGAGAATGAGAAGTAATCTCATTGAAATGCATAAAATTCTTAAGGGACTTGGCAGGGTAGCTGCTAGAAGGATGCTCACTTGGCTGGGGAGTCTAGAATGGTGGGGGGGCGGGGGGGGGGATGGAATCACCGTCTCAGAATAAGGGCTGACCATTTAGGACTGAGATGAGAAGAAATTTCTTCACCAAAAGGGTTATGAATCTTTGAAATGTTCTACCCTAGAGAGCTGTGGATAATGCAGGTCGGTGGAGTTGAGATAGAAGATCAGCCATGATCCTCTTGAATGATGGAGCAGGCTTGTAGGGCTGAATGGCCTACTCCTGCTCCTGTTTCTCATGTTATTATGTTCCTGGTCTATCCCCATATCCCTTGATTCCCTTAGTATCCAAAAATCTATTGATCTTGGTCTTGAATATGCTTAACAACTGCACATTCACAACCCTCTGGGGTAGAGAATTCCAAAGGTTCTGTGCACTGTTGTGTACATCTTGGAGAACAGTTCAAGATTTACATTGGCAGACAACTGGGAGCTGCTTACTTCTCAGTCAGGGGATAGCAAATCGCATGAAGCAGTTACGAGAGTGGGAGAACTTCTTTTTAAAATATACCTTAAAATGAAAAGGAACAAATAAAAATTGCAAAGTAACTTTACCAGTGAAGTTTTCTTACATAAAGAGTAAGATTGATGAATAACATTTCCTTGCAAGGTTATTTTTTTTCTGCTGGGAGAATTGTCCTATGACATTTTTCATAACTTATATTGGATATGATAGCAAGTTTACTTGGGATATAGAGATGCCCCACTATGATGACACATGTATGACTCAGGCCTAATTAAGGCCTCGTAACATAATGACTCATATCTAAGAATGTCATCTGGAACTGGCGGAATCTGCTCTTTGGGTAGCAATTTTCAGGCAAAATGTAAACAGGAATTTAAAATGTCAAAAACTTTGTAAAAAAACTGTCAACTGGCACAATCAAAATACAGAAAATTTTCCATGCAGACCTGATTGCAGCAGAACCTACCTGTCACTCATTTGTGGCAGATTAAGCACTTAGTTCATTGGACCTTTCTCTGTGTTTCAGATTCCTACCACATAATCAAAATATACTTTTCTGATAATCTAAGAAAAGCATCATAGTTATCACAATGGAAGTAGCTGGATAGCAGACTTGTAGATAGCGTTGTGAGCTTTAGCTGTTCTGAAGTACACAGTGGACAGGGCTGAGGGTAGGTTCAGAGGCATTGGCTTAGAGAGAAATCATTTTTAAAATGATGTGAAAGCCACATATGTGGCTTCAACATTCAACTGGTATAGAATCATACAGCACAGATGTGGCCATTGGGCTCATCCTGTCTTTGCCGGCTGTTTGAAAGAGCTGTCCAAATCGTCCCACTCCCCTGCTCTTTCCCAATAGCCCTACAGATGTCTACAAGTCAAGTATATATCCAATTCCCTTTTGAAAGTTGCAATTGAACCTGCTTTCACCACCTTGTTTAAGTGATGCTTTCCAGACCATATCAACTTACTGCATCAATATTTATTTTCTTCTGCTTCTCTTCTTGACTTTTTGCCAATAAATCTGTGTCCTCTGCCTATTAAGGGGAGCGGATAGGGTTGATAGAGAGAAACTATTCCACTGACCTCTAATTGCAGAGGCTCAGCACAAACTCTCAGACACTTCTTCCTGCTTCCCCCTGGACCATGACCCCACCACCAAACATCAAGCTACTGTCCACAGAACTGTCACTGTCTCATCTCCTGTGGAGATCTTCCCTGTACAGCTTCTAACCTCATAGCCCCGCAACACCGGACAGCCCACTTCTACCTCCTTCCCAAAATCCACAAACAGGACTGTCCTGGCAGACCCATGATTTCAGCCTGTTCC
This sequence comes from Heterodontus francisci, assembly GCF_036365525.1. Taxonomy (NCBI): domain Eukaryota; kingdom Metazoa; phylum Chordata; class Chondrichthyes; order Heterodontiformes; family Heterodontidae; genus Heterodontus; species Heterodontus francisci. Next base: position 29,582,116 of record NC_090376.1, on the reverse strand, counting down.
TGCCCCACTGAACTTATTTCTTCCTATCTTGACTCTATCTTTTCTCCCCTGGTCCAGTCTCTTCCCACCTACCTCCGTGACTCTTCTGACGCCCTACATCATTTTGACAATTTCCAGTTTCCTGGCCCTAGCTGCCTCCTCTTCACTATAGACATCCAATCTCTCTACACCTCCATTCCCCACCAGGATGGTTTGCAGGCTCTCTGCTTCTTCCTTGAACAGAGGCCCAACCAGTCCCCATCCACCACCACCCTCCTCCACCTGGCTGAACTTGTGCTCACATTGAACAACTTTTCCTTCAACTCCACTCACTTCCTTCAAGTAAAAGGTGTTGCAATGGGCACCCACATGGGTCCTAGTTATGCCTGTCTTTTTGCGGGATATGTCAAACATTCCTTGTTCCAGTCCTACTCAGGCCCCCTCCCCCAACTCTTTTTCCGGTCCATTACCAGAAGCAACCATTGCCACTGCGGTGGCACTGCTCAGTGAAAAAGCTGCTGGCCTTTGATTAGCTTGCAGCTCTCAGCAGGTGTGATTTCTGTTGCCAGGGTCCTTAATCCCGGGAAAGGTCAATTTAAGTGGCTAATTGGCATGTAATATGGTGGGCCTTTCCCAGAGGAGACGGCGCGGGGCTCTCTCCGTGCTTCAGCCGATGGCTGGGACCCCCGTTGCCCACATAAAATCCCCCACAAAGGGTGGTAGAGGTTTGCCATTTGCAGGAGAGAGATCAATTGTTAATTTTAAGTTTGAGATTGACAGATTTTTGTTAACCAAAGGTAATAAGAGATATGGGTCAAAGGTGTAGATCAGCCATAATTTTATTGGTGGAACAGGCACAAGGAGTTAAATGGCCTACTCCTGTTCCTATGTTACTACTGATCCTCCTGCTGGTGGAAACAGTTTCTCCATCAAAACACCACATAATTTTGAACAGATCAATTAAATGACCCTTAACCTTCTCTGTTCCAAGGAGAACAATCCCAGCTTCTCTTGCCTCCATATAACTGAAGTCCCTCATCCCTAGTACAATTTTGTTAAATCTGTTCTGCATCTTCTCAAAGGCCTTGGCATCCTTTTAAAAGTGTGATCCCAGAATTAGACACAATATCAAGCTGACCCTTACCAGTGATTTATAATAAGAATTGTTACAGCACAGAAGGAGGCCCTTCAGCCCATCGTGTCTGCACCGGCTCTCCGAATGAGCATTTGATTTAGTGCCATTCCCCCGCCTTCTCCCCATACCCCTGTACATTCTTCATTTTCGGGTAACTATCTCATTCCCTTCTGAATGCCTTGATTGAACCTGCCTCCACCGCAGTCTCTGGCAATGCATTCCAGATCTTCACCACTCGCTGCGTGGAGAAGTTTTTCCTCATGTCACCGTTGCTTGTTTTGCCAATTACCTTAAATCTGTGTTCTCTCGTTCTTGATCCTTTCACGAGTGGGAACAGTTTCTCTCTATCTACTCTGTCCAGACCCCTCATGGCTTTGACTACCTCTATCAAATCACCTCTCAGCCTTCTCTTCTACAAGGAAAACAGTTCTAACTTCTCAAATCTGTCTTCACAGATGAAGTTCCTCATCCCTGGAACCATTCTCGTGAATCTCAACCTGTCCTGCCACCTTCTATGATTTATGCACATATACACCTAGGTCCCTCTGTTCCTGCACCCCCTTTAAAATTGTACCCTTTATTTAATATTGTCTCTCCATGTTCTTCCTACCAAAATGAATCACTTCACATTTCTCTGCATTGAACTTCATCTGCCACCTGTCTGCCCCTTCCACCAACTAGTCTATGTCATTTTGAAGTTCTATACGATCCTCCTCACAGTTCACAATGCTTCCAAGTTACATATCATCCACAAATTTTGAAATTGTGCCCTGTACACCAAGTTCTAAGTCATTAATATATATTGGCAAGAGCAAGGGTCCCAACACTGATTCCTGTGGAACTCCACTACAAACCTTCCTCCAACCTGAAAAACATCCATGAACCACGACTTTCTGTTTCCTGTCACTCAACCAATTTTGTATCCGTGTTGCTACTGCCCCTTTTATTCCATGAGCACTCTGCGCTTTTGTATTTGAGACCTCTATTTATAAAGCCAAGAATACTGTTCTTTTCAATAGTATGAGGATAAATTTATTTTAATAGATCCTCTGTCATTGTTGAAAGGATTTCTTGGCTCCTGCTTGTTGCCATTTCTATGATTAGATTTTACAGTTTTAGATACAACACTATTAGCTTGTGAAACTGACTGTTCCCCTGACCTTATTGATGACACAAAGCTTAATTTCAAAGCCCTGGTCAATTTGTAGTCACAAAAACAGTTCAGATTGGTCCAATTTTCATATTTTTCTGGTGAAAATGATCCAGAAAAAACATACAATAACAATTGGAAAACTTATTCCAAAAATGGACTGTCTGGATAGCTGCCAACCTTACTTGTGGATAAGATTAAGTAGCATAGACACACACAAAATGCGTTCTGTTCCTTATTTGTTAGATTTCTTTGTTGTAATTCAGAAGTAAATTCTGCTAAACTGTAAAGCTTACGTAATCAAGACGTTTTATTTAGACACCTGCATTCCTTTTTTGTGTTGTGTCCCAGATTTGAAACGGAAAACATTTTTTGAGCACAAAATACTCTCCCTCTGAAGGAATAAGATTATTCTTTATGTTAAAAATTTAGAATTGCACGCTGCGTTTCTGCGCCTGGGTGGAAATAGAGTAAGTTCAATGGGATTTAGCAGAACTTGTAAAAAAATTGTTAATCATCAGATTTTTTGTTGCTGGCGTTACAGGCATCATTAAAGCCTTAAGTATGAAAAGTTGACAGTAGTGTGAACCTTGTTCCTCTTTTGCAGTGACAACCATTCCCAAAGTGCTTGTCAAACCTGAGAACCTGTCGGCATCCTTCATAATTCACGCAGGGAACATTACAGGACACTTCCACTGGCGGGTATCTAAAAGACAGCTTCATCAGCCTGTAACAGGATTTCAGGTTACATGGGCAGAGGTAACCACAGAAAGCCGACAAAACAGCTTACCAAATAGCATTATATCCCAGTCGCAAATATTGCCACCAGTAAGTCAGTTACTATTATTCGTTTGTAGTCACTCAAATACATTTTTGTTATTTTTCCCTTATTAGATGTTCCTGATGCCTAGCATCTTATCTGGCCAGAACATCAGGAACCCGTCAGCAACCAACCTCTGCATGACTGAAGTTAATGTAGAATGGGCCTTCTGTCATACCATATAATGATAAGCAGGTAGACTGAAAATTGGGCTAATTCATGGTAGGGTTGCTTGAATGCCAGTGAACTTCAGGGTTGGACTCATGAGCCTGTGGTATGGAAGTGCAATGTTCTAAGAGTAGGAATATCAGTGAGGATTTTCCCATTTGTCTTTGATTATAGCAGCTCTTTGCCATTTCTTGTAAAATAATAAGGATCACATGGAAACAAATATGATGGGAAAACCCCAGTATACAATGTAAGGTGGAATGTTCTATCTGTACCTATATACTTAAGGACTGTAAAATACACAATAAAATGAGTAATAAAAAAAACCTAATGGTATAAATAGACCGCCGTGAATGAAATTACAATAAATAGAGGTATAGCTACAGAATTATTACATTTAAATTTTGCTAAATTGGATTGATGTTTGAGGCTACTTTTTTGGTTCTCCTATCGAGCTCCACTAATGGCACCACTTAGTGGGCTGGACATAGCTCTCTCCCAGGCATCAGGTTCAGTGGTGAGGAGGGCCCTGAAGATGGCTCTGGATGAGGCCCGCCACAGACTTTGACGCTGTGAGGGCCCAGCCCGATCCTCCTGGCGGCATGGAGGTTCCGTGGTGGCCCCCCTCGCCACTGGCCGACGGGACCACAATGAACATAATCAAATGAATCAAATTATTAAATTTAAATAGTCTTACCTGTGATCTTGAGGGCCCGCCATGATCTTCGGCCTAGCGGCCGGCACACCCGCGCCTTCAGATTCTCATCCGAGGAAAGGGGCATTAGAAATTTATTTATTTAATTTTGAGGGGTAGGACTTTTAAAATTTAAATTGGGCGGCAGGGCTGTATGTCCTTTAAAAAGGGCGCCAGCGCCTGCGCACAGGCAGCTGATGCCATTGCCGGGGACGGACAGCTTGCCCCCTCCATGAGATTGGCTGCCCCGGCTATTTAAATGATCCACCGTGCTTGAGATTGCGGCAGTTCTTTGGCGTGTGGCCTGCCCCTTTGAGCTCACCGCCAAGATCGGCAGCAGGCTCTTAAAGTCCAGCCCAGTACATCTGTTTTTGGTGTTCCAATGGTCCCAAACAAGTTATTTTTTGTTAATCCACAGTAAGTAATTTTGTATTGATCTGACACATGTTATAAAGTGGACTAGATGTGACCTTTAGAAAAAGATCATGACAAACATTAAAGTGCTGAAATATTGTACTTTTCTTATTCAGGATCACCACTCACTCATTGTGCCCAATCTGAGGCCATTGACGTGTTATAGGTTGGAGGTACAACTCCTGACTACAGCTGGAGAGGGACCAGCAACTGTCAAAACATTCCAGACACCTAGCTTATCTTCATCCCTCTTATACAGTAAGATTCAGTACCTCCACTATTCTACCTGTGGTAGAGAATTATAAGTCATAGATTTTCATGTTGCCAATACTTGGAATGCAAGAGGAAATGATTACAGTTGCTTACATTATCAGATGTAATTAATCTATCTTAATAGTAATATTTGAGTAAATTAATTCGTGCTCATTGCTGTCTGGCAACTTTGTTTCTCTAGTCTTTGTCTATTGATCTTTGTACTTGTCACTGGTAAAACGATATTGTGGCTTTAGTACTGTATCTGTATGGTGTTTATTTATGACTGCCAATCTCTTCCCTGTTTTACTTTAGACCCCAGGCTGAAACATTATCAGCAGCAAAAACCAGTATCAGTAAAACACTGAAACAATTCTCATTACATTATGGAAGATCCTTGAGGACTGTTGGTGTGTGACAAGAATAAAAAAGACTCATCTCCCCTCCTCAATGGAAAAGAAAGCAGAAGAATGTCTCCCTCCAATGCCTCCTTTAAAATTAGATGATCAAATCAGTGCCATAAAAATTGCATTCTTCAATGTTATCATCACTGTATTGTATCTTCAAAGGGTGACTTTGAAATTGTGCTATTTATTAACCTGTTTTGTTGAATGTGCTGATCCTGATATATGCAACATTTACATATTTCCTGTGGATACCTGTGATTGACAGATGGCTAGGAAAATGTGACTAGAATCTGCATATTTTAACTGGGAATGAGAATTATGTCAGTTAATTAATCTATTGCATGTAATAAAGTTATTAAATTATAATGTAAATGAATCTTATCAGATGTTGGCAAAGTATGGTTGCATGGTAGACCTGTCAGTGTTCCGTATAGGCATGAATCCTATGTCTATGTTACCTCTGTTGAATATATATTAACATGATACAGTTTACAGAATAATTAACAAAGTCTATATGTACAAATTATTTACTTTTTAATATTGGAATGATAATGTAGTGTGGAAATACCAGTACTGTTTTGTCTATTACTGAACTGCCTGTAGAAATCATGTTCCTCAATGCAGTCAATTTTAGATCAATATTTATTATTGTATCACACCGTTTTTTTTGGGTCCGTTTAGTGTATCTTTGTCGTCTTTGAGATAATGAACCTCTTGTAAAGACATTTTGTAAAAATGGAATTGTAAATAGAGTTTGTTGTAAGTTACATTACCCAATATTTTCATGTTAGGCTTTGTACATATTGTCAAAGTATTAAAGAACTCCCCTAAACATGTACATGGACAAAATATCTGTGAGTCAAACTCTATTTTTAAAAATCTTAACGTGCTTACATATCAGATTAATTCAGTTTACATTCTGTTCAGAGTACTTTGTACAGTGATGTTTTACAGATGTATATTGAGTTTGTTGGCAACATTATTGTGTCTGTGAGTGAGAAGGATGGATCAGGTTGTTGGCTGTGACTCTACAGGGAGGTGGGATGGGCACCCTGCACTGGGCCACCTTCACTGTGACATCTAGAGGCAGGGTCCTGCTCTCCTTTAGTCGAGGTTGTTTGTATCTAGGTTTTATTGCTTTTAGCTACAATATAGAAGTGGTCAATTTCTTTCATCTGTGCAGACAGCACACGGCCCCTTGAGCCTGCTGTGCCATTCGATGAGATCATGGCCGATCTACCTCAATGCCTGACAGCAGAGAAAGCTAAGAAGAGATTTGATAGGGGTCTTTAAAATCATGAAGGATTTATATAGAGTAAATAAAGAGAAACTGTTTACAATGGCTGAAGGGCTGATAACCAGAGGGCACAGATATTAGGTAATTGGCAAACGAACCAGAGCTGACCTGAAGAAAAGCTTTTTAAAGCAATGAGTGGTTAGAATTTGGAATGCACTACTGATGGGGTGCTGGATATAGATTCAATAGTAGCTTTCAAAAGGGAATTGAATAAATACATGAGGGAGAAAGAATTGCAGGGATATGGGGCAAGAGTGGGGCATGGGGGTTTAAATGGATTGCTCTTCAACAGAGCCGGTGCAAACTCAGTGGGCTGAATGGCCTTCTGTGCTGTACTGTTCCATGATTCTGTGATTCTAATAAAGAATTTGTACATGCTGCCAAGTACAGGTTGGACAGTTAATGGACAAGAAGGCCCTTAATCTAAGTACACAGGTTGCAATTATTAATTAAAATGACACAATTGCTAGAAGCACTCAGCAGGTTAGGTAGCATCCATGGAAAGAGGAACAGGGTTAACAGGCTACGAATTTGGAGGCAGGGGAGCCAAGAAAGTAGGAGGGAACATCATCGAGACAGCTTCCCAACGTCTTCCTGCCTCCGGGGTGAGTTTCCCAGGGGTGGGCTGGGAACAAAGTTGGCAACCCACACGGAGGTGGGCAACCAATTAAGGCCCTACTTAGGGGCTATTTTTCGAAGGTAACGGCAATTCCTCACCGTTGGAGTGGCCTCCGGCCAAATGTGGAGACACAAGCTGCTTGGAGATTGGTGAGTCAGCACAGGCTGCATTAAATGGCTGCATCAGGGGAGCACAAGGCTCACAGGAGCTCAGGAACGGCTGCAGGCATTCTTCCGGAGGGGTTACCTGTCCCCCCTGAAGCCCCCCACAGTACTGTGTCTTCGATTTCAGCTGAAGGAGGAGGCCTTTGTGGGCACTTCCATTTTGATGCTCCCCCTAGGTCTCGTCTCTAGCAGCTCCCACGTCTTCCGGTTGTGCTGCTAGCTGGACCCTCCTATTGGGCCTCCCACTTCCCTGGTTCACCCAGAGTCTTTAATTGGATGGGGTTCCCAGAGGCGGCTTCGTCATTGGCTGCTCAGGGAACATCACGACCGATGTCCCACCATGGCCACTTGCAGGTTTCTGACCCAGAATTGAGGCCGACATCAGGATCACGATCCAACCGGGAAAGTTCAGCCCAATGTTTCAGGTTGATGACCTTTCGTCAGCTATTCTCATCATGCACAATTGAGCTTAGGTCTGTATGACCTAAGCTTGCATATTCAGTGTAGATAGGCTGTTTAACAAGAGTATTCTATGGAGAGTATGATGCTGTTCTCATCTAATGTCCACACAAAGATATATATATATATATAAAACTACTATCAAGAGTCACTGCAGAGCAAATGGTTCTTTCTTCCATAGCCCAGAAATACTGAGAAAAAGGATGGAATTTTACTTTTGTTGGACAGGAGCTGTCCATCGACAGTAAAGTCGGTGGCGATCCTGCCTCCGCCTGGCCTGGGGATCCGGACCGCATTTTACAGTCCACAGGCCCTTAATTGGTCGGAGGCAGGACTGCCACCTCATTGAGGCGGTAAGTCTATTGGAGCTGCTGGCCAATCAGCGGGCCGGCAGCTCTTTGTCCCAGCAGCGCCACGGGAAGTGGTGGCCACTTCTGGGACTGCAACCTGACTGAAGAGGAAGGACAGATCGGGGAGAAGGTAAGTTTTTGAGGAGAAGTTTTTGGGGCCTCACCAGGGATGATCGATCGGCCCTCGTGAGACAAGGGTGGTTGACTGGGGGATGGGAGGGCGTGTTAGGTGTTGGGGTGGATGGGGCATTGGGGGCGGCCCTCCGTCGGGCACAGGGTGTCTGATCATGAGGACGCCGCCCCCCCCCCCCCCTCCCAGGCCATCAGAAAGCTGCCTGCTTTCATCATGCGGCTTTTCTCAGGCCTAGGCCACCCGACCGGCCAAGGGTAAAATCACTGTGGAGGCAGGCGGAGGCCCTTAAGTAGCCGTTAACTGGCAACTTAAGGGCCTTGATTGGCCTGGGGCTGGTGGGACGGCTTTTGCCACTGCTGCCCTGCGTAAAATGGCAGTGGAGGCGGGAGCGGGTTGGGAAGGGCCCCCCGAGCCTCACGCTCCATTTTATGCTCCCGCGCCCACCCCCACCCTCCACCACCAACCCGCACTTTGGGGGGTTGTAAAATTCCAGCCAAAAGCAAAATGCTGCAGATTTTGGAAATCTGAACCAAGACCAGAAGATGCTAGAAATACTCAGCAGGTCAGGCAGCAATTGTGGAGAGAAAAACAGAGTTAACGTTTCAGGTCTGTGTGACCTTTCATCAGAACTGGCAAAAGTTAGAAAGGTTTTGAGCTAGTGAAAGGGGGGAGGGGGGAAGAAGAACAAAAGGGAAGGTCTGTGATAGGGTGGAGGGCGGGAGAGATTAAATGACAAAAGGTTCATGGTACAAAGCCAAGGGGAGTGGTAATGGGACAAGTAAAGAAACAAAGGATGCGGCTGGATGAGGTTAACTGACAGGATAGCAGCGTCTGAATGCAAAGTAAAAGGATTAAGAAAGATACAAGGGGTGGGGGAAATAAAATTTGAACCAGCGAGAAAAAGCACTAAAAAGGAAAAGAATGGGGGCAGAGGTTATGATCTAAAATTATTGAACTCAATGTTGAGTCCAGAAGGCTGTAAAGTGCCCAGTCCAAAGATGAGATGCTGTTCCTTGAGCTTGTGATGAGCTTCGTTGCAACACTGTGGCAGGCCAAGGACACAAAGGTCAGAGTGGGAGTAAGGTGGAAAATTGAAATGACAAGCGACAGGAAGCTCGGGGTCAATAAGGTCACCTCTCATTCTTCTAAACTCCAATGAGTATAGGCCCAACCTGCGCAACCTTTCCTCATAAGACAACCTGTCCATCGCAGGAATCTCAAACTAGTGAACATTCACTGAACAATGCAAGTATATCCTTCCTTAAGTAAGGAGACCAAAATTGTACACAGTACTTTAGGTGTGGTCTCACCAATGCTCTCTAGTGTTATACTCCATAACCCTTGTAATAAAGGCCAACATTCCTTTTTTCTTCCTAATTACTTGCTGTACCTGCATGCTAACATTTTGTAATTCGTGTAAGGAAACCCAGATTGTTCTGTACTGCAGCATTCTGTAGATTCTCTCTATTTAAATAATATTTTGCCTTTCTATTCTTCCTCCCAAAGTGGATGTCCTCACATTTTCTTACATTATACTCCATCAGCCTAATCTTTGCCCATTCACTTAACCTGTCTATATCCCTTTTCAGACACTTTAAGCAGGATTTTCAGATCCTACCAGGGGCGGCATGGAGGTGGGTGGGTATCAAAAATACTGGCGACGGCCAGCGTTCTGGTTTCCCAACATCGTTTCTGGTGCTGGCCATTTTCAGCCGGCAGGACGGCCCTGCAATTCCTCCCAATCCACGATGAAGTCCAATTAAGATGGCCAAGATAGGTAATGCATTTGGGGAGGGCAAACAAAGCAAGGGAATACACAATAAATGGGAGGATATTGAGCTATATAGAAGAAGTGAGAGACCTTGGAGTGCATGTCCACAGGTCCCTGAAGGTGGCAGGACAGGTAGAGTGGTGAAGAAGGTGTCTGGAATGCTTTTCTTTATTGGCTGAGGAATAGAATACAAAAGCAGGGATGTAATGCTGGAACTGTATAAAATGCTGGTTAGGCCACAACTGGAGTATTGCATACAGTTCTGCTCACCGCATTACAGAAACGACAATGGCAAACCCAGCCCTCTCGACCCTGCAAAGTCCTCCTTACTAACATCTGGGGGCTTGTGCCCAAGTTGGGAGAATTGTCCCACAGACTAGTCAAGCAACAGCCTGACATAGTCATACTCACGGAATCATACCTTACAGACAATGTCCCAGATACCACCATCATCATCCCTGGGTATGTCCTGTCCCACTGGCAGGACAGATCCAGCAGAGGTGGTGGCACAGTGGTATACAGTCGGGAGGGAGTTGTCCTGATACAACATCGACTCCGGACCCCATTAAGTCTCATGACATCAGGTCAAACATGGACAAGGAAACCTCCTGCTGATTACCACCTACCGCCCTCCCTCAGCTGATGGGTCAGTACTCCTCCATGTTGAACAGCATTTGGAGGAAGTACTGAGGGTGGCAAGGGCACAAAATGTACTCTGGGTGGGGGACTTCAATGTCCATCACCAACAGTGGCTCAGTAGCACCACTACTGACCGAGCTGGCCGAGTCCTAAAGGACATAGCTGCTAGACTGGGTATGCAGCAGGTGGTGAGGGAACCAATAAGAGGGAAAAACATACTTGAATTAGTCCTCACCAATCTGCCTGCTGCAGATGCATCTGTCCATGACGGTATTGGTAGGAGTCACCATTGCACAGTCATTGTGGAGACAAAGTCCCTCCATCGTGTTGTGTGGCACTACCACCGTGCTAAATGGGATAGATTTTGAACAGATCTAGCAAAGCAAAACTGGGCATCCATGAGGCGCTGTGGGCCATCAACAGCAGCAGAATTGTACACAACCACAATCTGTAACCTCATGGCCCGGCATATCCCCCACTCTACCATTACCATTAAACCAGGAGACCAACCCTGGTTCAATGAAGAGTGCAGGAGGGCATGCCAGGAGCAGCACCAGGCATACCTAAAAATGAGGTGTCAACCTGGTGAAGCTACAACACAGGATTATTTGCGTGCCAAACTGCGTAAGCAGCATGCAATAGACAGAGCCAAGCAATCCCATAACCAACGGATCTGATCTAAGCTCTGCAGTCCTTCCACATCCAGCCATGAATGGTGGTGGACAATTAAACAACTAACTGGAGGAAGTAGCTCCAAAAATATCCCCATCCTCAATGATGGGGGAGCCCAGCACATCAGTGCGAAAGATAAGGCTGAAGCAGTTGCAACAATCTTCAGCCAGAAGTGTCGAGTTGATGATCCATCTCGGCCTCCTCCTGAAGTCCCCAGCATCACAGATGCCAGACTTCAGGTAATTCGATTCACTCCGCGTGATATCAAGAAATGACTGAAGGCAAAGGCTAAGGGCCCTGACAATATTCCGGCAATAGGACTGAAGACCTGTGCTGAATAACTTGCCGCACCCCTAGCCAAGCTGCTCCAGTACAGCTACAGCACTGGCATCTACCCAGCAATGTGGAAAATTTCCCAGGTATGTCTTATACACAAAAAACAGGACAAGTCCAACCTGGCCAATTACTACCTCATCAGCCTACTCTCTATCATCAGTAAAGTGATGGAAGGTGTCATCAACAATGCCATCAAGCAACACTTGCTTAGCAATAACCTGCTCAGTGTCGCTCAGTTTGGGTTCTGCCAGGGCCACTCAGCTCCTGACCTCATTACAGCCTTGTTCAAACATGGACAAAAGAGCTAAACTCAAGAGGTGAGGTGAGAGTGACTGCCCTTGACATCAAGGCAGCATTTGACCGAGTGTGGCATCAAGGAACCCTAGCAAAAGTGAAGTCAATGGGAATCAGGGAGAATATTCTCCACTGGTGGGAGTCATACCTAGCGCAAAGGAATATGGTTATGGTTGTTGGAGGTCAATCATCTGAGCTCCAGGACATCACTGCAGGAGTTCCTCAGGGTAGTGTCCTAGGCCCAATCATCTTCAGCTGCTTCATCAATGACCTTCCTTCAATCATTAGGTCAGAAGTGGGGATGTTTGCTGATGTTTGCACAATGTTCAGCACCATTCGCAACTCCTCAGATACTGAAGCAGTCCGTGTAAAAATGCAGCAAGTCTTGGACAATATCCAGGCTTGGGCTGATAAGTGGCAAGTTACATTCGTGCCAAACAAGTGCCGGACAATGACCATCTCTAACAAGAGAGAATCTAGCCATCTCCCCTTGACATTCAATGGCATTACCATCGCTGAATTCCATCACGATCAACATCCTAGGGGCTACCATTGACCAGAAACTAAACTGGAGTAGCCATATAAATACCATGGCGACAAGAGCAAGTCAGAGGCTAGGAATCCTGCAGCAAGTAACTCACCTCCTGACTCCCAAAAGCCTGTCCACCATCTTCAAGGCACAAATCAGGAGTGTGATGGAGTACTCTCCACTTGCCTAGATGGGTGCAGCTCCAACAACACTCAAGATGCTCGACACCATCCAGGACAAAGCAGCCCGCTTGACTGGCACCCCATCCACCACCTTAAACATTCACTCCCTCCACCACCAACGCACAGTGGCAGCAGTGTGTACCATCTACAAGATGCACTGCAGCAACGCATCAAGGCTCCTTAGACAGCAGCTTCCAAACCCGCGACCTCTACCAACTAGAAGGACAAGGGCAGCAAATGCATGGGAACACCACCACCTGCAAGCTCCCCTCCAAGTGACACACCATCCTGACTTGGAACTATATCGCCGTTCTTTCACTGTCGCTGGGTCAAAATCCTGGAACTCCCCTCCTAACAGCACTGTGAGTATACCTACCTCACATGGACTCCAGCGGTTCAAGAAAGCAGCTCACCGCCACCTTCTCAAGGGCAATTAGGGATGGGCAATAAATGCTGGCCTGGCCAGCAACGCCCACATCCCATGAATGAAATAAAAAAAAGGATGTAGGGAATGCTGGTTCGGCCACTTTTTTCCTCATTCTTAGTTGCCTTGAAAAGATAATGGTGGACCTTCTCCTTGAACTGTTGCAGTCCTTGTTGTGAAGATGCTTCCACAATATTGTTAAGTAGGGACGATATGTATCCAGAATACTGAAAGAGTTCAGGGCGACATTAACCATAATTTTCCCAAAAAGATTTGGGAATGGGAATTGTGCCAGGGGACTGCAGTGTAATAAATGTTATATCCTTATGGATGAGCAAGCTGTTATTGGCCAGTCAGTCTTACCGCAATTGCGGTTAAACCTTTGCTATCCATGTCGGAAGTTCCGTGACTTTGATGGAAAATTGGTGTAATTGGCTATTTACATTGCTTCACTGGGATTTCTGTTGAAGTTTTGCTGGGAGATCAGAACTCCCACAGAAATTCTATCTGCTGAAGTTGATAATATTGGGATGAACATAGTGAACAGTGAGAGAGGTGTGGTTCTCATCAAGGTGAGTCCAGATGAATTTGTAAAAGGCACAATATGCTTAACCAAATTAATTTTGTAAGGAAATCACAAGATTGTAGAAATAAAGGAAATGTGGTGAATATATGTAATGATTTTCAGAAGGCTTTTTATACATTGTTACATAAGATTCTTGTAATAAAAACAAACCTACCAGTATTCCAAAGAATGTAACTATGTGGAAACAGAAAAAGCTGAGGCATATGATACAGCCTTACATAGCTTTAAAAGAATAGGGAGAAGAATGAATAAGTTAGGAATGGATTTGATACTGCAAAGTTTAGTTTTAACAGTCTGTGATACCTAAAGTCGAAAGGAAGACAGTACAATGGTCAATGAGTCTGGCAATGGTCATGTTTTTGTCTTTGTACAGATTTAGAAAGCTAACTAATAAGGTAAGTCCTTGAATCCAAGGTCAAAGTAATGACATCAATTCTACTAAGGAACATTTAAGACAAGAAGCTGGAGAATGGTAAGAGTCAAGTTCCAGTGTAACATATTAAAGTGCTGTGCTTTTTAAGCTTGCAATCATAGTTTTAAATTAGTAATAAATATTTCCACATGGGCTGTATCTCCCCCTTCCCAACAATTCTATCTGACTCATGCTGGGTATCATTCCAGAGTGCCATCAATCCTACCATATCCCACCACACGTGAGCTCAGACACTCAGGAAGATGTCAGTCTTGTCCTCTTCAGCAAAGACCAGAGAAAGAACTTGGGACCTCCCTCATCTTGATGGCATTATAAGTTGCATGAGCAGAATACATCACAGAAAAAAGTGAGCACTTGGTACATTCCAGCAAAATCTTCAAAATTCACTTGTAACTTTCATCTCAGTTGTAAAATTGTTCTCATGAGTAGACTCAGTTGGGTCCAACCTGTTGTCCAGTGTGTGTCTTTTATATATCATAAATTTGGTTCAGACTTTAGCCCAAGGGTATTTTTTTAAATTTATTTTTGTCTATTTTAAAATACAAAGTTAAATAATTGAAAACATGGCCAAAATAATTACTGTTACATATACAGGAACATGGAAAAGTAAAGACAGCTGCAAAAACTGAAATATTAGAATAGTGCACCATGGAGAGCATTGTGGGTTAAAGCACACGTTTTTGTAATTATAAGGTAAAATAATAATATATGAGATGATTGCAGTACTTGGCTTTAGTTTAGATATTTTCATCATCCTTGTTGTGTTAATTGATAGCATTAAATATGACATAACTTTGTTTTTATTCCCAGTTAAATGGAACATTTTGAAAATGCTAATTTAAAATTTAATCATCTCTCTTTGCTTACATGTAAGTTTACAGTGTCTTCTTTGAAAGATAAAAAGCAGGGAGAAACTCAGCTGATGTCACTGTGATAGCTTCATTAGTTCATAGCGCCAAGGCAACTGGCGGCCTAATAGAATTGGCTTTCACATCAGCAAGTGTCAGCAATTTTAGAATTTGGTACTCCCACTATAATTAAACCTCTTTGCAGCTATAGTTAAAAAGCTGCCCTGTTGTACATGTGGATGGTGCTGCACCTGGGTTAAAAGGGTTGCATAGACTAAGTTCGCACTCTGTTGAGTATGGAAGATTAAGGGGTGATCTAATTGAGGTGTTTAAGATGACTAAAGGATTTGATAGGATGCATAGAGAGAAACTATTTCCTCTGGAGGGGAGCCCAGAACAAGGGGGCACAACTTTAAAATTAGAGCTCGGCCATTCAGGGGTGATATCAGGAAGCATTTCTTCACAGAAAGGCGAGTGGAAATCTGGAACTCGCTCCCCTAAAAAGCTGTTGAGGCTGGTGGTCAATTGAACATTTCAAAACTGAGATTGTTAGAATTTTGTTAGGCAAGGCTATTAAGTGTTATTAAGGCGCGTAGAAGGAGTTAAGATACAGATCAGCCATGATCTAATGGAGTTGAAGATGCTGAAATACAAAAACAAAGCAAATGGCCTCAACATGTCAGTGTCAGGATTTTTCTCCATGTGAGCAGTTAGTCTAATTTCACTCTTCTGCTTGCTCCCCCAAACCCTTCAATATTCTTTTTAAAGTAACTATCTAATTTCTTTTCAAAAGAATTGATGAACTCTGCTTCAACAATCTATGACGGAGATTCCTATATTGTAACTACCTTCATTTTGAACATTGGGCTTGATTTTAACTAGAGGTGGAGGTGTGGAGGGGGGTGCCCAGGGGCCAGTGTAACGGAAAAGAAATGAATGAATGAATGGAAAGCAGTTACCAGTGGTGTTCCATAGGGCTCAGTATTGGGCCCCTTGCTGTTTGTGGTATATATTAATGATTTGGACTTAAATGTGGGAGGCATGATTGGGAAATTTGCCGACGACACAAAAATTGGCCGTGCAGTCGATTGTGACGAGGATAGCTGTAGACTCCAGAATGATATCAATGGTTTGGTTGAGCGGGTGGAAAAGTGGCAAATGGAATTCAATCCAGAGAAGTATGAGGCAATGCATTTGGGGAGGGCAAACAAAGCAAAGGAACACACAATAAATAGGAGGATATTGAGAGGGGTAGAAGAAGTGAGAGACCTTGGAGTGCATGTCCACAGGTCCTTGAAGGTGGCAGGACAGGTAGATAAAGTGGTGAAGAAGGTATATGGAATGCTTTTCATTATTGGCCGAGGTATAGAATACAAAAACAGGGATGTAATGCTGAAACTGTATAACACGATGGTTAGGCCACAGCAGGAGTATTGTGTACAGTTCTGGCCACCACATTACAGGAAGGACATAATTGCTCTGGAGAAGGTACAGAGGACATTTACAAGAATGTTGCCAGTGCTTGAAAATTTCAACTATGAGGAAAAATTGGATAGGCTAGGGTTGTTTTCCATAGAATAGAGGAGGCTGAGGGGTGACTTAATTGAGGTATACAAAATTATGAGGGGCCTAGATAGAGTAGACAGGAAGGACCTGTTTCCCCTAGTGGAGAGGTCAATAAGCAGGGGGCGCAGATTTAAGGTGATTGGTAGACAGATTACAGGGGACATGAGGAAAAACTTTTTCACCCAGAGGGTGGTGGGTGTCTGAAATTTGCTGCCTGGATTGATGGTGGAGGCAGAAACCCTCAACTCATTTAAAAGTTACCAGGACCTGTCCCTGAAGTGATGTAACCTGCAAGGCTACTGACCAGGTGCTGGAAGGTGGGATTAGAATAGGTGGCTAATTTTTGCAGCCAGCACAGACACCATGGGCTGAATGGCCTCTTTCTGTGCCGTAACTTTTCTATGGCTCTTTGGTTCTATGGCAGAGCATGGCAATTAAATTGGAGTGGTCAACATGTCTTTTTTGCCCCAATCTGGTTGACTGAACCTTTTAGTTGCAGCATGGACACCAGACCCAAGCTGGTAAGCTCCTCATTAAATATGCAGATCAGGCTCTGATTACCTGATTGGATAGAAGAAGATGGAAGTTTTGAAAAATAATGTGACGCAACCCCTTGTGAATGTAGGGCAGGAGCCAAAAGATATTTATATGGTCCTAAAATGTCATCAGTTGTTGTACATGGAGAGAGCAATGACTCCGCTTGGAATGGGAGGGGTTTAGTTGGGTTAACAGTAACCATGTTTTTGGTCACCAACATTTTTCTTCCTTCTCATGAAGCCACTCAAAATGAAAGAGGTGGCAGTTTTACCAGTAGGGGGTGAAATCACAAATGTACAAAGCTAATTCGAAAAGTGCCAGTGGGCTAAATACAGTAATAAAAGCTTTAATTCCAACTCAGCTATTGGAAGCAGTCCCAGGTCAGGCACAGCCCAAAGAATCAGAAAATATAGTATTTTTTTCATTTACAAGTCTTTGAACCAATACCAAAAATGTAAAAATTTTCTCGCTTAGCTGAGTGTTCACTGTAACTAAACCCGCACCTGATGCCTACTCCACTTCATCAAACTGTCAGTCAGTAACATTCAATCAATAGGCTTATGGAATAGTAACGCTCCTCTTGCAGTTACAATTCATGGCAAATAATAATTCATTATTAGAGGATATTAAATAAATACCATTCACTTTTAGATGTGAAAGTTAGTGTTTTACAAAATGTCTTACGCTCAGTAGAAAAATGACAACCCTTCAGTACATTTCACTACCACAGCCAGTTTTAATCATTCCTAAAAACTGTTTGTATTCCATTTCATTCAGTGTCATTTTTCACCTTGATAAGTACAAAAATTGCAGCATGTAAAGGAATAATGGGGATTGTTTATTCTCATTTTAACATGCAGTGGGTGTAGACTCAGAAAATGATTTAATCGGTGCAATGCATCAGGCTTCAACCTTTGATTTCAGACTTTCTTCAGAAATGCATTGCACTATTTGATTAATGGCTTTATTTAAGGGGCATTATTCATAAGATTGTTAAGTATATGCTTTAAACGCCATAGGTGTCATCCTGACCTGGCGTGATGGTCCTGGATTTATTGCTAGTGTTTTTATCAATAAACACATTGCATTCAAAAAACTTTATTTTTCCTTCACCAGTGGAAGAAAAGTATTCCCATCCCTTCTCACTTTTCCAGTAACTTTCTCACTTTATATCCTCCTTCCTGAAGGCAGTAACTTGCACTGCAGGATGATTCTATGGTTTTTGGGGCCATTTCATACCTCACTTAAGTGGCTATATTTTACATACGAGTGTTATGGTTTACCTTTTAAAACATCATTTCTTTTCTTTCATTGATTTCACAGTGACCTCAAAAACAGCTTTTGTCGCCTTGAAATCCAGATATTGGATTATTTCTGTCCTTGTAAAGGTTATACGACCTGGGATTAATAATAACACCAATTGTAATAATCTGCATGCTGCAATTTATTCATGCTGCATTAGATTCCCGGTGCATTTTTAATCTTCTCACAATGGTGGAATGTGAAAGCACAGATCAGAGTTTCTACACACTGAAGTAAGGTAAGCAGTGATATACAAATAAGAATTCAGTGCATCCTTGGTAGTCAATAATATTAAGACAGAAAAATTTGCAACAATTTTTTTAAAGCAGGAACAAATACGAAAATCACTCCCCTTGTGTCTTAAAATATAAAAATATGAACCTGGCAGTTACAGCTGAGAGTAAGAGCATATTTTAAAATCGTTGTACTGTTTCTTGGAAAATTCTTTTAATAATGGCTGTGACTTTTTTTTTACAATACTATAGTTAAAACGTCAGCCTTGGCTCAGTGTTAGCACTCCATGGTCTGAGGCAGAGGGTTCTGGGTTCAAGAAGCACTCCAGAGTCTTAAGCAAATAATCTAGTTGACTCTTTACTGCAGTCCCAAGGGAGTGCTGCGCTGTCAGAGGTGCTGTCTTTCAGATAAATGGTTAAACAAAAGCCTTGCCTGCCCTTTCAGGTAGATGTAAGAGATTCCACAGTACTGGTCAAAGAAGAGTAGGGGAGTTGTTCTGGCCAATGTGGGATTCTGTACCAATACCACTAGAAAACAGATTCAATCTTTGTTTATTCATTACTGTTTGTAGGTCTTTTCTGTGTGCAATTTAGCGGCCATGTCTGTTTACGTAACAACAATGCTTACACTTCAGGATTATCTCACTGACTGAGAAGTGCTTTGAGACATCCTGAGGATGCGAAAGACAAGATGTGAATTTAAGTATTCTTTCCATATTATTTGATAACTTGCAGTCATGTAGCGACAAGTTATTCCTAAAATCTTAATGTTACATCACTCTATTTTAACTGAGAGGATAAAAGGGTTAATTGTTTAATCCATTCTTATACTTAAATTATCTAGTAGGTACTTAGACATCTGTTAATTCTTTGCTGTTTTTGTTTATTGTGATAATTGGGTCCCATTCTATTATGTTGCCAAGAATTTGTTCCTCTCAATTTGATGCCAATGTAATTTTTCCTCCTCTGTGGCAGCCTATCTGCCATGGACACTTGATTCATATTGAACCAAAAATTGTATAATTCTGTGTGCTTTCATGCTTATGCAAATGCACAAAAAATGCAAATGAACAAAAAATGCAAATGAAATGCCACATTGCAAGCCAGAAAGCATAACAGATTACAGCCTGCCATTTTCTACTCTGAGGATGACTGATAGTAGTTAGAAAGAACCCAAGGAAACAATTCCAGTTAATCTATTTGGACTGCATCAAATCAGCTTCCCTCTTCCTACAATTTGTAGACTTTCATAAACTCAAGTTTGATAACACTTAACTATTGCTTCTTGATTTATCTCATCTTTATCCCTGCTCCTTTTCAAACAGCATTTTGCACCTTGCACTTTGGGCCATGACCCTTTACCGATGTTTCTCATTTATAAGCAGTTTTGACTGCGTTAATAATATTTTTTAAAGTGTCTATTTTACTACAAAAAAGTGCTCAAAAAGAAATGAGAATCCTGAGCTGGAGTTGGATTGGTTTCAGAATAGTGGGAATTCCAAAGAACAGTTTTGGTTATTAAATGATGTTGGACAAACTAACCATTTGAAAAATATTACAATGATCGCTAAAAATGTGCAAAAATGCACCCAACAAATTTTGGGATCAGATTTGGCTGTTTCTTAAAATTTTATTTGGGAATAATGTTACGGCAACAAATTACATTAGATTTTAGTTGCTGTCATGCTAGGTCCCCACAGCTAGGCCAAGAATGAGGCACATTACTTTTGTCATGAACATTGATTTTAAACTGTTACTGGAGTGAAGAAAACTTGATAACCAAATCAGCTGTGGCTGGAAAAGATATTTGCATAGTAACTGACAAATTGGAAGGACAAAGCAGCCATTCCCTGACATTCAACCCACAATGGAGTTTTGATCACCAGACGTTGAAGGTGGGGGAGCTCGCATTCCAGGTTGACTGCTAAGATGGCTGAATACACAAACGGACATGGTCAAACCAGCTAGTCACATGACTAACCTGCTGGGCAACTTGAATTTTTTGAATTTGTAAAAAATATGTTTGCTCCTGGACTGAGAAGATCTCTCTCCTGTCTGCTCCCTTCTCTTTCTCACAAGCCACTGAAGACACATGCACCTCAAGAGAGAAAAGTTTCCTACAGCAAACAAGGTTTAAGAAGAATATTGGGCCCCAATGAAAAGCAAGATCTACCGACAATCAAGGACTCTACAGTGAGCTTGAAGAACTGTAACAATAACTCTTCAGATATTGGCTCAAACCTTTCTACTTTATTTTTCTTCTGCTCGTTTCTGTCTCTATTTGCATGTGTGTATCATGTATGTATGCTCGTGTGGGGCGTGGCATATATCTTTTTTTTAAATTCACTCATGGGATGTGGGCATCGCTGGCCAGGCCAGCATTTATTGCCCATCCCTAATTGCCCTTGAGAAGGTGGTGGTGAGCTGCCTTCTTGAACCGCTGCAGTCCATTTGGGGTAGGTATACCCACAGTGCTGTTAGGAAGGGAGTTCCAGGATTTTGACCCAGCGACAGTGAAGGAACGGCGATATAGTTCCAAGTCAGGATGGTGTGTGACTTGGAGGGGAACTTGCAGGTGGTGGTGTTCCCATGTAGTTGCTGCCCTTGTCCTTCTAGTTGGTAGAGGTCGCGGGTTTGGAAGGTGCTCTCTAAGGAGCCTTGGTGCATTGCTGCAGTGCATCTTGTAGATGGTACACAATGCTGCGACTGTGCGTCGGTGGTGGAGGGAGTGAATGTTTGTAGATGGGGTGCCAATCAAGCAGGCTGCTTTGTCCTGGATGGTGTCAATCTGTAGGTGTTAACCGAATTAGAGTTTAAGTTTAATAAAATTTCAACTTTTCTTCTTTAAACCTAAGAAAGTCTGTTTGTGCTGGTTTCTTTGCCTTATAATTGGAAAGCAGTGAACAAGGATTCACCAAGGGGGAGCTAAAAACACAGTGTGTTTAAAATTAAACCCTGTTACAGTAAGACCAGGTGAAGGCTGAAAGGGAACCCTAGACCTCTTTCCCACCTGGTCGTAACATTACAAACCATTAAAAACAGTAAATATATCTTCCTGGAAGAATCTTTTAAAAATGCATATTGAAAACACAAACATAAAGTCCAAAGCAAAAATCTAGTTACAAACTGAAACTACAAAGGCTATTTTATCATGGGCCTAAATCTGTCACACCTAAGTCCAAGGCTTTCAACAGCTAAGACTGAGATTAGAGGTGTAATTGACCATATGGTGGAATTTCTAAGTCTTCTATGGACATGCAGCTATTAAGCTTTTTTTCACTCAGTTCCAGTTACATCATCCTGAGGCTAGAGCTCTGAATGTTAATCCTTTCAGAAGTTATTGTTCATGGTTTTGTTCCTGGCCATTCATCAGCCACTAGGCAACAATTCAACCTCTGGCTTCAACCTGATTTCAGGTTGAAAAACACTTGCATGAAAAGGTCAGAGAAGGTTTAATTCCTAGCAATAAAAAGGAATGCAAGAAAATAATGACCGAACATTATTGCTTTGCTTTTTAATCCACTGGAAAGATCTTCCACATGAATGAAATGATCCAAATGGAAGATCAAATGATCCTACAAGAGTCTAAAGCACTTTTACGAACTGTTTTCCAAACCAGTTCTTCAGCCCAGTTTACTCTGATCCTTCACTAATTGACCTACTTATTAATGTTTTAGTCAAATGAAGGAGAAGTATCTCTTGCAGCATCAGAGATTTCACAGTGATGCAATAGATGATCCAAAGAAGATATTCCCAGCTTCTGCAGCACAATCAATATTTTGTACTCAGTGACTTTTCACCACTACAACTCTTGCCCCTTTTCTCCACTTATGTACTTGAAGCACTGACTGATGATGAGGTACAGTACCACAAGCTCTGACAGTCCACTTCACACAAGTGGCCATATCTCACATATAACTCTCGACAATGAAGGCAGTTACAAACCCAAGCAGAATAATGGAGAGCATAAGTTGCACTTTCCCTGAACTAAAGTGGGCTACCTTTTCCAGGGTAAGCCTAATTTTAATACTGCAAGTGAACTCCCAGCAGCACTTATACCTCTAAAACTTGCCATTTGATGGGTGGGAAATTGCATGCATGCTGTAGGATATAAATTCTTTATGGACTGGAGAGGACAGATGTCTCCCTGTTTCCTTAGATGTCAGGCATCACAAAAGGTGATTTCCACTGCAAGTCGACATTCACTCATCAGGCCATATAGACCAAGTAGATCTCAGTTAGGCATCCATGCAGCCTGAGGAGGAGGTGGAATAGGATATCCAGTTTCCAACTCCCAGATCAAGGAGAACACAAATGAGAGCCCAGAGCTTTCGATAAATAAAGGTTGTCTAACCAAATAAAATCACGTCACAGCTGCCTGTTCTATGCCCCCTCCCTCACCATTATCACAAAGTCCCTCATTTTCCAAGACTTCTGCCAAGGTTTGGATGGAGCAGATTTTGTCAGGTGTGTCCAGGAAGGTTTCCTGACTCAATATGTAGATAGGCCGACTAGAGGGGAGGCTATGTTGGATTTGGTGCTAGGCAACGAACCAGGCCAGGTGGCAGATCTCTCAGTGGGAGAGCATTTCGGTGATAGTGATCACAACTCCCTGACCTTCACTATAGTCATGGAGAGGGATAGGATCAGACGGGATGGGAAAATATTTAATTGGGGGAGGGGGAATTACAATGCTATTAGGCAGGAACTGGGGAGCTTAAATTGGGAACAGATGTTCTCAGGGAAATGCACGACAGAAATGTGGAGGTTGTTTAGGGAGCACTTGCTGCGACTGCTGGATAGGTTTGTCCCGATGAGGCAAGGAAGGGATGGTAGGGTGAAGTAACCTTGGATGACAAGAGATGTGGAACAGCTAGTCAAGAGGAAGAAGGAAGCTTACTTAAGGTTGAGGAAGCAAGGATCAGACAGGGCTCTAGAGGGTTACAAGGTAGCCAGGAAGGAACTGAAGAATGGACTTAGGAGAGCTAGAAGGGGACATGAAAAAGTCTTGGCGGGTAGGATTAAGGAAAATCCCAAGGCGTTCTACACTTATGTGAGGAACAAGAGGATGGCCAGAGTGAGGGTAGGGCCGATCAGGGATAGTGGAGGGAACTTGTGCCTGGAGTCGGAGGAGGTAGGGGAAGTCCTTAATGAATACTTTGCTTCAGTATTCACTAGTGAAATGGACCTGGACATTTGTGAGGACAGCGTGAAACAGGCTGATATGCTCGAACAGGTTCATGTTAAGAAGGAGGATGTGCTGGAAATTTTGAAAGACATGAGGATAGATAAGTCCCCGGGGCCAGACGGGATATACCCAAGGTTATTACAGGAAGCGAGGGAAGAGATTGCCGTGCCTTTGGCGATGATCTTTGCGTCCTCACTGTCCACTGGAGTAGTACCAGATGATTGGAGGGTGGCAAATGTTATTCCCTTGTTCAAGAAAGGGAATAGGGATAACCCTGGGAATTACAGACCAGTCAGTCTTACATCGGTGGTGGGCAAATTATTGGAGAGGATTCTGAGAGACAGTATTTATGATTATTTGGAAAAGCATAGTTTGATTAGAGATAGTCAGCATGGCTTTGTGAGGGGCAGGTCATGCCTCACAAGCCTTATTGAATTCTTTGAGGATGTGACAAAACACATTGATGAAGGAAGAGAAATGGATGTGGTGTAAATGGATTTTAGCAAGGCGTTTGATAAGGTTCCCCATGGTAGGCTCATTCAGAAAGTAAGGAGGCATGGGATACAGGGAAATTTGGCTGTCTGGATACAGAATTGGCTGGCCCATAGAAGACAGAGGGTGGTAGTAGATGGAAAGTATTCAGCCTGGAGCTCAGTGACCAGTGGTGTTCCACAGGGATCTGTTCTGGGACCTCTGCTCTTTGTGATTTTTATAAATGACTTGGATGAGGAAGTGGAAGGCTGGGTTAGTAAGTTTGCCGATGACACAAAGGTTGCTGGAGTTGTGGATAGTGTGGAGGGCTGTTGCAGGTTGCAACGGGACATTGACAGGATGCAGAGCTGGGCTGAGAAGTGGCAGATGGAGTTCAACCTGGAAAAGTGTGAAGTGATTCATTTTGGAAGGTCAAATTTGAATGCCGAATACAGGCTTAAAGACAGTATTCTTGGCAGTGTGGAGGAACAGAGGGATCTTGGGGTCCACGTCCATAGATCCCTCAAAGTTGCCACCCAAGTTGATAGGGTTGTTAAGAAGGTGTATGGGGTGTTGGCTTTCATTAACAGGGGGATTGAGTTTAAGAGCCGCGAGGTTATGCGGCAGCTCTATAAAGCCCTGGTTAGACCACACTTGGAATATTGTGTTCAGTTCTGGTCGCCTCATTATAGGAAGGATGTGGAAGCTTTAGAGAGGGTGCAGAGGAGATTTACCAGGATGCTGCCTGGACTGGAGGGCATGTCTTATGAAGAAAGGTTGAGGGAGCTAGGGCTTTTCTCATTGGAGTGAAGAAGGATGAGAGGTGACTTGATAGAGGTGTACAAGATGATGAGAGGCATAGATAGAGTGGATAGCCAGAGACTTTTTCCCAGGGCGGAAAGGGCTATCACCAGGGGGCATAATTTTAAGGTGATTGGAGGAAGGTTTAGGGGAGATGTCAGAGGTAGGTTCTTTACACAGAGAGTGGTGGTGCGTGGAATGCACTGCCAGCGGTGGTAGTAGAAGCAGATACATTTGAGACATTTAAGCGACTCTTGGATAGGTACATGGATGATTGTAGAATGAAGGGTATGTAGGTAGTTTGATCTTAGAGTAGGTTAAAGGGTCGGCACAACATCGTGGGCCGAAGGGCCTGTACTGTGCTGTACTGTTCTATGTTCTATGTTCTATGTTCTAAGGTCCTTTATAAGATAGTAGTTGACATTATCCCTTTTATCATTTGACATAGAAGAAACTTACATCTCTATATAATCAAATTGTATTTATGTATTGCTGAAAAATGAAACATGTTGTCAAAGCTTTTCATCTTGCATTCATCAGGACAGGTACAAGAATGCCAAATTTCAAAGGGAGCAACAATTTATGCTGCATGAGAAAAGGGTGCTGATTGGTTGGCAAGTTGACTCTGATTGGTCGAGGTGTTGCCATGGAGAATGCACCAGAGAACTATCGTCCCCCTTGCTTTTATTTAATTCAAAAAAGGTGCGATGCCTGGACATGTTCCTTTTGCCTGCAGAGGACAGGTCCCTTCGTATGAATATATGTAGCTTCTAGCAAATGTAAGTGTGAGCCTGACTGATAATCTTAAATTGGTTGTTCATGTAAATCTTAGCACACTCAGGATTGTTCAGCAAGTGCTGTCCAATCGCAGAATCACATCTAACTTTAGACAATGTGTTAAGAGTTTTGCAAGTACGGGCTGGTTGAGTACGGTCAATACTCTGCTGATTGCAAGCAGCTGAAGGGACGTGCTGTTTGATACGATCTGCCAGTCCTTGGGACGTACAGCCTACATACTTGGCATTGCACTGGCACTGGAATTCATATACCACATTACTCATTTGTGTGGTGGGCAGAATGCCTTTTTGACTTGAAGGCAGCATCCTGTTAGTGGAAACTGTATTTACTTGTAACAACACTGATCATGAAGCAACAACAAAATATATTCCCTCTTTCTACCATTACTTTTTCACACTGTGACTCCTCATTCTGCCATCTAACTTATTACTTTCTAGTGCTTGAGGACATAGACTACACAGATCCTTCTTTTAAAAGAATATTTGTTGACACTGGAGACAGCCTCTGAGAATGTGCAACAGATGACTGGGGATTTGAAGAAGTTACATCTGTGGCAGTCATCACTGAAATCCACTTCATTCAATCCACTGAATTAATACCCTTTTCCTTGTCTGCAAATCCATGCATGGCTTTGGCCCCACCCTCCTGCCCCAAACCTCTCCAACCCTACATCCAGGCATGTGCTCTTTGGTCCTCTGATTCTGGCCTTCTGTACATCTGCCCTCCTGTTGCTCCTTTATTGATGGCAGAACCTTAAGATGATTGGATCCTACTTTCTGCTACTCCTTCTGTAAACTCCCTACCCACTTTCATTTCTTCCTCCCTGCCTTTAAAAGTCCTTTTGACTGTGCATCTTTCTTAACCTTTTCCACTGCTGTTCAGCATCCAATCTCTCCGATATGAAATGCCTTGGTAAGTTTTATTGCATTGAAGGATGAAATGTATATGCCAGTTGCTGCTGTTGTTGTTGTTGTTGCTGTCCACACTCACACTATGCTCTGGATCCCTATGCCATAACCAGGCTTATCCTCTTCATTACCTTAACTACCGTGGATACCCATTTTGATCTGCCATCAGAACAAAACATTTTGGACAAAGTTGAAACATATCCAACTAATTTATATCCCTACAGTAACCTGCATGGCATTTCTTTTTACCCTGGTGCTTCCCTTGGATGACAGCGTACAATGTGTATCTTTTAAAAATGATAGTGCTTCTTCCAGGTGCTTTCCCAGTGGAAGAAGTAGGTAAGGTATACCTACTCCTTCAGTGGGAGTCTCACAGAATTCTCTGAATACCAACAATGAAAAGATGGCTTTCATAACAATGTTAAACAATAACGATGTTCCAGTACTTTGGTATCCACAGGCTTGGTGGACTGCAAATACATTTGCACTATTAACTTCTCCATTATTCATCATGTGAAATCTTTGGAATCATCTCCATTGTTAATCACA
Source organism: Heterodontus francisci (assembly GCF_036365525.1). Taxonomy (NCBI): domain Eukaryota; kingdom Metazoa; phylum Chordata; class Chondrichthyes; order Heterodontiformes; family Heterodontidae; genus Heterodontus; species Heterodontus francisci. The sequence continues at coordinate 29,555,008 of NC_090376.1, read as the reverse complement.
CTCATTTAAAATATTCACTTTTCAATGTGACTCTGCAGCTGAGGAATGCCTCACAGATTCCTTGTTAAAGGTATTTAAAAACATCTTAACCATTTAAATTGGCTTTTTACTCAGTATTGCTATTATTTTTATCTTTTTCTTAAAGGTAGGAATGGCTGGTGCAGATCTAAACAGGAATAAGTGCTTTCCCAGCCCTTGTCTGACGTTTCGCCACTCTTCACTCATGTATTTTTTCACTAAAATTAGTGAACATTGGGGCATTAGTTTCTATCACTAAATGGCAACTTGCAATCTGTTATGATCTGTTAGTTAATTCATTCCATGTCAAGGGAGTAATCATTTGAAGCTGACAGAACTGCTTCTGCCAGAGGACCACTAACACAACCCAAATTTCAGGTAATTAGTTAGGAACAAAGCATGACAACAATTAACCCCGATGGATTGGGGTTCAAAATTTCTTCCATGATATATGGAGTAGATGTTTTGGGGTTTTTTTTTGTACCTGATGAGGAATGGCCCTGGCTCTGAAAGCCTGAGGGCCTGTGAGATCACTGAGAAAACTTTGACCCCTCCCCCCAACAAACTAAGAGATTGAGAGTGAGTTATTGGATTCTCTTGTTCACTATTTCAATGGAGGAGGATGAAGAGCAGTACAGGATGGTGGTAAAGAAGGTGAGGCAGCATTTTGAAGAAGATGTACCCCACATTATATTATGCCCCATAAAGAATTTACTGGCCGTGAAGATCTTGTGAGGTTCTCAGTCAGGAGCTCTGCATGAAAACAGTGACCTCGGAACTGGATCGCAATGCACTCATTTTACAAGGTGGCATCTAATTGGCTGCCACCAGATCTTGAGAGCCTGCAACAACTTGTATCCTGGCCTCAAGTGCCTGAAAGACTGTATAAAGGGTTCTGTCTAAACAGACCCCTAATGCCTCCAGGAATGCAATGTGTGCTTTTGCAAAGGAGGAGGCACCGACTGGTCCTAGGCCAGTGAAGTTGTTGTATGCTCCAACTACCTTTCCCTCCTCTGTTGCAGTTCATCTAGGAGTGGCTGAGGGCTGCATTCTTGCATTGGGGGTGGGAAACGGAAGTTGGAAGTGTCCTCTGAGGGAAAAAACTTCTCCTCATCTCCACCTTAAATAGGAGACCCCTTACTTTTAAACCGTGTCCCCTAGTTCTAGTCTCGCCCATAAGTGGAAGCTTCCTTCCAACAACCACCCGATCAAGTCCCCTCAAGACCTTATATGTTTCAATAAGATCACCTCTCATTTTTCTAAACTCCATCGGGTATAGGCCCAATCTGTTCAACCTTTCCTCATAAGATATCCCCTTCATCCCAGGAATCAGTCGAGTGAACCTTTTCTGAACTGCTTCTAATGCAATTATATCCTTTCCTAATGGGTCCAAATCCTGGAACTCTCTTCCGAATAGCTGTTACACCATGATGCTTTGTTGAATGCTAATTTTTTTAAATTCACTGACTGGGGATCTGAATTTATTTTTTTAAAAGATATTTTAAAAAAAGAGCTAAAGGAATGACTTGACTGGCAGCTTCAGATGGTCACCTAGTTTGCAACGCTGTATCCTGCATTGCAATACTTGTGAGGAAGGAGACAAAATGGGCTGAATTTTGTTAGTGCGCCCCACATCGCAGCCGCGTGCTTTGAAGTTGGCGGATTTCAGAAATGGAAGCGCTGCCACTGAGCCCCTGTCATATTTTGCGCAGGGGCTCATTTAAATGGAGGGGGTGGAGCGGCCGCCCCCAATGACGTAGAGGGGTGTCCGCTCCATTCCCGGCATCAAGGTCCCCGCCACCGCGCAGGCAACGCACCATTTTGAAAGGGATTCAAGCCCTTAGCAAAAATTGGAATTTTTAAGGAGACACTATTGTTCATTTAAAAAATAATAATAGCTGGAGGCCCTTTCCCAATCCCCCCAACGGCTTTCTTCTTGGTCAATGTGACAAACATTAACTTTATTCCCACCCCTAACATTCTCCCGCAACCTCGTCATATTTGCCCTTCAACCCCTTCCCACCATCACCACAGCCAATAAAAAATGTTTTCCCCACTCCTCCCCCCCCAATAATTTCACTCCTGCCCCTCCCCGCCAGTGTCTCGCCGGAGTTCCGGAGGCGTGCGTGTTGCGGCGGGTGGCCGTAATATTGTCATGGGACGGCCGCCTGGTCTAGGTGAGTTATTTACCATTTATTTGCATTCATTAGAATATGCAAATGAAGGCTCCACTGCCGTCCAGCGGGGGGAGGACGCATCAAGGCCTCACTGCCGTTAGTATGAACATTAATTTTAAACTGTTGCTGGAGTGAAGAAATTACTTGTTACAGAGATCACCCAGACATTTGGGCTGGAAGGACATTTGCATACTAAGAGACGTTGCTTGTGGAGACAAAGGACTATTCCCTGATCCAATTAACCCAATGGATTTGATCACCAGACATTGAAGGTGTAAGGAAGCGCATTCCAGGGCCTGCTAAGATAATACAATGCAGAAGTGGTTAAGCCAGTTAGTTACATGACTGACCTGCTGGCTAACTTGGAGTTGAATTGTGCCACAAAGAAAGGAACAGAAGGCAGTTTGCAACTAAAGCTGGAACAAGAAAGCTACTCTCCTGGCTGTCTCTCGCTCTCACTTTCTCCCAAGCCACCGGACCCACAGAAGACACGTAAACCTCAAGAGAGAAAAGACTCCTACATCGAAACAATTTGAAGCGTGAACTGGGCCCCAACGAACAGCAGGATTGACCACCAACCAAAGACTCCACATTGAACTCAAAGGACAGTAAATAACTAACAGATATTGCCTCAAACTTTTCCCCTTTATTCTTTCTACTTTTTCTGTCTCTGTCTGCGTGTGTGTTTGTCACGATGCATGCTTTGACGCATATTCGTAGTCGTTAACCGGATTATAGTTTAAGATTAATAAATTTCCACCTTTCTTATTTAAATCTAAGAAAACCTGTCTGATTTCTTTGCCTTACAATTGGAGCAGTGAACAAGGAATCACTGAGGGGGAGCTAAAAACATGGTGTTTTGAAAATTAAATCCTGTTACGGTTAAAACAGGCAAAGGCTGAAAGGGAACCCCAAGACCCCTTCTCACCTGGTCATAACAAGGCCCAGTTAAGATCAGGAGGTCCTTCACTTCCCCAGCCTTGTTGGGTTCTTCGCCCGCTCCGGACTCCTTCACACCATCCTGACCTTCCCATCTCTCTGTCTCCCTGTTCACATTGGAGCCATTGAAGTTTGGGCTCATCTTTTCTGCCTCCTTTGAAATGTCTGCTCCCTTTTTCGGGCCCTTCTGCCTGCTGCACCAATTGAAGGCATTTTCAGATGAGCCAATTATGACCACTATCTGACATTAAATTGCATAAGGTTCTCAATTGATCTGCTTCTCTTGCAATGTGCTGTTGAAAGTTTAAAGCCATTGGTGAATTTTAAGGACTAGACCTGACATTTCCACCACCTCCCTCCCTTCTAGTGGTGTAGTCCCATGTTACACAGGAGTGGCCATCACCACTGAGTGTGCAAAGAGTTGACCCCACGAACCAGTGGATGAATATCCCAGCCTAGAAGCTAGGGAAACTGGCCCTGTGCTACTTCAGCCCAAATGTATTATCCTGCTGATAAAGCATGTCCTTTTACAGCTGCACAATCCAATTGAAGTGAAGTAAACACTGAGTGAGTTCATTTCAAGGTTAATTGGTATTCAGATTGGAGGTCGCAACCCTCACTTTGTTTCTGGGAATGTTATAGAGGCGAATTTCCATGGGTGTTGCAACTTGAGCGGAAGAGCCGTAGAAACCTTGGAAAAATGGTATTAGACACCGTATGACATTTGAAGTGTGATAGACAGGAAGTGTGCACTTTTGTAAAGTTTTTATGGCATTATAGGTGTATCGGCGGTTACTGGAAACATATACCTGGAATTTCCATGGTGTTTTCCTGATCAACTGCAGTAACTTCAGTAGAGGATTAGCTGAACCCAATCCCTCTCTCACTGGCGACGTGATGTAAACAACTGTTTTAGCCACTTATATAATTTCTCTGGGAGTTCTGCAGATTTTCAGGCAATAGGCTCTAAGTATATTCAAATAAGAGGCCTAATACCTGCTTGGCACCCCATGTCAGCGCTGGCAGCACACAGGAAATCCAGACCTTCAGACCACCTGTTAACAACAAGTTAAGATTTAGACATATAATATTCCTCCATACCCTACATTTAAAGAACATACGTAGCCACCGCTCCCATGCCCCCCGCCAACACATGCTCTGCCTGTTCCCTCCCACCCCAGTCTGAGATCTCCCTCAACCCTCACCTCAGGCCTTTAACCTCCCTACATCCCCCACCTTGTCTCCAATATACCAATCCTCCTTGCCTGTGGTTTCCTGACACACCTCCTTGTCCTCCAGGCCACCTATCCCCTAAACCCCAGGCCTCCCACCTGCTGACCACTCCATGACTGCCCATTTTCCTACCCCAACTTCTGACCTCCCATCTCTCAACTCCTACTCGCCTTTGATCACCTGACCACCTCTCCGTCATTCGACCTCCATCTCCTGCACCTTGCTCGCTTGATGGAAATGAGGTCCAAGGAATGGTAGTGCAGTGGTAATGATACTGGACTAGTAATCCAGAGGCCTGGACTAATGCTCCAGACACATGAGTTCAAATCCCAGCATGGCAGCTGGTTGAATTTAAATTCAATTAATTAATAAATCTGGAATAAAAAAACTAGTCTCAATAATGGTGACCGTGGAGCTACCAGATTGTCGTATTCACTAATGTCCTTTAGAGAAGAAAATATTCCATCCATACCCGGTCTGGTTGACTCTTAACTGCCCTCTGAAGCAAGCCACTCAGACAGAAAATTTGGAAAACAATAAAACCAGATGGACTAGTCGGCGTCGAACTAGGCACTGTAAAAGACAAAGGTGCACCCTGCCCAGTCGACCCTGCAAACTCCTCCTCACCAACATCTGGGGACATGCCATAATTGGAAGATCTGTCCCATTGACTAGACAAGCAACAGCCTGACATAGTCATACTCACCGAATCATACCTTACAATGTCCCAGACTCCTCCATTACCATTCCTGGTTATGTCCTGTCCCACCGGCAGGACAGACCCACCTGAGGTGGTGGCACAGTGGTATATAGTCGGGAAGGAGTGGCCCAGGGACTCCTCAAAATTGACTCCAGATCCCATGATATCTCATAGCATCCGGTCAAACATGGGCAAGGAAACCAACTACTGCCCTCCCTCACCTGATGATTCAGTATTCCTCCATGTTGAACACCAATTGGAAGAAGCACTGAGGGTAGCAAGGGTACACAATGTACTCTGGGTGGGGGAATTCAATGTCCATCACCAAGAGTGGCTCGGTAGCACCACCTCTGACCGAGCTGGCCGAGTCCTAAAGGACATAGCTGCTGGACTGGGTATGCGGCAGGCGGTGAGAGAATCAACAAGAGGAGAAAACCTACTTGACCTTGTCCTCACCAATCTACCTGTCACAGATGCATCTGTCCATGACAGTATTGGTAGGAGTGAACACCGCACAGTCCTTGCGGAGACGAAGTCCAGCCTTCACATTGAGGATACCCACCATTGTGTTGTGTGGCATTACCACTATGCTAAATGGGATAGATTCAGAACAGATCTAGCAGCTCAAAGCTGGGCATCCATGAGGCGCTGTGGACCATCAACAGCAGCAGAATTGTATTCAACCACAATCTGTAATCTCATGGTCTGGCCTATCCCCCACTCTACCATTACCATCAAGCCCAAGGAGGGCATGCCAGGAGCTGCTAAAATGAGATACCAATGTGATGAAACTACAATACAGGACTAAATGCATGCAATGGACAGAGCAAAGCAATCCCACAACCATCAGATGAGATCAAAGCTCTGCAGTCCTGTCACATCCAGTCATGAACGGCAGTGGACAATTAAACAAATAACCAGAGGAGGAGGCTCCACAAATATTCCCATCTTCAATGATGGCAGAGTCCAGCATATCAGTGCAAGAGGCAGGGCTGAAGCATTCACAAACATTTTTCTTCAAAAGTGCCAAGTGCATGATCTATCTCGGCCTCCTCCTGCAGGCCCCAGCCTAACGGTCTTCAGACAATCCGATTCACTCCACGTGATATCAAGAAACGGCTGAAGGCACTGGATACTGCAAAGGCTACGGACCCTGACAACATTCTCGTCTGTAGTACCGAGAACTTGTGCTCCAGGACTAGCTGTGCCCTTAGCCAAGCTGTTCCAGTACAGCTACAACACTGGCATCTACACAACAATGTGGAAAATTGCTCAGGTATGTTGTGCCCACAAAAAGCAGGACAAATCCAATGCGGCCAATTACCGCCCCATTAGACTACTCTCGATCAGCAGCAAAATGATGGAAGGGGTTGTCAACAGTGTTATTAAGCGGCACTTGCTCAGCAATAACCTGCTCGTTGACGCTCAGTTTGGTTCTGCCAGGGCCATTCAGCTCCTAATCTCATTACAGCCTTGGTCCAAACATGAACAAAAGAGCTGAACTCCAGAGATGAGGTGAGAGTGACTGCCCTTGACAACAAGGCAGCATTTGACCAAATGTGGCACCTAGGAAAATTGACGTCAATAGGAATCAAGGAGAAACTCTTCACTGGTTGGAATCATACCAAACACAAAGGACGATGGTTGTGGTTGCTGGAGGCCAATCATCTCAACCCCAGAACATCACTGCAGGAGTTCCTCAGGGTAGTATCCTAGACCCAACCATCTTCAGCTGCTTCATCAATGATCTTCCCTCCATCATAAGGTCAGAAGTAGCAATGTTTGCTGATGATTGCACAATGTCAGTACCATTCACGACTCTTAGATACTGAAACAGTCCGTGGCTCCATGCAACAAAACCAGGTCAACATTCAGGCCTGGGCTAGTAAGTGGCAAGTAACATTCATGCCATAAAATTGCCAGGCAATGACCATCTCCAACAAGAGAGAACTTAACCACCTCACTTTGATGTTCAACAGCATTACCATCACTGAATCTCCAACCATAAACATCCTGTGGGTTACCATTGACTAGATACTTAACTGAACTATCCATGTAAATACTGTAGCTACAAGAGCAGGTCAGAGTCTGGGAATTTGGCGGCAACTCATCTCCTGCCTTCACAAGTCCATCATCTACAAGGCACAAGTCAGGAATGTGATGGAATACTCTCCACTTGCCTGGATGGGTGCAGCTCCAACAACACTCAAGCAGCTTGACACCTTCCAGGACAAAGGAGGCCACTTGATTAGCACTCTATTCATCACCTTCAACATTCACTCCTCCACCACAAGCGCATAGTCGCAACAATGTGTACCATCTATAAGAAGCAACTTGTCAAGGCTCCTTCAACAGCACCTTCCAAATCAGCAACCTCTACCACCTAGAAGGACAAGGGCAACAGATGCATGGGAACACCAAGACCTACAAGTTCCTCTCCAAGCCACATACTAGCCTGACTTGGAACTATATTGCTGTCCTTCCTGTTGCTTGGTCAAAATCTTTGAACTCCCTTCCTAACAGCACTGTGGATGTACCTACATACTGCAGTGTTTCAAGAAGGCGTTCACCATCATGTTCTCAAGGGCAATTAGAGATGGGCAACAAATGAACAAATAAAAAAAATGGGCACAGACAAATTTCTACCTCACAAACTGCCACTTTCTTTGCTGCCATATGAACATGGTAAAATTAAACTACTAAGCTATGTGAATCTATTTATTAGTCTGCAGAAGACCTTTGCAACCCAAATGGGTAACCTAATTGTCCTTTTCTGTTTATATGATTTGGGAGGGGTGCAAGAAGTTTCTTTATATTGGACTAATTTAAACAAACATTTTGCAAAATACCACGTCCAGATGGAGCTCAAGCTTTTTCATCAGGTCACAGACCTGAAACGTTAACTGTTTCTCTCTCCCCAGATGCTGCCCGACCTGCTGAGTATTTCTGGCACTTTCTGTTCTCATTTTTCCAGCATCCGCAGGATTTTGCTCTTATTTTAGTGTAAAGATTCGTAGTTGCACAAGGGTATGCACATGTGTACATTACACAATGTTAGATTGTTAAGTTTGTGTTTTATTTTTGAGTCACATAAATATTATTTCTTTCCCATATTGGCGATTGTTGGTTGATGCCTGGCAGGTGGTCTTTTCACTTGGAATAAATGGTAAGACATGAATTTATGCTGAGCAATGGGGTGCTTGGTTATTTACAGGACTGCTTTGTATTAGTGTCATGGGGCAGGCAGGGAGGGGAAGTGGCATTTGCATGTGGTTGTCAGGGGTGGCCTGGTGGAATCTAAATGAACCTTGCAATAATGAGGGCATCCAAGGAAACAATGGGCACTGTTGCTGGTGCATTGGCACATCATATTCCATCTCCTCCTCCTCTACCTCCTCCTTGGAATCGTCTGAAGTGGCTTTGTGTTCTGTGCCTTGTTCTTCCTGAAGGCCCAAACCTCGCTGCTGCAATGTTGTACAGAGCAGAGCACACCATGGCAATCCTGCCTCGTGCATACTGAAGGGCACCTCTCAGCACAAGTATTGTGAACAAACCCTTTCACACAAGCAGGTAAGAAAGCAGCTGTGAAGTGTCCATATTTATTGGCATATTTCTCTGTCATGTCTTCAGTCCCTTAATTACCGCTGTGTCCTCACCTTGCTTTCACTGGCAAGCTCCAGAAGCCCGTGAAGCCCATGGACCCACAGTTAAATTGCAAAAGTCATGTTAATATCGTTGAAATTGAGCAAGTGACATATTAAAATTGACAACCCTCCTCTCCTGAGGGGTTGCTTGCACGCAATCTAACACACTGGAATTAAGTACGAGGTCAGTGGAGTGCAGCTGTTTTCTTGACGCACGCGCATTTCTCCAGGGGTTAATCCCTCACCCACACCCAAACCCACACGCTCACCTACATTAAAATTCCCCCAATAGTATTTCTCCTAACAATAGGATTTCTCAATCTACCACCCCTACTAGGTGCTCCTCCAGTGGTTTTACCAGAAATTGTGGAAGGATCCTGTTGCTCGTATCTGGACCCTTGAGATGACCGTGGCAAGTGATTCCTGGGTGATCGCACCAAGAGGGCTCGGCTTCAGGCTGATACACTTCAGGTTCTGTTGGCCCAGTCTAGCCCGGCTGTCTTTCTGGCACTGCACTAGGTATTTATTGAGGGTGTAGCAAGGGAGCAGAAGTGCTGACATCACTACACCACAGCGATTCCCATGGCACTGAGGTTCATCACTTCCACTGATACGTGGAAGGACAAACTTCAGAAAAGTTGAGTGACACTTAGAAAACCATATTATTCCACCAATCTCACCCAGACTGCTCATTCAAAGGTGTGCACAGTTGGATATAGATTTTGTTTTCCTGATTAATTTTTCAAGACCCTAATATTGCCTTTGAGGAAGTAAAACAGAAAAATTAGTGGTGCAAAAATGATGCATCTCCATTAAATGTCTGTACGTAATATTAGGAATCTTCATGCTCGATAAATGTCTATTTTCCCAAATTGAAGCAGTCTTGCAACATTTTATTTGTTGGAAAAATAATTAGTGTGACAGTATGCAAAAGTAAAATGAGTCAGAAATTGATTCAACACTTACTGACATTGAATAGTCGCTAGATTTGCTTAACCAGCACTTTAAAAATAATTGGGTGAAATGTGTTGAGGTATTTTGACAATGTGATAAACCACTTTATAAAGTATCTCTTTTATTTATGCTGACAGGGTGTCTGATTTTCACAGCTTTGATCGTTTCCCTGCTTTTCAATTGGAATATTCACTGTCCATTGGACACTTGGGCATCTGGGCGGAATAATTGGTCAGCTCATCACATGGAGCAATATCTTTTTGAATTAATTTACAATCTTGCTGTTTATGTTCGCCCCCCTCGTTTGGTGTAAAATTGCTGATAGATGTTTGATACATGCCCACTTTCCAGCCAGTCTGTCTCTCAGTTGTAACTAACTGCGTTAACATTGTTACGGTCATGTGAAGAGGGGTCGAGGGGCTTCCCTCTTTTCCCTCCCCTTGTTTGACCACAACAGATTTAATTATTTCTTAAAGTGGACGTACTGGCCGATTCAGTAGGTGTTTGATTACTTACTTGCTATGATCATAACAAGAAACAATTGGACAGCTTTTCTTAAGTTAATAAAGAAAGCGATTAACTTTATTGTACTTAAACTGAACTAATAAAATAATAAACAACGTGCCAACTTTGACTCACACACACACACAAGAGGTTTACACACACACAAATAGATTACAGAATGGGGAAAGGTAGATTAGTTGATTTAGAGTCCATAAAAAGTGGTATACAGTCTGTGGAATTTGGTGATTCGGCAGGCCTCTAGCTGAATTCAATGGCCCTGAGTCTTTTAGTTTTAAGAGGTAGATGACTGGTTCAGTGAATCTCTTGGAGACTGCAATGCAGATGATTTCCTCCAATGGGGTTTCTGATTGTAGCCGGAGTATGCAAAGGTGGTCAGTCAACAGCAGGATTTGAAAGCTTTCAAACTGGAATGGAGAGATAGAGAGAGAGGAACCCCCACTTAGGGTCTGCACATGTCAGAGTCCAGTTGCTTCTTTTTTGCTGCAGAGAAACCACCAGCTTAAAACCACAGATGGGGAGGGGCTTGTTACACGACAGTCACTCAGTCATTCAAATATAGCACTTAGCAGTATCTTTCTTGGTAAAAAGAACACGAGCAAACAATTCCTTTAAACTTCCTGCATCTTGGTTCTTGCTGGGAAATGCAGACATTTCATCTCCCTCCTGTGACGAAAACCACACCTGTCAAAATGAGACATATTAATTTTGTCATATGGAACATTATTTTTAACTGTTACTGGACTTGAAATAACTTCTTTAAAAGACCACAACAGTGGATGGAAACATGGCTGCACATTTGCATTCTAAAAGACAATTGCCTGAAGAAGACAATGGGAGAGCCTCCCTGATTCAATTAGCCTGATGGATTTTGATCGAGAGACATTGAATGTGTAAAAGCCAGCATTCCCCAAATAAGGAGTTAGTCATATGACTAACCTGCTGGCCAACTTGGAATTAATTGAATTGTGCCACATAGAAAGGTAGAGACTGCAATTGAACTTGAAGAAGAGAGTACCTATCTCTCTCTCTCTCTCACACGCAAAGTTCCAGGGACCCATAGAAGTAACTCAAGTCTCAAGCGGCAAGACTCCTGCAGCCTTCTGGTACCAGCTAAACAGGTGAAAGTGTGCACTGGGCCCCAACGAGAACTGCAAGACTTAACTGCAATCAAAGGCTTTACATCAAATCCCAAAACAAATAACTGAACTCCATATTACTTCAAACTTTTCCCCTTCTTTCTCCTCCTCTGTCTCTATTTGTGTTCGTGTTTATCGCATATGCATGCTAGCGTGGTTAAGTCGTGTATTTTTAGTAGTTTTAACTGAATTAGCATTTTAAGGTTAATAAACTTATACCTTCCTTGTTTAAATCTAAGAAAAACTGTCTGGTTGATTTCTTTGCCATTACAATTAGTGAACAGTGAGCAAGGATTCACTGAGGGGAAGCTAAAAACAGTGTTTTAAAAATTAAACCCTGTTACGGCCAAACCAGGAAGAGGCTGAGAGGGGAAGCCCTAGACCCCTTTCTTACCTGTCATAACACTCCTCACAGCCCTTTGCAATGTAGGATACAGTGTTGCAAACTAAGGGCTGGATTCTATAGGCCCTCTGCTGAAATGGGCGGCAGGTGAGAAAACTGGTGGCCTGCACACACGGGTTGCATGTCGCGGAGCCACCGCTATTCCAAACGCGGTGGCTCATTAGCATGCTCAGGGTGGCCACCCCCCCCCCCCCCCCCCCCCAATGACGTGGAGGGGGCAGGCGAGCCATCCCCGGCAAGGCCGTACAGCGCCACTGCACAGGCGCCAGCACCACTTTTAAGGGCTTAGAACCCTAAATGACAAGTGAAATTTTTAAAGGTATAGTGCATTAAAAACAATCATAAATGAGGACAAAAATCTTCCCAGCCCCTCTCCCACCCTCTCAATAGCATAACACATTATTCCTGCCCTTTTCCCTCCCGGAATACCTATTTTGAATACCTACCTATCTTTCCCCCTCCCACGCAAAGTTCAGAACCTTTGTCTGTTACCTCTTCCCATCACCTCCTCGACCAATCAGGTAAGTTTAACCCTGCTACCCCCCCACCCCTCCTGCACTGAGAAATTACCACCTCCCTCCTCCGCCCAGGTGTTGTGCCTCGTTTCCCCGAATGGGGATTCAAAGGCGCAGCAGTGCCAACCGCCAGGATGAAGATTGGTGTGGCAAATCAGGAGGCGACAGGACCTTCATTAATTCAGGTAAGGTAATTTAATTAAATGTGTAAATCGTTGTCCGAGTGGCAGGGGCGCTGCCACAAGGCCTCTCCACCTCCGTTGAGATTGGGCCGGGCCCTCACGGCGTCGGAGTTGGTGGTGGGCCTCATCCAGAGCAATCATCATGCCCCCCCCCCCCCCTCCACCATCCACCGTTCCCGATGTCGAGGGCTCTATAAAATTCAGCCCTAGATGATCATCTTCAGCTGCCAAGAAAGACATCATTTTAGCTTCTGAAGAAGGGTCACTGACCTGTAACGTTAACTCTGCTTCTCTCTCCACAGATGCTGCCAGACCTGTTGAGTATTTCCAGCTTTTCTTGTTTTTATTTCAGATTTCCAGCATCCGCAGTATTTTGCTTTTATCATTTTAGCTGGTCTTTTTAAATGTCTTTTTAAAAAATTCAGATCTCCAGTCAGTGGGTTAAAGAAAGTTATCATTCAAAAAACACACTGGCATAATAACATACAGTTTGAAGTTTTTTTCTGTTGATGCTTTTAATGAAAAACAACAACTTTCACAGGATCTGTTTGCTTCATGAATAAAGATCAACAATACAGACAAGCATGAAATAAAATCATCTCACTTTAAAAATTGGATTCAGCAGAACCATCTAAATTGAAATCTCACTTATTGGATTAAAATGATTTTACTTGACCAACAAGTTCATTAATCTTTGTGTAATTATTAAATAACTCAGGTTACTTCCCGTACTTCTCCTGGCAATATATCCAGCTGCTCATTCCAAGTAACTCACTTTACGTTCTTAAAATACCCTTATCTTCAAACCATCCTCAATTCTTTGGCATTTGGAAGAGACAAGTGTCCCCCATCTGACACCCCTGGCATCTATGACAGTAGTCTGACCATAAGACCTCTGTCTGTGCTTGATGCTTGATGTTCTGTCAGCATTGTTCTTTTAACAGGTAGACCCATGAAATATTGATCCCCAGGGCTTTCAACTGAGGGGCCAATGCAACCTAACCTTCCAACCAGCAACGTCTTCCTCCTCATTTGCCAGCAGCAGTTACTCCAGCACTTTTGTGCTCTGTGTGCCACATAATACACTGCCTTTGAGTTGACTCTCCAACTCATCCAGGGTGGATGTGTTTGAGCTGATATTTTGACAGGATTAATGCCCCGAGGCATAACGTGTGCTTCTTCAGCAACACTTGGAGGAGGAAAAGAAGTTACAATGATTTTTTTGATTAGCAGAGTTCACTTACAACTTACACTAGGAGGAGGGAAATGAGGCCTTCATGATCTGGCTTGCTTATAGTTAATGTGTTGCGCAATATGATGAGAAAGAGGAATAGATGCTCACGATTAACTTGCATATGCTCTCCTGGTACCATGTATCGTTTCCCTCTTCAAGGTTTTTACCTGTTCCATATTCGGGAAAGTGGACGGCATTTTGTTGGGGATTCCATCTGATTTAATTCGCTCTGGGATTATGGCTGTCTGCTTGATAACAAGTGTGAAAAAAGAGCTGTCATCCCATTAGAAAAGGCCAGGTTCCAAATTCATTCATTGCATTGCAAACTGAGTGTGATGACCGTTGCTTGCAGTGAGTAACTACATTCCTGTGAGGCTTTTGTGGGTGAAAACAATAAAGGATATGAGTGAAGGAATATTTCCAAGTGAAAACAAGGGATGGCAAGGACACATCTGAGTCTGAAGACGTTGATTATATGCATATGATTATATAGGCATTTATAGCATTTTAACACTGTGTGATTGGGTGACCCTTGTAAATAGCAGACATGCTGGGTAGAATGCCTTCTTGGAAGATGTTGATGGTTTATTTTACCTTAGTTGATCCAGGGAGGTCATTTAAGGTCTGATACTCCCACACTAAGCAAAGGGTAGTGAAGCAACTACTGTCGCAGCAATCTCCTGCCAATAACCTAAGCAGTTCTTCTTCAGGTCCTACAGTGCTCCGTGCTAATAGCTATCACCGTCCTTTGCCTTGCTGCCCAGAACTATATTTTCACTGCCTCATAATGCGACAACGATGAGGCAGCCATTCTGCAATTGCAGACCTTTTCTGGTGCAAACATTAACGATTAATTCTGGATCTTTAAATTGCTGCAAACATTTAAATCCTGCAGGCAACCTGTTTCCTGTCCCAACGGGTGATCTCACAATGAAAAGCGTTTCTAATATCTGAAGCTCACCCAAAATACTATAATCTGGCCAACCCTGGGAATTACGATGGGGTCGGAGGTCATTTTTGCACAGCGAACTGAGTTGCACTCGACCTTGTTTTTGGTGAAGCCTAAATGAAAAGTTCATGCCGCTTGCCTGGTTTTGAATAATTAATCATTTAGACTTATGCAGAAAGTCAATGCATAGCACTGGGGTTTGTGTTTAGCACTCACTGATGCAAGTAGTAATAGTAAAATCGCACTCTTTGGGCTGGATTTTAACAGCCTGCCACCAATCTCAGCAGCGAGCTCAAAAAATGGCATGGGCTGCACACGAAAGACCTGCCGCAACCTCAAGCACGGCAGCTCATTTAAATAGCCGGGTGGCCCGCCCCCTCCCAGTCTTGTGGAGGGGGCGGGCTGTTCATCTCTGCCACCTAATTTAAATTTTTAAACACATACTCCGCATAATGAAATAAATAAATTTCTTATGCCCCTTTTCTACCCCCCAATAATGATTACATTAACTATTTGCCCTTTCCCCCAAAAACACTTACCTTTGGCAACTGACCTTTCCCCCACAAACTGCACATTCCACCATCCCCTACACCCATAAAGTGCATTTGACTCCATTCCCCCCACCGCCCGCCGCACTAAAAATCTTGACTCCTCCCCCCTCCTCACCAGCGTCACACCGCCTTTCCCCAGATGGGGAATTGAAGGCATGGGAGTGCCGGGCGCCATGCCGGCAATCGCGGTGGACTCTCAAGATTAGCGGTAAGTCTATGTAAATGTATTAATTTTATTCATTTGAATATTTTAATTGAGCTCCTGTCGCCCAGTGGTGGGGAGGCCGCTACGGAGCCTCGCCGCTGCTGGGAGGATTGGGCCGGGCCCTCCCAGTGACAGTGGTGAGCCTCATCCAGACCCACCTGATAAAATCCAGCCCGATATCATTACCAGCAACAGCTTTTGAAACAACTTGTTTTTGATTTATGTTATTTATGACTGAAATATGTCAGGACCGATACAGTAGCCAACACTGCTAACTGTAATGTCAGTGCAGCAACAATCCCATGACTGCACAAAACTCTGATTAAAGACCTGCCAACTTATTTCAAAAGACACTTCGCCAGATCAGAATAGGGGTAAATTTGCGTAAGGGCAATGGTGCAAAACTGGCAATATCAGATCAGTCGTCCATAAATGGCACATGATCCAATTATCATCAATATTTACAATGTATTCATCGCCTGTAGGATGTAAATCTCCTCATGCCTTTTCCATTTATTTTTATCCCCTGCTGTTCTTGCCCATGTGGTTCCGAGGTATGATATTATGTCATCTCTCCATCTTCTTCTCAGTCTCCCTCTTCTTTTTCCTATTCTTGGCTGCCACTCCATTAGCCATTTTGCCCACCTGTTATTATTTCTTTAAGCAACATGTCCAATTATCCTCTGAATGATGTCCTTCACTCCGGTTTTTTGGCATATTTCATTACACCTGATTTTATCACGCATGGAAATGTGTAACATTTGTCTTTCCATTGCTCTCTGAGCTGTACACAGTTTTGGTTCTATATATTTTGTAATTGTCCATGATTTCGCCCCATATGACATGGTGGGTAGCACACACTGTCCCGATATCATCCCATTTAACATTATCACTGAGTCAAAACTACTCCCCAGTGTCTTTTGGGAACTTAAGATCCATGGAGGTTCAGCAATCAATAAAATGACACTTTTGTTCCTAATGTAAAATTTTTACAATTATCCTGCATTTCTAATGTTGGGAAAAATGTAGGTAGACATAGATGAATCACTGGATGATTGGACTTTATTCACACAGATGTTTGCTTAACTGCCTTCTGAAATGGTCTAGCAAGATATTCAGTTGTATTCAAGAAGGTGGCTCACCACCACCTTCTCCAGGACAATTAGGGATGGTCAATAAATGCTGGCCTTTCCGACGACACCCACATCCTGTGACTGAACTAAAAAAAACACCAAAAAATTATCAGAGTCTGGTATTTCCATTTATGGACAATTGGAACCTAATAGCACGAGGATAGAACATCAAGACCCAGCAGCTCTAATACTAGACAGAACAGGCCTGGTATCTGCAGCTCTAGATGACTAGAATCCACTCCAAATGGGGATACTGACGTAGTGGTAATGTTAGTAGATGCGTAATCCAGTCATGCTAACTAATGCTCTAGGCACACAAGTTCAAATCCTATCATGGCAGCTGGTGGAATTCAAATTCAGTTCAATAATAAATCAGAAATTACAAAAGCTAGTCTCAGTGGTGACCATGACACTACCAGATTGTCTTAAAAACCCATCTGGTTCACTAATGCTCTTTAGGAAAGGAAATCTGCTGTCCTTATCTAGTTTGGTCTACATGTGACTCCAGACCCACAGCAATGTGATTGATCTTAACTGCCCTCTGAAATGGCCTAGCAAGCCATTCAGTTGTACCAAATGGCTAGAGAAAAATAATAAAAACAGACGGACTACCCAACATCAAGCTAAGCATTGGAAGCAACAATGGCACACACTGCCCAGTCAACCCTGCGAAGCCCCTCCTTACTAACATCTGGGGACTTGTACCAAAATTGGGAGAGCTGTTCCACAGAGTAGTCAAGCAACAGCCTGACATAGACATACTCACCAAATCATACCTGGCAGCCAAAGTCCCAGAATCCTCCATCACCATCCTTGAGGTGGCAGCATAGTGGTATACAGTCATGAGGGCATTGCCTTGGAAGTCCTCAATAGTGACTCTGGACCCCATGAAGTCTCATGGCATCAGGTCAAACATGGGTAAGGAAACCTCATGCTGATTACCACCTACTGCCCTCTCTCAGCTGATGAATGTTGAACACCACTTGGAAGAAGCACTGAGGGCAGCAAGGGCATAGAAAGCACTCTAGGTGGGGGACTTCAATGTCCATCACCAAGAATGGCTCGGTAGTACCACTACTGACTGAGCTGGCCGGGTCCTGAAGGACATAGCTACCAGACTGGGCCTGTTGTAGATGGAGAGGGAAAAATCTGCTTGATCTCACTCTTGCCAATCTCCTGTCGCAGATGCATCTGTCCATGACAGTATTGGTAGGAGTGAACACTGCACAGTCTACGTGGAGATGAAGTCCCATCTTCACACTGAGGATATTGTCCATCATGTTGTGTGGCACTACCACCCTGCTAAATGGGATCGACTCATATCAGATCAAAGATCTGCTGTCCTGCCACATAGAGTCATGAATGGTGGTGGACAATTAAACAACTAACCAGAGAAGGAGGCTGCACAAACATCCCCATCTTCAATGACAGCGGAGCCCAGCACATCAGGGCAAATGACAAGGCAGAAGCATTTGCAACCATCTCCGGCCAGAAGTGCCGAGTGGATGATCCATCTCCGCCTCCTCCTGAGGGCTCCAGAATCACAGATGCCAGACGCCAGCCCATTCGATTCACTCCATGTGATATCAAAAAACAGCTGAGTGTACTGGATACAGCAAAGGCAGTGGACCCTGACAACATCCTGGCTTCAGTGCTAAAGAATTGTGCTCCAGAACTGGCCAAGCCCCTAGCCAAGCTGTTCCAGTACAGCTGCAATACTGGCATCTACCTGACAATGCCCAGGTATGTCATGTCCACAAAAAGCAGGACAAATCCATTGCAGCCAATTACTGCCCCATCAGTCTACTTGCGATCATTATAAAGTGATGGAAGGTGTTGTCGACAGTGCGGTCAAGCGGCACGCCAAAGATATAACTTGCACACCTATGCTCAGTTTAGGTGCCGCCAGGATCACTCAGCTGCAGACCTCATTACGGCCTTGGTCCAAACATGGACAAAAGAACTGAATTCAAGAGATGAGGTGAGTCTGACTGCCCTTGACATCAAGTGTGATCGAGTGTGACATCAAGAAGCCCTAGCAGAGATGAAGTCGATGGGAATCGGGGGAAACCTCTCCATTGATGGAGACATAAAGGATGATGGTTGTGGTTGTTGGAGGCCAAATATCAAAGCCCAGGACATCACTGCAGGAGTTCCTTAGGGTAGTGCCCTAGGCCCAATCATCTTCAGCTGCTTCATCAATGACCTTCCCTCCATCATAAGGTCAGAAGTGGGGATGATCACTATGATTGCACATGTTCAGTACTATTCACAACTCCTCAGATGCTGAAGCAGTCCGTGTCCACATGCAGCAAGATCTAGGCAACATTCAGGCTTGAGCTAATAAGTGGTCAGTAACACTTGTGCCACACAAGTGCCAGATAGTGACATCTCCAACAAGAGAGAATCTAACCATCTCCCCTTGACATTCAATGCCATTATCATCACTGAAACCCCCATCATCAACATCCTGGGGGTTACCATTGACAGAAACTTAAATGGCCAAGCTATATAAATACTGTGGCTACAAGACCAGATCAGAGGCTGGGAATTCTGCAGCGAATATCTGATCTCTTGACTCCCCAAAGCCTGTCCACCATCTACAAGGCACAAGTCAGAAGTGTGATGGAATACTCTCCTCTTGCCTGGATGAGTGTAGCTCCAACAACACTCAAGACGTTCGACACCATCCAGGACAAAGCAGCCCCCTTGATCGTCACCCCATTCATCACCTTAAACATTTACTACCTCCACCACTGATGCATAGTGGCAGCAGTGTGTACCATCTACAAGATGTACTGCAGCAACTCACCAAGGCCCCTTCAACAGCACCTTCTAAACCCGCGACCTCTACCACCTAGAAGGACAAGGACAGCAGACACATGGGAACACCACCACCTGCAAGTTCCCCTCCAAGCCACGCACTATCCTGATTTGGAACTATATTGCCGTTCCTTCACTGTCGCTGGGTCAAAATCCTGGAACTCCCTTCCTAACAGCACTGTGCGTGCACCAACATTGCATGGACTGCAGTGGTTCAAGAAGGCAGCTCACCACCACCTTCTCAAGGGAAATCAGAAATGGGCAATTAATGCTGGCCTTGCCAGCAATGCTCACATCCCATGAAAGAATTTTTTAAAACTCCAGCACTAGATTACTAAACATTTTACAGGGTTTTGAGTTCAAATCCAATGACTAAATTAGTTTTACCTGTTAATTGGTTTATGCTTGGTACAGCTATACCCAGCAAAAATCAAGCATTTGGCTTGATTCAGATGATTCCTCATTTTGAAGTATTCAGTATAGCATTTGGAACCCTAATTTTAATTAGTGTAAAATGAAAATGAATAATTAGACATAAAGAAAAGGGTCTGCTTGTTTACTTAGAATGTGTCTTCTGATATGTTAAGAAAAAATTGAAGTAGTTAA
Organism: Heterodontus francisci; assembly: GCF_036365525.1. NCBI lineage: Eukaryota > Metazoa > Chordata > Chondrichthyes > Heterodontiformes > Heterodontidae > Heterodontus > Heterodontus francisci. The sequence continues at coordinate 29,535,081 of NC_090376.1, read as the reverse complement.
GATTTATTTAATCCAAAACAGATTATTTTTCTTTCAATTTTTCAGATGTTACTGACAATTTGATTGAGAAAAGCAGTTGCTTCAGTCCCAATCCTCTGACTGAATTTAAAACAAAAACACAAAGTAAAGGACAATAGTTTAAACACTGCAATGTACACGAGACATGAAGTTTGTTGATAAAATTTGTCAGCATCGCTGCACACACCAGCCCTGTTAAAGATTTCACACATTTAAAATAACAAACCTCCTTCATAATCAATGGTGTTATTCATTACAGCCTTAAGTATTATTGAAATTAATAAGAACCAGCAGGTCATTTTCCCCCGTGACTTCCATTGGGAAGCTGGATATGTTTAAAATACTGACTGTGGTGTTGTTATTTTAGATGAAGTACTTATGCCAGTAACAGCTGTTTAGAATTAACAGTTATTCTATTGTCTCACAGATGTGGATTCTTTGAAATTCTTGTTTGGAACATTTTCTCAAACAACATCCAATTATTAATCCACTACCACTGTTACCAACTTGCTTGGTTTCTTCCCTTTACCCAATTGTATGCCCTTTCTCATTGCCTGTCTTGAATGTGGCAATCCATATTTGTTTATAGATCCATGAACTTCAACTGCACTCCAGCACCTCACCAAAGTGGCCATGTTTTCATGTGTGGGCTAACTCAGTGAGTGTCGGCAGATTATTCAGCTGTGGAGGATGTAGGGGTCGGGGGAGGGGTTGGGGGAAGGTCAGGGCATGGGTTGGGAAATGTCACTGAGCCTAATTCTGTCCTGATCTCCCTTTCATACTCGGCAGGCACTTTCCAGTAAAGATCACTGGATAGTCATCAACAGCAGGAAGCCTAGGTAAGTCTTTTATTCCTAAACAAAGGAATGTGGAGGCTTTTTGCAAGATGCTGCATTGTTGCTCTGGCAGACATGAGCAAACAGCATAGACGAGTAAGTTGAATCAGGGAGTTTTCTGCTCTGTATAGCTCAGTACCACGCACCGGGGAGCACCTTTGTTTGTTATTTTGTAAAACTGATGTTTTACGCAGGCCTGCACAGTCCACACAGACACTTCAAACTGTGCTATGTATCATCTGGGCTTTACATTAAATTTTATTAAATGGTTCAGCTGGGAAAACTAATTGGGGCAGATTTGCTCTTGTGCACGAGTGTAAAACAGGTGACAGCAAATCGGCAGCCCGTTTTACATCTCACTAAAGCCGATGGAAATAAAAATCAGCGGAGATCACCTGTTTTACATTATCACACAAAGTCAAAATCTACCCCACTGCATTGATATAATGGACAATTTCTTACTGAAGTCCTTCTGAATAATCTTGAAGCAGTTTTCCCAACCTCAGCCAGCCATTTGCGATGGCTTTCTTAGCAAGATATATGACAAAGCAAATGCTCTCTGTGGTCATTGAACATCATCTGCTTTTAATATGGAGGCAGCAACATGCAGCTGCACTGAAGGCTGTCCACTGCAGTGCATAAATCTCGTCAGGTCCAAATGTTTTTTAAAAATTATTTTAATTTCCTCCACAAAAAACAGCTGAAGACAACCTGCGGTGAGCTGATACTACTAAGCAATAAAAGTTGACCTGTCTTTACTGCAGTGCAGCTGCACACTCCTTTTATTTTTAAACCCCATCCTCTAAAAAATGGACTCTCTAGAGCAACACAAGCACCTGTTAGGCATTCACCCACATCTGCCAAGCAAGAGTTCATTAAAAACGAATTAAACATTTCCATGGTCTATTGTTGCATCTGCTTGACAAATAGGAAACATTTGGAAATTGTTGACATAAAAAAAGAGAAAAACACACATCTAAAGAGTAACTGGAATAATTAGTGCCATCTTCATGTCAGGATGAGTGTGGCAATGTGATGGATGGGTACATTTTTCACGTGACGGTCTCCTGGATAGGACTGCTGCAATTGTTTAGAGCAATTTGTGCAATGCTCCATCATCATGTTCTTCAGACACTGCTCTCAATAACCCAACTCTGGAGCTTTGTCCATCGTTCTCTGGAAACTATTTGGATAATGTGCTTGTCGAACATGGCCTCCACTGCTTGTGGATAAATATGTGCACACTCAATCTACAAACACAAACCATCATCTTGTATTTTGTTTGTTCTGGAAAGCATCAAACCTGCAGATTGAGAAAATTGGTCACAGTTTGAAAACACTGACACAAATGGGTCACATAAACAATAATTGATTCCCTCTTTCCCAGGCTGTAAACATGATTGCTATCGCACAAACATACCACAAGAAGGGGGTAAGAGAGCGACACAGTCTGGTTTCTATAGCCATCAACTATATCAGCTATCGAGCCTTAGGAGAGAGCCCAAGAAGAAAACAATCTTTATCCTCCACCTCAAACACTTATACATAATTTCCCAAAATTTGGAGAGGGTGTTGAGCCTCAGATAAACAAATCGATCAGTGGAAGTGTTGGAAAAATTATCTAGATGCTTTGCTGCATGCTATCATAAGACATGGCTTGGTGGCTACAGCACAAAGACATTAGATTCATGTCCATGATACAAATTAGCATTCCAGATTTGAATATTTCACACTGCAGCTTTCCTTGAATCGTGAGCTCACCACTTTTGTTTGGCCAGGTTGGGAGGAGGAAGGAAATGAAGGATGAGACTGACATTTTTATAATATTTTATTGCATCTTTCAGTGATGGCTCAAAACACTCACAACACAGAAACCAACCATTCAGCTCAACTGATCCATGCTGGTGTTTATGCTCCATACAAGTCTCCTCTTACCCCTCTTCATCTAACCCTGTCAACATTACCTTTTATTCCTTTCTTCTTCATGTGTTTATCTAGCATCTCTTTAAATGCAGCTATGCTATTGGACTCAACTACTCCTTGTGGTAATGAGTTCCACATTCTCACCATGCTCTGGGTAAAGAAATTTCTCCTGAATTCCCTGAATGGGATTTGGTGCGAGTTAGGATATGAGCAGCAGAGTTTTGGATGAGCGTAAGTTTATGTGTTTAATAGTGACTATCTTATATTTATAGCCCTTAGTTTTGGTCTCCCCCAAAATGGAAACATCAGCTGGAATTTTGTCACTGCGGTGGGGACCCTTACGACAGGCCCGAAAGCAGGGGGCAAACCTGCCTTGGCGGTGGGACACCCGGCTGTATTTTTTGGTTGCCATTGGAGCTCCCGTTCCTTTAAAGGATGGGTGCCTGCACCCAGGGTTGCCGGCCAATCGGAGGGTCGGTAGCTCAGCAGTCGCAGCAACGACACTGGGAGCAGTGGCCACTGCTGGGACTACTCCCAGAAGAGATGCACCAAGGAAGCAGGCCACCCTTCCTAGCAGACAGGCCCCAGTAGGGGGTGGGGTGAGGGGAGTTAGTGAGGGCGAGGGCGGGAGCGGCCACAGCAGATGGGGGCCCTTCCATGGGCCATAAAGTGCCCGAATAGGAGGTCCCCCCGAGCCTGCAGGGAGGCTGCCAGGATTCACCAGGTGATCGCCCCACGCAGATTAGAGTCTACCTGCTGCTGGTAAAATGCTGTCTGAAAAGGCCGAGCAAGCCATTCAGTTGTATGAAACCATTGCAGAAAAGTCAAAAAAGAATAAAACCGGACGGACCACCCAGCATCAACCTAGGCACCATTGACATTGCAAAGTTCTCCACACTAACATCTGGGGACTTGTGCCAACATTGGGAGAGCTGGAGAACTATCCCACAGACCAGTCAAGCAACAGACTGACATAGTCATATTCATTAAATCATAACTTACAGCCAATGTCTCAGACTCCTCCATCATCATCCCTGGGTATGTCCTGTCCCACCAACAGGATAGACCCAACAGAGGTGGCAGCACAGTGATATATAGTCGGAGGAAGTGGCCCTGGGAGTCCTCAACATTGACTCCGGTCCCCATGAATTCTGTCATCAGGTCAAACAGAGGCAAGGAAACCTCCTGCTGATTACCACCTATCGCCCTCCCTCAGCTGATGAATCAGTACTCCTCCATGTTGAACACCACTTGGCTGAAGCACTGAGGGTAGCAAGGACACAGAATGTGCTCTGGCTGAAGGACTTCAATGCCCCATCACAAAGACTGGCTTGGTAGCACCACTACTGACCGATCTGGCTGTGTCCTGAAGGACATATCTGTCAGACTGGCACTGTGGCAGTTGGTGAGGGAAACAACAAGAGGGGAAAACCTGCTTGACCTCGTCCTCACCAATCTAGCTTTTGCAGATGCCTCTGTCATAACGGTATTGGTCGGAGAGTCCACCGCACAGTCCTTCTGGAAACAAAGTCCTGTCTTCACACTGAGGATACCCTCCATCGTGTTGTGTGACACTATTACCATGCTAAATGGGACAGATTCAGAATAGATCTAGCAGCTCAAAACTGGGTATTCATGAGGCACTGTTGGCCATCATCAGCAGCAGAATTGTATTCAACCACAATCTATAAACTCATGGCCCAGCATATCCCTCACCGTACAATTACCATCAGGCCAGGGGATCAACCCTGGTTCAATGAGGAGTGCAGGAGAACATGTCAGGAGCAGTACCAAAGATTAGATGCCAACTTGGTGAAGCTACAACACAGGACTACATGCATGATAAACAGCAGAGGCAGCATGTCATAAACAGAGCAAAGCGAACCCACAACCAACGGATCAGATCAAATCTCTGCAGTCCTGCCACATCCAGTCATGAATGGTGGTGGACAATTAAACAAGTAACTGGAGGAGGAGATTCCACAAATATCCCCATCCTCAACGATGGGGGAGCCCAGCACATCAGTGCAAAAGACAAGGCTGAAGCATTTGCAACTATTTTCAGCCAGTAGTGCTGAGTGGATGATCCATCTTGGCCTCCTTCTGGAACTCCCTCCCTGACAGAACTGTGGGCGTACCCACACCACATAGACCGCAGCAGTTCAAGAAGGTGGCTCACCACCACCTTCTCCAGGGAAATTAGGGATAGACAATGAATGCTGGCTTTGCCAGTGACACTCACATATCATGAACAAATTTTAAAAAACTAAGTAAAGCATCCCAAGGCGTTTCAGAAGATTGGTATCAAACAGATTTGATACTGAGCCACACAAGGGGATATTAGAGCAGATAACCAAATGAAGTAGGTTTTATTTAGCGTCTTAAAGAAGGAAGAAGAGGAAGATAGATGGAGTAGTTTAGGGAGGGAATTCCAGAGTTTAGAGCCCAGGCAGCTGAAAGCACGGCTGCCATTGGTGTAGTGATTAAAATCAGGATGCACAATTTAGCCAGAATTTTTTTTTTTAGATTTAGAGATACAGCACGGAAACAGGCCCTTCGGCCCACCGAGTCTGTGCCGACCATTAACCACCCATTTATACTAATCCTACACTAATCCCATATTCCTACCACATCCCCACCTGTCCCAATATTCCCCTACCACCTACCTATACTAGTGACAATTTACAATGGCCAATTCACCTATCAACCTGCAAGTCTTTTGGCATGTGGGAGGAAATCGGAGCACCCGGAGGAAACCCACGCAGACACAGGGAGAACTTGCAAACTCCACACAGGCAGCACCCAGAATTGAACCCGGGTCGCTGGAGCTGTGAGGCTGCGGTGCTAACCACTGCGCCACTGTGCCGCCCAAATTGAAAGAGTGTGGAGATCTCAGAGGGTTGTAGGGCTGGATTTTAAAATTAAGGCTTTGCTTAACTGGAGGTCCAACGAGCCCACATGTGATGAGTGAACAGAACAGAACTTAGTGCAAGCTAGGATATGAGCAGCGGAGTTTGGATGAGCTTAGGTTTATGGAGGCAGGTCAGAGTGCATTGGAATAGTCACTTCCAGAGGTAACAAAGTCATGGATGAGTGGATATCATGAAGTGATATTTACAGAATCTGGACTAGATTATAATCTGCTTACAGAGGATGACCTTGGCTTGGAGGTAGGTTTGGAATTAGTGAAAAAATTATATTCCCAAACAAGACACTTCTTTTGGGATGTTGCATTATTTAATCATTATTATATTCAGTGAATTGAGAGCTTTCAAAAATACTTGTTCATCTTCTCTCTGATCTTAAGTTACTAAAAATATAATTGCTGTGCTTTGTTGACACAAGACTTGAAAGAGAAAGAAATTATGAGACTCTTCTATTTTATGATAACTACCTTTCATTCTTCTATCACCATCCTGTTATTATCTAATGAATCATCTCTTTATTGATGTGGTTATCTCAGTACATCACAAATAGCCTAGGATAAAAGCAACATAAAATACATATAGGATATCAATCCAGTGGCAGCAGTAGTTCAGAAGTGTTATTACATGATTGTCAAAGCTCCATAAATCACAAGTGTGAGTGAGTTACGAAAACTTTCCTCACTGCTCAAAGATGCTCATCCTTTGAACAAATGTTTACCAAAGGCACTTGATGTTTCTAGTAATTTTTGATTCCACAAAGCTCACATTAAGTGACGCAACATCACAGTGAGCGGAGCAATGAAGTTATTGATAAAGCCTATCATGGCAATGAAAAAAAGTACTGGTTAACGAAAAATAGAATAGAGCTGATTTTTCTCCCCTCTATTTCATTTGCGACTTTGGTTCACCCATCACCCCTGTGCTCGCTGACCTACATTCCCGGTCCGGGATGCCTCCATTTTAAACATTTCTGCTTGTTTCAACCCTCCAAGACATCACTCCTCCCTATAACTGTAACCTTTTCCAGCCCTACAAACCGAGATCTCTGCACTACAACCAATTCTGGCCTCTTGCTCATCTCCTATTTTAATATCTCCAACATTGGCCCAGTGCTTTCAGCTGCCTAGGCTTTAAACTCTGGAATTCTGTCCCTAATCCTCTCTGTTTTTTTTAATCTTTCTCTTTCCTCCTCTAAGGTGCTCCTTAAAACCTACCTCATCTGCCCTCATATCTCTTTATGTGCCTCAGTGTCAATATTTGTTGAGTAATGCTCCTGTGTAATTCCTTGCGCCATTTTAATACGTTAAAGACACTATATAAATGCAATATGTTGTTGTTGTTGGTTACGGCTGTTTCAGTGCAGTGACAGGGTGGAAACCTAAATGCAGTAATTCAGACAGGAAGTTGCAGGAAAGATTGGTATAGTTCCCCAAGATGACACTGGGCCAGATTTTAGAGTCAGTAGTGAAGCCACTGCACTTGTTGCTGACCTTGAGGAAAGCTGCCCACAAACATCTATTGATCTCTGCGGCATGTATTTCACCCTTCCTGACTTTATTCTGAATCTGGTACCAAGTCAAGGGAATCTCAAGATGTCCAGCAATGATGATGTCATCAAACAAGGTAAGCAACCTAGAAGGTATGGCTTCAAACTGCATCATCTCAGCATGGGCAGCAGCAGTCTGCACTGGCTGGCTGTAGGGCAACAGCAAGGACACTGGCAGAGTGCCGGGGTGGGATCAAGAATGCTGTCATGCTGAGAGAGGACAACAGATTCGTGCTCCATGGGGCTGCTTAGACTTCCCTGGTGCAGCACCTCAGTAATCTGCTGGAAGACAGGTTGCTGGACTGCTCTCACATCCTACAAGCCCCTTTGAACAACAATATCCGTAGCCATGATGACACCAGTATAACCTTGCATGACAGCAGTCTGAGCTAGCATTGTAGCAAGCTGACTTTGCACGTCATCAACATGGGCTTCCATTGCAACTCTCAAATGTTTGGTCGAAGCTGATTGTGCTGCAATGGAAGCTGAGACCTCGGCCATCAGACACTGCATCATGGTTGGGTCAGCAAGTGTGTTGATGGAGATAGCCACCAGTTTCATGAGGGAAAGGATGGACTCCAAGCTCCACGCAAATCCCCTGTGTCTAATTGGTGCCAGACTCCTCCATGCTCCTTGACATTGAACATAGACTTTCTAGCAAGCTTCCCAATGCACCAAGCATTTCATTGTGTACGCCCATCAGGCTTTCCCTTTAGCCTAATCCATCCTCACCCACTGGCCACAACCTCAGCAATGGCCCTTCCGATAATGGTCAGCACCATCTCCTCCATGGGGGTTAGAACATGCAGGCGCACCCCTCCTCCTCTGTTTAGTTCCTGCTGCCTTCGTTTGTGTGGCACCTTGTCCTGCAAGAGAGAGGGAAGTGTGCCAGATAGTGTCATGCAATCTGTTTGGGTGATACTGCTGTCATGGTTAAATACTGGCACTGTGTGCAAGATGTGGATGTTAGTCTTGCAACAGTGCTAAATATTTGATGCTGAGGCGTAGCATAGGAATACTAGCTATGAATCCTGATTGATAGAGATCGCTGGTGGGTGAGTGATGGGAGTGTGGTGATTTGAGCAGCGGTCGAGGCTAGTACTGCAGTTAGTAGGGTGCAGCATTTGAAGATGCATTCACTGATCTTGACCATTTGTGTTAGGTCATTAAATTTCTTGCGATATTGCATCCAGGTCCTTGGGGCTGCACTCCTGGCCTTAACCTTTGCAGCTATCTGCCCCTACTGCCTCCTCACTGTGTGTCTGGAGGCCTTCTCCCCCCCTGTGGATACTGGACATCCTTCCTCATTTCCACCGAGCCCTCCAGTGCAGCTTCGGAAAATCTTGGTGTCTGCTCTCCCTCGTGGCCACAAATTCTTTGTTTTCCAACCCTATTCCAAATGATGTCAGCACGTCCAGCAGCCAAAATACACCTTCCCTACAAGAGGCGCAGGCTAGCTTTAAGCAGTGCTAGCCAGTAATGATATTGGGCCCTCTTGCTGATGCAGCCAATGAACAGCATGGTTAACATTGGCTCCATGCAGCAATCATGATAATGAACAGGCAGCATGAGGATGCCGTGCTGTCTGGATTATATTGAATGGGTGCAATTGCCCGATATGTTTCCTGTGTCTTACTGGTTCTACCCTATCCCCTGCCTTCAACCTCGTGCAGCATGAGCTGCTGCAATCTTAATGTGTCTCATTGTTTTCTATTCCTTTCACTCATGATTTACCATTGTTGGGTTGATGCATGGTCAACTGGTCAGTTGTAGGGATACCTGTTCCTGTGATTAATCTTGTTGTACTTGCATTTTTTCTCAGAATCTGTGCTTATTTTCCTTACTGAGGCAGAATCTACAGTCATCTGCTTTATACTAGGTGGGCACTGAACTGCTGTTGACATGAATGACATTAAGCTACTGCTATTAGTGGGCGTCTCTACACAAAGTCCTCTCAGAAATGTTGGGGAACATAGGGTCTAGTGAGAAGGAGGAACTGTATGAAATAAGTATTAGTAGGGAAATGGTGTTAGGGAAATTGATGGGATTGAAGGCTGATAAATCCCCTGGAGCTGATAGTCTACATCCCAGAGTACTTAAGGAAGTGGCCCTAGAAATAGTAGATGCATTGCAAGTTATTTTTAAAAATTCTATAGACTCTGGAACAGTTCCACCGGATTGGACGGTAGTGAATGTAATCCCACTATTTAAAAAAGGAGGGAGAGAAAACAGGGAATTATAGACTAGTTAGCCTGACATCAGTAGCAGGGAAAATGCTGGAGTCTATTATAAAAGATGTAATAGAAGAGCACTTGGAAAACAATGACAGGATTAGACAAAGTCAACATGGATTTACGAAAGGGAAATCATGCTTGACAAATCTACTGGATTTTTTTGAGGATGTAACTAGTAGAATAGATCAAGGAGAACCAGTGGATGTGGTGTATTTGGACTTTCAGAAGGCTTTTGCTAAGATCCCACATAAGAGATTAGCATGCAAGATTAAAGCACATGGAATTGGGGTTAAGGCACTGACATGGATAGAGAACTGGTTGGCAGACAGGAAACAAAGAGTAGGAATAAATGGGTCTTTTTCCAAGTGGCAGGCATTGACTAGTGGGGTACTGCAGGGATCAGTGTTGGGACCCCAGCTATTCACAATATATATTAATGATATAAATGAGGGAATTAAATGTAATATAGCCAAGTTTGCAGATGACACAAAGCTGGGTGGGAGTGTGAGCTGTGAGGAGGATGCAGAGAAGCTCCAGTGTGATTTGGACAGGTTGAGTGAGTGGGCAAATACATGGTAGATGCATTATAATGTCGATAAATGTGGGGTTATCCACTTTGGTGGCAAAAACAGGAAGGCAGATTATTATCTGAACGGCAATAGATTGGGAAAGAGTGCAGTGAGACCTGGGTGTCCTTGTGCACTAGTCACTGAAGGTAAGCATGCAGGTGCAGCAGGCAGTTAAGAAGGCAAATTGTTGACCTTCATAGCGAGAGGATTCGAGTACAGGAGCAAGGATGTTTTGCTACAATTATACAAGGCTTTGGTGAGACCACATTTGGAGTATTGTGTGCAGTTTTGGTCTCCTTATCTGAGGAAAGATGTTCTTGCTATGGAGGGAGTGCAGCGAAGGTTCACCAGACTGATTCCTTCTTGGCAGGACTGACATATGAAGAGAGATTGGGTCGATTAGGCTGGTATTCACTGGAGTTTAGAAGAATGAGAGGGGATCTCATAGAAACCTCCAAAATTCTAACAGGACTGGACAGACCAGATGCAGGAAGGATGTTCCCGACGGCGGGGGAGTCTAGGACTAGGGGTCACTGTCTACGGATAAGGGGTAAGCCATTTAGTACTGAGATAAGGAGGGATTTCTTCACCCAGAGAGTGGTGAACCTGTGGAATTCTCTACCACAGAAAGCAGTTGAGACAAAATCATTAAATATATTCAAGAAAGAGTTAGATATAGTTCTTAGGGCTAAAGGGATCCAGGGATACGGGGAGAAAGCGGGAACAGGGTACTGAGTTTGGGTGATCAGCCATGATCGTATTGAATGGCGGTGCAGTCTCGAAGGGCTGAATGGCCTACTCCTACTCCTATTTCCCTATGTTTCTAAGTCCATTGGTCTGTGTAAACTTCCCATCAACATTGAGTATAAACTCCTCTACCCTTTAAATACCGTAATCTAGCAAGAGAGGAGGCAAGATTTCACTTGGAATCATCCAATCGCATTGCTGGTCTCTGGATTCCAAATATAAGATTGAATCTTTGTACTCCGGAACTGCTCAATCAGATGACTGAGTTTCATGCAGCTGCTGCAAGGTGAAGGTATTTCAGGATACAACTAGTCATGCTCGATTACCACTGCTTCGATAGGAAACTGATTAGAATCAGTCTGGTGTCAGATGGCCCATTAGCTACAATGTCAAAAGTTTGAACTTTTGATTAAGGGATCCAAGTTCACTTGACATTGGCACTTAGGATTTTCCAAGACAGCAAATTTACCATGCTTAACTCGTGGAACACCAAGGAAACTGTCAGGTAAGGTGATTCTCGCCACATCTCCAATCCCAATTTGCTCAATGGACACAATAAGAGGAAATTTATTCTGAATTAAATTTAATGAAATTATAAGCTCCTACTTTATAAGTTGATTTGCAGTTTCATTGCATACTGCATAGAGAAGTAATCTTCCCCCAACATGACTTTTTCTGATGTGCTTTGTGTTTGCAAATGATCCACATCTCCTTTAAAATCAAGCAGGAGCCTCATTATGAAATATAAACTACTTACTCTGCTTTTTAATTCCTAACATTGGAGGGAAGAGTTTTTTTTAAGGAATTAGAAATGGTCATTATGCCCAAATGAACCCATTCCATTTCCACAGATCAACCCAAATACCTGTCTTCTCACCATATCCATCAACGTTATCTGTCAGCCCTGGTTCAGTTGGCAGAAATTTTGTTTCTGAGTCAGAAGTTGGTGAGTCCTTGACTCCAAGACTTACGCACAAAAATTAAAGCTGACTCTCCAGAGCAGTACTGAGGGATTGCTGCAGTGTCGGAGGTGCTGACTTTCCGATGAGATCTTCAACTAAGGCCCCATCTGCCCTCTCAGGTGGATGTAAAAGAAGAGCAGGGGAGTTCTCCCCAGTGTCCTGGCCAAAATTTATCCCTCAATCAACATCACAAAAACAGATTATCTGGTCATTATCATGTTGCTGTTTGTGAGAGCTTGCTGTGCACAAATTGGCTGCTGTGTTTCTTACATTAAAACTTCAAAAGTACTTAATTGGCTGGACAGTCCTTTGGGATGTCCTGTGGTTGTGAAAGGTGCTATATAAATGCAAGTTCTTTTTTTCTCTTTAGAAACTGACATCATGACACTCTCCTCAAACAACCCACCCTTAAACCCTTGCATCATCCTTACAGATTACTACCACAGCTCTACCTCCCTTTCCATTCCAAAGGATCAATGTCTTTGAAACAGTCGACCATACTGTCCTCATCCAATGCCTTTTCTCTATTGTCTACTCCAGCAGGATGCCTTGCCTAACCAATCATAGTGAGGGGATTTTCAGTTATCTCTGGAGTCCCCCAAGAATCTATTCTTGGCCGCTTCCTCTACATGCTGACTATTGGCAATTTCATCATGTAGGGGCCTCTTCCAACTATACACTGGGCCCCCCTCAGATGGAGTCAGAGGTGGGGCGGGCCATAGAATAATGACGGGAGGCAGTGAGGGGTTACGGCAGGCGGCCCGTCACCTCCCCATCTCGAAGTGATTTTATCAGGGGCGGGATAGGCCGATGACAGCTTTCCCGCCTAGAAATCAATTGAGGCCCTTAAGTGGCCTTTTAACAGCCACTTGAGAGACTCTTCCCCCCTCTCCTGGGATTTAACCATCAGCAGGGGGGGGGGGGGCTCTGCCACACAGGGAGGTCGCCTCTAAGTACGAGATGCCTTCCTTGCAGGCTTGGGGGGGACCCTCCTCCATGGGCAATCTGACCCACGAAGGACACTTGCCAGCAAAAACTGCACCTCCCTGGACACCCCCTCCCCCTGCACTTCACCACCACACTCCCACGGCCCCCTCGCCGGGGCCTTCCGGACTGGCACCGGCAACCCCACCTCATTTACCTGAGGTCCGGTGTTCCAGCGCTGGGCCTAGGTCCAAGGCCTCTGCAGTACCGGCAATGGCCACTGCTCTGGTTGGTGCTGCTGATACTGTTGATCTGCTGGCCCTGTAATTGGCCAGCAGCTCTTGGAGGCAAGATCCCTGTCTTTAAAGGGATGGCCACAGTCTTAAGTTGAACCAGACTGTTTGTGGCCTTGGTGTCCTATTTGACCCTGAGCTGAACTTCCAACTTCATATTCTGTCTATCACAAAAACCACTTATTTCTACCTTTGTAATATGGTTAGGTTTGTGGTTTTCAGGTTTATGCAATATGCAGTTTACATAATATTATATTACAACAGTGATTACATGTCAAAAATACTTCATTGGCTGTAAAGTGCTTTGAGACGTCCTGTGGTTGTGAAAGGCACTATATAAATGCAAGCTTTAATTTACTCATAATTGGTAATATAGCATAAAGTATATTAATACATGGGCATTTATCAATTATGTCTATAGTAAGAGAAAGTTCATAGAACTCCAAATATTTCTTAAATAGATTTCATTTTATCTTGGGACTGCTACATGCTAGTTTATTTCACCTCATTTTTTTTGTGAAGTCTGAAAATATTTCTTGCTAAGCTGTGTCCATCCATTTGCACATCATTGTGTCTGTAACAGTTTAAAATAACTTGCATATCATTAAGCAACAACATGGCTTAAAAACATACCTCAGTGTAGATAATGTGAGGGCAGCTCTCTATCATTTGGAACATAATTAAAGAATAAAGGTTTGCAATTATGTGAAACAGGACAGTGGGAGCAACAGCTGTGGCAAGGCCAGAATGCTGGAAGTAACTTTCAGGCATCTGAATAGGCAAACTGAGTCAAGGTTTGACAATATAGGAATTGATGGACATTAGGAAACAAAGTTGAGCAATTGTAGAGGCAGACTCTGAAGAGAGATTAGGAGCATGAAGGCATATTAAAAAGATACACAGAAAGTAATAATGACTGGTGAAATAAACCAATGTTAAAAAACCATTGAACAAGAAAAGCCCTATCAACCCAGATCTTTCCATAGTCCATGCACAATTTGCCTCATCGTACATTAATTCAGTTTATTTAACCCCTGAGGAAAGTTCTGCAAAGTTCCTTTCTGTTTTCACAAAGTCAATCAAAGCTTCAAAATATCTATGCACCATCATTCCTATTCATCTTTGACTCATTGATTTTCATGGCAAGATTTTTCCATGATCATAGTACCTCAAAACCACCATGTTCCATAAAATAGCTGATCATCTTTATCTATACTTACCCTTAGAGCCTACAATTCTATGTCGAACATTCCTTGTTTCAGTCCTACACAGGTCCCCTCTTTTTCTGGTACATTGATGACTGTATCGGTGCTGTTTCCTGCTCCCGCCCCCAACTGGAAAATTTCATCAACTTTGCTTCCAATTTTCACTCTTCTCTCACCTTTACATGGTCCATCTCCAACACTTTCCTTCCCTTCCTCAACTTCTCTGTCTCCATCTCTGGGAATAGCTGTCCACTAATATTCATTATAAGCCCACCGACTCCCATGGCTACCTTGACTACACTTACTCACACCTTGCTTCCTGTAAGGACTCCATTCCATTCTCTCAGTTGCTCTGTCTCCGACGCATCTGTTCCAATGATGCAACTTTCCACAACAGCGCTTTTGATATGTTTTCCTTTTTCCTCAACTGAGGATTCCCCCCACTGTGGTTGACAGGGCCCTCAACTGTGTCTGACCCATTTCCTGCACTTCTGCCCTCATCCCTTCCCCTCCCTCCCAGAATCGCGACAGAGTTTCCCTTATCCTCAGTTTCCCTTGTCCACACTTTCCACCCCATCAGCCTACACATCCAAAGGATCATCTTCCATCATTTCCGCCACCTCCATTGTGATACCACCACCAAATGCACCTTCCCCTCCCCTATCAGCATTCTGAACCGATCATCCCCTCCGCGACACCCTGGTCCACTCCTCCATCACCCCTGACACCTTATCCCCTTCCCATGGCACCTTCCCATGCAATCAGGAGGTGTAATACCTGCCCTTTTACGTCCTCTCCTCACCATCCGATGCCCCAAACACTCCTTCCAGGTGAAGCAGCGATTTACTTGTACTTCTTTCAATTTCATATACTGTATTCACTGTTCACTATGTGGTCTCCTCGACACTGGGAAGATCAAACGCTGATTGGGTGACCACTTTGCGGAACACCTCCACTCAGTCCACAAGCATGACACTGAGCCTCCGGTTGCTTGCCATTTCAATTTACCACTCTGCTCTCATGCCCACATTTCTGTCCTTGATCTTCTGCAGTGTTCCAGTGAACATCAATGCAAGCTCAAGGAACAGCACCTCATTTTCCGATTAGGCACTCTAGAGCCCTCCCGACTCAACATTGAGTTCAATAATTTCACAGCATGACTGGCCTTTTTTTAAATTATTATTTTATTTTTTAACTATGTACCTGCCTTAAACTTGGTTTTTCATGTTCGTGCTTTTGGACAGAGCTGTATATTATTGTCATTAGTCTCTGGACTAATGCTTTGTCTTTCTCCACACCGTTAACACTCTCTTTGCCTTTGTCCCATGACATCTTTGTCATTTAATCTCTCCTGCCCTTTGCCCTATCACACACCTTCCCTTTTGTTCTCTTCCCCCCCACCCACCCCGCTTCACTTGCTTAAAGGCTATTACATTTCTAACCTTTTCCAGTTTTGCTTCTCTTTCACAGATGCTGCCAGACCTGCTGAGTATTTCCAGCATTTTCTGTTTTTATTCCTACAATTCTATTGTTGTTCGAATGCTGATCAGAATATTTCTAAAAGTACATGTTTTTGCTGGGAGTCTTTCACAAACACATTACGGGAAAAAGAAACCTATGAGAGAAAAATGAATTGAAGACCATAGAAAAGAGTGGATGGAAGCAGTAATGAGGAGGGAAGAAATCTGTCAACAGAAGAAAGATGAGAATGGCCTGCATTTAAATAGAATTTTAAAATTACAATTCTGAAAATTCTTGTTTGTGGGCCTCCCAATCTGGGAACACCATTGTCATGCCTTTGCTGGGATGCTGAAATATTATTGTTACAAATTTTAGGTCTGCACTAGATATTCTCTCAGTTTCATGATAATTGGTCTCCCTTGTAAGTGTACCCTGTATCTCTTACAATCAGAACTTTAATGTTATTGCTTAATATCTAGACACACGATAGAATGAAAACTCCTTGCTATGTGAAGCAAATGTTGTAATCCGTATGTACCCCCATATGTGTTTCTACTATTGTACGTAAGATGGCCTGGTGAACACTCCAGTGAGATGAGGCCAATTATGAACCAGGAAATTTGTTCATTTTATAGAAAATACTGGATGAAGCAGAACCCCACCCTCCCTCTTAGAGATTCTGATTTTGCAATTGTGATAGAACAGAAACATTGATACAGATTTCATAGAGCAAATCCCCATGTCAACACTTCTTTGAACATAAGGAAACACCCAATGGGTAAAAGAAAGATGTGATTGTCCTCGTGCCTTAAAAAACGACTTTGTGCTAATGACAACCTTTCGTTGGTTCAGTCTCATGTCAGTCAACACAAAGGCCTATAGAAGAATTGTACTTAATAGAATAAACTCATCCAAAGGGAAATTGGGTAAGTTTTCATGTAAGGAGATATCGCTTTGAACTGATAGAAATCCAATGCAGAGTCACCAAGGGAACAACAACCAACAATTTCCCTTCTTGTTTTTGTCATTGATTTCAATAAACCTTTTAACTAGGTTGTTTTGTTTCATCTTACAAAAGCTAGTGCAGGTAGACCAGCTACTATATGGCAATTCAAATAGATCTGCCTTTGTAAATGGCCGACTCACAGAAGAGTTTTAAATTATAAATGATGTATTTCAGGAAGATCTTTTGGTCCCATTACTCGTCACTGTAGTTGATTACACAATGTGTAATTTGGTCTTCAGCACTGACCTTACATCAAACTGTGAAAACAAAAAACGTTTGCTGAGCACACTTTCAAGTAAACAATAGAATTAACTTAACTATGTTCTACCAGGAAATCCAAGTACAGTGCAACTAACAACTGTGAGCTTTAGAAGTTCTTTGGTTGCAGGAAAGATTGTAATGTCATAATGAACTATGACAAGTTACAGAATTGTAGAATCATACAGTACAGAAGGAGGCAATTTAGCAATTGTGTCTGCCGCTCACTGTCACTTGTGAGATATCAGGGGTAATTTTCAACTTGTCTACCTGGTTGGTAACATGGCAGGGTGGATCATCCGCTCATTGCAGAACGTGTCCAAGTGTTATTCCATTGGTGCTGTTTCAGCCATAATGGACAATTTGTATCGGGAATTCTAAATAATGGTAGGTAATTCTTTTTTTGAAAGACAAGACTGCTGAGAATGTTTTCAACCTACTGTATGACTGGATGCTTATTATAGTTATTCATTTACCACTTACATATATTTTATTTCCACTTCAGATTTTTAGCCTTTTTATTGCAGATTCTGTTTATGTAAGTTCTCCTCCAACCTTTGCTTTAATTCAATTGTATAGCTTAACAACTCAATGATCAGATAATCACAACGGAGTTCAAGTATCCTTTAAGCCTGAAAGACATCATCCAAATAGCTAGATTTTAGCTTTCAAATAAATTACTATTTAATTATTTTAAAGGTTTCTAAAGGTCATGGATAGAAAACAATTCAGTGTTCATTCTGCATTTTCAACCAGATGGCACAGAGCTCTCAAGGTGATTAAGTTTTTCTTCAAAATTGTGTAAAAGCGCTATTTATCTTAATCTAGCAGATCTCCCATAGCATTGCTCATCATGAGTTAGTGATTTTATGAGAAAAGGAGTGTAATTCCAAGCAGTGTAACCAGGGTTACAGATTCATCAGCAGTAAGGATAGCATTCAAACCTAAAATCACCCAGGAAGGGGCTTGAGGCCTCACGATATTTTGAGGGGAATTGTCAGGATCTGGGTGACCTTGGTGGTGTGGGGGAATCCCAGGTCCCTAGGGAGTTTCATAAATCACTGGGACAGGTGCTAGGATCTGTGATCACCAGGAGAGTGGGTACAAAGATCTGGGAGCATTGCGGGTGGTCCTTGCATCATAAGCCTGTTTGGACACTGTTCCTTTAAATATACTCTTAAACGTGTTCATTCCTGTTCAACCACAGGAAATGGTACGTGTTAAGATCACATCTGTTTCATAACATGTTCCCTCAGTACTCGGTCAGACACACAAACAGGAAAAATTTTGCCTTGGGATTAGGGAGGTTTTTAGGCATTTTAAGTCCAACCGGTTTTTTCTTTTATGGTTTCATTTAAATGAGTATTATAAAATATGCATCTGTATTCCAATAATGCCTAACTTCTCTAATATATACTGTACTATATATGTAAAATATGTTGGCACTTATTGACTATAGATGATGCTGAATATTGCATCCATGGTGCAGTCCCTTGTTAATGTCTTCAGTATAAAAAGCCCGAGCACACAAGGACAGTAGTCACATGAGAACAATATAGGTTTTTTCCAAACTGGTGAATGCAATCATGTTCAACCTACTGCTAGTACAACTCAGTTCAATTTATTTTCCCCTACCAATATGTTTGAAGGGATTAAGTGATAGACGGCCCAAACTATTGATTGTTTTTTTGGGTGCAGAATACTGGAAGAGATTGACTCTAAGATTTCATCTGTTTTTGTTTAACTCTGCCTGGCCATGGGTTTTTAAGAGTGACAAGACATCTGGTGCGGAGCGATTTTTTTATTGCAATGAATTATCAATGTGATTTCCACAGCATTTAAAGTAATGCCATTGGTTAAGAGATCAATTTAAATGAAGACATCAATAGAATTTTATCCATATGATGGATGACACTGGCCTATAGATTGAATTTTTGAAAGTTGGTCCTTTTGCTTCAACAGTGAATTTGATGGTTCATTAACCAGATGATATTAAAAACAGTTAGCCGATTCCTTGAGAACACACAACATAGTCCTCCCAATTTATTCTTTGAACTTACTCCTGCAAATCTATTTGACAGGTTTTTGCTGCACAAGACAGGTTTAAAAAGGCTACAGCTGGATGGTCCCAGATTTGAGTCTGGCTGTTAACTTGTTCTGTAGGCATCTTTTGTTTGACTCGTGAAACCTCGCCCACTGGGCCCCAGCTGCCGATACTAATGTAAAACAGCCGAGGTCCAGAAAAATTCTTTCTGTTGTGCACAAGACAGCAGAAATTGATACAATTCTGCCATAAACTGAACACATACAGGTACAATTAGGTGCAAAAGATTTAGCAAATCAGCTTTGTCAAGATTGCTCAAACTCAGTAAGCCTCTGTCATGAATTCAAGATGAAGTGCTTTTCTCTTGTTTCATACTGGACTGATCCCTGAGTCTTTTCAAACATATCAGTGATTTGGCAGTAACCAGCACAGCACGCTGAAGTCCAAAACCACTGCATTCCAACAAGATCTTCTATCATATTAAGAAACTCATTACTAAAAAATTGTATAAGACATTGAGTATTATTTAACCCATATGAAAACAAAACCATATATTAAAAAAAAGCTTGTGAGGAATCGGTGAAGCATTCGAATAAAAAAACTTTGGGTCCTGCTGGCAACATTAGGACCTGATGGCAATTTTTCCTCAGCGGCCTAAGTGGAAAGTGGTAGCGAGTTTCTGACAGGCCAACCTATTAGCAAAGAGGATTGGAGCTTGAGGAGGCCCAAATAGGCAAGGGTTTGCATTTTTGATTTTACTTTCCTTGACAAGAAAAGATTAGGCCTCTATAGGCCCAAATCTGTACCCTGCTGATCATGGTCCCCCTGCAAGATGGCCCGCTAGTCGACCGTGCCACTCACATTCTGTCAGCGGGCAGCCTCCGAGCCATACAGGGCAAGATTTTACACAGGAGGCGGGGCTCCCGGCACCAGGCCGTAAAGGCAATCCTCCAGTCTTTTTGTGTCAAGGTTTTATGGGGCAGACTCCACGTCCCTTTAAAAACTTTAAAGGGATGGGAGTCCTGCCTCCAAGAGCTGCCGGCCAATCACATGGCCGGCAGCTCAGCAGTATTGGCAGCACCACTGGGAGTGGTGGCCACTGCCTGTACTGCAGAGGGCTCGGACCCAGATCCAGTGCTGGAACCCTGGAGAAAAGGTAGGCGAGGCGGGGTCCGGCAAATCGGGGGGGGGGGTGCAGTGGTTGGTGGCGGGGTTGGTCGTTCAGTCTAGGGGGAGGGGGTTCCCAGGGGGGTAAAGTTGTTCCCAGTGGGGATCCTCCTTGGGCCACAAATTGCCCATGAGGGAGGGACATCACCCCCCCACCCCAAGCCCGCAGGAAGGGTACAAGGCACCCTCCCTGTGCAGCAGAGACCCCCCCCCCCCCCCAAGCTGGTAAAATCCTAACCGCAGTGAAAAGAGGCTCTTAATTGGCCCTTAATAGGCCACTTAAGGGCCTCAATTTGTCTCTAGGCGGGAAGGCTGTTGTTGGCTGCTCCCGCCTCTGGGAAGATCGCTGGACGACGGGGAGGCCACATGCCCTACACCCCGCCACCCTCCGGCAGCCACTCACCATGATTCTCCATGCCCCTCTGCCTCTCATCCTGTCTTGTGGGCGGGGGGTGGGGGGCCCGTAAAATCCTGGCCACAGTTACCTGTTGCTTCCTGCCAGCTACCTGCTGTGAATGGTTGGGATTTAACTGAGACCTGGGAGTTAAAATACCACAGGCTTCATTTCTGGAGCAGTGGCTGAATTTCTAATTCCCACTGTCAATTACTTGCCAAAACCTAGCCAGCAGTAATAATCAGTGCCATAGTGATGTGTAATAAAAGCAAAATACTGCAGATGCTGGAAATCTGAAATAGTAATGTGTGATGTGGGAAAGTTTAGGATCAGGAATTCTAATTTTTTTCATGCTATGTCATGGTAAGGTTAAAAAAAATTTTAAGGCAAAAGGTCAGTGTGATAAACTATAACACCAACAACTTATATTTCTATAGCACCTTTAATGTAATAAAATGTCCCACGATGCTTTACAGGAGCATTATAAAACTGCTTGAGAGTGTGGTGGAGGCAGTTCAATCAAGGCATTCAAGAGAGAATTGAATTATTATCTGATAAGGAAGGATGTGCAGGGCTGTGAGGAGAAGGTGGGGAGCGGCACTAGATTAATTGCTCCTTCAGAGAGCCAGCATGGACATGACAGGCTGAATGCCCTCTTCTGTGCTGTAACCATTCTATGATTCTATGATAAGTATGAAACCGAGTCACAAAGGGTCAGATGACTAAAAGCTTGGTCAAACAGGTAGGTTTTAAGCAGTATCTTAAAGGAGGAAAGCAAGGTGGAGAGGCGGAGATGTGTAGGGAGGGTATTCCAGAGCTTGGGGACTAAGCAATCTAAGGTGTGGCCACCAATGGTGGAGTGATTAAACTCAGAGGTGCGCAAGAAGTCAGAATTAGAGGAGCGCAGATATCATGGAGGGTTGTGGGGCTGGAGGAGATTACAGAGATAGGGAGGGGCGCGGCCACGGAGGGTTTTGAAAGCAAGGATGAGAATTTTAAAATCAAAACATTGCTTGACCTTGGAGCCAATGTTGGTCAGTGAAATTTACGAGTGCAGAAGCTTAGGAGTCCATATATCGTTTCGGTGTTTGACACCTCTTCTAGATCTTGTTATTGTATAACCTTCTGGGGATGTGGATTTCACCTTTGGCTGTTTTTGGCTTGCATACGTATTGTCAATGTGTTGGTTGTTGTTAGGTTGCTCCATCACACCCTCATTGTCAGAGTGTGTTCTTTTGAGTCCGCTGTGTGCAATTAAAGTGTTGTACACTTCCCTTAATTGGCTTCTGTTCCTCCTCAACACTGCTCCGTTAGATGTTGTAACCTTGTAAGACCTCGGCTCACTGCATGCTTTGGATACCTCTGCAGGTAACCATGTTCTCATTGTGGGGTGTATGACCCTGACCTTGTGTCCTATGTGTAGCTGAAGTAGTTCCACCCCTGCATGTCAGACATGCACCATCTTCATTCTCCCTTGTTTTTTGAGCAGCGTCTCCTGCATCTCGGAGAATTTGGACAGATGATGGCTTGGCAGAATTGTTCTCACTTGTCTGCAAAATATGACCTCCGGTGGTGATGGTAAGCCCATATCCATAGGTATAGCTCTAAGGTGTAACATGGCAACACAAAAATCTTGTCTCATTGTCCTACATTTCAGGATAAGTGATTTAACTGTGCAAACCATTTGCTCGGCATGACCATTAGATCTAGGGTAATGTGGTGAGGATGTCACATGGTTTATGCCCCATTTGGTGCACATATCCCTGAAAGTTTTTCCCATATACTGTGGCCCATAGTCAAGATATAATTTGTTCAGGTGCACTGTACAGACTGAATATGGCACTCAATGTGTCTGTGACAACCGTTCTTGAAGTGTCTTTTACGTGTCTGAAAATTGGAAATTTGGAGAAATAATCGGTGACTAAGATAAAGTCATCTCCATTCATGGTAAATAGATCAGTAGTGATTTTGGATGAAGAGACTGACGGAATCTCGTGAGGGTGTATAGGTTCTTTACATTGTTGTGGCTGGTAGCTTTGGCATGCCTCGTACATCCTCACTAACCTTTTGATGTCACCATTGATCCCTGGCCAATAAACAGTGTCTTGTGCCAGTTGGCTTGTTCACTCTATACCCATGTGGCCCGGTGAAGTTGTGACAAGATATCCTAGCGGAGAGCTTTGGGCACAATCACTTGTTTTCCTTTGAAGGCTATGCCTCTCCCGATACTAAGGTCATC
This sequence comes from Heterodontus francisci, assembly GCF_036365525.1. Taxonomy (NCBI): domain Eukaryota; kingdom Metazoa; phylum Chordata; class Chondrichthyes; order Heterodontiformes; family Heterodontidae; genus Heterodontus; species Heterodontus francisci. The sequence goes on along the minus strand of NC_090376.1, from coordinate 29,512,328 downwards.
TCTATAAGGCCAAAAGCATCTGAGGGTTTCTGGTACCTCTTTTATCGTATCAGGCCATCCTTCTATGATGACTCTCCACAGTGCCTTCAGGCCTGCAGTTTTGGGTCATTGGCTGTTTCTGATTGTAGTTGGTCACATTTGTGCTGACCAAAATGCAGTAAATCGATTTTGAGCACATCTTCCACCTTGATGTCCATGCTGTCCACTTGTAGATCTAGTGAAACTTCTTCATTCTTGTTCAAGTTTGGCAACCTGCTCAGCATATCTGAGGTGACTATTTTGGTACCCAGTTTATACAGACATCAAAGTTGTACCCCTGTACTTTCACTAAGAGCCATTGTAGTCGAGGTGGTGCATTTGTTTGCGCCAGATCATCTCCAGTGGTTTGTGGTCAGTTTCCACAGTAAACTGCTTACTGAGCAGGTGGGTGTGGAACCTTGTGATCCCAAACATGAGAGCAAGTGTTTCATGCACTATGGTCGGAATTTTACTCTCATTGCATGGGAGCCATCCATTGACCGAAAAGTCAGTGGCGATCCCTCCTCCACTGGGCCTGGGGATCCAGACCGCATTTTACGGTCCCCAGGCCCTCAACTGGTCTGAGGCGAGACTCCCATCTCATTGACGCAAGAGGTCCCGCCTAATGGAGCTGCCGGCCAATCAGCGGGCCGGCAGCTTCTAGTCCCAGCAAAGCCACTGGGAGCGGTGGCCACTGCTAGGACTGCAACCCAGCTTCAAGAGGAAGAGGAAGGCGGCCCCGGGAAAAGGTAGGTTTTTGGGGCCTCGCTGGGGTTGATCAGTCAGGCCCCAGCGAGGCAAGGGTGGTTGATTGGGGGGACGGGGGGGCATGTTGGGCATTGGGGGAGGTTGGGGCATCGGAGGCGGCACTCTGTCAGATACAGGATACCTGATAATGAGGGCCCCCCCATAGCCGTCAAAAAGCCGCCTACTTTTAACAGGCGGCTTTTCTTGGGCCTGGGCTGCCCGCTTACCAACGGTAAAATCGCCTTGGTGGTGAGTGGTGGCCCTTAGTGGCCTGGGGCGGGCAGGCCATTTTTCGATGCCGCTGCCCTGCTTAAATGGCAGCGGAGGCGGGAGTGGGTAGGGAAGAGGCCACCAAGCCTCCCACTCCATTTTATGCTCCCCAACCCCCACCACCATCCCACTCTTTGGGGGGGATGTAAAATTCAAGCCTATGTTGGATTGTGCTGAGGATAAATGTTTGGATCCGAATGCAATTGGTTTGCCATTCTCCAGGATGCACGCTCCTAACCCTTTCTGTGAGGCGTCAGCTTCCAGGATTGTCTTCTTCCTTGGATTGTAGTACTGCAGGGTACAGGTTTCTGCTGACAATGCTTGTTTGCGAGACTCAAACATATGCTGATAGTCCTCCTGCCAACAAATGGTACGTCTTTCTTTAAGAGCTCTCTCAGTAATGATACTTTTTCAAAAAAATTTGGGATGTATGATGCCTAGAAGTTGAAAAATCAAAGACATCTCTGTAGGTCTTCCTTGTCTTGTGGGGTAGGCATATGCCTTACATCTTCGACTTTGCCTGGGTCAGGACAGATTCCGCAGCCTGAATAGATGGAGCCAAAGAAATTGATCTGACTTACATTCATCTGGTAGTTCATGCTGTTAAAAATGAGCCCTTCATGACGAGCTACTGCCATCAGTGAGTGAAGATTTCGATCATGCTCTTCTTTGGTTTTGCCCATTACCGCAATGTCATCAGCAATGCATATACTTCCAGGCAGGTTTTCTATAACTTTGTCCATATGCTGCTGAAACAGATCTTGACTGACAGATAAGCCAAAGGGTAGTCTCTGAAAGCAATATCTTCCAAATGGTGTTCTGAAAGTGGTGACTTCCTGAGTTTCCTTAGCTGGGTGTACTGACCAATATCCATGTTTAGCATCCAACTTGGAGAAGGATTTGACTCCTGTGAACTTGGGATTCAATTCCCGTAGTGTTGGAATCTTGTGGGGACATCTCTTAAGGAACGGTTTAGATGCCTCGGATCTAGACATACCCTGATTGTTCCATTCATCTTCTGTACACATGTAATTGAGCTGCACCGGTCTGTGTGACGATGCAAACGACGGATGATGCCATTGCGTTCCATGTCATCTAACTCGCAGATAAGCTTTTCTTGTACATGCATGCTGCACTTTCTGGGAGGGTTGATTGATGGAATTGCATCCTCTCTGAGGTGCAGTACGGACATCGCTTTTGAAATCTCCAATTGATTTCTGTGGCCGTTGCCTATAGGACATCAATTCCAGGTGATGAATTCTAAAATTCACTCACACCCAAGCTGATTTTCTAGAACTTTCCATATCTTTAACGGATCTTTCTGGTCCTGTTCAGATAAGCCTACTTATTCTGTCTAACTCCTCATTTCCAACTGCTATCAGTATTTTCACAGCCTGCTTCTTTGGTTCTGCAACCACTTGGTCTATGATGCATAACTGCGTTCTTTGTTTAAAAAGTTTGTACTCAGATAGGATATCAATGGCCTTTCAGTTCATGCTGCAAAATTTGATATCCATCCTTCTGCTGTTCTTTTGCTTTCTGCTCTATATTTAACTTTGTTCAGCTCTGTGTGTGCCTTCAGCACTGTGTTTACTATTTGTGGTTTAAAACCTGTTTTAAAACTTGTTCTATTAATTCTGCGTTGTTCCTCCTTTCAGAACTTCTTTTTTCCAGGCTAGCTGCTTTGATAAAGCATGACAGGTGCTTGACAGTGTTCTCTGGTTTTTCTCTTTCAGCACTTTGTATATTTACACAGCTGTTCGATAAGCAGTTCAGGGGTTTTCCCCTTTGCTTTTTTTGCTACAGTTTATTTATTTTCTTCACACTTGACTGGTTTAATGATTTTTTTCGGCTTGACTGCTTTCATGGAGACTCAGGAGTTTCCCATGCTTTTATCGGACTTTTTTTTTTCGTTTTTGCGCTCTTCGGGGTTTTCCCCTTTTTTTCTCACTCCACGACGCCTTTAGAAATTGTGTTTTTTAAAAAGTCTTCAAAGTTTTATTTTAACTGGGATTGCTTGATAGTCAGCAGAATGACTCAACCGATCGCTTGCTTTTCAGCCACGCTTCTATTCTATGGAGCTGTTCTCAGCCTTCTAAGGTATGTAGCTTTCTTTCACACTTTTCAGGAACTTGTTTTACAGTTTTTTCACTTGATGGCTCAAATTTTCTTTTCTGTTTACTGTATTGCTTTTAAATTTATTTTCTGTTTTACCTGTGGTCTTCAAGCTTATATCTTGTCTTTTCACCACTGCTGCCACCACATCGCAAGTCTCTTTGTGTTAACTTAAGCAACACAATGAGGTACGTGGATTCCAGTTCCTTGAAGATCTCTAGAAGGTTTATATACAACTAAACTAATACACACAATACAGAGCAAATTATATACAGAACATTTGTCCAGGGTGTTACTGTGCAGAGAGACAATGGCTTCTAGTCACATGACTACATCCTGGTACTTAGCTCATTAGTATAGCGTTCTTAAAGGGACATCACTCTTAAAGCGATCATAAAACAGAGAGAGATGGTGGTGAGGTAGAGCTGAGTGTTGTCAGCATATATGTAAAAACTAACAGCTTGCTTTCAGATGATGTTGGTATCTTGCAAAATGCTTTATAAACATAGGTGGTTGCAATGCTATGACTGGTGATTGAGATGACATCACTGCAGTTATCAAAAGTAAAATAATGCAGATGCTAGGAATCTGAAATAAAAACACAAACAGAAAGTGCTGGAAATGCTCCGAAGGTCTGGCAGCATCTGTGCAGAGAGAAACAGAGTTAATGGTTTCAGGTCGATGACCTTTCATCGGAACTGTTTCCGCCTCTAGCCTATTTCCAGGGAGGCAGCTTCTGGAGAGTAACGACTAATAGGCCACCAGTGGCGGGTAGCCAATTAGGCCAATTAAAGTGCTAATTGAGGGCACTCTTCACATGCCATCTGAATTTTCCAGATGGTGATGGGCTCCCCGATGTGGCTGGAGATGATGTGGTGGCCCCCTGGGAGCAGGCTGTGGGGGGCGCAGAGGTGCATCCTGCAAAGCAGCCCGGCATGGATCTGCTGGGCTGGGAGGGCTAAAGCTGATGGTGCAGGCCATCCTGTGGCGGGGCTCCCCTTAGCAATGATGGCCTGGCAGATGTGGCCACGGTATATTTTGTAACATTTACACGTCTTCAGAGACAGCCCCTATCCTCGCCCTCCCCACCTATAGTGGCAGTGCCCACCTCTCCCAGTGGGGCTGCTGGCCTTCCAGAGCCTTGGGCACTCACATTAGCCCTCTCCTACTTTGAAGCTTGCCTGCCGGCCTTAATTGGGTGGGGTTCTCGGAAGTGGCTTCTTGATTGGCCGCCTCCTCAAAAGTCTCCTCCAGTGTCCTGCCACAGCCACTTCCGGGTTCCCAATCTGAAATTCAGCCCAGCATCAGGATCACGACCCTGGAACTAAAATCCAGCCCGTTAACTCTGTTTCGGTCTCCATAGATGCTACCAGACCTGCTGAGTATTTTCAGCATTTTCTGTAAACATCTCAGGTTACTTCAGAAAAGGACTAATATCAGCCACGCCAGACACTTTTGTAGTAAATTGAACTATAAAACAAGTTTATTCATGAACTGAGTTATTTACCAAAGAGACCACTAAAAGCAAGATGTTAAAATCAATCCAAAGACGGTAGACTGAAATCTGTTAAATGAGGCTTAAACAGCAAACCAATCAGAAGAGGACCAGAAGAAAACTTCTTTGCAGAAGTTGGGATGAAACAGTTGGTTCATGGAGAGATAATAGTTTGATTCCTTAACAAACTAATGTAGCATGAATTTACTTAAATGTATACTTATGGGCCTAAACCTTTGCTGATGTCATGTCTGTTTCTCAGGTACTAAACAGGGAGCTAAGTATCTAACATGGTGGACAAGCCAAAATTATGTTACAAATATTGGTATCTTCAAAAACAAGCTGTCCAGTGCCCATGCCTGAAATAGGTATTAGACACTTTGCATATGCAACTAAGGGCTCTAACACCAGTTTGAGGCCCCTGTTCAAGATTGGGCTGCCCTCAACACATCCAGCTCCAAGCTGGTTCAGGAAAGTCAGATCTACATGCGGTCTAAACAGAAGTCTTTAAAGAGGCCACTGGAAGCCGTCACCAGAAAAGCAAGTTTTTAAAATATATTTACCTGAATGTGATGCTGAAAGCAGCATTCCTAGGGCGAAGTGCCTCCCTTTTTTCCCTAACGTCCTCCACAAGCACCTCCAAGGAGGATTTCAGAAAAGTGGGGGCAGCCCTCTGACTCGTTAGTCCCTGCAGAATTGTGCGTACAGTTTTGGAATGCAATCTATCTTCAAGGAATGCAACCTCAATTTAAGAGATGTATTGCTGCTTTAAATAAGCCACAGGAATCTTGCTGGAGATTGCCCGCATGAAGTGGGCAGGCTGCCCATTTCTCAGCACAATCTGGTGTGCAACTCATCAATCATATTGAAATTAGGCCTGGGAGTTGCAATTGGGGCTTACATCTCGTCATTTGCACTGCAGAACAGGAGATACAGTTGACGGTTCGCGTAGCAGCCTGGAGTGAGCCTGTCTGAAAAAGTTAAGGGTGGTGGTGACTTTCACAGTCATTGGTAAAGCATGGCCCTCTCCTCCAGCAGGCAGCAAGTCCTGGTACAATAGTACTGTGTAGGTCAGCAAGGCTGGTGGCGTGCAGCCTCCTCTTGCACTTGCTTCTCAGAATATCTGAAGAAAGTATGTTCTAGCCCATAGCCCCTGGGGGCAAGGAAGCCCTTCGACAAGAAGCTCTCCTCACCTGTTGTCTTCTAATAGGCCCAGCAGCTGCTTGTCCTGGTTCGTCAGGAAGCTGCTGCAGCTCCTCTTCCTCCTCCTACAACTGCTCATCCATCCAAAGGAATGAAGTTAATACAGTGCACGTGCTATGCAGTGAGAGTTCAATGAGGGTAGATATGACAAAATAAAAATCAGAAAGCTCAAAAGTGCCTTTGGAAATGCACTACTTACCATGCACTCAGATCCTTATCAGCTGAGTGCCTGCACGCATGCCTCTTTAAATTTAGCTTCCAGTCACATCAGTCAGTTTGTGAAACCAATGCCACTAAGTATTACCCAATGGGTTTGCCACTGGGCAGGACCACTGACCCGCCCAGTTAAAATCACTTCAGGTCCCAATGATGTCATCAGACCCCCTATTTCAATTTATTTTTGAGGCACCTGCCTCATTCGGTTTGGTGTGTTTCTGATCCAAGTCAACTCCGGAGTTAAAATGGCAGTCAGCAGCTTTCTGGCAGAAGCAGGGTGATAAGTTAATTTTTGTAACTGTAACCGTTCACATGCTTCGTCCCCGCTGGGTTAAAATCAGGGCTCTCATTGGAGTATGTATTTGTGACATCATTCAGGATAAAGATGATGTACAATCATTCTGGCTTCTTTTCTTTCTCAAACAAAGATAACATTTAGCAAAGGAAAAATGTTCCTTTTCTTTAGATATGCTCCTTTGAACTTGCTATCCCCATTTTAGGACACCTGGCTTCTTTCTGATAAGATGCACAGCTCAGTGCTGAACTGATCACATAAATTTACGTCATCATTTGTCTTTGTAGAGTTCAATAGTTCAACTGAGTCATCCTGTAGCTTGCTTGACTCTGGAAGAATCCTCATTTAGTGGTTGCATTGCATTCATCTGCTAATGCAACAAGCTCGTTCTTTCCCGATCAGCTCAGATTTTCTGAAATGCAATTAATCTGGGTAGTTTTTGTGTTTCCCTGTAGGCTCCTGTCCCAGGCTGACAGTTAAATTTCCCAGTCACGTGTGTGATGGGTCACTCTGACATTCCTCAGACAGTCTATTGGGCAAGGCTGTCTAGTTATACACACTTAGTAGCATTTAGTAGATATTTGTCCTAGGTCTGTATGAAGCAACCAATATATGTGATATCCTTGTGAAACATCCTCTGATCCTGAACAGCAGAATAATACTGAGTGAGGAGTATGAAAACCCTGTTTTTACTGCTCAGACTTCCTGTAGCTAAATGGAGAGCAGCTTTGCAAATGAAAATGGTGATGCAATCTTCCAGTCACATCTTCCTTCGATGTTGGAGGATACACAGAGAAAGAAAAGAGATGCATAGAACTTAAAGAGGGATTTATATGGCTTTGTCTATGAAATTTTACATGATGGTGAGCTCCCTTTGAGAACATCAGAGGAAAAAGCACAACAAGAATTAGTTAGGTTTTAGTCAGTAAACAACTTCCCGACAGCTGCAGAAAACTGCAGGAGCACTAGAAACAGTTGTAAATGATTAACAATTGATAATAAATCATCATGGGAATGCAATTTAAATCCAGATGGGGCCAATGAGGCAGTGACAACTCTAAATAAATAAAATTGCATTTTTTCATTGGGAGTGTTAGTTTGGTAAACCCATCTGCGTCTTTGTGTTTTCTCACCACAATAACTTTTTCCTATAAACTTTATCTACTTTTTGTTTTTTTATTATTGTTTGCTCTTGGTAAAAACTTTATCTTCCCATTTGCTTTATCTGCCTCTCTTTTCCCACATAGAGCAGTGAGGAGTGCTGATCACATATTCTATTGTGGTGCTGTTATGCTGCAGATACAACAACAACTTTCATTTACATAGTTCCTTTAAACCATTCCAATTGTAGTGCATGCTTTAGAGAAGCGCAAACGAGCAGAACTAAATTATATTGTTGGCTCCATGCAACTCTGGGCAGGATAAGAGAAGTTCTACCCGTGTGTGCTTGCCTGCATGTTTATATCTCTGTCAATGGTGTTTCAATGCTAGTTACACTTGCATTAGCAAAGCAGCTAACACAGTCAGTTGTTTAGTATGAAAATGGTTTAATATTTTGCTTTGTACTGGTTGCAATAGCAGTGATCTGTTTAAACTGAAACTAGGTTGAATCTGCTGTAGCCATAAGATATTCTGAAGGGCATCACAGGTGAAGCTTCTTATCTGGTCCAATAGAATAAGTGCTCGGCCATCAGCTCCCAGGAAATCCAGACCAATGTTTGTCTCCTGCTGTCCAGGGACTGGCCAAGCCCACTGGGTCGGAAGGGACAAAAGCTGTGACCAAGTACACAGTCTCCACAATGTACTGACAAAAAGACATGCTGTAGATATGCAGAATATAAAACACAAGAAGGCTGATGAAAAATATGTGTGAGTAGGCCATATCTTCTGCATCAGATCAACATTGACATAAAATGGGCAATAGGGTTCCATTAAAGTGGAGAGCAAGCTACCAACATTATTTTACGCACAGGGGTAGAAGAATACTTTTTCAATAATGGCACAAATATGCTTCAAGATACAATGCATTTTTATATGCTGCTGCCATACAGCCCATGCATGGTATTCTCGTTTTTTTGCTGTGATGCTGCAAAATGCCAAATGATGACTTCAGCATTTTATTCTAAAATCAGTGGTATTCAACAGGACTCAGACTGAATGTTTTCTTTTGTAATTTCTTCTTCTTAGGCTGTACCTTGGGATTGAGGGTGACTTGCTTCCACTCCGGTTCGATGGGTGATCAGACTCTACCACGTGAGGGGCAGGTGGTGCTTGAAGGATCAGGTAGTTGAGTAGCTTGGAGGTTTGTGCACTGTCTCCAATGTCTCGACTTCACCTCTGCATGTTCCCGACAAAGTCCTTTGAGGTGTATGATGCATTCATGAATGAGCTTTTTCCATCTAGGATGGTCACAAGTCAGGGACTCCTACGAGTCGATGGGGATGTTTGAGGACATCTCTAAAGCATTTCCGCTGTCCTCCTGGGAGTCTCCTGCTGTGACCAAGTTCTGAGTAGAACAGCTGCCTCAGGAATCTGGTGTCAGGCATGTTAACGACATGTCCCACCCAGCGGAGCTGGTTTTGTGTAATTAGTGCCCTGATGCTGGGCAGAGGACACTGCTGTTGGACTGCCTTTCTTGCCACTGAATTTGGAAGATCTTGCAGAGGCACCTCTGGTGGTACTACTCCAATGCTTTGAGGTGCCTGCTGCAGGTTGTCCAAGTTTCAGAAGCATATAGGAACACAGGGATCACTGTTGCCTGGTAAACCATGATCTTAGTCTTGGGTTTGATATCCTGATCCTCAAATGCTTTCTTCCAAGGTTGGCCAAAAGCTGAGCTGGCACATTGGTGGTGATGATGAATCTCATGTATGTCTGCCTTCGCCCAAGAGGAGGCTCCCAAGGTATGAAAAATGGTTCACGTTTTCCAGGAACTCGCCATTGATTGTGATTGGCGGAGGGAGGTGTTGTGCTGTGGGAGCTGGTTGGACGAGGACCTTCAATATACGAGTGTTTAGTGAAAGACCCATCTTCTCGTAGCTAAATAAAAACTAAATATATATCAGTGGAGTGGCAGAGGAAGGGTGCTGAACTCAGAGATGCTTTTCAAGTTCATTCTGAGCACAATTGTTAGAGTTGCATGTCCAACGAATGAAAATCACATCACAATGCAGCACACATTTATACCATTTTCTGTCAACACATTGAATAATGGAACTTTACAACACAGAAGGAGATTATTCAACTCAATACACTTGCTTCTTTGAAAGAGTTATCCCCTTCATCCCATTTCCCAGTTCTTTCCCCATATCCTGTTAAATTTTTATTTTTCAAATTATATTTGTATCCTTTTTAAAAGCTATTATGGAATTTGCTCCCACTCTTGCTTCTACTAGGGATTCCATGTCCTAGTGTCTCTTTGCATATAACATTTTGCCTTTTGCTTCACTTTTTGGTGATCTTAAATTTGTATCATCTAGTTACTGACTCACTGACCAAAGGAAATTATTTTTCCCAATTTACCAGATAAAAACCTCTCATCATTTTGAACACTTCCATTATATAATATCTTAAACCATTTTCTTCTAATGAACAGAGCCCCAGTTTCTCTAGTCTCTCTTCATAAAGGTTCGCAATTCCTGATATAATTTTAGTGCATCACTTCTGCACTGTTCCCATCGCCTTAATATCATTCCTAAAGTAAGGTGCCAATATTTGGATGCAAAATTCCATCTACGGTCTAACCAATGAGTTGTATAAAAGGAACAAGTAAGCCTTGCATTTATATAGCACCTTTCACAACCTCAGGATGATCCCAAAGTCTGAAGTATAGTCGCTGCTGTAATGTAGGAAACAAACAGCAGCCAGTTTGCACACAGCAAGATCCCACAAACAGCAATAAGGTTGTAATAATGTTGGTTGAAAGATAAACATTTACCAAAACACTGTGAATAACTCTGTTACTCTTCTTTGAACAGTGCCATTAATCTTCCACATCCAACTATAAGGCGGCAGACGGTATAACATATTATCTGAAAGATAACACCCCCACAGCACAACATTCCATCAGTACTGAGCTGGAGTGTCAGTTCAATGCTCAAGTCTCTGGAGTGGGGCTTGAACTCACAACCTTCGAACACAGAGGTGCAAGTACTACCAACTGAGCCAAGCTAACACTTTCAAGTGATCACAATGAACATTATCACTTTGCTTTAGTACTGTATACCCCATTAGATATTTGGGTCTTCCAAAGGTGCCTTCTTGGATTCAATGGCATCAGTCACTCCCAAAAATGCTCTGAGTGTTTTATCTTCGGATGAGCTGTGTTATGCTGTCCAGTATCTACTTGTATGATATTGTTAGTCCTCTGTAGAAAATAGTTCCCCCTTGTAACCTGAATCAGATATTTATGTCTTTTGAAAGTGAACTGCTTCAATGGGAGAATTTCAACATGGGGGAGTGCGTGGGATCGGGTGTGAGTGAGGGGTAAAATCTGAGAAAAATGAGAGTGCACTGGGAAGCTGGCTCTAACCCGTTGACTTCAGCATTTAATTGCCGTGCGTTAGGCTGTGGCCTCGGGAGAGGCAATTTGTCGATTTCAATACGTTAATAGGTCAACTAGAGCAATATTAAACAAAAACAAGAAATGCTGGATTCACTCAGCAGGTCTGGCAGCATCTGTGGAAAGAGAAGCAGAGTTAACGTTTCGGGTCAGTGACCCTTCTTCGGAACTGCTTCCACAGATGCTGCCAGACCTGCTGAGTGAATCCAGCATTTCTTGTTTTTGTTTCAGATTTCCAGCATCCGCAGTATTTTGCTTTTATTTTAGAGCAATATTAATGTGGGTTTTGGAGTTTTACTTTGGCTCCATGGGTTTCCTGAGCTTCCTGGAACTTGCCAGTGAAAGCAAGGTGAGGAGAAAGCTGCAATTGAGGTGGCTAAAGACATGGCACAAAAATATGCCAATAAGTACTGACACCTCACAGCTCCTTTCTTACCTTGCTTGTGTGAAAGGGTTTGTTCACAGTACTTGTACTGAGAGGTTACTTGACACACTTTGGAGGTGTCATCTACACTTTGAAGGTTTGGAAATCTGATTTATACCTTCGAGCTCTGACCTTAAGGTGCCCCTTATGCTGCGTTACTTTGGACCTCAGATGAGGACCAAGATGACCAACAGCAGCATCAAGAGCAGCAGCACCTGCACCAGCAACAGCCTGCTGCTCATAGACCCACAGCTCCACAGGAGGGAAGGAATCAGCAGAGAGGTGCAAGTGACAGGAGGCCTTACCCGGCACACAGGATCTACAGGCAGAGGATAAGCTTCCTTGACAGGTCGGGACACCAGTGTCTCTGGAGACTCAGAATTTCACATTAGATGGTGTCAGACTTTTGGGAATGCTTTACCATTGGCTTTCAAAGTCACCACCACCCTCAGATTTTTGCCTCTTGTTACAACCAGGTGAGAAAGGTGTCTAGGGGTCCCTTTTAGTCGTCACCTAGTCTTATTGTAACAGGGTTTTATTTTTAAACACACTGTGTTTTGAGCTCCCCCTTGGTGAATGCTTGTTCACTGCTTTCCAATTATAAGGCAAAGAAATGAGCACACCAGGTTTTCTTAGGTTTAAAGAAGAAAAGTGAAATTTATTAAAACTTAAAACTCTAATTCGGTTAACGCCTATAGATATATACGCGCTCATGCTAGCATGCATTCGTGATACACCCATGTAAATAGGGACAGAAAAGAGCAGAAGAAAAATAAAGTAGAGAGGTTTGAGGCAATCAGAAGAGTTTCTTGTTTACTGTGCTTCAAGCTCACTGTAGTCCCTTTGTAAGGAGTTTTGCTTTTCGTTGGAGCCCAATATTCTTCTTAAACCTTGTTCACTGTAGGAGACTTTTCTCTCTTGGGGTTCAGGTGTCTTCAATGGGTCTTCATTTCCATGAGAAAGAGATGGGAGCAGACAGGAGAGAGATGTTCTCAGTCCAGGAACAAAGAGCTTTCTGGCTTTCCTTCTCTCAGCAAGTTCAAATTCAAAAAACTCCAACAATCAGTTAGTCCTGTGACTAAATTGGTCTGACCACTTCTGTGTGTTGGGGAAGCAAGGACTGGGTCCCTTGTTCCAATACTGTCTGCTAGCATGCAAATGTCTTTCCAGTCAGGGATTTGGCAATTTCTTGTGATGGGTCCTCTTTTCTTCCCAGCCACAATCTTCATGTTCATGTGGCAAAATAATGTGTGCCTCAGTCTTGGCAGGTGGGGGCCTACATGACACTCTGGATATTTCCAGGGCTCTGCCAGAGATATTTGCAGGAGATCGCAGTTAGCAGCACATGAATACATAATACAAGTGTCTGATTGCTTTTTTGCCAGGGCCAGCAATTATATACACTTCGCCTCTACTAAAACCAGTCCAAATGAGCAGTCAGTCAGGTTTGCAACTCTGTGTGGCTTCCCACAGATGGAGGGCATCATCAACTGCACACATGTGGCAATTAAAGCACCCATGAATCATCTCGGGGTGTTTGTGGAGTGAGGCGCAGCAGCACTACAATGAAAGCCATATGACTACCAGATGTATCATCGAACAAGCCATTGGCATGCTGAAGATATGCTTCAGGTGCCTGGACAGATCTGGAGGCACCCTTCAGTACACAACAGCCAGGGTCTCCAGAATGGTTGTGGTGTGCTACACTCTGCACCATATTGTGCAGCAGCAAGGTTTGGCAAGGAGAAACAAGGTGCAGCTCTCAGAGCCTCCTCAAGATGAATCCGAGGAGGAGCAGGAGGAAGATTTGGAGGGGGAGAAAATGAAGGAAGTGGAAGGTGCTCTGGGCAACGCAACACTTGCTGTGCTCATTGCTGCCAGGGTTACTCTCATTATTGCAAGGTTCACTTAGGTTCCATCCATCTAACACCCACATACAAAAGCCACTTTTTCTGCGCCACCACAACCAATGCCACTAACACAAAGCGGTCCTGCAAACCACAAGCCTTCCTTGCACAGCCCTCCTTTGCTTGGCATCAATTTATGTCTTCGCATTCATCACCACACAAATGAAATGTCACTTGCCAGCCAGTAACCAAGAATGGGAAAGATGGGAAAGTGGTGCAAAACAATTACAATTATGTGGCTTATATGTACAACAGAAACTTAACATTTTAACGATGTGTAACACAGCCTTGTGCAACTACAAATCTTTATTCATCCTTTTCCTACCACTTCCACATGCTGCAACCCCTGTAGCTTCAGCAGAGGTAGAAGCAGGCTGCTCAGATCCCTGCTTTGATTGCTGAGATGCTTTTGTCCAAAGTCCTCTGAGTTTTGGAGACCATGAGGGCCCTGCCAAAGACTGCTCCACTAGCACCTGTTCAGGGACAGACTTGGCCATCAGGACATGAGGCAGCATGTAGGGCTGTAACTGAGGGATGTGGGGAGAGGTATAATGGGTGAGGAGTGGAAGTCCTTTGATTGGAGCCCTCACTTCCAGATCCCCTTTCACTATTATCCCTCTCCTGGCCTACCTGCATTTTCCTGGACTGGTGAGCTAGAGAGCACTTTGCTGCAAATCAATGGGGCAATGAACAGCCAAGGCTAGGATATCATTCATCCTATTTAAGATGGCATTCATAAGGCTGGATTTTGTTCTCATCCCGACGGAGGGTTTTGTGGCCGGGGGTGTGTGCAGAGAATTGGGGCAGGATCACCTGCCACGGGACCTGATGCCGGGATTTCCGGTTCGATTCTCCTGGGGGCGGGATAGGCCAACAATGACCTTCCCGTCCAGAGATCAAATTAGGGCCTCTTGCTGCCGCCGCTGGGATTTTACCAGCAATGTGGCGGTCTCTGCCACACTGGGAGGACGCCTAGGAAAATGAGGTGCCCACCCTGTGGGCTGGGGGGACTCCCTCCTTTGTGGGCAATTTGTGGCCAGAGGAACCCCACTGGAAAAAACTGTACCCCGTGGGATCCCCCTCCCCTGGTCCGAACGGCCACCCCACCACCACCCCACCCCACTCGCCAGGCCATTCCATACTGGCCCCGGTAACCCCACCTCACCGACTTCTTCCCCGAGGTTCCACTGCTGGGCCTGGGTCTGAGGCCTCTGCAGTACTGGCAGTGGCCATCGCTCTCAGTGGCGCTGCTAATCCAACTGAGCAGCAGGCCCTGTGATTGGCTGGCAGCTCTTGGAGGCAGCATCCCATCTCTTTAAAGACTTTATCAGGATGGGGATCACGCCTCCTTAAACTTTGACCCCAAAAGACCAGAGGATCGCTCCAGGATCTGAAAAGCTGTGGAAGCAGGGTTCCCCCAGCTTTTTGGCCTGGCACCAGGAGCTCTGCCTCCTGCACAAAATCCAGCGCATAGTGTGCAAGGCCTTTATGCACTCATGTGATTGCTGCATTTGATGGTCCATGCAGGTGGCCATTCATGGGTTTAGAAGATACTGTTGAAGGAGGTTTGGTGAGTTGTTGCAGTGCACCTGTAGATGGTACACACTGCTGCCACTGTGTGCCGGTGGAGGAGGGACTGAATGTTTAAGGTGGTGGATGGGGGTGCTGATCAAGTGGCTGCTTCGTCCTGGGTGCTGTTGAGCTTCTTGAGTGTTGTTGGAGCTGCACTCATCCAGGCAAGTGGAGAGTGTTCCATCACACTCCTGACTTATGCCTTGTAGATGATGGACAGGCATTGAAGAGTCAGGAGGTGAGTTACTCACCACAGAATTCTCAGCCTCTGACCTGCTGTTGTAGCCACTGTATTTATATGGCTGGTCCAGTTCAGTTTCTGGTGAGTGGTAACCCCCAAAATGTTGATTGTGAAGGATTAAGCACTGACAATGCCGTTGAATGTCATAGGGAGATGGTTGGATTCTCTCTTGTTTCAGATGCTCATTGCCTGGCACTTGTGAGGCACAAATGTTACTGGTCACTTATCAGCCCAAGCTTGAATGCTGTCCAAGTCTTGCTACATTCAGGCATGGACTTCTTCAGTATCTGAGGAGTCATGAATGGTACTGAACACTGCAATCATTAGCGAGCATTCCCTCTTCTGACCTTATGTTGGATGGAATGTCATTAATGTAGCAGCTGAAGATGGTTGGGCATAGGACACTACCCTGAGGAACTCATGCAGCGATGTCCTGAGACTGAAATGATTGGCCTCCAACAACAGCAACCATCTTCCTTTGTGCTAGGTATAACTCCAGTCAGTGGAGAGTTTTCCCTCGATTCCCATTGACTTCAATTTTGCTTTATTCCTTGATGCCACACTCGGTCAAATGCTGCCTTGATGTCAAGGGCAGTCACTCTCACCTAATTTCTTGAATTTAGCTCTTTTGCCCATGTTTGGACCAAGGCTATAATGAGGTCAGGATCTCTAGTCTCTCATTTGCTTCCTTTGGCTCCAAACTCCAAATTCATACAAATTGCATGTTTGGAATGTTGTTTTAAATAGTGCATTTGAAATGCATCATGTGGGTCATCGTCACACCCACTGATACTAATTGGTTGGGAAACTCGGAAATATGTGCAGTGGCTGTGTTTAAAAACCATTGACAGACACACTGCAGCGTCATCCAGGTTTCCTGCATGTTACTGGAGCCCTACCCACTCTGCTCCCAGTGCAACCTGATCTAAAAGTCTAGCCCAATCTCTCTCAAGGCAAATTGAGCAATTGGTTAGTGAGAGGAAGCCTCGTACAAATCATTTATTTCACCATGAGGTGGAAATATAGAATGGCAGGTATGATTGGATTCACTTATTTCAAACAGTACAACTGATCTTTGCACAATGATACAAAATAAAGAACATGCCACTCTTCCCCATATTAGTGGATCATCTTACTTGACTTAAACAAGATGAGTCCTAACTGTTCCAACAACAACTTGCATTTATTTAGCACCTTTAATGTAGTTAAATGCCCCAAGGAATTTCATCGGAGCATTATCAAACAAAGTTTGACACTGAGCCACATAAGGAAATATTAGGACAGATGGCCAAAAGCTTGGTCAAAGAAGTAGGCTTAAGGAGTATCTTCAAGGAGGAAAGAGAGGTAGAGAGGTTAAGGGAGGAAAATCTGGAGCTTAGGGCCTGGGCCGCTGAAGGCACGGTCACCTATTAAGTGACTAAATTAGGGGATGCACAAGAGGTTTGTGTTAGAGAAAAGCAGAGACGTCAGAGGGTTGTGGAGATTACAGAGATATGGAGGGGCAAGGCCATGTAAGGATTTGTAAACAAGAATGAGTACTTTAAAATTGAGGTGTTACTGGTCTGCGAACCAATGTAGGTCAGTGAGCATAGAGGTGATGGGCGAATGGGACTTGGGGTGAGTTAGGAAGTTTGGGTGAGCTTAAGTTGAAAGAGGATAGAAGATAGGTGGCTGGCCAGGAGAGAATTGAAATAGTCAAGTCTAGAGGAAATAAAAGTATGGATGAGTGTTCCAGCAACAGATGAGCCGAGGTGGGGTTGTATTTGGGTGATTTTGCAGAAGTGGAAGGAGGCGATCTTGGTGATGGAGTGGCTATGTGGATGGAAACTCATCTCAGAGTCAAATATGACACCAAGATTGCATACAGTCTGGTTCAGCCACAGGCAGTTGCCAGGGAGAGGGATGAAGTCAATGGTTAGAGAATAGAGTTTGTGCTGGGGACCAAAGACAATGGATGTGGTCTTCCCAATAATTAATTGGAGGAAATTTCTGCTCATCCAGTACTGGATGTCAATAAGTAGTGTGAAAATTTAGAGACAGCGGAGGGGTGGAATAAGGTGGTGGTGAGCTGGAGCTGGGTGTCGTCAGCGACATGTGGAATCTGATGTCTTATTGTCGGATATGTTGCTGAGGGGCAGCACGTAGATGAGACATAGGAGGGGGCCAAGGATAGATCCTTTTGGGACTCTAGAGGTAATGGTTCGGGAGCAGGATGACTATCCATTGCAAGTGATTCTCTGGCTACAAGTGGATAGATAAGAATGGGAGACAGATGCTGCCAGACCTGCTGAGTGAATCCAGCATTTCTTGTTTTTGTTTGAGATTTCCAGCATCCGCAGTATTTTGCTTTTATATTAGATAAGAATGGGACTAGGCAAGGCAGTTTCACCCAGCTGGATGACAGAGGAGAGCTGTTGGAGGAGGATGGTGTGGCCAACCATATCAAAGGCTGCAGACAGGTCAAGAAGGTTGAGGAGGGATAGATTACCATGGTAACAGTCACATTCTATTAGTATTTCTGATATCTTAATCTGGTGACTACCCTTGCAACTTTCCTACCCTAGGCTACCCACTCTATTTTGAGGCCATTATCACCCCCATTAATGCCAGGCGAGGGCACTCAAAATCAACCCCCTGGCTTTTAAAAACCTATCGTTAAAAGTAAATTTTTTCCAAATACATTCTGTGCAAAAATGGTCAAAAAGTCTTGAAACGTGACCCCCTTATTTATAAAACCTAGGGTCCCATGGCTGCAAAAGTTTGTAGCATCAGTAGTTTTGGTGCTACGGGTGCCGATTTAGGTGAAAAGTGGCATTTGCTTTACTGCTGCCCACTTCCGGTCTAGCCTGCACTGTGCACCATTTTGCTGTGGGTGATGGCGCAGGCATTACATGTTGTAATGTTAAGAGCAGACCATCTTAAGAGGTTGTAAGTGAAGGTCACCAGAGGAAATGATGTTGTGTCATACATGACCAGGGAGTAGGTGTAGACCAACAGAGTGAGATGTGTTTAAATGTCGCTCTAGCTGTAACTATATATGGATTTTGTGCAGGAGAAGGGGTTCCTGGTACCAGGATGAAAAGGCAGTGGGAACCCTGCCTCTGCATTTTTGCGGCACCCCGGAGTGATCCTCCAGTCTTTTGGGATCAAGGTTTTAGGAGGCTGGATCCCCGTCCCTATAAAGGCTTTACAGGGATGGGGATCCCATCTCCAAGAGCTGCCGGCCAATCAGAGGGTGGGCAGCTCAGCACTATCAGCAGCACCACTGGGAGCGGTGGCCACTGCCGGTAGTACAGAGGCCTCAGGCTCAGGCCCAGTGGTGGAACTGGGCCACCACCATCTACACAGGTAGATGAGATGGAGTCGCCGGGGCTAGTCTGGAAGACCCTGGCAAGGTGGGTGTGGGTGGCGGTGGTGGACATTTGGTCCAGAGAAAGGGGGTTCCTGGGGCGGGTTGAATTGGTTCCCGGTGGGCGCCCTCCATGGGCCACAAATTGCCCATGAAGACGGGAACCCCCCCCCAAGCCTGCAGGGTGGGCGCCTCATTTTACAAGGTGTCCTCCCCATGCGGCAGAGGCAACCCCCCACCCCCACACCATGCAGCTGATAAGATCCCAGCAGTGGTGGGAAGAGACCCTTAATTGGTCGTTAATAGGACACTTACAGGCCTGAATTGGCCTCTGGGCAAGAAGGTCATCATCCACCTATCCCACCCCGGGAAGATCGGAACCAGGAATCCGGCATCGGGCTCCATGGCGGGCAATTCTGCTCCGATTCTTTGGCTTCCCCCCGCCACGAAACCTGCCATCCAGACGAGCACAAGATCCAGTGCTAGGAGAGACCAAAGAACAGCCGAATGCCTACCTGGAGTTGCTGAAGATCCTAGAGAGCAGCTGGCAGGAGACCCCACAATAGTGTAGTGAACTAGAACCACAGACAGGACCCCAGGAGGTGTTGAAACTCTATCAGTACAGTCGGTGATTTGGCAGGAAATCGGAGATTTCAACTAATCTGGCAGTGGGTCGAAAAATTTGAAGAGCAGCAGCTGAAGCCATTACTGCTTTTATTTTCCCTTTTTTTGCTTTATGGGCAGAGCCTAAGCCAAAAAGACAGGGAAGAACTCAGCAGCACCACTGGAGGTCCACAGCACAGTGAGAAAGCCTGGTTGTGGCATCTACCAGTACTGCAAGCTGCAGCTCGGTTTAAGAAAACGGCTCACAGTTAAAAACAAAATGAACCAGCTTGTGTAAACAATGCTGTCTCACAGTTAAAAGGAAACGAGTTGTGCAAATATTAAAGCAGCTGCGGTGCCTCACTTTTAAAGGGGCAGGCCTGAAGAAAACAAATCTGTCTAAACACAAAAAAAAGTGTGCTTGTGAAAAAGAAAATGCAACAAAAGGTATGCCAACACGCAACAAAAGCCTAGGCAGGTACATCAGGTCAGCAGAGAGAGACAGATTGTTAGGAGGACATGGATGAAGAACACACTCATACAAACAGCAAACAAGCATTTCATATAGACAATTTGGATCAACATGTCATTGCTATTACACAGCCTGAGGCATGATCAGGATTTTGTGTCCGGAGAAGTGTGGCAAGCATAAGCTCAGAGTAAAAATTGACATGGGAGCAAGTGCAAATAGTCTGTCTATCGTTATGCTGAAGGACACATACTTAAGGAAACAGGAATCTATGGTATGATCCACAACATCTAGGCTGACTGCCTACAATGGTTCTCCAATCAAGTGCATTGGAACGATAACCTTACAGCAATGGGAGCTCTGAATGGCTACCACAACTGTTTTATATTTTAAGCACAACCGGACCGACTGCTTCTAGTATGCTGAGATTTACAAATTGTCACAATACATGAAGTCAGTAATGCACCAAAGATGGTTTGAAATAACCAGGTTGAGTGTATCGGGTCGGTCCATGTGAAGGACAGCACAAAGGCTGGGAGCCTTGACACGAAGAGATGATATGATTGGGTGTCTCTCCTCGGGCTTCAGGTCATTGCAGCAAGTACCTGGAAGCCAGAGTGATTGCTGGTGATTGGTATTGTTACCAGTCATCATTTTTCTAAGCTTTCTAAACAAGGGAAGATAAAGGCATCATAAGACAGGCAAGTAGGACCAGAATTAGTTCGATTGTGAGTAGGACAGAAGGTCAGAGTCCTCAAGCATGTATCAGGAACTTGTTATCCTGCAGAGGTTGCTAGGATATGTGACCAGCCCATATCATACGAGGTCCAGACACCCAATGATGTGATTCTCAGATGGAACTGAAGTCAACTAAGAGAGCTGTACAACAACACTACATGTGTCAACCCTGTGGCATCACGGACAGATTCAAAGACAAAATCTGAAGATGAACGTACAGAGGCTACGAGCACAGAGGAAGAAGATGCTAACCAGAGTTCCGAGTCACCAGAGTTTCAGAGAAGTCGTCAAGACGAGCTCAACTCTGGGAAGAAGTTTATGATAACAAGATCGAGATGAATAAGCAAACCTCCTCTACATTTTAGAGAGTGTTAAGCTTACTCACTGGTAAATAACATGTTGTTTCATTCATGTATTGTTAGTCCGAACCACAACATCATTGTATATTGTACATATGTTTTTATGTTTGGAAAAAAGGGGGATGTTTTGGGACGACCTTGAGAGGACTGCCTTAAGAAGCTGTAAGTGCTGGGCATCGCAGGAAGTGATGTTGTGTCACACATGACCAGGGAGTTGTGAGTGTAGCCCAATGGAGTGAGATGTGTTTAGATGTGGCTCCTGCAGTAACTATTTGTGTGTATATATATATATATATATATACATACATATTTGTTCTAGTGAGATCATAATAAAAACCCATGTTTTCTTTGGATATTATTTGTAGTCCTATGAATCTTACAATATTTCACATATCAAAGGAACGAGTAATATTACATTATGTGCATGCACCAGATGTATGCAAAGAAGGAAGATCATGATTCCAGTCAACATCTCACGCTGATTTGACACCTGACCCACCATTTCGACCTCGCCGCTCTAGTTAGCACCCTCTTTTAACTGCACATCGTGATTCCCATGTCTGATTTTGGGGGCTATCCAAGTTAGTTCCCCATATGTACTGTCAACAACTCTGTTTTCCTGCTTTTAAAAAGTATGCAGTGGAACCTGTGAACCTCTTGTTCCTCTATTCCTTTTCAAGTTTTGCCATGCAGTAATAGCAATAATAGATTTCTGGTTCAATTTTAAATTGGGTGTACTTGACTACTCCTTCGAAACAACTGCAAATACAATGCTTCTGACATAAAAAGCTCGCAAAAAGGAAACCATTCTAACAAATTACATTTTGTGTTTCAATTTACTCGTTATGACCGTTTGATTTTAAGGATTTTAAAAATGTTCCTGTTTTTGCTGCTACTTGCTGCAGGGGCAAAGGTGGCTGTTTTGTTTTCCATTGCACCCTCGATTGTATTACACATGGAAAATCTATGCATCACGCTTGAGCTATTTTTGATTAATACTTGGTACACAGAAATCTGTTATCTGTTGAATTGTGGGAATGGGAACAATTCAAAAGAGACAAATTGGGAACATACATTCAGAGTGCAATGACTCATAGCACTGAAAGTGACAGAAGAATGCCACCAGATTTATTTTCATTTACAAGGAAGCTCTTCAGGCATAATTCCCTAGCAACCCCCAAATGGAACTTTTACTCCAAGTGCCAAGCAAATTATCAGAGAGGCTTTAAAATGCTACTGCAGTGAATGCACAACATCAGCAGGGTAACTGTACTTATTGTGAACCTTTACAGCAGGGGAATAAGGAACTTTTTAGCAAATAACTTTCACATTTTTAAATAAGCGAAACACGTACCCCTCCACTGCTGCTCAACGTGCTATGATTATTTCTTCTAAAAGTAGACTGACTGCATTGTGCAAGCCAGGAAAAGGTTTTGCTCCTTGTTAGAGGAGCAGGGACTCAAATCCCAAAGGAGAGCTGAAACTTTTACACTTCCCTCAGTTGGCTGAGTTTGGTCAGCTCCTGGGTCGCCTGCTCAGTGAGGCACTGTATTGAAGTGGAATAGGTAATTCTACTTGTGAAGAATAGTAACTGAAGGATTTGCTGCTGTTTTCCAAACTCCCCCTGATTGAGTTTCAATCTCTGATAGACAGTCATACAATCACAAACTGGCATGGATTGCAGCTGGGGAGAAGCTTGTTATGAAGACTATCCAGCTTTTCACAAGGAAGATGCGTGGTAGCGAATGGCCCACATTTCTGCAGGAAGAGAAAGCACATAACATAACTTTAATGGCTATTTTTTTTTCTGTATAGTCAATTGCACCTAACTCTGTTCAGAAAAAAAAAGTACAGGCTGCAACCTCTTACAACATGGCCTAACACCATGTGAGCATGGCAAGCAATGAACTAACATTCAAAGGCATTTGGTAAATAATAAACAGAATGTTAGACAATGGATAGCATGGATCTATTGTTTGATAGCATTGTTTTGACAAAATAAAGACTGTTTAATAGAGTATCACTGAATATAGAAAATGTGAATATGGACT
Source organism: Heterodontus francisci (assembly GCF_036365525.1). NCBI lineage: Eukaryota > Metazoa > Chordata > Chondrichthyes > Heterodontiformes > Heterodontidae > Heterodontus > Heterodontus francisci. Next base: position 29,489,695 of record NC_090376.1, on the reverse strand, counting down.
GTCTCTCCCATGCCTGTAACTTCTTCCCCTTGACAATAAGCGTCAAGAAAACCATGGTCATTGGGAAAGGTGATTCATTTCCACCCTTGCTCACACTAAATAATACCCCACTGGAACTGGTTAGCAAATTCTGCTACCTTGGGTCCACAGTGACAGACAATCTGTCCCTTGATGCAGAGTTTGATACACGCATAGGGAAAGCAGCTACCACCTGTGGCCGACTCACAAAACGCATACGGGATAAAACACCAAGCTGACCCTTAAGACCAAGCTGATGGTTTATGGGAGAAACCATCTTCCTGCTGAATGGTTGTGAAACATGGACAATTTACAGCTACCAGGAAAAGAAGCTCAATAATTTCCATCTTCACTGTCTGGGGCGCATTATGGGTATCCTGGCAGGACAAAATCACAAATGTGGCAGTCCTCTCAAAGACAGAGCTCCCAAGTACATTGGCACTAATCAGAGACTGCATCAGTGGATCGGACACGTCTGCAGGATGGAAGACAGTCATATACCCAAAGTCCTTCTGTATGGTGAGGTAGACAAGGCCAGAAGACCAGTGGGGCGCCCAAAGCTCTGCTTCAAGGATGCTTGCAAACGTGACATGAAGGACGTAAATGTTGACTATCGCACCTGGGAGCCACTAGCTGGCAAAAGAGGGAAATAGCAACACATCCTGTGGACTGGTGTGCACTACCACAATGATCAGTTGCGACAGCAGCTGGGCAACAGGCGCCAACATCAAAAACAACTGACAGCGTCACTTGGAAGCTTCACATGCAGCACTTGTGGTAGAACCTGCCTCTCAAGGATTGGCCTTCACAGCCATCAGCAAAGGTGCACCAAGAGAAGACACCCCACCTAAATGGATTGTTTGCTGCATGTCAACCATCTTTCGTAGATGGAATGATGCCAACCAGGATAGCATGGGTCTATTGTTTGATAGCATTGTTTTGACAAAATAAAGACTATTTAATAGAGTATCACTGAATATGGTAAACATTCAAGCAGTAAACTTCCTTTTTTATTTATTCTAGTGGTATGGATATTGTTGGTAAAGCTGGCATTTATTACCCATCCGTAGTTGTCCTTGAGAAGTGGACTCTTGAAACTCTACCGTTCTTCTGGTGCGAGTACTCCTACAATACTATGGGATACAAAGTTCCAGGATTTTAACCCAGTGACGGTGATGGAGCAGCGATATGTGTCCAAGTAAGAGCAGTGTGTGAGTTGGAGGGCAATTTGGAGGTGAAGGTGTTCCCATGCGCTTTCTGCCCATGTTCTCCAAGGTGGTGGAGGTCGAAGGAGCCACGGCAACTTGCTGCAGCGCATCTTGTAGATGGTACACACTGCAGCCACTGTGCGCTGGTGGTGGAGGGAGTGAATGTTTAAGGTGGTGGATGGGCTACCGATCAAGTGGGCTGCTTTGACCTGAATGGTGTTGAGCTTCTTGTATATTGTTGCAGCTGCACTCATTCAGGCAAGTGAACAGTATTCCATCACACTCCTGACTTGTACCTTCACTGTAATTATGTACTTATGGCCTATTCCAGTGACTCTCAATTATATTTTCCACTCATTTTCTTAATGCTGTATTCATACTATCATTTTGGCATTGATCCCACATCTCTTAGGGTATCAACCCAATGTCAGGAGTAAAACTCACAAAACAGTTTGTGTCACAGCAGAAACGGCGACCAATATACATGTAGTGGAAAACTAGATGTAAATTGTTTTTTCCTTCCAATTTTGCCAGCAGAGACCAGGGATTGAATCTGGCTCTGCCGTGGTCTGTATGCATCATTTCTGCATTAGGGACCTCTGAATGAGTCAGAATTAACAGTTAAAAACATAGGAACCCATTTTTAATTGTACTGCACATTGGGTGAGTGATGAATGGAGCAGTGGTACCACTCGCCCAATGGCAATAGAGAGAGGCCTGAACCATTTTCATGATTGGGCCCTGTTTGAGTTTTTTCTTCAGCAGAGCTGAGCTGGAAGTTAAATCTTAAAGTTAAGGGGGGTGGGGGGCGATCTTTAGGGCACTGAATAATCAACAGAGAGTGGGAAAATTTCTGTGAAGCCAGGAGCAACATTCATGCATCTCCTAGCCCCACAAAGATCAGTGACACTGAAGATTGTGTCCCATTTTTGGAACAGCCCTTTAAGGACCACTCATTAGGCTTTTCCACATCCGGCCCCACTGGACAGACTGGATGAACTGCATGGGCATAGAACCTTGCTTTAAATATTTTAATAAGGCTCCTGCCTGTTTTGCTTGGGGTCTCTGGCTGTTCAAGGCTCACTCAAACATTAAGTCAGGTAAGCCTGGGATAGGCAGTGGCCAGTCAAATTTTAAAAGAATTTTTTGTCTGCTACTGTCCTGATTTTTCAGCATGAACTGGGCAATAGGCAGACAAAGATTGCCTCAATAAACATTCTGGGGGTTATAGAACCAGCCATATAAATACAGTGGCTACAAGAGCAGTTCAGAGGCTGGGAATTCTGCCCGAGTAACTCACCTCCTGACTCCCCAAAGTCTGTCCACCATCTACAAGGCACAAGTCAGGAGTGTGATGGAATACTCTCCACTTGCCTGGATGGGTGCAGCTCCAACAACACTCAAGAAGCTTGACACCATCCAGGACAAAGCAGCCCGCTTGATTGGCAACCCATCCACAAACATTCACTCCCTCCATCACTGACGCACAGTGGCAGCAGTGTGTACCATCTACAAGATGAACTGCAGCAATGCATCAAGGCTCCTTAGACAGCACCTTCCAAACCTGCGACTCTACCACCTAGAAGGACATTGGCAGCAGATGCATGGGAACACCATCACCTGCAAGTTCCCCTCCAAGCCACACACCATCCTGACTTGGAAATATATCGCTGTTCCTTCACTGTCGCTGGGTCAAAATCCTGGATCAAATCGTCTCACCCAGGCATTCACATCCTCATGAAGGTATTGAATGATGGTAACTATTTGGTGCAATAGTCCAAGGTTCAGAAGACACTTGATAAATGTATATGATAAATACCATTGTAAATCCAAACCAAGTTACCAGCATGGCCCGCATCTCAACAAATAAAGGTTCGGCAATTCCTCAGAGCTGCTCCCCCTTCACTGGTGTTGCTAACAGCAAAGTAACACTGACAGAGCAGGAGAAGCTTGAGGAATTTCTCAGCCAAAGTCTTTGTTTTCTCCTCGCCTCTCCTGAGGGCGAATACTCATACTGGGCTCTAGTTCCAACAAGCAGCTCTTTAATACTGCATATCAACAACCATTCTACAGCATGGATTTTGTTGTCCCGCCTTAGGGAGCGGTGGCAGGTGCAGAAAATGGCGGCTGCCATGCACGGTTCCCGTGCTGCTGTGCCACCATGATCTTGCCTCCAGCAGCCACTTAACATAAGCATGGCAGCTGCCCCTTCTGAAGCATGTGGTACTGGGAAGCCTTGGCAAAGCTATTCACAGCGTCACCTGTTGAAGGAGCAGATGCTGGTGCCATTTTTAAAAGGCTGCCAGCCCTGCGAACAGCACACCTTAATGCAGAGTTCACCCCTTCCTCTCCTCATACAGTACATAGTACAGAGTTCACTCCTTCCCCCCCACCTGAACCCCCACCCCCACCCCCACCCCCACATACACAATAGAATGCAGAGTTGACCCCTTCCCTACCTCGGTGGCACCAGCTTTCCCTAATCGGGAAAGTGACGGCATGTCACATCACACTGAAGATCGCGAACTGAAGGTAAGGTCACTGTGATTTACATTTAAATTCATGCAAAGCTGTAATTTAAATATGCTAACTCGGGTCCCATCACAGAGTGACGGAGGGGCCACCCTGGAACTTCCCTGCTGCTGGGAAGATCGGGCCAGCCAATCCTGGCGTCAGGTTCCGAGGCGGCCGCTGCCACTCCGATTTTCCACCACCCCACCCCAGCCATGGAACCCGACGTTGGACTGGGAACAAAATCCAGCCCTTCATGTGTGAGCACAGGCAGTAAGTGTCAACAGATTATTCAACAATGGGGTCAGCATAGTCAGGCCCATCCGTGCTTGATTTCCACAGATCATTGGAGATCCATGGATCGTCATCAGCAGTGGCCCAATGGACTGCTTTTCATTCCCCCTCCCTAGCTGAGGGAGATCCCCACCTGACAATAGTTAACAGTACAGAGTAGGTACCAAACCTGGAACCTTTCTGCTCCATGTTGTTGAATTTAACAGTGGGCAATGTGTTTACCAAGTGAACCACTGGAGGGACAGATATGACAGTCTTGATGGAATTCCCTATACCTCTGTTGCAGCCAGGGAGGGGGAAGAGAGAGAAGATGGCAACCTTGCAGTACACTTACACATATTGCAAGCAGCTGGTATATTTTTAATGCTCAGTGTAACGTGAGCATGAATTTTTAACCGGAATTGATAGAATTAATCTGGACAAGTAAATTGCTACAGTTTATTATCACATGGGTGTCATGTCAAAGCTGGAAAATATAGGGTTCCAAATCCTGCCATTTTGACTTTGTGTCCCACATTGGATAAAAAAATTTAACAAGTCAGCCTGCTCATCTATAGAATGGAATAAAGGACTGCTGAACACAAATCCTTCAACATTTCCAAATATGCCCTTCTTAAATATTTAATTTAGAAATAGCATAAATTGAAAGTGTTGGAATTTGTGTTGGCTCATTGCCTGATAGCCTTTCATATATCCTGATATGGCTCTGTGACAATCGTGTGGTTCAAATTCATTCGTAGATTTCTGAACAGCTTTAAACAGAAGGACACAATATGTTAGACAGGTCTTCATTGTGAAAAGATATATTCTTAGCTATTTTAGATATGATTGAGGCTGTTGGGATATTCTAACACCTTCGAGGCAACTTCAGTTTCCAAGTGCTTACAAGTCCAGAGTGGGGTGTCTGAAGAAGCTTGGGATTTTAGCTCTTCCCAAAATGGTAATTATAATTCTATGTCCTCATGGAAAAGGTTGTTGTACCTAATTTTCTTTGGCCACCCCACTTTGATGTCACAATTTAAAGCACAATATGAGAGGATGGCTGATTTCACTATTTTCCAAGCAGTCCAACAATGCCATGGTCTTGCAGGTACATTGTAAATGCCTCATTAGTTTTGTCCTTGGCCTTTCTGACAAGGTGCCTGTCTGTGGCGTTACAGTGCACTGCAGTCTTTTAAACAAATGTCTGTGCAGTGCAAAGGTCTGCAGGTGACAGGAAATAAACAGAAAGATGTATGTGACATTCACCTGCAATTATTTCTGCTTACAGCACCCAGGGAGAGAGAAAAAAACCTCATGACACTCCGAACTACCGTGTTTTCTCTAACACTGCAGATTATGATTTATCTCTGCCATTTATATCGGCTGCACCCTTTTGAAAACTGGTTTGCGCCTCTGGATTTGAGTTTTTGTTGTTCGGAATATAATTGAATGCTTGCTATAAAATTTCAGTGCTTGCTGATGTATGGCTGATGGTCCAACAGTTTCCTATTCTTTAGGCTGAGTTACTTGATGTTGTTAATGTGAACTTGGCCCTGGTCCAAACTCAGCTTTTAATTTTGCCCCTATCGTACTTCATTTAGGCCATTCTCTGCCTGATCCTTCAAATTCTTCTCTTCTTCATTAAATTGCAATTTTATTTCAATTCAAAATATGTTCTGATGGCAGCATAATGTATTTAAACAGTGGAACATTGTGAGCTATGTACTGGCTAGAATTCGATGAATTTTCATACAGTAAGGATTATTTTTTCAACCGAGATTTCATCAGCATTTGTTAACATTGTTTTACATTTCATTAAACTAATAAGGATATTCAAGCCCATGTATTTTAAAGAAGAGAGAAGGAAACACCTGGACCATTTCAGCCCTAATAGAACATGATCATGACCTTCATCAGCCAAAGTACAAAGTGAAATGAACGAGCTTATAGGAACAAAGCTTATCAGAGTGTGGAGAAATAGGAATGGAAAATTAAGAATAATTGATGTGCCTGGGAAAGAGGAGCTCAGACAACTCTATAAAACAGTTTATGACCATCACCTGAACCTACAGTTTATAGCACAGCTTGGAAGCCTCTCCCTGATACTTGCTGTTAGTTAAAATGTTCTAGTGGGTCTCCCATGGTATTGTTCATGGTGAGTCATATGCTTCTATCATGCAGAGACATTGGGGGTAATTTTAAGTTGCAAAAATATGTGGGTTTGGATTGGGTGGGAAGTAAAAATGTAAAATATCTTAACCCCAAACCCAAGTTGCCCACTTCCGGTTTTAGTGGAGGCAGGATGGTGGGGGGAGGGGGAGAAGAGGGTGGGCAGTCAGCGACCAATCCACTCCCAGGACGTGGATCACTCATTTAAATATTTTAATGAGGCACTGTGCATCGATTTTATCTCTCTTCCAGCTTTATTGCTGTCTGCCTGGGTTTCCTGGATTTCGAGAAACCCAGCAGCTAAAGGGGGGTGGTGACAGCTGTATGGAAGAGGTAAGAAAAAAAGACTTGCATTTATATAGCACCTTTCACAACCACCAGACATCTCAAAGCACTTTACAACCGATGCAGTACTTTAGAAGTGTACTCACTGTTGTAATGTAGGAAACATGGCAGCTAATTAGCACGAACAGCAATGTGATAATGACTAGATAATCCGTTTTTGTGATGTCGATTGAGGGCTAATTATTGATCAGAACACCAGGGATAACTACCTTGCTCATCTTCAGAATACCGCCATGATATCTTTTAAATCCACCTGAGAGAGGAGGCAGGGCCTCGGTTTAATGTCTCATCTGAAAGACAGCACTTCCGACAATGCAGCACTCCCACAGTAGGGCGCTGTAGTGTCAGCCTTAAATTTTGTGCTCACTCCTGGAGTGGACTTGAACCTTCTGACTCAGAGGTGATAGTGCTAACAACTGAGCCACAGCTGACACAGTCACACCACTGCTTGTGGGCCAGGAGGAGCAGGAGTGCTTGCATCAAGTGCCCAACACCCACACCCCACCCCCAAGCTAACCTGCTTCCCTCCCTGTGATTAGAACCACCCACCCCTCCCCAGTGATCACCAATCCACCCACCCTCCACTGACCACCCCCAGTACAATTGCTGGTTTCCCAAACCCTCATCTCAGTCCCCACACTCTCTCCATACCCCTGTGATAAGTCCCCATGACCCTCCAAAGCTACCTGCTCCCAGGCTGTCACCTCTTCACAGCATTTCCCACCCAACAACGAACAAAGTTTGTCAATCAGATGGAGTTAAAACTTCACAACGTTCAGCCAAAACCCAGACTTCCAGGTTTACCGATTATAGCATGGAAATCCCACTCCAATATATATTGGTGCCTTTATGTCTTATAACAGACAAAATATTAGTCTGCTTCTTAGGCACAGTGTCGCAGTGGCTAGCACCGCAGCCTCACAGCTCCAGGGACCCGGGTTCGATTCTGGGTACTGCCTGTGCGGAGTTTGCAAGTTCTCCCTGTGACCCTGTGGGTTTTCACCGGGTGCTCCAGTTTCCTCCCACAGCCAAAGACTTGCAGGTTGATAGGTAAATTGGCTGTTGTAAATTGCCCCTAGTGTAGGTAGGTGGTAGGGAATATGGGATTACTGTAGGGATAGTATAAATGGGTGGTTGTTGGTCGGCACAAACTCGGTGGACCGAAGGGCCTGTTTCAGTGCTGTATCTCTAAATAAATGAAATAAATAGGGTGGAGTGTGTTTTTGTATTTATAGAAGTTTATGTGGCCTAAAGGTATGATTTCAGAGTACATTTCACAATACCTATAGCTAAATGCAGTGAGTGTCACATAATTGTATAGTTCAATACATCATATAGCTCTACAGTCCTTCCTAAGATAGACATTCAAATGCTGGACTATAACTTTTTCATATCGGCCTCTACCCTAAACCTCCAATCAGCCTATCTCCCTACAATTAGTCGATGTGATCTAAAGTCTCCCATTTACATGTACATTTTGGCTGGACCTGAGCCCATTATTTCCACTTTCCCCTACTCTATTGTCTCCTCCTCTTTACCTTATCTAGATGTGCTCAGTTTTAATTTCTCCCTTCTTCAGCACCGTGCCTCCCCTAATTTCTCCCTTCACTTGACACTTCTCCGCAACCTATTTTCTCTCCTTATGCCATCATAGAATTGTGTCCTCTTGAACAAGCTCACAGATGCCTCTGTTCCTCCCTTGGTATTCCCTGCTGTGCAGTCATAGCGCCTAATGCATGCACGCCCAGAGCAACATGCCCAATAGTCTCATCTTCTACTCCTCGGGACTTAGCTTCTCGAATCTCATGTCTTTTTCACTGACCTTCACTCTGACCATGCCAGCATATCATTAACCTGTATTGCTCTCCAGAATGTTTACTTTCTTGAAAGCAAGCTTCTTGCTGATCATAACCTCATGATTGATGTATCTGTCATTATCCCAGTGCTGATAGCAACATAGCTTGTGGGCAGTGACTCCTTCCTCTTCACTGAGACCTTCCTATCTTGCTACAAATTTCACACTTTGACCGGCCCAACCCATGCTATAATGGTGAAACACTTTTTGTTAAGTCTTAACTTGGCTTCGCTACCTTTTAGCATCTCACATTCTTCCATTCTTCTTAGCTCCCTCTGAAAATCCATGTTGTGTTTAACCCTCTCAAACCACATTGATGTCCTTACCAAGATATCCTCCCATAGTGTTTGCGCCAAATGACACCTCACCTTCGGTAACTACAACCGACATTTAAACTACCTTTCCCACCTCTCCTCTGGCACCTCTGCCCTCCTATCTTCATTCAATCTTACTCTTTCCCATCCTCATTCAGGTCATTCATTATCTCTGGGAAGTCTCAAGCAGTGCCAGGAATATCTCTGACCACTTCCTCGGCTCCCTTACTACTCATATCCTTCTTCCTTCCCCTACACCCACCTCCCTCACCATTTGCCCCTGGGAAATAGTCTCCCCCAACTCCCTCACTAATTCACTTACTAGCTTCCAATTGCTTCTCCTCTGGCTCTCCACTTGTCATAGCAACAGAGGTGCTGTGACCTCAATTATTCTCTCATACCCCAGCCATTTCCAGGACAGCAATCCTCACCTTCACTTCCTTAAGCCCAAGAGCCATAAACTCGACACCTGGCACCTGACTGCTCTGGACTTTCATCACTTGTTTTGGTTCAACTGTGTCTACCATGTTTCACTGTCCTCAGCCAAATCCTCCTACTACTCTAGGATCATCTGGAGAGAAAGAACAACCCAAGGCTTCTCTTAATCATGATGAACTTCCTTCTCTATCTTGTTCTCTCTACCAACCATCACTCGACCCTTCCCTGCCAGCCACCCACCCACATATACATATCCAATATCAAGTGCTGGAGATCTTGGATTTCATTATCTCTTCAGCCACCTGTGCAGCTGCCTCTGCTATGACCTCCCTTTCCTTTCTCCTGCCATTCTGCACATACCGCTAGCCTCTTGTCCATCTTACCCCAACCTCACATCAGACTGAAATTTCCCTCCCAATCTACAAGCTCATCTCTTCCATAAAGTCCACATCTTGCTTGTCTCAGCTACTAGACTTGCCTTCCATGCTTGCTGACCTTGTAAATGTCTTGAGCGAGGGAAGTAGGTAGGTAGGTGGATGATTGATTGATTGATATTTATATAGTGCTTTTCACAACCACTGGACATCTGAGAGTGCTTTGCAGCCAATGAATTACTTTTAAAGTGAGGTCACTGTTGTAATGTTGGACATGTAGTAGCCAATTTGCACACAGTGAAGTGATAATGACCAGATAATCTGTTTTTGTTATGTTAATTGAGGGATAGCTATTGGCCAGGACACTAGGGATAACTCCCCTGCTCTTCTTCGAAATAGTGCCATAGGAGTTTTTATATCCACCCAAGCAGTCAGATGGGGCCTCACTTTAACATCTCATCCAAAAGGCATCACCTCTGACAGTGCAGCATTCCCTCAGTACTGCACTGGAGTGACAGCCACAATTTTTGCATTCTTGTGGAGGCAAGAACCACAGGTGAGCAACAATGAAGCTGTTCTTTGGCTCTTACAAATGCTTGCCCAGATATAGCACCTTGACTTCCTGTTCAACCCAAGCTCAGCTCGCTGCCCCCATCTGATACATCACTAATCCACATTCTTTCACCTCTGAAGCATCACTTACCTACCTCTTCACTCTCTACTCTGATAACTTAATGCAGCTCCACCATCATTGTCTTGAGGCTGCAATTCTCCAAAATTCTCCTTGTTGGCCTCCTCATTTCCTCCTTCCATAAATTACAAGTTATCCATAGCTCATGTTCCCAACCACATGACAAAAAAATCTCAGGACAAATACATCCATGCCCCAGCACACGTGCGAATCGGGTGCTGGCCGTTGCACTGCTAAATTCATCACTGATACATCCACTTCATGCCTGAAAACAGATAGAATGATGTGGAATTTAACCACGCTGTGTCAAGAGCTGACTATCATGTTTACCTGCATGACAACAGTGAATACATTTTGAAAAAGTTGATACATTGTTCTGAGAGACATGATAAGGTTTTACATAAATGTAAGCTCCTTTATTTTTGAGTTTCTAATAAATTTGCAGGAAAACCATAAAGTAAGAATTTTATTTGAGGCTGCTTTTTGATAGTGAAAATGTTATAGAAATCTCCTCTGCTTTTTTATTGGAATCCTCCTCACTGTGGGCCAGCAGGCAATAAATCCAGGTCCTATCTTTGACATTTCTACTGCCGCCAATGAACAAGTAATTTAATAGTTTGCTGCCAGTGCTACTCATCCCCATTGCATTGCATCAATAAACTGTTGCAAGACCTATTATAGATTAAATTGAGGGAAGCCTGAACACAAAATATTCTGGTCTTCTCATAAATTGAAGGTGAATTGGTTTAATCCAAAGCAAATGATTCCAAAAATACTTTTTTGTGCAACTTGCAATGTTTTGGTTTACCATAGTGACCTCCTGATGATTAATATAACTAATTTAACTAGAAACATTGTCGGCTGAATTTTACCGGTCCCCCCAACGCCGCCGGTCATGGGGACCGGTAAAATGTTGCCAGCAGAGGCCCGCCTCAGCCCGCAACATTGAGAAGGGCCCGCCGCATATTACTGGCAGCAGGGGTCCTCGGGGCAGCCCCCCATGGCGCCTGGCAGCGGGCCTTTCATCTGCATATTTAAATTGAAAGTAATGATATTCAAATGAACTTACCTGCCATCCCACGCTGATCTAATGGCCTCTATTCAGCCTTCGTGCACCTTCAGAACTCCGCACGGAGTTCCGAGGCGAAAACCTGGTGGGGAGCAGGGAGTAATAAAAATTTCGGGGCAGGAGGGGTGGAGGAGCAGGGAAATCAATTTTCATTGGATGTGGGGATGGTGGGAAGGGGTTATAGGCCAAATTTAGGTGGTAAGGTTCTGGTAGGGAAAAAGGAATGTGTTGGTCATTTCGGGCATTGAAATGACCATTGGGGGGTTAGGGAAGGGCCATCCACACATTTCTTATTGTTTATTAAAAATTTAGTACTGCTGCCCGTTTAAAAATTTAAAGCACTGTAGTAAAATTATAATTGTCCTCTTGCTGCAGGGACTAGAACACAAAATCCAGGCTGACACTTCAGTGAGGTACTGAGGGAATACTGTATTGTCGGGTGTGAAATCTTTTGGATGAGATTCTAAACCTTATTTATTTATGTGGATACAAGAGATTCCATGGTGCTACTTGAATAGTGGGGAGTTCTCCTGATAGCCTGGAAAACAGTATTCCCTCAACCAAAATCATCATCAGAAGCAAACTGCTCAATTATTCATTTTGTGGTTTGTGGGATCTGGCCATGCGCAAATTGGCTGCCATGTTTTCCTACATAATAATAATAATACCATGGGTGTAAAGCTTTTTGGCTATCCTGAGGACATGATAAGGTATTATATAAATTCAAATCCTTTCTTAGTGAAGCCACACTTGAAGTTATTTATGTGTGACTCCAAAAACTGAGATGATCTCCAAGGAAGTTCCAAAGTCCAGGATCATTGTATCTCCACAACTCAGGTGCCTTCAATCTGAAACAGACTTTTCCATTTTCATATTAAAATCATCAGGCTAGCTATAACTGTGGGCTGTATCAGAAAACAAACACTGAACATGTTTGGGTAACTTGCCTATATCTATTATTTTTAACAGAGATGTTACCCCAGGTTACAAAAGCAAAATACTGCAAATGCTGGAAATCTGAAATAAAAACAGAAAATGCTGGTGACACTCAGCAGGTCTGGCAGTATTTGTGGAGAGAGAATCAGGGTTAACATTTCAGAAAACTGTTGGAATCAATTCCGAAAGATAGGATAAACTGTCACTTAGAAGGGCACAGGTTAATCAAGGATAGTCATCATGGATTTGTGAAGGGAAGATCTTGTCTGACTAACTTGATTGAATTTTTTGAAGAAGTAACAAGGAAGATTGAGGAGGGTAGTGCAGTTGCTATGGTCTACATGGATTTTTTAGCAAGGCTTTTGACAAGGTCCCAGATGACAGACTGGTTAAAAAAATAAAAGCCCACGGGATCCAGGGAAATGTAGCAAGGTGGATACAAAATTGGCTCAGTGGCAGGAAACAAAGGGTAATTGTTGGCGGGTGTTTCTGCGACTGGAAGGCTGTTTCCAGTGGAGTTCAGCAGGGCTCAGTACTGAGTCCCCTTCTTTTTGTGGTATATATTCACGATTTGGACGTAAATATAGGGGGCATGATCAAGAAGTTTTCCGACGACACAAAAATTGGCTGCTTGTCTGTACTGACTGCTGCTGGAGGGCACAGAGTGTGAAGAAGGGAGTTCAGTAAGTGAGGGAAGGGCTCCTTTCTTTCTTTCTTCTACCTTTTTCAGCCTTCAGTACAGGGGAAGAAGCTAATTGGTGAGAAACTGGTAAGTTATTCTACTTCTCATTGTAATATAAAGTTTTTAAAGTTATGGTATGGCTGGTCAGCTCTACCAAGTGGAATTTGGTTCTGCAGTATGTGGGAAGTCATGGACGCATCATATGTCCTAGACAAACACATCTAGAGGAACTGTCACTGGTTGCAGAAGCTTGAGCTCTGGGTTACAGAACTCGAGCAGCGGTTGGAATCACAGTTGTGCATCCATGAGGCAGAGGATTACATGGATAGCACATTTAGGGAAGTGGTCACACCGCAGGTTAGGAGCATGCAGGCAAGAGGTGACTGCCAGGCAGTCTAAGAGAACCAGGCAGGCAGTGCAGGAGTCCCCTGAGTCTATCTTGCTTGCTCATCAAATTTCCATTTTGGATACTGGTGAGAGCAATGGTTTCTCAGGGGAGTGCAGCCAGAGCAAAGTCTGTGGCACCACAGGTGGCTCAGAGGCACAGGAGGGGAGGAAGAAGAGTCAAAGAGCAATAGTGACAGGGGATTCGATAGTCGGGGATCAGACAGGCATTTCTGCGACAGCAAATGTGACTCCAGGAAGGTTTGTTGCCTCCCAGGTGCCAGGGACAAGGATGTCACAGAGCGGCTGCAGGACATCCTTCTGGGGGAGGGTGAACAGCCAGAGGTCATGGTCCACATTGGTACCAATGACATAGGTAAGAAGAGGGATGAGGTCCTGAAAGCAGATTTTAAGGAGTTAGGAAGGAAATTAAAGAGCAGGACCTCCAAAGCAGTAATCTCAGGATTACTCCCAGTGCCACATGCAAGTGAGCATAGGAATAGGAGAATTGATCAATTGAACATGTGGCAAACATTGGTAGGAGTTATTTATAGGCCACCAAACAGTTGTGGTAGTGTGGGGCATGGTAGTAATCAGGAGATTAGAGAAGCATGTGGCATGGGTAATACAGTAATCATGGGTGACTTCAATCTGCATATATGGGTAAACCAAATGAGCACTAATACTGTGGACGACGAGTTTCTGGAGTGTGTTAGAGATGGTTTTCTAGAGCAGTATGTTGAGGAACCAACTAGAGAACAGGCTATTTTAGATCTAGTATTATGTAATGAGAAGGAGCTAATTTATAATCTTATAATTTATAATCAGACCCCTTTCCTATCCTGAGTGGCTTGAAACAGGGCTGTGTTCTTGCACCCACACTTTTTGGGATTTTCTTCTCCCTGCTGCTTTCACATGCGTTCAGGTCTTCTGAAGAAGGAATTTTCCTCCACACAAGATCAGGGGGCAGGTTGTTCAACCTTGCCCGTCCAAGAGCGAAGTCCAAAGTACGGAAAGTCCTCATCAGGGAACTCCTCTCTGCTGACGATGCTGCTTTAACATCTCACACAGAAGAGTGCCTGCAAAGTTTCATCGACAGGTTTGCGGCTGCCTGCAATGAATTTGGCCTAAACATCAGCCTCAAGAAAACGAACATAATGGGGCAGGACGGCAGAAATGCTCCATCCATCAATATTGGCGACCACGCTCTGGAAGTGGTTCAAGAGTTCACCTATCTAGGCTCAACTATCACCAGTAACCTGTCTCTAGATGCAGAAATCAACAAGCGCATGGGAAAGGCTTCCACTGCTATGTCCAGACTGGCCAAGAGAGTGTGGGAAAATGGCGCACTGACACGGAACACAAAAGTCCGAGTGTATCAAGCCTGTGTCCTCAGTACCTTGCTCTATGGCAGCGAGGCCTGGACAACGTATGTCAGCCAAGAGCGACGTCTCAATTCATTCCATCTTCGCTGCCTCCGGAGAATACTTGGCATCAGGTGGCAGGACCGTATCTCCAACACAGGAGTCCTCGAGGTGGCCAACATCCCCAGCTTATACACACTACTGAGTCAGCGGCGCTTGAGCTGGCTTGGCCATGTGAGCCGCATGGAAGATGGCAGGATCCCCAAAGTCACATTGTACAGCGAGCTCGCCACTGGTATCAGACCCACCGGCCGTCCATGTCTCCGCTTTAAAGACGTCTGCAAACGCGACATGAAATCCTGTGACATTGATCACAAGTCGTGGGAGTCAGTTGCCAGCGTTCGCCAGAGCTGGCGGGTAGCCATAAAGGCGGGGCTAAAGTGTGGCGAGTCGAAGAGACTTAGCAGTTGGCAGGAAAAAAGACAGAGGCGCAAGGGGAGAGCCAACTGTGTAACAGCCCCGACAAACAAATTTTTCTGCAGCACCTGTGGAACAGCCTGTCACTCTAGAATTGGCCTTTATAGCCACTCCAGGCGCTGCTCCACACACCACTGACCTCCTCCAGGTGCTTACCCATTGTCGCTCGAGATAAGGAGGCCAAAGAAGATTATGTAATGAGAAGGAGCTAATTTATAATCTTGTTGTAAAAGAGCCTTTAGGCATGAGTGACCATAATATGATAGAATTTTACATTATGTTTGAAAGTGAGGTAGTTTAATAAAGGAAATTTGAACAAAGGAAATTATGAAGATATGAGGGGCAAATTGGCTGAGGTCAATTGGGAAAATACATTAAAAGATATGACAGTACATAGGCAATGGATATTAAAGAAATATTACGTAGCTTACAGTAACCATATGCTCCTTTAAGGCACAAAACCCCTAAAAGTAAAGGCAGTCAACCGTGGATAACAAAGGAAGTTAAGGATTGTACAAGATTAAAAGAAAAGTCCTATAAAATTGCCAGAAATAGCAGTAAACCTGAGGATTGGGAGGATTTTAGAATACAGCAAAGGAGGACCAAGAAACTGATAAAGAAAGGGAGAATAGAATATGAATGTAAGCTAGCAAAAAACATAACAACAGACTGTAAACGCTTCTATAGCTGTGTAAAAAGGAAATGTTTGGCAAAGAGGAGGTGGGTCCATTACAGGCAGAGTCAGGATAATTTATAATGGGGAATACAGAAATGGCAGAAAAGCTAAATGATCACTTTGTGTCTGTCTTCACTGAGGAAAATACAAGAAATCTCCCAGAATTAGAGATCCAAGGGATTAGGGAGAATGAGGAATTGAAGGAAATTAGTATTAGTAAGACGGTTGTATTGGAGAAATTAATGGGGCTGAAGGTTGATAAGTCCCCAGGACCTGATATTCTACATCCCGGAGTGTTGAAAGAGGTAGCTATGGAGATAATGGATGCATTGGTGATCATCTTCTAAAATTCTATAGATTCTGGAACAGTTCCTGCAGATTGGAAGGTAGCAAATGTCACCCCACTATTTAAGAAGGGAGGGAGAGAGAAAACAGGGAATTACAGACCTATTAGCCTTACATCAGTCATTGGGAAAATGCTCAAATCTATTCTAAAGGATGTGATAAATGGATACTTAGATAATAATGATCTGATTGGACATAATCAACATGGATTTATGAATGCAAACCTGTTGGAGTTTTTTGAGGATGTTACAAAGAGAATTGATAAAGGGGAGTCAGTGGACGTGGTATACTTCGATTTTCAGAAGGCTTTTGATAAAGTCCCTCATAGGAGGTTGGTTAGCAAAGTTAAAGCACGTGGGATAGGAATTAATATACTGGCATGGATTAAGGATTGGTTAACAGGCAGAAAGCAGAGAGTAGGAATAAACGGGTCATTCTCATGTTGGCAAGCTGCGACTATTGGGGTATTGCAGAGATCAGTGCTTAGGCCCCAGCTGTTCACAATATATAGCAATGATTTGGATGATGGGACCAAATGTAGTATTTCCAAGTTCGCGGATGACATAAAACTAGGTGGGAATGTTGTGAGGAAGATGCAAAGCGACTTCAAGGAGATTTGGACAGACTTAGTGGCCGGAATTTTACAATGGGCGGACAGGAGCCGGACTCTGACGTAAATGCTGGTGGCGAACCCGCTTCCGCCCAGCCTGGGGATCCGTCCCGTATTTTACGGGTCCCCAGGCTTTAATTGGCCCGAGGCGGGACTTCCACTAACTTGAGGGAGGAGGTCCCGCCTCAGTGAGCTGCCAGGCAATCAGTGGGCCGGCAGCTCTTAGTCTCAGCAGCGCCACCAGGAGTGGGACTGAAAGTAAGTTTGGGTTGTCTCACCAGAGGAATCGGTCATGCCCTGGTGAGGCTAGGGTGGTCGTTTGGGGGGAGGGGGGGCGTCTTGGATCCTGGGGTTGGGTTGGAAGGCGGGGGCAGCCCTCAATCGGGCACCCCGTGCCCGACTGCCATGCCCCCCCCCCCCCGCGGGGTGCGGAAAGGCCGGCAGCCATAGCTGGGCGGCCTTTCACGTCCCCGGCACACCTGCTTGCCAGGGGTAAACTACCCATGGAGGTGGGCAAGGGCCCTTAAGAGGCCGTTAAATGGCCACTTAAGGGTCTTGATTGGCCTCAGGCGAGTGGGCCGTTTCCCACCCCCCCCACCAGACCTCCGTAAACTTGGTCAGAGGCGGAATCGGGGCGGGTAGGCCTCCCGGAGCCTGCCACTCAATTTTATGCTGCTCCCACGCCATCATCCGACCCGCTGGGGCGACGTAAAATTCCGGCCCGTGAGTGGGCAAGAACGTGGCAGATAGAATATAACGTGGAAAAATGAGGTTATCCACTTTGGGGAGAGATGTGCAGAGTATTTCTTAAATGGTAAGAGATTAGGAAGTGTAGATGTACAAAGGGACCTGGGTGTCCTTGTCAATAAGTCACTGAAAACTAACATGCAGGTGCAGCAAGCAATTAAGAAGGCTAATGGCATGTTAGCCTTTATCGCAAGAGGATTTGAGTGCAGGAATAGTGAAGTCTTGCTTCAATTGTATAGAACCATGGTTAGACTGCACCTGGTGTACCTAATGCAGTTTTGGTCCCCTTACCTTAGGAGGGATATTATTGCCATAGAGGGAGTGCAACGAAGGTTCAGCAGATTTATTCCTAGGATGGCGGGACTGTCCTATGAAGAGAGATTGGTGAAACTGGGCCTGTATTCTCTACAGTTTCGAAGAATGAGGGGTGATCTCAATGAAACCTACAAAATACTTAAAGAGATAGACAGCATAGATGCAGGTAAGATGTTTCCCCTGGTTGGGGAGTCCAGGGGACACAATTTCAAAATAAGGGGGAAGCCACTTAGGACAAAGATGAGGAGAAATTTCTTTACTCAGAGGGTTGTGAATCTTTGGAATTCTCTACCAGAGAGGACTCTGGAAGTTCAATCATTGAGTTTAATGCAGAGTTTGACAGATTTCTAAATACCAATGACATAAGGGGATATGAGGATAGTGTGGGAAAAAGGCATTGAAGTGGATGATCAGCTATGATCATATTGAATGGCAGGTCAGGCTCAAGGGGCAAATGGCCTACTCTTGCTCTTATGTTCATATGTTCCTATATGTTGTTGATAGTGAGTAGGGAAGCTGTAGGCTGCAGGAAGATATCGATGGATTGGTCAGGTGGACAGAAAAGTGGCAAATGGAATTCAACCCGGAGAAGTGTGAGGTGATGCATTTGGGGAGGTCAAACAAGGCAAAGGGATATATGAATAATGGGAGAATACTGAAAGGTGTAGAGGAGGTGAGGGACCTGGGAGTGAATGTCCACAGAATGCTGAAGGTAGTCGGACAGGTTGATAAGGTGGTTAAGAAGGCATATGAAATCCTTTCCTTTATTAGCCAAGGAATAGAGTATAAAAGCAGGGATGTTATGCTGGAACTGCATAAATCATTGATAGGCCACAGCTTGAGTATTATGTGCAGTTCTGGTCACTTCATTACAGAAAGGATGTAATTACACTAGAGAGGGTACAGAGGAGATTTATGAGGATGTTGCCAGGACTGGAAAAATGCAGCTATGAGGAAAGATTGGATAGGCTGGGGTTGTTCTCCTTGGAACAGTGAAGGCTGAGGGAAGATTTGATTGAGATGTACAAAATTTTGAGGGGCCTCGATAGAGTGGATGTGAAGGGCCTATTTACCTTAGCAGTGACTAAGGGGCATAGATTTAAAGTGATTGGTAGAAAGATTAAAGGGGAGGTGAGGAGACATTTTTTCACCCGGAGAGTGGTGGGGGTCTGGAACTCACTGCCTGAAAGGGTAGTTGAGGCAGAAACCCTCAACTGATTGAAAAGGAGTCTAGATATGTACCTCAAGTGCTGTAACCTGCAGGGCTACAGACCAAATGCTGGAAGGTGCAATTAGGCAGGGTGGCTCGTTTTTCAGCTGGTGCAGACATGATGGGCCAAGTGACCTCTTTCTGTACCATAAACCTTCTATGATTCTTTAACTGAGGCCCCAAACACGCCTTCCAAGTGAAACAATGATTTACTTGTACTTCTTTCAATTTAATATACTGTATTCGCTGCTCACAAAGTGGTCTCCTCTACATTGGGGAGACCAAATGCAGACTGGGTGACAGCTCTGCAGAACACCTCCACTCAGTCCACAAGCAAGACCCCAAGTTCCCAATCACCTGCCATTTCAATTCTCTACCTTGCTCCCACTCTGACCTTTCTGTCCTTGGCCCGCTACAGTATTCCAGTGAACGTTCAATGGAAGTTTAAGGAGCAGCACCTCATCTTTTGAATGGGCCCTTTATAGCCTTCAGGACTAGTGGTTAGCACTGCAGCCTCACAGCTCCAGGGACCCGGGTTCGATTCTGGGTACTGCCTGTGCGGAGTTTGCAAGTTCTCCCTGTGTCTGCGTGGGTTTCCTCCGGGTGCTCCGGTTTCCTCCCACATGCCAAAGACTTGCAGGTTGATAGGTTAATTGGCCATCATAAATTGCCCCTAGTATAGGTAGGTGGTAGGGAAATATATAGGGACAGGTGGGGATGTGATAGGAATACGGGATTAGTGTAGGATTAGTATAAATGGGTGGTTGATGGTCGGCACAGACTCGGTGGGCCGAAGGGCCTGTTAAAGTGCTGTATCTCTAAACTAAACTAGGACTCAATAATGAATCCAACAATTTTAGATCATAACCTCTGTCCCCATTTTGTGCTGTGTTTTATTTTAGCTGGTTTGTTTTTTGCTCTTGTTTCTTTCTTAATCCCTTTAATTTGCATTCAGATGGCTGCTATCCTGTCATTTACATATCTTTTGTTTCTTCACTTATCTCATTACCACTCCATTTGTCTTTTTACCATAAAACCTTTTGTCATTTAATCTTTCCTGCCTGTTGTGGGATATGGGACCACCTTAAGAGCTGTAAGTGAAGGTCACCGGAGGAGGTGATGTTGTGTCATTCATGACTCGGGTGCTCAAGGTGTAGTAAGATGTGTTTAGATGTGGCTTGTGCAGTAACTGTTTTTATATATATGTTCTAGTTAAGTATGATTAAAAAAAAACACATTTTCTTTGAATATTACTTGTAGTCCTGTGAATCTTACAATAGATCACATCCCAAAGGGACAAGTAATATATGGTGTCAATGGTGGGGATATATTTTTTCTGAAGGCCACCAAATATTACATCGTAGCAATGTTTAATTTTTGTTTGAAGAACACACTAAGAGCGAACAACGAACAGCCAATCACTCACCTGGAGTGGCTGAATATTTGGCAGGAGAGTAGTTAGTAGGAGATCCCACAATATTGCAGCAAGCTAGGCTACAGACAGGACCCCGGGAGGTGTTGAAACTCTGAGTACAGTAGGCAATCTTCCAGGAAGATGGGGTGAAAAATTTGAAAAGCAGTAGCTGAAGCCATTACTGTTTTATGTTCTTGTCTTTTTTGCTTCATCGATGGGGCCGAAGTCAAAAAGAGTGGGAAGAACTCAACAGTGCCACTGGAGGTTCACAGCACAAAGTAAAAGGCTGGCTGTGGCTGCTGCCAGGACTGCAAGCTGCAGCTCTCTAAAAAAATCTCAGTTTTAAAAAAAGCTCTCTGAGTTTTAAAAAAATCAAACAGCTGTGTAAACATTGAGCTGATCGCCTGGTTTTAAAAACAACAAGCTGTGTAAACAACTAAAGCTGTAGTCTCTCACTCTTAAAAGGGACAGACCTGCCAAAAAAAGAATCGGTCTTAAAAAGGAAACAAAAAGAAGTGTGCCTGTGAAAGAGAAAACCTGTAAAACTTGTAAAAATCCTATATTTATTTTTTAAAAGAGCAGGATCATTAAGACAATGGGCAGATTTAGTTTAGTTTAGAGATACAGCACTGAAACAGGCCCTTCGGCCCACCGAGTCTGTGCCGACCATCAACCACCCATTTATACTAATCCTACACTAATCCCATATTCCTACCACATCCCCACCTGTCCCTATATTTCCCTACCACCTACCTATACTAGGGGCAATTTATAATGGCCAATTAACCTATCAACCTGCAAGTCTTTTGGCATGTGGGAGGAAACCGGAGCACCCGGAGGAAACCCACGCAGACACAGGGAGAACTTGCAAACTTCACACAGGCAGTACCCAGAATTGAACCCGGGTCGCTGGAGCTGTGAGGCTGCGGTGCTAACCACTGCGCCACTGTGCCGCCCTAAGATATTCAGTTATAGATTGGAAGACACTGGACACAGTGTCTGAATTTAAACTGTTTCGAACTGTGTTTCCTGGATCAAGAAGTGAGTGAACCAGACAAACAGGCTATCAAGATTAAGATCGCACTGGGCAACGTGAGCCTGTAATGGATCAATATATCAGGACTGTCAGCTGAGGATCAGAAGGACCCTAGAAAGCTATGGACATTCTTGGAGCAGCAACCAAGGTAAAAGTAAATTTCCTAATACTTAGGCTTGAGTTTCTGACCTATCGGCAAAGGCAA
The DNA here is from genome assembly GCF_036365525.1 of Heterodontus francisci. Classification (NCBI taxonomy): domain Eukaryota; kingdom Metazoa; phylum Chordata; class Chondrichthyes; order Heterodontiformes; family Heterodontidae; genus Heterodontus; species Heterodontus francisci. The sequence continues at coordinate 29,468,026 of NC_090376.1, read as the reverse complement.
GATGAGTCCATTGACCAGTTTGTTGCAGGGTGCCGAGACGAAGCTCAGGAATGTGACTTTGCAGATATTGAATTGTCAGAACAAATTATGGAGCTGGTAATCGCGTTTACCCCAATTGAAAAGAAGGAAGGGTACAGCATAGATGCACTACTTAATGATGGAAGAAAATTTGAAGCCATCATGGCTGGATGGCAACAGTTACAAGCGTTGGGAGTGGCTACGACAATTAGTATGGTAACTACGGCTCAGAAGTCTGCTAAGCCTTGTGGCAAATGTGGCCTGACTCACCCAATTCACAGTTGTCCGGCATACCACGACCTTTACAAAGCTTGTGGCATATGAGGACATTGCGCAAGGCAGTGCAGAAGGCCGAGCCCAGATCGTGCACACAGGAATGGTGACAGATCACACGCAGAGAGAATGTCTGAAAGAAAGGATGGCAAATGTAACAAAATCTATGCCAACACTCAACAAAAGCCCAAGCAGGTACATCAGGTCAGCAGGCAGACAGATTGTCAGGAGGACATGGATGAAGAATGCACACATGCGAACAGCGAGCAAGCATAGTTAACTTGGATCAATGTGTCACTGCTATTATGCAATCTCAGGCATTCACCAGGATTAAAATTACATTCTCCAGAAGAGTGGCAAGCATAAGATCAGAGTAAAAATTGACACTGGAGCAAGTGCAAATATTCTGCCCAACCTTGCACTGAAGGACATGTACTTAAAGAAATGGGAATCTATGGTACAACCCACCACAGCAAGGCTGACTGCCTACAATGGTTCTCCAATCAAGTGCATTGGAACGATAATCTTACAGTACAGCTATGGGAGCTCCGAATGGCTACCACAAAGGTTTTATATTATAGACACAACTGGACCAGCTGTTGCAGAACTTCCAGTACGCTGAGATTTACAAATCTTCACAATACATGAATTCTGTAGTGCACCGATGATGGTAGAAAATACCCAAGTTGAGCATATCAGGTCAGTCCATGTAAGGGTCAACACAAAGGCTGGGAGTCTTGACACCATGAGGTGATATGACCAGTTGTCTCTCCTCGGGCTTCAGTTTGTTGTAGCAAGACCCAGAGGCCAGAGGGATTGCCAATGACTGGTGATGTTGCCAGTCATCATTTTTCTAAGCTACCTAAACAAGGGAAGATGAAGGCATCATATGACAGGCAAGCACGACCATAATTAGCTCGATTGCAAGTAGGACAGAAGGTCAGAGTCTTTATTATGCATTGGGAACTTGGTATCCTGCAGAGGTTGTGAGGATATGTGGCCAGCCCAGGTCGTATGAGGTCCAGACACCGAATGGTGCGATTCTCAGACGGAACCTATGTCAACTAAGAGAGTTGTACGACAACGCTACGGGTGACAAACCTGTGGCAATGTGAACACGTTCAAAGACAAATTCTGAAGATGAACGTGCAAAGGCCACAAGCACAGAGGAAGAACATGCTAGCCAGAGTTCCGAGTCACCAGAGTGTCAGAGGAGTCATCAAGATGAGCTCAGCTCAGGGAGGAGGTTTGCAATAACAAGATCGGGATGAATAAGCAAACCTCCTCTGTGTTTTAGAGAGAGTTAAATGTACTCACTTGTAAATAACATTTTGTTTACATCATGTATAGTTAGTCTGAACTGCAACATCATTGTATATTGTTTATATGTTTTTATCTTTGAAAAAACAGGGGGATGTTGTGGGACGTGGGACCACCTTAAGAGAGGAGCACCTTAAGAGCTGTAAGTGAAGGTCACCAGAGGAAGTGATGTAACATCACACACAATAGATCACACACCAAAGGGACATGTAATATTACTCTGCCCTCCACCCTATCACCTTCCCATTTGGTCTTCTTCCCACTCTCCCCCCCTTTCACTTGTTTAAAACCCATTACATTACATGATGAAAGGTCACAGAACTGAAACGTTAACACTGTTTCTGTCTCCACAGTTGCTGCCAGACCTGCTGAGTATTTCCAGCATATTACATTACTTCAGGTTAATGCCTCCATTAAAGTAGGAATTGAAGGAAATGTTTGCAGTTCATCTGTCCAGCTCAAGTACATAATTTCTAGCCTTTGCCAATTGTGACTGTGCATACTTCATGTTTACATACACAATCATACTCCTCTTGGTGAATTGTGCAAAATCTACCTTTATCTGATTGTCCTTTCTCTTCTACCTGATAATACCTTTATTGCTTCCAATTTTGAATCTGTGATTCAGCAAAGGGACATTTAAGAATTATGGGTCAACACTAGATATTTTCTTAGGTTCAGTGTCACCAAATCATATGTCTGTTATGATCAAGAATTTACCTTTATTGTCCAAAATGTAGTTGTAGTTAGTTAATGTCCCTTGCACATGAGCCAACCCATTTTTACTCTCTGTCCAGAGCAAGATGTTTAAAACCAATCAGAGTACCATCTGCCTTGCATTAAGCGGACTGTGGTTCTCCATAGTTGATGTGATGTTTGCAGGTCTGCAACAAACTTGTCCTGGTTCTGAAATAAAAACAGAAAATGCTGGAAATGGGGATGGTGGGAAAAAGTACAAAGGGAAGACAGGAGAGATTAAATGACAAAAAGGTTGGTGGTGCAAGGCCAAAGGGAGTGGTAATGGGAAAAGCAAAGAAACAAAAGATGTGTCCAGAGGAGGTGTGAACGGCAGGATGATGAACAACTGCTGCCTGAAAGCAAAAAACAAGAAAAAAACAAGTTAAAGACCCGCAAAGAAAAAGGAAACAAAATAGGGGGAAGAAGCTATGGCCCGAAATTGTTGAACGCAATGTTCAGTCTGGAAGGCTGTAAAGTGCCTACTCAAAAGGTGAGGTGCTGTTCCTTGAGTTCACAGTGACCTTCATTGGAACCGCGCAGGAGGCCGAGGACAGAGAGGTCAGTGTGAGAGCGAGGTGGAGAATTAGAATGACAGGTGACTGGACAGGAAGCTCAGATTCATGGTAGTGGACTGAAGGGAGGTGTTCTGCAAAGTGGCCACCCAATCTGTGTTTGGTCTCCCACGTGTAGAGCAGACCGCATTGTGAGCGGCAAATACAGTATACTAAGTAGAAATAAGTACATGTAAATCTCTGTTTCACCTGGAAGGTGTTTGAGGCCTTGGACGTTGAGGGGAGAGGAGATGAAAGGGCAGGTATTGCATCTCCTGCACTTGCACTGTTCTACACCTGCACTTTCAGGCAGGCTTTGAACTGTGATGATGTTAACACATGCCCGTCGGTACATCTTGACATCACTGCATGCATGGGCAGATGGGCTTGAAGCGGATACTGACAAATCAGCATTCAGGCGCGTTTTGATGTCGAATGGCTGTCACTTATTTAGTTCAGCTGAAACAAGCACAATGTTTGTACATATCCTTTCTGTACAAAGAACAGGGCCCTGTTAATATATGTAGCTTCCAGTAAGCGTAAATGCACCACACAGTGAGCCCTACTGACTATCTTAAATTGGTTGCCAGCGTAATTCTTAATACAATGTGGATTATTTAGCAAATGTTGTCCAATCGCAGAATCACATTTAATGCTGGCCAATGTGTTTTGAGTTTTGCAAGCATGGGCTGGTTGGGTACGTCCCGTACATTACCTGTTATGAACAGCAGAAGGGACTTGTTGTTTGATATGATCCGCCAGTCTTTGGGACGTAAGGCCTGTATACCTAGCATCACACTGGCATTGAAATTCATATGTCACATTACTCATTTGTGTGAGAGGCAGGACATCTTTTTGGCTTGATGGCAGCATCCTGTTAGTGGCAAACACCACATATGTTGCTATTGCATTGTAGCAGCGTGAAACAGCTAGCTTCACCCGTTGGGCAAATTAGCGCTAACGGTATCAATCAGATCGTGATGGGTGTGGCATCTGTTCTGTCCGCACCATTGTAATCAGTCGGAGATCCAGTCAATTTTTGTGGTTGGGCTTCATTTGCATGCAAGAAGTGAGATTCCAGTGCTATTCATACTGCTTATAAGTAATTTGTTATTTGGGAGAGTGGGAAATCTGGCTGAGTGTTCAATTGCAAACAGCCAGTAGCAGCACCTTAATGAGGAGAGGTAGAAGGATCAAAAGTGAAACAAAGCAGCAGGTCTAAGTGCCAGGAAAATTTTTGTAACACCCACAACAGTAAGGAGATGAAATAATAGAAAGCTTTATAGCTGAAAACACAGAGGAGACTGCAGAAAAAAGACTGCCAGATCTGGTTCCAGTTTTTGCTTTTTAATTACAATGAAGGATCCCTGCCAACAGTAACAGCAAATTAGCCTAACCCTGAAAAATCGGTCCCGGCCACAATTGTAGCTGTGGGGCAGGGGTAAACGTTATCCTAACAGGTTTATGCCTACAGTGGAATATCTTACCATAGGTAGTGGTGAAAGCAGAATCCATAATCACTTTTATAAGGAAAGTGGCTGATTTTTTTTGTTGAAGAAAGCATTTGAACGGGTATGGTGAAAGAACTGGAATGGGACCAAGCAAATGACTCTTTTAGAAATCCAGCACAGGACCAATTGGTCAAATGGCCTCTTTCTGTGATTCTATGGGCTGAATTTTAATCAGCAGAAGTGTGTTAACTTGAATGTGGGTAGGGGGTTAAAACCGATGAAATTGATAGCTCATCAGGAGACTGGCTCCAACTCACCAACTGCTACATTCGACTGCAGCGCGTTAGACTGCGTGCGGGCAACTTCCTCACGAGAGGTGGATTATCAATTTCCATACGTTAATTGCTTAATTAGATCAATGTTGGCACACTCTTTTCATTGGGTCCATGGTTTCCTAGGCTTCCTAAAACTCACCAGCAAAACCACGGCAAGTACACAGTGACAAATGAAGCAATCTCAGGCAAATAAGCCAATAAATACTCATTGTTCACAGCTGATTTCTTACCTGTTAGTAGGAAAGGATTTGTTCACAGTACTTTTGCTGAGAGGTTACTTAGTACAATTTAGGGGTGACTTTCTACACTTTGGAGGTCTGCTCTATCACATCAAAATGGGCGTCGTTTATGTTGTCTTAGACTGGACCTCAGAGGACGACCAAGATGACCAGCAACATTACTGGCAGCAACCTACTGTTCACAGTCCTGTAGTTGCACAGCAGAGAGGTGACCGTAAGAGAGGGGACCAGTAGAGAGCTGCAGCTCGCAGGAGGCACCACTCACAAAACAAGGTCTACAGTACAGGCTCAGTTTCCTTGACATGATTGAACACAGGAGGCTCGATTGTCACGTCAGTTGGTGTCAGCCATCTGCAGCCTCTTAGAAGATGACATGCTGCCTGATGGATCTGGTGCCCATGCATTACCAGTGGCTATGAAAATCACCCTCACCCGTAACATTTTTGCCTCTATATCCTTCCAGTGCTCTGTCACAGACATATCCAGGATCCACAAATGCATAAGACATGTCATTGATGTATGCCAGGGATGACAATTATGTCAACTTTTCCACCAATGATGCCGGTCAGAAAGAGTAGATACTTGGCTTTGCAGCTATGGCTGGTTTCCTACAGGTGTGTAGGGCGCCATTGACGGCACATAAATGGCAACCTGTACATCCCCAGAACAACCAAGAGGATGCATCGACCTTAAGGGCTTGCACTCTGCCAATGTGCAGCTGGTGTGCAATCACAAAAAGAACTATATGCACGCGTGCAAAAGATTCTCAAGCAGCTGCCATGATGCTTTCGCCCTGCAGCAGTGCTGCACTGTTCTTGATCACTGGACCTGGAAGCAGACTTACGGAGCAGCTACTAGGCAATAGCTGTAATCTAGGCTCTTGACACAGAAGCCCAACAGCGCTACAATGAATACCATATCACCACCAGATTGTCAAGCTGAAGGTGCACTTCAGGTGCCTGGAAAGATTTGGAGGCACCCTTCAGTATACAGCAGCTAGGGTGTCCAGAATGGCCGTGGTTTGCTGCACTTTGCACAATTTTGCACAGCAGTGAGGGTTGGAGTTGCAGGAGGAACAAGGCGAAGAGCTCAGATCCTCATTGGATGAGTTGGAGGAGGAGGAAGTGGACGAAGAGGAAAGGGGTGCTAAGATCAATGCAGCACCAGCTGCTCATTATCACTGTCCGGGATGCAAGGGATTCCCTTATTAATGCAAGTTTGCACCAGTGCACCCATGTCATCAGAAAATGGAACAATTACTCTTACCCCTCCCCCCATTCATGCCACAGACATGAAGCAGTCCTGAACCAACTAATATCCTCTTGAACATCCCCCCATTGGTCCCCATCAAATCATATCTTCATATTTATCATCCAACAAGTTGGAAGGCCACTTACCATCCAGCAACCCAAGAATGGACAAGACAGGAAAATGGTGACAAAGAATAAACTTTATGTGAGCTAAACAAAGAACAAAAACTTATCAAAGCAACATCTTCTCAGACATCCACCTATACACCCTTGTAAAACTATAAACCCTTACCCTTCCTTTCTCTGTGCCTCCTGTGCGGTGGAACCCCTGTGGCTTCAGTAGAGATAGAGGCAGGCTGCTCACATCCTTGGTCTGACTGCTGAGATCCTTTTCACTGATGTTCTCTGGGTTTTGGAGCCCATGAGGGCCTCAACGAAAACTGTTCCACCTGTGCTGGAGAACACTTTGGTGCAGATTAGTGCAGCTCTGTAAAGCTAGGGCTCAGGTATCTCTCAATCTATTTATGGTGGCAGACATGTTGTCATCCAGATTCTGCACAGTGGTGTTGAAGGCATGCATGATTGATTGGATTTGTGACGGCTCATGACACTAGCCACTCTTATCCATGGAGGTATACATGATCTCAGTGGTTTCTATCATCACCCTCCTCATGCTTGAGGTGGACTCCTCCAATCTTTCTGCAATCTTGGTGACTCTACTATGAAGGCCTGTCAGAGTTGTATTCTGTGTTCTCTTCTCCTGTAAGGAATGAAAGAAGAGACATATGAGTGAGAGTTATGGCATGTGCCCATCCAAAGAATGGAGATACTTCGGTGAGGGAGTGGCATGGCATTGAATAAGGATGAAGGTGAGTGAGAATGGTGGATTGATGGGAATGTGAGGAAGCGCATAGAGAAAAAGGATGGGTGAACCTGCAAGGTAAGTGGGTGTGAGGAGTGATGTGCTGGAGCAGGCTTAACGAATCGGAGTGATGGGTGGAGTGGTGCACACAGCAGGATTTGGTGATTGTGTCACTATGCTCACCTAACCTGCTTAGGTTATTAAGCTACTTCCTACACTGAATCCTATTCTCCTGCTGCTGACCTCCTTCCACTATGCCTTCTTGGTGCCAGCTACAGGCTTCGTCCTCCTTTCTCGTATTGGTAAGGAAGACTATGGCTCTTTCACACCTCACAGTCTCCAGCAGCACATCCAGGGAGACGACACTGAAACAAGGCGCAGCCTTTGCCCGTGCCCATTTTACCAACTTTTCCGAATTCTAAACGCCTTCAACTTGAATGTTTGGAGTGTCCCTTTAGGGCCAATCAAGGATAGTAGTGGGAAGTTGTGTGTGGAATCAGAGGAGATAGGGGAAGCGTTAAATGAATATTTTTCGTCAGTATTTACAGTAGAAAAAGAAAATGTTGTCGAGGAGAATACTGAGATTCAGACTACTAGGCTAGATGGGATTGAGGTTCACAAGGAGGAGGTGTTAGCAATTTTGGAAAGTGTGAAAATAGATAAGTCCCCTGGGCCGGATGGGATTTATCCTAGGATTCTCTGGGAAGCCAGGGAGGAGATTGCAGAGCCTTTGTCCTTGATCTTTCTGTCGTCATTGTCGACAGGAATAGTGTCGGAAGACTGGAGGATAGCAAATGTTGTCCCCTTGTTCAAGAAGGGGAGTAGAGACAGCCCTGGTAATTATAGACCTGTGAGCCTTACTTCGGTTGTGGGTAAAATGTTGGAAAAGGTTATAAGAGACAGGATTTATAATCATCTTGAAAAGAATAAGTTCATTAGCGATAGTCAGCACGGTTTTGTGAAGGGTAGGTCGTGCCTCACAAACCTTATTGAGTTTTTCGAGAAGGTGACCAAACAGGTGGATGAGGGTAAAGCAGTGGATGTGGTGTATATGGATTTCAGTAAGGCGTTTGATAAGGTTCCCCATGGTAGGCTATTGCAGAAAATACGGAAGTATGGGGTTGAAGGTGATTTAGAGCTTTGGATCAGAAATTGGCTAGCTGAAAGAAGACAGAGGGTGGTGGTTGATGGCAAATGTTCATCCTGGAGTTTAGTTACTAGTGGTGTACCGCAAGGATCTGTTTTGGGGCCACTGCTGTTTGTCATTTTTATAAATGACCTGGAAGAGGGTGTAGAAGGGTGGGTTAGTAAATTTGCGGATGACACGAAGGTCGGTGGAGTTGTGGATAGTGCCGAAGGATGTTGTAGGGTACAGAGGGACATAGATAGGCTGCAGAGCTGGGCTGAGAGATGGCAAATGGAGTTTAATGCGGAAAAGTGTGAGGTGATTCACTTTGGAAGGAGTAACAGGAATGCAGAGTACTGGGCTAATGGGAAGATTCTGGGTAGTGTAGATGAACAGAGAGATCTTGGTGTCCAGGTACATAAATCCCTGAAGGTTGCTACCCAGGTTAATAGGGCTGTTAAGAAGGCATATGGTGTGTTAGCTTTTATTAGGAGGGGGATCGAGTTTCGGAGCCACGAGGTCATGCTGCAGCTGTACAAAACTCTGGTGAGGCCGCACCTGGAGTATTGCGTGCAGTTCTGGTCACCGCATTGTAGGAAGGATGTGGAAGCTTTGGAAAGTGTGCAGAGGAGATTTACTAGGATGTTGCCTGGTATGGAGGGAAGGTCTTACGAGGAAAGGCTGAGGGACTTGAGGTTGTTTTCGTTGGAGAGAAGGAGGAGAGGTGACTTAATAGAGACATATAAGATAATCAGAGGGTTAGATAGGGTGGATAGTGAGAGTCTTTTTCCTCGGATGGTGATGGCAAACACGAGGGGACATAGCTTTAAGTTGAGGGGTGATAGATATAGGACAGATGTTAGAGGTAGTTTCTTTACTCAGAGAGTAGTAGGGGCATTTAAGTGGTCATTGGATAGACATATGGATGAAAATGGAATAGTGTAGGTCAGATGGTTTCACAGGTCGGCGCAACATCGAGGGCCGAAGGGCCTGTACTGCGCTGTAATGTTCTAATTCTAATTCTTTAACTACTGGTGGCGAAACCGTGTTCATGTAGATCCACATCACACTGGTTGCCACTGATTGGATGGGAAACCCAGAAGTAAGGCAATAATGAGGTGGCTGAGTTTAAAAGGCAGTGACAGATGCACTGCCCTTAATTTGGAGTTTCCCACGCACTATCGGAATGCTTTCAAATCCTGCTCTTAGTGTGCTGAAAAATTAAAATGAGAGTCTGTGGGCTGAATTTTATGTTCCTCTGGAAAGCAGGTTTTTAGGTCGGGGGTGGAGAATCAGCATAGAGTCATCCTCCATGGAACCCAACTCAATAATGCTGCATTCCGATTCTGTCAGAGGTGGGCACTTCTGCATCACTGTGACAGCATTGGCATTTACATATGTTAAACATTCTTTAGCATACATCTGAATGTAATTGATAGTGATCTTACCAGGCGTTCACAATCTTGTGTTGGATGTGAGGCACTCATGTGCCTTCAGTTTTGCATCTTTGAAAAGCTGGCAGCACCGAGGCGAGAATCCTCGGTGACTCAAAAGTTGCGGGTGCAACAGCAATCCATACCATGGAGCTAACGTAGGCGTCCCAAAACTAAAATTCAAACATCTCTTTGCACAGATAGGTAAACTTAACCTTTGAAGGAAGCCAAAAGTCCAAGGAGGATAGAGATGGCTTTGATTAACCCTGTTTTCTTGGATCCCCGAACTGTGCTGAGGAGAATCCACCAGAGTTGGGCCCAAGAGTTGTGGTGCAAGAGGAGCCTCCCAGATGTGAACAGCAGCAGCCAACAACACAACAAAGAGCACAGATACAACAGCAAGTATATAGAACTCACCTGACATACCTGCAGATGTCTGAGCAGAACTTGTGGAGAAGATTGCGGCTGTCCAGAGAAGCCGTCACAGATCTTTGCGCATTGCTCAATGGCGATTTGCGACCAATGGACTTTGACGGTCGCCCTATGCCTGTGGCCCTGACGATTACCGCAACCCTAAATTTTTATGTCTCTGGATCATTCCAAGGATCCACCGGGGACATGTGTGAGATCTCTCAATCCACAGTGCACTGCAGCATCAAGGAGGTAACCAATGCTCTGTTCAGAAGGGCTGGCAATTATGTGCACTACAGGACAGACCCTGAGAGTCAGGCCAAGAGGGCCATTGGATTTGGGGCCATTGTGGGATTCCCACAGGTCCAAGGTGTGATTGACTACATGCATGGGACCATCAAGGCTCCCGCGGACCAACCAGCCTCCTTCATCAATAGGGTTTTCATTCCATTAATGTACAACTTGTATACGACCACAGAAAGTGCTTCCTACAAGTGTGTGCCTGCTTCCCAGGAAGATGCCATGAATCATATAAACTTCGGCAGATCCAAGTGCCACATCGTTTCACTCCCCCAGGTTGGATTCTCAGGGATAAGGGCTACCCATTGAGGACATGGCTTCTGATGCCTGTAAGGAATCCAGCAATGATGCAGAATAGCATTACAATGCCTGCCACAGCTCCACCAGAGTGACCATTGAGCAGGCCATCGGTATGCTGAAGATGCGGTTATGCTGACACAATAGATATGGTGGAGCCCTTCAGTATGCCCACAGAAGGTTAAGCACATAGTTGTGGCCACTGCATTCTACATAACATAGCATGACAGAGGGGGGGAGGCTTTGCAAGAGGAAGACATGAAACATCCTTTGATGCAGAGGACACAGAAGGCCAAGCAGCCATGGAAGATCCTAGCAGAGTGATGGAGGGCAGACGTCTTGAGCAGTGCACAAGCGAGGCAAGGCAGAGCCTTATTATGCAGCATTTCCAAAATCTATGACTTGTAATAAATATACTTCTGACCAAAGCTCACCCTCTGCATGTAGTGTCAAGTTTTCTGCCTCCGTACTATCTTGCCCTCCAGCATGAAGGGCAACATCCAATTGAGCCAGTGCTCATGTGACATAGTTTGAATAATGAAACAATCATGCTCATTGACATGTTAATGATGTCAGTGTGGTACATCCCCTGCGACAGAGCCGGCCTGGAGGAAGGTTGCTGATCATGATGACCCTTGGCTTGGGATGACTTCAGCAGGTGTCCTCTGGGTGTCTGAGGCTGGAGGGCCCCGGTGGTCTGCAGGCTTCCTGCACTGGTGCAAGAGTGCATTCGGGCTTCACAGCTGCTGGAGCTTTGCTCACTGGCGGAGGGGATGAGAACTGGGTGTGCACATTCGAATTGCCCCGAGGGGAGATGCGAGAGGTGGTGCGTTTCCTCTTCTCCTCCCTCTCTAGACTCCTTGGAGGCTCCCCGCTCACTGGAGAAGGACCAGGAGCTGGATCATTCTCTGGAGCAGACTCGGACAGCGGAGTTCCAGAGCGGTAAGCATAAAAAAAACTTACCTCGAGGATTCTCGGAGCAGACTCGGAGGGCAGGGTTCCAGAGTGGTAAGTATAAAAAAAAACTTACCTCGGAGATTCTCGGAGCAGACTCGGAGGGCGGAGTTCCAGAGCGGTAAGTATAAAAAACTTACCTCGGGGATTCTCGGAGCAGACTCGGAGGGCGGAGTTCCAGAGAGGTAAGTATAAAAAAACTTACCTCGAGGATTCTCGGAGCAGACTCGGAGGGCAGGGTTCCAGAGTGGTAAGTATAAAAAAAAACTTACCTCGGAGATTCTCGGAGCAGACTCGGAGGGCGGAGTTCCAGAGCGGTAAGTATAAAAAACTTACCTCGGGGATTCTCGGAGCAGACTCGGAGGGCGGAGTTCCAGAGAGGTAAATATAAAAAAACTTACCTCGGAGATTCTCGGAGCAGACTCGGAGGGTGGAGTTCCAGAGCGGTAAGTATAAAAAACTTACCTCGGGGATTCTCGAAGTAGACTCGGAGGGCGGTGTTCCAGAGCGGTAAGTTACCTCAGGTGGGGAAAGAAAAAAACCTGAAAAAGTGACGTAGCAGGAAAGCTGTGACCTGATTGGCTGGTAGGGAATCTGTACCGAATTTGAAAATAAAACTGATAAAAATTGATTAAAGCACTAAGTAACTAATTAATAAGTAGAGTAACTAAACCAGAGGGAGGAGATTACTGTATTTAGTGAGCATTTAGTATTTATTGTAGAAATCTAGCACTAGGGACCATATAGTTAAGTGTATCATAATTTAGTAAGGATTTAATAAGTATTTATTTATTTTATATTAATTAACTAATTAGTGCTAGAAATGACAGTTAGAGGGGTGAAATGCTTCACCTGTGAGATGTGGGAGGTCCGTGCCGTTTCCAGCGTTCCGGACGACTACATCTGCAGGAAGTGTACCCAGTTGCAGCTCCTCACAGACCGCATGGATCGGCAACTGGATGCACTTAGGAACATGCAGGTGGCGGAAAGCGTCATGGACAGGAGTTTTAGAGACGTGGTTACACCCAAGGTGCAGGCAAATAGATGGGTGACCGCTAGAAGGGGCAGGCAGTCAGTGCAGGAATCCCCTGTGGCTATCCCCCTCTCTAACAAGTATACTGTTTTGGATACTGTTGGGGGGGATGGCCTATCGGGGGAAAACAACAGCAGCAGCCAGAGCAGTGGCACCACGGCTGGCACTGTTGTTCAGCAGGGAGGGACAAAGCGCAGAAGAGCAATAGTTATAGGGGACTCTATAGTCAGGGGCACAGATAGGCGCTTCTGTGGATGTGAAAGAGACTCCAGGATGGTATGTTGCCTCCCTGGTGCCAGGGTCAAGGATGTCTCTGAACGGACAGGGGGCATTCTGAAGGGGGAGGGTGAACAGCCAGAGGTTGTGGTACACATCGGTACCAATGACATAGGCAGGAAGAGTGATGAGGTCCTGCAGGGGGAGTTTAGGGAGTTAGGTAGTAAGTTAAAAGACAAAACCTCTAGGGTTGTAATCTCTGGATTACTCCCTGTGCCACGTGCCAGTGAAGCTAGAAATAGGAATATGGCTCTCCACAAGGGTTGCCAACCTCTCAATGGATGAAGTCATGCGCTCATATGCCTGGGACATGGCAGCAGTCATGGAATGGATGGACACCCCCACCATCCGTTCAAGGCCTCTGGCATCTCTGCCAGATGTGCCTTACCTCTCCCTGCAACTCCAACATGCCCTGTGCTGCCAAAACCAGAGGCTTGTTATCAGCCCGGGGCTCAGCCTGGGCCTGGTCACCCCCAGTTCTCTGAGTGTCAGAGGCCTTGACTGTCTCAGCCTCAGCCAGCTGCTTGGGCGTATGTTGTGCTCTCACCAGATTGTGACCCTGATTGTAAAGCCGAGCAGATTCCCACCGGGGTAAAAGTATCTGTGCTGGTGGAAGGTGCAGGAGAGTCTTGGGTCGGTGCATCCTCTGAGTGCTCTTTGTCCTCAGAGGTTGTTCTCAGTTTCTCGGGGTCTGTGGTCTCCTGTTGAACGGCGACCTGCAAGAAACAATAAAAATAACATATCCCATTAAGGACAGCATGCCAGAGCTAGTTCACCATGTCTATTGCATTTTTATCTGATTGGCAATAATCACTGTCTTGTGCTGAGACCCTGAGTTCCACGCCTGAGATGACATGTTTTCTTTGGCTCACAATTGCTTCCAGTGCCTCCTCTATGGCTTGACTTAAAGGACGCAGGTTGGGCAAATGCACCACTGGTCCTGGCCGTCTCCCACCTGTTATGGCCTCTCTTCTCCTTAAAGAGCAAGGATGCAGATATTGAACATTGCCAACCATCAATATCATAGTTCTACTAACATGGGTGCTTCTTCAACACAGTGGGGCAGTGGGGGGGATGCTTGGTCTGGCATACTGACTCAACCTGTCATGGGTCTAACGTGGTCTGAGGTATTGATGAGGGAGACTTGATTCACGTATGCAGCCAGTCATCTGCCATCAATCTTCTATGACCACCCTGTCTTTGAAATGGCAGTGGCACCCATGTGGCATACTCCACAGTGACAAGCCGATCACACCAAACAATTTTGGAACTTGCCACTTACCTTTGCTGAATGCAAGAGGTCATTGACCCTCTTCTTACACTGGATGCAGTTTTGTCTGGTGACCCCATGGCTCCTAACCTTCTCTGTGATCTCCGTCCAGGCTTGCTTGGTTAGGCAGGAGCACCTCTTACCATTGCTGGGGAAAAAGACCTCCAGCCTTTCACTTGCAGCCTGGAGAAGTATCAGCAGGGAGGTATTACTGAACCATGGGGCCAACCTTGCTCAGACCTCTGACATGATCAGAAGGATGCACAGGCTTGCCGTGTTTTAACTTTTTGGAACAGCAGAGAAGTGGTGCTTCAGTAAGCTTCTATAGAATGCAGGGAGATGGTGAATGCAGAGCTTTTAAAGATGACACCAGCCTGGTCCTACATCAGGTGATGCCATGAATGCCGTCTCCATTTCCACCCCCGCAACGTGATTGGGGGACGGCTACCTCCGTTATGCAAAATGGCCCGCCCACCGTGTAATCGCGGAAGCACAGCCAATCACAGGACAAGCAGGAACACCGCCATGTTGCACACCCGCTGCCGTGATCATTAAATCTAACCCTATGAGTCAGTAATGCCACATTAGCCATTTTGTTTCCAACAATGGTAACTATGGTTTCTTGTAAAAGGTAACTATTTCTCTGCCCGAAGCTAAAGAACTTGTTCGGAATTAAATTAGAAGTTATAATAACAAGTATAAATTGAGATAATGTGACAATGTAACAATTCTGAACTGTTCTTTGCCGTCACAACATCTTCAGACCCTGTTCAACTGGTCTTCTCATCTGTTCAGCCTTGTTCCTTGGAGTATAGTAGTCCTATGCTGTTGCATTATCATCTGTGGGAAACAACCAACCAAGGTTTAATGATGGAAGTGTAATGACCGACAGATATTTCTGGCACTTCACTTTAGGATTTATGAGCTATTTTGCAAAACCTTTCTTCAGGAGATTGAATAAATGGATAGAGTGATGATAATGTAGAATGAACATGGCCAGTGGAAGGAGCAGCCACCATTGGGCTCAATGCTCTTTTTTTATTCCGTGCTTTCTTATGTTCTCATGTTCTTAAACAACTGATTATATAAAAGGTGAAAGAGTTAAATGTCAAAAACGTCAATTGCTTATGTCAAACTGATGGCATGATAAGAGAACAAAGAGAAAAATTAGTAAAATATCAAATGGGGACAAGTTACATAGATTTCCTTTGTGGTTCTAAGCATGCCTCATTGGTATGGAGATCATATTTCCCATCAAACTAGCCTCTGTGTTGTAAAATAATACAGTGAACTGGACAATTAAAGCATATAACATTAGCTCTCTGTTTGAATTTGTAACATTTTCATGAAATCTGGGTAACTACTGCTGTTTCTTTTACTGGTTCCAGCCGTACACTCCCTTGGGGTATTTCTTGATTTCCTATAGCTCTAAAGTCATCAGATATATCCCTGGTAAACTAACTTTAAATTAATTTCAGTAAACTAATTTAAATTGGTTTACCCTGATAAGATTTTGTGTTTATACGACTATCCGTTGTGCCAGTTGTACAGTACTGTCACTTTCTCTTCTGAAATTATTGCATAAGCATTCTATAGAAAATTTAAATGACAATCTCAGTGAAGGGTGAAAAACATTTTCAATTTGTATCCATAAACAAGCTGAAAGGTTGCAGGTTAATATCAGCACAGTTGACTTTCAGAGAATGTTTTTTAGTGGGAGACATGTCTGAAGCCATCCCAGGAAAAATACCCAATTTTCAAGAGGCTTAGCGGACTCATTGTGCCAAGCAATCATTGTTAATCATTGGATCCAATTGAGGAATTGGCAGGAGATCAACACTAGTCATCTCCCACAGAGTGTCCATGACCTTCCCCAGAATAAAGTTATTCTGGAACACTGCCACAAAATGTGTGCTGTTACTTCTTCTCATCTTCAGAATGACCTTCAGGCAAGCATCCCATTTTGATCCTTCTGTGCTCTGTCAAATGGGCTTTATGCAGAATGTTTCATAGCATAAACCTCATTTTAACACGTCTCATATTCATTCACCCACACTCGCCCAATATTAATCCCTCCAAAGCACCATTCCTGCCTTGTGGGGTTAAAATCAACTCCATTGTGTTCGGTTTTGGCCTTTACTTTCGGACGAATATTAAACTTATGGAAAGGGTTCAGAAGAGATTCACTAAGATGATAACAGTGATGAGAGGCTTTAGTTACAATGAGATCTGGTAAACTTGCTACTATTTCCATTAAAACGAAGGAGGTTAAGAGATCTACTGAAAATGATGAGCGGTTTTGGTAAGTTAAATTGGGAAAACCCTATTTTCATTGATCAGTAAATTGTTAACTAGTGGGCATGAATTTATGATAATCACCAAAAGAGTGAAGGAGAGGTTGGGGAATTTTTTTATGCAGAGGTTTGTTACGGCATTAAATAGTGGTGGAAGCAGAATTCATAATAACATCCAAGTGTTAATGCACCGAGCTCCTTGTCACTAAAATCAGTGTGATATGCAGCTTGCACTATTACAGTACTTAAATTTACCATTTGGACATACTAAATTTATGTGAACTCTACAGATACTTCTCTGTATTCTCTAGAATTAAATCTTTCTCTATCACCAAAAGTAATTTCAAAAGTACAATTATTTTACACCACTTTCCATTGTACACAGTTCCACACCTTTGCAAAGAATATAAACTGAAAGCCAGCATTTTGTAGCCTGATAAAAAAAATTGGATCTGTTTGATGTTGCAGCTGTATTGTGTGAACTCTTACTGTTGTGTTTTATTATATTGGATTTATTGAAATCTTCAAATGAAGATTGAGTAAAAAGAGACTTGCAGATCTGCCCTTTACAAGGAGTTTTTTTCTATGTGATATGTTGACAGATACCTGCTTCCTTTGCCTGTATAGTGATATTGCTCTTGTGTTATTCTCCAGAAACCAGACTGAGAAATGTGCTGTTGGCACTTTTAGGAGGATCCAACCTTTTAATGCCTTTTGATTCACAGCATCAAAGAAATTCTTCATTAAACCAGAACTTCTGCAAAATGTGTAGCAAAATGTGGAGGCTGAACTGAAGTAAAATTGGTAGATCAGGAACTAATCTCATTAGGGAGCTTACAGCAACAAACACCACTTCTACAAGAATACACATCTTTAACATCTACTCTTATCATATTATCCATCATCTTGCAGGTTATCCCTTCAACACACTTATATAGACAGAGGAGGCATTAATGCGCTCCCAATGCTGAACTAGTGAGTGTTGCATGCATCTGCAGTGCCCTGAGTTTACCTCATGCTAAAATGCAAGATTAGCTCTGTTGCATTACACTGCTGTGCATGAAACAAAGGGACAAACTAGCTGTTGCCGGTATCTTTTAAAGGGCTGCCAGTTGCCTTAAAGCTGTATTGATACTGAGCAGTAGAAATAGCTACAGCAAGACAAGGATGACAAAATGACACCTTTCGAGGCTGCAATTTTCAAGGCCTTTCTGCAAGAGGTGCTGAAGAAAAGGGTGGTCCTTTTTTAATAGTGAAAGGGAATTCATTTCTGAAATATAGCACAAGAACAGTACAGATAGGCATAGCCAAAAGTGTGACCAGATCCTGGGAACAGACGAGATGGGAATTTGCAGGTCTCTGAAGGGTTGCCAAGTTAAATGTGTTGACAGATGCCTTAATTTTACTATATTACCTCACAATGCATCTTAACAGCACTGGGGAGCTTGGTGGAGAACACACAGCACTCTGACAACAGTTCACCTAGTTTTAGTGATACAGCACTGAAACAGGCCCTTCGGCCCACCGAGTCTGTGCCAACCATCAACCACCCATTGATACTAATCCTACACTAATTCTGTATTCCTACCACATCACCACCTGTTCCTATATTTCCCTACCACCTACCTATACTAGGGGCAATTTATAATGGCCAATTAACCTATCAACCAGCAAGTCTTTGGCATGTGGGAGGAAACCGGCGCACCCGGAGGAAACCCACACAGACACAGGGAGATCTTGCAAACTCCACACAGGCAGTACCCAGAATTGAACCCGGGTCGCTGGAACTGTGAGGCTGCAGTGCTAACCACTGCGCCACTGTGTCGCCCTAACTTTCTAAGCGCACAGGCATACCCATGTTTTAGCACTGCACTCTATTACTAACATGCCAATACATCGAGCATGTAGCCCATGAAATGCGACAACGGACACAACTCAAGTACATATCCAGCACAAGGCATGCACAAGTTTCATGTTTACATACTCACATGAAGTAAAAAGTAAAACTCTACAAGGAGTCCTGAAACACAAATAGGACAAGTTGGAAATGCACAACATGCCAATCAGAATCTGCTGAGTAAGAAAATATTCATTTCAGGTGCATACCCTTCTTCAGAACTGAAAAATAAGGGGACAAACATATCAGTATAGTCAGAAAAAAACGGGATATATATAAAAACAAACACACAGAAAAATAATGGGGGTGGGAGGCAGGTTTAACCTGGTGGAGCATGTGAATCTGGGTGCAGGTGGGGTTAAAACCAGCAAAATTGCAAGGGGATCAGGAAGCCAGCTCCAAACTATCGATTTCCCCTTTTAACTTGAGCATGTTAGATTGCTTGAGAGAGGCAGGTTGCCAATGAACATATACTAATGACTCAATTGCAGCAATATTTCAACACAGTTATAAATTTATTGTTGCAACCATGGATTTCCGGGGCTTCTTGAAACTCGCTAATGAAAGCAAGGCAAGAAAAGAACGGCAAACAAAATATTGCAGTTGCTAGAAATCTGAAATAAAAACAGAAAATGCTGGAAATACTCAGCAGGTCACAAGGTCACAGCATCTGCGGAGAGCGAAACAGAATTAATGTTTCAGGTCTGTGTGGCCTTTAATCAGAACTGGGAAAAGTTAGAAACATAATAGGTTTTGAGCAAGTGAAAGTGGGGAGGGGGGGGGAAGAAGAACAAAAGGGAAGATGTGTGATAGGGTGGAGGGCAAGAGAGATTAAATGACAAAGGCCAGAATTTTACGCCACCCCAGCAAGCCGGATGGTGGGGTGGAGGTTGGGCGGTGGGGAGTGGGGGGGGGGTGCAGAAATTGGGCCGCTCGACCCAGGCCAATCAAGGCCCTTAAGTGGCCCATTAACAGCCACTTAAGGGCCTTCGCCCGCCTCAACGGGGATTTTACCCATGACAAATGGAAGTCCTGGAGCCGGGAAAGGCTGCACAGTGAAAGCTGTCGGCCTCTCCGCACCCCGGGGTGGGGCCTGACAATTGGGCACAGGGTGAATGGCAGGATAACTTCCATCTGAATGTAAAGTGAAGGAAACAAGAGAGAAACAAGAGAAAAAAAAACAAACCAGCAAAGAAACACAAAACAAAATGGGGGCAGAGGTTATGATCTAAAATTGCTAAAAGTCCCGAACGCTGTAAAGTGCCCAGTCGAAAGATGAGATGCTGTTCCTCGAGCTTGCATGGAGCTTCATTGGAACATTACAGCAGGCCAAGGACAGAAAAGTCAGAGTGGGAGCAGGCTGGAGAATTAAAATGACGGGTGACTGGGAGATTGGGGTCGTGCTTATGGACTGACTGGAGGTGTTCCACAAAAAGGTCACCCTAACGTGATTCTGGGACCCAGGGGAAGGTGTGAGAGCAGAAGTGTGTGAAATAGATTAGATACGGTCGAGGTTCCCGTCAACCAGGGTAAGGAGGAATTCTCAGTTGAGGAAAAAGGAAGACATATTGGAAGCGCTAATATGGAAGGTTGCATTGTCCAAACATTTGCAACAGAGGTGGAGAAACTGGGAGAATGGAATAGAGTCCTTACAGGAAGAAAGGTGTGAGCAAGTGTAGTCCAGGTAGCTATGAGAGTCAGTGGGCTTGTCGCAAATATTGGTTGATAGCCTAATCCCCAGAAATGGAGACAGAGATGTTGAGGAAGAATCAGAGATGGACCATGTGAAGGTGAGAGAAGGGTGGAAATTGGAAGTAAAGTTGATGAAATTTTCAGTTCAGGGCAAGAGCAGGAAATGGCACCAATACAGTCATCAATGTACCAGAAGAAGAGGTGAGAGAGGGGGCCTGAGTAGGACTGGAACGAAGAATGGTCCACATATCCCACAAAAAGGCAGGCATAACTAGGACCCAT
This sequence comes from Heterodontus francisci, assembly GCF_036365525.1. Classification (NCBI taxonomy): domain Eukaryota; kingdom Metazoa; phylum Chordata; class Chondrichthyes; order Heterodontiformes; family Heterodontidae; genus Heterodontus; species Heterodontus francisci. Next base: position 29,447,724 of record NC_090376.1, on the reverse strand, counting down.
GCGGGTACAATAGCAACACCTTTTATTTGGAGGCAGTGAGTGGAGTTGAAGGAAAAGTTGTTCAATGTGAGAACAAGTCCAGCAAAGTGGAGAAGTGTGGAGGTGAATGGGAATGGTTGGGCATCTGTTCAAGGAAAAAGCGGAGAGCACTCAGACCATCGAGGGGAAAAGGGAGAAATCAGTTCAGTGGGGCAGGAAAAGACTGAAACGAAGGGTCTGCCAGGACAGTCCTTTTTCTGGATTTTGGGAAGGAGGTAGAAGCAGGCTGTTTGGGGTTGTGGGACTATGAGATTGAAGGCTGCGGAGGGAAGATCTCCAGAGGAGATGAGGTCTGTGATGTTTCTGGAAACAATGGCTTGATGTTCGGTGGTGGGGTCATGGTGCAGGGAGAGGGAGAAAGAAGTGTCAGAGAGTTGGAGTTCAGCCTGTAATAGGTAGAGGTCAGTATGCCAGATAACAACAGCACCACCCCTGGCAGTAGGTTTGATGACGAGGTTGGAGTTGGACCTGAGAGAATGGAGTGCTGCACGTTCAGAGGGAGATAGATTAGAGTGAGTGAGGGGAGCAGAGAAATTGAGACGGCTGCTATTATGCTGGCAGTTCTCCATGAAAATATCTAGAGGGGGTAAAAGACTAGAGGGAGCAATCCAGGTGGGGGGAGAATACTAGAGACAGGTAAAAGGGTCCACTGAATGGAGGGAAGACGTTGGTGCAGAGGCGAAGACGATGGAAGAAGAGCTCAGTGTCCTGCCTGTTGCTCCTCAGTAATCATTGTTATGGCCACATGGTGTGATGTGGGTGATTCCCACAGTTCAACTCCCCACCTGACCACAGCAAGTGTATTTGTATTAGAGTTTAGCCCCTTGGTGTTTTATTTTTCAAATAAACAGACAGCGACAGGTTTTCTTATAGATTTTAAAAAACAGAAAGTCAATTGTTTATTGATCAATATGCCTTATCCTGAAATTGAATCCACTCACGCATTCGTTTGCACACACACACAAGAGGAAACAGATAGAAAAGGGAAAGAGGAAGGTGGTTTTCAGTGGGGAGAAAGGTTACAATAAACCTGTTGAATTTTCTTGAGAATCAAGTTCTAGGTGGATGCAGGCCTGAGATGATTGTAGATTTCTCTCTTGATTGAAGGTTCTCTTGAACATGGTATGTTTCTTCTAGCTCTCACTGCTGTATACTGTAGATATCGGATTCTTTTCAGTAGGGCACTATGTTTCCTGGAACTCAAACTGTTAAAAGTAGCTTCACCTTCTGTGTCAGTCTCTCTCTCTCTCTCTCTGGCTGTCTTTTTTACTGTAAAACTGTGTCACCTCTCACCTCCTGGTAGAAGACATCCTCCTCTCTTCCCCATGGTGATTGCACAATGGCCCAGGATGTGGCTACTTCACAGCTCCTTTGTTTCAGAGGAAGACATTCAATTCTGGAAAGGTTTAGGATAACTGTAGGATGGGTTCCATTGACATCGTTGAGCATTGAAGATTTGTTGTTTGTCTTTGTCAGACATTGTTCACTGTTTAAAATAAAGGTTTATTTTTTAAATACAAAGTCCATTTTTCATAACTCTTCAGAGTTAATCCATGATTGTTGTATCATTGCACTTCTAGTGTGCGTGACATCATCCTTTTCATCAACAGTCCCTGGGGTACAGCATCTGTGTCCAGCTAAGCAGAGCTTTGACAGGGCTCTATCCTTCTGACATAGACTCTCCACAGCGGTCTCTGCCACCAGTGTCTCCTCTTGCCCCCTTGTGAAGCTGGAGTCACCAAATGAAAACCCAACTATCTGTCCCACCAAAGTGCAAATATCTGCACTAGTGCATAGTAACCATGAGTCCTGTGACAGTGCATTCTCAGAACAAGTTAGCTCCTCTGAGGATTCATTGTCCACAAGATCCATGGACTCCTGCTGCACACCTGAAGCTCCAAGTGAAGAGAAAAAATAAATTAGTACTGGAAAAGTAAGAATATTGCACCTTATCATTATGAAGATAATCATAATTCACTCACTGTTGAAGTGAAGCCAACATGACTAAGGGTTGCATTTCAAGCAGGTCACTGATATTTAATTATGTCACCAGGTAGCTGGTTCCCTGTCTCACCATTTTTGATGGTCAGGGATCATGAAATGCCAGTGATCTTCAGTACTTCCTATTCTGCAGTTTTGAGCATGCGATCTGTGGTGTAACACCTATGGTTTTCTCCCTCTCCCTCATGTTCTGTGTTCTATTCTCCGGAATGGGGAGGAAGAGCAAACCTGTGAGTAACTTTAATAGCAAGTGTGCTCCCAAGGGATACCATGCATGGAAAGAGAAGGATGGATAGGTGTGAAAGTTAAATGGGTGTGAGGAGTAATGAGATGGAATAGGCTTGACAAGGCAGAGTGGGGTAGGGTGATGTGCACAACAGGATGATGGTGAATGTGCAACTCTACTCACCTTTCCTGACCTGGTCAGATCATTAAATTGCTTCCTGCACTGAATCCAGGAGTATGGCACAAGGCTCCTGCTGCTGACACTCTCTGCCACCTCCAGCCATGCTTTATTTGTGGTAGTAGCAGGTTTCTTCCTCCCATTGTTGGGGAAGAGTTTCTCTCTCCAGTTCCTCACTGACCCCAGCAGTACATCAAATGATGCATCATTAAATTGAAGCGTATTCCTTGATCTTCCTGAATCCACCATGAATCTTCTTCCTCTCTTGCTTCCAATTCCCAACTTCTCCAAATTCCATTGGCCTTTTAAATACTGGAGTTGAGATCACTTTATGTGGCTCCTCATCACATTCACTGTCACGCAATCTATGTGAAGCCTGGAGCTAAATTAAAATGATAACAAGGTCACTGCATTAAAATGTTGAAATTGAAAGTGTTGAAATTCCTTCTGTGTTTCCCATGTGAAATGAGAACCCGCACCCCGCACCCCCCACTCCCTGCTCCTGCTCCCAACACGCCTCCGAGCTAATATCAGGACCAACGCATTAGTAGAATGATGTAATTGGTTATCTTAATTAATTAGTGAACAGAATAATGAAAAAAAAGACAATGGCCCAAATCTTGCTTGAGGAAACATCTATGGCATCCACTGTTAGTTCGGCCTTTTCCTGCACTCTCTATCTCAAGTTATTTTTGCCTTGTAAGTTTCTGGAAGTTTGAACAGATAACAGCACCGTGAGGGCAATGAGCCAACAGGGACCTCAAAAAATGACAGGGCCAACAGTCTATCTTCTTAATCTGTGACATTGAAGGATTGAGAAAGAAACAGAGGAACAACTGAGAAGGATGGTGAATTAGAATGGGCGAATTGAGAGTGAAATCAGGTACAGAATGAGAAATAAAGAGTGGGAAAGGAAAATTGGATTAAGAGAGAAAGAAAAGATAGAAAGGAAAATAAAGAGAAAAAATGATTTTTAAAAAGTGAAGAATTTATTACATGCACGAATGAGGTTCAACAGTTTAAATAGTCCCTTACTGGACAGAGAGATTGATTGACATTAACAACTATCACTCTGCTAAAAGGGTATATCCACTGTCAAGTACGCACCCTAACTTTCTGCGGTGAGTTTAATCCAGGTCTAATGTGCAAATGCAGCAATTTCCAGGAAGTTGAGGACAAGCTGCTGTACGAGGAAAGCAAAAAGCAAAGCAGTGCAAATCAACAAATGAGTTGTGGCAATTCACAACGCACGCCGTATCTTTTCTGTGCCTGAATTTGCTGGCTGATTGGACTCTTGAAAAGCTAGGCAAGTTAGAGGCCTGAAAGAAATGGAAGAAATGAGAGAGATGAAACACATTGAAATATTGGGAATCAGGAATAAAATTAAAACAGTTTGAAAATGAGAATATAGCCAAAATCCAAAGTTACCTTAGTCAATGTTCACATACCTACTATGCATTTCCAGCTTTTTCTATTTTATTATTGCAGATTCAAATAAGGTGCAGGATTTTGTGGAGGAAACAGGGGTCCTGGTGCCAGGCTGAAAGGGCAGGGGAGATCCCCGCCTCGGCCTTTTCGTGCCCCACCCCCTGGAGCGATCCTCCGGCGTTTTCTACCTAAATGTCCCGCGCCGGAATCACCGTCCCTTAAAGATGGGGATCCCACCTTGAAGAGCTGCCTGCCAATCACAGAGCCAGCAGCTCAGCAGTATTGGTAGCACCACTGGGAGCAGTGGCCACTGCCAGTACTGCAGAGGCTTTGGACCCAGGCCCAGTGCTGGAACCCCGGATCTCAAGTACGTGAGATGGGGTTGGCGGGGCCAGTCTGGAAGGTCCTGATAAAGGGTGGGCATGAAGTCCGGGGGAGGTGGGGGTGTCCATGGAGTTGTAGGTTTTGCTGGTGGGGGTCCTCTCTGGGCCATAGATTTCCCACGGAGGACAGACATGCCCCCAAGCCCGCAGGGAGTGCGCCCTTTCCATGTGCCGGAGGCACCCCTGCCGTTGGTTAGATCCCACCGGGGACAGGAAGAGGCCCGTAACTGGCCATTAATAGCACACTTAAGGGCCTCGATTGGCCTCTGGGCGGGAAGGCCGTCGTCATCCTATCCCGCCCCCGGCAATATCGCTTGGCGACGAGGCGGTGATGGACCCTCCGCCCCCTCCACCCGTCACGATTCTATGGGCCCCCCCTGCCTCCCAACCCCCCCTCCGGGGGCCTCATAAAATGCAGCCCAAGGTGTCCATTGGGCAGAATCCTCTTCTGCCATTGGTTGAAGCAGGTTCATTACTTCTGACCCATGCCTTTTGCAGGACAAGGTTATGTAATGCGCATCAAATCACAACGATCTTGGATATCAAGGCTTGCCTGTACTACACATCTCTTCTAATCATGCCCTTCCTTCTCTAGAACTAGCGAATAGAGAGGGTGACTAATGGGATGCCCTTAGCTTCTGTTTAGGCAAAACCCAATTACTGATTGACGCTAACATCCACCATTAATGCATCTCCCAACCAAACTCCACTGTTTATTTTCCAGACTCCTCTTTAAAGATTAGGAACCAATGTGGTTGAATGAGCCAATTAAGCAGCACCCATTTTAAATGGATACTGAGTTCAAACAATACTGATCTGGCGTTGAGACCACATTATGTAGCTCTGACTTCCTTGACATTTTTATATGGTCTTATTGAAACAAGCATTTGTCTTGTGCACCTGCAAAAGTCAGTGAAGTTACATATTTGTCCCAGTCTTTGCTGTTCGGGCCAATAATAGTTTAACCAAAGATGATAATGGAACATGTTTAATTCTAGCGTTTCTTTAAACATCACACTTATAAATAGACAGCAGGTAAGTTGGAGTCCCAAAATACAGAAAAAAAATTCTGCATCAACTTGTCAGCAGCTATCTAAGCTATTATGTACCCAGTAGTGAATACCCCTGACCCATTTAGAGAAGTTGAGCAATATGAGTAATAATTGCTATTCTTGGATTCAGAATGGGGTCCAACAAAATCCATTTGTTACTCTCATGGAGTCATAGCCATAGTGACCATTAACCTTGTTGGAGCCTTCTTGTGATGGTCCTAAAACATGGCATATAGGAGAAGTCAAATTTCCATGAAACTAATGATTCAATTCTGATGCCATAATTTCAGACTGGCAGTGAGGATGCCCAATACTGGGAGTTACTGAATCCCTGGCTCTCAGTAGGACCCAGTGTAGGATTGGTGGCATTGCACCTTGAGAGATCAAGTATGCCATGCTGTTGTATGGTGAGGAGTGGGGACACCTGGACAATTACCGTGGCCTGAACTCCCAAAGAAAAAGTCTGTTTTTCAGATGGGTTACTTTGGGTGCTTTATGTTTTTTTCTGTCGTGGAGAGATATGAAGCCAGATTTTAATTCCCAAAAATGGGTGGTCTGGGGCTGGGGCAGAGAGGTTAATATTTAAAAAGCTCTCAAACCCAACCCCATCCCATTCCAATCAACCCACTTCTGGATTTAATGGAAGCAGGACAAGGGTCAAGCAGACAACCTGCTCCCAAGAGGCAGTTTGACAATTTAATTTTTCTGGTGAGGCTGACAGCCTCTGATTTCATGGGCCCCGGGAGACTGGCTGGGAGGCGAGGTGGAGGCACGGAGAATTGCGATGGAGGTGGGGGGGAGGCGGGGGGCAAAGGGCCCGTTGCCTACTGTCGCAATATAAAGAAAGTCAGGACAGCTTCAAGGAGAATGTAAGTGCCCTTATAGCACCACTAGTGGGCCAGGAGGAGCAGGAGTACTTCCCCTCACCCCAGACCCACAAGCTCCCTCTCATCAGACCTCATTACAAAGTTCCCTGGGGTCCATGATCTCACCACCCTGGGAGTTGGGTATTAACCCCTCGCTGGATTGGACACCCCCACCCCTGAATCAGTCTCTCCCTGGGGTTGCAGATTGGACTTAGCTGTTCCTGAGTCCTTGCCATCTAACAGGAAGCCAAGCCTGACAATCGGATTTAAAACTCCACGGCATGTGGGGAAGCCTGGACTTGACATTTGAAACTCCACCACCCTACCACCACCCACCCCATCCCGCAACCACCTCCCCTCCCCAACCTTAAGTAACCCACCGGTTAATATCCAAGCCATTAAACCTGAAACCACACTGCTGGAACTAGACAGGTTTGTTGGACATTTGCATGTTGAGGCTAGTGGGGACCCTAGATGCAGACATAGGTCGACATGTATGCCCACCATTCCTCCTTCTGATCCCAAGAACTTTGGTGGGTCAGCAGTGCAGGTTTCAGGCAGCTGCTTCCCTCTCATAGACGTTTGGCCCCTATAGAACTAAAGACATCTTTTCTCCTGCACAATTATTTTTGGTATAACCAGGTGTCCACTTGTGAAATAATCATGGAATCTTTCCAACAACAACTTGCATTTACATAGCACCTTTAATAAAGTAAAACATCCCAAGGCACTTCACATGTGTGTCATCAGAAAAAAAGGAATACCAAACCAAATAAGGAGATATTAGGACAGGTGGCCAAAAGCTTTGTAAAAGCTGTTAAAGTTTTAAAGCTCTTAAATGGTTTTAAGAAACATCTTCAAGGAGGAGACTGGTAGTGATGCTGAGAGGTTTAGAGAGGAAATTCCAGAACTTAGGGCCCAGACAGTTGACAGCACAGCCTCAATGGTGGGGCAAAGGAAATCAGGGATGTACAAAAGGCCAGAATTAGAGGAGTACAAAGATCACAGAGGTCTGTAAGGATGGAGGCGGTTATTGAGGTAAGGAGGATTGACGCTAATGAGGGATCTGCTTTCAGATTCATACAGTTCTGCTCAGCTTGGTAATACACATGCTGTCCCTGACCATCTGAACTGTGTTTCTCTTGTTTTTTTCATTCTTTCTTGGGACATGGGTGTCACTGGCAAGGCCAGCATTAGTTGACCATCCCTAATTGCCTTTGACAACTGAGTGCCATGTTAAGCCATTTCAGAAGGCAGTTAAGAGTCAACCACATTGCTGTGGGTCTGGAGCCACATGTATGTCAGACCAGGTAAGGATTTTTTTTTATTCGTTCATGGGATGTGGGCATCGCTGGCTAGGCCAGCATTTATTGCCCATCCCTAATTGCCCTTGAGAAGGTGGTGTTGAGCTGCCTTCTTGAACCGTTGCAGTCCATGTGGGGTAGGTACATTCACAGTGCTGTTAGAAAGGGAGTTCCAGATGGCAGATTTCCTTCCCTAAAGGTCATTAGTGAATCAGATGTTTTTTTCTGACAAGCAATGATCGTTTCATGGCACCATTACTGAGACTAGCTTTCAATTCCAGATTTTTAATTAATTAATTGAATTTATTAATTAAATTTAAATTCCACCAGCTGCTGTGGTGGGATTATGAATCTGTGAAGCCTAGACCTTCTGGATTCTCTGCTCCATGACATTACCACAACGCCAACAATGCTCTTTTGTCTGGTCCGATCAAGGGATCTTCATTTTGTTACATAAGATCTCATTTCAGATTTTTCTTAATACATCCCTTGCCAGTTTCACCCCGCCTCCAGCAAGATCGGCCAGAGGCGGGAATGCGCCAGCGCGCCGACCCACCGCCCTCATTTCAAAACTTCCTCCTGTTCCTGCCTTCAATCCCACCTCTGCAGGACTGGAAAGATTCCACCCAAAGTGTCCGACTGCCCAAATGACTGCAGTCACTCTGTTCCAGTTACAGCATATTTATGCTCCATCTTGGTCAGAGTTCAACTGGAAAAGGTTATCACCCGTGCCTTGTTGATGAACCAGAGCCTAACCCAAGTGGAGGGTGACGAAAATAGGTTTCTTTTTAATACTCAAGTGGACCTTGCAAATGAGGTAGCCCTTTGAGTTAATACAGTTAGTGGTTCTGCAAAAATGACACAGTGCTTAATAAACTTACTACGTTATCCTGCCATTCCAAGAATGTGCAAAGTATTTACTGCACAGAAACAGGCCATTCAGCCCAACAGGTCCTTGCTGGTATTTATGCTCCACACTAGCCTCCACCCAACCCTCTTCATCTACTTCCATCAATATATCCTACTATTCCTTTCTCCTTCATGTGCTTATCTGCCTTTCCCTTGAATGCATCTATTCTTTTTGCCTTGTTGCAGGGAGTTCCACATTCCAATCACTCTCTGGGTAAGGAAGTTTCCCCTAACTTCCCTATTGGATTTCTTAGTGACTATCTTATATTATTAACCACAGTTCTGGTCTCGCTCGCAAATGGAAACATCTTCTCTATGTCTGACATCTGACACCCTATTGGACTGTAGAAATGTAGTTACAGCTATTAATTTTCCACGTTTCAGCATACCGACTTGAGGAGAAATGAAAGGGTTGATAATGCAGTCTTGGTGCAGTGGTATTGGGGCCACTGTTCATTGGACGATTCTGTGCCTAGAGGGCAAAATGCTGATCATGCAGGGTCACTAAATTTAAAGAAATTCTGTACGCCTCTAACTCTTAACACATGACACACCAAGAATGTATTGTGGAGAGGGCCAAAAAGGGATATGCTCACTTAAATATATAGTGGCCACATTAGAAGGGAAAGTCTTTCATTTTAAAAAGTGTTTTAAATCTTTTAACTGTTTTATTATTCATTAATGTTTTTCAATGTTTGTCAGGCTGCATGAAGGAGGGAGGCAAAAAAGTCACAGATCAACAATGACTTGATTTCAAAGCATGAAACGCCTTGTGGGCTCATAATAGAGTGTCAAAAAGCCAACATGGAAAGTGAGGTCAAAGTTCTTCTCTACAGAACAAGATGGTAGTGCAACAGAGGGTAGGCTGAGGGTGGCAGGCAGGCTGAAGACTGTACGCAGCATCTACAGGACCTGGACTATATATGGATAAAGATTCCATATTATAAAACCATAAGAAGACTGTAAGAAATAAGTGCAGGAGTAGATCATCCAGCCTGTCGAGCCTGCTCTGTCATTCAATAATGTCACACACGCAAGAATCAGTTATAAACTAAAATGAACTGGAGCAATTATGAAGTGTAAAAATGAGCTGATGAACTAAACACCAAAAATAGGTACACTGTTACTGCAGAAAAGATGGAGTAAGAGGTCAGATGACCTCTCCTGTACTGCAAATATACATGGTGATTGTTGAAGACTAAACCCATCATCACGTCTGGACTAATCCTGGGGAAGGCACACTAAAATGCCCAACAGCCCATTCAATGCTAAATGGCTCCTATCATCAAGAATTGGGTTGACAAAGGCCTTTGCAGACAGGTAGACTCCAGATCCAAAGCCAAGATAACAGGTGGGACATAGCACCACTTTATCAAGATAAGCCACATTCAAACCCTATTGTGTAACAATGGCCACACGTTCAAAAACTTTGTATGAACATACCAGGGAGAGCATCTATGGTCACCTGACTGAAATCAAGCCTGATAAGTTTCATTCTTAAAAAATAGCTCTCTGAAAGACAGAGACAGAAAGCCAGGTAACCAGGAAGCTGAGAAATCCATTCCAGCCAAGAAGGCTCTGCCTGTAGCATCTTAAAACCACAGAGGCAGAGACTGCAAGGTGACTGAAAACTCCCCACCTGAGAAATCGTAACAGGGCCGTCTTTGACTGAATCCTAACCAGATGAGTCTGCAATACTTTAGTGAACCAAGAAAAGGAACACCAGGCCCGCACCGCTGTTAAAAAAATCCTCCTGGAAAACCAAGAAGGTTTCAAAGTGAACTCCTTTACAACAATCAGACTTAAATGCATGATATCCTCTAATCTCTATCTCTTCTGGTGTGTGTGCATGTGTGTGCATGTGTGAGTGGGTGAGGTTGCGGATATTTTCAGGTATTGTATAATATAAATAATTTATCTTTCTTCTCATCCTATGACAAAACTTGTCATTTGTCTATTTATTTGACCACTAAAACACTCAGAGACAAACAATATTTTCAAAATCACTGTCTACAGTCAGTTGAGAGGTGAAAAGTGGAAGTCATCCATAACAATAAGACCATCTTCTACCACAACTCCACCCTACTGACGTTCCTCACCCTGACAACACAATAAAGTATTCAAACAACTCACTGGAATTCTCCCAGCTCCTGATGGCTTCCATGTAAAAGGATTGACAAACTAGCAGAGTATTATCTCTCATTTTTTCTTCCTTTCCCCTCACTCTTTTTATCTTCTCACTTATCCTGTCTAATTGTTGCAACCTCTTTTCGAGTTGTCATAGCCATTGTTATACTTCAACAAGCAATTCTTTGGCTGTGAAGCACACGAGAACATTTCGATAGACGTGAAAGGCGATATAAATATAAGTTTTTCTTTAGCTAAGGAGATATGCAGGAAAGTTGCAACCTAAATGAAATATGTCCGGTTTGGTATAGCAGTGAGAACATCCAAGAAGATTTCAAAGTGAGAGTTCAAGTATGATTCCCAAGTAGCCCCTCCAGTTGATGTCTAATTTATTAACTCACCTCATTCCTCAATGTTGCGGTTCTCACAAAAAATCTCATAAGCAAGTTGTCAAGGCAAGCTATCCAATCTGGTACAATATACATCCTATACTAAACCCTCTTCTTACATTGTATTGCAAGTATACCCATACTTCAGCAGGGCACATATCAAACTACAACTTATAATACAAATACTTGTCACATACATTTTTCATGGGCTTCACAACAAAACCACTGTGATAGAAATATACAAAAGCAAAATGCTGCAGATGCTGGAAATCTGTAATAAATACTGCTGGGAATACTCAGCAGGTCAGGTAGCATCTGTAGAGAGAGAAAAAGAATTAACATTTCAAGTTGATGACCTTTCACCAGAACTGGAATACAAACATGGTCACATTCCGACATCCAAGATGAGTTTCAGGTTGGGAATATGTAAGACAACCTTTGTGCTTAAAACAGTGTAGTGACATTGGGCAGCTGTGTTATGCTACTCAGTGGGAAAGGAAATGAAAACGTTAACTATACTGACTAGTGTTTCAGCCATGTGTTTGAACTGTGAGCAGCAATTAGCTGATGTCTCAGTGCTAGCCATCAATGTGCTACAGGAGTAACAGTGCAGGGCAGTGTTGTCTCTATGGGCTGAATTTTGTGGCTGATGGTGAAGTCAAACCATTGGAGCTGAAAGCGGCCATCGGGTTGAACTTTCCCAGACCATTGGTGACAGGCTGGGAGGCAGGGGGCGGGAATGGCAAAATGGCGGGGGAAGCTGTCGGGAGAGGAGTCCAACTTCTTCCTGCCACTGAGAATATGACATGCCGGCAGGAAAGCTGGTGGCTCAGCTGCCCGCCGAGTGGCCAATTGAGCCACTTAAATGGCCAATTAAGGGCCACTTGCTGCCTGCACAGACATTTTGCCTGCATCAGGAGGGCCCACCGCCATGTGGGGAGGCCGCCTGATGAAACCTGGTGGCCTCCCAGTGGGGTCTGAGGGAGGTAGGCCTCCTTTATGGGCACTCCATGGCCCACAGAGTGGCCACCATTGTGACAATGGCACTGCCGGTGCTCAACGCCCCCCCACCCTCACCGCCTGATTGCCGGGACCTACCTGACTGGCCCCAGCTGCCCCAACCTCTTCCCGCCGCTTGAAAGTTGGCTGCATGCCAAGTGGCCAATTGAGCCACCCTCTCGCTGATGTTGCAGCGTCAGCAGTGGCCACCGCTCGCAGTGGCACTGCTGAGCTGCCGGCTCTCTGATTGGGCTGGTGGCTCTTGGGGATGTCCTCTTAATTGGCCAGTGACAGCAATGTGCTGCCCCAGGTCCCGCCGCTAGCCGAAGCAGGGTCAGCACCTACCTCTGGCCCTGGCGGCGGGACTTCACTGTCAGTCTCAAAATTCGGCCTTATGTTTCAGTTTGCCTGCAGGTGTGCTTGTTGCAGATGGCAAAGCTTTTCAACTGGCTCTTCATACTGAGCCAAGGAAGATCAGACAGCTGTCCTCAGTCATTGACAGATTAGTGTGCCAAGGCCTGCACATATGGCCTGGGCTTGCTGATCTCCCCTTCTTTCTTTCACCTTCGGCCATTTCACCTGTGAAATACCGCATTTGAAAACAATCTTAACCTTGAAGAGTAAAACAAAACTGCCCACCCAACCTTTTCCTAAAATAACAATTGAAATCTCAAAAAATGCAGTAGAAGTATTTAAAAACAGAAACATGATGTGAAAAATGGACTGTGAGCATTAAAAGCAATTTAAAATAATTACAAATTTCTTGCCACTTTAAGAACTCTTACAGGCCTTGGACCTTCCTTGCTCCTGTTCCAAATGGGCGCTGAAGGAAAAATGAGCAAGGTAAGCACAAATAGCAGATTGTTATACTGTGTTCTCTTTTAAATATAATTCCTAATGAGGCTTGCTCATATCACGTGCCTTCAACACCATGGAGCCTATAGTGTGACAGCAGGCACCTGATGCACTCCTTGTATTCAAGGTGATGCCCGCAACATGCACAAAGCAGATGCCCAGCATGTCTCAATGGGGCTGTCCAGTACAAAGGATTTGCCTGACTGTAGACTGTTTCTGGAAATTTTTTCAGCTTTTGTTTCACACTCTGTACAGTTGGCCTTGTACAGAGTATGCAGGGGTGGCAGAAAAGAAAAATCACTACCCAGTATTTACTGACCAGCTTGTACTAGGTGCTCACGAGGCTTGAGCTGCTGTAGTATGAGAGCCTTATTAGAGATTTCAAAAGGTGTTAATGAGGCCAGGGCTTCCCTCCACCACACTTTCCACAGTTTGTTCCTGAATTGTGATCTAAATGCTGAGAGCAAGTTTAAAACAGGCTCACTTCCAAACTTACTTCCTATGTTCCTGAGATTCTTAAAGGTGTCCAGAAAGGGTTATTTAATGACAGCGAACCTCACTCATGTTTTCCTTCTTGGTTTGATTTGCTCATCCCCTGTTGTCATTGTTCCACCATTGTGCATCTTCAGCTGCCTAAGCTCTGGAAATCCTTCCCTAAATCTGTTCACCTCACTACACCTCTCTCCTCCTTTAACATGCTCCTTAAAACCTACCACTTTGACCAAGCTTTTCATCACCTGTCCTGACATCTCCTTATCTCAGTGACAAATTTAATGCTCCAGTTAACGGTCTGGGAAGTTTTTCTAACTTAAAGGCAATATATAAATGCAAGTTGATGTTGAATTTTAAGACATATTGGCCCGGACTTTGCCATGAGTGATGATGGAACAATGCTCACCATTTACCTTGCTGAACAGTTACCCACAAAGTTTTAGTGTCACTGATTGGCCAGCAGCTCTCAGCAGGAGGGACTTCCATCACTGGGGTCCTTAATCCCAGGGAAGGCCCCCTGCTGTCCACTTAAGTGCCTAATTGGCATGTGATGCAGGTGCCTTCCCCAGATAATGCAGCGCTTTAGCCAGTGGCCAAGAACCCCATTGCTCAGATAAAATCTCAGCCGCAGAGTCTAAACCAGAAGTGTAAAGCAGGAAGTATAACTTAGATTTAAATTATGTTGTAGTGGTGATCTGCCTCACGGTCTGGTGCTTTTCATTTTAGTTGCTCATAAGTGCCTCCCATTTTTTAACTTCCATCAAAAATTAACAATATGACTAGGGAAAAGGTATTTGAGGTGGTTTCCTGTTCTCTTCCTCATGTATGCTTTAAAGGAAACACAAGTCCTTTTCCCAAATGATCCTCCACCTGTAAGCAGTCATTGTCCCTTGAGGTTCTAGCTCTTCTGCCATCACCACTGAAAATTTACAGGTTCCACTGTTGGCCTTGGCTTGTAACCCTGAGCATGGGACCCTTACCTGTGCCTGGGGTACCTTGCAAAAGGACAGGGATGACCACCGCCCTCCCCCCCCAAGTCTTAAATAACCCTGCTACCTATCATGTACAGAAAGTGAAATAGTGTTTTGGAAAGACAGATGGAATTGAAAGAGATAAAAGAGATGGCCTAAATAAAAATATATTTAACAAACTCCAACACTAATTAACTTCTGAAGGAATGAGGCTCCAAGCTTGTAAAATTAAATTTTCAGGGCCAGAGAGGTTGGTTATCAGTAATTATCACTTATCACACCTTTAAAAGTTCACTTACTCCTGAATGAACCAGATCTAACTTTTTCTGCTATCTTTAGTGGGGACCTAGTGGACAAGCTGTTGGCCAGGGGCTGCAAGAAATACAGAATCAGTTACAAACTGCTGGAATAGCTTGTTGAACTATAGTAACCTGGAGCTCAGACACTGGCCTATGCTGGTAAAAACCAGTTTGAACTAATTAATTTATGTGACAAGACAAAGGAGAGGACACAGGAATAGAGCTTTATTTGGACATGGTGTGATACCGGGGTCTTTGGGCCTGGGCCAATTAGGAGAAGATACAAACCAGGTGAGCAGGCTTAACCCAACCAGAAAGAGACAGTTCAGCTTGGAGAGATAAGAAGGAGAATAAGAACAGAGAATCTCGGGCATAGAGCCAGCGAGAAACTCCGGAGATCAACCATCTCGGAAGTGGGAGGTCCTGCGTGAGCAACGCGGCGACGACGTAAAAGAGAGAGAGAACAGAACACCTGGCCAGCGTCAGCTCTCCCCTTTTTTGGGTATTATCCTTTGTTTTCTGTGACTAGGTCAGGGAAAGGTCAGAGGAAGCTAGTGGGTATGCTTATCAATTCTAGCTAGCTTTGTTATTAACTGTATAACCCAGTTTGAGTTGCATGCTTTTGTCTAACCAAGTGTATCAGCCTTATTCTTACATTGTACAACAACATGAATAAAGTAAATTGATAGTTAAAGAAAGGACTGAGTTTCCTCCTCTTTGTACTAAGCCATTAACTGTAGCCAGTGGATTAAGTGGAGGGTGGCTCTCCGATATCCTAAACACCCAGCCTGAGCCTGAATTAAGAGGACGTAGTCCCACGTGACGGCCAGGATCAAGTGGGTGCAGGGAATAAAGGGGCCAAGGGGGAGTTGACTCCGGTCCACGGCTTACAAAGCACAGCAAGTTCCTGCCATTACAGTGATTTCAGTGCCCAGCAGACAAGGACTGCAACAGTGCACCCTATGGAGGTGCAGGGTATCCCTGACAGCAACTTCTGGATTTCCACATTTAACTGTGCAGAAACATATCTTCAGAAGTTGTTGTCAGATTTTTTTTTCTACCACTGCCACTTAAGGGGTAACAGCCCTGTTGGTACATTACGCATTCCTATAGGAATTCTTCTTGCCTTAAGGAAGTTAAATGGTGAAGATTAGTTCCAGAAGAATGACCACAGGTAGATACGGGAGACTGTTGAAGGCATTACCATTTGTCTTCACTGCTTCCTCTTCACCAGGTAGCTTTGAAACTATGTTCACAACTCAGACAATCCTGTCCATGTTAGTGAAGGCCATGACTGCCTTGATCTGACAGATCAGCCAGTCTGCAGTATACCAAATACATCAAGTCAGTGATCTCTTGTTTGTGAAGAACTTCATTTTCTAAAGGAAAACTAGCAGCAGTGGGACTGGACTCTTAATTTCTCTGGAGAACTTGGTTCCTAAGAGTACAAAACCTCACTGATTTACCACATAACAACAATTTGCATTTATACAGTGCCTTTAACACAGTAAAATGTTTCAAGTTGCTTCATAGGAGCCTAATCAGGCAAAACAAATTGGCACCAAGCAAAAGAAGGAGTCTGTGAGGAAGGTTAGACAGTTGACAGGGCAAAGTTGCAGCCAGTATGATGGGTTGAAGTGTGTCTATTTTAACGCAAGAAGTGTCAGGAGTAAGGATGATGAACTTAGAGCATGGATCAGTACTTGGAGCTACGATGTTGTGGCCATTACGGAGACTTGGATATCACAGGGGCAGGAATGGATGTTGGATGTTCCGGGGTTTAGATGTTTCAAAAGGAATAGGGAGGGAGGTAAAAGAGGTGGGGGAGTGGCATTGCTAATCAGGGATAGTATCACAGCTGCAGAAAGGGAGGTCGTCGAGGAGGGTTTGTCTACTGAGTCATTATGGGTGGAAGTCAGAAACAGAAAACGAGCAGTCACTTTATTGGGAGTTTTCTATAGACCCCCCCAATAGCAACAGAGACACGGAGGAACAGATTGGGAGGCAGATTTTGGAAAGGTGCAGAAGTAACAGGGTTGTTGTCATGGGTGACTTCAACTTCCCTAATATTGATTGGAACCTCCTTAGTGCAAATAGTTTGGATGGAGCAGTTTTTGTCAGGTGTGTCCAGGAAGGTTTCCTGACTCAATATGTAGATAGGCCGACTAGAGGGGAGGCTATGTTGGACTTGGTGCTTAGCAACGCACCAGGCCAGGTGGCAGATCTCTCGGTGGGAAAGCATTTCGGTGACAGTGATCACAACTCCCTGACCTTTACTATAGTCATGGAGCAGACGGGATGGGAAAATATTTAATTGGGGGAGGGGGAATTACAATGCTATTAGGCAGGAACTGGGGAGCATAAATTTGGAACAGATGTTCTCAGGGAAATGCACAACAGAAATGTGGAGGTTGTTCAGGGAGCACTTGCTGCGACTGCTGGATAGGTTTCTCCCGATGAGGCAGGGAAGGGATGGTAGGGTGAAGGAACCTTGGATGACAAGAGATGTGGAACAGCTAGTCAAGAGGAAGAAGGAAGCTTACTTAAGGTTGAGGAAGCAAGGATCAGACAGGGCTCTAGAGGGTTACAAGGTAGCCAGGAAGGAACTGAAGAATGGACTTAGTAGAGCTAGAAGGGGACATGAAAAAGTCTTGGCGGGTAGGATTAAGGAAAATCCCACGGCGTTCTACACTTATGTGAGGAACAAGAGGATGGCCAGAGTGAGGGTAGGGCCAATCAGGGATAGTGCAGGGAACTTCTGCCTGGAGTCAGAGGAGGTAGGGGAGGTCCTAAATGAATACTTTGCTTCAGTATTCACTAGAGAGGGATCTGGTCGTTTGTGAGGACAGTGTGAAACAGGCTTATATGCTCGAACAGGTTGATGTCAAGAGGGAGGATGTGCTGGAAATTTTGAATGATATGAGGACAGATAAGTCCCCGGGGCCAGACGGGATATACCCAAGGATATTACGGGAAGTGAGGGAAGAGATTGCCGTGCCTTTGGCGATGATCTTTGCGTCCTCACTGTCCACTGGACTAGTACCAGATGATTGGAGGGTGGCAAATGTTATTCCCTTGTTCAAGAAAGGGAATAGGGATAACCCTGGGAATTATAGACAAGTCAGTCTTACGTCGGTAGTGGGCAAATTATTGGAGAGGATTCTGAGAGACAGGATTTATGATTATTTGGAAAAGCATGGTTTGATTAGAGATAGTCAGCATGGCTTTGTGAGGGGCAGATCATGCCTCACAAGCCCTATTGAATTCTTTGAGGATGTGACAAAACACATTGATAAAGGAAGAGCAGTGGATGTGGTGTATATGGATTTTAGCAAGGCGTTTTATAAGGTTCCCCATGGTAGGCTCATTCAGAAAGTAAGGAGGCATGGGATACAGGGAAATTTGGCTGTCTGGATACAGAATTGGCTGGCCCATAGAAGACAGAGGGTGGTAGTAGATGGAAAGTATTCAGCCTGGAGCTCGGTGACCAGTGGTGTTCCGCAGGGATCTGTTCTGGGACCTCTGCTCTTTGTGATTTTTATAAATGACTTGGATGAGGAAGTGGAAGGCTGGGTTAGCAAGTTTGCCGATGACACGAAGATTGCTGGAGTTGTGGATAGTGTGGAAGGCTGTTGTAGGTTGCAACAGGACATTGACAGGATGCAGAGCTGGGCTGAGAAGTGGCAGATGGAGTTCAACCTGGAAAAGTGTGAAGTGATTCATTTTGGAAGGTCGAATTTGAATGCAGAATACAGGCTTAAAGACAGTATTCTTGGCAGTGTGGAGGAACAGAGGGATCTTGGGGTCCATGTCCATAGATCGCTCAAAGTTGCCACCCAAGTTGATAGGGTTGTTAAGAAGGAGTATGGGGTGTTGGCTTTCATTAACAGGGGGATTGAGTTTAAGAGCCGTGAGGTTATGCTGCAGCTCTATAAAGCCCTGGTTAGACCACACTTGGAATATTGTGTTCAGTTCTGGTCGCCTCATTATAGGAAGGATGTGGAAGCTTTAGAGAGGGTGTAGAGGAGATTTACCAGGATGCTGCCTGGACTGGAGGGCCTGTCTTACAAAGAAAGATTGAGGGAGCTAGGGCTTTTCTCATTGGAGCGAAGAAGGATGAGAGGTGACTTGATAGAGGTGTACAAGATGATGAGAGGCATAGATAGAGTGGATAGCCAGAGACTTTTTCCCGGGGTGGAAAGGGCTATCACCAGGGGCCATAATTTTATGGTGATTGGAGGAAGGTTTCGGGGAGATGTCAGAGGTAGGTTCTTTACACAGAGAGTGGTGGGTGCGTGGAATGTACTGCCAGCGGTGGTAGTAGAAGCAGATACACTAGGGACATTTAAGCGACTCTTGGATAGGTACATGGATGATAGTAGAATGAAGGGTATGTAGGTAGTTTGATCTTAGAGTAGGTTAAAGGTTCGGCACAACATCGTGGGCCGAAGGGCCTGTACTGTGCTGTAATGTTCTATGTTCTATGTTAGAGCACATGATCGAAAGCTTAGTGAAAATGGTAGGATTTAACATAAAAATATAAGAAATCGGAGCAGGAATAGGCCACTCGACCCCTAGAGTCTGCTCTGCCATTCAATAAAATCATGGCTGATCTGATTGTGGCCTTAACTCCACATTCCTGCCTGCCCCCCACCCCACCCCACCCCCCCCCCCCCCCCCCCATAACACTTGACTTCCTTGTCAATCAAAAATCTGTCTGACTCATCCTTGAATATATTCAATGGCCCAACCTCCACTGCTTTATGGGGTAGAGAATTCCAAAGATTAACATCCCTCTGAGAGAAGGAATTCCTTCTCATCTCAGTCTTAAATGGGAGACCCCCTTAATTTTAAACTGTGCCCCCAAGTTCTAGATTCCCCCCCAATGAGGGGAAACATCCTCTCAGTATCTACCCTATCAATCCCCCTCAGAATCCTATATGTTTCAATAAGAACACCTCTCATTCTTCTAAACTCCAATGTGTAGGCCCGACCTGCTCAATCTTTCCTCATAAGGCAGGAATCAGCCTAGTGAACCTTCTCTGAACTGCTTCCAATTTAAGGAGGAGAGAGGGGTGCAGAATGAGAAACATTTAGGGAGAGCATTTTGGAGTTTAGGACCTATACAGCTGAAGGCACAGCCACTAATAGTGGGGCATAGGAAGTCTTCTTTCCAGAACATTATTGCATTTATGAATGGGAAGGAGCTCAATTCAGCTAATGTTTTTGTGAACACCAAATCTGTAACATGCAAGTAATCTGGAATCTTCAATGCTATATATATACTTTGGAGATATTCAATGAAAATTTTCAAGTCTAAACAAATGGACACTGGCAAAGCAGGAATACCATCTTGAAACATGATGGGCTGAATTTTACCAGCCCCCCGACGTCAGGGGTCATGGCAGAGGGGGAGGCCCGGAAAATGGCTCCAGGAGAGGCCCGCCATGGGCCTCGATGCTGGGAAGGCCCCACCCCATATTGCTGGTATGGCGAGGCCTCCTGGCGGCCTCCCGTCGCGCAGCGATGGGACTGCCATTTAAAAATGTTAATAAATTTAAATGAATAAATTAATGAATTATCTGGTCCCGCTGGCTGACCCGCTCCAATATTGCGGTCGGTGGCTGGCACTGCCATGCTATCGGATCTCCAACCAGTGATGTAAGGCAGAACTGGTGGGGAGGGGGGAGCAGGTAAGTTCCTTATGTGGGGTGGGGGGGTGGTTGGCGGTGTGGGGGGAGCGCAGTCAAACTATTTTAATTGGTCTCGGGGTAGAGGGACGGGTTAAAGATTAAAGTTTGTGACCTTTGTGGGGGGAGGTCAGGTACTCAATGTAAGTATTTTTGTGGGGAGAGTTCAAAGAATGAAGTGCTTGGTCATTGTGGGGGTGGGAGAGGGGCTTGAAACTTCTCTTCATTTTTTTCAATAAAGTGTGAGTCTCTATTCCTTTAAAAAATTTAATTAAATGCGAGGGCTGGAAGCCCTTTAAAAATGGCACTGGCGCCTACACAGTGGCACCAGACACTTGCCGGGGACAGAGCGCCTGTCCCCTCCACATCATCAGGAGGGGCGATTCGCCCTGGCCATGTAAATAAGCCGCCATGTTTAATGTTGCGGCAGCTCCGTGGAGTAAATCCTGCGCGTGTGTGCCGCCATCTTTGAAGCTCGCCGCTGACCGTAAAATTCAGCCCGATGTTACCAGTCGAAAATCCATGAATCCCAGCTAAAAAAATAATAAGGTGCACATTTCTACAAAGATATAAATAGAGTTTCCAACAAGCATGCTGTAAATATTCTGCTGCTGGGATTATCATATTGCAGATCCATGAATAGGAATAGAAATTGATAATAGAGTCGTGTATTATGCACAATGACATTCTCAGCAGAGAAGTGACTATGCAGAAGATGGTAGAAGAGACAGAAAGGAAAGAAAAAAGAAGGAACTTGTATCAATACAGCACCTTTCGGAACGTCAGGCTGTCCTAAAGTGCTTACCGTAGTGTAGTTACTGTTGTAATGTAGGAAAACATGGAAACCAATTTGTGTAGATGAAGGTTCCATAAACAGCAATGAGATTAATGACTAGAAATTCTGTATTTTTTGAACATGGCAGACAAATATTGGCACAAGACATCTGGTAAATTCCTCTGCTCATATAGTGCTATGGAAAGGCAGACAGAGCCTGGTTCAGCATCTTATGAGAAACACAGCACCTCAGATAGTGCATCACTCCTTCAGGCTACACTGAAGTGTCAGTTACAATTATCGGCTCAATTCTCTGAAGTGGGGCTTGAACTTCCAACCTTCTGACTGAGAGCTGAGAGTGCTACCACTGAGTCAATGCTGACACTAAAAGAGAACTTAATGAACCTAAGGCTGAAAAGTTGGCGCCGCTATCTGAGCTGCAACAAGGAAGACAAATTTGATAAAATGTATTGGACAACCATTTCAATTAAACATCAAAGTCATCCCACCACGAGCATAGCCAACTATGAACTACCAATGAAATGATGCGGCAAAACCCATTATGAAATCTACTTGAATTTAACCGCCATCTGTTCATCTCTTGCTACAGAAATGTACCCCAGTTTTACACACAACAGTCATTTAAACCTCGATTCACCAGAATCATGACAGGGATAGGAACATTTAATTTTGAGGAGGGACTGGAGATACTCAGACTAGCTTCGCTGGAGTAGAGAAATCTGAGAGGAGATAGAAGATTAATTTAAAATAATGAAGGACCTTGATAGAGTAAATAGGAAAAGATTATTTCCTCTAGTTTGGAAGTCAGTGACAAGGTGGAGGTGAGGTGGGTGGAGGTGGTGGTTATTGTTTTAAAGTGATTACCAAGAGAGTGAAGAGATAGTTTAGTGGAAATCTCTTTAATCAAAGGTTTGCTGAGGCATTGATTATTTTTGCCAGAGGGAGCAGTTGAGGCAGAAGCCATTGCTTCTTTCAAAGGAAAATTAATTAAATGTCTGAAGCAGAGAAAGATACAGGGGGAGGGGGGAGAATGGTCCTATGGAGTTAGTTTTGGATTGTTCTTGCAGAGTCGGTAAAAACATATCAGGCTGAGTGGCCTCCTTTTGCTCTGCAAATATCTATAGTACTTGCTTCCCCCAATGGTAAACACTACCTGTCAGCAAGACAATTCATTAACAATCCTTAATAAGCAATGGATTGAGATCGAACCCGCTGAACTTTAGTGCAGGGAATACTGGTTACCATATTGGAAAGCTGGAAATATCATTAAAAGATCCTCTAAAAGCATTTTTCTTTCAGTTTTCCACCCATTCTACCATCCATTTCCATAAACACAAGAAGCAGAAATTATGGCTACTAATCATATAATAGCACCGAGAATCACAACCAAGTATCACAATGAGTGGAAGCATTGAACATTACAAAGATATATATGCAAGTTCTTCATTCGCAATATGAACACGAAAACCTGTCACAAACAATACAGATAACAAAGTTTTACAGAAAGAGAGTCACATACAGGTACGTGATGCCCAGATAGTCAACACTAACTTGCTTTTGTGCAGTTTCATGAAATTACCTGCTTTACAAGAAATATTATTTCAATCAACAATACAATAAACATTAATGATAATCAGTTCCTACACGTGAAATACTCGTCCATTACATCATTGAATCAGAGTCCTGGTGCCATACTGATGGATCATAGCCTGCAAAATACCACTGACTTCATATCTACCAGGGAATAAGAACTATTGAGTTAATTAACCATTAAAAACCACTACTTGTAGTCTTATCATTTGAGACTAATTGCTGAATTACTGCCGTTCTCTTTGTCCTTGGATCCTGTGTCACTCCTGGCTTTCTTTTCTTTTCAAAAGTTACTGACTAAATAGTTTCCAGATGGTGATTTGTCCTCCTCAGCCCACATTTCAATCTGTTCTCACACACAAAAAAGACGATTCCATGCAATGCTTGTGTAGAAATGGCTCGTCAAGCCATCTGTGCAAGTGCTCCAGGGTGAAGTAATCACTTTGTAGATCTTGAATTATTGCCTGTGGATATTTCTATACCTTTCACCCCTCATAATACCTCTACATGATTTTACTGCTTGGCTAAGGGCCACATGTCGAAAGTTCATGAAAACTTGCACTTGTTTAAAAGTTACATTGCTTAGGTTGAAGTACTGCCCAGCAATATTTCACCTGCAAATACAGCAATACCATACATATATTGTCTAGTCTTTGGCCTCCAATCATCACAATACTTCTGCACCAGCTACTCAATCACTCCTTAACATCTGTCTTTCATGACCTTGTCTCCTCTCATCATGCCCCCTGGCTTGGCACCCGTCTTTGCTTCCTCAAATTTAAGGAGCTGAAACTTGAACGTATCTGATGCCCGGCTCTCATCTGCCAAAACTGTTCACTACTCTAGGATGATCCTCGAATGCAAAGATAATCCTCGGCTTTTTTTCTCCACTACCAACCATCTCCTTAAACCCGTGTTCCCTCCACCCTCACTTCTAACAACAAGTACAAAAAGCTCATGGACTTCTTTGTCACTTTTATCAAAACCATCTATTCATCTACTTCTGCACCCATCTTCCGGTTGCCCACTAAGCCAAAAATCCAGGGCATCAGTCCCGAACCCATGTTTTTTATTTTATTTTATTTTTATTTTAGGGATACAGCACTGAAACAGGCCCTTCGTCCCATCGAGTCTGTGCCGACCATCAACCACCCATTTATACTAATCCTATATTAATCCCATATTCCTACCACATTCCCTCACTTACCTATACTAAGGACAATTTACAATGGCCAATTTGCCTATCAATCTGCAAGTCTTTGGCTGTGGGAGGAAACCGGAGCACCCGGCGGAAACCCACGCGGTCACAGGGAGAACTTGCAAACTCTGCACAGGCAGTACCCAGAATCGAACCCGGGTCACTGGAGCTGTGAGGCTGCGGTGCTAACCACTGCGCCACTGTGCAGCCCCAGACTTTCAGAATCGAACCTGGGTCCCTGGAGTTGTGAGGCTGCAGTGCTAACCACTGCGCCACTGTGCCGCCCTAATGTCTTTCTCTCATTTCTCTCCAATCTCCCCTCATGAATTCTCTGAGCTCATCTTGCTCACGAGTGCTTCCAGCCCCATTTGCACCAAACTGCTCCCCTTTCTGGCCCCATGCCAACGAACATTGTAAACTGAACCAAAACAAGAAATGCTGGAAATACTCAGCAGGTCTGGCAGAATCTGTGGAGAGAGAAGCAGAGTTAACGTTTCAGGTCAGTGACCTTTCATCAAAACCCCTTTGGAGAGAAGAGCAGAACTTCTTCAAGGTAGGCATTCCTAGAAGAGAAGTGGCAGTGAATTAAACACTAAAATAAAAGCAAAATACTGCAGAAAGGTCACGGACCTGAAACGTTAACTCTGCTTCTCTCTCCACAGATGCTGCCAGACCTGCTGAGTATGTCCAGCATTTTTTATTTTTATTTCAGATTTCTAGCATCTGCAGTATTTTGCTTTTTATTATATTATTGCAAACTGAACTCTCTCCTCAAGTACTGTCCCCCTCCCTATCAAAACTGGCATCACCCCTTACTCAGAAAACCTGTGATCGATCCCTATGCCCTTGTAAGCTACCGCCCTTTCTTCTTCAAAGTTCTTGAACATATTGTTCGCTCCCAAAACCATGCCCCTGTTTACCGTAACTCCATCTTTCAACCAGCAATAGAATGGGCCTAACCAAAGTCACCATGGTGCACTATCCCATCTCAGAGTTCTTGACCACTCTGTAACCTTTGGCATTATCAACAACATCATTCTCTTCCTATACTACTCCTCCATTGTCCAGCTGAGTGGGACTGAGTGAGATTGTCCTCTTTTGGCTGCAGTCTTACCTAGATAATCTTAGCTACAGCATCTCCAGCAATGACTTCTCTTCCTGCCTCTGCATCATTATCCTTGGTTCCTTCTTGGTCCCTTCCTCTTCTTCATCTGCACACTACCCCCTTAATGACATCATCCAAAGACTTGATTTGTCTTCACCAATCCGCTGATGACACCCAGCTCTATATTCCATGATCTCTCTTGGCCTTTCCAATGCCTCTGTGCTGTTAGCCTGCTTGTCCAACATCCAGTCCTGGATGAGCCGCAAGTTTCTCCAGTTAAGCACTGGGATTGTAATCACCTCTCCTAATATCCATTTTTGGTTCGGTGTCAATTTTTGTCTGATTACGCTACTGTGAAGCAGGCTTGGGCCATCTTCCTATGTTAAAAGCGTTATATAAGTTCAAGTCATTGTACTTCCAAGATTTGTTGTTTATATTTCAGACTTCTAACATCTGGAGTGTTTCTTTTCATCTTGTTCGTTTCAGGCTTGAATTGAAAAATATTCTGGGATGGTTGTTTTGAAGCTGTTACCTTATTCAAGCTGTAGTTCTATAATTATTTTCCCCATTGGCTTAGGTGTTAGTCATCGTTGGTAATAGCAATCTGTGAAATTCAGACCAAAAATAGCTATTACTTAGTGTTGGAGAATGTAGATTCAAGGTCTGATAACAGCTCATTCAAGTTGTTTACCCAAAAATCAATTGTATTATTGCTGTCAAGTTCTTGGGTTGGTCATTCTTATCAGTAGTAGATATTGTTACAACCAGGTGAGAAAGGGGTCTAGGGTTCCCTCTCAGCTTTCACTTGGTCTTACCATAATAGGGTTTAATTTTAAATACACTGTTTTTTTATCTCCCCCTTAGCGAATCCTTGTTCACTAACTTCCAATTATAAGGCAAAGAAAATAGCCAAATAGGTTTTCTTAGGTTTAAAGAAAAAAGATTGAACTTTATTAAACTTAAACTCTAACTCGTTTAACGCCTACGGATATGCGACGTGCCCACGCTATCATGCATACACAATACACACTTGCAGATAAGACAGAAAAGAGCAGAAGAAATAAAGTGGAAAAGTTTGAGGCAATATTTGAAGATGGTTTTGGTTACTGATCTTTGAGCTCGCTGTAAAGTCCTTGATTGTAGGTAGGTCAGTCTTGCTTTTTGTTGGAGCCCAGTATTCTTCTTAAACCTTGTTCGATGTAGGAGACCATTCTGTCTTGAAGTTCATGTGTCCTCAGTGGGTCCAGAGGCTTCTGAGAAAGTGATGGGAGCAGACAGGAGAGGTCTTCTCACTCCAGGAGAAAATAGTCTTTCTTCTCAAAAGCTCTGTGGCTAGTTCAAAACACTCTGGACTAGCCAGTTAGTTATGTGACCGGCTGATTTGGCTAGTCCTGGCTTTTGTGGATTGTATCACCTTAGCAGTCTCTGGAATGCTCTTCCTTACACCTTCAATGTCTGGTGATCAAAATCCATTGTGGGTTGAATGTACCAAGGAATGGTCCTTTGTCCCCACAAGCACTGTCTGTTAGTATGCTAATGTTTTTCAGCTAAGTGTCTGGCAGCCCTTGCAACAGGCCTTCCTTTCTTCCCAGCAACAGTTTAAAATCAATGCTCATATGACAAAATTAATATGCCTCATTCTTGGCAGGTGGGAGCCTGCATGACAATATTGCTTTACTAAAGTTGTTCACGATATAAAGCACACCATTTGATGTGTGTGGGCTGAAACTAGAAAAATGAGAGGAAATGTTGCAGCTCATTTCTAGTGCAAGAATATTCTGAACCTTTCTGTAAAAATCACTTATCCCTAAAATGTATTGGAGGCAATTTTAACCCCTCCCTCTCACGATGATTGGGAATGGGTTGGAAGGGGATTAAATTGGCAAATTTGCAAGACCGACCACAGCCCACAACAAACGTTCTGTTTTAACGTGGCAGGTTTCGAGGTGTTGGAGTAACCCACTTTGGGGAGACAGGCTCATAATTACAATATTCAAATAAGGCTCCATTCCCGATATTTTCACAGTGATTTGAATTTAATGTCTCCTGCACAGGCTTCCCTATGGCCTGAAAAACCCGGCAGCTAAAGGGAGAAAGGAGCAGCCAGATCCAGTAGGTACATGCTTTTTACAGAACTGCTTGTGGACCAGGCAGAGGTAATGCTGCCCCTGGCCCCTCAAACAAATCTTTTACTGTGATCGGCTGACCACCTCCCCCCCCAGCCCTATCACCCCTGCAACCCTCAATATACTCCGGCCACCTCTTCCTGTCAATATGGCCAGCTGCTGGGTGGGAAACAGAGTGAAAAGATTATATTGAGGCCCTGCTGTTAAATTTGGCATCACCTCCACCCTTGCCCCCACTACCGCTGCACACCCCTGGCCTTTCTGGGGTTTCCCATGCTACCACACTCCCTTTTTGCCTCCTGGCAAGTATTGGGGCTTCAATTTAATTGTACATTGAACAAGTTGTGTTAATTGTTTATTGAAAGGCAACTGAAGATGTTTTGGGAGGAGGTAATTGTACACAAAGAGTATGCACTCTAATTCTTGGCCTATTTATATACATAAACACACACACAAATGAGATGTACTATTTTTTGGAAGGAGAAGTCACTTCTTGACACTGGATGCTACAATATAATATATGATGCAATGAAGTTCTCTGTAACTTATTGCAAATAATCTTCTAATAATCTTTTGAGTATCACAAATACATGAATATCTGTCTGTGAATGTCACTGGGCACTGAACTGAGCCTGGAATGTTCCTGGGAATGCCAATAAGAATTCCAAACACGAGCACTTGTAATAAATGGTAAAACCACAAATTCAGTGTACTTTGCAAGACCGTGCACTTTTGTATTGTGGTCAGTCATAATCCAATAATGGAAAGAGCCCTGAAGTAGGAGCTCGACTTCCAATTTGCAGATGCATTGGGCATAATGGGCCCAATGCAGTAGAAACGTAATGGAGCAATGGGCACCCTTTAAAGTGGAACTGGTTGGGACACAATCTAGGTACATTCGTACAGGGGAGAAACGGAAGGCAACCAAGGCCAGAGCACCCTAAAAGATGAAGGATTTAGAAAGTAGGATGAAGCAGAAAAAGTGGACGTCTGACAGTTGTCAGCTTGATAATACAAGGGATAATTAGGCTGGATATAAAAAGTACTGAGGAGAAGGGTAAAAGGAAATAAGAGGAGCATGGAAACAGTATGAGAATAGATTGACAGCTAACAGAAAAGGGTATCCAAAGGTATTCTATAGGCACATTAACAGTAAAAGGTGTGCCAAAGGAGTGGTGAGGTCAATCAGGGACCAAAATGGAGATCTATTGGAGGCAGAATGTATGGCTGAGGTACAAAATAAATACTTTGCATCAATGTTGACCAAGGAAGACGACTTTGCCACTGCTATGGTGAAGAGGGTGTCGGAATACTGCATGAGATAAAAATAGATAAAGAGGAGGTACTAGAAATGCTGACAGCACTTAATGTGGATAAGTCACACCGTCTGGATGGTATGCATTTTAGGTTTCTGAGGGGAGTAAGGGTAGAAGTTGTAGAGCCACAATCATCAGATCCTCCTTAGAGATAGGGGTGATGCCAAAGGACTGGATGTTGCAAATGTTACACCCTTGTTTAAAAAGGGGGAAAAGGATAAATCTGGCAACTATAGACCAGTCAGTTTAACGCCAGTTCCGAAGAAGGGTCACTGACCTGAAACGATAACTCTGATTCTCTCTCCACAGATGCTGCCAGACCTGCTGAGTATTTCCAGCATTTCTTGTTTTTATTTCAGATTTCCAGCATCCGCAGTATTTTGCTTTTAGTTTAACATCAGTGATGGGGAAGCTTTTAGAAACAATAATCTGGGAGAAAATTAACAGCCACTTGGACAAGCAAGGACTAATAAAAGAGAGCCATTATGGATTTGTTAAGGGAAAATCGTGTTTGATTAACTTGATTTAATTTTTTGATGAGGTAACAGAGAGGGTGGATGAGGGCAATGCAGTTGATTTTGAATATATGGACTTTCAAAAGGTGTTTGATAAATTGTCACATATTAAGCTTATTAGCAAAATTGACGCCCATGGGATAAAAGGGACAAAGCAGCACAGGTATAAAATTGGTTAAGGAATAGAAAACAGAGAGTTGTGGTGAATGGCTGTTTGCAGACTGGAGGAAGGCATATAGTGGGGTTCCCCAAGGTTCAGTACACGGCCCACTGCTGCTTTTGTTATGTATTACTAGTTGGACTTGGGGGTACAGGGCACAAATTTGAAATTTGCAGATGACACAAAACTTGGAAGTGTAGTAAATAGTGAGGAAGATAGAAATCATAGAATCATAGAAAGTTTAAGGCACAGAAAGAGGCAACTTGGCCCATCGTGTCTGTGTCGACCGAAAAACGATCCACCTATTCTAATCCCACCTTCCAGCATTTGGTCTGTAGCCCTGCTTTTAAATGGGTTGAGGGTCTCTGCCTCAACTACACTTTCAGGCAGTGAGTTCCAGACACTCACCACCCTCTGGGTGAAAAAGTTTTTCCTCATCTCCCCTCTCATTTTTCTACCAATCACTTTAAATCTATACCCCCTCGTCACTGACCTCTCTGCGATGGTGAATAGACCCTTCACCTCCACTCTATCCAAATGGACTTCAAGAGTTCTGGACAGACTAGTGGAATAAGTGGACACATGGAAGAAGAAATTTAATGCAGAAAAGTGTGAGGTTATTCATTTAGGTAGGAAGAATGAGGAATGACAATACAAGCTAAATGGTACAATTTAAAGGGAGTGCAAGAACAGAGATCTAGGGGTGTTTGTACATAAATCTTTGGAAGTGGCAGGACAGATTGACAAAGCTATTAATAAAGCAATGGGATTCAGGGCTTATAAATACAGGCATAGAGTACAACAGCCAGGAAGTTATGCTAAACCTATTTAAAAAGCCTCAGCTGGAACATCGTGTCCAATTCTGAGCATCACGTTTTTAGGAAGGATGTGAGAGCTTTGGAAAGGGTAGGGTAGAGATTTACTAGAATGGCTCCCGGATGAGGGATTACAGTTACATGGATAGACTGGAGAAGTTAGGTTGTTCTCCTTAGTGCAGAGCAGGCTAACAGAAGATTTGATTTAAAATCATGAAGCATTTAGATAGAGTAAAAAAAGAGAAATTGTTTCCAATGACTGAAGGGCTGATAACTAGAGGGCACCAATTTAAGGTGATGAGTAAAAGCATCAGAGACGATATGAGCAATAGCTTCTTTGTACAACAAGTGGTTAGGATTTGGAATGCACTGCCTTATAGGGTGGTGGATACAGATTCAATAGTGGCCTTCAAAAGGGAATTGGATAAATATTGAAGGAGAAAACATTGCAGTTATATGGGAAAGGAGTAAGGGAATGGGGCTAAATGAATTGCTGGCACTTGAAGGGCTGAATGGCTTCCTTTTGTGCTATGATTCTATGGTGTACAGTGCACATCCAGTGCAGAATGGGCAGCACACACCATATTTGATCCTCAGTGCCGGTTTTCTATCTGTGCGATCCAATTTCTAGGCACCTGTAACTTCAAGCTTATTCTCACATATTCAGAGTAAGATCATTTTGGCTTAAAAACCATTGACCTTTATTCATGTACCTGACTCTTAAAAATAAGCACAGCTCAATCTGTTTTAAGGAGCTTGTGATATGCTTCATTCTATTTCATCATCCCACTCCAGCAGTTCCCAGCTTTTGAGAGTTGTGTAACTTGTAGGTATTTATGGTTCTTTCGGAACTGTCATATCATACCAAATGTGAAGTTGTGCATCTAAGGCATAAGCTCACAGTGGAAATATAAATGTGGCTGAAAGTCGCACACTGCGTCACATGGACTGTAGAGGATGGACAAGCATTGAAATGTTTCCCCTTTACTTCTCTCTCTTAATTTAGCTTTGCTCCCTTTGTCTATTTCTTTCTCACTGTTTCAAATGTTGTTATTTAATTTTCCTTAATTTCTTCTTTTTTACTAAACTGAGGAGTGCTTTAGCATAAATGGATTGGAAACAGCTACTTGAAGATAAATCAGTGTCAGTGCGATGGGAGGCATTCAAAGGGGAAATTCAAGGGGTTCAGAGTAAACATGTTCCCACAAAGAAAAAGGGTGAGACGGCCAAATCTAGAGCCCCATGGGTGTCAAGGAGCCTACAGTGTAAGGCAAGGCAGAAAAGGAAAGCTTATGTTCGACACTGACAACTCAATACTACAGAAAGTCAGGAGGAGTATAGAATGTGGAGGGGTGAAAGCAAAAAGGAAATTGGTTGTAAAAACAGAAAGGCAGATTATTATCTGAATGGTGATAGATTGGGAAAGGGGGAGGTGCAATGTGACCTGGGTGTCCTTGTACACCAGTCGCTGAAAGCAAGCACTCAGGTGCAGCAAGCAGTTAGGAAGGCAAATGGTATGTCGGCCTTCATTGCAAGAGGATTTGAGTACAGGAGCAAGGATCTCCTACTGCAGTTATACAGGGCATTGGTGAGACCACATCTGGAGTATTGTGTGCAGTTTTGGTCTCCTTATCTGAGGAAGGAATTTCTTGCCATGGAGGGAGTGCAAAGAAGACTGGGATTGATGTATGAGGAGAGATTGAGTCAACTAGCCTATATTCACTACAGTTTAGAAGAATGAAAGGGGATCTCATAGAAACCTATAAATTTCTAACAGGTCTGGACAGATGCAGGGAGGATGTTCCCGATGACTGGGGAGTCCAGAACTAGGGGTCACAGTCTCAGGATACAGGGTATGCCATTTAGAACTGAGATGAGGAGAAATTTCTTCACTCAGAGGGTGGTAAACCTATGGAATTCTCTACTGCAGTAGGCAGTGGAGACCAAGTCATTAAATATATTCAAGAAGGAGATAGATACATTTCTTAATGCCAAAGGGATCAAGGGATATGGGGAGAAAGCGGGGACAGGGTACTGAATTAGACAATCAGCCATGATCTTTTTTGAATGGCTGAGCAGGCCCGAAGTGCCGAATGGCCTACCCCTGCTCCTATTTTCTATGTTTCTATGTTTCTGCCTTTCCCCCTGCTCTTCTGCCTCCATGATGCCAGGAGGGTGATGACACCCTACACTACCTGAGCACTGACTGCCCACTCTGCCCAACACCTGCACAGCGTGAAGGATACCTGCCTATCAATGTCCGAATGCCCTGTAAGAGGTTCCCCCTCCCATTTCCCCCCTAACTGATGGTTCGTGACTTTAGGATTTTTATAAAGGACAAATTGCACAGACACAGGGTTGGGCTGAACCACAAACTTGTTTATTAAAACCCTCCGAACATTCCGATACAAAGACCTCTAAACTAATTTAAAGGACACTACACGACACCTTGATTGGTTAGTCCAATTTAAATTCCTCCATGATTTAGCCTCGACTCCCACCCAAACACACAAGTCATCCCGACTTATAAGATAAACATTTTTCGAAAAAACCACAGGCGAAACCCTACGTTTCTGCCCCAAGCTCACTCAATTCAAAAGCCAAACTCTCCCAGGATGTGGTTGTTACACTTAAAATTGCTTTAAACTCTCAGCCCCAAATGCCCCTTGGATTTGGCTGATAACTTACAATCCTCCATGCAGTTGGTCCTTCCAGTGAGAATTTGTAGGTCCACGAGCCAGGTTGACTGTTCCTGAAATAAAAACAAGAAATGCTGGAAATACTCAGCAGGTCTGGCAGCATCTGTGGAGAGAGAAGCAGAGTTAATGTTTCAGGTCAGTGACCCTTCATCAGAACTGGCAAACATTAGAAATGTAAAAGGTTTTAAGCAAGTAAAGCAGGGGTGGGGCAAGAGATAACAAAAAAGGTGTTGATAGGACAATGTCACAGAGAATAACTGACCAGGCTCCAGAGCTGATATACATGAAAAGGTTTCTCTCCTGTCTTGGTTAGTTGTAACAATGGCCTCCCCAATCACTTAATTGGGTTACATGATGGCAGTTATCCTGTGTCACTGTTATGATAATGTCCCAAATTCCAGTTCTTTAACAGTATCAGTTCTGTTGTAATAAAAACAAGAAATGCAGGAAATACTGGCAGCAACTGTGCAGAGAGAAGCAGAGTTAATATTTCAGGTCAGTGACCCTTCATCAGAACTGGTAAAGGTTAGAAATGTAATAGGTTTTAAGCAAATAAAGCAGGGGTGGGGCAAGAGATAACAAAAGTGAAGTTGTTGATAGGACAGTGTCACAGAGAATAACTGACCAGAAGGTCATGGAGCAAAGGCAAACGGTATGTTAATGGTGTGGTGAAATACAAAGCATTAGTGCAGAGAGAGTGTTAAGGGACAAAAAATGAACACCCTGGCCCCAGGCACAAACATGAAAAAAACAGTGGGCAGGCACATGGTAAGAAAAATACATGATGAAACAATCTAAAATAAAAGAAAAAGAAAAAGAAAAAGAAAAAAAATGAAAATAAAAAGGGGGTGGGGGGGGGGGGGGGGGGGACAGTCATGCTCTGAAATTATTGAACTCAATGTTCAGTCCGACAGGCTGTAGTGTGCCTAATCGGTAAATGAGGTGCTGTTCCTCGAGCTTGCGTTGATGTTCACTGGAACACTGCAACAATCCCAGGACAGAGATGTAAGCATGAGAGCAGGGAGGTGTGTTGAAATGGCAAGCAACCGAAAGCTCGGGGTCATGCTTTTGGACTGAGCAGAGGTGTTCCGCAAAGCGGTCACCCAATCTGCGTTTGGTCTCCGTAGTGTAGAGGACACCACATTGTGAGCAGAGAATACAGTATACTAAATTGAAAGAAGTACACGTAAATTGCTGCTTTACCTGAAAGGAGTGTTTCGGACCTTGGATGGTGAGGAGAGAGGAGGTTTAAGTGCAGGTATTACACCTCCTGTGATTGGATGGGAAGGTGCCGTGGGAAGGGGACGAGGTGTTGGGGGTAATGGAGGAATGGACCAGGGTGTCACGGAGGGAACGATTCCTTCGGAATGCTGACAGAGGAGGGGAGGGGAAGATGCCTTTGGTAGTGGCGTCAAGCTGGACGTGGTGGAAATGGCGGAGGATGATCCTTTGGATGTGGAGGCTGGTGGGGTGAAAAGTGAGGACAAGGGGAGCCCTGTCGTGGTTCTGGGAGGGGAAGGGGTGAGGGTAGAGGCTTAGGAAATGGACCGGACATGGTTGAGAGCCCTGTCAACCACAGTGGAGGGAAATCCTCGGTTGAGGAAAAAGGAAGACACATCAGAAGTGCTGTCGTGGAAGGTTGCATCATCAGGACAGATGCGTCAGAGATGGAGAAACTGGGAGAATGGAATGGAGTCCTTACAGTAGGCAGGGTGTGAAGAAGTGTAGTCGAGGTAGCTGTGGGAGTTGGTGGGTTTATAATGAATATTAGTAGACAGCCTATCCCCGGAGATGGAGACAGAGAAGTCGAGAAAGGGAAGGGAAGTGTTGGAGATGGACCATGTGAAGATAAGAGAAGGGTGGAAATTGGAAGCAAAATTGATAAAGTTTGTTCTGTTCTGTTGTGATGTTGGAATATTTGAAATTGACCCCTTGGAATGCAGCCTGCCTCTGCGTGTTTTGTGTTAAGGGTTGGCTTTTATTCACAGTACTACTGTCCTTGGGGGTTGGGATTTTTTCCCATATTTCATCATGCTCAGTTTTAAAGTCCAATGGGGGGGGGGGGCGGGGTGGGGGGGGAAAGGAATTCCGATCCCACATCCCCTGTGCGCCATTGCTATTTTTATCGCTCTGAGGTAACTCCCTGGGAAGGCCATGACTGGCTCGCCACTCTACCCATCCCCTTTCACCTGGGCTGCCCCAGACAGCACGTGCAACCCCGTGAAACTCTGAACACCCTCCGTTAATGAGCTGTCAATGAGATCTGCTAGCAAACATCTTAATTGGCCTTAATGGGTGATGTGGCAGGATTGTGATCCCACCCTCCACCTGCCCTGGTGAACGGCATTGGGAAACTGGCACGCCAGCCAGTGCCGGTATTTTCAGGCCCTGTCTGCCTCTGATTCCAACCTCAGTCAGTTAAAAAACGCAGCCCTTTACATCTGAAAATCCAGATTATTTTGCACTTTCATCACCAACATTCCTTTCACATTACACACCTACCCAATGCTTATGCGGTAAAAAGCGACCCAGTTAGAGCACCTCTTGATCAGATTTAAGAAATAGCAGGATGTAATTCTGCATTCAGAACTGAGGCTGATAGGTCCCTAATTACTATCAGTGGTGCAGCATCCTGCTGAGTGTGGACATCAAAATGGTGGTTCGCCAAAAAGGAGAAGGATTTTAAATATCTCCAACAATGTTTGAGCTTCTTAAATGTTACTTCTTAATTTCTTAGATGGGATAATATTTTATACTGAATGTACTTGCCAGCCCTCCTTTCAGAAGGAGATCAGGAGAATCCTCCAGGAAACAGGAAAGACCCAGTTATGTTAGGTTTCTACTATTTCTGGGAGTTGCCTGGTGGTAAGGGGATGAACTTCTGTCTGCTCCTTCCAAGATAAATGATGGGACGGGGCCATGGCTGGGAGCAGAGCCTGAAGCAGGTACTTCCTGATCCAAAGTTTCAACTCCTAAGGCTGACTGCGGATGTGGTGTAGTAGTGGTGGCCAGTACGCCGAGAGATAACAAGTGCCAGCCCCCACAAGGGTGGATGCCGGACCTTACTACTGGGGTCCAGTCCTTGCCAGCAGCTTGGAGCCCCCACCCCTCGAGAAGAAGAAAAAGGATTATTCCAGATTGGTCACCTCACCCGGGGAGCTGATTATTGGAACATTGTTGGGGTTGGCAGGTGAGGTGCATCTGAGCAATTGTGCCACCCTCCACAGACAGATGACCAGCCAAATTTCTGCTGGCATGGGAAAGGTGGGGGCCAAAAATGAGCCCAAGTGTTGCTAAAGCCCATTAACTCCATGTAAATGAGGTGCCCCACCTGCAAACATCGGAGATGTCAGAGGGCACAGATGGGCACGATCCTGGCGCAACCACTAGGATCAGTGCCTGTGAAATTTCAGGGCCATTCTGTCGCACAAAATTACTCTTGGCAGGTAGACCTTTACCATTTTCAGTTTAATTGTGCAGGTGGATTGTCACTGTAGCATTGTGAAAAGATTATATTGCTGAAGCTATACTTTCAGGCCTTTCAGACTCCCATACCTCATTTGACATCAGTTTGGTCTACTTTAGGTGTAGGCTTTCCTTTTCTTCCTTCTAACGCTTTTGAAATAAATACCCTACATACGTACAAAAGCACATTGCTGAATGTTATCATACAAAAGATCAGATTTGAGTAACTGAAGGCAGCCTTTGTTTGGGTGGTGGAGGGGGAATAGGGAGCGACAGGATTTTAAGAAGTACTATATTGTTGAACAGATGGAGAACAGAACATTTTTTCCCTTCAAACTTGCATCTGGTATCAGTACGAGAGACTCATACATCATTTGTAAGCTATAATAAATTTTACTTGTCCCCAGCACTGATTCAACATCAAGTAAAATAAATCCCAGCTTCAGAAAAGCACCCTCGCCTAAACCAGGTGAAACTTTCATTCATCATATGTCAGGACCCTTAGAACTCGGTGGTCTGACAAATTAGAAATATTGATGATTGAACTCCAGACATGTGCACTGTACTAGAAGCATATATCACTCATTCCTGGGCTTTATTTAATTTCTGAGGGAGAAACAGCAAACTATTAACATTGTAAGCAGTTTCCTCTCCTCAGGGACTGTTCCTCTTCCTTCCAAAATCTGCATCTTTACCCCCATCCTCAAAAGATCCACCATTAATCTCTCCCTCTCTCTTTCTCCTTACAAACTGCCATCCCATCTCCAGCCTCTCTTTTCTCTCCAAATTCCTTGAATATATTGTCACCATCCAGATCCATGCCCACCTCCCTCAAATCCCTTTCTGAATCCGACCAGGCAGGTTCCCATCCTTCCCACAGCACCAAAACAACCCTAACCAAAGTCATGAACAATATTTTCTGTGACTATGATCATAGCACCTTATCCCTCCTCGTCCTCTTCGGCTGCGCTGCATCTTTTGTCATGGCTGATCACATCCTCCTCCAACACCCCTCCTCACTCTCTTGTTCAACTGGGATTGCCCTCATTTGGCTCTACTCTTACCTCCACAAATTCTCCATTCCTTGGACTTTTGTCCATTCATCCAACACTGGCACTTGTGTCTTCAGTCACCTAGGCTCCTGGATCTGGAATTTCTTCCCTAAACCCCATCCATTTCTCCACTTGCTCCTCCTCTTTTTGGATCCTCCTTAAAACCCACCTCTTTGATGAAAGTTCAGATCACCATCCTAATATCTGCTCCTGTGGCTCAATATCCATATTTATCGTTCCTCCTCTGTGAAACATCTCGGAGTATGTTTTATCAATTAAAAGGTGCTATGTAAATGCAAGTTGTTGCATTGTCTTTATCCACTGTACCCTCTAGGTTCACACCATTAATTTCATTCCACTGTCATATTGTCTACAAACTTAGTTAAATTTACATTATTATTAATCATCTCCTGACTTGATATACAGCACATCATCATAAAGCATTTTTTACTCTTCGTTCAGTAAAATGCTGGATTAC
The DNA here is from genome assembly GCF_036365525.1 of Heterodontus francisci. Classification (NCBI taxonomy): domain Eukaryota; kingdom Metazoa; phylum Chordata; class Chondrichthyes; order Heterodontiformes; family Heterodontidae; genus Heterodontus; species Heterodontus francisci. Next base: position 29,410,202 of record NC_090376.1, on the reverse strand, counting down.
ATTCCCTTGAATAAAAAGTGAGGAAAACTATAGGGTTAATTCACTGATCTTATGCGCCCAGTGGAGAGCTGCCCTTGAATGCAGTGTAGGTGGAGATAGGTCTACAACATTGTAAGCTCAATATTTGGCTTTTGATATCACGTACACCCCTCTGACTAGGTCACGCAAATTTAAAAATGTAATTATATAAAAGGAAGCGCATTTCCTCCACATCCTGTTTTCTCCTCATAGAACATAAGTGTGCCCAGTTTAAAATGAGTGAGGAGTACTAAACTGTGCATCATCAATAGGTTCAATTTTATAAGAATGATTTGTGGGACAAACGCATTCCTGTCTTTATTAAGAATGAGCCACAGCCATTGACCCCATGAACAAAGACTTGAATGATGATCTTTTGAGAATGATTTCTTATTTATGACATTCTTTTTTACCTCATCTGTAATTGCACATAATTTAAAAATGAAAATTGCTTCAGTTCAGAAATATGATTTATATGAGTCCAAGCTTAAGGCTCAGTGGGCTTGTCTTTGTGGGTGGGGGGTGGGGAGGTTATGGATGTGTTTCCGCTTCAGATACAAAGGATAGAAGAAATCGGAATCTGCCTTTATAATTTTCTATTTCAAGCAGTACTTCTCAAGCCCTCTCTGTGGCTGCTCAAGTGCTACACAATATTTAGTCATACAGATTCAACCCAGATTTTTGGATTGTTAGCTTTGTGCAACAAAACATGTTGGTTCTACCACATGTGCTACCTCTTCTTTCTAGGTGCTCACTGAAACAGGAAACCTGCACTGACAAAGAAGTAAGGTCACCCAACCGGGAAGTTAAACTAACATGAAACATATGCTTTCTAATCTTTCTCAATCTATTCAGTGTTTTAAATACCGACCTATGTACTGTGAACGTCAGGCTTGTTATGCTGCAGTGGTAATAGTATAAATATTGTAATTAGAAAAATCACATGTATTATTTATTTTTATTCCAACTAAGGCTTATCATAATATACCGGCTGAGAAATTAGATAGCACATCGCCTGATTTTCAGGCACAAAGCAAGCGCCTGAGCATCCGATAGGGTGGGGTGGGTGCCACCTGAAACTGGGGTTAGGCTCTTTGCATATGCAAATAGGGGGCCTTATGCCTGTTTGAGGTCCTCTTTGCTAAATTGGGCAGCCCTGAGCAATGCCAGCCAGCAATGTTCAGGAATACATGATCTACATCGACAAAAAAGGTAAGTTTTTAATAATATACTTTACTGAATGCGGTGATGAGGGGTACAGGAGTGCTCCTCCCAGCTCAACTATAATGCTAAAGATTGTTGCAACCCATCACCCCCTCCCACTTCTATTGCCTCTCCCCGTCTCCTGATTACTCTATTCCCTTCCCTTCCTCTCAATTGTCCCTTTCCTCCCAATCTCACCCTGTCTCAAAGGGCCTCTCCCTTACAATCCCTTCCCTCCCTCTCTTGCTCTTACCCTCCCTCCCAATCCCATCCCTCCCTCTCTTGATTACCCCTCTCTCCCAATCTACTGCCCCTGATTTCCCCTTCCCAACAAATCCCTTCTCTCCATTTCCTAATTGCCCCCTCCCACCTAATTGCTTCTACCCTTCTTCCAGGATGCAATGACTCAAAATTGAATTCCTCGTTGCCAGTTAACTGCCTGGACACACACAGCGAGAATGTGCAACTTGCTGATCTTATAAAAATGAGGCCCACGGCCCAATATCAGGTGTACCTTGGGCCTACTTGAGTCATGCTGAGATTGTTTTCTGTGCCAATTTCACTGTGGAAGGTTGGGCATAAACCAATTTCTGGGCTGTTGCCTTTAGTTTGTGACAGGGTTTAATAGTTAATACCTCCTCAGTCAACTAAACTGCACAGTTCAATCACAGCATGTTATTTTTAAATAGAAATTAAAAATCATTATACACTAGTTATTCAACATATTTTGGTCTCAATGTGAAGAGATTTGGTTTTCCATCGACACAAATGCCCTTCCATCATTCAGGTCTGAAGTCATCCGAATTCAGGCAAGCAATGGAAGATCATCTCATGGAGGGTAGACTGATATCACTTTGACTTCCTGACAAGCACACAGTAACTGCTACTGGTCTAAAGCAAAATGTAAAAAATGTTTAAAGCCAACAAAAACAAAGTCTGTAAGTGGGTAAAACCTGGAAACATCTTAAACCTTTCTTTTAGTGCTATAAGTATCCATCATTTGTTTGTTAGATGGTCATTTGTTAACATTAAAATTTTAGCCCATCCAGATTTTAATCAGGAAAGCTCTAAGCACTCATGGCAGTATAACTCTAAATAACTATCAGTCTCAAAATGTTACTTGCAGTGTATCAATACCCTCACAGGCAGAAAGGCATGAAATCCTACAAACAATCCCACTACTCAATACCTGGAGTTTAGATTCTGCAGCTATTAGGTAATGGCAATTTTTCACCATGGCTTCAGCTGACTAAATTTGGAACCTCATTTATTTTTTCTTACTGAGTTTAAGAGAGGTAGACGGGCTTTAATTCGCAAAGCTGAGACAAAATCTTGCAATTTTTAAAAAATCCAGATGGTCCTTTGAGTCTCCCAAAATGAACAAACTTTTTAGAATATTGTTGCAGCCGAACTGATTATTATTAATGAGTGGAACATTTAATTATAATGAGGAAATGATCACAGATGGATTTCAGTATCTAACTCCTGATACCTTTACCCTTTAACTTGTTGAATAAAGAGATGCTTTATACTAGAAATGGGCAGCATTCGAGTCAATATAAATCTAAACTCTTTGGAAACTTGGATTTCTTACCTTTGTGGAATACTGGCCCATCTGTAGTGGGTTGAGGACAATGCCCACTGTAAGAAAGACCCCCGGCCCAGGCCGTTTTCTGGGGCTAGGTCATTTGTATTTTTAGGAGGGATCTCTAGCATCCTTTGGGGTGACATCAGGGGGAGGGAAAAAAAACTGCACAAAGAAGTCCAACATTTGAAAAAAATCCAAGAAGTGCAGGAGCTCTAAAACTGATTACTTTCTGTTTTATTGCATCGACTTTCTGGCCCTTAAAATTCTTAGTTCCCTCTCCACCACTCACAGCAACCCTGCATGCCAAGAACCAAGAAGCATCCTTTGTGTCCAAGGTGGTGAAGGTGGTAATGATGGAAAATACATCATATGGTGTATTCCCTTTGCATGCAATTATAAATTTCCCACCCATATTTGGGTAGTCAATGTGATACTGTCACTGAACTAATAATCCAGGGGCACAGATTAATGCATTAGGGACATTAATTCCACCACTGCAGCTGGTGGAATTTAAGTTCAATTAATTAATAAAAATCTGGAATTGAAAGCTAGTCTCAATAATGGTGCCATGGAACTACCATTGATTGTCATAAAAACCCATCTGGTTCACTAGTGTCATTTAGGGAAGGAAATCTGCTGTCCTTACATGGTCTGGCCTACATGTGACTCCAGATCCACAGCAATGTGATTGATTCTTAACTGCCTTCTGAAATGGCCTAGCAAGCCACTCAGTTGTCAAAGGCAATTAGGGATGGGCAACAAATGCTGGCCCTGCCATCAACGCCCACATCCCATGAACGAATAAAAAGAACTCATCATCACTTGTGGTGGAAAATGCCAGAAATGGTATTATCAAGCTGGACAACCACCAGAAAGGCTTCTGAAGAAGTTTCTGCTACAATCCAGCAGAGTTATGTCAGGGCTGAGGTTGCAATATTTGTCCTATTCAGATGAATTTGATTTGAATCTTCTGATCCCTCTAATAAAATGGCACTGCATGCATGTGGTAGCCATCTTGCCATTTTGTCTCTGTTCTGTACTTGTGTTTGCTGAGTTTCTGATACTGATGCCTAGAAAAAAAAAACTTAATTAAATATATAAATAAATGCATTTTTGTATTCAGGCTGTCAGGTGTAATTTTAGTAGTGGTACATCATTAGTGTTCCTACCTCAATTACCCTTGCATTCTAGGGTGTTATGCAGTTAAAGGTCCTGTTTTGCAGGTGGCTTGAGAAAACTATATGATCTGAGGCCTTAATGTTCTTTCTACTGAATGTTGGCATCAATCATGGGAAGTGAATAACCATTCCATTCCTAGAGGATCAGTCCTAAAAAAAGGTATACATGCAAGCAGATTAAAGGGAATCAGCATTGTTTTGTGAAAGGTTGTGTCTAACTACTTAACCAAACTGAGTCCTTTAAAAGATATACAGAGATAGCAGATGGAAAAGGATCAATGGTTGTTGGAGCCACAGATTTTCAAAAGGCATTTATTAAGATCCACACAAAGATTGCTGACTAAATTAGATGAATGGAATTGGAGGCAGCCTCATGTCTGGATAGGAAACTGGTTGGGAAGTAGGAGGCATTCTAATGGAAAAGAGAGGCATTCTCGGGCTGGCAAACAAGTAGCAAGAGTAGTTATGACAGAGTTGGGGATGAGTACTTAGTGGGGAACCCCAGGGTTCAGTGTTGGAACCACTGCTGTGCATATAGAAGTTCCATTTAAATTGGTTCAATTTGCAAGTGATAGAAAATCATGACAGGGAATTGATTTGGAGGAGACAGCTTGGGAATGACAATATTAGTTGGTCAAAATTGGGATCTACAATGGTAATAATTCAATTTAGTCAGTTAAGTATAAAGTACTCAACAAAGGAATTGGTGACTTTAATCCCTCTTTGAATGGTGTAGGAATAGGAAGGGATGAAGTTGAAAGGTATCTCGGAGCTGTAGCACACCATACACTCAATGGAATAGAGTTTCTGTTAGGTTGCTCTGGCTTTACCTGCATAATTATTCCAAAATCGGCCAAAAGGTTGAGGAATATCAAGTGAATGTTATGTCCAGTGCAAATCGAGTTTCTCTTACACTGCTTTAAAAACGGTTGTCCTGGAAACCAACCCTGCCAACAAAACTGGTCAAATCGAATTAATGATCATGGTGAGTTTTTGCCAATTGCAGGCCCTCGAACAGGCTCTTCAAATTAAGTAATAGTAGGCACCTTACAAAGTTTTTAAATATTAAAAAATATTTATTTGCCTAGTAACTGACTAGGGTACACAAATTAAACTAATAAATGGTTCTGTAGAGTTTTAAAAAGTCATTTTCAGTCATTTAAAATCAGGTTATTCACAGGTGATGAGCTAGATACTCATTAAAAAAAAGGTTCTTTTTGTGATAACCCCATTTTCAGTTGTATTCATAAAACAGCATCAGGTTATCATTCTTAAATATATCAAGGAATGCTTTATAATGCAAGGGAAACAAATAAATGAGTTTTTCTAAAACATTGACAATTGCGCTGGAAGGTTTTAATGTTTGTGATTATGCAAATGAGTTTGAGCAGAAACTTGAAACAGAATTTAACTTCGAGAAACCAAGGCAATTTCAAGTGCAATGAGCACCCTGATTGGCGATTGCACCCAAAGCGGAAACTCTCCCCCAATATGTTCAATCACTGCGGAGCGGCAATCAACAAAGCTAACATCATGCTGTACTATTTTTGGCATCCTTCCATCTCTGAGAAATGATGGATATGCAGCAAATGATCTTGAGGGGCTGAATGGCCTACTCCTGTTCCTATTTCTTATGTTCTTATGTTCTAAACAATCCATTTAGGTGGGGTGTCTTCTCTTGGTGCACCTTTGCTGATGGCTGATGGCTGTATCTCAATCCTTGAGAGGCAGGTTCTGCCACAAGTGTCGCACATGAAGCTGCCAGGTGACATTTTGGGTTATTGTTTTCAGCATTGGTGCCAGTTGCCAAGCTGCAACTTGCACTAGTTGTGGTGATGGCGCATGCCAGCCCACAAGAGGTGTTGCCATTTCCCTGTTTCGGCAGCTAGTGATTCTCAGGTGTGATAATCGACATTTAGGACCTAGAGATTTGGAGTATGACTTGTAGGAAGGGTTGGTTTCCAGCACAACCTTTTTTAAAACCAGTGTAAAAGAAACTCGATTTGCACTGGACATAACGGTCACTTGATATTCCTTCATGCCTCACTTGCAAGCATCCTTGAAGCAGACCTTTGGGCGCCCCACTGGTCATCTGACTCTGGCTAACTCACCATACAGAAGGTGTACTATACCACCAAAGGAATAAAATAGAAGGTAACATACAAGAGGTAATTCAGTGAAGAGTCTGAAGATTTTTGCTGGCTGCTTTAGCCTCTGAGGTGACCATGTTGTGACTCTGAGTTGAAATGCAGGTTTAGCCCACATTTACCACAAGCCATCTTGGTAAAGGAGTTGAAGTGTATGTACTATTGGAAATGTTGTTGGATTATGGAATTTTTGTTTGTGCTGTCTTTTATTTCAGAGGATGCTGTGATGGTCTGCACCAGAGAAATGGAAAGGTGAGGAATTGTGGTGCAATGGTGATGGAGGGATGTGATTTCAGGGCAACCAGAGTTTGAGTAGCCAGTCACTGACAGCCTGCCTGGAGCAAAGAGGTCCTGGATGCCTCTTCCCTTCCTCCTCCTCCCATGGTGCTCTCAAGAAAACCCAGTTATGGAGGATGCAGCACACAACCACAAATTGCAAAACATATTCCAGCAAGTACTGGAAGACTCCCCTCCCCGAGTGATCCAAGCAGTGGAATCATTGTTTCAGTACACCAATGATTTGCTCCATAATGTTCCTGGTAGAAGCATGGCATCCATTGTAGGCACACTGTCCAGGCATGTTCGAGTGACCAAGAGGAGTTATGAGCCAGGTGTAGAATGCTAAGCCCAAGCAGCCAGCCTCTGGTTTGGCGTGGTAGACTAAAGATGGCAGCTACAGCTGACTGATGCAGGATGAATGCATCGTGGCTGCTGCTAACATAGCGGACATTCACTGACATGATGTTCTGAGCATAGTCACACACCAACTGCAATTCATGGAGTGATAGACATTGCAGTTGCAGTACATCTTCCCGTTGTTATGGGAGTCCGCAAAGCCACATGCATATAGGCGATGCCAGCCTACACGATTGGGCATCCCAGTAGCCTGGCAAAGCCACATGCTCACTCCCATATCTCTCTGGTCAGAGAGAAGATGATGAAGTCCCCTTTCTTTCTATACAGGGCCTCTGTCATCTCTGTGATGCAGCAATGCATGGTGAACAGTGAAATGTTGGAAATGTCACCTCTGCCCACATGGAAGGATCCATAGGCATAGAAATTGAGGACTACGGCGATTTTGACAGCCACTGACAGCACTGTCCTCATGCTGTTGTGTGGCTACAGGTCCAATTGCAGGAGGTGGCACAGTTCTGTTACCACTTCATTGGTGAAATGAAGCTGCCTCAGACACTGCTCCTGGCAGAGGTGGAGGTAGGAGAAGTTTTTTTCTGAAGACCCTAGGTGGCTACAGCCTTCTGCTGAGAGCCCTCTTTCTCCTCTCTCTATGCACAACTTCCCCTCTCCGTTGCCTCTGCTCCATCTCGAAGTCATGCTGCAGTCCAAGAGGGACTGCAACTACAGACTCTATTTCTGAATGTGGGCTTTCTCCTGACAGGCTGTCCAACCCCTTTGACCTCTTTGTCAAAATCCAGCACCATGCCCTTGTGAATCCAAAAACTTTTCCAAACTCCTCCAGTGACACTCAACATAGAACTTCCACTCTGCAACAGCAAAAGCACCTCACCTGGAAGTCCTGTGGTGATCCCTTTACATAGCACTAGTGGTGAGTGGTGGGGTCCCTCGTGTAGTCAAATACATGTCCAGCTGGGAGTGTTTAATGAAGGGCATTAACAGGACATCGGAGGTCCAAAATGCCAAGTCAACATTAGATGCTGTTTGCCATCACAATCGGCCCATTTTGCATGCTCCCAGCACATGCAGAACATGCCCTTGCTAGCACCTTACAGTCAGGGAGCTCCACGCAGTCCTTGCTGGAAGTGGTCAGGCTGACCGTTTTGGAAGTTTTGGGTTTCCAAAGCACAGGCACTAGCAGCACCATGGAGCTGAAGTTTTGCAGCCATAGAACATAAAAGTACGGAAATACCACTGCAGTTATACAGAGTACAGCGCTAATGTCATCTGTAAAGTTAGGTTCCACACTGGGTGCCTAAGCATTGGCAATATCTAGTTTCCGAGGAGACAATCCAGTGATACTTCGCTGGGATGATACTTGGCATGAAAGAGCTGAGCTACAAGAAACTGTGTAAACTTGGGTTATATTCTCTGGTAATGTGAAGGTTAAGAGTTTCTCTGATTCGGGTATTTAAGGTAATGACGGAAATTTAGACGCTAGATAATAACAACTAGCGGGGGAAATTCTGTAGGGGAATCTAGAAGAAGGGACATAATCTTAAAATCAAGCCTAGAAATAAATTTCTCCACACAAACAATTGCCAGAATTTGGAATACATTGCCCCAAAAGGCCACAGATGCAGAGTCATTAGAGGCATTTAAAATGATGTAACAGTTTTAAGGATTACAGAGAAAGGGTGGGGAATTATGATTTAAAAAAATAATTGCCATGGTTAACAAAATGGCGTTTCAGACTCAATGTGCCAAATGATGTAAACAAATTCAAACATTTATTGACATTTTCTTGTCTATTGAATTTCTTCCAGACATCTTTGTTTCTAACTCTTCCCCATAAATGCAAAATCTCACTGTGGCAATAGTCATGATAATGCTTGACCAGGCTTGTGCGTTAAGCCACCTTTACGGCTCTGCTCTTGACAACATAAGAAATAAAATGCGAAAAGATCTTTCAGCCAACCTAACCAGTTCTCCCCATGTAAAACTTGTCACATTATGGGCTCTGTTTCATCTATTCAAGCTCCTACAGGGTAAACATCTAAGAAGTTAAAGTCCTGTGAAGTTCCTTCCTTAACTACCAAGGGTAAGCAAGCAAAATGCCAAAGCACAGAATAACTGACATTTTTTGAATGTCAAAGGCATTGCACAAGTCTTTAAAATTCTTTCTCACTCCAGTCTTCTGCTAACTTCTGTCTGCGAGCCTCAGGGGAGTGTTGCTTTTTGAGATTAACTTCCATTTTCAAGCATCAGCACTATTCTGTCATGGTACATATCAACAATTATATTACAAAGATGAATTAAGTCTCAAAACCCCTCAGCCGTGCAATGAGTAGCAGCTAATCTTACTGCTAAGTCTGTTTACTTAACAAACTCTTATTTTCAGGACCTGGTGACTATTTTTTCAAATCATTTTGTTTGAAATATTTTGTTAAAAGTAGTAGTAATAAATTGGAACAGAGATATACCAATGTCAAGTGGGCGAGATGCATGAACGGATGCACCTAATCAAATAATACATTATTCAGCATGAAATCACAGAGTCCTGAAAAACTGGAAGACTATATTCATGAACGTACAAACTTCTGAAAATGGTGGATAGGGAAGACCAGCTAATTCATTGAGCACATTCCATGCCTTCATGTAGCAATTAAGCGTCATGAACCCATGTGCTACCTGTCCACTAATAGCCACATAATCTCCTGGGAGAGGTAAAAAAGTTAAGAAAAACCCTACGCCAATTCAGCAAAAAAAGATTTCTAGACGTTTCCTGCCTGACCCGCAAAAGCAAGTTACAGGTGAACAGAGAGGCCATGAAAGACATCACCCAAAATCACACTTGTTTTTTGGATGTAGCGACACCAGCCTCAGCTAGGGATTCATGTTGAATGGTTGCAATGAATCTGCATTTGTTGCACAAGCGGCAATTTTTTTTAAATCTTTGAAGGTACTTATTGGTCATATTTATTATTCTGTAAATTTTGGAAGCCCCAGAAATCCACAGGGGCACAACCACAGTGAAGTTTGTACAGTCAAGAAAGAGGCCTCCATCCATAGGTTTTTGGTGATCTGGAAATGCATCTGTGAATAGCTCAGAAACCTCCCCCCCCCACCCCCCGCCCCCTCCCTTAAGACGTCAGAAACTCGGAAGGAAGTGGGTTGGCCTGTGAGAGAGGTCACCACCACCCCTCCACTCTCGCCACCAGAAAGCAAAGGATCACGGCCCCAACTGGCCTCTGTTCTGAGACTGCTTTAAAAATGACAATGTTGAAGGGATTTGCAGACATAGAGGAGCAAGTCATGAGAGATTAAACACAAGGATGAGATTTTTAAATTTGAAGTGCTCTGGGAATGGGAACCAATGCCGGTCAGGGAGGTGAAGGGATTTAGTTTGGGATATGTTACGCACATCTGCTGTGGATGAGATTAAGTTTGCAGAGGGTGGAGGGGGAAAGCTGGATAAGAGAACACTGGAGTAATCAAGAATGGAGGTGGCAAAGGCGTGGATGAGGATTTCAGAGTCAAATGGGGTAAGGCAGCAACAGAAGTGAGCAATATTACAGGAGGTGGAAGTAGGCGGTGGTAGGGAGAAAATTAACTCACAGCTGCCCGTTTCTCCAGCATAAAATCAGATATGTTTCTGAACTTTGTGTCATGATCTGCTGTGCCATAAGTGTGCCAGACCGTCATAGGCACCTTAATTATATAAGTCGAGGTCCTTTGCTGGCTGTAAGATTCTGAATGTGAAATTCAGGTTCAAATGGACAGAGTCTGTGCCGCTAATGTGCTGCCTAGGTTTACCAGATATTGAGTGGCCTAATCAGCGAGCCTCAAAGGGAGATCACTCACAAAAAGACCCAGGAACATTTCAGTTTTTATTTTTGTAGACCAGGAGAAACTAGACTGCAACTCATGGGTTCATGATAAAACTCCAGTCCATTGTCGATGGGTTTTAGGTCTCCTCCAGGATCTCACCCCCTCACCACACCCACACCTGACCAGCCACTAGCCCGCTGTAGGAGTCAATTAATTTCACACCCTTACTTACCAACATGCCCATTCGGCACCTCCAGCTCACCAGCTTAACTGAACTCTGAAGCCAATTTTGACTCTGGCCTCAGTGCCCAGAACCATCATTTTGCCAATTTTGCACCGTTTTGGGTGTGAATCGAATTTCTTGACCATAGACTTAGAAGTTCAGCATAAGTTCAAACACAACACCAAGTCTGGGAATAGTCTGGTTCAGACAGTGGCCAGGGAAAAAGAGGGGTTCAGTGGCAAGGGTACAATTTTTATGATTGGGTCCAAAAGCGATAATTTTGGTCTGCCCAATATTTATTAGGAGGAAATTATGACTTATCCAAGACTGAAGGTTGAACAGAGTCAGACAGCAGTGAGGCGGTGGAGAGGTTGAGTGAGTTCGTGGTCAGGTAGAGCTGGGTGCTATCAGTGTACAAATGGAAGTTGACCTCGTGCAAATAACATTAGCAAGGGGCAGTGTCCAGATGAGGAACAGTAGGAGGCCAAGTATAGACCCATGGGGGAGGGATAATGCCACACTGCCACACTAACACAGACAAAAATGTAATTCTTGACTTTGATAATGGCTGTTTCGGTGCTGTATTAAGGACAGAAACCTGACTCAAACCTGATGGAAACAATAAGATGAACAATTAGCATTGTCCAATTTGGCAACAATAGCTGCAACTCAACCCAGCTATCGTGGTCTCCTATTATTTTCCCTAATTGTAATCATTAAAACAGATGTAATATGTTCCATCGTATTACAAGAGATAAATTTACAATATTCAGTTTCAAATAACTGTTTATGAAACCTTGTGTTTCAAAGGGGGACTTCAAAGCTACTGATATTAGTCATAATAGCTTGAGGGCTGATTCAATCTTAGAAATAAACTGTGATAAACTTTGACTGATTCACTATAAATCCACTCTGCTAAATAAGTCTAGACATATGTGTCTTGACTTACAAACAGTGCCATTTTTAAAGCCTATTAATTAAGATTTCAGATACAGAAATCAAAGCACTTAAATTGTTTTTATTTTATTTGTATAATTACCCAGCTTGGATACTTGGATACTTACGAGTGAGTTGCAAGGCTATAACCAACTTGAATAGTCATAGTAATGTCATAACCATGAAAACAAAGCTCAGGTACGTTTACAAGCCATCATCTGAATTCTAGATAAGTACACAACTTTATTAAATCCCAAACTTTGTATTTACTGTGTAAATCCAGGATTTCTTAATATTCACAGCAGCCCCAATATTTTGATGCCGTTTTATTTTAATGATAGATTTAGGCACAGAGTATAGTGCAGTCGGATGGACAGTATGCGTTCCGAGCCATTTGAGGGAGGCTCTATCATGCTGAGCAAGGAGTTTCTGATGGCGAAGCCCACTCCATGCTGTCTTGGTTCTTCAGGATCCCTGCCCTGCCAGAAGAAGGTGTAGTCTTGCTCTGCTAGAGAGCCACTCGCGGGGAGGCGAGTCTCCTGAAGTGCTGCAATGTCCACATTGAGTCTACTGAGCTCGTTGTTAATGATGGCGGTCTTCCGAGAATCGTTGATTTGTGTAAGGTCTTCCGACAGGCCAGGACACATAGTTCTGACGTTCCAGCTTGCAAAGCGAAGGGCTGGTACCTTCTTTCCATTTTTCATGTTGTTTGGTGCGGTGTATCAGTCCACCTTTCGGGCAATGACCCTGAGCTCCAAGCACCCATTGAAGCAGGCAGACTGTGGCGGGACAGAACCTTATTGACCGGGGGCTGCCCGGTTTGAGGCGGGCGGTAGCTGTCCAGTGAGGTGCAATGACCTCTCCCACCGACAAAGGCAACCCGTGGCGCCCAGTTTCTACGCCAATTTATCTGGACTTATAACCCGTAACTGCTGCCTTCCGTGTTGTTTCAGTCGCTGTGAGGCAACTATGGAGTGACCTCTCCATGGCGCATGCCTGGGCAAATTTATGGAGGTTGAGAGTTGCCCAGTCGTCAAAACCCCCCTCTCGGCCTTTCTGGTGGGGTCCAAAGGAGTGCAGGACACGACGTTTGGCACCAGTATGGCTGCAGGAACTGCCGGAAACATGCCAAAGGTGACACATGACCGCCTACGGGGTTCCGCTCCGGATTTTCTGTTAGGGTTTACTCCCTTAGCCTTGGTCTCTCCCGAGACGCCCACAAGGCAGTGGGGTTGTTGGGGCCCCTACACAGGTGTAGGATGGTGCCGGTGGGAGGAGGGGATGCAAGGGGGAGGGGTAGAGGGAGGGGGTGGGGGGGGTGCAGGGGAAGGGGGTGCGGGGTGAAGATGGTGCGGGGGGGTGCGGGCTGGGACGGGGTTGTGAGGGGGTGAGCTGAGAGGGTGGAGCAGGGAAGGGGACGGGGGTGGGGGGGGTGGAAGGGGGGTAAAGGGGGGGGGGGGGAGGGGGGGTGGAATCTGGTGCAGGTAATAAGCCATTTCCTCAGTGCCCACCATCGACGTCCGGAAAGCTCATCCACGTCCTTCGGGAGGTGAAGCATCATTTGGCAGACTTAGAGGTGATTACATTTGCTAAGGGTTTTTTTTTGCAGTGGTTTAAATAAAGGCATGCAGCATTGCCGACAGTGCGCTGCAGATGCTCTCCGAGCCATCTCCCGCGGGCGCTTTGAAGTTGCGGCCGGGGGGGCCGCTCGTGGATGTTTTGGGTGTTCGGGGCACCTTTTCACAGGACTTCTCTCGGGTCCCGCAGCTCCTTCTTCACCTCAATGGACTTACCGCATGCCGTGGCTGCAGACACTCTGGACTGTGAAGACAGCAGGATCGGAGATTAAAGTATCGGCAGCTGTTCTCGTCAGTTTCATCCGGATCAATTTCATTGAGAAAACAAAGAGCAGGTGTGGCTGGGGGAGGGCAGTGGGCCCAGGTAACATACACTAAACTAACTGTTAACTTTTAGATAGGGCTAAAATGAACTGATTTAAAGAGCCAGGGGAATTTAAACAGTTTAAGAGGGCAGATTGGGGGAGAAAACGTTAGGGATGGGAGCAGATGGCCGTGGATAGAGTTGAACAGCAAGGGAGCTTCCTAGGGAGCTTCCAGCCCAGGAGCCATCTTGACTGCTCACCACCTCTGGTCCAGTACACCTACTCAGCATCTATGCTCCAACACTCTGTTCCGCACCTGAAGCTAAAGACCAGTTCTATGAACAACTCCATAACATCATTAGCAGCATCCCCAACACCGAACACCTATTCCTGCTGGGGGACTTTAATGCCAGGGTTGGGGCCGACCATGACTCATGGCCCTCCTGCCTTGGGCGCTATGGCGTTGGAAGGATGAATGAGAACGGGCAGAGACTGCTTGAGTTGTGTACCTATCATAACCTCTGCATCACCAACTCGTTCTTTCACACTAAACCCTGTCACCAGGTTTCATGGAGGCACCCAAGATCACGTCGTTGGCACCAGCTAGACCTCATTGTCACAAGGCGAGCCGCCTTAAACAGTGTTCAAATCACACGCAGCTTCCACAGTGCGGACTGCGACACCGACCACTCCCTGGTGTGCAGCAAGGTTAGACTCAGACCAAAGAAGTTGCATCATTCCAAGCAGAAGGGCCACCCGCGCATCAACACGAGCAGAATTTCTCACCCACAGCTGTTACAAAAATTTCTAAATTCACTTGTAACAGCCCTTCAAAACACTCCCACAGGGGATGCTGAGACCAAGTGGGCCCACATCAGAGACGCCATCTATGAGTCAGCTTTGACCACCTACGGCAAAAGTGCGAAGAGAAATGCAGACTGGTTTCAATCTCATAATGAAGAGCTGGAACCTGTCATAGCCGCTAAGCGCATTGCACTTTTGAACTACAAGAAAGCCCCCAGCGATTTAACATCCGCAGCACTTAAAGCAGCCAGAAGTACTGCACAAAGAACAGCTAGGCGTTGCGCAAACGACTACTGGCAACACCTATGCAGTCATATTCAGCTGGCCTCAGACACCGGAAACATCAGAGGAATGTATGATGGCATGAAGAGAGCTCTTGGGCCAACCATCAAGAAGATCACCCCCCTCAAATCTAAATCGGGGGACATAATCACTGACCAACGCAAACAGATGGACCGCTGGGTTGAGCACTACCTAGAACTGTACTCCAGGGAGAATGCTGTCACTGAGACTGCCCTCAATGCAGCCCAGCCTTTACCAGTCATGGATGAGCTGGACATACAGCCAACCAAATCGGAACTCAGTGATGCCATTGATTCCCTAGCCAGCGGAAAAGCCCCTGGGAAGGACAGCATTACCCCTGAAATAATCAAGAGTGCCAAGCCTGCTATACTCTCAGCACTACATGAACTGCTATGCCTGTGCTGGGACGAGGGAGCAGTACCCCAGGACATGCGCGATGCCAACATCATCACCCTCTATAAAAACAAAGGTGACCGCGGTGACTGCAACAACTACCGTGGAATCTCCCTGCTCAGCATAGTGGGGAAAGTCTTTGCTCGAGTCGCTCTGAACAGGCTCCAGAAGCTGGCCGAGCGCGTCTACCCTGAGGCACAGTGTGGCTTTCGTGCAGAGAGATCGACTATTGACATGCTGTTCTCCCTTCGTCAGATACAGGAGAAATGCCGTGAACAACAGATGCCCCTCTACATTGCTTTCATTGATCTCACCAAAGCCTTTGACCTCGTCAGCAGACGTGGTCTCTTCAGACTACTAGAAAAGATCGGATGTCCACCAAAGCTACTAAGTATCATCACCTCATTCCATGACAATATGAAAGGCACAATTCAACATGGTGGCTCCTCATCAGAGCCCTTTCCTATCCTGAGTGGTGTGAAACAGGGCTGTGTTCTCGCACCCACACTTTTTGGGATTTTCTTCTCCCTGCTGCTTTCACATGCGTTCAAATCCTCTGAAGAAGGAATTTTCCTCCACACAAGATCAGGGGGCAGGTTGTTCAACCTTGCCCGTCTAAGAGCGAAGTCCAAAGTACGGAAAGTCCTCATCAGAGAACTCCTCTTTGCTGACGATGCTGCTTTAACATCTCACACTGAAGAATGCCTGCAGAGTCTCATCGACAAGTTTGCGTCTGCCTGCAATGAATTTGGCCTAACCATCAGCCTCAAGAAAACGAACATCATGGGGCAGGATGTCAGAAATGCTCCATCCATCAATATTGGCGACCACGCTCTGGAAGTGGTTCAAGAGTTCACCTACCTAGGCTCAACTATCACCAGTAACCTGTCTCTAGATGCAGAAATCAACAAGCGCATGGGTAAGGCTTCCACTGCTATGTTCAGACTGGCCAAGAGAGTGTGGGAAAATGGCGCACTGACACGGAACACAAAAGTCCGAGTGTATCAGGCCTGTGTCCTCAGTACCTTGCTCTACGGCAGCGAGGCCTGGACAACGTATGCCAGCCAAGAGCGACGTCTCAATTCATTCCATCTTCGCTGCCTTCGGAGAATACTTGGCATCAGGTGGCAGGACTATATCTCCAACACAGAAGTCCTTGAAGCGGCCAACACCCCCAGCTTATACACACTACTGAGTCAGCGGCGCTTGAGATGGCTTGGCCATCTCATGTGAGCCGCATGGAAGATGGCAGGATCCCCAAAGACACATTGTACAGCGAGCTCGCCACTGGTATCAGACCCACCGGCCGTCCATGTCTCCGTTATAAAGACGTCTGCAAACGCGACATGAAATCGTGTGACATTGATCACAAGTCGTGGGAGTCAGTTGCCAGCATTCGCCAGAGCTGGCGGGCAGCCATAAAGACAGGGCTAAATTGTGGCGAGTCGAAGAGACTTCGTAGTTGGCAGGAAAAAAGACAGAGGCGCAAGGGGAGAGCCAACTGTGCAACAGCCCCAACAAACAAATTTCTCTGCAGCACCTGTGGAAGAGCCTGTCACTCCAGAATTGGCCTTTATAGCCACTCCAGGCGCTGCTTCACAAACCACTGACCACCTCCAGGCGCGTATCCATTGTCTCTCGAGATAAGGAGGCCCAAAAGAATAGTGCAGGGTGCTAGAGTGAGACAATATCAATAAGAATTGGCTAAGTGAAGCCAAGCAAGTAGCATTGAAGCCTACTCATATGGCAATAGGGGAAATTGAGGGAGGTGAAAAGTTTTGAGGTGCTATGGAAGAATGAGTTAAAGTGGTCATCTTAATTTCAACATAACAAGAATCCAGGAAGAATTAAGACGATGTAGGATGATAAATTTGGAGCTTAATAGGATCAAAGGAGAATTCAGAGAGGCAATGACCATGTTGATAAAGCAGAGAGTTGAACAAAAAATATAAAAAGGCATTTAGTAACAATAACTAAAGAGCGTTCCTACTGGAGGTTTATGAGAAATTATATTGCATGAAGTAAGTTTTAGCTGATCAGAAGCCTTAAATTTGATGACTTGATACCAGTCAGAGATTTGGTTTTATCACAATAATTCGACAACAAGCACTTCACTATCAGAATATGGATCAATAACCAAACTTTCAAAGCACTCCTGATCTAACATTTCCTAACCAATCAAAATACGTATGTTTGTCTCAGATATCCAAATCCTGCTGTAAAAGCACAATCCAGCAGCACCTGGTGTGATGGCATCATTACTGTAACAGTCAAGTGACAGACAAGTAGACTTATACACACGTCATTTGAAGAGCAAAATAAAGCCGTTCCTTTGAAGTAAAAACTAATTGGTGTCAATTTCTATTGGAAGCTCATTAAATGGTCATGTATTCTGTCATTCTACTTATCAACCCTTCCCCCACCACCGCCACTACAAATTTCATAGTGGATGCAATGAATGAAAAAGGCAAATATTTTCCCCAATATTGATGGCGAGGGGAAAGGGTGGGGAAAAGGGCAAAAAGCAGTTGGGGATTGGGTTGAGGGAGGGAACAGAGGACTGGTCGCATTTAATGGCAGGAGGTCTGAATCATGCCTTAATACGGGGCGCGCACTGCCCTTGCCTGTTGGCATTGAACAGGATAACACATAAAATTCATGCTGGGACCTCATTAAAATGGTTCAGGCATGCAGTCAGTATTAGCCGCATTGTTCATTGGCTGTATGCCTGTTTGAGGGCGTGGGAAATCAGACAGCTCTGATGCCGCCCAAAGGCAGCCAACACTTCATAAAGGGTACAGCAAACAGCAATGAAACTGCCCAAATTCAAAATAATGTCTGGAAGAGATCTGGACAGAGCATCTGGGTTTTCCAGTGCCATGCTGGGTATCCTGGTGCATGTGCTGGTCAGGAGGAAGGAGATCATGTTCTCCCCGGGGGCCAGGAAAGTCTCCAAGCAACAACTCTGCCATCAATGAAGATCAATGCCAGGAACCTAGCAACCAGGAATTGGCTGCAATGCCGAAAGACATTCAATGACTTCACCAGAGTTGTTCACGTAGGACTACTTTACCATCTGCTCAAACGTCCACCAACTCCAGACTCACTACTCACAATATTTTCCTCAGGCGCATTCTCTAAACACCCCAAAAGATTTCATGTCCTGCAGGACATAGTCACACACAACTTCAGACAGCAGACAATCAGAGAAGAGGCCGAGCCTGCCTGCACATCCTTGCCCCAGGGAAAGGAAACGTGTTGGCTCTCATGGGCAGAGGGAGACTCATGGCCGTGGACACTAGCAATGTTGGAGGAGACATCGCATAGGGTTTCTATCCTCTTTTACTTGTCTTGCTTCAAACTTACAATACACTCTACATGACAAAATGCAGTTGCATTCACCAGACACTCATCTCTCTCTGCTCTCCCTTTAATCTAAAAGTGAACCCTTATCCCTTGCTTTCATCAGATACTGAAAATGTGGGGATGCCCCTTCTACTTAAGGGAGAGGAGGCCGGCCTTCCTGAAGATGCCCTGTCATTCGATCTGACCATAGCAAGCATCAGCTCAGAGACCAGCACCACGTCTACATTAGGAGCTCGGCTAGAGGATGGGACTTCACATGGTGCAGGAGCTCGGACATGGGAATAGGGTACCACAGGTGCCAGCTGGCCAGAAGGTGAGGTTGCATAGTAGTTCTGTGACGGAGGACACGGATGCTGACTTTGAGGGCCCAGTCTGCTGAAGAAGGCTGATAGGCGAACACCAGGAAATGCATTCCTACCTATTTGATCGAGGCTGCTTAAATTCTGAAGAGCCTAGATTGTGTATACATGGAGAAAGTATTTCAACTGGATAAGTTAGGTAGACCCAGGGGGTGATGCCTACAAGTTACATTACAAATATTTTAAAACCACGTTCTTCCTTTAAATGTTCACAGCAGCCTTAGGAGTGGTGACAGGGCATCAGCCAAGGCAGTGGCAAATGTATTACAATGGTCTCAACACCTCTGGACTAAGAATGGGGAAAAATTAACTTGGGCTGTTGATATTGATGCTGGAAATCAGGCTGTGATGCCTTCACAGTCAAGCAGCATACCAAGATTCATTATGCAGGCTCACACTTTAAAGAGGGGAGAGGGAAAAGGGGAGTACATTAGGACATTTTTTTAAAATCTAGCAAATGGTTATAACCTTGTGTCAATATTAGTGTCTGGAGCAATGCTCAGCTGAGTTGGTATCCATCAAGGAGCAGATATGCTGTAGTGTGACATGAGTGTCAGATTTTAGACTGAGAGGATTCACTAATAGCTCCACCTGACAATAAGCTGTCATCTTCACAGAGCAGAGGCACCATTACTGGGGGTTTTCAGGCAGAGAACTACACTAATCACTTAGGAAATGAGTGGATTCAGAGAATGCAACTGGCACCACTTCAAACAGCAGGCCATTGAAAGCTGACTGATGAGATGAGGTGTCAAGAGCTTTTATTGTAATGAACCAGTCTCTACAGAGTACAGTACTGAAGCTGGCATGCCCTGTAGCACTGGAGATAACTTTGAAAACAGAACGTTAGCTTGTGATTCCCAGCATGGGTATCAGGCTTAAAGCTCCTCAAATCTCTGCACCTTATTAAAACAGTATGTCCTGACAGTGGCCAGATATAGGTATAGGTATATGTGCCAGCTGATTTGAATATTAAAAATAATTAGAAAGTAAATATAATTGTGTTCATCTCACTCCTCTTTCCACGTGAATGAAATACATATAGAAACCTGAAGTCCACCTAATTGCCTTCAAAGTGTAGATTTTGCTGAACACAATCGGAGATGAAACATTTGTACTTCACAAATTGTATGTGACATGAAAAAGACTCGAAAATATCTGAGTTCTGTTTTCAAGGATCTGTGCTTCATTCTTTATTGCTCCTGCTCTCACTAGGTTTTAACCATGTTCTGACTCACTTATCTATTTAGGGTAGCAGGGTCAATTGAGACCTCAGGGCGTGATCAATCCTGCCCTTTCATGAGTCACCCCAAGCCCAGGTAAGGGTTCCATGCTCAAGGTTACGAGCCATGGCAAACGTCGCAACCAGCAAATTTTCGGTTGTGATGGCGGAAGAGTTAGAATCTTGTAGGACAACGGCTGCTTACAGGCAGAGGACCCTTCGGGAAGGGGACTTGTGTTTCCTTTAAAGCATACATGAGGAAGGCAATGGGAAACCACCTGATGTACTTTCCCCCCCTAATCATATTGCTCATTTCTCATGGAAGTTAAAAAAAAGGGAGGCTTGTATGAGCAACTGAAGAGGAAAGTGCTGGACCGTGAGGCATGGAGAAATGAGCAGAGGACCTGCCCCTTGGGCAGATCACCACTACTAATTAGTCACACTTCCATTACACAATTTATTTATTTTTTATTCATTCATGGGATTTGGGCGTCGCTGGCCAGGCCAGCATTTATTGCCCATCCCTAATTGCCCAGGAGCTTATCCCTCTCTCAAAACGCCACATCACTTAGTAACTAGTGGTATTCTTGAGGCAGTATGATAATCCAGCAGCCATGTTACAGGTCAGACTTCCTCCCAACACCTTTTCTTGTTTAAATAACTTGGCAATAGTTTCACTAAGCAGTTTGGGTCTCTATAACCGAAACGTGCCTTTATTCACTGCTGTACTGAGTTATAAAGGGCCATTTGTAGGTGCCTATTCCATGATTTTACAGCATTATGCATGGGAAATTAAAGGATGCACATCTGCAATTTCCTGAGATGTGCTCCTGAGAGCATCTCTCCCCATTGGATTCACTAGATCGCAGAATCACCCCGATACTGTAGACTAAGGCATGGAAAGTGCATAGAACTGGTCCATCGACAGACAGAGTGATTCCTGCACTGGAACAGGTAGGCCCAAGGCCTGATCAAAATTGGGCCTCATTTAAATTAGATCAACAAGTCTGAACAAGCCCGGATCTTGAAGGGAGGACATGATTGGGCGAATGAGCAGGCAATCAGGAGAAATGGGGAGGCAATCAGGAAAGGGCGATCGGAAAAGGGGGAGATGATCAGGAAGGGAGGGGGCCAAGCAGGAAAGCCTAGGCCATGAGGTGAGGAGGCTGGCTGATTGGGAGAGGATCGGGAGGTGAACATAAGGGGGCTGAGCAATGGACTGCTGTAGAAAGAAGAACACTCCTGCTCCCCTGGAGTGAATAATAAACTTTTAATACGTCTCCTCTTGTTGGTGACCACTGAAGAATCTTCACTGAGTAATTTTCAAAAGAGGTCCTTTAGCAGGAGTTAGGGCTCTAATTTACATAGTCAAGGTTCCTAATGCTTGTTTTTGGTGTCTACCCAGGATGCCAAAAAATGAGTAGCAAGAATTTAGAAGTGGGACCAACTCCTCCACAGATTGGGTGCAGCCATCCCACTGGTAAATTGGTATGCTTTGTGTCTGATTTATGCCAGAGAAAGCATTATATAATTGTTTGAAATTGTCCCACGTTTACTGTTAAGCTTTGATAAGCTGTGACACATTAATACTTTTCTTTCATTGCATTGGATTAATTTCCATATTTCTGCACAAAGTTACAATTTACAGCACAAAGCTTTGTTGCTCGCATATCTTCCAAGGGTATCATTCATCGAAACCATTGTAACACAAATGTGGTCACTTATTAGCACCCAGAATGGCCTTCAGGTTGGGCACATGGCAGCTATCCTTGACCTTTTGTATTTTGGAAAATACAGCACTGCACATCATTCAGCAGCGGTGTCCTGATATCAATGGCGAAGGAAATGAAAAGGTAATCTATGCTGACCCACAGTCCAGGCACCTATTTGATCTGTGATTGACACATGAACTGCTTTTTGCAGTGCGAGCCAACAATGAGCTGCAAGAGTAATAGTGGAGGGCAGTGCTGTCCTTATCTTTTAGTTTGTTTTAGCTGCAGATGGCAAAGTTCTGCAACTGGCACCCTGCTGACCCACAGGAAGATCAGGCAGCTGTCCTCAGTCATTGACAGATTATGTGCCAAGGCCTGCACATAAGGCCTGGGCCTGCTGATCACTCAAGCTTCCTCCTTTTGTCTTGTACCACCTAGCCAATGAAATACTGCATTTCAGAAATTTTTTGAAAAAAATTTGCCTCAAGAGTATAAAAACTGCCCCCATGAAAAATTAAAAACTGAAACTTCTTTAGAATAAAAGAAAAATTGGCAATAGCAACAATTATGCATTAATAATGTAATGTAAACATTGGGGAAAAAAGCTTTAACCACTTTGCCTCCTGTACCCGCCTATGAGCCTATTCTAAACAGGCACAAAAGACAAAATATTAAACTTGGCACAAGATCCACAGTGACATTTGTGCTCTTTTAACTATCGTAACATGACACCTGGGGCCTTGATGAAGCTTGATCATGATTGGCGTGTTGACACTTGGTGCCTCCACACAGGTGCTTCCCCATTGCATTGCCCTGCTGAATATATACAATCAGAGCACAGTAGGCCTTAGGCTTCTGTGTCAGATAATGTGGGAGTCAATACCCATGGTGCTTCAGCATTAACAGAGCACAGGAGTGCATTATTAGCCTCAAAGTTTAATAAATGTTACTCACTGCTTCCTATTTTGCTGAATATAATACAACTCGTGTGAAAATAAAAACCCTGTCTTTGAAATCACACTGTTCAATATTGAGATCATATCTGTGCCCCTTCTATTATTAAAGAGCATGGGGAAAGAGCAGGAAAACGGGATTACAGTAGAAAATTCAGATTTGAAACTAGCATTGGCACCACCGTGAACAATCAAATAGCAAATTTCTGTACTGAAGGTTCTGTAATTCTTATGATTCTTCATAATCTATATCAAGTCAGATTTTCACATAGTATGGTGAAATGAATAGTACACGATATTCCAAATGGGGCTGAAACATTACCTATAAAGGCTCACTATTACTCCTTGGAAATGATGTTTATTATAACATTTACAAGTTATAATCATTCCTACATCTTGGGAGTTATGTTCGATAAAATACAACCTCTCTGGAATTACGTTCTTTCTCTTTATCTATATGTAAGATTTTATTTTCCTTCCCTTTTTGCTGTTGCATGTTGCATTTTTAGTTTCAAAGAGCTATTCCCCAAATCGCTTTCCTGTGTTGAGTAATTTACCTACCATTCATCAAATGCTTATTCCCTTTTCCAGTCTCATCACCTTTCATTTGTGCATATTAAATGACATCTGTGTCACTTGCGAGCCCTACCTTCCACTTTATAACCGATCCTTCTGTATTTGGTTGTGCTTGCTTTGGGCTATAAACAGCCTACCCCATCCCACCTCCTCAGCTTTCAAGCTCAGCAAAGATCGCGTGGCTTCAGAGTAATGAGGCCATAGTTATTGGTTTTGGAAAAATAGCAGGCAGAGGAATTTAACACAAACATATTAATGGATTCATGGCTAATATTGCACAGTGTCACTTTAATCTTAAACTTTTCTCTACTTTATGGGTCATATGCTCAAACTACACCTGAGGACCACTGTAAGAAATGTGTTATTTTTGTAAATTTGCTGCATTTGTTGTCTTGAATATAGAAGATTAAGGGGGATCTAATTGAGGTTAAACATGATTAAAGGAGCTGATAGGGTGTATAGAGAGAAACTATTCCTTTTGTTGGGGGCATCCAGAACGAGGGTGTCTAACCTTAAAATTAGAGCCATTCAGGGGTGATATTGGGAAGCAGTTCTTCACACAAAGAGTAGTGGAAATCTGGAACTCTCTTCCCCCAAAAGCTGCTGAAGCATTTGGAAATTTCAAAACAGAGATTAATGAAGTTTTGTTAGACAAGGATATTAAGGGTCACAGATCCAAGGCAGGTAGATCAGCCATGATCTAATTGACTGGGCTGAGTGATCTACTCCTGTTCCTGTGATCCTATGCTGACGTAACCCATTACTTTCTCGACAACGTTTTCTTTTAGGATTTAAAAAATGGAATACTCGTCTCTTTATAGAGCCTATAATCCATGGTCAAAAAGATCATATCAGTTACTTCAAAGAGCTACTGGTAGAAGTACTGGTGGTTTTCCCCTAAGCTGTTGATGAAAGACATCAATGCACGGTTTGTTTGTAATGATCTAGTATGGTTGCTGAATACTTCCTGTTACTGCAGAACAACCGTTAAAAAAATTGATAAAGCACAGTTAATTGATTCATAAAATCAGAAAATTTCATTATACCTTAGCATAAACATCAGTCGTTGATGCTGACTTCCTGCCTTGGTTTAATAATTTACTATTATATATATATGAATAAAGAGAAAAGAAATTGATCCCAGCTGAAAATAGCTGGGAAGCTGCAAGCCATTCTGCAAGTACAATGTAGTGGGGTTATGAATTTAATAATATGTAATAATTAAAGCTCACTAACCACACTAACCCTTTACCCAGAGGCAGGCATATCTGCACAACTAATTGATCTCCTTATGTCTGTCCCTCCAAGCAATTCAAACACAGGGATTTCAAAGTTCAAGAATCTAGTTCTAAGAAGCTGGAAGTGGCAAACATTAAGAAATGTCCCTCATGTAACCTTGAAAAAATACATTGCAGCATTATTTTCTATTAATTGCTTCAATATGTTACCATATTTGGGATAGGAACAGATAATGCTGGAAAGGTGCATCAGTTTAGTTAGCAACAACAAGTACAGTTTGCTGTTTTGGGTGAGCTCCCTTCAAATGTCGGCTGATTCGCTGTGTATTGGTTGCACCTTTTGGTTTTATTTCAGATTGCAAGCATTTTTCAAAGTTTTATTTATATATTTAGAACCAGCCTTATATTTTTTGGTTCATTGCAAACGGCAGTGACTACATGGATAGAAGAACACAAAATTGAGAGAGAGATTGAGAGAGAAAATCCTTCACATCCTTTAACCCTAACCCATCCATAGCAGGAAAAAGAAGCTTGAAGTTTCTATCACAGAAATTCACAAGATTCATCTGTGTGGAAAAATCAGAGCTTTTAACACCCTATGAAAATGCTGGTGTTGGAAAGTCATTCTGAGAGAGAACAAAAGAGTTTTGGGCGTCTGGCCTGTATGAGGAAGAATGTATGTAATTTGGAGGGTCTGGTTTGAATATGGTGCCTGTTGCATACAAGTGCTTGTTTCCTTTGAAGTTTTACCATGCATATTGTACATCTTAAAGTAAATCATTGAATTGTAATGCTGAATATTCAGCTTTGTGAAAGCTGATCCAAAGTAAAAAGGTTGGATGAAAAGTAGAAAAGCTGGAACATGTAACTGTTAAATTGAACTTTGTCTTAAACAAAATTGATATTTGTAAATGTGCTGTTGTAGCCCTAACTGAAGTCATTATTCTCTGAGAGAAAATCCTGCAGTTTATTAGCTATTACACTAGGAGGGGAACAGCATTTTAAATTTTACCCTTAAACTGATTGTGACAGAAATCAAGCAGTTTGCTGTTACCAATAATTGCACATTCCAGCTGTCATTACCTAGCCTTTCCCTTCGCCATGATATTTCTGCAGCTGTCAATCTGACCAACCATTCCCTCTCCTGCACCTTTGATACCTTTGTCCCCAGCAAAACCATTACTCTATCTAACCTTGTTTGTTCTCCCGGTATTGCTTGTGCCTTTGCTCCCTCAAGTTCGAGTGCTGCATCTTTGATTCAGCCATCCATCACCAGAACTGGTCAGATCACATCATGTGCTATTGGGCCTCACTCTCCTCTGCCAAAACTGCTCGCTAGTCCAGGATCATTCTTGAGAGCAAAGATAACCCTTGGCTTCTTTTCTCCACTACCAACCAACTCCTTAAACCCCTCTCCCTACCCCCTCCATTCACATATCCAACAAGTGCGAGGAGCTCATTGTCCACTTTGACATTAAGGTACAGATCAATCATTCAGCTGCCTCTGCAGTATCCCTCTTCCCTTGTCCACCAAACCATACCTGCCCCAAGACTCCTCTGTCTTAGCCCTAAACCCGTCTTTCTCCTGTTTCTCTCCTATCTCCCCTTATGTCCCTCGCTGATCTCATTTTGTCCATGAGACCCACCTCCTACTCCCTTGATCCCATTCCCACTAAATTGCTGACCACCCAATGTCCCTTCCTGGCCCCCATGCCATTTAAAATTATTCCAACTCCCCAGCTTCTGTCCCTCTCTGTTTCAACGCTATCAGATCCCTGCTCAAAAAGTGCACCCTTGACTCCTCTGTCCTTGTAAACTACTACCCCCATCTCCAACCTCCCTTTCCTCTCCAACGTCCTTGAATGTGTTGTCACCTCCCAAATATGTGCCTATCTTTCCCACAACTCCATGTGTGAATCTTTTCATTCAGGTTTCTGTTACAGAAGTAGCAAACATTTTCTCACTGCAAGAATGCTGCAATTTCTCTCCTCATCCTCCACAATGTCATTGCACACTTTGGGCTGAATTTTGTGGGGGCTCTTGGCACCAGGCCGAAAGGACGGAGGGAATCCAGCCTCGGCCAAGTGGAGCCCCGCTGAAGCGATTCTATGTTGCCAGGCCAATTAATAGCCCAGCGCCTGGATCCCCATCCATTTAAAGATAGGGATTCCGCCTCCAAGAGCTGCCAGCCAATCACTGGGCTGGTAGCTCAGCAGTACTAGCAGTACCATCAGGAGCAGTAGCCACTGCTGGTATTGCAAGAGGCCTTGGATCCAGGCCCAGTGCTGGAGCCCGGATCCAAGGCAAGTGAGACAGACTTGCCAGGGCCAGACCAACAGGTCCCAGCAAGGGCGGGAGGGTGGGTGTTTTGTGCAGGGGGAGGGTATTTCAGGGAGGTGCAGGTTTTCCCGGCATGGGCCCTCCGTAGGCCACAGACTGCACACAGAGGTGGCCTTTCATAGGCCACTTAAGAGCCTCATTTGGCCTCTGAGCAGGAAGGCCATCTTCGGCCTATCCCAACCCCGACAAAATTGCGTTGCGACAGGAAGATGATGAGACTTCTGTGCCCCCGCCTCCCATCATATTTCTATCGGATCCCGGCCTCCAAGCCCATCTCGGTGGACACATAAAATTCAGCCCTTTGATATGATCCACACACACCACCCTCCTGTAATACATCAGCCAAAGACATGAAGAAAGAGGCCACAGGTTGCTGCCAGTACCTGGCTGTATTTCTTCACCACAACTTCTGCTCCCTCCAATGGCTGGGTACTGTTAGACTATTTGTCAGTAATCTATTTTTGGATGAGTTGCAATTTCCTCCAGTTAAACAATCAATTCCATTGGCTTCAACCCCTGCCGCAAACTTTATAACCTTACCACTTCGACCACTTTCTCAGGTTGAGTCAGACCGCTTGCAATCTCAGCCTCCTATTTGACCCTAAGGTGAGCTTCTAACCCCATTTGCTCTCCATCATTAAGACTGCTGTCTTCCAGTTTTGTAAATTTGCCCACCTTTGTCTCTGTCACAGCTTGCCTGTTGCCGAAACCTTCATCCATACTTTTGTCACCTCTAGACGCAACTATTTAAATGCTCCTGTAGCCAGCCTCCAATCATCCACTCTCCATAAACCTAAGCTCATTCAAAACTCTGCTGTCCATATCCCATCCGTACCAAGTCCCACTTAACCATCACCTCTGCTTGCTGAGATACATTAGCTCCTGATTCACCAATGCTTCAAATTTTAAAATCTCATCGATATTTAAATCCCTTCTGCCCTCCCTTTCCCTGTCTCTGTAACTTTCCTCAGCCTTACAACTTCCCCCAGAATTCTGTCTTCCTCCAGCTCTGGCCCCTTCCCCCACCCTCAACAATTATGCCTCCAACTAACTAAACCCCAAGCTCTGGAATGCCATCCCTAAAATTCTCTGCCTCTCCAGTTCCCTTTCCTTCATTAACACTTTCCACAAGTCTTATCTCTTTGACCAAGCTTTTATTCACCCTTCTTAATAGCTCTTTCTTTGACGTGGCATCTATTTATGTCTGAATACACTTGTTGTTTTAGCTTTGTAGATGTTTTGGTGACTAATCCTAAGGAACTTAAAAAAAAGCTAGCTACAGCTACAATCTTGGCCAAGCGTAACTCAAGGCACATGTTTCAAGTTTCAACTGTTGCCTGCAAAGCTTGAGGGAGGAAACAAGGTACTTTTGAATAAACACATCACTGCAGGAGTTCCTCAGGGCAGCATCCTAGGCTCAACTATTTACAGGTGCTTCATCAATGACTACCCTCCATTATACGGTCAGGAGTGGGGCTATTCACTGATAATTGCAGTGTGTTTGGCTTCATTCAAAATTCCTCCGATAATAAAGGAATCCATGGCCACAACAAGACCTAGACAACATCCAAACTTGGACAACAACCAAGCTTGCGCTGATAAGAGACAAGATAATATCTGCACCACACAGTGCCAGGGAATGACCAACAAGAGTGGGCCTAACTACATTCTCTTAACATTCAATGGCTTTAGCATCATTGAATTCCTCCACCATCAATATCCTGGGAGTTACCATTGACCAGCCATATGAATGTCATAGGTCAGAGGCTGTGCTTTCTGTGCCAAGTGAGTCACCTCCTTACTCCACAAAGCCTCTCCACTATCTACAGGCACAAGTCTGGAGTATGATGGAAAACTCCTCACTTGCCTGGATGTGTACAGGAGCAGTAATACGCAACACATTATTCAGGACAAAGTAGTCCACTCGACTGGCACCCCCACCTACGCAACCTCCCCCAACCCACCCCCCCACCCCCCACACCACTGCCCCCAACAGGACATAGATAGGCTAGCAGAATGGGGAGACAAGTTGGAGTTGGAAATTAATATTGACAAATGTGAGGTCTTGTATTTTGGTACAAGGGATAGGGCAAGGCAGTATAGACTTAATGGCACAGTTCTAAAGAGTGTGCAGGAACAGAGGGACCTTGTGTGCATGTGCATCGATCTTTGAAGGTGGCAGAACATATTGACAGAGTGGTTAGCAAAGCATATGTGACTACAGGCAGAGGATAAGCCTCTTTGACATGTTGTAACACTAGAGTCTCAGGAGGCTCAGGGTGTCGCATCAGGTGGTGCCAGACATTTGCAGCCTGCTGGAACAAGCCCTGCTGTCAATTGGACCTGGTGGCAACATTTTACCAGTGGCTGTCAAAGTCAACACTGCCCTCAACACTTTTGCCTCTGGATCCTTCCAGGGCTCATTTGAAGATATCTTCAGGATCTCATAGTTGGCGGCCCACAGGATTGATTGCTTCATTGCCAGGACCAGCAAATCTGTACACTTTGCCTGTGATGCCACCAGTCAGAATGAGTGAACAAGTGGGTTTGCAGCTCTGGCTGGATTCGCAAAAATGCAGAGGATCAACAACTCCACACAGGTGACAATTAAGGCACCCATAGATCACCCAGGAGTCTTCATCAACTGCAAGGGCTTCCACTCCATCAATGTGCAGTTGGTGTGCAACCAGAAAAGATCTTTCTGCAAGCGTGTGCAAAATTCCCAGGCAGCTGCCATGATGCTTTTGTCCTGCGGCAGTCCATACTGACTGGGAGGGGGCAACAAGTGAGAAGTGGAAGTGCTTTGATCAGAGTGCCCACTTTCACATTCCTTTTCATCATCATCCCTCTCATGGCTCACCCATACTTCCCTGATAGCAATGAGCAGGAGAACACTTTGCTGCAGATCAGTGGGGCAATGAAAGACGAAGGCTAAGGTGTCATTCATCTTATTGAAGGTGGTATTCGTATGGTGCAAGCCACACAGTCTGCATTCTCACTTGTGATTGCTGCATTTGATGCTCCACAGGCAGGTGGCTACACTTTTCATGGACGAAGACATCATCACAAAGGCCTGCGACATCATGCCACTCGTGCTTCAGATGGCATTATCCAATCCCTCTGCAACTGTGCACCGGTGTGGCTAGAATGCCTACCATCGCATTGAACATTCTCTGCTGGTGCTCCAGAGGTATCCGGTTAATCGATGGCACTTGAAGAATAGCATCTGCGTCCAGCTGAGCAGAGCTTGTAGCATCCTGCAGCCTCCAACATGATCTCTCCACTGCTGTCCCTGTCTCCACCATCTGCTCTTGCTCACTTGTGATGTATGAGTCACCACGTGAAAACCCAACTATCTGCCTTATCGGTCCCACTGAAGTGTGAGTTTCTGAGCTGGTGCATAGTTTGCATGAGTCCTATGATGGTGCACCCTCAGAGGAAGTGACATCTTCTGAGGAGCTATTGGCACTTTCAAAATTGGATTCTGATATATTGTGCAAATTTATACAACAAGAAGCCCACTAAATATAGAGGAACTTGGTGGGCAACTGTGTAATATAAGAATTATATTTGATGGAGATGATCAGAGAAGGTTGATGAAGGGAATGAAGTGGATGTTGTCTATATGGATTTTAAGAAAGCATTTGATAAAGTACCACATAAAAAGCTGGTTAAGAAAATTGAAGCTCATGGAACAGGAGGGTCAGTATCCAATTGGATAAAAAAAGTTGGTTCAAGGACAGAAAACAACGAGTCATGGTAAATGGTTGTTTTTCAGACTGGAGGATGGTAGACAGCGGTGTTCCCCAAGGGTCAGTGCTCGGACCACTGCTTTTTTTTTGCTATATGTAAATGACTTGGATCTTGGAATACAGAGCAGAATTACAAAATTTGCCAATGATACCAAACTTGAAGGTATGGGAAACAGTGAGAATAATATGAACCGCCTGCAACAGGACATAAATCGGGCAGAATGAGCAGACAAGTGGCAGATGGAATTTAATACAGACAAATGTAAGGTGATGTATTTTTGGCAGAAGGAATAGGGTGAGGCCATGCAGACTTAATGGCACAGTTCTAAAGAGTGTGCAGGAACAGAGGGACCTGGGGATGAATGTGCATCAATCTTTAAAGGCGGCAGAACATATTGAGATAGTGGTTAGCAAAGCATATGGAATTGTGGGCTTCATAAATAGAGGCATTGAGAACAAAAGCAGGGAAGTTATGCTGAACCTTTATAAAGCTCTGGTTAGACCCTAACTAGAGTATTGCATCCACTTCTGGTCACCGCACTTTAGGAAAGATGAGGGTCCTTGAGATGGTGCAGAGAAGATTTACCAGAATGGTTCCAGGGATTGGGGGATTTTAGTTACAAGATTAGGTTGGAAAAGCTGGCCTTATTCTCCCTGGAGCAAATAAGATTGAGGGGAGATTTGATAGCGGTGTACAAGATTATGACAGGCTTAGATAAGTTAGACAAGGAAAAATTGTTCCGATGAACTGACGGTACAAGGACGAGGGAACACAGATTGAAGGTTTTGGGCAAGAAATGCAGGGGGAATGTGAGGAAGAACATCAGTGAGTGGTAATGACCCAGAACTCGCTGCCCACGAGGGTGGTGAAAGTAGAGACAGTCAATGAATTCAAAAGGAAATTGGATGGGCAGCTGAAGGAATTAAACTTGCAGGGCTACAGGGATTGAGTGGGGGAGAGGAACTGACTGGATTGCTCCATGGACAGCCAGCATGGACTCAATGAACTAAATGGCCTCCTTCTATGCTGCAAATGACTCCATCACTCTAAATATTCCTCCTTAAAATGCCTCAAGACATCTCAAAGCCATTTCCAACCAAATGGATTACTTTTGAATTACAGTTGCAATTGTTAGGTAGGCAGACAATGCAGCTAACTTGCACGTAACAAGGCCCTTCAAAAAGCAAATGAGATGCACAACCAGTGAATCTGTTGTTTGTAGATTTGGGTGAAGGAGTAATATCAGTAAAAACACCAGGAGAATTCCTTGCCTTTCTTTGAAAGATGAGTTTGTTACGTTCTATAAAGGGTGGGTGATCTACTCTCCCAGATTACTGCCCAGGCTGTCCATTGTGTTTGCTGTGGCTCAGTAGTTGCACTCTTGAGTCAGAAGATTGTGGGTTCAAGTCCTCCTCCAGAGGCTTGAGCTCAAAATCCAGCTTGACAGTCCAGTGCAATACTGATGGTGCATTGCACTGTCAGAGGTGCAGTCTTTCAGATGAGATGTTAAACCAAGACTATTTTCTTAGGTGGATGTAAAAGAGCCCATGGTACTATTTCAAAGAGAAGCAGTAAAGTTTCCAACAGTGCCCTAGACAATACTTATCCCTCAACCAACATCACTAAAAGGGATTATCTGGCTTTTTTTTAATTGTTCATGGGACGTGAGCATTGTTGGCTAGGCCAGCATTTATTGCCCATCCCTAATAGCTATTATCACATTGCTGTTTGTGGGAGCTTGCTGTACTCAACTTGGCTGCCATGTTGCCTACATTATAACAGTGACTATACTTCAAATGTAATTCATTGGCTATAAAGTGCTTTGGACGTCCTGAGATCGTGAGAGGCACTATATAAATAAAAGCCTTTATATTTTCTTTTATGTCCAATATTTTCTAGTTTTTTACTAGATATTCAACACTTGTAGTTTTTGCTTTTATTTTTGGAATGTATGATCTGTTGATTTATTTTACTTTCGCATGAGAAAGTTAGGATGAAAGGTTGTTCAGACATTGTGACAAAAAGTCAGGGAGCTGAAACACGAACTGTTTCTCTTTTCACAGATGCTGCCTGACCTACTGAGCATTTCCAGTATTTCCTGTTTTTTGTCTATAAAAAGTTCTTTATTGGGCAAACAATAGAGGTTAAACCAAGATCCTACCATTGCATGGTGCAATACATTTCAGCACCATTGTATGCCAATACCACACTGACAAATAGTTCAGAGAAGCAAAAATTCTTTTGCAAAATCACTTCCACATTTTCGAGTGAACACAGTCACTGTAAACATTGGAGTTTGCAGTATGTTGTTTCAAAAACAGAGCTCATTTTAAAAGAATATTATAGATCTATTATTCAGCCACAAGACTAACATTCATGATTAAGTATGGAAGTAATTATCTGCGTGGCTGTGACAAACCAAACTGTTTCACCCAAATCCCTGTTTATGAGATTTTTAATACAGTAAACAAAGAAATTAGAAGGAGGAATAGATTTAATTGTGGTCATGTTGGTGTCTCCCCGCCATCAAAAGAGCATGGTTTATTCCTGAAACTTATTCACCGCATCAGTGTTATAAATCATAACACACCATTCAGGGCTAAGTTAAAAGACTTGTAGCATTATGGGTTTAAGATATTTGTTTTTGTGAAAGTATTTCAAAGTCATGGGTCTTAGACAGTACCGGTCTAAAGGAACATGAGGTTTTGACTGGCAAAGGCTGAGGCATGCAATGAAACTGAAACCTTCCTTTTTTTTATATTACAGATAATTTGATGGAAAAATAGACACGAGGGAAAACCTGTCTATAATTGTTGTTTTACGTCTGGACTGATTGCACTTCAATTGACGATAATTAAAAGCGACGCAAATTATTCAGAAAGATGTGAGTTTAAATTCTTGGTATTGGGATAAGATTGCTTCCTTCCCCAACAAAATTTAACTTTCCATCACCAAAGAGAAAAAAAATAGATGAGATCACTTTCTAATTTGTATGAACACAATTTGAACAAAGGATTAATTCACCAGGACTTAGGTTGATTGGATCTGATTTGCCTCAGATATGCCGAACACAAGTTTCACTTAGGAATGAGTGAAGTGCAAAACTGGATTTCTACAGTTTCCTCTTCTGGAGCCACTGGGATAAAGAGCTTGCAGCTGGTCCTAAAGATGAGGGAACAGAGGTAGTTTGGCACCCTCCACAGAGCACCCTGCCAGACAATTTTACCTCATTTCTATGCACAAAATGATGAACAAACTGAAGGTTAAGAAGTCTATTTAATTATAGTTCATCAGCTTGAAGGCAGAATTTACAGAATAACAGCTCAATGTATCTACAAACAAAATTTCACGCAACCATGCATACCAAAAAAAAAATGAGTCTGATAACTCCAAACAGGGTTTTACTCTTCTAAGGACTAAGGAATCAACACAGCTAAATACAAATACAAATACATTTTCATTGGAGGTTACTTTTAAAGCAATATCTCTTATAAAATGTGCTTGATAAATCTTTTTTGTTTGTTCCTAAATGCACAATAGGTAGGTATGAGTTGTATTAGAATTATAAAAATTACAGCACAGAAGGAGATCATTCAGTTTATCTCCCATGTATTTTATTTATTTAGAGATACAGCACTGAAACAGGCCCTTCGGCCCACCAAGTCTGTGGCAACCATCAACTACCCATTTATACTAATCCTACATTAATCCCATATTCCTACCACATCCCCACAATTCCTCTACCTATATTAGGACCAATTTATTATGGCTAATTTACCTATCAACCAGCAAGTCTTTGGCTGTGGGAGGAAACCGGAGCACCCGGCGAAAACCCATGGGAGAACTTGCAAACTCCTCACAGGCAGTACCCAGAATTGAACCCAGGTCGCTGGAGCTGTGAGGCTGCGGTGCTAACCACTGTGCCACTCTGTGTTTATGTTAGCTCTATAACTGGAACTATCTACTATAATAACAGTTCCTTCTCTTTCTCTTGTATTATGATACATTCTTCCTTTTCAAATGCTCATCCATTTCCCTTTTGAGTGATATAGTTTGTCTCAAAGACTATTTGTGGAAAAGCATTCCATATTCTATTGCACCTCTGTATAGAAAACAAACTTCTTCCTCTGTCCTTCTTCTGATAGTCCTGAGTCTGCAGCCCCATTACAGATTCATCAGCCAATGGAAACAATCTTCCATTTCTTCCTCTTGTAAAACCTTTCATAGTTTTAAAACTCAACATGAGATCACCCCTTTATTTAGTATATATGGCACAGAAACAGTTCATTGGGCTCAACCAGTCCATGCTGGCGTTTATGCTCCACTCGAGCCTCCTCCCATCTTTCCACATTTAAACCTATCATCGTAGCCCTCTATTCCCTTCTCCCTCATATGCTTGTCTAGCTTCCCCTTAAATACATCCATACCATTCGCTTCAATCACTCCCTGTTGGAGCAAGTACCACATTCTCACCACTCTTTGGGTAAAGAAGTTTCTGCTGAAATCCCTATTGAATTTCTCGGTGACTATCTTATATTGATGGCCTCTAGTTATGCTCTTCCTCACAAGAGGAAGCATTTTCTCTGTATCCACTCTATGAAAATCTTTCATAATTTTAAAGATCTTTTTTTGGCCACCTCTCAACCTTCTTTTTCAAGAGAAAAGATACCCAGCCTGTTCAGTCTTTCCTGATGCATATACCCACGCATTTCTGGTATCATCCTTGTAAATCTTCTCTGTACCCTCTCCAGTGCCTTTGTATCCTTTTTATAATACGGTGACCAGAACTACACGCAGTGTGGTCTTAAGTGTGGTCTAACCAAGGTTTGATACAGGTTTAGCAAAACCTCCCTGCTTTTCAGTTCTATCCCTCTAGAAATAAAGTCTACTGCTTGGTTTTCTTTTTTTATGGCCTTGCTGACCTATGGCATAACTTTTATTAATTGTGTATTTGTCTTTAACTTTCCTGTTCCAGTGAAAAAGGTGCATTTCTTCATTATGGTAGCTCATTCCTGGTATCATTCGAGTGGATGTCACTGCAGCCTTTCCATGGTTTTAATATCCTTTCTATAATTTGGTGCAAGTTCTCCCCATTAAAGATTATACCATTTAGAATGTACTCCATTTCAATGTTTTCCCCCCAACTTCATGTGAGAATGCATCATCGTGTCACTTGCATATCATATTGTGGCAAAGGTATGATTTGGTTCTTTCTCACCCAAACAAATCGAAAAGAATAACCAAACACTTTAATTAATGAAATTACTGGATCTCGTTGTCCTGCTGCCGGGAGTGACCGCAGGCAAAAACGATGGTGGCCGGCACGCATGGGCCGCACGCCGCCACGATCTTGCGTCTGGCAGCTCATTAACATATGATCGGTGGCCGCACACCAGCCCACCCCCAATCATGGAGCGCGGTGGCCTTGGCGACACTGTGAACGGCGTCACCTGAACCCCGTTGGCGCCAGCTTTTCCAGGATGGGAACGTGAAGGCACATGAGTGCCGCGCGTCGAGCTGAAGATTGGAAATGGCTGATAGGGTCATGGTGAATTCCGCTAAAATGTATGCAGACAGGTCATTTCAATACTTGAAGCATGGTGCTGCTGCAGAGCGGCGGAGATGCCGCCACAGAGCTTCCCCACGGCCAGGAAGATCAGGCCTGGCAATCCCGGTGTCGGGCTCCATGGCAGGCCGCTGCTGCTCCGATCTCCTGGCCCCCAACCCCACCCACTGCCGCCACAGAACCCGATGTCAGGAGGAGAATAAGATCCCAGCCACTTTGTCTTTAAATTTCACTTTGGATATAAAATGTAGGGATATTTATCAAGACAGAATTAAACATCTGACCTCAATCCAGTTGCGAGCATGCAGTTTCTTCTAGATCAGGAAGGGAAATGGGTACAGAGTCATCAATCCTCTGCCTGGAATTACATACAGATTCATTTCCCTTGATCACTTTGAATCTGAGAAAGACAAAGCAGAATATTTGCTTAGTGGTGTGAGACTAGTAACTGGAGGGGCAAAGGGATTTACGCTATGCTTCACTTGTTGGAGTCATGATCAGATCAGATCTGGAGTATTGTATTCAGTTTTGGGCCCAAACCTCAGGAAAGATATATTGTTCTTGGACAGAGATTCCTCAGAATAATACCATGGCTTAAAGGGTTAAATTGTAAAGACGGTTTGCATAAACTTGGTTTGTATGCCATTGTGTTTAGAAGGTTGAGGGGGTGATCTAATTAAGGTATTTAAAATGACAAAGGGATTCAAAAGGGTAGATGCAGAAAAAAAAAGGTTAGCCAAACATTAATTTTAATTGAAGGTACTGCACCTTTAAATTTTATTATAGATATTAATAATTAGGGATATAATACAATTTCCTCTAGTGAGGGAATCCAGAACAAGAAAGCATAATCCTAAAATTAGAACTCGGCCATTTAGGGGTGATATCAAGAAGCAGTTTTGCAAGCAAAAAGTTGTAGAAATCTGGAACTCTCCCTCAAAAGACTGTAGATTTTAGGTCAACTGGAATTTTTATTGCTGAGACTGATGGATTGTTGTTGTTTAAGTTTGTCAAAGGTGGATATGGATCAAAGGTAGATAAATGGTGTTGAGGTACATATCAGTATTGCGTTAACTGAATAGTGAGTGGAACAGGCTCAAGGGGCAGAATTGCCTACTCCTGTTCCTAACGTACCTCTGACTAATTAACAAGTCATAACCGACAGGAGAATCAAATGTAGACTTTTGACCATACAACCATACGAATTAGGAGAAGAAGTAGGCCATTCAGCCCATCAAGCCTGCTCCACCATTTAATAAGATTGTGGCTGATTTGTTTGTGTCTCGAATTCCACACTCCCATCTACCCCTGATAATCTGATTCCCTTGCCTAAAAAGAATCCATCTACCTCCACCTTAAAAATATTCAATGACCCCGCCTCCACCACCTTCTGAGGCAGAGAGTTCCAAAGTCGCACAACCCTCTGACAGAAAAAAATTCTCCTCGTCTCTGAGCTAAAAGGGCAACCCCTAATTTTAAAATAGTGCCCCCTAGTTCTGGGCTCACCCACAAGAGGAAACAGCTCCTCCACATTCACCTTGTCAAGACCATTCAGGATCTTATATACTTCAACCAAGTCTCCCCTCACTCTTCTAAAAACAAGCCCAGTCTGTCCAACCATTCCTCATAAGACAACCCGCTCATTCTAGGCATCAATCTAGTAAACCTCCTCTGAACCACCTCCAACGCATTCACATCCTTCCTTAAATAAGGAGACCTAAACTGCACACAGTATGCGAGATGTGGTCTCACCAATGCCTTGTATAACTGAAACATAACATCCTTACTTTTATTTTCAATTCCTCTTGTAATAAAGGATAGCATTCCATTAACCTTTTTTATTACTTACTGTACCTGCATACTAACATTTTGTGACTCATGCACTAGAAAACCTAGATCCCTCTGCACCTCGGAATTATTCAGTCATTCCCCGTTTAAGTAATACTCTGCTTCTTTATGCTTCCTGCATAAATGAACAACTTCACATTTTCCCACATTATACTCCATCTGCCAGATTTTTGCCCTCTCAACCTATCTATATCAGTTTGCAACCTCCTTATATCCTCTTCACAACATACTTTCCTACCTATCTTTGTGTCATCTGCAAATTTAGCTACCATGCCATTGCTCGCCCTTATCTAAGTCATTGATATAAATTCTAAAAGGTTGAGGCCTCAGCACAGACCCCTGCGGGAGTCCACTCCACATACTACCAATCAGAAAAGGACCCATTTATGCATACTCTCTGTTTTCTGCCAGCCAGCCAATCTTCTATGCATGCTGATATATTAACCCCTACACCATGAGTTCTACTTTGTGCAATAACCTTTTATGTGGCACCTTGTCAAATGCCTTCTGGAAATCCAAGTACAGTACATCAACAGGCTCCCCTTTATCCACAGTGCATGTTACACCTTCAAAGAACTCCAATAAATTGGTTAAACATGATTTCCCTTTCACAAAGCCATGCTGACTATTCCTGATTACCTTGAGTTTTTCTGTGTCCAACTATAGTCTCCTTAATGATCGATTCGAACACCTTCCCCATGACTGACGTCAAGCTATCTGTTTTCTGCCTCTTCCCCCCCACCCCCCACTTCTTGAATAGAGAGGTTATATTTGCTACTTTCCAGTCTGATGGAACCTTTTCTGAATCTAGCGAATTTTGAAAAATTAACACCAACGCATCTACTACCTCATTAGCCACCTCTTTTAAGACCTTAGAATGAAGCCCATCAGGACCCAGGGACTTGTCAGCCTGCAGCTCCATTAGTATGGTCAGTACCGCTTCCCTGGTGATTGTAATTTCACCAAGTTCCTCTCTTCCTTCCACCTCCTGATTTATAGCTATTACCTGGAATGTTTCAGTATACTCTATAGTGAAGACAGAAGCAAAATATTTGTTCATTTCATCCACCATTTCCTTATTATCTACTATTAACTCCCCATTCTCACTCTCTAGAGGACCAACACTCACTTTACTTAGTCTTTCCCTTTTTAAATACCTGTAGACACTCTTGCTATCCATTTTTACATTTCTAGCTCGCTTCCTCTCATATTCTAATTTCTTTCTCCTGATTAACCTTTAAGTCATTCTCTGCCGTTCTTGATATTCTGACCAATCATCTGACTTGCCACTCAACTTTGCACAGTTATATGCTTTTTCCTTAAGTTTGAGGCTTTCCTTAACTTCTTTAGTTAACCACGGATGGTGGGTCCTCCTCTTAGAAATCTTCTTTATAGTAGGAATATATTTATTCTCAGTTTTCTGAAATATCCCCTTAAATGTCTGCCACTGCTTCTCTATTGATCTATCTCCTAGCCTAGTAAGCCAGTTCCCTTTGGCTAGCTGAGCTTTCAGAGTTGCCCTTATTTAAGTTTCTTGTCTTAGACCCACTCCTCTTTCTTTTAAACTGGATGTAAAATTCAATCATTTTGTGGTCGCTGCTACCTAGAGGTGCCTTTACTCTGAGGTTATTAATTAATCCTGTCACGTTACACAATACCAAATCTAATATAACCTGCTCTCTGGTTGTTTCCAGAATGTGCTGCTCTAAGAAACTATCTCGAAAGCAATCTATGAACTCCTCATCCAGGCAACTATGGCCAATCTGATTTTTTCAGTTGATGTATACATTAAAATCACCCATGATTATTGCTGTCCCTTTATCACAAGCACCCAATATTTCTTCTTGGATTCTTCGTCCTAAATTGTGGTTACTGTTAGGGAACCTGCAGACCACTCCCACTAGTGACTTCTTTCCCCTACTATTCCTCATCTCCTCCCAAACCAATTCTACATCCTGATCTCCTGAACCAAGGTCAGGTCTAACTATTGCACCATCCTTGATGAACAGTGCTACCCCTCCACCCTTATCTAGTTTCCTATTCTTCTTGAATATTATATACCCCTCAATATTGAGGATACAATCCTTGTCATCCTGCAGCCATATCTCCCTAATGGCTATCAGATCGTATTTATTTACTTCAATGTGCGCAATCAGTTCGTCTACTTTGTTATGAATGCTACGTGCATTCAGATACAGAGCCTTTGGTTTTGTCTTTTTGTTATCTTTGTAACATCTTGATTGTTGGTGTGTTCTTAGGTTTTTTCTCTCAGTCTCTTCCTGCCATTCTCGGACCTTCATTTCCCATATTACTATTCTGCTCTCCTGCCTTGACTCTACCCCTTGATTTGTTACATCTACCCAAGCTTGATCCCTTTCCCCCCTTGTTTAGTTTAAAGCCCTCTGTACTTCCCTTGTTGTATGGTTTGCTAGAAGACTGGTCCCAGCACGGTTTAGGTGCAGACCATCCCAACGGTACAGCCCCCACTTTCCCCAGTAGTGGTGCCAGTGCCCCACGAACTGAAACCCACTTCTCCCACACCATCTTTGAGCCACGTATTCATTTCACTAATCTTACGTGTCCTCTGCCAATTGGCACGTGGCTCAGGTAATAATCCAGAGATTATTATCCTTCAGGTTCTGCTCTTCAATTTGGTGCCGAGCTCCTCATACTGTCTAAGCAGAACCTCTTTCCTAGTCCTACCTATGTTATTGGTACCTACATGGACCACAACAACTCCTCCTCCTCCCATTCTAAGTTCCTGTCCATCCCTGAACAGATGTCCCGAACCCTGGCACCAGGCAGGCAACATCGTCTTCTGGACTCACACTCTCGGCTGCACAGAACAGTGTTGATCCCCCTCACTATACTATCCCCTACTACCACTACATTCCTTTTAGCTCCCCTCACTTGAATGGCTTCCTGTACTACAGTGCCATGGCCAGTCTGCTCATCCACCTTGCTTTCATCCACAACGGTTCAGAGCACCTCAAACCTGTTTGACAATTGCAAAGTCTGAGGCTCCTCGACTACTGTCTGCTCGGTCTCTTTACTTGTCTCACTCATGGTCACATCCTCCTGTCCCTCACTGCAGACCAAAACAGATGACCCTGTTCTAAGAGGCATGACTGTCCTCTGGAACAAAGTGTCAAGGTATTTCTCCCCCTCCCTTATGTTGCGCAGTGTTTGTCGTTCAGCTTCCAGATCAATAATCCTGATCCAGAATTCCTGTAGCTGCTCACACTTTCTGCAGATGTGTTTGACCTGGATCGCCTTGGCATCCGGAAGCTCCCATATGCCAAAGCTGCAACATAACACCTGTCCTGCCATTGTTACTTATGCTATTAGTTAATTTACTTCAGTTACTTTCTTAATTAACTTAGAATAATTCCTACGTATCATAGAATTTACTGTGTTTATTAAATGCTAGTACCACCTTCAACTAAAGTTATACTTTTCTTGATTACACAGATATGTAGACCTTCCTACTGGTAATAGACCTTATCAATGCTAATAAAGCTTGCCAATTCTAATAAACCTTTACTACTATTAGTAATCCTTAGGAATACTGATAAACCCTAATAATACTTAATACAGCTTATTGTATTAAGTTGTCCAATTTGAGCGAATACATTTCCTGCTGGTCTCTCTCTATCTCACTCTGTATTATAAATTATTAGATCCACTTTAGTTTTTAGTTTACATACGAATGAATTGATCAAGTCTTATTTTATATTTGATTACTTTAGATTAAATTAAATTAAAAGCTGACCTGTATACTCACGCCAGACAGCTTTCTGTTTCCCTGCTCTCTCTGTTGACTGTGACATCACTTTGATGTCACTTTTCGATTTTTTTCCCCCTGTCTGCTCCTGCTGTGTTCTCTCTCTCTCTGGTCTCCGATTTCTTGGCGCGCTTTTAAAATCACTGCTCCCGCTGTGTTCTCTCTCTCTCTGGTCTCCGATTTCCTGGCGTGATTTTAAAGCTCTGCTCCCACTGTGTTCTCTCTCTCTGGTCTCCGATTTCCTGGCGCGATTTTAAAGCTCTGCTCCCACTGCGT
Organism: Heterodontus francisci; assembly: GCF_036365525.1. Lineage (NCBI taxonomy): Eukaryota > Metazoa > Chordata > Chondrichthyes > Heterodontiformes > Heterodontidae > Heterodontus > Heterodontus francisci. The sequence goes on along the minus strand of NC_090376.1, from coordinate 29,368,070 downwards.
TCTCTCTCTCTCTGGTCTCCGATTTCCTGGTGCGATTTTAAAGCTCTGCTCCCACTGCGTTCTCTCTCTCTCTGGTCTCCGATTTCCTGGTGCGATTTTAAAGCTCTGCTCCCACTGTGTTCTCTCCCTCTGGTCTCCGATTTCCTGGCGCGATTTTAAAGCTCTGCTCCCACTGTGTTCTCTCTCTCTGGTCTCCGATTTCCTGGCGCGATTTTAAAGCTCTGCTCCCACTGTATTCTCTCTCTCTGGTCTCCGATTTACTGGAGCGATTTTAAAGCTCTGCTCCCACTGTGTTCTCTCTCTCTGGTCTCCGATTTCCTGGCGCGATTTTAAAGCTCTGCTCCCACTGTGTTCTCTCTCTCTGGTCTCCAATTTCCTGGCGCGATTTTAAAGCTCTGCTCCCACTGTATTCTCTCTCTCTGGTCTCCGATTTCCTGGTGCGATTTTAAAGCTCTGCTCCCACTGTGTTCTCTCTCTCTCTGGTCTCCGATTTCTTGGCGCGATTTTAAAGCTCTGCTCCCACTGTGTTCTCTCTCTCTCTCGTCTCCGATTTCTTGGCGCGCTTTTAAAATCACTGCTCCCGCTGTGTTCTCTCTCTCTCTGGTCTCCGATTTCCTGGCGCGATTTTAAAGCTCTGCTCCCACTGTGTTCTCTCTCTCTCTGGTCTCCGATTTCCTGGCGCGATTTTAAAGCTCTGCTCCCACTGTGTTCTCTCTCTCTCTGGTCTCCGATTTCCTGGCGCGATTTTAAAGCTCTGCTCCCACTGTGTTCTCTCTCTCTCTGGTCTCCGATTTCCTGGCGCGATTTTAAAGCTCTGCTCCCACTGTGTTCTCTCTCTCTGGTCTCCGATTTCCTGGCGCGATTTTAAAGCTCTGCTCCCACTGTGTTCTCTCTCTCTGGTCTCCGATTTCCTGGTGTGATTTTAAAGCTCTGCTCCCACTGTATTCTCTCTCGCTGGTCTCCGATTTCCTGGCGCGATTTTAAATCTCTGCTCCCACTGTATTCTCTCTCTCTGGTCTCCGATTTCCTGGCGCGATTTTAAAGCTCTGCTCCCACTGCGTTCTCTCTCTCTCGGGTTTCCGATTTCCTGGCGCGATTTTAAAGCTCTGTTCCCACTGTGTTCTCTCTCTCTGGTCTCCGATTTCCTGGTGCGATTTTAAAGCTCTGCTCCCACTGTGTTCTCTCTCTCTCTGGTCTCCGATTTCCTGGCGCGATTTTAAAGCTCTGCTCCCACTGTGTTCTCTCTCTCTCTGGTCTCCAATTTCCTGGCGCACTTTTTAAAGCTCTGCTCCCACTGTGTTCTCTCTCTCTGGTCTCCGATTTCCTGGCGCACTTTTTAAAGCTCTGCTCCCACTGTGTTCTCTCTCTCTGGTCTCCGATTTCCTGGCGCACTTTTTAAAGCACTGCTCCCACTGTATTCTCTCTCTCTGGTCTCCGATTTCCTGGCGCGATTTTAAAGCTCTGCTCCCACTGTGTTCTCTCTCTCTGATCTCCGAGTTCCTGGCGCGATTTTAAAGCTCTGCTCCCACTGTGTTCTCTCTCTCTCTGGTCTCTGATTTCCTGGTGCGATTTTAAAGCTCTGCTCCCACTGTGTTCTCTCTCTCTCTCTGGTCTCCAATTTCCTGGTGCGATTTTAAAGCTCTGCTCCCACTGTGTTCTCTCTCTCTGGTCTCCGATTTTCTGGCGCGATTTTAAAGCTCTGCTCCCACTGTATTCTCTCTCTCTGGTCTCCGATTTCCTGGCGCGATTTTAAAGCTCTGCTCCCACTGTGTTCTCTCTCTCTGGTCTCTGATTTCCTGGTGCGATTTTAAAGCTCTGCTCCCACTGTGTTCTCTCTCTCTCTGGTCTCCGATTTCCTGGCGCACTTTTTAAAGCTCTGCTCCCACTGTATTCTCTCTCTCTGGTCTCCAATTTCCTGGCGCACTTTTTAAAGCTCTGCTCCCACTGTATTCTCTCTCTCTGGTCTCCGATTTCCTGGCCCACTTTTTAAAGCTCTGCTCCCACTGTGTTCTCTCTCTCTGGTCTCCGATTTCCTGGCGCACTTTTTAAAGCTCTGCTCCCACTGTGTTCTCTCTCTCTGGTCTCCGATTTCCTGGCGCACTTTTTAAAGCTCTGCTCCCACTGTATTCTCTCTCTCTGGTCTCCGATTTCCTGGCGCGATTTTAAAGCTCTGCTCCCACTGTGTTCTCTCTCTCTGGTCTCCAATTTCCTGGTGTGCTTTTTAAAGCTCTGCTCCCACTGTGTTCTCTCTCTCTGGTCTGCGATTTCCTGGTGTGATTTTAAAGCTCTGCTCCCACTGTATTCTCTCTCTCTGGTCTCCGATTTCCTGGCGCGATTTTAAAGCTCTGCTCCCACTGTATTCTCTCTCTCTGGTCTCCGATTTCCTGGTGCGATTTTAAAGCTCTGCTCCCACTGCGTTCTCTCTCTCTGGTCTCCGATTTCCTGGCGCACTTTTTAAAGCTCTGCTCCCACTGTGTTCTCTCTCTCTGGTCTCCGATTTCCTGGTGCGATTTTAAAGCTCTGCTCCCACTGCGTTCTCTCTCTCTGGTCTCCAATTTCCTGGTGTGCGTTTTAAAGCTCTGCTCCCACTGTGTTCTCTCTCTCTGGTCTCCGATTTCCTGGCGCACTTTTTAAAGCTCTGCTCCCACTGTGTTCTCTCTCTCTGGTCTCCGATTTCCTGGCGCACTTTTTAAAGCTCTGCTCCCACTGTGTTCTCTCTCTCTGGTCTCCGATTTCCTGGTGCGATTTTGAAGCTCTGCTCCCACTGTGTTCTCTCTCTCTGGTCTCCGATTTCCTGGCGCACTTTTTAAAGCTCTGCTCCCACTGTTCTCTCTCTCTCTGGTCTCCGATTTCCTGGCGCACTTTTTAAAGCTCTGCTCCCAATGTTCTCTCTCTCTCTGGTCTCCGATTTCCTGGCGCACTTTTTAAAGCTCTGCTCCCACTGTATTCTCTCTCTCTGGTCTCCGATTTCCTGGCGGGATTTTAAAGCTCTGCTCCCACTGTGTTCTCTCTCTCTCTCTGGTCTCCGATTTCCTGGCGCGATTTTAAAGCTCTGCTCCCACTGTGTTCTCTCTCTCTGGTCTCCGATTTCCTGGTGTGATTTTAAAGCTCTGCTCCCACTGTGTTCTCTCTCTCTGGTCTCCGATTTCCTGGTGTGATTTTAAAGCTCTGCTCCCACTGTGTTCTCTCTCTCTGGTCTCCAATTTTCTGGTGCGCTTTTTAAAGCTCTGCTCCCACTGTGTTCTCTCTCTCTGGTCTCCGATTTCCTGGCGCACTTTTTAAAGCTCTGCTCGCACTGTATTCTCTCTCTCTAGTCTCCGATTTCCTGGCGCGATTTTAAAGCTCTGCTCCCACTGTATTCTCTCTCTCTGGTCTCCGATTTCCAGGCGCGATTTTAAAGCTCTGCTCCCACTGTGTTCTCTCTCTCTGGTCTCCGATTTCCTGGTGTGATTTTAAAGCTCTGCTCCCACTGTGTTCTCTCTCTCTGGTCTCCGATTTCCTGGTGTGATTTTAAAGCTCTGCTCCCACTGTATTCTCTCTCTCTGGTCTCCGATTTCCTGGCGCGATTTTAAAGCTCTGCTCCCACTGTATTCTCTCTCTCTGGTCTCCGATTTCCTGGCACGATTTTAAAGCTCTGCTCCCACTGTGTTCTCTCTCTCTGGTCTCCGATTTCCTGGTGCGATTTTAAAGCTCTGCTCCCACTGTGTTCTCTCTCTCTCTGGTCTCCGATTTCCTGGCGCGATTTTAAAGCTCTGCTCCCACTGTGTTCTCTCTCTCTCTGGTCTCCAATTTCCTGGCGCACTTTTTAAAGCTCTGCTCTCACTGTGTTCTCTCTCTCTGGTCTCCGATTTCCTGGCGCACTTTTTAAAGCTCTGCTCCCATTGTGTTCTCTCTCTCTGTTCTCCGATTTCCTGGCGCACTTTTTAAAGCACTGCTCCCACTGTATTCTCTCTCTCTGGTCTCCGATTTCCTGGCGCGATTTTAAAGCTCTGCTCCCACTGTGTTCTCTCTCTCTGATCTCCGAGTTCCTGGCGCGATTTTAAAGCTCTGCTCCCACTGTGTTCTCTCTCTCTCTGGTCTCCGATTTCCTGGTGCGATTTTAAAGCTCTGCTCCCACTGTGTTCTCTCTCTCTCTGGTCTCCGCATTCCTGGTGCGATTTTAAACCTCTGCTCCCACTGTGTTCTCTCTCTCTCTCTGGTCTCCAATTTCCTGGCGCACTTTTTAAACCTCTGTTCCCACTGTGTTCTCTCTCTCTGGTCTCCGATTTCCTGGCGCACTTTTTAAAGCTCTGCTCCCACTGTGTTCTCTCTCTCTGGTCTCCGATTTCCTGGCGCACATTTTAAAGCACTGCTCCCACTGTATTCTCTCTCTCTGGTCTCCGATTTCCTGGCACGATTTTAAAGCTCTGCTCCCATTGTGTTCTCTCTCTCTGGTCTCCGATTTCCTGGCGCACTTTTTGAAGCTCTGCTCCCACTGTATTCTCTCTCTCTGGTCTCCGATTTCCTGGTGCGATTTTAATGCTCTGCTCCCACTGTGTTCTCTCTCTCTGATCTCCGAGTTCCTGGCGCGATTTTAAAGCTCTGCTCCCATTGTGTTCTCTCTCTCTCTGGTCTCCGATTTCCTGGTGCGATTTTAAAGCTCTGCTCCCACTGTGTTCTCTCTCTCTGGTCTCCGATTTCCTGGCGCGATTTTAAAGCTCTGCTCCCACTGTATTCTCTCTCTCTGGTCTTCGATTTCCTGGCGCGATTTTAAAGCTCTGCTCTCACTGTGTTCTCTCTCTCTGGTCTCCGATTTCCTGGCGCACTTTTTAAAGCTCTGCTCCCACTGTGTTCTCTCTCTCTGGTCTCCAATTTCCTGGCGCACTTTTTAAAGCTCTGCTCCCACTGTATTCTCTCTCTCTGGTCTCCAATGTCCTGGCGCACTTTTTAAAGCTCTGCTCCCACTGTATTCTCTCTCTCTGGTCTCCGATTTCCTGGCGCACTTTTTAAAGCTCTGTTCCCACTGTGTTCTCTCTCTCTGGTCTCCGATTTCCTGGCGCACTTTTTAAAGCTCTGCTCCCACTGTGTTCTCTCTCTCTGGTCTCCGATTTCCTGGCGCACTTTTTAAAGCTCTGCTCCCACTGTATTCTCTCTCTCTGGTCTCCGATTTCCTGGCGCGATTTTAAAGCTCTGCTCCCACTGTGTTCTCTCTCTCTGGTCTCCAATTTCCTGGTGTGCTTTTTAAAGCTCTGCTCCCACTGTGTTCTCTCTCTCTGGTCTGCGATTTAATGGCGCACTTTTTAAAGCTCTGCTCCCACTGTATTCTCTCTCTCTGGTCTCCGATTTCCTGGTGCGATTTTAAAGCTCTGCTCCCACTGCGTTCTCTCTCTCTGGTCTCCGATTTCCTGGCGCACTTTTTAAAGCTCTGCTCCCACTGTGTTCTCTCTCTCTGGTCTCCGATTTCCTGGTGCGATTTTGAAGCTCTGCTCCCACTGTGTTCTCTCTCTCTGGTCTCCGATTTCCTGGCGCACTTTTTAAAGCTCTGCTCCCACTGTTCTCTCTCTCTCTGGTCTCCGATTTCCTGGCGCACTTTTTAAAGCTCTGCTCCCAATGTTCTCTCTCTCTCTGGTCTCCGATTTCCTGGCGCACTTTTTAAAGCTCTGCTCCCACTGTATTCTCTCTCTCTGGTCTCCGATTTCCTGGCGGGATTTTAAAGCTCTGCTCCCACTGTGTTCTCTCTCTCTCTCTGGTCTCCGATTTCCTGGCGCGATTTTAAAGCTCTGCTCCCACTGTGTTCTCTCTCTCTGGTCTCCGATTTCCTGGTGTGATTTTAAAGCTCTGCTCCCACTGTGTTCTCTCTCTCTGGTCTCCGATTTCCTGGTGTGATTTTAAAGCTCTGCTCCCACTGTGTTCTCTCTCTCTGGTCTCCAATTTTCTGGTGCGCTTTTTAAAGCTCTGCTCCCACTGTGTTCTCTCTCTCTGGTCTCCGATTTCCTGGCGCACTTTTTAAAGCTCTGCTCCCACTGTATTCTCTCTCTCTGGTCTCCGATTTCCTGGCGCACTTTTTAATGCTCTGCTCGCACTGTATTCTCTCTCTCTCGTCTCCGATTTCCTGGCGCGATTTTAAAGCTCTGCTCCCACTGTATTCTCTCTCTCTGGTCTCCGATTTCCAGGCGCGATTTTAAAGCTCTGCTCCCACTGCGTTCTCTCTCTCTCTGGTCTCCGATTTCCTGGCGCGATTTTAAAGCTCTGCTCCCACTGTGTTCTCTCTCTCTGGTCTCCGATTTCCTGGTGTGATTTTAAAGCTCTGCTCCCACTGTATTCTCTCTCTCTGGTCTCCGATTTCCTGGCGCGATTTTAAAGCTCTGCTCCCACTGTATTCTCTCTCTCTGGTCTCCGATTTCCTGGCACGATTTTAAAGCTCTGCTCCCACTGTGTTCTCTCTCTCTGGTCTCCGATTTCCTGGTGCGATTTTAAAGCTCTGCTCCCACTGTGTTCTCTCTCTCTCTGGTCTCCGATTTCCTGGCGCGATTTTAAAGCTCTGCTCCCACTGTGTTCTCTCTCTCTCTGGTCTCCAATTTCCTGGCGCACTTTTTAAAGCTCTGCTCTCACTGTGTTCTCTCTCTCTGGTCTCCGATTTCCTGGCGCACTTTTTAAAGCTCTGCTCCCATTGTGTTCTCTCTCTCTGGTCTCCGATTTCCTGGCGCACTTTTTAAAGCACTGCTCCCACTGTATTCTCTCTCTCTGGTCTCCGATTTCCTGGCGCGATTTTAAAGCTCTGCTCCCACTGTGTTCTCTCTCTCTGATCTCCGAGTTCCTGGCGCGATTTTAAAGCTCTGCTCCCACTGTGTTCTCTCTCTCTCTGGTCTCCGATTTCCTGGTGCGATTTTAAAGCTCTGCTCCCACTGTGTTCTCTCTCTCTCTGGTCTCCGCATTCCTGGTGCGATTTTAAACCTCTGCTCCCACTGTGTTCTCTCTCTCTCTCTGGTCTCCAATTTCCTGGCGCACTTTTTAAAGCTCTGTTCCCACTGTGTTCTCTCTCTCTGGTCTCCGATTTCCTGGCACGATTTTAAAGCTCTGCTCCCACTGTGTTCTCTCTCTCTGGTCTCCGATTTCCTGGTGCGATTTTAAAGCTCTGCTCCCACTGTGTTCTCTCTCTCTGGTCTCCGATTTCCTGGCGCACTTTTTAAAGCTCTGCTCCCATTGTGTTCTCTCTCTCTGTTCTCCGATTTCCTGGCGCACTTTTTAAAGCACTGCTCCCACTGTATTCTCTCTCTCTGGTCTCCGATTTCCTGGCGCGATTTTAAAGCTCTGCTCCCACTGTGTTCTCTCTCTCTGATCTCCGAGTTCCTGGCGCGATTTTAAAGCTCTGCTCCCACTGTGTTCTCTCTCTCTCTGGTCTCCGATTTCCTGGTGCGATTTTAAAGCTCTGCTCCCACTGTGTTCTCTCTCTCTCTGGTCTCCGCATTCCTGGTGCGATTTTAAACCTCTGCTCCCACTGTGTTCTCTCTCTCTCTCTGGTCTCCAATTTCCTGGCGCACTTTTTAAACCTCTGTTCCCACTGTGTTCTCTCTCTCTGGTCTCCGATTTCCTGGCGCACTTTTTAAAGCTCTGCTCCCACTGTGTTCTCTCTCTCTGGTCTCCGATTTCCTGGCGCACATTTTAAAGCACTGCTCCCACTGTATTCTCTCTCTCTGGTCTCCGATTTCCTGGCACGATTTTAAAGCTCTGCTCCCATTGTGTTCTCTCTCTCTGGTCTCCGATTTCCTGGCGCACTTTTTGAAGCTCTGCTCCCACTGTATTCTCTCTCTCTGGTCTCCGATTTCCTGGTGCGATTTTAATGCTCTGCTCCCACTGTGTTCTCTCTCTCTGATCTCCGAGTTCCTGGCGCGATTTTAAAGCTCTGCTCCCATTGTGTTCTCTCTCTCTCTGGTCTCCGATTTCCTGGTGCGATTTTAAAGCTCTGCTCCCACTGTGTTCTCTCTCTCTGGTCTCCGATTTCCTGGCGCGATTTTAAAGCTCTGCTCCCACTGTATTCTCTCTCTCTGGTCTCCGATTTCCTGGCGCGATTTTAAAGCTCTGCTCTCACTGTGTTCTCTCTCTCTGGTCTCCGATTTCCTGGCGCACTTTTTAAAGCTCTGCTCCCACTGTGTTCTCTCTCTCTGGTCTCCAATTTCCTGGCGCACTTTTTAAAGCTCTGCTCCCACTGTATTCTCTCTCTCTGGTCTCCAATGTCCTGGCGCACTTTTTAAAGCTCTGCTCCCACTGTATTCTCTCTCTCTGGTCTCCGATTTCCTGGCGCACTTTTTAAAGCTCTGTTCCCACTGTGTTCTCTCTCTCTGGTCTCCGATTTCCTGGCGCACTTTTTAAAGCTCTGCTCCCACTGTGTTCTCTCTCTCTGGTCTCCGATTTCCTGGCGCACTTTTTAAAGCTCTGCTCCCACTGTATTCTCTCTCTCTGGTCTCCGATTTCCTGGCGCGATTTTAAAGCTCTGCTCCCACTGTGTTCTCTCTCTCTGGTCTCCAATTTCCTGGTGTGCTTTTTAAAGCTCTGCTCCCACTGTGTTCTCTCTCTCTGGTCTGCGATTTAATGGCGCACTTTTTAAAGCTCTGCTCCCACTGTATTCTCTCTCTCTGGTCTCCGATTTCCTGGTGCGATTTTAAAGCTCTGCTCCCACTGCGTTCTCTCTCTCTGGTCTCCGATTTCCTGGCGCACTTTTTAAAGCTCTGCTCCCACTGTGTTCTCTCTCTCTGGTCTCCGATTTCCTGGTGCGATTTTGAAGCTCTGCTCCCACTGTGTTCTCTCTCTCTGGTCTCCGATTTCCTGGCGCACTTTTTAAAGCTCTGCTCCCACTGTTCTCTCTCTCTCTGGTCTCCGATTTCCTGGCGCACTTTTTAAAGCTCTGCTCCCAATGTTCTCTCTCTCTCTGGTCTCCGATTTCCTGGCGCACTTTTTAAAGCTCTGCTCCCACTGTATTCTCTCTCTCTGGTCTCCGATTTCCTGGCGGGATTTTAAAGCTCTGCTCCCACTGTGTTCTCTCTCTCTCTCTGGTCTCCGATTTCCTGGCGCGATTTTAAAGCTCTGCTCCCACTGTGTTCTCTCTCTCTGGTCTCCGATTTCCTGGTGTGATTTTAAAGCTCTGCTCCCACTGTGTTCTCTCTCTCTGGTCTCCGATTTCCTGGTGTGATTTTAAAGCTCTGCTCCCACTGTGTTCTCTCTCTCTGGTCTCCAATTTTCTGGTGCGCTTTTTAAAGCTCTGCTCCCACTGTGTTCTCTCTCTCTGGTCTCCGATTTCCTGGCGCACTTTTTAAAGCTCTGCTCCCACTGTATTCTCTCTCTCTGGTCTCCGATTTCCTGGCGCACTTTTTAATGCTCTGCTCGCACTGTATTCTCTCTCTCTAGTCTCCGATTTCCTGGCGCGATTTTAAAGCTCTGCTCCCACTGTATTCTCTCTCTCTGGTCTCCGATTTCCAGGCGCGATTTTAAAGCTCTGCTCCCACTGCGTTCTCTCTCTCTCTGGTCTCCGATTTCCTGGCGCGATTTTAAAGCTCTGCTCCCACTGTGTTCTCTCTCTCTGGTCTCCGATTTCCTGGTGTGATTTTAAAGCTCTGCTCCCACTGTATTCTCTCTCTCTGGTCTCCGATTTCCTGGCGCGATTTTAAAGCTCTGCTCCCACTGTATTCTCTCTCTCTGGTCTCCGATTTCCTGGCACGATTTTAAAGCTCTGCTCCCACTGTGTTCTCTCTCTCTGGTCTCCGATTTCCTGGTGCGATTTTAAAGCTCTGCTCCCACTGTGTTCTCTCTCTCTCTGGTCTCCGATTTCCTGGCGCGATTTTAAAGCTCTGCTCCCACTGTGTTCTCTCTCTCTCTGGTCTCCAATTTCCTGGCGCACTTTTTAAAGCTCTGCTCTCACTGTGTTCTCTCTCTCTGGTCTCCGATTTCCTGGCGCACTTTTTAAAGCTCTGCTCCCATTGTGTTCTCTCTCTCTGGTCTCCGATTTCCTGGCGCACTTTTTAAAGCACTGCTCCCACTGTATTCTCTCTCTCTGGTCTCCGATTTCCTGGCGCGATTTTAAAGCTCTGCTCCCACTGTGTTCTCTCTCTCTGATCTCCGAGTTCCTGGCGCGATTTTAAAGCTCTGCTCCCACTGTGTTCTCTCTCTCTCTGGTCTCCGATTTCCTGGTGCGATTTTAAAGCTCTGCTCCCACTGTGTTCTCTCTCTCTCTGGTCTCCGCATTCCTGGTGCGATTTTAAACCTCTGCTCCCACTGTGTTCTCTCTCTCTCTCTGGTCTCCAATTTCCTGGCGCACTTTTTAAAGCTCTGTTCCCACTGTGTTCTCTCTCTCTGGTCTCCGATTTCCTGGCGCACTTTTTAAAGCTCTGCTCCCACTGTGTTCTCTCTCTCTGGTCTCCGATTTCCTGGCGCACATTTTAAAGCACTGCTCCCACTGTATTCTCTCTCTCTGGTCTCCGATTTCCTGGCGCGATTTTAAAGCTCTGCTCCCATTGTGTTCTCTCTCTCTGGTCTCCGATTTCCTGGCGCACTTTTTGAAGCTCTGCTCCCACTGTATTCTCTCTCTCTGGTCTCCGATTTCCTGGTGCGATTTTAATGCTCTGCTCCCACTGTGTTCTCTCTCTCTGATCTCCGAGTTCCTGGCGCGATTTTAAAGCTCTGCTCCCATTGTGTTCTCTCTCTCTCTGGTCTCCGATTTCCTGGTGCGATTTTAAAGCTCTGCTCCCACTGTGTTCTCTCTCTCTGGTCTCCGATTTCCTGGCGCGATTTTAAAGCTCTGCTCCCACTGTATTCTCTCTCTCTGGTCTCCGATTTCCTGGCGCGATTTTAAAGCTCTGCTCTCACTGTGTTCTCTCTCTCTGGTCTCCGATTTCCTGGCGCACTTTTTAAAGCTCTGCTCCCACTGTGTTCTCTCTCTCTGGTCTCCAATTTCCTGGCGCACTTTTTAAAGCTCTGCTCCCACTGTATTCTCTCTCTCTGGTCTCCAATGTCCTGGCGCACTTTTTAAAGCTCTGCTCCCACTGTATTCTCTCTCTCTGGTCTCCGATTTCCTGGCGCACTTTTTAAAGCTCTGTTCCCACTGTGTTCTCTCTCTCTGGTCTCCGATTTCCTGGCGCACTTTTTAAAGCTCTGCTCCCACTGTGTTCTCTCTCTCTGGTCTCCGATTTCCTGGCGCACTTTTTAAAGCTCTGCTCCCACTGTATTCTCTCTCTCTGGTCTCCGATTTCCTGGCGCGATTTTAAAGCTCTGCTCCCACTGTGTTCTCTCTCTCTGGTCTCCAATTTCCTGGTGTGCTTTTTAAAGCTCTGCTCCCACTGTGTTCTCTCTCTCTGGTCTGCGATTTAATGGCGCACTTTTTAAAGCTCTGCTCCCACTGTATTCTCTCTCTCTGGTCTCCGATTTCCTGGCGCGATTTTAAAGCTCTGCTCCCACTGTATTCTCTCTCTCTGATCTCTGATTTCCTGGTGCTATTTTAAAGCTCTGCTCCCACTGCGTTCTCTCTCTCTGGTCTCCGATTTCCTGGTGCGATTTTAAAGCTCTGCTCCCACTGTATTCTCTCTCTGGTCTCCGATTTCCTGGCGCGATTTTAAAGCTCTGCTCCCACTGTGTTCTCTCTCTCTCTGGTCTCCAATTTCCTGGTGTGCTTTTTAAAGCTCTGCTGCCACTGTATTCTCTCTCTCTGGTCTCCGATTTCCTGGCGCACTTTTTAATGCTTTGCTCCCACTGTGTTCTCTCTCTTTGGTCTCCGATTTCCTGGTGCGATTTTAAAGCTCTGCTCCCACTGCGTTCTCTCTCTCTGGTCTCCGATTTCCTGGCGCAATTTTTAAAGCTCTGCTCCCACTGTGTTCTCTCTCTCTGGTCTCCGATTTCCTGGTGTGATTTTAAAGCTCTGCTCCCACTGCGTTCTCTCTCTCTGGTCTCCAATTTCCTGGTGTGCTTTTTAAAGCTCCTCTCCCACTGTGTTCTCTCTCTCTGGTCTCCGATTTCCTGGCGCACTTTTTAAAGCTCTGCTCCCACTGTGTTCTCTCTCTCTGGTCTCCGATTTCCGGGTGTGCTTTTTAAAGCTCTGCTCCCACTGTGTTCTCTCTCTCTGGTCTCCGATTTCCTGGTGCGATTTTAAAGCTCTGCTCCCACTGTGTTCTCTCTCTCTGGTCTCCGATTTCCTGGCGCACTTTTTAAAGCTCTGCTCCCACTGTTCTCTCTCTCTCTGGTCTCCGATTTCCTGGCGCACTTTTTAAAGCTCTGCTCCCAATGTTCTCTCTCTCTCTGGTCTCCGATTTCCTGGCGCACTTTTTAAAGCTCTGCTCCCACTGTATTCTCTCTCTCTGGTCTCCGATTTCCTGGCGGGATTTTAAAGCTCTGCTCCCACTGTGTTCTCTCTCTCTCTCTGGTCTCCGATTTCCTGGCGCGATTTTAAAGCTCTGCTCCCACTGTGTTCTCTCTCTCTGGTCTCCAATTTTCTGGTGCGCTTTTTAAATCTCTGCCCCCACTGTGTTCTCTCTCTCTGGTCTCCGATTTCCTGTCGCACTTTTTAAAGCTCTGCTCCCACTGTATTCTCTCTCTCTGGTCTCCGATTTCCTGGCGCACTTTTTAAAGCTCTGCTCCCACTGTATTCTCTCTCTCTGGTCTCCGATTTCCTGGCGCACTTTTTAAAGCTCTGCTCCCACTGTATTCTATCTCCCTGGTCTCCGATATTCTGGCGCACTTTTTAAAGCTCTGCTCCCACTGCGTTCTCTCTCTCTGGTCTCCAATTTCCTGGTGCGATTTTAAAGCTCTGCTCCCACTGTGTTCTCTCTCTCTGGTCTCCAAATTCCTGGTTTGCTTTTTAAAGCTCTGCTCCCACTGTATTCTCTCTCTCTGGTCTCCGATTTCCTGGTGCGATTTTAAAGCTCTGCTCCCACTGTGTTCTCTCTCTCTGGTCTCCAATTTCCTGGTGCGATTTTAAAGCTCTGCTCCCACTGTATTCTCTCTCTGTGGTCTCCGATTTCCTGGTGCGATTTTAAAGCTCTGCTCCCACTGTGTTCTCTCTCTCTGGTCTCCGATTTCCTGGTGCGATTTTAAAGCTCTGCTCCCACTGTATTCTCTCTCTGGTCTCCGATTTCCTGGCGCGATTTTAAAGCTCTGCTCCCACTGTGTTCTCTCTCTCTCTGGTCTCCAATTTCCTGGTGTGCTTTTTAAAGCTCTGCTGCCACTGTATTCTCTCTCTCTGGTCTCCGATTTCCTGGCGCACTTTTTAATGCTTTGCTCCCACTGTGTTCTCTCTCTTTGGTCTCCGATTTCCTGGTGCGATTTTAAAGCTCTGCTCCCACTGTGTTCTCTCTCTCTGGTCTCCGATTTCCTGGCGCACTTTTTAAAGCTCTGCTCCCACTGTGTTCTCTCTCTCTGGTCTCCGATTTCCTGGTGCGATTTTAAAGCTCTGCTCCCACTGCGTTCTCTCTCTCTGGTCTCCAATTTCCTGGTGTGCTTTTTAAAGCTCTGCTCCCACTGTGTTCTCTCTCTCTGGTCTCCGATTTCCTGGCGCACTTTTTAAAGCTCTGCTCCCACTGTGTTCTCTCTCTCTGGTCTCCGATTTCCTGGTGCGATTTTGAAGCTCTGCCCCCACTGTGTTCTCTTTCTCTGGTCTCCGATTTCCTGGCGCACGTTTTAAAGCTCTGCTCCCACTGTTCTCTCTCTCTCTGGTCTCCGATTTCCTGGCGCACTTTTTAAAGCTCTGCTCCCAATGTTCTCTCTCTCTCTGGTCTCCGATTTCCTGGCGCACTTTTTAAAGCTCTGCTCCCACTGTATTCTCTCTCTCTGGTCTCCGATTTCCTGGCGGGATTTTAAAGCTCTGCTCCCACTGTGTTCTCTCTCACTCTCTGGTCTCCGATTTCCTGGCGCGATTTTAAAGCTCTGCTCCCACTGTGTTCTCTCTCTCTGGTCTCCGATTTCCTGGTGTGATTTTAAAGCTCTGCTCCCACTGTGTTCTCTCTCTCTGGTCTCCGATTTCCTGGTGTGATTTTAAAGCTCTGCTCCCAATGTGTTCTCTCTCTCTGGTCTCCAATTTTCTGGTGCGCTTTTTAAAGCTCTGCTCCCACTGTGTTCTCTCTCTCTGGTCTCCGATTTCCTGTCGCACTTTTTAAAGCTCTGCTCCCACTGTATTCTCTCTCTCTGGTCTCCGATCTCCTGTCGCACTTTTTAAAGCTCTGCTCCCACTGTATTCTCTCTCTCTGGTCTCCGATTTCCTGGTGTGATTTTAAAGCTCTGCTCCCACTGAATTCTCTCTCTCTGGTCTCCGATTTTCTGGCGCACTTTTTAAAGCTCTGCTCCCACTGCGTTCTCTCTCTCTGGTCTCCAATTTCCTGGTGCGATTTTAAAGCTCTGCTCCCACTGTGTTCTCTCTCTCTGGTCTCCAATTTCCTGGTGTGCTTTTTAAAGCTCTGCTCCCACTGTATTCTCTCTCTCTGGTCTCCGATTTCCTGGTGCGATTTTAAAGCTCTGCTCCCACTGTGTTCTCTCTCTCTGGTCTCCAATTTCCTGGTGCGATTTTAAAGCTCTGCTCCCACTGTATTCTCTCTCTGTGGTCTCCGATTTCCTGGTGCGATTTTAAAGCTCTGCTCCCACTGTGTTCTCTCTCTCTGGTCTCCGATTTCCTGGTGCGATTCGAAAGCTCTGCTCCCACTGTATTCTCTCTCTGGTCTCCGATTTCCTGGCGCACTTTTTAAAGCTCTGCTCCCACTGTGTTCTCTCTCTCTCTGGTCTCCAATTTCCTGGTGTGCTTTTTAAAGCTCTGCTGCCACTGTATTCTCTCTCTCTGGTCTCCGATTTCCTGGCGCATTTTTTAAAGCTTTGCTCCCACTGTGTTCTCTCTCTCTGGTCTCCGATTTCCTGGCGCACTTTTTAAAGCTCTGCTCCCACTGTATTCTCTCTCTCTGGTCTCCGATTTCCTGGCGCACTTTTTAAAGCTCTGCTCCCACTGTGTTCTCTCTCTCTGGTCTCCGATTTCCTGGCGCACTTTTTAAAGCTCTGCTCCCACTGTGTTCTCTCTCTTTGGTCTCCGATTTCCTGGCGCACTTTTTAAAGCTCTGCTCCCACTGTATTCTCTCTCTCTGGTCTCCGATTTCCTGGCGCGATTTTAAAGCTCTGCCCCCACTGTGTTCTCTCTCTCTGGTCTCCGATTTCCTGGTGTGATTTTAAAGCTCTGCTCCCACTGTGTTCTCTCTCTCTGGTCTCCGATTTCCTGGTGTGGTTTTAAAGCTCTGCTCCCACTGTGTTCTCTCTCTCTGGTCTCCAATTTTCTGGTGCGCTTTTTTAAGCTCTGCTCCCACTGTATTCTCTCTCTCTGGTCTCCGATTTCCTGGCGCACTTTTTAAAGCTCTGCTCCCACTGTATTCTCTCTCTCTGGTCTCCGATTTTCTGGCGCACTTTTTAAAGCTCTGCTCCCACTGTGTTCTCTCTCTCTGGTCTCCGATTTCCTGGTGTGATTTTAAAGCTCTGCTCCCACTGTATTCTCTCTCTCTGGTCTCCGATTTCCTGGTGCGCTTTTTAAAGCTCTGCTCCCACTGCGTTCTCTCTCTCTGGTCTCCAATTTCCTGGTGCGATTTTAAAGCTCTGCTCCCACTGTGTTCTCTCTCTCTGGTCTCCAATTTCCTGGTGTGCTTTTTAAAGCTCTGCTCCCACTGTATTCTCTCTCTCTGGTCTCCGAATTCCTGGTGCGATTTTAAAGCTCTGCTCCCACTGTATTCTTTCTCTGGTCTCCGATTTCCTGGCGCGATTTTAAAGCTCTGCTCCCACTGTGTTCTCTCTCTCTCTGGTCTCCAATTTCCTGGTGTGCATTTTAAAGCTCTGCTGCCACTGTATTCTCTCTCTCTGGTCTCCGATTTCCTGGCGCACTTTTTAAAGCTTTGCTCCCACTGTGTTCTCTCTGGTCTCCGATTTCCTGGCGCACTTTTTAAAGCTCTGCTCCCACTGTATTCTCTCTCTCTGGTCTCCGATTTCCTGGCGCACTTTTTAGAGCTCTGCTCCCACTGTGTTCTCTCTCTCTGGTCTCCGATTTCCTGGCGCACTTTTTAAAGCTCTGCTCCCACTGTGTTCTCTCTCTCTGGTCTCCGATTTCCTGGCGCGATTTTAAAGCTCTGCTCCCACTGTGTTCTCTCTCTCTCTCTGGTCTCCGATTTCCTGGCGCGATTTTAAAGCTCTGCTCCCACTGTGTTCTCTCTCTCTGGTCTCCGATTTCCTGGTGTCATTTTAAAGCTCTGCTCCCACTGTGTTCTCTCTCTCTGGTCTCCAATTTTCTGGTGCGCTTTTTAAAGCTCTGCTCCCACTGTGTTCTCTCTCTCTGGTCTCCGATTTCCTGTCGCACTTTTTAAAGCTCTGCTCCCACTGTATTCTCTCTCTCTGGTCTCCGATTTCCTGGCGCACTTTTTAAAGCTCTGCTCCCACTGTGTTCTCTCTCTCTGGTCTCCGATTTCCTGGCGCACTTTTTAAAGCTCTGCTCCCACTGTGTTCTCTCTGTCTGGTCTCCGATTTCCTGGCGCACTTTTTAAAGCTCTGCTCCCACTGTATTCTCTCTCTCTGGTCTCCGATTTCCTGGCGCGATTTTAAAGCTCTGCTCCCACTGTGTTCTCTCTCTCTCTGGTCTCCGATTTCCTGGCGCGATTTTAAAGCTCTGCTCCCACTGTGTTCTCTCTCTCTGGTCTCCGATTTCCTGGTGTGATTTTAAAGCTCTGCTCCCACTGTGTTCTCTCTCTCTCTGGTCTCCAATTTTCTGGTGCGCTTTTTAAAGCTCTGCTCCCACTGTGTTCTCTCTCTCTGGTCTCCGATTTCCTGTCGCACTTTTTAAAGCTCTGCTCCCACTGTATTCTCTCTCTCTGGTCTCCGATTTCCTGGCGCACATTTTAAAGCTCTGCTCCCACTGTGTTCTCTCTCTCTGGTCTCCGATTTCCTGTCGCACTTTTTAAAGCTCTGCTCCCACTGTATTCTCTCTCTCTGGTCTCCGATTTCCTGGCGCACTTTTTAAAGCTCTGCTCCCACTGTATTCTCTCTCTCTGGTCTCCGATTTCCTGTCGCACTTTTTAAAGCTCTGCTCCCACTGTGTTCTCTCTCTCTGGTCTCCGATTTCCTGGTGTGATTTTAAAGCTCTGCTCCCACTGTGTTCTCTCTCTCTGGTCTCCGATTTCCTGGTGTGATTTTAAAGCTCTGCTCCCACTGTGTTCTCTCTCTCTCTGGTCTCCAATTTTCTGGTGCGCTTTTTAAAGCTCTGCTCCCACTGTGTTCTCTCTCTCTGGTCTCCGATTTCCTGGTGCGATTCGAAAGCTCTGCTCCCACTGTATTCTCTCTCTGGTCTCCGATTTCCTGGCGCACTTTTTAAAGCTCTGCTCCCACTGTGTTCTCTCTCTCTCTGGTCTCCAATTTCCTGGTGTGCTTTTTAAAGCTCTGCTGCCACTGTATTCTCTCTCTCTGGTCTCCGATTTCCTGGCGCATTTTTTAAAGCTTTGCTCCCACTGTGTTCTCTCTCTCTGGTCTCCGATTTCCTGGCGCACTTTTTAAAGCTCTGCTCCCACTGTATTCTCTCTCTCTGGTCTCCGATTTCCTGGCGCACTTTTTAAAGCTCTGCTCCCACTGTGTTCTCTCTCTCTGGTCTCCGATTTCCTGGCGCACTTTTTAAAGCTCTGCTCCCACTGTGTTCTCTCTCTTTAGTCTCCGATTTCCTGGCGCACTTTTTAAAGCTCTGCTCCCACTGTATTCTCTCTCTCTGGTCTCCGATTTCCTGGCGCGATTTTAAAGCTCTGCCCCCACTGTGTTCTCTCTCTCTGGTCTCCGATTTCCTGGTGTGATTTTAAAGCTCTGCTCCCACTGTGTTCTCTCTCTCTGGTCTCCGATTTCCTGGTGTGGTTTTAAAGCTCTGCTCCCACTGTGTTCTCTCTCTCTGGTCTCCAATTTTCTGGTGCGCTTTTTTAAGCTCTGCTCCCACTGTATTCTCTCTCTCTGGTCTCCGATTTCCTGGCGCACTTTTTAAAGCTCTGCTCCCACTGTATTCTCTCTCTCTGGTCTCCGATTTTCTGGCGCACTTTTTAAAGCTCTGCTCCCACTGTGTTCTCTCTCTCTGGTCTCCGATTTCCTGGTGTGATTTTAAAGCTCTGCTCCCACTGTATTCTCTCTCTCTGGTCTCCGATTTCCTGGTGCGCTTTTTAAAGCTCTGCTCCCACTGCGTTCTCTCTCTCTGGTCTCCAATTTCCTGGTGCGATTTTAAAGCTCTGCTCCCACTGTGTTCTCTCTCTCTGGTCTCCAATTTCCTGGTGTGCTTTTTAAAGCTCTGCTCCCACTGTATTCTCTCTCTCTGGTCTCCGAATTCCTGGTGCGATTTTAAAGCTCTGCTCCCACTGTATTCTTTCTCTGGTCTCCGATTTCCTGGCGCGATTTTAAAGCTCTGCTCCCACTGTGTTCTCTCTCTCTCTGGTCTCCAATTTCCTGGTGTGCATTTTAAAGCTCTGCTGCCACTGTATTCTCTCTCTCTGGTCTCCGATTTCCTGGCGCACTTTTTAAAGCTTTGCTCCCACTGTGTTCTCTCTGGTCTCCGATTTCCTGGCGCACTTTTTAAAGCTCTGCTCCCACTGTATTCTCTCTCTCTGGTCTCCGATTTCCTGGCGCACTTTTTAGAGCTCTGCTCCCACTGTGTTCTCTCTCTCTGGTCTCCGATTTCCTGGCGCACTTTTTAAAGCTCTGCTCCCACTGTGTTCTCTCTCTCTGGTCTCCGATTTCCTGGCGCGATTTTAAAGCTCTGCTCCCACTGTGTTCTCTCTCTCTCTCTGGTCTCCGATTTCCTGGCGCGATTTTAAAGCTCTGCTCCCACTGTGTTCTCTCTCTCTGGTCTCCGATTTCCTGGTGTCATTTTAAAGCTCTGCTCCCACTGTGTTCTCTCTCTCTGGTCTCCAATTTTCTGGTGCGCTTTTTAAAGCTCTGCTCCCACTGTGTTCTCTCTCTCTGGTCTCCGATTTCCTGTCGCACTTTTTAAAGCTCTGCTCCCACTGTATTCTCTCTCTCTGGTCTCCGATTTCCTGGCGCACTTTTTAAAGCTCTGCTCCCACTGTGTTCTCTCTCTCTGGTCTCCGATTTCCTGGCGCACTTTTTAAAGCTCTGCTCCCACTGTGTTCTCTCTGTCTGGTCTCCGATTTCCTGGCGCACTTTTTAAAGCTCTGCTCCCACTGTATTCTCTCTCTCTGGTCTCCGATTTCCTGGCGCGATTTTAAAGCTCTGCTCCCACTGTGTTCTCTCTCTCTCTCTGGTCTCCGATTTCCTGGCGCGATTTTAAAGCTCTGCTCCCACTGTGTTCTCTCTCTCTGGTCTCCGATTTCCTGGTGTGATTTTAAAGCTCTGCTCCCACTGTGTTCTCTCTCTCTCTGGTCTCCAATTTTCTGGTGCGCTTTTTTAAGCTCTGCTCCCACTGTGTTCTCTCTCTCTGGTCTCCGATTTCCTGTCGCACTTTTTAAAGCTCTGCTCCCACTGTATTCTCTCTCTCTGGTCTCCGATTTCCTGGCGCACATTTTAAAGCTCTGCTCCCACTGTGTTCTCTCTCTCTGGTCTCCGATTTCCTGTCGCACTTTTTAAAGCTCTGCTCCCACTGTATTCTCTCTCTCTGGTCTCCGATTTCCTGGCGCACTTTTTAAAGCTCTGCTCCCACTGTATTCTCTCTCTCTGGTCTCCGATTTCCTGTCGCACTTTTTAAAGCTCTGCTCCCACTGTGTTCTCTCTCTCTGGTCTCCGATTTCCTGGTGTGATTTTAAAGCTCTGCTCCCACTGTGTTCTCTCTCTCTGGTCTCCGATTTCCTGGTGTGATTTTAAAGCTCTGCTCCCACTGTGTTCTCTCTCTCTCTGGTCTCCAATTTTCTGGTGCGCTTTTTAAAGCTCTGCTCCCACTGTGTTCTCTCTCTCTGGTCTCCGATTTCCTGTCGCACTTTTTAAAGCTCTGCTCCCACTGTATTCTCTCTCTCTGGTCTCCGATTTCCTGGCGCACATTTTAAAGCTCTGCTCCCACTGTGTTCTCTCTCTCTGGTCTCCGATTTCCTGTCGCACTTTTTAAAGCTCTGCTCCCACTGTATTCTCTCTCTCTGGTCTCCGATTTCCTGGCGCACTTTTTAAAGCTCTGCTCCCACTGTATTCTCTCTCTCTGTTCTCTGATTTCCTGGCGCACTTTTTAAAGCTCTGCTCCCACTGTGTTCTCTCTCTCTGGTCTCCGATTTCCTGGTGTGATTTTAAAGCTCTGCTCCCACTGTGTTCTCTCTCTCTGGTCTCCGATTTCCTGGTGTGATTTTAAAGCTCTGCTCCCACTGTGTTCTCTCTCTCTCTGGTCTCCAATTTTCTGGTGCGCTTTTTAAAGCTCTGCTCCCACTGTGTTCTCTCTCTCTGGTCTCCGATTTCCTGTCGCACTTTTTAAAGCTCTGCTCCCACTGTATTCTCTCTCTCTGGTCTCCGATTTCCTGGCGCACATTTTAAAGCTCTGCTTCCACTGTATTCTCTCTCTCTGGTCTCCGATTTTCTGGCGCACTTTTGAAAGCTCTGCTCCCACTGTGTTCTCTCTCTCTGGTCTCCGATTTCCTGTCGCACTTTTTAAAGCTCTGCTCCCACTGTATTCTCTCTCTCTGGTCTCCGATTTCCTGGCGCACTTTTTAAAGCTCTGCTCCCACTGTATTCTCTCTCTCTGGTCTCCGATTTTCTGGCGCACTTTTGAAAGCTCTGCTCCCACTGTGTTCTCTCTCTCTGGTCTCCGATTTCCTGGTGTGATTTTAAAGCTGTGCTCCCACTGTATTCTCTCTCTCTGGTCTCCGATTTCCTGGCGCACTTTTTAAAGCTCTGCTCCCACTGTGTTCTCTCTCTCTGGTCTCCAATTTCCTGGTGTGCTTTTTAAAGCTCTGCTCCCACTGTGTTCTCTCTCTCTGGTCTCCAATTTCCTGGTGCGATTTTACAGCTCTGCTCCCACTGTATTCTCTCTCTGTGGTCTCCGATTTCCTGGTGCGATTTTAAAGCTCTGCTCCCACTGTGTTCTCTCTCCCTCTGGTCTCCAATTTCCTGGTGTGCTTTTTAAAGCTCTGCTCCCACTGTATTCTCTCTCTCTGGTCTCCGATTTCCTCGTGCGATTTTAAAGCTCTGCTCCCACTGTGTTCTCTCTCTCTCTGGTCTCCAATGTCCTGGTGTGCTTTTTAAAGCTCTGCTCCCACTGTATTCTCTCTCTCTGGTCTCCGATTTCCTGGCGCACTTTTTAAAGCTCTGCTCCCACTGTGTTCTCTCTCTCTGGTCTCCGATTTCCTGTCGCACTTTTTAAAGCTCTGCTCCCACTGTATTCTCTCTCTCTGGTCTCCGATTTCCTGGCGCACTTTTTAAAGCTCTGCTCCCACTGTGTTCTCTCTCTCTGGTCTCCGATTTCCTGGCGCACTTTTTAAAGCTCTGCTCCCACTGTGTTCTCTCTGTCTGGTCTCCGATTTCCTGGCGCACTTTTTAAAGCTCTGCTCCCACTGTATTCTCTCTCTCTGGTCTCCGATTTCCTGGCGCGATTTTAAAGCTCTGCTCCCACTGTGTTCTCTCTCTCTCTCTGGTCTCCGATTTCCTGGCGCGATTTTAAAGCTCTGCTCCCACTGTGTTCTCTCTCTCTGGTCTCCGATTTCCTGGTGTGATTTTAAAGCTCTGCTCCCACTGTGTTCTCTCTCTCTGGTCTCCGATTTCCTGGTGTGATTTTAAAGCTCTGCTCCCACTGTGTTCTCTCTCTCTGGTCTCCGATTTCCTGGTGTGATTTTAAAGCTCTGCTCCCACTGTGTTCTCTCTCTCTCTGGTCTCCAATTTTCTGGTGCGCTTTTTAAAGCTCTGCTCCCACTGTGTTCTCTCTCTCTGGTCTCCGATTTCCTGTCGCACTTTTTAAAGCTCTGCTCCCACTGTATTCTCTCTCTCTGGTCTCCGATTTCCTGGCGCACATTTTAAAGCTCTGCTCCCACTGTGTTCTCTCTCTCTGGTCTCCGATTTCCTGGCGCACATTTTAAAGCTCTGCTCCCACTGTATTCTCTCTCTCTGGTCTCCGATTTCCTGGCGCACTTTTTAAAGCTCTGCTCCCACTGTATTCTCTCTCTCTGGTCTCCGATTTTCTGGCGCACTTTTTAAAGCTCTGCTCCCACTGTATTCTCTCTCTCTGGTCTCCGATTTTCTGGCGCACTTTTTAAAGCTCTGCTCCCACTGTATTCTCTCTCTCTGGTCTCCGATTTCCTGGCGCACTTTTTAAAGCTCTGCTCCCACTGTATTCTCTCTCTCTGGTCTCCGATTTTCTGGCGCACTTTTTAAAGCTCTGCTCCCACTGTATTCTCTCTCTCTGGTCTCCGATTTCCTGGCGCACTTTTTAAAGCTCTGCTCCCACTGTGTTCTCTCTCTCTGGTCTCCGATTTCCTGGCGCACTTTTTAAAGCTCTGCTCACACTGTATTCTCTCTCTCTGGTCTCCGATTTCCTGGCGCACTTTTTAAAGCTCTGCTCCCACTGTATTCTCTCTCTCTGGTCTCTGATTTCCTGGCGCACTTTTTAAAGCTCTGCTCCCACTGTATTCTCTCTCTCTGGTCTCCGATTTTCTGGCGCACTTTTGAAAGCTCTGCTCCCACTGTGTTCTCTCTCTCTGGTCTCCGATTTCCTGGTGTGATTTTAAAGCTCTGCTCCCACTGTATTCTCTCTCTCTGATCTCCGATTTCCTGGCGCACTTTTTAAAGCTCTGCTCCCACTGTGTTCTCTCTCTCTGGTCTCCAATTTCCTGGTGTGCTTTTTAAAGCTCTGCTCCCACTGTGTTCTCTCTCTCTGGTCTCCAATTTCCTGGTGCGATTTTACAGCTCTGCTCCCACTGTATTCTCTCTCTGTGGTCTCCGATTTCCTGGTGCGATTTTAAAGCTCTGCTCCCACTGTGTTCTCTCTCTCTCTGGTCTCCAATTTCCTGGTGTGCTTTTTAAAGCTCTGCTCCCACTGTATTCTCTCTCTCTGGTCTCCGATTTCCTGGTGCGATTTTAAAGCTCTGCTCCCACTGTGTTCTCTCTCTCTCTGGTCTCCAATGTCCTGGTGTGCTTTTTAATGCTCTGCTCCCACTGTATTCTCTCTCTCTGGTCTCCGATTTCCTGGCGCGATTTTAAAGCTCTGTTCCCACTGTGTTCTCTCTCTCTGGTCTCCGATTTCCTGGTGTGATTTTAAAGCTCTGCTCCCACTGTGTTCTCTCTCTGGTCTCCGATTTCCTGGTGTGATTTTAAAGCTCTGCTCCCACTGTGTTCTCTCTCTCTGGTCTCCAATTTTCTGGAGCGCTTTTTAAAGCTCTGCTCCCACTGTGTTCTCTCTCTCTGGTCTCCGATTTCCTGTCGCACTTTTTAAAGCTCTGCTCCCACTGTATTCTCTCTCTCTGGTCTCCGATTTTCTGGCGCACTTTTTAAAGCTCTGCTCCCACTGTATTCTCTCTCTCTGGTCTCCGATTTCCTGGCGCACTTTTTAAAGCTCTGCTCCCACTGTATTCTCTCTCTCTGGTCTCCGATTTCCTGGCGCACTTTTTAAAGCTCTGCTCCCACTGTATTCTCTCTCTCTGGTCTCCAATTTCCTGGTGTGCATTTTAAAGCTCTGCTGCCACTGTATTCTCTCTCTCTGGTCTCCGATTTCCTGGCGCACTTTTTAAAGCTTTGCTCCCACTGTGTTCTCTCTGGTCTCCGATTTCCTGGCGCACTTTTTAAAGCTCTGCTCCCACTGTATTCTCTCTCTCTGGTCTCCGATTTCCTGGCGCACTTTTTAGAGCTCTGCTCCCACTGTGTTCTCTCTCTCTGGTCTCCGATTTCCTGGCGCACTTTTTAAAGCTCTGCTCCCACTGTGTTCTCTCTCTCTGGTCTCCGATTTCCTGGCGCGATTTTAAAGCTCTGCTCCCACTGTGTTCTCTCTCTCTCTCTGGTCTCCGATTTCCTGGCGCGATTTTAAAGCTCTGCTCCCACTGTGTTCTCTCTCTCTGGTCTCCGATTTCCTGGTGTCATTTTAAAGCTCTGCTCCCACTGTGTTCTCTCTCTCTGGTCTCCAATTTTCTGGTGCGCTTTTTAAAGCTCTGCTCCCACTGTGTTCTCTCTCTCTGGTCTCCGATTTCCTGTCGCACTTTTTAAAGCTCTGCTCCCACTGTATTCTCTCTCTCTGGTCTCCGATTTCCTGGCGCACTTTTTAAAGCTCTGCTCCCACTGTGTTCTCTCTCTCTGGTCTCCGATTTCCTGGCGCACTTTTTAAAGCTCTGCTCCCACTGTGTTCTCTCTGTCTGGTCTCCGATTTCCTGGCGCACTTTTTAAAGCTCTGCTCCCACTGTATTCTCTCTCTCTGGTCTCCGATTTCCTGGCGCGATTTTAAAGCTCTGCTCCCACTGTGTTCTCTCTCTCTCTCTGGTCTCCGATTTCCTGGCGCGATTTTAAAGCTCTGCTCCCACTGTGTTCTCTCTCTCTGGTCTCCGATTTCCTGGTGTGATTTTAAAGCTCTGCTCCCACTGTGTTCTCTCTCTCTCTGGTCTCCAATTTTCTGGTGCGCTTTTTAAAGCTCTGCTCCCACTGTGTTCTCTCTCTCTGGTCTCCGATTTCCTGTCGCACTTTTTAAAGCTCTGCTCCCACTGTATTCTCTCTCTCTGGTCTCCGATTTCCTGGCGCACATTTTAAAGCTCTGCTTCCACTGTATTCTCTCTCTCTGGTCTCCGATTTTCTGGCGCACTTTTGAAAGCTCTGCTCCCACTGTGTTCTCTCTCTCTGGTCTCCGATTTCCTGTCGCACTTTTTAAAGCTCTGCTCCCACTGTATTCTCTCTCTCTGGTCTCCGATTTCCTGGCGCACTTTTTAAAGCTCTGCTCCCACTGTATTCTCTCTCTCTGGTCTCCGATTTTCTGGCGCACTTTTGAAAGCTCTGCTCCCACTGTGTTCTCTCTCTCTGGTCTCCGATTTCCTGGTGTGATTTTAAAGCTGTGCTCCCACTGTATTCTCTCTCTCTGGTCTCCGATTTCCTGGCGCACTTTTTAAAGCTCTGCTCCCACTGTGTTCTCTCTCTCTGGTCTCCAATTTCCTGGTGTGCTTTTTAAAGCTCTGCTCCCACTGTGTTCTCTCTCTCTGGTCTCCAATTTCCTGGTGCGATTTTACAGCTCTGCTCCCACTGTATTCTCTCTCTGTGGTCTCCGATTTCCTGGTGCGATTTTAAAGCTCTGCTCCCACTGTGTTCTCTCTCCCTCTGGTCTCCAATTTCCTGGTGTGCTTTTTAAAGCTCTGCTCCCACTGTATTCTCTCTCTCTGGTCTCCGATTTCCTCGTGCGATTTTAAAGCTCTGCTCCCACTGTGTTCTCTCTCTCTCTGGTCTCCAATGTCCTGGTGTGCTTTTTAAAGCTCTGCTCCCACTGTATTCTCTCTCTCTGGTCTCCGATTTCCTGGCGCACTTTTTAAAGCTCTGCTCCCACTGTGTTCTCTCTCTCTGGTCTCCGATTTCCTGTCGCACTTTTTAAAGCTCTGCTCCCACTGTATTCTCTCTCTCTGGTCTCCGATTTCCTGGCGCACTTTTTAAAGCTCTGCTCCCACTGTGTTCTCTCTCTCTGGTCTCCGATTTCCTGGCGCACTTTTTAAAGCTCTGCTCCCACTGTGTTCTCTCTGTCTGGTCTCCGATTTCCTGGCGCACTTTTTAAAGCTCTGCTCCCACTGTATTCTCTCTCTCTGGTCTCCGATTTCCTGGCGCGATTTTAAAGCTCTGCTCCCACTGTGTTCTCTCTCTCTCTCTGGTCTCCGATTTCCTGGCGCGATTTTAAAGCTCTGCTCCCACTGTGTTCTCTCTCTCTGGTCTCCGATTTCCTGGTGTGATTTTAAAGCTCTGCTCCCACTGTGTTCTCTCTCTCTGGTCTCCGATTTCCTGGTGTGATTTTAAAGCTCTGCTCCCACTGTGTTCTCTCTCTCTGGTCTCCGATTTCCTGGTGTGATTTTAAAGCTCTGCTCCCACTGTGTTCTCTCTCTCTCTGGTCTCCAATTTTCTGGTGCGCTTTTTAAAGCTCTGCTCCCACTGTGTTCTCTCTCTCTGGTCTCCGATTTCCTGTCGCACTTTTTAAAGCTCTGCTCCCACTGTATTCTCTCTCTCTGGTCTCCGATTTCCTGGCGCACATTTTAAAGCTCTGCTCCCACTGTGTTCTCTCTCTCTGGTCTCCGATTTCCTGGCGCACATTTTAAAGCTCTGCTCCCACTGTATTCTCTCTCTCTGGTCTCCGATTTCCTGGCGCACTTTTTAAAGCTCTGCTCCCACTGTATTCTCTCTCTCTGGTCTCCGATTTTCTGGCGCACTTTTTAAAGCTCTGCTCCCACTGTATTCTCTCTCTCTGGTCTCCGATTTTCTGGCGCACTTTTTAAAGCTCTGCTCCCACTGTATTCTCTCTCTCTGGTCTCCGATTTCCTGGCGCACTTTTTAAAGCTCTGCTCCCACTGTATTCTCTCTCTCTGGTCTCCGATTTTCTGGCGCACTTTTTAAAGCTCTGCTCCCACTGTATTCTCTCTCTCTGGTCTCCGATTTCCTGGCGCACTTTTTAAAGCTCTGCTCCCACTGTGTTCTCTCTCTCTGGTCTCCGATTTCCTGGCGCACTTTTTAAAGCTCTGCTCACACTGTATTCTCTCTCTCTGGTCTCCGATTTCCTGGCGCACTTTTTAAAGCTCTGCTCCCACTGTATTCTCTCTCTCTGGTCTCTGATTTCCTGGCGCACTTTTTAAAGCTCTGCTCCCACTGTATTCTCTCTCTCTGGTCTCCGATTTTCTGGCGCACTTTTGAAAGCTCTGCTCCCACTGTGTTCTCTCTCTCTGGTCTCCGATTTCCTGGTGTGATTTTAAAGCTCTGCTCCCACTGTATTCTCTCTCTCTGATCTCCGATTTCCTGGCGCACTTTTTAAAGCTCTGCTCCCACTGTGTTCTCTCTCTCTGGTCTCCAATTTCCTGGTGTGCTTTTTAAAGCTCTGCTCCCACTGTGTTCTCTCTCTCTGGTCTCCAATTTCCTGGTGCGATTTTACAGCTCTGCTCCCACTGTATTCTCTCTCTGTGGTCTCCGATTTCCTGGTGCGATTTTAAAGCTCTGCTCCCACTGTGTTCTCTCTCTCTCTGGTCTCCAATTTCCTGGTGTGCTTTTTAAAGCTCTGCTCCCACTGTATTCTCTCTCTCTGGTCTCCGATTTCCTGGTGCGATTTTAAAGCTCTGCTCCCACTGTGTTCTCTCTCTCTCTGGTCTCCAATGTCCTGGTGTGCTTTTTAATGCTCTGCTCCCACTGTATTCTCTCTCTCTGGTCTCCGATTTCCTGGCGCGATTTTAAAGCTCTGTTCCCACTGTGTTCTCTCTCTCTGGTCTCCGATTTCCTGGTGTGATTTTAAAGCTCTGCTCCCACTGTGTTCTCTCTCTGGTCTCCGATTTCCTGGTGTGATTTTAAAGCTCTGCTCCCACTGTGTTCTCTCTCTCTGGTCTCCAATTTTCTGGAGCGCTTTTTAAAGCTCTGCTCCCACTGTGTTCTCTCTCTCTGGTCTCCGATTTCCTGTCGCACTTTTTAAAGCTCTGCTCCCACTGTATTCTCTCTCTCTGGTCTCCGATTTTCTGGCGCACTTTTTAAAGCTCTGCTCCCACTGTATTCTCTCTCTCTGGTCTCCGATTTCCTGGCGCACTTTTTAAAGCTCTGCTCCCACTGTATTCTCTCTCTCTGGTCTCCGATTTCCTGGCGCACTTTTTAAAGCTCTGCTCCCACTGTATTCTCTCTCTCTGGTCTCCAATTTCCTGGTGTGCATTTTAAAGCTCTGCTGCCACTGTATTCTCTCTCTCTGGTCTCCGATTTCCTGGCGCACTTTTTAAAGCTTTGCTCCCACTGTGTTCTCTCTGGTCTCCGATTTCCTGGCGCACTTTTTAAAGCTCTGCTCCCACTGTATTCTCTCTCTCTGGTCTCCGATTTCCTGGCGCACTTTTTAGAGCTCTGCTCCCACTGTGTTCTCTCTCTCTGGTCTCCGATTTCCTGGCGCACTTTTTAAAGCTCTGCTCCCACTGTGTTCTCTCTCTCTGGTCTCCGATTTCCTGGCGCGATTTTAAAGCTCTGCTCCCACTGTGTTCTCTCTCTCTCTCTGGTCTCCGATTTCCTGGCGCGATTTTAAAGCTCTGCTCCCACTGTGTTCTCTCTCTCTGGTCTCCGATTTCCTGGTGTCATTTTAAAGCTCTGCTCCCACTGTGTTCTCTCTCTCTGGTCTCCAATTTTCTGGTGCGCTTTTTAAAGCTCTGCTCCCACTGTGTTCTCTCTCTCTGGTCTCCGATTTCCTGTCGCACTTTTTAAAGCTCTGCTCCCACTGTATTCTCTCTCTCTGGTCTCCGATTTCCTGGCGCACTTTTTAAAGCTCTGCTCCCACTGTGTTCTCTCTCTCTGGTCTCCGATTTCCTGGCGCACTTTTTAAAGCTCTGCTCCCACTGTGTTCTCTCTGTCTGGTCTCCGATTTCCTGGCGCACTTTTTAAAGCTCTGCTCCCACTGTATTCTCTCTCTCTGGTCTCCGATTTCCTGGCGCGATTTTAAAGCTCTGCTCCCACTGTGTTCTCTCTCTCTCTCTGGTCTCCGATTTCCTGGCGCGATTTTAAAGCTCTGCTCCCACTGTGTTCTCTCTCTCTGGTCTCCGATTTCCTGGTGTGATTTTAAAGCTCTGCTCCCACTGTGTTCTCTCTCTCTCTGGTCTCCAATTTTCTGGTGCGCTTTTTAAAGCTCTGCTCCCACTGTGTTCTCTCTCTCTGGTCTCCGATTTCCTGTCGCACTTTTTAAAGCTCTGCTCCCAC
Source organism: Heterodontus francisci (assembly GCF_036365525.1). Classification (NCBI taxonomy): domain Eukaryota; kingdom Metazoa; phylum Chordata; class Chondrichthyes; order Heterodontiformes; family Heterodontidae; genus Heterodontus; species Heterodontus francisci. The sequence continues at coordinate 29,339,285 of NC_090376.1, read as the reverse complement.
TGTATTCTCTCTCTCTGGTCTCCGATTTCCTGGCGCACATTTTAAAGCTCTGCTCCCACTGTGTTCTCTCTCTCTGGTCTCCGATTTCCTGTCGCACTTTTTAAAGCTCTGCTCCCACTGTATTCTCTCTCTCTGGTCTCCGATTTCCTGGCGCACTTTTTAAAGCTCTGCTCCCACTGTATTCTCTCTCTCTGGTCTCCGATTTCCTGTCGCACTTTTTAAAGCTCTGCTCCCACTGTGTTCTCTCTCTCTGGTCTCCGATTTCCTGGTGTGATTTTAAAGCTCTGCTCCCACTGTGTTCTCTCTCTCTGGTCTCCGATTTCCTGGTGTGATTTTAAAGCTCTGCTCCCACTGTGTTCTCTCTCTCTCTGGTCTCCAATTTTCTGGTGCGCTTTTTAAAGCTCTGCTCCCACTGTGTTCTCTCTCTCTGGTCTCCGATTTCCTGTCGCACTTTTTAAAGCTCTGCTCCCACTGTATTCTCTCTCTCTGGTCTCCGATTTCCTGGCGCACATTTTAAAGCTCTGCTCCCACTGTGTTCTCTCTCTCTGGTCTCCGATTTCCTGTCGCACTTTTTAAAGCTCTGCTCCCACTGTATTCTCTCTCTCTGGTCTCCGATTTCCTGGCGCACTTTTTAAAGCTCTGCTCCCACTGTATTCTCTCTCTCTGTTCTCTGATTTCCTGGCGCACTTTTTAAAGCTCTGCTCCCACTGTGTTCTCTCTCTCTGGTCTCCGATTTCCTGGTGTGATTTTAAAGCTCTGCTCCCACTGTGTTCTCTCTCTCTGGTCTCCGATTTCCTGGTGTGATTTTAAAGCTCTGCTCCCACTGTGTTCTCTCTCTCTCTGGTCTCCAATTTTCTGGTGCGCTTTTTAAAGCTCTGCTCCCACTGTGTTCTCTCTCTCTGGTCTCCGATTTCCTGTCGCACTTTTTAAAGCTCTGCTCCCACTGTATTCTCTCTCTCTGGTCTCCGATTTCCTGGCGCACATTTTAAAGCTCTGCTCCCACTGTATTCTCTCTCTCTGGTCTCCGATTTTCTGGCGCACTTTTGAAAGCTCTGCTCCCACTGTGTTCTCTCTCTCTGGTCTCCGATTTCCTGTCGCACTTTTTAAAGCTCTGCTCCCACTGTATTCTCTCTCTCTGGTCTCCGATTTCCTGGCGCACTTTTTAAAGCTCTGCTCCCACTGTATTCTCTCTCTCTGGTCTCCGATTTTCTGGCGCACTTTTGAAAGCTCTGCCCCCACTGTGTTCTCTCTCTCTGGTCTCCGATTTCCTGGTGTGATTTTAAAGCTGTGCTCCCACTGTATTCTCTCTCTCTGGTCTCCGATTTCCTGGCGCACTTTTTAAAGCTCTGCTCCCACTGTGTTCTCTCTCTCTGGTCTCCAATTTCCTGGTGTGCTTTTTAAAGCTCTGCTCCCACTGTGTTCTCTCTCTCTGGTCTCCAATTTCCTGGTGCGATTTTACAGCTCTGCTCCCACTGTATTCTCTCTCTGTGGTCTCCGATTTCCTGGTGCGATTTTAAAGCTCTGCTCCCACTGTGTTCTCTCTCCCTCTGGTCTCCAATTTCCTGGTGTGCTTTTTAAAGCTCTGCTCCCACTGTATTCTCTCTCTCTGGTCTCCGATTTCCTCGTGCGATTTTAAAGCTCTGCTCCCACTGTGTTCTCTCTCTCTCTGGTCTCCAATGTCCTGGTGTGCTTTTTAAAGCTCTGCTCCCACTGTATTCTCTCTCTCTGGTCTCCGATTTCCTGGCGCACTTTTTAAAGCTCTGCTCCCACTGTGTTCTCTCTCTCTGGTCTCCGATTTCCTGTCGCACTTTTTAAAGCTCTGCTCCCACTGTATTCTCTCTCTCTGGTCTCCGATTTCCTGGCGCACTTTTTAAAGCTCTGCTCCCACTGTGTTCTCTCTCTCTGGTCTCCGATTTCCTGGCGCACTTTTTAAAGCTCTGCTCCCACTGTGTTCTCTCTGTCTGGTCTCCGATTTCCTGGCGCACTTTTTAAAGCTCTGCTCCCACTGTATTCTCTCTCTCTGGTCTCCGATTTCCTGGCGCGATTTTAAAGCTCTGCTCCCACTGTGTTCTCTCTCTCTCTCTGGTCTCCGATTTCCTGGCGCGATTTTAAAGCTCTGCTCCCACTATGTTCTCTCTCTCGGGTCTCCGATTTCCTGGTGTGATTTTAAAGCTCTGCTCCCACTGTGTTCTCTCTCTCTGGTCTCCGATTTCCTGGTGTGATTTTAAAGCTCTGCTCCCACTGTGTTCTCTCTCTCTGGTCTCCGATTTCCTGGTGTGATTTTAAAGCTCTGCTCCCACTGTGTTCTCTCTCTCTCTGGTCTCCAATTTTCTGGTGCGCTTTTTAAAGCTCTGCTCCCACTGTGTTCTCTCTCTCTGGTCTCCGATTTCCTGTCGCACTTTTTAAAGCTCTGCTCCCACTGTATTCTCTCTCTCTGGTCTCCGATTTCCTGGCGCACATTTTAAAGCTCTGCTCCCACTGTGTTCTCTCTCTCTGGTCTCCGATTTCCTGGCGCACATTTTAAAGCTCTGCTCCCACTGTATTCTCTCTCTCTGGTCTCCGATTTCCTGGCGCACTTTTTAAAGCTCTGCTCCCACTGTATTCTCTCTCTCTGGTCTCCGATTTTCTGGCGCACTTTTTAAAGCTCTGCTCCCACTGTATTCTCTCTCTCTGGTCTCCGATTTTCTGGCGCACTTTTTAAAGCTCTGCTCCCACTGTATTCTCTCTCTCTGGTCTCCGATTTCCTGGCGCACTTTTTAAAGCTCTGCTCCCACTGTATTCTCTCTCTCTGGTCTCCGATTTTCTGGCGCACTTTTTAAAGCTCTGCTCCCACTGTATTCTCTCTCTCTGGTCTCCGATTTCCTGGCGCACTTTTTAAAGCTCTGCTCCCACTGTGTTCTCTCTCTCTGGTCTCCGATTTCCTGGCGCACTTTTTAAAGCTCTGCTCACACTGTATTCTCTCTCTCTGGTCTCCGATTTCCTGGCGCACTTTTTAAAGCTCTGCTCCCACTGTATTCTCTCTCTCTGGTCTCTGATTTCCTGGCGCACTTTTTAAAGCTCTGCTCCCACTGTATTCTCTCTCTCTGGTCTCCGATTTTCTGGCGCACTTTTGAAAGCTCTGCTCCCACTGTGTTCTCTCTCTCTGGTCTCCGATTTCCTGGTGTGATTTTAAAGCTCTGCTCCCACTGTATTCTCTCTCTCTGATCTCCGATTTCCTGGCGCACTTTTTAAAGCTCTGCTCCCACTGTGTTCTCTCTCTCTGGTCTCCAATTTCCTGGTGTGCTTTTTAAAGCTCTGCTCCCACTGTGTTCTCTCTCTCTGGTCTCCAATTTCCTGGTGCGATTTTACAGCTCTGCTCCCACTGTATTCTCTCTCTGTGGTCTCCGATTTCCTGGTGCGATTTTAAAGCTCTGCTCCCACTGTGTTCTCTCTCTCTCTGGTCTCCAATTTCCTGGTGTGCTTTTTAAAGCTCTGCTCCCACTGTGTTCTCTCTCTGGTCTCCGATTTCCTGGTGTGATTTTAAAGCTCTGCTCCCACTGTGTTCTCTCTCTCTGGTCTCCAATTTTCTGGTGCGCTTTTTAAAGCTCTGCTCCCACTGTGTTCTCTCTCTCTGGTCTCCGATTTCCTGTCGCACTTTTTAAAGCTCTGCTCCCACTGTGTTCTCTCTCTCTGGTCTCCGATTTTCTGGCGCACTTTTTAAAGCTCTGCTCCCACTGTATTCTCTCTCTCTGGTCTCCGATTTCCTGGCGCACTTTTTAAAGCTCTGCTCCCACTGTATTCTCTCTCTCTGGTCTCCGATTTCCTGGCGCACTTTTTAAAGCTCTGCTCCCACTGTGTTCTCTCTCTCTGGTCTCCGATTTCCTGGCGCACTTTTTAAAGCTCTGCTCCCACTGTATTCTCTCTCTCTGGTCTCCGATTTCCTGGCGCGATTTTAAAGCTCTGCTCCCACTGTGTTCTCTCTCTCTCTCTGGTCTCCGATTTCCTGGCGCGATTTTAAAGCTCTGCTCCCACTGTGTTCTCTCTCTCTGGTCTCCGATTTCCTGGTGTGATTTTAAAGCTCTGCTCCCACTGTGTTCTCTCTCTCTGGTCTCCGATTTCCTGGTGTGATTTTGAAGCTCTGCTCCCACTGTGTTCTCTCTCTCTGGTCTCCAATTTTCTGTTGCGCTTTTTAAAGCTCTGCTCCCACTGTGTTCTCTCTCTCTGGTCTCCGATTTCCTGTCGCACTTTTTAAAGCTCTGCTCCCACTGTATTCTCTCTCTCTGGTCTCCGATTTACTGGTGCGATTTTAAAGCTCTGCTCCCACTGTGTTCTCTCTCTCTCTGGTCTCCAATGTCCTGGTGTGCTTTTTAAAGCTCTGCTCCCACTGTATTCTCTCTCTCTGGTCTCCGATTTCCTGGCGCGATTTTAAAGCTCTGCTCCCACTGTGTTCTCTCTCTCTGGTCTCCGATTTCCTGGCGCGATTTTAAAGCTCTGCTCCCACTGTGTTCTCTCTCTCTGGTCTCCGATTTCCTGGCGCGATTTTAAAGCTCTGCTCCCACTGTGTTCTCTCTCTCTGGTCTCCGATTTCCTGGCGTGATTTTAAAGCTCTGCTCCCACTGTGTTCTCTCTCTCTGGTCTCCGATTTCCTGGTGTGATTTTAAAGCTCTGCTCCCACTGTGTTCTCTCTCTCTGGTCTCCAATTTTCTGGTGCGCTTTTTAAAGCTCTGCTCCCACTGTGTTCTCTCTCTCTGGTCTCCGATTTCCTGTCGCACTTTTTAAAGCTCTGCTCCTACTGTATTCTCTCTCTCTGGTCTCCGATTTTCTGGCGCACTTTTTAAAGCTCTGCTCCCACTGTATTCTCTCTCTCTGGTCTCCGATTTCCTGGCGCACTTTTTAAAGCTCTGCTCCCACTGTATTCTCTCTCTCTGGTCTCCGATTTCCTGGCGCACTTTTTAAAGCTCTGCTCCCACTGTGTTCTCTCTCTCTGGTCTCCGATTTCCTGGCGCACTTTTTAAAGCTCTGCTCCCACTGTATTCTCTCTCTCTGGTCTCCGATTTCCTGGCGCGATTTTAAAGCTCTGCTCCCACTTTGTTCTCTCTCTCTCTCTGGTCTCCGATTTCCTGGCGCGATTTTAAAGCTCTGCTCCCACTGTGTTCTCTCTCTCTGGTCTCCGATTTCCTGGTGTGATTTTAAAGCTCTGCTCCCACTGTGTTCTCTCTCTCTGGTCTCCGATTTCCTGGTGTGATTTTGAAGCTCTGCTCCCACTGTGTTCTCTCTCTCTGGTCTCCAATTTTCTGGTGCGCTTTTTAAAGCTCTGCTCCCACTGTGTTCTCTCTCTCTGGTCTCCGATTTCCTGTCGCACTTTTTAATGCTCTGCTCCCACTGTATTCTCTCTCTCTGGTCTCCGATTTCCTGGTGCGATTTTAAAGCTCTGCTCCCACTGTGTTCTCTCTCTCTGGTCTCCAATGTCCTGGTGTGCTTTTTAAAGCTCTGCTCCCACTGTATTCTCTCTCTCTGGTCTCCGATTTCCTGGCGCGATTTTAAAGCTCTGCTCCCACTGTGTTCTCTCTCTCTGGTCTCCGATTTCCTGGTGTGATTTTAAAGCTCTGCTCCCACTGTGTTCTCTCTCTCTGGTCTCCGATTTCCTGGTGTGATTTTAAAGCTCTGCTCCCACTGTGTTCTCTCTCTCTGGTCTCCAATTTTCTGGTGCGCTTTTTAAAGCTCTGCTCCCACTGTGTTCTCTCTCTCTGGTCTCCGATTTCCTGTCGCACTATTTAAAGCTCTGCTCCCACTGTATTCTCTCTCTCTGCTCTCCAATTTTCTGGTGCGCTTTTTAAAGCTCTGCTCCCATTGTGTTCTCTCTCTCTGGTCTCCGATTTCCTGTCGCACTTTTTAAAGCTCTGCTCCCACTGTATTCTCTCTCTCTGGTCTCCGATTTCCTGGCGCACTTTTTAAAGCTCTGCTCCCACTGTATTCTCTCTCTCTGTTCTCTGATTTCCTGGCGCACTTTTTAAAGCTCTGCTCCCACTGTATTCTCTCTCTCTGGTCTCCGATTTTCTGGCGCACTTTTGAAAGCTCTGCTCCCACTGTGTTCTCTCTCTCTGGTCTCCGATTTCCTGTCGCACTTTTTAAAGCTCTGCTCCCACTGTATTCTCTCTCTCTGGTCTCCGATTTCCTGGCGCACTTTTTAAAGCTCTGCTCCCACTGTATTCTCTCTCTCTGGTCTCCGATTTTCTGGCGCACTTTTGAAAGCTCTGCTCCCACTGTGTTCTCTCTCTCTGGTCTCCGATTTCCTGGTGTGATTTTAAAGCTGTGCTCCCACTGTATTCTCTCTCTCTGGTCTCCGATTTCCTGGCGCACTTTTTAAAGCTCTGCTCCCACTGTGTTCTCTCTCTCTGGTCTCCAATTTCCTGGTGTGCTTTTTAAAGCTCTGCTCCCACTGTGTTCTCTCTCTCTGGTCTCCAATTTCCTGGTGCGATTTTACAGCTCTGCTCCCACTGTATTCTCTCTCTGTGGTCTCCGATTTCCTGGTGCGATTTTAAAGCTCTGCTCCCACTGTGTTCTCTCTCTCTCTGGTCTCCAATTTCCTGGTGTGCTTTTTAAAGCTCTGCTCCCACTGTATTCTCTCTCTCTGGTCTCCGATTTCCTCGTGCGATTTTAAAGCTCTGCTCCCACTGTGTTCTCTCTCTCTCTGGTCTCCAATGTCCTGGTGTGCTTTTTAAAGCTCTGCTCCCACTGTATTCTCTCTCTCTGGTCTCCGATTTCCTGGCGCACTTTTTAAAGCTCTGCTCCCACTGTGTTCTCTCTCTCTGGTCTCCGATTTCCTGTCGCACTTTTTAAAGCTCTGCTCCCACTGTATTCTCTCTCTCTGGTCTCCGATTTCCTGGCGCGATTTTAAAGCTCTGCTCCCACTGTGTTCTCTCTCTCTCTCTGGTCTCCGATTTCCTGGCGCGATTTTAAAGCTCTGCTCCCACTGTGTTCTCTCTCTCTGGTCTCCGATTTCCTGGTGTGATTTTAAAGCTCTGCTCCCACTGTGTTCTCTCTCTCTGGTCTCCGATTTCCTGGTGTGATTTTAAAGCTCTGCTCCCACTGTGTTCTCTCTCTCTGGTCTCCGATTTCCTGGTGTGATTTTAAAGCTCTGCTCCCACTGTGTTCTCTCTCTCTCTGGTCTCCAATTTTCTGGTGCGCTTTTTAAAGCTCTGCTCCCACTGTGTTCTCTCTCTCTGGTCTCCGATTTCCTGTCGCACTTTTTAAAGCTCTGCTCCCACTGTATTCTCTCTCTCTGGTCTCCGATTTCCTGGCGCACATTTTAAAGCTCTGCTCCCACTGTGTTCTCTCTCTCTGGTCTCCGATTTCCTGGCGCACATTTTAAAGCTCTGCTCCCACTGTATTCTCTCTCTCTGGTCTCCGATTTCCTGGCGCACTTTTTAAAGCTGTGCTCCCACTGTATTCTCTCTCTCTGGTCTCCGATTTTCTGGCGCACTTTTTAAAGCTCTGCTCCCACTGTATTCTCTCTCTCTGGTCTCCGATTTTCTGGCGCACTTTTTAAAGCTCTGCTCCCACTGTATTCTCTCTCTCTGGTCTCCGATTTCCTGGCGCACTTTTTAAAGCTCTGCTCCCACTGTATTCTCTCTCTCTGGTCTCCGATTTTCTGGCGCACTTTTTAAAGCTCTGCTCCCACTGTATTCTCTCTCTCTGGTCTCCGATTTCCTGGCGCACTTTTTAAAGCTCTGCTCCCACTGTATTCTCTCTCTCTGGTCTCCGATTTCCTGGCGCACTTTTTAAAGCTCTGCTCCCACTGTGTTCTCTCTCTCTGGTCTCCGATTTCCTGGCGCACTTTTTAAAGCTCTGCTCACACTGTATTCTCTCTCTCTGGTCTCCGATTTCCTGGCGCACTTTTTAAAGCTCTGCTCCCACTGTATTCTCTCTCTCTGGTCTCTGATTTCCTGGCGCACTTTTTAAAGCTCTGCTCCCACTGTATTCTCTCTCTCTGGTCTCCGATTTTCTGGCGCACTTTTGAAAGCTCTGCTCCCACTTGTTCTCTCTCTCTGGTCTCCGATTTCCTGGTGTGATTTTAAAGCTCTGCTCCCACTGTATTCTCTCTCTCTGGTCTCCGATTTCCTGGTGTGATTTTAAAGCTCTGCTCCCACTGTGTTCTCTCTCTCTGGTCTCCAATTTTCTGGTGCGCTTTTTAAAGCTCTGCTCCCACTGTGTTCTCTCTCTCTGGTCTCCAATTTCCTGGTGCGATTTTACAGCTCTGCTCCCACTGTATTCTCTCTCTGTGGTCTCCGATTTCCTGGTGCGATTTTAAAGCTCTGCTCCCACTGTGTTCTCTCTCCCTCTGGTCTCCAATTTCCTGGTGTGCTTTTTAAAGCTCTGCTCCCACTGTATTCTCTCTCTCTGGTCTCCGATTTCCTCGTGCGATTTTAAAGCTCTGCTCCCACTGTGTTCTCTCTCTCTCTGGTCTCCAATGTCCTGGTGTGCTTTTTAAAGCTCTGCTCCCACTGTATTCTCTCTCTCTGGTCTCCGATTTCCTGGCGCACTTTTTAAAGCTCTGCTCCCACTGTGTTCTCTCTCTCTGGTCTCCGATTTCCTGTCGCACTTTTTAAAGCTCTGCTCCCACTGTATTCTCTCTCTCTGGTCTCCGATTTCCTGGCGCACTTTTTAAAGCTCTGCTCCCACTGTGTTCTCTCTCTCTGGTCTCCGATTTCCTGGCGCACTTTTTAAAGCTCTGCTCCCACTGTGTTCTCTCTGTCTGGTCTCCGATTTCCTGGCGCACTTTTTAAAGCTCTGCTCCCACTGTATTCTCTCTCTCTGGTCTCCGATTTCCTGGCGCGATTTTAAAGCTCTGCTCCCACTGTGTTCTCTCTCTCTCTCTGGTCTCCGATTTCCTGGCGCGATTTTAAAGCTCTGCTCCCACTGTGTTCTCTCTCTCTGGTCTCCGATTTCCTGGTGTGATTTTAAAGCTCTGCTCCCACTGTGTTCTCTCTCTCTGGTCTCCGATTTCCTGGTGTGATTTTAAAGCTCTGCTCCCACTGTGTTCTCTCTCTCTGGTCTCCGATTTCCTGGTGTGATTTTAAAGCTCTGCTCCCACTGTGTTCTCTCTCTCTCTGGTCTCCAATTTTCTGGTGCGCTTTTTAAAGCTCTGCTCCCACTGTGTTCTCTCTCTCTGGTCTCCGATTTCCTGTCGCACTTTTTAAAGCTCTGCTCCCACTGTATTCTCTCTCTCTGGTCTCCGATTTCCTGGCGCACATTTTAAAGCTCTGCTCCCACTGTGTTCTCTCTCTCTGGTCTCCGATTTCCTGGCGCACATTTTAAAGCTCTGCTCCCACTGTATTCTCTCTCTCTGGTCTCCGATTTCCTGGCGCACTTTTTAAAGCTCTGCTCCCACTGTGTTCTCTCTCTCTGGTCTCCGATTTCCTGGCGCGATTTTAAAGCTCTGCTCCCACTGTATTCTCTCTCTCTGGTCTCCGATTTCCTGGCGCACTTTTTAAAGCTCTGCTCCCACTGTGTTCTCTCTCTCTGGTCTCCGATTTCCTGGCGCACTTTTTAAAGCTCTGCTCACACTGTATTCTCTCTCTCTGGTCTCCGATTTCCTGGCGCACTTTTTAAAGCTCTGCTCCCACTGTATTCTCTCTCTCTGGTCTCTGATTTCCTGGTGCACTTTTTAAAGCTCTGCTCCCACTGTATTCTCTCTCTCTGGTCTCCGATTTTCTGGCGCACTTTTGAAAGCTCTGCTCCCACTGTGTTCTCTCTCTCTGGTCTCCGATTTCCTGGTGTGATTTTAAAGCTCTGCTCCCACTGTATTCTCTCTCTCTGATCTCCGATTTCCTGGCGCACTTTTAAAGCTCTGCTCCCACTGTGTTCTCTCTCTCTGGTCTCCAATTTCCTGGTGTGCTTTTTAAAGCTCTGCTCCCACTGTGTTCTCTCTCTCTGGTCTCCAATTTCCTGGTGCGATTTTACAGCTCTGCTCCCACTGTATTCTCTCTCTGTGGTCTCCGATTTCCTGGTGCGATTTTAAAGCTCTGCTCCCACTGTGTTCTCTCTCTCTCTGGTCTCCAATTTCCTGGTGTGCTTTTTAAAGCTCTGCTCCCACTGTATTCTCTCTCTCTGGTCTCCGATTTCCTGGTGCGATTTTAAAGCTCTGCTCCCACTGTGTTCTCTCTCTCTCTGGTCTCCAATGTCCTGGTGTGCTTTTTAATGCTCTGCTCCCACTGTATTCTCTCTCTCTGGTCTCCGATTTCCTGGCGCGATTTTAAAGCTCTGTTCCCACTGTGTTCTCTCTCTCTGGTCTCCGATTTCCTGGTGTGATTTTAAAGCTCTGCTCCCACTGTGTTCTCTCTCTGGTCTCCGATTTCCTGGTGTGATTTTAAAGCTCTGCTCCCACTGTGTTCTCTCTCTCTGGTCTCCAATTTTCTGGTGCGCTTTTTAAAGCTCTGCTCCCACTGTGTTCTCTCTCTCTGGTCTCCGATTTCCTGTCGCACTTTTTAAAGCTCTGCTCCCACTGTATTCTCTCTCTCTGGTCTCCGATTTTCTGGCGCACTTTTTAAAGCTCTGCTCCCACTGTATTCTCTCTCTCTGGTCTCCGATTTCCTGGCGCACTTTTTAAAGCTCTGCTCCCACTGTATTCTCTCTCTCTGGTCTCCGATTTCCTGGCGCACTTTTTAAAGCTCTGCTCCCACTGTGTTCTCTCTCTCTGGTCTCCGATTTCCTGGCGCACTTTTTAAAGCTCTGCTCCCACTGTATTCTCTCTCTCTGGTCTCCGATTTCCTGGCGCGATTTTAAAGCTCTGCTCCCACTGTGTTCTCTCTCTCTCTCTGGTCTCCGATTTCCTGGCGCGATTTTAAAGCTCTGCTCCCACTGTGTTCTCTCTCTCTGGTCTCCGATTTCCTGGTGTGATTTTAAAGCTCTGCTCCCACTGTGTTCTCTCTCTCTGGTCTCCGATTTCCTGGTGTGATTTTGAAGCTCTGCTCCCACTGTGTTCTCTCTCTCTGGTCTCCAATTTTCTGTTGCGCTTTTTAAAGCTCTGCTCCCACTGTGTTCTCTCTCTCTGGTCTCCGATTTCCTGTCGCACTTTTTAAAGCTCTGCTCCCACTGTATTCTCTCTCTCTGGTCTCCGATTTACTGGTGCGATTTTAAAGCTCTGCTCCCACTGTGTTCTCTCTCTCTCTGGTCTCCAATGTCCTGGTGTGCTTTTTAAAGCTCTGCTCCCACTGTATTCTCTCTCTCTGGTCTCCGATTTCCTGGCGCGATTTTAAAGCTCTGCTCCCACTGTGTTCTCTCTCTCTGGTCTCCGATTTCCTGGCGCGATTTTAAAGCTCTGCTCCCACTGTGTTCTCTCTCTCTGGTCTCCGATTTCCTGGCGCGATTTTAAAGCTCTGCTCCCACTGTGTTCTCTCTCTCTGGTCTCCGATTTCCTGGCGTGATTTTAAAGCTCTGCTCCCACTGTGTTCTCTCTCTCTGGTCTCCGATTTCCTGGTGTGATTTTAAAGCTCTGCTCCCACTGTGTTCTCTCTCTCTGGTCTCCAATTTTCTGGTGCGCTTTTTAAAGCTCTGCTCCCACTGTGTTCTCTCTCTCTGGTCTCCGATTTCCTGTCGCACTTTTTAAAGCTCTGCTCGCACTGTATTCTCTCTCTCTGGTCTCCGATTTTCTGGCGCACTTTTTAAAGCTCTGCTCCCACTGTATTCTCTCTCTCTGGTCTCCGATTTCCTGGCGCACTTTTTAAAGCTCTGCTCCCACTGTATTCTCTCTCTCTGGTCTCCGATTTCCTGGCGCACTTTTTAAAGCTCTGCTCCCACTGTGTTCTCTCTCTCTGGTCTCCGATTTCCTGGCGCACTTTTTAAAGCTCTGCTCCCACTGTATTCTCTCTCTCTGGTCTCCGATTTCCTGGCGCGATTTTAAAGCTCTGCTCCCACTTTGTTCTCTCTCTCTCTCTGGTCTCCGATTTCCTGGCGCGATTTTAAAGCTCTGCTCCCACTGTGTTCTCTCTCTCTGGTCTCCGATTTCCTGGTGTGATTTTAAAGCTCTGCTCCCACTGTGTTCTCTCTCTCTGGTCTCCGATTTCCTGGTGTGATTTTGAAGCTCTGCTCCCACTGTGTTCTCTCTCTCTGGTCTCCAATTTTCTGGTGCGCTTTTTAAAGCTCTGCTCCCACTGTGTTCTCTCTCTCTGGTCTCCGATTTCCTGTCGCACTTTTTAATGCTCTGCTCCCACTGTATTCTCTCTCTCTGGTCTCCGATTTCCTGGTGCGATTTTAAAGCTCTGCTCCCACTGTGTTCTCTCTCTCTGGTCTCCAATGTCCTGGTGTGCTTTTTAAAGCTCTGCTCCCACTGTATTCTCTCTCTCTGGTCTCCGATTTCCTGGCGCGATTTTAAAGCTCTGCTCCCACTGTGTTCTCTCTCTCTGGTCTCCGATTTCCTGGTGTGATTTTAAAGCTCTGCTCCCACTGTGTTCTCTCTCTCTGGTCTCCGATTTCCTGGTGTGATTTTAAAGCTCTGCTCCCACTGTGTTCTCTCTCTCTGGTCTCCAATTTTCTGGTGCGCTTTTTAAAGCTCTGCTCCCACTGTGTTCTCTCTCTCTGGTCTCCGATTTCCTGTCGCACTTTTTAAAGCTCTGCTCCCACTGTATTCTCTCTCTCTGGTCTCCAATTTTCTGGTGCGCTTTTTAAAGCTCTGCTCCCATTGTGTTCTCTCTCTCTGGTCTCCGATTTCCTGTCGCACTTTTTAAAGCTCTGCTCCCACTGTATTCTCTCTCTCTGGTCTCCGATTTCCTGGCGCACTTTTTAAAGCTCTGCTCCCACTGTATTCTCTCTCTCTGTTCTCTGATTTCCTGGCGCACTTTTTAAAGCTCTGCTCGCACTGTATTCTCTCTCTCTGGTCTCCGATTTTCTGGCGCACTTTTGAAAGCTCTGCTCCCACTGTGTTCTCTCTCTCTGGTCTCCGATTTCCTGTCGCACTTTTTAAAGCTCTGCTCCCACTGTATTCTCTCTCTCTGGTCTCCGATTTCCTGGCGCACTTTTTAAAGCTCTGCTCCCACTGTATTCTCTCTCTCTGGTCTCCGATTTTCTGGCGCACTTTTGAAAGCTCTGCTCCCACTGTGTTCTCTCTCTCTGGTCTCCGATTTCCTGGTGTGATTTTAAAGCTGTGCTCCCACTGTATTCTCTCTCTCTGGTCTCCGATTTCCTGGCGCACTTTTTAAAGCTCTGCTCCCACTGTGTTCTCTCTCTCTGGTCTCCAATTTCCTGGTGTGCTTTTTAAAGCTCTGCTCCCACTGTGTTCTCTCTCTCTGGTCTCCAATTTCCTGGTGCGATTTTACAGCTCTGCTCCCACTGTATTCTCTCTCTGTGGTCTCCGATTTCCTGGTGCGATTTTAAAGCTCTGCTCCCACTGTGTTCTCTCTCTCTCTGGTCTCCAATTTCCTGGTGTGCTTTTTAAAGCTCTGCTCCCACTGTATTCTCTCTCTCTGGTCTCCGATTTCCTCGTGCGATTTTAAAGCTCTGCTCCCACTGTGTTCTCTCTCTCTCTGGTCTCCAATGTCCTGGTGTGCTTTTTAAAGCTCTGCTCCCACTGTATTCTCTCTCTCTGGTCTCCGATTTCCTGGCGCACTTTTTAAAGCTCTGCTCCCACTGTGTTCTCTCTCTCTGGTCTCCGATTTCCTGTCGCACTTTTTAAAGCTCTGCTCCCACTGTATTCTCTCTCTCTGGTCTCCGATTTCCTGGCGCGATTTTAAAGCTCTGCTCCCACTGTGTTCTCTCTCTCTCTCTGGTCTCCGATTTCCTGGCGCGATTTTAAAGCTCTGCTCCCACTGTGTTCTCTCTCTCTGGTCTCCGATTTCCTGGTGTGATTTTAAAGCTCTGCTCCCACTGTGTTCTCTCTCTCTGGTCTCCGATTTCCTGGTGTGATTTTAAAGCTCTGCTCCCACTGTGTTCTCTCTCTCTGGTCTCCGATTTCCTGGTGTGATTTTAAAGCTCTGCTCCCACTGTGTTCTCTCTCTCTCTGGTCTCCAATTTTCTGGTGCGCTTTTTAAAGCTCTGCTCCCACTGTGTTCTCTCTCTCTGGTCTCCGATTTCCTGTCGCACTTTTTAAAGCTCTGCTCCCACTGTATTCTCTCTCTCTGGTCTCCGATTTCCTGGCGCACATTTTAAAGCTCTGCTCCCACTGTGTTCTCTCTCTCTGGTCTCCGATTTCCTGGCGCACATTTTAAAGCTCTGCTCCCACTGTATTCTCTCTCTCTGGTCTCCGATTTCCTGGCGCACTTTTTAAAGCTCTGCTCCCACTGTATTCTCTCTCTCTGGTCTCCGATTTTCTGGCGCACTTTTTAAAGCTCTGCTCCCACTGTATTCTCTCTCTCTGGTCTCCGATTTTCTGGCGCACTTTTTAAAGCTCTGCTCCCACTGTATTCTCTCTCTCTGGTCTCCGATTTCCTGGCGCACTTTTTAAAGCTCTGCTCCCACTGTATTCTCTCTCTCTGGTCTCCGATTTTCTGGCGCACTTTTTAAAGCTCTGCTCCCACTGTATTCTCTCTCTCTGGTCTCCGATTTCCTGGCGCACTTTTTAAAGCTCTGCTCCCACTGTATTCTCTCTCTCTGGTCTCCGATTTCCTGGCGCACTTTTTAAAGCTCTGCTCCCACTGTGTTCTCTCTCTCTGGTCTCCGATTTCATGGCGCACTTTTTAAAGCTCTGCTCACACTGTATTCTCTCTCTCTGGTCTCCGATTTCCTGGCGCACTTTTTAAAGCTCTGCTCCCACTGTATTCTCTCTCTCTGGTCTCTGATTTCCTGGCGCACTTTTTAAAGCTCTGCTCCCACTGTATTCTCTCTCTCTGGTCTCCGATTTTCTGGCGCACTTTTGAAAGCTCTGCTCCCACTGTGTTCTCTCTCTCTGGTCTCCGATTTCCTGGTGTGATTTTAAAGCTCTGCTCCCACTGTATTCTCTCTCTCTGGTCTCCGATTTCCTGGTGTGATTTTAAAGCTCTGCTCCCACTGTGTTCTCTCTCTCTGGTCTCCAATTTTCTGGTGCGCTTTTTAAAGCTCTGCTCCCACTGTGTTCTCTCTCTCTGGTCTCCGATTTCCTGTCGCACTTTTTAAAGCTCTGCTCCCACTGTATTCTCTCTCTCTGGTCTCCGATTTTCTGGCGCACTTTTTAAAGCTCTGCTCCCACTGTATTCTCTCTCTCTGGTCTCCGATTTCCTGGCGCACTTTTTAAAGCTCTGCTCCCACTGTATTCTCTCTCTCTGGTCTCCGATTTCCTGGCGCACTTTTTAAAGCTCTGCTCCCACTGTGTTCTCTCTCTCTGGTCTCCGATTTCCTGGCGCACTTTTTAAAGCTCTGCTCCCACTGTATTCTCTCTCTCTGGTCTCCGATTTCCTGGCGCGATTTTAAAGCTCTGCTCCCACTGTGTTCTCTCTCTCTCTCTGGTCTCCGATTTCCTGGCGCGATTTTAAAGCTCTGCTCCCACTGTGTTCTCTCTCTCTGGTCTCCGATTTCCTGGTGTGATTTTAAAGCTCTGCTCCCACTGTGTTCTCTCTCTCTGGTCTCCGATTTCCTGGTGTGATTTTGAAGCTCTGCTCCCACTGTGTTCTCTCTCTCTGGTCTCCAATTTTCTGTTGCGCTTTTTAAAGCTCTGCTCCCACTGTGTTCTCTCTCTCTGGTCTCCGATTTCCTGTCGCACTTTTTAAAGCTCTGCTCCCACTGTATTCTCTCTCTCTGGTCTCCGATTTACTGGTGCGATTTTAAAGCTCTGCTCCCACTGTGTTCTCTCTCTCTCTGGTCTCCAATGTCCTGGTGTGCTTTTTAAAGCTCTGCTCCCACTGTATTCTCTCTCTCTGGTCTCCGATTTCCTGGCGCACTTTTTAAAGCTCTGCTCCCACTGTATTCTCTCTCTCTGTTCTCTGATTTCCTGGCGCACTTTTTAAAGCTCTGCTCCCACTGTGTTCTCTCTCTCTGGTCTCCGATTTCCTGGTGTGATTTTAAAGCTCTGCTCCCACTGTGTTCTCTCTCTCTGGTCTCCGATTTCCTGGTGTGATTTTAAAGCTCTGCTCCCACTGTGTTCTCTCTCTCTCTGGTCTCCAATTTTCTGGTGCGCTTTTTAAAGCTCTGCTCCCACTGTGTTCTCTCTCTCTGGTCTCCGATTTCCTGTCGCACTTTTTAAAGCTCTGCTCCCACTGTATTCTCTCTCTCTGGTCTCCGATTTCCTGGCGCACATTTTAAAGCTCTGCTCCCACTGTATTCTCTCTCTCTGGTCTCCGATTTTCTGGCGCACTTTTGAAAGCTCTGCTCCCACTGTGTTCTCTCTCTCTGGTCTCCGATTTCCTGTCGCACTTTTTAAAGCTCTGCTCCCACTGTATTCTCTCTCTCTGGTCTCCGATTTCCTGGCGCACTTTTTAAAGCTCTGCTCCCACTGTATTCTCTCTCTCTGGTCTCCGATTTTCTGGCGCACTTTTGAAAGCTCTGCTCCCACTCAGTTCTCTCTCTCTGGTCTCCGATTTCCTGGTGTGATTTTAAAGCTGTGCTCCCACTGTATTCTCTCTCTCTGGTCTCCGATTTCCTGGCGCACTTTTTAAAGCTCTGCTCCCACTGTGTTCTCTCTCTCTGGTCTCCAATTTCCTGGTGTGCTTTTTAAAGCTCTGCTCCCACTGTGTTCTCTCTCTCTGGTCTCCAATTTCCTGGTGCGATTTTACAGCTCTGCTCCCACTGTATTCTCTCTCTGTGGTCTCCGATTTCCTGGTGCGATTTTAAAGCTCTGCTCCCACTGTGTTCTCTCTCCCTCTGGTCTCCAATTTCCTGGTGTGCTTTTTAAAGCTCTGCTCCCACTGTATTCTCTCTCTCTGGTCTCCGATTTCCTCGTGCGATTTTAAAGCTCTGCTCCCACTGTGTTCTCTCTCTCTCTGGTCTCCAATGTCCTGGTGTGCTTTTTAAAGCTCTGCTCCCACTGTATTCTCTCTCTCTGGTCTCCGATTTCCTGGCGCACTTTTTAAAGCTCTGCTCCCACTGTGTTCTCTCTCTCTGGTCTCCGATTTCCTGTCGCACTTTTTAAAGCTCTGCTCCCACTGTATTCTCTCTCTCTGGTCTCCGATTTCCTGGCGCACTTTTTAAAGCTCTGCTCCCACTGTGTTCTCTCTCTCTGGTCTCCGATTTCCTGGCGCACTTTTTAAAGCTCTGCTCCCACTGTGTTCTCTCTGTCTGGTCTCCGATTTCCTGGCGCACTTTTTAAAGCTCTGCTCCCACTGTATTCTCTCTCTCTGGTCTCCGATTTCCTGGCGCGATTTTAAAGCTCTGCTCCCACTGTGTTCTCTCTCTCTGGTCTCCGATTTCCTGGCGCGATTTTAAAGCTCTGCTCCCACTTTGTTCTCTCTCTCTCTCTGGTCTCCGATTTCCTGGCGCACTTTTTAAAGCTCTGCTCCCACTGTGTTCTCTCTGTCTGGTCTCCGATTTCCTGGCGCACTTTTTAAAGCTCTGCTCCCACTGTATTCTCTCTCTCTGGTCTCCGATTTCCTGGCGCACTTTTTAAAGCTCTGCTCCCACTGTATTCTCTCTCTCTGGTCTCCGATTTCCTGGCGCGATTTTAAAGCTCTGCTCCCACTTTGTTCTCTCTCTCTCTCTGGTCTCCGATTTCCTGGCGCGATTTTAAAGCTCTGCTCCCACTGTGTTCTCTCTCTCTGGTCTCCGATTTCCTGGTGTGATTTTAAAGCTCTGCTCCCACTGTGTTCTCTCTCTCTGGTCTCCGATTTCCTGGTGTGATTTTGAAGCTCTGCTCCCACTGTGTTCTCTCTCTCTGGTCTCCAATTTTCTGGTGCGCTTTTTAAAGCTCTGCTCCCACTGTGTTCTCTCTCTCTGGTCTCCGATTTCCTGTCGCACTTTTTAATGCTCTGCTCCCACTGTATTCTCTCTCTCTGGTCTCCGATTTCCTGGTGCGATTTTAAAGCTCTGCTCCCACTGTGTTCTCTCTCTCTGGTCTCCAATGTCCTGGTGTGCTTTTTAAAGCTCTGCTCCCACTGTATTCTCTCTCTCTGGTCTCCGATTTCCTGGCGCGATTTTAAAGCTCTGCTCCCACTGTGTTCTCTCTCTCTGGTCTCCGATTTCCTGGTGTGATTTTAAAGCTCTGCTCCCACTGTGTTCTCTCTCTCTGGTCTCCGATTTCCTGGTGTGATTTTAAAGCTCTGCTCCCACTGTGTTCTCTCTCTCTGGTCTCCAATTTTCTGGTGCGCTTTTTAAAGCTCTGCTCCCACTGTGTTCTCTCTCTCTGGTCTCCGATTTCCTGTCGCACTTTTTAAAGCTCTGCTCCCACTGTATTCTCTCTCTCTGGTCTCCAATTTTCTGGTGCGCTTTTTAAAGCTCTGCTCCCATTGTGTTCTCTCTCTCTGGTCTCCGATTTCCTGTCGCACTTTTTAAAGCTCTGCTCCCACTGTATTCTCTCTCTCTGGTCTCCGATTTCCTGGCGCACTTTTTAAAGCTCTGCTCCCACTGTATTCTCTCTCTCTGTTCTCTGATTTCCTGGCGCACTTTTTAAAGCTCTGCTCGCACTGTATTCTCTCTCTCTGGTCTCCGATTTTCTGGCGCACTTTTGAAAGCTCTGCTCCCACTGTGTTCTCTCTCTCTGGTCTCCGATTTCCTGTCGCACTTTTTAAAGCTCTGCTCCCACTGTATTCTCTCTCTCTGGTCTCCGATTTCCTGGCGCACTTTTTAAAGCTCTGCTCCCACTGTATTCTCTCTCTCTGGTCTCCGATTTTCTGGCGCACTTTTGAAAGCTCTGCTCCCACTGTGTTCTCTCTCTCTGGTCTCCGATTTCCTGGTGTGATTTTAAAGCTGTGCTCCCACTGTATTCTCTCTCTCTGGTCTCCGATTTCCTGGCGCACTTTTTAAAGCTCTGCTCCCACTGTGTTCTCTCTCTCTGGTCTCCAATTTCCTGGTGTGCTTTTTAAAGCTCTGCTCCCACTGTGTTCTCTCTCTCTGGTCTCCAATTTCCTGGTGCGATTTTACAGCTCTGCTCCCACTGTATTCTCTCTCTGTGGTCTCCGATTTCCTGGTGCGATTTTAAAGCTCTGCTCCCACTGTGTTCTCTCTCTCTCTGGTCTCCAATTTCCTGGTGTGCTTTTTAAAGCTCTGCTCCCACTGTATTCTCTCTCTCTGGTCTCCGATTTCCTCGTGCGATTTTAAAGCTCTGCTCCCACTGTGTTCTCTCTCTCTCTGGTCTCCAATGTCCTGGTGTGCTTTTTAAAGCTCTGCTCCCACTGTATTCTCTCTCTCTGGTCTCCGATTTCCTGGCGCACTTTTTAAAGCTCTGCTCCCACTGTGTTCTCTCTCTCTGGTCTCCGATTTCCTGTCGCACTTTTTAAAGCTCTGCTCCCACTGTATTCTCTCTCTCTGGTCTCCGATTTCCTGGCGCGATTTTAAAGCTCTGCTCCCACTGTGTTCTCTCTCTCTCTCTGGTCTCCGATTTCCTGGCGCGATTTTAAAGCTCTGCTCCCACTGTGTTCTCTCTCTCTGGTCTCCGATTTCCTGGTGTGATTTTAAAGCTCTGCTCCCACTGTGTTCTCTCTCTCTGGTCTCCGATTTCCTGGTGTGATTTTAAAGCTCTGCTCCCACTGTGTTCTCTCTCTCTGGTCTCCGATTTCCTGGTGTGATTTTAAAGCTCTGCTCCCACTGTGTTCTCTCTCTCTCTGGTCTCCAATTTTCTGGTGCGCTTTTTAAAGCTCTGCTCCCACTGTGTTCTCTCTCTCTGGTCTCCGATTTCCTGTCGCACTTTTTAAAGCTCTGCTCCCACTGTATTCTCTCTCTCTGGTCTCCGATTTCCTGGCGCACATTTTAAAGCTCTGCTCCCACTGTGTTCTCTCTCTCTGGTCTCCGATTTCCTGGCGCACATTTTAAAGCTCTGCTCCCACTGTATTCTCTCTCTCTGGTCTCCGATTTCCTGGCGCACTTTTTAAAGCTCTGCTCCCACTGTATTCTCTCTCTCTGGTCTCCGATTTTCTGGCGCACTTTTTAAAGCTCTGCTCCCACTGTATTCTCTCTCTCTGGTCTCCGATTTTCTGGCGCACTTTTTAAAGCTCTGCTCCCACTGTATTCTCTCTCTCTGGTCTCCGATTTCCTGGCGCACTTTTTAAAGCTCTGCTCCCACTGTATTCTCTCTCTCTGGTCTCCGATTTTCTGGCGCACTTTTTAAAGCTCTGCTCCCACTGTATTCTCTCTCTCTGGTCTCCGATTTCCTGGCGCACTTTTTAAAGCTCTGCTCCCACTGTATTCTCTCTCTCTGGTCTCCGATTTCCTGGCGCACTTTTTAAAGCTCTGCTCCCACTGTGTTCTCTCTCTCTGGTCTCCGATTTCATGGCGCACTTTTTAAAGCTCTGCTCACACTGTATTCTCTCTCTCTGGTCTCCGATTTCCTGGCGCACTTTTTAAAGCTCTGCTCCCACTGTATTCTCTCTCTCTGGTCTCTGATTTCCTGGCGCACTTTTTAAAGCTCTGCTCCCACTGTATTCTCTCTCTCTGGTCTCCGATTTTCTGGCGCACTTTTGAAAGCTCTGCTCCCACTGTGTTCTCTCTCTCTGGTCTCCGATTTCCTGGTGTGATTTTAAAGCTCTGCTCCCACTGTATTCTCTCTCTCTGGTCTCCGATTTCCTGGTGTGATTTTAAAGCTCTGCTCCCACTGTGTTCTCTCTCTCTGGTCTCCAATTTTCTGGTGCGCTTTTTAAAGCTCTGCTCCCACTGTGTTCTCTCTCTCTGGTCTCCGATTTCCTGTCGCACTTTTTAAAGCTCTGCTCCCACTGTATTCTCTCTCTCTGGTCTCCGATTTTCTGGCGCACTTTTTAAAGCTCTGCTCCCACTGTATTCTCTCTCTCTGGTCTCCGATTTCCTGGCGCACTTTTTAAAGCTCTGCTCCCACTGTATTCTCTCTCTCTGGTCTCCGATTTCCTGGCGCACTTTTTAAAGCTCTGCTCCCACTGTGTTCTCTCTCTCTGGTCTCCGATTTCCTGGCGCACTTTTTAAAGCTCTGCTCCCACTGTATTCTCTCTCTCTGGTCTCCGATTTCCTGGCGCGATTTTAAAGCTCTGCTCCCACTGTGTTCTCTCTCTCTCTCTGGTCTCCGATTTCCTGGCGCGATTTTAAAGCTCTGCTCCCACTGTGTTCTCTCTCTCTGGTCTCCGATTTCCTGGTGTGATTTTAAAGCTCTGCTCCCACTGTGTTCTCTCTCTCTGGTCTCCGATTTCCTGGTGTGATTTTGAAGCTCTGCTCCCACTGTGTTCTCTCTCTCTGGTCTCCAATTTTCTGTTGCGCTTTTTAAAGCTCTGCTCCCACTGTGTTCTCTCTCTCTGGTCTCCGATTTCCTGTCGCACTTTTTAAAGCTCTGCTCCCACTGTATTCTCTCTCTCTGGTCTCCGATTTACTGGTGCGATTTTAAAGCTCTGCTCCCACTGTGTTCTCTCTCTCTCTGGTCTCCAATGTCCTGGTGTGCTTTTTAAAGCTCTGCTCCCACTGTATTCTCTCTCTCTGGTCTCCGATTTCCTGGCGCACTTTTTAAAGCTCTGCTCCCACTGTATTCTCTCTCTCTGTTCTCTGATTTCCTGGCGCACTTTTTAAAGCTCTGCTCCCACTGTGTTCTCTCTCTCTGGTCTCCGATTTCCTGGTGTGATTTTAAAGCTCTGCTCCCACTGTGTTCTCTCTCTCTGGTCTCCGATTTCCTGGTGTGATTTTAAAGCTCTGCTCCCACTGTGTTCTCTCTCTCTCTGGTCTCCAATTTTCTGGTGCGCTTTTTAAAGCTCTGCTCCCACTGTGTTCTCTCTCTCTGGTCTCCGATTTCCTGTCGCACTTTTTAAAGCTCTGCTCCCACTGTATTCTCTCTCTCTGGTCTCCGATTTCCTGGCGCACATTTTAAAGCTCTGCTCCCACTGTATTCTCTCTCTCTGGTCTCCGATTTTCTGGCGCACTTTTGAAAGCTCTGCTCCCACTGTGTTCTCTCTCTCTGGTCTCCGATTTCCTGTCGCACTTTTTAAAGCTCTGCTCCCACTGTATTCTCTCTCTCTGGTCTCCGATTTCCTGGCGCACTTTTTAAAGCTCTGCTCCCACTGTATTCTCTCTCTCTGGTCTCCGATTTTCTGGCGCACTTTTGAAAGCTCTGCTCCCACTCAGTTCTCTCTCTCTGGTCTCCGATTTCCTGGTGTGATTTTAAAGCTGTGCTCCCACTGTATTCTCTCTCTCTGGTCTCCGATTTCCTGGCGCACTTTTTAAAGCTCTGCTCCCACTGTGTTCTCTCTCTCTGGTCTCCAATTTCCTGGTGTGCTTTTTAAAGCTCTGCTCCCACTGTGTTCTCTCTCTCTGGTCTCCAATTTCCTGGTGCGATTTTACAGCTCTGCTCCCACTGTATTCTCTCTCTGTGGTCTCCGATTTCCTGGTGCGATTTTAAAGCTCTGCTCCCACTGTGTTCTCTCTCCCTCTGGTCTCCAATTTCCTGGTGTGCTTTTTAAAGCTCTGCTCCCACTGTATTCTCTCTCTCTGGTCTCCGATTTCCTCGTGCGATTTTAAAGCTCTGCTCCCACTGTGTTCTCTCTCTCTCTGGTCTCCAATGTCCTGGTGTGCTTTTTAAAGCTCTGCTCCCACTGTATTCTCTCTCTCTGGTCTCCGATTTCCTGGCGCACTTTTTAAAGCTCTGCTCCCACTGTGTTCTCTCTCTCTGGTCTCCGATTTCCTGTCGCACTTTTTAAAGCTCTGCTCCCACTGTATTCTCTCTCTCTGGTCTCCGATTTCCTGGCGCACTTTTTAAAGCTCTGCTCCCACTGTGTTCTCTCTCTCTGGTCTCCGATTTCCTGGCGCACTTTTTAAAGCTCTGCTCCCACTGTGTTCTCTCTGTCTGGTCTCCGATTTCCTGGCGCACTTTTTAAAGCTCTGCTCCCACTGTATTCTCTCTCTCTGGTCTCCGATTTCCTGGCGCGATTTTAAAGCTCTGCTCCCACTGTGTTCTCTCTCTCTCTCTGGTCTCCGATTTCCTGGCGCGATTTTAAAGCTCTGCTCCCACTGTGTTCTCTCTCTCTGGTCTCCGATTTCCTGGTGTGATTTTAAAGCTCTGCTCCCACTGTGTTCTCTCTCTCTGGTCTCCGATTTCCTGGTGTGATTTTAAAGCTCTGCTCCCACTGTGTTCTCTCTCTCTGGTCTCCGATTTCCTGGTGTGATTTTAAAGCTCTGCTCCCACTGTGTTCTCTCTCTCTCTGGTCTCCAATTTTCTGGTGCGCTTTTTAAAGCTCTGCTCCCACTGTGTTCTCTCTCTCTGGTCTCCGATTTCCTGTCGCACTTTTTAAAGCTCTGCTCCCACTGTATTCTCTCTCTCTGGTCTCCGATTTCCTGGCGCACATTTTAAAGCTCTGCTCCCACTGTGTTCTCTCTCTCTGGTCTCCGATTTCCTGGCGCACATTTTAAAGCTCTGCTCCCACTGTATTCTCTCTCTCTGGTCTCCGATTTCCTGGCGCACTTTTTAAAGCTCTGCTCCCACTGTATTCTCTCTCTCTGGTCTCCGATTTTCTGGCGCACTTTTTAAAGCTCTGCTCCCACTGTATTCTCTCTCTCTGGTCTCCGATTTTCTGGCGCACTTTTTAAAGCTCTGCTCCCACTGTATTCTCTCTCTCTGGTCTCCGATTTCCTGGCGCACTTTTTAAAGCTCTGCTCCCACTGTATTCTCTCTCTCTGGTCTCCGATTTTCTGGCGCACTTTTTAAAGCTCTGCTCCCACTGTATTCTCTCTCTCTGGTCTCCGATTTCCTGGCGCACTTTTTAAAGCTCTGCTCCCACTGTGTTCTCTCTCTCTGGTCTCCGATTTCCTGGCGCACTTTTTAAAGCTCTGCTCCCACTGTATTCTCTCTCTCTGGTCTCTGATTTCCTGGCGCACTTTTTAAAGCTCTGCTCCCACTGTATTCTCTCTCTCTGGTCTCCGATTTTCTGGCGCACTTTTGAAAGCTCTGCTCCCACTGTGTTCTCTCTCTCTGGTCTCCGATTTCCTGGTGTGATTTTAAAGCTCTGCTCCCACTGTATTCTCTCTCTCTGATCTCCGATTTCCTGGCGCACTTTTTAAAGCTCTGCTCCCACTGTGTTCTCTCTCTCTGGTCTCCAATTTCCTGGTGTGCTTTTTAAAGCTCTGCTCCCACTGTGTTCTCTCTCTCTGGTCTCCAATTTCCTGGTGCGATTTTACAGCTCTGCTCCCACTGTATTCTCTCTCTGTGGTCTCCGATTTCCTGGTGCGATTTTAAAGCTCTGCTCCCACTGTGTTCTCTCTCTCTCTGGTCTCCAATTTCCTGGTGTGCTTTTTAAAGCTCTGCTCCCACTGTATTCTCTCTCTCTGGCCTCCGATTTCCTGGTGCGATTTTAAAGCTCTGCTCCCACTGTGTTCTCTCTCTCTCTGGTCTCCAATGTCCTGGTGTGCTTTTTAATGCTCTGCTCCCACTGTATTCTCTCTCTCTGGTCTCCGATTTCCTGGCGCGATTTTAAAGCACTGTTCCCACTGTGTTCTCTCTCTCTGGTCTCCGATTTCCTGGTGTGATTTTAAAGCTCTGCTCCCACTGTGTTCTCTCTCTGGTCTCCGATTTCCTGGTGTGATTTTAAAGCTCTGCTCCCACTGTGTTCTCTCTCTCTGGTCTCCAATTTTCTGGTGCGCTTTTTAAAGCTCTGCTCCCACTGTGTTCTCTCTCTCTGGTCTCCGATTTCCTGTCGCACTTTTTAAAGCTCTGCTCCCACTGTATTCTCTCTCTCTGGTCTCCGATTTTCTGGCGCACTTTTTAAAGCTCTGCTCCCACTGTATTCTCTCTCTCTGGTCTCCGATTTCCTGGCGCACTTTTTAAAGCTCTGCTCCCACTGTATTCTCTCTCTCTGGTCTCCGATTTCCTGGCGCACTTTTTAAAGCTCTGCTCCCACTGTGTTCTCTCTCTCTGGTCTCCGATTTCCTGGCGCACTTTTTAAAGCTCTGCTCCCACTGTATTCTCTCTCTCTGGTCTCCGATTTCCTGGCGCGATTTTAAAGCTCTGCTCCCACTGTGTTCTCTCTCTCTCTCTGGTCTCCGATTTCCTGGCGCGATTTTAAAGCTCTGCTCCCACTGTGTTCTCTCTCTCTGGTCTCCGATTTCCTGGTGTGATTTTAAAGCTCTGCTCCCACTGTGTTCTCTCTCTCTGGTCTCCGATTTCCTGGTGTGATTTTGAAGCTCTGCTCCCACTGTGTTCTCTCTCTCTGGTCTCCAATTTTCTGTTGCACTTTTTAAAGCTCTGCTCCCACTGTGTTCTCTCTCTCTGGTCTCCGATTTCCTGTCGCACTTTTTAAAGCTCTGCTCCCACTGTATTCTCTCTCTCTGGTCTCCGATTTACTGGTGCGATTTTAAAGCTCTGCTCCCACTGTGTTCTCTCTCTCTCTGGTCTCCAATGTCCTGGTGTGCTTT
This sequence comes from Heterodontus francisci, assembly GCF_036365525.1. Classification (NCBI taxonomy): domain Eukaryota; kingdom Metazoa; phylum Chordata; class Chondrichthyes; order Heterodontiformes; family Heterodontidae; genus Heterodontus; species Heterodontus francisci. Next base: position 29,313,905 of record NC_090376.1, on the reverse strand, counting down.
TTAAAGCTCTGCTCCCACTGTATTCTCTCTCTCTGGTCTCCGATTTCCTGGCGCGATTTTAAAGCTCTGCTCCCACTGTGTTCTCTCTCTCTGGTCTCCGATTTCCTGGCGCGATTTTAAAGCTCTGCTCCCACTGTGTTCTCTCTCTCTGGTCTCCGATTTCCTGGCGCGATTTTAAAGCTCTGCTCCCACTGTGTTCTCTCTCTCTGGTCTCCGATTTCCTGGCGTGATTTTAAAGCTCTGCTCCCACTGTGTTCTCTCTCTCTGGTCTCCGATTTCCTGGTGTGATTTTAAAGCTCTGCTCCCACTGTGTTCTCTCTCTCTGGTCTCCAATTTTCTGGTGCGCTTTTTAAAGCTCTGCTCCCACTGTGTTCTCTCTCTCTGGTCTCCGATTTCCTGTCGCACTTTTTAAAGCTCTGCTCCCACTGTATTCTCTCTCTCTGGTCTCCGATTTTCTGGCGCACTTTTTAAAGCTCTGCTCCCACTGTATTCTCTCTCTCTGGTCTCCGATTTCCTGGCGCACTTTTTAAAGCTCTGCTCCCACTGTATTCTCTCTCTCTGGTCTCCGATTTCCTGGCGCACTTTTTAAAGCTCTGCTCCCACTGTGTTCTCTCTCTCTGGTCTCCGATTTCCTGGCGCACTTTTTAAAGCTCTGCTCCCACTGTATTCTCTCTCTCTGGTCTCCGATTTCCTGGCGCGATTTTAAAGCTCTGCTCCCACTTTGTTCTCTCTCTCTCTCTGGTCTCCGATTTCCTGGCGCGATTTTAAAGCTCTGCTCCCACTGTGTTCTCTCTCTCTGGTCTCCGATTTCCTGGTGTGATTTTAAAGCTCTGCTCCCACTGTGTTCTCTCTCTCTGGTCTCCGATTTCCTGGTGTGATTTTGAAGCTCTGCTCCCACTGTGTTCTCTCTCTCTGGTCTCCAATTTTCTGGTGCGCTTTTTAAAGCTCTGCTCCCACTGTGTTCTCTCTCTCTGGTCTCCGATTTCCTGTCGCACTTTTTAAAGCTCTGCTCCCACTGTATTCTCTCTCTCTGGTCTCCGATTTCCTGGTGCGATTTTAAAGCTCTGCTCCCACTGTGTTCTCTCTCTCTGGTCTCCAATGTCCTGGTGTGCTTTTTAAAGCTCTGCTCCCACTGTATTCTCTCTCTCTGGTCTCCGATTTCCTGGCGCGATTTTAAAGCTCTGCTCCCACTGTGTTCTCTCTCTCTGGTCTCCGATTTCCTGGTGTGATTTTAAAGCTCTGCTCCCACTGTGTTCTCTCTCTCTGGTCTCCGATTTCCTGGTGTGATTTTAAAGCTCTGCTCCCACTGTGTTCTCTCTCTCTGGTCTCCAATTTTCTGGTGCGCTTTTTAAAGCTCTGCTCCCACTGTGTTCTCTCTCTCTGGTCTCCGATTTCCTGTCGCACTTTTTAAAGCTCTGCTCCCACTGTATTCTCTCTCTCTGGTCTCCAATTTTCTGGTGCGCTTTTTAAAGCTCTGCTCCCATTGTGTTCTCTCTCTCTGGTCTCCGATTTCCTGTCGCACTTTTTAAAGCTCTGCTCCCACTGTATTCTCTCTCTCTGGTCTCCGATTTCCTGGCGCACTTTTTAAAGCTCTGCTCCCACTGTATTCTCTCTCTCTGTTCTCTGATTTCCTGGCGCACTTTTTAAAGCTCTGCTCCCACTGTATTCTCTCTCTCTGGTCTCCGATTTTCTGGCGCACTTTTGAAAGCTCTGCTCCCACTGTGTTCTCTCTCTCTGGTCTCCGATTTCCTGTCGCACTTTTTAAAGCTCTGCTCCCACTGTATTCTCTCTCTCTGGTCTCCGATTTCCTGGCGCACTTTTTAAAGCTCTGCTCCCACTGTATTCTCTCTCTCTGGTCTCCGATTTTCTGGCGCACTTTTGAAAGCTCTGCTCCCACTGTGTTCTCTCTCTCTGGTCTCCGATTTCCTGGTGTGATTTTAAAGCTGTGCTCCCACTGTATTCTCTCTCTCTGGTCTCCGATTTCCTGGCGCACTTTTTAAAGCTCTGCTCCCACTGTGTTCTCTCTCTCTGGTCTCCAATTTCCTGGTGTGCTTTTTAAAGCTCTGCTCCCACTGTGTTCTCTCTCTCTGGTCTCCAATTTCCTGGTGCGATTTTACAGCTCTGCTCCCACTGTATTCTCTCTCTGTGGTCTCCGATTTCCTGGTGCGATTTTAAAGCTCTGCTCCCACTGTGTTCTCTCTCCCTCTGGTCTCCAATTTCCTGGTGTGCTTTTTAAAGCTCTGCTCCCACTGTATTCTCTCTCTCTGGTCTCCGATTTCCTCGTGCGATTTTAAAGCTCTGCTCCCACTGTGTTCTCTCTCTCTCTGGTCTCCAATGTCCTGGTGTGCTTTTTAAAGCTCTGCTCCCACTGTATTCTCTCTCTCTGGTCTCCGATTTCCTGGCGCACTTTTTAAAGCTCTGCTCCCACTGTGTTCTCTCTCTCTGGTCTCCGATTTCCTGTCGCACTTTTTAAAGCTCTGCTCCCACTGTATTCTCTCTCTCTGGTCTCCGATTTCCTGGCGCGATTTTAAAGCTCTGCTCCCACTGTGTTCTCTCTCTCTCTCTGGTCTCCGATTTCCTGGCGCGATTTTAAAGCTCTGCTCCCACTGTGTTCTCTCTCTCTGGTCTCCGATTTCCTGGTGTGATTTTAAAGCTCTGCTCCCACTGTGTTCTCTCTCTCTGGTCTCCGATTTCCTGGTGTGATTTTAAAGCTCTGCTCCCACTGTGTTCTCTCTCTCTGGTCTCCGATTTCCTGGTGTGATTTTAAAGCTCTGCTCCCACTGTGTTCTCTCTCTCTCTGGTCTCCAATTTTCTGGTGCGCTTTTTAAAGCTCTGCTCCCACTGTGTTCTCTCTCTCTGGTCTCCGATTTCCTGTCGCACTTTTTAAAGCTCTGCTCCCACTGTATTCTCTCTCTCTGGTCTCCGATTTCCTGGCGCACATTTTAAAGCTCTGCTCCCACTGTGTTCTCTCTCTCTGGTCTCCGATTTCCTGGCGCACATTTTAAAGCTCTGCTCCCACTGTATTCTCTCTCTCTGGTCTCCGATTTCCTGGCGCACTTTTTAAAGCTCTGCTCCCACTGTATTCTCTCTCTCTGGTCTCCGATTTTCTGGCGCACTTTTTAAAGCTCTGCTCCCACTGTATTCTCTCTCTCTGGTCTCCGATTTTCTGGCGCACTTTTTAAAGCTCTGCTCCCACTGTATTCTCTCTCTCTGGTCTCCGATTTCCTGGCGCACTTTTTAAAGCTCTGCTCCCACTGTATTCTCTCTCTCTGGTCTCCGATTTTCTGGCGCACTTTTTAAAGCTCTGCTCCCACTGTATTCTCTCTCTCTGGTCTCCGATTTCCTGGCGCACTTTTTAAAGCTCTGCTCCCACTGTATTCTCTCTCTCTGGTCTCCGATTTCCTGGCGCACTTTTTAAAGCTCTGCTCCCACTGTGTTCTCTCTCTCTGGTCTCCGATTTCCTGGCGCACTTTTTAAAGCTCTGCTCACACTGTATTCTCTCTCTCTGGTCTCCGATTTCCTGGCGCACTTTTTAAAGCTCTGCTCCCACTGTATTCTCTCTCTCTGGTCTCTGATTTCCTGGCGCACTTTTTAAAGCTCTGCTCCCACTGTATTCTCTCTCTCTGGTCTCCGATTTTCTGGCGCACTTTTGAAAGCTCTGCTCCCACTGTGTTCTCTCTCTCTGGTCTCCGATTTCCTGGTGTGATTTTAAAGCTCTGCTCCCACTGTATTCTCTCTCTCTGGTCTCCGATTTCCTGGTGTGATTTTAAAGCTCTGCTCCCACTGTGTTCTCTCTCTCTGGTCTCCAATTTTCTGGTGCGCTTTTTAAAGCTCTGCTCCCACTGTGTTCTCTCTCTCTCTCTGGTCTCCGATTTCCTGGCGCGATTTTAAAGCTCTGCTCCCACTGTGTTCTCTCTCTCTGGTCTCCGATTTCCTGGTGTGATTTTAAAGCTCTGCTCCCACTGTGTTCTCTCTCTCTGGTCTCCGATTTCCTGGTGTGATTTTAAAGCTCTGCTCCCACTGTGTTCTCTCTCTCTGGTCTCCGATTTCCTGGTGTGATTTTAAAGCTCTGCTCCCACTGTGTTCTCTCTCTCTCTGGTCTCCAATTTTCTGGTGCGCTTTTTAAAGCTCTGCTCCCACTGTGTTCTCTCTCTCTGGTCTCCGATTTCCTGTCGCACTTTTTAAAGCTCTGCTCCCACTGTATTCTCTCTCTCTGGTCTCCGATTTCCTGGCGCACATTTTAAAGCTCTGCTCCCACTGTGTTCTCTCTCTCTGGTCTCCGATTTCCTGGCGCACATTTTAAAGCTCTGCTCCCACTGTATTCTCTCTCTCTGGTCTCCGATTTCCTGGCGCACTTTTTAAAGCTCTGCTCCCACTGTATTCTCTCTCTCTGGTCTCCGATTTTCTGGCGCACTTTTTAAAGCTCTGCTCCCACTGTATTCTCTCTCTCTGGTCTCCGATTTTCTGGCGCACTTTTTAAAGCTCTGCTCCCACTGTATTCTCTCTCTCTGGTCTCCGATTTCCTGGCGCACTTTTTAAAGCTCTGCTCCCACTGTATTCTCTCTCTCTGGTCTCCGATTTTCTGGCGCACTTTTTAAAGCTCTGCTCCCACTGTATTCTCTCTCTCTGGTCTCCGATTTCCTGGCGCACTTTTTAAAGCTCTGCTCCCACTGTATTCTCTCTCTCTGGTCTCCGATTTCCTGGCGCACTTTTTAAAGCTCTGCTCCCACTGTGTTCTCTCTCTCTGGTCTCCGATTTCCTGGCGCACTTTTTAAAGCTCTGCTCACACTGTATTCTCTCTCTCTGGTCTCCGATTTCCTGGCGCACTTTTTAAAGCTCTGCTCCCACTGTATTCTCTCTCTCTGGTCTCTGATTTCCTGGCGCACTTTTTAAAGCTCTGCTCCCACTGTATTCTCTCTCTCTGGTCTCCGATTTTCTGGCGCACTTTTGAAAGCTCTGCTCCCACTGTGTTCTCTCTCTCTGGTCTCCGATTTCCTGGTGTGATTTTAAAGCTCTGCTCCCACTGTATTCTCTCTCTCTGGTCTCCGATTTCCTGGTGTGATTTTAAAGCTCTGCTCCCACTGTGTTCTCTCTCTCTGGTCTCCAATTTTCTGGTGCGCTTTTTAAAGCTCTGCTCCCACTGTGTTCTCTCTCTCTGGTCTCCGATTTCCTGTCGCACTTTTTAAAGCTCTGCTCCCACTGTATTCTCTCTCTCTGGTCTCCGATTTTCTGGCGCACTTTTTAAAGCTCTGCTCCCACTGTATTCTCTCTCTCTGGTCTCCGATTTCCTGGCGCACTTTTTAAAGCTCTGCTCCCACTGTATTCTCTCTCTCTGGTCTCCGATTTCCTGGCGCACTTTTTAAAGCTCTGCTCCCACTGTGTTCTCTCTCTCTGGTCTCCGATTTCCTGGCGCACTTTTTAAAGCTCTGCTCCCACTGTATTCTCTCTCTCTGGTCTCCGATTTCCTGGCGCGATTTTAAAGCTCTGCTCCCACTGTGTTCTCTCTCTCTCTCTGGTCTCCGATTTCCTGGCGCGATTTTAAAGCTCTGCTCCCACTGTGTTCTCTCTCTCTGGTCTCCGATTTCCTGGTGTGATTTTAAAGCTCTGCTCCCACTGTGTTCTCTCTCTCTGGTCTCCGATTTCCTGGTGTGATTTTGAAGCTCTGCTCCCACTGTGTTCTCTCTCTCTGGTCTCCAATTTTCTGTTGCGCTTTTTAAAGCTCTGCTCCCACTGTGTTCTCTCTCTCTGGTCTCCGATTTCCTGTCGCACTTTTTAAAGCTCTGCTCCCACTGTATTCTCTCTCTCTGGTCTCCGATTTACTGGTGCGATTTTAAAGCTCTGCTCCCACTGTGTTCTCTCTGTCTCTGGTCTCCAATGTCCTGGTGTGCTTTTTAAAGCTCTGCTCCCACTGTATTCTCTCTCTCTGGTCTCCGATTTCCTGGCGCGATTTTAAAGCTCTGCTCCCACTGTGTTCTCTCTCTCTGGTCTCCGATTTCCTGGCGCGATTTTAAAGCTCTGCTCCCACTGTGTTCTCTCTCTCTGGTCTCCGATTTCCTGGCGCGATTTTAAAGCTCTGCTCCCACTGTGTTCTCTCTCTCTGGTCTCCGATTTCCTGGCGTGATTTTAAAGCTCTGCTCCCACTGTGTTCTCTCTCTCTGGTCTCCGATTTCCTGGTGTGATTTTAAAGCTCTGCTCCCACTGTGTTCTCTCTCTCTGGTCTCCAATTTTCTGGTGCGCTTTTTAAAGCTCTGCTCCCACTGTGTTCTCTCTCTCTGGTCTCCGATTTCCTGTCGCACTTTTTAAAGCTCTGCTCCCACTGTATTCTCTCTCTCTGGTCTCCGATTTTCTGGCGCACTTTTTAAAGCTCTGCTCCCACTGTATTCTCTCTCTCTGGTCTCCGATTTCCTGGCGCACTTTTTAAAGCTCTGCTCCCACTGTATTCTCTCTCTCTGGTCTCCGATTTCCTGGCGCACTTTTTAAAGCTCTGCTCCCACTGTGTTCTCTCTCTCTGGTCTCCGATTTCCTGGCGCACTTTTTAAAGCTCTGCTCCCACTGTATTCTCTCTCTCTGGTCTCCGATTTCCTGGCGCGATTTTAAAGCTCTGCTCCCACTGTGTTCTCTCTCTCTCTCTGGTCTCCGATTTCCTGGCGCGATTTTAAAGCTCTGCTCCCACTGTGTTCTCTCTCTCTGGTCTCCGATTTCCTGGTGTGATTTTAAAGCTCTGCTCCCACTGTGTTCTCTCTCTCTGGTCTCCGATTTCCTGGTGTGATTTTGAAGCTCTGCTCCCACTGTGTTCTCTCTCTCTGGTCTCCAATTTTCTGGTGCGCTTTTTAAAGCTCTGCTCCCACTGTGTTCTCTCTCTCTGGTCTCCGATTTCCTGTCGCACTTTTTAAAGCTCTGCTCCCACTGTATTCTCTCTCTCTGGTCTCCGATTTCCTGGTGCGATTTTAAAGCTCTGCTCCCACTGTGTTCTCTCTCTCTGGTCTCCAATGTCCTGGTGTGCTTTTTAAAGCTCTGCTCCCACTGTATTCTCTCTCTCTGGTGTCCGATTTCCTGGCGCGATTTTAAAGCTCTGCTCCCACTGTGTTCTCTCTCTCTGGTCTCCGATTTCCTGGTGTGATTTTAAAGCTCTGCTCCCACTGTGTTCTCTCTCTCTGGTCTCCGATTTCCTGGTGTGATTTTAAAGCTCTGCTCCCACTGTGTTCTCTCTCTCTGGTCTCCAATTTTCTGGTGCGCTTTTTAAAGCTCTGCTCCCACTGTGTTCTCTCTCTCTGGTCTCCGATTTCCTGTCGCACTTTTTAAAGCTCTGCTCCCACTGTATTCTCTCTCTCTGGTCTCCAATTTTCTGGTGCGCTTTTTAAAGCTCTGCTCCCATTGTGTTCTCTCTCTCTGGTCTCCGATTTCCTGTCGCACTTTTTAAAGCTCTGCTCCCACTGTATTCTCTCTCTCTGGTCTCCGATTTCCTGGCGCACTTTTTAAAGCTCTGCTCCCACTGTATTCTCTCTCTCTGTTCTCTGATTTCCTGGCGCACTTTTTAAAGCTCTGCTCCCACTGTATTCTCTCTCTCTGGTCTCCGATTTTCTGGCGCACTTTTGAAAGCTCTGCTCCCACTGTGTTCTCTCTCTCTGGTCTCCGATTTCCTGTCGCACTTTTTAAAGCTCTGCTCCCACTGTATTCTCTCTCTCTGGTCTCCGATTTCCTGGCGCACTTTTTAAAGCTCTGCTCCCACTGTATTCTCTCTCTCTGGTTTCCGATTTTCTGGCGCACTTTTGAAAGCTCTGCTCCCACTGTGTTCTCTCTCTCTGGTCTCCGATTTCCTGGTGTGATTTTAAAGCTGTGCTCCCACTGTATTCTCTCTCTCTGGTCTCCGATTTCCTGGCGCACTTTTTAAAGCTCTGCTCCCACTGTGTTCTCTCTCTCTGGTCTCCAATTTCCTGGTGTGCTTTTTAAAGCTCTGCTCCCACTGTGTTCTCTCTCTCTGGTCTCCAATTTCCTGGTGCGATTTTACAGCTCTGCTCCCACTGTATTCTCTCTCTGTGGTCTCCGATTTCCTGGTGCGATTTTAAAGCTCTGCTCCCACTGTGTTCTCTCTCCCTCTGGTCTCCAATTTCCTGGTGTGCTTTTTAAAGCTCTGCTCCCACTGTATTCTCTCTCTCTGGTCTCCGATTTCCTCGTGCGATTTTAAAGCTCTGCTCCCACTGTGTTCTCTCTCTCTCTGGTCTCCAATGTCCTGGTGTGCTTTTTAAAGCTCTGCTCCCACTGTATTCTCTCTCTCTGGTCTCCGATTTCCTGGCGCACTTTTTAAAGCTCTGCTCCCACTGTGTTCTCTCTCTCTGGTCTCCGATTTCCTGTCGCACTTTTTAAAGCTCTGCTCCCACTGTATTCTCTCTCTCTGGTCTCCGATTTCCTGGCGCACTTTTTAAAGCTCTGCTCCCACTGTGTTCTCTCTCTCTGGTCTCCGATTTCCTGGCGCACTTTTTAAAGCTCTGCTCCCACTGTGTTCTCTCTGTCTGGTCTCCGATTTCCTGGCGCACTTTTTAAAGCTCTGCTCCCACTGTATTCTCTCTCTCTGGTCTCCGATTTCCTGGCGCGATTTTAAAGCTCTGCTCCCACTGTGTTCTCTCTCTCTCTCTGGTCTCCGATTTCCTGGCGCGATTTTAAAGCTCTGCTCCCACTGTGTTCTCTCTCTCTGGTCTCCGATTTCCTGGTGTGATTTTAAAGCTCTGCTCCCACTGTGTTCTCTCTCTCTGGTCTCCGATTTCCTGGTGTGATTTTAAAGCTCTGCTCCCACTGTGTTCTCTCTCTCTGGTCTCCGATTTCCTGGTGTGATTTTAAAGCTCTGCTCCCACTGTGTTCTCTCTCTCTCTGGTCTCCAATTTTCTGGTGCGCTTTTTAAAGCTCTGCTCCCACTGTGTTCTCTCTCTCTGGTCTCCGATTTCCTGTCGCACTTTTTAAAGCTCTGCTCCCACTGTATTCTCTCTCTCTGGTCTCCGATTTCCTGGCGCACATTTTAAAGCTCTGCTCCCACTGTGTTCTCTCTCTCTTGTCTCCGATTTCCTGGCGCACATTTTAAAGCTCTGCTCCCACTGTATTCTCTCTCTCTGGTCTCCGATTTCCTGGCGCACTTTTTAAAGCTCTGCTCCCACTGTATTCTCTCTCTCTGGTCTCCGATTTTCTGGCGCACTTTTTAAAGCTCTGCTCCCACTGTATTCTCTCTCTCTGGTCTCCGATTTTCTGGCGCACTTTTTAAAGCTCTGCTCCCACTGTATTCTCTCTCTCTGGTCTCCGATTTCCTGGCGCACTTTTTAAAGCTCTGCTCCCACTGTATTCTCTCTCTCTGGTCTCCGATTTTCTGGCGCACTTTTTAAAGCTCTGCTCCCACTGTATTCTCTCTCTCTGGTCTCCGATTTCCTGGCGCACTTTTTAAAGCTCTGCTCCCACTGTATTCTCTCTCTCTGGTCTCCGATTTCCTGGCACACTTTTTAAAGCTCTGCTCCCACTGTGTTCTCTCTCTCTGGTCTCCGATTTCCTGGCGCACTTTTTAAAGCTCTGCTCACACTGTATTCTCTCTCTCTGGTCTCCGATTTCCTGGCGCACTTTTTAAAGCTCTGCTCCCACTGTATTCTCTCTCTCTGGTCTCTGATTTCCTGGCGCACTTTTTAAAGCTCTGCTCCCACTGTATTCTCTCTCTCTGGTCTCCGATTTTCTGGCGCACTTTTGAAAGCTCTGCTCCCACTGTGTTCTCTCTCTCTGGTCTCCGATTTCCTGGTGTGATTTTAAAGCTCTGCTCCCACTGTATTCTCTCTCTCTGATCTCCGATTTCCTGGCGCACTTTTTAAAGCTCTGCTCCCACTGTGTTCTCTCTCTCTGGTCTCCAATTTCCTGGTGTGCTTTTTAAAGCTCTGCTCCCACTGTGTTCTCTCTCTCTGGTCTCCAATTTCCTGGTGCGATTTTACAGCTCTGCTCCCACTGTATTCTCTCTCTGTGGTCTCCGATTTCCTGGTGCGATTTTAAAGCTCTGCTCCCACTGTGTTCTCTCTCTCTCTGGTCTCCAATTTCCTGGTGTGCTTTTTAAAGCTCTGCTCCCACTGTATTCTCTCTCTCTGGTCTCCGATTTCCTGGTGCGATTTTAAAGCTCTGCTCCCACTGTGTTCTCTCTCTCTCTGGTCTCCAATGTCCTGGTGTGCTTTTTAAAGCTCTGCTCCCACTGTATTCTCTCTCTCTGGTCTCCGATTTCCTGGCGCGATTTTAAAGCTCTGTTCCCACTGTGTTCTCTCTCTCTGGTCTCCGATTTCCTGGTGTGATTTTAAAGCTCTGCTCCCACTGTGTTCTCTCTCTGGTCTCCGATTTCGTGGTGTGATTTTAAAGCTCTGCTCCCACTGTGTTCTCTCTCTCTGGTCTCCAATTTTCTGGTGCGCTTTTTAAAGCTCTGCTCCCACTGTGTTCTCTCTCTCTGGTCTCCGATTTCCTGTCGCACTTTTTAAAGCTCTGCTCCCACTGTATTCTCTCTCTCTGGTCTCCGATTTTCTGGCGCACTTTTTAAAGCTCTGCTCCCACTGTATTCTCTCTCTCTGGTCTCCGATTTCCTGGCGCACTTTTTAAAGCTCTGCTCCCACTGTATTCTCTCTCTCTGGTCTCCGATTTCCTGGCGCACTTTTTAAAGCTCTGCTCCCACTGTGTTCTCTCTCTCTGGTCTCCGATTTCCTGGCGCACTTTTTAAAGCTCTGCTCCCACTGTATTCTCTCTCTCTGGTCTCCGATTTCCTGGCGCGATTTTAAAGCTCTGCTCCCACTGTGTTCTCTCTCTCTCTCTGGTCTCCGATTTCCTGGCGCGATTTTAAAGCTCTGCTCCCACTGTGTTCTCTCTCTCTGGTCTCCGATTTCCTGGTGTGATTTTAAAGCTCTGCTCCCACTGTGTTCTCTCTCTCTCGTCTCCGATTTCCTGGTGTGATTTTGAAGCTCTGCTCCCACTGTGTTCTCTCTCTCTGGTCTCCAATTTTCTGTTGCGCTTTTTAAAGCTCTGCTCCCACTGTGTTCTCTCTCTCTGGTCTCCGATTTCCTGTCGCACTTTTTAAAGCTCTGCTCCCACTGTATTCTCTCTCTCTGGTCTCCGATTTCCTGGTGCGATTTTAAAGCTCTGCTCCCACTGTGTTCTCTCTCTCTCTGGTCTCCAATGTCCTGGTGTGCTTTTTAAAGCTCTGCTCCCACTGTATTCTCTCTCTCTGGTCTCCGATTTCCTGGCGCGATTTTAAAGCTCTGCTCCCACTGTGTTCTCTCTCTCTGGTCTCCGATTTCCTGGCGCGATTTTAAAGCTCTGCTCCCACTGTGTTCTCTCTCTCTGGTCTCCGATTTCCTGGCGCGATTTTAAAGCTCTGCTCCCACTGTGTTCTCTCTCTCTGGTCTCCGATTTCCTGGCGTGATTTTAAAGCTCTGCTCCCACTGTGTTCTCTCTCTCTGGTCTCCGATTTCCTGGTGTGATTTTAAAGCTCTGCTCCCACTGTGTTCTCTCTCTCTGGTCTCCAATTTTCTGGTGCGCTTTTTAAAGCTCTGCTCCCACTGTGTTCTCTCTCTCTGGTCTCCGATTTCCTGTCGCACTTTTTAAAGCTCTGCTCCCACTGTATTCTCTCTCTCTGGTCTCCGATTTTCTGGCGCACTTTTTAAAGCTCTGCTCCCACTGTATTCTCTCTCTCTGGTCTCCGATTTCCTGGCGCACTTTTTAAAGCTCTGCTCCCACTGTATTCTCTCTCTCTGGTCTCCGATTTCCTGGCGCACTTTTTAAAGCTCTGCTCCCACTGTGTTCTCTCTCTCTGGTCTCCGATTTCCTGGCGCACTTTTTAAAGCTCTGCTCCCACTGTATTCTCTCTCTCTGGTCTCCGATTTCCTGGCGCGATTTTAAAGCTCTGCTCCCACTGTGTTCTCTCTCTCTCTCTGGTCTCCGATTTCCTGGCGCGATTTTAAAGCTCTGCTCCCACTGTGTTCTCTCTCTCTGGTCTCCGATTTCCTGGTGTGATTTTAAAGCTCTGCTCCCACTGTGTTCTCTCTCTCTGGTCTCCGATTTCCTGGTGTGATTTTGAAGCTCTGCTCCCACTGTGTTCTCTCTCTCTGGTCTCCAATTTTCTGGTGCGCTTTTTAAAGCTCTGCTCCCACTGTGTTCTCTCTCTCTGGTCTCCGATTTCCTGTCGCACTTTTTAAAGCTCTGCTCCCACTGTATTCTCTCTCTCTGGTCTCCGATTTCCTGGTGCGATTTTAAAGCTCTGCTCCCACTGTGTTCTCTCTCTCTCTGGTCTCCAATGTCCTGGTGTGCTTTTTAAAGCTCTGCTCCCACTGTATTCTCTCTCTCTGGTCTCCGATTTCCTGGCGCGATTTTAAAGCTCTGCTCCCACTGTGTTCTCTCTCTCTGGTCTCCGATTTCCTGGTGTGATTTTAAAGCTCTGCTCCCACTGTGTTCTCTCTCTCTGGTCTCCGATTTCCTGGTGTGATTTTAAAGCTCTGCTCCCACTGTGTTCTCTCTCTCTGGTCTCCAATTTTCTGGTGCGCTTTTTAAAGCTCTGCTCCCACTGTGTTCTCTCTCTCTGGTCTCCGATTTCCTGTCGCACTTTTTAAAGCTCTGCTCCCACTGTATTCTCTCTCTCTGGTCTCCAATTTTCTGGTGCGCTTTTTAAAGCTCTGCTCCCATTGTGTTCTCTCTCTCTGGTCTCCGATTTCCTGTCGCACTTTTTAAAGCTCTGCTCCCACTGTATTCTCTCTCTCTGGTCTCCGATTTCCTGGCGCACTTTTTAAAGCTCTGCTCCCACTGTATTCTCTCTCTCTGTTCTCTGATTTCCTGGCGCACTTTTTAAAGCTCTGCTCCCACTGTATTCTCTCTCTCTGGTCTCCGATTTTCTGGCGCACTTTTGAAAGCTCTGCTCCCACTGTGTTCTCTCTCTCTGGTCTCCAATTTCCTGGTGTGATTTTAAAGCTCTGCTCCCACTGTATTCTCTCTCTCTGGTCTCTGATTTCCTGGCGCACTTTTTAAAGCTCTGCTCCCACTGTGTTCTCTCTCTCTGGTCTCCAATTTCCTGGTGTGCTTTTTAAAGCTCTGCTCCCACTGTGTTCTCTCTCTCTGGTCTCCAATTTCCTGGTGCGATTTTACAGCTCTGCTCCCACTGTATTCTCTCTCTGTGGTCTCCGATTTCCTGGTGCGATTTTAAAGCTCTGCTCCCACTGTGTTCTCTCTCTCTCTGGTCTCCAATTTCCTGGTGTGCTTTTTAAAGCTCTGCTCCCACTGTATTCTCTCTCTCTGGTCTCCGATTTCCTGGTGCGATTTTAAAGCTCTGCTCCCACTGTGTTCTCTCTCTCTCTGGTCTCCAATGTCCTGGTGTGCTTTTTAAAGCTCTGCTCCCACTGTATTCTCTCTCTCTGGTCTCCGATTTCCTGGCGCACTTTTTAAAGCTCTGCTCCCACTGTGTTCTCTCTCTCTGGTCTCCGATTTCCTGGCGCACTTTTTAAAGCTCTGCTCCCACTGTATTCTCTCTCTCTGGTCTCCGATTTCCTGGCGCACTTTTTAAAGCTCTGCTCCCACTGTGTTCTCTCTCTCTGGTCTCCGATTTCCTGGCGCACTTTTTAAAGCTCTGCTCCCACTGTGTTCTCTCTGTCTGGTCTCCGATTTCCTGGCGCACTTTTTAAAGCTCTGCTCCCACTGTATTCTCTCTCTCTGGTCTCCGATTTCCTGGCGCGATTTTAAAGCTCTGCTCCCACTGTGTTCTCTCTCTCTCTCTGGTCTCCGATTTCCTGGCGCGATTTTAAAGCTCTGCTCCCACTGTGTTCTCTCTCTCTGGTCTCCGATTTCCTGGTGTGATTTTAAAGCTCTGCTCCCACTGTGTTCTCTCTCTCTGGTCTCCGATTTCCTGGTGTGATTTTAAAGCTCTGCTCCCACTGTGTTCTCTCTCTCTGGTCTCCGATTTCCTGGTGTGATTTTAAAGCTCTGCTCCCACTGTGTTCTCTCTCTCTGGTCTCCAATTTTCTGGTGCGCTTTTTAAAGCTCTGCTCCCACTGTGTTCTCTCTCTCTGGTCTCCGATTTCCTGTCGCACTTTTTAAAGCTCTGCTCCCACTGTATTCTCTCTCTCTGGTCTCCGATTTTCTGGCGCACTTTTTAAAGCTCTGCTCCCACTGTATTCTCTCTCTCTGGTCTCCGATTTTCTGGCGCACTTTTTAAAGCTCTGCTCCCACTGTATTCTCTCTCTCTGGTCTCCGATTTCCTGGCGCACTTTTTAAAGCTCTGCTCCCACTGTGTTCTCTCTCTCTGGTCTCCGATTTCCTGGCGCACTTTTTAATGCTCTGCTCCCACTGTATTCTCTCTCTCTGGTCTCCGATTTCCTGGCGCGATTTTAAAGCTCTGCTCCCACTGTGTTCTCTCTCTCTCTCTGGTCTCCGAATTCCTGGCGCGATTTTAAAGCTCTGCTCCCACTGTGTTCTCTCTCTCTGGTCTCCGATTTCCTGGTGGGATTTTAAAGCTCTGCTCCCACTGTGTTCTCTCTCTCTGGTCTCCGATTTCCTGGTGTGATTTTAAAGCTCTGCTCCCACTGTGTTCTCTCTCTCTGGTCTCCGATTTCCTGTCGCACTTTTTAAAGCTCTGCTCCCACTGTATTCTCTCTCTCTGGTCTCCGATTTCCTGGCGCACTTTTTAAAGCTCTGCTCCCACTGTATTCTCTCTCTCTGGTCTCTGATTTCCTGGCGCACTTTTTAAAGCTCTGCTCCCACTGTGTTCTCTCTCTCTGGTCTCCGATTTTCTGGCGCACTTTTGAAAGCTCTGCTCCCACTGTGTTCTCTCTCTCTGGTCTCCGATTTCCTGGTGTGATTTTAAAGCTCTGCTCCCACTGTATTCTCTCTCTCTGGTCTCCGATTTCCTGGCGCACTTTTTAAAGCTCTGCTCCCACTGTGTTCTCTCTCTCTGGTCTCCAATTTCCTGGTGTGCTTTTTAAAGCTCTGCTCCCACTGTGTTCTCTCTCTCTGGTCTCCAATTTCCTGGTCCGATTTTACAGCTCTGCTCCCACTGTATTCTCTCTCTGTGGTCTCCGATTTCCTGGTGCGATTTTAAAGCTCTGCTCCCACTGTGTTCTCTCTCTCTCTGGTCTCCAATTTCCTGGTGTGCTTTTTAAAGCTCTGCTCCCACTGTATTCTCTCTCTCTGGTCTCCGATTTCCTGGTGCGATTTTAAAGCTCTGCTCCCACTGTGTTCTCTCTCTCTCTGGTCTCCAATGTCCTGGTGTGCTTTTTAAAGCTCTGCTCCCACTGTATTCTCTCTCTCTGGTCTCCGATTTCCTGGCGCACTTTTTAAAGCTCTGCTCCCACTGTGTTCTCTCTCTCTGGTCTCCGATTTCCTGGCGCACTTTTTAAAGCTCTGCTCCCACTGTATTCTCTCTCTCTGGTCTCCGATTTCCTGGCGCACTTTTTAAAGCTCTGCTCCCACTGTGTTCTCTCTCTCTGGTCTCCGATTTCCTGGCGCACTTTTTAAAGCTCTGCTCCCACTGTGTTCTCTCTGTCTGGTCTCCGATTTCCTGGCGCACTTTTTAAAGCTCTGCTCCCACTGTATTCTCTCTCTCTGGTCTCCGATTTCCTGGCGCGATTTTAAAGCTCTGCTCCCACTGTGTTCTCTCTCTCTCTCTGGTCTCCGATTTCCTGGCGCGATTTTAAAGCTCTGCTCCCACTGTGTTCTCTCTCTCTTGTCTCCGATTTCCTGGTGTGATTTTAAAGCTCTGCTCCCACTGTGTTCTCTCTCTCTGGTCTCCGATTTCCTGGTGTGATTTTAAAGCTCTGCTCCCACTGTGTTCTCTCTCTCTGGTCTCCAATTTTCTGGTACGCTTTTTAAAGCTCTGCTCCCACTGTGTTCTCTCTCTCTGGTCTCCGATTTCCTGTCGCACTTTTTAAAGCTCTGCTCCCACTGTATTCTCTCTCTCTGGTCTCCGATTTCCTGGCGCACATTTTAAAGCTCTGCTCCCACTGTATTCTCTCTCTCTGGTCTCCGATTTCCTGTCGCACTTTTTAAAGCTCTGCTCCCACTGTATTCTCTCTCTCTGGTCTCCGATTTTCTGGCGCACTTTTTAAAGCTCTGCTCCCACTGTATTCTCTCTCTCTGGTCTCCGATTTCCTGGCGCACTTTTTAAAGCTCTGCTCCCACTGTATTCTCTCTCTCTGGTCTCCGATTTCCTGGTGCGCTTTTTAAAGCTCTGCTCCCACTGTGTTTTCTCTCTCTGGTCTCCAATTTCCTGGTGCGCTTTTTAAAGCTCTGCTCCCACTGTATTCTCTCTCTCTGGTCTCCGATTTCCTGGTGTGATTTTAAAGCTCTGCTCCCACTGTATTCTCTCTCTCTCTGGTCTCCACTGGCCCTCTGGAGCAGCAGCTTTTTAAAAATTGAACTAATAATGATTTAAAAATGCAACTCTTACCTTTGTTGCCGCAGCTCCACACCTGTCAACGACTGTCCATGGGAGTGAATAAAAGACTAGTATTATAGATAGACAGCGGCATCATGATAATGTCTACAACATGAACAAATATTGTCCAACATTTGCGTAAAACTTTAATGAGAAGACACCAGCCTTTCTAAAATTATTCATTGCTTGTCAGTTAACACTTTTAAGCATACTTAGATCAATGTTTTACAGAACAAACCAAAAATATTACTTAGGTTTCTAACCATAGAAAATACATACCACAAAAAACTATACAGGTTTTGTGCAGCTGAAGAGTTGATCAATGAATCAGGGAAGAGTAACTGAAGCAGGGAAATGAGGAAGTAAATCATAAAGATAATTCAGGAAGCTAGCAGAGAAAGAAGTTATGAAGATTGGAGACTGAAAGCTGAGTACCCAAGGACTGAATTGATGTGGAGAGATAAAATATTTGATGGATTAAAGGTGGATGGATATATATTCTGACAGACTCGTGATATATATTTATGCAAAATGGTTGGAAATAAAAGAATAAACATATTGGAGGTGAGAATGAATTATTGTCAATGGTATCGATATAAAAAGAATTCAGATGATTGCAGAGAGAGAAAAACACTCTGAAGGTGTGAATATGTTTGTAAACACAATGCATGCTTGTAGATGGACAAGTAAACATATTGTGAACTATTGGTAAAAGATAACTATCCTTAGATTCCAGAGAATTGGATGGAAGAATAAATACAGCAAAAATGTGGGAATAGAAGGGCAAAGGCACTGGATAATTGGGGTTGAGGATAATTATAATCAATATAAATCATGAAATATTGAGATGGAGGATAATGACACTGAAATATTGGAAATGAAAAAAAGTACTGAAGAATTGGTAACGAGGGATAAGCATACTGAGGCATTGGAAATGGAGGATAAACGTATTGAAGGATTGTAGAGGGAGAATAAAAAACTGAAGGATTGGAGATGTCGTGGATGATAACCTTAGCCCCTTTTTGTGGCTATCCCAGAGCCGGCATACTTCTCAGATAATCATGCTCACTTAAGGTTGAGAAAGACAGATCCTAAAAACACTTGAATGAGTCTGAAAGACTGATCTAACTCTCCCCGAAGGGTAGGAACCAGCTGAGAATATTACCGTCATCCATATAGCCTTTTTAACAGGTTTTAGCTATATTATAATAACCCAGATATTATAAGAGTCTGGGGATCTCTCCTCAGTTATGTAGCTCCCCACCAAAGGGATGGGTTCATGAGTTCGCGATACAAAAGACTATGAGCTGGATTTTGTTCTCCCCCAGGCATCGGGTTCCGTGGCAGGGGAGGCCTGCAGATGGCTGAGGCCCTCCATGGGCCTTGACGCCGGGAGGGTCTGGCCCGATCCTCCCGGTGGCGGCAAGACTCTGTGGCGGCCCCCCCCCCGCCGCTGGGCGATGGGAGTGAATCCCTCTTGTCAGAAGCTGACTCTATGCTCTAAGATGAGGCAAGCCCTTCACCACAGAAGCATGTCAGAGGCATGTCTATGAACTTCTTTAACCTTTTCAGAAGATGAACCCTACTTTTAATTTTTTAATCCCTAATTCATAGGAAAATAACTCTTTTAACCTTATAACCCTGTATTATGGCCAGATTCCTTCACAGAGATGGAGGATAAACACTAAAGGTTTGGAGAGGGAGGATAAACACTGAGGGATCAGAGAGGGAGGATAAAAACGGAGGGATCAGAGAGGGAGGATAAAAATGGAGGGAACAGAGAGGGAGGATAAAAACTGAGGGATCGGAGAGGGAGGATAAACACTGAGGAATCAGACAGGGAGGATAAACTTTGAGGGATTGGAGAGGGAGGATAAACACTGAGGGATTGGAGAGGGTAGATAAACACTGAGGGATCAGAGAGGGAGGATAAACACTGAGGAATCAGACAGGGAGGATAAACATTGAGGGATTGGAGAGGGAGGATAAAAACTGAGGGATTGGAGAGGGTAGATAAACACTGAGGGATTGGAAAGGGAGGATAAACACTGAGGGATTGGAGAGGGTAGATAAACACTGAGGGATTGGAAAGGGAGGATAAACACTGAGGGATTGGAGAGGGTAGATAAACACTGAGGGATTGGAGAGGGTAGATAAACACTGAGGGATTGGAAAGGGAGGATAAAAACTGAGGGATTGGAGAGGGTAGATAAACACTGAAGGATCGGAGTGGGAAGATAAACACTGATTGATCAGAGAGGGAGGATAAACATGGAAGGATTGGAAAGGGAGGATAAACACTGAGAGATTGGACATAATGGATTAAAACAGTGAAGGATTACAGCTGGATGATAAACATACTCAAAGTTTGGAAATGTAGGATAAAGACATTGAATAATTGGGGATGGAGGATACAAATATTGAAGGATCAGAAATGGAGAAGAAGCATCCTGAAGGATTACAAACAAGGATAAATACACTGATATTTATCAAATATTATATCATTTAAGCAGTTATTTTGTTTCCTAGATTAGACATAGCTGGAAAATAGCCAGCTCCTGTATATTAATGAATGGCATTCTCCATATTTGTATTCAGAATTTGATTCTCATTTTTCAGAAATCATATTTTGAATTTATTGACAATGCAATTGATTTCATAGGTGGATTCAAGCGTTTTGGGGCACAACACTGACACAGAATGAGGGTAGTTGGAATAGAAAGACTTAATAGTTTTGAACTGAACATTTCTGGATTTAAATTCTTTCATGATTGCTACTAATTGTTCTTTACTTAAAGTATCTTCAGGAATGTTTTCTCTCGAGGAAGATGATTAAATTTGCTGAAGTGACATCACTACTGAGAAAAAGGGGTAAACACCGGGTTCATTAGACTTGGGCACAGTTCCCCTTCAATCAGTTAAATTGGCAGTGGGTTTCCATTGCTGGAGAGAGTGACACATTTTTCTTTCCTCTACAAATCAGAACCCAAATGTAAAAGCAAGGCATAGCTAAGCTTTCACTTGCATCATTGAACTATTGGCTTTGATGCTGATTTTGATGGCTTGGATCTGATTTTTAATTTTCTGTAAATCACAGTGAGTTTATGGCAACTGAGTCAAACTAACCATGCTGCTGGTTTGTTGATATTGGGGAAAAAAAGCTTATTTTGAGAAGTTGCCGTAATGTTATCTATTCTCTAAAAGTCCTGCATGTACAGGATATGCAAAAAGTTCACAGATTAAAAAGAAAATCAGAAGCCCTTTAAGCTGCAGCAATTTTTCTATGCATGCACTAAAAGAGGATTACGTTTCCTGTGATTTACTGCCAGCTGCGTATTTAGTTATTAACCAGTTCCATATTTTTCCACAATTGCTTTGTTCATGACATCAAAATGACTTTTCTAATTAGCTACAATTCCTAATCTCTCAGCCATTTGAATCAAAGCTGTTGCCTTATGCTGAACACCTGTCTATAGATACCTTCTGGATGCTAATAAGATGCAGGCTGCAGTGATTGTATTTACAGTGTTAAATAGAAATCTTGAAGCAATCTTTTTAATCTCATAGACTTCCACCGTTAGATATCTTTTTCTTGTCATATACAATTTTATTTTCCACCCAACATAATTTTTCAGATTTTAACGTTATGCAATTGCTCTGTCGGACCCCACACCTAAATGTTTTTATCCCTGGCTTCCACTTTGAAATTGGCAAATAAATACTTTGCAGCTCAGTAGCAAAGTCGCAAAATACTTTCCTTAAACTTGTGGAAAAGTGGTTTGTTTTATGTGGAGGCGGTTATTCCAACTTTCCAACCAATGACAATTCACTTATTCTCTGCCAGACGACAGTAATAATGACACAATGTTGGTATGATTATTGACATGCATTATTTTTGAGAAGAAGAACATCGTAATTAGTTGAGTATGAAACAGCACTAGAGTACAAGTATTTACTCTTCATGCCCCCCCCCCCACCCCCCACCCCCACCACCCTTTCAAGTAATGGAACTGGGAAAGGAAACAGACAAAACAATATAGGTTAAAAATGTATTCAAAAACTTTACTCAATATTATAATGGTACCATGTGGGTAACACAGTTTAAGTACTCACCACTCACTTCTGTTTCCTGGGGCATAGCCAGCCCAGAATAGTTAGAAAGGGTGCCTCTGGGATCCAAAGTGGAATAAGTTTCCATAGGCTCGCACCAGCTTCCAGTGGACGAGTTCACAGGATAAAACTGCTCTCAGATTTTGACATTATTGGTACTGATTTGCCAATTGCATTCAAAGGCAGTAGGCCTTCAAAGAAAGATAGACATTATGGGAAATGTAAAAGTTATTTAGGTGCAACAGAAAGTGCACTTTGTGTAATGGGGTTGGCTCTGATCCATATTCTTCCAGAGTAGAGTTCCCATTGCTTTAACTGCATGAATCTAAGAAAACTGTTTAATTCCCCAGAAATACAAATCAACATACACACACTCATACACATAATGGGAACACCTCCTCTAAAGAGATTATGTGCATCAGTCAAATATCTTGTATTATGGGACAAATTCTATCTAAGTAAATTTGCTTACATTCACCAGAAATGATCAAATGTTTGGGATCAAAATGTTTGATTTCCACTAGTGGTGAAGTTATATAATTAAGTACTTGAGTCATACTATACAATTAGAAATAACTGAAGCAGAAGCTCAGACTTATGTTTCCAAATAGTGAAGACTATTATGAAGACTTTCTCATCATAAAATAGACCCTGGTCTTAATATATTAGGTGGAACATTTTTTACAAAAAAAGGCTGTGGAAATCAGGAAAGGACTCTTCTAAAAGTTGTTGCGACTAGATCAATCGAAAATTTCAAAACTGAGATTGATACACTTTTGTTAGGCAAGGATATTAAAGGTTAAGAAACCAAGAAGGGTAGATGGAATTAAAATACAGATCAGCCATGATCTAACTGAATGGCAGAACAGGGTCGAGGGGCTGAATGGCCTACACCTGTTCCAATTGTACTGTGCCTACAGCTGTCAGAAAAGCATTAACTTAAGTGGAACCCCACCTGGAGGTATGTGACCATAATTTTTTAATTCATTTTCATGGGATCCACCATCTTAAGCATTCATTCCCTCCACCACCATGCATAGTGGCAGGGGTGTATACCATCTACAAGATGCAGCAACTTACCAAGCCTCCTTGGACAGCATCTTCCAAACCAGTAACCTCTACCACCTAGAAGGACAAGGGCAGCAGACGCATGGCAAGACTACCACCTGCAAGTTCCCCTCCAAGCCACATACCATCCTGATTTGGAACTATATCACTGTTGCTTCAGTGTTTCTGGGTCTAAAACCTGGAACTCCCTTCCTAACAGCACTGTGGGGGTGTGCCTACATGGACAGTAGTCATTCAAAAAGCTGGCTCATGTCGGCCTTGCCAGCGAAGCTCACATCCCATGAAAGATTAAAAATAGTTTGATGTCTTGTGAAATCCATTTAGACTTGGTCAGTATTTCCCATGAATCATGTTCCTTGTCCCTAACTGTATTACTTTACATTTATTCACGTTAAACTGCATCTGCCCATTTCTCTAAATTATTTCAACATCCTGTACCATATAGTCTACTACACCAGCTTTATGGTATCATCTGGAAATTTTGAGAGATCCTAACAGATACCCTCTTCTAGATTATATATAAACCTGTTGAATTGCTGGGCCCAGTTCTGAGACATACACTACTGCACCCATCAAGCTTCTTTGCATAGAATAGTTCCTATTCATGCAGACCCTGTGACCTCGATTTTAACCCCTTCTCTCTTGACGGGCAGTAGAGTGTTGGGGGGCAGGTGATGCTTAAAATATCAGAATCTCGAAACTGACCCATTCCTGCACCTTCAAGTTTTAAAGTGCAGGAATCAAGCCAGGGTCAAAGGCAAGTGCAAAAGGTGGGCAAAGACCTAATTAATATACCAATGTCGTGACTTGGTTACACCATTGGCATCACGACTTGAATTGAACAGGAAGTGAAGGGGAGGCCCGAGCTGTGGGTTTCCCAGCGGCTCAACTGAGGTGGGAGCTGCCAGCTACCTAAGGTAAGTGGCTCTTTTAGCACTCCTTGTAAGCCAGGAGGAGCAGATATGCTCCCTCCCCCGAAAGTCCCCTCAAGAAAGCCATCGGCTTCCCCCAGCCCTCCCAATCACCAGCCTGCCCCCTCCCCTGTGATTGCCAACCTGACCCTAATTGCCAATCTCTTCCTTTTGCTGACCGAAGCAACTTCTCTCAACTGCCAACCTTGTCCACCCCGCCTTCCGACAGTTGATCCCCCCCTTCCTTCGCGATTGTTGACCAGAGCTTCCTTCCCAATACCAGTGATCACCAGCAAGGGACTCCAGCTGCAGCCTCTGCTCCCAACTGTTTCCTCCTCCCAACTGGCAAGGCTACTCCTTTTCAGCCTGGAGGAGCACCTCCTTAAACCAATAACTCCAATAGTGCGTTGCACAGCTTCACAACCCTCTGTATAAATAAAGCTTCTACTCTTTCTTGTTCTTATTCTTATACATTTAATTTTATATTTATGTCCCTCATTTTAAACCCCTCAACCAGTAGAAGCAATCTGTTGCTATCCACTCTCTCTCATCCCTTTATAATTTTAAGCACCTCTATTAAATCATGCTTTAACTTCCTCTTCCATAACAAAACAGTCTTAATTTTTCAAGTTTTTCTCTTTAGTTGTGTCTCCTTAAGCAACCAGAATCATAGTGAATCTGCACTGTGAGCCCTCTATTGTCTCAATCTCCTTCCTACACTATAGAGCCCAAATCTTGTCCTCATCAACAACATATGTTATTTTGCTGAAAATGTTTATTAAAATACCTCTGGCTTGACTTACCTTCATAAATCCACACCGATTCTTTCCAATAGTTTATAAACTCTTTAAGTACTCTACAGTCTTGTCTCTGACAATTGATTCAGGTCCTGGATCCCTAGTTCCCTTTTTAAATAAAGGCACTACATTTACCATTCTCCGCTTCTTTCTTTTCCCTTTTTAGTGGTTTTGCTAGCCAATCCTTGAGTTCTTTAAGAATCCTTGGCTGTGCTCCATTTTATTTACTTGGTACTATTCAAGTATATAGCTATCAGCTTAGTAGTAATGTTAATTCTATCTCAATCCTCAATCTACTTTTAAAAGATCCATTATGCTTCTGTCTCAATGTTATTAGTTGTAAACACTAGACTGAAGATTCCATCAAATCTTCTTGTAACAAATATTCCCTAAGGTGTGAGGTGCTTTTTGCTATCCATAACATGGAAATGTTATTTGTGGAAAGCATTTGTCAGGTTTGAGTATGGGCATTTCGTGCAGGTAGATTTTGACTGAAGGAGTGTCAGGAGTCAGAGACAGATTTGGCCAAGAGTTCCCTCAGTTGATTTAATAAGTGTGAGGAAGTCTATGATAGGGCAGATTGTACATGAAGTGAGGAAGCAGCAGGGTTGATGGCTTCTTCTCATTTTTATTACAACATGATGATCAAAATTCAAGTAAAACAGCTTGGTTACATCTCATTATCCGTGCTTGTACTTTATGATATTGTGTATATTTACTTTAAAGTTAAAAAATAGCACCATAATTGACTCTGGATAAACTCATTTAACTAAAACAGTGTTTGGATTTAAGCATCATGATGATGTTGCTATTTCAATATCTTCACCAAAAGGACGAAAGGAAAGGTTAGGAGATTTTTTTTTGTGCAGAGGCGGTAACAGTGGTCGAAGGACAATCTGTAATGGCTCCACAAATGCTGCCTGACCTGCTAAGTGCATTTTCTCTTTCCAACTCATATACAACATCCTGTTCCCAAACACAGTGGCGCAGTGGTTAGCACCGCAGCCTCACAGCTCCAGGGACCCGGGTTCAATTCTGGGTACTGCCTGTGTGGAGTTTGCAAGTTCTCCCTGTGTCTGCGTGGGTTTCCTCCGGGTGCTCCGGTTTCCTCCCACATGCCAAAGACTTGCAGGTTGATAGGTTAATTGGCCATTATAAATTGCCCCTAGTATAGGTAGGGAAATATAGGGACAGGTGGGGATGTGGTAGGAATATGGGATTAGTGTAGGATTAGTATAAAATGGGTGGTTGATGGTCGGCACAGACTCAGTGGGCCGAAGGGCCTGTTTCAGTGCTGTATCTCTAAACAAATGTGATCCTCAGCCTTCACTGTTTTTATGCTTAGCACTTCAAATATAGCCAACTATCTACCAATTCCAGCCAGAGACAAAAGCACATTTTCAGACTCTAATTCCTTTTGTTTAAATTACAGGCTTTTGTTAAGTGGCTCTTATTGTTTCTGTTTACATTAAATCATTGAATTGATGATTCAATGGGCTGTGGTAGTACAGAGATCTGCCAACAGATGATTTCAACTACAATCTGATCCAAGTATAATACTGATCCAAGCATACTTGGCAAATAATGATGTATGTATCATCAAGATTGGACTGAACTGCCCCATTAATAGGAAGGTTCTGTCTTTTCTTCATACAGAGCTTGGAATTTTAGCTAAAATCTAGGCCTGTTTAACAGTTGCACTTCACCATGTTCCAAAGCCATTTCTTGGGTGTCAAAGCTCAAGGTAAACATATCAGTTGGCAATGTCCTTGAGCATTCTCCTGACCAGTTGCTGCAACTTCAGCAAACGATCACCAAAAATCTCAGACAGCCACTTGAATGGGGTTTATCCTGATCTTCCTCGAAGATTATGCTGGACAATCTCTAAGGAAATTCCTGTGGTATTGCCTACTTTTTCATTCCGCGTTGGCAAAATTAACCACGTATACCAGTGGCACATCCATGACAGGAATCCCATGTGAAGTATAATATTACAGTTCAGATTTTGCATTTATTTCAAGAGACTTTGACTTATTCAGAAGAACCACAACCAATCCCACTAAACAGAACAGCCAAGTGAGGTCACAGAGCTGCTTTAGCAAAATATTTACAGATGCTTTGTTTCCATGGTTTTTCAACAAAAAAAAAGCATGCCTGACACCACATTTTTCAGTGAAGGATCTTTATTTTCATTTTCAGAATCAAAGACTCTTGAACTGAATTTGTGGTAATAAAGCCGTAATAATGGTTGATTATCTTTTAATGAAGTTTGCGTAGGAGATTATAAAAAGCAGTTACACACTATGGCAGAGATTCTGCTTTGGGTGCGATCTATGATCCAGGTGCAAATTGCACCCTAAATTGCTCTAGTTTTGAGAAGTGTTTTTTTCCCTCAACTTTCTATTCAAACCCAATTGTGCATCACCAAATGTAAAAGCTACCTTGAACCAATGCAATTGGGTAGCTTTTTAGAACATAATTTTTTTCAAAAAAGTTTTGCTAAAAAAAAAATTCCTTGATATATTTAAGAGTGATAACTTAGCGCAGTTTGATTGCTACAGCTGAAAATGGGATTAATCACAAAAAATAAGCATTTCTAATCAGTGTCGAGTTCACCACCTGTGAGGAACTTGATTTTAAATAATTGAAAGTGACTCTAAAAATCCAAACATGACAATTTGCTGGTTATATTGGTGTACAGTAATCAGTTCCTCAGTAAATTGAAAAAAGAATTCAAAGCGCTGGATTGCCTGGGATGGACAGCCTGCTCCCTCCATGTGATCAGGGGGGACAGCCCGCCCTGGCTATTTAAATGAGCCACCGCACAGAAGATCGCGGTGGTACATGACATGCGGCCGGCACAGGTGGGCTGCCAATTTTTGGGCTTATAAAATTCAACCCTAAATCTTTCTAGCCCCGAGAAACTAAATTTAGAAGTGTGGAGTGTCATTCCCTCAGAATAACATTTTAAATTTCCATGATTTTAAAAAAAAGTTTGTTTATAATATTTCAACTTCTACCTGAATTCGATATGTATGATCTAATATGTATGTTGCTTTCTGTTAAATGATTAAAAAGTGAATTATAATTCATACTTTTTACTTCCTGCTTTGTTGTCTGTGAGAATTCTGCAATCTGATTAGTTGCTCAGCCTACTTAATGACTCCATTCCTTTTGGATACAACAGATCCCCTATAGATAATGCTAGTTTGAAAGCATAGAAGAATAGGGGAATAGTGGAAATTGTTGCCCTGGAGCTCCTTAAATCTTTGTGGACAGCTTTCTTCACGGTCAGTTATGAGAGGCATCTCTTCACTGCTGACCGGAAAATCCAGGGCATCCAGGATAGATAGTTACACATCAGAATTCTGGTGTATCTGTGGAATTGCAAAAACAATTATTTTGTTTGGTGTTGGTGATTTACACATTTGAACAAGTAACAAATCTTCACGGCCTGTCCCCAGTCACTCTTGTGTTAAAACACAAGTCTTACACTGAAGCTGGTAAGGCATTCTGCATCATAACATGGAATTTACAACGCAGAAACAGGTTATTCAGCCCAACCTGTCCTTGCCAGTGTTTATGCTCCATATTTGCCTCCTTTCACCCCTCTTCATCAAATTCTATTAGTATAATCTTCTATTTGTTTCTCCCCCAAGTGTTTATCTAGCTTTCCCTTAGCTGCATCTCTTTGTGTAAAAAAAAATTCCTAACCTCCCCTATCATTCTTTTGGTGATGGTCTTAAATTCACGCCCTTTCATGACTGTTCTGTATTATCTTGGTAAACCACTTCTGTGCCATCTCCGTGGTCTTTACATTGCAAAGTCCCATAACAAAATGGGAAAACAGTACCATTTATCATTTCATAATAGCAAAACAAGTTGTTTACCAACCAATCTTTAAAAGAAATAGCATAATGCTTTTAAAAAAACAGCCATTCCCTGATGGAACCCATATTGCTGTCAGCCACTTGTTTTACTTGTTACGGCCTTTTTGTAATTAGCCTGATTTTGCTATGAAACAGATGGAGGGAGGTTGCAGAAAGGCCTTGTGCTTTCAGAAACTGTTACTTTTTACATGACTGATGAGCAAAGGTCCATGTACTAAAAGCAACTCAGCTTTAGAAGTACAGATGTGACCTGGAAAACACACTAAAAAGAGATGATGTGCATGGCTGCACTCGTAGGATTTCAAATTCTCGGTCAAAACTCTTTAATATCTCTGATGACCTTTTCAGATTTAAATCCTCGGTGTGATTTTAGATTTTCAGCCAAGGAAGATTCAGTTTAATTTTTTTTTTTAAGAGGCATTGGAGATAACTAGCTAGGATTTAACAGCGAAGTAAATGCACTTTTGAACAATTTACTGCTACCACCGACATGGTGAGAAATTAAAAATATTGAGTAAAATTGTCAAAGAGCAATTGTCTCCACTGGTTTGCCAATGTTTGGCAATGAGAACTGGTCTGTGGAGAGGAAAAGAACATCCTGGCAGGATTGGATGGCATTCTCAGTTCTAACCAAAATGTCGGCAGACACGAGTAAAAATAAATACCTGAGATACAGGAAAAGATCAGATTCCATACGACGGATGGAGCTTCCAGTGATACTGCATGGAAAAGGCCTAAGACTTTCAGTCAACCAGTCAAAAATAATAAGAATACTCTACATCAGAGAAAGAGAACACACCGGTAAATATAGGAGTAGAATTGGGCATTCTTGTTCCAATTTTACCAATGTCCTGCATCCCAAGCTTATCTAAAAAATGATCAAACTAAAGTTAGGTTGGGCTATTATTCAGAGGTCCATGGCAGCTGGGTAATACAAGTATTATGTGCCCTAAATAAGAAAATGAGGAGCCCAATGCCTGTTTTACGTCCCCTCACTGAAATTTGATTTGATAAGCAGAGCAGGAATTGGGCCTACCCCACTCAGGATTCGTATGGACTCACTATGGCCATTGTATAGAAGTACAGTTACTTTTCAGAAAAAAAAACAGCCTTCGAGTGGAACTAGGAGGAGCAGAAGTGTACCTTTAACTCCACAGTTTTCAGGATTGACTCTTGCCCATTGCTGTTCCCCCCTACTGGGACTTAAGGTGGGGAACACGACACTCAAGTTTGTGACGGAAATCACACCTGCCAAATGCAAACATATTAATTTTGTCATATGATACGGTACTTGAAACTTTTTACTGGACGTTGCAAATAACTTGTTGATAAAAAAAGCAGAGCCGAGTGGCTGAAAACATTGTTGCACGTTTGCATTGTGAGAGACATGAAAAGAGAGACAATGGGGGTGCTCCTTGATTCAATTAGCAAGATTTGTCTGGACAATAGTGGGGATCAACATCTTTGACTGTGTAAGAGCCAGAAATCCACCCCCCACCTAGTGTGTCTGGAATGCTTTGAAATCCAACAACCCTCCCAGAAGCTGCTGTTTCAAACAAAAAGGTGGTCACATGACCTAACTACTGGTAAGACTGGGGCTTTTTGAATTGTGCCTCACAGGAAGTGCTGGCAGAAGAAAAGTCCCCCTCTCTCTCTCTGTCTCTCTCTCTCCAGCAAAGTACCAGGGAACCCACAGTGGCAGCGTAAACTTCAAGACTACAGACAAAGCTGCTGTTCGGCCTTCTTGTACCAGAGATGCAAGTCTGAAATTGTACACCAGGCCCCAACAAGAACTCCAAGACTTTAACTTCAATTAAGGACACTACGGCAAGGACACTAATAACCGTATCTGTATTCCATTTATTATGAACTCTACTTCAACCGACCCCCACCCCCACAATTCTTTCTTCCCTTCTGTATCTATTTGTGTGTGTGTGCCTCTTGTACGCATGCGAGTGTGGTTGCATCATGTATTGTAGTAATTTTAACCGGATTAGAGTGATAAGGCTAATAAACGTACATCTTTCTTGGTTAAACTCAAGTAAACCTGTCTGATTAGTTCATTTGGAATTACAATACAATTAGAGTGCAGGGAGCAAGGGCTCACTGAGGTGGTAAGCTCAAAATCACAGTGTTTTAAAAGATAAAGCCAGTTACAGCCAAACCAGGAAAGGGGCAAGAGGTGAGGTGAGAGTGATTGCCCTTGACATCAAGGCAGCATTTGACCAAGTATGGCATCAAGGAGCCACAGCAAAACTGAAGTCAATGGGTATCAGTGGAAAACTCTCTCTTGGTTGAGGAAGATGGTTGTGGTTGTTGGAAGTCAATCATCTCAGCTCCAGAACATCACTGCAGGAGTTCCTCAAGGTAGTGTCCTAGGTCCAAATATCTTCAGTTGCTTCATCAATGACCTTCCTTCAATCATAAGGTCAGAAGTGGTGATGTTCGCTGATGATTGCACAATGTCCAGCACCATTCGCAACTCCTCAGATACTAAAGCCGTCCGTGTAGAAATGCAGCAAGACCTGGACAATATCCAGGCTTGGGCTGATATGTTGCAAGTAATATTCGTGCCACACAAGTGCCAGACAATGACCATCTCCAACAGGAGAGAATCTAACCATCTCCCCTTGACATTCAATGGCATTACGATTGCTGAATTCCCCACTATCAACATCCTAGGGGCTACCATTGACCAGAAATTGAACTGGAGTAACTATATAAATACTGTGCCTCAAGAGCATGTCAGAGGCTAGGGCTCCTGTGGCGAGTAACTCACCTCCCGAAAGCCTGTCCACTATCTACAAGACACAAGTCAGGGGTGTGATGGA
Organism: Heterodontus francisci; assembly: GCF_036365525.1. Classification (NCBI taxonomy): domain Eukaryota; kingdom Metazoa; phylum Chordata; class Chondrichthyes; order Heterodontiformes; family Heterodontidae; genus Heterodontus; species Heterodontus francisci. The sequence continues at coordinate 29,283,887 of NC_090376.1, read as the reverse complement.
GTACTCGCCACTTACTGGATGGGTGCAGTTCCAACAGCACTCAAGAAGCTCCACACCATCCAGGATGAAGCAGCCTGCTTGATTGGCACCCCATCCACAAACATTGACTCCCTCTACCACTGACGCACAGTGGCAGCAGTGTGTACCATCTACAAGATTCAATGCACCAAGGCTCCTTAGACAGCACCTTTTAAACCCATGACCTCTACCAACTGGAAGGACAAAGGCAGCAAATGCATGGGAACACCACCACCTGCAAGTTCCCCTCCAAGTCACACATCATCCTGACTTGGAACTATATCGCCGTTCCTTCATTGTCGCTGGGTCAAAATCCTGGAACTCCCTTCCTAACTTGGACTGCAGTGGTTCAAGAAGGCAGCTCATCACCACCCTCTCAATGGCAATTAGGGATGGGCAATAAATGCTGGGCAATAAATTTACCTTTGAGTTCTGACATTTCCCCCACCCTCCCAGACAGCACAAAGTTGAAAGTGCACCGCTTCCCACCCTCCCGTACACTGATGATGCTTATTTGACCCTGTCCCCCACCCCCCATAGTAAAAGCTTCGCTCCGTCCCTCCTCACCAGCATCACGCCTGCTTTCCCCAGATGGGGAATTGAAGGCACGAGTGTGCCTGCCGCTACACCGAAGATCGCGATGGGCCCGTAAGATTCAAGGTAAGTTGATTTAAATTTATTTATCTCATTAATTTAAATATTTAAATCCAGGTCCCGTTGCCCAGCGGCGGGTGTTGGGGGGGTGCCCATCATGGAGCCTCATCGCCGCCGAGAGGATCAGGCCGGGCCCTCCCAGCATTGGCCTGCGTGGCAGGCCTCAGCTGCAACCATCTTCCGCAACCCCAGCCCCCCTACCGCCACGGCGCCCAACGTTGTAGGCTTGGTAAAATCCAGCCCCATGAACATCCTTATCCTCAACAGTGGTAGAATGTAGCATGTGAGTGCAAGAGATAAAGGACATGGATGCTGTATGCATGATCTATAGGATCTGCTGCAACAACTCGACATCAAGCCAATGTCTGGTAATTGTTACAAAAAAAATCCATACAATACTTTGTCGAAAGAAAAATTGCAAGGTGAGGATCCACCATCCCTGGATAACTAACAAGGTTAAAGATAGTATCAAACTTAAAGAGAAAGCATATAATTGCGCAAAGATGGGAGGCAGGTCAGAAGATTGTACAGAATATAAAAAACAGCAAAGAATGACTAAATGGTTAATAAGGAGGGAAGAATTAGAGTACGAGAGAAAGCTAGCTAGAAATATAAAAACAGATAGTAGGAGTTTCTATTGATATTTTAAAAAGAAAGGAGTTAACAAAGTGAGTTTTGGTCCTATAGAAAGTGAGTCTGGGGAATTAATAATGGAAAATAAGGAGATGGCAGATGAATTGAACAGGTATTTTGTATCGGTCTTCACTATTGAGAATACAAGTAACATCCCAGAAATAGCTGTAAATCAGTAAATGGAAGGGAGGGAGGAACTCAAGAAAATTACAATCACCAGGGAAGTGGTACTGAGCAAATTGTTGGAGCTGCGGGCTGACAGGTCCCCAGGTCCTGATGGACTTCATCCTAGAGTTTTAAAAGAAGTGGCTAGTGAGATAGTTGATGCATTGGTTTTAATTTTCCAAAATTCCCTAGATTCAGGGAAGGTTCCATTAGATTGGAAAATAGTGAATGTAACTCCTTTATTCAAAAAGGGAGACAAAAAGCTGGAAATTACAGGCCAGTTAGCTTAACATCTGACAAAGGGAAAATGTTGGAAGCTATTATTGACATGATAGCAGGGTAGTTAGAAAAATTCAAGGTAATCAGGCAGAGTCAACATGGTTTTGTGAAAGGGAAATCATGTTTAACCAATTTATTGGAGTTCTTTGAAGAAGAACATGTGCTGTGGATAAAGGGGAACCAGTGGATATACTGTACTTAGATTTCCAGAAGGCATTTGATAAGGTGCCACATCAAATGTTAATGCAGAAAATAAAACTCATGGTATAGGGGGTAATATATTGGCATGGATAGAAGATTGGCTAGCTAACGGAAACAGAGAGTAGGCATAAATGTGTTATTTTCTGGTTGACAAGATGTAACGAGTGGTGTGTCACAGAGATCAGTGCTGGGGCCTCAACCTTTTACAATTTATCTAAATGACTTGGATGAAGGGACCGAAGGTATGGTCGCTAAATTTGCTGATGACACAAAGACAGGTAGGAAAGTCAGTTGTGAAGAGGACATTAGGACGCTGTGAAGGGATATAGATAGGTTAGGTGAGTGGGCAAAGATCTGGCAAATGGAGTATAATGTGGGAAAGTGTGAAATTGTCCATTTTGGCAGGAATAACAAAGAAGCATATTATCTAAATGGTGAGCGATCGCAGAGCTCTGAGATGCAGAGGGATCTGGGTTGTCTTAGTGCATGAATCACAAAAGGTTAGTATTCAGGTACAGCACATAATTAGGAAAGCTAAGAGAATGTTATTGTTTATTGTGAGGAGAATTGAATACAAAAGTAGGGGGGCTATGCTAAGTTATACAGGGCATTGGTGAGACCATATCTGGAGTACTATGTACAGTATTGGTCTCCTTATTTGAGGAAGCATGTAAATGCATTGGAAGCAGTTCAGAGAAGGTTTACTAAACTAATACCTGGAACGGGCATGTTGTCTTGTGAGGAAAGGTTGGACAAGGCTTGTATCCACTGGAGTTTAGAAGAGTAAGAGGTGACTTGACTGAAACAAATAAGATCCTGAGGGGTCTTGACAGGGTGGATGTGGAAAGGATGTTTTCTCTTGTGTGAGAATCTAGAACTAGGGGTCACTGTTTAAAAATAAGGGGTTGCCCATTTAAGACAGATGAGGAGAACATTTTTCTGTCAGAGGGTCGTGAGTCTTTGAAACTCTCTTCCTCAAAAGGTGGTGGAAGCAGAGTCTTTAAATATTTTTAAGACATAGGCAGATAGATCCTTGATAAGCAAGTGGGTGAAAGATTATTGGGGGTAGGCAAGAATGTGGAGTTGAAGTTACAATCAGATCAGCCATGATCTTGTTGAATGGCGAAGCAGGCTCGAGGGGCCGAGTGGTCTACTCCTGCTCCTAATTCATATGGTCGTTTGTATGTTTGTAAATGCTGGAAATACTCAGCAGGTCAGGCGGCATCTGTGGAGGGAGAAACAGAGTTAATGTTTTAGGTCGTAACCGTTCATCAGATTTCCAGCATCCGCAGTATTTTGCATTTGTATTAGTCCCAAGACAAGATGGTTTGTGACTTGGAGGGGAACTTACATGTGGTGGTATTGCTCTGCGCCTGCTTCCCTTGTTCTTCTAGGTGGTAGAGTTCACAGGTTTGGAAGGTGCTGTCAAAGGATCCTTGACCAGTTGCTGCTGTTTAGTTTAGCAGCAATCCTTCTCAGCTCTTCAAGTTAGTCTTCCAGTTTGCTGCAAATCTATAAATAATTATGTGCTATAAATTCACTGAGTTTAAGTTAACCATCTAATCTCAATCATCACAGAGAAGAGGCTTCCTTGTTACTAGTCAGATCTAGATTAAAGCCCATCACTGAAGTTTGAAGAACAGTACTTGACCCCATTATGAGATTGGATCTCCTTTATTTTACTTTTTGCTTAGACAAACTTTCCATTCACCTTCATTCAATGCTTTAATAAAAGTAAAAAAAACCAGAAATGAATAAACAGTGGGTTCCCCCCCCCCCCCCCCCCCCCACATTTTATCAGCAACAGATTTGTTAAATCATGAAGACTGCTGGACAACTTTGTAATAGCTCCTTTCAGGTGTAACTCATTTAAAAAATATATGCATGCATTTAACAGTGTTCATCTACTGCACAAACTATTATGTTCTTTCAAAGTTACAGAGTTTTCCTTTGCAACTTGGATTTCTCTGAAGTTCCAACTATTTAGTTTGCTGTGTTTGGAGCTTTCAGGTCAAATAGTAGGATAAATAAAAATCTCTGGCTTAAAATTCGTGGTATGCATTATGCTATTAGGAAAACATAATCACTCAGCTTATTGAAGCTTAAAGACCTTAGAAACACCATGTACTTTGTATCCTCTTGAGACTTACAAGGTTCAGTGGGCAGACATTGTACTTTACGTATTTCCTATATGCTTTTTGTTTCTTTTTGTGCACAATGTGCTTTTGTGATTCAGCTTAGCACATATGCATCTGTATTACAAATGACTCCCCCTATCCTTCTGATACAGCTTTTAATGGGGATGGAACTAATCTGGAGTTTATGTTACTGTAGTATTCTGTTCAATTGTTTCTTGTAATGGATAGTTCTGAAACAAAGATTCAAATAATGAGAATATCTGCCTTGAAACGTTTCATTGGGAAGCCAAAATCTATTTTATTTTTACTCTGACATCATGACAGAAACTTACTTTTATTTTTGTTATTGATGAAAGCAAAATGTTTGTATCAGAAACTGTGGCAGAGAATTTTTTTTTTGCTCCCTTCCTGGTCTGACTAGACTGTGAGTGTGGCCCTTATCTAGAAGGCAGCATGATAGGTTCAACTGAGACAGGGTCCTGAATTTTGCCAAATGCATCTCTTTCATGCATTTTCCACTCCTCATAACTAAGTTGCAACAGCTACAAACTGAAGGACAATCCCAAAGTCAAATCATGGCATTACCTGAAGGTACCACAAATTCAGAAAAAGATTTACAAGTTAAGATCCTAGCATTATTTAGGAATTTTTCTAACAACATTTATAGCATTGTTATCTGTCTGCTTGCATCAGTATTTCCGTGCTTGAGATTTCTTCACTAGGTACCATTGTTTACCAGCATTTTAATATGACAACATTTCCAGCATTTCTTGTTTTTATTTCAGATTTCCAGCATCTGCAGTATTTTGCTTTCATTTTTTACCTGTAGTTTTTCACCTGTAGTTTACTCTAATACATACAACTTGCCAGAAAAGTCCAGGGGATTAGAGGTGTCCTTTTTTATATCTTTCGCTCTATGTTGTAATATGACAACTCTTTTATGTCTTTTTCACTAAAATCTTTTGAATTATCTGTTGACTTTCAACTCTGTAGTTTCTGGATAGAAGTAGCATCTGTAGGTCATGTTAATGTTTTAGCCAATCTCATTTTTTCTTAGCATAAATCTACTTAATCCCTGGCCTCGATCCCTTAGTTTAAGGCTTCAAAAAACTGCAGGTGATTACATGCTATGTAGCAGTATGTGTAGCAGTTCTGGTATTTTTCTGGCTCTTTCCTCTTTGGACCATCCATTCTCTCTGCATTTATTTCAGCTGTACCCTAGTGCTACTGACATATAATAGCATAGATAATTAATTTGTGTCATGGGTTTAACTTGTTTTATTTGCCACCATGCTCTTGAAGTGCTGTATTCCAAAGTGAAGAACAGAATCTTCGTGTCACGTCTTCATCAATTACACCTCATTCCCTTACTTACCATGATGTCTGTCCACTATCATAACTAAAGGCTTCTGATTTTTCCAATGTTAATTGTATCCAACATTTTCCTAAGGCAACATGGGCTGGATTATATTTGAATCTAAGACTTAACTGAAGAGCAGAAAAAAACAAAGAGTTGCATTTATATAGTGCAGATGAGAGCTACGTTGATAGCACGTTTATAGATGTGGTCACCCCACAGCTTAAGAGTATGCAGGGAGGGAGGTGACCACCAGGCAGTCAGAAAGAATCAGGCAGGTAGTGCAGGAGACCCCTGAGTGCATCTCACTCTCCAGCAGGTATTCAGTTCTGAATACAGAGGAGAGTGATGCTCCACCTGGGGAGTGCAGCCAGAGCCTGGTCCATGGCACCACAGGTGGCTCAGCTACACAGGGAATTCAGGGAAGACTAGAAGAGCCATATTGATAGGTGATTCAATAGTCAGGGGAACAGACAGGTGTTTCTGTGGCCGCAGACCTGAGTCCAGGATGGTGTGCTGCCTCCCTGGTGCCAGGGTCAAGGATGTCTCTGAGCGGCTGCAGAGCATCCTGAAGGGGGAGGGTGAACAGCCAACAGTTGTGGTCCACATCGGAACCAATGACATAGGTAGAGAGAGAGATGTGGTCCTGCAGTCATAATTTAGGGAGCTAGGCAAGTAATTAGCAAGCAGGACCTCAAAAGTAGTAATCTCCAGACTACTCCTAGTGCCACATGCAAGTGAATATAAAAATAGAAGGATAAGACAGATGAATGCATGGCTGGAAAGATGGTGCAGGAGGGAGGGCTTTAGATTCCTGGAACATTAGGACTGGCTTTGGAGCAGATGGGACCTGTACAGGCTGGATGGGTTGCACCTAAACAGAGCCGGGACTGAGTTCCTTGCGGGATGTTTTGCTAGTGCTGTTGGGGAGGGTTTAAACTAGTTTGGCAGGGGGATGGGGACCTGAGGGTAGACTCAGTTGGGACAAAATCAGAAATGAAAATGGAAGGCAGAAAGTTAATGGATGAGTCTAGAAGACAGAAGAAACAAAGGTCAGACAATTAGAAAAGAGTTTGGCAGTGCTCAATGGTAGCTATTTCAATGCAAGGAGTATAGCAAATAAAGCAGATGAGGTGAGGGTACAGATAGACATGTGGCAGTATGATATCGTAGTTATTACAGAAACATGGCTTAAGGAGGGACAGGAATGGCAGCTCAACCTTCCTGGTTACAGGGTTTTCAGACACGATGGGGAGAGGGATAAGAAAGGAGGGGGAGTGGCAATTTTAATCAAGGAAACTATTACAGCTGTGAGGAGGGATTAAATGTTGGAACGTTCATCAAATGAGGCCAAATGGATTGAGCTAAGGAACAAAAAAGGGCAATCACACTGCTGGGAGTGTACTATAGACCCCCAAACAGTCAGAGGGAGATAGAAGAGCAGATATGTAGGCAAATCTCTGAGAAATGCAAGAACAATAGGGCAGTAATAATATGGGATTTTAACTACTCCAATATTAACTGGGATAGTTTTCGTGTGAAAGGAATTGAGGGAGCAGAATTCTTGAGGTGCATTCAGGAGAAAGTTTTTGCCCAGTATGTAGCAAGTCCAACAAGAGAGGGCACAGTTTTAGACTTAGCTTTAGGAAATGAAGATGGGCAGGTGGAAGGGGTGGCAGTGGGAGAGTATTTTGGTGATAGTGATCATAATTCGGTCAGTTTGAACATAATTATGGAAAAGGACTGAGATAGAACAGGAGTTAGAGTTCTCTACTGGGGCAAGGCCAATTTTACTAAACTGAGGAGTGATTTAGTGGAAGTGGACTAGAAACAGCGACTTGAAAGTAAATCAGTGTCATAACAGTGGGAAGCATTCAAAGGGGAGATTCAAGGGGTTCAGAGTAAGCATGTTCCGGGTGAGATGGCCAAATCTAGAGCCCCATGGATGTCAAGGAGCCTATAGGGTAAGATAAGGAAGAAAAGGAAAGCTTACATCCGACATCGAGAACTCAATACTACAGAAAGCCAAGAGGAGTATAGAAAGTGGAGGGGTGAAATCAAAAAGTAAAGAGAGAGCATGAAAGAATATTGGCAAGCAAAATCAAGGTGAATCCAAAGATGTTTTATCAATACGTTAAGAGTAAGAGGATAATTAAAAAGACAGTAGGGCCCATAATAGACCCAAAAGGTAGGGGCAGAAGATGTTGGTATGTTTCTTAATGAATACTTTGCGTCTGTCTTCAGAAAAGAGGGGGATGATGCAGGTATTGTAGTTCAGGAGGAGGAGTGTGAAGTATTGGAAGTGATAAACATAGGGAGAGAGGAAGTATTAATGGGTTAGCATCCTTGAAAGTTGATACATCACCAGGGCCAGATGAAATGTACTTTAGGCTGTTAAAAGAAGCAAGAGAGCAATGCAATAATGAGCAGATAATCTGTTTTTTTATTGATGTTGATTGAGGGATAAATATCGGCTGGGACTCCAGGGACAACACCTTTACTCTTCTTTGAAGGAGACTCTATCTCACGCAGACAAGGTCAGCTATGAGGCCAGCAAGCAGCAGCAGAATGTTGCCTGCATTTTTAAAAAGTCTGAACCAGCTCAACTTTGACTAACTGGAAAAGTGAGACTACATTAATACAGTTCAAAAGTTGTGTCTTTATTCTTCTACAGAATTGAAGACTGTCTCAATGTGAAATTTGTATACTTTTCATTCATGTCTTTTAGCTAAAAATAAACCAGTTGTTGGTTTGAAGCTTTACATCTCTTGATAGAGTACTTTCCAGTCCCCATTTCATTAAGGAAAAGAAGAACTTGCATTTATATAGACCCCTTTCATTAAAGAACAAAGAATGAATATGGCACACAGTAGCCATTTAAGTAGATACTTATTAGTGACCAGCAATGCTGAACTAAAAACCCCAAAAATCATAACACCAGTTTAGGTCACTATTAGGTGACTGGAATCAGCCAGTGGTGAAAACATTTACAGTAACTGTGACTTCACAGCCATCGGCAGAGCAGTTCTAGACCGAGGTGGGAGTCTCACAATTGATGTCTTCTAGTACAGCCTAAATATCTTTGGATAAGTATGAAATTATATCACCTACAGATCCATTTCCTTGGATATAATTATCTCGAGTTCTGCTTGCGTGCACCAATCTCCCCTCCCATTCATCTCACTCTTCAGCTGCAATTATAATGGCAGCCACCTTAGGAACAAAAGCTCTGTTACTGTCCTCTTGCTGCATCTGCTTCTGAGTTTGACACAATAACAACTTTGAGCTGGATTTATTGAAGACATGCATTGACCCAGAAAATCATTAAAATTTGCAACTTGGTCCACTTTAATTGGCTATGGTCCACCTGAATGATTTTCATTTATGTTTCTCCAACTGGTTTCCTGCAAACTGATTTTGAATATTGTAAACCTGTTTTGGGATTCTGAAAACCTCCGTACACAGATAATAACTGATCCATATTGCACTTCTGTTTCTGGATGCCTGTAGACCATTGGAAAGACCAGTAACATTTGGAAATAAGGCTCCAAAAGACCACATGAAAGACCATAGAAATTGATAGGCAACTTGTTGGGTTTCTTTTTGAAAAAGAGGTAAGAAATATATAACTATATCTCTTTAAAGAGTCAAGAGTTTGCCTATTTTATACGTTTTTTTCAATTAATATAAAAGAATGATAAACCATAATATTGTGAGTTTTGGCGCTGTGATATCTCACGTTATGAGCAGGTGAGAAAGAGGTCTAGAGTTCCCGTTCAGCCTTCACCTGGTCTTATTGTAATAGGGTTTAATTTTAAACATACCGTGTTTTAGCTCCCCCTTGCTGAATCCTTGTTCACTGCTTTCCAATTATAAGGCAAAGAAACCAGCACAAACAGGTTTTCTTAAGTTTAAAGAAAAAAAGTTGACATTTATTAAACTTAAACTTTAATTCGGTTGACGCCTACGGATACACGATGCGCCCACGCTAGCATGCATACGTGATACAGATATGCAAATAGAGACAGAAAAGAGAAGAAAAATAAAGTGGAAAAGTTTGAGGCAATATCTGAAGAGTTGTTGTTATGGTTCTCCGAGCTCACTGTAGAGTTCTTGATTGTAGGTAGATCTTGCTTTTCGTTGGGGCCCAGTATTCTTCTTAAACCTTGTTCACTGTAGGAGACTTTTCTCCCTTGGGGTTCATGTGTCTTCAGTTAGTTTTGGAGTTCCGTGAGAAAGAGATGGGAGCGGGCAGACAGTCCAGGAGCATTCTGCTTTCTGCAGGCTCTCAGTTCAAACTGTACAATTCAGAAACCCCCAGGTTGCCAAGCAGGTTAGTCATGTGACTAACTGGTCTGACCACACCTTGGCTCTGTGTATTGTATCATCTTAGCAGGGAATGGAATGCGCTTCCCTGCCTTCAATGTCTGTTAGTATCTAACTGTGTTTTTTTCCAGCCAAGGTCTGGCAATCCTTGTAACAGGCCTTCTCTTCTTCCCAGCAACAATTTGAAATTTAATGTCCATGTGATGAAATTAATATGCTTCATTCTTGGCAGGTGGGGAAACCATAATATTGAGGTTTGGTGCTGTGATATCCCATTAAGAGCAGCAAATAAGAGTCAAGTAAACATACAATGTTGTCCCTGTTTGACACATACTTGACTGCATAGACTCCAGTTTAAATGTATCTCACCTTTTAGTGGCACCAACACCACTGTACAGCTTCACTGCCTGACTATGCCAGTAAATTACAGTGCAGTCTAACAATTATAACTTGTGGCTCAGTGATATGCTGCAATTTTGTGCAATGGAAAAAAGTAGTAAGTGTTTCAGTTAGCAAACCAAATCATCACACTATACCCGGTGTAAATTGCAGCAGCATTTAGAACTATAATTTATAATTAGTCGGGAACAGTGAAGGTGACTGAAGTTCTCACCTCCCACGCTGCTGACATCTTCCAATGATTATGCTGACAAGAGTCAGTTTAGGATGCGTAGGTATATCATGCAAGTAACAACTCCATTAGCGAAGTCAATACATCAATTTATATGATTGTCCATGGACACAGGATGCAGCTGCACATGTATCAAACTCCTTGAACTATTTGAAGTGGAAAAGGAAACCGTTCAGTGAACATGCATTTGATTAAGTGGATACTGCCCATCTGAATGAACATATTTTCTTTTTCTGTTGGCAAGTTTCTTGCAAACTGACTTCTGACATTGTAAACCCTGCACAGAAATCTGATAATCTGTACCCACATCAGCGGCAGACTTATAAAATTCAGCCCTATACTCCATTTGCCAGATCTTTGCCCACTCACTTGACCTATTTATATCTCTTTGTAGCCTCCTTAAGTCCTCTTCACAACTTACTTTCCCACCTATCTTTGTGTCATCAGCAAATTTAGCAACCATATCTTCGGTCCCTTCATGCAAGTCATTTATATAAATTGTAAAAAGTTGAGGTCCCAGCACAGATCCCTGTGGCACACCACTCATTACATCTTGCCAACCAGAAAATGACACATTTATGCCGATGCTTTCTTTCCTGTTAGCTAGCCAATCTTCTATCCATGTCAGTATATTACCCCCGACACCATGAACTTCTATTTTCCGCAATAACATTTGATGTGTCACCTTATCAAATGCCTTCTGGAAATCTAAGTACAGTACATCTACCAGTTCCCCTTTATCCACAGCACATGTTACTTCTTCAAAGAACTCCAATAAATTGATTAAACATGATTTCGCTTTCACAAAATCATGTTGACTCTGCCTGATTACCTTGAATTCTTCTAAGTGCCCTGCTATCACGTCTTTAATAATAGCTTCTAATATCTTCCCTCTGACTGATGTGATGCTAACTGGCCTGTAGCTTCCTGCTTTCTGTCTCCCTCCTTTCTTGAATAAAGGAATTACATTGGCTATTTTCCAATCTAATGGAACCTACCCGAATCTAGGGAATTCTTATATATTCTCCTTAGATGAGGTGCAATCACATTCAGCTATGCAAAAGAGCATTGCCATTCGGTCAGTCAGTATTTGGCATATGTGGAAACACATTACGATGCTTGAAAACCAACCTACTGAGAAACCAACACCTCTGTTTTCCCAATGACAAAAAGAAAGCAAGAAAGAACTTGGATTCATACGGCTCCTTTCGTGACCTCAGGATGTCAGAAAACGCTTTATAGCCAATTAAGTACTTTTAAAGTGCAGTCACTGTAGTGTAATATCTTCATCTTTGGCCTCCTTATCTCGAGAGACAATGGGTAAGCGCCTGGAGATGGTCAGTGGTCTGTGGAGCAGCGCATAGAGTGGCTATAAAGGCCAATTCTAGAGTGACAGGCTCTTCCACAGGTGCTACAGAAAAATGTGATTGTCGGGGCTGTTACACAGTTGGCTCTCCCCTTGCGTCTGTCTTTTTTCCTGCCAACTGCTAAGTCTCTTCGACTCGCCACACTTTAGCCCCGCCTTTATGGCTGCCCGCCAGCTCTGGCGAACGCTGGCAACTGACTCCCACGACTTGTGATCAATGTCACAGGATTTCATGTCGCGTTTGCAGACGTCTTTAAAGCAGAGACATGGACGGCCGATGGGTCTGATACCAGAGGCGAGCTCGCTGTACAATGTGTCTTTGGGGATCCTTCCATCTTCCATGCGGCTCACATGGCCAAGCCATCTCATGCGCCGCTGACTCAGTAGTGTGTATAAGCTGGGGATGTTGGCCGCCTCGAGGACTTCTGTCTTGGAGATACGGTCCTGCCACATGATGCCAAGTATTCTCCGGAGGCAGCGAAGATGGAATGAATTGAGACGTCGCTCTTGGCTGACATACGTTGTCCAGGCCTCGCTGCCATAGAGCAAGGTACTGAGAACACAGTCTTGATACACTCGGACTTTTGTGTTCCGTGTCAGTGCGCCATTTTCCCACACTCTCTTGGCCAGTCTGGACATAGCAGTGGAAGCCTTTCCCATGCGCTTGTTGATTTCTGCATCTAGAGACAGGTTACTGGTGATAGTTGAGCCTAGGTAGGTGAACTCTTGAAACACTTCCAGAGCGTGGTCGCCAATATTGATGGATGGAGCATTTCTGATGTCCTGCCCCATGATGTTCGTTTTCTTGAGGCTGATGGTTAGGCCAAATTCATTGCAGGCAGCCGCAAACCTGTCGATGAGACTCTGCAGGCACTTCAGTGTGAGATGTTAAAGCAGCATCGTCAGCAAAGAGGAGTTCCCTGATGAGGACTTTCCGTACTTTGGACTTCGCTCTTAGACGGCCAAGGTTGAACAACCTGCCCCCTGATCTTGTGTGGAGGAAAATTCCTTCTTCTGAGGACTTGAACGCATGTGAAAGCAGTAGGGAGAAGAAAATCCCAAAAAGTGTGGGTGCGAGAACACAGCCCTGTTTCACGCCACTCAGGATAGGAAAGGGCTCTGATGAGGAGCCACCATGTTGAATTGTGCCTTTCATATTGTCATGGAATGAGGTGATGATACTTAGTAGCTTTGGTGGACATCCGATCTTTTCTAGTAGTCTGAAGAGACCACGTCTGCTGACGAGGTCAAAGGCTTTGGTGAGATCAATGAAAGCAATGTAGAGGGGCATCTGTTGTTCACGGCATTTCTCCTGTATCTGACGAAGGGAGAACAGCATGTCAATAGTCGATCTCTCTGCACGAAAGCCACACTGTGCCTCAGGGTAGACGCGCTCGGCCAGCTTCTGGAGCCTGTTCAGAGCGACTCGAGCAAAGACTTTCCCCACTATGCTGAGCAGGGAGATTCCACGGTAGTTGTTGCAGTCACCGCGGTCACCTTTGTTTTTATAGAGGGTGATGATATTGGCATCGCGCATGTCCTGGGGTACTGCTCCATCGTCCCAGCACAGGCATAGCAGTTCATGTAGTGCTGAGAGTATAGCAGGCTTGGCACTCTTGATTATTTCAGGGGTAATGCTGTCCTTCCCAGGGGCTTTTCCGCTGGCTAGAGAATCAATGGCATCACTGAGTTCCGATTTGGTTGGCTGTATGTCCAGCTCATCCATGATTGGTGGAGGCTGGGCTGCATTGAGGGCAGTCTCAGTGACAACATTCTCCCTGGAGTACAGTTCTAGGTAATGCTCAACCCAGCGGTCCATTTGTTTGCGTTGGTCAGTGATTTAGATTTGAGGGGGGAGATCTTCTTGATGGTTGGCCCAAGAGCTCTCTTAATGCCATCATACATTCCTCTGATGTTTCCGGTGTCTGAGGCCAGCTGAATATGACTGCATAGGTGTTGCCAGTAGTCCTTTGCGCAGCGCCTGGCTGTTCTTTGTGCAGAGCTTCTGGCTGCTTTAAGTGCTACGGATGTTAAATCGCTGGGGGCTTTCTTGTAGTTCAACAGTGCAATGCGCTAAGCGGCTATGACAGGTTCCAGCTCTTCATTATGAGGTTGAAACCAGTCTGCATTTCTCCTCGCACTTTTGCCGTAGGTGGTCAAAGCTGACTCATAGATGGCATCTCTGATGTGGGCCCACTTGGTCTCAGCATCCCCTGTGGGAGTGTTTTGAAGGGCTGACACAAGTGAATTTAGAAATTTTTGTAACAGCTGTGGGTTGGAAATTCTGCTCGTGTTGATGCGCGGGTGGCTCTTCTGCTTGGAATGATGCAACTTCTTTGGTCTGAGTCTAACCTTGCTGCACACCAGGGAGTGGTCGGTGTCGCAGTCCGCACTGTGGAAGCCGCGTGTGATTTGAACACTGTTTAAGGCGGCTCGCCATGTGACAATGAGGTCTAGCTGGTGCCTACGACGCGATCTTGGGTGCCTCCATGAAACCTGGTGACAGGGTTTAGTGTGAAAGAACGAGTTGGTGATGCAGAGGTTATGATAGGTACACAACTCAAGCAGTCTCTGCACGTTCTCATTCATCCTTCTAACGCCATGGCGCCCAAGGCAGGAGGGCCATGAGTCATGGTCGGCCCCAACCCTGGCATTAAAGTCCCCCAGCAGGAATAGGTGTTCGGTGTTGGGGATGCTGCTAATGATGTTATGGAGTTCCTCGTAGAACTGATCTTTAGCTTCAGGTGGGGAGCAGAATGTTGGAGCATGGATGCTGAGTAGGTGTACTGGGCCAGAGGTGGTGAGCAGTCGGATGGACATTATGTGTTCCGAGCCATTTGAGGGAGGCTCTATCATGCTGAGCAAGGAGTTTCTGATGGCGAAGCCCACTCCATGCTGTCTTGGTTCTTCAGGATCCCGACCCTGCCAGAAGAAGGTGTAGTCTTGCTCTGCTAGAGATCCACTCGCGGGGAGGCGTGTCTCCTGAAGTGCTGCAATGTCTACATTGAGTCTACTGAGCTCGCTGTTAATGATAGCGGTCTTCCGAGAATCGTTGATTTGTGTAAGGTCTTCCGACAGGCCAGGACACATAGTTCTGATGTTCCAGCTTGCAAAGCGAAGGGCTGGTACCTTCTTTCCTTTTTTCGTGTTGTTTGGTGCGGTGTTTCAGTCCACCTTTCGGGCAATGACCCTGAGCTCCAAGCACCCATTGAAGCAGGTAGACTGTGGCGGGACAGAACCTTATTGACCGGGGGCTGCCCGGTTTGAGGCGGGCGGTAGCTGTCCAGTGAGGTGCAATGACCTCTCCCACCGACAAAGGCAACCTGTGGCGCCCAGTTTCTACGCCAATTTATCTGGACTTATAACCTGTAACTGCTGCCTTCCGTGTTGTGTCAGTCGCTGTGAGGCAACTATGGAGTGACCTCTCTATGGCGCATGCCTGGGCGAATTTATGGAGGTTGTGAGTTGCCCAGTCGTCAAAACCCCTCTCTCGGCCTTTCTGGTAGGGTCCAAAGGAGTGCAGAGCACGACGTTTGGCACCGGTATGGCTGCAGGAACTGCCGGAAACATGCCAAAGGTTACATGACCGCCTCCGGGGTTCTGCTCCGGATTTTCTGTTAGGGTTTACTCCCTTAGCCTTGGTCTCTCCCGAGACGCCCACAAGGCAGTGGGGTCGTTAGGGCCCCCACACAGGTGTAGGATGATGCCAGTGGGAGGAGGGGATGCGAGGGGGAGGGGTGGAGGGAGGGGGGTGCGAGGGGGAGTTGGGAAGGGGGCTGTAAGGGGGTGGGGGGTGCAGGGGAAGGGGGTGGAGGGAGGGGGGTGAGAGGGGGAGTTGGGAAGGGGGCTGTAAGGGGGTGCGGGGGGGGGGGGGTGCAGGGGAAGGGGGTGCCGGGGGATGATGGTGCTTGGGGGGGGGCTGGGACGGGGTTGTGAGGGGGTGAGCTGAGAGGGTGGAGCAGGGAAGGGGAAGGGGGGGGGGGTGGAAAGGGGGGAAGGGGAAGGGAGGGGAAAGCGGGTGCAGGTAGTAAGCCATTTCCTCAGTTCCCACCATCGACGTCCGGAAAGCTCAAATGCGTCCTTCGGGAGGTGAAGCATCTTTGGGCAGACTTACAAAGGTGGTTATATTCGCTAAGGGTTTTTTGATGTGGTTTATATAAAGGCATACTACATTGCCAACAGTGCGCTGCAGATGCTCTCCGAGCCATCTCCCGCGGGCGCTTTGATGTTGCAGCTGAGGAGCCGTTCATGGATTTTTTGGTGTCCGGAGCACCTTTTCTCAAGGCTTCCCTAGGGTCCCGTTGCTCCTTCTCCTCAATGGACTTACCGCACGCCGTGGCCGCAGACACTCTGGGCGGTGAACACAGCAGGATCGGAGATTAAAGTATCAACAGCTGTGCTCTTCAGTTTCGTCCAGATCACTTTCGTTGAGAAAACAAAGAGCAGGTGTGGCTGGGGGAGGGCAGTGGATCCAGGTAACATAAACTAAACTAACTGTTAGCTTTTAGTTAGGCCTAAAATGAACTGATTCAAAGAGCCAGGGGAGTTTAAACAGTTTAAGAGGGTAGATTGGGGGAGAAAACACTAAGAATGGGAGCAGATGGCCATGGATAGAGTTGAACAGCAAGGGAGCTTCCTAGGGAGCTTACAGCCCAGGAACCATCTTGGAGTAATATACTAAGTGCAGAGTCACACTTTCTCCCATAAGGATATGTATAACTTTAGGTATAGATTGGTGAAGCCAAGGCTTAGGAACCTAAGAAAGTGTGTGCCGGGGTACTGCTAGGATTTAACTTGCTAAAATCGTAGATTACCAAGTACTGATAAGCTTCCCACTGCTTTCCCAAATTGGTGGATTTCTTAGTGAGAATCCGCTTTGATTTGTGTTTGTGGATTGAAGAAAAGGACAGGAAATGAAGGAATACTGGACAGGTCAGACTGTAGCCATCTGCCAGTACCCCGTGACCCAGTAATAATTAGAAGCACATCTACTTGAAAATGACCAGAGGCTTTGAGTCAGCAAAAATCCAGATACAGAAATATATCACCTGCTGTAAAGACAAGTGTAGATACCTCGCCACAAAAACTTGCATTTATATAGTGTCTTGAACATTAACAAAAATGCCCTAAGATCCTCACAACTGCAAGAGATAAAGGAGTGAATGCCAAATAATGGAGGGAGAGGTTTTGATGAATGACCAAAAGCATGATAATAAAATAATGGGTTTTGGCTTTTTTTTATTCTTTCACAGGATGTGGACATCACTGGCTAGGCCAGTATTTATTGTCCATCCCTAATTGCCCTTGAGAAAGTATTGGTGAGCCACCTTCTTGAACCGTTGCAGACCATATTGTGTAGGTATACCCACAGTGCTGTTAGGAAAGGAGTTCCAGGATTTTGACCCAGTGACAGTGAAGGAACGGCGATATAGTTCCAAGTCAGGATGGTGCATGGCTTGGAGGGGAACTTGCAGGTGGTGGTGTCCCCTTGCATCTGCTGTCCTTGTCCTTCTAGGTGGTAGACGTCCCGGGTTTGGAAGGTGCTGGCGAAGGAGCCTTGGCGCGTTGCTGCAGTGCATCTTATAGATCAGCGTTGTCTAACATATGGCCTGCGGGCCAGGAGCTGGCCCGCCAACCGTTTCCATCCGGCTCACGGATGTCAACTGTTCCCATGGTGGGGGGGGGGGGGCGATAGAGAGAATGGGAGGAACAGAGAGATAGAGGGGGGACAGAGAGACAGGGGATTGAGAGAGCGGGGAACACTGAGTGGGGAGTGGGGAACATTGAGCAAGTATTATTGAGCGGGGAGTGGGGAACACGGAGCAAGCAACATTGAGCGGGGAGTGGGGAACACGGAGTAGGGAGTGGGGAACACTGAGCAAACAGCATTGAGTGGGTGTGGGGAACATTGAGCGGGCAGCGGGGAACACTGGAGACACGGGGATGGAGAGAGATGGGGGGAAGGAGACGAAGAGAAGGGGGGGAGAAGGAGACAGAGAGAGGGGGGAGAGGGAGACAGAGACATAGACAGAAGGGGAAGAGAGAGAGAGAGGGGAGGGGGAGAGAGAGAGTCAAAAAGTCATTTACTTACAGCACAGAAGGAGGCCATTCTGTCCATCGAGTCCATGTCGGTTCTCCACAGAGCTCTGCAGTCAGTCCCACTTCCTGGCTTGAACCCCATAGCCCTATAAGTCTATTTCTCTCAGGTGGCCATCCAACTTGATGTAATTGATCACCTGTGCTTCTACCACCCTTGTGGCAGCGAGTTCCAGGTCATTACCACCCGCGGCGTATAAAAGTACTTCCTCATATTTCCCCCTGCCTCTTTTGCACAAAACTTTGAATCTGTGTCCCCTAGTCCTAGAGGGCGGTTTGGGGAAGGAAGAGAGAATGAGACACATACACACACATACACACACACAGAGTAGTGGAGGGTGGGGGGTGGGGGCTGGGGGTGGGGAAGAGAGTTCAAGGACCCTCCTGAAAGATAGACATCTGATGAGAAAGTAAGTCAATAAATTAGTCTTCTCGTTTAAAACCTCTTCACAAAAATGCACATTTGTCGTTTTTATCAGCAAGATAAATTTTTAATGCCTTTATCTTTCGACATTTGCTCACCGGCTCCCCGGATCAAGCAAAACTGTTGGTCAACCCTGTTGTAGATGGTACACACTGCTGCCACTGTGCGTCGGTGGTGAAGGGAGTGAATGTTGAAAGTTGTGGAGAGAGAAATGGAGAGGTTTAAGGAGGAAGTTGCAGAAAGTAGAGTCAAAACATCTGAAAGATCTACCACCAATGTAGAAGCAAAGAGAGGCCTGGATCCACAAAAAGCTGGAGTCACAGGATCAAAGTGCCAGAGAAGATGTAAGGCTAAAGGAGATAACAGAGGTAATGTGGAACATGGCCATGAAGAGAATTGAAGAATAAGACAATGATTTTAAATTTAATGTATTGAAGGACAAGAAACCAATGTAACAAGGTCAGGGGTCCTGGACCAATTGGGCTGATTATGGGCAGTAGACTCTTGTACACCTTAGAATTTATGGAAGGTGGACGATGGGAGATTGGCAAAAGGGGTATCGGAACAATCCAGTCTAGAGGTTACAAAAATATGGATAAGGTTTTCAGCCATAGAGGGCATGAGGTAGGGCTGGAGACAGACAATGATAGGTGGTAATGAGCGGCATTTTGTTGAATAGGCCATGAGGTTTGTCGGTCAGCTCTAGTTGAACAGACCAAGATTTTGCAGTCCAGCTGAGTGAGTAGCAGGGGAGAAAGGCAGAATGAATAGCGAGGGAGTTGAATTTAAAGTCGACACTGTAAACAACGGATCACACTATGGGCTGGATTTCAAGCGCCCGCCGGCAGAAGCAGCGGTCGGCAAAAAATTGGCAGCTCATAGGCATGAGTCACGCGCCGCCATGCTGTCACAATCTCTCACGCGGCAGCTCATTTAAATACCCTGGTCGGCGTGCTCCCCCCAATCACGTGGAAGGAGCGGGTTCTCTGATGCCAGCAATGGCGTTAACTGCCTGTGCGCAGGCGCTGGCACCATTTTTAAATGGCAGTCAGCCCTGTCGGATAATTTAAATTTTTAAAGGAAACCATCCCCCGCCCCCACTGTTCATAGCAAAATTCTATCACCCCTTTCCCACCCCCCAATACCAATAAAATTAAATATCTGCCCTTCCCCCCCACCCTAAAACACTTCCCTTTCAAATATGACCTTCCCCCCTCAAAGTGAATAACATCCCCTATGTTGTGTGATTGCCGTAAGAGTAATGTACCTTTACGATCTTAGTATGCTAATGAACCAAGTACCAGGATGCAGTCATGTGACTTGGAGCCAGAGTCACTCTGCTACTGTAACACCAAGAGACAACATAAAAAGCTTCTCATTACACCCTACACTAATGACCAAAGTTTGACCCTGTTTCCCCCCACCCTGGCACTAAAAATCTCACATTACCCCCTTCCCCACCACTGCGGCACCTGCTTTCCCCAGATGGGAAAGTGAAGGCGCGGCAGTGCTGGTCGCCGCTCTGAAGATCACGGCTCGACTGTTAGATCGCAGGTAATTGTATTTAAATGTATGCATTTCATCAATAACCATATGTTACTCCAGGTCCCGTAGCCCAGCGGCGGCGGGCCGCCATGGACCCTCGCCACCACCTGGAAGATTGGGCTCAGCTCTCCTGGCGTCAGGCTCCATGGCAGGCCGCTACCAGAATGATCTTCCACCACTACCCTGCCTCAGAACCCAATGTTGGGGGCCCTGTAAAATCCAGCCCTATATAAATTAATATGACACTACAAAATGAGTCAGGTCAGTACACTCAATCAAGTTAGGTAGGAATTGCAGTTGAGGGCTCTATCATTCTGTCAGCCATGGTTCAGTTGGTAGCACTCTTGCCTGAGTTAGAAGGTCCAGGACATGAGCAAAAAAATCAAGGCTGATGCTCCAGTGCAGGACAGAGGGTATGCTGCATTTTCAGAGATGCTGCCTTTGTTATGAGATGTTAATCCAGTCTGCCCTCTTAGGTGGGTGTAAAAGATTTCATGGTGCTATTTTGAAGAAGAGCAGGGGATTAACTGGTTATTATCACTTTGCTGTTTGTGGGAGTTTGCAGTGCGCAAATTAGCAACCATGTTTCCTACGTTACAACAGTGACTACACTTCAAAGGTACTTCATTGAATGTAAAGTGTTTTGGGACATCCTGTGGTATATAAATGCATTTTTTTTCCAATTAAATCGAACCAATTGTGTTCAATTTTAATCTTCCCTATTTAGGCAGTAATCTGACAGAATGGATTGTCTGCCCATTATAGGACCCACCTGAGTTTCATCCCATTAAATAGGTTAATCCAGAATACTATTGTAAATTAAACAATGATGGGACACAGCTTCAAACTTCTGAAATATAACTCTGCTTGTGAAACTGGAGGTTCTTCTTTACACAAAGAACAATAAATATTTGGAATGGATTTCTGGTCACAGTGGCAGAGGCGAAAAACTTCGAATCATTTATGAAACAACTTGAAGCAACAATGGTAGGGGTTGGAATGGGGGGGGAAGTGGTATTCTAGATGAATTGATTACATCAACCAGAGACAGCAGACGACACCTCAGTTTAACATTTCATTCAAAAGACAGTACCTCTGCCAATGCTGCTATCTCTCATTGGGGTCTCGTCACGGTGGGGGGGTGGGGGGCAGGGGAGGGGATTTTAACATTCTGACGCACTGGGAATAGGGGTTGGGGTATTCAGCTGTGTGCAGGAAACCCCAAAGTCTGATTGTCGCTACAATGCTGTGGAGTTTTAACTCCACAGCGAGTGATTTTTGTCATTGACCGGTTCCCTGCCCGGAGGTTAGCCTGATTGACAAGTCTGGCTTCCAGTTGGGTGGAAAAATTCTCCAGAGGAGGCCACAAGACTAGGTAGATCTGATCCCTGATCCTGTAGGAGGTGGAAATCCCAAAGGTGGGTGGGGGGGGGAGGGGTTCGAACTCCAATCCTAGGGGTGGGTACAAAGCCAACAAGGGTCTGACCCTGACTGCAGGAATGGGGTTTAATCACAAGAGGAGTCCAAACCGTGATCCTACATAGAAACAGAGAAAATAGGAGCAGGAGTAGGCCATTCGGCCCTTAGAGTCTACTCCGCCATTCATTATGATTATGGCTGATCATCTAACTCAGTAAACTGTTCCCGCTTTCCCCCCATATCCTTTGATCCCTTTCGCCCCAAGAGCTATATCTAACTCCTTATTGAAAACAGACAATGTTTTGGCCTCAACTGCTTTCCGTTGCAGCAAATTCCACAGACTCACCACTCTCTGGGTGAAGAAATTTCTCCTCATCTCAGTCCTGAAAGGTTTACACCATATCCTTAGACTATGAGTCCTGGTCTGAACTCCCCCACCATCGGGAACATCCTTCCTGCATCTACCCTGTCAAGTCCTGTTAGAATTTTATAGGTTTCTATGAGATCCCCCATCACTTTTCTGAACTCCAGCGAATATAATCCTAATCGACTCAATCTCTCCTCATACATCAGTCCCGCCATCCCAGGAATCAGTCTGGTAAACCTGTATTGCACTCCTTCTATAGCAAGAACATCCTTCCTCAGATAAGGAGACCAAAACTGCACACAATATTCCAGGTGTGGCCTCACCAAGGCTCTGTATAATTGCAGCAAGACATCCCTGCTCCTGTACTCGAATCCTCTCGCTATGAAGGCCAACATACCATTTGCCCGTTTTACCGCCTGTTGCACCTGCATGCTTACCTTCAGCGACTGGTGTACCAGAACACCCAGGTCTCGTTGCATATTCCCCTCTCTCAGTTTATAGCCGTTCAGATAATAATCTGCCTTCCTGTTTTTTGCTTCCAAAGTGGATAACCTCACATTTATCCACATTATACTGCATTTGCCGTGCATTTGCCCACTCACTCAACTTGTCCAAATCACCCTGAAGCTTCTCTGCATCCTCCTCACAACTCACCCTCCCACACAGTTTTGTGTCATCTGCACATTTGGAGATATTACATTTAGTTCCCTTATCTAAATCATTAATATATATTGTGAATAGCTGGGGTCCTAGCACCGATCCCTGTGGTACCCCACTAGTCACTGCCTGCCATTCAGAAAAAGACTTGTTTATCCCTACTCTTTGTTTCCTGTCTGCCAACCAATTTTCTATCCATCGCAATACACTAACCCCAATCCCATGCGCTTTAATTTTTCACGCTAACCTCTTATGTGGGACTTTATCGAAAGCCTTCTGAAAGCCCAAATAAACCACATCCACTGGCTCCCCCTCATCAACTCTACTAGTTACATCCACAAAGAATTCTAGTAGATTTGTCAAGCATGATTTCCCTTTCGTAAATCCATGCTGACTCTGTCCGATTCTACCACTATTCTCCAAGTGCTCTGCTATAAAATCTCTGATAATGGACTCTAGAATTATCCCCACTACCGACGTCAGGCTGACTGGTCTATAATTCCCTGTTTTCTCTCTACCTCCCTTTTTAAATAGTGGGGTTACATTAGCTACAATCTGTAGGAACTGTTCCAGATTCTATAGAATCTTGAAAGATGACCACCAATGCATCCACTATTTCTAGGGCCACTTCCTTAAGTACTCTGGGATGTAGATTATCAGGCCTTGGGGATTTAACGGCCTTCAATCCCATCAATTTCCCCATCACCATTTCTCTACTAATGCTGATATCCTTCAGTTCCTCCCTCTCAGTAAACCCTGTGTTCCCCAACATTTCTGAAATGTTATTTGTGTCCTCCTTTGTGAAGACAGAACCAAAGTATGCATTTAGTTGGTCAGCATTTCTTTGTTCCCCATAATAAATTCCTCTGTTTCTGACTGTAAGGGACCTACATTTGTCTTCACCAATCTTTTTCTCTTCACATACCTATAGAAACTTTTACAGTCAGTTTTTAATGTTCCCCGCAAGCTTGCTCTCATACTCTATTTTTGCCTTCTTAATCAATCCCTTGGTACTCCGTTGCTGAATTCTAAACTGCTGCCAATCCTCGGGTCTGTTGTTTTTTCTGGCGAATTTGTATGTGTCTTCCTTGGATCTGATGCTATCTCTAATTTCCCTTGTAAGCCATGGTTTGGCTACCTTTCCCATTTTACTTTTGCGCCAGACAGGAATAAACAATTCATCCAGTTCATCCATGCGTTCTTTGAATGGTTGCCATTGCCTATCCACCGTCATCCCTTTAAGTAACGATTCCCAATCCATCATAGCCAACTCACGCCTCATACCTTTGTAGTTTCCTTTATTAAAATTCAGGACCCTAGTCTCAGAATCAACAACGTCACTCTCCATCTTGATGAAGAATTCTATCATATTATGGTTGCTCATCCCCAAGGGGTCTCGCACAACTAGATTGTAAATTATTCCTCTCTCATTACACAATACCCAGTCTAGGATGGCCTGTTCTCTAGTTGGTTCCTCAACGTATTGGTCCAGAAAATCATCCCGTATACACTCCATGAATTCCTCCTCTATGGTATTGTGACTAATTTGATTTGCCCAATCTATATGCAGATTAAAGTCACCCATAATTACAGATGTTCCTTTATCTCATGCGTCTCTAATTTCCTGTTTAATGCCATTCCCAACATCACCACTACAGTTTGGGGGTCTATATACAACCCCCACTAATGTTTTTTGCCCCTTAGTGTTTCTCAGCTCTATCTATACAGATTCCACATCGTCAGAGCTAATATCGTTCCTCACTATTGCGTTAATTTCCTCTTTAACCAGCAATGCAACTCTACTGCCTTTTACTTTTTGTTTGTCCTTCCTAAATACAGAATACCCCCTGGATGTTCATTTCCCATCCCTGGTCACCCTGCGTAATGTCTCCGTAATACTGACTATATCTTACCCGTTTACATCAATTTGCGCGATTAATAACTTTATCGCGAATACTCCGCGTGTTAAGGCACAAAACTTTAGGCTTGTCTTTTTAACATTACTTGTCCCCTTCCCATTATTTTTCACTGTGGCCCTGTTTGATTCTGGCCCTTGATTCCTCTGCCTATCACTTTTCTTATTCCCCTTACTGTCTTTTGTTCTTGTCCTTGATTCACCCCTCCTCTGATTCCTTGCAAAGGTTCCCATCGCCCTGCCTTTTTAGTTGAAATCCTCCCCAGCCACTCTAGCAAATACTCCCCCTTGGACATCAGTCCTGGTCCTGCCTTGGTATAACCCGTCCAGTTTGTACTGGTCCCGCCTCTCCCAGAACCGGTCCCAATGTCCCAGGAATCTAAAACCCTCCCCCTCACACCATCTCTTCAGCCACGTATTCATCTATCCTGCTATTTCTACTCTGACTAGCATGTGGCACTGGTAGTAATCCTGAGATCACTATCTTTGAGGTCCTACTTTTCAACTTACTTCCTAACTCCCTATATTCTGCTTTTAGGACCTCATCCCTTTTTTTTACCTACGTCATTTGTACCAATGTGTACCACGACCATTGGCTGTTCGCCCTCCCCCCTTCAGAATGTCCTGTAACCGCTCTGAGACATCTTTGACCCTAGCACCAGGGAGGCAACATACCATCCTGGAGTCTCGTCTGCGGCCACAGAAACGCCTGTCTATTCCCCTTACAATTGAATCCCCGATAATTATTGTATTCCCACACTTTTTACTCCTCCCCTGTGCAGCAGAGTCAACCATGCTGCAACGAATTGGGCTGTTGCTGCTCTCCCCTGAGAGACCATTCCCCCCAACAGTATCCAAAGCAGTATATCGGTTTTCCAGGGGAATAGCCACAGACAATTCCTGCACTGCCTTCCTAGTCCTCTTGCTCTGCCTGGTGGTCACCCATTCCCTTCCTGCCTGTGGAGTTTGAGCCTGCAGTATGACCACTTCTCTATACGTGCTATCCACGATACTCTCCACCTCGTGGATGCTCCACAGTGTCCCCAGCTGCCGCTCCAGCTCTGAAACCCGGGCTTCCAGGAGCTGCAGCTGGAGACACTTCCTGCACACATGCTGGTCCCGGGCACTGGAATTGTTCCCGGCTTCCCACATAGAGCACGAGGAGCACACCACGGCTTTCAACTCTGCTGCCATGACTTAATCCTTTAAATTAAACCTTTTGGAAGATGCTTAATAACAAATAATATCAATTACTCTAGGGCCCTTCTTCCCTGGTCCTCGTTATTACAGAACTCCCTAAAAAACACTATTTTATTAGATATGAAAATAAACTGTAGATCTTTCTTACCTTAGTTACTAAGCCAGCTATTGAGAGCTATTCCCTAACAGCAGTTACTCACCAACCAATCACCTTGCAGCTTTCCTGTGATGTCACTGTTGACTTTTTTTTTCAAACTCCAGCGCGCCTGGACTGCTCTCACACAGGTCCGCTCCGCTCCTCTCCAGGAAGGTAAGAGATTGGGCCTTGATCCTCGGGTTCGATTCATAGGCTGCGCTCTCGGCGTTCTCCCCACAGGTCCACTCTGCTCCCGGAAGGTAAGAGACTGGACCTCGATCCTTGGGTTCGATTTATAGGCTCTGCTCTCGGCGTTCTCCCCACATGTCCACTCCACTCTGCTCCCGGAAGGTAAGAGCCCACTCCCGGAAGAATCCTGGGGGGAGGGGATCCAAGCCCGGGGTGGGGTGTAGTGGATTTGTGTGGAGGGGTGTCTGATGGCAGGGCACCTTGGGGAAGAAGCACTCCTGCTTATTCTGCCCCATAAGGAGGCTGTGCTCGCCTAGCTCCTGCTGCCAGCTTTCCCAGAGTCAGCAAAACACGGCAGGCCACAGTTAAACCTACAAAACAATTGAAGGCTTCCAACTCATTAACATATTTAAGATGCCAACCCGCCTCCTGCGAGCAAATTGGCTTCCTGCCCCTTGGCATGAGCTGGAACTGGCTTCCATTTTTGCCCATTTAACACCACCGCACCACCCCCCTCTCCCCCCCACCCCCCGCCCCCATCTGCACTCTGATCTGACCCATGTTAAAATTCCTTCCTATTTCTCTATTTCTAGTTCATAATACTGATCATTAGGAGATTGTAGAATGGAAAACATACATTTTGAAGGGTGCAAAGATTTAAATTCATTAAAGTATAAAAGTGATTGCTTTTCAAATAAAGATAAAATTTAATTTAAAGTAAAATAAAAATTGTTAATCAATGTAGTGAATTAGTTATTAATGTTTGACTAATTTTACAATGTGAATAATTTTGACCACAGTAGTTAAAAGCCTGGTACCTTCCCTTGTATAGCAGCTCTAACCTTTTGCAGGTGGAAATTCCCCTGCAACTCTACCTTTGGACATTAATTAGACATGACACTAGTAGCAGTTTGATTTATTACTGCAATGTGTTTTGCATTCTAAATGTGTAATAACTAAAATAAAAGACGTATGATGGGAAGACAGGTCTTTCAAATGGAAAGATTAATGCTTTAATGCTTCCCAGGGGATCTGAGGATTTTTACAAGCACATGAGGACAGCTATATCAGATACTGGAGATACTGTACTCATAGTCTGAGGGGGGAGGAGTGTCATGAGTAATGACAATCATGCCAAAAAAGGAAGAAAAGTTCATATATAGCCAAGTTAGTTCCTGGTTTGGATTATATAAGCATGGCAATGTGGCAACAGTCTGTTCTACAGAAGGTGCACACAGGAAGCAGTGGATTATGGACTATAGACTAACTGATGCCAGGCAGGTTATTTCACCAGTTGTACTGGCACAAGCTCTGAGGCACAAGGTGGTCTGTTTTCTATATCAGATGACTTAAGTTTAGGTGGGGGATGGAATGTATGAGAAGGGGGCAAATAGCTTATTAAATAGTAAAGATTTTCAAATGAGCTATAGATAGGCAAGTTAGAAGTGATACTGGTGGGGAAAGATCCAGATCCTGTGATGATAGTCCATATAAAAAGGTAAAAGTGTTATGGAGAAATAATATAGGCGATTTGAAAGGCACATGGATGAAGATTGCCTCAAAAGTCATAGTGATGCAAAGTAACATTCTCTGATATACTTGCAGTATTTGGGAAAGGAGACGAGTTCTTTAATAAAATTACAGAAGTAAATAAACAGCTGGCAACCTGGAATCAAAGCAACAACGCTACCTTCATAAATAGCTCAGAACATTCTCATATTAATCTCACCTTAAACAAGTAAGAACAAAGAGGCTTGCAAGGAACATTGAGAGAGGAATTGAAAATCTTTTAAATCAGACAAGTAAAACATGCTAAGGCACTTCACCGGAGCGATTTACAGACAAAACCCAACTTTTTTTTAAAATGGGTCCTCAAACTGCTATGCTGGGATTTGAACTCATGTTCTGGATTATTAGTCCTGATCTCTGAACTATTACAGTAACATACCCACTACACTACCACTCGCAGCTGTCAGTGAAGAGACAAGAACACTAAAGATACAAAAGCCTGAAGCTGGGGCTGACTATAATGGTAGTAAATATTGTTAACAATTACTTCCTCGATGTATTCACAAAGAAGTAGCAAGGCAAAATGAACAATTTTGCTATAAATAAGATTTAAGTCCAAGACAAGATAAAAGGGCTTAAAACAAATAAATCTCCTGGGAAAGATGGTATTTATTTCAGAGAGATTAGAGTGGAGATTTGTGAAGCACTGAAAATCATTATGAAGGAGTCAATGTACAGTGAGCTTTTTCTCTTTCTCCCTGAAGGGTTTTTAGAGGTTATTTTTCTTCTTTGTTTGGCTGGACTAATTTGTTTGTTACTCATTGTGAAGAGGTAAATGGGCACTGGAGATGTAAGAGTAGACTGGACATAGACTAATGTATTACCATATTCAAAAAGGTTATTAAACAGGTACAGGCAAAAACAGACCCATTAGGCTTACTTCAATACCATCTAAAACAATAGTATCAATTATCAGAAGTAAAACTGAGGATTATCTGTGCAACAAAATCCTTCTAAATGCCAGCCAATCTAACTTCAGATGGAGAAAATCCTGTTTCATTTATTTGAGCAAGTGCAATTCCAAGTACAAAGAACAAAGAACAGTACAGCACAGGAACAGGCCATTCGGCCCTCCAAGCCTGTGCTTGTAAACCCTTTGAGGTTGTATATTTATACTTTTCTTTCTACTCATTCATGTGATGTGGACATCATTGGCAAGACCAGCATTTATTGCCAATCTGCGATTGCCATTGAGAAAGTGGGGGTCAGTCGCCTTCTTGAACCACTGCAGTCCATGTGATGAAGAACTCCCACAGTGCTGTTAGGGAGGGAGATCCAGGATTTTGACCCAGCGACGCTGAAGGAACAGTGATATATGGCCAAATCAGGATGGTGTGTGACTTGGGGGGGTGGTGGGGGGGGGTACATGGAGGTAGTGGTGTTTCCATGCACCTGCTGTCCTTGTCCTTATAGGTGCTAGAGGTCGCGGGTTTGGAAGGTGCTGGGGAAGTCTTGATGAGTTGCTGTAGTGCGTCTTGGAGATGGTGCACACAGCTGCCACTGTGCACCGGTAGTAGAGAGAGTGAATATTTAAGGTGCTGGATGGGGTGCAAATCCGGTAGGCTGCTTTGTCCTGGTAGATTGAGCTTTTTAGGTATTGTTGGAGCTGCACTCATCCAGGCAAGAGACTTGTGCCTTGTAGTTGCTGGAAAGGCTTTGGGGAGTCAGGAGGCATGGCAGAATACCCAGCCTTTGACCTACTTTTGTAGCCACAGTAATTACATGCCTGGTCCAGTTAAGTTTCTAGCCAATGGTGACCCCAGGTTGTTGATGGTGGGGGATTCAGCGATGGTAGTGCTGTTGAATATCAAGGGGAGGTGGTTAGATTCTCTCGTGTTGGAGATGGTCACTGTTTGGCACATGTGTGGCATGAACATTACTTGCCACTTATAAGCCCAAGCCTGAATGTTCTTTTCCATATGGTCATGGTCTGCTTCATTATTTGAGGAGCTGCAAATGGAACTGAACATTGTGCAAGCAGCGAATATCCCCAGTTCTGACCTTATGATGGAGGGAAAGTCATTGATGAAGAAGCTGAAGAGGTTGGATCTCAGACACTATCCTGAGGAACTCCTGCAGCAATATCCTGAGGCTGAGATGATTGGTCTTCAACAACCACAAGCATCTTGCTTTGTGTGAGGTATGACTCCAGCCAGTAGAGAGTTTTCCTCCTGATTCCCGTTGATTTTAATTTTACAACAGCTCCTTGATGCCACGCTTGGTCAATTGCCGTTTTGATGTCAATGGTAGTCACTCTCACCTCACCTCTGGAATTCAGCTCTTTCACCCATGTTTGGACCAAGGCTGCAATGACGTCTGGAGCTGAGTGGTCTGAGCAGAACCTAAACTGAGCATTGGTGAGTAAATGCACTGTCGATGATATATCCCATCACCTTACTGATGATTGAGAGTAGACTGATGGGACAGTAATTGGCAGGGTTGGATTTGTCCTGCTTTTTGTGTACAGGACATATCTGGGCAATTTTCCACATTGCCGGGTAGATGTCAGTTTTGTAGCTGTATTAGACAGCTTGGCTAGGGGCATGGCTAGTTCTGGAATACAGGTCTTCAGTATGACAGCCTTTGCTGTATCTAGTGCCTTCAATAGTTTCTTGTTATCACGTGGAGTGAATTGTATTGGCTGAAGACTGGCATCTGTGATGCTGGGGACCTCAGGAGGAGGCCAAAATGGATCATCTACTTGGCACTTCAGGCTGAAGATGGTTGAAAATGCTTCAGCTTTGTCCTTTGCATGCACATTTTGCCTCCCCAATCATTGAGGTTGGAGATATTCATGGAGTCTCCTCCTCCTGTCCATTGTTTAATTGTCCATCACCATTAAAGGCTGAATATGGCAGGATTGCAGAGCTTTAACAGCTCCAGTGATCGTGGGATCACTTTGCTTTGTCTATAGCATACTGCTTCCTCTGTTTAGCATACATGTTGGCCTGAGTTGTTACTTCACCAGGTTGGCACTACATTTTAAATATTCCTGGTGCTGCTCCTGGCATGCTCTCCTACACTGCTCATTGATGCAGTGTTGTTCCCCTGGCTTGATGGTAATGTTAGAATAAAGGATATGCTGGAATATGAGGTTACAGATTGTTGTGGAATACAATTCTGCTGCTGCTGACGGCCCATGGCGCCTCATGTCAGACACAACGGAACCCGCCTCCGCCTGGCTGGGAAAATTCTGCCCATTAACTCTGTTTCTTTCTACACAGATGCTACCAAACCTGCTGAGAATTTCCAGTGTTTTATCTTTGTATTTCATATTTCCAACATCGGCAGTATTTTGCCCTTTTTCCCAGTGGTATGTTGCTAGCAGTATGTCACTCACTAATGTACACTTGTTTGGTATAACCAGAATAACTAAATTACAGTGGCACTTAAAGAAAGTTGCACTGCTTTCAGCACCTGTGTCACAACTCGAATATTCCAGTGGTCTTGTCCTAGGAGTAAATGGAATTTGATTCCCATTCCAGTATAGTGAAAAATTGTAATGCTTTTTATAAGCTGAACTTGTTCAAGGGACACTGGTGACTAATGCTGTATAGAATGACCTGGATTTAATTATCTATTAGCAAATAATTTTTAAAGGAGAAGATAGTTTGGGTGGCACAGTAGCGCAGTGGTTAGCACCGCAGCCTCACAGCTCCAGCGACCCGGGTTCAATTCTGGGTACTGCCTGTGCGGAGTTTGCAAGCTCTCCCTGTGTCTGCGTGGGTTTTCGCCGGGTGCTCCGGTTTCCTCCCACCACCAAAAGACTTGCAGGTTGATAGGTAAATTGGCCATTATAAATTGCCCCTAGTATAGGTAGGTGGTAGGAAAATATAGGGACAGGTGGGAATATGGTAAGAATATGGGATTAGTGTATAAATGGGTGGTTAATGGTTGGCACAGACTCGGTGGGCTGAAGGGCCTGTTTCAGTGCTGTATCTCTAAATAAAATAAAATAAAATAAAACAAGTGCCACATCAGAGGAGCACAAATGAAGCATTTCCCTGAATCCTGGAGCTAATAGTAACTCTTGACTAAGTGTTGGCTTGTATAAGAGAGAGAATGAAAATGTTCTCCGAGCTTGTTTTAAATGAGATCCCTGCCAATTGTGACATTGGACCTTATAGCTTGTTCAAGCCATACAGCACTTGCGAGTAACTTGGCTCACTCAATGGCACCTTTATCGACAGCACTGCTCCCCATCTTGTTTAACTCCCTAAAGTGTGCTCGAGTATGCTGTTTGTGATCCCATGCAATGTAATATAAATCTAGATCAACTAACTTCTCCTCTTCTGTGAAACTATTTTGAAAAGATGCCATGATCTTGTGTATGTCATGAAGTGATTTAGTTTCATAGGACTAGTTACAAAGGGCTCTTTGTATTTCTCATTGAAGTTTCATTTCTTTCTGGATCCTTGCTCACTTAACCCAGGAATTTACCATTCCATGTGATTTTGTCCCTTTTTTCTCTGACATAAATGACAATTTAATGAGACTACATAATTTTTCTCATAAGGCTGCAGTCATACATATGAAACAATTTGTAGAACTAATACCATGTGTGGCAAAATCCTGAAAGGGAGAATACAAAAATCGACATAGATAACAGGAATTTTCAGGGGAAAAGTGCAGAGATTATTTTCATGATGAATCAGTGGTTTAAATAGCAAACAATGAATATCTGGCAATGATTACATAACTACCATCTAGTTAAGGCATGCAGATGATGTCATAGATCATGAGACTGAAGCTCTATAATTGGCTTTAGGTTACAGCCATGTTACAACCAGCTATCTATGTTTTTAATATCAATTGGATATTACATGAAATTTTTATTTCGTTTCGGTAGTGGTCCGAGGCACACTCAGGCTGGACTTTGTTCCCAGCCGGACGTCAGGTTCCGTGACGGGGGAGCAGAAATTCGGAGTGGTAGCAGCTGCCATGGAAGCCAACACCAGGATTGTCGGGCTCGACCTTCCTGGCGGTGGGGACACTCCGTGGCAGCCCCTCCGCTGCTCAGCAATGGGACCCGAGTTAGCATATTGAAATTACATATTTGCATGAATAAAAATATAAACTGCAGTGATCCTACCTTCAGTTGCTGATCCTCAGCGTGACAAGTGGCACTCACGTGCCTCCACTTTCCCGTCTAGGGAAAGTTGGTGCCACCGACGTGGGGAAGGGGTAAACTCTGCACTCTGATGGGTGAGGGGTGAACTCTGCACTCTGATGGGTAGTGGGGGGGGGGGGGTGAACTCTGCACTCTGATGGGTGAGGGGAAGGGATGAACTCTGCACTCTGATGGTTGAGGGTGAGGGGTGAACTCTGCACTCTGATGGGTAGTGGGGGGGGTGAACTCTGCACTCTGATGGGTGAGGGTGCGGGGTGAACTCTGCACTCTGATGGGTGAGGGGAAGGTGTGAACTCTGCACTCTGATGGTTGAGGGTGAGGGGTGAACTCTGCACTCTGATGGGTGAGGGGAAGGGGTGAACTCTGCACTCTGATGGGTCG
Source organism: Heterodontus francisci (assembly GCF_036365525.1). Taxonomy (NCBI): domain Eukaryota; kingdom Metazoa; phylum Chordata; class Chondrichthyes; order Heterodontiformes; family Heterodontidae; genus Heterodontus; species Heterodontus francisci. The sequence goes on along the minus strand of NC_090376.1, from coordinate 29,251,090 downwards.
TGGGGGGGGTGGGGAGTGGGTGAACTCTGCACTCTGATGGGTATGGGGGGAGGGGTGAGGGGTAAATTCTGCATTCTGATGGGTGGGGGTGGAAGGGGTGTACTCTGCGCCAGCACATGCTCCTTCAACAGGTGACACCGTGAACGGCATTGCTGCAGCCGTCTCTGCCACATGATTGGGGGGGTGGGGTGGTGGCCACCGTGAATATGTAAAATGACTGCCTGCCACCTAATTGCGTTGGCACGGGTCCCATGGGGGATGGCCACCATGTTCCATGCCAAGGCAGCGGGAATACAAAATCCAGCCCTCAATGTCATTGTTGGGTGCTAACATAAAAGAGTAACAACTGTGCTTGCATTACATTAAGGTTAGAAAATAATAATCTGAAGTCAATTTAATGGGAAATTATGGTACCAATTCAGATCATTGCACCATTTCGTAGTTCACTCATCAGTTAGTTGCCGTATTCATAATAGACTGAACTTTAAATCACATGATAGGCTGAAGATTTCATGTCAACCAGAACTATTTAACTGGCTATCATTAAATCATAACTGTTGCATAGAATTACATAGAATATACAGCAGAAAAACAGAACGTTCGGCCCAACCAGTCCATGGTGTTTATGCTTCACTTGAGCCTCTTCCCATCCTTCCTCATCTAACCCTATTCCCTTCTCCCTCATATGCCTGTCTAAATTCCCATTACATGCATCTATACTATTTGTCTCAATTACTCCCTGTGGTAATGAGTTCCACATTCTCACCACTCACTGCATAAAGAATTTTCTTTGGAATTCCCGATTTGATTTCCTGGTGATAATCTTATATTGATGGCCTATAGTTTTGCTCGTCCCCACAAGTGGAAATAATTTCTCCATGTCAACTCTATCAAAACCCTTCATAATTTTAAAGACCTCTATTATGTCGCCCCTCAAACTTATTGATTAGAGAGAAAAGATAGCCAGCCTATTCATCCTTTCCTGTTTAGTATAACCTTGCAGTTCTGGTGTCATCCTTGTAAATCTTTTTTGCACCCTCTCCAGTGCCTCTAAATCCTTTTTATGATATAGCGCCTAGAACTGCACACAGGACTACAATTGTGGTCTAACCAAAGTGCAATACAAGTTTAGCATAACTTCTCTACTTTTTAATTTCAATCCCTCTAGAAATAAACCCTAGTGCTTGATTTGCTTTTGTTATGACCTTACTGACCTGCAACACAGTGATCTCGTTTCCCCTCTACCCCATTTAGATTCTTAATTTTCCAAGTTTTTTTTTAATTCATCAGATGTGAGCATTGCTGGCAAGACCAGCATTTACTGCTCATCCCGAATTGCCCTTGAGAAGGTCAATTAGAGGTGGGCAATGAATAAAAAACAGAAAGTGTCGGAAACGCTCAGATGATCAGAAAAAGTCTATGGAGAGAGAATCAGAGTTAACATTTCAGGTAAACCTGAAACATTAACTCTGTTTTCCTCTCTCCACAGATGATGCCTGACCAGCTGAGTAATTCCAGCATTTTCGGTTTTCATTTCAGATGTTTATTTAACATTTCTCCTCTTTTTATTTTAAATGTGATTATATCATTTCTAATCTTATGTTCCGATGTCATGGAATATTGATGTTTAAATCCCTCCAATCAGGTTTCCACCCCACCACAGTACCAAAACAGCTCTTTCTTCATCAGATGGCATCCTACGTGACTGTGAAAAAGGTAAGCTATCTGTCCTTGTCCTTCTTGATTGGTCTGCATCCATCGACATGGTTGATCACACCATCCTCCTCCAATGCTTCACCACTGTTGTCCAGAACTTGATTGCCTCCATTCTTATCTATCTACTCATAGCCAAAGGATCACCTGTGATGGCTTCTCTTCCCACTCCTGCACCGTTACCCCTGGTGTGCCCAAGGATCTATTTCTGGCCCCCTTCTATTTCTCATCTGCATGATGCCCCTTGGCGACATTATCTGAAAACACATCATGTATGCAGACAACACCCAACTCTACCTCACCACCACCTCTCTCAACTCCTCCACTGACTCTAAATTGTCTGACTGCTAGTCTGACATCCAGTATTGGATGAGCAGAAATTTTCTCCGATGATCTAACTTTATGCCCCTGAAGAATGTTTTACTATTTTGTTTCATGTTTCTTGACAACTTGATTTCATAGCTCTTCTTTGCCTTTCAATTTTTTAAAAATTATTTTCTAGTCTCTTATTCTTCCTTTTCATGCTCTCCTCTGTTGTCCATTTACGTAGTGTATGTCCCTTTATTTACCCTAATTTTTTCCCTTGCACCTTTATTCATTCATGGTGTCTCATTAATATTTAGTTTGTTCTTGTTTGTTAGCAGAATATAACTTCCCTTAACTCTATTGAACGTCATTTTAAAAGTTTTGCATTGTTATTAAACATCATGTTTGTTAATATTGGTGTACATTTTATTTTCCCACATTCTATTTTCAGCCCCTCAAAATTGTCTTTTCTCTAATCTATTACCCTGGTCTTCCCACGCTAATGTCCTTCTCAATTATCATCTTAAAGCATACCATATTATAATCACTATTGTCGAGATGTTCCCCGACTTTTGCTTTTTTAAAAATCTGTTCTGGTTCATTTCTCATTACCAGATGCAGTAGCAAAATCCCTTCTTCGACTTCTTACATAGTGGGTTGGAAAGGAGTTTTGTACAAATTATAGGAACTCCATTTCCTTATCCCCTTTACTTACCTCTTCTGGCCAATTAATTTCAGGGTAGCTGAAATCCCCCATGATTATTATTCTATGTTTGTTACTCATTTCCCTCATTTGTTTGCATATTTTTTCCTTTACTGCCATTCCATGATTAGGTAGCCTCTAGACTTACCCCGATTAGTGTGCTGATCCATTACTATCTCATCTCTGTCCACATGGATTCTATTTCTGTCTTACTGATGGCTGTGTCACTTTTCCACTGCCATTATGTTATCCATAATAAATAAAACTATTCTACTTCCCCTGTTTCCCACTCTCTCTTTTCTAAATATGTTATACAACACAATGTTCCCAGTCATGATTTTTCTGCAGCCATGTCTCGGTAATCCCGACTATACTCGGCTCCTAGCAACATACTGTTGCCTCCAGTTTCCCTGTTTTATTACAGACAGGATGTGCATTTCTGTACAGACACTTTAACTCTTCTTTAATGACAGTTCCTCTCACTTTATTTTTAACGATCATTTTACACACCTGTTCTATCATTCTCTTTATCCCCTGGCCACGTATGCCCTCCCTACAGGGAGTGCAGTGGCACATGCTGAAGGACTTTGTCCAGACGTCAAGAATTCTGCACTTGCTCCCAGACATGGGTGCAGTAGTTTGCATCCTCCTTGGAATACAGCATGGCTCAGAGAATGAACAGATGCGACACAGAACTGGACAAGTTGCTAGAAGAGGGAGGAGAAGGAGAAGAGCTCTCAAGCAGGAGGCCATATACACCCAGAGTGTTCAGGGAGAAATTCTCCAACCTGACCCTCAGCGAGAAACAGTAGGTGGTATTTTATCCTCAGCACGCAGTTCCCAACGATGGAACCAGAAGTGGGAGGAAGCGAGTAGCCATGGGCTCCATCCAAGAACTTGAGGACACATTGACGCACCAGTGCCCGTCTTCTATGATGCCTTCCCTCGATGGTTTCATTCTGCGCAGCCTCCCCCCTCTCGTGCTGCTGACGTTGCAGCCTCATCTGCAGAGCGGCAAGAGCCCCCCTTTGTTGCATCCTCTCCTCTTGCTCCTGAGGTCGTTAGAATATTGTGTGATGAGATCCGTGTTATTGCAGCAATATAACTGTTTGAATAAGGCAGACAGTGATATAAGAACATGTTTGTTCTTGATTTTCATCCATACAACTAATAAGCAGCGAGTTTCTCAGCCTCTCCCACTGTTCACTCCAACAACTCCACCCACCCAACACAGGCCTTCTCCCACTTTGATCTGCACTCCTGGCATGCCCATGACATTTGCAAAATGGTGTGTGTTAGCTTCCAAGCCAGATCCCCTACCTTCCGCCCTCCTGCTGTCAGCTTCACACTTGCCCCCATCACCCTTGACCCACCCAACATTCCCCCATTATCCTGGACCATGTAACAATCGACCTTGACATGCCATCTCTCCACCCTGTGCCTACACCAATCCCCATGGAAATGTCCACCCTTGACCCTCCCATCATCATCCTTAATGTTGTCGTCTGATCCTGTGCCCCACCTACAAGATCGTCCATTACCCGACCGTTACACTGGACCTGTCTCCCCCCCACAAAGAATCCCACTCCCCCCCATGACTGACAATTCCCTCAGCCAGCCAGCACCCTGAATTCAACTAACAGGACCCCAATGTAGACAGTATTGACCCCTTCCTTTAGGTCCCTCATTCACCTCACCTTCATTGACTGTAAGCCCGCCTCCACCACCACACCCAGGATGCTAGGCCCAACCCTCCTCCGCACGTCCAAGCACCTGAACCCCAACATTTCAAATAAAAACCCACCAGTCCTGTTTCACCCTTGCCGGTTCCAAGACGGCATGAGGTCTGACCTGCCATAAACACATCACTGACTCAATCTCCACATTTGAACCCGCTGTCGGAAAATCAAAATTTCACCTCCCGCCTAATTAAGTCACCCCGCCCACCATCTTTCCTGCTCTTGCAGGCCCCATAAAATTCTCTCCCCCTCTCGCAAATTCTCCTGATCTGTCTCTATCTATGCTAATTTGCATGTGCTTTGGGGAATAATCCAGAGATTATTACTCTTGCGGTCCTGTTTTTTAAATTTTGTTCCTAACTCCTGATATTCCCTCTTCAGCAGAACCTCCTTCCTGTTTCTGCCTATGTCATTTGTTCCAACGTGGGCCAAGACAACTGGATTTATCCCCTGTGTTTTCAACTTCCTCTCCAGCTACCCAGAGATATCCCTTATCCTTCGGGACATTTGTTTTGGCTGCAGAGGCCACTATCTACCCACCAATTATAAAATCCCCTATCACTATCATATATGTACTCCATTCTTCTGCCCCACCCCTTCCCCTTCCCTCCTCCTCACCACCTTGGGCAGGCTTCTGAGCCACAGTGCCTTGTGGCTGTCCTCTCCACAGTCTTTCTCCTGGTCCTCACAGGTTGTGAGTACATCGTGCCTGTTGGACAGGACAAGTGCCTGCGGGACCTCCTGCTTAACGTTTCCTAAATCCTCGTTACCTCACTCCCTTATGAAGTCACACCCTCCCCTTCCTGAACCTGTGCTTTCCTGTGGCATGTGACTACGTTCTCGAGATGCCTCCCCATCACCTTCTGTCCTACAAAATGAAATACTAAATTAAACTGGAAAAACACATGCCTACTGACTTCTAGCAGTTTAGGATAACAAATGATTCCCTACAGAGAGGTAAAAATATGCCCCAGTGGGAAAAGATGCAACAGCAGGAAGTTTGGCAAGGCTTTCACAGCAGTGAGTGTTTCCCACATCCCCAGAGAGCTACACATTCTGGCCTTGTTAAAACTATGTTGTAGGATTACAGTATAGCACACAAAATATGAAAAGTTAATGTTTGTCTCTTCATTCTGGGAATGTTAATAAATGTTGCCTCCTGCTTTTTATCTTCATCCCCATTTGTAATACAGACGATGACAAATGATATCATTAACATTTTAAACTCATTTTCCCCACATGAAAGTCTTAAGAGTCATTTGCTATTTAGACAGTGCCATTTAGTAAAGCTTTGATTGCCTTGGGAAACAAGAGATCTGAAGAGCTAATTAGTCTCAATAAAGTAAAGCAACCACCTCATTGGCCATAAAAAAGACATGTTTATGGAGAAAAAGGTTTTGGCCTATAAATATAAGCAAGAACTGGAGGGATGAGACGATTTATAATGCAACTCAGAACTCAAATATACATGTGAAATATGCTGTATAAATGATATTGAGCTATGCAGTAAGTATGCATTTCCTTAAGTGATCACACCCAATGCACATGCAGCAGAGTTTCAGCACTACTAAAACCTGCATGGATGTTGCGCGATTGTAGGTAACAATAAAATCCCAGCAATGAGAGAGGCTGACGGGTGGTGTCAGCACTTCTTATGTCCAGCTTGGCTTCAAATTTCTTTCCTTTCATACTCATTAAGGAATTAAGTGACTTGTTCCCATTTCTTTGCTGCCAGAGCTGGATGTCATGTGATTTCTTTGTTAATTGTTCTGTATAAGCGAACTGTGCAGTTCTGCAAAAATGTCAGCTATATCTCAGAGTGTGTGTATATGAATATAATAGACAACAAAGGAAAATAAGTTAAGAGGTTCAGTCATGCAATTAATTAGATTTGGGCCAAAGAATAAGGAAACTCTTGGTGATGTTTGGATGGCATATTCTCATATCACTCGCTGGCTGAAAAATATGAATGGTGAATATTATGATCCATGTTGAATCAGCAGAAATTCAAGCACAGATCATGGAAGTTGCTGCAGCTTACTGGAATCTCTGGCCATAATGGGGCAAGAGTGAATCAAAGCTAGACAGCAGATAAAAGTCGGGAAAATAGGATTTTCACATGGCCACCGATAGGAATAAATGGGCCATTTTCAGATTGGCATGCTGTAACTAACAGAGTACCGCAAGGATCAGTGCTTGGGTCTCAGTTACTTACAATCTATATCAATGTCTTAGATGAGGGAACTGAGTGTAATGTATCCAGGCTTGCTGGCGATACAAGATTAGGTGGGAAAGTAAGCTGTGAGGAGGATTCAAAGAGGCTGCAAAGGAACAAATACAGTTTAAGTGAGTGGGCAAGAGCATGACAGATGGAATATAGGACTGAATTTAGTCCCCCCCACCCCCCAACCCCACCCCAACGCGTCGGGGTCTGTGGCGGGAGAGGCCTGAAGATCGTTCCAGAGGAGGCCTGCCCCTGACCCCGACGGCGTGAGAGCCCAGCCCAATCTTCACAGAGGCAGAGAGGCCTCGTGGCAGCACCCCTGCTGCTTGGCAACGGGCCCTGCATTTAAATAAATTTACATACCTGACTTAATTGCAAGCCCGCTGCCGCTTCCGGTCCTGGTGCGATCTTCGTGCCGCTGACTGGCACTCCCACGCCTTCCAATCCCCATCCAGGGAATCAAGGTGCCACACTGGTTGGGAGGGGGGAGCAGGTAATTTTTTCTGTGAGGGTGGAGCAGCAATAAAGGTCTCTGATTGGGATGGTGCGAAAGGGTAAAGTTTATAGTTTATGCACTTTGAGGGGGGAAAGGTCAGTTGAAAAACGTAAGTGTTTTGGGGTGGAGAGGGCAGGTATTTAATATTGTGGTTATTGGGGGGTGGTGGTAGGAGAGGTGCAAAAATACAATTTTTCATTGTTTTAAAAAATGTTTCCTAATTTTTTTAAAAATACTGGAAGGGCTCCAAGCCCTTTAAAAGTGGCATCAGCGCCTGCGCACAGGCAGCTGACGCAATTGCCAGTGACAGTCTGCCCCCTTCACATGATCGGGGGGGGATGAGCCGCCGCGTCCATTCAAATGAAGCGCCGAATGGAAGATTGTGATGGCTCACCGACATGCGGCCAGCGCGGGCTGTGCGCCACTTCCTTCGTCTGTCGCCAACTTTGGCGGCGGCAGAAGATTCCGGCCATAATGTAGGGAAGTGTGAAGTTATCCACTTTGAAAGAAAACCAGAAAAGCAGAATATTTTTAAATGTTGAGAGACTGGGAAATGTTTGCATTCAGAGGGACCTGGGTGTACTTGTACATGAATCGCAGAAAGTTAAAATGCAGCTACAGCAAGTAATTAGGAAAGCAAATGATATGTTGGCCTTTATTACAGAGGGATTGGAGTATAAGAGTGAAGAATTATTAGTGAAATTGTATAGGGCCTTGGTGAGACCATACTTGGAGTACTGTGCATAGTTTTGGTCTCATTACCTAAGGAAGGATATACTAGCCTTGGAGGAAAAGCAACAAATGTTTGCTAGACTGTTTCCTGGGATAAGGGGATTGCCCTGTGAGGAGAGATTAAGTAGACTAGGCCCATATTCAGTACAATTTAGAAGAATTTAGAAGGTGATCTCATTGAAACATATACAATTCTTAAGGGACTTGACAAAGGAGATGCTGGGAAGATGGTTTCCCTGGCTAAGGAATCTAGAACTAAGGACACAGTCTCAGAATAAGAGGTCAGCCATAAGGGACTGAGACGAAGAGAAATTTCTTCACTAAATGGGATGTGAACCTTTGGAATGCTGTACCCCAGAGGAATGTGGACGTTCAGGCATTGAGTATATACAAGACAGAGGTCGATAAATTTTTGGATACTAAGGAGATTAAGGGATATCAGGATAGTGTGGGAAGATGGAGTTAATGTAGATTAGCCATGATCATGTTGAATTGAGGAGCAAGCTTGAAAGGCTGAATGGCCCATGCCTGCTCCTATTTCTTATGTTCATATATTCACCCTGACAGTCAAATAGCGTCATAGAGAGATACAGCACTGAAACAGGCCCTTCAGCCCACCGAGTAAATTGTCTGATTTTGAAAATAACAACCTCTCAGTTGTGGATCGTGTTTAATATACCCTCATGGTAACTTTGGGTGCTCATAATTCATTATCAATAATGCCTCATCCTTGGCACAGATTGAGGCTGTGGTTTATCTTGACTCAAGTGATCCAATTAATGTAGCGGAGGATCAAAACCTATGATGATTACCACTCCTGATCACCATGTGAATGTCAGGGGATGATAAGATGGGGTTCGACTATGTTGGCTGAAGACACTCATAGTTCAGAGGTATAAAATGAATATCCATTTAAGCAACGTACCTGAGATACTCATAACACAGCACAAGTCACTGCTTGCAGGAAAGGACTGATAAAAAGAGAAAATTAAGGGAAAATTAAGTAAGTAACAGAATGATGAATATGGAAGGATTTCAAAATCTATCTCAACTTTAGCTTACAAATATTGTGGTGAAGAAATTAATTCAAATGTGACAGTGGTACTTCTAATTAGTTGAAGTCCAGAACAAGGGAGCATAACCTTAATATTAGAGCTAGTCTGTTCAGGGGTGATGTCAGGAAGCATTTCTTCACACAAAGGGTAGTGGAAATCTGGAACTCTCTCCTCCAAAAAGCTGTTGCAGCCATGTCAGCTGAGCACCTCAAAACTGAGATTGATAGATTTTTGTTAGGTAAGGGTGTTAAGGAGTATGGAACCAAGGCGGGTAAATAGAATTGAAATACAGATCAGTCATGATCTAAGTGAATGGAGGAACAGGCTTATGGGAATGAATTAGGGGTTGCCCTTTTCGGACAGAGACGAGGAGAAATTTTTTCTCTCAGAGGGTTGTGTGATTTTGGAATTCTCTGCCTCAGAAGGTGGTGGAGGCAGGGTCATTGAATATTTTTATGGCAGTGGTCGATTGATTCCCTTACTTAACAAGAATCTAAGATTATCGGGGGTAGATGGGAATGTGGAATTCGAGACAGAAACAGATCAGCCATGATCTTATTGAACGGCGGAGCAGACTCGATGGACTGAATGGCCTACTTCTGCTCCTAATTCGTATGGTTGTATGGCCTACTCCTGTTCCTATGTTACTATTAATGGGCCCAGTTTTGTGCTGACACAGTTTTATTTCCAGCAAGATTCTATAACTTCTGCAGCTGGAAATATTTAGAAAAGAAAGTAGTTTCATTTCTACGACACTGTCATATTCTCAGGATGTTCTCAAACACTATGTAACCAATGAACTACTTTTGAAGTGCAGTCACTGTTGTTATGGAAGGAAAAATGAACTCATTTGGAATTTTCACATGCTAAGTGAATGGAGGAAGCCTCAGAGAAATGGCATAAAGAGCCAAAAATGTCCATTGACACCAATTCCCCCAGATTGGCCATCATTCCTCTACTAAAGGCATGAAGGAGATCATAGAAATTCAGGGGCAGCATATTTAATTGTGCTATAAAGCTACCACTACACTAATTGAATGTTTTGTAACTTTACAATAATAAAAATCCTACAATCTGTCTGGTTTCAAATATATGTTTATTGTTAAGCCCCAAGAGAGTCAGACTATGAATTCCATTCATCTTCTGTGTTCAAAATGTGTGACTATTTATCATCATATCCCCATATTATAAGTATTACACATCCAGCTTGAGTTTCTTAAGCCTTGCTTTTTGGATATTAATTCCTTAAATTTTTTTTATAGCTTTCTCCCTGCTGACTTTCAGTACTTTGCCTTGGTTTCCGATGAATTATGTAATGGTATTTCATCAGTCCAAAGTTATCTATTATATTTACATAGCTTTTGCTGCTGTGGGAACAAAAATACTATAGTATTATTTCATAGAATTCTGATAAAATGCAAGCTTTTATTGCCAATGGCATGAACCTAACAGCTACAGTGATCCTAATGATAAAAAAACAGCCTAAAAATTACTGTTTGCAATATTAGTGCAAGAAAGCTCATTGCATTCATATGACATCCCTCTTTCCACTACGTTAACAAAACCATTAACCAAATTATTTTAAGTACCACATTCTCCTCCTTTAAGATGCTATTAGAGCCTATCTCGTTGGTCAGGTTTTTGGTTACCTGTCTAATATCTCCTTTTATAGTGCAGTGTTAAATTTTGCCTGATAACGCTCCTGTAAAGTGCCTTGGCGCAAGGGGAGAGCCAACTGTGCAACAGCCCCGACAAACAAATTTCTCTGCAGCACCTGTGGAAGAGCCTGTCACTCTAGAATTGGCCTTTATAGCCACTCCAGGCGCTGCTTCACAAACCACTGACCACCTCCAGGCACGTATCCATTGTCTCTCGAGATAAGGAGGCCCAAAAGAAAGAAAGTGCCTTGGGATATATTACTGTAACGAAGTACTGGAAACTAAGGAGAGTGAGTGAAGCAGTGGGTATGTTCATTGCAGTTTCATCTCTTATCAAAGTCTAATCTCTTACTGTTGCTTCTAAGAGCCCCATAAAATAGGACAGTTGAAAATTGCTCCTAAATTATATGCTTTCTTTCTGTTAAATTGGCAACCTGAATTAGAAGCATGTCTTCCTTCGTGAAATGGAAAATGTGCAGTCGTGGGCGTTGTTCTAAATTTGGGGCCCAACACATTCTTGGGAGAGCAGACCCTTCAATAGAATATCCCCTGCAGCTTACAATTGTGAGGTGCTAGATGAACACTTTGACTGCACAGAGAGACTTGCATGATCGGACAGAGAAGAGAACTTCCCGCTACAACATCTATAAAGTTTCCCCCAGAAATGAAGAAATATGCCGTGAGGACAGGATGCAACGTGGTTGGGAATAAACCCCAGGCACCTCTCCACTTTATAGAAGTGTCACCGGAGTTTGGAATCAAACACTGCATGGGGAATTTTCCCAGAGACTCGACAGCATGTTTGGAGGAGGGTGCGGGAGGTAAAGGGGCTGGAAAATCAAGGAGAAAGAGGCCGTGCAGGTTCGCCGATGTGTTCCCGTCTCATTGTGCTTTTCCCGAAGGTAGCTTCAGTGTAATGACCGCAACCCGCCCGGCAACGACAGGAAGCTAATTAAGGTTCATCAGCAATCAATTAACAGCAATTTTTCAGTGTAAATCAGATCTTACTACCATCAAGCGGGGTCCCCATTCTGTCTGCAGCTTATCAGGTAACAGGAAATGCATGCAGAGCGGGAGGTCAGAGGGCCATGGCAAATAAATTTAAACTACTGCCTTAAGATGCAAATCGGCTTTTCCTCCAATCTCCTGGAGACTGCATTAAGAAGTAGTGCTGATGGTGGTGAATTGGTGGCTGTTGCCTCTGGCCATTTCACTCCATTTTATCCAGACCTCTCAAGTCCCATGCACACCAGCAGCACTCTCCCTGCAGACTTGGTGAAGGCTCCTCGCCAGCCTTATAGTCTCTTGCACTGACTCGCCCTCCCACCTCCACAACTTGCTCGCCATCTCTAACTGGATGGCGCTCCCAAAGGCGGCCTCTTAATTGGACGCCTCCCAAAGAATTACCCCAGGAGGCGTGCTACTTTTGCAAACAGGGTTGGGACCCAAAAATGGTCCTGAATGCTGAAACTTTCAAAGTCCGGATGATTCAGCCCTTCATCCCAATCATTAGTTTCATGGTAGATTATATGTTATTCATTTCCTATGAAATATCACTAACTTCATTAAATCACATTAACTACTGTGATGTCACATCAATTCTCTGTTTTACATGTCACATTAATTTTGAAATATTTGGCGTTTGCTAAACATTAATGTGATTAGATTTTAATATTCAACATAAAAAGACTACTTCAATAAGAGAAATGAGGTATTTATATTCCCGTCAATGTACTTATGACCATAAATCTTCCCTGATGAGAATTAGATTGGTAGCAGAATTTCCTCATGGCCCAAGCAGATACATTTCTGTATTATGTCATCTTTTAACATAGATTTGGATGGAAGACTGAAGTGTTTTCAAACTAACATTAGAGAAGTTATGTTAAACTTGTTTAGAACCTTGGTTAGACAACGCATAGAGTACTCTGCACAGTTGTCCACATTACAAAAAGAATATAGATTCAGGATGATGTTAGAACTGAGTAGCTATACCTATTAGGAAAGGTTGAACAGGCAGGGCAATTTTCTGCAGAAGAGAAGGCTGAGGGATGACCTGATGGAGGTCATTAAGATTTTGAAAGGGTTTGATAGGGTAAACATAAGATAGTCGCTAATAAAGCCAATAGGGAATTCAATATAAACTTTATATCGAGAGTGATTAGAATGTAGTACCCAACACCACAAGGAGTAGGTGAGGCAAATAGCTTTGATGCATTTAAGGGGAAGATTGATAAGCACATGAGGAAGAAAGGAATAAAACATTACGTTGATAAAGTTAGACCAAAAGGAGTGGTAGGAGGCTTATGTGGAGCATAAACAGCAGTTGGGCTGAATGGCCTGCTCGTGTGCTGTACATTCTATGTAATTCTATGTGGGTTACATTATTTTGTGATGTAATAAATTGAGTGTCTAGTCTTGAATTTCTATTGGAGGGGGGATGGGGAAGTGGTAGGCTGCAAATCTCCTGCTATAATATGGGCTGGAGATCAGTAAACTCCACGCAGATAGTCAAGGATTCTTTGTCTTAGTGTCAGAGGACTATTTTATGTCTGATTCAATTCCGTGGGAATTTTTAAAGGTTAATGTATGCAACAGGGCGACACAATGGCACAGTGGTAGGGCGGCACAGTGGCGCAGTGGTTAGCACTGCAGCCTCACAGCTTCAGGGACCCGGGTTCGATTCTGGGTACTGCCTGTGCGGAGTTTGCAAGTTCTCCCTGTGACCGCATGGGTTTTCGCTGGGTGCTCCGGTTTCCTCCCACAGCCAAAGACTTGTAGGTTGATAGGTAAATTGGCCATTGTAAATTGCCTCTAGTGTAGGTAGGTGGTAGGGAATATGGGATTACTGCAGGGTTAGTATAAATGGGTGGTTGTTGGTCAGCACAGACTCGGTGGGCCGAAGGGCCTGTTTCAGTGCTGTATCTCTAAAATAAAAAAATAAAAAACTTTACAGAAATGTGGTGGAGTTAGGGAGAAGATAAATCTCATTGGAACTATTTTTTTGTTAACTGGTGCAAATATGGCCCAGAATATTAATGGATTAATAGTGCACAAATTTCTGGGCTTAGCTCATTTGCATAATTATTCACAACTCAAAGCATATGCTTGGACATATGCAAAGAGGTAGCCTCGTGATGGGACTGGGAAATTCCATATAGGTGAAATTGAAAATTTCAAGCGAAGGCAAGCAGCATAACAGGGGAAAACATTCCTTGCAGCTTAAAAGGCTTTCAACCTATTGTCTATCTTTGTCATGACTGAGCCAAAAAATGCCTGAGAAAATGGCAGAAAAAAAATAAACAAAATGGAAATCCAAATGTGGAAACTTGGGCGTGATGGAACACAATGGAAAATCCAGTACCTGACCCCCTACTTGTTAGCTGCTGATATCAAAGGTGGTGTTGAATTTAGTGACTCTGAGGAGGATGGCCCTGTTTGCAGCTCCATACCACTGACCCCATAAGGTAATCTCACAGCATACTTGGAAAGAGGTGGAGGCAATATTTAGCCTACTGTTGACTGTTACAGCCCTATAATGCATTCTAACCGTAGTTGTCCTTGCAGCTGGTGGCATGGTTCTGCATCTGACTCTCTGTTGACTCAGAACCTATAAGTCATTACTTGGTAGGCACGCCAATGTGGATGATGGCCTTTTGATAAGTGCAGTCCACGCTCGTTATTGGTCAGCCTCGTGGGCCTTCTTTCATTGCCACTTTAATCATGACATCCAGTGATTGAGGTGCTTCTGAAGATTCATCCAACAGCAAAGTTAGTCAGGCCTCACTTATCATTTATATGTGGATACACATTGGCGAGCACATTGGTAACATTAATGGAGCACAGCAATTGTCCCAAGGTCTACTGAAAACCTGAAGTGGCTACAGAGAAGAAAAACAATAAAACTAAAAACATTGATGCAGAAATGGGTTGAAAGTTGTTCAAAATTTCTTATTGGTCCCTTTAAACTAATTCCACATACAACTCAAATAATTCATCTAACTGGATTGTATCAGTTCACCAGTTTTATATTCCTCACTTGGAATGTAACTTCTTCAAAGACAAGGAAGTTGATCAGGTAGGATGTTTGCCTCCTGAATCCATGTTGACTGCTGTTTACGACATTATTTTGTGCATATGATCCTCAAATTTATTCCTTGATAATTTTTCCTATTTTGCATGGCATTGAATTAAAACTAACAGGTCTGTAGTTGTCTGTGTTTATTTGGTCTCACTTTTTGCATATAGTCACCATATTAGCCAGTTTCCAATCTGCCGGCGCCTCCACAGCTTCCACGGAGTCCCTCATCATAATGATTCTCAGTGCCTCACAAATCTCCTCTTTCCTCTCTCAGCACTCTGGAATAAATATTATTTTGCCCTAGGGATACATAGGTTTTGTGCCCATTTAAGTTCTACAGGACTTCTATTTGGATCGAAGTCAGTAATTTTGTCCAAGTTTTCTCTGATTAAGGAGAGCCATGTAGTTCATGTCTTCACAACAAATAGTCAATGGAAGCAATCATTCCGAATAGTTATCACCCTGTGCTCATCTCTATTTCAAGCCTGTTTGCATCTTTTACAGTTCTTACCTCTTCCCTGACATTTCCTCTTACTATTAAAGTACTAAGAGCCTCATGAAGAACAGGGAGGAGGGGGGTGAGGGGGGGCGGTGGGGAAGAGGAGAGATGGAGGCAAAGGGATGTGGAAGGAATGAGGAGGAGCAGGATTAGAGGTCAGGAGGGGAAACAATGAGGAAAAAGTAGAGGGGAAGGAGGACAACAGTTAATACTAAATAGATGTACAGTTTTTAAATAGTGGGTGATTCAAAAAAAAGTTATATTTTTATGATACTGGATGATTTCATCAAAATGGTGAGTCTTTAAAATAATGGGTAATTTTGTTTGTAATCAGGGCATTTTCTTCAAAATATGGTCTCATTTTTATGATAGTGTGCAGGTTTTTTAAATTATGGGTGCTTGCTTTCATAGTATGATTAAAGTAGTAGATAATTTCTTTAATTTTTTAAATAGGGTTTTTTCTATGACTTCAAGCTAAAGTCACAGACCACAAGGGATCAGCAACAAACCAATGGCAATAATATTTGGGGCTAAAAGACAGAGGCAGGGTTGCTGACCATTAGAGGCACATCACCGATGAAGAAAACACGAAGCCAGGAGCGAGAAACAACCAACGAAATATGTTCATCTGCCAACCGGGAGAGAGCTGGGGTCAGAGCAGCACTGGAGTAATGGGGGCCAAGACCAAAAGATCAGGTCAGGGCCATGGAACAGCAAACCAAATGAAGCAGGAGGGTGGCTAAAAAGAGCCCAACTACAGCATGGAGCATCTAACTGCTCTGTGGCTTTCACAAAGAGGAGAAACCAATCTGGGACAAGTAAGAAAGAGGACTGAAGGAGCTGAGATGTAAGAAGGACTATTAGTGAGGGTTTATCTGAAAGCAACAATATCTCCTCAAATCGGGCAAAAATTCCACAAGAGTATCTTAAAGCTTCATGTACAGTGTCAAAACTTAGGAAGAGGGGTAGAGAAAGCTACATTTCAAGGGCTCTAGTAGTCGAGAAGAAAGGTGGGCAGTTTAGACACTTGGGGGTTGGGGGGGAGGATTTTATGCTCTGCCCATGGGGAGTAAGCACCGGCTCTCCGAAAGAGCGATTCACCTAGAGCCATTCCCCTGCTTTCTCCCTGTAACCCTGCACATTCTTCCTCGTCATATAACAGTCTAATTCCCCTTTGAATGCTTCAATTGAATCTGCCTCTGCCACACTCTCAGGCAGCACATCCCAGGCCTTAACCACTCGCTGCGTGAAAAAAAGTTTTTCCTCATGTCACTTTTGCTTCTCTATCCATTCCTTTAAATCTGTGCCCTCCTTTCACAAGTGGGAACAGTTTCTCTCTATCTACTCTGTCCAGACCCCGCATGATTTTGAATATGTCTGTCAAATCACCTCTCAGCCTTCTCCAAGGAAAGCAGTCCTAACTTCTCCAATCAATCTTCATAACTGGAAACATTCTTGAGAATTTTTTCTGTATCCTCTCCAATGCCCTCACAACTTTCCTAAAGTGCAGTGCCCAGAACTGGATGCAATACTCCAGCTGAAGCCAAACTGGTGTCTTATGCAAGTTCAGCATAACCTCCTTGCTCTTGTACTCTATGCCCCTATTACTATAGTCCAGGATACTGTATGCTATATTAACCGCACTCTCAACCTGTCCTGCCACCTTCAATGACATGTACATATACACCCAGGTCCCTTTGCTCCTGCACCCACTTTAGAATTGTACCCTTTATTTTATATTGTCTCTCCATGTTCTTTCTACCAAAGTGAACCACTTCACATTTCTCTGCATTCATTTGCCACCTGTCTGCCCATTCCACCAACTTGTGTGTGTCCTTTTGCAGTTCCACACCAACCTCCTCACAGTTCACAATGCTTCCAAGTTTCCTATCATCTGCAAACTTTGAAATTGTGCCCTGTACACCAAGGTCTAGGTCAATAATATACATCAGGAAAAGCAAGGGTCGCAACACTGACCCCTGGGGAACTCCATTACAAACCTTCCCCCAGCCCAAAAAACATCCATTAACCACTACTCTCTGTTTCCTGTCACTCAGCCAATTCTGTATCCATATTGCTACCATCCTTTATATTCCATGAGCTATAACTTTGCTCACAAGTCTGTTGTGTGACACGGTATCAAACACCTTTTGAAAGTCCATGTACACCACATCAACTGCATTGCCCTTGTCAACCCTCTCTATTACCTCCTCAAAAAACTCCAGCAGTAGCCACCACTTCCATGGAGCTGGAGGACCATCAACATGGTGAAAGATGCTCTTCGATCTGCCCGAAACTTGCTGGTCTTCCAATGCAGAGTAGTCCATGACCAAGTGTTGCAGACTGTCACATTCAAAGGCCCAGGACTACGTGCTGCGGGACACACTAAAGCTTGGGACAGCTGCCACAAAGGCTCAATGGGGAAAGGCCAGTGTGTAAGGTCCTCCCACCATGGTGAACTGAGGGGCTGGAACCTGTGTAAAACCCCTCGGGCTGTATGCACCAAAATATGGTTTTGCTGTGTTATGCAAATGTACATTGCATGTAAAATAGGAATGGAATGGTTGTGAGGCAACTCACGTTCTGTATTGACGAAAACTGATATCTTTTGCACTTTCTGGAATGTCAACTTAGAACTGTTTTTTAATGGGTTTTTTTCTACAGATTTTTATGAGTAAAAGTATATTTTTGGGAAAATAAAGTAAAAGAGCTGCCAGCCTCTAATTAGCTGGCAACTCTCAGCAGGTGGGACTTGCGATGCCAGGGACTGTCCACATAACTGCCTAATTGGCATATAATGCGGCAGGCCTTCCCCAGAGGAGGCTATGCAGGGCTCTCGATGGCTCTTCAGCCAGTGGCAGAGACCCACTTTGTCTACATAATTTCATAGGTGACATATAGGAGGCCAGCTAGATTAAGTGGCCCAATATAAATTTTCAAGGACTATCACCTGAAAGGGGCAATTATAGTTAATCACAAATACAAAATGAGCAGTTGAAAAGATTCTATATAAAGTATTTTTACTTTTAAAAAGTGGAAAAGAACTCACCTGGATACTCTACCAGCATGGCCGCCAGTCAAACTGAAGAAGAGGAACAAAGTGTTCCAAGTGCCACCTGCTGGTTTGAGCAGTGAACTTTAGGCTGACTCAAACCAAGCATGAAATAGGAATTGCAAACAGGCCTAGGAATTCAATGGCAGCATGCCTGTTTCTTGGCACTAAATGAATGCCTAAGCCTCCAATATAGTGGGCAATTGGGTGAGCTAGGGTGAAGCTGGTGATTGAGA
Organism: Heterodontus francisci; assembly: GCF_036365525.1. Lineage (NCBI taxonomy): Eukaryota > Metazoa > Chordata > Chondrichthyes > Heterodontiformes > Heterodontidae > Heterodontus > Heterodontus francisci. Next base: position 29,232,596 of record NC_090376.1, on the reverse strand, counting down.
GAGCTGAGTGGAGATCGGCAAGTGGGAGAGTGGCAGTGGAGCGGCTGGAATTTGGGCCAATTGGAGGCTACCTTAAGCAGATCTGAGGGGAGAACGCCTGCTTTTCCTGGTCCACAAGGAATTCTAAAAGAGCCACTTGCTTTGGTAAGCCAGAAGCTCCCACCTTGGTTCAGCGTCAGGACTCCCTCTCACTTTCTGTTTAAGTTGCAGTGGCGATGATGTCATCATGCTGCTACTTTTTTTATTCATTTACGGGATGTGGACGTCACTGGCTAGGCTAGCATTTATTGCCCATCCTTATTTGCCCTTAGAAGGTGGTGGTGAGCTGCCTTCTTCAACCGTTGCAGTCCATGTGGTGTAGGTATATCTACAGTGCTGCTAGGAAGGGAGTTCCAGGATTTTGACCCAGCGACAGTGAAGGAACGGTGATATAGTTCCAAGTCAGGATGGTGTGTGGCTTGGAGGGGAACTTGCAGGTGGTGGTGTTCCCATGTCTCTGCTGCCCTTGTCCTTCTAGGTGGACAAGGTCATGGGTTTGGAAGGTGCTATTGAAGGATCCTTGGTGAGTTGCTGCAGTGCATCCTGTAGATGGTACACACTGCTGCCACTGTGCGTCAGTGTTTAAGGGAGTGAATGTTGAAGGTGATGGATGGGGTGTCAATCAGGTGGGCTGCTTTGTCCTGGATGGTATCGAGCTGCTTGAGTGTTGTTGGAGCTGCACCCATCCAGGTAAGTGGAGAGTATTCCATCACACTCCTGACTTGTGCCTTGTAGATGGTGGACAAGCATTGGGGAGACAGGAGGTGAATTATTCGCCACTGATTTCCTAGCCTCTGACCTTCTCTTGTAGCCACAGTAATTATGTGGCTGGTCCAGTTCAGTTTCTGGTCAACGGCAACCCCCAAGATGTTGATAGCTGGGTTATTCAGTGATTGTAATGCCATTGAACATCAAGAGGAGATGGTTAGATTCTCTCTTGTTGGAGATGGTCATTTCCTGGCACTTGTGTGGCGCAAATGCCACTTATCAGCCCAAGCCTGGATGCTGTCCAGGTCTTGCTGCACCTGGAGACAGACTGCTTCACTATCTGAGGAGTTGCGAATGGTGCTGAACATTGTGCAATCATCAGTAAACAACCCCACTTCTGACCTTATGATTGAGGGAAGGTCATTGATGAAGCAGAAGATGGTTGGGCCTAGAACACTACCCTGAGGAACTCCTACAGTGATGTCCTAGAGCTCAGATGATTGACCTCCAACAACCACAACCATCTTCCTTTGTGCTAGGTATGACTCCAACCAGCGGAGAGATTGCCCCCTGATTCCCATTGACTCCAGTCTTGCTAGGGCTCCTTGATGCCATACTCAGTCAAATGCTGCCTTGATGTCAAGGGCAGTCACTCTCACCTCACCTCTTGAGTTCAGCTCTTTTGTCCAAGTTTGGACCAAGGCTGTAATGAGGTCAGGAGCTGAGTGGCCCTGGCGGAACCCAAACTGAGCAGGTTAATGCTGAGAAGTGCCACTTGATAGCACTGTCGACGACCCCTTCCATCACTGCTGATGATTGAGAGTAGATTGATGGGGTGGTAATTGGTCGGGTTGGATTTGTCCTGCTTTTTGTTCATAGGACATACCTGGACAATTTTCCACATTACCGGATAGATGCCAGTGTTGTAGCTGTACTGGAACTTTGGTATGTTAATTAGGTCCTGGCCTGTCTTTTGCCGGAGTCTCGTCCATGGCTTGATTCCTGTACTTTAAAATTTAAAGGGGCAGGAATAGGGTCGGGTTGCCCAATCCTGATACTTTAAACCATTCTTCCCTGCCCCCCGGCCCTCTCCCTCCCATCAGGAGGTGAAAATCAAAGCCTGGATGTTTATGAAGTACACTTTTCAAGAGTTCAAACAAAATAAAATTGCGCCATGCAATGTGTGTACTTCAAAGCAGCTTGTGTTTCACGAATAACTCCAAAGTATTCGTCACTAAGATATAGCACAGGTCTTAAACTTTCATATGAATTGCTGTTGCAGGGACTTCCATCTATTGATTGACTTCAGGCATTGACTTTTGATCTAAGACCAGTTGGATTCTGGTGCATCAATAGATAAAAACTACTATCAACTTGTCTGTCATTTCTATCAGTCCTATGTCAGCAAGTCAGACAGCCCTTGAAATAGATCAAAGAGTATTTATTAATTTTGTTCTTGAAAAATCATTAGTATTGGTGTAATAATTGATTTACACACAACTCCATGCCAAATGTATCACTAAATATCCCCTAAATGTAAACATTCTCAGTCGTGTGTGTGTGTGTGGTCAAATTATAAAGAACTTATGGTTAACTCGTATCATCAATGTCAAAAAGAATTACTGATATAGTTCATAAATGCAACATTAAGGCAGTGCCTCCACTCACAGTAGTTAGACTGAAATATTTTGTCAAATTCCTGATGGCTTTAAGTAGTAAAACAGACAGCTCATTATCAGGTACTTTTTCAAGGTGACAACCCTACTTCATTAGATGTTTTGGACAAGAATATTACCCTTGGGCTCAGTCTGAATAAGATCCTTAGTTCCTTTCGTTTGGCAGAAAAACATAATATTAAAGTTGGACTAAAGCAAGAATTATGTCCACCTTTGTTTGTATATTGTGTAATGGAAACCCCACATGCCACATGGAAGTATTAATTTCATCATATAGAACTTTGCTGGAGACTCTTACTGGACATTATTACAAATAACTTATTAGAAGCAGAAAAGAGCAGCTCAAGATGGCCATGCACGAATTTGCACATAAAAAGCCAAAGACCGACTGGAAACAGAGGTGATTACTCAGTCTAGCTAGAACAATGAGGTGCTCTCTGATTAAATTTCCTAGAATGGTTTTGTCAATGTTGATTGTCAAAAGCCATTGACACTCATTGACTTTGAAAGAGCCAACCCCCTCCCCTACCAAATACATCTGAACAGTCTTGAATTTCAAAGATCATTCCAGAATGTGCTGTTTCAAATAAAGAGGTGGTCACATGACATGACTGCCTGTGTAACTCAGAGTTTATGAATTGTGCCTCAGAAAGCAGACAGTAACTGAACTCCAGGGGAGGAACATCTCCTCTCTCTCTCTCCAGCAAAGTCCCAGGGAAGCCTCAGTGGCAGCTGCTGAGATTCAAGACTACAGCTCCTTATAGTCAACAACCAGGGACATGGATAAAGCCCCTCTCCTGCCTTCTGGAACCAGAGAAGCAAGCCAGAATTGTGTGCGTGACCCAATGAGGACTTCAAGACTTTAACTTCAACTGAAGACACAGAGACTCAGTATTTGAATTCCATTAATTACGGACTTTACCTCAACCTACCAACTCTGTTTTCCCTCTGTAATCTATTTGTGTGTATGTGTGCCTCTCATGTGAATGTGAGCATGGATGTGCCGTGTATTTTAGTAATTTTAACCGGTTTAAAGTGATAAAGTTAATAAACTTACATCTTTCTTGTTTAAACTCAAGAAAACCTGTCTGATTGATTCATTTGCCAGTATATATTAGAGTAACAGGAGCAAGTGCTCACTGAGTTGGTAAGTTAAATCACTGTGTTAAAAAGATAAACCCCGTTGCAGTCAAACCAGAGAAGAGGCAAAGGGACAATTGTCACTCATGATAGGTACACTTCTATCAAAGATTAGATGGTGTCCTTACAGATTTTATAGTAATGTTAAGTTGTAGATGTAAGATTATGATTTCAGTAGTTTTACAATAACTTCTATTGATTTTTCAATGAATTGATTTCTATATTTAATCTGTTCATTTAATTCAGATGGGCAGTGCTACACAAATCATATTAAAGTGAAAATCATCAAATCTAGTTCATTTGCTACACTTCAACATAATAGTTTATGACTTGCAAGCACAAGGAATACACTGGAGCAAATGACAGTTCTCACTGGTTGACATTAAAATCGGGTGGGCAACTCCACATTGGTGAAGCGGACACACCAGATTTAAAACAATACATATTTCTTTTCAGAGTGGACCATTGTATTGAAGCCTATTGTGATGTATTAATTTGGGAACAGAATTCAGGTAGGATTCATCAGTGCCTCTTTCACCACAGCAGCACCAACATTTGAATGAAATGGAAACAAAAATTACAGCTCCCACCCATATTGGCCAGTCCAGCAAGTTGAGTATATGATATGAAAAGAAATATAGGAAAAGAAGTAGGTTGATCTATGACTTAACTCCATATACTCACCTTTGCCCCATATCCCTCAATACCTTTGGCTACCAAAAATCTAACAATCTCAGTTTTAAAATTAACAATTGATCGAGCATCAATTACCTTTTGCAGAAGAGGGTTCCAAACCTTACATAAAGAAGTGGTTCCTAATTTCACTCCTCAACTAGTGGAAATAGTAGGATAAACTATCTGTTTCCTTTAATATCTTGAAAACTTCGACCAAATCACCCTTAACCTTCTAAATTTCAGAAAATACAGACCTAGTTTGTTTAATCTCTCCTCATAACTGGACTCCAAGGGTTAAACTATCATTCTAGTAAATCTAGACAGCACTCCCTCCAAGGCTTATCCTTCCTAAGGTGTGATGGAAAAAAAAGGAAGCCTTGCATTTATATAGCACCTTTCACATCCTCATGATGTCCCAAAACACTTTACAGACAATGAAGTATAGTCACTGGTGTAATGTAGGAATCACAGCAGCCAGTTTGCACACAACAATCTTCCACAAACAGTAACATGATAATGACCAGATCATCTGCTTTAGTAATCTTGGATGAGAGATAAACATTGGCCAGAGCACAAAGGAGAACAGCCCTGCTCTTCTTCAAATAATGCCGTGAGATCTTTTACCTCCACCCAAGAGGGCAGACAGAGCCTCGGTTTAATGTCTCATCCGAAAAACGACACCTCTGACAGTGTAGCATTCCCTCCGTACTGCACTGGAGTGTCAGTCTAGATTTTGAGTTCAGGTCTCTGGAGTCAGAGGCAAATGTGTTACCCACTGTTACGACCAGGTGAGAAAGGTGTCTAGGGGTTTCTTTCAGCCTTCACCTGGTCTTATTGTAACAGGGTTTTGTTTAAACACGCTGTGTTTTGAGCTCCCCCTTGGTGAATCCTTGTTCACCACTTTCCGAATATAATCAAAGAAATGAGCATAAGCAGGCTTTCTTAGGTTTAAAGAAAAGTGAAATTTATTAAAACTTAATCTTCAACTCTAATTTGGTTAACACCTACAAATACACGCCACGCCCCATGCTAGCATGCATACGCGATACGCACATGCAAATAGAGACAGAAAAGAGCAGAAGAAAAATAAAGTGGAGAGGTTTGAGGCAATATCAGAAGAGTTTCTTGTTTTTGTGCTTAGAACTCACTGTAGTCCTTTTGTAGGTAGTTCTTGCTTTTCATTGGGGCCCAGTATTCTTCTTAAACCTTGTTCACTATAGGAGACTTTTCTCTCTTGGGGTTCATGTGTCTTCAATATGTCTTCAGTTCCATGAGAAAGAGATGAGAGCAGATAGGAGAGAGGTCTTTTCAGTCCAGGAGCAAACAGCTTTCTGAGTTTTAAAACTCTGTGGCAAGTTCAAATTCTAAAATCTCCAACAGTTAGTCATGTGACTAAACTGTTCTGACCACGTCTTACGTGTATTGGGCGAAGCAGAGACTGGTTCTTTTGTTCCAAAACTGTCTGCTAGTATGCAAAAAAGGTCTTTCCGGTGAGGGGCCTGGCAATTCCTTGTGATAGGTCCTCTTTTCTTCCCAGCAACAATTTTATGTTTTAATGTTCATGTGACAAAATTAATGTCTTTCCTTCTTAGAAGGTGGGGACCTGCACGACACTCACTAAGCTATAGCTGACAGTATGTGGTGAGTGGCATGACATCATTGAGGGCACAATTTGCCTTTGGTGGTAGCACAAAATAGGCATTGGCAATGAAATCAATAGAAAAGAAATTGAGCAGAGTGTAAAACAGGTGGTCATTATAACTTTTGTGTCAACACCAAAGAACAGTTTCATTCCCCACTATGCCTGCTGATGCAGTACTCACTGAGAACTTTTTTTAGGACCATCACATTCCTTAGAGTTTGCATTGGATTGGGAAAGTTGACATAGTGAGTTATTCACAAGCAGTACAAAGAAAAGAAAATATTTTTGGAATGAACATCTACTTCAGGTTTATGTGTAGAGAAGACAATTTTTGCCTACTTTTTCAATATTATTTGTAGTAATATGTATCTTATCAAGTTAACATTAAGGCATTGCTAGTAGCACTCACATATTCCCACGAGACAGTCTATGTTGATTCAAGTTAGCTCTTTATCAGTTTTCATTTGTATGTGAGATTTGCATAGTGGCTCAAGAGCTTTACAAAAGGCCAGAGACCTTTTTTTGTTTGAGTCCAGATCTGCAGTAAGCATCAGGTTAAACTGCTATGAAAACATTTGAAAAATATGCCCGCAAGTTTGCAGACAGAAAACAAATTAAAGGCTCAAGTTTGCTAATGTTGCAAGCCTAAGGCTTAACTTGACTCTGGACTCAAATTCTTCAACTTAAAAGCAACTGTATTCTCATAGGTATATTCCAAACCACAGTAGGCTAATTTTCATGAGTTTTTTAAACTGAATGAAAAGCAACACTTAAATATTCCAAGTATTTGGAAATTTCCACTGTAATCCTATCCAATGATAGTATTCCTCGTTCCAAAGGGTAGATTTTAGGTCACCTGCATTGACTGTGCAAGTGTAGAACAGGTGCATAGGGATTAAAACTTTTTTGGATTTCCACCCAGTCATTCTAATCAGTGTCCTTTCTGGTTTACTAAAGCCATTTTGTGATCTACAGAAAGAGGATGCAGGAGGTAGAGCTTGGTTGCTCAGGCAGCCGCACAAGAGATGCAGCCCAAACAGAGTCTTTCCCAGGACACAGCTGTCGTGAGACAAGAGCCGCATAGTCCACAGAACCGTTTGTATCAGAGCAAACATCGTTCACAACGCTGGCCCTCAGATGCCACCTAGAACATAATAGGTTATGAGAATAGCAGGTTTAGGCACCCAGGGAAAACACAGTGCTAAGAAATAACTTGGAGCACTTGTAGTTGCATTTTGATTTGTTGGTCAGTGATGTAATGTGGTCTCGCAAGCTCAGCATGGTGGGGAGGTGCGATTAATAAAGGATTGGCTTCATCCATCTCTGATGGTGTCTCACTCTCCTTTACTCGCTTCCTCTATTAAGATAGCAAACACAGGAATCCCCATAGGGAAAACCCATGTTGCTTTTACTATGGATGGCAGCCAGAAACATGCAAATGACTAGAGACCTTCACTCTCAACTTGAGGTGTGCTCAGTACACAAGAAGAAAAAAATCTAAGATATAAGCAAAAAGATATAGGCAAAAGTGGAAATTCTGATAGTTTCTTTCCACCAGTTGAGTGAGCTCCTGAGAAGGATTTGCCTCATTTATATACATGTAACTTACCCCGATGTAAATGAAGCCTAATGGGAACATAACCACAAAAAACTCTGCCTCCTTCAACCTTGCATCTGATCGGCATGTGCAGATCAGTGAAGGGACAGACATAGAAAATCACACTTCCTACCCGGACTGGAAACATTGATGGAATGGAAAATGAGTGGAATGCTGGCAGAAATGGTTCCATTCAAATATATGATCCTTCAAATTTTGTGCTCCTAACTCATCAGTACAAATATGGATTTTGGGGGGTGTGAGTTTGGGGATGGACAATGGAGCAGCACCATGGTTGAAACACTTGTTTGATAGCTGGGATAGTGCAGGTGGGTACAGTTACTTTGTTTGTCACTCAGCACCCCCTCTATTGAGCTATTAGGCTAATGAGCCATTATCCCACCCCAAGATGCATAGAATTATCTGGTTCTGTAAATTAGAAATTGAGTCAAAATGATCATGTTTGAGTCACAGTATATGGTTCTGAAAGATTGAACTTTTTAAATTGCACTACTATTTTGAGTGTTTAGTTGGCATTCCTACTCCCTTTCCAATCCTCAGCTTTTTTGCTTCACTGTGTTTCCTGGATCATTGTAAAAACTCTGTCTTGTCCTTCCTGAATTCACTCTAAATGAGATTCTTCTCCTCTCCTCAAATAATAGGTCATGAGGCTTGCAGGTGCAGATGGCAAATTTCTTCAGAGCAGCTCCTACTTGGCCAATGTACCTTCACTATACCTGTTGTAGCATTTGTTTTGTGTTTTGTAAACTTCAAAAAGAACATTAAGCTAAGAGAGAAAGTCAAATTGTCTTTATTCATTCTAATGTGAGTAGAATTTTTCAAAAGTAGTTGAATTTGGAACCAAAAAGAAACCCTCGAAATATCACTTAATTATCACCTGTGTTTTGTTGATAATTAGAATGCTTATATTTTCCACCTAACAGCTATAGACAAGTGGGAAATAAAGTGGCTGGTTTCCACTAGACACCTCCCAACTGACCACAGGGAGTGTTTTGTTTAAATCAGTGTTAAAGCCCCAGTGTTTTGTTGGTCAAATAAATAGATAGTGACAGATTTTCTCATAGGTTTAGAATATAAGATTAAATATTAATTGAACAATATTCGTCATTCAAAATGATCACAACATCACCCACGCACACATTCACTCTTACAGGCACACATAAGATAGATAGATAGATAGATAGATAGAAGGGAAAGGGCAAGTGGTGTTAAGAGTTCAAGGTGTAAACGTCTGTTGTTTCAGGAAAGCCTGCAGGATCCTCTTAGGTGAGTTTTAAAGTTGCAGGCCTGTTTGCTGGTTGTCTTGCATTTGCTGGATTGCTGAAGCATTCTGGCGCTTTACTTCAGTGTGAAGACGCTATTGATATCCTTAGTTCATTCATCTCTCTCTCTCTCTTTCCCCCCGCCTCATAACATTTGCTCTTCAACCCCTTCCCATCATTCCCACAGCCAATACAAGGTATCCTCCCCGTTCCACCCTACCCGCCCCCGCTAATTTCACTCCTCCCCTACCCACCAGCGTCACACTTCAGAATTCCGAATGGAATCAGAACTTCCGGAGATACAGGAGTTCTGGACGGTGGCCAGAATATCGGCATGGGATTGCCAACGCTACCAAGTAAGTAATTATTCTTTAATTTTACTATCTTTTGCATATGAAAATGAGGGCCCCGCTGCTGGGGCCGCACCGAGGCCTCACTGCTGCCTGTAAAATGCAGCGGGGCCTTCCTAGCATCAGGCCTCTCCCAGAAGAAGTTTCCGGGCCCCCCCGTCACGCTAGTAAAATTTAGCCCGTATAGTCTATTGAGTACCTTTATCTTGGTTAGTTTTGTGTTTAGCTCACATCCATGTGTGATAAGCTGATTCATTTACATCCAGACAGAATTAATTGGTTTTAGTTCTAGGAGACATGGATGTGGATTTTAGTGCAAGAATTGGTATGGGTCATGTGACTTCTCCTCAATTTTGAGGACTGCAAATGTACCACTCTTTTATAACTCTTCAGTTTGTTTCTGTATTTTCATCGCTACACTTCTTGTCAGTGTGACAGCTATCAAACACAGAAACAAACCCAGAAAGAGGGGAAGATAGTGAGTGTCTTTCCTCCTCCTAATTTGTTCTTTAAAAAAAAAATAAACACCAAATGAATTGAAAGCAGATAGAAAACTTTAATTATCACCTGGTTATCACTTGTGTTTTGTTGATTGAAAATACTTCCATATACTCATTGAAGCATTGATGAATAACATAAAAGTTAAGCTTATTAAGGATTGAAAATGGAGGAATGATCAAGCTGATATTATTTCATGTTAGAAAATTACATTTTTATTTATTTCAAAATGTGAAAAGTAACTCACCTTCAGATGTCAAGTGGAAGTTGTCCAGTTCTGCTTATGATCTCCACCAAACCAGACATTCTATTGCTCACTATACTGTTAGCTATTAATGCCTCTCTATCTCTATCGTTTTTCTAATAGGCAGTACATACCTGTAGTCATTTCCTATTGTCTGTTCTTAATTGACTTGCATAGTAAAGTCATGTGCTGTCTTTGAGAGCAAAGGGCCTACATTTCACAGCTATTATCAGATCTCCTGAGTCTATGCTTCATCTCCTTAGAGATGGCAATTCACTGCCTTAAGCATTATCCAGGACAATCAAAAACAATTTGCAAAATGTCATTGATGGACTTATGATGATGGGAATAGAATCCCTCTTCCCCCCCACCACCCTCCCACCCCCTTCCCTAGGACAGACCAAGAAAATGAAACAATACTTGAAATTGCAGTGTCAGATTGCCAATGTCAAACTGGGCTTAGTGTACATATTGAGCATATAACTCTCCATTTCAACTTTAACTTGAACTAGTATCCTGGAGCACAATATGCCACTTTCATTATGTCTTACAGTCGAGTTCACTTAAGCACACACCATTTAAATGTAAATAATTTGAAAATGTGTATAGAATTTCAAAACCAAACCTGATTCCTATATACATCCATTATATTCTGCACTTACAGCTATCCTTAGCTATGTAGTGTAGCTAAATATAAAAATATTTGACCCTGTTGTCTACTTAGCAGTTAATCTAGATAACAGCATGAAATAAATGCAATCCTTCATATCTATTGAATGAGAAAAATACTTTAGCTTTTAGGTTTTTTCCTCTTTTTTGCTGTCTTTCTACATCTGCACAATTCTCCTTCATGATGAGGGTATTATGGTTTGGGCCACTGACTCCTCTATCATTCATTATCCACTTCCTCCGAGCTGAATTACAAAATCCAAATCCAATTTGTCACCAAGATTGCTCACTTCCATCTCATAAGGTCACCTATATCATGTCCAGCATGGCTGAAAACTTTATCCACACCTTTGCTACTTTTAGTTTAATTACCCCAGCAGTCACCTTGCCAACCTACTAAGCTTCACTCTACATTAACGCCAATTCATTTTGAACTCCACTTATATCCATACTTTTCTTTACACAAAGAGTGGTGAGTGCCTGGAACTTGCTGCCGGGGGAGGTGGTGGAAGCAGGTACGATAGTGACGTTTAAGAGGCATCTTGACAAATACATGAATAGGATGGGAATAGAGGGATACGGTCCCCGGAAGTGCAGAAGGTTTTAGTTTAGGCAGGCATCAAGATCAGCGCAGGCTTGGAAGGCCAAATGGCCTGTTCATGTGCTGTACTGTTCTTTGTTCTTTGTTTAAGCCCCATACAACTACTATCCCTGCTCTTACCAACCATGATTGTTTCTTATTTCCATCTCGATGACTTTCAATTCCTTATTTTTGTTTTCAATTCTATTAATGGCATTATTCACTCTGCCTTGAGCACAAAAATCAAGGTTGACACTCCAGTGCAGTAATGAGGGAATGCTGCACTGTTGGAGGTGCCATCTTTTGGATGAAATGTTAAACCGAGGCTGCCTCTGCCTGCTTAGGTTGATGTAAAAGATTCCATGGATCTAAAATTGGATTAGTGGCAGGAGGCAGAGGGTGATGGTCGAGGGTTGTTTTCGCAATTGGAAGCCTGTGACCAGCAGTGTACACAGGGATCAGTGCTGGGACCTTTACTGTTTGTAGTGTAGATTAATGATTTAGACACAAATATAGGAGGTATGATCAGTAAGTTCACAGATGACATGAAAATTGGTGGTGTCGTAAATAGTGTGGATGGGCAGAGCAGTGGCAAATGGAGTTTAATCTTGAGAAGTGTGAGGTGATGCATTTTAGGAGGACTAACTAGGCAAGGGAATATACAATGGGTGGTAGGACCCTAGGAAGTACAGAGGGTCAGAGGGACCTTGGTGTACTTGTCCATAGATCACTGAAGGCAGCAGCACAGGTAGATAAGGTGGTTAGGAAGGCATATGGGATACTTGCCTTCATTAGCCAAGGCATAGCATATAAGAGCAGGGAGGTTATGATGGAGCTGTATAAAACGCTAGTTAGGCCACAGCTGGAGTACTGTGTACAGTTCTGGTCACCACACTATAGGAAGGATGTGATTGCACTGGAGCTGGTGCAGAGGAGATTCACCAGGATGTTGCCTTGGCTGGAGCATTTCAGCTATGAAGAGAGACTGGATAGGCTAGGATTGTTTTCCTTAGAGCAGAGAAGGCTGAGGGGGGACCTGATAGAAGCATACAAAATTATGAGGGGCACAGATAGGGTCGATAGGAAGAAATTTTTTCCCTTAGCGGAGGTGACAATATCCAGGGGGCATAGATTTAAGGTAAGGGGCAGGAGGTTTAGAGGGGATTTGAGGAAATAATTTTTCACCCAGTGGGTGGTTGGAATCTGGAACACGCTGTCTGAAGGGGTGGTAGAGGCAGGAACCCTCACAACATTTAAGTAGTATTTAGATGAGCACTTGAAACGCCATAGCATACAAGGATACGGGCCAAGTGCTGGAAAATGGGATTAGAATAGATAGGTTTGATGGACGGCGTGGACACGGTGGGCCGAAAGGCCTGTTTCTGTGATGTATAACTCTATGACTCTTTTGAAGTCCAGCTGGGGAGTTATCCCCATTGTCCTGCTGAACATTTATCCCTCAATCAACATCACAAAAACGCATTATTTGGTCATTATTACTTTACTGTTTGTGGGAGCTTGCTGTGCACAAATTGGCTGCTGCATTTTCTACATTACAACAGTGACTACACTTCAGAAGTGTTTCATTGGCTCTAAAGCACTTTGAGACATCTGGTGGTCGTGAAAAGCGTGATATAAATTTGAGGGTTTTTTGCCTCTAAAACTTTCTCCAATGCACCACATACCCTCTACCCCTCCAACTCTGAAGTATCGTGTGTCTCCTCTCTCCTTCCACTCCATAGTCAGTGGCAGAGTTTTCAGCTACCCCATTCTTGCATTCTGGAACTCCCTTCCCAAAATGTACACCTGACCACTTCAGTCCAGTGGAAGTTCAGTCACCGTTTTAATGGGATGGAAAACCAATAGATCCAACTTCTGCCCCTAATTCCTTTTTCCACCACAACTGAGTTGCACTTTTACCATTAAAAAAGGTAGGCATTTTTAGGGAAATAGATATTTCACTTATTCCATGCTTTCTGTATTATAAGAGGTGCACATAATTATTATTTAATTTCATCAACTTCTTTTAATAAATATCAGCAGCAAGCTAAACTTCTTTAGGAAACTATAGCCCCGATTTTAAATCAGAACAGAAACCACCCTGACGTCAGCCCGGTTAGACGCAGTAAATTTTAATTCCAGGGCCTAACCGGCTGGCTGGGTGGGAGTGGGATCTTTAGGAGGCACGAGGCCATCAGTGGAGGCAGAAGAAACCATCCCAGGTCAGTAGTGGAGAGGGGGCTTCAGGAGGATGATAACAATCCAGAGAGGGGCAGATCCCAGGGCAGGGAACCTCTCGTTAAAACTGGAGGAGCACTCCTGCTCCTGAGCCCAAAAGCAAAGTAAAAAAAATTACCTCTTCGGCCCGGACACTGCTTCCCGTCAGGTTTACCACAACAGATTCCCCGTTCAAGCCACTGGTTAGAAGAGAAATTGGACTCCAATGTCATTATCAGAGCCTGATTTGCATATTTAAAGAAGGACACTGTCACTTCAGAAGAGTGCAATTAAAATTGAAGTCTGTGGGAGTGGATCAGGATGTTGACTGATAAGTCTTTATCCAGTTTCCGACAAGCAGGTAGGGTTAAAATGACCCTTTATATGGCAAATTCTAAAATACAAATGTTATACTAATTAGAATGCACTGCATGAAGAGGAAACAAATTGGTAAAGGAGTTGGCTTTCTTCACAATGAAGCTGCATATTATATACTGCACTTGGCTAAGATGTGGTTTTAACACGAGCATTGAAATAAATGTATAATTGTTCCAGTAGAAATGAGTTCCTGTTTAAAATCTTGAAACCGGGATGGGACATCAACCTATTCAATAGATGAGAAAAATACAATAGAAAAAGCAAAGAGATAAAATGAAAAAAAAATACTGACAAACTGGTTTGAGTATATTAATAAATTAGGGATGGAGAGCAGGGTACAGTAGCATAGTGGTTATATTACTGTACTAGTAATCGACAGGCCTATATTCATGATCCACAGGTATGAGTTCAAATCCCACCACAGTAGCAGGGGAATTTAAATGTAATTAATTAAATTTAAAAATCTAGAATAAAAAGTTAGTTTCAGTAATGGTGACTATGTAACTACTGGATTGTCATAAAAGCTCATCTGGTTCACTAAAGTACTTTAAGGAAGGAAATCTACCATCCTTACCTGGTCTGGCCTGTATTGTTAAACTCCATAAAGCTTGTTATGGAAGGATAATGCTGGAGCCTATCTTTACTCATTTTCACATTTATTGTACAGAGTAAAAGGATTACAAAGATATAACTCCTCACTCAAAACCCTCTACCAATCTCTAAGTGTCTGCTTATAAGTGCTCAAGTAAGACCCCAATTAACACCTCCACCTGCATATAGAACAAAGAACAAAGAAAATTACAGCACAGGAACAGGCTCTTCAGCCCTCCAAGCCTGCGCCGATCCAGATCCTCTATCTAAACAGGTCGCCTATTTTCTAAGGGTCTGTATCTCTTTGCTTCCTGCCCATTCATGTATCTGTCTAGATACATCTTAAAAGACGCTATCGTGCCCGCGTCTACCACCTCCACTGGCAACGCGTTCCAGGCGCCCACCACCCTCTGCGTAAAGAACTTTCCACGCATATCCCCCCTAAACTTTTCCCCTCTCACTTTGAACTCGTGACCCCTAGTATTTGAATCCCCCACTCTGGGAAAAAGCTTCTTGCTATCCACCCTGTCTATACCTCTCATGATTTTGTACACCTCAATCAGGTCCCCCCTCAACCTCCGTCTTTCTAATGAAAATAATCCTAATCTACTCAACCTCTCTTCATAGCTAGCGCCCTCCATATCAGGCAATTAAACAATTGATACACAATTAACCTATATGTCACTCCAGACCCACAGCAATGTAGTTGACTCTTAACAGCCCTCTGGAATGGCCTAGCAAGCAACTCATTTGACCTTAAGAAGGCAGCTCACCACTATTTTCTCAAGGGCAATTAGAGATGGGCAATAAATGCTGGCCTGACCAGCAAAACCGACATTCCATGAGTGAACAAAAAAAATCCTTAATATTATTCCTTCTCGAATTACTGCCGTTCCCAAGGTGCACTTTTCCAGCAACAAGAGTAAATTAATGTCCATAACAGCAGAGTCAGGTTTATTCAGATTTATTATCAATGCTTCTGTGGATCATCAATGGAATTTGTTTTCCTTCGCTTTCCAGTTGTAAGTGTTTTTATTCAATCACAGCTATAATGCTGTGAAGAAGTAACATCGTGAACTTTAAGCTCATGAAATAAGCTATTGCAGAATTTACTAAAATGTGTGAAAAATAGAGAATTCTAATTTTTAAAAAATGATTAGACCATTTAATAAAAGCTGTTATCTGATTATAGAGCGTGAAAACAAATTTACACAATTTATGATGACCATCAATTTAAAAATAATTACCATATGTAAATTTTAGAAGTAAACAAATGCAAACTTAAAATTCTTAAATCTGTATTTTCTGTTGTAATAAAGGGTTAAACAAAAAGCAATGTGGATTTCAAATCCGCTACCCTATATAATGGTTTGCAACGCTGCCTTTATATCTGGTTTTCCTGCAGGTGCCAACTTCAAAAGGTGTTTTGACCATTCTCATGTGGCTGATGGGCACTAATAGCTGAGGAATGCACAGAGGGTTCAGGAGTCAAATATGCAAAGGCAGCAGGGAATCATCTCTGAAATTTCTCTCTGTACATCTGTTTATTATGGTGCTGGCTGATTATGCAAACATCTATTTGGACAATTCGACCTCTTCAGTTTTTTTTCTGTCTTCTGGGAGATTATCAGTAAAATCAGTATGGAGCCCATTTTATAATGAAAGATGAGACTCACTAAACCATCCAGCTGGGATGTGGTACTCAACCATTTAGAACTATTTAAAAATGTTGAATCCATTTAGAGCTTTCTTGGCAAGAACTCTTGCAATTTGTCTGCATCCTGTTGACCTGATGATCTGTGCTATAAGTAACATGGTCATCCATTTTAAGGTGGGAAAACTATTAGCAGTGCTTAGCCAATTTCTGTTCAAAGGTGTCATAACACACTAGGCAAGATTTTTAGGTCTCAATGGGGTTGGGAACGAAGGCAAGCAGGTGATAAAAATAGCAGTGCTGGCCTGCGTGCCCATTTCCTGTTGCTGTTCCTGCCGCCAGCGATTTTCCTCAGAACGGGGGAAGGTGGGATCGAGCAACCAGCCTGATTTGGAGATGAGGCCAATTAATTCAGTTAACGAGCTCATTGTCAGCAGACAGCCAGTCATGGCTGCACCACAATGTTAGGTGGGCCCATAAAAGGGAGCACGGCTGAGAGGGGCACTCGGCCATTGGCGCACAGGTGCCATCGGGTGTGCAAAGGTTGCAGGGCACGTGATCTGTCTGCGCTCGGGCAGTTCACGGGGGTCGTCACCCTCCTGGCATCATGGGAGGCATAAGGGGAGGAGGTTAAGTTTCTAGAGATTGAGAGTCCAGCTGAGTGCAAGGAATGCAGCAGCTGGCAATGGTTGCACAATGCTCATATATTGGTCCAGTGACAACGAGGATCAACATCCTCAGCAGCAGAGGCAGAGCCCTGAGCATGAGGAAGGTAGAGAAGAGGGACGAGGGGCAGGAAGGCAAAGGAGGCCATACCCTCAGCATCGGATCTACCACCGAAAGATGGAGCTACCTGGACGTGTTAGAGAACCAATGCTGCAGGAGACTGCACTTATCCAGGCAGATGGTCAGAGATTTGTGCCCTCACATTGTGCCAAGGAAGACCTCACACCTCACAGCACTGCTCTCCATGCCCTGCCAATAGCTGTCAAAGCCACTGTGGCCCTGAAAGTTTTCACCTCTGGGTCCTTCCAAGGATCGCCTGCGGACCTTGGTGGCATCTCGCAAGCGACTGCACACCACTGCATCTCACATGTCACTGATGTCCTATTTGCAAGAGCTGGACATTACATCCAATTTCAGACAGATGGGGCCTTGCAGGCATAAAGGGAAGTCGCTTTTGTCTCCATCACTGGATTCGCTCAGGTGCAGGGCATCATTGATTGCACCCATGTGGCCATTAAAGCACTGAGTGACCAGCCAGTGAGATTCATCAGAAGGAAGGGCTTCCACTCACTCAACATTCAACTGGTCTGCGACCACAACAAGAGCTTCCTGCAAGTGTGCGTTTGCTTTCCTGGCAGCTGCCATGACTCCTTCATCATCTGGTAGTCCAGGGTGCCACAGCTATTCATTTCACCCCACAAACTCCATAGATGGCTTTTAGGAGACAAGGGGTATTCCTTGAAGAGATGGCTACTCATCCCTTTACGTGACCCCCAAGATGAAACCACAGAGGCACTACAACCGAAGCCATCTGCTCACAAAGACTAACATTGAGAAGGCCTTCTGAAGTGCCGATGCCTGGACCAGTCAGATGGTACCCTGCGCGTTGTGGTGGTCTGCTGCACTCTCCACACATGGCCCTCCAGAGAGGTGTGGACCCTGAAGAGGATGAGGCAGTGCAAAGGCACACTTCATTGCAGGAAGAGGAGAAGCCGGAGGTGGAGATGGCAGAGGAGGAAGGTGCAGAACACAAAAGTGCCCTGGCTGCACAGGGAGGTGGCCAGGGGTGGTTTAGGGTTCGAGAGTCTCATCAGGATGCTGTCAACGTCAGGGATCATCTGATCCAGGCATGTTTCAGCTGAGCCCTTCTAACCCAGCAGTATGGCATGGTCTGGAATCACTTTGAGCTGCTTATGAGAGCACTTCCATTGAAGACGCAGCCTGGAACAGATCGACTGTTACTGTCAATGAATGATGCACATCTGTCCAGAGGTTTCACTGTCCCTGTAAAGGACCCTTACTTCCCTTCACCACCTCTTCCCTCTTTTCAGTCTCACCATTAATGAATGGAAGCTCACATGTCTGGCATCATGTGTCAATATTTACAGTGTGTTCAAAAAATGTTTAAAAATGCACATTTACAAATGAGGCAAACTCCAGTGAATCACTCAGTGTTCTACCCGACACAGTGGCCTCCGCTCTGAGCCACATCTACGCGCTGCTGCCCTTGTGGCCCCGGATGAGGTGGAGACAGCCTGCTCCTTTGTCTCTGCTGGTTGGGGGTGTGGGGGGGTGGGGGGGGGGGGTGGATTCCCGCAAGCATCTCACCTCTGCCACAATTTAGTCCAGGGTGGGAAGGCCTGTGAACAGACTTCCTGTCCCACCGCCAATTGAAGCCCTTAACTGGGCAATTAAACCCCAGTTAAGGGCCTTTTCCTGCCACATCCGCAATTACCCATGCAGCAGGCAGCCCTGTTACCACACAGGAAGAAAGGCATGAAAAACCTTTCCGGTTGCTTCCCTGTTGTAGGGCGCTTGGGGGCATGGGGTCCCTTGTTAAAAGGCACAGTGTCTGAACGAGGGACCTGGCATTGGGAAGGGGGGGCCCGCTGACAGCCAGCCCCCTGTCCTTGCTGCCAACCCCCATCGCCGCAACTCCCACCCTGTGAGACCCCTCCCACCCTGACCTACCTGAGGCTTGGTTCTAGCAATGCTCTGCAGCCTCCGGTCGGTGCACCTGCAGCAGCAGCCACCACCTCCGCAGTGGCACTGCAGCTGCCGGCCTCTGATTGGCTGGCAGCTCTGCAAGGGCAGGACTTCCGGTGATGTGGGTCCTTGATCCTGTGGAAGTCCAGCCGCTGTCCACTTAAGTGCCTGATTGTCCCTAAATTTGGCAGGCCTTCCGGAAAAGAGGTGACGCAGGGACTTCGGTGTCGGTTTCTCCAGATGTCGAGACCCCTGCCGCCAGGATATAATTCCCCCTTCCAGTTGAATCTCTGTGTCCATCCCTCTGCTCTGTGGAGGAGCATGTGACTGAGATGAAGGCAGCTGGTTCGGCTGCTGGTGTTGCTCTTGCTGCTGCAGGAGTTGTTGGTGGTGATGGCATGGTTTCTGCTCTTGCCCTTTGTTAAAGGTGAAGCTGCAGAAGCTGCTCCCATACTGTGGTGAAGACTGGCAGCAGAGCTGAAGATGAGTGAAGTGCCTTCCAAGAAGTTCGCATTCAAGTTTGTCAAGCAGTAATCACATAATCACAGAATTATTACAGTGCAGAAGGAGGCCATTCAGCCCATCGTGTCTGCACGGGCTCTCCAAAAGAGTAATTCACGTAGTGTCACTCCCCCACCTTCTCCCCATAACCCTGCACATTCTTCCTTTTCATATAACAGTCTAATTCCCTTTTGAATGCTTCAGTTGAACCTGCCTCCACCATACTCTCAGCACATTCCAAACCTTAACCAACACTACTGTGTGAAAAACCTTTTCCTCATGTCACTATTGCTTCTCTTACCCATGACTTTAAATCTGTGCCCTCTTATTCTCAATCCTTTCCCGAGTGGGAAGTTTTTTCCTATCTACTCTGTCTAGATCCCTCATGATTTTGAATAATAACACATCTGAGAGAAGAAGTGCTTTGAACAGCAGACTGTCAGCTGGCCATAGCTGAAGCTCTTCAGTGTCATTGATAAAACCCTTCCCAGCTTGTCAGTCTCACTGAAGAAGCTCTTCCCGTTGTGAACTTGTCTCTGGCGAGTTGCTGACAGACTGGGAAATCCTGAATTGAGGGTTCAAACAGATCTTCACTGGCTTTTTAATGACCTTAATTACTTACCCAACAGATCCAAGAGGGTTCCTCAATCACTTTCAATCCCACCCCCCAGAAACATAGAAGAGGATGGGATGATGTTGGGATCCCAACCCAATGTTAATTTCAGGGGATTTAGCTCCCTGCATGCACGCAAAACTGCCTTTCTTTGCCTGTGAAACTTCACCCCAGGGTGTATGCTGACAACAACCAGCTCTACCTCACCACCACTTCTCTCAACTCCTCCACTGTTGCTAAATTATCAGACTGCTTATCCAGCCATGGATCTTCCAGTTAAATACTGGGAAGACTGAAGCTATTGTCTTCGGTCCCCACTACAAACTCCATTCCCTAGCCACCTACTCCATCCCTCTTCCTGGCAATTGTCCAAGGCTTGATGTCATATTTAACGCTGAGATGAGCTTCTGATCACATATCCACACCATCACTAACACTCCCTAATTCCACCTCCGTAACATTGTCCTATACTGCCTCTGTCTCAGCTCATCTACTGCTGAAACCCTCATGCATGCCTTCATTACTTCTAGACATGACTATTCAAGTGCATTCCTGGCTGGTCTCCCACATTCTACCCTCTGTAAACTTGAGGTCATCCAAAACTCTGCTGTCTGTGTCCTTACTTGCACCAAGTCCTGTTCACACAACACTCATGTGCTCGCTGACCTACATTGGCTCCCAGTTAAGCCCTCCATGGCCTCACCCCTCCCTATTTCTATAATCTCCTCCACCCCACAAACCTCTGAGATACCTGTGTTCATCGAATTCTGGTCTCTTGAGCAACCCTGACTTTAATTGGTTGCCGTGACTTCAGCTGCCAAGGCCCAATACTCTGGAATTCCCTCCCTAAACCTTTCCACCTCTCTTTCCTCTTTTAAGATGCTGTTTAAAACCTTACTCTGTGTCATCTGCCCTAATATGTCCTTATGTGGCTCGGTGTCAAATTCTGCTCGATAAAGCTCTTGTGAAGCATTGTGGAACGTTTTATTACATTAAAGGCGCTATATAAATATTTGTTGTTGATGATGAGATTTTTCTATTAATTTTGTATTACATTGCACATTGAAATTTTTGTGGTATAGTTTTGCATTTGGCTCAAAGATTTTGCTTTTCTCTCAAAATCCTAAGAATACTGACAGTCAATGCAAACCTACTTGCTCACAAATACACTGTAGTTAATGGCACTATGCTATGTTGTATGCTCTGCTTTGAACTTTGCCCTAGTGGTATTGCTCTGCACGTAATTTTAACCTGTCAGTACAATAATAAGGGTAGGCGTCAGTTCAAGTTGTATTCCACGTGCTAGTTAACTCACTTTTAGTTAGTGCTAATGATACCAGGTGCAAACTAGATAAAAGGAGATGAGTCATCCTTCTGTCAAGTACACAGAACAAATTGGTCCCAGGTCATCTATAATGTCAGAGTAGAGGAGGCAGGAAAATCAAAAGGGCCCAAGCATACATTGGGAGGGCGTTTCAGGATAGAAAATGCTTCCTTTCTCTGTCTAACCTGTTAATGATATAGTTCTTGCTTGACCTTGCACTCACATTTAGAAGATGAGCCTATTGTTAGTGCTGCCTTGCTCAGAGTATCGAAGGAGAGAGCAGCACAATGATAAACTTCTATATTTGCCTTATTACAGTCAGTTTCTGAGCTCTTTGTCATTATTGTATTATTAGCCAGGTCACAGTAGTATTTGTTTCTCTATAATTTCCTATCCCCTCAAAAGGACCCAAGAGCAAACGTCCTGTCTTGAAGAACTGCGAGTCCCTTCAATGGATAATGAATTCCACTTGATGTCCATATCAGACAAGATCACTGTGCTTCAGGCTAATTGTTATGACATTAGGTCTATCTCATAGATCAGGTCAAGATTTTATCCGAATCTTCTGTTTTTTGGGGGAGATTATGGTCACCTCTTTTTAAGTTATTTTTTTCAAATCTACACTGGTCTCCCTGTACCCTATACCTTGCAACACAAGTCTGCGATAAAATGGAACAGTAAGCCACCTGTCTCCTGCTCTGTATCTGGCACAATGGGATGCATATGAACTGGCTGGCATTCCTGTGACCCTGCACTTAACCTCTGTTGGCCATTCCCTATAGGCATTTGCAATACATGTGTGTTATTTTCTTACCATCTTATGATACATTTTGCCAATATGCCACACCACCATGGTAAGCTGATTCAATAGGGCCTCAAAAGTTAGCAGGTAATGTACAAGTCGCTTATGCGGTTAGCAATGTGTAAATTCAAAGTCATTGGGAAAAGAGCTCATTTGCGTCCGTCTGCCAATTCTTAAGGTTTTGAACTTCTTTGAGGGTGATGAAACAAGTGGAGTTTGGAAAGGTGCATGCCATTTTGACAGTTCATTAATTCCTTCCTCATCTTTGTTGCCATGTTATTACAGGATACATCTATAACTTGTCACTACACAGTAGATCCCAATAAACCCCAAACTTGACTGAGAGGTGAGAGGTAATCACTATGGACTTGGGCCTTGGCGCAATGGAGCTGGTTAAGTGTGTATGTTGTTGTGCACTGTTAGTAATGCTGTCTTTATATTCTACTGATGATTATAGTCATACTTCTGGAAGCTGCTTTATTAATTTGTTAATGTCCTTCTTGTTAGCTATGTTCCCAAGCCAGTATGTTAATGCCTTGGACAGTTTTATTAAAAAGACATTGGTCACTCTCTCCTCACTGCAAGATGGAGTTATACCGTGAGCCTCCATTTTTCATGTAAATTAATGTTTATAAGAACATAAGAAGTAGGAGCAGGAGTAGACCATACTCCTCAGGCCTGCTCCGCCATTCGTTATGATCATGGCTGATCTTCTGCCTTAACTCCATTTTCCCACCTGCTCCCCATATCCCTTGATTCTCTGCGTGACCAAAAATCTATCTATCTCTGCCTTAAATTTATTCAATAATGGGGTAAAGAATTCTGAAACAGAAACAGAAAGTGCTGGACATACTCAGCAGATCTGGCAGCATCTGTGGAGAGAGAAGCAAAGTTAACGTTTCAGGTCTGTGACCTTTCATCAGAACTGGCAAAGGTCAGCAAAGAATTAGGCTTTAAGCAAGATAAGGGGAGGAGGATGGGGGAGAGAACAAAGGGGAAGGTGTGTTCTCTCCCCCAACCCGTCCCCTTTACTTTCTTAAAGCCTAATTCTTTTCTAACCTTTGCCAGTTCTGATGAAAGGTCACAGACCTGAAATGTTAACTTTGCTTCTCTCTCCACAGATGCTGCCAGACCTGCTGAGTATTTCCAGCATTTTCTGTTTTTGTTTCAGATTTCCAGCATCTGCAGTATTTTGCTTTTAGAGGATTCTGAATTCTGCTGACAATGAACCTTAACTTCTTGTTTGCATATGCAAACAGAACTAATCTATTATCCTGTCTAAGAGAAGATATATTGTTGTACTGAGTCACATTTGATGCTGCCCGTGATGACTCCGTTCACCTGAATGTTGGGGGCTGGAGTAGTGGGGGAGGCGATCATGATACCTGTAGAGTTAGGGAAATACTCCTGCTCCTCCTGACTCCACAGGGTTTTTTAAAAAAGAATCCTTCAACAGGCGCAAGACTCCTCATTCACACAGGTTTCAACAAGAATGTCTAACACATATTTAGCAGTGGAACCAATACCTGGGTAATAAATTAACATGCTGTGTGCTGTTTTAGGCCTGAAAAATGGGTACCGTGCATACCAATTTCTACCCTCGTTCTTTCCAAAGTTCCGTGGTGCATTTGGACTCAATGGAATAACTAAAAAGTGAGACTAGTTTATTTTTACTTATTCTGAGCACAGATACAACATAGTTCATAATCTAGAAGCACATAAGCAGGAAGAATGTCTGCAACCAGCAGAGCATACAAGAAGATAATCAGGCCAATTTTAAGTACAAGGTTGAGGTACACTTCAAAGCAGACCTTTGCAGCGATAGGCAGTTTAAAATAATCCTAGTTCAAATAGAGAATATTAACATCTTTGAAAAGACAAGTCTCAGAGTCATAATGACAAAAGGCATTCATACAAAAAACTCAAACATAATCCATATAACATTTTACAAACTATAAAAAGACAGCGCAGACCACAATAGCTCTGGCTGCAGTTTTTCATTTCATGGAAGACTAAACACAGACCCCCTCAAATCAAAGATTATAATGGCATCAGGCACAAGTCACGGATTTTAATGAGCAAGAAAAAATATGTATAAAAGGTAGAGCAAGCTAAAGTTAAAGCAAGTAAAAAGATTGTTTATTGAACTGAGAAACTTTTACAACGAGCATTCAATGTTAGCAGCATTCTAGCAAACATTTACAGAACTAGAGTAAACTTCCTAAAGCACAGTAAACACAGATACCCCAATCTCGATACACTTGCCAGCCTTGCTGCAGTCTTTCCTGCAAGAAACTCTCATCAAAATGTTGCAACCAATAAATAACAGGCAGTACTAATTTATCTATAAAACTGTAGCTGGTCAAAGTCAAGAAACACTCGCCTCACATTAGAGATCTCAATTGACAGACATGACAAATTTTGCTTTTAATTGTATTAAGAATTACAGATGAAAACCTTCAAAAACTTTGTGGAAGATTTAATTTGTTCTTTGCCTCAGCAAATCTAAAAACATAGATTAGCTCCATGACTCCAAAGACAATTCCCTAATACAGAAAAAAAAGTAATCCACAAATTCCTCCTGACACCCAGACAAGGCCTTTCCCATCTGGCCACACTCCTTTCCAGACTGGAATGTCCTTGCTTTGAATAGTCTCGAGTACAACAAATCCAATTTCCACCCAGTGAGTACAATCTAACCACAGTACAAAATACAATACTCTTTTGTACACATGCAATTTTTAAATTCAAATTAAAAATCTTCTAAACTCAGGACGGAGTCCAGAATCATTGTTATCAGCAGAAAACACATGGCTTAAAATACTAGGAATTTCATGTGTTCACCCATCACACAACATGATTTCAACCTTAGAGGGCCCATGTTGGTTACACAGGATTACATAGGATATACGGCATAGAAAAAAGGCCATTTGGTCCAACCAGTCCATGCCAGTGCCTATGCTCCACTTGAGCCTCCTCCCATCCCTCCTCTTCTACATCTATCATCCTAACCCAACTATTCCCTTTTCCCTCATATATGCTTCTCCAGCTTCCCCTTAAATGCATCTATACTATTTGCTTCAACCACTCCCTGTGGTAATGAGTTTCACATTCTCACCACTCTTGGTGATTACTTTAAATAACAAGAACTGCTATATCACCAATGTGACTTCTGCACTGCTGGATGTTTTATTTATTATGCCTGTTTGTACATAGATCATGTTCAGCAGGGAGCCACTGCCTACTCTCTACTACATGGACCAATTACAGTTCATAACTTTTATATGTTCATTAGAAACAAGAAGATTCCATATTAAGTGTATTGGTGAAGGAAAGTAGGATCATGTGGGGTGAATATCCTAGAATGAATAGCCAGCAGCATTGAGCTAGAAAAGTATAATTGACTGAATATAATTGGCTGAACATTCTAGGCCTCTTCTCATTAGAAAGGAGAAGGATGAGGGGTGACATGATAGAGGTTTATAAGATGATCAGGGGAATAGATAGGGTAGACAGTCAGAAACTTTTTCCCCGGGTGGAGCAAAGCGTTACAAGGGGTCATAAATTTAAGGTGAAGGGTGGGAGATATAAGGGGGATGTCAGGGGAAGGTTCTTTACCCAGAGAGTGGTCGAGGCATGGAATGCCTTGCCCGGGGAAGTTGTTGAGTCAGAAACTTTAGGGACTTTCAAAAGGCTTTTGGATAGGTATATGGATAAAGGAGAATGATGGGGTATAGATTAAATTGTCCTTGACAGAGGACAAAGGATCGGCACAACATTGTGGGCCGAAGGGCCTGTTCTGTGCTGTATGTTCTATGTTCTATGTTCTATGTTCTATGAATAAATAAACTAACTGCCTGCAAAACTTCTTGGTAACTTTGGGCTCAATTTGCTCCCCATTGTCTATGGGTAGAATGTATCTGCTGAAGAATTCATAGTAGACCAATTTAGGTGGTCTGTACATTTTGACAGAGCACTTCAACCATACTACAATGTGAAGAAACTAATCTGATTATATACCAAGTAAACAGATCATAGAAGAATGAAATATCCAGCTGTAGCATAGGTTTGTTTTTGCAGTTACATATGTTTCCTAAGCAACACTTGACTTTTGGATCAGAATTTCCTTGGAGCTGATCCCTTACAGTTGATGTAACTTCTCTGGAAGTGTAGTGGAAATTTCCAAAACTAAACTGCAGTTCTTCCACCACAGCAAGAAGAGAAACACAAATCATACTGCATTACATAGTAAGGTTCTCAAGAATGATAGGAAGAAGTCCCCGTGGCCTGATGCAGTTACAGGATTTATATTGTGTTAGTGAATAGTGTGAGTTAACATTCATTCTGCTACAACTTTAATGTAGTGTTGGTCATGAGAAACTGTTTGAACCATAAGGTATAACATTATGACATTACTGATATGTCACTCATTATTTATTAAAGTTCCATTGCTAGTCATTGAAATAATTCACAGTAACATCTTCTG
This sequence comes from Heterodontus francisci, assembly GCF_036365525.1. Lineage (NCBI taxonomy): Eukaryota > Metazoa > Chordata > Chondrichthyes > Heterodontiformes > Heterodontidae > Heterodontus > Heterodontus francisci. The sequence goes on along the minus strand of NC_090376.1, from coordinate 29,206,217 downwards.
CCAATGGTTTCAGCTTTATGGCATCAGTCCAAAATGAAGAAGCAATGAAGTTTATGTCCAATTTGACGGCTATCAGCAATTGAATAGAGTTCTGGTTGTTACAAGCCACTGCCTAAAGCTGAAATAAAAACAGAAAGTGCTGGAAATACAGATTTCCAGCATCCACAATATTTTGCTTTTATTTTTACTGCCTAAAGCTCCTTTGTTGGAGATCTTTACTCTCACTACCTGTTTCCTATTGGCTATTACCTATTGTGCAAGTTGGTTATTGCAACAGCAATTTGTATTTACATAGTAAGGTTATCCCAAGTGGAAATCCTGGGCAGGAATGTCAGAGAGAAGAGGATGGGGCACTTGTCGTTGCTGCTTATAAGGAGGCAGCAACAAGTGCCTTGATTACCTTCCTACATTACAACAGTGACTACACTGGGAAAGTATTTCATTGGCTGCGGTCCTGAGGTTATGAAAGACACTATATAAATGCCATCCCTTCCTTTCTTTGATGGGTCCTCCAAGAATTCCGAGAGGGGCAAAAGGTTGGATGTCGACTTTTCCTAAGAGAATTTAAAGCCGTCATGGCGGTAGGAGAGTAGGACAAGTGAAGGATTAGCGTAGGAATTGATGCAGCAAAGTATGAGAGGGAGAAAGTAAAGATGGCATGAGTGGGTGACAGGTAGGAAAGTAGACAGGAGTAATCAAGTAGACTTGGCATGGGCCAAATGGAGACAAGAGAAGAGGAAATAATGGGAGATAGAATTAATGTGCTCAGGTCCAGAGCAAAATGGAGACCCAAATGGACACAGAGGGAACTCAGGTTGCATAGGCATGGCAGAGATTAGAATAGATATGTCCTGCTTGTAAACTGAAGATAGAGAGGCGGTGGTATGAGAGAATCTGGTATGAAAGTCAAAGTCAGGGGTCTTGTGATGGGATTACCTTGCATCCATTCTTTCTTTCTTGTTTTGCCAAGACCAGTCCTACCTTGACTGTTTCAAATAAGTCCATTGGCTGGATTTTATCAGCTCTCTAGGGACGGGCTGGGAGGTGGGGGGCCCCATAAAATGGCAAGGGAAGGCAGGGGGTGGAGTTCCCATCGCCTTCCTGCCGTCATGGCATTTTACGAGCGGCAGGGAAGGTGGAGGACTGCCCTCCTGCCCAGAAGCCAATTGAGACACTTAAGTGGCCAATTAAGGGCCTCTTCCCACCGCATCAGGCATTTTGCCACCAGAGGAGTGACCCCCGCTGCGTGCAGAGGTTGCCAGCTCAATTGACTAGGCGAGGTCTTCAGAGCCGGAAGCTCCATGTCCCAATGATGCAGCCGCGAGCAGAAAAGGCCCACCTGTGGCCCAAACAGTCCTTCTGGAGGAGTTTCCTTTCTGCTCTGGGGGAAGAAACAGCAATGCTTCTCTGGGCCCACAAAGTAATCTGGGCTGCTACAGAACTAGGCTCCCCTTCCTCAACCGCCCCCACCAGAATACACCCCGTTACCAGCTAGGAGTCCCAATATTGTGCCATTGTACCAGCCTGAATCTAGTGAGCTATATGGGGTCACCCATTTAGCACCTGCAGCATGACATCTCTATTTAAATGAATGAATGTGCCCTCTTTGCTCCCAGTACAGGTGGGCAGCTGGCAGGTTCTGCTGGTCTGGTGCCCAAAAGTTAAAACCTGCCCTAGGTTTGTGTAATAAGATATGGTAGATGGATACTACACCGTAGCCTGTAATAGAGAGGGAGAGGAGAATAAGCAAAGGAGAGAATAGGGATGTCTGCCTGAGCAGTACCTCACATCTCCTAGAGGCTTTGCAAAGAGGACATTGACTAGGAACAGGCTGACTACCTGCCTCTCTTAATGAATCCAGACAGATCGAGGATTAAAAGATACAACATGAAATCACTTTTTAAAAAAACTATGAAATAGACTATCCCAAATGCCAAAGCAGACTAGGTTGTGTTACTTCTCAGATACCACATTGCCTTTATACTTGGAAGTACCAGTTCGTAATTGTAGTTAGCTGATTTTTGGTTTTCCCCTTCTATCTAGGTGGATAGAGGAAGGCGGTTATCCCTAATCGCCTTCATTGGAAAAAAGGAGGAAAATGAAACACATTGGCCAGAATTCTACGGCCCCCTAACGAGTGGGCTGGTGGGGGGTGAGGGGGGGCAGTGAGGGCATAAAATTGAATGGGGAGGGTGCACTGTTCCTGACGCCCTCCCGCTGGAATTTTACGGAGGGTGGCGGCAGAGAGAAACGGCCTGCTCACCCCGGGACAGTCAAGGCCAATTAATTACCACCTAAGGGCCTCCTTCCGCCGCTGCGGATATTTTACCCTCAGCAGGCGGACGACAAAGGCCCCAAGAACACTGACAATGTAAAAGCTGGGGGCCTTCTTGCGGGCTGGGGGCAGTCCTCCCAATCAGGCACCCTGTCACCCTGTGCTCCCTGAAGTCCCAACCACCCCCCAGCACACAAACCCCCCTGCCCAACTGACACCCCTTGCCTTGCTGGGGCCTGGCCAATTATTGTCGACGAGGCCCCAAAAACTTACCTTGAAGGAAAATCAGTGGCAAACCAGTGGAAGGCATTCTAAAGCAAGATTCTACCAGGCACAGTGTGGGCATTTTCCCACAAAGATGGTACGGCCAAATCGAGAGCCCCCTGGTTATCTAGAAGCATTCAGGAAGTTAAAGCAGAAAAAGAAAGCTGATGACGATCACAAAAAACGTAATATTTTAGAAAGCCTTAGGAGTATAGAAAGTGCATGGGTGAAGTAAAAAAGGAAATCAGAAAATCAAAGAGATGACATGAAAAATTATTGGCAGGTAAAATCAAGGAAAACCCAAAGATGTTTTAGCAGGACACGAAGAGCAGGAGGATAACTAAGGAAAGGGTAGGACCTGTTCGAGATGTACAAGGGAACTTATGCGTAACATGTGGACAGGGTTCTTAATGAAATTTTTGTCTCTGTCTTCACAAAAGAGTGGGATGATGCAGACATTGTAGTACAAGAGGAGGAGTGTGAAATATTAGATACAATAAGCATAATGAGAGAGGAAGTACTGGAGGGTTTGACATCCTTGAAAGTGGATAAATCACCAGGGCCGGATGGATTGCATCCCAGGTTGTTGAAGGAAGCCAGAGAGGAAATAGCGGATGTGCTGAGGATCATCTTCAAATCCTCACTGGATATGGGTGAGGTGCCAGAGGAGTGGAGGTCTGCAAACGTTATACTATTGTTTAAAAAGGGTGCGAGGGATAGGCCAAATAATTATAGGCCTGTCAGTCTGACCTCGGTGGTGGGTAAATTATTAGAATCAACTCAGACAGGATAAACTGCCACTTAGAAAGGCACAGATTAATCAGAAATAGTCAGCATGGATTTGTTAATGGAAGGTCATGTCATACTAACTTGACTGTATTTTTGAGGAAGTAACAAGGAGATTGATGAGGGTAGTGCAGTGGATGTGGTCTACGTGGATTTTAGTAAGGCATTTGACAAGGTTCTGCATGGCAGACTGGTCAGAAAAATGAAAGCCCATGGGATACAGGGGAATGTGGCAGGTTGGATCCAAAATTGGCTCAGTGATAGGAAACAAAGGGTGGTCAACAAGATGTTTTTGCCAATGGAAAGTGGTTTCCAATGGTGTTCCACAGAGCTGTATTGGGTCCCTTGCTATTTGTGGTATATATTGATTTGGACTTAAATGTGAGAGACACGATTGGGAAATTTGCAGAGGACACAAAATTTGGCTGTCTATTTGATAGTGAAGAGGATAGCTGTAGACTCCAGAATTATATCAATGGTTTGGTTGAGTGTGCGGAAAAGCAGCTGACTGGCCAGCAGCTCCATTAGGTGGGACTTCCTGCCTCAAGGAGGTGGAAGTCCCGCCCAAGGGCAATTAAGTGCCTGGGGAGTGAAAAATCCCAGCATGGCTCCCCAGGCCTGGTGGAGGCAGGCACGCCCCGACTTTTCAGCCGGTGGGCGGGGGCTCCTGCCCAACGTAAAATTCCAGCCATTATCCCACTAGGGATATGCAATCAAGGTAGATAACTGGAGTTAATATGCAGACCTGCCATCATCTCATTGAATGGCAGAGCAGAATAGCCTACTCCTGTTCCTATCTTCCTAGTATATCAGATATATGACTTTATCCAACTTAAATTGAATATCATAGATGCATTCAAGGGGAAGCTAGATAAGCACATGGAAGAGAAAAGATCTGAAGAAGAATATGAAAGGGGGTGGCAGGAGGCTCATGTGGAGCATAAACACTGGCATAAACCTGTTGGGCTGAATGACCTGTGTCTGTGCTGTAAATTCGAGTTTAAATATTTCCTCATGTTGCATTGAGTGAAACAATGTGATATCAAATATAACAGGATTGACAACAAAAACTGGACAGTGTTGGAAATACACAGCAGGTCCATCAGCATCTGGAAAGGGGAAAAAAAGTGAATGTTTCAGGTGTAGACCCTTCATCAGAACTCTTCTTACAATATTCAATCTCATTTTAGGCAATAATAGAACTATTATCCTTGATGTTCTATTTATTTTAAAAATGCAAGGGCACGAATGGGCTAAAAATGTACTTGGCAACGGACACCCTGTTTAGATTAAAACAACAGCTGAAATAGTAATAATCCTATTACTGCCTTCCATCTCATTCATCAGATATAATGCCTGGCAGCTGCACGATCCCATGTGAACTTTTGTTTGATACTTTAATTAACCACTTTAGAAAGCTTCAGATCAATTGCACAAAATATGTATTTTAATTCTAACATTGTTTAGATCAAACATCAGTTTCCTAATTGTGGGCAGGAAATGTATATGACCAACATGACAATAGGTCAAAGTGAATGTGTACATCCTGAGCCTCCAGAGCTTTTAGAACATTTAATTAGGGATCCTTTTCACATTTTAGCTCATTTTTGTTCCATTGTTTCAGGTCTGTAAAATGCAACCATTTAAAATAACGCATGCTTGCCAAATCAATCAAGTCTCAAAAAAAAAAAATCGCTCACTGTAACAGTGCTTGACTTCATTAGAATACTATAACATGCATTTTTTGGTCTGCTCTGCAATAGCAAAGTTATATAAAAAAAACTCTCCATGTCCCATGTTTTCCCATAAAACATCCTTTGTATAGCAAGTCCCTCATATGAATATAATGCATTAAATTTAAGCAGTGCCATAAGTTATACTATCCATAAATGCTTTTTGAAATATATTTGCCTTTCTTTTTCTGGATGCTATGGTTTTGATGCAGGATTCCACATGAAATGTTAATCTATCTTCACTGCCTTTTCCTTTCAGATATTAATTAACCTACTGTGTAATTCTAGAATTTTCTGAGTTTATTTTAGATTTCTAGCATTTTTGCTTTCACCGTCATTCTTTCTATCTTGTTGTTAGCAGATACTTTTGTACATTGTGGATTAAGTCGCATTAGCAAATCACTTAATAATGCCTGCAACACAGGAAGATATCTCAAGGCACTTTGTAGGAGTTTAATCAGACAAAAACTGACACCACATCAAAGGAGGAATTATGAGAAAGGGTAACGAAAAGCTTGGTCAAAGTGGTAGTATTTAAGAAGGATCTTAAAGGAGGAAAGATGTGGAGAGACAGAGTTTTATGGAGTAAATTTTGGAGCTTAAGAGTCCAGACGGCTGAAGGCATGGCCATGAATGGTGAGGCAAAGGGAGTGGAGAATGTATAAGAAGCCAGAGAAGGAGGAACACAGAGTTTTTGGAGGGTTGTAGGGCAGGAGGAGGCCACAGAGATAGGGAGGGTGAGGCATGGAAGAATTTGAACATGATGACGAAAATTTTAAAGTTGACTCATTGGTTGGCCAGGAGACTTTATAGTTCAGTGAACACTGGGGTGATGTTTGAATGGGACATGGTGCAGGTTAGGACCGTTATGCAGAGGGCTCTGCCAGAGAGTAGGAGTGTGAAAAGCTCAGCAGAATTATATGAGTTATGAGCTGATCCCTGACATCTCTGGCTGCAAGGCCCTCCTTCCTCTGTTGATTCCTCTACTTTCCCCTGTTCTTCTTAATCTGATGATGACTGCTTCTACTGCTCTGCCTCCTCCAACTGCAGGCCTCTCTGCAATGCAATGCTGTACAGTGTGCAGCAAACCAAAGACTATGTATGACACTCTATCTGGGGCATATTACAGGGGGCCTCCTAACTGGCCCAGCCATCTGAACCTCTGCTTGAGCATTCCTATTGTGTGCTCTAAGTTTCTGCCTTCAATTGTATCTGTGCTCCTTGGCCGTGGTGAGGTTATGCAGAGGTGTTATCAACCAGGTCTGCAGGTGATATACCTTATTCCCCAGCAACCATTCTGTAACGTTCCTCCCAGTTGGAAATACCAGGAGGATGGTAGCATGCCTCAGCATAAAAGCATTGTGACAACTCCCTGGGTACCTTGCACAGACCTGCATGTTGTTGTTCCTCTGATTGGGCACTAGCTTTATGCAGATAGAGTGGTAGCTTTTCTATTTACAAATGTTGCTGGCTTGTGTTCTGATGACCTGATGGCTACGTGTGGACAGTCAATAACTCCCTGCACGTAAGGGAAACCAGTCACTACAGCAAAGTCACAAGCTGTGTCCTGATGACTGCTGAGGTCAGTGGGGAAGGTGATATATTGCTCAGCCCTGGAAAACAGAGTGTTGGCCCATTTAATGCAGTTGTGAACTGCAGATTGTGAGATGCGACGGATGTCCTGTGTTCAAATGCAAAATACCGCAGATGCTGAAAATGTAAAATAAAAAGAGAAAATGCAGGATATACTGAGTGGGTCAGGCAACATCTGGATAATTTCCAAATCCCGACCCTGCACTGTGTCTGCGTTGCTCACGTAGAGACATAGAGTCAGAGTCGTACAGCATAGAAACAGGCCCTTCGGTCCACCGCGTCCAAGCCGACCATAATGCCTATCCATACTAATCTCACCTGCCTGCATTAATTCCATATCCCTCTATGCCTTGCTCATTCAAGTACCTGTCCAGATGCCTCTTAAATGTTGCTACTGTTCCTGCCTCCACCACCTCCTCAGGCAGCTCATTCCAGATACCCACTATTCTTTGGGTGAAAAATGTACCCCTTTGATCCCCTTTAAACCTCCTCCCTCTCACCTTAAATCTATGCCCTCTAGTTTTAGTCACCCCTACCATGGGAAACAGACTCTGGCTATCTTACCCTATCTATGCATCTCATAATTTTATATACCTCTATCATATCCCCTCTCAGCCTCCTTCGCTCCAGGGAAAACAGACCCAGCCTATCCAATCTCTCTTTATAACTCAAGCCCTCCAAACCAGGCAACATCCTTGTGAATCTTTTCTGCACCCTCTCTAGCTTAATCATATCTTTCCTGTAGTGCGGCGACCAGAACTGCACACAGTACTACAAATGTGGCCTAACCAATGTTATGTACAACTGTAACATGACGTCCCAACTCTTGTACTCAATGCCTCGGCTGATGAAGGCAAGCATGCCATACGCCTTCTTCACCACCCTGTCTACCTGTGTTGCCACTTTCAGGGAACTATGTACATGCACCCCTAGGTCTCTCTGCTCAACAACACTCCCCAGGGCCCTGCCATTCACTATATGTGGTCTGCCCTGCTTTAACTTCCCAAAATGCATCACTTCACACTTGTCTGCGTTAAATTCCATTTGCACGTGATGAAATCTTCAAATGCTAATGCCGTAATTGGGCCAGAAGTGTGTTCTAAGCTCTGCGAGGAGGTGGGAGATGCCTCTTGGAGCAGGCGTCTCAAAGGCAGACGGCAGCCATGACGGGGTCTGCACTGCCTTGCACAAGAAAGGAGGCAGGATCTCAGAGGGCCAGAAGCCTCTGCGCGGAGATTTGGTCAAACGGCCAGGCAAACAGAATAGTGCCCGATCTCTCAGAGAAACACAATGGCAAAACTTTTTCCATTCCATAAAAAAAGACTTTGTAGCTCCCTGCATTGAATCCGACAACTGTGCACTAACATGCACCAGACTGTTCGGATTTGGCGATTCCCTCTTTGAAAATTGCTTCCTGTTTTTGCTCGGCCCATTAACAAACTCCTCAAGGAGTTAAGCCCTTAATGGGCAGTTAATTGGAGGCAAGGGGCTTTCCCCCTCCTGCTCTCACTTTGAAAATTGTGTTGCGGTCCGTAGGCATTGGGATTTTGAACCCAATTTTCCATACGTGCCTGCACCCCTGCTTGCCCCCTCCTGCAATTGAAAATCTACCCAAAGTTTCAGATCAATGACCTTTCATCAACGTTAACTCTGTTTTTCCCTCCACAGATGGTGCTTGACCTGCTGAGTATTTCCAGCATTTTCTGTTTGATGTCCTGTGTTACAGCCTGAAAAGAATCAGTGGCATAAAAAAAAATTCAAGGCTGGGTTGACTTTGAGGTCATGGCATGGCCCCGACCCTGGGTCCAGCAGGCACCATGTCCTGTTGTAGGACCTTGCAGTGATTTCCCAGAGAACCGCAGATTCTTTCTGAACTGCTCCTCAGTTAGGTGCAGGCGTTTTATTACGTTAAAGGCACTATATAAATACAAGTTGTTGCTGTGTGCTGGGTATGGCTTCCTGGGGCCGGATTTTATTCCGGTGATGGGGTCCCAGCGGAGGGCTGAAAGGCAGGGGACACCTCATTTCGGCCCACCGTCAGACCCCTGTTGCTATCTCATAGCAGCAGCCAATTAACTGCCTGCCTTCGAGGCCGCCATCCCTTTAAAGGACAAGTGCCCACCTCCAGAGCTGCTGGCCAATCAAACGACTGGCAGTTCTGTAGTATTGGGAGCACCACTGGGATGCCTGCAGTACCGAAGACGACGACCCCGGGACAGGTAATTGGGGTTGGGGTCACCAGGGCCATTCAGGCAGGCCCTGGTAATGAGATGGGGGCATGTTGGTAAGGGTGGGGGGGGGGGGTCTTCCTAGGGGAGGGGGGAAAATGACCTTGCTGTTTTGGGGGCCCTGGAATACCCTCCCTGGAGGGAGCCCCCCCGACCCTGCGAGGATGATGCCGGGCTTTACCTAGTGGCGTCTCCCGCAGCAGTGGGCCAATCCGTCTTCAATAAATTGGCCACTTAAGGGACTCAATTGACCTGGGGCAGGAAGGCTATCCTTGGTCTTCCCTGCCACAGACAAAAGGGCAGGGGCCTGGACGACATCGGGAATGACCCCTCCTACCATTTTGTTTGCCTTCCCACCCTCCATGCCCATCTGCTTCCCCTGGCTTCAGCCAGCCTCACCTGTTGTCCTCTGAGAGGCCAGGGTGTTGGTGGTGGTGATTGTTGGGTTGCTGTACTTGCTGCTCCAAGTCTTGCTGCATCCAAAAGGAGGAAGCAAGACAAGCACCCATAATGAGTAGAGGAAGCCGCCTAAAGGTTTTAAGGCACCAAAAATGTAGACGTCACGTTCTGGAAGCTGAAAACACTCCTGGCCACCCAATCAGCAAAAGATCCTCCGATCTGCAGTGAGCTGTAGCTGAGAGCTCTCTTTTACACTGCCAGGAGCTCCCAGACACAACATCACTAGGTTTAACTGACAGTTTGAGATTGGGTGAGGCATTCACTATTTGGAATTGAAGTGCTGTCGGGCGGGTTTGATGTTATGATTTTAATTAGGACGAGGGCAAGTGCCTGACGCAGCCAGAAACAGGTCAGTTAAAATGGTGGGCATGGGGGGGATGGGCATGAATAGTCCAGGAAGGTTTGCTGGGAAGCCCTGAACTTTAATCCCAATCTTGTCTGCAACAGAGGTCTGGGTGAAAATCAGCCTTTTTGAGCCATGATGTTGCATTTTCCAGCACTTTTATGAATGCAGCTTAATTCCAGATGAGGGTCGGGGGTACTAATAAACATTTTTAATATTGTATAATATTATGAGGCACAGTGTGGCTTTCGTGCATAGAGATTGACCATTGACATGCTGTTCTCCCTTCGTCAGATACAGGAGAAATGCCGTGAACAACAGATGCCCCTCTACATTGCTTTCATTGATCTCACCAAAGCCTTTGACCTCGTCAGCAGACGTGGTCTCTTCAGACTACTAGAAAAGATTGGATGCCCACCAAAGCTACTAAGTATCATCACCTCATTCCATGACAATATGAAAGGCACAATTCAACATGGTGGCTCCTCATCAGACCCCTTTCCTATCCTGAGTGGCGTGAAACAAGGCTGTGTTCTCGCACCCACACTTTTTGGGATTTTCTTCTCCCTGCTGCTTTCACATGCGTTCAAGTCCTCAGAAGAAGGAATTTTCCTCCACACAAGATCAGGGTTCAACCTTACCCGTCTAAGAGCGAAGTCCAAAGTACGGAAAGTCCTCATCAGGGAACTCCTCTTTGCTGACGATGCTGCTTTAACATCTCACACTGAAGAGTGCCTGCAGAGTCTCATCGACAGGTTTGCGGCTGCCTGCAATGAATTTGGCCTAACCATCAGCCTCAAAAAAACGAACATCATGGGGCAGGACGTCAGAAATCCTCCATCCATCAATATTGGCGACCACGCTCTGGAAGTGGTTCAAGAGTTCACCTACCTAGGCTCAACTATCACCAGTAACCTGTCACTAGATGCAGAAATCAACAAGCACATGGGAAAGGCTTCCACTGCTATGTCCAGACTGGCCAAGAGAGTGTGGGAAAATGGCGCACTGACACGGAACACAAAAGTCCGAGTGTATCAAGTCTGTGTCCTCAGTACCTTGCTCTATGGCAGCGAGGCCTGGACAACGTATGTCAGCCAAGAGCGACGTCTCAATTCATTCCATCTTCGCTGCCTCCGGAGAATACTTGGCATCAGGTGGCAGGACCGTATCTCCAACACAGAAGTCCTCGAGGCGGCCAACATCCCCAGCTTATACACACTACTGAGTCAGAGGCGCTTGAGATGGCTTGGCCATGTGAGCCGCATGGAAGCTGGCAGGATCCCCAAAGACACATTGTACAGCAAGCTCGCCACTGGTATCAGACCCACCGGCCGTCCATGACTCCGCTTTAAAGATGTCGGCAAACGTGACATGAAATCCTGTGACATTGATCACAAGCCGTGGGAGTCAGTTGCCAGCGTTCGCCAGAGCTGGCGGGCAGCCATAAAGGCGGGGCTAAAGTGTGGCGAGTCGAAGAGACTTAGTAGTTGGCAGGAAAAAAGACAAAGGCGCAAGGGAAGAGCCAACTGTGTAACAGCCCCGACAAACAAATTTTTCTGCAGCACCTGTGGAAGAGCCTGTCACTCTAGAATTGGCCTTTATAGCCACTCCAGGCGCTGCTCCACACACCACTGACCATCTGCAGGCGCTTACCCATTGTCTCTCGAGATAAGGAGGCCAAAGAGAATAAAAACTTCTTGAATGCGTAAAGCCACACCTGCTGAGAAATAGTACTTAAATCAAGTCCCTCCTCCAAAACAGTTGTTTTGTAACAAGTTGGCCTACTTAATGTATTCTTACACTAATATGGTGCACTAACTTATGTATAGATTCTATAAGTATAAGTACTGTAACACAAATAATGCTGTGTGTAGTTCACACAGCCATAGACACAGCCACATACATCTCTCTCCTCTTTCAGATTTGCTGATAGATGCAGAAGTCTGACAAAAGAGTTTTGAGTTTGAGTGAATGTGTTTTTTCAAATATGTGCAATTTCCATGCACACACAAAGACACATAATTTCAGCTACAACACAGGCAACTGTTAAGAAAGGATTAAATACAAGTGTACAAAAGGAATCAAGTCTGTGCTTAAATAATGTAAATTAACAATGAGCTATTGTACAGGGGGAAAACGTGTTCATATTTTAAAGTCCTTTAACTCTCTCAGTGCTGTAGTTCCCTGATGTTTTGCTGAAAGGAAGCTATTTGTTTGTCAGCACCTTAAGCCAAAGCATATTACTTGGGTAATACGACAATGCTGCTCATGTGCGGTCATTGAGGTGAGAGATTAGAATGACAATCAAGCAAAAGTGTCAAGCATTACCAAATGCAATGCCATGGATTGGAAGTCCAGCAGTCTAGCCTTTAAGGACAAATGCAGTGTTTCTTTTGTCCAAATTCTCTATCTTTATAGACTCTTAGGGAGAATGCCGAATAAATGTCAATAAATTCTGAAGGATTTCCAATTAAGGCATAATAGAGGTGACCCCTTTCATGCATTGTAAGGTCAATAATGTTGATTTATTACGTGAATTTGAGAAGCATAATAAATAATGGTGCAGATGCCTAACAATGTATTACATTTACGGAAACCCAAAATGACTGACCATTTGCATAAAGTGTATTCAGAAAAGATAAGCTCTGTCTCTACAATCTATCTTATTTCCTCAGCTGTTTCTACTGTTGTTGCCATATTAGACCGATTAATATTTGACCTCGGTGTTTTGCCAGATAACTGGTGATTGGGTATCACTGGCTGTCTGTATTTGGAAACTGGGTTTGAATCCAACCCAGACAGTTGAAACGAGAATCTATTCTCTCCAATGGCTTCCAGAGTTCTAAATCATTTACATTTGCAAAATCAATTCAAGACCCAGTAATCGAAAGGCCACAACACAAAACGAACCTCAAATTTTACACTGACAGCCATTTGCCTGCAAACTTACTCAAAAGGAGGTCATCAGGACTAAACTGTCTGAGAAGTAGAAATATCATGTCAGTACAGTAGTGGGATTCTCTGTTGATGTTAGAATGAAGGTACATTGCAGTTATAATTCATAGGAGCCCTAAAATACATCTAATCCATTCTATGCCTGACCTTAAAGGGCAGGCCACTGTGGCTGGTGTCAAAAAGCAATGATTAACAGCAGTGTCATTCCTTAAGTTTTTGTGCACACGAGTAGGAAAATAGGAAAACAAAACCAGCACAAGACGGGTTCAGGAAGCAAAATAGTCAAATCGCTTGTGTTTGTCAAAGCAGAACACCTGCTTAAGATTCAAGATAAACTTTCTTCTGCAAGCTTGCAGAATAGATCTTAATGTGCTTCTTAAGCATTTTTAAAAATGGATTTTCATGTAACACATTTCAAAACTGTTATATTACCTTTATCATTACCCTCATGGTACTGATATTAACTATCCATACTGTTCAGTACCACACATTTACTAGATTTCTCACAAGCTGACAAAGCTATTTTTGCTGACTCTTGAATTATTCAGAAGAATCACATGAATAGATCAACCAGCAAGGATGAATTTCAATGTTCCCCCTATTCAAAGTGAGCTTATGACCCAGGAAATTACTCTCAGGATGATATAAATGCTCCCTTTCTGTTCTCATTTCAGTTCAATTTCCATGCTTTTCCAACCTGAACTTACCAGAATAATTTAGATTCCATATGGCAGAGTCCTTGTGCAGCATTCCTGCTGCATCATCAAATGACTCTATCCAGATACAATTACTTGTAATGAGTTCATCTTTAATTGTGATTGAATTTTACATCTCGGTAATATGAACCAGACGGTTGAAACATGAACATATGAAAATATGCAGCTTCTATAACTGCCTCTCAATGAAATAGATGTTATTAAAAACCCAACACCAATTATCAAGGAACGGTTTCTTTAATTTTAGTGGTTTGGGGTAAACCTTTACAATTCAAGTCTTTTTTTTTCCCAGAAACCGTAAGAGAATATGATATCTGCCTTCGGTGCTTGCCCAGTAAGCCATAAGGTAAACTATATATATTTACATGTCTGAAATGCTCCATCCATCAATATCGGCGACCACGCTCTGGAAGTGGTTCAAGAGTTCACCTATCTAGGCTCAACTATCACCAGTAACCTGTCTCTCGATGCTGAAATCAACAAGCGCATGGGAAAGGCTTCCACTGCTATGTCCAGACTGGCCAAGAGAGTGTGGGAAAATGGCGCACTGACACGGAACACAAAAGTCCGAGTGTATCAAGCCTGTGTCCTCAGTACCTTGCTCTATGGCAGCGAGGCCTGGACAACGTATGTCAGCCAAGAGCGACGTCTCAATTCATTCCATCTTCGCTGCCTCCGGAGAATACTTGGCATCAGGTGGCAGGACCGTCTCTCCAACACAGAAGTCCTCGAGGCGGCCAACATCCCCAGCTTATACACACTACTGAGTCAGCGGTGCTTGAGATGGCTTGGCCATGTGAGCCGCATGGAAGATGGCAGGATCCCCAAAGACACATTGTACAGCGAGTTCGCCGTTGGTATCAGACCCACCAGCCGTCCTTGTCTCCGCTTTAAAGACGTCTGCAAACGTGACATGAAATCCTGTGACATTGATCACAAGTCGTGGGAGTCAGTTGCCAGCGTTCGCCAGAGCTGGTGGGCAGCCATAAAGGCGGGGCTAAAGTGTGGCGAGTCGAAGAGACTTAGTAGTTGGCAGGAAAAAAGACAGAGGCGCAAGGGGAGAGCCAACTGTGTAACAGCCCCGACAAACAAATTTTTCTGCAGCACCTGTGGAAGAGTCTGTCACTCTAATATTGGCCTTTATAGCCACTCCATGCGCTCCTCCACAGACCACTGACCACCTGCAGGCGCTTACCCATTGTCTCTCGAGATCAGGAGGCCAAAGAGAAGGAGAGAGAATCAGAATAAAATGAAGCATTTTTCCAGGAAGATTTTAGCTGTCTAATATAACTTTGAATGCTCAGTAAATACAATGAGGCAATGTAGACATTTAATAATGTGGATGTGCTTTTTTTAAACGCTAAAAGCCACTCAAAACACATTGAAGTGCATCTTTACTCTTACTCGTCTAAAGTTAATCCAAAATGTCGTTGATTCTTAAAATGCAATGCCCTCTGAAATGGCCAAGCAAGCCACTCAGATTAGGGATGGGCAATAAATGCTGACCAAGCCAGCGATGCCCACATCCCACAAAATAAATTTTTTTTAAATACTGCTATCGCAGTGAAGTTCACATACCATTTGCAGTATAGGTAAGTCCTCCCCACAGCCACCTCATTGAGTTGTACCTTCACTTCATCAAGCAAGAGGTTAGGGTACTGCCATGCTCCGTCACTTTCTAAAGCATGGTTTCCTGCCTTCATATTTACTTTGCTAACCACTGGGTTTTGACAACCACTTCTTATGCCTCATAAAACATTTCGAAAGGTTAAATATACATTTAAAGGCCACCACAAAAGTGCCTTTATTATCCTAAAATAAGACCCGCTAGAAATGTACCCACTATGGATGTTAGGCTAAAATAAAAGCAAAATACTGCGGATGCTGGAAATCTGAAATAAAAGCAGGAAGTGCTGGAAAAACTCAGCATCTGTGGAGCGATTTGCAGAGTTAATGTTTCGGGTCAGTGACCTTTCATCAGAACTGATGTTGCCTGACCTACTGAGTTTTTCCAGCACTTTTTGTTTTTATTACAGATGTTAGGCTGACTGGTTAAAGTTACCCGGCTTATCTCCTTTATCCTTCTTGAACAGATGTTTTACGTTGGCAACCTTCCAGTTCTCCAGCACAATTTCTATAGGGGAGGAGGATTCAAAGATTGTTTTGAGAGCCTCTGCTATTTTCTCTGTAATTTCCTCAGTATACTAGACAGCACACCATCAAATCAAAGCCTTCCTATTTGTGCATTTACAGCACTACCTTCTTATCTATAGCTATCCTATATAATTGCTTCACCTTGCATTCCCACTGCCACACTCTCCTATAAAAACCAAGGCAAAGTGCATTTAGCGCTCATTGCCACCATTCCTTCATCCACTGATAGAATTATTTTTGTCTCTAATCAGCCCATTCAGGCTCCATGGACTAATACCAGTGTTGAGTTGAGAACCGCTTGTCAGTGACCTCTAGCGTTCACCCCACCATAGTGTCAGACTCAGGAAAATCCACCTACGTTAAACAATGATAGGAGGCCATAGATTGAGGCCTAGAGTGCCAGTTCCTTAGGGTGATCGCTGATAGCCCCTTCCCCACACCAAAATCTCTTTGATCTTAGGGCTCCATGTGCCACTCAGCAGGCTGGCACTCATGGTCCCACTTGGTATGCCAGCATCACCTGTTCTTCCACCAGGCCAGGTCTGAGGAAATTTCTGGCCTTTCGCCTGGCCATCCCCCATCCTATGTCACTGACATTGTTTCGGGATGGGTAAAGGCTCTGATCCTAAAATGACCTCATGAAAACTGCCAGTGAAGATTGTGATTCAGCGTATTGTGGTCTTGGCATAAGTCATGGCCCTTCAACCACACTTCCCCAGAGTGTGCCAGAAGAGCCAAATATTTTTAGCCCTCTTTCTTTAACTATTACTTTTCTTTTTAAGCACTTCATGAAAAATCCCTTGGATCATTTTCTTTTCTCTTGCTTATTTGTTAGCATTACTTCAGTGTAATGAGTTCTTTTATGTTGTCTGACACAACATAAATGAGATGCGTGGAGTCCAGTTGGTTGAAGATCTCAAAACAGGTTTATTGCAACTAACTATTATATACAGTACAGAGCTAACTATTTACAGAATTGCCTCTAGGGTGTTACAGTTGCAGAGTGACTCTAGCTGAGTCACATGACTGCATCCTGGTACTTAGCTCATTAGCATACTAAGATCTTAAAGGCAATCATACAACATTCAGTACTCTTCAAATTCACAATACTGAACTTACGCATTTAAGGGAATAGAGGAAACGAGGTCAACAGGCTCAGTAAATGATGCATTAAAACTTACCGAAATGCTTACTCCATTTTATAATTTGTATGGTTATTATAACAAAAAAAGACTAATTCAAATGCTATATTTTCTTAGCTACCAAAAAGTGTGACAAATCTTAAATTAATAGAATCCCATTCATTATTAATTTAGTTCATATCCTTATCTGCAAAATGTGCATTTCCTAGTCAATGTCCTATATTCATTATGTATCATAATTGCACACAACTGAAGGATAATATATATCAGCTAAAAGATCAGACCAAGCAACAGATAACCAGAATATATTGCATGTATTTTAATTTGTCACCCTGTTGTTGGCCCCAATCTTGATGAAAATAATTCTCCCAGATCATTACAGCAATATTACTTTAGAATGATGATTCCACCAAATGCTTCTTAACCTTAACCACTTTAATCACTTTAACATTTTCCATGTCTTTGCGTCTAGTGTCAGCATCTTTCACTCCCAGGTCAGGTTAGATGCAGGGTAAAGCAATTTAGTGGTGACATTATCACAGTGCTCCAACAATGTGTCTTAACCTTAACCTCAGACAAACACCTCCTGCTATACCAGCAGAACATTTCAATTTCCTACACCGACCATACTTATGACCTCTCTGACTGGGAGTGCCCAATTAGTGTCACATTATGCGCAATTTTACAGTGTAGGCTCACACCCTCTATGCACTTGGTTGAGACTGCCCAGTGTCATTTGATTTATGATAGTTACAGCTTCAAAAAGAGGGAAATTTAACAGCATCGGTCTGGCTGGATTTGAATCTAGATCCTAAATACACCTTTCACTCCATTTGGCTTAATTCATTGTAAATTGATGGTATACACACTGGGCTGGATCTTATAGGTCCTTCTGAGGTGGGGGCGGAGGCCGGGGGGGGTCCCATAGAATCACAATAGGTGGCGGAGGGGGCAGAGGACCTTTGTCGTCCAGTCACCAAGTGATTTTCCCGTGGGCAGGATAGGCCCAGGACGGCCTTCCCGCCCAAAGGTCAATTGAGACCTTTAAGTGGCCTATTAATGGCCTCTTCCTGCCACCACTGGAATCTTACCAGCAGTAGGGAGTTCCTCTGCCACACAAGGAGGATACCTTGGAAACTGAGGTGCCCTCCTTGCGGGCTCGCGGGGGAAAGGGGGACTTCGTGGGCAATCTGTGACCCATGGAGGACCCACGCTAGGAACCACTTTATTCCCCAGGACTCCTCTCTCCCTGGACTGCACGACCCACCCACTACGTTCCCCTTGCTGGGTCCAGTGTGGACTGGTCCCGGCGATGTCGCCTCACTTACCTGAGGTCCGGGGTTCCACTGCTGGGCCTGTGCCCAAGGCCTCTGCAGTGCCGGCCCTTTGATTGGCTGGCATCTCTTGAAAGCGGGATCCCCATCTTTAAAGGGACATGGATCCCATCTCGTGAAACTTAGATTTAAAAAGACTGGAGGATTGTCCCAAGGGGCAGGGCACGAAAAGGCCGAGGCAGGGTTCCCCCCACCTTTTCGGTCCAGCACCGGAAGGCCGCCTCCTCCATAAAATCCAGACCACTAGCTCCCAAATTTCACTATTTGTAGCCAAGTAATTTCCCTCCCTCTGCCATTTTAATTTTAAACCTGCTCGTTAAAATCAGCTGAGGCTTCCTGCTGCTCGCTTTGCCATGTTCCCGCCCAGGTGTTAAAATCAAGCTCAAGGTGTCTCAACTACAGGGAACTCTGTTATAACAAACAAGATAGCGACTTGCTTGATACGTCTGTGCACAACTGATTGGCTAATGCTACTCCAATCCCTAGTGGCAGCGTGGACTGACCTTGCAATTTAAAAGTTCTGGGTGGTCACAGTATTTACAGCCACTGGCTATGTGGTGGCTGTGTTGGAGGCGACTACAGGTCATGTTCGAGCACGTGGCATAGCTCACTGATAGCTTCCTTTGTGGATTACAGACTCCATTCAAAATGCTCTTATGTCATGTAGAGGTGGGAGCTTCTTGGTCTGTATTTTTTGGTTTGAAGTACAGGACGATGAATGTTCAGCACTTCCTTAGCTGCCTGACCAGCCTATTCCCCTCTCCCTCTATTGTTCATCTCCCTCTGTTGTTCCTCTAAACAAACAATATTATTAATAGGAAACTCATTGTGGTCTCTCTAGGACTGTGGGGATGGGGCGCAGGTGGGGAAATATGCAGAGCAAAAAGTTCCAGGCAAAGTAATAGACTAGAATGACAAAAAAAATAAAGAAATACACCTGAGTAATAAGCTTTTTGCTTGGATTTCAAAAGTAGATACTCTGGCTCTTTAAATGCTTTTTCACTACCGCCTTAAAAAAATGACTTGTATTTATATAGCGCCTTTCACAAAATCAGGACATCTCAAAACAGGAAATTCATGTATGTGCCTTTGAAATGTAGCCGCTGTTGAAATGTGGAACATACGGTCGCCATTTGTGCACAGCAAGATCCCACAAACAGAAATGAGATAATGCCCAGAAAATCTGTTTTAATAACGCTCGTGCAGGGACAAATATTGGCCAGGACTACTTCTTCACAAGATGCTGCTTGACCCGCTGAGTAAATTTCAGCATTTCCTGTTTTCATTTCAGATTTCCAGCATCCACAGTATTTTGCTGTTGAGTTAGACCCCGTGTCCTGGCCAATAGTTATCCCTCAATCAACATCACAATAAAACAGATTATCTGGTCATGATCACATTTCTGTTTGTGGGACCTTGCTGTGCACAAATTGGCTGCTGTGTTTCCTGCATTACAACAATGACTACACTTCAAAAGTAGTTAATTGGCTGTGAAGAACTGCAATATCCTGTGGTTGTGGAAGGTTCTATATAAGTGTAAGTCTTTCTTTTTCACTGATGGCAGAACCAAAGAACCTATTTTACATAGAATTACATAGAAATTACAATGAGAAACAGGCCATTTGGCCCAACTCTTTATGCTCCAGATGAACCTTCTCCCACCTTGCGTTTTAAAGGATTAATCGACAATGCAATTGGTTTTCCTAAGCAATTTGTAGTATTGGGATGTCCCGTCTGTGCACATTGTTATGCTTTTGGCATGTGATCAATCCTGGAAATAATTAATTGAAAGCATGTTTTCTCAAAAGACTCATGGGGGCAGGGGTCGGAATATGTAAGCAATGGAATGGTTACCCCGGATAAAATAAAGTTTATAGCTATCATAACTCAAATGCGCACTGTGGGTTAGGTTTCTTTTCAAAATTATTTCTCAGCACTGACAGAAACAAAGAAGGTTGAAGTTTGGATAGTATTGAGTCTCCAGGGAAAGGGAGCCAAGAGATTTTTTTCCCCTGTAATTAATGTAAACCATCAGATATTAAAATAAATATTTTTCCTTAGGCAAATGTGAAGAAAGTAAGTCCTTTTATCTCATCTAAAATTGCAAACTGACTGCAGTGAGAACTGCATTGGTAAAAAAGTGAGAATAAACACATGATTATCACTAAAAGGAGTATGAGGTTAGAAAAAATTATTCCACACAATAGGTTATTGGAACATGGAATGCTTCACCCCAACAACAACTTGCATTTATATAGTGTCTTTAGCATATAAAACATGCCAAGGCACTTCAGAGGTGCGTTATCATACAGACAACTTGACATCAAGGCACATAAGGGATATTAGGGCAGGTGAACAGTAGCTTGGTCAAAGAGTTAGGTTTTCAGGAGCACCTTTAAAGAGGAGCTAGAGTTAGAGAAATGGAGATGTTTAGAGATGGAATTCTGGAGCTTGTGACCCGGACAGCTAAGGGCACAGCTGCCAACGGCGGGACAAAGGAAATTGGGGATGCAAAAGAGGCCAGCAATGGAGAAACTGTGGAGTTCTCAAAAGATTGTGAGGCTGGAGGAGATTACAGAGATAGGGAGAGGAAAGGACATGGAGGGATTTGAAGACAAGGATGATAATTTTAAATTTGAGGTAAGTGACTATTCAGGCAGCAACCGCATCACTATTTAAGAGGGAATTGGATAAGTAATTGAAAATGAAGAATATAAAAGGATATGGGGTAAAGAGAAAAGAATAGAATTAGAATAGTTAGATTTGGTTTAAGAACTAGAACCAGCACAGTGGTCCAAATGGTCTCCTTGTGTGCGGCAATTCCTTGAATTCTGTAATTACTATGTTTGAATCGGTGAGGGTTGGGAGTATATTTAGTAAGGGTCTCCTGTAAATTAGGGTTTGAGTGTACTGAGAGTATGCAGGAATCTGTACTGAGCTCTTTTTAAGCTCTTTCTCAGGAGTATTTCCCTTTCATGTTACACTGGGTTTCTGGCACAAGGGCAAAGTTAGATGGGGGAACCATTCCATCACCTTCCTGCTGATTGTCACCACTTCTGGGGGGTTTCTGCCAGAAGTTACTTCAGACATTGAACATGCCCACCCAAATATGACTTGCCAAATTCAAAGTAGACAGCAATGATGGGATGTCATCTTATGCTATATTTCCGATCATTACTGCCAACGTACTGGTTAATGCAAGTAATACTAGCATCTTACAGGCATTGCTGAGGATTGGTGGAAGGTGTTTAATAGTTTAAATTCCACCCCACGCCTCCAAAAGGAGCAAGTCAATTGCACTGTGATCAATTCACTCCACGCCCATTGGAATTTTAAATTCTGACCACAGAATCTACTTTTTCTGCCTCTCAAGCAGTGAACACCTTCCTCTGCCATATGTGCACGATGTCTGTGGCAACCATTTGCTCCACTTCCCCTCCTCAAGGGAAGGCAGAATCTCATTGGGCACATCCAGCGACACACTCCTCATGCTGGGCAAAGTCACTCCCTGTCATACTGAAAGTAGCAACACTGCCTCAGAGGGGAATCTCAGCCACGGTCTTCCTGTCAAGTTTTTGCCATTTCATTGCTCCCATCAAATAATATCACCTTCGTGAGGATGACCATTTTCAGTATTTTGTTTCATTTATTACAGGGGCCTTGTTGCCAAATACAAATTGGGGTCCTATGACCTAAAGCAGACCCTTCAAAATGTTAAAATAATTGAATGTTTTCATTAAGATAACTAATTTAATTTTTTAATTACAGAACTATTTCTAACTCTTTGTGCTGCAGTTGTTGGAAATGGCTTTGAAGAGAAATCCATTGAATTGCATTTGGAAAGTCTTTTAAAATGATTTTCTTTGTACCTTTTATAATTGATTCAAGCCCTCATGTTTTGGAAATTTTATAAAGAACGTTGAAAGCTAATCTGTTGAGCTCTTGTTTGAAATTCTTGTGAATTGTTATGTTTTATGTTGGTTGTCATTGACGAGGAGCATTAAATACACCTGTTATCCTGGCAGGCACTACTTGTGTAGATGAGGATTAAATGGTTATCCTGACCATTATGACCATTATGGAGGTGGTGGTGGCAGAATTCATGCCTGAACAGGCAAAAATGCAATTATACTGTGGCTAGCACAAAGAAGTCAAGGTTGCTGCACTTTTGGAATTGTTAGTGAATAATCGACCTGCCCCATGGTATTGTACATGGGGGTGATTCAGTTCATGGATGAATACCACACATAGGGGGTAGCTTGTAACTTCACCATCTGGATGATAACTTGAAGAGGATAGCCCACCCATTGCAGAAATTAATGGGTTAAAAATCAGACGGATTCTATGATGGATGGGCGATCCACTCAGGCAGCTCATCACCCAGGTGGCAATGTTTAAAATTACCCCTACACCGTCATAATAGACAACCACAAATGCTGGGCTGATTTTGTTGTCAACCACTTCACTCTATTTTTACCTCCAATTTTCTTCCACTTTCCAGAAAGCATCTGCACCTTGTTTTAGTACCTTTCCATTGTCACTGATTGCTGTCTGGTATCACACCTAAATAGTCATTATTCATCTCAGTCATTTGCCAGTAAAAGCTGGTAGACTATTAAAAGTTGGTAGACAGAGGCAGTCAAGCATGGGAACTGTGCCCTGCTTCTGCCTCCCTAATGCAGACCAGAGGTTAACTGTTATGCCACCTACCAGCAGACATCAGCTAACTCAGCACAAACTACGAGGTTAAACCTCGATATTCCTCGTGTTACGACCAGGTGAGAAAAGGGGTTTAGGGGTCCCCTCTCAGCCTTTCCCTGGTTCAACTCTAACAGGGTACAATTTTAGAAACACCACAGATTTAGTTCCCCCTCAGTGAATCCTTGTTCACTGATACAATTGTAAGGCAAAGAAATCAAACAGGTTTCCTGAGATTTAAACAAAAAAGGTGGAAGTTTATTAATCTTAAACTCTAATCCAGTTAGCGACTACGAATATGCAACTTGACCACGCTAGTGTGCATATGCGATAAACACACGCACAGATCCTTCTTCTTTGGCCTCCTTGTCTCGCGAGACAATGGGTAAGCGCCTGGAGGTAGTCAGTGGTTTGTGGAGCAGCACCTGGAGTGGCTAAAAAGGCCAATATTAGAGTGACAGACTCTTCCACAGGTGCTGCAGAAGAAATTGTTTGTCGGGGCTGTTACACAGTTGGCTCTCCCCTTGCGCCTCTGTCTTTTTTCCTGCCAACTACTAAGTCTCTTCGACTCGCCACACTTTAGCCCCGCCTTTATGGCTGCCTGCCAGCTCTGGCGATCGCTGGCAACTGACTCCCACAACTTGTGATCAATGTCATAGGACTTCATGTCGCGTTTGCAGACGTCTTTAAAGCGGAGACAAGGACGGCTGGTGGGTCTGATACCAACGGCGAACTCGCTGTACAATGTGTCTTTGGGGATCCTGCCATCTTCCATGCGGCTCACATGGCCAAGCCATCTCAAGCGCCGCTGACTCAGTAGTGTGTATAAGCTGGGGATGTTGGCCGCCTCGAGGACTTCTGTGTTGGAGATACGGTCCTGCCACCTGATGCCAAGTATTCTCCGGAGGCAGCGAAGATGGAATGAATTGAGACGTCGCTCTCGGCTGACATACGTTGTCCAGGCCTCGCTGCCATAGAACAAGGTACTGAGAACACAGGCTTGATACACTCGGACTTTTATGTTCCATGACAGTGCGCCATTTTCCCACACTCTCTTGGCCAGTCTGGACATAGCAGTGGAAGCCTTTCCCATGCGCTTGTTGATTTCAGCATCGAGAGACAGGTTACTGGTGATAGTTGAGCCTAGGTAGGTGAACCCTTGAACCACTTCCAGAGCATGGTCGCCGATATTGATGGATGGAGCATTTCTGACGTCCTGTCCCATGATGTTCGTTTTCTTGAGGCTGATGGTTAGGCCAAATTCGTTGCAGGCAGCTGCAAACCTGTCATTGAGACTCTGCAGACACTCTTCAGTGTGAGATGTTAAAGCAGCATAGTCAGCAAAGAGGAGTCCCCTGATGAGGACTTTCCGTACTTTGGTCTTCGCTCTTAGACGGGTAAGGTTGAACAACCTGCCCCCTGATCTTGTGTGGAGGAAAATTCCTTCTTCTGAAAACTTGAACGCATGTGAGAGCAGCAGGGAGAAGAAAATCCCAAACAGTGTGGGTGCAAGAACACAGCCCTGTTTCACACCACTCAGGATAGGAAAGGGGTCTGATGAGGTGCCGCTATGCTGAATTGTGCCTTTCATATTGTCATGGAATGAGGTGATGATACTTAGTAGCTTTGGTGGACATCCAATCTTTTCTAGTAGTCTGAAGAGACCACGTCTGCTGACGAGGTCAAAAGCTTTGGTGAGATCAATGAAAGCAACGTAGAGGGGCATCTGTTGTTCGCGGCGTTTCTCCTGTATCTGACGAAGGGAGAACAGCATGTCAATGGTCGATCTCTCTGCACGAAAGCCACACTGTGCCTCAGGGTAGACGCGCTCGGCCAGCTTCTGGAGTCTGTTTAAAGCGACTCGAGCAAAGACTTTCCCCATTATGCTGAGCAGGGAGATTCCACGGTAGTTGTTGCAGTCACCGCGGTCACCTTTGTTTTTATAGAGGGTGATGATATTGGCATCGCGCATGTCCTGAGGTACTGCTCCCTCATCCCAGCACAGGCAAAGCAGTTCATGGAGTGGTGAGCGTTTAGCAGGCTTGGCACTCTTGATTATTTCAGGGGTAATGCCGTCCTTCCCAGGGGCTTTTCCACTGGCTAGAGAATCAATGGCATCACTGAGTTCCGATTTTGTTGGCTGTACGTCCAGTTCATCCATGATTGGTAGAGGCTGGGCTGCATTGAGGGCGGTCTCAGTGACAACATTCTCCCTGGAGTACAGTTCTAGGTATTGCTCAACCCAGCAGTCCATTTGCTTGCGTTGGTCAGTGATTGTGTCCCTGATTTAGATTTGAGGGGGGCGATCTTCTTGATGGTTGGTCCAAAAGCTCTCTTAATGCCATCATACATTCCTCTGATGTTTCTGGTGTCTGAGGCCAGCTGAGTATGACTGCATAGGTGTTGCCAGTAGTCATTTGCGCAGCGCCTGGCTGTTCTTTGTGCAGTGCTTCTGGCTGCTTTAAGTGCACGGATGTTAACTCGCTGGGGGCTTTCTTGTAGTTCAACAGTGCAATGCGCTTAGCGGCAATGACAGGGTCCAGCTCTTCAAAATGAGATTGAAACCAGTCTGCATTCTGCTTCACACGTTTGCTATAGGTGGTCATTGCTGAGTCATAGATGGCATCTCTGATGTGGGCTCACGGTCTCTGCATCCCCTGTGGGAGTGTTTTGAAGGGCTTTTCCAGGTGAATTTAGAATTTAGAGACAGAAAAAGTAGAAAAGAATAATGGGGAAAAGTTTGAGGCAATAGTTGGGTTATAATTACAGTCCTTTGAGTTCAATGTGGAGCCTTTGGTTTCCGATAAGTCCTGCTGTTTGTTGGGGCCCAGTTCACGCTTCAACTTGTTTCGATGTTGGAGTCTTTTCTCGTGAGGTTTACGTGTCCTCCATGGGTCCGGTGGCTTAGAGGAAAGTGAGAGAGAGACAGCCAGGTTTCCTTATTCTAGCTTCAGTTGCAAACTGCCGTCTGTTCAAACTGTCCTGTGTCTCATTCAAAAGCCTGGACCAGCTGGTTAGTCATGCGACCGTCTGGTTTAACCAGCCCTGTATTTGCGGATTGCATCATCTCAGCAGTCCCTGGAATGCGCTTCCTTACACCTTCAATGTCTGGTGATCAAAATCCATTTTGGGTTAATTGGCCCAGGGAGTAGTTCTTTGTCTGCACAAGCACTGAATCTTATTATGCAAATGTCCTCCAGTCAAATGTCTGGTGATCTCTTTATCAAGTCATTTCTTCACTCCAGCAACAGTTTAAAATCAATGTTCATATGGCAAAATTAATATGCCTCATTCTTGGCAGGTGGGGATCGGCATGACACTGGTCTAACATTATTTAAGATCGTACAAGATAAATTTGCTAAGCCATTGGGGGAAGCATCTAAGGCAAAGTAACTGTCAGAAGCTGGGCAGGTGGGCAGTTAAAATTGACCAGGTAACTTACCTGCCACTGTCTTTCCTAGATCCCAGCATCTTTCATTTCCAGCTTAGTCCTTCTTTAAATATGTAGACACTGAGAATGTTCTCAGACCTGACTGCTATTTTATCCCCCGAGTGGGGAACTTGCTGAGGCTTTCCCGCCGGATAAAGTCAAGTCAATGATGATTGGAAGAAGAGGCCGCTCAAGGTACGGTTTATGTTTTTTTTTCTTTCCTTCGTGGTGCCATAAGGAGCAGAAGTACCCTTCTGAGCCCCACAGGAAATTTAGGTTTCCACTCCCATTCACTTGCATACCATAAGGCCCCCTCACAGCCCCAACCCCCACAATTACCTGAGTGCTGTCGGGCAGGCTGCCTGATTTCTGGAGACTAGCACCCACAGCAACCTGTTTCAGACGGGAATTCACCCAGCAGCATTTTAATCAGGCCCAGCAGTTACAGCCATCATGGCTTCGTTTTGACACAGAGTAGACAGGAAACCAACTGAAACTAGCGAGTTCCTGCCTGAAACCTGCTGACTAGGGGATTTTAATTGCCAGCATTTATCCAGTTGAGATGCCACTGATTTCTGTTAAATTCCTGTCTGTCAGCAGCAAAATGAAGCCATGGAGATTTTTAACTTCTGGATTGGCCAGAAAGTGGCTGGCCTGAGGAGATTCAGACAGACTGCCCACCAGCACTCAGTTGGGTGTGGGGAGCAGGATTCTAAGGGGGAGTCTTGAGGTACGGAAAGTGGAGGGAGCGGTCAGCCTGATGTAGGAGAGGTCTAAGCCTTTCTTGTGGGGCCCAGAGGAACACTCCTGATACTCAGGGCCCCACAAAAGGAAAGTTTTTTTCTAAAAAATTCTTAACAAACTTCTACTTGCAATTCTCTCCTGGAGCTTTGCTATAGAGGCATCCCTGCACAGATCAAGGTTAAAATAGTAGTTGGGTTTGCCTTTGGCACCTGCTTAAAAGGAATAATAGCAGATCACAAAAGCCAGGCAGGACTTCAGTAAGTCACTCGTTCAAATTTAACTGTCTATCCACTCGGTTTTTGCCAGGCTGGTTTTAGTGTTTCGGTGCTACATTTTCTGACAGCTTTAATCTGAAGCAAAAAAAATGAACTTGTCTCTAGTGATGATTAGCAAAATGCCAGGACAATCCTAAAACAAAAGCAGCATCATTTTCCCTATAATCATTGCTTGAATCATTGAATCCAATGGCCTGTTAGCTTTATATTGACATTCTCTAGCTCTCCGTTTACATGTTGAATAAAGCAACCTGCCTTTCAGGACTTTAAAAAACCCCTGGATCAACTTTCCTGATGCCCCCATGGATAAAATTAGCATGACATTGCATTGAGCCAGCAGACAATAAGATCCTAGGGCCAGTCCCTACTTGTGTTACTCGGTCTCATTATGCTACAAATGGCAATAAAGCCTCTGAGATAGGAAGGGGGCGGGTGGGAAGGAAGGAAATCAGCCAGGGTGCTTATACTTGACTATAGCGAGCGACCTTTGCTGGAAAGTACACGTGTATTTTTTTTTTTTAAATCAATTTTTGGAATGTTGGTGTTGCTGACAAGGCCAACATTTATTGCCGGTCCCTAGTTGCCTTTGAGAAGCTGGTGGTGGGTCTCCTTCTTGAACTGCTGCAATCAGTGTGGTGAAGGTACTCCAACAGTGCTGTTAACTAAGAACTTTGAACCAGTGACAATGAAGGAATGGCGACATATGCCTAAGTTGGGATGGTGGGTGACTTGGAGGGGAACGTTGATGCACCTGATATCTTGGTTTTTCTAGGTAATGGAGGTGAGAATGGGTCAATTTCAGCTGTAATGACTTTCATGGTGGAATAACTGGCTCTCTCTCCAAGCTTACACATAAAGTTGATAAATATAGAACTGTACCTGAGCAAAAGTCAGAAGGTTGAACAGAATACAGGAGTTAATTGGGAAAAACTTAGATCATGCCTCCTGTCAGTCATGCCCACTGTACTATGTGATCTGCTTGACATTATACAATGTAGGAGAGGCCTAGTTAATATTTGTATGGGAAACTTGCCTGTGAACCGAAGTGTAGTGAGAATTTCCTGCCAATAGAGGGTGACCATAATTCATCTCAATGTTATTTGTGGAAATCTTGCTCTGAGCAAAATGACTGCCGGGGGCATCTGAGTAGAGTGACTGTTATGTAGGCAAAGTAGTTTGCTGTACATGAAGTACTTAGTTCTTCACATACAACTGCATCATCTCTAATGAACCTGATCATGGTATAACCCATCTAGGCAGGGTTCTTTTTCCTTAGTACTTGGGTGTAAGACCTTGCAGAAATACCTGGTAATATGGGATTATTTCAAGAGTACAACTTCATCATGCACTCATTTCCTATGCCGTTACTTGCAGGAGCCTCATCAATATTGTGGTGTGTTCAAAGAGCTTGAGTAGATTTATGAAGCACAAATCTATTCCTCAATAAAATTGCTCTCATGCATTTTCCTCACTACCAATGGTCAATTAATTTATCTTTTTTAAATCATAAAATGGATTATACAAATTGAAATCCTTCTCACTTTGCACGGTTGGCTTTCTAATGCACTTATTGACTATATCATTCAAATAAGTAATCTCTTTATTAATCTCTTTAAACATTATAGTTTTTACTCAATTATTCTCACACTGAGTTGAATATTTCATGCAGAATATAGAACAGCAAATTAATTGCAATTTATTTATGCAACAGTTACTATGTGCTCTACAGTAACCTATCGGGATTTGATCTAACTTTTAAAAAATGATCAATAAGTTGTCCAATAATCATCAGAATTGGAGACAAGCTGAATTGTACTTGCTTTTATTACAATGGAAGCACACAGGTCTCCGGGTCTCACTCCGACTTACAGCACTTTCCTTTTTGGCTGGAGGAGAGCCTCCTGCTTTTCTTTCCCTCCCAGGACTGCTTGGGCTTCTATCACCTTCCCACCATTTGTCTTTTTTGGATTTGTGGGGGTGATTAGGAAAATTAGGAAGAATGAAAACTCAGCCACTCAGTGTAAATCTGCAGATAATAATGGAATGACATTTTATGCTATTCATTTGATTTGCTAGACATCTCTGGTCCACTCAAAACTATATTGTGGGAGAGCATATCCATTGGATACCCAATTTTTCTTTCGATTTTTTCAGATCTAACTTAGAGAGCTTGACACTACATGTCATATCTTGCACACTTCCTGTTATGTAACAATTGCTTTCTGTTACGGTTAACATTTTATTTCCCAATCAGTCTTACTTTCGTCATCTACTTCCCTGATTGGCCCAAAGTAAAACAAAAACAAATTAGAACTGAAAAGACAGGTAAGCACAAATCAAAAGTGCCTAGAAATCTACCAATAAGAAACTACTAAAGACTTAATAAAACAACCAAACTTGAATGGTCAGTTAGGAGAAACTATTAATAAAAGAAAGTAAACCAATCAAATTTCGCAAAATTTTTTCTTTGGGGGGTGAAGCATTCACAATTTGCATTTGATTACCATCTTTAATGTAATTCATAACACCTTCCAGCAACATTTCTCCCCTTGAAGACATACAAGCTTGGCTTGGATTTTTCAGGTAGGAGAAGGAACGATGCTCACCGTTCACTTCTTTGCCAGCTGTCCAGAGGGTCCGATTTTAACTCACTCAAAAGCCATTCACTTATGCAGAGTTAAACTTGGGCTCTACAGTTTTTGCGGGCTTCTTTGCATATATTTCCTCTAATGCAACATATTTTCCAACGTAACAGGGTATCTGTGGCATCTGTGACCAGGGCAAGAAACTGCCAGGTTCTTAAACCAATCAGATTGAAGAACCCTCATTGAGAGATGCAGAGTTCAAACCAGGAAGTATAAAGCAGAAAATACAAATTATACTTAAATTATGTTCAGAAAATATTGGAAAATAGAGATGGGATTAAGGGAGACATGTAAAAGAGATTAAAATAAAAGTTTAAAAAAAGTTTTATCATTCTTCAACACTAATTATTCTGAGGGAATGAGACTCCACACTTGTGAAATTATTTTTTCAGGGCCAGAGAAAGTGTCCAGCTGTAATTATCACTTACCACGCCATTTAAAAACTCTTACTCCTGGATGTACCAGCCCTAACTTTTTCAACTATTTTTAGTGGGTAACTAGTAGGCAAATACCCCAAGTTCACAACTGTGCAGTTATTTCAATGGTGAATCTATTGACGAGACCTACAACAGCAAACCCTGTATTATTTTGGCTTTTATCTTTTCCAGAAATTTATTACAACAAATTTTAGATTTCACTTACTCATACTGGGACTTGCATTTTGTATTATGATATTTTCTGTTTTGCCCATGTTGGCAGGCTGTGAAAGCATATATTGCCATTCATAAACAAACATCAACAATAGCATAAAAGCAAAATACTGCAGATGCTGGAAATCTGAAATAAAAACAAAAAATGCTGGAAATGCTCAACAGGTCTGGCAACATCAGTGGAGAGAGAAGCGGAGTTAACATTTCAGGTCAGTGACCCTTCATCAGAACTGGCAAAGGTTAGAAATGTAATAGATTTTAAGCAAATAAAGCGGGGGTGGGGCAAAAGAGAACAAAAGGAAAGGTGTTGATAGGACAGACCATCAGAGAGAATAACTGACAAGGAGGTCATAGGGAAAATGCAAAGAGTGTGTTGATGGTGTGGTGAAATACAAAGTGTTCGTGCAGAGAGGATGTTAAATGACAGAACAATGAAAGCCCTAGCCAAAAGCACAAACATAAAAAAAAGAGTGGGCAGGCACATGGTAAAAAAAATTGAATGATGAAACAAACTAAAATAAAATAAAATAAAAATAGAAAAGGGGGGCCAGGCATGCTCTAAAATTATTGAACTCAATGTTCAGTCCAGTAGGCTGTAGCATGCCTAATCAGTAAATGAGGTGCTGTTCCTCGAACTTGCGTTGATGATCACTGGAACACTGCAGCAAGCCCAGGACAGAGATGTGGGCATGAGAGCAAGGGTGTGTGTTGAAATGGCAAGTGACAGGAAGCTCGGGGTCATGTTTTCAGACTGAGTGGAGGTGTTCTGCAAAGCAGTCACCCAATCTGCGTTTGGTCTCCCAATGTAGAGACCGCATTGTGAGCAGCGAATACAGTATACTAAATTGAAAGTAGTACAAGTAAATTGCTGCTTCACCTGAAAGAAGTGTTTGGGGCCTTGTATAGTGAGGAGAGAACAGATAAAGGGGCCGGTATTACATCTCTTGCACCTGCATGGGAAGGTGCCGTGGGAAGGGAACGAGGTGTTGGGTGTAATGGAGGAGTGGACCAGGGTGTCGTGGAGGGAACAATCCCTTTGGAATGCTAATAGGGGAGAGGAGGGGAAAATGCGTTTGATAGTGGCATCACGCTAGACGTGGTGGAAAATGATCCTTTGGGTGTGGTGGCTGGTGGGATGGAAAATGAGGACAAGGGGAACCCTGGCCGGAATTTTACCCTAGGCGGATGGGAGCTGGCCACCGACTAAAAGGTCAATGGCGCACCCGCTTCCGCCTCGCCTGGGAATCCGACCCGTATTTTGCGAGTTCGTGGGCTTCAATTGGCGTGAAGCGGGACTTCCATCTGCTTGAGTTAAGAAGTCCTGCCTAATGGAGCTGCCAGCCAATCAGTGGGCTGGCAGCTCTTAATCCCAGCAGCGCCACTGGGATCGATGGCCACTGCTGGGACCGCAGCTCAGCATGCAGAGAAGATGCCTGGGAACCAGGGGGGGAAGGTAAGTTTTGATTGGCTTGCTGGGGGTAATCAGTCAGGCCCCAGTGAAGCAAGGGTGGTCGTTTGGGGGGGGGGAAGGGGGTCGTGCTGGGTCATGGAGGTGGTTTGGGTAGCCGGGGCAGCCCTCCATCAGGCACAGGGTGCCCGACCATGAGGGCCACCCCAGGACGCTGAGAAGCTGCCTGGTTTCATTAGGCAGCTTCTCCCAACTCCAGGACGCCCGCTAGCCACGCGTAAAATCCGCCTGGAGGTGGGCATTGGCCGTTAAGTGGCCACTTAAGGGCCTTGATTGGCCTGGGGTGGACGGGCCGTTTATTGCTGCCGCTGCCCTTCGTGAAGGCGGGAAGGTCTCCTGGTGCCTCCTGCTCCATTTTACACCAACCCCCACAACCCCCCCCCCCCCCCGTCACCATCTGCTCGTTGGGGTGGCATACAATTCCGGCTCCTGTTGCGGTTCTGGGAGGGAGGGGAAGGGGTGAGGGCACAGGTGCGGGAAATGGGCTGGACATGGTTAAGGGCCCTGTCAACCACAGTGGGGGGGGGGGTGGGGCGGGGTGGGGATCCTCAGTTGAGGATATGTCTTCTGATATGTCTTCCTTTTTCCTCAACTGGTGACTCCCCCCGACTGTGTCTGGCCCATGTCCCGCACCTGTGCCCTCACCCCTTCCCCTCCCTCCCAGAACCACGACAGGGTTCCCCTTGTTCTCACTTTCCACCCCACCAGTCTCCACATCAAGGATCATCCTCCACCATTTCTGCCACCTCCAGCACGATGCCATTACCAAACGCTTCTTCCCCTCCCCTCCCCTGTCATCATTCCGAAGGGATCATTTCCTCAACGACACCCTGGTCCACTCCTCCATTACGCCGGACACCTCGTCCCCTTCCCACGGCACCTTCCCATGCACTCGTAGGAGGTGTAATACCTGCCCATTTACCTCCTCTCTCCTCACTATCCAAGGCCCCAAACACTCCTTTCAGGTGAAGCAGCAATTTACTTGTACTTCTTTCAATTTAGTATACGGTATTCGCTGCTCACATTGCAGTTTCCTCTACATTGGCGAGACCAAATGCAGATTGGGTGACCGCTTTGCAGAACACCTCCGCTCAGTCCAAAAGCATAACCCCGAGCTTCCGGTTGCTTGCCATTTCAACACACACCCCTGCTCTCATGCCCACATCTCTGTCCTGGGCTTACTGCAGTGTTCCAGTGAACATCAATACAAGTTCGAGGAACGGCACCTCATTTACCGATTAGGCACACTGCAGCCTACTGGACTGAACATTGAGTTCAATAAGTTCAGAGCATGACTGGCCCCCTTTTTTATATTTAGTTTTATTTTTTATTATTTTATTTTAGTTTGTTTCAACATTAAATGTTTTTTACCATGTGCCTGCCCACTTTTCTTTTCATGTTTGTGCTTTTGGCTAGGGCTTTCATTGTTCTGTCATTTAACATCCTCTCTGCACTAACGCTTTGTCCTTCACGACACATTTAACACACTCTTTGCCTTTGCCCCATGACCTCCTTGCCAGTTATTCTCTGAGACCCTCTGTCCTATCAACACCTTCCCTTTTGTTCTCTTTTGCCCCACCCCCGCTTCATTTGCTTAAAACCTATTACATTTCTAACCTTTGCCAGTTCTGATGAAGGGTCACAGACCTGAAATGTTAACTCTGCTTCTCTCTCCACGGATGCTGCCAGACTTGCTGAGTATTTCCAGCACTTTTTGTTTTTATATCAACAATAGCATATTGGCAGATAAATGTGATCTTATACTTGTAATAGTTCAGTTGCTTTGGGATAACCAAATGACAAAGACAATGGTCAAAAGCAATTTCACAAGATCTTGGTGTTCATATTCCCACAAGTAAGTTACTATGGTGTAAAAAAGTTTACATGCAAAACTTAACATTGAGTGTTCTCAGGAGAAAATGTTCAGATTAAACAGTTTTTTTTCTGAACAGCTTGATATTTTAAATTGAAAAGACTTCTTTAATCTGGAGAAGGTGACATAAGTATGACAGGCAGGAGGAACATGTTAGACATATTTCCTTTAATGTTTTGCCAAGCTCCATTACTTTATAAATTTTTACATATTTTATCATTAATATGTCAGCCTTCCCGAGTTCATTGCCGAGACAAATTTAAACAAGACTTCCACAAACATTTGCCTGTTATTGATGTGGCATTTAATTACTCAAGGAGTTCAGCCGATACTTCCTTTCCCAGAAGCCTTCTTTTCAATACTGACATGATCATTATTAACCTTCAACTTCTCATCACGTATGACAATTATGATATTCAAATGCACTTTCTGACACCGGTTTAACAGCAATTTAAGCCCAGTGAAAAAGTAAATGACGACAAGCACCACTGTGCTGTGGATACCTTCAGGTTGCCACATGAAGTTGGTTCATGATAAATAGATCCATTTATTTTAGAGTTAGATGGCTGAATTGATAAATATTAGTATTAACATATCACTTGCTACACCCCAATTACAAGTGCAGTCTTCAAAAAAAACCATTTGAAATCAAATACATTTGATCATATTTTACAACTCAATTTGCATTGTCTCAGAAATGTAGCTTTTTAGGGAGAAATTATTGATAATACCAATATATTAGAAACATTTTCAGATAGCACACATATATTCATAAATGATACACTAAGCATCATTTATGGTACTTTGCCTTCATATTACAAGTACTTTTAAGTGTTTTATAGTGGTGCAAGCTGTTGGAGAGGAGTTATACTGCTGACTGCACTATGTTTTGTACTCAGGCAAAGGGAACATTTTGTGCATTTGGACGCATATTTAAAGCTGCACTCAGTAGCATCAGAACGTTGCTAGAATTTCCATTTTGGTGAATAACACACTGTCTCAGTGGTTCTTCAAACACATGAAAAATGTAAAGGGAGCCCAGTGGATCTTTCTGAAATTGGAAATGGTCAGCCTTGGTTCAGTGGTAGCTTTTGATTCTGTAAGTCAGAAGGTCACAGGTTCAAATCACACTCCAGAGTCTTGAGTCAATAATTTAGGCTGACACTCCAGATCAGTACTGAGGGAGTGCTGCACTGTTGGAAGTACATCCTTCAGATGAGACGTTAAACTGTGGCTCTGTCTTGCTTTCTCAGGTGAATGTGAAAGATTCAATGGCACTATTCAAAGTAGAGCACTGAAGTTCTCCCAGTGTTTAGGCCAATATTTATCCCTCAACCAACATTACTAAAAAAAACAAATAATTTGATCATTTATTTCATTGCTGTGCATGGGAGCATGTTGCGTTTCCTACATTACAGCAGTAATTGTAATTCATTGGTTGTAAAGCACATTGGGATGTCCTGAGGTCACAAAAAGTGCAATATAAAAGCAAGTCTATATTAAGTCTCTAAAAATTACAATAATACTGCTGCTTCTATGAAACCCAAGTTTCTCTTACCATTTGCCAACAATTGAATCATCATCACAGTGATGACTTGAACATCAACTATTCTGTGCTTTGGGCGTTAATTCAATTCAAAAACTTTGTTGCATTGGTCCTATTTGATCAGCAAATTAAAGTGCCATTATTCTTTCAGTTCACACAGATAGTTGTTATTTTAATCTTAAACAATTACAGTATTATAATTTTCTTATACCAGCCAAAATCTATCAGCGAAGAATTCCTAAGTTAGACCAGTATTGGTAAAAATGGATATATGTGCATGGATGGATGGGAAAGGGTGAAGAAAGAGGGCAGGGAAATGATTTAGCATCAAATCACAGAACTGAATGCAAATTTCGTTTCCACAGATAGTTTTAATACTCGAGCGTTAACCACTTCTTTCTTAGAAATCAAGCATACAATGAAGATGCCCTGTATATCAGCATCAGATTTCTGTAGACTATGGGGAAGAAAGTCAATTGTGTGGTGCTATACATCAATTCATCAGGGCAAGCAGTGGCACAGACCACAAGTTGCATGGCTCACGTGCTTTTCTTCAATGATATTAATGACTATGGCACACAGGCTGCGCAGGTAGTGACCCATGGTAGTGCCTGCCCTGGTGAATTAACGCAAGTCTGTGTAATTTCTCCCCTATAGGTTTTTTCATTGAAAGCATGTGACAGGAAGATTTGTCTCTTACATAGGAAATAAATAGCTTGGAGAACACAAATTCAATCAAACTCACACATCTCATCATGTTTTATACAATAATGTGCATGAATTTTCATTCTCAGCTACACAGACAAAGAGGAAAAAGGTGGGAAAATGTTGCCCTGCAAATGGATGCATTCAGATCCTCGATAGCTCCATGATGAGTTGCCCTCTGGCAATTATGACAGTTTAAAGAAACAGCAAGCCTGAGCCAGCATATCATCCATGGTCTCTGGTTCCTACAGCTCAGGATCTACTGTTGCCAACAAGTTCTTGTCAGGTATACCCAGATTGTGCCCTTCCCATAAAGGCAAAATGATGAAATGTGCCACATGCTACAATTATCCTTGCCACCCTCTCCGATAAATACTGCAAGACACCTCCTGAGCTGTGCAAGCACCTGAATTAGCTTTTCAAGATGTTGCAAAGGCACAACTGTACTGCATTGTGGGTCACATGCATCAGCCATGGTATTAGGGGCAGGCCTCACATGTTATGTGTAGGATCCATTACTGGGCATCAGAGACACAATGAACATTTTGATCCCTTCCTGTTGATAAACGGTCAAGAGTTCCAAGTTGGTTCATTTAATGTCACATGGGTGTTGTCAGTTGCCTCCTGCTCCCTCAGGCAGCCAGTGAGTCTGTAGAAATGAAAGGTCCAGCTCTCTCTTTTCCAATTATGACAAGCCAAGAAGTTTGTGTGTTAGAATAAACTTTCTTAGTGCATAAAGGATCAAGTTTATAAGAATCTTGTTACCAGTCTTTTTTTTCAAGATGTCTTAATTTTGCTACTTTCTTGTTGAATTTCAGATTGAAGTTTATGAAGAGAGCTGAGCAAGACACAATGAGTGAAAGCAACTGCAAAAAAAAAATTACCATTCTAAAGAATAGAATAAGATGGAAACCCAACTTAGTGGATATAAATGGAACTCTGGATGCCCTTTATGCAAAGAAATTGTCAAAATCTTAGATACATTCAATTATTTTAACATAATATTTTAGCAGAATCTCATGATATAGAGCAGATTCTCAAAATTAGTTTTTTATAAAATTCATGAATACAGAAACAAAGCCTTAGTCTGAATGGGAGCATGTTATATTGTGATGATCCCTGTGGAGATGAATAAACAAAAAGAACCGAATTTGCCTCATGACCCTAATAAAAAAAAACAAATGGACAAGATTTCCCTTTTATAACTTTTACTTTATCAAACTAAAATCAACATAAATTAAACATGAGTTAACAGACAAATCACAGTCTATGTATATCTTACAAATTACGCATTAACTATCAGATACAACAAAGATAGATCTCACAGATTTACTGGGCAATCCACTCAGCATATATGGCACCAATAACAGCCTTCTTCAAATCTATGAACTTCCTCAGGTAGATTTCCAGCTCCTGTCTTCCAAGATGCAGCCATCGATTCTCATCCGACAGCAGTTCCCCTTTAGCCTAAACTCCACTGGTATGGTCTTCACCCAAATGGTGCACTTCTGCAGAACCTCCTCAGCTCTGTTCATGACAGTTTTTATGGCATGGATCCACCAGTATTATCTTTATCTGAACCCTTCAGTGACAACCCTATGCACTGTATGGCTGGGTCTGGTTAATCAGTTATTTTAAGTAACAGA
Source organism: Heterodontus francisci (assembly GCF_036365525.1). Taxonomy (NCBI): domain Eukaryota; kingdom Metazoa; phylum Chordata; class Chondrichthyes; order Heterodontiformes; family Heterodontidae; genus Heterodontus; species Heterodontus francisci. Next base: position 29,168,555 of record NC_090376.1, on the reverse strand, counting down.
AACAACTCCTCGATCCAGCCTTCACCTTCTTCAGTCTGCTAGCAGAGCTTGGATGGATCTGTGTCCTTTTATCTGGTTCCAACCAGTTTCAGTTTCCCCAGAAACCTGAAGTTTTAGTTTCTGCTTCTGTTTTAGTTTTCCTTTCTGTAAGGGGCTGTCTCAAAAAAACAAGCTTTGAAAGTAGAGTCTGTGCACCTAACAGAACATTTGACAAGTCATCTGTTCAGACAGCGACTCACAAATGCTCCCCTACTGGTCCCGCAAAACCGCGGATTCCATCACAGTATTTATTTGCCAAATACCCAGTCTGGCTTAATTTGAGGCACTTTCTCAATGCATTTCCTTATACATGTAGTAGCTTCAGAGACAAATGGACAAAAGATTCTTCTCAACATGGGCGGCGCAGTGGTTAGCACCGCAGCCTCACAGCTCCAATGACCTGGGTTCAATTCTGGGTACTGCCTGTGCAGAGTTTGCAAGTTCTCCCTGTGACTGTGTGGGTTTTTATTGGGTGCTCCAGTTTCCTCCCACAGCCAGCCAAAGACTTGCAGGTTGATAGGTAAATTGGCTATTATAAATTGCCACTAGTATAGGTAGGTGGGAGGGGAATTGTAGGGATGTGGTAGGAATATGGGATTAATGTAGGATTAGTATAAATGGGTGGTTGATTGTCGGCACAGACTCGGTGGGCCGAAGGGCCTGTTTCAGTGCTGTATCTCTAAAGAAAACAGAAGTAAATGTTCTGTGGTCATTTTTCTTCCAAATTACATTAGAGCCTCTTCCACCAAGTTACAGCAAACAAGGGGGACATCCCTATGGAAATTCATCCCCATTATACTTAAATACTCTGCCATTGCATTTAATGCAGTGTACTCATGATAAATTGGAAATCTATCCTGCCTAATGTCACAAGACTATTTACATTCTATATATTTTATTGCTAAGGCTCAAGAGAGTATCATTTCACTACAGATTTGGTTTCTCTAAACAGCCAAAACCCACATTCATGTGTTTGCTGTAAATTAAAATGTTTCCAGGTGACTTAGTTATTTACTGTTAAATGGCTATTACCAGCTATATGGTCAAAATACTCTGAAATGTTAGGACATTAAAGTATAATTACATGATATGAAAGATCTTTGAATGATGTTCATTCTGCCAGGTGGTTGAGATTATTTCAAAAACTGTTTACAGAGGCAAATGTAGTTCCAACAAAGATGAGTATACCGTTCACATAGTCAAGTACCAATGTACCTTTTGTCTTTGGACTGATAGTCTTAAATGCATAGGAAACATGCATTTAAGCAATCATTGTCTCCTGGTGGGACCTGTCCCACAGAGTGAAAGGGTTGATTGACAACTCCATGCTCAGCGAAGTATATTCGATGAATTTACAAATACTTCTCTTCTCATTCCTCTCCAAAGTCCTTGAACTTGTTGTTGCTTCCCAAATCTGTGCCCATCTTTCCTGCAACTCCATGTTTGACCTACTCAGATCAGGTTTCCACCCTGCCGCAGCACTAAAATGGCCTTTATCCAATTCATAAATCAGATCCTATGTGATTGTGACTTTGGTAAACTATCTCTCCTCATCCTTATTAGTGCCAGCTAAGGCTCAGTTGATAACTCTCTTGCCTCTGAATCACAATTTCTGGGTTCAAGTCCCACTCCAGGGCTTGAGCACAAAAATCAAGCTTGACACTCCAGTGAGGGAGTGCTGCACTGTCAGAGGTGCTGTCTTTTGGATGAAATGGTAAACTGAGGCCCCATCTGCCTGCTTGGGTGGATGTAAAAGATCCCATGACACTAATTCAAGGAAAAGCAGAGGAATTATCCCCAGTGTCCTCGCCAATATTTAACCCTAAATCAATATTACAAATACAGATGATCTCGTCATTGTCACACTGCTGTTTGTTGATGTTTACTGTGTGCATACTGGCTGCTGTTTTCTACATTATAAAGTGACAACACTTCAAAAGTACTTCATTGGCTGTAAAGCATTTTAAGACATCTAGTGGTCATGAAAGATACTATATAAATGCAAGTCTTTCTTTCTTCTCGACCTGCCTGCAGCCTTTAACATGTTTAATCACACCGTCCTTCTCCAACTCCTCGCTTTCATCGACCAGTTGGGTTGAACTACTCTATTTTGGTTCTATTCTTAAATATCTAATAGTAGACGAGAATCACATGAAATTGCTTCACTTCACCCCATGCACTGATACCTCTGGTGTCCCCAAAGGGTCTATCCTTGGGCCCCTCCTATTTCTCACCTACGTGCTGCCCCTTGATGTCATCATCTGAAAACAACATTGAGTTCCACATGTACATTAATGACACCCAGCTCCACCTCACCATCACTGCTCTCAACCCCTTCACTGTCTCTGATTTGTCACACTGCTTGCCTGACATCCAGTCCTGGAGGAGCAGAAATTTTCTCCAACTAAATATTGGGAAGACTAAAGCCATTGTCTTCAGTCCCCTCCATAAACCCCGTTCCCTAGCCACAAACTCCATCCCTCTCCAGTGTCATTGTTTGAGGCCGAACCAGACCATTTGTAACCTCGGCATCCTATTTGACCAAGGCTGCTTACTTACACCTCTAAACATCTGGTCGCAACCTTGGTGTCGATTTGACCTCAAGATGAGCTTCCAAGCACATATTCCTGCCATCAAGACCGCCTATTTCCATCTCTGTAACATCACCCGACTGTGCCATTGCCTCAGCTGAAACACTTGTGAGTTGGAGGAGAACATTTTTCAAGAGTGGACACAAAAGGAAGTCGGGTTGGGAGCTGGGATGTGGGCAGTGAAGGATAGCAGGAAGGGGTGGGAAATCGGCCAGCAGGATTTAAATGAAGTACAGGTGTTCAAATACTCTGGGCCTTGTTTATAGAATCACAGAATGGTTACGGCACATCAAGTCCATGCTGGCTCACCGTAGATCAACTTCGTCCGTCCCATTCCCCCGCTCTATCCCCGTAGCCCTGCAAGTTTATTTCCTTCAAGTGTCCATCCAATTTCCTTTTGAAGTCATTGATTGCCTCTGCCTCCACCACCCTCATGGGCAGCGAGTTCCAGGTCATTACCACTCACTACTAAAAACGTTCTTCCTCACATCCCTCTGCATCTCTTGCCAAAACCTTAAATCTGTGTCCCCTAGTCCTTTTCTACCATCAGCTAATGGGAATAGTTTTTCTTTGTGTACATTATCTAAACCTTTCATAACTTTGTACACCTTTATCAAATCTCCTCGCAATCTCCTTTGCTCCAAGGTGAATAACTCCAGCTTCTGCAAACTAACCTTGTAGCTAAAATTCCGCATCCTTGGAACCTTTCTGGTAAACCTCCTGTACACCCTCTCAACAACCCTCCTCACATCCTTCCTAAAGTGTGGTGACCAGAACTGGACGCAATACTTCAGTTGTGGACTAACCAGAGCTTAATAAAGATTCAGCATCATTTCCCCAACAGGAATGAGTGGACTATGCCTCATTCAAACCATACATGAAATATAGAGAATCTGTCTGCTTCTCGTCAGCAAGATTTTTAAAAAAAGCAGGGGAAAGGAAAGACAAACACAGAATATGACATGCAGCCCACTGACAGAAAGATGAAGTAACTTTTTATAGTAATGTTAATAGGATGCAAAGGCAGGTCATTACCAGTTCAACCATAGAATTGATAATTATATAGTCATTCTTGGCAAAGTAACAGCTTGCAATTACATTTTTGGAACTCCATTTGGAGGTTGCAGGAAATTCAATGATGTGATGGGGGCAGATTAGGATTTCAAAATGCACAGCCATCAGAAGTAACAAATTTACCTGGCCATAGATATGGAATGCAGATAATGAAAACGTGGAATTGCCTTTCATATCTAGATATGTCAACCAGATGGCATGCAGTAAGCAAAGGTCTACTTTCCTGCTTGCTCAACAGGCCATAATTATGTTAAAACCTCTAAGAGTGCACATTTGAGGTATTATTCGAACATATACCTCCTTCAGCCATCTGTTCCTGATGATCAGTCGGTTTGTTTTAGCACGACACATACATGCAAACAACATTTTTGTTCCCAAGTGTCCAAATTGTTTATACTGACCTCAGTAATAGAATCACATTCTGAAAGTGTGCTTTGAATACTTTATGTAGAAAAATTATCATTGTATTTTTACATGGCATATATTTCTGACCTTGAAAAATCAATGATACCACAACTTCCAGTCGCTTATCTAATTCGATCCTCAGTCATTCTATCCATCCCGGGAGCACAGGTGTTTTTATTTAATATTATTATTAAATTATGTATGCAAATATTGTTTAAAAGATTGAACAGTTTACTATTCAGTACAGCCTAGAAAATCAATAAAAGCATTGTTTTCATTCTCTCCATACTGCTAATGATGATTGCTCTTTTTACCTCCTAAGAAAGGTTGAGACAAAAAGGTTGCAGTTTGAGATTACTACACTAGTTCTTCGGAATTTTTGGGACAGAAGTCTGCCTGAGAGGTCCTACGACACCCCCCCCCCCCCCCCCCACCACAACCCGCACCCCCCGAGAACCATGTGTTCCTTCAACTCTGACCTCTTGTGCATACTCCACTTCCTTTGCCCACCATTGGCAGCTGTGCCCTCAGCTATCTAAGTCCACCTCTGGAAATCCTGCCCCAAATCTATTCCCCTCTCTCCTCCTTTAAGATGCTGCTTAAAACTTATCTCTTTGACCAAACGTTTGGTCACCTGTCCTGATCTCTCCTTCTTTATCCCTCTGTCAATCGTTGACTGATTACCCTCCTGCAAAATGCCTTGGAATGTTTTACGGTGTTAAAAGCACTAATTAAATGCAAGTTGTTGCTGATGGCATTGAGAACCCATAAGTGAAACTCATCCATTTCTCAAGAACGATGCCTCTGTACCTTTTAATGGATACCTGACTTCAGAAGATTAGATTAGATTAGATTATGATTTAGATTAGATTAGAGATACAGCACTGAAGCAGGCCCTTCGGCCCACCGAGTCTGTGCCGACCATCAACCACCCATTTATGCTAATCCTACACTAATCCCATATTCCTACCAAACATCCCCACCTGCCCCTGTATTTCCCTACCACCTACCTATTCTAGTGACAATTTATAATGGCCAATTTTACCTACCAACCTGCAAGTCTTTTGGCTTGTGGGAGGAAACCGGAGCACCCGGAGAAAACCCACGCAGACACAGGGAGAACTTGCAAACTCCACACAGGCAGTACTCAGAATCGAACCCGGGTCCCTGGAGCTGTGAGGCTGCGGTGCTAACCACTGCACCACTGTGCCGCCCCAACTTACAACTGAACATGTAGATGAAAAGCAAGAAAAAAACTATGGGCTTGATTTTACCTCTTGTGCGAGAATGTGGCCAAGGAAGCAACAAGCTCATCCAGGAGCGGAAGCAGGCCGACCAAAGCAGCGGACAGTGGCTACTCAGCCATTTGAATTGGGCAGCAAGGAGGAAGTCACCAGGAACCCACGGTTATGATCCCCAGCCTAAGGTCAGTAGGAGGGGAATCCAGGACAGGAGAGGGGTGGGGGGAGGAAGCCAGGTGCAGGGGAGACCCAAGATTGCCATGTGTGGTCCCGGGGATCACTCCTGTTTCTCTTTTCCCACAAGGAAATATATGCAAGGACCTACTTTGCTGGGCCTTTTCTGGCTTCCTGCTCAGACCTTGGATTAAAATGGTAGTTCAGGCCCCATTCAGCATAAAGAGGATCCCGCTGGTGTGCAAAATGTGGCCTTGCTGCCTGTAATTTTAAATTGCAGTTGGCCAGATCAAGACTGAAAAGGAATGGGTAAATCCTCAGCTCCATTTTAACTACTCCACCAATTTTCTGCCAGGCCAGAGGAAGTTAAAACTCAGCCCCATCAATTCTCACTGCATGCATTAGACACTGTAGCTTCCTGGGGGAGGCACAAAAGTCTGTGGCCAATACATTTGTGCTGAAACTCTTGGGAAAGGGAAGTAATAAGAAGTTATGATTTGCAGCCATATTGAGGGCCACACATTTTGGATCTAAAATACAGATCATTCGCATTTTTATGTACAGCTATTTTCCTTTTGGATCAGCTGCCCAGTCGATGTCCAAGTATCTATCAATGAACAGGAACTTTAGCTCACAGCAATTGAATTGCTTTTAAGTTAATTGAACAAAGTTGACTTGTTTTAAAACATTTCCCAGATTTTATGTCAAATGAAAATATGCGCCTATACTTCAAAAACACACTAGACCAGAAGGTTTTAATTTGTTTTTTAATTATGTTGTTTATACTTACCAAACTTAAGTTCCTTCAAAGGTAATAACAAACAACTTGGATTTATAAAGCACCTTTTAACATGAAAAAGCGTATCAAGGCAGTGGTTGAGGCGAATAGCATAGATTCATTTAAGGGGAAGCTGGCTAAGTACACAAGGGAGAAAAGAATAGAATAATACGTTGATAAGGTGAGATGATGTAAGGTGGAAGGAGGCTCGTGTGGAGCAATATCACTGGTCTGCTGGGCTGAATTGCCTGTTTACGTACTGTAACATTCTATGTAATTCCATATAAAATACCTTAATTTTCAGGTACTTAGAGACCATGAGGTATTTTAGATGAGTGAATGGTGACTAGTTAGTCAACTGCCTCAACAAACCATTTTAATCTCTGTGGTGCTCAGGAAAGATCCCCCAGCAGTTCAAGGATGCTTCAATTGTCCACCTCTTTAAAGGGAAAGGGAAAACATTTTATCTATGATAATCACTGGGGAACCTCTTTACTTGTCATTATTTGAAAGATCCTTGCAAGAGTAATGCTCAATTGTTATATTCAACACTTTTTTATTCATTCATGGCATGCAGGTGTCACTGACCAGGCCAGCATTTATTGCCCATCCCTAATCGCCCTTGAGAAGGTGGTGGTGAACTGCCTTCTTGAACAGCTGCAGTCTTTGGGGTGCAGGTACACCAACAATGCTGTTAGGAAGGGAGTTCCAGGATTTTGACCCAGTGACAGTGAAGGAACAGCGATATAGTTCCAAGTCAGGATGGTGTGTGACTTGGAGGGGAACTTGCAGTTGGTGGTGTTCCCATGCATCTGCTGCCCTTGTCCTTCTAGTTAGTAGAGGTTGCAGGTTTGGAAGGTCCTGTCTAAGGAGCCTTGGTGCATTGCTGCAGTGCATCTTGTAGATGGTACACACTGCTGCCACTGTGCGTCGGTGGTGGAGGGAGTGAATGTTTGTGGATGGGGTGACTGCACTGAAAAATTCTACCAGTCAATATTCAGGGTTCAGAAATGCGAAAAGGCACAACTGATATGATCAACAGACAGCAGAATATAAAACTTTACTATTGATCTAACAAAAGGGATTTGAAACCGTCAGCAGGTAAGGATTCTGAAAAATCCTCTACAAGAATGGGTATCCAGACAAAATCATTAAAATAGTCAAATAATTCCATGATGGCTTGAGCAATGGAAGATGGGGACAATTCCACCTCCTTCCAGGTTTCAAACAAGGTGATGCATTCATCACTTTTCAGCGTTTTGATTGCTGCTGTGCTTCTTGTGTATTTCAATAATCTCCAAAACTGGAGTCAAGATAAGATTCAGACCTCTTGGGCAGATCATCAGCCTTAGAAGACTACAAGCTAAAACAGAGGTGCTGGAAGAACTTGTTCGTGAACTCCCATTTTCTGATGACTGTGCTCTCATGGCCCAGAACAATAGACAAACATTCATGAATCACCTTGCAAATCCTTGTTTGCAATTTCACATGAATATCAACCTTAAAAAGATGATAGTACTCTTCCAAAAAGTCCCAGGCAAGGATCTACCAATCATCCCTATCAGCAATCACATGCTTCAGGTAGTGGATAGATTCACTTACCTGGGTAGCATCCTGTCTATAGAAATTCATACTGATACAGAACCATCCTGCATAATCACCAAAGGCAGCTCAGCCTTTGGCAAACTCCATAAGCACGTCTGGGACAAGAAAGGCATCAGCTGGCAGACCAAGCTCAAATAGACAAGGCTGTCATTCTGACGGCCCTGTTTCATGCCTGCGAAATTTGAACAACATATGCACACCACATTCAGAAACTGAATCACTTTCACCTAAGCTGAGATGACTAATGAAGATCAGATGGCAAGGCAAAATCCTTGACACCAAAGATTTTTTTTGAAAAGCTGACGTGCAAAGCACGGATGCTCTGATCTCGAAGATGCGGCTACAATGGTCAAGTCACATGGCGCATATGTCTTACGAATAAATCCCGAGGAAGATCTTTTATAGCACATTGACAGCTTGGAAGTGATTTCATAATGCACAGAAAAAGAGATAAAAGACTGCACTGAAGCAACCTTGAATCAGTGCCAAATAGAGGTCGTTAAGTGGGAACAAATTTGCTTAAGATAAGAAAGCATGCCTAAAAAACCATCCATGAAGGCATTTCCGACTATGAGGCCCATTGCTGATACTGAATGTGACTGCCAGCTGAGGAAACCTTGCTTGAAAACTCAAGATCTCCAACATGATGTATCCACCAGTCTGCGGACGCTCATTCCAAGCGAAAATCGGTCTCAACAGTCATCAACGACCTCAATGCAAAAAATTAGATAGTCTACTTCGATATCAAAGGAGAGATGAATAAACAAATGAGATCACTGAGGGCAGAGATAATAGCAGAGGGTGTGGGATAAGAACCAAGTAGCAAATTTTTGTTCAAGTTGGAGTTTATGGAGGGTGGAGGGAGGAATACCAACAAGGAAGTATATTGGAGTAATTGCGTTTGGAGGTGATAAAGTCTTGAATGAGGGTTTCAGCAGCAGATGCGCTAGGATCAGGGCGAAAGTGGGTGATGTTATGGATGGTGGAGGAGATATGGGTTCAAAAATTAGTCTCAGTGTAGAACAGGACACAGAGGTCATGAACTTATTAGCCTGAGACAGTGGCCAAGGAGGGAGGTAGAGTCAGTGACAAGGGACAATGGCTTCAGTCTTCCCAATGTTTAGTTGGAGGAAGTTAGGACTCATCCAAGCCTGCATGTAATGCATGCAAACTGACAGCACAAAGGTAATGGGGTGGTCAAGAGAGCTATGTCAGGGTATGATGTCACCAAAGGAACAAAACGTAGATGAGGAAGGGAAGGTTAAGGAGAGATCTTTGGAGAACTCGGGAGATAATGTGCATGGATGGGAAGAGAAGCCACAAATAATTTTGAATAGATTAATTTTCTAATTCAAGTTTTTAATATCTTTAAAAATGAAGAAATGTCAATCTTATGATGATAGTTGAAAGTACTGAAATACTAAATAGATTTCTGGAAATAGTACCCAACATTATGGTCACGTGTAGTTCTCATTCATTGGGAATGGATGATATTTACTGCTGTGATATGCAGCTACCAAAGCATGTTAAGACATTACCAAATAATATTTTCAGCACAGCAAGCAATAGCCAGAATACCAGAATTCAAGATGCAGATTAATATCTGATTCTAATTCAAGGGACAGTATTAATGGCATTTATTTCACAGATCTCTAGATTTGATCACATTTTGTCAACTGCTGTCACATAGCACAGTTAGCTATTTCTGTTAGTTCTTTATCTTATTGTGAATTAATTCATAAACTATAGTAAGGCAGAAATCCAAAGAAAATTATGCCCTTACATTAATAGGGCAAATATACTGCACATTTTGTGTCAATGCAAAACAGTTTTGGCTTATGAATTGTGTTGTACAAAATCACTCAAATCATATTTATGAAAGACTAAATGAAAGCATGGGCCTGGAAATTCAGGCATTTTGGGAACACAGAGAACACAGGGTTCACCACCTCCATCTGAATGGTGAGGCCTCAGGTTGGACTGACAGTTCTCCATCACTCTTAGGGGAGGGGATACAGAGTGTTGCATATGTACCCACTCACCAGCAGTCAATTGCTGATTCAAATTTAATATTAGCTGAGGGGACAGTTGGCTCTTTGCTAAAGAAAAAAATATTGTCAGAAAGATCCGAGCCTTTATGTTAATGTAAAATATGTATTTAAATTAGGCTGCACGATGCTGATACTGCACTATTTTGATTTGAGCAGTATCCAGTGTGGTTTTGTTTCAGAATGAGATTAGCTATTGAACAGCACGGTGTACATTTCTTTTTAATGCTCCCCCTCTTAGAAGACACCAATTTAAGTTCGATTATTTTTGTTTGTGGTGATAAACAGGACAAAGCTCAATTGATTGGGTTTGAGTAAAACAGATGTCAGCTTGAATGTTTAGGCCAAAGGCTCTCCCCGATAAAGAAATAGAACCAGTTACACAAACAGAGCAGATAGGGCTCACCATACAGAATATCTACTTCACAAAACTCTTGTGAGTTCAAGGTCTGTTGGAATTTTTTTTTAAAGTGTAAAAATGAAACTCAACTGACCAGATGACCTTGCTGGAGAAAGCTGTTCAGTAACCCCCTACAGTGCACAGCTTGTCAAAAAATAGAATAGCAATCCATCATAGGCCAGATAGCTCAACTTCAATTTAAGTCAATGTTATATTTCCAAAAAACAATCTCAACCATACATATAGTTCTGCCTTTGCACAGAGTTTTAGTTGGACAAAGAACTATCATTACTATTTAGAAACTCAGAAAATGTATATGGATGACATAAATACATTAAAACATTAACCAGTAGGATTGAAGATACGATTCTTGATTAAATTTGCTACATACTACACTGGGCAAAGTCACACTGAAGTCAATGGAACATTATATCAGTTCCTTTCATCTCATTCTGTTAGAAATGTCATATACAACAGTGTCAATATTTATTGGGAGGTGAAAAAGTCATCTTTGTACCACATTCTTTTGAAACAAGGTATTCCTCAATACTCAGAAATATTATCCTAATTTTGTATTGAAGGAATTTCCCAGCACCTGATGTGGGAAATCAGATCTTTGATATATTGTGAGAATGAATTCACTGGAAATAATACACAAGAATAATGCAAAATTGCAGGTTGGAGGTGGGAAAAACTCAATTGTGTTCCAGTCCAAGAAAGGCAGCAGTATTGTAATGTTGGGACAGTTTTACTAGAGTGTATTAAGTTTCCTATCCATCCTTCCACCAACACACACACGCAACTTCTAGAATTGTGGAGAAAATCCATGTTCTAACTGAACTTTTTCCTCCAGATGATAACATTTTCCAAAAGTCAATCTTCAGGAGGTGGCCCAGGAGCAATTAGTTTGACTGCAAAGAATGTTCTAATGAAAATTGAGACTTATGTTTAGGGTACATTGAAGAATCCAACAGATTTTACATTGGAATAGGCAACAGAAACCTAATTCCACATAATGTATCACATAATTCCTTTAGACAAATATCGTGGTTTAACTTCTCTTCCATTAATAATTAAGATAGAAAACAAATAGCATCTCAAAAACATCCCAAAATATTTCATACAACTTTGAAATGCTGTGATTGTTAGGTGGGCAAAAAGACAACAATGATTTTGTAAATAGCAGAAACAGTGAGATGACTGGTCAGTTAAATCATTTTTTGGTTTTGGGGATTGAGGGAAGAATGTTAGCGCTGACACTAGGAGAACTCTCCATTTTCCTTCAAATAGTGCCATGAGATCTATAACATGCGTTGGAACATTGAACCAAAAGACAACTCCCCCAACATAATTTCCCTCTAATTCCCCCCGCTCCAGAGTGTGCAATTTCTTTAAGTTTGTAGCCCCTTTAAATTTTTTTAACACAGCTACACACACATGATAATTTAAAGGGGCCAACCTGTGTGGGGACTTTCTGGTTGCTGTACACCTTAGAGGAAACATCACCTCCAACATATGTAGTTCAAATGCCTCAACCACATATTTTTCACTAAATCAACATCTTAGATTTATTCAGCTGTATAATCAATAGATCATTGAAATCCTATTGACTAAGAAAAGTGAGTATCAATGAAATGTCAAAAGGTAACATTTTCAGGACAAGTTCAAGTATCAAAGGTCACCATGATTTGTTAACTAATTCCATCAGAAAAGGAGGTAAAAAAATTCCTTATTTTGAAAAGATAATTTCCCTCTCCTACTAGCTTTAAAAAGGTTTTAAGCTTAAGGAACAAGGCTAAAGGTCAAGCCACTGTCTTTCAACAGAAAGATTCAGATACCCTAATGGTCATATTCTAAGGTATATTGCCCACTAGACTACAGTACTATAATTTTATTATGGAAGTACAATACCTTATACAATTAACATTTAAGAATCTGCAAGACTGCCTCCATATATGCCTAATTATTTCCTATTCCCAATTACTCTTACTAATCCAGTCATTGATATTAATTTCTACATTGATCTTGAATCAAATAAAAACACTAGTTCCCTGTCTCATACTTTACCCCTTGCTTGTTGATTTGGGGTCCAATGCAGTGTTCATTTTTCAAGCCTTTATTTTGCTGACATCTATCTAATGGACTATCAGATGAAACCTGTACCTTGTAAAAATTCTATATTGTAGATATGGAATCAATCTACTGGCAAGTCAAATAGTAGCAAAGTCTCTATCCTTCCAATTGTCCTTTTAGCAGGGTTTATGTTGATATTGGCTGTAAAGTTGGGAGTTTTTATCTATTGGTTGAGGGCAGCTGTGAAAGTATGCTTATTAATGGACATGGATACCAGTCAAATGGCTCCAGGTGGGACACATTATTGAAAGTATATGGTTACAAAATGCTTCCCCCCACTAACAGATAACAGGGCAGTATTTTAGAGCCAAGTACTTTGGATAATGTGTCCCACCTGGGGATTCCTTTCTTTATTGGTTGTTGCACTAGCTTGAGGTTGCACGAGAAGAATATGATTCTGATAAAAATGGTAGATTTTCTTTATTTCTACTGCTAGCTATATTAGTCTGGGCTGTTCTCCCACACCTCCCAGTGGCCAGTTATAGAGAATCAGAAGCAGCATGCTGTTAGCTAGTCACTTACCTACCATTTCAGTTTAGGAATAGAGTAATACAGAGTGCAATCAAAAATGAAAAAAATAGATTTAGAATGGGAGACAAATTTGAAGAAAGGTCATCTGCTTGGGATTAGACACTTAAATTATGAAGGAGGCTTGAAAAGGTAGGAATATTTACATTAGAAAATATTAAGTTCTGTAATTAACTTAATGAAATATACAAGGTTTGTAAAGGGTATAGATAGACATATTTATGTTTACCAGAACAGTCTCAAATTTACTGGGGGCGAAAAGATAGTTTTAACTACCTTTTGCAGAAGAATGAATGGAATAAACTATTGAGGAAAGCAGTGATAAGTGATTGTAAAATCAAATTTGAGAGTTGTTTAACTGCGATATCCTGGTGTATGACATTCCCTAGTCAATGGGATTGTCCAGATGAAACACTATGGTCTCCTCTGGTGCTGCTTATTTTTACATTCATATTTCAAAGAGTATTTTGAGTCACTATGTAGCTACATTTTATTTAGAAGGGGCCTTAACACTTAAGCATTTGGATAATTTTTGAAGACTATTAAGGGGGACAATGATACAGGCCTTTATCTAATAAGGGATAGAGGCTGAAGTAAGCAAGCTATTTAACTTGCCCAATGACCAAAAGACTAGAAGTCACTAACTTGCAAGACATCATAGGATAGTAGACATGTTGAGTTGACAAGCTAGCAATATATTCATTAGAGTAGAGAAAACTAAGGGGAATTTAATGGGTATTCCAAATTTTGCAAGAGTTTGAGAGGGTTACTAGTGAAAGGTTTTTTTATTATATTATAAAGAAAATTAAAAATCTTCATATAATGCCTTTCACAGCCTCCAGGTATTGCAAAGCAACTTCACAGGCAATGACTCATCTTGAAATAAAAACAGAAAGTGCTGGAAATACTCAATAGGTCAGGCAGCATCTGTGAAGAGAGAAGCCTCTGTTTCCCTCTCCACAGATGCTACCTGACCTGCTGAGTATTTCCAGCACTTTGTTTTTATTTCAGATTTCCAGCATCTGTAGTACTTTACTTTTATTTTAGTGACTCATTGTTGAAGTATAGTTACTGTTCTGTAGGAAAATGCAGCAGCAAAGTCCCATAAACAATAACCTTCTTCTTTGGCCTCCTTGTCTCGAGAGACAATGGGTAAGCGCCTGGAGGTGGTCAGTGGTTTGTGAAGCAGTGCCTGGAGTGGCTATAAAGGCCAATTCTAGAGTGGCAGACTCTTCCACAGGTGCTGCAGATAAAGTTGGTTGACAGGGCTGTTACGCAGTTGGCTCTCTCCTTGCGCTTCTGACTTTTTTCCTGCCAACTGCTAAGTCTCTTTGACCTGCCACACATTAGCCCCGCCTTTATGGTTGCCCGTCAGCTCTGGCGATCGCTGGCAACTGACTCCCACGACTTGTGATCAATGTCACAGGACGGCCGGTGGGTCTGATCCAGTGACGAGCTCGCTGTACAATGTGTCTTTGGGGATCCTGCCATCTTCCATGCGGCTCACGTGGTCAAGCCATCTCCAGTGCCGCTGGCTTAGTAGGGTGTATATGCTGGGGATGTTGGCCGCCTCAAGGACTTCTGTGTTGGAGATACGGTCCTGCCACCTGATGCCAAGGATTCTCCGGAGGCAGCGAAGATGGAATGAATTGAGACGTCGCTCTTGGCTGACATACGTTGTCCAGGCCTTGCTGCCGTAGAGCAAGGTACTGAGGACACAGGCTTGATACACTCAGACTTTTGTGTTCTGTGTCAGTGCGCCATTTTCCCACACTCTCTTGGCCAGTCTGGACATAGCAGTGGAAGCCTTTTCCATGCGCTTGTTGATTTCTGCATCGAGAGACAGGTTACTGGTGATAGTTGAGCCTAGGTAGGTGAACTCTTGAACCACTTCCAGAGTGTGGTCACCGATATTTATACATTTTTTAATATTTAGAGATACAGCACTGAAACAGGCCCTTCGGCCCACCGAGTCTGTGCCAACCATTAACCACCCATTTATACTAATCCTGCACTAATCCCATATTCCTACCACATCCTCACCTGTCCCTATATTCCCCTATCACCTACCTATACTAGTGGCAATTTTTAATGGCCAATTCACCTATCAACCTGGATGGGGCATTTGTGACGTCCTGTCCCATGATGTTCGTTTTCTTGAGGCTGATGGTTAGGCCAAATTCGGTGCAGGCAGCCGCAATCCTGTCAATGTGTCTCTGTTTTGGTGGCATTGGTAGATAGATGTATATTAGCTAGGATACTATAAAACCTCTGTACTCTTTGAATAGTTTCATAGGATATTTTATATCCACCAGTTCGATCTCTCACCCCAGAAAAGTTCTATTATACCTCTGATATTCAGCACTTTATCAGTACCACATTGAATTAAACAGCCCAGTTTATATACTTAAATCTTGCAATGAGCCTTGAATTTATAATTTTCTGCCGAAGAGGTGAGATTGAATTGGCAACAAAGGAGAAAAAAGCAGAAACTTTTCATACAAAGGTTTAATCACAATGGTCTATCGGACCAAAACACACTCCAAGAGAAACTTGTTGAGTTGGGCCAGCTGCGAATTTAAAGAAAGTTGGATCAATATCCATTGAGAAGAGAAAGTGAAGTTAAACGGTAGCCCAGCTGCCTTTTTCAGGGATTTAAGAAAAATCCTGCATTTATATTGAGCCTTAATAAAGGCGGGGCTAAAGTGTGGCGAGTCGAAGAGACTTAGCAATTGGCAGGAAAAAAGACAAAAGCGCAAGGGGAGAGCCAACTGTGTAACAGCCCCGACAAACAAATTTTTCTGCAGCACCTGTGGAAGAGCCTGTCACTCTAGAATTGGCCTTTATAGCCACTCCAGGCGCTGCTCCACACACCACTGACCACATCCAGGCGCTTACCCATTGTCTCTCGAGATAAGGAGGCCAAAGGAGAGAATACCTCAACAGGACATCCCTAAAGGCCTTTTATTGCAAATGTGGTAGCCAATTTGTGCATAGCTATATCACAAAAACAGTAAATAAATAAATGGCCAGATAATTGGTATAGGTTAAGAGTACTCCTTTCACTTCAAATAGTGCCATTTGGTACTTGGCATCCAACCGAGGAGGCAGATATGACAATTTAATGCTCCTCTGAAAGACAGAGGACGATGCATTCAACCTTGTGCCCATTTTAAGGGCATGAAACAGGTGTAATTATGACAAATTTAGCTTTGTGATGGCCCATGCCTGACCTATGCAGACATTCAAGCCAATAGCAAATTTGTCAGGGAAGTTGTTTGGAGATGGCCTTGATGGTCATCTGGAATGAGCACAGACCTCATTTCAATGAGAAAGTAAAGGTCCTGCACCACCTTCAG
Organism: Heterodontus francisci; assembly: GCF_036365525.1. Taxonomy (NCBI): domain Eukaryota; kingdom Metazoa; phylum Chordata; class Chondrichthyes; order Heterodontiformes; family Heterodontidae; genus Heterodontus; species Heterodontus francisci. Next base: position 29,152,180 of record NC_090376.1, on the reverse strand, counting down.
GACCCATCCATAAAAACAGGCACCAGATCTGCTCCACTCAGCATTATTTGGTATATATGTGATCTAACCAGTGGACCTTAACGGATCATTAGAAGATGACACCAAAAACTTAAATATTCTTTTCACATTTACTTTGATGTGGAGCTGGAAGGAGTAGGTGTTCTCCTTCAGCCCCACCTCTATCTCCCCATGGGACTTGCCTGAAGGCTGCTAAAGACCGTGGGGAAGAGACAGACTACCTGAAGGTGCTGGGGATATGGTTCGGAAGGGCCGGGGCGTGCACCAAAACCTGGGAGGGGTGAGTAGCCAAGGTACAACACAAGCTGAGCATGTGGGGGCAGCGATCTCTCTCCATTGTCGGTAAGAACCTGGTCATCAGGTGTGAGGCGCTCACGTTGTTGCTGTACATGGCGCAGGTCTGGCCCATACCCGGCTCCTGCGCTGTGGCGGTCACCTGAGCCATTTTCCGCTTCATCTGGGGATCTAAAATGGACCGGGTTCGGAGGGACACGATGTTCAAACCTCTGGATAAGGGCAGGAAAAATGTAGCCAACGTGACCCTCATCCTGATGACCACCTTCGTGTGTGGCTGCATCAAGCTGTGTGTAGACCTCCAGTACGCAAACTCCAAGTGTTACTACGTGCTGAGGTTCTATCTGTCCCCGGTGTTGCGAAGGATGGGCCTGGTCACATTGCTGCGGAACGCTCCATCCAGTTGGACCATGCCGTACCACCTATCCTTCGTGGAGCAGTTTCTGCGGAAAAACACCTTTGACCACCAATTCATCAGGCAGTGGACTGCACGGAATGTCCTCCAGGCTGTACGGGAAAAGGAGACGATGGATCCTGTCGGATGTTTCCCCGAGCAGACCGCCAAAGTCATTTGGCAGAATGCCTCATCACCAGAACTTTCAAGCAAGCACCAAGATGTAGCTTGGCTGGTGGTGAAAAGAGCCCTCCGTCAGATCCTTCCTGCACGCCCGAAGTCTCACCCCCTCCGCACAATGCCCCCGCGGTGGCTGTGGTGGGGAAGAGACAGTTGCCCACCTCCTTCTGGAATGTATCTTTGCAAAGTAGGTGTGGAAAGAGATGCAGTGGGTTTTGTCGAAGTTCATCCCAAGCAGCTCTGTAACACAGGTGTCTGTGCTCTACGGGCTGTTCCCAGGGACGCACACCGAGATAAACATCAACTACTGCTGGAGGACTATCAATTCGGTGAAAGACGCCCTTTGGTCTGCCGAAACTTGCTGGTCTTCCAGCGCAAAGCGTTGTCCACGACCGAATGTTGCAGACTGGCACATTCCAAGGTCTCGGACTACGCGCTCAGGGACACACTAAAGCTAGGGGCAGCCGCAGCAAAGGCTCAATGGAGAAAGACAACTGTGTAAGGTCCCCCCACCAAGCTGAACTGAGGGGAGGGACATCAGTGGCGGCGCAGTGGTTAGCACCACAGCCTCACAGCTCCAGGGACCCGGGTTCAATTCTGGGTACTGCCTGTGCGGAGTTTGCAAGTTCTCCCTGTGACCGCGTGGGTTTTCGTCGGGTGCTCCGGTTTCCTCCCACCGCCAAAGACTTGCAGGTGATAGGTAAATTGGCCATTGTAAATTGCCCTAATGTAGGTAGGGAAGATGGGGTTACTGTAGGGTTAGTATAAATGGGTGGTTCTTGGTCGGCACAGACTCAGTGGGCCGAAGGGCCTGTTTCAGTGCTGTATCTCTAAATAAAAAACAATAAAATAAAATATCTACAAACATTGCGCCTGTTTCAGCAGAACAAAGTAAGTGACAGCCAGTCGCTGGCTCATTCCTCAGGGCAATGCCTTGACATCCTGCCTGGTTTACATTTTAAACAAAGCTTGGTATTTTAACTGTCAGTCACCATAAACTGGTGCATTCACCATGACAATGCCTTTACTTGCCAACCAATCAGTACTCTCTTCTCATGCAGTATAAGTTGTTGTTTTCCCTTACATTGGTTATTCTTGTGATTGTCCTGATGAGTGCAAGACAAAAAGCTTCGACAACATGTTTCTATTTTCAGCAATACTCAAGTTCTGTACTACTAAATGACTATGACATAGGTCGACTATCCAATAATGGCTGCAATTTCTCAATGGACACACCAGACAAATACCAATGAGGCTGTTATTTTGTTCAGTGCTTTCGATGTTATAAGATGAACCTCTGCAGAAAAAGCAGGATATGGCAAGAACAAAGTAGACATTTTTTTTGTGTAGATCTTTCCATCCTCATTTGGTTATCCTTTTCCAGTCAATCTATACTTGATGCATGCATCAAATCTGTACTTCCAATAAAGGCAACATCAAGAGATTGCTATTTCAAATAATTTCTCTGAATGATATCAAACCATGGTACAGAATTTACAAAAATGTATGTCCATTGTTATGACACCAAAACAAGGCTGCTTACGCAGTAATCCCCAGAAACACCTACCTCTCATGGTGACCGCTGTTCAGTTTTCTCCTTTGCTTTCCTGAAGGTGCTGTGATAGAGTTCCATGAGCAATGCTCTGGTGCTTAGCTGAAATGGCTATTTTTACTGCGTGAGCCCAGCTGGGGAATATTGTCAAGCTATTCAACATGGGATGTAGTCACTGAGCAGCTATCAAACTGGGAAGTGGAATCACAGCCGAGCTTGAGCTTGTGGCCTCATCCCACATTCAGCTCAGTGGGAGACACTGAACAGAGTCAAGGTCAAGAACCCAACAGATTCCATCCCCACCCCCACCACCATCTTTACCAAGGGAAAACTTAAGCTAATTGTTTTGCCATTCTAACTGAAATCACCTAATTATACACATACCACTTTGGCCTATGTGGCTCATTGTCTCGCCACTGTGCCTTTTTTTAAAAAAAACAGACAACCTAAAAGTATATTAGAGCATGCATCTTTAATGTTCGATTTTTAAAATATTTGTTTTGTGGGATGTGGGCATCGCTGGCTAGGCTAGCATTTATTGCCCATCCCTAATTGCCCTTGAACTGACTGGCTTGCTGAGGGCATTTAAGAGTCAACCACATTGCTGTGGGTCTGGAGTCACATGTAGGCCAGACCAGGTAAGGACGGCAGATTTCCTTCCCTAAAGGACATTAGAGAACCAGATGAGTTTTTACAACAATTGATAATGGTTTCATGGTCAACATTAGACTAGTTTTTTTTAAATCCATATTTATTAATTGAATTGAAATTTCACCATCAGCCGTGGTGGGATTCAAACCCACGTGCCCAGAGCATTAGCCTGGGCTCTGGATTACCAGTCTAGTGACATTACCACTACACTACTGCCTCCCCATTAATCAGGTTTAATGTCCCCATTTAAAGTTTATAATCTGAATTGCATTGATTCTGAGAGATGCTGTGAGGAAGCATTTTCCACTAAAGCCATGGGGAAGAAAATTTAGAAGAATCATCTCGGGCAATTCCTGCACAGCAGGAGAGAGCATGATAGGCAGAGGTTTAAAAGCAGGTTATAGATCACTTTGTAGTCAGGTTATGATTTCTCATTGATAACTTTTCTTGAAGCAGTCTTCTGTGGTCTATCTCTACCACCCTAACCTCACATAGTTCCACCCCATAGCAATCCTATGTAGTCAGCACATCTCCAACAATGGTTTCTCCTCCTGCTCCTGCACAATCATCTTCAGAGTACCCCAAGTTTCCATTACTGACAACCTCCTTTTTGTTGCTTACTTTCTGCGCCATTATCCACAAGTATTTTGCCAGTTTCGGTAGACCAAAAAAACCTTAGTCTCCTGCTTAAAGCTCTGTTTACCCTTGTCTCTGACTCCATCTTCTTTACTGGCTGTTCACTCAGGCACAGCTAGATGGTGAACAACCCCGATGTGCAATTTCACCCTGAGTAGAGCTTTAAACCCTGTACTGTGTGCAGTTTTGGTCTCCTTATTGAAGGAAGGATGTAAATGCGTTGGAGGCAGTTCAGAGGAGTTTTACTAGATTGACACCTGGAATGAGCAAGTTGTCTTATGAGGAAAGGTTGGACAGACTGGGCTTATTTTCACTGGAGTTTAGAAGAGTGAGGGGAGACTTGATTGAAGTATATATAAGATCCTGAACGGTCTTAACAAGGTGAATGTGGAGGGAATGTTTCCTCTTGTGGGTAAGTCCAGAACTAGGGGGCACTGTTTTAAAATTAGGGGTCACCCTTCTAGGACAGAGGTGAGGAAAAAAGTTTTTCTCTGAGGGTTGTGTGACTTTGGAACTCTCTGCCTCAGAAGGTGGTGGTGACGGGGTCATTGAATATTTTTAAAGCGGAGGTAGATAGATTCTTGTTAGGCAAGGGAATCAAAGGTTATTGGGTAGATGGGAGTGTGGAATTCGAGACACAAACAGATCAGCCACGATCTTATTGAATGGTGGATGAGGCTCGAGGGGCCGAATGGCCTACTTCTCTATTTGGTAAGTTTGTACGTTCATATTTTAATCTATCACCAAGTTCACTTACTTCTACTTCTACAACATCACCCAATTTTGTCCTTGACCTATCCCTGCCACTGAAATCCTCATCCTTATGTTACCTTGACACTCAACTTCTCCAACTACTCCAGACCCACAGCAATGTGGTTAACTCTTACACGCCCTCTGAAATGGCCCAGCAAGCCACTCAGTTGTACCTAACCGTTACGAAGACAATAAAAAGGAATGAAACCGGACGAACCACCCGGCATCGACCGAGGCAACGGAAACGACAACGACAAACCCAGCCCTGTCGACCCTGCAAAGTCCTCCTTACTAACATCTGGGGGCTTGTGCCAAAGTTAGGAGAGCTGTTTCACAGACTAGTCAAGCAACAGCCTGACATAGTCATACTCACGGAATCATACCTTACAGACAATGTCCCAGACACTGCCATCACCATCCCCGGGTATGTTCTGTCCCACCGGAAGGACAGACCCACCAGAGGTGGAGGCACAGTGGTATACAGTAGGGAAGGAGTTGCTCTGGGAGTTCTCAGCATCGACTCTGGACCCCATGAAGTCTCATGGCATCAGGTCAAACATGGGCAAGGTAACCTCCTACTGATTACCACCTACTGCCCTCCCTCAGATGATGACTCAGTACTCCTCCATTGTTGAACACCACTTGGAGGAGGCAGTGAGGGTGGCAAGGGCACAAAATGTACTCTGGGTGGGGAACTTCAATGTCCATCACCAAGAGTGGCTCGGTAGCACAGCTACTGACCGAGCTGGCCGAGTCCTAAAGGACATAGCTGCTAGACTGGGTCTGCGGCAGGTGGTGGGGGAACCAACACGAGGGAAAAACATACTTGACCTCGTCCTCACCAATCGCCCTGCCGCAGATGCTTCTGTCCATAACAGTATTGGTAGGAGTGACCACCGCACAGTCCTTGTAGAGACGAAATCCTGCCTTCACATTGAGGATACCGTCCATCGTGTTGTGTGGCACTATCACCGTGCTAAATGGGATAGATTTCAAACAGATCGAGCAATGTAAAACTGGGCATCCATGAGGCGCTGTGGGCCATCAGCAGCAGTAGAATTGTACTCAACCACAATCTGTAACCTCATGGCCCAGCATATCCCCCACTCTACCATTACCATCAAGCCAGGAGACCAACCCTGGTTCAATGAAAAGTGCAGGAGGGCATGCCAGGAGCAGCACCAGCACCTCAAAATGAGGTGTAAACCTGCTGAAGCTACAACCCAGGACTACTTGCATGCCAAACTGCGTAAGCAGCATGCAATAGACAGAGCTAAACGATCCCATAACCAACGGATCAGATCTAAGCTCTGCAGTCCTGCCACATCCAGCCATGAATGGTGGTGGACAATTAAACAACTAACTGGAGGAGATGGCTCCACAAATATCCCCATCCTCAATGATGGGGGAGCCCAGCACATCAGTGCGAAAGATAAGGCTGAAGCATTTGCAACAATCTTCAGCCAGAAGTGCCGAGTTGATGATCCATCTCGGCCTCCTACTGAAGTCCCCAGCATCACAGATGCCAGACTTCAGCCAATTTGATTCACTCCCCATGATATCAAGAAACAACTGAAGGCACTGGATACTGCAAAAGCTATGGGCCCTGACAATATTCCGGCAATAGTACTGAAGACCTGTGCTCCCCTAGCCAAGCTGTTCCAGTACAGCTACAACACTGGCATCTACCCTGCAATGTGGAAAATTGCCCAGGTATGTCCTGTACACAAAAAGCAGGACAAGTCCAACCCAGCCAATTACTGCCCCATCAGCCTACTCTCAATCATCAGTAAAGTGATGGAAGGTGTCATCAACAGTGCCATCAAGCGGCACTTGCTGAGCAATAACCTGCTCAGTGACGCTCAGTTTGGGTTTCGCCAGGGCCACTCAGCTCCTGACCTCATTACAGCCTTGGTTCAAACATGGACAAAAAAGCTGAACTCAAGAGGTGAGATGAGAGTGACTGCCCTTTACATCAATGCAGCATTTGACCAAGTATGGCATTAAGGAGCCCGAGCAAAACTGAAGTCAATGGGAATCAGGGGGAAAACCCTCCGCTGGCTGGAGTTATACCTAGCGCAAAGGAAGATGGTTGTGGTTGTTGGAGGTCAATCATCTGAGCTCCAGGACATCACTGCAGGAGTTTCTCAGGGTAGTGTCCGAGGCCCAACCATCTTCAGCTGCTTCATCAATAACCTTCCTTCAATCATAAGGTCAGAAGTGGTGATGTTAGCTGATGATTGCACAATGTTCAGCACCATTCGTGACTCCTCAGATACTGAAGCCGTCCGTGTAGAAATGCAGCAAGACCTGGACAATATCCAGACTTGGGCTGATAAGTGGCAAGTAACATTTGTGCCACACAAGTGCCAGGCGATGACCATCTCCAACAAGAGAGAATCTAACCATCTCCCCTTGACATTCAACGGCATTACCAAAGCTGAATCCCCCACTATCAACATCCTAGGGGCTACCATTGACCAAAAACTGAACTGGAGGAGCCATATAAATACCGTGGCTACAAGAGCAGGTCAGAGGCTAGGAATCCTGAGGCGAGTAACTCACCTCCTGACTCCCCAAAGCCTGTCCACCATCTACAAGGCACAAGTCAGGAATGTGATGGAATACTCTCCACTTGCCTGGATGGGTGTAGCTCCAACAACACTCAAGAAGCTCAACACCATCCAGGACAAAGCAGCCCGCTTGATTGGCACCCCATCTACAAATATTCACTCCCTCCACCACCGACGCACAGTGGCAGCAGTGTGTACCATCTACAAGATGCACTGCAACAATGCACCAAGGCTCCTTAGACAGGACCTTCCAAACCCGTGACCTCTACCAACTAGAAGGACAAGGGCAGCAAATGCATGGGAACACCACACCTGCAAGTTCCCCTCAAAGTCACACACCATCCTGACTTGGAACTATATCGCCGTTCCTTCACTGTCGCTGGGTCAAAATCCTGGAGCTCCCTTCCTAACAGCACTGTGGGTATACCTACCCCAAATGGACTGCAGCGGTTCAAGAAGGCAGCTCACCACCAACTCCTCAAGGGCAATTAGGGATGGGCAATAAATGCTGGCCTGGCAAGTGACGCCAACATCCCATGAATGAATAAAAAAAACTTGCAATCCTTCTGAGCTCCACTCTACAGAAACAGCAGCTGCATCCTATCTTGCAGTGGCTCTCTCTTACACATCACTCCTTTTCCATCTTCTTCAACCTTCATTGGCTCCCTGCAATATCGAATGCAAAATGCAGACCAGGAGGACTTCAACAGCACACCCTGTAGGGAAGCGTAGAATTACTCACAGCAAGTTCTGGATTTCCATCTTTAATTGCATGTGCGCAGACTCCTGAAGCTCTTTAAGTTACAGAGGAGCATTTATGGTGAACATTGATAGTTCCGCTGTCTTTACTAGTGCAATATCTGAGTCAATGTTTCAATCGTACCAGTTTGCTGTTTGTTGTTATTCTGTATGGCCATGCTGCTGTGGGCAGGTTTTCCCTTGAGGTGTAATTTTCTGACTTTGCACAGGTGTACAATAGATATTGGAAATTCGAGAGTGCATTACATCCAATTTTACAAGCATTTGTTCTGGAAAATCATGCACCTTACATGCTTGAATTTCCAACTTCATGCACCTGTGATCTACAAACTCAGAAATGTCGCCATTCTTTTTTCCAGTAAACTGCACCGTTCTGCTTGGTTGGGCTCATTCTTAATTCTATACTCTTAAAAGTCACCTTTTCTTCCAAACTTTGTGAAATAAATTTGTAAATAATCATATTTAAAAATGTTTGTGAAAGTCTTCATTTTACCATGCTGTGTTGAATTATCTTTCCTGTAGCATTCATTCATGAAATACCATGTTTACAGATAAGGGGTAATTTTACACAGCTCTGCTACCAGTTCAGAGCCTTGTTCAGTGTCAATGTGAGGTCAGAGATGGGGCATTAGCACTGTCGGCTCAAATTTCTGACCCACACTTGCCATTCTCAAAGGCAGCACTTTGGCAGCAAAGCCTTGTAAAATTATTCTTCTATTGGTCAATTTGTCTATTTTTATCAGTATTTATATAATTGTCATTTTAATTCAACAACAGTGAAACCTTCAAAACTACAACTTAATATTCTTATAGTCTTCCCCCTGCAAGGGAACATCTGAGTGTATTACAAAGATGATCAGACTCTGAGGGAATGTAAGTGTGAGTGAACCAAAGGTATGGTTTAAGAGATTTAGAAAGCTTTTGAAGGTACTGTGCATAGATCTTGATGTTTTTGCAAATGATCCTATCGATAGTGACTCACCATGAGAAAATATTTCACTGCAAGGAAAAACAGAGCAAATCTCAGTGAGATATATTTTTTTAAAACATGCAAAAAATGTCAATAAAATACCTGAGATGATTGTTCCCTACTGCACCAGAAAATATGGTCATAATTGAATTGGTTCTGAGCAGGTACAATCACAGGAAACTCTAATATGAGGCTCTACGACCTGGAGGACATGGCTCATTTTATAGGGATAGATGTGTTCAGATGGAGTGAGTGAGAGATGATCATAAGAGATTCAGGAGTTTTAGGTGTATGTAGTCATGAATGTAACGCACTTATGGCCAAAATTCCACAAACTTTTAAGCTACGAAATTGGTTTGCACCCAGGTCGTGTGTGTCGCCAGGCGCCAAGACAGAGAACATTCAATCCCTTTATTTTAAATAGTGAAGAGAGGAGTGTCAGGCAAGTCAGTTAAGCAATTGTCTGTGAACAGTAGTAATATTGAAACTTAAACGTTTTCATTAAGCTTTCATTGACCTGTCCTTTTTTAATTGTGTGGCGTTGTCTTTACAACTTAATCCACCATAGTGGGTAAAATCTTCAAAAATATTTTGTCATCAGGTGCATGCATAGAATATAATGAATTGTTTATACTAAAAGGTTAGAGCTGAGTGTTTTCTCGTGAGCATTCAGTTGAATAATTCACATACTCCACTTCAAAAATAAAAATTACAATTCAGCTGACTAAATTAGAAAACAATGTGACAACAGATGCTGTGGTGAAAGCATTTGCTTCCCAGCAGCTCCACGTATGTAAGATCAATGACCGTCTCATAATAGGAACCAAATGTGTTATGTTTGTGGTTTAAACCAATGTGCAAAAGGAAAATACCATATTTGAACCATAAGGAACATTTTTTGAAAAGTAGCTCTTTCCCCCCCTGCCCCCACCTCCCAACCTCCCTCATTCCCCCCTCAACCCCCCTCCCACTCCCCATCTCCCCCGGGACATCAGTAAAATCCAGCAAGAAACAGCTTGGTTAACTCCGTTAGATAAATATTAATAAGTGGGATTGAAGGGAGTAGGGGTGTGCATAGTCAAAGATTATTAAATAATCTCAAATGTTTAGCAAGATCCTACCATTCATTTCAATGCACATCGGTTGTAAAAGATGAACTCCCTCACTTTGCATTGTTACCAAAATTAATTCATTTGGATTTCTCCAACAACATCTACCATCAAACATGTTGCAAAAAATTTTTGTTAAATATTTTTTTAAGTGCTCATGCTTCTCAATGCCATCTACATTCATATTGTTCATATTAATGGAAATGACATGGTAATTAATGAAGATTGCACTCTGGAGTAAGCAAAATATTTCACAGTAACATCAATGGAACCACATGGCATTAAAATTCCAATTCACATATAACTTTCAGTATCTTAATTTTCATTGCTTATCTAAAATGTATTGTCAGAGGGAAGGCGGTGGCGTAGTAACCCAGAGACCCAGGGTATTGCTCTGGGGACATGGGTTCAAATCCCACCACAGCAGAAGATAGAATTTGAATTCAATTAATAAATCTGGAATTAAAAAGCTAGTTCTAATGATGGCCATGAGACCATTAACGATTGTTGTAAAAATCCATCTGGTTCACTAATGTCCTTTAGGGAAGGAAATCTGCTGTCCTTACCTGGTCTGGCCTACATGTGACTCCAGACCCACAGCAATGTGGTTGACTCTTACATGCCCTCTGAAATGGCCTAGCAAGCCACTCAGTTGTATCTAACCGCTACAAAGTCAACCCCAAATGGACTGTTGCGGTTCAAGAAGGCAGCTCACCACCACCTTCTCAAGGGCAATTAGGGATGGGCAATAAATGCTGGCCTAGCCAGCGATGTCCAAATTCCATGAATGAATAAAAAAATTCAGAATACATGATCATGAGCCAACTTCCAAAGCCAAATCCAAAGAAATATAGTAAGTGGGAAAATTTTAAATAATATGTTGTGACCTGTGGGGATTGGTTACCTTCTGTCATCAAACTAACCAAATGGACCAAAGGAATGTAATAAAAAAAAACTTCAGTCAGTTTGGGCCATTGGAGAATTCACTTCGCTTTGGAAGGACCATGTGGCCTGGGTCAACATGACCGCAATGACACGTCTTGCTGCCCAACCCCTAGAATCATGCACGGGGTCTCTAGTCTAGGGTGAGGCCGAGCATAGGTTCTCCTCTACCATACTTACAGTGGAGGAGTGGTGTCCCAAGAATTTACAGGCCTGCGTTCATTCGTCATTGTCACTGTGTTTGTTGTAACAAGGTGACAAGAGGTTTCAGCAGTGCCATTAGAACAGCTAAGAATAACAGGCCTTCTTGAAATATTGGCGTTTAGAGATTAAAGTGCTATCCTGTGGAAGAAATAAGATGTGTTACCATTATAGTTACTAACTCAAGGATTCGACATATCATGGACATATATTTGCATCTACCGCTCTGTGATGCAGAACATTTAAACATCCAACAACTGTGCCACCAAGAATTAACAGACATCAGACCACAATATGCTAAGAGACAGCATTTTTAAAATTTGCTATCAGGTTGCTCAGGTAATAAAATTACTTGCTATATTGTTTATACTTTCTGCTGTTAAGTTTATTATTAAACGTTATGCTGTTTGACGACTAGGTTATAGTAATGCATGAAAATTATTTAAGTAATGTAAATACATGTCCTCGGTATTATAAAAGAATTTATAAGAACAAAATCTTACTGTAATATCTCAAGTTTTTCCATATTTATATCTTGGTTTTAAATTCTTGTCATGAGACGCAAGACTCTGAAATTTGTTTTTTTTTTGATGCAACACGAGACATGGGATCCCGGTGATTCTTTTTGATAAACTAATATGACTCAAATTTTTACAGCCAGCAGCGAAGGAATGGTGCTTGCCATTGATTCTGCTTACAGCCACTGGCAGGCTTTTGAGCAGCAACTTATGGTTTCAGCAAGGTGTCCTCTACAGGGGATCTGGGGTGTGTATGACTGAGCAGGGCAAGCAACAACTTGTCTCTTCAACTTATCAGATTGAAGAATCCTCAATGAGCCATGCAGGACTTAAAAAATTCATTCGCTTCTGTTTTCAGGTGCAGGGGGGCGCAATTCGCAAACTGCCTGTGCTCGTTATCATTGAGGCAGGCAAAATGCAAACTTCATGCTGTCTCCTCATTTGAATGATTTCAGCGTGCAGTCCATGCTCAACAGGTGGTTAACAGCGTGTAAGACTAGCATGTGTTCTAGCTAGCCTCTGGCTAGCTTAAAGGGAAGCGGCACTGAATGGAAGAAGGGCCATGCTGTCAGTGCTGCAATTGGAGAGAAGAGTAATGGAGCACTGGGGTAGAGAGAGGGATCCGGGATTCACAAATCCAACACTGGAGGCCTTAGTCGTGGAGATGAACAGGAGGAGAAATGCCATGTTTCTGTGGGGGTCCAGGAAGCCCACGAGGAATGGCCTCCAAGGGGAACAGGAGGAGCAGATGGCCAAGGAGGTGAACTCCTGGAATCTGGCCCTGAGGACCTGGCAGCAGCAGTAGTGCCGGAAAACGTTTGATGACCTCACACAGACGGTCAAGGTCAGAGAATGCACCTTCAAACCCACCGCACCACCAACATCTCACACTCTTCAATGTATCACACCCCCAGCACTCAGCCATCCGCACTTCCTGGCACTTAGGACTCATGCCTAATCTTCAGATACTCCACCTCACGCTCACATACCTACCAATGCTGCCAGCCTCACACACATCTTTCACTGTCTCCACATACCTCCAGCTATGCAGCTATGGCAGGCACATCAACCTCTCTCTTGCAGAACAAGGTTCCCTACAATAGAGGGGAGCAAATACACACAGGCAGGGGTCAGACAAGCCTTCATCTCCTAAGCCCGATGGAGAAGATGGTGCTGCATATCACAGGGCCGGCTGCAACAGAGCTCATAGCATCTGATGTCATTGAGAGCATTCAAGATGACGATATGTTACTGCCATATGCCTCTTCCCAACTTGCACCTCACTTTCATCCTGCTATCTGGCATGATATGCAAGCTGCAGATGCTGTGACCATAGACCTCTTGTATTGAACTCCACCCCAACATTTGCCTTCTGATTTTCTGCATTCAGATACCCAAGAACTGCTGCCTGCCCAGCTACTAAAGCCCCAGGAGAGAGGGATGGCGGGAAAGAGAGAGAGAGATCAATACCACACCACTGACAAAGAAGCACCATTGCTTGATCTGACACTCGCAGCTACCAGCTCAGATACTGACACTGCATGTACCTTAAAGGTTAGTATAGAGTTGGGATCAGTATGTGGTGAGTCATCAGCCACAAGTGAGCTGCAGCCAGTTTGGTGGAAAAGGGTCGCTCGTGCACCAGTTCACTGGAGGGCGAGGTCGCACATGGGTTCAGCTACAGGATCTCAGATAAGGACCTTGATGGAGTGACATACAGGAGATCTCTGATGAACGTGTGCACCGAGATAGCCTTCAGTCACCGTCAAGGGCCATGGAGGACAGCTCCAATGTGGCACAGGACATCCTGCAGAGCTTGGAGCCCATCCTTTCCAGCATGGAAGTGGTGGCCTACTTCATGGCAGTAACTTGCAGGCCCAGGCAGGCTGCTGTCTCAGCTTCCACAGCAGCACAGGCAGATGCCAGTCAAAGTTTCAGTGCTGCCGTGGAAGCTCAGATAGAGGTCATGAGATCCATGCTTGTTGCCATCATGGCTGCAGCTCTCAGTGCTCAAAGGGGTTTTGCAGGCTCTCGCAGCAGTCCAGCAATCTATCCTCCAACAGATTAAGATTGCTGAGGCGCAACCCCGGGGAGTGTCAGTAGCTCCGTGGTGCATGACCTGCTGTCAGGATGATAGCTTTCACCAGTGCCATGTCGCCAATACCCTTGCTGTCATCTCAAACAGTCAGTTAGCGCAGACTGCTGCTACCCATGTTGAGGTGGTGCTGTCCAAAGTTGGGCCCTCAAGGCCTCGAGCTGCTTGAGGTCATCCTGCAAGGCCAAGTGCGGTCTACCCACACCCCCCCCACCACCCCCCCTCCCCCCACCAGTGAAAGTCAGCAGCCTTCCACCAACGATGCTGCAACTATTGGGGTAGCACTGCATAGGAGAACCAGGCCAGGCAAAGACACCCACAAGACGGGCATTAAGGGAATGCACAAGGGTGAATAATTCATTTCTGTTTTATCATTGGATTTGCTTTTGGATAAAAATGTAATGGAAAGATTATTGTTGACTACTTTAATTGTAAGACCTTGAACAAGACTGGGTACTAAATATTCCTGGATACAGGAAAGATAGGGAAGGGAAAAAATGGGTGGGGGGGGGGGGGGGGGTGGCGATATTGATTAAGGGGAGCATTGCAGTGCTGGAGAAACAGGATGTCCCAGAGGGGTCCAGGACAGAATCAATTTGGCTAGAGCAAAGGAACCAAAAAGGTGCAGTTACATTGCTCGGTGTAGTCTACAGGCCACCAACCAGTGAGAAGAATGTGGAGGAACAAATTTGCAAGGAAATTACAGAGAGGTGCAAAAATTAGAGGATAGTTGTATTATCTATCTAAACATAGACTGGGATAGTACTAAAAAGCAGTGAGGGGCAAGAGTTTCTCGAGCGTGTTCAGGAAAATTTTCTACAACAGTATGTTTTTAGTCTAACACGAAAGGAGACACTGCTAGTCCTGGTTCTTGGCAATGAGATGGGCCAAGTGGGTCAAGTATCAGTAGAACACAAGAAATAGGAGCAGAAATAAACCATATGGCCCATCAAGCCTGCTCCACCATTCAATACGATCATGGCTGATCTTGGGCTTCAATTCCACTTTCCTGCCCCCTCTCCATATCCCTTGCTTCCCTGCGAGCTCAAAAATTTATCTATCCCAGCCTTAAATGTATTCAATGATAGAGCATCCATAACCCTCTGGGGTATAGAATTCCAAAGATTCCCTTTGAGTGTAGTAATTTCTCCTCATCTTAGTCCTGAATGATTGGCCCCTTATCCTGAGACAGTGCCCCCATGTTCTAGATTCCCTGACCAGTGGGAAAAATCTCTCAGCATCTACCCTATCAAGCCCTTTCAGAATCTTGTATGTCTCAATTAGATCACCTCTCATTCTTCTGAACGCCAGAGAACATAGGTCCAATTTCCTCAGCCTCTCATTATAGACAACCCCTTCATCCCAGGCACCAATTTAGTGAATCTTCGCTGCACTGCCTCCAGTGCAAGAATATCCTTTCTTAAATGTGGAGACCAAAACTGCACACAGTGGGCTGAACTTTACTCGGGCACTGTGCTCAGCGGTGGGGCCGTTGAACTCGGCGGGGTGTCCGCATTCAGCGGCCGCCGAGGAGCCCCCACAATATTTCGCCCGGAGGCTCATCTAAATAGTGGGGGGCGGAGCGCCGCCCCCGATGACATATAGGGGCGGCCTCCGCATTGCCAACAACAACGTCCAGCCACCATTTTTAAAGGGTTTTAAGCCTGTACAATGAATTTCAATTTTTAAAGCAAAAACATAAGTGATTTGTATGAAATAGAAAGGTAAGTAATGAAGGCCCTTCCCCAACCTCCCCCCGCCCCCCAATGGTCATTTCATTGCTTGAAATGACCATCCATTGATTTCACAAATACCCAAACTTTCCCCCCCAAACTTATAATATTTGGCCTCTAACCCCTTCCCACCATTCACACAACCAATTACATTTGTTTTCACTGCTTCCCCTCCCCTCTGGCCCTGTAATTTTATTACTCCTCCTTCCTACCAGGTTCATGCCTTGGAGTTCTGAAGGCACACGAAGGCCGAACGCAGGCCGTAAAATCGGCGTGGGATGGCAGGTAAGTTCATTTGCATATATTTAGCGCCGTTTTGCCTATGGAGATGAAGGGCCCACCGCCAGGCACCAGGGGGGCCACACCGAGGTTCCCCCTCACCGGTAATATGCAGCGGGCCCTTCTCGATGTTGTGGGTCGAGGTGGGCCTCTCCCCTCAGCATTTTACCAGTGACCCACGGAGTCGAGTGGCTGGTAAAATTCAGCCCAGTATTCCAGGTGCGGCCTCCCCAAAACCCTTTAGTAAGACTTCTTTATTCCTGTACTCCAATCCCCTTGCAATAAAGGCCAACATGCCATTTGCCTTCCTAATAGCCTGCTGCACCTGCATATTAACTTTCCTTGCATTCCTTGTACAAGTACCCCCAAGTCTCCCTGTACATCAACACTTACCAGTTTCACACATTTTAAAAAATATTCTGCTTTTCTATTTTTACGACCTAAGTGAACAACTTCACACTTCCCTACATTATAGTCCATTTGCTATCTTGTTGCCCACTCACTTAATCTGTCCATATCTCTTTGCAGCCTCTCTACATCCTCCCCGCAGCTTACCTTTCCACCAAGCTTTGTATCATCAGCAAAACAGTGGGGGGCGGAGCGCCGCCCCCGATGACATATAGGGGCGGCCTCCGCATCGCCAACAACAACGTCCAGCCTCACTAGATACATTACTCTCTGTCTCTTCATCTAAGTCCTTAATATAGATTGTAAATAGCTGAGGCCCCAGCACTGATCCTTGCGACACCCCACTATTCACTGCTTGTCAACTTGAAATGCTCCATTTATGCCCACTCTCTGTTTCCTGTCT
The DNA here is from genome assembly GCF_036365525.1 of Heterodontus francisci. Classification (NCBI taxonomy): domain Eukaryota; kingdom Metazoa; phylum Chordata; class Chondrichthyes; order Heterodontiformes; family Heterodontidae; genus Heterodontus; species Heterodontus francisci. Next base: position 29,135,712 of record NC_090376.1, on the reverse strand, counting down.
GTTAACCAATCCCCTATTCACGCTAATATATTAACCAGAATGCCATGAGCCCTTATCTTGCCTATTAATCTTTTATGTGGCACCTTATCAACTGCCTTTTGAAATTCCAAATATATTACATCTACTGGTTCCCCTTTATCTACCCCACTAGTTACATCCTCAAAAAACTCTAATAAATTTGTCAAACAGGATCTCCCTTTAGTAAAACAATGTTGGCTTGTTCTAATCATACTATGCTTTTCCAAGTGCAATGTTAAGACTTCTTTAATAATAGTTTCCAGCATCTTCCCAACGACTGATATTAGACTAACTGGCCTGTAGTTCCCTGTTTTCTCTCTACCTCCTTTCTTGAAAAGCAGTGTAACATTTGCCATCTTCCAATCTGACAGGACCATTCCTGAATCTAAGGAGAGCATTTTGGTGATAATGATCATTGTATCATAAGGTTGAGGCAGGGAGGATGTAGAGAGGCTGCAAAGAAATATGGACAGATTAAGTGAGTGAGCAACAAGATAGCAAATGGACTATAATATAAGGAAGTGTGAAGTTATTCACTTGGGTCGTAAAAATAGAGAAGCAGAAAAGGACAAAGAACAATCTAGAGTAAGAATAATTAACTGGGGGAAAGCCAACATCAATGGGTTAAGAACAGAGCTGGAGTAAATAAACTGGAATCAAATGTTGGCAGGAAAAGCGGAAGCTAAACAATGGGCTACCTTCAAAGAAGAGATGATTCAGGCACAATCAAGGTATGTTCCCTCAAAGGGGAAAAGGAGGGGAAAACAAATCCAGAGCTCCCTGGATGACAAAAGGGATAGAGATTAAGATAAAGAAGAAAAAGTGTGCTTATGGCAGATGCCAGGTAGAAAATACTATTGAGAACTTGGCTGAATATAAAAGGCCCAGAGGGGAAGTGAAAAAGCAAATAAGAGAAGCAAAGAGAGAGCATGAAAAGAGACTGGCGACTAACATTAAAGGGTTTATTAAAGAAAGCCAGCATGGATTTCTTCAGAGAAAATCATGTTTGACTAACTTGCTGGAGTTTTTTTGAGGAGATAACAGGGAGGGTTGATGTGGTGTACATTGACTTTCAAAAGGCGTTTGATACAGTGCCACACAACAGACTTGTGAGCAAAATTATAGCTCATGGAATAAAAGGGATGGTAGCAACATGGATACGGAATTGGTTGAGTGACAGGAAACAAATAGTAGTGGTTAATGGATGTTTTTCGGGCTGGAGGAAGGTTTATAGTGGAATTTCCCGGGGATCAGTGTTGGGACCCTTGCTTTTTCTGATATATTAATGACCTAGACCTTGGTGTACAGGGCACAATTTCAAAGTTTATGGATGATATGAAACTTGGAAGTATTGTGAACTGTGAGGAGGATAGTGTAGAACTTCAAAAAGACATAGACAACTTGTTGGAATGGATGGAAAGGTGACAGATGAAGTTCAATGCAGAGAAATGTGAAGTGATTCATTTTGGTCGGAGAACAAGGATAGAATAGAAAATAAAGATACGTAATGAGAAGCTTTTTATGTTGTCTGATGCAACATAAATGAGATGTGTGGAGTCCAGTTGATTGAAGATCTCAAATAGGTTTATTAACAGCTAACAAGTATATACAGTGCAGAGCTAACTATTTATATGACTTGCCTCTTGATGTTACAGTAGCAGAGTGAGACTGGCATGTAGTCACATGACTGTATCCTGGTATTCAGCTCATTAGCATACTAAGATCTTAAAGGTACATTACTCTTAAAGGCAATCACAAAACAGGTACAATTCTAAAGAGGGTGCAGGAGCAGAGGGACCTGGGTGCATATGTGCATAAGTCATTGAAGGTGGCAGGACAGGTTGAGAGAGGGGTTAATAAAGCATACCGTATCCTGGGCTTTATTAATAGGGGCATAGCGTACAAGAGCAAGGAAGTTATGTTGAACTTATATAAGACACTAGTTCGACCTCAGCTGAAGTATTGCATCCAGTTCTGGGCACCACACTTTAAGAAAGATGTGAGGGCATTGGAGAGAGTACAGAAAAGATTCACGAGAATGGTTCCAGGGATGAGGAACTTTAATTATGAAGATAGATTGGAGAAGTTGGGACTGTTTTCCTTGGAGAGAAGGCTTAGAGGTGATTTGATAGAAGTATTCAAAATCGTGAGGGGTCTGGACAGAGTAGATAGAGAGAAACTGTTCACCCTGTTCACACTGTTCCAAGGATTGGGAACGAGAGGGCACAGACTTAAAATAATGGGTAAGAGAAGCAAAGTGACATGAGGAAAAACTTTTTCACGCAGAAAGTGGTTAAGGTCTAGAATGCGCTGCCTGAGAGTGTGGTGGAGGCAGGTTCAATTGAAGCATTCAAAAGGGAATTAGACTGTTATAACTGGGAAAGCTGTCCCACAGACTAGTCAAGCAACAGCCTGACAGTCATACTCAGGGAATCATATCTTACAGACAATGTCCCTGACATTACAATCCCTGGGTATGTCCTGTACCACAGGCAGGACAGACCCAGCAGAGGTGGCGGCACAGTGGTATACAGTAGGGAGGGAGTTGCCCTGGGAGTCCTCAACATTGACTCCGGACCCCAATAAGTCTCATGGCATCCAGTCAAACACGGGCAAGGAAACCTGCTGCTGATTACCACCTACTGCCCACCCTCGGCTGATCAATCAGTGCTTCTCCATGTTGAACACCAAATGTAAGAAGTATTGAGGGTAGCAAGGGCACAGAATGTATACTAGGTGGGGACTTCAATGTCCATCATCAAGAGTGGCTTGGTAGCACTACTACTGACCGAGCTGGCCGAGTCCTAAACGACATAGCTGCTAGACTGGGTCTGCGGCAGGTGGTGAGGGAACCAATAAGAGGGAAAAATCTACTTGACCTCGTCCTCATCAATCTACCTGTCACAGATGCATTGGTCCATGACAGTATGAGTAGGAGTGACGACCGTACTGTCCTTGTAGAGGCGAAGTCCCGTCTTCACATTCAGGATACACAGCATTGTGTTGTGTGGCATTACCACCGTGTTAAATGGGATAGATTTCAAACACATCTAGCAATGTAAAACTGGTTATCCATGAGGCGCTGTGGGCCATCAGTAGCAGCAGAATTGTATTCAACCACAATCTGTAACCTCATGACCTGGCATATCCCCCACTCTACCATTACCATCAAGCTGGGAACCAACTCTGGATCAATGAAGAGTGCAGGAGGGCATGCCAGGAGCAATACCAGGCATACGTTAAAATGAGGTGTCAGCCTGGTGAAGCTATAACACAGGACTACTTGCATGCCAAACAGCTGAAGCAATATGTGATAGGCAGGGCAAAGTCATAGAGTTATACAGCACAGAAACAGGCCCTTTGGCCTATCGTACCTTTGCCGGCCAATCTAATCCCATATTCCTGCACTTGACCCGTAGTCTTGTATGCTATTGCGTTGCAAGTGCTCATCTAAATACTTTATAAATATTGTGAGGGTTCCTGCCTCCACCACCTCTTCAAACAGTGCGTTCCAGATTCCAACCACCCTCTGGGTGATAAAATGCTTCCTCAAATCCCCCCTAAACCTTCTGCCGCTTACCCTAAATCTATGCCTCCTGGTTCTTGACTCCTTCGCTAAGGGAAAAAGTTTCTTCCTATCTAACCTATCAATGCCCCTCAAAGTCTTGTACACCTCAATTATGTCCCCCCTCAGCCTTGTCTGCTCCAAGGAAAACAACCCTAGCCTTTTCAGCCTTTCTTCATAGCTGAAATGCTCCAGCCCAGGCAACATCCTGGTGAATCTCCTCTGCACCCTCTCCAGTGCAATCACATCCTTCCTATAGTGTGGGGACCAGAACTGTACATAGTACTCCAGCTGTGGCCTAACTAGCATTTTATATAGCTCCATCATAACCTCCCTGCTCTTATATTCTATGCCTTGGCTAATAAAGGCAAATATCCCATATGCCTTCCTAACCACCTTATCTACCTGTGCCTTCAGTGATCTATGGACAAGTACACCAAAGTCCCTCTGACCCTCTGTACTTCCTAGGGTCCTACCATCCATTGTATATTCCCTTGCCTTGTAGTCCTCCCAAAATGCATCATCTCACACTTTTCAGGATTAAATTCCATTTGCCACTGCTCCGTCCATCTTACCAGCCCATTTATATCTCCCTGTAATCTAAGGATTTCCTCCTCACTATTTACAACACCACCAATTTTCGTGTCATCTGCGAACTTACTGATCATACCTCCTATATTCACGTCTAAATCATTAATGTACACTACAAACAGCAAGGGTCCCAGCACTGATCCCTGTGGTACACCACTGGTCACAGGCTTCCAATCGCAAAAACAGCCCTCTGCCTCCTGCCACTGATCCGATTTACTGAATTGCCCTGGATCCCATGGGCTCTTATCTTCTTAACCAATCTCCCATCCGGGACCTTATCAAAAGTCTTACTGAAATCCATGTATTCTATATCTCCTGCTTTACCCTTATCGACACATCTAGTTACCTCCTCGAAAAATTTAATCAAGTTAGTTAGACACGAACTCCCCTTGACAAAGCCATGCTGACTATCCTTGATTAATCCCTGCCTCTACAAGGGGAGATTAATTATGTCCCTCAGAATTTTTTCTGATATATTCCCAACCACTGATGTTAGACTCACCAACCTGTTTTATCCCTACTGCCCTTCTTGAATAATGATACCACATTTGCTGTCTTCCAGTCCTCTGGTACCTCTCCTGTGGCCAGAGAGGATTTGAAAATTTATGTCAAAGCCCCTGCCGTCTCCTCCCTTGCCTCACATAACAGCCTGGGATACATCTCATCTGGGCCTGAGGATTTATCCACTTTTAAGCCCGCTAAAACAGTTAATATTTCTTCCCTTTCAATGTTAATATGTTCAAGTATATCACAATCCCCCTCCCTGATCTCTACATCATCCTTCTCCATAGTGAACACCGATGAAAAGTAATAATTTAAAACCTCACCTATGTCCTCCAGTTCCACACAAAGATTGCCACATTGGTCCCTAATGGGCCCTACTCTTTCCCTGGTTATCCTCTTACACTTAATATACTTGTAAAATGCCTTGGGATTTTCCTTTATCTTGCCCGCCAGTGTTTTTTCATGTCCCCTCTTCGCTATCCTAATTAGTTTTTTAAGTGCCACCCTACACTTTCTATACTCCTCTAGTACCTCCACTGTTTTCAGCGCTTGGGATCTGACATAAGCCTCCTGTTTTTTCCCTGATCCAATCCTCTATATCCCTTAACATCCAGGGTTCCCTAGACTTGTTGGTCCTACCCTTCACCTTAACGGATACATGTTGGCTCTGAACTCTCACAATTTCCTCTTTGAATGACTCCCACTGATGTGCTACAAGAAGCTGCTCCCTGTCCACTTTGGCCAGATCCTGGTTTATCATATTGAAATCGGCCTTCCCCCAATTCAGTACCTTTATTTCTGGTCCATCTTTGTCCTTTTCCATAACTACCTTAAATCTTAGAGTTATGGTCACTATCCCGAAATGCTCCCCCACTGACACTTCTACCACATGACCGGCTTCATTCCCTAGGATTAGGTCCAGTACTGCCCCTTCTCTTGTAGGACTTTCTACATACTGGCTCAAAAAGCTCTCCTGTATGCATTTTAAGAATTCCGCCCCTTTTAAGCCTTTTGTACTAAGACTATCCCAGTTAATATTGGGGAAGTTGAAATCTCCTACTATTATTACCCTATTATTTTTACAGCTCAGAGATTTGCCTACATATCTGCTCCTCTATCTCTTCCTGACTGTTTGGAGGCCTGTAGTACACGCCCAGCCAAGTGATTGCCCCCTTTTTGTTTTTAAGTTCTACCCAAATGGCCTCATTTGAGGAACCTTCTAAGATGTCATCCCTCCTTACTGCACTAATTGACTCCTTGATCAACAATGCAATGTCACCTCCTCTTTTATCCCCTCCCCTGTTGCGCCTGAAGATTCTATACCCTGGAATATTGAGCTGCCAGTCCTGCCCCTCCCTCAACCATGTCTCTGTGATAGCAATAATATCATAATCCCATGTGCTAATCAATGCCCTCAATTTATCTGCCCTACTAGTTAGACTCCTTGCATTGAAATAGATGCAATCCAACCTTGCATTTTTCCCTTGTGCCTTACCAGGTCTATATTTGCTCTGCCTTCCAGGCAGACTCACTTTCTGTTCTATATTACCTCCTACTGTACCTCCACTCTGTATCCCATCCCCCTGCCAAATTAGTTTAACCCCCCCCCCCCCAACAGAACTAGCAAACCTCCCAGCAAGAATGCTTGTCCCATTCCTGTTCAGGTGCAACCCGTCCAACTTGTACAGGTCCCACCTTTGCCAGAAACAGACCCAGTGATCCAGGAAACTAAAGCGAAGTGATCCCACAACCAACGGATCAGATCTAAGCTCTTCAGTCCTGCCAAATCCAATGGTGAATGGTGGCAGACAATTACACAACTGACAGGAGGAGGAGGCTCCACAAATATCCCTATCCTCAAGGATGGAGCCCAGCACATCAGTGCAAAAGACAAGGCTGAAGCATTGGCATCCATCTTCAGCCAGAAGTGCCGAGTGGATGATCTATCTTGGCCTCCTCCTGACATCCCCAGCATCACAGATGCCAGTCTTCAGTCAATCCAATTCACTCCGTGTGTGTCCTAGGCCAAACCATCTTTAGCTGCTTCATCAATGACCTTCCGTCCATCATAAGGTCAGAAGTGGGGATGTTCGCTGATGATTGCACAATGTTCAGTACCACTCACGATTCCTCAGATAATGAAGCAGCCCGTGTCCATATGCAGCAAGACCTGGACAACATCCAGGCCTGGGCTGATAAGTGGCAAGTAACATTCGAGCCACACAAGTGCCAGGCAATGACCATCTCAAACAAGAGAGAATCTAACCATTGCCATTGCTGAATGCCCCCCTATCAACATCCTGGGGATCACCATTGACCAGAAACTGAACTGGACCACCCACAGAAATACTGTGGCTACAAGAGCAGGTCAGAGGCTGGGAATTCTGCGATGAGTAACTCACCTTCTGACTCTCCAATGCCTGTAATTACCTGTCTACAAGGCACAGGTCAGGAGTGTGATGAAATACGCTCCACTTGCCTGGATGGGTGCAGCTCCAACAATACTCAAGAAGCTTAACACCATCCAGGACAAAGCAACCTGCTTGATTGACACCCCATCCACAACCTTCAACATTCACTCCCTTCACACCACCAGCACACAGTGGCAGCTGTACGTACCATCCACAAGATGCATTGCAGCAACGCACCAAGGCTGCTTCGACAGAACTTTCCAAACCCATGACCTCTACCACCTAGAAGGACAAGGGCAGCAGATGCATGGGAACACCAGCACCTCACGTTCACCTCCAAGTCGCACACCATCCTGACTTGCAACTGTATCGCTGTTCCTTCACAGGTACTTTGCATCGGTATTCATCGGTATTCACCGAGGAGAGGGACATGACGGATGTTGAGGTTAGGAACAGATGTTTGATTACACTAGGTCAAGTCGGCATAAGGAGGGAGGAAGTGTTGGGTATTCTAAAGGGCATTAAGGTGGACAAGTCCCCAGGTCCGGATGGGATCTATCCCAGGTTACTGAGGGAAGCGAGAGAGGAAATAGCTGGGGCCTTAACAGATATCTTTGCAGCATCCTTAAACACGGGTGAGGTCCCGGAGGACTGGAGAATTGCTAATGTTGTCCCCTTGTTTAAGAAGGGTAGCAGGGATAATCCAGGTAATTATAGACCGGTGAGCCTGACGTCAGTGGTAGGGAAGCTGCTGGAGAAGATACTGAGGGATAGGATCTATTCCCATTTGGAAGAAAATGGGCTTATCAGTGATAGGCAACATGGTTTTGTGCAGGGAAGGTCATGTCTTACCAACTTAATAGAATTCTTTGAGGAAGTGACAAAGTTGATTGATGAGGGAAGGGCTGTCGATGTCATATACATGGACTTCAGTAAGGCGTTTGATAAGGTTCCCCATGGCAGGCTGATGGAGAAAGTGAAGGCGCATGGGGTCCAAGGTGTACTAGCTAGATGGATAAAGAACTGGCTGGGGAACAGGAGACAGAGAGTAGCAGTAGAAGGGAGTTTCTCAAAATGGAGACGTGTGACCAGTGGTGTTCCACAGGGATCCGTGCTGGGACCACTGTTGTTTGTGATATACATTAATGATTTGGAGGAAAGTATAGGTGGACTGATTAGCAAGTTTGCAGACGACACTAAGATTGGTGGAGTAGCAGATAGTGAAGGGGACTGTCAGAGAATACAGCAGAATATAGATAGATTGGAGAGTTGGGCAGAGAAATGGCAGATGGAGTTCAATCAGGGCAAATGCGAGGTGATGCATTTTGGAAGATCCAATTCAAGAGTGAACTATACAGTAAATGGAAAAGTCCTGGGGAAAATTGATGTCCAGAGAGATTTGGGTGTTCAGGTCCATTATTCCCTGAAGGTGGCAACGCAGGTAAATAGAGTGGTCAAGAAGGCATACGGCATGCTTTCCTTCATCGGACGGGGTATTGAGTACAAGAGTTGGCAGGTCATGTTACAGTTGTATAGGACTTTGGTTCGGCCACATTTGGAATACTGCGTACAGTTCTGGTCGCCACATTACCAAAAGGATGTGGATGCTTTGGAGAGGGTGCAGAGGAGGTTCACCAGGATGTTGCCTGGTATGGAGGGCGCTAGCTATGAAGAGAGGTTGAGTAGATTAGGATTATTTTCATTAGAAAGACGGAGGTTGAGGGGGGACCTGATTGAGGTGTACAAAATCATGAGAGGTATAGACAGGGTGGATAGCAAGAGGCTTTTTCCCAGAGTGGGGGATTCAATTACTCGAGGACACGAGTTCAAAGTGAAAGGGGAAAAGTTTAGGGGGGATATGTGTGGAAAGTTCTTTACGCAGAGGGTGGTGGGTGCCTGGAACGCGTTGCCAGCGGAGGTGGTAGATGCGGGCACGATGGCGTCTTTTAAGATGTATCTAGACAGATACATGAATGGGCAGGAAGAAACGAGATACAGAACCTTAGAAAATAGGCGACATGTTTAGAGAGAGGATCTGGATCGGCGCAGGCTTGGAGGGCCGAAGGGCCTGTTCCTGTGCTGTAATTATCTTTGTTCTTTGTTCTTTGGGTCAAAATCCTGGAACGCCCTTCCTAACAACACTGTGGGTGTACCTACACCCAAAGGACTGTTCAAGAATGCAGCTCACCACCACCTTCTCAAGGGCAATTAGGAAGGCAACAAATGCTGTCCTAGCCAGAGATGTCCCCATCCCATGAGAATAAAAAAAATATGAAAAGGAAGAATGTACAGGGTTAGGGGGAGAAGGCAGGGGAATGGCCCTAAGTGAATTGCTCTTTCGGAGAGCCGGTGTAGACATAATGGGCCGAATGGCCTCCTTCTGTGTTGTAACAATTTTGTCATTCTGTGAAAGGGACATGGTAATGGAATGTCCCAGATGGATGATGAGATGTGATGTAGTGGAGCTCAGGTGGTAAAAGGGAACTTACCGTATGGGATTTGGAGTCTGGGCAGGTACTCCCGGACAGCCCGTCCAGAGTGTTGGTGTCCTGAAGCCACCTCCTCCTCCACTTCTTTCCAATTCCTGGTGGCAATGGCTGCGTCCTCATGATGGCATTGTTGTGGGAGGCGCAACAGATCACCACGAACTTGGAGACATGCTCCAACGTGTACAGGATGGCTGCCCCTCAAGCAGTTTAGGCATCCGACGTGTTGCTTCAGCATGCCAGTCTGCTCCACAATGCTCCTGGTGGCTCCATGGCTCTTGTTCTAAGGCCATTGTCCCTGCATGGTTATGTGGCAGAGGGAGGTCATCAGGCAGGTATACAGGGAGTAGCCTTTGTCCCCAATCTGCCACATGCTTGTTGTTCTTAGAGGCATGAAGACGCTGGGAACAGTGTCCAGAGGCCCAGGCTAATGCTCTGGGGTAATGGGTTCAAATCCAACCATGGTAGCTGGTGGAATTTAAATTCAGCTGATAAATCTGGATTTACATAGCTAGCCTTAGTAATGATGACCATGAAGCTATTGTCGATTGTCATAAAAACCCTTCTGGTTCACTATTATCCTATAGGGAAGGATATCTGCCGTCCTTACCTGGTCTGGCCTACTTTTGAGTCCAGACCCATACCAATGCGGTTGACTCTTAAATGCCCTTAAAATAGCCTAGTATGCCACTCAGTTATCAAGGGCAATTATAGATGGGCAACAAATGCTGGCGTTGCCAGCGACATCCACATCCCATGAAAGAATGAAAAAAAGAGAACGGACATTCACCAACATGTAGTACTCTGCAAGGTCACAAGTCTCTCACTAAGGTACTGGGGCAGCGCAGCTTGTGGAGTAGCAGGGCAAATTGGATGCCAAGTTCCGAATTTTCGCATCTATCTGCGCATGTACATGCTCCAGAATTTGCTGTCCGATTTACTTCAAAACAATAGTGAGAACTGTTACCCTCACCATTATCCTTAATGCAATCCAGGCCATTGAATAGTCCATTGTTGGGATAAATGATTCGACCCAATTCTTTTGAAACAGAAAATCTTCTTTTTTTCTCCTGTCCCTTTAATAACCAATGCAAACAAAACACAGAAAACTCTGGCTGAACTTCCCCCAATTACAGTTCATCCAACCTTGTAATTTCCATGCAAAAGAATCCTCTCCCTTTGAGGGTTCTCTGAGGTTTTCAAAGTTAACTGAGACGTTAAAGTTAGTTTATTCAGAAATGTGGAAAAAGCAAGTCTCAAAACCAACAAGAATGAACCACATCCTGCCGTGTCTGGAATTTCAATCTGCCCCCTATTGTTCACTACTCCCAGCCTGAAGTAAGCAAATGGTACAGATGCTGACACCATGCAGGTCACATGTTGGAACTGTCAAAACTCTGCTTCTATTATCGTAAAGGATATTCAAACAATGAGGTACACTCTTTTGAAGTCACTTACTCATGAATAAAAACAGAAGACACTGGAAATACTCAGCAGGTCATGCAGCAACTGTGGAGAGACCTTTTGTCAGAGCCTGGAACATTAACTGTTTCTCTCGCCACAGATGCTATTTGACCTGTTGGGTATTTCCAGCATTTTCTGTCTTTACTTTAGATTTCCAGCAGTTTGCTTTAATTTTATCACTTACTCATGACTACATTATACATTTAGAGCTACATGTGGGTCATTTGTTAGTGAACTACCAAAGGAATTGATTACTACAGCAAAAGACATGTCTGTGGGCATTGGGTGAGGCCTACATTAAGCTCAATTGTGATGGCCCCCATAGACGAACAGAATGCTGGCACTCAGTCTATCCTCACTCATGAAGAATGGCCACTTGGACTAGGGCCTTGAACCCCAGCAATGTCAGAACTTTCAACAGAACAGGACATAGAATTGGTGGGGGAGTGGGGGGGGGGGGGATTTCTTTGAAGAAGATTTCTCTTTTTCAATTTTTACATAATTTTATCTGGGTGGCTTACTGGCCTCTATTTTAACTTCCATTTGCTGGCATAGTTTTATGGTAAGGTATGGCCATTTACCGTTAATTTCTATTTGTAATTGTGTGCAGAGTTAGTTCTCTGTTATGGTTACAAATCCCTCCAATCTCACATCTAATGCAGATCCAAATATAAATTTTAGTTCCATGTCCTTCGAGGTATTAGTTCCTGTAGTACAACATTTAACTGCAGAAAAAAATGTGAAGAGAATTCAGATTTGTACTTCATCTAAAATGCATAGGAAATATGTTATCATCACTTGTGGTTTATTAGATTGCTCTGCCATACTTGAAATTTGATAGTGTTTGTTTTTCCATATACCTAAGGTACATGATAACAGGGTGCAGTCAAAGGCAGCTGTAATAAGGACAGATGTCTCACAGGAATGACCCTGATAGTTACCGAGAGCGCAATAGAAAGCCTGGATTAGCTGAGCAAGGGGCAAGGACTGCACCCTTCCCATGACCTAACGCATCCTCCAGCAACACTTGTTCAGCAGGTGAAAGTTAACCGTGCTTTAGAAATTGTGCATATAAGGGACAGAGTCCCAGACACTGCTGGTGAGAGAGTTTAGCAAGCACTAGAATGGATGTTTAACGTTTACTGACTGGCATTCCAGACAGAATTCTTCGATTTGTCCAAACGTCAAGGTGCAGCTGCAGCACTTCTCATATTCCCAGCATGGACACTGGGATCTAACTTAAGAAGAAAATGCCTTGAAAACATTTTTGCAAAATTGTTTTTTATTTTGTTTAAGGAGCATAAACAGCTCGAAGCACACAATCTCAACATGATCTCATTATATTCTGTGTAAGGTGATTGATACAGTGTATTTGATACAATTTAAATCATATGTTTCTAAGCAAACCAAAAAAAGGTGAAATATTGTTAGCTGAAAATAATGTCCCTTTAAGCACCAGAACAACAACCACCTGTATTTATATAGTGCCTTTAACATAGTAAAAAGTCCAAGATGCTCCACAGAAACATTATAAAGCAAAGTTAGCCACTTAAAATATTAGGGAAGATGGTCAAAAAGTTAGTCAAAGAGGTAGGCTTTAAGAATCATTTGGTCTCCCCAATGTAGAGGAGACCACATTGTGAGCAGCGAATACAGTATACTAAATAGAAGGAAGTACAAGTAAATCACTGCTTCACCCGGAAGGAGTGTTTGGGACCTTGGATGGTGAAGAGGAGGTCAAAGGGCAGGTATTACACCTCTTGTGGTTGCATGGGAAGGTGCCATGAGAAGGGGACGAGGTGTTGGGGTGATGGAAGAGTGGACCAGCGTGTCGCGGAGGGAACGATCCCTTTGGAATGCTAGTAGGGGAAGGGAAGATGTGTTTGGTGGTGGCATCACACTGGAGGGGATGGAAATGGCAGAGAATGATCCTTTGGATGTGAAGGCTGGTTGGATGGAAAGTGAGGACAAGAGAACCCTGTCGCGGTTCTGGGAGGGAGCGGAAGGGGTGAGGGCAGAAGTGTGGGAAATAGATCGGACACGGTTGAGGGCCCTATCAACCACAGTGGGGGGGGGGGGGGGGATCCTTGTAGACTGAACATTAAGTTCAATAATTTCAGAGCATGACTGTCCTTTTTTAGTATTTTTCTATTTTTAAAAAATTGTTTTTTAAGCATGTGCCTGTTTTTCATGGGGAAGGAGCTGTTCATTATTCTGCCATTAATACTCACTCTGAACTAATGCCTTTTCCTTCACCACAAGCATTAACACACTCTTTGCCTTTGTCCCATGGCAGCTTTGTTATTTAATCTCTCCTGCCCTCTCCCCTATCACACACCTTCCTTTTTGTTCTCTTCCCCACCAAACCCAACACCACGCACCTCCCCCCACCCCCCCCCCCCACAACCACCCTTCACTTGCTTAAAACCTAATTCTTTTCTAATCTTTGCCAGTTCTGATGAAAGGTCACAGACCTGAAACGTTAACTCTGCTTCTCTCTCCACAGATGCTGCCTGACCTGCTGAGAACTTCCAGCACCTTCTGATTTTATGACATTTAATCACTCCTGTCCTCCACCCTATCACAGACCTTCCCTTTTGCTCTTCTTCACCCTCTCCCCCACCTCCACTTGTTCAAAACCTATTACATTTCTAACTTTTGCCAGTTCTGATGAAAGGTCTCACAGGCCATTCCTTCACTGTTGCTGGGTCAAAATCCTGGAACTCCCTTCCCAACAGCATTGTGGGTATACCTACCCCAAATGGACTGCAGTGGTTCAAGAAGGCAGCTCACCACCACCTTCTCAAGGGCAATTAAGGATGGGCCTATAAATGCTGGCCTAGCCAGCGACACCCATATCCCTGAATGAATAATTTAAAAAAAGACCTGAAATGTTAACTCGGTTTCTTTCTTCACAGATGCTGCCTGACCTGCTGAGTGTTTCCAGCACTTCCTGTTGTTGTCTCAGATTTCCAGCATCCACAGTATGTTACTTTTGTATTGGTGGATTAACACAATCTGGACAGGACAATCAATTGGCAACCTTATGCCTGGTGTGTGTTTGTGTATAAGATTCTGTCTCTCACTCTTTATTTCAGTCATGCATAAAATTGGCTAGCTAAACATGAAAAGAACCTGCAGATACATTTTGCTAATAGACACGTACGGAATTTGTGCTGACATGTTATTCAATTAACCTCAGTTGCACAAGATTTATGTGTTAAATATGTAAAATAAATTTTAAAAAACACCCACAAGCAGAAAATTCTGGCAGTACATAGATCAGTCAACATCTGTTCATTTGAATTGTACCGCATTTTAATTAGGTCATCTGGTTCCCAACATCTATAATCTCCATGGAATTTTACATTCACCTGGCCATCCACCTTATCATTATCATGTTACATGGAACTAGTTATACACACAGACACACAGAGAGACAGACACACACTTTATCATTAATCTGAGGCTCTTTCATTAATAAGAGGAGAATCAGTAGAAAATCAGTTATCTATTGATTTATTAGAGATAAGCAACAATGTAAAAGGAAGTAGGAAGGGTCCACTCTGGGGAAACTGTGCCAAAGCTATTTTTAGTTTAAGATCACTTCAGCGAGTAATTACTTGACCAACAGGTCAAATATGATAATTTGGGAGCATGCCCTCATTAACAAGACATTTTGAAATGTCTTCAGGGTAAACCCTGAAGGCTAAATCTACCACAGTACTTTCAAAGGCTTCTTTCGGCCTTGAAAGTAAGTGCATTCTTCAAAGTACCCCTTAATAGGATTATATCCAAACACACTGAAAATAACTGTGTACTATTAACCAAGAGATTTTGATAAGACAGAAGGGGGCTAGGAGGTTTGTGTAAAGACATTCAGAATGATGTGAATCTGCCTACATACAAATTATCATTTGCGGCTACGAGCTATTTGTAACCATGAGCAATAGTCTTATCAAAATAATCTCACTGCAGTGAATGGCTCATTAGTTTTAGCTGTAAAGTACAGGAAGAGAAGCAGAAAATGATGCAAATACACAGAAGGTTGATTAGCATCTGAGAGAGAAATGGGTTAAGGATTCAGGTGAAATCTTCTCAGATGGTGCAGGAGCATGCCTGAAATGTTAATCTTTCGTTCTCTTTTAGATACATGTTGGCCTGCTGTGTGTTGTATAAAGGTGTGAAAGGCTTAAATTTCTGGGACAGTGTAACACCTCCCACTGTGATGATGTAAGAGATCACATATGAAAAAGACTTGAGAAGAAGAAGCAACATCAAGGCATCAGAGGAGTTAGACATGCTCAAGTAAAAGTGTATATAGTTCCTTACATATAATTTGGTTATTGTTTAAACTTACCAAAGATTCAGTAATGTCTGCGAGCTAGACTAACCAAACACACAATATGGTGGCAGTGGTGAACAGTAGTGGTTCTTGCCATACAACATCCAGAAAAATGTGAAAATTGTCAGACCTGAGAAAAGTGGCGCCACAACTGCAGAACTCGGGAAGATGCTGTGAGGAACTTCAGAGCTGCTCCATGGATGAAGTGGAGGCACATAAAGTCAGGGAGTCGGCTTGCAGAGGCATTCAGGCAGCACCACAGAGGTGTGATGGTTGGTGAAAAAAAATCCAGGTCCAGTGATTACAGGCTTCAAGCCGGAGATCCAAGCAATGGTTGGGGATCTGGTGAGCAACCCTTAAAAAGGGTGCAAAGTTGTTTCGAATGACGCACGAGACAGGCACCACCGGGGAAACCAAATCCCTAGCAAGGGTGGTTCCAAGGTCAGCGCCATTACACAAGGGGACAGCGAGGCTGAAAAGTCTGAAAAGGGAAAACTTCCAATGCTGGAAAGAAAATTTAAAACAGAAAAGCAGTCTACTGAGAAAGCTTAGAAAAGCCATGGATCTTAAATTTACGCTACCAGAATGCTTTGGACACAAGGAAGGACCAAATCAAACTCAAAACTGGTCTCTTTGGAGAAAAAGATTTTTGAGGTACAGAATTGCTTCACAATTAGAGAGCAAGTCTGAAGCAGCACAAGTCAATACATTACTCCATAGGAGCAATAGCAGATGATATTGCAAGACAAGGCATTAATGAGACATCAAATAAATTTGATGAAGTTTTAAAAGCCTTTGATAGGTATTTCAACCTGAGGAGCAATAAGATTCTAGAAAGGGCCATATTTAACAGAAAGCTCCAGAAACCAGGTGAACCAGTAGATGCTTTTATTAATTACAGGCTAGTTGAAGGATGTGAACATGGAGACTTAAAAGCAGAATTAATATGAGATTGCACTGTAGTAGGTATTGCTGATGAATCCCTATCATATTTATTGCGGTCTAAGGAAGACCTCACCCTAGAAAAAGCAACACAGCTGGTGAGACAAGCAGAGGTCCGTAAACAGAACAAAGCAATCCTGAGAGGTGAAGAAAAACTTTGGTTCAGGAAATCGCCAATGACCATACAGTTCCTTAAACATAGGACTATAAAGGAAGGTACACTTGGGAGGGAAGGCGCAAGACACCATGAAACCCTGCCAGCACTGTGGCGCCAAAAATACCCACAGGTGCAAACAGTGTCCTGCAAACAAATCAGAATGCTTTCACTGCAAGAAAGTTGGCCATTTTGGAAAGATGGAAAGATGTGCCAAAGTAAAACCTCTACTTACACAGGTTCTAAAGGAAGAGTCTTCACACAGAGCTATTGATGAAGTTGAACAATCTCCATCAGAAGAGAAATCAGAGAGCTTCCTTGGTGAGATCAATGACCCTAATCATGCAATCTGGACTGCAGATATCTATGTCAACGGACATATCACCAACTTTAAACTAGACACTGGAACAAGTGTAACAGTTTTATCAGTCAATGAACCGTGGTTATCAACACATTGCCTGTGACCAACAGACACTCAGATACAGTTGAACTGAAAGTCAAGGGAAAGCTACAGGCAACACTCCAGTACAAGGGGTATTGGAAACACTGTACGTTCTACAGAATCAAGTATTTTCTCTTTTAAGTAGAAGAGCTTGTGTAGACCTTGGTCTTATCAGGAAAATGTCAGCAGATGCATTATCCAGAGCTACTGTTGACCATCCTACACAACAGGATGTTAACTACATTAATGAGATTGAGTGATATTCTCAGTTCACTGCATCACAATGGCTGGCAAGCTCAAAAAAGCTCCAAGAAATTCATCATGCTCAGATGCAAGATGAGGAATGGATCCGTTTTCACCAATATTGCACACTAGGTTGGGCACAGCAGCATCCCAGTGGTACCATGATTAAAATCTTCTTTGAGTACAGAAAGCACTTTACTATTGTGGATGATTTGCTGGTATATGACAGGCGGGTGATTCTGATCTCACTCTAGGCAGACATCTTGGAATAAATACATCAGGGTCACATGGGTATCACGAAATGCAGAGCACGGGCTCAGTCTTCCATGTGGTGGCCAGGAATATCAAGAGGTATAGAAGAAATGATTTCTAATTTCCAGGTATGTGCAGTGCACAGACAGGATCAGAGGAAATCCCTTATCTCGACCCAATTTCCAACCAGACTGTGGGAACATCTAGGAATGGATCTATTCATGTTTAATGGGAAATCCTACCTGATCATTATTATTTTTCAAGGTGGATTGAAGTCAAACAGTTGTACATAACTAAACTGAAACAGTCATTTAACGGAGATTTTTGCAACACATGACATTCCCGATCAGATTGTTTCAGATAATGGACCACAATTTTCAAATGACACGCACACTGTGGAAAACTGTGGATTTGTACATCTTGCAATTTCCCCTAGATATCTTCAATCTAATGGTGAAGCTGAAAGAGGCATCATAACTATCAAAGCACTGTTAAAGAAGAATGAAGATTTTTAAACAGCACTCCTAAACTGTAGTTCTACTCCATTGCTATACGGATTAGCACCATCAGTACTGTTGATGGGAAGGAAGCTCAAAACACAACTTTCCATCCTACCCAAAAAATTACTTCCAGGGCTAGAAGTCCAGGATTATCAGAGAGTTCAAAACAGAGAAATGTCTTATCGAAACCAACAAGCTTATAACTATAATAGGAGATATCGTACCCGGAACCTACCCAAGTTGATGGAAGGAGAAAAGGTCTGGGTATGAGACCAAGGCCGAGAAGGAGTAATCAGAGAGATGATAATCAACAGAGATCTTATTTAGTACATACCTCAGAAGGTACTATAAGAAAAAACAGGAGAAATATTATTTCTATTCATCAAAGATGTCAATCAGTCATACATTTGGACAAACCAGATGTTGAACCTGAAATTCAGAAAGCACCGGATACTACACACCTCAATGAAGGCCGTTCAAGTCAAGAAACGAGTTCAGAGAAAGATTACTAATCTTCCGCATCTGATAACAACACGATCGGAGAGTCGTGAAGCCTCCTGACAGATCGAATGTGACGTCAGAGACTTGAGGGGAGATGGAGTAGTATGTAAAAATAAAAATGAATGTATCAAAAAAATGGATAAAGACTTTGGGGGAGATGTAGTATAAGGGTTTAAAAGGGTTAATGTCCAGGACAGGTGTGAGTAATACCTCCCACTGTGATAATGTAAGAGATCACGTGAAAGAGACTTGAGAAGAAGAAGCATCAAGGCATCAGAAGAGTTAGACATGCTTAAGTAAAAGTGTATACATTTCCTTATCTATAATAAATTATTGTTTAAACTCACCGAAGACTCGGTAATCTCTGCAAGCTAGACTAACCAAACATGCAACACTCTGCATTTCTAATAGTTTCTGTTTTTTATATCAGATCTCCAGTATTTGCATTTCATCTTTATTCTTCTTCTACGGTTAAAAGAAAACTAGACAAGAGGTCTGATTCCTATTTCAATGGAGAATGAATGCACACACAGTATGAGGTCTGTAGATTACTCTGAATAGTTTGAAGTAGTGCTCAATAATCTAATGCATGAATGGGACTAAAGATGACTCTGAAAGGCCTTGGACTGACTGTGTAAAAGATGGCAATGATCACAACTGAAAGTGGGCAATTTTATTATCTATATGTAAATGAAAATTATGGAACATTTGATGATTATCAATTCAAGGATTTATGGTAGTCCTATACAAATAATTTCTTGCATTTTGTCTGCATAATCATACATTGCAAACAATGAACAATATTGAAATTATATAATTTTTTCAACAAAATACCAATTTGATCTTGCTTGAATGTATGAAAGAGAAGAGTTTGGGTCCTTCTAGTTAGGCATGTTGGATTCTGAAAACCCATTGACGTTATTGGAGATGGGCTGTTCACGCACAAGAGGAGAGTGAGATAGACTCACGTGAAAGTGAAATGCATCGAAAGGATAGGATTTTATGGACTGGTCAGTAGTAACAATGCCCACATGCTCTCTATACTTAGCTATGATGATAGCTAATCAGTAAAAGGCAGAGCAGGATTTTCTTTTCTTCACCATTGTCTTGTCTGCATGCACCATACACAATTTCCAAAGCTTGTAGTCCTCTTTGAGTGCCATCTTATAGACTGGCTCCAAGATGTGAGAAAGGTAAACCTGCCCAGTATCTTGTCCTCTGATTACCCTTTCTTCCTTTCCTCCAACAGCAGGGCCAAGAGTGGAAGAAACAAGGTGGTGGAGGCACAGACCCAGGAAGGAGAAAACTGGATGCTGCAATGGGGAAAGGACTTTAGTCTCTTTGGATAGAAGATCTTTTGTAATGGACAGGAGAGAGATGATAGAGATGGCTCACCCAATTCACCTCTCGACTGACCCAAGACAGCGTGTTTAAAAAAAAATTAGCTCCTGAGTGCTTTATTTGTCAGGAACAGACAAATGACAGGTTTTCTCTTAAGTTTTAAAAGAAGGATAAATGTTTATTGTACAACACAAATTTATACGCAACTACATCCACTCTCACACTCATACAGATATACACACACACACAAAAAATTGTGATTATAGAAGTAGTATGTGTTTAGGTCTTATGATTTCAAGAGGTCTCTGTTACACTTGCTTTTCCCCGGGATGAAGACTTGAAATGATGCAGGCCTGTAATCCTTTTTTGTCCACTGAAGAAATGCTCTGGAGGTTTAGGAGGACGGATTCACTGTTGTTTTATGTTCGCAGGAGCAGATTTCCCTTGCTATACTCCAGTCAAGGTTCAATGGTGAAGCTTTGGTATGGTTCCTCAGGTGGAGAGTTCAAGACTAACTCAAGTCTCTGCCTACAAGTAGCTAAAGCTGGTGGTCTTAGGCATGGTATTTTCTCTTTGTTGGTGTAGATGTTTTTCTGCTTCTATCTGCTCAGAATGTGTCTTATTAAACCCCTTATCAGAAATTAGTTTCATTCATGTGACCAGGGCATCTCTGTCCAATGTTCTCATAAATAGTTTCTAATGGTTTGGCCATTTTCAGACAATGGAGTCCAGGTTTCACTCATCCACATACCATCTTGATTAAATAGAGCTTTTCACACCCATTTTCTGGATTTCAAATTTGGAGTCATTCTGCAACAGAATTATGAACCAGTTTCTTTAATTAGTTGAAGAAATGTAGTCATTACTGCAGGAAGAGTCATTTGCATTTTAATGACTTCACCAAGACTTGTCCAGACATAACAATTAGTTTGGGGTTCTTGCAGTCCCATGTGTATTAGCAGGAAAGGGAATGTCACCTGGCCTCTCAACTCCATTTTGTTTTACAGGAACGTGTCTATTTTTGGGTTTGTACTTCTTAAGTTCATATTTATAGTTGATAAGTTCATACTGCGTGAGCGTGACATTGTAATAGACCAAATGACATTCACAATCATTCTTTGCATTAGGGTAATAACGTTTGAATCCCTAAAAGCTAAGAAGAAATCTGGATGTGTTTTTTCTTCAAATTATTCCTTCATCATTAGCTGCCTTCATCATTACCTTTATAGTCTCATCACTAGCACTTCTATGCATTTGCAAAACTTGCTGGAAACAATACTGCAACAAAGTTGGTCCATGTAGTTAGGACCTATCATGACAAGATTCTGTTATATCTAATACTCTCTTTTAATGTTTATTAACCCTTACAGCACCAGATGTACCTACCAATCGTTGTACAAACTGTGAAGAGTTTCTGTTCATGCACAAGAGTAAGAGATCCGCAATATGCCTTTTATTTTCTAAAGATTATATTGATGCAAGAAAATAAACATTGCTCATCCATGAAAAACTGACCCGAAACATTAAATCTGCTTCTCTTTCCACAGATGCTGCCAGACCTGCTGAGTGGTTCCAGCATTTCTTGTTTTTATATAATATAATTCAGACCTTTGTTTGAAATCAAATTCATGTTACAGTGGCATGTCCATGAAAGTAGACTAGGCTTCTGGCCCAGAGTTACAAGTGACTGGAAAGGTAACAAACTGTGACAAATTCTGTAAGTCAGAGTGTGAATACCACACACAGACATTTGGTCATGTTTACACAACACACTAGTAACCTTGCTGGGCAGATGTGTGGCATTTGAGTTTAATATATCCACTACTGATTCAACATGTATATTATTACCACAAAATGAAACTTTTGCAGCTGCTGGAGATTTCACTTCTCTTTTTAAAAGTCTGTAGTAATTAGGTGCAAAGACCTCTTATATGCTTTGTTTTGTCTAATAAAAATCTGTTTAACCATCTAAGTTATGACTTTCTGCTGCAGCTACTTGTGGCCTATGCTTTTACCCTATGAAATGTGTCATGCAGGCTCCCTCCCACCTGTCAAGAATGAGGTATATTGGTTTTTTTCATATGAACATTGATTTTTAACTGTTGGAGCAAGGAAATGACTTGTTAAACAGATCAGCTGTGTCTGGAAAAAAAAATATTTACATACTAACAGACATTGAAGGTGAGGAAGTGCATTCCAGGGCCTGCTAAGGAGGGTACAATCTTCAAGGGCCAGGACTGGTTAGACCAGCTGGTCACATGACTAACTGGCTGTTCCAGGGTTTTCTTTTGAACTGGCCACAGAGAGTTTGAATGCAGAAAGTCTGTTTGCTCCTGAACTGAGAAGATCTCTCCTGCCTGCTCCCATCTCTTTTTCACAAGCCTCTAAATCCACTGAAGGCACATGAACCCCAAGAGAGAAAAGTCTCCTACAGCAAACTAGGTTTAAGAAGATTATTGGGCCCCAACGAAAATAAGATCTACCTACAATCAAGGATCTTACAGTGAGCTTGAAGAACTGTAACAAAAACTCTTCAAATTTTGCCTCATTTTTCCACTTTATTTTCCTTCTGCTCTTTTCTGTCTCTATTTGCATGTGTGTATGTATGCTGGCGTAGGTGCGTTGTGCATCCGTAGGCATTAACCGAATTAGAGTTTAATTTCAAGTTTAATAAATTTCAACCTTTCTTCTTTAAACCTAAGGAAGCCTGTTGTGCTGGTTTATTTGTCTTACAATTGGAAAGTGGTGAACAAGGATTCACCAAGGGGAGCTAAAAACACGGTGTGTTTAAAATTAAACCCTGTTACGGTAAGACCAGGTGAAGGCTGAGAGGGAACCCTGGACACCTTCCTCACTGGGTTGTAACAAATGCTATGGTTTTATACAACCCTCCAGTTAATCTGCTCCCTTTGCTGCACAGCAAGTTGTTTTCAATCACCAGGGCATAAGAACAAAGAACAAAGAACAAAGAAAAGTAGAAGTAGGTAGATGGGTTACCGTCAGGGGAAGGAGAGGGAACCAGCAGGCAGTGCAGGGATCTCCTGTGGCCGTTTCCCTCAAC
The DNA here is from genome assembly GCF_036365525.1 of Heterodontus francisci. Classification (NCBI taxonomy): domain Eukaryota; kingdom Metazoa; phylum Chordata; class Chondrichthyes; order Heterodontiformes; family Heterodontidae; genus Heterodontus; species Heterodontus francisci. Next base: position 29,112,892 of record NC_090376.1, on the reverse strand, counting down.
AACAGGTATACCGTTTTGGATACTGTTGCGGGGGACGACTTACCAGGGGTAAGCAATGGGGTACAGGTATCTGGCACAGAGTCTATCCCTGTTGCTCAGAAGGGAAGGGGGAAGAGGAGCAGAGCATTAGTCATTGGGGACTCCATAGTTAGGGGAACAGATAGGAGGTTCTGTGGGAACGAGAGAGACTTACGGTTGGTATGTTGCCTCCCAGGTGCCAGGGTTCGTGATGTCTCGGATCGTGTTTTTGGGATCCTTAAGGGGGAGGGGGAGCAGCCCCAAGTCGTGGTCCACATAGGCACCAACGACATAGGTAGGAAGAGAGATGGGGATTTAAGACAGAAATTCAGGGAGAGAGGGTGGAAGCTTACAGCGAGAACAAACAGAGTTGTTATCTCTGGGTTGTTGCCCGTGCCACGTGATAGCGAAGCGAGGAATAGGGAGAGAGAGGAGTTGAACACGTGGCTGCAGGGATGGTGCAGGAGGGAGGGTTTTGGTTTCCTGGATAATTGGGGCTCTTTCTGGGGCAGGTGGGACCTCTACAAACAGGATGGTCTTCACCTGAACCAGAGGGGTACCAATATCCTGGGGGCGAGATTTGCTAGTGCTCTTCGGGGGGGTTTAAACTAATTCAGCAGGGGAATGGGAACCTAAAATGTAGTGCCAGTGTACAGGATGTTGAGAGTAATGAGGTCAAGGACGCAAGAGGGCACTGGCAAGCAAGAACCTGGTTTAAAGTGTGTCTACTTCAACGCCAGGAGCATCCGGAATAAGGTGGGTGAGCTTGCAGCATGGGTTGGTACCTGGGATCTCGATGTAGTGGCCATTTCGGAGACATGGGTAGAGCAGGGGCAGGAATTGATCTTGCAGGTTCCGGGATTTAGATGTTTCAGTAAGAACAGAGAAGATGGTAAAAGAGGGGGGGGTGTGGCATTGTTAATCAAGGAGAGTATTACAGCGACAGAAAGGACATTTGAGGACTCGTCTACTGAGGTAGTATGGGCCGAGGTTAGAAACAGGAGAGGTGAGGTCACCCTGTTGGGAGTCTTTTATAGACCTCCAAATAGTTCCAGAGATGTAGAGGAAAGGATAGCGAAGATGATTCTCGACAGGGGTGAGAGTAACAGAGTAGTTGTTATGGGGGACTTTAACTTTCCAAATATCGACTGGAAATACTATAGTTCGAGTACTTTAGAAGGGTCAGTTTTTGTCCAGTGTGTGCAGGAGGGTTTTCTGACTCAGTATGTTGACAGGCCAACCAGGGGCGATGCCACATTGGATTTGGTACTGGGTAATGAACCCGGCCAGGTGTTAGATTTAGATGTAGGTGAGCACTTTGGGGATAGTGACCACAATTCGGTTAGGTTTACCTTAGCGATGGGCAGGGACAGGTATATACCGCAGGGCAAGAATTATAGCTGGGGGAAAGGAAATTATGATGCGATTAGGCAAGATTTAGGAGGCGTAGGATGGAGAAGGAAACTGCAGGGGATGGGAACAATCGAAATGTGGAGCTTATTCAAGGAGCAGCTACTGCGTGTCCTTGATAAGTATGTACCTGTCAGGCAGGGAGGAAGTTGTTGAGCGAGGGAGCCGTGGTTTACTAAAGAAGTTGAAGCGCTTGTCAAGAGGAAGAAGAAGGCTTATGTTAGGATGAGACGTGAAGGCTCAGTTAGGGCGCTTGAGAGTTACAAGCTAGCCAGGAAGGATCTAAAGGGAGAGCTAAGAAGAGCAAGGAGAGGATACGAGAAGTCATTGGCGGATAGGATCAGGGAAAACCCTAAGGCTTTCTATAGGTATATCAGGAATAAAAGAATGACTAGAGTTAGATTAGGGCCAATCAATGATAGTAGTGGGAAGTTGTGTGTGGAATCAGAGGAGGTAGGGGAAGTGTTAAATGAATATTTTGCGTCAGTATTTACAGTAGAGAAAGAAAATGTTGTTGAGGAGAATACTGAGATTCAGGCTACTAGGCTAGATGGGATTGAGGTTCACAAGGAGGAGGTGTTATCAATTTTGGAAAGTGTGAAAATAGATAAGTCCCCTGGGCCAGATGGGATTCATCCTGGGATTCTCTGGGAAGCTAGGGAGGAGATTGCAGAGCCTTTGTCCTTGATCTTTATGTCGTCATTGTCGACAGGAATAGTGCCGGAAGACTGGAGGATAGCAAATGTTGTCCTCTTGTTCAAGAAGGGGAGTAGAGACAGCCCTGGTAATTATAGACCTGTGAGCCTTACTTCGGTTGTGGGTAAAATGTTGGAAAAGGTTATAAGAGACAGGATTTATAATCATCTTGAAAAGAATGAGTTCATTAGCGATAGTCAGCATGGTTTTGTGACGGGTAGGTCGTGCCTCACAAACCTTATTGAGTTTTTCGAGAAGGTGACCAAACAGGTGGATGAGGGTAAAGCAGTGGATGTGGTGTATATGGATTTCAGTAAGGCGTTTGATAAGGTTCCCCATGGTAGGCTATTGCAGAAAATACGGAAGTATGGGGTTGAAGGTGATTTAGAGCTTTGGATCAGAAATTGGCTAGCTGAAAGAAGACAGAGGGTGGTGGTTGATGGCAAATGTTCATCCTGGAGTTTAGTTACTAGTGGTGTACCGCAAGGATCTGTTTTGGGGCCACTGCTGTTTGCCATTTTTATAAATGACCTGGAAGAGGGTGTAGAAGGGTGGGTTAGTAAATTTGCGGATGACACTAAGGTCGGTGGAGTTGTGGATAGTGCCGAAGGATGTTGTAGGGTTCAGAGGGACATAGATAGGCTGCAGAGCTGGGCTGAGAGATGGCAAATGGAGTTTAATGCGGAAAAGTGCGAGGTGATTCACTTTGGAAGGAGTAACAGGAATGCAGAGTACTGGGCTAATGGGAAGATTCTTGGTAGTGTAGATGAACAGAGAGATCTTGGTGTCCAGGTGCATAAATCCCTGAAGGTTGCTACCCAGGTTAATAGGGCTGTTAAGAAGGCATATGGTGTGTTAGCTTTTATTAGTAGGGGGATCGAGTTTCGGAGCCACGAGGTCATGCTGCAGCTGTACAAAACTCTGGTGAGACCGCACCTGGAGTATTGCGTGCAGTTCTGGTCACCGCATTATAGGAAGGATGTGGAAGCTATGGAAAGGGTGCAGAGGAGATTTACTAGGATGTTGCCTGGTATGGAGGGAAGATCTTACGAGGAAAGGCTGAGGGACTTGAGGTTGTTTTCGTTGGAAAGAAGGAGGAGGAGAGGTGACTTAATAGAGACATATAAGATAATCAGAGGGTTAGATAGGGTGGATAGTGAGAGTCTTTTTCCTTGGATGGTGATGGCAAACACGAGGGGACATAGCTTTAAGTTGAGGGGTGATAGATATAGGACAGATGTTAGAGGTAGTTTCTTTACTCAGAGAGTAGTAGGGGCGTGGAACGCCCTGCCTGCAACAGTAGTAGACTCGCCAACTTTAAGGGCATTTAAGTGGTCATTGGATAGAGATCTGGATGAAAATGGAATAGTGTAGGTCAGATGGTTTCACAGGTCGGCGCAACATCGAGGGCCGAAGGGCCTGTACTGCGCTGTAATGTTCTAATTCTAATTCTAAAAATTACAGCACAGGAACAGGCCCTTCGGCCCTCCAAGCCTGCGCCGATCCAGATCCTCTATCTAAACATGTCGCCTATTTTCTAAGGGTCTGTATCTCTTTGCTTCCTGCCCATTCATGTATCTGTCTAGATACATCTTAAAAGACGCTATCGTGCCCGCGTCTACCGCCTCCACTGGCAACGCGTTCCAGGCACCCACCACCCTCTGCGTAAAGAACTTTCCACGCATATCCCCCCTAAACTTTTCCCCTCTCACTTTGAACTCGTGACCCCTAGTAATTGAATCCCCCACTCTGGGAAAAAGCTTCTTGCTATCCACCCTGTCTATACCTCTCATGATTTTGTACACCTCAATTAGGTCCCCCCTCAACCTCTGTCTTTCTAATGAAAATAATCCTAATCTGCTCAACCTCTCTTCATAGCTAGCGCCCTCCATACCAGGCAACATCCTGGTGAACCTCCTCTGCACCCTCTCCAAAGCATCTACATCCTTTTGGTAATGTGGCGACCAGAACTGCACGCAGTATTCCAAATGTGGCCGAACCAAAGTCTTATACAACTGTAACATGACCTGCCAACCCTTGTACTCAATACCCCGTCCGATGAAGGAAAGCATGCCGTATGCCTTCTTGACCACTCTATTGACCTGCGTTGCCACCTTCAGGGAACAATGGACCTGAACACCCAAGTCTCTCTGTACATTAATTTTCCCCAGGACTTTTCCATTTACTGTATAATTCACTCTTGAATTGGATCTTCCAAAATGCATCACCTCGCATTTGCCCTGATTGAACTCCATCTGCCATTTTTCTGCCCAACTCTCTTTTAAAATGAATACCATAAGACCAGTGGAATCTTGTTGCAAGCAATAGTTTAGCACAAAGCTAGATGTACATATTAATCTGAATGGTCATAGTAACACTGAGGAGATCAGATAGGCTCTGATCAATGTTCCAAGGGTTATAAGTCTAATATCAGAATTTTCTTGATAGGTTTTTTTTCCCTTGCGCATAGGAATTACTGTAGAAAATCTTTAGACTCTTTGCAAGTTTATATTCATAGCCAATAAACTCAAGTTCTCATGAAAGAGAATACCTACCTCAATAACCCAGGCAGGCGCACATGTTTCTCTACACCGCTGGGAACAGGAGTATATTCCTCAACCATTAGACTACAGGCATCAGAAGCATATTTACAAAGCATCCTAAGATTACCTAAGTCGTTAAGGCAGAAATTGAAAATAGTCTCCTCCCACCTCACACACCTGCCAACACTAGACCATCAAGAATAAAATATATTTCTTTTAAGGAATAGGAATATGAAGTTTTTGTTTTCAAATTTACTGTTTTAACTTCAATCAGATCTCTTCATCAATCTCTTACCAAGTTCCTCGAGGACATGGCAAACAGCACCTCTCGGTCAGAGGGATATTGGAAAAAAATGGAAGGTTCCTTCCACAAATCATTCAGCACTTAGATCCAATGAGATATTCCCATAGCCTAATTGAGACCATATTGGAGGCGGGAGGTCCATTTGGCCTTGCGACTAACACCAAGTAGCAGTGGCATAAATGTAAATTTATCAAAAACTTTAACATTAAAGTGGTATTGGGATTTTTTTAAAATTCTTTCATGGAATGTGGGCATCACTGGCAAGGCCAGTATTTGTTGCCCATCCCTAATTGCCCTTGACAACTGAGTGGCTTACTAGGCCATTTCAGAGGGCAGTTAAGAGTCAACAACATTGCTGTGGATCTGGAGTCACAAGTAGGCCAAACCAGGTAAGGACAACAGATTTCCTTCCCTAAAGGACAGTAGTGAACCAGATGGGTTTTTATGACAAGTGATGATGGTTTAATGTCACTATTACTGAGATGAGATTTCAATGCCAGATTTTTATTAATTAATTGAATTTATTACTCAATTGAATTTAAATTCCACGAGCTGCAGTGGTGGGATTTGAACCCATGTCCCCAGGGCATTAACCTGGGCCTCAGGATTACTAGTCCAGTGACATTACCACCGTCTCCCCGCTTCTTATTGACAAAATATACCCAATAAATACTTCAATACTTATATCATGTTGCAGGCTTAGCTACACATTCATAGATAAAGAAAACAGATAGCTATAACTTTAAATACAAATCTTGGACTGCTGTTTTAGCTCAGGTAGAATACGCCAAAGTGTCGGAATCAAGTATCTGCATCGACAGAGGTAACCCTAAGAATATTTTCATGTTTATTTTCCTGCCTTCTAAGTTTGCAATGATGTGTTACTTTTCAATACACATGAGTAAGCTTCCAGAAAACAATGTCAACAAAGCAATTGCCATGCAACGAAGCTTGAAAGTATCCATCAAGCATCCAGTCTGATCAGAGCATTCAAGTGCTTCCTGTCTCCTATCACCGCTGACTGTTTTAGTGAGACTTTCAGAGACTCTTGCGTACACAATAACTTGAACTGACCAAATAAAGAGCAATTTTTGACTTCATTTTAGATTAGCACTCTTTAAAGTCTGTGGTAATAAATTAAAATAAAAAGGTAACTTTGCTAATAGTTTCATCTTAAGAGAGTATGGTAAACATAACTCTTTCTGGCTTTTTATATTCCCCAGATTATCGTTCACCATTAAAAAAAAAATCAACATTCACAGATAGATGGGGCAGGAATTTCGGTTTTTGGTCAGGACCCCAACGTCGGGGTCAAATGGGGGTCAGAACCCCACATTGGGCTGGATCTTGTTCTCCCGCTTGAAGAAAATGGCGGGCGCCACGCACGGGTCCCGCACCACCAAACCACCGCAAACCACAGCTACTTAGCATATGCATGGTGGCCGCCCCCAATCATGTGATGGGGGCAGCCTCGGCAACACCGTTCACGGCGTCACCTGATGAAGGAGCAGTTGCTGGCACCATTTTTAAAAGGCTGTCAGCCCTGCAAACAGCACAACATAGTCCTTCCCCCTTAGAGTAATACCAATGTGACCACAGCCTTCATGACATGCCAATTTGATGAAAGCCCTTGATAACATATGGTCTCCCATGGGCACTAGTAATGGCAGCCGTCGCAAGACGGGAAAGAAGGTGACAGAGTTCATGCATTAAGGTGAGCCTTTATTTGACTGTCTGTAAATGGGCATCAAGTAGCCGAAAATGAATCATTATGAAGGTGTCTCTTGTCTCATTTGCATGTCGCTCAACCCTTCTGGCCTCCTGCATAGGGTCTTCACCATCCTTTGCTGCTGGGCCCTCTCCGTCATTGGATGAGTGTCACTCAGGCATCTCATCGCCATGTAAGACCCCCCACCCCCCCTGCCCCTGCAGTGCTAGATAGTGTAGGGGACAGCAGACCACCATGGTACATGAGGCTCTCGCTGGGGCATACTGCAGGGCTCCATCAGATCGATCGAGGCAGCAGAACCTCAATGGCCTGCTCGATGGTCACTCGGGTGGAGCCGTGGCAATCGTTGTACCTCTCCTCCACTGTATTGCAAGGGTTCCTCACCTGTCTTCACTGGGTAGGCCTTGTCCCTGAGAATGCAACCCTGAAGGCAAGTGGGGGCCTGAAAGGTTGTGACACCTGAGACTGTCAAAGTATGTAGGCATCGTGGCTGCTTCCTGGGAAGTGGGCACACGCCTGCAGGAAACGCTTTTGGTGGTCGCAGACCTGTTGAATGTTGATAGAATGGAAGCCCTTCCAATTGCTGAAGGAGGCTGCTGGTCTGTAGGAGCTTTGATGGCCACGTGTGTGTAATCTATCACACCTTACACCTGGGGGAATCCAGTGATGACCCTAAATCTGATGACCCTCTTGGCCTAACTGTCAGGGTTGGTCCGGTTGGTCCAGTACCATATATCGTCACCGGCCCTCTTGAACAGGGTGTTAGGCACCTCCTTGATGCAGGTGATCTGCTGCCTGGGCGGCCCCACACATGTCCCCAGTGGAACCCTGGAAAGATCCAGATGCGTAGAAGTTTAGTGCAACGGTGATCTTCAGGGTCACTGGCATACGGTGACCCCCAAATGCCAGAGGTCACAACTCCTCCTGCAGCAGAGCACATAAGACAGTGACAGCCTCCCTGGAGAGGTATAGTCTTCACTGACAGTGATGCTCGGACATTTGGAGGTAGCTGATTTGGAAGTTCTGACGATACTCTCAGCAGAGTGCTGATGGACTTCAGAATCCAACCTTGATGATGGCCCACCCTCTTCCAGTAGTGTGAACAACCAAGCACATCACACAGCAGTTTGTCAAGCCTATACTGCCCTGCCTCCCCAACCCCCTTGCAGAGCCCCCGAGACCACGGACTCCCTTGCCGAGCCCCCAAGACCCCAGATCTTCTTGCAAAGCCCAAAGCAACACGGTCCAACAATGGCCTCCGAACCCCCATCTTCCTCTATGCAGCAATGCTCAAGGCCGTGTTTTGAAAGTGATTCTGTTTTGGTTAAAAAAATTTTTTGAGGAATTCATAGTCAAACTGAAGAAATGTTGGACTAGTTTTTTTTCAAAAGGGTCATCAAGAGGACACTGAAAGAACTAGTTTGGCAACAATGTTTACTGTTTGTCATATGACTCAAGTTAACAATAGAACAGAAACCCTGGTAATTTAGGAAGATGTGTGCAGAGAAGTGACAGTCACATGCCCCTGGACAGGACAAGCATGGGAGCAGCAGAGCACACCTGAGAGAACAGCAAACTCACAAGCTGTTGGTTGTAGTATCAGTGTTTACCTTCAGGAATGAGATAAATTTAAAGCCAGCTGCTGAAGAAGTGTCACAGAGGAAGAGACCAGATTCTTGCTGAATGTTTGAAGAAATGCCTGGCAAATTAATTCTCAACTCCAACTGAAAATAGCTGTTCTAAAAGATCTCAGTGACCCATCTACGTGTAATCAGAGGCTAGACTGTATGCCAGTTTTGGAACACAACATATCTCATCTGTTTTTTCATCAAGAATGAGCAAGTATTCAGCCCAAGTGTTTTTTTGTCTGTAACAGAGCTCTGAACAAAAATCCCTTTTTTTCTGGTTAACTGGTGTGTGTGTGAATGTGTGTGGGGGCAGGGGGGGTGGTTGTGACTCAGGTAAAAAGGGAACTTTAATATTTCAATCGGTGTGTTTCTGCTTTATTTCAATACTGGTTAAGACTTGTTTTAAAATAAACTGATAATTTTGTTCCTTAAAAAAACCTGGTTAGTGTGTTTTATTCTGGGATAAAAATAGAGTATATGATTGACCTTATCAGTATGTGGGAAAATTTAAATATATGTTGTGACCTGTGGAGAAGTGGAACTAGAATAAACAGTGCACTCCTACCCCCTCAGTTGTAACAGCTGCCTACCTGTCACGGCAATATGGCTTCTCGCCTCGGTGCCGCCAGGTTTTAACAGTCATGAGCCCAAAGGCACATGAGTGCTATGCGCCGTTCACATAATCGAGGACCAATCATTAAATTGGAATTAATTACATTTAAATGCATTTAAATCGCATTTCAGCAATTTAAAGTAGCTTTCCGTCGCTTTGGGGCAGCAATGCCATCATGGTGCTTCCCCACCACTGACAAAAGCTGGAACCAACGTCATGATGCCGGATTTCTGGACAGACAGTTCCGATGCAATTCTCCCTCCCGCCACACCACCATACCCGCCTTCAACGGCCGCATTAAATTCAGCCCAGATAGTGCTTTTCACAACCTCAAGGTGTTCCAAAGCATTTTAGAGCAAATGAAGTACTTCTGAAGTGTAGTCACTGTTGTAATGTCTGAACTCTTTGGAAAGACCGTGGCCGCAGCTGTGGCCATTGGGGTATGGCAACTGTGGGAGGGCAGGGTTTAAAAAAGCCACTGGAGCACTGGCCCTGCGGTCTAGCGCCAGGAGACCGCTTCCTCTCACTGGCTGTGTTTCGGCCACTTCAGGGGTCCTGTTTACCATCTGGAAAGTTCCAGTCAACATGGGAGAGGGGCCTTATGGGTGGAAACTGTTCCTCCCCCAAACTAGCCAGTTTCAAAATGGCTCCAGGTCAGAACCATGTCGGCAAATGGGCACGCTGGCTAGTGGTGAGAAATTCCAGTTCGGCCGCCTCCAGTCCCACCCCCATCAGGACTCGAAAATCCGGCCCATAGTATGGGATTTGTATCACAGATAGGCCAGAACAGTTAGTGGTGGCTGGTTCCCTTCCCTGAAGAGCATTAATGAATCAGTTACATTTTATCTAACTTACATACTCATTGTGTGGTGCTAGCCCACAAATAACAAATATATTGAATTATATTTCACAAGTTGTCAAGCTCAATTGGAACTTAGGGTTGCTAGTCCAGTATTATAACCACTAGGATATCATACCATGTATTTGAACCTCTGGCTCCTCTCTGTTCAGCCACACATGCCAGTGTCTTTCCACTGAATGCTATTCCTCATTTTCCAGCTAAAATGTATTGATTCACAATTATCCATATTAAATTGCCCCTCCACCTCTGATCCTGCAAAATCTGGTCAACTGCTGCTTCAGCACAGAAACTCTTTGTTCCAGTGACTCAACTTTTCATCGCTTATGCAAGTGTGGTACCCCTGGATATACTGAAGATCCATAATGGCCCACATAACACACTCAATGCCCTGCATTGCCACCTTTCTGTGCCTGTTAAAAATGTAAATAGCATTAGTCTGAACTCCCAATGGCACTAAACTCTCAAAGAATCAAACTCACTTACTCATTTCATACCAATATAGAACAAGAAACTCTTTCCAACTGCGCCTCAATGCTAACATCCCCTAAGTCTGAACATCTGCTGAGCATAACCTAACCACTCTTCTGGCCTTTCACACTACATTGACCTCTTGCAGCTTGAGATTAATCTTTTGCTACTCACCTCAAATTTGTTCTGACTTAAACAACGGAATCTTATCAGATCAGTGGATGCGGGGGCGGGGAATTTTTGAAAGTTGCACATTGGGTCAGCTCCCTGACATGTTCCTGCCTCCATTCAATCTTGCTGGGAACAGGCTGCCATGGGAACCAGCAACCCGCTCCACTGAGGCAGACAGCCAACTAGGGCGATTAAGGCCCCACTTCGGTGCCAGTTCCAGAACCTGTCAGCATCTTCCCAATGCGGGGATGGCCCCCTGCTGAGGCTGGAGCCTGGCAGCTACCTGGAGACGGCCTCCCAGTGGCAGGCCAGGGGGCCATCAGTGCCTCCTCTCAATCACCCAATCATGGAGTTACTGGGATGGGATGGCCACCGCCATGGCTGCAAGCAATCTACTGGAGGTGTTCCCCCTCCACACTGATTATCCTGACAGCTATGGGCATTCTTTATTTTTAAATTTTCCTCACACTTCAGAAAGTGCGTCTATTTTGAGGTGTCCCTGCGGTCCCTTTCCTACCTCAGTATCGCCCAACTCTCCTGAAAATGATGGCGAACCTGGAGGCAGCCTGGAGGATCCGGAAATGGTCCTGATGCCTGGAAATTTTTAAAGAGTAGAAGATTCTGCCCAACATTACAATAAGTCAACTACTATAGGAAAAACAGAAAAAAGCCAATCAGAGAACAGTTCATCAATTCACCAGCTCAAACCAGCCCTCAGTCAAGACACCAAGTTAACAAGTTTAAGCAGCTCCTACTGTTGAACAACTAAGATGAAGTTAATTTAAAATTAAAATGCAGTTAAAAAAAACTGTTAATTTTAATACAATCCCACTTAGGTTAATTTCTACACCTCCCAGGCCTTTCTTAATCTACAGGCTTCGAAGAGCGCAAGATTCATCACTCACTACTCAGCTCAAATTTATGCCTTATCCTAACACTCCATGATCTTGGAAACCCCTATCAACTCATCCCTTAACCTCACAGCTTCTTTTGTCCTAACAATGAGTGTTAAAAATACTTGCATGTTTAAAAGCTATCAGGGAACTTCAGTGCTGAAAAGGTTAATAACCTTTTATGGAAACTGTGACCATCCCCCAGGAAAAGAATTCTGTTATGTGTACTTTTCCTTTCATCTCCGCACTGAACTCAACCAGAAATGTCCACCCTTTTGAAAACCTGAAAGAGTATGATGACACATAAAGTGACTAATTTTTGTACAAATGCAGACTAATATTCAAAAATATGGAGGCAAAATACAAGTGGTACGGCAGTGATAAAATAGTTGCCCTTCAGATCTCTCATTCCAGGCCTTAATGCAACTTGAATTAATGATTACTCAGCAGTTACATCAGGAGTTACTTTGTCCGATTTCTTGTCCATCCCACCATTGTACTGCCTTCTTCGGTTTGTTGGTTTGCTTGTCCAAAATCTTGTGCATTTTTTCTTTTGGCTCCCACATTCTAAGGTTACTGTAAGAATGTCTTCTGCATTTGAAAACCACACTATCAATGATCTGTCTTCTAATATGCCGTGCAGTCTCCAGCAGGTTCTATTCTGGAATGGAGGACCTCAAGTTGATTAAAACTTCTCAGTTATCAGTTCACTAGTGCTTTAATTCAGCTCTCTGTCTCCAATTCCAGCAAAGAGGCTGCTGGAGGTTGCATTATAGCCACAGCAATTCTAGTTAGATGCAGATGTGGCAGCTTAAATGTCTGATTCAAAACTGATATCCCCAATAGAGGCTGAAATGACACATATGAGATACTGGAATTCTGATGTGTTTTCTACAGAAATTTTATGAATGATTATCATAAAACTACAACGATGCATGAAAAATGTTAAATTATAGCAAATACTTAGTTTAACAGTATCCACTAAGGCTTGCTCATTGTCAACTTCATTTAACCATTCGTTTGAAAAACATAAGAAAGTATTGAAAACATTTAAAAATGCATTGCAGTGTCAACACACTGCACCACAGTATTGTGGGATAGAGGTTTGCACCCGCAAGCCTCCATGTAGTGAGTAATCATTTCAGGTTTGCCACCACAAAGAGAGGCCATGAGGAAACTGGGTGTTTCTCCACAGGGACAGAGAGATAATGATAAAGAGAGTTGCATCAAGCTGTTGCCATTCATTTCTCAATGGAAGGTTTCACAGCAGCTTCAACAGAGGCACAAACAAAGGTTGCCAATTTGTCTTCTTCCCACTTGATCAGGAATTTTTTTTTTATTTAGAGATACAGCACTGAAACAGGCCCTTCGGCCCACCGAGTCTGTGCCGACCAACAACCACCCATTTATACTAACCCCGCAGTAATCCCATATTCCCTACCACCTACCTATACTATGTATCTTAAATGGGTGCATCTCCCCCACCCAAAAATAAATCTCATTCAAGAAGGAGACCGTCTATGAATCTGGGTGCTAGAAAGATATTTTCTAGCCATTGGAGTGCCAGTAGCTTCGTAGAATTATTTACTTTGAGAATTTAGGGTGAATTTGCTGTGGTGAGGCTCCCAATATGAAGCCTCATTAGACGGGAGTGTGGATTGGAGACATGGCTATAGCATTACAGGGCTGACTCTGTGACATGTTTTCACATCTAATGAGAATCTAAGTTGAGTACTCAAAAAGTACTTCGTATTTCTAAATAATGTTAAATATTTAACATTTTGCCACTTTTTAAATATTTTTAACGATAAACCTTATCATAACATCATGATCCGATCAATTATTCTGGAACAGGGTTCCTTATTAGCAAATATTGGTCTCTGATTAGTTGGAAACCAACTTGCCCTCCAAAGACTAATCTTTGAAAGGGGTTGGTGTTCTGCAGACCATTTTTGATCCCATAAAAAGTGCCACAAGTTTAAGGAGACCCAGCAGCTCTTTAATTGCTGTTGACACCAGATAATGCAGCTTCCGAGCCCTATGACTCATCCAATGCATGCAATTTCAATGAACTGGCCTCACATTATTGACATGGTATTTTGCAGTAGTTTCAATGCTATCTCTACTGTCCTAGTAGCTCTGATGAGGGGCATCTCTAAACTGTAATGAAACAAATGGAGGGTTGATGATCAGTGTAGCCCACAGATGGAACAACTTTTTCAGCTAATTACACCAGTCAAATCGTACACAAAAATTGCAAGAATGCAAACATTATAAAGCAAATTTCACGGTATCTATAACAAAATCATTCCCTGGTGTTTCAGAGCACACACGGTTGGATGAAAGAAGACTGATGGCGAAATGTGACAGGAACAGGATCTCCACTTTGATCCCCACTGCATCCTAAATCTCACAGGGGGCTGCAGTGGGCAAAGTTTCCACATTTCCCCTAACATGGCATATGACATGAAAAGGACTGGATCCCAGTCAGGAAACCCTGTCAGAATTCCAACAGCATAAATAATATGTGTCCCCTTTAGAAGATGACAATTCAGCACCCAATAAGACGTTCCGTGAGCCAGTGGTGCTTGCTGGCCAGCAAGTGGTTTATCAACACTGATTTTTCCACTCCACACCCACATCCCACCACTTGCAGCAACAACAACTTGCATTTATACTGTGCCTTTAACATAGTAAAACATCCCAAGGCACTTCACGGGCATGATTATCAAACACAATTTGATTCCAAACCACATAACGAGATATTAGGAAAGGTGAAGGAGTTATGTTTTCAGGAACGTCTTAACAGAGGAGAGAGAGGGAGAGAGGGGGTGAAGTTTAGGGAGGGAATGCCAATGCTTAGAGCCTAGGCAGCGCAAGGCATGGCCGCCAATGGTGGGGCAATGAAAATTAAGAGTACCTAAGAGGGTGGAATTGGGTGCATATTATGTGACCCTGCCCGAACTCTGAATACTCCAGAAGGTCAGAAGGTCACTGGCTCCCATGCCACCATAATTCCACTGGTGAAGCTGGGGACTCCCCTGCAGGATAGAAAAGAAATGCTTTTCAGGTAACGTAGGAAGGAGTCTTACAGCAAGTAGTCTTTATTTACCATCAGTAAGCAATGCAGCCACACTCATTTACAAAGGCCAAATAGTCATTTTTCTTGTTGGTTAATTTATACAATCTCATCATTCCTTCTTCCAAACAACTTAATTTAGCACTGGTGTAACTGATATATGAAAATGCAGATAACAGTATCCTCATAGCTCAGCAGTAACTAGTGAGAAATTACTCTTACTAATATTGATAATATTTAAAACAGGCAGGTTAACAAGTGAGTGACAATGACTGGCAGAGGAATGTCATCTAAAAATATGAGTCATTGACAGCTAAAGCTTTCAGCAGACATTCCTAGGTTTCTGTGTTGTTTCTTACCCACTATAGTTAAAAGGACCTTTAACACCCATACATTGGACAAATCAGCCCCATGTCAATACTTCTATATAGAAGGTGGATTTGCCTTTGACTCTTAGTCTCAAGATATTATGATGCTAAAGACTGAGAATAGACATCAGACTAGAAATTTCTGCTGGTATTTACTCTTAACAGGCATGTTAAAGAAAGAGATTAACTCTTCAGCTTAAGTAGTGGACAGGAGAATTTGATACAAGCATTTTCCTACAATTATATCACAAGGGTATAAAGCCATAAAGACAGGGCTAAATTGTGGCGAGTCGAAGAGACTTAGTAGTTGGCAGGAAAAAAGACAGAGGCGCAAGGGGAGAGCCAACTGTGCAACAGCCCCAACAAACAAATTTCTCTGCAGCACCTGTGGAAGAGCCTGTCACTCCAGAATTGGCCTTTATAGCCACTCCAGGCGCTGCTTCACAAACCACTGACCACCTCCAGGCGCGTATCCATTGTCTCTCGAGATAAGGAGGCCCAAAAGAAAAGAATCACAAGGGTACCATATCCAGGAGATATCACAGTTGACACTTAGTGATATATTCACTTTAATCTTGCACTGCTTCTTGTAAATTTTCATTTCAACTGAGTCAGGAAATATACTGATATAAAATAGCACATGTGCAGAGGTTTACTTAAGTTTATTGCACATTTCAAAGTGTCTTATACACTAAACGTATTTTGGGCCACTCTGATATTAATAAAGAAATAAAGAAACTGGCGGGCAGCCATAAAGGCGGGGCTAAAGTGTGGCGAGTCGAAGAGACTTAGCAGTTGGCAGGAAAAAAGACAGAAGTGCAAGGGGAGAGCCAACTGTGTAACAGTCCCGACAAACAAATTTTTCTGCAGCACCTGTTAAAGAGCCTGTCACTCTAGAATTGGCCTTTATAGCCACTCCAGGTGCTGCTCCACACACCACTGACCACCTCCAGGCGCTTACCCATTGTCTCTCGAGATAAGGAGGCCAAAGAGAAAGAGAGTACAGATACCACATGGAAATGTCCATTATGTGGATACTCTCTCCACACACAGGGAGACCTTAACTATTTAAGTCTAAAAAACATAGGTATAGGTTAGAAAGACTGTAGGTTGGAAAGGGCTAATGCTTGAGGACCACTGTTTATTTGGGCAATTTTGCTGGAGTTCAACTAGATAAAACTACACAGCTTAACAGCAGAACATTAGTAAGCTTTGACTGCTTATCCATCTAGAACCATTCTACCTATTAGCACACTGGTCTGCAGAGTGGTCTGGAGCTGAATGGGAAAAATTTAAGCTCGCAGTGGCAGGCCTCCCCTGCAAGTCCCATTATCAATCATCAAATCTAATGTCCTTTAGGGAAGGAAATCTGCTGTCCTTACTTGGTCTGGCCTGCATGTGACACCAGACCCACAGCAATGTGGCTGACTCTGAAATGCCCTCTGAAATGGCCGAGCAAGCTACTCTGTGTATCAAACTGCTACAAAGTCTAAGAAAAAGAATGAAACTGGACAGACCACCAGGCATCGACCAATACACTGGAAATGACAATGGCAAACCCAGCCCTGTCAACCCTGCAAAGTACTCCTTTCTAACACCTGGGGGCTTGTGCCAAAATTGGGAGAGCTGTCCCACAGACTAGTCAAGCAACAGCCTGACATAGTCATACTCACAGAATGATACCTTACAGACAATGTCCCAGATACCAACATCACCATCCCTGGACCCCATGAAGTCTCATTGCATCAGGTCAAACATGGGCAAGAAAACCTGCTGCTGATTATCACATACCAACCCCCTTGGCTGATGAATCAGTGCTTCTCCATGTTGACCATCAAATGGAAGAGGCACTGACGATAGCAAGGGCACAGAATGCACTGTGGGTGGAGGACTTCAATGTCCATCACCAAGAGTGGTTTGGTAGCACCACTACTGACCCAGCTGGCCTAGTCCTACAGGACATAGAAAATAGGAGCAGGAGTAGGCCATTCAGCCCTACGGGCCTGGTCCGCCATTCAAAAAAGATCATGGCTGATCGTCTAATTCAGTACCCTGTTCCCGCTTTCTCCCCATATACCTTGATCCCTTTGGCATTAAGAAATATATCTATCTCCTTCTTGAATATATTTAATGATTTGGCCTCCACTGCCTTCTGAGGTAGAGAATTCCACAGGTTCACCACACTCTGAGTGAAGAAATTTCTCCTCATCTCGGTTCTCCATGGCATACCTCATATCCTGAGACTGTGACTCCTGGTTCTGGGCTCCCCAGCCATCGGGAACATCCTTCCTGCATCTAGCCTGTCTAGACCTGTTAGAATTGTATAGGTTTCTATGAGATCCCCTCTCATTCTTCTAAACTCTAGTGAATATAGGCCTAGCCGACCCAATCTCTCCTCATACGTCAATCCTGCCATCCCAGGAATCAGCCTAGTAAATTTTCTTTGCACTCCCTCCAAGGCAAGAACATCCTTCCTCAAATAAGGAGACCAAAACTGCACACAATATTCCAGATGTGGTCTCACCAAGGCCCTGTATAACTGCCGTAAGACATCCTTGCTCTTGTACTCAAATCCTCTTGCAATGAAGGCCAACATAGCATTCGCCTTCCTAATTGCTTGCTGCAGCTGAATGCTTGCTTTCAGCGACTGGTGTACAAGGACACTCAGGTCTTGTTGCACCTCCCCCTTTCCCAATCTATCACCAATCAGATAATAATCTGCCTTTCTGTTTTTACAACCAAAGTGGATAACCTCACATTTATCCACATTATACTGCATCTGCCATGCATTTACCCACTCACCCAACTTGTCCAAATCGCATTAAAGCCTCTTTGCATCCTCCTCACAGCTCACATTCCCCCCCCAAACTGCAAACTTGGAAATGTTACATTTAGTTCCCTCACCCAAGTCATTATTATATATTCTGAATAGCTGGGACCCAAGCACTGATCCCTGTGGTACCCCACTAGTCACTGCCTGCCACCCGGAAAAAGACCCATTTATTCCTACTCTCCATTTCCTGTCTGTCCACCAATTCCCAATCCATGCCAGTATATTAACCCCAATCCCATGTGCTTTAATTTTGCACAGTAACCTCTTATGTGGGACCTCATCAAAAGTCTTCTGAAAATCCAAATACACCACATCCACTGGTTCCCCCTTATCTATTCTACTAGTTACATCCTCAAAAGATTCCAGTAGATTTGTTAATGGCTTCCCTTTTGCAAACCCATGCTGACTTTGCCCAATCCCGTTTATGCTTTCTAGGTTTTCTGCTATCACATCCTTTACAATAGACTCTAGCGTTTTCCGCACTACTGATGTAAGGCTCACTGGTCTGTAGTTCCCTGTGTTTTCTCTCCCTCCTTTTTTAAATAGTGGGGTTATATTTTGCCACCCTCCAATCTGTAGGAACTGTTTCAGAGTCTATAGAATTTTGGAAGATGACCACCAATGCATCCACTATTTACAGTTACTTTAGTAGTCTAGGATGTAGATTATCAGGCCCTGGGGATTTGTCAGCCTTTGACCCCATTAATTTCCTAGCACTTTTTTTTTGACTAATACTGATTTCCTTCAGTTCCTCCCTCTCATTGGACCTTTGCTTCCCTAATGTTTCTGGGAAGTTATTTGGGTCCTCCTTTGTGAAGACAGAACCAAAGTATGTGTTTAATTGTTCTGCTATTTCTTTGTTCCCCATTATAATTTCCCCCATTTCTGACTGTAATGGAGCTACATTTGTCTTCACTAATCTTTTTCTCTTCACATATTTATAGAAGCTTTTACAGTCAGTTTTTATGTTCCCTGCAAGTTTACTCTCATATTCTATTTTCCCCCACTTAATAACCTCTTTGTCCTCCTTTGCTGAATTCTAAACTGCTCCCAATCCTCAGACTTGCTGCTTTTTCTGGCAATTTTATATGCCTCCTCTTTGGATTTAACACTATCCCTAATTTCTTTTGTAAGCCACGGTTGAGCCACCTTTCTGGTTTTATTTTTGCGCCAGACAGGAATGAATAATTGTTGTAATTCATGCATACGTTCTTTAAATATTATCCATTGCCTATCCACCATCAACCCTTTTAGTAAAGTTCCCCAATCTACCATAGCCAACTCGCGCCTCATACGTCCATAGTTTCCTTTATTTAGGTTCAGGACCCTAGTTTCAGATTCAACTGCTTCACTCTCAATCTAAATGAAGAATTCTATCATGTTATGGTCGCTCCTCACCAAGGGACCCCACACAACAAGATTGTTAATTAATCCTTTCTCATTGCACAATACCCAGTCTAGGATAGCCTGTTCTCTAGTTGGTTCCTCAATGTGTTGGTGTAAAAAAATGTCATGAACACACTCCAGGAAATGCTCCTCCACAGTATCATTGCTAATTTGGTTTAACCAATCTATATGTAGATGAAAGTCACTCATGATTACAGTTGTACCCTTATTGCATGCATCTCTACTTTCCTGTTTAATGCTATCCCTTACATCTCCATTACTGTTTTAGAGCCCATAGACAACCCACCAATGTTTTCTGCTCCTTGGCGTTTCTTAGCTCCACCCATACAGATTCCACATCATGATTTTCCGAGCCAATATCCTTCTTCACTATTGCATTGACTTCCTCCTTTACCAACAACGCTACCCCTCCCCCTTTCCCTTTTTGCCTGTCCTTCCTAAATATTGAATGGTCAGTTCCCATCCTTGGTCACCTTGCAGCCATATCTCCATAATCGCTACTATATCATAACCGTTTATATCTATTTGCGCTATTAATTCATCTTCCTTATTGCAAATGCTCAGCTCATTAAGACACAATGCCTTTAGACTTGTCTTTTTAGCATTGTTATTCATCTTAGCTTTATTCTGCACTATGGCCCCATTTGTTTCTCGCCTTTGTTTTCCCTGCCTTCCACTTTTGCTTCTTACCTTTCTGTCTTTCATTTCTATCCATGTTTCCCTCTCCTCTGTCTCCCTGCTTAGATTCCCATCCCCCTGACATTCTAGTTTAAACCCTCCCCAACAGCACAAGCAAACACCCCCACCCCTGAGGAAATTGTTCCTGGTCCTGCCCAGATGCAACCCATCCAGCTTGTACTGGTCCCACCTTCCCTAGAACCGGTCCCAATGTCCCAGGAATCTGAATCTCTTCCCCCGACACCATTTCTCCAGCCACATATTCATCTGATATATTCTGCTATTTCTGCTCTCACTAGCAGGTGGCACTGGTAGTAATCCTGAGATTACTGCCTTTGAGGTCCTACTTTTCAGCTTTCATCCTAACTCCCTATATTCAGCTTGTGGGACCTCATCCCTTTTTTTTAACCTATGTCGTTGGTACCGATATGTACCATGTCAACTGGCTGCTTGCCCTCCCCCCTCAGAATGCCCTGCAGTTGCTCAGAGACATCCTTGATCCTAGCACCAGGAGGCAACATACCATCCTGGAGTCTCTTTTGCGGCCGCAGAAACGCCTGTCTGTTCCCCTTACGATTGAATCCCCTATCACTATAACCCTGACACTCTTCTTCCTCCCCTCCTGTGCCGCTGTGCCATGAACTTGGCTCTTGCTGCTTTCCCCTAAGCCATCTCCCCCAACAATATCCATAGCAGTATATCTGTTAGAGAGGGGATGGCCACAGGGGACTCCTGCAGTACCTGCCTTCCTCTGCTCTGCCTGGTGGTCACCCATTCCCTTTCTGCCTTTGTTGCATTTGCCTGTGGTGTGACCACCTCACTAAACGTGCTAGCCACGATGATCTCAGCATCGCGGATGCTCCATAGTGAATCCACCCGCAGCTCCAGCTCCGTAATGTGGGTAGCCAGTAGTTGCAGGTGGATACACCTCCTGCACACATGGTCGTCAGGGACACTGGAAGCATCCCTGAATTCCCACATAGCACAGGAGTAGCATATCACGGGTGCGAGCTCTGCTGCCATGACTTACCTTTAGATTACTTAGTTACTCCCTTTAATTTAAAAAATTACGCTAAATAAATTATGCTAGGGGCCTTGTTCTACTTCAAACACTACCCACTACAATCTAAAGTCCTTAATAAATTTTACTAATTAAAAAAAAACTCTTTAGTAGTACTGGCTTTATCACTTATGCGGTAGGTTTTGAGGTTTTTTTCAAAAAGAAATTCCCCTAATTTTTTAAAGCTATTTACAGGCACTAATACTTACCCAACCAATCAGCTTGCAGATTTCCCGTGATGCCACTGTAAGTCTTTTTAACGTCTTTTGAATCTCAGCGGGCGCCGACACAGAGACAGAGAGAGAGAGAGAGAGATCGCCTGCCGCCGCTCCGGTCTCCAGGTAAGTAACGGCCTCGAGCCCCGCTCTCTCCTTTTCAGGTCCCGCTCAGGATGCGATTCCTCTCAGGTTTGCTAGACTGTGTCAGCGCCAGGTGGTTAGGGAATCAGTCGGAGGGAAAAGCCGACTTGACCTTGTTCTCACCAATCTACCTGTCGCAGATGCATCTGCCCAAAACAGTATTGGTAGGAGTGAACACTGCACAGTCCTTGTGGAGACAAAGTCCCATCTTAACATTGAGGATACCCACCATTGTGTTGTGTGGCACTACCACCGTGCTAAATGGGATAGATTTCAAACACATCTAGAAACTCAAAACTGGGCATCCATGAGGCGCTGACGGTCATCATCAGCATCAGAATTGTATTCAACCACAATCTGTAACCTCATGGCGAGCACCTCCCCCACTCTACCAATAACATCAAGGTGGGGGACCAATCCTGGTTCAATGAAGAGTGCAGGAGGGCATGCCAGAAGCAGCACCAGGCATACTTAAAAATGAAGTGTCAGCCTGATGAAGCTACAACACAGGACTACTTGCATGCCAAACAGCAAAAGCAGCATGCAACAGACAGGTTTAAGCGATCCCACAGATCGCTGCAGTCCTGCCACATCCAGTCGTGAATGGTGGTGGCCAATTAAACAACTGACAGGAGGAGGAGGTTCCACAAATATCCACACTCTCAATGATGGGGGAGCCCAGCACATCAGTGCAAAAGACAAGGCTGAAGCATTTGCATCCATCTTCAGGCAGAAGTGCCAAGTGGATAATCCATCTCGGCCTCTTCCTGAGGTCTCCAGCATCATAGACGCCAGTCTTCAGTCAATCTGATTCACTCTACACGATATCAAGAAACAGCTGAAGGCACTGGATACTACAAAGGCTATGGGCCCTGACAATATTCCAGCAACAGTACTGAAGACTTGTGCTCCAGAACTTGCTGCGACCATAGCCAAGCTGTTCCAGTACAGCTACAGCACTGGAAAATTGCCCAGGTATGTCCTGTACACAAAAAGCAGGACAAATTTAACCCGGTCAATTACCACCTTATCAGTCCACTCTCAATCATCAGCCAAGTGATGGAAGGGATCGTCGACAGTGCTATCAAGCGGCACTTGCACAGCAATAACCTTCTCACTGATGCTCAGTTTGGGTTCCACCAGTGCCACTCAGCTCCTGACCTCATTACAGACTTTGTCCAAACATGCACAAAAGACCTGAACTCCAGAGGTGAGATGAGTGACTGCCCTTGACATCAAGGCCAGCATTTGTTGCCCATCCCTAATTGCCCTTGAGAAAGTAGTGGTGAGCTGCCTTCTTGAACCACTGCAGTCCATTTGGTGTAGATTCACCCACAGTGCTGTTAGGGAGGGAGTTCCAGGATTTTTGACCCAGTGATAGTGAAGGATTGGCGATATAGTTCCAAGTCAGGATAGTCTGTGGCTTGGAGGGGAACTTGCAGGTGGGGGTATTCCCATGCATCTGCTGCCCTTGTAATTCTAGTTGGTAGAGGTCGTGGGTTTGGAAGGTGCTGTCAAAGGAGGCTTGGTGCTTTGCTGCAGTGCATCTTGTAGATGGTACACACTGCTGCCACTGTGCGCTGGTGGTGGAGGGAATGAATGTTTAAGGTTCCCTTTCTGGGATGCCAATCTGGGATGGGGTGCCAATCAAGCGGGCTGCTTTGTCCTGGGTGGTGTTGAGTTTTTTGAGTGTCATTGGGGCCACACTCATCCGGACAAGTGAAGAGTATTCCATCACTTTGCTCGCTTATGCCTTGTAGATAATGGACAAACTTTAGGAGTCAGGAGGTGAGTTACCACAGAATTCCCAGCCTCTGTCCTGCTCTTGTAACCACTGTATTTATATGGTTGGTCCAGTTAAGTTTCTGGTCAAAGATATTCCCAGGATGTCAATGGTTGGGGAATTCAGTGATGGTAATACCATTGAATTTCAAGGGGAAATGGTTAGATTCTCTCTTGTTGGAGATGGTCATTGTCTGTCACTTACGTGGTACGAATGTTACTTGCCACTTTCAGACCAAACCTCAATGTTGACCAGGTCTTGCTGCATGTGGGCAGAGACTGCTTCAGTATCTGAGCAGTTGCGAATGGTACTGAACACTGCAATCATCAGCGAACATCCCCACTTCTGACATTCTGTTGGATGGAAGGTCATTGATGAAGCAACTGAAGATGGTTGGGCCTAGGACATTACCCTGAGGAATGAGAAAATGTGTGGCAGTAATAGTAGGCTTTATTCATATATGTTAAGAGACAAAGATTGTGTAAGGAATGTATAGGACTATTGAAGGATCCACATATGGCAGAATTGGGCAGAGTGCTAGAATATGGCAGAGGTTTAGTTTAGAGATACAGCACTGAAACAGGCCCTTCGGCCCACCGAGTCTGTACCGACCATCAACCACCCATTTATACTAATCCTACACTAATCCCATATTCCTACCACATCCCCACCTGTCCCTATATTTCCCTCCCACCTACCTATACTAGGGGCAATTTATAATGGCCAATTTACCTACCAACCTGCAAGTCTTTTGGCTTGTGGGAGGAAACCGGAGCAGCCGGAGAAAACCCATGCAGACACAGGGAGAACTTGCAAACTCCACACAGGCAGTACCCAGAATTGAACCCGGGTCGCTGGAGCTGTGAGGCTGCGGTGCTAACCACTGCGCCACTGTGCCGCCCTTTAAATGGCTGCTATGCATCAGTCTTCACTACTGAAGTCGATGCTGGGTTATCAATAATAAACTACAGGGTTGATGAGAGATTTAAATGTCCCAAAATAGATACAGATATAGTCCTGACTAGATTTAGTGATTTCAAAACGGATTTGACTGCTGTACCTGAACATATTTGGACTGGAGTGCTCAAAGAAATGGGGCTGTGTTCTGCTGAGGTCAGAAACCCCCATGTGAGCGGGAAAGTATAAGCCCATTAGTTTAACTCCAGTTTTCGGCAGGCTGCTAGAAAGGATAATTGGAGACACACTGTACAAACATCTTCAAAGAGATGGGATTGTCAGGGAATTTCAACATTGCTTCTGGAAAAGAAAAGTGCCATCTCGTTGAGCATGTTACAAATTTGCTAGATATTGGAAATTTGGTCCACATTCTCTATCCAGAATTTCAAAATGCCTTTGATAAAGCACCACTCAAAAGGCTACCAAACAAGGTTGAGTTTTTTGGCATTGTGGGATGGTATTGGGCTGGATAAGGAACTGGTGCCATTCCTGAAGGCAGAAAGTAGTTATTGATGGTAGAGATTCTGCAATGAAGCCCAAAAGGGCCGTAGGTTTTTAACCATCTTTATCAACAATCTGGTTGAAGGCTTTGATGGAACTATTGCAAAAAAATGTCTGGTTGTAATGACCTTGATTGAAAAGATAGATGATCTAGATGTGATGGGTGATTGGACCCTTGTCTGGCTGATGTCTTTTAATATCAACAAATATAATATGTTGCACTTCAGTAGAGGCAACTCCAAGCAAGTGAAAGATATGCAGATTATACTGTGTAAGTCATTGCAGGGCCATGACCAATTTTGCAAAGCAATTGCAAAGATGAATAAGGTATTAAGGTATACTATTCGGAAAATGAGCTATGAAATAAGAAATAATATACTTTCTTTGTATAACCACATCTGGAATACTCCCCTGGAATTTCCATTGGATTCTTCTGATCTCAGATCTTTGATGGAAGATCATAAGAAGTCTTGAAGAAACAAAAAATGGCTATTTACGTCATTTCTACAGGGATTTTCTGCTGATGTTATGGTGGGAGTTTGGAAAATCCTCACAAAAATTCTCTCCCACTGTGTCTAATTTTGGCATCCTCACATAGTGGGAGATATTGAGGCCCTGGAAAAGGTTCAGATGAGGTCCACTAGACTGATAACTAGTTTAAGAACCCTCTGACTAAAAGAGCTGTGTTTTTTTTTACTTTAGGAAAGTGTAGACTCCAAGGAGATTGCAGTCTTTAAAATAATGAAGTGATTAGAATTGGTCCAAGTGAACAGACAATTTGAGCTAGCTAGGTTAGGGAGGACCAAGGGATATAAATTACAAAAGCATAGAGGTTGGTTGGATGCTAGGAGGTATTTCGTTTTATAGTCAATGATCTCTGAAATAAGTTGCTGACTAGTGCAATGAGTACAGGTTCACTGGAAGCATTCAAGAGAAAGCTTGATAAGATTCTGCCAGTAACAACCATACCTGCATCAAGAATGTGAGTCATTGGGTGTTGTGTTGTCCTTTTACCATTGGTGCTTGCTTGATCAGGAAAGAACTTACAGAGGTTTTTTCTCAACATAGGCTAATTTTATTTCTTTCGTTTTTGCCTCTTCCGGAAGATGATGTGGCTGTATGGGGGTGATGGTGTACAGACAATGGGACAGTCTCAATGGAGCAGCTCATCTTTTCATGTATGTTTGCATGTTTGACTTTATTTTGGCCTCATTTGTACATAGAATTCTCATATCTATTGGCTAATAACGATGCAGGGGGATCCTGTCTTTTTGTTTTGTTGCAGAGTAGATAATCATGGTTTTTACCTTTCTGGTTGAAACACTGACCCCTTCAATTTGTATCATCTTGAGATGGCTAAGACACATCCCCATTCCAGTAAACAGTCTACAACTTGTATGGTCGGAAGATGCCCTGAGCTAGGCGACAGAGAATTCTTTCAACTCTGCAGTACTTAGTTGTTTTAGAAATGAATGTCTCCATTGCCCCCACACCACTCAAGAGCACTTCTACAGGGAAAATGAGGACAAATGAGACAAGGTTTTTCATTCAATGGGATTCCGTGTGGTTAAAACTAATAAATTGCTGACAACTCCATGTTTTATTCATTAATATTTAACAGTTTCCACTGTGGGAGCCAAGGGCAAGGATTTGGAAGGATCAGCACTGACAAAGATGAATGGTACTGAGGATTTTTTTTATCTCTACAGTATCTAATAGCATAAATGATATAGAAGGAGAGGGAAGCACCAAAGCACAGTGAGCAGAGGGGGCACACCACTTGCGGAACGTATAAAATATATTTGCAGCAAACTGAATAGCTCCAGTTTGCTTTAATTTTGGAGAACTGTCACTTCATTTTCTTCACAACAGAAGAATGAGGGACTGCAAGAGGTAATAAAAGCAGCAATTTATTGGCATTTAGGAGCACATGAGGTTTCAGACCACATGATTTCCAGGTCAAATGCATTTTTCTGGTGCACTTACTCTTTTCAAGTGCTGATTTTCTGTGTGCCTTATGTAGATGCTGAACTCGCAGGTGTTTCCCTGACATAACAGCGGTGGGTGTTACTCAGGTAAATCACCAGTTCCATGAAATACAAATACCTGTAACTTGTAATTGCAACATCCTTTAGTGTACCTGCATATGTTCAAGTGTCCTTTACTTGAAGAATTGAGTACATTATAGACAGAGGTCCTTCCACAGTTACTTATGTGGGGCTACATGATGGCACAAAACCGCCACTGACATGACTGGTAACGAGCCTCTCCTGCACTTTTGCATGCAAACTATTGGTGCAGGACATGTCCTCACAAGACTCCTGATCTTGTCAAGTGCAAGATGGGTCTGAATTCTGTGAACCCTTCCCTCACTGTCTGTGTTTATGAAATGACTAAATGAATTGCAATTGGTCATGATTGTTTGGAGCATCCTATCTGTGCCATCATTTTTTGCAATGGATATGGAATGTATGCACCCATTGCTTTTTCATTCATATCACTATGTATAGTTATGTGCTTTATCTCCAACACAGAAGTCCTTGAAGCGGCCAACACCCCCAGCTTATACACACTACTGAGTCAGCGGCGCTTGAGATGGCTTGGCCATGTGAGCCGCATGGAAGATGACAGGATCCCCAAAGACACATTGTACAGCGAGCTCGCCACTGGTATCAGACCCACCGGCCGTCCATGTCTCCGTTATAAAGACGTCTGCAAACGCGACATGAAATCGTGTGACATTGATCACAAGTCGTGGGAGTCAGTTGCCAGCATTCGCCAGAGCTGGCGGGCAGCCATAAAGACAGGGCTAAATTGTGGCGAGTCGAAGAGACTTAGTAGTTGGCAGGAAAAAAGACAGAGGCGCAAGGGGAGAGCCAACTGTGCAACAGCCCCAACAAACAAATTTCTCTGCAGCACCTGTGGAAGAGCCTGTCACTCCAGAATTGGCCTTTATAGCCACTCCAGGCGCTGCTTCACAAACCACTGACCACCTCCAGGCGCGTATCCATTGTCTCTCGAGATAAGGAGGCCCAAAAGAAGTTATGTGCTTTATCTTGTGGGTGCTTTCTTAAGATGTACTGATGGATTTGTACTGTGCTGACGAGTACTCTTCAGATGGATGCTGCTGTACTTGCTCACTGAAAAGTACAAAAGGAACATTTGAGTACATTAAAAGGAGGACATTTATCCATTTGGGATGTTTTTGACATTATACGTACTAACAAACATTTATGCACAATGATTCTGAATATGTTGAAGTGACATATGGTGCAAATGATAGACTGTATGATAAAAGCAAAACACTGCAGATGCTGGAAATCTGAAACAAAAACAGAAAATGCTGGAAATACTCAGCACATCAGGCAGCATCTGTGGAAAGAAAAACAGAGTTCATGAAGAGTCATCAACCTGAAACATTAACTCTTCCTTTCTCTCCACAGATGCTGCCTGACTTGCTGAGTATTTCCAGCATTTTTTGTTTTTGTGATGGAATATATGATTCATTTGGCATATAGCTAGTCAGTCTTTGCACTCATCCTGCTTCTTCAGGCAGATCATCTAAAAGACACTCGTTATCTATTAATTCCACAACAATTTTTCAAATGTAGTCAATGGTATCTCAGTGTGGATTGAGAAAGGATGATTTGGCATAGCGAAATTCATCCATTTCTCCATGCAGCAAGTAGCACTTTTGCTTTCAAAGTCATGTGCCCTTCCATCAAATATTAAGGAAGTATGCTTAAGGATTTTTCAGAAATCCCAAAAACCATCAAAGCAACTCAATGAGAATGATAAAAATGCTAGCAGTACACCTCCGAGTTTTAATAAAATATTTTCCTATTATTTATTGAACTTTTTAAACTAGACCATAGGAAACAATTTCTTAAAATAACTGACTGGAAAATTGTTCTTCCTGTTTGTGACATTACAGACTATTTATGGATGAAGATTGAACAGTGCGGCGCAGTGGTTAGCATCGCAGCCTCACAGCTCCAGCAACCTGGGTTCAGTTCTGGGTACTGCCTGTGTGGAGTTTGCAAGTTCTCCTTATGACTGTGTGGGTTTCCACTGGGTGCTCTGGTTTCCTCCCACAGCCAAAGACTTGCAGGTTGATAGGTAAATTGGCCATTGTAAATTGCCCCTAGTATAGGTAGGTGATAGGAGAATTGAGGGAAGGTGGGGATGTGGTAAGGAATTTGGGATTAATGTAGGATCAGTATAAATGGGTGGTTGATGGTTGGCACAGACTCGGTGGGCTAAAGGGCTTGTTTCAGTGCTGTATCACTCTATGAAGAACCAGAATATTAAATCTATGAAGTTAAATGGGTTCAGTAAAAATAATGAATTTCTCAGTTTAGCACTTTTAATGTCTTCTAATTCATATATGTCATTTACATTCAGAACTTAATTTTGCTGCAAATTTAATTAAATTTTGTTGCCTTACCTTAATGCTCTTTGTCAAGTCATGAAACATCTTCTGAACTTCAAGCCAGTTCCAAAGCATATTACACTCTGAGAGCAGCTGATGTATGAACTATTGCCATGCTCTTTGTCTCCATTATATGATTGTTCTCTCCCTTACAGCAACAACAAATTCATTCATTTTCTCCATTAGGCTATTTTCTAGCAACACCATGTCCTATCAGTAAATTAGGTTTTCCATATTGGACATTGAGCCATAACTCCAGGGTGTTGTGTACTCCACAACTGGTTGAATGAACTTGTTTTGGTACCTGTACCAGCCAAATGGCTCATTAGCTTGAGAAGTCAGAAAGGAATGTGTTTACACTTGCATTGTGACTTGTTGGTTTTATGTCATTCTCATTGAAATTGTCTCACAACATTGAATGCAGAAAATTGATGTTTTGAGTTGGATGTTACAATCTATAAAACAAATAGGGTTATTAACCATTTAAAAAAAAAAATAACTTTTTCTCAAATAGAATTTTCAAAAATAAAAACAAAGTGCTGGAAATACTCAGCAGGTCTGACAGCATCCGTGGAGAGAGAAACAGAGGCCAGGATTTCACGTTGGGCAGACGGGAGCGGCCACCGACTGAAACGGCGGTGGAGAACCCACATTTGCCTCGCCAGGGGATCTGACCCGCATTTGGCGGGTCCCCAGGCTTTAATTGTACCAAGGCGGGACTTCCACATGTTTGAGGGAGGAAGTCCCACCTCATTGAGCTGCCGGCCAATCAGCGCCACCGGGAGTGGTGGCTACTGCTGAAACTGCAGCCCAGCCAAAGACATGTAGCCAGGAGTTCAGGTAGGTTTTGGTTGCCTCACTGGGGGTAATCGGTAGGGCCCCGGCGAGGCAAGGGTGATCAGATAGGGGGAAAGGGGGTGTGTTGGGGGTGGTTGGGGTACCCTGTGCCCGATTATCAGGGCCCATCTCTGGGGCAATCGGCAGCCGCCTAGTATTTCCAGGCGGCTTTTCTGGGTCCTCGCTTGCTATGCGTAAAATCCACGTGGTGGCGGGCGAAGGCTTTTAAGTGGCTGTTGAGTGGCCACTTAAGGGCCTTGATTGGCCTGGGATGGGCGGCCCGTTTATTGCCCCCACCACCTTACATAAATTGGGGGGGCGGAGGCGGCAGCAGGTCGGGAAAGCCTCCCAGGTCCACTCGCTCCATTTTACGCCACATTCGCACCCCACATCCCTCCCCCCCCACCCCCACCACTATCCAGCTCGTTGGGGTGCCGTAAAATTCCGGCCAGAGTTAATGTTTCAGGTCTGTGACCTTTCACTTGAACATTCACAGTATTTTGCTTTTATTGTAAAATTTTCAAAACTGTTGGACTGAAAACAATAATGATACGTTGATGCTCCAAACAAAGCTTTCTCTTAAAAATACAATCGTGACTCTGACCAAAGAGATTTCACCTCAAAAAAAAATCAAGATTTACATTTCCTTGTTCTTTGAAGTGTATCAGCAATATAATTCTGCCAGTGCCAATGTGAGAAGATATCTTGGAAATGTGAATGGAAGCTGAATTGGCGAGTCAGAAGCCTAATCAGAAGATGTTTCAAAATAACTATCTCTCAGGTGAAACAATGGAGGGCAAATTCCAAGAATGATCTAAAATCTTGTGAATTACAGCTAGTAGTAGCTTTTGGTGGGCTTGCAATATCAAAGAAAGTTGTAAAAATAATTTGACAAAATTTAATTGATTTGATCTGAATTGAACTCAACCTCCAAACTGAGGATGTTTCAGTTATCCCCAGACTTGCAATTCAGTCATCTCAGTTTCTACGAGAAATTAATTCAATTTGACTTTTAGCTTAGGATGTATTAACAGGACTGAATAGTTTGTGAGCATCATCACTACTGTTCTACATAATACCTGCCTTAGTAGTATAATATCAGAATGAAAATGCTTAAATGTTCCATATGGAGACCAAATAGTAGAATTCCAAAGGTAATTATGTATATACCATCTGAACTTGATTTCTGCAGTCCCAATAGTAATAAACACAATATAAGGAAAGAAATTCCAAATAGAATCAATATTAAAAACATACAGACCAGTAGATATCTTACAGAAATTGCTTACATATGAAAATTTAACCAGTAACTTTTTTATTACCTACCAACAAGACAGGGCCATTGTCGAAGAATGATGTCTGTGGGAATGACTGTCTGTGTTTAATATTTCTTTTTTATGTTTGTAATCTGCATTATTATTCTTGCGCTGACAGTGGGTCAGATATATAGGTCATACTGCAAAAGGATCCACTCCAGAGAACCTGCTCAGAGTTAGGGGCCATATCATGAATTCATCTTATGCTGCTCCCATGGTAGTGGCTTTGGCTTCCAAATTACAAAAGCAAATAATGTTATTGCCAAGGGCCTGGCATGACTTGCTCAAGTAGTTTTAATACTGTCCATTATATTAATGGTGAAAATCATAAGAATGGTTATTGGCCATAAGTGAAACATTACGTGTCTCATGGAATAGTTGCATAATTCAATACAATAGGTTAAAATTGTATTTTGGAACC
The DNA here is from genome assembly GCF_036365525.1 of Heterodontus francisci. Lineage (NCBI taxonomy): Eukaryota > Metazoa > Chordata > Chondrichthyes > Heterodontiformes > Heterodontidae > Heterodontus > Heterodontus francisci. The sequence goes on along the minus strand of NC_090376.1, from coordinate 29,081,526 downwards.
CAACTGGTGGTCTTCACAAAAAAAAATGTTGACCTATTGCGAGGAGAACTCAGCAGACGTTTTCCATATGAGTTTCATGTCGACATTATTTTTTTCTCTCCATTATCTCAGTACTCTCCTTTCTTTTAAACTTTTCATATAAAATAACCTCACTATGGGGCCCCACTGCTGAATGCCCTTTGGCTAAACTTGGTTTTCCCCATTGAGGTTCAGTAGACTTTTACTGTTTGTCTCAAGTGGGTATGCACCATGCATAAATAATAAATAAATGCAATCATTTAAATAGATTTCATACCAGAATTTTCATAGTCATTTTCATTTTGAAGATAATGTCCCAAATCATCTGTTATAATGACAGGCAAGTAATATGATCATCTTAAGCAGTCTGAACACACTCATGCTGAAAAGTTTATTATTGTTTAAGCATTTCTATTCAAAAACTGATCTGTTGCTCACATTATAATAAACATATGGTTCATAAACCCCTTTGTGAAATAATGCACAAGAGAACAGATTATGGAGTGTTAGTGATATACTGCACAGGTTATAGACAAGTGTCGTATGGTGTTCATTGAGCTCCACTTAGAATTATTTGGTTGAATTCCTGCACTGCCACATTGAACAGTTAAAGAAAAAGCAATTTAATACAGGAGTGCAGAACATTTTGAGAACAGGAAAAGGCGATTTCACCTAACAAGCTCAATCTTTTGCTGGCTGCTCTCATCCCTGCCTCCAGAAACATTTATGGTCATTTCTTTAACCCATTTACACTAATTCCTTTAATCACCTTCCCTGGTAATGTATTCCATATGTTTATTCTCCTTTGTATGATATAGTTATTTTTCAATTCCCTACTGAATCCTGGTTTCCTAACTAGAAAGAACGTTCCCTGGTTTTTGAGTCATTCATCAGTGTAAATAATTTATTTGGTTCAGTTTTATCGATCTCCTTCAAAATTTTGATAGAGCAGTTCTTTAGGTCTTCGAGGAATGTGAAAGGAGTACATACCACTGAGTAAAATCCAATTTTCTTAAACTTTACTTGCAATTTCAATTCATGAGTCCTAGTATTATCATTGTTGCCCTGCGCTACAATCGTTCAAGATCTATCAATTGGATGGCAACCAGTATTTCAGACCAAAAAGATAAGTGCAGATAAAGGAGTCCTTTCAGCCCATATACTTCACCCTTTCATAGAAATCTACAGACTCCTATCACAGTATCTAACTGGCTCTTGTATGATTCCAGAGTTATTGCCTCCACTACTCTACCCAGAAGATTATTCTACGCATTAATAACTTCTTGTGTGAAGAAGTGAAGACTTCAGTTCTGAACTTGCTTTTAATAGTTTGTAACCATCCTTATCTGACAGTTATGTCTTTTAGTGCTCCTGATTTATTTTATTTATTATCTTGTATACCCTATGAAATGTCCATGTGTTCCCCTTCTTTTAAAGCTGAAAATTTTGAATTTTTCTAATGTTTCCTAACAACTCAGTTCTCTGACACTAGAGTCACAATATTCTGAGGCTCTGCCAATACATCGCACCAGACTGATATTGCTCCCAGATTTAGTATTCATTGCTCCCTCTTTTTCAGTCAATTCTTTATCCATCTTCAAGGTTTACCCAGGATAACAACATCTTTAAGCTTGTGTAGAAGCATTACATGCAGAAACTCAGCGAAGATTTTCTGAATGTCCAAGCACATTATGGAGCATTGTCCATTACTGAGCTTTCCAATATCCTTCTCCTTAAAAAAATTACTTCCTTAAGTACTGAAGTGATATTGAAAGTAAATACGAAAAAACAGCATCTACCGATTCTGAAACTGATGTAGCTGCATTTAGTAGAACATTTTATATGGGTAATTCTCAATGATTTTAATGATCAATTCATTTTTTTTCTAGTTATTGATATAAGATGAATGTGTTTATAATTACCCAAGTTTAATTTTTTACCTTTTTGAAAATAGACAGCATATTGATTGTTTCTAAAACAATGGAATTGTCCCTCCATTCATTAAATTTCTCAAGATCACAATCAGCACTTTGTAGATTTAATTCTAATTCTGTCCCTGGAATTTACTTTGGTTTTAAACATTTTGACCTCCCTCTAGGACTTCGATGGAACTGAACTCAGTCAATAAATTGTGCTTGTGGAACCTCAGATCATGGATGTCATATTGCAATTGGCCTAAAAAATGGTCTTTAAAACCACAACTAAATTCTGGGAAAACTTAATGATTTACTAATGGAATTCTGGGAGATTGACCAACAACTCAGAGAGATGATAAACAAAGGACTCATGAAACTAGCAACTGTTTCCAATTAGTGGCTGGTTGCAGGTGAACGCAGGCTTGCTCAAGCTACCAGAATGATTGGATCACACTGTCTGGGTACATAGGACTAGGAACGTAGGACTTAGGAGCAGGAGTAGGCCATTTGGCCCTTCGAGCCTGCTCCGCCATTCGATAAGATCATGGTTGATCTGGTTGTGATCTCAACTCTACTTTCCCGTCTGCCCCCAAAACCCTTGACTCCCTAGTCTACCAAAAATCGACTTAACTCAGTCTTGAATAAATTCAATGGCCTACCCTCCACTGCTTTCTGGGGAAGAGAATGCCACAGACTAATGACCCCCTGAGAGAAAATTTTTTCCGCATCTCCGTTTTAAACTGCCCGCTAGTTCTAGTCTCGCCCACAAGAGGAAACATCCTTCCGGTATCCACTCTATCAAGTCACCTCAGGATCTTACATGTTTCAATAAGATCACCTCTCATTCTTCTCAACTCCAATGGTTATAGGCCCAACCTGTTCAACCTTTCCCCATAGGATAAGCCCTTCATCCCCAGAATCAGTTGAGTGAACTGATTCTAACACAATTATATGCTTTTTCAAATAAGGAGACCAAAACTCTACACAGTACTCCAGATGTGGTCTCACCAAGGTCCTGTACAGCTGCAGTAAAACTTCCCTACTTTTATACTCGATTCCCCTTGCAATAAATGCCAACATTCCATTGGGTAGTTATGGAATACTTAAGAGTGGTCCAAGGATGGCCAATTTTAACTGGTCTTTTGTTATCATAATTGAAAACTGAGAAAGGAAAAGGAGTTTGTAGCGTCCAACAAATAGCCTGGTCTTCATCAATCAATTAACATTTGACCATGATAGCCTTTGATATGTGTACGTCCAAATTGATTGAGACCATAAAATGAGTCCACAAGACAGAACAGGTCGGCGTAACAAAATGGGTAGAAAAGGGTTTCTCACTTGGTAGTGAGTAGAACTTGTGTGAAGTCAAATTTATAAAATATTTAGGGACAGTGTTGGAGGGTACCAGGGGTGTGATTCTGGTTCTATCCTGCCCTTTCTTTCACTTTTTACATGTTTTTAAATGCCTTAGTATTTATTTTCTCTTATCTTCTAACCTTTTCACAAATTCCCATTTGGGCCTTTTAATCTCATTTTCACCTTCTCACTACACTTTCTACAGTCCTCGTGATTTTCTTTCATATAGTTAATTCTAATATTATCATTTACCTCCTTTTAAGTCTCAGTTTAGTACCAATCTCTCTATTTATCCATGGAACTCTCCTTTCAATTTATAGGTATGCATTTTATTTTGTATTCCATCTATTGCTGATTTTCCATGCTGATCTGTTGGCTGATTTTTGTGCTAGGTTAATTTGAGGCAGATGTCATCTTATCTCACTGCACTATTCCTTTTCCAAATCCAGTAGCCTCATGTTTTACTCTTTTTTATCCTTTTCATTCTTCTAATCGGACCAATCAGAACACTGGGTTGCCCCAGTGTCATCAACCCAAATCAAAAATAATGTAATAAAACTGTGCGTTTTTAAATACAATAAACACCCAAAAGAAAGCCTGTCAAATTAAATAAGAATCCTACTATCTGTTTCTACTATGCATTTCAGTTCCTGCAGCATCTTATAATAAAGGAATTAAGGGATACGGTGAGAGCGCGGGTAAGTGGATCTGAGTCCACGAAAAGATCAGCCATGATCTTATTGAATGGCGGAGCAGGCTCAAGGGGCCGGACGGCCTACTCCTGCTCCTAGTTCTTATGATCTTATGATCATCCACTGTACCTATCCTATTCTTACATTGAACCTAACTATCATCTGATGACAGGCTCCCAATTATTTTCCTACACTCACATCAATTAATTGCCCCTCCTCATTTCACTGAATTAAATCATGCAATATTGCATTACTTGTTGGAGTAGAAATATACTGATTTGGGAAGCAGTCCTGGTTGCATTCTTATAAGTGTACTCCACTTTGATCACACGCATATTCTTTATGCTAATCTATCATAAGATAACTCATATCACCTAATTGTTCTTATATATCTCACTGAACTGTCTGGAGATCTCCCCCTCTATTTCATTACCACTGTTTGGTGGATTCTAATGGACACCAAATATTGTGCCATTTCTTTTCCTATTTCTTAACTTTATCCATATACATTCTGTCTGAATGCAAACCCCTTGGACATCTTTATATTCTACTGCTGTGATAGGATCCTTCACTAACACTGGCAAACTATCCCCTTTCCTTCTCCTGAAAATGTTACAACCAGGAATATTAAGTTCCCAGTCCTGTCAAGACTTAAGCCACAACTCCATTATTGCAACTATATCATATACTTCCACAGCTTTTAATGCTTCTAACTGTTTGATTTTTTGAATGTTTTGTGCATTCACATATATACCACTTAATCCCAATTCCAACCTTTCTTGAGTAGTGACTCTTATGTTTTTCCTGGTTTTCTTATTTAATTTTTGATATTCACTGCCCCTTCCACAACTGTGTTTTTTATGTCTTCCCACTTCAAAGCTTCTTTTCTTTCTTCTCCAATCATACTTTCTATTTGTTCAGCAATGTCTTTTTGCAGCGGCGACAGGGAGAGCGAGGTGGCAGCTGGGTAAGTAAGTCCTATATATTTGGGCAGCGGCTGAACCCGAGACACTACACCTGTAGTGTCTCCCACCCGCCCTCCTCCTCTAACCAAAAAAAAAAAGGACTCGGTGGTGTGCAGATAAGGTAAGGTTTTTTCTATTTATTTATTTTTTTCCTGTGATTGGTGAAAACTTTTCGTTCCTTTTTCATTTATCTAAGTTAAGACTAACTTAAGCTTAAGATTGAAAATGGCAGGAGATCTCAGACCCTCTTGTTATGCTCCTCTTGCTCAATGTGGGAGCTCAGGGACACGGCTGATGTCCCTGACTCCTTCACGTGCTGGAAGTGTGTCCAGCTGCAGCTCTTGTTAGACCGCATGACGGCTCTGGAGCTGAGGATGGACTCACTTTGGAGCATCCGCGATGCTGAGGAGGTCGTGGATAGCACGTTTAGCGAATTGGTCACACCGCAGATTAGGATTGCTGAGGGTGAAAGGGAATAGGTGACCAAAAGGCAGAGAAAGAGCAGGAAGGCAGCGCAGGTGTCCCCTGCGGTCATCTCCCTCCAAAACAGGTATACCGTTTTGGATACTGTTGAGGGAGATGGCTCACCAGGGGAAGGCAGCAGTCGCCAGGTTCATGGCACCGTGGCTGGCTCTGCTGTTCGGAAGGGCGGGAAAAAGAGTGGAAGGACTATAGTTATCGGGGATTCGATTGTAAGGGGAGTAGATAGGCGGTTCTGTGGTCGAAAACGAGACTCCCGAATGGTATGTTGTCTCCCAGGTGCACGGGTCAGGGATGTCTCAGATCGGCTGCAGAACATTCTGAAAGGGGAGGGTGAACAGCCAGTTGTCGTTGTGCACATAGGCACCAATGATATAGGTACAAAACGGGATGAGGTCCTACAAGCAGAATTTAGGGAGTTAGGAGCCAAGTTAAAAAGTAGGACCTCAGAGGTAGATTGCTACCAGTGCCACGTGATAGTCAGAGTAGAAATGAAAGAATAGTCAGGATGAATGCGTGGCTTGAGAGATGGTGCAGGAGGGAGGGGATCAGATTTTTGGGACATTGGGACCGGTTCTGGGGGAGGTGGGACTATTACAAATTGGACGGTCTACACCTGGGCCGGACTGGAACCAATGTCTTTGGGAGTGCTTTTGCTAACGCTGTTGGGGAGGGTTTAAACTAATGTGGCAGGGGGATGGGAACCAAATGAGGAGGTCAGTGGACAGTAAGGAGGTAGTAACTAAAGCCTGTAAGAAACTAGATAATGAAGTCAGCGTGACTAAGGAAAAGAGTAGACAGGGAGCAGATGATGAACGCAAAGGGACTGGTGGTCTGAGGTGCATTTGTTTTAATGCAAGAAGTGTAGTAGGTAAGGCAGATGAACTTAGGGCCTGGATTAGTACCTGGGAGTATGATGTTATTGCTATTACTGAGACTTGGTTGAGGGAAGGGCATGATTGGCAACTAAATATCCCAGGATATCGATGCTTCCGGCGGGATAGAGAGGGAGGTAAAAGGGGTGGAGGAGTTGCAGTACTGGTCAAAGAGGTTATCACAGCTGTGCTGAAGGAGGGCACTATGGAGGACTCGAGCAGTGAGGCAATATGGGCAGAACTCAGAAATAGGAAGGGTGCGGTAACAATGTTGGGGCTGTACTACAGGCCTCCCAACAGCGAGCGTGAGATAGAGGTACAAATATGTAAACAGATTATGGAAAGATGTAGGAGCAACAGGGTGGTGGTGATAGGAGATTTTAATTTTCCCAACATTGACTGGGATTCACTTAGTGTTAGAGGTCCAGATGGAGCAGAATTTGTAAGGAGCATCCAGGAGGGTTTTCTAGAGCAGTATGTAAATAGTTCAACTCAGGAAGGGGCCATACTGGACCTGGTGTTGGGGAATGAGCCCGGCCAGGTGGTTGAAGTTTCAGTAGGGGACTACTTTGGGAATAGTGATCACAATTCCGTAAATTTTAGAATACTCATGGACAAAGACGAGAGTGGTCCCAAAGGAAGAGTGCTAAATTGGGGGAAGGCCAACTATACCAAAATTCGGCAGGAGCTGGGGAATGTAGATTGGGAGCAGCTGTTTGAAGGTAAATCCACATTTGATATGTGGGAGGCTTTTAAAGAGAGGTTGATTAGCGTGCAGGAGAGACATGTTCCTGTGAAAATGAGGGATAGAAATGGCAAGATTAGGGAACCATGGATGACAGGTGAAATTGTGAGACTAGCTAAGAGGAAAAAGGAAGCATACATAAGGTGTAGGCGGCTGATGAAAGACGAAGCTTTGAAAGAATATCGGGAATGTAGGACTAATCTGAAACGAGGAATTAAGAGGGCTAAAAGGGGTCATGAAATATCTTTAGCAAACAGGGTTAAGGAAAATCCCAAAGCCTTTTATTCATATATAAGGAGCAAGAGGGTAACTAGAGAAAGGATTGGCCCACTCAAGGACAAAGGAGGAAAGTTATGCGTGGAGTCAGAGAAAATGGGTGAGATTCTAAACGAGTACTTTGCATCGGTATTCACCGAGGAGAGGGACATGACGGATGTTGAGGTTAGGGACAGATGTTTGATTACTCTAGGTCAAGTCGGCATAAGGAGGGAGGAAGTGTTGGGTATTCTAAAAGGCATTAAGGTGGACAAGTCCCCAGGTCCGGATGGAATCTATCCCAGGTTATTGAGGGAAGCGAGAGAGGAAATAGCTGGGGCCTTAACAGATATCTTTGCAGCATCCTTAAACACGGGTGAGGTCCCGGAGGACTGGAGAATTGTTAATGTTGTCCCCTTGTTTAAGAAGGGTAGCAGGGAAAATCCAGGTAATTATAGACCGGTGAGCCTGACGTCAGTGGTAGGGAAGCTGCTGGAGAAGATACTGAGGGATAGGATCTATTCCCATTTGGAAGAAAATGGGCTTATCAGTGATAGGCAACATGGTTTTGTGCAGGGAAGGTCATGTCTTACCAACTTAATAGAATTCTTTGAGGAAGTGACAAAGTTGATTGATGAGGGAAGGGCTGTAGATGTCATATACATGGACTTCAGTAAGGCATTTGATAAGGTTCCCCATGGCAGGCTGATGGAGAAAGTGAAGTCGCATGGGGTCCAGGGTGTACTAGCTAGATGGATAAAGAACTGGCTGGGCAACAGGAGACAGAGAGTAGCAGTGGAAGGGAGTTTCTCAAAATGGAGACGTGAGACCAGTGGTGTTCCACAGGGATCCGTGCTGGGACCACTGTTGTTTGTGATATACATCAATGATTTGGAGGAAAGTATAGGTGGTCTGATTAGCAAGTTTGCAGACGACACTAAGATTGGTGGAGTAGCAGATAGTGAAGGGGACTGTCAGAGAATACAGCAGAATATAGATAGATTGGAGAGTTGAGCAGAAAAATGGCAGATGGAGTTCAATCAGGGCAAATGCGAGGTGATGCATTTTGGAAGATCCAATTCAAGAGTGAACTATACAGTAAATGGAAAAGTCCTGGGGAAAATTGATGTACAGAGAGATTTGGGTGTTCAGGTCCATTGTTCCCTGAAGGTGGCAACGCAGGTCAATAGAGTGGTCAAGAAGGCATACGGCATGCTTTCCTTCATCGGATGGGGTATTGAGTACAAGGGTTGGCAGGTCATGTTACAGTTGTATAAGACTTTGGTTCGGCCACATTTGGAATACTGCGTGCAGTTCTGGTCGCCACATTACCAAAAGGATGTAGATGCTTTGGAGAGGGTGCAGAGGAGGTTCACCAGGATGTTGCCTGGTATGGAAGGCGCTAGCTATGAAGAGAGGTTGAGCAGATTAGGATTATTTTCATTAGAAAGACGGAGGTTGATGGGGGACCTGATTGAGGTGTACAAAATCATGAGAGGTATAGACAGGGTGGATAGCAAGAAGCTTTTTCCCAGAGTGGGGGATTCAATTACTAGGGGTCACGAGTTCAAAGTGAGAGGGGAAAAGTTTAGGGGGGATATGCGTGGAAAGTTCTTTACGCAGAGGGTGGTGGGTGCCTGGAACGCGTTGCCAGCGGAGGTGGTAGACACGGGCACGATAGCGTCTTTTAAGATGTATCTAGACAGATACATGAATGGGCAGGAAGCAAAGAGATACAGACCCTTAGAAAATAGGCGACATGTTTAGATAGAGGATCTGGATAGGCGCAGGCTTGGAGGGCCGAAGGGCCTGTTCCTGTGCTGTAATTTTCTTTGTTCTTTGTTCTTTGTACACACAATACTAGGGAAGCACCATGCAGAAATTAGTAAAATCAACAATATTAACTTCCATTTATATAGCTATAGGCTTCTTTTACATAATAAAATATCCCTAAGGTTTCTCATAGAGTTGAAAATAATTACCCATCAAGTATTAGAAATAAAAACAAGAAATGCTGGAAATACTCAGCAGGTCAGGCAGCATCTGTGGAGAGAGAAGCAAAGTAAATGCTTCAGGTCAGTGACTCTTCTTCAGAACTCCCATCAAGTATTGGTGGGTGAAGAGACAGAAGTACATTCTGAGATTGTTTTTGAAGGAAGTTAGAGAGGTAGGAATGCTGAGCTTTTAGAGAAATGCTCCAGAGCGGGATGATGGGATGGATGGATTGAAGAGTAGGGTGATGCAAAGGACACCAGAGTCAGAAGACCAGAGGGAAAATCAAGGGCCTATGGCGAGGATTTTTCCCTCGGCAGACGGGAGCCGTGCACCAACTAAAAAGTTGGTGGCAAACCCGCCTCCACCTGGCCTGGGGATCCGATCCGCATTTTGTAGTTCCCCGGCCTTTAATTGGTCTGAGGCGGGACTTCCACCCACTTGAGGTGGCAAGTCCCGCCTAATGGAGCTGCTGGCCAATCAGTGGGCTGGCAGCTCTTAGTCCCAGCTGCGCCACCAGGAGCAATGGCCACTGCTGAGACTGCAACCCAGTCACAGCAAAGAAGATGTCGGGGAGCCTGGAATGAAGGTAGGTTTTTAGTGCCTCGCCGGGGGTGATGAGTCGGGCCCTGGCACAGCAAGGGTGGTCGATTGGGGAGATGGGGGGGGCGGTGTGTTGGGTGTTGGGGGTGGTTGGGCAGTGGGGACAGCCCTCCGTCGGGCATAGAGTGCCCGATCATGAGGGCCACCCCCCCCACCGGCCATCAGATCACCGCATTCTTTTGTCAAGCGGCTTTTCTCAGGCCTGGGCCGCCCGACCAGCCACAGGTAAATTCCCACTTGAGGGCCTTGATTGGTCTGGGGTAGGCGGGCCGTTTTTTGCCGCCCTGCATAAAGTGGCGGTGGAGGCGGGAGTGGGTCGGAAAAGGCCCCCCAAACCTCCTACACTATTTTACCCCCATCCCCACCCCTGCCACCTTCCTGCTCTTTGTGGGGGCATAGATTTCCGGCCATAGTGCTGAAAGAGGTTGTGGAGGTAGAGAAGATTGAGGCTATGAAAAGACTCATAGATGCTGATAAGATTGTTGAAATTGGTGCATTCAGCATGGAGAGTGAATGGAGGTTGGTAAGGACACTAATAATGGGGAAGTGCCTTAATACAGGATAAGCTGTAAGCATAAAAGTTTTGGACAAGTTGCAATTTGTGAAGGGCACAACCCGAGACCTTGAGAACAAGGAAAGCATTGAAATAATTGTGCCTAGAGGAGACAAGGCATGGGTAAGGAATTTAAAGGTAGAAGATGTGATATAAAGTGGAGATAGGCAATATTATGGAGATTAAAAAGAAATGGCCCAAGTAGTAGCTAGAATGTGGGACTTTGAAGCTCTGTTCAGAGTCAAACAAGATACTGAGGTTGTGCACTGTTGGGCTCAATCTAAGCGAATAACCAGGAAAAGGGATGGAGTCGGGGTAAGGTGCAGATATTTTTAGCCAAACAGAATTGCTTTGACCTTGCTAATGTTGAGTTAAAGATAATCAATAATTTTAAAAATTTATAAGCTACATCCAATGTCATTCCTTTATCTACCCTTTATTTCTCCCACAAATTCTAAAAGGTTGGTCAAGCGTGGCCTACCTTTCAGATATCGTTGCTGACTGGAACTGATTAACATATTTTTCTCCAATAAGCAATAAAGAAGTCTGAGTTTCAATCTTCAGTGTACACAGACCTACCCGATCATCCTGAATGTTGTCCCGTAATGCACACGTAGGTGGGGAAAGTTGTGTTGCGGACTCACATTTAGCGGCATTGAATGAATTGTGTAGGGTTCAGAAATTTACAGAGATCCCATTTGATTTGCCTGCTGTCTTTATGTGTTGTGTTGCTAATCAAAGTACCAATGCTGCAATTCACTTTGAATGGTTATTTTTTAAACCTTCACAGACAAACACCTCATGGTTGGCAGAAAGACAGACTGCTCAGGGGCTTGAAGTCAGCAGCACACTGCACCCTATCAATGCCTGGCTAAATTTTATGTGCATACAGATTTCTCCCCAACCTGACTCTAACACTGAATACCTGCCATGGCAAAACTGTTTCATTTATAACCATTTTAATCATTGCTATAGCAATCTTGCATCTCTGGGATGTATAAGGATCATGTACCTTATTGTTTTCCATTGAGCAGTAGCGGAATTATAGACTTCTCTTCAGTTCTTCTTTAAATCTGATCTGCTCTCTCAGGTGGCTGTAAAGGTTCTCATGGCACTTTTCAAAGTAAATGTTCTCCCCGGTGTCCTGATCAATATATATCCCTCAACCAACATTACAAAAAACAGATTATCCAGTCATTATCTCATAAATTTTGACGGACCACGCTGTGCACAAATTGACTGCTGCTTCTTCTGCCTCACATAATGACTACACATCAAAAGTACTTCATTAGCTATAAAGCATTTTGTGATGTCCTGAGGTCGTGGAAGGTGCTATATAAATACAAGTTCTTTCTTTTTTTCCTTTCTTATCAAATTCGTCATAGTGTAATTGGGTAAATGTAAATTAATTGTTTCCATTCAGCATGGCACTGTTGCCACATTATCACAGGGCGACTCAGAGTTTTAATCCCCGAACGAGAAGAAACTGGAAGGAACGTGTAATTCCATGGAAGCCCCTTGCCCAAAAGCATCATTTAATTCCTTGGATTTTTGATTCTTGCAATGTAGCAGATGGTGACACTCAATATATTGAGCCAATATAACAGTGCCCTGAAGAAGTAAGGTACTGATAGAATATACTTCATTCTGATACTGATACTCCTGGAGAACTTATGAAAAACATATGGAGGTAAATTCTGATAAAATGGGCTAAAAAAATTATCTTCTGTAACTTATTTTCATTTCCCAATTCTAAAACAATTTTGGAATAAACAATAAGGAGGCTTTTGAAAGTATCAGTATTGTTGATTACCAGTGATTGAAGCACCTATCTATCGGAGGCAATATTCAATTTTTTATATATATATATTTGTTTGGGGGATGTGGACATCACTGGCTAGGCCAGCATTTATTGCACATCCCTAATTGCCCTTGAAAAGGTTGTGGTGAGCTGCCTTCTTGAACCGCTGCAGTCCTTTTAGGGAGTGCCAGGATCTTGATCCAGCGACAGTGAAGGAACGGCGATATAGTTCCAAGTCAGGATGGTGTGTGACTTGGAGGGGAACTTGCAGGTGGTAGTGTTCCCATGCATCTGCTGCCCTTGTCCTTCCAGGTGGTAGAGTTCGCGGGTTTGGAAGGTGCTGTCTAAGGAGCATTGGTGAGTTGCTGCAGTGCATCTTGTAGATGGTACACACTGCTGCCACTGTGCATCGGTGGTGGAGGGAGTGAATGTTGAAGGTGGTGGATGGGGTGCCAATCAAACGGGCTTCTTTGTCATGGATGGTGCCGTGTTTCTTGAGTGTTGTTGGAGCTGCACCCATCCAGGCAAGTGGAGAGTATTCCATCACACTCCTGATTTCTGCCTTGTAGATGATGGACAGGTCTTGGAGAGTCAGGAGGTGAGTTACTTGCCACAAAATCCCTAGTCTCTGACCTGCTCTTGTAGCCACAGTATTTATGTGACTGGTCCAGTTCAGTTTCTGGTCAATGGTGACCTCCAGGATGTTGATAACGGGGGATTCAGCGATGGTAATACCATTGAACATCAAGGAGAGATGGTTAGATTCTCTCTTTTTTGAGTTGGTAATTGTCTGGCACTTGTGTGGCGCGAATGTTACTTGCCACTTATTAGCCCAAGCCTGGATTTATCCAGGTCTTGCTGCATATGGACATGGACTGCTTCAGTATCTGAGGAGTCGCAAATAGTGAACATTCTGCAATCATCAGCGAACATCCCTACTTCTGAGCTTATCATGGAGGCAAGGCCATTGATGAAGCAGCTGAAAATGGTTGGGCCTAAGACTGAGGAACTCCAACAGTGATGTCCTGGGACTAAGATGACTGACCTCCTTTGCACTAGGTATGACTCCAACCAGCAGAGGGTTTTCCCCGATTCCCATTTGACTCCAGTTTTACTAGAGCTCCTTGATGCCATGCTTGATCAAATACTGCCTTGATGTCAAGAGCAGTCACTCTCACCTCACTTCTGGAGTTCAGCTTTTTTGTCCATATTTGGACCAATGTTCAGAACATGTGGGTAGCTTACTGATAATATCTTAATGAGGTTTACCCATGAAATTCGGGAAATTGCATTGGTCACTCTGCCCTCTGTCCACCAATCTCAGGATGAACAATGTCACTCAAAAATCAGCCCCTATACCTTCAAACCTACCTCTCAAAAGATGTTGTGGTTCAGAGTAAATCTCGAGTTAAAATTTTTATGTGTAAAGTCGACATTCTAAAGACTATTTCACTTGTTTCCCGCTGTGGTAGAACTAAGATTTTCTCAGCAGATCTTTCAGAATTAGCAACTGCAGGAAATTTATAAATCTTTTTGGACAGCAACATTTCAAGGTTTAGATTTGGCGTCGGTGAATGTAAAATGCTCAGCAGGCCCAGCAGCATCTGGGGAGAGAGAAAAACAGAGTTAATGGCTGAACTTTAAGGTCTCACTGGAACGGGAACAGAGGCAAATGGGCCTGAAAATACCAGTGCCGGCAGGCATGCCAGTTTCCCGATGTCATTCCTGGTGCTGACCATGTTCACCTGCCTGACCCCCAATCAAGGTTAATTAAGGTGGTTCAGGAGCTCGTTAACAGCTTGTTAATGGGGATATTGAGATTTTCATGGGGGTGCAGAGCTTCACAAACTGGACTGAATTTAATGGGCCCTGGAAACGGTTTAAAGATGGGATCCCATAGAATTTAGTCAGGAGTGGGATAGGCCGATGATGGCCTTCCCATACAGATGCCAATTGAGGCCACTTAAGGACCTGTTCCTTCCGTCGCTGGGATTTAACAACCGGCGAGGGGGACCTCCATCAGGCAGGGAGGTCACATAGTGGAATGAGGTGACCTCCCTGTGTGCTTGGAGGGGTGGCCCTCCTCCTTGAGCACCCAGTGGCCCACGGAGAGCTCCCATCAGAAAACACACTTTCTATGTGAACACCCTCCCCTTGCACTAAAGGCCCACCCCACCACCCCCAGGGCCTACCATTCTGGCCCCAGTGACCCCACCTCACTTATCTTGGGTCCAGGCTCCAGCACTGGCCCTGGTTCCAAGGACTCTTGTAGTACCACTGCTCTCAGTGGCACTGCCGATACTACTGAGCTGCTGGCCCTCTGATTTGCCGGCAGCTCTTGGAGGCAGTATCCCCTTCTTTAAAGGGATGGGGATCCCAGCACCAGGCACTTAAGTGCCTGAGCACCATCAAATTGCACCAGGAGTTCCAAAAGGGCAAGGCGGGACTCCCCTCCTCTTTTCAGCCCGGAGCTGGAAGCCCCAGAAACATGGTAAAATCCAGTCTGGGGCAGACCAACTGAAGGGATGCGGGTACACATTTAGGAGCCAGTCATGGACAGCCGAGGGAATTATCTCGAGCCCATAAAAAGGGTGAATGGCATAGAGAGGAATTGGCCAATGGCAAACGGGTAACCTTGGTGCAGCGCAGTTGGTGGGGAGAGTGGGCAATAAGCAATCAGTCAGTGCGGGGGGTGGGGGTGGGGGGTGGTCATCACCCTCCTGACATCACGGGGGCTGAAGTGCAGGGGTAAGGCTGCCAAGAATAACTGGGTGACCACCTGAACATAAGGAAGGCTGCAGCTGGCAATGGGGCACAACTCTCAGATTTTGGGCCCAATGGCGATGAGGAGCAACACCCTCCACAGGAAGGGCACAATTCTGGGCATCGGGAGGTCACAGGAGAGGGACAAGCAGCAGGAAGGATACGGAGGACATACCCTCAGCATAGGATGTACTGACGAAGATGGAGCTACCTTGAGATGACTGATAACCAGTGCCACAGGAGACTGCAACTCTCCAGGCAAATGGTCGCAGACATCTGCGCCCTCGTCACCAATGAACTCGCACCTTGCTGCACTGCTTTCCATGCCCTGCCAGTAGCTGTCAAAGTCACTGTGGCCTTGCACATCTTCACTTCTGGCTCCTTCCAAGGATCAGCTATGGACCTTGGTGACATCTCACAAACAGCTGCGCGCAACTGCATCTCGCAGGTCACTCATGCTGGACAAGGCTGGACAGTACATTCATTTCACGAGAGACGTGGCCTCACAGGCAAAGAGAGCTATGGGATTCAGTGACATCACTGGATTCCCCCAGGTGCAGGGCATTATTGATTGCACCCATGTGGTCATCAAGGCAGCCAGTGACCGGCCAGTCAATTCATCAACAGGAAAGGCTTCCAGGCCCTAAACATTCAGCTGGCCTGCAACAATAAGAGCTTCCTTCATGTATACGCTCGCTTTCCTCACAGCTGCCATGACTCCTTCATCCTCCATCAGTCCAGGTTGTCGCAGCTCTTCACTCCAATCCCCCTAATGTCAATGAATGGATCCTAGGGGACAAGGCTATCCCTTGAAGAGATGGCTGCTCACCCTTGTCAAGAGCCCCTGACAAAGGCACAGAGGCACTACAACCAAAGCCTAGAACAACCATTGAGTAGGCCATCGGACTTCTGAGATGTATTTTCGGTGGCTGGACCGGTTGGGTGGCACCTTGTAATACAGTCCTGCAAGGCTCTCGCTCACTGTTGTGGTCTGCTGCACTCTTTATAACACAGCCCTCCATAGAGGTATGGACCTTGAGGATATTGAGGCCCTGGAAGGAGATAGCTCATCAGTAGAAGAAGAGCAGCAGGATGTGGAAGACGAGGAGGAAGACAAGGAGGAGGGGAAGGATGCAGAACACGAAGTGCTCCGGCAGCACAGGGAGATGGCCGGGCACAGCGCTATGCTCGAAGATCTCGTCAGGGTGCCATGGATATCAGGGATCATCTAATTCAGGAACCTTTCAACTGAGTCCCTCTGACCCAAGATGAAGGGCATGGAATTGAACTCACTATGAGGTGCCTGTGGTAACACATATATCGAAGACGCAGTCTGGAGCATCTAAACTCTGACTGCCAATGGAGGAAGCACATCTGCCCAGAGGGTTTGCCATCACCATTGAGGAACTCCCTTATCGCCTTCGGCACTTCATACCCTATTTTCTTGTCCTGCCATCAATAAAAGGAGTCTCACATGTGTGTCTTCAAGTGTCAGTATTTACATAATGTTTAGAAAGGGAAACAGTGCACAGTTACAGAAAGAAGACACCCCAGTGACTCACGCAGTGCTCTGCAGAATATGGCAGCCTCTGTGCTTGGCCACTTCTACATGGTGCTCCCCTTGTGGCTCACTTGTCTTGCCTTGTGGCTGAGATGCATATGGCGGACGTCTTCATCGTGGAGGCTGCTGCACCCTGCATCATTGCAGGTACAACCTCCGTTACCTGGTCCTGCTGCACGGATGTTCCCTCCATGACGAGGATGTCTGCCATAACCAAAGTTTCAGGGCTGCAACTCTGTTTCTCTCTCCATAAATGCTGCCACACCTGCTGAGTATTTGCTGCATTTTCTGTTTTTATTTCAGATTTCCAGCATGAGCAGTACTTGGCTTTTGAATTTAAGAATGTGTAATTTGTATCTCACTCACAATTTGAAAACAAAATACTTCCTTGTCTCAAATGAAATTTTCACCTAAATGGTCATGTCAACATTTCCCATGCAGATAGAAATCCAGCACCAAAAAAGAAAACCAGACCGATATTGTAAATTGTAATTTAGTTCCTCAATCATGCACTGAAAGCTATCAAGAGAAACATTACAGTTGGCTGGCTGCTGAGAAAATTGGAAGATGAAGAAGTGTAGTTTGGGTGGATATCTGCATGAATCAGCTCCATCTGTCATAGACTAAAGGAAAGGTGGTTAAAATTACTATGTGAAACATTCTTTATCTTTGGATGCCTTCCCAGGCATAACCCTATCATACTTAAGGGAAAGTGGTAATTTGGATTTAATCTCACATTTATTGGAAACCTGCCCCAAAATTCATCTGTTGATCATTAAAATATTTGAAGAATTCACCATAGGTTCCAATCCATGCAGCGGCAAAAGGCATGTCATTCAAACTCCATTGGATCAAAATTTACATAAAACACTGAAGTCTTCTCCATTTTGTAGCCTGCTGCTACATCACACTTTGATAAAATGCATTAATATGGTACATTTCCAAAGCGATGCATCTTTAACGTACGATCACTACTGTTATACAGGCAAATGCAGCAGCTAACTTGCACATAGCAAAGTCCCACAAAGAGCAACAAGATCATGACCACCTAATCTCTTTATTTTTGCTGTTGGTTGAGGTTCAAATGTTGGCCAAAAACACCAGGAGAGCTGCCCCGCTCTTCTTCAAACAATGCCATGATGTCTTCTACACATGGATCAAAGGCAGGTAAATTGATTTGAGGTACAGATCAGCCTATCATGTCACTAAGGACTCTGATGCAACTTTAAAGCACTAAAGCTCACCCCACAGCACTGAGCCCACGGAGTAAAACCTTGCGTGGAATTTTATGGGCCCTGCAAGAGTGGAATGTGTGGCGCTCGGGGTGGCTTAATTAGGTGAGAGGTGTTTTTTCAGAGTACCAACAACAGGATTTTTTTACCGAAATGAAGTCAACATCATGTTTCGGCATTCTGGCATTCCTCCCGCACAGTGACGGATTGCAGCTTAGCATTCATTTACATGCCATGAATACTCATGACCCTACACTTAGTTCCAATTAAGTCCTACCTGCCAGATTAAGTGAACAGCAAGCGCTATTCCCGTGCCACCCGGTTCACATTTATTTCAACGTGGTATGTAATAGTTGGCTTTGTGCAGTTGAGTCTGAGGTCAGTGTTTTTCATTCTTGAACTCATTGGCAAAATGAATTGAATGCATTGGAATGAATGTTTGGCTCCAGGCTTGGCACCAGCAAGGGTGATTCTTCTCAGGGGATGGAGGCGAAGGCATGGGGGTCTGTACATGGAGGAGCAGGGGAGGGTGCTTGGGGAGGAAAGCATGGGGTGATCGGGTACATGGAGGAACAGGGGAGGGAGGGAGGAACGGAGCATCCAGGGTGTGTAGTGGTTGTTATTGAAGCTGAAGCTGGATGTGATTGCCTGCAGGGGTACATACAATCATACAAATTAGGAGCAGAAGTAGTCCATTCGGCCCATCTAGCCTGCTCCACCATTCAATAAGATCATGGCTGATTTGTTTGTGTCTCAAATTTCACACTCACGTCTACCCCTGATAACCCTTGATTCCTTGCCTAACAAGAATCTATCTACCTCTGCCTTAAAAATATTCAATGACCCCGCCTCCACCCCCTTCTGAGGCAGAGTTCCAAAGTCACACAACCCTCTGAGAGAAAAAAAAATTCTCCTCAGTACTGTGTACAGTTCTAGTCACCACACTATAGGAAGGATGTAATTGTAATGGAGAAGGTGCAGAGGAGATTCACCAGGATGTTGCCTGGGCTGGAGTATTTCAGTTATGAGCAGAGACTGGATAGGCTGGGGTTGTTTTCTTTGGAGCGGAGAAGGCTGAGATGGGACCTGATTCAGGAAAACAAAATTATGAGGGGCATTGATAGGATAGATAGGAAGAAACTTTTTCCCTTAGCGGAGAGGTCAATAACTAGGGGGCATAGATTTAAGGTAAGGGGCAGGCGGTTTAGAGGGGAGTTGAGGAAAAAAAATTTCACCCAGAGGGTGGTTGGAATCTGGAACACACTGCCTGAAAGGATGGTAGAAGCAGGAACCCTCACAACATTTAAGAAGTATTTGGATGAGCACTTGAAACACCACAGCATTCAAGGCTACGAGCCAAGTGCAGGGAAATGGGATCAGTTTGGACGGGTGCTTGATGGTCAGCGCAGGCGCGTTGAGCTGGAGGGCCTGTTTCTGTGCTGTAAAATTCCGACTTTATGACTCTGACTTTATCTCTGTTCTAAAAGTGCAACTCCTAATTTTAAAACCGTGCCCCTAGTTCTGGCCTCGCTCATGACAGGAAACATCCTCTCCACATCCAACTTGTCAAGACCGTTCAGAATCTTATAAACTTCAATCAAGTCTCCCCTCACTCTTCTAAACTCCAGTGAAAACAAGCCCAGTCAGTCCAACCATTCCTCATAAGACAACCTGCTCATTCCAGGTATCAATCTACTAAATCTCCTCTGAACTGCCTCCAATGCATTTACATCCTTCCTTAAATAAGGAGACCAAAACTGCACGCAGTATTCGAGATGTGGTCTCTCCAATGCCCTATATAACTGAAGCATAACATCCTTACTTTTATTTTCAATTCCTCTCATAATAAAGGATAGCATTCCATTAGCCTTCTTTATTACTTGCTGTACCTGCATACTAACTTTTTTTTTTATTCATTCATGGGATGTGGGCATCGCTGGCCAGGCCAGCATTTATTGCCCATCCCTAATTGCCCTTGAGAAGGTGGTGGTGAGCTGCCTTCTTGAACCGCTGCAGTCCGTGTGGTGTAGGTACATCCACAGTGCTGCTGGGAAGGGAGTTCCAGGATTTTGACCCAGCGACAGTGAAGGAACAGCGATATAGTTCCAAGTCAGGATGGTGTGCGACTTGGAGGGGAACTCGCAGGTGGTGGTGTTCCCATGTATTTGTGCCTTATGCACTAGAATACCTAGATCCCTCTGCACCTCGGAATTCTGGAGTCATTCTCCATTGAAGTAATACGCTGCTTTTTTATTCTTCCTGCCAAATTGAACAACTTCTGATTTTCCCACGTTATACTCCATTTGCCAGATTTTTGTCCATTCACTCAACCTATCTATAATCGGTCAGCAACCTCCTTATGTCCTCTTCACAACATACTTTCCTATCTATCTTTGTGTCATCTGCAAATTTAGCTACCATGCCATCGCTCCCCTCATCTAAGTCATTGATAGTGGGTGGTGGATTGATTTGAGTATTACAGTCAACAAATGGTCATGAGGGACCTAAAGGGAGGGATGAATGCTGTCAACATCGGGGACCTGGAGGGCGAATTCAGGGTACCGGTTGGCAGAGAGAACAGTCACAGTCAATGGGGGCAAATGGATTCTGTCGGGGGGACGGTCAAGACTTAGGGTTGGGTATTCTACAACATCATAGGGAGGGGAATGGAATGTGGCAATAATATTAAGATTGTTACGACCTGGTGAGAAAGGTGTCTAGGGGTCCCTCTCAGCCTTCACCTAGTCTTACCGTGACAGAGTTTAATTTTAAACACCATTTTTTTAGCGCCCCCCCCCCCACCTTGGTGAATCCTTGTTCACCACTTTCCAATTATAAGGCAAAGAAACCAGCACAAACAGGTTTCCTTAGGTTTAAAGAAGAAAAGTTGAAAATTATTAAACGTAAACATAAACTCTAATTCAGTTAACGCCTACAGATACGCTACGCGCCCACGCTAGCAATGCATACGCGATACACACATACAAATAGAGACAGAAAAGGAGCAGAAGAAAAATAAAGTGGAAAAGTTTGAGGCAATATCTGAAGAGTTTTTGTTACGGTTCTTCGAGCTCACTGAAAAATCCTTGATTGTAGATAGATCTTGTTTTTCGTTGGGGCCCAGTATTCTTCTTAAACCTTGTTCGCTGTAGGAGACTTTTCTCTCTTGGGGTTCATGTGTCTTCAGTGGGTTTGGAGTTCTGTGAGAAAGATTTGGGAGCAGACAGGAGAGATCTTCTCAGTCCAGGAGCAAACAGACACTCTCAGTTCAAAACTGTTTGTACAATTCAGAAAAACTCAGGTTGCCAAGCAGTTTAGTTATGTGACTAACTGGTCTGACAACGTCTTGGATTGTATCACTTTAGCAGTCTCTGGAATGCTCCTCTTACACACAATACCTGGTGATCAAGGTCCATTGTGGGTTGAATGTGTCAGAGAATGGACCTTTGTCCTTCCAAGCACCGTCTGTTAATATGCAAATGTCTTTACAGCCACGGCAGATCTGTTTAACAAGTCCTTTCTTCACTCCAGTAACAGTTTAAAATCAATGTCCATGGTAAAATTAATGTGCCTCATTCTTGGCAGGTGGGGGCCTGGCATGACAAGTGGATTTGAGGAGGATTAAGGCTCAGAGTCAGCATGTCAATGGTGACAGGAGTTGGAACGGGGAAAGGGATGGCATGAATAAATTGATTGTGACACTGTCCAAGGTAATGGAGGGAAGGGTTAAGGTTACATTGGGTGGGTCAAGGGTGCATGCTGGATGTTTGCAGAAGGAGGTTGGAAGATGGGGAAACTTGCCCTAAATTGTACACGCACCATTTTCTACATTGATAATGCAAACCATGTGGCCACTCAAAGATTGTAAGGAAAGTGGGACAAGACAAATGATAGTGGGTGGGATTTCCAGCAGGCTGCAATTTTATGCGCATAAAAGCAAACTGCTCATTGCCTCGATGGTTCATCTGACTGACAGTAGAGGGCTTAATTGGAACGCTTTGCTTATTTCATCATTTGAAAAGCTGCAGTGACATGGGTCTCCTACCACGGGAAAAAGAGCAGAGTGAGTGACTAAGGAGGGCTCTTTTCCCTCAACAGATGATGTCTGAACACCAGCAACAGGCAGAACACAGTGGTAAGGATGCTCTGAATGATAACATCCAGGAGCAGCATGACCTGCAACCACTTGGCTTTGGTGTGAATCCCATGCTGGTTGCCCTCAAGGTGATTGCTGCACTCAATTTTTTTGCTAGCAGGGCATTACAGGGATCAATGGGTGACATATATGGCATATCACAGTCTGCAACCCATAGGTGCATCAAAGAGGTGGCCAATCCCCTATTTCGTCATGCCAATGATTTCATCTACTTCCCTGTACACAGGCAGCAAGGTCTGCAGCCTTTGGCACCATTTTCCCTTGAGTGCAAGGGGTGATCAACTGCACTCATGTGGCCATTAGAGCTCCCTGGGACCAGCCTGCTGCATTTGTGAATCACAAAGGCTTCCACTCTTTCAACGTACAACTAGTTTACGACTAAAGAAGAAAAATCATGCATGTTTGTGCACATATCCCAGGGAGCTGTCAAAGCGCATACATTTTGAGGAACTCACAGCTGCTAGATTTTGAGGAACCAGCCCAAGTAGACGGCTAAATCCTGGGTGACAAGGGTTACCCCCTTTGGATATGGTTGATGACACCAGCGCGGAATCCCCAAAGTGCAGCTGAAGAGAGGTACAATGCTACTCACACATCCACCAGAGCCATCATCAAACAGACCATTGGCATGCTGAAAATGCACTTCCACTGCCTTGAACGATCTGGAGGGGTTCTTCAGTATGCTCCACCGAGGGTGTCACGAATAGTCATAGTCTCCTGTGCCTTGCACCACCTGGCAATTAGATGTGGCAACATTCTGCTGGCAGAGGAACAAGAGGAACACCAGTCCTCCTCAGATGAGGAAGACTATGAAGCGGGTGAGGAGAAGGACAACAATGACAATGATGCCACTTGCTTAGACTCTGTTGCATGGAGCCCATGGCTACAGTGATGGAGTGCAGGTCAGAACGGATATGGCTCGAGTGCTCAACCAGACTCGCCACGGAGCTCACCAAACTCTAGAGGAAGCCATATGCTCATATGTCTGGGTCATGCCAGACATCATGGCTTGCAAGGACTCCTCCATGGCACGCGCAAAGCCAGGCCTGACCTTAGGGATGTCTGACATATTTTCCACATGGCTTGACTGCACATCCAGCAGACTTCTCGTAGCAGATCATCATGAGCATGGGGCCTGGTCCCTAGCAGTCCTCCGATGGTCAGGGGACCCAGCTGGAACACGCTCCCTCAGCTGCTGGACGTATCTCTGTCGTGACCACCAGGTTGTGACCCAAATTCTAATCTTAAACTCCCCGTGCACCGTATGGATGTATCGGCGCTGGCGGAGGTGGAATAAGAGGCAGATGACGGTGCACCTTCTGGGCCATTGGCTTCATTTCCTCCTCAGAGGAGGAGTCTTGGGCCTCGTGGTGTTCTGAGAGTCGAATGCGGGCACCTGCAGTGGAGACACAAACAGAGGCACAATAAGCATCAGCTGAACATGAGTTCACACAGTTTCCTTTGGTTTCCACATATGACTGCAAAAGCAGAGATGACACTTCATCCATACGCCTTCAGGATCCTGCCTCACCATCTGTGATTGCCCTGCCTCTCTATTTCAGCCGGCGTCAGCCCCTGATGTCTTGAACTTGTCTTTGCCCGCTCGCGCTGGTTGTGGGTGTATTTATCCTGCAGGAGACAGTGCTGATTTAATGGCAATTCAAAAGATGAATCATATCCATTGTAAACATGCATCGATATTACCCATTCAGGACTGGCTTTTGCACAACACATCCAAGCACATCAATAATGCCAATCGTCAATTTTGCGCACAATCAGTAAGTTTATGGCACTAAGGCTGGTCACGCATTCCAATGCACGCTTTGTCTGCCCTCTTTCTGAAAGAGACAGATCCAGGGAGAAAAAAAAACAATGGAGCAGCTTCGCAAAGACCACTTACCCTCATCAATCTGAGCAAGTCATTGATATGCTTGTGACACTGCACCCAGGTTCGCTGCATCACACCACGATTCGAGTCCTCCTCTGCTACTTCCATCCAGTTTGCCTTGGACGGGCAGGAGAGTCGTCTGACTCCATCTGCAGGGAAGAGGACCTCTTGCCTTTCCTTGACAGCCTGGAAGAGAACCTGCAGGGAGGCATCACTGAACCGTGAGGCAGCACACTGCCTGCTGGCTGCCATTTTCTTTGCTCTTGCTGCAGTTGGTGCTGGGTTTGAAAAATTAAGGGAGGAAAAAGCAGTTACAAGTAAGTAAAAGATTTCATTTTGGTAACTCTGAAGAGACTTGCAGAACACAAAAGCTGCTGCTCCTTGAGGCTTGAAACACAGAATGCTTCACAGCCATGGCACTCATGCTGATTGGCCCAGTGACAGCAGTTTCACAAGAACACAAGAACTAGGAGCAGGAGTAGACCATATGGCCCATCGAGCCTGCTCTGTCATTCAATACGATCATGGCTGATCTTAGGCTTCAGCTCCACTTTCCTGCCCGCTCACCATATCCCTAGACTCCCTGAGAGACCAAAAATCTGTCTAGCCCAGCCTTAAATGTATTCAGAATGGAGCATACACAATCCTCTGGGGTAGACAATTCCAAAGTTTCACAACCATTTGAGTGAAGTAATTTCTCCTCACCTCCTAAATGATCAGCCCCTTAACCTGAGACTGTGCCCCTGTGTTTCAGGTTCCCCGACCAGTGGAAACAATCACTCAGTGTCTACCCTATCCAGTCCCTTCAGAATCTTGTATGTTTCAATGAGATCACCTCTCATTCTTCCCCGTTTGAATGGCTTCCTGTACCATGGTGCATGGTCAGTTCGCTCATCTACCCTGCAGCCCTCGCTTTCATCCATACAAGCTGAAATAACCTCAAACCTGTTGGACAATTGCAAAGTCTGTGGCTCCTCCACAGCTGCCTGCTCAATCCCCTTACTTGCCTTACTCGCAGTCACATCCTCCTGTCCCCGGAAGCATACATAAGGTCTAGGCGGCTGAAGAAAGACGAAGCTTTGGAAGAATATCGGGACCAATCTGAAACGAGGAATTAAGAGGGCTAAAAGGGGTCATGAAATATCTTTAGCAAACAGGGTTAAGGAAAATCCCAAAGCCTTTTATTCATATATAAGGAGTAAGAGGGTAACCAGAGAAAGGATTGGCCCACTCAAGGACAAAGGAGGAAAGTTATGCGTGGAGTCAGAGAAAATGGGTGAGATTCTAAACGAGTACTTTGCATCGGTATTCACCGAGGAGAGGGACATGACGGATGTTGAGGTTAGGGACAGATGTTTGATTACTCTAGGTCAAGTCGGCATAAGGAGGGAGGAAGTGTTGGGTATTCTAAAAGGCATTAAGGTGGACAAGTCCCCAGGTCCGGATGGGATCTATCCCAGGTTATTGAGGGAAGCGAGAGAGGAAATAGCTGGGGCCTTAACAGATATCTTTGCAGCATCCTGAAACACGGGTGAGGTCCCGGAGGACTGGAGAATTGCTAATGTTGTCCCCTTGTTTAAGAAGGGTAGCAGGGATAATCCAGGTAATTATAGACCGGTGAGCCTGATGTCAGTGGTAGGGAAGCTGCTGGAGAAGATACTGAGGGATAGGATCTATTCCCATTTGGAAGAAAATGGGCTTATCAGTGATAGGCAACATGGTTTTGTGCAGGGAAGGTCATGTCTTACCAACTTAATAGAATTCTTTGAGGAAGTGACAAAGTTGATTGATGAGGGAAGGGTTGTAGATGTCATATACATGGACTTCAATAAGGCGTTTGATAAGGTTCCCCATGGTAGGCTGATGGAGAAAGTGAAGTCGCATGGGGTCCAGGGTGTACTAGCTAGATGGATAAAGAACTGGCTGGGCAACAGGAGACAGAGAGTAGCAGTGGAAGGGAGTTTCTCAAAATGGAGACGTGTGACCAGTGCTGTTCCACAGGGATCCGTGCTGGGACCACTGTTGTTTGTGATATACATAAATGATTTGGAGGAAAGTATAGGTGGTCTGATTAGCAAGTTTGCAGACGACACTAAGATTGGTGGAGTAGCAGATAGTGAAGGGGACTGTCAGAGAATACAGCAGAATATAGATAGATTGGAGAGTTGGGCAGAGAAATGGCAGATGGAGTTCAATCAGCATAAATGCGAGGTGATGCATTTTGGAAGATCCAATTCAAGAGTGAACTATACAGTAAATGGAAAAGTCCTGGGGAAAATTGATGTACAGAGAGATTTGGGTGTTCAGGTCCATTGTTCCCTGAAGGTGGCAACGCAGGTAAATAGAGTGATCAAGAAGGCATACGGCATGCTTTCCTTCATCGGACGGGGTATTGAGTACAAGAGTTGGCAGGTCATGTTACAGTTGTATAGGACTTTGGTGCGGCCACATTTGGAATACTGCGTGCAGTTCTGGTTGCCACATTACCAAAAGGATGTGGATGCTTTGGAGAAGATGCAGAGGAGGTTCACCAGGATGTTGCCTGGTATGGAGGGCGCTAGCTATGAAGAGAGGTTGAGTAGATTAGGATTATTTTCATTAGAAAGACGGAGGTTGAGGGGGGACCTGATTGAGGTGTACAAAATCATGAGAGGTATAGACAGGGTGGATAGCAAGAAGCTTTTTCCCAGAGTGGGGGATTCAATTACTAGGGGTCACGAGTTCAAAGTGAGAGGGGAAAAGTTTAGGGGGGATATGCGTGGAAAGTTCTTTACGCAGAGGGTGGTGGGTGCCTGGAACGCGTTGCCAACGGAGGTGATAGATGCGAACACGATAGCGTCTTTTAAGATGTATCTAGACAGATACATGAATGGGCAGGAAGCAAAGAGATACAGACCCTTAGAAAATAGGCGACATGTTTAGGTAGAGGATCTGGATCGGTGCAGGCTTGGAGGGCCGAAGGGCCCGTTCCTGTGCTGTAATTTTCTTTGTTCTTTGTTCTTTCACTGACCAAAGAAGAAGATCCTATCATATGGGATGTGACTGCCCTCTGGAACAAAGTGTCCAGGTAACTTTCCCCCTCCCTGATGCATCGCAGTGTCTGTAGCTCGGCCTCCAGCTCATCTACTCTGCGCCAAAGTTCCTCGAGCCATGGGCACTTACTGCAGACGTGGTTGCCGTGGATCACGTTGATGTCCACGAGCTCCCACATACTGCAGCTGCAACACATCATCGGTCCTGCCATCCTGATTGCGTTTTAATTAACAAACTAATTATTTTTTAATTAATTTTTAATTAATGCCTCTCCTCAACAATACTTACTGTGCTAATATAAACCTTGGTAACACAATAAATCTTACTGCTTAAAAAAAAGTAGGCTCACCAGCTTTTTACTTCCCTTCTGCTTGTGTTTCTTTATTAATTGTAAGATGGATACTTAAATTTAATTTTAATGTTACATTTTTCTAATTTCCAGCTATTAACTCATGCACCCTGATAGCAATGTACTAATCTAGCTACTTACAGACATTCTCTAACAGCAGTTACTCATCAATCACCTTACAGCTTTCCTGTGATGTCACTGTTTGATTCTTTTATCAAACTCAATCAGCACGCACCAACTCCTGAAGCTGCTAGGTGCTCCAACGCAGGCCCAGTTCCTCTCCACTCCCTGAAGGTAGGTGCAGGCCCTGAGCCTCACTCTGTATTTATCCTCTCCCACTTTTAGGTGCTGCCACACAGGTCTGGCTCCTCTCCACTCCCTGAAGGTAGGTCCACCATTGAAAGACCGTCCCTGCTGCATGATTGCATGTGTCTCCCGTGTCCTTCGCCGCACCATTCATTTATATACAGAATTGCCTGGCATACGGGAAAAATGGCGGAAGCGAAAGGTACACCAATTTCCAGTCCCGCCATCAGGAACGCCACGGGACTGATAAAATCCCGGCTCCAGTGTGCTTGCTTTCCAAAGGTCATCAGTAGCAGTTCATAGAAAGACATGCATCTACAAGCCCACAAATCTTTGGTATATATTTGCTATCACACTCTTTGGATTTTCTCAGGATTGGCCTTGGAGATTGTTTTCTTCTTCATGCATTCTGTTTCCACATCCTCAGTGAGTACACAGCTCAAGACTATCAGGCATTGCACATACTGTGGACTGCTGCCAAATAAAAGCATCATGGCTGCTTCCTGAATAATCAGTTTATGGTCATATAGAAGTGACTATCAGGAAAAGATCATCTGGCCTATTTCACACAGTCGTGATGCATGAAGTATCATGATTAGACACCCTTTACCCACCATTAGCCATGTGATCTCCCAGGAGAGGTAAAGAATAGATAAAAACTCAAGGCCAATTCAGGTTTTAAAAAATCTGGACGTTCCTCTCCAATCCACTTAATCCAGAACACCACACTGACCATGCTTTCGTTGATTGGTAATAAAAGATATGATCTGTGCCCTTGGCTGGGACTGGTCCAGCAACTTGTTCCAAAGGTCAACTATCCTTCAGGAAAAGAAGAACTGCCTAAGATCTGACCTAATCCTACCTTTGAACAACTTCCTGCCATAATCCCTCGTCTTCCCCCATCTATTAAATCAGATCATCTATCATAATCAGAAATCAATCACAACATAATCTAGTTCTTTAATTATACCTTGATCAAATCTTAAATCTACACAGTTGTAAAGTCAATAGACTCAACATTTTAAGTCTGGTTAGTTAAGCTTTTCTAAGATCGGAATCATTCTTGTGACCCTCCCCTGAACCTTCTTTATATCCTCTACACTACCCACAATACAGGGGACCAAAACTGGACACAATATTCTAAATGGGATCAAATCAATATCTAATACAAGGACAAAATGGTGCACTTAGTTTCTCATCCAATTTTCAGTTCTGTTCCATGTAAAATGTAAGTTCATTTGGTCCAAATGCAAACACTGCACATATCTAGCTTAAATTCCATTTGCCAGAGTTTGGCTTATTCCACCACTGTATCTAATGTGAAGAAATTCATATGTGTAGCACTGCTTCTAGCAGAGAATCAACTAAGTCTTAGTAGCACTGCTTTGGAACAAATTTCTCCCCCTAAATCTGCTTGCAGAGATTTGGGGGATATTTTGGCCAAAGAGTGAAAACAGGTGCTAAATAGGTGCAGTGCTAATAAGATACTGCTGGTTGAAAGTTGGATTTAGCACATGATTTTTGTCCTAATTGTTGATTACCATAATTTGAACTTGCTTGGAGGCGCTAAGCCAGAAACCTGCAGGTTTAGCACTCAAGTGCTGATTAGATGCAATTTTCATGAAGCAGCATATGTAGCTCCTCAGACCCATTTCTACTGAAGGTGTGGAGTGCTCTGGTTGGCACACAGTGCTGCATTGCAGGATAGCTAAAGGAACGAGGAGAGGGTATGCAGATTCTTGGACACAGCACTGGAGGATCTGGTGGAGGAGATCCAGAGGAGGAGGGATGTCCCGTACCCACAGGGAGGAAGCAGTCCACCTCACCTCCTGTCCCTCTCTCCTGCAGTAGCTGGTACTACTCTGCCAGGCCTTATGTCCTCCTTCCATTCCTCATCCAGACTAAGGGGGACCCATGGCAAGATGTCCATGATTAAGCATTCCCTTTCTCCTGGTGACTCCTATAAGGTGTCCAATAAGGTGGAGCAGCATTTACTCTTTTTAAATGATGTCCTCAGAGAATTACAAGAGCAAATGTTGCTCAAGTGTTGATGACGTCTTGACAAAAAGCGTCCCAGAAAGTCTTCCAATGTGGCTCAAAAATCATCTTCACAACTGGTGGTGAGTAGCGCTTGAAATCAACATCAATGTCAAGTTTACTTCCAAACAGCTGGTCGCTGTTAGGAGAGGGTGTTAGTTGAAGCGCTGGCAACCAAAATGCCATGCAGCCTCTCTAACGAGAGCTAGCAGACATTTTAAGTGGCAATTAGCTGTTTAGCAAGCCTTCGGGAGGACACTCCTAGTACTGGCTTCAACTACTTTACAAAGATGGAGTCTTGTGCTAAACATAGGCTCAACCAGCATTTCAGCTTAAGACCCCATCTTAGCCATCTATTTAATGCTTTAGTGCCTAAAATATTCAGTGAAAATCACACCCTTGTTCTTTATAGTCCTAACTTTTGCACAATTTTCATAGTAATATTAGGAATAGCAGTAGGCCATTCAGCCCCTCAGACTTACTCCACCATTAAATTAAATCATGGCCAGTCTGCACCACAACTCCATTTTCCCACCTTGGCTCAATATCCCTTGATACCTTTAACTAACAAAAAGCTATTGATTTCAGTCTTGGAAGCTTCAATTGTCCCAGTATTCACAGCCTTTTGGGGGGGAGTGTTCCAAATTTCTACTGCCCTTTGTGTGAAGAAATGCTTCCTGATCTCATCCTGAATGACCTAACTCTAATTTTATGCCCCCTAGCTTTTGATTCCCCCACCAGAGGGAATAGTTTTTACAAATCTACCCTAGAAATTCCTTTTAACATTTTAATTACCTCAATCAGATCATCTCTCAATCTCCTATACTCAAGAGAATACAAGCCAAGTTTAAGTAGCCTGACCTCATAATTTAATCCTCTAAACCCTATCATTCTTCTGAATCTGCACTGCATCCCTTCCAAAGCCAATATTTCCTTTGCGGTGCAGTGCCCAAGCTGAATGCAGTATTCCAGTTGGAGTGTGACCAAGAATCTGAAGCATAACTTAATCCCTTTTGTATTTCAGCCCCCTTGAGATAAAGGCCAACATTTCATTAGGCTTTTTCATTGATTTTTGTACCTGTCTACAGGCTTTTAATGATTTTTGCACTTGGACTCCCAAATCACTTTATTCTTGTACGGTCCCTAGTTTCTCACCATTTAGAAAATACCCTGTTTCAGCTTTCTTGGATCCAACTTGTCCACATTGAACTCCATTTGCTCTAGTTTTGTCCAGTCGCTTAATTGGTCTATGTCACTTTGCAACTTCCTGTTCCTATCTGCATTACTTCCTGACCCACCTAACTTAGTGTCATTGGCAAACTTGAATATACAACTCTTAAAACCTTCTTCTAAGTTATTAATAAATATGATGAAAAGTTTTGGTCCCTTAGAGAACAGCACTTGTCACATCCCGTCACTCTCTGTCTCCTACCTTCTAAGCAATTTTCAACTCAATTCGAGAGGTTAACTCTAATTCCACGCCCTTGCATTTTTCCAATAATCTCTTACCAAATAATAACCTTACTAAATGCCTCTGGAAGTCTGTACAGATAACAACATCCATAGATACTCCCTTATCAGTGACCTCCTCAATACATTCAGCTGGATTAGTCAGACACGACTTTCCCTATTAAAGCAGTGATGTCTTTCTCTGGTCAACTCATATTTATTCAAGTGCTCAGTCACTCTATCCCTGACAACCGATTCTGCTACCTTCCCCCACCACTGACATTAAAATGACAAACCTGTAGATACCTAGTTCCTCCCTCCCAACCTGCTAAAATAATGGAGCAACACTAGCAAATTTCCAATTTAGTAGCACAGTTCCCAAATCAAGAGGGCTTTGAAAGATTATGACAAAAGCTACTGCATAATAAGATTTTCCATGAGGTAAATATGGGCAACAGTGTTTTGGATGAGTTGGAATCCGAGTAGGATAGAACTCAAAAGAAGGTTACATTCTGGAAATGACAATATATCCTACATATGTCAATACCCGATTATCCATTTTTTAAAAACTTTGTTGTTTGTCTCCAAACTATTG
Organism: Heterodontus francisci; assembly: GCF_036365525.1. Classification (NCBI taxonomy): domain Eukaryota; kingdom Metazoa; phylum Chordata; class Chondrichthyes; order Heterodontiformes; family Heterodontidae; genus Heterodontus; species Heterodontus francisci. The sequence continues at coordinate 29,049,906 of NC_090376.1, read as the reverse complement.
AAAATTCCTGAAAACTTGGGCATCAGTGTGGAGCACATGTATTCAAACTGTTAACTCACCAGATCACCTGAATGTCTGAGTAAAACAAACATTTTGTGATATCACTACCTCCAATGTGTGGTACTTTTTGTACGTCTATGTGTTAGTTGCAAATTCCTCAATGCTTATTTTTGGATGCGCAGTCAATTTTAATACAGGGAAATAATGTAATGCAGAGAAGTTCTTCATATTGCATCCACTGCAACATTTCCAACTCAAATTCTGTCAGTGATGTGACACCACATTAAACCATTTATGTTCTCAATAGTACTTTGGCTCAGTGAAGTTTGTATCCAGCTATATAGGTCCAAAAAACTCAGACTAGACCATGAAGTTAGAACAATAATTTTGGCACACCCTGTAAGATTATGATGGGTACCCACCCAACAAAAATTGTCTTTACAACTAAATATATTCAAACACACAGTGTCCACTTGGAAAGAAAATCAACTGGAGACATTTAAATGGCAGATGTGACACAATGTCACAGACTGACTTTGCGACATATTCACAGGATCCTTACAAGCCCTCTCATGTGGAATTTTTTTTTTTTGAACACCAGTTCTTGACAAGTGAAACCCATAGAAATGCAAGAATTTTTTAATGGTTTAATATGTCAACCATCTGTTTTCTTCAGATCTGGTGTTCTAAGTGTTGGTAAGAAGTAGCAGCTTTTCAACGACAAGTTTCAAAGAAATCCATTCGCATTAAATGCATTCTATACTAAGATACTCAGAATACGAACATATGCTCAAGTAAGGACTTCAGCCCCAATTTTAACCTGGGGTGAAATATGAGCATTGAGCAGGCAGGGCATGGGGCAGTGTCGCCCTGTTAATTGCATATTCATTGAGTGTTTAATTGTATTCAGGTGTTGGGCATTAATTTGGGATTCATTTTTACTCCCATTCATAGGAGCAGACTAAAACTGTGGTGGCTGGGTTTGGAGGTGTATGTTTGTAATGAGTATCCCTGTAAATGAATGCTTGTAAAGTGTGTAGAGATTTGGCTTCAGTTCTAACCTAGCTATCTAGAATAGAACAGCCCCAATCGGTTGGCATGAGGCTTGACCCATTCTAACTCACAGACCTCATTACCATACATGTCTGATGTAGAAGTCTCTATGCCTCCCCTGACCAAAACCAATATTCACAGTGAGTGGTTTAATGTGGAAACTGATGACCAAAATCTGGCACTTGTCTAACCATGATGAATGTAGCACCTGACACAGAATTAAACATCCCAAACAATGTTTTGATTACAATTCTCAAGTGCTCGCCCTTACCTAAAGAAGTCAGTGTAGTAACACAGATTAGTTGTACTTGCAGGATGTGAGCTTATTCTATTTCTCCCTGGAGTCTTGTAAAAGAATATAATACTTCCTAATACAGGGCCAGGTCAACAGAATTTGCCCTGCACAACCCATCTAAATCTCTAGGCCCCAAAGAGCACAGCAAAGAATACTTTGGATAATTAGAGCTCATTATGGCAGAGACCACAGATTTGACATGATAGATTTTTTTCTTATTTACCTCAGGTTTAATATTGAAGTCTAATTTAACAAAATGTCACTTGTTATGTAGCTCTGAATCAAGTATACAGAACAAAAATGGATAAAAATGGAAACTTGTCTCAAGCTATATTTTTAAATAAACTAATAACAATCTGAAAAAGGAAAGTGCAATGAGATGCTGCCAAAAACTATATCTGTTATGATATACGAAAGGAAAGCACAGGTTTTGTAGACACAATTTCTTGACCCACATTCCCTGTGAGATTCATTCCTTGCTAGTAGGATCCAATTGTGGAATCAGCCATATCAATCCAAGATGAAGTGAATCACAGTCCTGAAAACCTAGTGTAGATTCCTGTTTGTCTTTACCTGTCTGCACTGGTTTGAAACATAATGCATCGACCAAATGTATGTTTTGGTGATTGTAGGCTAACTAGGACTTCAGGTCATTTTCCGAAACTACCTGTGGAACGGGTGCCAGCAACAGTCTTCGGGATTGCTGTGGAGCCAAAAGGAACAGTGGTGGTGGACTGCAGTAGTCCCTTTAAGGACTGCCTGTTAGGTCACATGTAGACTTGCCTATTATAAATGTTGCAGGACTGCCACCAGCTGCATTCAGAGTAGCACAGTTTCGGGAAGCGATCCTGAAACATGCGTAGGTTCCCTACTTGTAATTACGAAGGACCATAATGCCTGTCTGAAGAGCAAGCCCTGGACATCTATGCTTCAGCTTTTTCCAATATGGTAGGTAGCCCACTTCTGGTACAAAATATATGCATACCACCTACCATATTGGCCACTTAGGTGCCTATTTTATGCCTATAAAAGTGCTAACAACAAATTTCTAAACTTTAAAGTTTATAAAGAGTCAGGTGAACTGAAACTATGGCCAAGATTTTGTCTTGGAAGCAGGGGTCTTGACCACCAGTTAAAGCCCTGGCAAGAGCCCTGTGTCACCTCCTCTGGGGAAGACCCACCAAATCAAGCGCCAATTAGACACTTAAGTGGACAGCGGCAGTCCTTCCCAAGGATTAAGGACCCCAGCAGCGGAAGTCTGCCTGCTGAGAGCTGCCAGCCAATCTGAGTCTGGCAGCTCTTTAACTGAGCAGCACCACCACAGTGGGGATTGCAGGAAGTGGGCAGAGCGGGGTTCGGCAGCAAGAGTGGGCGTGGTGGCTCTCAGCTGCCCCCCTCCCTTCCTGATGCTGGGTCCCACATTCAGACACTAAGTGGTTTTTAACGAGGGACCCCATCTGGAGCCAGCAAGCAACCTGTATGGGTTTGCTTGGTGTGCTCTCTGTGCAGCGACAAGCCCGTCTGCCGCTGGGCTAATTTCGGCGGCAGGATGGTGGGGGGTTTCCCCCCTCGTCACCATCCCACCTGATTTTATGCTCTCCCTGCTGCCAAACCTGCCTTAGCGGAGAGCATATAGTTATCCCTAAGTGTGCTTCACATTGATCTTTGCTTTGATAATGAATTTTCATTGAGAGTTCACTATGCATCGACTGTAACAATTTATAATTCCCTTTCTCCTCTCTTGCTTCCATGAAACATAGTGGGGTTGAATTTTCAAAAACGGCAGGGCACACACGCGAGATTTGCTCCATGGAGCCACCGCGATATTTAACGAGGCAGCTCATTTAACTGGCCAGGACAGACTGCCACCTGCCCCGCCCGATGACGTGGAGGGGATGGACACTCTGTCCCCGGCAACGGCGCCCGGCGCCACTGCGCAGGCGCCAATTTTATGAGGGCTTCCAGCCCTTCAGTTTAATTTACATTTTTAAAGTTGCAGGAGTTATAAAATTAAAATGAAAAACTTATTAATAGTTTCAATCTCCCCTCCCATCCCCACCAATGACTAAACACTTTATTAATTGCCTTCTTCCCCCAAAAAACTTACCTTGTGATCCCAACCTTCCCCCCTCCCCGCCAAAGTTTATAACCTTTTACCTTCAACCCATTCCCACCATCCCCTCCACCAATCACATTGTTTTCCAAGCTCTCCCCCGCCCACTTATGAAAACCTACCTGCTCCCCCCTGCCAACCGAACGGAGATCTAAAGGCACGGGAGCTCTGGCAACTGGCCGGAATATCGCAGCGGATCAGCTGCCAGCAGCAGGTAAGTGTTTAATTCATTAATTTGCATGTATTAACATATTTAAATTGTGATGCTGCCGCCAAGCGGCAGTGATGACGCATCGAGACCCGTGGCAGGCCTCAACCACTGGTATTTTCCGGGCTTCCCCCTCGCCACAACCCCCAATGTTGGGGGCCCAGTAAAATTCAGCTCAAAGTGTCAGATCTTACCTGCAGTGCACTGGACTTTGCAGGCCCCCAAAGGCTTGAAGGTAATGGCGGACTATCATCCAATGGACAGTTATCTCTAGGTGGAGCAAAGAATTCAGTAGGACAAAATAGACATTGGCAAATGAAAGATTATGGGCTGAATTTTTTAAGACAGCAGCTGAAATCGGTGGTGGGTGAAAAAAATGGTGGCCCGCACGCCAGAAAGCTGCTGCGATTCCAAGAACAGCAGCTCATTTAAATAGCTGGGGTGGCCTGCACCCCTCCCCAATCACATGGAGGGGGTGGGCTGTCCGTCCTGAGCAATAGCCTCAGCTGCCTGTGCGTAGGCGCTGACTCCATTTTTAAAGGGCTGCCAGTCCTACCGGGAAATATGAATAGTTAAAGGTAGCCCCTCTCCCACCCACCCCCCCCCCCATAACAATTAAACTAATTATTTGCCCTTCCCCCCCAAAACACATACCTTTACCATCTGACCATTCCCCCCACCAACTGCACAAACTTTAAACTATAACCCTTCCCACCATCCTCCACACCCATGACGTTCATTTGACCCCGTTCCCCCACCTCCCCCCCCACCACTGAGAAACCTATCTCCTTCCCCCTCCCCACCAGAGTTGCGCCTCATTTCCCCAGACTGGGATCCGAAGGCGTGGGAGTGCCAGCCACCGTAGTGAAGATCGCAGCGGGATATCAGGAGGCGAGGCAAGTTTATTTAAATTAATTATTTAAATATTCAAATTATGGTTCGGTCGCCCAGCGGTGGAGAGGCCGCCACGGTGCCGTGCCACCACCGGGAGAATCAGGCCGGGCCCTTCCGGTGTCGAGGTCTGTGGCGGGCTTCATCCGGGGCCATCTTCAGGCCCCCCCGACTATGGATCCCAACGCGAGGGTTCCTTAAAATCCAGCCCTATGTGTCGAATGTCCACAGCATTGCCTCAAGTCCTCAATTCCCACAGAACTGGAGTTACACTAAGCTGCTGTCGTTAGTAGCATGATCATTTTCTACAAAAGAGATTTGTGGGGAAAATGCACATGTAGTAGATACTTACTGTCATGGGAGATTTGAAACAATTGGGAAACGTTTCACAATCCAATGGGGGGTGAGTAAACCTCCGACCAAACTGACAAACTGTTGCAGGGCTCTGATTTAGGTTTAGGAATTTTTGTTCCGAAAAGTACATTTGATATGACGCCAGTAATCGTTTATAGCACAATTCCAGACTGCACTTATTCTGCTTCCCGACAAATAAAGCTACAGTTGCAGACAGCGACCCTGGTCAGGTTCACATTAAATACAAGTTTAGTCATCACGCACATAGTCATCTGTGTGAAAACAGATGATTTACCCAAGAATCTGATCTGAAAATAGAAATGGGAACAACAAATATGATGCGCTCGAGTTAAATCGTGCAATCAGTAATGATGACAGTGGTGCGATCACTATATATAAGAATCCAAATCGTTCAGTACAAAAACATTTCGACTGTGTTGCCTGCAATGAGTCACAGCTGTGGCACTGCTGAAAGGGATGCTTTTTCAAGAATGTGTGAAAGAGCTACAAAGGTCTCCATGAGGCACTCAGAATTTGTCATCTTGAAGTGAGGAAGTAATCAACATCCTGCTACATCTGTTCTTCAAGAATTTGTTTCTAAACTGGTAAACATGCCTGGCCATTCGCTTCTTCAGCTGCTCTACAGAGCTGAAGCAAAATGAGAGAGTCCATGAAATGAGAGAACCAATACAATGAGGGAGCCCAATATGTTTTATCTAAAGGCCATGTCCCAAAGCAGTAATCTGCACTTAAAATGCTGCATGCACAATATCAGCCAAGCTGTAACAAGCAGCTAGCTAATAGATTCAAAGACATTTTTTATAGGGAGAAGAGAAAGATTGAAAGATAACTCAACATCACTCACTGAGGCTGATTGTAACTACCTCCTTCCAGTACAGGTAGAATGGTAGCTGCTTGAAAATGGTGCCACTCCACGTACCACCCTATTTACGTTAGCACACCAGCTGCTATCTTGGATAGGGTCCTGAGAAGAGCAGCTGGAGCACTCGCCTCTATCACGTTGGGAGGCCTTTATAGGACTTACTTGTGACTCTGATTGTAATGTTGTGCTACGAATGGGTGAAGCATGCACCACCAACACTGCACTGATTCGTTGGTGCTGTTAAATGGCCTAACCAGTGGTCCTTCAAAAATGGCTAAAGTAATTTTTAAACTTTTATTTTCCCGGGGTCAGAAAGAGCAGAAATGTTGAAGGGAGTTTTAACCCCCAAAAAATAATGTGTTTGGTTGGGATAGAAGGTTCAAAGCTAAAAATCTGAAACAGGAACTCGCTTCGAACCCAGCCACTTCTGATTTTAACAGACGTAGGGCAAGGGACAGGTGGCCAATCCGCTCTCAGGAGGCAGATTGGTCATTTACATATTTTAATGAGGCTCCGTACCTTCATTTTGACAGTAATTCTATTTTCAATCACAGTCAGCCGGGTTTCCCAGGCCTTGCGAAATCCAGCAGATGAAAGGAGGCGAGAAGGGCTGAATTCATAAGGTAGGTGCCTTTACAGCACAGCTTGTGGGCCTGGAGAATAAAGAGGATTTCTCCAGGCCCGCCGAGTTCTGTCTGCTCCTTCCCCACGATTGGAACCCCGGACCACCATCTGCACTCCCCCCATGATCGAACCACCCTACCCTACCCCGTTAGACTTACTTGCTCTCAGCCCAGCTTAATCAGGCTTGCTGTGGGCAGGAAGCCTACAGAAAAAACTGCAGGATGTTTGGGAAACTGGGTTTCCTGACCTCAAAATAGCATTCTCACTCCCTCCACAGCTCCAAACTAATATCAGCCCTTTGTGTTTTCCACACGGTTTTACCCAAAGTTCAGTACACCATTTGCATAGTATCCAATAATGATTGTTTTCTTTTTAAATTAGCACAACAGTGTATAACAATTTTGCCAATAACAGACATATCATGACCTCAGTCTGGTCACTGAACCAGCAGGGAGAAATAATGAGAGAGGTTAATGGATCCCCCTTTTGCCATTATATTCTTCACAAGCATGTTAATCTACCATGTACCAATTCAAATGCCATCTTACTTGTCACAGCTTTTTCTTGAGCCAATATGTGCCCTCAGCTACAATCCAACTCAACATGTAAGCTCATCAAAAACCTAAACATAATAAAAATGAGGAATGTGTCTTTGTAGAAGAAGGAATAAATCCAGGAAAGTTACTTATACGTTTATACTAATTCAGAGAATTTCATCCCATTGAATTATTGCCATAGGGTTAGCTAAATCCGTAATACAATCATTCTACATTGGCATAATGCCTTCGAAATATAGGCTGATGTATAAAAAAAATGTCAATTTTTTCCCCTGGGAAACTCTAAAACAAAACAAGCAAAAATTGTACAAACTCTTCAGTTCATTACCATTTATTTCAATCATTTGCAGCTCTCTCACATTTTGTGAAGTTAGTTTTCTTTGCAGTGTCACTTCATCTGTTAAGATGAATCCAGTAGAAAACAAATTTTGGTATTAGATTATATTTGGCCCAATTAGTCTATTCTGTTCTTTTATGATCCAAACGAGCCTCCTCCCATCTTACTGCACAGAAATAAAAGCAAAGCAAAATACTGTAGATGCTGGAAATCTGAAATAATTACCATGGAACCTTGTCAACATATCCTTCTATTCCTTTTTCTCTCATGTACTTATCTAGCTTCCCCTTAAATGCATCTATGCTTTTCGCCTCAACTACTTCTTGCGATAGGTAGTTCCACATTCTAAGCACGCTTGGAGTGAAGAAGTTTCTCCTGAATTAATTATTGGGTAACTATCTTATATTTATGGACTCTAGTTTTAGACTCCACTACAAGTGGGAATATCTTCTCTACGTCTATCCTCTCAAACTCCTTCACAATTTTAAAGACCTGTATTAGGTCATCCCTTAATCTTCCTCTTTGTAGAGAAAAGAGCCCCGGCCTGTTCAGTCTCTCCTAGTAGTGATAACCTCTCAGTTCTGGTATCATGCTTATAAATCAATTATACCTTTGCACACTGCAGCTGATGTTAATAAAAGTTACAGGCAAAATAATACAAAACGTTCTCATTATGATCGTTCAAGCAAAGACATTATATGCAGGCTTTTGTTCTGAAGCCACTTTCATGGCTTTTTGATTATGTTGCTGGGTCCAGGTAAGCCAAGATTTGCAAATTCTCTAGATCTTTGGCCATTTAATAAATTGCCCTCTGCTCGTAACTTTCAGAGTTTTAGCAATAACAATTCTAGCACTGCAAGGTTGAACAAATTCCTTTTCAAATCCAGACATTGTGGATTTTGAACATTTGAATCTCCTGCTTTCAGTACTGTCAGTAATGCAATCCTTTCTGAGATTCCAAACTTTTTGTATGACCTCAATGCAGGTAGCAATTAAATATAATCCTTTAAGCAATAGAGAGGTACTTGCAATGTACCTTTCCTTTGAATGTCCGGTTAACTAGTCCTGGGAGCATTAACAATTGACCAGTTGTTTATGCCTCACTGGTTAAGTACTGCTTTGTACCTTCCAGTTGGTCCCAGAGGTCTTTGACCTGTGAACTGTTGGTTCAGAGAGGATTTCAGAATGAATGCTATTGTTCATAAGGTCGATACTTACAAAGCAGCAGAACCCACCTCCAACCCTGAACAATTATTCAGCTGCCTTTAAACAGAGTTCAGATTTCAGACCAATTTTATCAGGCAACTCAAGATTTTCTTTTGAATAAAAAAAAGATATTGCCATCCATTATTAATTATTCAATTAGTGTAATGACACATTTCCAAAATAATATGAAATCCATTTTCTTAATATCTTTCATTTCAAAAGGTTTGTTTAATTAAATATTTAAAGTGTATTCTAATTTGGATTCCATAAACAGGCTGTTCAGATCAATAATCTCAGCGGAATTTATAAAGTTCTATTTTGAGAGGCAGTAATACAAGTACATGCTTCTAATTGTGACACGATTGCAATTTAATGTTGCAACTAATCTAACATGAAATCTCTAAAGCACTGAAAGCATCCTCCATTAAATTCTAAGATTTATGATCACTAATAGCAAGTGTCATGCTAGGCCCCCACCTGCCAAGAATGAGGCACATTAATTTTGTCATGAACATTGATTTTAAACTGTTACTGGAGTGAAGAAAGGACTTGTTAAACAGATCTTCCATGGCTGGAAAAGACATTTGCATATTAACAGATGGTGCTTGGAAGGACAAGGGACCATTTCCTGACACAGTCAATCCACAATGGACCCCGATCACCAGAAATATTGTGTGTAAGAGGAACATTCCAGAGACTGCGCTGGTGATACAATCCAAGACATGGTCAGACCAGTTAGTCACATAACTAACCTGCTTGGCAGCCTGGGTTTTTCTGAATTGTACAAACAATTTTGAACTGAGAGTGTCTGTTTGAATGCAGAAAGTCTGTTTGCTCCTGAACTGAGAAGATCTCTCCTGTCTGCTCCCATCTCTTTCTCACAGAACTCCAAACCCATTGAAGACACATGAATCCCAAGAGAGAAAAGTCTCCTGCAGCAAACAAGGTTTAAGAAGAATACTGGGCACCAACGTAAAGCAAGATCTACCTACAATCAAGGACTCTACAGTGAGCTCAAAGAACTGTAACAAAAACTCTTCAGATATTGCCTCAGACTTTTCCAATTTATTTTCTTCTGCTCTTTTTCTGTCTCTATTTGTATGTGTGTATCACGTATGCATGCTAGTGTGGGTGCATCGTGTATCTATAGGCGTCAACCGAATTAGAGTTTAAGTTTAATAAATTTCAATCTTTCTTCTTTAAAGCTAAGAAAACTGGTTTGTACTAGTTTCTTTGCCTTATAATTGGAAATTGGTGAACAAGGATTCACCAAGGGGGAGCTAAAAACATGGTATGTTTAAAATTAAAATCCTGTTACAGTAAGACGAGGTAAAGGCTGAGAGGGACCCCTAGACACCATTCTCACTGGGTCATAGCACACGCTTTTATAGTCAAACATCCTATTCAGATGCATGCAACAGTATTTGTATATGTAAATTGTATTTGTGATAGGATTCGACATTGCTGATGTATATCCACTGCCATGTTTCATCTAGATTGTCAGAGAGGAACATCTATACACACGGAAAACCACAAAATGATGAATTAATAAGGTTGTTTTTACCTGAGTTGCTGTTAGTAACAGGGATGGGCATTGGGAAAGAAAGACTCAGTTGGCTTTGTTCAATTCATCCTCTTGGCAACCATAGGATAAGAAGAAAACATTTTGATTTTTCTCACAGTCAGACATCCCTTCAATAGAGTTTATATGGCAAGACATTATGGTGGATTGTGCTGTAATGTTTACCAGTGTGTGAGGGAATAAATCAACAGTTATTTGTATGATGAAGAATGGAAAGCAAAGCCATGTGCAGCCGCTGATGTATGTGAATAGGAAGGGGTGCCATTCCCAAGATGATCAACTCACCTGTGATGCAAACCAGGCCGTGTCCTCACTCACTGCTACAATGGGCAACAGGTGGCAGATTCTGCAAGACATTTTCATAGCTTGATCCACTGCAAGTGGCACCATCTCAGACTTACCATCTACTACCCATCCTACCAGATCATACCATAGTAGACCCTGGCCCAACAGGAGTTCGCCACAAGGGATCATACCAAACGAATGCTCACTTCCCTGAAAGATTATCATAACTACAAGAAATCAACAGTGTATTCCAAACAAAACATATTCTTGAGTTTTGAATATGCTGGAAGATGAAAAGCCATCGGAAGATCGATGCAGTTATCCAATCTTTAAGCTGTTTGGGGAAGAAGGTGTCATAGCGGGACACAGGTTCAAATCCCACCATGGCAGCTGGTGAAATATAATTTCAATTAAAAATCTGGAATTGAAAGCTAGTCACAGTAATGGTGCCATGAAACTATCATTGATTGTTGTAAAAACCCATATGGTGCACTAACGTCCTTTAGGGAAGGAAATCTGCCATCATTACCTGGTCTGGCCTACAAGTGACTCCAGACCCACAGCAATGTGGTTGGCTCTTAACTGCCCTCTGAAATGACCTAGTAAGCCACTAGTTCTGTGCTGTATTTTTCTATGTTCTATTAAAGGAGAATGATGGGGTATAGATTAAATTGTCCTTGACAGAGGACAAAGGATCGGCACAACATCGTGGGCCGAAGGGCCTGTTCTGTGCTGTATTTTTCTATGTTCTATGTTCTATGTTCAGCCACTCAGGACAATTAGAGAAGGGCAACAAATGCTGGCCTTGCCAGCGACACCCACATCCCATGAAATGAATTTTAAAAAAATAAAGTCCTTTAGTAACAAAGTCCTTTAGTAACAATTCCCTATGATGCAGGTAGAAATACCAATGGGAGCCACTCCAAATAACGAAAATAAGTTTGGCTGCAGGAAATTCACCTTGCTGCTGAAACAGATATTCTTGCTCCTAAGTTTTGGTGAAGAAACCTTTGTCATTATTGGGTAAAGAATATTGGGTCATTCTCCAAAGAAATACAGTCAAAATGCAATCTTTTTGGGATCCACATCATATGCAACATGAGACATTTTTGTTATAAAATGACTAATTCTCTCACCATCAGCTGTCCTTGCAACTATGAATAATCCAAATTACTTTGTTTCAACAGAAAAGTAAACCCGTTTTATCTGGATATTGTGAACTGCGACAAATTCACCGTGCTGAATTTTCCCAGTCCCGCACAAGTGGGTTAGGAGGCAGGACTGGGAATGAATTAAGCAAACAGCACATTTGGTTGGCTACCTGTCTTGTTCCCGCCACTGATCGATCTTGCCGGAGGTCGGGTGAGTATGCCAGAGGCAACCTGTCCAGCAGCAGTGGGGAGCCAATCAGGCCCAATTTGGCCAACTGGGGGACAGATGCCACCGAGATCTTCTTGACGGTGGGCGGGCCACCCACTGAGGCCAGAGCCCAGAATTAAACTGGAGACGGCCTCCTGGCAACAGGCCAGAGGCCATTGACACCTCCTCTCCATCGCCCTCAACATAGACCCATTAGGATGCCGTGCCCACAGCCGTGGCCACAGGCCATCCTGTGGATGGGATCGCCATCCATACTAATGGGCTGACAGCTGTGGCCATGAGGGATTTTTAACTTCTAACACTGCAGCAGTGAGCATCTCCATTATGAGGCACGCTCGCAGTCTCCTGCCTGTCTCATCAGCTTGCACCTCTCCCGGTTTGGCTGCCTGCCAGACACCGCAATGGGCCCTCTGATCCGGCCTCCCACTTCACTGGTCCGCCCGTCATCCATAATTGGACAGGGTTCCAGAGGAGGTTTCTTAATTGGCCGCTTCCAGAAACATCACAAGCAACATCCTGCCATGGCCACTTCCAGGTTCCTGACCCAGAATTGAGGCCAACGTCGGAATCGCAACCCGAACTGGAAAATCCAGCTCATGAGCTCTGCTCCTGGCTGGCTTCGAATGAAAAGTGACAGGGGAGTGAAATATAAAAGTTGGAAATGGGGCACTGAAAGAGCTTTGTTCTCCTGAAATCTGTGTAGCAACACAGAAGTGTCTGGCCACAAAATTCAGTTGCGTAACACCATATTTTTGCCATTATGAGTGCCATTTGAGGTCCAAAATGTGTTGGAACCACACGTGCATACTTCTGGTGCTGGACACCATTCTGGATTGGTCATTAACATGGGCGGTGAGAGTAGTTTGCAGTGTAGGCTGATCATGACGCTGTATAATGCTGATTTGACTCTAGCGGTGTCATTTTTAATCTGAATGCTCCAGCTAATGCCCTCTCTTGACCCTGCACAGCTGAACAGACGGTCAGCAATGGAAAGGACCCCCCACCAATGCTATTTTCAAGGGATCATCAACTACTTTCAGGATAGTCACTGATTGATTTCTCCCGGCTGTTGCTGAGTTAGTAGAAGTGTTTGGTGCGAGAATGAGAAAAGGTGACACAGAGGAGGACAAGCTGCTGGAAGAGGAAGGAGGAGGAGGGGGGAGAAGGGTTCTTAGCAGTGAGCCATATCCACCTAGGATCTTCAGGGAGCGACTCTCCCATTTCAATCTCAGCGAGAAACAGTGGGCTTGATTTAGTGAGCCTGTCATAGGTTCCGGTGCCGAACCCAGAAGTGGGTCATGTGTACGGCCAGCCCACCACGATCACGTGACAGGTGGTCAATTATAATAATGGAGGTGCGGGCCCCGGCCTATTACACGGTGGTGGCAGGATGCAAGACACTGAATACAGCATCAAGGACTATGGAGCAGGTGCTGGCACCATATTTAGAGGGATGCTAGCCCCTCATTCACTCCTGCCTGGCATAAAAGAGTGCCTTCCTGAGTGCCCTCTGCTGCCCCAGGATCCCTTCTGCTGCCTGATAGGCAAGGACATGAACATGAGCCTGCAGTGACCATGGCTGAAGACACTGGGTGGCCCCACAGTTTAGTGATGCCTCCTTCAAGATTCTCCTCCAGGTTGCAATGGAAAGGTTTTTGGTTCTCTTCCCCAGTGACAACAAGAAAAGGCCGTCCCGCCTGACCAAGCAAGCCTGGATGGAGATCGCAGAAGAGGTCAGCAGCCATGGGGTCACCCCCTGAACATGGGTACAGTGCCGCAAGAGGGTCAATGACCTCCTGCGTTCTGCCAAGGTAACTGCTCCATAATTCTCTCCTTTTTAGGGATTCCATGAACCTATACAGGAAGAAACAGGACATGAGGAGAGAGGCACCACAACGGTAAAAGGGGTTAAGCATCACCTCATCCCGACAGGTGCATGGCTGCATCTCAGCACAGGCCACCTTCTTCCACAGCTCACCCCTATTAATTCTCCTGAGAGTGGATGGGGCATGAGCTATATAGTATACCCCAGTAGACGACGAGGGGCTGCCACTAGCAGAACTGTCATGTAGATCGCACGGTGAAGTATAACGATCTCCCTATTTCCACTTGCAAGGCAAGAGGGCCCATAACAGCAGGGAGACATCACGGAGTGGTGGAGGCATCCCAGACATCAGGCCTCTCTCCACGGCTGAGGAGGAGACACATGAATTGATGGGGACCCAGGGCGGCTGCTCAATGGCGAATGGTGAGACTGGAATCTCCAGGCGAGTGCGAGGATTGTTTTCCATCTACATACAGTTTACTTCTGGAGAGCCGCATCATGCATGGTTGGCTGTGCTCTGCAGATCTTAACCCACATATGTTTGTGTTCTCTCATGCAGGTCAACATTCACAGGAAACGCTAGTAGAAGGGGGACATAATTCCACCTCTGAGGGTAATCCAAAGCCCGAGGATGCACCATTCTATGACTCTCCTGCACCTTTCACCAGCGCAGATACTTCCAGCTCGGTGTGTTTCTACTGGGGTGTAGAATCAGTGTCACAAGCTGGTGAGAGCACCGCACACACGTTCGAGCAGCTGTCTGAGGCTGAGACAGGCGAGGCCTCTGACAGACAGAGAACTGTGGGTGGCCAGGTCCATGCTGAGCCCCAAGCTGGCGACGAGCCTCTGGGTTTCACAGCACAGGGCATGCTGGAGTTGCAAAGAGAGGTAAGGGAACATCTGGCAGAGATGCCAGAGGCAATGTGCAGCCATGAGCGGACGATGGAGGTGTCCATCCATGTCATGACTGTTGCATGTCTCATGTATGTGACTGCATGGTTTCCTCCATCAAGAGGTTGGCAACCCTCATGGAGAGCGAGATGCCACAGATGTGTGCAGACCTGTACACCACGCCTTGGCCATAAGCTCAACGCAGCAGTGGCAAGGCAAGAGAAGGCCAAGGACCTTGGATTCTTCTCCAGCTCCTCATCCTTCTCTGTTGAGCAGGGAGGTTCAAGTGAGCCTTGAAAGGGAGGAGGAGAGGCTGACCTCCACAGTTGAGAGCTCCCCTCTGGATGCCCTGTGTGTGGACAGCAGCTCCTCAGCCCCTCCGCCAGTGAGCCCAGCCGCGATGCTTTAGGAGAGTCCTGTACCTGTGCAGGAAACCCTCAGGTAACCGGGTCTCAGACAGCCAGAAGACGGCTGCCAAAGCCATCACAGGCCAAGGGGAAGCCTGATCAACAGCGTGCCTCCAGCCCAGCAGCTAGGGTTGTTCACTCCTCTCCCTCCTCCATGTCCTCCTCATCAGTGGAAGGGTGTCATTCAATCATGTCCTCGTCAGAGGTCCTCCCCCCTCTGCAGTTCTATATTGTGCAGAGTACAGCAGACCACAACGATACACGAGACCCTCGCTGGGAGATACTGCAGGGCTCCACCAGATCAATCCAAGCACTGGAATCTCATCTTCAGCAGCCCAATGGCTTGCTCGATGATCGCTCGGGGAGAGCTATGGCAAGTATTGTACCTCTCCTCTGGTGCACTGTGAGGGTTCCTCACAGAGGTCAGTAGCCATGTCTTCCCTGGTAGCCCTTGTCCATGAGGATCCATCCCGGAAGGCGAGCGGGGGGGCTGGAAAAGCTCCTGCACCTGGGGCTGTTGAAGTACGTAGGCATCATGGCTGCTTCCCGGGAAGCTGGCACACACCTGCAGGAAATGCTTTCGGTGATCACAAACCAACCGAAATTATAGAATGGAAGCCCTTCCTGTTGATGAAAGCAGCTGGCTGATCCATTGGAGCCTTGACGGCCACATGCATGCAATCTCTCACCCCTTGCACCTGGGGGAATCCAGCGATGGTTCCGAATCTGATTGCCCTGTCAGCCTGACTGTCAGAGTCAGTCTGGTAGTGCACATAGTCACCGGGCCTCTTGATCAGGACGTCGGTCACCCCTTGATGCAGCGGTGCCTGCTTCCTGGGAGACACGACTCATGTCCCCAGTGGATCCTTGGAATGATCCAGACGCATAAAAATTAAGTGCCACAGGCATAGGGTGCTCACCAAATCCCATAGGTCACAACTCGTCCTGCAGCAGGGCGCATAAGTCGGTGACGGCCTCCTTGGAGAGCTCAGTCTTTGCTGCCAATGCCACTTGGACATTTGGAGGTGGCTGACTAGAGTCCAGTACACTCTCTTGCGCTGTTGGGCCCTCCTTGGCATAGGCGCCTGCCGTTACTCTCATCGTGGAGCTTCACGGACAGGCACAGTTGCCTCCTGGCCCTACCTTCACGCCATGGGGTTGGGGGGGAGGGGTGGGGGTCAAAAAAACAAGTTGTTCTGAGACCTATGCCAAGTGACCAGTGCGCCTCCAGAGTGCTGTCCTTGCAGAGATGACCCTGCCTTGGCAGCTTTCCCTTTGCCATTTCGCCTGGCAGACTCCCTTATGGCCATCATTGCCCACACTTGCTGAACGTCTCACCCAGCATTATGGGCACCCAACCCTCTCACCCAACAATTTGGCCACCCAAAACTAAGTCCCCCCCTTGCAGACCACCCTAGACCCAGCTCACTCGGTACTGGCACTCAAGACCAAACCCTCCCCCCCGCCATGCAGAGTGTGCATTACAACAGGCTGACACTGCCCTTCACTTCCCCTCTTTCCCTATGCAGTGCTGGTCATGGCTGTCTACCCGCCACGGCACTGAGGCCAGCTTTCAACAGCCAAGGATCCAAAGGTACATGAGGGCTGCCCGTCATCCACTGAATTCCAAGGCCCCCCTTGAAGCGCTTATAATTACATACCAATGTATTAAAACAAACTGTTCTACAATTTAAGTTACACTCCCATCACATTGGGATGGCAAGGCCACCTTGGTGCTTTCCCACCACTGAGTAAATCCAGAACCAATGTGGTGATGTTGGATTGCTGGGCGGACTTGTCTGATGCTATTCTCTGACCCCCACCAACCCCCCCACACCTCCATTCCTGCAATAAATTCAGCCCAGTGTGTGCGATGTCTCTGCTTCACTAAGGAGTGCTCACTGAAACCTGCCACCTTTTGCAGACAGACCTGCAGCCTCAGAGTAGGATAAGGATGGTATTGCCAAGGGCTATGAAGGTCAGGTTCCTTCCATGATGGAGCAGGTGACATCGCCAACATTTTTCAGTTCACCGTCCACTGTTGAATAAGAGATGTCACTGATGCTTTGTATGTAGAGAGAGCAGAATGCATTGCATTGTCTCTTTTCAGATAGATGCAGATGGAGTGAGCATGTGGCTTCACCTTGATTGTAGGCTTCCCCATGGTGCAGAGTGCCATTGACTGCACACATATTGCTTTGCGGGTGGCACATGTAAATTCTGAGATGTACCACAACCACAAAGGGTTTCACTCTCTCAATGTGTAATTGGTGTGTGAGCACACTCGGAGGGTCATGCAGGTCAATGCCCAGTATCTGGGCAGAAGTCATGATGCCTTCATTCTGCACCAGTCCACTGTACCATCAGTATTTGAGCCACCAGGACAAAGCAAAGGGTGAGTGGCAAGGACTATCTGCTGACTGTATGGCTCATGATTCCAGTGCACAACCCATGCACATGTGGGCAGCATGCATATAATGAGAGCCATGCTGACACATGAAATGTCATTGAACAGACCACTGGGATGTTTAGCAACACGTCCACTGCCTGGACCGATCTGGAGGAGCTCTGCAGTGCTCACCAGAGTGCGTGGAATAATCTGTCATTGTCTGCTGCATCCTGCACAATCTCGTCATTCGGAAGGAACAGTCCTTGCCACTAGGTATATGGCATTGGCAGAGTGGCAGTGGTGGGAGGAGTAATGTTATAAAGCTGAAGAGGAGAAGGAGGATGAAGAGAAGGAGGAAGAGGAGGAGGAGTGAGCATACAGTCAAAACAACCCCTTTCTGGCCTGGCTGTCCGTGATCGGCTCATTCAACTACCAGCAAACACACCTCAATTCCCCCTTCAACAACAGTCCCATATCTAACCTTCCCCTGTTGCTGACCATCACAGCATCCTCATGGCCACAATGCTGAAATAGAAGCCACCACAAAACAGACATTCTAAATCAACTTTACTAATCAAACCATTCAATATTTCAAACAAAAGTCGATTAATCACCCTTAGTGCCTGCTAGGATGCCACTGGGCCTTAGCTGGCACTGTCTTACATGGCGGCGGGCCCTCTGATATTGGTGAAATGGAAGCTGAGGTGGGAAATTGCCCTTAAGTCGCCATTAATTGGCCACTTAAGTGGCTCAGTTGGCCTTTGCCGGGAGGACCATCCTCCAACTTCCCTGCCAAGGACAAAACGGCATGGGACATGCTGTCCGACGCCATTTTGAGTGCCCCCCACCACCCCCCCGCCACCTCTGGTCCCATCTCCAAGAGCAGAATAAAATCCTACCCTCAAGCTATCCTCGAGAGTGCATGTACCTGAGCTGGTGGCTGCAAATGTGAGAGCAAGTGATGGTGTTCCATCATCATCAGTCTTTTCTTCCTCTTCCACGTCACTGTCCTGCACCATCGCCTGGCCAGGCGGCAGGTCCCGGGTATCAGAAAGGAGAAAGGTACAAGGTGAGGGCTGCAGTGAGGGAAGGGGAGAAAGCAGGAGGTGCATGCTTAGACCATCTGCATCTTGTAAAGCAGAAGTGATTGTGGGCTGAGGCAGAAGTGGGATGGTTGAGGATACCATCATCTCCAATGGTTTCAGCCCTGCCACTGGCCACATCCTCAGTCATGGCCAATCCAATGATGGTGAACTGTGTCTCCTCCAAATGAGTGTGGGCATGCAGTCGCGGCTGTCCACCATTGGTTCGGTGCTTCTGCCTGCGCTTGTTGGCCACCTTGCCCTGTAACTGAGAAGGAAATCTATCAGTGAGTGTGGTGAAATGTGTTTGGGTGATGTTGCTGTCATAGCAAAATAGCTGACAGTGTGCACAAGCTGTTAGATGTGCATTCGCTGACCTTGAACACTCGCATGAGGTCATTGAACTTCTTGCGGCACTGCATCCAAGTCCTCGGGGCTACACTGCTGTCATTGACTGCAATGTCCATCTGTTTCCACTGTTCTCAAAGTGTCTGGCTGAAGGGCCTGTTGATAGAGAACATGTCCCTTCATGTCCACTTCTCCACCAAGGCCTCCAGTGCTGCGTTGAAGAACCTTGGAGCCTGCTCTCTGCCATGCTGTGCCATTCTTGTGCCTTTCCCAGGTCAAACTCACATCTTCAGCTGGATTTTACCAAGCCCCCGACATCATGATCCGTGGAGGGGGTGCCTGAAGATGGGTCTGGAAGAGGCCCACCATGGACCTCGATGCCAGGAGGGCCCTACCCAATCCTCCCAGCGGCGGCGAGGTGAGACCTGGATTTAAATATCTAAATTAATAAAATGAATACATTTAAATGGACTTAACTGCAATCTTGAGGGCTCGGCGTGATTTTCAGTACAGCATCTGGCACTCCAGTGCCTTCAATTCCCTATCGGGGGAAAGGCGGCGTGACACTGATGGGGAGGGGTGAGGAGTGAGAATTTTCAGTGCGGGAGCTGGGGGACGGGGTCAAATAAACGTAATGGGTGCAGGGAATAGTGGGAAGGGGTGAACTTCAAATTTTGTGCAATATGGGGGGTGGGGAGCGAGTTCACATTTAAAAGGTAAATGTTTTGGGGGGGGGAAGGGCAAATAGTTAATGTCATTGCTATTGAGGAGTGAGAAAGGTGCATTAGAAATGTATTTAATAAATTTGGGGGGGGGTCTATTTCTTTAAAAATTTAAATGAGACGGCAAGGCTGACAGCCCTTTAAAAATGGCACGATCGCCTGCGCAAAGGCAGCTGATGCCATTGCCAAGGGCAGACAGACCGCATCCTCCATGTGATTGGGAGAGAGGTGGGACACCCTGGCTATTTAAATGAACCGCCACACAGGAGATTGCAGCAGCTGTTTGGCATGCAGCCCGCGCGGGCAGGCCGCCATTTTTTGAGCGTGACGCCAATCACGGCAGCGGGCTCTTAAAATTCGGCTCCTAGAATGACTTCCAGCACCTGCTCAAGTCAAAATGCACCTCCTCTTAAAGAGGTGAAGGCAGGCTTTAAGTAGCATGGGCTAGCTTGAACTCGTGCTAGCCTCTCATGATTTTGCTCCCCGTGCTGTGGCATGAAGCCACTCAGCATACTTAACACTGGCTGTAAACTGCGATCATGTAAATGAGCAGGCAGCCCAAAGTTTGGAAAATTCAGAAATAATGGGTGATTGGTAATCGCATTGTGATCCCGTAAGCATTTTCTAGCCTGATTAAATTTTGCGACATTACAATATTTGAAATCATATTCACATTCCTATTGCATGAATATTTTGAAAAGTGCAAATTTTTGACAGATCCCAGGGACTTTTCCAAATTGTTTTACTTGACAAAAAAATAAATCGTGGTGTGGTGCTGAAGTAATGGAGATACTCAAACTGGCAACATATTCATAGAAAATCCAACATTTGCCTGAAATTTCGTTCGTCATATTTCTAGATCTATACATACTTAATCCGCATATCCTTTTGTTAGTGATTTTCCCCATGTGACAAGTGGAAAGGACTCTCGTCCAATTTTTCAAGACAGCACAAATAAAAGCTGAGTGCAGAATGTTGTAGATCAGTTTTACAGCTGCAAAGGAACTTCTCCTTACACTTCCAAATCAAATAAATGGAGAATTTAAACCCAAGAGATTTGGCTCTTGACAGCTCGGAAACTGATTTACGTTATTTATCCCTGTTTTGTGTTATTTCAGCATTGGGGATTCACAATACTTGCAAAGTCCTGTTTCCTTTCGGAAGATCAGTCATTCGTAATGGAGCTATAAAACATTGAATGTAAAGCTAGCCCTGGAATTCTACTACATCGGCCTCCAAAGAAAACCTAACTGAATATGTCCTCCATTACAACTGGAGAGGTGGCCATTTCCAGTCAAAATTAAAGCGCTCCATGGCTACAGTCTGGGAAAGCAAGATGGAGCTTTGGGAGTCATTTTCTATGGCAGTCACTTGAGAGTTTTGCATCTGTCAGACTCTCAAATTTGAATGTTGAAATTCTGCACACACAGTTGCCTGTTGCTTTAAAGTCATGTTTATTTTCATTCCAAATGCTAATACTTCTTCTTGTTAAGCTGCTGCTGGAGCCGCTTCACATTTGGCTGCCCCAACTGATTTCCTCACCTCCAGATTGGTGAGCAAATGCTCTGGATTTTGCAGTCAGAATCAAACGAATAGCCCTTGCTGTTGACTATGCCTAAAGCTGCTCACAGACTTTTCGCAGGCTTTTGAGCAGCAACTTGTGGTCATTGGGTGTCTAAATCAATGCGGCAGCCTCTATAGGGGATCTGTGGCATTTGTCAACAGGATAAGCAACACCATGGCTCATCAACTTTTCAAGCTGAAAAACCCTCGTGAGGCACGCAGAATCTAAACCAGGAAGTATAAGTTAGAATACTTAATTCATTGTAAAATTATGTACAGAAAGCAAAACGAAGATATGAAAGAAAGTTGAGATTAAAAGAGGGAGATAAAAGAGGCAAAAAGAAAAAGAAAAACAAAATTATTTTGATTTTTTTTTAAAGTTACTAACTATAATTAAATCCTGAAGGAATTAGACTCCACACTTGTAATATTAAATTTTCAGAGTCAGAGAGGGTGTTTAACCGTAATTAAAATTAATCATGCCATTAAAAATTAATTTACACCTAAATGCACCAACCTTAACTTTTACTCGCATGTTTAGTGGGTAACTAATGGGTAAGCACCACACATTCACGACCTTACATTGATTTCAATGCCAAGTCTATAAGTGAGTTACGGTGTAGCAAAGCTTGAAACAGAACAGATTAAATCAGACAGCAACTTCCGAATTTCCATATTGAACTGAATAGGTGGATGTTGCAGTCCAATTTACTCCTTAATAACGGTGAGCGCTTTCAGCCTCAGTGTTATTCCTAACACTTGATCTGATTTTCTGCAACATGAATGGGACAGAAACTGTGCTCCATCCTGCAGCAAATCCTGAAAGTTTTGTGTTATATGTGTTCTTGTTTAATAACATTAATTCTACACTAGTATGTCTCCTGTGGTGATACTACGCACTTAAGGATCGACTGGTGGCGGCCAGGGGGCGTGGTTTTTATTCCAGATGTTATTCAGCTGAGTGATGGGTGGGACATATATGACGGAAGCCTGGAGGAGTCAGCATGGGACCTAATCGATTTTGATTCAGGCCCTAATGATAGTGCGGTCTACGAGCTTCCGGTGTGAAATACGTTCTCCATTAGGCAGCTTGCTGATCTGGAGGAGGATATTAGATCAGGCCACCTAATGTGACAGGCCTCTTAAAGGGAGGGAGGTTTTTAAAACCTCCAGGATTTTAAAAGAAAGTAGCATCGCTTGGTTACAGAGCCGTAGGCACCAATTATATTAATTTTGAAGGTCTTTAAGGTACATAACCCACAGGCAACTTCCATGAAAAAGATCTCCAAAAGCTCACTCCAGCATTCACTGACTGAAGCTGAGCATCCGTTTAATTCTTGCTGGAAATGCCCAACTCCTAACTGGTTTCGTCCATCATTGGTGGGTGGATGTGGTTACTCGCACACAGAGTCTAAAATGGTGCTGGCGATCCAAACTGTGTCATTTGACCCTAATTTGCATATATGTATGAGCCTCTCATCTGTTCCCGGTGGTAGTTCCAGCCTGGAGCTGAAATTTGGGATGGAGAACAATGCAGTAGAAGTCAGGCTCACTGTCCACTGCTTGATTTTTGGTCCAGTACCATCCCATTTTCACATGCAACTGGGGCAGTAGCAAGACAAACTTCACCTGCACTGTTACATAACAATTTAGCTGATTTAAGATAGTGTTATACTTCTGAAAAAACATAGCAAATTAACTGACATAACTGTCACAACCGTATTCAGAATATTTGTGCAGTTCATGGAAAATAAACCATCTTGTTGATTTGATGTCATGCCTTGTCTCGACAGAATGCTTTCAGTCCACCTTCCACAAAAAGAGAAGGCACTTGACAGCACGTATGATTTTTTTAAATTTTATTCATTCATGGAATGTCACTGGTAAGGCCAACATTTATTGCCCATCCCTAATTGCCGTTGAGAAGGTGGTGGTGGTGAGCTGCCTTTGTGAACGCCATTAGAGGGAACAAGGGTTTTTGGGTAGTAAATGGTGCATTCTGAATCATAGTGGATGTAGGAACCTGCTGAAAGGAATGCCTGGTGATATTGGACCTGAGAAAATGTGTTTGGCACTATGGGGAGCAAAGTGTCACAGGACTTGTTGGTACAGGGAATCTGGCAGAAGTAGGGTGCGGTGTTGAGTTTTGGCAGTTCAATGGAATGTGGTCCTATGGTTTAAAGGAAAAACTTGGATTTTGGTAGAACTAGAGGGTGAAATGTTGAGTTTCACTCACTGGTGGATTCCTCGAGTGTGCCAACATTTGAAGAGGGACGGACATTGACAGCACTGGGGCAGATGCCAGGTCTTGCTGCACTTTGACAAGTGCATGGTATGAGTTATACGTTCTGCCAACATGGTTTTTTATTACCCGTTGGCGAGGGCAGAAATGTACATGGGCTACCCATACTATTTCCTACATAGGCCAATGATTAAACAGTAGATTGATAGCCCTGTGACAGCTGCACCTTAGTCACTGCATGTATTTTCATTCATAAAATATGCAGACTTCTCTGTGGAGCATGTTTTGATGGTGAGCACAAGTAAAGAGTGTTGGAAAAGGATCTAAATTGTAACTGTGAACTGTAAGCAGTGAAAATGCTTTTCTATTATTATTCTAATTGCAGAAATGTTTAAAGAAAAAGAGGCTGAAATACCAATACAGTCCAAAGCATAATCCCAATGAATCCCCAGATCTGGGATGGAAAATGCAGCAGAGCCTGCTTCCACCAGGGTTTCATCCTATTTCTTCTATCCTGGTATTTTTCTGTGAGGAAGGCATGGCTGGTTCTTCTGCCTGCAACCTCACATCAAGATATCATGTCCAGGGGAGTGCCTAAGACTGTAGATCCATCCATTCTGCTGTTATAATGTCTCAAACAGAACTCTCTCCAACTTTAAGCTTCTGTGAATCCCATTGAAGTCTTTTGAAAAGCCCCAAACCTTGCCTGGACTAAGGTAATTGGTCCTGAAACAGATCATTCATGTTTTACCTTGAGGCACAAAGCTCCTTTTTGAGCTGAAGACTGCTGCAGCTAAGTTTTATCTTTGGCCTGAAAGAGACTGAGAGGACTTCAAGCAGAGCAGCTTTGGGCCATTCTGTCTTAAAGGAAATGTCGGGGTAGATGCTGCTGATGCCCCTTTACAGGCACCGACAGCCCACCCCATCCATTGAATTGACCCCATCCATGGGATTTGAAATTGGGTCTGACACTGTCTGCTCATATGACCTTAGGGTCCACTCGATCACTTTTCCATGAATGGAGTGGCCCTACAGGACTTTCAGAGCTGACAGCTTATGGTCAGGACCCACTTTAAAAAAAAACTATGATGAATATGTTTTCTATTACTGGTAAATTTGGTGCATTTCTTGTTTAAGTCACACGATGGATGATGCAATTGCGGTTGCAGTTCGAATGCATCACTGAGGTTCACTGATGTGGTTCATCCACCAAACGTACCATTTATACCAAAACATTCTTTGGTTAGTGACTGTGGCACAGAGCTCTGTTTTTTTTATTCTTTCACAGATGCGGGTGTCACTGGCTATGTCAGCATTTCTCACCCATTCCTAATTGCCATTGAGGTGAGCCGCTTTCTTGAATCGCTGCAGTCCATGGGGTGCAGGTACACCTACAGTGCTGTTAGGAACGGTATTCCAGGATTTTGACCCAGCTGCAGTGAAGGAACGGCGATATAGTTCCAAGTCAGGATGGTTTGTGGCTTGGAGGGGAACTTGTAGGTGGTGTTATTTCCATGCATCTGCTGCCCTTGTCCTTCCAGGTGGTAGAGGTAGTGGGTTTGGAAGGTGCTGTCAAAGGAGCCTTAGTGAGTTGCTGCAGTGTATCTGGTAGATGGTACAGACTGCAGTGTGGTGGAGGGAGTGAATGTTGAAGGTGGTGGATGAGGTCCCAATCAAATAGTCTGTTTTATCCTCGATGGTGTCGAGCTTCTTGAGTGTTGTTGGAGCTGCACCCATCCAAGCAAATGAAGAGTATTCCATCACACTTCTGACTTGTGCCTTGTAGACGGTGGACAGGCACTGGGGAGACAGGAGGTGAGTTATTCACTGCAGAATTCCCAGCCTCTGATCTACTCTTGTAGCCACAGTATTTATGTGGCTAGTCCAGTTCAGTTTCTGGTCAATGGTGACCCCCCAGGATGTTGATAGTGGGGGATTCAGTGATGGTAATGCCATTGAATGTCAAAGGAAGATGGTTGAATTCTCTCTTGTTGGGAATGGTCATTGCCTGGCACTTGTGTGGCATGAATGTAACTTGCCACTTATCGACCCAAGTCTGAATGTTGTCCAGGTCTTGCTGCATATGGACACGGGCTGCTTCAGTATTTGAGGAGTCATGAATGGTGCTGAACATTGTGTAATCATCAGCGAACATCCCCATTTCTGACCTTATGATGGAGGAATGGTCATTGATGAAGCAGCTGAAGATGGTTGGGCCTAGGACACTACCCTGAGGAACTCCTGCAGTGATGTCCTGGGACTGAGATAATTGACCTCCAACAACCACAACTATCTTCCTTTGTGCTATATACGACTCCAAGCAATGGTGAGTTATCCTCCTTATTCCCATCGACTCCAGTTTTGCTAGGGCTCCATGGTGCCGCACTCTTTCATATCGGACTCTTTCGTATTAAGTGACTTATCGACCATCAATATTAGGAACAAAGCCTCACTAAATTTACCCCTTTATCTCTGCTGCTATTTAATCAGTTTGCTGATACTGGAGCCTTCCATCACTTATTTAAAGTAATTCGCTAATAGATGACCAGTATATCATGAACTACAGGAAAGAACATGCTGCTGACCACTCCCCATATAACACATATGAGCTTATAAAAGAATTGGAAACAATGGTTTCTAATCAGCATTTGATTGGCTTCCAAATTTAGGCATGCTGTGAAGAGGGGAACAGGAGAAGGGAGGCAGGGAGAGAAAATCAGAGGGAGATCTTCACCAGGCTGTTTTGCCAGAAGTCGCAATGGCTGATTTCAAAGTAGCATAGGTGGAGTGCTGGAGAAAGGTTGCTTTCCTGCTCCCTCAGTGATGAAGGGTGCAAGGCACACAGAAGCCAAAAAGAAAGGAGAAATGAAAATATTCTAAAGAGGGAACATCACCCACATGATAAAAAAAATACAATCAAGATGAAGCATTACAGGAGCTCCTCAGTGCACCTTACAATACTGCTAATGCTAAATGCAATTTAGAATCTCACAGATGAAACAAAAGAATCCGTTCTATTTGGCAGTGTGAAACAAAGGCATGCATTACTGAACAAACATGCATAGATTCATAAAAATTGTACTTCTACTGAATCTTTACACTAACATTACATTGGGGAGAAAAGGTTGCAAATGCAGCCAGAGCATTAAACAAATGTACTCAAACCAACAAGATTTGTTAACAATAAAGCAATACCTGTATCGCATTCAAGACACTGCTTCATCTTAGTGCATTTGCTTTCCCCTCGCATTTAAATTTTTAATGTTATATTGTATTTGCACATCATATGTCGCATTGCAAAAGTGCCACTTAAAACTAATTTTGCACCAGCACTACAGGGAATGCTGTAAAGAGATAAATAACATTGGAGGAAAGGCAACTTGTTCAATTATTGAAAAAGCAATGTGAAAGGAAGTAATAAGAAGATAAACCAGAAAATGCTGGAAATTCTCATCAGGTCTGGCAGAATCTGTGGCGAGAGAAACAGAGTTAACGTTTTAGGCCAAAACTGCTGAAAGGTCATCGATCTGAAAGGCGAATTCTGTTTCTCTCCCCATAGATGCTCCCAGACCTGCTGCGTCTTTCCAGCATCTTCTGTTTTTATTTCAGATTTCCAGCAACTGCAGTACTTTGCTCTTGTGAAAAGGGGGTAACTTGGTTTGTATTTTAGTTTTAGGTCAGTTGTGGTGAGCTAGGATACTGGGCTTTAAGGGAGAGACAAGTACAGCTTCAAACATAACATGAAATGGGACAAATTATTTCAAAATTAATTGGAAACAGTTTGATGAGCAAAATAATAAGAAATAACATGATGATAAAAAGCTTTGTTAAAAAGTGGAGACAAAAGGAGATGCAAGACGTCATAACTGTAATTCTGAAAGACTTTTTAAAAAGATTTTAGTGCTTTTGGCATGGAGACATACGTGAAAGAATCACTTTTAATAAGTACTGTTTATATTGATATACATAATGAACAGACACGTGCAGCTGAAAGTTAACAGCCAGCTTTTCTTTCTATAGAATGTGATTTAATCTACGTGTTTTCCGAAATCTGATATTTAAACATTATGTTACCAGAAGCACAAGGTCAACCAAACCGCTGTGGGTAATATTAAACCCTTGTGAGGTCTTTTCTATAGAATTGCTGACCCACTCTGATTTTAAGAGCACTGCCAATGTTGCAAACCTTCGTTATGACATTCACTGATCAATGGGAACTGGCCCTTATCCAGGCAATAGTCTGACACTTGATTATTTACACAGTGCAGCTCGCCACTCAAAGCAAGCTCAGAACCATTTCAAACAGGAAATCTTGATTTTTATTTAGGCCGGTGTGAACTTTATACCGCCCCCTCATCATTTACATCAATCTGATGCAAAATGTTTCTTACAGCAAAACCAGAGAT
Organism: Heterodontus francisci; assembly: GCF_036365525.1. Classification (NCBI taxonomy): domain Eukaryota; kingdom Metazoa; phylum Chordata; class Chondrichthyes; order Heterodontiformes; family Heterodontidae; genus Heterodontus; species Heterodontus francisci. Next base: position 29,022,263 of record NC_090376.1, on the reverse strand, counting down.
GCAACTGATAATCTTTCATAAAAATATTATTGATTAAAAGTGTGAAACGTAATTCACAACAAGTCTGGTTAACTGATCTTCAAATCAGGTCTAAAACAATAACATACATAATAGAAATTTAAAAATTGATTCAAGGTCGGAGGTTTGGTTTTGTCTGAGTTTGCATCGAAAACTCTAATTGAATATAAGACTAGACTAAATATTTATCAACCACATTACCCCAAACTGCCTCAACAAACCAGTGAACTAAACCATTAATGCTAATGCAATATAATGAATCATTCCTAATGCAAGGTCTTACAATGTCCAAAATTCATATTGTCCTTAATTAAAATATTCTATTGTCTCAGGTGATATCTCAGCATTTTCCATCACATGATCCATATTCCTGGGCTTTCTCTGACTTTGGGATTGTTATGTGCTTTTGATGGGATTACATCAATGTTTAAGCGTTTCCTTTTGGATATTCATGGTTCCCTAGATAATGCATAAGGTCTTTCTGGTTCTTCAATTCTCTGGACAATGGGACAAGATTTTGCCTGGCAATTGCCCAATGCTCTGTTACCTGGTGGCAGAAATCCATTCCTGCAAACACACTTTCATTTTAGCACCACATTTTGGAATGTCACATGATGAGTAAAATTACCCAAGAAATGGGTAGCACAGCAGATAAGTACACTAGCTCTGAAATATCTGGCAGCTGATCTGCCAGCAGACGTATAGTAGAGCAGACCTCCCCTCCACACCCCAGCCATCACTAAATGCAAGAGGACTTCAGTGGCCCTCACCTTGACCCCCTGGTCAAAACAATATCAGACCGTTTCAATGGCAGAGAAGACGCCCAACAAGAACCTTAGGGAAATCTTCATTGCTTCAATCGCCATGCTTACAATGGACTAATTGTGCACTTGGGGAAGTTTGTCAAACATTTCCAGGATCAATTGCCTTTTAGTTGAAGTCAACAGTGAGACTACAACAGTTCAACTAAGACCTTTGGAGGACCAAAAGAGTGGAACTCCTGGGGCTGTGAACTCCTTGAGATATGCCCCTTGATCGAAGAATCCGCATATGCTACGTCAACGCCCACTCACTTGCATTTATAGGACTTCTACTCATGGGACAAAATCCCAGCATAACCAGTTTCCGACCCAAATTTTATGTACCTCTCCCAGGCCCGAGGCAGATATCACCAATTCCACCAGGAACCCAGGAATTTCAAGGAAACTGACCTTAGAAACATGATTTTAATCCAGCTGCTATTGAAGAATAATAGCTTCTTCCTTTTGCCATCCTTAAGAGTACTAAATGAACTGAGTTTGGGCATAGACCCACACAAAAAAAAAATTGCATATAATTTGGTACAAATTGGCAATCTCATCCAGAGAGGCCACAAGAACAGGTGGTGTAGAACACTGAAAAATTCAAATGGGTTTGATAGGAATTTTGCTGAGCTTGGGGTCAAAGTGCCTTTTAAAGCAAGTAAAAGGGACATATATTGCAATGGACTCATTCTCAGCTGACTCATTCTCCATCAGATTTGAAGGGGCCAAAAAAGGAAAACAAGTCTCCAACCCTATCATCCCACATTTTAGTGAACACAAACTGAACAAAAACTTTGGGGTAGATCTTCTGCTAATATTATTAGCGTATAATAGTTGAAATCGGCCGAACCAATACAAAAGACTGGGGCATTTTAAACATAAGTTACATCAAGCATAAAATGAGTTTCCTTAATCTTTAACACTGGTTTAAAAACTCCTTTCACCCGCAGCCAGCCCTGCCCAAAAAATTAGACACTCCCTACATCAAAATAATTTTTTTTTACTTCCAAAATACATTTTATTCATAAAAATCTGTAAAAAAAAATTACAAAACAGTTCCAAACAGCACCATGTCAAAAAATACAAAGAGTGCAAAGGAGATCAGTTTCCTTCATTACAGGAGTGAGTTGCCTCACAACGCTTCCGCATCATTTTTCATGCCATGTACATTTTACAGCAAACACATATTTCCCGGATACAGTTTGAAGGGTTTTCCATAGATCCAGCCACTCAGTTCAGCTTGGTGGGGGGGACCTTACACTGTGGTCTTTCCCCATTGAGCCTTTGCTGCTGCTGCCCCAAGCTTTAGTGCGTCCCTCAGCACGTAGTCCTGGACCTTGGAATGTGCCAGTCTGCAACATTCGGTCGTGGACAACTCTTTGCGCTGGAAGACCAGCAAATTTCGGGCAGATCAAAGGGCATCTTTCACCAAATTGATAGTCCTCCAGCAGCAGTTGATGTTTGGCTCGGTGTGCATCTCTGGGAACAGCCCGTAGAGCACAGACTCCTGTGTTACAGAGCTGCTTGGGATGAACCTCGACAAAAAACACTGCGTCTCTTTCCACACCTGCTTTGCAAAGACACATTCCAGAAGGAGGTGGGCAACCGTCTCTTGCCCACCACAGCCCCTTGAGGGCATTGTGCGGAGGGGGTGAGACTTCAGTCGTGCAGGAAGGATCTGACCGGGAGGGCTCTTCTCACCACCAGCCAAGCTACATCTTGGTCCTTGTTTGAAAGTTCTGGTGATGAGGCATTCCGCCAAATGACTTTGGCAGTCTGCTCAGGGAGCCATCCGACAGGATCCACCATCTCCTTTTCTCATAGGGCCTTGAAGATGTTCCATGAAGACCACTGCCTGATAGATTGGTGGTCAAAGGTGTTTTTCCGCAGAAACTTTTCCACGAAGGATAGGTGGTACGGCCCAGTCCAAATAATGAGGATAGCGCAGTTCCGCCCTTTGCACCCATTTGTTATCGTTCGAGGAGAGTCTTCAAATTTCACTCATTTTCTTCGATGCACATTTCAGTAATCGGAACATTTTTAAAGTTTTTAGAGGCTAAAATATATTCAATTTACTAAAACGTTGATTAGTCTGCAGGGGTGTAACTAGTAAATGATTTAGTATCGTTCTTTTATGTCATTTTCAGTGATTTAAAACCAGGTTACTCACAGTTAGTGATCTATACACTTAATACAAATGTTTCTTGTGATAAACCCATTTTCGGCTGTATTAATAAAACTGCACCAGGTTACCAATTGCGCTGACCAATTGCACTGCCGCATGGAAGATTTTACACTTGTGGTTATGCACATGAGATTAGGCAGAAACATTTTAAACTCAAAGCATTCCTTTTGAATTTATCTTATTTTCCTTCCTGCTCTTTTCAAACTTTTAAACCATGGGTAAAGACCCTTCACCAGGGCTTTCTCATCATCAATAGTAATTTTTAAAAAACATAATTAACCACCCAAGTTTGGGAATTTCAAGTCCAGTTCTCAGCTCATCACAGTAGATTTAAAAAAATTGTTGCATTCTGCTCTGTTTTATATATTTACCAGAAAGAAAACTTTCAAGAATTATTTTAGCAGTAGAGGTGAACACTAATACAGTGATATGTGGCCCTTTGTGGTACAGCGCAGACTGAAAGCTGCACAATAAGGTGTACAAAATGATGCTACTATCTCCAGAGATGGTGAGGTAATAGGTCTTTCCCTGGTACCACTACAAACAATAGCGCTGCCAACAATATGCGAACAGCTCTTTCAAAGAGCCAACATAGGCACAATGGGCTGAATGGCCTCCTTCTGCGCTGTATGATTCTCTGATTCTATAAGTTCCAGCTATAATGGGTTTTTTTTCTAGCTATTTTCCTGGTTAGCTAAGCACTGTCATTTGGGAGTTCAGCAGTCATCAATAATTGTTTGTCTTTTGCCATTTGGCGCCAGGGATTCCACCCAGAACATAACAAGGCAGAGATCGCAAAGACGGGACGTGGTCTTTTTGTATTACAGAAATGTTCTGAGTGACACCACTTGGGCTGGATTTTAAGAGCACACCGCCGCTCCTGGCAGCGTGCGAAGAAAATGACAGCCCACACGTGCAGGCTGCACTCCACAGAGCCCCTGCGATCTCCCACATGGCAGCTCATTTAAATAGCCAGGTTGGCCCACACCACCTCCCCCAGTCACATGGAGGGGGCGAGCTGTCCAACACCAGCAATGGCATCAGCTGCCTTTGTGCAGGAGCTGCCGCCATTTTTAAAGGGCAACCAGCTCTGCCGGTCAATTTGAATTTTTAAAGAAATATCTCCACCAAAATTTACCAAATAAAATTGTAAAGCCCCTTTCCCAGCCCCAATAACAATTACATTAAGTATCTGCCCTTCCCCCCCAAAACACTTACTCCCCCCCCCCTGCAAACTGTACAAAGTTTAAAGTTCACCCCTTCCCACCATCCCCTATACTGATGATGATTATTTGACCCCATTCCCACACCCACCCCACACTAACAATCTTAACTGCTCTCCCCTCCCCACCAGCGTCATGCCTGCTTTCCCCAGACGGGGAAGTGAAGATGCAGGAGTGCCGGCCGCCGTACTGAACATTGCAGTGGGCCCAGAAGATCCGAAATAAATTTATTTACACCTATTCATTTTATTTACTTACATTTTTTTAAAATTTAAATGTATGCCCCGTCGCCCAGTGGGGGGAGGGGGGGGTGGGTGGTTGGGTGGGGGGTGGTGGGTGTGCGCCACAGAGCTTCGCCGCTGCCAGAAGGATCGGCCTGGGCCCTCCCAGTGTCAGGGTCCGTGGCGGGCCTCTGCCGGAACCATCTTCTGTCCCCCCACCCCCTTATCCAGGCCCAGCCCCTCATTTACAGACCTGCTAAAAAGGCAAGCAAATCATTTTATCCCTTTGATTTGATTCTGACATTCTGCTTTGTTAACTAGCATGGCTGAAGGTGATCACAATGCTCAGTATTTGACAGTTCATTAGTTATAGTTAAACAAATGTGCATTCTGACTTCATTCACTTTTAATTATGCATCCGGGGCTGTAGTGTCATTTAGTTTATAACGTCAACTCTGATGCAATGTAAACTGTAAACTGGCTACATTGTAAGCCCATCATAGTGGAAGGTTTGATATATGAAATCTGGAGAAGCTGTGCTGTTGATGGAGGTACCAATATTATTTTGCTTAACATAATAGGCAGATACAGCAGCTGGGTTCATAGTGTACATCTCACGCATGAACACCACACCTGGACTAATACTGTACATCTCTTGTATGGTATGTACAGCTTAGATAAGTATTACAATATATTTTTCACAATGTGAACTGTACTACAGCAACATTTTACAGAATTCCTTCATTCTATAATAATCAACAGCAGTAATTGTTATGCAGATGAAATGAACCTTCATTATAAATGTCATAATAGAAAGATTTTTCTATATATGTATATATATATAAATATATATAATAAAGTCTACACTATAATCAATATAATATAAACAGATTGAACCACTCAAATTCAGAATTTGGGAATGCTAGTATGAATGTGAGCATTTGAACTTCCTTTGTTTGCTATTTTAATTAATGTCAAATTCTAATATTCGTACAGCATAATTTTAAGGCTTACATTTTTACTGAAACATTGAATATAAAAGCGGTTCGTGCACAAATATTTGTATAGCATAATCTCAAGACCAAACCTTTCTTACCTATTACCTAAATCACTATTAACAGCAGCAAAATCCATTTTTGAAATACTCTCTTTTATCTTTCATCTTCAGACTGCCTGCCCTCAACATCTGTGCGGTTGCAAGGGCAGGTAGTCTGCCATCAAGAGTCAGCGGCCAAAGTACAACTCTGCCCTCCCTTTCCCCCCCACCAAGTCTTGACTCAACCCTTTCATTTTGCCTTCCTTCTGCAGGAGACACCTCTGCAGCACGCAGCTCTCTTGGGAATTGAGCAGAGCAGGGATCAAACTTACACTCGCTCCTCACTCTGTAGGTTTGAATGGTAGTATTGTGTAGTGTTATTGTGCCACCCTAACCAGGGCATAATCCTATTGCAGTATCAATTGAGGAAGTTCAGGTTGTAAAATAATTCAAATTGACATTTATAAATTTAATTGGACAAAATGCTTCAAATGATGTAACAAAGGCCTAGATTTTAAACAGCAGTGATTTAAAATTCCTACCTCTGATTATAAATTTCATTTTTGGTAGAAAGGGTTTGATGTTGAAGAGTTTCTAACCATATTTATATCATTTTTTACTAATTACACACCAATTACTACAGTCTTAGGAACAACAGCACAAGTTTGTTGTCTTTCAAAGTAGTGGGGATGAATTGGAAATCTTATTATTTTCAAGAGGATTAAGATCATATGGAGTCAAAGATATGTGTTGTGTCTAACTTAGAAACATATGATGAAAATTTTAAACACTGTTTTGAATATCTGAAATGCCACTATACAAGGAACATATTAAAAGTCTGATCCAATATTATTTTCACACTTCTTAACTGGTTGATATTATCATTGCTAGAAATAATTAGAACCAATGTGTGGTCAAATGAAGGGGAAAAAATCTGGAGTAACAACCTTTTACAGCAGGAACATATATATGTATGTTGTAAAGTAAATATCACAGCATTCTTGCTGTATATTTTTTTCTGGGATGTGAACAGTTCAGTTAATTTTAATAACTTCTTACATTTTCTTATTCTGGTCAGTGTGAGGATAGGCCAACCCGAAAAACCCAAATAGATGCAAACAGTTGACTTGCAACATTGTGGCTTTAATGCAAGTGAGAACCTGACCTGTAATTCTCTACCATCAATGCATTAGCAGTGGCATCATTCTGACCTAGCCTGTCTTCTCTTATGTATCTTTGTGTGTGCAAGTGTGCTAGTGTGAAGCATCTGTGTGCAAATGCTTGTTTTATTTCCCTATATTTTGCACGCAGTGTCAGCATCAGGTACCACCAGATCAGATTAAATAAAAAGATCACTCAACATTGTTCCAACAATGTGTCAAGCTCATTCTTGGAAGAGATGTCATACAACATCGTTTCATTCCTCTTTCATGCATCAAACATTCTGGTGGCCTTTACATTGAAGTAAGATGATGAAGAGTTTTGTTAAATGGATTCATATTGGGACCTAAATGGGGCAGTCTGTTACAGGCTGACCTTTAACCTTTGGGACCAGATTCAAAATTTCTCACTCTAATGCCTATTAGAATCCTATGTGAACTGAGTTAGGGGAATCTCAGTCCAGTTCTTTGTTGGCATGGAACTAACACAAAACAATCCAGAATTTGGCAATAATTCAGAGAGGCAGGATACCTGGTGTAGAAAATGGGACAAAATCTCACACTGTTGCAGAAAGGGCTTGTTCTTCTGATGCTAGGGTTGAGGCAGATTGGAAAGAGCTGCAGCTGTTGATCTCGGATCGGTGGAGATTGATGCTGTTCTGAATGTCCGAAATTAAAGAGTTCCTTTCACCGGGATTTACATCTTTCACCTTGATCAGCCCTAATATTTATAACGAACAGTTTCATGTTAATTGAGAACTGAATTGAAGTTGCTCCAACTGATTAGTATAAGCTTTATCCAATCAGCTGCAGTTGAATCTAGGTCCCAGATGTGAAAGGCCTGTTTCGCATCCCACAACATCACTGGGCTCTCTCTTGTTTCTCTAATATTGAAACATTGGCATTTGCTTGCAACAGTCCCTGAACCGTGTGAGGAAAGAGAATGGGTATCCCACAAAGGACCATGCCACATAACCATGAGAGATGGGTTTTGCCCTCAATTCTGCATATAGTCCTTGATCACACTTGAGCCTACGTGAAGGGGCACCAAGCAAAGGCCAATTGTTTCAAACAAGAAAGGAAGAAATGTCATCTCGAAGCTACTCTTGTATGTGGAACCTTGATCCCTGAACTGAATATAAGTCGCATGTAGCCAGAACTAGAATATATAGCATTTTAATGATTTTACAATTAACAACAGAGCTCTGTATATTATGTGGCCTGGCACTGACTGGTGTGCACGCTGTAGTTCTGGTGCACTCAGAACCCTTATTATTTCATGGGGATTAGTTTGATTGCAATAAATAATCTATGTGAATATTTCATGAATAATATATTGGCCAAGAGTTTCTGCTTTTGGCACAATTGGCAATCCAGGCTCAAACTGAACTCAAAATTGTTCCAGTTTTGCAGAGTGAATTTTTTGTTCAATTTTCTGCTGAAACTAACATGCATATCCCTGAACGTAAAATCTTCCTTGAAGCCTGCAAATCGGGCAGTGTGTTAGAACACAATTTATTTTTAAATTTTGCATTTAAAAAGATTCCATGATATATTTCAGAGTGGTAACCTGGTGCAGTTTTATTACTGCAGCTGAAAATGGTTTATCACAAAAAATGGGCAGTTTTAATCAGTGTCTAGTTCCCACCACCTGATCTGAATTTAAATAAGTGAACATGGCTTTAATCAACTATAGAGAACCATTTATGAGTTACATTGGTGTACAGTGGTCTGTCTCTGAGTAAGTTGTAACTCTTTTTAAAACTTTTAAGAGGTACCTATTAGTGCCCTTCCACCTATAAAATCCTTAATTTTAAGAGCTCTTCAAAGACCTGCAATTGAACACAATTAGCAAAACCTCACCATGGTAATTAATTCAATATGAGGGTATGGCCTGTTTTTGTTGGCTAAGCCAGCATCCAGCACAATATTTTTTAAAACCAACACAAAAGATGGCGGAAACTCGATTTGCACTGGAAGTAATGTGTGCTTGAAATTCCTCAAACCTTTGCGCTGGTTTGGCCAATTTTGGGCAAAGCAGAAAATCTAGGTGATTATGTTTATATTCCAAAAGACTTACTGTATAACAATATTGCTGAAGAAATATATTTTCATTGCAAAATATGACAAAACAACCTAAATGTTCTGTTACAATATTGCTGAAAACATTTCGGTGGAAAACGCAATCATTTTTTGCTTGAAAAAAAGATGTCAAGGGCACTTGTTACACGTTACAGACTTTCTGAAAAATAGGTCGCTTCTCCTTGTTTCATTGTGGTAATGTATTTTGTTCTGCTGCTGTTTGCGAACAAAATGAGAACTGCTCGTTTCACGAGTGAGAAACTATTTCAGGATGGATTCCAGTTCACGCCTTAATAAACAAAAAGATTAAATTGACCAATATTAGAGACGTTATAACCTCTACCAAATGAAAAGACATTCAAGGTCTGGAGACAGTTGACACTCTTTTGATATTCCATTATCTTTATTAAAAGTAACCCAAGTCAAATATGGATGACATGTACTGCATGACTGACAGACTCTCCCAATGAATGAAGAATTCTGTAATCCTAAGCAGAGGTAACTCATAAGGATACGATTGACTGATGCTGAAATAAGCAAGTGTTGGTGAATTACAATAGTTTTCTCAATAGAAATTGGGAACTTATAACCCAAGAACAAGAGTTATGATGGTCTTCCACACTATTATACCAGGGCCATTCTGGACGTGGTATTGGGGAATGAGCCCGTCCAGGTGGTCGAAGTTTCAGTGGGGGAGCATTTCTGGAGCAGTGACCATAATTCCATAAGTTTTAAGGTACTTGTGGATAAGGATAAGAGTAGTCCTCGGGCGAAGGTGCTAAACTGGAGGAACGCTAATTATAACAATATTAGGCAGGAACTGAAGAATTTAGATTGGGGGCGGCTGTTTGAGGGTAAATCGACATCTGACATGTGGGAGTCTTTCAAACGTCAGCTGATTAGAATCCAGGACCAGCATGTTCCTGTGAGGAAGAAAGACAAGTTTGGCAAGTTTCGGGAAGCTTGGATAACACGGGATATTGTGAGCCTAGTCAAAAAGAAAAAGGAAGCATTTGTAAGGGCTGGAAGGCTAGGAACAGATGAAGCACTTGAGGAATATAAAGACAGTAGGAAGGAACTTAAGCAAGGAGTTAGGAGGGCTAAAAGGGGTCATGAAAAGTCATTGGCAAACAGGATTAAGGAAAATCCCAAGGCTTTTTATACATATATAAAGAGCAAGAGGGTAACCAGGGAAAGGGTTGGCCCACTCAAGGACAGAGATGGGAATCTATGTGTGGAGCCAAAGGAAATGGGTGAGGTGCTAAATGAGTACTTTGCATCCGTATTCACCAAGGAGAAGGACTTGGTGGATGATGAGCCTAGGGAAGGGAGTGCAGATAGTCTCAGTCATCTCATTATCAAAAAGGAGGAGGTGCTGGGTGTCTTGCAAAGCATTAAGGTAGATAAGTCCTCAGGGCCTGATGGGATCTACCCGAGAATACTGAGGGAGGCAAGGGAAGAAATTGCTGGGGCCTTGACAGAAATCTTTGCATCCTCATTGGCTACAGGTGAGGTCCCAGAGGACTGGAGAATAGCCAATGTTGTTCCTTTGTTTAAGAAGGGTGGTAAGGATAATCCAGGAAATTATAGGCCGGTGAGCCTTACGTCAGTGGTAGGGAAACTATTAGAGAGGATTATTCGGGACAGGATTTACTCCCATTTGGAAACAAACAAACTTATTAGCGAGAGACAGCATGGTTTTGTGAAGGGGAGGTCGTGTTTTACTAATTTGATTGAGCTTTTTGAGGAAGTGACGAAGATGATTGATGAGGGAAGGGCAGTGGATGTTGTCTATATGGACTTTAGTAAAGCCTTTGACAAGGTCCCGCATGGCAGACTGGTGCAAAAGGTGAAGTCACACGGGATCAGAGGTGAGCTGGCAAGATGGATACAGAACTGGCTCAGTCACAGAAGACAGAGGGTAACAGTGGATGGGTGTTTTTCTGAATGGAGGGATGTGACTAGTGGTGTTCCGCAGGGATCAGTGCTGGGACCTTTGCTGTTTGTAGTATATGTAAATGATTTGGAAGAAAATGTAGCTGGTCTGATTAGTAAGTTTGCGGATGACACAAAGGTTGGTGGAGTTGCGGATAATGGTGAGGATTGTCAGAGGATACAGCAGGATATAGATCGGTTGGAGACTTGGGTGGAGAAATGGCAGATGGAGTTTAATCCGGACAAATGTGAGGTAATGCATTTTGGAAGGTCTAATGCAGGTGGGAGGTATACAGTAAATGGAAGAACCCTTAGGAGTATTGACAAGCAGAGAGATCTGGGCGTACAGGTCCACAGGTCATTGAAAGTGGCAACGCAGGTGGATAAGGTAGTCAAGAAGGCATACGGCATGCTTGCCTTCATCAGTCGGGGCATTGAGTATAAAAGTTGGCAAGTCATGTTGCAGCTGTACAGAACCTTAGTTAGGCCACACTTAGAATATTGCGTGCAATTCTGGTCGCCACACTACCGGAAGGACGTGGAGGCTTTGGAGAGGGTACAGAAGAGGTTTACCAGGATGTTGCCTGGTCTGGAAGGCATTAGCTATGAGGAGAGGTTGGAAAAACTCGGATTGTTTTCACTGGAACGATGGAGGTGGAGGGGCGACATGATAGAGGTTTACAAAGTTATGAGCGGCATGGACAGAGTGGATAGTCAGAAGCTTTTTCCCAGGGTGGAAGAGTCAGTTACTAGGGGACATAGGTTTAAGGTGCGAGGGGCAAAGTTTAGAGGGGATGTGCGAGGCAAGTTTTTTACACAGAGGGTGGTGAGTGCCTGGAACTTGCTGCCAGGGGAGGTGGTGGAAGCAGATACGATAGCGACGTTTAAGAGACATCTTGACAAATATATGAATAGGAAGGGAATAGAGGGATATGGGCCCCGGAAGTGCAGAAGGTGTTAGTTTAGGCAGGCATCAAGATCGGCGCAAGTTTGGAGGGCCGAATGGCCTGTTCCTGTGCTGTACTGTTCTTTGTTCTTTGTTCTATTGACAGAATGCCTGGCACTCACTGGCAGCAGTGAGATTTACTCTGTAGATGCCTCTTTAAATGAGCTCTGTTGTTGACCAGTAAGTGCTATTTTCCACCTGGGAATTATCAGTGTGAGCTTTGAGATGCGTGAAATAGCAATCTAATACAGTGAACCTACCAATCAAATCTGTCAAGTATTTTTATAATTTTTTATATCTTGACTTTCTGCCTACTATCACATATTTTGAGACCTCTTTACATCCATCCAGTGTTGTTGTGTCAGTGCCATGAGCATTTGCTTTTTCTCACAGTGGCCTCTGCAGGGGTTTTGACTGATTTTTGTTTCCTCTTCACCTCCTTTCTACTTCATTCTGGGATCTTTTCCCAAGTTCCTCCACATCAATCCTGAAGCTTCTGATTCCCATTGGGGACTTGTTCCACAGACAAGAGCAGCCACCACATCCCTGTGCCAAAATGATCAAAGCAAAATTATTAAGGGTCAGATTTATTGATGGATGTTTTATAAACAAGCTGCTCACCGACGGGTCTAAAAATAACATCATTGTGCCTGTTTTAAGGACATACAGTGCTCTGGTTCGGCTGCACCTTGCATATTGTATTCAGCTTTGCTCACCAAGGTGGATGGGAAAGATTCAAATGTTGATTCCTACTGTCACAGAACTGAGTTAGACTATTCAGCCTTGAAAGCAGGCCAATGCATGGGGACCTCGCTGAGTTATACAAGGTACTGAGAAAGATAGAAAAGGTTAATCCTGAGCACAATTTCAAATTAAACCATGAGTGTATGGCAAATTGGTTGAAGAGGAGATCAGAACAGGTGTTGGGAAGCACATGTTCACACAAAGAAAGATCACTACTTGGAATGATCTCAGAGTAGGGCAGTGAAGGAAAACCTCTGGAGTAACTCAAGATACAGTTAGATGCCGTGATGGAGGAAATTGTAGGTATCTATAGAAGGATGGACTAAATCATTTCCCTCATCTGTATTTATTTTGATGATTCGTAACCCACAGCCTCCTCACCCTATGTTCAGAGCCTTCCAGTTTATCTAATCCTCCAATTCTCACTCCCATCCAGTGGGAAACGTGTTCCACTCTTACTGAGTGACAAGCTGGTAATCTTGATACATGTTTCTCTAATATTCACCATTACTTCCCTAAAGAGCCTGAGTTAAAATTCCACAGTGGAATTCTCACACCTCACCAAATAGCCACTCGTCACTTAACCTAGACTGTGAGCAACCACAGGCTATCCAACGCTGAAAGGCATCACTCTGTCACATGTGCACTATTTCCAGCAGGTGTTAATGGATCGTCATCAGGTACAGAAGTCTGGATAAGCACCAGGCCAGTGAGTGAAACTACCTGTGGTGCCCCTAATACAGCTATGGCTGAGATCAGATAACTCAACACAAAGCTGGGGCCATCCTGAACTGTACAATTTAGTAGCAAGCCCAGAAGCTGCATTTCTCGGGAAACTTGTAATACTGACATTCAATCAAGGGACCCAAATACTTCACTGAAGGAATGAAATTGGATAAATGTAAGCATTTGTGAAGCTTTTAGATGCAGTTACACTATAGTTGCAGAGTTGAGATCAGTAGCTAAAATATTCTATTTACAACCAATAACGCCTTGCTTACACATACAAGCAGAGCTCTGCTCTCAGATATTACACTTTCGGTGCTTCAGCCGCCTAGCAACATACCCTCTAAATCTTTTTGGAGTCCGTGGACAATTTCTTTAAGTACACAGCCCCTTTAAAATTTATTTGCACCACCACACACACAATAACTTAATGGGGACGACTTCTGTGCAGCCTGCGCGGGAACTTTTGGGTTGCTGTGCGGCCGCAAGGGAACATTGTAGCTTTTGTCTAAGCTCTGGAATTCACTCCCTAAACCTTTCCACCTCACTACCTCTCTCTCCTTCTTTAAGACCCTCCTTAAAAGTTACCTCTTTGGCTTTTGGTCGCCTATCCTAATATCTCCTTATGTGGCTTTCTGTCACATTTTGTTCCGTAATAGCTCCCATGGGTCACCTTGGGGTGTTTTACTACATTAAAGGCACTACATAAATGCAAGTTGTTGTTGTTTGAGAGCACTGGCTGGATCACCCACAGTCTCGGCACATTCTAATCAGCTCCAGGTGCATTGATACAGGAGGCCAGTGGATGCCTGAACACTTTGTAAACCTAGTTTGACACTTCACAGGAACTTCTACTCCTTGCAGTCTCAACCTCACGTAGCGTGAGATGGCCTGCCCTGAGGGTTTAAATTGACCCTAGCCAGAGTTAACTCTGGAGTCATGTAACTTCTGCATTGCTGCACAGTGGAAATCACCACAACCACACTAAAGTTGCAGTTTAATTTGCCTTAGCTGACTAACAGTAAATGAGGCGAGTGTTTTCATTGTCTCCAATTATCTCTTACTATTAATAAAATGTAACATGTCCAGATTGATTTCATTAGGCATCCCAACAGATTTCACTGACGAGAATCAGCAGAAATTTACCAAACTTCTTCACAGACTTGCACTGACCCTACTGGTGACCCTCCCTTCCCTTGGCCCCATGAAGTTTACATTTATGTTTCCTACCATTAATATGTTTTCACATTATTGGCTTTGACCCTTTCACCACAGAAGTACAGAACTGACTTTGAACATACTGCTCTGTACACAGCATTATATTCCTTTGTCCACGATTCTAATGAAGGGATAGAAAGAAAGAGCTTGCATTTATATAGCACCTCTCACCTCAGGACCTCCCAAAGTGCTTTACAGCCGATAAAGTGCTTTTGAAGTGTAGTCACTGTCACAATGTAGGGAAACTTCATGTTATTAAACAGGTTAATGCCTTTGTTAAAGGAAGGACAGAAGAGTTGCACACAAGAGGGTTAACAAGGCCTAACTACTATCACACAGCAAAGCTTTAAATCATCTGAGTCAAACTCAGTATTCTCGATCGTGGATTGAGCAAGATTTAAATCTGTAGTTACCACAGTTCTCGACATGATGGCACTCTAAGCCATTGCTTTCGAACTACCAACGAGAGTTAAATGCTTCTTTCTGGTTGACTGCAGTCTATAAAAATCTGTAAAACTGAACTCCTCAGTCAGATTACTACCTTCTAACCTCTCCCAATATAATTTATAAAATAAGAAGTAATCTGGCAATACAGGCTCAAAATAGTTTGTTCTTTTCTTTCTCTTCTTGCCTTTTGATGCAGTTCCACCATCAGTAGCAGAGTCTCAGAACCTTGACCGTACAAAATACCACACGACATGAATCTAAATGAGAAACAGCGATGGTAGAAGAAAGTAAACTAAAATGGTCGACTAAAAAATGCTGATATACGTTTTAAAATATAGCCACTGACATGAAGTGTATTACAAGATTGTAAAATAATCCCATGGTTCAGATAACTTTATGATCCTTATTTTTGCACTTGGCGTGATTGGAGTGGTCCTCAATCACATTACAACCTTGTGTCAAACTACTGCTGCAGCCATTATGTTACTTAATATAATAGAATTCCAAAGCTTCAGGGGTTACATTTGACGCCAGTGTGTAAAGTTAAAGGATTTGTTTTCACTAAACTGGGGATGGTTTTCCTTCACATTGCATGAAATATACCCCTGATTATCTTGATGTCATTAGTTCCAATTTCTTAATCATTTTGAAACCAGCTATCCATCATCTCTATTTACCTCTGACTCAATTCTTGCGCAGCTCCTCCTTCCTGTATGTATTTCTGCACCATAACTTAAGGGAAGGAGTTTGGCATTGGGTCCTAAGGTGAGGCTTCAAAATTACTAACAATGCAGCATAAACCATAAAACTCTTTGGGCCCGAAACTCTGATCAGCAGAAGTGAGGAAGTGCAACCATGTGCAAAACGGTTCCAAATCTCAGGGATGTGGACAATCTGCACATTTGGGACAGGAAGCTTACATGATGAGGGTGGGACAGCATCGCCCAGCCTGGAAGAGTCACAGAAAATTGAAAAGGCACTCTATCATGCCAATGAGGAAATCCTTTATAGGAGAAGAGGCAGGTTAAGTGAGAAATTATTCATGGTTGTCCTATAGAGGTATCAGAGAAGGCCTCTCAATTAATTGATCCCTTCTACAGCCTTTATGGAATGTATGCCTGCAGGCATGAGTTAATTTGTCCCATTAGAAAGACACTTCAATTTATATAGCACTTTTCACAACCTCAAGATATCCCAAAACACTTTACTTTTGAAGTGTAGACACTGTCGTAATTTGAAAACACCACTGCTATTTTGTGCACAGCAAGTTCCCACAAACAACAATGTGATAACGACAAGATAATCTGTGTTAGGAATGTTGGTTGAGGGATAAATATTGGCTTTGCAGCACCCCCTCAGTACTTCAGTGTAGACTTTGTCACCCAAGTGGGGCTTAAACCCATAATCTCTTGACTGAGAGGTGAGAGTGCCACCAACTGAGCCACAGGTAACACCTGCAATGTTAGCAGCTGAAGGACTGGGTGGAATTTCCAGGGGAAACCCAGAAACTAGCCTCCGTACACCCTCCCCCACCACCCCTGCCCCCAAGGCATACCCTTCAGTTGATGAGGGAATGCAGAAGATCCACTCTCTTTCCCACAACTTTCTGTCACCATTTCTTCCTCCTGCTTGGTGTCAGAAAAGATGCTTTGAGACATCTTCCTACACACAAGGAATTCCATAGAAAGAAAATAGTTTTTGTAGTGACTTTCATCCTTAGTGGTGGGGGAAGCCCATGCCTGTTGAATACAGGGTATGTTCACTCCAGCTTGTGTGTGTCTGATTGAATCCTCAGTATTATCAGCAACCCTTGTTTTTCTGGCTCCCTTTCTATTAATCATGTTTCCTGATTAGCGATTAATGTACACAGCCCTTTGTGTGCGTTTGTGGGAATTTAACAATCTAATCAAATTGTTTAACTCATTTACTGATGTGGGAAGATTACTTCACTATTTGATTGACATGAGAAGGGCAAAGTTCCAAGCACAATATAAGCTGAATTGCTGTTGAGCACTGGTAAAAGAGCAGCTTTTGGATATTATTACAATTTAATTGAACAACATAAGGTGGAGCAGCAACTCTGCTGTTCCATGCTAATAGTTTCAACCTTTGCTAACCCACCTAATATTTATTCCTCGACCATTACTAGTGAAACGAATCATCTATCTCATTGTTGTTTGTGAGACCTTGCTGTGTACACACTGACTGATGCCTTTGCCTCCATAACAACAGCAACTGCACTTCAAAAGTATTTCATTCATTTTGAAGCACTCTGAAACATGCTGAAGTTGTGAGATGTGCTATCTAAAGCCTTTATGAGCTAACGTACTGGAATGGAGAATAAATCGGCATTCTTTAACCTTGACTAAGAAGGAACTTTATAAAAGGAGAACAGAAATGAAACATTATAAATATGGTGCATCTGGATCACTAGTCCAGATGTGCCAGGATATTAGGATCAGGTTAAAACTGGATAAATGAAGGTTAGGAATGATGTTAGGAAGAACATCTTTATGTAAAGAATGATCAACACGTGGAATGGTCTTTATTGTGGAGAAAAACCTTAGACTCATCCAAGAGGCAGTCAGATGAAATGTTAGAGGGAAGGAAGATCTTTTGTGTGGAAGGATGAGCTAGGATGGACTGAATGGCCACCCTGAACTGTAGCTATCACGGGAATGTCAGCTCCCCACTGATGTTTCACTTATACATCTGTCATCTGGCTCAGCTCTGGAAACTGGTGCAGGCTGCTTAATGGAGCTCTCTCGTTTATACTGCAGGGCAACTTGATGAACCTGGGCACTTTGGAAAGTAATGTTACATGTTTCAAATCTCTTAACAGCAGTCTGCTCTCCTGTGCAGGAGGCATTGTGAATTCCTCCACTTGCACACTAAAACTGAGATGAATCTCATTTGGGGCAATTTTAACCCTCAACGATGGGTAGGTTGGGAGTGGGTGGAAAATAAAAGAATTTAGATCTCAAACCCAACCCTAACCTCCCTCCCAAACTGCCCATGGAGGCATTTTGGAGGGGTGGGAGATTTTTATTTTTTAATCCACATAGGCCATGATAATAGGAGGCGAGGAGGACCTGATCTATGAGGTGAGTATATTTACAGCACTGCTTGTGGGCCAGGAGGAACCTCTTTCCACACCCTGCCGATGACTCCCCCACTCCCAATCTCTGACTTCTCAACCCCCAATCTCCGACTCCCCCCATTTCTGACTCCACCCACCAAGCAGGCAGCCGATCTGTCAATCAGCCTGACTGTTCGTTGGGAAACCTACTAAAAAAACTGAAAAGACATCCTGAGGTGAATTTCTGCAGGATATCCAGGAAACCTTTACTTCCAGGTATCCCACCCAGTAATCCTACCCTTTGCTCTCTTCATGGCCCACAGTAAATTTCAGGACCAGTGAGTCAGGCAGCAATTTAGTTGTGGATAATTTGCCGTTTATACTGGAATATGCTGGTCTGTGGGTTTTCAGTCCCACACATCTATCAGGAGTCAAATTGCTAACAAGCAGAATGGGGAATCCTATCTCATTTTATCCTTCCTCAGCCCAGGAATCCTATGGCTAGTTATAGTAAACCACTGCCTTCCCAAATCAGACAAGCTAATTTAGCTCAGATGACACCTGGAACCTTGCTGCCTGTATCTCCTCAGTACCATTCCACATGCTGTATTTACCCTCTCAATTAGAAAGGAAGCTGAGGTAGCATTGACTTTATTGTGAATCTCAGCTTTGCCTGATATTTGCATTGGAGCTTCTTCCTAGAGGGTTTGTTTTGCACCAACATGGGTCAGGTCATCTGTGAGAAGAAGCTAAATGTTGTGGTGGGAATTGAAGGGAAGGGGTACTTCTTACATTCTTCAAACATACCTTTTAGCGAAGGAACTAAAGAGGGGCATTAACAAAAGATGTAGGGGGGAAATTTATGCTGGCAGCGGGGATCTCGACGTTGGGGGAGGCCAACGCTGAGATCCCTGCACTGCCTCTTTTCCAGAAGGCCCACAGAATTTAGTGCCATTCAGGCATTTAAGTGGACAGCGGTGGGCCTTCCATAGGATTTAGGACCCCATCGACAGAAGTCCCACCCTTGCAGAACTGTCAGCCAATCAGAGGCCGGCAGCTGCAGCACCACCACGGAGGCATTGGCTGCGGCTACAGGTGCACTGACTGGAGGCCAAGGAGCATCGTTGGAACCAGGCCTCTGGTAGGTCAGAGCGGGAGGGATCTTGTGGGGTGGGGGCCTGGGGGGAAGAGGTCAGCAGCATGGGCAGAGGGGTGGCCCTTAGTGGCCCCCTCCCTTCCCGATGCCAGGTCCCTCGTTCAGGCACTAAGACAGGGCTGCCCACTGCACGGGAAATTACAGCTGTGGCAGGAAGAGGCTCTTAGTTGGGGTTAATTACCCAGTCAAGAGCTCAATTGGCGGCTGGATGAGAAGGCCATTCACAGGCCTTCCCTTACCAGACTAAACTTTGGTGGAGGTGGGATAGTGGCGGCCTCCAAACTCACCGCAGGGGGAGAGTATAAAATTCCACCCATAAAGTGTCTGGGACTGGACCAACCTGGTTGCTAAATCATATATATTTACATAGAATTACACAGAATTTATCCCACCGAAATGGGCCATTTGGCCCAACTGGTCGATGTGGATGTTTATACTCCACAGGAGCCTTCTCCCATCCACCATTTCTTCCTATCAACATATCCTTCTATTCCCTTCTCTCTTATGTGCTTATCTGTAGGTAGCATAAAACGGACACTTTTAATTGAGGAGAGGAAAAAAGGAAAAGCTAAAAATATATTTCTTAAAAGAATATTGCATAAGTATCTTATAATATTAAAAATGGAGAACAGTGAGACAGTTATTTAAATAAATTATTTCTACACCATTATAAATGGAACACAGACTATTGCTAATCAATTTTCTCAGTCATATGTTGGCGAATCCGGCACCACATTGATTTAAGTTAGTAAATCAAAAATGCCAGTCAGATTCATTGGGACTGCTGATCTTCAGTTCATATTCTATTAGTATCTACATTCTATGTTGGAATATTTTCATGCGTCATTTGCTAAAAGCATGCATCAACAGTTTGTAGAAATACAAAAGGAAATTACTCTGGATGCTGGAAATCTGAAATAAAAACAGAGAATTCTGGAAATACTCAGCAAGTCAGGCAGCGTCTGTAGAGAGAGAAACAGAGTTATGGGGAGGATTTTGCCGTGGGTTTTGGGACCCCTGAATTCTGGACAAATGGGGGTCCTGAGCCTGCACTTGCCGGGTACCAGACCGGGGGAGCTAATTTCCTGGAGGCACCCTTCTAATTGGCCGCCTCCAAGCTCGCTATCCAATTAAGGATAGCAGGTGGGCTTCCGATGCTGCCGGCCCAATCAAAGGGCCTGCAGCTCTGGAGCCTCAGTAGCCCCTCCAAGAGAGCTGGGCACTACTGAGACCGGAAGGAGAACACAAGGGCGCCTCAAAATGGAGGCGCCCTCAGAGGTGTCAAAATAATTACCAAGCAGGAAGCCCCTCTGATCTGAGTGGAAATGCCTCCAGCGGCAGCGTTTGGGCCTCATGTGTGGCCTTTGCTGTTGGCGACCTGCTCTTTGGGGGATGGAGCCTCCAGTTCTGATGGGCTCAATTGAGCCACTTAAGTGGCCAATTAAGGGCCTCTTCCCACCTCTGCTTGCATTTTACCAGCTGCTGACAGACCTGACACCACATGGGGTGACTGTCAGGGAAAGCTTGGCAGCCTCCCAGCTGACCCCTTTTTAGGCACTCTTTGCCCCATGGAGGGATCCCCCCTCCCCCACCCCCACCCCCCATGACAGCAATGGCCACTCCCACAGCAATGGCACTGCCTGCCCTCCGCAATTCTCCATCCTCGCCAGGGCCTGCCAGACTGGGCCCGGCATCCCCCCAAACCCCACTTGGCTGACTTTGAAAGCACACAGCCATCGATGCGCCCGCATCCTCCATATGCAGCCTTTTGCAGTGGTCACCACTAGCAGTGGCGCTGCTGAGGCTGCTGAATTGCAGGCCCTCTGATAGGGGCGGTTGCCATCCTTAACTTAATTGGCTGCCGCCAGCAAAATGCAGCCCCAGGTCCCGCTGCCCCACCATATCAGGGTTATCCCCGCTTTTGTTCCTAGCAGCTGGACCCTGCCGCCTACATTAAACCCAGCCCATTAACTCTGTTTCTCGCTCCACAAATGCTGCCAGACCTGCTGAGTATTTCCAGTATTTGTGTTTGTATTTCAGTTTTTGGAAATGTCAGGAATCACTGCCATCTGGTGGATTTTCAATGCAATACCTTATTAAGGAGTAGAATTTTTCTCCCGATTTGCTTGTCAGATTTTAGAGGCCTGTCAGTTTGCTCAGCACCTCTGGATACAACTGTACTCCTTAATAATCAGGACAAAGCAGCCACTATGAATGGTGATTCCTTAACCTAAAATAAAACAAATGCACAACCTCCTCCATCTGCACCACATTCATCTCCTATTCATTGATGGGAGATCAGCTCATGCATAACTTGCCTTAACCTTAGCTGAAATAAGAACACATGTCTGTTTGAATTTAGCACGAACACCAACAAAATTTTAAATTCCTTTGAAATTTATATTTTTGATTTAGCTTCATTCTTTCCCATTGAGCACATTGGAATTGTTAAGTCGGCTGCATCGTACCTGCTTTTGGAGGCAGTAATATATATAATCAGTAATATCAGCAATGCTCCATCCACATCTTGAGCTATTGAGTGACAGAAATATAACACCCAGAACTGTGAGAAGTTGAAAACTAAGATAGGAAACTGGGAACCAGGTTACAAAAAGAGAATATTGTGAACTACTGGTGCCCCAAGCTCTGGAATTCCCTCTCAGCCTCTCCATCTTGCTTTCCTCCTTTAAGACACTCCTTATAACCTACCTCTTTGACCAAGTATTTGGTCATTTGACCTAATATCTCCTTTTGTGACTTGGTGTCATACATTGTTTTATATGCTCCTATAAAGCGCCTTGGGACTATTTATTACACTAAAAGTGCAACACAAATATAAGCTGTTGTTGTTGGTGTTGTTGTTGTTATTGTGGGCTCCCGAGGTCTTGGTTCTTGCCAACCAGCTCCTAAGCTTCCTAGATTCAGGTAAATGTGGGTGTCTCTACAGTGAGTGGGTATTGGACAAATATAAACTGATGTGGATTTTTCAGTGGTTTGGCTTAGAGATGCTTAACCAAGGTGATGAGTTTTTGTCAGGCTTAGATGCCCATCTGACGAAAACAAAGCATATAAGAAATGGTCAAAAACAAAACGAATGCTTTGCAATAAACATTTACGGTATTGTTATACCACAGGCTTAGGACTGAAACTGATACCGTTCGAGATCAATGTGCACTGACAGCTGGAGTCATGCCATGAGTCACACTGACAAGCCAAAGAGAATCTTTTTTTTTCATTTGTTCATGGGATTTGGGCGTTGCTGGCAAAACCTGCATTTATGGCCCATCCCTCATTGCCCTTGCGAGTGTGGTGATGAGCTATCTTCTTGAACCGCTGCAGTCCATGCAGTGGAAGACACCCGAAGTGCTGTTAGGGAGGGAACTCTAGGTTTTTGACCCAGCAACAGTGAAGGAACAGTGATATATTTCCAAGTCAGGATTGTGTGGAACTTGGAGGGGAACTGGCAGGTGGTAATCCCATGTGCTTATGTGCTTACATATGGAGCTCTGTTTATCCAAAATCTAAATCCTGGGTAAATTTTAATGTAGCAGAGAGTTAAGCCAATGATCTCTAATATTATGATGATTATAAATTAAGTTTAAGCAGCTTTTAAGGTTTCTTCACATCTTTTGCAAATGTTGTGTGAGACTAACCCAGAATTTGGTGGAATGGAGCAACTCACGGCATTTAGTTAGACATTTTCACTCACCCTTCAGCTCGACAAATCTAAAGGATATTCCTCTTTGTAGCTAGTGTCTAGAATAATGTAACTTTTTCCTCAACTGCTATTCTTGGAAAACATTATAAAAGCATCATTAAAAGATGCAGTTTGAAATTTTAAAAAATTGCAATTTAAACAGAGCTTAATGGGTTGTTTTATTTCTTTTTTTTTGCGTGGACTCTCAAGCCTCATTTACTTTCATCACCATATTTCAATAAATGAAATTTAAAATTATTACAGTACAGTGAAAAGGTTCATCATATAATTTTAAAAGTTCTGAACATTGATCTGTAACATTAACTCTGTTCCTCTCACAAGAACACAAGAAATATAGGAGTAGGCCATTCAGCCCTTTGAGCCCACTCCACCATTCAATGAGATCATGACTGATCTACTACTTCAAAACCATACTCCACAGATGAGGGTTTCAGCAGCAGGTGAGCTGAGGCAGGAGCGTAGTCGGGCAATGTTACAGAGGTGGAAATGGGCAGTCTTAGTAATGGTGCCGATATGTGGTCAGAAGCTCATCTCAGGGTTAAATATGACACCAAGGTTGCAAACAGTCCAGTTCAGCCTTGGACAATTGACATGCCAATTGGAGAGGTGGCATCTCTGCAGTACCGGCAGGGCAACTGGGAGCTGTGGCCACTGCCAGTATTGCAGGAGGCCTGCAGTGCCAAAGATGGAGGAGACCCTGGGACATAGCTAAGTAAGGTTGGGGCCGCTAGGGCCAGTCAGGCAGACCCCGGCGGTGGGTTGGGGGGTAGGGGTTGGTGAGGTTTGTGGGGGGCCCTCCGGGGGCCATGAATTGCCCCCTGAGGAGGCCCCCCCCCACAAGCCACCCCCCGCCACGCCCAGCTTGTGGCAGGCCCCTCTGTCTTCCACGATATTAGTCTACTCCCGATCATCAGCAAAGTGCTGGAAGGGGTCTTCAACAGTGCTACGAACTGGCACTTACTCAGCAATAACTTGCTCACTGACACTCAGTTTGGGTTCCACCAGGGCCACTCAGCTCCCAAACCCATTACAGCCTTGGTCCAAACATCGACAAAAGAGCTGAACTCCAGAGGTGTGGTGACAGTGACTGCCCTTGACATCAAGACAGCATTTGATTGAGTATGGCATCAAGGAGCCCTAGCAAAACTGGAGTCAATGGGAATCAGGGCAAAACTCTCGACTGGTTGGAGTCATACCTAGCACAAAGGAAGATGGTTGTGGTTGTTGGAGGTCAATCATCTCAGTCCCAGGACATCACTGCAGGAGTTCTTCAGGGTAGTGTCCTAGGGCTAACCATCTTCAGCTGCTTCATCAATGAACATCCGTCCATCATAAGATCAGAAGTGGAGATGTTTGCTGATGATTGCACAATGTTCAGCACCTCCTCAGATACTGAAGCAGTCTGTGTCCATATGTAGCAAGACCTGGACAACATCCAGGCTTGGGCTGATAAGTGGCAAATAACATTCGCACCATACAAATGCCAGGCAATGTCATCTCAAACAAGAGAGGATCTAACCATCTCCCCTTGACTTTCAATGGCATTATCATCACTGAATCCCCCACTATCAACATTCTGGAAGTCACCATTGACCAGAAACTGAAGTGGATCAGTCAAATAAATGCTGTGACTACAAGAGAGGTCAGAGGCTGGGAATTCTGCGGCAAGTAACTCACCTCCTGTCTCCCCAAAGCCTGTCCACCATCTACAAGGTGCAAATCAGAAGTATGATGGAACATACTCCACTTGCCTAGATGGGTGCAGCTTCAACAACACTCAAGAAGCTCGACACCATCCAGGACAAAGCAGCCCATTACATTGGCACCCCATCCACCACCTTCAACATTCACTCCCTCCACCACAGGCACACAGTGGCAGCAGTGTGTACCATATACATGATGTATTGCAGCAACTCACCAAGGCTCCTTGGACAGCACCTTTCAAACTCGTGATCTCTACCACCTAGAAGGACAAGGGCAGCAGATGCCTGGGAACACCACCACCTGCAAGTTCTCCTCCAAGTCACACACCATCCTGACTTGGAACTATATCGCCGTTCCTTCACTGTCGCTGGGTCAAAATCCTGGAACTCCCTTGCTAACAGCACTGTTGGTATACCTACACCCCAAGGACTGCAGCGGTTCAACAAGGCAGCTCACCACCACCTTCTCAAGGGCAATTAGGGATGGGCAATAAATGCTGACCTAACCAGCGACCCCCACATCCCAAGAACGAATAAAAAAGGTAGTCCACAGTCCTATAAAAAGGGAGATCCTTCAACACAGCTGAACATGAAGATCAATCTTGCCATATAATTTGCCCTTTGTTAGTGATTCTTGTTATGCTACGACTAGCTTGAATGTGTGTGTATAATTTTCATCTGTGGCATTTTGGGGATAATTCACTAGTGGAAAACACAAGTCAGAGGTTTGGAGATTTTGGGGGCAATTTTAAAATAATCTGACCATGGGGAAACTCACAGGCGGGGGTTTTACAGAGCTCTCGACGTCAGGCTTCTTGACGGGGGTGGGGTGGGGCAGGGGGGGTGGTGGGCTGGAAGATCATTCCGGCAGCGGGTCGCCACGAAGCCCAATGTCGGGAGGGCCAGGCCCAATCTTCCCGGCAGTAGCGAAGCTCTGTGGTAGCCACCCCCCGCCCCCTCCCCGCCGCTGGGCGAATGGACCCAGCTTTAAATATTTAAATTAATGACATGAATACATGTAAATCAAACTTACCTCCAATCCTACCACCAGGCAGCGATCTACTGAGCGGCAGCCGGCACTCACATGCCTTCACTTTATCGTCTGAGGAAAGTAGGCACCACAGTGGTGGGGAAGGGGGTAAACGTAAGATTTTTAGTGCCGGGAGGGGGAACAGGGTTTATATTTCATCACTAGTGTAGGGGATGGTGGGAAGGGGTGACCTCTGCACTTTGTTCAGTTTCTGGGGGTGTGGAGGTGGTGGTGGGGAAAGTCATGTTTGAAAGGTAAGTGTTTGCGGGGGTGAAGTGGGGTGAGGGCAAATACTTAATTTTAGTGTTATTGGGGGATGGGAAAGGGACGATAGATTTTTGATCAGAACCGTGGGGGGAGGGGTTTAACTTTTAAAATGTAGAGTGGCAGGCTGCACTTTAAAAATGGTCCCAGCGCCTGCGCGCCTATGGTGCCCACCCCCTCCACGTGATGGGTGAGGAAGGGGGGGCAGCCCGACCGGGTCATTAGCACGGGCTGCCATGAGGAAAATCGCGACGGCATGGCGGCACACAGCCCGCAAGTGCAGGCTGCCATTTATTTCGCCCGCTGCCGCTGCCGCTCCCGGCAGTGGGAGAAGAAAATCCAGCCCACAGGATGGGGTACAAGATTTTACACCCCACCTGATTTTATTCTCCTTTGAATTCAATGGCGAATACTATTAGTTGTAAAACCAGCGTACCACCTGATCCCATGGGTTTCTTGCAATTTAGATTGAAATTACTTCCATTGTTTCAGCCCTAACCCTGCTGTCATGTTAACAAGGCTCTGCATTAAGAGTGAATCCTCCCTAAGGTAAAACATAAACTCATTTTGAAATTCTAAGCAAAGCTTGCTTGCACAGTGGTCAGCATTTGTGCGAAGCTCCTTTATTCACAGATCTCTTCTTTGGCCTCCTTGTCTCGAGAGACAATGGGTAAGCTACTAGAGGTGGTCAGTTGTCTGTGGAGCAGCGCCTGGAGTGGCTATAAAGGCCAATTCTAGAGTGACAGACTCTTCTACAGGTGCTGCAGATAAAATTGGTTGTCGGGGCTGTTACACAATTGGCTCTCTCCTTGCGCTTCTGTCTTTTTTTCTGCCAACTGCTAAGTCTCTTCAACTCGCCACTCTTTAGCCCCGTCTTTATGGCTGCCAGCCAGCTCTGGCGATCACTGGCAACTGACTCCCACAATTTGTGGTCAATATCACAGGACTTCATGGCGCGTTTGCAGACGTCTTTAAAATGGAGACATGGACGGCCGGTGCGTCTGATACCAATGACGAGCTCGCTGTACAATGTGTCCTTGGGGATCCTGCCATCTTCCATGCGGCTCACATGGCCAAGCCATCTCAAGCGCCGCTGGCTCAGTAGGGTGTATATGCTGGGGATGTTGCCCGCCTTGAGGACTTCTGCGTTGGAGATACGGTCCTGCCACATGATGCCAAGGATTCTCTGGAGGCAGCGAAGATGGAATGAATTGAGACGTCGCTCTTGGCTGACATACGTTGTCCAGGCCTCGCTGCCGTAGAGCAAGGTACTGAGGACACAGGTTTGATACACTCGGACTTTTGTGTTCCGTGTCAGTGTGCCATTTTCCCACACTCTCTTGGCCAGTCTGGACATAGCAGCGGACGCCTTTCCCACGCACTTTTTGATTCCTGCATTGAGAGCAGGTTACTGGTGATAGTTGAGTCTAGGTACATGAACTCTTGAACCACTTCCAGAGCATGGTCGACAATATTGATGGATGGAGCATTTCTGACATCCTGTCCCATGATGTCCGTTTTCTTGAGGCTGATAGTTAGGCCAAATTCATTGCAGGCAGCCGCAATCCTGTTGATGAGTCTCTGCAGACACTCTTCAGTGTGGGATGTTAATGCAGCATCGTCAGCAAAGAGGAGTTCCCTGATGAGGACCTTCCATACTTTGGTCTTCGCTCTTAGATGGGCAAGATTGAACAACTTGCCATCTGATCTTGTGTGGAGGAAAATTCCTTCTTCTGAAGACTTGAACGCATGTGAGAGCAGCAGTGAGAAGATCCCAAACAGTGTAGGTGTGAGAACACAGCCCTGTTTCACACCACTCACGATAGGAAAGGGGTCTGATGAGGCGGCACTATGCTGAATTGTGCCTTTCATATTATCATGGAATGAGGTGATGATACTTAGTAGCTTTGGTGGACATCCGATCTTTGTTAGTAGTCTGAAGAGACCACGTCTGCTGATGAAGTCAAAGGCTTTGGTGAGATCAATGAAAGCAACGTAGAGGGGCATCTGTTGTTCGCGGCTTTTCTCCTGTAGCTGGCGAAGAGAGAACAGCATGTCAATGGTGGATGTCTCTGCTCGAAAGCCACACTGTGCCTCAGGGTAGACACGCTCAGCCAGCTTCTGGAGTCTGTTTAAAACGACTCGAGCGAAGACTTTCCCCACTATGCTGAGCAGGCAGATTCCACGGTAGTTTTTGCAGTCACCGCGGTCACCCTTGTTCTTATAGAGGGTGATGATATTGGCATCGCGCATGTCCTGTGGTACTGCTCCCTCATCCCAGCACAGGCAAAGCAGTTCATGGAGTGCTGAAAATATAGCAGGCTTGGCACTCTTGATTATTTCAGGATCCTTCCCAGGGGCCTTTCCACTGGCTAGAGAATCAATGGCATCACTGAGTTCCGATTTTGTTGGCTGTTCGTCCAGCTCATCCATGACTGGCAGAGACAGGGCTGCATTGAGGGCGGTCTCAGTGACAATATTTTCCCTGGAGTACAGTTCTAGGTAGTGCTCCACCCAGTGGTCCATTTGCTTGCAATTGTCAGTGATCGTGTCCCCTGATTTAGACTTGAGGGGGGCGATCGTCCTGATGTTTGGCCCAAAAGCTCTCTTAATGCCATCATACATTCCTCTGATGTTTCCAGTGTCGGAGGCCAGCTGAATATGACTGCATTGTTGTTGCCAGTAGTCATTTGCGCAGCGCCTGGCTGTTCTTTGTGCAGTGCATCTGGTTACTTTAAGTGCTACGGATGTTAACTCGCTGGGGGCTTTCTTGTTGTTCAACAGTGCAATGCGCTTAGCGGCTATGACAGGCTCCAGCTCTTCAAAGTGGGATGGAAACCAGTCTGCATTCTGCTTCACACGTTTGCCATAGGTGGCCTTTGCTGAGTCATAGATGGCGTCTCTGATGTGGGCCCACTTGGTCTCTGCATCCCCTGTAGGAGTGTTTTGAAGGGCTTTTTCAAGTGAATTTAGAAACTTATGTAACAGCTGTGGATAAGAAATTCTGTTAGTGTTGATGCACGGGCGGCCCTTCTGCTTGGACTGATGCAGCTTCTTTGGTTTGAGTGTAACCTTGCTGCACACCAGGGAGTGGTCGTGTCGCAGTCCGCACTGTGGAAGCTGCGTGTAATTTGAACACTGTTTAAAGAGGCTCGCCTTGTGATGATGAGGTCCAGCTAGTGCTAACGACGTGATCTTGGGTGCCTCCATAAAACCTGGTGACAGGGTTTCGTATGAAAGAACGAGTTGGTGATGCAGAGGTTGTGATAGGTACACAATTCAAGCAGTCTCTGTCCATTCTCATTCATCCTTCCAATGCCATAGCGCCCAAGGAAGGAGGGCCATGAGTCATGGTTGGCCCCAACCCTGGCGTTGAAGTCCCCCAGCAGGAACAAATGTTCGGTATTGGGAATTCTACTAATGATATTATGGAGTTCCTCGTAGAACACAGACCATAATCTCCATAAGTATTACAGAGAACCAGCATCCTGATCCAGCTGGGTAGAACACTGATGTGACAATGCTTTGTAACAAAGTCGTAGGATGTGAGTTTGTGCTTCAGTTTCCCTGCATGATGGGCTGGATCCAGAGAGGTTTGGGGGTGCAGATAGTTAAAGGCAAGATTGCAGGTGGTAAACACATTAAACGGGCAATTGGAATTCTGGATTTCAGATATAAGGACAATGAATACCAAACCAAGAAAGTGATGATGAATCTGTGTAGGCCAGTTGCAACACTGTGATTAGTTTTTGACGGTTTAATACAGAAAGGATATTGGAGCCCCGGAAAAGGCGGATGGGGTTAGCATTGCCAAGAATGACATTCTGTGCATAATTGTTCGTGATTCTTTGAAAAGTTCCTTACCTTGATGAGGCAGAACCATCTAATTTCTTAATGGGACATCAAGGAAAATTAAAATGAAGGAACAAGTAGGAACAAAAATAACTGATAAATTCCAAGTTTAGTCCAAAACAAATTGAGCTTTCTAGTATTCTGTACAATTTGCTGTTGTGTTATGGAAAAATCTGGTTCATCACATTGCATTTTGATTCACCTTTCCCACCGATACACCTTTCCCACCGATACACCTTTCCGACCGATACACCTTTCCCACTGATACACCTTTCCCAATGATACACCTTTCCCAATTATACACCTTTCCCACTTTACATTGAGTAGGAATGGTTAATTTTGACTGATAATAATCTACATTGCAGTCAGAGAGTCATAGTAACGTATACATCATTCTAAAACTTTGGTTGATACGAAGAGTAAGAAACAGTTACATTTTGTTCATGAGGTTGAATTCTGTGAAAATTTACACAGGGTAGCACAGGTCAAACTCATTGTTTATTTCTGTTGTCTCTCTTAATTGAGATGCCGGGTAGTTGTATTGCAGATGAGACATCAAACCAAAGCCCTGC
This sequence comes from Heterodontus francisci, assembly GCF_036365525.1. Taxonomy (NCBI): domain Eukaryota; kingdom Metazoa; phylum Chordata; class Chondrichthyes; order Heterodontiformes; family Heterodontidae; genus Heterodontus; species Heterodontus francisci. The sequence goes on along the minus strand of NC_090376.1, from coordinate 28,992,145 downwards.
CTGCCCTGTCAGGTGGACATAAAAGATCCCATGGCCCTATTTTGTCCTGGTAAATATTTATCCCTCAACCAGCATCCCAAAAGCAGAAAATATTGGAAATACTCAGCAGATTAGGAAGCATCAATGGAGAGAGAAGCAAAGTTAACAGGGGGAATTTTAACTTGGATGAACAGGTGGAATTGGGTTCAGGTAGGGCATTTAAATGGGCAAAAGTTCTGAAAACATCATAAGCTGGCTCCAATTCACCGATTTCTGGGTTTTACTAAGGTGAGACAAGGGGCCAGGAGGCGGGGTGACATGTTAATGAGGCTGGAAGCCTCGGATTTAACATGCCTTGTTTAACAATGGCCAGCCAGGTTTCCCAGGCCTCAAGGAACCTGGCAGCAGCAGTGAGGCGAGGACAGCCTCTAGGAGCACTCCTTGTAGGCCAGGAGGGGCGAGAGTGCTTGCTCCTGGACCCTCAAGCTCCCGCACCTTCAGACTCCACTCCCCATACAAATCCCAATCTCCACATTGGATTGGATCTTCCCCTCCCCTGAAGTCAGGGATCGGGCCTACCTGGTCCTGTGGTTGCAGCCTGCTCTGGAGTGCTCCCCAACTTACTGGAAGCCAAGCCTACTAAATGGGCTGACTTCCAGATAGGGAACCTGTCTGGACCAAGAATCACACGCTGTGGAATTATATCTCCACGGCATGGGGGAAAGCCAGATTTCTGAATTTCCTGTATGCTACTGCCATCCCCACCCCCACTCCCACTGGACGGCAAGCAAATTCCCCCAAACGTTTCATGTCAATGGCCTTTCGGCAGAGCTGGAAGAAGTTAGAGATGTAACAGTTTTTAACTAACTTTAGAGGCAGGAAACAAAGTAAGTGAGAAAAGAGCAGAACATGTTCAAGGTGGCCTTTCCTGGAAGAGAAGTGGCAGTGACATTATCTTGCTCTGCACAAATTGATTGCCTCATTTCTTATGTCACAACATGATGACACTTCAAAAGTACTTAATTGACTGTAAAGCACTTTGGGAAGTCTTGAAGTTGTAGAATGTGCTATATAAATGCAAGTCATAGCGTCATAGGGCTGGAGTTTGTGTCGGAGGCGGGGCTTTCAGCACCCCGCCAAAAAGGTGGAGGGATCCCCGCATTTTCACTACTCCTTGGAGTGATTCGGTGTTTTTCAATTAAAGATTCACAAGCCGGGATCCCCATCCCTTTAAAGACAGTGATCCCGCCTCCAAGAGCTACCGGCCAATCAGAGAGCCGGCAGCTCAGCATTATCGCCACAGGGAATGGTGGCCACTGCCAGTACTGCAGAGGCTTCAGACCCAGGCCCAGTGCTGGCACCCCAGAAAAAAGGTAGGTGAAGCAGGGTCACCGAGGCAAGTTCGGAAGACCCCGGCGAGGGGGTGGGGGTTGGTCGTGATCCCAGGAGGGTAAAGTTGTTCCTGGTGGGGGTCCTCCACGGGCCACAAATTGCCCACATAGGAGAGCCCCACCCCAAGCTCGCAGGGAGGCTGCCTCGTGCTGCAAGGCATCGTCCCAGTGCGATGGAGGCCCCTGAACACCCCCCCCACACCCCCTCACTGTTGGTAAGATTCCAGCTACGGCAGGACCAGACCGTTAATGGACCACTTAAGAGCCTCAATTGGCCTCTGGGCAGGAAAGCCGTCATTGGCCTATCCTGATCCTGGGAAGATCACTTGGTGATGGGGAGGCGAAGGGACTTCTGCTCTGCTGTCCCTCTCGTCAGCTGTTATGATACTCCATGTCCCCCCGACCTCCTTCCCCGCCTCAGGCCAGCCCATAAGACTGCAGCCATAGAGTCACTTATGACACATTCAGCTCATCGGCTCCATGCTGCTTCTCCACAGAACTATTCAGTCAGTCCCACTCCCCCAATCAATCCCCGTAGCCCTGCTCGTCTATTTCCTTTAAGTGCCCATCCAATTTCCTTTTAAAGTCATTGATTGTCTCCACTTCCACCCCCATTGTGGGCAATGAGTTCCAGGTCATTACCACCTGCTGCGTAAAAAAGCTGTTCTTCATATTTTCCCTGCATCTCTTGCCTAAAACCTTCAAACTGTGTCCCCTAATCCTTGTACCATTCATTAATGGAACGTTTTTTCCTTGTATAACTTATCTAAGCCTGTCATAATCTTGTACACTTCTATTCAATCTCCCCTCAATCTCCTTAGTTCTAACGACAACTACCCCAGTTTTTCCAACCTAACCTTGTCACTAACCCGGAACCATTCTGGTGAATCTCCTTTGCATCCCCTCTCAAGGACCCTCACATCCTTCCTAAAGTGTGGTGGCCAGAATGGGATGCAATACTCTAGTTGGGGCCTAAACAGAGCCTTATAAATGTTCAGCATAATTTCCCTACTTTTATTCTCAATGCCTGTTTATGAAGCCCAAGATCCCATCTGCTGTGCTAATCAGTCTCTCAATATATCCTGCCATCTTCAAAGGTTGATGCACATGCACCCTGTTATGACTGTGGCAGGAGTAGTGCACTGTCAATTCAGTCCCATTACTCCACAGGTCGCAGCATATTATTAAAGTTTCCCACCTACCATAAATTAGCCAAATTAAGCACTTTAGTAACCCCAAAAATAAAACAGACTAAACCAGGTATCTTTAAGAAACAACAAATTAATTATTTATTAATAAACTAAATCTTAAATCCTATTGCGATAAACCTATATCTAAAAACCTTATAGCTTCTTATTTCTCCCAACCCTAATGCACACACACATACATTCAAAAACCAATGGTTAACCAGTTTAAAAATTATGTTTAAAAATTAAAGCTGTTTCTTAGGAATAAATAAGTAGCTGGGTTATAAGTCCTAGTGATTTACTTTCCCAGTTGGTGACGTGTCCCAGAGTAGAATAGTCAGATGCCACTCCAAGTCTCCAGGCGAATTCGACAAAGTCTTTCAGGGTTAGGCGTTTAAAGCACTTCAGTTGCAGCAGGCGTCACACAGTTCTTTCAACAAGGAGTATAGCAACAGGTCTATTTGGATTTTAAAATTGGTAGTCTTTCAGTAGATACTTTACTGAGAATTCCAGAAAACACAAACAGGCAACAGAGAGTCACTCCCGAAGCAGACACTTCTTAGAGTTTGGAAATAAAAAGGAATTTGCTACCACCAACAATGCAAATGTTCTTTTCCAAGGTTTTATTTCTCCTTAGGCAATAACACAATGTGGGTCAATGTAGATTTTTCTGCTGAGAAACAAAATTCTTCAAACTGGTTTTAGCCAGTCTTTACACAGAGTCAAATTGATACAATACGGCACATGGCCTCTCCTCCCCTGCTGTTGCCTAGGAAACAGACTTGCTGCTTGCCCAGAGAATATAAAAGCTTCTCTCAGTCTTGAAGGCAAACAGCTTTTAAACAGAGTCTTAAAGGCACACTGTTTTAAACAGAGGAAAAAACTATTTCCATGACAACCCCCAGGTCCCTCTATTCCTGCATACTTTTTAGAACCGTCATTTTCTGGAATTTTGCATTGGTTGGGAGGCCCCACACACCAGCCAAAACATCCGGAGCGAGCCCGCCTCCACAGGGCCTCGGATTCACGCAAAGATTTTACATGGTCCAGGCCCTTAATTGGACTTGGGTGGGTCTTCCACCTCTCTGAGGCAAGCAGTCCCACCTCCAAGAGCTGCCAGCCAATGAGCGGGCCAGCAGCTCTCACTCCCAGCAGGGGACTGAGCCGGGAGTGGTGGCCACTGTTGGGAATGCACCCAGCCAGCAGCAGGATCATGGATGTCGGCCCAGATGAGAGGTAAGTTTTGGGGCCTCACCGGGGACAATCGGCTGGGCCCCAATGAGGCAAGGGGTGATCAGTTTGGGGGCTGGGGGAAGTGCTGTGCAGTGGGGGCTGTTGGACCATGGGGGAGCCCTCTATGGGGCACAGGGTGCCCAATCAGGAGGGCCCCTCACAGCCCACAGGAGGGTTTTACCAGGCGGCCTCCTGGGGAACTCAGCCGCCCGCCCCAGTGGCGATGGGACGAAGACCTTAAGTGGCAGCTAATTGGCCTGAGGTGGTGGGCCATTTCTCATTGCCGCCGCCCCCCAAGAAATTGCAGTAACTACCTCCCACTCAAACCCCCCCACCCCCCCCCCACCCCCGCCATCACCAGCCCGCTCCTGTGGGTGACCATAAAATTACAGCCATTAAGTGTATGTTGCCTCTCCCTATTCCTTTTTTTTACTCCGGGATCTCCGTCACCAAATTGGATAACTGCTCACAAGGAGGTACAAAGGAGTTTAATGGTGTGGGTTGACTCATGGCCCAATTTTCCCTCCTCTCACCAGATATCAGCAAGTAACAAATAACTTAAAGTAACTGCAGTGTCACATTACTCTGAAAAGTCCAAGATACAATAGTTAGTACATTCCCATTTTATTTGACAATCAAAAAGACAATAGGAATCATTTTCCAACATCACGCTCCCAAAGGGGAGCCTCACCCATAGGGGGAATTCAGGTACAAACTGTCTATAGGTTTCTGATCAATTAAATGAATGTCTGGAAAATTGTGCACAATGTATACCTGGGTTTCTGACATGCCGAGGCTCTCTACCAGGAACGTGGAGTCAGAAAATAACCCTTCCTCCTGAGGGGCTAAGGACACTCAGTCTTCTGAGAAGAGATACTGAAGACAGCAATTTAAGTCAGATTCATATTTACATCACAAAAATGACAGGAAGTGTTTTCACAAACTTATGCTTAATTGTTGAAATAAAAAGGAAAAGGCTGGAGGAATATTTTCTGTTTAAATGACACTCCTGTCTGTCTCCATTTCAGAAAATTGTAACATTTCTCATCTTTTATGACATACCATTGCTTTGCGCCGGATATTGCTTCTTCTGAGAACATGCTATTGAAAGCCTCAGCTCCTACAGCTGAGCTACTCTTGTGATATAGGCTACAACAGGCTCCATTGAGTTTGGCTGGGAGCTAGTGCTTTGGGACAGGGTGTGAGTAACACCAGTACTGCCTGAATTGCTTTACACTCAAAGAGTCCTGTGCTCCCTTTTTCAAGATTAAACAACTCCAACTTGGCTCCACGCCTGTTTAAAACAGGAGTTTCATTGAAACTACTGGAGCTCCTTCAAGAGACCTGTGGTTATTTCCTCAAATATGTCACAGGAGCCGAGACAAAAAAATTGCATTTTCCTTAAGGACAAAATTATAGCACAAAATTGATAATATTGTCTATTGGTCTGACTTTTTTTGCGGGGGGTCGGGTGGGGGTGCGGCGAGGAATGTTTCCTGTGTTCACTATTTGTAGCAAAACCATAATTGTGTTTCTTACCACCACATTTAAAACCTTGCTGCAAATAAGAGTGTTTTTATGTTCATAAGAGAAAGATAATTTATCACTGCCATTGATTAGTTAAAAACCCTGAAAACCTGAATCTCTGTAAACATCCTTGAAGCTCAACAGTCCAAGAATAGGCCTCTAGTAGCTGGGAGGCAACAGAGAATGATGAGGAATGTACATGGCACAGAAAGTCATCTCCCTAGATTTTCTTGCTTCTTTAAATATAAAAAAGGAGAGCAGTCAAAGTGCCCAGTGTGCTCGTGTCTTCTTGTTTGTCCCCAAAGTTCTGTCAGTGCACAAAGCCTGTGCATAAACCGTGCACAGGGCTCAGAATGTATATAAATGAGACTCACATGCACCTGGAGCAGGTGAACAGTGTTCCAATCGTTCAGCATCTGTTTACGATGGGCTGTGAAGGGGAGGCCCTGATCTTGAATCAGGGCTACCCAGCTTTCACCATTGGGCCTCACAAGACCAATGTTCTCCAGACTGTTATGTGCTGCTGGTGCTCAGAATCCCTCCCCTATGAAATCCAGCATGATATAAGGCAGGAGCAATGTTATAATGAGCTGACTCTGCATTATGACACCTCTTTCATGCACAGGTGCAGGAGAAAGCAAGTAAGAAAGAAAGAACGTGCATTTGGATAGCACATTTCATAACCTTAAGGAGTCCTTTACAGCCAATACAGTACTTTTTGAAATGTAGTCACTGTTGAAAAGGAGGCAACCCAGTAGCCAATTTGTATACAAGGTCCCACAAACAGCAGTAATATAAATAACTAGATCATCAGTTATGGCTGCTAGTTGAGGGATAAATGTTGGCCGGGACAGTGGGGAGAACGCCCCTGCTCTTTTTCAAGCAATGCCATGGGATCTTTCACATCAAGCTGGAAGGTAGACATCCAGCCATGGCTCAGTCAGTTGTCCGCTCACTTCTGAGGTAGGCAATTGTGGGTTCAACTCCCACTCCAGGGGTAGGATTTCAACTCCCAGGCTGGGACCCTGATGTCATGAAGACTGCTGGGTCCTGACCACACACAGACAGGAGAATGCACATCCAATGCAATTTCAAGATGCAAATTTACTAATTGGACAAAAGTCGTGTTTGCTGTCCAATTGGAGGTGGGAGCAGGCCTGATTTAATGGATGAACGGCTGCCATTGCTGAGGCTGTTGTTCATCAACGTTCTGGAGGTGAGGGAGGGCCGTGTGCCAGGTAAGTCACTTCAGGTCATGCTGGAAGTTGGCAAAGGAATGTGCACTAGGTACGAGCCACTACTCCCTGAACCCGTTCAAAAAAGGTTCTTGTCGCTAACTCATGTTTTTGAAAGAAACTTCTTCTCAATGAGCAATGAGAAGTGCAAGATGGGCATATTGGCAGTGCAATGGTGACAGAAAAAGTTCGGAGGAAGTTCCATTAACTCCCCCAAAGGGAAAAGTCAGCCAAACTCCTCCGGTGCAGATCTGCAGAGTTAGGACAGTGACAAAAGCTTCAAATTGTACAACCCCTTTAAGTGTGGAGACACCTCCTACCCAGTCACGTCATGAGAGGTTAACTGTAAGCCAAGGAAGGAGAGATAAGGGAAGGTGGCCATAAAAATATAAAAATGGTCTGCAATTTAAATGTCAGCCTGTCCTTTCTATTTTACTATTCTGATAGACTTGCCAGTGTTGGACCATGACTTTCTGCCTTGATCTTGGTCAGTACTATGTCTTCCTGCTCCAATGCTCCCCTGCAATTTGCTGCTGCCTACTTTGCATTCTTTCTGCTACCAGCACAGTGAGGGCCATCTCACCATCTTCCATATTAGTGGCTGCCATTTGCCTCTGTCCTGTCACCAATGAGTGCTTCCCACAATGACATGCCTCCTCCCTCATCCTCATCCCCCCTCCCCACACCCTGGTCAAAGATTACACTCTGCCTCTGGAGCAAGCCGTTAACAAGGGCCTTAACTAGCTTCATTTTCCGCCTTATTAAAAATCCGGGTGTACCGTCTTGCATCAGGAACGCAGCAACCCGGCCAAGAGGGCGAGTTTCCGCAGAAAACTGCCATCTGCATCTTTTGAAAATACAGCCCTAGGACTTGAGCACAAAAATCAAGGCTGACACGCTCGTGCAGTACTGAGAGAGTGCTGCACTGTTGGAGGCGCGACTTTCAAATTAAACTGAGGCCCCATCTGCCCTCTTAGGTGGATATAAAAGATCCCACGGCACTATTTCGAAGAAAAGCAGGGGAGTTATCCCTGGTGTCCTGGCCTATATTTATCCCTCAATTAACCTCCCAAAAAACAGATTATCTGGTCATTATCACATTGCTGTTTGTGGGAGCTTGCTATGCACAAATTGGCCGCCACATTTCCTATATTACAACTGTGAATACACTTCAAAAGTACTTCATTAGTTGTAAAACGCTTTGAGATGTTCGGTAGTCATGAAAGGCGCTATATAAATGTTAGTCTTTCTTTTAGATGGGGCCTTGTTTAACATTTCATCTGAAAGATGGCATCTCCGATAGTGCAGCACTCCCTCAATAGTGCACTAAAGTGTCAAATTTGGTTATGTGCTCAATTCTCTCAAATGAGGCTTGAACCCATGACCTTCGTATCTACCAACAACATACCAGTACAAAAATTCAACTTAAAAAATATGTAAATGACACAATTCTCCCACAGGATGGTGCTGCTCAGCTGTTGAAGAGGTAGCTAGTTATATTTAAGTGGTAAGTTGACATTTCTCCCTCAAAGCATGGTTTAAACCTGGTACCTCACCTTAATGGTCACACTTTATATGGGTAAACTTGTGTGACTCTGCTGACCATGTGGAATCTCACTAGATTCAAGTTCAGGTCAGAGAAATAACACTGTAGCCCAGCTTCTGCAACCTTCCTTCCCCCATTTTTGGTACTAGCAATGCAAAAACCGTAATGGAAGGTTTTTCAGAACAATTCGGGTGGAAGTTGCTTTTTGACACCTGCGATCTGCCCACCTGGTGCGTTAATTTGAATATGACAGTGCAAGAGCCGAGTAACATTGTAGATATCTTGTTTTACAGTGTGATTCTGAGTCACTTAGACTGAGATAAATGAGGCCCAGTAGCTGCCTTAATCACTTGACCAAGGGAGAAGTAAGAAGTTTGTGAGGTTTGAAATATCTGGAAAGTTTATTTGGAATCATAGATTAGTTACAGCAGAGAAAGAGGCCATTCGGGCCGTTCTGTCCGTGCTGGCTCTCTGCAAGAGCAACTCAGCTAGTCACACTCCTCCACCTTTTCCCCGTTGCCCTGTGAATCTTTTCTCTTCAGATAATTATACAATTCCCTTTTAAAAACAAGGATTAAATCGGCCTCCATCATACTCTCAGGTAGTGCATTCCAGATCCTAACCACTCGCTGTGTAAAAAAGTTTTTTCTCTGCCTTTAGCAAGCAAATCAACCACCCATTTTACAACCCTGCTTGATTTTCTTTGCAATGATTCATTGCTGGAGATGGTCTTCTTCTCTTTGGATGATAAGAGTGCAGCTAAATGAGGACAGTCCCAATCAGCTTTTTTTAAAATTCGTTCAAGGGATGTGGGTGTCACTGGCTAGGCTAGCATTTATTTTCCATCCCTAATTGCCCTTGAGAAGGTGGTGGTGAGCTGCCTTCTTGAACCACTGCAATCCTTGGGGGGTGGGTACACTAACAGTGCTGTTAGGAAGGGCATTCCAGGATTTTGACCCAGTGACAGTGAAGGAACGGCGATATAGTTCCAAGTCAGGATGGTTTGTGGCTTGGAGGGGAACTTGCAGGTGGTGGTGTTCCCATGCATCTGCTGCCCTTATCCTTCTAGGCAGTTGAGGTTGCAGGTTTGGAAGGGGCTGTCGAAGGAGCCTTGTTGAATTGCCGCAGTGCATCTTGTTGATGGTACACACTGCTGCCACTGTGCTTCGGTGGTAGAGGGAGTGAATGTTTAAGGTGGTGGATCGGCTGCCAATCAAGAAGGCTTTGTCCTGGATGGTGTCAAGCTTCTTGAGTGTTGTTGTAGCCACACCCATCCAGGCAAGTGGAGAGTATTCCATCACACTCCTGACCTATGCCTTGTAGATGGTGGACAGGCATTGGGGAAATAGGAGGTGAGTTACTCTTCGCAGAATTCCCAGCTTCTGACCTGCTCATGTAGCCACAGCAATTATGTGGGTGGTCCAGTTCAGTTTCTGGCCAATGGTGACCCCCAGGATGTTGATAGTGGGGGATTCAGCAATGGTAATGCCATTGAACATCAAGGGGAGATGGGTAGATTCTCTCTGGTTTGAGATGGTCATTACCTGGCACTTGTGTAGCATGAATGTTATTTGCCACTTATCAGCCCAAGCCTGGATGTTGGCCAGGTCTTGCTGCATATGGACAAGGGCTGCTTCAGTATCTGAGGAGTCACGAAGCATCAGAGAACAGCCCCACTTCTGACTTTATGATGGAGGGAAGGATGAAGTAACTGAAGTTGGTTGGTACTAGGACACTGCCCTGAGGAACTCCTGCAGTGATGTCCTCGGACTGAGACAATTGACCTCCAACAACCACAAACGTCTTCCTTTGCGATAGGTATGACTCCGACCAGTGGAGAGTTTTCCCCTGATTCCTATTGACTCCAGTTTTGCTAGGGCTCCTTGATGTCAAATTCGGTCAAATACTGCCTTCATCTCACCTCTAGAGTTCAGCTCTTTTATCCATCTTTGGTCCAAAGCTGTAATGAGGTCAGGAGCTGAGTGACCCTGGCGGAACCCAAACTGAGCATCAGTGAGCAAGTTATTGCTGAGCAAGGGCAGCTTGATAGCACTGTCGACAACCCCTTCCATCACTTTGCTGATGATCAGGAGTAGACTGATAGGGCAGTAATTGGCCGGGTTGGATTTGTCCTGCTTTTTGTGCACAGGACATACCTGGGCAATTTCCCACCTTGCCGGGTAGATGCCAGTGTTGTAGCTGTACTGGAACAGCTTGGCTAGGGGCGCACTAGTGCTAGAGCACAACTCTTCAGTACTAACGCCGAAGTTTGTCAGGACCCATAACCTTTGCAGTATCCAGTGCCTTCAGTCATTTCTTGATATCGCATGGAGTGAATTGGATTGGCTGAAGACTGGCATCTGTGATACTGGGACCTCAGGAGGAGGCCGAGATGGATCATTCACTCGGCACCTTTGGCTGAATATGGATGCAAATGCTTCAGCCTTGTCTTTTGCTGACAATCGAGGAGGGGTGTTGGAGGAGAATGGCATGATTGACCGTGTTGAAGGCTGCAGAGAAGTCAAGAAGGATGATGATGGATAACACACTACAGTGTGATTTTGGTTAAAGCAGGGATCACTTACCACTTACCACGCAGACATATTCTGTGTCAGTGGCACTAGCAATCTTGACAAGAATATGAATATTAAGGTTTAAAATGAAGCAATGAAATAATAGCGTTGAAATTAATAATCCTACCTTCATGAAATTTTAACTCAAATGAGTTGACAACAACAGCAGACACTTTTAAAATAGTAAACAAAACTCTTCACTGTGACATCAAGCCAAGGTGGGAAAAGAATCAAGGGATGTGGAGGCAGTAAACCAAGTGATATGTTTTCCTTAGAGAAGAGAAGGCTGAGAGGAGTTTTGATAGAGGTGTTCAAAATCAGGAGGGCCCTGGACAGAGTAGGTAGGGAAAAACTGTTCCCATTGGGGGAGGTATCGAGAACAAGAGGGCACATATTTAAGGTAATTGGCAAAAGAAGAAATGGTGACACGAGGAAAACCTTTAAACACAGCGAGTGGTTAGGATCTGGAATGCACTGCCTGCGAGTGTGGTGTAAGCAGGTTCAACTGAGGTGTTCAAGAGGGAATTGGATTGTTAGCTGAAGGAAGAATGTACAGGGCAACGAGGAGAAGACAGTGAAGTGGCACTAGATAAATTGCTCTTTTGGAGAGCCAGTGCAGACACGACAGGCCGAATGGCCTCCTCATGTGCTGTAACAATTCTGATTCTGTGATAACCCCTGAGAAACCTGGGCAAGGACAGACAATTTTAAAACAGGCTCCCAATTGCACAATGGGAGCTCAATTAAATATGTTAATTAAGTGGCCTACATCTCTATTGTGGGACATTCAGTAATCCTGATATCTACCACTGTAAAAGTGGCAGTGGGTATGTGTACTACATATTGACAATGTGTCCTTGGTATTTAACACTGTAACTCACCCTACCCCAACCCTCTCTTGCCCATTCTGGTGGCAGATGCAGGGGCACACTAATAACTTTCAAACGGGGACTGGATAAATAGTTAAAAGGGAAATATTTGTAGAGCTATGGGGAAAGGGGGGGAATGGGACTACTTGGATAGCTTTTTTAAAGAGCTGGCAACAGGAGAATGGACCAAATTGCTTTCTTCTGTGCTTTAAACTTCTGTGGTTCTATAGTTTTTGCAGAAGAGGAAAGGGTGAAGAGGTTTGCAGAGAAAATTGCAAAATGTGAGGCCGAGCTGGCTGTTGCCACGCCAAATAAATATAGAACAGAGGGAGAGAAGAGGCAAAGGAGTTCAGAGTTGTTACAGGACAGGCCATTTGAGGTAGAGGAGGTTTTAGAGGTGCAGAGTGCAAGGCCATGCTGGGATTTGTAGATTATGCTAATGATTTTGAATTCAATGCCTTTGATTGAGGAGCCAGTGGGAACTGATGGGAGCAGGCTAATGGAGGTGGAATTCATCTTGAGCGATCTTGTAAACTGGACACTAGCAAATCACCAGCCCCTTTTACAGTCCACCTGATTTTGCTTTCCATGGTCGTGATGTTCAGTCCCAAATCCCAAAAGCAGCAGTGATTAGTGGGGAAATCTGTTTGGTCTTCCACCCAGTCCGTATGGGTGAACTGGCATGGCTGAGGAGGAAAATACTCAGCATTTTTTTGATTCTTTCACGGGATGTAAGCATCGCTGGCTAGACCAGCATTTATTGCCCATCCCTAATTGCCCTTGAGAAGGTGGTGTTGAGCTGCCTTCTTTAACCGCTGCAGTCCATGTAGTGTGGGTACACCATCAGTGCTTTTAGGAAGGGAGTTCCAGGATCTTGTCCTAGTGACGGCGTATATCGAACAAAGAGGCAGGATAAATATTTGCACTTGTCAGTTTGATAACACAAAAGCCATCAACATCACTCAAGAGCTATTTGTCTATCTTTGCTTGGATGGAGCAAATTAATATATATTTAATATATGACATTGCTCTTTTCTCAATCTCCGGCATTTTTCATACCTTTGGAGACAAGGATCCATTGGTTGTTGGCGGGCTGCTTTCTGGCTTAAGCCAGATACTTAGCTTGCACTTGACTTTGCTTCCCAGAATCAGCCCACCCAACATTCTGTAGGTTTCACAAGTTTGTGGATCACCTTTCAACTGCACAGCTCAGTCACCACAAACAACCTAGTGTGGTCACTTGGAAACAGAGCTTCTGCCTCAATTTAACATGCAAATAATTTCACATTATACAGCCATTAAATTGTATTTGAAAAGAAAGACTTGTATTTCTCACTGCCTCAAGATGTCACAAAGCACTTTACTGCCAATTAAGCACTTTTTGAAGCGCATGCACTGTTGCAATGTATGAAAGAAGTGATGCAAATCTTCATATCATAAGTATCGGGGCTGAACTTGCCTGTATTTGCTTTTTCAGTTCATTTAATTAAGATGGTAAAGCACCAGCAAGCCCAATGCCTGGGAATTCAATCACAGGTGAGGTTGGGAAGCTGTGCAGTGCTACAGACCTGTTATAGCGCAAACTCCGGGAAGATTTAAGCCTGCTGGCTGCTGCCAGAAACAGCAGCAAAATGGCCTCCATTCCCACCGTACAGACCTGCTGCATCACAACAATCCAAAGAAAACTTAGCTGAAGTTCCAGGAAGTTACTGACTGCCTTTTACAAATCCTCCAATCTGAAGGGACAGCTTAACAACATCTCACACTGTGGATGCTGGGCCAATTGTAATTTTCAAGACTGCGACTGATAGATTTTTGTTAGGTAAGGGTATCAAAAGAAATGGAGTAATGGCGGTTAAATGGAATGGTGACAGATCAGCTATGATCTAACTGAATGGTAGAACATGCTTGAGGGGCTGAATGGCCTCCTTCTGTTCCTATTTTCCTATATTCCAGTGTTTTCTATGTTGCTTCAGTCTCAAAGGGAGATTTCAAAGAGGATCTTATGTAAGATTACTTACAGGATAGAGAAAAGTGACTCAAAATTTTCAATGCAGCACATTTAGGAAGATCAAGTTTCGGAAATATCTCAGGAAATATTTCTTTTCACACAGGGTGATCAGCAGCTGGAAAGGATTAGCAGGAAGGGTGGCTTGGGCCACAGCACTGGTCCCATTTTAGGAATAGCTGGATACCGTAGGGTTGAATTTCCATTGTGGGGAGGCGCTTCTCTGCCATAACCTCAGTAGAAGAGACAGAAATTCCGGAGAAACAGCGTAAAAGCCATTTACCCTCCTTTGCCAAAGTTAGAGCAGACAAGCAGAAGTCCCATGGAAACTCATCCTCTGCAATGGGAAATGTGAGAGTTGTCATTCTGGAAAAATTAGATGAAATGAGCTGTAGGCAATCTTTGTCCAAACCTGTTTTGTGAAACATACTTTCTAGGTGTGAGGCCAAATATTTTCAATAACTGTATGACATTCATTTTTAAAGGAGCAGGGCTTTCATCTAGACCTAGATTGGGTTCTTCAAGATGATGACATAAATGTTTTCCTTTGCCTTCTACCTTTACAGCCCTGGTTCCATATACAGCCTACATTATATTTTCCAGTTTTTATCTGAAATATAGTTTGCAGTAGAGCAACACTAACCATGTGATGAATAGATCTCCGACTGAGTCACTACTTTCCACTTCTTACACTTCCTTCTGACAGCCAGAAATGGTGCTGAGTCTGTGTGGGAACATTTCATCGGCAGACAGCTGCCATTTTTCTTCTTTATACACTCAAATGAAAATCAAATTTTATTAAGAAAGGTGATAAATATTGTTCGTACGATGCAGACTTCTCTAGATACACATTATTCTCAAATCAAAGGGAATAAAATTGGCCTGTTGTTACGAATGAGTGAGGGGCTGAGGCACAAAGACTGGACAGGGCCCAGGATCAATCTGTTCTTCGTTCAACTGGGCAGCACAGGAGAACTGCAATTGGTCTCAGCACCCCTAAGCCAGATAAAAGAAACGTCATCCGACTGCCGAACTTTATTCAGTGACGCTTGGTTGATGTAAGGTGAGGACAGATTAGCCTTGGCTAATAGAGTCTGCCCAACACTCATTAACTGGGAAAGCGTTAGTAGTCAACTTAGAAGAGGGAAGTAAAAAAAAATTGAAGAGGTGAAGGAGAATTCAAATCAAGATTTAATTCCACTTGTTTTTGCCCATTTTGAATTGCCTTGAAGAGGTTTCAAGCAACATTCCTGTCACCTACTGAACTGATTGCTTTTATGAAACACTTTCAACCAGGTGTCTCTATATTTGCAATGCTCTGCTGACTAGCTGTGAATGGATAACTATTTACTGTGACAATGAAGTGCCGGATGTTCTCTGAATATGTTTGTGATTATTCAAGCAAGTTTCAGAAGTTTCTTTTAAAAAGCATTTGTGTCGTTTGTTGGGCCTTTCTCTGTGATGTTTCACACTATCTTTCGTCAGCATTCAATTTTTCCAGCATACAGCAAAGTAAAATCTTACCTTATCAACAATAGGCACCAATATTTCCAGTTGTATGAGGGGATACTTAGGAGTGACACACTCAGCAGGTGTGATCCCACTCCTTCTAAACTATTCTGGAAAACTTACTGACGGATCAGGAATTTATGGTTTCCCAGTACATCAAATTCATGGAACAACCTGTGAGTAGCTTTGAAGTTCACCATCTCACTCCAGTTGAGTAAGCTCAAGCTATCGCAGACAATACCTACTGCAGTACAAAACTTCAAAACTTGATTCTTTTTTTATGTAAGAGCAGGTAATATTTCTATCATTATCGAAGCCTATCTTCCTATCTAGGTAAATGATAGGATGAGCCAGGGATTGAACAGAAAACCCTTGCCACTGTGAATGTATTGATGCCAGAACATGATTATCCTCATCTTTGGTGCATTTCTACACTCTATCAGACAGACTTCTTATTTAACAAAGAAAAGATAAATGAACATAGAAAAAGTGCACAACAGTGCATTTACCCTCATTACAAATGTTACTAGCCTCCTCGGTGTATCAATATAATAATAGGCACTTCCCTTATATTTCAACATATATTGCAGGTAATTTTCAACTAACTGTGTGGGTAGTGGCCTGACGGAGCAGATTGTGCCCCCCCCCCCCCCCCCTCCATTGTACAATCCACCCATTGAAATTAATGGAATGGAAATCAGGCAGATTCTGCAACAAAAGGGCAATCCATTCCATCAGGTTATTGCTGGTGGTGATGTCGAAAATTAAAGACTTAGCTCAGTGGTAGCACTTCTGACCTCTGAGTTAAGAGATTATGGGGTTCAAACCCCAGTCCAGAGCCTTGAGCATGTAGCCTAAACAAGCACTTCCATGCAGGACTGAGAGAGTGCTGCATTGTCAGATATGCCACCTTGTGGAAGAGACGTTAATCCCTTTAAGTAGATATAAAAGATATCCTGGCACTATCTGAAGAAGAGCAGAAGCGTTTTCCTGGTGTTCTAGCCAACAGTTATCCCTCAACCAATACCCGAAACAGATTATCACATTGCTGTTTGCGGGAGCTTGCTGTGTGCAATTGGCTGCAGCATTTCCTACATGACAACAGTTCAAAAGTACTTCATTGGCTGTAAAGCATTTTGTGATATCCTGAAGTTGTGAAAAGTGCTTTATAAATGCAAGTTCTTTCTTTCACTGAATGTTATAAATGGAATTTCACTTCTTATATGGTGAAACCCCACTATGGAGTCAAACTAGTGCCAGTTGCAGACTGTAGATTAATTAACTATGCGCAGATAATCCTATTAATGGAATTCCTGGACATAGATTTGTGCATCAGAAGGACTGTAAAGAAAATTTGGTCCTGCCCCTACTGCAGGTATGACCACTTATGCCATCCCGGCTCAACTGTCAATCAAAGCAGCACTACTCCAGAGTGGCCCTGATTCTTTGATTTATGCCAGATGAACTGGAGCTACCTGCAAAGATGTGTCAGGACGAAAGACACTAACAAACTAGATTCTGTTGCTTGGCTGCCATTCTTAGTCAATTGCATGGGCTTGTTTGTTAACCAATTTGAAATATCTGAGATAATTGGCAAGCCATCAAAGATACTATAAAGCAGATACAATCCAAAACCTCTTCATTCAATTAACTAATATTAATAGGAGCCAGTCACAATCTGACCATTACATCAACAAGTCCACACTGATATTTAGCCAGGTAGTCAAAAGTGCATTGAACAGTCTGGCAATTTCCTGTGTGAACCTGGGTTATTAATTTTTAATGCGCTAATACCAATAAGGAAATCAAATGAATATGCTAATACTAAATATTCTACTAAGAATTCAAAGTCATTTTTGACTAAAAAAAAAATTGCAGCATCATTAATATGAACTAAGTGGAGTAGACAGTATACATTTTTGTCACAGGCACATTAAAGATCCATCGGCCAAAATTCCTGGATTGGGAGAAGGCAGAAAAAGATTCCATCCAAGCACCAAGAACTCCAAACACACTGGAATGTCAACCCATTTCAAATGGTACCTTTGATTCTGATGGATGGGAGGAGCAGAGACTTCTGGCTGCTCCTCTGCCACACCCCCGTCTCTCACCCCACATCAAGGGCTTGTGTATGTTCTGCAAGAGTTCCCAGAATACTTCTGGAATGCACTTAAAAGGCAGCTGAGAGCCGGAGGGTAATTTTAACCCAACTATTAGGGTGGGGAAGTGATGAGATCGATTCAGCTGCCTGTTTAACACCCCACCCAATTTTACCTCCCTTTGAAGTCAATGGTGCAGTGTAAAATGAACAGACAATCTGGGCCCATCAACTTCCCCCCGAGCACATTAGGCTAACCTTACCCTCCTGGTGTGACTGCCATTAAGACCTTTGGAAAGGTGTCAGACCCATGCTTGGGCTTAGCGGATTGATCCCAGGGGAGTTTGTTACCTTTGTTTTAAATGGCATATGGCTCCCTTTGGAGCTAAAAAGCATTTTGCGTTTTTATCTGCGTCCTCCGAATTGGCCTTGCGGTCTCCCTGGACAGTTGGTCCTCATTTCACAGACCGCAAACAGGCAGTCCACCCCAGTCTTTTAAATGTGGGATGGGGGCCAATGGCCATCAGTGTGCGTGGCCAGGAGTTTTGCTCCGTCGCACTCGCGTCAGCAGTTTGGGATTCACAGAATTTCAGTCCTTGTTTACTCCTCCTCTCCCAATTATTCCCAGCTGTTTCCGGCTGGCAAAGAATGTTTTGATGACTCTTGGCATCACCAGGACAGAGAACAGGACAACGATATCAATACTTGACGATCTCATCCCATTGTTGAAGCAAACTTTTGTTCAGGAATTAAAGTTAACCTTATCTTCTGTTGCAATGTTTCTGATAGTCACCATTTTATCATGTAACACAAACCTCATTGCCACTCAACACCAATGCATGTGAGAGCAAAATAAGCACATGACAGAGCTAGGAATAGAAAGATATGCTGATGCGGTCACAGGAAGACGGGCAGAAGGAGGTTCGTGTGAAGCATAAACGCCAGCATAGACCAGTTAGGCCCAATGGCCTGTTTCTGTGCTTTAGATTCTATGTAATGAAAGCTGTGTAGATTTTTTCAAAAGCAAACATGACTACACAAATCTCTTTAACAGGAAACAACAACTTGTATTTATATTGTACCATTATGTAATAAAATATACCAAAGCAGTTCACAGAAACATAACAGAACAAAATTTGACACTAAACCACACAAGGAGATATTGGGCTGGATTTTACCAAATGACACTGTTTCAACATGGAGTACTGACTCATCAGCTGAGGGAGGGTGGTAGGTGGCAATCAGCAGAAGGTTTCCTTGCCCACGTTTGGTCTGATGCCATGAGCTTTCATCAGGTCCAGAGTCAATGTTGAGGACTCACAGGGCAACTCCCTCCCGACTGTATACCACTGTGCCACCACCTCTGGTGGGTCTTTCTTGCCGGTGTGACAGGACATACCCAGGGTTGTGTTGATGTCTGAGACATCGTCTGTAAGGTATGTTTCCGTGACTATGACTGTCAGGCTGTTGCTTGACTAGTCTGTGGGACAGCTCTCCCAACTTTGGCACAAGCCCCCAGACGTTAGTAAGGAGGACTTTGCAGGATTGACAGGGCTGAGTTTGCCATTGTCATTTTTGGTGCCTAGGTCGATGCCAGGTGGTCTGCCCGGTTTCATTCCTTATTGACTTCGTAGCAGATACAACTGAGTGGCTTGCTAGGCCATTTCAGAGAGTATTTAGGAGACAACCACATTGCTGTGCATCTGGAGTCACGTGTAGGCCAGACCAGGTAAGGACAGCAGATTTCCTTCCCTAAAGGACCTTAATGAACCAAATAGGTTTTTACAACATTGACATCATTAGATTAGCTTTTTAATTCCAGATTTATTAATTGAATTCAAATTCCACCTTTTCCCATGGTAGGATTCGAACCTGTGTCCCCAGAGCAATACCCTGCGTCTCTGGGTCGTTAGTCCAGTGACAATATCGCTACACCACCACCACCACCCTCCTATTACTGAGTTATTACTTGCATCCAACAGCAAGTCCTGACAGGGACTGGTGATAGTTAGGGGACTGGGGGACAGTTGGTGTTTGTTTGGGGTCGGAAATAGTTGCTGTCTGTTGGGAGGTTGAAGGCATTTTATAGTTTTTACGTCGCACTATAACCATATCTGCAGGGACGTAATAGAGAAAAATGAACAGATGGCTAAGGATAGGCAGTGTTAAGAAAAACAGTGATGTCACACTCATGGGAAGTGCAGTGACGGAAATACAAAGATAAATTGGAGTTATAAAAAAAAATGTAAAATACTTGTGGATAAGGATAAGAGTAGTCCTCGGGTGAACGTGCTAAATTGGGGGAAGGCTAATTATAACAATATTAGGCAGGAACTGAAGAATTTAGATTGGGGGAGGCTGTTTGAGGGTCAATCAACATCTGACGTTGGAGTCCTTCAGACGTCAGCTGATTAGAATCCAGGACCGGCATGTTCCAGTGAGGAAAAAGGATAAGTTTGGCAAGTTTCGGGAACCTTGGATAATGAGGGATATTGTAAGCCGAGTCGAAAAGAAAAAGGAAGCCTTCGTAAGGGCTGGAAGGCTGGGAACAGACGAAGCCCTTGAGGAATATAAAGAAAGTAGGAAGGAACTTAAGCAAGGAGTCAGGAGGGCTAAAAGAGGTCATGAAAAGTCATTGGCAAACAGGATTAAGGAGAATCCCAAGGCTTTTTAAACGTATATAAAGAGTAAGAGGGTAACCAGGGAAAGGGTTGATCCACTCAAAGACAGAGGAGGGAATCTATGCCTGGAGCCAGAGGAAATGGGCGAGGTACTAAATGAGTACTTTGCATCAGTATTCACCAAAGAGAAGGACTTGGTGGATGATGAGTCTAGGGAAGGGAGTGTAGATAGTCTGGGTCATGTCGTTGTCAAAAAGGAGGAGGTGTTGGGTGTCTTGCAAAGCATTAAGGTAGGTAAGTCCCCAGGGCGTGATGGGATCTACCCCAGAATACTGAGGGAGGCGAGGGAGGAAATTGCTGGGGCCTTGACAGAAATCTTTGTATCCTCACTGGCTACAGGTGAGGTCCCAGAGGACTGGAAAATAGTCAATGTTATTCCTTTGTTTAAGAAGGGTAGCAAGGATAATCCAGGAAATTATAGGCCGGTGAGCCTTACGTTAGTGGTAGGGAAATTATTAGAGAGGATTCTTTGGGACAGGATTTACTCCCATTTGGAAACAAATGAACTTATTAGCGAGAGGCAGCATGGTTTTGTGAAGGGGAGGTCATGTCTCACTAACTTGATCAAGTTTTTTGAGGAAATGACGAAGATGATTGAAGGAAGGGCAGTGGATGTTGTCTACATGGACTTCAGTAAAGCCTTTGACAAGGTCCCTCATGGCAGACTGGTACAAAAGGTGAAGTCACACGGGATCAGAGGTGAGCTGGCAAGATGGATGCAGAAATGGCTCGGTCATAGAAGACAGAGGGTAGCAATGGAAGGGTGCTTTTCGGAATGGAGGGCTGTGCCTAGTGGTGTTCCGCAGGGATCAGTGCTGGGACCTTTGCTGTTTGTAGTGTATATACAAACGATTTGGAGGAAAATGTAGCCGGTCTAATGAGTAAGTTTGCGGACGACACAAAGTTTGGTGGAGTTGCGGATAGTGATGAGGATTGTCAGGATACAGCAGGATATAGATCGGTTGGAGACTTGTGCGGGGAAATGACAGATGGAGTTTAATCCGGACAAATGTGAGGTAATGCATTTTGGAAGGTCTAATACAGGTGGGAAGTATACAGTAAATGGCAGAACCCTTAGGAGTATTGACAGGCAGAGTGATCTGGACGTACAGGTCCACAGCTCACTGAAAGTGGCAACGCAGGTGGATAAGGTATTCAAGAAGGCATACGGCATGCTTGTCTTCTTCGGTTGGGGCATTGAGTATAAAAATTGGCAAGTCATGCTGCAGCTGTACAGAACCTTAGTTAGGCCACACTTAGAATATTGCGCGTAATTCTGATCACTACACTACCAGAAGGATGTGGAGGCTTTGGAGAGGGTACAGAGGAGGTTTACCAGGATGCTGCCTGGTTTGGAGGGCATTAGCTATGAGGAGAGGTTGGATAAACTGATTGTATTCACTGGAACGATGGAAGTGGAGGGGTGACATGATAGAGGTTTACAAAGTTATGAGTGGCATGGACAGAGTGGATAGTCAGAAGTTTTTTCCCAGGGTGGAAGAGTCAGTTACTAGGGGACATAGGTTTAAGGTGCGAGGGGCAAAGTTTAGAGGGGATGTGCGAGGCAAGTTTTTTTACACAGAAGGTGGTGAGTGCCTGGAACTTGCTGCCAGGGAAGGTGGCGGAAGCAGGTACGATAGCGATGTTTCAGAGGCATCTTGACAAATACATGAATAGGATGGGAATAGAGGGATATGGGCCCCGGAAGTGCAGAAGGTGTTAGTTTAGGCAGGCATCAAGATCGGCACAGGCTTGGAGGGCCAAATGGCCTGTTCCTGTGCTGTACTGTTCTTTGTTCTTTGTTCTTTGACACAAAGTCCCAACACCAGGTTCATTTGCGGGTCGTGCAGCCACATGTACAGGTGGCGGGACTTCTGCGGCAACCTTCCACTATGCAGCCATCTAGTGTCTGGCTGGCAGGGTAGGCAGCCAAAAACAGGTGGCGGACGGGAGATAGTCCTGGCAGGGAGGTTAACAGTGCCATTTTTAAAGGCCAGTCTGCAACTTTAACACAGGCTGCACACATAGGGCTGGATTTGATGGGCCCCCTCGAAGACAGGCTAGGAGGTGGGGCGGGGGGGGGGGAGTGGTGGTGGGGGCGTGCCCATAGAATTGCAATGGGAGGCAGGGCTGGTGGGCCTGTCGCCTTCTCGTCACACCGCAGGTTAGACTATTGTCAACCACTTAAGGGCCTCTTCCTGCTGCTGCTGGAATTAAGCGGGTCTCCACCATGTGGGCAGGTAACCCTGTGAAACAAGGTTACCTCCCTGTGGGCTTGGGGGGATGGGTGGGCCTCCTCCGGGGGAAATCTGCGGCCCACAGAGGGGCCCCGGCGGAAACAAACCCACTTCCTTGAACTCCCCCCCCCTTCCCCTGCACTCAACGCTCACCCTCCCTTCTCCCATCTCCCATCTCCAGGACCTGCCTGAGGGGCCCCAGCAACCCCACCTCACTTACCTCAGGTTCAGGTCTCCAGTGCTGGGCCTAGCTCACAGGCTTCCTGCTGTACCAGCAGTGGCCACCGCTGATAATACTGAGCTGCTGGCACTCTAATTGGCTAGCAGCTCTTGGAGGCGGGATCCCCGTCTTTAAAGTTCAGTTACTTTCCCAGGCACCGTTAAGTACAGCTGGCGAGGGAGTGGGGGGGAGCTCCGAATGGCCAAGGCGGGTTTCCCACCGCCTTCTCAGCCTGGCACCAGTAGCCCTGCAGGCTCCACTATATCCTATAGAGTGCAGGGGAAAGGTTGCAGCAGAAGGAAACTTGTAGTGGAATGGCCACAGTGAGAGGAAGGATGTCTCCACATTTCAGGTGTTCCTGCAGGTTGCAAAGGAAACGGAAAGAGGTTCTGTTCCCACTGGCTGGGAGGAGGAGAGCAGCAAGCCTCACGAAGAAGGCCTAGTTGGAGGTGGCTGAGCAAGTTAGCAGCCGTGAAGATGCGTTCCAGTCTACACAGTATGGCCTCATCCTTGAGCAGTGTTGAGTGCTGGGTAGGTGAGATGGCCCAGAGACGAATGGACCTGTTGCCAGGTGCTGTCCCATTCCAAGCAAGAACGGGAGTGCAGGTGGGCCGTGAAAGGGTTGAGTAGCAGATGCCTGAAGGCTATGAGGGCTCAGCTCAAGGTGTTCCGTGTGTCGACAATGGAGCTTCAGCCCCTTTGACAATGACACGAATGCTGCAGCCAGCCCGATGACAGAGGGGGCCCCTGCACAGATGCAGGTGGCACAGCCTGTGCCGAGGCCCTCTAGGGCTCAGTCACCCTGAGGCTGTCTGCCACGGGCATCTCATGGACCGAAGCAGCAAGTCCAGCAGCCTGCCTCTGCATCAGCTACTGCAGCAGGGAGAGCACAACCCAGGAGCACCCAGAAGCTTTTGCATAACGGCACCATGTAGCACTTGGGGTGTCCTGGTGATATTTCTTTCCTGAATGGCACTGTGTTAATGCTTAATATTTGGTGAAATCCATAATCAGATGGCTCGTGTGTTTATTTCTACCCCAGTGGGCTGTAACCAGATGTTAAAGCATTGAGATGGAGAATATGAAATGGTGGGTGCTGAGTGTAGGCCGATGTTGAGTGTAGGACTCGAGATGGTCTCAACACAGGGCCGGTGACATGGATAGGGCGTTTCATGATAGGTTACCATGGCTACCACAGGGCGACACCAGTCTCATCTCCAGTGGTGTGACAGGGAATGTCAGGGGAATCAGGGAGTCACTTGTTTCCCTTGAACATATGCCAATGGTTGTCCCCTCAGGTGCAAGGCCATTGCCTGCCAGGTCTAGATGCGCTTCCCCCTCATCCACCTCGGAGGAGGTGGCACACTCAGTATGTTAGTCCGTCTCCAGCTCAACTCCTCTCTGCTGCACCAGGTTGTGCAGAGCTCAGAAGACCACCACAATAGGGGACATCCTTGATGGGCTGTATTGGAGGGCTCCCCAGATCAGTCTAAGCATCTGAACTGCATTTTCAGAAGGCCATTTGCCTGTTTGATGGTCCCCCTTGTAGTCACATGGCAGTAGTTGTATGCTTCCTTTGCCTAAGTGTTGGGATTCCACTGTAGTGTGAGTGGCCATTTCTTTAGTGGATACCCCTTGACAGCCAGGATCCATCCACAAAAGTATTCAGGTGCAGTGAATAATTGAGGCGCGTAGGACTGCCTCAGGATTTACGAGTCATGGCAGCTTCCGGGAACTGTGCACACACCTGCAGGATTCTTTTGTGGTGGTCACAGACGATTTGAACGTTGAGGGAGTGGAACTCTTCCTATTCAAGAATGTGCCTGGCTGCTCTGAGGGAGGCTTAATGGTCACATGTGTGAAGTCTATGAAGCCCTGGACCTGAAGGAATCCTGCCATGGCGCCGAATCCATTCACCATCTCAAACAGACCTTCCTTCAATCATAAGGTCAGAAGTGGGGATGTTCACGGATGATGGCACAATGTTCAGCATCATTCGTGACTCCTCAGATACTAAAGAAGTCCGTGTAGAAATGCAGCAAGACCTGGACAACATCCAGGCTTGGGCTGATAAGTGGCAAGTAACATTCGCACCACATAAATGCCAGGCAATGACCATCTCCAACAAGAGAGAATCTAACCATCTCCCCTTGACATTCAACGGCATTATCATCGCTGAATCCCCCACTATCAACATCCTAGGGGCTACTATTGACCAGAAACTGAACTGGAGTAGCCATATAAATACCGTGGCTACAAGGGCATGTCAGAGGCTAGGAATCCTGAGGCGAGTAACTCACCTCCTGACTCCCCATCTACAAGGCACAAGTCAGGAGTGTGATGGAATACTCTCCACTTGCCTGGATGGGTGCAGCTCCAACAACACACAAGAAGCTCGACACCATCCAGGACAAAGCAGCCCGCTTGATTGGCATCCCATCTACAAACATTCACTCCCTCCACCACTGACGATCAGTGGCAGCAGTGTGTACCATCTACAAGATGCACTGCAGAAATGCACCGGCTCCTTAGACAGCACCTTCCAAACCCGCGACCTCTACCAACTAGAAGGACAAGGGCAGCAAATGCATGGGAACACCACCACCTGCAAGTTCCCCTCCAAGTCACACACCATCCTGACTTGGAACTATATCACCGTTCCTTCACTGTCGCTGGGTCAAAATCCTGGAACTCCCTTCCTAACAGCACTGTGGGTATACCTACCCCAAATGTACTGCAGCGGTTCAAGAAGGCAGCTCACCATCACCTTCTCAAGAACAATTAGGGGTGGGCAATAAATGCTGGCCTAGCCAGCGACACCCACATTCCTGAATGAATTAAAAAAAAGGTGGGAATAGGTGGTCTTAGCAATGGCAAGGATATGTGGTCAGGAGCTCATCTCAGGGTCAAATCTGACACAAAGGTTATGAACAGTCTGGTTTAGTCTCAGGGAGCGGAATGGAGTAGGTAGTCTGTCGCGGTGGCCAAACACAATGGCTTCTGTCTTCACAGTATATAGCTGGTGGAAATTTCTGCTCATCCAGTACTGGATGTTGGATAAACTGTCTGACGACTTAGAGACAATGGAAAGATTGAGAGAGGTGGTGGCGAGGTGGAGCTGGGTGTTGTAAATGTTGAAACTGACGCTGTGTTTTCTGATGATGTCGCTGAAGTGTCGCACGTTAGATGAGAAATAGGAGGTGGCCAAGGATAAATCCTGGGGGGAGCACTAGAGTTAACTGTGTGGGAGCAGGAAGAAAAGCCATTGCAGATGATATCTGACTGCGATTGGGCAGATAAGAACAGAACCAGGCGAGTGCAGTGGATGATGATGGAGAGATATTGGAGGTCAATTGTGTCAAAAGCTGCAGACAGGTTGAGAAGGACGAGGCAGGATAGTTCACCTTTCTCACAGACACATAGGATGTCATTAATGATTTGGAGGAAAGTATAGGTGGTCTGATTAGCAAGTTTGCAGACGACACTACGATTGGTGGAGTAGCAGATAGTGAAGGGGACTGTCAGAGAATACAGCAGAATATAGATAGATTGGAGAGTTGGGCAGAGAAATGGCAGATGGAGTTCAATCAGGGCAAATGCGAGGTGATGCATTTTGGAAGATCCAATTCAAGAGTGAACTATACAGTAAATGGAAAAGTCCTGGGGAAAATTGATGTACAGAGAGATTTGGGTGTTCAGGTCCATTGTTCCCTGAAGGTGGCAACGCAGGTCAATAGAGTGGTCAAGAAGGCATACGGCATGCTTTCCTTCATCGGACGGGGTATTGAGTACAAGGGTTGGCAGGTCATGTTACAGTTGTATAAGACTTTGGTTCGGCCGCATTTGAAATACTGCGTACAGTTCTGGTCGCCACATTACCAAAAGGATGTAGATGATTTGGAGAGGGTGCAGAGGAGGTTCACCAGGATGTTGCCTGGTATGGAGGGCGCTAGCTATGAAGAGAGGTTGAGTAGATTAGGATTATTTTCATTAGAAAGACGGAGGTTAAGGGGGGACCTGATTGAGGTGTACAAAATCATGAGAGGTATAGACAGGGTGGATAGTAAGAAGCATTTTCCCAGAGTGGGGGATTCAATTACTAGGGGTCATGAGTTCAAAGTGAGAGGGGAAAAGTTTAGGGGGGGATATGCGTAGAAAGTTCTTTACGCAGAGGGTGGTGGATGCCTGGAACGCGTTGCCAGCGGAGGTGGTAGACGCGGGCACGATAGCGTCTTTTAAGATGTATCTAGACAGATACATAAATGGGCAGGAAGCAAAGAGATACAGACACTTAGAAAATAGGCGACATGTTTAGATAGAGGATCTGGATCGGCGCAGGCTTGGAGGGCCGAAGGGCATGTTCCTGTGCTGTAATTTTCTTTGTTTTGTTCTATTTGAGACTTTGATAAGAATAGAGGAAATTGGTGAATTTTGATGTAAATGTAACATTTCCTTTGCTCAAACAGTACTGTTTCTAAACCTGCAGAGGAAGTGCTGCAACAATGATCTTTATTTTAGAAAAGCTCCTGCTGCCTTTCAGCTGAGTTACTTCTTGGCAAAATTCATCAGTTACAGCAAGTAGTAATCAATTAATTATTATTAGCATTTCAATGTAATTATTTATATTTTCAGCCAATGGTAATTCACACAATGAAACTTTAATTTGACCTGTTTATTCATTTAATCTACGTGGTTTGAAGAATGGGGTCAGAACTACTGCAGAACGTTAATGCACCATTTTTTTAAGTAATCATAAAACAAGACAATGTTTTTTGGTGGGGGGAAAGAATTCGTCATAATACCTCCCCTTCCCTTGAAGTTTTCTTGTATGGGTCAATAATATGTAAAAGTGAAAGCTGAAGGGAATGAATGGTGTTAAACATAGTGTTTTCCGGTATAACAGTACATGGTCAAAGTGGTCACATTCTGACCACTTCTGACTAATCCACTTGTGTCGGCACTGACAGCGGTTGGCAGCTCTTTGTTGGGATTGCGAGCTGGTCCAACCATCAGTCATTGAACTGCTACTGATCTTTCCTTCTGTATCATCAGACAAACAAAAGTGAAGTCCAGAAAAGTGCTGCTGACAACATCACATTGTGCACCAACTGTATTTTATTCCTTGTGGTGTCATGGTGGACATAAATTATCTTATTGGAAATTGCATAGCACTGCCTGATAATTAACCACAGCCCAAAGTTGGTCTTATCCCCTTATGAAGCCCATTGATGTATCTAATTGGGCTTTTAACTTGCATTGTGTTGTTTTCTGTCTGCTGCAGAAGAACTACTGCTGGAATCGCAAGCTTGTTGATAAATTCTCCTGACATTGACCAGGCCAAAAATCAAATTTCAGGTGAAAATCTGGACTTTGCCTTAATGCCACCAGCTTGTGTTGTACACCAATGTTAACTACCCACTTCACAGAAAGTAATAATCCTAATGTGAGATCATGTGAGATTTCCACTGGGACATATTAAATTGTACAACATTAGCACATGTCTGACCATTAGTGCAATTGCCCCAGCCTAATTATGGGTTCGCACTCATTGACATCGTGTAGGCACAACCACCATAACTTTATAGTAATAATATATATAAAGCATGTATTTCGTTGGAAGCAGGCGGGAAAATGAAGTTGAAGCAGAAGATTAACCATGATCGTATTGAATGGCAGAGCAGGCTCGACTGGCCATATGGTCTGCTCCTGCTCCTGTTTCTTGTGTTCTCACAGGTACAGATTCTTACAGTACATGGAATGTTTTCCAGGAAGGTGGGAATATTCAGTACAACAGCTCCCTTCACCTCTGACTTTTCCGTCTTTTGCATCCTTGCGAGCTATTTCTTTTGGTAAATCTGAACTGACTAATGAAAGCTCATCAACCTGAAACATCAAATGAGTTTATGATGTCAATTTAAATCAAATCCCAACTTTCTACCAGTAATACTGATTACTCTTCAAACCTTAACTATTTTCTGAATTCTCAATTCAGATATAAATTTCTCCTGAGTTTTGGGTACAGTTATCCATATTTTTTATTCATCTGCTTTCAATTCAAAAAACAAAATAACACTGTTTTGATTTAAAAAAAAACTAATTTCCATGCAAAACAATATCACTCTATTAAAGCAACAAGCATTATTTTTGTCATTTGAAGCAACTGAAGGTGGTATAACTCACAGCAATCATAACCCACCTTTCTATATGTTTTATGTCTGATTATATCCAATTTACCTGATTGTCTTGTACACAGAAATGTTCCTGCAGATTCACTGCACTCAGTAGTAAATAATGTTTATGCTGATTACCACTACTGTTTTGTTGATTATCCATACAATATTAAACCAAGCTCGAATGGTGACTCCAGACCCACAACAATGTGGTTGACTCTTAAATGCCCTCTGACATGGCCTAGCAAGCCACTCAGTTCAAAGGCAATTAGGGATGGGCAACAAATGCTGGCCTAGCCAGCGACGCCTACGTCCCATGAACAAATTAAAAAAAATGACACATTGATCAAAACGCCAATTAAGGCACTTATTGAAAGGGGATCCTACTAATACAAATTAGTCTTGTAGTTTCTGTATTTCAAGCTTCATGTAAGTCAAATTTGAAGTAGGATTTATTACCACCCACTCTGTAAATATGTTTTGTGGCAAATAGCCCACAATCTTTCCTCTAAATTTGAATCTACTTGCTAACTATAAAGGTTACTGACAATCCAATATGTGATGCATTTAAGATTATTGTGTTTACATTGTAGAACTGTTGTAAACTGAAGTGTTTCAGTGATATGCCAGGGTTCACGGTGCTGTGGAAACAGCCCCATTTATGATGTGGAGTGGATTTCACAACAGGAGTATCAGCAATGTGGAGACTGGCACATGCGCAAGTTGTTTGATATTCACCATGTTGTATTTATTATGCCTGCTGGACCCTTACCAATGGCTGTGTTCACTGTGGTCCACAAGGTCCATATGGCCAATGGCTGGAAGACCACATCACCGGCCTACATGGGTGGGATGAGTGTTCAGGCCACCTGTGGTCAGAACGAATGGCAGGCACTGACGAAAGCAGCATCTATTCTGGCATTGCTGCTTCCAGAGGCATTCAAGCAAATCACTTCTTCAACTACTTTTTGATGCCTCTGAAGGCAGCAGCTTCAGCTTATTTGCTTTCCAGTTCTGCTGCCAATGTTGGGATTATGAAGGATAGATGTAGTGTAAAAGTACAAACTGTAATTACATTACTTAGCACAACTGATTTAAAGTAACCTCCACAATTTAGCCAAGTTTTAAGTATATTATTCAACATTTCAAAACCAATAACTTGTCACAAAGAAGTCTACTTTCTATGTGTATGCATTAGACAACTCATGAGCCAGAGGCTAAAAGAGTCCATCAATTCCATGCTGGATACTGGGTCACCCTGCATGTTTTTCCTTCAAATTATGGAGCAATAGCAGACCGCCATCATTAATGAAAAAAGACTGTTGAATCAGGAATGATTGCAAAATGTTTTATTTAACAACTCTTCATAAAAAAAGTAATAAAATTCTGCTCTAATTTTTGCATTGGAGCAGAAAAATTAAACTAGCAGCTAAACAGTACTGGTATTTTGTACTGGGATTCTTGGTTTCCCCTGCACAGGATTACAAGATGGGTTACATTATTAACAGTTAAGGGTCAAAGCTAATATTACTGCAATGTACTACCTCAGGATAAGCATAAAATGCACAGTTCTCCAACATGTTGTATCTCAGAATGGTAGGACGTGGGTTCTAAACTACCAATTCCTCACTTTGTGATTTCCAGTCTGAAACAAGAGCAGTCAAGCACCAAAGAGTAAGTGTCTCCTCACATTAGAAACCTGGGAAAAGGGAAAGAAAACAGGGATATTTGGATACTTAGCTTCACTGTGCACCCAACACCCTATTTTCCAAAGGCACCATCTACAAAATGGCAATTTCAAAGTGGGTAGTGTCTGCAACGTACTATAATTTAAAAAAAAATCCTGCAATTTTTTTAAAAATTCATATGTTTTAAATTAATTTTCTTCCCACATTTTAACCAATAAGACAGGTAGATTTCTGCAGTGGGTAATACACGGCTTCATCATCTGGGCGGTAATGGGGAAGAGCAGGTAACCTGTCTGTTATGCAACATGTCCCATTTCAATGAGATGAATAGTGGACAAGTTCTACAATGGGCAGATGAAGCATTCCACTACATTACGGCATCGGCAGTGAAATTGAAAATTACCCCACTGGTTTTGGTCGTCTACCGTTCATCAACATTTGTTAGTTGAAGACTGTGGACTCTTTCACTACCCCCTCTCTGAGAAAGTGCCTCCATCTGATGAAATGGCCATGACAGGAATCTCACTACGTGGGACACTGAGTTACAAATCCACATCTTATCATTCAGTGACACAGCTCTGTTCTGTAACATAGACCACCTTTTGTAAGATTTGTGTCTTTAAAATAATACTGGCACCAATGATTTGCGCAGTGGTACAATAGGCCAGCAAATTTTGATATTCGCTTGAAAAAAAAATGACCATCATTGGATACTTGTTCCAATATGACAAGAGTACTGGACATTGAACAATCTTTTCTCTTTTGTAGTTGATACCTGGAGAATGACCATGGAGTTACACCATTTGTGCTGGCCAGTCCTTTACAATGCAACTAAACAGAATTCTGCTATCAACAAACAGTGCTACACTTTTAAGATGGTATTTAACAATGGCATTAATAGGACTTATTTATGAAAACATGCCCTTTATTATTCCAATGTTGGTTCCACATCAAATTACAGCTATGTTATTGAAATACAGAGAAATTACATTTCCACTTAAAATCTTTCAGTCATCACTTGCAGCCATTTTCACATGTGAAAGACCAATCCTATATTTAAGTAATATAGGCCACTGGCCTCCACTGCACTGGGGATTAAGGTTAGACTGGTGAATCTGAAGGGTGAAACTTCAAATGGCCGAATGTCCTCAAATCCCACATCAAGACATAATCCATTATTACTATTCAAACCCCGATTGAGCCACTGCCTTGATATTTTTGTTCTTTACAGCTGTTTTAAATCGCTCCTGAGGTCAAATAAACTATCCACTGCTGCTGACACACTGATTTTATCCAATACCACATGATACTTCGACACTTCCCTTTCCTTACTCGACTTCTCTGTCTCCATCTCTGGGGATAGGCTGTCCACTAATATCCATTATAAGCCCACCGACTCCCACAGCTACCTCGACTACACTTCTTCACACCCTGCCTCCTGTAAGGACTTCATTCCATTCTCCCAGTTTCTCTGTCTCCGACGCATCTGCTCTGATGATGCAACCTTTCACAACAGTGCCTCTGATATGTCTTCTTTCTCAATCGAGGACTTCCCCCACCCCCCCCCCCCCACCCCCAATGTGATTGACAGGGCACTCAACCGTGTCCGGCCCATTTCCTGCACTTCTGTCCTCACGCCTTCCCCTCTCTCCCAGAACCACTACAGGGTTCCCCTTGTCCTCACTTTCCACCCACCAGCCTCCACATCCAGAGGATCATCCTCCGCCATTTCTGCCACGTCCAGCATGATGCCACCGCCAAACGCATCTTCTCCTCCCTTGTCAGCATTCCGAAGGGATCGTTCCCTCTGTGACACCCTGGTCCCCTCCTCCATTACCCCTCGACACCTCGTCCCCTTCCCACAGCACCTTCCCATGCAATCGCAGGAGGTGTAATACCTGCCCTTTTACCTCCTCTCTCCTCACTATCCAAAGCCCCAAACACTCCTTTCAGGTGAAGCAGCGATTTAACTGTACTTCTTTCAATTTAGTATACTGTATTCGCTGCTCACAATGCACAATGCTCTATGCTAGGGAGACCAAATGCAGACTGGGTGACCACTTTGCTGAATACCTCCGCTCAGTCCGAAAGCATGACCCCGAGCTTCCTGTTGCTTGTCATTTCAACACACCCCCTACTATGATGCCAACATATTTATCTTTGGCCTGCTCCAGTGTTCCAGTCAACGCAAATTCGAGGAGCAGCACCTGATCTTTCGATTCGGCACTCGCCAGCCTTGCGGACTGAACATTGAGTTCAATAATTTCAGACCATGACTGGCCTTTTTTTAATATTTTATTTTTTAACCATGTGCCTGCTTTTCATGCAGTTAGAGATGCTCATTATTCCACTAGTAACACTCTCTCTGGACTTTGTCTTTCACCACAAGCATTAACACCCAGGACAGCTTTGTTATTTAATCTTCCTCTGCCCTATCAAACACCTTCCCCTTTGTTCTCTCCCCCACTCCCCTACCCTTCACTTGCTTAAAACCTAATTCTTTTCTAACCTTTGCCAGTTCTGATGAAGGGTCACAGACCTGAAACATTAACTTTGCTTCTCTCTCCACAGATGCTGCCAGACCTGTTGAATATTTCCAGCACTTTTTGTTTTGTTTCAGATTTCCAGCATCTGCAGTATTTTAGTTTTACCACATGATACTGTATTACCTTGGGATATCTCTATCAGGCCTGACTATCCTGCTAAATTTTCCATAGCTGACTAATATTGCAAAGGGAGTGTGTATAAAGTACACTAAATACAAATGGGATTAATGTACATATCTGATCTTAAAACACTCAGCAAACTGAAAGACAGTCATAAAACCAGATAGTAAATAGTTTGACAATATACAAGTAAATTCTATTTCAGGATAGAAAAGCTAAAATGTTTATTTGTAAAAAAAATTGCTTGTCCTACCTTTCAATATTTTCTACTTAACACTGCAATAAGTGATGATTCTGAATATACATTCACACAGTAAAAATATTTTTATTCACAAATATTGCCAATATGACTATTCATTATACTGACGTAAATGTAGTCACAAACATTGGTGGCAACACAGGTGGAATCTTTGGTGGAATCTATTGATTTTATAATGTAGAAACATGGATAACAAGCCAAACCCCATATTAGCGGACAAAGACTGAAGGAGGAAAGAAGATGAAGTAAGTCAAAGGTAGTGATGAGGTTGCATTTTAAAGGTCTATCAAATTACAGAAGGAACAGAGGAGGTTAAGAACTCTCCCGTTTTAAGGCCTGTGACAGAATGAGTTAGTGTAAGAGACTGCAGTGAGTCTTTGGCTTAGAAAAGGGAAGCTAGATAAGCACATAAGGGAGAAAGGAATAGAAGGATACTTAGACTTAACATCAAATTGAAGGTATCATAATAAAAAAACAGGGATGCATGGGGAGGATCAAAGAATGAGAAAAAGGAATGAGAGGATCAGTAGAAACAAAATTATTTTAAGATTATTTTCAAATAAAATTAATTGATAAAATTGATAGCTTATGGCTAATTTTACAGGAACAAAGCTACTTGCAATATTATTTATTACTGTGATATTAGGCTGTGTTTCAGCTGATTTTTTTTTTAATGGCCAGTCTAAGGAAATAGAAATTCTCCAAGTTACCAGTAGTTTTAAAAGTCTTCAGACTAAAATTATGTCATGAGATAAAAATATATTTAAATGAAATTCTCTCCTCAACTATTTTAACAGAAGTATTAAGCCATTTGAAATGTCATTAAGATAGCAGAGAAAGGAATATGAATGTTTTAATATATCTCTCACTAAATGGAAAAAGTATGCTAAATACTGCTAATTCTGATCTTGATACCAAAATTAAATAATTTCATAATGTACCTAAATTCTGTACGCTAATCAATTGTGTGCAAATTGATTTCAGAGACATGTCAGACTCAGGGACAGTTCAGTAAAGTCTATTCAATATGAAACTGGATCCTGGGTCAGATTTCTGTCTGTTTTTTGACCCAAATTTGAATTAAATTAATTTCTTGAAGGTATAATCAGTCTCAGAATTACCTTTCGGTGCTATTTGCTGCATCACCCTTGTCTGATTAACTGTGCCTGCGACAAGCATGGATGCTACTCTGAATTAATGTAAGTAGCTTTCAAGCAAAGACAGTGAGATAACATTTGAAGGAATAGATTAAGGGGAAAAGAGCAAAGAAATGGGATTGATGTAGCAAGATCTTGTATGGAACTAGCACCGGCACAAGCATGATGGCCAAATGGCCACCTTCTTTGTTGAAACTTTTATGATACTTGGTGGGTGATTTTCAAGTTGCATCAAAACGGGCACAGAGTCAGTGCTATTTTGAGGTCACGACCTTATTAATAAACTGCCAGTAATTGCAAGCACCCCCTGCAGCTTGCCAATTCTGGAAAGGAAGGGAATCAGCTGGCTGCCATGCTCAACCAGTCAAAAGGCTTAGCCTGGGAGGAGAGAAACGCAGACCCAAGGAGGGTCTTGAACAGGCCGGGATTGCACCAGAGTTCTTTTGCAGGCCCAGGCTTCTGTCCTCAACACTAAAAGAAAATTGTGCCATGGACCACCAACAGTCCCTTTAAGGACCACTGATCAACCATCATCGGCCATCAATTTGTATATTTAAACAACCTCCAGAGTTTATCAGATGGATGGTCTGCTTGGCCATTTACAGGCCCACCTGAAAATTACATGTTAGGTCTTGGATGTTATGGGGTGACCCAAGTGCCCCCACACTGATTTTCACGTGCTGGCTGCCTGTTTTTTCACATGAAAAATACACAGCCAGCAGTTGAAAATCACTGGCTTGAATATTATATAATTTTAGACCCCATCGCTACATTCAGCAGCAGCTTGCTTTAGTTCCTCAAGTCCAATTTCTGTGGTATAAACTGAGTGCGTAATGTCTGCTCCACTGATTGTCTTTTTGCCTGAAGGAAGATTATTCTTATTTTCAACACCATGACCTTTAAGTGCCAATTTACTTCGATATGTTTCCCCTCCTAGAACATACAGAATTGGATCAAGGCAACTATTTGCACTTGCGAGGGGCCTGGTCAGCTTGTAGGCTAGGTTAATTGTATCGAGTGTATTACAGCTCACATGAAGACTTCTTGAGGCATAGTAAATGGAGCGTGTGATGTGGAAAGGTAAGAAACACAAGACAAAAACAGTGAGTATAATAATAATCATCTTGATTGATTTTTTCCTGGATCTGGCATATTCCGGACGTATACCATTGGGCCGAAGGAGTTTCTTAGCCGTAATTCCATAGCAGATCATAACAACCATGAAGGGACAACAAAAAAGCAACACCAACTGTACAGTACTGTAAATCACAAACTGATCGAAATGTATTTGGTTTGAAGTGTCATAGCAAAGGGTAGTGTTACCAGTACCCTCTATGTCAACAAATACAAATATGGGTGTCTGGAATACTATCACAACACCCCAAATAACAATACACACTATCCGGGTACATTGCAAGTTTGACCACCTCAGTGACTGTATTGGAAAGCAGATCCCCAGAAATCTATAGATGCTCATACAGGTGAGAAAAAGGATACTGCAGTACAAGTTGGTATAAAAGAGGAATCGGACAATTTTACACAAGGCTGCCCCAAAAGGCCAGTCATTGTGTTTTGCATAGTAGTAGACCAGCAGAGGCAATGATATAGCATACATAGTGTCTGAGAGAGCTAGATTGAACATGTACGTGGTTGTAATGTTCCATGGTCTCATTCGAAATACAAAGACCCATATTGCAAGAGCATTGAGAACAAGTCCTACCACAAACACTATCCCATAAGAAACTGGAAGTAAAATATATTTAAATTCTTCATTAAAAGTACAATTGTGTGGATTCTTCTCATACATTCCAGTCATGTTCAAGTCACCAAACCAGGACTGGAGAACTTAATCTGAATTTATTGTTTTAAGCAGCACTGGTCCAACTTCATTTCCGATCCTTTGCAGAGTCCCTGAACAACAAAGAAAGGTTTAGTTTAAAATTAGAATCGCATCTTTTTTTATAATTAACATTTAATCTTTTATGATGTTATAATGTCATGAATTGACAATAAGGACACCTAAGCAAATTGGAGCTTCAACCCAGGACTAGGACAAAGATGCATATACATGGAGTTGGTTTTAAAGCCCCTCCACCATTGGGAACGTTGGTGGGGGGCGGAGGGGGGGGGTGAGGGGAATGAAGATCGGTGCAGTGGAGGCCCACCACTGACCCCGACGGCGACAGGCCCCGTGCCGATCTCGGCGGCGTCGTCAAGGCCTCGTGGTGTCCGCCCCCCGCTTGGCGATGGGACCCCCATTAAAATACGTAAACTAATTTGCAAACCTGATTTAATGAGGGTCCCGTCGCCTCCTTAATCGCCACACTGATCTTCATTCGGGCGGCCGACAACCCGTTCGGGGAAACATGGCGCGATATCTGTGGCGGGGGGAGGAGGATTTTTTTCTCTGTGTGGGAGGGGGGAGTGAGGTTAAAACGATGCGGATTGGTCAGAGGGGGTGATGGGAAGGGATAAAGGCAAAGTTTCCAAACTTTGGAGGGGGGAAAGGGCAAATTCTCAGTATTCGCATTCTGGGGGCCAAAAGGGCAAAAATGGCCAGAAATGCCATTGGGAGGCTGAGAAAATGCATTCAAAGATCATGTAATTCTATTTTGTTGCAATGTAACTCATCTGGCCCTTTAATTTTTAGATGTCCATTAAGGGCTGTAAGCCCTTTAAAAATGGCACCAGCAGCGCACAATGGCGCCGGTCACCGTTGCCTGCGACAGCTCACCCGCCCCCTCCATGTCATCACGTTGTGGGGCGGGGGGGTGCGGTGGCTCTGTGATGTGGTCCCCGTGAGGGCGGGCCACATTTATCTACATCCGGCAACTCTTAAATTGCAGCCTATGGAGTCTATTCCCAAATGATGCCTTCTCTTTCTGAGTTCTGTCATTATGGAAAATACCAACTAGTCAGTACCAATGGCTATGAACAGACCACCTGCCTGACTGCTTGAGCAGGGTGTGATGCACAGGCAGGAGGACACTGATAGGAAAGATGAGAAGAAAATATCAAGTAATTTTGAAGGTAGATCATTCATAGAAAAAAAAAGACAGACTTGCATTTGTATAGTGCCTTTCATGACCACAGGATGTCCCATAGGGCTTTACAGTCAATGAAGTACTTTTGAAGTGTTGTCACTATTGTAGTGCAGGAAATGCAGCAGCTAATTTAGGCACAGCAAGGTTCCACAAACAGCAATGTGATAATGACCAGATCAACCGTTCTAGTAACGTTGGTTCAGGATAATTATTGGTAAGACACTGGGCAGAATTTCCCTGCTCTTCCTCAAAATAGTATCATGGGGTCTTTTATGTCCCCCTCAGACAGGGCCTTGATTTAACATCTCATTAGAACCTTTACTGCACCTCCGACAGTGCAGCACTCCCTCAGTAATGTACTGGAGTGTCAGCCTAGATTTTGTGCTCAAGTCTTTGATGGGACTTAGTAACTGGTAATTAAATGATATTATCATTACTTCTAACAGGATTACAGTGTGTAAAGGCAGTGCATCTGTCAATGGCAGAGATTTGATTAAGTCAAACATTTTAATATTTAATCTGCTTGCTGGCTTGTAATAATTTCACAACATTTGCAAAGGCAAACAAAACTCAACGGTCGCCAAACAGTTGCCTGCAACTCATCTCTAGAATAATAGTTTTCCACAACAATGTTTTCAATCTTTGTTCAACTGGAACAGAGGGCAACCCTGACATGTAGGACATTATATGCTAAACATTTCAAATCTAAATGTATGTACAACAGAATGCCTGGTACCCACCTGCCAATCAGGCCCTTCAGATGGTCATGAGGAACATGAAGAGAACAATTAAGATAGTGAGGGAGACAACTTCTTAAATATTCAACTATGACAAGAAAGAGAGAAAGTTACATTACACAACAACTAATTTGTATCAGTTTTGATTGTATTTATTTTTATAAATAACATTTCAGAACTGACAGGTACGGGTTGAAATGGCACTAATGTCCAGGTACAGTTAGTACTAGTATTGTATTGTTTCCAATGGTGTCATAAGTATGGATCCAATTTAACATTTGAAATAAGATGTAAGGTTTAATGGAGCTTATAATCACTCCGACATGTATGTCCTATTGAGCTGGAAAGCTGTGTTGGAGAGGTGGTGGTCAGAGGAACTAGCTTGCACACAATGCACAGTGTTTTCTTCCTTAATATGGTTGCTCTGATGAAATTGTCTGAAGATATTTGCAGTTAACAAAATTTTAAAAATCTATATGTGAATAGATATGTTTCAGCTGACAATGGGGGAAGTGGGCCATTAACAGGCAGTGGACATGCTGTGCATTTTTCTAGGAATTTGAAATCACCATGTATGAAAATGGTCAGGCTATCAGGTCTTAGATCTACTGTGGGATATGTCTCCACCAACTGGGCATTCAGAAATTTCACAAATTCACTGATATTAGAAGAAAAACTTGCATTTATATAGAGCTTTTCACATCCTTAGTACATCCCAATGTGTTTTACAGCCAACGAATGTCTTTTGAAGTGTAGTCGCTGTTGTTATATAGGCAAACACAGCAGCCAATTTGCACACAGCAAGGTCTAAAAACCAGAAAATTGCTAATTAGGCCTCAGACTTCCTCAGGGCTGTTGGTATAATAGATGGAGGTAAGTCAGACTCCAGAGGCCTGGCATGGGTAGCAAATAAGATGGGAGCTGGAAACATCAGATCTCCACCCAGAAGAAGAGTTGCTGCAAGTATCCACCAGGATGTTTACATTTAGTAAAATATTAATGCTGATGGAATAAAACCAGAAATGAAGCCAATTATTGGTGGTGATGGGAGGTCTTCTCCAGGTTGTAATCCCCATGTACAACTTATTTCATTCTAAGCTCCAGTTTGTGGAATAACCACCAGTAGTGTATAATATCACAATAATTTCCATTTATTAGCATGTATTATATGTAATTTATAAAAGGTTTGTTGAGATAGTAAATGTAAAAAAATGGCAACTGGCTTTTAGTGAGAGCCTTATTTTTTTTTACAGATACAGCACTGAAACAGGCCCTTCGGCCCACCGAGTCTGTGCCGACCAACAACCACCCATTTATTCTAACCCTGCAGTAATCCCAAATTCCCTATCACCTCCCTACACTAGGGGCAATTTACAACAGCCAATTTACCTACTACCCGGCAAAAACCCACACAGACACGGAGAACTTGCAAACTCCGCACAGGCAGTACCCAGAATCAAACCCGGGTCCCTGGAGCTGTGAGGTTGCAGTGCTAACCACTGCACCACTGTGCTGTGGTAAACTAAGGCATAGATTTGTGGGAATTGCTAATTTTATATTTGAACAGAAACTATGACACCCACCTCCCCTACTACAGTACAATATCTAAAAGGTTTTACCACCCAGAGGTCAAATTATAACCCTTAGAAAGATTTAAACTATGCTTTACATTTCCATGTTTACATCAGCTTTTGACACCCAATGCCTACTGAGCAAATTGAAAGATTGCTTATTGATACTAATCAGTGCAACAATGAATCTGAATGGAAGTACATCCGGGCACTTATTGTTTGACTTTGTAGCATTTATATAGGGATTGGGGAAATATGGTCTATGAAACTTTTCAATTAATGATGCAATCATACGGAACGATTTAAGGGTAAAATACTGAGGATGTTGTGTCTAAAAATGGACCAAAGAAATACTATTGTTCTATTACTTGCTTTAAAATACCAAAATCCCAGCCACCAACAATTCCAGACAATTACTAACATCCTCATTCCCTGAACTGCTTTCTTAACCATGCCTCCAGAAATGTAAACTTGCAAAACATGAATACTATGCCTCCAGTCTCAGCCCTCTGATTCATAGAAAGCTAAACAATTCTCCAGTTCTTAGCTGCAAAGATGTGGGCCAATATATTCAAATAGTGTTGGGAAATGCATTGTGTAACTTTCCACCATGATGCATTCATGTGTGACCAGTGAAGTACATTTCCTAGCAAAGGCCAAGGTATTGTTAAAATTGAACTATCTGCCTTGCAAAGTCCATTTCTTGGATAGAATATTATGCATTAATAGTAATTACATAAAATCTACAGCACATAATCAGGTCATTTGATTCAGCTGATCTATGCCAGTGTTTATATTCCACACAAAACTCTCCGACTCGAATTACCTCTTCCGATCCCATCATAACATCCCTCAATTCCCTCCTCCTTCATGTATGCATCAAGCCTATTCACCTTAGCTGAGAGGTCAGTGACTAGGGGGCATAGATTGAAAGTGATTGGTAGAAAAAATAAAGCGAAGATGAAGAAAAAATCTTTCACCCGAAGGGTGGTGGGGGGTCTGGAACTCTCTGCCTGAAAGGGTAGCTGAGGCAGAGATCCTCAACTCATTCAAAAGCAGTCTGGATATGCACCTCAAATGCCGTAATCTGTAGGGCTACAGACCAAATGCTGGAAGGTGGGATTAGAATAGGTGGATCATTTTTCAGCCGGCACTGACTCGATGGGCCAAGTAGACTCTTTCTGTGCCTTAAACTTTCTATGATTCGATTCTATAAGGCCCCCGCCCTTGCAGTTGTCAATGCTACCTGAATTACTCCATTTGGCAGAAAGTGCTACAGTTCCATCACTGTGAAGCAGTTTGTCCTAAATTTTCATTTGATCTGTTAGTGGTTATCTTAAATTTCTGTCCCCTTGTTCTAGACTCATCCACATGTGGGAAACAGTGGGCTGAAATTTCAGGTCTGCTGGGTGGTGGGGGAGGAAACAGAGGCGCCGAGGGACAAAAGTATGTTTGCAGCGCTGGCGACTTTCACCAGGGTGAGAGGAACATGACCCCGAGATCCTGCCTGATCCATTAAGAATGTTAATTAACATTGTTAAAGAACTCTTTGACAGCTTGTTAAGGGCACGTTCTAATTTTGATGCGGGCACTGTCTGGGGCAGACCAGCTGAGTGGAGGTGGACACACAGAGGGGTACCAGTTACGGCCACCTCAGAGAATTAGGTGGGCCCCATGAAAGGGTGAATGGCACAGAGAGGGTCTCGGCCATTGGAAAACAGGTGCCATTGGCTCAGCGCATGTTGCGGACAGAGTGGGAACTAAGCACTCGGGCAGC
Organism: Heterodontus francisci; assembly: GCF_036365525.1. Classification (NCBI taxonomy): domain Eukaryota; kingdom Metazoa; phylum Chordata; class Chondrichthyes; order Heterodontiformes; family Heterodontidae; genus Heterodontus; species Heterodontus francisci. The sequence continues at coordinate 28,950,783 of NC_090376.1, read as the reverse complement.
GCAGGGGATAGTCACCCTCCTGGCTTCGCGGGAGCATAAAAGCATGGAGCAAGGCTGCCACACATAAATAGGGACTACCTGAGCACAAGGAAGGCAGCAGCTGGCTATGGGGGCCTGACTCTCAGATTTTGTACAGTGATGATGAGGAGGAACACCCTCTGCAGAAAGGAAAGAGCCCCGGGCATCAGGAGGGCAAAGGAAAGGGAAGAGGGGCAGAAGGACCTGGAGGCCATACCCTCAGCATAGGATCTAGTGCCGAAGTTGGAGCTACCTTGAGATAACTGAAAGCCAGTCCCGCAGGAGACTGCAACTCTCCAGGCAGATGGTCACAGACGTCTGTACTCTCTTCGCCAAAGACCTTGCACCTCGCAGTACTGCTTGCCATGCCCTGCCAGTATCCGTCAAAGTCACTGCGGCCTTGAACATCGTCACTTCTGGTTCCTTCAAAGGATCAGCTGTGGACCTTAGTGGCATCCTGCAAATGGCTACAAACCACTGCATCTTGCCAGTCACTGATGTTCTATTTGTGAGAACTTGATAATTCCAGACAAACGGGGCCTCGCAGACACAGAGGGCAGTAGGTTTCACCTCCATAGCTGGATTTCCTCTGGTAAAAGGCATCATCAACTGCACCAATGTGGCCATCAAGGCACCCAGTGACCGGCCAATCAGAATCATCAACTGGAAGGGCTTCCACTCCCTCAAGGTTCAGCTGGTCTGCGATCACAACAAGAGTTTCCTGCATGTGTACATTCGCTTTCCTGGCAGCTGCCGTGACTCCTACATCCTCCACCAGTCCAGGTTGTCACAACTGTTCACTCTAGCCCCCCAAACCATGTGGATAGATTTCAAGGGACAAGGGATATCATTTGAAGAGATGGCTACCCACCCCTGTATGAGAGCCAGAGACAGAGGCACAGAGGCAATACAACAGCAAACATCTATATAATAAGACAACCATTAAACAGACCATTGGGTTTCTGAAGATGCAGTTCTGGTGCCTGGGCCAATCGGGTAGCACCCTGCAGTACACACCTGCAAGGATCTCACTCATTGTGGTGCTCTGCTGCACTTTCCATAACATGATCCTCCAGAGTGGTGTGGCCCTTGAAGAGGGTGAGGCCCTGGAAGGACACAAGTCATTGGCAGAAGAGGAGGAGCAAAACATGGAAGAGGAGGAGAAAGAGGAGGCAGAGGGGAGGGTGCTGAACACCGAAGTGCCAGGGCACACAGGAAGGTGGCTAGGGCTGGTGCAGGGCTTGAAGATCTCGTCGAGATGCCATTAATATCAGGGATCATCTCATTCAGACTTGTTTGGAGTGAGCCCCTTGCACAGGAGCAACAGCGTGGTATCGAACTCACTCGGAGCTGCCCTGTGCTAACGCTTCCGTTGAAGATGCAGCGTGGAACATGTAAGGATACAAAGGATGCACATCTGCCCAGAGGTTTTACCGTCACCGTAGACAGACCCTTGCTCGCCTTCGCCACCTCAATCCTCTTTTGATGTATCGCCATTAATAAAAGGATGCTCATATGTCTGGCTTCATTTGTCAATACTTACATGGTTCTCATAATGAAAAACAGTGTGCAGTTACATGTAGAGGACGCTCCAGTGACCCACTCAGTGCTCTGTCCGACCCAGTGGCCTCCACACTTGGCCACTTCTACGCGGTGCTCCCCTTGTGGCCTCAGAGGAAGTGGAGGCAGCTTGCTCGCATGTCTCTGCCTGCGGCTGAGATGTACATGGCAGTCATCCTTGTTGTGGGCCATGGGGCACTTCCAGAGGGCAGCATCTGTTAGTGGGGCCAAAATGCACAGATGTTTCCCTCTGTCAGAGGGGCCAAGGAGGCCAAAGATGACGATGGCGTCTCGTGAGGCGTAACACCCTCATCCTCCTCTTTGCCAGCCTCAGCCCTTGGCTGCCATTCCAGATGGCTGGAGGGGAGTACCAGCTGGGGCGCAACTGGCATCCCCTCCAGACATCCCTGCACCATCAGCGCCATGGAGGAGGGAGTCATACTACATAGTGTGGCAAGCATCCTGTGTATGCCAGTGTTCAATTCCTGCATGCACTCCAAGTGCTGCAGCATAGCTCTCCACGAGGTTGGCCACACTCTCTATGGAGAAGCTCTTGCGCTCAAAGCCCTGAGCCATTGTTACGCACATGAACTGAATGGACTCCTCCCTTCTCAGCCCATTACCGCACACTGCCTCAGAGAACTCCGACATGCAGGAGCACAGCAGCTGCTGCTGCTGGTCAAGGTACAGCCTCCTTTCCACTGACTCCTAGGGCCCTGCATCTGTGCCCAGCTGAGCAGTGCTGTGTTTGTCCTCCCTGCTCCGGGGGAACTGCCCACAGCTGCCTCTGCCTCTGGCATTTCCTCCTGCACACTAGTGCCGTGCTCCTTACCCAGTGCCACCCTATCCAATTGCATGCGAGGATCTACCGAGGTGACTGTATCTGCAATGGTGGAGGGTGCGCTTGTTAGGTGTGACCGTGCTTGCTCTGAGCTCTGCTGCTGCTGCTCTTGGCCCAGTGATAGTGAGGGAATGGTCTCATTGCCTCGACGTCAGCACCTGTGGGAGACACAAGAGATCTTGAGAGTTAGCCTTGGAGAACAGAAGCCTCTTCAGTGCTGAGACTTCCCATTGCAATTCAGTGTTCGGTATAATGTCAGACAGGGTGGAGTACAATGCACCCCCTTAACAAGTGCATTAACTCTCTAATCGCCATCTCCACCATGGATGCCCATTTCGCCATGCCTGACTTCCTCGTGGCCTGCAACCCTGGAGATTTCCTTGGCTCCCTCCTCCATGGCGGTGATAACGTGAATGTAGGGACCCCTTCCACCCAGTCCTCTCCCAGGCGTTATGAGCCCATTTCTACTGCAAGGACAAAAGAGAGAGATATGGCACTGCTGGCTTCTATGGCCAATGCCAGTTGCCTCTATTGATTAGAAGCTGCATGTTTCAGTGCTGGCAGGTCCTCAGCAGCACTATGGCTCTGAGCCATTCTGAGGGGTTAGTGCATGCCCTGAGCACTAGCTCCTCCCATGTTCAGGAGCAGCATGCTCCTCAACTGGTGTGTCTGTTGGAGGGTGAATACCCAGAGACCTGTCCTGAGGGTTGGGGGTTACAGTCACCTGCCCGGGACACATCAGGTCATTAAACCTCTTCCACACTGGATCCAGTTTCTGTGCACCACACTCCTTCTGCTGACTGGGTCAACTATCTCCATCCAGGCCTACTTAGTCCATGTGGGTGGCCTCCCCCTGCTACCCTCCAGGAAGAAGACCTCCCTCCTCTCCTTTACGGCCTCCAGGAGGACCTCCATATCCACATCAGCGAATTGAGGGGCTGCCCTATCCGGGGTTCCAGGCCTCTGGCTCTCCTGAGACATCTTGCAAGCTGAAGGTGAAGCAGTGAAATGATAGTCATGGTTTGTTTAAATCGGGTCCGCACTCGAACCTCTGTTCCTGCCCCCTTGGCCAATAATTGGACGCCAAACCCGTCTCTTGGCCAATTAAGGAGGTGCCCACCCCCATGAAAATGAGGCAGGTTCAGGACCTGGAAACAGTCCCAACTTCCATTTCCATCCCCAAAAGAAAGATCCTGCCTGGTTTCTCGACATCTACCCTATCGAACCCAGTCAGAATTTTTAAAAGTCTGGTTTCTACCCTGAGGCAAGAGCCCCAGCCTACTCATTCTGTTGTGATAGTTTCATCCTCTCATCCTTGTAAGCCTTTTCTGGTTTTAAATAAATTTAACATTACCTCACTACTTTCATATTCTACTCCTCTAGACACCCAGTGTTATTAGTTATTGTATGGAACTTCGAGCAAGAAATAAATCTGTTTAGCAGAACACTGCCATGTTATATATCTGCAGACTAATATATTTCATTATCCAACTATCCAGATGGCTTCCTTTTCAGTTTCAACTATTACAAATGTTAGTCATCCATCTAAGTAACAACTTTCAGGGGATTGCGTGCAGACTATCTCAAATTTCATTCAAAATGTTTGTTTCCTTCTCTGAGCCCATGCTATTTACACATCCTCCCTTCTCTGATCACAAGATGATCAATACTTTTGCCCAACCGTGCGGGTTGTTTGCTAGTTCCAGGGGTGGGGCTCTCTCGTTCAAAGGCACGTAATACCTGATCAAGAGACCCGGCATTGGGAATGGGGGTGTCGGCTGAGAGCCATCGCCTTTCCCTGCTGCCGACCCCCCCTACAATCCCCCCTCCCACAAAACTCCTCCACCCCACGAAAGCCCTCCCGCCATCAGTTGCCTGTGGCCTGGGTCCCTCGATGCTCCCAGGCCGCAGGTGGGTGCTCTACCGGCGACAGCCACTGTCTCCACGGTGGCACTGCTCAGTAAAACAGCTGCCTGCTTACTTACATATGCATACTTACCTGGCAGGGGAGAGACCATGATCAGTGGCCTTTGATCCTGCAGGTGCTGTTTTTGTACTTTTTTGGGAGCTTTTTGGGTGTTTTCATTGTCGTTTCTACGGCATTTCTCCCTTTGGGATTGGAGATCTACTGTGGCGGTTGTTTTCCTGTTAGTTGGGGTTTTAGTACCTGTCCCAGGAAAGCTTCAAGCAAAAAATGGCTGCAATCAACACCAGAGCTCCAGGCCAGATGGTGCGTAACACCATATGGATGGCGGTGATAGATAGTGAAGGAGGTGCACCCATCGACCGCGCCTTCTTCATTAAGAAAATCCTGATCGAATGTTGTGGGTTCCAAGCTGCGGACATCTTCTGCCTGCAGGACCTCCCCAGCAGTGGATATTTTTATGTGACGTTCAAGAATGTGGCGGGATGCATCAGGTTCCTGAAGGTGTTCAAGGAGAAGGAAACTAGGCGCCGCTGTCGATCCTGACAGTGGATCCACTCTTCACGCTGCCATCGCTATGGAACCAGCTGGTGACAATCCACCTCTACAACCCCCATGTTTCTGTCATTGATGTGCTCACCTTCCTCGCCAGGTACGTCGAGGTGGCCGGCAGCATCACTGAGATCGAGGACCCCTTTGGGATTTGGACCAGCAAGTGGCAGGTCAAGGTGACCTTGAAGGTCGATGCCAATGGAGCCATCATCCATTCTCCCTCCAGCTTCGCTATCAAGAACAAAGAACAGTACAGCACAGGAACAGGCCATTCGGCCCTCCAAGCCTGCGCCGATCTTGATGCCTGCCTAAACTAACACCTTCTGCACTTCCGGGGCCCATATCCCTCTATTCCCTTCCTATTCATATATTTGTCAAGATGTCTCTTAAACGTCGCTATCGTATCTGCTTCCACCACCTCCCCTGGCAGCAAGATCCAGGCACTCACACCCTCTGTGTAAAAAACTTGCCTCGCACATCCCCTCTAAACTTTGCCCCTCGCACCTTAAACCTATGTCCCCTAGTAACTGACTCTTCCACCCTGGGAAAAAGCTTCTGACTATCCACTCTGTCCATGCCGCTCATAACTTTGTAAACCTCTATCATGTCGCCCCTCCACCTCCGTCGTTCCAGTGAAAACAATCCGAGTTTTTCCAACCTCTCCTCATAGCTAATGCCCTCCAGACCAGGCAACATCCTGGTAAACCTCCTCTGTACCCTCTCCAAAGCCTCCACGTCCTTCTGGTAGTGTGGCGACCAGAATTGCACACAATATTCTAAGTGTGGCCTAACTAAGGTTCTGTACAGCTGCAACATGACTTGCCAATTTTTATACTCTATGCCCCGACCGATGAAGGCAAGCATACCGTATGCCTTCATGACTACCTTAACTATCAGGGGAGGTCGAGGCTTCTTGGTCTATGCGGGGCAGCCCAGAGTTTGTTCGGACCTGTGGTAAATCTAGTCATGTGGCGGCCAACTGCAGCACAGTCGCCTGCATGAACTGCAAACAGGAAGGTCATCAGACCAAGAACTGCAAGCAGAGTAAGTGCTGCAACCTGTGTGGTGGGGCAGGCCACCTCTACAAAACCTGCCCCAAACGCTGCCTCAGTTACGCATAGGCGGCAAGGTAAGACTGGAGGAAGGAACGGTGAACACGCCTTGTGATGCAAAGGAGACCAGCAACCCTCCCTGCAGCGAGGAAAATCTGTCTGAGAAGGAGAGGAAAGGGGAAGTAGCTGCAACCAGCGACCCAACACCTACCCTGTGCCCAGAAACTCCTCCTCAACACACAGAATCCATGGAGCAGGAGGCAGCAGTGGGACAATCGTATGAGTGGCAAGTGGTCAAAAGGAAAACCACAAAGATGAAGCCCCAAAAAAAGGAACAGGTCACCACCCAAACCAGTAGCAAGAGGAAGCTGCCATCTGAGACGGACTACAGCAGCTGCTCCTCATCGGACATGGAAGGGCCGGAAAGACGGCACATGCAAAAGAAGCGGCAGAACGCAAAGGAGCTGGAAGAGAAAGCCCCCCAGCTCCGTGGCACTGGAAGCCGCAATGGGCCCAGTGTGCCCCAACCCCAAAGCACTGAACCCAGCGAGATGCCTAGCGCACCCCAGCTCCGGGGGACCGACAGCAGCAAAGTGTCCAGCGCACTCCAGCTCTAGGAAGCTGGGAGCAAAAACGTCCGAGAGGAGGAACAGAGGGGAAAGACACCACCAGCAGAGGACAGTCCAAACCTTGCTGCCTACAAGACCACCCCCCCACCACCCCCCAATGTCACCCCAACAGAACAAATCCTCCGTAAGTGACCAGAAGGGTTTTCTGAGCCCAACGCATGTGCAACAGCTTGTGCACACTATGGGTATGCAGGAAAATACCCAATGACTGGGACTAGTAAGGACACCTGGTGAGAGAGAGAGACAGAGGGAAATGTCCCGACTCCAGAAAAAAATGCAGAATATGTTCCGGTTGCAGTCTATGGGGGTCGTGATCAAGGAGGATCTCCAAGAGGTGAAGAGCGAGCAGACCTTGCTCTTTGCCATGGAGGCCTCCAAGATCATCTTCCAGTCCAGAGTCCGCTCCATTGAGCAGGATGAGATGTGCTCGCATTACTTCTTCCAAAAGGTACACAGAGAGAGCTCTGTGATCAGCAGCCTGATGGAAGAGGACAGCTCGGTAACGTCATCGCAGTCCGACATACTAAGGATCAGCAAATCCTTTTATGCTGGGCTGTACAATGTGAAGCCCACAAACAGCACGGCTTCCCAGTCCTTCCTGTCATCCATCACGGAGGTCTTAGATGACAGTACGCGGGAGCGTCTGGACAAACCACTAACTCTGGACGAGCTGACAAAGGCCGTCAGGTCCTTCGCGACGAGTAAAACACCCGGAAGCGACGGCTTACCAGTTGAGTTGTATTCGACTCTGTGGGACTGGATCGGCCCAGACCTGCAGCATGTCAGAATCTATGAGGAAAGACATCATCACCCTTATCTACACGCGGAAGGGGGTGAGGGCGGAAATCAGAAATTGGCGGCCCATCTCACTGCTCAATGTAGACTACAAGATCCTGTCCAAAGTCATCACCAGTCAGGTCAAGTCTGCTCTGAAGTTGGTGATTCACCCTGACCAGACCTGTACTGTACCCGGCAGGAAGATCTCTGATAGTCTCGCACTACTCAGGGATTATGATCACCTATATACAGGACAGGGAAGTGGACAGGGAAGTGCCTCACCAGCTTGGACCAGGAGAAGGCTTCTTACAGGATATCGCACACATACATGATGGGCGTGCTATCCAAAATGGGGTTTGGGGAGGGAATCTGCAATTTGATCCAAGTGCACTACACAAACATCAGTAGTGCAATCTCAATCAATGGGTGGGAATTAGAATGTTTCCCGATCAAATCTTGAGTCAGGCAGAGCTGTCCTCGCTCCCCTGTCTTGTTTGTTTGCTGTATTGAATCTTTTGCTGAGTCCATTAGGAAGGATGCGAGCATAAGAGGGGTGATAATCCCAGGCAGCGGAGGCACTCATGTCAAAGCTTCCCTGTACATGGACGACATCGCCATCTTCTGCTCGGATCCGCTGTCCGTTCGCAGGCTGATGAGCATCTGCGACCAGTTTGAACTGGCCTCGGGAGCCAAAGTAAACCACGGCAAGAGCGAGGCCATGTTCTTTGGAAACTGGGCTGACTGATCCTTTGTCCCCTTCACCGTCAGGTCAGACTACCTTAAGGTGCTGGGGATATGGTTCAGAGGGGCCGGGGCATGGGCCAAAACCTGGAAGGAACAAGTAGCCATGGTACACCATAAACTGAGCATGTGGGAACAGCATTCTCTCTCCATTGCAGGTAAGAACCTAGTCATCAGGTGTGAGGTGTTCACGTTGTTACTGTACGTGACGCAGGTCTGGCCCATCCTCCATTCCTGTGCCGTGGTGGTCACCAGAGCCATCTTCCGCTTTATCTGGAGATCTAAAATGGATCGTGTCCGCAGGGACACGATGTCCAAACCTCTAGCTAAAGGGGGAAAAAACATACCCAAAGTCGCCCTCATCCTGATGGCCACCTTTGTGTGCGGCTGCATCAAGATGTGCGTAGAACCCCAGTATGCAAAGACCAAGTGTCACTACGTGCTGAGGTTCTATCTGTCCCCAGTGTTGCGAAGGATGGGTCTGGCCACATTGCCGCAGAACGTTCCATCCAGTTGGACCGTGCCGTACTACCTATCCTTCCTGGAAATGTTTGTGCAGAAAAACACTTTGACCACTAATCCATCAGGCAGTGATCTGCACAGAATGTCCTCAAGGCCCTATGGGAAAAGGAGATGGTAGATCCTGTTTGATGGTTCCCCGAGCAGACTGCCAAAGTCATTTGGCAGAATGCCCCATCACCAGAACTTTCAAACAAGCACCAAGACGTAGCTTGGCTGGTGGTGAGAAGGGCCCTCCCCGTCAGATCCTTCCTGCACGCCTGGAATCTCAACGCCTCCACACGCTGTCCTTGAGGTGGCTATGGTGGGGAAGAGACTGTTGCCCACCTCCTTCTGGAATGTGCCTTGGCAAAGCAGGTGTGGAAAGAGATGCAGTGGTTTTTGTCGAGGTTCATCCCAGCAGTTCGGTAATGCCGGAGTCTGTGCTCTACTGTCTGTTTCCAGAGACGTACACCGAGATAAACATCAAATGCTGCTGCAGGACCATCTACTCGGTGAAAGACGGTCTTTGGTCTGCCCAAAACTTGCTGGTCTTGCAGTGCAAAGAGTTGTCCACGACTGAATGTTGCAAACCGGCACATTCCAAGGTCCAGAACTACATGCTGAGGGACGCACTGAAGCTTGGGGCAGGCTCCGCAAAGGCTCAATGGGGAAAGGCCACGGTGTAAGGTCCTCCTGTCATAGTGAACCGAGGGGCTGGGGTTGTATGCATCAAAATATGGTTTTACTGTGTAATGCCAATGTACATTGCATGTAAAATAGAATGAAAGGGTTGTGAGGCAACTCACGTTCTGTATTGAAGAAAATTGATTTCTTTTGCACTTTCTGGAATGTCAACTTGGAATTGTTTTGAACTGTTTTGTTATATATTTTTTACGGAGTTTTATGAATAAAGTATATTTTTGGGGAAAAAAAGTAAAAGAGCTGCCTGCCAGTTTCTGATTGTCCGGCAGCTCTCAGCAGGTAAGACCTCCGGTGGCCGAGACCCTGTCGCCTACATAAAATACCCCCATGTTGTTCCCCTCCAAGTGACACAAAAATCCTGACATAGCCATACATCACCATTTCTTCATCTTCACTGGGTCAAAATTCTGGAACTCTCTACCCAATTCTTTTGTAGGATTACCACCACCTTCTCAAGGGCACCTGGGGATGGGCAATAAAATACCAGCCTTGCCAGTGATGCTATTGGACTAGTACATGAACACTTGGCAAAATTTAACACTACCTTCTTTTAGTCAACTTCATCTTGTGGTCAAGGGACATTGGTCTAGATAGTAGCTCCTCTCCATTTCAGTATTTAGGTGGATGCAAACATGCCTGGAAGTGTGGTTGTTAGCATCTTGGTGGGGCAACCAATCAGGTTTTGCTGGCTGATGATCACCTTTGCTATAACTTCTTTCATGAATTAACATGTAAAGCATTAGAAGAAGGATGCAAAAGGCCCAGAAAAATGCTCCCACAACATTGACACGGATTTGAATGCTTTCACTTAATTTGAAGACTAATCTTGTAGGTCCACCCATGACAACAGAGGAAATAGGCATGAAGTGCTTATGGGAAAAGACCCGGCATAACAAGTCCCCACTCCTCTTTCCTCAGCCTAATGTCCCATAAATAAGTGTTCACAGAGCATTAGGCTGAGGAAAAATCAGGGCCCACTCTCCTTGATCCAATAAAATCAGATTCAATTTTGACTTAAAGTTCAGGTGTCATAAAGCCTTTAAAATGTCTGAAAAGGGCTTACTAATTAACGTAAGTGCAACTTGCCAACTAATAATTGCTAAATTACTAGAGGCGATCATTTACTGCTGTGTCAAGCCTGTGTTTAAACATGCAACAAGCTGTAAAACTGCTCAAAGTAGTCTTATTACCAGAAATGTAATTTGATGCTTGAAAGTAATTATGCTGTTAATTTTCCAACACCCCGAATACAGAGTCCGTCTCCTTGATGATTGACAATAAAGATGTACAGACCAGTAATTCTGTGTTTAATTATTTTCCTATCATCTCATTAGCTACTAAAGACTAACGGTAATAAAATCAGACTGTGTTTAAGGTCATTTAACTCAAATACCACACTACAGGCAATGAAGTATTTCAGAAGTGTAGCCACAGTGTAAGAAAATATACATTATATATGTCGGCATCAGATAAAAAGGCGAAAATGGGCTTTTTTAAGGTCTTATATCTCACTACACAAAATCGCAAAAGGTGCCAACAGGTGACCCCGTAAGATGGTTGGCTACATTCGTTATGGCCCGAGGACCTGCCCCTGGTCAGATCAGAGGTGTGCTGCTTTCCTCCGCTTCACAAGACAGAGTTGTGCCATTTGCTACTTAATAATTTACATACAACAGTAGAATCAGGGACAATCCTGCCCATAGATATTGACCACAGCAGTATGCTTTCATGTCACTAAATCCTTCCAAGCCATGGTGAGATATCTGCCACATCAGTCAGTCTGCATTACATTTATCTATCAGTGGAGTGAAAACTGTGTTTGCAAGGAGCATTACCTTCATCACTTTCTGTGTGGAAAGGAACCAGCAGCTGGACAGGACACACAACTTTCAGCAGATGGCAGGGTTTCCTCAAGTGCAAAGAGTCACACATCGGCATCTGGGCAAAAGGCTCTTCAGATCAAGTCTGTGGATGTTGTGAAAAGATTTACACTTAATTTTCAGGTTGTGTCTGATCACAGAAGTAACATCAGGCATGTCAGAGGCTTTTATGCAGCAATCAGCAATGGTGACTTCATTGTGCATTTTTTAAGAAAAGGAAGAAACACTGGGATAGATTTTAACATTTGGGTGCCTGCCTGGCCGAGTGAACCAGTCGCCTGGTCTTTCCAGCCATTGAGACACCCAAGCTATTTAGAGGGCAGGGGCTCGTTCCCATCAGAGAAGTGAACTCCAGGCCAGGTGTCCTGCTACATCTTGCCAATTTGGGGTCTGAGGGATTCTGGACAGCTCCTTTGCAAAACCAGCCAGCAGGTACGTCTTAGGTTAATGGGGTGGGGTGGGAGGGATAACGGACAGTGGATGAAGCTGGAAAAAACTGCCTCATGGTATTTTTGTGGAACACTTCTGCTCCCCCTGGCTCCAAATAAAAAGTTGGAAAGAGCAGAGCCTGGCCTGGACAGCTCAAGAGCCTCAGCTGCTACCTCCACCTTCCAAGGAAGTTGTGCTGTGCAGTTACACACAATGAAAGAGTGTGAGTAAATGTACAAAGATTGTGTGCAGTATACAGTATTAAACTGGCTTGTTGTATTTTAATATCTTTTGTATACTCTCTGCTGCCCTCTCTGTTGGGAGGTGTAAATAAAGTTTCAAAATGGCTGCTCCCAGTTAAGACCTAATGTAGTTTTGCTTTGAATACACAACAGAAACACAACGAGGAAAGGATGGGATTGATATTTTTATATTTCATTCGAGAGATTACAGTCTGAAGAACATTCTGACACTCTTCTTGGAACTCCCAATTTTGAGAACATTTGAGCAATTTGAAAGGTCACAGACCTGAAATGTTAACTCTGTTTCTCTCTCCACAGATGCTGCCAGATCTGCTGTGTATTTTCAGCATTTTCTGGTTTTATTTCAGAATTCCAGCATCTGCAGTATTTTGCTTTTATTGAAAGTTTGTTTTGTGTGTCTGGAATTTGTGTTCAATTCAACTCAGTGAGTACGTAGTCTTAAAAAATCTGGCACTGAAGACTTACTTTGGGACAATGTGGCAATTCAACCCTAACAAAGAGTGGTGTAATTATGAACAAAGGTTACACATTTGGCTTAAAGCTAACAAAATCAGAGATCGGGATAAAGTGAATGTTTCCCTCACCAAATGAATTTGAGGTGATGTTTGACCGATGTTGCCCACAAGACCCCAGACTTTGGACTATTCTGAAATAGATGAGATTGAGGATACATATTATGGCTCGATTAAGGACAACATTGTGCTCTGAGTTGCATTTCGTGGAAGGAAGCAGTTGCCAAATGAATCTGTTGCAGATTATATTCTTAAGATACTGTTTCGTCATTGTGATTATGGTGCCAACTTAGAAGTCAACCTTAGGGACACGATTGTTGGAGGTCTAAAGAACAGAAAAATCCAGGCCAAACTATTGTGTAAAGGCAATAAGCTGATGTGGAAGGAGGCCTGAGATAAGGCCATATCTATGGAAATGGCAGAAAGAGAAAGCTGCAGATTGCGAGGAAGTTCTTTTCCTGAGCTGGCAGGGGAGGTCCACCAGGTTTCAGTAGGAATAAGGCAGCCAAGTTCACAGACTCAGAGTCAGAAATTTAGATGCTATTATTTCCAGGGTAGCCACCAACCATCCAAATGCTCCTATTTCCAGTCAAAGTGCTATGCCTGTGAGAAAGTTGGTCATATCCAGACAGCATGCAGGAGTAGAGGAAACAGTAATGCTCCAGATCATGGAAAAGCTCTAGGTCACAGCAATGCACCAGGGCAAGGTCATGGTAGATCTAAAGCTAGTTCAGGAGCCTGGAAGTCCTCGAATGTGCATATGATAGATATGGAAACAGAAGTTGATGTTATCGAGCAGGAAGTTGTACTCAGTCAGAGAGCAAGAAAAACAGCATACGTAAGTTGACAAAAAAAGGGCTGAAGATATAAATCCACGTCCACAATAAAAATGAAAGTCAAAGATCCACAACTTACTTTCATCATTGATACTGCCGCAACAATGTCTGTTATCTCGGAAGGAGAGTACAAAAAGTCCCAAAGTCACATTCCCTTACAATAAACTGGTGTGAGCTTGACCAGTTATTCCAATAACAGTATTCCAGTATTAGGTGAAGTGAGTGTTAAGGTGAAAGACAATAATGCATCCTATTACTTGCCATTGGTAGTAGTAGGAGAGAACAAAATTTTCCTGATGGGAAGAAATTGGCTTAAGGAAACAGGTTTAAACTGGGCCAAGTTATTTACAGTAGGGATCAGTAAGAGTACAGGCAAAATATTGCAGATGCTGGAAATCTGAAATAAAAACAGAAAATGCTGGAAGTACTCAGCAGGTCTGGCAGCATCTGTGGAGAGAGAAGCAGAGTTAACATTTCAGGTCTGTTCTGATGAAAGGTCATAGGCCTGAAACGTTAACTCTGCTTCTCTCTTCACAGATGCTACCAGACCTGCTGCGTATTTCCAGCACTTTCTGTTTTTCTATCAGTAAGAGTACGTCTGACATGGAAGAAGTGAAGACTGATTCATTTTTAGCCCATGAGTTACCTATAAATTACTTTGCATACACAAATGACATACCATTGTCTGCCAGAGAAATTTCTAAAGAAACTCTCAAGGATGTGGTGGTCAGTAAAGAACTCAATTATGTCATGAATGGCTGGTCTAAAGAATGTGATGATGAGAAATTGCAGGAGTATTTTATATGTAGAAATGAACTAATTGTAGATCAAGGTTTAAGAGGCATGATTCCTCCAAAGTTTAGGGAGAGATTGTTAGAGGAACGTCATCAAGAGCACACAGGGATAGTCCGTATGAAAGCAGCAGCAAGAAGCTATTTTTGGTATTCAAATGTAGATAGAGATATTGAAGAGTTGGTGAAAAGTTGTGAAATGTGTCTCAGGATGAGAAATGATCCAACTGAAATTCATTTTATTCCATGGTCAAACACAGGAAAACCATGGAAATGAGTGCATACTGATTTCTTTGAAGTGGAATGTAAAGAGTATTTTGTTTTGGTCGATAGCTATAGCAAGTGGATAAATGTTGAGTTTATGCCCAATAACACAAGTAACAAAACTATTGAGGTTTTGAGAAGTTAGTTTGCAATTTATGGATTACCAGAAATGTTGGTGTCAGATAATGGTCCACAGTTAACATCAGAAGAGTTTGAAATATTTCTGAGTAAGAATGGAGTCAAACATACTCTAATACCTCTATCACCCAGCACCGAATGGTGCTGCAGAAAGAAGTGTACAAATCGTGAAGAGGTATTTTCCAGGTGACAGGCTGGGCATAATTTCTATGTTTCTCTTCAACACAGGCTAGACAATTTTCTGTTTTCTTATAAAATAACCCCACTGTCTACGACAGGTTGCTCAGCTTACAAGTTAGTGTTTAAACGTGCTCCTAGGGCAAGGTTTAGTTTACTCAAGAGGACAAAGGGAAGATTATCAAACAGTCCCCCCGCCCCCCCCACACAGTCAGGAGGAAAGGGAACCAACAATACCCTGAAGTGAACAGCACTTGCATGACTCACCATAGCACTGAAAGTGAGGTCAGAGTGGATGATCAGAGCTCCAAACCAGGGCTAATTAAATCTAACTCTCCCTCTGCAGACCCCAACAGGAACAAAGGTACCCTAGACAAACCTTAAACCTCCCTAAAAATCACATTTTTATTGGGATGCCTATTCCCAACATATGGCAAGCTGAAATTAAAGATAATTTAACCCCCTTCAGAAACACTTAGCTATCTCAGACCCATCTCAAGGGAAAAAGGGCACTTTAAAACCGCACTGCTACAAAGGAAAGACAGGCTGTACCAATTTTAAGATGAATGAGAATGAATGAGAGAAATGCATGTGTGCTTTCCTGTACTTTCTCTCCCTACTAATTTATAATGAAATGCTCCCCTAATGTCGCATTTCATATGGCGAGTGTGGCGGTATGATAGAAATCACACCTGCCAAATGAAAACATATTAATTTCGCCAGATGGAACACTACTTGAACCCTTTTACTGGACATTGCATAGAACTTGTTTAAAAAAGACCACAGAGATGGACAGCTGAAACATGGCTGCACATTTGCATTCTGAGAGACAGTTGAATAGAGAAACAATGGAAGTGCTCACTGATTCAATTAACAAGATTGGTCTAGGCAATCAGAAGAATCAACCTTTTTTTCTGTGGAAGAGCCAGAGCACCACACCCCACCGAGTGTGACCTGAGAACTTTGAAAATCAACAACCCTCGCAGAGATGCTGCTTCAAACAAAGAGCTGGTCACATGACTTACCTGCTGGCCAGACTGGGATCTGTTTGAATTGTGCCTCAAAGAAAGGTTTAAGCAGACTGAAATTTGAAGACAAACGAGGTCTCTCCCTGTCTCTCTCTCCAGCAAGGTCCCAGGGACCTATGGCAGCAGCTTGAGTCTCAAGACAGAGCACCCCTTTAGCCTTAACAGAGAAGCAAGTTTGAAAGTGTGCACTAGGCCCCAGCAAGAACTGCAAGACCTCAACTCCAACCAAGGACTTTACATTAAAACCAAAATACAGTAACTGAATTCTATTTATTGCCAACCCTACTTAAACCTCCCCCTTTAATTCTTTCTCCCCCTCTGTATCTAGTTGTGAGTGTGTTTATCTCGTATGCATGCCAGCACATGGTTGCGTCGTGTATTTTAGTAATTTTAACCGAGTTAGAGTAATAAGGCTAATAAACTTACATCTTTCTTGTTTAAACCTGAAAAAACCTGTCTGGTTGGTTAATTTACAATTACAGTTAGAGAGCGGGGAGCAAAGACTCACTGAGGGGTTAATCTAAAAACATGGTGTTTTATAGTTAAACCCTGTTACAGCCAAACCAGAAAAGGGGAAAGAGGGGCATGCGGAGAGCCTGAGACCCCTTCCTAACCTGGTCGTAACAAGGGTCTGTGATGAAGACTAATCAATCAATTTCATAGTCCCAATAATTAAGTGGAGTTGGTAGTCTAAGTCAATGTTCAAGTTTAAACTGTCTGAGATTTTGGAACAGCAGAGTCAAGCTAATGAAAGTAGAAGAAGATATCCAGACAGAATGAGGAAGAAGCCAGATAGGTTAATTGAAAGTATGTAGGAAGGAAGAAGAAATAAGATGTTCTTTTCATTACTTTTTGTCAATGATGAAAATTTTGTTAAAGACACACTGGTGTTCAGGAAAGACATTTTTTTTTACATTTAAATTACACTGCAAGTAATGGCTAGATATGTTTTAGTTGTGACTGCAGTAACAAGCATGCAACTCAACCTGTTAAATTTCAGAGTATTGTTTTTGTATTTTGGGAAATTATGTACAAGACCATTTTACATTTTAATGTAATTTTTTTTAAGTGGGGAGAGAATGTAGTATACTGTATTAAACTGGCTTATTGTATTGTAATATCTTTTGTATATTGCCTTTCTGTTGGGAGATGTTAATAAAGCTCCACATGTCTGCTCCCAGTTAAGACCTCATGTAGTTTTACTCTAAATACACACATTGTGCACATTGTTTGAAATGGTAGTTGCCAGAAATAACCTACATGCTATTGTTGGCACATTTAACAAGAATTGTGAGATAAATTATGTACAGTTACCTTCAGTTTTCTCCTGATACTTTCAAACAGGTCGGAGAAAACTGGGTAACTGCATTGACTCAATGACTTCCCTCCATGTCGCTGCCAGCAGTGTATTTACCAACCACAATTAGGCTATCCTCTTTTGTGCATCTCCTGCAACAATACCTCGCCCAACTCTTTGGTGTCAAAAAGAACAGTCTGTGCTATGTCATTATAGACAATAAGGCAACGTTTTAGTCACTGCCACAACTTTATGGCTGGTGTCGGCCCTTTAAGGACTGTTCCATTGCTGGAATTTGGAAGACCCAGACAAGTGTACTATGCTCTCTAGACAAGGTTTTCCTATGTCAGCATCCTTATAAAATAAAGGACTGAGCTTTTGTCACAATATTTGAAATGCCTAGCCCCCAGTTTACATGCATTACTGTGCCTCTGCAACAGGCGTGTACACACTCAAAGTTTTCAAAATTGTGGCTTAAACACCAGCAGGGTTATTGTCTTTCAGAAAGGCAAGACTGCCTTTTTTAAAAGCCTGTTTTTTTGCAGGATTTGTGATTTGCTGATATAGGGTTTTATGCAAGAGAACGAAAGTCAAAGGAAAAGTGCCAAGCTGCTCAGCTAGTGTAAGTGCTGGAACACCTGCACCTGCCATTATGTCACCAACTAGATCTGCAGGCCCAGGCACAACTATCTGGCAATGACCCAGAGAACCTGCCTGCACAATATCAGCAGAGAGGCAATTGTGCAATGTGTTGCAAATGGGCAGCCACCCTTGCATAGGGGTGCTATTTCAGGTCATCACTTTTAGACCTGCTCCTCCTACCAGGCTGCAACAGGCTGCATCGGCTGTTTCAACCAATGTTGTATCCATTGAGCTGTCAGACCATTGATTGTTCAGCAGTTCCATCTCCTTTCCCAATGGCAGACACAGTTGACTGAATTTCCTGTAGTGTTGGATTTCACAGCATAGGAACAAAGAAACAGGAGTAGACCATACAGCCCATCGAGCCTGCTTCGCCATTCAATTAGATCATGGCTGATCATCTACATCAATGACACTTTCGCACGCAATCCCCTTATCCCTTGATGACATTAGTATCCAGATATCCACCGATTTCGGTCTTGAACATGCTCAATGACTGAGCCTCCACAGCCCTCTGGAGTAGAGAATTCCAAAGATTCACCACTCTGAGTGAAGAAATTCCTCCTCATCTCAGTCTGAAATGGCCTACTCCTTATTCTGAGACTATGTCTCCTGGTTCTAGACTCACTAGCTAGGGGAAACATCTTATCTACATCCATCCTGTCACGCCCTGTAAAAATGTTGTAAGTTTCAATGAGATCATCTCTCATTCCTCAAAACTCTGGAGAATACAGGGTTTCCTCAATCTCTCCTCATAAGACAATCTGGCCATCCCAGGATTAGTCTGGAGAACCTCCATTGCACTCCTCCTGTGTCAAGTATATTCTTCCTTAGATAAGGAGACCAAAACTGTACACAGTACTCCAGATGCAGTCTCACAAAGGCTCTATACAAATGCAGCAAGACATTTTTACTCCTATACTCAAATCCCTTGCGATGAAGGCCAACATACCATTTGTCTTCCTAATTGCTTGCTGCACTTGCATGCCAGCTTTCAGTGACTTCTGAACAAGGACCCCAGGTCCCTTTGAACATCAACGCTTCCCAACTTCTCACCATTTAAGAAATACTCTGTCTTTCTGATTTTTCCACCAAAGTGGATAAGTTCACACCTACTCACATTATGTTTCATCTGCCATGTTCTTGCCCATTCACTTAACCTGTCCAAAACCCCTTGAAGCTTCCTTGCATCCTCCTCACAATTTACATTCCCATTTAATTTTGTGTCAACAGCAAATATAGAAATATTACAATTGGTCCCCACATCCAAATCATTCATATAGATTGTGAACAGCTGTGGCCCCAGCATTAATCCTTGCAGTACCCCACTAGTAACAGCCTGCCATCCTGAGAATGACCAGTTTATTCCTAATCTCTGTTTTCTGTCTGTTAACCAATTCTCAATCCATAGCAGTATATTATCCCCAATCCCATTTTATTTACTAACCTCTTGTGTGGGACTTTATCAAAAGCCTTCTGAAAATCCAAATACACCACATCCACTGGTTCTCCTTTATCTATGCTGCAAGTATAGAACATCAATGCTGGCATACAAATGGCCATCAGCCAGCAGCTTCCTGCACTAACCTGGCACCACTGCTCAGTACTCCTTGTCTTTGCACTATTAAGCACCCAGGATTACCTTCTAAATTTTGCAGTTGGCATCCTCCAGGCTGTGTGAGCTATGCTGATGATAGTGTACATCATTCAGAGTCACGGAAGAAATTGTGAGATGGCGGTTTGTTCTTGGCCACTGTCATTGCTGACAAGGCCTACAATAATAAAATACCACTTCCAACAGACAACTTCAAAGAAGGCTTGCACTGCAACATACTGTGCTTGATATGTTTGTGATTGTGCATGACTGTGTGTCAGTAAGTGAGAAGGCAGGCAAGATTGTAATAGAGCAGGATGGTACTAGGGCTGAGCTTGGGAGAGGCTCAACTCCCTTAATACTCCATAGGCAACAATGTCAAAGGTAGATTCCTAAAAGAAATCAAAGGCTTGAAATTTCGGGATCCTGCTTCTGTTCAGGTCTATATTTTTTCATTCTTGGAATAGTTGCTTTGCTACCAAGGCCAGTATTTATTGTCCATTCTATGCCCTTGGGAAGGTGGTGCTGACCTTCTTTAGAAAGCATTGCAGTCCATTTGGTGAAGGTACTACCCCCGCCCCCTTACCCCCCAACCCCCCCCCAACAATACTCTGGTAGTACCTTCACCATACGGACTGCAGAGGTTCAAGAAGACAGCTCACCACCATCTTCTCAAGGACAATTAGGGATGGGCACTAAAGGCTGGCATTGCCATTGACACCCAAATCCTGTGAATGAATATAAAAAACTCAAACAGGATTAGCAGCAATTTTAGACCTTTTAGACATGACTTGCACCAGTAGAAAAAAATTGACCCAGAATGTTTGTGTAATTGGGATCAAAAGATTATTACAAATCATAATGTACATCAAAAATACATTCATCAAAATATAGAGATACATCCTTACACTGTTCAGTTTAAAATATTACATAACACAGCATCATTAATGTGTCTTCCAATCCTTTACACCAAGTAATCATCTACACTGAGCAGATTGATTCATGTCTTCATGTAACTGTTTTCACATATCCACATAGCAGCTTGTCTCTTGGGTTTAACTCGATAGCTGCAGTGGTCATGTATAAAAGGACAATGTACAGTTAGCACTTTTATTCAAGGCAGAACTCATATCAATTGATTGAAAAAAGCAGAGAAGTCAGATAACAAAGCTCATTAGTTTATCTACAGAGAGAAGAAAATCAACATCCAATATTTTAACATAAATTAGCTTCCAGTTTTTAAATATGCTAAATTATGAAGCAAATTTCTGTAGGTGTTTACATTCCTGTTTTTGGACCAACTTTCTCCCATCCCAGCCCGACCAGTGTAAGACCCTTGCTGAAATCTATAATGAGCTTCCTGATTCCTTCTGGTGCTCACTCTGGACACCTACAGAGGAGCTCAAGTCAATAGGGTGCTTGCATACTTGCAGCGCGGACTGATGATACAAACCGCCTGCTATATTAGACACTTAGGCACCTGTTCCAGCCTTGTTAAACTGGCGTGTCACCAATAAATTTCTAGGCCACTGTGTCCAGTTTTGGTCCTTTCATGGTGTATACTATTGAAGTCCTGGAAAGGGTTTAGAGGTTGATTGATATCTAGATTCAAAGACCTTAGTTACTACGATAGGCTTGGATAGGCTTTAATCTTTTCATTCTAGAAAAGCATAGTCTTCAGGGAGATTTGATTGAGGTCTTTAAAATAATTACTAAATTATATTGATTTGGATAGACTATTTGAATCAGATAAGTTAGGAGAAACCAGGGACATGTGTATAAATTACATAAGCATCAAACTATGTTAGTTGTCAGAGGCAAAAACAAGAAATGCTGGATTCACTCAGCAGGTCTGGCAGCATCTGTGGAAAGAGAAGCAGAGTTAACGTTTCGGGTCAGTGACCCTTCTTCGGAAGTTGTGGCTTTCTTTTCAATATGGTCATTGACCTCTGGAATAATTTACCAGCTCATGCAGTGATTATCAATTTGCTGCAAACATTGAGCTGGACAACTTTGTCACTATAGTTGATATCATAATGTGCAAAGGGGTATAGTGCAATACGTCTCTTGGTCACTGTTGGAATTCCGAGAACTCATTTTCGTTGCCTTTGGCGCTTAGAAAGAAATTTCCCAAATTTTCTTTCCCTAGGGGTTTTTATCTGTGCTTTTCTGCCACTCCCAGGAAAGTACATGTGTGGGGAGCACTGGGGATCATGATGCTCAGTGCACCTTAACTGTATGGAGCCAGTGGATCAGCTGCTGTTTTCCTATGGTGGTTTTGTATGCTCCTCTGTAATAGCTTGACTTAATGGGGGTGTCACAACAAGCCCAACACTATCCTCACCCAGTGTCTACACAGGTGCATTGTTGAACAATGGATAATGTTTAGAAGTGGGAACTCTAGATATGTTTCCTCACCCTAATCCAGGGGAAATGAAGATTATAGTAGCACCATTATCAATACTATAGCTGAGATTAATTAAATTAACAAAGACCAGGAATTGAACCTGAAACCTTCCTGACCTCCATGGCTCAGTTGCTCAATGCATTTTCCAAATAAACCCATTCAGCTGCAATTCACTTAGAGTCATAGAGACATTATGGCACAGAAGGAGGCCATTTGGCCCATTGAGTTCATGTCGGCTCTCTGTAGAGCAATCCAATCAGTCCCATTTCCTGACACTATCTCCGTAGCCCTGAAGGTTTATTCCCCTCAAGTGCCCATCCAATTTCCTTTTGAAATCATTGATCGTCTCTGCTTCCACCACTCGCAAAGGCAGCGAGTTCCAGGTCACTACCACTCGCTATGTAAAAAAGGTTCTTCCTCATATCCCTCCTGCATTTCCTGCCCAAAAGCACAAATGTGTCCCAAGTCCATGTACACACAGCTCATGGGAACAGCTTTTCTTTGTCTACCTTATTTAAACCTGTCATAATCTTGTACACCTCTAGCAAATCTCACCTATATCTCCTTTGCTCCAAGGAGAACAACTCCAGATTCTCCAAACCAACCTTGTAGCTAAAATCTCTCATCCCTAGAACCATTCTGGTAAATCTCCTCTGAACCCTCTCAAGGACCCTACATCCTTCCTAAAGTGTGGTGACCAGAACTGGATGCTATATTCTTGTTGTGGCCTAATCAGAGCTTTATAAACATTTGGCATAATTTCCCTGCTTTGGTACTCATATCTGTATTTATGAAGCCCAAGATCCCATATGTTTTACTAATTACTCTCTCAATATGTCCTTCCACCTTCAAAGATCTATGCACATGAACCTTCAGGTCTCTCTTTCCCTGTATTCTCTTTAAAACTGTACCATATAGTCTAAATTGCCTCTCCCTATCCCTTCTGCCAAAATGAAACACTTCACACATCTCTGTATTAAATTCCATCTGCTACCTCTCTGCCCATTCTGCTAGCGTGTCTATGTCCTGTTGCAGTCAATTGGTATCATCTGCACTGTCTGCCAGAGCTCCAAGTTTGGTATCATTGGCAAATTTTGAAATTTTACTCTGTATTCCAACATCCAAATCATTTACATATATCCAAAAAGCAGTGGTCCTAACACTGAACCTTGGAGAACACCACTATAAACCTCCAGTCTGAAAAACAACCATTTATCATGGCTTGCTGTTTTCTGTCCTTAAGCCAATATTGTATCCAAGCTGACAGTGACCCTCCTATTCTATGAGCCTCAATTTTGTTAATCATCCTTTTATGCTTTCTTAAAATCCATAGAGACAACATACATTGTTTTCTCTTCATCAACCTTCTCTGTTACTTCATCACAAAATTCAATTCGATTAGTCAAGCACAATCTACCTTTCACAAATTCGTGCTACCTTCTCCTTAATTAACTCAAACCTCTCAAGGGGCGAGTTGATTTTTTTTCCCTTATTATTTTTTCTAAAACCTTACCCACCACTGTTGTTAAACTGACTGGCCTGTAGTTCGCTGGAATATCCTTACACCCTTTTTTGAATAAAGGTGTCACATTTGCTACTCTCCAATCCTCTGGCACCTTCCTCGTATTGAGGGAAGATTGGAAGATATTAGCACGCACTTCCATTATCTGCACTCCCACTTCCTTTAGCAACCTGGGATGCAAGCCATCCGGATCAGGTGACTTATCCACTCTAAAAATAGCCAGCTTTTCTAGTATATTTTTCCTATCAATTTTCACCCCACCCATTACCTCTACCATCTCCACTTCTACCAATATTTTGTCAGCAATAGTAATAAACCGATACAAATTACTTTTAAGTATTCTAGCCTTGCCCTGCACCTCAGCATATATCACCCTCTTTTTCCCTAATAGGCCCCATCCCACCTCTTACTACCCGCTTAGTATTTACATCCCAGTAGAACATTTTTGTGTTCCTTTTTATGTTAACTGCCATTCTATTCTCATATTCTCATTTTGCCTGACTTATTTTCCTCTTCACCTCCCCTCTCAACTAGTTGTATTTGGGCTGGTACTTGCTTGAAGAATTCATCTGACATGCATAATACACCCACTTTTTTTGTTTCATCAGACTCTTTACCTTCCTTGTCATCCAAGGAGCCCTGTCCTTGGTTCCCTTACCTTTTGCCCTTGTTGGAATGTGCCTAACCTGTACCTGAAATGCCTCCTCTTATAGATCACCCACTGTTTTTTCAGTCAACCTTTGCTTTTATTTTACCCTGGCTAGATCCACAGGAACACAAGAAACAGATGCAGGAGTAGACCAAATGGCCCATTGAGCCTGCTCAGCCATTCAATACAATCTTGACTGATCTTAGCATTAACTCACTTTCCAGCCTACTCGCCATATCCCTTGATTCCTGAGACCAAAAATCTGTCTATTCCAGCCTTAAATGTATTCAATGATGGAGCATCCACAACCCTCTGAGGTAGAGAATTCCAAAGATTTACAACCTTTTGAGTTAAGTAATTTCTCCTCATCTCAGTCCGAAATGATCGGCTCCTTATCCTGAGACTGTTTCCCCATGGTTTATATTCCTTGACCAGCAAAAACAATCTCTCAATTCTAAAGAGGGGTGGGGGGCAGGAGCAGAGGGACCGAGGTGTATATGTGCATAAATCATTGAAGGTGACAGGGCAGGTTGAGAGAGCGGTTAGTAAAGCAGACAGCATCCGAGGCTTTATCAATAGGGGCATAGAGTACAAAGGCAAGGAAGTTATGTTAAACTTGTATGAAACACTCGTTCAGCCTCAGCTGGAGTATTGTGCCCAGTTCTGGGCACCACACTTTAGGAAGGATGTGAAGACGTTAGAGAGGGTGTGGAAAAGATTCGCAAGAATGGTTCCAGGGATGAAGAACTTCATTTACGTAAATAGATTGGAGAAGTTGGGACTGTTTTCCTTGGAGAAGAGAAGGTTGAGAGGTGATATGATAGAGATATTCAAAATAATGAGGGGCCCTGGACAGAGTAAATAGGGAAAAATTGTTCCCATCGAGAACAAGAGGGCATAGATTTAAAGTAATTGGCAAGAGAAGCAATATCGACATGAGGAAAAGCTTTTTCATGCAGCGACTGGTTAGGATATGGAATGCGTTGCTTGAGAGTGTCATAGAGGCAGGTTCAATCGATGCAATCAAGAGGGAATTGTATTATTATCTGAAAGGATATGCAGGGCTACAGAGAGAAGGAGGGGGAGTGGCACTAGATGAATTGCACCTTTAGTGAGTCAGCACAGACACGACATGCTGAATGGCCTCCTTCTGTGCTGTAACCATTCGATGATTCTATAATGGTGCCCTCTCACCAACTTTTTCAATCTTAAATTAAAAAACAGCTACAGCAGCCAGGCCACCACTGTGGTGGGGGTGGAGGTGGGGGACGCAGCCCCTCTATAGGGCGGCCTGCAGCTGGACCTGCACCTAGGCAGACAAGGAAGGCTTCTCGGGCTGCCTGGAGCACTGGTCCACCAGCCTGTCACCAAGTGTCCACCTCCAGGTACCTAAACCTGCTGGTGAGGGAAACTGGAGACTGACTGGAAAATCTCAATCGGCCTCCTTTAATTGGCCTTAATAAGGCTCCTAACAAGCCTAATCGGCCACCCACCGGCTGGGGGCAGGTAGTCCTGCCTGCCCCAAAGCCGCCTCCTCTAAAATGGAGAGCACCGGGAACGGCATCAGGAAACTGGCATGCCGGCCGGGGCCAACATTTTCACGCCCCATTCCCAACCCCAGCGGGGCCTGAAAATCCTGCCCTAGAGAACTTAATGAGTCTTTTTTGACTTGGGCCAGAATTCAAATAGAAATTGGTATGCGTTTCACACATTTTCAGGCATAAAATGGGTGCAAAGCATACCAATTTAGCATAGGATGGCCTGAGCCCAATCTGCACCATTTACAACAGTTGTCAGGCCCCTTGAATGTATTAATGAGGGCCTAGCACCTAATGAAAGATCCCTTTACAAAATGAGTTATCAATGAGCAGGACAGGCCTGGCCAGGGTTATTCAGTGGCCCATGCAGCCACCAACTTAAGGTAAATCAGCTGCCTGACCTGTTGAGTACTTCCAGCATTTCCTGTTTTTATTTCAGATTTACAGCATCTACAGTATTTTGCTTTTGTTTTTGAGTCAATATTTTCTAGCTTTTTTTAAAAAAGAAAACATTTCTATGGAGGCAGGAGGAGTAAAATTGCTCCCTGAACTCCACAGTCCTGGTGTGGTCTGATGGGTTCCAAAATTGGACATAACCTGCTCTCTAAGGTGCATTACCCTACCTGAATCACAGTTAAGGAATGAAGTAACCTAGCCCGAAGGATGGTTGCACTTCAGCACTGATTCAAATATGTGCTGAATGCATTCTTTATAACAGGGCAGACTCCAGTAATCCACTTAAACTTATGAGGGTTTGAAGACAGAGCTGGCTAAAGTAAACTGGAAAATTAGGTTAAGGGATAGGTCAGTAGAGTTCCTAGGTCCTAATGGACTTCATCCTAAGGTCTTAAAAGAAGTGGCTGCTAAGATAGTAGATGCATTGGTTTTAATTTTCCAAAGTTCCCTAGATTCTGGAAAGGTCCCATCAAATTGGAAAATACTGAATGTAACTCCACTATTCAAGAAAGGAGGAAGACAGAAAGCAGGAAACTACAGGCCAGTTAGCTTAACACCTGTCATAGGGAAAATGCTGGAATCTATTTTTAAGGAGGTTATTGCAGGCCATTAAAAAAATCTCAGTGCAATCAGGCAGAGTTAAGATAGTTTTGTGAAAGGGAAATTGTGTTTGACTAATTTATTAGAGCTCTTTGAGGAAGTAACCGGCAATGTGGATAAAGGGGCACCTGTGGATGTGGTGTACTTGGATTTCCAGAAGGCATTTAACAATGTGCCACATCAATGATTACTGAATAAAATAAGAGCCCTTGGTGTGTGTGTGTTGGGGGGGGCGGGGGGGGGGGGGTGGGGGAGGTGGCGGGGGTTAACATATTAGAATGGATAGAGATTGGTTAGCTAACAGGAAACAGTAGGCATAAGTGGTCATTTTCGGGTTGGCAAGCTGTAACTAGTGGAGTGTCGTGGGGATCAATGCTGGAGCCTCAACTATTTACAATTATATCAATGACTTGGATGAAGGGACAGATGTATTGTTGCTAAATTTGCTGATGACATAAAGATAGGTAGGAGAGTAAGTTGTGAAGAGGACATAAGGAGTCTGCAAAGGGATATAGATAGGTTAAGCGAATGGGAAAAGATTTGGCAGATGGAGTATAATGTGGAAAAGTGTAAACTTGTCCACTTTGGCAAGAAAAATAGGAAAACAACATATTATTGAAATGGAGAGACATTGCAGAACTCTGAGATGCAGAGGGATCTGGGTGTCCTAGTACACGAAACACAAAATGTTAATATGCAGGTACAGCAAGTGATTAAGAAGGCAAATGCAATGTTGTCATTTATTGCAAGGGGAATGGAAGATAAAAGTAGAGATGTTTTACTACAGTTGTACAGGGCATTGGTGAGACAAGATGATGAGAGGCATAGATAGAGTGGATAGTCAGAGACTTTTTCCCAGGGTGGAAAGGGCTATCACCAGGGGGCATAATTTTAAGGTGATTGGAGGAAGGTTTCGGGCAGATGTCAGAGGTAGGTTCTTTACACAGAGAGTGGTGGGTGCGTGGAATGCGCTGCCAGCGGTGGTAGTAGAAGCAGATACGTTAGGGGCATTTAAGCGACTCTTGGATAGGTACATGGATGATAGTAGAATGAAGGGTAGGTAGTTAGTTTGATCTTAGAGTAGGTTAAAGGTTCGGCACAACATCGTGGGCCGAAGGGCCTGTACTGTGCTGTACTGTTCTATGTTCTATGTTCACATCTTGAGTACTGTGTACAGTTTTGGTCTTCTTACTTAAGAAAGGATACAATTGTACTGGAAGCAGTTCAGAGAAGGTTCACTTGACTGATTCCTGGGATGGAATCCAGGGTTATCTTGAGGAAAGGTTGGACAGGTTGGGTCTGTATTCATTGGAATTTAAAAAGATGAGAGGTGATCTTATTGAAACAGATAAGATCCGGAGGGGACTTGACAGGGTGAATGTTGAAAGGGTGCTTCCCCTTGTGAGAGGGACTAAAACTAAGGGGCACAGTTTAAAAATAAGGGGACTCCCATTTAGGACAAGATGAGCAGAAATTATTTCTCTCAGAGGGTCGTGAGTCTGTGGAACTCTCTTCCCTGGACAGCAGTAGAGGCAGAGTCATTGAATGTTTTTTAGGCAAAGGGAGACGGATTCTTGACAAACAAGGGAGTCAAAGGTAATGAGGGGAAGGCAGGAAAGTGGAGTTGAGTCCACAAACTGATCAGCCATGATCGTATAGAAAGGTGGAGCAGGCTCGATGGCCGACTGGCCTACTCCTGCTCCTTGTTCGTATGTTCATATCTTCGTTTTACTTTAGACTAAACCCAGATTACAATTTTGGATTTCAATGTAATAAAAACATAAAATGCTGGAAATACTCAGCAGGTCTGGCAGCATATGTGGAGAGAGAAGCAGAGTTAATGTTTCAGGTCAGTGACCTTCCATCAGAACTGGCAACGGTTAGAAATGTAATACGTTTTAAGCAAATAAAGTAGGGATGGGGGAAAAGATAACACAAGGGAAGATGTTGATAGGACAGAGGGTCACACAGAATAACTGACCAAAACGTCATGGAGCAAAGGCAAAGGGTGTGTTAATGGTGTGGTGAAAGACATAGCGGTAGTGCAGAGAGGGTGTTAAATGACAGAATAATGAACAGAAACAAGAAATGCTGGATTCACTCAGCAGGTCTGGCAGCATCTGTGGAAAGAGAAGCAGAGTTAACGTTTCGGGTCAGTGACCCTTCTTCGTTCCGAAGGGTCACTGACCCGAAACGTTAACTCTGCTTCTCTTTCCACAGATGCTGCCAGACCTGCTGAGTGAATCCAGCATTTCTTGTTTTTGTTTCAGATTTCCAGCATCCGCAGTATTTTGCTTTTATATTAGAATAATGAACAGCCCTGGCCAAAAGCACAAACATGAAAAAAAAGTGGGCAGACACATGGTAAAAAAATGAATGATGAAACAAACTAAAAGAAAAAAGAAAACTAAAAATAAAAAGGGGGGGCCAGTCATGTTCTGACATTATTGAATTCAATGTTCAGTCCGGTAGGCTGTAGCATGCTTAATTGGTAAATGAGATGCTGTTCCACGAGCTTGCGTTGATGTTCAGTGGAACAATGCAGCAAGCCATAAACAGAGATGTGGGCATGAGGGCAAGGGGGCGTACTGAAATGGTAAGAGGCAGGAAGCTCGGGGTCATGTTTTTGGACTGAGCGAAGGTGTTCTGCAAAGCGGTCACCCAATCTGCGTTTGGTCTCTCCAATGTAGAGAAGACCGCATTGTGAGCAGCGAATACAGTATACTAAATTGAAAGAAGTAAATCGCTGCTTCACCTGAAACGAGCTTTTGGGGCCTTGGATAGTGAGGAGAGAGGAGGTAAAGGGCAGGTAGTACACCTCCTGTGATAGCATGGGAAGGTGCCATGGGAAGGGGACGAGGTGTCGGGGATAATGGAGGAGTGGACCAGGGTGTCGTGGAGGGAACGATCTCTTCGGAATGCTGACAGGGGAGGGGAAGATGCGTTTGGTAGTGGCATCACGCTGGATGTGACGGAAATGGCGGAGGATGATCCTTTGGATGTGGAGGCTGGTGGGGTGGAAAGTGAGGACAAGGGGAACCCTGTCGTGGTTCTGGGAGGGAGGAGAAGATGTGAGGGCAGAGGTGCAGAAAATGGATTTCAACGTAACTGACAACACCACTAATTCAGTCTCAGCATCCCCATATAATGAAGACATTACAAGACCAAGTCTCAGCATAACTTTTAAAGGACAGTGAAAATTGAGCCTGAGAGAATATCTAATGGAGGTCTGTAAATTTGTAGCAATGCCTCTGCAAAATACTTTCAGACTGGGCTCAACATGACAGGGTCTTGACTAATTTTCAGAGGCAATTACATGAAGTATATAATTGCACCACAGATTACGTCGTTTGCATCATTGCTAACATTTCAATCTATTTAAAAGCTGCAGTAGATGATTGTGTCTCTCTAATTGCTATGGAGCAATATGAAATGTGAAATAACTTCTGAATGCACTACTATCAGCCGAAAATTTGTCAAAATGAAACGCTCTTACATTCTCCTAACCCTTCCAGTTCAGTAATCCTGTCAATCCAGTAATTTTCCTACGCTCAGTTTTCAAGGATACCTTTACTGTATCATTTAACATTCCACCTTTTTGATTGGATAATTGAACGGAATATTTCTGAACTCATTGCATTGTAAATCCTGCAAAGCAAACTCCATTTTACTTGGAAGGCTGAAATGTTTTTGTTTAATATTATCTGCACAGAAATACCACTCACTCCTCTCTGTCTCCTGCACTCTGGTTGGTGGCAAGTGTTTTCTGTAACATCTGATCATTCCAGCACATCATCTCGCCAGATTCTTTTTTGTCTGCCACTGGGTCAACATCCCCCAACACCATCACCTCCGCCCCCTCCCCCAACCCTTTTTGTGGTTGCTAATAACGTGTCTACAATTTATCTCTTGGGGACTAGTCCAAAGATTTATCACAGATCGTCTGGAGCAGTGCAAAGCATCTCTTTTAAACCCCGGTCGCCTGGTTGTTGCACACG
This sequence comes from Heterodontus francisci, assembly GCF_036365525.1. Taxonomy (NCBI): domain Eukaryota; kingdom Metazoa; phylum Chordata; class Chondrichthyes; order Heterodontiformes; family Heterodontidae; genus Heterodontus; species Heterodontus francisci. The sequence continues at coordinate 28,920,465 of NC_090376.1, read as the reverse complement.
CAAAGGTTATCTATCATACTTCTCAAAACTGATATCCTATTGTATAAATCCAATTGCAAAAGCACAATACATACAAATAAAACACAAAAGCAAGCAGCGTCTGTTTGAGTACTTACTCGGACAGGATCTAACAGACTAGCCGATGTTCATCCTTTGGTGAGTTCAGGGATTTCAGCCGACTAATGACCTTCGGCATTTCTTTTGAAATTGTGTTTTCTCACATTGGAGGGTTCAGTGGGTGGAACGTGTAATCCCGGCCTGCCTCCTACAGTAATGTCTAAATGTGTAACTGTATTGCAGTGGGAGGGACTCCAGATATCCGTGCCAACAAACTGGACAGACTTTTTTCTGCCCACTGACTGCCAGGTTTCGGAGTATTAACCGCTGGAACAGTGGCAAAGTTACAAGGTTGATGTGTCACCATGGATTTGTCAGTGATTCACGGCATCCTGCTGCAAATTTGTACAAGTGTGTAATCAGCTGAGTTGCATTTTGGCTTTTTGGATTTTTTTAAAAGGGTCACTGATAAAGTAAACTCAGTCGTCCCGTTCTCCCAGTTGTTATTTCCATCGCTTTTTTTTGCATTTCAGAAGAATCGCATCCCGATTAAAATAATTTGAAAACGGTTTGCAACACAGCACATATGACACTTGCCGGAGCCAGGACATTTCAGGTGGTCTGTATTTTATCTTTGTGGTAGACTTCGAGGTCAGGTTGTTCCTGCATTTTTCACGCTTTAATGAACACTTAAGATGGAAGTTCCTCTCTAAAAACAGATATTCCTACAGCTTTGATGTGCAGCTAAAAAAGTGCACCTGTTATGATGGTTTCCATTGAACAAAAGAACAAAGAACAGTACAGCACAGGAACAGGCCATTCGGCCCTCCAATCCTGCGCTGATCTTGATGCCTGCCTAAACTAACACCTTCTGCACTTCCGGGGCCCATATCCCTCTATTCCCTTCCTATTCATGTATTTGTCAAGATGTCTCTTAAACGTCGCTATCGTATCTGCTTCCACCACCTCCCCTGGCAGCAAGTTCCAGGCACTCACCACCCTCTGTGTAAAAAACTTGCCTCGCACATCCCCTCTAAACTTTGCCCCTCGCACCTTAAACCTATGTCCCCTAGTAACTGAATCTTCCACCCTAGGAAAAAGCTTCTGACTATCCACTCTGTCCATGCCGCTCATAACTTTGTAAACCTCTATCATGTCGCCCCTCCACCTCCGTCGTTCCAGTGAAACCAATCCGAGTTTTTCCAACCTCTCCTCACAGCTAATGCCCTCCAGACCAGGCAACATCCTGGTAAACCTCTTCTGTACCCTCTCCAAAGCCTCCACGTCCTTCTGGTAGTGTGACGACCAGAATTGCACGCAATATTCTAAGTGTGGCCTAACTAAGGTTCTGTACAGCTGCAACACGACTTGCCAATTTTTGTACTCTATGCCCTGACCGATGAAGGCAAGCATGCCGTATGCCTTCTTGACTACCTTATCCACCTGCATTGCCACTTTCAGTGACCTGTGGACCTGTATGCCCAGATCTCTCTGCCTGTCAATACTCCTAAGGGTTCTTCCATTTACTGTATACCTCCCACCTGCATTAGACCTTCCAAAATGCATTACCTCACATTTGTCCGGATTAAACTCCATCTGCCATTTCTCTGCCCAAGTCTCCAACCGATCTATATCTTGCTGTATCCTCTGACAATCCTCATCATTATCCGCAACTCCACCAACCTTTGTGTTGTCCGCAAACTTACTGATCAGACCAGCTACATTTTCCTCCAAATCATTTATATATACTACAAACAGCAAAGGTCCCAGCACTGATCCCTGCGGAACACCACTAGTCACATCCCTCCATTCAGAAAAACACCTATCCACTGATACCCTCTATCTTCTATGACGGAGCCAGTTCTGTATCCATCTTGCCAGCTCACCTCTGATCCTGTGTGACTTCACCTTTTGTACCAGTCTGCCATGCAGGACCTTGTCAAAGGCATTACTAAAGTCCATATAGATAACATCTACTGCCCTTCCTTCATCAATCATCTTCGTCACTTCCTCAAAAAACTCAATCAAATTAGTAAGACACGACCTCCCCTTCACAAAACCATGCTGTCTCTCGCTAATAAGTTTGTTTGTTTCCAAATGGGAGTAAATCCTGTCCCGAATAATCCTCTCTAATAGTTTCCCTACCACTGATGTAAGGCTCGCCAGCCTATAATTTCCTGGATTATCCTTACCACCCTTCTTAAACAAAGGAACAACATTGGCTATTCTCCAGTCCTCTGGGACCTCACCTGTAGCCAATGAGGATGCAAAGATTTCTGTCAAGGCCCCAGCAATTTCTTCCCTTGCCTCCCTCAGTATTCTCGGGTAGATCCCATCAGGCTCTGGGGACTTGTCTACCTTAATGCTTTGCAAGACACCCAACACCTCCTCCTTTTTGATAATGAGATGACTGAAACTATCCGCACTCCCTTCCCTAGGCTCATCATCCACCAAGTCCTTCTCTTTGGTGAATACTGATGCAAAGTACTCATTTAGCACCTCGCCCATTTCCTCTGGCTCCAGATGGATTCCCATCTCTGTCCTTGAGTGGGCCAACCCTTTTCCCTGGTTACCCTCTTGCTCTTTATATATTTTCCTTAATCCTGTTTGCCAATGACTTTTCATGACCCCTTTTAGCCCTCCTAACTCCTTGCTTAAGTTCCTTCCTACTGTCTTTATATTCCTCAAGTGCTTCATCTGTTCATAGCCTTCCAGCCCTTACAAATGCTTCCTTTTTCTTTTTGACTAGGCTCACAATATCCCGTCTTATCCAAGCTTCCTGAAACTTGCCAAACTTGTCTTTCTTCCTCACAGGAACATGCTGGTCCTGGATTCTAATCAGCTGACGTTTGAAAGACTCCCACATGTCAGATGTTGATTTACCCTCAAACAGCCGCCCCCAATCTAAATTCTTCAGTTCCTGCCTAATATTGTTATAATTAGCCTTCCCCCAATTTAGCACCTTCACCCGAGGACTACTCTTATCCTTATCCACAAGTACCTTAAAACTTATGGAATTATGGTCACTGCTCCCGAAATGCCCCCCCACTGAAACTTCGACCACCTGCCCGGGCTCATTCCCCAATACCAGGTCCAGAATGGCCCCATCCTCGTTGCACTATCTACATACTGTTTCAAGAAGCCCTCCTGGATGCTCCTCACAAATTCTGCCCCATCCAAGCCCCTAGCACTAAGTGAGTCCCAGTCAATATAGGGGAAGTTAAAATCACCCACCACCACAACCCTGTTACCTTTACATCTTTCCAAAATCTGTCTACATATCTGCTCCTCTACCTCCCGCTGGCTGTTGGGAGGCCTGTAGTAAACCCCCAACATCGTGACTGCACCCTTCCTATTCCTGAGCTCCACCCATATTGCCTTGCTGCATGACCCCTCTGAGGTGTCCTCCCGTAGTACAGCTGTGATAATCTCCTTAACCAGTCATGCAACTCCCCCACCCCTTTTACATCCCCCTCTATCCCACCTGAAGCTTCTACAGCCTGGAACATTTAGTTGCCAATCCTGCCCTTCCCTCAACCAAGTCTCTGTAATAGCAACAACATCATATTTCCAAGTACTAATCCAAGCTCTAAATTCATCGGCCTTACCTGTTATACTTCTCGCATTGAAACAAATGCACTTCAGACCACCAGTCCCGCTGTGCTCAGCAACATCTCCCTGCCTACTCTTCCTCTTAGTCCTATTGGCCTTAGTTACGATGTCCTCCTCATTTATTTCACTAGCTGTCCTACTGCTGTGGTTCCCACCCCCCTGCCACACTAGTTTAAACCCTCCCGAGTGACACTAGCAAACCTTGAAGCCAGGATATTAGTGTCCCTCCAGTTTAGATGCAACCCGTCCTTCTTGTACAGGTCCCATCTGTCCCTGAAGAGAGCCCAATGGTCCAGATATCTGAAACCCTCCCTCCTACACCAGCTGCTCAGCCACGTGTTTAGCTGCACTATCTTCCTATTTCTAGCCTCACTGGCACGTGGCACAGGGAGTAATCCCTGTGCTTTCAAAAAAGATGCATTTATTCAATACAGAAATTCTCTAAAGAATTGGAGGATGGGTGATTAAAGGATTGTTAACACTACACAGAGTGGTGACAATGTGGAACTCACTACCACATAGAGTGGTTGAGGCAATTAGAATAGATGCATTGAAGAGGAAGCTAGATAAGTACATGAGGGAGAAAAGAATAGAAGGGACTGTGGTTCGGTGAAATTAAGTAAGGTGGGATGAGGCTCGTGCAGAGCATTAATATTGGCATTGATCTCCTGGGACAGTCTTTTCCTGTACTGTAAATTCTATGTATTCAAATATTCTCATTGAGATGACGATGCCAACACAGGATTGATGTGGGGAGAGGGCATTTAAATCGGTTAATAATGGAGTCAAGGAGAATGTACACAATAATGGCCCAGATTTTGCATCAGCAGCAAAGAGACAGTGCTTGCCACTGACCTCAAAAGAATTCTGCCCACAAAGATTTAGTAGACTTTGTGGTGTTGATTTCTCTTATTACAGTGACAATTTCACTCTGGCACCATCTGTAGGGGATCTCTGGTGGCCAGGAACTGTGAAGTCATCAAGCAGGCTGGGCAGCCAATCAGATTGCAGAATTCTTATAGACAGCAAATCAGGAAGTAAAAAGCACTGATTACCATTCATTATTTAATCACTTTACAGAGAGCAAAATAAAGATTGTGACATACACATCAAATTAAGGTTGGAACTGAAATATCATAAATCAACTTCAAAAATTAAAAGAAAAGTAATTTTTATTACTTTAGAAATCTGTTCAATTTTTATCATGTAATGGAGGGAATGACACTCGTAAAATTAATTTTTCAGGGCCAGAGAGATTGTTCAGCATAATTATGACTTAGCATGCAGTTAAAAACTAAGTTACACCTCATTCAGCAAGTTTTAACTTTTTCAATGGTTTTTACAAAGAGAATAATACATAAAAAGTTAAAGTTCACCTCAAATCAGTGATTCTGAGCTGATTGCACCTGCAAAGACTTCAACACCACACCCCTTGGAGGAGCAGGATATCACTAACAGCAACTTCTGGATTTTTGCATTTAACTGCACGTGTGACTATAAGAAGTTGCTGTCAGTTTTACATGCTCATGATAATGACCACTGACCATTTTGCCATCATTGCAACTGCAAATTCCAGGCCATTATTTTGTATGTATTCAAAGATGAGATCCTGTCATGACAATTTCAGCAAATCATCTCCTTCAAATAAGCCAAGGACAGAGGATTGCCTGATATTAAAGATTAACTGCCACCTCAGAAGAGGGCATTCATTTATACCATACAGTAACCTGAATATCTGAGTATTTTAACCAGTATTCAGATGGGTAGAGGCAGGAAATGGGATGGGTAAGAAATCTGAAGAGGTTGCATTATGCCTGATCCCATTAACTTTTGGTTGTCATTTTCAGTGAACAGGTGCCAATCCTAAAATGGATGAGTACACTCAAGCAAAAGAGTAACATCCAATTTCCCATCATTACCACATCATTGTGCCCAGACATGTTCTCACCTGTATAAATAACTATCCATCCTTGCTGAATACTGCAGTTAAGGCAGGTACTTTGTAAGATTCTTTCTCAAGCTATTTTATGGCTTTTTTTGCTGTTGACTCCTTTTCCATCGACTCATGTGTCTTTTGTCACTGAGCTGCCATTTACCTCCTCCTGGTTTAACAGATAGAATGGAGGTAATTTTAACGGTGCACCCCCCACCCCCCCACCGCCCCACCCCTCCACACCCCCTACCCCTGCTACACCACAAGGAGCAGGAGGGTTAAATTATTTAAAATGTGAAACTTGACCCCAGTCCACTGAGAAGGCACCTACTTCTGGTTTAACCGTGATAAGTTTGTGGGTGGCCTAGTAACATGGCCTGGAGAGGCAGGTCACTGACTTTAATATGTTAATGAGGCTCCGTTCCTCAGATTTTTACAGCCATTTGAATTGCCAGCTGCAGGCTGGGATCTCGCCCCATGATCTTTTCCCCACACGATTGACCAACCCCACCCCCACCCATTTATCTCTGCTACCCCACAATCTCCCCACGCCCATGAGCTCCAGATGTCCCCCATGTGGGGGGGGGAACGGGGCTTGTTGGCCCATGGTCCCTGCAACCCTGCAATCTCTCACACCAAGCGATCTCTATCTCTCCAACACGATCGTCGACTGCCCCCCTCTCCACAACCATGATCTCTGCCACCCTGCAATCTCTGCCCCCATGATCTCCATCTCTGGCCCCACATGATCCGCCAACTCACCACCCCCCCCACCCCCGGCAATGATCTCTTCCACTCCACCATCTCCACGTCGCTCCCCCCCCCCAGCAATCTCTGCCTCTCCCCCATGTCATCAATCAACCCTCTCGTTGACCATTGCCACCCTGTGACCTCTCCCAACCACCTCCCTATATTCTCTATCTCACCACCATGTAATTGGCCGACACCGCCCCCCACCCCCCCCACCACCAAGATTTCTGCCACCCCGTGATTTCTCCCCCAGCAATCTGCCCCCCTTCTGTGTGCCAGCATTCATTTACCCTGAGAAGGAAGTTTTTGGGTACTTGCTGTGAGATTAGGGCTGATGATAACTGCCGTTTCCCAAGATACAAACTTAGCATCAGTGTAATGAGTCATTATAAAGCAGACTAGTGGAATGTTGAAGGTGCAGTTCAGGTTGCTGGATTAGTCTGGGGGTTTGCCCTGCAGTATAGTCCAGCTAGGTCTCTTGAATTGTAGTTATGTGCTGACCGATACATAATTTTGCCTTACGATGGAGGCCCTAGAGGAGAAAAGCATTCACACATTCAAACATACAAAAATGGCAGAAAGGAAAAGGCCAGATGGTCCATCAATCCTGCCCCACACTTATGATGTCTGGACCATTATGACTGGACACTTCCAACCCCCCACTCCACACCCAACAAAAACCCAGAAAAATAAACCCAAGGCCAAGAAAAAACAAACTCCAAATACTTCCATCTGACCTCCTCAAAACTAGTTCAGGTGATCACATTGACCAAACATGCATTAAGTGTTAATCTACTTCTCGTCGATATGATGTGATCTCTGCCACAGCCAAGAACTGGTCCAGTTCTCTCTTGAAGACATGCAGAGAGTCAACACGCATCACACAAACAAGGCCAGAGGCTCAGTACTCATTGGGAGAAGAAAAACCACCTAACCTAGTTCTACTTTTATATAGTTTAAATGCATGTCCCGTGGTCCTCTCCAATGTGTCAACCTGAAATAATCTTTTAATAGGCACACAATGAAACCCTATCGTTATTTTATAAATCTCTATCAGGTCACCTATAAGTCTATAAGGACATAAAAATCTTCACCTTCCCGTAGTGTTCCCATATCCCTTAATTCACTTAGTACCCAAAACCCTATCTATCACTATTTTGAATATACTCAATGACTGAGCATCCACAGTCTAAAGTAAATAAGTAAATCTGTAATCAATAGAGCCAGCTTTTTAAGCCTATCTGAGTAACTAAGGTTCTGTATGCCAGGAATCATACTTGCAGTTTTCTGAACCTTTTTCAAAGCCTGCATAATGCAGGTGGAAGAACAGCATATGAACGACAGCTGTGTGAAGAGGATGTGGTGGAGAACTGGCATGAGATATTTGTGTTACACACACAGAGGAAGTTTACTATTAACTATCACATCTGGCCTTTGCACTAATATAGATGTTCTGTCTACATCTTCCCCCTTCTCTCTGCAAATAGGCCATTATCTTTTGACCATATAAGGTGAACGCAACAAGCAATTACACTCCATGTAAGGCATTTACGGGTTAAAGCATGTAAGGATGTGGGTAAATGAACATTTGAAGGTAAAGGTTGAATGTGTAAAGGGTACTGCTGAGTCTAATGGCATTGATGGTAACCAGTTCGAGCACAATAGCACAGTGTGACATGCACTGGATGGTTGCATTTGCACTCTATTGGTAACCTCCTTCCACTTATCTACTGGAGCTCTCCATGCAGCTGAACTTCTAAAGCAGCAAATTAATGTGTTTTTTTATATTCATTCATGGAATGTGAGCATCGCTGGCAAGGCCAGCATTCATTGCCAATCCTTAATTTAGATTGAGAAGGTGTTGGTGAGCTGCCTTCTTGAACCACAGCAGTCCAGATGGTGTACATACTCCCATAGTGTTTTTAGGGAGGGAGTTCCAGGATTTTGATCTAGTGATAGTGAAGGAACGGGGATATAGTTCCAAATCAAGACGGTGGGCTGAATTTTACCAGTGCACCGCAATTGGCGGTGGCGAACTCTGATGGTGGCGTGCATCCCGCACGGATGCGCCATCCCTGAGACCCCACAACATTACGCGCGGGGGCTCATTTAAATAAGGGGGCGGAGCAGCTACCCCCAATGACATAGGGAGGGGGCCACTGCGTTCCTGGCAACGGCATCCAGCGCCACCTTTAAAGGGCTTTAAGCCCTTACAGTTAATTTTAATTTTTAAAGGTATAATAAATTTTTATTAAATAAAAACTTTTGTGATGGAGGCCTTTTCCCCAACCCCCGCAATGGTCATTTAATTGCCCAGGATAACAAAAACATGCCATTTACCCGACCCGAACCTTACCCCCTAACCTTCAAACATTTGCCCTTCAACCCCTTCCCACCATTCCCACATTCAATCAAGATTGTTTTCCCCGCTCTCCCACCCTTCCCATGCTGAAAATTTTATTCATTCCCCTCTCCACCAGGTTCCCACCTTGGAACCTCGTTTGGAGTTCTGAACGCGCGTGAGTCATGAACGACGGCCATAATATTGGCGTGGGACAGCTGCCGCCTGCAGGTAGGTTTATTTACATATTATTAATGTTAATTTGCATATGCTGATGAAGGGCCCACCGCCAGGCAGTGGGGTGGGCAGCACCAAGGTCCTCCCGCTGCCAGTAATATGTGACGGGCCCTTCTCGACGTTGCGGGTTGAGGCGGGCCTCTCCCCGTTGTATTTTGCTGGCCCCCGTGCCATGATCCGTGGCATCGAGAGGCCGGTAAAATTCAGCCCAGTATGTGGCTTGGAGGAGAGCTTGCAGGTGGTGGTGTTTCCACACATCTGTTGCCTTGTCCTTCTAGGTGGTAGAGGTTGTGGATTTGGAAGATGGTGTCGATGATGCCTTGGCAAATTGCTGTAGTGCAGCTTGTAGATGGTACACACTGCTGCTACTGTGAACTGGTGGTGGAGGGAGTGAATGTTTTACATGGTAAATGGGGTACCGATCAAGCGGGCTGCTTTGTCCTGGTTGGTATCGAATGTTAAGAGTTGTTGGAGCTGCACTTATTCAGGCAAGTAGAGTGTATTCCGTCATACTCCTGAATTGTGCCTTGTAGATGATGGACAGGCTTTGGGGAGTCAGAAGGTAAGTTACTCACTGCAGAATTCCTACCCCCTGACCCTGCTCTTGTAGCCACAGTATTGTTATTCCAGTTAAGTTTCTGGTCAATTGTAACTCACAGGATGTTGGTGATAAGGAATTCAGCAATTGTGATGCCGTTGAAAGTTAAGGGAACCATAGAACCATAGAAAAATTATGGCACAGAAGGAGGCCATTCAGCCCGTCATGTCAGTGCCGGCTGAAAAAATTAGCCGCCCAATCTAATCCCACCTTCCAGCACCTGGTCCATAGCCTTGCAGGTTACAGCATTTCAGGTGCATGTCCAGGTACGTTTTCAAAGAAGTGAGGGTTTCTGCCTCCACCACCATTCCTGGCAGTGAATTCCAGACACCCACGACCCTCTGGGTGAAAAAGTTTTTCCTCATGTCCCCTTTAATCCTTCTACCAATCACCTTAAATCTGTGCCCCCGGTAATTGACCTCTCCACTAGGGGAAACAGGCCCTCCCTGTCTACTCTATCTGGGCCCCTCATAATTTTGTACACCTCAATTAAGTCACCCCTCAGCCTCCTCTGATCTAAGGAAAACAACCCTAGCCTATCCAATCTTTCCTCATAGCTGCAACTTTCGAGCTCTGGCAACATTCTTGCAAATCTCCTCTGGACTCTCTCCAGAGTTAGATTCTCTCTTGCTGGAAATGATCATTGCCTGGCACCTGTGTGACACGAATGTTACTTGCAAAGTAGGAGTCCTGGTCAACATTTTTTAATTCAGAAATTTTTGTTGCAGCAAAATGGTATTTTGTGTAATAGCCCCTTTAAACTGTTGCAAGTTATCAGGACCTGCTGTAACATTTTATTTCCCACTCCCATACAGGTGATTTCCTAATGAGAGGCACTTCCAATGCTTGGAGCCCAACATCATCATTGAAAACTACAGATAAAAGAAAGAAAAAAAAGACTTGCATTTATATAGCACCTTTCACAACCTCAGGACATCCCAAAGTATTTTTACAGTCAAAGAAGTACTTTTGAAGTGTAGTCACTGTGATATTTCAGGAAATGCAACCACCAATTTGCGCAGAGCAAGCTCCCATAAACAGCAGTTTAGGGTGGTGGACATAAACAATGGCAGTCTGCCCATGTGGACTACACGAAGGTGCAGAATGCAGAGCCGCCGCGGTATTCAGTGGGCGGCTCATTTACATGGCCGGGGCAGACTGCCCACCCTGATGATGTGGAGGGGGCAGGTTGTCCATCCTTGGCAATGGCGTCAGCAGCCTTTGCACAGGCGCTAATGCCATTTTTAAAAGTCTTCGAGTCCTTGCATTCAATTTACATTTTTAAAGGTAAATGCAATAAAAAAGTTTTGATCCATTTAAATTGCCCCACTCCTACCCCCCCAATAACCATAAAATTAATTACTTGACCTCTCCCCCGCCAAAACACTTCCCCTGCCCACCTGACCTGCACCCCCAAAGTTCATAAACTTTAATCTTTACCCCTTCCCACCATCCCCTACACCAATGAAATCACTCTGATGCCGCTCCCCATGCCCCCCCCCCCCGCCCCCCCCACACTGAAAAACTTATCTTCTCCCCACTCCACACCAGTGTTCCACCTCAGATCCCCGGACAGGGATTCGAAGGCGCCAGAGTGGCGGCCGCCGGCAACAATATTGATGGACAGTGGGAGCACAACGGTCATTAATTTAGGTATGTAAATTATTTTACATATGTAAATTGGGCTCCCGTTGTCTAGCGACGGGGGGTGGGTGGGTGGGTGATGGGGGGTGCCGTCATGAGGCCTCGCCACCACTGGTAATATGGGGTCGGGTCTTCCCAGCATCGAGGTCTGTGGCGGGCCTCTCCCAGAGGCATTTTCCGGCTCCCCCCTCCCCCATGACCCTGACATCGGGGTGTCTGTAAAGTTCAGCCCGTAATAACGGCCAGGTAATCTGTTTTTTGTTATGTTGATTGAGTGACAACATCGGTCAGGATACCGGGGATAACTGCTCTTCTTTGAAATCGTGCCGTGGGATCTTTTACATCCATCTGAGAAAGCAGACGGGGCCTTGGTTTAACGCTTCATTTGAAAGACATCACCTCTGAAAGGTGGCACCTCCGACAGTTGGACACAAGAGTACCATCCATGATGGCCTGGACTTTGGGGAATCCGGTGATGCAGAAGAATTTCAGTGCCCTTCTATTCTGTTGCCAATGTTCCATATAAGAGTGATGAAGGTGGTAGCCCTTGTGAACAATGTATCAATGCTTGATGTTGCATGTGTCCTTTGAGAAAGCTTGAAAGGAACTGGAGGCATAAAATTCAGTCATCTTTTGCTAATCTTCCCAGTCAGAGGCATGTCTCATCCTCTTGCTAATGTTGCCTGTGGGCCAGTTTCTAACAGATGATTCATCTCTATCACTGCCTTTCTGATGAAGTTGAGCCTAGAAAAAGTAGTTGTCCTCAGGCATTCCTAGGTGGGTGTTTCTGATCATGGGTAAGGTGGGTAAGGACAATCCATCCACAGTGGACAGAAACTATTATGCATCCATCTGTTCATCTTCTTCTTCCACTTCCAAAAGCTCAAATTGAGAGAACCCCTTAATCCAATGTCCATTTCAAGAAGATAGTATCGAGGAATGAAAAATACAAGAATAAATCCTTAAGTATTCATTTCATTGTAGGCCAGATCTTTTTTCCCCTCTATTGTCCATTTTATATGACCAACCATGTCAGCCATACTTTAACCATGGGTATGTCGAGGGCAACGCACTTAAGCAGGCCATCAATAAAGGCGATTACTCATGACTGTGATAGTATAGTTACATCAATAAATAACTGTAATGAGCATTGTGGTAATAAATCTCACCTTCTCACTAAAATGTTCAAATGTCACCATACAGTTATTAATCAGGAGGCTCCTGAGATAAGAAATTTGAGACTAGAAATTGATCCACGACCTACCCACACTGTGGAGCTAGGCTACACGCAAATTTGGCGCTGCATCTTCATTTACCTGATTGCAACATTGGTCTGAGTCAGGTTCACGCTGCTGATTGCCTAAGCACTCAGCAGAAGGGCAAGCGGCATTAGCTGATAGCACGTGGTGTAGCCAGCCTGCTCCTCCTAAAGGCAATCTGCCCCTTTTAACAGGGAGCTGCATTCAGTATAAGGGAGCTGCTGATGGCTGCTGTACTAACACTGGTTGCATGTAGGAGCTCCACAAATGGAGCACTAGGGAAGAGAGAGGGCTCCTACATTCACAGATGCAGTGCTGGAGGCCTTACTGGTGAATGTGGGCAGGAGAAGAGAGGCCCTGTTTCCTCAGGGAGCCAGGAGGCCCTCAAGAAACACACCATATGGGTGCCAAACTTTGTGCCCTTGGACTTCACAAATGTTACTACAGTAACTTTGATAAAGTTACTTTGGAAAAAGGCTGAACTTTTTCAAATCATATGATTTAAATCTTTTATATCTCTCCCACCCTCTCAAGTTCCAGTTTACCCTACAAAACCACAGAATTTTACAGCATTGTAGATCATTTAGCTCATTGTGTCTGTGCCAGCTCTCAACTAGAGAAATCCAATACTAATCCGATTTCCATGATCTCTCAATAGCTCTGTACCTTTTCTGCTACAAATGATGACCCACTCTTTCTTTAAAAGACATAAAGCTTCAACTAAAGCCTCCCACAGAATAATAGAACGATACAGCACAGAAGGAGGCCATTTGACCTATGGTGCCTGTGCTGGCTCATTGGTACAGCTATCCAATTTGTTCCACTACCCTGCTCTTTTCCCATAGCCCTGTAAATTTTCCTTTCAAGTATTATTCAATTCCTTTTTGTAAGTTACTAATGAATCACCCTCTCAGGCAGAACATTCCAAATCACAACAACTCACTATAAAAAAAGTCCTCGATTTGCTTGTGGTTCTTTTGCCAATGACCTTAAATCTGTATCTTCTGGTTATCAGCCCTTCTGGAAACAGTTTTTCCTTATTTACTCCATCAAAGTTATTTGTGATTTTGAACGCGTCTCTCAAATCTCATCTTAATCTTCTCTGCTCAAAGGAGAACAATCCCAGCTTCTCCAGTCTCTCCACATAACTGAAGTCCCTCATCCTGGTACCATTCTCATAAAACTGTTCTCTTTAAGGCCTTGATAGCTGGAGTGTAGTGCCCCAAATTGAACACAACACTCCAGCTGAGACTTAACCAGTGTTTTATAAAGCTTTAGAATAACTTCCTTCTTTTTTTACTCTATGCCTCTATTAATGAAGGCAAATCCTGTATGTTTCTTTAACGATCGTCACAATTCGTCCTGCTACTTTCAAAATTTGTGTACATTGCTAGGGGCTGAAATTTACCAAGCCCACGACATCGGGCTCTGTGGTGGAGGGGGGGGTGCGGAAGATTGTTCCGGCAGAGGCCCGCCACGGAGGCCGACGCTGGGAGGGCCCGACCCGATCCTCTGGGCATCAGCGAGGCTCCTTCGCTGCCCTGCCGCCGCTGGGCGACGGGAACTGAATTACAATATTTAAATGAGCGGTATGAATAAATTTAAATAAATGTACCTTTAATCTTCTGGGCCTGCCGTGATCCTCAGTGCAGCAGCCGGCACTCCCAGGCCTTCAATTCCCTATCTGGGGAAAGCTGGCATAATGCTGGTGGGGACGGGGGAGGAGTTAAGATTTTCAGTGCGTGGCAGGGAGGGACAGGGTCAAATAAACATAATGGGCTGGATTTTGTTTTTTCTCAGGCGTTGGGTTTCATGGCGGGGGGGGGAGCGGGGTGGGGTCTGAAGTTGGCTCCGGATGAGGCCTGCCATGGGCCTTGATGCTGGGAGGGCCAGCCCAATTCTCCCAACGGTGGCAAGGCTCCGTGGCAGCCCCCCTGCCACTGGGCGACGGGACCACAATTAACATATTCAAATCAATAAAATGAATACATTTAAATAGACTTACCTGCGATCTTGAGTGACTGCCGCAGTCTTAAGGGAGGGCGGCCAGCACTCCCGCGCCTTCAGATCGCTGTCCAGGGAAATGCGGGCACTACACTGGTGGGGATGGGGGAGGAGGTAAGTTTATCAGTGCGGTGCGGGGGGAGGGAACGGGTCAAATAAACGTAATGGGTGTAGGGGATGGTGGGAAAGGTTGAACCTTGAACTTTGTGCAGTTTTGTAGGGGGAAGGTCAGCTGTAAAAGGGTGGGGGAAAGGGCAAATAGTTAATGTAATTGTTATTGGGGCGGTGGGAAAGGGGTGTTCTAAACTTATTTATTTAATTTTGGTGGTTTACCTCTTTAAAAATTAAAATTTGCCGGCAGTGCTGGCTGCCCTTTAAAAATGACGCCAGTGCCTGCGCATAGGCAACCCACGCCATTGATGGCGACGGACAGCCCACCCCATCTATTTAAATGAGACACCGAGCCGGAGATTGCGGCAGCTCTTTAGTGTGCGGACAGCCATTTTTTGAGCTCGCTGCCAGGCTCTTAAAATCCAGCCCCAGGTCTCTCTGTTCCTGTACCACCTTTAAAATTGGATCATTTAGTTGATTCTACCTACCAAAATATATCATTTCACATTATTCTCTGTGAAATTTCATCTGCCATGAGTCTGGCTATTTCACCAGTCTATATCCTGCTGAAGTCTGTTATTATCCTCTTTATTATTTACTGCATTTATTCTCAGTGACAAATTTAAATTGATTTCTCATTACTAACTCACTGACCAAAGGAAATGGTCTCTCCTTAGTTACTTTATCAAAACTATTCATAACTTTAGAATCCTCAATTAAATCTCCTCATAGCCTTCTCTGCTTCAGTGGAAGTTTCTCTCATATAACTATAACTTTTCATCCTTGGTATCATCCCAACCCTTCATAATGCACAGAAGCAATACAAGAATCAAGAAATCGCAAATTATTACTCCATAACAAAATTTTATATGTAGTATTTCCTGGATCTTGGCTTTTTTTTTAGTGAAAATCCATCAGACATGAATCATTCTCTCTTTCTTGAAACTTTCAACTTTCTGGTTTGCATCAATGCCATATGGTGCTCTTTCATATGTCAAAAGATATATCCAGAACGTTTAGTTCCAATAATCACAGTTAAATTAACATAGGTTTGATTGCCTTATAATAACAATTGCATTGTAACCCACTTAGGAATTCAGTTAATATCGGAAACATAATTTACCGTAATCAAACACAGACTGAACAAGCTAAATAGCTGAGTATTTCCAGCATTTCTTGTTTATATTTCAGATTTCCAGCATCAGCAGTATTTTGCTTTTATTTAAGCTAAATAGCATGCTACCTATTTGTTCCTTTAGCCAACAATCACTTGTCATAATCAGGGTTAAACCTGATTCACTTTTCTTTACAATTACTTTGCCACTGTATTCTGTTAACAGTGCACTGTCACCTATTAAGAAGAGAAATCTTTATGTGAACATGACTTGTTAGCCTTTATTGCAAGAGGATTTGAGTACAGGAGTAGTGAAGTCTTGCTTCAATTGTATAGAACTTTGGTTAGACCGCACCTGGAGTACTGTGTGCAGTTTTGGTCCCCTTACCTTAGGAAGGATATTATTGCCATAGAGGGAGTGCAAGGAAGGTTCACCAGACTTGTTCCCGGAATGGCGGGACTGTCCTATGAAGAGAGATTGGGGAAACTGGCCTGTATTCTCTAAAGTTTCGAAGAATGAGAGGTGATCTCATTGAAACCTACAAAGTACTTAAAGGGATAGACAGGGTAGAAGCAGTTAAGATGTTTCCCCTGGTTGAAGAGTCTGGAACCAGGGGACACAATTTCAAAATAAGAGGGAAGCCACTTAGGACAGAATTGAAGAGAAATTTCTTTACTCAGAGAGTTGTGAATCTTTGGAATTCTCTACCCAAGAGGGCTGTGGAAGTCATTGAGTATGTTTAAAGCAGAGATTGACAGATTTCTAAATACAAATGACATAAGTGGATATTAGGATAGTGTGGGAAAAAGACATTGAAGTGGAAGATCAGCCATGATCATATTGAATAGTGGGGCAGGCTCGATGGGTTGAATGGCCTACTCCTGCTCCAATGTTCCTGTGGGAGCATCGAAAACGATGATGGCAATAGAATCTGCTGAAATGTTCACAATAATGACTTCTCAAACTGGTTCTCATATTTCTATCTGTGCAAAATCTTATTCTGAACATTCCCACTGATTCCATTATCAACACCATTTAAGATACCGTCACCCACAAATCAATCCTATGTTTACATATTCAACCCAATGAAATTGCTCAGAATAAAACTCCTTTAATCACTCATTCAGGGTGAAATTCAACTTTGGTGGAGTGTAGATGGATGGAAACCACCCATTATAAATCCTACCTGAAGAGGTGGTAGAGGCAGGAACCCTCACAACATTTAAGAAGTATTTAGATGAGCACTTGAAACGCCATAGCATACAAGGCTATGGACCAAGTGCTGGAAAATGGGATTAGAATAGTTAGGTGCTTGATGGCCGGCACAAACACGATGGGCCAAATGGCCTGTTTCTGTGCTGTATAACTCTATGACTATGACGCTATGACCATTGAATTCAATGGAAAGGGTGACTAGGAGAATTGATCCGCTACTGCCAGTTTTGCTCCCGTTGAATTTGAATTTCACCCCCTTTTTAAAATTTCTCTTTTGACTTCCTCAGTATCAGACTTGGAGCTTTGAAAAAAGTGCATTTCACTCCCAAGGATGATCTTATTTAACTTAGCTTACTATTCTGAGGATCCGATTCATTTTTTTGATTTGTTGTCCCACGTTCAATATTACCCCAGCACTAGCATACTAGTATAAAGGCACTGGAACAACTTGAAATTGTTTGCAACTATCAAGGCTAATGGTCCCACCCTCCCTCAGACCATGGAGCTAATTGTAAGTGAGCACTGCTTCTTGGCTGATTTCTGTTCCATTTGATAATAAGTAATGAAGTATTTAAGCACATCAAACAGCATCTTCTGCAATCCTTATGGCAGAAAGTACAATTCTGCTGAGTTTCAAGAAATTTCAAATGTGCATATAAGGGGGGCAGGAGAAGGCTTGGTGGGTAAGTGTCTCTTTGAGGCAGAGGTGGTAAATTTCCATGGCAGTTCTCACTGGTCTGCCATAGTTACATTCGCAGAAACCCCTGAAAAACGACATATACAGAGTTCTGCGGTTTTTCTGCCAAAGTGACAACGAACAAGTGGGAGAACTACAGGGGATATTCACTCTCACAATATTGATTCATTCAAAGCCAGAAAAGGTTTGCTCTTTGTCTATGGTGAGTTATGGCAGCAATGGGGACACTGTAATTGGTCTCATTGTCTTTAGGCAAGGGAGTGAATAAATAAATCAACTAGAGGTGTAATTTCTAATCAATGTCCGATGATTCCTATTGGAATGTGCATGCACATGGAGATCAGGCGAGGGCAGGATTGGATTTGAGCGCATTGAAATCCTCAGTCCAATAGCTTCACTGTTTAGGTTTGCAGACCATGAATGGCTACTTGAGTGAGATATCAGAGGGCTGTCGGTGTCTGTGAAACTGTACCTCAATGCAAATTGCTATCTTCAGGAGTAAATTTGAAGGAAAGCTATTGGGAAACGAAATAGGTTTTCTGTAATGTCCTGCACTTTGTTAAAGGAATTCTTTGATTACTAAGCAAATCATTTTTCAGCCTTTTCACACGGGATGATTGACTCACCTCATCCCCTATTGCTCTGTAGTTTGCAAAGGAATCCTTTAACAACATTCTCAAAAAGAAGAGAACTCGCTTGACAATCATTTTACATTTGTACTGAGACTCTGTACCTCCTTTTTCTATCAATTACCCAGCAATTTAGAGAAAGAGAATAATCACCATCAGTATTGCCACCCCCTGGGTAAGACAAAAAAAATCTTTTTAAATCTGTAGACGCTGAGGCAGGATC
Organism: Heterodontus francisci; assembly: GCF_036365525.1. Taxonomy (NCBI): domain Eukaryota; kingdom Metazoa; phylum Chordata; class Chondrichthyes; order Heterodontiformes; family Heterodontidae; genus Heterodontus; species Heterodontus francisci. The sequence goes on along the minus strand of NC_090376.1, from coordinate 28,902,040 downwards.
TGAAGGTTGCTAAGTAACAAAATGTGTAGCCAATTACATTAAAGCTGTGTATTTTCTTTATTGTGGAAGCGATTTGAAATCTGTGTCTCGCATCACCAGCCTTCATTACTGACTGGTCAGAAGTAATGTTGCCATTTATAACCTTAATGCACAGCAGACCATAACTATGATGCAATACCTGGGACCCAGCCAAATAGCATGCTACACAGTAAGGTGTGCAACTCAGTGGAGGTCTGTTAAAATCCATGGCAATTAAATAGAGAAATAACCGTTCCAATACTCTATTAAGGATTATATTTTCTGCTAAGAACTAGCAAAGGAGGAGAAATGCAAGTCACCCCTCTCTGCACTAGCTTCCAACAAGTGCAATGTTATCCACCTATGATCAGCAGAAAAATATTCCAGCCTAGAAATTATGAGAATCAGGGGAGGGAACACAAATGGGATATTATTTCTGCAATTTAGTACATAACTCAGAACCACAGGCTTTCCACCTCATTAATAAATCACCAAAAAATTGCACTTCATGGGATATGGACACTTCTTACACCCATTCCTGTTATATCACAGAGCCTCTTGGTGGGGTGGCTGGTGCAATTCCTGTGATACCCTAGATATTCCTAGCAAAGGACCCCTAACAAGTCCAGCAGGATCTGTCTGCTAGAGCAGGCATCCTGGTGAAAGCCCCAGTGAAGAAAAAGTGAATGGCAAATAATTCCAGAAGGATCGATTACTGTCACCCATTTGCCTTATGTTCCCTGCAAGGAATCACAATTAAAAAATTATAATTTTTTGGTCCTTTCCAGGCCTGAAGCTGCCCCTTTCAGAGTTGGAGGTTTATTGCCATCACAGGTTAGTTGCACAACCTCCCACCACCCCACCTGCCCATCCAGTTTTGGAAGTGTCTCTGGGGTTCAGTACAGAGTCAAAAATGCATAGAAGCTCCAGTGCACTTCTGCCACCTCAAACAATTTTGCCAAATTTTCAGGCTTTCCAATCCAAGTTATTATCGCAATTCTTAAGAAATTTTACCACATTTACAAATCAGTCACTTCAACACCTTGCTGGTGACATTAATTGGTTCACCTTTATTAAGTTTCAACATTAGACGAAATAAATTTCGCCATTCTATAAACTCTGATCCTTACCACTTGTAGGTGCACAAAAGTGGGCGGATTTGTAACTCAGCGAAAGTAAAAGAGACACAAGTATCGTAACCTGATTAGTAATATTACAAGAACGAATCATTGTATCACTAAAAGTGTAAGATGTTTCCTTCTCATTACTAAACTCTTCCAATACACAGTGATCCATTTACTCGATCGGTCTCACTCAGTAACATTCTGGTCCACTTAGATTTCTTGGAGGTGATTTCCCTCTGCCTACTATCCTTGCTCAAAAACAGTGCGGTCAGCAGGTAAAAACTTTCTAAAAGATTTCCCTTTCATTGCTTGAGACCCACCCAATTTGATTTTCAAGCAAGCATCAAAATGGGTGGCCAGCTTTCCCAACTGAAACAAGCATGAACCTTAGGTCAATATTCAAATCAGGGTCCTACCTTGATTATAAGACCCCAATGAAATTTTTGCGTACCAATAGGCCGAACTTGTGGTGTGTTTTACCCGTTGGTACTAGGCAGTGATAGGCCTAACCAGCGGCCCTTAAAGGATGCTCAAAAACAGGTAAGTTTAAAGTGATTTTTGAAGGGTTAGCAGGAGTATCAATGTTCCTCCCGGCCCCTCAAATGTGAACCCCTGCAATGCCCAACCCTCCGTGGCCCTCCCATGGGATGCTTTTCATTCCTCTCTCAAATTACCTGGACTCCACACTGGAGCCACCATATTTTTGACCCTCTCCGATCAACAAGCTGCTCAAAATGTGTAAGCATCTTACTGATAGTATTGAAATGAGGCCCAAGCAGGAAAATTGTCTGGGCCTCAGACTCATTTAATTGGGCCAGCAGTGGATTCACACCAATTGCGTCCTGCCAATGGAATCAGTCACTGAATAATTCCTTTCTTTAACTTTTTAAGTCCTCCTGCGATGTAAAGGCAAGAAATTACTGTTGCCAATTATAATGAATACTTAACGTGCTTGTATGATATTTTTCTGTCCATTTTTATTAATAAAATTAAATGTTGTAAAATGAGTCATAATCTACAATATGTCAAGCCAGCATGTAAAAGATCAAAATGATAAAATATACCATAAATTCCTTTTATGTCCTGTGAACCTGTACCTCCAAATCTCTCTGTTCTTCTACAGTACCAAACCTCCTTTCATTCAAAGTATATTTATTTATAGCTTTTTTAAACCAAAATTTAACACCTCATACTGATGCTGAATTCCATCTGCCTCTTTTTAGCCCATTTCCCCATCTTATCAATATACCTTTGCAGTTTCCTTTGATCTTCTAAAGAATTAATTACACCTCCTATTTTGATATAATCTGCAAATTTCGACACCAGTCTCTCTAGGTTTATTTATTTATTTAGAGATACAGCACTGAAACAGGCCCTTCGGCCCACAGAGTCTGTGCCATCAAAGAACTACCCATTTATACTAACCCTACAGTAGCCCCATATTCCCTACCACCTACCTACACGAGGGGCAATTTACAATGGCCAATTTACCTATCACCTGCAAGTCTTTGGCGGTGAGAGGAAACCGGAGCACCCGGCGAAAACCCACGCGGTCACAGGGAGAACTCGCAAACTCCGCACAGGCAGTACCCAGAATTGAACCCGGGTTCCTGGAGCTGGCAGGCTGCGGTACTAACCACTGCGCCACTGTGCCACCCTATAACCACTGCACCACTGTGCCGCCCTTGGTTTATACCCAAAGCATTCATGTACACAACAAACTGAAGTGGTCCCAGAACTGAACCTACATCCAAAAACTTTGAAAATCTGTTCAACTCTTACTCTGTTTTCTTGTTTCAAATCAAATTTTAATCCAGTGTGTTATTCTTCCCCTAATTCCAAGCCCTTTAATTTTCTCTAATAATCTTCCATGTAGTACCTTGTTAAAGATTTTCCTGAAGTTCATGTAGACTACAACCACTGCTTTTCCACTAAAGAATTCTATGAGGTTTGTCAAGCAAGATTGTCCTTTTTGAAATCCATGATGGCTACTTTCCTTTCCATCTAGATACATAGTAATTTCATCCTTAAATTTAAATGCTAATATTTTTCCTACCACAGATAAGCTAACTGGCCTATAGTTACCCAGATTAGTTCTCCCTTCCTTATGAAAAATGGAGACTACAGTAGCCACTCTCTGGTTATTCGGCACACATCCACACTCAGCCGAGCTCTAAAGTATAATGTTTAGGGCCTCTGCAATTACCTCCCTCAGGATCCTAGGATGTAACCCATCGAGTCCTGACACTTTGTCTTCCTATAGGCCAACAAACGTATTTAAAATTTTACTTCTATTTCAATCATATCATCGCTCATCTCACTGTCAACCACTTCAGGATTTACCTCCTCTTCAATATCTCTTCAGTGGAGATCGTTACACAGTACTAGTACTTATTAATTACCTCTGCCATTTTTGCTCATCATCTACAAATTGACAATCCTCTCTTTGCTATTAATAATTCTCTCTCTACTGATAGACTAATAATATTTTTGAACTCTTTTCCTCATACTTCTTCTTAGCTTTCCTGTTCTATTTTCTCATATTCTCATTTAGTTTTTTTTATTATCATCATCCTAGAATCCCTTGTCAATTTTAATTAGCTTCTAACTACTTTTAAAGTGCTTGACTGGATTTTGGATTCCCACGATATACAGACCAGTTTGATGCAGGTCTTAAAAACTGGCACAATTCAAGCTATCTCTCAACAGTTTTTAGCTCGAATCATGGCAAAACATTGCTTTCTAAGTCTCCCATGAACTTAATCTTTCATCTTTATGCCTGATGTAAGTGAGTTTGCATGTCACAGAACTAACAATTACCTTTTAACAAGATAATGGAAAGATGGATAGGAACGGGATTGGGAGCACCGGCTAGATTTCTAACTGACAATGGAGGAGAATTTGCCAATGATGAATTCAGGAGTATGTGTGAAAATATGAATATTGTACTTATTTGTGATTTGTGGGATTTTGAGAGAAATCAGGCCATGATTGATGAAATGCTCGGAAAAATTTTAGCTGACCAACCAAATTGTAAATTGACAACTGCTCTGACGTGGACATTACATGCGAAAAACACACTTCAAATGGTTGGGGGCTATGGCCCATATAAATTAGTTTATGGCAGGAACCTGAAAACGCCTGCAGTAATGTGGGATCATCCCCCAGCTTTAGAGGGGACTACAATTACCAATTTTTGCAAAACATTTGAATGCAGGGAGAAGAGCATTTATTAAGGCAGAGGTTTCAGAAAAAAATCACCAGAGCTTTGAGGTATCGGATCAGGCCAACAGAAAAAAATGTCTATACCAAGGACATGGTGTCTTACAAAAGAGAAGGGCAGAAAGAATGGAGAGGCCCAGGAAAAGTTATAGGCACTGGTGGCAAAATGGTAATTTTGCAACATGGCAACCAAACCGTTAGAGTACATTCCTCGCGGTTATTGGCACTGATTATACATTGTCAGAATCTGAACAAATGATGGAAACTGATGATACACCATGTACTTCGCACATGCATATGTCAGACCTTTACGAGCAACAGGTTGTGGCAGATACCAGGCTAACTGAGAGTGGACAAAGTGATAGTGAAGATCGAGATAAGGGCATTTATCCCAAAGGTCAATTACTGAAAGTTGGGACGAGAGTGACTTGTATGCCAGAAGGGGATAGTGAGTGGAGGGAAGCCACCATTATAGGAAAGGCAGGAAATGTAAGGCTATTGACATCAAAGCAGCATTTTTGCAAGGGGCGAAATTTCAAAGAGAAGTATTTTTAAAGCCACCAAAAGAAGCTGGAGATATAGAGGGGAAATTATGAAAGCTAAACAAGTGTGTTTATGGGCTAAACCATGCATCCATGGTGTGGTATTTTTCAGTTAGGTCCATCATACTAAAAGCTGGCTGTATTCAGCTAAAAGCAGATCCAGCAATGTTTTATTGGTACTATGAAGAAAAACTAGCAGGCATTTTTTTGATGCGCAAAGACAATTTTCTGTGGGGAGGATCGGTGGCTTTGAGAAATTTGTGGTAAAGTTCTAAAGGAATTTAAAATTGGAAGTTGGGCTTCCAGAGCTTTTAAATATATAGGGTTGGATGTTAGGCACACTAAGTTGTGAGTAATCCTAAATCAACAGTCCTACCTAGAGAATGTTAATAGGATCCTGATAAATTAGGCCAGATCCTCACAAAAAGACTCTGCAACAAAGGAAGAAGCAGACCAGTTAAGGAGCTTAATAGGGCAATTAAACTGGTTGTGCAAACAAACTAGGTTGGATGCTTGCTATGATGTATTAGAATTGAGCACCATGCTGAAAAATGTTACTGATGGGGAAGTGCTGAAAGCAAATAAGACATTGAAGAAATTGAGTTTAGACAAATGTACACTTAAGTTTCCAGCATTGGGTGACCCAGAAGAGATGAAATTGGTCATTTTTAGTGATGCCCCACACGCTAATCTTCCTGATCATTTTTCAAGCACAGCAGGGTTCATTATATTTTTGGTGGGAAGAAATGTTGTCCATTAGCCTGGGAATCGAAGAAAATAAAGAGGATAGTTAAAAGCGCCTTCGATGCTGAGACACTTGCACTGGTAGAAGCAATAGATATGGGTATGTATTTACCGAGTATTTTAAAGGAACTCTTATATAAGGGGAGTGACCATATTTATTTTAAACAGCTTCGTCCCTCCATTAAAACAACAACTTGCATTTATATAGCAAAGTTTAAAGTAGTAGAATGTCCCAAGGTGCTTCACAGGAGCGTTATTAAACAAAATGTGACACCAAGTAACACAAGCTTGGTTAAAGAGGTAGGTTTTAAAGAGCATCTTAAAGGAGAGAGCGGTAGAGTAGTGGACAGGCAGAGAGGTTTAGGGAGGGAATTCCAGAACGTAGGGCTTAGGCAGCTGAAGGCAGGTCCGCCAATGTTAAAGCGATTAAGTTTAGAGATGGGCAACAGGACAGAATTAGAGGAGATACTCAAGATTTGAAAGGAAAAATGAGAATTTTAAAATTGAGGCATTCCAGACCAGAAGCCAATGTAGGTCAGTGAGCACAGGGATCATAGTTGAACAGGACTTGGTGTGAGTTAGAATATAGGCAACAGAGTTTAGGATGAGTTCAATTTTATGTAGGGTGGAAGATGGGAGGCCACTAGAGCAGCATTGGAATTGTCGAAACTAGAGATAACAAAGGCACGGATGAGGGTTTCAGCAGCAGATGCAGGAGCAGAGTTTCATAATGTTATAGAGATGCAAGTAGGTGGTCTTGCTTATGGAGTATATATGTGGTTAAAAGCTCATATCAGGGTCAAATAAGACACCAAGGCTGAAAATGGTCTCATTCAGCCTCAGGGAGAGGGATGGAATCAATGGTTGAGAATGGAGTCTGTGATGGGGATCGAAGATCATGGCTTTTGTCTTCCTGTTATTTAGATGGAGGAAATTGCTGTTCATCCAAATAAAGATTTCAGAGAAGCAGTTTAACAAATCAGAGGCAGTGGAGGGTTTGAGAGAGGTGGGAGTGAGATAGAGCTAGGTATCTCCAGCATATACATTACGTTTTTCGATGATGTTGCAAGGGGCAACATATGAGAAATATATGAGAAATAGGAGGGGACCAAGTATAGATCCTTGAGGGATTCTAGAGGTAATGGTGCAGGAGCTGGAAGAGAAACGACTGCAGGAGACTCATTAATAGCAGAGGAATGTCATATGTTAAATATTCTTCTGAGATTGTTGTCAACAGTTTTTAATGGCAGTAAATATTAGCTGTGGCTCATTTGGAAGCAATCTCACTTCTCAAATCGGAAGATTCTGGATTCACATCCCACTCCAGGGCTTGAGCACAAAAATCAAAGCTGACACTCCAGTGCAGTACTGAGGGAATTCTGCACTGTTGGAGGTGCTGTCTTTCGGATGAGGTGTTAAACCGAGGCCCCATCTATCTGCCTGGGTGGATGTAAAAGATCCCCTGGCACTATTTTGAAGAAGAACAGGGGAGTTATCCCCAGTGACCTGGCCAATATTAATCCCTCAATCAACATCATAAAAACAGATTGTCTGGTCATTATCACATTGCTGTTTGTGGGAGTTTGCTGTGCACAAATTAGCTGCTGAGTTTCCTACATTACAACAGACTACATTACAAAAGTATGTTATTGGCTACAAAGCTTTGAGACGTATGGCGGTAGTGAAAAGCGCTATAAAAATGCAAGTCTTTCTTTCATTCTGCTGCTCTGAATGGTTTCCTGTCTTAGGGAGGCACTGTAAATTATATTTTAAAAATGCTTTCAGACAGTAATTCAAACTATGTCCTCTCCATTATAGTTGTGTTTTCTTAAAATTTACAACCAACTGTGGCCTCGAAGCTCAGAGCCTCAGGAGAGAAATATCAGGATGGAAATCACAGGATAAGCTGTAATGAAATGTCTAGTTCTATAATTAAGAAAGTACGCCAGTTCACAATCTTATTTAAAGTAACGCTCTCTAAAATGCTGAATGGGAAAGCGGTAGGAAGGAGAATTATACAGTTACTCTTGTTTTATTCCAGCCTATGTCCCTTTTGGCCTGAATTACTAACTATTGTGCAAACTATCACAACATCATAACTTGGAACAGACAATGTATTAGTTCCTGATCTGTAATTTAGGAAGCTTCATATCTGAGTCAATCTTTAATTTGAAAACTATTGAAAATATGCTACCAAGCCAATTACAATTCATCAGAATTCAATGTATTTTAAATCAGCACAATGGTTAGAATAATGTTCATTAAATGACACCTCCCCCCACCACACACTCAAAGCCTGTCTTAGCTATCTAGGGGTGCCAATTCTTGTTGGATGTATTCATTACATGACCATCCACCTCCGACCACCCTGCCATTCAAATAGCCGTTTCTCCCATCTCCAATACTTTTATAATAATGAACAAAAGTGTTCAAAGAAAATGTAAAAAACACTCATTTTTGTGTCCCGGAGATTAATCTTTAATTCCTGGAGACTCCTGGACAACCCTATGTGTAATTGTTAAATATTTTGGTGAGTAAGAAACAGACTTGCACTCCAACTTCCATCACATCTATGTAAAAAAATAATCAAGCCACATCTTAACAGCTGGAGAAGAACACAATGAGAAGAACGAGGCAGTCAAGCAGGATATGACTCCATTTCATTGAAGGGTTTAAACAAACATGTAACGTTTTTAAACACTTGCTGCAAAGGTTTTTTTTTTGTTTCTTCTTCCTGTGTAGAAAGAGAAGTGAGCAGTCTGGACCATCAAAATAGTACCTCAATGAGTCAGTGCCCTTTCATCGTGTTTTCCAGATAAATTGTTAATAAAACTAATTACAGAATTTAATGACTGATTATCAAAATGGTGGCTGAATCCAATTTTCTTCTGGACAATGTTGCGAAGCCTGATTTTGGAAATCGAAGCAATAGAAAATCATCCTATCATGACAGCTAGAATCATGGGGTAGCTGGTTATCTGTACTCACTAGCTGTAAACTATTGGCCTGCTGTGAGGAGCTTAGAAAGGAAAATAGGCCAGAGATGATCTCATGTCCCCCAAAATAGCATCACTGATTTTTTTTCTGTTACACCTTCTTGTTGTTTTCTGTTCCCAGATGTTAGAAATAACCACACTTTGGACTTGGAATGGCTGGAGCTCTTTGTGTTTAGTACAGCTCACCATGCTGCCTGATAGGAAATGGCCAGACTCGTTTTCTGTTACACATCACATGACTCTCCAGTGCACTCGTAAATGTGGCCCTACTGGAACACTTGCACATAACAACTAATTCCTAGCTAATTAGTTCCTAGCACTTTACAGATAGTATAACAATATATAACACTTTCCATTAATTTAAGTGGAAGGAAACTCAGGAGGGCTCCATTACGGGCATGTGATCAGCTTTCCATATACCAGGTAGTGTTTTAAACTCAAGCAGTGCAGACAAAAACTTATGCCATTGAACCAAAGGCCTGGATATTAACAGTGGCAGGTTACATAGGCAGTGGGGGTAGGGTGGGGGTGTGGAGAGTTTTGGATGGGAAACCCAAAGTCTGGGTTTTCCTGCATGCCGTAAAATTTTAACTCCACAGTGTGTGTCTTTTCACCTTGACACATTCCCTGCCCAAAAGTCAGCCTGATTGACAGGTTTGGCTTCCAGTTGAGTGAACAGCACTCCAGAGTACGCCACAGTATGGAGCCTGTAGCTGCTACTGGGAGTATGGGGACTGGAGGGGGGAGGGTTGGGAGTACAAACCTTGTGGGGGGGTGGGGGGTGGGTGAGACGGTCTGATCCAAGGTCCCAGTGTTCTTTCTATGGCTGGGGTGGTGTCTGATTGGGAGGAGCTTGGGGGAAGCATGCCTGCGCCTCCTGTCCCACACGCAATGCTGTCAAGGCACCTACCTTTTCCCTGAAGCTGTTTTCACCGCCTTTCAGCTACTGAGTTTCCCCAGGCCTGGGAAAACCAGCCAGCCACTGTTAAACCTGCAAAACAAGTTAGAAGAGAGGTACCAGCCTTAATAAAAGATTTGAATTGCCAACCAGCTTCTTGGGATTAGGTTAGCTGCCTGCCCCTTGTTCCACCTCAGTTAAACCAAGAAGTGGGTGGGTTGAGATAAAAACAAGAAATGCTGGAACCACTCAGCAGGTCTGGCAGCATCTGTGAAAAGAGAAGCAGAGTTAACGTTTCGGGTCAGTGACCCTTCATCGGAACTGACAAATATTAGAAAAGTCACAGGTTATAAGCAAGTGAGGTGGGGGTGGGGCAAGAGATAAATAAGAGTTCTGATGAAGGGTCACTGACCCGAAACGTTAAGTCTGCTTCTCTTTTCACAGATGCTGCCAGACCTGCTGAGTGGTTCCAGCATTTCTTGTTTTTATTTCAGATTTCCAGCATCCGCAGTATTTTGCTTTTATTATAGTGGGTGGGTTGAGGTCAGGTGTAAGAATTTAAAAGTTTTAACATCTGAGCTCTATCCTTACCCACCCATTTTTAGGGTTTAAAATTCACCCCATAGAATTTTACGGGCACAGGTGCAGTCCATTCAGCTCATCGTGCTTTTCTTCATTCCCATTTTTATTTTACAAATATTTTTCCACTTCCCTTTTGAAAGCTGTTTTGAATTCTCCTCACATCACTGTTTTGAATAGGAAATTTCAAGTCCAAATAACCCTCTGTCGAAAAATCATTCTCCTAACCACTCCCTTTATTCTTTTGGTTATGACCTTAAATTTATCCACACCAATTACCAGCTAACTAAGCAGTAGAAATAATTTTTGCTGTATGAAAATCCTTCTATCAGATCTGCCCTTAACCATCCCTTTCTAGTGAAAGAGACTCACCTTCTCTAGTCCCTCCTTATATATAAAGCTTATCAATCCTGGTATCATCTCAATAAATCTCTTCTGCAATCTCTGTACAACCTTGACAGCCTTCCTAAACTAGTGCGTAACAGGACACAATATCCTAATGCAGTCTAACCAACAATTTGTACATGTTTAGCATGACCTCTTTGCTGTTGTACTCAATGGCCTGTCAAGGTTTGGGATTTTTTTTTAACAATTTAAACTAGGAGGAATTTCAGATAATTTATATTAAGATGTTGCTATTTAGTTAAATACAGCTTGTTACGATCCTGTTAGGGACCATTAACTTTTAAAAAGAGAAAGCTGAATTCCCAATTACTGAAAGAATTACGCCACAAAATTTCACGTTTTAAACAAAAATCTTTACTGTACAAGAGTTGAACAAAGCAAAACACTGTTAATTTAACACTATAATTTGGAAACATTTTTATTTTAAACTTAAAATCTTAACAGAGCATGAAGATGAATACAAATCTCAACAGAACATCCCTGTTTGACTGTTACTTCCACCCCAAGAGTCCCCTATACATTACAGGATTTTGCCGATTTGTTCACTTCTCCTGGGACCAATCCAAAGAGTACCAGAGCTCTTAGGAATTCACTTTGATTTTTTAAATTTCTCAGCTGTTTCTGAGGTATCAGATCTCCTGGATCTGGAGTTCTCAGCTTGAGCACAGGCCTGCCTCAAAACAGATACCCCTCTGGTTCCTGATGGCCTCTTTGCTCCTGAGTCTGGCTGCTCCCAAAGTCAACAGCTTTCCAAAAGCCACCATGCTTTTCCAAAAGCCAACTGCTTGTCTGAAGCCAAGAGCTTTCTAAAAGCTAACTGATTGTCTGTGTCAGCAAGCAGCCAAAAAAACACCTGACCCAAAAGGTATCTCCCTAGCAACACCTATCTCCATAGCATGGTGGTACATGTGGGATGTCCCAGATAGCAATTTAAGCTAATTACCTCCCCAACTCCCAAAACATCTTTTTGATTTCTGACATCCATATGAATAATTGATATTGCTAACAACGACAGAGCAATTTCTTCTAAATGTTCTGGTTCCAACGGCCCAACTAAACGAGCCCACCTGCGGTTTTATGGCTTTCACTTCTCTAACTCTATCTCTGAAAGCACACATTGAGAGATTTTGAACTTTAGATCTTCTCTTTGTTCTGGGAAATTATTTGAATAATTTAAACCCCTGATTCAGGTACCTGAAGACACACCATCTCCTTCAAGAAGTTCAGAGAGGTTCCCACTGTTTAGGGTTTACACACTTCCCATTATGACCTTACTAAACATAGGCCACCCTTTGATTTGCAGCCACCCTAGGTTTGTTTTCCGGCTTCTCAAACCAGGTGTTTTCATTTGTCTTGCATTAACAAAATCAATTCCCAAATTAAAAATTACTTCTAGAAAATTAATACAATCACCTGGTTCTTGGTTGGTAACATATTCCCCCAGGGAAAAATGAAAATTCATCACCATAGTGATGTGTTTTCATTTACACCAAAAAGAACAAAATAACATACATAACATGCTATACACATAAACAACTACCTTATCACATGCAATACCCATAACAGTCTCCCCATTGTCCACCAGATAGTCCATCTTGATAATATTCCTTTACCAAATTCATAAACAGAAACCTTGATCCAATTAAGACTTAATGTTTCTTTTCATGGTGTTTTCGGAAAGTTGTCTTCTTCACTGTATGAAAATTCAAATGTTTACCATGTCCCTGGGTAAACGATGATTCGGATAGTCCCTGTGGCTTTTGCATACCAGTAATTGTGAATTCTGTAAGTGAAAATTCCTCATTGTTATCCACATGTTCATTTTCAAACTCAGTCTTTGTATCAGCCAGTTCAGATTTCATCTTCTGAACTTTATTCTCTTCCATTTCTCCAGGTTCTTCATTGTTTAAGCTTAAAAAGAATGTCCCAATTAATTCCACCGTTAAACTCCTGCTTAACTGCCAGCATATTTCTACCTTTAAGTCCATTCTCTAGGCTCATTTTTTGAATTCTCTTTTTGAGATAGCATGTTTAAAATTGCTTCTTTCTATATGTTAACAATTCATTCTTTTGTCAAAAAATTTTCTTCAGTCACTTTAAGAAGGTTGTTCAAATTGTCCTGATGTTTAAGTAAAAATGCTTGCTATCCTGTTTGATTTGGTCCTTAAAATTTTTGTAGTCCTTTAGTTTTTCTTGATCCCACTCAGAACAAGCCGAGTTTCAAACGCTGCGATTGTCGTCAATAGCTTCTTTATTTTGGACTTCCACTTTCTGTTCCAACACTGTGATCCTTTCATGTAACTCCTGAATAATATCATCCCAATCACTCTGGGGTTTCAAATGGCTTTTTTGTAACCTGCCCATTTTCTTGGATTCCTGCTGCTGTACCTTGTGTTGTCTCAGCATTGGCAGGTACCTTTGATTTAGTGTCAGATCTCATTAAACCTGTCAGGGTTAGCCTGAAGTTTCAGTCCTTCTTGGGGAGAACTTTTAATTTGAAATTCTTTAGATACTTTCGAAGCCTCTGCAAAGTCCATTAATGGGGTAGATACAACAGTATCTCTCTGGCCCAAAGGGATTATAAATAGGTGAGGGGTCTTTACCCAAAGGAACAGTTCTCATACTCTTGCCCTCCATTCAAGAAAACGAAAAAAAATCTCCCACAAGATAATTTCCTAATATAAAATCAACTTGATTAATAGGTAGTTTAGACACAACACAAACAATAACAGATCCCTTTATCAAATCACAGTGTAAATTCACTCTATACAATGGATGGGCACACAACCCCCATCCATACCTCATAGCAATACATTTTTATTCAGCTAACCCTTTGAGGAAAAGTCTAAATCTTTTTCTAACATTAAGCTCTGAGCTGAACCCGTATTTTTAGGGTAGATAGGAAGAAACTTTTTCCCTTAGCGGAGGGGTCAATAACCAGGGGGCATAGATTTAAGGTAAGGGGCAGGAGATTTAGAGAGGATTTGAGGAAAACATTTTTCACCCAGAGGGTGATTAGAATCTGGAACACATTGCCTGAAGGGGTGGTAGAGGCAGGAACCCTCACAACATTTAAGAAGTATCTAGATGAGTACTTGAAACGCCATAGCATACAAGGCTACAGGCCAAGTGCTGGAAAATGGGATTAGAATAGATAGGTGCTTGATGGCCGGCATGGACACGATGGGCAGAAGGGCTTGTTTCTGTGCTGTATAACTCTATGATTCTATGACTCACAGGATAACAACCTTTCTGGGTCTTAGACAAAAATGGAGTGACTTCTCCTTCAAATATAAAGCCCTCATAAATCTTTAATGCTCCTATTTACACCTACTGTAAGTACATTATTTCTCACCAGCCTCACTTCTTAATGCAGTATACTTTGAAGAAACATTACCCATGCTCACTGAGGCACAGCTTTCAGCTTTAACTTCCAACACTCGTGTCTGACCTCATGACAATGAAAACATGTTGGTCTTTTTGACTTGCTCCTAATCTCCATACAATGTTTCTTACCACTTTGGAAAACATACGTCTTCTCATATCTGCTATCTCCTTCTTTGTACTCAGAAACTGGTTCAATATTATTCTGCCTATCCTTCCAACTCCTGCGTGGATTTGCAAATGGAGATTTTCTGCCCCTTAGCTGTTTATGGTATAAATCATAACCATCAGCTAAAACAGCAGCTTCTCTTATATTAGAAGCTTTGCAGTCTTCTAAGTGCGTCCTAATACTTGCTGGAATACTAGGAAACTGCTTTAAAATTCCTCCATTAACAACACCTCTCTCACACTTTCAAAATTTTGTTCAAATTTCATTGAACAATACCAACGATCAAAAATCATTTCTTTTTCTCCAGCAAATTCTACAAAAATTTGATTCTGCCTCTTCTTCAAATTTCAAAATTTTAATCTATAAGCTTCTGGAACCAATTCATATGCGTCAAGTACTGCATTTTTAACTCTCATAATCTGAAGACTGTTCGTCCAAGACTTGAATCAATGTCCAATGCTTTTCTCATTAAGACACTTTGCAAAAGAATGGGCAATGTTTCTCATGGCCAAGCTAACTTGGTAACTATTTTCTCAAATGAGTCAAAATTCCTTCCGACCCCTTCTTCATTGACTTTAGGCACTAGGCAAATATTCCTTGTTAAATCAAAACCCAGAATTGAACTTAAATCATCATCCAAACTACCAGTTATTCCTTGTCCATGTAAACAAAGCCTTTCTCTTTCCAATTCAAATTGTCTCACTTCCCTTTCTCTTTGAACCTCTAATTCAAGTTTTTGCTTTTCTCTATCTCTTTCCAATTTGAGTTGCTTCATTTCTTTTTCCAATTCAAGTTGCTTCATTTACAACCGAATCCTAGCTAACTCAGTTTTATATGGGTCAACCTTTTCCTCTTCAAATTCCAAATGCTGTGCAAAAGCTGCCACTATTTCCACTTTTTTAGCTCCTGCTTTTAACCCTGTCTTCAACTCTTCTGCTAACGTCATCAATTTAGGTTCATTGATTGTTGCAAAACACTCAGGAATATATCTTTCTATCCCAGAAAAGTCTTAGCAATTGACCAAGCCATTCTGTTTCTCAATAAATACAGTAAAAGTCACTGTGAAATCTTGTTCACTTAAAGAAATCCCAGTGTACCGGTCTCAGTCTATGGATCCGAAATCCTGCCAAGAGCCCCTAATTTGTTACGATTTCATTAGGGACCATTAACTTCTAAAAAGAGAAAGCTGAATTCCTTGTTATTACTGAAAGAATTTCACCACAAGATTTCATGTTTTAAACAAAAAACTTTACTGTAAAAGAGTTAAACAAAGCAAAACACAACACTACAATTTGGAAACAGTTATATTTTAAACTTAAAACCTTAACAGAGCACAAAGACAAATACTTTAAATTCTAATTATCAACAGAACATCCCTATTTCACTGTTACTTCCACCCCAAGAGTCCCTTATTAGTTACAGGATCTTGCCGATTTGTTCACTTCTCCTGGAACCAATTCAAAGTATACCACGGCTCTTAGGAATTCACTTCAATTTCCTTAATTTCTCAGCTGTCTTCTGAGATATCAGATCTCCTAGATTGGGACTTGCCAGCTTGAGCACAGGCTAACCTCAAAACAGAAACACCCCTGGTTCCTGATGGTCTCTTTGTTCCTGAGTCGAGCTGCTCCCAAAGCCAACAGCTTTCCAAAAGCCAACTTGCATTTCCAAATACCAACTGCTTGTCTGGAGCCAACAGCTTTCCAAAAGCCAACTGCCTGTCTGTGTTAGCAAGCAGCCAAAAAAAGCCTAACCCAAAAGGTATTTCCCAAGCAATATCTATTTCCTTAAGAAGTGGTACATACGGGAAGTCCCAGATAGCAATTTAAGCTAATTACCTCCCCAACTCCCAAAACATCTCTTTGATTTCTGATATCCATATGAATAATTGATATTACTAACAATGACAGAGCAATTTATTCTAAACTTTCCGGTTCCAACTGCCCAACTAAATGAGTCCATCTGTGGTTTTATGGCTTTCACCTCTCTAACTCTATCTCTGAAAGCACTCATGGAGAGAATTTTGAACTTTAAATCTTCTCTTTGTTCTGGGAAATCATATGAATAATCTAAATCCCTGATTGAGGTAGCTGCAGACACACCATCTCCGTCAAGAAGTTCAGAGAAGGTTCCATTTTTTAGGGTCTACACGCTTCCCATTATGACATTAATAAATAAACATGGGTAACCCTTTGATTTGTAACCACCCTAGGTTTGTTTGCCAGCTTCTCAAACCAGGTGTTTTCATTTGTCTTGCATTAAAAATTCAATGCAAAATTAAAAATTACCTCTAGAAAATTAATACAAACCATAATCCAGATGATCATAACAAGCTCACAAAAGGTAATTCTACATTTTAAGAATACAAATTAGTTCCAGTCAAGGCATCTGTTCAGAATGCTATTTCCCAAATACCCATCAGTTTGAGACAAGATGGTTCATTAACATATTCCAGAGAAGAAACTGTGTAATGTTTGACTAGTTTCATTTATATGAGCCCAGCAGGAGGTTACTCCATGGGAACCACACTTGGAAGTTTTTTACTGGCTTGATAGGCAGTTCAACTGGGCGATTGTGGGACACATAGAGCTACAGGATGAATCAGAAGACAAATAGCTAGCTGGGATAAACTGCCTTTCTGTGTCCCAAGAGGTAATCAAGCTAAACTCTACAATAGTTACCTCATCTTAACTAGCGGCTTTCCACAGGTGACTTTTTGTTGACACTGTGACACAGAAACTATCACATTTCATGGAGTATTTGATAATCTCTTGCCATTCTTGCCCCTATAACTTCTAATCCCATTCCTAATTCACATGCAACAGTTAAATATAAAACAGGCTGACCTTAGCAGAAAATGTTCTGTAATTATCTGTTAAGCATGCTAAATGTAATTATGCTGCTGCCAAATTATACTTAGAAACAGCAGCACAGAACACTGAGCTCATATCACTTTATGAAAAATACAGTGGGGGATTTTAACTGCAATCCCCCCACTCGGCCAGAAAGTGTCTGAAGTTGGGGGTCAGTTAAAATGGAGCATGGGACTAAAACAACAGGCTGCCCATCCTGATCTGACCAATTGACAAGGGCAGCTGCCTGAAGCTGGCAGGGTTCTCATCTCAATATGATATCATTGGGGCCTGACTGCAATATTAACCCAGGCCTGAGCAGGGGGACAATGGCGGCTCAATGGAATTTTCCTGCGGACAGTTTAGTGAAATTTGATTTTGTTAGTGAGAGGAACAGAAGATCACCCGATCATGACATTATTAGAATCATTGTGGTGGATGTTTATCTGCACCCCCCTAGCCTAAAGAATTCCACGTATACATAAATGATGTGGACTCAGAAAATGTTTTTATTGTCATTTTCTTCCTTGCTTAATGCTGATTTTTTTTATTCATTTGGTTTTAATTTTTACGATGTTGTTCTTGTGTGGGTGTCAGGAATGTTTATGTGGAATCAAAACAGCTGAGTTTTATCTGCAGCATCACTTAGACCCAACTGTATTTACAGATGTTTGGTAGACAGCAAGATGATTAACCAAGGTGAGGAGGTATTAAGAGGGACAGTTCAGGAAGTGGCAAGGCATCTAACTTAAGCTACAGAATCTCATGCCAGTTAGCAGAACACTTAATAATTAATGACGGGAATTGCTTTATAGATGCTCTAACAACAGAATTCATGTTGAAAGGGTACAAGATGAAAAAAGACATGTGAAGCATAACAGCTGGCACCATTATGTCACCAATAGTACATGCCACATCTATCTCGCAGGCCAGCAGGGAGGCAGTTGCAAAGCTGTACTATAAGGCATTAAAGTCGCAACCTGCAGCATAGTTCAGATTAGCACTATCCTTATGTGTTTGGTTCCTTTCAGCGTGGCATCAGGGCCATTTGCAGTATGAACCAATATGCTGCCCACAAATGTATGAAGTAGGTAATTGATACACCTCGCAGGAGGTGTAATACCTGCCCATTTACCTCCTCTCTCCTCACTATCCCAGGCCCCAAACACTCCTTTCAGGTGAAGCAGCGATTTACTTGTACTTCTTTCAATGTAGTATACTGTATTCGCTGCTCACAGTGTGGTCTCCTCTACATTGGGGAGACCAAGCGCAGACTGGGTGACCGCTTTGCGGAACATCTCCGCTCAGTCCGCAAGCAGGACCCTGAGCTTCCGGTTGCTTGCCATTTCAACACTCCCCCCTGCTCTCATGCTCACATCTCTGTCCTGGGATTGCTGCAGTGTTCCAGTGAACATCAACGCAAGCTCGAGGAACAGCATCTCATCTACCGATTAGGCACACGACAGCCTGCCGGACTGAACATTGAGTTCAATAATTTCAGAGCATGACAGCCCCCCACTTGACTTTCATTTTTAGTCATTTTTAGTTATTTTTTCTTCCTTCTTTTTTTTTACATTCCTTTTTACATTTTTTACAATCTTTTTTTGCATTTATTTCATTTCATCTTAGTTTGTTCAGTTTGCTTACCCACTGTTTTTTTCAGGTTGTTTTTCTTCAGGTTTGCACTTGCTGCTGTTCAATATTCGGTATATTCACACCTAGTCTGTACTAATGCTTTGTCTTTCAACACACCATTAACATATTGTTTGCCTTTGCTCCGTGACCTTTTGGTCAGCTATGTGGCCTGGTCCAATCTGCACCTTCTCCTTTGTTATCTCTTGCCCAACCCCCACCTCACTTGTTTATAATCTGTGACTTTTCTAATATTTGTCAGTTCCGAAGAAGGGTCACTGACCCGAAACGTTAACTCTGCTTCTCTTTCCACAGATGCTGCCAGACCTGCTGAGTGAATCCAGCATTTCTTGTTTTTGTTTCAGATTTCCAGCATCCGCAGTATTTTGCTTTTATTAATTGATACAGTGCATGACAACCTTTCCCACTATCTTCTTTGGCCTCCTTATCTCGAGAGACAATGGATAAGCGCCTGGAGGTGGTCAGTGGTTTGTGAACCAGCGCCTGGAGTGGCTAGAAAGGCCAATTCGAGAGTGACAGACTCTTCCACAGGTGCTGCAGAAAAATTTGTTTGTCGTGGCTGTTACACAGTTGGTTCTCCCCTTGCGCCTCTGTCTTTTTTCCTGCCAACTTCTAAGTCTCTTCGACTTGCCACACTTTAGCCCCGCCAATATGGCTGCCCGCCAGCTCTGACGGACACTGGCAACTGACTCCCATGACTTGTGATCAATGTCACAGGATTTCATGTCGCGTTTGCAGACGTCTTTAAAGCGGAGACATGGACGGCCGGTGGGTCTGATACCAGTGGCGAGCTCGCTGTACAATGTGTCCTTGGGGATCCTGCCATCTTCCATGCGGCTCACATGGCCAAGCCATCTCAAGCGCCGCTGACTCAGTAGTGTGTATAAGCTGGGGATTTTGGCCGCCTCGAGGACTTCTGTGTTGGAGATACGGTCCTGCCACCTGATGCCAAGGATTCTCTGGAGGCAGTGAAGATGGAATGAATTGAGACATCGCTCTTGGCTGACATACGTTGTCCAGGCCTCACTGCCATAGAGCAAGGTACTGAGGACACAGGCCTGATACACTCGGACATTTGTGTTCCGTGTCAGTGCGCCATTTTCCCACACTCTCTTGGCCAGTCTGGACATAGCAGTGGAAGCCTTTCCCATGCGCTTGTTGATTTCTGCATCTAGAGACAGGTTACTGGTGATACTTGAGCCTAGGTAGGTGAACTCTTGAACCACTTCGAGAGCGTGGTCGCCAATATTGATGGATGGAGCATTTCTGACGTCCTGCCCCATGATGTTTGTTTTCTTGAGGCTGATGGTTAGGCCAAATTCATTGCAGGCAGCGCAAACCTGTCGATGAGACTCTGCAGGCACTCTTCAGTGTGGGATGTTAAAGCAGCATCATCAGCAAAGAGGAGTTCCCTGATGAGGACTTTCCGTACTTTGGACTTTGCTCTTAGACAGACAAGGTTGAACAACCTGCCCCCTGATCTTGCGTGGAAGAAAATTCCTTCTTCAGAGGACTTGAACGCATGTGAAAGCAGCAGGGAGAAGAAAATCCCAAACAGTGTTGGTGCGAGAACACAGCCCTGTTTCACGCCACTCAGGATAGGAAAGGGCTCTGATGAGGAACCACCATGTTGAATTGTGCCTTTCATATTGTCATGGAACGAGGTGATGATACTTAGTAGCTTTGGTGGACATCCAATCTTTTCTAGTAGTCTGAAGAGACCACGTCTGCTGACGAGGTCAAAGGCTTTGGTGAGATCAATGAAAGCAACGTAGAGGGGCATCTGTTGTTCACGGCATTTCTCCTGTATCTGACGAAGGGAGAACAGTATATCAACGGTCGATCTCTCTGCACGAAAGCCACACTGTGCCTCAGGGTAGATGCGCTTGGCCAGCTTCTGGAGCCTGTTTAGAGCGACTCGAGCAAAGACTTTCCCCACTATGCTGAGCAGGGAGATTCCACGGTAGTTGTTGCAGTCACCGCGGTCACCTTTGTTTTTATAGAGGGTGATGATATTGGCATCGCGCATGTCCTGGGGTACTGCTCCCTCGTCCCAGCACAGGCATAGCAGTTCATGTAATGCTGAGAGTATAGCAGGCTTGGCACTCTTGATTATTTCAGGGGTAATGCTGTCCTTCCCAGGGGCTTTTCCGCTGGCTAGAGAATCAATGGCATCACTGAGTTCCGATTTGGTTGGCTGTATGTCCAGCTCATCCATGACTGGTAGAGGCTGGGCTGCATCGAGGGCAGTCTCAGTGACAACATTCTCCCTGGAGTACAGTTCTAGGTAGTGCTCAACCCAGCGGTCCATTTGTTTGCGTTGGTCAGTGATTATGTCCCCTGATTTAGATTCGAGGGGGGCGGTCTTCTTGATGGTTGGCCCAAGAGCTCTCTTAATGCCATCATACATTACTCTGATGTTTCCGGTGTCTGAGGCCAGCTGAATATGACTGCATAGGTGTTGCCAGTAGTCGTTTGCGCAGTGCCTGACTGTTCTTTGTGCAATGCTTCTGGCTGCTTTAAGTGCTGCGGATGTTAAATTGCTGGGGGCTTTCTTGTAGTTCAACAGTGCAATGCGCTTAGCGGCTATGACAGGTTCCAGCTCTTCATTATGAGATTGAAACCAGTCTGCATTTCTCTTCGCACTTTTGCCGTAGGTGGTCAAAGCTGACTCATAGATGGCGTCTCTGATGTGGGCCCACTTGGTCTCAGCATCCCCTGTGGGAGTGTTTTGAAGGGCTGTTACAAGTGAATTTAGAAATTTTTGTAACAGCTGTGGGTGAAAAATTCTGCTCGTGTTGATGCGCGGGTGGCCCTTCTGCTTGGAATGATGCAACTTCTTTGGTCTGAGTCTAACCTTGCTGCACACCAGGGAGTGGTTGGTGTCGCAGTCCGCACTGTGGAAGCTGCATGTGATTTGAACACTGTTTAAGGCGGCTCGCCATGTGACAATGAGGTCTAGCTGGTGCCAATGACGCGATCCTGGGTGCCTCCATGAAACCTGATGACAGGGTTTAGTGTGAACGAACGAGTTGGTGATGCAGAGGTTATGATAGGTACACAACTCAAGCAGTCTCTGCCCATTCTCATTCATCCTTCCAACGCCATAGCGCCCAAGGCAGGAAGGCCATGAGTCATGGTCGGCCCCAACCCTGGCATTAAAGTCCCCCAGCGGGAATAGGTGTTCGGTGTTGGGGATGCTGCTAATGATGCTATGGAGTTCCTCGTAGAACTGATCTTTAGCTTCAGGTGGGGAGCAGAGTGTTGGAGCATAGATGCTGAGTAGGTGTACTGGACCAGAGGTGGTGAGCAGTTGGATGGACAGTATGCATTCCGAGCCATTTGAGAGAGGCTCTATCATGCTGAGCAAGGAGTTTCTGATGGCGAAGCCCACTCCATGCTGTCTTGGTTCTTCAGGATCCCGACCCTGCCAGAAGAAGGTGTAGTCTTGCTCTGCTAGAGCTCCATTCGCGGGGAGGCGAGTCTCCTGAAGTGCTGCAATGTCTACATTGAGACTACTGAGCTCGTTGTCAATGATGGCGGTCTTCCGAGAATCATTGACTTGTGTAAGTTCTCCCACTATATAGCAATAGAAACATGAGATTTCTCCTCCATCTCACCACACTGCTGCATTTCCCACACTACGAGAAATCATTGATGGCAGCCAAGTGGCCATCTGGGTAAGTTTCTGTTCCTTTTCCAAAATCACCACTTGCTTCTCCTCCCCCCTACACCGAATCACCCAATGCTCCCTTCCCCATGCTCACAAACTGCATCCATTGAGATGTGTATAGCTATGCTAGTGTTTGCGAATGCTACTGAGAAGGACACAGTGTCTTGTTCTGGATCATTGGCAGTGCTAGCAAGCTGCTCTTCCAAATCCTGCAACGACAGAAAAACAACAAATATTCAAATGTGGATTCCAAGACACAATTTAAAACAGGCTTGTATTGGTTCTGGCACAACAGCACAGGGAACAATATAAATCAAGTGCTGGTTTCCCTTGTAAAGCATGAATCTGATCTCATTCTATAACACAAGGCAAACTCATTTAGATCATTTTTGTTCACTCCCTACATCTACCACATAATACGCTGACAGGCTTTGGAATACATGGTTATTTGCCACTTAGAGAGGCACGGATTAATCAGGGATAGTCAGCATGGATTTGTGAAGGGAAGGTCATGTTTTACTAACTTGATTGAGTTTTTTGAGGAACTAACAAGGAGGATTGATGAGTGTAGTGCAGTGGATGTGGTCTACATGGATTTTAGTAAACCATTAGTTAAGGTCCCACATGGCATACTGGTCAGTAAAATGAAAGCCCATGGGATACAGGGGAAGGTGGCAAGTTGGATCCAAAATTGGCTCAGTGACAGGAAACAAAGGGTAGTAGTTGACGGATGTTTTTGCGAATGGTTTCTAGTAGCGTTCCACAGGGCTCAGTGTTGGGTCCCTTGCTGATTGTGGTATATATTAATGATTTGGATATAAATGTGGGAGGCATGTTTGGGAAATTTGCTGATGACACAAAAATTGGTTGTGTGGTTGATAGTGAAGAGGATAGCTGGAGACTCCTGAGTGATATCAATGGTTTGGTTGAGTGGGTGGAAAGGTGGCAAATGGAGTTCAATCCAGAAAAGTGTGAGGCAATGCAGTTGGGGAGGGCAAACAAAGCGAGGGAATACACAATAAATGTGAGGATATTGAGAGGGGTAGAAGAAGTGAGAGACCTTGGCGTGTATGTCCACAGGTCCCTAAAGGTGGCAGGACAGGTAGATAGAGTGGTGAAGAAGGTATATGAAATGCTTTCCTTTATTGGCTATGGGAAAGAATACAAAAGCAGGGATGTAGCGCTGGAACTGTATAAAACACTGGTTAGACCACAGCTACAGTATTGCGTACAGTTCTAGTTACCGCATTACAGAAAGGACATAATTGCTCTGGAGAGAGTACACAGGAGATTTACAGGGCTTGAAAGTTGCAGCTATGAGGAAAGATTGGAAAGGCTAGGGTTGTTTTCCTTAGAATAGAGGAGGCTGAGGGGCGACTTAATTAAGGTATACAAAGTTATGAGGGGCCTAGATAGAGTAGACAGGTAGACAGGAAGGACCTGTTTCCCCTAGCGGAGAGGTCAATTACCAGGGGGCACAGATATAAGGTGATTGGTAGAAGGATTAGTGGGGACATGAGGAAAAACTTTTTCACCCTGTTATGACCAGATGAGAAAGGTGTCTCGGGGTCCCTCTCAGCCTGCACCTGGTCTTACCATAACAGGGTTTAATTTTAAACACACCGTGTTTTTAGCTCCCCCTTGGTGAATCTTTGTTCACCACTTTCCAAATATAAAGCAAAAAGAAACTGGCATAAATAGGTTTTCTTAGGTTTAAAGAAGAAAGGTTGAAATTTATTAAACAAACATAAACTCTAATTCGGTTAATGCCTATGGATACACGATGCGCCCACGCTAGCATGCATACATGATACACACATGCAGATAGAGCCAGAACAGAGCAGAAGAAATAAAGTGGAAAAGTTTGAGGCAATCTCTGAAGAGGGTTTTTGTTACGGATCTTCGAGTTCACTGTAGAGTCCTTGATTGTAGGTAGATCTTGCTTTTTGTTGGGGCCCAGTATTCTTCTTAAAGCGTGTTCGCTGTAGGAGACTTTTCTCTCTTGGGGTTCATGTGTCTTCAGTGGATTCGGAGTTCCGTGAGAAAGAGATGGAAGCAGATAGGAGAGATTTTCTCAGTACAGGAGCAAACAGTCTTTCTGCCCAAACTCTCTGTGGCTAGTTCAAAAACCCTGGAACAGCCAGTTAGTCATGTGACCAGCTTGTCTAACCAATCCTGGCCCCTGTGTATTGCATTACTCCAGCAGGCCCTGGAATGCGCTTCCCCACCCCCTCACTGTCCGGTGATCAACATCCATTGTGGGTTGAATGTGTCAGGGAATGGTCCTTTGTCTACACAAGCACCATCTTTTAGTATGCAAATGTTTTTTCCAGCCACGGCTGATCTGTTCAACAAGTCATTTCCTTGCTCCAGCAACAGTTCATAATCAATGTTCATATGGCAAAACCAATGTGCCTCATTCTTGGCAGGTCTGCATGATAACCCAGAGGGTGGTAGGTGTCTGGAATTCACTGTCAGGAATGGTGGTGGAGGCAGGAACCCTCAGTTCTTTTAAAAGGTATCTGGACATGCACCTGAAGTGCTGCAATCTGCAAGTGCTGGAAGGTGGGATTAGATTGGGTGGCTAGTTTTTTTGGCCGGCACAGACACGATGGGCTGAATGGCCTCCTTCTATGCCATAAATTTTCTATGGTTCTGTGGTTCTATGGTTATGGTTTGGCCTTTCCAAAGGTTCTTGTAGGGGAGAAGACATTTTTATGTTTAAGAAGGGGCAGATTGAAAGCAATCCAATATCAAGATATGAAAAGATTCTGTAAGCAAGAGATGGAGGAACACAGATCTGGGGCCCTTGTTTGAAAACTTGCAAAGTGGACTTGTGTTGAATGCAAAGATGCCAGATGAGGGCACCCTGCCTACAAGACCAACATGCAACACACTTGATGGAAGGTAAAAAGAAAGAAAAGAAAGACTTGCATTTATATAGTGCCTTTCATGACCACTGGACATCTCAAAGTGCTTAACAGCTAATAAAGTACTTTTGAAGTGTAGTCACTGTTGTAATGTAGGAAATGTGGCATCCAATTTGCACACAGCAAACTCCCACAAACAGCAATGTGATATTGACCAGATAATCTGTTTTAATGATGTTGATTGAGGAATAAATACTGGTCAGGACACCGCGGATAACTCCCATGCTCTTCTCCAAAATAGTCCCATTGGATCTTTTACATCCAACCGATCAAGCAGATGGGGCCTCGGTTTAACATCCCATCCAAAAGACAACACCTCCAACAGTGCACTGGAGCGTCAGCCTTGATTCTTGTGCTCAGGCCCTGGAGTGGGATGTAAACCCAGAACCTTGTGACTCAGAGGTAAAAGCAGTACAACTGAGCTACAGTTGAACAGTACAATAGCTGCACCATCTGAGAGAAGTTAACATAAGACAAGGAACCTAGTAGGGTAAAACTACCCAACAGGATCATGTACCAGGCTGATGCCGCTAATTGCATACCAGAAAATCTTTCAACCTGTTCCATACGTACCGCTCACCCACACCTAGCTCTCACACAAGCTTACACCTATTTCATTCCATCTTGAAATAGTCCACGATCTTGCATTGTTATTTTATGTAGTGCTTTGCACTCTGTTGTGTAGTATATGCTTTTCTGATGATCTCTTAAACTACTACAGGGATGTCCATAAAATAATTTACATTTCAGAGGTGCATGGCAGCTGCAAGTGCCCTAGGTTTGCACTGCTAGGGCCAGATTTTTAAAGCCAGCTGAATGCGGGTGCAGAGCAAGCGCGATTTGAAGGGCAGCACTGGGACCCGCCGCCTCCGATCGTGACGCCATTTTTAAAGGGAAGCTGGGAGGGAGGGAACAGGTTGGGAGTACACCTCCAATTAATAGCCTGTTGAGCTCAATGAAG
This sequence comes from Heterodontus francisci, assembly GCF_036365525.1. Lineage (NCBI taxonomy): Eukaryota > Metazoa > Chordata > Chondrichthyes > Heterodontiformes > Heterodontidae > Heterodontus > Heterodontus francisci. The sequence continues at coordinate 28,875,890 of NC_090376.1, read as the reverse complement.
AGCTCATTAACAGGCTGGTCAGCAGCAGGTTTTAATTTTCAAAGGCTGTGAACATGGAGGACGTCTTGTCAGGAACACAACAGGGTGTTCAAGTCGTGAACACAGCAGGGGGCCATGAGGGCTATGGGAACAGCTGATTTAAATACTGCATCGGCACAAAGTAAAGCTCAGCTGCTTTAAAAGTGCCACAGAGTGGCCATTGATGCAGCTGTAAAACTTGCTTTCCTCAGTGGGAGTGCCAGGAATCTGGAGAGGGACATGAGGCTGCTGGCATCACTTGGGTAGCTGGGGTTGGCAGGGGAAGACTTGGTGAACCCACATGCCCAGCTGAGGGAGTTCAGATGGGAACAGGCTACTGGCATTGGACAGAACAGCCAGGATGAGCTTCAGCAAATGCAATCTCATGGACAACAGGAGGCCAGAAGAGCACAGCAGGATGGCTGCTAGGGGAGGGAGGCATTACCCACAACATTGGGTACACAGCCCAAGAGTCAGCTAACTGCAAATGACAGAGTGCCTGTGCCATAGGAGACTGCGCCTATCCAGGCAGGTGGTCTCGGACCTGTGTGCTCTGATCCACAATGACCTGAGGCCTCACATCCCCATGGCAGTCCCTTACCTGCAGCCATCAAGGTGTCTGTCACTCTAAACTTCTATGCATCCGAGTCATTCCAGGGATCAGCTGTGGACCTAGGTGGCATCTCACAGTCAGCAGCTCATCAGGAAGTCTTGAATGTCATTTTCAGAGGGCAGGTGACTACTTTGACACAGATGGGCCTGTGCAGGCAGAGGGCATTGGGGTTAGCCTTCATCACTGGATCTCCCAGGTGCAGGGCACCATCGCTTGCGACCATGCGGTCATCAAGGCATCAAGTGATCAGCCAACGAAATTCATTAACAGGAAAGGCTTCCACTTCTTCAACCTCCAACTGGTCTGCAACCATAACAAGAGCTTCCTCTGTGTGTGCGCTCACTTTCCTGGGAGCTGCCAGGATGACTCCTTCATCCTACACCAGTCCAGGCTGCCTCGGTACTTCACTTCATTCTCCAAAGAGCGCGGATGGATCCAAGGGGACAAGGGAAATTCTTGAAGAAATGGATTCTGACCCCTCTATGGGAGTCCCAGACAGAGGCACAGACATGAAACAACCAATGCCACCTGCTCAGCAGGCCAACCACTGAGCAGACCATTGGGCTTCTGAAGAAGCAATTCCTCTGCCTGGACCAATCAGGTGGTGCCCTCCAATACCCTCCTACGAGGGTCCCTGTCATTGTGGTTGTCTGCTGGACTCTCCATAACATGGCCTTCTGGAGAGGTGTGGACCTTGAGGTTAGTGAGGCCCTGGAATGAGACAGCTCATCAGGGAGGAGCAGGAAGTAAGAGAGGAGGGGGAACAGGGGGAATAGGGGGTAACACTGAACAGAGAAGTGCCCCTGCTGCACGATGAGGTGGCCTCCTCCTTCCATCCTCTGGGAAGAGGACCTCCCTCCTTTCCCTCACGGCCTCCAGCCTTAGATCCAGCTGAGCACCGATGAAGCGAGTGTCTGCCGAAAGCCCTAGTGCCAGGCCTCCAGCTCCCATGACATCTCACTTACCTCTGGTGTTGTGGAAGGCAACTCTCTCCCTCAGGACAACCAGCAGTCTCAGTGATGGCTGCCATGGGGTGTCTACATGAGTCCCACACTTGATCTGACCCTCCTCCATTTTCAATCTCACTGGCTGTGCGGACAGGAAACTTGCCTCCATACCAATTAAGGGCTTACCCATTTGAAAATTGCAATCTGAATCAGTTTCCCACAGGAGGTGGGTTTCTGACCCAAAACCAGACCCGATTCCTGTTTCCTGCCTCCATAATGAAAATCCAGCCGCTAATGTAAGCTGGGTAAGTTAGACTGAACAATATGAGAAGCAGCAATGCCAGGATAATCCAAAGCGTGGAGTTCTTTGGGCTGGTGCTTAGGAGGCATAAATTGAGCATGTGCTATGATGTGCTATCACTGGATGTTGTGAGGCCAGGGTGTTCCTCTTGCAGTGGCATATCTGAAGTAGGAAGACAGAAAGGGAGGTTAGAATGGTGTCCTGAGATGCACAGCTCACATTTCACTTTCAGCTGGAGTGACATGAAGGTTTTGTGATATGGTTTACTGGCTATTAATAAAGGGAACAACAGGAAGAGAAATACAACAGCCATGAAAAACCCTCTGTGCCCTCCTACTTCCCCATCTTTCACACCATCTATGGATTCCCTCTCCCTCTGCTACAAGGCTGCTTTCCTTATAGCAGGGTGAGAGGTCTCAGCTTTGGTGGTATTGGCACCTGTCACCAATTTCTCCTGTCTGTTGAAAGAAAAAATGCAAAAAATGAAAACGATCTTTGTTCCTATGACATGCAGTAAAAATCCAATTGTCAGCATACAACCTATAATGGTGTAATGACAATTGCATGCAACATGCAACTACTTTCCAGTTGAGCCTTTTGTCAGGTGAATGCATGTAAAGGTGTAAATGAAAAAATATATCCAGGTAGAGGCTGGGTCTAAAGGAGACCATGCTGCCACATGAACACTGCTTGTGAGAAATTCAAGTACTATAGTACAGTGTGAATTTAAGGTCATTGTAAGTGGCAGATATTTTTAATATAGTACATTCTTGGAAACTTTAGTTGACGTCTTTTACCTTGCCTGGCATCATAAGGTCATAGGAACATAGGAAATCAGAGCAAGAGTAAGCCATTTGGCCCCTCGAGCCTGTTCCACCATTCAACTAGATCACGGCTGATCTTCTACGTCAATGCCATTTTCCCACACTATCCCCATATCCCTTAATATCTTTAATATCTAGTAATCTATCGATCACTGTCTTGAACATACTCAATAATTGAGCCTCTGCAGTCCTCTGGGGTAGAGAATTCCATAGATTCACCACCCTCTGAGTCCAGAAATTCCTCCTCATCTCAGTCCTAAATGGCCTACCTCTTATTCTGAGACTGCGTCCCAAGGTTCTAGACACCCTTCCTGCCGCCCCCCAGCCAGGGGAAACATCCTTCCTGCATCAACCTTGTCAAGCCCTATAAGAATTTTGGATGCTTCAATGAGATCACCTCTCATTCTTCCAAACTCTGGAAAATATAGGCCCAGTCTCCTTAATCTCTCCTCATAGAACAATTCCGCTATCCCAGAATCAGTCTATTGAACCTTTGTTGCACTCCCTCTATGGCAAGTATATCCTTCCTTAAGCAAGAGCGACGTCTCAATTCATTCCATCTTCGCTGCCTTCGGAGAATACTTGGCATCAGGTGGCAGGACTATATCTCCAACACAGAAGTCCTTGAAGCGGCCAACATCCCCAGCTTATACACACTACTGAGTCAGCGGCGCTTGAGATGGCTTGGCCATGTGAGCCGCATGGAAGATGGCAGGATCCCCAAAGACACATTGTACAGCGAGCTCGCCACTGGTATCAGACCCACCGGCCGTCCATGTCTCCGTTATAAAGACGTCTGCAAACGCGACATGAAATCGTGTGACATTGATCACAAGTCGTGGGAGTCAGTTGCCAGCATTCGCCAGAGCTGGCGGGCAGCCATAAAGACAGGGCTAAATTGTGGCGAGTCGAAGAGACTTAGTAGTTGGCAGGAAAAAAGACAGAGGCGCAAGGGGAGAGCCAACTGTGCAACAGCCCCAACAAACAAATTTCTCTGCAGCACCTGTGGAAGAGCCTGTCACTCCAGAATTGGCCTTTATAGCCACTCCAGGCGCTGCTTCACAAACCACTGACCACCTCCAGGCGCGTATCCATTGTCTCTCGAGATAAGGAGGCCCAAAAGAAAGTAAGGCGACCAAAACTGTACACAATACTCCAGGTGCAGTCTCATCAAGGGAATCTCCCTGCTCAGCATAGTGGGGAAAGTCTTTGCTCGAGTCGCTCTAAACAGGCTCCAGAAGCTAGCTGAGCGCGTCTACCCTGAGGCGCAGTGTGCCTTTCGTGCAGAGAGATCGACCGTTGACATGCTGTTCTCCCTTCGTCAGATACAGGAGAAATGCCGTGAACAACAGATGCCCCTCTACATTGCTTTCATTGATCTCACCAAAGCCTTTGACATCGTCAGCAGACGTGGTCTCTTCAGACTACTAGAAAAGATTGGATGCCCACCAAACCTACTAAGTATCATCACCTCATTCCATGACAATATGAAAGGCACAATTCAACATGGTGGCTCCTCATCAGACCCCTTTCCTATCCTGAGTGGCGTGAAACAAGGCTGTGTTCTCGCACCCACACTTTTTGGGATTTTCTTCTCCCTGCTGCTTTCACATGCGTTCAAGTCCTCTGAAGAAGGAATTTTCCTCCACACAAGATCAGGGGGCAGGTTGTTCAACCTTGCCCGTCTAAGAGCGAAGTCCAAAGTACGGAAAGTCCTCATCAGGGAACTCCTCTTTGCTGACGATGCTGCTTTAACATCTCACACTGAAGAGTGCCTGCAGAGTCTCATCGACAGGTTTGTGGCTGCCTGCAATGAATTTGGCCTAACAATCAGCCTCAAGAAAATGAACATCATGGGGCAGGACATCAGAAATGCTCGATCCATCAATATTGGCGACCACGCTCTGGAAGTGGTTCAAGAGTTCACCTACCTAGGCTCAACTATCACCAGTAACCTGTCTCTAGATGCAGAAATCAACAAGCGCATGGGAAAGGCTTCTACTGCTATGTCCAGACTGGCCAAGAGAGTGTGGGAAAATGGCGCACTGACACGGAACACAAAAGTCCAAGTGTATCAAGCCTGTGTCCTCAGTACCTTGCTCTATGGCAGCGAGGCCTGGACAACGTATGTCAGCCGAGAGCGACGTCTCAATTCATTCCATCTTCGCTGCCTCCGGAGAATCCTTGGCATCAGGTGGCAGGACCGTATCTCCAACACAGAAGTCCTCAAAGCGGCCAACATCCCCAGCTTATACACACTACTGAGTCAGCGGCGCTTGAGATGGCTTGGCCATGTGAGCCGCATGGAAGATGGCAGGATCCCCAAAGACACATTGTACAGCAAGCTCGCCACTGGTATCAGACCCACCGGCCGTCCATGTCTCCGCTTTAAAGACGTCTGCAAACGCGACATGAAATCCTGCGACATTGATCATAAGTCGTGGGAGTCAGTTGCCAGCTGGCGGACAGCCATAAAGGCGGGGCTAAAGTGTGGCGAGTCGAAGAGACTTAGCAGTTGGCAGGAAAAAAGACAGAGGCGCAAGGGAAGAGCCAACTGTGTAACAGCCCCAACAATCAAATTTTTCTGCAGCACCTGTGGAAGAGCTTGTCACTCTAGAATTGGCCTTTATAGCCACTCCAGGCGATGCTCCACACACCACTGACCACCTCCAGGCGCTTACCCATTGTCTCTCGAGATAAGGAGGCCAAAGGGAGAGTTTCATCAAGGATCTATACAATTACAGCAAGACATCTTTACTCCTGTACTCAAATCCTCTTGCAATAAAGACCAACATACCATATGCCAGCCTGATTGCTCACTGCAGCTACTTGTTAACTTTCAGTGACTTATGAACAAGGACACCCAAGTTCCTTTGGACATCAACACTTCCCAGCCTCTCACCATTTAAGAAATACTCCGCATTTCTGTTTTACCTACCAAAGTGGATAACTTCCCATTTTTCCACATTATATTCCATCAGCCATGTTTTTGCCCACTCAGTTCTAACCTTTGCCAGTTCTGATGATAGGTCACTGGCCTGAAACTTTAACTTTGCCTCTCTCTCCACAGATGCTGCCAGACTTGCTGAGTTTTCCAGCATTTTTTTGTTTTTATTTCTTGCCCACTCACTTAGCCTGTCTAAATCCCCCTGAAGCCGCTTTGTATCCTCCTCACAACTAACATTCCCACCTAGTTTTGTGTCATCAGAAAACTTGGAAATATTACATTTAGTCCCCACATCCAAACCATTGATATAGATTATGAATAGCCAGGGCCCAAGCACTGATCCTTGCGGAACCCTACTAGTCACAGTCAGCCAACCTGAGAATGACCCTTTTTTCCTACTCTCTGTTTTCTGTCCATTAACCAATTCGCAATCCATGACAGTATATTACCCCCAATCCCATGTGCTCCAATTTTGCTTACTAACTTCCTGTGTGGGACCTTATTGAAAGCTTTCTAAAAATCCAAATACACCACATCTACTGGTTCCCCTTATCTATCCTGCTAGTTACATCCTCAAAAAACTCTAACAGGTTTGTCAAACATAAATCCATGTTGACTCTGCTCAATCCTGCCATTACTTTCTAAGTGTCCAGTTATAACATCCTTTATAATGGATTCTAACATTTTCCCTGCTACTGATGTCAGGCTAACAGGTCTGTAGTTCCTTGTTTTCTCTCTCCTTCCTTTCTTAAAATAGTGGGGTTACATTAGCTATCTTCCAATCTTCAGGAACCATTCCAGAATCTATAGCATTTTGGAAGATGATCACCAAGCATCCACTATCTCTACAGCCTCCTCTTTCAACACTCTGGGATGTAGATCATCAGGTTCAGGGGAATTATCAACTTTCAGTCCCATTAATTTCTCCAGTGCTACTTTTTTACTAATGCTAATTTCTTTCAGTTCCTCATTCTCGCTAGTCCCTTGGTTCTTTCGTATTTCTGGGAAGTTTTTAATATCTTCCTCTGTGACGACAGGCACAAAGTATAGTTCTGCCATTTACTTATTCCCATTAGAAATTCCCCTGTCTCTGCCTGTAATGTGCCGGCATTTGTCTTTGCTAATTTTTTCTTTTTTACATACCTATAGAATCTTTTACAGTCCATTTTTCTCTCTCGCAAGTTTACTTTCAGATTCTATTTTCTCTTTCTTTATCAGTTTCTTGGTCCTCCTTTGCTAAATTCTAAAATGCTCCCAATCCTTAGGATTACTACTTTTTTTTTGCAACTTTATAAACCTCTTCCTTTGATCTAATATAATCTTTAACTTCTCTTGCTAGTCACGGTTGGATCACCTTTCCTGGTGTGTTTTTGTGCCTCAAAAGAATGTAAGTTTGTTGTAAATCACGTATTAATTCTTTAAATGCTTGCCATTGCCTGTTTACCATCATACCTTTTAATATAGTTTCCCAATCTACCACAGCCAATTTGCCCCTCATATCTTTGTAGTTTCCTTTGTTTAGATTTAAGACCCTAGTTTCAGATTGAATTACATCACTTCATATAAACTTTTGATCCACCACTGCGTTGTTGAGTATGGGTGTTTGCATTGGGACTCCCCATACTGGCCAGCTCCTTCTACTGGCCCTGAGTTGCTCTCCTGGAAATGTTCCATTTGTCTATTCCTAAAAAATCTCCCTCTTTATTCTAAGCTTGTGGAACAGCATTTCAATATCCGAGGGTGATGGTTTGCCCTCTGATATTTAGATAGTAATAAATTGATTTCTTGCAACCAAAAAGATTCTGATGTTGCCTGGCCCTTCAGGTTGCTGCAGGTCTTTATATCCTGCCACAGCACACTATTTCCCTGGCCCCATCCCAACAGGAGAGCTCCTAGTCAGAGGTTCAAGTCAGAGATATTCCCACCCCACTTTGCCATGATTTCAGCAGGAACTGCACCTCATTGGAAAATTTAGGTTATTTGATCTAATTTTGTGAGTGCTGTTTCTATTACTGGACAAGAAAGTCATTTAAATCAGCCCAGCTCATTGCTCCAAGAAATGGGCAGAAGCATGGCAGATGGAGTTCAATGCAGAGAAGTGTGAAGTTACGCACAATGAGAAGACAAGTGTAGAAAGACAATATAATATACATGGCACGCTTTTAAAAAGTGTAGATGAGCAGAGAGAGCTTGTTGTCCATATACATAAATCCTTAAAGGTTGCAGAGCAAGTTGATAAAATAGTTAAAAACACATATGGATTACTTGGGTCTACAAATAGAAGAACAGAACCTAAAAGCAAAGAGCTAGAATTTTAAATCACTGGTTAGGCCTCAGCTGGAGTACATTCTGGACACCACACTCAGGACTGATGAAGGGTCACTGACCTGAAAGGATAACTCTGCTTCTCTCTCCTCAGATGCTGCCAGACCTGCTGAGTATTTCCAGCATATCTTGTTTTTATTTCAGATTTCCAGCATCTGCAGTATTTTGCTTTGACTTTAGTGCCAGGCTGCATCCTGGGAACGGAGAGGAGGGAGGGAGGGATCAGAAAGGTCAGTGGCAGCAGGGTGAAGATTGAAAGCCAGGGAAAAGAGCAGGAGGGGCTTGTGGAGAAGACTGGAAGGGTCGCAGCAGTGGGGTGGCATGTTATCAAAAGGGTTGAGCTGAAGATCGGAAGGATTGGGGTGGGGGATATCAGAAGGGCCTGGGGGAGGGGTAAATCAGAACATACGAAAATATGAATTAGGAGCAGAAATAGGCCACTCGGCCCCTCGAGCCTGCTAATCATGGCTGATCTGATTGTAACCTCAACTTCACATTCCTGCTTACCCTCGATAACCTTTCACCCCCTTGATTATCACAAATCTATCTACCTCTGCCTTAAAAATATTCTAAGACTCTGCTTCCACTGCCTTTTGAGGGAGTGTGTTCCAAAGACTCACAACCCTCTGACAGAAAAAAATTCTCCTCATCTCTGTCTTAAATGGGCGACACCTTATTTTTAAATAGTGACTTCTAGTTCCAAATTCTCCCACAAGGGGAAACATCCTTTCTACATCCAACCTGTCAAGAACCCTCAGGATCTTATATGTTTCAATCAAGTCGCCTCTTACTCTTCTAAACTCCAGCAGATACAAGCCTAGGCTGTCCAACCTTTTCTCATAAGACAACCCGCCCATTCCAGGTATTAGTCTAATAAATCTTCTCTGAACTGCTTCGAACACATTTACATCCTTCCTTAAATAAGGAGACCAATACTGTAGACACTAGTCCAGATGTGGTCTCACCAATGCCCTGTATAACTGAAGCATAACCTCCTTACTCTTGTTTTCAATTCCCTTCATAATGATAGCATTCTATTAGCTTTCCTAATTACTTGCTGTACCTGCATACTAACCTTTTGCGATTCATGCACTAGGATACCCAGATCCCTCTGCATCTCAGAGCTCTGCAATCTCTCACCATTTAGATAATATGCTTCTTTTTTATTCTTCCTGCCAAAATGGACAATTTCACATTTTCCCACATTATACTCCATTTGCCAAATCTTTGCCCACTCACTTAACCTATGTATATCCCTTTGTAGCCTCCTTATGTCCTCTTCACAACTTATTTTCCTACCTATCTTTGTGTCATCAACAAATTTAGCAACCATACCTTCAGTCCCTTCATCCAAGTCATTTATATAGATTGTAAAAATGATGAGGCCCCAGCCCTGATCTCTGCAGTTGGGTTTATCTTGCCAACCAGAAAATGACCCACTTATGCCTACTCTCTGTTTCCTGTTAGGGAAAGGTCAGGGGTCATCAGAATTGTTGGTGTGTGGGGGAGGGGGTGAGATTGTGGGTAAAGCAGGTAAACTGGACCCAGCAGGTAAGTGAAAAGTCCACAAAAAACAGAACAAATCCAATCCAGCCAATTACCGTCCCATCAGTCTACTCCTGATCATCAGCAAAATGATAAAAGGTGTTGTCGACAGTGCTATCAAGCACCACTCAAATAGCAACAATTGCTCACTGATGCTCAGTTTGGATTCTGCCAGGGTCACTTGGCTCCTGGCCTCATTACAGCCTTGGTCCAAACATGGACAAAAGAGCTGAACTCAAGATGTGAGGTGAGAGTGACTGCCCTTGCTATCAAGGCAGCATTTGACCAAGTGTGATGTCCAGGAGCCTTAGCCAAATTGAAGTCAATGAGAATTAGGGGGAAAACCAGGGGTTGATATGGATATCAGCGTCTGTGGTAAAACATTTTGAGGTCCGTGACTGGTGATTTCAGGGCTGAGAAATCTCCCATTGGCTTCTTCTTCCAGACCAGACAGACTTTAAAAAGAAATCACAGTCATCAGTTTCACAGCTGACAGGTGGTTTAGAGCAGGAACAGCAGCTTCCAAACTCAGGACAAGTTCGGGGTTTTATGGCAGGATCCGATTTTTTTTTTTAAAAGCCCTGAGTTCAAAAGCCGCTGTTCCCACTCCCAGCCCCTGTCAGTTGTGAATGTTTTTAAAAAACTGACCAATCACAAAGCTGCTCTGGGAAGAGGTCCCGCTCTCTGCAACTGTCAGAAAGAGGAGGGGAGAGAGAGAAAGGGGGAGAGAGAGAGGGGGAGAGAGAGAGAGAGATGAGGAGAGAGGGTGAGAGGGGGGAGAGAGTGAGAGAGGGGAGAGAGGGGGGATGGAGAGGGGGGAAAGAGAGGGGGAGAGAGAGAGGGGGAGCGATAGAGAGGGGGAGAGAGGTAGCGAGAGGGAGAGGGGAGAGAGGGGGAGAGAGAGAGAGGGGGGAGAGAGAGGGGGGAGAGAGGCAAGAGGGAGAAGTGAGAGAGAGAGGGGAGAGAGAGAAAGGGGGAGAGAGAGAGGGAGAGAGAGAGAGATGAGGAGAGAGAGTGAGAGGGGGGAGAGAGTGAGAGAGGGGAGAGAGGGGGGATGGAGAGGGGGGAAAGAGAGAGAGAGGGGGAGAGAGAGAGGGGGAGTGATAGAGAGGGAGAGAGAGGTAGCGAGAGGGAGAGGGGGAGAGAGGGGGAGAGAGAAGGGGGCAGTGAGAGAGAGGGGAGAGAGAGAGGGAGGGAGAGAGAGAGGGGGGGAGAGAGATACGGGAAAAGAGAGAGGGGGAGAGTGGAGGTAGAGAGGGGGAGAGAGAGAGAGAGGGGTGAGAGAGGGGGGGTGAGGGGGTTGAGAGAGGGCGTAAGAAATGGACAGAGAAAGGGGATAGGAATTGAAAGAGAGAGCGAGAGGGGAGAGAAAGAGCTTAAGATCAAACTTGACAGCAAAACAGCTATCTAGATTCTCTGCTTCACTACATCAAGTGTGTGGGCAGACATTGACTACTTGTGCAAGCAAAAACAATGCCAGATACTCACTAAATAGGGAGAAATGCGTTTTAAATCGCATTGTGTTTTGATGGCATTAGGTTGGCTATACATTTTATATACAATTTAACTGCCCCCATGTCCGCAGCTGAGTCAATAATTTTGTCAAATGTTCGTGGTGAAACATGTTGGTGCCTATGCTGGGCAAATCTCTGCACTGGTTGGAGTCATACCTAACACAAAGGAAGATGGTTGTGGTTTTTGGAGGTCAATCAACTCAGCCCCAGGACATTGCAGCAGGAGTTTCTCAGGGTAGTGTCTGAGACCCAACCATCTTCAGCTGCTTTATCAATGACCATCATAAGGTCAGAAATGGGGATGTTTGCTGATGATTGTACGAGTTTATTACCATTCACAACTCTTCAGACACTGTAACAGTCCGTGTCCTTATGCAGCAAGACCTGGACAACATTCAGGTTTGGGCTCATAAGTGACAAGTAACATTCGCTCCACACAAGTGCCAGGCAACGACCATCTCCAACAAGAGAGAATCCAACCATTTCCCCTTGACAATCAATGGCATTACCATCACTGGACCCCCCACTATCAACATCTTGGGGGTTACATATATACTGTGGCTACAAGAGCAGGCCAGAGGCTGGGAATTCTGCAGTGAGTAACCCACCTCCTCACTCCCTAAAGACTGTGCAGCATCTACAAGGCACAAGTTAAGAGTGTGATGGAATACTCTCCACTTGGCTGGATGGGTGTAGCTCCAACAACACTCAAGAAGCTCGGCACCATCCAGGACAAAGTAGCCTGCTTGATCACCACCTTAAACATTCACTCACTCCACCAACGACGCATAGTGGCAGCAGCGTGTACCATCTACAAGATGCACTACAGCAACTCACCATGCCTCCTTGACAGCATCTTCCAAATTATGACCTCTTCCACCGAGAAGGACAAGGGCAGCAGATGCGTTGGAACATCTCCATCTGCAAGTTCCCATCCAAGCCACAAGCCATCCTGACTTGGAAATATATTGCTGTTCCTTCGTTGTCGCTGGATCAAAACCCTGGAACTCCCTTCCTAACAGCACTGTGGGTGTACCCGCACCAGATGGACTGCAGTGGTTCAAGAAGGCGGCTCACCACCACCTTCTCAAGGACAATTAGGGTTGGATAACAAATGCTGATCTTACCAGTAACATCCCCACATCCCATGCCACAGATTGCCCATGGAGGAGGGACCACTCCTGCACCCCACCCCCCCCACTACCAAGAACGCAGGGAGGGTCCATTGAATTACTGGACACCCTCCTTGAGTGTTGAAGACAGCCCCGCTGCTGGTTAAATCCCAGTGGCAAGACAAGAGGCCTATAAATGGCTATTAATATGCCACTTAAGGGCCTCAATTGGCCTCTGTGTGGGAAGGTCATCGTCGGCCTATCCCTCCCACAGCAAAATCACTTGGCGACGGGCCCTGCACCCGCCACCTCCCATTGAGATTCTTTGGGCCCCCGCCTCCGACACCATCTCAGTGGGGCCCATAAAACCCAGCCCTCTCTGTCCACTTTATCAAAACCATTCATAATTTTAAAGACCTTGATTAGGTCAACCCTCAGTCTTCCCTTTTAAAGAGAAAAGAGACCCAGGCTGTTCATCCTTTCTTGATAGGTATAATCTTGCAGTTCTGGTATCATCCTAGTAACTATTATTTCCACCCTGTCCAGTGCCCCTTTAGCCTTTTCATTATATGGTGACCAGAACTGTACACAATACTCCAAGTGTGGTCTAACCAAGGTTTAATACAAGTTTAGCATAACTTCTCTATTTTTTAATTCTATCCTTCTAAAAATAAACCCTAGTGTTCAGTTTGCTTTTTTATAGCCTTATTAACGTATGACATTTTTAGTGACTGGTGTATTTGTACTCCTAAATCCTTTTGCTCATTTGTGCCTGCTACTTGTCTCCTGGCGCCGCATGCTGTGACCTTATTCATTCATCTATTATGTGGCACCTTATTAACGGCCTTTTGGAAATCTGGATAAATGACATCAACTGCATTACTCTTATCTACTCTTTCTGTTAACTCTTTGAAGAATTAACAAGGTTGGTCTAGCAAGACCTTCCCTTTTGAGATCCATGCTGACTATTCCTTATTATATTTTTGGTTTCCAGATACTTTTATATTTTTTCCTTTGGTAGGGATTCCATTATTTTTCCTACCACCAGTGTTAAGCTGACTGGTCCATAGTTCCCTGGACATACTCTATCTCCCTTCTTAAGTATAGTTATTGTTACGACCAAATGAGAAAGAGGTCTAGGGTTCCTGTTCAGCGTTCGCCTGGTCTTTACTGTAACAGGGTTTTATTTTTAAACACACTATGTTTTTAGCTTGATGAATCCTTGTTCATCGCTTTCCAATTATAAGGCAAAGAAACCATAACAAACAGGCTTTCTCAGGTTTAAAGAAGAAAAGTTGAAATTTTATTAAACTTAAACTCTAATTCGGTTGACGTCTACAGATACACGATGCTCCCATGCTAACATACATATGCGATACATGCAAATAGAGACAGAAAAGAGCAGAAGAAAAATAAAGTGGAAAGGTTTGAGGCAATATCTGAAGAGTTGTTGTTACGGTTCTTCGAGCTCACTGTAGAATCCTTGATTGTAGGAAGATCTTGCTTTTCGTTGGGGCCCAGTATTCGTCTTAAACCTTGTTCACTGTAGGATACTTTTCTCTCTTGGGGTTCATGTGTCTTCAGTGGGTTTTAGAGGCTTGTGAGAAAGAGATGGGAGCAAACAGGAATGGCTGTGGCGAGCCAGCCAGGAGAGCTCTTTTCAATGCAGCAGCATCTCCTTTCACCAGATTTTCAGTTCAAAATTGTACAATTCAGAAACCCCCAGGCTGCCAAGCAGGTTAGTCATGTGACTAACTGTTCTGACCATGTCTTGGCCTTGTGTATTGTGTGTGTCAGGAAATGGTCCTTTGTCTACAAACACAGTCTGTTAATATGCAAAAATCTCTTTCCAGCCAGGGGCCTGGCAACCCCTTGTAACAGGCCTTCTCTTCTTCCCAGCAACAATTTGAAATTTAATGTCCACGTGGCGAAATTAATATGTCTCATCCTTGGCAGGTGGGGGCATGCATGACAGTATAATGTTAGCTATTCATCAGTCCTCTGGCACTACACCTTTTCTAACAAATTATTAAATATGTATAATAGTGCCTCTGCTATCTCTCTTCTAGATTCTTTTAAAATTCACGGATGCAATCTGTCCGGACCAACAATTTTATCCTCTTTGAGTTTGATTAGTTTACTTAATATCTCTTTTCTTTTTATTTTCAATGTGGTTATATCATTTCTAATCTTATCTTCCGATATCATGTTCACCTGATCCGTCTCCCTGGTAAATACTGAAGCCAACTAATTATTTAATATTTTTGCCAGTGCCATTTCGCTATCACTGCCCGTGATTTCATCTTATCCATCCCTTTGTGGCTCTATTCCCATTTGGACTTTCCTTTTTTAAAAAAATATTTTTGCTCTGCTCGTGATGTGTTTATAAATGTGTTGTAACAAGCCATATCTAGGGTAGAGTTTCCACTAGGTTACCCAAAATTTGACAAACCAGCAGAAAAGATCGAGGAATTTCAAGCACAAATTACATCCATCACAAATCAAGAGTCCGTGATCTTTTGCGCAGCTTTAGTTTAGTTTAGTTTAGAGATACGGCACTGAAACAGGCCCTTCGGCCCACCGAGTCTGTGCCGACCATCAACCACCCATTTATACTAATCCTACCCTAATTCCATATTCCTACCACATCCCCACCTGTCCCTATATTTCCCTTCCACCTACCTATACTAGGGTTAATTTATAATGGCCAATTAACCTATCACCCTGCAAGTCTTTGGCATGTGGGAGGAAACCGGAGCACCCGGAGGAAACCCACGCAGACACAGGGAGAACTTGCAAAGTCCACACAGGCAGTACCCAGAATTGAACCCGGGTCGCTGGAGCTGTGAGGCTGCGGTGCTAACCACTGCGCCACTGTGCCGTTATCACGTTGGAAGCTAGCCTTGCCCACAAAACTGGTCACGGCCCCTTATCGAATTAATGACCATGGCAATTTTCTGCTAATTGTATCCATTGCGGGCCTTCCAGGAGGCTCTTAAAACTATGCATTTTTTAAGGCGCTAGGGCACTAGTATGCAGAATGTAAAAGCCTTTATATATTAAAAAATATTTCATTTACTGAGAAACTGACTATTGTACCCCAATGAAATTAATAAATGGTTCTGTATAGCTTTTCCAAGTCATTTTCTGTTATTTAAAATCAGGTTACTCACAGGTCGTGGACAAGACACTAAATAAAAATGCTTATTTTTGTGATAACTCATTTTCAGCTGTATTAACATTTTTACATGCTGTCAGATTGCACTGGTTTATGGAAGATTTTATATTCAGCGATAAGCAATGATTTTGAGCGGACATTTGAGCAAAAAATGTAATTCTGCAAATTAGCGCAATTTTGGGCGCAATTTATACCCAGATTAACAATTACGCGCAAAGCAGAAACTTTACCATCTAGTGTTAAATAAATCAGCTTGCTCGTATTCTACAGGATGTTTTGCCAAGATTTTAATGTCCCTAAAGCATACTGAAGGTTAACTGGCTACTTTATGTGAAGAAGAGCTGGTATTGTTTGAGGCATTGGAATAGGTTGATGGAGGGCAACTTAGAATCAAAGTTACAATTTTAGCAGAAAATAGTTATTTCTACAATTTCAAACCAGTCTTTTCTTTAGTATCCTTTCAACTTCAAAGATTTATCAGTATGTTTACAGTCACTGAAGTTTGGGCAATAAAAAATTATGTATATTCAAACAGAGTTATGTAAACCAACAACTAATAATTCACCCTCCAAACTTTTTGTGCCCACCCCAATTTACTTACGAAAGGTTATACGCAAACCCTCTCTTACAAATTCATGATACATTACTGATTAAACAAGCTTTACGAGTTCAAGGCAGTACAATCCAGAACAGTCATTAATCAGCACACAGGAAAAATAATAATCTTGTACTTTTGCATGAAAATATTTGATACATTGGATGCTAATTTTCACATACAGCACCTGCCAAGAGGCATTTTTAACAACTCCAAAAGTAATTGTGATGTTAGAAAACATTATTGGCATTAGTGTAACGAAACATGTTCAGGAACTTTGGACAAGCATGGCAATGAGATTTTTGGCCCTGGGCTCTGTTTTTCTTAAACTGAGAAATCTAAGTGAAAGGGAAAGGCCGCCCTTAGCATAGGATACCATCAATTAAAGAGCAGAGAAGGCAAGGTAAATCAAGAAAGGCTGCTTAGGTGCCTGCTATGGGCCCTCAACCCATACTTCCTCCAGTGGTTTGACCCTTCTGGCCACTAGCATCAAGGCATGCACCCAAACATTGATCATTACAAAATGAGCAAGATGACTGTGCCACAGCAGCTTACCCAAATAATATCAATGAGGGTGGGGCCCAATTTTGGGTCAAACTTGAGCTTCCTAGTTGGGGTTGCACTCCATGCATAGCGTTGACTTCAGGCCTGAAAACAGCTTTAAGGAAATTTCTACTCGGAAGAGCTTCACCACTAGGACTCCAATAGAAAATAAGCTGCACGCATTGATGGTCTGGAACACAAGAATTTCCTTAGTCAACTCATTTGCAGATCTATCAGAATAGTGATTCATGTAAAATGGGAGCAATGTGCAGGGCTGTATTGAAATTAGATTGCAATATTCAAAAAACTAGCTCAGGGAATGGTAGTATAGTGGTTACCTTTCTGGACTAGTAATCCAGAGGCCTGGACTAATAATCTAGAGACATGAGTTCAAATCCTACCACAGCCACTGGGGAGTTTAAATCCAGTACAATAAATAATTAAATACATCTGGAATAAAAAGCAAGTATCAGTAATGATGGCCATTACCAGATTGTCATTAAAAAAACTCATCTGATTCCCTAATGTCCTTTAGGGAAGGAAATCTGCTGTTCTACCCGGTCTGGCCTATACGTGATTCCAGACCCTCAGTAATATGACTGACTCTTAACTTCCCTCTGAAATGGCCCAGCAAGTCACTCAGTTATTAAGAAGGTGGCTCACCACCATGTTCTCAAGGACAATTAGGAATGGGCAATAAATGCTGGCCTTGCCAGTGATGCCTACATCCTGTGAATGAATAAGAAAAAACAATTGGTGCTATGTGCCAATTCTCTGAACTCCCCACAACCCCCTCCCCATCCTCAAGGACTTCAATTCAGTGCTGTTAAAAGTTTAATGACCTCACAAGGAAAGTCATTGACCACTTTGTCTTTTATTCCTTTGGCTTATACCTTCTAAAAGTAAAACCTTTACAACTAACTCTTCACTATCCACTTCTTTTATGATCTCACAGTGTGACATTTTTCACACACTCCTCAAGAACTCAGAGAACACAGCATGCCAAATACCTATTAGACCAAGCCACTGGAGGGACATCCCCTGCCTGAAACATTTCATGATCTACAAGGAGAAAGCCATGGAGCTCATGGGAAGGTACTCTCCTCTTGCTGTGGGAGCTAGTGAAGTGAGGTAATTGACTCCAGGTGAGTGACTATTATGCAGTATCCCTGTGAACAATCACACAGCTATAAGCTTCTATCCCCAGCTCTGACTTTAATCCCAAGGGGGTAATGCTCACCACTCACCCATGTGTCGCTTATGCCCACCTTTCCTCCAGATTCATCACAGCAATGGGAGCCAAAGATGAAAAAGAGAGTGATGGTGGTGATGATGAGGCATTGGAGGGAAGAAATTTCTTCCCTGTTAACTATGACAATGATGATGAGGAAGAGGATGATGCTGATCAGGCTACACAAGTGTCCCTGGAGCACGATTTTTCTGCCACAATTTCCTCAATGTCACTCCCTACATGACTTGTTTTCTTACTTGCACATTCCAGCTCACTTTCACCTGGGAGGAATTAAATAGCCTTGGTGGATGAAGCCATAAAAAGGCTAATGGGTTATTGGATTTATGGCAAGAGGTATAGAAAATAAAAGTTGAGATGTAATGATGAATTAACCTAGATAAGATCACAGTTGGAGTACTTTGTGCAGTTTTGGGCTCAAAACTAAATGACAGATATGGAGGCAATTGAGAGGGTACAGCATAGATTCAGCAGGGTGATTTCTAGTATATTGAAATATAAACAAGGACTTGAAAAATTAGGTTGATTTTCGTTAAAACAAGGATTATGTTGTGATTTGAGAGACGTGTTTAAAATTATGAAGGAATGGGACAGAGAAGGTAGAAACAAGCTATTTCCTGTAGTTAGAAGGTCTGGAACAAAGACAAATATATAAGGTTATATGTAAGAGATTTGGGACAACAAAGCTCGAGATTGTTGTGAGGCTATGGAATACACTTCCAGCAGAGACTATATCATGGTCTAGAATAAGTTAGATCAGTGGTTGAAGGTGAGGGGAATAAA
The DNA here is from genome assembly GCF_036365525.1 of Heterodontus francisci. Classification (NCBI taxonomy): domain Eukaryota; kingdom Metazoa; phylum Chordata; class Chondrichthyes; order Heterodontiformes; family Heterodontidae; genus Heterodontus; species Heterodontus francisci. The sequence continues at coordinate 28,857,396 of NC_090376.1, read as the reverse complement.
GGGTGATAGAAACAGATCAGACACTAGCTCATGAGGATAAATACCATCATGATCGGGGTGAATGACCTGATTCCATGTTGTAATTTCTATGTAATTACACAATTCTGAGTGTGACTTATTCCGAGTGCTTTGCTGTGTAAAAGCAGAAAATTTAGAGCTGCAGCACTATTAGCCCTTATCTTAATATATATAAAATAGTTCACTTGAGACTGGGCGGGTGGATCACAGGAAGGGCCTAAAAGCACAAGAAAATTCAGGGGAACCAATTTTGGGGTACAAAACCTGTGTAAATGGGGCTTCTGCCCCATTTTGCTAAAAAAAAAATACTTGCCCTAACTATATGCTGAAATTAAGATGAAAATGGCATGGACTATCTACAGCTGGGACCTGAAGTCTAGAGCTGAGAGAAGCATTGTCTATCAAATAACAACTTTTTCTTGTTGCATGTGCAATGGTTCATAAGAGGTGCCAGACAGCTTTCTCAAATAAAACAGCAGTATTTAAGTTTGGACAGTGCTTATTTAGATTTATAGGGGGAAACTTTCCATTTCGGTACAGCTATGACCCATGTATGTGGCAGGTGCAGAGGGAGAGAATTCAACTCTAATTGTAGCACTATAAATGCACCAATAGCCCGTTGCCCATTATTTTCTAACTGGACATTGCTGGAGGTTAAACACGCTCACAATGCTGCAGTGTGCAAGCTTCCTTAAAAGATCAAAATCCATACAAATTAGAGCAAAGCTTCAGTCCTCAACATTTCCAAACACTTCTTCAGCGGAATTTTAGCAGGCCTTTGGCGACAGACTGAGAGGCAGAAAGGTATCAGGGTGGGTGCCCGCGTCTTCCCTCTGTCATGCCATTTTGCACCCACCGGGAGCCCAATTCAGCCACTTAAGTGGCCAATTAAGAGCCACTTCCCGCATCATGGAGGGCTCACCGCCACGTATGAAGACAACCAGTGAAACTTGGTGGGCTTCCAGCAGACTCTGGGGAGGTGGGGGAAGGATCCCTCCTTTTTGGCCACTCCCCCATGCAACGCCGCTGCCTGTTCCTCATGATACCACCACACACCCCTCCCCCGAAGCCTGCCTGCATGGCCGTGGCACCCCCCAACCACTCTTCCAGGCACCTCAGCCATTGAGACACCCACTCCTTGCAGCGGCAGCTTCAGCAATGGCCACAGTTAGTGACCCAGATTGGGCCGGCAGCTCTTGGGGCCACTGTCCTTAATTGGGATGGCAGCCCCATGGCTGCCACTTAATTGGCCACTGCCGGAAATATACCTCCCCCGGTCTCACCACCATCTGAAACAAAGTCGCCTCCTGCTTTCGGCCCTGGCAACGGGACTTCTACCATCATGGAAGAATTCCACCCTTCTTGCCCAATCCAAAGTTACAACTCATGAACAGTGGGCAGTACTTTAAGGAAAAAAAATAGAGTTCAGGCAAAATATATTCCACTAAAAAATAGAATAAACTAGCCAGGAATGAGGGATCTAGTAGTCTTACCTAGGCAGGCTTGCAGTGCTCAAAGGTACAATTGATGATGGATCAGCTATCTTGGCTTATTGATGCAATTGGGACAAATAGATCTGTCATTGAGGATGGAATTGTCTCAGCTCCAAAAAGTCCTGTAATTAATATCCCTCATAGAAAGGCTGGTCCTATCTCACCCAGCAATCAGCGCTCGATGATGGTTAATCTCCAATGGGCTCCATATGTACACTTAAAGAATGTTTTCAACCTGTGCCTCTGTTCTCTTGATTCGTAAGTTGGGTGTGCCCCACAGAGAGTGTGTGAACAGACACTACTTAAATGGATTTCCCAGTGGTTTTGTTTGAAGACATCTGAGCATCCTGATTGGTCTTCAAATGTTTCGGGCACATGCCTGACCCCTGAAAATTGTGAAATGTTGTGTAAAATAAATGTATGAACTGCATTTTCCAGGATTTCTGTGTCTAGCTCAATGATAATATAAAAAGGATAAATCCTCTCTGGCCTTATGGCCAATGTCTATAACATCTTAAAAATTCCATGTTTGCATACACATCCTGTCTATAATATATTATAATCTTCCTGCTGTCCTAATTTGTCATCCTTTTGAGAGTGGTTAGCATGTGTAACTCACTACCATAAGGAGTAGCGGAGGTGACTGACATAGTTGCACTTAAGCTGAAGCTAGATAAGCAGAAGAGGTAGAAAGAAGTAGAAGTGCATTTTAATTGGGTTAGATGAAGAAGAGTGAAGAAGAGGCACATGTGGAGTTTTAACATCAGCACAGACTAGTTTTGCTGAATGGCCTGTTTTTGTGCTGCAGGTTCTATGGGGTTTTTCTTTACAAGGAAGGGGAGGCGGGTTTTGGTGCGTGCGGGGAGTTAAATCCCCTGAAAGTGACATCATCCCACCCACTTCCGAGTTTCACCCGGGTGAATTTGGAGGTGAGTGGGGAACCCCCCTTTGCAGCCATCAGGTAAATCATTTAAATATTCTAATAGGTAATGAAGTATTAACCTAGGACAGCACAGTATTTCCCAAGCTATCTGCAACTTGCCAGAGTCAACCTGACAGGCTAGGAAGCCTTTGATCAGTGGAACTGAAGCGCTTCAGCCATGGCCAGGTGAGAAGCTACTGTTCAAAGCACTTCTTCCCTCAGAGAGTGCTTTCAGTACTAGATAGGTGATTGCCAACTCCTTGAAAGTCAATTCACGTGTCTTGCACTTCACTCACTTTCAGCTGCACTTCCCTGCTGCCAGCCTTCACCACGACAAGGGATCAGCTTATGCAGCTCCAACTTGCACTTCTGATGAAGAACAAGAGGATCAGCAACACCAACAGCACTCCTGACCAACATTCCTCCCTCCATCAAAAATAGATTAACTGGTCGTTCATCTCGTTGCTGTTTGTGTGACAAATGAGCAAAGTAGTTGTTGCATGCATTTACACAGCAACGGTGACTACACTCCAAAGTAATTGGTTTTGTGAAATGCTTTGGGATATCCGGAGAGATTTGATAAGGTGTTGTATAAATGCAAGTTTTTCATTTTCTATAAAAGATCTTCAGCTGCCATATACTCTTGGGAAACGACAATATATTATAGAATTTGTAATATCAGTTAAAATAGCTTTATGACAAGACCTATGCTGCAGGTAATAACCAGGGAATTATAAAAATCTGAAACAGGACTGGGCTGCCTTTGAGGAACAGCTAATTAACTCTTTTACCATACCAGTATTTCACAAAACACTAAGGGCAAGAAGCAAAGCACATTATAATTGCACTCTGTAAACAGAAAACAGTCAGCTGGAACACAGACTTCCGCATTAGAAAAGTAATAATATGGCAGTGTTCAGGTCAGTCCAGTCTTGGCAATCTAATGCCATTATGCTAAGGGCACAAAGCAGTTTCAGCACTCATGATGCACCAAGGCAAATACTGGATTTATTACGGGAACAAAATATCTCCCTCAAACTACTGGAAATCTTCAGAAGCCTAAGGCAATTAAATGGTGCAGCTGTTTCTTCGATGTGGATCCTGAATCCGACCAGCTAGAACATGGAGTAGCAGATTTCATGTGCCCACACAACGATATAAATATCAAAATCTCTTGAAACACAATTTTATTTTTAGCTTTTGAATTTTGCGCTTATCAAGATGAAGAATGTTTAAACTGGGAAATGGATTTTTTTTTCAATATCAGGATTAAATATTCACAGGTCAGGTACAGTATAAATGGTTTTGCAGAATAAAGCTCCTGCTTGCCGCTCCTCTACTAATGTGATTTAACCCAACTCCAGGAACATCCCTACTGCAATGCAGCATGGCTGCATCAGAGCCACTGGGAGCAGAAGACGTGTGGTGCTTGGAGTGGGGCACGGATCCCCTATTGTTATGCAGCCGGTGGGGTGGTCCACAATGCTGGGATATTCCTGCCTTTCTTCCATCATATTCCCAGGCCACAAGAGCACTTTCTTTTTTGCCTGATTTTCCATGCTTCACTCCCCTCTGTTTCCATGCTTGTCCCATTATATCCTCCCTTTGCCTTCTGTCAACATTATTTTTATCATTTGATCACTTCTGTCTTCCACCGAATTACAGACCTCTTCCTTTTGTTCCTTTCCTGCCTCCACCCCTTTTCCTTAGCCCTGTACTTACTCAAAAGCTGTTCAAACTTAACATCCCACAGTTCTGATGACAGGTCATCAACTTGAAATGTTAACTTTGTTTCACTCTCCATTGATGCTGTCTGACCTGCTGAATATATTCCAGCATTTTCTGTTTTATTTCAGATTTCCAGCATCTACAGTATTTTGCTCAGTTTAATACTGTGATGAAGATCCCATATGCCAAATGGAAAATATTCATTTCATTGTGTGGAACTTTGCCTGAGACTGTTACAAATAACATTTTAAAAAACAGAACCGCGAGCAGCCAAGATGGCCACACACAATTTGCACATAAGAAGGCAAAGGCCGGCTGGAGTCAGAGGTGATTACCCAGTCTAGCCAGAACAACCAATGCTCTCTGATTCACTTATCTGGAATAGCCTTATCAATAGGGGGTCATCAAAAGCCATCGACACCCATTGACTTTGAAAGAGCCAAACCCCCCTATAAAGTATGTTTGAACAGCTTGAGAGGAAAGCCTTGAATTTCAAAGACCTATTTCCGGAAGCTTCTGCTTTTAACAAAGAGGTGGTCACAGCACATGACTGCTTGTGTAACTCTGGGAGCTTGGAATTGTGCCTCAGAAGGCAGACTGTAACTGAAATCCAGCAAAGGAACATCTTCTCTCTCCAGCAAAGATCCAGAGAAGCCTTAGCTGCAAACCTACAGCCCTGCACAGCCAACAACTAAGGAGACATGGATAAAGCCCTTCTTCTGCCTTCTGGAACCAGAGAAATAAGCCCAAATTGTGCACGTGGCCCAGTGAGGACTTCAGGACTACAGTTTCAATGAAAGACACTGAGACTCAGTATTTAAATTCCATTTATTACAGACTTTACTCCAACCTCCCAACCCTGTCTTTCCCTCTGTAATCTATTTGTGTGTGTGTGTGTGTTGCTCTTGTGTGAATATGGACTTGGATGCATAGCATATTGTAGTAATTTTTAATCAGTTTAGAGTGATAAGGTTAACAAACTTACATGTTTTTTGTTTAAACTCAAGAAAACTTATCTGATTGGTTCATTTGCAATTATATATTAGAGGAACAGAAGCAAGGGCTCACTGAGGTGATAAGTTAAATCACTGTGTTAAAAAGATAAATCCTGTTGTGGTCAAACTAGAGAAGGGGCGAAAGGGGAGCCTGAGACCCCTTCCTCACCTGGTCATAACAATACAGGTCAATGCACAGATGTACAGTGGCTTGTTGTTGGCTTATTTTCGCTTATTAAAGTTGTAAATTACACATGCATGCCTTTCAGCTGACAATACTTAAAGACATTAAAGCAGCAGAGGTCCATCATAGAGTAGAACGGAAGATGCTGCAGCCTTTGTTTCGATGGCTAACTCAGCTGTTTCAATCCATAAAGTAGAGGGGCAATAGCAAATGTTATTTTACCAGACATGTTGAAGGAGGAGGAATATGATAGCAGCAAAAGAGGGCCAGGGAGACACCCAACTCTAGGAGAAGGACCACTGGATCCACTATTACCTTAACCAGTATATCTAAATATATGGGTGAAGTTGTCACGGCTGAGTAGAAATCAATGTCCCTCTATGCCAAATGTTCCCATGCAGGCCAAGTACAAGTTACTTAAAACTTAAATTTTGGCACATGTTTTAACAAATCGTCCTCGCACTCCAAAATAAAATTAGAGCGTACATTGTTAGCAATATGTGGGGAGGCTATGCTTCATTTACATGTGATTTGTGCTATTGCCTGGAACCAGATCGCAACCAAAGATCAACGTTAGCACCTCACTGCCAGGTCATGGTTTTTACAACACTCTTTCAAGCAAATGGCAGGACACTGGACAAGGATCAATCAGTTGGCAGCTCACTGCTATATAATGCAGGGTTACAGATTCTCTGTTTTGGCATGCAGGGGAACTTGTTAAATTCAGATCTAACTTGCTGTAGCAGCAGTAGAGGTTGATAGCATGTTTAAAAGATACCATTTCCAGGGCAGAAATAGACACTAGCGTAGTCGCTACCAACACAGTGGTTGTGAATCCTGTAAGAGGTGCTATCTTTTGGATGAGATGGTAAACTAAGACACTGTTTGCTTTCTCAGGTAGATGTAAAAGATCCCGTGGCACTATTCAAACAGGATCAGTGAAGTTCTCCCATTATCCTGATTAATATTTATCCCTCATCCAACATCACAGTTCGTCTGGTCATTTATATCATTGTAGTTTGTGGCACCTGACTGCGTAAATTGGCTGCTGCGTTTTCTTACATTACAATGGTGATTACACTTCAAAACTACTTCAGTGGCTGTGCAGTGCTTTGGGATGTCCTGTGGTTGTGAAAGGCACTATAAAATGCAAATTCTTTCTTTTGAATGCTTATTGCACTTGTAAGAAATTCTTTCCTTTCCTATTTCAACAGAGCAAATGGAATCATAGGCTGCAATTTTACCAGCCCACTGGAGACGAGCTGGGAGAGGTGGTAAAATGGTGATGGAAGATGGCTTCCCCAAATTATTTCCAAAGGCGGGAACAGCAGTGGCTCAGTTGCCCCGCCAACCTGAAGTGGGTGGCCAATAAGGATAATTAAACGGCCATTTTATGATCCCGCCGGCATTTACCAGCATCGGAATGAACCCCACCACATGGGGGGGGGGGGGGGGGTGCGGGGAGGCGTCCACCAGGTACATTGAGGTGGCCTCCCAGCGACTTCCTGGGAGGGAAGGGACCTTCCTTTTCCATGGCTCCATGGCCCACGGAGGTGCCCCCCACAATGGCCACCTCTGTGGCTCTGACACTGCCACTGGAGGGTTCACCCCTCCGAGTGCCAGGGCCAGCCTGCAAGCCTGAGCAAATCTCCAATTCTGCAGCCGCAGCAGCAGCCACCTCTATTGGTGATGCTGCTGAGGCTGCAGAGCTGGCGGCCCTAGACTGGGTCAGCAGCTATGAAAGGCAAGCCACCATCTTTAATTGGATAGCAGTCCTGGCGGCAGCCTCTTAATTGGCTACTGCTGGTAAAATTCCTGCCACAATCCTGCCAACCACCCATGCGGGCAGAGGACCCGCATTTGGTGCTGACATCGGGACCCACGGCATGCTGGTAAAATCACAGCAATAAAGCTCGATTTGTGCACCTAGTGGAAAACAAGTGGGTGAAACACTTAAAATGAAGCAGTGGACTTTCACATTCCTTTCCCATCCTGATCTGACTGACTTCAATTTTACATTGCAGATAGCAAAGACACTCATTCAAAGCTGGTGGGAATCCCTTTAAATATGCAGCTCGGGCTTCAATTTTCAGGGCCAGGTCTGCCATTTTAACCTGAGGCCAGACTGGAGAAGCCAGAACAAACCTGAGAGGAATAGCAAGCAGAGCCAGAACACAACCAGCAAAGTAAGTTTTCACATTTTTCTTTCGTTTCCTTGTGGGCCAAGAGGAGTAGGAGTGCTCTTCCAAATCCCACAAGGAAACCTTGGGCCTCTGATGCCTGAGGCAGCATCCTCCTCCTGCGATGGGATTGCTTTACCTTGTGCCTGGGACCCTACCCTGGGTCCCTGGTGACAGTAATTCCTGCCACCCGGTTTTAACTGCCGAACATCAACTTCTTGCCAACTTACCAACCGTTTTGATCAGGAGTTGACAAGTAGCAAGCTAAAGAGGACTGGCAATTTAATTGGCCAGGCCTGCCTGCTGTTGCTCCCGGATGAGCACACAATTTATTCTGCTGTAATAAAGTCACGCCCCTAATCGGGTACACATTAATTTTATAAATAGCTTTGAGGTCCTTTGGGCATGCTGAAGTCATAAAAGGAATATAAAATTGCAATTTCTTTCTTCAGAAAACTAGTGAGGATCGTGGGCTCATGATGATGTGTGCTGTCTTACTAATGGTGCACTAGGGACATGCAGCCCTGATTCTCTGCTTGACAGAATCTTCTCTTCTGCTGGGCCAACAGGGAGGATGGACTTATGATCAACAGCAAAACACATCATAGGTGTTAAAGAGATGAGCAATTGAAGGGTGATTCACATCCAAACCACTCTTGTACCTCCAAGTGACTCGCTGCATTGACAAAGCTGTCACAACAGTTCACTCAGCTGGTTAATGGTGTTTGGTCTAGAGTGTGGGTGAGGGTACATTCATGGCAGAGGAGATAATTAAAATGACAATATTGGATTCTTTTTGAGGAACATCTGTGGGGATCTGTAGCTACATTCTTTAACAAGAAATACGAAGATGCATAACGAACAGCAGCAGAATTCTTTCTTGTGTGTGGGCTTTTCACCAGATTGCGAGCAGAATGGATTCAAAATTACAGCATAGATAAAACTGAAGACGTTTTTGACAAATCATTTTTAAATATCTAGCTAAAGATATGGAACAATGGAAATTGAACACGTTTAAGAATTTAACAGCAAGAAGCTGATATTTTCTGAGGTTGAGGGCTGTGCTCTATTCTGCCATCTGCTGATCAAAACAAGTAGGCTCTATGGGGCTGATGATAACTTGGAGCTGGGAAGAGAGTAGGCAGATGCATTTTTGGACAAGAACCGTGGAAGTATGGGTTTCCTGCAGGTGCTGCTGAATTTAACTGCAGGACCTGCTTTAATTTTTTTCAATTCTCACACAACAACCAGATAGATTGAAAGGCTGGTCGCCTGGAAAGCAACCTGGGAGCAGATGTCAGATAAATCCAACAGCTTGGGGGAGGAGTCCAATATTGGTGATTTGATGGGAGTCGGATATCGCGGGGGTGCTGAAGCATTGGCAGGTTAAGGAGAACTAGGTTTTGCCGGCGGGGTTGGGGAGTCAGACGATTGAGGAGTCCCTTTGTTGGGTGTTTAAGAGGAAAGTTTGGTGGACTGGGGAAATACTACTGCACCTCCTGGCCCGCAACCAGTGCAATAAAGGCACCTCATGGATCTGGCCTTTGCTTCCCCGGGATTCCCGAGGCTTTATTTTTTTAACCCTCTATGTATCAGCTAATCCAGATAAATAGATTGTTTCACTCAAAATACGCTATCTTGTAACTTCCAAGTATCACTCACCGAAACACTCAAAGATGATCGCCAAGAATCGCCCTTTGCATAAATTCATTTAAAGCAAATAAGTTAATTCCTTCACTAAAATTGTAGGAAGAGGAATTTCAGACAGCTGTGTTTAACCATTCAATCAATCGTATCCTACAGTGTAATTTCACATCCAAAGTAACAGCTAAGTTTTCTTACATAACAAGAGTGACTGCACTTCAAAAGTACTTGTCCGGTGGTCATGAACGGCGCTATGTAAATGAATGCAAGTCTTTCTTTCACACCTAGACATCAGGAACAATTATTTGCCTAACACTCAATAATAGAAAGTTATTTCCTGCTTACCAACCAATTAGGTACCTACCTACAATACATCTAAAAGTCTTCCATCCAGTGTACTTGTTTGTCGTTTATATACCTCCCAGTTGTCTCATTTTTGTCATAATACCTTTACCATGTTGACAGGCTCAAAGTAAAACAGCAGCAAATTAGGGGCGTCAGGAAAATAGCTGGAAAACTGTCAGTGAGAAACTAAGGATTTATGGAAACAGCCGGTCCTAAATGGATACTTTTCCCCACAGCATTGAAAAAATAAGTAACCACATCCCTACACTCAAGGCTTGCAGAATTTCCCACCATACAGCAATAGGTTTCTAAGTTGAAACAGAAAGCAGCGTTCCCCTCATTCTGTGTGGATTTGTGAGTTTTTTTTTAAGACTTTGAAACAATGTGGAGATGACTTTTCAAAGTTTTATTTCAGGCAAGTTTCATTAATGAGCTGCTCAATTTTACTTCACATCCAACTCGTGATGAACAGATCTGCAGTTCCTTTGTTGCTATTTAGAAAGCAAGATAAAGACAGTTTATCAACAGTGAATTTATTTATCTCAATGAAAAAGTTAAAGAGGATTTCAGTTTGTTTTTCTAAGTGCTTTACATGTACCTAGATGTATTTAAACTATTAGATTGTTCTGATCGGCTGATCATGGCAAGCCACTCTAAAAATATTTTTTCTTTTGAAGCTTCACAGACTTGAGCAGAAGTCATATTTTACTGCAGCACTGAGAATTGCCATCTTTCAGATGAGACATTAAACCAAGACCCTCCCTGCCCTCTCAGGTGGACATGAAACATCTCAGGACACTATTCAAAGAGAAGGGGAGTTCTCCTAGTATCCTGGCTAATAGTTATCTCTCAATCCGCAATACTAAAAAGGATTATCTGGTTATTTACTATTTTGGAGTTTGTGGGACTTTGCTGTGTACAAATTGCCAGCCATGTTTCCCTACATGACAACAGTAACTACACTTCAAAAGTGTGGCTGTGAAGTGCTTTGGGATGTCCCAAAGTTGTGAAGGGTGTTACATAAATACATGTTCTTTTTATTATTTTAAAGCCATTCATTCTGTCCTTGTTTTTACATTATTTCTAGTTGAATAATAACATTTACAAGTTCAGTCTTTCTGAGAGGGATTTTGCTTACTGGACTATCTAGAGCTGGAAGAATCCCATCCTCAGTGACAGGTCTATTACCCCCAACTGGGGATCAATAAACAAAGATAGTTGGTCCATCATCAACAGTACCCCAGAGCACTGCAAACCTGCTTCACTAAGGATTCTTGATCACAATGTCTGCCAAAGAGCATCAACATGATTCTAATTTCCCACTGTAGCCATACAATCTTGGAGGCAACTTGACCTCAAAGATCCAGCACTTAACTCCCAACAACAACTTGTATTTATATAGTGCCTTTACCATAATGAAACATCCCAAGGTACATCACAGGAGCGTTACAAAGAAAATTTTGATAGCAAGTCACGTAACAAAATATTAGAGCAGATGACTAAAGGTTTGGTCAAAGAGTTGGGTTTTAAGAAGCATTTTGAAAGAGGGAAGAGAGGTGGAGAGGTTTAGTGAGGAAGTTCCAGAGCTTAGGGCTTTGGCAGCTGAAGGCTTGGACACCAATAATGGAGTGATTAAAATGAAGGATGCTCAAGAAACCAGAACTAGGGTAACACAATATCTCAGAGGATTCTGGGGCTTGAGGAGATAACAGAGATAGGGAGGGGTGAAGCCATGGAGGGATTTGAAAACAAGAACAAAAATGTTAAAATTGAGGCACTGCTTAACAGGGAATCAATGTAGGTCAGTGAGTACAGGGGTGATGGGTGAACAGGACTTGGTACAAGTTCGGACACGGACAGCAGAGTTTTGAATGGCCTCACGTTTACACAGAATAGAATGTGGGAGGCAGCCAGGAATGCTCTGGAATAGCCAGGTCTAGGAGTAACAATGGTACAAATGAGGATTTCAACAGAAGATGAGCTGAAGTGGAGACAGATGTCACAGAGGTAGAAATAGGCAGTCTTAGTGATGATGTGGCCATAAGCTCATTTTGGCATCAAATATGACACCAAGATTGTGAACAGTCTAGTTCAGCCTCAGACAACTGCCAGGGACAGAGAAGGAGTAGGTAGCTAGGAAACATAGTTTGTCACAGGGACAGGGAATAATGGCTTCAGTCTTACCGATTTTTAATTGGAGGATATTTCTGCTCATCCAGTACTGGATGTCAGACAACAGTCATACCTAGCACAAAGGAAGATGGTTGTGGTTGTTGGAGGTCAGTCATCTCAGTCCCAGGACATCACTGCAGGAGTTCCTCAGGGTAGTGTCCTAGGCCCAACCATCTTCAGCTGCTTCATCAATGCTCTTCCCTCCATCATAAGGTCAGAAGTGGGGATGTTCGCTGAAGAATGCAGAATGTTCAGCACCATTTGTGACTCCTCAGATACGGAAGCAGCCCATGTCCATATGCTGCAAGACCTGGACAACATTCAGGCTTGGACTGATAAATGGCAAATAACATTCGCACCACACAAGTGCCAGGCAATGACCATCTCAAACAAGAAAGAATCTTACCATCTCCCCTTGACATTTACCATTGCTGAATCCCCCACTATCAACATCCTGGGGATTACCGTTGCCCAGAAACTCATCTGGATCAGCCATATAAATGCTGTGGCTACAACAGCAAGTCAAAAGGCTGGGAAATCTGAGGCGAGTAACTCACCTCCTGTCTCCCCAATGTCTGTCCACCATCTACAAGGCAGAAGTCAGGAGTGTGATGGAATACTCTCCACTTGCCTGGATGGGTGCAGCTCCAACAACACTCAAGAAGCTCAACGCCATCCAGGACAAAGCTGCCTGCTTGATTGGCACCCCATCCATTACCTTCAACATTCGCTCCCTTCACCGCCAATGCACAATGGCAGCAGTGTGTACAATATATAAGATGCACTGCAGCAACTCACCAAGGCTCCTTCGACAGCACCTTCCAAACCTGTGACCACTACCACCTAGAAGAACAAGGGCAGCAGACACACGGGAACACCACCACCTGCAAGTTCCCCTCCAAGCCACACATCATCCTGACTTGAAACTATATCGCCGTTCTTTCACTGTAGCTGGGTCAAAATCCAGGAACTTCCTTCCTAACAGCACTGTTGGTGTACCTACACCCCAAGGACTGACAGCAGCAGTTCAAGAAGGCAGGTCACCACCACCTTCTCAAGGACAATTAAGGATAGATCCTTGGGAAATACCAGAGGTAATGGTGCAAGAGCAGATGAGAAGCAATTACAAATGATTCTCAGGCTACAATTAGTTAGATAAAGACTGAACCAGGCGAGTGCAGTTCCACCCAACTGGACGACAGGGGAGAGGCATTGGAGGAGGAGGGTGTGGTCAACTGTGTCAAAGGCTGTGGAATAGTTTTCATCTATACACTTCCAAATTATTAAACAGGCAAAGAAGGAAATAATACCCTTTTGTTTTGGTTCTTGGATTATCAAGTGCAATGAACAATGATACTTTCTGCAATGTGGCACCATTAATTGAAGTAATTTAAAAGAATCAGACCTCTCATGCAATCTACAATTTGAGTTTCTCTTACAATATACAGAAAATAAGTGTATAATTATTCTTAAAATGGATAAAAGAAATTGCAAATGTTATTTCTATATGTGCATCTGCATGTAGGTGTTTGAGTGTTTGGATGTGTGTGTTTAAACAGGTCTTGATCTGATCTGGGGAACTGAGTGCTTACTTTTAACAAATAAAACAATTTCATATCTTGTTTAATGAGATGAGCCATTAACCTTGTTTTTACTTAAAGGCCATATCCTTTAATAAACCTCACTTTTCACAGTTTGTTAAATTCCAAAATTTGAAGCACATGTTTGATCTTTTTATCCCCAAACTTTCTCCATTTTCCTATTAAGTTCTTTGAACTTAAAGTGAAGTTTTCTACTAACAGCTTATTTTCACAGGATTGGCACCATCTTTGTTCCTTTGAATGCTAGAATAATGTATCATTATCTATGTCATAAGAGACTGTTTCTTTGTCAGAAAGCAGCAATTATCTATCTATACTTAATGATGGCACTATTCATGATGAAATAGCAGCTGAAAATATGTTACCAGAGTGCACTTAATAGATGGACTGCATTGCATATTGAGTAACATACACAAGCCTTCAATACAGAGACTTATACATTAGATAGTACATTATAAAGGATGTATTTATACAACAAATATAAACTTACAGTTGATGTTAGTAATTGGAATATGAGTAGAAAGGACAGCACAGCACTTTAATTGGTGTGAACTTCTAAGGGATCACATTTGACTCTTGACCTGACAGGAAATGATTTTGGATATTCTTCTTTGCCATTGTAAGAATCCTAACAAAATTTACATCTATATTACACAAGATGCAAAGATTATTACGAGGAAGTCTAATCAGACTAACTTGAAAAACCTTACAGACCCATATTGTAGCATCTAATTGTTGCTTCTGTGTTGAGGGGTGTTTCCTTCAATATTCTACCTAGAAGACCACTACAAAGATTGATCATTCTTTTTGTTGAGAAAGTCTTCCTTAAATTTACATTTTGCTAGTTTGAACCTGTGTTCACTTTTCCTACTCTTGCAATTTAGTTTAATGTAATATTCCCTTAACTATCCTGTATACCTCTGTAACATCAACTTGCAGATCCTTCATTTCCAGGATGAAAAGTCTAAGTTTTTCCATTTTTTCCTCATTACTCAGACATTTGACACTTGGGAGTCTTGTGGCTCACCTCTACAACGCCACCAATGCTCAAATATCTCCTTTGAATCTTGGCACCAGAACTGGACACAGTACTCAAAAGTATGTTTGGGCCAAAGTACTGCAGTTTGATCCTGGCTTCTTTGGCTATGTAGTTCACTTTGTTGAGTGTGGCTCTGCATTAGGTGGATATGTTGAGCATCAAGTTTATAAAGACTATGAGGTTTCTTTTAGCTTCAGTCCGTAGCTTTTCAACAGCATTCATGCTGTCCATTCTTCATTTCTTTTGAAACACTTTACACTTCTCTGCATTGTCTTATCTGGCATTATTCTGCCATCTAGATATTTTGTTCAATTAATTGTGTAATTTCTGAGCTGCCTGTTGTGACTTCACTAGTTTGGTATCATATGCAAATTTGATTAATTTAGAGTTTATGAATTCAAGGGGAGACTTTTAACTTGGGCGAGTGGGTGGGATTGGGTGCGAGTGGGGGGTGGGGGTGTTAAATGGGCACAAATTCTGAGCGCATCGGGAAGGCTCTAACCAGCCTGCTTCTGGGTTTTAATGAGGCAGGTCTAGGGGCAGGCAGCCAATCCACTCTCAGGAAGCGGGTTAATATTTTAAATATGTTAATAATGCTCAAAGCCTTGGATTTAACCTGCTTTGCAGATTTAGAATCACAGAATGGTTATAGCACAGACGTGGCAATTCGGCCCATGCTGGCTCTCTGCAACTGCAAGTTAGCTAGACCCACTCCCCTTTCCCCATAGCCGTTCAATTTTTTTTCTTTTCAGGGGCTTATCTAATTCCCTTTTGATAGCTCTCTGCCTCCCCCACACTCTCATCGTGGCCGGGTGGATTTTCCAGGCCTTGTGAAACCTGCCTGCTGCAGCGAGGCGAGGCGAGGTGAACCTCGGGGAGAAGGTAAGTGCCTTCACAGCACTCCTCATAGGCAAGAGGAATAGGAGCACTTCCTCCCAGTACAGCAAACTCCCCACCATCAGATCCCCCTCCCAAACAAACATACCCCTGGGATCAGACGCCACCCAACACACCCGGGGTTGGGGTTGGAATCCGCTTTGGGATCGGACCCCTGCCCCGCCCCACCCCACCCCAGATCAAGGATTGGACCTATCTGGTTCTGCAGCCTCCTCCAGAGTGCTCCTTGTCTGATGGAAGCCCAGCCTGTCAATCAGACTGACTACTGGGTGGGAACCTGTCAGTTAAAATTCCACAGCATGCAGGCAATCCCAGACTTCCAGGTTTCCTGCATCCCGCAACCACCCCCTCACACCCCCTGCACCACCCTCCCACCCTCCCCCCCCCATTGCCAGTGTGACAATAAGTAAATGTATTAGTCCCGGTCTGTGTAGTGGAGCCTGGTCTCCAATCATCTCGGCCATCGCTGCCATTGGACAAAGACCTTGCTTCACTCGGACTGTGTGGTAGGCTGTGTGCAACGGCCACCCCACGCTAAAAGAACCCATGCACAGGCATCTTCCACCCTCTCAAAATAAACTTCGGAACCTGGAATATCAGGATTGGGTGATTCATTCACCTAAGGATCCACAACGCTGGAGTGGAAGAAAGTTATCCTCATTCCCGAGGGACTGCCTAAGAAGAAAAATTCCTCTCCAAGTCACTGATGTAGATTAGAAACAGTTGCGGTCTCAATGCAGCCCTGAAGCACTCACTCTGTACTTCCCCCATCCCAACATAATTCCTCTAATAAGTACCTTTCAACCTGAGCTTAACTAATAACATTTTGTGTGAACTTTGTCAAATGCCTTTTGGATGAAACGTTTTCAAAAGCACTAATTGCTCTGCAGTGTGTTCTCAATCATTACTAATAGGTTTACTCAATGGTAGCAGTTTGATAAATGGAATGGTTTAATTTTCAGTAATCTAAATTAACAAGGCTTCAATTGCTTAAGGAGAAAATAAATATTGACATCACAATCTGAATGAATTCTTTCAGCTTAGCTTTGTTGTTCTTGTAGATAGTTCACTGGTATATGTCTGACATAGAAACATGACAACAACCAGAAACAGCAAATTCTTTCTTTGCTGCTGATGCTGTCAGGGCTGAGTGCAGTGTTCCTGCTTCTGGTTACAGACAGGTGTCTCAAGTAAAAAAAAGAGGAACTTTTCTTGCTCAGATTATGAAACTGTTTTCTAAGTTCACGACAAACTGTTCAAAGCAGTGCCTCTTTTCCCTTGGCTCAGTGGCATAAACACTGTTTAAATGGATGTTTTAGTATTACGTCCCCATTTCTGACACTAATTACGCTGTTACACAGTTTCCAATAGGCCATATTCCTTCCCTCTCGTCCCCCTCAACCTGCTTTTTGTGATTATAGTAAACAGTGCTGCCTACCATCATTAAAGCTAAGGACTCGTAGGATGTTTTATTTAAAGCATTGCACTATGTAATTTCCCCTTGACTTCCCACAGCTAACTCCTGAAGGTTATAAAACCTAGTTTTACTTGGACTTAGAACAGCAAACATGTACATAAGAGCTGATAGGTGAACACTAGCAACTGATATCTGAGAAAGGCAAAGAAATAGGTCATCATGCATGTGGTAACTGTCATTAGGTAATTCTGTGTTGTGTGCATTCCTGCAAGGTAACTTACCACCTGCAGTAATGTGAGCCATCCATTAGTATGAGGAAATTATGTTAATTCACCAACTTAACAACTGGTAAAGGTTATGAATCTTTATGGGTCTAACAGCTTCTACTAACATCAAAATAGTGAATATGGGGTGAGCACAGCGAAGCAAACAAGGAAGCTATGCATTAGCAAAGATGAAACACTCAGGCATATGTGAGCCAATAATCTCTGCCTTCCCATAACTACACAGAATCTTTATGCAAGGTTTATCAAGTCGCATTAATAACAGCAGAATTAGTAGAATGGGTGGTCTGGATCTGGATCAATTCAGGGACCATTTTGGCTGCTGCTCCTGACCTGACTGCATTACTTTACTTTATTCTCACTTGGGCCTTCTCTCCAGACTCCTCCCCTTCCTGTCACCCAATAATGCCACCTTTCTTTCCTTCTCTCTTGGGTACTTTGCCTCAATTAGTCCTTACCCCAACACATCACTACTGCTCTGTCTTCCTACTCTCCTGCTGCCATTTCAGGCTTGAGACACCCTTGGGTAACCCACAGCTATCCTCTGCACCTCTCTTGGCATTCTCCTAACCAGCGGCAAACTCAACAGACCATCAAGGCACATTTTGATGCCTCCTCCCTCATGACCTTCCCACCCAGTTGGGAGCAAACCTCACCAGCCTGTTTCCAGTTCGACTCACCCCAAACACCACTGTCATCTTAATTCTGCCAGTGGACTAACAATCTCTTGGGAATATCTGATCACTACCAAACAAGGCCCTTGCCATCTGCACACTTACTATGGATGATTGCATTAACATCATGGTTTTGACTGAAACTTGCACTTAGGTACTGACACTTTGACTTTTGCTTGACTATACTTTCCACCATCTGCCTCGCCCAAACAGCTGTGCTGTCAGCATCCATCTCTCTCACCTCACGTGCTCCATACCAGCCATCCCCTTTAAAATTGGATCATTAGCCCTATCACTGACAATGCCATCTTTGATACTTCCTTGTATCCCTTACAACCCACATTCCCCCTATCCCTTTCCTCCATTGTCTGGCTTAATGCCCTTGTTTGGTTCTGTTTTCCCATATCTGATTATAGTCAGAGCATCTCCAGCAATAACTACTCTTGCTGTCTCCAGACAGTTACCTCCTGAGTCCCCTAAGGATCTCTCCTTAATCCTTTCCTCTTCTTCATCCACATGCAACCTTTGACAACATCACCCTCAGACATGAAATTACCTTCATGCCACCTATGTTGATGACACTCATTTATCCGTGGACATACAAGCAGCATCTTTAAGCTAAGGGATCTATAACTCAGTAAGACGTTACAATTGTAAACATCAGAAAGCTGTTTTAAAATTATTTAAGAGTAAAATCATTTATAATAAGCTTCGAAGGCCTTAGTTATATTATTGTATCATGTTAATGTAATTAATTCTAATAGGTGGGACTCTAATAACTACAGAAATGGAATATGGGTATTTTATTTTTAAATTACACACTTTTCCAATCACGGGGCTGGATTTTACCAAGCCCACGTCATCGGGTTCCATGGCGGGGGGGAGGGGGGGGGGGCGGGGTTGCAGGAAGATTGTTCCTGCAGAGGCCCACCTCGGAGGCCAGCGCCGGGATGACCCGGCCCAATCCTCCTGGGGGCGGTGACGCTCCAACGGCACCTCAATTTCCATATTTAAATCATTAAAACAAATTCATTTAAATATACTCACCAGCAATCTTCTGGTCCCGCCACGATATTCAGCGCAGTGGCCGGCACTTCCATGCCTTCAATTCCTGGTCTGGGGAAAGCAGGCGTGACACTAGTTGGGGGGTGGTGGGAGGAGTTAAGATTTTCAGTGCGGGGGTGGGGGGATGGGGTCAAATAAGCATCATCAGTGTTGTGGGAAGGGGTGAACTTTCAACTTTGTGCAGTCTGGGGGGGGGGGGGTTGCGGGAGAAGGTCAGAATTCAAAGGTAAATGTTTTGTGCGAAAAGGGAAAATACTGTAATTTTTATTGGGTGGGGGGGGGCGGTTGGAAAGGGGCATTACGATTTAATTTAGTAAATTTTTTGGGGGGGGGGGTTCATTTTAAAAATTCAAATTTGCCAGCAGGGCTGGCTGTCCTTTAAAAAGGGCACCAGCGCCTACACATAGGCAGCTGATGCCATTGCCGGCGATGGACAGCCCGCCCCCTCCACATGATTAGGGGAGCAGGCTGTCCCGGCTATTTAAATGAGCTGCCGTGCGGGCCGGCATTTTTTGGGCTTGCCGCCGGGAGTGACAGTGGGCTCTGAAAATCTAGCCCACTGACTCAGAGGAGGTGTCATGTAAATGTTTCATAAAGTGGAATTTTGTGGCCACCCTTTGTTCTACATAAATTCTTTTGATACAACTGCATTTTGGATTGTAGCATTTTTTTAAAATTAAAAGGTGTTATAAGAGTTCATTTTTTGTTAAAACTTGGGAACCTATATTTTTCGAATAAACTAAGAAAGGATTTCATGGACATTGAAACATCTGGAGATAGCTGAACTTTATGGATGCTTTTCAAAAAACAAGGTCAACAAGAGGCTCCTGGTTTTGACCAGTAAACAAATACTGGAAAGCAGGTGATTTCAAGGAAACCACAGGGGGTTTTGACCCAAGAGCTACCCTTTGTGTGACAAGAGAGAATTTATGACTTAGTATGAGACATGCTTGGAAAAGCTGGTTTCATTTTGAACTGTTAAAAAGACAGTGGGTTAGGACTAAAGCAGGCAGTTGGAATTTGATATGGACCTGCCAGGAAATCAGAAGAAAAACCATATAACTATTACCTCTCCTTGAAGAATCCTTGCCCTTGAAAAGAAAAAGCTTGTATGAAGTTGTACTGTTGCCTTCTGCATTTATTTTTAAGAAACTCTGAATGTTTGCAGAAACCTTGCACCTTTAAAATGACATTTGCTTTGAATGTGTGACAGAGAACTGGCACCTGTTGCTGCACACCTGATGGAAGACCTATGTGAAGCTTCTGCAGTTGAATTTCTTTTTATCAACTTCACCTGGAAAGGCTTTGTGTAACATCCAACTATTCGACTTTGGGACACCTCGCCAAACCAAAGGACTTCCTTCCAGATCATTGCAGTCTAAAGTTTTTTTAAATTCTTTTTTATTCCTTTGAAATAGCTGTAAACAAAAATCCTTTTTTTCCCAGTTAACCGGTTTTTGGATGTATGTGCATGTGCATGAGGGTTAGGGAAAAAATAAGGAGTATTAATATCGCAATT
The DNA here is from genome assembly GCF_036365525.1 of Heterodontus francisci. NCBI lineage: Eukaryota > Metazoa > Chordata > Chondrichthyes > Heterodontiformes > Heterodontidae > Heterodontus > Heterodontus francisci. The sequence goes on along the minus strand of NC_090376.1, from coordinate 28,837,219 downwards.
CGCGTATATATATTTATTTCATTATTGGTTAAGACTTGCTTTTATAATAAATGGATAATTTTGTTGTTTATTAAAGAAACCTGGTTGGGTGTGCTTTATTCTGGGAACAAATACAGTATTTAATTGGTTGTTTTGGTAAGTGGGAACATTTATTGATATTCTGTGACCTGTGGAGAAGTGGGACTGAATTAACAGTGCACTCCTCCCGCCTCGGTTGTAACAAAGGCACAACTCTGTCAAGTGTTGCGTGATAAAGTGCGTATGGGAATGAGTAACCTTTTGCCTTTTAAAATTTGTTTTACCAAATTAATGATTTGTTGGCAACTTTGGTGGTGTAACTAGTTAGTACATTGACACACCCCTGCATGAAGTGATGCAATAAGCATTCTCTATGATAATTATAGGTACTGTGTATCCTTGATACCAGCTAGAGCTATCTGAGGAGGAAAAAGCAGAGTCAGTTAACTTTTACTTATTTGTTTCATAGGATGTGGGCATCGCTGGCAAGGCCAGCAATTGTTGCCCATCCCTAATTGCCCTTAACAATTGAGTGGCTTGCTCGGCCATTTCAGAGGACAGTTAAGAGTCAACCACATTACTGTGGATCTGGAGTCACATGTAGGCCAGATCAGGTAAGGATGGCAGATTTCCTTCCCTAAAGGACATCAGTGAACCAAATGGGTTTTTATGAGAATCTATGATAGTTTCATGGCACCATTACTGAGCCTAGCTTTCAATTCTAGATTTTTTAAATTAATTAATTGAATTTAAATTCCAGCAGCTGCCATGGTGGGATTTTGAATCCATGCCCCCAGGGTGATAGTCTGGACATCTGGATTACTAGTTCAGTGACATTACCACTACATGGCAGAATTGATCAGCAGTAAAATGGTAATTGCAAAGGCAGGAGAATGTAACTTGTAAAATGGGAGGGGACAAATAAAATAATAATGGGCAGAATTTTACCAGCCCTGTGGCACCAGGAACGAAGGCAGGGGCTGGTAAAACGGCATAATCCAGCCTCAGACTGGCTCCCTGATGTTGCCTTGCTGCCTAGCAATTTTATGAGATGCAGGCAGTGGCAATGATTAGTGGCAGACACATGAGCAGCGGGCAGGTAATTAAGGTTGTTCAACAGCCAGTTGTTAGATATTCTCCTACCTTTTTCGATTTTATGAACAACACATGGGATGTACAAAGGGCCTCACCTACTCAAAGGAGGACAGATCTGGATGGTAGTTAAGTTGTGGAAGGAACTGGTGACATACTTTGAAGCTATCTGCAGGCTGTATCTTGGAGAAGTAATGCTATTAAGTTTGGGGGCACTGCAGAGGGTTGGTCCAAAATGAAGTGCTGTTCATGAAAAAGTGTCTCCCAGGTCCACAGCAGCCACTGGAGGCGGGACAAGGTTCTTCATCGCAGTGGGGGCTTCATGGTGTCACTGCTTTCAGACTTTGACTCCTCCAGTGAGGAGGAAAGTAGCACAGAGGTGGAGATGCAGCCACATGGAGCATCTGTGCAGCAGCCAGGGGAACTCCAGTAGGTTGAGGAAGCCATTGGACATGGACGAGGAAGGTGGATGGGAACAAAAGGCCAGCCTCATGGTCACAGGATGTGCTACCCACCTCAAAGGGTCTACCAACAGAGGCTTAGCTTCATGGAAAAGTCTGAGCACGTTTAAGAGAATTGCGTCTCTTCAGGCAGGTGGTAGCGCAGCTGTGCAATACGCTGCAGCAGGAGTTGATGCCAATGGGAAGAGGCGGACACCCAAGTGTTAAAGGTGACGTTGGCTCTCAACTTTCCATCTGTAGTTTGTTCCAGAGATCATCTGGAGATCTATGAGGCATATCTCAGTCAGCAGCTCATCACTGCATAAAGGTCACAGATGCCATGCACCCTCGTGCTGGCCACTATATCAGGCCAGTCAGCTTTGGGGCCATGGCTGGATTTCCCCAGGTGTAGGGGTCATTGACTGTACTCATGTGGCTATCAAGGCTCCCTCCGAGCATCCAGGTGCCTTTACGCACAGGAAGGGTTCCACTCCCTGAATGTTGTCATCTGCGACCACCATAAACGTATACTGCAGTTGTGCACAAGGTTTCCGGGAAGCTGTCACGACCTGTATATCCTTAAGCAGTCCCGGGAAGCTGTCACGACCCGTATATCCTTGAGCACTACCAATTGCCTCAGCTCTTCACACCACCCGAACACCTTCATGGCTGTATACTTGGGGTCAAGGGGTATCCACTAAAGAAATGGATTCTGATCCCTGTACAAAACCCCAAAACACAGGCAGAGAACACATACAACCACTGCCATTTGACTACAAGGGCCACCATCGAGCAGGCCATTAGCCTTTTAAAGATGAGGTTTAGATGCCTTGATAGATCTGGGAAGCCCTTCAATACGTAGCCTCAAGGTATCCCGTATCATTGTCGTCTGCTGCATATTGCATAAACTGGTGCTCCAGAGGGGAGTAGCGCTGGAGCCAGAGGAAGACACTGAGTGAGCGGCATAGAACATAGAACATAGAAAAATACAGCACAGAACAGGCCCTTCGGCCCACGATGTTGTGCCGATCCTTTGTCCTCTGTCAAGGACAATTTAATCTATACCCCATCATTCTCCTTTATCCATATACCTATCTAAAAGCCGTTTGAAAGTCCCTAAAGTTTCTGACTCAACAACTTCCCCAGGCAAGGCATTCCATGCCCCGACCACTCTCTGGGTAAAGAACCTTCCCCTGACATCCCCCTTATATCTCCCACCCTTCACCTTAAATTTATGACCCCTTGTAACGCTTTGCTCCACCCGGGGAAAAAGTTTCTGACTGTCTACCCTATCTATTCCCCTGATCATCTTATAAACCTCTATCATGTCACCCCTCATCCTTCTCCGTTCTAATGAGAAGAGGCCTAGAATGTTCAGCCTTTCCTCGTAAGACTTATTCTCCATTCCAGGCAACATCCTGGTAAATCTCCTCTGCACCCTCTCCAAGGCTTCCACATCCTTCCTAAAATGAGGCGACCAGAACTGCACACAGTACTCCAAATGAGGCCTTACCAAGGTCCTGTACAGCTGCATCATCACCTCACGGCTCTTAAATTCAATCCCTCTGCTAATGAACGCTAACACCCCATATGCCTTCTTCACAGCCCTATCCACTTGAGTTGCAACCTTCAACGATCTATGCACATAGACCCCAAGGTCTCTCTGCTCCTCCACATGCCCAAGAACCCTACCGTTAACCCAGTATTTTGCATTCGTGTTTGTCCTTCCAAAATGGACGACCTCACACTTTTCAGGGTTAAACTCCATCTGCCACTTTTCAGCCCAGCACTGCAACCTATCCAAGTCCCTTTGCAGACGACAATAGCCCTCCTCGGTATCCACAACTCCACCAACCTTTGTATCATCTGCAAATTTACTGACCCACCCTTCGACTTCCTCATCTAAGTCGTTAATAAAAATCACAAACAGGAGAGGACCCAGAACTGATCCCTGTGGCACGCCACTGGTAACTGGGCTCCAGGCTGAGTATTTACCATCTAAGACCACTCTCTGCCTTCTATCAGTTAGCCAATTCTTAATCCAACTGGCCACATTCCCCACTATCCCATGCCTCCTGACTTTCTCCATAAGTCTACCATGGGGGACCTTATCAAATGCCTTACTAAAATCCATGTACACCACATCCACTGGTTTACCCTCATCCACTTGCTTGGTCACCTGCTCAAAGAATTCAATCAGGCTTGTGAGGCAAGACCTACCCCTCACAAAACCGTGCTGACTGTCCCGAATCAAGCAGTGTCTTTCCAGATGCTCAGAAATCCTATCCCTCAGCACCTTTTCCATCAACTTGCCTACCACCGAAGTAAGACTAACTGGCCTGTAATTCCCAGGGTTGTTCCTATTCCCTTTCTTGAACAGGGGCACAACATTTGCCACCCTCCAATCACCTGGTACCACCCCCGTCAACAGAGAAGATGAAAAGATCATTGCCAGCGGCTCTGCAATTTCATCCCTTGCTTCCCATAACATCCTTGGATATACCCCGTCAGGCCCGGGAGACTTGTCTATCTTCAAGTTATTCAAAAACCCCAACACATCTTCCCTCCTAACGAGCACTTCCTCGAGCTTACCAGTCTGTTTCACACCGTCCTCTTCAGTAATACACCCCTTCTCATTCGTAAATACCGAAGAGAAGTACTCATTCAAAACCTCACTTATCTCTTCCGGCTCAACACATAGTCTCCCGCTATTGTCCTTGACCGGACCTACGGTCCCCCTAGTCATCCTCATATTTCTGACATACGCGTAAAAGGCCTTGGGGTTTTCTTTTATCCTACCCGCCAAGCATTTTTCATGCCCTCTCTTAGCTCTCCTAATCCCTTTCTTCAGATCCTTCCTGGCCATCTTGTATCCCTCCAGAGCATGGCATCTTCAGAGGAGGAGGAGCATGACGTGCCTCAAGGTGTCAGCTGATGAACATGGTGCCGTGGAGCCCAGCTCACCAGACAGTGACATGCATGGCAGGGAGACTCACGACTCTCTGATCAGCAGACGCTTCACATGAGGACAAGTGCAAGCAGCCAAGGAGAACCAAGGAGTTCTCTCCCAGAGACAACCTTGCTGACTTTTCATAAGAGGCCCTTACCTTCTCACTTTACCCTCAAAACTATATTCCAAGGCCGTCTGTCAACACAAGCGCTCATGAGGTGCTCACTTTTACAGACCGTCCATGTATATGTTTCCACATCTGGTGACTGTCAACTGGTGGCCAAAAATAAATACTCAAGTCATTATACATTGCATGTCAAAACATTTAACTCTGGTTAAACATTAAAGGCTTCTGCATTTAACAAATAATTATCACCTAGTGAAGCCCCAAGTGCTAATCCATGCATTTTTTAAAAATTCATTCATGGGATTTGGGCATCACTGGCCAGGCCAGCATTTATTGCCCATCCCTAATTGCCCTTGAGAAGGTGGTGGTGAGCTGCCTTTTTGAACCCCTGCAGTCCATGTGGGGTAGGTACACCCACAGTGCTGTTAGGAAGGGAGTTCCAGGATTTTGACCCAGCGACAGTGAAGGAACGACGATATAGCCCCAAGTCAGGATGGTGTGTGACTTGGAGGGGAAGTTGCAGGTGGTGGTGTTCCCATGCATTTGCTGCCCTTGTCCTTCTAGTTGATAGAGGTCGTGGGTTTGGAAGGTGCTGTCTAAGGAACCTTGGGGCATTGCTGCAGTGCATCTTGTAGATGGTACACACTGCTGCCACTGTGCGTCGGTGGTGGAGGGAGTGAATGTTTGTCGATGAGGTGCCAATCAAGTGGGCTGCTTTGTCCTGGATGGTGTCGAGCTTCTTGGGTGTTGTTGGAGCTGCACCTATCCAGGCAAGGGGAGAGTATTCCATCACACTCCTGACTTGTGCCTTGTAGATGGTGGACAGGCTTTGGGGCGTCAGGAAGTGAGTTACTCGCCTCAGGATTCCTAGCCTCTGACCTGCTCTTGTAGCCACGGTATTTATATGGCTACTCCAGTTCAGTTTCTGGTCAATGGTAGCCCCTACAATGTTGATAGTGGAGGATTCAGCGATGGTAATGCCATTGAATGTCCAGGGGAGATGGTTAGATTCTCTCTTGTTGGAGATGGTCATTGCCCGGCACTTTGTGGCATGAATGTTACTTGCCACTTATCAGCCCAAGCCTGGATATTGTGTCCAGGTCTTGCTGCATTTCTACACGGACTTCTTCAGAATCTGAGGAGTCATGAATGGTGCTGAACATTGTGCAATCAGCAAACATCCCCACTTCTGACCTTATGATTGAAGGAAGGTCATCGATGAAGCAGCTGAAGATGATTGGGCCTAGGACACTACCCTGAGGAACTCCTGCAGTGATGTCCTGGAGCTCAGATGATTGACCTCAAACAACCACAACCATCTTCCTTTGCGCTAGGTATGACTCCAGCCAGCGGAGGGTTTTCCCCCTGATTCCCATTGACCTCAGTTTTGCTAGGGCTCCTTGATGCCATATTCGGTCAAATGCTGCTTTGATGTCAAGGGCAGTCACTCTCACCTCACCTCTAGAGTTCAGCTCTTTAGTCCATGTTTGAACCAAGGCTGTAATTTACGCTCTCACTTACGATAACCTCAATGGCATGCTTTTCCTGTGCCTGGATTTGATGTGGGGGCGGACTGCTGCCTTTCTTACTCTGGTGCATGAGATGGCTGTGGCTTGTGCCCTCTGGGTGCTTGAGCCCTAATGGGGCCCAGCACATTTGGGGCCACCTATATCTGGGGTGGTCTTAGTCATCAGACCATCATGCAGCGTTGGTGTCACCGTCAAAGAGGCCAAGAATCCGCCTTCAGCGATTGAAGTATCTTTAGAGGAGCCCCATTGCCTGAAGCCTACCCCTCCTCTGCCCTTTCAGACCCACATGGTTCAACTCCTGGCAACAGGGAGATGCATGGCTGGCCCATCTCGCCCACGCATCGTTCCATATATCACATGGATGAGGCCATGCTGTGGAGATATTTGTGCAACCCCTGAATCCAGTTGGCGCTATACTTCATGTGTCCCTCTTTGAAGGTCGCCAATCTCTCAATGGAGGATGCCATGCCCTGACATGCCAGAAAAATGGTGCCGCTCAAGGCACTGATGGACTCTTCCATCGTTTACGCATGGGACTGCACTGGCTCTGGAAACTCCAACAGATGTTCACACATCTTACACTGCTATTGAAGCATCTGACACTTTGCTGATGACACCCGAGGCTCGCCATCTGCATGCAGCTGAACATCACTAGGCCTCTCCTCACTCGTCCGATGGGATGTGGCCGCAGCTGTCACTACCTCCATTACCTCCTACTGTGCATCTGTGTGGTACTCACCAGATTGTGCCACCCATTCTACTTGTGCAACAAAGCCCACCAATGTGATGTACCTGCACTGGAATGAAGTGACGCGGTGTCTTGAGATGGCAGTGCCTCCTCTGAGTTTTCCAGTGTAGCAGGAGCCCTTGTCTCTTCCTCATTCGCTACTGTACCTGCTAGAGACACATGATTTAAGTGGAACAACTGCTCTTTTGACCAACTCCTGGTGGTGTTAAAAGCCTACACAGATGCCACCACCCCATGGTCTAGGCAATAAAGGACCAACCATCACTTTACTCGCTTTCCATTGTTTCCACACCTGCCTTGCCCTCAGCAACAGGCTGCCCTGCCGTGACCCATCTGATGTACATGACCTCCTCCTCCATTGATGTCACCACAGTGCTGAAAGGCACTCCACCTCCAGTGCGCTGATGCTCTCTGATATTATGAGCATGCTTCTCCTGCAAGCACGGACATACACATTGTCTGCTGTCTCATGACCCATTTTTGCAGCACCCTGCTGCTGTTATAGAATGGTGACATGGCCATTCAACAATCTCAATGCAGCACTTAGGCGTCATCGACCATGGGGTTCGGCTACATGAACTGGGCTCCTCAATGTGGGTGTTGGGGCCTGGTGTTGGCCAATGCATGGGTCTACCACCTGGTTTCACATTTCATGGGTGCCTTTTAATCCATGCTGGGCTTCCAGTTTGTCATTCTAAATACCACTCACCTTTCCAGACCATACCAGGTCATTATATCTCTTCCTGCACTGGATCCATGTTCTTGCAATCACCCCTTGGCTGCTCACTATCTCTGTCACCTCCAGCCATGCCTTTTTCATTAGGCTTGCTGCCCTCCTCCTCCCATCTGCTGGAAACAGGACATCTATCCTTTGTCTTACTGCCTGCAGCAGTAGCTCCAGAGAGGCATCGCTGAATCATGGAATCATGCTGAAGCCATTCCTCCACTGCCTCCAAAGCCCCTCCTTTCAAGCCTGTGTCTGCAGACTGCCTGAATGTTGCACATGTGCCTTTAAAAATGGCTGCTGGCACTATGAATCACCCGCTACCTTTAATTAGCCAATTCTCCCACCTACTGGCCCTTAATTGGCTCTTCCTTATAAAATCGCCAAGGAAGTCGCATCGCCTGCCCATACATGCCGCTGACCTGGATATCCCCCACGACGTTGGGTCATCCGCTCGATCGGTAAAATTCAGGCCAATGAAACAAAAACACTTAGCATGGACCTGGTTCTATGCCACTGACATTTAACTTTTGATAAAGTTGAAATAATCCTTTTCTAATCTTACACAAATATAAGTATATATTTTTTCTTCCTCAGGCACTGACATAATGTAACACTTAAACCTTTCCTTGGAATAAATTAACTCCAGAGATCAACAAAAATGCAGATGTCTGATTTTAATTAAAGAACGGCTTAAGATAGCTCTGTACTTCCCTTCACAATATCTGCTCAAAATGATTCACTATAAATGCCCATTTTTAAGATGTGGGTTATTATTATACATACAAGAAATGACCATAATGTCAGCTGATTCAACCTCTGTTTTTTGTAAAGGCACAGGAGATGTAATGAAGCAATGATGAGCCAGTGTATTGGTGCATTTGGCATGGCAGTCTGTCACAGCTCACTGGAAATCAGAACCCTAAGCATTTATATAATGGCTGGAAATAGTGTGGGCATATTGGCAGTGGGAAAGGCTCCATAGAAGAACTACTTGATGAATGGAAGAAGTGAAAGAATTTGCATTTTATAGCACTTTTCAAGGACATCCTAAAGCACTTCACAGCTAAGAAAGAACTTTGTAAATGCAGTCACTGTTATAATTAAGGGAAATACAGCAGCCAATTTGCACACAGCAAGATCCCATAAAAATAGCAATGATCTGTTTTTTAGTGGCGTTGATTGAAGAATAAATGTTGGCCAGGTCACCAGGAGAACTCTAATACAAAAGCAAAATACAGCAGATGCTGGAAATCTGAAATAAAAACAGAAGATGCAGGAAATACTCAGCATGTTTGTCAGCATCTGTGGAGAGAGAGAAACATTTCAGGTCAATGCTCTCATCACGTGGTGGATGATCCGTTGAATATGGAGGCTGGTGGGGTGGAAGGTCAGAACAAGGGGAACCCCTGTGAGATATGCGGAACATTCCTTGTCCCAGTCCTACTCAGGCCCTCTCCCTCACCTCTTCTTCTGGTACATTGATGACTGTATCGGTGGCGCTTCCTGCTCTCACCCTGAACTGGAATATTTCATTGACTTTGTTTCCAATTTTCATTCTTCTCTCACCTTCAAATGATCCATCTCCGACTCTTCCCTTCTCTTTCTTGACTTCTCTGTCTCCATTTCTGGGAATAGGCTTTCAACTAATTTTCACTATAAGCCCACAGACTCCCACAGCTACCTGGACTACACTTCCTCACACCCCACTTCCTGCAAGGACTCAATTCCATTCTCCCAGTTTCTTTGTCACATCTGTTCGGACAATGCAACTTTCCATGTTAGCACTTCCGCTATGTCTTCCTTTTCCTCAACCGCGGATTCCCACCACAGTGGTTGACAGGGGCCTTAACCCTGTCCAATCTATTTCATGCTCTTCTATTCTCATCCCTCCTCTCCCTCCCAGAACTATTATAAGGTTCTCCTTGTCCTCACCTTCCTCCCCATGAGTCTCTGTAGTCAATGGATCAACTTCTGCCATTTCCGTCACCTCCAGTGTGTTACCACCACCAAACACATCTTCCCTTATCTTCCTCTTTCAGCATTCTGAACAGACCGTTCCAACCTTGTCACTCTGGTCCACTCCTCAGTTACTCCAACACCTCCCTTCTTTTCTACGGCACCTTTCCATAAAAGCGCAGGAGATATAATACCTGCCTTTTTACTGCCTTCCTTCTCACTGTCCAAGGCCCCAAATACTCCTTCCAAATGAAACAGTGATATACTTGTACTTATTTCAATTTAGTATACTGTATTCGCTGCTCTACACTGGGGAGACTAAATGCAGACTTGGTGACCACTTTGTAGAACACCTCCATTCAGTCCGCAAGCATGACCCTGAGCTACCTGTTGTCATTTTAATTCCCCACCTTGCCCCCACTCTGACATTTGAGTGCTTGGCCTGCTACAGTGTTCCAATGAAGCTCATCACAAGCTCAAGGAACAGCATCTCATCTTTCAACAGGACACTTTACAGCCTTCTGGACTTAAAATTGAGCTCAACAATTTTAGATCATAATCTCTGTCCCCATTTTTTCGCTTTTTTAGTTCTTTCCACCCTCCCCCCACCCGTTTCTTTACTTTGTGTTCAGAAGGTAAATTTCCCACCATTTACACCACATCCAGACACATCTTTTGTTTCTTTACTTGTCCCATTACCACTCCCCATGGCTTTGTACCATGCAACCTTTTGTCATTTAATCTCTCCTGCCCTCCACCCTATCACAGACCTTCCCTTTTGTTCATCCTCCCCCCTCCCCCCTTTCACTAGCTAAAACCTATTACATTTTTAATTTTTGTCAGTTCTGATGGAAGGTCATTGACCTAAAACGTTTACTCTGTTTTTCTTTCCACAGATGCCGCCTGACCTGCTGAATATTTTCATCATTTTCTCTTTTTGTTTCAGATTTCCTGAATCTGCAGTATTTCGCTTTATTACACTGATGATGGTGCTGTCTTACAGAACAGCCCTCCTGCTAACCTCTTCCAATGCCTGCACTTATCACAGAAAGGAGGCAGGTCTAGGTTGCACATGCAGCATCATAAGAGATGTAGTCTGTAGGCAGGACTTAGCTGTCTTGAGATCACGAATTTGTCCTGACACACAGAAGTGAGCACTCCTGTCCCTCAGGCAGTCGTTAGGAGAAACATTAGATTAAACAGCTCAAACATCACATATGCTGGCACAAAGAAATAGGCATGCAAACACAGCATGGACTCTAAATAAAATGATAGTAGCACTAAAGTGGTTTTGTTGGGGAAGCATAAATGGAAACTGTAACTTGATGCACACAGAGAAAGATCTGTAGATGATTGTATATTTGTGATGGGAAGGGGGCAGATGTAGACAGAACTTTTAATGCAGGGGCCAAATACAGCAATCAAAAGTAGGTCTTGCCTATCAGACTGGCACAAATGCCTCTTGCAGCCGGAAATTAGTTGTTTTCCATTTCTTCACAGTATCACAGAATTGATACAGAGCAGAAGGAGGCCATTCGGCTCATCGTGTTTGCACCAGTTCTCCGAATGAGCAATTCACCTGCCATTCCCCCGCCTTCTCCCCATAAGCTGAAAGAAGACAGAGGGTGGTGGTTGATGGCAAATGTTCATCCTGGAGTTTAGTTACTAGTGGTGTACCGCAAGGATCTGTTTTGGGGCCACTGCTGTTTGTCATTTTTATAAATGACCTGGAAGAGGGTGTAGAAGGGTGGGTTAGTAAATTTGCGGATGACACTAAGGTCGGTGGAGTTGTGGATAGTGCCGAAGGATGTTGTAGGGTTCAGAGGGACATAGATAGGCTGCAGAGCTGGGCTGAGAGATGGCAAATGGAGTTTAATGCGGAAAAGTGCGAGGTGATTCACTTTGGAAGGAGTAACAGGAATGCAGAGTACTGGGCTAATGGGAAGATTCTTGGTAGTGTAGATGAACAGAGAGATCTTGGTGTCCAGGTGCATAAATCCCTGAAGGTTGCTACCCAGGTTAATAGGGCTGTTAAGAAGGCATATGGTGTGTTAGCTTTTATTAGTAGGGGGATCGAGTTTCGGAGCCACGATGTCATGCTGCAGCTGTACAAAACTCTGGTGAGACCGCACCTGGAGTATTGCGTGCAGTTCTGGTCACCACATTATAGGAAGGATGTGGAAGCTTTGGAAAGGGTGCAGAGGAGATTTACTAGGATGTTGCCTGGTATGGAGGGAAGGTCTTACGAGGAAAGGCTGAGGGACTTGAGGTTGTTTTCGTTGGAGAGGAGGAGGAGGAGAGGTGACTTAATAGAGACATATAAGATAATCAGAGGGTTAGATAGGGTGGATAGTGAGAGTCTTTTTCCTCGGATGGTGATGGCAAACACGAGGGGACATAGCTTTAAGTTGAGGGGTGATAGATATAGGACAGATGTCAGAGGTAGTTTCTTTACTCAGAGAGTAGTAGGGGCGTGGAACGCCCTGCCTGCAAAAGTAGTAGCTCGCCAACTTTAAGGGCATTTAAGTGGTCATTGGATAGACATATGGATGAAAATGGAATAGTGTAGGTCAGATGGTTTCACAGGTCGGCGCAACATCGAGGGCCAAAGGGCCTGTACTGCGCTGTAATGTTCTAATGTTCTAAAAAAAAAATTCTTCCTTTTCAGATAACAGTCTAATTCCCTTTTGAATGCCTCGATTGAACCTGCCTGAACCACACTCACAGGCAGTGCATTCCAGATTCTTCTTCAGGAAGGCTGTTTCCAGTGGCGTTCCGCAGGGCTCAGTACTAGATCCCCTGCCTTTTGTGGTATATATTAATGATTTGGACATAAATGTAGGGGGCATGATCAAGAGGTTTGAAGACGACACAAAAATTGGCTTCTACAGTAAGGAAGCTGTAGACTGCAGGAAGATATAAATGGACTGGTCAGGTGGGCAGAAAAGTGGCAAATGGAATTCAACCTGGAGAAGTGTGAGGTGATGCATTTCGAGAGGTCAAACAAGGCAAAGGAATAAACAATACATGAGAGGATACTGAGAGATGTATAATAAGTGAGGGACCTTGGAGTGCATGTCCATAGATCCCTGAAGGTAGCAGGTCAGGCCGATAAGGTGGTTAAGAAGGCATATGGAATACTTTCCTTTATTATCTGAGGCATCGAATATAAGAGCACGAAGGTTATGTTGGAGCTATATAAAACACTAGTTAAGCCACAACTTGAGTACTGCTTGCAGTTCTGGTCACCTCATTGCAGAAAGGATCTAATTGCATTAGAGAGGGTACAGAGATTTATGAGGATGTTGCCAGGACTGGAAAATTGCAGCTATAAGGAAAGATTGGATAGACTGGGTTGTTTTCCTTGGAACAGAGGAGGCTGAGGGGAGATTTGATTGAGGTGTACAAGGTTGTGAGGGGCCTGAATAGAGTGGATGGGAAGGACCTATTTCCCTTAGCAGAGGGGTCAGTGACTAGGGGGCATAGATTTAAAGTGATTGGTAGAAGGATTAGAGGAGATGAGGAACATAATGGTTCACCCAGAGGGGTCTGGAACTCACTGCCTGAAAAGGTAGTGCAGGCAGAAATCCTCAACTCATTTAAAAGGTGTCTGGATATGCACCTGAAGTCCCGTAACCTCCAGGAATACAGACCAAGTGCTGGAAAAAGGGATTAGAATGAGTGGCTCTTTTTTCGGCCAGTGCAGACACAATGGGTAGAGTGGCCCACTTCTGTGATGTAAATTGTTTTACATTTTCTAAATATCTGAAAAGGAGGGATGTGGGGAGGTGGCGGATGAGTGGCAGTATTTGACTGGCTCCTTAGGAGAGCCAGCATGGACACAATGAGTCGAATGGCCTTCTTCTGTGCTGCAACAATTCTATGATTCTGCTCCTTTTGCTTAATCCCTTGTCAAATGTTGTTTTACAATGCTCCAGTGAAGCGCCTTGGGACGTTTTACTGTGTTAAAGGTGCTATATAAATACAAGTTGTTGCTGTTGTTTCTAATGGAAGCTGACATTCTCCCAGGGGTCCCATGAAAGGGCCTATTTGCAACACAGAGTTGTACCATCTACAGCACACTACCAAAGTTCTTTTGACCTTTGGTAGACTATACACCAGGATGTCCTCAAATTGATCCAGACATATAAAGTGTGCCTTTAATATACCTATGACGTGTCCAGTGACATTTCTACTGCATGAACTGATCTTATTGTATTACCTGGGATTATGGGAAATCATTGCTGTCATCAACCAAGGCTGTACAAAATACTCTTTTAACCCAAGGAGATACTCTTCCAGGTTAAAATGTACTGGCACATTAGAATTCCTTAAAATAAATGAACCCTGACAGTTGTCAGGCATACAAGCGTTTACTTATGTGATATTGTGCTGCTGTTTGCAAATAAATGAGACATTGAAAGAGTGGCATCCTTTCTTGCTGATGCACATTTAGACATTGATGAAAAAGGCATGTATGATCAGTCAGATTTTATCAATGATTTCTTTAACCTTAGGCAATTAAACCACTTGGCAAAATTGTACTGCTCTGTCACAGGGATGCCAGTTATCCATGGGGTAGTTGATGACATTGCTCAGTGTAGAGTACAATGCATCCATAAGTTGCTTGGTGCATCAGTGCACAGCTGCTTGCTTATGTTACAGATGACTTCAGTGGCACCTGGAACGATCCAGTGGCATAGAATCTTAAGGTCTTAATAGCCAGTGGCAGAGCAGTGTTTACAGTGGAGGTAGGCTGTTAGTTTGCTTCCAGCATGTGACATAACTCTGTGATAGCTTCTTTTGAAAAGTAAAACTTCTGCAGGCACTGCTCCTGTCAACTGCATTTATATAGCTCCTTTCATAACCTCAGGATGCCCCAAAATGCTTAGCAGTCAATGAGGTCACTGTTGTAATGTAGGAAACACGACACCGAATTTGCAAACAGCAAAGTTCCACAAACAGCAATGTGATAACGAACACATAATCTGTTTTTCAGGCGTTAGAACCATGGAACCGATGGCACAGAAGGAGGCCATTCAGCCCGTTGTGTCCATGCTGGCCAAGAAGAAATAAAAATAGAAACTAGCCACCCAATCTAATCCCATCTTGCAGCACTTCAGGTGCATGTCCAGGTACCTTTTAAAAGAATTGAGGGTTTCTGCCTCCACCACCATTCCTGGCAGTGAAAAGGTTTTTCCTCATGTCCCCTCTAATCCTTCTACCAACCACCTTAAATCTGTGCTCCCTGGTAATTGACCTCTCCACTAGGGGAAACAGGTCCTTCCTGTCTATTCTATCTAGACCCCTCATAATTTTGTATACCTCAATTAAGTCATCCCTCAGCCTCCTCTATTCTAAGGAAAACAACCTTTCTTCATTGCTGCAACTTTTGAGCCCTGGCAACATTCTTGTAAATCTCCTCTGTACTCTCTCCAGAGCAATTATGTCCTTTCTGTAATGTGGTGACCAGAACTGTATGCAAAACTCCAACTGTGGCCTAACCAGCATTTCATACAGTTCCAGCATTACATCCCTGCTTTTGAATTCTATACCTCGGCCAATAAAGGAAAGCATTCCAAATGCCTTCTTCACCACTCTATCTACCTTCCTACCACCTTCAGGGACCTGTGGACATACACTCCAAGGTCTCTCACTTCTTCTACTCCTCTCAATATCCTCCCATTTATTGTGCATTGTTTGAGGAATAAATATTGGCCAGGACAACGGGGAGATCTCCTCTGCTCTTCCAAATATTGTCACGGGATCTTTTACATCCACCTGAGAGGACAAACGGGGCCTTGGCTTAACATCACATCTGAAAGACGGGACTTCCGACAGTGTTGCACTCCCACAGTACTGCGGAGTCATCCTAGATTATGTTTTGGAATTGGAACACACAAAAAAAACACAACCTTCTGACTCAGAGGCAAGAATGCTACCACTGGGCCACAGCTCACACTCATGGTAGGACTGCCCCTGCCTGTATACTCTGGTGGAGAGGGTGTCAGTGGGGGTGTCATGTACCTGCTGTGTAGCCTCACTATCCTGACTCAATCCATTATGCCACTTCTTCCAAGAAGCAAAGAGAAGAATCCCTGAAAAATAACCCATGTGCCATGTCTGATAAAGGAGGAGGTAAAGGGCAGCTCGCATGGCAAATGGCATATGTGGAGTTGGCAAACAGAAAAATAATAACAATGTTTTAACAGCAACATTAACCAAATATACTTGTTTCTTAAAAATGACTTCTGCCTTCAGGTTAGGGTCTCGCACCCTTGGCAGCCAGTTTTATCCTGGTGTGATTAAGACTCACCTTGAATGAGGTGGAAATGATAGGAAATGGATATATGACATCACCATTTCCAGCTGTTTCAAACACACCCCACCCAAAAGTGGCCAAGCATCTTTTGTTGTCCACCAGAAGTGACAGCAGAAAATTGGGTGGCTGCAAAGGTTAACATTGATTTGACATAACTGACACCAACCCTTGCCAAATCAGGCAGAATGATTCAGAAAATTCAGGCTCCAGTGTCCCCAGAAAGACAGAAAACAGTATTTTGAGAAATTGAAAATAATTATTATCACTCTGTTTGCAGGTTCAGCACTGTCTCAGGATCATAAAGCTGGCGTTGGAAATTAATATTATGATGGAAAGTCATATCTATTATGGAAAATTATAACATGTGTGTTGTAATTTAACAGCCCTCTCTGCTGGATGATACAAAATAGCAACCAAGTCAGAGTGTTTCTTATTTACCTCAATCTAGATAAATATACAAACTATGAGGGCTTAATTTATGGCCAGGTTTAAACTTGTTTGCATGACTATCAATTTATGGTGAAACATTATGCAGGATGCATTATGTGTATATCCTGGCAGGACAAAATCACAAATGCAGCAGTCCTCTCAAAGGCAGAGATCCCAAGTGTGTTGGCACTAATTAAACAGAGGCGGCTTTGGTTGATCAGACATGTCCGCATAACTAAGAATCTTCTGTATGCTGAGGTAGTCGGGACCAGATGACCAGTGGGGCGCCCAAAGCTCCGCTTCAAGGAAGCTTGCAAGCATGACATGAAGGCCCTAAATGTCGACTATTGCATTTGGGAGTTAATAGCTGGCGAAAGAGGGAAATGGCAACACATCCTGTGGACTGGTGTGCACTATCACGACAACCGGTTGTTACAGCAGCTTGGCAATAGGCGCCAACATCAAAAACAACAACTCACAGCGTCACTTGGCAGTTTCGTGTGCAGCACCTGTGCCAGAATCTACTTCTCAAGGTCTGGCCTTCATAGTCATCAGCAAAGGTGCACCAAGAGAAGATACCCCACCTAAATGGATTGTTTGCTGTGTATCCATCATCTTTCATAGATGCAAGGATGCCAACCCAATATACAGGATGATTTGTTAGGTCGAATCGAGTTACAGTGATTGGACATTTCTTCACTTGCAGATAGGTTTCATATGAATTACATATTATTTTGTACAGGTTGCATTTTGAATACAAAACTTAAAAATAAGGGTAATTGAAAAAACACTAAAAATGAAAAAAGAATCATGAAAAATATATGCTATTTGCTTAAAACTTGTTTGGATAGCTCAGGAGCCTACAAAATGATTAAAAGAAAGCAATTGTGGTTTTAATTCTTGTTGGTTATTCCATTATTTTCTCAAGAATTTTTGCAGCGATTGTTTCTAGTCCTGACACCTCCAAAACAGCAGATTACCAAAGGACTTCAAAACAGCTTTTTAAATAACGCAGATAAAATTTGAACTTCCCAAGCATTATATATTCTGTAAAGAAAGTCTGTAATATTAGCAATTATGATAAACTACAAACTATCAAAGAATTCATTTAACAGCATTTTTTTTTACTAATGTTTCACCTGGAGTTTCTAAAATATGAATAACATGTTGGAACAAACAAGTTATTCACTTTTGAAAAGTGCTAAGATCAGAATGTCAAAGGTTCGGTCCCATTCAGTTTCTAATGCCCTTCAATGACCTGGTGAAAAACAGATCTCAAATTACTTGTGGATGTATTCAAAAGTGATGTTATTTTCCGTGCTTGATGACACCACTTACTATAGAACAATTAACTTGCTCTCTGAAAGACAAGCCATGCCATGACCAAACTGCGAAGAGATAATGACAGAACCGGACCGTAATATATCAAATTGATATATTATCTTTAGAGTTCAAAAGACAAAGTCAGAAAGTCTGCCAAAAATATTGTGGCCGATAATGGATGATTGGCATTGTAAGAATGGTACATGTTGGGTACAAGCAACCTGTATTATTGGGCGCTGAGGAGTGTTCTGCACCCAATTCACATACATGGAATAATGCAGTGGGAACTGAGGCATGCAATTGGCTCATTAAAGCCTCAATTAAATATTAATGAGAGCTTAGGCCTGTCACACTCACGTGAAGTGCAACAATGAAAATACAGAACCCAAACAGAAGTTATAAAAAATGGTGTTGTAAAATGGCTGTCGAAGGTGAAGTGACCTGGACCTGTATATCCAAACTGCCTTCCTATCTGTTAAAGACAAAAGGATGCATTCCAAGCTAAGAGGTGTCAACTACAACCATCCTGAGCCCTCAAGAGACATTTTTGAATTGAATGGGTTCTTCTGAAATAAAGAAGGTGTGAAGTAGCCACAACCTGATCTATTGTTGGTCACCACAGGGAGGGGGCTCTGCGCCTCCTAACAGAGGCAATGTGTGAGGTATCTGGACCTTAAAAAGTAACTCTCTGGAGAGAGAAGAGGAGAATCAGAACAACATCCAAAAGCTTGTCCAGCCAAGAGCTCTGAGAGATCCAGCAAAAGCCAAAGAAGGAGCCTTGCTATGAAATCTATGCTTCAACTTGTTGTAGCAGAGAACTGAAAGTGCTCACTGCCTCCAGACTGGAGTCTCAACCACCAGAAAAATCTACAAACACAGGCCTGCAACATTAAAAGAGAAATTGTCCTCCAAGAAGATTCAACGCGTTAACCGTGAACCCCCAACACCCACCTCACTTCAAACCACTAACCCTTTTCCTGTCTATCCATTCTGGTGTGGGTGTGTGTGTGTGTGTGTGTGTGTGTACGCAAGTGAATGCATGTGGGGATGCAGTTGCAACAATTTTGGGAATGAACATGCTCAATAAATAGTTAATCTTCTGTTTTAAACCTACAAGAAAGCCTGCCGCTTTCTGTTTATTTGACAAATAAACCACAAGGGGTTAAAACCCTAGTAACAAAAACACTTGCTGTGGTCAGTTGAGAGGTGAATAGTGGGAACCAGCCACACCCCTTACCACCTTGGGTGTAACAAATTGGGGCTCGAAGCCAGTATCTGCACAATCAGATAAGTGAGAGATTTACAAATGGGAGGAAAATTGACCTCCAGAATTGTGGAAAAGTAAACAAACAGGTTTTCTTGTATTCTTGTTTTTTCTCTGTGCTCCTAAAAACAAAAGACATAGGAACATAAGAGCAGGAGTAGGCCATTCAGCCCATCAAACCTGCTCTGTTATTCAATACAATCATGGCTGATAATCCACTTCAATGCCTTTTTCCCACATCATCCCCATATCCCTTTATGTCAATGGTATTTAGAAATCTGTCAATCTCTGCTTTAAACATACTCAATGACTGAGCTTCCACAGCCCTCTGGGGTAGAGAATTCCAAAGATTCACAACTCTGAGTAAAGACATTTCTCCTCATCTCAGTCCTAAGTGGCTTCCCCCTTATTTTTAAATTGTGTCCCCTGGTTCCAGACTCCCCAACCAGGGGAAACATCTTAGCTGCATCTACCCCGTCTATCCCTTTAAGTATTTTGTTGGTTTCAATGAGATCACCTCTCATTCTTCAAAACTCTAGAGAATACAGAAATAAAAACAAGAAATGCTGAAAATACTCAGCAGGTTTGGCAGCATTTGTGGAGAGAGAAGCAGAGTTAACGTTTCAGATCAATGACCCTTCACCAGAATGGAATACAGGTCCAGTTTCCCCAATCTCTCTTCATAGGACATTCCCGCTATCTAAGGAACAAGTCTGGTGAACCTTTGTTGCACTCCCTCTATGGTAATAATATTCTTCCGAAGGTAAGGGGACCAAAACTGCACACGGTACTTCAGGTGTGGTCTAACCAAGGTTCTAACTGAGGTTCTATACAATTGAAGCAAGTCTTTGCTACTCCTGTGCTCAAATCCTCTTGCGATCAAGGCTAACATACCATTATCCTTCTTAATTGCTTGCTGCACTGCATGTTAGCTTTCAGCGACTTATTGACAAGGACACCCAGGTCCCTTTGTAATCTCTTACCATTTAGTACTCTGCACATCTGTTCCTCCTACCAAAGTGGATAACCTCACATTTTTCCACATTATATTCCATCTGCCACATTATTGTCCACTCACTAAGTCTGTCCAAATCCCCATGAAGCCATTTTGCATCTTCCTCACAACACACAATCCCACCTAGTTTTGTGTCATCCGCGAACTTGGAAATATTACATTTGGTCCCCACATCCAAATCATTGATATATGTTGCGAACAGCTGGGGCCCAAGTACTGATCCTTGTGGTACCCCAATAGTCACAGCCTGCCAACGTGAGAATAACCCATTTTCTCCTACTCAGTTTTCTGCTTGTTAACCAAACCTTAATCCAGGTCAGTATATTACCTCATATCCCACGTGCTTTAATTTTGCTAACCAACCTCCTGTGGGGGACTTTATCAAAAGCCTTCTAAAAATCCAATTATACTACATCCACCTACTCCCCTTTATCAATTCTGTTAGTAACATCCTCAAAAAACTCCACCAGGTTCGTCAAACTTTATTTTCCATTCATAAATCCATGTTGCCTATGCCCAAGCAGATCATTATTATCCAATTATCCATTTATCACATCCTTTAGAACAGATTCTAGCACTTTCCCTACTACTGATGTAAGGATAACAGGTCTGTAGTTCACTGTTTTTTCTCTCTCTCCCTTCTTAAACAGTGGGGTGATATTTGCTAATTTCCAATCTGCAGAAACCGCTCCAGAATCTATAGAATTCTGGATGATGATCACCAATGCATCCACTATCTCCATAGCGATCTCTTTCAACACTCTGGGCTGAATTTTATCAGCGCGCTACACTTTGTGGCGGCGTGCTGTGAAAGCAGCGGCCTTCCGACATGGAAATGCTGTGCCGAGCCCCTGCAGAATTACACATGGGGCTCATTTAAATGGAGGGGGCGGCGCAGCATGCCCAATGACGTAGAGAGGGGCGGTTGCCGTATCCCCGGCAATGGTGTCTGGGGCCACTACGCAGGCGCCGGTGCCATTTATAAAGGGCTTCAAGCCCTTCGGTGACATTTAAATTTTTAAAGGTCCCGGTCTCTGGGAAATAAAAATAAAATTTTAATTCAACTGTAAATTCCGTCTCCCACCCCACAATGGGTAATCTATATATAAATTGCCCTCACCCCCAGAAAAAAACTTTGATTGCTATCCCAAACTTTCCCCCGCGAAATTTGTTCTCGTTGACCCTTAACCCCTGCCCACCATCCCTGCAACCCATCATAAGTGTTTTCCCAATTCCCCTCCCACTCCCGCCCTGATAATTTTATTCCTCCCCCCTCTCTGCCAGTGTCTCGCCTTGGAACGCCAACAGAGTTGGAGTCGGCAGGTAAGTTCATTTGAATGTTTATTATCCTCATTTTAATATTGTAATGAAGGCCCTGCTGCTTGGCGGCAGGAGGGCCGCACCGAGGCCTCACTGCCGCCGCTAATATCTGGCAGGGCCTTTTCGGCGTCATGGGTTGAGGCGGGCTGCTCCTGCTAGCATATTACGGGCCTACCCAACGCGACCCACGGCGTCAAGGGGCTGATAAAATTCAGTCCTCTGGGATGTAGAATACCAGGTCCCAGGGACTTATCAACCTTCAGCCCCATTAATTTCTCCATTACAACCTTCTTACTAATACTAATTTTCTTCAATTCCTCATTCTCACTCGTCCCTTGGATTTCTAATTCTGGGAGATTTCTTGTATCTTCCTCGGTGACGACAGACACAAAGTGATCATTTAACTTCTCTGCCATGTCTCTATTCCCCATTATAAATTCTCCTGACTCTGCCTGTAATGGACCCACATTTGTCTTAGCCAAACATTTCTTTTTTACGTACCTATTGCAGCTGTTACAGTCCATTCATATTCTATTCTCCCTTTATCAGTTTCTTGGTCCTCCTTTGCTGTATTCTAAAATCCTCCCAATCCTCAGGTTTACTACTATTTCTGGAAATTTTCTAGGCCATTTCTTTTAATCTTATACAATCCTTAACTTCCTTTGTTAGCCACAGTTGATTGACACTTCTTTTGGGGTTTTTGTGCCATGAAGGAATGTATAGTTGCTGTAAACTATGTAATAATTCTTTAGACTATCCATTGCCTAAGTACTGTTATACCTTTTAATGTATTTTCCCAATCGACCTCAGCCAATTTGCCCCTCATACCTTCATAATTTCCTTTGTTCAAATTTAACACCCTGGCTTCAGATTGAACTACCTCACTTTCAAACATAATGTAAAATTCTATCATATTATGGTCACTCATCCTTAAAAGTTCTTTTACAACAAGATTATTAATTAGCCCTTTCTCATTAGATCTAAAATAGGCTGTTCTCTCGTCAGTTCAACATATTGCTCTAGAAAACCACCCCTAAGACACTCCAGAAACTCGTCCTCCACAGCATTAGTGCTCATTTGCTTTACCCAGTCTATATGCAGATTGAAGCCACACATGATTACTGTATTACCCATGCTACATACTTCTCTAATCTCCTCATTAATACCATGCCGCACACTACCACTACTGCTTGGTAGCCTAGAAACAACTCCTACCAATGTTTGCTGCCCCTTGCTGTTGAGTCATATTTTATCTCCTTTGAGAAAATAGCTACAAGGCTAAAATGGCTAAAAGAATATTGGACTCTGCTTTTACAAGGCAAGTTCGTGAGTGGGGCTCGTGAAGCTTTTTCTCTGTTATCAGAAGAGAGTTCCTCTGAATATGAACAAAATAAAACAACAATTCTAAATGTATTTGAGTTAGTACCCAAAGCCTATCGACAGAAATTCAGACACACTAGGAAAAGACCAGCACAGACTTACATTGAATTTGAAAGAATTAAATATATGACTTTCGATCGCTGGATACGATCTCTCAAGCTCGAACCCTCATATGAAGATTTGAGAGAAGTGATGTTGCAGGAAGAATTTAAAAATAGCATCCCAATTAATATAAGAACCCATATTGAAGAACAAAGAGTTACAAGGGTAAGAGAAGCAGTAGATATGGCCAACATTGATGCGTTAATACACAGACTTCCTAACTCAGAATAAATTTGGGTTTAATAACTCTTACAGGCTAGGGAGAGATAAGATGGATGCAGATGAAGCAAAAATAGGCTCGATGGAAAAGGACAGTCGGGAAGAAAAACCAGATCAGTCTCCAACTTTTAAAAGAAGGAACCCAGGTGATAAACCAGTAGGGGCACACCTGATGTGGTTCCAGCATAGAAAATCTGGGCATGTCAAGGCATATTGTTGGCATTCCAAAAAATCAACAAGGGGAGTTGCAGTCAAGCCAGTGGCCGTAGCTATGAGGGTAGTGAGCATGTGCTCCAATATAACCCAAGAACAGAATACATAAAAAAACTTCTAGCAAAAAGGAAAAATGACTCCTTTTGTATCCCAGGCACCAGGCAAAAAGATAACCATCTTCAAGGATACCAGTTGTTTTCAAACACTTTTTGCAGCAAAGTTTACAGAAATGCCACCCGAAAGCAGAACAAATACCACAGTATTGGTAAAAGGGCTTACTGGCAAAAGCTTGAAGGTTCCCAGGTTCAGGTTTGCCTGCAGAGTAATTTGGTCACCGGGTAGTGACGGTTGGGGTCATTCCGAGCTTACCAATGCAGGGGGTTGACCAATTGCTGGGCAATGACTTGGCAGGAATCACAGTATTGCATCCAGAAGGTCACAGAGACTAGAGAAACTGAGGGGAGCAAACAAAATTCTGCACAGCTGCAGAGGGCTGAGGAAGTCCCAAGAAGCCCACAGTGAGCGATAGGGCCAGAAAAGATTAAAGAGGCTAAAGGAAAGCCAGTAGAATTTAAAGAGGCCAAGATAGAGCCAGAGGAAAGTAAAGAAACTGAGATAAAAGCAGCAGAGGTTGAAGGAAAAGCACCGGAGGTATGATTCGCAGAAACCTTCTTAAAAGATTTAAACAGGGACAAGGATGGTTTACAAACATGCAAACCAAGAGTGAGGGAGATGCCTCAATTAGCTGAAGTACCACAGGGGAGTGCAGTGGAAGCTGGGCAGCCACCCGCAATCAGTAGTGTCCCAGAGGACATGGGGCATATTCAGGAAAAACCTTTCCCCGAGGTAAAGGGAAAAGGGAAGGTAAAATGCCCTAAGGTGAAAAGCCACAAGAAAACTAAAAGGGAGGTCAGTGTGGATGTGCCCTCTGAAGAATCAAACAGTTATGATCTAAATCCAAAGCTAACTGAACCCAACAAAACAGATTCAGAACTCAATAAGGACAAAGTGCAGAAGGAGAACTCAGATGCCTCACAAGAACTAAAAAAACAAATTTATCACCCACTACCATGCCAGAGATAAGAATTATCAATGTGCTAGAACCTGAACTATTAAATCCATGTGTTTTGGAAGGAACAGTTAAGGGATTAAGGCCTCTACAGGCAGTTAAATATGGAAACAGCCAGGAACAATGCAGTAACTGAAATTTGCATATTACAAGCCTTAAGAACAGAAAAGGTGCCTCTCCAGGTGTCTCCCAAAGAACTGAAAACAGAAACTTTCCTGGGGCAAAACTTCAATGTCCAAAAAGGAAATTCAATTATAATTGTGCCTCATCCAAAGAAAGGATGATGTAAAATTCAAACTTGTACAAGAAATGGCTGTTACAGACAATGCTATCTGTCGCAGTTGTAGGACTGAGGTGTGGGTGTCATGTATGCGGAATGTGTGCAGTGGTGTGACCCTGAACCTTTCTTCCTTCTTTCTTTATAAACCAAAAAAACCAAGCCTAAAAATGAAATCCAAGGAATTTCAATGTTTTTCTCTTTTGGGAGAGATGTCATGCTCATGTGAAGTGCAGTGATGAAAATACAGAACCTAAACCGAGAAGTTATAAAAATTGACTTTTTTAAAAAGTGGA
The DNA here is from genome assembly GCF_036365525.1 of Heterodontus francisci. Lineage (NCBI taxonomy): Eukaryota > Metazoa > Chordata > Chondrichthyes > Heterodontiformes > Heterodontidae > Heterodontus > Heterodontus francisci. The sequence continues at coordinate 28,812,403 of NC_090376.1, read as the reverse complement.
AAATGTGCTGCAAAATGGTTGCCAAAGCTCAAACTACTTGGCCCTGTATATTCAAACTATCTTACTGTCTGTTGAGGGGAAAAGGATACATTCCAATCTAAGAGGTGTCAGTTACAACCATCCTGAACCTATTTAGAGACATTTTTGAATTGAATGGGTTCTTCTGAAACAAAGAAGGTATGAAATAGCCACATCCTGGTCCATTATTGGTCATCACTGAGTGAGGACTCTGTGCCTCCTAACAGAGTCATCATGTGAGAGATCTGGACCTTAAAGAATAGCTCTCTGGAGAGAGATGGAAAGAATAAGAACAACATCACAAAAACCTGACCAGCTGAGAGATACAGCAAAAGCCAAAGAAGGAGCCCTGCTGTGAATTCTATGCTTCAACTGGTTGCAGCAGAGAACTGAAAGTGATCACCGCCTCTAACAGAAGTCTCAACCACCAGAACAATCTACAAACAACACAGACCTGCAACTTTAAAAGAGAAATTTTCCTCCAAGAAGATTCAACAGGTTTACTGTGAATCCCCAACACCTACCTCACTTCAAACCACTTACCTTTTTCTCTCTTTATATATCTATTCTTCTGTGTGTGCACATGTGTGTGTGTGCACGTGCAAGTGAATGCATGTGTATGTGCAGTTACGACCATTTCGGAAATGAATATTGCTCAATAAATAGTTAATCTTCTATTTTAAACCTACAAGAAAACCTGCCGCAGTCTGTTTATTTGATAAATAAAACCCTAGTAACAAAAACACTTGATGCAGTCAGTTGGGAGGTGAAAAGTGGGGACCACCCTCACCCCTTACCTGGCTATAACATTCCCGTAAAGTGGTCTTAGTGAATAAAAGCTCTGCTAGAGCTCAGCACCCGTACAAAACAGGCAAAGGATGTACTCTGGGTGGAGCACCTCAATGTACACCAAGAGTAGCTTGATAGGACTACCATTAACCAATTTCATAGAGTCCTGAAGGATCTGGTTGCCAGGCTGGGTCTGCGTCAGATGGTGAGGGAACCGAGATGAGGAAGAAACCTACTTGAAGCCATCCTCACCTATATTCTTGTCACAGGCATTTCTGTTCACAATAGCGCTGACAGAAATGACTAGCGCACAGTCCTTGTGAAGAATAAGGTACAAACCTAATGAAGCTAATACATAGTGTTACTTGCATCAAAAGTAGCAGGCTCTAGACTGAGCTAAGTGGTCCCACAACCAATGGCTTTGAGCAAAGCTCTATATCCATATCACATCCAGTTGAGAATGATGATGAATGAATAAACAACTAACAACATTCAAGACGACTGATGCCATCCAGGATTCGGCAATTTGTTTGATTGGTGCCTCTGCCCGTGGGCTCAACATTTGCCCCTCCATCATGAGTTTTTAAGATCTACGGGATGCACTGTAGCAACTCATCAAGGTTACCTCAACAGCACCTCCCTTCCAATAACCTCTACCATCAATAAGAACAGGAACAGCTGTGCTGCAGGTACACCATCAGCTTCGAGTCAAAACCATCCTGACTGGGACATATATTGCTGATCCTTCATCATCGCTAGGCACCTAACACCATTGTGGGAGCACCCTACAGAGGTTCAAGGAGAAGGAGTCTCTCTTGTCATATGTGATCAAAAGGTTGTGGGTTCAAGTCCTACTTCAGAAACTTGAGCACAAAAGTCTATGCCGATAATCCAGTGCAGTACTGAAGGAATACTACACGGTCGGAGGTGCCATATTTCGGAGAGATGTTAAACCAAGGTCCTGTCTGCTCCCAAGTGGATGTAAAAGATCCCATGGCACTATTGCGAAGGGAAGTTATTCGCAGTGTTAAGAATAGAATTGAGAGTACTGAAATCCTAATTATTTTCCCTTTACTATCCGTAATCGGTGTGTTTTTGACAAGGGATATGTGTGTGTTTCTTAACTCCTGAGTGTATGGCTAATTTGAATAACCAGCAGCACGCTTTTCGTGGGTTTAAATAAAGAGGGTTATTTTTATTCACATGTTCAACCTGATAGTCAAATGCTACGTCACTCTCACCACATAAGCATACGCTCTCGAGAAAATGGCAAACAAAGAAATAGTTCATAAGTCACATGATTTGTCTCATCTTATGGAAAAGGCATGCGTTGTGGGCCAAGTGAAGAAGGCGTTTTCACTCCTGACATGTAGTTTGGTGGATTCAATAGCCAGAGTCGTATATCAAAGTCGTTGCAAGATTCACTCGAAGAGGTGGATTATCAGCAGGTCATGAAGTTAGTTGCATGTCATCTCATCACTTAGGAGATTGGTTTTCTGTACTGGTGGACTTGGAAAGAAACAGGTTCGGAGACCTTAAGATCTTACAGCCTCCAGTTCTTTTAAGTCATGATGGTATTGCCTTGTTTGCTTGCTGCTTTTTCCTGCAGCCTGTATTTTAAAAGATTTTTAAAAGATCAACATGGCTGTCCCACCATGTGATTTCTCACAGTTCCTTTTCCAATTATGATGGGAGTCTAGTTAGATTAGCCTCATTCTGGTTTATTGTTGTAAGACATTCATCCGGAGGAGGATAAGACAATCACCTGCTTTGTTTCAGGAGAAACCCATTCAAATCGGGAATGTCTCCCAAAGGTTTCAGGATGGGTGTTGATGACACCTCTTAGTCTGCAAAGTATTCTTTTGTCCTTTCAGACAGTGAGATAGTTTTTGACAATATGGGTCAGGTCAGCAGACCTTTGGGGGCCATCTTTGCAGTCCATGTCCACTTTTAATGTCCATTGTGGTTCATTTAAAACAAACGGAAAATCTGGTGGGGTGAAAAGTGAGGACAAGGGAAACCCTGTCGCAGTTCTGGGAGGGAGGGGTTTATCAAACACCAGGAGGGAAATAGAAAGCAATGAAGGTGAACAAGGTAAAAGAGACAAACGAAAATCCCATTGGAGAGAAGAGCAGAACTTCTTTAAGGTAGGCATTCCTGGAAGAGAAGTGGCAGTGAATTAAACACTAAAATAAAAGCAAAATACTGCAGATGCTAGAAATCTGAAACATAAACAAGAAATGCTGGAAATACTCTCCCCTCCCTCCCAGAACCGCGACAGGGTTCCCCTTGTCCCCACTTTCCACCCCACCAGCCTCCACATCCAAAGGATCATCCTCCGCCATCTCCAGCGTGCTGCTACTACCAAATGCATCTTCTCCTCCCTTCCCCTGTCAGGATTCCGAAGGGATCGTTCCTTCCACAACACCCTGGTCCACTCCTCCATTACCCCCACCACCACGTCCCCTTCCCACAGCACCTTCTCCTGCAATCACAGAAGGTGTAATACCTGCCCATTTACCTCCTCTCTCCTCACTATCCAAGGCCCCAAACACTCCTTTCAGGTGAAGCTGCGATTTACTTGTACTTATTTCAATATAGTATATTGTATTCGCTGCTCGCAATGTGGCCTCCTCTACATTGGGGAGACCAAATGCAGACTGGGTGATCGCTTTGCGGAACACCTCCGCTCAGTCCGAAAGCATGACCCCGAGCTTCCGGTTGGTGGCCATTTCAACACTCCCCCCTGCTCACATCTCCATCCTGGGATTGCTGCAGTGTTCCAGTGAACATCAATGCAAGCTCGAGGAACAGCACCTCAATTACCGATTAGGCATGCTACAGCCTGCTGGACTGAACATTGAGTTCAATAATTTCAGAGTATGACGAGCCCCCCTTTTTATTTTTAGTTATTTTTTCTTTTTTATGTGTTTATTTTATTTTATTTTGTTTCTACTGTCCATTAACACCCTCTCTGTACTAATGCTTTGTCTTTCAGCACACCATGAACACACAGTTTGCCTTTGCTCCATGACCTTCTGGTCAGTTATTCTCTGTGACCTTGTCCTAGCAACACCTATTTTGTTATCTCTTGCCCCAGCCCCACTTTACTTGCTTAAAACCTTTTACATTTCTAATATCTGCCAGTTCTGAAGAAGGGTCACTGACCTGAAACGTTAACTCTGCTTCTCTCTCCACCGATGCTGCCAGACCTGCTGAGTATTTCCAGCATTTCTTGTTTGTGTTTCAGATCTCCAGCATCTGCAGTATTTTGCTTTTATTTTAAAGATTTCAAACGCCTGCCCTTTGTCCAATTCACAGACTTTTTTAAAGGGTCCAAAGTGAAAATGAAAACCTTCCTGAACATGGTCACATGTCCAGACACATGGTCTCCCCCGTCTCACTCAAGCTGCTCTGAAGAAAGGTCAAACCCCCTGTAATTTCCTTGAAACTGCTGACCTTCCTGTCCTTTTACAAGTTTAACTTCCTTTCAAAACACCCATAAAGTTCACTCTTGTTCTGAACTTCCTTTCAAAACATTGCAGGAATTCCAATTATTTTTGCAGGTGTCGCTCACTGAGCAAAATCCTTTTCTCATTTTTTTTGAAACACATAGAAGTTCAAGATTTTAGTACAAAAATAAAACCTTCTATGACAATTGGTTCTAAAGTGCTTTGGGAAGTCTTGAGGATGTGAAAGGCACTATACAAATGCAAGATTGTTTCCTCACATCAGAAGCAAATTTTAAAAAAGGACGATTGGCCCATTCAACTATGTTGGTTTCTGCTCCTCAAAACTGGAATTTATTTGATGGTTACATAATTTTTTTTATTTGTTTCATGGGATCTGTGCGTCACTGGCAAGGCCAGCATTTGTTGCCCGTCCCGAATTGCCCTTGAGGTGATGGTGAGCTTCCTTCTTGAACGACTGCTGTCCATCTGGTGCTGGGTCACCACAATGCTGTTAGGAAGGGAGTTCCAGGTTTTTGACCCAGCAACAGTGAAGGAACAGCGATACAGCAAGTCAGGGTGGTGTGTGGCTTGGAGGGGAACTTGCAGGTGGTGGTGTTCCCATGCATCTGCTGCCCTTGTCCTTCTAGGTGGAAGAGGTCACGAGTTTGGAAGATGCTGTCGAAGAAGGCATGGTGAGTTGCTGCAGTGCATCTTGTATATGGTACACACTGCTACCACTGTGTGCCAGTGGTGGAGGGAATGAATGTTGAAGGTGGTGGATGGGGTGCCAATCAAGCAGGCTGCTTTGTCCGAGATGGTGTTAGGCTTCCTGAGTGTTGTTGGAGCTGCACTCATCCAAGCAAGTGGAGAATATTCCACCACACTCCTGACCTGTGTCTTGTAAATGGTGGACAGGCTTTGGGGAGTCAGGAGATGGCTTACTCGTTGCAGAACACCCAGCCTCTGACCTGCTCTTGTAACCACAGTATTTATGTGGCTGCTCCAGTTGAATTTCTGGTGAATGGCAACCCCCCCAGATGTTGATGCGGGTTTCAGTGAAGGTAATGTCATTGAATGTCATGGGGAGATGGTAAGATTCTCTCTTATTGGAGATCGTCATTGCCTGGCACTTAACAGCCCAACTTGAATGTTGTCCAGGTCTTGCTGCATATGGACATGAACTGTTTTAATATGAGGAATTGCGAATGGTGCTGAACATTGTACAATCATCTGCGAGAATCCTCAGTTCTGACCTTATGATGGAGGGAAGGTCATTGATGAAGCAACTGAAGATGGTTGTGCCTAGGACACTACCCTGAGGAACTCCTGCAGCAATGTCCTGGGGCTGAGGTGATTGGTCCCCAACAAATCTAACCATCTTCCTTTGTACCAGGTATGACTCCAACTCGTGGAGCGGTTTACCCCAATTCCCATTGACTTCAATTTGTCTAGGGCACCTTGATGCCACACTTGGTCAAATGTTGCCTTGATATCAAGGGCAATCACTCGCACCTCACCTCTTGAGTTCAGCTCTTTTGTCCATGTTTGGATTAAGACTGTAATGATGTCTGGAGCCGAGTGGCCCTGGCAGAGGGGAAACTGAGCATCAGTGAGCAGGTTGTTGCTGATTAAGTGACGCTTGATAGCACTGTCAATGACACCTTCCATCACTTTGCTGATGATAGAAAGTAGACTGATGGGGTGGTAATTGGCTGGACTGAAATTGCCCTGCCTTTTGTGGACAGGTCATACCTGGGCAATTTTCCATATTGTCGGGTGGGTGCCAGTATTGCAGCTGTACTGGAACAGCTTGGCTAGGGGCTGCTAGTTCTGCAGCACAACTCTGCATATCTCAGCCGGGATGTTGGCTGGACCCAAAACCTTTGCAGTATCCACTGCCTTCCGCCGCTTTTTGATATCACATGGAGTGAATTGAATTGGCTGAGGACTGGCATCTGTGATACTGGGGAACTCAGGAGGAGGTCGACATTAATCATCCACCTGGCACTTCTGGCTGAAGATGGTCACAAATGCTTCAGCCTTTTCTCTTGCACTGACGTGCTGGGCTTCTCCAATATTGAGGATAGGGATATTTATTGAGCATCCTCCCCCGGTTAGTTGTTTAATTGTCCACCACCATTCACCACTGGATGTAGCAGTTGAATAATGTAGCATGTAATGTTAGTCTAGCAGCCTGATGTTTTGCAAGATTATCTTTTGAGAATAGAGAGAAATCTTAGAGATTTATTTTCTTGGAAGTTTTAGCTATGGTAGTCAATTCCCTTAGGAAATTAAAAAAATTAGAGGAAGGCATAAAAAGCACCAAATAATTTGTGAAAAAATCCTAATCTTTCCAAGTTTTTTTGCAAAATATAAATTACATTTCTTTATGTAAGGTTATTTTATAACTTTGAATATTAAATACAGAAACAAATTGCAAAAAACTGAAACTATTTCATCTTTTAGCTTCCAAAAAGCAAAATGTGAGATGGGGATTAGATCATTTTGCAACAGTGCTTCATAGAAACAAAAAAATCCAGCAAGGGACTATTGCTTTTTTAAAAATTCATTCATGGGACGTGGGCGGCACGCGTGTCATGCTAGGCCCCTACCTGCCAAGAATGAGGCACATTAATTTTGACATGAACATTGATTTTAAAATGCTGCTGGAGCGAGGAAATGACTTGTTAAACAGGTCAGCTGTGGCTGGAAAAGACATTTGTATATTAACAGACAGTGCTTGGAAGGACAAAGGACCATTCCCTGACACATTCAACCCACAATGGACCTTGATCACCAGGTATTGTGTGGAGCATTCCAGAGACTGCTAAGGTGATACAATCCAGGACTAGTTAGACCAGCTGGTCACATGACTAACTGGCTGTTCCAGGGTTTTTGAACTAGCCACAGAGCGTTTGAACTCAGAAAGACTGTTTGCTCCTGGACTGAGAAGATCTCTCCTGTCTGCTCCCATCTCTTTCTCACAGAACTCCAAATCCACTGAAGACACATGAACCCTGAGAGAAAAAGTCTGCTACAGCTAACAAGGTTTAAGAAGAATACTGGGCCCCAACGAAAAACAAGATCTACCTACAATCAAGGATACTACAGTGAGCTTGAAGATCCATAACAAAAACCCTCTTCAGAGATTGCCTCAAACGTTTCCACTTTATTTCTTCTGACCTGTTCTGCCTCGAACTGCATGTGTGTATCGCGTATGCATGCTTGCTTGGGCGCGTCATGTATCCGTAGGCGTTAACCGAATTAGAGTTTAAGTTTAATAAATTTCAACCTTTCTTCTTTAAACCTAAGAAAACCTGTTTGTGCTGGTTTCTTTGCCGTATAATTGGAAAGCAGTGAACAAGGATTTACCAAGAGGGGAGCTAAAAACACAGTGTGTTGAAAATTACACCCTGTTACGTTAAGACCAGGTGAAGGTACCTTTCTCACCTGGTCAGAACACTTGCAAGACCAGCACTTATTGCTGCTGAGAAGGTGGTGGTGAGCCACCTTCTTGAACCACTGCAATCCATGTGATGTAGTTGCACCCACAGTGCTGTTAAGTAGGGAGTTCCAGGATTTATACCCAGCAACGATGAAGGAGCAGCAATATAGTTCCAAGTCAATATAGTGTGTGACTTGGAGGGAACTTGCAGGTGTTGGTGTTTCCATGCGCCTGCTGCCCTAGTTCTTCTAGGTTCTGGAGGTTGTGGGTATGGAAAGGTACTGGTGAAGCAGCATTGGCGATTTGCTGCAGTGCTTCTTGGAGATGGTACACACTGCTGCCACTTGCAGTGGAGGGAATGAATGTTAAAGGTGGTTAACAGGGTGTCGATCAGGTGGGCTACATTGTCTTGGATGGTGTTAAGCTTTTTGAGTGTTGTTGGAGCTGCACTCATCCAGACAAGCAGAGAGTATCCCATCACACTCCTGACTTGTGCCTTGTAGATGGTGGACAGGCTTTGGTGAGTCAGGTGGTGAGTTACTCACCGCAGAATTCCCAGCCTCTGACCTGCTCTTGTAGCCACAGTACTTACGGTCTGATCCAGTTAGTGGTGAACCCCAGGATTTTGATGGTGGAGGATTCAGTGATGGTAATGCAGTTGAATGTCAAAGGGAGGTTGTTAGTATCTCTCTTGTTGGAGATGGTCATTGTCTGGCACTTGTGTGGTGCGAATGTTACTTAAGTGGAAAGAAAATAATGTGCATGGAAAATGAAAGAGATCTAGGGGTCCAGATTGACAATAAAATGAAGCTATCGCAACAATGCTCGGTTGCATTGAATAAAGCAAATCAGATGTTGAAAAGTCTTAAAAGTCAACCTTGAGCCAAAATAGTGAGGTAATCCTTTCACCTTATAATTCTTTGATGAGACCACACATAGGATACTGTGAACAGTTCTGGTTACCACAGGGCTAAAGGGATATTGCAGCTAACATAAGAGATAGGAGTAGGAGCAGACCATATGGCCTCTTGAGCTCTGCTACCCAATGCTAATCCTCAACCCCAACTCCACTCTCCCGTCCTATCCCTCAATTCCCTCTGCGTCCAAAGATCCATCAAGCTCGGTCCCGAACACATGCAATGGCTGAGCATTCAGAGCCTTCTGAGGCAGAGACTCACATCCCTCTAAATGAAGAAACTTCTCCCCATCCTAGTCCCCAATGGCTGACCCTCTCCACCCCAAGACTATGCTCCCTGCCTACTTCAGACTCTCCAGCTGGAGGAAGCAGCCTCTCAACATCTAGTATGTCAAGACCACTGAGAATAATTCTCAGCTGCGTCTTTGTCACCTCCAGCCTCCGACTATTCCAACATTCCCCTGGCAAACCTCCCACCTTGTGCCCTCTGTAACCATCAACTCATCCAAAACTCACCAGTCCTAATATCCAGTCAAATAGCCCACCAAAGCTTGTACCTTAGTCTTAAATATGGATGATAGGTACTTAGGAAGGATACTAGAGAATTGTTGTTGCTGGTAAACTGTTCCTTATGAAGAGTTGGCAGCCTGACAAATGGAGTGGAAAGGTCGGCAAAAAAGCTTCTTTAAAAACAAGGCCCAAAGTATCTAATGGTTTTGAATCAAAAATGATTGATTTGTCAACTCTAATGAAGGGCACTTAGTATAGTGCCTCATTACTTTGATCATATTCAATAAAAATCCAGCGGTTAGTTTTTCAATTGTTAAGATTACTCATTTAAGGTGTTCAAGCAAAATGTAGGTGGAAACGGATAAAATTCTTAGCACTCTGAGGATTATTTAGCAAATGTTGTCCAATCGCGGAATTACATCTAATGCTGGACACTGAGTTTTGCAAGCATGGGCTGGTTGAGTACTGTCTGTACTTTGCCCGTTGCGAACAGCAGAAGGGGAATGCTGTTTGATATGGTCTGCCAGTTTTTGGGACGTACGGCCTATATACCTAGCATCACAGTGACATTGAAATTCATATATCGCATTACTCATTTGTGTGATAGACAGGACATCTTTTTGGCTTGACGGTAGCATCCTGTCAGTGGCCAACACCACACATGTTGCTACTGCATAGTAGCAGTGTGGAACAGCTAGCTTTACCTGTTGCTCAAATTTTTGGGGTACATTATCCTTCCAGGAAGGGAAGGGTAATGTCCCTTCTGCTGTTCGCAATGGGCAAGGTACAGAGTGTACCCAAACAGCCCGTGCTTGCAAAACTCAAAACAGTAGATGCGATTCTTCAATTGGACAACATTTGCTAAATAATCCACAGTGTGCTAAGAGTTACGCTGACAACCAATTTAAGATTGTCAATCAGGCTCGCAGTGTGGTGCATTTGCACGTACTGGAAGCTACACTTATTAATACACAGGGCCCTGTTCTTTGCAAACTGGAAGAACATGTACACACATTGCGTCGGTTTCAACTAAACAAAATAAATGACAGCCATTCGCTGGTTCATTCATCAGGGCAATGTCTTGACCAATCAGAGTCAAGTTGCCTGGTTTAAATCTCAATCAAAGCTTGGCAGCTAACTGTCAGTTACGATAAACTGGCGTATTCTCCACGGCAATGCCTCTACTAATCAGAGTCCACTTGCCAACCAATCAGCACTCTCTTCTCATACTTTGTTGCTTTCCCTTACACTGGTATTCTTGTGATTTGTCCTGATGAGTGCAAGGCGAAAAGCTTCAACAAAATGTCTGCTTTCAGCAATATTCAAGTTCTGTACTACCAAACAACTATTATATTTATTGCCCCTAGTTTTGGAATCCCCCAAAAGTGGAAACATCTTCTCCACATATTGAATCCCTTCATAATTTTAAAGACCTCTATCGGGCCGGGCCGCCCCTCAGTCTTCACTTTTCTAGAGAAAAGAGCCCCAAGCTGTTTTAAACTTTACTGATAGTTGTACTGTCTCAGTTCTGCTGTTATCCTTGTACATTTTTAGACTTTCTCCAGTGCTTCTGTATTTTTTGCAATAAAGAGATTAGAGCTGTGCACAGTGCTCTAAGTGTGGTCTAACCAAGATTCTATACAAGTTTAAAATAACTTCTCTGCTTTTGAATTCTATTCTGCTGGAGCATGAATCACAGTGCCATGTTCGAATTTTTCATGGCTTTTTTAACCTATGTTGCTACTTTTAGTGATTTGTGAATCGATATCCCAGTATTCGGAAGACTACTGGCACTAAAGGCTGACCAAATACCCTGAACCTGATGGCCCGCATCCTCGGGCCTTAAAAGAAGTGGCTGCAGAGATAGTGGATGCATTGGTTGTAATCTTCCAAAATTCCCTAGATTCTGGAAAGCTCCCAGTGGATTGGAAAACTGCAAATGTAACGCCCCTTATGGAAACAGAAAGCAGGGAATTATAGGCCAGTTATCCTAACGTCTGTCATTGGAAAAATGCGGGAATCCATCATTAAAGAAGTACTGGCAGGACATTTAGAAAATCATAATACAATCAAGCAGAGTCAACATGGTTTTTGAAAGGGAAATTGTTCTTGACAAATTTATTAGAGTTCTTTGAGGATGTAACAAGCAGGGTGGATAAAAGGGAACCAGTAGATATAGTGTTGTTGAATTTCCAAAAGGCATTCAATAAGGTTCAACATATAAAATTACTACACAAGAGCTCACGGTGTTGGGGTTAATATATTAGCATGGATAGAGAATTGGCTAATGAACAGGAAACAAAGAGTAAGGATAAATGGATCTTATTCAGGTTGGCAAACTGTAACTAGCGAAGTGCCACAGAGATCAGTGCTGGGGCCTCAATTATTAATCTATATTAATGGCTCAGATGAAGAGACAGAGTGTATTGTAGCCAAATTTGCTGATGATACAATGATAGGTGGGAAAGCAAGCTGTGAGGAGGACATAGAGTCTGCAAAGGGATATAGGTTAAGTGAGTGGGCAAAATTTGGAGAATAATGTGGGAAAATGTGAGGATATCCACTTTGGTCGGAAGACTAGAAAAGCAAAATATTATTTAAATGGAGAGAGACTACAGAATGCTGCGGTACAGAGGGATTTGGGTGTCCTTATACATGAATCACAAAAAGTGAGCATGCAGTTATAGCAAGTAATTAGGGAGGCAAATGGAATGTTGGCCTTTATTGCAAGGGGGATGGAGTATAAAAATCTTGCTACATCTGTGCAGGGCATTGGAGAGACCACAGCTAGAGTACTGTATAGTTTTGGTCTCCTTATTTAAGGAGGGATATACTTGCATTGGAGGCAGTTCAGAGAAGGTTCACTAGGTTGATTCTGGGATGAAAGGGTTGACTTATGGGGAAAGGTTGAGCAGGTTGGGCCTATACTCATTGGAGTTTAGAAGAATGAGAAGTGATCTTATTGAAATATATAAGATTCTGAGGTGGCTTGACAGGGTAGATGTTGAGAGGATGTTTCCCCACATGACCACAGATTTAGTATAAGGGGGTCTCCCATTTAAAACAGAAATGAGGAGGAATTTCTCCTCTGAGAGGGTTGTTAACCTTTGAAATTCTCTACCCCAGTGCAGTGGAGGCATTGAATAGATTCAAGGCCGAGTTAGAGATATTTTAGATAATAAAAACAAGAAATGCTGGAACCACTCAGCAGGTCTGGCAGTATCTGTGGAAAGGGAAGCAGAGTTAACGTTTCGGGTCAGTGGCCCTTCTTCGGAACTGACAAATATTAAAAATGTCACAGGTTATAAGCAAGTGAGGTGGGGGTGGGGCAAGAGATAACAAAGGAGAAGGTGTAGATTGGACAAGGCCACATAGCTGACCAAAAGGTCATGGAGCAAAGGCAAACAATATGTTGAAAGACAAAGCATTATTACAGAAAAGGTGTTAACGGACTGAATATTGAACAGCAGCAAGTGCAAACATGAAAAAAAACAGTGGGTAAGCAAACTAAACAAACTAAGATGAAATGAAATAAATGCAAAAAAAAGGTTATAAAAAATGTAAAAAAAGAAAAAAAGAGCTAAAAATGAAAGTAAAATGGGGGGCTGTCATGCTCTGAAATTATTGAACTCAATGTTCGGATGCTGTTCCTCGAGCTTGCGTTGATGTTCACTGGAACACTGCAGCAATCCCAGGACAGAGATGTGAGCATGAGAGCAGGGGGGAGTGTTGAAATGGCAAGCAACCGGAAGCTCAGGGTCCTGCTTGCGGACTGAGCGGAGGTGTTCCGCAAAGCGGTCACCCAGTCTGCGCTTGGTCTCCCCAATGTAGAGGAGACCACATTGTGAGCAGCGAACACAGTATACTACATTGAAATAAGTACAAGTAAATCGCTGCTTCACCTGAAAGGAGTGTTTGGGGCCTGGGATAGTGAGGAGAGAGGAGGTAAATGGGCAGCTATTACACCTCCTGTGATTGCAGGGGAAGGTGCCATGGGACGGGGACGAGGTGGTGGGGGTAATGGAGGAGTGGACCAGGATGTCGCGGAGGGAACGATCCCTTTGGAATGCTGACAGGGGAAGGGAGGGGAAGATGCATTTGGTAGTAGCATCACGCTGGAGGTGGCGGAAATGGCGGAGGATGATCCTTTGGATATGGAGGCTGATGGGGTGGAAAGTGAGGACAAGGGGACCCCTGTCACGGTTCTGGGAGGGAGGGGAAGGGTTGAGGGCAGAGGTATGGGAAATGGGCCAGACACGGTTGAGGGCCCTGTCAACAACAGTGGGGGTGGGGAATCCTCGGTTGAGGAAAAAGGTCATACCAGAAGCACCGTCATGGAAGGTAGCATCATCAGAGCACATGCGTCGAAGACGGATAAACTGGGAGAATGGAATGGAGTCCTTACAAGAGGTAGGGTGTGAAGATCAGCCATGATCTGAATGAATGGCGGAGCAGGCTTGAGGGCTAAATGGCCTATTCCTCCTCCTATTTCTTATGTTGCGCCTTTACCACCAGTTAACATGAGGCCTCCTTATTTCCTCCTAGCAAAAATGTACCACCTCCAACACTTACTGAAAGTCATTTGGCATTTACACGTCCATTCTGCACATCGTAAAGACAGCTTTATTCAGTCACTGTACCTCAGTGGAGCTTTTGCTGATACAGCTCCAGCTGCAACATCCGACCATAGCCTCTGTGGGTGTGTGAGCGATGAACGGATCGATCGAGCCGAGTCATCGATACGCTCCAGCTCGATTGCGTCTCCCTGGGCGCCTGTTGCCTAACAACGGCTGAGGCCTAGGGTCTCCGAAGGGGCCCGAGCGGCGCTGTTGCGAATGACACGAAGACATTTCCCCCGCCTGTTTGAAAGTCTTTAATTCCAACTGCAGCCGCTGTAAGTCGCTATTGAGTGGCGGATCCCCCTACAGAGCTGTTTGGTAGTTAATGTTCACCGCCTCTCTCTCCGCCTTCTCTCTGATCGGCATTTTTCTTTCTCATTGAGTCTGTTCGCTGGTGTGTTGGTGGGGGGCATCATGGCGGTGCCAGAGTGACTCTCAGGACAAACCCCAGGACGCGCTCAGTGTCTTTCTTTCCCTTCCTCCCCCTGACTCTCAGAAACAAGCAGTCCACCCACCGCAGTTTCCTTCCTTTTCATCCCTTCTCTGCCCCCCCACCCCCTTCCTTCCTTCCTCTCCCCATCGGCGGGTGGCACGGCGGCTTTCCATCTCCTCCTCATCGGGTTTTCCGTTTCATCTCCCAATATCGGATTTATGATTCCCGTCAGTTCTTCGCCATGCAGCCTCCTCCGAGAAAGGTGAGTGAGCTCCCGAAACAGACATCTTTATTCACTGACTGTGTGTGAAGAAATGTCGTATGCAAGAAGGTGGGGGGAAATAAAATGTCCCTAGTGTTCAGATTTAAAAAGCACCCTCTGGATTGTTTTGAATTAAGTAAAGTGTTCATTTGCTTATCTGTGGGCTACTATGGTAAGATATTTATAGATCCTTTTTATGAACAGGATTTTTTGGTGTTTGTGCCGGTATGTAAATAGGTAGAGTATGAAGGGTTTGAAATCACGGTGATGGTTGAGATATTTACATGTGAAAGAAGGGGGATGGGGGGAATGTTATTGTTTTTTTTCTCTGAGCAGTGGATTATTTTTCTGTGAAACCTGGCGTTTTTTTATTGCGCTTCACCCATTTGAGTATCTTGTGAGCGTCGAGACTGAAGTGTACACAATTTTGTCCTTTTAAAATACTTGAAAGGACGCTTTCCGGGAAGTAGGTAGAATAAATCTATCTTTAAATCAATGATTTCTTTCGCCAAGTGAAATGTCACGAGGGTAGAATTGCCCGAAATCGTTTTAATGACCATTGCTGCTGCGTTAAATTTTCCTCATGATATGTTTCGCACTGTTTACATAGCTTGTGACATTTTTTGCTGTCTCAAACGTAGTGATGATTGTGCTATGTTTCTGGGGAAATCTATCGCGTAAGTCAGCATAAAATGTACTAAATGTCGATGTTATGTGTTTGTGTCGTGCATTCTCTTGAGCAAGCTGGCGGTTTCAGTTTGAAATCATTTTATTTGTATGGCTTTGTTATTTCTTCAAGCAACAGTGTGTTTCTTCTTTATCGAAGGTAAAAGTTACTCAGGAACTAAAAAACATCCATGCTGAGCAAATGACTAAACTTCAGGCGAAGCATCAGGGAGAATGTGATTTACTGGAAGATTTGAGGTAAGATTCCCAACACTTATTTTCTTTCTTTCTGACTGGAACAGAACAAACATATTCCGAATTGTGCGAGTATTAACTAATTTCCTCCTCGTGTGGGCCAAACTGCAAATGTAACAGATGTGCCAAACTGAAAATTCCCCATGTATGTTACCCTTATTACCAGATTAAAAAGCATGCTTGTAATCTACTGTTTCTCTTAAATGTATTCACTTCTCCCTTATCTGAAAGCGAATGTTTGTATTCAGTTGCATTTGAACGTGAGAGTATTCACAGGTGTTTTGAGTTCCATTTACTTCACTGTAGTCTTCCTGTTTATATTTTCATTTGTATCTTGAGATGATACTTTACAATTTTGTAGACTATTGCATTGCATTTGTGACCTAGAAAATTTAATCAACCTGAGTTTTAAGTTTCCTTTTGCAAAACTATGATAAATACTAATGCAGGCATTGCGTAAACATAAGCAGGAAGACAAATACTGTAATTCTAGTTTTGCCCTGCATATAGGTGGCAGTATCAAAATAATGAGTTAACCCTCCTGATTGCATAGTACTTGTACATAATTTATTGCATATTTGCTGTAAATAAAAGCTGTGTACTATTTCTTTAAAACTTCAATGTACCTTGAATTAATTCTTTAAACCTGTGTGTAGGTACCTTTTATTTTAAATTGTAATTCAGCATCTGACTATGACTAGGAACACCTCTTATTGGGCAATTTGACAGTATTTATTTGTAAATGTCTACTATAAATCATAATACAGTTTAGACTGCATTGTAAATTACTAGAAGAAAAATCTACACTTGTATTCACATCTCAGACCTCAAAGCACTTCATGCAGTAAATTAACATAAAATGCAGTGACTGTTTACCCAAGTCAATTTGGCCACTGCTGTAATATCATTGGTTTGAATTAGGGCCTCTGTTCACAAGTCATTTGGATGACCTGGAAATGGCACTTTCAACTGATAATACAGTGGAAATGAAAATTAAGTTTTTCATTCAAGAGAAGAAAAAGCAGTTTGAAGTAGGTTTGAAAGTTACAAAGCAATTGGATGTGTTTATGTCAGTAACTTAAGATTGGCGTTCACACAGCTTTCAAATTCCGAGAGTATGATATTCCCTTGAGAACACTCAAGATTATAGTACATGCTTTCCCTCAATTTGAGTAAAACAAAAATATTTAATTTTGAGAAAATTCTTGAACTGGAATGGTTACTCTTCCTAGGAACATTTCATTATTACAATTATCAGCGCCAGTTTTTTCCATTCTTGATACAACATATGTTTGTTTCTGTGCAACTTTGACATGCAAAAATGACTTCTATTTTATGATATTTAAGATGCATTAGAGTAAGGTTGCAAAAAGCATCAGTTAACAGTACTACTTTTCACAGAAAGATTATTGAATTCTAGCACACCTATGTGCAATCTGAATTTTCCTTCCAGCCATTACCTTCAGTTCTATATTCTGGTGAATAATGATGATGTTACAACCGAGGTGGGAGGAGCGCACTGTTTATTCGAGTTCCACTTCTCCATGGGTCACAACATACATTTATTTTTTTCCCACTTACTGATATGGTCAATCATAGACTCTATTTTTATCCCAGAATAAAACACACGAACCAGGTTTCTTTAATAAACAACAAAATATCAGTTTATTATAAAACAAGTCTTAACCATTTAGGAAGCAAAGCATAAACACACCGATTGAAATACTAAAGTTCCCTTTTTACCTTAGGCCGTCACTCTCGCGCACACACGCACTTATACTGGTTAACCGGAAAAATAAAGGGATTTGCATTTTAGAGCTCTATCAGAAAAAAACACTTGGGTAAATACTTGCTAATTCTTGATGAAGAAAGAAAAGATATGGGAAGATGTCCTTTATTTTGGTTTGACATCACGAATACGTAGAGATGGCTGCACTGGGATCTTCCTAGAACATTTCTTTTTAGGTGATATTGAAAATCAGTTTGGGTAGGCTTCCAGGAAATGCAGCAACAGAGGTTTCAGAAACAGGCCTTACAGGAGGAATGCAGCCACAGTTTCAGTCTGCTTCTTACACTTGCTTTTCAGCTCCTTGAGATATGGAAAACTGGCAGGCTTTTTCCAAACTGCTGGAACGGACTGAGTTGTGGTAGTTTATTCCTCTTGGCAAGTTTTCTCCAACTGTCTTTTCAAAACCATTGTCCATATCCCAACTCGCTGCCCAAAGCAAAGCCATAAACGATGTTAGAGACAAGCCTCTTGACCTCTATAAATCTGGACCTGTCACTTCTCTATAAACATCTTCCCCAAGTCAAAAACAGCCTCTGCTGGGTAATTACTTCAAAACAGGTGCCTTCCAGTAACTGTTTGTTTTCAAAGCCAAACCCCTCAGAGACCCTGGTTAAAAACCCATCCATAGAATCTTTTCAGTTTTCCGAAAATAAACCAATGTCCAGCTCTAAAATACATAAATCCTCAAAAAAATTAAAAATATAGAAGCACTTGTAACAATGTTGGTAACACAAATCTACTAAGAAAAGAAAAATTAAAATGTTGATATTGTTGACATATTTCAGTTATTGATTTTAATTTTGAATTACAAACAACTTGATTCCTTTTCATAAGAAAGAACTTGCATTTATATCATGCCGTTTATGACCTCAGGATTAATACTTTTGAAGTGTCACTATTATAATGTAGTTGAATTATATTTAGATGGTGGAATAAGTTTTTTTTTTTGGTTTGGGTTGTTTTATTAGCTTTCCAGCAGTTGTGAAATTATTTTTTCATAACTATCAAAGAAGTATCAGCTTATAATTATTGTGTGGTTTCATTGGGACTAACTGTTTTTCTACATAAAGTATAATTTCCAAATAATTGCCTCTTTGTGTTAATTTAGTAGTAGAAATCTTGAAGGTCCATGATCCTAGCCCTCGAGTGAAATGAATATTTAATCAATTTGTCAGTGGATTTGTTTGGCATCACATTTCTTTCCCCATGCTGTCGTAGAATCTGGCACACCTCATTTTGTCATTTCATGTTACAATTTGCCTATTTTTGCAATGGTGTTAAGTCTACGATAGAATGGCTTTTGTATTTTAGTGCACATTAGTTATAATGTGATAGGTTTGGCACCTCTTTCCACTTTACAGGAGACAAGTTTTTGTTTGAGGGTAAAAGGGTAGGATGAGGGTGGAATGAAATGCCATCTGTTTTTGTTGATGGCTTGAGAACATTTCTGTGGCAATATCTAGCAAGTGTCGTTTTTGGGGAACTACTCGAAGAACTACGTGTTATTGGGTGACTGCTTTTGGGATCCTCAATAGCAGTGTAAGAAACAGTTATATATGTCCGCTATGCATATTAATGCTTTTGATATAAGGCTAGAGGTAATTGTGTCAACATTTGCTAATGACACCAAAATAGGAGATAGATTTAATTCTTTAGAAGGCCAAAGAAAACTGCAAAGGGATGTTAATAAGATGAGGAAATAGGATTAAAAGTGACTGTTGGAATTTAGTGCCAGTATATGGAAAGTTTTATGTATTTTGGTAAAATAATTAACAGCAGTAGTTACTGCCTAAATGGAAGTAGGTTCAGTGCCATGGAAGAGCAGAGGGACTTGGTTCACAGGACATTTAAATGCAGAACCTCAGGTTGTTAAGGCTGTTAAAACCTAGAATTCGATTAGCGTTTTAATCTTGAGGTCAATAATATAAAAGCCAAGAGATACTGATGAATCTATATAAAACTTTCAGAACTCAGTCAGAGTACCACAAGGGTATTAGAGAGGGTACAATACAGATTCACCAAGATGCTGTTCAGTGTGAGGGAATAGAAATATGAAGAAAGGCCTGAAAAGTCGTCGGGCAGGCAGCACAGCCTTCTGGACTCTCGCTCTTTGCTGCAAAGAAGTGTGTCTATCCTCCTAGCTATACTGTCCCCAACTACCACTACATTCCTATTTATTCCCCCTGCTTGAATGACTTCCTGTACCATGGTGCCAGGGTCAGTTTGCTCATCCACCCTGCAGCAGCCACTCTCATCCAAACAAGCTGAAAGAACTTCAAACCTGTTGAACGAACACAAAGGCTGAGGTTCTTGCACTCCTGTCCTCTGTGTCACCCTACCTGCTTCAGCTGCAGCCACACTCGGGGAAATGCACGACAGAAATGTTGAGGTTGTTTGGGGAGCACTTGCTGCGACTGCTGGATCGGTTTGTCCCGATGAAGCAGGGAAGGGATGGTAGGGTGAAGGAACCTTGGATGACGAGAGATGTGGAACAGCTAGTCAAGAGGAAGAAGGAAGCTTACTTAAGGTTGAGGAAGCAAGGATCAGACAGGGCTCCAGAGGGTTACAAGGTAGCCAGGAAGGAACTGAAGAATGGACTTAGGAGAGCTAGAAGGGGACATGAAAAAGACTTGGCGGGTAGGATTAAGGAAAATCCCAAGGCGTTCTACACTTATGTGAGGAACAAGAGGATGGCCAGAGTGAGGGTAGGGCCGATCAGGGATAGTGGAGGGAACTTGTGCCTGGAGTCGGAAGAGGTAGGGGAGGTCCTAAATGAATACTTTGCTTCAGTATTCACTAGTGAGAGGGACCTGGTCGTTTGTGAGGACAGCGTGGAACAGGCTGATATGCTCGAACAGGTTGAGGTTAAGAGGGAGGATGTGCTGGAACTTTTGAATGATATGAGGACAGATAAGTCCCCGGGCCAGACGGGCTATACCCAAGGATATTACGGGAAGCGAGGGAAGAGATTGCTGCGCCTTTGGCGATGATCTTTGCGTCTTCACTGTCCACTGGAGTAGTACCAGATGATTGGAGGGTGGCAAATGTTATTCCCTTGTTCAAGAAAGGGAATAGGGATAACTCTGGGAATTATAAACCAGTCAGTCTTACGTTGGTAGTGGGCAAATTATTGGAGAGGATTCTGAGAGGCAGGATTTATGATTATTTGGAAAAGCATGGTTTGATTAGAGACAGTCAGCATGGCTTTGTGAGGGGCAGGTCATGCCTCACAAGCCTTAGTGAATTCTTTGAAGATGTGACAAAACACATTGATGAAGGAAGAGCAGTGGATGTGATGTATATGGATTTTAGCAAGGCGTTTGATAAGGTTCCCCATGGTAGGCTCATTCAGAAAGTAAGGAGGCATGGGATTCAGGGAAAGTTGGCTGTCTGGATACAAAATTGGCTGGCCCATAGAGGTCAGAGGGTGGTAGTAGATGGAAAGTATTCAGCATGGAGCTTGGTGACCAGTGGTGTTCCACAAGGATCTGTTCTGGGACCTCTGCTCTTTGTGATTTTCATAAATGACTTGGATGAGGAAGTGGAAGGCTGGGTTAGCAAGTTTGCCGATGACACGAAGGTTGCTAGAGTTGTGGATAGTGTGGAAGGCTGTTGTAGGTTGCAACGGGACATTGACAGGATGCAGAGCTGGGCTGAGAAGTGGCAGATGGAGTTTAACCTGGAAAAGTGTGAAGTGATTCATTTTGGAAGGTCGAATTTGAATGCGGAATACAGGCTTAAAGACAGGATTCTTGGTAGTGTGGAGGAACAGAGGGATCTTGGGGTCCATGTCCATAGATCGCTCGAAGTTGCCACCCAAGTTGATAGGGTTGTTAAGAAGGCGTATGGTGTGTTGGCTTTCATTAACAGGGGGATTGAGTTTAAGAGCCACGCGAGGTTATGCTGCAGCTCTATAAGGCCCTGGTTCGACCACACTTGGAATATTGTGTTCAGTTCTGGTCGCCTCATTATTGGAAGGATGTGGAAGCTTTAGAGAGGGTGCAGAGGAGATTTACCAGGATGCTGCCTGGACTGGAGGGCATGTCCTACGAAGAAAGATTGAGGGAGCTAGGGCTTTTCTCATTTGGAGCGAAGAAGGATGAGAGGTGACTTGATAGAGGGGTACAAGATGATGAGAGGCATAGATAGAGTGGATAGTCAGAGACTTTTACCCAGGGTGGAAAGGGCTATCACCAGGGGGCATAATTTTAAGGTGATTGGAGGAAGGTTTCGGGGAGATGTCAGAGGTAGGTTCTTTACACAGAGAGTGGTGGGTGCGTGGAATGCGCTGCCAGCGGTGGTAGTAGAAGCAGATACGTTGAGGGCATTTAAGCGACTCTTGGATAGGTACATGGATGATAGTAGAATGAAGGGTTTGATCTTAGAGTAGGTTAAAGGTTCGGCACAACATTGTGGGCCGAAGGGCCTGTACTGTGCTGTACTGTTCTATGTTCTATGTTCTCCTGTCCCTGACCAAATCAGAAGACCCTATCCTAAGAGGCATGATCGCCGCCTGGAACAAAGTGTCCACATAACTTTCCCCCTCCCTAATGTGTCGCAGTGTCTTTAGCTCGGCCTCCGACTCATTAACTCGAATATATTTGTGTTAATTTAGTAGTAGGAATCAAGAGGCAATATATATTTATGATTTAGATGAGGGAACTAAATGTGATATCTCCAAATTTGCAGATGATACAAAGCTAGGTGGGAGGGTGAGTTGTGAGGAGGATACAGAGAGGCTTCAGGGTGATTTGGGCAAGTTGAGTGAGTGGGCAAATGCATGGCAGATGCAGTATAATGTGGATATGGTAGCAAAAACAGGAAGACAGATTGTTATCTGAACGGCTATAAACTCAGGGGGATATACGGAGACCTGGCTGTTCTTGTGCACAAGTCGCTGAAGGTAAGCATGCAGGTGAAATAGATGGTAAAAAAAGGCCTTCATAGTGAGAGGCTTTGAATACAGGAGCAGGGATGTCTTGCTGCAATTATACAGGGCCTTGGTGAGGCCACACCTTGAATATTGTGGGCAGTTTTGGCCTCCTTATCTGAGGAAGGATGTTGTTGCTAGAGAGGGAGTGCAGCGAAGGTTTACCAGACTGATTCCTGGGTTGGCGGGACTGACTTATGAGGAGAGATTGAGTCGGTTAGGATTATATTCACTGGAGTCAGGAAGAGTGAGGGGGGATCTCATAGAAACCTGTAAAATCCTAAAGGACTTGACAGGGTAGATGCAGCAAGGATGTTCCCGATGGTGGGAGAATCCAGAACCAGGGGTCATAGTCTAAGGATATGGGGTAAACCTTTCAGGACTGAGATGAGGAGAAATTTCTTTACCCAGAGAGTGGTGAGCCTATGGAATTCGCTACCACAGAAAGCAGTTGAGGCCAGAACATTGTATGTTTTCAAGAAGGAGTTAGATATAACTCTTGGGTCTAAAGGGATCAAAGGATATGGGGGGGAAGCGGGAACAGGTTACTGAGTTGGATGATCAGTCATGATCATAATGAATGGTGAAGCAGGCTCTAGAGGCCGAATGGCCGCCTCCTGCTATTTTCTATGTTTCTATGAAGCACCTCGAGCTGCAGACAATCAATTGCTTTATCCCTTCAACCCCTTTTCCTTCATTTACCTATTCAACCTAATCTTGAATGTTGATCTAGTTTCTGCCTCAACCACTAACTCTGCAAATGAATTTCACAGTCCTCAACTATGAAGATATTTACCCTGCTTCTGTTCTAAATCTTTTGTAGTTACTCTTCTATCTTTGGTCCTTGTTCAGCTGAACTCAATGACTGAAAACAGTTTTCCTGGTCCCATTTGTTCATTTTAAAACTTCTATTACATTGCCTCATGAAGATACTTAAAGTATTTTTTTAAAGGAGAAAGTGCCCTCTTATATTGAGTATTACAATAACTCAATCGGTGATGGCCTAAGGAGGCAGTTATATTTTGGATATATGTTCGAACGAAAGGTCACCAACCTGAATCATTAATTCTGTTTCTCTCTCCATAGGTGCTTTTTGACCTGAATATTTCCAGCATTTTCTGTTTATTTTTCAGATTTCCAGCATCCACAGTATTTTGCCAATTGTATATTTTGGCTGAAGTGGCTATGAAATTGATTTGCATGGAATTTGTTCTGTATATAATGTTTGAAAATTAGGAGGAGGCAGCAAGGCTTTCTCTTGTTCAAGACAGTCATTACCCACCACTTGTGTATCACAGATGTTTTCTACCACTTGTCAGCATAAGCTTGGATATTATCCAAATTCTGCTGTAGGCTGGCATGGATTACTTCATTATCAGAGGAGTTGATAATGGAGCTGACCATTGTGGAGTTGTCTGTGCACAGCTATACTTTGGAACTTATGATTGAGGGAAGATATTTGAAGGATGCTGCCTTTTCAGTGAGGTTGACTATCCTAAGAATGTAGAAATATTGAGCATATACTGCTTTATTAGGTGCTGGGAATTGAAAGAATGGTTATTTTTCTGAACTCTAAGATTGAGAGCATCAAAAGTCAACTAATTTGCTCTAAAACATTGGCAGCCAGACAGCAGGTGGTTGTGATGGTCAGGTTTCTGGTCTCAATGGGCTATCTGTGAAAAAGCCAAGTTGGTTGCTTTACCAGTAGGGCAAGGAGGAAAAAAAAAAGGGGGGATCCTCACAAAGCCAGCCCACACCCACTCCTGCACCCCTCAGATTTTTCTTGCACCTTCCCCTAGTGCCCAGTGCAGTATTGTATTACAAAATAATTAGAGAACTGTGGTTCAGGGTGGCAAATACTAAAAATGCTGAGGCCAGGAGGATAGTGGAAGAGTGGTATCTTGACTGACTTGTTCTAAAATGCTAAATGATTTGAAAGATAATTTTAATATCCTTTTGACAGTTACAGATTTGTTTATTATTAATCGGAAGAAGGGAAGGAGTGATTATGGGCTGAATTTTATGTTGCCGTAAAAGATGGTGGCCCACACACGCGGGCTTTACTCCGCGGAGCCACTGCGATAATGCGTGGCGGCTCATTTACATGGCCAGGGCAGACCGCTCCCTCCCCGATGACGTGGAGGGGGTGAGCGAGCCGGCAACGGCATCCGGTACCACTGCGCAGGTGCCGGCGCCATTTTTAAAGGGCTTACTGCCCTTACATTTAATTTAAAAAGAGAAAGGTTAATAAAACCGATTTTTAAAAAAATTACATGTTTCCAGCCCCTCTCCCATTCTCTTTTTTCCCCCCCCCCCCACCATTAACAGTACACTCATTCCTTGCGCACTTTCCCCCCACCCCACCCAAAAATACTTGCCTTGTGTACCTGACTTCCCCCCCGCCCCGAAAAGTTCACAAACCCCTTCCCACCATCCCTTCCACCAATCAGAATAGTTTGACCCCTCTGCTGCCCTCCTGCACTGAGAAACCTACCTGCTAAACCACCCCCCCCCCCCCCCCCCCCCCGCCCACCACAGGTGTTGCGCCTTGTTTCCCCGGGCGGGGATCCAAAGGCACGGCAGTGTTGGTCGCCGGGATGAAGATTTTATTGCGGCACTTCAGGAGGCGACGGGAATATCATTAACTCAGGTAATTTAATGAATTTGAATATTTAAATTATGGTCCCGTTGCCGAGCGGAGGTGGGGGGCCGCCATAAGGCCTCACCGCCTCCGACATTATCGGGACAGGCCCTGCGGTGTCGAGGTCCGCGGCAGGCCTCGTCCAAGGCAATCTTCAGGTCCTCCCTCCGCCACGGATCCTGACATCGAGGCCTCTATAAAATCCAGCCCTGTTTTTATTCCTCGTTAACATAGTTAGTTAAAGTGATACCAGTTAGATGGTTCTATATGCCTTTAAGAAATCACGTTATGTACAATGCATTGTAGATTGGATTTAGACAGTTCTCTTGAACTTATGTATAATAGTTTTACCTCTTATAAAATGTATGAAGCACATAGAATGTTGATTGGTTGCTATGAAGTTTAAGCTAATGGAAAAAATACTGGGTTATCTCTGTTGGGGGAAAGCATGTTTTCTATGTCCTCCCCTGTGACTATATGGAGGAAATAATTATCAAGAATATTTTTGGGTTATCCTCAGGTCTGAGCCTATTTTCATCTATTATGGTTCTTGCCTCTTCTCTGACTGCACTCATACTGTTGTTCTCTTTTTCTTAAACTGTTCTGTTTTGGCTCTCACTTTTTCTGGGGATCCCTCTTCCCCCGATCACCCTTTTTAACGTATTTCTATATGTTCTTCTCTGTATCACAGTGATTCCCTTGACCCTTTTCTGAACCATTTGTAGAGATAGCTTTTAGTATGGCGAGTGGAAGAACAGGTAACTTTTGGTGTTGTGTAGTGGAGGATGATTAAAAATTTCTTGCAAGTGATTTTTTTCCCCCCCAGTTTGCCCAATCATGACCACACGCAAGCTGGTCTTGGGCCTCAACCAGTGCTGCTGGGAGGTGCATACAAGTGACCGAGGAGAACACTTGTTTTTCCTTTCTGTGGGGAAGCACATAGCTCCATCCAGCTTGGTGATTTGCCATTTTTGTGCAGTTAAGTACTGGACAGGTGCATTAGTGATTGCGTGGGCATGATTTTCACCCACTGTGCTTTTATCTCAGCTTCCTGAGATAATGTGCTGTCTATGAGTAGATATTGTCTTGGATCTTGTGTAATGCATTATGCTAATGCATCATAATTTTGTGGTCCACCTAGTTCATGAACATCAATTGTAGGAATGAGGGCTGTATTTTAGCACGCTAATTTTGTACGAAAGAGCAATATTGATAAAATTGTATTGGACTTAGCTTGGTTTTGCCTGTTCTAGATTAGTAGAGAGAAGTTACTTTGAGCCTCATGATGCAGAATTGCTTAGATATTAGTATTTGCATAGTACAGTGCTGTGAATGTTCATTAAAATTCAACTTGACAAATTTGGGCAGACTAAGAGAAAACTATTTTGAATCATAATTAATAAAATGTATATTTCATTGGCAGTTATACTATTTTAATGGACTAATTTAGAATTTCCAGTTGCAATGTGAACTGCTCTGCTTTTCTCCAATTCATGCGTTAAAGTTAAGGATTGTAGTAACACATCAGCAAAAGATGGACCATTTATATTGCTATCCTATATTTCAGACAATGACAGCACTCCTGTAAAGTAGGTAACAGATTTTTCAGAATTCTCTTAGACTTAACAGGATTAAGTATGTTTGGATTAAGTACATAGTGATTTAAAGCATTATGTGGTACAAAGTCTTCAAGACCACTGTAATGAAGCCTGTCAGATCTCAGATGTCAGGTGGTCTTTAAAGGTGGGGGTAAATTTTCAGCTTGTCATCTGGCTGTAAAAATTATGTTGTGGATAGGTTGCCTGCTATTGAAAAGCCTTATTTTACTTTCCATTCATTTCAAGGGAACGGAGAGTCAGTTTCGAAAAAGTCTGGTTGATCCGCGACACCAGTTTGACACCCAGTTGGAAAGTTGAAAATTGGTGCGATGTTGTCCAAATATGATTCAAGTCTGCTTGTACTGGGGGAAAAAATAAACATGGAGGATTTTTTCCCTTAGTAACTTGTGATTAAATGAGAGATTAATAAAAACTCTTACTGATTAAGCTGTTGGACAAAATGATCATGAAGCTGTTTTGCCAACCAGAGAATATTCATTTCATAAAGTTCTACCAATAAATGTTCTACATTTTAGCTAGTTTCAAAATTTTGAGAGCATCTATTGCACTTCAGAAAACAGAATGAAAGGCAGTAATTTTGTGATTGTGTTCCAATCCAACCTGAAGCACGAAAATTACAAGCTGTTGTAATTGCTGTTTGACTTCTGGAGTTTACAAATTTAGGAACC
Source organism: Heterodontus francisci (assembly GCF_036365525.1). NCBI lineage: Eukaryota > Metazoa > Chordata > Chondrichthyes > Heterodontiformes > Heterodontidae > Heterodontus > Heterodontus francisci. Next base: position 28,785,391 of record NC_090376.1, on the reverse strand, counting down.
ACGCTAGAAGCTTGCTCAGGTCGGGAAAAAAGAACCCGACCGAAGCACAGCGGCCCCGAGCCCGACCCCGCCTGAGTCCCTCCAATTTTGCCCCGAGCCCGGCCCAATCCGACCATCCGTTTACTTACCTTCCTGTCACTGAACCTGCAAGAAGCTGCAGTGCATGCATGATGACTTCACAGTGACGTCACTCGCTCACTGCACAGACTCAGTTTCATCCCGGGCTCCCAGTTCAGGTAAGTTTTTTTTGTTTTAATTTCAATACTTACCAGCAAAGCACTTAACGTGTGTGTGTCCAGCCCGACCCAACTCAACCTGGACCCGACCCAACTCAACCTGGACCCGACCCGATCCGAACCCGACACCCGTCGTCTGGTCCTTTCTGGTTCGGGTAGCAGGTCTCTAAACCACGTCCCCTCTACCCTAGTCTTGCACTCGCCCCCTTTCTCTCCCCACCCCCCCCCCCCCCCCCCCCCCCCCCAAGGGAGTACTTAAACAGTGACATTAAAGGGAAAAGCCAAGTGAGCAATTAAGCATTGCAGCAGACTCTGGAATACCTAACCGTAATGCCTGCACCAAATCTAGTTGATAAAGGTTGAGTGCAATTATATATTGTTATGGATCTCATGGGTGAAAAATGCAAAATAGTTGAGTTATTATCCAAAGCGGAGCAGAGTTTTACACAGTGACTTAATTCACTGAAATATCAACAGAGTTCTGAATAATTTTCAATCTATCAGAGTATAATGTGCAAGATAAAGTAATTCAAGTATTGAATTGGTAATATTTTCAATATTAATGTATAGTTAAAATGTTTGGAACTTCATTTAACTTGGAGAAGAGGTCTAATTAGGGCGGCGCAGTGGTTAGCACCGCAGCCTCACCGCTCCAGCGACCCGGGTTCAATTCTGGGTACTGCCTGTGTGGAGTTTGCAAGTTCTCCGTGTCTGCGTGGGTTTCCTCTGGGTGCTCCGGTTTCCTCCCACAGCCAAAAGACTTGCAGGTTGATAGGTAAATTGGCCATTATAAATTGCCCCTAGTATAGGTAGGTGGTAGGGGAATATAGGGACAGGTGAGGATGTGGTAGGAATATGGGATTAGTGTAGGATTAGTATAAATGGGTGGTTAATGGTCAGCACAGACTCGGTGGGCCGAAGGGCCTGTTTCAGTGCTGTATCTCTAAATCAAATCAAATTTCTTGAATATTTTTGAATGCGTTGTGGTTAGGGTGGGGAGGAGAGAATTGTATTGTACTCGTTAATCTGAATCTAGGTTGCTGAGGGAGTGTTGCATTATCAGAAGTGCCATCTTTCAGATGAGGTGTTATAATGAGGCCCCATCTGCTTGCTCAGATGGATGTAAAAAATCTTGTGGCACTATTTCAAGAGCAGGGAGTTCTCCTTGTGTCGAACATTCCTGCCTCAACAACAACAGCAGAAACAGATTGTGATTATTTATCTTGCTTGCTGCTCTTGAGAGCCTTGCTATACATAAATAGGCTGCTACATTTACCTACATAACAATGTTGTGCTTCATAAAAGCAATCTATTGCTTGTAAAGCACTTTGGATAGATTTAAGGCATTGTATAAAGGCATGTTTGTTCATTTCAAACAAAAGTGTAACCCCCTACACAACAGTTACAGTAATGGCATATTTGATCTAATTCAGGAATTGTAAATATTCTGAAGCATAGTCAGCAAAGTAATGTAGAATTTATTGCCACATCATGAGTTGGTATTTTTTAATTTCAGGAATTGTGTATGTGGTTTTTCACATTGGGCTTCTTGGTCTCTGTCCTTGTATACTCTTTAAAATTTTACCATTTAGCTTGCATGGTGTCTCCTCATTCTTCCTACCAAAATGTATCGCCTCATTCTTCTCTGTATTGAATTTCATCTGCCATGTGTCCACTCGTTCCACCAGTCTGTCCACGTCTTGTTGAAGTCTGTTACTACTTTCCTCACTGTTTACTACATTTCCAAGTTGCATGTCGTCTACAGATTTCAAAATTGTGCCCTGTACCCCAAGTCATTAATGTACATCAACAACAGCAGAGGTCACTCCAATCCAAATGACCAGCCATTCACCAAAACTCTGTTTTCTGTTCCTTATTCAATTTTGTATCCATGCTGCTGCTGTCCCTTTTATCCTGTGGGCTTCAATTGTGCTAACAAGCCTAATATGTGGTACCTTATCAAATACCTTTTGAAAGTCCATATACACAATTCCTGAAATTAATGAATATAAACTCGTGGCAATAAATTCTACATTACATTGCTGACTATCCTTCAGAATATTTACAATTTCTGAATTAGATCAAAACTACCATTACTGTAATTGTTGTAGAGGTTACTGTTTTGTTTCCGTTTCTATTTAATTAAATTTGTGGCAAGGACATTAGATTTGCTACAAGATCAAAATATTGCAGTTGCTGGAAATCTGAAAGAAAAACAGAAACTGCTGGAAGTTTTCAGTAGGTCTGGCAGGATCGATGGAGAGAGAAACAGTTAACATTTCTGGTCGATGACCTTGCATCAGAATGTTCTCATACACACCAACCTAGAAAGCTAGCCAAAGTTGACAACTTGAAAAAGACTCTGAATAAAAGCTGATGAAATGAAAGCAATTTATTGCTTATAACTTAAGCCGCAGGTAAACCCAATGTTTCTTTATTTTAAGTACCTCAGGCATCCCTCAAAATGAGGTGTCAACCTGGTGAAGCTACAACACAGGACTACTTGCATGCCAAACTGCATAAGCAGCGTGCGATAGACGGAGCTAAGCGATTCCATGACCAACAGATCAGATCTAAGCTCTGCAATCTTGCCACATCCAGCCGTGAATGGTGGTGGACAATTAAACAACTAACTGGAGGAGGCGGTTTCACAAATATCCCTATCCTCAATGATGGGGGAGCCCAGCACATCAGTGCGAAAGATAAGGCTAAAGCATTTGCAACAATCTTCAGCCAGAAGTGCCATGTTGATGATCCATCTCGTCGTCCTCCTGAAGTCCCCAGCATCACAGATGCCATACTTCAGGCAATTCGATTCACTCTGCGTGATATCAAGAAACGACTGAAGGCACTGGATACTGCAAAAGCTATGGGCCCTGACAATATTCTGGCAATAGTACTGAAGACCTATGCTCCAGAATTTGCCGCGCCCCTAGCCAAGCTGTTCCAATACAGCTACAACACTGGCATCTACCCGGCAATGTGGAAAATTGCCCAAGTATGTCCTGTATTCAAAATGTAGGACAAGTCCAACCCGGCCAATTACCGCCCCATCAGCTTACTCTCAATCATCAGTAAAGTGATGGAAGGTGTCATCAACAGTGCCATCAAGTGGCACTTGCTTAGCAATAACCTGCTCAGTGATGCTCAGTTTGGGTTCCGCCAGAGCCACTCAGCTCCTGACCTCATTACAGCCTTGGTTCAAACATGGACAAAAGAGCTGAACTCAAGGTGAGCTGAGAGTGACTGCCCTTGACATAAAGGCAGCATTTGACTGAGTGTGGCATCAAGGAGCCCTAGCAAAACTGAAGTCAGTGGGAATCGGGGAAAACTCTTCGCTGGTTGGAGTCATACCTAGCGCAAAGGAAGATGGTTGTGGTTGTTGGAGGTCAATCATCTGAGCTTCAGAACATCACTGCAGGAGTTCCTCAGGGTAGTGTCCTAGGCCCAACCATCTTCAGCTGTTTCATCAATGACCTTCCTTCAATCATAAGATCAGAAGTAGGGATGTTCGCTGATTGCACAATGTTCAGCACCATTCGCGACTCCTCAGATACTGAAGCAGTCCGTGTGGAAATACTGCATTATCCAGGCTTGGGCTGATAAGTGGCAGGTAACATTCGCACTGCAACAGTGCCAGACAATGACCATCTCCAACAAGAGAGAATCTAACTATCTCCCCTTGACATTCAATGGCATTACCATCGCTGAAACCCCCACTATTAATGATTTAGATGAGGGGAACCAAATGTAATATTTCCAAATTTGCAGATGACACAAAACTGGATGGGAGTGTGAGTTGTGAGGAGCATGCAGAGAGGCTTCAGAGTGATTTGGACAAGCTGAGTGAGTGGGCAAATGCATGGCAGATGCAGTATAATGTAGATAAATGTGAGGTTATTCACTTTGGTAGCAAAAATAGGAAGGCAGACTATTATCTGAACGGCTATAAGCTAAGAGGGGAATATGCAGTGAGACCTGGGTGTTCTCGTACACCAGTTGCTGAAGGTAAGCATGCAGGCGCAACAGGCAGTAAAAAAGGCAAATGGTATGTTGGCCTTCATAGCGAGAGGATTTGAGCACAGGAGCAGGCTGTCTTGCTGCAATTATACAGGGCCTTGGTGAGACCACACCTGGAATATTGTGAGCAGTTTTGGTCTCCTTATCTAAGGAAGGATGTTGTTGCTATAGAGGGAGTGCAGTGAAGGTTTACCAGACTTTCTGTGATGGCGAGTCTGACGTATGAGGAGAGATTGAGTCGGTTAGGATTATATTTTCTGGAGTTCAGAAGAGTGAGGGGGGATCTCATGGAAACCTATAAAATTCTAACAGGACTTGACAGGGTAGATGCAGGAAGGATGTTCCCGATGGTGGGAGAGTCCAGAACCAGCCAAAGGCTTGCAGGTTGATAGGTAAATTGGCCATTAAAAATTGCCCCTAATGTAGGTAGGTGGTAGGAGAATGGTGGGGATGTGGTAGAGAATATGGGGTTAATGTAGGATTAGTATGAATGGGTGGTTGTTGGTCGGCACAGACTCGGTGGGCTGAAGGGCCTGTTTCAGTGCTGTATCTCAAAATTAAAAAAATAAAAATAAACCAGGGGTCATAGTCTAAGGATATGGGGTAAACCTTTCAGGACTGAGATGAGGAGAAATTTCTTCACCCAGAAAGTGGTGAACCTGTGGAATTCACTACCACAGAAAGCAGTTGAGGCCAAAACATTGTATGTTTTCAAGAAGGAGTTGGATCTAGCTCTTGGGTTCAGTTCAGAAACTGAACTGGATTAGCTGTATAAATACTGTGGCTACAAGAGCAGGTCAGAGGCTAGGAATCCTGCGGCGAGTAACTCACCTCCTGACTCTCCAAAGCCTATCCACAAGGCACAAGTCAGGAGTGTGATGGAATACTCTCCAGTTGCCTGGATGGGTGCAGCTCCAACAACACTCCGGAAGCTCGGCACCATCCTGGACAATGCAGCCCGCTTGATTGGCACCCCAGCCACAAACATTCACACCCTCCACCACTGACACACAGTGGCAGCCATGTGCATCATCTGCAAGATGCACTGCAGCAACGCACCAAGGCTCCTTTGACAGCATCTTCCAAACCCGTGACCTCTACCAACTAGAAGGACAAGGGCAGCAAATGCTGGGAACACCAAGTTCCCCTCCAAGTCACACACCATCCTGACTTGGAACTATTATCGCCGTTCCTTCACAGTCGCTTGGTCAAAATCCTGGAACTCCCTACCAGTGGTTGAAGAAGGCAGCTGACCACCACCTTCTTGAGGGCAGTTAGGGTTGGGCAATAAATGCTGGCCTAGCCAGCAACACCCACATCCTATAAATGAATTTTAAAAAAAACATGCAAGCCTGAAAAAGGTTTATTTTCCCAAGGATCTGGAAAATGCCTAAGAAGGCTTTGTTTTTGTCACATTATTTGCTGCGTTTTCCCATATGGTGGAAACTGTAATGGATTTTGTCTCATGTAAACAGGAAGGGAATTTTGCTCAATTTTTTTCAAAAATCCAATTCAAAAAAAGTCATTTAAGGAAATAAATACTTTCTTTACATTTAAATAATCTCTCAATAGTAGCAGACAAGCTATTAGAGGAGACGTTGCTGAAGTGGTAATGGCACTGACTTAGTAATCCAAAGGCCCAGGCTTCAAATTCCACCATGGCAGCTGGTGGAATTTAAATTCAATTAATTAATTTTTTAAAAAGTCTGGAATTGAAAGCTAGTCTCTAATAAAACTATCATTGGCATTAAAAACCCACTAATGTCCTTTTAGGGAAGGAAATCTGCTGTCCTTCCCTGGTCTGGCTTACAGGTGACTCCAGACCCAGAGCTTTGTGGTTGATTCTTAACTGCCCTCTGAAATGGTCCAGCAAGCCACTCTGTTGTTAAGGGCAATAAATGCTGGCCTTGCCAGCAATGCCCATGAAAGAATCGAAAAAACATGAATTTGTAAAAATTAAAATAACTAATTGGGGAGTCAACGCTACTTTTGTTGAACATAGGGTCGCTGCAGGTAGTAACCTTAGAATGTAACTATCCTTCCAAATACTGTTGCCTTCTCACTTCCCCCTTCCAAACCCCACTCCCACACTCCTCAACCCCTCGCAAGCATTGCCAGGTGAATGCCATTTTAAAAGACTGTAACTTGATGTGTTTTAAATCTACAGAATAGTAGAAGTAAACAAAATCACATTAATTAAAACAGGTCTGAATAGGACTTTCATTTCTCTAGGAAATTTATGTATTTCAAAGGACTGGTATTTCAGAGATACATGAGACAAAGTCTGATGAATTTTGTATATAGGTGAAAATCTCTCTTCCACGGAAATCTGCAGTGGGTACTCAGTCTAAACGTCTGGACTGTGAAGCCATAATTGCATAAAACGTTCAATACATGCTAGTAACCATACTGAATAAACTAATTCCATACAGTCAAGATAGCAACAATTCAACTAAATATTCCAAAAGTCCATTGAAGTTTTTGAATGTTTGCCATAATATGTTCATTTTAAGAAGCTTACATTGATTTTGTAATATAAACCATTCAACATCCGGATGTACATGGTACTACAGTGCTTCTGATTGCACTTCCAGTATTTCGGAAGGGTTGGACAATAAAAATGTCATTGCATGGTAAGTCAATGAGTCAGACAGCAGTTGCATACCAGTTGAAACTGGTCCACTTACTGATGAGCAAAGTTTAGGGAAGAGTACTTTCTATTCAAAATATTTTTGCTTTATTTATTTATCCCTTTATGTATTAAAATAATTTTCCTTACAGCATTTTTTTATTCTGTGACATTTTTAACAAAACCTAGTTAGCCAAATAGAAGCCCTTCAATTGGGGCTTCCTTCCTGCTAGGTCACTGCAGTGATGTCACTGACTGGGAGGTCCCTATGTAATTGGAAACACTCAGCAGGTCTGACGGCATCTGTGGGAAAACGAAACAAGTTCCATTTCAAGTCGGATATAACTCTTCACAACCGGTCCCTATTTATTTTGGAGTGGCTCCAAAGGAAACAATTTTATATAACATTCATTTGCAGGACGATGGAACCATGTTTCCCACTGTTCTTTGTGTTCTACGCCTCTCCAGCTGGTTTAAAGTTGTGGTCCCTATTCTAGGTGTACAGGAGCAATGCCTGTCAGTGACATCACTGGAACAGCCTAGTGAGTCATAGAGTCATAGAGTTATACAGCACAGAAACAGGCCCTTTGGTCCATCGTGTCTGTGCCAGCCATCACGCACCTAACTATTCTAATCCCATTTGGGTGGGAGAAAACCAGTGAATGATGAATATAAGCATTTTTGTACAAAATCTTCCAGAGGAAAATATTGTACTAAATAGAGGGTGGTTTTAATCAAAAAGTAATTTACTCCCCTCCCCTATTTTCCTACCCTTTTTCAATTTTTATTCTAAAACATGTAACTTGCATGAAAATTAAACATTATTTTGTCTTAATTTTAGAAGTCTTGGCTTTGCTACCTGTAGGAGGGAGGAATGATGGGCTCCCTAATAGCTGGAATATGCTACATTATGGGCCACTGAAACAAGTGGAAATGTTGCTGAGCTGTATTGTCATGATCTCCTAAAGGAATGAATCGGCATGTCTGCATTGGAACAGTTGTAAGGAGCTAGATAACTTAGGATAAAATGAAGAAATAATTACACCAAGAAAAACTTTAATCAAAGAAGTCTTATTAGGGCTTTGTTGTTTATTTAAAAAAAACAAAATCAGGAAAATAAACATTTAACAATATGTGACTGCAACTGTGGTGTTTTATGATCATGGCTGATCTACTTCACCTCCACCTTCCTACAGTATCCCTCTATTCATTTATTTCATTAAGATCCAATGCTCCATCAATCTCTGTCTTGAATATACTCAACTACTGTACATCCATAGCTTTTGGTGTTAGAGAATTACGATGATTCACAACTCTTTGAGCAAATAAATATCATCTTGTCTCGGTCCGAAATGGCCGATCCCTAGTTCTTTACTTCCCCGTCAGGGGCAACATGCTCCTGGCATCTACCCTGTCAAGCCCATAAGAATTTTACATGTTTCAATGCAATCACTTGACATTTGCCTAAATTCTAGGGAATATAGCCCTAGTCTACTGAACCTCTCCTCATAGGAAAATCCTCTAATCCCAGGAGTCAATCTAATGAACCTTCGTTGCGCACACTCCTTCCTTAAGTAGGAGACCAGAACTATACACTGTACTCCAGGAATGGTCTCACCAAATTCCTATATAATTGTTGTAAGACTTCTTTGCTCTTGTGCTCCAATCCCTTTTGTAATAACAGCTAAATATCAGTTGTTTTCTTAATTGTTTGCTTTACCCGCATGTTAACTTTCTGTGATTCATATGCAAGGACCTCTAGGCGCGTCTGAATATCACCATTTTCCAGTCTCTCTCCAATTTAAAAATAATACTGCTTTTTTATTTTTCCTTCTAAAATGGATAACTTCATAATTTATTATGTTCTGTTGGATTTGCCATGTTCTGGCATACTCACTTAACATTTATATTGTTACGACCAAGGCGGGAGGAGTGCACTGTTAATTCAGTCCCACTTCTCCACAGGTCACAGCATATCAATAAATTTTCCCACTGATCGAAACAGCCGCTTAGATACTCTGTTTGTCCCCAGAATAAAGCACACCAACCAGATTTTTTTAATGAACAACAAAATTAACCGTTTACTATAAAATCAATTCTTAACCCACTAATGAAGTAAATATATCTATATGAACTGAGATATTAAAGCTCTTTTTTTTTTTTTTCCTAGCCCTCATGCGCACACACACACACATCCAAAAACCAGTTAACGGGGGGGGGGGGGAAGGGATTTTGGTTTACAGCTGTTACATAGGAATAAAAAAAATTTTTAAACTTTAAATTTAAAAATTAAATGTTTAAAAAATTTTTTTAAAACCTTCCAGAAACAAGACTCATGCCAAATCATAAATTCTCTCTTGTCACAATATAATAATGAAGGATAGACTGAATAATTACAGGCCAGTCAGTCTAACCTCAGTAGTGGGCAAATTATTGGAATCTATTCTGAGAGGCAGGATAAACTGTCACTTAGAAAGGCACAGGTTAATCAAGGATAGTCAGCATGGATTTGTTAAGGGAAGATCTTGTTTGACCAACTTGATCGAATTCTTTGAAGAAGTAACAAGATAGATGAGGGTAGTGCAGTTGATGTGGTCTACATGGATTTTTAGCAAGGCTTTTGACAAGGTCCCATATGGCAGACTGTCTTTTTAAAAAAAAAAGTCCCATGGGATCCAGGGAAATGCAGCAAGGTGGATACGAAGTTGGCTCAGTGGCGGGAAACAAAGGGTAATTGTTGACGGATGTTTTAGCGACTGGAGGGCTGTTTCTAGTGGCGTTTAGCAGGGCTCCGTACTGGGTCCCCTGCTTTTTGTAGTGTATATTAACGATTTGGATGTAAATGTAGGGGGCATGATCAAGAAGTTTGTGGACAACACAAAGATTGGCCATTTGGTAGATAGTGAGGAGGGTAACTAGGCTGCAGGAAGATATTGATGGTCTGGTCAGATGGGCAGAAAAGTGACAAATGGAATTCAACTTGGAGAAGTGTGAGGTGATGCATTTGGGGAGGTCAAACAAGACAAAGGAATACACGATTAATGGGAAAGCACTGAGAAGTGTAGAGGAAGTAAGGGACTTTGAAGTGAATGTCCACTGATCCCTGAAGGTAGCAGGACAGGCCGATAATGTGGTTAAGAAGGCATATGGAATCCTTTCCTTTATTAGCTGAAGTATAGAATATAAGAGCAGGGCGGTTATGCTGAAACTGTATAACTGGTTAGGCTACAACCTAAGTACTGTGTACAGTTCTGGTCACCTCATTACACAAAGGATGTAATTGCACCAGACAGGTGCAGAGGAGATTTCCTGTCGGGAGACATTCTGGTTTCTTTCCCATGGTGATCGCACAATGGCCTCGGATGTGGCTACTTTACGTCTCCTTTGTCTTAGAAGAAGACATTCAATTCTGGACTGTTTATATGATAGGTGTGAGATGGGGTTTATTATCACCTTTTGGCTTTGATGATTTGTTCTTTATCTTTGATAGACTATTTGAATATATAAAACGTTAATCCCCTTCTCTTTGGCCATTTTGGACCATTGTTCACTATTTAAAAATAAAGGTTCTGATTTTAAAGACAAAGTCTGTTTTCCAAAACTCTTTAGAGTTACTCTGTGAATCTTATATCTTTGCACCTCTGATGTGTGTGACACCTTCCCCAAAGGGGAAAAAATGAAATTCCTTGGATTTTGTTTTTTGGGTTCAGAAAAAGGAAAAAAGAAACATTAAGACAGTTTAGGGTCACATCACTTTACACATTGATTTCATTCACTCCTCGGGCTTCTAGTCTACATTTTTTCCCATCATCCTTTGTATGAAGTACCATCAAAAAATTGCATTTCTTTTGGCTGTGTTTTCAAATGGGGTTGTAGTTTCTCTCACACCACATTGTATTACTTTAGGAATGTTAATCTCCAGGAACATGTGATTGTTGGTGAATCCCTTTGCTATTTTTCTTTCTGAAATTGCATCGCTTCCCTTTTCAGCATCTGTGGAGAGAGAAAGAGAATTAACGTTTCAGGTCTGTGACCTTTCATCAAGATCTGGCAAAAGTTAGATCTAGTGAAAGGTGTGGGGGTGGGTGGGGGGGAGAAAGAAGAACAAAAGGGAAGGTGTGTGATAGGGCGGAGGGCAGGAGAGATTAAATTGCTGTTGTCATAAGATAAAAGGCAAAACGAGTGCTAATAGTTGTAGTATAAGACGAAGCATTAGTCCAGAGAGTGTTAATGGCAGTATAATGAACAGCTCTGTCTGAAAGCAAAGACATGAAAAACAAGTTTAAGACAGGTTTTTTAAAAAAAAATTTTAAAAATTAAAAATGGCAGTCATGCTCTGAAATTGTTGAACTCAATGAATCCAGAAGACTGACTTCCTCATCGGAAGATGAGGTGCTATTCCTTGAGCTTACATCAAATACTATCCTGATTGGAGCAGTCTGTCCCATGTACAGAGCTACAATCGTTCTTTTATCTCTCCAGTCAGTTCCGATCGTCTCCAGCACTATCAACAGCTTTTGCCAGTTCACTTTTTCATAATCCACAAAGCTTGTGTATGCTTCTTGCTGTTATTCTGTGATTATTTTGCTTAACACTCATCACTCCTAAAGCCTCTCTAGTTCCACAACCCTTCCTAAAACTGAATTGATCACAGCTGATGTAATGGCTTGCTTTGGCTATGAATCTATTTGCTAGGATCTTTAACATTATCTTGGATGCGTTTGTAATGAAAGTTATGGTACCGTTCTCTTCACATTTTGTGGTATTTGCCTTCTCCAATGGGACCATTATGCTTCTCAAAAAGTCTTCTGGCCATTCTACCTTAGTGTACCTCTTACATGTGAATGAAGTGGTGAAATCTTACAGAATGAAAATTAATGAATAAAAGACAAAAGTTATGAAGATTGGAAGAAATAATGATGGGAAAGCAGAGGTCCAGATAAATGGTCAAAAGCTGGAACAGGTATCACAATTTAAATACCTGAGAAGCATCTTGTCAGAAGATGATTACTGCCATTACAAAAATCAGAGCTAGAATAGCAATGGCAAAGAATGTATTCTCCAAACGTAAAGAATTGTTCAATTTAGGGATGAGTAGAGATCATAAGAAAAGAAAAAAAATGACCTTGGTGGTGGGCACATTATTAGAATCAATTCTGAAGGCATAAAGTGTCACTTAGAATGGCACGGATTAATCAGGGATAGTCAGCATGGATTTATTAAGGGAAGGTCGTGCCTTGCTAACTTAATTGAATTTTTTGAGGAAGTAACCAGGAGGATTGATTAGGGTAGTGCAGTGAATGTTGTCTACATGGATTTTAGTAAGGCATTTGACAAGGTCCCATATGGCAGCCTGGTCAGAAAAGTTACAGCCATGGGATGCAGGGGAATATGGCAAGTTGGATCCAAAATTGGCTCAGTGACAGGAAGTAAAGGGTAATAGTTAACGGATGTTTTTGCGAATGGAAGGCAGTTTCCAGTGGTATTCCACAGGGCTCAGCGTTGGGTCGCTTGTTGTTTGTGGTATATATTAATGATTTGAACTTAAATGTGGGAGGCACGATTGGGAAATTTGCAGATGACACAAAAATTGGCCGTGTAGTTGATGGTGAAGAAGATGGTTGTAGACTCCAGGATGATATCAATGGTTTGAGTGGGCGGAAATGGAATTCAATCTAGAGAAGTGTGAGATAATGTGTTTGGGGAGGGCAAATAAAGCAAGGAAGTACACAATAAACGGGAGTATATTGAGAGGGGTAGAAGAAGTGAGACACCATGAAGTGCATGTCCACAGATCCCTGAAGGTGGTAGGAAAGTAGATAGAGTGGTGAAGAAGGTATATGGAATGCTTTTCTTTATTGGCGGAGGTATAGAATACCAAAGCAGGGATGTAATGCTGGAACTGTATAAAACACGGGTTAGGCCACAGCTGGAGTATTGCGTACAATTCTGGTCACCACATTACAGGAAGGACATAATTGCTTTGGAGAGAGTACAGAGGAAATTTACAAGAATGTTGCAGCTATGAGGAAAGATTGGATAGACTAGGGTTGTTTTCTTTAGAACAGAGGTGGCTGAAGAGTGACTTCGTTGAGGTATACAAAATTATGAAGGTCTCCAGGGGCATACTTCGTGATTTCCTGTTTGCTGATGACTGCACATGTCTGGCTCCGAACTGGCAATGCAGCATGAACTTGTTCTCCAATGCATGCGGCAACTGCAACCTTATGATCAGCACAAAGAAAACGGAAGTAATGTACCAGCTTGATCCAGGAGAGCCCTATCTCGACCCCAAGGTTTCAGTCCATGACCAGAACCTGTCAGCAGCGGATAAGTTCACTTATCTCACAAGCAGACACACTGGAGCTGTCTATATTGATGATGAGACACATGCAACAATTGCCAAAGCAAGTGTAGCCTTTGTCGGACTTTGAACATAGGAACATCGGAGCCGGATAGGCCATCGGTTCTGCCCCGCCATTCAATATGATCATGGTTGATCATCCACTTCAAAGCCTTTTTCCCACACTATTTGCATATCCTCTTATGTCATTTGGGAACATCTGGGAACAAAGAGGAGTGAGTTTGTCTATCAAAAGTCGATACAGCAATATTTTTGCCCACTTTGCTGTACACATTGGACTGTGTACCAGCATCATGCCAAGAAGTTCAGCCACTTTCAATTGAGCTGCCTTCAGAAGCTTCTGAAGAGCATTGGCAGGACAAAATACCAGACACTGATGTGCTCACCGAGCTGGCATGCCAAGCATCCACACCATATTGAGAAAGTCACAACTGAGTTGAGCTGTTCATGTAGCCAGAATGCCTGACACTCGCTTACCAAAGTGAATCTTCTATGGAGAGCTTGAGTCTGGGGTGCACTCTAATGATGCTCAAAGGAAGTGCAACAAGGGCACTCTGAACGCTTTGCTTAGGAGTTTTGATATTGACCCAGAGTTCCAGCAGTTGCTTATCCAGCATCGTTATACCTGGTGCAACCAAATGGCCAAATATTTGGTCAAAGAGAGGTTTTAAGAACTGTCTTACAGGAAGAAAGCAAGGTAGAAAGTCGGAGAGGTTTAGGGAGGGAATTCCAGAGTTTAGGGCCTAGGCAGCTGAAGGCATGGCCACCAATGGTGGAGCAGTTAAAATTGGGGATGTCCAAGAGGCCAGAATTAGATGAGCGCAGATATCTCAAAGGTTTTTGGGGCTGGAGGAGATTACAGAGATGAGGTGGGATGAGGCCATGGAAGGATTTGAAAACCAGGATGAGAATTTTAAAATCAAGGCGTTGCTTGACTGGGAGCCAGTAGGTCAGCAGGCACAGGAATGATAGGTGAACAAGACTTGTGCAAAAAAGGACATGGGCTGCAGAGTCTTGAATGACTTAAAAGTTATGGAGGGTAGAATCTGGGACACCAACGAGGAGTGCCTTAGAATAGTCAAGTCTAGAGGTAACAAAGACATGATGAGGACTTCAACAGATGAGCTGAAGCAAGGGCGGTCAGGCGACGTTACAAAGGTGAAAATAGGTGGTCTTGGTGATGGCATGGACATGTGGTTGGAAGCTCAGCTTGGGGTCAGATATGATATCAAGGATGCGAACAATCTGATTTAGTGTCGGACAGTTTCCAGGACGAAGGATGGAGTCAGAAGCTAAGTAGTTGGAGCAGGGACCAAAAACAGGGGCTTCAGTCTTGCCAATATATAATTGAAGGAAATTTTTTCTCATTCAGTACTGGGTGTTAGATAAGCAGTTTGATAATTTAGCAACAGTGGAGGAATTGAGAGAGGTGGTGGTGAGGTAGAGTTGGGTGTTTGCAACATATAAGTGAAAACTAACGCTGTGTTTTCAGATGATGTCACCGAAGGGCAGCATATAGATAAGAGATAGGAGGGGGCCAAGGATAGGTCTTTGGGGGACACCAGTGGTAACGATGCGAGAGCGGATAGAGCAGCTATTGCAAGTGATGATCTGGCTATGATTAATAATGCAGATATACATTTAAGTATCATTGATTTTAATAACTTTAAAATGCCTAATTCAAAACCTTTGTCCATCTTCCTGTTTTGTCCATGCTATATATTTCCAGAACAGTAAAAGCAAAAGGTGTAGGAAATCAACAACTAAACTGAATAGAGAAAAGACTGCTTAATTTTTATGATGGACTTTTTTTCTTAGACACAGTCTGACGAGCAGGATCGGCTTAAAGAAATACAATTTGGTTTATGTAATTTGCATACAGATGAAACATGGCCAGAAACATTTGATGATATGGAAATCTTCTTCTGTAAATTCAGCTTGTTAGATCCTTCAATGATTATCCTCCAAATTACAATAATCATTTTTGTACAAGATAATTTGTAGAATTATATTAATCAGGTACTGTACTACAAAGACAATCTGCTGAGGTTTTCTATGAAGCATCTCTTGCTGTTCCACAAATGCACGAAAAATAGCGCTAAAATTTACATGGTTCTCATTACATCTGCAGGCCTGCCAAAAATATGTGACCTCATAAGAATGCCTAGCTGCATCTGTAGACCACAGTAAATTTTTATGTTCAAAAAGAAAACCAGAAAAGGAATTTATCCACCTTGTGGTCTGTGTTTAGTCTAACTTGAGTGAAGAGAAAAAGAGTAAAAACTAATCTGTAAATTGAGGTTTTAAAAAAAAAAAAAATCCTGTCGAAGATTTCATCTTCCTGATCATTGCAAAGGGTTCTATGTCTTCTGATGTTGTAGCCTCCAGTCTAGAGATATGTATTTGCTGTTTGTCATATGTCTCTTATTTACAATATTGGCTCTGCTATAAGGCTGACTTTTCAAATTATGTTTAAGATCAATGTATTTTTACAATGTTTTTCAGAGTTGAGCATTTTCCAATGTTAGAAAGAAATGCACAATGATCAGTCAAATTATTTTCTGGTTTTACATCTTTGTTTATATTTGTAAATATATTACTTATATTCTACTACTTTTCCAAATTGTCTTACCTTTGTTCTTTGTCTTCCAGGACTTTCAGTCAGAAGAGAATTGCAATTGAGAAAGACTATGCTCAGGTAAGGTGTGAGTGAATTCCTCTCTTTGAGTCTGAAATATTGTAAAATAGCAGAACCTATTTTTTTAAATTCACAAACCAACGCCCATTGTAAAGGGCTATTGCGTGAAGCAGAAGACAAGGTAAATCAGTAAGTGATGATTAAGTAAATCCAACTGTGTACTTTAAAAGCTTACAGTATGTAGGAGGAGGGAATGAGTAAGGGAGTAAAGAGTTTGACAGTTTTGAGAACCCATGAAGAAATTGAGTTCGGAGTATGTGACTATGTGATCAATTTTGATTTCAACAAAGTGAGGAAATAGGAGGAGGAAGAGTGTTGGCACTTGAGGACAGTTCAGAGGAACTGTAATGGTCAAAATAAATGAGAGATGAGAGCAAACAAGGGTATAAGATTTTTGTTGAATTATTTACAGGAGTGTTTGTGGTACTAGAAAAGCTTCTCATATGGGAACAGAACTCTAAGGCTTGGACAGATGTTGGCTTTATAGGGAAGTAGGTGTTTGAGAATGAAATAATTATTTGGTACAAAGGAAGATGTAGAGCTTCTTGAAGGTGTCTTCAGACAGTGGAGGAAATGTGGGAATTTCAGATGAGCTTGGTGAAGAATGAGGTTCGAGACATCAAAGATGAGAGGCACTAACCCTTACAAGAGATAAAGAAACTGTATTTGAAAAATTGAAAATTTTTTTATTACTTATTGGAGATCAAGTTGTAGGGATTCAGACATTGCACAGCAAGGTGACTGGATGTTATTCAGTACCCTAAACTGAAATTCTACAAGAACAGTTTTCATTTATATAGTACCATTAAGAGCTGCTGAATCCAGGAAAGGAAACATTAGAAGGAGTGGCTCAAAGTTTTGTGGAAGTGATTGGTTTTATGAAGATGTTTAAAGGTGAAGAAGTGAAAAACTTTAGAGAGGAAGTTCCAAAGAGTAGGACAGAGGCAGCTAACTCTGCCTTAAATGATGGCATGAAAAAATGGGTGGGGGACGGTGTGGCGGTGACAGGAAAGAAATCAGTCAGCTGAATGGAATGTTTGAGAATAAGGCTAATTAGTTAATTTGGGGGAAGACAAGATCTTGGAGAGACTGAAGGACAAGGATTTCAAATTTAGTGAATGGAAGGATTGGCACCCAAGGAGGTGATGGGTGAGTGGGTACTTAATGTGGGACACTATGCATGGCAGTGTTTTGTACAAGTCTGAGTTTATGGAGAATGGGAGGTGAACAAAATGCAACAAAGTGGTGGAGCCTGGAGGTGTTAAGTCATTATACATACCTTTAAGTGGCAGAAGCTGACAGTGTTGCAGAGGTGGAAGTAGGGGAATGTTGGGTTTAAGTTCATGTTTGCTTCACTGGTAACCTCACTGATTACTGCCTACCCTTTCCCAATAGCTTTGTTAATTCATTTCAAAGGTTTTAACTCTTCAACAGACTTATTTTTATGAAATTTTATCACTTTCTTTTGGAATCATAGAATGGTTACAGCATAGAGGGCAGGCCATTCGTCCCATTGAGCCCATGCCAGCGCTCAGGAAGAGCAATTTAGCTACTGCCACTCTCTTGCTCTTTCCCAGTTGTCCTGCAAATCTATTCCCCTTCAGGTGCTCATCAGATTTCCTTTTGAAAGCCACGATTGAATCCCCAGCTACCAACTCCATCCCTCTCCCTGGCAACAATCTTAGATTAAGCCGGTCTGTTTGCATTTGACCACAAGATGAGCTTCCAGACTCATATTCGTGACATCACTAAGTCTGCTTATTTCCACCTCTGGAGCACCGCCCAACTTTGCCCCTACCTCTGCTGATCTGCTGTAGAAACCCTCATTCATGCCTTCATTACCTTTAGGCTTGACTATTCCAATGCACGCCAGGCTGTTCTTCCACATTCTACTCTCCATAAAGTTGAGGTCATCCGAAACTCTGCTGCCCATGTCTTGACTCATACCAAGTCCCATTCCCCTATCGCCCCTATGCTTGCTGACCAACAATGGCTCCCAGTCAAGCAACGCCTTGATTTTTAAAATTCTAATCCTTGCTTTCAAATCTGTCCTTTACC
This sequence comes from Heterodontus francisci, assembly GCF_036365525.1. NCBI lineage: Eukaryota > Metazoa > Chordata > Chondrichthyes > Heterodontiformes > Heterodontidae > Heterodontus > Heterodontus francisci. The sequence continues at coordinate 28,767,386 of NC_090376.1, read as the reverse complement.
TCATCCCTCTGTTTCTCTGTAATTTCCTTCATCCCCACAACCCTCCAAGATATCTGCGCTCCTCTAATTCTGGCCTCTTGGGCATCCCTGATTTTAATCACTCCATCATTGATGGTCGAGCCTTCAGTTGCCTAGGCCCCAAGTTCTGGAATTCCCTCCCTTCACCACTTTGCCTCTCCAGCTCTTCTTTAAGATATTCCTTTAAACCTACCTCTTTGACCAAGCTTTTGTAGCTCAGCGTCATCCTTTGTTTTATATTGCTCCTGTGAAGGAGTGTTTTATTACGTTAAAGACGCAATATAAATTTCAGCTGCTGTCGTCTCCACCATAGCTCTGGCGTGCATTCCAGATCGCAACCACTCGCTGCTTGTTGCCTTTGGTTCTTTTGCCAGTCATCTTAAATTTCTGTCCTCTAGTTCTCAAGCCTTCCTCCAATGGGTGATAGTTCTTCTCTATCTACTATCGGGACCTTTCATGATTGTGAACACCTCTATTAAATCTCCTCTCGGCCTTCTCTGCATCAAGGAGAACAACCTCAGCTTCTCCAATTCATCCTTGTGACTAAAGTCCCTCATCCCTGGAACCGTTCTCATAAATCTTTTCTGCACCCTCTCTAAGGCCTTCATATCCTTCCTAAAATTGGTGCCCAGAAATGAGACTGAATCAGTATTTTATAAAGGTTCGCCATAACTTCCTTGCTTTTGTACTCGGTGCCTCAATTTATAAAGCTCAGGATCCTGTATGCCTTTTTAACTACTTTCTCAACCTGCTCTGTCACCTTCAATGAATTGTGCACATATACCCTCCCAGGTCTCAGTTCCTGCACCCCCTTTGGCATTGTACTCTTTATTTTATATTGCCTTTCCTCATTCTTCCTATCAAAATGTATCACTTCGCACTTCTGTGCATTAAATTTCATCTGTCATGTGTCCACGCATTCCACCAGCCTATCTGTTCACTTGAGGTCTATTATTATCCTCTTCACAGGGGAGGCGGTGGCACAGTGGTAATGTCACTGGACTAGTAATCCAGAGGCACAGGCCCTGGGCATCCAAGTTCAAATCCCACCATAGCTGCTGGTGGAATTTAAATTCAATTAATAAAAAAAAAATATGGATTTGAAAGCTAATCTCAGTAATGGTGCCATGAAACTACTATGGGTTGTCATTAAAACCCATCTGGTTCACTAATGTTTTTTGGGGAAGGAAATATGCCATCCTTACCTGGTCTGGCCTTCATGTGACTCCAGACCCCCAGCAATGTGGTTGACTCTTAACTGACCTAGCAAACCACTCAGTTGTCGAGGGCAATTAGGAATGGGCAACAATCAGCGATGCCCACATCGCTATACTTTCAAGTTTTGTATCATCTGCAAATTTTGAAATTGTGCTCTGTACATCCAAGTCCATGTTATTTATATGTTTCTAGAAAAGCAGTGGTCCCAGTACCGACCCCCGAGAAGTCCGCTGTATACCTTCCTCCAGACCGAAAAACAACCGTTCACCACTATTTCCTGTCACTCACTCAATTTCATATTCATGCTGCCATTGTCCATTTTAATCCATGGGCTTCAGCTTTGCAGGCAAGTCTATTATATGGCACTTCATCAAACATCTTTTGGAAGTCCATATACACCACATCAACTACATTGTCCACAACAACCCCTTCTATTACCTCATCAGAAAAGCTCAAAGTTGGTTAAACACGATTTGCCTTTAATAAATCCAATGTGGCTTTCCTTAATTGATCTACATTTGTCCAACTGACTCTTAATTTTGTCTCGGATTATAGTTTCTAAAAGCTTTCCCGCCATAGAGGTTAAACTGACTGGCCTGTTGTTGCTGAGTTTATCCTTTTTTTTTTTGAACAAGGATGCAACATTTGCAATTCTCCAGTCCTCTGGCACTACCCCTATATCTGAATGGGATTGGAAGATTCTGGCCAGTGCCTCTTCAGTTTCCACCCTCACTTCCCTCAGCATCCTTGGAGGCATCCATCCGGTCCTGGTGGCTTATCAACTTTAAGTACAGCCATCCTCTCTAGTGCTTCCTTTTAATCAATTTTTAGCCCATCCATTATCTCAACTACCTCCTCTCACTATGACTTGTGCTTCCTGATTTCAGTCCTGAATAGCCTAGCTCTAATTTTAAGCTTATGCCCTCTCATTGGTAATTCCCCCACCAGAGGGATGGTCTCTTCTTTCTATCTTATCGAATCCTTTTATCATTTTAAACAGCTCAATTAGATCACCCCTCAATCTTGAATACTCAATGGAATCTAAGCCACATTTATGCAACCTGTCCTCCTACTTTAACCCTCTAACATTCAGGTGAATTTGCGCAGCCCTGTCCCAAACAAAGGCCAATGTATTCTTCCTTGGGTGTGGTGCCCAAAACTGAACACAGTGCTCCAGATGGAATCTGACCTATACAACTGCAGCATAACTTCCTACACTTTGTGTTCCACCCCTTTTGAGAAAGTGGCCAACAACACATTAGATTTTTTAAAAAAAACATTTTAACCTGTCTACTAGCTTTAAATGATTTGTGTACTTGGACTCCAAAAACAGCCCAAGAGAAACTAGGTACTGTAGAAAAGCATTTGAAAATACTCCAACTTAGCTTTCCAAGATAACCTCACAAGCCTACATTAGAATCATAGAAACCAAATATTATAAACTTGCTTGTTAGCTCTCACTCAGCAAGTGGACCACTGATTCTGACAGGCTTATCTTTCCCAGTTTTGGGGTAATGTTAATCTCCTTTCTGCCCCAGTCGAAACTAGGCTGGTAGGGAGAGTTAAACAGCTCAATTAGATCATCCCTTAATCTTCTCTACTTAAGGGAACAGAAGCCTAGTCTATGTAACCTTCATAGTTTAACCTCTTTAGCTCCACATTTCAAGAAGGCAGCTCATCGCCACCTTCTCGAGGGCAATTGGGGATGGGCAATAAATACTGGCCTCAGCAACGCTCACATCCTGTGAAAGAATAAAAAAAAAACACTGGTAAATCTGTGCTGCACCCACTTCGAGGCCGATATGTCATTGTTATGATGTAGCTCTCAGACTGAACACAGTAGTACAGATGGCGACTAGCCAGAGCTTTATATAACTGTAAAATATCTTCTTAGATTTGTAATCCAGCCCCCTTGAGATAAAGACCAACATTTGCTTTTTAAGTTGCTTTCTGTACTTGTGCACCAGCTCTTTGTGATTTCTGTACAGGGACCCCATTTCACTCTCCACCTTCACAGTTCCTAGATTCTCACTATTTAGAAATACTCTGACCTGTATTGGGTCTGATGAATGACCTCTCATTATGTCTGCCACAGTTTTGCCCACTCATTTCATCAAGTCAGGATAAGTCAAAATTTCCTTGAACTGAACATCAAGAAGATTATAGCTATAGGTTTTAGCGCTGTCATAAACTCCTTTATCACTAACTATCTCTCTCCCTTGCCTCACATTCTGAATCAGACTTTGCTAAACTTTTCTGGCTTGTTTGATGCAGAGTTTGGGCTTTAAATCCTACAACCCACCAGCAACCAAAAATGTTTACTCCTTCCACCCCTACATTTCCTCACTTCCCACCTTCATCTCCACTTTTGTCATCTCAGTACTTGATTTCTCCAACCACCTCCTTGCTGGCCCACCATTCTTCAACGCGTCATAAACTCCAACTAATCCCTCCTCAAACACTTTGATCTTTAATTCTGTCTTGCTGTACATGCTTTATTTCCATCACCCTAGCATTGTTGGGAGAGCCTGCAGCGGCTTCTGCGTTCTCTGGCAGCCCTTCCCTACACCCTACCGTCTTTATTGCTCTTTCCACCTTCTTAAAACCAATCAATTTAATTAAGATTTTGGTCACAATTGCTTCTTCCAACATGAGTCAGTGACAATTTCTCAATTTGTTTTTCTTCTGCCATTTTCTGGGGCAGATTCATCCACCTTTGTCTTGAATTTGCTGAAATAATCACTGCCTCCCAAAGTAGCCTATTCACATATCAACACCTTTGCATAAAATAGTTAAATCTCAATTATTTCTTCACCCTCCCTGTTCGAAGCTGAAGTTATGCCCTCTTGTAGAATCTGTGATTATTACAGACAAATTGCGATTTATCTTGTCCTTCAGGATCAGTATAAACTCAATCACTTCCTGAGATTTGTGCTCTTTTCCTCTCCTATACACCTCAAGATCCTATTTTCTCTCTTTAACTGCTGTACACACAAGAATAACATGCATTTATATAGTACATTTACTGTAGTATATGCCAAGGAGCTTCATAGGAATGCAATCAAAACAAAATTTGACACATAATGAGATGTTGGAGTAGGTGACCAAAAGCTTGGTCAATGAGAGGTTTAAGGAACGTCTTAGAGTGGGAGAGATATAGAGAGGCAATTCCAGAGCCTAGGCAGCTGAACGTAATGGTGGGCCGATGAAAATCAGGGATGCGCAAGAAACCAGTATTGGTGGAGTGCAGAGATTGGGCTGGTGGCTTCAGCAACCTATCCAACAGTATATCTCTGTTGACCTCTGAAATAATGCTACTTAGCTAATATTGCTGCGATCTATTGTCATTTCTCATTCTCTCTACATTTGCATGCATTAAATGACATTTACCACATCTTAGCAGAACTCCCCAAACTCTTCAGATCCTCTGTACTTAATTTGCCTGTTTCTGGTTGCTTTCCATCCTTTCCAGTTTTGATGATTGACAAACTTGGAATGTCTAATATAAAACCTGTCATAATGGTACAGATATAAAAGCAAAATACTGCGGATGCTGGAAATCTGAAACAAAAACAAGAAATGCTGGATTCACTCAGCAGGTCTGGCAGCATCTGTGGAAAGAGAAGCAGAGTTAACGTTTCGGGTCAGTGACCCTTCTTCGGAACTGACAAATATTAGAAAAGTTACAGATTATAAACAAGTGAGGTGGGGGTTGGGCAAGAGATAACAAAGGAGAAGGTGCAGATTGGACCAGGCCACATAGCTGACCAAAAGGTCACGGAGCAAAGGCAAACAATATGTTAATGGTGTTTTGAAAGACAAAGCATTAGTACAGATTAGTTGTGAATATACTGAATATAGAACATCAGCAAGTGCAAACCTGAAGAAAAACAACCTGAAAAAAACAGTGGGTAAGCAAACTGAACAAACTAAGATGAAATGAAATAAATGCAAAAAATGTAAAAAGGAATGCAAAAAAAAAAGGGAAGAAAAAATAACTAAAAATGACTAAAAATGAAAGTAAAGTGGGGGGCTGTCATGCTCTGAAATTATTGAACTCAATGTTCAGTCCGGCAGGCTGTAGTGTGCCTAATCGGTAGATGAGATGCTGTTCCTCGAGCTTGCGTTGATGTTCACTGGAACACTGCAGCAATCCCAGGACAGAGATGTGAGCATGAGAGCAGGGGGGAGTGTTGAAATGGCAAGCAACCGGAAGCTCAGGGTCCTGCTTGCGGACTGAGCGGAGGTGTTCCGCAAAGCGGTCACCCAGTCTGCGCTTGGTCTCCCCAATGTAGAGGAGACCACACTGTGAGCAGCGAATACAGTATACTACATTGAAAGAAGTACAAGTAAATCGCTGCTTCACCTGAAAGGAGTGTTTGGGGCCTGGGATAGTGAGGAGAGAGGAGGTAAATGGGCAGGTATTACACCTCCTGCGACTGCAAGGGAAGGTGCCCTGGGACGGGGATGAGGTGGTGGGGGTAATGGAGGAGTGGACCAGGGTGTCGCGGAGGGAACGATCCCTTCGGAATGCTGACAGGGGAAGGGAGGGGAAGATGCAACTGGTAGTGGCATCACGCTGGAGGTGGCGAAAATGGCGGAGGATGATCCTTTGGATATGGAGGCTGGTGGGATGAAAAGTGAGGACAAGGGGACCCCTGTCACGGTTCTGGGAGGGAGGGGAAGGGGTGAGGGTAGAGGTGCGGGGAATGGGTCGGACACGGTTGAGGGCCCTGTCAACCACAGTGGGGGGAAATCCTCGGTTGAGGAAAAAGGAGGTCATATCAGAAGCACCGTCATGGAAGGTAGCATCATCAGAGCAGATGCGTCGGAGACGGAGAAACTGGGAGAATGGAATGGAGTCCTTACAGGAGGTAGGGTGTGAAGAAGTGTAGTCGAGGTAGCTGTGGGAGTCAGTGGGCTTATAATGGATATTGGTAGACAACCTATCCCCAGAGATGGAGACAGAGAAGTCGAGGAAGGGAAGGGAAGTGTCAGAGATGGACCATGTAAAGGTGAGAGAAGGGTGGAAATTGGAAGCAAAGTTGATAAAGTTTTCGAGTTTGGCGCGGGAGCAGGAAACGGCACCGATACAGTCATCAATGTACCGGAAAAAGAGTTGGGGGAGGGGGCCTGAGTAGGACTGGAACAAAGAATGCTCGACATATCCCACAAAAAGACAGGCATAACTAGGACCCATGCAGGTACCCATAGTGACACCTTTTACTTGAAGGAAGTGCGTGGAGTTGAAGGAGAAGTTGTTCAATGTGAGAACAAGTTCAGCCAGGCGGAGGAGGGCGGTGGTGGATGGGGACTGGTTGGGCCTCTGTTCCAGGAAGAAGCGGAGAGCCCTCAAACCATCCTGGTGGGGGATGGAGGTGTAGAGCGATTGGACGTCCATAGTGAAGAGGAGGCGGTTGGGACCAGGAAACTGGAAATTGTCAAAATGACGTAGGGCGTCAGAAGAGTCACGGATGTAGGTGGGAAGAGACTGGACCAGCGGAGAAAAGATAGAGTCTAGATAGGAAGAAATAAGTTCAGTTGGGCAGGAGCAGGCTGACACAATGGGTCTGCCGGGACAGTCCCGTTTGTGGATTTTGGTACAGATGTTCACCATGGCAATTTTTTTTAACCAATTAAAATTTAACATAATTAGATACTCCAGATGGCAATCATAGTAGGCAATGCCTGTTGCTGATATAAAAACGGAAAATGCTGGAGAGAGCATCTGTGGAGAGAGAAACAGAGTTAACGTTTCAGGTTGATGACCCTTCATCAGAACATGCCTGTTGCTGATGGTGGCTTTCTCCTGCAATCCATGTAAAAAAAAAAAGCTTAAAAACTAATGTGGCGGAAATCACACCTGCCAAATGGAAACATATTAATTTCGTCATATGGAACAATATTTGAACTTTTACTGGACATTGAACATAACTTGTTTAAAAAGACCACACAGCTGAATGGCTGAAAACATGGGTGCACATTTGCATTCTGAAAGACAGTTACATCGCTAGACAATGGGAGTGCTCCCTGATTCAATTAGCCATATGGGTTTTGTCAATAGTCATGATCAAAAGATATTGAGAGTCATTGTCTCATTGTCTGTGTAAGAGCCAACACTCCCCCCCCCCCCCCCCCCCCCCCAAGTGTGTCTAGTAAGCTTTGAAGAATCAACAACCCTCACAGGCGATGCAGTTTCAAAGAGCTGGTCACATGACTAACCTGCTGGCCAACTTAGGAATTGATTGAATTGTGCCTCTCAGAATGGTTTGGAGAGACTGCAATTTTGAAGACCAAAGAGAAGCAAGGTCTCACTCTCTTGCGCTCTCCCCCCCCCCCCCCCCCCCCCCATCTCTGTCTCTGTGTCTCTCTCTCAAAGTTCCTTGGACCCACGGAAGCAACTCCAGCCTCAAGACAGAAGACCCCTGAAGCCTTCTGGCACCAGCGAAACAAGTTTGAAAGTGTGCACTGGGGCCCAATGAGAACTGCAAGGTCTTTACATCCAAACCAAAAACTGTAACTGAATTCCATCTACTATTCCAAACCCTCCCCCTTTAATTCTTTCTCCTCCTCTATCTATTTGTTTATTGCGTATGCATGCTGGCATGGTTGCGTCGCGTATTTTAGTAATATTAACTGAGTTAGAGTGTTAAGCTTAATAAACTTGCATCTTTCTTGTTTAAACCTAAGAAAGTCTGTCTGGTTCGTTTACAACTACAATTAGAAAGCAGTGAGCAAGGACTCAGAGGTGAAGATAAAGACACTGTTTTTAAAAAGTTAAATCCTGTTTCGGCCAAACCAGGAAAGGGGCAAGAGGGGAGCCTGAGACCCCTCCCTCACCTGGACGTAACACTAATGACTTCTTTCAAGTTTTTGTATTTTTGAGAACTTTACACAACTGTGTAACTATGATTTTAACGAGCACTTCTTGCAAAGCTGTTGTCGTTCTGTAAATAGACAATCATACCAAGATGTATTAACTACTTCAATGGGGCAGAAACGATGGAAAATAGCTGACTCTAAAGTACATTTAACTGTGACTGAGTAATAATTAGGCTTTTATATACTGGTAGTAAATTGATATAATGGTAAAAATATTATGAAATCCAATATAAGTTGCACACCTTCAGGCAAGTTTAATGCCCCTAAATAATAGGCAGCAATTTATACCCAAGTTAGCTTATAAGCAAGCTTTTGTCACATTGCCTCCCCTCTCGATCCTGGCAAGCAAAACTTGGTGTTTATATTGTGAGATTTATCAGCTGGGGACATTTAGCTGAGTGATGTAATGTTGTAATTTTATCTGGCAAAGGTACTCTCCAAGCATCTAGCAGGAATTGACTGTGCCTGTAACTGAACAGAAGTTGGCAAGAAGTACCAAAGTACAGTAAAAGTAATATGCATCAAAAATATACGACCGAATAATCACTGCAGTACATTATATAACCATGGGAAATAATTTTTATTTTCCCTACTGACACCAATTAGTTACCAAAAATTGTTATTCTATGCCAGGGATATCAAATATCTTCCTCACAGTAACAGTCTGATCAGGCCTCTGGCATGATGTGTTTAAGAATGGGATGTGATTCTCCTGGGTGCTGCTTCTAACAGGCTGGGAGAACTGCAACCCCACTGAGCTGGTTAACGTAGAAAGCGTTCTTTTTTTTTATTAATTCATAGGATGCGGGTGTTGCTAGCTAGGCCAGCATTTATTGCCCATCCCTAATTGCCCTGGAGAAGGTGGTGGTGTGCTTGGAGAGTTAAAGGGTGTACTGGGACAAGGGCATCAACTATGTACATGAAGGCATGGTAAGGGACTGAGACCTGATTGGAGAGATTCAAATGTGAAGTTTCAGGAAAGATGGGGGACAGATTTGAGGGGTGACAATGGAGAGGAAATGGAGTTTGGATGATGATTTGCAAGAAGAGGTGTCAAAGGTGTTTTTTTTTTTAAAAGAGGGTTGTTGATGTTAGTTCTGATAGGGCAATGAACAGTACCTGAGGAGAGGAAGATATGTACAACGCCAAGAAGGTAATGCAGAAAGTTAGCAGTTTAGTGGGGATAGGGTCAATGGAGCAAGAGATGGGTATCTTGAGCAAGATGATTTCTGAGAGTGCATGAGTGTTGTTTGTCTTCTAGTTTTTCTCCAGTGTGGATTCGGGGCCAAGACTGGGGGGAGCAAGAGGAAGGTTGGCTAGAGGCAGTAGAAGGATGGTTTCTATATTAGTCATAAAGAAGTCTGAGCTCCCAGCACTTGTTGGAGCCAAGGCTGGAGAGGCAAGGAAGAGAAACGGGTTATCTCTGCTCTCCAAGATGATTTGGGGGATAGAGTTTATCTCCAGGGACAGACACAAGGAACTGTGGTTGAATGGGAGTCTGGGGATAGGAAGACTCCCTTGCAAATTGGAAGTAAATGTTCAACTGTAAGGAGAATTTTTTAAAAAAATCTTTATTTCAACTATTAGCAATTACTGCAAGTTGCAAATGAACCTGAAAAGGTTCACTTTTCCAAGTCCAAGCTCTGTGGGCCAGTTGCTTTAGTATTTGTATTGTAGACCCAACCCATAGGTGTTCAATACAAATACTATATATATTCAGTTACATTTAAACTCGCTTACATCATTGCCTGAAGTTCATTAATTCTCTGCTGTTCTTAATTGGAGCACTTGTGGCTGAGTTTGGCAGGATTCATTTAGCTGGATCAGCAGAAATATGCTTTCTAATGATTAAGCAATAGCTATTTTCAATTATGGGAATGTTTGTGGACTGTAGTTTCTTTGCAGCAAGAGCAGTAAGTAGTGCAGTCGTAACCAGTGTTAGACTTCAAAACCGGTAATGGGTAGGGTGAAGATTCTAAATCTGAGACCACCACCTGCAATTTGCAACTTATGCGCCTTTCTTTCTTGCCCTTGGATTGTCATGTTGTAGCATTTGCCTACTGAAAGGAAAGCTGGATGTCCACCAGTGCTGTGACTTCCAAGTAAAAGACGCAGAAGTGTAGCTTGATTTCAGCAAAGACCTAAAGTTTCTCCATGCTTATATGTTTTTCATCAACAACACAATTATTATCAGTAAGCTGAACTGGGAAAAGACAACAGCATTAATGGGTGGCAATGCAACAGATGTAACAGGGAAGGTAAATACCAGCAGTGGCTAGTATGTGTTGAGATAGATACAACACTGAAACAGGTTTTCGGCCCACCAAGTCTGTGCCGACCATCAACCACCCATTTATACTAATCCTACATTAATCCCATATTCCCTACCACATCCCCTCCTCCATTAATCCCATATTCCCTACCATTCTCCTACCTACACTAGGGGCAATTTACAAATGGCCAATTTACCTATCAACCTGCAAGTCTTTGGCGGTCGGCGGAAACCCACACGGTCACAGGGAGAACTTGCAAACTCCACTCAGGTAGTACCCAGAACCGAACCCGGGTCGCTGGAGCTGTGAGGCTAACCACTGCGCCACTGTGCCGCCCATATAAAGTAGTTCATAGTATTAGAAATTGTGTCAAGATTTTTCTGTTGCAATATTTTAGCTGCAAATGTGTTTGACAGTAGTAATTCTATAGTGTTCATATCACAAGTAAGCAATGTCAGTTTAACATTGTGTTCAGGTAATCAATTAAAAGGTAGTGGAGAGTATTACAAATTGTGCAAACGTTTTCCAGTAAGACCACCTGTTGAACAAATTTCTATTTAATCAGTTTTAAGAAATAAAATGGGTCAACGTATCTTGTATACTACAAAAATAATTTTAAATTTCAGGTTATTTACTGGAAGTTCTACAGTCCTGCACGAGGAAGTGGATTCTGCAGGCATCCCCCCTCTTTTTTTTCCCCCCCACACCACCACCACCACTAACAATTAGAAGGACAACTTCTTTCTAACTTAATTTTTTTGAACAAAAATCTGTTGCGGAGACAGGTAGCTTTTGATTATTTTTCTCTTTTACCTTTAATAAAATAATGAGTTCTGAATTGAAGCCCTTGTCTGTCTTGGGTATATGTCTTCTGGCATAGTTGCTCGAGCATGGAATTATCAATATGGTGCACAGGGCACCGGCCATTTCTCTCCACGCCAACTAGCTCACCCCACCTTTGGTCACCCCAATAGCCAGTTTTTCCAAAGCAGGACATGCAAGTCTTTGTCCCAGAGTTTTGGGCCTGGTTCTTTTGCATCCTCTTGCAACACCTCTGGAAAAAGTGGATGTGGAGGTATTGGAAATGTCTTTCAACAGTGCTTTACAATTTCTTTTTAATTGAAAACAACTTTTTAAAATTAATTTAAGGTGATTTCAGAACCTGCAGCTCAGTTACCTCTCAGTGCCAAGCCTTAATCTGAGTTATGGCACTTTTTTTCTTTTTATTTAGTGTTGGATGGTTGGCCTGTGGGGTAAGTGATTGGCTGCGCCATAAACGAGGTCCCTGAATAGTCATTGAGCTTGTTGCCACATAGATTTTTCCAGCAAAGCATAGTGCAAGATGAACTGGGAGTACAAATTCTCAGTTAATGGCATGCATTGCACCTAACACTATTCCAGAAAATTCCAGTCCATATGCAACTCTTCAGTTCATGAGGGAAAAATTATGCAAAGATACATGAATTGTTTTTACTGAACAAATGTTGTGGATTCATCTGTCTTTAACACAGGAAATTTTTAAAAATTGTCTTGAAAACATCTTGCATGTTTCCAAAGATCATTGTATCTGCTATTGCCAAACTATTTAAATTTTAAACGCATGTTTAGGAGAATATGTTTGTGATGACTGTACATAGGTACTGTAGACTGTAAATCATAGACTGGCTTATCTCCCTTTTTATAGTTTGTAATGTGTATTTTACGTATGTTCCTCATACCTGAACTTTACGCAGAATTAGTGAACTGACTTCATTTTTAATGGTATTCAAGTACTTTATTAGTGCAGTGTATAAACTGTGTCTTTATAATCATACAACTGAGAGTTATGGCACATTAATTTTGATGGGGACTAATGCTGAAACCTGTTTGACAGTGTGTATCACACTGTTTAACTCCCGTTATAGCCCGAAAAGATTACCTTGACCCGTAAGAATGTTTCTCTGCATTTTGTTTCCATTCAACTTTGATATCCAAAGTTCTCCAGAGGATTGCATGGCAGTTACAGAACCAACCAACAAAAAAAAACAATGTAAATAAAATGTAATGGTATTGGTATATGTAACTAAGCTTTTCTTAAAGATACTTGGGGAATTCAGATGTCTCTATAAAATACATTTACTATGTATCACAAAAAAATGTATGATGTAGCATACCTAGTAGTTAGAATGGATTTAATTATTGAAATCGGCTTAATCCTGACTCAGCAGTCAGTATAGCCTGAGTATTAAATGCTGTGGGTTCGAGAAGTGAAAGTGTACTGTAAGTCTCAGTGTGTTATTGTACCACCTTGCAACAGTGTGGAACATTGTGGTAACAGAAGACGGACAAAGAAGCGCTGTGTGACTGCACAGCCCTGATTAGGAGTAGGAAGAGTCTGTGGGCTTTGTGGGCCATGATGTCACTGGGTAGTTAGAGCAAGACTGCGAACGTATTATGTAAAATGTATGAATAAAAAGTTAACATGGGCATTACAAGGCAATTAAATCATTCAGTGAGTTTGAAACTTGAGCATTTTCTTAAGAAATCCATCTGTGTTTTGGAACTAAGGAGTAGTCAGCTGTTAATTTGTTTGTTGTAATAGAGAGAGTAACCTTTTTGACATTCTCTATAGCCAACCATTCTTGCTCGTGAAATGGTTCAAAACTGATTATCATAATCTCTAGCCTCATGCTGTGGAATACCCTTCCATCGCCACTCACCAATCTCCCTCTCCTCATTTTAAGCCCTTTCTTAAAACCAACCGTTAGCAGTGGTGATCAAAATCGTAGTTAATTTTTCTTTTGGCTCAGTCTATTTTTTGATTACACCTCTCTGTAGAGACTTTGAGACATTTTTCGACATTAAAGGTGCTATATAAATAAAAAGCTGTATTGTCTACCATTTCTGTTTCTAGTAGGTATTTTAATATTTCATTACCTACTGTTAAGTAAGTGCCTCTGTGTTTTGTTAAATATATTTTTTGAGGATTCATATTTGAAAGATTGAAGAAATGTTAAACTTCGTAGTTTTCAAGGGGGTCATATAAAGACCACTTTGAAAAGCAGTCCCTGGAAATGTTTTTCAAAAGGGTCACTGAGAAGTTTTATGAGGAATACTAGCCTTTCTGGGAAACCACCTGACTTCCAGCTCAATAAACAACAGAGAACTTTGGACACCTGGAGAAGTTGTTTACAAACAAGTGGCAGGTCAAGATTGGAAGTCAGACAGTTGACCTCCTCTTCTTGGTTTCGCTTTTGAATTGTTTTGAGTTGGGGTTGAACTGTATAAAAAGGGAGAAAACTTCCAAGGATAGAAAAGAGAAGACCACAATCCAGCTCCGCTTTCCAGCATCCCTCTAAAAGACCCTGAGAAGTCCACTGTGTCAACTCATCTCGTCTCCTGTCTTTGAGGAAATGCCTGCTAAATTAATTCTCAATGCTGCCTGAAAAGAAGTGTTCTAAAAGGTCCCAGTGACCCATGTACGTGTACTTGAAGGCCAGACTGTATGCTGGTTTCGGGACACAACCTTTCTCATCTGCTGTTTCTTCAGGAATGAGCAAGTATTCAGCCCATGTTTTTTTTGTCTATAATAGCGCTGTTAAAAACAAAAATCCCATTATTTGTCTGGTTAACGTGTGTGTGTGTGTGTGTGTGTGTGTGTGTGTGTGTGTGTGTGTGTGTGTGTGTGTGTGTGTGTGTGTGTGTGTGTGTGTGTGTGTGTGTGTGTGTCCTCATTACTGGTTAGACTTGTTCTATAATAAACTGATAATTTTGTTGTTTATTAAAGAAATGTAGTTGGTGTGTTTTATTCTGGGATAAAAATACAGTCTATAATTGACCACCATCCAAGTGGAGGAAAAGTTTAAATATATTATGTGAGCGCTTCTATTTTGTCTTGTACAATATATTTTAACAAATTATAGTTGGATTGTTGACACTGATTCATCTGGAATCTTGAAGAGGCTGAACTTTGTGGTTGTTATAAAAACAAAAGGGAGGTCAACAGAAGGTTCCTAGTTTTGGCTAGTAAACAGTTACTGGAAAACATCTGTTTGCAAATAACCCAGCAGGTGGTTCTGCTTGTGACTCTGAAAGGATGTTTGCAAGGGAATGATAGGCTAGGATTTATGGTTGTCATGGGACTTGTTTCTGGAAAAAGTTGGTTTCATTTTGAACTGTTAAAGCCAGTTGGTTTGGCTAAAAATAGAAGGGAAAACAGAAGGAGTTGCTGTGTGCCTGCCAGGAGAAAACAGCTGATATTCTTTCTCTCTCTGAAGAATTCCTGCATCTTTAAAGAATTGCTGCATCGGTTTTACTATTTCTTCCTGTAGTCGAAGAAATCCTGCATGTTTGCAGAATCCTTGCATCTTTGAAGGAACTTTGCATCGAATGTGTGAAAATTGAAACCTTTGTTGCCGCACACCTGATGAAAGACCTATGTGAAGCCTTCTGTAGCTGCATCTCTTTTGAAAGTCTGCCCAGACTGATCATCAACATCGCCGGGAAAGAGCCATCGACAGCTGCCTTTGGGACACCTCACCAAAATGAAAGACTTCCAAACCTTCTCTTCAGTCTAAGTGTTTTTTTTTAAATTCCATTTCTTTGTAACAACTGTAAACAAAAAAATCCTTTTTACCTCGGTTAACCGGTTGGGTGTGGACAAAATTAAGGGGCTTTAATATTTCCATTTGTGTGTATGTTTTACTTCATTATCGGTTAAGACTTGATTTATAATAAATGGATAATTTAGTGTTTATTAAAGAAACGTGGTTGGTGTGCTTTATTCTGGGGAAAAGTAGAGTATATGAATGTTTCGGTAAGTGGGAAAATTTAAGTATATGTTGTGACCCGTGGAGAAGTGAAACTAGAATAAACAGTGCACCACTGCTGCCTCGGTTGTAACACTACCCAACTTGTACTTTAAAAAACAGATTGCCTTTTATCCTTAAATCTGCAAAAATATTTTAAGTTTGTAATAATTTCTAATTCACTGAATAATTTTTGAATAGAAATGTTCTGATCTAAAAGCATTTATCACTTAACAGTTTTGAACTTTCCTTTTACCGCCTCAAATTGACTTCGGAAATCATTTCATCCTGTATATTTAAATCAAGGTCATGCTAGTCACTTGAGCAAGTTTACATAACAATACATAGTTATTCACTGCCAACATTTGCATGGCTTACAAATGGCATGAATTTTGACATGAAAATATAGGTCATTGATTTATTTCCACCATTATTGGGCTGTCCAATTGTTACAGAAACAAATAGCCAGCATTTCCATTGACAGAGAATTCTCAAACTGGGATGTGTAGGGGAGGAAGTCACGTGAGTTACCTTGGAGATACTGAATTCTACTGTCTTGTAGATTGTCTCTTGTAATCCAATGGCTACTCATCTCACATCAAAATGGGGGTGGGAGTGGAAATATGAATAGTAATTGACAATGAGGAAAGGAGGAGGAAGATATGAACAAGCAAACATGCATAAGTGAAATTGTATTGACTGATTTATTTTAAGGAAATTTGTAACAATTCACTTCAGTACTCCTGGGCCTAAGGAGGAGAAAATCAGTCATAGTACTTAATAACTCCTGCTAGAAAGTGCCAGGGAGAAACATGATTAAATAGGAAAGCTTTACTGATTTTTGAAAGTGGCAGTTTCACAGTATTCTGTAGGTTATCAATGGGACTGCTGTAGGTGAGTGCATACTACGTTTAGAATAGGAGAGAATTAATTTGTCTATGTCTTGGGTTATTGGAATTGCAACAAGTTTATAGTGTAACTGGGAGCTATCGGATCAGCTGACTGATCCACTGGGCAGTGCCAGCTAATCTTGCTGTCAAGACCAGCAGAAGAAATAGCATTTGCTTTTCCTTCTCCTCGATAATTGAGAATGTGAATAATGGAAGCATATAAATTCAAGTTGCCTTGTACAGCAAAAAGGTACACCAGCTTCACTTATGCAATTTAGCACTAGTCTAAACGTAACATAGTAACAGTTGCCATCGAGAGGTCTAGTTACTTTGGGCTGAATTTTACAAGTCCCTTGACGCCGTGGGTTGCGGGGGGGGGGGGGGGCCTGTAAAATTCTGCGGGAGAGGCCCACCTCGACCCCTGACGTCGAGAAGGGCCCGCCGCATATTAGCGGCGGTGGGGGGACCTCGGTGCGGCACCCCCGCCACTTGGTGGCGGGGCCTTCATCTACATATTCAAATTAACCTAAATTATAAGTAAATTCACTTACCTGCTGGCAGCAGCTGACCCACGCCGATTTTACAGCCGCCATTTGTCGCTCACACGCCTTTGGAATGCCATATGGAGTTCCGAGGCGTGAACCTGGTGGGGAGGGGTGAGGAATAAAATTTTCAGGGTGGGAGAGGTGGGGGAGCGGGGAAAACACTTTTGATTGGTTGTGGGGATGGTGGGAAGGGGTTGGAGGGCAAAAGTTAGAAGGTTGGGGGTAAAGTTCAGGTAGGGAAAAAGGCAGGTTTTGGTAATATCGGGTAATGAAATGACAATTGGGCGGGATGGGGAAGGGTCCCCATATCATTGTTAATTAAAAAATAAATGAATACAGCACCTTTTTTTAAAAAAAAAATTAAAAATGACTTCTAAGGGCTTGGAGCCCTTTTAAAATGGCACGGCGCCTGCACGGTGGCTCTGGATGCAGTTGCTGGGGACGCAGTGGCCACCCCTCTACGTCTTCGGGGGTGGCTGCCTCACTGCCTCTATCTAAATCAGCCCCCGTGCGTAATATTGCGGGGGCTATGTGGCGGCACTTCCATGTCAAAAGAGCGCAGTGCGGCGCGCTAATAATATCCAGCCCTTTGTTTCAATCAATTTGCTATAAGATGTGAAATTTTAAAAATCTGTTTTTTGTTTGACTAGTTTTGCATGCCACTACTGATGAGACCTCTTGTACTTGGAGAATACACACTATAAATATATTTCAGGTGGCCAACTAGATATCGGGTCAGATTTTGACAATCACACAAGACAAGTTTTTTTTTTTGCACAGTATTACTCAGGTTATAAAAGCTATTTTGTACAGATTTGTACAACATACTCATGTTTGAGAGATCTAGTAAGGCACCAATTTATGAATCAAGTGATCACGTTGGTACATGGTACTCAAAAGCAAGGTTATGTTGTGTATACCATGTTAGAAATTGTATGCATTTTCTCCAGTTCTTTTCTTCCCCCTCCCAAATGCTAGGGTTCAATTTCACTAGCACTGGTAACCTCCTAACATACCAAATGACCATTTTTCACATTTGCACCTATTTGCTGAGTATCAACAGATTATAATGGGTAGAACAAAGTGCGTTTGCAGCACTTGTATTTGAGACTGCTTAATTGAATATCACTTAACTAGTCTGCTCTTCCCTGCCCAACAAACCTTCCTTTGTTTCCATTAATTATTATAATTGCCTGTTTAATTGAGCGTATAGTAACTGGAGAAGCATAATTATCAAAAGTTTTTTTCTTGAAAAAATTTTTTTTTTTTGCTGAGTTATACTTTGGCATTGGAGAGCTGATTAAACAGTTGCATAATTATGTGGTAGCTCTGCTTTTCAGAGTATCTCTCTTCCCCTGTTCTTAACCCACTCTTCCTCCACCTCAACTCAAAAAGCTTTGAAAGATCATACAGTGCAGTGAGTTAAAATGTCTCCTGCTGGGAACAGCTTTTGAGGGTGTAATTTATTCCACTTAGCAGTTTCAGAAAATTGTGATCCTGGCCTTGACAAGTGGGTACTGATGTGTCAACAGAACTTGAAGCCATATCCTTTAGATCTTGTTCTTTTGCTGTTGGGTCAGGCTAAATCTATAGTCTCTGATTCTGAATTCCACTTTGTGAGAGCAAACCATGCGGTTCTGGGAGGGAATTGGGATGACAGCCTTTATTTGGAAAAATTGTCTTTCATTACTTATTTAGTACCCTGTCTATCTAACTAGTTTCTAAAAATAATCATGACTAACAGCAATATTTGCTTTAAAAAAAAATGTACAATGTAGTTTCATTTCATTCTTTGTTTCATAGGTCTGATGACACATTATCTAAATCAGACTCTTAATGGCTACAGTACAGTGGTAGCTAGGTTACACTTTGGTAAGGGAAAAGCTGTGTATATCTTGTTACTTGGCACATTGCCCAGAATAGCATTCCTGCATACTGGATAATAAAATGCCATTAGTGTTTGGAGAACTAAGGGCTGCGGTGCTGGTACACAGTGTTTTTATAACTTCCGTCTGTGGGTTTAACCAGGAAAGCACTAGTCTGAAGTAAATCCTGCTTCAAGTCATAGAAGGTCAAAAAAGGCTGCATTCAGTGAATACTCTGCAAGCATCTGAACTGCAGGACAGTAGCAAAATAACCATCAGCTGATCTAATTTTTCCCAAGAGTTATGCATTTATTTAATACTGACTTATGTAGAAAACTTAGAATTATTTGGTACAGGTCCTGTGGGTTTTTTTTTAAATGACTATCTCCATTCTGTGTTGAGTAGAACAGTGTTGTCCAATAGAGATTGCTTACTAGCCACAAGAATGGCTATGGCGATGTCCTTTAAGCCGCATTTACTAAGGTAAAATATACCTGTATATTTAATTAACTAACAGAAACTTTCATTTTGGTTTGAAATTCTGGTGTGAATTTATCAAACGCTGCATGTTTGAATGCTACTTCTAGGTTTTTGTTAGCAGTCTGAATGGTACTTTCTTCTGCCGATCTGCAGTGATTATTCTGAGCCCGCTCGGGTGAACGTAAAAGTTCCCTTGGCACTATTTTGTAGAAGAGCAAGGGTCTTCTCCTGGCCAACATCACTAAAACATTATCTCATGACACTTTCTGGGACCCTGCTGTGCACATACATTACAACAGTAACTACAATTCACTAGTACTTTCATTGGCTCTGAAACACTTTTGAGACTTCCTGAGCTCATGAAGGGGGCTTAATATAAACACAAATCTTGCTCCAGCTGACCACGATGACTGCTCGACTCTAACATACAATTTTGATGGGGCTGAAGTCTATCCATGTTATCGACTATTTTGGAAGATAACCAATGAGCAGTAACTGAGGAGGTAAAGCGCACGTAGCAATAAAAATAAATCGCCCACACTTTCTTGGTCTTTCTATTTTAAGAACATAAGAAATAGGAACAGCAGTAAACCACAGGGCCCATCAAACCTGCTCTGCCCTTCAATATGACCATGGCTGATCTGCTTCAACTCCACTCTCCTGCCTGCTCCCCATATCCGTTGATACCCTGAAAAATCAAAAATCTATCGCAGCTTTGAATATACTATTTATGTTGCAGTTGGTGATGGGGTGGCCGTTGGACATAACACTGAACCTTTAGGTTAAGTCTTGGATTCTTCAGGGACTGAAGTGCTGCTCCTTGATGTTTAAATTTGGGCTAGAATTGATAGCAGTACTGTAAAGTAAATTCAGCATAAAATGAGGAAGATCCTAGAACTGTAAGAATGTTTGAGGCACCTACTCCTCAAGTTAACCTCATTATTCCTGTGTGCATCAATAGAATTGAAGTAACCCACTGGCATCTACTGCTGTTCGCTTTGTTGCATGACAACCATCTGGTTGAATGCATTCATGGCTGCAGGACAGTCATAGATTTTGGGCAATGTTTAGTAAAGCCTTAAATGATTTGTTTTATACCTAGGAAGATAAGTAATAACAAGCTCCAGAAAGGTCAGTCTGTTCGTGAAAGGCACTGGTGCTTATGTAGACGTGCCCGCCATATAGTGGCTCGCGTTCATTTGCATTTTGGTTCATGACTGGAAACTGAGCCAAAGACCCAGTGCTGCTGAAACAAAAATTCAAGATGGCAGCTTGGATTTACTTCAGTTCTGCAACCACTGCATTTCACCGCTGCAGTTAAGGAGCCAATCGTTTCCTTTTAATGTGCTGAAATTTAAGTTTTTGTAATGCAATTCAATTCGCAAAATACATGTTTAATGTTTTGAAGAATCTGGATAATTTATTCAATCTTAAATTTGTGAAGCTGGTTAGCAATTTTAAAAAATTAAATCTTTTATTCGCTGCTGGTGTCATTTTTTTTAAATTGGTGGTTGTTTAGCAAGTTGTGTGCTGCTAAGCTGTTTGAATGATTTAGTTAGTGTTTACACAGTGGGCTGGATTTTATGCACCTACCCCCCCTGCCCTTCCCACCATCCCCTACACTAATGATATAAATTTGACCCCATTATTCCCCCACCCGGCTCTCAAAATCTTAAGCACCCACCTTCCCCAGACGGGAAAGTGAAGGCACGTGAGGTTCGGCTGTCACTCAGAAGATCACAGCCCGATGGTAAGATTGGAGTCAATTTTATTTAAATGTATGCTTTCTGCTAATTTGAATATTTTAATCCAGGTCCCGTCGCCCAGTGGCTGGCGGGGGGCACCCCATGGAGCCTCATCGCTACCAAGCAGATCGGGCCTGGTCCTCTTGGCATCAGGCCTTGTGGTGGGCCACTGCCAAACGATCTTTGGTGTCCCTCACCACAGAGCCGAATGTCGGGAGCTTTGTAAAATCCCAGCCACTATGTGCTTACCTTGTGTGCCATACATATAATTATGGATTTCTTTAATAAGATTAAGAGAGTTATTTGCATTGACATTGCACCTCATTACATTGTCAAAAATTCTTGATGTTTCACAACAAATTACTATTTGCAGTCTGGGCAATGTCTGAAAATACAAATACCACTCTGTTTTGAATAATCTGTTGGGTGATGTTTCTTGAGGGAGGAATGCTGGTCAGATTCTGAGAGCTCCTTGATCTTCAAAAAATTCCCTGGGATTTTTAAGATCCATTGAAACAAGTAAACAGAACCATAGTTTAACATCTTGTTCAAAGGATAGTTTCTAATAGTACAGCACTGCCTCAGTATTACATGGGAATGCTAGCCTACTTTATATTTTGGCAGCCTTCTAATGCAGAAATGCATGACACTTCTGTTTGATTTCTCTGTTGTCTTGAGTCATTCATTTAAATACAGTTTTTGATAGGGTTTTATTAGTTTACCGAATTCTTGCATGCCATTCCAGCTCTTTAGAAGTTGCATGTGAAAAGAAATTACAGTACCTGTAACTATTTACATTATAAAAATGAAAAATTTTAATGATAGGGCCCTGAGTGTTTTCTACTGTATTTTAAAGTGGTCTCTAATGGACAATTCCTATCCAGTGAAACATTGTTAGATTTTGATACTTTTTAATCTGGGCATGTTAAACTTGTATAGTGTTAAAACTAGCAGTTTTTATTTTTAAAAATGTAACTTAAAATATCATTAGTAGTTCTCTTGGAGTAAATTAAAGAAACGATAATGCAGTGAAGGATGCCCAATGCATTGGGTGTCCACACTCCACAACATTGGGGCTGAGGTCTGAAATGTGCTTAAGGCACCCAATATAGCTGCCCCAGTATGGTCACAATGGGAGTTTCAGTAGACACCATAAGATATGAAAAATTGGGTTGCATTATAACTCTCCCTGGGTGTACTAGTCACATTTCAACTCCACAACATCCATTTGGAATGAACGCTCAAAGACAGTTCTCAGTTTAAAAACAAAAAATCCTGACGCCATGAGCTGAATTTTACCAGCCCCAAATGTCAGGGGTCGGGGCCTGGAAAATACTTCTGGGAGAGGCCCACCACCAGCCTCGCTGCTGGGAAGGCCCCGTTCCATTTTACCAGCGGCAGTGAGGCCTTGTGGCTGCCCCCTCCACCCCCACCCACCGCACAGCAATGGAGACTTAATTTAAATACTAAAATAAATGGTAATTAATAAATAACGACAACTTGTAGCGAGAACTGTCCTGCTCTGATATTCTGGCTGGTTGCCGGACCACCCATGCTTTCAGATCACCATTCGGAGATCCGAGGCAGACCACTGGTGGAGAGGGGGGAGGAATGAAATTTTCAGGGCGGTTGTAGGGGGGGGGGGGGGTGGGGGAGAAGTAAGGAAAACTCTTCTGATTGGTGGAGGGGATGGTGGGAAAGGGTTGAGGGTTAAAGTTAGTAAAGTTTGGGGGGAAAGGTTGGGATCAGAATAAAATGTTTTTTGGCGGGGGAAAGGGCAATTAATTAATTAATTAGTCATTGGGGGTGTGGGAGAGGGGATTGAAAATGTAATGTTTAACTTTATCTTTCAACATTCTGTGACTTTCAAAAGTTTAAATGTTACTGAAGGGCTTGAAGCCCTTTAAAAATGGCGTCGGATGCCGTTGCCGGGGATGGAGCAGCCGCCCCCTCTACATCATCGGTTGCGGGTGTCCTGCCCCCTCCATGTAAATGAGCCACTGCGCAAAATATCACCCACAAGTCGTGCATGCGCTGTGCCTTTTTTGATGTTCACAGCCAAGATCAGCAGTGAGCTTTCAAAATTCAGGCCCATATCCTGCCACACCTGCTCCATTCTTTGGTCCCCTTTCACCCTTTTTCTCTATCTTTCTTTCTCTCCTCATTCTCTCTCTCTGTCTTTATTCCCTGAGAATAGAATGGAAATTAATATAACAGGGACCCCAAAAATCTTCTATCAGCATGTAAATAGAAAGCAGGTAGTAAGATGCGGGGTGGGCCCTATTGGGGATCAAGAGGGTGATGTATGCTTCGAGGTGCAGGACAAGGCTAGAATACGTAATGAGTACTTTGTATCAATGTTTACTAAGGAAGAGGATGCTGACAAAAGATTGGTAGAAGTGGAGATGGATGTGGTAATGGATGGAGTGGAAATCGATGGGAAGGATGTACTGGAAAGGCTGGCTATGCTGAGAATGAATAAGTTGCTTTGTCCGGATGGTTTGCATCCCAGGTTGCTAAAGGAAGTGGGAGTGAAGATGGCGGAAGGGCTTGCCATAATCTTCCAGTTATTTCTAGGTACAGGTGAGGTGCCAGACGATTGGAAAGTGGCAAATCATAGAATGTGTACAGCACAGAAAGAGGCTATTTGGCCTGTCATGACTGTGCCGGCTCTCTGCAAGAGCAACTCGCCTAATCCCACTCCCCGGCCTTTGTTCTGTAGTCCTGCAAATTTTTCCCCCCCAGATAATTGCCCAATTCTCTTTTGATGGAATCTGCCTCCACCACACTTTCAGGCAGAGCATTACAGATCCGAACCACTCATTGCATAAAGAAGTTTTTCATGCAATCACCTTAAATCGGTGTCCTCTGATTCTGGATCCTTCGGCCAATGGAAACAGTTTCTGTCTGTCTACTCTGTCCAGATACCTCATGATTTTGAACACCTCTAATCAAATCTCCTCCAAGGAGAAGAGGTCCAGCTTCTCCAGCCTATCCACGTAACTGAAGTTCCTCATCCCTGGAACCATTCTCGTGAATTTTTTCTACACCCTTTCAAATGCCTTTAATAACCTTCCTAAAGTGTGGTGCCCAGAATTGGATACAATACTCCAGTTAACACTCATTTCAAGAAATGATGTAAGGACATTCCTAGTAACTACAGGTCAGTAAGTTTCACATCAGTGGTGGGTGAGGTTTTAGAAACAAAATCAGGGGGAAAAAATTAGCAGGAGAGATTTGCGTTAATTAAGGAGAGCGAGCATAGATTTGCAAAAAACAGATTGTCCTTGACTAATGTAATCAAATTTTTTGATGGAGCAACAGATGGTTGATGGAAGGGTATGCAATGGATGTTGTCGAAAGGCATTTTAAGAAGGCATTTGACAAAATACCAGATAAAAGGGTGGTTACCAAAATTGAGGCTCAGTGCCAGCTTGCATAAAAAATTGGCTGAAGGACAGAAAACAGCGAGTCATGGTAAATGGTCGTTTTTCACACAGGACAGTGGTGTTCCCCATGATTTGGTGCTAGGATCACGGCTTTTTTTAATGTATGTATAGAAGACTTGAATGTTAGGACAGAGTAAAATTTCAAAATTTGCTGATGAGATCAAACTTGGAGGAGTGGCAGACAGTGACTCGATATCTCTCTCTGTCTCTCTCTCTATCTCCCTCCCTCCCTCCCTCTTTCTTTTCTCTCCCTCCCTCTTTCTTTCTTTTCTCTCCCTCCCTCTTTCTTTCTTTTCTCTCCCTCCCTCTTTCTTTCTTTTCTCTCCCTCCCTCTTTCTTTCTTTTCTCTCCCTCCCTCTTTCTTTCTTTTCTCTCCCTCCCTCTTTCTTTCTTTTCTCTCCCTCCCTCTTTCTTTCTTTTCTCTCCCTCCCTCTTTCTTTCTTTTCTCTCCCTCCCTCTTTCTTTCTTTTCTCTCCCTCCCTCTTTCTTTCTTTTCTCTCCCTCCCTCTTTCTTTCTTTTCTCTCCCTCCCTCTTTCTTTCTTTTCTCTCCCTCCCTCTTTCTTTCTTTTCTCTCCCTCCCTCTTTCTTTCTTTTCTCTCCCTCCCTCTTTCTTTCTTTTCTCTCCCTCCCTCTTTCTTTCTCTTCTCTCCCTCCCTCTTTCTTTCTCTTCTCTCCCTCCCTCTTTCTTTCTCTTCTCTCCCTCCCTCTTTCTTTCTCTTCTCTCCCTCCCTCTTTCTTTCTCTTCTCTCCCTCCCTCTTTCTTTCTCTTCTCTCCCTCCCTCTTTCTTTCTCTTCTCTCCCTCCCTCTTTCTTTCTCTTCTCTCCCTCCCTCTTTCTTTCTCTTCTCTCCCTCCCTCTTTCTTTCTCTTCTCTCCCTCCCTCTTTCTTTCTCTTCTCTCCCTCCCTCTTTCTTTCTCTTCTCTCCCTCCCTCTTTCTTTCTCTTCTCTCCCTCCCTCTTTCTTTCTCTTCTCTCCCTCCCTCTTTCTTTCTCTTCTCTCCCTCCCTCTTTCTTTCTCTTCTCTCCCTCCCTCTTTCTTTCTCTTCTCTCCCTCCCTCTTTCTTTCTCTTCTCTCCCTCCCTCTTTCTTTCTCTTCTCTCCCTCCCTCTTTCTTTCTCTTCTCTCCCTCCCTCTTTCTTTCTCTTCTCTCCCTCCCTCTTTCTTTCTCTTCTCTCCCTCCCTCTTTCTTTCTCTTCTCTCCCTCCCTCTTTCTTTCTCTTCTCTCCCTCCCTCTTTCTTTCTCTTCTCTCCCTCCCTCTTTCTTTCTCTTCTCTCCCTCCCTCTTTCTTTCTCTTCTCTCCCTCCCTCTTTCTTTCTCTTCTCTCCCTCCCTCTTTCTTTCTCTTCTCTCCCTCCCTCTTTCTTTCTCTTCTCTCCCTCCCTCTTTCTTTCTCTTCTCTCCCTCCCTCTTTCTTTCTCTTCTCTCCCTCCCTCTTTCTTTCTCTTCTCTCCCTCCCTCTTTCTTTCTCTTCTCTCCCTCCCTCTTTCTTTCTCTTCTCTCCCTCCCTCTTTCTTTCTCTTCTCTCCCTCCCTCTTTCTTTCTCTTCTCTCCCTCCCTCTTTCTTTCTCTTCTCTCCCTCCCTCTTTCTTTCTCTTCTCTCCCTCCCTCTTTCTTTCTCTTCTCTCCCTCCCTCTTTCTTTCTCTTCTCTCCCTCCCTCTTTCTTTCTCTTCTCTCCCTCCCTCTTTCTTTCTCTTCTCTCCCTCCCTCTTTCTTTCTCTTCTCTCCCTCCCTCTTTCTTTCTCTTCTCTCCCTCCCTCTTTCTTTCTCTTCTCTCCCTCCCTCTTTCTT
Organism: Heterodontus francisci; assembly: GCF_036365525.1. Classification (NCBI taxonomy): domain Eukaryota; kingdom Metazoa; phylum Chordata; class Chondrichthyes; order Heterodontiformes; family Heterodontidae; genus Heterodontus; species Heterodontus francisci. The sequence continues at coordinate 28,741,445 of NC_090376.1, read as the reverse complement.
TCTCTTCTCTCCCTCCCTCTTTCTTTCTCTTCTCTCCCTCCCTCTTTCTTTCTCTTCTCTCCCTCCCTCTTTCTTTCTCTTCTCTCCCTCCCTCTTTCTTTCTCTTCTCTCCCTCCCTCTTTCTTTCTCTTCTCTCCCTCCCTCTTTCTTTCTCTTCTCTCCCTCCCTCTTTCTTTCTCTTCTCTCCCTCCCTCTTTCTTTCTCTTCTCTCCCTCCCTCTTTCTTTCTCTTCTCTCCCTCCCTCTTTCTTTCTCTTCTCTCCCTCCCTCTTTCTTTCTCTTCTCTCCCTCCCTCTCATCTATTCGTTCCATGCCATCCCTCCATGCTATCTCCTCCTTTCCATGTCCAGTCTATCGCCTCTGCCATCCCCTCCTTCCCACTCCTCCCATGCAATCCCCATCCCATGCCACTGCTCCCATGCTATTCCATTGTTTCCATGCCATCGGTCTCATGTCATCCCCTCTCTCCACCTCCTCCCATGCCATTCCATCCTTCCCACGCCTCCTGTGACACCTTCATGCCATGCTTTGCCATCCCCTGATGCTCTCCTCTACGTCTACGTTTCTATGCCATCCCCAACCTATGTCATTCCATCCTTCCTATGCCCCCCCACACCATACCCAACCAGTCCCAATCCATTCTTTCTCATGCCAATCCTGTGATGCCGTCCACTCCCTTACACACTTTGCGTGCCATGCCATTCAATCTTTCCTCTGCCATCCCCAACCCATCACAAGCCATTCCATCCTCCCCGTGTCACCCCTCCCCTACCATCCCCTTCCTCTACTATACCATCCTTATCCCAGGTTATTGCATCCTTCCCATTGTCATCCCTCTCATTCCCTCCCCTCCTTTCCATGCTTCCCATGCCACCCCTCCAATTATAGCAGAGACCTGCAAAACACTTGCAGTCAAATTAGTGCCTTTATTGCAACAGTGCTACTTTCATACAGGATTATTTCATCAGAGACTTTAACAAAATCTAAACTTCTCACTCTTGAAAAAGCTACATACAGCTATCCATGTCTAAAAATAGGCCTAGAAATATAAATACAAATTTTGTCGAGTATGGCCCTGTGACTTGTTTTTTGTAATTGCCTATGAATGTTTAATTGGGAAATGTTTCTCCTGAGTTGAAAAGCCAGGTTGATATCTGATGGGCTCAATTTTATTTGAGGAATTAACTCTTTCTTTCCTTGAAATTTGTCTGTTATAATTTCAGCAACTATCATGGAAGAAACCAGCTTGCTAATTACCAATCTTGTTCATTACAAATCCCTTGTTTAGGATTCAAGTTTTGTACAATATTATAAAATGGTCCTTCCTTGAGTCTAAGCTTATGCAGTGATACGCCCATTGGAGTTAGACGGTATAGAGACTGGAGGGTACAACTGTTATCATCTTCATCTGTAGAGTCGACACTGATGTATTCTTTTAATTCGCTTGACAGCTTTTCGAAAAGCTTTTCATTCAAATCTAGTGCTTTTAATTTTTAGCAGAAAGAATGATGAAGCATGATAGTCCGGACAGACAAAAACTGCATATTATTATTACAGATATAAAATGTCATGCCAGTTATCTGATGTTATCAAATGATTCTAAAAGTTAGGCTTTTCTGCCATTTCTGTACCATTTATTACTTTCAAGGTCAATTTTGCAGTCTTTGCAATAGCGGCAACTTGCATTATATTACACCGTTAACATGGGTAAAGCATTAGGGTGCTTTTCATGAGCGTAACCAGACAAAAATTGCCATCGGGCCAAAGGAGGATACATTGGGACAGATGGCCAAAAGCATGGTCAAAGAGGTAGGTTTTAAGGATTGTCTTAAAAGGAGGAGAGGTGGAAAAATTCAGGGAGGGGATTCCAGAGCTTAGGGTTCAGATGGCTGAAGGCATCCCTGCCAATGATGGAGTGAAGGAAGTGTAGGATGCACATGAGGCCAGACTTGGGGGAACTTTGAGTTACATAGAACATAGAACAGTACAGCACAGTACAGGCCCTTCGGCCCACGATGTTGTGCCGAACCTTTAAACCACTCCATCTATGCCTCTCATCATCTTGTACCCCTCTATCAAGTCACCTCTCATCCTTCTTCGCTCCAATGAGAAAAGCCCTAGCTCCCTCAATCTTTCTTCGTAGGACATGCCCTCCAGTCCAGGCAGCATCCTGGTAAATCTCCTCTGCACCCTCTCTAAAGCTTCCACATCCTTCCTATAATGAGGCGACCAGAACTGAACACAATATTCCAAGTGTGGTCGAACCAGGGCTTTATCGAGCTGCAGCATAACCTCGCGGCTCTTAAACTCAATCCCCCTGTTAATGAAAGCCAACTCACCATACGCCTTCTTAACAACCCTCTCAACTTGGGTGGCAACTTTGAGCGATCTATGGACGTGGACCCCAAGATCCCTCTGTTCCTCCACACTACCAAGAATCCTGTCTTTAAGCCTGTATTCCGCATTCAAATTCGACCTTCCAAAATGAATCACTTCACACTTTTCCAGGTTGAACTCCATCTGCCACTTCTCAGCCCAGCTCTGCATCCTGTCAATGTCCCGTTGCAACCTACAACAGCCTTCCACACTATCCACAACTCTAGCAACCTTCGTGTCATTGGCAAACTTGCTAACCCAGCCTTCCACTTCCTCATCCAAGTCATTTATAAAAATCACAAAGAGCAGAGATCCCAGAACAGATCCTTGTGGAACACCACTGGTCACTGAGCTCCATGCTGAATATTTTCCATCTACTACCACCCTCTGACTTCTATGGACCAGCCAATTTTGTATCCAGACAGCCAACTTTCCCTGAATCCCATGCCTCCTTACTTTCTGAATAAGCCTACCATTGGGAACCTTATCAAAAGCCTTGCTAAAATCCATATACACCACATCCACTGCTCTTCCTTCATCAATGTGTTTTGTCACATCTTCAAAGAATTCAATAAGGCTTGTGAGGCATGACCTGACCCTCACAAAGCCATGCTGACTGTCTCTAATCAAACCATGCTTTTCCAAATAATCATAAATCCTGTCTCTCAGAATCCTCTCCAATAATTTGCCCACTACCGACGTAAGACTGACTGGTCTATAATTCCCAGGGTTATCCCTATTCCCTTTCTTGAACAAGGGAACAACATTTGCCACCCTCCAATCAAAGCGGTACTACTCCAGTGGACAGTGAAGACGCAAAGATCATTGCCAAAGGCGCAGCAATCTCTTCCCTCGCTTCCCATAATATCCTTGGGTATATCCCGTCTGGCCCCGGGGACTTATCTGTCCTCATATCATTCAAAATTTCCCTCTTAACCTCAACCTGTTCGAGCATATCAGCCTATCCCACGCTGTCCTCACAAACGACCAGGTCCCTCTCACTAGTGAATACTGAAGCAAAGTATTCATTTAGGACCTCCCCTACCTCCTCCGACTCCAAGCACAAGTTCCCTCCACTATCCCTGATCGGCCCTACCCTCACTCTGGCCATCCTCTTGTTCCTCACATAAGTGTAGAACGCCTTGGGATTTTCCTTAATCCTACCCGCCAAGACTTTTTCATGTCCCCTTCTAGCTCTCCTAAGTCCATTCTTCAGTTCCTTCCTGGCTACCTTGTAACCCTCTAGAGCCCTGCCTGATCCTTGCTTCCTTAACCTGAAGTAAGCTTCCTTCTTCCTCTTGACTAGCTGTTCCACATCTCTTGTCATCCAAGGTTCTTACACCCTACCATCCCTTCCCTGCCTCATCGGGACAAAGCTATCCAGCAGTCGCAGCAAGTGCTCCCTAAACAACCTCCACATTTCTGTCGTGCATTTCCCTGAGAACATCTGTTCCAAATTTATGCTCCCCAGTTCCTGCCTAATAGCATTGTAATTCCCCCTCCCCCAATTAAATATTTTCCCATCCCATCTGCTCCTATCCCTCTCCATGACTGTAGTAAAAGTCAGGGAGTTGTGATCACTATCACCGAAATGCTCTCCCACTGAGAGATCTGCCACCTGGCCTGGTTCGTTGCCAAGCACCAAGTCCAACATAGTCTCCCCTCTAGTTGGCCTATCTACATATTGAGTCAGGAAACCTTCCTGGCCGCACCTGACAAAAACTGCTCCATCCAAACTATTTGCACTAAGGAGGTTCCAATCAATATTAGGGAAGTTGAAGTCACCCATGACAACAACCCTGTTACTTCTGCACCTTTCCAAAATCTGCCTCCCAATCTGTTCCTCCATGTCTCTGTTGCTATTGGGGGGTCTGTAGAAAACTCCCAACAAAGTGACTGCTCCTTTCCTGTTTCTGACTTCCACCCATAATGACTCAGTAGACAAACCCTCCTCGACGACCTCCCTTTCTGCAGCTGTGATACTATCCCTGATTAACAATGCCACTCCCCCACCTCTTTTACCTCCCTCTCTATTCCTTTTGAAACATCTAAACCCCGGAACATCCAACATCCATTCCTGCCCCTGTGATATCCATGTCTCCGTAATGGCCACAACATCGTAGCTCCAAGTACTGATCCATGCTCTAAGTTCATCACCCTTATTCCTGATACTTCTTGTGTTAAAATAGACACACTTCAACCCATCATACTGGCTGCAACTTTGCCCTGTCAACTGTCTAACCTTCCTCACAGACTCTCTGCACTCGGTATCTGCCTGCTCAACAGCTACCCCATCCACTGATCCGTGGCTCCGGTTCCCATCCTCCTGCCAAACTAGTTTAAACCCTCCCGAAGAGCTCCAGCAAACCTCCCGCCCAGGATATTGGTGCCCCTCCAGTTCAGATGCAACCCGTCCTTCTTGTACAGGTCCCACTTTCCCCAGAAGGTATCCCAATGATCCACATATCTGAATCCCTTCCTCCTACACCAGTTCTGTAGCCACGTGTTCAGCTGCACTCGCTCCCTGTTTCTAGCCTCAGTAGCACGTGGCACCGGTAACAATCCTGAGATTACTGCTCTGCTCTTCTTGCCTTTCAGCTTCCAACCTAACTCCCTATGTTCGCTTTTCAGGTCCTCATCCCTTTTCCTAGCTATGTCATTGGTACCGATATGTACGACCTCTGGCTGCTCCCCCTCCCCCTTAAGAATCCCGTGGACTCGATCCGAGACATCCCTGACCCTGGCACCCGGGAGGCAACATACCATCCGGGAGTCTCGTACGTGTATACGTATTATTGAGGGGCACAGCCACAGGGGATCCCTGCACTGTGCGCCTATTCCCTTTCCCTCCTCTTGACGGTCACCCAGCTACCTTTATCCTGTAACTTAGGTGTCACTACTTCCCTATAACTGCTCGCTATCACCCCCTCAGCATCCTGAATGATCCGAAGTTCATCCAGCTCCAATTCCCTAACGCGGTCTGCGAGGAGCTGGAGTTGGGTGCACTTCTCACAGGTGAAGTCAGCAGGGACAACAGTGGTGACCCTCACCTCCCACATCCTGCAAGAGGAGCATGCAACTGCCCTAGCTTCCATCCCCTCTGCACTAAATTAACAACAGAGATTTAAAAAAAAAAGGAAAACCTTACCTTACCAAACCCTCCACACAAGTTCTCCGTTACAATTCTGCAGAAGGTTACAGAAATAAAAGAGGAGCAAGGCCATGAAGCAGTTTGAACTCTAGGGTGAACATTTTAAAATTGGGGTGCAGGTGTACCAGGAACCAAAATAGGTCTGCGGGCATAAGTGATGGATGAATGGGATTCGATATAGATAGCAGAGCTGTGGAGTTCTGGAAGGTTGAAGGTGAGAATGGGCTGAATGGCTGCTTCCTGTTCTGTAATTCCTACCATCCTATGAAAGCTTACATTTATTGAGTCAGTGCCCAGAGAGTGTTTTAGGAATGTAGGATTTAGGACAATGTGCTCCATGATGACTGCCCAAACATCAAGCCCACTGCGCTTTGTGCGATCTCGCAGTTTGGCTCATGTCAGGTCTTTGCTGGTTCATTTTCTCGTGTGATGATCAAGTACATATTAGCTCTGACTGATCCAGTTCAGAGTTGTCATCTTCATGCAGAACCTTAGTCTAAGCCAGAGTCCATTGGGATGGGGGAGAGACTGGGCCTAATAAAAGTGGCATCAGCTGAGGAGCTTAACCACACCTTGTGCAGTGCATGGGGATTCTGGTTGTCGTTTAGGTGAAGTTCAGTCAATTAAAGGATTACTGGGCGGCACAGTGGCGCAGTGGTTAGCACCGCAGCCTCACAGCTCCAGCGACCCGGGTTCAATTCTGGGTACTGCCTGTGTGGAGTTTGCAAGTTCTCCCTGTGTCTGCGTGGGTTTCCTCCGGGTGCTCCGGTTTCCTCCCACATGCCAAAGACTTGCAGGTTGATAGGTTAATTGGCCATTATAAATTGCCCCTAGTACAGGTAGGTGGTAGGGAAATATAGGGACAGGTGGGGATGTGGTAGGAATATGGGATTAGTGTAGGATTAGTATAAAATGGGTGGTTGATGGTCGGCACAGACTCGGTGGGCCGAAGGGCCTGTTTCAGTGCTGTATCTCTAAACTAAACTAAACTTCTAGTGACAGAAATGATTTAAGGGCATTGCACCTATTGTGGAACCTGAGGAGAGCCACCCTCGGACAAGGGGTGTGAGTTTGCTTGGTCAGTATATTTCTCACACTAACTCTTCCTTAGGAATGTGTCATGTCTGGGTGATGAGATAAGAAGAGTGTTGTTGAAGCATAATATCTCTTTCTGTTATTGCGCTGTACCAGCTGCAAGGCCAATGGTGAGATAGATATGTAAACGAAGAATTGAAAATTACTGTATCTTATTCGTTTAGAACAAAAACTGAATTGTAATATTATTGGTGCTTTAGAATGCAAATTAAGGATTGAACTATTGTTGTAAGATTATTGGTTGCAGAATAGTATAATTGCCATTGTTTTACTGAAATTCTTCAGAACTTCGCACTGAGTCTCAATGTGAGCTCTACTGTGTTTGTTCTCCTTGTGCACAAGTTAATAAAAGTCGGTTGCGAGTACTCCCCGTGCCAAGTCTGATTATTTACTACAGTTTCTTCGACACTATGACTAATTACATAACAATTGCATGCAGATTATCAGTGAGTTATGTGTTACTGTTGGTTATGAGCGGAAGCTGCCTGATATCAGTATTGCTACCTGTTATGTGCAGTTTCAATAATTTATTAGTTCCTAGTTCTCTGCTTCCCCAACTTTGTTATCCCCTCTTTCCTGCCTTCGGTTTCGTATATGCTTATGGGTGGCTTCCTGGTCCTTCCGACTTCTTGCACAAGGGCCGCGCAAAACCTCGAGCAAAGATACTCAACAACAGAGACTCAGCCTTTATTAGGTAAATGCAATAGCATTTGCAAATGGTGCTTGGTTTCCATCTGATGTGATGTGATAAAACCTCCTCAAATATCCCCAATCCGAGTTGTCAGCCCTGTGTAGCAGGCAAGCAGAGCTTTGACCCGATCCATTGGCCGTGTGTTTGCTTATGTCTGTCTATATCATGCGACTTGCTGTTTAGCACACATACAGTCCTGTTTTATGTATTTTTTTTCAATCATTGTTATTTCTTGGGTGTAACACCCAAAGTTCACCTTGTCCTACATTCTTCTTTTACCCACAACTGGAATTAATCTGATGAGTCTGATATGCAGCATGAAATAATAGTTACCAGTTTCCCACTGAATACACTGACACATGCCGAGGAACAATTTGAGGGGTGGCGACAGCTTTCGAGAATCTTTCCTACTGTCACGTGTACGCCTCTGTATTGATTGCATAGCCAACTGTATTGAAGAACTATTCTGTGAAATGATTTGGCTGCCTACGTTACAAAAACTTGCATTTGTATAGTGACTTTAAGAATAAAATGCTCCAAGATGCTTCAATTAGCAAACCGAATCTGGCACCAAACTACATATTAGGATAGATAACCAAAAGCGTGGGTGGCGCAGTGGTTAGCAGCCTCACAGCTCCAACGACCCGGGTTCAATTTTGGGTACTGCCTGTGCGGAGTTTGCAAGTTCTCCCTGTGACCGTGTGGGTTTTCGCCGGGTGCTCCGGTTTCCTCCCACAGCCAAAGACTTGTAGGTTGATAGGTAAATTGGCCATTATAAATTGCCCCTAGTGTAGGTAGGTTGCAGGGGAATATTGGGAAGGTGGGGATGTGGTAGGAATATGGGATTAGTGAGGGATTAGTATAAATGGGTGGTTGATGGTCGGCACAGACTCGGGCCGAAGGGCTTGTTTCAGTGCTGTATCTCTAAATAAAAATAAATAAGTGGATAGGTTTTAAGCAGTCTTGAACAAGCATAGTGAGGTAGATAGATGTCAAGGTATAAGGAGGGAATTCCAGTGCTTGGGCTGAGGAATCTGAAGACACGGCTGCTGATGTTGAAGCAATTAGAATTGGGGATGGTCAAGAGGCCAGAATTGACAGAGCATAGATAAATTCCAGGGTTGTAGATTTGGAGGAGGTTATAATATAGGAAGAGACGAGGCTATAGAACAATTTGAAAATCAAGATGAGAATTTTGAAATCGAAATGTTGCTGCAGCCAGTGGAGGTCAGTTAGCTTAGGGTCTTGGGGCGAGTTAGGATATGAGCAGCAGAGTTTAGATGAGCTCAAGTTTATGGAGGGTGCGAGGTCAGAGGCTAGCCAGGAGAGTGTTGAAATAATTAAGTCCAAAGTTAACAAAGACATGGATAAAGGTATCAACAGCAAATGAGCTGAGACAGGGGTCGAGATAGGAGATAGTCATAGAGAGATACAGCACTGAAACAGGCCCTTCGGCCCGCCAAGTCTGTGACGACCATCAACCACCCATTTATACTAATCCTACATTAATCCCATATTCCCTACCACATCCCCACAATTCCCCTACCACCTACCGACACTAGGGGCAATTTGCAATGGCCAATTTACCCATCAACCTGCAAGTCTTTGGCTGTGGGAGGAAATCGGAGCACCCAGCGGAAACCCACGCAAACCCACGCAGTCACAGGGAGAACTTGCAAACTCCGCACAGGCAGTACCCAGAATTGAACCCGGGTCGCTGGAGCTGTGAGGCTGTGGTGCTAACCGCTGCACCGCTGTGCCACAGATGTTACAAAGGTGAAAGTTGCAGATCTTGGTGATGGAGAGGGTATTTCAAGATTTTAAATCTGCAGATTTCTCCAAAAGAGTGATCATACAAAGGAAAAAATGGGTAACTCTGTTTTATACTGGCACCTTAAAGTGTTGGTAGAAGTTTGAATAATTTTAAGCTCATTTCACTGATGCTGCAGCATCAGTCAATGAGGCCATCAGTAAATGTTAGCAGTATGCTTTTATTTTTAAAAAAAGCATAATGTGATTTGTGCGATTAGAATCTTTTACGATACTGCTTTTGTATCGATAGTTTTCAGAAACATTTACACAAAGGACTTGGGAAAATTGGGCAAGATTTATGCTGCTGCAAAGTCACCAATATAAATAGGACTTTTTTTTTTGTTTACTTTGTTATTTATCCCTCTGATGAAAATGACCTTAATAGTCATGAGACAGCAGTCGGCCAGTAGGGTAGCAAAGCATCCTCAACAAAGCCTCTCTTTGGGTTGGTTTTTCTACATGACTGAGGAACAATCAGTTCTTCCACATGGAGCACTTCTCCTGTTCCTGGGAAAATTGTGGGAAGCTCAGTATTTGCATAATCGTCTTTAGTGCTATTGTGGGCGGGCTTTAGATGCCAATACCCAGTGTCACATTTAGCATTGGAATGGCCACCTGTCCAGAACTAATGAACTTAGCCTTTGTGTAACATTATCTGTTTTCACAGCAGCCCTTGTATATAATGAATAACTTGATTTAATATTAGAAAATCTATGATTCTGTTAATGTTTGCATAGTGTCTGAATGCTTTCAGAAACAAATTTCCGCTTCAGCATGCCACACGGCAACATTTTTCTCTGCTGCAATAAGTTTTAAAGTTGGCCTTTGTGAATTTTTCTCATGAATATTAAATAGGAGCTGGAAAAGGAATAAGAAGAATGCCATTTACTGCTTTCATCAAACTATCTAAATGAGTTACAGTGTCGCCTTGCTTGACTTCCCTGTACGGTTTTAACACGAGTGCTATATTGAGTTAGGACCAAAGTATTTAAAATAAAATTCAGACCAGTTTATTGAAGAGTAATGAAATCTTTAATGTAAGTTATACATTTCCAACAGTGGTCCCCAAGCCTCAGGGTTCAGAAGATTGTCAAATTTGTCTGCCGAGTACCAGGCGTAGCATTTTTTGCAGACATTGGGTTGAATTTTACCAGCCCCTCGATGCTGCAGGTTGCGGTGCGGGAGCCAGTAAATTTCTGCGAGGGAGAAGACCGCCTTGACCCGCGACATCGAGAAGGGCCTGCTGCATATTATCGGTGGCGGGGGACTTCGGTGCGGCCCTCCTGCCGCCTTGCGGCGGGCCCTTCATCAGCATATAAAAATTAACACTAAAGAGATGCAAATAAACTTACCTGCCGGCAGCAGCCGTCCCATGACAATTTTACAGCTGCCATTCGTGCTTCGTGCGCCTTTGGAGCTCCATACGGAGTTCCAAGGTGAGAACCTGGTGGGGAGGGGGGAGGAATAAAATTTTCCATGTAGGGAAGCGGGGAAAACAAATGTAATTGGTTGTGTGAATGGTGGGAAGGGATTAGAGGCCAAATGTTAGAAGGTTGGGGGGAAAGTTAGGGAAGGGAATAAAGTTTTTTTTTTTTTGGCAATAAGCGTCACTTTAAATGACCATTGGGGGAGGTTGGGGAAGGGCCTCCATATCGTAATTCAAAATTTTTTATTAACAATAATGTACCTGTTAAAATTAAAATTAATTCTGAAGGCTTAAAGCCCTTTAAAAATGGCACCTGCGTGGTGGTGCTGGGCAGCGTTGCCGGGGACGCGGCGGCTGTCCCCTACGCATCATCGGGGGCGGCAGCCCCCTACACGTCATTGGGGTGGCCGCTCCGCCCCCTCTATTTAAATGAGCCCCCGCGCGTAATATTGCGGGGGCTCCTCAGCAGCACTTCTGTGTCGGAAGGCCGCCGAATTGAAAGTGCGCCGCCGCCGCGTGTGATTTAAAATTCAGCCCATTGTCTTTCTAATTCAATTTTTCTGTAGTTTCTGCATTTATTGACTTTGTACAATAACTTGCAGTTATATATCTATAGCAAAAGCTCCAGCCAGTTCATAGGTGAAAGTGTAAATTAATTAAGCAACAGATGCCAAACAATGCTGGGAAATTTAGAAATAGCTGAAAGCTGTGTTGAAGAGGTGGGTTTAGAATATGTTTTTAAAGGTGGGGGGAAAATAGAGAGGTGTATTGGTTAAGGGATGGAATTCCAGCGAGAAGGGCAGAAGTAGCTGAAAGCTATGTATACCACCAATGCTGCAGTGAACAGAATGATAGAAGGAAAGAGTTGGAGGAGCAAAGGATGCACTGATGACTCCCTTTTCTACCTCGCCACTGCCTCTTGTGTTGTCAGACTGCTTGACTGAGATCCAGTCCTGGATGAACTGAAATTTTCTCCAGTTACGTATTGAGGAGACTGAAGCTCTTGTCTTTGGTCCACAACACAAACTCCATTCCCTAGCTACCAATTTCATCCCCCACCCTGACCACTGTGTCAGGCCAAATCAGACTTTTCACAACCTCAGCGCCCTATTTGTTGCTGCATTGAGCTTTTGACTCCATATTCTCTCTGTCACAAAGACTGCCTACTTCCACCTCTAATATCACTTGTATTGCCGTAGCCCATCCGCTGCTGCAGACTCATCCATTCTTTTGTCACCTCCAGACTTGACTATTTCCAGTGTTCTTCTGGCTGACCTCCCATTTTTCGCCCTCCTTCAACTTTAGCTCATCCAAAAGTCTGCTATCTATATCCTACCTCACCGTAAGTCTCATTTACCCATCAACTCTGTGCTCAGCGACATGTATTGGCTCCCAGTCCCTGGACACTGATTTTTAAATTTTTCATTCTCCTGTTCAAATTTTTCGGATGAAAACTGAAGTCAAGGCCCCATTTGCCCCCTCAGGTGGACACTATTTCCAAGAGTAACAGGGGAGTTATTCCCAGTGTCTTAGCCAATATTTATCCCTCAATCAACATCAAAAAAACAGATTATCTGGTCATTATTGCATGACTATTTGTGGGAGCTTGCTGTCCGCAAATTGGCGGTCGTGTTTCCTACATTCCAACAGTGACTATACTCCAGAATTACTTCATTGGCTGTGAAGTCATGAAAGGAGCACTATAGATGTAGGTCTGTCTTTCTTTATCTCTTCATGGCCTCACGCTTCCCGATCTGTCTAGCCTCCCTACGGCCTTACAATCCTCCAAGAAGTCTGCGTTCCTCCAAATCTGGCCTTTAGTTCATCTCCCAGTCCAACATCCCACCATTAGCAGCCATGCCTTCAGCCCTCTAAGCCCGAAGCTCTGGAATTTTCTCCCTGAAATCTCTGCTTCTCAGCCTGTCTTCCTCCTTTAAGACTCTAACTTTCTGACTGAGCTGTTGGTCATCTGTCCTAATGTCTCCTCCTTTGGCTCAGTTTCAATTTTTGTCTGATTATGTTCCTGTGAAACACTGAGATAGTTTGCTATATTAAAGGTGCTCTCTAACTGCAAGTATGTTAAAATATTTTACATAAACCTAACTGACTAGTAATCGGTTAAAAAAAATTCTATCCCCAGTTAAAACATAACCTGGGAACTTGTTTGAACGGCTTAAGGTGTATGTCAGTCAACTTCTATGTACTTTTAAATATTTTATTTTTGGCTGATTTCACAAAAAGGAGGATATTGTCATGTATTAGGATTACAACCAGTGAAAGCGTTTCATTCCTTTCCTGTTTCTCTCCCCAGTCACCTCATTACTAGGAAATGTTTTTAAATGGTTTTCCCAGGTTAACATTCCATGTGGGTGTGGAAACACGAGCCTTTGTTTTATAAAAGCCCTGACCCTTAGTCCCTCATCATAAGAATGTGGCAGATATTGGTGAATGATTGCTTGTGCTGCAAATTAAACCAGCTGGAAGGAAGCAGGATGCATCCCAGGGCCATTAGAAAAATTCTGCGTGAATTTACAGCTGCAAAGGACAACAGTATACACAGCAGAAACAAAAACATGTCCAGTGTTAAGTTACTGGATTAATTAGACTTTAAATTATTAGGCTAGCATAACTGTTTATTGTGTCATGGGCCTTAGAAGAAATTAGGAACATAAGATATCAACTGATCCTCAATGTCAGACTGGATCAAATATTTCTCTGCTCGTATTATTGCTGTTATTTCAATAGTTCAGACATAAACATCAGGATATATAACAGAATTTGTAGGCTGAATGAAGTGTAGCAGGTTCTTGGGTATTGTGTAGTGCTCCACTTTTTTGCTCCATAGACAGGGCTTTAAGCTAATAAAGCTGTGTCGGGCAGGTGTGGAAGGATTCAGGAAAGGGTAAATTCAAAAGCAACAAGGGAAATGCTACAGCTCTAGCATAGTGCAGTGTATTGGGTAAAAATAAGTAGAGTGGATCAGAAAAGGACAGCGAGAATAATCAAGGTAATATAGGGCATTAGTGTTTAAGGTGACGCCAGGAAAAATTAGAAAAAGTCAGAGTTAAAGACACTATATCTGAATGTGTGAAATATTCACAACAAAGTAGATGAATCAATAGCGCAGAAAAAAATTAATAGGTTTGACATAATTGCCATTATGAGACGTGGTTGCAAAATAAGCAAGGTTTGGAACTAAATATTCCAGGATACTTAACTTTTATTAGAGATAGTCAAGATGGAAAAGGAGGAAGTGTAGCCCTGATAATAAAAGGTGGGATAAAGACAGTAGAAAGAATCTTAGCTCAGAAATCATGAAATAGAATCAAATTGGGGTGAAGCCAAGAAACAGCAAGGGGCAGAAAACTGTGGTGGGAGTTGTTTATAGGTGCCTAACAACAGTAATTGTAGTGTAGCGCAGTGTATATAAACCATGAAATTAGAGGTGTTTGTAATAAGAGTAATACAGAAATCATGGGGGACGAGTCCATGGAATGTATACAAGTTAGTTTTCTAAATTGAGGAACCAATGAGGGAACAGACTATTTTGGATCTGGTATTGTGCAATGAGAATGCGTTACTTAATAACCATGTAGTAAAGGCCCTCTAGGGAAGAGTGATCATATAATAGAATGTTATATTGAGTTTGAAAGTGATTTAATTAAGTCCAAAACTAGGGTCTTAAATCTAAGCAAAGCAAACTACATAGGCTTGAGGGGTAAGTTGGCTAGGGGAGATTGGGAAATTACATTAAAAGATATGATTGTTGACAAGAAATGGCTAGCATTTAAAGAATTAATACATAAGTTGCAACAAATGTACATCCCTATAAGGCACAAAAACCCTACAGAGAAAATGATCCAACCTTGGCTAACGAGGAATTAAAGATTGTATTAGATCAAAGGAAGAGGCCAAACATTGTAGTAAGTCTGAAGATTGCGAGGATTTTAGAATTCAGCATAGGGGATCAAGAAATTGATATGGAAAGAAAAAGAGAAAATGAGAGTAGACTAACCAGATACATAATAGATTGCTAAAGTTTCTATAGATCAATAGGAAGAGATTAGTGAAAGTAAATATGGGCCCATTAGAGGCAGAGACAGAATCAAAATGGGGGATAATGAAATGACAGACATTAAACAAATACTTTATTTGTCTTCAAGATAGAAGATACAAAAAATCTGAAAATAATGGGGAACCAAGGGTCTCATGAGAATGATGAACTTAAAGAAATCAGTATAAGTAAGGAAATAGTACTGGAGAAATTAAGTGGTGGCAAATCCTCTGGACCTGACAACCTGCGGCCTCCGGTGTTGAAAGAAGTAGCTGCAGAAATTGTGGTGCATTGGTTTTGATCTTTCAGAACTTTTTAGGTTCAAGAACAATTTCCAAGGATTTGAAGGTAGCAAACTTAATACGCTATTTAGGAAAGGAGGAAGAGAGCAAACGGGGAATTATAGGCCAGTTAGCCTAACATTAGGAGTAGGCAAAATACGACAATCTATGAATGGGCACTTAGAAATCATAATATGATTAAGCAGAGTCAACACTGATTTATGAAAGGGAAATTGTGTTTGACAAATATTCGTTTTTTTTCATGATATAACTAGTGAAATGAATAAGGGGAACCAGTGGATGTGGCGCAGTTAGATTTTTGATAAAGTGCCACACAAGAGGTTACTGCACAAAATGGGGTTAGGAGTAATATATTAACATCGATTGAGGATTGATTAATGGGCAGAAAACAGATTAGGAATAAATGGGACATTTTCAGGTTGGCAGACTATAATTAGTGAGATACTACAAGGATCTACCGTGGAATCTCCCTGCTCAGCATAGTGGGGAAAGTCTTTGCTCGAGTCGCTCTAAACAGGCTCCAGAAGCTGGCCGAGCGCGTCTACCCTGAGGCGCAGTGTGCCTTTCGTGCAGAGAGATCGACCGTTGACATGCTGTTCTCCCTTCGTCAGATACAGGAGAAATGCCGCGAACAACAGATGCCCCTCTACATTGCTTTCATTGATCTCACCAAAGCCTTTGACCTCGTCAGCAGACGTGGTCTCTTCAGACTACTAGAAAAGATTGGATGCCCACCAAACCTACTAAGTATCATCACCTCATTCCATGACAATATGAAAGGCACAATTCAACATGGTGGCTCCTCATCAGACCCCTTTCCTATCCTGAGTGGCGTGAAACAAGGCTGTGTTCTCGCACCCACACTTTTTGGGATTTTCTTCTCCCTGTTGCTTTCACATGCGTTCAAGTCCTCTGCAGAAGGAATTTTCCTCCACATAAGATCAGGGGGCAGGTTGTTCAACCTTGCCCGTCTAAGAGCGAAGTCCAAAGTGCGGAAAGTCCTCATCAGGGAATTCCTCTTTGCTGACTATGCTGCTTTAACATCTCACACTGAAGAGTGCCTGCAGAGTCTCATCGACAGGTTTGCGGCTGCCTGCAATGAATTTGGCCTAACAATCAGCCTCAAGAAAACTAACATCATGGGGCAGGATGTCAGAAATGCTCCATCCATCAATATTGGCGACCACGCTCTGGAAGTGGTTCAAGAGTTCACCTACCTAGGCTCAACTATCACCAGTAACCTGTCACTAGATGCAGAAATCAACAAGCGCATGGGAAAGGCTTCCAGTGCTGTGTCCAGACTGGCCAAGAGAGTGTGGGAAAATGGCGCACTGACACAGAACGCAAAAGTCCGAGTGTATCAAGCCTGTGTCCTCAGTACCTTGCTCTACGGCAGTGAGGCCTGGACAACGTATGTCAGCCAAGAGCGACGTCTCAAGTCATTCCATCTTCGCTGCGTCCGGAGAATCCTTGGCATCAGGTGGCAGGACCGTATCTCCAATACAGAAGTCCTCGAGGCGGCCAACATCCCCAGCTTATACACACTACTGAGTCAGCGGCGCTTGAGATGGCTTGCCCATGTGAGCCGCATGGAAGATGGCAGGATCCCCAAGGACACATTGTACAGCGAGTTCGTCACTGGTATCAGACCCACCGGCCGTTCATGTCTCCGCTTTAAAGACGTCTGCAAACACGACATGAAGTCCTGTGACATTGATCACAAGTCATGGGAGTCAGTTGCCAGCGTTCGCCAGAGCTGGCGGGCAGCCATAAAGGCGGGGCTAAAGTGTGGCGAGTCAAAGAGACTTAGCAGTTGGCAGGAAAAAAGACAGAAGCGCAAGGGGAGAGCCAACTGTGTAACAGCCCCGACAAACAAATTTTTCTGCAGCGCCTGTGGAAGAGCCTGTCACTCTAGAATTGGCCTTTATAGCCACTCCAGGGGCTGCTCCACACACCACTGACCACTTCCAGGCGCTTACCCATTGTCTCTCGAGATAAGGAGGCCAAAGAAGAACAAGGATCAGTACTTGGTCCTCAGCTATTCACAATCTATATTAATGACTTGGATGAGGGGACTGAAAGAAAGAAATATGTGCATTAACATAGCACTTTTTCATGACCACCAGACTTCTCAAAGCGCTTTCCAGTCAATGAAGTACTTTTTGAAGTGTAGTCAATGTTGTAGTGTAGGAAACGCTGCAGCCAATTTGCCCACAGCAAACTCCCACAAACAGCAATGTGATAATGGCCAGATAATCTGTTTTTGTGGTGTTGATTGAGGAATAAATATTGGCCAGGACACCAGGGATATTTGGAAAAAAATCTAAACGTCTGCTCTGATTATTTTGATCAACTTTAAAAGATTTCTGTAAATTTTTCTGGTGACATGTTGCTGTAGAAATATTAACCGTTGAAACTTCAAAAGAAATTTAGTTATCCTAATAATTAGGAACTATAGAGTCGTGATATTAGGGGACTTTAATAGCCCAAATATCCATTGTGATGATGATACAGTAAAGGGTAAGGAGGGGGAGGAATTTCTGAAATGTATTCTCGGTCCAACTAGGAAGGAAGCATTTCTGGATCTGGTGCTGGGGGATGAGGTGAGCCAAATGGACCAAGTGTCTGTGGGGGAACACTTGGGTTAGAGTGATCATTGTTAAATAAGGTTTAGATTAGTAATAGAGCACAGCCAGGAAGAATCTAAAGTAGAACTTTCAAATTGGAAGAAGGCGAACTTCAATGTGTGCAGTTTCGGTTTTATTTTAATGTAACTGGTGTGTCTCTCATGGTTTTGTTTACAGCAAGGCTGTAATGCTTGTTATGCTGTTTTATTATGCAGTGTAAATTTATTTTTAGTCACTAATTTATGGTGATGAGTGTTGATGTTTTCAGGCTCAAGCTCCTAGCCAATGGGTGAGGCATTGTTCTTGCAAGGTTTGAATTTCTGAGCATAGGACAGTATCACTAAATCAGTAGTATTTTGTACAATTATCTTTGATTAAATATTATGCTGGAATTTCCTCAGCCTACTCTTTCTGAACTTCCTGCATAGCGCACTCACTGGGACCTAATCTTGCCAATCTCCTTCCTGTCACCTGTCCCACTGCTGACCCTGTGAGCTCTGCTAGTGAATCAGCTCTCGCCACCCTTCTCTGCATTTCCTTTCAGAACGTCTGTTCACTTGTGAGCAAGACTTGCCATCCATGAACTTATTGTAGATGATTGGATCGACATCGTTGCATTGACAGAAACCTGGCTGAGGGATGATGGCACCTACCCCCTAAGTGGAGCCTCCCTACCTGGTTAAACCTTCCAATACCTGCCCTGACAAGATCGTGTGGTAGTGTTAGTCTTAGGCAATCACACCTTGGCCTGACCCCTACTCTGACACTTTCTCTTCCTTTGAGCATCTCGCCTTGTTCCACCTGTCCCATCTCTCACTTAAAATCCTCGTTCTTTACCAAGTATAATAAATATTTTCTTACCGAAATATTTTCACTGCTTTCTACCCTCAGCCTCTGCACCAAATCAGTTCTCATCCTTGGTGGTTTCAATATCCATTTCAATCCATCATGCTGTCTCTCCTTTTTGTTCCCTTCCCCCTGGCCCTCCCTTACTTTCTCCTCTGTGTAAACTCCTAACACGCATTCATCTTGCAATCTCGTGTGGCCTTGCTACTCCCATCGTTTAACCACAGATAAGGCCACCTCTGATCACTTCCTTGTATCACTGTACCCATGCCCCAACCCTACTTCCATATATGACCTCCTGGATAAAACTATCCCCCAATTCACTTACAGTGGAACTTTCAAAATCCTAACTTGACCAGCCTTTGACCCTCCATTCACCAAGGCATTTCTGCAGCTACTAATTTGCTCAACTGCATCCTCATTTCCACCTTTGATGCCCTAGTCCTCAATAAAATCATTTCTGTCTCTCACCCTGGCTGTTCCCCCAGTACAGCTCTCATCTCCACTGCCTTAAATCCAAAGGATGCAGACTTACACAGATATGTTGGACAACTAGTTGCGTCATCCACCGTCAGATCTGGCTGGATTGCATAAAGCACTGTCTGGTCCTGCTCTCGGCTGCTAAAATTGCTCACTATTCTGTTCTGGAATGCAAAGGTAACCCCCGGCTTGTTTTCTGCACTGCAAACCATCTTAAACCCCTCTCCCCATTTTCTTCCACCATCACCTCCAACAATAAGTGCAAGGAGCTCATGGACTTCTTTGTCGCTATGATTGAGACCATCTGATAAGTTGTTTCTGCTGTTTCCTTCCCTTCCACTAGTCCACTGGGCCAAACTTCCTCTAAAGTTCCTCCCTGTCCTAGCCCTGAAATTGCATCTTTACTTTCTCTAATATCTCTCCTCATACCCTCTCTGCATTCATCTTGCCCATGAGATCCAACTGTTGCTCCCTTGACCCATTAAACTGCCAACCACCCAACCTCCCTTCTTGATTTCTATGTTAGCTGATATAATTAACGGTTCTCTCTCTTCAGGTATTGTCCTTCTCTCCTTTAAATCTGCCTTCATCACTTCTCCAAAAAAAAAACCTTGACACCACTGTCCTTGCAAACTACTGCCCTGTCTCCAACCTCCCTTTCCTCTCCAAAGTCCTTGATGTATTTTCGCCATCCAAAACCATGTCCATGTTTCCCAGAGCTTCATGTTTGAGTCCCTCCATTCAGATTTCCATCCTTGCCACAGTACCAACATTGCTTAGTCAAAGTCGCAAAATGATATCCTGTATGACTGTGACAAAGGTAAACTATCCCTCCTCATCCTTCTCAACTTGCCTGCAGCCTTTGACACATTTTACTACACAATCTTTCTCAAGTGCCACTGGGAGGGAACTGCTTTTGCCTGGTTCCATGCTTATCTATCTAATTGTAGCCAGAGCATTACTTGCAATAGCTTCTCTTCCTGTCCCACACCATCACCTCTGGTGTCCCCCAAGGATCTATTTTTTAGAATTAGAACATTACAGCGCAGTACAGGCCCTTCGGCCCTCGATGTTGCGCCGACCTGTGAAACCATCTGACCTACACTATTTCATTTTCATCCATATGTCTATCCAATGACCACTTAAATGCCCTTAAAGTTGGCGAGTCTACTACTGTTGCAGGCAGGGCGTTCCACGCCCCTACTACTCTCTGCGTAAAGAAACTACCTCTGACATCTGTCCTATATCTTTCACCCCTCAACTTAAAGCTATGTCCCCTCGTGTTTGCCATCATCATCCGAGGAAAAAGACTCTCACTATCCACCCTATCTAACCCTCTGATTATCTTGTATGTCTCTATTAAGTCACCTCTCCTCCTCCTTCTCTCTAACGAAAACAACCCCAAGTCCCTCAGCCTTTCCTCGTAAGACCTTCCCTCCATACCAGGCAACATCCTAGTAAATCTCCTCTGCACCCTTTCCAAAGCTTCCACATCCTTCCGATAATGCGGTGACCCCTCTTATTTCTCTTTCCTCTTTTAAGACGCTCCTGCATCTTTGACCAAGCTTTTGACCACCTGACCTAATATTGCCATATGTGGTTCATTGTCAAATTTTTCCTTTTTAACACTCTTGTGAAACACCTTGCGACATTTCAATATGTTAAAGGTGCTATATAAATACAAGTTGTTGTTGGAAATAATGTTTAAATTGTTTTAATTTTACAAGCTGATTTTTGGAAGTGCATTAGTTTTTAAAAGACTTCAAACCATGGACAAAATTTGGAATGTTTTGTAGCAACCCCTCCCTACCCCCCCCACCCCCCCCCCCCCCACCAATGCAAAAAAGAACTGTTATTTAGGCCTGCTTGGTAGATTAGCAAGAGTAAAACGGTTAGTGTGCAGGAGAAGTATATAAAGAAAAAAAACTTGGGAAAGCAAAGCTTTATTTTTAAAAATTGAGGTTATTTTTGTATTGTGCACGTGAACACCCAATGCTAGATAATTTTTAACTGACTTGCTGAAATAAGGTGAGTTCAAAATCATAGGTAAGTGGCATGGATCAACATACTGACGCTGAGCAGAGGGGTATTTAATCACTAAATCACAAACAATTTAAGTAAGAGTTGTTTCTTGAAATATTGTACAAGCTGAAGAGATTTTTTTTAACTAGTAGTACTGTAAAAAGTGGCACAACGGTCACAAATTAAGTTTTACATCCAGTAGCTAAACAATCTTGCACGCGACACCATTTCCTATGTTTCGTACGACAAGTTGATAAAACTGTAAAGAAAAATGGAACATAGGTTTTGGATATAGGGCTGTAGGGTGCAAAAGCATTAATTAAGCCACAGTTCAACTGTTATGTCCCGTGTTGGGGACCGTACATAAGGATGTAAAGCCATGGAGTGAGTAGATAAGAAAGAGATTCGCAAAGTAATGCATGGAATGAGTGGCTCTGGTTATGAGAAGTGACTAGAGAAACTGGGGCAGTGTTCATTGCAATAAAGATTGTTCAGAGGAGAATTAATAGAAGTGTTCAAAATTGAGAAAGTTTTGATAATTTAAGTAGGAAGAAACAATTGATTAGTAAGTCAGTGACTGGAGAGTATAAATTTAAGATCATCACCAAAAGAACGAAAGGAGTTTTTTTATGCTGAGTATTGTTAGGACTTGGAATGCCCTACCAGAAACAGTGGTGGAAGCAGAATACAAAAGGCTTTTGAATGTGAAGTGGATAAATATTTGAAAATGAAATGGTTATGGAAAAAGTGCCAGAAATGCGACTAATTGGCACCTTTTTCAGAAAGCTAACATAGGAATAAGAGTAGGCCAGTTAACCCCTCAAGCCTGTTCCTCCATGGCTGATTTGCAATATGAATGCCATATGCCTGCCTTTGCCCCTTAATACCTTTGTCAAACAAAAATATATGAATACAAATGCAGTGGGCCAAAGAGCTCCTTTTGTTCTGTAAATTTTTATGAATCAGTTATCCAGATTTTATGCTATAGCTTCTTGCAGAAGGAAGAAAACTTCATTTAATTGGCATCTCATTTATGGTTTAAAAAGTGAGACACATTTTGAATGGTAACCTGTGCATTTCAAATTTTGTCAAATTAAACTGGCTATACTTGAGTGTTGAGTTGTATCCTTTACACTTCAGTTCTCAGTTGCTGATGTGTGAAAACCTCCGTGTCTTGCACTAATGACAAAGAAAGATCATTTCCTGCAGGTTTCATCTGATCTCAGGATCATAGAAATCAAAGAAATCATAGGTTTAAGGCACAGAAAGAGACCACTTGGCCCATCGTGTCTTTGCTGGCCGAAAAACAATCCATCTATTCTAACCCCACCTTCCAACATTTGGTCCATAACCCTGCAGCTTACAGCACTTGAGGTGCATATCCAGACTCCTTTTGAATGAGTTGCGGGTCTCTGCCTCAACTACCCTTTCAGGCAGTGAGTTCCAGACCATCACCAACCTCTGGGTGTAAAAGGTTTTTCCTCATCTCCCCTCTACCAATCACTTTAGATCTATGCCCGCTCGTCACTGACCCCTCAGCTAAGGTAAATAGACTCTTCACCTCCACTCTATCCAGGCCCCTCAAAATTTTGTACATTTCAATCAGATCTCCCCTCAGCCCTCTCTGTTCCAAGGAGAACAACCCCAGCCTATCCAATTTTTCCTCAATGCTGCATTTTTCCAGTCCTGGCAACATCCTCGTAAAGCTCCTCTGTACCCTCTCTAGTGCAATTACATCCTTTCTGTAATGAGGTGACCAGAACTGCACACAGTACTCAAGTTGTGGCCTAACCAATGAGTTACACAGTTCCAGCATAACCTCCCTTCTCTTGTATTCTATACCTTGGCTAATAAAGGAAAGGATTCCGTTTGCCTTCTTAAGCACCTTATTGACCTGTCCTGCTACTTTTTGGGATCTGTGGACATTCACTCCAAGGTCCCTTACTTCCTCTGCACTTCTCAGTATTTTCCCATTAATCGTGTATTCCTTTGCCTTGTTTGACCTCACCAAATGCATCACTCACACTCGCCAAGTTGAATTCCATTTGCCACTTTTCTGCCCATCTGACCAGACCATCAATATCTTCCTGCAGCCTACAGCTAATCCTCCTCGCTATCTACCACACGGCCAATCTTTGTGTCATCTGCAAACTTCTTGATCATGCCCCCTACATTTACGTCCAAATCGTTAACATACACTACAAAAAGCAGGGAACCCTGCGGAATGCCACTGGAAACGGCCCTCCAGTCGCTAAAACAGCCGTCAACAATTATCCTTTGTTTCCTGCCATTGAACCAATTTTGTATGCACCTTGCTGCATTTCCCTGGACCCCATGGGATTTTTTTTTTATAACCAGTCTGCCATGTGGGACCTTGCCAAAAGCCTTGCTAAAATCCATGCAGATTACATTAACTGCACTATCCTCATCTATCTATCTGCCTTATTACTACTTCAAAAAATTCAATCAAGTTGGTCAAACAAGATCTCTGAACAAATTCATGCCGATCCTTGATTAACCTGTGCAGTTTATCCTGTCTCTCAGAATAGATTCCAATAATTTGCCCACTGCTGAGGTTAGACTGGCCTGTAATTATTTGCTCCCTTTTTAAACAGAGGTACAATGTTAGCAATTGTCCAATCCTCCGGCACCACACCTGTATCCAGTGAGGACTGGAAAATGATGATCAGACCCTCTGCTATTTCCTCTCTTGCTTCTTTTAACAGCCTAGGATACATTTCATCTGGCCCTGGTGGTTTATCAACTTTCAAGGATGCTAATCCCATTAATACTTCCCCTCTCCCTATGTTATCACATCCAATGCTTCACACTCTTCCTCCTTATCTACAATATCTGCATTGTCCCCCTCTTTTGTGAAGACAGACGCAAAGTATTTATGAAGAACCATACCGATATCTTCCACCCCTACACATAGGTTACCTTTTTGGTCTTTTGTGGGCCCTACTCTCTCCTTAGTTATCCTCTTACTCTTAATGTATTGATAAAATATCTTTGGGTTCACCTTGATTTTACTTGCCAATATTCTTTCATGCCTTCTCTTTGCTTTCCGAATTTCATTTTTGATTTCCCCCCTTCACTGTCAATACTTCTCTTGGCTATCTGTAGTATTGAGTTCACAGTGTCGGACACAGGCTTTCCTTTTCTGCCTTATCTTACCCTAGAGGCTCCTTGACATCCATGGGGCTCTAGATTTGGCCGCCTCACCCTTTTTCTTTGTTGGAACATGTTTACCCTGAACCCCTTGAATCTCCCCTTTTGAATGCCTCCCACTGTTCTGACACTGATTTACCTTCAAGAAGCTGTTTCCAGTCCACTTTCACTAAATCATTCCTCGGTTTAGTAAAATTGGCCTTGCCCCAGTTGAGAACTTTAACTCCTGTTCTATCTCTGTCCTTTTCCATAATTATGTTAAAACTGACTGAATTATGATCACTACCTCCAAAATGCTCTCCCACTGCCACCCCTTCCACCGGCCCATCTTCATTTTGTGCCCTCTCTTGTTGGACTTGCTATATACTGGGCATCAACAACGTGACAATTTGTCATTTATATTTTTGGGAAGAAAATATTTCTGTTTGACCAAAAGTTCATTTTTTTGTGTCTCAATGATGTACTGGATGCAGTTGTTGTGGTAGAGGGCTCAATGATCTCTCAAACAAGATACCTGGCCAACATAATGGGACTGGAAATACATACGACCTGCTGAATCATGAAGGCTGTTACAGCACAAACATTTCAATCAGAGCACAACAAAGATTCTGCTCTGAAGCAGAATGTCTTGCTTTATCTTGGAGTTGTTTTTTGGATTGTTCACCTGACTACTTTATTCCCAGCAGTGTTGTTGTAAAATGGTTGAGATGTATTGTGTGGGTATGGAATATGTAGAGGATGTAACTAGTAGAGTTGATGAGGGGGAGCCAGTGGATGTGGTTTATTTGGACTCTCGAAAGGCTTTTGACAAAGTCCCACATAAGAGATTAGCGTGTAAAATTAAAGCGCATGGGATTGGAGGTAGTGTATTGCAAAGGATAGAAAATTGGTTGGCAGATAGGAAACAAAGAGTTGGGGTAAATAGGTCTTTTTCTGAATGGCAGGCTGTGACTAGTGGGGTACTGCAGGGATCGGTACTAGGACCCCAGCTATTCACAATATATATTAATGAGGGAACGAAATGTAATATCTCCAGACTTGCAGATGAAACAAAACTGGGTGGGAGGGGGAGTTGTGAGGAGGATGCAGAGAGGCTTCAGGTTGATTTGGACAAGTTGAATATGTGGGCAAATGCATGGCAGATGCAGTATAATGTGGATAAATGTGAGGTTATCCACTTTGGTAGCAAAAGCAGGAAGGCAGATTATTGTCTGAACGGCTATAAACTGAGAGAGGGGAATATGCAGCGAGACCTGGGTGTTCTCATACACCAGTCGCTGAAGGTAAGCATGCAGTGGCAACAGGCGGTAAAAAGGCACCTGGTATGTCGGTCTTCATAGCAGGAGGATTCGAGTACAGGAGCAGGGATGTCTTGCTGCAATTATGCAGGGCCTTGGTGAGGCCACACTTGGAATATTGTGTGCAGTTTTGGCCTCCTTATCTGAGGAAGGATGTTCTTGCTATAGAGAGAGTGCAGCAAAGGTCTACCAGACTGATTCCTGGGATGGGGGGGACTGACGCATGAGGAGAGATTGAGTCGGTTAGGATTATATTCGCTGGAGTTCAGAAGTGTGAAGGGGATCTCATAGAAACCTATAAAATTCTAACAGGACTTGACAGGGTAGATACAGGAAGGATGTTCCCGATGGTGGGAGAGAATACGGGGTAAACCATTCAGGACTGAGATGAAGAGAAATTTCTTCACCCAGTGAGTGGTGAACCTGTGGAATTCGCTACCACAGAAAGCAGTTGAGGCCAAGACATTGTATGTTTTCAAGAAGGAGTTAGATCTAGTTCTTGGGTTTAAAGGGATCAAAGGGTATGGGGCAAAAGCAGGAACAGGTTACTGAGTTGGATGATCAGCCATGATCATAATGAATGGCGGAGCAGGTTCGAAGAGCTGAATGGCCTACTCCTGCTCCTATTTTCTATGTTTCTATGTGTATAAGGTTCTCCAGCATTTTATCTATTTCGGTCTTTATGGAATTTTTTACATTTTCTCATTTAAGATTTCAAGTTTCCTTTCAAATTGTCGTCCTCATATAATCACAGTGGATTAGACTTTGAAAAGTGTGTACATATTTTTGTTCATTTTATGTTATTTTATACTGCATATACATGTACATTCTGCTAATTATTTTGAGGTACTTAACATATAAAGAATTTTCAGGTTTTGTGAAAAGTGCTTAAAACTCACACTCACGTGCACGCTCTCAGTGTACAAAAGCTTATTACTGCACGTGGCCTTCCTTCATTCAGGCCTGTCTGTGCCCGGGGCCCCAGCAAAATATCGGGCCCCACTGGAAACTCTGCAGCTCTTGGAGGCAGGAGCTTGTCCATTAAAGGGACAGAGGACAGTTAATTGGTGCCCACCATTAAATTGCAATGAGGGTCTAACGGAGGGCCAAGGCGGGTTCTCCCCCCCACTTCGCCGGAATAAAATCCAGCCCACTGACATTAGGTGGGGGGTGGGTGCGAGGAGAAGAATATGAATTTGAAAGCAATTCACCTGAGTAATATTCTGCTTTCCAATCTACAATTTATTTTTACCAGTTCAAATATGCTGCACAGTATTTTGTTGTGGCATTCCATTTCATGCAAGTTTTATATTCAAAGATTTATTTATGAACTCATTGTTCTTGACTGAATTATGTTGTTTTTGGTAAATTA
Organism: Heterodontus francisci; assembly: GCF_036365525.1. NCBI lineage: Eukaryota > Metazoa > Chordata > Chondrichthyes > Heterodontiformes > Heterodontidae > Heterodontus > Heterodontus francisci. Next base: position 28,714,723 of record NC_090376.1, on the reverse strand, counting down.
CCTGAAACTGTTAAATATAAACACTTTAAAACTGTAAACATAGTTTTAATCTCAAATTATTTTTATTGATTTTAGGCTCTGCAGAAACTGGCCACCCAGTACCTCAAGAGGGAATGGGTTGGATTAAAACTTGATGAAAGAAGTGAACATAACAGGTAAAAATTATTGGAAAATGTTGGCTCATACAAAATGAAGTCCACTTAGCATATTTTTTTCACTGAATTTTCCTGGAAAAGGAAATTGTGTGTGTGTGTGTGTGTGTGTGTGTGTGTGTGTGTGTGTGTGTGTGTGTATATATATATAAACCCAGCTCATTATAATTACATTAAAATACATTACATATGCACTATTTGTCACAACACTTTTGACTGTGTTCTGCAGAGGAGAATCAAAAATGTATAGTGACAATTGTAAGATGACCATTCTGTCCCATATCTTAAAGACTAGCTGAGGACTTCACTAGTTTACTGTAGGTACATGTTTCAGTGCCCCCAAACTTTATATATTTCATTTCATTAAAGATTCATCTGATTTCTCTGAAAAGTGATCTTGCTGTTGATTCCTTGTCTGTATTGTGCAGTAATTGTTAATTAAATTTCAGTGAATTGCCATGACTTGTAAAAGGGATATGAGCTTTACATTGACTTATCCTTAGCTATTTATATAACCCATCCCTCAAATGTGTGCGAACTCGCACAAACTTTTTTCCTACATTAGAGGAAAAGTTTCTTTTAAATGTTTCTATTTGGTAACTTCCATTGCAACTGTTCTTTGACTTGGCAATGAAACATGCTGTCTTTGTGTTCAATCTTTGCTCCTAGCACATTCTGTTGCTCCACAGAAATCAGTCGTCAGCAGGGTGTGCCGAAGCCAGGTGGCAAAAAATATTTCAGTCCTTTCATGTCATAGAACTTATAAAGCTCTGGTTGGACCTCAATTAGAGTATTGCATTCAGTTCTGGTCACCACACTTTCGGAAGGATGTGAGGGTCCTTGAGCAGGTGCAGAGGAGATTTACCAGAATAGTTCCAGGGATGGGGGATTTTAGTTGCAAGGTTAGGTTGGAAAAGCTGGGGTTGTTCTCCCTGGGAGCATAGGAGATTTGATATCGGTGTACAAGATTATGACCAGTTTAGATTAATTAGACAAAGAAAAACTGTTCCCATTAAGATCATAAGATCATAAGAACTAGGAGCAGGAGTAGGCCGTCCGGCCCCTCGAGCCTGCTCCGCCATTCAATAAGATCATGGCTGATCTTTTCGTGGACTCAGATCCACTTACCTGCGCTCTCACCGTATCCCTTAATTCCTTTATTGTTCAAGAAGATATCTACCTTAGCTTTAAAACGTTTACTGAAGAAGCGTCAACTACTTCACTGGGCAAGGAATTCCATAGATTAACAACCCTCTGGGTGAAGAAGTTCCTTCTTAATTCAGTCCTAAATCTGCTCCCTCTAATCTTGAGGCTATGCCCTCTTGTCCTAGCTTCACCTGCCAGTGGAAACATCCTCTCTACTTGTATCTTATCTATTCCCTTCATAATTTTATATGTTTCTATAAGATCCCCCCTCATTCTTCTGAATTCCAATGAATATAATCCCAATCTACTCAGTCTCTCCTCATAAGCCAACCCCCTCAACTCCGGAATCAACCTAGTGAACCTCCTCTGCACCCTCTCCGGTGCCAGTACATCCTTTCTCAAGTAAGGAGACCAAAACTGCATACAGTACTCCAGGTGCAGCCTCACCAGTACCTTATACAGCTGCAACATAACCTCTCTGCTTTTAAACTCAATCCCTTTAGCAATGAAGGACAAAATTCCATTTGCCTTCCTAATTACTTGCTGTACCTGCAGACCAACCTTCTGCGATTCATGCACAAGGACACCCAGGTCCCTCTGCATAGCAGCATGCTGCAACTTTTTACCATTCAAGTAATAATCCTTTTTACTGTTACTCCTACCAAAATGAATGACTTCACATTTATTAACATTGTATTCCATCTGCCAGACCTTCGCCCACTCAATGTATCTATGTTCCTCTGCAAAGTTTCACAGTCATCTGCACACTTTGCCCTGCCACTCATCTTAGTGTCATCTGCAAACTTTGACACCCTACACGTGGTCCCCAACTCCAAATCATCTATATAAATTGTAAATAATTGCAGTCCCAACACCGATCCCTGAGGCACACCACTAGTGACTGATTGCCAACCAGAATAGCACTCATTTATCCCCACTCTCTGCTTCCTATTAGTCAACCAATCCTCTATAGATGCTAATACTTTACCCCTAACGCCATGCATCCTTATCTTATGCAGCAGCCTCTTGTGCGGCACCTTGTCGAAGGCCTTTTGGAAATCTAGGTACACCACTTACACTGGGTCCCCATTGTCCACCTTGCTCGTAATGTCATCATAGAATTTCAAAAGATTTGTCAAGCATGACCTGCCCTTCATGAACCCATGCTGCGTCTGCCCAACGGGACAATTTCTATCGAGACGCCCTGCTATTTCTTCCTTGATAATAGACTCAAGCATCTTCCCCACTAGAGGTTAAGCTAACCGGTCTATAATTCCCCATCTTTTGTCTACCTCCCTTTGGAAAACACCAGATGTGACGCCACTGTTTAAAATCTGCTGGGACTACCCCAGAGTCCAGCGAATTTTGGAAAATTACCGCCAGTGCACCTGCTATTTCTCCCGCCATCTCTTTTAGTACCCTGGGATGCATTCCGTCAGGGCCAGGAGACTTATCAATCCTTAGCTCCATTAGCTTGCCCAACACTACCTCTTCCATAATAATGATTGTTTCCAGGCCCTCACCTACGTTCGTCTCTTTGTCAATTACTGGCATGTTATTAATGTCCTCCACTGTGAAGACCGATACAAAATACCTGTTCAATCCCTCGGCCATTTCATCATATCCCATAACTAAATTCCCCTTCTCATCCTCTAAAGGACCAGCGTTTACTTTAGCCACTCTTTTTCGTTTTATATATTTATAGAAACTTTTGCTATCTGTCTTTATATTCTGTGCTAGTTTTTTCTCATGTTCTATCTTACTTTTCTTTATAGCTCTTTTTGTGGCTTTCTGTTGACCTTTAAAGTTTTCCCAATCTTCTAGTTTCATGCTGTTTTTGGCCACTTTGTATGCCTTCTCTTTCAATTTGATAGCCCCCCTTATTTCCTTAGACACCGATGGCAGATTACCCCTTTTCTTCCAGTCCTTCCCTTTCACTGGAATATACTTTTGCTGAGCACTTTGAAAAATTGCTTTGAAAGTCCTCCACTGCTTGTCAACTGTCCCACCATAAAATCTTTGTTTCCAGTCTACTTTAGCCAAGTCCTCCCTCATTCTATTGTAGTCCCCCTTGTTCAAGTGCAGGACCCTGGTATTGGATTTTATCTTCACACTCTCCATCTGTATTCTAAATTCAACCATACTGTGATCACTGCTTCCAAGAGGATCCCTAACTATGAGGTCATTAATTATTCCTGTCTCATTACATAGGACTCGATCTAGGATAGCTTGCTCCCTCGTTGGTTCCATTACATACTGTTCAAGAAAACTATCACAGATACACTCAACAAATTCCTCCTCAAGGCTACCCTGACTGAGCTGGTTCGACCAATCTACATGTAGATTAAAATCCCCCATGATAATTGCCGTACCATTTTTACAGGCATTAGTTATTTCTTTGTTTATTGCCCGCCCCAATGTGATATTATTTGGTGGCCTATAGACTACGCCTATCAATGACTTTTTCTTCTTAGAGTTTCTAATTTCCACCCAAATGGATTCAACCTCATTCTCCATAGAACCTATATCATCTCTCAGCATCCCTGATGTCGTCCTTGAATATCAGAGCTACACCACCTCCCTTACCTTCCTGTCTGTCCTTCCGAATAGTCTGGTACCCCTGGATATTTAACTCCCAGTCGTGACCAACCTGTAACCATGTCTCCGTAATGGCTGCCAAATCATATTCATTCACGATGATTTGTGCCGTTAACTCATCAACCTTGTTATGAATGATGGTACAAGGACTAGGGGACACAGATTGAAGGTTTTGGACAAGAGATGCGGGAGGGAATGTGAGGAAGAACTTTTTTATGCAGCGAGTGGTAATGATCTGTCACTCACTGCCCACGAGGGTGGTGGAAGCAGAGACAATCGATGATTTCAAAAGGAAATTGCACGGGCGCTTGAAGGAAATAAACTTACAGGGCTACGATGATCAAGCGGGAAAGTGGGACTGACTGGATTGCTCTGCAAAGAACCGGCATGGACTCGATGGGCCAAATCCTTCTATGCTGTAAATGGCACTATGAATCCCAGAACTGTACAATAGAGAAACATCATGTGGCCCACAAGGCCACCTAGTCTGCAGCTGATTTGCTCCATGGATCCTGTAATATTTCTCTCTTTCAAGTAATTATGTCATTACTTTTTTGAAAGAATCTACTTCAGCAACTACTTGTGCCAGAGAATTCCACATTGTAACTTCCTTCAGTGTGTAAAAAATGTTTTCTAACTTGCCCTTGAATTCCTTTTGTTGTTATCTTGACTTTGTGTCCTTTTTGTTACAATCTTGCTGATCAGTGGAAACTCTGGAAACAATCAGTATTTACCCTAACATAATCCTTTGGAATCTTAGACTCATGACTGCTTACAACACAAAGGAGATCAGGTCTGTGGCAGTCCAAAACTCTTTCCAGTGCTCAACTGAGTACACCTAAACTTGCATCTGCTTGGAATATTTATTCAGTTTTCCTTCAAATGATACAATGGTCTTTGCCTCAACCACAACTTATGCTAAAGTATTTCATGCTTCAACAACCATCTGCGAAAAGACTTTTATGACTTTACCGAACTGCACATGCACTTTCAAGGAAATCATATGTTTTGTGTTTATCTGAATCCTTCAGCATGTTAACAGCGTTTCCCCCTCATCTCAAACTGAGATTTTCCCCACCCCCGCCATGTTAATTTAAATCTTCCCCTTATGCCCTCAGCTAAACGTTGACTTTCATAACCTTTCCCTCCTTAACCTATACAGTGTCTGAAACAGAAAATATTCCAGAGATTGTAATCTCTGTGATCTTGTTATTCAGTTGAGTACCTAATTCCTTAAGCTTCCTCTAACTTATATCTATGTCGTTTGTCCCAACATGGATCATTACTTTTGGCTGATCTCCCTCCCATCTTGAGAAGTTTTTCGACCCATCACTCTGGCACTCGAAGACAATGTGCCATTCCAGTCTCAGTCATGACTGTGCAAAGGGTTTTCAATATACCTGACCGCAGAACCTCTCTCAACCCTTTGAATCACTGTAACTGTCCATCTCATACATATATCCTCTATAATCAAAGGTGTCCAACCTTTTCGTGTTAGGGGCCACATTACAGATTTTGTCCTACATAAGGGGCTGGTGAGCAAATTTCGTAAGGCTGAAGGCATTAGAAATATATTTTACTAATAATCATAGCAAAAATGTTCATTTTTGTGAATAAGCTTTAAATGAGAAGATTAATTTATTAACTTACTTTCTTGTCATTATGTTGAACACTGATTTAGTGAGCTACCTGGCATTGCTTTTGCTTGCACAAGTAGTCTGTGGGTTTGGGTGTCTCTCTCTCTCTCTTCCCCTGTCTCTGTCACTCTCTCTCTCACCCCCATTACGTTTGCCCCTGTGTCTGTCTGTCTCTCTCTCTCTCCCTTCCCTGCACCCCTCTCCCCTCATCGTGTTTCTCTCTTCCCCCATGTCTCTCTCTCTCTCTCTCCGCGCCTTCCCCCTCTCTCCGCACCTTCCCCCTCTCTCCGCGCCTTCCCCCTCTCTCCGCGCCTTCCCCCTCTCTCCGCGCCTTCCCCCTCTCTCCGCGCCTTCCCCCTCTCTCCGCGCCTTCCCCCTCTCTCCGCGCCTTCCCCCTCTCTCCGCGCCTTCCCCCTCTCTCCGCGTCTCTCCCTCTCTCTCCGCGCCTCGCCCTCTCTCTCCGTCCGTCTCTTTTCCTTCCCCCCCCCGCCCCATCTCTCTCTCTCCCTCTGCTTGCCTCGTGCTCGCTCGCTCACACTCACTCACCTCACTCACTCACTCTCACTCTCACTCTCACTCTCACACTCACTCTCACACTCACTCACTCACTCACTCACTCACTCACTCACTCACTCACTCACTCCCCTCCCTCCCTCCCTCCCTCCCTCCCTCCCTCCCTCCCTCCCTCTGCCTGCTTCGCTCGTTTGTGCTCTTTTTGTCCCACTGGGCCTTGGCTGCAAGCTTCAGGCTCACCTTCACTTTAGTCAGCATGCTGTCGGTTCCTCTGGCTGACCACGACATCTGTCTCGACCGGTTCCACTCATTGACATCTGGGCTTGTGCTGCTGGGCTGCAGCCAATTGCCACGTAGGCCTGCCTTCCCTTACCCCTCCTTCTTTTCTTTGAAAATAAGTTTTTTTTTAAAGATAATTATCCCGAATCCCAACTCATAAGGAAAGACCTACCCATTCCTGCCCCCAATAAGTGCCTTTGACTTGGTATTTTATTTAAAAGATTTTTGTTTTGAACCATTAACAGGAAGGTCCGGGCCCAGCACATGTAGTGCTCTCTGGGTGTTGTAGTCATATTATGGTTCTGTCCATAGGGAAGGGAGCAGAGGACGATATTTCCCAGTAGGTGCTGATTCACCAAAAACAGCAGGGGCGGCCGATCCCTGCACGCCTGCACCACGAGCCGCCAATCATGCTCACCCGTTGTTAGTTACAGAAAGCTTTGGCGGGCCGGAAGAAATTTCTCATCCCTGAAGCTCAAAGCAAAAGGTCGAGGGCAGAAAGCATGCAGGGAGGAGGAGGGATGGTTGGATACAGTTTACATCTGCGGGCTGGATTCTGGCCCATGGGCCTTTTGTTGGACAGCCTTGCTCTATATGCTCTCCCTCGCGTGCTCTGTCCTTCTCATATTTGCACTTTATATGCTGCTCCAATATGACCCAACTATCTCATTTCACTCAATTGGTTAAGTAACCTAAAAATATATGTATCATGAGCCTTACCTCCCACTAGCGCCAAACTCTTACACAAGAGACACTAATTATGGAAAAAGTATGCTTCTCTCCAATTCAGCCTCAATGCTGAGCTCCCTCTGGCCCCAAACTCTTGCTGAGGTTAAACTCTTCCAGCCTTCTTTCATACTCCTGGCCTCTTCACAGCCAAAAACTTGAAGACATCTATTAAGTCACCCTTTAGGGTAACAAGCCCCAACTTCTCCAACCTTTCTTTATGACCTTAACCTCCCATGCCTGGTAACATCTGAATGAAACTAGATCGCACCTTTTTTCATAGCTCTTACATCCCTCTTCTAATATACCTATAACTGATATTTGGGATAAGATTGACTACAGTGTTGTGTTAAAATCTGGCAGGCAAAAATGGATTCACTAGCAGTTGATGGCAAATTCCTGCACAAGCAATTACTTTCTTCTCTAATACTTCTGTTCAAAGATCTGTCAAAGTGCTCCATTCCAACCGAGACTTGAAATGAAGGGTGTGTCTGCCGCTATCCAAAATGTATTACTGCTGGAAGAGATCTCAGCCATGGATAATTACAGCCTTATTCACTACCTGCAAAAATGTTCCCCTACCACATTCTTGGAAATGCTATTTTAAAAAGTTGATCTAAAAAAAACTAGTTTGCAAAGATTGGAAGAGGCACAATGGCATGAAGGCCACAAATATGTATGTAATACATGACCGAGTTTCTCCAAAGAGATGGAAAAGCAAGCAGACTTTTCAAGGAGATGGAAAAAGGCTCAGTTGGGCTTTGTCCTTGGCAGGTTGATTGTTTTGAAAAAAGTTTTTTAAAAAACTGTCCAAATCCCTGCTGCTCAGCGGTGGGGCTTTCATTTTAATATGTTAATAAAGATTAATGAATGCAAATGAACTCGCCTTGTCCTGGCGGCCGTCCCACACAGATATTACAGCTGCCGGCTAGATCATGTATGCCTTCAGCGTGACACTGGTGGGGAGGGTGGTGGGGAGGGTGGTGGGTGGGGAGTGAAATTATCAGGTGGTGGGGGGGGCGGGGGAGTGAAATTATCAGGTGGGGGTGTGGGGTGTGGAGCGGGAAAAACACTTTTTATTGGCTGTGGGGATAGTGGAAAGGGATTGAAGGGCAAATTTTACCAGGTTGGGGGAAGTTCAGGTTGAGAATAAAGTTTATTTTTGTGATATAGGTCCAAAAGAAAACATTGGGGGATTTGGGAAAGGGCCTTCTAATTATTTTTTAAATAAAATGAACAGTAATACAACTTTAACAATTCAAATTTTTCTTAGGGCTTGAAGCCCTTTAAAAAAAAAAACGGCGCCTGCATGGTGGCGCCAAATGCCTTTGCTGTGGATGGAGCGGACCCCCCCACCCCCTTACACGTCATTGGGGATGGCCACTCCATTCCCTCCATTTAAATGAGCCCTCACGCAAAATATCACGGGGTCTCAGCGATAGTGCATCCGCCAAGCGGACCGCGGCAATTTGCGGGACACTCGTAAAATTCAGCCCAATACCTCAAGTCAAGCCTCCTGACCCCTATAAACCTTGACCTGTCACTTCTCTGTAAATATCTTCTCCAAGTCAAAAAGCCCCTGCTGGGTATTAATCTGAAGACAGGTGACTTCCAGTAAGGGTTGTTTACAAACCTAGTCCAAAAGACGTTCCAATGACCTCTTCTAATGTGCCCTGTGAAAAAACATCCGTGGGATCCTTTCCAGTTTTCCCAAATAAAACCATGTCCATAATTCCAAAATACATGAGTCCTCAAAAAGAATATTTAACAAAATAAAATAGAAGCACCGTCATAACACCTCCGTCCTTGGAGGAATGAAACACCGTTTTCAAATGGTGCTTCATTACAGAGTGGGGAAAAAAGATGAATATTTTAAAACATATTTTAACACTCATACTCATTTACTCCTTACCTGTAGCTAATACAGTTCTGCTTTGTACCATCTTTGCACTCCGATAACTCAAAGCAAAGTTAACTCCTAGACCAAGCATACAAAATCGCATTTTTCCCGCAGTGTGGATAACCTTTAAGTGATAAGGTTGCAATAGTAAACTCCATCGAAATAGTCTGGCATTCTGGTTTTTGAGTTTTTCCACAAAGGATCATTATATACTATATCTTTCTGTAGCCGTGACAGGCATAGACCTCAAAATGCTTAAGAGCTAGTAATAAACCCAGGGTTTCTTATTCCACTGTTGAATATATTTTTTGGTGTTGATTGAGATTTTTGGAAAAGTATCCCACTGGCTTTTCTATGCCTGATTCACTGTCTTGTAACAGGACTGCACTGACCCCCCAGGTCACTAGCATCAATTGCTACCTTGAAGGGCTTAATTAAATTTGGAGCAGCCAACACTGGTTCATTAATCAAAATGGCTTTCAGCCTCAAAAGATGCTTGGCACACTCCTGACCACACTACCTTGGTTTTCTTTTTTTGTATCAAATCTGTCAGTGGAACAGCTATAGTACTAAAAGTTGGTGCAAACTTGTGGTAGAAACCACACATCCCCAAGAACCTCCATGATTTCTTGCTTAGTCCTAGGGGTGGGGAACTCCACCAATGCTTGTACTTTTGCTGTTCTTGGCAACACTTGACCTTGCCCTACTACCCAAGGTAGGTTACTCTGGCTTTTGAAAATTCACCTTTGGTAAGGTTTATTATTAAATCAGCCAATTGTAATTTTCCAGACAGAGCTGCTAATTGTTCCAAGTGGTCCTTCCATCAAGTTGATGCATCAGGTTTAGGCACTAACACCACTGGGGAACTCCAGCTGCTTTGGGTTAAATTAGGTGGTTTTCCAGCATGTATTGGATTTCTGCTTTTACCTGGGCCTGTGTTTCTCTGGACTTAAGTGATAAGGATGCTGTTTTAAAGGAAAGGATTCCCCTACATCCACATCATGTGTGGCTAAAGTTGTACATCCTGGCTTATCCCTACAGACTCTTGTAAATGCTGTGAGTAGCTTTGTTAGGTCTTCTCATTCTGCATCTAAATATGAAAGCATAGTGTCCAATCTCCCTAACATTCAGTATTAGCTAACCGGATAATAGTAGGTTCAATTTGAGAATTGTCTAGGTCTCCTTCTGCCTCATCCTCACTATCCCTTTCATTCTTCACCTACAACCTGACATATCGATGCTTGCTTATCCTCCTCTCGGCAATGATATTGTTTCAACATATTGATATGACGCAGCCAATGCTTTTTTTGGCGATCTGGGATGTCAATCAACTAATTTACTTTGCCAATTCTTTGACCACTTATATGGACCACTGAACCATGCTTTCAGCAGTTCTCCCTGTAAAGGCAGTAATACTAACGCCTCATCTCCTGGTTGAAATGTTCGAGTCTTCGCATGCTTGTCTGTCCATTTCTTCATAGTTGTTTGGGAAGCTTTAAGGTGTTCCTGAACCACTTTGCAAGCTCTCGTGAGCTGTTCCCAGAACACAGATACATCATCTAACACAGAAGATTCATCCCTCTTCTCTTAAAAACCTTACTTCAATTAGTTTTAGAGGACCTTTTATCTTGCGTCCATAAGCTAATTCAAAAGAACTAAAACCGGTAGACTCATTAGGTGAATCCCAAACAAAAGAAATTCTAGACCTTTTTCCTATTCCCGGGGATATTCACAGCAGTTCCCCAATCATCGTTTTGAGGGTCTGATGGTACCTTTCTAAAGCCCTTTGTGTCTGTAGTGGAGACTTTAACTGTTATACCCAAATTACCTGAAAAATTTCAGACATAAAATTGGAATCTTGATCTGTACGAATCTCAATCGGTAATACATATCTATGCAGAACTGGGTTAACTTCTCAACCACTACCTAAGCAGACATTTTTCTCAAGGGAATGGCCTCTGGGACCTGGCACCATCCATGATGGTGAATATATATTGGTGTCCCGCATTTGCTTTCGGTAAAGGTCCTAAACAGTTTACCAACATCCTACTAAATGTTTCCCCAAAAGCTGGTATGGGACTTAGAGGTGCTGGTTTTGTGGCAGGTTGCGGTTTGCCCACAATCTGGCATGTATGGCACATTTTACAAAACTGCATCAAGTCCTTGGAAGGACCTGGCCAGTAAAAATGTCAACCTGTACATGATTGAGCCTTACGGATCCCCACATGTCCACTAAAGGAATTCATGCGCCATCGAAAATATTAACCGGGTTCAATTAGGTGGTTTTCCAGCATGTATTGGATTTCTGCTTTCACTGGGCCTGTCTCTCTGGACTTGAGCAATAAGGATGCTGTTTTCTAGGAAAGGATTCCCCTACATCCACATCATGTGTGGTTAAGTTTGTACATCCTGACTTGTCCCTGCAGACTCCTTTTAAATGCTGTGACTAGCCTTGTTTAGGTCTTCGCATTGTTCTGAATCTAAATATGAAAGCATAGTGTCCAGTCTCCCTAACTATTCAGTATTAGCTAACCGGATAATAGGAGGTTCAATTTGAGAATTGTTAAGTTAACTAATATTCAGTTGCAGATGAGGCAGCTTGAACTTGACAAAGAAGAAATAGAATTGGAAAAACATGAGCTTGAATTTGAAAGAGAAAGAGAAAGAAAAGGAAGGGAATTTGAATTAAAGATGGAACTAAGGTGAAGCGATGGTCTTGACTCCAGTGAAAATTTTGGTGGTGAAGGATCTGTCTCCAGCCCAGGACCCAGTGGAGAGCTGTTTAAATTTGTACAAGCTCTCCCGAAATTTGAGGAAAGCGATGTAGAGGCATTTTTCATTTCTTTTGAAAAGATAGCCAGACAGATAAAGTCGCCGAAAGAAAACTGGACACTGCTCACGCAAAGCAAGTTGATGGGCAGAGCTCATGAAGTTTGTTTTTTTTTTAGAGATACAGCACTGAAACAGGCCCTTCGGCCCACCAAGTCTGTGCCGATCAACAACCACCCATTTATACAAACCCTACAGTCATCCCATATTCCCTACCACCTACCTACACTAGGGGCAATTTACAATGGCCAATTTATCTATCAACCTGCAAGTCTTTGGCTGTGGGAGGAAACCGGAGCACCTGGCGAAAACCCACGCGGTCACAGGGAGAACTTGCAAACTCCACACAGGCAGTACCCAGAATCGAACCCGGGTCCCTGGAGCTGTGAGGCTGCGGTGCTAACCACATTTGCTTTACCCTCTCAAATTCTATACAACTCTGCCCAATCTCTGGAGGTTCCGAAATCTCTGCCAATATGCTTCAGGGGCCAACTCATACGCAACGAGACTAGACTTTTTGCCATCCCATAATCTGCAGAAGCCTCCTCAGAAAGCATGGCATAAACTTTGTGAGCTTGCCCATCAACTTGCTTTGCATAAGCAGTGTCCAGCTTTCCTTTGGCCACTTCATCTGTTTGGCTATCTTTTCAAAATAGAAATGGAAAATGCCTCTACATCCCTTTTCTCAAACTTGGGGAGGGCTTGTGCAAATTTAAACAGCTCTCCACTGGATCCTGAACTGGAGTCAGATCTTTCCTCACCAGATCTTTCCTCACCAGATCTTTCCTCACCAGATCTTTCCTCACCAGATCTTTCCTCACCAGATCTTTCCTCACCAGATCTTTCCTCACCAGATCTTTCCTCACCAGATCTTTCCTCACCAGATCTTTCCTCACCAGATCTTTCCTCACCAGATCTTTCCTCACCAGATCTTTCCTCACCAGATCTTTCCTTAGAGCTAAGGCCACTCTTTTGACTTAGTTACAGCTTTTTAAACTTCAAATTCCCTTTTTTCTCTTTCCCTTTCCTTTTCCTCAAGTTCAAGTTTCTTCATTGTCAATTCTCTTTCATGTTCAGTTTTTTTTTCAATGCTTTTTCCTCCTTTTTTCCTTCAAGCTCAAGCTGCTTCATCTGTAACTGAATTTTAGCTAATGCAACTGCACTACCCTCTGGTTTGCTTTCTTCCAATTGCAGATGTTGCGCTATTACTTCAATTATGTCTGCTTTCTTAACTCCTGGTTTTAACTCTAACCCCAATTTTGCTACCAGTGCTGCTCACTTAACCTTGGTTAAGTTCATCAGATTACTATGGGATACATCCACCGTCCCTAGAAAGTCGCAGCAACTATTAGACATTCCACTGGTGTAGACTTTACTTTGTTACACAAGAAACCTGGTTCTTTTTATTTTTCTCTTTTTCAATTATTATCATCCCACTTACAATTGTACGTCATCAGCGGTGGGTTTATCCTGCAAACAGCCCCCAATTATATGTTAGGACCGAGGCGGGAGGAGTGCACTGTTTGTTCTAGCTCCACTTCTCCTTGGGTCATAACATATATATAATTTTTTTCCCACTTACTAATACTTTCATTCATAGACACTATTTTTATCCCAAAATAAAACACACCAACCAGGTTTCTTTAATAAACAACAAAATTACCAGTTTATTATAAAACAAGCCTTAACCAGTAATGAAGTAAAGCAGAAACACACCTATTGAAATATTAACGTTCCCTTTTTACCTTAGCCCCTCACATTCACACACACACACACACACACATACACCGGTTAACCGGAAAAATAAATGGATTTTTGTTTTTAGAGCTCTGTTACAGACAAAAAAACACTTGGGCTGAATACTTGCTCATTCTTGAAGAAACAGCAGATGAGAAATGTTGTGTTCTGAAACTGGCATACAGTCTGGCCTCCGAGTACATGTAGATGGGTCACTGGGATCTTTTAGAACAGTTCTTTTCAGGTGGCATTGAGAATTAATTTAGCAGGCTTTTCTTCAAAGACAGAAGACGTGATGAGTTGACATAGTGGACTTCTTGGGGTCTTTTTGAGAGGGACTGGAAAGCTGAGCTGGGTTGTGGTCTTCTCTCCCTTTTTATATAGTTCAACCCTAACTCAAAACAATTCGAAAGCAAAATCGACAACAGGAGGTCAAACTTTTGACCTCCATCAATGTTAACCTGTTGTTTGTTTGTAAACAGCTTCTCCAGGTTTCCAAAGTTCTCTGTTTATTGAGCTGGAAGTCAGGTGGTTTCCCGGAAGGCTTCTTGCAGGAAGTCAAAAGTTTCCTGGAAAGGCATCTTTTCCTCACAAAACCTGTCAGTGCCCCTTTTTAAAAAAACATTTCCAGGGACTCTATTTTTTTTCATGTTTAACATTTGTTCAATCATTCAAAAATGAATCTGCAAAAAATATATTTAACAAAAAACAGGCATTTTCCTAACATTGTTGATGACAGAATTTCTCACTACAGAGGGACGAAAACTGCTGTGACCAAATGTTCTGTTGGCTATGCAGCCACAGCAAAATTCTAAATATTTTTATGCTTTTTTACAGGAGCATGCTTGCAGTATGGAAGTCCTATCTAGAAGGAACCTTGCATTTGGCCCAATCTCGAATCATAGCATCTGAAAACTATAGGAATCAGATCTTGGAACCTGCTAAAATTGTAAAAAGTATTAAAGAACAGCAGCTGAAAAAGGTATTTGGAAATCAGTCTAGTTGCGAAATGCCTTCCCATTCAGGACCAATGAAAGCTGTATATAGCTTTCTAGGATAGTATTTACAAATATTTCTTTCAGAATTCCGTTTTTTCACAGTTTACAGTTATTCCAGAAAAATTATTTAAGCTGCTTTCCTTTCATTCAAGCTGTTAGAACAATTTCTTACATGTGTAATTCCCTATTCTAAACCAAGTTTGATCAGTACAAGAAGTTCTAATTTCTATAAATTGGTTTTTTTAAAGACTGCCAACATAGGTAGTTTTATTGATCAATTTGATAGTGGGCATGCTGGGCTACACAGACTGCATGCTAGTCATAGGAGAGGGAAAAAATAGAATGTAGCAGAATATAGCAAAGTCAAATGGGAGCAGGAAAAATTAGCAATCACAAATGACTGATGGAAAGAAGAAACAAAGGATAGAAATTGTAACAAGCAATCAGGATAAGCAAGGAAGAGAGAACAGAGAAGGCCAGAGAAGCAAGAATGGCACTTTCTTATTGTCTGTCTTTTTCGTTTGCTGCATTTTTTGCCACCTATGACTACTTAATTTTTCTCTTTTAATGGCAGTATGTTTGCCTCTGAGTCAGAAAGTCTTCATTTCAGGCTCCATTGAGAACATTGTCTAGACCAAATTTGTCCAACATATGGCTCCTGGGCCAGAATCCGGCCCACCAATCCTGTGTGACTGACAGCGGGCTGCCCGTGGCTTGGCTTTGATCGACAGCAAGATCTCTGGGACTGGTGAATAGCTATTGGAGGAGAGGCATAGCTTGGCTTTTATTGGTGGATCTCCTACTAAACTCTATGTCAAGTGGAGGGGATGAGTGGGACCTGTTTCTGACAGATGGCAGATGCCTGTCTATGGTTGGTCATTGTCTGTGACTGACAGCGAGCTGCCTGTGTGGGGTGAACACTGACTGGAGGTTCGCAGCATAGGCGCACTGAGATTGGCCACCCCTGCTGCTTTCGGGCAGTTCAGGGAGTGAGCAAATGAATGGGAATGGCTGCTGCAGGGGAGAGAGAGGCTGAGGGGAGAGCAGGGAGCGGGCCAGTACACAGCCAACAGCACAGAACAGAGCGACACTGAGGGAACGCAGAGAGAGATAGAAAGTCTGACAGCACTGGCCCAGGGAGCAGAGAGGGGGAGAGAGAGGGACATGAGGGAAAGAGAGAGGGACTCGGGGGAGAGAGGGTGTGGAACACAGACGGGGTATTGCTGCTTAGGGACTGAGTAAACAACTGGCAAATGAAAAATGATAAAAATATTAAGTAGTGATAAGTAAGTGAGTAGCTAGTGAGTATTATCTTTTATTTTTAAGTAAGGTTTTATTGCTGCCAGTAAGGTATTAATTAAGTATTTGTAGGGTATATCAGTATTAGTAAGTTTATTAATAGCAGTAAGGTGTATTAGTATTGGTAAGTTTGTTTTTTTTAGCAGTAGCAAGGTTAACTAATGAGTAAAGGAATAGTGGGGCTGCGTCAACTTCTGGATTGCACATCCTGTGCTATTTGGGAACTCCAGGATGCTTCCCGTGTCCTGGATAATCATTTGTGCAGGAAGTATCGTCAGTTCCAGCAGCTTGAGCTCCAGGTTTCAGAGATTGAGCAACAGGTGGCATCATTGTGGTGCATCCATAAGGTTGAGAGCTTCATGGATAGCACGTTTACAGATGTGGTCACCCCCAGCTTAAGAGTATACAGGAAGAGAGGGAATGGGTGATCATCAGGCAGTCAGAGGAACAAGCAGGTAGTGCAGGAGTCCCCTGAGTACATCCTACTCTTCAACCAGTATTCAGTTCTCTATACTGATGAGAGTGATGGTTCATCTGGGGAGTGCAGCCAGAGCCAAGTCCATGGCACCACAAAGCTGTACAGGGAGGTACAAGGAAGACCGGAAGGGCAATAGTGATAGGTGATTCGATAGCTAGGGGAATAGATAGGCATTTCTGCAGCAGCAGATGTGAATCCAGGATAATGTGTTGCCTCCCTGGTGCCAGGGTCAAGGATGTCACTGAGAGGGGGAGGGTGAACAGCCAGCAGTCAAGGTCCACATTGGTATGAACTACATAGACGGAAAGATGGATGTGGTCCTACAGTCAGAATTTAGGGAGCTTGGCTGGAAATTAGCTAGCAGGACCTCTAAATTAGTAATCGCCGGATTACTCCAAGTACCACATGCAAGTAAATATAGAAACAGAAGGAGAAAGCAGATGAATATGTGGCTGGAAAGATGGTGCAGGAAGAAGGGCTTTAGGTTCTTAGGATATTGGGACCAGCTCTGGGGGAGATGGGACCTGTTCAGGCTGGACGGGTTACAAGAGCCAGGACCAAGTTCCTTGGAGAGCAATTTGCTAGTGCTGTTGGGGAGGGTTTAAACTAACTCAGCAGGAGTGTGGGAACCAAGCTATAAAATGTGAGAGGAATATCAAGGTGCAAAAATACTGGGAGAGATAGATAGTACTAGAATAAGGAACAGTAATTCAATTGTTGGGGTCAGAGTAAGGGAGAAAGAAATAAAGTCTAAATCAGGATTAATGTGCATGTATGTGACTGCGTAGAGTGTGGTTAATAGGATTGGTGAGTTACAGGTGCAGATTGCCATGTGGAAATTTGATGTGGCTATAACAGAGGCTTGGCTCAAAGAAGGGCAGGACTGGGTGTTAAATAGTCCTGGATACAAGGTGTTCAGGAAAGATAGGAAAGGGAAAAAGTGGGGAGGGGTGATTAAGGAGAGAGTTGCAGTGCTGGAGAAAGAGGTTGTCCCAGAGAGGTTGAGGACAGAAACTATTTGGCTAGGGCTAAGGAACAAAAAAGATGCAGTTACAATGCTCGGTGTCGTCTGTAGGCCACCTACTACTGGGAAAGATGTAGAGGAACAAATTTGCAAGAAAATTAGAGAGGTCCAAAAATTCTAGGTTAGTTATAATGGGGGGCTTTAATTATCCAAATATAGACTGGGATAATAGTGTAAATGGCAGTGAGGGCCAAGAGTTCCCGGTGTTTTCAGGAAAATCTTCTACAGCAGTATGTTTCCAATCCAATGAAAAAGGAGGCACTGTTAGACCTGGTTCTTGGGAATGAGGTGGGACAAGTGGATCAAGTGTCAGTAGGAAAACATTTAGGGGACAGTGATCATTTGTATCATCAGATTTAGGCTGACTATGGAAAAAGACAGAGAACAGTCCAGTGTAAGAATAATTAACTGGGGGAAAGCCAACTTCAATGGGGCAAGAACGGATCTGGGATGAATAAATTGGAGCCAAACATTGGCAGGCAAAGTGGTAGCTGAACAATGGGCTACCTTCAAAGAAAAGATATTTCAGGCACAGTCGAGGGATGTTCCCTCAAAAGGGAAAGGTTGGGTAAACAAATCCAGAGCTCCTTGGATGAGAAAAGAGATAGAAATTAATATAAAGAAGAAAAATTGTGCTTATGACAGATGCCAGGTAGAAAATACTATTGGGAACCAGGCTGAATATAGAAGATTCAGAAGGGAAGTGAAAAAGCAAATAAGCGAAGCAAAGAGAGAGTATGAAAAGAGACTGCCAGTTAACATAAAAGGGAATCCCAAGGTCTTTTATATCATATAAATAGTAAAAAGGTGGCAAAAGGAAGAGTGGGGCTGATTAGGGACCAAAAAGGGGATTTACGCATGGAGGCAGAGGACAAGGCTGAAGTATTAAATGAATATTTTGCATCTGTCTTTACCAAGGAAGAAGATGCAACCCAGGCAATGGTGAAAGCAGAGGTACTTCAGAGATAAAGGGTTTATAATTGATGAGGAGGAGGTTAGTCCTTCAAGTGGATAAGGCACCAGGGCCAGATGAGATGCGTCCAAGGATACTGAGGGAAGTGAGCATGAAAATTGCGGAGGCACTGACCATAATTTCTTCCTTAGACTTGGAGGTGTTGCCAGAGGACTGGAGAATTGCAAATGTTACATCCTTGTTCAAAAAAGTGTGTGAAGATAAGCCCAGCAACTGCAGACCAGTCAATTTAACTTCAGTGATGGGGAAACTACTAGAAAAAATAATTCAGGTCAAAATTAATAGTCATATGGACAAATGCGGGTTAACTGAAGAAAGCCATTCGCTAACTTGCTGGAGTTTTTTTTTTGAAGAGGGTTGATCTAAGGTACGTGGACTTGCAAAAGGCGTTTGATACAGTGCCACGCAATGACATGTGAACAAAGCTGTAGCTCATGGAATGTAGTGGCGCAGTGGTTAGCACCGCAGCCTCGCAGCTCCAGGAACCCGGGTTCGATTCTGGGTACTGCCTGTGCGGAGTTTGCAAGTTCTCCCTGTGTCTGCGTGGGTTTCCTCTCTGGGTGAATAAGTCATTGAAGATGGCAGGAGAGGTTGAGAGAGCAGTTCATCAATCATATAGTATCCTAGGCTTTATTACTGGGCATAGAGTACAAGAGCAAGGAAGTTATGTTGAACTTTTATAAGACATTAGGTCGTCCTCAGCTGGAGTATTGTGTTCCAGTCAAGTGAGGAGGGGTCGAAGAGCTTCCTTCTCATCCCTCTCCTTGCTCGACAACAACAGGTTTATTTCTTAAAGTGGATGTACTGGCCAATTCAGTAGGTGTTTGGTTCTTGTTATGATCATAGCAAGTAAGTAATCAATTGGACAGGATCTCTTGAGTGAACAAAGAAAGAGGTCAACTTTATTGCACCTAAACCGAACTAATAAAAATAATAAACAATGTCCCAACTTTCACTCACGCACGCAAATAGGTTACAGAGTGGGAAAGATAGATTGGTTGAGTTAGAGTCCATAGAAAAAAAGGGCTATACAGTCTGTGGGGTTTGGTGATTTGGCTGGCTTCTATCTGAATTCTGTGGTCCTGAGGCTTTTAATTTGAAGAGGTAGATGACTGGTTCGGTGGGTCTCTTGGAGACAGTGGTGCAGATGATTTCCTCCAACGGGGTTTCTGATTGTAGCTGGAATATGCAAAGTAGGTCAATCAACAGGCAGGATTTGAAAGCTTTCAAGCTGGAAAGGAGAGGGAGAGAGCCCCCCATTTGGATCTGCACGTGTCAGAGTCCAGATGCTTCTCATCTCCCTGCTGCAGAAAGACACGAGCTTAAAACCACAGATGGGGAGGGGCTTGTCATATTATAGTGACTCAGTCATTCAAACATAGCAGTTAGCAGTATTTCTCTGTTGCTCAAAAGAACAGGTAGTTCTTTAAACTTCCTGGTCTTGGTTCTTGCTGGGGCATGAGCAGATATTTTGTTTGTCTCCTCACCAGCATTGCAGTGTAAGATACAGTGTTGCAACTTAAGTAGCCATCTTAAACTGCCAGCAAAGTCATTCTTTTATAGGCCTTTTTAAAAATGTCCTCTTTAAAAATAAATAAATTCAGATCTCCAGTCAGTGGATTAACGAAAATTATCATTCAGGAAAGCATGTTGGCATAACAATTACGTCCAGTTCTGGGTGCCGCACTTTAGGGAAGATGTGAAGGCATTGGAGAGAGTGCAGAAAAGATTCATGAGAATGGTTCCAGGGATGAGGAACTTCAGTTATGAAGATAAATTGGAGAAGTTAGGACAGTTTACCTTGGAGAAAATAAGGCTGAGAGGAGATTTGAAAGAGGTATTCAAAATCATGAGGGTTCTGGAAGGGTAGATAGGGTGAAAGTGTCCCCATTCCTGAAAGGATTGAGAACGAACGGACACGGATTTAAAGTAATTAGTAAAAGAAGCAAAAGAAACATGAGCAAAAATTTTTTCATGCAAAGAGTGGTTAAAGTCTGGAATGCACTACCTGAGAGTGTGGTGGAGGCAGGTTCAAAAAGGAAGAATGTGCAGAATTATGGGGAGAAGGTGGGGGAATGGCACTAGGTAAATTGTTCATTCAGAGAGCCAGTGGAAACATGACAGGCCAAATGGCGCCTCTCTGCACTGTAACAATTCTGTGATTCTGTGACACGAGGGAGGAGGTAGAAAAAGGGACACACAAAGGGTAGGAGAGAGGGGAGAGAAAGAGATCAAGATCATTCCTTGACCGATGACATCTATCCAAGCAGTCAGCATCGCTGCATCAAGTGTGCAGGCAGACATTGACTACTTTTGCAAGCAAAAACAATGCCAGGTATCTCTCTAAATCAGTGTTCAACATAGTGACGAGAAGGTAAGTTAATAAATTAGTCTTCTCATTTAAGAAAAATGCGCATTTTTTGTTTTGATTAATGGAAAAATTTACCACGCCTTTATCTTTCTGCCCATTCCAGGTATTCATCTAGTAAACCTTCTCTGCATTGGAGGCAGTACAGAGAAGGTTTACTAGACTAATACCTGGAATGGGTGGGCTGTCTTACGAGGAAAAATTGAGCAGGCTAGGCTTGTATCCGCTGGAATTTAGAAGAGTAAGGGGCGACTTGATTGAAACAGGTAAGATTCTGAGGGGATAAAAACAAGAAATGCTGGAACCACTCAGCAGGTCTGGCAGCATCTGTGGAAAGAGAAGCAGAGTTAACCTTTCAGGTCAGTGACCCTTCATAAGATTCTGAGGGATCTTGACAGGGTGGATGTGGAAAGGATGTTTCCCTTTGTGGGAGAATCTAGAACTAGGGGTCACTGTTTAAAAATAAGGGGTCGCCCATTTAACACCGAGATGAGAAATCTTTTCTCTTAGGGTCATGAGTCTTTGGCATTCTCTTTCTCAAAAGTCGGTGGAAACAGTCTTTGAATATTTTTAAGGCAGAGGTAGATAGATTCTTGATGAGCAAGTGGAAGGTTATCGGGGGTAGGTGGAAATGTGGAGTAATGAGTTCAGCCATGAATTTATTGAATGGCAGAGCAGGCTCAAGGGGCTGAGTGGCCGCCTCCTCCTAATGTCTATGTACGTATGTTCATATGTTCAAAATTTGCTCACCAGCCCCCTATGTAGGACAAAAATTGTAATACGATCCCAGTCATGAACGTGTTTCCATTATTAACATTTTTTGAGGACCTGTGTTTAAAAGACTGTGGAAAATACCTGAGAAGGTGCTGGACTTGTTTTTTTTTTAAAAGGGTCAATGGAAGGACACTTGGGACTTTGTTTAAAAACAAACACTTACTGGAAATTGCATGTCTTAAGCTAAGTAAACATCCAGAGCGTTATGCACTATGGAACTATTTGGAGTTGTTTACAGAGAAGTCACATGACTTGATTTATGGTGGTCGGGAGTTTTGGTTTCTTTGGATATTGTTTGGAGTTTAGTTGGTGCATATCCTGCTGAGAGAGAAGTCACCCAACTTATCCTTTTCCATCTGTGTTGAAAATTCTTCCGAGAATCCAGTGTGATAGCTGAACCCACTGATGCAATAATTCTCCTGAAAAGCCTGCAAGACTACTCCTCAACATCTTTTGAACAGAACTGCTCCGGAAAACTCCCAGTGACAGCTGTCTACTTGTACCCAGACACCAGACCGAAAGTCTTGAACATTTCATATCTCATCTTTTATTCATCAAGAATTAACAAGTATTTGGCCAAAGTAGTTGTGTTTGTAAAGTTGATCTCTGCAGAGAAAGCTGCTTTATTTTTTCTTTAACCGGTGTGTGTGTGCCTGTGCGCATGTGTGTTGGACTATTTAGAAGGGAATATATTTATACTTTCATAATTCAATCTGTATTAATAAGCTTTGCATCTTTACTGAATGAGTCTTGTTTTATTATAATTAATAATTTTGTTGTTTAAAGAAACCTTATTGGTGGATTTTTATTCTGAAACTAATATAATGTATAATTAGTCGTATCAGTAACTAAGTAAAATATTTAAATATATGCTCTGACAACTGGAGTAGTGGGACTAGAGAAAGACCGTGCATTCCTCCAACCTTGGTCGTAACACCCCTGTGCAAAAAGGTTGGGCACCCCTAATCTAGACTAATCCTTCAGTGCAGGACTGGGGAATTCAATAAGAACAAAGAAAATTACAGCACAGGATCAGGCCCTTCGGCCCTCCAAGCCTGCGCCAATCCAGATCCTCTATCTAAACCTGTCGCCTATTTTCTAAGGGCTTGTATCTCTTTGCTTCCTGCCCATTCATGTATCTGTCTAGATACATCTTAAAAGACGCTATCGTGCCTGCGTCTACCACTTCCGCTGGCAACGCGTTCCAGGCACCCACCACCCTCTGCGTAAAGAACTTCCCACGCATATCCCTCCTAAGTAGATAAGATAGATACTGAGAAATTATTTTTTCTGGTGAGAAAATCTTAGTTAGAGTTAGGCCATTCAGGAGTGAAATGAGGAAGCACTTTTTCTCACAAAGGTGGAAATCTAGAACTCCCCCAAAAGACTGGATTCTGGATGAATTGAAATTTTCTAGATTTTTTTTTTTGTGAGGTAAGTGCATCAAGAAATACGGAGAAAAGAGTAAATGAAGTTGCGGTATTGATCAGCATGATCTAATTGAATGGTAGAACATGCTCAAGGAGCTGAATGGTCTGTCCCTGTACGTTCTATGATTGTTGTTTAGTCGGAGATGCCATCTTTTAGATGAGATGCTAAACCTGCCTATCTGCCTAGTCAAATAGATGTAAAAGACCTCATGGCGTTGTTGCTTGAAGGACAGCAGGGTAGTTGGCCTGGTGACTTGGTCAGCATTTATTTCTCAATCAACACCGCTAAATAGATTAACTTGTCATTGATCTCACTTTTCTTTAAATGGAACTTTGCTATTTGAAATTGGCTGCTACATTTCCTAATTAATAGTGACTATTTTTCAAAAGTGATTAATTGAGTGAAATGCTTTGCAATGTCCTAAAGATATATGTCAGATGATCATTTCCCAAAGCTTAGTAAAAGCTAAAGCAATGCTTTTGCATCCTTGTTCAAAATGTAGAATAACTTGCTATGTAATTTGATGGACTCTTCAATGTCTCTTTATTTTAAAATATGCTGAGTAGTAGTTGTACATATAGTTGCACCATCAGTGTGTGTGCATTGTCTCCGTAATTAGACTCTATGAACTTGTTTTCATTAGAGAAAGGATTGAGGAAGTTGGAATCTAGATTTTTGGAATGCTTGGATGTATACATGATGTAATTGTAAGTGGCCTGCTTGATTGGAGACCATGAGTACAGAACAAAAAAAAGTGAAAATTAATGAGTGAAGGGACTTGTCTGACTGTCTTATACAAAGTACATTGAAAATTTCATTCTAAATAAGCATCTTGTAATCATCTTAAAGCTGTCCTTACTCAGTTTCTAACTGGGATAATGAAAATTTGGAACCTATCTACATTTTTGGTGTCCTTTGGCTGGCTTTCATGCACTTTGAAGCAAAAACACCAGAAACATTTAGTTGTCACTCAGTTTTGTGGCCTGAAAATGTACCACTGTTCCTGCAGTTAAGGGCATGTCACCTGCATTTTCCTAAAAAAAAAAGAGGCTGTAGATTATAAAGGTTAAAAAATATCATAAAATTTGTTTGCTTTTGTTTGTCTTTTCATGGGTACTTTTTAAAATTCTTTCTGGATTCAACTCTGTCGAAACATTTTGCTGATTTTTGTTTTGCTCAGTAATGCAGTTTTCTGTCATGAGACAGAATTCAAAAGGAATTAGACAATGTGAAGTAAAATCCAGCATATGTGGTTCATCTGAATACAAAAAGACATGTTTTTGTGGAAATTGTGTTAGCCACAGTAATTCTTTTTATCATTTAATCCCAGTTTCTCACCCCTTTTGCCAATACTTTCCAAGTAATTATCTGTCTCCTTTTTAAACATCTCAATTAGGTCTAGATTATTGTCTCTTGGTCAATGCATTCCACATTCTCTCAGCCTTTTGTGACAAAATACCTCTCCAGGATTTGCTTTTAAATGAGTTGTTAATTTCAACATTGTGTCTCCGTTGTATTAGCCTACATTTGGCGCAATTTTTTTGCCACTGCTTTAAAGAAAGGATATAAAAGGAATAGAAGACGTGCTGCATAGATTTACTAAAACATTACCAGGGATTACAGTTATGAAAAAAATACTTGAGAAATTGGGACTTTTCCACTAGAGCTAAGCAATTCATTGGTGAATTTGAGTTGTTCATCATCTGCAACAAGGAACAACCTGCTTCAGGTGTAGAATCTGTTAAAGTCTTTGTGTATCAGCATTGAGTTCAAATGTGGATTTGTTTGGGGATTGAATGTAAGATAAGTGGAAAAAATGTGTGTAAAATAGCACCAGGAAGACCAACCTCCCAGACTTCTATTAGAGTGATTGCTGCTTAAAGTGTTAGAATCAACAGTATGCAAAATAGAGGGAGGGAGTAAAGGTCAGAGAGCATGGGTACTACAATATTGATCAGTATTTTGGTGCAATTGACTGACACCTATTCACAGATTTTTGGAAATATTTTTCAACATGCTCGATCTTAGGTCATCCTGTCTGGCTATGGTAGATGAGGACTCAGGCACTTGAAGTATACTCCACGATATGCTCTTATTGTTTGTGGATTTTCTTTGATATTGCTCATAACTATTTAGACTGCCATTCCTTAATTGTGTTAGGTTTGCAGTGTGTGTTTTTTCTCTCAGGGGGAAGCAACCATATTTCCTGGTGGCCGAGTAACAAAATAGTCTGATCCTTTGATATATTGGAGGAGAAAAGGAAAACATTCAAGTTCTGTCATTCTCCATGGTGAATTTGCGATCTGACTTCTGGAATTGCTTTGTGAAGAACCCTCCTAAAATTAGAACACCGGTCTGAACATAGTATACCATGCTTCTATTTTAATTCGTCCATCGGTACCAGCCTTCTCATAGTACCTCTCTCTCAGGTGGCTTTTTTTTATAAAGCTGTGAACCTGTATATGAGTTTTGTCAGGCTGTTTGACAGTGAAGCATCAATGCTGAGCTTGACCCAGTCCTCAAATAGCATTTATGTGCAAGCACTTTCTAGCAAATGTCACTAAATAGCATTCAGGAGTGAGAACCCTGGTTCTCAGGGTTTATCCAACCCTCCCGCAAAGGACAGGGTACCTGAGGTCAATTATAACAACTGCTTCACTACTCCAACTCACTACAATGCTAACCAGGGATTAAACTTGGAAAGTTGCTGGTCCATAGAGCTTGCTGACATACCTGGTAGTGGATTGACCCTCTGGACCATTGGAGTATACAGTTTTAAAAATTGTGATCTTGTGGAATGCATTGATTTTTCTCCTGAACACCTCAATCAGTTCTAATTTATAGTTGCTAAGCAAGGGGGAAAAAGTTAGGGTATTGTTGGTTTGCTTTATACTTATTCAGTTAGTATAACTAGTAACTACGAAATTCATATTTTAAACTTTTTACAGCTAATATAAGCAGCTTATGGATCTATTTGCTTACTTGCATACAAACTTTCACAGGATTCCTGTTCTTTGCATTGTCATTTTCTGCATACTATATTTCAAAGCTCGTGTTTCTGTTTGTATTTAATTTACTGCAAATAGTTGAGTCTGAGCCATTCTCTGATGTATGATGTTGAAGTGCAACTCTTGTTCATGCTCATCACTTGTTTCTGTGACAAACAAAGAGTAGATACTAAGGATCTACTGTCCTTCAAAAAAGATTGTGCCAGGAGATGATAAAAATCTTTAAAGATTATATTCCTCCTCTTCTATCCTCTTGTTTCAATGTATCCACCTTTAAACTGACCGATGTGACTGGTGGATTCTGCATTGTCAATATAGTTGTTTATCAAGGTGGCAGACATTAAAATAAATCATAGGGTTTATTCATCAAACTCAAGTTCAGAATGTTAAATCTGCATCTTTTGAAATGCTTTTTGAACTTGGAACTTTATTTGAATTGAATCATCCTCCAGAATATTGTTTTTCCCCAGATCCTAATATGCATTCATTTTTATCATTATCCTTTCTGTAATAAAAGTAAATTTCAACTGGAATCCTTCTACTTAATAGAAGCTGTTTACTGGTTTGAAGACATGGTTATCAATCTCTTTGTCACCAAATATGCCATTGGTCGCAACTGTTGGTCAGTTGTTAAATAATCTTTAAGTATCAATGCTAGTTATAGGACAGATAGTGTCCATATAGTTTGCACAGCATCCAGTATTAATGGAATCTGATGACCAGTATCTTCTATAAGTAGTTGCTTTTCAGTCTTCCTTAGACTCAGGGGTGGTGCCAGAGGACTGTGTAAAGATAAGCCCAGCAACTACAGGCCAATGAGTTTAACTTTGGTGGTGGGAAAACTTCTAGAAAAAATAATTCGGGACAAAATCAATAGTCATATGGACAAATGTGAGTTAATTAAGGAAAGCCAGCATGGATTTCTTGAGGGGAAAATCATGTTTAACTAACTTGCTGGAGTTTTTTGAAGAGGTAACAGAGAGGGTTGATGAGGGCAATGCTGTTGATGTGGTGTACATGGACTTTCAAAAGGCGTTTGATACAGTGCCACACAACAAACTTGTGAGCAAACTTGTAGCTCATGGAATAAAAGGGACGGTAGCAACATGGATACGAAATTGGCTGAGTGACAGGAAACCGAGAGTAGTGATTAATGGATGTTTTTCGGGCTGGAGGAAGGTTTGTAGTGGAGTTCCCCAGGGATCAGTGTTGGGACCCTTGCTTTTCCTGATGTATATTAATGACCTAGATCTTGGTGTACAGGGCACAATTTCAAAGTTTGCAGATGATACGAAACTTGGAAGCACTGTGAACTGTGAGGAGTATAATGTAGAAACTTCAAAAGGACAGAGACAAGTTGGTGGAATGGGTAGACAGGTGGCAGATGAAGTTCAATGCAGAGAAATGTGAAGTGATCATTTTGGTAGGAAGAACATGGAGAGACGATATAGAGTAAAGGGTGCAATTCTAAAGGGATTGCAAGAGCAAAGGGACCTGGGTGTATTTGTGCATATGTCATTGAAGGTGGCAGGACAGGTTGAGAGAGTGGTTAATAGAGCAAACAGTGTTCTGGACTTTTTTAATGGGGCCTAGAGTACAAGAGCAAGGAAGTTATGCTGAACTTGTATAAGACACTAGTTCGGTCTTAGCTGGAGTATTGCGCCCTGTTCTGGGCGCTGCACTTTAGGAAAGACGTGAGGACATTGGAGAGAGTATAGAAAAGATTCACGAGAATGCTTCCAGGAATGAGGAATTTCAGTTATGAAGATTGGAGAAATTAAGACTGTTTTCCTTGGAGAAGGGAAGACTGAGGTGATTTGATAGAGGTGGTCAAAATCATGAGAGGTCTGGACAGAGAAACTGTTCCCACTTGTGAAAGGATTGAGAATGAGAGGGCACAGATTTAAAGTATTTGGTAAGAGAAGCAAAAGTGACATGAGGAAAAACCTTTTCATGCAGCGAGTGGTAACGGTCTGGAATACTCTGCCTGAGACCATGGTGGAGGCAGGTACAATTGAAGGATTCAAAAGGGAATTAGACAGTTATATGAAAGGGAAGAATGTGCAGGGTTATGGAGAGAAATGGTACTGAGGGAATTGCTCTTTCGGAGAACCAGTGCGGACACGATGGGCGGAATGGCCTCCTTCTGCACTGTAAGGATTCTGTGATTCTTTTCTAATTGTCCACATGTCCTTATGTTTTTGTTAAATCTTGAAAATGTGTTGGTACTCACTGGCGTTTATTTAATATCCAGACACAAATTTGTTGCAGCCTGGAAATTCATTTTAAATGTTGTGTCATATTTCCTATTAGTGTTGCATTGAATGATGAGATAGATTAAATAGATAGTGCAAAATGCCTTTTTGAGAGATTTCTTCATGCATCAATGGAGCTAAAGGAAGAGGAACATTTAAATGGGTATATTGCAATTTTAACTAAGGATCCATTGGTTCAGGTTTGCAGTTTTTCTCCTTGAAGCAGTAAACTCAGACTGACGACTTCCAGTTGAGTGTTAGCCACAACAAATATGAACCTCTGTATGTAGAAATGGTGGAATATCTTAATTGTTTTTTGTCAATTTTTTACGGAGGATATAATTTAAGGATATACAAGTTATATTGTGCTCCATAATAAAAGTAGCAGTGTTCTACTTCTCTGTTGCCACAAGATCCCCTCCATCATTTTGTAGCATCCAAAATTGTGGTTATAATTATCAGTTATTAATGTTAACAAGAAAACTTCTCTTATTGTGTTGCATCTAACCTGCATTGTTATCTTGTTTCTGTAGTGCATTGATCAGCTGACAAGAATTCAGGCTGAATTCCAGGAGACTGTGAAGGATCTGGCAAAGTCTAAAAAGAAGTATTTTGAGCTGGAACAGATGGCTCACGCAGCGCGGGAAAAAGCAGATATAGAGGCCAAGTGTGTTTTGTGCTTTTCTTTTTATATTAATGGGGATGCTTTGCCATCTGCTATTTCAAGGCAAAATGTTTACAGCATTTAATTTGTTCCTCACGTGTTTATACTTCAATTGCACAAGTAAACTCACTGAGGTACATTTCTCATGCAACACACTTTTTTATATATATATATATAAAACATGTTACCTGGTCCAAAAATCTATCCTAGTTCATAGACGTGACTGTACACACCCTCCTGGAAAACTGATGGTCTGAAGATCATTCTGTTTGAAGTTTGTTGAAATTTAAATGCATTTGTGGAATTGGCAACATGCTCCATACAGCAACACTCTATTAGTAACACTGACATAATCTCCTACAATGTTTTGCCTAAATATAGAATTGTAATCACAACAACAACCATTGTATGAAAAGCCACCTAGCTTTGTTTTAGATTGGTTTGCGTCAGGAGAAGCAATACTGTAACAGATGTTGAGATGAGTTGAAAAATAATGAGAAAAGCAAGTATAGATGGCATTGAATTTTGAAACTGCATTTTTATCTTGTGTATTTCAGTTAATTCTGACTGCATTTTACATATTTTTTTAAATTATCAATGAACTGCTTCTCTCAAGCAGTTTGCTGAAAATTTTATGTACATCTTGTGTCAGTGTTCAGTTAACAAATAAATATCTAACTGTGAGTAGAGTAGATGTGGCAAAAGCACCAATGAGGAAGCAGCAGAAAACTGAGTGATAAAATGCCACTCAGGTCAATGTATACACTTAAAAATAACTGTGATAAGACGAACGCAAAAATATGGCACAATTCTGGAAAAAAATACACTAAACTTACAGTCAGCATTAAGATCTTTTTGACCATTTTTCCATAGAAAGGATTTAGAAAAAGGTGCGTTAAATGTGTTTCAAAAGAATATTGTTTTCCTGCAAATAAAAAGGGGTCTGTGACAGTAGATAGTTAAAAATACTAATGTGCTAGCTGTGATGTTATTTCCTTCTAGGTTGTAAATAGCTTGCAGTTTGGTAGCTAATCTCCACAATTGTAAAAACATTTGATGCTCAGTGTTGGAATTTTTTTTTTATCTTTTTCTGATTCCAGTCAGGAATAAAACAGAATTACAGATACCTAAAGGGCTGTCTAGCTTTTGCAACAAAGAAGGTACTGAAGCAGAAAAGATCCAGAATAGGTAGGGTCAGAAACAGAATGCAGAGGAGTTATTCTGATTAAATCAATCAATACAAACCAATCAAGTAAAACAGCATCACATATTCATTATTTTTATGTTATTGCATGGAGATAAATTATATCAATTGAACTAAATGAATTGGGTTCACCTTAGTCCAGAATAAAGCCACTTAACAATTCGAAACAAACCTTGCCTTATCTACTGTTAACTTGGTCTAGCTTCAAAAAAAATTGAAGGCAGGCTGGAGGACCTGGTCCAGCTTACAAGGGTCTGCTATTGTTATATTCCTGGATATTGTACGAATAGATATTGGGTAGTATAAGTCAAGTCCAATAAACAAGAGAACCTTAGGTTACGTAAGGGAGCGACATGCTGCTAAACCCAAGAGATCTGGCACAGACCCAAATTTGTAAAACTTGCCCATAAAATTGAGTATTTAACATTGGGAATGCCTGCAAAAAATTTCCACTGCAGAGATTTGCCATTCAGTATGGAGCCTGTGACTTATTTTGAGAATTTTAACAGGGCTTTTAGGTGCTGGGAATTTGCGGGGGGGTGGGGGGTGGTATATTCTGAAAGAGATGTATCATGGGTGTTGTTTCCATCCTGCTCTTGTAAAACTACAAAAGTAAGAGTGCATTCACAACAACCCATGTCACAAAGCAACCTGTCCGTAAATTTATGAACAAGTACGAGATGCAAGCTATGATTTTAAAAAGATAATTTCAGTATTTTATACAGTGTCACTAATTAAATAAAATTTGTGGTCACTAACAAGACAAGGTTTTTTGTGTCGCTGAGAGTTCTGTTCTTTTATACTGAGGATGGAGGAGGATGTTTGATGAACTTTAATGCTGATCTGACATAGCTGATATTCTGATACTAGCTGCAAATCCTGACCCTTTTACTGGGGCTGGTCGTTATAGTGTCTCAACAATGACCAAAACCTTCTAGGCAATGCTACAGTGACCGCTTTAATAAAACTACAAGTAAAAGGAAGTAAAAAGGAGTGGAAAAATATCGTATGAATATATCAGCAAGTAGACTGTATATAACACGTGTAGACTGCACTCTTGAAATTGAAGTTGACCCAAAGCTTCAGTGGTCATAGCAACATTTTACAGGCTACCTAAGGTCGCACTTGTGTCCTCAGGTGGATTATTTTTTTGGAGGTGGATGTGTATACCACATAATGAATAATAACTAACTGGAAAATCAAAGTACCTACGTGTCTTGAAAGGTTTTTGAAGCAAAATTGGGAGTTTTTTTGGATTTGGAGTTTTTAAAAAAAAATTTTAAAGGGGAAAAGTATCATCTACCATTATAAGATAAAATTGTGTGCAAAAATTTCCCATACAGTGTACAGTCAGAAGCATGTAGGCATAAGAAATGATCATTCAACCCATCCACCTCCATTCAATTTGAGCCGTTTTCCAGCTGCAATCTCATTACCCTCTGTGCTAATTCGGGCATTGACCCAAGTTTGAAATATTTCAAACAAGCTAATGCAAAGAGATCACTTAGTGCACATATACAATTTAAGCATGAAGCTATGCACTACATTTAACCATTGATAATTTATGTTTATGTTGTCAGGTTTATCTGTCTTGATTTTGAGGCAAATGCCATTTTTTATCCATATTGTTCATTTCCTTTATTATTTGAACAGCTTTTATATATTCTTCCCCCTTCCCAACACACACACACGCTATTTTCTCAGCATCTCTTTATCCTTAACAGTTTTAAATCTGCAGTTAACTTTGTTCTTTGAATCT
Organism: Heterodontus francisci; assembly: GCF_036365525.1. NCBI lineage: Eukaryota > Metazoa > Chordata > Chondrichthyes > Heterodontiformes > Heterodontidae > Heterodontus > Heterodontus francisci. The sequence continues at coordinate 28,682,971 of NC_090376.1, read as the reverse complement.
TCACTTCATCTGTTTTGTAAGTAGGTACTGAATTGCAAATGTGATTTCACTACTGTTTTAGAGACAACCCATATCAATTCATTAGTTTTTTAATTGTATGAATATACTTCAAAACTCATTTTTTACTTTAGTTGCTTCTCCACACATTATGGTAATACTTTTAAGATTGGGAAAACTGTTGCACTTAAATAAGCAGAATCTGGAAAAATATTTGTGTTAATTTTGTAATTATGTAAAAGCTTAGAATCATTTTCACAGCACAGAATGAGGTTATTTTCTCATTTATGCTTATGCTGCTTCTTTGTTAAAGCAATCCAAAACTAATCCCACTGTCCTTTCTCCTCTGATACGTATGTCTTTCGCAGCTTCAAAGATTTATCCAGTTTTCCGTTAACAGGTGCAGTTTTGCAGGGCCTTCAGCTGAGCCTTGGCTAAATGGTGGCCCTCCCGTCTGAGTAAGAAGGTTGCGGGCTTAAGTTCCGCTGCAGAAACATGAGCACAAAAGCAAGCCTCCATGACATCACCTGGCAATTTTAACGCCAGGGCCTCAATTCCATTTGACTAACCAGTTGCCCTCCTGATTGCGTTCGGAATTGGGCAGGCTGCCAATTGATGCATGCAATTTCCATTGGCGTTCCCAACGTCACTTTAAAACAGGAATGCACTTCTAAAGCAAGGCTGCATCCCCTGCTTGCATTTTTCAGTTCTGCACTGTAGAAGACTTTATTCTTTCATGGGATGTGAGCGTCGTTGATAAGGCCAGCATTTATTGCCCAGCCCTAATTGCCCTTGAGAAGGTGGTGGTGAGCTGCCTCTTTCAGCCGCTGCAGTCTATCTGATGTAGATACACCCACGGTATTGTTAGAGAAAGAATTCCAGGATTTTGAATGAGTGGCAGTGAAGGAAACGCGATTATAGGTCCAAGTCAGGATGGTTTGTGGCTTGGAGGGGAGCTTGTCGATGGTGTTCAAGTGCGTCTGCTGCCCTTGTCCTTTTAGGTGGCAGAGGTTGCAGGTTTGGAAGGTGCTATTGAAGGAGACTTGGTGAGTTGCTGCAGTGCATATTGTAGATGGTACACATTGCAGCCACTGTACAGTGGTGGCGGGAGTGAATGTTTAAGGTGGTGGATGGAGTACTGATCAAGCAGGCTGCTTTGTCCTGGATGGCGTCGAGCTTCTTGAGTGTTGTTGGAGCTGCACTCATCCAGGCAAATGGGAGTACTCCATCGCACTCCTGACTTGTGCCTTGTAGATTGTGGACAGGCTTTGGGGAGTCAGGAGGGGTGTTACTCACAGCAGAATTCCCAACCTCTGACCTGCTCTTGTAGCTACAGTATTTATATATGACTGGTCCAGTTAAGTTTCTGCTCATTGGTAACCCCCAGGATGTTGATTGCTATTTTAATGTGGAGAAGGTCTCCCCTTGCTTTGCTAATTGCTCCCTGGTGGTCTTGCGGATGGAGTCAGAACAAGGACGTAGCAGCTGTTCTCTAGAAGCTGAATGAGTATTCCCAAGGCGGAGGTAGGCCAAGAGATGGTTGAAAGGGTCAGCATCGCCCCCAACCTGGGTTTCAATGACCTCACAAGCAGTTTGAGTGAGTACAGCTATTCACTTCTCCAGCTCTCTTAACAGCACCTGAGAACACTCCTTTCATTCCCTTCCCCTCTAAATATCCTTCAGTACACTATCACAAAGACACACTACAACACCTTTCTTTCTCATTCCAATATCGCTCATTTCTTTCTTCATTCTCTTCAGGCCACACTCTAACAACTTTCTCATCGCATACTATTACTTGTACAAACAGCAACTTTTCCCAGCATGCCATTTTATGTTATACACACTTCCCTTTCACTTCTCACCACCTCGTCACCATTCCATCTTGCTTCTTCTCCATCTCTCAACGCATGTACTATATGCACAAGCCCCATATATATCTCATGACTACTTTTTAAACACACACTAACTCTCACTCAGCACATAATAATCATGGAAAGAAACAAGACCTCGTCAACATCAGAGCACTGAACCAAGCAGAGTAGAATGTTCTGCTCTGGAGTGGCCCAGGCAAAACCATCAGCAATAGGGAAGGTGTGGCAGGCAGATAAACTCAGCAAGCTTCTGCATATTACTTGTAATCCTTCATTCACCTAAATAAAAAGTAGCAAGCTGCACAAATTCAAGATATATTCTCACGGCCATTTCCTGCAAATGCCTTAACTTCTATCTGCCATCTTAACTCATCCCTTTTCTCTTTCTTCTCGTTCCTTCTCAGCAGCAACAGGCATCTGTACAAGAGGAAGAGAATCCTCCTGCAGATGTACTGTCAGGCAGTCCATTCCTCCCAAATACCAGTTCAGACATTGGCACGCTACATGGATTAGAACTTGAAACAGAGAGGTCTGCAAGTGGTAAAACACCCAGCATAAGTGAGTAGCAGCCGGTATCATTGGCAGGAATAGCACAGGAGGTGGCTCGGGGAGGGCAAGGTCCTCTTTCAGGTCTGCTCAAGATGACAAAAATGAGGAATCCAAGGGCCCAGCCATGAAAGGAAAACTTCTGGCATTTCTCAAGCAACTATGAGGTGTTGGAAAGCTTGCCAGGAAGGGAGTTGATTCCTATGTTTCAGCAGTGTCTATACTTCAAAAGTACTTTATGTATCAAAAGTACCATAAAATGCTTTGGAATATCCTGGGATGTTGAAATGCACTATGCAAATACAAGTTCTTTCTTTTGGTGATGGAGGTATCAAAGACTATTGAGCAGAGGGGCTGTGTGTAAGTTCTCAGGGCAGGGAAGTCAGTATTTTGGAGGAATTGCTGAGCAATTAGCTGATCCCTCACATCACCTGCTGCAAGGCATTGAGGTAGCCCTCCTTCTTCCTTAGCCAATGATGACAGCTGCTGTTCTGCCCCCTCTAATTGAAGGCTTCTGTCTAGCTAGACGGTGACATATGCAGGATGCTGCTATGGTATGGGAGACTCTTTGTGGAACCTACTGCTGGGAGCTCCTAGACGTATTGAGACACCTGAAACACTACTTCAGCATCCTTATGGTATGCTCCTTAATCTTAGGCCCTGATGTTGGTTATATCTGTGTTACTGAAGAAATGAGAGTTCTTGGAGGGATGTCATGAGTCACGTCTGTCCCCTAGGAGTCACCCTGCCATGTTCTTGGGATGGTCAAATATTGTGGGAAAACATGCACGACGTGGTTAGGAAGGCATATGGGATACTTGCCTTTATTAGCCGAGGCATATATATATGATGGAGCTGTATAAAATGCCAGTTAGGCCACAGCTGGAGTACTGTATACAGTTCTGGGCACCACACTATAGGAAGGATGTGATTGCACTGGAGAGGGTGCAGAGGAGATTCACCAAGATGTTCCCTGGGCTGGAGCATTTCAGCTATGAAGCGAGATTGAAAAGGCTACGGTTGTTTTCCTTAGAGCAGAGAAGGCTGAGGGGAGATATGATTGAGGTATACAAAATTATGAGGGGCATTGATAGTTAGATATGAAGAAACTTTTAGGTTAGATAGGAAGAAACTTTTTCCCTTAGCGGAGGGATCAATAACCAGGGGGCATAGATTTAAGGTAAAGGGCAGGAGGCTTAGAGGGGATTTGAGGAAAAAAAATTTCACCCAGAGGGTGGTTGGAATCTGGAACACACTGCCTGAAGATTTGGTAGAGGCAGAAACCCTCAACTTTTAACAAATATTTAGATGAGAACTTGAAATGCCACAGCATGCAAGGCTACGGGCCAAGTGCTGGAAAATGGGATTAGAATAGTTAGGTGCTTGATGGCCAGCACAGACATGATGGGCCGAAGGGCCTGTTGCTGTGCTGTATAACTCTGACTCTATGATCCAGTTTGTCTGATCAGCCACAAGCTGCAAATAAGGGCGGCACAGTGGCGCAGTGGTTAGCACCGCAACCTCACAGCTCCAGGGACCCGGGTTCGATTCCGGGTACTGCCTGCGTGGAGTTTGCAAGTTCTCCCAGTGTCTGCGTGGGTTTTCTCCGGGTGCTCCGGTTTCCTCCCACAAGCCTAAAGACTTGCAGGTTGATAGGTAAATTGGCCATTATAAATTGTCACTGGTATAGGTAGGTGGTAGGGAAATATAGGGACAGGTGGGGATGTTTGGTAGAAATATGGGATTAGTGTAGGATTAGTATAAATGGGTGGTTGATGTTCAGCACAGACTCGGTGGGCCGAAGGGCCTGTTTCAGTGCTGTATCTCTAATCTAATCTAATCTAAAATAATGGAGAACTGCCTTTTCTATTTACCAGTGTTACTGACTGGTGTCCTGATGGCAAGCTGTGTGTAGACAATGATACTTTGCATGTGGGGAAAGTCAGCCAATGCTGAAAATCTCTTCGCATGCTCCTGCTAACTATTAAGATCAATGGGGAAGTTGATGCATGTTGGTGAACAGGGTCATGTGCTTAATGCAACTGTAAACTGCAGACTGAGAGGGGCAGATGATGTCCCCTGTATACTGAAAGTTGCCAGTGATCTAAAAGGTTGAAAGTTGTGGTGATTTTGATGGCCATTGGCAAAGCATGACCCCCCGATCCAGCAAGCAGCAGGTCCTGTTGCGGGAAATTTGCCAGACTGCCTGGAGAAGCACAGCTTCGTGAGACACTGCTCAGTAGACAGGTCCAAGAAAGTGATTTGTGCCTTGTTGACCCTGTGTGCTGGGTATGGCCTCCTATGGACATATACCCCCTTCACCTATGTTCTGATGGACTCAGCTTTGCTGGTTGGTCAGGCGGCTGCTGCTGCTGCTCATCTTCGTTGAAGTGTTCCTCCAACCCTGATGAGCACAGAGCTTTTTGAGGGTGATAAGGCAAAAAAAACACCTATGATCCACAGAGCTGCAGCTGAGTGCCCCTTTACATTCAGCTTCAGTGGCTATTGCACACGAATCTACCAGGTTTTGCCGGCAGCCTGAGCACTGGGTGAGACTTCAGTGATTTTCAGCTAAAATCACGTTGGAATCCAGATGATGTCACTGGAGCACAACTTTTACATTTCAATTAAGCTTCTGCCTTCTTGTGATGGATGCCTCTCCTGTGACCAAAAACAGCATGGTTAAAATGGCAGTGGGCAAGTAATGCAGCTTGAAGCAGCCTACTGCCATTTTAAGCACTCACCCCACTTGCATCTGACGAACACAGTTAAAAATTTGCCTTTGGGTATCCAGGTCCAATTTATGGAAAATCATATTGGTATATATTTTAAATATTGACAAATTGTTAGTTTTTTTTTCTGTCCAGACAATTGACAGTTAGTTTAAAAACTAGTGATTTCACATCTGATGCTGACAGAAGCCCAGATTGTACTAATTTTATTAAATCAAATCCTCTGAATCAAGTGCACTGTTTAAACCCAAGTTTTTCTTTTCAGGTCTAAACTTAGTCTATTTCACTCAAGAATAAGTTTACAGAAAGCAAGCGTAAAGGTGAGCTATGTAAGAATTTGAATAACTGTTTCCAGTTAATCTCACCCTTGAGTTATTGATTTTCAGCAATTTGTCCCAAGTCTGCTTAATTTAGCCAAGATGATGTCTGAAATTTTGAACAATTTATGCCGAGGCATTCCTTAATCAGATGAGGCACATTTGTAACAAGACAAGAACGGTTTGTTTTCTACCAGGGTAGAAGAATTAATTGTGCACTATAGTAGTACCCTGCCAAGAAGCCCTGAAACAATAACAAAATTCAAGTTGGAGAATTAAAGCACAACCCACCTAACTACTTGAACCTGTGGTCTCTCAGTGGTGAATTGAGCACATTACTTGGGTACATAAGCTTCTGAATTTGTTATGTGGTAAATGTTTCTTATTTTCAAGATATCTTCTTGCAGGATAAAATTTAATTACGCATTTGTATATAAATAATTTTCATATTGTCGTAGAGATAAATTCACTTTGAGATGATTTATGGAAAATATTGTAATTTTCAGGTTTGGGCCTACAATTTTGTTTTAAAATTCCAATTTGATTATTTTTATAAAAAGCAAAATACTGCGGATGTTGGAAATCTGAAACAAAAATAGAAAATGCTGGACATATTCAGCAGCTCAAACGGCATCTGTGGAGATGAAAAGAGTTCTGATGAAAAGTCACAGACCTGAAACGTTAACTCTTTTTTTTCTCTCCACAGATGCTGTCTGACTTGCTGAGTATTTCCAGCATTTTCTGTTGATTATTTTTATGTTCTCTCTTAAACTTTAATTGGTTTTGAGGTATCAGCGCCCATGGGCTAGGGAAGAGAAATTCAGCCAGTTCCTAGTCCAGATCTCTATCCAGTGACTACTACTAGGAAGTACATGTATGTGTGGAAAGCAGGTGAGAGGAGCTCATGCTCAATTGTGTTTCCCCCATCATCCATGTGCTAATTTAAATATGAAGCTGGGCAATGAGTTCTGCCAACTCTCAAGTCTAGGTGCCATATGTAAAGAAGACTTGAGTGAGATACCAGAGGTCTGGCAAAGTCCATGAAGTACATAAGTCACCGCTTTCAGGAACAGAAAAAAGCATAACAAAATTAAGTTGAACTATCCCAGCATAATACATTATTGGAAAAATACATTCTTCCAGAGTATTTGAAAAGCTCATCTTTGCAGTTATCAAATAATGAGCATGTTTCACTGATTGAAAGGAGCATTGTGGGTGAAGGCAAGTCAAAGTTTTTGTCAGTCACTTCAATGGCAGGGGTCTGGAACCTGGATATTCCCCACCACCCCCACCCTCCCCCCCAACAAGCCCCAACCTTCATATGTAAAAATATATGTAAAAAGAATCCAAAGGACACCAAAAGTGATTTCTCATGGCCAGGCAGTAATTTGAGACTCAAAGCTGAAATTGTTAAAACTGCATTTTTCTATACTTTTTCTAAAATATTTGTCATTACAGGTTTTTTAAAATACTTTTTATCCTCAAAAGGTTTAAAAAAAAACACCGAATAGTGGATTCTGAATTGCTGATCTTTTTCGTTGTGCTGTCAGGATATTAGCAGAAATGAGCACTTCACTTGCCAGATGAGAGATTGTTGAGAAAAAGTCACCCCATAACCATTTATGCCTCTTCATGGACATTGGGAATGGCATTAGGAGAAAGTTACTTAAATGCTTATATGGCAAGGAAAACAATATGTGATGCTGATAACCTAAATAAGAGAATATTTTAAAAGTGGTGGAGAGAGGTATAAATAATGTAGCCATTTTACTGATTATGTCCTTGTAATATATTAACCACAAGGAAAAAAACTATTGAAAACCTATAAGAAGTAAATTGAGAAAGTTTTGAGCGTATTTGATATTCAGTATCATATGTTTTGTTTAAATTCCAGTTAAAAGCACGACGCAGTGAGTGTAACACAAAAGCTAACCACGCTAGAAATGACTATCTTCTTACACTGGCAGCTGCAAATGCACATCAAGACCGCTATTATCAAATAGACCTAGTAAACATGATGATGGTAAGCAAACTTTTATATGCTGGTGATTCAGAAGTCATCTGAAAAAAATTAAGTGGATCAGTGATGTTTTATCTTGCATCCCTGCTTTACCTGACAATGATTTTTGTTCCTGGAGTCTGACTTGCAAGTCATGTTGGATTTAGTATGTCATGTGTGATATGCATTCCTAATATTGCCTTGTGTGAAATTGATGCATCAAAGGAGGCAGGCACTGAAACCTTAGTGAAATGTATCATCAGCCACAAAATGATGTAGTTATTGGTGTTCCAAAACAGCAAAGAGAGGAAACTCTTTTTTTAAATCATCTTGTTATTTTTTAAATCAGACACTTCAAATTTCTTCAATGAGTCATATCACAGAATTGTAGAAAGTAGTGAAATACTTGGGTATACACTAATGTAACGATTTGAGCAACAAATGCAAGTTGATTTGAATTAGTTTTTTTTCAATTATTTTCAGGAAGGGTACTCATCTTACATCTTCTCAAGCTAATCACCCATTGCACTGAATCTTTTTCTCTAGAAACTCTTGCTCTCGGTGACAAACTGAAAACTAGTAGAGTGCCTATAGTAGAAATTCAGTGATGATTGGTTCAGGTCTATTTTGAGGTCCAGTACCAAATTGAGCCTTTGTATTATTAAAATATTGTGTATGTATGATTGCATTGTTGTAGAAAGTATCTAATTTTAGTGATTGGTTCACATTTGCCATGTTAAAACTTGATCAGATTTTCGAAAAGAAGTCCATCTTTTTTTAGCTGCTATTGTAGTTCCTTTACATTCATCTTTCCAACCCAGATATTTTGTCCACTCTGACTTCTGCTATGTTCTTAAGGCTGTCTTCAAGTAGTCTAATCCTGACTACTCCAAATCTGGCTCTCTTTTCAGCCTAATCAGCACACTAGTCAGCTGCTTGTATAGATCTGATCAGATCCTACCTAGAGTGTAGTTAACCGTTGTTGTCCAACCAACTCTGCAGTTTGGTGGAAAGTAAACATTTAAATGATTGCTTTTGAAGTTAAAATTTGCCATTGTTTTTCTTGCAATATATTGCAAATATTCAATTAAGTCATCAAGAACATAAATGAGTATAACATGGAAAGAAAAATAATGCCATTAAGTTTATAATTTGCAATTACTGATCTGATGGACATTTAATTAACTATTTGTAATACATTTCAGTCATTAGATATCTAAGTAAAGAGATTATTTCTGTTGACATCAGAAGTTTAGAACCCCAAGTCTGTCTTCAGGTTTCCATTACAAGCAAGATTCAAAGTTAAGAGCACAGAACAAAAAATTAGATACAGTTAGAAAACGTTTGGGAGGCATAAATAAGATACAGACTTGGAGACTTGTACAAAGGGAGAAAATAAGAGAATCATAGGCGGAGATAGAGACAGCATAAAGAATAGAAAGAAATAAAACAAAGGCAGAGTGAGTTGAAAGAACTTGAATGGAAGATGAGCAAAATTACAGCAAGATTGATAAACTTTTTAACTGTCCATGAACAATACCACAGAAGCTCAATTGTCTTATTTCTGATTTTCTGATTGCTCTCTGCTAAACATATGGTATTTTCATCAAAAGTAAAATACTCCGCTCCTGAAATCTGAAATAAAAGTAGAAAATGCTGAAAATACTCAACAGGTCTGGCAGCATCTGTGGAGAGAAAAACAGAATTAACATTTCAGGCCGATGACCTTGCAACAGCTCTGATCTGTTTTGATAGTACTGCTTCAGAGAGAGGTTGTATTCAGTTGCTAAGTCACAATGAGAAAATCTGGGAACAAATCACCATGGACTTTGAACTCTTGTAATGTCTAGATTTAGTTGAATTAGTACAGGCCAGTGACAAAGTTGCCAGCTTATCCCCTTCTTTCCCATCCCCCTCAATCTTAGCTGTGAAGTAGCTTATAGCACAGATGGAGGCTCTTCCAGTCAAATAGATTTAAAAACAAAAAATATATTTATGAAGGTACCCAGCCTTGCTTTTTGTATGAAATAAGTCCGTGGTTCAGCCTTAAAGACACAATATTTAACAGCTGGACCAGGAACAATGCAGTACTTTGTTCTGAAGTGAAGAAGAGGGATCTGTTAGCAGACATGGAAAAACATTTGAATGTAATTATTGATAATTCACTGAAAGTTTCCAGTCAATGTGCAGCTGTTAGCAACAAAACTAATTAAACGGTTGGTTACATCTCAAGGGTAGTTGACTAAGTTGAAACAAGTTATTCTAACCTGCTTTGTTATTTGGATTACAATGTGCAGTTTTGGGCATCCTGCTTTGAAAAGGACATTGCATTGGATTACGTTGATTATGTTTGAAGTTCAGAGATGTATGCATAACTTCAGTTGATCAAATCGGTGGGGTAGAATCATCAAAAGGATATATTGTACATGCTGTGGAAGGAACAGGCATGATGAGCTGAATGACTTTTTTTTTTGTTTTGTGCGTTTTTAAGTGAACTGAATCTATGGCACAAAATTAAATTAAACTTGGCTAATCTATGAATATTTAAAACTGTTCAATATTTAATATGGAAGGAAGGAGGAAATTAGACATAATATAAACCTTTCAAAAATATTTTTTTACATTCAAAAATATTTTAAGTTTATTTGCCGTAACTATTCAGACCAGTTAACCTGAAGTACCTATCCAGTAAGTATGAAATCAAGTCCTAAAAGTGCCAATTTTTTAAATCAACCTTATTTAGCTTTCTTCATAAAACGTTAAACCTTACTTATTTTATTCATTAGTTCTCAGTTGCTTATGCACCTGAAAAGTGAAAATAAAAGCAGAACTGGATCCTTGGCAGGAATGGCTGTTCAACATTTCAATTTCAGGCCACCTTTTTTTTAATCTTTCATCAACTCTGTGTACTGCAGGCAAGGCCAGCATTTGTTGCCCCCAATTGTCCTTGAGAAGATGGCAGTGAGCCGACTTGAATCGCTGCAGTCTATGTGATGTAGGTACACCCACCGTACTGTTAGGAAGGGAGTTCCAGGATTTTGACTCAGCGATAGTAAAGGAATGGTGGCTTGGAGATGAACTTGCAGGTGGTGGTGTTCTCATGCCTCTGCTTCTCGGTGATAGAGATGGCAGGTTTGGAAGGTGCTGTCGAAGGAGGCTTGGCGAGTTACTGCAGTGCATCTTATAGATAGTACGCATTGTTGTCAGTGTGTAGCGGGGGTGGAAGGAGTGAATGTTTAAGGTGGTGAATGGAGTGCCAATCAAGTGTGCTGCTTTGTTCTGGATGGTATTGAGCTCTTGAGCATTGTTGGAGCTGCACTTATCCAAGCAAGTGGTGGACATGCATTGGGGATTCAGGAGGTGAGTTATTCGCCGCAGAAGTCCTAGCCTCTGGCCGCAGTATTTATGTGGCTAGTCCAGTTAATTTTCTGGTCAATGGTAACCCCTGGAATGTTCAGGGTGGGGAATCAGCAATGCTAATGCTATTGAATGTCAAGGGGAAATGGGATTTTTGTTGAAGATGTTTATTGCCTGGCACTTGTGAGGTGCAAATGGTACTTGCCACTTAACAGCCAAAGCCTGAATATTGTCCAGGTCTTGCCACACTGGGCACAGACTGCTTCAGTATTTGAGGAGTCTGTAATGGTACTTAACACTGTGCAATCATCAGCAAATGTCCCCACTTCTGACCTTTTTGTTGGAGGGAAGATCATCGATGAAGCAACTGAAGATAGTTGAGCCTAGGGCATCACACTGAAGAAACCAGCAGCAATGTCCTAGGGCTGAGATGATTGACCTCTGACAACTACAACCTGGCTTTGTGCGTGGGAAATCATGTCTCACGAATTTGATTGAGTTTTTTGAGGCGGTGACCAGGAGGATTGACGAGGGCAGGGCAGTGGACGTTGTCTACAGGGACTTTAGCAAGGCCTTTGACAAGGTCCCGCATGATAGGCTAGTCCGGAAGGTTCAAGCACATGGGATCCAGGGTGAGCCAACCAATTGGATACAAAATTGGCTTGGTGATAGGAGGCAGAGGGTGGTAATGGAGGGTTTTGTTTTTAAGATTGGATGCCGGTGACCAGTGGTGTGCCGCAGGGATCGGTGCTGGGCCCTCTGTTGTTTGCCATATATCTTAATGACTTGGATGTGAATGTAGGGGGCATGATTAGTAAGTTTGCAGATGACACCAAAATTGGTGGTATAGTGGACAGTGAAAAAGGTTGTCTTAGGTTACAACAGGATATAGATAAACTGGGAAAGAGGGCAAGGGATTGGCAAATGGAATTTAACGCAGACAAGTGCGAAGTAATGCATTTTGGGAAGTTAAACCAGGGCAGGACATATACAGTGAATGGCAGGGCCCAGGGGAGTGTTGTTGAGCAGAGACACCTTGGGGTGCAAGTACATAGTTCCCTGAAAGAAGGTAGACAGGGTGGTGAAGAAGGCGTATGGCATGCTTGCCTTCATCGGCCGAGGCATTGAGTACAAGAGTTGGGAAGTCATGTTACAGTTGTACATAATGTTGGTTAGGCCGCATTTGGAGTACTGTGTGCAGTTCTGGTCGCTGCACTACAGGAAAGATGTGATTAAGCTAAAGAGGGTGTAGAAAAGATTCACAAGGATGTTGCCTGGTTTGGAGGGCTTGAGTTATAAAGAGAGATTGGATAGGCTGGGTCTGTTTCCCCTGGAGCGAAGGAGGTTGGGAGGGGACATGATAGAGGTATATAAAATTATGAGAGGCGTAGATAGCCAGAGTCTGTTTCCCATGGTAGGGGTGACTAAAACTAGAGGGCATAGATTTAAGGTGAGAGGGAGGAGGTTTAAAGGGGATCAAAGGGGTACATTTTTCACACAAAGAATAGTGGCTATCTGGAATGAGCTGCCAGAGGAGGTGGTGGAGGCAGGAACAGTAGCAACATTTAAGAGGCATCTGGACAGGTACTTGAATGAGCAAGGCACAGAGGGATATGGAATTAATGCAGGCAGGTGGGATTAGTATAGATAGGCGTTAGTGTCGGCATGGACGAGGTGGGCCGAAGGGCCTGTTTCTATGCTGTACGACTCTATGACTCTATAACCATCTTCTTTTGTGCTAGCAATGACTCGAACCAGTGGAAAGAATTGGTTCTTCAGGTAAGTCCAGAAAGAGGGGGTTGGAATGGAGTGGGGGTGAGAAGGGGAGGACAGAGCAAAAGAAGCTTCTGCTCCTCTGGCTCCACAGGATAGGTTTATTTTTAAATTTTAAAATTTCACTGTCTACCTTTGGTGGTCGCAGGGGCCACTGAAGATTCCTGAGCAAGATAGGCCTAACGCCTGCCCCATTCATTGCCACTAGTTTCTGGATAGGGTCCTTGAACAGGCATCGGGCTCCTAACTTACATATATAAAGGACCTAACACCTGTTTTAGGCATCCATCCAAGATGTTAAAATTACTGACAGAAATTTCACCTGTTGGGTTTAATAATGCCTGCCAAAAATCCAATACAGTTTAGTTATAACTCATTAAAATTATTATTGAGACCATGAAGGTGAAACAATCCCCTTGAGATTTAATTGTTTAGATCTGTTCTGGATCACAAACATTCTATTTTCATCCAGTCACAGCAGATGACAACAATTATTGGTGGCACTACAGAATCTGGGATCAAGCTGCACCGAGGACAATGTGACATCAACAAGAACAGTAATAGGCTAAGCTAATCAGAGCAGAAAAGATACAAATCACACTAGTGACCAGGAGTTATATTTATGAATCATAGATTCATACAGCACAGAAGGAGGCCATTTGCCCATTGCGCCTGTACTAACTCTTTGAATAGATCATTTCACAAAAAGTAAATAATTCAGGATGCTGGTGTGTTTGCCATGGATTTACATAGGCAGTGAAAATAAGAGACAAGCAACCATACAGACTGGGAAACCTCAAAAATACCCACCCTTCAACAGTCTCCCTCTACTTACCCCACCACACCGCCCCCCCCCCTCCCCTCCCACCACCAACCCATCCCACTAGAGCCACAACAGTTTTGCTGTGCAGTCATTGGGAGGAGGAGAAAATATATTTCTTTCCTTTGGTTGCAATGTGTTAACAACTTCCTAGACATGGAAAGAAGATTTCTTCTGATTGTTAAATGCATAAAACTTCATTGCCACGGTCACCTTCACAGGCATTGACAATGCAGACCTTGCTCTGCTCTGAGATTGCAATCATGGCTGCAGCATATGGCAGATTTCAGTGAGGGCATCCTTACTGAAACACAGACATCTCGCACATTGTTCCTTGGTGAGGTTTAAGTAGGAGAATTGCTCCCTGAACACCTTTTAGCAGATATGGTCTCCCTGAGAGCCCTTCTCTTCCTTCTCCTAGGGGTAGATATTGAGAGATTATTTCCACTGGTCGGGGAATCTAAAACATGGGGGCAGAGTTTCAGGATAAGAGGCCAATCATTTCGGACTGAGATAAGAAATTACCTCCCAAAAGAGTTATGAATCTTTAGAATTCTCTACCGCAGACGGTTGTGGATGCTCCAGCATTGAATACATTTAAGGTTGGAATAGACAGATTTTTGGTGTCTCAGAATCAAAGGATATAGTGAGCGTGTGGGAAAGGAGTTGAATCCTAAGATCAGCCATGATCGTTATGAATGGCGGAGCAGGCTCGATGCACCATATGGTCTACTCCTGCTGCTATTTCTTGTGTTCTCCCCCTTCCTCTTCCAGCAGCTTGTCCTAGTCTGTGTGGTCTCAATTCATTCTCCAAGTCCTGCTGTATTCCAAGGGGAATGCCTACTATTAAACCTATGTCTGGGAGCAACTGGTTTGTGCAGAAGCCTAGAAGTCAGCAAAATGTCCTTCATTCAGCACCTGTCACACCACTCCCTGTAGAGTTTTGCAACTTGTAACAGCAATAGAAAGCACTGAACACTTGTAGAATCATAGCAACAGCCAGAAGAAATCAACCAACAACTAATCTGTAGGTGGTTGATGATCCTTTTAAATAGCACTGGTGAGGGTCCTTCCTGCTGTTGAACACGTATTCAGCTGTGCAAGGTCGAGAGGGCATGGCTGGAACGTTCAACTCCAAAATGGCACCACTGGTATCAAATCAGCATTGCGCACAATGCCGGTACTATTATGGCATCTGTACTATACTCTTCCTGCGATTCCTTTGGCTGAAATCAGCTACCTTGGCAACAGCTGTGCCTACGATTTTCTAATCTGTGGCTGTTACACCTCACGTATTTACTCACTGCACCATCAAGGGAGCCTTTATAAAGAGAAAAATCTAAAACTTGCATTCTTAGTCTGACTTGAAACTGGCTGATCTCCAGTACCCTTTCCTCTCCGAAGTCTTTGATGATGTGTCCTCCCAAATCTGTGCCCATCTTTTTCCCAACTTCTGGCTTCAGTCTCTCCAATCTGCCATAGCACTAACCCTCCTTGTTCTTTTGGACCTCTTTGCAGCCTTTGACATGGTCAACAACATCACCCCCTCCAATGCCTTTTCTCAGTTATCCTGTGATAACTGTCCACGCTTAGGCTCACTTTTACCTCTCCAATCACAGCCAGAGCATCTTCAGCCACAGCTTCATATTCAGTGCTGCAGCATTGCATCTGAGTCTCCCCAGGATCTATTTTTGGCACCTTCTTTTTCTTTAATTATAACCTGCCCCTGTTTCATCATCCAAAGACATGGCATCATGTTCCTCATGTACACTGACAATACCCAGCTCCACCTCTCCACCATGTCCTTCATCCCCTCTGCTATCGATTAGTGTTGTCATCCTGTTTGTCTGATATCTTGTCCTGGATAATCCACAATTTCCTGCAGTTATATATTGGAAAGTCCAAAGCCATCACCTTAGGCATCTACCACAAACCATTGCCACTGATTTCAACCCCTCCCTTGCCACTGACTTAGGCCAGCTGTTTGTAAACTCCAGTGAGCGCAACCTGAACTTTTGGCCTAACATTCTCTCCATCACAGTGACCACCTACATGACATGGTCTGCCTCACCATTCCTCCAGATTTGACCAATCCTGACCAGCCTTCCATCCTCTTCCCTCCACAAACCTAGCTGACCTAACCTCTGCTGAGGGGTCTGGACAAAATAGATAGGGACAAACTGTTCCCATTGGGAGAACGGTCGAGAACCAGAGGACACTGTTGTAAGGTGATTGGCAAAGAACCAGAAGCGACATGAGGAAAAGCTTTTTTACGCAATGAGTGGTTAGGATTCGGAATGCACTGTCTTAGACTGTGGTAGAGACAAATTCAATGGTGGCTTTCAAAAGAGAATTGGATAATTATCTGAAAAGAAAACAAATTGCCGGGCTACACAGGAGGTGGGGTTGTGGGACAACTAAGTTGCTCTTGCAGAGAGCCAGCACAGACAAGCTGGGCTGAATAGCCTCCTTTTGTGCTGTAACCATACTATGATTCTTTTATCCTAACCTTCACCAAGTTCCACTCTCCCATTGTCCCTGGTTTCCGATCCCCCAACACCTTCAATTTAACATTCTCATCCTTATATTAAAAATCCTTTCATGCTCTCACCTTCCGAAACCTTGGAAATCTCTGAGATCTCTGCATTCCTCTAACAATGGCTTTGAGCATTCCCCATTCCCTTCACCTTATCACTGCAACTGTGCCTTTAGCCCTCTATGTGCTATGCTGTGGAATATTCTCTCTAAATTCCCCCACCTCCTTTAAGACCCTTTTTAAAACCTGCCTCTTTGACCAAGCTTTTAGTTATCCCTTCAGATATCTCTATTTGGCTTGATGTCAGTTATTGTCTGATTACATTTCTCTGAAGAGCCTTGCAACATTTTGCTACATTGAAGGCACTATATAAAAGCAAGTTGTTATCCGATTAATCTAGACATAGAAGATTGCCCCTTCTGTGCCTTTTATAATTGCACTTATTTCAGTGGTCTCTGTACAATGCCAGATGAAGAAGCAATTTACAGATACATCTGACTTCCCTTCAAGAAAATGTTTTTCTCAACTCACTGCCCAAAAGTTGATTTGACACACAATGTGCAAGTTGATACCTGAATGGCCAATTTGTATGGGTGCTCTCAGTATATCACCGACTAGGATTAAAGGGAGAAATAGACACAATGGCCGGAATTTTACCTTAGGCGGACGGCAGTAAAGGTCAGTGGCGAACCCGCTTCCGTCTAGCCCGGGGATCCCTCCCACATTTTACGGGTCCCCAGGCTTTAATTGTCCTGAGGCGAGACTTCCGCCGCTTGAGGGAAGATGTCCTGCTTCATTGAGCTGCCGGCCAGTCATCGGGCCAGCAGCTCTTAGTCCCATCAGCACCACCGGGAGCGGTGGCCACTGCTGGGACTGCAGCCCAGCCAACCGAGGAGGATACCATGGAGCCGCGATCCAAGGTGGGTTTTAGATGCCTCACCAGGCTGATCGTTCGTGCCCCAGTAAGGCAAGGGTAGTCATTTGGGGGAGGGTGGGGGCGTCTTGGGTCCCGGGGGGTGGGTTGGGAGGCGGGGGCGGCCCTAAATTAGGCACCCTGTGCTCGATTGTCAGGGCACCCCCCGGGGTGCGGACAGGCCAGCAGCGTCCCCAGCACACTCGTTTGTCACGGGTAAAATACCCGAGGAGGCGGGCAAAGGCCGTTAAGTGGCCACCCATGGGCCTTGATTGGCCTGGGGCGGGAGGACCGTTTCTGGCCTCCCCCCCCACCCCCCCACGACCTCTAAAGTTGGTCGGAGGTGGGAGTGAGTTGGGAAGGCCTCTCGGTCAATTTTCTGCCATCCCCATGCCACCATCCAGCTCGCTGGGGTGGCCTAAAATTCAGGTCAATGACACTACATCCAGTTCCTTTAAATTAAATTTACATTTAAATTGGCATAATATCCATCAACTGAAGTGTGCCTGAAGTGAAAACATGGCAGAGAGTAGTCACTTGGGTTCTCCATCACTTTTTCCTTTGCATTACACTATGGTAAGTCAGCTCCAACAGATTCAAGCTGCTCATTAAAAGGGCTTGAATCACTGCTATAAAATCAGTCTTTCAACTGGTTATATTAGTTCACTTTACATTTAATAAAATAGACTGCATTGTAATTTTTTTCTATTTCAGACTTCTAGTATCTGCAGTATTTTGCTTTTGTAGTGTCTCCTCTTCATTCTTACAGTGGATCATTTATACAGTGGATCATTTAAATATCTATCCATCATGTGCCTTCTTAAAGCATCCTCCCAGGCTAACCATTTTGGCATCTGATCTGATAAACTATTTCATTCAAGGCAGGTTAATGTCCTTGAATAAAACTTGTGGCAACCCCCCACCCCCTCCCCATGCATACAGCCAGTCCTACTCCGAGAACTTAAATGGTTTAATTCTTCGCTTATCAAGCATTGACCATGCTTTTGAAACGACCCATTAACATGCTGAAGCCTCATTTGGAATCTTGTAAGTGTAATCTTCCACAAGCACCTCTCCCATCACTGAACCCCCCTCCTCCCCATTGTCCCACCTCAAAACTCAAGCAGGGGAGGGAATTTGCTGATTTAAGCCAACATAATATCACCTAATTTCCATCATATTCCACGAGCAATAACAGGATTGTTACGCCAATGTGTTTTGTTGAATGATAATTTTCTTTGGTCCACTGGCTGGAGATCTGAATTTGTATTTTTTTAAAACAACATTTTAGACAAGCTGCCAGCAAAGTCATCCTTTCCGCTTAAGATGATCACCTAATTTGCAACACTGTATCCTACACTGCAATGCTTGTGAGAAGAGAGCTGAAATGTCTGCTAACATCCCAGCAAGATTGAAGACCCAGGAAGTTTAAAGGAACTGCTTGTTCTTGTTCTCTCAGCAAGCAGAGAAATACTGCTGACTGCTATGTTTGAGTGACTGTCATGTGACAAGCTCCTCTCCATCTGTATTTTAAGCTGATGATTTCCTCTGCAGCAGAGGAAAACAACTGGACTCTGACCTGAGCATACCCTAAGTGGGGGTCCCTCCTTCTCCTTCTCCTCCTTCTTCTCCCTCTCCCTCTCTCTCCATTCTAGCTTGAAAGCTTTCAAATCCTGACCATACTCCGGCTACAATCAGAAACCCCGTTGGAGGAAGTCGTCCCCATCTCTATCTCCAAGAGACGCACTGAACCAGTCATCTACCTCTTCAAACTAAAAGCCTCAGGACCACAGAATTCAGCTAGAAGCCAGCCAAATCACCAAACTCCACAGACCTTTTTTTCTATGGACTCACTCAACCAATTTACCTTTCCCCACTCTAAATTATTTGTGTGTGTGCAAGTGAAAGTTGGCACGTTGTTTATTTTATTAGTTTGGTTTAGGTACAATAAAGTTAACCTCTTTCTTTGTTAACTCAAGAAAACCTGTCCTTGGTTCTTGTTATGATCAAGGTGGGTAATCAAACACCAACTGAATTGGCCAGTACATCCACTTTAAAAAAAGAATTAAACTTATTGTGGTCAATCAAGGAGAGAGAAAAGCAGGAGGCCCTTCAACCCCTCCTCACTTGACCGTAACAGGATCACTTTAACCCTACTCAACTAGCAGAAACTGGGTGGATAGGCAGTTGAAACTGCCCAGGTTACTTACTAAACTCTTCTAACTAAATAAAGAATCTATTCCTTTGAATGTGAAGAATTATGGCTGGCATTCTTTATAACCCCTCTTGGTCTATTATTTGCAAGGCTATGGGGAAATGTTAGGGGATTGGAACTTATTGGATAGCTCAAAGAACTGGCACAAGCATGATGAGCCGAATGGCCTCCTTCTTTGCTGTATCATTTTACAAAAAGTGAGGATGGATATGATAAGGAAGTCTGTGGATATGTCAGACTCCTGGGAATAGTACAATGTGATTTTGGGGTAGGTGTATAATATTTGCGACTGGGGAATGTTGACCCATATATAACTAGCAGTAATCTGGTATCTGGGGATTTATAACAGGTGGTTTTGCAGCAATATTTAAAACATGGAGATCAAAAACCTGGTAGTGGTAAACTTTCTGAAGCTCAAGGTATGTGAATCTTATTCTAGAAGTTAGTGTTTACATTACTAACTTAGAGCCTTCAAGCATTTATAATACATTCCTCTGCTATTGTGATGGCACAAACCCACTTGAGTTAGCAGCTCTGTTAAAACAGTAAATGGATGAATAGCACACAAATGAGCTAAGCATTTCTTTTTAGTATTATACACGGTCATTTCTAGGATAAGATCTTCATACCTTGAGCTTCAGAAATTTCACTGCCATCAGGTTTTTGATATGTTTGTTTCAAAATCAGGAAACAGGATTATTTAGACTGATCCTGCCCTTGTGCAGTGATTACAATGCACTGATGCAAGTTCAAACAAATGTACTTGCACTTAATTCTTTGAGGTGTGGTTTTGTGTTCTCGTTGGTTCAGTTCGTCCTTGTAAATGCTAACCTTTGCCTGGACCTAGCTTGAAGTGCAAAACAATCCCAAAAAGAGAAGTGCAAATGGAAAGACAACAGAAATGAAACTGTGGCAAATCATTTAAGTAAGCTGAAAAGCATTATGGCAGGAGCTGTTGCTGTGCTTCAAAAGATGTTGCATTTTTATTTGCTGCTTCATACTTTTTTTTATTCTTTCATGGCATGTGAGCATCACTGGAAAGGCCAGCATTTGTTACCCATCCCTAATTGCCCTTGAGAAGGTGGTGGTCTAGGTATACCCACAGTGCTTTTAAGAAGGGAGTTCCAGGTTTTTGACTTAGCAACAGTGAAGGAATGGCGATATAGTTCGATTCAGGATAGTGTGTAGCTTGGTGGTGGTGATCTTGCAGGTGGTTGTGTTCTCGTGTATCTGCTGGCCTTGTCCTTCTAGGTGGTAGAGGTCACAGGTTTGGAAGGTGCTGTCAAAGGAAGCTTGGCGAGTTAATACAGTGCATCTTGTATACACTACCGCCACTATGCGCCTGTAGTGGAGCAATTGAATGTTCGTTTAAGGTGGTGGATGAGGTGCCAATCAAGCGGGCTGCTTTGTTTTGGATGGTGTTGAGCTTCTTGAGTGTTGTGGGAGCTGCACTCATCCAGGCAAGTGGAGAATATTCCATCACACTCCTGACTTGAGCCTTGTAAATAGTGGAGAGACTCTGGGGAGTCGGGAGGTGAGTTACTTTCCGTAAAATTCCCACCTTTTCACCCGCTCCTGTAGCCACAGTATTTATATGTCTCGTTCTGTTAAGTTTCTGGTCAGTGGTAACCCCCGCACCCCCCAGATGTTGATGGGGGAATTCAGCAATAATAATGCCATTGAAAATCAAGGGGTGATGGTTAAATTTAAATTGCTTGACACTTGTATGGCACGAATGTTAGTTGTCACTTATCAGTCCAAGCCTGCATGTTATCCAGGTCTGCTGCATGCAGGCATGGATTACTTCCAAATCTGAGGAGTCGTGAATGGTACTGAACAGTGTGCAATCATCAACGAACATCCCCACTTCTGACCTTATGATGGAGGGATGGTCATTGATGAAGCAGCTGAAGATGGTTGAGCCTAGAACACTATCGTGAAGAACTCCTGCAGCGATGTCGTGGAGCTTAGGTGATTGACCTCCAACAACTACAACCATCTTCCTTTGTGCTAGGTATGACTCCAACCAGTTTCCACCATCCCCCTGATTCCCATTCACTTCAATTTTGCTAGGGCTCCTTGATACCATACTCAGTCAAATGTTGCCTTTGCGTCAAGGACAGTCACTTTCACCGCACCTCTGGAATTCAGCTCTTTGTCCATGTTTGGACCATGCCTGTAATGAGGTTTGCAGTGTGGCACTGGCGAAACCCAAGCTGAGCATCGGTGAGCAGGTTATTGCTGAGTAAGTACTGCTTAATAGCACTCAATGACATCTACCATCATTTTGATGGTTGAGAGTAGACTTATAGGGAGGTAATTGGTCAGATTGGATTTGTCCTGCTTTTTGTGGGCAGAACATACTGGGGCAATTTTCCACATTGCCGGGTAGATGGCAGTGTTGTAGCTGTACTGGAACAGCTTGGCTAGGGGCACGGCTAGCTTTAGAGAACAAGTCTTCAATACTACAGCCGGGATGTTGTTAGGGCGCATAGCCTTTGCTGTATCCATTGCCTTCAGCTGTTTCTTGATATGACTTGGAGTGAATTGAATTGGCTGGAGACTGGCATCTGTGATGCTGTGGACCTGAGGAGGAGGCTGAGATGAATCATCCACTTGGCACTTCTGGCTGAGGATGGTTGCAAACGCTGCAGCCTTATCTTTTGTACTTGGGTACTGGGCTCCCCCGTCATTGAGGACGGGAATATTTCTGGAGCCTCCTCCTCCGGTTAGTTGTTTAATTGTCCACCACCATTCACAACTGGATATGGTAAGACTGCATAGCATTGATCTAATCCATTGGCTGTGGGATTGCTTAGCTCTTTCTATTGCCTCCTGCTTCTGCTGCTTAGCATGCATGTAGTCTTGGGTTGTAGCTTCACCAGGTTGGTATCGCTCTTTTAGGTATGTCTGGTGCTGCTCCTGGCCTGCTGTCCAAGATTGATCCCCTGGTTTGATGATAAGAGTGGAGTGAGAGATATATTAGGCCATGAGTTTACAGATTGTGTTTGTGTTTGAATAAATTTTGGCTGCTGCTGACGGCCCACAGTGCCTCATGGATGCCCAATTTTGCACTGCTAGATCTGTTCTGAATCCATCCCATTTAGCACAGTGCTGGTGCCACACAACGTGATTGAGGGTGTCCACAATGTGAAGGCAGGACTTTGTCTCCACAAGGACAGTGCGGTGGTCACTCCTATCAGCATAGTCATGGACAGGTGCATCTGCAACAGGTAGATTGGTGAGAATGGGATCAAGTAGTTTTTTTCCCCCCCCCCCTTTTGTTGGTTCTCTCACTAGCTGCTGCAGGTCCCATCTGGCAGCTGTGTCCTTCAGGACTTGACGAGCTCAGTCAGATGTGGTGCTACTGAGCCACGATTGGTGATAGACAATGAAGTCCCCCACTCAGAGTATGTTCTGTGCCCTTGCTACTTTCAGTGCTTCTCCCAAGTGGTGTTCAGCTTGGAGGAGTACTGACTCATCAGTTGAGTGAAGGTGGTAATCAGCAGGAGGTTTCCTTGCCCATGTTTGACCTAATGCCATTTGACTTCATGGGGTCTGGAGTCAATGTTGAGGACACCCAGGGCCACTCCCTCCTGACTGTACACCACTGTGCTGCCACCTCTGGTGGGTGTATCCTGTCCAACCCAGAGATTGTGAAAGAGAATTCTGGGACATTGGTTGTAAGGTATGATTTGATGATTATGACTGTATCTGGTTGTTGCTTGACTAGTCTGTGGAACAGCTCTCCCAATTTTGGCGCAGGTCCCCAGGTGTTAGTGAGGACTTTATAGTGTTGTTTCCAGTGCCTCGGTCAATGCCGTGTGATCTGTCTGGTTTCATTCTTTTTTCTGAGGGAAGTTAAGCATCAACTACATAGTTGTGGGTCTGGAATCACATGAAGATGGCAGATTTCCTTCCCTAAAGGACATTTGTGAACCAGATGGGTTGTTAAGTCAATCTGGTGGTTTCATGAACTAGCTTTTTTTTTTATGGCAGATTTATTAATTAATTGAATTTAAATTCTCCCAGCTGCTGGCTTGGGATTTGAACTTGTGTGCCCAGAGCATTAGTCTGAGCCTCGGGATTACTAATCTGTAACATTACTACAATACTACTGTTCCTGGAGTACCATAGGCAGATCCTCTTTTTCTGTGAGATGTGGATCCTTCCCATTGTTGCAGGAAGATGCTGTCCTCTTGAATAGTTGGGCAGCTAAGTTGGATAACTCCTGAAATTAGAAGCGCGGGCATCGTGATGCAAGATTATTTTGCATCCATTCAAAGTGATGCAGGTAGCACATAGCACGCAGACTTTGTGCTGCCTGCTAATTACAATGACTGTAGCATGCAGCCCAGCAATGAACATGCTGCTGAGTGGCTGCATGCCTCAGCAGGGGACCCAAGTTTGTGTGAGGCTAGCACTGCTTAAGCCAGCCTGAAGTACTTAAAGCAAGCCTGCACCTCTTAAAGGAGAGGTATTTTCTGGCTGCAGTTGGGACTGGAACTGGGTAAAGAACAGTGAAAGACAGGGAGGAAGCTACAGAAATGGTGCAACAGGCCAGAGAGGGTGCCCTAGGGTTCTCTCATGCCATGCTAGAGGCCCTGGTGCAGGAGGAGAGAGGTTCTCTTACCTCACGGGGCCCGGAGGCCCTCCACACCAATACTTAAAAGGTAGTGGGAGCAGGTAGCCGTAGAGTTCAATGTCAACGCGGTCTAGCCCTGAGGACCTACTTGCAGTGCCAAACGATGTTCAATGATCTCATACAATTTGTCAGTCAGTGACAGGATCTGGCATTGAGGATGCAATCAACTACGGCATTAGCCTCACACACTGTTACATTCACCATGCCCGCTTTGCTCGCCTGCCAACGAACACTATTAACCACAATTCAAACCTCTCATTCATATGCTTCACCTCACCATCACACACTTAGCATTGTTGGAAGCTGCACACACTGCCAGCTATTCAACTGTGGCAGGCATATCACTCAAACATAGTGCAGCACACTCACTGACACACTTCTGTCTCTTTTGCAAGATAAGGTGGCCCATAATAGATGCAAATGCACTTAACCAGGGTGGGTGGCACAGGCGTAGCTACATATGTTCACCTCCATGGAGGAGACAGTGCTGGGAACAATTGGAGCGGCATTCGTTGAGGCTATGGCCAGAATGTGGCTAAAGCCAACCTGCCTCATGCATCTTCTCAAATTTCACTTTATCCTCATCCAGAGTCTGTTGTGGTGTACAAGTTGCAGATGGTGTAGCCATGCACCACTTGCTTTCCCCCACTTCTCTCACCACAACCCTACCCTTGTGCCTTTGTGTTCAGTGACCTGAGAATTACTGCCAGGCTAGCCAGTGGTGCAGGATGCTGAAGACCGACAGGGAGATCAGACTGAGAAGGAGGACACACTGTCACTTGATCTGACACTTGAAGCCAGCAGCTCAGATATTGGCACTGTGCAAACTTTAGAGGGAAGCGTAGAGGTGGGATCTGCACATGGTTAGTCACTGGGCGTGAGTGGGCTGCCTGGGCCGGGGGAAAGGATAGCATGGGTGCTAATTCCCTGGAGGGTGCAAAGGACTGGATTAAGGACTTCGATGGGCCGGCATGTAGAAAAAGGCTGATGGGCATGCACACAGAAATGCTTGTGCATTGGCAGGCCAGAGAACCTGCTGTCACTGTCAAGGAGCATGAAGGAGTCCGGCTTCAACTTGGCACAGGGCTTTGCGCAGAGCTTGGTACCCATCCTTTCCAGTGTGGAAGTGGTGACTACCTGAGAATTCTTATGAACAAAATCGTCATTTCAGTGTCTGTTTCTGCTTTCATTGCAGCATAAGCAGAAATCACTCAATGTCTAAATACTGCAGTGGAAGCTTGGACTGAGGTCGTGAGATCCATGTTTATTGCCATGCAAGCCCAGATCGGTGCCTTGCAGGTTCAGACTGCTGCCTTCGTGGACCTGGATACCAGTGCTCATCGGGGCTTTCAGAGTTTACAGTAGTCCAGCAGTCTGTCCTCCAGCAGATTGCTTGGACAACAGAGGCCCCTGGGCTAGCACTCGGCTAGGCAAAGGCATTAAAGGAATGTACACGGTTGATTAGTATTGTATGTATTGGATGTTTTTTTTATTCATTCATGGGATGTGGGTCTCGCTGGCCAGGCCAGCATTTATTGCCCATCCCTAATTACCCTTGAGCAGGTGGTGGTGAGCTGCCTTCTTGAACCGCTGCAGTCCATGTGGGGTAGGTACACCCACAGTGCTGTTAGGAAGGGAGTTCCAGGATTTTGACTTAGCGACAGTGAAGGAACGGCGATATATTTCCTGGTCAGGTTGGTATGGAATGGTTTCTTTGTGGTGGCTTTTCTTTCAGGACTGTGGCCAAGAGGACGCTAACAGAATGATAGTAAAGTGTGGATCTGTTGAACAATGGAGATCTGCGCCTCATAGCCAGGTTGTGGAGGAGGCAACAGATTACCATGAATTGGAATATCTGCTCCAGCGTGTACTGGAAGGCTTCTCCAGAGTCGTCAAGGCAGCGGAACTGTTGCTTCAGCGTCCCAGTCATCTGCTCGATGATGTTCCTCATGGGAGCATGGCTCTCATGTGAGTGATGGCCTCGTGTGGTTGGGTGTGGAGGGAGTCACCAGCCGGGTGTAGAGTGGATAGCTTTTGACCTTGAGCAGCTACCCTCTGGCTCGACGTGGTAATTGAAAGGTTGCTGGAGCAATGGACTGGTGCAACATGAATGTATCATGACTATTGTCATGATAGTGAGCATTCCACCAGCATTGTTTGCTGGAGGTAGTCATACACCAGTTGCATATTGTGTGAGTGGTAACCTTTACGGTGTCAGTACATCTCACCATAGAGATATGGTGCCTGCAAAGCCATGTGTGTACAATCGATGCTGCCCTGCACTATGGGGAAACCTGCTACCCTCGCAAAGCCCCATGTGTACTCCTGCTTTTTTCTGTTCACAAAGAAGACAATGAAGTCCCCTCTCCTGGCATACAGAGCTTCTGTCACCTTCCAGATGCGGTGATGGATGGTGAGCTGCAAGATGCTAGCTGTTGCCTTTTCCAATCTTGAAGGATTCGATCAGAAAAATGTTCAGGGCCACAGTCACCCAGAGGCCACTGGCAGCGTTACTCGTGCCCTGCTCTGAGGCTGCAGGTTGGGTTCCAAGAGGTAGCCCAGTTCCGTGACGATCTCCTTGGTGAATTGCAGATGCCAAACTCACTGCTCCTGCCTTAAGTGGAGTGAGGAGAAGTGCTCCCAGAAGATTCTATATGGATATGGCCTCCTGCTGAAAGCCCTTCTCCCCCTCCTCCTCCCTTTGTGAGCAGCTTGTCCTCTTTGCTGCCTCTGCTGCTTCTCCCACTGATGCTGCAACCAAAGGGGTCTGCTACTATAATCCCCGTGACTCAGAACAAGTGGTGTGCCCAGAGCCCTTGCAACAGCAACCAAAGCCATCCCACGTGCAGCATCACTCCCTCTAGCCTTTACCGACTATTATGAACTGCTTTAAACATGCAGTACTTCCACAAACTCAACAGAAAGTAATAAGCAACTATCTTGCAATTTGTTGTTGATCCCTTTAAATGGCATTTGGTGATGCTGCTGAATGCATGCTCAACTCTGCAAGTTTGGGAGGGTTTAAACTATAGCAGCGAGTTCGAAAATGGCAAATCATCATTTGACACTGACTTATTTCATAATTTGCTCACTCTGCATACTTCCAGCGCGCGCACCTAACACCATACTAATGCCTCCATCAATATGGGATTCGTCACAAGCCAAGCTGGAAGTTGACGGAAACAGCACGGACGCTATTTTTCTACAAAACCGGCACCCGTAGTGCTGAAACTACCAGCTCTACGGAGCTGAATTTAGAAGCCTTGATGCCTTGTTGGCGTTGTCGTTACCTTTCTCCTGGGCAGAGCAGTGGCCTGCCTTAAACTATCTCAGCATACGCGATGAAGCATGTTTCTAGTAGGACTTTCTGCATACTTTTACAATGCAGTTTTAGAAAGGGAAAAATCAGAACTTTTTTCTTTTTATGCGAATCCAAAATAGCAGAACTATTGAAGAAAGACTGTATTTATATAATCTTATCTCGTTGGGTAATATACTTATGTGTACTCTAGTTCCTGACCCCTCAGGTTAGCATAAATAGCTCTATTTCTGCAATCAAAGTGGAAAAGTGCCATATTCTCCAGCAAGTACCTGATCATTGTCAACAGAATATTCTTCGTTCTCCTTTTTATACCCAAGGATATACATTTTTACCTCGTTTAGCCCTGCATACTGCTTCAGGCACGAGCATGTATGCCTTTTAAACATTGCAAACAAAAATCACTTGAATTTAGTAGATTTAGCATCTCAATGTGTAATCTATACAACAATAATCAAGGTTACCCTGCAGTAACCAGAAAAGTATCTCCAGCAATAGCTCTGTTTGAGTGTCCCCTTCTATATCACTAGGGAGCTTATATCATACTGAAGGATAATGCTGCAGGAAAATTGCCATTGTCCAAAAAATATAAGTTCAAGTGAGTTTCCGGTTTGTTCAGTTTAAAAAAAAAAAAAAAATGGTGGGCCGATGGGTGGTGAATTTGGGGAAGTGGGGAAGGGGTATGTTGGGTGGGTAGCATCTTCTCTTAACCAACCATTAAATAGGTTGTGATGTAGCCTGGTGGAGGAAAGCTTACTGTAATTTTTCTTCCCCCTTCTTTGGACCTCTATTTTCAACTTTTCACAGAAATGTAATAGGAATTAAAAACTCAATAAAGAGAACTTCCAAGGCTCTGGTAAGTTTGTCCACTACCATGTCATGGTTACCTGATGTCTGAGGACAGATTTGGAGATTGCGGTGACATGTTCATGCATTGAGCTGCTATTGTATAGTGGTGTTGACTCAAACTACTTGTTTTGAATCATACTGTTGAGATGTTAACTTCTGAGATACCTGATTTCATATAGAGTGGAGGAGGTGTTTTAAAACTCTAGAGTACCAAATTTATTCAAAAATTGCCTCCTTTCAGTTTCCATCTTTTCTTTGTAAAAACATGACCATCTGTCCCTTCATGTACTTGGTTTCTAGTTCTGATAACCCTGGTTCATTTCCACACACTGATTTTTGCTATTCTAAGTTATAATTGTTTAGCTTTTACAATCTTGTTCTGAAGCTTTGCATATTTCCAGTTAACTTTGTCCTTGGACTCCCAAAGAATTCTGAAGATATTCCAACATAGTAGGGAGAGATTTAGCCGATTATAATAAAAGCAAAATACTGCGGATGCTGGAAATCTGAAATAAAAACAAGAAATGCTGCACATACTCAGCAGGTCTGGCAGCATCTGTGGAGAGAGAAGCAGAGTTAACGTTTCAGGTCAGTGACCCTTCTTCAGAACACCGATTATGCCTGTCCCAGCGCTAGCTGTACTTCAAATCTATCTAGTCTATTTCCATTTCTCCGCACTTTTCCTGCACTGATGAATATTTTTCTTTTCTTTGGTCAACATCCATGACATTTATGAAATGGATTCAATGTAGATGGATAAATAGCAGGGCTTGGTTGTAAATGGCAAAGGCTTGTGTTATTGTGAGTGGTTTAGGAAGAAAAATGCCTATGGGACACTCTTCTGAAAAATTGTTTGTCACCTTTGTTGTCATGATGTTACATGCAAGTGATGCATTGATGTGTTTCAGCCTGAGTTGTTATCACATCATGTTTGTACAAAATTTTAAAAAATTGCTATATACTTTGTCATGAAAATAGTTTCCCCCCTTCCAACTTCATCTTAAAGTAGTAACTGAAGATTTTGGATAGTGTGATGTTACTGAACTGCTTTCAGGCTGGTGCAGAGGTTCTACAGTCTATTTCTAGCTTCTTTGAGTAAAAAGTGCCTTGTAAAATAGATGTTATGTTGGCAAATAGATTTTTTTTTAAAGTTTTCCTTTAAGAGGATAATCACGTACTGCCATCAGAACTTACCAATCTGCCAGTACATTAGCAAGTTTTATATCTGTTTTCTCAGTGCTTTTGGAGTTTGTTTTCTTCCGGTTTGGGTGTTTATTTTTAGAGGGTTTTTTCTGTCAATTTTTATTATTCCAAAATTTACATTAATATTTATAAAATTTTAACTTGTAAATGTATTAAATGTATTCACTTTTATTAGTTAGAGTGGCGAACCACCTACATCTCATAAAATGGGTCCTTGTAATGAATCAAAGTATACGGTTTGTGTTACCTTGGGCATTCTTGCACTGTTTTTCCCACTTTATCTTTGAAAATAATTTAGAAATTCAAGTGCACAAATCTTATTCATCTTCACCTCACTTGTCAATATGATTACATAGAGCTTCATATTTCTATCCTGTTCCTTTGAGCAAAGATTTTATGAAGGGATGCTACACTGAGCAACATGCCACTGTTTCAACGAAGAAGTACCATCAATTTCATATCAGAATTAGGATGGCACTTGAATTCATTCCTGTTCAATGACAAACTACAATATATTTTCACAACAATCATAAGATAATTATGGATGAGGGAAGTTATTCTGTCTTAGTTCATCCATCCAGAAATGCACGAAGGTTTCCCATACTCTGCGGTATCTACATCTCGTAATAGAGCCTCTCTGTCTCCACCTCCATTCCAACAACTGTTACTTACTATTTGCCTGTGTACCCTAGTGCCTAAAAATATAAGACTTTGAGTTAATCAATGAAAGAACATATGAGAGACAATGGAGACATATAGAGGGGAGGAGGGACAGAACGTGAAACAATTTTTTAAAAAAGTGATGGGACACTACAGTAAGAAAAGTGCGACAGCCACACTGAGGAATGACACTAAAAGAATTGCAGAGTGGAAAAGAAGCAGTTAGTTGCAGGAAAATAATTTTTTTTTGTTCACGATACACTGTTAGATGGTAACGTGGTCCTATCATTATGAAATAGCATGGGAGGTCTGGTATATTGAATTTTTTTTGAGTTGCATTTTGTATATTCTATCAAGTAACTAGGTTATTCAAGTCTTAATAGTTTATTTTGAAACATGAAAACAACACTGTTCAGCCACCTGCTGTATGCACAGTGATTGAGGTTTGCTGATTCAGGAAAGATATATTTTCATTGAATGAAAATTCTAAATATAGAACTTATTAATTGACCGCTTGTGCAAATATCGTTTGAACAAGAAAATGTTTTTAAGCCCGTCCAGCTCATTTGCTCCACAAATTTAGTACAGTCAACTCTGTCAAGTACTGTTATCATTTGATTAATTATCTAGAGAGGCTCTGCACAAATTCTCCCTGCCACCTCTTTTTCCCTCCCACCCATCAAATAAGGATACCCAGTGGCTCAGTGAGTTTATCCAGTGATTAACAGCACTACAGCCTAGAAAGATTCTATGTTCAGTCTCTGATCAATGCTAAGTTGCTTACTTACGGCCAGGCTACTGGTAGCAGTACTACAGTTGGCCTCTGTACCCCTGCGCTAGGAAGGAAAAAAACTGGCCAGCATCCCTACTCCTGATTGTTAGCCAGAAACTCCTACCGCAAAGTCAGGCGGGGACAGGAAAGCTCTGGAATGTGATGCCCACTACAATGAAGTAGCCTGCCAGCAGTCAATTTTTATACTCTTGCTTAGTGGCGTCCTGAAGCAGGTGTCTGCAGGTGGCCTTGAACAAAGAGTCAACATGTACACATTAGGAGGAGTGAAAACTAGCAAGAGAAAATGGCAAATCAAGCTAAATTACACCAGACTTGTGAAACCTTGCATCCTCCATTATACTTCAACAATTCATGGCCTACCTTTGCGTGATTTTTCCGTGGTTTCCTTCCTTTCCTAACACTTTCACTCTAAGCTGAGGAGTTCTCACTGCATTTGGTTTTTTGTAGGTCTGCTTGCCCTTTTTAATCTCCAATCCAGTTCCAAGCTGGAATTCATCAATGCAAATGTACAAAGTCCCAGTTTTGATCCCTGGTGTATAATGAGCTAGATGGTCTCCTGTTCAGAACAGTTCATAAGCAACCCAAATCGTGCAGCAATGGGATACAACAAGTAGCTTTTATGTCCACAGTTTCAGGAAGACTCAGCCAGGGCCTCTTGTCTTAATGGCTGCCCAGTGATTGATGCTGTGCATATTGGGTGTGTTGACAATAAAAGGGAAATCTGATTGGGAAGTACTTTATTAAGCTGGTATACTCAT
The DNA here is from genome assembly GCF_036365525.1 of Heterodontus francisci. Taxonomy (NCBI): domain Eukaryota; kingdom Metazoa; phylum Chordata; class Chondrichthyes; order Heterodontiformes; family Heterodontidae; genus Heterodontus; species Heterodontus francisci. The sequence continues at coordinate 28,651,665 of NC_090376.1, read as the reverse complement.
GTTTGCCCTTGACACATATTGTAATATTGGGACACCAAAGTAAAAACTGAACTTCACATCTTTAGGTGACAAATCATAAAAGCTGTTCATGACGATTATTGTCTTTATTATCATGTTCCTACTTATTCCATATCCACTACTATAAGATGCCATTTAAAATACATCTATATTTATAGAAACGAATTTGCTACTATTTCCTCCTGTTTAACAAAAGTAGAACATCAATACCAGCTCACACATCATGCCACAAAAAAATCAGCACGTGATTGTTATGGAATTAGGTGATCTGGGCATAGCATTGTATTGTACGCACATGTGATCAGTTTTGTACAGAATACCAGTGAGGTGGTGATAAAACAAATACTGAAATGTATTTTTAATTTCCAGCTATGAGCTGGGCATTTAACGTACATCAGCTGCAAAATCTAATCTCAATTAGTAGAGATTTGTTCTTTTAACATTTTGACCTTGTGACTAGGCTTTTCCATTTGCACTTTGTAGCCTGCAGTTTTCCTGTTCATTAAACTAAATGTAGGAAAGTAGAAGGTTGGCGGCAGTGCAAGTGGAAAACCCTGGCCTGTAAGTCAATTATAATTGTTCTGACCTAATGTGTAAAAGTAATACTGTCAAATAGTCAATATGTTGCAAATGACTTAGTCTGGTACCAGTCATAACATTATTGAATGGTTATGGTCATCTAATTGAGTATTTTGTAATTCTGCATTCATTTTCCTGTAATTATATTTGGTGCGAAGGTGTCTAAACTTTCATTAACACTTTGATTTCTAATTAATACATGATGAAAATTAATTAGTTACAGCCCACATTCACAAATCAAAACTAAAAATGAGCTTCAAACTGGCGAAATAAGTCTTTTGAAAGGGAAAAATACATATAATCGGGTTACAGATTATCAATAAGCTATTTTCAATACTGCTTCTAAAAATAGTATATGATGCAAGACTGCAGAGTTGACCAGCAAAGAGTTGTTTGTCGGTGGGGATTAGCAGAAATCTCTAGGCTATTGCTGCCGAACAATTGACACTTGGCCAATTAATGCGAGCCATTCAAAACAATTCATACTCAACCCGCAGTAGTGCGGTGTTCAACAGTGACCTCTGTTGCATTGAGTAGCAACAGCACTAATATACTCTGCCTGTGTAATATGTGGAGATCAGCATTTTTTATTCAAGTAGCTCAAATCATGTATAGGGTGTGAGCACTCATTTTTTCTTAAAATGGCAGTATCTCTTTTCCTCATTTTGAGACTACATTGGGCACTATTCATACTAAAACATGTTATAATTGCACACTAACCCTTTCAAATTTCCTTCTGCTGTATTTGCACTGGGCCAAATATATTCATCCAAAAATGTTGCAAGAAGTCTTTTACTTTATATTTTATTTTGTTTCAGAGACTGCCATATAAATAGACTGTGTTTAGGAAATACAACAACTTGCATTTGTATTGCACCTTTCACTAATGAAAATGTCTCGAGGCATTTCACAGAAGTGTAATCAGACAAAAATGGACACTAAGCCAAAGGAGGAGATTTTAGGAAGGGTGACCAAAAGCTTGGTAAAAGTGATAGAGTGAAGAGGTTCAGGGAGACAACTCCAGAGCCCAGGACATAGACATTTGAAGGTACGGTTGTCAATAATGGTATGAAGGGAATGAAGATGCACAAGAGGCCAGCATCAAAGAGTTCTTTAGTTGCAGGGTTGGAGAAGTTTACAGAGATCAGGAGGGGCATGTTCGTGAAGGGATTTAACAACAAGAAAGGAATTTTAATTTTGAAGTTTTGGGGAATCAGAAGCCAATGTAGATCAGCCCTTGCCCACCATGTATGATGCAACAGAACCATCGCAGCTTGTACCAAATACAAAATGGCATGCAGCATTTGGCTTCCAAATTCTTTCACTCTGTGTGCTGCAGTAATGGTTGTAGCCGTTTTTGATTTGCTCAATCTGGCATTCTCGCTTGTCTACTTGAAACTGCTTCTCTCAAAACTGCACCGAAGCTCTCCCCCATCTACCAGTCAGCGAGGTGCACCTTGTGTCAATCACTGAAATGCACGATGTTGACAACATGCCCAGCAATCAGCAAGGTGAGCCTTGTGTCAATCACTAAAACGCGCAAAGTTCGCAACATGGCTGATTTCACAGAGGACCCAAGATTTTACGGTCTGCGACGCATTTTTCATGGCAATGAATTTGGTAGGGTCCTACAAATAGGACGTCAGAATTGTAAACAGGCCGGTTTAACCTGAAATGGAGGCTGAGAAGGGGGATTGAATCACTGTTGTGGTAAAGAAATTATGGGAGGATGCTGAAGACAATGGCTTAAGCCTTCCCAGTGTTTAAGTGGAGGAAATTGTGGCTTATTCAAGACTTGGATGACACATAGCTAATGGAGGGATTGAGAGATGGTAGAGCTAGGTATAGTTTGCATACATGAGCTAGCTGACCTCATATCTTCGGATGATGTCGCCAAGGGGCAGCATGTAGTTGAGGCAGAAAGTGCTACAGATAGCTCTTTGGGTGACATTCAGAGAGACCTGTGTCAATTATTCATCATCTGCATTCAGACTGAAGTCATTGCGTCACAGCTATTAAGAAAACTTGGTCGATATCATAAGTTTCCACATCATTGTTCCATTGGCTACAATAGAATATTGGTAGTTGATCAAGTGCTATCATCCATGACTATATGGTCAAGAAGAATTGGGTGCTTGATTAGAAACTTCCTTTTTTCCCTACTTTGTCCCCTTTTGATTCCAGCAATGAGGATGATACTTTAGAAAGCCTAGAGGAGTGTAGAAAGTGCAGAGGTGAAGTAAAAAAGGAAATTAGAAAAGCAAAGAGAGGACATGAAAAATTATTGGCAGGCAAAATCAAGGAAAACCCAAAGATGTTTTATCAGTACATTAAAAGCAAGAGGATAACTAAGGAAAGGGTAGGGCCTATCAGAGATGTATAAGGGAACTTGCGCGTGGATTTACAAGGGAACTTATGCGTGGATGCAGAAGATGTGGGCAGGGTTTTTAATGAGTTTTTTGTCTGTCTTCACAAAGGAGAGGGTTGATGTAGACATTGTAGCTAAAGAGGAGGAGTATGAAATATTAGATACAATGAGCATAGTGACAGAGGAAGTACTGTATACTTGATATACTTGAATGTATGTGATATACTTGAACATATTAGCATTGAAAGAGAGGAAGTATTAGCTGTTTTAGCAGGCTTAAAAGTGGATAAATCCGCAGGCCCAGCTGAGATATATCCCAGGCTGTTATGTGAGGCAATGGAGGAGATAGCAGGGGCTCTACACAAATTTTCAAATCCTCTCTGGCCACAGGAGGATTAGAGGACAGAATGTGGTACCATTATTCAAGAAGGATAGCAGGAATAAACCAGGTACTTACAGGCCGGTGAGTCTAACATCAGTCGTAGGGAAACTATTGGAAAAAATTCTGAGGGACAGGATTAATCTCCACTTGGAGAGGCAGGGATAGTCAGCATGGCTTTGTCAGGGGGAGATCACGTCTAACTAACTTGATTGAATTTTTCGAGGCGGTGACTAGATGTGTAGATGAGGGTAAAGTAGTTGATGTAGTCTACGTGGACTTCAGTAGGGCTTTTGATAAGGTCCCTCATGGGAGATTGGTTAAAAAGGTAAGAGCCCATTGGATCCAGGGCAATTTAGCAAATTGGATCCAAAATTAGCTTAGTGGCAGGAGGCGGAGGGTGATGGTCGAGGGTTGTTTTTGCAAGTGGAAGCCTATGACCAGTGGTGTACCACAAGGATCGACGCTGGGACTCTTGCTGTTTGTAGTGTACATTAATGATTTAGACGTGAATATAGGAGGTATGATCTGTAAGTTCACAGAAGACATGAAAATTGGTGGTGTCGTAAATAGTGAGGAGGAAAGCCTTCGAATACAGGACGATATAGATGGGCTGGTAGGATGGGCGGAGCTGTAGCAAATGGAATTTAATCCTGAGAAGTGCGAGGTGATGCATTTTGGGAGGACTAACCAGGCAAGGGAATATATAATGGATGGTAGGACCCTAGGAAGTACAGAGGGACCTTGGTGTACTTGTCCATAGTTCACTGAAGGCAGCAGCACAGGTAGATAAGGTGGTTAGGAAAGCATATGGGATACTTGCCTTTATTAGCTGAGGCATAGAATATAAGAGCAAGGAGGTTATGATGGAGCTGTATAAAATGCTAGTTAGGCCACAGCTGGAGTACTGTGTACGGTTCTGGGCACCACACTATAGTAAGGATTGTTGATTGTCCTGGAGAGGGTGCAGGGGAGATTCACCAGGATGTTGCCTTGGCTGGAGCATTTCAACTATGAAGAGAGACTGTAAAGGTTAGGGTTGTTTTCCTTAGAGCAGAGAAGGCTGAGAGGAGATATGATTGAGGTATACAAAATTATGAGGGGCATTGATAGGTTAGATAGGAAGAAACTTTTTCCCTTAGCGGAGGGGTCAATAACCAGGGGGCATAGATTTAAGGTAAGGGGCAGGAGGTTTAGATGGGATTTGAGGAAAAGAAATTTCACTCCGAGGTAATTGGAATCTGGAACGCACTGCCTGAAGAGGTGGTAGAGGCAGGAACCCTCACAACATTTAAGAAGTATTTAGCTGAGCACTTGAAACACAATAGTATACAAGGCTACGGGCCAAGTGCTAGAAAATGGGATTAGAATAGTAGGTGCTTGGTGGACAGCACAGACACGATGGGCCGAAGGGCCTGATTCTGTGCTGTATAACTCTACGACCTCGCTTTCATCCTCACAGGTTGAGACCACCTCACATGTGTTTGACAATTGCAAAGTCTGAGGCACCTCCACTACTGTCTGCTTGGTCCCTTCACCTACCTACCTCACGGTCACATCCTCCTGTCCCACACTTCAGACCAAAACAGATGACCTTGTTCTAAGAGGTATCACCGTCCTCCGGAACAAAGTGTCTGGGTATTTCTCCCCTCCCTTATGTTGTGCAGTGTTTGCAGTTCAGTCTCCAGATCAATAATCCTGATCCGCAATTCCTCTAGCTGCTTATACTTCTTGCAGACGTGTTTGTCCTGGATCGCCTTGACATCCAGGAGCTCCCACATGCCACAGCTGCAACATAACCCCTGTCCTGCCATTGTTACTTATGCTATTAGTTAATTTACTTTAATTACTTTGCTGCTTCACAAACCACTGACCACCTCCAGGCGCGTATCCATTGTCTCTCGAGATAAGGAGGCCAAAGAAGAGAAGACTTTGTTAATTAACTTAGAATAATTCCTCCATATCATAACATTTACTGTGCTTATTAAATGCTAGTACCACCTTCAACTAAAGTTATACTTTTCTTGATTACACAGATATGTAGACCTTCCTACTGATAATAGACCTTACCAATGCTAATAAAGCTTGCCAATTCAAATAAACCTTTACTACTATTAGTAAACCTTAGGAATACTGATAAACCCTAATAATACTTAATACAGCTTATGTATTAAGTTGTCCGAATTTGAGCGAATACCCTCCCTGCTGGTGTCTCTCTATCTCACTCTGTATGATAAATTATCAAATCCAGTTTAGTTTTTAGTTTCTATACTAATGAATTGATCATTAGTTGCTGGTATACTCACCCCGGACAGCTTTCTGTTTCCCTGATGTCACTTTTTGATTTTCTTTTTTCCCCTGCTCCGCTCCTGCTCTCTCCAGCCTCCGATTTCTTAGTGTGCTTTTTAAATCTCTCCTCCCGCCATGTTTTCTCTCTCTCTCCAGCCTCCGATTTCTTGGTACGCTTTTTAAATCTCTGCTCCTGCCGTTCTCTTGCTCTCGCTCTCGTTCTCTCAGAGTTAAAGTATTTGGTAAGAGAAGCACAAGTGACATGAGGAAAACGTTTTCACGCAACGATGGTTAAGGTCTGGAATGCACTGCTTGACTGTGTGGTGGAGGCAGGTTCAATTGAATCATTCAAGAAGGAATTAGATTGTTATATGAAAAGAGAGAATGTGCAGGCATCCGGGGAGAAGGCGGGGGAATGGAACTGAGTGAACTGCTCTTTCAGAGAGCTGGTGTGGACACGATGAGCCGAATGGCCTCCTTCTGCACTGTAACAATTTTGTGGTCTCTAAAATGTTGAAAGGCATAATTTATATCAATGTAGACATGAAATTTGTTTCTTCTGGTTATCTATAAATTAAACATATGGCATAATTTCTTATCAGCATAAGCGTACTTTTGAGTCCATTTTTGTCATGCTTTTTATGTTGATGTTTGTAATGGGAAAGATCTGTTGCAATTTAGTAACATTTTAAAGTAGCAAAAAGGCATGTCAACTTTTTGACAATGGAAGAAATCTATCCTCCTGTCAACGTTAGTAGCAGGTCTCCTGCACTGTGGCACGAGTCATCCAGGCATGTGTCCATTTTCTTTTCTCTGTACTACCATTTACAACAGTTTTCATATTTTCAAATTCTGCTATCATTACAGTGCTCCATGAGTATATAGTAGCCTGCTGATGGATCAAGTGGACTTAGCTTGGCCAAATAGTAATTCACATTTTGTTTTGATGTTCTAAGGGCTACATTAAACTCTTCCACAGTCTGTAGACAGTGGTTTGAGAGCAGAAGCTGTTTTGGTGTCTCTTTCAAGATACTTTGTATGTTTGCGTGTATCGGAAAACCTCTACTTCACTTTAAGTTTCGGGTTTAATGTGTCTCCCTTTCATATTTATATGGCGGAATTAACTTCTCTTCACCACTATGTGCTAAGGAAATGAAAGTTCCGTTCAGGAATGAATTTGTATCAACTAGTAGGCCTTTGTGTGGGTGAGGGGAATATGTAGTCTTTTTGGAAGTTTATAGATTTTTGTTAAATAATTGGCAGACCTTTAATGTATGGCTTGCAAAGGCATGATATAAAGACAAGACCCCTCCCCAAATATTTAGGGAAAAGAACCTAGTTCATGAATGGAAACAATCTGGTAATAAATGGAGCTGGAATGGTTACCCTGCTAACGCACAATGCAACTAGATGAAATGAACATCAAACATAGCTCAAGCTACCAGTCAGACCTCTAAGCCTAGGATAAATGGAAATGTACATGAAATGGTACAAAACTAGTTGAAAGGAACAAATTATAATCCTACGTATTTATGGATGTATAAATATATGGTCTCATGTGCTTCTCTTGATTCTAAATTATTAACCTGAGCAATAACTGCTGCACTTCATCTACAAGCCTCACAAGCTAAGCATATTGAATAGGTGATGCTGCTGCTGTTCATGGTGCAAAGATTTGAGCCATTTCAGTTTCACTCATTTCCTCGTGCTTCAATAGCTGCTCAACTGCTCCAGAGGCAGATCCATTAAGGAGTCATTGGATTGAATATAGATAATACTGCTGGGGCAGACTCAAATAGTGATGATGTCCAAATCTTCTTCTGTTCAGATGTTGCTGCATTGATGTCAGCATTCTAAGGAGCCTCTAGCAAACAATTTATCATCCCATCAGCTGTCAACAACCTGCCTAACTTATTGAATAACATACCCTCCACCTAATTCATCATCTATCTCCCTGGTAATCTGCTCATATTAAGCCAGCATCTGGAGATGGACTGCAAACTGTTTAGATAGTGCACATAACACAGCTGGTATGCAGTGCAGACAGCTGTTCCCAAGGATCTCTGAATGATAGTCCCTGTTTCTAATGTTGGGCTGCTCCTCCTCATTTTGCTCATGTTTTCAGGCAAGGTATGGTAGTGATTCCCTATTTCCCAATCAGTTTTTTAATGCTTCAAGGTGGTGCTGGGCTTAAGCTGCAACAAAATAATTCCCTTAAAATTGGTCAAAATAATGAACCGTACAATGTTTACACAAAATGTAATTGTTATATCTATGCCACAGGTGGTGACACAAAGTGACAAATCATGCCGTCCAGGTTTAGGAAATATGCACACAAATGACTGCTTTTGTTCACTGAGAAGGGGCTGTGAAAATCAAGCTGCACTTGGACACACCTTGGCTCAATTGGTAGAATAGTCGTATGAGTCAGAAGGTTTTGGGGTCAAGTCCACCCCAGAGAATGGAGCACATATTCCAGGCTCAAGAAGAGCAGGTAGATCTCCCAATGTCCAGGCCAAAATTTATCCTTCAACCAACATCACTAAACCAGATTATCTGGTCATTTATTTCATTGCTGTTAGTCAGACCTTGTGCGCACAATTTGGCTACTACATTTCCCTACATTATAGCAGTAGCTATAATTCAAAAGTACTTCAATGATTGTAAAGCACTATGGGACATCCTGAAGTTGTGAAAGGTTCTATATAAATGAAAGCTGTTTCTTTCTCTCACTACATTTAGATTTGTGCATATTTTTGCGACTTTGGATGCATCTGCTTGAATCTCATCCAATGACATGTGAATGCTGTACACCCACAATGTTTAAAGGACCACAAAACAGCTCTCTGACAAAAAGGATATTAACCATAAGATTAAAAATAAGTAATATTACCACAGTACTATTGAATTAGAGACATTACTTCTTTATATAAACTTTCAATATGTCTGTACATTAAAACTTCTAGCTTTATTATATAACAAAAAGTGGTAATACTGGTATTAAAATAGATGATTTGTGACATTGCTGCACCTGAACCATCTACACTAAGATGTGTTAGAATGACAATTAAGCAGTTTTATTTCAAATTTGTCTTCCATTTTGCATGGGAAGTGCCTTCTCTCTGCTCTGTGCCTTCCTGTACAGTCTCTATTTAAAGGAGCACTTAGAGGACCATAGATGTATGTTTAATATGAAAAAATGCTAACATCTTCCCTGTTGGCATATTTTATCATAACTATGCAAGCTATTCAGTCTGCAGAAATATCACAGTATTGGAACTTTCAAAATTGGTTCATCTAACTGGTATAGGTCCTTGAAATTATTTGATGAAATGCTCAAGTTTCAACAATTGAAATCAGGGAACAAAGCACAAATAAATATAAAATTATCTTTTGACTGTTTAAGTTAGATGTCTTGACGGTTTGATCCTCTAACAGAATACCTGTTGACATTCTGTATGATCTTACAACATTCTGCAACAGAACTGAAAGATTGGCCAGTACCTTAACTGTTTCCATAAGAAACATCAGAGCAGAATGAATCAGTGAAAGTAGGAAAGTGAGTAGTTCGCAATGCAAAGTTTTTTTGGCAATATTGAAAGATTACAGATAGGTAGCAACTGCATTTGTGATGAGAATTTAAAATGTGTAGAAGGTTAGAAACATTAGGACTTCATTTCTGCTGTTTATGGGAGGAACTACCTTCATATAGCAAGTTGACATATGATTACAATTCTAAGTGCTTACCTCATGGTTCAATGACTATCTGCACCACCTGATAATGTACTGAGCCATTAGGATGCTCCAAACTTCATCCCTGTCAAATTAACTGGTCTAAACACAGTTGTGGTTAGGTTGCTAAAATTGTCATCCATTGGCTAGGGAGGGACAAATCAGTTGATTCAATCAGAGCTAATTGTTATTTTTGGGAAAGGAAGTCAACTAATGGCTGTCGAAACAGCAACTGATTTTTCATGGGATGAGCACATCACTGGCAAGGCCAGCATTTATTGCCCATCCCTAGTTGCCCTTGAGAAAGTGTTGAGCTGCTGCCTTGAATCTGTGTGAAGTAGGTTACCATTAACATCTCAACTTGTAAGAAACAAAGCAGCTTTCGTGTAACGGATGTTAGTCAGAGGCTGTTGAATTCATGGCCATATGTATTTACTTGGCTGCCCATTGAAACCCCAATACCATGACAGTGCTGTAAAGAAAAGTAAAATGTTTTGATGCCTCCATAAATGCTGGGATTCACATAAAGAAGTGGTTTTTGCTGGGTGGTTATCATCATCAAATATAAATATTGCTCCAAAGCTGCAGTGTGCTCGCTTTTCCAGCTATTTCTATCGACCAGGGATGTGTTTATCTGACTGTTAGTCCAAGTGCAACCTCCCCAGGAAGTTCCAGACTGTGCATGCGCAGTTGTTTAGTCTGTTGCTTCAGTGCTGTGAAACTCGCCCTGCCACATAAACCGTATGGCTTCTGCAGTGCCCGCAGCCAAGGAATATGTTACTGAACCACTTTATGCTGCTAGTGTATAAATGCAGTTTGGATTTCTCTGTCCACTTTATTTGAAATGGGGCAAAGCCGTACTACCAATATGTGTTTTTAAAGTAACTTGTCTACAGATAACACCCAACTGACCTCCCATAAAAGCATTTCAGTATTTCAAGTGTTTTTGCTGCTTCGTACTGTCTGGAAGAATTTAACATTGGATCTAAATTGGGTTGATGGTGAGTACGGGATTACCATGAGACAAAACAAAAGCAGGAAATGTCAGTTGTTAGACCACAAAACCCGGAAAGGGAAGCTCATAGAGTCATGATCTGTTTTCAAACAGTGTTGAGTCAGATTGAGAATAGCTAAAAGCTACATCACTGTAATCAGATGAATAGTGGCATTCATTTAAATTGCCATCATTTTTTTGTTGTATTTGCAGAATTGAAATGTGTATTCCTCTGGTATAATTTTCTGTTGATCTTTCTCTTTTTGCTCTATTCAGCAGAAAACATTGTACATGGGGGAAGGGTGCATAGACACTTACACTGCAAGGAGAATTCAGAAACTATTGTGGATGTCTTGAATTCTTCTGCATAATTCAAGCTTAACTTTATAAAAGAAAAACACCTTGTTCTGACAGCTCTTTGCAGGCGTGATCATCACAACTATTTGTTTTCTAATTAGCTTGGTGGGAGGAAATATAATAGAATTGTTATAGATGTCACCTGTGTCTGCAGTAAATATGCAATAGAATTTTTGTAATGTGTATAATTTTTCATAGCAACGTATGAAAAGAAAAACAATAAAAATTCATGAATGCTCACTCTGTTTTGTGGGTAGGGCAACTTTGTGCACCACCCTCTTCAATCACAAATAATGCTAACTCTTGAGGGAAACAACAAAAAAGGACTAAAAACCTGGTAATGTCTGGGAAATCCCTTCCCAACGCCCCATGGCTTTGGAACAAGCTCCAGGAGAATATGATTCCGTGTGACATATCAAAACTAAACTAGAAACATAGGACTGCAAAGAACCAGAAAAAGCATTTAGTATCCATCAGCTCAGTCCCAAAGGTTACAGACTTCACTCATCTTTCATATAAATAGCTCTGTCAGCAAAGAACTATCTGTTGCCCTCTTGAAAATTATAACATCCTCCACTTCTACTGCCTGCCTGGCTAGCAATTCCAAATATTTGCCATAATCTACATGAAGTTATATCTTAATTGTCTATTTACCTTTTCTTGCCTCAGTTTCTTTGTCCTAGAGCTTGCTAATAAAGGGAAAGAAAAAGAACTGCTTGTGTTAATACATCACCTCAGGATGTTCCAAAGCACTTTACAGCTAATGGAGGAGTACTTCTGAAGCATAGTTATTGTTGTAATGTGGGAAACATGACAGCCAGTTTGCATACAGCATGGACTCACAAACTGATCTCTCTTGCTTTCTCTTTCAATCTCTACCTAGCAGATTTTCATGATGCTTATATCTCCATTAAAGCAAATACTTTCTATATATCACCTGCTGCAAGATGCATCTGCACAGACAGAAACTCATTAGTAGTACAAGCATGACATACTAAATAATTCACCAACACTGGTTTTAAAATAAAATGACATTGGGACAAGATATACGCTTTTAAAATGAATGGCCCAGATTTCGCAGTCAGTGGTGAAGTGAACGGCACTTGCCACTGACCTCGAAGAAAGTTGCCCACAAAGATCTAGTAAGCATTGTGGTACAGCTTTCAACCTTCCCAACATTAACTTCATTCTGGTGCTATCTGCAGGGGATCTCTGGTATCCAGAAACAGTGATGTAATTGAGCAGGCTAAGCAGCCAATCACATTGAAAGAGTTCTCAGACAGCAAACCAGGAAGTAACAAGCAGGTTTTATCATTCACTTTTTATAATTTTTCAGAAAGTGAAATAAAGATTGGGACATGCACATGGGATTGAAGTAGAGGCTGAGATATTATGAGCTTTAAAAATATTTTTATTATATTAAAAATCTATGGAATGAAGAAATTTGACAATCTACACATCAAATTAGTTTTCCGAGGTCAAAGAGATTGTTCAGTTATGATGACTTAGTACGCTGTTAAAATTCCAGTTACACCTCATTCAACAAGGCATAAACTTTGACCAGGGTTTTTACAAGTGAATAGCATGTAAAAAGTGGAAGTTCATATCAATTCGGTGATTTCTAATTATTTCCATCTGCAAAGACTTCAACGGTACACCCTGCAAAGGTGCGGAAAAGCAGTGACAGCAGTTTCCGAGTTTAACTGCTCATGTATGGACAACAGAAGTTGTCGGTTTCGCATTGTAATGTCAGCGACACTAACAGTTCACCATCATAGCAACGCAGAATCCAGGCCAGTGTCATTCGTCTGCATCACGAAAGGCACCATTTGTAATTGACAAAAACATGAAACATAGATGATCCCCATCTGATTTTTTTGACTAAAGCATTGTTAATAACTTCAAACTACCAATTTATCAAATTGTCAAATATGTATTGGAAAGAATGATATCAATACTTTGTACAGGCTTGTTTCACTTAATAGCAGATTTACTTGCTTTTTTTCTGTCCTTTGAAATGTCACAATTTTTCTATATATCTTTTTTTTTTAAATGTAAATTTTCAGCAGAACTTGTAGACCTGCATTTAAGACACATTCTAGTACTTAATTGGCCCTGTTAGCTGATGCACATTGACTGGACCTCAAAACCTATATTTTTTTTCCCCTTTTCTAACTTTGTCAACATACCCCTGTGCATTGTGTGCATATGCTTTGTTTGCCATTCAAGTGCTTATAATTCTACAATTCTAGACATGAAAATCCATGTGCCATTTGTAGTACCTCCACTTTATTGGTCGAGGTCTCTTAATTTAAATGCTACTCAGTATTTGCCTCATAACTTGGTATTTTCAGTGAGTTTTACATGCCAGCGTACTTGTGAACCATTGCAAATCCAGATTTGTTGGACTGGTATTTTAACTCTAAAACCAAAAAACAAGCTTCAAAGAGGGAAGATGCACAAACATTTAGATCTAACTACTTGATGCATAACTGGTGAATGTGAAGAATGGGATGCCCAGGCATGTGAGAAGGCTTTCTCTTGGCATTGGATGGATTGGGGTTGTCCAGAGGAGTTAGTCTTCTTTAGTCCTTGACTCTGTGTTTCTCCCTTTAACATTCTTGTCTACTTCTTGCATTGCCTAAAAAATTCTTTGAATCCCTGTCATTGCTATTTATAATCCAGCTCTGTTGTCAGTAAGAATTTAGTATTTTGGGATTTGATTAAAGCTAATGGGAAAAATACTGAATTGACTTGTTTACCAAAGTGCCTAGATTACTTTATGAAGTTGGATAATGTCTCCATGCTATCAAAAGGAGGCATAGCAGCCAAGTGGGAAAATATCTCAAAGCAGAGTCTGAATAAGCACACATTGGCTAAATCTGGATTTCAAAACATTCATTTAAAAAGTGTTGATCTTGAGTAAACAAGTATAGCTCTGAGACATAGCTGCTACTAATTAGCAACTTTTATCAAACCAGTAATCAGTTTCTTCCACCATCTCCCCTCCACTGAAATAAATTGATATGGTGCTTTAAACCAGGGAGGAAATGCAACTCACAGGTTTGAAGCAACTTTTGGATCCATATGGAAATAAATGGTTCATTAAAGTTTCTTTATAGGTTTCCTCATATAAGTTTGTGTCTCTTTAGAATGGTGTTAAGATAGTTGCTTTTTTTATACTCCTACAGGCTCTGGATGGGGATTTCTATGACCATTTTAAAGAATATTTGATGGTGTTCAACAGAACAGAACTTGAGGCCTGTCAGTCTGTACAGCATACGTTCCAGTTGCTAGTAGAAGCTTCCAGCAAGGTGAGTATTTAGCGTTGCAAGGATGAATTTACAGTGATCATTGGAAATCTGTCCAATTAATTACTTGACACACTGTTCGAAACAATGCTGGGATTCAGGAACTTCATCTATGATTAAATTCTTGAACTGCATGTATTGAATGATCTGAATCTGCCAGCAGTTTTAAACATAAAAGTGAGCTAAGACTGCTTTCGTTTTGTACCAAAGTTTCTGTCAATAGTATTGGAAAGGAAGTGCGGCGCAGTGGTTAGCACCGCAGCCTCACAGCTCCAGCGACCCGGGTTCAATTCCGGGTACTGCCTGTGTGGAGTTTGCAAGTTCTCCCTGTGTCTGCGTGGGTTTCCTCCGGGTGCTCCGGTTTCCTTCCACATGCCAAAGACTTGCAGGTTGATAGGTAAATTGGCCATTATAAATTGCCCCTAGTGTAGGTAGGTGGTCGGGAAATATAGGGACAGGTGGGGATGTGGTAGGAATATGGGATTAGTGTAGGATTAGTATAATGGTCTTCACAGACTCTGTGGGCTGAAGGGCCTGTTTCAGTGCTGTATCTCTAAAATAAAAAAAATAAAAACTAAGAAGCACTTATAGGGACATTTCAAAGCCATTAGTCGTTGAGAAAGACAGGTGGGTGTGGTTGTAAGGACAAACATTTGTGCCTTGGAATCAACGAAGGAGAATGGATGATCGTTATCCCATCTCGGAAATTCACAAACTTAGCTTTGGTATTATACATAGAGAAGGCTGGGGGGGTGGGTGAGGGGAGGTCATCCTGGGCTATTGTGTACTTCCTGGTGGTTGATTGTGGGACATCATAGGCCTGGAAGTAGATAACTAAGCAGTCCTTTTTATATCCCAGGTTCTAAGCAGTGTTGGAAAGGTTGCATTTATTGTCGATCCTAATCAAAGTGATCAGTTCTACAACTGATTGGCTTTTTAGGCTAACTCAGAGGACATTGAGTCAGCCATGTAGTGAGAGATTGGAGTCATGTGTTGGCCAGATCATGTAACATGACCGGTTCCCATCCCTGAAGGATATTAATGAGCCAGTTGGATTTTTTAATGACACTCTGGCAGCTTTAATAGAATTTGTTTCTGGTGCTAGCCAACAAATTAAATTTTTAATTTGTTTCAACAACTTGCCATGGTGGTAGTTGAACTTGTTGGGCAGTGATTACAGTACTGGACACATCACAATAGTATTGCTTGATGTGAGACTGAAGAGAACAGGTGGGGACAAAACTAAAGCAACTTGCTGAACCAAGAAAAAAAAGTGTGCAAGAGTCTTGTGGTTGATTTTAATGTGGATCACTTATAAAAGGATACAAGGGATAATTGGGAAGCATAATGTTTCATTTGTGTGATACTTTTATGTGTTCAATAGTGATAAAGTCAATTTAATTATTTTTGTTTTTCATGGTAATTGAAGACTTGAAACTGCATCAGAAATTTCCAATTAACTTGTGACAATAGGCAATCTTATGGTTTTGAAGGTTTATTTTCTCCAAATTTATTGCTGTAAAGTTCCAGTGCTTCTTGTTAAAACTGTTGTTCACCATAGGATGTGATTTAACAGATGGCTTCGATTACAGTTCAATAACAATTTGAAGTCAAAAGTCTCAATGTTCAACTGCTGATTTTCTCATTCTTTTGATTATGTTGCAATGTAACCATTTCACAGACCTCTAGTTTTCTAACACTTTCTAACACTTAGAATCTAAAATTCTTCAACTCAGCCTTGCCTAGCAATCAGTAATGGCCTTGAAAGCAATTTGTCCAAATTTGCTTTACCTTCGTGTGGAGCCTAACTGTTTTAATTCCTTAATTAATGAAAAATTTCTTCATACAGCAATAAACTTGAAAGGATATGGCGAACAACTGGTTTAGCCATCCATTGCTGTACCACAAAAAGCATTATCAGGTCCTGCTCTCGTCTGCTAAAGCTCCTCACTATTCCAGGATCATCCTGGAATGCAAAGATAACTCCCAGCTTCTATTCTCGACTGCAAACTGTTGTCTTAAACCCCATCTCCCCTGTCTCCTCCACTATCACCTCCAACAACAAGTGAGGAGCTCATGGACTTCTTTGGATGGTCTTGATCTTAGTGACAGTCAGCTACCTCTGCCACATCCTTCCACTAGCCCACCAGGCCAAATCTTCTCAAGTTCCTTGTTGCCCTAGCCCCGAACATGCATCTTTCTCTTTCTCCATTATCTCCGCTCATGCTCTCTCTGAGCTCATCTTGTACATGAGACCCACCTCCTGTTCCCTAAACCCTATTCCCACTAAACTGCTGCCCACTTAACTTCCCCTGCTGGTCCCCATGTTACTGACATCAAGTTCTATCGCTTCAGGTGTTCCCCTCTCCTTTAAATCTGCTGTCATCACTCTGTCCTTAAAAAAAAACAGCCCTTGACCCCACCGTTCTTGCAAACTATTGCCCCATCTCCAACCTTCCTTTCCTCTCAAGTCCTTGAACATGTCACCTCCCAAATCCATGTCCATCTTTCCTGGAATTCCCTGTTTGGATTCCTCCAATCAGGTCTCCGCCCCACCACAGTATCGAAACAGCTCTTATCAAAGTCACAAATAACATCCTATGTGACTGAGACAAAAGTAAACTATCCCTCCTCATTCTTCTTGACATGTCTGCAGTGTTTGACAGAGTTGACCACACCATCCTCCTCCAAAGCCTCTCCAGTGTCATCCAGCTGGGTGCGAGCTCTCACCTGGTTCCATTTTTATCTATCTAATCGTAGCCAGAGTACCACTTGCAATACCTTCTCTTCCCACTCCCGCACAGTTACCTCTGGTGTCAGCTAAGGATAGATCTACCCTTGGCCCCCTCCTATTTCTCATCTGCATGCTGCCCCTTGGCAACATCATCTGAAAGCACAGCGTTAGTTTTCACATGTATGCTGATACCCAGCTCTACCTCGCCACCACCTTTCTCAACTGCTCCACTGTTTCTAAATGATCAGACTGCTTATCCAACATCCAATACTGGATGAGCAGAAATTTCCTCCAATTAAATAGACTGAAGCCATTTTTGGTCCACTCTCCAAACTCCTTTCCCTTGCCATCAACTCCATCCCTCTCCCTGGAAGTTGTCTGAGGCTGAACCAGTCTGTTCGCAATCTTGGTCTCATATTTGACCCCAAATGAGCTTCCGATCACATATTTGCACCATCACTAAGTCCACCTTTCCACTATTTTCACCTCCGTAACATCGCCTGACTTTGCCCCTGTCAGCTCTTCTGCTGCTGGATCCTCATTTATGCCTTTGTTACCTCTAGATTTGACTATTACAGCGCACTCCTGGCTGGTCTCCCACATTCTGCCCTCCGTAAACTTGAGGTCATCCAAAATTCTGCTGCCTGTCTTGACTCACACAATGTGCCTTTCCCCTATAGCCGTTGTCTGTGCTCGCTGACTCTCATTGACTCCTCGTTATCTTTGTTTTCACATCCCTCCATGGCTTTGCCCCTCCCTGTCTCTGTAATTTCTTCCAGCTCCAGAACCCTCCGAGATATCTGCACTCATCTAATTCTAGCCTCTTGAGCACCCAGATTTTAATGAAGCACCATTTGCCTTCCAACTCTGGAATTGCCTCTCCTAAACCTCTCCACCTTTCTACCTCACTTTCCTCCTTTAAGACTCTCCTTAAAACTTAACTCTTTGATCAAGCTTTTGGTCCTTTGACCTCATATCTGCTTATGTGACTTGATATCTCTTTTTTTTTAAGCACCTTGGGATGTTTTATTACATTAAAGGTGCTATATGAATATAAGTTGTTGTAAATCTTGGTTAATATGTGTTGGGTTGAATTTTTGAGGGAAAGTATAAATATGCTCACAAGCAGAGATAAAATGCATTTATGTGCAAGTTTTGGCTGCAGTAAATTATGATGTACACCATACATTTGTGTACCATGCTTTCAGCATACATGTAGTTCTAATTTAGAGTTACCGAATCATATAATTTAATTGGACCATTGTTTCTGTACAGAAGGTGCTGCTTATATGTTTTTTTTAAAATGATGTGGCATTGATAGCTAAACTCTCCTGATCTATTGATAATACTACTTTGTGGCCTTAAATCGTTTTTAGGGATTGCGAGATTACAATCTGCAGCTTTTTCTCCAAGAAAATCCATTATTCCAAAAACCTCAGTCATTCCAGTTCCAGCCTAGCGACAATGACATGGTAAGAGGCAAATTTATTCACTATTATGTATTTATATATAATAGCAGAAAGATAAGCTGGTAAAAATATGCCCCATGTCCTCCCTATTTCAAAGTGTTTACAGTTCCCAAATTATTCCCCACATAGTCATGTACAGCACAGAAGGAGGCCATTTGGCCCATTGCGTTCATGCTGGCTATCAGCAGAGCAATCCAGTCAGTCCCACTCCCCCACTCAATCCCCATAACCCTGCAAGTGGCTATCCAGTTTCCTTTTGAAATCATTGTCTCCGCTTCCATCACCTTGTGAGCAGCGAGTTCCAGGTCATTACCGCCCACTGCGTAAAAAGTTCTTCGCATTCCCCCTCCATTTCTTGCCCAGAACTGTCAATCTGTGTCCCCTAGTCCATGTACTATTAGTTAATGGGAACCGTTTTTCCTTGTCTAACTTATCTAAGCCTGTCATAATCTTGTACATCTCTATTAAATCTCCCCTCAAGCTCCTTTGCTCTAAGGAGAGCAACCTCAGCTTTTCCAATCTAACCTTGTAATTAAAATCCCCCATACCTTGAACCATTCTAGTAAATCTCCTCTGCACCCTCTCAAAGTACAGTGACCAAAACTGGATGCAATACTCCAGTTGTGGCCTAGCCAGTGCTTTATAAAGAGGGGCATATGTATTCAGAAAAGACAATCTGGGAGAATTACAATTTTGGAGCTTCTGTTGTAATGGCTGAGAATGAAGCTGGGAATCATCAGAACCCTGATACTGACTTAGAACTTTAAATTATTGATAAGTTTGTCTTTGTATAATGTGCAGAGTAAGGCTAAAAGCCTGTCATCTGGGGGTTGATTTTTAGGTCCTGCTGGGGCCGGGATTGGAGGCGGGTGGGCAATTCCATGGCTTCATCCCCGACACCACCCCCCCACCACACCCTGGGCTTTTTTTTTTTACAGAGGTGGAATGTGGGGGGAGGGTGTGCGGCAGGGTAATGCGCCCGCAATCAGCCAACACAACTGATTAAGGGAAATTAAAGGAGGCTGACAGGGATTTTCCAGTCAGCCTCCAGGTTCCCCCATAGGCCACGGGGGCCAATTTAACTTCTTGGGAGGGGCAGTTCCCCATGCAGGCCTAAAGACTACAGCAGCCACAGGCCACCCTATAGAGGTGGTGAGCTGGCTACCAAAGCCATTTTTTAAATTTAAAGTTTAGAAAAAGTTGGAGAGAGGGCATCTCCATTTTGAAGCACCCTCTCCCTTACTTACCTTCCATTGCAGCTTGCTGATTGGCTGTCCAGCTTCGAGAGCCTGCCCGCCATCCTTAATTAGATGGGGAGCCTGCCCTCTGGCCATTGATTGGCCGCCCTGGGAAAATTGCAATGAGTGACTGTTACCTACACAGCACGGGCCTCTGACTCACATTTCAGCCTGGCCGTGGGGCTTAGAAACACGCAGGGATAATCTAGCCCTCATCATCAAACTTCTGGAAAGTGTTCTCTGAAGTCAGTAAGATTTTACCACAAATGACCAGCGCCAGTAAAATTATATTGATGAAATTGATACCTGAAAGAGTCGAGGTAGCTGTTTAAATTGCATTTTTTTAAATGAAGGAATTGGAAAGCAGCTAAAGTTAAATTGTGTCATTTTACCAACAAGATTGAGAGGTTTATGCTTTGAGGAAAAGGTAAGAGTTGCTCATTATGTTATCAGGTCATGTGACTGAAATGGAAAGGTCATGTGACTATGAATGAAATCATTTTTTTTACAATTTTATTCCCTATATATTGTGTTCCTGTGTAATCCTTCACACCAATTCTCAACTTGATAGCAATTTTTTGTTCTCATAGAATCACAGAAACTTGAAGCACAGAAGGAGGCCATTTGGCCCATTGTGCCTGTGCTGGACCTATGAAAGAACAGTCATGCTTAGTCCCACACTCCTGCTTTTTATCCATACCCTGTAAGTTCCTGATCCTCAAGTATCTGCATAACTCCCTTTTTAAAATTACTTATGGAATCAGCTTCTACCATCGTTTTCAGGAAGAGCGTTGCAGATCCCAACAACGCTTTGATTTTTAAAAATTACCCTCATCACCCTGCTAGGTCATTTGCCCATGGTTTTATTTCTGAGCTCTGGTTATTGGCCCACTTGCCAGAGGGCATAGTATTTCTCTATCTGCTCTATCAAAACCTCCCATCATTTTGAAAACTCTATTAGATCACCTCTTGCCCTTCTCTGTTCCAAGAAGAACAGTCCTAACTTTTTTAATCTCTCATTACCTGAAGTCACCATCCCTAGTAAACCTCCTTTGAACCCTTTCTAATGCCTTTACATCTTTGTTGAAGTGTGGTGCCCAGAATTATCCACTATACGCCAACTGAAGCCTAACCAGTGATTTATAAAGATCTAGTATGATCTCTTTGCTTTTATATTCTATTCATCTATTTGCTAATCCAGTGACCCATATGATTTTTTAACCACCTTATCAGCTTGCCTGCCACCTTTAAGGGTTTGTATATATTGACAATAGGTTTTCCCTGCTCATTTGCACTTTTCAAAATTTTGCCATTTAAGGTATACTGTCTTCCATATTGGTCGTTCCAAGGTGCATCACTTCACACTTCACCACATTTAACTCCATCTGCCATGCTTCTTTCCATTTAACCATCTTGAAGTCTACAACTATTCTCATCACTACCAGGTTGTCAAGTTTTGTATCTTCCACAAACATTATAATGCTGCTCCCTACACCCAAGTCTAGGTCATTTATAAAAATTGAAACATTATTGGGCGAAAAACCTGCCCTTGGGGAATACCCCTGCAATCCAGTTCCCAGTCTGGAAAAGCATTCACCCATCATGGGGCGGCGCAGTGATTAGCACCGCAGCCTCACAGCTCCAGTGACCCGGGTTCGGTTCTGGGTACTGCCTGTGTGGAGTTTGCAAGTTCTCCCTGTGACCGCGTGGGTTTCCGCCGGGTGCTCCGGTTTCCTCCCACAGCCAAAGACTTGCAGTTTGATAGATAAATTGGCCATTGTAAATTGCCCCTAGTGTAGGTAGGTGGTAGGGAATATGGGATTAATGTAGGATTAGTGTAAATGGGTAGTTGTTGGTCGGCACAGACTTGGTGTGCCGAAGGGCCTGTTTCAGTGCTGTATCTCTCTATGACTCTATCACCACCACTCTTTGCTTCCTCAGACAAAACAATTTTGTATCCGTACCACCATTTTTCCTCCTCATATATTGTTGACCTACTTTAAGAAGCACTAAATTCTTCACTCTACCTCTCCATTAAAAAAAACAAATCAAGCAGTGCTATTATTAACTCTAACTCTTGATCGTCCTTGTCAAAATATTGGGCTGAAATTTACTAGCCCTCCGATGTCAGGGGTTATGGCAGAGGGTCCCGGAAAATTCTTCCGGGAGAGGCCCACCACAACCCATGATGCCGGGAAGGCCTCGCTGCATTTTACCAGTGGCAGCGAGACCTCAGTGCAGCCCACCCCCCCCCCCCCCCACCCCCGCGCTTTCATTTTAATATGCAAATTATAAAATTAAGGAATAATTACTTACCTGGTAGTGACGGCTGTCCCAAGCTGATATTCCAGCCAATGACTAGAACTCCCGTGCCTTTTGAACTCCATTCGGAGTTCCAAGACATGCCGCTGGTGGGGAGGAGTGAAATTTTCAGGGCAGGAGTGGGTGGGGGAGCAGGGAAAACGGCTCCAATTGGTTGTGGGGATGGTGGGAAGGAGTTGAGGCTCAAAGGAGCTGAAGTTGGGGGGGTGAAAGTTTGTCATTTAAAAAATTGGATTTCTGGGGGAATAGTTGGATAGTGTGGGAAAAAGGCATTGAAATGGATGGTCAGCTATGATCGTATTGAATGGCGGGGCAGGCTGAATGGGTTGAATGGCCTATTCCTGTTCCTATGTTTAATGGTGCGAGGCCAAAGCAAGTGGTAAAACTTTTGTCATTTAATCTCTCCTGTCCTCCATTCTATTACCGATCTTCCATTGAACCATAGAAAAATTACAACACAGAAGGAGGCCATTCATCCCATTGTGTCTGCGCCGGCTGAAAAATCTAACTCCACCTTCCAGCACCTGGTCCGTAGCCTTGCAGGTTACAACACTTCAGGTGCATGTCCAAGTACCTTTTTAAATGAGTTGAGGGTTTCTGCCACCACCACCGTTCCTGGCAGTGAATTCCAGACACCCACCACCCTCTGGGTGAAAAAGTATTTCCTCACGTCCCCTCTAATCCTCCTCCCAATCACCTTAAATCTGTGTCCCGTGGTAAATTGACCTCTCCTCTAGGGGAAACAGGTCCTTCCTGTCTACTCTGTCTAGGCCCCTCATAATTTTGTCCACCTCAATTAAGTCACCCATCAGCTTCCTCTGTTCTAAGGAAAACAACCATAGCCGATCCAATCTTTCCTCATAGCTACAACTTTCAAGCCCTTCCCACCCACCCCCTTTCACTTACTCAAAACCCATTACATTTCTAACTTTTCCTAATTCTTACGTAAGGTCACAGACCTGAAACATTAGCTCTGTTTCTCTCACCACAGCTGCTGCCTGATTTGCTGGGTATTTCCAGCATTTTCTGTTTTTATTTCAGATTTCCAGCATCCACAGTATTTTGCTTTTGTGTCAAATTAATATAATGTTATTTACCTTATGGCCGATGGAGGTAATTTTCATTCTGTCAGTCATATGAACATACAAGTTAGGAGCGGGGTAGGCCATTCAGCCCCTCGAGCCTGCTCCACCATTTGATAAGATCATGGCTGATTTGAATGTGGCCTCAACTACACTTTCTTGTCTGACTCGCTTGTCTATTAAGAATCTTTCTAACTCAGCCTTGAATATATTCAATGACACAGCCTTTCTGTATCAACGCTATCACTAATTGCTAACAAATACATCAACAATCAATTAGTTCTGTAAAATGTATGAACATAAATGTTATTTTATGTTCCTTTATCAGATGCTTCAGCTATATTTCTCAACAGTGATCTTTGTGCATGGCACAAGTATAAGCAACACATGTCCGAAGTGCTTCAAATGATTACTTACAAATATACTGATTTTCTTTAAATCAAACTTAATTAAGTACCTTTTCACTTTCTGATCATGGGAATGTACAGAAAAATGTGTTCCCTTAATTTGATGATCCTGACACACAACTCAATGCTGTTGTCCAAGTTGCTAAATTGTTGTTTTACTGTAGATGCATCCCTGATCACTTTTGTTTTAGAAGATTTTTTTTTTCTTAACTTTTGGGTTAATGTGATTATGCTGTATTGTTTTGTGGATAGTTTGCATGTGTGCTGATATTACACTTGAGTAATCCAGGAGCTACTTTACTTGTAGATGAGCATTTTTTCTAACCACTATGTCAAAGCTAACATGTCCATTTTGTCCTATTAACGTTTTTGTTGCTCAGAGTTTTAATACAGTGCAGCTTGTCGACATTGACTTCTCACCCGTCAGCACTTTGCGAATGACTTTAGCAGAGGTACACACAGTCTTTGTGTGCTTGGTGTCCTGTGGTGGTGGTTTGGTGTGCATGTGTAGAAAAAATGCATCTCTTGATGGGCAACAATGACAGCTCCTGACTGCTGCGCTACCTAATCACCATTGCAAAAATGGTGGCAGTTTGTGAATTAACATTTAGGGCCTGAATTTAACCCACTCAAAATCCATTTACTTACACAAAGTTACATTCGGGCCCTTAAAATCAAATGGGATATATTTTTACCTTGGGAACTCATTGGTCAATTGTTTCAGTAAACTTGGCACTGCCCGGGATGTGCTATAAGTATGTCATAAGATTGTTCCATGTTAAAAGACATTAATTTGTCATTTATTTATATTGGGATCTATCTTATTGTATCACAATCCTGTGACGTATGACATATAACCCCGTTACTTGCATGAATGCATAACCTAGCAAGATGCTAAATGGAACTGGACTTTTTTGCCAACTGGTCAAGTATTTTGTTTCCTACTTTTTTGGTGACCCAGTTGTAAATGAAGATGATTTAAATGTTTCTTGATTTGGCTAACTAAGAATTTCTATTAGTTTCCCAATTGGAAAGCTTAGCAATGCACTCTTAAGGCATTAAGTGTAAGACCATTACCGACTTATTTCTAGTTACAACATTAACTGTCTGAAATGACCATCTTTGATGGATTACTTAATTTTTGCTAGTTTCCTTCTCTGACACATTTAGAAAACTTGTTTTCATATTTTGATCTCTAACCTATACCATCCGTTTTCCATGCAAAGTTCAGTGTTGAAGCCTGGTTCACACAAAGCATCCTGCTAGATTTTGTCAGACCATTTGATGCATGGAAAATAAGTGGGTAATGAAAATTGCGAGCAGAATAATCTGCAGCTCCAATAATTTCATGCTAGCCTTTGGATAGCATCAAAAATTCTACAAATGTGTTATTAGAAATTCTTTGGCAGTAATATAGAAATCCTGATGCAGACTTCCACTATACCCTTAAAGTTTTACAATTTAGTAACTACATATATTGACTGGTGCCAAGGATCAGAAGTGTAATTGACGAAGTTTGCACATTGCAGTTTAACTTTACTGATTTATTACTTATTGCCAGATAGCACATCAGAGAATCGCAGCCACTGCTTTGGTGTTAACTGGTTTAAATCAAAAAAAAGTTATAACTATTCTATTGACCAAAATTTCTGTGTTGAATTACTGAAAGTTGTACTGTAGATACTTAAGTAAAAGTCAAATTTTTGATTCGAATTTTTGAGGCTATAATTTGGGGGATTAACTTTTACACGAGTCATATTTTTGAACCTTTATTAACAAAATGGAGATCAGGCATAGAGCTGGATTGATGCGAGGGAAAGTAAAATCCATTCTGGCAACGTTCACTGACCCATTCTGCAACTTTACCATCTAATTGCAGCCATGTGCTAGGCTTTCCCCTGATGGCACTTTTATTCGTTGGCATCTTTGTGAGCTGTGTGGAAAGCTTTCTCCAATCTCTGACATTCTTCTTTGATACTTTGAATTCTCTTGCTGCCACTCAATTATTCACCTTCTTTGGACACACAATGACTTTTAGTTTAAACTGCACTGTGGATCTGTTGTTCTTCCTTGGTATTTATACTAGTGCATGATTAGAATGTTCTGTCTGCGCGCTAAATGTTCCGGTCAACTTTAACAAGAGATATAGGAAAAATTCAAGATTTTTTTGGCCTAAAGTCATGAGTCGACTTTTACAAGAGATGGACTTTTACACGACTATATACGGTATTACTCAACCAGATTTTTAACTTTCATTAAAACCACAAAATAAACCAGATCTATAACAGGAAAAAAATAAAAATATCAAGTGAAGGTGAATGATAACAAGCCGGAAGCAGAATGATGGTCATAAAATACTTTCTCTCTCACTGTCTCTCTCACTCATGAATGGAAACCTTTATAAATCTGTTTGAGATGCCTTACTAAAAGGTTGAAATTGCCCTTTTGTTAATTTGATCTTAACTTCTGCTTGAGGTGTGTGGAATAATGTTCTTTGAAATTTCTTTCAGCAGTTCATAATGTTTGTAACTCTCTAAACACCAAATTAGATGTTTTATCATCCATTATTAGGAACTGGCTCTTTAATATTAAAACCTGTTTTGGAAGAAAAAATTTAAATGTAATAATTGTAGAAATGAAAGAAACCTGTTGGCAATGTAGTTTACCACTGCTTTTCCACAGTAATTTTTATAGCTGTTTTTTCGAAGGGGGTGAATGCTTCCTTAGTGCTCAGAGGGTTAGTTGTGACAAAAAAGTTTGGGAGCTACTGAAGAATGGGTTCTTCATTTTAAACTTCTGATTTGGAAGCTGAATGTAGTTTAATACACAAATAAAACCCAAATTAGTTAAACTGACTAATGTTAATGTTAGTTATTGGTGTGAATTATACAGGAAGCCAAACCCAGAAAAATCTGCCTTGTATAATGCTTTGGGTCCTGGAACTTGCTGTCCTTTCACAAAAACAGCTAATGCATTCCAGAAAGTGAGTTGTTAGCCTGTGTTTAGTCCAGGCGAGCAAGATGCTTTATTTCACTCTTCCCTTTAGTTTTATTGGTTTTATACTGCAGCATTATTCAGTCATGAAGAGCAGAGTATCACAGGCTTGCATCACAAGCTGCAATGAGTTCCTCTGGTCAGCTTGACTTCTAACACTACATGAATGCATACATTAAACTCAGTTTGTCTGAAATTTCCATTTATGGATACCAGACTTATATGGAGATAGTTGTCTCCAGTTCTTGCACATTTTTACAATTAACTGGGGTAATTGTAGCATTCATGTGGCAGCTTCTGATTTATTGTCTTTCTGGGGTATAACTCGACATTCAGATTTCACTTTTCTTGGAAGCAGATCTCATTGACAACATGCTTTATATCAATCCTTTAATTTCTTTTAAGCGCTGTGAAAAATGCCAGAGAGGTGTTCAAAGGTCAGAAACTATTTTGTTGGTTTTATTACATGTCTAAACCTTAAATCCTGTCACTTATCTGGGAGGCTACAAAGGTGGACAAAATGTAATCAGTGAATAAAAAGAGTTAACAATATTCAACATCTGTATTAAAGCTGTAATGTTATGATAGTACCCAGGATTAGAGATTATTCCCATGCAATTTAGTTTAGCTACTTGCTGTTAACTGGAACCTTTTTCCCACTTTGCAGTTATGAATTTAAATCTGGAGAATAAGTTTGCAACTCCCCAAATCCAGAACTAAACAGGGTGATGTTACTTAACTCTAATAAAAGTTCTCAATGTTTTTTTTAACGATGAGTGGTGGACTGGGAGAGTAGTGGTTTATTAGGAGCTAAACTATATTGTTAATAAAAACAAAGTGCTGGAAATACTCAGCAGGTCTGGCAGCATCTGTGGATAGAGAAGCAGAGTTAATGTTTCAGATCTGTGGCCTTACATCGGAACTGGCAAAGGTTAGACATGTAATAGGTTTTAAGCAAGTAAAGTGGGGGTGGGGGACGACGAGATCAAAAGGGAAGTTGTGTGATAGGATAGGGGACCAGAGAGATTAACTGACAAGGAGGGCAAAGGCAAAGAGAATGTGATAATGGTGTGGTGAAAGACAAAGCATTAGTGCAGAGAGAGTGTTAATGACAGAATAATGAACAGCCCTAGCCAAAAGCACAAAAATGATAAACCCAGTTCAGGTCAAAAAAAAAAAGCGCTGTTGTGGAAGGTTGCATCATCAGAATCGATGCGCGTCTATTCTGATGATGCAACCTTCCACAACAGCACTTCTGATATGTCTTCCTTTTTCCTCAACCAAGGATACCCCATCTCCCCACCCCCCACCCTCCCACTGTGGTTGACGGCCTTCAACTGTGTCCAACCCATTTCCCGCACTTCTGCCCTCACCCCTTCCCCTCCCTCCCACAATTGCGACAGGGTTCTCCCTGTCCTCACTTTCCACCCCACCCGCCTAAACATCCAAAGGATCATCCTCCGCCATTTCCGCCACCTCCAGCGTGATGCCACCACCAAACACATCTTTCCCTCCCTTCCCCTGTCAGTATTCTGAAGGGATCGTTCCCTCGTGACACCCTGGTCCACTCCATTACCCCCGACACTTAGTCCCCTTCCCACTGCACCTTTCCATGCAATCACAGGAGTTGTAATACCTGCCCTTTTACCTCCTCTCTCCTCACCATCCAAGGCCCCAAACACTCCTTTTCAGGTGAATCAGCAATTTACTTGTATTTCTTTCAATTTAGTATACTGTATTCGCTGTTTACAATGTGGTTGCCTCTACACTGGGGAGACCAAACGCAGATTGGGTGACCGCTTTGCGGAACACTCCACTCAGTCTGCAAGCATGACCCCGAGCTTCCGGTTATTTGTCATTTCGACATACCCCCTTGCTCTCATGCCCACATGTCTGTCCTTGGCCTGCTGCAGTGTTCCAGTGAACATCAACGCAAGCTCGGGGAGCAGCACCTCTTTTTCCGATTCGACACTCTACAGCCTTCCGGACTGAACATCGAGTTCAATAATTTCAGAGCATGACTGGCCCCCTTTTTATAATTATTTTATTTTGCCTTATAATTTTTTTACCGTGTGCCTGCCTTGAACTGGGTTTTTCATGTTTGTGCTTTTGGCTAGGGCTGTTCATTATTCTATCATTAACACTCTCTCTGCACTAATGCTTTGTCTTTCACCACGCTATTGACACACTCTCTTTGCCTCTGCCCTATGACCTCCTTGTTAGTTCATCTCTCCAGCCCTCTGTCCCTTTTGTTCTTTCCCCACTCCCCACCCCGCTTTACTTGCTTAAAACCTATTACATTTCTGACCTTTGCCAGTTCTGATGAAAGGTCACAGACCTGAAACGTTAACTCTGCTTCTCTCTACACAGATGCTGCCAGACCTGCTGAGTATTTCCAGCACTTTCTGTTTTTATTTCAGATTTCCAGCTTCCATAGTATTTTGTTTCTATTAAACTATATTGTTGTTTTTTCATTTCACTTTATTTTAAAATGTTTTATCATGCTTTTGATGCCTTCAAATTTGACTATTCAATTGCTTTCCTGGCTGGCCTCCATCAGACCATAAACTCCACCTCGACCAAAGTTTTGCTGTCCATATCCTATCTCTCACTAAGTTCCATTCACACATCATCCCTGTGCTCGCTAACCCAATGTTAGCTCCTGATTTGCCTTAATTTTAAAATTCTCATCCTCATGTTCAAATTCCTCCATGACCTCACCCACCCTATTTCTGTATTCTCCTCCAGCTGTAAAATCCTCGGAGAATTCTGCATTCCTCCAACTCTGGTGTTGTGCAACCCCCACTTCCTTCACCCCACCATTTACGGTCATGTATACTGCCATTGAGGCCCTAATCTCTGGAATTTCCTCCCCAAACCTTTTCATCTCTTTTCCCCCCCCCCCCCCCCCCACCCCCGTCTCTCTCTCTCATTTTTTGCGATGCTGCTTTTTCAAAATTCCTGCTTGTAATCATCAGTGAAGTCAATTAAAAATCAGTAAATTATTTGTAAATTTCTGACTTTAACTCTTGGCTTTCTTTCTCCTTTCTTAAAACGCTAATGGACCTCCTGTGACGCTGTTCATGGTAGATCAGAGGACATGCTATTTTATAAGGCTAGGTGCATTATACTGTGTTATAAGTTATGTAGTATTCTACTGCTGAAGTGTAGCTATGTGAAATTGCTGCATCATATTAAAGGCCACAAGATATAATTCTGTGCCTTGCTCAGATCAGGTCTCGGATCTTAACATTCCGCAGATCAATTAGAAGACAGACTAGCTTTGTAAAAAATGTTCCCAATATTCTGTCCAGCTCTTCATAGTCTATTCACAAATTTAACAAAATAAATCCTTATATTCCTTGTTATATGTAATATACAGTGATAAATAACTGTTAACCAATTTTTTAGAATACAAGGTATGACTCACAAAGTTAATTAAAATGAATTTGTGGCTTCCTCAAGTCAGCTACCTGCTTTGAGGTCAGACTTACCTTTTTTACAAAGTGTGACAGAAATTTACATGTATGGTGCTGTAATGTGATAGTCACCCACTGGATGCAGGCCTGTTGTTAAATAAAACATATTTCCCAAATCTTGTTCTTAAAAGTACTGCTTGTAGGTGCCTCTACAGTTAATCAGGATATCATTAAGGGACTATGCGCTGGAATATTTTCCTTTGACCAAAGAAGCAGAATATTAGCAAGCGCAAAGAACAGAAACAGAGTTAATAGTGAATCTTATTAAACCCTGCTTGTTATCAATGTAAGAATGTGAGCCTGGATTATTGAAAATAAATGGCGACAGAGCCTGATGCTTCGCATGCTGCTGGTGTACAGTAAAGCTTGCTATTTTCCATTTGCCTTAATCAGTGGGTTTGGTACTGAAATTCAGTAGAGTAAGCAGAAGAGCAGTTGCTTTTTTATTTGACATATTCTTCCTTTATATTGTGTTGTAATTTCTAACTAGAATCAAATCTACAACATACACGGGAAATAATTCTTTCATGGTTAGGTTTGCGCTCGTTACATGAATCACATAACAAAAGAAGGCTGGAAAATTATAAAATGTCCCACCATCTTGCCTTACCCATTCCCCAGTGTTCTTTCTTTCCACTACGATAAATAGAGGAGACATGATGCTTGGCAATTTACCTAAAAAGAAAATGCCAAATTGTGTCCATCTAGCTAGCACCATAAGCACAAGTAAGACACAAATAGCTAATATTTTATCTATCGAGCCCATGTTTGTTTTATGCTATTGATGGCTCCATTGCAGAAACTTTTTTCTCCAACATTGATTAAAAAAAAACATGAACTTCTACATATGCACAGATTATTCATTGTATTCAAGTATGAAATCACAATATAATTTTCAAAATGTAATTATTTTGCCATTTCATAATGCAATACTTGTGAATCAATTCCCTCATCACGATTCCAGAAATCTCACCTGCTCTTCTGCATATTCTCTTTACAAATTTAGCAAAATAATTTCTAATATTCCTTGATGACAAATAGCATACTGTTAGCCAATTGGCATTAAAGGGTTTATTGGATGCAAACAAATTTCTCATAAGAACCAACATAGTTATGTCCGTGGTCATCCTTTCTGTAACCCTGTTAACATGTAGCACTAAATATTACAGAGTCGGCAATTGGAGCATGAATCTGGGACAACTGAGGAGCACAGCCTTAACAAGGAAGCTCGTAAATGGGCAACACGTGTTGCACGAGAGCATAAAACAATCATCCATAGTCAGAGAGTAAGTGAATTATGCAAATATTCTATCATATTTGACTTAAATGAGCTTGGATGTGTTCTTGACTGAACCTGCCAGTGTAGTTTAGGGCGACTGATCAAAAACTAAACTTGTTCCAGTTGTCATTATTGTATCTGTTTGGCAAAATGACTTTGTACCAGGTATCAGAACTGATTTAGGTTCACTTAAGAAATTAATATGTACCACTATCCCCTATGTACACAGCTCCATTGACCTCAGCAGTAAGACCAAGTTATTCACATTCCAGCAACAAGGCTCTTGTTACATGTCAAAGCCTATTCCCGTATGAAATGTCTGAGTCACATGATTAACTTGGTGACACTGCTACTCATAGTTCTATATACTGTACTTTGTTTTTCCTTCGATTTTTGACAAAGGAGAATCACATATTTGGCCTAATTGATTTACATATTAGTCATTTGATTTATTTTTTGGATTGACAGACTCTGGAAGATCTAAAGGCTCATGGAACTGTGGTCTCAGAACAAGGGCGAATTGAATTGGAACAAAAAGTAGAAGAGGCTAGAGAAACTATCAGGAAGGCTGAGGTAAGGGATATGTGAGGGCAGAATATGGACTTCCGAAAAACAAAAGTACAGTTTAATTAATACATCTGGTAATTTTATTTGCTTATTCTTTGCCAAATATAAGAAACAATGAATGGAAAATATAAGCCATGTTATTTTTGGGATGTGATTGCCTATGTTTATACTGCTTACTTGCAGTAGCTATCAAGAATATTTTAGTTATCAAAATAAAAAAGCATGCTTTGTTAGATTTGGTTAACTCTCTTTACTGTTCCCATAATGTATTGCATCACTAATGATTATATCTGTGTATAAAATTCCACTGAAAAGGGTTTTAAATTCTGGTTTTGTGAACAGAGGCTGTAAAGGTACAAGTTTTTAGCAGTAATAAATAACTCCAACTTAGCAGAGGTAAATATAACTCTTGCCTTTTAACATGCAAGCATTTTTTGGTTTATGGAATCTTTCCATCTTGTGAGTATTCAGAAGTTGTTCAATTGGTTTCAATGGGAACCAATGCTTTGGACAGGCCCAAGGGACAGCCTGTAGCTGCTAAGCCAAAGGAAACCAAAGCACCAGTTCCTCTTAAAATTGATGGAGCACACTGCTTGCGATTAAATTGCGTGAAATTATTAACTTGCACAGGAAATAGCTGAAACAGATACTGTCTCCTTCAAAGGAATGCTAATGCTTTTGAAAACGTTGTCAGGGTTGATTCTTAGATTTGTGGATCCAAGTTATGAAAGGGGACCCAGAAAAACTGTGCCCTTTTTTGCAAGAGAAAAGAATATTGAGACTTGGCATTAACTTGCTGTTCAAAATGTACTAACCTTATAGATGGAAACTAAGTTTTAAACTTAAGCTGCAATTGTGCAAATAGAGATGATAATGGGATAAAATTAGTCAGCTTCAAGAAATGTCTCTCTTCCCTCAACCCACTTAGCAATCAATGGAAGAGACTCCCAAAAAAGAAAAAAAAAATCTCTTAACTAATTTACTTAAAATCAGAATAAATATTTGTTTAGTAACTTCAAAAGTGGACATGGGAGAAAGTACTACAGACGAGTCCGATCTTATCCTCACCAGATGCCCCTTTCCCCCGCGCCCCCCCCCCCCCCCCCCCCCACACACCTTCAAGCAGTGATCACTGGATGATCTCTAAAACACAGACTGATTTATCTCTCCTGAGCCCACAGATGCTTAAGCCATTGGAACATCCTCACTAAAACTAAACCCAAAAGGCTAAGCATTGAACCCGGCATTTTCTAGTCCATATGGCACATGTCACTGACTGACTTTATCACTGAACCACAAGCAAGCATGTTAAATTTAAATTTACTTACAAATATTTGGTTTAAGCCAAATTAAGTATTTACTTCAGCAACCTTGTAGGAATTGGCATTGGATAAAATAAATACTGAAGCATTTTTTCCAACAAATAATGACCCAGAATATCTAACGGCACATCAAGAATAAAGGCTAATCCATAATAGGATTTTATTTTTATATAAAAGATCTAGAATTATGAAATGTTTGGTATTCCAGTTGAACTGGTACATGGCGATCTTTGATCAATATTTGGAACAGGAAAGGATGCCATTCGGTACAGTTTTCAATGATGTAATTTGGGGATGCCCCACAAGTGATAACAGCTAAGTAGCTAATTGACGAGAATGAGTGATGATCTTGGGCCACTGAGGAGGGGAATTATTTCCTACTAGAAGGTGAAGAAATCGGCTAAGAAGGTTGCTATTGATGTGTCACAATCATTGAGGAGAGGAATTGTTTCTTCCTAAAAGAAGAAAACAATAGATTACCTTACACCAAGCTTGCATACACCGTAATGGTTGACTGCTGAGATGTGACCAGTTTAGTGCCGATCTAAAGAATGTCTTTAATTGGTATTTTTTGAAAGGGGTGAGGATCTCTTCAAACTAAGGCACTGTACAAGCATTTACTGTTTGAAAGATTATTGATTGATAGAAGAGCTTTACCACATTTTAATACCATGTCATTTTTAGTAGTGCGATTCAATTCATGTCTGATTGTCATTGTCTGATGACAATCAAATTTGTGGGGGTGGAAGAGGATAGGAAATTGAGTTTAGATTTTCCCAAAACTCTTAAAGAGGAAAGGATGCAGTGAATGCTGCGGTATTTTCGCATGTCATTAAGGTGCCTGGTACTCATTTTCTGAAAGTTTAAAGCATTTGTCTTTAATCCTCCTTTAGTTTAAAACATTGCATAATCTGCAGCATGGCGTAAAAGGGCAGAGCTCATACCAGGTGATTTCTTTTAGCAAATCATTATCTGAGAAGATCAACAAACAGATCAAAAACTGCAGTTGCACCACACAAATTAAATGGCTCGTACATTACTTTGCTGGTGACAAGGAACTGGACAGTTAAGTTTCTTTCATCTACACTGAAGCTATGTTTACTAATTAATAATTTGTTTAAAAGTTTTATACTTTTCTTATCTCTGTCATATGTGCATTAGGCCTTGGTTTGTTTTATCTCAATCTGTAAGGCTGCTTTCTAATTGCATCAGCCCAACTTATAAAGCTGTAATAAATGGTGATTGTTATAGATAACCACTGCATTTAGCATCAGTGGTTGACCACGTGCATCAAGAACAAATGTGCATATCATGACCACAAAAGGTGTGTTTAGTAGGTTAGGTCTTTTACAAGCTGTTGTAAATTTCTGATCGTTACCTTAAAATCCTGTCTTTTCAGTTACGTTGTGTTGATAGTTACATCAATGGGTTTTCTTTTGAATTGAAAAATTAAGGTGCAGCTTCGAGCCGTATCATACACCAAAGGAATAAGATGAGATAAATAGGTTTGTAATGATTGTGACATCATGTTTAGGTTTTATAAGCCTGATCATTGTAACAGGAAAGAAGAAAAAGTTTTGAAAAAAAATTTCAGATGCTGGAAATCTGAAAGAAAAGCAGAAAATGCTATAAACATGTCAGTCAGCATCTGTGATAACAACAGGAAAGTTAATGTCAGATATCCCATGAAAGATATTACAGATCAGCATTTATAAAGTGAAGGGGGAAAACACATTTGGGAGAAGAAATAGAATCACTATAAAGTGTTTAAATGGAAAACTGGATGGGTAAATGGTTGGAACAATGTAGAATGAGACAGTAGGAAACATAATGACAGAAATAAATTAAAGACATTTGTGAGACATCAAGGATGTGTGAATAGCTGAGGAGATGAGGGGAGTGGCATTAGAAGTATAAGTACAAAAAACTAACAAAGCAGAACAAACTCCAGCTGCCTGCAAGAAGAAAAAAGCAAATTTTAAGCCAAGGATACAAACCATCCTGCCAGCACAATGTTGTAACAGAGGTTCCCCAGCCCAAACACCAGCACGTCCTTCCTAAAGATGCCAGCACGTCCCTCCCTACACCAGTTCCTCCTGGTGAAAAGAGAGTGGGAACTTCACTTTAGATTTAAAGTTATTCGAGTCAATATTAAGGCTAGATTGCGGCAAAGTACGTAATAGTAAGATGAGATGCTGTTCCTCGAGGTTGCATCCTGCTTCATTGGAACAGCATAGAAGACCAAAGACAAGGGTCAGAGTGGCATGGGGAATTCAAGGGGCAAGTAACAGGAAGCTGGGGATCGCATTTTCGAACAGAAGTATTTAGCAAAGTGATCACCTAATCTGCATTTGATCTCTCCAGTGTAGAGGAGCCCACACTGTAAGCAGCAAATACAATATACTACTTGGAAGGAAGTACACACCCATTACAGGGGATCATGTGGTTTCCAGAAAAAGGTCTGCACATCTCATATTGTCTTATAAATGAAATTATTAAGGGCCAATAATGTTTTCAACCATGACAAAAGTTACATAATCTCAAAACTAATACACAACTTCATATAACAACTAGCATGTATAACAATGTATATAAATATATAACTGGAGTGTATAAAATACTTATACAAAAATATGGTGTATAAAAAATGGCAGCAAGATTTCAAAATACACTTGATTGATACATGTGCGTAGATAAATGAAGTTTATATTCCTACATCGGTGCTGGGATCTCAGTTGTTTACAATCTGTGTTACCGATTTCGATGAAGGTACCAAGTGTATTGTATCCAGGTTAGCTGCTGATACAAAGCTAGGTGGCTGTGAGGAGGACACAAAGGACTAAATTTTTTCAGCCCCATGGAGGCAGCTTTGAAGGTGAGAGGGAGAGGAAAGTGCAGTCGACTTTTGCCGGGCCGGCTGTGTGACATGTTACTGCCTCCGTGCACTTTTCCTGGAGATGGGCTGCAGCAGAGAGGGCTACCCACCCAGCAGGAGCAGGTAGTCAATTAAGGCACTTAATAGGACAATCAGTCCATATTATGGAAATGGATGGAAATTTTTCTGATGTATAGGCCCCCCACTGTTTCAGGAGCCCAAACATTGAGCCGAGGTGGCTTCACAATGGAAGGTCCAAGCCACCAACCATGTGAGACCTTTCATTAAGTTGCCGGCATTAAATTGCAGTGCTCAGGTCCCCCCAAGCAGAAGGCATGCCATTACAGCCATTTCATGGGGAAACTGTTCTCACTCATGAAAGGATGGAGAATGAGAGGGCACAGATTTAAAGTAATTGGTAAAAGAAGCAAAAGTGACATGAGGAAAAACGTTCTCACGCAGCGAGTGGTTAAGGTCTGAAATGCACTGCCTGAGAGTGTGGTGGAGGCAGATTCCATTGAAGCACTCAAAAGGGAATTAGTCTGTTATATGAAAAGGAAGAGTGTGCAGGGTTACGGGGAGAAGGCAGGGGAGTTTATTGCTCATTCGGAGAGCCGGTGCAGATGTGATGGGCCAAATGGCCTCTTTCTGCGCTGTAACTACTCTGTGATTCTGTGATACAGACTCACCCAGAAGAAGTGTTTGGGACCCTGGATAATGGTGTGACAGGAAATTTCCAGAGAAAAAAGGGATGATTTGAAAAGGGAACCAGGTTGTTAGAGGCAATGATCCCTTTGGAAAGTGGGGAGAGAAGGGGACGGGAAAGATATCTTTGATAGCATCTTATTGGAGTTGGCGAAAGGTTGAGGTTCCTGTTTACCAATGTGGAAGGGAATCCTCAGCTGAGGACATTTCAGAAACTGTTGTGGAAGGTTGCATCATTAAACCAGATGTGTTGGAGACAGTGGAACTGGGAGAAAGGAATGGAGTCCTTGCAAGAAGCAGAGTCGGAAGAAGTATAATCCAGTTAGATGTAGGTTTATAATAGATATCAGTGATAAGCCCATCTCCAGAGAGAACACTACAGGAACGGAAGGGTAGAGTTCGAGATGGACCACATTAAAGTAAGGAATGGCTGGAATTTTGAAGCATAATGAATGAAATTCTCTATATTGCGCAAAAGCAGGAAACAGCACCAACACAGTCCTCAATGTAATGGCAAAAGAGGTTAGGGAGAGAATCTGCTTAGGAATGGAACATAGCATGTTCAACATATCTATATTTACCTGCCATTCTCCCCACCATCTCAGCTATTCATACATTCTTTGTGTCTAATACATGCAACAAGCATTAAAGGCGAGAGGTGGTTGTTCTTGTTTAGACTTATGAGGCATGAAAACTGCCTCAATTTTAGTCGTCCATCACCTTCGCCCTCAGCTAACAACAGGCAAGAATGGATCAAGCAATGGGGTAAAATGTCAGAAAGGGCGATCCTACTGCATTTCCGGCGACTTCGATATTCGTGATATTAGTGACGTCAAGACAGCATTTGACCGAGTGTGTCATCAAGGATCCCTAGCAGAATTGAAGTCACTGGGAATCGGGTAGGGAGGAATCCCCCCATTGGTTGAAGTTGTACCTAGCACAAAGGAATGTGGTTTTGGAGGCCAGTCATCTCAGCCCTAGGACCTTGCTGCTGGAGTTTGTCAGAGCAGTATCCTAGGCCCAAGCATCTTCAGCTGCTTCACCAATGACCTTCCCTGCATCATAAAGTCAGAAGTGGGGATGTTCACAGATGATTGCTCAGTGTTCTTTAACCGTTCACGACTACTCAGATACCGAAGCAGTCCATTCCAACATGCAGCAAGACTTGGACAACATTCAGGCTTGGGGTGGCAAGTCACATCCACACCACACAAGTGCCAGGCAATGACCATCTCCAACAAGAGAAAATGTAACCATCTCTCCTTGACATTCATGGGAATTACCATCGCTGAACCCCCAGCACCCCCACCTACCATCAGCATCCTGGTGTTACCATTGACCTGAAACTTAACAGGACCATCCATACAAGATCAGGTCATAGGCTGGGAATTCTGTAACAAGTAACTCGCCTTCTGACTCCCCAAAGCCTGTCCACAAGGCACAAGTCAGGAGTGTGATGGAATATTCTCCACTTGCCTGGATGAGTGCAGCTCCAATAACACGCAAGAAGCTTGACACCATCAGGACAAAGCAGCCCACTTGATCGGCACCCCATCCACCACCTTAAACACTTACTCCATCTGCCACCGGCGCATAGTATCACCAGTGTGTACCATTTACAAGATGCACTGCAACAACGTAGCAAGCCTCCTTCAACGGCACCTTCCAAACCCGTGACCTCTACCACCTAGAAGGACAAAAGCAGCAGATGCATGGGAGCCACACCACCTACATGTTCCTCTCCAAGCCACACACCATCCAGACTTGGAACTTTATCGCCATTCCTTCACTGTCACTTGGTCGAAATCCTGGAACTCTCTTCCTAACAGCACTGTGGGTGTACCTCATGTAAATTGGGCCTATATCCTCTGGAGTTTATAAGAATGAGAGGCAATCTCATTGAAACATACAAGATTCTGAAGGGGCTGGATAGGGTAGACACTGAGAGAGTGTTTCCACTGATCAGCGAATTTGAAGCATGGGGCATAAGGACTGCAACGGTTCAATAAGGCGGCTCACCACCATCACCTTCAGGGTAATTGGGGATGGTTAACAGATGCTGGCCTTGGCAGCGACGTTCACATCCAATGAACAAATAAAAGAAAATGTATCTGGGCCAATGAGTCTTTTACTGTGGAGAGTCTCATATGTAAATTGAGGTGATAATTATTTTGTAATTTTTACTTTAATTTTTTGTTTTACTTTAATTTCCACCACTGGCAGCTGTGCCTTCAGCTGCCTAAGGCCCTAAGCTCTCTGATTTCCTCCCTGTCTTTCCCCATCTTTCTTTCTTCCTCCCTTTCCTCGTTTAAGTCACTCCTTAAAACCTACCACTTTAACCAAGTTTTTGGTCATCTGGCCCAGTATCTCATTTGGCTGGGTGTCAAATTTTGTTTCATAACACTCCTGTGGAGCGCTTTGGGATGTCTTATTATGTCAAAGGTGCTTGTTATTGTTAACTGGTGCAGCAGGGATTTCACACGTTTGGATAAGATCGGCAGGAGACTCTTGTGGAGTTGTTTGTAACTTGATCATTGTGAAAATAAAGAAGGCTGAATCTGTATAAAGCTGCTGCATTCAGATCATTGTTGTGTTGTGATTTTGTGATAACTGTTTGCTTCATATTGTGGTATTGATTCTTTCAAAAAAGGAGAATCTGATTTGCTGCAATTGTATAGGGTTTTGGTGAGATGACATCTGGAGTACAGTGTGCATTTTTGGTCTCCACATTTAAGAAAGGAGATACTTTGGGGGCTTTGACTTGAGCGGTCAGTTGTAACAATCAAAATATATGTTTCTAATTGTGGTGGGAGAAACACACTGTTGATTCAGTCCTGCCCCTTCACAGATTGCCTAACATATTATTTTAAACTTAACCAAATTAAAGAAAGCCACAGCCAAATTGACCATCTATTAAACCCCGAATGAGGTGAACCAAACCAGGTGTCTTTAGATCAACAAATTAACTGTTTAATTAGAAAAACTAAATTCTTAAACACTACTAAGATATAAACAACATTTAAAATAGAAAAATTAGTGTCCTTGCAGATCCTGCCGAAGTGGAATCTTCCAATGTGGAGCAGTCCGAGGTTGCTTGAAGTCCTCACGGCCGTCCGATGGGGAAAAAGAAAATGTCTAACATCTGAAACTGCAGCTCCTCTTTTGTCCAGTGATGACCTCAACTGATCAACAGCTCGCAAACATTTCAATGAATCAATTTGGCTTTAGAATTTTGAGGGGAGAAAAAGCGATCAGTCTAAAATTCACTTTCCTTCAATTTAAACTATCAGAGAACTCTGTTAGATTCATGCTGGTCCAAATGTCTGTCTGTCTGTTAACTGTGTTTGAAAAGCCAGTTTTTCAGCTAGTTTCCAACGACAGTCAGCAACATTGTATCCTTGTCCTTGTTCTCCGAATGGCTGTATCCTACGGCACCGAGAATGCATTCTTTGACTTAGTCCCTGGAGCTTGCTACCTTAAAGCAGTACTGATCCTTTTCCAGCCTTAAAAGCACACCACATACTTCCCAGAAAAGAAAAAAAACTACAGGATCATAACTTGCATTTTTTTTTTAATTCATTCATGGGCATCACTGGCCAGGCCAGCATTTATTGCCCATCCCTAATTGTCCTTGAGAAGGTGGTGGTGAGCTGCCTTCTTGAACCGCTGCAGTCCATGTGGGGTAGGTATACCCACAGTGCTGTTAGGAAGGGAGTTCCAGGATTTTGACCCAGCGACAGTGAAGGAATGGCGATACAGTTCCAAGTCAGGATGGTGTGTGACTTGGAGGGGAACTTGCATTGGTGGTGTTCCCATGTATTTGCTGCCCTTGTCCTTCTAGTTGGTAGAGGTCGCGGGTTTGGAAGGTGCTCTCTAAGGAGCCTTGGTGCATTGCTGCAGTGCATCTTGTAGATAGTACACACGGCTGCCACTGTGTGTCGGTGGTGGAGGGAGTGAATGTTTGTAGATGGGGCGCCAATCAAGCGGGCTGCTTTGTCCTGGATGGTGTCGAGCTTCTTGAGTGTTGTTGGAGCTGCGCCCATCCAGGCAAGTGGAGAGTATTCCATCACACTCCTGACTTGTGCCTTGTAGATGGTGGACAGGCTTTGGGAAGTGAGGAGGTCAGTTACTCACCTCAGGATTCCTAGCCTCCGACCTGCTCTTGCAGCCACGGTATTTATATGGCTACTCCAGTTCAGTTTCTGGTCAATGGTATCCCCTAGGATGTTGATAGTGGGGGATTCAGCGATGGTAATGCTGTTGAATGTCAAGGGGAGATGGTTAGATTCTCTCTTGTTGGAGATGGTCATTGCCTGGCACTTGCATGGCGCGAATGTTACTTGCCACTTATCAGCCCAAGCCTGGATATTGTCCAGGTCTTGCTGCATTTCTACACGGACTGCTTCAGTATCTGAGGGGTCACGAATGGTGCTGAGCATTGTGCAATCATCAGCAAACATCTCCACTTCTGACCTTGTGATTGAAGGAAGGTCATTGATGAAGCAGCTGAAGATGGTTGGGCCTAGGACACTATCCTGAGGAACTCCTGCAGTGATGTCCTGGAGCTCAGATGATTGACCTCCAACAACCACAACCATCTTCCTTTGCACTAGCTATGACTCCAGCCAGCAGAGGGTTTTCCCCCTGATTCCCATTGACCTCAGTTTTGCTAGGGCTCCTTGATGCCATATTCGGTCAAATGCTGCCTTGATGTCCAGGGCAGTCACTCTCATGTCAGCACTTCAGTTTAGCTCTTTTGTCCATGTTTGAACCAAGGCTGTAATGAGGTCAGGAGTTGAGTGGCCCTGGCGGAACCCAAACTGAGTGTCACTGAGCAGGTTATTGCTAAGCAAGTGCCGCTTGATGGCACTGTTGATGACACCTTCCATCACTTTACTGATGATTGAGAGTAGGCTGATGGAGCGGTAATTGGCCGGGTTGGACTTGTCCTGCTTTT
The DNA here is from genome assembly GCF_036365525.1 of Heterodontus francisci. NCBI lineage: Eukaryota > Metazoa > Chordata > Chondrichthyes > Heterodontiformes > Heterodontidae > Heterodontus > Heterodontus francisci. The sequence continues at coordinate 28,610,208 of NC_090376.1, read as the reverse complement.
TGTGTACAGGACATACCTGGGCAATTTTCCACATTGCAGGGTAGATGCCAGTGTTGTAGCTGTACTGGAACAGCTTGGCTAGGGGCGCAGCAAGTTCTGGAGCACAGGTCTTCAGTACTATTGCTGGAATATTGTCAGGGCCCATAGCTTTTGCAGTATCCAGTGCCTTCAGTCGTTTCTTGATATCACGCGGAGTGAATCGAATTAGCTGAAGTCTGGCATCTGTGATGCTGGGGACTTCTGGAGGAGGCCAAGATGGATCATCAACTCAGCACTTCTGGCTGAAGGTTGGTGCAAATGCTTCTGCCTTATCTTTCGTACTGGTGTGCTGGGCTCCCCCATCATTGAGGATGGGGAATAAAAACAAGAAATGCTGGAATCACTCAGCAGGTCTGGCAGCATCTGTGGAAAGAGAAGCAGAGTTAACGTTTCGGGTCAGTGACCCTTCATCTCTTTCCACAGATGCTGCCAGACCTGCTGAGTGATTCCAGCATTTCTTGTTTTTATTTCAGATTTCCAGCATCCGCAGTATTTTGCTTTTATTGAGGATGGGGATATTTGTGGTGCCACCTCCTCCAGTTAGTTGTTTAATTGTCCACCACCATTCACGGCTGGATGTGGTAGGACTGCAGAGCTTAGATCTGATCTGTTGGTTATGGGATCGCTTAGCTCTGTCTATGGCATGCTGGTTACGCAGTTTGGCATACAGATAGTCCTGTGTTGTAGCTTCACCAGGTTGACGCTTCATTTTGAGGTATGCCTGGTGCTGCTCCTGGCATGCCCTCCTGCACTCTTCATTGAACCAGGGTTGGTCTCCTGGCGTAATGGTGGAGCGGGGGATATGTCGGGCCATGAGGTTACAGATTGTGGTTGAGTACAATTCTGCTGCTGCTGGTGGCCCACAGCGCCTCGTGGATGCCCAGTTTGGCATCGCTAGATCTGTTCTAAATCTATCCCATTTAGCACGGTGATAGTGCCACACAACACAATGGACGGTATCCTCAATGTGAAGGCGGGACTTCGTCTCCACAAGGACTGTGCGGTGGTCACTCCTACCAATATAGTCATGGACAGAAGCATCTGCAGCAGGCAGATTGGTGAGGGCGAGGTCAAGTATGTTTTTCTCTCGTGTTGGTTCCCCCACCGCCTGTCGCAGACCCAGTCTAGCAGCTATGTCCTTTCGGACTCGGCCAGCTCGGTCAGTAGTGGTGCTACCAAGCCACTCCACTTACACGTTGGAGGCAGTATAGCGAAGCTTCACTCAATTGGTCCTTGAGATGAGGGGGTTATCCTATGATGAGAGGCTGAGTCAATTGGGCCTATCTTCTCTGGAGTTTAGAAGAATGAGAAGCAATCCCATTGAAACATGTAAGATTCTGAAGGGGCCGGATAGGGTAGACACAGAGATTGTTTCCACTGGTCAGGGAATTTTAAACACCGGGGCACAGTCTCAGGATAAGGGGTCGATCATTTAGGATTAAGATGAGGAAAAATTACATCATTCAAAGGGTTGTCAATCTTTGGAATTTTCTATCCCAGAGTATTGTGGATGCTCCATCGTTGAATACATTTAAAACAGAGTTTTGATTTCAGTGAATCGAGGGATATAGCGAGCGGGCAGGAAAGTGGAGTTGAAGCCCAAGATCAGCCATGATCCTATTGAATGGCGGAGCAAACTCAGTGAGCTATATGGTCTACTCCTGCTGCAATTTCTTGTTTTCTTATGATTATGGGTGCTGTTCAAACTGCACTCTGGTGGAGTGCAGAAGAAGAGGACCAGCAGCAATGGTATGCTGATGGAGTTGCAGGTGGGCAGCAAAGCAACAGAAGGGGCATGCTCACGGACGGCCTTACCCACCCCACACGTTGGACAAGCTTGGTTTCCTTGACCTGTCTGAGGAACAATGCTTTCGGAGGCTCCAGTTGTCAAGGCAGGTGATCGCCAACCTCTGTAGCCCCCTCGAGGAAGATTTCCTACCCGCTGTATTTGGGGGCCATACTGAACACACTGAAAGTGATCACCATCCTCAATTCCGACATTCCTGAATCCTTCCAGGTTGCCACAAGGCACATATCAAGGTTGTTGCAGTCAGCCACCCACAAATCCATTAGGCAGATAGTCGATGTTATCAGTTTCCCTGGCAAATAATACAACAGTCAAACTAAGAGCATTTGGGTTTGTCTGTAATTGGCTGTGTTTAAGATTCTTGTTTTGGACGCAAATACGTTGCTCTTAAACCAAATATAGAATTCCGTTGTATTATGATTACTTTTTCCCAGAGGACTGTTACAGCCAGGTGAAGAGGGGGTCTCCGGCTTCCCTCTTGCCCTTTCTCTTATTTTAAACAGTGATTGTGCTTACCACCTCTGAGAGTGTTTTACCTTTTTACCTTTACTGCAATCATGAAAGAACCAATCGGACAGGTTTTCCTGAGTTTAAACAAGAAAGTGGTTAGTTTATTATACTTAACACTCTAACCCCAATTTAAAAATACTAAAAAAAAATGCTCCACATTCATGCACCCATCCCACAAGAATCACACACACACAAGTGGGTTAATGAGGGAAAAATAGATTTGGTGGTTGGATTGAAGTCCAGAATACATGGAACTTAAATACACAGCCTGTGAAGTGAATACAGCTGAAGCTGTATTCTTGAAGTCCTCGCTGGTCAAAATGCACTTTATGGTTGGCCTGCTTTGCTCAGGGTTTTCTTAAAGGCAGAATTGTAGTTGGCTCTCTTCCCCTGGTCGCTGGCTATAGCAGTTTGTAGGTGTGGAGGATGCACAGTCGCAGACGGTTTTCAAACTTGATGTTTTTTGGGGAGACAGGGAGAGAAAGGGAAGCCCACAGCTTTCTCTGCTGCTGCAGCCTCAGCTTTTCCTTCTCTTCTGTAAGTGTAACAAAACTTCTGTTTTTTCAGAGATGGACAGACGGTCACACGGCTCCTTCAATCCCCTTTTGTTAATGCAATACAAGGTTCAGAATTGGCTCCAAAGGTTCCAGGATGCCAATATTTGCACTCGGAGAGGTTTGCTCTTTCAAGGTCAATGTGTCAGGATGGCCTTGACTGCCATGCTAATGAAGCAATCCTAAGTAATTCAATTACGTAGAGCAAGCCATTGTTCTGGGTCCAGGGCTTCTCAGACTTATTGCTGCAGTTCATTCAATCACCTGGTATTTCAGATGCAAATTGCAGTGACCATCTTGGCTGCTAATTTTTTTTTAAATTACTGTAGTATTTTCTTCCCATTAAAAGTCTAATATAAGTTTCCAACCGATTAAATTAATATTTCTCATTTGGCATATGGGGTTTTCTTGACAAGACCTTTTACTGTGAGACTACTAATTAACACTGCCTCATTACACAATAGTACATCTAAAGTAGCTTTGTCTATAGTTGGTTCCACAGCATATTGTTCTAGGAAGCTGTTTGATAAAGTACAGTACAGATTTCAGCACAAGATTGCAACTTAAATAGTGAAGGACTGGAGCTTTCTTAAATTCTAAAACATAAAGGCCATAAACAGGAAAAGATGCTGTTAATTTTTGTATAATTGCTTTTTATACTAATTAACTGCATTTTATAAAATGGCTACAACTTAGCGATGTGATGTATTGAATTAAATAGACTTTAGAGATTGCCAGGTAGATAAAGCAACTGAAACATATTTGGTTAGGTAGCATTTATGCTGTTCAAATTAAAGACTTTTTTAATGATTATAAAATGTTTTGTTTTGTAGACAGTTAAGCTAAAGGCTGAAGCACGATTGGAGCTACTGAGACAGATTGGGGTTGCTGTGGATACATGGTTAAAAAGTGCCATGAATCAAGTAATGGAGGAATTAGAAAATGAGCGCTGGGCAAGCCTCCCTCCAGCCCCCAACAGTGAATCAATACATTTGGTAAGATTTTGACATGTATGCTGACGACATCCAGCTCTACCTCACCACCACCTCTCTCAACGCCTGCACTACCTCACAATTGTCAGTTTGCTGAACCAACATCCAGAACTGGATGAGCAGAAATTTCCCCCGACTAAATATTTAGAAAACCAAAGCCATTGTCTGCGTCCCCACCAGACACCATTCCCTAGCCACTAACTCCATCCCTTTCCTCAGCAACTCTGAGGCCGAACCAGACCATTCACAATCTTAGTGTTGTATGTGACCCCGGAATGAGCTACGGACCACATATCCTGCCTAGGATCACCTACTTCCACCTTGGTAACAATACTGGACTCTGCCCCAGCATTAGCTCATCTGCTGCTGAAACCTTCGTATTTGTTACCTCTACACTTGATTATTCCATTGCTTTCCTGGCCCCCCTCCCATCTTCCACCCTGCATAAATTTGAGCTCATCCAAAACTCTGCTGGCCGAATCCTAACTAGCACCAAATCCCATTCACCTGTCATCCTTTGCTCGCTGAACTACATTTGCTCCTGGTCTGGCAATGCTTCAGTTTTAAAAGTGTCATTCTTATTTTCAAATCCCTCCATGGCCTTGCTCTCTCCCTGTCTCTGTAACATCCTCCTGTCCTACAATTCTCCAGGATCTTTGTGCTGCTCTAATTCTGGCACCTTGCCCATCCCTTGTTTTAGTTGCTCCGCCATTGGTGGCAGTCCCTAAATATCTCTGCCTCACTACCTCTCTTTCCTCCTTTAAGATACTCCTGAAAACTTGTCTCCTTGACCAAGCTTTTGGTCACCTGTCCTAACATCTCCTTTGTGATTCGCTGTCAAATTTTGTTCGCTAATGCTCCTGTGAAGCACTTTGGGATGTTTTACAACGTTAAAGGTGCTATATAAAATTGTTGTTGATGTTTCGCATGGATTGGATTATATTCAATATTTAAATTAACATTACCCCTGTTCATGGCTGTACTGCTATACATGATGACCAATAATGGTGTGAAACAAGAGCTTATTTTCTTAAAGTGTTTCTATAAATATTGAATTGACTTTTATATGCATATCTGGTAAGTTAATAGTGAGGAAGAAACATCTGAGAAAATTCTTAATCACAATGATACTAGGGTTTAAGTGGTTTAATTATGAGGACAGGTTATATAAACTTGGCTTTTAATCCTTGAGTTTAGAAGCTTCAAGGTTTATTTAATTGTGTTTAAAATTATTTTTTTTAAAAAAGATACGATGGAGTAGTTAAAGAGAAGTTATTTCCTGTAGTGGGAGCATCTGGAACAATGGGGTCACAATATGCAAATTAGAGATAGGTCATTCAAGAATAAAATCAGGAAACACTTTTTCACATAAAGGCTAATCAACATTTGGAATTCTTTTCCTGGAAAAGTTGTGGGTGCTGGATCAATTAACATTTTCCAAGATTGAGATTGACAATTTTTTATTAGGGAATCAAGGAATATGGATCAAAGTTGGGTAAATGGAGTTGAGATACAGATCAGACATAATCTGCTTGAATGGAAGAAGAGGTTTGTGGGGCTGAATGGCCCTCTCCCATTCCTATGCACAGGATGTGCTCTACACATTCAACAGCTATTCTACTTATAATATAAACTTATGCGTTAAAAAAATCACAATGAATGCTATGTTTCATATGCAGTTATGATTGTATCTAGCCCCGTGTATTTTAAGTCATTGAAAGAGGTACGGTTACATATAATCTGCTGTTGTTTGCATTTTCATTCACGGGATGTGGGCATCACTGGCAAGACCAGCATTTATTGACCATTCCTAATTGTCTTGGAGAAGGTGGTGGTGAGCTGCATTCTTGAACCGCTGCAGTCCAGGTGGTGTAGGTATATCTATAGTGCTGTTAGGGAGGGAGTTCCAGGATTTAGGCTCTGACAGTGAAGAAATAGCAGTTATAGTTCCAAGTCAGGATGGTGTGTGGCTTGGAGGGGCACTTTCAGATGGTGGTGTTCCCATGCGTCTGCTGCCCTTGTCCTTCTAGGTAGTGGAGGTCGCGGGTTTGGAACGTGCTGTCGAAGGAACCTTGGCAAATTGCTGCAGTGCATCTTACAGATGGTACACATTGCTGCCACTGTGCACCGGTGGTGGAGGGAGCAGATGTTTATGGTGGTGGATAGGGTGCTGATCAAGCGGACTACTTTGTCCTGAATGTTGAGCGGCTTGAGTGTTGTTGGAGCTGTACTCATCCAGGCAAGTGGGAAGCATTCCATCACACTCTTGATTTGTGCATTGTAGTTGGTGGACATGCTCTGGGAATTCAGGAGGTGAGATACTCGCCACAGAATTACCAGCCTCTGACCTGCTCTTATAGCCACAATATATATATGACTCGGCCAGTTAAGTTTATGATCACTGGTGATCAGGATGTTGGTGATTTTATTTGATGTCATTCAAAAACTAGCAGTTCCTGTCAGGAGAGACCCATTTTGAATGTTACAAGGACAAATTGAATCAAGAAGTACTTATTTTCCAGAAAAATCCTTTCAATTTAGGTGGTACAAGTAGTAAAATCGTATTAATATATATTCCTGTCTCTCGTGTTATTGCTCAGTGACTCTAGAGCGCAGTTTTACTTTTAGCTGCTCAAAAGGAGCTTGTTTATTTAGTCTGTCCCTTTAAGGACACAGCTCAGATACTCGTGGAAGTGGCCTCCTAGTCTCAATATGGTGCCGTAAAACTATCTTCGATTGTAGTAAAAACCCATTTGGTTCCCGAAGGAAATCTGCTTTCCTTAACTGGTCTGGCCTACATGTGACTCCAGACTCAAAGTAATGAGGCTGACTCTTAACTGCCCTTTGAAATGGCTGAGCAAGCCACTCAGTTGTACGAAAGCGCTACAGAAAAGTCAAAAAGGAATAAAACCGGACAGATCACCTGGCATCAACTTAGACACCAGAACTGGCAATGGCACACCCAGCCCTGTCAACCCTGACTAACATCAGGAGGCTTGTGTCAAGATTGGGAGAGCTGTCTCTCAAACTAGTCAAGCAACAGCCTGAAATGGTCATACTCTCAGAATCATACCTTGCAGACAATGTCTCAGACACCACCATTACCTTTCCTGAAGTAGCAGCACAGTGGTATACAGTCAGGAGGGAGTTGCCCTGAGAGTTGTCAACATTGGCTCCGGACCCCATGAAGTCTCGTGGCATCAGGTCAAACATTGGAAAGGAACCCTCCTATTGATTTTCCATCTACTGCCCTTCCTCAGCTGATGAATCAGTACTCCTCTATGTTGAACACCACTTGGAAACACTGAGAGTGGGAGACTTCAATGTCCATCACCAAGAGTGGCTCAGTAGCACCACTACTGACCAAGCTGGCTGAGTCCTGACGGCCTTATCTAACAGACTGGGCCTGTTGCAGGTGGTGAGGGAACCAACAAGAGGAGAAAACCTTCGAGACCTTGTCCTCACCAATCTACTTGCCGCAGATGCATCTGTCCATGGCAGTATAGGTAGGAGTGACCACCGAAGTCCTGTCTTCACACCGAGGATACCCTGCATCGTATTGGGTGGCACTACTACTGTGTGAAATGGGCTAGATTCAGAACAGATCTAGCAGCTCAAACCTGGGCATCCATGAGGCGCTGTGGGACATCAGCAGCAGAATTGTATTCAACCGCAATCTGTAACCTCATGGCCTGGCATATCCCTCACGTTACCATTACCAAGAGTGTAGGAGGACATGCCAGCAGCAGCACCAGGCATGCCTAAAAATGAAGTATCAACCTGGTGAAGCTACAACACAGGACTACTTGCAGGACAAACCAAGAAATCAGCATGCGATAGACCGAGCTAAGCGATCCCACAACCAATGGATCAGATTTAAGCTCTGCAGTTCTGCCACATCCGATCTTGAATGGTGGTGGACAATTAAACAACTAACAGGAGGAGGAGGCTCCACAAATATCCCCAACTTCAATGACTGGGGAGCCCAGCTCATTAGTGCAAAAGATAAGGCTGAAGCATTTGCAACCATCTTCAGCCAGATGTGCCATCTCGATCTCCTCCTGAGGTCCCCAGCATCAGCCAATCCAATTCAATTCATTCCACATGATATCAAGAAACGGCTGAAAGCATTGGATACGACAAAGCTTACGGGCCCTGACAGCATGCAGGCAATAGTACTGAAAACTTATGCTCCAGAACTAGCCACGCCCCTAACCAAGCTGTTCCAGTACAGCTACAACACAGGCATCTACCCGGCAATGTAGAAAATTGCCCAGGTATGTCTTGTGCACAAAAAGCAGGACAAATCTAATCTGGCCAGTTACCATCCCATGAGTATACTCGCATTCATCAACAGTGATGGAAGGTGTTGTCAACAGTGCTATCAAATGATACTTACACAGCAATAACCTGCTCAACGATGCTCAGTTTGGATTCCGCCGGGGCCACCCAGCTCCTGGCCCCTTGGTCCAAACATGAACTAAAGCTGAACTTGAGGTTCGGTGAGAGTGACTGCCCTTGCCATCAGCATTTGACTGAGTGTGGCATCAAGAAGCCATGGCAAAATTGAAGTCAATAGAAATCGAGGGAAAACTCTCCACTGGGTGGAGTCATACTTAGCGCAAAGGAAGATGGTTGTTGAGACCAATCATCTCAGTGCCAGGGCATCGCTGCAGGAGTCCCTCAGGGTAGTGTCCTAGGCCCAACCATCTTCAGCTGCTTCATCAATGGCCTTCCTTCCTTATATAAGGTCAAAAGTGGGAATGTTCATTGATTGCACAGTGTTCAGTACCATTCATGACTCCTCAGATACTGAAGCAGTCCATGCCAACATTCAGGCTAGGGCTGATATGTGGCAACTAACATTTGCACTACACAATTGGCAGGCAATGACCATTTCCAACAAGAGTGAATCTGACCATCTCCCTTTGACATTTAATGGCATTACCATCACTGAATCCCCCCATTATCAACATCCTGGGGGTTACTGTTGACCAGAAATTGAACTGGACCAGCCATATAAGTACTGTGGCTATAAGAGCAGGTCAGAGGCTGGGAATTCTGCAGCGAGTAACTCACCTCCTGACTCCCCAAAGCCTGTCCACCAAGGCACAAGTCAAGAGTGTGATGGAATACTTTCTATTTGTCTGGATGAGTGCGGCTTCAACACCAGTCAAGAAGTCAGACACCATCCAGGATAAAGCAGCCCACTTGATCAGCACCCTGACTTGGAACTGTATCGCCACTGCTTCACTGTTGTGGGATCAAAATCCTGTAACTCTCTTTCTTATAGCACTGTGGGTGTACCTGCATCAGATGGATTGCAGTGGTTCAAGAAGGTGGCTCACCACCACCTTCTCAAGGGCGGTTAGGGATGGGAAATAATTACCAGCCTAGCCAGCGACACCCGCATCCCGTGAAATAATTTTTTTTTAAGTGATATTCAGAGGAAAAGCATCAACAACTAGGTTCACCAAATTCCTTTTTTCACAAGGTGCACCTTATCAGAATGTTAACTTTCACCAATTGTAAATGTTCCCATTGGAGAGAATGCTAAGCAGCAAATCATCATCATGGTTTATGGTATTGTGTTGATGTTTCTTTGCCTGAAGCCTATATTTTGAGGAATGGCTATATTACTTTGAAGCATGGCATTACAAGGCAGAAAAATCACCTTGAGAGTTGAGAATAGTGAGGCTCATGCAAAGTGCCTGCATCTAAAACCAGAATTCATTGCCAACTGTTTTTAGTACTGTAAATGCATTACAGCAGAGGAGGAAGCGGCTGCATCCAAAGCTGCGGCAAAAGTGCGAAGAGAAATGAAGACTGGTTTCAATCTCATAATGAAGAGCTGGAACCTGTCATAGCCGCTAAGCGCATTGCACTGTTGAACTACAAGAAAGCCCCCAGCGATTTAACATCCGCAGCACTTAAAGCAGCCAGAAGCACTGCACAAAGAACAGCCAGGCGCTGCGCAAACGACTACTGGCAACACCTATGCAGTCATATTCAGCTGGCCTCAGACACTGGAAACATCAGAGGAATGTATGATGGCATTAAGAGAGCTCTTGGGCCAACCATCAAGAAGATCGCCCCCCTCAAATCTAAATCAGGGGACATAATCACTGACCAACGCAAACAAATGGACCGCTGGGTTGAGCACTACCTAGAACTGTACTCCAGGGAGAATGTTGTCACTGAGACTGCCCTCTATGCAGCCCAGCCTCTACCAGTCATGGATGAGCTAGACATACAGCCAACCAAATCGGAACTCGGTGAAGCCATTGATCCTCTAGCCAGCGGAAAAGCCCCTGGGAAGGACAGCATTACCCCTGAAATAATCAAGAGTGCCAAGCCTGCTATACTCTCAGCACTACATGAACTGCTATACCTGTGCTGGGACGATGGAGCAGTACCCCAGGACATGCGCGATGCCAATATCGTCACCCTCTATAAAAACAAAGGTGACCGCGGTGACTGCAACAACTACCGTGGAATCTCCCTGCTCAGCAAAGTGGGGAAAGTCTTTGCTAGAGTCGCTCTAAACAGGCTCCAGAAGCTGGCCGAGCACATCTACCCTGAGGCACAGTGTGGCTTTCGTGCAGAGAGATCACCATTGACATGCTGTTCTCCCTTCGTCAGATACAGGAGAAATGCCGCGAACAACAGATGCCCCTCTACATTGCTTTCATTGATCTCACCAAAGCCTTTGACCTCGTCAGCAGACGTGGTCTCTTCAGACTACTAGAAAAGATTGGATGCCCACCAAAGCTACTAAGTATCATCACCTCATTCCATGACAATATGAAAGGCACAATTCAACATGGTGGCTCCTCATCAGAGCCCTTTCCTATCCTGAGTGGTGTGAAACAGGGCTGTGTTCTCGCACCCACACTTTTTGGGATTTTCTTCTCCCTGCTGCTTTCACATGCGTTCAAGTCCTCTGAAGAAGGAATTTTCCTCCACACAAGATCAGGGGGCAGGTTGTTCAACCTTGCCCGTCCAAGAGCGAAGTCCAAAGTACGGAAAGTCCTCATCAGGGAAATCCTTTGCTGACTATGCTGCTTTAACATCTCACACTGAAGAGTGCCTGCAGAGTCTCATCGACAGGTTTGTGGCTGCCTGCAATGAATTTGGCCTAACCATCAGCCTCAAGAAAACAAACATCATGGGGCAGGACGTCAGAAATGCTCCATCCATCAATATTGGCGACCACGCTCTGGAAGTGGTTCAAGAGTACACCTACCTAGGCTCAACTATCACCAGTAACCTGTCTCTAGATGCAGAAATCAACAAGCGCATGGGAAAGGCTTCCACTGCTATGTCCAGACTGGCCAAGAGAGTGTGGGAAAATGGCGCACTGACACGCAACACAAAAGTCCGAGTGTATCAGGCCTGTGTCCTCAGTACCTTGCTCTATGGCAGCGAGGGCTGGACAACGTATGTCAGCCAAGAGTGACGTCTCAATTCATTCCATCTTCGCTGCCTCCGGAGAATCCTTGGCATCAGGTGGCAGGACCGGATCTCCAACACAGAAGTCCTCGAGGCGGCCAACATCCCCAGCTTATACACACTACTGAGTCAGTGGCGCTTGAGATGGCTTGGCCATGTGAGCCGCATGGAAGATGGCAGGATCCCCAAGGACACATTGTACAGCGAGCTCACCACTGGTATCAGACCCACCGGCCGTCCATGTCTCCGCTTTAAAGACGTCTGCAAACGCGACATGAAATCCTGTGACATTGATCACAAGTCGTGGGAGTCAGTTGCCAGCGTTTGCCAGAGCTGGCGGGCAGCCATAAAGACGGGGCTAAAGTGTGGTGAGTCGAAGAGACTTAGTAGTTGGCAGGAAAAAAAGACAGAAGCGCAAGGGGAGAGCCAACTGTGTAACAGCCCCGACAACCAATTTTATCTGCAGCACCTGTGGAAGAGTCTGTCACTCTAGAATTGGCCTTCATCGCCACTCCAGGCGCTTATCCATTGTCTCTCAAGATAAGGAGGCCAAAGAAGAAGAAATTCATTCCAGCAGAAGAGGAAGCAGCTGCGTCCAATACAGTCGAGGATCCCACATAGCCACTGCCACCGACTCTAAAGCAATGAACTGCTTTAAGTGCAAATTTTCTGACTGCCTACAGACATGAGGTTTGAATGCATTGTCAGGGTTGATGAGGAAGCCTCTTTAATACTTAAGCTAAAGAAAGAACACGTTAAAACACTTGAACAGTTAGCACAATATCTTTGGGCACATATTGCTTGTAAACAATCCTTGTTGGTTAACCATTCAGTCGTAGCTTAGCCACCGTGAAGAGAAGTTGCTTGGAAGAAAAATTCCTGGGGAGGAGTGAGAAAACAAAATTAGGTTTTAAGCACCCATAAGCCAGCAAAAAAGCTCCTTTACAATAGAGTGGACAAATTAGCTGACCTAATCAACTTGTAGCACAGCACCACCTAGTGACAGTGGAAATACAACTAGAGTGTTACTGGCAGCACTTTTTCCAGAACAAAAATGTTGGCTTTAATAATGTTTTGTCATTGTAAGATATTATGTGGAAATAAGGACGATGTTGACATAAAACCATTACCTGGAAGTTTCTCCCTAACATCACTGTGGATATACCTACACCACTTGGACTGCGGCAGCTCAAGACCACCTTCTGATGGGCAATAAATTCCGGGCTTGCCAATCTCGCGTCCCATGAACAAATTTTTTTTAAAACATGCTCATTGTGACACCGGGAGTAAGTGTATGTGAACAACAAGTCCACTGCTTATGGAAAACTTTAAATATATGATGTAGATAGATTGGCAAATATTAAATCCAGCACACTATCATTGATAGAATATGCATCTCTTTCCTTTCTGTAGAGCTGTCCTCCCCATTAGATAATTCTTAATTCATTCTAAATATATTTCCTCAGTCATTTATGGCATAGAAGGAGGCCATTTGGCCCATCGAATCCATGCCAGCTCTCCGTAGAACAATCCAGCCAGTCTCACTTCCCCACTCGATCCCTGTAGCCCTGCAAGTTTATTTCCTTCAAGTGCCCATCCAAATTTCCTTTTGAAATCATTGCTTGTCTCCACTTCCACCACTCTCATGAGCAGCAAGTTCCAGGTCATTAGCACTCGCTACGTAAAAAAAGTTCTTCACATTCCCCCGCATCTCTTGCCCAAAACCCTCAATCTGTGTCCTCTAGTCATTGTACTGTCAGTTAATGGGAACCGTTTTTTCTTGTCTAATTTATCTAAGCTCGTCATAATCTTGTACACATCTGTCACATCTCCCCTCAATCTCCTTTGTTCCAGGGAGAACGACCCTAGCTTTCCAACCTAATCTTGTCACTAAAATCTTCCATCCCTGGAACCATTCTGGTAAATCTCCCCTCTGCACCCTCTCAAGGAGCCTCACATCCTTCTTAAAATGTGGTGACCAGAACTGGATGCAATACTCTAGTTGGGGACTAAACAGAGCTTTATAAAAGTTCAGCATAACTTCCCTGCTTTTGTATTCTATGCCTGTATTTATGAAGCCCAAGATCCCATATGCTCTCTCAATATGTCCTGCCATCTTCAAAGATCGATGCACATGCCCCCCCTGTTCCTGCACACTCTTTAGAACTGTGCCGTTAAATCTATATTGCCTCACCTTTCTGCCAAAATGCATCACCTCACACTTGTCTGTATTAAATTCCATCTGCCACTTGTCTGCCCATTCTGCTATGTGCTGTTGCAGGCAGTTCATATCATCCTCACTGTTTGCCACTCCTCCAAGTGTGATATCATTGGCAAATTTTGAAATGCTACTCTGTATTCCATGATGCAAGTCATTTATATATAGCAAAAATGGCAGTGGCCCTAGCACTGACCCTTGGGCAACACCACTGTCTACCATCCTCCAGTCTGAAAAACAAGCATTTACCATGACTGATTTCTGTCCTTAAGCCAATTTTTTTTATCCAGTTGGACACTGCCGTCCTATTCCATGAGCCTCAATTTTGTCAACCAGCCTTTTCTGTGGTAATTTATCAAATGCTTTCTTAAAATCCATACAAACAATATCCACAGCATTCTCTTCATCAACCTTCTCTGTTACTTAATCAAAAAATTCAGTTAGATCAGTCAAGCATGGTCTGTCTTTTGCAAATCTTGCTCGCTATCCCTTAATTAACTCCAATGTCTCCAAATGCCTGTTGATTTTTTTCCCCTGATTATTGTTTCCAAAACGTTATCCACCACTGATGTTAAACTAACTGGCCTGTGAGTTGCTAGGTCTGTCCTTATACTCTTTTATTTTGAATAGGGTGTCACATTTGCCACTCTCCAATCCTCTGGCACCTCCCCCATATCTAGGGAAGATTGCCACAAGCTGTTCCGCTCTCTCCATCCCCTCTTCCTTTAGCAGCCTGGGATGCAAGCCATCTGGGCTAGCTGACTTATCTACCCTAAACATAGCCAGCTTTTCCTACTCGCTCTTAATTTTTACCCTATCCATTGCCTCTGCCCTCTCCAGTTTTACCAATATTTGGTCAGATTCTTCTTCCTTCGTAGACACCGATACAATGTACTCATTAATTATTCGAGCCTTGCCCTGTGCCTCTAAGCATATATCACCCTCTTTGTCCCTAATAGGTCCCACTCCACCTCTTACTACCTGCTTACTATTTACATGCCAATAGAAGATTTCTGTGTTCCCTTTTATGTTAACTGCCATTCTATTCTCATATTTTCTCTTTAAGCCTGTCTTACTTTCCTCTTCACCTCCCCTTTCAATTTATTATTTTTGGCCTCGTCCTCACTTGAAGTATTCAACTGACATGCATCATACACTTTTTGTTTTTGTTTCATCATAATCTCTATCTCCCTCATCATCCAAAGAGCCCTGTTTTTGGTTCCCCTACCTTTCCTCCTTTTTGCAGTGTACCTAGCCTGTACCTGAAGCATCTCTTCCTTAAAGATAACCCGTTGTTCTGTGAGTCTTTGGTTCCATTTGCCCTGGCTAGATCCCTTCTCATCGCATTGAAGTTAGCGCTCTTCCAATCTAGATGTTCTACCTTGTATCGTTCCTTGCTTTTCTGCATTCCTGGTCTAAACCTTATGATGCAATGATTGCTCTTACCCAAGTGCTTGCCCACACACAAGTTGGTCCATTTGGCCCCTCATTTCCCAACACCAGATCCTGCAATGCCTCCTTTCTATTTGGGCCGAGGACATACTGATCAAGGAAGTTCCCCTGAACGCATTTCAGAAATTCCTCTTCCTTCCCTTTACTCTAAAAATATCCTAATTGATATATTTAGGTAATTAAAGTCCTCCAATATTACCACTCTATAGTACTTGTGATATCCCCATAGATTTGCTCCTCTATCTTTCTCACTATTTGGAGGCCTATAGAATACCCCTAGTAGCGTGATCATACCCCTTTTTGCTTCTCAACTCTAATCAAATGGATTCTGTCCTTGCCCCCTCAAGGACATCCTTTCTTTCCAACACTACAATCAGTACAGACATCCCACCTCATTTTTTTCCTTCTCTATCTTTTCTGAACACTTTATATCATTGTATATTAAGTGCTCAGTCCTCACCATTTTTAAGCCACGTTTCTGTTATTGCCACTACATCATATTCCCATACTGTTTGTGCTTGTAGCTCATCAAACTTATTCACATCACTTTGTGCATCTACATACGTGCATTGTAATCCTGTCTTTGCATTCCTCGGAGCCCTTCTCAGTCTGCTCCTAATATGGTACTATTCCTTTCTCTAGAACTGTCCAACACTCTCATTATGCACCTTATTCCTCTTTTCTGCTTCTATATGCTGTTGTCCATACCCCTACCAGTTTAGTTTAAACTCTCCCCAACCGTACTAGTGAACCTCCCCGCAAGGACATTGGTCCCAGTTCTGTTGAGGTGCAAGTCTTCCCTTTTGAATAGGTGCCTTCTGCCAAAGAATTGGTCTCAGTGCTCCAAGAACCTGAAGCCCTCCCTTCTGCACCATGCTTCAAGCCATGAATTGATCCTACCTATCTTCCTATCACATTGTCCCTGAGGCACATCACTCAACATCCCACCTACTTTTGTATGCAGTGCTTTCTGTGTTAGCCAGGATATGGGTACACGTTCAAGCTAGTGAAAGGTAAATTTAGGACTAATCATGGGGAGTTGTACTTCACAACAGATTGATCATCATATGGTATGGACTTGCAGAAAGGTAGTGAATGTGCAAACCTTGGACTCTTTTAAGAAATAATTTAAATGCTGAGTGTTTCCAGCATTTTTACATCCTATTTCCAGCATCTGCAGTATTTTGCTTTTGCATCAGTAGTGATAGTGCTATTGGGCAACACCTGCACGCCACTGAGCTGTTCACCAATTCTAAGTTCGAGTTTGGCCAGATTGACTTAGCTACAGCCTTGACGTTTTGAACTCTGGAATTGGAACTAGAAGTTTGCAGACGACACCAAATTGGGGGTTGTATTTACTACAAAGGAAGCCTGTGACAATACACAATCAGATGTGAATAAACTTGCTGAATGGGTGTTTAATTGACAATTGAATTTCAATAGAGATGTGTGAGGTGGTGCATTTTGGTTGGCAGAATAAGGCCACATACTATTGGATAATTAGAATCTAAAGGACCAAAGGAATCTAGGGGTACAAGTACACAAATCACTAAAAGTAGCAACCCAGATTATTGAAGCCATTTTTATTGGGGGGGGAGAAAGCAAACCAAGCAGTGGGGTTCATTTCTAGAGGGATAGAATTGGAAATCAGGGAAGTCATGCTAAACTTGTACAGAATGTTGGTTAGACCGCACTTGTGCACAGTTCTAGCTTCATGTTATGAAAAGGATGTAGAGGCATTGGATAAGTTACAAAAAAAGTTTCGTAAAAATTATACCAGAACTGAGAGGTTCTAACCATCAGGAAAGACTGAACAGCCTGGGGCTCTTCTGTCCAGAAAAGAGAAGGCTGAGCGATGTCCTGAATAAAGTTCTTTAAAATAATGAAGGGGTTTGATAGGATAGAAATAGAGATGTTTCCATTTGTAGGGAAGTCGAGATATAAGGGGCCATAATTTTTAAGATGGTCACGCATAAATCCAATAGGGAATTTGGGGGATACTTTACCCAAAGAGGGATAAGAATGTGGAATGCGCTGTTACAAGGAGTAATCGAGGCAAATAGCATAGATGCATTTCAGGAGAAGCTGGATGTGCACATGAGGCAGAAAGGAATACAAAGCTATGTTGATAGTGTTAAATTGTGAGGTTGGAGGAGGCTTATGTGGAGCATAAATGCTGACATTGACTCAATATAGTTGGATGCTGAAAGGAAGGGACTTTGAGAACTCTCTGGATGGATGAATTAACATTGGCTGACTGGCTGCCTTCGTCCATCCTTACCGTGTGACTTTGCAAGCCTTACTGTCAGTGCCTTCACATATCAGCTCCAAAAGCATATTTATGTTTTTGAATCTGTCGTGTTATTAGGGTCATTGTGTGGCTCAGTTGGTAGTAGTCTCACCTGAGTCAGAAGGTTATGTGTTCAAGTCCCTTCCAAAGCACAAAATCAAGATTGACACTCCAGTATATTACTCAAGGAGTGGTGTACTGTCAGAGAGTGATGTTTTTTGGATGAGCCATTAAACCAATGCACTCTTCCCTCTCAGGTGGACCTAAAAGGCAGTATTTCAAAGAAGTACAGGGAAGTTCTCTCCAGTTTCCTACACAATATCCCTTAGTGCTAGTAAAACAAATTAGCATAATGTCCTTATCACATTGTGTTTGTGGAATCTTGTGTGCAAATTGGCTGTTACATTTCCTACATAACGCTTCAAAAATGTCTCGAGGTTGTGAAAGACACTATATCAATGCAAGTTCTTTCCTTTTTGTCTTTTGCATCAACAATACACAGCTGTTTACAGATGGGGGAGGTGGGGCCTATACAGACTGGATTGGTTGCACCTCTTGCACCTCAACAGATCTGGGATCAATGTCCTTGCACGCAGTTTGTTAGTGCTATTTGGGAGGGTTCAAGCTGATGGCAAGGGGATGGGAACCAGGATGTAATAGAGAAGAAAAACAAAGTGCACAAAGAATTGGGCGAGACAGACCGCACTAGATATAGTAAGAAATAGTAAGGTATTAGATGGGTTCAGAGTAAGAGGGAATGCCATAAGGTCTAAAATAGGTTTATAATATATGGCTGCAAACACACAGTGAGTGGCGAATAAGGTTGGTGAGCTGCAGGCACAGAGAGCCAAGTGAGAATGTGATGTTTTGGCAAGAAGAGACCTGGCTCAAAAAAAGGGCAGGACTGGGTACTAAATATTCCTGGATACAAGAGAGATAGGATGTCCTAGAGGTGTAAAGGACCAAATCTATTTGGTTAAAGCTAAGAAACAATAGAGGTACCATTCGAGGCTGGGAATTGTGCGGCAAGTAACTCACCACCTGACTCCTCAAAGCTTGTCCACTGTCTACAAGGCACAAGTCAGGAGTGCGATGGAATACTCTGCACTTGCCTGGATGAGAGCAGCTTCAACAACACACAAGAAGTTTGGTACCATCCAGTACAAAGTAGCCCACTTGATCAGTACCCCATCCACCACCTTCAACATTCACTCCCTCCACCACCAGTGCACAGTGGCAGCAGCGTGCACCATTTACAAGATGCGCTGCAGCACCTCACCAAGGCTCCTTCAACAGCACCTTCCAAACTCACAATCTCTACCAGCTAGAAGGGCAAGGCCAGCAGACGCATGGGAGCACTGCCATCTGCAAGTTCCCCTCCAAGCCACACACCATCCTGATTTGGCACTCGTATCGTTGTTCCTCACTGTCGCTGGGTCAAAATCCTGGAACTCCATTCCTTACAGAACTGTGGGTGAACTTACACCACATGGACTGCAGTGATTCAAGAAGGCAGCCCACCACCACCTTCTCCATGGAACTTAGGGATGGGCAACGAATGCTGGCCTTGCCAGCAACGTTTACATCCCATGAATGAATTAAAAATAAAGCAACGCTGCTGGGTGTACTCTATAGGCCCCCAACTAGTGGGAAACAGAGGAATAAATTTGACAGAAATTAGAGATGTGCAAAAACTATAGACTAGTTTTAGTGGGGGACTTCAATTATCCTAATATAGACTGGGATAGTAATAGTGGAAAGAGCCAGAGGACGATTGAGTTTCTAAAGTCTGTACAGGATAATTTTCCAGATCTGTATGTTTCCGGCCCAGGTTCTAGGGAATGAGATGGGTCAAGTGGATCCAGTGTCAGTAAGGGATCATCTGGGGAACAGTGATCATTGTATCGTAAGGTTTAGGTTAGCTATGGAAAAGAACAAGGAGCATCCACAGTAAAAATAATTAATTGGGTGAAGACTAATTTCAGTGGGGTGAGAACAGATCTGGTCCATGGAAATTGGAATCAAAGATTGGCTTGCAAAACTGTAATTCAACATTGGCCTGCCTTTGAAGAAGCAATAGTTCAGGTACAGTCAAGGTACATTCCCACAAGGGGAAAAGGTAGGACAAACAAAGCCAGACCTCCCTGGATGACAAAAGAGATCGAGAATAAGATGAAGCAGAAAAAGGATGTGTATGACAGATGTCAGGTTGATGATACAATTGAGAACCAGGCTGAATGTAGGCAGTTCAGAGGGGAATTGACAAAAGAAATGAGAAGAATAAAGAGAATATGAGAAGAGACAGACAGCTTTTATAATATGGAATCCAAAAGTCTTCTATAGGCATATAAATAGTAAAAGGAGGAATGAGGCCAATTAGGGACAAAAAAGGGGATTTATGCATGGAGACAGAGGGCATGGCTGAAGTACTAAATTGAGTACTTTGCACCTGTCTTTACCAAGGAAGCAGATGATGCCAAAGCCATAGTGAAAGAGGAGGTAGCTGAGACATTGGATGGGCTAAAAATTGATAAAAGAAGGAGGTATTAGGAAGGCTGGCTGTAGTAAAAAGTTGATAAGTGACCAGGCCTGGATGAGATGCATCTGAGGATACTGAGGGAAGTAAGGGTGGAAATTACAGAGGCACTGGCCAGAATCTTTCAATTCTCCTTAAATAGGAGGACAGAGAATTAAAAATGTTACACGCTTATTCAAAAAGTGTGTAAGGACAATCCCAGCAACCACAGGCCAGTCAGTTTAACCTTGGTGGTGGGAAAGCTTTTAGAAACGATAATCCGGGACAAAATTAACAGTCACTTGGACAAATGTGGATTAATTAAAGAAAATCAGCACAGATTTGTTAAAGGCAAATTGTGTTTAACTAACTTGCTTGAGTATTCTGATGAAGTAACAGAGAGGGTTGATGAGGGTAATGTGGTTGGTATGTACGTGGACTGCCAAAAGACATTTGATAAAGTGCCACTTAACAGGCTTGTCAGCAAAGTTGAAGCCCATGGAATAAAAGGCACAATAACAACATAGATACAAGGTTAGCTGAGTGACAGCAAACAGAGAGTACTGGTGAATGGTTGTTTTTAGAACTGGGGTTGCCTAGGGTCGATATTAGGATCACTGCCTTTCTTGATCTATATTAACGATCTAGATTTGGGTGTGCAGGGCACAATTTCAAAATTTGTGGATGACACAAAACTTGGAAGTGTTGTGAATTGTGAGGAGGATAGTTATAGAATTCAAGAGGACATAGACAGACTGGTTGAATGGGCAGAAATGTGGCAGATGAAATTTAATGCAGTGAAGTGTGAAGTTATACATTTTGGTAGGAAGAACAAGGAAACGCAATATAAAATAAAGGATACAATTCTAAGGTGGGTGCAGAGAGAACTGGGGTATATGCACACAAATCGTTGAAGGTGGCAGGGCAGGTTAATAAGACATATGGGATCCTGGGCTTTGGAAATAGAGGCATAGAGTACAAAAGCAGGGAAGTTATGGTAAGCCTTTATAAAACACTGCTTCAATCTCCAACTGGAGTATTGTGTTCAATTCTGGGCACCATGCTTTAGGAAGGATGTGAAGGCATTAGAGAAGGTGCAGAAAAGGTTTACGAAAATGATTCCAGGGATTAGAGGCTTCAGTTATGTGGATAAATGGAGAAGCTGGGGGCTGTTCTCCTTAGAGAAGAGAAGGTTGAAAGAAGATTTGATCAAGGTATTCAAATCATGAGGGGTATAGAGCAAAACTGTTCCCAGTGGTGGAAGGATCGAGAACCAGAGGACACAGATTTAAGGTGATTGGCAAAAGAACCAAAGGCAACACGGCACAGTGGCGCAGTGGTTAGCACTGCAGCCTCACAGCTCCAGCGACCCAGGTTCAATTCTGGGTACTGCTTGTGTGGAGTTTGCAAGTTCTCCCTGTGTCTGCGTGGGTTTTCTCCGGGTGCTCCGGTTTCCTCCCACAGCCAAAAGACTTGCAGGTTGGTAGGTAAATTGGCCATTAAAAAAAAAATTGCCCCTGGTATAGGTAGGTGGTAGGGAAATATAGGGACAGGTGGGGATGTGGTCGGAATATGGGATTAGTGTAGGATTAGTATAAATGGGTGGTTGATGGTCGGCACAGACTCGGTGGGCCGAAGGGCCTGTTTCAGTGCTGTATCTCTAAACTAAACTAAAACTAAACACGAGGAAAGACTTTTTCACGCAGTGAGTGGTTAGGATCTGGAATGCACTGCCTGAGAGTGTGGTGGAGGCAGATTCAATTGTGCCTTTCAAAAAGGACTTGGATAATTATCTGAATAATAAAAATTTGCAGGGCTATGGAGAAAAGGCAGGGGATGGGACTAGATGAGCTGCTCTTGCAGAAAGCCAGCACAGACATGATGGGCTGAATGGCCTCTCCCTGTGCTGTAACCATTCTATGATTCAAATGTGTTCCAACACCATACTGTAATGAGAACAAAACTGAGCTGAACAGGCACGTGGGGATACTGTAAGATGAATAATTGCGCAGTTTGTCCTTGTATTATACCTAATGTAGCCCTTAAGCTTATTTTGTTGAAAGATACATGTATATTTAATGAGCTGAAAGAATTATGTCTACAAAACAATGTAGTGATGATGACTGCCTTGTTTTATCGACAACTTTCAAATCTTTTTTTATTTACTCTGGCAAAATTATGTTGTTTACTGGCTTTCTGATTCTCAAATTGAGCAAGTATTCTGAACTAATTTCAGTTATTAAAAATTGTTAAAAATATAAGCAACATCATAGGGAAATAGAACTGGAGCACAGGACAGTGATATTATCAGACACTTGGATTTGTTTAGCAATGCATCGCGGACCAAATTAAAAGTGGTTCTGCACTATCAAATAAAAAAACTTACTTAATTGTAGAGAACTAATTTTATTATAGTAGAAGAAAACTTACTGGACGAGAGAATGATCAAGCCATTGCCTGCAATACAAAAATGCTATTCGCAACTGAAAATTAACTCAAGTCTGCTGGGCAAAGTCCTATAAATTCATCAACAGTGCATTCTCCTTGAATATTAATTAATACTATCTGCAGTCTTTTGGTTAAATTATAAATTGCCATCAACAAGCTGAACACAAATATTTGCCATGATAACACATTTTATTTTGGTTTCTGTATTTACCTAACTAGAGATTTTCCCTGTAAGACAATACAAGAGCTGTTCAGGTGTGGTGTTGCCTCAAGCACGTTGCCTTTTAATATGTATCCACTTTGCATCAAGTTTTCATCTTTAAATCCCTCTGGCTTCGCTCCACCCTATCTGTGCAACAACTTCTAAATTTACTTTCCTTCACGTACCCTTGGATCTTCTCGCTCTGCCTCGCTGTGCATTCCTGTTTCCCTGCTCCATCAACTCCCTCCCTGAACCCTTCTGCTTCTTCTCTCCTTTCCTCCTACTAAAACCTTATTAAAACCCCTGTGCTTAGCCTGTTCAACAAGCATCCTAAGCACTCTCCCCAGGATCACATTCCATTCCTTTTGCCACATTGCAAATCTCTGGGGAAGTTCTAAAGTTCTCACTGTTTTCACATCCCCTTGTCCTTCCCTATCCTCCTCCAGCCCTAGAAAACTCCAGGATCTCTGCATTCCTCCAGTTCTGGCCTCTTTTTTTTATTCATTCATGGGATGTGGGCGTCAGTGGCTAGGCCACCATTTATTGCCCATCCCTAATTGCCCTTGAGAAGGTGGTGGTGAGCTGCTGCAGTCCATGTGAGGTAGGTACACCCAGAGTGCTGTTAGGAAGGGAGTTCCAGAATTTTGACTCAGCGACAGTGAAGGAACAGCGATATAGTTCCAAGTCAGGATGGTGTGTGACTTGGAGGGGATAATGCAGTGGTGGTGTTCCCATGCATTTGCTGCCCTTGTCCTTCTAGTTGGTAGAGGTGGCGGGTTTGGAAGGTGCTGTCTCAGGAGCCTTGCTGCGCTGCTGCAGTGCATCTTGTGGATGGTACACACTGCTACTGTCCGTCGGTGGTGGAGGGAGTGAATGTTTGTGCATGGTGTGCCAATCAAGTGGGCTGCTTTGTCCTGGATGGTGTCGAGCTTCTTGAGTGTTGTTGGAGCTACACCCATCCAGGCAAGTGGAGAGCATTCCATCACATTCCTGACTTGTGCCTTGTAGATGGTGGACAGGCTTTGGTGAGTCAGATGAGTTACTCGCCGCAGGATTCCGAACCTCTGACCTGTTCTTGTAGCCACGGTATTTATATGGCTACTGCATTCAGTTTCTGATCAATGGTAGCCCCTAGGATGTTGATAGTGGGGGATTCAGTGATGGTAATGCCATTGAATGTCAAGGGGAGATGTTTAAATTCTGTCTTGTTGGAGATGGGCATTGCCTGGCACTTGTGTGGCGTGAATGTTACTTGCCACTTAGCCCAAGCCTGGATATTGTCCAGGACTTGCTGCATTTCTACACGGACTGCTTCAGTATCTGAGGGGTCACGAATGGTGCTGAACATTGTGCAATCATCAGCAAACATCCCCACTTCTGCCCTAATGATTGAAGGAAGGTCATTGATGAAACAGCTGAAGATGGTTGGGCCTAGGACACTTCCCTGAGTAACTCCTGCAGTGATGTCCTGGAGCTCAGATGATTGACCTCCAACAACCACAACCATCTTCCTTTGTGCTAGGTATGACTCCAACCCCTGATTCCCATTGACTTCAGTTTTGCTAGGGCTCCTTGATGCCATACTTGGTCAAATGCTGCCTTGATGTCAAGGGCAGTCACTCTCATGTCAGCACTTGAGTTTAGCTCTTTTGTCCATGTTTGAACCAAGGCTGTAATGATTTCAGGAGCTGAGTGGCCCTGGTGGAACCCAAACTGAGTGTCACTATCGCTAAGCAAGTGCTGCTTGATGGCACTTTTGATGACACTTTCCATCACTTTACTGATGATTGAGAGTAGACTGATGAGGCGGTAATTGGCCAGATTGGACTTGTCCTGCTTTTTGTGTACAGGACATACCTGGGCAATTTTCCACATTGCCAGGTAGATGCCAGTGTTGTAGCTGTACTGGAACAGCTTGGCTAGAGGTGTGGAGGTTCTGGAGCACAGGTCTTCAGTACTATTGCTGGAATATTGTCAGGGCCCATAGCCTTTGGAGTATCCAGTGCCTTCAGTCATTTCTTGATATCACCTGGAGTGAATCGAATTGGCTGAAGTCTGGCATCTGTGATGCTGGGGACTTCTGGAGGAGGACGAGATGGATCATCAACTCGGCACTTCTGCTTGAAGGTTGTTGCAAATGCTTCTGCCTTATCTTTTGCACTGATGTGCTGGGCTCCCCCATCATTGAGGATGAGGATATTTGTGGAGCCACCTCCTCCAGTTAGTTGTTTAATTGTCCACCACCATTCACGGCTAGATGTGACAGGACGACAGAGCTGATCCGTTGGTTGAGATCGCTTAGCTCTGTCTATCGTATGCTGCTTAAGTTTGGCATGCAAGTAGTCCTCTGTTGTAGCTTCACCAGGTTGACACCTCATTTTTGAGGTATGCCTGGTGCTGCTCCTGGCATGCCCTCCTGCACTCTTCATTGAACCAGGGTTGGTCTCCTGGCTTGATGGTAATGGTAGAGTGGGGGACATGCTGGGCCATGCTGTCACAGATTGTGGTTGAGTACAATTCTGCTGCTGCTGATGACCCACAGCACCTCATGGATACCCAGTTTTGCATTGCTAGATCTGTTTGAAATCTATCCCATTTAGCACGGTGATAGTGCCACACAACACTATGGACGGTATCCTCAATGTGAAGGCGGGGCATCGTCTCCACAAGGACTCTGCGGTGGTCACTCCTACCAATACTGTCATGAACAGATACATCTGCGGCAGGCAAATTGGTGAGGATGAGGTCAAGTATGTTTTTCCCTCTTGTTGGTTCCCTCACCACCTGTTGCAGACCCAGTCTAGCAGCTCTGTCCTTTAGGACTCAGCCAGCTGGGTCAGTAATGGTGCTACTGAGCCACTCTTGGTGATGCACATTGAAGTCCCCCACCTGGAGTACATTTTGCGCCCTTGCCACCCTCAGTGCTTCCTCCAAGTCATGTTCAACATGGAGGAGTACCGATTCATCAGCTGAGGGAGGGTGGTAGTTGGTAATCAGCAGGAGGTTTCCTTGCCCATGTTTGACCTGATGCCATCAGACTTCATGGGGTCCGGAGTTGAAGTTGAGAACTCCCAGGGCAACTCCCTCCCTACTGTATACCACTGTGCCACCATCTCTGCTGGGTCTGTCCTGCCGGTGGGACAGGACATACCCGGCGATAGTGATGGCAGTGTCTGGGACATTGTAAGGTATGATTCCATAAGTATGACTTTGTCAGGCTGTTGCTTGACGAGTCTGTGGGACAGCTCTCTGTGGCACAAGCCCCCAGATGTTAATAAGGAGGACTTTGCAGGGTTGACCGGGCTGGGTTTGCCGTAGTCGTTTCCGATGCCTAGGTCGATGCTGGGTTGTCCGTCTGGTTTCATTCCTTTTTATTGACCTCGTAGCGGTTAATACCACAATGCCACCGCTTTTCATCACTGCCATTGGCAGCAATACCTTCAATTGCCTCAACCATAAGCTTTGGAATTCCCTCTCTAAACCTCTCCACCTCTCTACCTCACTTTCCTCCTGTAAGATGCTCCTTAAAGCCTACCTCTTTGGCTAAGCTTTAGGACACCTGCCCTCATATCTGTGTCGAATTCTGTTTGATAACACTCCTGTGAACCGCTTTGAGATGTTTTTCTGTGTTGAAGGTGCAATATAAATGCAAGTTCTCATATATAAAAGAAAGCTGTTGGTGGCTGTCTGGCATCTCGGGTATCTATGATTTCAGAAGGGGATTTGTTTATCTTTAGCACCCTTAACCTGTAGGGACCTGCTCACAACAGATTTAATAATTCTCCAGGATATTTTACAACTCTAATTAGGTAAAGAGTCAATATGTTCTTTGTGAATATTTCTAGAAAATAATCATGAGTAATTGTACTGTTTCACTTGCAGTTACTTCACCATAAAACCATAAACATTTAGAGTGCAGAAGGAGGCTTTCTGTACATTGTATCTTTGCTAGAGTAGTTCAAAACTAATCCTTTTATTCGTTCTTGGGATAGGGCATTGCTGGCAAGGCCAGTATTATTGCCCATCCCTAATTGTCCTGAAGATGGTGGTGAGCTGCCTCCTTGAACTGCTGCAGTCCATGTGGTGTAGGTACGCCCACAGTGCCGTTAGGGAGGGAGTTCCAGGATTTTGACCCAGTAGCAGTGAAGGAATGGCGATATAGTACAAGTCAGGATGATGTGCAACTTGGAGGGGAAATTGCAGATGGTGGTGGTCCCATGCATCTACTGCCCTTATTCTTCTAGGTGGTAGAGGTTGCGGGTTGAAAGGTGCTGTCAAAAGAGGCTTGACGAGTTGCTGCAGTGCATCTTATAGATGGCACACGCTGCTGCTACTGTAGCCAGTGTTGAAGGAAATGATGGGTTGCCGATCAAGCAAGTGGCTTTGTCCTCCTTGAGTATTGTTGGAGCTGCACTCATCCAGGCAAGTGGAGAGTATTCCATCACACTCCCAACTTGTGCCTTGTAGATGGTGAACAGACATTCGGAAGTCAGGAGGTGAGTTACTTGCGACAGAATCCCCAGCCTCTGACCTGCTCTTGGAGCCACAACATTTATATGGCTGGTCCAGTTAAGTTCCTGGTCATTGGTAACCTCCAAGATGTTGATGTTGAATATTGTCCAGGTCTTGCTGCATGCATCAGTATCTGAGGAGTTGAAAATGGTTACAAAGTGCTTTTGAACCATCGAACATCCTTTGTTCTGACCTGATGGTGGAGGGAATATCATTGATGAAGCAGCTGAAGATGGTTGGCCTAGGACACGACCCTGAGGAACTCCTGCAGCGATGTCCTGGGGCTGAGATGATTGGCCTGCAACAACCACAACCGTCTTCCTTTGTGCTAGGTATGTCTCCAACCAGTGGGGAATTTTCCCTCTGATTTCCATTAACTTAATTTTGCTAGGACTCCTTGATGTCACACCCAGTCAAATGCTGCCTTGATGCCAAGGCAGTCAGTTTCACCTCACCTCTTGAATTCAGTTCTTTTGTCCATGTTTAGACCAAGGCTGTAATGCGGCCTGGAGCTGAGTGGCCCTGGTGGGACCCAAACTCAACATTGGTAAGCAGGTTATTGTTGAGTAAGTGCCGCTTGATAGCACTGTCAATGACCCCTTCCATTGCTTTGATGATGATTGAGAGTAGACTGATGGAGCAGTAATTGGTATGATTGGATTTGTCCTGCTTTTTGTGGACAGGACATATCTGGGCAATTTTCCACATTATTGGATAAATGCCAGTGTTGTAGCTCCGTACTCTCCCATAGCCTTACATCTTTCACTGCTTCAAATGTTTAGCCATGTTTTCCCTGAATAATGCAGTGGTCTCTGCCTCAACCACTCCTTTTCACTAAGTTGACCATGCTATATCATGTTTAAGATTTATTTGAATTTGATTCTAATAGCAATGGCCATTTCCAGTTACAGAATTGATGGGAGCTGTTCACCAAGGTATGGATGGTATCCTCAGCCAGATCTTGAAGCAGTCAACTCTCAGCTGTGTTCTGAAATTAGAGCTGTGAAAGTAACCGTTTTACTTGTTCGCTATACTTTATCTGTGACTTATCTCTATGATTGTTTCATTAAAACTGCGCTCTGTAACATTTGCTTAACAAGTAGCAGTTTGAGGCCTGTGTTCATATATGAATAAAAGCCTGCTTTATAATTACTTCACTACATTTTGCATATTTAGCCCCACAGCATGCCAGCTGCACATTCACTCTGGAATTGAGATGCATCATAAAATTGTTAAATATTTAATATTGAATGGGAGATTTAAAAAAGATGTGTATGACAAATGTCATTTTCTTGCATTGAAACTAACACAATAATCGTCTGGAATTTATTTTCTTGAAAATAAACAAAAGACTTGTTTATTATTGATGACTTCAGATAGAGTAAAATAAGGAATGCTTGCCAAATAAAGTGTCTCAAGAGTCACCAGGAGCTGCATAGATAAAACAGTTTCTGGATGGGGGGCAACTAATTAGTCATATTCAATGGTAGGGCAACTGATTAGTCATATTAAATGGTAAAGCTCACCGACACAGTTTCTCTTGCACTCAGTAGCAGAATTCTGAGTATATGCGTCCATCTAAAGCTAAAGGTCATGTTGAAGCACATCAATAATAGACAACTGAGCCCTGTTGAGCAAGGCAGCTTTCAGTGGATTACTCAGTTCACTTTGGTATACAGACACAGTCTGCGCCAACGCAATATGTACTACTAATGCACTTTCTTAATTGAGCAATCCAAATTGTCATTAGTTAAAACCTTGTCTCGCAATTAACAGAACCTTGATCTGAGCCATGTCAGTATAGAAATGGCCGTGAAAAGGTGACTATTTTTCCTTGTAATAGATGATCAGTTTTGCTTACAGGGAGACAGGCCTCCCACCTTCTACCCTTGTAAATTTGAGGTCTTCAAAATCTCTGCTACCCATGTCCTTGCTTGCGCTAAATCCTGTTCACCCATTATTCCTGTAGCTCGATGACCTACATTAACTCCCAGTTAAGCAAAACCTCGATTTTTAAATTTCACATCCTTGTTTTCAGGTCCCCTCACCCGTGGCCTCATTCCTCCCTATCTCGTGATCTCCACCAGCCTCACAATCCTCCAAGACTATTTTTCCTTTCTTGGGAAGTGAGCGTCGCTGGTAGGCTAGAATTTGTTGTCCATCCCATAATCCCTAATGAGAAGGTAGTAGTGATCTACCTTCTTGAACCGCTGCAGTCCATCTGATGTAGGTACACCCATAGTGCTGTTCGGAACAGAGTTCCATGTTTTTGACCCACTAACGGTAAAGGAATGGCGATATAGTTCCAAGTCCGGATGGTGTGTGGTTTGGAGGGGAACTTGCAGGTGGTGGTGTTCCCATGCGTCTGCTGCCCTCGTCCTTCTAGGTAGTAGAGGTCGCTGGTTTGGAAGTTGCTGTCGCAGGAGGCTTGATGAGTTGCTGAAATGTACCTTGTATATAGTACATATTGCTGCCATTGTGTGCCAGTAGTGAAGGGCGTAATATCGGCGATCGCGCTCTGGAAGTGGTTCAAGAGTTCACCTACCTAGGCTCAACTATCACCAGTAACCTGTCTCTTGATGCAGAAATCAACAAACGCATGGGAAAGGCTTCCACGCTATGTCCAGACTGGCCAAGAGAGTGTGGGAAAAATGGCGCACTGACACGGAACACAAAAGTCCGAGTGTATCAAGCCTGTGTCCTCAGTACCTTGCTCTACGGCAGCAAGGCCTGGACAACGTATGTCAGCCAAGAGCGACGTCTCAATTCATTCCATCTTCGCTGCCTCCGGAGAATCCTTGGCATCAGGTGGCAGGACCGTATCTCCAACACAGAAGTCCTCGAGGCGGCCAACATCCCCAGCATATACACCCTACCGAGCCAGCGGCGCTTGAGATGGCTTGGCCATGTGAGCTGCATGGAAGATGGCAGGATCCCCAAGGACATATTGTACAGCGAGCTCGTCACTGGTATCAGACCCACCGGCTGTCCATGTCTGCTCTTTAAAGACATCTGCAAACGCGACATGAAGTCCTGTGACATTGATCACAAGTCATGGGAGTCAGTTGCCAGTGATCGCCAGAGCTTTCAGGCAGCCATAAAGGCGGGGCTAAAGAGTGGCGAGTCAAAGAGACTTAGCAGTTGGCAGGAAAAAAGACAGAAGCGCAAGGGGAGAGCCAACTGTGTAACAGCCCGGACAACCAATTTTATCTGCAGCACCTGTAGAAGAGTCTGTCACTCTAGAATTGGCCTTTATGGCCCCTCCAGGCACAGCTTCACAAACCACTGACCACCTCCAGGCGCTTACCCATTGTCTTTCGAGACAAGGAGGCCAAAGAAGAAGATTGAAGGCAGTAATGGTTTAAGGTGGTGGATGGGGTGCCAGTTAAGCGGGCTGCTTTGTCCTGGGTGGTGTCGAGCTTCTTGAGCGTTGTTGGAGCTGCACTCATCCAGGCAAGCGGAAAGTATTCCGTCACACTCCTGACTTGTGCCTTGTAGATGGTGGGCAGTTTTTGGGGAGTCAGGAGTTGAGTTACTTGCCGCAGAATACCCTGCCCATGACCTCAATATTTTTGTGGCTGGTCCTGTTAAGTTTCCGGTTAATGGTAACCCTCAGGATGTTGATAGTGGGGGATTCAGCAATGGTAATGTCGTTGAATGTCAAAGGGAGAAGGTTACATTCTCTCTTGTTGGAGATGGTCATTGCCTGGCACTTATCAGCCCAAGTCTGAATGTTGTCCAAATCTTGCTGCATGTGGACAATCATCAGAAACAGGGGAATGTATTATGTGGAACAAAGAAATGACTGACCAACTAAATGCATACTTTGATTCTGTCTTCACAAAGGAGGACACAAATATCATACTAGAAATGTTGGGGTACACAGGGTTTAGTGAGGGAGGAACTGAAGGAAATCAGTATTAGTAGAGAAATGGTGATGGGGAAATTGATGAGAATGAAGGCCGACAAATCCCCAGGGCCTGACAATCTACATCCCAGAGTACTTCAGGAAGTGGCCCTAGAAATAGTGGATGCATTGGTGGTGATCTTCCAAGTTTCTATAGACTCTGGAACAATTCCTACAGATTGGAGGGTAGCTAATGTAACCCCACCATTTAAAAAGGGAGGTAGAGAGAAAACAGGGAATTATAGACCAGTCAGCCTGACGTTGGTAGTGGGGAAAATTCTAGAGTCCATTATCAAAGATTTTATAGCAGAGCACTTGGAGAACAGTGGTAGAATCGAGCAAAGTCAGCATAGATTTACGAAAGGGAAATCGTGCTTGACAAATCTACTAGAATTCTTTGAGGATGTAACTAGTAGAGTTGATGATGGGAAGCCAGTGGATGTGGTTTATTTGGACTTTCAGAAGGCTTTCGACAAAGACCCACATAAGAGATTAGTGTGTAAAGTTAAAGCGCATGGGATTGGGGGTAGTGTGTTGCGATGAATAGAAAATTGGGTTGGCAGGCAGGAAGCGAAGAATGGGAATGAACGGGTCTTTTTCCAAATGGCAGGCAGTGACTGGTGAGGTACCGCAGGGATCGGTGCTAGGACCCCAGCTATTCACAATATTCCAAAGGGCCTGTTTCAGTGCTGTATCTCTAAATAAATAAAAACATTAATTTAGCAATTTTGCCATGTCTTTATCTCCCACTACTGCCAAACCTTGTTTTTTTTAAAACTGTCACAATTTTTTTTTTTAAACGAGCATACTCGTAATTTTGACTTTAAATGATAATGTAAAATGTGCATCAAACACCTGTTAGACACCCCTTCTGATTGATGTAATTGAAAATCAGAACAGGGGTTTAAAGGGTGGCCAGGCCGACATTGCACGTTTTACACAATTGGCAAGTCAAAATTACCCTCACCCCACCCAATTTAAAAAAAAAATCTCATTCTCATTCTGTCCTAGTCTCCCTATTTGCAGGTTACAATCTACTATTATCACGCATTGCAGTATGGTTATACAGACTCTTCCAGATCTCTGGCACTTTGCCCCAATAGCCATTCTTTATGTGTGGCCCTCAACCACGAGGTCCACTGCTGTACAGTCTAATTCTGTCGTTCATGCATCATCCACCCATGCACACTATCCAGTAGGGTTTGGTGTATTGTGATTAGGAGCAGTAGCCCTTGCATATCTGGGAAAGGGGATGAGATCATGATGACCCAGTTCCACTTTAGGGAATGCACCATCATTCCCATAACAACTGGTGAATATCTACTCAGGTGAATATCTACTCAGTATTAGTCATATTATCCAATAGATGTTCTAGGATGCAGATAGAT
This sequence comes from Heterodontus francisci, assembly GCF_036365525.1. Taxonomy (NCBI): domain Eukaryota; kingdom Metazoa; phylum Chordata; class Chondrichthyes; order Heterodontiformes; family Heterodontidae; genus Heterodontus; species Heterodontus francisci. Next base: position 28,577,922 of record NC_090376.1, on the reverse strand, counting down.
TTCTCAACTTTTATATTACAAAACAAAATACATCAAAACAGCATAAAAACAAATGATAACCCTCATTCATCTTGTTAATTTTTAAGCAAAGGTCTGATTACACTTCTGTGAAGAGCAGTGAGACATTTTTCTACATTAAACATGCTATATAAATGCAAGTTGTTGTAATTTAACTGAAATGATTTAATATGTGGCAAATTTTTTTAGAGCAAGACAATACAAGGAAAAGTAGAATCCTGCATAAATTCTGAATTGATCAACATTCAAATTTTCAATAATCAAAGACCCAAAAGATAAACTCAAGATTAGGCAAAGGGAGATTATCCTATTTGTTTCAGACTTCAGCACACTCTTCATCTGCAAGAGCCCCTCAGGCCCTTGTGATTCTTCAAGTTCCTATCCTCCCACCCCCTTGTGTTTATCCCCTGCTCCATCTCTCAGCAAAACTACACATAAAAAAAATTTCTCTTACACCTGTAACAATTTCTTCCTTCCTCTGCCTTGCAGCATGTTCCAAACTGTTAAGGCTTGCATACTTTGTAGAAGTAAAAGCAATGCATTCTTCCACAGAGGTACATGGCAGTGTGATCCTCTCATAGCGCCTCTATCACTTTTTTGAACAAGGCAAAGAGGCACCAGCAACACAGTCAAATGGGGGGTGCAGGGGCGGCTGGGGGTGGTGTGACGGGGAGAAGGGGGAAGAATGGTCATTTGAACAGTTGCTAAGCAGATACAGAGCTGGCAGCAACAGTGTTTTGGAGGGTTTCAGATGGAGATTGGATTGGGAGAGGGGTTGACCTGAACTTTAAGCTCAAGGAGGTATGGCCTTAATGCTTTTCAGATGAGACGTTAAACTGAGGCCTTGTCTGCCATTGAGGTAGATGTAAAAGTCCCCATGGCATTATTAGAAGCAGAAAAGAATGTCCTAACCAACATTTATGCTTTAACCACCGGCAAAAACATTAACTGGTACATTTAGCTCATTGCTGCTTTTGGAATCTTGCTGCCTACAAAAAATGACTTCACTTTAAAAGTAATTAATTAGATTGGAAGTACTTTGAAATGACTGGAGATTGTGAAAGATACTATATGAATGGAAATTAGTTTATTCTTTAGAACAAAGAATGGTTAATTGCTGAGTTGTCATGTCGTGGACTTTCCACTACACCACATTCTATCTTCATAGTTTTCATCGGAAATCATAATGAATATTTAGAGACTGTACAACTCACAAAAGACTACAAGCTATAATTATTTTAAATGGCATTTTACACAATACCTGCAGTGATTAAAATGTCTTCTTCAATCATTTGTATTGTACATGAAATTAAATTTTTAACATTACAGTTAAACATATGGGCTGAAAGATGAACCTTTAATGACAAATTGATAACAGCATGATTGAAAAGATGCTTGCGTTGAAGCTCTTTATGAAAGCTTTTTTTTTAAAATCAAGTAAGTGCGTCAGTTTAGGCTAGTTATTCCATAAACACAGCTTCTAACAGCACACTCAATAAAACAGACAAGAATGTTCAGGAAAAATACAGTACATGTGTAATTGTTTTGTTTTCATGATTACTGTGAATGGAGAATTACTTTACATAATCTTAATAATTATTAGAAATTTGTGGATGCCTGCAGATGTTATATAATTAATAGCACTGAGAAACTCAAAAAATATCCTAATAAGGCAACAAAGAGAAAAATCTGATGGCCTTGCAGATAACCAGATACTCGGCGTTTTCCTCGGACTCCAGTTTGAAAATCTAAATTATTTTTGTTACATAAAAATGTACAACTTTTGCTGTGAATTAATTTTGCATTAATAATTTTTATTTACATAGTACCTTTCACATAATAAAATGTCCCAAGTTGCTTCACAGCAGCATTATGACGCAAAATTGAACACTGAGCCACAAGCGATATTAGGGCACATGGCCAAAAGGTAGGTTTTAAGGAGCATCTTAAAGGAGGAAAGAGGGGTAGAGGCAGAGAGGATTAGGGAAGCAATACCATAGCTTAGGGCCTAGGCAGCTGAAGGCACAGCCACCAATGGTGGAGCAATTAAAATTGGGGATGCTCAAGAGGCCAGAATTCGATGAGCGAAGAGATCAGCCAAGCTGGTCCAGTACAATGGGGAAAATTGCCCAGATATGTCCTCTCCACAAAAAAACAGGACAAATCCAATCCAGCCAATTACCACCCCATCAGTCTACTCTCAATCATCAGCAAAACAATGGGAGGTGTTATTGACAGTACTATCAAGTGGCACTTACTCAGCAACAATCTACTCAAACTTTGGGTTCCATCAAGGCCACTCGCCTCCAGACCTCATTACAGCCTTGGTCCAAACATGGACAAAAGAGCGGAATTCCAGAGGTGAGGTGAGAGTGACAGCCCTTGACATCAAAGCAGCATTTGACTGAGAATGGCATCAAGGAGCCCAAGTAAAATTGAAGTTAATGGGAATCGGGGAAAACTCTCCATTGGTTGGAGTCATAGCTGGCACAAATGAAGATGGTTGTGGTTGTTGGAGGGCAAACACCTAAGCCTCAGGACATGGCTGCAGGAGTTCCTCAGGGTAATGCCCAAGGCCCAACCATCTTCAGCTGCTTCATCGATGTCCTTCCCTCCATCATAAGATCAGAAGTGGGGACATAGAAACATAGAAAATAGGAGCAGGAGTAGGCCATTTGGCCCTTCAAGCCTGCTCAGCCATTCACTATGATCATGGCTGATCATCCAACTCAGTAACCTGTTCCCGCTTTCGCCCCATATCCTTTGATCTCTTTCGCCCCAAGAGCTATATCTAACTCCTTCTTGAAAACATACAATGTTTTGGCCTCAACTGCTTTCTGTGGTCGAGAATACCACAGGTTCACCACTCTCTGGGTGAAGAAATTTCTCCCCATCTCAGTTCTGAAAGGTTTACCCCATATCCTTAGACTATGACCCCTGGTTCTGGACTCCCCCACCATCGGGAACATCCTTCCTGCATCTACCCTTCAAGTCCTGTTAGAATTTTATAGGTTTTTATGAGATTCCCCCCTCACTCTTCTGAACTTCAGCGAATATAATCCTAACCGACTCAATCTCTCCTCATACGGCAGTCCCGCCATCCCAGGAATCAGTCTGGTAAACCTTTGCTGCACTCCCTCTATAGCAAGGACATCCTTCCTCAGATATGGAGACCAAAACTGCACACAATACTCCAGGTGTGGCCTCATCAAGGCCCTGTATAATTGCAGCAAAACATCCCTGCTCCTGTACTCAAATTCTCTCACTATGAAGGCCAACATACCATTTGCCTTTTTTACCGCCTGTTGCACCTGCATGCTTATTTTCAGCAACTGGTGTACGAGAACACCCAGGTGTCGTTGCATATTCCCCTTTCTCAGTTTATAGCCGTTCAGATGATAATCTGCCTTCCTGTGTTTGCTACCAAAGTGGATAACCTCACATTCATCCACATTATACTGCATCTGCCATGCATTTGCCCACTCACTCAACTTGTCCAAATCACCCTGAAGCGCCTCTGCATGCTCCTCACAACTCGCCCTCCCACCCAGTTTGTGTCATCTGCAAATTTGGAAATGTTACATTTAGTTCCCTCATCTAAATCATTCATGTATATTGTGAATAATGGGTCCTAGCACCGATCCCTGCGATACTCCACTAGACACTGCCTGCCATTTGGAAAAAGACCCATTTATCCCTACTTTTTGTTTCCTGTCCGCCAACCAATTTTCTATCCATCGCAATACACTACTCCCACTCCCGTGCGCTTTAATTCTACATGCTAATCTCTTATGTGGGACTTTGTCGAAAGCCTTCTGAAAGTCCAAATAAACCACATCCACTGGCTCCCCCTCATCAACTCTACTAGTTACGTCCTCGAAGAATTCTAGTAGATTTGTCAAGCACTATTTCCCTTTCGTAAATCTATGCTGACTCTGTCCGATTCTACCACTGTTCTCCAAGTGCTCTGCTATAAAATCTTTCATAATGGACTCTAGAATTTTCCCCACTACCAACGTCAGGCTGACTGGTCTATAATTCCCTGCTTTCTCTCAACCTCCCTTTTTAAATAGTGGGGTTACATTAACTACCCTCCAATCTGTAGGAACTGTTCCAGAGTCGAGAATCTTGGAAGATGACCACCAATGCATCTGCTATTTCTAGGGCCACTTCCGTAAGTATTCTGAGAACATGGAGAAATTCATAACAAGGGAGCATTAATCTTCAAATTCAAGTTAAGTTGATTCAAAACAGATCCAAGAAAACTTTTTCATACAGCTGGTAACAAATATATGAAATGAACTGTCCCAGAAAGGCATAGATGTAAAGTAATTGAGCTGTTTAAATGGGAATAGATACTAGGGATGTGGCAGTATTAAGAGAGATGGAGTAAACATAGGGAAGTGAGATTAGCACAAGTTGCCAAGTTAACACAAGAGTGGAGCGAGCCCAATGGGTTGACTATCTTATTTCCTAAGTATGTAAATATCAAAGTAGTCCAACCTTTTATTATTTCCTGTCTGTCTTCATTTGTGACATCCTGTCGTATAGGGTATATCAGTGAATTAGTGCAGTAGCTGACATCTTGTAACTTTTAATTCTCTCTACAGGGAAGTCTGGATCTTGAGAAGGATGATGGTGAGGAATTTGAGGACAATATGGATGTATTCGATGACAGCAGCTCAAGCCCTTCTGGCACATTGCGCATGTATCCCCTTACCTGCAAGGTGCTCTATTCATATAAGGTTAGTAAAATGGAAAGATACCATTTTAGAATAGAGTGAAATGTGATTTGTTGTCTCCTTTACATACTAAAGGCTAAATTTTCCCAAGAGGGTTGGAGGCGGGTGGGAAAGCCGTGTTGGGACAACTCCTCGACACAGTCCCGCCTCTAGGGGTGCTTCCCAGGGCAGGCAGGGAAGAAATTCGGCAGCCCTCTCCTCCAAGGCGGGCAGCTGTTTATGCCACTGAAGAGCCATTTTTTGATGGAGATGGGATCTCTCCACTGTTGGAGCAACTCCACTCTCTAGAGGCCGCCTCCCAGCAGCAAGCTGGGGGGCCATGGAAGCCTGAGGCTTCATGCCCCGATAAAGACGCTGCCAAGACAAAAGGCCACCACAGCAGCCAAAACCAGTCCTGTGATGTGGGCCTCTTCAACCTAACATTTGCAGAAGGTGTCGGATGCGCTCTCACGCTCGCCTATCTCCCTCAGCAGTGCCCACTTCTCCCACTGGGCTGCTGGCCATACATCACTGTGGGTCCTTTGACTGGGCCTTCTGCTTCCCCTGGTCTGTCCATTGTCTTTAATTGGACGGGGCTCCTGGATGTGGCTTCTTAATTGGCTGCCTCCAGGAAGATCATGCCTGATGTCCCACCATGGCCACCTCCAGGCTCCCGACCTGGAAATGAGGCTGACATCAGGGTCGCGACTCACCTGGAAAGATCTAGCCCTAAGTGTCCACAACAGTTGCAGAATTTTTCTGCTCATTGTTACATTGTACCAGGGAAAATATTTTTAAGTTACTCCAGTTTAAGGTGGTTCACACTCTGAAACCTTACATAAAACATGTTTTTTTTGTTCGTTCGTGGGATGTGGGCGTTGCTGGCTAGGCCAGCATTTATTGCCCATCCCTAATTGCCCTTGAGAAGGTGGTGCTGAGCTGCCTTGAACCACTGCAGTCCTTGGTTTGTGGGTACACCAACAGTGCTGTTAGAAAGGGAGTTCCAGGATTTTGACCCACTCTATCTAATGCAATATACACCAAATACGTTAGAATTTGAGAGTATTTTTGTGGTTAAAATAGTAAAACGAGCTCAGTAACTCTAGTAGAGTGGTCTTACATAGAACTTGGGTTTGCATTTCAGTCTCATCTGTTGTTTGCTATTTACCATGTATAGTTTCACTGCCAGATGGAGCACCCTTGTGGTATCAAGCGCTCTGTCTTGGGACAGGAATGTTTTAGAGTAAGACCCGTTCTTCCAGCAAATATGGTTCCATTCTGCCCAAGGAGGCTCTGAAGTATTAGTGGCTCAGGCTGTTACACTATTCTAGCTGAACAAAAAATCTTGACGTAGAAAGGAAGCAAAGGGAATCATTAATAGTCATTGGGTCCTTGGCTAGTATTTTTCCTCTCCCTTGCATGGGTTGCTGATTCCAACTGCTCCGACCAAAATCAAATAACTTAGCACCTTCTTGGAGCTGAAGTTAGTTTCTCCCCCCACCAAAGAATCTGGGTCTGTGGCGGGGGAGGGGGGGCCTGAAGATTCCTCCGAATGAGGCCCGCCACCGACCCTGACACCATGAGGGCCCGGCCCGATCCTCACGAGGCAGCAAGGCCTCGTGGCGGCAACTCCACCGCTTGGCGACGGGCCCTCAATTTAAATATGGAAATAAATTTACATAGCTGCATTAATGGTAATCACACCGCTGCCTTCCATCGTGGTGCGATCGTCATGCCGCTGGCCGGCGCTCCTGCGTCTTCGGATCCCTGTCCAGGGAAACGAGGCGCCACACTAGTTTGGGGGAGGGGGTGGGAAGCAGGTAATTTTTTTCTGTGCAGGTGTGGTATGGGGAGGATGGAGCGGCAGTAACTTATTCTTCTTGGTGGAGGGGATGGTGGGAAGTGGTAAAGTTTATAGTTTGTGCACTGTGTGGGGGAAGGTCAGGTGAACCAGGTAGGTGTTTTGGGGTGCAGAAGGCAAATAATAAATTTATTGGTTATTGGGGGGAGTGGGGGGGGGGGGGGGGAGAGAGGGCCAGAAATACTGTGTGTTATTGTTTTTACAAATCTTGCTTCAAATCTTTAAATATACCGGAAGGGTTAAAGCCCTTTAAAAATGGCATCAACCCCCTCCACGTCTTTGGGGGGGTGGGCGGTGGTGCGGGTCGCGCCGTCCATTCAAATGAGCTGCCGCACGGAAGATTGTGGCGGCTCATCAACATGCAGCCGGTGCAGGCCGGACGTTGCTTCCTTCACCCGCCGCCTACCTCGGCAGCGGCAGAAGATAATTCCGGCCTTGGTCTGTAGTTACTCATGGCACCGAAGCCACATTTTTAAAAAAAACTCTGGCACAAATATTCAACTCTACGTCCAACATTATTTCTGTATTGTAACTATTCTAATTAACTAATTGGAAGGATCCTGTGGGAAATATTTATGGTTTAAGGACGCATGTAGTTTTTGTCATGGCTGTAATGAAATCAATGTTAATGACCATTTAAAATAAAAAAGAATGTAATTTCAGTAAAATATTCTTGGAAATATAAGTGATAAAATTAGCTGTCTATAGGAATGGCTCAGAACAACATGAGCAATAAAGAAGCAAAAGACACTACAAATCTGCATAGAATTAGGCATTTAAAGGTTACTGTAAGAAAATAGTTTCACAATTGAGGAATCCATGCAACCAAAGTTTCAGGGCATTTGCTAAATTTTTTCAGTTGTGCAAATTTCAACATAAATATGTCAAATAAGGCACTTAGAGTGAGCTTAATCGAAGTAGGTATTACCTTCTTCTTTGGCCTCCTTGTCTCGAGAGACAATGGGTAAGCGCCTGGAGGTGGTCAGTGGTTTGTGAAGCAACGCCTGGAGTGGCTATAAAGGTCAATTCTAGAGTGACAGACTCTTCCACAGGTGCCGCAGATAAAATTGGTTGTCGGGGCTGTTACACAGTTGGCTCTCCCCTTGCGCTTCTGTCTTTTTTTCCTGCCAACTGCTAAGTCTCTTTGACTCGCCGCACTTTAGCCCTGCCTTTATGGCTGCCCGCCAGCTCTGGCGATCACTGGCAACTGATTCCCACGACTTGTGATCAGTGTCACAGGACTTCATGTCGTGTTTGCAGATGTCTTTAAAGCGCAGACATGGACGGCCAGTGGGTCTGATATCAGTGACGAGCTCGCTGTCCTTGGAGATCCTGCCATCTTCCATGCGGCTCACATGGCCAAGCAATCTCAAGCGCCGCAGGCTCAGTAGTGTGTATATGCTGGGGATGTTGGCCACCTCGAGGACTTCTGCATTGGAGATACAGTCCTGCCACCTGATGCCAAGGATTCTCCGGAGGCAGCGAAGATGGAATGAATTGTGACGTCGCTCTTGGCTGACATACGTTGTCCAGGTCTCGCTGCCATAGAGCAAGGTACTGAGGACACAGGCTTGATACACTCAGACTTTTGTGTTCCGTGTCAGTGCACCATTTTCCCACACTCTCTTGGCCAGTCTGGACATAGCAGTGGAAGCCTTTTCCATGCGCTTGTTGATTTCTGCATCGAGAAACAGGTTACTGGTGATAGTTGAGCCTAGGTAGATGAACTCTGGAACCACTTCCAGAGCGTGGTCGCCAATATTGCTGGATGGAGCATTTCTGACGTCCTGTCTTATGATGTTCGTTTTCTTGAGGCTGATGGTGAGGCCAGATTTGTTGCAGGCAGACGCAAACCTGTCGATGAGACTCTGCAGGCACTCTTCAGTGTGAGATGTTCATGCAGCATCGTCAGCAAAGAGGAGTTCCCTGATGAGGACTTTCCGTACTTTGGTCTTCGCTCTTAGATGGGCTAGGTTGAACAACCTGCCGTCTGATCTTGTGTGGAGGAAAATTCCTTCTTCTGAAGACTTGAACACATGTGAGAGCAGCAGGGAGAAGAAGATCCCGAACAGTGTAGCTGCGAGAACACAGCCCTGTTTCACGCCACTCAGGATAGGAAAGGGGTCTGATGAGGTGCCGCTATGCTGAATTGTGCCTTTCATATTGTCGTGGAATGAGGTGATGATACTTGGGAGCTTTGGTGGACATCCGATCTTTTATTGTAGTCTGAAGAGACCACGTCTGCTGACAAGGTCAAAGGCTTTGGTGAGATCAATAAAAGCAATGTAGAGGGGCATCTGTTGTTCACAGCATTTCTCCTGTAGCTGGCGAAGGGAGAACAGCATGTCAATGGTGGTTCTCTCTGCTCGAAAGCCACACTGTGCCTCAGGGTAGACCCACTCTGCCAGCTTCTGGAGCCTGTTTAAAGCGACATGAACAAAGACTTTCCCCACTATGCTGAGCAGGGAGATTCCACGGCAGTTGTTGCAGTCAACGCGGTCACCCTTGTACTTATAGAGGGTGATGATATTGGCATCGCGCATGTCCTGTGGTACTGCTCCCTCATCCCAGCACAGGCAAAGCAGTTCGTAGAGTGCTGAAAGTATAGCAGGCTTGGCACTCTTGATTATTTCAGGGGTAATGCCGTCCTTCCAAGGGGCTTTTCCGCTGGCTCGAGAATCATTGGCATTACTGAGTTCCGATTTTGTTGGCTGTTCGTCCAGCTCATCCATGACTGGCAGAAACTGGGCTGCATTGAGGGCGGTCTCAGTGACAACATTTTCCCTGGAGTACAGTTCTAGGTATTGCTCCACCCAGCGGTCCATTTGCTTGTGTTGGTCAGTGATTGTGTCCCCTGATTTAGATTTGAGGGGGGCAATCTTCTTGATGGTTGGCCCAAAAGCTCTCTCAATGCCATCATACATTCCTCTGATGTTTCAGGTGTCGGAGGCCAGCTGAATATGACGACATAGGTGTTGCCAGTAGTCATTTGCGCAGCACCTGGCTGTTCTTTGTGCAGCACTTCTGGCTGCTTTAAGTGCTACGGATGTTAACTCGCTGGGGGCTTTCTTGTAGTTCAGCAGTGCAGTGCGCTTAGTGGCTATGACAGATTCCAGCTCTTCAAAGTGAGATTGAAACCAGTCTGCATTCTGCTTCACACGTTTGCCACAGGTGGTCATTGTTGAGTCATAGATGGCGCCTCTGATGTGGGCCCACTTGGTCTCTGCATCCCCTGTGGGAGTGTTTTGAAGGGCTTTTTCAAGTGAATTTAGAAGTTATGTAACAGCTGTGGATAAGAAATTCTGCTAGTGTTGATGCGCGGGCGGCCCTTCTGCTTGGAGTGATGCAAATTCTTTGGTTTGAGTCTAACCTTGCTGCACACCAGGGAGTGGTCGGTGTTGCAGTCTGCACTGTGGAAGCTGCGTGTGATTTGAATGCTGTTTAAAGAGGCTCGCCTTGTGACGATGAGATCTAGCTGGTGCCAACGACGTGATCTTGGGTGCCTCCAAGAAACCTGGTGACAGGGTTTAGTATGAAAGAACGAGTTGGTTATGATAGGTACACAACTCAAGCAGTCTCTGTCCATTCTCATTCATCCTTCCAGTGCCATAGCGCCCAAGGCAGGAGGGCCATGAGTCATGGTCGGCCCCAACCCTGGCATTAAAGTCCCCCAGCAGGAACAGATGTTCGGTATTGGGGATGCTACTAATGATATTATGGAGTTCCTCGTAGAACTGGTCTTTAGCTTCAACTGGGGAGCAGAATGGATGCTGAGTAGGTGTACTGGACCAGAGGCGGTGAGCAGTCGGATGGACAGTATGCGTTCTGAGCCATTTGAGGGTGGCTTTAGCATGCTGAGCAAAGAGTTTCTGATGGCGAAGCCCACTCCATGCTGTCTTGGTTCTTCAGGATCCCTACCCTGCCAGAAGAAGGTGTCGTCTTGCACTCTCAGAGATCTGCTCGCAGGGAGGCGTACCTCCTGAAGTGCTGCAATGTCCACATTGAGACTACTGAGCTCGTTGTTAATGATGGCGGTCTTCCGAGAATCGTTGATTTGTGTAAGGTCTTCCGACAGGCCAGGACACAGTTCTGACGTTCCAGCTTGCAAAACGAAGGGCTGGCACCTCCTTTCCTTTTTTTTTGTCGTGCCATTTGGGTTGCAGTCCACTTGTCGGGCAATGACCCTGAGCTCCAAGCACCCATTGAAGCAGGTGGACTGTGGCGGGACAGAACCTTACTGACCGGGGGCTGCCTGGTTTGAGGCGGGCGGTAGCTGTCCAGTGATATGTGATGACCTCTCCCACCGACAAAGGCAACCCGTGGCGCCCAATCTCTACTCCAACTGAGCTGGACTTATAACCTGTAACTGTTGCCTTCCGTGTTGTTTTGGTCGCTGTGAGGTGACTATGGAGTGACCTCCATATAGGTAAAGAAAAAGCCACTGTAGTGGAAACAGAAATATGGGGTGGAATTTTACCCTCGGCGGACGGGAGCCGTTCACCGACTGAAAAGTCAGTGACAAACCCATCTACCCCTGGCCTGGAGATACGGACTGCATTTTGCGGTCCCCAGGCCTTTAATTGGTATGAAGCAAGACTTCCATCTCATTGAGGCAGGAAGTCCTGCCTAATGGAGCTGCCGGCTAAGCAGCGGGCTGGCAGCTCTCTGTCCCAGCAGCACCACTGGAAGCGGTGGCCATTGCTGGGACTGCAACCCAGCTGAAAATGGAACATGTCAGGGAGCCCCGGAGACTGGGTAAGTTTTTGGGGCCTCGCCGGGGGCAATTGGTCAGGCCCCAGCGAAGCAAGGGTGGTCAATTGAGGGGACGGGGGGTGTGTTGGGCATTGGGGGTGATTAGGGCATTGGGGCAGCCCTCTGTTGGGCACAGGGTGCCTGATCAGAGGGCCCCCCGCTCCCCAGGCCGCTGGAAAGCCGCCTACTTTTAAGATGTGGCATATCTTGGGCCTGGGCCGCCTACCAGCCAAGGGTAAAATCCCCGTGGTGGTGTGCGGAGGCCCTTCAGTGGCCACTAACAGGCCACTTAAGGGCCTTGAATGGCTTGGGACATTTTTCACCGCCACCCAGCGTAACGTGGCGGCAGGAGCAGGTCATGAAAGGCTCCACAAGCCTTCCGTTCCATTTTATGTCTCCCCCCACCACCACCATCCTGCTCTTTGGGAGGGGCGTAAAATTCTGGCCATGGTTCCATTGATGAAGAGTCTATTGACTACCTTGAATCCTTTGGTAGCTGTGTAATTCAGAAAAGCAAATGTAAAATATTTCCCGTCAGTTAGAAGTGTTTTTTTTTTAAAAGCCTTGTGAGTAGTGATTTGTGTTCCACTCTCAAGATCCAATTAAGAAAAATTCTTTCTAATTTTACCCGCTCGTTTCCTGCAGCTATTAATTACTTACTCAGGTATAGTTCCACAGGCAATAGGTGCTATCTGGTACCTTGCCAAAGTGGTCCTTATTAATGTATGAGCCTTGACTATCTCTCTTATCTTGGGTCCAACCTGTGCTTTTCCTGTTCTGTTCTAATCAACAAATATTAAGGATTTCAGAAAACAAATCCTGTTCATTCTTCCCCATCACTGTGCTGCAAATTTTCAGAAATTAGACCTTTATATTTTCGCACAAATCATGTAGAAAATACTTGAAAATTTTCAGTCACTATACTACTTTTATGCACCATTTAGATTACAACTGCAGTACCGATGCAAAGTAATTTTGCTTAGCATCAGTGCAAAAAAAATCCATAGTCAAGGTCAACCTGACTCCAGAGCACAGTGCATTATGCTGGCCCTGATTCTGAATTTTACTTCATCATTGCAAAGCATACCGTTTCATACCAACTGTATAAGCATCATGTAAATACAACCTATTTTGTTCAAGTCTTTAGCTTATTTCAGTAGCTTTTTTTAGTGTAAAAACAAAATTAATTTTTTATGTGTAGTTTTATGGCACAACTTAAATCAATGCTTAAAATAATGGTGCAAGTTAATAATGCTGCATCTTTCTGGAACATCATTTCAAGCCTAAGCTGGATAAAAAAAAATTACTTTAGCTAAGTAATCACTGTTTTGTTCATAAAATGCCAAGAATACAGTATATATCCCACTTTCATTTGGATTTGGTTAAGCATCTTTGCATTGCTCAATACTATTAATTGACCATCATTGCATTCCAAGATATTGGTCGACATTTTAATGAAATTGCATGTTTGGAACTGAATTGGTCAGGCTTGTGCTTCAAGCAACATACTTAAAAATGTAATCAACCTGAGGAAGACCTAGTTGAAAAAAACCAGCCCTTAATTTGGTATAAAACCACTTGCAAATTGACACATGATTAACATTTATCCTGTGTTTGCTGATTGTAGGCTAACCAACCAGATGAGCTCACTATTGAAGAACATGAACTCTTGGAAGTAATTGAGGATGGTGACATGGAAGACTGGGTGAAGGTTTGTGTTGCATTTCATGTTAAGCTATTCTCCAATCCTCCATATTGCTGAACGCAAGTGTCAGCCATGAGTCAGAAGGTTGTGAGTTGAAGTTTCACGCCAAAGACTTGTGCTTAAAAATCCAGTCCATTGCAGTACTGAGGGAATGCTGTACTGGCAAAGGTGCCATATTTTGGTTGAGAGGTTAAATTGAGGCCCTGTCAGGTAGATGTTAAAGATCCCATGACACTATTTTGAAGAAGAGGAGGGGAGTTATCCCTGATGTTTTGACCAATATTTATCCCTCATGCAGATTATCTGGTCGTTATCACATTGTGGTTTGTGGGAGCTTTCTGTGTACAAATTGACTGCCCCATTTTCTACATCACAACAGTGACTACACTTCAAAAGTACTTCATTGGCTTTGGAACATTCTGAGATGTGAAAAATCCACAACGAACGGATCAAATGAAAGTTCTACACTCCTGCTGCATCTATTCGTGAATGCTGGTGAACAATCAAACAACTAAACAGAACAGGAGGCTCCACAAACACCTCCATCCTCAATGATGGGGCAGCCCAGCACATTAGTGCAAAAAATAGGGCTGAAGCATTTGCAACCATCTTCAGCCAGAGATGCCGAGTGGATGATCTATCTCAGCCTCCTCCTGAGGTCCCCAATATCAGAGATGCCAGTCTTCAGCCAATGCGATTAGCTCCATATGCTATTAAGAAAAGACTGAGCGCAATGAATACAGCAAAGGCCATGGGCTATAGTACTGAAGACTTGTGCTCCAGAACTAGCAACGCCCCTAGCCAAGCTGTTCCAGTAGAGCTACAGCACTGGCATCTACCCGACAATGTGAAAAATTGCCCAGGTATGTCCTGTCCACTAAAAGCAGGACAAATCCAATCCTGTCAATTGCTGTCACATTAGTCTACTGTCGATCATCAGCAAAGTGAAGGAAGGTGTCATTGACAGTGCTATCAAGCGGTACTTACTCAGCAATACCTTGCTCATAAGTGCTTAGTTTGGGTTCCAGCAGGGGCACACGGCTCCAGACCTCATCCGAAGCTTGGTCCAAGCATGAGCAAAAGAGCTGAATTCAAGAGGTGAGGTGAGAGTGACTGCATTTGACCGGGTATGGCATCAAGGAGGCCCAGCAAAATTGAAGTCAATGGGAATCCGGGAGAAAACGCTCCACTGGTTGGAGTCATACCTAGCACAAAGGAAGATGATTGTGGTTGTTGGAGGCCAATCTCTCAGCTCCAGGACATCGATGCAGGAGTTTCTCAAAGTAGTGTCCTTGGCCCAACCATCTTCAGCTGCTTCATCAATGACCTTCCCTCCATCATAAAGTTCAGTACCATTTGGGGCGGCACAGTGGTTAGCACTGCAGCCTCACAGCCCCAGTGACCCGGGTTCAATTCTGGGTACAACCTGTGTGGAGTTTGCAAGTTCTCCCTGTGTCTGCGTGGGTTTCCTCCGGGTGCTCCGGTTTCCTCCCACAGCCAAAAGACTTGCAGGTTGATGGGTAAATTGGCCATTATAAATTTCCCCTAGTATAGGTAGGTGGTAGGGAAATATAAGAACAGGTGAGGATGTGATAGGAATATGGGATTAGTGTAGGATTAGTATAATGGTCGGCACAGACTTGGTGGGCCGAAGGGCTGTATCTCTAAATCAAATCATAAATCATTCGCAACTCCTCAGATACTGAAGCAGTCCATTCCCACATGTGGCAAGACCTGGACAACATTCAGGCTTGGACTGATAAGTGGCAAGTAACATTTGTGCCACACAAGTGGTGGGCAATGACCATCTCCAACAAGAGAGAATGTAACCATCTCTCTTGACGTTCAGTGGCGTAACCATCGCTGAATCCTCCCACCAAAAACATCCTGGAGGATTACCATTGACCAGAAACTTAACTGGACCAGCCATGTAAATACTATGGCTACAAAAGCAGTTCAGGGGCTGGGAATTCTGCAGCGAGTAATTCACTTGCTGACTCTCCAAACTGTCCACCTTCTACAAGGCACAAGTCAAGGGTATGATGGAATACTCTCAACTTGCCTCGAAGAGTGCAGCTCTCAACACTTGAGAAGCTTGACATCATCTAGAATAAAGCAGCCCACTCGATTGACACCCCATCCACCACCTTAACTATTCACTCCCTTAACCACTGGTGCACAGTGGCAGCAGTGTGCACTTATATACACGATACATTGCAACAACTCACCACGCCTCCTTGAACAACATCTTCCATACCTGTGACCTCTATCACCTAGAAGGACCAGGGCAACAGATGCACCACTACCCGAGTTCCCCTCCGAGCCACACACCATCCTGACTTGGAACTATATCGCCATTTGTTCATTGTTCATGATGTTAACCAAGTTGTGTTTAAATTTCAGTGAAATTCAGAAATTATGCAAGATGACTCTGAGTGACATTTATTTCAAAGGATTAACAGCATGCCATCTTCAACAGAAAAGCAAGAGTCCAATGACAGGAAATTATTAATCGGAACAGTAAAAAACGCTTTGGATCAAAAACCTGGAACACCCTTCCTGACAGAACTGTGGGTATACCTACACCTTGTGGACTGCAGCGGTTTAAGAAGACAACTCAACAACACCTTCTCGAGGGCAATTAGGGATGGGCAACAAATGCTGGCCTTGCCAGTGGCGCTCACATTCTATGAAAGAATAAGAAAAAAATTATGTATAAAAGCAAGTGTTTCTTTATGTTGCAATTTTTATCTTGCTGCAGTTAAAACATTTAATTCCAAGATCTAGCAATTCACTTCATCACAATCCAATCTTTTTTGAAAAATAGCCGATTTGAAAGCTGAAATTGTTTATAGCTGTACATCTGAATAGCTATGCACGAGTAACATTTTGTTTCTTTTGTCAAGTGTTTTTTACTGTTCCGATTAATAATTTCCTGTCATTGGACTCTTGCTTTTCTGTTGAAGATGGCATGCTGTTAATCCTTTGAAATAAATGTCATTCAGAGTCATCTTGCATAATTTCTGAATTTCACTGAAATTTAAACACAACTTGGTTAACATCATGAAAGAAAGAAAACAAATCTTTTGGGTTAATTTGTTTTTCATCATAACATGCTTTGGATGTGGTTTAGAAACTTCCCATCGGTACATTTTTGGGAGGGGCTGTAAGGTTTATAGCATTTTCATCGTTTCCTTTTATGAATAACTTTGCCTCACAGTCAAGCCTCGACACTAGTTTCTGGCAGAAAGAGTATTACAAAGTTATTCATAAAGATAAACTGTGCAAATGCTATAAACCTTACAGTGCATATGGTCAGGAGTAGCATTTCTTTTTCTTGTTGGTGAACTATTTGTATATTTTCTGTCATTTAAAGGCAAGGAATAAGGCAGCTCAAGTAGGATACGTACCAGAGAAGTACCTACGGTTTCCAACCTCCAATAGTCTGATCAGTATGCTGCAAACTCTGGGTTCCTTGGATGCACGATCTCATTCCTCCAGCAACTCTACAGAGCCCGAGCTGGTAACTGGTGGCATGAATGGAGATTCCAATGGTAAGTTTCTTTTCAATTTTCATCCTATCTAGAAAAATATATGTGAGCAGCATAGGTCATGTTTCTGAATGTTCTGTCTAGCTAGATTTCAATATGAAATGTGTCCAATTGATATAAATATGGTCAAAATAAATGATGTCTTTAAAACAAAAATGGAAATTTAATATCTCATTCTAACGTTGATGCACGGTAGTATCGAAGAAGCCTGGCAAAATAGATGCTGTAAAAAATGCATACTTGGTTAGAATGTTCACAGAGGAAATTTGACGTGCAAGTTGGTTTTGGATCACCAACCATATGGCAATAGATCCTGTTCCAGCAGACCTTTAAGCAATGCCATATTATAATTTCAGGCTTTGGGCAGCAGACACTGAGGTTTTGGACTTACTTTGATCATTTAGTATATAAAGCAAATCATTGTGGTATAATGCTTCCTCTAGTGACTCAATGTAACTAATACTGAGCCCCACAAACTTGGAAGGTCCCATATTGACCCTTTATTCTGGGTAAGCTTGTTTTTAACTGATTGCATAGGCGGTTGAAGGAAAGGCAAGTGAAGAGATGGGGAACAGAGCAGGTACATGGGATTAGGACTACTGTTCACGTGAGGGGTAAACACCAACACAGATTGGTTGGTATGAACAGCTTGTTTTCTATGTAAATTATTGAAGTCCTGATTACTAGATCCTCCCTCCCTGGCCCCACCTCAAAGCTTTGGTGGAAAGTATGTATTTGCAGGCATCAACAGAGGACAGGGTTGGGACTGATGCTTCCTTTGATTGAATAGCTTTCTGACATTTACTGTCTAGTCTTATACATGAAGAACTGAGTCAAGCACCGGAAGCAACTGATTCACATGGATCTGGGCCCCAACACGATTGGGTAGAGAAGGATTGTCCATTTCAGTTTTGATCATTTCAATTCAACCAGCATTCACAGCCTTTTATTGGTGGTGGGGGGGAGGGGGGGTTGGGGGGCATGGTGAGGGGGCTAGTGGAAAGTTGTAAATTTTCACTACCCTTTCTTTGAAAAAGTGCTCCATGATCTCACTTCTGAATGGCTACTCCAATTTTAAGATTGTGCCCTCCTGATCTAGATGCCACAAGAGAGGAAATAGTTTCTCTCTACCTACGCTATCAAATCCCTTTACCATTTTAAACATTAAAATTAGATTAGATCATCCCTCAATTCAAACCAAGTATATGCAACTTGTCCTCATAATTTTAGGCTTGAAATTCCAGTATCATTCTGGTGAATTTATATCTCCTCCAAGGCCAGTAAATCCTTCCTGGGGTGCACTGCCCAAAACTTAATGCAGTACTCCAGATGGGGTCTGACCAAGGCTCCGTGGAACTGAAGCATAAATTTCTGCACTTTGTATTTCAGCCCTGTTGAGATAAAGCCCAGTATAGTTAGGGATATGGTAGTGTAGTGAAATAGTACTTAAGGGGGCTGGGCTAATAATCCAAAGTATGGGAGTTCAAATCCCACCATTGTGGTTTGAGAATTTGGATCTATAAATTAAAAGTACCATTGAGCTCTCAGATTGTTGTAAAAACTCAACTAGTTCACATATCAACTTAAAGAAGGAAACCTGCCATACCAGGCTCAGACCAACATAGCTGATTCTTTCAAGGTCAGAAGAAGAGTTGTCATCACCTTTTCAATGCAACTATGGATGCGCAATAAGTGCTAGCCTTGCCAGTGACACCATTCCATTAGCTTTTTTGATTTAGCTTTTGTACCAGTGCACTAGCTTTTAGTGATTTGTGTACCTGGGCACTCAAATACCTTTGCTCCTCCATAGTTCTTAATCCCTTGCCATTAAGAAAATTTTCCAATTTGTTTTTCTTGGATCTAATATCTTCCCCAAATTGAACTCTATCTGCCACAGTTTTGCCCACTCACTTAATCTATGTCTCAGCTACATAATTTAGAGTGCTTTCCAGTTTCATGTAATAGGCAAATTTGGATATATAACTATTTCTTCTTCATGTCATTGATATGTATGGTGAAAACCTGAGGCTCCAGTACAAATCCCTGTGGAAACACCACTTGGCACATCCTGCCACTTCGAGGCCATTCCCTTCATCCCAATTTTCTCTCTTGCCTCCCAACCAGTTACTGGTTTCTTGGTCTTGCTATTGGGCACAAATAAAAAGTAGCAGTTATGTTTATTTTGGTTTGCCTTCTATAAGGTTCTCAGTAGTAAAAGAGCACGTGTCCTATTCAGTTTGTTTTGTGAAGGCACTTTACGATTATGAGGGGCAGACTGCAGACGAACTTTCATTCCCTGAGGGAGCAATCATTAGGATACTAAACAAAGAAAACCAAGAGGATGATGGCTTCTGGGAAGGCGAGCTCAATGGCTGCATTGGTGTCTTTCCTTCCGTGTTAGTGGAAGAACTGACAGGATCTGAGAACGATGACTCTCAGTGGATTGGAGATGCACAGGTATGTAAGAATTTAGTACCCACATGTATTGCCTTTGGGACAAAGTCTAAACATTATGTTAGTAGTGACATTACAAGTAGGAAAAGTTCCAGATGCCAAAGCCATTCAAATACTTGGAATACATGAGTGCTTATCATTTTTAGTGAGCAGCAATATTTGGCAGGTCTATTTTAGGTTAGCTATCGTTTTCTTTTTCAACAAACATAATGCTACTAAATTGACCAAATTTTATTGACATTGATTTTTACATTGTGGATTTTTTAAACATCTGGATTTCTGTTAAGTACAGAAATTGTTCACTTGTGCTTTATAGTGCCCAGAAGATACTATGAAATCCACATGAATAAAGTTTCTGTTTGATCAATATGGAGTGCATACACTCTAACGATAGATTCAATTTACCTGTGTCTGGAAAGTTTATATCTTTGACATAGTAAATATTCCAAGATGCTTAATAAAGGAGATTAAAGCTGATGAGCATTAGCTGTAAAGTGTAATCGAGGAGAAATTTTCTCATGTTGTGAGGCTGTGGAATTTGCTTCCATTGTTAGTGGTTGAGGCAGGAGTTATGCTAACATTCAAGATATGATTGAATTGATGGATGAAGTAACAGTTATGGAAGGACTTTTCCTATGAGTCACTTTGATCTACAAAAATGGGCACATTTTTTCATCGTCATCCAGTTTAAAATGTTTATGCAGAAAATGGTGGACTTTTAGTGTTGATAGGAACATAGGAGGAGTAGGCCATTCAGCCCATCGAGTGTGCCCAGCCATTCAATATGATAATGACTGATCTTCCACTTCAATGCCTTTTTCCCCACACTATCCTCATATCCCCTTATGTCATTTGTATTTATAAACATGTCAATCTCTGCTTTAAACATTCTCAATGACTGTGAAAGCTCAGCCCTCTGGGGTAGAGGATTCTAAAGATTCTAAAGCCACACTGTGCATATATTTAGTATATATATATAGTTTATAATATATATAGTTGTGTGTGTTTGGAATAGAAGTGACTTAACATAAAAATTTAAAGATGCTCTACTCCTGTGATCATACATTTCCTGTGTATCGCAATGTGCTTTGCATATTTTCTCTCTGCTGATGAAACAAAAAAATGGCAAGTTATTTTTTCTCTTTTGTTTCAGTGCTTTATCAGTCAAACGAGGGCTGTTTTTAAATTTTGTTATATTTATCACTGATTATTTACTTGTGTTTCTTTTCCGTGTTAATGTGCTTTTTACATTTCGCTACAAAAATTTAAAACGTCCTGTTAGAATCATGGGTGTGCCGTTTTGAAAGCCAAGATTTAAATTGCAGTGTACATTAATGCCTTATTTCACTATGATGATAAAAATCTTGTACTGTAAGCAGCAAACTCTCCCAGAGGTACTGCCACAGCAATTTTAATGATTTGTTTTTTTAAGGGAGCTTTGAACAGAGGAAGGCCTAAAAAGCTGCGGAAATGCAGAATAGAAGGAAATAACACAATCCTTCCTTCCTCTCCATTTACTTGTTTATGGAACAATGCAGTATTCAGAAGCATTATTCGGACATATGTAGCTGATTCGACTGAAACATCAGCTGATTCTTCGTCACTTATAATGTCATCATGCTAAAAATTAGATGTGAGGTTGCTTAAAGCCTCTTGCTTCCACAATCTTTACTCCCGGTAGGGCAAGGCGGACAGAGCTTTGAAATACTTCATGGTTGTTGATACCAACATTACTTTCTTTAGCTAACTGAGAGATGAACTGTAGTACTGTGGGAGCACCCAGTTTTATGACCCTGTATCATATGTAGAACATGGACATAAATGCCAGTAACCCCTCGAACATGAACCTAGAATCATAGGAATATGGTGGCAAAGTAGTTTATTAACAATGTTTTAGAACAGCCTAAAATATAGTTGTTGATAGTTAAACAGTAGTACACTATGTTCCAGCCATTGTGACAGAAGTTAAGCATTTTTGTCTAGTCTTAGTTTAATGATTGCTCTTAATCTAGTCATAATACCCAGGAGTTTAACAAAAGCAGCTGTTGACCGAATCATGTCCCCTAACCTAACTTAAACAAACATATGAAAATGACGGGCAGAAAAAAACCTACACTCGTGGTAGCTGAAGCATTGTAACCAGACAATTCCTCCACACACTCTTTCTCTGCCCCCGCACCTCCAAAATTCTCCCCCCCCCCCCCCCCCACCCCAACGGAGAGGCAAAGAAAGCAGAGAAGACCCCAGAACCGATAAGTGGGGGTGGTGGGGGGTGGAATGCTCCCCAACTCCCTCAGGCTATCAAAACCTCAGTCCAGGAGATTACATGGACCATGTATTTGTTGTCTATTAATCCAGTTACCTTTTATATGGTGAGATCTCTACCAGTCAAGAAACAGTCTGGCTCCCTCTTGAAGGCATGCAGTGAGTCAGCACACACTGCACCAGCTGGCAACGCATTCCAGTGGCTTGTTATTCTCTTGGAAAAGAAGAACTGTCCAACATCTAACATATTCCTACTTTTGTGTCATTTAAACACATGTTCTAGCTCTTTAAGCCTGTTTGATTAAGATTCTTTAAGCTAGGAATCGTTCTTATTGGTCTCCTGTGAACCTTTTTCAAGACCACTATAAGGTAAATGCTGCCTGCTGTCATACCCACATCTCTGTCCTGGGATTGCTGCAGTGTTCTAGTGAACATCAACGCAAGCTCGAGGAACAGCACCTCATTTACCGATTAGGCACACTGCAGCCTGCTGGACTGAACATTGAGTTGAATCATTTCAGACCATGGCGGCCCCCCTTTTTATTTTTAGTTATTTTTTATTTATTATGTGTTTATTTTACTTTAGTTTGTTTCTGCTGTGCCTACCCATTGTTTTTTCATGTTTGTGATTGGAGCCAGGCTGTTCAGTTTTCTGTCAGTTAACACCCTCTCTGTTTTGTCTTTCACCACACCATTAACATACTGTTTGCCTTTGCTCCATGACCTTCTGGTCAGTTATTCTCTGTGACCTTGTCCTATCAACACCTCTTTTGTTATCTTTTGCCCCACCCCCGCTTTACTTGCTTAAAACCTATTACATTTCTAGCCTCTGCCAGTTCTGATGAAGGGTCACTGACCTGAAACGTTAACTCTGCTTCTCTTTCCACAGATGCTGCCAGACTGGCTGAGTATTTCCAGCATTTCTTGTTTTCATTTCAGATTTCCAGCATCTGCAATATTTTGCTTTTATTTTGTAAATGTTGCAAAGTTTTGCCATCTTCAGGCTTGAGGAAGAAGTCGAGGAAAATGTTTCAAATATAAGCATGCTAAGTGATTGGTTGATTACATGTATATTTGGCAACTCTTTTGAGTTGAACAGATAGGTATTTAAATCCAGTAAACTGTGGCAGCTGTTGTTGAGTATTTAAGCAGACTGAATTGTTCAAATTATAGTCAGTTTGGAATTGAGAGAAATCAAGCCAGTTAGTTAACACAGTTGGATAGTAGAAGAAAAGAAGTATTAAATATATAAAGATAAATTATGCCACTACCATTAGCACCAGCACATGATGAGATGAAGCAGCAATTCCATAATGATGTAATCACTGCAATACAGTCGCAAACAATTTGATCATGGGAGGTTTTGGGTTGTCAGAGATGATTCCAAATGATGCTGGGGCAGTCAATTTTAATGGACTCTTCATATGATAAAATGTATTGAACACAAGCTGGTCATCACTAACCTGGCAGCAAATATAAGCATAAAACATCCTAAATGCAAATACAATTCTTGATGTGCATTACTGACCACAAAATAAAGGGGATGAGATAGAACTGAAATCTAATCAATGACATTGATAGTGTGGACTGCAAGATCTAAGAATCTCCAGAACTACACATGGAATGCTATTCTTGGGGCTCACACATCTCTGTTGGCACTTTTTGTCACAGTAATGATCTTTCATTTTCTACAACTTAGTGTGGAGCACTAATGTTTTTGTCTTGTGCTCACGTTAACTCTGCTTCTCTTTCCGCAGATGCTGCCAGACCTGCTGAGTGATTCCAGCATTTCTTGTTTTTGCTCCTCATGCCAGTGTTTGGCCAAGCTAATTATGTCAGCAGTGGCCTTTACACTATTGTACAATGCCATCCACTTGCTCGCGTCATTTGTAGAAGCTGTAGCAGAAGCAAATTCTGCAGTAATGGTACTGCATATTGTTTATTTGAAGCAGAATGCTGAACTAATACTCCGATATTCCCTGAGCAATTACTGGCAACCCAACCACATTGTCGCGCAACAGAAGTCCATTCAATGACTTGATTTTGAATGCAAACAGACCAACACTAGCATCGGTGTCCTTCTAAAGAGGGTAAATAGAGCAATGAAAGAGGATTTATCGAATAAATATTACAAAAAGGATGTAGAGGCACTAGAGGAGGTACAGATAAGATTCACAAAGATGATACCAGAACCCCTGCAAGGTTATAGCTATCAGGAAAGGATGAACAGGCAGAATCTCTTTCCTCTTGAAAAGAGAAGGTTGAGAGGTGACCAAATAAAGTTCTTTAAAATTTGAAAGCTTTTGATAGAGTGGACACGGAGAGTGTTTCTATTTGGGGAAGAGCAAAACTAGAGACATCAATATAAGATATTCACCAAGAAATTAAAAAGGAAATTCAGGAGAAACTCATTTAGCCAGATAATGGCAGGAATGTGGAACTCACTACCACAATGAGTCATTGGGGCAAATAGTATAGATGCATATGAAGGAGAAGGGAATTGAGGGTTAAGCCGATAGATGAGGAAGAATGTGAGAAGGATTAAGCGGAGCAATGTGGTTAGGCTGAATGGCCTGTTTCTGTGTTGTGTATTCTATGTAATTCTATAACTTTTAAACTGGTATAATGAGGGGTGGGGAAAGTTGAGGCTTAAAGCTAGTGAAGGAGAACAGATTCAATAAAGATATTGGAATAGAAGCGCAAGGTTTAATGAAAATAAAATGCGATGGGAACATTACTGGGGGGGGGAGAAAAGGCTTTGAAGTAATGACTGAAAAACACTTTTATAGAAGAGGATGCCAAAAAGTTGAGAAAACCATGAAAAAAGGTCCAAAAAATTAAAACTCCAGTTTGAATGGTCAGTTTGTGAATTCACAAAGCGTTTAAAATAAAATTGTAGAGTTAAAAGCATTAGTAACTATATGTAGCAATTTAATATAATAGATATAACAGAGATAGGAACTTAGGAACAGGAGTGGATCATTCAGCCATTTAGTTCAATCATGGCTGTTCTGTGTCCTAACTCTATCTACTGCCTTGGTTTTGTAACCCTTAATAACCCAAGTTAACCTTGCTAGTAACCTCTGTTTTGAAATTTTCAATTAACCTAGTGTCAGCAGCGTTTTGGGGGAGAAATTTCCAGATTTCCACTATGTGTGTAGAAATGCTGTCTGACATCACCACTGAACAGCCTAGCTTTAATTTTAAGTTTACGCCCCTGCTCTGGATCTATCCACCAGAAGAAATAGTTTCTATCAACCTCTCGAATCCTTTAATCGTCTTAAACATCTCAATTACCTTTTAATCTTCTATCTTCAAGTGAAAACGGGCCTAGTCATAATCTGCACTCATAATTTGACCCTTTTAGCTCTGGTATCATTCTGGTGAATCTGGGCTCCACCCCTCCAAGACTGATCTATCCTTCCTGAGGTGTGGTGCCCAGAACTGAATGCATTACTCCAGATGGGGTCTAATCAGAGCTCCAGACAGCTGTGACATAACTTTCACCACTTTGTATTCCAACCCTGTTGAGGTAAAGGTCAACATTGTTAGCCTTTATAATTATTTTCAATGATTTCTATACTTGAACCACTGAATTTCTCTGCTCATCCACAGTTCCTAGCTTCTCACCTTAGGATTAGACAAGCATGAAAACTTAATAGTCCTGGTTGCAACACTTTCAGAAGACAGGAGGGTGGGTGGCAGTATTTGTAAAAGAGTCCATTACAGCATTAGAATGTAAAGCTGCCCTCTGGGGTTGCATTATGTCATAAGAGTATGTCTTTTTTTAAAAACTAAGAGGTCTTTGTGCCTTTAAGACTGAGAAAAATAACTTACTGTGAACAGTGACTGCAGAGACTTGTGGTATTTGAAGTGCAGGCGGCAAGGCAATTTGTATCCAAGCAACCAGAAAGTTTTACGACTATCTTGTGACCTAGATTGTTATTGAAAAGCTAGTTTCCCTTTTGGATTGTTCAGTTACTATTGGAGATTGGCCAGGAATACAGCCCAGAAAACTCTCTTGAAGAATAATTCCTGTATCAAGTGAAACTCTTAATTTCTTCATGAAGTTTCAAGAACTTTGAAGGAGTTGCAAATCTAATGTATGGGAGCTAAAACCCTTGTTGCTGTTCATGCCTGAAGAGAGGAAAAGACCGAGGAAAAGAGGAGTTGCTACATTCTGTGGAGAAACACTGCTTTGCTGAGAGGAAGTCTGCATTGAGGAAGGTAGAAAAATTCCTATTGTCTCCAGTCTCTCAAAAATCTCTGCCTAAAGAGTGATATCCGCTGTTGTATTTTTGGAGAGATGCTAAAATCTCAAAGTTCCAACTGTAAGACTACTGCTTTAAAATCCAAGTAGACCTGTTACTACAACCTGTTGCTGAAAGATCTATGTGATGCCTGCTGCAGACGAATTGCCTTGAACACCTACCTATCACAGACTGTTCATTAATTTCACCTGGAGAGACTTCGAGTGGCATCTGACTATTCAACTCTGGGACACTGCGCCGAACCGGAAATCCTACCAGAAGTTACAATCCAGTTATTTTATTACTCCTGAGAAACAGTTACAACTTAAATCACCCTTTTTCCCTGGTTAACTGATTTTGAATGTATGTGTGTGTGCATGAGGATTAGGAAGACTAAGGAGTTATAAAATCTGTTCATACATGTAGATTTATCTAGTTATCATTTAAAAATTCTTAATAAAACAAATAATTAATTTTGTTGTTTAAAAAAAGCCTGGTTTGGCGTGATTTATTCTGGGGGATAGAGAAAGTGTTTAATTTGGCTTTTTTTCCAGTAGGTGGGAAACTTTACTAATATGCTGTGACCTGTGGAGTAGTGGAACTGAATTAACAGTGTATTACTCCCACCTTGGTCGTAACAATAAAAAAAATTCTAAACGAATAAAGTTAAGAAATAATAAGGGAAATAGTGTAATTGTTTATGCATTACAGGCCACAAAATTATGGAAATCATTGAATAGTACAGCACAAAAGGAGACCATTCAGCCCATTGAGTCTGGACTGGCTCTTTCAAAGAGTAATCCCGTTAGTCCCACTCCCCTGCTCTTTCCCCATAATCCCCACAATGTTTTCTCTTTCAAATACTTATCCAATTCCCTTTTGAAGGCTTCTAAATTTTATGAGCTTTTAGAAATGCATGGGTTAAGGTTAATTTTGTTTCACAAATTTAATAGTGCTTTTTGAATTAATGAATAGGTAAAGGGAATTCAGCAATAAGGTATCTCATGGGAGGCTTCCTCCAAAAATGTGGGTATATGATGCAAGAGAAAATGTAACAGTCTTGAAATGTGCTGATGATAGCAATCAGTGAGGAGGACTGTTTAAAAACTTGAGACGTTTGCTGCTTAGCTGAATGGACAGGCAGGTGGCAGATGCAATGTAATCTGGATTAATGTATTTTGGGAGGAAAAACCGGAATGGGAGTATGTCGTAAATGGAAAACACTGAAGGGTGTGAATGGGTAGAGAAACCTAGGGGCTCAAATACATGAATCCAGAGAAGTGCAGATGTAGATAGATAAAGTCATTAAAAGGTGAAAAGCATTTTTTCTTTTAAATAGGTGCATACAGTATGAGTGCAAAGAAGTACACAAAGCTTTGGTTAGACCACAGTTGGAAAACTGTGCAGTTTTGGAAACTCCATGATGATAAAAGAGATTACAGCCATAGAACACATGTGATGTTGATTCACTGGGGTGATGCCAGAGATGGGAAACTTTAGTCAAGAAGAAACTCAAGATACTAGAACTACTTGCACTGAAGTAGAGAGTGCTAACAAGAAATTAAGAGGATTTTTATAATTATGAAGGGTTTTGAGAGGCTGAACAAGGAAACACAATTTCCCTGGTTGGAAATGTTTTTTTACTTAAAGTATTGTTAGAATATAAAATATTTTGCTAAATAGAGTGGTCGAGGCAGGGATTATTGCACCTTTTATGAGAAAATTGGATAAATATTTGAAATCTAGGATGATACTGAGCTATGGGGAGAGAACAGTGTTATAGAATTAATATTAAAAGAGAGACATATGGTGCTGTGAACTTATGGTTCTCTAAATTTGTATGTGAAAAAGGGTTAGCAGATTTCCCATGGTTATAGTCACAATGAAAGGACTGTTAGTCCAGCATCAATAACCTCTGCATAATTCAGGTCCATATGGCTTTAAACAACAAGCATTAATATAGAGTGACTAATAATAGTATTGGTTTTGTACAACTGTTCTACTGTATTGCACTAAATAGCAAGCAATTAATACAACCTGTTCTCTTATCAAAATCTCGTTTAAACTGATGGACTTGCAATCTTTGTGGTTGGATTTACAGCTGTTCCAAGTGCTTTCTAATTTTTAAGATAAAAATGTCCCATTCGTGTACTGTTTGGCTACATTGGGCTGCATCTATGCACAACAGTATGCATAGGTGGATATTTGCGGAGGCCACGTATTGAGGTGTTTACTCCACTTCTAACCTTTCTGCCTTCGTCTCTGTTTCACAAGCTCTGTTAATGGTACTTTAAATGAGTAGGCTAAATGGCCTTGCAGGCTCTTTCATATGTGGTCTCTTAGCAATTGGGTCATCATTTGACCTGGATGTTTATCATTCTCTGTCTTTTGAGTTTCCAAACTTTCTCTGTTCAAACATGTTCCCCTTTCCTCCACATTTGTTCTCTGGCTAAAATGCTAAAGCAAAGCACGCTGGGAAACTTTGACAATTTAAACTGTATTAAAATATTCTAACAAAACATAGACTTATTTAAAAATAAGATACAATATTTTACATCCCTATTATTTATAGCCTTGGTGTTATCATTTGATGTGACCAAAGCTGGTATTATTTCCAAGCAAATTTATAGATTGATTTGTCAACTATGATGTTATTTTGAAATATTTCACAGAGCTTTCAGTAGTACATGTTGTTTGAACAGAATAAATGATCAGTTTTCAGAGATGAATTATGAAGTTTGTCTCGTTCATGAACCAACAAAACAAGTTGTCCTCGGAACCATTATGTTCCATTCAACCATAGCACAGCTTAGCCTTGAATCTTTCAGCATCGGTAAAATTTTATTTGCAGTTCTGAGTCAAACTCTTTTCTAGCCTTCATTATCCGTTTAGTCTCTTGTATGACCATGTGTGTAAGCTGATGAATTTTATGACCTATTTGTGAATATGGTGAAATTACAGGCTGCTGATGTACTGAACAATACATGAAAGAAACTTCACCTGGACTAAGCAATTAATTATGGCGGGGGAAAAACACATTATTCATTATAAAAATGTTTTGTACAAATCTGCAAAATTATGAATCTAATAATACTTGAGTAATATTCAGGCACTCTCATTTTCTCTTTCTTAAAATCTGATGTGCAGGTATCTCCATCCTCAGGACCACAGGCCAGTCTCCCTTCATTACCATTGTATGATCAGCCACCTTCCAGCCCTTTCAGCAGCCCAGAGAAGACCAGATCACAGTCATTCCCCAGATCACCCTCAGTAACAGGTAAAGTATGGAAGCTATACTAGAGCATACTAGCTAGATGCTAGGATAACTGGTGCCACTTCCTGCAAGATCAATAGACTTGCACACAACAGCTTGTGTATTGGTAATCATGTGCCTGTTCTCAAAAAGGTATACTTTCAGTTCTTTCTAGAACTAAAAGATACAAATGAAGTATAAAACTATCATTTTAATCTTCCAAAAAAGTAACATTTTTACATATTCTAAATGTACGTGATCATGAGCAACTGCATCAGAGTGTGCTATTTGCAATCAATTTTCAGATCATGAAAGCTTAATTTCAGAAGCATCCACTAATCCACAGCCACAGAGATACACACCAGAAACTTCAGTTGGAAAAATCCGACCGGTAAGTTCTACTTATTGGTTCTCAATCTTACCTTGTTGCAAGTAACATTGTTTTAAGGCTGTACATTGGTGCTAGTCCATCCTCCAGGTCTCTTCTAAAGGTTCTAATTGGTGCGTACTGATGTACAGTTCCACAAGTGTACACAACTGTTCAATGGCCATTCCTCGTGTGTGAGTTTCAGCAGGCTTGTTAACTCTGTGGCATTGATCCAAGCCCACGCTTTCATCAGACATTTACACATGAATGTTCCAACAGGGGTTCCTGCAAGTGTGAGAATTCCAACTAATTTCTTTTTCATGCACTCGATGGGCCAAATGGCAGCCTCCTGTGCCCTTATGACTCTATGACCTACCCTGGAGACGCTGAAGATAATTAAAACATTCCCCACCAGCTGTAGCTCTACGGAACAGGATAATAGTTAATGTTTGATTACTGAGAACATACGAATTAGGAGCAAAAGTAGGCCATTCGGCCCCTCAAGCCTGCTCCGCCATTCAATAAGATCATGTCTGATCTGTTTGTGTCTCGAATTCCACACTTCCATCTATCCCCCCATAACCTTTGATCATATGAACAACAGAGTACTATATCACATGGTGTGTTTACCCATTGCATTAATGGGGTAGTTTACCATTAGATTCTAGAGGATTGGAAGACTATTATTTAAAATAGAGCTCTTGCTGGCTCGAATTACTTTCATTACCTAGCCTTTCTAAAGTCCATGCATTTTATAGACGGATGCTATGTCCAACTTCAAATCATAGAATAGTTACAGCACAGAAGGCGGCTATTTGGCCTGTTGTGTCCATGCTGGTTTACTAAGTGCTACTCAGCTAATCCCACTCCGCTGCCTTTCCCACATAGCCCTGCAAATGTTTTTTCCTCAGCTGCTTATCCAAGTCCCTTTTGAAAGTCATGATTGAATCTGCCTCCACCACACTCTCAAGCAGTGTATTCCAGATTCTAACCACTTGCTGCCTAAAAAATGTTTTCCACATGTTGCCTTTGGTTCTTTTGTCAATTACTTAAATTGGTGTTCTCTTGTTCTCTGCCCTTTTGCCATAGGGAACAGTTTCTTCCTATCTACTCTGTCCAGACCCCTCATGATTCTTTCAGCCAACTTTGTATCCATGCTGCCACTGTCCCTTTTATTCAGTGGGCTTCAATTTTACAGATAAGACTGTTATGTGACACATTAACACACCTTTTGGAAGTCCATGTACACCGCGTTATCCTCTGTTACCTCAGCAAAAAACTCAAGCAAGTAAATTAAACACCATTTGCCTTTAACAGATCTGTGCTGGCTTTTCTTAATTAATCTACATTTGTCCAAGTGACAATTTTGTCCCAGATTATCATTTATAAAAGCTTTCCCACCATAGAGGTTAAACTGACTGGCCTATGGTTGCGGGTTTATCCTTGCACCCTTTTCTGAACAAGGGTGTAACATTTGCAGTTGTCCGCCAGGGCCTCTGCAATTTCTACCCTTCCCTCAGTATCCTCAGATGCAGCTGATCCGGTCCTGGTGACATCAACTTTAAGTACAGCCAGCCTTTCTAATAGCTTCTCTTTATCAATTTTTTAGCCCATCCAATGTCTCAACTACCTCCTCTTGGCACCACACTATAGGAAGGATGTGATTGCACTGGAGAGGGTACAGAGCAGATTCACCAGGATGTTGCCTGGGCTGAAGAACTTCAGTTATGAAGAGAGACTGAAAAGGCTAGGGTTGTTTTCCTTAGAGCAGAGAAGGCTGAGGGGGCACATGATTGAGGTATACAAAATTATGAGGGGCATTGATCGGTTAGATAGGAAGAAACTTTTTCCCTCAGCGGAGGGATCAGTAACCAGGAGGCATAGATTTAAGGTAAGGGGCAAGAGGTTTAGAGGGGATTTGGGGAAAATAAATTTCACCCAGAGGGCGGTTGGAATCTGGAACGCACTGTCTGAAGGGGTGGTAGAAGCTGGAATCCTCACAACATTTAAGTATTTAGATGAGCACTTGAAACGCCATAGCATACAAGGCTATGGGCCAAGTGCTGGAAAATGGGATTAGAATAGTAGGTGCTTGATGGCCGGCATGGGCAGGATGGGCCGAAGGGCCCTGTTTCTGTACTCTATGACTCTTTCACGATGACCTTGGCAGCATCTTCCGTGGTAAAGACAGATGCAAAGTAGTCATTTAGTACCTCAACCATGCCCTCTGCTTCCATGAGTAAATTTACTTTTTGGTCCCTAATCGGCCCTACTCCTTTTAGAATCAGAACGTCATTATGGCACAGAAGGAGGCCATATGGCCCATTGAGTCCATGCTGGCTCTGTAGAGCAATCAAGTCAGTCCCATTCTCCTGCTCTATCTCCTTAACCCTGCAAGTTTATTTCCCTCAGGTGCCCATCCAATTTCCTTCTAAAATCATTGATCTTCTCTCCTCCCACCCCCTCATTGGCAATGAGTTCCAGGTCATTAGCACTCTCTGTTTAAAAATAAATAAATAAATAAATAAATAATTCTTCATCGCATTTCCCCTGCATCTCTTACTTAAGACCTTAAATCTGTGTCCCCTCGTCCTGTACCATCAGCTAATGGGAACAGCTTTTCTTTGCCTACCTGACTTGAACATCTCTATCAAATATCCCCTCAATCTCCTTTGCTCCAAGGAGAACAACCCAGCTTCTCCTAACTAAACTTGTAGCTAAAATCCCTCATCCCTGGAACCATTCTGGTAAATCTCCTCTGCGCCCTCTCAAGAACCCTCACATCCTTCCCAAAGTGTGGTGACAAGAACAGGACACAATACTGTAGTGTCCTGACCAGAGCTTACTAAGGTTCAGCATAACTTCCCTGCTTTTGTACTCAATACCTGCATTTATGAAGCCCAAGATCCCATATGCTTTGCTAATTTCTCTCTCAATATGTCCTGCCACCTTCAGTGATCAATGCACATGAACCCCCAGATCCCCCTCTCTGCCCCTCCAGAGTCTTTAGAACTGTGCCATTTAGTCCATATTGCTTCTCCCTATCCCTTCTTCCCAAATGCATCACTTCACACTTCTGTGCATTAAATTGCATCTGCCACTTCTGCTAGCCTATCCATGTCCAGTTGCAGTTGATTGGTATCATCCTCACTGTTTGCCATACCTCCAGGTTTGGTATCATCGGCAAATTTTGAAATTTTACTCTGTATTTCAATATCCAAGTCAGTTATATATCAAAAAAAGTGGTGGTCACACCACTGTCTACCACTCTCCAGTCTGAAAAACAACCATTTACCATGACACTGTTTTCTGACTTTAAACCATTTGTTTATCCAAGCTGACACTGACCTTCCTATTCCATGAGCCTCAATTTTGTTAACCAGTCTTTTATGTGGTCCTTTGTTAAACGCTTTCTTAAAATCCGTATGGACAACATCCATTGCATTCCCTTCATCAACCTTTTCTGTTACTTCAAAAAATTCAATTAGATTAGTCAAGCATGCTCTGCCTTTTCCGTGCTGGCTGCCCTTATTAACTCAAACCTCTCCAAGTATCTGTTGATTTTTCTTCATTATTGTTTCTAAAACCTTACCCACCACTGATGTGAAACTAACTGGCCTATAGTTGCTAGGAACATAGGAATAGGAGTAGGCCATTCAGCCCATCAAGCCTGCTCTGCCATTCAATTAGATTATGGCTGATCATCTACTTCTACGCCACTTACCCACACTATCTCCATATCCCTTGATGAGTCAATGATTGAGCTTCCACAGCCCTCTGGGGTAGAGAATTCCAAAGATTCACCACCCTCTGAGTGAAGAAATTCCTCCTCATCTCAGTGTTAAATGGCCTACCCCTTATTCTGAGACTATGTCCCCTGGTTCTAGACTCACTAGCCAGGGGAAACATCCTATCTACATCCACCCTGTCGCACCCTGTAAGAGTTTTGTAAGTTTCAATGAGATCACCTCTCATTCTTCTAAACTCTAGAGAATACAGGCACAGTTTCCTCAATCTCTCCTCATAGGACAACCCCGCCATCTCAGGAATTAGTCTGGTGAACCTCCGTTGCACTCCCTCTATGGCAAGTATATCCTTCCTTAGATGAGGAGACCAGAACTGTATACAATACTCCAGGTACGGTCTCACTAAGGCTGTATACAATTGAAGCAAAACTTCTTTCCTCCTGTACTCAAAACCTCTTGAGATGAAGGCCATCATACCATTTGCCTTCCTAATTGCTTGCTGCACCTGCATGTTAGCTTTGAGTGACTCATGAACAAGGACACCCAGGTCCCTTTGGACATCAACACTTCCCAACTTCTCACCATTTAAGAAATACTGTATCTTTCTGTTTTTTCTACCAGAGTGAATAACTTCACACTTATTCTCATTTTCCATCTGCCACATTTGTACCCATTCACTTAGCCTGTCTAAGTTCCCTTGAGCCTCCTTACATCCTCGTCACAACTTCATCAGCAAATTTGTAAATATTACATTTGGTCCCCACGTCCCAATCATTTATATAGATTGTGAACAGCTGTGGCCCCAGCACTGATCCTTGCGGTACCCCGTGA
The DNA here is from genome assembly GCF_036365525.1 of Heterodontus francisci. NCBI lineage: Eukaryota > Metazoa > Chordata > Chondrichthyes > Heterodontiformes > Heterodontidae > Heterodontus > Heterodontus francisci. Next base: position 28,544,148 of record NC_090376.1, on the reverse strand, counting down.
GTAACAACCTGCTATTCTGAGAATGACCTGTTTATTCCTACACTCTGTTTTCTGTCCGTTAACCAATTCTCAATCCATACCAGTATATCGCCCCCAATCCCATGTGCTCTAATTTTGTTTACTAACCTCCTGTGTGGGACCTTATCAAAAGCCTTCTGAAAATCCAAATACACTGCATCCACTGGTTCTCCTTTATCTATGCTACAAGTAACATCCTCCAAAAACTCCAACAGGTTTGTCAAACATGATTTCCCTTTCATAAATCCATGTTGACTCTGCCCAATCATATCATTATTTTCTAAGTGTCTAGTTATCACATACAGATTCTAATATTTTCCCTACTACTGATGTCATACTATCAGGTCTGTAGCTCCCTATTTTGCTCTCTCCCTCCTTTCTTAAATAGTGGGCTAGGACTGCCTTTACACCCTTTCTTGAATAAGGGTGTCACGTTTGCCACTGCAATCCTCTGGCTCCTCCCCTGTATCTAGGGAAGATGGCAAGCCCTTCCACTATCTCCATTCCCACTTCCTTTAGCAATGTGGGATGCAAACCATCCGGTCCATGTGACTTATCCACTCTAGGCATAGTCAACCTTTGGAGTCCATCCTGCTTATCAATTTTCATTCCATCCATTACCTCAACCACTTCTACTGATATTTTGTCGGAATCCTCTTCCTTAGTAAGTACTTATTAGGTATTCTAGCCTTGTCTTTTTCCTCTAAGCATATATCACCCTCTTTGTCCCTAATAGGACCCACCCCACCTCTTACTACCCGATTACTATTTACATACCAGTATAGAAAATCTTTGAGTTCCCTTTTATGTTAACTGCCATTCTACTCTCATTCTCTCTCTGCCAATCTTATTTTTCTCTTCACTTCCCCTTGTAACTTCTTGTATTTGGCCTGGTTCTTGCATGAACAATTCAACTGACTTGCATCATACACCTTCTGTTTTTGTTTCATTATATCATTATCTCCTTCGTCATTCAAGGAGCCCTGGCTTTGGTTCCCCTTCCTTTCGAGCTTTTTGGAATGTACCTAGCCTGCACCTGAAAAGTCTCCTCCTCAAAGATAACCCATTGTTCTGTTACAGATTTTCCTGTCAGTCTTTGGTTCCATTTTACCCTGCCTAGATCCCCTCTCATCCCACTAAAGTTGGCCCTTTTCCAATTTAGAAATTCTACTTGAGATTGTTCTTTGCTCTTCTCCATTACTAATCAAAATCGTATACAATGATCGCTCTTATCCAAGTGTCCCCCCACAAACATTGGTCTACTTGGCTCACCTCATTTCCCCAGCACCAGATGCCTGGTTTCTAGTTGGGCTGAGAACATGCTGGTCAAGGAAATTCTCCTGAATGTATTTCAGAAATTCCTTCGCCTCCTTACCCTCTACTCTAATATTATCCCAATTGATATTTGGGTTATTAAAGTCCCCCAATATCACCATTCTATAGTTCTTGCACATCTCTCTGATTTCCTGCAGATTTGCTCCTCTATCTCTCAGTATTTGGATGCTTAGAGAATACCTCCAGTAGTGTGATCATACTTCTGTTGCTTCTCAACTCTAACCAAATGGATTCTTGCCACCTGAAGGACATCCACTCTTTCCAACACTATAATGTCTTCCCTAATCAGTACTGCCACCGCACCTCCCTTTTTTCCTTCTCTATCTTTTCTGAACACTTTGTATCCTTGAATATTTAAACGACCAGTCCGCACCATTTTTAGGCCACGTTTCCGTTATTGCCACTACATCATATTCCCACATGGCTATTTGCGCTTGTAGCTCACCAACCTCATTCACCGCACTTTTTGTTTACATACATGCATTCTAAACCATTTTTTGTATTGCTCATATTCCTTCCTCGTCTGCTGCTATCTAATATGGTACTACTCCTTTCTCTAATATTATCCAACACTCTCACTTTTTGCACCTTATTCCTCTTTTCAACTTCTATATGCTGGTCCCCATCCTCCTGCCAATTTGGTTTAAACCCTCCTGAACCTTCCCATGAGGACATTGGTACCAGTCCTGTTGAGGTATAACTTGTCCCTTTTGATTAGGTGCCTTCTGCCCAGACCTGTCTCAATGTCCCAAGAATCTGAAGCCCTCCTTCCTGCACCATGCCTCAAGCCACGCATTGATCCGCCCTATCTTCCTATTTCTACTCTCTCAAGCGGCACTGGGAGTAATCCACAGATTACTGCCCTTTTACTATTTATATGTCTATAGAAGACTTTGGATTTTCTCTTTGTTGGCTTCAGTCTCTTCTCATAATCTCTCTTGCTGCTCTTATTTCTTTTTTCACTTCCTCTCTGAACTTTCTATATTCAGCCTGGTTCTCACTTGTAATATCAACCTGACATCTGTCATAGGCAGCCTTTTTCTGCTTTTGGCAAAAAATAGCTCCAGATTTGCCCAAGTAAGCTAAGCATAGAATGGAGTTGAACAGAAATTAGAAACACTTTCCTGATGTGGAGCTATGTCTTTGGTGTGCTGCATTTTCCCTGTTCACATTGGCGTTAGCTGGACAGGGTTATGGCATACATACTGTATGCTAATAGAGGATGTACCTGGGCTAAGTCTGTTAATGATGCTTCACCAAACACATTAGACACACGAGTGAGGGGAAAGTTTTTGGAGTGATTGGAAGATGAGATGGGTAAATCTGTGATTTTTTTTTTAATGTGTGGCATGCAATTGTAATGTTTGGGGTATTGGGATAGGTGAGGGATTGTCATAGTGACTCTCTCCTGCAGAATTACTTTTTGGGTTCCGTCACAGAACAACCACCAATCGGAAATGATGCTAGATATGGTTCTGATAACTATCTGAACAAAGCTCTGAGATCTGGTTAATCCTGGTTCTGCTATCTAATTGGTCAAAGGGACTCCAGTGCACTACATCAGAGCCATAAAAATTTTAATATAGGTAATTTGACTTAATATCAAAACAAATAATTAATTTCAGGATATGATGAGAGGGTTCTGTCTTTGCAGGTACGGGCTGCTCCACCTCCACCTACCCAGCACCATCGCCGGAAAACAGAAAAGACGGAGGAAGTAGAAATAACTCTGGTGTAACCAACAGATCACCGTTGTGTGATTAGACTTGAGACTGATTTATTCAGCGTTTTTGATTTCAGATTCCTTTATGTTCTCTGCCCCAGCAGTGCAATGGAATCTGCAGTCAAGGAGCAGTGGAAGGCACCGGGAAAAAGGCAGTTATGAAGTGCAGCTCATGAGCAGAGTTTCGACGTTACTTGTTTAATTTACGAATAACTTGTGCCTTTGTAGCCACTACTTAATCTTTCCGATCGTTCAAATTGGGCCATAAGGTTTTTTTTGTCCTTTTTTAGTTCAGTAAAAGGAATACTGCTTGACCAATCTAAATTTCAATGGGTCCAGTCCGGCTTCAGTCCACTATTTAAAAGACATTTTAGCACACTTCTTCCCAGTGCAGCAGAGTCTGGTACTTCTGTAAATATATGCCTATAGTGCTGTGCAGGGCACAGTTTGGATCAAAAAGGTATGTTTCTCTGGTACAGTTCCAGTGCATAACTGTTGATTTCTGTACCAGTGCCTGTCGTGCCAGATACAGATACGGTTGTTATATCAGCCAATCACTCATCATTGGTTTGAGGATGCAGAATGTAGGTGGAAGTAAAAAAAAAACAAATGTAAAAGGCACAGGGCATGTTCTTCATAACATTTATATTGTACTTTCATTAGCACATTACTGTAGCCTCAAGGTTGAACTACTTGGAAAACATATCTCACCTTAGTATTAATCCAGTCTGCATCCATGGTATTTAGCTGCAATGGACTAGAAGAATTGAGGGGATAGGCTTGAATAAGGACTGAAATTCTTTTAAGAGGGGCCGGTTCCCCTCAGTAGTTCCAGTGCAAAGAAAGAGAATCAGACAAATAAGGGAATAAATACAAAGAAATGCCTCTAAGTTAACTCGAAGAGTTTTCCATAATTGTGTATCACTAATTTTTATGCAATATTTCTAGTCAAGAAAGAAAAGACATAATGGCCATGTTAAAGTGGGAAACTTTATAAACTTATTTCCAGTGAAGCTGTCGAGCACAAATGCTCTTCTACTTGTCTTCTGGAGGTTACATTTTCCTTCCTCTTAGTTTTAAATAAAAACCCTAAAATCATTACCTTTTAAATTACATATATTGGTAAACTCTTGATATGTTAATTATTTTTAATTGAAAAAATGGACATTGTTCTCTCCTGAATATATAATGGCAGTATTAAGCTGGAAGGGAGGCATTATTGCTGAATAATGCAACTTCATGATTGTCGTAAGCCCTTTGACTTGTTTCTTGGGTGAATTAATTCAATATTTAATTGCTGCATTTAGAGTTGGCAGATTTGAAGTTTATCATTTAAAAACACAGGAAACATATCTCTACAGTTAGTGAGAATGCCTGTTTAAATTGCCTTATGCCAGAGCATTCTTCAGGTTTCTGAATTTGATGCACGTCATCTTTTATTTTACATTCAGGGGGTTTCAGATTTACTATATTGAATGTACTAAAGGGTTAGAAAACTGGAAAAATGGGACTAGGAGCTAAGGATAACATTTCAATTGCTGCAACCTTTAAACACTAAACAAAAAACAGCCAAATGTTTTCATAAAGACTGCTAAATTTGAGTGACAAAGTGGCAGAAGTGACGTCGTTCAAAAATTAACTTTTCACAGAGTAGATTTTTGAATGATCCAATTTATTAGACTGAAGTCTTCAAATCTGATGGCTGCCATTTGTTCAAATTCTCTGTTCTCTTTTATCTTCCCCCCCCCCCCCCCCTCACAATAAGAGTGCTATTTGTTGATGTCATTCTTGTATACCAATACTGCTGGAGGAGAAACTGAGGTTAGCAATTGCATTTTTGAATTCAGTTGTAATATTTGGTTATTGCAACTCATAGTAAGAACATTTAAACCACTTCTAACTATCTCCATTGGGAATTAGATTTGAATTCTGCATCTTTACACAGTTGACTTACACTAAAACAAAATCAGATACTGCAATTCTACCTAACCTTGTATCAATCTTCCAACAGTTATGTAGACTTTAGAAAGAGACTCACTTATGATCGATCTCGATATCCAACTCTCTCTTCAAGCTTAGAAGCTTTATTATTTCCCCTTATTCAAGCAGTGTTGGTCAGCAAGATTCGAACTTGGTTTGCATTGTTTTAACCAACAAATGTACTGGGAATTCATTTTTGAACACCTCTTCTAGTTTGTTATTGCATAAACTGCTTGCTTTGAATTTAGCAGCCAATTTCACGTGTGTTTTTCCTTTCATACAGATTAATTTCTATAGTACATGTTTTTTGATATATTGAAGTAAACATACAGTAAAGCATTGTATATTATGCTGAAATGCAATCAATCATATTACTGTTTGCTTATAAGTACTACCTGTAAAAGTATCATGTTCCAGTTGGTCATCGTGTATATTGTAAATCATCAGAAAACTAAAATATTTAGGACAGACTTGAAGTGGCAAGCAGAGGACTCCCATTTAAAGGACTAGAGTTTGAATTCCTTCTCTTCCCTCTGCACCTCCCCCCACACCCCCCAAACAAGTCTTATTGGGGCTCAGCCCCCACTGATGAGTTCAGTATTCATTTCATTGAGGATGGTGGAGGGGGGAGCGGGGTGAAATTGGTTGGTAAATACTTCCAGTCCTGCAAGTAATGCTTCCTGCTGCCCAGTGCAAATTGAGGTGAAGGTCCTGGCGAAGTTCATTACTGCTGGGTTCAGCTTTTCCAGCTGAAAGATGGTGTCAAATCAGCAAAACAAAGAAAGTGATTTTTAAAAATTGTGAAATTTCAAAAAGACAGAAGTGTAAATTACTTTTGTAACAGTTGAATCTTAACTACACAAGTTGGTTGAGAATTTTGATTGAATCAGAATTTCTGCTTAAAGAGAGTAAGTGAAAATAGTTTGTGCAATTTGTATGCTTGAATCAGGTATATGTTAGTATTTTTAAATGCTTGTCATGGTTAATTAAGGAAAAGCGAAGCTTTGTACGAAAGCTTTGAGGGTAGCATAGATTTTATATGCATCAGTTTGATCATCTAAAATTGATCTGCGATAACAGGGAAAAAAAGCAATTGTACAACCCTTACACAAACTCTCATCTGGAAAATTGACCTGCTTGTATAACTGATTCAGGACAGGTTCTGATTTCAGCGGTAGCAACATTCACTTCAGCCAATATGTGCTACATTTTGTCAGTTATCAACAAAACCATTAGCTGTCAACCAGGTGCATCATCTTGTGCTTTTATCTGATTTTGGTATGGAAGTACATTTCCTGTTGGCCAAGAAGGGTGAAGTACTGAAATAATACTGTGGAAGAGTCTGATCTTTGTTCAATCCACCTTACTGGAAAGGATTGTAAATGAGAATATCTACAGTAAACGTACTCCAAAAAATTAATTGGTCAATGTTTTCATTCATTATACATAGTTTTGAGGCACCAGTTTACTAAAGTTTCAAAGAATGTTTAAGCCTCCCAATGGATAAATATAAGATTTAATGCTTACCTGATTAACCAGATAGTTTGGGGAGGGAGAGTGATGCAGCTTTTTAAATGAGCTAATAGCTCACTGCTGCTGTATGATTTGACCCTTCTTTGATCTATGACTATATACAAACTAGGTAATTACTTTTAAGGCTGCTATCGCACAACTTCTGGAAGCTGTATAATAGTTTAGAAAATAGCACCTCAACGGTATGGATCTGACTTCTTAATCTGATTAGTGCAGATTGCGTAAAGTCATAGTAAGTCACTGATCAAATAATGGTTAGTAGAAGCGGGTAACTGTGTACATTCTTTTAATAATTCTGTGAACCCTCGTTAAATGGTATATTACACACAAAATTTCTTGTAGATTGTCATTTTAAGATACTGTACCCATAAATGCTTTATCTGTCTATGTTTTAACTATTTGGTTTGAAGAGGTTGAGTTTAAAAACTGGAAAGGTTGTGAAAGACGTGTCTGTGTGTACATTTGGCTTATTTGAAGCTACTGAAGCCGTATTGATAGCCTTTGGACTGGAGGCTACATATTTTAGTTGTGTTTTGTAGCTCCAGAACACAGTGGACATGCATATACTGCCAACAACCGATCCGACTTCCAACACCTTGGTAGTGTAGTGGTGACACTACTTGCTATGTACCTCTTGAGCTGTAGATTCCAATCTTGGTGAAGACCTACAGTCCAAACCTACTTAGTAATAGTCAATGACTGAGTTTCATCACCAGGCCAAAAACTGTTACCTTGAAGAAGTATGACCATTTTTAATGGCATTTACAAGAAGAAAGCACAAACAGTTGTTGTCATGGAAACGACTAAAAACAGGGACATTAATATACATTCAGAGTTATCCAACAATAAAAAGGTTATTATTTCATTAAAACTGCACTCAGATATTGTTAGCACCCTGTTTTAAATTCTTTTATTGATGTATTCTGAAATTCTTTTGTTTACTTTTATGATGTTTACAGACCATATTTTTATAACCTGACAATATTGCTCTTGCCATTTCATCCACACTTCATTGACTTTTTTTCCCCGTTACTTCAGTTGCCTATTGATTTGCAAGTTTGCCCATATTTTATATTTTTCTCAAGTATTTTAAAATTGCATATTTGCTCTAAATTAAAAACTGAGTTTTCAAACTATATGTCCCCTTTTAGTTGTCTATACATGGAGTTAATTATCCATATTATACATTGTACAGTGTCAGTACTTCAGGCAGAGAAAGCAAATGTGCAAAATGTTTTCTGCAGTGTATTGGCTGTTAAAACTTGTATTTATTATGTACAAATGTTAAATAAAAATTTGAAACTTTATGCAATGTTTAATTTTTTGCATTTTATCTGAAATTTTTACATTTAAATCTAAGTCACCATATGTATAACATCACATGGCACTCTTCAATACATACATGTACAGATGTGTATGGTTGCATAGCAGTACATATAGTCAGGGTTGAAGCCACTTCTTGGCTACAAGCCAAATAGAATGGGAAAGGCAGTGGCCACTGCAGATCAGTGGCAGAGAGGCAATAGAAAGAAAACTCATTGAAAATCTGAAATAAGGCTGCTGGAAATATACGTGATATAGTTCAATCAGACTCTAACGTCTTAAATCTAACCAAGGAAACTGAAGATATGAGGGGCAAATTGGCTATGGTGGATTGGGAACCTACGTTAAAAAGTGACTGTAGACAGGCAATGGCTAACATTTCAAGAACTAATACATAGGCCGGGATTTTACTCTAGGTTTCTGGGAGCCGGCCACTAACTGAAAAGTCGGTGGCGAACTCGCTTCCGCCTCGCCTGGGGATCCGACCCATATTTTGCAGGTCATCGGGCTTCAATTGTTCTGAGGTGGGACTTCCGCTCGCTTGAGGTAGTAAGTCCCACCAGGAGCGGTGGCCACTGCTGGGACTACAGCCCAGCTAGAAGTCAAGATGCCGTGGAGCCTGGATGGCAGGTAAGTTTTGGTTGCCTCGCCGGGGGTAATCAGTCGGCCCCCAGCTAGGCAAGGGTGGTCGGTTGGGGGGACGAGGGGTTGGTCGGGGTAGAGGGGGTGGCTCTCCATTGGTCACAGGGTGCCTGATCATGAAGACACCCCCCGGGACGTTCGAGAGCCGCCTGGTTTTGTCAGGCAGCTTCTCACGGGTCCAGGACATCCGTGTGGAGGTGGGTGAAGGCCCTTAAGTGGCCTGGGGTGGGCAGGCCGTTTTTCGCTGCCGCCTTGCATAAAGTGGAGCGGGTCGGGAAAGTCTCCTGGAGCTTCCTGCTCCATTTTACGCAACACCCCCCCCTCCCCACTCCCACCAGCAAGGAAAGTGTCCCAACTGTGGCTAATGATGGAAATCGAGGATTGAATTAGAACAAAAGAAGAGGCATATAAAGTTGCCAAAACAAATGGTAAGCCTGAGGAATTAGGAGCATTTTAGAATTCTGCAAAGGAGGACAAAGAAAAAGATTAAGAAAGGGAAAATAGAATATGAGAGTAATCTAGCAAGAAGCATAAAAACAGACTAAAAGTTTCTATATGTATGTAAAAAGGAAAAGATTAGCAAAAACAAATGTGGGTCCATTACAAGTGGAGTCAGGAGAATCTATAATGGGAAATAAGGAAATGGCAGAGAAACTAAACAAATTACTTTGTGTCTGTCTTTATGGAGGAAAATACTAAAACCTCCCACAAATAATGGATATTCAAGGGACTAGTGTAAATGAGGAACTGCAAGATATTAATATTAGTGAAAAAAAGTACTAGAGCAATTAATTGGGGCTTAAAGTAGATAATTCCCCTGGACCTGATGATCTACATCCCAGAGTGTTGAAAGAGGTGGCTGTAGAGATAGTAGATGCATTGGTGGTCATCTTTCAAAATTCAATAGACTCTGAAATGGTTCCTGCAGATTGGAACGTAGCAAATGTAACCCCACTATTTAAGAAAGGAAGGAGAGAATAAATGAGGAACTACAGACCTGTAAGTTTAACATCAGTCATAGGGAAAATGCTAGAATCTATAATAAAGGATGTTATGACAGGACACTTCGAAAATAATGGTAGGATTCAGCAGAGTCAACATGGATCTATGAAAGGGAAATCATGTTTAACAAACCTGTTGGAGTTTTTTGAGGATGTAACTAGCAGAATAGATGAGGAGGAACTGGTGGATGTGGTATATTTAGATTTTCAGAAAGCTTTTGATAAAGTCCCACACAAGAAGTTATTGAACAAAATTAGAGCACATGGGTTTGGGGGGGAATATACTGGCACGTATTGAGCATGGTTAACAGACAGAAAACAGTGAGTAGGAATAAATGGGTCATTTTCGGATTGGCAGGCTGACTAGTTGCGTACCGCAAGGATCAGTGCTTGGGCCCCAGCTATTCACGATCTATACCAAATGATTTGGGCGCAGGGATTAAATGTAATATTTCCAAATTTGCAGATGACACAAAACTAGGTGGAAGTGTGAGTTGTGAGGAGGATGCAAAGACGCTTCAAAGGGATTTGGAGAGGCTAAGCGAGTGGGCAAAAATTTGGTAGATGGAATACAATGTGGAGAAATATGAGATTATCCACTTTAGTAGGAAAAACAGAAATACAGAGTATTTCTTAAATGGTGAGAGGCTGGGAAGTGTTGAACTTCATAGGGACTTGGGTATCCTGGTTCATGAATCACAGAAAGCCAACATGCAGGTACAGCAAGCAATTAAGAAGGCAAATGGTCTGTTGGCCTTTATTACAAGGGGATTTGATTATAGGAGTAAAGATGTCTTGCTGCAATTATTCAGAGCCTTGGTGTTGGATCTCAATTTTCCTGTTCTCATTGGTTACACCAAAGGTTCGGGATCGCGTGGTGGAATACCGAGCTTAGACAACGGCCAAGGACTTTTAAAACGAGGAGTCCTTACCTCTGGGGCCCGATAACGGTCCGATGTCCAGTGCTTTGGTCTCTATCCTCCAGCGATCCTGCCGACTACGCCAAGTTGTTGGATCTCAATTTTCCTGTTCTCATTGGTTACACCAAAAAGAGACGAAGTCCGACTGTAGCTTTAAGAAACTTTATTGAAGTACTTAGTGGTTACATCATCAGCAAAGCACACAACGACGACACCTGGGCTTTCCTCCCTCCTCCTCCGTGCTGGAGGAGGGAATTCAAGCCTTTCTTATAGTTCTTCTTACAAATCAGTGACACCCCCTTTATGTTCCCAATTGGTTTACAAACTCTGCAGTTTCTTGGTGTTATGGCCTGATTGGGGCACTGCCTTGTCACCTCTCCCTCAAGTAGTTTCTTATTCCCCTATCTCATAGGAATGTCGGGCTGATTTGTCATACAAAGGGTTAGTCTTCAATATCTGCAGCTGTCCTACTAGCCTTAGCTGGTTAGTCTATTTCTACTGATAAGCTGTCTGTGCATCCCTACAGCTACGAAGCTTATTCTGATAAACTGTCCCTCCCTGCAGCACTGAATAGGCTACTATGAATTTCTGATGAGCGGTCTGCAGAAGCTCTAAAGCTATGAAGTCATTACTGATGAGCTGTCTCTGCAGCTGTGAAGCTAGCTTGTTAGCAATACATGATTGATTAATTATTTCATCTTAAATGTCCCCATATTAATTTGTTCTTAAAAATTCTGTTCTCACACTTGGTGACACTGTACCTGGAGTATTGTGAGCAGTTTTAGTGGTCTTACTTAAGGAAAGATATACTTACTATAGAGGGAGTGCAATGAAGGTTTACCAAACTAATTCCTGGGATGGAGGGATTGTCCTTTGAGATAAGAGTAAATGGACTAAGCCTTTATTCTCTGGAGTTTAGAAGAATAAGAGGTGATCTCATTCAAACATATAAAATTCCTACAGGGTAGAAACAGGAAGGATGTTTCCCCTGGCTGGTGAGTCTAGAACTAGGGGACACAGTCTCAATAAGAGGTAGGCCATTTTTGACTGAGATGAGGAATTTCTTCACTCAGAGGATGCTAATTCTTTGGAATTCTCTGCCCTAGAGGGCTGTGGAGGCTCACATTATGTTGAAGACAGAGATCGGTAGATTTCTACATATTAAAAACATCAAGGGATACGGGAATAATGCAGGAAAATGGTGTTGAAGTAGAAGAGCAGCCATGATCTCATTGAATGGAGGAGCAGGCTCGAAGGGCTGAATGGCCTATTTGTCCTATTTCTAATGTTCTTATGTTCTTTAGGGGCTGAGAGTTGAGTAAAGTAACCCAGAGAAAGGAGGCCAAGGTATGTTTTCGGTTCTAAGCGCAGCAAGCCTATTCTTTATACTGGCGCATGTATGACGGCTGTTTCTCCCCCCATGCATTTGTACCAGCAGGGGTCAGTTTGCACCATAATTAAACATATGGCTTTTTGCGAAGAATAGTAAGAACTGTATGTCTTTGAAGGCCACAGGAGCTCTTTTCTAGGGAGGCAGCAAGCAAAGAATGCATAGGACCATGCCTAAGAAAATCATGAGAGGTATGGCTTTTGTTGCCTAGTTGAGCTGTTAGAGAGGAGGTAAGGCACTTCATAAAGGAATAATCTGAGGGTAAAATATGCCATAGACAGTTCTAGGACATACTACAGTGGCTAGTTAATCTGGCATTGCCAAAGATCTGAGACTCATCCCTCAACTTGGAGAATAATGCCTAGTACATATTGAGGGGCTTATAGGAAGGGATATAAAAGCTGTGTGTTTGGGAAGACATCCACTCTCCCAACTTCATATAAGTAAACCCCCAAGGAGAAATGTGGAACAGAATCCCAGCAAAGACAATTAATGCTGAATGATTATCTTCGAGAATTGAGTTGGAGATTTATCTCATTAGGAACAACTTGTTTTTGTTCTCTGGATGTAAAAGATGCATTTAAGAAGTATTTAGATGAGCACTTGAAACACCATAGCATACAAGACTATAGGCCAAGTGCTGGAAAATGGGATTAGAATGGGTGCTTGATGGCCGGCACAGACACGATGGGCCAAAGGGCCTGTTTCTGTGCTGTATAACTCTATGCCTCCCATCCGTATTTGGCCAGCGACATTATTGGGTGGCCTTTTTGGAGCGAGTCACTATAGATTGAGGTGAGCACATAACCCATGAGATGTGCTCCTTGGGGTGAGACAAGACAATTGTGTCAAAAAGGTAGCAGGCCAGGATTAAATTGTACAGATATGGGAATGGACGAATAGCCAATTGAAATTTTTAGGCCTGCATAAATCAGTTATCTGGGGGTGAAAGAGCCCCTCATGTTACTAAGATATCCAAGTTTAAAATGGTGCTGTAATTTAGTTAAAGAGGCTGACCATTTAGGAGGCAAATTTACCATTTAAATATCGTGCCAGTAGAGGAGCACAACAAGAGCTGACAGGCATATGTTCCCCTCCTTTAGTGCTAGTACTCAAATGGTAACCTCTCCCTGAATGTGGATGCTGGAGGACAAGTTTGCCTATTTTCATAATTCTCTTTCTTGCCGAGCCTTGAATTCACTTGTCACGAGTGCTTCTAAGAGATCACAATTATGCCACAGTTAGCAATACTTGCCTGAGATGCCTGATGGCTTCTTTAATGAGTTGCAGGCCTCTTTCCAGATTGGTAATATTAATAATTGTATATGATGTGTTGGGCTTCTTTTGGCCTATTCAGGGATTCTGTAGAGGTTTAATTAGAATAATTGATATGTGTGCTCATTTTACTACTATTGGAATATGCTAGTTGCATCTTTTCACTAAATTATAGCAATAAGCATTCTAAATCTACATTAGTGGACACCTATCAAGCCAAACTAATTGGGCCTAGACTACGGAATCTACAGTAAGGTCTTTACCAAAACACAAGGATGTTCTTTATTACAACCGATTTAAATAGAAATCTTGATCACTATGACACAAGCACTTGCACGTTGTTCACAGCATGCAAGGTTGTCCAAAAATGTTGCAATTCTTTAACTTTTTGATTCACATGATGTTTGTAATGACAGAGTACCTGTGTTGTACTGTTTTTTTTTGCCTTGATTGAGCATTGGACGATAGACTTCAGTCTTCTATTCAAGCCAACATCACTGACAAGCTCAGTAATAGTAACTATAACAATCTTTATATAACTATGTCTCAGTTATTAAAGTGGATTATAGAGATATTTGTTCTCTAAGGATTATTTGAAGAACCACTTTAGAATTAAACTTGAAAACATGAGGCGGTACATCTTTAAGCTGCTTTGGGTAACATGTTGAAACATAAAGAAGCCTGCCTGATTAAAAGCTGTCTGAGCCTCAGCCCGATCCTTCCATATACACGGTTGGATTTTGTATTCCCGCCGCCGAGAGTGGCGGCAGGCAGTGAACATTGCGGCCGTCCCCCACGGGGCCCGCGCCAATGCGATTACGCAGGGGACAGCCATTTTACATATTCACAGCAGCCGCCCCCCCCACCTCACCCCAATCACCTGGCGTGGGCAGCCTCAGTGACCTGTTGAAGGAGCAGGTGCTGGCACCATTTTTAAAAGGCTGCAAGCCCTGCAAACAGTATACCATAATACAGTTCACCCCTTCCCCACCCACCCAACAGAATGCAGGGTTCTCCCCTGCCCCCCGCCCCATCCATCGGAGTGCAGAGTTCACCCCATCCCCCCATCCATCGGTTCACCCCTGCCCCCAAGCATCAGATTGCAGAGTTCACCACTGTCCCCACGCATCAGATTTCAGGGTTCACACCCCCCCCCCCCCACCCATCAGAGTGCAGATTCCACCCCGTCCCCGCCCCCACTGATCAGAGTGCAGAGTTCACTCCTCCACCCTAAAGGCCTGCTCAAATCACAAAAAAATACCCGACCCGACCCGAGTCCCTCCATTTCCACCCCCCCCCCCCCCCCCACCCCGACCCCGACCCCACCCAAGCCCGACCCGACCACTGGAATGTTCCCTTTACTTACCTTGTGATTCTCAATCTTCAGGAAGCTGTAGCATGAGCATGATGACGTCACAGAGATGCTCACTGCGCAGACTGAGTTTCCTTCTTTGACGGCGCAGGCTCACAGCTCAGGTAAGTTTTTAACACATAACACTTGCCTGCAATTTTTGCTGTGCGTGCCCGACCCGGACCCAGCCCGACCCGAGCCCAAAGAGCGGCCTGACCCAACCCGAACCCGACGCATGTCGTCGGGTCCCGTCAGGTTTGGGTCGAGTAGCAGGCCTTTACTCCACAGCCCCCCTGCCCCCACCCCCAAGCCCATCAGAGTGCAGAGTTCAACCTTTCCCCACCTCGGTGGCGCTAGCATTTCCTGAACACAAAAGTGAAGGTGTGTGAGTGCCACACGTTGTGCTAAGGATTGAGAACTGAAAGTAAGATCGCTGTGGTTTATATTTTAATTCATGCAAATATGTAATTTAAATATGCTAACTTGGGTCCCGTCGCAGAGCAGTAGAGGGGCCGTCATGGAGCTTGTCTGCCACCAGGCAGATCGCGTCTGGCAATCCCGGCGTCGGGTTCCACAGCGGCTGCTGTCGCTCCGATTTTCTGGACCGCCCCCCCTCCCCGCCACGGAACCCGACATTGGGCTGGTAACGAAATCTAGCCCACAATGTGGCCTATCATGGATTTTTACCCTACTTCTTTCATCACAAAGAAAGGTTATGCTAAATATTCTTCCTAACCCCTGGATTAACTCCACATTTTGTTCTTACTTAGATAGATATTGATTATTCATACCTGGCAGGTTGCTTTCTACAGTTGACCCTTCCATAATTCCAATCGTACAGGAACTATTATAAACCATCATAAATCATTCTCTCTATTTCCATTTATCCTTTTATAACCTTCAGTCCTATTCTCTATTGCAATTATTTTATGAAGGAGTTAATTGACGCAACACAGCTTTTAATGAGAGTTTGGTCTTTATAGCCATTAATCTGTGGGATGTATGGAGAGAAAATTCTAATCTGTAGTGTTGCTTGAGACATTAATTTTGTACTTGATTCCAGTTATATTTAACTCAGATTACATAATTAGGAATATTTTTATTGGAATTTGTTCATCTTTGCTTTGTAAATCAAAACATTATATCAGAATGTAGGCACAGACTCTCCAGTTCAATCCATGACCTCTAATGGCTCTTCTGATCTTAGGTAGGAATGCATTTGGAACATTCCAATTGGTTTCTGCACTCCAGGGCTAAAGAGAGTTTAGAATCAGCCAAGGTTCCCACTGCTCATTGCTATTTAGTAAGCCCTGTTGGAAAGCAAATGTGCATGGACATCAGGTCAAGTTTAGTCTTAGCTGTAATAATAGCTTGCTGATCCTTGCTACCTTTACTCCCTTATGTCCAAATAAATGAGATACAAGGGAACTGCCCACACTCTTGGAACCGTACCCTCCAGACAACCTTTCCAGAATGAAATATTTTTCGCTTTGTATTCCTCCATTTAATGATTCATTCCTTCAAGTAAATATAGTTATAACATTACATGATTATAATTCACTGTTCATCAGATTTTGCTCTAGGTCACCTCAATTGAAGCAACAATCCACGATATATCTTCTACACTCTGATATGTTACAGTTTCAGAGGATGGACTGAAACTGAGATAACCCCAAGGTGTCGGTGCATCTGTAACACCTAAACCATGAAAAACTATTTTAAACATTTTTTACTTCTGTAATGCAGCATTCTTTGGAGATAATATAGATCCAAACTTAAAGCAAAATACAGTACGCTAATATACTTTGATGTTGGTGTAAAGGCTTGAGAGGAATTGAAAACCTTACGTCATTGCGACACAAAATGGCGTCTGTAACAATGAAGTTAGTTGTACTGCAATTCCTTGTAATTCAGTAAGAACCAGAAATTGTGTTCCATTTTCCAACTCAATTAGATTCTTTGCAAATTCCCTTCCCACCCCCTTGCTCCAACTAGAGTTTTTTTTCAATCAGCTGATAAGCTGTAAAAGTCAGCGCTTTACTATTATAAATGCCATACTACGGTAATTGTATTTCTGCACTGGTGGTTCTGATTTTTCCTCGCAAGGTGAAGCACTGCATAGAGTGTTGTGAACTGGTGAAAGTCATGCAATGAGTACAAGAATAGCTGGGCTTATAACAGTCAACACCCTGGTTAGAAGTCCAGCAAGCAACTACTGGAGCTGCAGCCCAGTGTTGGAAAAATGTATACTGTCCACTTGATAATTGTGATTTTTATTCAACTTGCATAAATTAGTATAGATTGTTACAAGATTGCTTCTATTTTTCTTTGTAAAAATTTTATAGTTGGATTATGGACACTGATTCATTTGGAATCTTGAAAAGGCTGAAGTTTGTGGTTGTTTTTAAAAGAAGTTACCAAAAGATTTGGACTGAATGCAAACAATTTTTACTGGAAGGCACCTGTTTGCAAAGAACCCAACAGCGAGTTGTGTTTTGGCTTGAAGAGTTGCAAGGAAGTGACAAGCCAAGGTTTATGGTTGTCACAAGGCTCGTTTCTGAAAGCGTTTTGGTTTCATTTTGAACTGTTAAAAACAGGCAGTTGGAGTTTGCTTATTGATGTGCCAGGGGAACAGAAGAAGATCCAGCCTGTCCATCTTTCTCTTGAAAAGCAACTCCAGTATCAAGTGTGTTTCCTGTTGCCTCCTGTATTTGAAGAAATCCTGCATGTTTGCAGAAACCTTACATCTTTGGAGGAACTTTGCATCGAATGTGTGAGAATAGAAACCTTTGTTGCTGCACACTTGATGTAAGACCTATGTGGAGCCTTCTATAGTTGCATCTCTTTGAAAGCCTACCCAATCTGATCTTCAACATCACCTGGAAGGAACTGTTCTGGGAAGATCCTTGTGACAGCTGCCTATTTGGGACACCTCACCAAAACAAAGGACACCTTCCATATCTACTTTTCAGTCTAATTTTTTTTATTCCTTCTACCTCTTTGTAACATCTGTAAACAAAATCCCTTTTTTTTCCCCCCAGTTAACCGGCTGTGTATGTATGAGTGTGTGCATGAGGGCTAGGATAAATAAGGAGTTTTAATATTTCCATTTGTGTGTATGTTTTACTTCATTATTGGTTAAGACTTGGTTTATAATAAACGGATAGTTTGTTGTTTATTAAATCTGGTTGGTGTTTTATTCTGGGGAAAAAGTAGAGTATATGATTGATTGTTTCAGTAAGTGGGAAAATTTAAATATATATGTTGTGAGCTGTGGAGAAGTGGGACTGAAATAACAGTGCACTCCTCCCACCATGGTCATAACAAGATGTTACTCAGTGGAGCAAGAGAAAACTGCAGCAGACCATAAAGGATCTGAACCATGCAGATAGTAGGAGAGGGGATGTTGTATGATTGCTTCAACAGTGATGTCCTTTTTCAGAACTCAGTATGCTAATAAGCTAAGTATCAGGACATAGTCATGTGACTAGAAGCCATAGTCACTCTGCAACTATAACACCCTAGAGAGAGGTTCTGTACATAGTTTTCTCTGTATTGTATATAATAGTTTAGCTGTTAATAAATCTGTTCGAGATCTTCAAAGGCACTGGAACCCACGTACCTCATTGTGTTGCTTAAGAGAACACATGACAAGGGAGATGTGCTCTTTTTACACTCAAATTTCTAAAATTGTTGGCCTAGAAAATAGGTGGCACTGTGTCCGTTTTTTGATCGCTAAATGGACCACTATGCCTGCAATAAGACAGGCAGAACACACATGCTCATGGAGCCCTCCATATTGGTCTAAGCAAAAAAAAAAAAGTGCCAAAAGCTAAAACAGGCCTTGGGTCCTTTGCATATTCAAAAAAGGGGCCAAAGGCCTGTTTGAGGCCCCCACTGTAATATTCGGTTGTCATGAACATAGCTGGCATTTTGAAATTTGGAACTAAATTTTTCAAGTATTTTTCAAAGTTCAACAAGAGCTATTGCTTCCATCAGCTCAATTACAAGGAGAAAGTTATCTTCTGACAATATCTGCTTTCTACCATCTTGGTTGTTTACCAAGACCCATCAATTAGCCTTGCAATCTTGACAAATTCAGCACAACATGATTTCAAACTTAATTAGGAACATTTAGTACCTACATGGGAGTCTTTTGTTCTGCACAACTTTACTGTAAAACTTTGTCCCCCCTTTCAGAATTTCAGTATGAATCTTTGAAGTACTCCAAGATTTTGGCAGTGAGGTTTAAAAGGGCCATTTATACTACACATAGACAAACGTAATTTACACTATTGTTTTCGAATATCAGTGGGTAGTCATCATCAATGAGCAGCAAACCTGCTGAAGTGGAGGTTGAAATGGCTTCCATGATGGTTCAGTAGATCGATGCCTTATGTTACTCTGAGCCAATCAGACAATCACCGGTTTGTGTAAAGTTATCTGATTTCAATCAGGTGCTAGCATTGGGCTCAGTAACCCACAATTTTTCACCTATTTCTTTCAATAGGCAGAACATTGCAGGCTGGCAAATGTAGAAACAGAAAAAAGGAAAGAAAAACCCTGGCCAGTGTATCTGGGCAAAGAATAAGGGAAAATAATCCTGCTCCTGGTTGCCAACTGCTGGCTTTCTACTGGAAAGCATGTTCATACAGGTGAGAACATGATCAGACTTAGATATAATGTTTGCCTGCTATCTACCCTGATTTTAATTGCTCTTCCGTTTGTGACCGTGGCTTCAGATGCCTAGACCCGGAGTGCTCCTTGAACCTCTCCACCTCTCTTTCTTCTTTTGGGATGCTCCTTGGAGGCTGCCTCTTTGGCCAAGGTTTTGGCCATCTGCCCTAGTGTTGCCTTGTGTGGCTTGGTGTCAAGTTATGCTTTGTGAAGTGCATTGGGATGTTTTATTATGTTAAATATAAGTTGTTGTTATGTGGTCCTTCCAGATTTGGCAGTCAATAGCTAAACCAGTCATCTGCCATACCCATTCAATTCTGCCTCCCTTGGACTTAAGGGAGCAGAGATGTGGGCTGTACCGAGGGAATGGCCAAGGTACGAGAGATTAATGGTTTCAAGGGGACTAGGGAATCAAAGGTGGAGGTGAGGCTGTGGTTGCTCAGATCGGTAGCTGCAGAAATATCAAGGTGAATAGAGGGCCAAAGGCTAGACAGTTGTAAATTAATTGGAGGAGTATTTCTTTTCCAGAAGGAAGTAGGGTTGGTAGGGGGAAGGTAGATGTGGTTAGAGAGCGATACAAGGAACTGATCAGTGATGGCCTTATCTGTGATTGACTCGATGTGAGTAGCAAGGCTATGTGCGATGGAAGTTTTTATGGAGGGTGAGATTAAGGGAAGATAAAGGGCAGTGAACTCAGAGGTGAAATAGCATGATGAAGTGAGATGGAGGTTGAAATCACAATGGATGAGAAGTCATTTGGTGCAAAGGTTGAGGGAGAAAATTTTTATGCTGAGAAAATATTCCCCCGGCTGAGGAATATAGAACACGATGCTTCTGATACAGAATAATACGTTGGCCATTTAGGACTGAGATGGGGAGCGATTTCTTCACTCAAAGGGTTGTGAGTCTTTAGAATTCTACACCCCAGACAGCTGTGGATGCTCAGTCGTTGAATATATTCAAAGCAGAGATCAATAGATTTTTGGGAATTAAGGGATATGAGGATAGTGGAGGAAGCTGGAGTTGAGTAGAAGATCAGCCATGATCTTGTTGAATGACAGGGCAGGCTCTAAGGGCCAAATGGCCTATTCCAGCTCCTATTTCATATGTTATTATGCTTGCAGATGCAAAATCACACTTGGGCAAGATACAGGAGCCTTACCAGCATGCATAGAACCATAGCCAAGCATGATTCAGCACCTTAAGAAAACAAATAGGGGAAAGAGGAGGTCATAGAGTTTTAAAGCACAGAAACAGGCCCTTCGGCCCAATGCGCCTGCGCCGACCATCAAGCACACGTCCAAAACTAATCCCACTTCCCCACACTTGTCCCGTAGCCTTCTATGTTATGGCGTTTCAAGTGCTCATCTAAATACTTCTTAAATGTCATGAGTGTTCCTGCCTCTACCACCCCTTCAGACAGCGTGTTCC
This sequence comes from Heterodontus francisci, assembly GCF_036365525.1. Classification (NCBI taxonomy): domain Eukaryota; kingdom Metazoa; phylum Chordata; class Chondrichthyes; order Heterodontiformes; family Heterodontidae; genus Heterodontus; species Heterodontus francisci. Next base: position 28,523,549 of record NC_090376.1, on the reverse strand, counting down.
AGATTCCAACCAACCTCCAGGTGAAAAACCTTTTCCTCAACCCCCCTCTAGACCTCCTGCCCCTTACCTTAAATCTATGCCCCCTAGTTATTGACCTCTCTGCTAAGGGAAAAAGTTTCTTCCTATCTATCCTATCAATGCCCCTCATAATTTTGTATACCTCAATCAGGTCCCTCCTCAGCCTTCTCCATTCCAAGGAAAACAACCCCAGCCTATCCAGTCTCTCTTCATAACTGAAATGCTCCAGCCCAGGCAACATCCTGGTGAATCTCCTCTGCGCCCTCTCCATTGCAATCACATCCTTCCTATAGTGTGGTGACCAGAACTGTATACAGTACTCCAGCTGTGGCCTAACCAGCGTTTTATACAGCTCCATCATAACCTCCCCACTCTTATATTCTATGCCTTGGCTAATAAAGGCAAGTATCCCATATGCCTTCCTAACCACCTTATCTACCTGTGCTGCTGCCTTCAGTGATCTATGAACAAGCACCCAAAGGTCCCTCTGACCTTCTGTACTCCCTAGAGTCCTACCATCCATTGTATATTCTCTTGCCTTGTTAGTCCTCCCAAAGTGCATCACCTCACACTTCTCAGGATTAAATTCCATTTGCCACTGCTCTGCCCATCTTACCAGCCCATCTATATTGTCCTGTAATCTAAGGCCTTCCTCTTCACTATTTACAACACATCCAATTTTCGTGTTGTCTGCGCACTTACTGATCATATCTCCTATATTCACGTCTAAATCATTAATGTACACTACAAACCGTAAGGGTCCCAGCACCGATCCCTGCAGTACACCACTGGTCACAGGCCTCCATTCACAAAAACAACCCTCTACCATTACCCTTTGCCTCCTGCCACTAAGCCAATTTTGAATCCAAATTGCCCTGGATCCCATGGGCCTTTACTTTCTTAACCAATCTCCCATGTGGGACCTTATCAAAAGACTTACTGAAGTCCATGTAGATGACATCAACTGCTTTACCCTCATCTACACATCCAGCCACCTCCTCAAAAAATTCAATCAAATTTGTTAGACACGACCTTCCCCCTAACAAAGCCATGCTGACGATCCCGGATCAATCCCTGCCTCTCCAAGTGGAGATTAATCCTGTCTCAGAATTTTTTCCAATAATTTCCCTACCACTGATGTTAGACTCACCGGCCCATAATTACCTGGTTTATCCCTGCTACCCTTCTTGAATAATGGTACCACATTCACTGTCCTCCAGTCCTCCGGTACCTCTCCTGTGGCCAGAGAGGATCTGAAAATTTGTGTCAGAGCCCCCGCTATCTCCTCCCTTGCCTCACATAGCAGTCTGGGATACATCTCATCTGGGCCTGGGAATTTATCCACCTTTAAGTCTGCTAATACAGCTAATACTTCCTCCTTTTCAATGCTAATCTGATCAAGTATATCACAATCCACCACCCTGATCACTACACCTACATCATCCCTCTCCATAGTGAACACAGATGAAAAGTAATCATTCAAAACCTCACCTATGTCCTCCGGCTCCACACACAGATTGTCTCTTAGATCCCTAATGGACCCCACTTTTTCCCTCGTTATCTATCCCCTTGCCCCTAACAGACTTATAAAATGCCTTGGGATTTTCCTTTATCTTATCTGCCAGTGATTTTTCATGCCCCCTCTTCGCTCTCCTAATTACTTTTTTTAAGTACTCCCCTACACTTTCTATACCCTTCTCGGGCCTCCGCTGTTTTCAGCACACTGAATCTGCCATAAGCCTCCTTTTTTTTTTTACTGATCCAATCCTCTATATCCCTTGACTTCCAGGGTTCCCTGGACTTAAGGTAATTGCCACAAAAATCAAAGTTTTGTCCAGTTTGGCTTTTATATGAAATATAAAACATCTATATTAAAACAGTTGGTGTAGTTTGTTCTGGATGTGAAACAGGCTTAAAATGTTGGTGCTTTTGAACTGCAACTTTAAATAGATGAGCACATCCCAATCTAAAAAGTTTCCTGACAAGCAATTAACCTATGGGTGACATTAAACCATGTTCACTTTTAGCAATTTGAGTTTCTGGCCTTAAAGACATAGGCCACTTAAATAAAGCTCCACCTTAGCGGTATGACAATTAAGGAGGAAAACAACAATAACTTGCACTTGTATAGTACTCTCAGGATGTTCCAAGCATTTTTTTTAAATGATAGTCAGTTGTTTGTGAATGAAGATGTTAATTTGTACATAACACACTCCCATAGACAGAAAATAAAATCAATGACCAATTATACTGCTTTCTATTCAGTGGCAGTGTTTGAGTGTTGAAGATTGGATAGGTCACTGTCTGCTCCTCTTTGAAAAGTGCCGAGGAATCTTTTATATCCATCTAAACCAGCAAATGCAGCCTCAAGTTAATGTTTCATTCAAAAAACAGCGCTTACTGCAGTGCAGCATTCCCTGAGTACTGCATTAAAGTATCATCTGTTTAAGTCCTGGAGTGGGGCTTGTACCCACATCTTTTTGCCTCAAAGCTGAAAGTAGCATTAACTGAGCCAAGGTGACACTTGCAACAAGGAATAATTTATATATTGTACTTTTTTAAATTTCTGTATAGTCTCTGTCTATATCTTTGCTTCCGTAAATGATTGTCAGTAGTTTTAGTCTGTACAAAGCGGATCTAGCATTTGATATGTCTCCTCTCAATTCAGAGAAGGAAACTAACATGAGTCCGATATAAATTCCAGAGTACTATTACTAAATAGGGTAATTGTTAATCCCAGACTATGTAACTCAAGACCAAACATTCCTCCTTTTGAGGACTGAGTCGTGCTTAAAGAGAATCAGGTGTGCAGACATTGAAAGAAAATCTGTATCCAAAAAGCCAGACCATGTGGGCAATAGTGAAAGAAATTTAGACTGTGGTATTTAAAAATAAAGATATTACTGTAACTACTGTTACCATGCAAATACTCATTTTTGTGTCAGACCAATCTTTAAGGCAATTGAATTCCACCTTCAATAGTGGACTCATTTGCAACACTGATCGCAATTAGGGACTGACAGTATTTAATGAGCAATGTCCCATGGCAACAGAAGCAACAATATTACCCACTGACATCACAAACTACAGGTTTATTGCAACCTACACAAGGCAGTGTGGTTTTTGAAGTTATTCAACTTGGTATAGGTGTGAAATGTGAGTTGTCAACCAGTCAAAACAACTGCACTTTCATCTTACTGTACAATCCCTACCACTAATTGTTGCTCTTAAATGAGGATATAGAATTCTCTCTCTCTCTCTCTGTGTCTCTCCCTCTTCCTTGTGTATTTTCCCCCATTCAATCCAACTTTCTAAAAGTCTTGCATTGTGTGGAACCGCATCCTTCTTACAATTCCTTGATTTTGAAATAACAGGAGCTCTCCTGTTTATAGGATTTACTGCTTCAATGGTTACCAGATTTACAGAATTAACTTTATATTTCCTTTCCCCTCTCTCCTATTATTTATGGCACGGCACGGCCCTGCTCCTAGGCTTCTGCCAGCATTGGCCAACCATTAGGAACTCATGGAGCTGCTGGTCCAGTTGTCCTGTGGGGAATGATCGCGCAGTCCTCGAGTACCAACACGCTTGAAGTCTCTTCCTTGGGATCACAGGAGGTCCCACAATTTCTGTGCTAATTCTTACTTCAGTTTAAATTATAATTAAACATTAAAGCTGAGGCGGGTGCAAAGCAACCGACATCAACCTTTTTTGAGCGAGAAGGTAGTTGCCTTGGTGCGTGACAAAAGAAAAAAATGCATTTATATAGCGCCTTTCACGAGCTTTAGAGCCAATGAAGTAGTTTGAAGTGTAGTCACTGCTGTCATGTAGGAATTAACAACATATAATAAATATTTTCTGAACAACTAAAGTCTGGAAAACCTGGGATCTTTCCTTTGCTCTCTCTCTCTTGGCCTTCAGGTGGTATCAGCATTTGTTGCTGTTTCCCTGTGCAGCTCAATGTTCAGGAACGTCCATCTGCTGTGAATGTTGCCATTCAGTTTCCTTGTCAGTTGCCACAGGGGGCAGTATGATCCCAACGGGATGATCCCAAATCCCTGCGGAAGTAGCGCCAGCTTTTACCAGGGGAAAAATAAATAAAAATCTGTAGCTGATAATTGCAAACTTTTTGCAACTGTTGTGAAATTGTTTTAAAGGGACGCGGTTAAAGAGCGAGGGGGGTGCTGAGATTCCTTCAACCAATTGATTTGGGCGGATCTCGTGGAATTAATTCCTGTCCAGATATTTAATGGATCGTCTTGTCCACAAAGATAGCCTGGCCGCTCATTTCTCTCCCATCTCGGCAACTCAGGCATCCAGATGTGTACAGATATTTATCTGCTGCAACCCAGAAGGTAAATAATGTGGGGTATTTTTCTCTTAAAAATCACTGGTCTTGGGGTTTTTTTAAAAAGTTGAACAGGGTCAGTCTTGCGATTATACATTTGTTGACTCCAAAAAGCTTTTCATTCTTTTAGACAGGTTTGCAGTTTTAACTTGCCTTCAGAGTTGTTGTACCCGGTTTAATTTCAATTCTGCACCTGACTGACTACATTGAGGATATCACCAGCAGGTGACTGCCAAAAGAAAAAGAGTTTGCATTTATATAGCGCCTTTCACGACCTCCGAACATCCCGGAGGATTTCCAGCCGATGAAGTGCTTTTAGAGGGTACTTTTATAATGCAGATAGTTTGTGCACAGCAAGGATCCGCCAAAAGCAACAACAACTTATATTTAAAAAGCACCTTTAACTTAATAAAACTTCCCAAGGCGCTTCACAGGAGCATTATAAAATAAAATATAACACCAAGCCCCATGAGATATTAGGTTAGCTGGCCATAAGCTTGGTCAAAATGAAGTAATTTATGACTTTAACCCCTTATAGGATCTAAACCAAATTAGGAGCACATCCCTATGAATCTCCTTTAATTATGTTCAAACCAGACTAATTCTAAGAATTGTACTAGCTTTCCCTCAAAGAAAGAAAACCAACAGAGAATATTATCATCTTTCAGATAGCCTATTTTAATATTATGACTAAATCATAAATATCCCAGATATATTAAGGGTCTGGAAATCTCTTTTCAATATATAGCTCTCCACAGAGAGGGAGTTCTTGTAGTTGGACACAGAATACTACATGAGATGAGTTATTAACTTTTTATAGAGCTATTAAAGAATTTAACAAGTAATAAACTTCTTAAATGGATAAGTATATCACAATATCAAATATTACTGAGAGATGTAACACACATGCTGATTTCTAACATAGAATCCAAAACCTTGCTAATGTTACAGCAAAATTATCTGAGAATATCCAGAATATTCATCAGAATTTAAAGTAAACTTTTACCTTAAATCCTCAGGGCAAGGCATGGGATGAGAAGTGTTGTTTGAGGATACAACACCCCTAAACTTTGCTTTCAAAACCTTTCATTTTTATACTATTTCTAAGGTGTCATCTGACTTCCAGCATTTTTATTTTATTTTTTTTTTATTTAGAGATACAGCACTGAAACAGGCCCTTCGGCCCACCGAGTCTGTGCCAACCATTAACCACCCATTTATACTAATCCTACATTAATCCCATATTCCTATATTTCCCTACCATCTACCTATACTAGGGGCAATTTATAATGGCCAATTTACCTATCAGCCTGCAAGTCTTTGGCATATGGGAGGAAACCGGAGCACCCGGAGAAAACCCACGCAAACGCAGGGAGAACTTGCAAACGCCGCACAGGCAGTACCCAGAATTGAACCCGGGTCCCTAGAGCTGTGAGGCTGCGGTGCTAACCACTGCACCACTGTGACCTTCCTGTGTTCCAGTTCTACTTAATGTTTTACTGGAAACCCCATGTTTTCTGAAGTTGTAAGCCTTTATCTGGTCAAAATGTTTATAATTGTGTTTATTTGACCTCTTGTTCCTGTGAATCCATTTTCTACCATTGCCTTTTTTTATGGTACCTTCATGCAACCTCCAGAGCTGATTTGTCTGCATCAACAACCCCATAAACTAATTAAGTTTATTGCTACCTCTTACTTGGGTCATACAGGATATTTCAATGTGTGTGTTTATCTTCTAATTCCCTGGCAACAGAAATTCTATTCTAAAAGGGACCTTAAAATATTTAACTCTAATTTCTTAAAGGGGAATGTCAGTGAGCTCTGAAAACTGACCATTTATTCATCCTTTAATTCTAAAATACACCAACTATTCCCAAATTCTACTTAACTAAGCTTATTATACCTACATTCCATCACAAAAGAGGTTGGTTTTAAGGAGTGTCCTAAAGGAGAAAAGCGAGGCAGAGATGTGTAGGGAGGGAATTCCAGAGCTCGGGGCCGAGGCAATTGAAGACATGGCCACAAATGGTGGAGCGATTAAAAGCAGGGATGCTCAAGATACCAGAATTAGATGAGCACAGATATCTCGGGGCTGGAGGAAATTACAAAGATAGGGAGGGAGTGAGGTCACGGAGGCCAGTCTAGGTCAGCGAGCACGGGGTGATAGGGGAGTGGGACTTGGTGCGAGTTAAGACACGGGCAGCAGAGTTTTGGATGAAAGCAATGTGATAGTGACCAGCTAACCTATTTGTGATGTTAGTTGAGGGATAAATAGTTGCCAGGTGTACAGGGTGGGACAGGGATATTGAATGAAAGGCAAGGTTTTCACGTGTAAATTTCTTGGGTTAACTGGTTTTGCTAGAATCCAAACTGTTGTAAGTAAATTAACAAGGTTTTATCAAACTACAAATCTTACAACGTGAGGATAAAGATGATTAAGTTTATATTGTTCTATTGAAATAATCAATCTGAACTGTCTGGCTTTGGTTAGTTGAAAATGCAGATAACAATTTAAAGTAAATGCAGGTGAAATGGGGATTTGACTGGAAATAAAGGTATTTTTCATAGATTTAATGCATTATACTCAATATTTCTCCTGTCGAATTGTTGTGTTAATTATTGCACTGTAATAACAATCTGCTGGTGACCTGCGCTATGTTAACTCATTGCTAGGGAATGGTGCAAGTATGACTAGATTAACTGGGAGATGTTCCTCTCCTTGCACAGTGGCTTTCCCTGATGCTGGTAAAAGGAGCTCGTAAGGAATCGCAGGTGTAAGTCCTCTCTGGTACAACAGTCCAATCTTGGTGCCTGTAGGTTCACCAACCTGCGTGCAAACCGAGGCATCAAGCATAATGTTTTTAAATGTGGGCATAAGTTAAGCTTTTTAAGATGAACTTGACTTTTCTCATTACACTTGCACCTTATTTTGTTTAACTATTTTATATTTGTTCAGCCACTTTGCCCTTGCCCTCTCAAACTCTCTCAGTATCTTTGTTGAGCCTCCTCCTTCAAACATCTCAACAAGATCAGGAACATTTTAATAGTTTCATTTTTTATATTATACAGTACATAACCATTACTGTATATAAATGTCTATAGTGGACATAGTGGGTGGAGTCTTACTGCCTTTCAAAATATTCTTCCTTCAGGGACAAATGTGGATCCCGTTTCCAGTTGTCTAAGTCCCATCTCCCTGCAGGATCTTCCCAGAGGCGGCCAATTAAGAGGCTGCCTCTGGTAGCCCCACTAGGAGAGGTGAGCGCTGCTCAGGCAGCAAGGAGAGTGCGAAGGTGCCTCAAAATGGCAGCCTTTCCTGCCTGTGTCCCCATTAGTGGGGCATGGCATCTCCGGCTCTGATGGCTACCCGGCCTGCTGCCAGGCTCAGCGCTCAACAGGAGGTCGTCCCACCCCCTGGAAGATCCCAACGGAGTCCTCCCCAACCCCCAATTATCCTCATAATTGGTAATTATTGGCTACCCACCGCTGCCAGCCTCTTCCATTGCTCACCTGCCTCTGGAAAGATTGCCCACAGGCCACAATGCATCAGGTGGCTGACCTGACCTCAACCTTTCCGAAGATCCCGCCCAGTTTCTGCAACAGGTAGGTTGGTGAAAACAGGGTCAAGTAGGCTACTTACTTATGGATGTAGCTTTTTTGCACTGGGCATGAGAAGTATCCGGTGCCACAAATTAACAATCCTGTGTATGGTATTTAGTGCTGTAACCTATTTCATATCATCTGCACCAGAATAAAGGCTTTGATAAGATATTGGATGATAAATTGAAGGGAAGTTTTAAAAATCAAAAAGAAACGAGAGAGCAGAGGTGCAGGGTAGTGAAGAGGTGAACGGTAATCAAAGTATGACAAAGAGACAGAAAATATAAGCAAAAGAGTGCAGCAGAAATTAGAACCAGAATGAGTAATAATGGTAAAAAGTCAAAGCTTAAGGCTCTTTATCTGAATGAACGCAGCATTTGTAACAAGATAGATGAGTTGACGGCAAAAATAGAAATAAATGAATATGACTTGATAGCTATGACAGAGATGTGGTTGCAGGGTGACCAAGACTGGGAACTCAATATTCAAGGGTATTCGACATTCCTGTAAAATAGGCAAAAAGGAAAAGGAGGTGGGGTAGCTTTGTTAATAAAGGAAGCTATCAGTGCAGTGGTGATTAGTGATATAGGTGCAATAGATCATGATGTGCAATCAGTTTGGGTGGAAATAAGGAATAGCAAGGGGAAGAAGTCACAGGTGGGAGTTGTCTATAGGTCCCCAAAGAGTTGCCTCACTGTAGGACAAAGTATAAATCAGGAAATAATGGAGGCATGTAAGAAGGGTGTTACAATTGTCATGGGTGATTTTAATCTGCATATTGACTGGACAAATCAGATTGACAGAGGTAACATGGAAGATGAATTTGTAGAGTGCATCAGGAATTGTTACTTAGAGCAATATGTTGCAGAACCTACCCAGGAACAGGCTATTTTAGATCTAGTAATGTGTAATGAGGTAGAATTAATAAGAGTTATTGTAGTTAAAGATCCTCTGGGGATAGCGTTCACAACATGGTAGAATTTCAAATTCGGTTGAGGGCAAGCAACGGGGGTCTCAAACCAGTGTCCTCAACTTAAACAAGGGCAATTACAGAGGTACGAAGAAAGAGTTGTCTAAAGCAGGCTGGGAAGATATACCAAGGGGAAGGTTAGTGGATGAGCAGTGGCAGACATTTAAGCAGATATTTCATAACGCTCAGCAAAAATTTATCCTGGTCAAAAAGGACTCGATGAGAAGGATGAACCACCTGTGGTTAACAAAGGTGGTCAAGGAGAGTATCCAATCAAAAACTAAGGCACACAAAGTGGCGAAAACTAGTGGTAGGACAGAGGATTGGGAATTTTTTTAGGATGACTAAAAAGCTAATAAAGAGGGAGAAAATTGATTATGAAAGTAAATTGGCAAGAAATATAAAAACAAATAGCAAGAGCTTCTACGGGTATATAAAAAGAGAGTAGCTAAAGTAAGTGTGGGAACCTTGGAGGATGCGACTGGAGAATTGATAACGGGAACAGGGAAATGGCAGATAATTTAAACCAATATTTTGCATCAGTCTTCACGGTGGAGGACACTATAAACATCCCACAGATATCAGATAAGCAAGGAGCTAATGGGAAGAAAGATCTTGTAACAGCCTCTATCACGAGGGACAAAGTATTTGACAAACTAATGGGACTAAAGGCAAACAAGTTGCCAGGACCTGATGGCCTAAATCCAAGGGTTTTAAAGGAAGTGGCTGCAGAGATAGTGGAGGCATTGGTCAAAATATTCCAGAACTCACTGGATTCTGGGAGGGTCCCAGGGGATTGGAAAACTGCTAATGTGACCCCCCTGTTCAAGAAGGGAGGGAGACAAAAAGCAGGAAACTATAGGCCAGTCAGCCTAACATCGGTCGTTGGGAAAATGCTACAGTCCATTGTTAAGGAAGAAATAACAGGACAGTTAGAAAAGTTTAACGCAATCAATCAGAGTCAACATGGTTTTGTGACAGGGAAATCATGTTTGAAAAATTTGCCGAGTTCTTTGAGGATATAACAAGCAGAGTTGATAATGGAGAACCGCTAGATGTAGTGTATTTAGATTTCCAGAAGGCATTCGATAAGGTGCCACATAAAAGATTATTGTACAATATAGGAGCTCACAGTATTGGGGGTAATGTATTAGCATGGATTAAAGATTCATTAACTCACGGAGACAGAGTCGGGATTAATGGGTCTTTTTCAGGTTGGAAAGACGTAACTAGTGGAGTGCCACAAGGATCTTTCCTAGGGCCTGAATTATTTACTATCCATATTAATGACTTGGAGGAGGAGGCAGAGTGTAATATATCCAAATTTGCTGACAACACAAAAATAGGTGGGAGTGCATGTTGTGATGAGGACATAAGGAATCTGCGAGGGGATATAGATAGGTTGAGTGAGTGGGCAAAATCTTGGCAGATGGAGTTTAATGTAGGAAAGTGTGAGGTCATGCACTTTGGTAGGAAGAATCAAAAGGCAGCCTATTATTTAAATGGAGAGAGACTCCAAAAAAAGTGCAGCACAGAGGGATCTGGGTGTTCTTGTTCATGAAACATAAAAAGTTAGCATGCAGGTGCAGCAAGTAATTAAGGCAAATGGAATTTTGGCTTTTACTGCTAGGGGGTTGGAGTTTAAAACTAGGGAGGTCTTGTTACAACTGTACAGGGCGTTGGTGAGGCTGCATCTGGAGTACTATGTCCAGTTTTGGTCCCCATATTATTTCTTCTTCTTCTTTGGCCTCCTTGTCTTGAGAGACAATGGGTAAGTCCCTAGAGGTGGTCAGTGGTTTGTGGAGCAGCGCCTGGAGTGGCTATAAAGGCCAATTCTAGAGTGACAGACTCTTCTACAGGTGCTGCAGATAAAATTGGTTGTCGGGGCTGTTACACAGTTGGCTCTCCCCTTGCGCCTTTGTCTTTTTTTCCTGCCAAATGCTAAGTCTCTTTGACTCGCCACACTTTAGCCCCACCTTTATGGCTGTTCGCCAGCTCTGGCGATCACTGGCAACTGACTCCCACGACTTGTGATCAATGTCACAGGACTTCATGTCGCGTTTGCAGACGGCTTTAAAGCGGAGACATGGACGGCCGGTGGATCTGATACCAGTGACGAGCTCGTTGTGCAATGTGACCTTGGGGATCCTGTCATCTTCCATGCGGCTCACATGGCCAAGCCATCTCAAGCGACGCTGGCTCAGTAGGGTGTATATGCTGGGGATGTTGGCCACCTCGAGGACTTCCCATATTTAAGAAAGGATACACTGGCATTGGAGGCAGTTCAAAAGCGATTCACTAGGCTGATTCCTGGGATGAAGGGGTTAACTTATCAAGAACGGCTAAACGGGTTAGGCCTTTATTCATTAGAGTTTAGAAGAATGAGGGGTGATCTTATTGAAACGTACAAGATTCTGAGGGGGCTTGACAGGGTAGATGTTGAGATGTTTCCACTAGTGGGGGAATCTCGAACTAGGGGACATAGTTACAGAATAAGGGGACACTCAGATGCGAAGGAATTTCTTCTCTCAGAGGGTAGTGAATGTCTGGAATTTTCTACCCCAGAGAGTTGTGGAGGCTAGATCACTGAAAGTATTTAAAGAGGAGGTAGATAGATTTTTGAAATATCGAGGCGTTGAGTGCTATGAGGAGCTGGCATGGAAGAGGAGTTGAGGCCTGGGGCAGATCAACCATGATCTTATTGAATGGCGGGGCAGGCTTGAGGGGCCGAATGGCCTACTCCTCCTATTTCTTATGTTCTAATGTAACATAACAATTGTGTCTTCTTTGTTGACGTCTAGTCTGTTTTGTTTGATGCTTTCACACACCTTGCTGTGTTTTCTTATCCCATTCTCTCTCCTCCAATGGTGCTGACTCATGCTGTCACAAACTACCTCCCCAATCTCTCCATAGGTGAACCGAGAAAGTGAGCATCTTGGAGGGGGGGGGGGGCTTTATATTGTGGGGGAAATAAGACTGAGTCTGATTCTGTTTTCCCATTACATCCACACACCTGCACACTCTAACAGGAGTCTATGATTCATGCTCAGAAGCAGGGATGGTTGTTTCCATCTCTTGCCTTCCCTCTGGTCAGTGCCACACTACGCAGTTTGTTTATTCAGTGAGCTGTCACGGAATGCCCCATATTTCATTCCTCTTGGTTTTATTTTCTTTTCTTTTAAAATAGGGTCAATCCTAGTTTATTTCCTGTTTTATTCTTTCTCATCTTGATAACTTTATGTTATCATCAGTTGCATGCTTTATTATTCTGGTATTGCTGCATTTCATAAATAATTTTCCCTTGTAAACATCACTGATGCTGCCAACCACACATATTTTGTTCATGTTTTATTTAATCTATTGTTTTTCAGATACAGAAGCTGAGAGAAAGGCGTTGAGGGAGAATGTTTATCCGAAACTGCGAGAATACTGCAGACACAAGCATGGGCTGGAGTTCCAGGTAACAATCAAAAGCTACTTAAGAAAGGAAGAAGGCGGCAAGACTTGCATTTATATAGCACCTTTCACAACCTCAGGACATCCCAAAGCGCTTTACAGCCAATGAAGTACTTTTGAAGTGTAGTCATTGTTGTAATGTAGGAAACACAGCAGCCAGTTTGTGCACAACAAGCTTCCAAAACCAGCAATGAAGTAAACAAGCAGATAATATTTTTAGTGATATTGATTGAGTGATCAACATTGGTCAGGATAGCTGGCCTACATGCACTAAGTGGTTTGTTGGAAGTTACACAATGATGAATTAAAGATGAACTTCTTTCTTCTTTGGCCTCCTTGGCTCGGGAGACAATGGGTAAGCGCCTGCAGGTGGGCAGTGGTTTGTGGAGCAGCGCTCCAGCACAGACAGGTGCTGCAGATAAAATTGATTGTCAGGGCTGTTTCGCAGTTGGCTCTCCCCTTGCGCTACTGTCTTTTTTCCTGCCAACTGCTAAATCTCTTCGAATCGCCACACTTTAGCCCCGCTAGATGAACTAATTGATCATTAACAGGATAAGCAGGAAGCTTCCTTTGTTGTCGCAGAATACGTAGATGCAGAAACAGATGGTATTGAACCGCACCGTCCTGTTTAAACAGAGGCTCAAGTGAAAGAGGGGTACACCTTTTACCAGTTTGTGTGTGTCTGGTTGGGTCTTTGTCAGCTTTGCTCCAGAATATAGTCTTCAGTAGAAATGAGGCATTCGAGCGGTGAGATTTTCTAGCATGTTTGTCTGATGGATCATCAGGTTCGACTACATTAACAGTGTTCATTTAGAGGAGTGCTATTATTGGAAAATCCGCTGGGAAGGACAACTAGTCTCAAATGACCCATGTCTGGGGAAACGTGAAAGCTGCCAGGATTCTTGGTCCTGAGTTCCTGCTCCTGAGGATGAGTTAGAGGAATGTACTTTAAAGGAGCACAAAGTCACTGCCTTTTGCAAGAAACCATGTGACCTGCTGACCATATACAAACAAACAAAGCAAATGTGAAAAGACCATCACCCCTGCACCATCCAGACATAGTTCAACACACACACACAGGACTACACTTAAGAAGGAAATTAGGAGGGCAAAAAGGGGCCATGAGATTTCCCTGGCAGATAAGATAAAGGAGAATCCTAAAAGATTCTATAAGTAGATTAAGAGTAAAAGGGTAGCTAGGGAGAGAGTAGGTCCCCTTAAGGATCAGTGTGGCAATCTATGTGTGGAGCCACAGGAAATGGGCGAGGTCTTAAATGAATATTTCTCGTCCATATTTACTGTGGAGAAGGTCATGGAAGCTAGTGAGTTCAAGGGAGGGAACACCGATATCCTGGAGCATATCAACATTACAAAGGAGGAGATGTTGGAGGTATTGAAGCACATTAAGGTGGATAAATCCCCAGGGCCTGACCAGATGTATCCTAGGATGCTATGGGAAGCAAGGGAGGAGATTGCTGGGGCCCTGGCAGAGATTTTTGTATCATTATTAACCACGGGTGAGGTACCAGAAGACTGGAGGATAGCTAATGTTGTGCCTTTATTTAAGAAGGGCAGCAGGGATAAGCCAGGGAACTACAGGCCGGTGAGCCTTACATCAGTGGTGGGAAAGTTATTGGAAGGGATTCTGAGAGACAGGATTTATATGCATCTGGAAAGGCATGGTCTGATTAGGGATAGTCAGCATGGCTTTGTGCTTGGGAAATCATGTCTCACGAATTTGATTGAGTTTTTCGAGGAGGTGACCAAGAGGATTGACGAGGGCGGGGTGTTGGATGTTGTCTACATGGACTTTAGCAAGGCCTTTGACAAGGTCCCGCATGGTAGGCTGGTCCAGACGTTTCGAACACATGGGATCCAGGGTGAGCTGGCAAATTGGATACAAAATTGGCTTGGTGATAGGAGGCAAAGGGTGGTAGTGGAGAGTTGTTTTTCAGATTGGAGGCCGGTGACCAGTGGTGTGCCGCAGGGATCGGTGCTGGGCCTTCTGTTTGTAATATATATTAATGACTTGGATGTGAATGTAAGGGGCATGATTAGTAAGTTTGCAGATGACACCAAAATTGGTGGTATAGTGGACAGTGAAGAAGGTTGTCTAAGGTTACAACAGGATATAGATCAACTGGGAAAGTGGGCAAGGGAGTGGAAAATGGAATTTAATGCAGACAAGTGTGAAGTGATGCATTTTGGGAAGTTAAACCAGGGCAGGACATATACAGTGAATGGCAGGGCCCTGGGGAGTGTTCTTGAGTAGAGAGACCTTGGGGTGCAAGTACATAGTTCCCTGAAAGTGGCAACAAAGGTAGACAGGGTGGTGAAGAAGGCGTATGGCATGCTTGCCTTCATCAGCCAAGGCATTGAGTACAAGAGTTGGGACGTCACATTACAGTTGTACATAACGTTGGTTAGGCCGCATTTGGAGTACTGTGTGCAGTTCTGGTCACCGCACTACAGGGAAGTTGTAATTAAGCTAGAGAGGGTGCAGAAAAGATCCACAAGGATGTTGCCTGGTTTGGAGGGCTTGAGTTATAAAGAGAGATTGGATAGGCTGGGTCTGTTTTCCCTGGAGCGAAGGAGGCTGAGAGGGAACATGATAGAGGTATATAAAATTATGAGGGGCATAGATAGGGTAGATAACCAGAGTCTGTTTCCCATGGTAGGGGTGACTAAAACTAGAGGGCATTGATTTAAGGTGAGAGGGAGGAGGTTTAAAGAGGATCAAAGGGGTAAATCTTTCACACAAAGAATAGTGGGTACCTGGAATGAGCTGCCAGAGGAGGTGGTGGAGGTAGGAACAGTAGCAACATTTAAGAGGCATCTGGACAGGTACTTGAATGAGCAAGGCACAGAGGGATATGGAATTAATGCAGGCAGGTGGGATTAGTATAGATAGGAACAAAAACAAGAAATGCTGGATTCACTCAGCAGGTCTGGCAGCATCTGTGGAAAGAGAAGCAGAGTTAACGTTTCGGGTCAGTGACCCGAAACGTTAACTCTGCTTCTCTTTCCACAGATGCTGCCAGACCTGCTGAGTGAATCCAGCATTTCTTGTTTTTGTTTCAGATTTCCAGCATCCGCAGTATTTTGCTTTTATTTTAGTATAGATAGGCGTTAGTGTCGGCATGGACGAGGTGGGCCGAAGGGCCTGTTTCTACGCTGTACGACTCTATACCCCGTAGACTCACCCCTAACCATGCAGTCTTTGAGGAGAGACAATTTTGTTTTTAAATCTCACGAAGGCAATGTGCTGGGGATT
Source organism: Heterodontus francisci (assembly GCF_036365525.1). Lineage (NCBI taxonomy): Eukaryota > Metazoa > Chordata > Chondrichthyes > Heterodontiformes > Heterodontidae > Heterodontus > Heterodontus francisci. The sequence continues at coordinate 28,507,883 of NC_090376.1, read as the reverse complement.
ATTCCCCATAATCACAGATAACTATGCCTTATAACTCATATCGTCTTCTATCGAGAACTTGTTATATTCCCATATAAAGGACTGTAGCAAATCTAGACCTATTGCATGCTTTTGTAGTTTCTTCCAGAAGCCTGTGACTTTGTAGGTAAAAATATTTACTGGCATCTAAGTTTATTCTACGGACTTTATATGCAAGCCCCCTCGTCCTATCATCCCTACTCATTTCAAGTAACCTATCCAAATAGATTCAATCCAATCCCTTCATCATTCTCAATTCACAACTCCTGTAATCAGTGTTTCTCTAAAGTATATTGCTGTAACTCATCCTGATCCTCCTCTGCAACTTTCCCAGAGCCTCGCTATCCTTTACTATGTGCTGGACTAAAACTAGAAGCAATATTTCAAGCATGGACAAGCAAAGCCCTTTTCCCTGTTTTATACTCCAAGGACTGAATAATACAACCTAAACTCTATTGCCTTCCATTGCTTGTGCACCTTTAATTACCCCCCGCTCACTTTCTTAATCCACTCTCCTTAGCATGAACCTCTCTATGATATAAACCTTCCTAGAATTTCCCAAACTCAAATCTATGACACTGCAGTAAAGAACTCCTGGCATTTCTCCTAATTTATCTTCAAGCACACTCCACACTATCCTCCTTCAAAGCCTCTCCTCCATTGTCCAGCTTATTGAGACCGTCCTTGTGGAGTTCCACCCTTACCAACCAATCATAGAGCATATCCAGGAATCGCCCCTGCACTATTATCTCTGTAGTCCCCCAAGGATCAATTCTTCCCCCCGTCCCTCCCTACCACTTCCCCCATCCTCTTCCTTATCTATGTGCAACCCCTTGACCAATCATCCAAAAACATAGGAGCAGCTTCCACATGTACACCGACAACACCCAGCTCTCTACCTCTCTTGACCCCTTCACTGCCTGTTCTGTGAGATTGCTTGTTTGACATTCAGTTGCAGATGAGCCACAATGTTGTCTGTTAAACTTTGGATGACCAAAGTCACAGTCTTCAGGCCCTGCAAACTCAATAACTTTGGCATTGATTCTATCCTCACCTTATCCAACCCCAAATCCATATCCTCACCATCACAAATATTGCCATCATCGGCTGCTTCATTCCCTGCCTCAGCCCATGTGTTGCTGCAACTCTCATCCGTGCCTCTATCACCTCCAGATTCAACTATTCCCATGAACTCCTGGCCAGCCTTCATGCTCTATAAACTTCAGGACATCCATAACTATGTGTATGTCTGATGAGGATAAGATCAGTCTTGATGATGATATACCCTACAATAGAATTGACGCTTAGGGGTGAATTTTAACCCCCAAAAATGATGGGTTTGGATCGGGTCAGATGTTACAATTTAAAAAATCTGAAATCCAATTACATTCTGCCCACTTCCAGGTTTAATGGCGGTACAAGGGTTGGACAGCCAATCCGCTTCCAGGGCGGGGCGGGGGGGGGGGGGGGGAGGTGGTGCGGTTGGGTTTGCAATTTAAATATTTTAATGAGGCTGGTTTGACTGATTTAACCTATTTTGCAGGTTCCACAGGGGGCCAAGAGGAGAACAGAAGTGCTTCCCCCCGAGGCCCCTCCCCAAGCTCCCCCACAACAGTCAGACTAGAGTTGTGGATCACACTGGCCGCCTTAGGCTTGAAGTGGAGCATTCCAGTCAGTCAGGCTGACGTCCAGGCAGGGAACCTGTCATTGACAAACGCCGTGCACTGTGACGTTAAAACTCCACAGTGTGTGAGGAAAGCCAGACTTTCAGGTTTCCTGTCCAAATTCCCAACCTCCCCACTCCCAGCCTACATAACCTGCCCCTGTTAATACCCAGGACTTGCTGTCAAGGTTTCCACATGAAGAATGGCCACTTGGTTGTGTAGAAAGGAACTGCTGATATCTTTGGACCCACTCCCTGACTGATTTGGTGCCTTAAGGAAGGTGAAAATGTTGGAATTTAAAAGAAGCAGATTTGCCATGTCTGTGCTAAGTGGTTGCACAGTGCCTACTTTCCAGGGAGGTGTTCTTGGGTCTCATTGTGTATGGCTGACAGCAAATTGATAAGGCAATTGATAAGCCTGTATTTCACTGTGTGTCAAATTCACAGGCAATCGATGCTTATGTGGGAGTGGAGCCCGATGATGTCCATGATTCTGATGTCCGGAAGCTCCGGATGAAGCTGTTGGATGACTGTTTAAAGTTTTCTGCTGGGCCATGTTTTGTGGTGAGTTGTCGGAATGCGGGTACTTATTGCATGTGAAACAGATGCAAAAAAATAAAAATCAGACAGTGGTTGTGCAGCCTGACAGTGGAAGTGAATTGTTAAAGTTGCATTTTTCTATTTATAAATTTGTTTCAATACTGTCTGCTGCACCCACTGTTGTAACTGCCATTTTTATATTGCAGGATATGCATGAGCTTGGTCATTGCTGGCAGTAAGATACCTGTGGTGGGTGGGAGCACAGCCATTCACCTGGCCAGCAGCAATATTTCTTTTGCCTGTAATGGCACCATGTTGCTTGGATGTTGAAATAGTGTTGTTGTCAGAGGCAGAGTTGAAAATGCCCCAATTTGGTAGTGCACAAACATTGGTGGCAAAATCCTGGAGGGAAATGGGCTGTAGCAGGGACACTTGTTAAGACATCTGATTCACCCACGAATACTGGTTAAAGTGCAGGTGTATGGGAAGGCCTGATTTGGGGTTGCTGCCAAAGGGGTCTCCCTCTGTCAGTTGCATGGAATTAACCAAATACTGTGATTCCATTTGAAGTATCTGGTTAGTAAACAAAATTAGAGCACATGGGATTGGGGGGAATATACTGGCATGTTTTCAGAACTGGTTAATGAACAGAAAACAGAGTCGGAATAAATGGGTCATTCTCAGGTGGGAAGGCTGTGACTAGTGGGGTACCGCATGAATCTGTGCTTGGGCCCCAGCTATTCACAATCTATATCAAAGATTTGGATGTGGGAACCAAATGTAATATTTCCAAGTTTGCAGATGAGACAAAATTAGGTGGGAGTGGGAGTTATGAGGAGGATGCAAAGAGGCTTCAAGGGATTTAGACAGGCTCGGTGAGTGGGCAAGAACATGGCAGATGGAATATAATGTGGAAAAATGTGAAGTTATCCACTTTGGTTGGAAAAACAGAAATGCAGAATATTTCTTAAACGGTGAGAGGTTGGGAAGTGTTGATGGCCAAAAGGACTTGGGTGGCCTTGTACATAAGTCATAGAAAGCTAACATGCAGGCGCGGCAAGGAATTAGGAAGGCAAATGGTGTGTTGGCCTTTGTTGCAAGGGGATTTGAGTACAGGAGTAAAGAAGTCTGCAATTCTATAAAGCCTTGGTGAGACTCCCATCTGGAGTATTGTGTACAGTTTTGGTCTCCTTACCTAAGGAAGGTTAAACCTGCCATAGAGGGAGTGCAACGGAGGTTCACCAGACTAATTCCTGGGATGGCGGGATTGTCCTATGAGGAGAGACTGAGGAGGCTGGGCCTGTATTCTCTAGAGTTCAGAAGAATGAGAGGTGATCTCAATGAAACATACAAAATTCTTACAGGGTTTGACAGGTTAGATGCAGGAAGGCTGATTTACCCTGACTGGGGGCATCTAGAACCAGGGGCCAGTCTCAGAATAGGAGATAGGCTATTTAGGACTGAGATGAGGAGAAATTTCTTCACTCAGAGGGTGATGAATCTTTGGAATTCTCCACCCCAGAGGACTGTGGAGGCTCAATCATTGAGTACATTCAAGACAGATTGATAGATTTCTAGATATTAAAGGCATCAAGGGATATGAGGATAATGCTGGAAAATCAGGTTAAGGTAGAAGATCAGCCCTGATGTAGTTGGATAGCGGAGAAGGCTCGAGGCCTGCTCCTGTGTTCCTATAGAGTCATAGAGTCGTACAGCATAGAAACAGGCCCTTTGGCACACCATGTCCATGCCGACCATAATGCCTATCTATACTAATCCCACCTGCCTGCATTAATTCCATATCCCTCTATGCCTTGCTCATTCAAGAACCTGTCCAGATGCCTCTTAAATGTTGCTACTGTTCCTGCCTCCACCACCTCCTCAGGCAGCTCATTCCAGATACCCACTATTCTTTGTGTGAAAAATTTACCCCTTTGATCCCCTTTAAACCTCCCTCTCACCTTAAATCTATGCCCTCTAGTTTTAGTCACCCCTACCATGGGAAACAGACTCTGGCTATCTACCCTATCTATGCCCCTCATAATTTTATATACCTCTATCATGTTCCCTCTCCGCCTCCTTCGCTCCAGGGAAAACAGATCCAGCCTATCCAATCTCTCTTTATAACTCAAGCCCTCCAAACCAGGCAACATCCTTGTGAATCTTTTCTGCACCCTCTCTAGCTTAATCACATCTTTGCTGTAATGCAACGACCAGAACTGCACACAGTACTCCAAATGCGGCCTAACCAACGTTATGTACAACTGTAATGTGACGTCCCAACTCTTGTACTCAATGCCTTGGCTGATGAAGGCAAGCATACCACACGCCTTCTTCACCACCCTGTCTACCTTTGTTGCCATTTTTAGGGAACTATGTACTTGCACCCCAAGGTGTCTCTGCTCAACAACACTCCCCGGGGCCCTGCCATTCACTGTATATGTCCTGCCCTGGTTTAACTTCCCAAAATGCATCACTTCACATTTGTCTGCGTTAAATTCCATTTTCCACTCCCTTGCCCACTTTCCCAGTTGATCGATATCCTGTTGTAACCTTAGACAACCTTCTTCACTGTCCTCTATACCACCAATTTTGGTGTCATCTGCAAACTTACTAATCATGTCCCTTACATTCACATCCAAGTCATTAATATATATGACAAACAACAGAGGGCCCAGCACCGATCCCTTCGGCACACCACTGGTCACCGGCCTCCAATCTGAAAAACAACCCTCCACTACCACTCTCTGCCTCCTATCACCAAGCCAATTTTGTATCCAATGTGCTAGCTCACCCTGGATCCCATGTGTTTGAACCTTCTGGACCAGCCTACCATGCGGAACCATGTCAAAGGCCTTGCTAAAGTCCATGTAGACAACATCCAACACCCCGCCCTCGTCAATCCTCTTGGTCACCTCCTCGAAAAACTCAATCAAATTCATGAGACATGATTTCCCACACACAAAGTCATGCTGACTATCCCTAATCAGACCATGCCTTTCCAGATGCATATAAATCCTGTCTCTCAGAATCCCTTCCAATAACTTTCCCACCACTGATGTAAGGCTCACCGGCCTGTAGTTCCCTGGCTTATCCCTGCTGCCCTTAAATAAAGGCACAACATTAGCTATCCTCCAGTCTTCCAGTACCTCACCCGTGGCTAATGATGATACAAAATCTCTGCCGGGACCCCAGCAATCTCCTGCCTTGCTTCCCATAGCATCCTAGGATACACCTGGTCAGGCCCTGGGGATTTATCCACCTTAATGTGCTTCAAAACCTCCTTTGCAATGTTGAAAAGCTCCAGGATATCGCTGTTCCCTCCTTGAACTCACTAGCTTCCATGACCTTCTCCACGGTAAATATGGACGAGAAATATTCATTTAAGACCTCGCCCATTTCCCATGGCTCCACACGTGATTGCCACAGTGATCCTTAAGGGGACCTACTCTCTCCCTAGCTCCCCTTTTACTCTTAATCTACATATAGAATCTTTTAGGATTCTCCTTTGTCTTATCTGCCAGGGAAATCTCATGGCCCCTTTTCACCCTCCTAATTTCCTTCCTAAGTGTAGTCCTACATCCCCTATACTTCTCGAGGGACTCGCTCAATCCCAGCTGCCTATACCTGACATATGCCTCCTTCTTTGTCCTGACCAGACCCTCAATATTCCTAATCAACCAAGGTTCCCTAAACTTGCCAGCCTTGCCCTTCCATCTAACAGGAACATTCCAGCCCTGAACTCTTCCTAGCTCACTTTTAAAAGCCTCCCACTTGCCAGACGTCCCTTTACCTGTAAACAGCCTCTCCCATTCAACTTTTGAGAGTTCCTGTCTGATGCCATCGAAATTACCCTACCCCCCAATTTAGGACTTCAACCTGAGGACCCACCTTTCCTTTTCCATAACTATCTTGAAGCTAATAGAGTTATGGTCATTGGTCCCAAAGTGCTCCCCCACTGACCCATCAACCACCTGCCCATCCTCATTTCCTAAGAGGAGGTCGAGTGTAGCCCCTTCTCTAGTAGGGCCATCCACATGCTGCTTCAGAAAACTATCCTGGACACATTTAACAAATTCTTCCCCATCTGATCCTTTTGCACTAAGGCAGTCCCAGTCAATATTAGGGAAGTTAAAATCACCTACTATTATAACCCTATAATTCCTACACCTATCTGTGATTTCTCTACATATATGCTCCTCCACTTCCCTCTGACTACTGGGGGGGCCTACAGTATAATCTCATCAAAGTGATCATCCCTTTCTTATTTCTAGGTTCTACCCATATGGCCTCGCTGGACATTCCCCCCGGGATATCCTCTCTAAGTACTGCCGTGATGTCCTCCCTAATCAATAGTGCAACTCTCCCTCCTCTCTTACCTCCACCTCTGTCACGCCAGAAGGATGGGTACCCCGGAACATTGAGCTGCCAGTCCTGCCCATCCCTCAACCACGTTTCCGTAATAGCTATAATATCACAATCCCATGTACCGATCCATGATCTGAGTTCATCTGCCTTACCTGTAAGGCTTCTTGCATTAAAGTAAATGCAGTTTAACCTACCAGATCTTCCACGCTCCCTGTCCTGCCCCTGCCCAGCCTGCCTACTGGACTTGCTTGCTTTAACCTCTACATTTGCCTCAACTATCTCATCGGAGAGACTACTACTTTGGGTCCCACCCCCCTGCAAGACTAGTTTAATCCCTCCCAAGTAGTACTAAACCTCCCCTCCAGTTTAGATGCAAGCCGTCCTTCTTGTACAGGTCACCTCTGCACCAGAAGAGATCCCAATGACCCAAGTAGCTGAAGCCCTCCCGCCTACACCAGCTCTTTAATCACACATTCATTTGCCTCATCCTCCTATTCCTACCCTCACTAGCACGTGGCACAGGGAGTAATTCTGAGATTACAACCCTAGAGGTCCTGCTTTTTAACCTTCTGCCTAACTCCCTATATTCACTTTGCAGGACCTCATCTTTCTTTCTGCCTATGTCATTAGTACCAATATGGACCACGACCTCTGGCTGCTCACCCTCCCCTGTCAGAATGTCCTGTAACCACTCCGAGACATCCTTGACCTTAGCACCAGGGAGGCAACATACCATCCTGGAGTCTTGTTTGTGGCCACAGAAATGCCTATCTGCACCCCTTACGATAGCATCCCCTATCACTATAGCTCTTCCAACCCTTTTCCTCCCCTGCTTTTCAGCAGAGCCCTGCGTGGTGCCACGAACTTGGCTGTTGCTGCTTTCCCCTGGGAGATCATCCCCACCACCCCCCACCCCCCCCCCCACCCCCAACAGTATCCAAAGCAGTACATCTGAGGGAGATGGCCACAGGGGACTCCTGCACTACCTGCCTGTGCCTACTACTCCATCTGGTGCTCACCCATCTCTTTTCTGCCTGTGCAGCCATTACCTGCGGTGTGACCACCTCACTAAACATGCTCAGCATCGCGGATGCTCCACAGTGAATCCACCCGCAGCTCCATAATGCGGGTAGCCAGTAGCTGCAGCTGGATACACTTCCTGCACACATGGTCACCAGGGGCACTGGAAGCGTCCCTGATTTCCCACATAGCGCATGAGGAGCACATCACGGGGCTGAGCTCTCCTGCCATGACTTACCCTTAGGTTAATTAGTTACTCCCTTAATTAAAAAATACTAATTACGCTATTATTGGAGACTTGGGCGGAGAAATGGCAGATGGAGTTTAATCCGGACAAATGTGAGGTAATGCATTTTGGAAGGTCTAATGCAGGTGGGAGGTATACAGTAAATGGCAGAACCCTTAGGAGTATTGACAGGCTGAGAGATCTGGGCGTACAGGTCCACAGGTCACTGAAAGTGGCAACGCAGGTGGATAAGGTAGTCAAAAAGGCATATGGCATGCTTGCCTTCTTCGGTTGGGGCATTGAGTATAAAAATTGGCAAGTCATGCTGCAGCTGTCCAGAACCCTAGTTAGGCCACACTTGGAATATTGCGTGCAATTCTGGTCGCCACACTACCAGAAGGACGTGGAGGCTTTGGAGAGGGTACAGAAGAGGTTTACCAAGATGTTGCCTGGTCTGGAGGGCATTAGCTATGAGGAGAGGTTGGAAAAACTCGGATTGTTTTCATTGGAACGACGGAGGTGGAGGGGCGACATGATAGAGGTTTACAAAGTTATGAGCGGCATGGACAGAGTGGATAGTCAGAAGCTTTTTCCCAGGGTGTAAGAGTCAGTTACTAGGGGACATAGGTTTAAGGTGCGAGGGGCAAGGTTTAGAGGGGATGTGCGACACACGTTGTTTACACAGAGGGTGGTGAGTGCCTGGAACTTGCTGCCAGGGGAGGTGGTGGAAGCAGATACGATAGCGACGTTTAAGAGGCATCTTGACAAATACATGAATAGGAGGGGAAAAGAGGGATACGGACCCCGGAAGTGCAGAAGGTTTTAGTTTAGGCAGGCATCAAGATCAGCGCAGGCTTGGAGGGCCGAATGGCCTGTTCCTGTGCCGTACTGTTCTTTGTTCTTTAGGGGCCCTGTTCTACCCAGTCCAATCTAAAGTCCTTAAAACTAAAACACTTTAGTCGTACTCACCTTATCACCAGAGGTTTTTTTTCCAACAAAGAACAACTTTCCCCTTTTTTTAAAGATATTCGAACAGCTGCTACTCACCAACCAATCACCTTGCAGCTCTCCTCTGACGTCACTGTTGACTTTTTTTTTCAAAACTCCGGCCCGCGAGAAGAGCTCCGCTCCCGGAAGGTAAGAGACTGGGCCTCGATCCTTGGGGTCAATTTATAGGCTCAGCACTCAGCGATCTCCCCACAGGTCCACTCTGGTCCGCTTCGCTCTGCTCCCAGAAGGTAAGTATGCTGCTTGGAGCTTCTTAACAAACAGAATTGTTTGTGGAGGCTTTACACAGAAAAAAGACTGTGCCTTTCACGACCACTGGAAATCTCAAAGCACTCTAAAGGCAATGAAGTACTTTTGAAGTGAAGTCAGTTTTGTAATGTGGCAGCTAATTTGCACACAGCAAACTCCCATAAACAGCAATATGATGATGACCAGATAATCTGTTTTTGCGATGTTGATTGAGGGATTAATATGACACCAAGGATAACTCCCCTGCTCTTCTTTGAAATAGTCCCATGGCATCTTTTATGCCCACCTGAGAGGGCTTTGGTTTAAAGTCTCATCCAAAAGACAGCACCTCTGACAGTGCAGCACTCCCTCAGAACTGCATTGGAATGTCAACCTTGATTTTTGTTCTCAAGTCCTGGAATGGGACTTGAACCCACAATTGTCTGACGCAGAGGTGAGAATGCTATGAACTGAGCCATGGCTGACACCTGGAACTGTTACAGATAGATTCAGTACGTTAGAGCTATGGGGCAGTTTTATTCCATTACCTGCTATTAGATATGGGTTAAAGGGATAGTGTAATTACTAGACAAATGATAGGTGATTAGCATTTTGCACCAGAAATTTATGATGAAAACAATTACAGGGTTCTTCTGTGTTCAGATGAAGCTTGGCAGAAACATTATATCATCCCATGGTAGAAAGGAGTGAAGATTGTTCTTCTAAACAGAAAGCAAAAGGTCCTCCGTTGTCAGGTCATGAGAGAGTCCAGTGCTGACTCTCCACATTGACATTGTTAAACTGGCTCCCTTATCCTGATGGTGGAATTGTAGACATATGGAAATACATGTTCACAGTTCTGTCACTGGGCTAAGCTAGCCTTTTCCCACAAATGTAAGCATGGAGTTTTGCACAGACAACACTTACCTTCCAGGAGAGCAGCGAAGAGGGGAGGACCTGCTGGAAGAACATGGAGCAAGGAGCGGATAAATAGAGCATGAGGATCATGGCCGAGAGCACTTACCTTCCGGAAGAGGAGTGGAGAGGAGTCCAGGCACGCCAGAGCTTGAAAACAAAGTGAGCAGTGACATCACAGGAAAGCTGCAAGGTGATTGGTCAGTGAGTAACTGCCATTAGGGAATAACTCTAAATAGCTGGGTTAATACAGTACTGTTAGGATGTGTGTGTAAATAGTATAATAAGGAACAAGTGAGTAACTGGTATTTTGTTTGAGTAAGGTTTATTTTAACTAGTGAACTGTATTGATTTTTAGTGGGATTTATCATTACTAATAAGGTATTATTAAATATCTAAGCTGTTGTAGCATTGGTAAGGTTTTTTTAGCAGTAGCAAAAGGTCAACTAATAAATAAAGGAATGGCAGTGTTGCTTCAACCTCAAGAGTGCACCTCCTGTGCTATGTGGCAGCTCCAGGATGCTTCCCGTATCCTGAAGAACCATTTGTGCTAGAAGTGTCATCAATTGAAGCAGCTTGAGCTCCGGGTTTTGGAACTTGAGCACCAGCTGGCAACACTGCGGTGCATTCATGAGGATGAGAACTACGTGGATAGCATGTTTATAGATTATCTGGTCATCACATATAGATGCTTAAGAGTATGCAGGGAGGGAGGGAATGGGTGACTGCCAGACAGTCAAAAAGAATCAGGCAGGTAGTGCAGGAGACCCCCGAGTGCATCACACTCTCCAACAGGTATTCAGTTCTGAAGACTGAGGAAAGTGATGCTTCACCTGGGGAGTGCAGCCAGAGCCAAGTCCATGGCACCACGGGTGGCTCAGCTGCACAGGGGGATTCAGGGAAGACTGGAAGAGCCATAGTGATAGGTGATTCAATAGTCATGGGAACAGACAGGTGTTTCTGTGGCTGCAGATGTGAATCCAGGATGGTGAGTTCTCCCTGGTGCCAGGGTCAAAAATGTCAGTGAGTGACTGCAGAGCATCCTGAAGGGGGAGGGTGAACAGTCAGCAGTCGTGGTCAACAACGGAACAAACAACATAGGTAGAAAGAGGGATGTGGTCTTGCAGTCAGAATTTAGGGAACTAGGTAAGAAATTAGCAAGCAGGACTTCAAAAATAGTAATCTCCGGATTACTCCCATTGCCATGCACAAGTGCGTATAGAAATAGAAGGATAAGGCAGATGAATGCGTGGCTGGAAAGATGGTGCAGGAGGGAGGGCTTCAGATTCCTGGGACATTGGGACTGGCTTTGGAGGAGATAGGACCTGTACAGACTGGATGGGTTGCACCTGAACAAAGCCGGGACTGAGTTCCTTGCGGGACATTTTGCTAGTGCTGTTGGGGAGGGTTTAAACTAGTTTGGCGGGGCGTGGGAACCTGAGGGTAGACTCAGCTGTGACAAAATCAGAAATTAAAATGGAAGGTGGAAAATTAATGGATGAGTCTGCAAGGCAGAGGAAATGAGGGTTAGAAAATAAAAAAATAAGAGTTTAGCAGTGCTCAAGAGTATCTATTTCAATGCAAGGAATATAGCAAATAAAGCAGATGAGCTGAGGGCACAGATAGACATGTGGCAGTATGATATAGCTATTACAGAAACATGGCTTAAAGAGGGACAGGAATGGCAACTCAATGTTCCTGGTTACAGGGTATTCAGACACGATAGGTAGGGGGATAAGAAAGGAGAGGGAGCAGCAATTTTGGTCAAGGAAACTATTATAGTTGTGAGGAGGGATGATATGTTGGAAGGTTCATCAAATGAGGCCATATGGATTGAGCTAAGGAACAAAAAAGGGCAATCACACTACTGGGAGTGTACTATCGACCTCCAAACAGTCAGAGGGAGATAGAAGAGCGGATCTGCAGGCAAATCTCTGAGAAGTGCAAGAACAATAGGGCAGTAATAGTAGAGGATTTTTATTACCCCAGTATTAACTGGGATAGTTTTAGTATGAAAGGAATTGAGGGAGCAGAATTCCTGAGGTGCATTCAGGAGAACTTTTTTGGCCAGTATGTAGCAAGTCCAACAAGAGAGGGTGCAGTTTTAGACTTAGTTTTAGGAAATGAAGATGGGCAGGTGTAAGGAGTGGCAGTGGGGGAGCATTTTGGTGGTAGTGATCATAATTCAGTCAGTTTTAACATAATTATGGAAAAGGACAGAGATAGAACAGGAGTTAAAGTTTAAAATTGGCCTTGCCCCAATTGAGCTCAACTGGGAGTGATTTAGCGAAAGTGGACTGGAAACAGCTACTTGAAGGTAAATCAGTGTCAGAATAGTGGGAGGCATTCAAAGGGGAGATTCACGGGGTTCAGGGTAAACATGTTCCCACAAAGAAAAAGGGTGAGGTAGCCAAAGCTACAGCCCCATGGATGTCAAGGAGCCTAGAGGGTAAGATAAGACAGAAAAGGAAAGCTTATGTCCAACACCAAGAACTCAATACTACAGAAAGCCGAGGGGAGTATAGAAAATGGAGGGGTGAAATCACAAAGGAAATTAGGAAAGCAAAGGGAGGGCATGAAAGAATATTGGCAAGCAAAATCAAGGTGAACCCAAAGATGTTTTATCAATACGTTAAGAGTAAGAGGATAACTAAGGAGAGAGTAGGGCTCATAAAAGACCAAAAAGGTAACCTATGTGTAGGAGCGAAAGATATTGGTATGGTTCTTAATGAATACTTTGCATCTGTCTTCACAAAAGACGGGGACAATGCAGATGTTGTAGCTAAGGAGGAAGAGTGTGAAGTATTAGATGTGATAAACATAGGGAGAGAGGAAGTATTAATGAGATTAGCATCCTTAAAAGTTGATAAATCACCAGGGCCAGATGAAATGTATCCTAAGCTGTTGAAAGAAGCAAGAGAGGAAATAGCAGAGGGTCTGATCATCATTTTCCAGTCCTCACTGGATATAGGTGTGTTCCCGGAGGATTGGAGAATTGCTAAGGTTGTACCTGTTTAAAAAGGGAGCGAAAGATAGACCGAATAATTACAGGCCAGTCAGTCTAACCTCAGTAATGGGCAAATTATTGAAATCCATTCTGAGAGACAGGATAAACTGTCACTTAGAAAGGCACAGGTTAATCAAGTCAGCATGGATTTGTTAAGACAAGATCATGTTTGACCAACTTGATCGAATTTTTTGAAGAGGTAACAAGGGAGATAAATGAGAGTAGGGCAGTTGATGTGGTCTACATGGATTTTAGCAAGGCTTTTGACAAGATCCCACATCTTGGTGTGGGACTGGTTAAAAAAATAAAATTCCATGGGATCCAGGGAAATGCAGCAAGGTGGATACAAAATTGGCTCAGTGGCAGGAAACAAAGGGTAATTGTTGACGGGTGTTTTAGCGACTGGAGGACCGTTTCCAGTGGCATTCTGCAGGGCTCAGTACTGGGACCCCTGCTTATTGTGGTGCATATTAACGATTTGGACATAAATGTAGGGGGCATGTTCAAGAAGTTTGCGGATGACACAAAGATTGGCCATGTGGTAGATAGCGAGTAGAATAGCTGTAGGCTGCAGAAACATATTGATGGTCTGGTCAGATGGGCAGAAAAGTGGCAAATGGAATTCAGCTTGGAGAAGTGTGAGGTGATGCATTTGGGGAGGTCAAACAAGGCGAAGGAATACACGATTAATGGGAAAATACTGAGAAGTGTAGAGGAAGTGAGGGACCTTGGAGTGAATGTCCACAGATTCCTGAAGGTAGCAGGACAGATCGATAATGTGGTTAAGAAGGCATATGGAATCCTTTCCTTTATTAGCTGAGGTATAGAATATAAGAGTAGGGAGGTTATGCTGGAACTGTATAACTCATTGGTTAGGCTACAACTTGAGTACTATGTTCAGTTCTGATCACCTTATTACAGAAAGGATGTAGTTGCACTAGAGAGGGTACAGAGGAGATTTACGAGGATGTTGCCAGGACTGAAAAAATGTAGCTCTGAGGAAAGATTGGATAGGCTGGGATTGTTCTCCTTGGAACAGAGAGGGTTGAGGGGAGATCTGATTGAAATGTACAAAATTTTGAGGGGCCTGGATAAAGTGGAGGTGAAGGGTCTCTTCACTTTAGCAGAGAGGTCAGTGACGAGGGGCATAGATTTAAAGTGATTGATAGAAAAATTAGAGGGAAGATGAGGAAATACTTTTTCACCCAGAGGGTGGTGATAGTCTGGAACTCACTGTCTGAAAGGGTAGTTGAGGCAGAGTCCCTCAGCTCATTCAAAAGGAGTCTTGATATGCACCTCAAGTGCCGTAAGCTGCAGGGCTACGGACCAAATGCTGGAAGGTGGGATTAGAATAGGTGGATCATTTTTCGGCCGGCACAGACACGATGGGCCAAGTGGCCTCTTTCTGTGTCTTAAACTTTCTATGATTCTATGATCGCTATCCCGTAACATGAGCTATACATGTGCCAAATGTAAAAGAACAACTTGCATTTATGTACCTCCTTTAACATAGTAAATTATCCCAAAGCACTCCACAGGAGCATTAACAAATTAAATTTTACACCTAGCCATGTAAGGAGATATGAGAGCAGGTGATCCAAGAGGTAAGTTTTAAAGAGCATTTAAAAGAAGGAAAAGAGGTAGAGAGATTTGGTGAGGGAATTCTAGAGTGTGGAACTCCCCATCATCATTCTCAGGGAAACCTGCCTGATTTGTATTTGTCAATAGGATCCTGGCATCACCAGCATGAAGGCATCTTGTGTAATATAAAAATGAACCTTTTATAAACTCCCTACAAAGTGGATAGTAAAGAATAGTTCATCAGTACTGTGGAGGAAGGCCCCATCTCTCCTTGTTCTCCCTTTGGCCCTGATTATTACTTTCCTTATAATTAAAGAAAAGGAAAGTCTGTGGTTCAAGGTACTCCCCTATTGACCTTTTCAATAAAGCACAATATTTTACAAGTCTTTCTTGATGCTCAGCTGATAGCAGTTCCCAATCTGGGGCTGTGACTTCTCTTGCAATCAATGGAGCTGCCCTAGGACATATGGGTGCTTCCCGAGCAGTGATTTCACTGGAGGGGCCTGGAAACGAGACATGGTGGGCCTCCATTTGGGTGAGAAATTTGACATTTGATAAGAAAGTTGAGGTATATTTTTTAAGCCTATTTTTTGCATAATGAGGGAGTTCTTTAGATCAAGGCATTTTCCTTCCACTTTCAGCAATAATGGATGGAACAGCAATAATCAGAATTGGATCATTTTGCAATGAAGTGATGCTTGATGCCAAATTGAACACAAGTCCAATAAAATATACACTCCTTAAAGTTCATTTTATTGACATTAATTGTGGAGTTTTTCTCCCAATGGACACACTTAAAGCACAAAACTGGTAGTGGTTTGACGCTAATTGGGTATGGTAGTACAGCGGGATCATAAGAGCTAGTATGAGAAATGGATGTGTTGCACTGGGTATAGAAGACTGTAAGTGGCTGCCAAGCTTCCATCTGATCACCAAGGAATTCTTCTGAGGTTTAGAGTTCAGCTGCATTGTTGCAGCAGTGCAAAGGAGAGAATGGCCAGAATTTTACCGGCACCCCGTTATTCCCAACATCAGGACCAAATGGGTCCTGAGCTTGCGCTGGCAGGCAGCGGGACCAGGGAGGCGATTTTACCAGTGGCAGACAATTAAGAGGACGTTGCTGGGACCGCCATCCAATTAAGGGCAATGGCCTGCCTCTCTCAGCTGCTAGTTGAATCGGAGGGCCGGCGGCTCTGCAACCTCGGCAGTGCCACCAATAGAGCTGGCCACTACTGAGACCATACGGAGAAAGAGAGGGTGTCTCCTCTTGAGGCATCCTCGCAGGTAAGTAAAAGAATTTATTTCTGGGCTGGGGCCAGGTAGGCAGGCCCCAGCAATGGGAGAGGTAACCCCACCAGTGGCGGTGTCGGGGTGGCTAGGGGGTCCCTCCGTGGGCCATGGAGCGTCCATAAAGGAAGGCCCACCCCAGAAGCCACCTCGATGTAGCTGGTGGACTCACCACATGGTCCTGATGCCAGTAAAATGCTGGCAGAGTCATTAAATGGCCATCAAAAGGCCAATTAATTATCTTAATCGGGGGCGGTCAAGCAATTCCCGCCTTTGGCAATATCCCGACGCCTTGCGCCACCATCTTACCATCCCTCCTGCCTCCCAGGCCATCTCCAAAGGGCTGGTGAAACCCCGGCCAATATGTGCAACAGCATCTAACCCATGTTGTAGTATAAAGTTGCACTGTTAGTACGTAAATTCAGTTTACCCAGGAAAAAGTTGCATAAAAGCACTATCCATTCATGTGCATTACAACCATGTGCAAAACCTGGAGATGTTGGTGTTTCAGTATAATTTCATTTCCTTTATAATGCATTTTTGCATTAAAGCTTAATACAACATTTTATTGAGTTAAAATACTTTTGTGTCATTGGCAACATACTGAAAGAAATAGTTGTTCTGAAGCCTCGACAGTGAGATTTAGGGAGAGGTTAAGGATTCTCTCCAGATAGCCCAGTGAGCAGAGTCAGGAATTTCTGATCTCTCAATACCGAGTTGATATGCAGCAGGGTATTTATGTTTGATTGGAATGCAGTGGTGCCCCCCTCGCCATCCACCCTGCCCTAACCCCTTCCCCCACCCCACCCCAATATCCGATCTGGTCAGATTAATGAGTTGTCTCCATTAAAAAGGATCTTTGTTACAGAAAAAATCCAGAATGTGATCTGCTGGATGTAAAAGCAGTGGAAAAAATGAGCTGCCTCATGTGCTACCGAGCACAGAAGAGAGAGTTGTAAAGTCTCTCTAGGTGTATTTCACATTCATTGAATTTGGTGAAATCTGTTTCTTGACTGGCTTCCAGATTATCATGGGTTCTTCTCCTCATTCCTGAAAGCTCAGTACACGTTAGTGCTGGGTCTGTGTTGTCTGGCTAGATCCTCATCATTCTTTGCCTTGGCATCCTTAACTTCTGTCTCATTGCCTATCCTGAAGGTGCTGGCTTATGCTGATGACAGCCTTCTACTATCTTGTTCTAATGGCCATTTGTCTTGTATCAGCACAGACAGTAAGTGCTGGAATGATATTCAACTATGTTCCTGCTCTTCATTTCAATTCAATGGCACCCCACCCCCATGCCCCTGCTGGGGAGCTGATCATTTTCTCTCATCACGCAATTTTGAATGTCTTTCCAAAATTTCCATATGAATACTGTTATCATTAAAGGGCAGCTTGTGCTGTTCCTTAACACGTTTTTATAAAAGTACAAGGAGACACTGAAAGGACCTTGCAAATCACTGCAACTTTGAGCACAGCTCAGTCAGTCCAATTCTCCTTGGTATCGCAGAGGTGCTTTCAGAATCCACAAAATGATTAACAGCATCAGAATAATATCGGTGGTAAACTTTTCTGATCATGAATCCTGAGAAAGAATTGACTTGGATGTATGTTTGTATGTAATTAAAAGTAGCTTTAGTATTCGTTTACACATCTGATTGTAGTTGTAGTAAACCTGGAGGGCAGTAATTTATCTCACTCCAGTAAGCCTCATAACCTGCTCAAGATCTTCATTCCTAGCTGTGGGGCTGCAGTGCATATGCTAGTTTTCTTTATTGATATTTTATTGTATGAAATCTCATAACCCCATGTGCTTTGATGTACTGTAACTCTTTTTAGGCATTAATAGGGGAGCAATATGGAAGTGCCAGCTTACCAGCGGAAATTGAAGCCAGTGAATTTGAGGTGATTCTCAGCAGATCACAAAATGAAGGCCTTAGCACCAGGCAACTGATGAAATGGTACCAGCGGGATGAGAATTCTATTCCACCTGCTTACTACCTAAGGTCTAAAACTGATGTCCTCCCCGACTATTGCAACAAGGTGAGTTTCTATGGGTTGCACAGGATGTATGTTCCAGCCCTCTGACAATTTACAGTAAGGTATCAGCTCTAATTCTGCAGCATTGAAGGCTGGTGAAATGGGCAGCCATGTGGCAGATGCAATTTAATTTGGATAAGTGTTGAAGTGATATACTTTAGGGGAGGAAGTACAATCTAAATGAAACTATTTTGAGGAAGTGCAAGAGGAACCTGGGGATGCATATTCAGAAATCTTTGAAGGCGACAGGGCAAGTTGGGAAGGCGGTTAAGAAAGTGTATGGGTTACTTGGCTTTGTAAATAGGGGAGCTGAAGGCAAAACAAGGAAAACGCTCCAAACTGTTACAGATCTTTGGTTAGTGAGAGTACTGTGTACAATTCTGGGCACCACACTTTTTAGGAAGGCCTTAGAGAGGGTATAGAGGAGGTTACCAGGATGATACCAGCAATAGGGGATATCAGTTATATGGAGAGATTGGAAAAGCTGGGATTGTTCTCCTTAGAGCAGAGATTTGAAAGATTCAGCAGTATATCATGGTATACTGATTGGTAGGAGGAGACGTAATACAGGTATTTAAAAATTATGAGAAAGTAGAAAGAAATTATTTCCTCTGGTAAGTGGGTCGGTAAGCAGAGGTCATAGATTTAAAATAATTGGCATAAAAGCTAGAGGGAAAGGAGAAATTTTTGTTGCAGTGTTGTTAAGATCTGGAACCCATTACCAGAGCGTGTGGTGGACTTAGATCCCATAGGAACTTTTAAAAGTCAATTGGACGTGTAGTTGAAGAATTTGCATGGTTGTAGGGAAAAAGCTGGGTTGTGGAACTAACTTGTACAGCACTTTCAAAGAGTTGACACAGATGTGTCAGGCCGAATGGCCTCTTTCTGTGCTGTGTGGTTCTATGACAGAACCTCCACTTTGTTTTTAATTTTTATTGTCAATTTTACAAAGAAAATCTTTAAGTCGCCCCTGTCCATTTAGCCTTAGCTAAGAAAGTAGACAAGTACTATTTAACAAGTGATAACTGGTCACTGAAAAGTGCTTGAAGACTGCCTGTCTAAGATTCCTCTTCGATTTTCCACACATTGTCTGTGGGGAAATGCTCAATCTTTGGTTTCCACCTTCCCTAATGTTTTAGCAAACCATTAGGAACTCGTCATATGATTCCTCTGTAGAGTTATTCCATGCCAGTGCATTACTACCTTTCTCCATCCCATCTTGGCGTGCAGCTCTGTGGTTAAGCTGCAGACACTGGTTTTCTAATCAGTCAAGATACAGTGAAAGTTTCTTCAACATCAGTGATGGACTACCATGCTGCAGACTGGTTGAGAACTGGCAGATCTCACTCCTGTTTGTAATCGGCAGTCTTGCATAATTGGGTTTCAATGGGACACCTATAACCATCCAAGACAAAGCAATGGAAAGGTGTTACAAACATCACCGTCACGTTCTCATTGATTCAGGTGGGGAGGGTGTCCAACAGCTGTGGCTAAGCAATGACACATCACGGACTGAGTTTTATGGGCCCCTCCCCCGCCCCCCCCCCCCCCCGGAGATGGGTCAGGAGGCGGGGAGGCCAATAGAATTATGATGGGAGGCGGGGCGTGGAGGGCCTATCACCTTCCCATTGCACCGCTATTTAGTCGGGGCCGGGATAGGCCATAGACGGTCTTCCTACCTAGAGGCCAAGTGAGGCCCTTAAGATGCCTATTAACAGCCACTTAAGGGCCTCTTCCAATGCCAGCGGTGGGGTTGGTCCTCCACCATGCGGGGAGGTCACTCAGTAAAATGATGCGATGCGGGGGGGGGCTCCAAATGGCCACAACGGGATCCCCCCACCCCTCTGCCTTTTTGGCCCGGTGCCAGGAGTCCTGCCGGTACCACAACATTCAGCTCCAAGTTTCTCTACCTAGGCTAATAAAACAGCTCAAAGATAGCAACCATATTCTGCATTTCCCTCATAATGACCAGCACTTTTTTCCTTTATTTTCCATTTAAGGAAAAACTCCCGCTTTTTTTAAATATATTTCTCTCTGGTATTGCTGGCCCATGCACCCAATTACAGCTGACAGAAGTCGGCCTCACCAGCCTGCTCGGAACAGGCTGTTGTCAAGGACATGAGAAATGCTTGGCAGCAATGTCCATAATGTTGACCTTTTCCCCATGTGGAGGAGAGACTGGATTCAGCAACTAAAGTTCAATTGAGTGTTAAATCAAATCCACTCCATGAATTAAAATGTTGGCGCTCCAATATTTAACCGCACTCCATGCATTCTCAAAATTCCAATTGGGATTTCCCTGCTCAGTTACTACTACTGCCATTGTTAACTGCCTTTTCTCTCCTGTTATGCAGTATTTAAATTTAGAATTTAATCTTAGATCCCATGAGCTTTCACTTCAGTCGCCATCTGTGAAACACACAAATACACTAAGAATTTAATGGGTGCACTTGTGCTATGTGCTAATAGCATGTTAATGCATTCATATTAAATTCCTCTGGCAGCTATTTTAACAAAGGGATTACCCTGTTTAAAATAGCATCCAGAAGAATTTCAAATAAGTGTATTGATGCGTTTGTGTGCTAAAACTGCATTAAATGCATTTGAATAATGCATTCAATTCCATCCATGGCCGTGCCCTCCCTATCTCCATAACATCTTTGTTTTACTATGATAAAGGTGCTATATAAATGCAATTGTTGATGATTACAGTATTTTGGATGCTAACAGTGCATTTATGCATTCAATTTCTAATCCTGTATAGCACAATTGTGCCCAGTAAATTATGCAAATACAAAAAAAACCCTAAGGTCCCAGCTGTATGCTTTCTGTGGTGAAACAGTAAGGGGATCTGCAGGAGTGATGGCCAACACTAAAATGGAGCTCTTTTCACAAAGAGAGTGAATCCGAACTTCCTAAAAATATCAACTCGATATATTAAATATTGTTTTAAGCTAATTTTTTTTTAGTTATTTTTCTCCTGTATCTTTTAGACACTACGACATGACATTCATTATTCAGGTGATTCAGCAAGGAATCCTCTGCAGCCAGCTCTGTGCCGCTATGAATTGGCGATTGTCTGGTGGAAAACAAGTGGGAACAGACTGATTGCTTTTCCTTTGACCTCCCTGTCTTCCAATGGGGAAGCTCCTGGCCTTATGTCTTGTTTTGAAGGCAATGTTTACAGATTTGAAAAGAACTAACTTGGAAATCGAATTTTTTTTCAAATTCAACAATGAGTCACTAGCAACATTCCCTCTCATTGCTTTGAGTGTGCAGGGCAACTTCTTTAAGTGCGCGACCCCTTCAGATTTTTTTGCGTGGCCATGCACGCAGGGTAAATTAAAGGGGCAACTTGTGTGCAGCCGGAATTTCGAGTTGCCACACAGCTTAGAGGGAACTTTGATCACTAGGCTTTCCTTCCTAACCCAGAACACTGAGGCCAACGGTTAGACTGTTACTGAGAGAGGTCATCAACCTGAAGCGTTAACTCTGTTTCTTGTTCCATAGATGCTGTTTGACCTGCTGAATATTTCTAACACTTTCTGTTTATATATCAGATTTCCAGCAAGCATGGTGTTTTGACCTTGTAACACAGTTCAGCATTGGTTAGTTTTCTTTAACCTGCTCATTCATCGCAGAAGCCTAAAAGTCTGGTTTATAAAATAAAACAGCTTTTAACTTCCAGCTTGCAATGGCACTATTACTTGTTAAAACTTTTCATGAATTTTCACCATGATCAAAGAATTCAAATTTCCCAAATCAATGAATATCTCATAACAAGAGCTGATAGATGCTGATGTCAGTCTTTAAATTCCAATCACTGCTTCATATTAAATAACTGCATCGTTACAGATTGTGGGCAGAGCAAGGGAAGTTGCTCATGCAACATGGTGTGACAGCTTCACAGAAATGAAGATGATTTTCAATGAGACAGTGAAGAGGTGCCTTAAAGAAGGAACAATAAAACCAGAGCAAGCTCAGAAATATTTCACCTCAGGTAAATGCTGACTGTTACTAGTGTTTGGTGGTTTGCTGAATGCTGCAGGATGATGGCAGGTTTTGTTATTTTAATTGGCTTGTACTTGTAATTTTTCCCCAGCTGGTTCTCTCTCCACCACTGTAAGTGCCAATTCATACTGGAGTATGGTTTGATGTGCATAAGGGGCCACTTTCAATATGTAAGCCCAGACAGCAAGTGTTAGCAGACTGTGCAGGCATCACAGGTGAGTCCTGCTGTCACCTGATGTGTACGCAGGGGCACACATGCAGCCACATAAGCAGAAGCCATTGGACAGTGATCAGGAATGGAAAATCTGGTTGACTTTTCTTTTAAGAACATAAGAAACAGGAGCAAGATTAGGCCATTCAACCTCTCGAGCCTGCTTGGTCATTCAATAAAATCATGGCTGATTTTTTACCTCAACTCCACTTTCTAGCCCAATCCCTTGATCACTTCGCATCCAAAAATCTGTTGCTCTCAGCCTTGAATATATTCAACAACTGAGCACTCACAGCCCTCGGTGGTAGAGAATTCCAAAGAATCACAAACCTCGGAGTGAAGAAAGTTCACTTCATCTCAAACCTAAATGGCCAACCTTTATCCTGGGACTATGACCCCCTAGTCAGATTACTCCAGCATTTCTTTCCTGCCAGTTTTTATCCCTAGATTGAGACCTATTGTAGTGTTCAAACACCACCCTAGTTTATCAGCCAATGGAGAATACTACCTGCTCAATAAGTGACCTCTGACACATCTTCAGTTGTGGTACCCCATGGAAAAAGCTACGATGCATTAAGGATTACTTCAAATTCCCATCACTTGCTGAAGATGGTGATGATCTGAAACTTATACACTCAGCAACCTGTGAAAATAGTTTTTTTTCCAATTATCAAATCCTTTTTTCAAAACCCCTGATAATTTTGAATATCTCTTATTGAATCCCCTTTTAATCATGTGTTCTCAGCCATCTCAAAGTTAGTTGGTGAGTGCAGGTTACATCGTTATCCACAGAGAAGGAGGGAAACACTGATGAGAGAATTATGTTAGGCTGCTGTCATACATATTCTAGCAGCAGAGCAGACAGGCCGTGAAGAAGCTTTGCTTTTTCATTCTCAGTCAGTCAATGATGAATTGAACATAGAAATCTAATAAAGGTGGGGGAAATCAAATACATTCAAAATTGAGGTGTAAAATAACACACAAACTGTTGCCCTGTATTGCAAATTTGATTCCTTAATAAATACGTGTCGTTTGATTATATCATCAGCTAATCCAGTACTCTGATAATCCAAAATGCATCCAGCTTTGTTGCTAAGCAGCAGGTGAGGATACTGCACCATCTAGTGGACAAAATATGAAGTGCATTTTGAGCTTCCAACCATAATACTATTCCATAAAAGCGATTCAAAAATGAATATTTATTTATATGCTGGCTTTATTTAAATCCACTGTACACCTCAGTGTTGCACATGTCACAGGTTAAAGCTTGATGATGCTGAAAGGTTTCTTCAAAGACAAATGCAAAAAAAATGCACAGAAATAGGCCATTCGGCCCAGCACATCTATGCTGGTGTTTACACTCCACCTTACTTCATTTCACACTACCAACATTTCCTTCTATTTCTATTCCTTTCTTCCTCATGTACTTATCTAGCTTCCCCTTAAACGTATCTATCTTACTTACAGCAATTGTCAGCTATGCCTCAGTTGGTAACATCCTTGCCTCCGAGTTAGAAGGCTGCGGATTCAAGTCACATTCCAGGAGTACTGAGGGACTGCTGCACTGCTGTCTTTCAGTTGAGATTTTAAACCAAGACCCTGTCTGTCCTGTCATAAGGATGTAAAGATCCATGGCAATATTTCAAAGAACAGCAGAGCCCAGTTATCCTTACGTTCTGGGCAATATTTAGCTCTTATTCAGATTATCTGGTCATTATCACATTGCTGTTTGTGTGAACTTGTTGTATGCAAATTGGCTGCCTTGTTTCCTACATGTCAAAAGTGATTACTGTTCAAAAGTACTTCATTGGCTTGAGGTGTCTTGTGGTACTGGAGCAAGGATAGTACCTGTGGAACCATGTCTTACAAAAAGAGGAGATAACATTTGAGTGGGAGTGCAGTGGTAGACACCACAGATGGTGTCAGAGTAGTGTAGCTGGTAAGTGGAAGTGGCACTTGTGCAGTCTGAGTGATTTATAATGAGTAAAATTAGAAACCTTGGGATAAGTAAAATTATAAATCTTTAACACATCTGTGTGAAATTCTTTAACCAATGTATTTCCTCCTTTGTTAAAATAATGGAGAAAGGAATTTCATTCCGATCAATGTACCGTCAAAGCTGCACAGCCACACAGCAACCCGGAGATTCCTGTGCAGGCCAAGCACAAGTCAGCCCCTTTAATTTACTGCCAGTCTGCAAGCACACAAAACAATTTAAGGGTCCCAAACACTTAGTTGAATGGATTTCGCACGACAACAGAAAATTAGAGAGGATGTTGATCCCAACATGTTAATCGTTCATATGATATCACAGAGTGTAATTTCCAGGACATGAGCTGGGAGGAGGGGAAGAGCAAGGACAACAGGTCTATGATCGGACCATTGCCATGGGGAGAATGAACATTGGGGCCATGATCCAGGCTGGGGGAGAATGACGGTTTCCTGGTGAGGCCTGCGGGGAGCAGTCCTGCTCCTCCTGGCTCATAGAGTTCTACATGGAGCTGATTTTTAGCTATTCAGCACATCCCTCAGTTAAATTTCAGTCATGGTGTTGATGATGTAGAGAGAGAGAGAGCCTGAGAGAAAACGGTGTCGGAGACCAACAAATAAAAGTGGCAGCGGAGAGTCAGTGGGAGAGAGAGAGAGACCACTGAGAACAAATCAACAAAAACTAAAATCCAGGAGTGACGTCATAGGGCAGCAGGTTGTTTGGAGACCCCCGAGGTGAGGGACATGTAACTGAAAGAGTTCAGGGACAGAGCAGAGTGAGCATCAGGGAGTGAGGTTAAAAATAACGAAGTATCGTCAGCAGAAGGGAGGGTGCTGACTGGTGAGTTTTTTTAATAAGTTTTTAATAATTCTTTAGCTTATTTTTATTAAGTTTAGTTAGTTGACAAAATAGAGGCATGGCAGGGTTCCTCAGTCCCGTGGAGTGCACATCCTACTCTGTGTGGGAATTCCAGGCACTTTTCATCTCCTGGACACCACATTTGCAGGAAGTGTCATCAGCTGGAGGAGATTGAGCTCCGTGATTTAGGACTTGAGCAACAGCTGGCGCCGCTGCGATGCATCCACGAGGCTGAAAATTACATGGATAGCACGTTTCTGGATGTGGTCACCCCATGGCTTAAGGATTTGCAGGCAGAGAGGGAATGGGTGAGCTGCCAGCCAGTCAAGGAGGTCCAGGCAGACAATGCAGGAGTCTCCTGGGTGCATCTTGCTCATCAACCAGTATTCCGTTCTGTGTGATGGTTCCTCTAGGGAGTACAGCCAGAGCTAAGTCCATGACGCCATGGCTGGCTTAGCAGGGGTGGGGGTGGGGGGGGGGTGAGGAGGAATATTGGGAAAGCAATAGTGGTGGGGCATTCTATAGTTAGGGGAACAGACAGGCATTTCTGCGGCTGCAGACATGAATCCAGGATGGTATGGTGCCTCCCTGGTGCCAGGGTCAAGGATGTCACTGAGTGGCTGCAGAGCACTCTGAGGGGGTAGAGTGAACAGCCAGTGGTCATGGTACCAACGACATAGGTAGAAAGAGGGATGAGGTCCTGCAGGCAGATTTTAGGGAGCTAGGAAGGAAACTAGCAAGTGGGACAGCAAAGGGAATAATCCCCAGATTAGTGGTTGCAGCTTCAACTGTGACTTTCAAAATGGAATTGGATAATTATCTGAAAAGATTTGCAGGGCTGTAGGGAAAGGGCAGGGGAGTGAGATTAGCTGAGTTCTCTAACAGAGAGCTGGCACAAACACGTCAGGCTGAATGGCCTCCTTCTGTGCTGTAACCACTCCGTGATTGTATGTCCCTGGGGTGCTAGTTCTGAATGTTATTTAGGTCCCTGCCTGCCTTTTGCAGGAGCCTCGTCAATGGCCTGATTTGCATTTGTTAAACCGTAAACAGGTGGGAATGGGATTGGGTTGCTCATTCCCAAAACTGTAACCGCCCCCCCCTTCCACCACCCCCCCCTTCCACCACCCCCCACCACAATCCACTCCTGCCTGTCGTTGGGGCAGGGTTAAAATTGAGGTCATTGGATTAATAGCTTTGGAAACCAATCAACATCAACATTGCAAGCCTGAAATTCTGTTTGTTGTAGCTTTCCATGAATCCCTGTAGTTTAATTTTAGTTTAGTTTAGAGATACAGCACTGAAACAGGCCCTTTGGCCCACCGAGTCTGTGCCGACCATCAACCACCCATTTATACTAATCCTACTCTAACTCCATATTCCTACCACATCCCCACCTGTCCCTATATTTCCCTACCACCTACCTATACTAGGGGCAATTTATAATGGCCAATTTACCTATCAACCTGCAAGTCTTTGGCATGTGTAATGAAAACAAAATGAAAACTAGGCTGCTAAGTAGGATAAGCTGAAACAAATTAATGTCCATTTAAAAATATAAATGCTATAATATCTTAATTTCATTGTTTAGCTCTTGAAGATGAGTTACTGCATGCTGTAGTAAATCAACCATCAACTGTTCTCCAAAAGTGCATTTGCTACATTTGTAAAGTTCCACACCTCACTCGCCACCTGGAGAAGATTCTCAAAGAGCAGAAAGGACAAACAGACACTGGGCATCTGTCCCAGGATGCCCTGGCACACGCTAAACTCCTCAGACTGCGTGATGAGATTCTCCCATCACTGGTCATTTCTTCTGATTTACACGTCTACACTTCTACAGTGTTGGGCAACCACAGACTGACCTCTACAGAGCAAATGAAACAGGAGTACATCAAGGGTCTTTGCCAGCAGTTTTACATTGATGTGGTTACGCTCATTGACAGCAACAATGCACAGAGACCTACAGATGAGATTGACGGTGTGATGGAGGAAATGATGAAGCATACATCCATGTGTGATTTATATGCAAGCCTCTCTGACTTTGAGTGGAAAGAAATGGATCAGATTAAAGAATACATCCTTGGGAAGCAATACAACTCACCTTTCATTATTGTGGGAGGATCTTGCAGTGGAAAAACACTCCTCTTGGCAACATGTGCCAAACAGGTACCAAATTTTAACTTTTGCTTTGTCCTGTTGCGCCTTCCCCCTCCTCAGGTCTAGTGATGGATTGCTTTCCAAACAAATAAAAATAAAAAAGATAGACTTTTCAGATCCTCTCTGGCCACAGGAGCGGTGCCAGAGGACTGGAGGACAGCGAATGTGGTACCATTATTCAAGAAGGGTAGCAGGGATAAACCAGGTAATTACAGGCCGGTGAGTCTAACATCAGCGGTAGGGAAATTATTGGAAAAAATTCTGAAACAGGATTAATCTCCACTTGGAGGCAGGGATTAATCAGGGATAGTCAGGAAGGCTTTGTCAGGGGGAGATCGTGTCTAACAAATTTGATTGAATTTTTCGAGGAGGTGACTAGAGGTGTGGATGAGGTAAAGTAGTTGATGTAGTCTACATGGACTTCAGTAAGGCTTTTGATAAGGTCCTGCATGGGAGATTGGTTAAGAAAGTAAAAGCCCAAGGGATCCAAGGTAAAATTTGGCAAATTGGATTCAAAATTGGCTTATTGGAAGGAGGCAGAGTGTGATGGTAGAGGGTTGTTGTTGTGAATGGAGGCCTGTGACCAGTGGGGAACCGCAGGGATCGGTGCTGGGACCCTTACTGTTTGTAGTGTACATTAATGATTTAGACGTGAATATAGGAGGTATGATCAGTAAGTTCGCAGATGACACGAAAATTGGTGGTGTCGTAAATAGTGAGGAGGAAAGCCTTAGACTACAGGACGGTAAAATGGGTGAAGCAGTGGCAAATGGAATTTAATCCTGAGAAGTGTGAGGTGATGCACTTTGGGAGGTCTAACAAGGCAATGAAATATACAATGGATGGTAGGACCCTAGGGAGTTCAGAGGGACCTTGGTGTACTTGTCCATAGATCACTGAAGGCAGCAGCACAGGTAGATAAGGTGGTTAGGAAGACAAACGGGATACTTGCCTTTATTAGCCGAGGCTTAGAATATAAGAGCAGGGAGGTTATGATGGAGCTGTATAAAACGATGGTTAGGCCACGGCTGGAATACTGTGTACAGTTCTGGTCACCACACTATAGGAAGGATGTGATTGCACTGGAGATTCACCAGGATGTTGCCTGGGCTGGAGCATTTCAGTTATGAAGAGAGACTGGATAGGCTGGGGTAGTTTTCCTTGGAGCAGAGAAGGCTGAGGGGAGACTCGATTGAGGTATACAAAATTATGAGGGGCATTGATAGGATAGATAGGAAGAAACTTTTTTCCTTAGCGGACAGATCAACAACTAGGGGGCTTAGATTTAAGGTAAGGGGCAGGAGGTTTAGAGGGCAGTTGAGGAAGAGTTTTTTCACCCAGAGGGTGATTGGAATCTGGAACGCACTGCCTGAAGGGGTGGTAGAGACAGGAACACTCACAACATTCAAGAAATATTTAGATGAGCACTTGAAACACCATAACATACAAGGCTACGGGCCAAGTGCAGGGAAATGGGATTAGTTAGGACAGGTGCTTGATGGTCGGCGCAGGCGCGTTGGTTTGAAGGGCCTGATCCTGTGCTGTAAAACTCTATGACTTTCATTTCTATAGCACCTTTCATGACCACAGAATGTCCCAAAATGCTTTACAGCCAATTAACTACTTTTTGATGAAAGCAAAATACTGTGGATGCTGGAAATCTGAAGTAAAAACAAGATATGCTGGAAATACTCAGTAGGTCTGACAGCATCTTTTCAAAGAGAAGCAGAGCTAACGTTTCTTTGCTTCTCTCTCCACAGATGCTGCCAGACCTGCTGAGTATTTCCAGCATTTCTTGTTTTTATTTAAGTATTTTTTTGGAAGTGTAGTCACTGTTGTAATATAGGAAACAAGGCAGCCAATTTGCACACAGCAAGCTCCCACAAACAGCAGTGTGATAATGACCAGATAGATCTGTTTTTGTGATGTTGATTGAGGGATAAATATTAACCAGGACACCGGGAATAACTCCCCTGCTCCTCTTCAAGATAGTGCTATGGGATATAAATCCACCTGAGAGAGTAGATGGGGCCTCGATTTAATGTCTCCTTAGTTAGCTTGCCTCTCATCTTTCTAAAATTCCCCTGATGTTCTAGTTTTTGTACTGACTGTGCTCACCCACAGTTAGCTATTCTACCTAATCTATTTCATTATTCATAACCAACAATGGCTCAGCTCTTGTAGGCCGACTAACATATTGCTTGGGTAACAATAAATTTAAGTATAATCATCTAATCTTTTCTACAATATGTTTTCTTTCAGATATGTTCATGGCTGAATAACTGTGACCCTGTGATAGTCAGCCGCTTCCTCTCTTGTCCAGGCAACGCTACTTCCTTTCAAAATGTCCTGACTGGAATCTGTCAGCAAATAGCAATAAGCTACCACAAACCAATGCAAATATACTCCAACAACATTGAGGAATTAATGAACTGTTTTGTGAGTCTTTTAGAGGCATCGTCTGAACAGCATCCCTTGACCATAATGATAGATGCTGTTGATCAGATCTCAGAGAGTGACAGTGCCAGAGCCTTGTGGTGGCTTCCAAAGACTCTGCCAACTTTTTCTAAGTTAATTATTTCTACTACTCTTAAGTATGCAATTGCACAAAAATGTGTGTCATTGAAACCAGATGCAGCATGCTTTCTTGAGTTAAAGTCGAGAGAGAGAAAAGAATGCAACAAAATTCTTACCCAGCGCCTTCTAACCTCCAACAGAAGAATTACCTCTGGGCAGCAGGTGTATGTGAATGCAGCCCTGGGGCAGTGTACTCTCCCACTTTTTGTTAACTTGCTTTATAATGAAATGCTTTGTTGGAGATCTCATGTGGATGTTGATGACCAGACTTTAGGAAGAAGTGTTCATGATGGTATCAAGCAACTATTTGGAAGGCTCGAAAGGAGACATGGGGAGCGTCTGGTTTCCAGAGCTCTAGGCTATGTAACACTTGCAACTTCAGGACTTAGTGAGATTGAATTGCTGGACATTTTGTCACTGGATGACTATGTTATCAAACACTTTTGGCCTCAAAATGGCTTGCCAGTCTCAGTGAAAGTGCCATATTATCCATTAGCTAGACTGCAGCAGGATCTGAGTGGGTTTTTGGTAGCAAGGCCACATAATGGAGTAAAGTTGCTCTTCTGGGCAAACAAGCATTTTCCATGGGTTGTCAACAGGTGTTACCTCAGGAACGTGGAAACTGTGCAACGAATGCACAACATCATGGTGGAATATTTCAGTGGCCGATGGTCCAATGGAAGAGGGAAACCGCTTCTCATTGCTCTGTTGCATCAGAAACCAACAGAGGATCAACCAATGCATCGGCATGATCCTTTAATGAAGATTTATGTTGATCGACAGCAGCCTTCACAACCATGGCTTTTTCATTTTCAATCTTCTAACCCTTGCCCAGTCTTTCCAAATCGCAGAAAAGTTAAAGAACTAGCTTATCATCTGAAGAGAACTGGAAGACTGAAAGAACTGTATCTTGATGTATTATCTTCATTTGCAACCCATCAAGCAATGATTAAAGCTGGTCACTTGGTTCAGCTGATAGCTGAACTAGAGGAAAATATTCAAACGATAAATCGAAGGGAGATTCGATTTTTGGCTGCAGTTCTGAAAAGTGCATGTTGCTTATTGCGAAAATCCCCCAATCAACTATCAATGGTTATTCAGATGAAGCTTCTACCATTTGTAGAGTGCTTCCCACAACTGTTCACATTTCTGAAGCAGGCATATCAAGAAGGGCTCAAGCATAATGTTATTGCTGTGCTGCACAGTCCATTGATTACTGTGCCCGGAGTGTATGCTGCTTTGTGTACCTCTGATTTGCCTGTAGCAACTGATATCATAGAAATTCAGTCACAGTCTCTAGTTCTTGTGACACTGGAAAGTGGTTCTGTATATGCTTGGAACCTAGAGGTCCAAGCACCTTGGGAACAAATCAACACAAATGGAGTTAAAATTTCAGGAGCCAGAATGTCAGAGGGCGACCGATTCCTTGTACTTGCGACTGTCCACAGCACTATATTAGTGTACGACTTTTCCCAGCTATCCCTGCTTTACGAAGTTGATGTGAGAAGAAGCCTTGATGGTAGCCTAGCAGAAATTCATCAGCCAGTCAGTGGTTTTGCTCTATGCAGTACAAATGCAATAGTGTGGTTTGCGAACAGCACAGTGGTGAGGGTGTTTGACCTCAACTCTTGCTACACAATCAAGCAGTTAAACTGCCAACATGAGGTTCAATGTGTATCCTTTTCTGCTGATGGAATATATGCATTGTGTGGGCAATTGAAGAGCACAGTCACAATATTTAATATTCATACTGGTCTCCAGATGGCCACAGTCTTTTTTCAATTTCCGGCAGCATCTGTCTATTCCATTTTTCTGTCTGCATCCAATGAGGAAATCTACGTTGTAGACAAGATTGGGAATATGTGTGTTTGGGGCACTGAAGACATGAATGAGCCACATCTCTTAGAAGAGATTGTTTGTTCAGAAGATGAAAATGAAGTTCTTTGTGTCGAACTTTCTTCTCGCTCATTGTTATTATGCAGGGCATCTTGCATTGAACTGTGGGACACATTGAGTTGGAACCTGTCAGACAAGTTCAAACCACCTAAAGGTGAAAGCTTCATTCGAGCTATATTGTCACAAGATTGTGATTCCATTATAGCTATCATTAGTGTTTCCCAGGCCTTATTTGTGTGGAAGAGAGAGACTGGGCAATGTGTTCTAATACTTGAGAACAGGCTTGGTACACCACTGAGGCTCTCTAAATGCTGTAAGCAAAAGGCTTTGGTATTATTCACCTCAAAAGGTTTTCTGAAGTCCTGGGACCTAGACTGCATAGATCTAGCCTCAGCTGCAGCAAGAACAGAAAGGACCATACAAGCAATTCTCCTTTCATCAAAGGGAAAGCATTTCTATACCTCTGATGGTACCAGCATTGTATTCAAATGGAGCCTGATTTTCTGTCAAATAGAGGCTACCTTTACGCATGCTGACTGTGTAAAACACTGTGCTCTTACAAGAACAGGAGCATCTCTGGTAACTGCAGATATTCGTGGTGATCTTTATGTTTGGGACACAGAAGTTTGTCAAAACCTGTACCGGATCAAGTATGGTGAAGTGACACAATTACTGATAACACCAAATGACCACTTTGTTGTGTCACTATGTGAAGACTGCGTATCAAAGGTCTGGAAACTGTCCCAAGGACATATCGTCTGCAACATTCACATGCACTTAAAGAAGGCAATAATAACGCCAGAAAGTACCTTTGTTCTGGGTCTTCATCAGCATCTTCTCCTTGCTGTCAGCTTGTGGTCAGGAGGCATAGTTAAGAGATTTGAATGTATAGATAAATCAGACATCATTGCCTTTCAGACACTGAGGGACTATCCAGACTACGTTGTGTTAATCTCATTCTCTGGAAGTATTTATACCTGGAATATAGCAGAAGATACTCTCTACCGACAGATCCAGCTCCCTGTCAAATTCTCCAGACAACTAGATGTCTTTCAGGTTTCCGATGATGGGAGGACTGCGGTCATTTCAGTGATCACTACGAGTATCAATGTTTTGGACATCCTACATGGAAAATTGAATGTCGTTGGTACAGAGGGAGCTATATTTAATCAACAATTGACAAGAGATGGTCAATATGTTGTTTACATATGTTGCAGAAACCACTGTAATTGTGACCTTCATTCAAGTGCAACACTGAATATTGTTCGGATAACAGATGGGAAAAATATTGGAAGTTGCTA
Organism: Heterodontus francisci; assembly: GCF_036365525.1. Lineage (NCBI taxonomy): Eukaryota > Metazoa > Chordata > Chondrichthyes > Heterodontiformes > Heterodontidae > Heterodontus > Heterodontus francisci. Next base: position 28,474,984 of record NC_090376.1, on the reverse strand, counting down.
TTTATGCAAAATCCCCTCATTTCTTGCTGTGTCTGAATACGATTTAAATATTTTTGTGGGATTTGAAGATGGGACTGTTGGAATATACACAGTTGTTGACTGCCCTGGCGCCAAGAACAAAATTAAAAGCCGACTGAGCAAGGTGGCCATAGGTGAATACCCCCCCAGAAAGAAAGACTGGTCGTGTAAAAACTCACCAGATGCTGTTTGGATAGATTCCCTCAATGAATATTCATAGTAACTGTCTTGCCATTCACTCTGGTACACAGCCGGGTGACCAGTGAATATGAACGCACAGGATTAACCGGTTCCCTCAAAGTCTTTTGCAATTGGTGGGCAACACAAGAGATTTACAGCATCGTAGCTCCTTTCTGGCAAATATGAGTGCATCTTGGAAATACCATCAGTTGGATGAGTCAACTATACTTAGCGGCAAGCTCTCAAAAAATGAGTGCGTGAAGAATGATTGGTGGCATCCAATGTAAACTGGTGCCACCCTCACCAATCCATCGAAAACAGAGCCCTGTAGTTCACCTACAAAGCACTGGGGACATGGACTTTCTTGAAGTGTAATAGCACAGCTTTATAATCTATGTTAATAGCGTAATAGGAGATGGAAGAGATTCCTTCTATCCACTGGAACATAAACAACTGAAAAAAACAATTGTTTCTGCTGTGCCAAAAAGAAAATGTTTTTCATATAACTGTGAGAGTCCGAAGTAGGCCAAACCAATATGGTATGTAGTGAGTAAATTTTATTAATAAATTTAAAAGAACACATTGCAGTCACAGAGTTAGCAAGCTGACTCACTAGCAAAGCACAATTCTTATGTTCAAGAATAGCTTAGCGATAATGCAACAGAAAGTGTTGCCCAGTGATGCCAGGAGTCTTCCTTCTTTGCCCTTACTTGTATCGTCCTTCTTGTATTGTTTTGTACCTGGCTTTATCTTATTCTTTTATCATATTCGTTTAGGTCTTGCTATTGTGGGAGATCGATAGCTGCTATTTGTGAGACCAATAGCTTGCTAGAACTAATCAAGTATTTCTTGGCCAGCTGGTAAAGCATGCTGAGCTACTTAGCCTTTCAAATATATAAAATATCTAAATAAGAATGCAACTCTAGGTTATATCTTTCATTACCCAATAGGTTTTCTCTTTTCTTTCTTTTCCTGAAAGTGTTGATGCCTTACTGCGATATGATTCCACCTTTGTAGTCCTTTCCCCCTCTACCTCGTCCAACAGACATTATTGTTGTGTGAGCTTTAACATTCAGTGCCGCAGGCAATTCAGCAGAAAAAAAATCACAACCAACTGCAATCCTATTGTAGGAACATAGGAGTAGGCCATTCAGCCCATCAAGCCTCCTCTGCCATTCAATTAGATCATGGCTGATCATCTACCTCAATACCACCTTCCCACGCTATTCCCATATCCCTTGATCTATCTATTTCTGTCTTGAACATGCTGAATGCTTGAGCTTCCACAGCCCTCTGGGGTAGAGAATTCCAAAGATTCACCACCCTCTGAGTGAAGAAATTCCTCCTCATCTCAGTCTTAAATGGCCTACCCCTTATTCTGAGACTATGTCCCCTGGTTCTAGACAGACCAGCCAGGGGAAACTTCCTCACCTGACATCATACAGCTCCAGTTCCAGCAGGGGATGCTGAATAACAATCAGGAGCCAAACTGATTTGCTGTTCTGTATCCAGCTTTGCTGTGGTCAATTGTTGTGCTGCTACTACAGTACTGGCTTAAAGGAATTAACTCAATACAGACCAGGAATTAAACCTGGGATCTTAGTGGTCTGTGTAGCTGGGCTGAAAATTCACATTGCTGGAATTTAGCAGGAGAGCACCTCATTCACATGAGACAAGCAGGTGGAGGCACCATTTTGGACGCATCTCCAGTGTCTACCTGCCCATGGCGACAAGTAACTTCCAATGACCCACTCATCTTTGGAGGGTGGGTGTTGCCCATGCTCATTCCTCAATAATGCGAGGAGGCCAATCTTTTAAAAGCATTTTGGCAAGAGAAAGAGTGCAGAAAAGATTTAAGAAAACGGTTTCAGGAATGTGGGACTTACGTTATGTGAATAGATTGGAGAAGCTGGGGTTGTTGTCCTTAGAGAAGATTGAGAGGAGATTTGACAGAGGTGTTCAAAATCATGAGGGGGTTGGAGAGCAGATAGGGAGAAACTGTCCCCATTGAGGAAGGGTCAAGAAACAGAGAGGACACCAATTTAAGGTGGTTAGCAGAAGAACCAACGGCATGAGGAAAAACATTTTTACGCAGCGAGTGGTTAGGATGTGGAATCCACTTCCTGAGAATGTGGGAGAAGGTTCAATTGGGGCTTTCAAAAGGGAATAAGCACCTGAAGATAAAAAAAAAAATTGCAGGGCTATGGAGAAAGGACAGGAGGGTGGGACTAGCTCAGTTGCTCTTGCAGAGAGCTGGCTCGGACACGATAGGCCGACTGTCCTCCTTCTGTGCTGTAACCATTCTGTGATTCTCTTTAAAAAAAAAAAGTTCCTTTTCTTTTGGGGTCCTGTTCTTTGCGAAGGCCAGGAGGTATGGGGTGAACTAGCCAGCACTAATTCACCAAGTAACACTGAGCCAAGAGAACAACTACTGCCTCTCAGGTGGACATAAAAGACCCCAGAGCACGATTCGAAGAAGAGCAGGGAAGTTCTTCAAGGGCCCTGGCCAATATTTATCCTTCAACCTACAGCACAAAAAAAAAAGTTTATCTGGTTATCTCATTGGTATTTGTGGAATATGGCTGCTACATTTGCAACTGTTAATTACATTTCAAAAGTACTTAATTAGCTGAGAAGGCATCTGGGGCTCGAAAGGTATAGTATAAACGCAAGTTCATTATATTTTAAATTTGTATACTTTAATACATCTATTTTATTTTGGCATCTTATAGTTGAGTTTGTGTAAATATATGGAAATTTTTGTATTCATGGTGTTAGATTCTTATGCAGGTATTTTTATTCACCCCATGATATACTGGGTGGGGATAACTCTGCTTCACTTTTTGAGGCCACTAATATTTTTCCTTTCAAAATAAAACTAAAGTTTTTTAATTCCCTTATTTAGAAAGGGTTTTCCTCTCCTTACATGAAAGCAGTGACTCGTATTGGGTACTATTCCATAGGTACCAACCGTTGCCCAGAGTGTGACCATTCTCATGTATGAGACGGGATGGTGAATAATGCCCATCGACTGTGGGGGTCATCACAGCTAAGCCAAATATCTGCACACCATGTATGTTCCAGAAAGGATAACCATAGGAATCCTGATGTATTTTTTCTACTCCATAACTCACTCAGTCTATTTGTGACACCACCTTCGTTGCCAGGGTCCCCTCTAAATTTTATTGTGTGCAACCCCCCTGTTCATTTGGATGCAAGAGCTGCTGTGCGGCCACGTGCATGGGCAGCTTACAGGGAACATTGATTACAACAGTGACTGTAAAATGCTTTGGGAAGTCCTGAGGCTGCGAAAGACAAAACATAAATGCTAGTTAACGATTTGGGTAAATGACCCTTTTTCAGAACTGCTGGAGCTGGTTAGCTCAGTTGGCTAGATGGCTAGCATGTTCACAATAATGCCAATATTGTAGGTTCAATTCCTGCTCTGGCTGAGGTAGACTTGGGGACCTGCCTCTTTGCCCTGCCCCTGTTGGCAAAATATGGTTGTTTGTGATGCTGACAAAACCGAAGCAGAACCGTTTTCTCTCCACAGATGCTGCCTGACCTGCTGAGCATTTTAGGAACAAAGGAAATAGGAGCAGGAGTAGGCCATTCAGCCCCTTGAGCCTACTCCACCATTAAACTACATCATAGCTGATCTACCTCAACGCCATTTTCCCGCACTATTCCCATATCCTTTGATATCTTTAATATCTAGAAATCCATCGTACTCTGTCTTGAATATATTCATAACTGAGCCTCCACAGCCCTCTTGGGTAGAGAATTCCAAAGATTCGCCATACTCTGTGTGAAGAAATTCCTCCTCATCTCAGTCCTAAATGGCCTACCTCTTATTCTATATCCCCGATTCTAGAACACCCAGCCAGGGGAAACATCCTTCCTGCATCCACCCTGATGAGCCTTATAAGAATTTTCTATGTTTCAATGAAATCACCTCTCATTCTTCTAAACTCTAGAGAATACAGGCCCAGTCTCCTCAATCTCTCCTCGTAAGACAATCCCGCCAATCCAGAGATTAGTCTGGTGAACCTTCGTTGCACTCCCTCTATGGCAAGTATATCATTTCTTAGGTAAGGAGGCCAAAACTGTACACAATACTCCAGGTGCGGTCTCACCAAGGCTCTATACAATTGCAGCAAGACTCCTGTACTCAAATCGTCTTGCAATGAAGGTCAACATACTATTTGCCTTCCTAATTGCTTGCTGCACATGCATGTTTGCCTTCAGTGACTCATTAACAAGGACATGCAAGTCCCTTTGGACATCAACACTTCCCAACCTCTCACCATTTAAGAAATACTCTGCATTTCTGTTTTTCCTACCAAGGTGGATAACTTCACATTTTTCCACATTATATTCCATCTGCCATGTTCTTGCCTACTCACTTTAGCCTGTCTAAATCCCCTTGAAGCCTCTTTGCATCCTCCTCACAACACACATTCCCACCTAGTTTTGTGTCATCAGCAAACTTGAAAATATTAATTTGGACCCCACATCCAAATCATTGATATAGATTGTGAATAGCTGGGGCCCAAGCACTGATCCTTGTGGTACACCACTGGTCACACCATGCCAACCTGAGAATGACCCTTTTATTCCTACTCTCTGTTTTCTGTCCGTTAACCAATTCTCAATCCATGCCAGTATATTACCCTCAATCGCATGTGCTCTAATTTTGCTTACTAACCTGTGTGGGGACCTTATCAAAAGCCTTCTGAAAAACCAAATACACCACATCCACTGGTAACCCTTGTCTATTCTGCTAGTTATATCCTCAAAAAACTCAACAGGTTTTTCAAATATGATTTCCCTTTCATCAATCCATGTTGACTCTGCCCAATCCTACCATTATTTTCCAAGTGTCCAGTTATCACATCCTTTACAATAGATTCTAGCATTTTCCCTACTACTGATGTGAGACTAACAGGTCTGTAGTTCCCTTTTTTTCTCTCTCCTTTCCTAATAGTGGGGATACATTTGCTACCTTCCATTCTGCAGGAAGCATTCCAGAGGCAATAGCATTTTGGAAGATGACCACCAATGCATCCACTATCTCTACAGCCATCTCTTTCAACACTCAGATGTAGATCATCAGGTCCAGGGGATTTATCAACTTTCAGTCCCATTAATTTCTCCCATACTACTTTTTTACTAATACTAATTTCTTTCCATTCCACATTCTCATTAGTCCCTTGTTTCTCTAGTATTCCTGGGATGGTTTTTGTATCTTTCTCTGTGAAGACAAACACAAAGGGCTGAATTTTGTTCAGTGCCCGACGTCAGACTCCATGGCGGGGAGAGCCAGAAGATCAGAGCGGCAGCGGCCCGCCACAAACCCCAATGCTGGGATTGCCAGGCCCAATTTTCCCAGCGACGGCAAGGCACCACGGTGGCCCCTCTGCTGCTTGGTAACAGGACCCTAATTTAAATACTTAAATAAACTTTATGAATACACTTAAATTGGATTACCCGTGATCTTACTGTCGGATCTGGATCTTCTGTGCGACGAGTTGAACACGTGTGCCTTCAATTTCCCGTCTAGGGAAAGCTGGTGCCACTGAGGTGGGGAAGGGGGGTACTCAGCAATTGTAGTGTTGTGGGGGGGGGGGGTCCAACTCTGCATTTGTAGTGTCGGGGGGAGAAGGGGTGACCTCTGCACTTTAAGTTGTGGAGGGGAGAGAGGTGACCTGTGTACTTTGGGCAGTTGTGGGGAGAAGGGGTCAACCCTGCAATTTCAGTGTAGTGGTGGGGGGGGGGAATGGGGTTCAACTCTGCAGTCTCTGAGCAGGGCTGGCAGCCCTTTAGAAATGGCGCCAATGCCTGCGCTGAGACAGCTGACGCCGTTCATGGCGTCACTGCGGCCGGCTCTGCCTCATGATTGCAGGAGGCGGCCGTCCTGCATATTAAAATGTGCCTCCGTGCTCAAGATCGTGGCGGCACGTGGCCCGTCCGTGCGGGCCGCCATTTTTTTCAGCCACCGCCGCTCTTGGCAGCAGGAAAACAAAATTCAGCCCAAAGTATTTGTTTATTTTCTTTGCCATTTCCTTATTTTCCATTATAAATTCTCCTGTCTATGCCTGTACTAGGTCCACATTTGCCTTTGCTAATCTTTTCCTTTTTACATACCTTCTTTTGGGCCTCCTTATCTCGAGAGACAATGGATACGCGCCTGGAGGTGGTCAGTGGTACCTATAGAAGCTGTAATAGTCCATTTTTATGTTTCTTGTTAGTTTACTTTCATATTCTATTTTCTCTTTCTTTATCGGTTTCTTGGGCCTCCTTTCCTGAAATCTAAAATGCTCCTTACTACTTTTTTTGGCAACTTTCTAAGCCTCTTACTTTGATCTAATACATGGTTGTCTAACATATGAACCGCGGGCCGGAACTTGGCCCTCCAGAGGTTTCATCTGGCCTACGGCTGTAAGCTGTTGGAATGTCAGGCATCTTTTCAGTTTTTCAGCAGATGCAGGATTTGACCTTTAGTTTTACCACTCAATTATACATTCACTGTTTTAAAAAACTACATAACCCAGAATCCCAACGGTCCCCAGCACCACATGATCCGGTATTCGCCATTCCATTGGCGGAGAGAATCGCACCGGAAGTAGTTGTGTGGTTAAATTATTTCCGCCGAGGGGTGACTTCCTTTTTCGCCGCAGCTCCTCCGAGGAAAATGGCGGCGCAGATCTCCAAGAAGCGAAAGGTGAGCAGAGGGAATCTTCGCGGAGCGGGAGCATGTGAGGACCGAGCGGGTAAATAGGGGTGGGGATGAGTTGGCGAGTGAGTTCTGAGGGTCTGTGGGGTTGGGCCGAGCGCTGGCGGTGGCCGATGGTCGAGGATGGCTCCGGATGGTGTCTCTGGTCCTAACATGGCGCCGTCTCTTTCAGTTCGTGGCGGACGGGATCTTCAAGGCCGAACTCAACGAATTCCTGACCCGCGAGTTGGCCGAGGACGGGTACAGCGGCGTGGAGGTGCGAGTCACACCGACCAGGACCGAGATCATCATTTTGGCGACCAGGTAAATGAAGAGCCGCCCGGGGCAGAGTAACTGGGGTCCAGGGCCCCACTGTACATCAATGAGGGGCGGCAACAGTGGTTACTACGGCGGCTGACTTACAGTAAGCAAGTTCCTGAAGCTTAAACGAATCTTAAGCTGAGTGCAATCATCTTTAATCCAAAAGGCCCTTTAATTAAACCTTGCTAAACTATGCGAAGTGACAGCTCAACTGTGTTCATTATGATTAATGGCCGTTTCAACAGTGGTGTTTTTTTCCCTCTTGAATTTAAAACCTATTTAGGAAATGGTAGTTGTGATGGTACGAAGTCATGAATCAATAAGTCAGGCTTTCTGCTCGAATGAGTACAAGTAGAGTTGAGCTTTTATTATGGTAAACTGTGTCTCAAGGGTAACACTAGTCTCTCCAGAGATTTGACCGTAGGGCATTTTAGTGTAATAAAAGCAAAATACTGCGGATGCTGGAAATCTGAAATAAAAGCAAGAAATGCTGGAACCACTCAGCAGGTCTGGCAGCATCTGTGGAAAGAGAAGCAGAGTTAACGTTTCGGGTCAGTGACCCTTTTAGTGTAGTAGTGCAAAAATGCTGCACTATTGGAGCTGCAGTCTTTCTGATGAGATGTTAAACCAGGGTCCTCTTGGGTGAGTGTAAAGATCCCACGTGTGGCACCGTTTGAAGAGGAGCCAAGGAACTCCAGGCGAGTGTTCATCCCTCAACCAGCATCACTTTTAGAACTGATTATCTGGATATTACATTATTGCTTTTTGTGGCAGCTTGCTGTGTGCAAATTAGCTGTTAAGCACTTTGGAGTGTCTTGAGGTTGTGAAAGCGAAATGCAAGTTATTTTTCTGAAATCAAAGTTGTGGCTTTTTGCAGCAAGCTTCTGGAATATCTTTACTTTCTCCAGCAAGCATGAATGTGTATAATTCTGTAACTGAGCTCTATTTCAAGCTGAAGATGGCAAAAAAGCACTACTAGATTATGATTAGAGATACAGCACTGAAACAGGCCCTTCGGCCCACCGAGTCTGTGCCGACCATCAACCACCCATTTATACTAATCCTCCACTAATCCCATATTCCTACCAAACATCCCCATCTGTCCCTATATTTCCCTACCACCTACCTATACTAGTGACAATTTATAATGGCCAATTTACCTACCAACCTGCAAGTCTCATTGAGTTTTTAATTGAAGACACATATTCCAGCCATTATGGAAAGGCTCTCCACACTTAATGAATTTTCATTTATATAGTGCTGTTCACATACTCAGGATGTCCCGAAATGCTTCACAGCCAGTGAATCACTTTTGAAGTGTAGTCACAAATGTGTGCATACTGTGGAGCAATGAAGGCAATGTGCAAAGTTTAACTTCCACATATCTCAATCTGTAGATTCTCAGTGCTAGGAAGTTAAACTTACATTTCACTGTCAACAGACAAACGAAGCAGTGACTAAAATACAAGCACAGCTAGAATTGTTGACCACTTTTGCCAGCTGGTTGTGGCCCATAGGCTGTAGTTTGGACTGTCCTTGTTTAATAGTATTGAGAAAGCTGGGTAGGACTGGAATTATTTGCTGTGTTCTTTTGGAATATCATCTATAGAGTATTGTTCTGAGATAGTAAATATCTGGTATTGATTTAAAAGTAGCATAGTAAACTCAGCCTAACTGGCTTCCACACTGCTTTGTCTCTACTTTACCCGTTGTCCTCTTTAAAGCCAATTATATGCTAAATACGAAGCTATATCTATGTAGTTAATGTTTGTTAAATATTTTCATTTTGCAATCCACGGTTTCCCGCTTAAATTTATTTGCATTTGTGGCTGCACATTTACTGTGGGTGACTTGCTCAATACTGCCCTGATCTGAACATGTGGTAAGATTAATTTTGTCATGCATTCGAAAAGTCTATTTCGTGATGAATTACACGAGTTTCATTTTTTCTATCTTCTGTGTGATTTGGCAGAACAAATCTTTCCTGCAGTGCATGTGTTACCCACAGCTATTTAATTATTTTGTGTAGATCAAATTGCTCCACTTCCATTTCAAAATGGTGCCAAGGCTGGACTTGTACTGCAGATTTTGAGAGTTTCCATCTTGGCCTGTAGTGCATTCAGTAGCTTTTCGAGCTGCATGTCAAGTTTGCATCTGGCAGCTAGGTGTTGTACAGTGTATGCCTCCCAACCCCAAAAATACTCCAGGTCTGAATTTGAACAGTGGCAGAGGTTGGTAATGGATTTTGTGGTGTATGCTACTCTCTGTTTTAGTACGAAGTATCAGTATTGGAGTTCAATCTCCTGTAGTCCTTAATCCAATTAAACTTGCATGAAAGATTATGGGGAACAGCTTTATGAGGCAAACTAATGTGTAAAAATGATTTACAGTTCATAGTCATACAGTACAGAAACAGGCCCTTTGGTCCATTGTGTCTGTGCCGGCCATCAAGCACCGACCTATTCTAATCCCGTTTTCCAGCTCTTGTCCCGTAGCCTTGTATGTTTTGGCGTTTCAAGTGCTCATCTAAATACTTCTTAATTGTTGTGATGGTTCCTGCCTCTACCACCTCTTCAGGCAGTGCGTTCCAGATTTCACCCACCCTCTGGGTGAAAAAGTTTTTCCTTAACTCTCCTCTAAACCTCCTGCCCCTTGCCTTAAATCTATGCCCCCTGGTTATTGATCCCTCCGCTAAGGGAAAAAGTTTCTTCCTACCTATCCTATCAATGCCTCTCATAATTTTGTATGCCTCAATCATGTCCCTCCCCCTCAGCCTTTTCTGCTCTAAGGAAAACAACCCTAGCCTTTTCAGTCTTTCTTCATAGCTGAAACGCTCCAGCCCAGACAACATCCTGGTGAATCTCCACTGCACCTTCTCCAGTGCAGTCACGTCATTCCTATAGTGTGGTGCCCAGAACTGTACATAGTACTCCAGCTGTGGCCTAACTAGTGTAACCTCCCTGCTCTTATATTCTATGCCTTGGCTAATAAAGGCAAGTATCCCATTTGCCTTCCTAACCACCTTATCTACCTGTGCTGCTGCCTTCAGTGATCTATGGACAGGTACACCAAGGTCCCTCGTACTTTCTGTACTTCCTAGGATCCTGCCATCCATTGTATATTCCCTTGCCTGGTTAGTCCTCCCAAAATGCATCACCTGACACTTCTCAGGATTAAACTCCATTTGCCACAGCTCCACCCATCTTACCAGCCCATCTATATCGTCCTGTAATCTAAGGCTTTCGTCCTCACTATTTACGACACCACCAATTTTCGTGTCATCTGCAAACTTACTGATGCCCCCTATATTCACGTCTAAATCATTAATGTACACTACAAACAGCAAGAGCCCCAGCACTAATCCATGTGGTACACCACTGGTCACAGGCTTCTACTCGCAGAAACAACCTTCGACCATCACCCTCTGCCTCCTTCCACTAAGCCAATTTTGAATCCAAATTGCCCTGGATCCCATGGGCTCTTAACCTTCTTAACCAATCTCCCAAGCGGGACCTTATCAAAGGCCTTAATGAAGTCCATTTAGACTACATCAACTGCTTTACCCTCATCTACACATCCAGTCACCACCTCGAAAAATTCAGTCAAGTTAGTTAGACACGATTTCCCCCTGACAAAGCCATGCTGACTATCCCTGATTAATCCCTGCCTCTCCAAGTATCTTAAACTTAAAAAGAAAATTGGATTTGTACTTCACCAGCTGTTGAAATTACTTTTTTTTAAATTGTTACTTAGTAAATTAACAATAGTCCGTAGAGTCCTTAATGAAATGATTTGCTTCAGACAAAGAACTTCACAAAGCCCAAGTTATATGTGTTGGATGAATGATTGGCTTAATGGATAAGTAACTTTTAAAATCATTTATCAGGACGCAGAACGTGCTGGGTGAGAAAGGTCGCCGAATCCGTGAGCTGACTGCTGTTGTTCAGAAGCGATTTGGTTTCCCAGAGGGAAGTGTTGAGGTAAGTTAATTTTCAGAGTGATTTTTCTCTTTAGCTTCGTTGGTTGTTGACTATGCAGAAGCTGCCCCCAATTGGCTGGAGCAATAGTTTTCCCCTGTCACCTTCAGTGATGATGCTTGATGACGAGTCTGACGGGATATGATCCATATCAGGGTTGCTGATACAGTTGGCACGTTCTGTGCTGCTGTTTTCAGGGTGCTGAATGGTATGTCCCTTCTTTTGATGACTTAAGAGGCATTTGTCTGAGAAGGTTTTGATGTGCATTACAATCGAAGCTCTTGAGCAAAGATAATTTTGCTCTGGCTAACCACATGCCTGGGCTTTGTGACATAGGTTGTACAATAAACCTGTCCAGGGGTTCAGTGCCACAGTTTGACTAGTAATATCCTATATTCAAAGTAAGGTTTTCCAAACTGAGATTGTCTTCCCTTGTTGGGTGTTTCTGATGTCAGACTTATTACAGATGCAAAGTAATCTTAAAATGCTGGGGATTTAAAGTCATGCCTGAAACGGACCAGGTTTCAATTTGCAAAGTTCTCTGACCTGCCAAGGTGCTTTACTGCCACAAAGTAAAGGGACTGGGCTCCACCTAAGCAGAAATGATGACTGTTATAGGGATTTAAGTCATATCAGCGATGGGATATGTTTCTCACTTTGTCCTGAATTTTTCTTGTTCTGCAGCTTTATGCTGAAAAGGTTGCCACTCGAGGGCTTTGTGCCATTGCTCAGGCAGAGTCCCTGCGCTACAAATTGCTAGGAGGCCTGGCTGTGCGTAGGTAAGGTGATGAAGGAGTTGTTCACTCAAATCTTGTTTCTGGTAGCTCTTTATGTAAAACTCAGTGGAATGAGAATTTGGGGACATGTAAAGCCAAAGGCATGTGTAATCAAATTGAACTAATTTGGGGGACATAAGCTACAGTACTTGGGCTATTTTGCAAGAGGCATTTATCTAAGAAGTTGCCTGCATTTACACTATACATATAATGCAAGTGCGTATCACTTTTGATTCATAACGAAGCTAAGCCAATGTAGCACTAGTCAGGTGTTGTCTGAACTGACTCCAAAGTGCAGGAAGGCTCTTTCCTGTTCTGAATATAGGGCCAGACTCTGAATTCAATCTGTATTTACACTAACTGCAGTGAAACCAGATGGCTCTGATACATTTGAATTGTAAATGCAGCCTAATATTCTGAGTAAAGAATGCCTGGGTTACAGCTCTTATTTGTGGAATGCTTTGACATGTTAGTGAACTTCGATTCAAGTGTTTCAGAGATGCTAGTAATATTTTGTGACCAGCTAAACCAAAAAATACAAAAGGAATTGACATAAGTAGGGTTCACCCGTCGCTTGTACCGAACCATACAGATTAAGAATGCTATGTCTTGATTCAAATGATTACTGCTAAAGTAGTGATTGAGATGTCACCGTTAGCCTTGGTGTCCCCAGGATAGGGAAGTGGGGAATGAGCAACGTTTCTGCTTCTAATCCCTGGCTCGTGAGCTGTACTAAAGTGTATGCAAATTTGTGTTGGGTGAGGACAATATCGAACTTGGCTGTGGTGTCTTCCTATATTTAATCTGTATTCATAGTGAAGAAGGACCATATTGATGGTGTAATTGAGTGTTGCCAGCACAAATGAAACCAATTTATGAATTGCCAGCCAAAGCGAAGGAAGGAAGGAAGGCAGACGTGTTTTTTTTAAAAGAAAAATTAAAGTCATTGTCTGATGTAACTTGCTTGTCTCATGGTATGTCATCTCTTCCCGTCACCCTTCGTAGTTTTGTTTACAATTAATAGTTGTCCAAAGGCTTTTTTGGTGTTGATATTTGCGGTACTGTTAAGAGATTAAATATGGAGTTGTCCCTTCTTCCCAGAGCCTGCTATGGTGTTCTCCGCTTCATTATGGAAAGTGGAGCCAAGGGCTGTGAGGTGGTAGTTTCCGGAAAACTCCGAGGCCAGAGAGCCAAGTCCATGAAGTTTGTTGACGGTCTGATGATCCACAGTGGTGATCCAGTGAACTACTACGTTGATACTGCTGTGCGTCATGTACTGCTAAGACAAGGTGAGTGATGGGCTTGCACTGAAATTAGTAACAGATGGTCTTTCCACAAGTCAACAAAATGTTTTCTCCTTTCCTGAAAGTGTGCTGAGGTAAGGTTTCATCTCTGGTACCTTGCTTGTGTGCCCTTCATTCATGCGAACCTGTTTAATGAATGTAATTAGCCTTTTTGACTGTGGGGGAGGTCACAGTCAAGCTGAATTCTTCCTACTGCATCACTGCGTAGGAGGCAGGAGCACCAGATTTTTCTTTCTGTACTCCCCATGCCCCATCTCATGTCCAAGAACACAGCATGTTCCTACTCTGCTTTGCTGAAATGGTTTAGAATAAGTATCTGGTCCTTCCAGCTATATATTTTAAGGATTCAAATCTATTTCTGCCAATACTAAAGGGACTGTGGCACACCAGAAGCAATTTTCTGTAAAACTTGAAGTTCGATGGTTGTGTCATTAGAACTTGTTTCTTTCCTAATTACTGCCTGGATCTCCAGTTAATTTTCCTAGTTAAGGATAGTCAATATCAACAATCAAATATGGCTATTGTATAAACTGCCATTAAGGTTAATTTTTTTTGGTTTGCAATTTTTTTAAAAAGTAGAGCGTCTTCAGTAATGCAATATAAAACATAGTTGCTGGTGTTTTAATGGTGTACCCAGTGGCTCCATGAATCTGTTTAATTCTAAAGCAGATTTCTTAATTTACAGGTGTACTGGGAATTAAGGTTAAGATCATGCTGCCGTGGGATCCAAGTGGTAAAATTGGTCCCAAAAAACCTCTGCCTGATCACGTCAGCATTGTTGAGCCTAAGGATGAGATCTTGCCAACTACACCCATTTCAGAACAGAAGGGAGGCAAACCAGAGCAGCCTGTGATCCAGCAGCCTGGACCAGTTCCAACTGCATAATTGGTATGATATTTCCTTCCTCTGCTCTGATAAGGAATTAATGCAGGTGTGGTTAATCGATGAAGCTGAATTGAGACATTTGGTTAGATTTTTGGCCTTTCCTAGTCAGTGGACAGAAAAAGCCAGTCAACACTTCCACTATTTTGGCTAGAAATGCTACTGGGTTCTTTGTAATCTAAATGGGGTAAGAATGTCATTTGGGATTTTGCTTTAACTTTGGTTATCTTTATTTGCTTCCATTTGAAGATGTGCCTCCCAGTTGGATACTGATCAATAGAATGGTTATGGTACTGGGATAGCAACTCCGGTTGAGGGTTGGAATCCCTGTAGGGACTTGAGATTGAATTTGATAATGGTCACTTGTGAGCTCACCACATGGGGCAAAATGACCATGGAAGCTGATATAGTTCCCTAATGTCCTTTGGTGAAGGGAATAGACATCCCTACCTGGTCTGGTCTACCTGTGACTCTAACCTCCCACTATGTCATTGATATTCTTTCTGAGTGGACTCAAGTTACTGCATTGTAAAATAACCTTAAAGCAGCCCACCGCCTTTTTCAGGCAACTAGAGATGGGCAGTAAATGCAATTTTGAAAGCGCCTTGAGCAATTTTTAAAATTAAATTGATGTATAATTTACAAAAACTTCCCAATACTAGATATATTGCAAGCACCTGTGTTTCAGGAGATTCTGGAGTTTGGATTCTTGGTGATTTTCATGCATCTTTGGTTTAATCAAGTCAATGTTTGAGTTTGAAGCAGAAGCAATCCTGCCAGAGTATTGGCATGCACATTCCATTAGCTTCTAGCAGTATGGGGTGCAGGAGAGGGTTATCTTGGAGTTTAATTTCGGAAATATAATTGCAAATTTTGACCACGAAGCTTCCCTAGGCTACAACCCAAGATTGTCATGAGATATGAGAGTAACAGAATTCTTTCTACTCAGCATCTTGCAGGTTTTACATTGATTCCTTCAGTGATGATGCTTGATGACGAGTCTGACAGGACTTAGCCTGTCTCAGGATTCTTGATACAGTTAGCATGTTCTATGCTTCTGAATTTGGGCTCCTGGGCACAGTGTGTCTTCGATTGATGACTTTGAGGCATTTGTCTGAGAAGGGTTAAGTAACACAAATGTATGCATGTAATTTTCTAGCTTAAGATCAATTGCATCTAATTTGTGTTTTTTCTCTCTGCAGGTATGCCAACATCTGAAAGAAATTACTAATTTTCTGTATTAGTTTCAATAAAACAAAAGAAAAAAAGTTACTTGTTTTAGTTATTTGTCGCCTGTTGCCAGTCCACAAACAAACTTCAAATACCAAAGCAGTGCTTTGTCCCTAGAGGTTGAATTGTGCTGTTGAATGTTGCATCAAGATTGACCTGCATGACTCTCTTTCTTGTGTTAAAATATCACTGTCCTTTCTTTGATGGACTGCCCATGTAGGCTTGCTGTACAGTTTGTAGGAAAATTCAGTAATTGTCCTAAAAGGTTAGAAAGTTGGTCTTTTCCTTACTCATGAAGCAAAGGTGATAGAAGTTGTCAGGTATCTAATTCTGTAATTGCTGAAATATCTATCAGGAGGTACCAATTTTTCTACCCATTTAGGCAGTAGACAGTGTATTGGTATCTGCAGGATGTGGGTGGGAGATTCTTAAACAAAATTTAAATTGCACTTCATCAAATTTGCAAGAAACAGTAAAATAAAAGCAAAATACTGCTAGATGCTGGAAATCTGAAATATAACCGAAAAAGTGCTGGAAACACTCAGCCAGTCTGGCAGCATCTGTGGAGAGAGAAGCAAAGTTGACCTTTCTTCAATTCTGAGATGCAGAGAGATCTGGGTGTCCTAATGCATGAATTGCAAAAGGTTAGTATACAGGTACAGCAAGTAATTAGGAAAGCTAAAGAATGTTATTTATCGCAAGGGGAATTTAATTAATACAAACGTAAAGAAGGTTATGCATCAGTGATATAGGGCATTGGTGAGACCACATCTGGAGTACTGTGTACAGTATTGGTCTCCTTATTTAAGGAAGGATGTAAATGCAAGTGGAATTTTTGAATATTTTTAAGGCAGAGTTAGATAGATCCTTGATAAGCAAGGAGGTGAAAGGTTATTGGGGGTAGATGGGAATGTGAAGTCGAGGTTACAGCCATGATCTTGTTGAATGGTGGAGGAGGCTCGAGGGGCCGAGTGGCCTACTCCTAATTTGTATGTTAACTTCATTTGTGCTAGTACAGTTCAGACTCTGGACCTGGGTGGGGACTGAACAGAATTAAAACAGGGAGAGCCTCCAGTGAAATAACCAACAACAAAAACAGCTATATAGATGTCAAATAGAGATTTCACAACCAGAAAAGAAGCTGATTGGTGAGTAACTGGTGAGTGCATCTAGTTAATCTAGAAAGTAAAGCATGGCAGGGTACCTCAGTCCTATGGAACACACATCCTGTGCAATGTGGGAAAGCCTAGATGTTTGTGTCCTGGATGACCACATGTGCAAGAAGTGCTGCCAGCTAGTGCAGCTCAAGCTCTCTTTCGGAGCTTGAGTGGCAGTTGGAGTTACTACAGGGCATCTGTGAAGTTGAGAGTTTTGTGGATAGCATGTTTTTGGAGATGGTCACCCCACGGCTTAAAATTGTGACGGCAGAGGGGGATTGGGTGACTGCCAGTAGGGCCAGGTAGAATAGGGATCCCCTAAGTGAATCTGACTCCAATCTGTTCTGAAAATGGTTCCTCTGGGGAGTGTAGGCAGAGCTAAGTCCAGGGCATCATGCTGCAGAGGTGGAGAGTAGGAGTGGAAGAGCAATAGTTGGCAATTGATAGTGAGTGGAAGGGAAAAGTGCTTCTGTGGCTGTAGACTTGACTTCAAACCTTTCCCCTTGATTAGGATGTTACTGAGCAGCTACAGGACATTGAGAACAGTTTTGAGGTGAGACTGCAACTGAATTTGAAGGAAGACAGCATCTCCCTGTCTTGCTTGCTTTCTCTTGAAAAGAAGAAACTGCAACTGGGGATTTGAACAAGACAGAAAATCATCAAAACAAGTTTGAAAGTGGGTACTCTGCCCCCAAGAAGATGGCAAGATCGAACTGTATTCAAAGACTTTACATCAAACTCGAGAGATAATAAATGAACTCCAGCTATTGCTTCAAACTCTTGATTCTTTTCTGTCTGTCTGTTTGTCGTGTATGGGCACATCACATATTTTTAGTAGTTTTAACTGAATTAGAGTTTTAAGGTTGATAAACTTATACCTTTTGTGTTTAAGAAAACCTGTTTGGTTGATGTCTTTGCCATTACAATTGGAGAGCAGTGAACAAGGATTCACTGAGGGGAAGCTAAAAACACTGTTTTAAAAATTAAAAGCAAAATACTGCGGATGCTGGAAATCTGAAACAAAAACAAGAAATGCTGGAACCGCTCAGCAGGTCTGGCAGCATCTGTGGAAAGAGAAGCAGAGTTAATGTTTCGGGTCACTGACCCGAAACGTTAACTCTGCAAGCAGAGTTAATGTTTCGGGTCACTGACCCGAAACGTTAACTCTGCTTCTCTTTCCACAGATGCTGCCAGACCTGCTGAGTGGTTCCAGCATTTCTTGTTTTTGTTTTTAAAAATTAAACCTTGTAGCAATCAAACCAGGGAAAGGCTGAGGGAACCCCTAGACCCCTTTCTCACCTGGTCTTAACAGGATGGATGATTTGGTAGGATCATCAAATGAGGCCATATGGGTTGAACCGAAGAATAATGAGGGCTATCGCAATAGTTTGTGGACCCCCGGTCAGAAGGAGCTAGAGCAAATATGTTGGCAAATCAGAAGTGCAAAAACAATAAGGCAGTAATAGTGGGGAATTTCAACTGTGAAGAGTGTCTGCAGAGACTCATCAACAGGATTGCAGCTGCCTAACAGAATTTGGTCTAACCATCAGCCTCAAAGAAAATGAACATCATGGGACAGGACGTCAGAAATGCTCCATCCATCAATATCGGCGACTACGCTCTGGAAGTGGTTCGAGAGTTCACCTACTATCACCAGTAACCTGTCTCTCGATGGAGAAATCAACAAGCGCATGGGAAAGGCGTCTGCTGCTATGTCCAGATTGGCCAAGAGGGTGTGGGAAAATGGCGCACTGACACGGAACACAAAAGTCCGAGTGTTTCAAGCCTGTGTTCTCAGTATCTTGCTCTACGGCAGCGAGGCCTGGACAACGTATGTCAGCCAAGAGCGACATCTCAACTCATTCCATCTTAACTGCCTCCGGAGAATCTTTGGCATCAGGTGGCAGTACTATCTCCAATGCAGAAGTCCTTGAGGTGGCTAATATACACCCTACTGAGCCAGCGGTGCTTGAGATGGCTTGGCCATGTGTGCTGCATGGAAGATGGCAGGATCCCCAAGGACACGTTGTACAGCGAACTCGTTGCTGGTATCAGACCCACCGGCCGTCCATGTCTCTGCTTTAAAGATGTCTGCAAACGTGACATGAAGTCCTGTGACATTGACCACAAGTCATGGGAGTCATTTGCCAGTGATCGCCAGAGCTGGCGAACAGCCATAAAGACGGGGCTAAACAGTGGCGAGTCAAAGAGACTTAGCAGTTGGCAGGAAAAAAGACAGAAGTGCAAGGAGGGAGCCAACTGTGTAACAGCCCCAACGACCAATTCTTTCTGCAGTGCCTGAGGAAGTGTCTGTCACTTTAGAATTGGCCTTTATAGCCACTCTAGGCGCTGCTTCACAAACCACTGACCACCTCTAGGCGCTTACCCATTGTCTCTCGAGACAAGGAGGCCAAAGAAGAAGAAAGACACGGGGAGCCTTAGTACATTCAGGAGAACTTTTGGCCAGTAGGGAGCAAGCCCAACAAGACAGGGGCGTTTCTGGGCTTGGTTTCAGGGAATGAAGCTGGGCAAATGGAAGGGGGTGTCAATTGGGGAGCACTTTGGAAATGATCATAATTCTGTTATATTCTGGATAGTTATGGAAAAGTACAAAGATAGACAGGAATAAAAGTGATCAATTGCGGAAAAGCTAATTTTACTAAGCTGAGATGTGATTTAGCTAAAGTGGACTGGAAATGGCTATTTGAAGGGAAGTCAATGCCTGATCAGTGGGAGGCATTCGAGGAAGAGATAGGGTTCAGAGCAAGTATGTTCCCGTAAGGGTGGGGCTAACAAATCCAAAGCTTCCTGGATGTAAAGGAGCTTAAAAGGTTGGGTTGGGGGTGGGAGGGAAGCGTATGACATATTGAGGGCTTAGTACTGCAGAATGAAGGCCTGCTCGGGTCTGCAAATGAGACCCGACCTGGCCAGAGTCCTTCCGTTTTTTCCCCCACACCTGACCCGACCCGACCATCAGTTACCTTCCGTTTTTCACTTTGTTCCTTACCTGCACAAGCTTAAAATAATTAACAAAACCACCTTTTGAAGTCCAAAAAGTAAATTAACATTAGAGTCACTTACCTGAGGTGGTGATGGGTCGAGTCAGGTGGCACACGAGTCCGAAAGCCGGACCCTGAAGTGCAACCTGACCTGACTGGCACCCGACACGTCTGGTCCCATCGGGTTCGGGTCGGCTAGCAGGCCTTTACTGCAGAAAACCCAGTGAAATTAAGAAGGAAATTAGGAAAGCAAAGAGAGGGCATTAAAGATATTGGCAAGGAAAACCCAACGTTTTTTTAAATAAATACATAAAGATAAAGAGGATAACTGAAGGAGTAGGACCTAGTGGGCACCATAAGGGTAAACTGCGGAGGAGAATCTTAGTATGGTTTTTAATGAATACTTTGCATCTGTTTTCACAAGAGAGGGATAATACAGTCATTGCAATCAGGAAGGAGTGAAATATTAGATGGCATTAACATAGTGAGTGGAAGTAGTAAGGGGTTTAACATCTTTGAAAGTGAATAAATCCTCAGGCCTGAATTAAATGTATCCTAGGCAATTAAGGGAAGCAAGAGAAGAAATGGTGGAGGCTCTGACCATCATTTTCCAATCCTCTCTGGCTTCACATGTGTTGGAGGACAGCTAACATTGTTTAAAAAGGGAGAAAAGGATAGACCGAGCAATTGCAGGTCAGTCAGCCTAACCTCGGTGGTGTGGCAATTGAGTGACAGGATAAATCTTCATTTAGAAAGACCTAGATTAATCAAAGACAACATGGATTTGTTAAGGGAAGATCGTGTATGACTAACGCTGAATTTTTAGAGGAGGTAACAAGGGCGATTGATGAGGGTAATAGCAAGGCTTTTGATAAGGCTCCACATGGCAGACTGCTTCTGAAAGTAAAATCCCATGAGATTCAAGGCAAAGTGGCAAGTTGGATCCAAAATTAGCTCGGGAAGGAAGTAAAGGGTAATCATAGTGATTGCGTGTGTTTATGACTAGAAGGCTGTTTCCAGGGGTCACTTCAGGGCTCAGTACTAGGTTCCTTGCTTTTTGTGGTATATATCTTGGGTAGTCCCTCAGGATTGATGATGACTTGCTTCCGCTCTAGTTCAACGCATGATCTGCAGACTCTGCCATATGAGGGGCAGGTAAATGAGGAGTTTAGAGGTTTGTGTTTTCTTTCATTCATTCATGAGATGTGGGTGTAGCTGGCTAGGCTAACCTTTATTGCTCATCCCTAATTGTCCTTGAACTGAGTGGCTTGTTCGGCCGTTACAGGGGGCATTTAAGAGTCAGCCACATTGCTGTGGGTCTGGAGTTAATGTAGGCCAGACCAGGTCAGGACAGCAGATTTCCTTCCCAAAAGGACATTAGTGAACCAAATGGGTTTTAACAACAATCGACAATGGTTTCATGGTCACCATTAGACTAGTTTTTAATTCCAGTTTTTATTAATTGAATTCAAATTTCACCATCTGCCTTTGTGGGATTTGAACCCATGTCCTCAACACTAGCTCTGGGCCTCTGGATTACTAGTCTAGTGAAATTACCACTATACCACCACCTCCCTGTGAAGCCTCAACTTCGCCTTCGTGTGTTCCCGCGAAGCCCTTCAAGGTGTACAATACCTTCCCGAATGAACTTTCTCTATCCAGGACAGTCATAAGCCAGGGCCTCTCACGTGTTGACAAGTATGTTTGATCTCTTCAGGGATGCTTTGAGGATATTTCTAAGGCGTTTCTGCTGTCCTCCTGGGAGTCTCCTGCTGTGACCAAGTTCTGAGTAGAACAGCTGCTTCGGGAGTCTGGTGTCAGGCATGTGAACGACATGTCCTGCCCAGCAGAGAGGATTTTGGATAATTAGTGCCACAATGCTGGGCAGGTTGGCTTGCTACTGGATTTGGCAAATCTTGGAGGCACCTCTGATGGTGTTTCTCCAGTGCATTGAGGTGCCTGCTCAGGTTGTCGAGCATGTAGGAGCGCAATGATCACTTCTTTCTTTTGGGCCTCCTTATCTCGAGAGACAATGGATACGCGCCTGGAGGTGGTCAGTGGTTTGTGAAGCAGCGCCTGGAGTGGCTATAAAGGCCAATTCTGGAGTGACAGGCTCTTCCACAGGTGCTGCAGAGAAATTTGTTTGTTGGGGCTGTTGCACAGTTGGCTCTCCCCTTGCGCCTCTGTCTTTTTTCCTGCCAACTACTAAGTCTCTTCAACTCGCCACAATTTAGCCCTGTCTTTATGGCTGCCCGCCAGCTCTGGCGAATGCTGGCAACTGACTCCCACGACTTGTGATCAATGTCACACGATTTCATGTCGCGTTTGCAGACGTCTTTATAACGGAGACATGGACGGCCAGTGGGTCTGATACCAGTGGCGAGCTCGCTGTACAATGTGTCTTTGGGCACTGCTGCCTTGTAAACCATGATTTTAGTCAAGGGTATGAGATCCTGACCCTCGAATACTCTCTTCCTCAGTTGGCCGAAGGCTGAACTGGCACATTGGAGGCGCTGATGGACTTGAACGTCAGGAGTATGATTAAGAAGTTTGCAGGTGATACAAAAATTAGCCGTTTGGTTGATAGTGAAGAAAGCTGTAGACTACAGGAAGATAGCAATAGACTAGTCAGGTGGGTGCAACAGTGGCAAATTAAATTTAATCCAGCGTAGTCAGAGATAATGCATTTGGGGAAGGCTAACGAGGCAAGGGAATACACAATAAATGGTAGTATATGGAGAAGTGTCAAGGTTCATAGGGACCTTGAAGTGCATGCCCACAAATCCCTGAAGGTGGCTGGACAGGTAGATAAGGTGGTGAAGAAGGCATACAGGATACTTGCCTTTATTAGCTTGAGGCATAGAATATAAGAGCAGGAAGGTTGTGCCAGAACTGTACAAAACATTGCACAACTGGAGTACTTTGTGCAGTTCTGGTCACCGCACTATAGGAAAGATATGATTGCACTGGAGAGGGTACAGAGGAGATTTACAAGGATGTTTCCTCAACTGGAAATTTTAGTTATGAGAAAAGATAGGATAGGCTAGGGTTATTTTCTTTGGGACAGAGGAAGCTGAGAGGAGACCTAATAGAAGTGTATAAAATTGAGGAGTCTGGATAGAGGGGCCCTATGGTAGGACCACCTTGGTAGCAAAAACAGGAAGGCAGATTATTATCTGAACGGCTATAAACTGAGAGAGGGAGTATGCAACGAGACCTGGGCGTTCTTGTACACCAGTCGCTGAAGGTAAGCACGCAGGTCCAACAGGTGGTAAAAAAGGCAAATGGTATGTTGGCCTTCATAGCGAGAGGATTCGAGTACAGGAGCAGGGATGTCTTGCTGCAATTATACAGGGCCTTGGTGAGGCCAAACCTTGAATATTGTGTGCAGTTTTGGTCTCCTTATCTGAGGAAGGATGTTCTTGCTATAGAGGGAGTGCAGCGAAGGGTTACCAGACTGATTCCTGGGATGGCGTCACTGACGTATGAGGAGAGTTTGAGTCGGTTAGGATTATATTTGCTGGAGGTCAGAAGAGTGAGGGGGATCTCATAGAAACCTATAAAATTCTAACAGGACTTGACAGGGTAGATGTAGGAAGGATGTTCCCGATGGTGGGGGAGTCCAGAACCAGGGGTCACAGTCTAAGGATACGGGGTAAACCTTTCAGGACTGAGATGAGAAATTTCTTCACCCAGAGAGTGGTGAACCTGTGGAACTTGCTACCACAGAAAGCAGTTGAGGCCAAAACATTGTATGTTTTCAAGAAGGAGTTAGATATAGCTCTTGGGGCGAAAGGGATCAAAGGATATGGGGGGAAAGCGGGAACAGGTTACTGAGTTGGATGATCAGCTATGATCATAATGAAGGGCTGAATGGCCTACACCTGTTCCTATTTTCTATGTTTCTATTCCCCTTGGTTGAAGGGGCCATAACCGGGGGCATAGATTTAGGGTACTTGGTAGAAAGTTTAGAGGGATTTTGACCGGAAATGTTTTCACTCTGAGGGTGGTGGAAATCTGGAAGGGTGGTAGAGGCAGAAACATAACATTTAGAAAGTAGTTGGATGTGCACTTTGTGTAATTTACAAGATTACGGACCAAGAGCTGGCAAGTGGGATTAGGCTGAATGCCTCCTTGTCAGCCGACACAGGCACGATGGGCTAAATGGCCTCATTGTGTGATGTAAATTTCTATGGTTATGTTTTCTAGGATTCTAGTGATCTCATATTTCATTTGGAATTGGGACAATTTTAATAAGTTATCCAAATTTTATGCACAGTTAGAGAATCCTTGATATTTAAATGTGCTTTCTTGGTTTCTGTTCCACTGCCAGCACTTCTACCTCATTTGAGCATGTGTGGACTTTGCTAGCGGGCTACATGGCTAGAATTACACTGCCTTTTGTGAGGAAAAGGTGCTTCACTTATTCTGAATATCCTTGCTTTGATTTTAAGTGGAAAGTTTTGACATGGCTAATAGATCAGATCCTTCTATCATTTCAAACAACTTGATAGATCAGCTTTCTAAATGTGAAGGAATATAAGCTGAACTTATGAAAAATGGTCTTGCAATTTAATCCCTTGTGCTCTGGTATTCTGGTGAATAAATTTACCCCCAAACACTCCTTTTCAGGTGAAGCAGCGATTTACTTGTACTTCTTTCAATTTAATATGCTGTATTCGCTGCTCACAATGTGGTCTCCTCTACATTGGTGAGATCAAACACGGGTTGGGTGACTGCTTTGTGGAACACCTCCACTCAGTCCGAAAACATGACCCCGAGCTTCCGGTTGCTTGCCATTTCAACACCAGCGTCCCCGCCCACCCCCCCCCCCTCCCCCATCTCATGCCCACATATCTGTCCTGGGCTTGCTGCGGTGCTCCAGTGAACATCAACACAAGCTTGAGGAACAGCATTTCATTTAATGATTGGACACACTACAGCCTGCCGGACTGAACGTTGAGTTCAATAATTTCAGAGCGTAACGTGCCCCCTTTTAATTTTGTTATTTTTTCATTTTTTATTTTATTTTAGTTTGCTTCATCATTCATTTTTCTTACCACGTGCCTGCCCGCTGTTTTTTCATGTTTGTGCTTTGGACCAGGGCTGTTCATTTTTCTGTCCGTTAACATCCTCTCTGCACTAACGCTGTGTCTTTCAACTCACCATTAACATACAGTTTGCCTTTGCTCCATGACCTCTGGTCAGTTATTTTCTGTGACCCTGTGCCTTTGCCAGTTCTGAAGAAGGGTCACTGACCTGAAATGTTAACTCTGCTTCTCTCTCCACAGATACTGCCAGACCTGCTGAGTATTTCCAGCATTTCTTGTTTTTATTACAAAATATTAACGATGGCTATCTTGCTATCCATTATAGTACCATCTGAATCTATAATGGGCTCCTATTATTATTTATTATTTAGAGATACAGCACTGAAAGTGGTGTGGGTGAATATCATAAAGATATTGCTGATCTCTTGCAAGCTTTTGTTCATATCCTTTTTTTTCACCTCTTGATCCTTTTTCTCCATTGTTATTTATAGCTCACCCAGTCTGCTAGATTTCCACTTGTCCTTGCATTTGTGTAAGCCTTTTCATTTAGCTTAATATTGTCTCTTGCATTGTTTCAAAAAATCATGCAGCCCAGAAGGAGGCCATTTGGCCCATGGGGCCTGTGCTGGCCTTTGAACAATCTGGACAATTAGTCCTCCCTGCTCTTTTCCCCCATAGCAATGCAATTCTTTTCGCTTGTGTACATCCAATTCCCTTCTGAAAGTTAATAGTTTGTTCACCATGGCTGCTTAACTGCACAGATGGAACTTTGTTCTGTATTGTTCCAAATACACCCCAGTTCATAAATTTACCCATTAACAACTCAGCCCACTTTACTGTGGTCAATTTACTTCTCATCTCTTTGAAGTTTTCCTTATTTAAATATAAAATTTACTAATTTACTAAGAACTATTTAAAATGAGTTCTGACACGTTTTTAAAAATATTTCTTTTTAGCCACACACAGCACATTATTAATACTCAATTCTCTGAGTACATATCTTGTATTCTACAGATGATGTAGCTGTAGACTTTTTTTCTAACTTTCAGTCTTAAAAATGATTAACTGTCACGCTGAAGTATTGATTTTTTTCTGCCCTGGCAACTTTATTTAAAAAAAAATGCAATATAGCCAGCCATTGAGTGAGAGCCTGAAACTTAAGAGCAGTTGTTTCCTCTGCTCCTTTGCCAAGTTCTGCATGGGATTAAGTGGACAGGGTAGGTAGACCTTCATGTGGTTTTGAGAGTCTTTGGCTGACTGCTCCTTTATGTGTAGCAGTGCACACTTGTTTCTCAGTGGCATCTGACCCCTCAAAGCTATGCTGTTCAGCATGTAAATGCATCAGCTTGTGTAGTATTCATGCCAGGATTTTCCCAATTTCCATTTTTGATCTGATTTGACTGCAATTAGAAAATCAGTAGAAATTCTAGGCAGAGAAAAACTCAAGGTTCCCATACAAAGGCATACAAATTGCATGAGGATAGAATTGAGCTAAGCTCTGACAATGACCACACTGGCAAGAGTTGGTACCTATTTAAAAGAGAAGTGAGGAGGTTGGTGATGGGGAAAGATTACTGCCTTGTAAGCAATGTAATTTTTAAACATCATGATGGGAAATATTTTCCTGTGTGATAAGTTGTTAATTTGCCTTAGATACATTTTTGTTGTGATTTTCCATAATTTTTCATTCACAAGAAACTTTTCTTTGGCAAATCTTGCATGAAATGTGTCAACATCCAAGGGATTTCCGCTGTCCTTGAGTATTAAATAGCAAGAAATACTGCAGCAGGTGACTTAAGTTGTAAAATCATGCAGTCTGCTGGAAAGTAGATGATCTCTGTACTAAATGGATGTGATTATATGGATAGAAAATCGACTTCGAGGGCTGAGGTAACAAAGAACAAAGATAATTACAGCACAGGAACAGGCCCTTCGGCCCTCCAAGCCTGCGCCGATCCAGATCCTCTCTCTAAACCTGTCGCCTATTTTCTAAGGGTCTGTATCTCTTTTCTTCCTGCCCATTCATGTATCTGTCTAGATACATCTTAAAAGACGCCATCGTGCCCGCGTCTACCACCTCCGCTGGCAACGCGTTCCAGGCACCCACCACCCTCTGCGTAAAGAACTTTCCATGCATATCCCCCCTAAACTTTTCCCCTTTCACTTTGAACTCGTGTCCTCTAGTAATTGAATCCCCCACTCTGGCAAAAAGCCTCTTGCTATCCACCCTGTCTATACCTCTCATGATTTTGTACACCTCAATCAGGTCCCCCCTCAACCTCCGTCTTTCTAATGAAAATAATCCTAATCTACTCAACCTCTCTTCATAGCTAGCGCCCTCCATACCAGGCAACATCCTGGTGAACCTCCTCTGCGCCCTCTCCAAAGCATCCACATCCTTTTGATAATGTGGCGACCAGAACTGTACGCAGTATTCCAAATGTGGCCGAACCAAAGTCCTATACAACTGTAACATGACCTGCCAACTCTTGTACTCAATACCCCGTCCGATGAAGGAAAGCATGCCGTATGCCTTCTTGACCACTCTATTTACCTGCGTTGCCACCTTCAGGGAACATTGGACCTGAACACCCAAATCTCTCTGGACATCAATTTTCCCCAGGACTTTTCCATTTACTGTATAGTTCACTCTTGAATTGGATCTTCCAAAATGCATCACCTCGCATTTGCCCTGATTGAACTCCATCTGCCATTTCTCTGCCCAACTCTCCAATCTATCTATATTCTGCTGTATTCTCTGACAGTCCCCTTCACTATCTGCTACTCCACCAATCTTAGTGTCGTCTGCAAACTTGCTAATCAGTCCACCTATACTTTCCTCCAAATCATTTATGTATATCACAAACAACAGTGGTCCCAGCACGGATCCCTGTGGAACACCACTGGTCACACGTCTCCATTTTGAGAAACTCCCTTCTACTGTTACTCTCTGTCTCCTGTTGCCCAGCCAGTTCTTTATCCATCTAGCTAGTACACCTTGGACCCCATGCGCCTTCACTTTCTCCATCAGCCTGCCATGGGGAACCTTATCAAACGCCTTACTGAAGTCAAACAAGAAATGCTGGATTCACTCAGCAGGTCTGGCAGCATCTGTGGAAAGAGAAGCAGAGTTAACGTTTCGGGTCAGTGACCCTTCTTCGGAACTCCGAGTTCCGAAGAAGGGTCACTGACCCGAAACGTTAACTCTGCTTCTCTTTCCACAGATGCTGCCAGACCTGCTGAGTGAATCCAGCATTTCTTGTTTTTGTTTCAGATTTCCAGCATCCGCAGTATTTTGCTTTTGCCTTACTGAAGTCCATGTATATGACATCGACAGCCCTTCCCTCATCAATCAACTTTGTCACTTCCTCAAAGAATTCTATTAAGTTGGTAAGACATGACCTTCCCTGCACAAAACCATGTTGCCTATCACTGATAAGCCCATTTTCTTCCAAATGGGAAGAGATCCTATCCCTCAGTATCTTCTCCAGCAGCTTCCCTACCACTGACGTTAGGCTCACCGGTCTATAATTACCTGGATTATCCCTGCTACCCTTCTTAAACAAGGGGACAACATTAGCAATTCTCCAGTCCTCCGGGACCTCACCCGTGTTTAAGGATGCTGCAAAGATATCTGTTAAGGCCCCAGCTATTTCCTCTCTCGCTTCCCTCAGTAACCTGGGATAGATCCCATCCGGACCTGGGGACTTGTCCACCTTAATGCCCTTTAGAATACCCAACACTTCCTCCCTCCTTATGCCGACTTGACCTAGTGTAATCAAACATCTGTTCCTAACCTCAACATCCGTCATGTCCCTCTCCTCGGTGAATACCGATGCAAAGTACTCGTTTAGAATCTCACCCATTTTCTCTGAGTCCAAGCATAACATTCCTCCTTTGTCCTTTAGTGGGCCAATCCTTTCTCTAGTTACTCTCTTTCTCCTTATATATGAATAAAAGGCTTTGGGATTTTCTTTAACCCTGTTTGC
This sequence comes from Heterodontus francisci, assembly GCF_036365525.1. NCBI lineage: Eukaryota > Metazoa > Chordata > Chondrichthyes > Heterodontiformes > Heterodontidae > Heterodontus > Heterodontus francisci. Next base: position 28,446,385 of record NC_090376.1, on the reverse strand, counting down.
TAAAGATATTTCATGACCCCTTTTAGCCCTCTTAATTCCTCGTTTCAGATTGGTCCTACATTCCCGATATTCTTTCAAAGCTTCGTCTTTCATCAGCCACCTAGACCTTATGTATGCTTCCTTTTTCCTCTTTGCTAGTCTCACAATTTCACCTGTCATCCATGGTTCCCTAATCTTGCCATTTCTATCCTTCATTTTCACAGGAACATGTCTCTCCTGCACGCTAATCAACCTCTCTTTAAAAGCCTCCCACATATCACATGTGGATTTACCTTCAAACAGCTGCTCCCAATCTACATTCCCCAGCTCCTGCCGAATTTTGGTATAGTTGGCCTTCCCCCAATTTAGCACTCTTCCTTTAGGACCACTCTCGTCTTTGTCCATGAGTATTTTAAAGCTTACGGAATTGTGATCACTATTCCCAAAGTAGTCCCCTTTTGAAACTTCAACCACCTGGCCGGGCTCATTCCCCAACACCAGGTCCAGTATGGCCCCTTCCCGAGTTGGACTATTTACATACTGCTCTAGAAAACCCTCCTGGATGCTCCTTACAAATTCTGCTCCATCTAGACCTCTAACACTAAGTGAATCCCAGTCAATGTTGGGAAAATTAAAATCTCCTATCACCACCACCCTGTTGCTCCTACATCTTTCCATAACCTGTTTACATATTTGTACCTCTATCTCACGCTCGCTGTTGGGAGGCCTGTAGTACAGCCCCAACATTGTTACCGCACCCTTCCTATTTCTGAGTTCTGTCCATATTGCCTCACTGCTCGAGTCCTCCATAGTGCCCTCCTTCAGCACAGCTGTGATATCCTCTTTGACCAGTAATGCAACTCCTCCACCCCTTTTACCTCCCTCTCTATCCCGCCTGAAGCATCGATATCCTGGGATATTTAGTTGCCAATCATGCCCTTCCCTCAACCAAGTCTCAGTAATAGCAATAACATCATACTCCCAGGTACTAATCCAAGCCCTAAGTTCATCTGCCTTACCTACTACACTTCTTGCATTAAAACAAATGCACCTCAGACCACCAGTCCCTTTATATTCATCATCTGCTCCCTGCCTGCTCTTCCCCTTAGTCACACTGACTTCATTATCTAGTTCCTTACAGGCTTTTGTTACTACCTCCTTACTGTCAACTGACCTCAATTGGTTCCCATCCCCCTGCCACATTAGTTTAAACCCTCCCCAACAGCGTTAGCAAAAGCACCCCCAAGGACATTGGTTCCAGTCCGGCCCAGGTGTAGACCGTCCAATTTGTAATAGTCCCACCTCCCCCAGAACCGGTCCCAATGTCCCAAAAATCTGAACCCCTCCTTCCTGCACCATCTCTCAAGCCACGCATTCATCCTGACTATTCTTTCATTTTTACTCTGACTATCACGTGGCACTGGTAGCAATCCTGAGATTACTACCTCTGAGATCCTGCTTTTTAACTTGGCTCCTAACTCCCTAAACTCTGCTTGTAGGACCTCATCCCGTTTTTTACCTATATCATTGGTGCCTATGTGCACAATGACAACTGGCTGTTCACCCTCCCCCTTTAGAATGTTCTGCAGCCGATCTGAGACATCCCTGACCCGTGCACCTGGGAGGCAACATACCATTCGGGTGCCTCGTTTTCGACCACAGAACCGCCTATCTACTCCCCTTACAATCGAATCCCCTACGACTATAGCCCTTCCACTCTTTTTCCTGCCCTTCTGAACAGCAGAGCCAGCCACGGTGCCATGGACCTGGCTACTGCTGCCTTCCCCTGGTGAGTCATCTCCCTTAACAGTATCCAAAACGGTATACTTGTTTTGGAGGGAGATGACCGCAGGGGACTCCTGCGCTGCCTTCCTGCTCTTTCTCTGCCTTTTGGTCACCCATTCCCTTTCTCCCTCAGCAATCCTAATCTGCGGTGTGACCAATTCACTAAACGTGCTATCCACGACCTCCTCAGCATCGCGCATGCTCCAAAGTGAGTCCATCCGCAGCTCGAGAGCCGTCATGCGGTCTAACAAGAGCTGCAGTTGGACACACTTCCTGCACGTGAAGGAGTCAGGGACATCAGCCATGTCCCTGAGCTCCCACATTGAGCAAGAGGAGCATGACACGGGTCTGAGATCTCCTGCCATTTTTAATCTTAAGCTTAACTTAGTTAAATGAAAAAGGAACAAAAAGTTTTTACCAATCACGATAAAACCAGAGAAATAGAAAAAGCCTTACCTTATAAACACCCCACCGAGTCCTTTTTTTTTGGTTGGAGGAGGAGGGCGGGTGGGAGACACTACAAGTGTGGTGTCTCGGGTTCAGAAACCGCCCAAATATATAGTGTTTTACTTACCCAGCAGCCCCCTGGCCTCCGCCGAAAGCAAAAGGAAATTAAGTTTACTTTCAAACTGACCTTCCCAGCTGCTCACTCGCTCACACTCTGCTCCCGAAAAAGCTGCTGCAATGTAACCTGGCAATCTGGTCCTCGGAGCCCGTGCAGCTCAATCTTGAATATTTCTAGGGATAATGTTCTAATTGTGGGAGTATTGTACAGTTTTTGGCATAGAAAGGAAGTAAATAAATGCAATGGAAAACGTTCAGATTAGATTCATTGGAATGTTACAAGTCATAAGTTCGCTGAGAAAGTTTGCAGCTGATTAATTTGAGGTCTTAAGGATTAGAAAGGGTCATGTTTTGGTAAATAGTAATAACATGTTCCCCTTGGTCATTAAGACAAGAGAGCACACTTTCAAGATTGTTACGACCAACCGCTTCTGTCAAAGTCCCCAATCAAAATATACGATTCTGATTGTGGTTGGATCAACGCACTGTTAATTCAATCCCGTCGTTCCACAGATCGGCTAACATATCATTTAAAACTTTCCAAATTAAAGAAACACCCACCAAATTGTACCATCTATTAAGCCATCTATTAGGCTAACCAAACCAGGTGTCTTTAAATCAACAAATTAACTCTTTAATTAAAAGAACTAAATTCTTAAACACTGAACATTTAAAAATAGAAAAATTAGAGTTCTTGCAAATTTACAGTCCAATGTTGTTCGAAGTCCCCGCAGGATGTTGTTCGAAGTTCAGCGAATTTCAACAATTAACGACTTGTAAACACTTGCAACAAAATCAAACTGACTTTAGAGTTTTTGAGGGATAAAAGATTGTTATTGTCTAGCTTCCTTTTCTTCAATTTAAATTACCAGAGATCTCTGTCTTGGCTTGACTTTTCAGAATTTCAAGAGATAATAATTAAACAGACAAAAATCCTATTTCCTTCAGTTTAAATGGTTGACAGCTCTTTTTCAGTGTTGGCACCACAGCTGTCCTCTGTGTCTGTGTGTTCAAACTGTCTTACTAACTGCTAGTTCAAACTGAATTGTAACAAATGTATCGCATCAGGCTCACTCTCAATGGCTGTTTCCATGGTATCGAGAATGTACCCTTTGAATTGCAGTCTCCAAATGGCTGTTTCTAAGGCAACGAAAATGCACCTTCCTATAACTCCTAAGGCTTGGCGACTCTTAAAGCAATGCTGATCCCTTGCAAGCCTTAAAGGCAAACCGCATATTTCGGAGAAAAAAAACTACAGGACCATGACAAGATAATCACAAAAAGAATTAGGACATTTAAAAAAATTCTTTACAGGATGGTTAGGCAATGAGGAATTGTCTGCCATAAGCCATTGCGGAATCAGTGCTCTTAAGCCCTTTCTAAAGTTGAACAATTTCTCTTGTGTACATAGATGCTTGAAAAAGCGGAATATTAAAGGATAAAATTGGGAAACAGGAGAGTGGGTTTAGACTAGGTAGCATGTAGAGAACAGATTTGATGAGCAAATGAATTGCTTCTGTGATACGATTTTGTCTTTGACTCTTAAATGGCTCTCTTACTGATATAAAATTAGACATTCCAACTTTTAATTTCAATTTCAGAGACAATTCTGAAATAATGGCTGCTGTTACTATCCCCCAAGGTCTTGATGAATAATGCACTTTGTATCTTGTACTGAACTGTACAGACCAGATAGATCCCAAAGTCATGCTAATTTTATTAAAGCTTGCTATAGGATTACAAAAGTTAAGGCTCTCAGGATTCCCACACCCTCTCTGGAAACTGGTTGCCTTTACATTGGAGAGGTGCATATAGCCATTTGGTGTCACTCAGTCCTATTTATAATAAGGGCTATAAATAACTAGTTAAAATTAACAATGTATTCCCATTACAGTCTTCCTAATTCTTCAGGCTTCAGTTTTTCACATTCTTCTTCGCAGTCTCAGCTTAGCTCCAGTGATTTGCACTCTTGCCTCTAAGTCAGGAAGGTTCAAGCCTCACTTGAACAGCTGGGCAGTCATTTCAACAACAACTTGGATTTATAGAGCATCTTTAATATAGGAAAATATACCAAGGTGTTTCACAGAAGTGTAATCAAACAAAAGTTAAGACAAGTCAAAGTGGGGAGCTTGGTCAAAATGATTGATTTTAAAGAGGGGGGAGAGACTGAGAGTTTTAGGAAGGAAATTCTAGAGTTTAGGGCCTAAACAGTTGAAGCCACTGACGGTGAGGAATGTGTAAGAGGCCAGATTGGAGGAGTACAGAGCTCTCGAGTGTAGTGTTGCAGGAGGTCACAACGATAGGGAGAGGCAAGGTCATGAAGGGATTTGAGCACAAGGAAGAGAACTTTAAAATGGAAGCATTGGTGGAAGTGGAGCCAATACAGGTCAGTGAGTATAGGGGTGATGGGTAAGCAAGACTTGATGTAAATTAGACTACAAGCAGCGGAGTTTTGGATGAACTGCAGTTTATGGAGGATGGGAGACTGTCGAAGAGCATTGGAATAGTAGAGTCTGGAGTTAGCAAAAACATGGATGAGCATTTCAGCAGCAGGTGGACTGAGGCTGTGGAGATGAATTATTGCAACGGTGGAAGTAAGCCGTTTTGTAACAGAAAGGATGAGAGATCAGAAATTTAGCTCAGTCAAACAGGATACTGAGGTTAGGAAGAGTCTGAAACAGAGGCAGGGAGATGGAATCTGTGGCAAGGGAATGACGTCTATTGTGGAGGGGTAGGGAGGACAATGGACTCTGGTCTTCTGGCACTGAAGGAAATTGCAGCTTGTCCAGGGCTGGCTGCTGAACAAGTATACTGAGAACACAAAGGCAGTGAAGGGGTTGAGAGAGGTAGTAGAAAAGTAGAATTGGATGTCACCTGTGTACATGGAAACCTGATGCCAGCATCACCCAAAGGCATGACAAGGGGCTGCATATGGATGAGAAAAAGGAGGGCATCAAGGATAGATTTTTGGGGATTTCTGAGGAACAGCAGCCAATGCTGGAGGAAATAATGACTACGAGTGGACAGGTAAGAGTGGAACCAAGCGAGGGCAGTCTCATTCAGGTGGAGAATGGAGAGAGATGTTGGAGGAAGATCTGGAAAGAAACTAGGGAAGAGTGTGGGTTTATGATTAGGGTAGGGGAGAATTTGGTTTGGTAGACAAGGGAAATGGGGGAAGGCAGCTGAATGGATAGTCTCAATCTTGGTGACAAATTTCATTGCCATACTGAAGGAGTGTGAGACTGTCAGATGCTGGGGTAATTCTCACCTTGCCTGATCAGTGATCTGGCATAGTGAATAAACCACCTGATTTAAAAACGGGCTGTTTCAATAATAGATGGGCAATCTGCTCCACCAGGCTGCTCCAGTGGCAAAGTTGAAATTCACCACCACCCCCATGCCTTTTCCTTGATGTTAAACTGAGGTCTGTCTGCCTGAGGTAGACATAAAAGGTTCCATGGCAATATTCAGAGTAGTGGAATTCCTTGGTATCCTGGCAACATTTATCCCTCAACCAACACCACCAAAAGCTGACTAACTGGTCATTTGTTTCTTTGCGGTATAATAGAGGCCTGAACAAAATATGTCTACCTGGTAGCTCAGAATGGAAAATCTATTGAAGAAAATCCCTCGAACCTTAACAGAAACCTGAATTTTCCTTCCAATTTAAATGGAAGAAAATCCATGGGTCCTATTAGGGTTGTGCAATCCTCGTCCGTAGATCATCCTCTCTGCACTCTGCTCAAGCAGGTGAGGTAAGAGTCACTTCCCTTGACATCAAGGCAGCATTTGACCGAGTATGGCATCAAGGAACCCTAGCAAAACTAGAGCAATGGGAATCGGGAGGAAAACTCACCACTGGTTGGAGTCATACCTAGCACAAAGGAAGATAGTTGTGGTTGTTGGAGGTTAATTATCTCAGTCCCAGGACATCACTGCAGGAATTCCTCAGGGTAGTGTCCTAGGCCAAACCATCTTCAGATGCTTCATCAATGACCTTCCTTCCATCATAAGGTCAGAAGTGGGGATGTTCACTGATGATTGCACAATGTTCAGCACAAGTCACAACTTCTCAGATACTGAAGCAGCCTGTGTCCAGATACAGCAAGACCTGGACAACATTCGGGCTTGGGTTGATAAGTGGCAAGTAACATTCGCACCACACAAGTGCCAGGCAATGAACATTTCCAACAAGAGAAAATCCAACTATCTCCCTTTGATGACATTGCCATTGCTGAATCCCTCACGATCAACATCCTGAAGGTCACCATTGACCAGAAATTGAACTGGACCAGCCATATAAGTACTGTGGCTACAAGAGCAGGTCAGAGGCTGGGAATTCTGCAGCAATTAACTCACCTCCTGACTCCACAAAGCCTGTACACCATCTACAAGGCACAAGTCAGGAGTGTGTTGAATACTCTCCACTTGCCTGGCTGAGTGCAGCTCCAATAACACTCAATAAGCTCAACACCATCCAGAACAAAACAACCAACTTGATTTGCACCCCATCCACCACCTTCAACATTTGCTCCCTGCACCACTGATGCACAGTGGCAGCAATGTGTACCATCAACAAGAAGCATTGCAACAACGCACCAAGACTCTTTCGACAGCACCTTCCAAACCCCTGACCTCTACCACCTAGGACAAGGGCAGCAGACGTGTGCAAACACCAGCAGCTGCAAGTTCCCCTCCAAGCTGCATACCATCCTGACTTGGAACTATATCACTGTTACTTCACTGTCTCTGGGTCAAAATCCTAGAACTCCCTTCCTAACAGCACTGTGGGTGTACCTACACCAGATGGACTGCAGCGGTTCAAGGAGGCAGCTCACCACTACCTTCTCAAGGGCAATTAGGGAAGGGCAATAAATGCTGGTGGCCTAGCCAGCGACACCTACATCCTGTGAAAGAATTTAAAAAAGCAATGCTTAACACCCAGTTACTCAGTAGTAAAGGCCAAAATCTACCCCACTATTTTCAGACTAGGTCCACACCTGATGGTAGGTTATTTGAAACTCTTATAACTGCATTTCCAATCTTTGTCTTCTACATTTGAAACTGTTGAATTTCACTCACCCCTGTCCTCAAAATAAGTCACACTGAGAGATCTAGTGATCTCTCTGGTGAGAATTTCAGCTCTATCGCCTTGCAGTGGTAATACAACCTATTGCAGCATTCTTTACTGGCCACTCACAGGATGAAGCTGGGATAATGTCATCAGGCGTTCCAAGCAGCCAATCACATAAAAGGATATTCACAGAACCACCACCACCCCCTTCCTCCAACAGGAAACTAAACACTAAAATAAAATTACCTTAAAAAAAGATTTACAGGGCAAATTAAAGACTGTGGCATACCCATAGGGTGAAGATAGAAGCTGAAGTAGTCCAAAAAATATTAAAAACAATTAGCTTTAAAAATCTACTATTAATCATTTAATGATTATAACATTTATTTTTTTCAGAGTTAGTTCTGTTTGTCAAATTTTATTAATAATTTTGCCATGAAAAACCCAGTTACATATGTAACTTTTTTTACCAATGATGTGGGAGTGGAAAAGTTGAAATTCTCACTAAATTCAATGATTTCTGAGGGGGTTGGCGGTGGTGTCCACTGCGCAGCCTGTGGCAGAACCCTGAGTTACAGACTGCGACTTCAAGATTTCGCTGCTAATCTGCACATGCTTGACATCCTGAAGCTGCAGTCAATTTCAGAGGGCAACAGTTTGTCTTCACCCTCAACTCCCCAGCAAAGTCCAGCCAAATGTTTTTGTTCTGAGTTCATCTTCATTGGGATTTGAATTGAGCCTGCCTAAACTGATTTCACTTCTGACCCTCCACAACCCAATTGGGGAAAGAATTCATTTGTTGCCAATTCTGTCTCGACTTGCTGTGAACTAAACTTTGCGCAGGTGGAAGTATATTGTCACAGACCAATGTATTTTTTCATGTTGGTCTGCTGGAGAGTAGCCGAGAAAATAAAGGCAAATTCTGTATTGTGCGTTTTTTTTTAAAAACATAGGCGTACTGAATATTGGCATGAAAAAGCATTAATTTTCTCATTTTTACATTAAATGGTTTCACTGCTTTTAATTTCTGTAGAATGTGTGGTACAAATCAATTAATTAAGATTGTAACTCTAAATGTTTTTAGTAGGGCACTGTATTGGAGTAATGCCCCTTTGTATGCAATGGGGAGTTGACATTTGTTCCTACAAACCTCCAGACAATAAGGTCATAATGCCAGCTGTGCCATGATGGAGGTGCCATGCACATCACAGAGCAGGAAAGAAAATCAGAGTGATATTAGCTCTACACATCTTCCAGTGCCTGCTTTCAGAGGGGTGTTGATAAAGGCCAGTTGAAGGTTGTTACCTGCCTGCCCATTTGCTGCTGTTTGGTATGTGGAGACTGTTAGCAGAGAGAGAAAATATAAATGGAAGTACTTTAAGAAGAAGCCAATGATAGTTATACATGGAGGACTTCTTCTCACAAAGGGTAGTAGAAATCTGGAACATTCTCCTGTAAAAGCTGTTGAGGCTAAGTCATTTGAAAATTTCAAAACTGAGATTAATTTTTATGAGGTAAGAGTATTAAGGGTTATGGAATGAAGGCAGGTAAATGTAGTTGAGGTATAGATCAGCCATGATCTAATTGAATGGTGGGATAGGCTAAAGGAGCTACATGACATATATCTGTTCCAGTGAATAAGTTGCTGTGTCAGGACAAGTTAAGCATTGTCTGACATTTAGGCTGACTTCATCTAACCCGAGCTGTGTCAGGCCTGATGGTCGATATTGACCATGAATGACCAAAGTGGGAAAATGTATAATGTCCCCATCTTGATAATCATAAACCAGAATGTGTGGCACAAATCAATCAATTAAATCAAAATAAAAAGACACAAAGGATGAAGAAAAGGAAATGACAGATCAATAACCAAATTTATTTTAAGCACATTTTATTCCAGATCACTATTTTGAATCATTGTTTATGCTCAATGATGTCTCAGTTGCTAGATGGAACCCTATCCACAACAGGAAGGTTCCAGGTTCAGTGCATGTCTCTACTATGGGTCATAAAAAAATCTATCCAACCAGACTGCATCCAATCCTTTCATTATATCTTCAAAACTTGAATTTCTTTAAACAAACCTAACTTTTATTGTCTATCCTGATAACTAAGAATCTTAAAGCCAAGTAACATTCTAGCCATCCTCTTCTGCATTTTTCATTAGAACCTTGATTTCCTTCATCATTTGTGGGGAGCAAAACTGCACACAAGACTCTGAGTGGGGATATATAATCCTAGGTGTAGTGCTCCTCGTCCTAGCGATACACATTAAAATCCTACTTACTTCCACCATAGACATTTCACATTGCTTGTACATTCGTAATGACAAATCAATTCTTTCTTAATCTATTATCTTTGACAGATACTCCTACAGAGTACAAATACATCCAGCACATTCCAGTGTTTATGCTCCACACAAGCCTCCTCCCACTCTATTCTTCTCACCCTTACTTCATCTCACCCTATCAACATGTTTTTCTATTCCTTTCTCCATCATGTACTTATCTTGCTCTCCCTTAAATGAATCTATGAATTCACCCCAACCTCAATTTACAATGGATCCATTATCCATCATCCAAATCATTAATGAGAATGGTGCACCATGGCTGTCCCAACATTGAGTTTTTTGGAACTCCACTCATGATCAGTTTCCATTCAGACCCACTTTCATTAATGACAACCTACCAAATACCAACCCAGTATCACAGTTGTTCCATGATCCCACAAGATCTAACCTTTCCAAAGCCTTCAATGTTGATATAAACACTTACTGTCTGGGCTCGCACATATACAATAACCACTTGAGTGAAGTTCTAAATGACCCAAGATAACCTAGGAATTGTACCCTAGTTAAAGTCAGCAGCTCCAAGAGAAGAAAATTGTGGGTGGAGGGGGTGGAATATAAATGTGTACAGCTCGTGGGGCTTTCCAAATAGCTCGTAGATACTGCCTTAAAATGGCCAGCCAAAATGGGTCATCTCTAAAGGGGTTCTGTGTAATAATCGCTAACTGCTAACCGCCACCCCACCAAACTCCTCAGAATGACAGTAAAGTTGATCATGTCTTTTCAAGTTAATCATGCTGTATATAATCACAGACAGATACTTGTTCCTCCACAATTCTCTCAGTGAAGCTCCTTATGCCCTGATACTGGCAGGGAATCTGTGGTCCACAGGATTACTTTGTCAGAAGTGTGCTTTGTCAGAGCTGATCATCTATGACCTTTAGAACCCTCATGCTTCAGCATAAGAATTGTGTAATTTCACAAATCATTGCTTTGGGTGCTGTTCATTATGAATGCTATATTAACACAAACCTAATATATAATACAACTGCTAATAATATATATTAGCACAACCACTAATAAGGTAGAATCATAGCACAACCAACTAATGATGTACAATAATGCAATTCATTGGTAGTGGACAACATTAACAGAACTTGCTAATAATATATTATTAACACAACATTAAAATACTAAGAGGAAAAGCAAACATTTTAAAACATGACTATTCCCTTTTGTGTAGTTTAGGAACAGTTAATCGTGCAGCTGATATTGGTCCAGTTGTTGATAGGGATCGTTGCTGGTTATGATAAACCTTTTATTATAGTTTTCCATCACAATATTTTGCTATCTACAACAACTTGTATTTATATAGCACTATTAACATGGTAAAATGTTCCAAAGGACTTTACAGGAGTGTTATCAAACAAAATTTGACACCGAGCCACATAATGAGATATTAAGGCAGTTGACCAAATGCTTGGTCAGAGTAGGCAATGATTTTTCAATTCCACAGGTAGATTTTCAACTTGCTGCCTTGGGTATAAAATTGACAATGTGCATCAGCTGCCCCCTTTATAAAACTGTCAGAATTTTGTTTCCATTGTTTTCAATATAAATAGAAGTCAGGCAGTTTCTATAATGAGTGGCCATTTTACAACACTATTTAAGGGGTCTTATTATAAAAGATATGAAATATTAACAGAATATTGCCAATTATATTGAAACTTTGGGCTGGATTTTGCTGTTAAAGCAATGGTGAGGCTGATACCACTCATTGTTAATAAAGTGCAAATCAGACAGCAACTTCTGGTGAAGGTGCACACAATTAAACGCAGAAATCTGGAAGTTGCTGCTCGAGATGTGACGTTTCTCCAAAAGCTTCCCGAAAACAGGATCTTGCCGTCTGGCTCCCCATCCAAACACATTGAAGGGCATAATGTTGCTGTATTTACTTAATAGATATGAACAAAACTCTCCAGAATATGTGAGGGCTTGTCGTTTCTGATGGCCATTTCTTTTCAAGGCATGGTGTTGGATACGCCAGTCCCCCCTTTGATTCTTCAAACACTTTTAAGAATCATTCCCTTGATCCCACCTCGGTGCCTTTAATGGTCTCTACTTGTCTAGAAACAGCCTTCAACACCCGGAGGAGTCACACTCAATACGTTGCCTGCTTGTGCCACAGGAGGGGCCTGCGGGAGCTCTATAAAGGCATAGGTTTTGCAGGGGCTTCAGTTACTTGTTTACAACAACACTTAATAAGCAAAAACGTCAAATACAGAATTACAAGTCAAAAGTGAGCAACTACTTAAAATACATGCAAAGAAGATAATACAAATTCTAAACACATCAGCAATTAATAATTCGGTGTTCAATCACGGGTCGCTCATTTTATGTGAGAGGCATGTATCCAGGCTTTCTTTCCTTCGACTTTAACTACTGACTGGGTGGTCAGTAGCACTTGGAAAGGTCCCTCCCACTTGGCGCCCAAAGGTTCTTTGTGTATTTTCTTCACATAGACCCAGACCCCCGGGACGATGTCGTGCCCTCCTTCTGGTGGGTCACCCCAAGCTGCCGATACCTTAATCCCTGCTTCTATCCAGGTCCATTTTTCATCTTTGGAACATTCACTCTGCATCACTTGTAGGTCTTGTGTCAGATGGGATGCATTCAGTTTACATATTTGTGTCCGTGCGTCCGGGGGATCACCCTGCGAGGCGGCTTCCTTGGCTGCCTTGTCGGCTAGGGCATTCCCCTTTGCCTCTATGGTGTTGTCTTTCGTATGGGCTTTACATTTCAAAATGGATACCTTTTGTGGCAATTGCATCGCCTCCAGTAAGTCTCAGACCTCTTTCCCATTTCGAATAGGTGTACCAGCTGCGGTGAGAAATCCTCTTGCGCCACAGCTGACCAAAGTCATGAGCGACTCCAAAAGCATACCGTGAGTCTGTGTAAATATTAGCTGTCTTCCCCTCTGCTATTCGACACGCTTCCGACAGGGCTCGCAGTTCGGCTTGTTGGGCCGATGTCCCTGAAGACAGGCATCCCACTTCCACAACTTCATGTCGGGTTGTAACTGCCCATCCTGCTTTCTGTGTACCGTTGTCAACAAAGGATGAGCCGTCTGTGAATAGGATTAAATCTGGGTTGAGCAATGCTTCCTCTGCTGCTAGGGCTGTCTCCTCTGTTTCTTCCATAATCTCCACACAATCATATCCTTCTTCCTCCCTCTCTTCAGGCCACAGGAGCATAGTCGCCAGATTTACCGGGCTGGCCGGATGATGTGGAGATTAGGAGCCTCTAGGATTGTTGTCCATCTGGCTGCGGTCACTTGAGATACTCTGTTCAAAGATAGCAAAGTGTGGACTGTGTGCGGACACTTAACGGTTAACTTTTGATCTAACACCAGACCTGCAGTAGCCATCACTGCTTGACACGTAGCTTCCATAGCTCTTCAACAACTGCCCCATCCTAGGGCGACAGTGTCCAGTCTTTTCGAATAGTATCCAATAGGTCTCTGTTTGTCCCCATGCTCCTGTGTCAGTATGGCAGTCATATATCCCTCTTTTTCATGTACAAACAGGGTAAATGGTTCCCCGTTGTTGGGGATTCCTAGGGCTGGCGCTGAGCACAAAGCCCTCTTTAAGTTTTCAAAAGCTTCTTGTTGTTCTTTGGTTAGGGTAACTGATTCTTTAGAGGCCCGCTTTCCCTTCAAGAGGTCGGTTAATGGTTGAGCCAGCTGTGTGTAGCAGTCGATCCAGTTTCTGTTGAAGTTACACAAACCCAAAAAGGACCTAAGCTCCTGGATAGTGGTGGGCAGTTTGGCAGCCTGAATGGCGGCGGTCCTGTCCTGGGTGAGTTCCCTTTTTCCTTTCGAAATCTTTTGTCCCAGGTACACGACCTCTCCTTCTGCTATCTGCGCTTTGTCGATACTGGCTTTGTGTCCTCTCTGATGAAGGTGGTCCAGCAGAGTACGCAGATCTTGTTCGTGCTGTTCTTCTGTCTCAGAGGCTAACAGGATGTCGTCAACGTACTGAATGACCGTGGAGTACATGGAAGGTAACTCCCTCAAATGGTTTTGTAGGGCCATATGAAATACCGTGGGGCTGTTGTGGAAACCCTGCGGCAGGCGAGTCCAGGTGTACTGTTGTTGTTGTACTGTAAAGGCGAACCATGGTTGGACTTAGGGTGCCAGTGGCACCGACCAAAATCCGTTGGCCATATCGATAACAGAGAACCATTCATGTTCCGGCTTCAGGGCATTAAATACTGTAGAGGGGTCAGCTACCAGAGGGGCCTTTTGATCAATACACTGGTTAGCCCTTCTATAGTTGACAGTAAGCCGCCAAGTCCCATTTGGCTTCCGTACTGGCCACACAGGACTGTTTGAGGTACTGTGTGTTTTAACCAGCACGCCTCGCTCCTCTAGCTGTCTAATTATGGGTAGGATTCCTGCAATAGATGTTTGACTGATGGGGTATTGCTTAGTACAGGGCGGAGCAGATCCCGTAAACGTTGCCGGTTCCATCTGGAGTAGCCGACAATTGTTCTTATCCTGGGCCCATATTGGGTGTTCCCTCAGCTGCTCTTTCTTCAAACTTCTGATAGACCAAGTTACCTGGCCGCCTTCGAAATGCAACGAGGAGTTCAGCTGAGTGAGAACGTCCATACCGAGGAGTGCTTGGTCCACCGGACCTACCCAGACCGGTGTTATCAATTCGTGCGGACCAAGACCCATGCGTACGGGCTGGGTCCTCTTAATTACCAACCCATTGCCCCCAGCTGCGTAAGCTCTTTTAGTCTTACCGTCCATCGGTAGGGAGTTTCCGTATTGTTGAGGTAGACACGTTAATTCGGCTCCGGTATCCAATAAGAAGTCAATGTCTTGATCACCCACCCTCGCAGTTACATACAATCCATCTTTTCTATGTTCTACTAGCACTAGGAGAGGCGCCGAAAGGGCAAGGGAGGGCTCCTTTAGTTTTTTGTCGCATTTATTAAGGAGGACAATTCCTTCTGTTGCTGGGGCGTCAATCGTTTGAACTTCTCAAAGAGGTTGTTGGCATCAGTGGAGGGAGCTGGTTTGGGTGCCGGGTTGCATCCTTGGCGTCCTCTGCCTCGTCCTCTAGCTCTACGCGCCTTAGCCCAATGGCCTTCCTTCCCGCAGTAATAACAGGGGCCGGGTCGCCTATCTTGTTCTTTGTCAGGCTCTTTCGGTACTGGATCCATCTGCACGGCTTGAAGCTTGACTCCCATATCCCTATCCAGCTGAGCGCATCTGTCAATTAACTCTGAGTATTTCACTCTTACTGTGTTCCACTCTGGTAGAGTGGCCTTCAGTATTTTAGATAGTTCTGGCTTTAGTCCATCAACAAAAGCGGTTTTTAAGGGTCCATAACTGGTGTCGTCCAGATCCTCTGGAGTAGGGTCTACTATCCCTGAGTATTCCACCCAGGTGGACCTGAACCTCTCTTCGTACTCCCACACTTCCACTGAGTTCTTCTGCTGACAGGCTGCAATTTTGCCCCAGTCCGTTTTTGCAGGACAAAACTCTCGCAACCACTTGTTAATCGCAGTCCATCCGGCGTCTAATAGCTGACCATCTTCACCCAAAGCAATTTGGACCTCTCTCCTTAGCTTTCGGCTCGCTCGCCCGGGCACCATTACGGTCAGAATCTGTACCCCATCCCATGGATGGAGATCGTAAATTCCCTTCAATCGTTCCAGCTCCTCCCACGTTTTCAGACCCCCTTTCTTCAGGTCGGGCAATCTTGTGGACCACTTGCCGATTTTCTTAGGGGAAGCCGGGACGTGTGTCCAGTACGCGTTGTGCTCGGCCGTGGTGACCTCGCTACCGTTCACAGTCTTCTTTTCCATCTTGACCTTAACGCATTTCTGTTTAAGGGGAGCTAGTCGCGGAAACGGTAACCCATCATCATTGTCACTTTCTTCACTGGAAGACTCGGCTAGACCTGCTTCATGCAGTTGCATCTTCCGTTGTTCCGTTTGTAACGACTTCAAACTCGGATACAAGTTAGTTGGAGGTGGTCGGCGGGGTTCGTGGAGGTCGGCGGGGTTTGCAGAGCTGTCCCGGTTCCTTCGGTTGGGTCGTCTGCTGGTCTTGTAGTTGTTTTTTAAGCTCTTTAATTTCAATGTCTAGCCTTTCTTTTTCAGATTGTTTTTCAGCCTCTAGCTTTTCCTTTGCAAGCTTTTCAATTTTCAGTTGTTCGCAGACCATCTTCAATTGATCCTTTGCACTCGTTAGGTCGCGATCACATTGGGCTTGTCGCATAATCTCATTGCGCTGCCGAATCTGGCCCATTACGGCTAGGGACCATTGGGTCCATTCTTTATCCTTTAAACGGGTTGTTTTTCCCCAGACTCTCTTTATATCTTCCAGGGACCACTGTCCCGTGGACGCACCATATTTTTGCCCAATTTCGGTGTATGCTTTAGCCAGATTAAACTGTTGCTCTACATATTCTTTCAACTGCCGAAGTATTTCATCTTCGGGAACGTCAGATGGGGCCTGCCCACCTTTGACGGTAGTTGGTAACTGTCGGTTGCCTTCGTTTGTCATTTTATCCATTCAGGTAGGGAAGTAGGGCTCGAACCGTCAGGCTTTTCGCCAAGTAGGTATTTCATCATATACCGCCAAGTTAGACGTCTAGAAAGGGGGTCTCGAGCCGCACAAGAAAGTGTATTTCCGTCAAATACCGCCAAGTTCGGGATCGCGTGGCAGGGAACTGAAATTTAGACAATGACGAAGGACTTTTAACATTAAGAGGGGTCCTTACCTCTGGGGGTGCCGATAGGTCCGATGTCTGTGGCTTCAGTCTTTATCCTCCAGCGATCCTGCTGACTATGCCAAGTTGTTGGATCCCATTAGTTACACAAAGAGAGACAAAGTCCGACTGTAGCTTTAAGAAACTTTATTGCAGTACTTCTTGGTTACATCATCAGCAAAGCAAACAACAACAACACCTGGGCTCTTCTCTCCTCTCCTCTCCTCAGCAGGGAAATCAAGCCTTTCTTATAGTTCTTCATACAAATCAATGACACCCCCTTTATGTTCCCAATTGGTTTACAAACTCTGCAGTTTCTTGGTGTCATGGCCTGATTGGGGTACTGCCTTGTCATCTTCCCCTCTAGCAGTTTCTCATCCCTCCTATCTCCTTGGACCGTTAGGCTGATTGCTATACAATGGGCTACTTTGAAGCAGCTTGCAGCTGTCCTGTTAGTTTTTGCTTGTTAGTCTACTTCTACTGATAAGCTGTCTGTGCAGCCCTGAAACTATGAAGTCAATTCTGATAAGCTGTCTCTGCAGCTGCGAGGTTAGTTTGTTAGTAGTACATGATTGATTAATTATTTCACCTTAAATGTCCCCATATTATTCTGTCCCCACACATGGTGAGCCTTACTTACTGTCAAACAATCTCTGGCACTGAAAATTAACCTTTACAAGTGTAGAATTTCTCATTCCGATGTAATTATTGTTGGAGAATTTTTAAAAATATAATAATTTTTAAAAACTTTTTCTTTCTGACTCTTTTATCTCTCTCTCTCTCTCAAACCAGTCTTTCTTTCCCTCTCTTTATTTCACTTTCTGTATCTGATTTGACATTGAACTCCATATTCTAACCGAGGCCTCCTGGTTCAGAGTATGCACTGCTCCTTAATGATTCTTCAATCTGACTGGTTAAGGAGATACACAGTTGTGTGCCCTGTTCACACAGGTCTCAGATGCCCTGTAGAGGGTGCTTCACCTTTTGGATGTTTAGCTGACATGAACTTCCAGCACAAACAGCCATAAAAGGCTCACTGACCTGAAACGTTAACTCTGCTTCTCTCTCCACAGATGCTGCCAGACCTGCTGAATATTTCCAGCATTTCTTGTTTTTATTTCAGATTTCCAGCATTTGCAGTATTTTGCTTTTATTATTAGAAAGTCCAAGAACAAGTGCTGTTCACTGCTGAGAGCAAGATCAGGCCATTTTTATATTTATAAATTGATAATATGGATGATTTTGTACTGGTCTCAGCATGAAGTACTCCCAGGGCACATATGGGCTGGCTTTGTGCAGGAGAAAGTTCATTGACCTATTTTCATTGCAATCTTAGCTCCTTCTCCACTACACCTACGCAATCTTTTTCATTTCTCACACCAATTAATCTTGTGACCTTTTAAAGTAAGATTTAAGATATAGCACAATATTATGAACGGCTTGCCCTGTGTTTCCTCCTAAGGATCAGGATGAAACTGACCAAATTCTCTTTCACATGAAGTACTTACAGCCATCAGACTTGTTCATCCAGTCAGTCTGGCTGGATTTAAATCTGGGTCGCAGAGGGAAAAGTAATGTTTGTTGTTAGTCTGACGACTTTCCAATACTGTTTGCTCATGCTCACTGTAAAAGTCAGCTTCCACAGACACTCCTATTCTTCCTAGCTTGTTCTTGAACACTAAATAGAGGGTCAATTTCTGTGGGGGTCTCCCACTTTCCCACTTGTCTGCTGTAACTTCGACAGAAGAGCTGCAAAAACCTCAGAAAATGGTGCAAACCCCAGTGGAAATTCACCTTCAAATATCTGAGATAGTGTTACTTCAGGCCAAACAAAGAGGCTTTCTACTGTTGGGCTATGCACTAGAAATAGTATGGACTGCCATCATATACTGCATTACACTGAAAGGTTGTATAGCTCAGGTTAAACTACTAATTTTACATTTATTAAAAAGTAGAATTATATAGAAGCCAGATTAAAGCAGTAGGTTTTTATGTACTTAATTCTCATTGTTACTTTAATGCTACTTTTTAGGTAAATAATAAATTCCTCCGAGGTGCTTTTATGTGACTATGCACCATTTCACACATGGAGTCCTTCCTCATTGCAGCAACTTGTAAATGCAGTGGAATTGTATAATTAGCATAAAGAACTAAGGAGCTAGTATACCCCAGGTTCAAGAGTTCCTGTCAATAGAACTGTCAAATGGAGATAAATTTCAAAAGTATGTGAGGATGCTCTAGGGTATCTGACTCAAGAAGTTCGCACACCTTCAAGAAAATGGAAAAACACAAGAGTCTGCTAACAGGACCCACTGGTGGGATAGTCATTATATGTAATATTTAGTCATATTTAAAAGACAGCAGACCTCAAATGAGAAGTTGCCAAAGTCTAAAGAAGTTAAAAGTGGGGCAGGCTGAAAGTGTAGGCAGTTAATAAAAATAGTGGATCACTTTGCTGGACTGGCTGGACTTTGCATCTTCAAATAGTTTTTAGGCAATACGAATAATTTGGTTCTATGTGACCGTCATTGTCTGAAAGGAAACTACAAATGAACCCAACCATTGTTTTATAAAGGGTATAGTATTTGAATAGTTTTAGTTCAAAGGGTTACTGTGGAGATCCAAAGTTTTCGCTTCCAGGAGTAAATTCCTCATGCAATTTAACGTTGTAATGGCTACAGATGGAGCTGTATGTATTCGTACACTTAGCTGAATTTTTTTTGTTGCAATGTCTATAAATCTAACAGTTTACAGAAACCAGTTTAAATTTGCTTATTTTGACCTTGCTAAAATTTTATCTAAAATGTATCTAATTTCTTACGAATTGAAATTGGATGGATCAGGATCCATCGGGTTTATAATCTGGTGTCCAACTAAGTCTCTGAAGCCTTTTTAAAAAAATTAAATTTATCCTGTGAGCATAATATAGAAATTCGCCATGTTGTTATGACCTGTAGTTTACAATTACTCAGTCTAGGATTGGTTGAGTGTACCAACAGGGACTCAAAAACTGTCAAAGGCTCATATATATGCTGAAAAGTAGATGAACCATCAGATTGTTACATCCTGTTTTACCACCACCCCTTCGCAGCAGCTTTTAATTTGGGATAACAGTAAAATAGAGCTTTACTGAATACATTGTAATTAAACAAACATGTGGAAGTTGAGTGGAAAGAAAGGCTTGTCTGCAAAATGGCAACACATCCTAATATGAAAATAGAAATCATTGTCGAAAAAAGACTGATGGTTGAGTTGCTAAATTATGCACAGTTCTTTATTTATCAGCATTGGGAACCTGGACTGCTTTTTCTTTTCTTCACTAGCCCACCCACATTCAACCAAATACAATGGGGGGAATTTTATGCCGTCTGCCTTGGCGGATTTGGTGGCATGTGGGATGATATAACTAGGTGGGAGGTGTTTTCACGGATTTCCGACATTTTAGAGGAATTAAGTTGGCAGCGGGTTTGCAGCATTCCGGGGATGCCCCAGCGCGGTGGCAGATTGCAGCTTTGCGTTCATTTAAATAACATGAATACTCATTACCCTATGCATAGTTACAATTTAGACCTATCTACCAGAGTAACGGCAAGTGATATTCCTGTGCCACCCAGTTCACAAATGTTTCAACGTGGTGTGCAACAGTCGGCTTTGTGCAGTTGAGTTGCAGGACTGTGCTCTTCTCTCTCTAACTCATCCGCTAAACTAATGCTAGCATTGCAATGGATGTTTACCTCCGCACTAGCGTCGGAATGGCTCCAAGCTCTGCAGCAGCAAGGGTGAATCATCTCAGGGGATGGTGGCGAAGGCATTGGCGGGAGCAACATGCAGGAACAGGGAGGGTAGTCGGGGAGGGAAGGATGGGGCAATCGGGTACATGGAGGAGCAGGGAGGGTAGATGGGGAGGGAAGGGTGAGGCGATCAGGTGCTTGGAGGAGCAGGGGAGGGTGGAGTGGAGGGTCCAGGTTGCTGAATGGTTGATGTTGATGGTGAAAATGCATATTGTTGGCTGCGGGGGTGGTGGGTGGATTAGATCAGTACTGTGTGAAGATATTTGGCAAGGGTCTAAAGGGAGGGATGAGTGTTTCAATGGCAGGGAGCTGTGGGGCACATTAAGGGTACTGACTGGCAGAGAGAACGGTCACAGTCAATGGGGTCAAATGGATTCTGTAGGGGGAAAGGTCAAAACTAATGGGTGGATATTTGACAACTTCATATGGAGGGGAATGGGACTCAGCAACAATGGACAGTTTGATGTGAGGAGGTTCAAGGATAAGAGTCAACGTGAGTAGGAACGGAGGGGGGTGGGTGGGATGGCAGGAATACATTGATTATTACACTGTGCATGGTAATGGGGGAAGGCTCAATGGTAATGGAGGGAAGGGTAAGGGTAGCATTGGATGGGTCAAGGGTGGTGGGTTCAAGCTGGCAGGTTGCAGGAGAAGGTTGGAAGGTGGGAAGACTTGCCCTGAATTCCACATGCACCATCTTCTCCAGTGATAATGGGAACCACATGGACACTCAAAGATTGCAAGGAGAGTGGGAGGAGGCAAATGACAGTGGGTGTGTCTTCTATCTGGCTGCAATTTGAAGATATAAGGGAGCTGTTCATTGCCTTGATGTTTCAGCTCAGTGTCAACAGAGGCCTGAATCACTGCGCTTGGCTTATTTATTGTTCAGAAAAGCCACAGTGACATGGGTCTCATACATCCCATTTGTCTAGTACCACGGGCAGACGAGCAAGAGAGAGACTAAGGAGGACTCTCTTCCCTCAACTCATGATGCCTGAATGCCAGCAACGGGAAGAACAGGAAGATGCGGATGCTCCGAAATATAACATCGAGGAACGTCCTTGTCATAGACGGGCACTGGCACGTCATCACATCCTCAGGACGTGGACAAATTACCTACAAATGTCTAAGAGGCAATGCCAGAAATGCCTAAGGATGTCACATGAAATGGTCACAGAAATTTGTAGGATCCTGCAGCATGACCTGCAGCTGCTCGGATTCAGTGGGAATCCCATGCCAGTTGCTCTCAAGGTGACTGCTGCACTCAATTCTTTTCCAGCAGCTCTTCCAGGGATCTACGGGTGGCATATGTTTTTTTTAATTCATTCATGGGATGTGGGTGTCGCTGGCCAGGCCAGCATTTATTGCCCATCCCTAATTGCCCTTGAGAAGGTGGTGGTGAGCTGCCTTCTTGAACCGCTGCAGTCCATTTGGGGTAGGTACACCCACAGTGCTGTTAGGAAGGGAGTGCCAGGATTTTGACCCAGCGACAGTGAAGGAACGGCGATATAGTTCCAAGTGGTGTTCCCATGCATTTGCTGCCCTTGTCCTTCTAGTTGGTAGAGGTCGCAGGTTTGGAAGGTGCTGTCTAAGGAGCCTTGGTGCGTTGCTGCAGTGATCTTGTAGATGGTACACACTGCTGCCACTGTGCGTCGGTGGTGGAGGGAGTGAATGTTTGTGGATGGGGTGCCAATCAAATGGGCTGCTTTGTCCTGGATGGTGTCAAGGTTCTTGAGTGTAGTTGGAGCTGCACCCATCCAGGCAAGTGGAGAGTATTCCATCACACTCCTGACTTGTGCCTTGTAGATGGTGACAGGCTTTGGGGAGTCAGGAGGTGAGTTACTCGCTGCAGGATTCCTAACTTCTGACCTGCTCTTGTAGCCACGGTATTTATATGGCTACTCCAGTTAAGTTTCTGATCAATGGTAGCCCCTAGGATGTAGATTGTGGGGGATTCAGCGATGGTACTGCCATTGAATGTCAAGGGGAGATGGTTAGATTCTGTCTTGTTGGAGATGGTCATTGCCTGGCACTTGTGTGGTGCGAATGTTACTTGCCACTTATCAGCCCAAGCCTGGATATTGTCCAAGTCTTGCTGCATTTCTACACGGACTGCTTCAGTATCTGAGGAGTCACGAATGGTGGCATCTCACAATCTGCGACCCATGCATCAAAGAGAAGACCAAAGCCCTTTTTCGATGTGCCAATGATTTCATCTACTTACCTGTAGATGAAGACAGCCAGGCAGCAAGGCCTGCGGCCTTCGGCACCATTGCTGGGTTCCCTAGAGTGCAAGGGTACTCGTGGCCATTAGAGATCCCTGGGACCAGCCTACTATCTTTGTCAATCACAAAGGCTTCCATCCTTTAAACATGCAACTGGTTTGCCACCACAGGAGAAGAATCATGCATGTTTGCGCACGTTTCCCAGGGAGCTGTCATGACTCGTACATTTTGAGGAACTCACTACTGTCGGGGGTTTTTTGAGGAACCGGCCAAACTGGACGGATGGAACCTGGGTGACAAGGGTTACCCCCTTTGTACATGGTTGATGACACCAGTATGTCATCCCCAAGCACTGCTGAAGAGGTACAATGTCGCTCATGCATCCACCAGAGCCATCATTGAACACACCATTGGCATGCTCAAATGTAATTCCATTGCCTTGACTAGTCTGGAGGGGCTGATCAGTACACACCACAGAGGGTGTCACAAATAATCGTTGTTTACTGTGCCTTGCGCGACCTGGCAATTAGAAGCAGCAGCATTCTGCAGGTGGAGCAATAGGAGGAATATCAGTCCTCCTCAGATGAGGATGACTATGAAGAGGCTGAGGAGAAGGACAATAAAGACAACGACACCGTCATCGATGGAGAGACATGCAAGGGATGTCAGGGAGAACCTCATTTATGCACATTTCAGCCAATAATAAGTCACATCATCAAGGACTGTTGAGAGGAGAAACATAACAATTCCCCACAGAAATTCCCTTTTTTAATTCCTATTGTGGGATGTGGACATTGCTGGCTAGGCCAGCATTTATTACCCATCCGTAATTGCCCTTGAAAAGGTGGGGTGAGCTGCCTTCTTGAACTGCTATAGTCCATGTGGGGTAGGTACACCCACAATGCTGTTCGGAAGGGAGTTTCAGGATTTTCACCCAGTGACAGTGGAGTAACAGCAATATAGTTCCAAGTCAGGATGGTGTGCGGCTTGTAGGGGAACTTGCAATTGGTGGTGTTTCCGTGCATCTGCTGCCCTTGTCCTTCTAGGTGTTAGAGATCGCAGGTTTGGAAAGTGCTGTCAAAGGAGCCTTGGTGAGTTACAGCAGTGCATCTTGTAGATGGTACATGATGCTGCTACTGTGTGTTGGTGGTGGAGGGAGTCAGTATTGAAAGTGATGCATGGGGTGCCAATCAAGCAGGCTGCTTTGTCTTGGATGGTGACGAGCTTCTTGAGTGTTGTTGGAGCTGCACCCATCCAGGCAAGTGGAGAGTATTCCAACACACTCCTGACTTGTGCCTTGTAGCTGGTAGACAGGCTGGGGAGACAGGAGGTGAGTTACTTGACGCACAATTCCCAGCCTCCGACCTGCTCTTGTAGTTGCAGCATTTATGTGGCTGGTCCAGTTGAGTTTCTGGTCAATGGTAACCCCCAGGATGTTGATAGTGGGGGACTTAACGATGGTAATGTTATTGAATATCAAGGGGAGTTGGTTGGATTCTCTCTTCTTTGAGATGGTCATTGCCTGGCACTTGTGTGCCGCAAATGTTACTTGCCATTTATCAGCCCAAGCCTGGATGTCGTCCAGGTCTTGTTGCATATGGACACGGACTGCTTCAGTATCTGAGGAGTCAGGAATAGTGCTGAACATTGTCCAAACATCAGCAAACATTCCCACTTCTGACCTTATGATGTAGGGAAGGTCATTGATGAAGCAGCTGAAGATGGTAGGGCCTAGGACACTACCCTGAGGAACTCCTGCAGTAATGTCTTGGGACTGAGATGATTGTCCTCCAACAACCACAACCATCATCCTTTGTGCTAGGTTTGACTCCAACCAGTGGAAAGTTTTCCCCTGATTCCCATTGACTCCAGTTTTGCTAGGGCTCTATGATGCCATACTCGGTCAAACGCTACCTTGATGTCAAGGTCAGTCACTCTCACCTCACCTCTTGAGTTCAGCTCTTTTGTCCATGTTTGGACCAAGGCTGTAATGAGATCAGGAGCTGATTGGCCCTGGCGGAACCCAGACTGAGTGCGACTGAGCAAGTGCCGCTTGATAGCACTGTTGACGACCCCTTCCATCTGATGATCAAGAGCAGACTGATAGGGCGGTAATTGGGTGGGTTGGATTCGACAGGACATACCTGGGCAATTTTCCATATTGCCAGGTAGATGCTGGTGTTGTAGCTGTACTAGAATAGCTTGGCTAGGGACACAGCTAGTTCTGGAGCAGAAGTCTTCAGTACTATTGCCGGAATGTTGGCAGGACCCATAGCCTTTGCAGTATCCAATGCGTTCAGCCATTTCTTGATATCACATGGATTGAATCGGATTGGCTGAAGACTGGCATCTGTGATGCTGGGGACTTCAGGAGGAGGCTGAGATGGTCATCCACGTGGCACTTCTGGCTGAAGATGGATGCAAATGCTTCAGCCTTGTCTTTTGCACTGATGTGCTGAGCTCCCCCTCCTGTCAGTTGTTTAATTGCGCATCACCATACACAACTGGATGTGGCAGGACTGCAGAGCTTAGATCTGATCTGTAGGTTATGGGATCGCTTAACTCTGTCTATTGCATGCTGCTTACGCAGTTTGGCATGCAAGTAGTCCTGTGTTGTAGTTTCACCAGGTTGACACCTCATTTTGAGGTATGCTTGGTGCTGCTCCTGGCATGCCTTCCTGCACTCTTCATTGAACCAGGGTTGGTCCCCTGGCTTGATAGTAATGGTAGAGTGGGGGACATGCTGACCATTAGGTTATAGATTGTGGTTGAATATAATTCTGCTGCTGCTGATAGTCTACAGTGCCTCATGAATGCCCAGTTTTGATTTGTCAGATCTGTTTGAAATCTATCCCATTTAGCACGGTGGTGGTGCCACACAACACGATGGTGGGTATCCTCAATGTGAAGACAGGACTTCGTCTCCACAAGGACTATGCGGTGGTCACTCCTACCATCCCTCAAAAGGTAACCCCACCACCCCCCATCCCAGGTGTCAGTCACGTGAACCTTCTCTGAACTGCTTCTAATGCAATCTTATCCTTTCATAAGTAAGGAGATCAAAACTGTATACAGTACTCCAGATGTGGTCTCACGAAGGCCCTGTACAGCTGTAGCAAAACTCCCCTACTTTTATATTCTATTCCCTTTGCAATAAATGACAACATTCCATTTGTCTTCCTAATCATTTGCTGTACCTGCATACTAACTTTTTGTGATTCATGTACCAGGACAGCCACATCCCTCTGTAACACAGAGATCTGCAGTCTCTCTCCATATAAATAATATTCTGCTTTTCTATTCTTCTTGCCAAAATGGACAAGTTCACATTTTCCCACATTATATTCCATCTGTCAACTTTTTGTTCACTCACTTAATCTATCTATATTCCTTTGTAGACTCTATGTCCTCTTCAAATTTACCTTCCTATCTATCTTTGTGTCATCAGCAAATTTAGCTACCATACACCTGGTCCCTTCAGCCAAGCCATTGATATAGATTGTAAATAGTTGAGGGCCCAGCACTGATCCCTGTGGCACTCCACTAGTCACATCCTGCCAATCCAAAAATGACCCATTTATGGGTCTCTGCTTCCTGTTAGCTAACCAATCCTCTATCCATGCTAATGCGTTACCCCCTACACCATGAACTCTTATTTTGTGTAGTAACCTTTGATGTGGCACTTTATTGAATGGCTTTTGGAAATCCAAGTACACCACATCTACAGGTTCCTCTTTAACCTCCTTGCTTGTTACTTCCTCAAAAAACTCTAATAAATTAGTCAAACACGATTTCCCTTTCTTGAAAACATGCTGCCTCAGTCTGATCGCATTATGATTTTCTATATGTACTGCTATAACCTCCTTTATAATGGATTCTAGCATTTTCCCTATGACAGATGTTAGGCTAACTGGTCTATAGTTTCCTGGTTTCTGTCACCCTCCTTTCTTGAATAGAGTTGTTACATTAGCTATTTTCCAATCTGCTGGGACATTTGCAGAACCTAGGGAATTTTGGAAGATCACAACTACTATTTCTGCAGCCACTTCTTTTAAGACACTAGGATGCAGGCAATCAGGTCCTCGGGACTTGTTAGCCTTTAGCTCTAATAAGGGTAGTGGAAATCTGGACCTCTCCCCCCTGCACCCACCTCGTTCCCCCCCCCCCCTCCTCCGCACCCTCCATTAAGCTGTTGAGGCTAGGTCAATTGAAAATTTTACAACTGAGAGAGAGAGATTTTTGTTAGGTTAGGAAATTAAGGGATATGGAACCAAGGTGGGTAAATCGAGTTACAAATCAGATCAGCAATGATCTAATTGAATGACGGAACAGTCTCAAGGGGCTGAATGGACTACACCTGTTCCTATGTTCCAATTCATGCTTTAATAGCAGGTGTGGCAGCATCTGTGAAGAGAGAAGCAGAGTTAACGTTTCAGGTCTGTGAACTTTCAGCAGAATAGTTCTGATGAAAGGTCACAGACCTGAAACATTAACTCTGTTTTTCTCGACACAGATGCTGCCAGACCCACTGAGTATTTCCAGTACTTTCTGTTTTTATTTTAGATTGCTAGCATCCCCAATATTTTGCTTTTATTGCAACCTGTTGGAGCTGTGGACTGACAAGTCCCCGGGTCCTGATGGATTTCATCCGAGGGTCTTTAAAGAAGTGGCTAGTGATATCGTTGAAGCATTGGTTTTAATTTTCTAGAATTCCCTAGATTCGGGGAAGGTTCCATTAGATTGAAAAATAGTGAATGTAACTCCTTTATCCAAAAAGGGAGAGAGACAGAAAGCAGGAAACTACAGACCAGTTAGCCTAACTTCTGTCATAGGGAAGCTGTTAAAGGCTATTATTAAAGACATTATAGCAGGGCACTTAGAAAAGTTCAAGGTAATCAGGCAGAGTCAACATGGTTTTATGAAAGAGAAATCATGTTTAACCAATTTATTGGAGTTCTCTGAGGAAGTAACATGTGCTGTACTTAGATTTCCAGTAGATGTACTGTGCTTAGATTTCCAGAAGACATTTGATAAGGTGTCACATCAAAGGTTATTGTAGAAAATAAAAGTTCATGGTGTAGGGGATACAAGATTGCCATGGATAGAAGATTGGCCAGCTAACAGGAAACAGAGAGTAGGCATAAGTGGGTCATTTTCTGGTTGGCAAAATGTAATGAGTGGTGTGCCACAGGGATCAGTGCTGGGGCCTCAACTTTTTACAATTTATATAAATAACTTGGATGAAGGGACTGAAGGTATGGTTGCTAAATTTGCTGATGACACAAAGATAGGGAAGAAATTAGGTTGTGAAGAAGACATAAGGAGGCTAACAAAGGGATATAGATAGGTTAAGTAAGTGGGCAATGACCTGGCAATTGGAGTATGATGTGGGAAAGTGGGAAATTGTCCATTTTGGCAGGAAGAATAAAAAAGAAGCATATTATCTAAATGGTGAGAGATTGCAGAGCTCTGAGATGCAGAGGGATCTGGGTGTCCGAGTGCATGAATCACACAAGGTTAGTATGTAGGTACAACAAATAATTAGGAACACTAATAGAATGTTATCGTTTATTGTGAGGGGAATTGAATACAAAGTAGGGAGGTTATGCTTCAGTTATACAGGGCATTGGTGAGACCACATCTGGTACTGTGTACAGTATTGGTCTCCTTATTTAAGGAAGGATGTAAATGGAGGCAGTTCAGAGAAGATTTACTAGACTAATACCTGGAATGAATGGGTTGTCTTATGAGGAAAGGTTGGACTTGTATCAGAATCGTTCTGATGAAAGGCTTGTATCTGCTGGAGTTTAGAAGAGTAAGAGGCTGAAATGTTAATTCTGCTTCGCTCTCCACAGATGCTGCCAGATCTGCTGAGTGTTTCCAGCACTTTCTGCTTTTATTTCAGATTTCCAGCATCCGTAGTATTTTGCTTTTATTATATGAGAGTACCCTGAGGCACAGTGTGGCTTTCGTGCAGAGAGATCGACCGTTGACATGCTGTTCTCCCTTCGTCAGATACAGGAGAAATGCCGTGAACAACAGATGCCCCTCTACATTGCTTTCATTGATCTCACCAAAGCCTTTGACCTCGTCAGCAGACGTGGTCTCTTCAGACTACAATAAAAGATCGGATGTCCACCAAAGCTACTAAGTATCATCACCTCATTCCATGACAATATGAAAGGCACAATTCAACATGGTGGCTCTTCATCAGACCCCTTTCCTATCCTGAGTGGCGTGAAACAGGGCTGTGTTCTCGCACCCACACTGTTTGGGATTTTCTTCTCCCTGCTGCTTTCACATGCGTTAAAGTCCTCGGAAGAAGGAATTTTCCTCCACACAAGATCAGGGGGCAGGTTGTTCAACCTTGCTCGTCTAAGAGTGAAGTCCAAAGTACGGAAAGTCCTCATCAGGGAACTCCTCTTTGCTGACGATGCTGCTTTAACATCTCACACTGAAGAGTGCCTGCAGAGTCTCATCGACAGGTTTGCGGCTGCCTGCAATGAATTTGACCTAACCATCAGCCTCAAGAAAACGAACATTATGGGGCAGGACATCAGAAATGCTCCATCCATCAATATTGGCGACCACGCTCTGGAAGTGGTTCAAAAGTTCACCTACCTAGGCTCAACTATCACCAGTAACCTGTCTCTAGATGCAGAAATCAACAAGCGCGTGGGAAAGGCTTCCACTGCTATGTCCAGACTGGCCAAGAGAGTGTGGGAAAATGACGCACTGACACGAAACACAAAAGTCCGAGTGTATCAAGCCTGTGTCCTCAGTACCTTGCTCTATGGCAGCGAGGCCTGGACAACGTATGTCAGCCAAGAGCGACGTCTCAATTCATTCCATCTTCGCTGCCTCCGGAGAATCCTTGGCATCAGGTGGCAGGACCGTATCTCCAACACAGAAGTCCTCGAGGCGGCCAACATCCCCAGCTTATACACACTACTGAGTCAGTGGCGCTTGAGATGACTTGGCCACATGAGCCGCATGGAAGAAGGATCCCCAAAGACACATTGTACAGCGAGCTCGCCACTGGTATCAGACCCACCGGCCGTCCATGTCTCCGCTTTAAAGACGTCTGCAAACGCGACATGAAATCCTGTGACATTGATCACAAGTCGTGGGAGTCAGTTGCCAGCGTTCGCCAGAGCTGGCGGGCAGCCATAAAGGCGGGGCTAAAGTGTGGCGAGTCGAAGAGACTTAGCAGTTGGCAGGAAAATAAAAAGAGGCGCAAGGGATGAGCCAACTGTGTAACAGCCCCGACAATCAAATTTTTCTGCAGCACCTGTGGAAGAGCCTGTCACTCTAGAATTGACCTTTATAGCCACTCCAGGCGCTGCTCCACACACCACTGACCACCTCCAGGCGCTTACCCATTGTCTCTCGAGATAAGGAGGCCAAAGAATGAGAGTAAAAGGTTACTTTATTGAAACATATACGATTCTGAGGGGTCTTGACAGGGCGAATGTGGAAAGGATGTTTCTTCTTGTGGGAGAATCTAGAACTAGGGGTCACTACTGAAAAAAGTGTTTGCCCATTTAATATAGAGATGAGGAGGAATTTTTTCTCATAGAGGGTCGTGAGTCTTTGGAACTCTCTTCCTCAAAAGGCAGCGGAAGCAGAGTCTTTGAATATTTTTAAGGCAGAGGTGGATAGTTTCTTGATAAGCAAGGGGGTGAAAGGTTATCGGCGATAGGTGGGAATGTGGAGTTGAGATTACAATCAGATCACCAGGGCTCCTTAGACAGCACCTTCCAAACCTGCAACCTCTGCCACCTCGAAGGACAAGAGCAGCAGATGCATGGGAATATCACCATCTGCAAGTTCCCCTTCAAGTCACACACCATCCTGACGTGGAACTATATCGCCGTTCCTTCACTGTCACTGGGTCAAAATCCTGGAACTCCCTTCCTAACAGCACTGTGGGTGCACCTACCCCTCATGGACTGCAGCGGTTCAAGAAGGCAGCTCACCACCACCATCACGAGGGCAATTAGGGATGGGCAATAAATGCTGGCATAGCCAGCGACGCCCACATCCCATCAATGAATTTAAAAAAGCCATGATCTTATTGAATGGCGTAGCAGGCTGGTGGGGCCGAGTGGCTACATCTGCTCCGAATTCGTATGTTATTGTTATTGCCTCAGCTTAGTACCTGCTCCTTCAACCAATGCATAAATATATGTTCACAGTCAGTAACATTAAAATCTCATATACAATGTGAAAAGTGATCACGTTTATTTAGATTTTAATGAATCAGCAACAATTAAACCCAATCACTGTCTGGTTATTGTTCATAAGACACACATGATCACTTGGGGGCGATAAAGTCTTCCTTTTGACCAGTGAACGTCAATTTGGAAACATTTTGCCGATTATCACTGGAGCGTGTCACTTTACAATAATTTATGTCGTAAACAAAAAACACGTTTTCAGAGGTATACGGTGAAGCCTGGTAAAAGAAAGCGAGATTTGTACAGCCTGATTAATTACAGTAACCATGTAAACCATGGTGATGGAGTAGGGGTGGGGATCAGGGGTCTCAGGCACAAAGAGAACCAATCCTTGAAGATATGTACAGGCAGAAACATGATTCATGATTCAATGCTGAAATCCGGTTAACATGCATATGAATATATAAAACTGCGACAAAAGCAGCAGAAGCTCGTTTATTGTTGTGAAAGTTTCTTCAAAATAAAATTGAGGGGAACATTTTTCCCCCTCCTCTAAGTTTGCACCCATAGGCTGTCCTTGCTGACTTTCTCCGCCCCTTTTAGAGCAGTTTATTTGCATGTTTTTTTTTTAAAAAAGAGACAAAAGTCACGCAAAAGTGGACAGCAGATTTTTTTTGGAGAAAAAAAAACAATCAATGGGTAACAGCAAAGGAGCTTGCACCTCGAAAAAATGCTGTTAATTTCCGAGTGGAAATGGATTGAGTCTGGGGCGACGAGTCAGTTTCAAAAAGTGAAGGCACAACGCGAAAAGTTGGGAGCTGAACATAGTTTTTTTTGGCAGAACTTTGTTGTGCACTGCATGGCTGGGATCAAGAATCGAGAGAAGTGTCGGAAAGGTCACTGCTTGTTCCTTCCTCGCTTGGATTGCTCTTTTATTTACTAGTTTTGTGAGTATTTATTAACTTGGGGCCGAACTGAGGGGAGAACAAATAGGTCAACAATGTCTTGGATGCTTTGCAAAAAACGACTTATGCAGCAGTGGATGTGAGGGGGAGAAAAAAAGGGGGGGGGGGGGGAGAAACGATGGCGGAAAAAGATCAAGGGAAAAAAGTCAATGTGTATAGAAGTGTTTCATTCCAATATTTAAGCGAATGGAGGGCCAAGAGCCCGGCTGATGAGAGCCAGCAGAAGTTCAAACTTTTAACAAGTTCTGCCCAGCCCCCACCAGTTTCGCTCTCTGCTGGAGAAAGGAGTCAGCCAGCGTCCGCCAGGTCTGCAAGCAAAATCCGCTCGGTTTGCAAACTGCTTTCTGCCAACGTTTCCAGCCCAGAGGTTAAGAGGAGCCACCAGATTTCACCGTCCATCCGACAGCTCTCGGAGTTGTTTGACAGTGGCGAGAGCTCCCCGCCTCCCAATGCCCCGAGACCCTCAGCTCAGAGCAGAGCTACAGAACGGGAGCAGGTGACAGAGACCAAAGCAACTCAGGAGAAAGAACGGGAAGGCGATCCGGAGAGCTTGGAGGGGCTTGCTGAGGATTTCACTCCTGTGCTCTGGCAGAAGGGACTTGAGACTCCGATTAATGTGGCGGCCACTTCTGACCAGAGGGATCAAGGTGGCCTGAGGATGAACTTGGAGGAGCAGGGAGATCAGCTCCTGGCTGCTGACCCGCAGAGACTTCCCACCACCAGCTCGAACGAAGGTGCCAACTGGCCCAGTGTCACCGAGATCCTCAAACTGTTTGGAGAGAGCAGTTTGAGAAAGCCCCAACGATTCACCTGCGAACTGGCTGATCCCACCAGCTCCTTCCCCTGGGGGGAGTCTCCCGATGAGACTGAACTTGCCAGCCAGGTTGCCAGATGCTCTCAGGAGGAAGGTGCCTGCAGCCCTGCCAGCCTTGCCCATTCCAGGTCTGTAGCTCTCTCTGGCCACCCACCGCCTCATTCATCAGCTGGCAGCGAGGAAAAGACCCTCAGCTGGAGTGAAACTGGCTCCAAACCCCCACCCCCGCCCCCACCACCTCGCAGCTCCCTCCCATTAGCTCTGAGGTTGACTTGGCGTTCCTCTGGTCTGTACAAACAAGAGGGAAGACAGGAATCGGATAGTTTACATTCCACACATAACTGCTCCAAACCACAGGCTGTCCCCACTACTACTAGCACACAGGCAAGCTCTAGCGACGAGGAGCGATACAACAGAGATCTGGTGCAGTACAGCACTTGCAGCAGCAAAGTTGGGAAGGTTAGCAGGTCCCAGGACCGGTCTTCAGGGAGTGAGGAAGATCAACCTGTGGTTCTCAGGGATGTCAAGAGAAGATCACTGAGGAAAAAGAAAGCCAGTATCGTGGTGGGGAATAAAGATGAGTCTGACAGTGATGTTCCCTTAGGTGAATCTCTGGCAAGGCATGAAGGAGGTCTTGGACATGGTCATTTGGAGCACTTCCCGTATAAATGTGAGGAAGGTTTGAAGTCACAGCAATCAGCTGAATCAGATCCCCCGGCACTGGTCTGTTCGGCCCCGTGTAGCTTGGCAACTCTTCCAATTGAGAGGAAACATTGTGTCTCAGCAGCTTGCCAGGCAAGCAAAGTTGAACAGAGCCATAAAAGGTCTCTCGGATTGCTTGGAGATAGTGGAACACCCACCACTGCAAATCTGCCTCACAGCACTTCAGGGTCACCCATACCGATGGTCTCCAGAGTTGCAAAAGTCAACATCCAGTCTTTCCTTCAGAGTCCCAGCAGTTCCAGGAGCAGCAGCAGGTACTCCAGTGCTGAAACACTAAAGGAGGAAGACCACTATTCTGGATTAAGCAGGAACTTTCAAGGGAATTTGAACATGCATCGATCAACAAGCTTTGGTCGCGGAGATGAGACGGCAAGGCATTTGAAACCATCAGTGCGTTCTCGACCTAAGCTGCCTTTTGGGATTGTCAAGGTAATGACTGAGAGTTCAACAGGGAGTGTGAGTCCACAGTATGAATGTAGCACTGATAAATCTAAGCACAGGAAGTCTATGTCAAATCCTGACATAGCATCTGAAACACTGACTTTGTTTAGCTTTCTTAAATCAGACTTTTCAGGGCTCAGGATGAGGAGAAAAGAAAAGGAGGAATTTGACAGTGATGGGGTTAATCATGATCGCACTGGAGGCACTCCGTGCCAAAACACAAAGTGGCAACATGAGCTGGCCTCAGTGGGAAGAGGCAGGGGCTCACTCCATTCTTTAAACCAGCAGGCTGCGGGTGGACGTCCTACTCTCAAAGACCTCACTGCCACTCTACGGCGTGCCAAATCTTTCACGTATTCTGACAAGCCAGTGACACGCAGGCCAATAGCTCGCAATCTAATGAAACCCAGTAATTCAGAAGTCATGCTTGCAAATATAGGGTACTGTGATTCTGCTTCAGAGGGAGAAAGCCAAGGCATGGTCCATCAGAGCAGTGAGGACGTGCTGCCCCCCGTCGACATGCAGGTTCAGTACATCCAGGAAGCGGGGCAGCTTTTTGAGAAAATCAACATGATGTGGTCTCAGAAAGAATCTCCCCATGAACTCGATCAGAAGGACACAGAAGGTCATAAACATGCGGAGGACGATGCGCAGTTTCAGAAAGACACTGAAATGCCAGTTGCTACAGCAGACGAAGATCTGGAGAATGTGAAAAGGGGTGGCTCGGAGGAGAATTTATCTGGTGGGAAATCGGCCGACGATCTATCGGGTCCTGAGTCTAGCATGACAGATGAGGGAATTGTTACCGAGCCTGAGACTGGATCCAGCAGCACCTTGTATAAGGAAATTCCTAGCCACATGTTGGCGCGAAAACAAGCCAGCGGCCTCAGTAAGGAGGATAAAAAAGATCTGCTTGTCAGCCAAGGCATGGCTCCTACAATGACAGCAGTGAGGACTGGTTATGAGAGTGTTGCAATAGGAGGAGATGTGGTGTACAATAAAACTGCTGCTCCAGTCACTCTGGATCCTCCTTCAACTCCAAGTTCTATTCGACGCAGAAGGAAATTTCCTCCTGGTGGCAGCAATGGATCTGATTCCAGCAACGGGAGCAATGGAGAGTCCAGTGGCGACACCTACAGATCTTTCAGTGACCCTATGCCACATAGGAAGTGCTCAGAAGAAACTGAAAATTTCTCTGTTGACAGCAACTTATTGGGCTCGTTAAACTCAGTCAAAGGTGGCATCCTGGAATGTTCAGCCACTGCCTTATCAGAATGTACAGGAAGCGCAGCCAGTGACTTGTCAGTGTGCAGTGATGGCTTAAAGGACTACAACACGGTGATCCAGCGTATAGTTAGGGAACCAGGAACGATGGACAAAGTGATCGATGAAAAAGGTAATGGAAAGTTGGTGAAAAAGAAATCGCTCAGCGATCCAAGTCGGAGAGGTGAGTTGAGTACCCCAGGGTTTAAGGGACCTAGTGAGCCGATAACTGAGATGGAACAGGCGATTCCAACATCTAGCAGTGAGCCAATCCTTTCTGAGCAGAGAGATGAAGTAGGGGACCTGGAGGAGTTTTCTAAGCAGGTTAGGAAGCCCCGTTCACAGTCTGAACGCACACTGCCCTTACAGGTCATTGAGGAACAGGATAAAGCAAATTTGCAGAACTTCAGTTTGCACCCAAAGCTAGCAGAAGTTCTTTCTCCACGATCAATGAGGCGCAGCTCCAAGAAGCGTAATAACAGGGTCACGCAACAGGAGGGTAGAAAGTATGAGATGTTGGGCGAGATGGATCAGTCTCCACCGCTCAAAACGAGGCCTTCATCCAAGCATATAAGGCACACGAGTGAGCCTGCCAATTTTGTTCCCATTGCCTCTAAAGTTATTGCCCCAGAAACCCATTTGTCTTGTAGCCAGCCAGTTCACGTCGCTACCCCAGAACCCACGAGACAATCCAGAAAGCAGTTTCCCCTTGCACAAACTCCGTCCTTGGAAGACGTCACCAAGCAGTACATTTTGAAAGGGGAATCGTCCCTTCAACCACCAGTGGATTTGTCCAACTCGGCTCCTGGTACGCCAACCAGCACCGAACCCCGAGTGCCCTCTCTATCAAAACCAAATGAGGAATTAGGAGCAAGCACCAACAAAAGCAAACCTCAAGTGGTAAGTGAACTGGGCTTCAGATTGTTTTACATTGTGATTTTTTTTCTGTCAGTTTGGTCTCTAGAAATACTGAAAATGTTGCACACTGAAATGAGTTTTTATTTGAACCTCCTGTGTTGTTAAAAATACCTTTTCAAGCAGACACAAAACTTAAATGTGGCATTTTCACTTTTAGGCATTGCTTTGGACGTAAACATGGTGCATTTTTTGAAATCAGGCAGTCTTTTCGTATTACAGTGAAGGGAAAACTGATAAACTAATGTTCAGCTCAATAGGATCCATTATATTTACAGTCAGATTTTTCCCCCTCACTTTTAGAACCCAACCAACATCTAATAATTGTCTAAATTCCTAAATTACTTTCCAGCAACAGAGTTTGTGCTGCAGTACTTTTTTTGAAAGGTGAAAGAGATTTTACTAAGAGAAATAAATTAATGCAATTGGTGTAAAAGCCAGACACCCCATGGCTGTACCCTATGTATTTGTGTGGCTAGCAAAGACAACTGTCAACACCTGCGTACAAAGTTGAGACAATGTATAAATGTTAACCAGCTCTTCACTATATTTAAATCTTTGAGTTCTTCATTTCCTATATTATCAATGACAACAGGATGTTACTGAGGCTCCATGCACTGTCAAACACTTAGTCCTTGCTACAACCTGTGGCTTCCTTCTGAACCAATAGCATTCAGCAATGATTTGACAAGGCTCAGCAAGGATGAGGTGGTTTCCCGAAAAGTAAACATTGAAATTTGGACTGTGCAATCATGAGCCGGAAGAGCAAGTGGGTTCTCCAGTTTGGTAGCACTGGGTTTCCTTTGAGTCATTGTGGGATGAAGAGACTGAAATGTGAACGAAAAAGCATTTTATGTTCAACATTTGCGCTGTTATCATACAGCTAGAAGCAACGTTAAAAACAAACCTGCTGCAGGCCTCAGGAGCACATCATTAGATCAGTGTTTTGGGTGGGGCGCTTTGAGATGTGAAAAAGGGATGTGAGTTGGAGGGATTTAGAAGATTCAGTACAAGGAACATTGCAAAGAAGAGAAGAAATTGAGAGAAAAGTAGGCAGGTACTTGGCTGAGATATGCATATCGCCACTTGGTCTATAGTGGAAAGAAAGAAGGCCTGTGCTTTATGCTAGATCCAGGAAGAATGTCCCACCAGAAGAAATAAAAGGTAAAACAACTACACCTGCTGGAAATCCAAAATAGAAATGTACAGGACGTTAGTCAGCACATGTAAAACAAAAAGGCAGGTTAATGTAAGACACTGCTTCGGTGTTGAAAACCGTCGCAATAAAAGAACCATCCATAGTGGAAATACTCTTGTGGCATGTAATGTTATATAGCCTGCCATTTTAAATTGTACAATCATATTCAAATAAAATGCCCCAAAATAACAATCATTGTACTATTATAACATTCTACCAAGGAGCTGTTCAAGTGCAAAGCAAATTAAAGTTCCCCATTTGATGTTATCATTTATCAAAGTGCATTATATAGTGTAATATAACAACATCATACACTAATGCAGCCAGACTGATCTGAATCTAATAGGATCTGCAAAGAATAAACCCAATTTGGAACCAATCCTACCTTTACACTTCCAAGTCTGCAAATATAAAGTGTGGAGCTTTTATTATAATCATGTTCAAGAGGGTGACTTTGTATGTTTTCAAAGCACTTATATATGTAGGTAACAGGAAGTGTAGAATCTTTCTTTAGGGTGACCAGTGTGGAGACAGAAAAATGTTTCATTCTGAAGGGTTGTTGAGAATTGATTATAGGTTAATTAGCTGATTGCAGTCATGTTTCTTTCTGCTGTTGGTTCAGGAATAAGCAGCAATGTTCACCTTGAGGTTGTTGTCAGTACAGAGTGGAATATCTTTGTGTGCTGCAGTTAATACATACAGTTATTGTTTTTCAAGTAAATATTTGCGTGACTTGCAATATTTAAAAAAAAAAGACTTTTGTGTCATGTTGAACCTATGTCGTCTGTGTATGCAATTCTTGTAATGATCTTTGACCTTTGACTCAAAAGGCTGAATGATGCATGCTGAGGATAAACTTATATTCCTATTTGTACTTGGCACATGAACAGAATAAAAATCAATGTCATTTGCATATTCATTGATCAGTTAATGTGCTGTTTGATATTAAAAAAGGACATTATCAACATGTTCACTTTCATTGGTAAAAGCTTGAGTCAGGTTTTGAACGAGTTACCTTTTGAGTGCACAGCTATGTTTTTAGTAACCCCAATACCTAGTAGTCTTTGCCGAGTGCCTGAATTATTGTATAGACTTTAAACAAAAGTGAATCTTTGAGTATGTGCTGCAGTATAATTGTAATTGCAGATACCTGAGCCATAATCTTCCAAAGTACTCGATTCGGGAATTGTCCCTTTAACATTGGAAAATTGTGACTAAGTTCATTATTTAAGAGAGGCAAAGGAGAGGAACCAGGAAATTATAGACCTGTTAGTCTAACATCTGTTGTAGGGAAGTGATTGGAATCTATAATTAAGGACAGTGACTGAGTGCTCAAGAGAAATTTGAGCTGTTTCGAGAGAGCCAGCATGGATTTGTAAGACCAGGTCAAGTCTACAGACCAAATGGAATTTTTTGAGGGAGTTACTAAAGTAGTAGACAAGAGAATGTCTGGATGTAGTTTATATGGACTTTCAGAAGACATTTGATACACATAAGAGACTGTTAGCTAAAATTAAAGCTCACAGAATTGAACACATATTATTCACCTCGTTACGAGATTGGTTAGGTGGTAGAAGACACTAGGGATAATGGGTATGCTGTCAAATTGGAAGCAAGTAACTAGTGGTATCCCACAGGGACCTATGTTGGGGCCTCAACTATTCATTATATTTTTTAATGACTTAGATAACACAATAGAGAGCCATTTGTCCAAGTTTGCCAGTAAACACAAAGATTGGTGGCTTGGTAAGTAGTTTAGGCGAGAGCATAAATTACAAAGTGACATTGATAGAATAAGTGAGTAGGTGAAACTATGGCAGATGGATTTCATTGCAGGTACGTGTGATATCATCCATTTTGGACAATAAAAGAATAGATGAGTTTTTTAAAGGGTGAAAAGCTGGGAACACTGGAGATCCAAAGAGAACAGAGCATTCCCTGATTTGATGCCAACAATGCCACAGCAGATTCAATAGTTTATGACTAATCATGTAAAAAAAATAGTCTATCCAGACCTGTTTTCTTGTCAAAAATTTGACAATGGAAGGGTTAAACTCACATTGGCTACTCGTTTCTGGAGTCATTACCATGGTAATGCTAAGGTCTAACTGTTGCGAACATTTTGTCTAAATTTTTTCATCTTTTTTTAATAGTTGAAAAAATTCATGGTTTTCTCAATTTATGACCCATTTTTGATTAGTTACCTCCCCTCACCCCACCAAGATGACAGAAGAAAAATATATCAAAAACATGGAACATGCCTCATACACTGAAGAAAGTGGAACGTTTTTGAGCTTACGTTATTCTTGGATCTGATACAAACACTGCTGCTATTGTCCTGAAATGTTTAACTTGCCATCTACTTTGTGTATTTTTGTTAACTCTGTTTCTTCTGTCTGATATTCCCCGTCTCCTCTTTCAGTCAGGTAGGTAGGATCATCCTCCAGATGAATAGCTGCCTGCACCCTTTTGTGAAATAAATCTGGTAACAGCTGAGGGCACGACCATGGCCAAATATAAAACAACTCTGGTTATGACTCTGGTAGTTCGCCACCTTACATGATTTACATCCACGTTACCTCTGATATTGCTGTACTGGGCAGTGGTCAGGGCCTCCTGATTGGCCAGCAAGTAGTGAAGGTTTCCTTTGTGTTCTAGGTACAGCAAAGTTATAAACCCAGAGTTTATCAAGTAAAAAGAAAATGCTTGCACAAATGCAAGAAAAAGTAGAAATCCAGAAAAGGGTGAGCTATGAGAAGCAACAAACAAAAAAAAGGCAATAAACAATGTAGAAAGGGAATCTGGAAAAAAATTTGCAAGGAATATCAAATCTAACAGCTGAGGTTTTTGGAAGTAAAAGAACGAGGAACTAAAATGACTGAGAAGGAAATTGCAGACTTGTTAAGTGAGTAAATTGGCTGGAATTTTATGCCCACTGCAGGAGCAGGGAGGCGGGGTTGGGGGGCGTAAATTCGAGTGGAAGGCAGCAGCTGCCGTTCCTGTTTCCTTCCCACCCCCATTGCAATTTTACCAGCAGCGGAGGAGGTGACAAATGGCCCGCCCATCCCAGGCCAATTAAGGCCCTTAAGTGGTCAATTAATTGCCGCTTAAAGGCCTCCTCCTGCTGCTGCTGGATTATTACCAGCGGCGGGTGGGTGGTTCAGTAGCTCAGAAGGCTGCTCAGTAAAACTTGGTGACCTCCTTGTGGGTTGTGCGGGGGGCCTTCCCCTGACAGAGGGCTCCCACCTCATGACATAAGCTACCCCACTGGAGCACCTCCACTCTCCCTCTCGAGGGACCCCTCCCACCTCGCTGCTGATTGGCTGGTAACTCTTGGAGATGGGACGTCCTGCCCGAGGTCAATTAAGTGCCTGGATCACATAAAATCACGGTGTGGTTTCCAGGCCCGGCAGAGGTGGGCTCGCCACCGACTCTTTCTGCTGGTGGGCAGGGGCTCCGGGCCGACATAAAATTCCAGCCATTGTATCTGTTGTCACAGTAGATGAAGAGGACAAAATACCAGCAATACGAGGGAACCTAAAAATAAGTCAAGGGAAGAATTTATTGATTTAATAGATGTCAAAAAAAGCTAATGGAGAAAATAATGAGCCTTAAGTTGAATGAATCTCCAGGACCTGATGGTTTCCATCCCAGGGGATTAAAAGAAATAGGTGAGGAAATTGCAGATGCGATAGTCATAATTTTCCGAAGTTCCCTAGATTTAACAGTTGTACCTTTTTTAGATTTAAAAAAAAATGAAAATGTCACTGGATTACATAAGAAGGGAAGGAGTGAGAAATCAGAAAAGTAGAGACCTGTCAGTTTAACATCAGTTGTGGGAGGTTGCTGAAATCTATCATCAGAGACACTATGGCTGATTGTTATGGTCAAGTGAGGAGGGGTCGAAGGGCTTCCCTCTTTTCCCTCCTTGCTTGACCACAACAGGTTTAAGTCTTTCTTAAAGTGCATGTACTTAAGGCTCATTACTGGCCAATTCAGCAGGTGTTTGAATACTTACTTGCTATGATCATAACAAGAACCAATCGGACAGGTTTTCTTGAGATAACAAAGAATGTGGTTAACTTTATTGTACCTAAAATAAACTAATAAAATCTAAAACAACGCACCAACCTTTACTCTCAAACACACACTAGAGGTCTACACACACACAAATAGGTTACAGAGTGGGGAAAGGTAGTTAGAGTCCATAGAAAAAGTTATACAGTCTGTGGATTTTGGTGATTTGGCTAGCTTCTAGCTGAATTTAGTGGTCGTGAGGTTTTTAGTTTGAAGAGGTAGATGACTGATTCAGTGAGTCTCTTGGAGATAGTGATGCAGATGATTTCCTCCAATTGGGTTTCTGATTAGCTGGAGTATGCAAAGTCAGTCAGCCAACAGGATTTGAAAGCTTTCAAGCTGGAATTGAGAGAAAGAGGGACCCACACTTAGGGTCTGCTCATGTCAGAGTCCAAAAGCTTCTCCTGTGCTGCAGAGAAAAACACCAGCTTGTTTATTTATACAATATCTTCCTTTTCCAGTTTCTCTCTATCAGTGAACTCAACCCTGGATTCAAAGTTGTTCATAACTTTGTGAAGATTATCCGGTACATGTTTTTGTATATGTTTTTACCTGTGCTCATCCAACCTGGCCCACAATTCCTCTTCAGTTAGGATACTTGACTTGCAGTCACCACCATCATCACCACCCTCCAAATCTGCCACAAAAACCTTTTTGGGCTTAGGGTTTTCCTTTGGCTTATGAACGTTTCTGTGTCTCCCTTCGGAATTTAAATCTTTAATTTCTAGATCTTCAGTCTGAATTTCCTCCAGTACCTGGGTCAGTTTCCTGGGATCTAGGTGATAGGGATTTTGTTTTATGGGAGGGGACTATCCTACATCCATATCGTGTAGGGTTAGGGTTGTGCACCCTGGTTTGTCCCTGCAGATCCCTTTAAACGCCGTTAGGTCTCCTCTCTGTTCTGCATTTAAATAGGAGAATACGGTGTTTAATTTCCCTAACATTTCAGTGTTTTCTAACTGGATGGTCAGGAGTTCCATTTGAGAATCCTCCAGGCCTCCCTCTAACCTGTCCTCACTGTCCCTTTTGCCCTCCTCTTTCCTGATTGCCTGACAGACTTGTGCTTGTTTGTCCCCTTCCCAGCTGTGATACTGTGTTAACATATTGATGTGGCACAACCTTTGCTTTTTCCTACAATCTGGGGTGTCAATTGTATAATCACCTGGCTAATTCTCTTTATTTCTTTGTAAGGGGCCACTGAACCAGGCTTCCAATGGTTCTCCCTGTACTGGTAATAGCACGAACACATGGTCTCCGGGCTGAAATGTTCTGGCCTTGACATGTTTATCCGCCTGCCTTTTCATAGCTGTCTGGGAGGTTTTTAGGTGTTCCTGAGCCACTGCACAGCTCTCGTGAGCCATTCTCGGAACATGGAGATGTAATCTAACAGGGAAGATTTGTCCGTGTGTCCCAAAAACCTCTCCTTGACTAGTTTTAGAGAACCTCTCACCTCGTGTCCATAAACTAATTCAAAGGGACTAAAGCCAGTGGACTCATTGGGTAAGTCACTGGAAGCAAACTGAAGAAATCCCAAACCTTTGTCCGAGTCATGAAGGTACTCATAGCAGTATGCCCTGATCATTGTCTGTAGGGTCTGGTGGTACTGCTCCAAAGCCCCTTGTGACTGTGGGGTGGTAGGCTGAAGACTTCAGCTGGGTTATGCCCAGATTACCCATGACCTTTTGAAAAATGCTAGACATAAAATCTGTGCCCTGATCCGACTGGATCTCAGCAGGCAGCCCATATTGGATGAAGAATTGTGTTAGCCCCTCCACCGTTACCCTGGCAGAGATAGTTCTTAGAGGGATAGCCTCTGGAAATCAAGTAGCCACATCCATAATGGTGAGAAGATACTGGTAGCTCCCTTTTGTTTTCGGCTGGGGTCCCACACAGTCCACCAGCACTCTACTGAGCGATTTCCCCAAAGTCCGATATGGGAATTAGGGGTGCAGGTTTTATTGCAGGTTGAGGCTTCCCCACAACCTGGCACATGTGGCAAGTCTTGCAGAACTCCACCACATCCTTGTGGAGTTGTGGCCAGTGAAAATTCTGTCTCATGTTGGCTTGGGTTTTTCTCATACTGACATGTCCAGCCATTGGAATCTCGTGGGCTATTCTCAATATTTCCCTACGGTACCTCTGCGGCACCACTACATGGTGAACCACTGTCCACTCTTCATCTGCAGGTCTGTGAGGCAGTCTCCATTTCCTCAACGGCACCTCATCCTTTAAATAGTAGCACTCTGGAACTCCCTTTGCTTCAGCTTCAGTTTGGGCAGTCTGTGCTAACTTTTTTTTAACCCTGGGTGGGCTTGCTATGCCTCGACCCAGGAAGACCTGTTTAACACATCCTCTGGGTCCTGTAACTTCCCAAAGGAGATTTCAGATAACCAAACAGTAGGGTCATCTGCAGTGCCAGTTCAGCCTCCTCTGATGGAGCTTGTTTGGCCGGGGACCTTTTCCTGTAACTGCTCTGTCTCCCTGACCTCTCTTAGAGTCATAGAGTTTTACAGCACAGAAGCAGGCCCTTCTGCCCAATGTGCCTGCGCCAACCATCAAGCACTCGTCCAATCTAATCCCATTTTCCCACACCAGTCACTGAAGGTAAGCATGCAGGTGCAACAGGCGGTAAAAA
This sequence comes from Heterodontus francisci, assembly GCF_036365525.1. Lineage (NCBI taxonomy): Eukaryota > Metazoa > Chordata > Chondrichthyes > Heterodontiformes > Heterodontidae > Heterodontus > Heterodontus francisci. The sequence goes on along the minus strand of NC_090376.1, from coordinate 28,402,681 downwards.
AGAGCAAATGGTATGTGCTCATAGCGAGAGGATTCGAGTACAGGAGCAGGGATGTCTTGCTGCAATTATACAGGGCCTTGGTGAGGCCACACCTGGAATATTGTGTGCAGTTTTGGTCTCCTTATCTGAGGAAGTATGTTCTTGCTATAGAAGGAGTACAGCGAAGGTTTACCAGACTGATTCCTGGGATGGCAGGACTGACGTATGAGGAGAGATTGAGTCGGTTAGGATTATATTCGCTGGAGTTCAGAAGAATGAAGGGGGATCTCATAGAAACCTGTTAAATTCTAACAGGACTTGACAGGGTAGATGCAGGAAGGATGTTCCCGATGGTGGGGGGAGTCCAGAACCAAGGGTCATAGAATAAGGATATGGGGTAAACCTTTCAGGACTGAGTTGAGGAGAAATTTCTTCACCCAGAGAGTGGCGAACCTGTGGAATTCACTACCTCAGAAAACGATTGAGGCCAAAATATTGTATGTTTTCAAGAAGGGGTTAGATATAGCTCTTGGAGCAAAGGGGATCAAAGGATATGAGGGGAAAGCAGGAACAGGCTACTGAGTTGGATGATCAGTATGATCATGATGAATGGCGGAGCAGGCTCGAAGGGCTGAATGGCCTACTCCTGCTCCTATTTTCTATGTTTCTATGTTTCTGAAGTGAATGTACTGGCCAATTCAGTAGGTGTTTGATTACTTACTTGCTATGATCATGATGAACCAACTGAGCTGAAATACAGGTAGATCCATATTTTAAATAGAAGCAAAATACTGCGGATGCTGGAAATCTGAAATAAAAACAAGAAATGCTGGAACCACTCAGCAGGTCTGGCAGCATCTGTGGAAAGAGAAGAAGAGTTAACGTTTCGGGTCAGTGACCCTTCTTTGGAACTAGATCCATATTTTGTTGCCTAAAAAATTAACTTTTCAAGAGCACACTTCCCTTGCATTCTCCAATACTTGTGCTCCTTTACAATTATGGGCAATTCAAATTTCTCAAAACTTGTTGCACAAGTGTCTGGCAGTCAGACTCCAGAGTAATCAAACCCAACATTCACCCTTTTCTTAGAAAAGCTAAGGAAAGCCCTGAGAATATGTGGAATAATGGCCAGGAGTTCTAAAGTGGAATCCGAGACTCTAATAATGTTGAAGCTAATATACCTTTTTTTCTTTTATATGAATCATCACTTCAGAATTGTGTTTTTCTGAATTTCACTCCTTTCAGCTTATATATAACTAGTTATTTTTGTAAATTGTGCTGAATATGATCCAGCTTTGTTTAAATTGGAGCTTATCACAGCTTCCAATGTCCTTGAGCTGCAGAAAGGATGATATCATTGCGTGATCGCAAACATTAACACAATGAGATAGTGGGATAGTTATTGCTTTGTTCATGTTTCACTCTAACCTGATGATATCACATCAATTATTGCCAGTTGCTTTATAATGCAAACATTATAAATATGAGTGTATGAGTGTTCCCCTCACACCCACTCCACTTTGTGCATTAATTGGAGAAAACTGATCAGATTGGTTTAGATCATCTTGACCCAAAACTTCTGATTTGATTGGGCTTTCACATTGTACAATTGGCGGAACTGTTACATTACTCCTAACCATCAGCAGGAGTCTGTCGAGATGTACCGTAAAATCCAGTGTATAGGTAGCACCTTTTGTGAGCATTTTTATGACCAACAAAACTCGGAGTGCTACCTTTACACCAGAAGTTATCCAGCTCTTGTACTGGTGTAACTGCTATGTTAGATTTTACATTAAATGACACTTACCCACCCAAATATTGGAGGATGAAGCCTGTGGTGATTGGCCTAAAATGTTATGCATTAACAGCAGATGCTGCCTTGCTTCGAATCTGGACATTTTGGTACTCTATTACTGAAAACCACAAGAAAATCTTTATTGAAGTATTTAAATTATTGCTAGGGATCAATTTGGTTTCCTGCTTCCAATTTCCCATTTGTCTTTGGGTTTGTCCCAGACGTGAGCCCCCAAATTTCTGTTACGGTCAAGTGAGGAGGGGTCGAAGGGCTTCCCTCTTTTTCCTCCTTGTTTGACCACAACATGTTTAAATCTTCTTAAAGTGAATGTATTGGCCAATTCAGTAGGTGTCTGAGTACTTACTTGCTATGATCATAATGAACCAATTGGACAGGTTTTCTTGAATTAACAAAGAAAGCGATTAACTTTATTGTACCTAAACTGAACTAATAAAATAATAAACAACATGAGTTTAGGGTGGCGCAGTGGTTAGCACCGCAGCCTCACAGCTCCAGGGACCTGGGTTCGATCCTGGGTACTGCCTGTGCGGAGTTTGCAAGTTCTCCCTGTGACCGCGTGGGTTTTCGCCGGGTGCTCCGGTTTCCTCCCACAGCCAAAAATTTGCAGGTTGATAGGTAAATTGGCCATTATAAATTGCCCCTAGTGTAGGTAGGGAGTATGGGATTACTGTAGGGTTAGTATAAATGGGTGGTTGTTGTTCGGCACAGACTCGGTGGGCCGAAGGGCCTGTTTCAGTGCTGTATCTCTAAATAAAATAAATAAATGCCAACTTTCACTCTCACACACACTAGAGGTTTACACGTACACAAATAGGTTACAGAGTGGGGAAAGATAGATTGGTTGAGTTAGAGTCCATAAAAAAGTATACTGTCTGTGGAGTTTGGTGATTTTTCTGGCTTCTAGATGAATTCAATGATCCTGAGGCTTTTAGTTTGAAGATGTAGATGACTGGTTCAGTGAGTCTCTTGGAGATAGCAATGCGGATGATTTCCTCTAACGGGGTTTCTGATTAGCTGGAGTATGCAAAGGTGGTCAGTCAACCAGTAGGATTTGTAGGTTTTCAAGCTAGAATGCAGAGAGAGAGGGACCCCCTCATGTCAGAGTCCAAAAGCTTCTCCTGTGCTGCAGAGAAAAACACTAGCTTAAAACCACAGATGGGGAGGGATTTGTCACAAGGCAGTCACTCAAAGATAGCAGTTCGCAGTATTTCACTGCTTGCTGAGAGAGCAGGTAGTTTCTTTAAACTTCCTGAGTCTTAGTTCTTGCTGCGATATTAGCAGGCATTTCGTCTCTCTCTTCTCTCTTCTGTTTGAAAAGTTGTTCAGTTTTAGAGTGAGCTGGGCAAGTTTTAACCCAGGACCAACCAGATCTTAGTTTGTTCAGGCAACCCACAGTCAGAATAGCAGGACTACAATTTTACCCGTTATGCATTGAAAAAAACTCAGAGACTTTATGTATTTGGCAGGCTGATGGTAGCCTCACCTGTGCATGTTGTCATGCAGGCCCCTACCTGCCAAGAATGAGGTACATATATTTCGCCATATATTGTTGCTGGGAAGAAAAGAAGGCCTATTACAAGGGATTGGAAAAACATTTTTTGCGTACTAGCAGACAATGTTGGAACAAAGAAACCAGTCCCTGCTCCCCAATACACAGAAGAGACCTGGTCAAACCAGTCAGTCACGTGACCACCTGCTGGCCAACTAGGGGAGTTTTAAATTGGAGAAACAGTGTTGGAACACAGAAAGTTGTTAGTTCCTGGACTGAAAAGACCTCTCCTGGCTGGTTTGTTGCAGCCTCTCCTGTCTGCTTCCATTTCTTTCTCATGGAACTCCAAGACCCATTGAAGACACAAGAACCCCAAGAGAGAAAAGTCTCCTACATTGAACAAGGTTTAAGAAGAATACTGGGCCCCATCGAAAAGCAAGATCTACCTACAAGCAAGGACTACAGTGAGCTCGAAGCACAGTAACAAACCCCCTTCAGAGATTGCCTCAAACTTTTTAGCTATTTTTCTTCTGCTCTTTTCTGTCTGTATTTACATGTGCGCATCACGTATGCATGCTAGTGAGGGGCGTGGCATGTACCCGTAGGCATTAACCGAATTAGAGTTTAAGTTTTAATAAATTTCACTTTTATTCTTTAAACCTACGAAAGCCTGTTTGTGCTCATTTCTTTGCCTTATAATTGGAAAGCGGTGAACCAGGATTTACCAAGGGGGAGCTCAAAATACTGTGTGTTTAAAAACAAAACCCTGTTACAGTAAGACCAGGTGAAGGCTGAAAGGGAACCCCCTAGACCTCTTTCTCACCTGGTCGTAACAAAGTAAAATGTCCCAATTTGTGCTTCACAAATAGGAGTTGGGCCTGAGCAGGAGGCTACAACGAGGTGGGTTTTTTAAGGAAGATTATTGGGAAGAGCAGAGGGAGGTTTTCCTTATATCTGACCTGGAAGAGCTTGATGCTGATGCTGGATAACTGAAATGGAAAGTCTTCTATTCACTAGCACTAATATTCAAAGCCAAAATTCACCAAACCAAAGCACTTTGTATGAGTACCATCTCATTTATTGGTGTGGGTTTCTCCATGGTAACACGGCACCTCCAATCTAATGAATTTGTACGGTGATATATATAGAATAGGCGTCAGTAATTGCTGGCTTATAAAAAGATCTTGCTAATGGCATACTTACCTTGATGCCAGGTCTCTTGTCAGTGGGCTATTATTTTTAGATGTTCACTGTTTATCTATTACATAAATTATAAAAGCACGAAACAGATGTTGGACTGTCGGGTGGTTTCAGTGGAGAAAATGACATCAATTCCTGGGTTGATGGAGTTTGGATTATTAGTGGCAGTAGCTGTATGTGCCTTTTTGGTGAATTGAATCTTTTATATAAAGTGTTGATGCCTCCCCTCCTTGCATAAAGAGACCATATATTATGTAGCCTAAATAGAATAGATCCCACATTACGTTGTGTTTGGCTCTGCTATAACTCAATTTGTCACAAAGTGGAAGCTGTCTAGTTTTAGTTTTAAACACTGAATTTCCTTCTAGCACTAAGCTCCATGTTAGATGTGATACGAAAGGGAACTTGATGGAGAGGACATTCAGCCAAGCAACAACGCAGCAGAATTGATCCCTTTTGTTTATCACCAAAGGACTAAATTCCATTTAATATTTTTTATTATTTTAAAAGATGGTAATTTTTTCAGACAACTCTGGCTTTTACTTGCATGTGTTTATTCAAATTTCTCCCCTTTTGCTTGCCTCCGATGATGCTGTCTGTCTCTGAGCTACAGTTCCTTGGGCACCAGTTCCCTCAAATACGTTGTGCATTGTTCATACATGAGCTTTGAAATTGTTAGTAGACTATTCAGTTATGGAGAGCATCTCAGTGGAGTTTGACTCTGTTTTCAGCATGGGGAAGATAGGCTGTGTGTTGTGTTATATGGAAAAGATAATGCTTCTCATGGGGAAGGAAGACTCGATGCCATTGACGAGCCAATTCACATTTTGTCTGAAAGTCCGAGAATACTTCTGCACTGTTAACTGAAAAGCAACCATGATCTTGCATTGACCCCACAGCAACAGAATAAAAGCAGAAAGTTAATTGTGGAACAAAATTGTAAACATGTTCTTTATCACCCAGTTTATTACACCAAGGTATTCATCTCCTGTGCTCTAATGTGCCTCCCACAGCAGGCTCACGGGGCCGAATGGCCTACTCCTGCTCCTATTTCCTATCTTCCTATGATCGTGTACATGCATTCTCCAGCAGGAGTCACTGAATAGCAATCAGGTGTGGGGACCCAGACTGCTTTTTTCACCCCTCCATATCCCAAGCCAAATGTAGCTTCTCAACCTCTACTGCAGGCGATATCAAGTAATTCAGTATGACCCAATGTGCAAGCCCGGTACTTTCCTGGTCTGTTTGTCTCAGTAATACAGCAGGCAGTGGATTTATGTACCCAGCCATCAGAGTGTGGGATGTGTGAATAAAGTAAATAACTTTTCTACCTCTAGGTTACATGTAAATCAATATCAAAGTAAATTAATTTTAGTATTTTGAATATTGCACATGTTTGATTATCTGCCATTATTTGGAATGAAAGAGTGATGACCTTCTTAATTCAGATGATCTAAGTGAAATTTCCATCTATGTCTCTTGTGCATCCCCAATTTCCTTTGCCCCTCCATTGGCAGCCATGCCTTTGATTACCTGGGTCCCAAAACCTTTCTGCCTCTCCACCTCCCTGTCCCACTTTAAGAAGCTCCTTAAAATCTACCTCTTTGACCAAGCTTTTAGTCACCTGTCCTAATATCTTGTTTTGTGGCTCAGTGTCAGTTTTTCTCTTATAACGCTAACTGTAAAGTCCCATAGGATGTTTTACTAAGTTAAAAGTGCTATATAAATGCAAGTTGTTGTATAAAATGTGTACAAGGTAAATGGGTCTTTCATATTTATCACCACTTTGCTGTATTTGTTTTCCTGTAACATGCATGTTTAATATGAAAATTCATGGTGTGCTGTCTGTTAGATTGGAGCACAACACATATTGTCGCAGCATTGTAAGTTCAATTTCCCCAATACTGCAGTTGCTCCTCATTCTTCTGTTAAAACTAGAGCGGTTGGAAAAAAGTATGTCACTCCCATCACAGGGCCCGTTGTAAAATAACCATTTTTTCAGGCTAAAGATGGGCGTCTAGTTTCAAGGTATTAACTTGTCAATGGCATTCTGCATGGCAGTTTCCATTTTCTTTCCTCCATCATATATCCTCATGAACTTCTGAGCAAGGCTCTTGTGTTGGTGCCAGATCATTGGTTGAAGGGAGCAGATATTCAAACCCATATTGTTGCCTAGTTCCTAGCTACGATTAAAGAATGTAGAAATAAAAACAGAAAATGCTGGAAATACTCAGCAGGGCAGGCAGCATCTGTGTAAGAGAAACAAAGTTAACATTTCAAGTTGATGAGTTTTCACTGGAACTGGAAAAAGTTAAGAGAAGTCACAGGTTTTAAGCAAGAACAGAGACAGGGAAAGTGGAATGGGGAAGAAAGAACAAAAGCAAAAATCTGTTGTAGGGTAGAAGACAGGAGATATTAAATGACAAAAGGGATAATGGTGAAAGGCATAAGGGGATGGTAATGGGACAGGTAAAGAAACAAACGATGGCTGTGGAGAAGGTGTAAATGGCAAGAGCAGAATTATTACCAACTGATGCTGTCTGAAAAAATGGGAATGGTGATTATAATCTGCAATTGTTAAACTCAATATTGATTCCAGAAGCCAAAAAAATGTGCTTAATCAAAATATGAGGTGCTGATCCTTGAGCATCCATTGAGTTTCATTAGAACACTATAGGTGACCTAGGACAGAGAGGTCAGAGTGCAAGTGGGGTGGAGGACTAAAAAGGCAGGCAGCCAGAAGCTCGGGGTCACGCTTGCAGACTGAATGGAAGTGATCACCCAATCTGCTGAGCGTTTCCAGCATTTTCTGTATTTATTTCAGATTTCCAGCATCCACAGTATTTTGCTTTTTTTAAAGAATGCAGACCTGGTAATTCATTCCAATACAGGCCCAGAGGAGATCCAGGAAAGGCAACACAGCTATCTTAAAACTAGCTTGCATTACTCAAGGAAGTTGTACAGAATTTTGCCACAAACACTCAATAAAACCTGAAAAGGTCTCAATTATTTAATTTGGATAATTGCAGAGAAAGGACATGTCCTGAGGCATATAAATACAAAATACTGGTGTTGAAGAAGTTGTAAAGAGAGGATTCAGTATATTGAGTGGATGTGGAAAGAATGGGTGGAATGGAAGTCGAGCTGCTTACATTTGGAACTTGACAGTGGTGTATCTCGAGGCAGTCAGACGGAAAGGCATGTAAGTGGTGATGTTTGTTGTGATTGTGGCCTGCAATTACGGTTGGACAAAGCAAATCTTTTTCTTTTGACAAACTTAACCAATAGAATGAAGGAGAGCAGAATACAAAATTAATCAACCCGTGGGCCTTTTAACTTGCTGAATTAATTGGTACTGCACCATGTGTGAGCAATGCAATGGGATGTTTTAAGAGTGGAACAATTTGAAACAGAAATACTTATTATAATAATTATTACTATTACTACTACCTTTGTAATGGGTAGAGTTTTTTAAAAAAATAATCTGCTAGTTTTCTTAAACTCCCAACTATCTTAGGTATAGACTGAAGTAATCAAAGTCCATGGGACACCATGTTGTCTACTTGTGAGGCTGGAGTGGGAAGGAACTGCCTGTGGCAGGCAATAGGCCAGGTTTTAATAGTGGAAATATTAATTCTCCCGTGTCTTGCTTGATTAGCTTTTGAAGATCCGTGTGTTTTTATACATTTAATTTACTTTTCCTCATGATTAAATGGATGAGGTATAGTCTGTGATCATCTAGATTGTATCTTGTTCGTGCATAAATGAGCTTGATAGGCTAAATGACCTTTGGTTTCGCACAGAAGCAAAATACTGTGGATAAGAACATAAGAAATAGGAGCAGGAGTAGGCCATTCAGCCCCTCAAGCCTGCCCCGCCATTCAATAAGATCATGGCTGATCTGTCCCAGATCTATCCCTTTGCAGATTCTTTGTGTCCTCATCACAACATGCCTTCCCACCTATTTTTGTATCATCAGCAAATTTGGATACATGACACTCTGTCCCTTCCTCCAAGTCATTAATATAGATAGTAAATAGTTGAGGCCCTAGGACCGATCCTTTTGGCACCCCACTAGTTATGTCTTTCAACCTGAAAAAGACCCATTGATCCCGACTCTCTGCCTTCTGTGTGTTAGCCAGTCCTCAATTACCCCCAATACCCTGAGTTCTTATTTTGTGCAATAACCTTTTATGTGGCACCTTATCAAACGCCTTCTGAAAATCCAAATACACAACATCTACTGGTTCTCCTTTATCCACTCTGCTTGTTACATCCTCAAAGAACTCTAACAAATTTGTCAAACATGATTTCCCTTTCATAAAACCATGTTGTCTCTGTTTGATTGCATTATGTTTTTCTAAATGTCCTGCTATTTCTTCCTTAATAATGGACTCTAGCATTTCCGCAATGACTGATGTTAAGCTAACTGGTCTGTAGTTTCCTGCTTTTTGTCTCCCTTCTTTCTTGAATAGGGGTGTCACATTAGCAGTTTTCCAATCCGCTGGTACCCTACCGGAATCCATTGAGTTTTGGTATATTATGACGAATGCCTCCACTATCTCTGCAGCCACTTCTTTTAAAACCCTTGGATGCAGGCCATCAGGTCCTGGCGACTTGTCTGCCTTTAGTCCCATCAGTTTGTCCAGCACCTTTTCCCTCATGATTGAGACTGTCACAAATTCCTCCCTCCCATTTGCACCTTGTTCATCTATTATTGTTGGGATGTTTATAGTGTCCTCCACCATGAAGACCAATGCAAAATATTGGTTTAAATTATCTGCTATTTCCCTGTTCCCTGTTATTAATTCCCCAGTCTCATCCTCTAAGGGTTCCACACTTACTTTAGCTACTCTCTTCCTTTTTATATACCTGTAGAAGCTCTTACTGTTTGTTTTTATATTTATTGCCAATTTACTCTCATAATCAATTTTCTCCCTCTTTATTAGTTTTTTGGTCATCCGCTGCTGGTTTCTAAAAAATTCCCAATCCTCTGGCCTACCACTCGTTTTCACCGCATCGTATGCCTTTGTTTTTGATTTGATACTCTCCTTAACTTCCTCTGTTATCCACGGGTGGTTCATCATTCTCTTCGAGTCGTTCCTTCTGACTGGAATAAATGTTGAGTGTTATGAAATATCTGCTTAAAAGTCTGCCACTGCTCATCCACTGACTTCCCCTGTAGTCTATCTTACCAGCCCGCTTTAGACAACTCTTTCTTCATTCCTCTGTAACTGCCCTTGTTTAAGTTGAAGACACTGGTTTGAGACCCAAGTTGCTCACCCTCAAACTGAATTTGAAATTCTACCATGTTATGATCACTTCCCCCTAAAGGATCCTTAACTAATAGATCTCTTATTAATCCTACCTCATTACATAATATCAAATCTAAAATAGCCTGTACCCTGGTAGGGTCTGCAACGTATTTCTCTAAGTAACAATCCCTGAGGCACTCTGCAAATTCGTCTTCCATGCTACCTTTGCCAGTTTGACTTGTCTATATGCAGATTAAAATCACCCATGGTAATTGCAGTGCCCTTCGTACACACCTCCGATATTTCCTGATTAATATCTTGTTCTACAGAGAGGCTTCTCTTTGGGGGCCTATAGACCACTCCCACCCGTGATTTCTTTCCCTTGCTATTCCTTATTTCCACCCAAACTTATTCTACATCACGATCTATTACACCTGTATCATGACTCACAACTGCACTGATCCCTTCCTTTAATAACAAAGCTACCCCATCTACTTTTCCTTTCTGCCTATTCTTCCGGAACGTCGAATATCCTTGAACATTAAGATTCCAGTCCTGGTCATCCTGCAACCACGTCTCAGTGATAGCTATCAAATCATATTCATTTATTTCTATCTGTGCCGTCAGCTCATCTATCTTGTTACAAATGCTACGTGCATTCAGATAAAGAGCCTTAAGCTTTGACTTTTTACCTACTCTGGTTCTAATTTCTGCAGTACTCTTGTGCTTGTATTCTCTGTCCCTTCCTGTCACTCTCTGATTAATGTATGCTCCTTCACTATCCTGTACCTCTGCTCTCTCATTACTTTTCAACTTTTTAAACTTCCTTTCAATTGAATCCTCCCCCCCACTATTTAGATTAAAGCCTTATCTACAATCCTACTTATACGATTCGCCAGGACACTGGTCCCAGCATGGTTCAAGTGAAGCTCATCCCAACAGAATAGCTCTCTCTTTCCCTGGTACTGGTGCCAGTGTCCCATGAATCGGAACCCATTTATGCCACATCAATCTTTGAGCCACACATTTACCTCTCTAATCTTATTTACCCTATGCTAGTTTGCACATGGCTCAGGTAGTAATCCGGAGATTATTACCTTTGTGGTTCTGCTTTTTAATTTGGCCCCGAGCTGCTCATAGTCCCTCAGCAGAATCTCGTTCCTAGTCCTACCTGTATCATTGGTACCTACGGGGACCACAACAACTGGAGCTTTTCCCTCCCACTCCAAGTTCCTCTCCAGCCCAGAAGAGATGTCCTTAACCTTGGCACCAGGTAGACAACACAGCCTTCGGGACTCTCTATCTTTGCTGCAGAGAACAGTATCTACTCCCCTAACTATGCTATCCCCTATTACTACTGCATTTCTCTTTCTCCCCCCACTTGAATGGCGCTCTGAACCACAATGCTGTGGTTAGTTCGCTCATCCTCCTTACGGTCTGTGCCCTCGTCCACACCGGGAGCAAGAACCTCGTACCTATTGGATAAGGGCACTGGCTGAGGCTCCTCCAAAGCTCAATTCTGGATCCCCATACCTGCCTCACTCGCAGTCACACCCTCCTTTCCCTGACCATTGGCCGAATTCAAGGTAGTTAATCTAAGGGTTGTGACTGTATCCTGAAACACAGTGTCCAGGTAACACTCCCCCTCCCTGATGTGACGCAGTGTCCGCAGCTCGGACTCCAGCTCATCAACTCTGAGCCGAAGTTCCTCGAGCAGCCAACACTTGCTGCAGATGTGGTCACCGTGGATTGCACCGGCGTCCACCAGCTCCTCCATACTACAGGTGCAACACATTGCCTGCCCAGCCATCTCTATTCTATTTAATTAATTAATTTGGATCTCAGTATTTTAAAAAAAAGAACTATTTAAGTGTACTCTTAACCTGTAATGACGTCGTCTGATTTAAATCACTTGGCCAAAGCTACAAAAAAAAACACGAGACACAGAAGAAAGAAATACCCACCAATCACTTACCAGCTCTGCTGTGACGTCACACTTTGATTTTTGCTGGTCAAGCAGGTCCACAGAACAGAACTGAACAGAGCGTCTCTCACCACCGCTTCTGGCCTCGGGCCTCGGCTCCTTTTATCTGGATGCTGGAAATCTGAAAGAAAAACAGAAAATGTTGGAAATATTCAGCAGGTCTGGCAGCATCTGTGGAGAAAGAAACAAGAGTTAACGTTTCAGGTGGATGACCTTTCATCAGAACTGGAAAAACTTAGAGACAATAACCAGTTTAAGCAAATAAGGGGAGGGGAGAAAAGAACAAAGGGAATATTTGTGATAGGGTGGAAGGCAGGAGAAATTAAATGACACATAAGGATGTGGTTACCTTGCACCATCATCCCTTTTGCCTTTTAATCTCTTCTGCCTTTTAATCTCTTCTGCCTACCACCCTATCACAAACCTTTCCTTTTGTACTTTCCCCCGCCCCCCCCCCTTTACTTGCCGCTGTACTTGCTTAAAACTTGTTACATCGCTAACATTTTTCAGTTCTGACGAAAGCTCATCGATCTGAAACCTTAACTCTGCTGAGTATATCCAGCATTTTCTGATTTTGATGGTTCCATGTGCTCTTTTGTCGTTTCCAATTTATGGCCGGAATTTTACGCCATCCCAGCAAGCCAGATGGTGGTGGGGCGGGGGGGGGGGGTGGGGGTGGGGTGGGGGGGGGTGTAGTGGGTGGCGTAAAATTGAGCAAGAGGCTCTGGGAGGCCCTCTCGACCCTCTCCCGCCTCCGCCCCACTTTACATGGGCTGGGGGGTGGGGGGGAAGGTGAAAAACAGGCCAATCAAGACCCTTAAGTGGCCACTTAAGTGGCATCCGGGAGATGTACCAGGGTGGCGGGGGGGGGCCCGGACAAACGTGCACAGGGTGCCCGATTGAGGGCCGTCCCCACTTCCCCAACCACCCCAGGACCTGAGACGCCCTTCATTCCCCCCAAACGACCATCCTTGCCTCACTGGGGCCTGACCAATTTGCCCGGCGAGGCAAACCCCAACTTACCTGTAGTCCTGGCTTCATGTCCTCGGCTGGGCTGCAGTCCCAGCAGTGGCCACTGCTCCTGGTGGCGCTGCTGGGACTAAAAGCTGCCAGCCCGATGATTGACCGGCAGCTCAATGAGGCAGGACTTCCTCCTTCAAGTGGGTGGAAGTCCCACCTCAGAACAGTTAAAGCCTGGGACCCATGAAATGCGTGTTGGATCCCCGGGCCAGGCAGAAGCCAGTTCCCGTCCGCCCGACGTAAAATCCAACCCTATGTGTTTATGTAATAGCACAAATTTTGGAGTTCTGCAGTTTAAAGATACATAGTTAACTTCAAAACAAAAAGATTCCAGTAACATTGTTCCATTCAATGCCACTACTTAATTTATAGAACTCTTGAAATAAACTTAATAGAGTGGAAGGCCAATGTTCATTGTGCAAAATGCACCATATATATATATATATAAATATTAACCTTTTCAATTAAAAGCTTCATTTCTGCAGAATATTTTCCACCTTATGGATACTGACCATTTGAGATTCTCTGGTGACGTAGGTTATGAAGCAATCTGTGTACTTGTTGGAATGCTTCTATTAATACCAATGAGAGCCAGTACTTTTCACCAGCTTTGGTTAAACTGCATTCATAATCTGTGCGTCATTTGGCTGCATTTCTGACTGTTGCCTAGTTGAGTGATTTAATGCAAGCAAGGGAGCATCCAGCAATTTAACAAGGGACTATCCTCCAATTTAATAGTTTTAAAAGTGGAGTTAGTATTTTCATACAGGGAGATCAATGGGTGGGAACACGCACTTACTTCTTGAGACACTTTTCAAGTGTGCACCATTATTTCCCCCCTCACTCTACAATGCAGACACAATGTTCATTGTTAGAGGAACAAAGATTGTCCTTGTACATAGGAGGCCATAATGGACAAATGCCAAGTGGAAGCAATCAAATAGTGAGTGAACGCATGTGTACTCCTGTACCCCTATTGAACGCTTTACTCACTGGTATTGGGTACAGAAAAGCTACTGTACCATACCTATTTGAAGAGTTAATGCTCCAAGCATTGGAGTGGTTTCATAGTTAAGAGGCCCTTCCTGGCTTTGAGCCAGCATGATTGGCCGCCTTTAAGAGCACTCCATAAAACAACAGTATTCTAGGAACCATTTTGGTGCAGAGACTTTGCTTTTGCAAACTAATGAATTATACCCATAAGCAGTCTGTCACAATTTAGCAAGGAAAGCAGCTGGCACTTCACTCTTCAAACATTTTTCTTGCATTTTCTCAGACATATTTTTCCTTAAGTGGTATTAGTTTGATTTTTTTTCCGACGTACTTTTAATAATCTGATGGAAAGGAACCGACAAAGCTCCTTGTATATGGTAGATGCAGTAGTACCAATTTTTAAAATGATTTCCTATAAAGCTGTCTTAATTCTATTAGAGGTGTGATCTCCCTATCTTTTCGCAAGTATGCTGAGAATCAGTGTTAGCCGGGCTTGTGTTGCAACCTTGTACATTCCCCAATATTGTTTTTCCAAATGATTAAAGTCTTTTTTTAGTTTTCTTATCTTAACTTTACTGCTGCATTTTACGTGCTATGTTACATCCTGTGTGATAGCTGTTACACTTTCTCAAGCAGCTCCATGTCACTGCGACTACTGAGTCATATTATAATGAGGGTAAGCTGCCAGGAAGAGGATAGGCATGCTGGGAAACAAACTCTGTGCTACAATGATTCAGTATTCTTGTAGATCTAGCCAGTGGAACTCTCATGGTGTTGCTCATGGTAAATAAGATGCTGTGTTACACTGTGTGATGCATAATGCATTATTCTGCTGCTAAGGTATACCTGTATTTAAATTGGTTTGTTCCTTTTAAGGTCATGGGTTTAATTGCAGTAAACAAATACAGCCTAAGGTCAATCCAAGTTCAATCATTTGGTGAGGGCAATTTGAAGATTAGAAGGTGCTTATAGGTTTCGGGCTAAATGTAAGGAAATGAAAAGCCCACCCAAAAAATACCTTTTTACACCTTTCTCTTTTTGAAGGGCGAGAGAAAGTCTTAAAACTTTTTCGCCCATGGTTTTCTTTATATCTGATGAATACAGATTTTTCTTTCTGTTGCTAATATACAAAATGGTAATGGAATTTGGATTGAGACTTCAAAAACCACCACCACAGAGCTACCTGATGGCCAGAGCTTGCAGCTATATCATGACGGTTGACATAGCAAAACTGGATGCAGTAATGCTAACATAGTAATTTACAATGATAAATATTGAATGGCATGACCGAAAATCATGACTACAGGAAGTAAGATGTGTGCACAGGAAGTTAAGAATTTTTAATGTTTAGTATTATGTATGGTGCTGTTCACAGTAAGTAGGAATGGAGCACAATACAATGTAAAATACAATAGGTAATATAATATTCTGCTGCTAAAATTTAGGTACCTGTCACTTCAAGGCCAGAAGAAGCAAATGACTGTATGTGAGAAAGGACTGCTTATGTAGGTTACAGGTCAGGCTTCAAATTAGAACTTTGAGTTTGTTTGTGAGAAGGTCAGCTGAGAAGCTGCAGACATTCTGGCTCCAGAATAACTACGATACAGAAATTTGCATTAGTCATATGTGACATTTGGAGTGTGACCTTTTAATCTCCTAAGGCACTACTAACATTAAGTTTGAGGATGGTAATGTTTTATAAGCATAGGAACATCATTCCATGTAAAACAGGATGGGGCTGCAATTCCACAGGGAATCAACTGCTGTCCATTATGTCTCCAATGCCAGTCTGTGGAACTCCCCAGAAACCTGAAGCCCCAGTTGTGTTGAGTCTCCACTGTTTCCAGAATTTCTGGCTTGTCTTTAAAAACCTGTGCCAAGGCCGGGAGTTTCTTCTCAACTGGCTCATCTCTGGAAGCCAGAAGACTAAGTGAGTTGAGCCATATTGGCCTTTAGATGGGCAAAGATAGGTTCCACTAGTGGGTCACAGCATAGGGAAGAGGCCCAGAAACTTCCCCCCAAGCCCCTTGAAGGGAAAGACACATTGCCCGCCTGTACAGGACGTTAAGGAGGACATGAGATGGGGATGGTGATGAGGGGTCTGGGAAATCCCCAACCCCACCATGGTGGATCCAGCCATGTGGAGCAGGTAGATACTAAATGATGGTCAGGAACAGAGGCCACTGATGCCTCTGGTTGTGTGTGAAGGTTGGGGTGCTAACCCAGTAATGGTGACATGGCATATATAGGCTAGGAATGTGCTAGGGAGGCTGACATCATGGATAGTGTGGCCAGTTGTAGTTTTCCTACTGTTGCCCTGGATGAGATTAGCTGATGCAGCATAGATTGGAAATCAAATCTGGAACCTTCCTGGTCTATATGACTCAGTTACGCACAGACTGAGCTTTTTTTCCTTTATTCATTCATGGGATATGGGCGTCGCTGGCCAGGCCAGCATTTATCCCTAATTGCCCGAGAAGGTGGTGGTGAGCTGCCTTCTTGAACTGCTGCAGTTCATGTGAGGTAGGTATACCCACAGTGCTGTTAGGAAGGGAGTTCCAGGATTTTGACTCAGCGACAGTGAAGGAATGGCGATATAGTTCCAAGTCAGGATGGTGTGTGACTTGGAGGGGAACTTGCAGGTGGTGGTGTTCCTATGCATTTGCTGCCTTTGTCCTTCTAGTTGGTAGAGGTCGTGGGTTTGGAAGGTGCTGTCTAAGGAGCCTTGGTGCATTGCTGCAGTGCATCTTGTAGATGGTACACACTGCTGCCACTGTGTGTCGGTGGTGGAGGGAGTGAATGTTTGTAGATGGGGTGCCAATCAAGCAGGCTGCTTTGTCCTGGATGGTGTCGAGCTTCTTGAGTGTTGTTGGAGCTGCACCCATCCAGGCAAGTGGAGAGTATTCCATCACACTCCTAACTTGTGCCTTGTTGATGGTGGACAGGCTTTGGGGAGTCAGGAGATGAGCTACCCGCCGCAGGATTCCTAGCCTCTGCTGACCCAGTGATAGCTAGAGCAAAAAGTCATCCTCTCCAGAAGGGTTTGTTTTTCTCTGCCTCATTCATGTTCTCATTCATGGGTAGACACACATGAAATGTGAAAAAGTCTGATTGAGATACAGAAGCATTGTTGCATGATATTCTTTGCAACAATAAATCCTGTTCGCTACCTGCTCACTATGGGCTACATTTTCTTTCATTTGCTAATTTTAATGAACAAATAGTTGAGTATAAAACTGGAAACACTTGTTTGTACTTGTGTATACTTTTTTTTTAAACCAAAATGTACAAACAAAAAAACCCCTTCACAGAATCACAAATTTGAATTTTATGCAGGGCTTTCTAGAAAGAACCGACCACATTCCTTTTAATTTCCATAATAATTTGTACTACATCCTGGCCTCACTAGTTTGGATAGCTAGTCATAATTGAAATGTTAGTATTATATTTCTTTTCTATCTTCGTATTTTGCTCCCTTTTAACATAGATGGATTTGGTTCTGGTTTCTCTGCCCCTGTGTTGTGATATGCTACTCTTCATTATTCCCTCTCAGAGATGGTGCGTTCATATGCTACACCCTGGCCAATGCCAGTGCTCTGCAACCAGTGACTGGCTGCTGCTCAATCAGGTTAGAATGCAGAACTCCCTGTGTTGGAATATTTGTGAAGTGACAGATGTTTTGTGCTGTGACCATGCACTTGAGTCAACCTGATCAATGGCTGAGAGACACATCTGGGATCTTGCAAAGGTGTCAAAGAGATGAGAGTTCACCCCATCAGTCTGAGTAGGCCTGCAATTCAGGTTTCCATGGGGAGAGGATCAGGCACCTGTAACGTTTCTCCTGAGTGTTATGATTATTCCATTATATGAGTGGTGTGATCAGGAATAAAGTGCAGTTTGATGAACCTGTTTTTTTTAACGGAATTGTGATGTATTGGTAAAGTGTGAGATCATGACATGCCAGACTTGCCAGAAAATGCCTTTTTTGACAGAAAGTAATAATAGTCACAGATTAATGCACTTAGTGCAACAAATATCATAACTTAGTCAAAGGATGGAGACGAGAGAGGTCTTTTGAACTGGGCGGATGTCTACATTTGGGCTATGTATCACGACATGAAACAAATCAACTTGCCTTGACAAGTGTGACTTTGTTTCTTGGCATGTAAATTTAATTTGCTGGTTATATCAACACTTTATTAACGCACAAAGGCCAACATTCCCCTTTTTATTCATTACATGGAACTATATTCCAATCATACTTAAATATTGCATACTTAAATGTGTTTTATTCTACAGATGTAGATTTACTGTCTTGAGTCACCAAAGTCCAATTGCTGAGGACTGTATTTTCAGTCAAGTTTCTTGGAACTGTTTTTACTTGAGGAATCTCCTTGTGTTTTAATTTAAGCCTCTAAATTATTATTAGTACCACCTCTGCTACCTTGTTATTTGCCATTTATCCTCCTTTGCTCTCCTCTATAGAAGAATTAGCTGTTGCCAAGGTACAGTTCCACAGGTATTTACAGCCCTTCCAACCCCCCATTATCTTAGCCAGTTAACCATTCTTTAAGTATGAACCTAAACCATGAGTGTCAACAATCTGTTACACCGTGGAGTGAATCATAGCTGAGCAAAATAACGCCCCCTGCCCCCCACACTTCCTGATCCCCACTCCCACAACACCCCATACCTGACTGAGGAGGTCAATTCTATCATCCCTGCTGCATCTGAGCTGAGACCAGACAATACAAGAATTGAAGCTGCATTTCCTTTTTAGCAGTGACGTGTACATTTTGAATTGTGGAGGTGTTCTCAAAACTTTAATTCCTGTTAGTTGTTACTTTGCAGGAATACACCTCATGGCTCTTTTAAACCCATGATAAATCCTAGTGGCCTGGAAAGGCATCCCCAATTGTGTATAAATTTCTATCTGCAGCGGGACAGTGGTTGGAGTGTTGCTTGCTTTTTAAACACCATTTTGTCCATTCCTGGAAGTTTTGACTAGGAATAAACTGGGATAAACATTTTCTATTCCTGAGCATAGCTCTCCTCATTGTCCTGTGAATTCAGCAAAGGAGGACCAAGGGATTGATTAACAAGGGGAAAATAGAGTACAAGAGCAAGCTTGCGGGGAACATAAAAACTGACTGTAAAAATTTCTACAGGTATGTGAAGAGAAAAAGATCGGTGAAGACAAATGTAGGTCCCCTACTGTCAGAAACAGGGGAATTTATTATGGGGAATAAAGAAATGGCTGACCAACTAAATGTATACTTTGGTTCTGTCTTCACAAAGGAGAACACAAATATCATACCAGAAATGTTGGGGAACACGGGGCTTAGTGAGAGAGAGGAACTGAAAGAAATCAGTATTAGTAGAGAAATGGTGTTGGGGAAATTGATGGGATTGAAGGCCAATAAATCCTCAGGGTCTGATGGTATGCATCCCAGAGTACTTAAGGAAGTGGCCCTAGAAATAGTGGATGCATTGGTGGTCATCGTCCAAGATTCTATAGACTCTGGAACAGTTCCTACAGATTGGAGGGTAGCTGATGTAACCTCACTATTTAAAAAGGGAGATAGAGAGAAAGCAGGGAATTATAGAACAGTCAGCCTGACACCGGTAGTGGGGAAAATTCTAGAGTCCATTATCAAAGATTTTACAGCAGAGCACTTAGAGAACAGTGGTAGAATCGGGCAGAGTCAGCATGGATTTATGAAAGGGAAATCATGCTTGACAAATCTACTAGAATTCTTCGAGGATGTAACTAGTAGAGTTGATGAGGGGGAGCCAGTGGATGTGGTTTATTTGGACTTTCAGAAGGCTTTCGACAAAGTCACACATATGAGATTGGCATATAAAATTAAAGCGCATGGGATTGGGGGTAGTGTATTGCGATGGATAGAAAATTGGTTGGCAGACAGGAAACAAAGAGAAACAAATGGCAGGCAGTGCCTAGTGGGGTACCGCAGGGATTGGTGCTAGGACCCCAGCTATTCACTATATATTAATGATTTAGGTGAGGGAACTAAATGTCATATCTCCAAATTTGCAGATGACACAAAACTGGGTGGGAGGGTGAGTTGTGAGGAGGATGCAGAGAGGCTTCAGGGTGATTTGGACAAGTTGAGTGAGTGGGCAAATGCATGGCAGATGCAGTATAATGTGGATAAATGTGAGGTTATCCACTTTGGTAGCAAAAACAGGAAGGCAGATTATTATCTGAACGGCGATAAACTGAGAGAGGGGAATATGCAGCGAGACCTGGGTGTTCTCATACACCAGTCGCTGAAAGTAAGCATGCAGGCACAGCAGGCGGTAAAAAAAGCAAATGGTGTGTTGGCCTTCATAGCAAGAGGATTCGAGTAGAGGAGCAGGGATGTCTTGCTGCAATTATACAGGGCCTTGGTGAGGCCACACCTGCAATATTGTGTGCAGTTTTGGTCTCCTTATCTGAGGAAGGATGTTCTTGCTATAGAGGGAGTGCAGCGAAGGTTTACCAGACTAATTCCTGGGATGGTGGGACTGGCATATGAGGAGAGATTGAGTCGGTTAGGATTATATTCGCAGGAGTTCAGAAGAGTGAGGGGGGATCTCATAGAAACCTATAAAATTCTAACAGGACTTGACAGGGTAGATGCAGGAAGGATGTTCCCGATGGTGGGGCAGTCCAGAACCAGGGGTCATAGTCTAAGGATATGGGGTAAACCTTTCAGGACTGAGATGGGGAGAAATTTCTTCACCCAGAGAGTGGTGAGCTTGTGGAATTCGCTACCACAGAAAGCAGTTGAGGCCAAAACATTGTATGTTTTCAAGAAGGAGTTAGCTATGGCTCTTGGGTCTAAAGGGATCAAAGGGTATGGGGCGAAAGGGGGAACAGGCTACTGAGTTGGATGATCAACCATGCTCATAATGAATGGCGGAGCAGGCTCGAAGGGCCGAATGGCCTACTCCTGCTCCTTGTTTCTATGTTTCTAAGATGGGCAGTATTTCTTTCCTCAAGGACATGCTTCACAGCAGTGAACAGTAAACGGAAACTCAGTGACTGGCAACTCTACACAGCACTTCTGAATTTATTGAGAGTTCAAGGATGACCTATTCCATAGATTATGCTTTTCTTGTATCCATGAGTTGCAGGTGTATTTCAGCTTGTGAGTTCTGGGTCTTTCTCACTTGTTGGAGGACAACAGTAACTCACGGACTGATTTTTTCTCTTTATTCTTACTCCATTAGTCCCTTCAGCAGCTTGCAAATCCAAACACACCACCAGGTGCAGTGAACTGCGTGAAAGTAACTGATTTGACCAGTTTTGAATATGTGCATGTTGGGAGGCATATAATGATCCCACGGCAGAAGATTATAATTAAAGCATCTTTCTCGGGTGCTTTATGCAGTCCTTGGGGAGCGGAATTAGACTGTCCTGAGTATTAAAACATTGCTTTACTTTAAATATTTAAATAATTGCTTCAATATGTATTATAAGTGACAATATTAGCGATATTTTCTCACAGCTTAGAGATTCAGGCATTATCCTGTTGAAAATATCCCATTGACATATTTACTGCTGTTAGTTGAACACATGGGCCTGTGCTTCCCAATTATTCTATCCATCTATTTATACCAAATGCCATTGTTCTACTGTGCTTGACTGAATCTATTTGTCTGGTTGCTCCTGTTCCTCTTCTCACAGCTAGAGCTAGGAACCCAATTGGCAGGCAGTGTTATCTCAGCCTCCCCTGCAATGTGTGTTGTAAAACTGGTCAGTTCTAGTATAAAGAATACACTGCTTTCACACAACACATAGAGGGGGAGGGAAGTTTAAACCTGCTTTCCCCTAGTGCTCACCATCTCATTGCTGTGAGAGCACACAAAGTAGTCAGTTAAGAGATTGCACAGAAGAGGGAGAGTAAGGGTTGGTCTAGAAGGAAGCATGGAAGATGACTGGAGTCAAGAGGAATAGGAATTTTGTAGATTCCCATTTCTTGCTGCCTTCATTTTCTGCCTGTACCTCAAGTCAAAACCCCGAAATATGCAGGATTTTCTGTAGGGATGGATGCACTAGTACATGATTCAAAAAGGGCATATTAACAGAAATGGAAAGTCCTTTAATTTTGTGTGTGCCTACCAGTACAGGAATAATACTGTTAAAACCTATTCTAATTTCAAGAGGTTTTGTGGGAATTGAAACTAACTGATTTGTGGTTCTATACTGGGTCCTTGCCTGTTCAGTCAGTGTTGTGAGTCATAATGCATTTGTACATGTAATCCCTTCACTTTTCCTGATCTTTGTTTTAAATTTTTGACTGGCACTTGTCCAGTCTGCAGTCTGGTTGAAACGAAGAAAAGGACTGACCTTCGTGTTGAGCAGGTCCAGTGTTCAGGCTCTGGAATGCTGTCCTGATTTTCAGCACTGCTTTACCTTGGCTCCTGGCAAATACAGCTGGAAATTGTTTTTCTTTTATTTGTACCAGCCACTGACTTGTGAATGATTGCAGTTCTTCAGTGTGTGGATGAGGTCTGGAAGCCCTGTGTCTGCTGCTTTGTTGATAAGGGGAAGCTCTAGAGTGCTTCGTGACTCATTGAAAGTAAGAGTTGAAGATAAGATGCTGCTTTGGGACCATTTTTCTCAACAGTTCATTCACTGGCACCTATCACAGATAACAGTTGCTGTATTGGTCGACATGAGTACTTCCTTGTATTACATTTAACACTGTTTGATATTACTCAGTGATTGAGAACTCGGGACTTAATGTATTCCAGCACAGGTGTAATGGTGATCCACTGCTTTTCGTTGCAAATATATTTTATCTTTAGTTTTGAGCATCTTTGTATTATATTGTGTGGGTCAAGAAAATATGTATTTTATATATGATTCTAAAATGGTTAACTTTAATTTCTTACACTTGACTAGTAAGCTTTATATTTAGTTAATGCTTTGTTGTGGAAGCTCATTAATGAAATCATTGTGAATTTATAAATATGTTTAGGTTTTGCTGATTTTGCATGAATGGGAGAGGGGGAAGTAATTGCAATTGTTAGGTATTGCCCTCCTGTCAGCTGGATTTGCAGGTTGACTAGTATTCTATTGCTTGACATCCAGCAGATCGTGGTCCCCACAATTGATATTTGCATTTGCAACTTTGTGACAAACCCGTCTTGTCACTGGGCTATTTCCATAACAGAAGACCTTTTCCACAAACAGGTTGTTAGATTGACTCACAACCCCTGAACAGAAAGACCGATGGACTGCCTACACTTTGGCTCCTACCCTTTCACCTGCCTGTCTTCAGTGGCTCTATCAGGCAGATATGCTATTGATGTCAGTCGTAGGGAAAATGCTAGAATTTATTGTAAAGGATGTGATAACTAGACACTTAGAATATAATGGTAGGAGTGGGCAGAGTCAACATGGATTTATGAAAGGGAAATCATGTTTGACAAACCTGTTAGAGTGTTTTTAGGATGTAACTTGCAAAATAGATAAGGGGAAACCAGTGGATGTGGTGCATTTGGATTTTCAGAAGGCTTTTGAGAGGTTAGTAAGCAAAATTAGAGCAAATGGGATTGAGGGATACTGGCATGGATTGAGAATTGGTTAAGGCACAGAAAACAGAGAGTAGGAATAAATGGGTCATTTTCAGGTTGGCAGGCTGTGACTAGTGGGGTACTGCAAGGATCGGTGCTTGGGCCCCAGCTATTCACAATCTATATCAATGATTTGGATGTGGGAACCAAATGTAATATTTCCAAGTTTGCTGGTGACACAAAACTAGGTGGGAATGTGAGTTGTGAGGAGGATGCAAAGAGGCTTCAGGGGGATTTAGACAGGCTAAGCAAATGGCAAGAATGTGACAGATGGAATATAATGTAGAAAAATGTGAAGTTATCCACTTTGGTAGGAAAAACAGAAATGCAGAGTATTTCTTAAATGGTGAGAGTTTGGGAAGTGTTGATGTCCAAAGGGACCTGGGTGACCTTGTTCATAAATCGCTGAAAGCCAGCATGCATGTGCAGCAAGCAATTAGGAAGGCAAATGGTATGTTGGCCTTTATTGCAAGAGAATTTGAGTACAGGAGTAAAGAAGTCTTGTTGTAATTGTATAGAGTCTTGGTGAGACTGCACCTGGGGTATTGTGTAAAGATTTGGTCTCCTTACCTAAGGAAGGATAAACTTGTTGTAGAGGGAGTGCAATGAAGGTTCATCAGACTGATTCCTGGGTTGGCAGGATTGCGCTATGAGGAGAGATTGAGGAGACTAGGCCTGTATTCTGTAAAATTTAGAAGAATGAGAGGTGATCTCATTAAAGCATACAAAATTCTTACAGGGCTTGATAAGGTTGATACAGGAAGGATGTTTCCCCTGGCTGGGGAGGTTTTAGAACCAGGGGACACAGTCTCAGAATAAGAGGTAGGCCTTTTAGGACTGAGATGAGGAAGAATTTCTTCACTCAGAGGGTGGTAAATCTTTGAAATTCTCTACAATCGAGGGCTCAGTCATTAAGTATGTGCAAGACAGAGATTGATAGATTTCTAGATATTAAGGATATCAAGGGTTTTGGGGATAGTGTGGAAAAATGGCACTGAGGTAAAAGATCAGCCATGGATGATAGTAGAATGCAGGGTATGTAGGTAGTTCGATCTTAGAGTAGGTTAAAGGACGGCACAACATCGTGGGCCGAAGGGCCTGTACTGTGCTGTACTGTTCTATGTTCTATGTTCTAGTTGAATGGCAGAGCAGGCTTAAGGGGCTGAATGGCCTACTCCTGCTCCTATTTCCTATGTTCCTACATACCCCTGCCAGCATAGCACTAAAGTTCACAGGAGTACGCAAATCTTCCCACCATGTCAAAGTACAATCCCTACCGAAAGGTAATTTTGGGGGTCTTAAATTAGTTATTTAATCTGTCAGGGGAAAACAATTCCTTGGACCACACAGTCTTGGGTTTGGCTGGATCTAAATTTTGAAATTCCTTGTAAATCAGTACTGTATTAATATCCAGGACTGGGAAGGATTCCAGTCTGTATGACCACAGCATGAATCCAAACTTCTTTGGCAGTTTTGGAAAGATGACAGTGTAGTTAAATAGCGTGAGTTCCAATTTGAAGAGAGTGACTGTGTTATAGCTTATGTGTGATAGTTGGTTGGTCCAAACCATTTTATTAAAGGTTGCTTTTGGGCCTACAGCTGCTGCTCCATAAGATAGTTGCCTGTTCAACGATGACAAGTGAGCATTAATGTAGGTTAGATACTGCTTTGTTAGGCACTGACTAGCTTTAAGATTTGCTGTCAACCTTTGTTTGGGAATACTGTATCTATGTGGCAGTACTTCTCCAGCCTCAGTGTAGTGGATGATAATCCTAGCCCCTTTTTGGGGCTGTCCTGGATCAGGAATACTTCTCAGATGATTACTCTCTCACTTAAGGCTGAGAAAGGCAGATCCTAAAAACACTTGAATGAGTTTGAAGGACTGATCTAGCTCTCCCCAAAGGAAAGGAACCAGCTGAGAATATTACCGTTCTCCAGCCTTTTTAAAATGTTTCAATCAGATTATACTAACCCGGATATTATAAGGATCTGGGAATCTCTCCTCTCCGTAATGTACCTCTCCGCCAAAGAGTGTACGGAGATGAGTTCATAAGTCAGCAATTTCTAAATTATATAAAAATTTTATTAAAGAACTGACCATGCAATTCAGTGTTGGTGAGAGAACTGCAACACTAATAGTTCTAGGAAAAGAAAGAAAATACAATCTTATTTCTAGTAGAGAATCCAAGTTTTGAATCTAAATGTTGTTACAGTAAAATATTTAAGAAGGATATCCATCAATTATTGAAGTAACATTTACCTTAAATCCCCAAGTAGAAGTCTATAGACTTTAGCGAGAGACTTCTATCCAGTTTTAAGGGGAAAACTATCATCACCTCACCCAATAGCTGTACCTTTACTGTGAGAGATGTTGGAGTGTGTCCATGGCAGATGGAGTTCAATCAGGGCAAATGCGAGGTGATGCATTTTGGAAGATCCAATTCAAGAGTGAACTATACAGTAAATGGAAAAGTCCTGGGGAAAATTGATGTCCAGAGAGATTTGGGTGTTCAGGTCCATTGTTCCCTGAAGGTGGCAACGCAGGTAAATAGAGTGGTCAAGAAGGCATACGGCATGCTTTCCTTCATCGGACGGGGTATTGAGTACAAGGGTTGGCAGGTCATGTTACAGTTGTATAAGACTTTGGTTCGGCCACATTTAGAATACTGCGTGCAGTTCTGGTCGCCACATTACCAAAAGCATGTAGATGCTTTGGAGAGGGTGCAGAGGAGGTTCACCAGGATGTTGCCTGGTATGGAGGGCGCTAGCTATGAAGAGAGGTTGAGTAGATTAGGATTATTTTCATTAGAAAGACGGAGGTTGAGGGGGGACCTGATTGAGGTGTACAAAATCATGAGAGGTATAGACAGGGTGGATAGCAAGAAGCTTTTTCCCAGAGTGGGGGATTCAATTACTAGGGGTCACGAGTTCAAAGTGAGAGGGGAAAAGTTTAGGGGGGATATGCGTGGAAAGTTCTTTACGCAGAGGGTGGTGGGTGCCTGGAACGCGTTGCCAGCGGAGGTGGTAGACGCGGGCACGATAGCGTCTTTTAAGATGTATCTAGACAGATACATGAATGGGCAGGAAGCAAAGAGAGACAGACCCTTAGAAAATAGGCGACATGTTTAGATAGAGGATCTGGATCGGCGCAGGCTTGGAGGGCCGAAGGGCCTGTTCCTGTGCTGTAATTTTCTTTGTTCTTTGTTCTTTGTGTCCAGTGAATCTAAAAATCCAATATGCGCTTCTAATATTTATACTGCCTTCAAGTTGCATAACTAATTTCTTACGTATGGGGGTGTTACCCGTTCTACAAGTAAGTTCGTCCCCCTTTATTTCTCAAATAAGGCTGTGTAACTGTTAATTTTGAGTTAAGGTCCACCCTCTTCGATTCCTAAGCAAGATTGTATAACTATTAATTTCTAGGTAAAGTCTGTCGCTCTTCAATTTCTAAGAAAGGCTAGCGACAAGTTTCGTGATGGTCAATGTTCTCATTAGTCATTTAACTGTGTTTCAAAATTATAATTCAATTTTTGGTTAGTTTTGTCAAAAATTCAGTTGACTGAAGGCTGTCTACATAAAACCATCTTGTCAACAATTACACTCTGGTAGCTTTCGTGGCAGTTTGCAAAACTATGTTATCAATGTTTTACCAAGTGCTGAGTTTTGTGACATTAGGGAGTGAATCCTTCTTATCAGAAGCTGCCTTTATGCTCCAAGATGAGGCAAGCTTTTTAACACAGAGGCATGTCTAGGTACTATTATAGAGATGGCCGTTTTTCACCTTTTAGGAAGATGAAACCGTCTTTTAATTTTTTTAATCCCTAATTCATAGGAAAATAATTCTTTTAACCTTATAACCCCTCATTATGGCTGGATTCCTTCATATCAGTCCCTCATGCAATGACCTAAATTGTATCTTTTGTGAAATATTTACGTTCATGACTGCATCACAGAGTAACAAGATCGATTGACTGATTGTTAAATGAGGTATTGCATGAGGTAATAATAACTGTCTCTCATACCATGCCTCATGGGCTTTGTACTGTCTGCTTTTGGGCAGCATTGGCATCGGAAGTCAAGGATGTCCTAGTCATTTCACAGTTCTTTACAGCATTAAAGAAGAATAATGTTGTGCATTTGTGATTGGGTATAACCAAGATTTTTACCTATGTGACCTTCAAAGGATTTTTTTGATTTAACTTATATTACTGATATAAAGCTAGGTTAATGTTATGAAGTTTACTCCAAGAGATACTCAAGTCATCTAGGAATGTTGATAAGGACTGTTGATAGGAATACCTGATGAATCAGCAGTCAAAGGTGTGTACTCTTGTCTACCATATCAGTTTTGAGATGAGTGGGAAGTCGTCTAATGGATCTTAGAGCTGTTTGCACCTTTAACGGTGTCAGCTGTGACTCAGTGGTTTCAATCTTGCCTCTAAGTCAGAAGATTGTGGGTTCGTTCCCACTCCAGGCTGATGCTCCACTGCGATACAGGGGGAGTGCTGCACTGTCAGAGGTGAAATCTCTCAGATGAGGCATTCAACCAAGGCTCCCTCTGCTCTTTTGCATGGACACAAAAGATCTCTTGGCATTATTTTGAAGAAGAGTAGGGTGTTCTCCCGGAGTCCTGATCAATATTTAATCTCAACCGACATCACTGCAACATATTATCTGGTCATTATTACATTGATATTTGTGGGACCTGGCTGTGCGCAAATTGGCTGCCATATTTCCTGCATTACAGGCTACACTTCAAAACTATTTCATTGGCTGTAGAGCACTTTGGGATGTCCTAAGTTTGTTAAAGGCAATATATAAATGTAAGTTCTTTTTAGAATGTTATTCATTCTGGAGAATTCTAATCCTTTTATTATGAGTAAGACCATAAATGTTTCCTAGAAATTCCCAGAATTAGTGCTTTGAGAATGGTAACAAGCAGGAATTATCAGTAAAGTGTAATTGTGGGAGGGTAACATTTTCATATTGCAGGTGTCCACTTGGGAGCACAGTTATAAGTTTTGCCATTCCACATTTTTATGAGAGCACCTTGTGGTATGTAATCCTAGAATAATTGGTGATTTACAAATCCCTACTCAGAAGATGAAGCTATGTGCGATAGACACTCCTTCAGATTCATTCTGAAAAATATTGTCCTAGGCAAGTCGTTCAATCAGGAGAATCAGGAGGTGAGGTGAGAGTGACTGCCCTTGACATCAAGGCAGCATTTAACTGAGTGTAGCATCAAGGAGCCCTAGCAAAATTGAAGTCGATGGGAATCGGTGGGTTGGGTGGGGGGGGCGGGGGCGGGGATCTCTCCACTGACTTGAGTCATACCTAGTGGTTGTTGGAGGCCAATAATCTCAGCCCAGGACGTCACTGCAGGAGTTCCTCAGGGTAGTGTCCTAGGTAAAACCATCTTCAGCTGCTTCATCAATGACCTTCCCTCCATCATAAGGTCAGAAATGGGGATTCTCATTGATGATTGCACAATGTTCAGTACCATTCGCAACTCCTCTGATACTGAAGCAGTTCGTGTCCATATGTAGCAAGACCTGGACAACATTTAGGCTTGGGCTAATAGGTGGCAAGTAACATTTGTGCCACAAAAGTGACAGGCAATGACCATCTCCAACATGAGAGAATCTAACCATCTCCTGTTGACATTCAATGGCATTACCATCACTGAATCCCCTGCCATCAGTCAGAAACTTAACTGGACCTGCCATTAAAATACAGTGCCTACAAAAGCAGGTCAGAGGCTGGGAATTCTGCTGCGAATAACTCACCTCCTGTCTCCCCAATGTCTGTCTACCATCTATAAGGCACAAGTCAGGAGTGTGATGGAATACTGTCCACTTGCCTGGATGGGTGTCGATCCCACACACTCAAGAAGCTCAACACTATCCAGGACAAAGCAACCCACATGATTGGCACCCCATTCACCACCTTTATATATTCACTCCCTCCACCAACTGTGCACAGTGGTAGCAGTGTGTACCATCTGTAAGATGCACTGCAGCAACTCACCAAGGTTACTTCAACAGCACCTTCCAAACTCATGACCTCTACCAGCTAGAAGGACAAGGACAGCAGACGCATGTGAACACACTACCTGCAAATTCCCCTCCTAGTCACACACCATCCTGACTTGGAATTATGTTGATGTTCCTTCACTGTCGCTGTGTCAAAAACCTGGAACTTCCTTCCTAACAGAACCTACAACCCAAGGACTGCAGTGGTTCAAGAAGGCAGCTCACCACCACTTTCTCAAGAGCAATTAGGGATGCGCAATAAATACTGGCCGAGCCAGCGAATATCCCATGAAAGGATTAAAAAAAATAGGGTAGATGGCCACTTTTTGTTCGTTGGGTTCTTTTGGAATATGTATTATAACTTCCAATTGCTCAACATAACCGGGAATTGATTATGAAAAGTTGGGTTCCAGCAGCTTCCTAGTAAGTATAATAACTGCAAGCAGATTGACCAATATCAAAGAACAGAATGGAAAGCTGGGTGTAAGCTGTACTTTCTGCTGGTATAATGGAAAACAAGTTACAGTATAGCAGAATGTTCACATATAGGGCCGAGCCAAGATGGAAGAATCAAAGGTTGAATGGACCTGTTCATATTTCAGTCACAGCACTTAATGTAGGAGATCCATAACTTGCTTTTGCACACATGCCAGTTTCTTATGATGTAGCCTGCCCCTCCCACAGGCATTAATTTGAAAAGTTAAAACCTACAGTCTATTAGATCATCCAATGAACTCTTTATTATTACGGTTTTAGCCTCTACTACTCTACTACTGTACTCTTAGTCAATTAGACAGAACTGCTTCTCCTTGTATTTGAAGTTCATAGAGGTTAACAGCCTGTGAATAATCAGTGTATTTTAACAGGAATTCTGGAATTCCATATATTCCATAAAGAACAAAGACCTGTGGTAAAGATGTATGTGGTAATGATTTTTGTAGTCTCATGGATTGATTAGGCAGTTGTCACCCTGTTTGGAGCTGAACTAAGTGCTAGAATCTCTAGGTTTACATTAATGATGTCTGGTGTTAACATGTTAGAGCTTCTTTCAAGTAGAAACAAACATCAGCAGCTGGCAGTATATGGAAGGATTCCACATAGAAAGGATACCAAGCAGTCTTCACTCAACTGATTGGATGTTGGGCATACTGGTTGAACAATTATGTCACCTAGTTTTCATAGGTGATAATTACTTGGGGTACTTCAAAATGTAAGGAAAGATTGTTGCTTTATTATTCAGATAACTGTGCTGGCACTTCTGTACCAAAGTATCTTTTTATTTTGTCTCACCATAAATATTTCAATCTAATCTTATGTTGTCCAACTGCCAATGTAATTCAGAGATATTCCTTGGAATGATCATGTTGTCCTGGAGATTTTTTAAAGTCTCTGTTTGTGTTGTGGACATCATGGAGTTAAGAAACCTTCCGGTTCTGCTAGCTCTTAGGTTTTCCCATGGTACTTCTGGCAACTTGCCATGAAAAAGAGAACTAATGAAAGAGTGAGTCTATGGAAAACAGAGAGAAAGAGTGAGCAAGAAACTACCACACAAATTTGTGGGATCTTTCAAGCGAATCGGCTAGTTTTCAAAAGAGGGCCTGATTTAAAAAAAAATTTGGAGTAACCACATGGCCCTTGAATGAACCCTAGACCAGACTTTTCCTCCAGAAGGCTCATAGATACACTGATTAAACTTTATAATTCCATATTTAGACCAAATCAGCTTTCGAGTTGAGAGGAGGAGGTTTGCCATTCTTTAGAGCTGCTCTACCAAAAGAGCATGCTCGTTGTTGAGTTTTTATTAGAATTGTATTTTTGTGGTAGAGGTGTGTAAAAGTTATTAATGACTGGTGATCACATTAAGTACTATTGGTTGCATTACAACTCCAAAAGAATCATAATCCACCAACCTGCAATCAGTTGTAAGTTGGGTTATGATTTTTGCACAAATGACTGATTCGGGAGATTCTTGGACACTTAGGGCTAGATTTTACTAGCACGCCTCAACTCGCGGTGGCGTGCTTTGAAGTTGGCGGTCAGCCCGTATGCAGCGGCCGCCGCTGAGCCCCGCGATATTTCATGCGGGGCCTCATTAGCATCATGGTGACGCGCCAACCACCCCCCACCCTTCCCCACCTCTCCCCCCCCAATGGTACGTGACAGGAGGCGGGACATCCAGCGCATGATGGACATTGGCTCAGCTGTGTAGCAGGTGCTGGGGCCCTATTTAAAGCACCCCAGCACCTGTTTCCTGCTGACCTGAAACGTTAACTCTGCTTCCCTCTCCACAGATGCTGCCAGACCTGCTGAGTATTTCCAGCACTTTCTGCTTTGCTGCCACATACTTACTCTGCTTTGTCCCAGTGTCCTGTGAAGTTGCGATCCTCTTCTTCTACTCAGATGTAACAGTCCTTCTTGTAGGCTTGCTGCACCTGGGTGAATAATCTTAATTTTGCACATACCAGAACGTGAGACTGAATTTTATCATAAAAGGCAAATACACTATCAGAAATAAAAGCAGAATTTAAGAATATCTGCATACTATGGGCTTTTAATTACCTGAATGTGAAAAGCCACAGACTAATTTGGAATCTGTATTCATTTCACTGCTGTCTGTTATGTGAAAAGACACAGACTAATTTGGAATCTGTATTCATTTCACTGCTGACTGTTATGTGAAAAGACATGTAACTGGAATTAAAAGTACTTCTTAAGAACCAGGAAAATATGTTTATATTCTAGCTGCATTGCAAACCAGAAATATTACATCAAGAATTATGATCAACAGCTGGAGAAGCAAAGTGTACATGAATATGTGTCGATGTGTCATTGATGAAAAACCAGGACAACAGCACAGATTTCCTCACTAGTCCTGCATTAGTGTTCAAACATGTGCAAGAAAAACCCTGCAGCCAGAAGTTAGAGCAGTTACACTGCGGAATCGCCTTTGCATTTAAAGGACCAGAGCAAAAACTGAAGATGGCAGAGGGGCGCTCTAGCCCGGCACCACGGTTCAGCAATGCCTCCCTGCTCACTCTCAGGCAAGGTGGGAGATCCTTTTCCCCAGCAATGGTAAGAAGAGGCCCTCCCACCTGACCAAGGCAGCCTGGCTGGAGGTGGCAGAGGAGGTTAGTAGCCGTGGCGCCATCCGACCTGATTGGGTCCAGTGCTGGAAGATGATGAACGATCTGCCTTGCTCCGCAGAAGTAAGTGGCACTTTGTATCATGGCCCCACTGAACCTGGGTGTCCCCACACAGAGTGGCACATGTGTGCCACTGCCATGCCAAAGACAGGGATGTTGGGCAGAGATGAATGACGTGACTTGAATGGATGAAAGTATGACAGAACTTACCCTTGTCTACAGCTCACAACATGGCACCTACATGAGCGGCTCACTCAGTAGTGCACACTAAGCCTTCCCCACCTTTGGGTCCAGCACCCCTCTTGTTTCATGTTTTGGGTTATTGCCTTGCCACCCTTAATCTCTGCTTCCTTGCTCCTCTGGGCAGAGAGAGCCCGCAATGCTTGTGAGGTGAGTCGGACTGGTGGAGGAGTGCCAGATATGCGGACGATGACACAGGCTGAGGAGGAGGCCCTCGAACTGGCTGCGACAGATGTGGACCGTGCATTCGGTGCCATTGAGCTCGGGCTCCTGGACGAACATGCATCCATTTGATATACACAATGATCAGTGTGAAAATCGTGTTGTTTGACACAATGCTGTCACAATCATTACATGCTCACCATAAAGACTGACAGTGTGTTCTTCTCATTGTATCTTGCAGGTCAAGGCACTGATATGGCAATGGTGGCCCAGGACACCTCCTGCACCTCAGAGGAAGAGACATCCTCAGAGGACGCAGCGTCCCATGACACTCTCGCACCTTCCACCAGCGCAGATACATTCACCTTGGTGGGAATCCGGCCAGGCTTACAGTCGTGTTCACAAGCTGGTGAGAGCACTGCACACGCGCCTAAGCCCCTGACAGTCGGAGGGCTGTGGGTGGCCAGGCCCATGCTGAGCCCAGGCTGCTGATGACCCTCTGTTGTGGACAGCACAGGGCATGTTGGAACTGCAGCAGCAGTTGTGGCAACATCTTCAGGAGATGCCACAGGCTGTGCGCAACTTGAGCGGATGATGGGGGAGTCCATCCAGGCCATGACTGCTGCCGTGTCCCAGGCATTTGAGCATTTTTAGAACATTACAGCGCAGTACAGGCCCTTCGGCCCTCGATGTTGCGCCGACCTGTGAAACCATCTGACCTACACTATTCCATTTTCATCCATATGTCTATCCAATGACCACTTAAATGCCCTTAAAGTTGGCGAGTCTACTACTGTTGCAGGCAGGGCGTTCCACGCCCCTACTACTCTCTGAGTAAAGAAACTACCTCTGACATCTGTCCTATATCTATCACCCCTCAACTTAAAGCTATGTCCCCTCGTGTTTGCCATCACCATCCGAGGAAAAAGACTCTCACTATCCACCCTATCTAACCCTCTGATTATCTTATATGTCTCTATTAAGTCACTTCTCCTCCTCCTTCTCTCCAACGAAAACAAACTCAAGTCCCTCAGCCTTTCCTCGTAAGACCTTCCCTCCATACCAGGCAACATCCTAGTAAATCTCCTCTGCACCCTTTCCAAAGCTTCCACATCCTTCCTATAATGCGGTGACCAGAACTGCACGCAATACTCCAGGTGCGGTCTCACCAGAGTTTTGTACAGCTGCAGCATGACCTCGTGGCTCCGAAACTCGATCCCCCTACTAATAAAAGCTAACACACCATATGCCTTCTTAACAGCCCTATTAACCTGGGTAGCAACTTTCAGGGATTTATGTACCTGGACACCAAGATCTCTCTGTTCATCTACACTACCAAGAATCTTCCCATTAGCCCAGTACTCTGCATTCCTGTTACTCCTTCCAAAGTGAATCACCTCACACTTTCCCGCATTAAACTCCATTTGCCATCTCTCAGCCCAGCTCTGCAGCCTATCTATGTCCCTCTGTACCCTACAACATCCTTCGGCACTATCCACAACTCCACCGACCTTAGTGTCATCCACAAATTTACTAACCCACCCTTCCACACCCTCTTCCAGGTCATTTATAAAAATGACAAACAGCAGTGGCCCCAAAACAGATACTTGCGGTACACCACTAGTAACTAAAATCCAGGATGAACATTTGCCATCAACCACCACCCTCTGTCTTCTTTCAGCTAGCCAATTTCTGATCCAAAGCTCTAAATCACCTTCAACCCCATACTTCTGTATTTTCTGCAATAGCCTACTGTGGGGAACCTTATCAAACGCCTTACTGAAATCCATATACACCACATCCACTGCTTTACCCTCATCCACCTGTTTGGTCACCTTCTCGAAAAACTCAATAAGGTTTGTGAGGCACGACCTACCCGTCACAAAACCGTGCTGACTATCGCTAATGAACTTATTCTTTTCAAGATGATTATAAATCCTGTCTCTTATAACCTTTTCCAACATTTTACCCACAACCGAAGTAAGGCTCACAGGTCTATAATTACCAGGGCTGTCTACTCTCCTTCTTGAACAAGGGGACAACATTTGCTATCCTCCAGTCTTCCGGCACTATTCCTGTCGACAATGACGACATAAAGATCAAGGACAAAGGCTCTGTAATCTCCTCCCTAGCTTCCCAGAGAATCCTAGGATAAATCCCATCTGGCCCAGGGGACTTATCTATTTTCACACTTTCCAAAATTGCTAACACCTCCTCCTTGTGAACCTCAATCCCATCTAGCCTAGTAGTCTGAATCTCAGTATTCTCCTCGACAACATTTTCTTTCTCTACTGTAAATACTGACGAAAAATATTCATTTAACGCTTCCCCTATCTCCTCTGATTCCACACACAAATTCCCACTACTATCCTTGATTGGCCCTAATCTAACTCTAGTCATTCTTTTATTCCTGATATACCTATAGAAAGCCTTAGGGTTTTCCCTGATCCTATCCGCCAATGACTTCTCGTGTCCTCTCCTTGCTCTTCTTAGCTCTCCCTTCAGATCCTTCCTGGCTAGCTTGTAACTCTCAAGCGCCCTAACTGAGCCTTCACGTCTCATCCTAACATAAGCCGCCTTCTTCCTCTTGACAAGCGCTTCAACTTTTTTAGTAAACCACGGCTCCCTCGCTCGACAACTTCCTCCCTGCCTGACAGGTACATACTTATCAAGGACACGCAGTAGCTGCTCCTTGAATAAGCTCCACATTTCAATTGTTCCCATCCCCTGCAGTTTCCTTCCCCATCCTACGCATCCTAAATCTTGCCTAATCGCATCATAATTTCCTTTCCCCCAGCTATAATTCTTGCCCTGTGGTATATACCTGTCCCTGCCCATCGCTAAGGTAAACCTAACCGAATTGTGATCACTATCACCAAAGTGCTCACCTACATCTAAATCTAACACCTGGCCGGGTTCATTACCCAGTACCAAATCCAATGTGGCATCGCCCCTGGTTGGCCTGTCAACATACTGTGTCAGAAAACCCTCCTGCACACACTGGACAAAAACTGACCCATCTAAAGTACTCGAACTATAGTATTTCCAGTCAATATTTGGAAAGTTAAAGTCCCCCATAACAACTACCTTGTTACTCTCACCCCTGTCGAGAATCATCTTCGCTATCCTTTCCTCTACATCTCTGGAACTATTTGGAGGTCTATAAAAGACTCCCAACAGGGTGACCTCTCCTCTCCTGTTTCTAACCTCGGCCCATACTACCTCAGTAGACGAGTCCTCAAACGTCCTTTCTGTCGCTGTAATACTCTCCTTGATTAACAATGCCACACCCCCCCCTCTTTTACCATCTTCTCTGTTCTTACTGAAACATCTAAATCCCGGAACCTGCAACATCCATTCAGCATATGGCATCATACGTGGAGACGGCGGTGGCCCTCCTGGTGAACCACATTCCAACCACATGGAGACTGTTCCTGCCCCTGGTCCTTCCCAGGAGAGCAGAGAGGTTCAAACGAGCCTTAAGCTGGAGGAGGCGAGCCTGCGCAACATATCTGGGGTCTACCCTCAAGGTGCATCTATTGTAGACGCCGGCCCCTCTGCCGGTCAGTCAAGCTCCAGCAGCCATGAAGTTTGGGGAGAGTGGTGCAGTGACGCAGGATTCCACCCGTCAGCCGGGCCCTCCAGGTCTCGTGTGCAAGTAATCCGAAGGGCATTGTGATCAGCAGCCTTCCTCCAGTCAGGCTGCTAGCCCAGAAGTAGCACCACGAAGGAACATCCGCAAGAGTGTT
The DNA here is from genome assembly GCF_036365525.1 of Heterodontus francisci. Taxonomy (NCBI): domain Eukaryota; kingdom Metazoa; phylum Chordata; class Chondrichthyes; order Heterodontiformes; family Heterodontidae; genus Heterodontus; species Heterodontus francisci. The sequence goes on along the minus strand of NC_090376.1, from coordinate 28,366,028 downwards.
TCCAAAAAACACTGTGAGACAAATGGGTCTGCACGGGTGCCACAACAATGTAGAAAGGTCGAAATCAAAATCTTCTTCACTAACGTGTTGCTTTTACTGTGTGAATGAAATGTGCCAGCGTGTACTGATCGTGTCTCCTCCTATTACATCATTGGCCTTTCAGAACTGCCAATGTATGAAATAACATCATTGCCATGTCAGTATTACTCATGTGCATCTCCACCAATGCAGTAACAGGACAATGGCTCAGTCTGCTGCTGCCAGTAATGGTGGACGCAAAGATATTGCAGATGCGGACTGCTGCACAACAGGTGAGTGAGGGTGCTGTGTGGCTTGCAGAGCCCATGGCGGTTCCTGTGGCGTGGATAACCTTTGATGAATGAGGTGCTGCCGTGCATCCCTAGCTCGCTGCTCGCCCTGCATGTGGTGCCTGGATGCTCTCTGTCCTCCCATGCGCATTTCCTACTATAAGTCCTCAGCGTCCTCATTGTCCTCATCGTCCGAGGATGAGGCCTGCTCACATCTGTCTTCATCCTGCAAGGCCTCCCCCATATTGAGTGCGTAGTTGTGCAGAGCACAGCAGACAGCAACGATGCAAGCTACCCTTTCCGGCTCGTATTGCAGGGCACCACCCGATCTATCCAGGCAGTGGAATTGCATTTTCAGCATGCCGATCATCTGCTCAGTGGTGGCTCTTGTAGCTCCGCGGCTGGCATTGTATCTCTTCTCTGCAGCAGTGCTGGGGTGTCTCACTGATGTCAGGAGCTATTCTGCAAGTGATAGCCCTTGTCTCCAAGAAGCCACTCCTCCATCTGAGCCCGTTCAGTGAACAGCAATGGCAGCTGGGACTGGTGCAGGATGAAGGCATCCTGGCAGCTGCCTGGAAAGTGGGCACAGATTTGCATGAAGTGTTTCTGGTGATCACATACGAGCTGCACGTTGATTGAGTGGAAGCCCTTATGGTTTAGGTATTCAGCTGGTTGTCCAGCAGGAGCCTTAATGGCCACATGGGTGCAGTCTATGACCCCTTGCACCTGTGGGAATCCCGCGATAGAGCCAAAACCAGTGGCCCTCTGGGCCTGGCTTTCAGGGTCTGTCCTGAAGCGGATACAATCACCAGCCCCCAGAACAGGGCATTGGCGACCTTCCTGATGCAGCAATGCACTGCTAACTGTGTGACCCAACAAAGGTCTCCGGTGGGACCCTGAAATGATGCAGAAGCATAAAAATTAAGAGCCGCTGTCACTTTGAGGGCCACAGGCATAGGATATCTCCCGAAGCCTGCAGGTCATCGTTAAGCAGGGCACAGAGATGTGTCACCGCCTCTATCGACATCTGCAGTCGCCTCTGACACTGGCACTCTGACATCTGCAGGCATGTCATGTGGGACCTGTAGATGCACGGCGATCTGTAGTGGTGTGCTCTCCTTGGGGGCTGCTGCTCACAACCGGGGGCCTCTATGTGGGCTGCAACTGCCTGTTGGTTTTGCCTGTGGCACATATAGCAACTCATGAGAAGCGGGAAAATGCAGATAGGGTGAAACATCTCCATCACAAAGTTGCAATTAAACTCAGTTCCTTCACTTCTTCAAAGGTACCTAACGGCAGAGATTGATGTTGACTGGTACATCAGCTGCTTTCATGCGTCAACTATTTGGCATGGCATGGCATTGCCCATCCTAACTCCCACTAAGAGTGGCACCGCATGATCACTTAAAGATTGTACAAGCTGCATCGATTGGCCCACCAGACCTGCAAGATTTGCACGCCTACCGTTTCTCAAGTGGCATTGCTCCTTCACTGATAGAGGCAATCAATGGCACAGAGCGGACAACCTTTACCGAGGGCGGAAATGCAGTGGCTCCCTACACATCTGCAAATGTGCCCCCTGTAATACCATCCCCCCTCCCAACCTCCATTCCAGTATGCAGACTTGATAACCCTGTAATTCCATCCCCTCCCACTTCCCTTCCAGTATGCAGAGTTGAGAACCTGAGTTAGGGCTTGGCATTATTCTAATACATTGAATTGTTACAGTGCACTCTATGGAAATGGTCTGAATCTTCTCATGAAAAAGGCAGTAGCTTCTTCAAATTCATTGCAGCTGTACAAAAGTACATAGAAAACTATTAGGGTGTGACTGTCGTGAGGCATTGTTTATGGGTGAAATTTGTTTTCCATGTTTATTGATTTAACTTAAAAATATAATATATATGATCTTAAAATTTTATATTTTAAAGGATTGTTTTTTTACCTGTTTGTGGGATGTGGGCGACGCTGGCCAGGCCAGCATTTATTGCCTATCCCTAATTGTCTTTGAACAATTGGCTAATTGTTTGCAATGGCTTGCTAGGCCATTTTAGAGGGCAGTTAAGAGTCAATCACATTGCTGTGGGTCTGGAGCCACATGCAGGCCAGACCAGGTAAGGATGGCAGATTTCCTTCCTTAAAGGACATTAGTGAACCAGATAGGTTTTTACAACAATTGACAATGGTTTCATGGCCTCCATTAGACGAGCTTTTTTTTAAAATTCCAGAATTTATTAATTGAATTCAAATTTCATCATCTGCCGTGGTGAGATTTGAACTCATGACCCCAGAGCATTAGCCTGGGCGCTTCTACCTGAATAGCTAATAATTTCTTTCGTTGTTTTAACTCGACCATTACAGAACCATAGGCATTTCATCACAAACAGGCCAGTTGACCCCTGGCAGCTATTCTGGTGCTAGTCTAATCTCATTTCCCTGTCCTTTCCACATAATTTAATATTATTCAATTGTTAAATTCCTCTTAAATATCATGATTTATTTGGCTATCATTTCTGATTACCTTTATGTGAATACATTTGTTCTAATCTTCTCCTTTATGCTTAAGGGAAATTATAAACTTGTTAGCAGAATGTGCAGATACAATTTAATGTGGACCATGTTTGAAGTAATATATATTTGGGAGGAAATAAACAAGGAATGCGAGTACCCACTTTGGAAAGACACTGGAGGGTGTGGATAAACATATTTCCTTGACAGGGTACATGCAGGTAGGTGATATATTTTTTTTAAAAAGCTAATAAAATTTTGCATTGTCTAAACCCAAGTAGTTTACCCAAAAGGGATGAGGAATCAGGGTAAATCCTAGGAATGAATAAGAAACTGGCTGAAGGTTAGAAAACATTGTGTACTCATTGGAGGTGTTATGTTGGGGTGGGTGGAAGTAGTGAGAGGAGTACTCAGGGTTTCGTGGCTGGAAACACTGTGGTTTCTAATTGACATAAATGACTGATTCAGAAACTTAATACAAAATGGTGATACCAAACCAGAGTGGCAGCTCATAAATTACAGAATGAATTGGATGAGATATGTAAGTGAGCAGAACAATAGCAGATGAAATTTAATGCAGACAAGTGTAAGGTTCTACAAATAGGTAGGATAAATATGGAACACGTACTTCATGATTGGTGTTGAAATATAGCTATGGATGAGGCTGAAAGATGCTTAGAGTTCTTTGTAGACTCAATGCCAAACATGTCCAACTAATGCAATGTAGCAATCAACGAAGCCAACAGGATGTTGAACTACTTACCCAAACTACTTACCAAACAGTGTAATAAAACTCAGAGGTGATCAAACGTAACAGTGTGCTGGTTAGATCACATCTTGAACAAACAAGAGAGACAACGTGGTGCTGGAGGCAGTACAGAGAAAAGCCACAAGGATAATCCCCACTGTCAATGAGCTGAGTTATGAGGAAAGAGTGGAGAAATTCAAGCTTTTCAGCCTAGAAAGTGAGCCTCTGAAACATCATCTTGTAGAGGTATATAAAGTTGTTAAGGGCACACAAAAGTTAACTTGAATATTACTTTACATTACACAATGGGAGTAGAACAAGGGGACAGCGATTCAAACGAATGAAAGATAAATTTAGAACTAATATCAGGAAATTCTTCATTCAAAGAATAATCAATGTGTGGAGTAAACTTCAGAAAGAGCAGTGGAGACAAAAACCTTGGAAACATTTAAAGAAACAATTTCCGCTATAATGAGAGGAATGTTCGGATCTCTCTCTATGGGTGAATTAAAAATGGACCTTCCTCATCCGTTGCCATCTTATATCCTAGTGAATATACAGTATGTCTCATCTGTTCCATTTGTTTCAGTACTGTTTCTATAATGGAATGCCCTACATTTTATAGCTGTAAACAGGATTTTTCTTTTAAAAAGTAATAAGGGGAATTTCAACCTAAAGAATAAAGGGCAGATTTGGATCAATTGGGGGGGCGGGGGGTTAAAATCTGAGCAATCTGTTGCCCAACCCAAACCCACCCATTTCCGGTTTTAACTGAGGCTGAAAGGTGGATGAGTGAACAACCTGCTCCCAGGAGGCAGATTGGAACTTTTAGTATAATAATGAAGCTGCAAGCCTCATTGTCATTAAGGGCTTCAATTTTAACTGTTATCGGCTGGGTTTCCTGAGCATCAGGAAACTCGGCAGCTTCATCAAGGCGAGGACTCAGTGGATTCAGGAGGCAAGTGCCATCACACCTACCTCATGGATCCAGGTGCCTGCCTGAGGAGCCACTGCGATTGATCATCGCTCGCACCAACCACCCCCAAGGCCTCCGATTTCACCACGAGGCCTCCGACTTCCCAACTTAAAACTCCACAGCATCTGAGGGAACCCTGAATTGCGGGTTCCCCACAACATTCTGACAGACTTGTTCCCTACGAATCAGGTAAGTAAAAATTCCCCCAAGTGAATTTGTACAGATTCCTTAATATAGTTATAAACCTCCTTTAGGTCTCCCTGGATGAGTCAACAATTGGATGCATTGTTCTTAAGTTGAAATAGGGAAAAGTGCCCATTTCCACGCCCCCCCCCCCCCTCCCCCCCCCAGTGATGTCTGGTGGAAGTGTACTTATGTGAAAGTCAAGGAGAGAACAGGATCAGGCTTCACTTTATTCTCCTTTCTGTCAGATATTTGCAACAATGGTAACTTGAGGGATGGCCAGAACTCATGGAATCATACTCCAGTTGAGTCAACACCTTCAGGAAGAGAGTGTTCTATTCCAGAAAGCCAGTTGGTGAAGGTTAGAACTGGAGCCAGTCTTTGCACACATTTATATTTATTTACAGAGTTACACATTATAAGCAAACACCTCCAAACCCCACAACCACAGTTTTAGTCTGTATCTATATATAGGGGCTCAGGTGAATCCTCAGTTAATGCCCACCACTTGCGTACAATTAATATACAATTAACAGAGAGGGGAGAAAATAGGAGAAACAGAAGAGACCTGCTTTAGATTAAAATGGGGAGGGAGCCAAAACCCTGTAATGAAGTTGATTGGGGAGAATGTCTGAGGCAGACATTTGTGTTCCACAGACACACCAACTCTCACAAATTTATCATGTTGGGATTTCTAAGTAAAATTAAGGCACTCCCATGATGGAGCTTTGCAATAGGTACTCTTAGAATGCCCCTTTCATAGGCTCCTGCAACTTGCTCCACCCCCGTAACCAGGCAACAGCCATTCCTGCATTTATGTTTTCAGCAGAGAGCACTGTCAGTCTCGTGTTGAACTTTGCAGTCAGAGCCCATTAAACAAAAGGATTTTGTGTCTCAGTTTTCCAGCTCCACAACCCCCTCCCTCTGCACAGTCATGAGCCTTGACACCTCCATACAGGGATAAAAAAGCTCTGGTTCGGGCCCAACTGGAGTATCCAGTTCTGGTCACACTTCAGGAAGGATGTGAGGGTCCTTGAGAGGATGCAGAGGAGATTCGCCAGAATGTGTCCAGGGATAGAGGATTTTAGTCGTAAGGTTGGGTTGGAAAAGCTGGTTTATTCTTCTTAGAACGAAGGAGATTGAGGGGAAATTTAGTAGAAGTGTACAAGATTATGACAGGCTTAGACAAGTTACACAAGGAAAAACTGTTCCCATTAACAAATGATACATGGACTGGTGGACACATTGAAAGTTTTGGGCAAAAATGCAGGGGGATTATTAGGAAGCACTTTTTTACGTAGCAGGTAGTAAAGACCTGGAACTCGCCGCCCACAAGGGTGGTGGAAGTGGAGATGATCAATGACTTTAAGAGGAAGTTAGATGGTCACCTGAGAGAAATAGACTTGCAGGGCTACGGGGATTGAGCCGAGGACTGGGACTGATTGCATAGATCCGTGGAGAGCCGGCATGGACTTGATGGGCCGAATGGCCTTTTTGTGCTGTAAATGACTCTAAAAGTCACTGAAATAATCTGATTTCAATTTGTGAACTTGGTGCATTAACAATGGTGGCCAATACTAGCTGGGTACTTGCTTATTGCTCCAGGAGACTGCTTGGTTGATTGGTTTCTTTCTTCCCCGGGTTCTAACAGCCTTTGCGTTTACACACATACACAAACAGAGGGCTGGCAATGACTTACACAGAATATTAGAGGGTTGGGAGTGAGTTTTACATTGAGTAATAGAGGGCTGATTGTGAGTTATACAGAATATTAGAGGAATGGCAGTGAGTTATTGAGGAAATAATATGCCAATTGAATGATTATCCACAGCCCATCCCACTGAAGTTGGAGCTTCAGATCATTTTAAATTCTGGGCTGTAAAGTAAGGTGACAATAGTGACTTTCAAGATGGCTCCTGGGCTGGAAGCTCCCTAGGAAGCTCCCTTGCTGTTCAAATCTATCCATGGCCATCTGCTCCCATCCCTAACGTTTTCTCCCCCAATCTGCCCTCTTAAACTGTTTAAATTCCCCTGGCTCTTTAAATCAGTTCATTTTAGCCCTATCTAAAGGATAACAGTTAGTTTAGTGTATGTTACCTGGGCCCACTGCCCTCCCCCAGCCACACCTGCTCTTTGTTTTCTCAATGAAATTGATCCGGATGAAACTGACGAGAACAGCTGCCGATACTTCAATCTCCGATCCTGCTGTCTTCACAGTCCAGAGTGTCTGCAGCCACGGCATGCGGTAAGTCCATTGAGGCGAAGAAGGAGCTGCGGGACCCGAGAGAAGTCCTGTGAAAAGGTGCCCCGAACACCCAAAACATCCACGAACGGCCCCCCCGGCCGCAACTTCAAAGCGCCCGCGGGAGATGGCTCGGAGAGCATCTGCAGCGCACTGTCGGCAATGCTGCATGCCTTTATTTAAACCACTGCAAAAAAAAACCCTTAGCAAATGTAATCACCTCTAAGTCTGCCAAAAGATGCTTCACCTCCCGAAGGACGTGGATGAGCTTTCCGGACGTCGATGGTGGGCACTGAGGAAATGGCTTATTACCTGCACCAGATTCCACCCCCCCTCCCCCCCCCCTTTACCCCCCTTCCACCCCCCCCACCCCCGTCCCCTTCCCTGCTCCACCCTCTCAGCTCACCCCCTCACAACCCCGTCCCAGCTCGCCCCCCCCTCGCACCATCTTCACCCCGCACCCCCTTCCCCTGCACCCCCCCCCACCCCCTCCCTCTACCCCTCCCCCTTGCATCCCCTCCTCCCACCGGCACCATCCTACACCTGTGTAGGGGCCCCAACAACCCCACTGCCTTGTGGGCGTCTCGGGAGAGACCAAGGCTAAGGGAGTAAACCCTAACAGAAAATCCGGAGCGGAACCCCGTAGGCGGTCATGTGTCACCTTTGGCATGTTTCCGGCAGTTCCTGCAGCCATACTGGTGCCAAACGTCGTGTCCTGCACTCCTTTGGACCCCACCAGAAAGGCCGAGAGGGGGGTTTTGACGACTGGGCAACTCTCAACCTCCATAAATTTGCCCAGGCATGCGCCATGGAGAGGTCACTCCATAGTTGCCTCACAGCGACTGAAACAACACGGAAGGCAGCAGTTACGGGTTATAAGTCCAGATAAATTGGCGTAGAAACTGGGCGCCACGGGTTGCCTTTGTCGGTGGGGGAGGTCATTGCACCTCACTGGACAGCTACCGCCCGCCTCAAACCGGGCAGCCCCCGGTCAATAAGGTTCTGTCCCGCCACAGTCTGCCTGCTTCAATGGGTGCTTGGAGCTCAGGGTCATTGCCCGAAAGGTGGACTGATACACCGCACCAAACAACATGAAAAAAGGAAAGAAGGTACCAGCCCTTCGCTTTGCAAGCTGGAACGTCAGAACTATGTGTCCTGGCCTGTCGGAAGACCTTACACAAATCAACGATTCTCGGAAGACCGCCATCAATAACAACGAGCTCAGTAGACTCAATGTGGACATTGCAGCACTTCAGGAGACTCGCCTCCCCGCGAGTGGCTCTCTAGCAGAGCAAGACTACACCTTCTTCTGGCAGGGCAGGGATCCTGAAGAACCAAGACAGCATGGAGTGGGCTTCGCCATCAGAAACTCCTTGCTCAGCATGATAGAGCCTCCCTCAAATGGCTCGGAACGCATACTGTCCATCCGACTGCTCACCACCTCTGGTCCAGTACACCTACTCAGCATCTATGCTCCAACACTCTGTTCCGCACCTGAAGCTAAAGACCAGTTCTATGAACAACTCCATAACATCATTAGCAGCATCCCCAACACCGAACACCTATTCCTGCTGGGGGACTTTAATGCCAGGGTTGGGGCCGACCATGACTCATGGCCCTCCTGCCTTGGGCGCTATGGCGTTGGAAGGATGAATGAGAACGGGCAGAGACTGCTTGAGTTGTGTACCTATCATAACCTCTGCATCACCAACTCGTTCTTTCACACTAAACCCTGTCACCAGGTTTCATGGAGGCACCCAAGATCACGTCGTTGGCACCAGCTAGACCTCATCGTCACAAGGCGAGCCGCCTTAAACAGTGTTCAAATCACACGCAGCTTCCACAGTGCGGACTGCGACACCGACCACTCCCTGGTGTGCAGCAAGGTTAGACTCAGACCAAAGAAGTTGCATCATTCCAAGCAGAAGGGCCACCCGCGCATCAACACGAGCAGAATTTCTCACCCACAGCTGTTACAAAAATTTCTAAATTCACTTGTAACAGCCCTTCAAAACACTCCCACAGGGGATGCTGAGACCAAGTGGGCCCACATCAGAGACGCCATCTATGAGTCAGCTTTGACCACCTACGGCAAAAGTGCGAAGAGAAATGCAGACTGGTTTCAATCTCATAATGAAGAGCTGGAACCTGTCATAGCCGCTAAGCGCATTGCACTTTTGAACTACAAGAAAGCCCCCAGCGATTTAACATCCGCAGCACTTAAAGCAGCCAGAAGTACTGCACAAAGAACAGCTAGGCGTTGCGCAAACGACTACTGGCAACACCTATGCAGTCATATTCAGCTGGCCTCAGACACCGGAAACATCAGAGGAATGTATGATGGCATGAAGAGAGCTCTTGGGCCAACCATCAAGAAGATCACCCCCCTCAAGTCTAAATCGGGGGACATAATCACTGACCAACGCAAACAGATGGACCGTTGGGTTGAGCACTACCTAGAACTGTACTCCAGGGAGAATGTTGTCACTGAGACTGCCCTCAATGCAGCCCAGCCTCTACCAGTCATGGATGAGCTGGACATACAGCCAACCAAATCGGAACTCAGTGATGCCATTGATTCCCTAGCCAGCGGAAAAGCCCCTGGGAAGGACAGCATTACCCCTGAAATAATCAAGAGTGCTAAGCCTGCTATACTCTCAGCACTACATGAACTGCTATGCCTGTGCTGGGACGAGGGAGCAGTACCCCAGGACATGCGCGATGCCAACATCATCACCCTCTATAAAAACAAAGGTGACCGCGGTGACTGCAACAACTACCGTGGAATCTCCCTGCTCAGCATAGTGGGGAAAGTCTTTGCTCGAGTCGCTCTGAACAGGCTCCAGAAGCTGGCCGAGCGCGTCTACCCTGAGGCACAGTGTGGCTTTCGTGCAGAGAGATCGACTATTGACATGCTGTTCTCCCTTCGTCAGATACAGGAGAAATGCCGTGAACAACAGATGCCCCTCTACATTGCTTTCATTGATCTCACCAAAGCCTTTGACCTCGTCAGCAGACGTGGTCTCTTCAGACTACTAGAAAAGATCGGATGTCCACCAAAGCTACTAAGTATCATCACCTCATTCCATGATAATATGAAAGGCACAATTCAACATGGTGGCTCCTCATCAGAGCCCTTTCCTATCCTGAGTGGTGTGAAACAGGGCTGTGTTCTCGCACCCACACTTTTTGGGATTTTCTTCTCCCTGCTGCTTTCACATGCGTTCAAATCCTCTGAAGAAGGAATTTTCCTCCATACAAGATCAGGGGGCAGGTTGTTCAACCTTGCCCGTCTAAGAGCGAAGTCCAAAGTACGGAAAGTCCTCATCAGAGAACTCCTCTTTGCTGACGATGCTGCTTTAACATCTCACACTGAAGAATGCCTGCAGAGTCTCATCGACAGGTTTGCGTCTGCCTGCAATGTATTTGGCCTAACCATCAGCCTCAAGAAAATGAACATCATGGGGCAGGATGTCAGAAATGCTCCATCCATCAATATTGGCGACCACGCTCTGGAAGTGGTTCAAGAGTTCACCTACCTAGGCTCAACTATCACCAGTAACCTGTCTCTAGATGCAGAAATCAACAAGCGCATGGGTAAGGCTTCCACTGCTATGTTCAGACTGGCCAAGAGAGTGTGGGAAAATGGCGCACTGACACGGAACACAAAAGTCCGAGTGTATCAGGCCTGTGTCCTCAGTACCTTGCTCTACGGCAGCGAGGCCTGGACAACGTATGCCAGCCAAGAGCGACGTCTCAATTCATTCCATCTTCGCTGCCTTCGGAGAATACTTGGCATCGGGTGGCAGGACTATATCTCCAACACAGAAGTCCTTGAAGCGGCCAACACCCCCAGCTTATACACACTACTGAGTCAGCGGCGCTTGAGATGGCTTGGCCATGTGAGCCGCATGGAAGATGGCAGGATCCCCAAAGACACATTGTACAGCGAGCTCGCCACTGGTATCAGACCCACCGGCCGTCCATGTCTCCGTTATAAAGACGTCTGCAAACGCGACATGAAATCGTGTGACATTGATCACAAGTCGTGGGAGTCAGTTGCCAGCATTCGCCAGAGCTGGCGGGCAGCCATAAAGACAGGGCTAAATTGTGGCGAGTCGAAGAGACTTAGCAGTTGGCAGGAAAAAAGACAGAGGCGCAAGGGGAGAGCCAACTGTGCAACAGCCCCAACAAACAAATTTCTCTGCAGCACCTGTGGAAGAGCCTGTCACTCCAGAATTGGCCTGTATAGCCACTCCAGGCGCTGCTTCACAAACCACTGACCACCTCCAGGCGCGTATCCATTGTCTCTCGAGATAAGGAGGCCCAAAGAAGAAAGTAAGGTCAGATCAGACCAGCCCTTTTATTTACTGTCCGACTATAGTGAACCTATAGCCGTACTGAGAAGACAGTTAGTGAACTAGCAGACACAGATCAGGCCCGATTTTCGGTAGTTTTTGGCTACAGAACTGTCAATCAAAATAGAATTTCCCCCAGAAACCTGCCTCATTTACCAACTCCGCAGACCAATGACACTGGGCTGGTAAACATGACCCTCTGTTGAGACAGAAAGCATAACTGCAAACAGGTAGGATTTTTAAAAGGTGTTTTTGTAAAGCATTTTCAGATGCACAAAAAATTATAATTAAATATTAAAATTCTAAATATGTAATACTTTTGTTATGACCAATTAGAGATTAAATAAGCCACTAATGAGGTTTATAAACGAACTGTCAATCTATATTGGTTTATGTTTTGGGAAAAAAGCAACTCATGATATTTATACCAAATCGCTTGATTTTTAAGAGTTTGTCTTTTGATTTATGAGACGATGGGGTTGGCATGTCTGCTTCCATTTCTCTGGATTTATTTACCATACACTCCAGGGATGTAAAATCTTATGGTAAACTTCAGTTAAAATGAGAAACTGGCACAAAGCAGACCCTGATGTAACTGGGGAGTCTGACCTCACTTATATATCATATGAGGTGCTAAAAAGTCTCCAGGATTGTGTCAGTTTTTATTCAAGAATCAAACTCCTAAGTTTCCCTTTGTCCCCACAGACAATAAGAAATCGCATCAGTGTGATGCTCTGTAATTAAGTAACAAAGAAAACAGATGTGCTTCAAGAACATTTCCAGAAATATTTTTTAAAAATTCAATCCAATAGGAGGCTCACATTAAACCTAACCTGATTTTGGTACTACAATGAGAGTGTTACAGGACTAGCAAAAGGCTTTAAGGAAGGGTGACAAAGCAGGCACTGGCAAATATATACCCAGTACTGTGCCAGTCTTGGCTCAGTGGCAACTTTCTTGGCTCAGTATCTCAGCTGATACTGCAGTGCAGTATTAAGCAATCCTCTTAAAGGGACGTAGCAAAGTCCCATGGTATTATTGAAGAGTACTTCCAGTATCTAGACCGTCATTCATCCTTCAATCAGCACCACTAAAACCATTAATTGGTCATTTATCAACTGTTTCTTTATTTGTGGGACCTTTCTGTGTCATGTATAATATCCTTTATATGTAGATGTTCAAATTTACAGTGTACCATCACATGGCAGAGTGCACATTAGGCATTGTTGCCTATTTGTTACACTTGTACTGTTTGTGTGAATGCAGCAGTCAATTTTGCAACAACAGCAATAACTTGCATTTATATAGTGTCTTTAAGGTAGGAAAACTCCCAAGGTATTTCACTGGAGCATAACCAGACAAGACTTGACACTGAGCCAAAGACGGAGATATTAGGAGCGTTACTAAATGCTTTTCAAACAGGTGGATTTTAAGGAGGGTTTTAAAGGAGAATGGAGCTGGTGAGGTTTAAGGAGGAATTCCAGAGATTGCGGCCAAGAGGGCTGAAGGCATGGCCACTAATGGTGAGATGAAGGGATTTAGATGGGGTGGGGTGCACAATTGGTCAGAGTTGGAAGAACATGGAGTTATCAAAGGGTTGTAGGACTGGAGAAGGTTACAGAAATAGGGAGGAGGTCATAAGAACTAGGAACAGGAGTAGGCAATTCAGCCCCTCGAGCCTGCTCCGCCATTCAATACGATCATGGCTGATCTCATCTCGGCCTCAACTCCACTTTCCTGCCTGTTCTCCATAACCCTTCAATCCTTTATTAATTGAGCCCAGGGAAGGATTTGAACACAAGGGTCCAAGATATCTTCCCCTGTTACAGTTGTTTCACCCTGTAGTTGTGCCCCTCAATATACAAGATGAGAAAATAATGCTTTTTTGATTCCTCCTGAATATTAAAGTTGTGACCGTACTTCTAGTCCATACTTGCAGTGCACACCATCTTCATGGTAGATGTTTATAGAAATAACCAGTTTTTACTGGAGGACTGCAGAGCCGTTCAAAGGGACTGCTCCGCCAACATCCCTCATCCAGCTGACTGACGGTTTCAGGTTTCACTGCAGACTTCACTCCATTCCTTATTTAATTTAATCTCGCCCATTTAATTGTATACTGTTCTGTGTACGAAACCATTTATATTGAAAACACCCCTTGTAATTGTATGGCATCAAAGCCTGACCTACCCAGTGCATTTATATCCTTTCTACCATGTTACTAGTAAGCGTATCATTTAAAATGGTAGCTTCAGTAAGCAGGGATACATTACAATATGTAGACTTTATGGATTTTTGTTGTTGTGTAGAACAAGTACTATGGTACCTTTTTCTAACTGTGTAAATTAGAGGCACATTTCTCCAATCTTGAATGCATTTAATTCTATTTTGATTTTATGGAACTTTAGAATTAACAATGCAATCAAAATCATGTTCTATTGGTTCAATAATAATAATTTCATAGAAATCCTGCCCAATCTACTGTTTTAATGTTGACAGGTTAGTGAGTCCTTTATTGAAAGATATGTGTGCAAAAACTCAGAATCCTGAATCCACTCAATAAATTTTATTGCTGAAATAGTGTTAACTTTCATCCTTTCATAGGAAATCTTTCCTACTGGGTTCTTTTCTTTTTTCTTTTGGGCCTCCTTATCTCGAGAGACAATGGATACGCGCCTGGAGGTGGTCAGTGGTTTGTGACGCAGCGCCTGGAGTGGCTATAAAGGCCAATTCTGGAGTGACAGGCTCTTCCACAGGTGCTGCAGAGAAATTTGTTTGTCGGGGCTGTTGCACAGTTGGCCTTCCCCTTGCGCCTCTGTCTTTTTTCCTGCCAACTACTAAGTCTCTTCGACTCGCCACAGTTTAGCCCTGTCTTTATGGCTGCCCGCCAGCTCTGGCGAATGCTGGCAACTGACTCCCACGATTTGTGATCAATGTCACACGATTTCATGTCGCGTTTGCAGACGTCTTTATAGCGGAGACATGGACGGCCGGTGGGTCTGATACCAGTGGCGAGCTCGCTGTACAATGTGTCTTTGGGGATCCTGCCATCTTCCATGCGGCTCACATGGCCAAGCCATCTCAAGCGCCGCTGACTCAGTAGTGTGTATAAGCTGGGGGTGTTGGCCGCTTCAAGGACTTCTGTGTTGGAGATATAGTCCTGCCACCTGATGCCAAGTATTCTCCGAAGGCAGCGAAGATGGAATGAATTGAGACGTCGCTCTTGGCTGGCATACGTTGTCCAGGCCTCGCTGCCGTAGAGCAAGGTACTGAGGACACAGGCCTGATACACTCGGACTTTTGTGTTCCGTGTCAGTGCGCCATTTTCCCACACTCTCTTGGCCAGTCTGGACATAGCAGTGGAAGCCTTACCCATGCGCTTGTTGATTTCTGCATCTAGAGACAGGTTACTGGTGATAGTTGAGCCTAGGTAGGTGAACTCTTGAACCACTTCCAGAGCGTGGTTGCCAATATTGATGGATGGAGCATTTCTGACGTCCTGCCCCATGATGTTTGTTTTCTTGAGGCTGATGGTTAGGCCAAATTCATTGCAGGCAACCACAAACCTGTCGATGAGACTCTGCAGGCACTCTTCAGTGTGAGATGTTAAAGCAGCATCGTCAGCAAAGAGGAGTTCTCTGATGAGGACTTTCCGTACTTTGGACTTCGCTCTTAGACGGGCAAGGTTGAACAACCTGCCCCCTGATCTTGTGTGGAGGAAAATTCCTTCTTCAGAGGATTTGAACGCATGTGAAAGCAGCAGGGAGAAGAAAATCCCAAAAAGTGTGGGTGCGAGAACACAGCCCTGTTTCACACCACTCAGGATAGGAAAGGGCTCTGATGAGGAGCCACCATGTTGAATTGTGCCTTTCATATTGTCATGGAATGAGGTGATGATACTTAGTAGCTTTGGTGGACATCCGATCTTTTCTAGTAGTCTGAAGAGACCACGTCTGCTGACGAGGTCAAAGGCTTTGGTGAGATCAATGAAAGCAATGTAGAGGGGCATCTGTTGTTCACGGCATTTCTCCTGTATCTGACGAAGGGAGAACAGCATGTTAATGGTCGATCTCTCTGCACGAAAGCCACACTGTGCCTCAGGGTAGACGCGCTCGGCCAGCTTCTGGAGCCTGTTCAGAGCGACTCGAGCAAAGACTTTCCCCACTATGCTGAGCAGGGAGATTCCACGGTAGTTGTTGCTGTCACCGCGGTCACCTTTGTTTTTATAGAGGGTGATGATGTTGGCATCGCGCATGTCCTGGGGTACTGCTCCCTCGTCCCAGCACAGGCATAGCAGTTCATGTAGTGCTGAGAGTATAGCAGGCTTGGCACTCTTGATTATTTCAGGGGTAATGCTGTCCTTCCCAGGGTGGTGTTGGGAAATGGGAATGGAACAGTTCATGTGAGGAGACTTACCCTATGAATACTGGAATAGGGAGCATTTATCCCATTATCCAATCAGAGTGCATCTTGCTTTCAGGGGCACTGCCAGGGGGACCAACATCTGGCATACCCTTGTTTGGCCCCCAATATATCTACAGGCCATAACACATCTACCTGCCATAAAACCATGGGGAATTGTCTTTCAAAGGTCAGCAGGGAGTCAGGTGCAGAGCTGTGCCATCTGTTGTAATGGATTATATAAATAAGTACATTCAGCTGCCGTTTTTTTCTGAAGAAATGCTGATGTTCCTGGGCTGTTGTGGATGAAATCTTCAGAGACTGACCGAGTGGTTGCAGTACCTCTCCCTGGATGAAGAAACTTCTCAATCTTTACACTTATTACAAAATAAATGGCACCTTGAATATTGGAACTTCTTGACTACATGAATTTTTGTATTTTGCAAATTAAAATTCACTAACTGATGGAGTTAAATTCCCAGTTTTAGTTACATTGGAGATCAAATCTTTTTCTTGTTCTTATGTTTTCTTGCGTTCAGTGACTTTAGTGCACTCCAGATATGGACAAAGGATCTTGAGGAATCCTTTTAAGTGTCCCAGTACTGAAGAGTAGTGGGCATGCAAATGCTCTGTGTGCACATTGTTTCAGTTAATAGCTAGTTGAAAGAGGGGCATTTGTAAATTTCTGAATTGCAGTTTGGTAAAATACCATCGTTGGAATACTACTGTACCTGCAGTATGTCAGAGTTGCTTTGGTGCTCCTAAAACCTCTTGTGCATTCGTGCCAAGGCCTTGCTTTACTGAGCAATGATAACAAAGCAGGATAAGATCATCCTTTTATCCATCCCTCTGAAATCTATTTTAAGGTGTGCATTGGATCCAGGTATAGGTGGTTTAATTGATCTTCTCTGTGCTGAATGACATTCCAGAAAAGTAATGTGGAAACAGGTGCCGGTGTCTCCATGATCTGAATGCTTTGGAAAATGTTCCAGTCCGAATGGATCATGAATTCTCTCTGGCTGAATTGTTGAATATTTATGGAGGTCTGGACTCACTATCTCAAGCACTGCCTGCAAGTGGCATCAGATACTCTGCTGTCTTCTCAGAGAGAGATCCAGGGTGGGGGTTTTGTGATTGACAGAGACCAAACAAGACTAAGGCACCACTCCATTCAAGGGGGAGGTTTATTACGTTAAAGATGCTATATAAATACAAGTTGTTGATTGAGTAACCCTCTTGGTTATTTTGCTACTGAAAATTGCCTCTTTCACCACTGTGAATTGTGTCAGATTATTTTTCTATGATTCTTATTCTTTTAGAGAAAAAAGGTCATTTTTTAAAGGACATATCTTAAGTTATCTCATTTCATCTTATGTGGCTTCATTACTTCCTTGCCTTGCCTCATTGCTTTGCCGTTATTTGTGGAACAAGTGCACATATTGTGTTTTACTAGACAGAGAATTTGATGGATATCTTTTTATTTGCCTAGTGAACCTGGAGAAATAGTGGGGTTAAGAGGACAATCCCTTTGTCAACATCCTTTCAGGGACAATGGTGTCACTCTTGTGTATAAAGTATAAAGTCTTATTTGTCTAGACCAGATATAATCATATAATTGGAAAAAGCTAACTTGTTGTTTTGCATTTATTTTATGGATACATAAATCTTTGAAGGTGGCTGGAAAAGTTGGTAAGGCTCATCTTTATAAGTAGAGGCATAGGCCTGGGTTTTTACTTGGCTGACCTGTCAGCAGCGGAGGGGTCAGAAAGGTGCAGGGAACCCAGGAGTTGGGATACCACTGCAGGCTATGGAGTTTGATTTGGTTCCCCGCCCAGAAGCCAGCTCGACTGACAGTCTTAGCTTCCAGTCGGATGAGGAACCTGTGAGTGAAGTGGGGTGACACAGTGATTAGAGAGAAACAGCACTGAAACAGGCCCTTCGGCCCACTGAGTCTGTGCCGAACATCAACCACCCATTTATACTAATCCTACACTAATCCCATGTTCCTACCAAACATCCCCACCTGTCCGTATATTTCCCTACCACCTATCTATACTAGTGACAATTTATAATGGCCAATTTACCTATCAACCTGCAAGTCTTTTGGCTTGTGGGAGGAAACCGGAGCACCCGGAGAAAACCCACGCAGACACAGGGAGAACTTGCAAACTCCACACAGGCAGTACCCGGAATCGAACCCGGGTCCCTGGAGCTGTGAGGCTGCGGTGCTAACCACTGCACCACTGTGCCGCCCTGCAGCCTCACAGCTCCAGCGACCCGGGTTCAGTTCTGGGTACTGTCTGTGTGGAGTTTGCAAGTTCTCCCTGTGACCGCGTGGGTTTCCGCTGGGTGCTCCGGTTTCCTCCCGCAGCCAAAGACTTGCAGGTCGATAGGTAAATTGGCTATTGTAAATTGCCCCTAGTGTCGGTAGGTGGTAGGAGAATGGTAGGGAATGTGGGATTAGTATAAATGGGTTGTTGTTGGTCAGCACAGACTTGGTGGGCCAAAGGGCCTGTTTCAGTGCTGTATCTCTAAATTAAAAAAAAAATGAAGTCTGCAAGACCAGGTGGTTTCCACAGAGGAAACTGATCTCAGAGAGGGAAAGAGAAATTGATCAGGGTGGGAGGAGAGGAGGGAAGATTGATTGGGAGAGGGGGTTCAAGCCCAGAAGGCTGCCTATCCCGGGGTCCCCTGGGGTGTGGTTAGGATCATAGACCTTGGTTGGGGGAGGTATGAGACCTTGAGGTGAGATTAGAGGCCTTCAGGAGGAAAATCAGAGGCCGGGGGTCCTCGATTGTAGGGGTACCTCAGGCAGGCACCTAGATCCAGGAGGTAGGTGTAAAGGCACTCACCCCCTGGATCTGCCAAGTCCTCGCTTTGATGTAGTTGTTGGCTTTCCCTAGGCTTGAGAAACCCAGCTGGCAACAGTTGAGTTCAAAAACTGAATGACAATAAGGCTCACAGCCTCATTATCATAATTAAAGTACCAATCTGTCTCCTTGGAGTGGCTTGTCACTCTGCCACCTTCCTGCCTCATTTTGGACAGATTGGAGGCAGGATTGGGTCGGGAATCTAATTTTTAAGACTTTAAACACCCCATCCCACCCAACCCAACCCAACCCAAACCCTCCCATTTTTTTGGGTTAAAATTCCCCCACAGGAAGTAGAAAGGAAGGAAGTTATGCTAATGCTTTATAAATCACTGGAAAGGCTTCAACTGGAGTATTGTGTCCAATTCTGAGTGTCACACATTAGAAAGGATCTCAAAGCTTTCAGAGGGTGCAGAGGAGATTTACTAGATGGCAGCAGGGATGAGGGACCTCAGTCACATGGAGAGACTAGAGAAACTGGGATTGTTATACTTAGGGCAAAGAAGGTTATGGGGAGATTTCATAGTCGTGTTCAAAACCATGAAGGGTTTTGATAGAGTAAATAAGGAGAAATCTGTTTCCATGGGCCAGTAACCAGAGGACACAGGTTTAAGGTGATTTGGAAAAGAAAACAGAGCTGAGATGAGGAGACTTTTTTTTTGCGCAGCTAGTTATTATGATGTGGAATGCACTGCCTGAAAGGGTAGTGGAAGCTGCTTTGATGGCAACTTTCAAAAGAGAATTGGATAAATATTTGACAGGGAGAAGATTGCAGGGCTATAAAGAAAGACCAGGAGAGTGGGACTAATTGGGTAGCTCCTTCAAAGAGCCGGCATAAGCCATAGGCATGTTGGGCTGAATGGAGAATGCTATATCACGTAAAAGTTTAATTGAACAGCACATCCTTCAGCTACTCATTCAGACTACTGATTTTAGGAAATTATCTATGGAACTGTTTTCGCTTGGAACCACTGATACCCACCCAATGATATGCAAAGCCTCTCCAGCAATGATTTCTCTGTCTGTCTCTGCACCATGATGTATCTTTGGTTACATCCTCGTCTGCATTGATGTAGATGTTAGCCATGGCTTACCAACAGTACTCTCACCTCCCAGTCAGAATGTTGTGTGTTCAAGTCCCACTGCAAAGATTAGAACACAAAACCTGGGCTGACACTCCAATGCAGCACCAATGGAGTGTTGCACTGTTAGCAATGCTGTCTTTTGGATGAGATCTTAAACTGAGGTCCTATTTTTCCCCTCAGGTGGGATATAAATTATCTCATGGTATGATTCAAGGAAGAGCAGGGAAGTTCTCCCCAGTGATCAAATTTACAAAGTACCTTTATCTTCATGGCTTGGTAAGAAGTGGCTGAGGGGGAATGTACTTCTACACCTCTGTTAGTATATGATCTACCTGCGAGGAAGTGTGGGAGGAATAGGTTAGGTGGCCTTGGCCATTGATTTATTTAACTGTTTATTTTCTAACACTCACTCACACATCCACAGGAAAATGATTGTCCTCTTCCTTCTGAGACGAACCGAGATGCAAGATCAGCCTCTCCACAATGTGCAGAATTAATATTGTCCCTCCACTTTGAGATGCAAGTTCCTTATCCAGTTTTATAAATGAACCAGAGATCATTTTTTGCAGATGTGATCGATGGAAAACTCGCATATATTTTGAAATCTGCAAAAGCCATTGCTCACTTTCAAGGACGTGTATTGCCTGATTGGTTTGCACTTTCCTCTGAGCGTTTTTAAAGTCTACCCAGGTAAATGCTTATTATTTTAATCTTTTTCCAATAAAAAGTATAATTCTATAGTTATATATTGTCTGAGAAAACAATCCTCCTAATGGCTACTCCAGGAGAACAGTCTTGTCATAGTCAACATGGCTAAACACCGAGTTATGTTGCACTGCAGAAACATCTGTCACTACCCCAGGAGTTTACACATTCCAAAAGTAAGGTTGGCGAGCATGATTGCCTTGTGGAACAGTGATTATATAAATACACAACTTGTCTGCGTATGAAAGTATGTTATGTAAATATATAATATGTTCATATGATATGAGGGGAGATGGTGGTGTAGTGGTAATGTTGCTGAATGAGTAATCTGGAGGCCCAGGCTAATGTCCCTGAGGACATGGGTTCAAATCCCACCGTGGCAGCTGGTGGAATTTAAATTCAATTAATTAATAAATTCAATTAATTAATTTTAAAAAATCTGGAATTAAAAGCTAGTCTGAGTAATGTTGCCATGAAACTATCACCGATTGTCATAAAAACCCATCTGGTTCACTACTGTCCTTTACGGAAGAAAATCTGCTGTCCTTACCTGGTCTGGTCTACGTGTGACTCCAGACCCATAGCAATGTGGTTGACTCTTATCTGCCCTTTGAAATGGCTTAGAAAGTCACCTAGTTGTCAAGGGCAATTAGGATGTGCAACAAATGCCGGCCTTGCCAGTGATGCTGACATCCCATGAAATGTATATTTTAAAAATGTATATTTTTAAGGTGAGCAGAGATCAAGAGAATAGCTTTGGGACAACTTACTTGCTCCAAATTCATTATTTTACCTTAGTTCACCTACATAGCGCATGGCAAATGCAAGTTAAAGTGTTAACGGTATGTGTTTATTAAAATAGGTATGTGTGTGTATATAAGGCTTCAACATCCAGCACAGTAAAACGCCATTGTATTCAGTAATCACTGGCAAGCAGTCCCGTTCCTTGTGAAAATGCAAGCAACTGATTCACTACCGTAGCAATCGCTCATTGATCTCCATTGCTGATGTCAGCACAGCAGGTTTGCTTCAGTATTTACACAATAATTCATTATTTGAATCTGCTTCAATTTATAGTGATGATATATATGTGAGTCTTATCATGTATTGTACTTAGTCCATAGAGTTAAAAGGCAAGGTTTTCTGCTTTTGTACTCCCTAGCCTATGAGGTTCCTGCTCATTAAAGTGAACGGTGGTAAGCCATGGGCTGGTGAGCACACAAGCTACGGCTTTATTATAATATGATTATGTGACTATGTACTAGTGTATAAGCCCAGCTTTATGTAGTTATCTCCCATCAATTTGAAGGTTAAGAAATGGTCCTTTTTAAAAAAAAAAAAGTTTTAACCATTGTAGAAATGAAGCAAAGTTTTAAATTCTGTTGCTGAAATTGAGACTTGTTTACCAATG
Source organism: Heterodontus francisci (assembly GCF_036365525.1). NCBI lineage: Eukaryota > Metazoa > Chordata > Chondrichthyes > Heterodontiformes > Heterodontidae > Heterodontus > Heterodontus francisci. Next base: position 28,344,233 of record NC_090376.1, on the reverse strand, counting down.
GAACTGACCTCTGCACTTCACTCCAAAAATCTGAAGAGCAGAGGTTGGCAGCCTTTGATAAAGCATGTAGGCACACTGTTGATTCTCTATGAAATCAGGCATGCATAAGTTGTAGTTCTTGGCCAGCATCACCTTTCCGTTTTTGCTTTAAGGAAGGAGTGCCACTAGGAACCCCTTGGGGAAGAGTCTATTATATCTGTAATACCTGTAAATATCAGTACAATCTGAGCAGATTCAGCCAAACCAATGCAATTTTAAGGGGAATTTAAATATAAGTGAGTTGTGCCCCAAACCACTCATGTTCATGTTTTCCACGATCTTTTACGTTACTTCAAGCTTTCGTGTGCCCAAATCAGGCCTCATCCAGAAAACTGACCACATTCCCAAGTTGAAATTATGAGATTCGGCCGATTACAATGGTTTGTGAAGACTATTCAAACTTTCTGATGCACACAGGCACTAGTTGGCACATTTTAAATGCTTTTTCATATCAAAAATATTTAATTTATGAAGAAACTGACTGGTATACACCAATACACCAACTATTAAATGGTTCAGTATAGTTTTTTTATAAGTAGTCTTTGGTGATTTTATATCCAGTTATTCACAGGTTAAACCCATTTTCTGCTGGATTAAAACTGCACCAGGTTATCACTCTTAAATATATCAATATTTTTAATGGAAATAAAATAAAACTATTAAGTTCTAATATGCTGCCCAATTGCACCAGTTCATGGAAGATTTGCAATTTATACAACTGAATTTTTGCAGAAACATGAACAGTAACCTAACCAGCACTTTCAAGAGCATCCTGGCTGCAATTTCCAATTGTGCCTTAAGCAGAAACTCTACCCCCCTATCTTTATATCCAGCTTGCCCATTTACAAACATTCGGCCATCACCCAACATATTAGTGATGTTTAGTGCCAGAGAATTGTCATCATTTTTGTATCTTTGCAAGTAGGAGTTTCTTGTTTGTAAGTCAGAAGTCCTGACCGTACAGTTCCTAGAATCCCTTTGGTAATTAACCTCAACAAATTGAACAAATTGTGCCCTGAAAAGGCCTGAAAAATGCAGAGTTATGCTGTTGGGTTTGGTGACCGAGCAAACAGCAGTGATTCATATATGCATAGCCTAGAACGCGCCTAGTCAGAAAGGGCAGACAAGAGCTAGACAGAGGGGAGGAGAGGGTCAAACATTGTTTATTTGAATTGGGCAGACCAGGAACTGAACTGGGATTTTGATCAAGTTAATGCAAGGCAAAGTAAAAGTATCTGTGTTTGAAATCTTCAAACTGTTGAGTACTGTAGTTAACCTAGTTAGACAACTGGAATTGTTTTTCTGCTCCAGAATAAATACCTATAGCACAATTATTTTGATTTATCCAGAGTACAGAATTACAGGTAGGAGTGAATATCAAAGCTGTAATTCCTAAAAGTTCAAATGACATCATAAACCATGAGAACGTTTGTGATTTAACAGTGATCCCAAAGTTAAACTGCCTCCTTCTTCTACATACCATCCCTCATGTTGTAGTATAAATGAATTATATGTCACCCTGACAGCTCTGTAGGTCATCACGATGCCTGTTATGGTACTGAAGTGTGCACCACAGCTTCTTTTAACATGCTGTTTCAGAATGACACCAGACAAGGTCTGGCCCATTCACTCTCAGCTACAATCCGTGTTGTCCAAGAAGACCATGGGAACAACCAGGGAATTCACAAATAATTAGCAGATACAGGGCAATACTTTCACCCTGGATTCAGATGATATCTGAACCCCGAAATTGAAATGACTCTGAATATTCACTCTTTCCTAGGTAATACTCACTTGCGAAGCTTGTTACATTATTACTATAAGAACATAAGAAATAGGAGCAGGAGTAGACCACATGACCCTTCCAGTCTGCTCTGCCATACAATGCTAAATGGCATAGATTCAGAACAGATCTAGCAGCTCAAAGCAGGGCATCCATGAGGCGCTGTGGGCCATCATCAGCAGCAAAAATTGTATTCAACCACAAGCCCAGCATAGCCCCCACTCTACCATTATCATCAAGCCAACCCTGGTTTGATGAGGAGTGTAGGTGAGTGTGCCAGAAGCAGCACCAGGCATACCTAAAAATGAGGTGGCAACCTGGTGAAGCTACAACACAGGACTGGTATGCATGCTAAACAGCGGAAGCAGCATGCAAAAGACAGGGCTCAGTAATCCCACAACCAACAAATCAGATCAAAATTCTGCAGTCCTGCCACACCCAGTCATGATGGACAATTAAACAACTAGCCAGAGGAGGAGGCTCCATAAACATCCCCACCCTCTATGATGGGGGAGCCCAGCACATTAGTGCAAAAGACGAGGCTGAAGAGTTTGCAACCATCTTCAGTCAGAAATGTCGAGTGGATAATCCATCTCGGCCTCCTCCTGAGATCCTCAGCATCACAGATGCCAGTATTCAGCCAATCTGATTCACTCCATGTGATATCAAGAAACGGCTGAAGCCACTGGATACAGCAAAGGCTATGAATCCTGACAACATCCCAGCTTTAGTACTGAAGACTTGTGCTCCAGAACAAGCCGTGCCCCTCGCCAAGCTATTCCAGCACAGCTACAACACTGGCATCTACCCGGCAATGTGGAAAATGGCCCAAGTATGTCCAGTCCACAAAATGCAGGACAAATCCAATCTGGCCAATTACCGCCCTATCAGTCTACTCTCAATCATCAGTAAAGTGATGGAAGAGGTGACAGTGCCATCAAGCAGCACTTGCTCAGAATTAACCTGCTCACTGACTCTCAGTTTGGATTCCATGCAGGCCACTCAGCTCAAGACCTCCACAGGTGAGTTGAGAGTAACTGCCCCTGACATCAACGTAGCATTTGACAAGGAGCCTGGGCAAAATTGGAGTCAATGGGATAGCAAAATACGGTAGATGCTAGAATTGGAAGCAAAAACAGAAAATCCTGGAAATACTGAGCAGGTCAGGCAGCATCAGTGGAGAGAGAAACGGAGTTAACGTTTCAGGTCATGACCTTTCATCAGAACAGCCTGAAACACTGAAGTGAATGGGAATTAGGGGAAAAACTCTCCAATGATTGGAGTCATCTAGCACGAAAGGAAGATGGTTGTGGTTGTTGGAGGCCAATCATTTCAGCCCCAGGACATCACTTCAGGAGTTCCTCAGGGTAGTGTCCCAGGCCCAACCATCTTCAGTTGCTTCATCAATGACCCTCCATCCATCATTAGGTCAGAAGTGGGGAGGTTTGCTGATGATTGCAGTGCTCAGTACTATTCACAACTCCTCAGATACTGAAGCAGTTCATGCCCGCATGCAGCAGGTCCTGGACAACATTCAGGCTTGGGCTAATAAGTGGCAAGTAGCATTCACGACACACGAGAGTTAGGCAAGGACCGTCTCCAACGAGAGAGAATCTAACCATCTACCATTGACATTCAAAAGCATCACTGAACCCGTCACCATCAACATCCTGGGGGTTACCATTGACCCGAAACTTAAGTGAACCAGGCATATAAATACGTGGCTACAAGAGCAGGTCAGAGGCTGGGAATTCTGTGGTGAGTAACTCACCTCCTGATTCCCAAAAGCCTGTCCACCATCTTTGTTGGCGTCCTTCCATCTACGACAGATGATGGATATGCGGCAAACAATCCATTTAGGTGAGGTGTCTTCTCTTAGTGCACCTTTGCTGATGGCTATGAAGGCCAATCGTTGAAAGACAGGTTCTGCCACAAGTGCTGCATGTGAAGCTGCCTAGTGATGCTGTGAGTTGTTGTAATTGATGTTGGTGCCTGTTACCAAGCTGCTTTAGCCAATCGTTGTTGTGGTAGTGCACGTCAGTTAACAGGATGTGTTGCCATTTTCCTCTTTCGCCAGCTAGTAACTCCGAGGTGCGATAGTTGACATTTAGGGCCTTCATGTCATGCTTGCAAGTATCCTTGAAGCAGAGCTTTGGGCGCCCCACTGGTCTACCTCACCATACAGAAGGTCCTTGGGTATGTGACCGTCTTCCATCCTGCAGACGTGTCCGATCCACTGAAGTCGCCTCCGTTTGATTAGTGCCAACACACTTGGGAGCCTTTGAGAGGACTGCTGCATTTGTGATTTTGTCTCTGCAGACAGTGAAGATGGAAATTACTGAGCTTCTTTTCCTGGTAGCTGTAAATTACCCATGTTTCACAGCCATACAGCAAGGTGCTGAGAACACCGGCCTTGTAAGCCATCACTTGGTCCTAAGGGTAAGCTTGGTGTTATCCCATGCATGTTCGCAAGGTGATCAAAGGTGGTAGCTGCTTTCCCTATGTGTATATCAAATTCTGCATCAAGGGACAGATTGCCTGTCACCGTGGACCCAAGGTAGCAGAATTTGCTAACCACTTCCAGTGGGATGTTATTTAGTGTGATCAGTGGTGGAGATGCAACACCTTGTCCCATGACCACGATTTTCTTGATGCTTATCGTCAGGGAGAACAAATTACAGGCATGGGAGAGACAGTCCATGAGTCTTTGTAGTTGAGTTTCTGTGAGAGTGACTAGCGCAGCATCATCAGCATAGAGGAGTTCTCCGATCAGGACGTGATGTGTTTTTGTCTTTGCTTTTAATCTTGATAGATTGTAGAGCTTGCTGTCTGACCTAGTGTGCAAGTAGACTCCTTCTGTATCTGCAGGGAAGGCAAAGGTTCAGGAGCATGGCGAAGATGCCAAACAGAGTGGGGGCTAGGACACAACCCTGTTTCACTCCAATCTTCACTCCACAACTGTTGGAAGTGGAGCCATTAAACTGTACAGTGCAGTACATGTTATCATAGAAGGCACATATCAGGAGTCTGATGGAATACTCTCTGCTTGCCTGTATGAGTCTAGCTCCAACAACACTCAAGAAGCTCGACAGCATCGAGGACAAAGCAGCCTGCTTGATTGTTTGTGGATGGGGTGCCATTCGCTCCCTTCATCACCAGCGTACAGTAACAGCAATGTGTACCATCTACAAGATGCACTGCAGAAACTGGCCAAGCTTCCTTCAACAGCACCTTCCAAACCTGCGATCTCTACCGCCTGGAAGAACAAGACCAGCAGACTCATTTGAACACCACCACTGGCAACTTGCCCTCCAAGTTACACACCATCTGGACTTGGAACTATGTTGCTGTTCCTTCACTGCTGTTGGCTCAAAATCCTGGAACTCCCTCCCAAATTGCACTGTGGGTGTACTTACACCACATGAATTGCAGCAGTTCAAGAAGGCAGCTCACCATCACTTTCTCAAAGACATTTAGGGATGGGCAATAAATGCTGACCTTGCCAGCAACACCCACATCCCATGAATGAATTAAAAAGAGATCGTGGCTGATCCTGTACTTCAACACCACTTTCTCACCCGATCCCATATTCCTTGATTTATTTCGTGTCCAAACATCTTTCGATCTCAATCTTCAATATACTCAATGACTCAGCACCCACAGCTCTCTAGGGTAGATTCCCAAAGATTCACAACCATCTGAGTGAAAACATTTCTCCTTATCTCAGCTCTAAATTGCCAACCTCTTACCTTGAGAGTATGAGTGCTAAATTCTTCAGTCAGGGGACACAGCCTCTTAGCATCTACTCTGTCAAGCCTTCTCAGAATTTTATATGTTTCAATACGATCATGTCTCATTTTTTAAAATTTTGGACAGTAGAGGCCATTCTATTTGATCTTTGCTCATAGGACAATGCTGTCATCCCAGGAATCAATCTAGTGACTATTAATTGCATTTCCGCTAACGCAAATATAGCTTTCCTTTGCTAAGGAGACCAAAACTACACAGCACTCCAAGGGCTGGATTTTGTGGAGGAGGTGGGGCTTCCGGTGCCAGGCCGACAAGGCAGAGAGATCCCCGCCTCGGCCTTTTCATGACCCACACCCCACCCGACTGCGGCGTGATCCTCCATTGTTCAGAGGAGAAGTTTCCGGCGCTTGGATCTCGGTCCCTTTAAAGATGGGGATCCCGCCTCTAAGAGCTGCCGGCCAATCACAGGGCCAGCAACTCAGCAGTATTGACAATGCCACCAGAAGCAGCGGCCAGTGCCGGTACTGCAGAGGCCTCGGATCCAGGCCCAGTGGTGGAGCCCCGGAACACAGGTAGGTGAGGCAGGGTGGCTGGGACCAGGCCGGAAGGCCTCAGCGATGGGGTTGGGGGGTGGTCGTAAAATCCAGGGGAGGGGGTTCCTGGCAGGGGCCTTCCGTGGGCCACAGATTGCCCACAGAAGAGGGACTCCCAAGCCCACAGGGAGGGAGCCTCATTTCACAAGGTGCCCTCCCAGCATGGCTGAGGCCCCTCCCCCACCACTAAATGGCCTCAATTGGCTTCTGTGCGGGAAGGCCGTTGTGGGCCTATCCCGCCCCCTGGAAAATTGCTTGGCGACAGGGTGGCAACAGGCCCTCCGCCCCTCCTCCCCCCCGACCTCCATGCCACCTGTCACAATTCTATGGGACCTCTGCCTCTGACCACCCGGGGTCCCATAAAATCCAGCCCCAGGTGTGGTCTCACCAAAGCCCTATATAATTGCAGCAAGGCTTCCTCACTCTTGCAATAAAGGCTAATTTACCATTTGCTTTCTCAGTTGCTTGCACCTGCATGTAAACATTCTGTGATTTGTACAAGGATAACTAAACCCTCTAAATGCTAACATATATAGTGTTAACATCACAATAGCATCCCTGTGTTATTTCCACTCCATTTGGCATGGTTTTCATTAACCATTCCAGTTTCTTCCTCCCCTCCTGAAATTGCTGAATGACACTGGGTATGATTCTCTCGGTGCTAAATACTTGCCAGTACCTCACCCAAATGCCAGTGCTTCATGTGTGAACCCAGACAATGAGTGGCCAGATTATATGATTAGGGGAGATTACAAACCAGCTCAATTCTGTCCATATGCAATGCCCCGCACACTTCCCATTAGGAGCAGGAACCCTGACTCCTTTCTTAGTCTAGGGGTGCTGAAGCCATTGAAGCAAGCCATCACCATCATAGCTGAAATCAGCTGACCAGATAAAACTGGGACCTTCTAGTGTGCATAATCCATTAGAACACAATCTAGTGCATTTACCCTGGAACCACTGGGGAGCTTCATTAAATCAGTTACACAGGCTGCTTTTAACAGAGTGGATGTGGGACAGGCTAAGATGTCTGCCACATATTATTCAGAGATTTTGATGGAAGTTAGAATGAAGGAATTTTATATGAGGGTGTTAACATGTTTAAGACACACCGTGCAGTTTCAAGACTTTTTCAATATCCTGAATGAATTATTAGTAGGGAATGTTAAGTGGCTTTATTTTGAATCGACACTAAATGAAGATAAAGTGAGTGATTGAAATCAGAAGACTGATTTGCTGCTTGATGGCCCTGCTCCAAGTTTTCAGCTTGGCGGTGGACCTATTTCATCCAAACTCTTAACTTTACTGAACCATTTTGTTTTGAGCCTCTCCTCCATTGTCCAACTTGGTGGGACTGCCTTCACTTGGTTCTAGTCTTGCCTATCCAATTGTAGTCAGGGAATCTCTATCAATGGCTTGTCTTCACATCCCTAAAATGTCACCTTCAGAGGTCTCCAAGAATACATTCTTGGCCGACTCCTCTTCCTTGTCTACATGCTGCCACTTGACAGTACCGTCTGCAAATATGGGGTTAGGTTCCGCATATACACCGATAATTCTCACCTCAATCTCTCTTTACTCCTTCACTGCCTGTGTGTTTTCAGACTCATTTGCCAACATACAAACTTTGATGATCTGTAACTTTCTCCAGCTAAACATTGAGAAAACCAAAGTCTGAGGCTCCAACATAAACACAGTACCATTGTCACTGACGCCATTCCTTTCCTCAGCCACTGTCTCAGGCCAAAGCAGTCAACCTCAGGGTCACAATCAACTCCAAACTGAGATAACAACCCATTCCTTCTCCAGTAATAAGGACCGCCTACTTTCATTTCTGCAACATTGTCTGTCTCTGTTCCTACCTCAAACTCACCAGTCTCTGAAACCTTTATGTATGCCTTAATCACCTCCAGACTCAATTACTCCAATCTTGTTCTGGCTACCTCCCAAGCTCCAACCTCTGTAAACATCAGGACATTCGAAACTCTGCTGCCAATATATGATTCTGCATCAAGTCCAGCTTGCTCATCAGCCTCATTTCTGCTGACCTACGTGTTCTTCCAATATCTCAACACCTCAAATTTAAAATTCTTATCCTTGTGTTTAAATTCCTCCATGCCTTGCTCCGTCCTATCTCTGTAACTTCTTTAGCCTTACAACCAGTCCTGAACTCTCTTTGAGAATGGGAACTTGTGAGCTCAAACCTGATTTGGTTTAACACTGAAGGCCAGATCTTCCAATATATTATTCTGCTGATGCCATTTCATAGATGGGTAAGCTTCAGTATGTATGTAGTGAAACCTCCGATTAAACTAGGTGAGGCGCTGGTAAAGGTCTTCTGTATAGACATTCACCTTCACATTTTTGACACCAATCTCAACTTTAAAGGAGTTTCAACCAAGACAAGGGTAAGTGGCTTCTTTATAAATGCGTATTTGGTTATGAAGATGAAATTCGCACCATGTATGGTGCCAAATGGGGATAAAGGCTTTCCAGTAAATGGGTTAAAAACAGCATGTTAAAGGTACACAGAGTTCTTGAGGGATTTTAAAGATATGTAGATTTGATGTAACAGCCTTTGAACATTTCAAGGCGAGCAGTATTATTGTTCTAGCCAGAAATCTGTGGAAATTGGTGTCAAAGTCCTCAGATTTTGACCAAGAGTCTGGAGAAATCCATGCAACTGTAAAGATACTGGAGTCAAAAGTGAAACACACATTTTACTGCAAGCAGTTTATGACTCATATGTTAAATGTCAGAGATCTTTGAGCTGAAAAGGTTACTTTGCCAGCATTAATTCAGAGGTTTTTTTTTGAAGTTTAAGTAACTTTTATTTCCAATTCTCTTTAGTTTTCAAAGAAAAAAAATCCAGTAACTTTCCCCTGCGTCACACTGAAGTAAATTCTATTTACCATGACGAGAAGTGAATCAAAGTCATCATTTGCACAGTGACAGTGCCTTCTTCTACTTCTCACCTTCTAACCTATTTCATAGGTCAACAACGGGCATTTATATAGTACCTTTGATATAGTAAAATATCCCATGGTGCTTCAGAGGAGTGTAATCAGTCAAAAACTGACACTGTGCCAAAGGAGACATTAGGACAGGTGATCAAAAGCTGATTCAAAGAGATGGGTCTTAAGCGGCATCTTAAAGAACGAGAGAGAGGGGGAGAGGTTTGCAGAGGGAATTCCAGAGCTGAGGGCCCAGACAGTAGAAGGCACGGTGCCTATGATGGGAACATAGGAACAGCAGTAGGCCATCTGGCCCCTCGAGCTTGTTCCACCATTCAATGAGATGATGCTGCTCTGCGACCTAACCCCATATCCCCAGCTCCTTTAATACCTATGCCTAACAAAAATCTATCCATCTCAGTTCTAAAATTAAAACTGAGAAAGTGGGATATTCACCAGAGGCCAGAGTTGGAGGAACGCACTGTTCTCAGAGGGTTGTAGGGCTGGAGAGGTTACAGAGATGGGGAGGAGCAAAGCCATTAGGAGATTTGAACACTTATTTTAATATTGAGCCATTTTGACCGGGAGCCATTATACGTCTGTGTGTACAGGACTGATGGGTGAACGGGACTTGGTGCGAGTTAGGACATAGGCAGCATTATACGACCACAACTGGGACCGCTGCCTCTCACACCAACAGTTAAGACCATTCAGATGCACTCCTGCTCCCCATATTTAGCTGTGCATTTCACTTCTCTCCAGCTGCTGAGCTGCTTCGCTCTGCTTGACAATCTGATGATTTACTGGCGTGCAGGTGGCCTTGTGGAAGAACTAGTGTGTTATCATCTGTTGTGCAGTGCAAAAAAAAGTTAAAAGAACTAAAGGTACCTTGAAATGCTTGATTTATAAAAAGACGTAAATTCACTCTGCAAAAATAGTCTGTCTTTCCTTTATGCGTAGATTTGATACATTTTCTGCGTCACTTTTCTTCTCAGCCAAAAATTGTCCAGATTGATACAGTTTAAAGAGAATCCTGAATAGGATGGGGGGAAACTGTACAATGCTGATTCCTAACCACCCCCACCACCACCCCCACAGGACAATTCACTGCTGCAAATTTCTAATGGCCTTGGTTTTGGTTCCAACGTCTTCTGGTGCATTGAGAGTGTATAATCTAGGTTGACACCCCAGCACGGTAACGAGGAAGTGCTCCATTGTCAGAGGTGCCATATTTCAGGTGAGGCCCTAACATCAAAAATCCCATGGCACTATTTTGAAGAGCATCAGGGGGGTTCTCCCCAATGTCCTGGCTAATATTTATCACTCAGTCGACATCACATAAACAGATTATCTGGCTATTATCACATTGCTATTGTGGAAGCTTAAACTGTGCAAATTAGCTGCCATGTGTCCTACATTACAACAATGCCTACACTTCAAAAGCACTTCAGTGACAGTAAAGCACCTTGGGTTGTCCTGAGATTGTGAAAGGCATGATATTAATGCAAGTCTTTTTTTTAATCTTTGATATTCTTTGTAATGACTCCCAAGATTGGACTAAGCTTCTTGTTTTGTCAAGAAGTTCAGTCTTGTCTTAATTGCTAGTTGCAGATCTACGAGAAACCAGGGACCTCTGTAAACACTGATAGAACCATTTTTTAAAGAAATGGTAGAGTGGGGGGGTGTGGGTGTGGGGAATAGGCAGCTTAAAGCCAAGTATGTGTTTTACAAAACTTGGTATTAGCAAGTAGTTTCTATGACAGTGAACCTGATGCACAGCTTGTTACAGTAAATGATTTGAATGAGATTCCTGAACGATTACAAATTTGTTTTTTCCTTTTGATTATTACAGTTATGATCTGCCAACCAACAGCTGCCAGAAGCTTATGGGCTCTTCCCAAATATTCCTTATAAAGCATTGGGTTTTCTGGGTATTTGTAGGTCTTCCAGTTATCATGGTGAAAGATGGATGAGGAATTTAGGAGACTGTAACTAAATTATGGATGTTAATGCACTCTATAAATAGAGTGTTTTGGGTTGTGTCCCTGGGAAATGAACACTGTCCAAAAAACAAACTTCATTCGTAAGAGGTGCTTCTGAGAGAGCTGGTCCTTCAACTGTTTTTAAAAAGTGGTCCCCTGATTTGGACTGCATTCTGGATTTGTGGTGGACACACAGATGCATAGGAGTACAGCTATTGAAGACAGGTCTTGCCTTTTTGCAAAACCATGCACTAGCGAAAGGTTTCCTGAGCTGCAGTTGTGCGCCAAGACATGGAACTTGCATGATCCAGTCTATACAATGGTGTACATCTTATTGTCGGAGTCAACATTTGGTCACCTAGCTGCCTAATCCCTCCTTGCAGGTGCTGTCTGCTATTCCCAGGTGAAGGAGGAACCTGATCCCTGGCCTCTGACATTCTAATTGTTCAGTGCTGGATGTGAGAGAGTGGCCTGCTATGATGCATTCTCTGATTGCTCGCCCAGCAAGCTCCTGAGCTACTACTCGCCACTTCAACCAAATGGCCATTCTTGTGTGAGCCCAGGTTGACAAACTATTCAAATAAGTGGAGAATCAAAGCTTATCTTGATTCTGTCCTGGTCTGATGTCCACATGTATACTCTTTCAAGCTGGGCTAATTAGTTGGACACAGGGATTGAAAAACCTGGTAAATTTTATCCCTTTCTTTTTTACTCGTTCACAGGATGTGGGCTAGGCCAGCATTTCTTGCCCATCCCTAATTGCCCTTGAGAAGGTGGTGGTGAGCTGCTTTCTTGAAGCACTGAAGTCCTTGGGGTGTTGGTACATCCACAGCGCTGTTCGGAAGGGAGTTCCAGGCTTTTGACCCAGCGACAGTGAAGGAACAGTGTTCGAGTTCCAAATCAGGATGATGTGTGACTTGGAGGGGAACTTGCAGATGGTGATGTTCCCATGCGTCTGCTGCGCTTGTCCTTCTAGGTGGTAGAGGTCGCAAATTTGGAAGGTGCTGTCAAAGGAGCCTTGGTGAGTTTCTGCAGTGCATCAAGTAGATGGTACGCACTGCTGCCACTGTGCGTTGGTGGTGGAGGGAGTGAATGTTGAAGATGGTAGATGAGGTGCCAATCAAGCAGGCTGCTTTGTCCTGGATGGTGTCGAGCATCTTGAGTGTTGTTGGAGCTGCACCCATCCAGGCAGGTGGAGAGTATTCCATCACACTGCTCACTTGTACCTTGTAAATTGTGGACAGGCTTTGTGAGTAAGGAGCTGAGTTAATCGTCACAGAATTTCCAGCCTCTGATCTGCTCTTGGAGCCACAGTACTTATATGGCTGGTCCAGTTCAGTTTCTGGTCAATGATAACCACCAGGATGTTGATAGTGGGAGATTCAGCGATGGTAATGTCATTGAACATCAAGGGGAGTTGGTTGGATTCTCTCTTCTTTGAGATGGTCATTGCCTGGAATTTGTATGGCGCAAATATAACTTACCACTTATAAGCCCAAGCCTGGGTGTTATCCAGGTCTTGCTGCATCTGGACACGGACTGCTTCAGTATCTGAGGAGTCATGACTGGTGCTGAAAATTGTGCAAACCTTTTCAAATATCCCCACTTCTGACCTTATGATGAAGCAGCTGCAGTTGGTTGGGCCTTGGACACTACCCTGAGGAGCACTTGCAGCAATGTCCTAGGACTGAGATGATTGACCTCCAGCAACCACAACCATCTTCCTTTTGCTAGATTTGACTCCAACCAGTAGGGAGTTTTCCCCCCAATTCCCATTGACTCCAGTTTTGCTCGGGCTCCTTGATGCTATACTTGGTCAAAAGCTGCCTCGATGTCAAGGGCAGCCACTTCCACCTCACCGCTGGAGTTGAGCTCTACGAACATACGAATATACAAATTGGGAGCAGGAATAGGCCACTCGGTCCCTCGAGCCTGCTCTGCCATTGAACAAGATCATGGCAGATCTGATTGTAACCTCAACTCCACATTCGCACCTACCACCGATAACCTTTCACCCCTTGCTTATCAAGAATCTATCTACCTCTGCCTTAAAAATATTCAAAGACTCTGCTTCCACCACCTTTTAAGGAAGGGAGTTCCAAAGATTCATGTCTCTCTGAGAAAAACTTTTTCCTCATCTCTGTCTTAAATGGGCAACCCCTTATTTTTAAAAAGTGACCCCTAGTTCTGCATTCTCCCACAAGAGGAAACCTCCTTTCCACATCCACCCTGTCAGGACCCCTCAGGAACTTATATGCTTCAATCAAGTCTGCTCTTACTTTTCTAAGCTCCAACGGATACAAGCCGAGGCTGTCCGATCTTTTTTCATAAGACAACCGGCCCATTCCATGTATTAGTCTAGTAAACCTTCTCTGAACTGCTTCCAACACATTTGCATCCTTCCTTAAATAAGGAGACCAGTACTGAACACAGTACTCCAGATATGGTCTCAACAATGCCCTGTATAACTGAAGCATAACCTCCCTACTTTTGTATTCAATCCCCATCACAATAAACTTTAACATTCTTTTAGCTTTCCTAATTACTTGCTGTACCTGCATACTAACCTTTTGCAATTCATGCACTAGGATACCCAGATCCCTCTGCATCTCAGAGCACTGCAATCTCTCACCATTTAGATAATATGCTTCTTTTTTATTCTTCCTTCAAAACTGGACAATTTCACATTTTCCCACATTATACTCCATTTGCCAGATCTTTGCCCACTCACTTAACCTACTATGTCCCTTTGTAGCCTCCTTATGTCCTCTTCACAACTTACTTTCCTACCTATCTTTATGTCATCATTAGCAACCATACCTTCGGTCCCTTCATCCAAGTCATTTATATAAATTGTAAAAAGTTGAGGCCCCAGCACTGGTCCCTGTGGCACACCACTCGTTACGTTTTGCCAACCAGAAAATGATCCATTTATGCCTACTCTATGTTTACTGTTAGCTAGCCAATCTTCTATCCATGCCAATATGTTACTTCCTACACCATGAGCTTTTATTTTCCACAATAACCTCTGAGGTGGCACCTACTCAAATGCCTTCTGGAAATCTTAAGTACAGTACATCCACCAGTTCCCCTTTATCCACAGCACGTTACTTCTTCAAAGAACTCCACAAAATTGGTTCAACATGATCTGCCTTTCACAAAACTTGATTACCTTGAATTTTTCTAAGTGCCTTCTATTACGTCTTTCATAATAGCTTCTAACATTTTCCCTAAGACAGATGTTAAGCTAACTGAATAAAGGAGTTACATTCGCTATTTTCCAATCTCTTGAAACCATCCCCGAATCTAGGGAATTTTGAAAAATTAAAGAACAAAGAAAATTACAGCACATCAACAGGCCCTTCGGCCCTCCAAGCCTGCGCCGATCCAGATCCTCTATCTAAACATGTCGCTTATTTTCTAAGGGTCTGTATCTCTTTACTTCCTGCCCATTCATGTATCTGTCTAGATACATCTTAAAAGACGCTATCATGCCCGCGTCTACCACCTCCGCTGGCAACGCGTTCCAGGCACCCACCACCCTCTGTGTAAAGAACTTTCCACGCATATCCCCCCAAAACTTTTCCCCTCTCACTTTGAACTCGTGACCCCTAGTAATTGAATCCCCCACTCTGGGAAAAAGCTTCTTGCTATCCAACCTGTCTATACCTCTCATGATTTTGTACACCTCAATCAGGTCCCCCCTCAACCTCCGTCTTTCTAATGAAAATAATCCTAATCTACTCAACCTCTCTTCATAGCTAGCGCCCTCCATACCAGGCAACATCCTGGTGAACCTCCTCTGCACCCTCTCCAAAGCATCCACATCCTTTTGGTAACGTGGCGACCAGAACTGCACGCAGTATTCCAAATGTGGCCTCACCAAAGTCCTATACAACTGTAACATGACCTGCCAACTCTTGTATTCAATACCCCGTCCGATGAAGGAAAGCATGCCGTGTGCCTTCCTGACCACTCTGTTGACCTGCGTTGCCACCTTCATGGAACAATGGACCTGAACACCCAAATCTCTCTGTACATCAATTTTCCCCAGCACTTTTCCATTTACTGTATAGTTACTGTCGATCAGGCTTACTTCCGAGTGGGGAACCCAATAACACACAATCGAACATAATAACAAGCTGAAACACGGGTCTCACTCCCTCCCACCTGCCAACATATCTGCTGCAGTTAATATTCAGGTATAAGAATTGGAGCAAAATCAAAATACTGAGCCTGCTTTAAATCTGATAGAAAGCAGTGAACAGGCAGCATCTGTGGAGTGAGACACAGAGTTAACGGCCGGAATTTCACCAGGATAAGAACAAAGAACAGTATTTTAGAACATTACAGCGCAGTACAGGCCCTTCGGCCCTCGATGTTGCGCTGACCTGTGAAACCATCTGACCTACACTATTCCATTTTCATCCATATATCTATCCAATGACCACTTAAATGCCCTTAAAGTTGGCGAGTCTACTACTGTTGCAGGCAGTTCCACGCCCCTACTACTCTCTGAGTAAAGAAACTACCTCTAACATCTGTCCTATATCTATCACCCCTCAACTTAAAGCTATGTCCCCTCGTGTTTGCCATCACCATCCGCGGAAAAAGACTCTCACTATCCACCCTATCTAACCCTCTGATTATCTTATATGTCTCTATTAAGTCACCTCTCCTCCTCCTTCTCTCCAACGAAAACAACCTCAAGTCCCTCAGCTTTTCCTCGTAAGACCTTCCCTCCATACCAGGCAACATCCTAGTAAATCTCCTCTGCACCCTTTCCAAAGCTTCCACATCCTTCCTATAATGCGGTGACCAGAACTGCACGCAATACTCCAGGTGCGGTCTCACCAGAGTTTTGTACAGCTGCAGCATGACCTCGTGGCTCCGAAACTCGATCCCCCTACTAATAAAAGCTAACACACCATATGCCTTCTTAACAGCCCTATTAACCTGGGTAGCAACTTTCAGGGATTTATGTACCTGGACACCAAGATCTCTCTGTTCATCTACACTACCAAGAATCTTCCCATTAGCCCAGTACTCTGCATTCCTGTTACTCCTTCCAAAGTGAATCACCTCACACTTTTCCGCATTAAACTCCATTTTCCATCTCTCAGCCCAGCTCTGCAGCCTATCTATGTCCCTCTGTACCCTACAATATCCTTCGGCACTATCCACAACTCCACCGACCTTAGTGTCTTCCGCAAATTTACTAACCCACCCTTCTACGCCCTCTTCCAGGTCATTTATAAAAATGACAAACAGCAGTGGCCCCAAAACAGATCCTTGCGGTACACCACTAGTAACTAAACTCCAGGATGAACATTTGCCATCAACCACCACCCTCTGTCTTCTTTCAGCTAGCCAATTTCTGATCCAAAGCTCTAAATCACCTTCAACCCCATACTTCCGTATTTTCTGCAATAGCCTACCATGGGGAACCTTATCAAACGCCTTACTGAAATCCATATACACCACATCCACTGCTTTACCCTCATCCACCTGTTTGGTCACCTTCTCGAAAAACTCAATAAGGTTTGTGAGGCACGACCTACCCGTCACAAAACCGTGCTGACTATCGCTAATGAACTTATTCTTTTCAAGATGATTATAAATCCTGTCTCTTATAACCTTTTCCAACATTTTACCCACAACCGAAGTAAGGCTCACAGGTCTATAATTACCAGGGCTGTCTCTACTCCCCTTCTTGAACAAGGGGACAACATTTGCTATCCTCCAGTCTTCCGGCACTATTCCTGTCGACAATGACGACATAAAGATCAAGGACAAAGGCTCTGCAATCTCCTCCCTAGCTTCCCAGAGAATCCTAGGATAAATCCCATCTGGCCCAGGGGACTTATCTATTTTCACACTTTCCAAAATTGCTAACACCTCCTCCTTGTGAACCTCAATCCCATCTAGCCTAGTAGTCTGAATCTCAGTATTCTCCTTGACAACATTTTCTTTCTCTACTGTAAATACTGACGAAAAGTATTCATTTAACGCTTCCCCTATCTCCTCTGATTCCACACACAACTTCCCACTACTATCCTTGATTGGCCCTAATCTAACTCTAGTCATTCTTTTATTCCTGATATACCTATAGAAAGCCTTAGGGTTTTCCCTGATCCTATCCGCCAATGACTTCTCGTGTCCTCTCCTTGCTCTTCTTAGCTCTCCCTTTAGATCCTTCCTGGCTAGCTTGTAACTCTCAAGCGCCCTAACTGAGCCTTCACATCTCATCCTAACATAAGCCTTCTTCTTCCTCTTGACAAGCACTTCAACTTCTTTAGTAAACCACGGCTCCCTCGCTCGACAACTTCCTCCCTGCCTGACAGGTACATACTTATGAAGGACATGCAGTAGCTGCTCCTTGAATAAGCTCCACATTTCTATTGTGCCCATCCCCTGCAGTTTCCTTCCCCATCCTACGCATCCTAAATCTTGCCTAATCGCATCATAATTTCCTTTCCCCCAGCTATAATTCTTGCCCTGCGGTATATACCTGTCCCTGCCCATCGCTAAGGTAAACCTAACCGAATTGTGATCACTATCACCAAAGTGCTCACCTACATCTAAATCTAACACCTGGCCGGGTTCATTACCCAGTACCACATCCAATGTGGCATCGCCCCTGGTTGGCCTGTCTACATTCTGTGTCAGAAAACCCTCCTGCACACACTGGACAAAAACTGACCCATCTAAAGTACTCGAACTATAGTATTTCCAGTCAATATTTGGAAAGTTAGAACGAATACATCAACTATCTCACTAGCCACTTCTTTTAAACCCTCGGATGAAGTCCATCAGGACTGGGGAACTTGTCAGCCCGCAGCTCCAACAATTTGCTCAGTACCACTTCCCTGGTGATTGTAATTTTCTTGAGTTCTCCCTCCCTTCCATTTCCTGATGTACAGCTATTTCTGGGATGTTACTTGTATCCTCTAGTGAATACCGATGCAAAATACCTGTTCAATTCATCTGCCATCTCCTTATTTTCCCTTGTTAATTCCCCAGACTCACTTTCTATAGGACCAACGCTCACTTTGTTAACTTGTTTAAAAGTAGAAACTCTTACTATCTGTTTTTATATTTCTATCTACCTTTCTCTCGTACTCCAATTTTTCCCTCCTTATTAATCTTTTAGTCATTCTTCGCTGTTTTTTATATTTTGTTAATCTTCTGACCTGCCACCCATCTTTGCACAATTATATGCTTTTTCTTTAAGTTTGATACTATCTTTACTTTTTTTAGTTAACCACAGATGGTGGCTCCTCCCCTTTGAATTTTTCTTTCTCATTGGAATGTATTTCTATTTGGGATGTCTTTTGTTCACGTTTGGACCAAAGCTGTAATGAGGTCAGGAGCTGAGTGGCCATGGCGGAACCCAAACTGAGTCAGTGAGCAGGTTATTGCTGAGTAAGTGCAGATTGATTGTACTGTTGACGCCACCTTCCATCACTTTGCTGATGATCGAGAGTAGACTGATGGGGCAGTAATTGGCTGGGTTGGATTTATTCTGCTTTTCATGTGCAGGACATACCTGAGCAATTTCCCACATTGTTGGGTAGATGCCAGTGTTGTAGCTGTACTGGAATAACTTTGCCCGGGGTACAGCAGTTTCTGGAGCACAGGTCCTCAATACTATTGCCGGAATGTTGTCAGGTCCCATAGCCTTTGAAGTATCCAGTGCCTTCAGCCATTTCTTGATATCATGCGGAGTGAATCGGATTGGCTGAAGACTGGCATCTATCATGCTGGGGACCTCAGGAGGAGGCCGAGATGGATCATCCACTCGGCACTTCTGGTTGAAGGTGGCTGTAAATGCTTCAGCCTTGTCTTTTGCACTGATGTGCTGGACTGCCCCATCATTGAGGATGGGGATATTTGTGGAGCCTCCTCCTCCTGTCAGTTATTTAATTGTCCACCACCATTCACGACTGGATGTGGCAGGACAACAGAGCTTAGATCTGATCTGTTGGTTGTGGGATCACTGAGCTCTGTCTATAGCATGCTGCTTCCACTCTTTGGCATGCAAGTAGTCCTGTGTTGTAGGTTCACCAGGTTGACACCTCATTTTTAAGTACACTTAGTGCTGCTCCTGGCATGCCCCCCTGGACTCTTCATTGACCCAGATTGATCCCCTGGCTTGATGGTAATGGTACAGTGGGGTATATGCTGGGCCATGAGCTTACAGATTGTGGTTGAATACAATTCTGCTGCTGCTGATGGCCCACAGCGCCTCATGTTAACTGTTGTACTGTAGCTGCAGGCCCTGTCTGCTACATGATTCTGTGAAGCAAGTTACTGATGTCTGTTTCTCAAATCTGGGTAAGGAGAATGGGTCTGTCGAGCTACCAATCTCAGTTGCCACCTTGAGTGAAAAGTTGTCCCATTAGTGTGGAGACCTGCAGCACCAGAGGCCCTGACACTTATGGGGAGGTGGAAAGGAATGCGAGTGCACGGTAGTGGGGAGTGGGGTGCAGGGGGCGGGGGGCGCGAAACCCAGAAAGCTTGGGGATAAGGAGATCCTGATGTACTTAACCCCGGAATCTCATTATCATTTTCTTCTTCCGTTTCCAATCCAGCAGTCAGCCCCTGGAGTGTAATTGATCAATTGCATTTCCTCTGCCTGAGAAAATTGCAATTAAAAAAAAAAAATCAGCAACCCAGAGGCAGCCCACCATTCTTTTCTGGTGCCTGGGCCTGAGGTCTGCATCCCTGATTTTCCCTCTTCCCCCTGAGGAGGTAATCCTGACACAGGCAGAAATCCCACTGGAATGTGATAATTCAGCTGACACCAGGAATAGTGCAGGGCGAAACAAGCAGGACGAAACCAGCGTTATTACACCATATCTGCCTCGGTGGGGATTCTAGGCCCTCCTATCTGGAATATGTAAATTGCTCATTCTGACTGCAGAGTTAATAATTTTAGGAATATTTGCCTTCTGTCATTTGTAGAAGTTCAATTTTTTTTAAATTGTTGCCAAGTGCCAAATGGTACTGAGTCATTGAGCATTGGTGATGGAATGTGACATTTAAGTGGCAATTCATGTACTTTGCACATCAATGATCAAAATAGTGAGGAGGAACTTGGAGTGATAGCTCTGCCTTTGCATCAATACAAAACTCAGTCCAGTCAGCGCTGTCCCTGGAACACTATGTAGGTGGCAGGATAGTGTCCTTTACGTATTGAGTTCTTCATTGGTAATTGGAGCTCTATCTATGGACACGAGGTAGCTGGGGTATTAGTACTGTCTGCACAGTGAGTCCTGTACTGATCTAGTTCGAGCTGACCTTGATACGGGATACCTGGAGTGATGGTACTTTCTCCACAGTGACTCCTTTACTGATAGCTGAAACTGTGCATACTTACAGTAGGCATATGTGCTAACAGTGCTGTTTTAATTGTAGCTCCAGTATGTTTTCAATTTTGCTTTGGTTGCGTTTGAATAGAGTGTAGGAGATGGAGTTAGATCAGTGATTCTGTTTCCACAATTACATTCACAGCTGCAAACAAAGCTTTACAAAACCGGGAAGATAGACTCAGAAAATTGACTTGCCCTATAATAGGAATTGACTTGTAACATAACAGGTACAGTGTCCTCCCACCTGCTACGACCAAGCTTTTAGTTACCCTCCTAGTATCACCTCCGCCTTGGTCGATCTTTGTCTGATTACGCTCCTGTGAATTGCTTTGGGATGATTTCCCATGTTAAAGGTGCTGTATAAATGCATGTTGTTGTTAACCTCAGACGTCCCCGCATTGAACTGTATCTGCCATATTGTTGCCCACACATTGGGCTAAATTTTATGCTCTCCTCCATGGTGGGTTTGAAGGCGGGGAGAGCATTTAATCAGGCGGGATAGTAGGGGATGGGGACCCCTCCACCTTCCCGCCTCCATCCCAATTAAGTCCGTAGTGGGAAGACTCGTGGACGGCTTTCCCGCACTGAGGCCCTGGGCAATTAATGCCCAATTAAGGGACTCCTCCCACTGTCGTTGGTATTAGCCCAGTGGCGGGTGGGCCTGTCACCACACGGGGAGCACGATGAGTAAGTGGGTTGCTTGCCAGCTCTCGGGGTTGGGGCGGGGGGGGGTCCCCTCATTCACAGACACTCAATGCCCGACCGAGGGACCCGGCATCGGGAAGAGGAGAGCCCGCTGAGAGCCAACCCCTCTGGCCCTTGCTGCTGACCCCTCTACACCCTCCACACCTCGCAAACCCCCCTGCCATCACTCACCTGTGGCCTGGGTCCATCGATGATCCTGGGCCTCAGGTGGGTGCATTACCAGCAGCAGCCACCATCTCCTCTGTGGTGCTGCTGAGTAAAAGTGCAGCCGGCTCACTTCAGTCGGTGGGCTAAGCCCTCATCGCCTCCATTTCATACTGTTCATTTAGTCTGTCTGTGTCCCTTTGTAACTTGCTGCTGTCGTCTACACAATTTAGTGACATCTGAAGACTTAGATACACAACTCTCTTCTTTCATCCAAGTCATGAATATCTTTTGTGAAATTCTGAGTACAGATCCTCAGGGAACACCACTTGGACATCCCATCAAGCAGAGAATGTTCCCTTTCTCTGCCCTATCTCCTAACCAATTACCTACTCATTTCACAAGGGTACCTCTAATTTTATGCACTTTCATTTTTGATTACCTCTTGTGTGGAACCGTATAAAATACATTCTGAAATTCCATATAGACTTCCACAAAAATATTCACCTAGGTTAGTCAGATATGAGCTGACTTTCACAAATCTGTGCTGATGCTCCTTGATCAGCTCACACTTGACCAAGTGCTCAGTCACTCTGTCCTTGATGATAGATTTCAGTAACATTCCATGGCTTTATTAACTGCTCTCTCTCTCAACCTGTCCTGCCCCCTTCAATGATTTATGCACATATACACCCAGATCCCTCTGCTCCTGCACCCCCTTTAGAATTGTACCCTTTATTTTATATTGTCTCTCACTGTTCTTTCTACCAAAATGAATAACTTCACACTTCTCTGCATTAAATTTCATCTGCCACTTGTCTACCCTTTCCACCACTTATCTATGTCCTTTTGAAGTTCTGCACTATCCTCCTCACAGTTTACGATGCTTCCAAGTTTTGTATAATCTTCAAATTTTGAAATTGTGCCCCGTACACCAAGGTCTAGGTCATTAATGTATATCAGGAAGATCAAGGGTCCCAACACTGACCCTTGGAGAACTCCACTATATGTCTTCCTTAAGTCTGAAAAACAACCATTAATCACTACTCTCTGTTCCCTGTCACTCAGACAATTTTGTATCCATGTTGCCACTGTCCCTTTTATTCCATGAGCTATAACTTTGCTCACAAGTCTGTTGAGCTGCACTTTATCAAATGCCTTTTGAAAGTCCATGTACACCACATCAACAGCATTGCCCTCATCAACCCTCTCTGTTACCTCATCAAAAAATTCCAGCAAGTTTGTTCAACATAATTTGCCTTAACAAATCCATGCTGGCTTTCCTTAATTAACCTGCATTTGTCCAAGTGACTATTAATCATGTCCTAAATTATCGTTTCTAGAAGTTTCCCTACCACCAACGTAAACTGACTGGCCTGTAATTGTTGGGCCTATCTTTACACCTTTTTTTTAAACAGCTGTGTTTGCTGACCACACAACCATTAGGTGACTCAGTACTGGCATATGCGCAAATGCAGCATCATCGACTGAAACATCACTGTCTGCGACATCAGGGCAGCTGCCAGTAATAAAGATAGCGCTGCTCAATTTGACACAAAAAACGAATTGAACCCAAACCCCCTCACTCCTCAATGGCTGCAATTTCCACCTCCACACTTCCCCCTCCCCAACAGTACCCCGCCACCTCCCGTGATCTCTGCTTCTCTTCCCCGCTCCCTCCTGCAAGTGCTGCCCCAATTAACAGATTCAGTTTCCCGCTCCCCCCCGTGATCACCGCTTCTCTTCGTCGCTCCATCCCACCGCTCACTCCCCGCCCGGAGAAGCAGCGGGGGAGGGGGAGTGAGTGGGATGCATGTGGCAAGGTGGGAAGCGAGCGGTGGGATGGAGCAGCGAAGAGTTAGGAGCAGCGAAGAGTCAGGAGCAGCGGGATGGAGCGGTGAAGAGTCAGGAGCAGCGGAATGGAGCGGTGAAGAGTCAGGAGCAGCGGAATGGAGTGGCGAAGAATCAGGGGCAGTGGGATAGAGTGGCGGAATGCAGTGGTGAAATGGAGTGGCGAAGCGTCAGGAGCAGCGGAATGGAGTGGCAAAGAGTCAGGAGCAGCGGAATGAAGTGGCGAAGAGTCAGGATTGGCGGGATGGAGTGACGAAGAGTCAGGGGCAGTGGGATAGAGCGGCGAAGAGTCAGGAGTGGCGGAATGGAGTGGCGAAGAGTCAGGAGCAGCGGAATGGAGTGGCGAAGAGTCAGGGGCAGTGGGATAGAGTGGCGGAATGGAGTGGCGAAGCGTCAGGAGCAGCGGAATGGAGTGGCGAAGAGTCAGGAGTGGCGGAATGGAGTGGCGAAGAGTCAGGAGTGGCGGAATGGAGTGGCGAAGAGTCGGGGGCAGTGGGATGGAGCGGCAAAGAGTCAGGAGCAGCGGAATGGAGTGGCGAAGAGTTAGGAGTGGCGGGATGGATGGCGAAGAGTCAGGGGCAGTGGGATAGAGCGGCGAAGAGTCGGGCAGTGGGATAGAGCAGCGAAGAGTCAGGAGCAGCGTAATGGAGTGGCAAAGAGTCAGGATTGGCGGAATGGAGTGGCGAAGAGTCAGGGGCAGTGGGATGGAGCGGCAAAGAGTCAGGAGCAGCGGAATGGAGCGGCAAAGAGTCAGGAGCAGCGGAATGGAGTGGCGAAGAGTTAGGAGTGGCGGGATGGATGGCGAAGAGTCAGGGGCAGTGGGATAGAGCGGCAAAGAGTCAGGAGCAGCGGGATGGAGCGGCAATGAGTCAGGAGCAGCGGAATGGAGTGGCGAAGAGTTAGGAGTGGCGGAATGGAGTGGCGAAGAGTCAGGAGTGGCGGGATGGAGGGCGAAGAGTCAGGGGCAGTGGGATGGAGCGGCAAAGAGTCAGGAGCAGCGGGATGGAGCGGCAAAGAGTCAGGAGCAGCGGAATGGAGTGGCAAAGAGTCAGGAGCAGCGTAATGGAGTGGCAAAGAGTCAGGAGTGGCGGGATGGAGGGCGAAGAGTCAGGGGCAGTGGGATGGAGCGGCAAAGAGTCAGGAGCAGCGGAATGGAGCGGCAAAGAGTCAGGGGCAGTGGGATGGAGCGGCAAAGAGTCAGGAGCAGCGGAATGGAGTGGCGAAGAGTTAGGAGTGGCGGGATGGATGGCGAAGAGTCAGGGGCAGTGGGATAGAGCGGCAAAGAATCAGGAGCAGCGGGATGGAGCGGCAAAGAGTCAGGAGCAGCGGAATGGAGTGGCGAAGAGTTAGGAGTGGTGGGATGGATGGCGAAGAGTCAGGGGCAGTGGGATAGAGCGGCGAAGAGTCAGGAGTGGCGGGATGGAGCGGCAAAGAGTCAGGAGCAGCGGAATGGAGTGGCGAAGAGTCAGGAGTGGAGGGATGGAGGGCGAAGAGTCAGGGGCAGTGGGATAGAGCGGCAAAGCGTCAGGAGCAGCGGGATGGAGCGGCAAAGAGTCAGGAGCAGCGGGATGGAGCGGCAAAGAGTCAGGAGCAGCGGAATGGAGCGGCAAAGAGTCAGGAGCAGCGGAATGGAGTGGCAAAGAGTCAGGGGCAGTAGGATAGAGTGGCGGAATGGAGTGGCGAAGAGTCAGGAGTGGCAGAATGGAGTGACGAAGAGTCAGGAGTGGCGGAATGGAGTGGCAAAGAGTCAGGAGCAGCGGGATGGAGCGGCAAAGAGTCAGGAGCAGCGGAATGGAGTGGCGAAGAGTCAGGGGCAGTGGGATAGAGTGGCGGAATGGAGTGGTGAAGAGTCAGGAGTGGCAGAATGGAGTGACGAAGAGTCAGGAGTGGCGGAATGGAGTGGCAAAGAGTTAGGAGTGGCGGGATGGAGGGCGAAGAGTCAGGGGCAGTGGGATAGAGCGGCGAAGAGTCGGGCAGTGGGATAGAGCAGCGAAGAGTCAGGAGCAGCGGGATGGAACGGTGAACAGGTGCGGGAGAGAACGGCAAGAGGGAGTGGTGAAGAGAAGTGGCGATTGAGGTGCTGATTGTGGGACGGAATGGGGATGGAGGTGGCGATTGGGGCTATTAAGGGGTGGAGCAACATTCGGACATCATTAGTCGTGACGTTGCCATGCGTGCGCAGGCCCATACTGGCAAGCAGGCAAATGGTCAGATGCACTGGTGATGTCGGTAATTTCTCTGCACATGCTCTGTGTTGTCAGGAAACACTCCGTTTGTGAACGAGGATGTCGCATTTGCAATTCTGCAGTCCTCTGGTACCACCCCTGAATCCATGGAAGATTGGAAAATTATGGCCAGTGCCTCTGCAATTTCTAGTCTCACTTCCCTCAGTATCCTTGGATGCATCTCATCCAGTCCTTGTGCCTTATCAACTTTAAGTACAATACCACCTCCTTATCAATTTTAACCCCTTCAAGTGTCTGAATTAACTCCTCTTTCACCATGACCTGCACAGTGTTTTCTTCCTTGGTAAAGACAGATGCAGAGTATTCATTTAATACGTCAGCCATGCTCCCTGCCTCCATGCATAAATCCCCTTTTTGGTCCCTAATTCCACAATTTACTATTTATGTGCCCAAGAAGAGCTTTTATGTTAGCTGCCAGTCTCTTGTCATACTCACTCTTTGCTTCTCTTATTTGCTTTTTTCAGTTCTCCTCTTTACCTTCTATATTCAGCCTGCTTCTTGGTTGTATTATCCACCTGGACATCTGTCATAAGCACACTTTTTCTTTTTAATGTCTAACTCTTTTGTCATCCAGGGAACTCTGGATTTGTTTGCCCTACCTTTTCCCTTCGTAGAAATATACCTTGACTGTGACCAAACCATCTCTTCTTTAAATGCAGCCAATTATTCAGTTACAGTTTTGCTTGCAAACTTTTGATTCCAATTTAATTTTAACTCCCGGGTGGAAGACAGTGAACTGCCTGCCGGGGTGTTTCTGCGGGTGGCTCAGCTGATATTAATTTCCTGCCCTGATTTACATCCCACTGGCCTAAAGAGGCATTTGAAGATTGGGTGGTCCATAGGTCGCCCACTGGCACTCAGTTGTCAGGGTTGGAGAAGAAAGGGTGGACAAGATGCATCTCCGCTGCTCTATCTGCAAGTTTATTCCACACATTGATCATTCATTGGGGGTAAATTTGACTTTTGACGATAGTGTAAATCATATGATATTGTCTTTAATTGAAATGAAAATTGTAAAAGATGCTTAACATGTGGCTGAGCTGATATCACACATTTTACACAATTGGCCAAAATCAAAATTCCCCCCATTGTGTGAAGTAGAATTTCCTGTCACAAGCCCTGAAATTACATTTTACATTTTTTTGTACCTGTATCCCTTTGTTCTACTGCTGCAGCTTAATTCAAGGTCATATTCTGGGTTAATGTTTCTTAACAATTGTCTATTCCTCCAGGGCTGCCTCAGATACCTTTTTTTGACTGAAAATGCCAGTTTCTCTCATCTTCCCTCATAACTCCGACTCCTGACACTAGGGCTGGAATTTTACGCCATCCCCAACGAGCCAGATGGTGGCGGGATGGTGGCGTAAAATGGAGCGGGAGGCTCCGGGAGGCCTTCCTGACCCACCTCCATCCCACTTTACGTAGGGGCGGGGTGAATAATGGGCCGCCCGCCCCAGGCCAATTAATGGCCACTTAAGGGCCTTCGCTCGCTTCCACGCGGATTTTACGCGTGGCAAGCAGGCGTCCTGGAGCTGGAAAGGCTGCCCAGTAAAAGCTGGTGGCCTCTCAGCACCCTGGGGGTGGGCCCTGACAGTCGGGCACAGGAGGCCCTATTGAGGGCCATCCCCATTTCCCCAACCTCCCCCAGGAGCCAAGACGCCCCCCCCCTTTTTCCCCAAACGACCACCCTTTCTCGGCCGGGGCCCGACCGATTACCCGCGGCGAGGCAACCAAAACTCACCTTGGATTCCTGCTCCCAGGCATCCTCTTTGGTCGGCTGGGCTGCAGTCCCAGCAGTGGCCACTGCTTCCAAGTGGGTGGAAGTCCCGCCTGGGAACTATTAAAGCCTGTGGACCCATAAAATGCAGGACAGATCCCCAGGCAAAGCAGAAGCGGTTTCCCGTCCGCCCAATGTAAAATCCAGCCCTACGAATCAGCATGGTCGCTCTTTACTGCACTGCCTCCAGTGCTTGAATGCCTCTCTTGTTGCTTGGCAACTTGAACTGGATACATTATTGATGATGAGCTCTGACCAGAGCACCATAGAGTTTGATCACTAACTCCTCTGGCATTTGGTCTACTGTTGTAGCTGTTTAGCTCAACATCCTGTTTTTTTTTTAATTTCTGCTCTGCATTGTTGGGCATAATTGCCATTAAGTCTACTTAAACTCCTAGGTCACTTTCAGCTTCAGTGTCAGCTATACGAACATCATTCATAAAGTCCTCGTGTTATTTATTTTCCCTCTCTCTGCATAACACTTTATACTTGTCTACCATTGTTCTGCCCTCATGCATTTTGTGTCCAACTCAGCCTGTAATTTCTAAAGCTGCTGCCTCTAATTCCATTTCCCATCTTTGTAAATTTGATCATTTTGCATTGCAGTCACTCCAACTGCCAATGGCCCACTATTGACTTCTTTTGACTTGGTGTATCAATACAAATACTTTTTTATTAATTTTATTTTCATGCATAACTATACTATAAACCAACACGATACCGAGACACAGAAACAAAGAAGGTGGCAATTTGGCCCATTGTGCTTGTAAAGTATGAAAAAGATAAGATTACCAACATATAATTTCAAAGCTCAAATCGTTAACTGGAACTGCTTCAACAAACTATGATTGCCAGTAATGTGCTATCATTGGTGTTTATTTGACTCAGTTGGTAGTACTTTAATCCCTGGGCCACAAGGCAGCTGGTTTGAGCTCATTATCTGGGCTGGAGTTTGGACGAGTAAGAGGCAACTGGTTTGAAACATATAAGATTCTGAGGGGTCCTGACAGGGTGGATGTGGAAAGGATGTTTCCTCTTGTGTGAGAATCTAGAACTAGGGGTCACTGTTTAAAAATAAGGGGTCACCCATTTAAGACAGAGATGAGGAGAAATTTTTTCTCTCAGAGGGTCGTGAGTCTTTGCAATTCTCTTCCTCAAAAGGCGGTGGAAGCAAAGTCTTTGAATATTTTTAAGGCAGAGGTAGATAGATTCTTGATAAGCAAGGGGGTGGAAGGTTATTGTGGGGAGGTGGGAATGTGGAGTTGAGGTTACAATCAGATCAGCCATGATCTTATTGAATGGCGGAGCAGGCTCGAGGGGCCGAGTGGCCTACTCCTGCTCCTAATTTATATGTTCATATAACACTCTGATACAGTACTGGAAAGTGCTGCGTTGTTGGAGCTCCCATTCTTTGAATGATGTATTAAGCCAAGTCCTATCTGATAGAGATCCTATGACACTATTCAAAGAAAAGCCTACGACCTTCCCTCATTCGATACCACAAACAAGCTGATTAACTAACAGTTCTTTTCATGGGCATTTGTGGGGCATTGCTCCTGTAGAATGAGTGCCATGTTAACTAATATAACAGCCCCTGTACTGAAAATCAATTCAACTGTAATACTTGGAGATCAGGTTAAACAGTTTCTGAGAGGTATAGAAGATCGACAAGGTTCTAACATTGGTGGGTTGAATGTCAACAACTTAGAGGTTCGCAGATAACACTGCACTAATTGCAGAGTCAGAAAAGGCACTGCACGAAATTGTGAACAAAGTGAATGCAAAGAGTGTGGAACATGGATCAAGAATGAATGTATCGACTAAGACAATGGTGATAAGCAGGGACCTAACCCTGAAAGTGAAAATTGAATTAAAAGGACAAGTCCTGGAACAAGTGAAAAAGTTCACATTCTTGGGCAGATTATCGCAAATGATGGGAGATGTGATTGTGAGATCTGAAGGATAATTGAGATAGCCAAGACCAGCCTAGTCAGAATGAAGGACATGTTAGCCTTAAAGAAACTGAACCTGAACCTTAGAAAAAGAATGCTGAGGTGCTACATTTCGTCATCTATGTTATATGCCTCGAAGATATGGACAGCAAACGAGGAGACGATCGCTAGGCCTGAATGCATTCGTGATGTGGACATGTCGGAGGATGTTCTGCACAGACAGAAAGACTAATGAGGAAGTGCTGGAAATGTCTGGAGAAAAGAGGAAATTAGTGCATAACATCAAAGAGAGAAATATTTTGATCACATCATTAGAGCAGAAGGTAGACAGAGACAATTATTGGCAGGAAAGATCGACTGAAAATATCAGAGAGGGAAGCAGAGGAGAAAATGGATGACTGATATAATGGACTGGATGCAGTTGACATGCAGAATGTGTAAGGACAGCACAGGACAGACAGGTGGAGATCCATAGCAGTCAACCTTCTGGGAAGATGACACCAACGAACGAACGAACTCTGCGATATTTCAATGTGGTAAGGTGCTATATAAGTGTAAATATATTGTTACCAGCTTTATTCAAGACCAAAATATACAGTACTTGGCTTCTACTGGAGCTGACAAACTACAAGTAGTTTTTGACTTTGAAGCTGTGCAAATCACAGCCTCCAAGCAGTGGCAGCAAATGATACAGCACTGTGGAAGGACTGGCCAACCCAAGGCATGCTCGCACTAAGATTCTGTGACCAGATACATACCTGTTATTTGTTGAAGAGAATGTATTTTTGGAATATTTCTTTTGGGCCTCCTTATCTCGAGAGACAATGGATACGCGCCTGGAGGTGGTCAGTGGTTTGTGAAGCAGCGCCTGGAGTGGCTATAAAGGCCAATTCTGGAGTGACAGGCTCTTCCACAGGTGCTGCAGAGAATATATTTTGGAATATATTATCTACTTAACACACCTTATCTGCAAGAACACTGTTTTCATCACTGTGTTTTTTCAACTGTTTTTTACACTGTAAATTCTACAATGCAAATATTATTGCAAAGCAATTTTCAAGCAGTTCTCAAGTGGTAGTGAAGGCACCTTTTACATTTAATGCCTGTGAAAAATATCCCCTAATGGCTCAGTTGATAAGTGCCCTATTCAGGGTGGATCTGACCTGTAAAGATTATGAAGATGCAGATTTGATCCCAGGGCTGAGATCTTGGAGAAAAATCAGCCAAAGTGTAATACTTTGAGACATTTCAATGTGATAAGAAATCATATAAGTGCAAATATGTTGTTCAACAACAAAATAATTCCAAATCACTATTCAATGATCCCTGCTGGAAGGTGTGCATGTGTAGAGGTCATAGAAGGACAGTATTAGCTTTGTGGCATCTCCCAAGGTGGAATAGTCACAGATTCTCACTGTGTAAGTTCACAAATGAAGGATGGCTTCATGGGCTAATATTTGTGGAATTGCACTAGAGTGTGATTAAAGCCTGCCAGGAAAGGAAGACGGGGAATAAAAAGCCTTATCAAACCATTGTTAAGAGTGACTTTTATTTCTAACAAAATGTTTTATCTCAGACACATGGCACATTGCTGTGTTGTACATTTACAATTCCTGGTTTCATTGATGATTTGAATATAATATTCTGCTCATTAATCTGGCCTGTTTGAGTAGGATTTCCACATGTGCATTTTCAATTCTGACCATATTTGAACTGCTTCATAAAAATGATTCAGAAAACATTTCAGTATCTGCACAACCAGCTAGGGTGAGTAGGAGTGTTGGTGATAATTATGTTTAGGTCTCATGTTTTTTACTTCACTTGTTTCTGCAGTTCTTGCTAATTGCTAAAGATTCACTGATCTAGTTGTTCCAGAATGTTTTATTTCTTTCAATGGAGTGGCGAGGGTCACACAGTGAGTGACTGTGCTGCATTTCTGCGTCACATATGGTTTGATAAGGAAAGACTGAAGGGAGGTTGTTATGTGACCTAAGAGACTTGTGCTTTGGTCCAAGGTCTCCAGATGAACTGAGAGGAAAAGCTTTCCATATTTGGAAAAAAGAACCAGCCGTCTGTAGGCTTTATTCCCGACACCAGTTTGTGCAGAATCAACTTGGAACGTTTTCTTTTTGCCTGGCATTTAAAGGAGCAGGACCTTGCATGTACAAAGATAAGTTTTTAAAACCATTATCTGTAATTGCTAAACTAGTCTCCATCAACAACCATTTATTTCTTGTAAGTTCAGCTTGTGGTGAAACTTGGGTTGAATTCCTTTTTTAATAGATAGAGATGTACAAAATTGAAACCAGTGTACAGTTCCATATATCACTGCTGAGTCTGTTTGCTATCCTCACCTGCTGTCTGCGTATTCACACATCCCAAGAATCAACCGATAGCAATTGAGAGCAGAACCCCAGTCTGGCTTTTTGTTTGTTGCCCTCTTCCGAGCCCAGAGGCACTAAGGCTAATCGTGGCTGTACTTGGTCTCCAGCTTAGAGCAGCTAACTGGGCCATTGGGCACAAATTGAACCTCATGGTCTTTATGGCTCAACAGGGCAGTGGGTGGTGCATTCACTTGCTAACCCATTGAGGAAACTTATATTCATGTGTAAAATGATGTTACGCATTGAAAAGAAATCCTGGCTCACAAAGCACAAGTCTCCAATTTTGCCGTTTCTGAAACTTAACTTATATGCAAGTTATTAGGCCCTGGGTTTGTTTCAGATATTTACCTGGTGCTTCTGTGTATGTGATTGCTAACTTGATTAACAATGTGAACTAAATAGCAAAATTCCTAAAACGGGAAAATAATTAACTGTAAAACATAATTTTTGCAGCACAATATGTGTGGGCATTGCACTGGTGATTTTCATGTACAGGTAGAAACCTGCAGGCATAAATTGCTCAAGTTTCTACTGTATAGAGCTGGAATCTATTAACATAGTATAACCTACCTTGTATCTTGTATGCTTCACAGATGAGTATAGTGGGCAGCTTCTCTTGCATTGTGTACCTTGTCACTGTGACTGTATGAACTCCAGAGAACAGAACTTTGTGCGTGTTGTTGTGGGTAACCTCGATCATGCAAAACTCATGGCCCAACATGACAACAATGGTACCTTTTAATGAATCTTGTGCAGATCTATAGTGCTGAAACATATTTGCACTAATTCAGTTTTTTCAAATTCCCTCTTATAATCACAATCACTCTGTTCACTGTCCTCTTGTTACATTATATTCTCTTTTCTTTCATTGATTTCCTACATGTTTCTTTCAGCACTTGTCACTGGTATAAGGGAGTACTGCTGTGATTCTAGTTTTCTGGTGTTATCCCATCAGACGATTTGATTATTCATTTATCTTTCCTCTGTGTTTGAAGGGTCTTTGATTAGCTAAATGAGAAAAGGTGACTTTTTTTTAAACTTGGCTGTCTATACTAAAACCCAATCTAAAAATGTTACCTCTACACCCTCTTTATTATATTGGGATTACTGGGATGCTGGAAAAAATCATTCTTCTTGTTGCTGTCGCTGTAACATCAGGAGTAGGCAGAGTAGAGTAAGTGAAATAAAGTGAGAACTTGCATTTATATAGCACCTTTCACCACCTCAGGCCCTCCCAAAGTGGTTTACAACCAATGAAGTACTCTTGAAGTGTAGTCACTGTTGTAATGTAGGGAAACGCAGCAAGTCAATTTGCAAAGTTCCACAAATAGTAATGAAATAAATGGCCAGATAATCTGTTCTGGTAATGTTGGCTGAGGGATGAATATTGGCCAGGACACTGGGGAGAACTACGAGTTTCAGGAGCAGTAGTGATAGGATTAGTATCAGTGTCAGTATTAAGAGTAGTACCATCGGGACAATATCAGTGGTACTATTGGGAATATTGGTGGCGTTTATTCTTGGTTTCATTTGAGCGTTTGTGAAATTTTTCTTTAATGTGCTTCTCATCTTTTTTTGCTTAGCAGAACGTTGCAAGGATGATTTCTGTTGTTTTGTGTTGGTCCCGAAATTTCTTATTTAATTAAAACAATAAATTAGATAAATAAGAACACAACTATTCAAGCACATCTTATCACTTCATCAAGGAAGATCCATGGACATAAATACACTCCCCAATTCAATTTGGTTAGCAATCATTGCCCATCTTCCAGATAATGTAGACCTGAAGGAATGTGGCAGGGAAGGCTCACAAATGACTGGATTTGTCAGCTGTTCCTCAGTATAGATGGCCCTTAAATTAAAATTAAGTTTAAACTGACACAGATGTTACGTCTAAATTCTATGATGGATCTGGTCATCACAAGGTACCAGTACAATACTGGATCATTGCAAGTTGCTAATGAAAGTTAGTGATGAAATAAAGCCAGGTGTCAATTCAACTTCAGCACTGAGCAGAGAGCTGGGTGCTAAGAGAATGTTATTGTAACGGTACACGCTGCAAGCTTGCCCTAATGGGCCTAGTGGGTAAAGCAGTGCTTGGTGTAGCACAAATTCATATGGAAAAGATGATCTAAGTTAAATTCTCAGCCAGTGTGCTGGGAAGGTGCGAGGGAGGGTTTTCTCATAAGAACATATGGAGCAGGAGTAGACTATTCGGCCCTTCGAGCCTGCATCACCATTCAATACGATCATGGCTGATCTTCTGCCTCAGTTTCACTTTCCCGCCCGTTCCCCATATCCCTTGATTCCCTGAGAGACCAAAAATCTATCAGTCTTAGTCTTGAATATACTCAATGGTGGAGCATCCACAATCCTCTGGGGTAGATGATTCCAAAGATTCACTACCCTCTGAGTGAAGAAATGTCTCCTCATCTCAGTCCTAAATGATCACCTGTTGATCCTGAGACCTTGCCCCATGTTCTAGATTCCCCAGCCAGGGGGAAATAACGTCTCAATGTCTCCCCTGTAAATCCCCTTCAGAATCATGTATGCTTCAATGAGATCACCTGTCATTCTTGTGAACTCCAGAGAGTCAAGGCCCAATTTACTCAGCCTGTCATCATAGGACTACCCACTCATCCCAGGAACCAATCTAGTGAATCTTCACTGTACCGCCTACAATGCAAGTATATGCTTCTTTAGATATGGAGACCAAAACTCCGCACAGTACTCCAGGTGTGGTCTCACTAAAGCCCTATACAACTGTAGCAAGATGTCCTTATTTTTGTACCCCAGGACTCTTGTAATAAAGGCCAACCTGCCATTTACCTTGTTAATTGCTTGCTTGTACCTGCATGCTAACTTTCTGTGTTTCCTGAAAAGTACACCCAAATCTCTCTGAACCTCAACATTCAGAAGTTTCATGGCTGTTAAAAAATATTCTGCTTTTCTATTCTTACTAGCAGCCTCTTTTTATCCTCACAGCTTACATTCTCATCTAGCTTTGTATTGTCGGCAAACTTGTATACATTACTCTTAGTTTCTTCTCCTAAGTCATGAATATAGATTAGAAATAGCTGAGGCCCCAGCACTGATCCTTGTGGCACACCACTGGTTACAGTCTGGCAACTCGAAAATGCCCCGTTTATTCCTATTCTCTGCTTCCTGTTTCTAAACCAATTTTCCATCCATGCTAATATATTACCCAACTCCAAGAGCCCTTGTCTTGCATATTAACCTTTCATGTTGCACCTTATCGAATGCCTTTTGAAAGTCTGCTATGTGTTTTCCAATGGCCTGTGGAGAAATCCTTGGATCTTCCCAGTCTCCATAGTTCAGTGTCTTCCTAATTGTGCCACTTCAGGGCTCATTAGAATACTTATTTATTTCCCGATTAGTTTTGACTGCTTAAACCTCACATTGCAAGGGTTAGTTGGTGATCTAGGCCATAACCTTCACTGCAGTACCATCAGTACTTTTTCATGATTGGTTTTTGTGAGTTGGAACAGGCTCCAGTAACTTTTCCTATCCTGAGATGACCCTCTTTGCTGCTGCCCAATCCCCTACTTTCTTGTGCCTCTGAAAAGTGGTGAAATGTAGCCTTTGAAGGAACTCAGGCAGTGTGAATGGAAGTCTAGTGATGGATCAATGGAGACACTATATCACCAATGTGTATTAAACTAGATAACTAAGCTCTGTTTCAGAGAGGATCGTGAAACGATATTTATCGAATGTTTTTGTATCAAATATTATCACATTTTATCAAATATTTGTGTCTTTAGTAAAGAACACTTACTATTAAACAGCATTTTATTTGTAAAGTTAGCTTGTACATTGTATAGGGGATAAGACGGCAGAAAGCCAAAACATGTTATAAGAAAGTAAATATACGTTCATAGGAACAGGAGTCGGCCATTCAGTCGCTTTATGAAGCAACAAACTTGCCATTTTCATTTTGACCTATGGACATAGAAAAACACCAAAATCAAAATTGTCTGAAACTTTGAAGTACTTGAATGTTTATAATTTATTATGTGCGAAAGTTTTGAAATTCTGCCAATGTAGTCTGGCAGAAAGGGATGGTGCCTCTTTAATTGTCTGCTATCTGATATTGTGTGAGATCAATCTTAGAAGGAAAATTTGGTGAGAGTCATCGCATTGGAACTTGGTCTAGTAAATGACCTGTCCTGTAATGCATTTTCTTAGTCCTGCATCATAGCTGGGAGTCAAGTCACCCATACCTGAGTAGGGAATGAATTCTTTTCCAATTGCAGCAAACACTCCGTGGTGGGAAGCAATGGTGTTCTCTGACTAATGGAACTGGCACTGCAGTTCCCAAATTTACATGTTTCATTTACCCAGAAATTATTAAAGCATTTTAGATTCGTGGGCCCCTACTTACTAACACTTAGTGGTTTTAAGGACATTTATTGCCAATGCAATTTATGTTGCATAGAAGTGACAAGTTAAAGCAATGGTATTGTTTGCTAAGCTTTTGTAGAAACGTCGTAAATACACAAGTGAGTAGAACTCGAGTGAGAATGGAGCTAAATGTAACGGTTGTAACTTTATTTTAGATAGTTGTTAGAGAAAGGAACCACAAATCTTCTGCATTCTCAGATATTTTCACCTTTAATTGTAACAGCATGTTGGAGATTTCTAGGACATTCAAAATTTATTAAGATATCAGGGCAAAAACCAACATGGTCTACAATGATCTCTTCCTTACTCCCTAGTCTCCAGCCATCTTCTTTTACCAGCATTCTCTGATAAAGCATGCCAATGAGTACATGCATTACTGCCACTATATGATGTGGAAACTCCAGGCATACATCAGAGACATATGTATGTTGGTGGTAGATACATTTCAGAGGCCTGGGTAGATTTTCAACATACATGAAACATTTCCATATAATCAATGGAAATGAAAATCATATGGGTTCGATAACGGATGGATAATTTTTCTGGCTGGTAAGTTGAAAATCCAACTATCCCGTGTCCCCTCACCCCTGGTTAACTAGTTCAGTGGCTTTGTAGCAACTTGCCATTTATCGCTGTTATAACTTAATTGTATGAAGCTTTGTTGAGGCTTTGCTAACTAAAGAATTTTTAAGATGCCAACTTTAAAGGGAAAAATTACAGATCTTTGAACCTATATTCCTGCAGGTTTTGTATTTATTGTCAATAGCTCCGATTCATAGGGGAGGGTAAGGCATATTGCGAGATTACAATATATTACGAAGGTACTAAGAGACTGGAAGGCGATATAACCTTTTAATTCATAGACCAGGAATTTTCTTGGAGCTGTTTATGCCTCCACTGTAGCTTTGCTGTAAATGCTGCAGGAACCCCGTTCATGCACATAAAAGAGGTCCTCCACTGTATTTCCAGTGAAGTTACATGAGTGGAGTGGTAGCTCGCAGCTCTGAGGAAGTCCTTGGCCTTTGTCTTTAAAAATCTGCATTAATATGACAACTTGCAGATCCATCCCCACCGTAAATAAGCCTGGAAAAATAAACAAGACACGACAGATGCAATGGTCGGTGCGTACAGCAGTACCGCCAGCTGCTGGGCTGAGAATGGAAGTTCACTCCGTGGGGAGAACAGATTTTTTACATCACCATGAAAGGAGAATCCCAGAAGTCAAAACAAATTTGAACTGTTTTGATACTTTCAGTGAACACCAACTGCTTTCAGTGCTGCTTGTTTTCTTCAGTAGACAGGCGGAGATCTGATGCAGGGTCAGATGGAAGCTCTAGTCTCCTAGTAACATGTTCAGAAT
The DNA here is from genome assembly GCF_036365525.1 of Heterodontus francisci. NCBI lineage: Eukaryota > Metazoa > Chordata > Chondrichthyes > Heterodontiformes > Heterodontidae > Heterodontus > Heterodontus francisci. Next base: position 28,306,917 of record NC_090376.1, on the reverse strand, counting down.
TATTGTAGCTTCAAATAGCACAGAAGCAGGCCATTCGGCCCATCATGCTTGTGCTGGCTCTCTGAAAGAGCAAACCAATTGGTCCCACACCCCTGCTGTTTCCATGCAACCCTGCAATTTTTTTGTTTTCAAGTATGTATCCAATTCCATTTTAGAAGTTACCAATGAATCTGCCTCCACCACCTTTTGAGGCAGTGAATCCAGATTTTAACAACTCATTGCGTAAATAAAATATTTTTCCTCTTCACCTGTCAAACACTTCAGTCATCTTCAGCAGCACATCCCTGCTGCCAGCCTTCAATACATGGGAGCCGCTTATGTAGCTTCACCTTCCACCTCTGCTGAGGGGCAAGAGCAGAGGTCACACCATTGGCAACTGCTCCAGCAGCAGGAGCAGCACCAGCTGCCTTTTCCTTGGCCGCATGCCCCCCCACAGGGCAAAGAGGATGGACACTGAGATCCAGCTGGAGGAAGGGGAGACCCCCAAAAGAGGGTCTACAGGCAGAGGATCGACTCTCTTGACATTTCTGAGCACCAGTGCTTCAAGAAGCTCAGGCTCTGAACGCAGGTTGATGCTGACATCTGCAGCCTCTTGGAACAAGTCCTCCTTACCAGTGGAGCAGGTGGGCATGCATTGCCAATGACCAACAAGGTGTCTGTCACTGGAGGGTCTCCCCTGCCTCCCCACCCCCCAGGAGTTGTGTGCTCTCTTCTCCGAGGAGAGAAAACAAAGAGCTGTGAGTGTTGGTAATACTTCCCGCCTCCACCAAAATTTAGTCTGGGACGGGAAGGCCTGTGAATGGCAATTAATGCCCAATTAAGGGCCTCATCGCGCCACCGCCACGATTAGCCGTGCGGTAGACGTCCCTACTGCCAGACAGGAAGCACGGCATGGATAAATGTGCAGGTTGGTTTCCAGTTCCGGTGGGTGGGGGGCGTCTCTGGTTAAAAGGCACTTAGTGCCTGAATGAGGGTCCCGGCATCAGGAAGGGGGGGCCTGCTGAGAGCCACCCCCTGCCCTTGCTAACGAGCCCCCTACACCCACCTCCCCCGCAACCACCACCACAAAAGACCCCTCCTGTCCTGACCTACCTGTAGTCTGGGTCCAACGCTGCTCCTTGGCCTCTGAGTCTGCCAAACCTGCAGACCAGCAAATTCAAACGAATAAATAAGGCTTGGAGCACTTTACAGCCAACAACCTACTTTTGAAGTGTACTCATTGTTTTATTTATGCATATGCACTGTCCCCTAGCAAGCAGAATTCTGCAGGCGTGCACAAAACGAGGGGCTTTTCTTTGCCGTTCTGCAAAGTGGGACTCTGAGCCCTCCATAGATATGATATCGCGAGCTCAGATGTTAACCTCCCTTTGAAGGCCACTGAATGTCCAGAGAGCAGCGGCAGGTCAGAGCTCCCGTTTTCCCTGGATTATAAAGTTCGGCCTAGAAATTCAATCCTGTCCCACTTGGTGCTGTGATAGATGAAGGAACTGACTACGAGCTGTGGAGAGGAAATTAGCAGAAGTGACTGAAAGCTTGGTCAACCAGATGAATCTTGAGAAAGTTTATGAAGGTGGAAAGATTTAGGGAGAGTGATCCAGAAGTAGACTCAAGGTTGAGGACTGTGCTGTAAATGGTGCGTTGAAGTGAAGGTGGGATGTACAAAGGCCATAGTTGGAGCACCAGAGTGTGCGAGGGAATATAATGCTGGGGAAGCTTGCAGAAATAGGGTGGGATGAGACTGGAGGGAAGGGCAAAGATTACAAATTTGATTTCAGGTTTCATTGAGGGTCATAGAACCATTGTAGATCAGTGAAGGGGGAGGGCTGAGGGGCAAGTGGGACTTAGTATGGAACAGGATACTTAAGCCTGTATAGGTTGTCAAAGCAAAACTGCAAAATTTGAACTTTTTCCTCATAGAGAACCTTTGATCTAGGTGACTTTTGCTTAAGGCATTCTTTAATGATTACAGCACAGAGTCTGATTAAAGCAGCATTGTTTTCAAATGATCTCATCCAAAGTTAAACACATTGAATCTGAAGTTTCATGTGTTGCATTACCCAGAAATTATTGAACAGTTCTGGATTTGTGGGGCCCTTCTCACTAACATTTAGTAGTTTTCAGGACATTTATTGTCAGTTTAGTTTATGCTGCATGACAACATTCTATGTTTCCTACAATTCACAAGTGGCTTCACTTCAAAAGCACTTAATTGACTGTAAAGCACTTTGGGATGTACTGAGGTCATGAAAGGCACTATATAAATGCAAGTCTTTCTTTAAAAAAGTGACAGAACCTAAATTAAAGGAATGGCATTATTTGTCAAGCTTTTATTGAAAAGTTTCAACTACACCAACGAGTGGAATTTGAATAAGAATGGAGTTAAATTTTTCAGTTAAACTTTATTTGTTACTGAATGCAGAGATATGAGCCACAATTCTTTTTTCATTCACAGCTATCTTCACTTCTGTGGTAACAGCATATTTGAGATCTTTTAGGCATGTTCTTTCATGTTAAGATTTGTCAAGGTATCAGGGCAAAAACCAACATGGTCTACAAATGGACTTCTTTGTTTGGGAGTATGAAGGGAAGGTGAGATGGCCTGAAATGGTGATTAGAGGCACTGTGCCAAATCAGCTCAGGTCAGGAGTCTCTATCTACCCAGGAGCTGTGGGACATAAATGATGTTGGAAGTATGTGTCACAAATGGCATCACAGACTAAAACCTCAGGGCAAGGTACCAATTTACAAAGGTGCCCTTGCTATAAATAGATGCTTAGGGTGCATGATCATTTTTTTTTTCTTTGGCCTCCTTATCTCGAGCGACAATGGGTAAGCGCCTGGAGGTGGTCAGTGGTGTGTGGAGCAGCGTCTGGAGTGGCTATAAAGGCCAATTCTAGAGTGACAGGCTCTTCCACAGGTGCTGCAGAAAAATTTGTTTGTCGGGGCTGTTACACAGTTGGCTCTCCCCTTGCGCTTCTGTCTTTTTTCCTGCCAACTGCTAAGTCTCTTCGACTCGCCACACTTTAGCCCCGCCTTTATGGCTGTCCGCCAGCTCTGGCGATCACTGGCATCTGACTCCCACGACTTGTGATCAATGTCACAGGACTTCATGTCGCGTTTGCAGACGTCTTTAAAGCGGAGACATGGATGGCCGGTGGGTCTGATACCAGTGGCGAGCTCGCTGTACAATGTGTCTCTGGGGATCCTGCCATCTTCCATGCGGCTCACATGGCCAAGCAGTCTCAAGCGCCGCTGACTCAGTAGTGTGTATAAGCTGGGGGTGTTGGCCGCCTCGAGGGCTTCTGTGTTGGAGATACGGTCCTGCCACCTGATGCCAAGTATTCTCCGGAGGCAGCGAAGATGGAATGAATTGAGACGTCGCTCTTGGCTGACATACGTTGTCCAGGCCTCGCTGCCATAGAGCAAGGTACTGAGGACACAGGCTTGATACACTCGGACTTTTGTGTTCCGTGTCAGTGCGCCAGTTTCCCACACTCTGTTGGCCACTCTGGACATAGCAGTGGAAGCCTTTCCCATGCGCTTGTTGATTTCTGCATCTAGAGACAGGTTACTGGTGATAGTTGAGCCTAGGTAGGTGAACTCTTGAACCACTTCCGGAGTGTGGTCGCCAGTATTGATGTATGGAGCATTTCTGAGGTCCTGTCCCATGATAAATACCCCTCACGGTATCGCACACACCACACAATAATGCACTGTAACACAACATGCGACATAGGTATTTGGATAATGTCCGCTGGTGCCTTGAATTCTGAAAATAATCTGAAGCAATGTAAGCCAATGCTGATGTGGCCTTTACATGGACAGCCGGAGCTCCCCAAATTATCCTTGTGTTCATGATGGCATGTGGCCAAATTTCGTCTACCTGTTTCACCAGCTTGGTTCTGCGAACCTTTCCTTTGCGATCTGCCCCACCCACTAACAAATTAAAATGGAAATATGCCTGGCCTGGTCCATTACCCCCTAGCACGTGTATTCTAAAGTGGATTAGACAATGCTAAGAAGTCCACAGTGCATCAGACAAAAATAAAACAGATTGTTCCCCGTGTTTCTGGCATTGGTGCCACTGCTGTGACCGGTGACAGGCTTTGAGGTGATCCCGCCCCCCCGCCCACATCCTGAACCATAAGCCCAATTGAATGCATTTCTTTTTTTCTCACTTCCTTTCCTGAAGGTTCGCATGGGTTGCCCTCTAGTACTTGTGAACCTAGACATTGAGTATCACCAAAGTATTTGATTGTGTCATCAAAAATGAACCCAGTCATGGCCTAACATGTTCCACCAGGGGCCTCTAGATAGTCATCAAGAGTAAGAGCCCTGACTGGTTCTCTCTCTCCTTCTCCTGAGGCAATTTGTAGTCCTGTCCTGAGATCAGTAACTCAGTACTCCTGATCACTTTCCAGTGACCCCATTGGAAAGTGTTAGAAAAGGATAGGGCTTGAACTGGTCTATACTGTTTTATACTTTCATGTGTTTTTACCAGTTGAGATCTACAATAGCTTCTAATGCGTTTCTGTGTTGTGCTATAAAATCTGGCCTATGGGTACTTCTAGCACCTAATTTCAGCATTACAGGAGTTCAAATGGTCTGTTAGATCAGCCTTATGTTGCTTTGCCTGGGGCTCTTGTTAGAACTTCAAAACAGCATTTATAATATCATATTCAAGTTCCTTGGGCCACCCAGCTTTCTGTACATTGTAATCTAATCTCAGCATTTAGTGAGCCTCGATCTTCCAAAGGCTCAAGTGTCTGATCCTGAAAAGTTGCCCTGGGACTTTCCTAGGAAGGCAAAGGGTGGTGGGGGAGGGGGTGTGGGTGTGAATTAGAAACCTCTTGTTCTTTGCTGTCATGTGGGTTATAAGTAAAGCTGTAAGTTGGTAGCATTGGGGTGTGAGACTTGCACCATTTTGGATCTATAATTGAAGCTTTTGTGGCTTGATTTTCCACAAAGTGGCAGCTTCCAGAGGAGCAATGTTTAATTAACAGCACAGGAGTACTAAGAGAAGTAACTTCTCCAGGCTAATCATTTATCCAGCTTTGCAGATCATCATAATAACAGTCTACCCTGATAGTTCAAAGTCGCTTATTGAACTAAAAAAAAATTAATTATCCAATAATTTGAATTAAACAGCATAAATAAGAGCAAAGTGGGAATTTGGTTCTAACATTTTTTGAATGATTAGATAATCTGTGATTTTCAGTTATGGGTAGAGTTTCACCATCTTATCTGGTTGAAACATCTCGTGGCATTTTGTTTTGGCCTCCTTGTCTCGAGGGACAATGGATAAGTGCCTAGAGGTGGTCAGTGGTTTGTTGAGCAGCGCCTGGAGTGGATATAAAGGCCAATTCTAGAGTGACAGACTCTTCCACAGGCATTGCAGGGAAAATTGGTTGTCAGGGCTGTTTCACAGTTGGCTCTCTCCTTCCACTTTTGTCTCTTTTCCTGCCAACTGCTGAGTCTCTTTGACTCGCCTCTCTTCACCCCCGCCTTTACAGCTGTCCGCCAGCTCTGGCGATCGCTGGCAACTGGCTCCCACGACTTGTGGTCAATGCCACAGGACTCCATGTCGCGTTTGCAGAAATCTTTAAAACGGAGACATGGACGGCCGGTGGGTCTCATACCAGTGACGAGCTCGCTGTACAATACATCCTTGGAGATCCTGCCATCTTCCATGCGGCTCACATGGCTAAGCCATCTCAAGCGCCGCTGGCTCAGTAGGGTGTATATGCTGGGGATGTTGGCTGCCTCGAGGAACTCTGTGTTGGAGATTCGGTTCTGCCACCTGATGCCCAGGATTCTCTGGAGACAGCAAAGATGCAATGTGTTGAGACGTCGCTCTTGGCTGACATACGTTGTCCAGGTCTCGCTGCCATAGAGCAAGTTATTGAGGACACAGGCTTGAAACACTCGGACTTCTGTGTTCCATGACAGTGTACCATTTTCCCATACCCTCTTGGCCAGTCTGGATATAGCAGCAAATGCCTTTCCCATGTGCTTGTTGATTTCTGCATCGAGAGACAGGTTGCTGGTAATGGTTGAGCCCAGGTCGGTGAACTGTTGAACCACTTCCTGAGTGTGGTCGCCGATATTGATGAATGGAGCATTTCTGACGTCCTGTCCCATGATGTTCGTTTTCTTGAAACTGATGGTTAGGCCAAATTCGTTGCAGGCAGCCGCAAACCTGTCAATGAGTCTCTGCAGACACTCTTATGTGTGGGATATTAAGGCAGCATCGTCAGCAAAGAGGAGTTCCCTGATGAGGACTTTCTGTACTTTGGTCTTCGTTCTAAGACGGGCAAGGTTGAACAATCTGCCATCTGATCTTGTGTGGAGGAATGCTCCTTCTGAAGACTTAAATGCATGAGAGAGCAACAGTGAGAAGAAGATCCCAAACAGTGTGGGTGCAAGAACACAGCCGTGTTTCACACCACTCAGGATAGAAAAGGGGTCTGATGATGCACCGTTATGCTGAATTGTGCCTTTCATATTGTCATAGAATGAGGTGATGATACTTAGTAGCTTTGGTGGACATCCGATCTTTGCTAGTAGTCTGAAGAGACCACATCCGCTGATGAGGTCAAAGGCTTTGGTGAGATCTATGAAAGCAACGTAGAGGGGCATCTGTTGTTCGCGGCATTTCTCCTGTAGCTGGCGAAGGGAGATCAGCATATCAAAAGTGGATCTCTCTGCTTGAAAGCCACACTGTGCCTCAGGGTAGACACGCTCAGCCAGCTTCTGGAGACTGTTTAAAACGACTCGAGTGAAGGCTTTCCCCACTATGCTGAGCAGGGAGATTCCACGGTAGTTGTTGCAGTCACCGCGTTCACCCTTGTTCTTATAGAAGGTGATGATACTGGCATCGTGCATGTACTGTGGTACTGCTCCCTCATCCCAGCACAGGCAAAGCTGTTCATGGAGTGCCGACAGTATAGCAGGCTTGGCACACTTGATTATTTCAGGTGTAATGTCGTCCCTTCCAGGGGCTTTTACACTGGCTACAGAATCGATGGCGTTACTGAGCTCTGATTTTGTTGGCTGTTCGTCCAGCACGTCCATGGCTGGCAGAGACTGGGCTGCATCGAGGGCAGTATCGGTGACATCATTTTTCCTGGAGTACAGTTCTAGGTAGTGCTGCCCCCATCGGTCTATTTGCTTGCTTGGGTCAGTGATCGATTCCCCTGATTTAGACTTGCGGGGGGCAATCTTCTTGATGGTTGGCCCAAAAGCTCTCCTAATGCTGTCATACATTCCTCTGATGTTTCCAGTGTTGGAGGCCAGCAGAATATGACTGCATAGGTGTTGCCAGTAGTCGTTTGCACAGCGCCTGGCTGTTCTTTGCGCGATGCTTCTGGTGGCTTTAAGTGCCGAGGATGTTAACTCACTGGGGGCTTTCTTGTAGTTCAGCAGTGCAGTGCGCTTAGCGGCTATGACTGGGTCCAGCTGTTCAAAGTGAGATTGAAACCAGTCTGCATTCTGCTTCTCACGTTTGCCAAAGGTGGTCATTGCTGAGTCATAGATGATGTCTCTGATGTGGGCTCACTTGGTCTCTGCATCCCCTGCAGGAGTGTTTTGAAGGGCTTTTTCAAGCGAATTGAGAAACTGTTGTGACAGCTGTGGGTAAGAAATTCTGGTAGTGTTGATGGGCAGGCAGCCATTCTGCTTGGAGTGATGCAGCTTCTTTGGTTTGAGTCTAACGTTGCTGGGAGTGGTCGGTGTCACAGTCCGCACTGTGGAAGCTGCGTGTGATTTGAACTCTGTTTATAGAGGCTCGCCTTGTGACGATGAGGTCCAGCTGGTGCCAACGACATGATCTTGGGTGCTTCCATGAAGCCTGGTGACAGGGTTTCCAGGAATCATGAATTACCTTTGGTCATTGTTATGTAGACAAGCAAGTCATTAATCATGTAAATCATTACGAATAACCAGCTTTACACAAAAATAGCATTAATGAAGTAGCTGATTGAAATTTTTAGAGAAAGACTTTTTAAGGGATCCACAAATGTTTCATGGTGACACTTCAGCCACTTGGCTAATGAAATTAAAAGCTGTTTAATTATTGTCCTTACTGAAATTTTGTTCAAAACTGCAATGTTCCTTTGGCTAGTTGTACAGGACAGATTGAAATAATTTTATTCTTAAAAGCTTCTGTGCGTGTGAACTGATTTGTTTCTGCATAGTACTGTTCTGAGTCACATGGATCAGGAGAAAATCACGCACATGTGCACATTGTATCAGTTACGAGTTAGGTTGGTAGGAATTCTGACCTTCCCTTTGGGAGGAGCTAAAGTGTCTGACTTAGCAAGAGTTGAATTAGTAAAGACCACACTGGTAAGCTCCAGTGGATGGCCATTTAAAAGAAAAGGTGGTTGTACAGAAAAATGCTATCACTGAGTTCCTCAGTTACTCAGTTCCTCCCTCTTTACTGATTAACTTGTCAAATTTTAGTCATTACAACAACAACAATTTGTGTTTATATAGTGCCTTTAATATAATAATGTTTTCCAAGGCACTTTGTAGGAAAGTTATAAAATGAAATTTGACACTGATCCACATGAGATATTAGGGCAATTGACCAAAAGCTTGGTCAAAGAGGTAGGTTAAGGAGCATCTTAATGGAGGAAAGACAGGTAGAGAGGCAGAGAGGTTTAGGGAGGGAAAGAAGATGAAGACACAGCCATCAATGGAGGAGCAATTAAAATCGGGGATGTCCAATAGGCCAGAATTAGAGTGCAGATATCTCAGAGGGTTGTGGGCTGGAGGAGATTACAGAGATAGAGAAAGGCGAGGACATGGAGAGATTTAAAAAGGACGAGAATTTTTAAATTGAGGTGTTGCTTAACCGGGAGCCAGTGTAGGTCAGCGAACACAGGAGTGATAGGTGAATGGGACTTTGAGAGAGTTAGGACACAGGCAGCAGAATATTGGATGTCCTCGAGTTTGCAGAGGCTAGAATGTGGGACAACAGCCAGGAGTGCATTGGAATAGTTAAGTCTAGAGGTAACAAATGCATGAATGAGGGTTTCAGCAGCAGATTAGCTGAGACATGGGTGAAGTGGCGCGATGTTATGGAGGTGGAAGTAGGTGGTCTTATGACATTGCAGGTATGTGGTCATAAACTCATTTCAAGGTCAAATATGACAAGGTTGCCAACTATCTGGTTGAGCCTCAAAAAGTTGCCAGGGCGAGAGAGATAGAGTCAGTGGCTAGGGAATGAAGTTTATGGCAGGGACCAAAGACAATGGCTTCAGTTTTCCTAATATTTAATTGGAGGAAATTTCTGCTTTAGACTGTTTAAACTAAATTGTCAAGGAGATGGGAACCAGAGAGGGAGCTCAGATTGGAGGGAAGCAAAATTAGTAACTTGTCTGGGGTGTGGGAACCAGGAGCAAATATCAGAGAGGAATACCAATGAGCACAGAATACTGGGGGAGATAGATAGCACCAGAATAGGGAATAGTAAGTTATTAGGTGGGGTCAGAGTAAGGGAGAAAGTAATAAAGTCTGAATCAGAGTTAATGTGCATGTATGTGAATGCACGGAGTGTGGTTAATAAGACTGGAGAGGTACAGGCCCAGATTGCCATGTGGAAATATGATGTTGTGGCTATAACAGAGACCTGGCTCAATGAAGGGCAGGACTGGGTGTTAAATATTCCTGGATACAAGGTGTTCAGGAAAGGGAAAAAAAGGGGAGGGTTGGTGGTACTGATTAAAGAGAGCATTGCCGTGCTGGAGAAAAAGGATGTCTCAGAGGGGTTGAGGACAGAATCAATTTGGCTAGAGCTAAGGAGCAAAAAAGGTGCTGTTACTTTCTTCGGTGTTGTCTATAGGCCACCAGCTAGTGGGAAGGACGTGGAGGAACAAATTTGCAAGGAAATTACAGAGAAGTGCAAAAATTATAGGGTAGTTATAATGGGGGACTTTCATTATCCAAACACAGACTATGATAATAGTAACATAAAGGGCAGTGAGGGTCAAGAGTTCCTAGAATGTGTTCAGGAAAATTTTCTCCAACAGTATGATGCTAGTCCAATGAGAAAGGAGGCACTGCTAGACCTGGTTCTTGGGAATGAGGTGGGCCAAGTGGATCAAGTATCAGTAGGAGAGCATTTAGGGGATAGTGATCATTGTATCATAAGATTTAGGCTGACTATGGAAAAGGACAAAGATCAATCCAGGGTAAGAATAATTAACTGGGGGAAGGCCAATTTCAATGGGGTAAGAATGGAGCTGAGACAAATGAATTGGAGTCAAAAGCTGGCAGGAAAACCGGTAGATGAACAATGGGCTACCTTCAAAGAAGAAATAGTTCAGACACAGTCGAGGTATGTTCCCTTGAACGGGAAAAGTAGGGCAAACAAATCCAGAGCACAGTGGCGCAGTGGTTAGCACCGCAGCCTCACAGCTCCAGCAACCCGGGTTCAATTCTGGGTACTGCCTGTGTGGAGTTTGCAAGTTCTCCCTGTGTCTGCGTGGGTTTCCTCCGGGTGCTCTGGTTTCCTCCCACAGCCAAAAGACTTGCAGGTTGATAGGTAAATTGGCCATTATAAATTGCCCCTAGTATAGGTAGGTGGTAGGGGAATATAGGGACAGGTGAGGATGTGGTAGCAATATGGGATTAGTGTAGGATTAGTATAAATGGGTGGTTAATGGTCGGCACAGACTCAGTGGGCCGAAGGGCCTGTTTCAGTGCTGTATCTCTAAATCTAAATCACCCTGGATGACAAAAGAGGTAGAGATTAAGATAAAGAAAAAGAAGTGTGCTTATGACAGATGCCAGGTAGAAAATACTATTGAGAGCCAGGCTGAATATAGAAGGTCCAGAGGGGAAGTGAAAAAGCAAATAAGATAAGCAAAGAGAGAGCATGAAAATAGACTGGCAGCTAGCATTAAAGGAAATCCCAAAGTTTTCTATAGGCATATAAATAGTAAAAGGGTGGTAAAAGGAGGAGTGTGGCCGATTATGGACCAGAAAGGGGATTTACACATGGAGACAGAGGGCATAGCTGAAGTATTAAAGGAATACTTCGCATCTGTCTTTCCAAGGAAGAAGATGCAACCCAGACAATGTTGAAAGAGGAGGTAAGTCAGACACTAAAGGGGTTTAAAAATGATAAAGAGGAAGTATTAGATAGGCTGTCTGTAGTTAAAGTGGATAAAGCACCAGGACCAGATGAAATGCATCCAGGGATACTGAGGGATGTGAGGGTGGAAATCGCAGAGGCACTGGCCATAATTTTTTGAGCCTTCCTTTGACTTGGGGGTCATGCCAAAGGACTGGAGAATTGCAAACGTTACACCCTTGTTCAAAAAAGGCTGTAAAGATAAGCCCAGCAATTACAGACAAGTCAGTTTAACTTCGGTGGTGGGAAAACTTCTCGAAAAAAATAATTCAGGACAAAATCAATGGTCACATGGACAAATGCGAGTTAATTAAGGAAAGCCAGCATGGATTCCTTAAAAGAAAATCATGTTTATCTAACTTGCTGGAGTTTTTTGAGGAGGTAACAGAGAGGGTCGATGAGGGCAATGCAGTTGATGTGGTGTACATGGACTTTCAAAAGGCATTTGACACAGTGCCACACAACAGACTTGTGCACAAACTTGTAGCTCATGGAATAAAAGGGACAGCAGCAACATGGATACGAAATTGGCTGAGTGACAGTAAACAAAGAGTAGTGGTTAACGGATGTTTTTTGGGCTGGAGGAAAGTTTGTCATGGAGTTCCCCAGGGATCAGTGTTGGGACCCATGCTTTTCCTGAAATATATTAATGACCTAGACCTCAGGGTACAGGGCACAATTTCAAAGTTTACAGATGATGCAAAACTTGGATGCATTGTGAACTGTGAGGCGGATAGTGTAGAACTGCAAAAGAACATAGACAAGTTGGTGGAATGGGCAGACAGGTGGCAGATGAAGTTTAATGCAGCGAAATGTGAAGTGATTCATGTTGGTAGGAGGAACATGGAGAGACAATATAGAATAAAGGGTAAAATTCTAAATGGGGTGCAGGAGCAGAGGGACCTGGGTGTATATGTGCATAAGTCATTGAAGGTGGCAGGACAGGTTGAGAGAGCGGTCAATAGAGCATACAGTATCCTGGGCTTTATTAATGGAGGCATAGAGTACAAAAGCAAGGAAGTTATGTTGAACTTGTATAAGACACTAGTTCGGCCTCAGTTGGAGTATTGCGTCCAGTTCTGGGCACGGCACTGGGAAAGACATGAGGGCATTGGAGAGAGTACAGAAAAGATTCACGAGAATGATTCCAGGGATGAAGAAGTTCAGTTATGAAGATAGATTGGAGAAGTTAGGACTGTTTTCCTTGGCGAAGAGAAGGCTGAAAGGTGATTTGATAGAAGTATCCAATATCATCAGGGGTCTGGACAGAGTAAACGGAGAGAAACTGTTCCCACTCGTGAAAGGATCGAGAACAAGATTTAAAGTATTTGGTAAGAGAAGCAAAAATGACGTAAGGAAAAACATTTTCACACAGTGAGTGTTTAAGGTCTGGAATGCGCTGCCTGAGAACGTGGTGAAGGCAGGTTCAATTGAAGTATTCAAAAGAGAATTCGACAGTAATATGAAAAGGAAGAATGTGCAGGGTTATGGGGAGAAGGCAGGGAAATGGCAGTGAGGGAATTGCTCTTTCAGAGAGCCAGTGCAGACACGATGGGCTGAATGGCCTCCTTCTGCAATATAACAATTCTATGAATACTGGATGTTGGAGAAGCAGTCTGACAGTTCAGTGAGAGTGGAGAGGTCGAGAGAGGTGGTGGTGAGGTAGATCCGCGTTACTTCAAGGGCTTCTTTGTGGATGCCTTTAAACATCCATTTCAGAAGGTAGATACGGAGCAGAGGTGTTAGTGAGGTGAGACGACAACAGACAGAGAGACAGCACATCCATTCACCATGGTATTGGTCGGGAACCATGAATAGTATGCTTTGAAAACTTTGTGCAAATGATAGTTTGACCACCAGGCAAGCATATCTCCAGCTGCTGTAGCATGATGTTTTGTAATGTATTTTAGTTTTGTGTTCATCTTAATTTTATATTTTAAAATATGTGGCAGTGTCACTGTTCCTCTGTTTACAAATACGATAATATCCTGCTAGACATCTTATTAGATGGCCACTGTCCAGTTTATTAAAAGCAGCTTGCTTTTATATAGCGCCTTTAACTTAGAAAAGCATCCCAAGACACATCAAAGAGGCTTAAGGAGGAGCAATTAGGATTAGTAACCAAAAACTTGGGTGACCAAGTAGGTGGGTTTTAAGGTGGGTCTAAAAGTAGAGAAATTGAGGGAGCAAAGTGGAGAGCATAGGTTCTAGATGGCTAGGGAAAACGCAGAAGAGGCCAGAATCAAAGGAACGGAGACTTTTGGGAATAGAGATAGGTTGTAGGAATGGAGGAAATTGGAGCTAGGGAAGGGCAAAGCCATGGAGCAAAATAAGGCCAAGGATGGGAATTTAAAATTTGATGCGCTGGGGGACTGGAATCCTAGTGTAGGTCAGGAAGAACAGTAGTAGCAGGTGAGTGGGACTTGGCGTGAGATAGGTTATAGCACCAGAGATAATGTTTATAGATAGTATCATATAGATGGTTGGCCAAGAGAGCAGTGTCTTCTGGGAGCTGCCTTAAATCTAAAAAGAAGCTCCGTATCTACCTCCCATGGACTTATGTCTTTCACATGGTGTCCTTAGTCAAACAAAGAAATTATAATCTCAGTGTTAACTCTGAGTGCAGTATTCAGGGTGGTGGGAAACCCCCATGATGGTGACAACATTTCCTGGGCCATTTTAACACCTGAGTCTCATTATCACATTAGAGGACTGATTCCTATCCAAAGATGGCAGGAATCACTACCTGGCTGGCGGGAAGGGATCCAGAAGGGATCACAGCTGGGGGAGGAAAGGCAGAAAGTGGCAGGGAATGGCTAAGGTTTTCAAGAAAACCATTAGAAAAAAACATCATAATTCTAACTTAACCTTCTGTCTCTGCTACTGCTCTTCACTGGCGGGTCTAATTTCCATGATCCTGGGTTAAAATTGGGTCAGGTTCCTATTTGCATAATTGGACTTATGCATATTAACGAGGCTCTGCCTTTCTATGGCAGGTACCTTTCCCAACACCATAATCAGCATTGTTAATCACAGGCAGAACTGTGTTGGGAACACAGCAGCAAGTGCCTGACAACCATTTTAACTATCCACTCTCTCCACTCCTGCTGGGGTTAAAACTGGCCCTCATATATTTGAGCTCCTCAATCAGTTGATGAATATACTGCTTAGTGTGGATCTAAGCTATATGTGCCACAATGGTCCCAGGTCTGTGCTAAATTAGTGATCTCAGCTGTGTTGTTTATTGATCAGCTGCCTCTGCCGTGTTCTTCCATTCCACTAGCCCACCTGGCCAAACCTCCTATAATGCTCCCCCCGCCCAAGCCTTGAACCCTCATCTTTATCTTGTCTTTCTCCTGTTTCCCCTCAGGTCCTCTCTGAGTTCATCCTGTCCATGAGACCCACCTCCTTTTCCCTCTATCCTATTCCCACTGAACTGCAGATCACCCAGCTTCTCTCCTGGTCTCCATGTTAGCTGATATTGTAAATGGTTCTCTCTCTTCAGCTTCTGGCCCTATTTCCTTTAAATCTGCCATCATCATTCCTTCTACTCAAAAAAAAACCCCTTGACCCCGCCGCCCTTGCAAACCACCGTCCTACTTCCGACCTCCCTTTCCTGTCTATAGTCCTTGAACATGTTGTCACTTTCCAAATCCGTTCCCATCTTTCCTGGAGCTCCAAGTTTGAATCCCTCCAATCAGGTTTCCACCCCTGCCACAGTAACAAAACCGGGCCAAAGTCACAAATGACATCCTATGTGACTGTGACAAAGGTAAACTTTCCCTCCTTGTCCTTCGTGACCTGCCTGCACCCTTTGACATGGTTGATCATCCTCCTTCAGCATCTTTCCACTGTCATCCAACTGGATGGCTCTGCTCTCACTTGGTTCCATTCTTATCTATTTAATTGTAGCCAGAGAATCACTTGCAATGGCTTCTCTTCTTGCTCTCACACCATGGTCACCCAAGGATCTATCCTTGGCACCCACCTATTTCTCATCCACATGCTGCCCCTCAATGACATCATCCAAAAGAAAAATGTTAGTTTTCACATGTATACTGATAACACTCAGCTCTACCTCACCACCACTTCTCTCAACTCCTCCACTGTTGCTAACTTATCAGACTGCTTATCCAACATCCAGTACTGGATGAGCTGAAATTTCCTCCAATTTAATATTGGGAAGACTGAAGCCGTTGTTTTCAGTTCCCACTTCAAACTCTGTTCCCTAGCTACCGACTCCATTCCTCTCCCTGACAACAGTCTGAGATTAAGTCAGTTTGTTCACAACCTTGTGTCATATTTGACCCTGAGATGAGCTTCTGACCTCATATTTGTGCTATCACTAAGACTGCCTCCATTACATGACCCGACTTCATCCCTGACTCAATCATCTGCTGCTGAAACCTTCATTGTTACCTCTAGACTTGACTATTCCATTGCACTGCTCGCTGGTCTCCCACATTCTACTCTCCGTCTTAACTCGCATCAAGTTCTGTTCCCCAATCACCCCTGTGCTCGCTGAGCTACATTGGCTCCCGGTCAAGCAAATCCTTGATTTTAAAAGTCTCATCCTTGTTTTCAAATCCCTCCATGGCCTTGCCCCTTCCTATCTTTGTAATCGCCTCCAGCCCTACAACCCTCCTAGATATCTGCGCTCCCTAATTCTGGCCTCTAGTGCATCCCTGATTTTAATTGCTCCACCATTGGTGGCCGCGCCTTCGACTGCCTAGGCCCTAAGCTCCGGAATTCCCTCCCTACCCCTCTCCACCTCTGCACTTCGCTTTCTTCCTTTAAGACATTCCTTAAAACCTACCTCTTTGACCAAGATTATGGTCACCCTAATATCTCTTTTTGTGGCTCGGTGTCATACTTGGTTTTATAATGTTTCTCTGAAGTGCCGTGGAATGTTTTATTACGTTATAGGCGCTATATAAATATAATTTGGTATTGTATGTGGATGATGTAATGCTTGCACTGTGCGCATGAGTCAGCTGTGTTATTTAAAGTGTTGATGCTGTTCCCACTCTTACTGACTCCCGTGTGTAAATGGTACCGTATGCTTAACAGCTGGAACCAATCAAGATCAATGGCTTGCTGGCTGAATCTGCACTTGCAATATAATCAAGGCTTTTGTTTCTTTCACCCTGTTCTTTCTCCTTTTCTCCCATGAATTTGTCAGTGGGTCACAGTTGTAAGAAAGTATTTTTGTTAATTTATGTAACTCTAGATCAATTACGATTTATTTGTATTGGTTTTCTGTGATCAACAAAGTGAGGGAAACAAGTGTCATCAAATGAAACATTTTCCCCTTCTTTTCATCCAATTCCAACATCATTATTGGCCAGGCTGCTCAAAGGACTCCTCCAGGTGGCACCTTAACCTTTCTTGGAGGAGAAAGGTTACCAAGTACTCCCTCAGCCAGTAACTGGGCTCCCACAGGGAGAGATCTCTGACCTACACTATCCATACCATAGTACGACCAGAGGATAACTTTGAAAATGAAGATTGCTGAATGATGTGATACAGAAGAGAAAAGGGGATGATTTTGCTGTCTACTACGCCATTATTGGCAATGGATGACCAAAGTCAAAGTGAGGACCATACTGCTCCATTATTCTCAACGTCTGGCCCATCACAATCTTGGAATAGACCAGGAAATAGATGTCCACGGCTCCCACTTGAAACAGGCAAATTAATGTATGCAAATTGGGGTCCTATGACATGCATCGGATCCCAATGTAATTTTGAATTATGGATGTGTAGCACCCACAGTATGCAAGTCCCATCCGCTGGAAGAGTACCTAAAGCAGCCAAACCAGTGGTCTTTAAAGGGACAGCTCAGGGCTGCTCCTAAACTACCGTAGAAAACTGCTTTTAAGACTTTTTGAGGACATGGATGAGCGTTCCTGTGTCTCCACAAAAACAGTCTCACCTGCTGTTGGACATTTTGCAGCTTTCTTATCCTATCCCCTACCCTTCCCCACTCCACACCTCCCTCTCCCCCATTGAGTGTCTGGCCCATCCTTTAAGTCACAACTGCCACTTGGCTGCAAGAGGAATTGGCAGATTTCCCGTTCATCCATCTGATTCACAAACTGCCTATTGGCACTCATTCAGTCATGATAGCTCACTGACACTATTTTAATGCAGGGCAATTGTGAAAATGGCCCTCGTTGCAGGTAACTTCACCACCAGCAGGTGAGTATTGTGGTTGCTCTGCCCATTGCCCGCATGATGAAAGCAGTCACGGGAAAATCGAGAGGCTGTTATAAAAAGAAAGTCTGGTCTGTATGGAATTCTGTTTTATTACTAAGTCACTAGCTGGCATTTGGAGTCTCATGTATAGTCAGATAAGTTTTTAGTCAAAGTGATCGTCCATGTGGAGGGTCCAAACACTTCTGGAATGAAAGTTTTACCAATACACAAACAACCGTGGGACCACTTTGAATGCCAAATGAATTTTGAATTTCAGTCTGTCAACAGTTGCCCAAAGCATCAAAGTACACTAATTACTTTTGAAGCAATTAAGTCTGGTATGTAGGCAGATGTTTCCTAACATATTTAGTGTTGTTCATTATCATTTATTTTTCTTGATTTTATTTTCTAATAATGACTCGGTTTTTTTTAAACACAGAAGAGCAGGGGTTTTAGTGTTGTTTGATGCTAGCAAGAGTGTTTATGCAAATATAGCAAACTGCACTGAGTCAGAAAAAAAGTAATAGTTCATTATAGCTCTGAGGACATGGCCAAGTTGAAGTTTACATAGGTGGATCATGTGAAGCCCATGTGGGAATTGTATATAAACACAGCTTGCTTCTTTCACCACCATTGCTATCATTTTTTTTGAGTGCCTCACAGTTAGAGGAAGAGCAAGTAAGGGTGCCATTATTTTCTTGACCTTCAGGTGTTGGTCATATTACTTCTGCACCTCAGCCTCCAACTGCAGCTTTCTCCCTGATTGTTCATTCAGGCTAAAGCTGTACTGTTTGCCTTTGAGCTGAGCTTCAAACTCCATATTATCAACACTACCTATTTCCATCTCTACAACATGAACATTTGCCATTACCTCATCTGCTGCTGAAAAGTTGGATTTGTGCCCGCATGTTCATCTTCGCCAGTGCTTTCATTTCCAACCATATGGGCACCACGTACAGAAATTCCACCTTGTCAGACTCCACTTCCGACACTAAGTCCTTCTGTCTGTCTTGCCAAAGTCTATTAGCTTCCTATTCACCTAAACATTGAATTCAAAGTTCTCATTTACAAATCTCTGTACTACTTCAGCATTCTCCCCTCAGCCCATCTGCCAGTACGTGCCACCATGCTTCAGTTGCAGACTCTTCAATCACCTTTCCTCTGAGTCAGAAGGTTGTGGGTTCAAGTCCCAGTTCATGAACTTGAGCACAAAATCAAGGCTAACACTCCGGTGCAGTACTGAGGGAGTGCTGCACGATCAAAAGTACTGCCTTTTGGATGAGATGTTAAACTAAGGTCCCCTCTTCCCTCTCAGGTGGACATTAAAAAAAATCCCATGGCACCATTTATAAAAGAGTAGTGGAATTCTCCCTGCTGTCCTGGTTAACATATATCCCTTGATCAACACCTAAAACAGATAATTTGGACATTATCACATTGCTGTTTGTCGGAGTTTGCTGTGTGCAAATTGGCTGCTGTGTTTCCTACATCAGTGACTACACTTCAAAGGTACTTCATTGGCTGTAAAGTGCCTTGAGACATCCTGAGGTTGTATATAAATGCAAATTCGTTTTTCTTTCTTTCTGGTCCTGTGGCTCAGCAATATACCATGTGATGCATTGACCTAATGAGCTTGTGGAAGGGGAGGAGGAAATTGTATTGCCTGTCTTTAAATTCTGTACTTTGAAAAATAAAAGCAGGATACGTATCAGGACCTTGTCTGGGGATCTGTTGTTTCAGTCTAAAAAGTTGAAGAGTGGATCTTTATAGAAATGTTCAAAATTATGAGAGGCTTTGATCAAGTAAAATAGTTGGCAAAACTGTTTCCAGTGGTCAGTGAATCAATAACCGGAGGGCATGAATTTTAAGACTATCACCAAAATAACAAAGGGAGAAGTTAGGAGAATGTATTTTTTATTACTCAGAGGATTGGAATGGTGGAAGCAGACTCCATAATAGCTTTTAAAAAGAAAGTGAATAAATATTTAGAAAAAAATTAAAAGGGTAGGGGGAAAGGGAAGTGAATTGGAATTAAGTGATAGCTCTTTCAGTGTGCCAACACAAGCATAATGAGCCAAATGGTCGCCTTCTGTGCTGTACAATGTGATTCTTAGCGCTGTCACTGTTGCTATGTAAGCAAACGTGGCAGCCAATTTGTATATCATCCCACAAACAATGAATGAATGGATGACTGCATACTCTGTTTCTTGCTGTTGGTTTTTGAGGAGGGACTGTAGGCCAGGACACCAGGAGCACTCTGAGCTCTTCTTTGAATAGTACCATAAGAGCCTTTTATATCCACTTGAACAAATAGACAAGGCTTCACTTCAAAGACTGCACCTCTGGCAATACACCTCAGTATTGGATTGTCAGTCCAGATTATGTGTTGAAGTCTTGGATTCGGATTTGAATTCATATTGTCCTTACGCACACTCCTACAGATACAAAGCTGCATGAGTATAGGAACAAGAGTAACATGATTCTACTTCGATAAAAAACTATTCCTATTCTATGGTCAATTGGTCTGGCATTCCCCTGACTCCCTCCATGCACTGTCAGCCAGTCGCTCACTTACTCAATTTACATAGTGCCATTGCCAGTGCTAGAACAGAGTTTAAAGCTATATTGGCTTCTGATACCCTCTCTTACACATTTGCATGAAGCATACAATATCCATACCTCCTACTTCCTGAAATATTCAGGAGGAGCCAGTGAGTTTTCACAATTTCCATTTGTGTTCATTATTGTCATCTTTTAGCCAACCAAAAGTAGCTGCTGTTTTTTTTAAATTCATTGGTCCTGAGCTTTCTTTTAGAAGCTTAAAAAAATGGTGGTGGGCGTGGGGAGTATAAAGGGGAATTTGAAATGTCGTTAATTTTGTTTCTTCACACCCCTCCATTACATGGATTTAAAAATACTGGTGAAGCCAAACCGATAACTAATGTAAGCTGTTTAGTCAATTAACATCTCCATCCCATCCAAAACAGACTCAACAATGTGTAATATCTGGGGTCCAAAACAACTTGAAGTTCTCTTAGCCACCCCTGGCTCTACTTCTCAAAGCTTTTCCCCTAAGAATAAACTAAGGCTGACTTGAATTCAGGTTTCCTAATTACAATACTTGTACAGGATGGAGCTAGTGCTCTGATCATTCTCTGTAATATTAGCTGATCTCCCCTGGCATTGCTCACAATGAGTTGGTAGATATGTTGTTTTACACAAATGTGCTACCAACAATGTATGATGGGGAAAGCATTAACGGAAGTCAATGAGGCATTTACAGGAGGTGTGCAATACATTCAAGACAAAAATATAATATCTGTAATATAGTAAAGGTCTTGCTGACAGCACATACTTTCAACAAGTGTCACAAACTTAATTTCTTCCACTTCAGACATGGCACATTAGTGTGTGCTCCATTTCTAACATTACTTTTGTGGGTCCTTTTTGGTAACACAGTATATTCCTCAGAGGAGTCTCAGAAAATTTATTCATTTGCCTGAAATATTCACTAGAGGTTCTTCTGTAAATCTGTGGGTTTGAGAATCTTAAAAACATTTTGTTTTTATTTATCTGGGAGAAATTAGATCTGAGACTCTGCTGGTGGCTCAATGAGTAAATGTACCTATTAATTTAATACTGACCAGAGATTAAAGATGTGACCTTCCTGGTCTGCATGGCTTAGTACCACACGAGTCACCCCACCCACCACTATAACTGACTGACTGAAAACATATTAGCTGGTATATAAAATCAATGCAAAATTGTAGTTAGAAGAATACAATTATGTATTGCATAACAGGAATGAAATCTGACGCATTTGTTGCATTAATTACACTGAACTGATTTTGGCATTTGCTCACTAAACTCACACGTGCATTTGGAATGATGCTGCCATTTTAGTTTTCTCACATTTCCAGAGTACTGAGGATGATGCGGAAATGCTGAATGTCAAAGCCCCAATTTCAGTGTTGCATGCAGGGCTTTATTAAAATAAAATGTGATTTCAAGAATATACTGCCCTCCCTGCTGTCAACACATTTCATCTGAAATCTGCTTTTTTGTGACATCTCTATATTTTGTGTTTCTTTAATGCACATTGTTTAGTTCATTTTTGGACAATAAAGCTTCATCATGTGAAAATAGATAAGTCCCCTGGGCCAGATGGGATTTATCCTAGGATTCTCTGGGAAGCTAGGGAGGAGATTGCAGAGCCTTTGTCCTTGATCTTTATGTCGTCATTGTCGACAGGAATAGTGCCGGAAGACTGGAGGATTGCAAATGTTGTCCCCTTGTTCAAGAAGGGGAGTAGAGACAGCCCTGGTAATTATAGACCTGTGAGCCTTACTTCGGTTGTGGGTAAAATGTTGGAAAAGGTTATAAGAGACAGGATTTATAATCATCTTGAAAAGAATAAGTACATTAGAGATAGTCAGCACGGTTTTGTGACGGGTAGGTCGTGCCTCACAAACCTTATTGAGTTTTTCGAGAAGGTGACCAAACAGGTGGATGAGGGTAAAGCAGTGGATGTGGTGTATATGGATTTCAGTAAGGCGTTTGATAAGGTTCCCCACGGTAGGCTATTGCAGAAAATACGGAAGTATGGGGTTGAAGGCGATTTAGAGCTTTGGATCAGAAATTGGCTAGCTGAAAGAAGACAGAGGGTGATGGTTGATGGCAAATGTTCATCCTGGAGTTTAGTTACTAGTGGTGTACCGCAAGGATCTGTTTTGGGGCCACTGCTGTTTGTCATTTTTATAAATGACCTGGAAGAGGGTGTAGAAGGGTGGGTTAGTAAATTTGCAGATGACACTAAGGTCGGTGGAGTTGTGGATAGTGCCGAAGGATGTTGTAGGGTACAGAAAGACATAGATAGGCTGCAGAGCTGGGCTGAGAGATGGCAAATGGAGTTTAATGCGGAAAAGTGTGAGGTGATTCACTTTGGAAGGAGTAACAGGAATGCAGAGTACTGGGCTAATGGGAAGATTCTTGGTAGTGTAGATGAACAGAGAGATCTTGGTGTCCAGGTGCATAAATCCCTGAAGGTTGCTACCCAGGTTAATAGGGCTGTTAAGAAGGCACATGGTGTGTTAGCTTTTATTAGTAGGGGGGTCGAGTTTCGGAGCCACGAGGTCATGCTGCAGCTGTACAAAACTCTGGTGAGACCACACCTGGAGTATTGCGTGCAGTTCTGGTCACCGCATTATAGGAAGGATGTGGAAGCTATGGAAAGGGTGCAGAGGAGATTTACTAGGATGTTGCCTGGTATGGAGGGAAGGTCTTACGAGGAAAGGCTGAGGGACTTGAGGTTGTTTTCGTTGGAGAGAAGGAGGAGGAGAGGTGACTTAATAGAGACATATAAGATAATCAGAGGGTTAGATAGGGTGGATAGTGAGCGTCTTTTTCCTCGGATGGTGATGGCAAACACGAGGGGACATAGCTTCAAGTTGAGGGGTGATAGATATAGGACAGATGTGAGAGGTAGTTTCTTTACTCAGAGAGTAGTAAGGGCGTGGAACGCCCTGCCTGCAGCAGTAGTAGATTCGCCAACTTTAAGGGCATTTAAGTGGACATTGGATAGATATATGGATGAAAATGGAATAGGGTAGGTCAGATGGTTTCACAGGTCGGCGCAACATCGAGGGCCGAAGGGCCTGTACTGCGCTGTAATGTTCTAATTCTAAAAAATTCAAGTACAGCGGAAAGGATTTTCCTATGTTGTACACCTATGCTGGTGATTTTTGGGTAACTGCCTGTGACTGGAAGATCAACATCAAAAAATTGACAACATAATGAGCTGCAATCGGACCATTAATGAAAAATTGGTACAAACCATGTTCCAGGTGAATAGTCCATTAAATAGGTAAATCCAGTTTGTCAATGTTGCATGGCGCATGTTAGTCATAGTAACCACGATCTAAGCAATGCTTGTGTTGAATCAATGTTTGCTTGATTGAAATTTATGCCTGGGAACTGTTCCTGTAAAGCACCTAACTCTGTTTGACCAAAGATAACAGGGGCTTAATTTCACTTAAGCCAATTCTAGCAGAAACTGGATCTGCTCATTTGCCAGTGAGCTGAGCCAGATTTGACCCGCAGAGTGGTTTCAGCATTTTCCATTTTTGAACCTGGACTAGAGATGGAGCAAAGTCTCGTCTGAAAACCATTCAGTAAAAGATCCAAACTTCTTTTCATCAAATTGGTTGAAATGCCCCCGAAAAACATTTGCAAGTAAGTGACTTTGATGTAAGGTTGGCCAATGAAGTGTTTTTCATTTAAGCATCAACTGCTAATGCATTGTGTTGCTGACTATGCCTCTCAGTTGGAACTGGTTTTTAAAAAGTGCCAATGTGCTTTATATTGAGCTGTGATAGCTGTTGGACCAGTGTTCTCTATTTGTTTTCAACGACGTTGATATATTGAAAAGGGGCCACTTTAAGCTGCTCCACGAGACTTACAGCCATTTGATTGTGATGTTGCCAAAACCCCACCAATAGGCCCCTTCATCAAAGACCAGGAGTACTTTCCAACCAATGAAATGTTAGCATTAGTCAAAACCTCTTTGATAGAGCTACACCTGAGGGAAGAGAAGAAAAAAACAAGTTTTAATTATTTCTGAACAGATCTTGCCAGGCCACATTATTGAAACTATTCCCTTCCACCGCGCCCTGCATCCTTTCTGTAAGCCAATCTGAATTAATTGCACCTGCACTGGTTGGTTTGTAGTCAATGCTACCATGAACCATCGTCCCAGTAAATCACAGCACTTAACACACAAGGAAAAATAGATTGCTCAGAAACATCTCAAAATTCTTTATAAAAGCAAAATACTGCGGATGCTGGAAATCTGAAACAAAAACAAGAAATGCTGGATTCACTCAGCAGGTCTGGCAGCATCTGTGGAAAGAGAAGCAGAGTTAACGTTTCGGGTCAGTGACCCTTCTTCTTTATATTCAATAAATTACGCTGAAGTGCAGTGACTGTTGGTAGGGAGGCAAATACGGCAGCCATTTTGCACACAACAAGATCCCACAAACAACAATGAGATAATTGACCAGTTAATCTATTTTTAGCACTGGTTGAGTATAGCAGGAGAACTCATTGTTTTAAAAACTGTCATGGGATCTTTAAGATCTATCTGAAGCAGTGGGATAAGCAGATGGGGCCATATTTTGACATTCTTTTCGAAGAATGGGACCTCTGAAAATGTAGCAGTCCTTCAATCATGCACTGGCACTTCAGACTAGATCATGTGCTCAGGTCTCTGAAATGGGTCTTGAACCCAAAATTTTCTGACTCCTAGGCAAGAATGCTAGTGACCAGGTCCGGCTGATTGAATATCATAGGGCAATTTTCCTGTCACCTGACCTGATATGATCCTGCCTGTATTGCTGGTCATTACACTAGACCTGACATTTTCCCATCATTGGCCCACCGCTTGGCTTGAGCCCAGATGCGAGAAGAAAAGCCAACCCCTGCTGCAGGCCTGAGAGATTTGCAGCGGCAGTAATGACTGTCTACTGTGGGGCCTTGTGTCTTCTGTCCAAAAGCAGGAGCCAGAAGCTTTTCAGTCTCAAAAAATCCTCAACTACACCTATTAAAAAAAAAACTTACTTGCTGTGGTCCTTCATGAACTTTCTCTTAGCCCCTCATTGGTTCCTGATGCACTGGAGGTAAGCAGTAAGATGCATTTTCTAAGGGTGGAGCTCGATTGAGTGACCATTGAGAAGAGAACAAGACAGGAGATGCTGCGATGTCACTGCTGCTTCATTATTCTGGGAGTAGCCTGCTTACAAACACTCTGTAACCCCCTCCCCCACCCACACCCCCACCCTCCGACCCTGTCCAGGGGTTCTCTAGGAAATGTAAAAGTGGGAGGATCTGTAGTATTATGGGTATATGTACTCCTTTACCTCTGCTTCACTCCAGGAATGTAAATGTTCCCCAGGCTCAAAGCAGAGGAAAATCAGTTCTCATGTCTTTGTCCTTCTTGGATTCACAGCTACTTGAACTTTTTCTTGCAAGAGTGAGCCTTCCTGAGTGTCACCATCTTAACAAATTGAAATGACTTTAACTACATCATGATTGGATGTTTTTAAACAGTTCATAAGACAGTGTTGCTTCAGTCCACAGGGCTTATTTTGCCCAATGATACCTACGCACGCAAAGAAATAATTGTATTTAAGCCACTTCAAAATTGTGCAAGGAATTCATGATTCATCACCTCAAATTTCTCCCTCTGTTACCACCATCAGTGATGGTCCTATAACCACCAATGTTCAACTTAGTGTTATAAGGCTTTTATTAGAAGCTGCTCAAGTTCAGAAGAACACATCTATTATTGTGCTGCTGTCTTTTTTAAATATAGAGTTCAAGCCTGCAACATTAGTTAGGCAGAGGGACAAAAATATCTGTCTTAGATGGAACAATTATTTCCTTTGAAACCTGCTGCCAGTTTGCTAGGTTGCCAGTCACTTCTGTGATTCTCCGCATGTGGCTTCATATCTTAGAGAAGTGCTACGGCACGGGTGAGCCCGTCACCCTGTGTTTAGCCTGTGCATCGCCCAATGGCTAGTTACGTGGTAGCACAGGCAAGGAAGATCTACATCTCAGGGAATGATGTAGCATGGGGAGAAAAAGCATACTTAAAAATGGAGGCTGGGTGGGGTGGGAGGAAACCATCATATCAAAGCCATATATAAGCATTTCAGTTTGTAAATACTCTGGCTAAATAATAAGTGCACAGATGACACGAAAATTGGTGGTGTCGTAAATAGTGAGAAGGAAAGCCTTAGATTACAGGACGATATAGATGGGCTGGTAGGATGGACGGAGCAGTGGCAAATGGAATTTAATCCTGAGAAGTGTCAGGTGATGCATTTTAGGAGGACTAACATGGCAAGGGGATATACAATGGATGGTAGGACCCTGGGAAGTACAGAGGATCAGAGGGACCTTGGTGCACTTGTCCATAGATCACTGAAGGCAGCAGCACAGGTAGATAAGGTGGTTAGGAAGGCATATGGGAGACTTGCCTTTATTAGCCGAGGCATAGAATAGGGCGGCACAGTGGCGCAGTGGTTAGCACTGCAGCCTCACA
Organism: Heterodontus francisci; assembly: GCF_036365525.1. NCBI lineage: Eukaryota > Metazoa > Chordata > Chondrichthyes > Heterodontiformes > Heterodontidae > Heterodontus > Heterodontus francisci. The sequence goes on along the minus strand of NC_090376.1, from coordinate 28,280,479 downwards.
GCGCCAGCGACCCGGGTTCAATTCTGGGTACTGCCTGTGTGGAGTTTGCAAGTTCTCCCTGTGTCTGCGTGGGTTTTCTCCGGGTGCTCCGGTTTCCTCCCACAAGCCAAAAAGACTTGCATGTTGGTAGGTAAATTGGCCATTATAAATTTCCACTAGTACAGGTAGGTGGTAGGGAAATATAGGGATAGGTGGGGATGTGGTAGGAATATGGGATTAGTGTAGGATTAGTATAAAAAATGGGTCGTTGATGGTCGGCACAGACTTGGTGGGCCGAAGGGCCTGTTTCAGTGCTGTACCTCTAAAAAAAAAAATAAGAGCAGAGAGGTTATGATGGAGCTGTATAAAACGCTAGTTAGGCCACAGCTGGAGTACTGTATACAGTTCTGGTCACCACACTATAGGAAGGATGTGATTGCACTGGAAAGGATGCAGAGGAGATTCACTGGGATGTTGCCTGGGCTGAAACATTTCAGCTATGAAGAGAGACTGGATAGGCTGGGGTTGTTTTCCTTAGAGCAGAGAAGGCTGAGGGGGGACCTGATGAAGTATACAAAATTATGAGGGGCATTGATAGGATAGATAGGAAGAAACTTTTTCCCTTAGCGGAGGGGTCAATATCAGGGGGCATAGATTTAAGGTAAGGGGCAGGAGGTTTAGAGGGAATTTGAGGAAAAGTTTTTTCACCCAGAGGGTGATTGGAGTCTGCAACACATTGCCTGAAGGGGTGGTAGAGGCAGGAACCCTCACAACATTTAAGAAGTATTTAGATGAGCACTTGAAACCTCATAGCATACAAGGCTACGGACCAAGTGCTGGAAAATGGGATTAGAATAGATAGGTGCTAGATGGCCGGCACAGACACGATGGGCCAAAGGGCCTGTTTCTGTGCTGTATAACTCTATGACTCTATGAGTCTAATAATGTGGCTTAATAACGCAGCATCTTATCAGAGCTACCACACTATCGGGCTCCAGCCAGCCAATTCTCCATTAACCCTATTATTTTTCCAGCAGTATCTTAAAACGCCAATATTTCTAATGCACTTGATCAGGTAGAAATGAGTATAAGTCCTTTTTTTTTCTAGCTAGACCCTGCACTGCATTGAGGAGTCTAGATAAGGTCAACTAATAACTTTCACTATTTACACATCTCTATTTACACTCTCCTCAAGCCTCGTAGCTAGCATCCTTCGTGCTGTTACTCTCTTCTTCCAAAGCCCATTACCATGTGACTGTTACATCATCATTACTACAGTGGGAGGGATTACTCTCACTGTCTCCAACATTAATCCTTTCAGGTCCTTATACTACATGGACCACAGGCCAAGGGATCAGCAGGAATTAGTCCTCGAGTTTCATCTAAATATTCGGGGTGAGCTGCTGGCACCAGTTGTACTTCCATAGCTTGCTCGCCCCATGAAAAAAAATCACTATCAGGCTGCTTCACAATGGCCTTCGGATGAGTTCCTGGAAGGGGGTGTGGGGGGATTGTAGTGGGTAATGTGGGTGGTTACTGTGAGGACTGTGGAGTTGGGTGGAGCACTTTTGCTCCTCCTGGCTTCACAGAAAGGTTTTAAAAAAAACTTTTCAGTTGGCAGTCGTGTGGGCAAACTCTTGAGGTGGGTAGGCCCAATGCCTGCCCTGCTCATTGACAGCCAGTATTGCAGAGGAGTCCTTCGACAGGCATTAGAACCCTCATTAACACACTCAAGGGGCCTGACACCTGTTTTAGGTGGTCGCATGGACATCTAAGAACAAAAGGGGTCTGCCGAATTTAGCATTGGGTCCAATGTCTTCACAGATCGAACAGAGGCCTTTCCGCTGCTAACATTCGCCCAGGCATGCGCCATGGAGAGGTCACTTCATAGTTGCCTCGCAGCGACTGACACCACTGACCACCTCCAGGTGCTTACCCATTGTCTCTCGAGACAAGGAGGCCAAAGAAGAAGAAGAAGACATTGCAGAGGTTAATATATCACAAAAGTGTTCATTGCCAAAATCAAAATCGTTGATGAATTAACTTCCCAACTGAGGCAGTCAGGCTCAATGTTATCACCCTTCAGTACTGGGCGCACATCGAATGCTGAACTCCTGTTGTACAGAAGGCGTTTGAAGTTACTGCAGTCATGAATGCACACAGGTGTATTATTGTTTTTTTTCTTGTGCAGATAATAGATCTGTTGCCTGTGAGATGCATCCTGGGAGAGCTGGGAACAGTCAAATGGGCCAGTAACAATGTAATGCAGTGAATCCTTATTTTAATGGACGTGTCAAATGATTTCATTCACTGGGATAGTTGTATAATTGTTTCAATAATAAATAGGTTGTTACCTTACAGTTGGTGAGAAACTGCTTAATCTATTTGGTTTGTTCTGTGTATACTGAAAACTGGGTATTTGATAACTGTCAGTATACAGTAACTGATCAGAGACATCACTACCTCACACATTACTCACTGTAATAGTTTAGAATGAGACCTGTTTGAGAAACTTCAATGGTGCAGTAAAACTTTCACAGTGCCCTCCATCCTCTCCCTATTCTGTTATCGAGTGTTGTACAGATGACTTCAGCCAACAAGTTAATCCTTGTCCTGTTGGATGAATTGGAACAATTGAAACACATACCATAGCTAGTATTTTAAGGATAAAGCCTCGACTACTAACTCCCGGACCTACACTGGCAGCATATGTCGTCCACTGTTTGAGGTGCTGTCGTCACTGCCTGTGTATGGTGAATCTCTGAATGTGGGTGAAAGTTGAGAGTTTGCACTTTGTTGACCCTGCGCAATTATACAACTTGTATGACCTGCACCATCTTTGTATATGATCAGTGTTTAGGCTAACAATTGGCTTTCTTTTAGAAACAAGCCCATTATTGAGGGAGGAAATGTAAGTGAAATGTGAGTTCACACACAGCGGCACCATTAATCAGCAAGGGAAGAAAGCATATCCAGGGGCTGTATTTGTTTAAAACAAGAAAAAAAATCAAAGCCAAATGCACAAAGTATTCCTTTTAAAGGGCTATTTGAAGCTATGTTTACACTTCACTCTCATTTGCTTTTTGTAAGGGTTAACCCCTTCTATGCCACTATCCTGGGGATGGGGAAGGGGGAAAACAGCACTTCCATTTTCACGTTGCATAATGGGCACTTGATCGTCACTTTGCATTATGTTTCGGCAGCCTTTAATTTTTCCACACCACAAAAGCCATTCTCTCACTCTCGCTGTCTCTTTCACACATGCTATCAGGCATGGCAGTCAGCTTAAACTGATTGTTTTTATTCATGTGGTTTCATGAAGCCTAGGCCAAAACAGCTAGCCAAACTTCCAGGTGGGCAGACTTGGGTTCATTTTTTCAAGAAAGCAAAAATCACAGATATACAATGCAAAATTATATGTTGCAGTTTGAGAGAGTTCCAGTGGCATTTTTATATTGCTGTGATTGTGTCGATTCCCATACATTGGTGCCACACAGTTTGTTATATATTGTTATATTAGTCGTAAAGAGTTAGGAACTAATTAGCTAGGAGCCAATTATCATGTGTAAGTGTGTTCCAGGGGGCCACATTTCACTGCTGCACTGCAGTCGTGTGATGTGTAACACTACACCAGTCTACATGCAGTTTTTACCAAGCAGCATGGAAGCTGAATGAAATAAACAAAGAGCTCCAGCCTTTCCAAGTCTAAAGTGATTATTTCTAACTTATGAGAACCAGGAGACATAGGGCTGAATTTTATGCCACCCCAGCTGGTCAGATGGTGGTATGGGGGCAGCGTAAAATTGAGTGGGAAGCCTACCCGCCCTGCTTCCGCCTCCGGTCAGCATTACGGCGGTCAGGTGGGGGGTGGGTAACAGCCCGCCACCAGAGCCCAATCAAGGCCTTTAAGTGGCCACTTAAGGGCCCTCGCCTGCCTCCACGGGTATTTTACCCGTGGCAAGCAGGCGTGCTGGGGACGTGAAAGGCTGCCCAGCGATAGCTGCAGGCCTTTCCGTGCGCCGGGTGGGGGACCATGGCAGTCGGGCACAGGGTGCCCGATTGAGTGCCGTACCCACCTCCCAACCCACCCCGGGGACCCAAGACACCTCCCCCCCCCCCGTCCCCAAACGACCACTCAAGCCTCACCAGGGAAGGACCGATCTCCCTGGTGAGGCAAGCCCAACTTACCTTATCACTTGGCTCCATTTGGTTGGCTGGGCTGCAGTCCCAGCAATGGCCACCGCTCCCGGTGGCACTGCTGGGACTAAGAGCGCCAGCCCGCTGATTGGCTGGCAGCTCAATGAGGCGGGACTTCCTCCCTCAAGCGGTTGGAAGTCCTGCCTCGGGACAATTAAAGTCTGGGGACCTGTAAAATACGGGACGGATCCCCGGGCTAGGCGGAAGCGGGTTCGCCACCGACTTTTACATTGGTGGCGAATTCCCGTCCGTCTAAGGTAAAATCCAGCCCATAGTATGGTGGCAGCAAGTGTCTATGGAAAAAGCTAAAAAATGTTAAACAAGTTTAGTGCTGACTTAGATTGAAAAAAAATCAACCCAAATTAGTGCCAGAGAGAGAGAGAGAGAAACTGAGTGAATCGTGTGAAAACGAAATGAGGACTGGCGCAGCAATGAATGCACAACTACAGCCCATAATGAATTGGGAAGCTAATGCTGGTGTAGAGGCATTTGAGAAGTTTAAACAAAAGTGCAGATTGGTATTTAGTAATTTTCTAAAAGGCAGTAGTGAAGAGGAGAGGGTCAGCTATATCCTTCTGTGGGCAGGAGATAAAGGATTAAATTTGTTTAATAGCTGGGAGCTGAGTGAAGAGGACAGCAGAAACACAGATAACATTTTTGAAAAATTCATCTCCAGCCAATATCAAATCTACTGATATGAATTTCAAGGCCTCAAACAGGAATTAGGTGAACCTATTGACAATTTCGTAACTAGATTAAAAATGCAGCCAGAAAATGTAAATTTAAAGACACAGATGAAGGGCGGTAGATCAGCTAATTTGGGGTTCTGCACACCCTGAAGTACAAAAAATTTTAATTGGGAAGGACAAGCTCACAATATCGCAGGCTGTAGACACTCTCAGAGCACATGAAGCCACAAGCAGACAGATGAAGACACTGACTACCCAAATGGCAAGCCTTCAGTTAAGCCAAGAGAAAGACAGCAGAGTTGATACAGTGAAACAGCAACAAAAGAATGTACACCAAATAGACAGAAAGATGTGCAGGAGCTGTGGAACATGAATTCACAGACAGAAGGAAATGTCCTGCATATAGATCAATTTGCAGAGCTTGAGGAAAGGCCAGTACCTGCGAAAACCTGTGCAGAACAATGAAAGAAGGTGGTAGACGAGTCACTGAAGACTTTTCAATGAGTGTACAATCTTCAACACTCAGGGTCACCTCCTTCACCTCATGGTTTACTGAGATAATCTGCAGCTTTGCAACTGCTCAACCCCAGGATAGCAGGATCATCTGTTTCAGTGACGTAGAACATACAGTTAACATCTTTACCTTTGTGTGTCCCTCTGATTTGGGCATTGGAGTAAGAAAAGAAACCAAAACATTCATACCCTGGAAGATAACGACGAGTTTGAGAATGAGAGGCATAGGCACCGTACAACTGCATGAAATATCTGGATGTGACAGTTCGCAGAGAAAAGAAATTCACAGAACCATTCAGATCAGGAAGACGGTGAAGCCCACAAAGAAAAATCTGAAGGTGAAGATTGATACCGAGCACAGAGTAACATCATCCCGCTCAAACCATATCGGAAGATCTTTCCTGGAAATTTGGAAGAAAATTGTTATCCAAGGAAAGGTGTTCTGAAACTGAACAACAACCCAAATCAGAGGGACACACAAAGGTAAAGATGTTAACTGTATGTTCTATGTCACTGAAACAGATGGTCCAGCTATCCTGGGGTTGAGCAGTTGCAAAGAGCTGCAGATTATCTCAGTAAACCATGAGGTGAAGGAGGTGACCCTGAGTGTTGAAGACTGTACACCCATTGAAAAGCGCCCTCCGTTCAGAAGCAAAGATCTAGGCATAAAGATTTTTTTTTAGAACATTACAGCGCAGTACAGGCCCTTCGGCCCTCGATGTTGCGCCGACCTGTGAAACCATCTGACCTACACTATTCCATTTTCATCCATATGTCTATCCAATGACCACTTAAGTGCCCTTAAAGTTGGCGAGTCTACTACTGTTGCAGGCAGGGCGTTCCACGCCCCTACTACTCTCTGAGTAACATCTGTCCTATATCTATCACCCCTCAACTTAAAGCTATGTCCCCTCGTGTTTGCCATCACCATCCGAGGAAAAAGACTCTCACTATCCACCCTATCTAACCCTCTGATTATCTTATATGTCTCTATTAAGTCACCTCTCCTCCTCCTAATCGTTCATCACCTAGTAAACGTAACACCACCGAAACTGAGTCAAATTAGAGATGAGACTAGCAAAGACAAGGAGTTACAGATGCTGTCTCAGCAAGTGATCCAGGGATGGCCTGATAAGATACAGCAAACACACCAACAATACAGCAGTACTGGTCTGTCAGAGATGACATTTCACTGGAAGATAGTGTTCTGCTGGCCTGATCCAGAATAATCATACCCAAAACAATGCAGGAAGAACTTCTCCAAAAGATACATGAAGGCCATATGGGAATGGAGATGTGTAAGCTCAGAGCAAGATAAGCTGTGTACTGGATAGGCATATACAAAGATATTGAAAACATGGTGTCTACATGCAATGTATGCCAGAATTACAGAAGCACACAGCAGAAAGAGATGATAGCTACTGAAGTACCACCCAGAACAAGGCATACTGTAGGAGCCAATTTATTCACACACAATCAAGAATGATATCTCATAGTCGCAGACTACTACTCAAAGTCCCCTTTTATTAAGGTGAAAGACTTGAGAGCTACAACAATCATCTGTTCACTGAGCAAGGCAATCCCTAAAGATTAATATGTGATAATGGCACCCAACACATCTCCAGAGAATTTAAGGGATTCGCTGAACATTATGGGTTCAACACCATCACCTCATCACCACACTACCCACAGGGACACAGGTTTATAGAAAGAAATGTCCAGACGGTCAAGGATACGCTTGTGAAATGCCGAGAGATGAAGGAAGAACCAAACCTGGCCCTATTGTCACTCGATCCACACCTCTCAAGGCTGAGTTGAAATCACTTGCAGAGCTTTTAAATGGAAGAAAGTATAAGACTATGCCGCCAAGCAGAATACATGCTTCAAGTGACCAGGAGGAAGTGAGACAACAACTCACTGAAGCATGGGTATGAGGAGAGCAACACTTTAGCATGCTAAACCCCTCCTGAGTTGTTGAAAGGACAAACTTTACATGTACAGGATCCAATCATGAAAACCTGGAGCCCAGCAAAAGTTGTTAGTGAAGCTGAGACTCCAAGGTCATATATCATTGAGACTGAAACCGGTAACAAATGAGAAGGAACAGGGTCCATATTCGACCTACATCTGAGCTGGAAAAACAGAAAAGATCATCAGTAATACCAGAAACATCACTATCCAGTGACACAACGGGCTGAACTTTTCAAGCTTGCTGTCGATCTCGGAGGTGAGCTTTTTAAGCGGTGGGGCGCACACGCAGGATTTGGCCCGCTGAGCCACCATGATACTTACATGGAGGGGCAGAGCGCCCGCCCCCAATGACGTAGAGGGGGCTGGCGCACCATCCCCGGCAACGGTGTCCGGCGCCACCGTTCAGACGCCAGCGCCAATTTTAAAGGGCTTCAAGCCATTCAGGAACATTTAAATGTTTGAAGGCCTGGGTCTGCAAAAAATTAAACTAAAACTTTAATAGCAGTTTGAATCCTCTCTCCCACCCTCCAATGAATAATCAATCTATAAATTGCTCTCTTTCCCCCACCCCCACCAAAAAAAACTTTTATTCCAATCACGAACTTTCCCCCCTGAACTTTATTAACTTTGACCCTCAACCCCTCCCACCATCCCCTCAACCAATAACAAGACTTTTCCCTGCTCCCCCCAGCCCTGAAAACTTTACTCCTCCCCCCTCCCCACCAGTATTCCACCTTGGATTTCCAAATGGAAATCCGAAGGCACGAGAGATCCAGCAACCGGCCAGAGTATCGGCATGGGACGGCCATTGCGACGAGGTAAGTAATTATGCTTTCATTTCATTTAATTAGCATATGTTAATGATGTCCCCGGCACCGAGCAGTGGGGGTGGGGTCACCACGAGGCCTCGCCGCTGCCAGGAGTACCGGGGGTATTTTCCAGGCCCCCCGCTACAACCCCCGATGTCGGGGAGCTGGTAAAATCCAGCCCAACATTAACAACATCATCAGTAAGTGACATAACATTAGCAACAGCAAGCACAACTCCTACAACACCAGGAGCAACACGCACAACCTGTGCAGTGTGCCAACTCACCATTGAGAGCAACGAATGTCAAGTCTGCAAGATGGAGGCGCAACATTTTTCCACCTAAGTGATAACATGAATAATATTTTTGGAAAAGAAAACAAGCTATAAAAGACTCTAAAAGGGGTTCAGTTAATTTCTAAAAGTGGATTGTTAATCTTCTTTCGTTTAGAAAAAAGTTAATGATTAGAACAGTTATATTGATATAGAGGCATTGTGTTTTTAAAGAAAGAGGAATGTTATATATTGTTATGTTAGTCATAAAGAGCTGGGAACTAATTGCCATGTGTATGTGTGTTCCAGCGGACCACATTTCACTGCTGGACTGCAGTCATGTGATGTGTAACACTATACCAGTCTACAAGCAGTTTTTACAAAGCAGCATGGGAGCTGAATGAAATAAACAAAGAGCTCCAACCTTTCCAAGTCTAAAGTGTAATTATTTCTAATTTATGGGAACCAGGAGACATAACACAGTTGATGGAACTGCATTGCAAATCTTGCCCCTGCAAAGGTGATGATGAGCTGCCTTTTTGAACTGCTGCATTTCTTCTGGTGATGGTGCTGCTACGGTGATTTAAAGGCAGAGAATTCTAGGATAGTGACCCAGTGGTGATGATGTCACAGTTTCATGAAAGGGGCATTCCATTTAATGGAATTGAAAATTAGGAGCGATGTATAATGGGCATCTGAATCAATATCACCTGCTTTATATTATCACCCAAAATCAAAGGCCATAAGTTCCACAAAAGCCTTGTTCTGCCCTTTCTCTGCAATTTCCTCCAGCCCTTTTATCTCTTCCCAAATGCACTTCTCCTTTGACTCAGGCATTTTTTGAATACCCCTTTGCTCCACCACTGGTGGAACAGCCTTCAGGTGCCTCATTCTTACTCTGGATTTACCTGTTTACTTTTTATTGCCACCTTTTCAAAGGCTCGCAAACCATCTCTTCAACACAGTGAACCAGTGGATAGCGGCTAGTGTTCTGCTTCCGGGAACAAAGGGTTAACACGTAGTCCCGACCTTGTAGCTGCATCCTGTCAGTTTGTTACGATGAGATAATTTGTTCACTGACATGTTGAGGGACAGACGAGACAAAAAAAAACTGAGTTCTGCCGTTACTGATTTTGTATTACAGACAGTAGCAAGGGTGTCTACTAGGAGAAATTCTTTTATCTCTGTATTTTAGTTTTAAATAAAAGACATTCATTTACAAAGACTAATGTTTAATGTATCGTAACCAAGGAAACAGGTTCAGTGTTTTTTTTTAAGTTTATAAATGATCAACATGGCTTCAGGCCATGTTGAATGTTTCTTGTTACATGAATAGAAAGTTACATAAAATATGCTAAAAGAATCTGTTGCCTCAGAGATAAATAGCAATGCTACTTGGTAGGAATGCCAGATCATGTGTTTTCATTTTAGGAAGCCTAGCCTTAGGCTTTACTCAGTGCTTCCTCACAGAATCCACTTTAAAAAGTCCACTTTAAAAAAAATCTGATAACTATAGAAGCTGGGTATGGTACACTGGCCATCTTAAAATGATAAACATGAACTAAGATATTGAATTCGTATCAAGGAGGCATCTTTTTCCACATCACGGTAAATTGAGAAATTATTTTGGGGGAAGTATGCAGTGGAGTGGCACAGAATATTTATAATGTTTTGTTGTTCTTGAGTGTAAAATGGAGGTCAATCATTGCTTTGCTGCAGAAGTCAATCTTTAGCAACATCGTGGCTACCATTTTATAGTATTTTTAATTTCATTAATGATCATATCATTACTCTCAAATCAAATAAGAAAGACCATATCCTCACTAATGCTGTTACAGAAAACCATTCCTTTGCACCTCTGTACATACTAAAATAAAGAGCAAACTGGGACTTTTACAGTTCAAAATGTGTAAGTGGGTAAAGCAATGGCAATTTAATATGGACAATTGCAAAGTACAGCACTTGGAAATAAGTCCTCCATCAATAGTGTGGAGATAGTCAAAGGTGAAGTTGTACGAGATCTAGTGATTTGTGAATGTAATATTCAACTTTTCCAATCACTGGGACACATAATAAACTAAGTCCCATAGATTGCTGGACTATATAGCTAGATTAGTCGGGTACAAGCTAAAAGACGTAATGTACAAACTCAAGTGTTTTAGTTAGACCTTATCTTCAGTGTTATCTGCAGCCCAGGCCATCAAGGAGAGACATTCAAGCTCCATAGGTTGTTCAGAGAAGAACCATCAAAATTATTCCCAGCATTGGAGGACTCAGTTATGTGGAAAACTGAAGAATTGTAGGCTTTTCAGCCTTGTAAAAAGGTGACTCAGAGGTGACTTTGCAGCACTATGTAAGAAAATAAACATGGAAAAGGTATATTACTACAAAATAAGTGTGAGAGTAGGACAAGATGACAAAAGTTCACTAGTTAAAGGCAAATTTAAGCCTGATAGCAAGAAGTTCTGTACATAAGCGGTTAACACATGCAGTGGGCTTCTAGGTAAAGTTATGGTCACAAAAACCCTAGAATCAAACAATTGGATGACATAATGAAAAGATGCAGGGTTTTCCAAATGGATGACCGAAGATGGGCTAAACAGCCTTTCTCATCTCTATTTATCATGTTACCCTGCTGAGAGTGCATCATATATTACAAAAAAAAATCTGTTTCCTCAAGAAGTAAAGAGCAAAACTCTTTTGTCTTACTAAAAGGTATAGTGCTGGAAAGTGAGTATTAGTCTGTCAGATAAGATACTTTGATAAAATTACTGGCATTTCCCTTTAACTAATTACCTCTTTACCAAAGAGAACTGGATAATCACACAGCCAAACCATCAACCTTTGCCAATTCTGGAAAACAGCCCAACTGGAAGAGCAAGTAAGTGAGGTTTTTGGTTGGAGTATACCCATGCTCCAAATTTCTCACTTTAAATCAATCAAAGGCAAATTCCAGCATTTTTTCAAAATACTATGTGCGAGCAACAGTGCGGCTTTACCTGTCTGTTCTGATTTGATTATGCTTCTCTTTTTGGTTGATATTCATCAGTGAACTCTCTTATCTGTGCCTAGGGCCTGCATCACGACTTAACCAAGAGGGTGAAATAGTTCTCTAGCACTGCTGATGTAGTTCTGCAGCTGTCCAATAGGGGTGCACAAGAGCACCTAGAACAACTTTCCATCTGATTGCTCCATCCCACTGGGGATATCTCCAGCTGGCACTTTTCCGAATATTGTGGCCACGATTGGGAGCTTGCCATGTCAAGAATTGTGAGTGGTTAATCCAAATCCCACAATTCCATGGAAATATGCTACTTATGAGCTTACTTCAATTTCTTAATAACACTCTTCCCTAATTGACATTGTACCTGCAAACAAAGAAATGAATATATGTCAGTAACTATTAAATCTGAGTTCTTGTTACTCAGCAGTGCTGGTATTGAACAAACCAGCCACGTTTTTAATTCCTAGCATGATTTTGATGGGTTGTGTTGGCCAGCATGCTTCCTTCTCCCCACCCCAGCCCTCTCTCTCATCACGGCTTCCACATTAGTGCCCTTGCTTTTCATCTTTTCTCTACATTGATGGTCCTAAGAGCTGTGGGCCTTCTTTATTTTTAAAAGTTAAGCAGGCTTCCAAGAGCGCCTCCATTTTGAGGCACGTTTGTGTGGCCCTACCTGCCTCAGCAGCTCCCACCCTTTCTGGTGTGGCTGCTGTCTGTACACTGCCGCCGGCCCTCTGATTGGGCCTCCCGCATCGCTGTCCCCTCCCGCCATCCTTAATTTGATGGCGAACTCGGAGGTGGCCTGTTGATTGGCAGCCTCCCATAAGATTGCACCGGAGGGAGCATTGCAGAAGCAAGTTGAGTCAAGTCCCTCAAATGGTCCCAAGGCCTGAAAATTTTTAATGTTGATAATATTCTGCCCTGCGTGTCTCAGTGAGGATTGTTTAATCTGATTGGTTGAAGAGACTCGTTCACAAACGCCACAGATCCCCTGTAGAGGATCAGGCGCCCGATGACAGCAAGTCTATGCTCCAAAGCTCGCAAAAAGCTGGGCAGCTATTAGCATAGTGAACTGCAAGCATCGTTCCTTTGCCGTTGACCACATAATCCAGGTCAGTACATCCAAAGATAGTAAAGACACACCATTTTGTTTCTATCTTGAAGTTCATCCTATTTGGAACAAGTAAAGTATGGTTCTCCCGCTCTCCATAAAGACACATGTAGAGAAACAGAAGGCTCATAGAGCCCGGCAAGCCGAAGTCCTGGGTGATGAGTTTGCTCTCATTTATATGTCGGTTTCCCAGAGGAAAATCTTTCCTAGTCACCACCACAAATCCGAAAAGGACAAAGGGTGGGAAGGTGATAGAAGCCCAAGTAGTCCTGGGAGGGAAGGAAAAGCAGGAGACACAGGGAGCCCTCCTCCAGCCAAAAAGGAAGGTGCTGTGAGTAGGAGTGAGACCCGGAGACCTGTGTGCTTCCATTGTAATAAAGCAGGGCATTTAAGAGCTGACTGCTGGAAACTAAAGGGAAAACATGTACGGTTAATCAGATCACATCCACTCAGTGAAGAAGGGACCATGATGGAAAGCACGGCAGAACAAGCTGTGGCTTTAACTGCAGTAAGAGTGAGACCCAGGAAGTCTACCGCTGCAAGTGCAGGAAAATTTAATAGGATTCCTAAGGTTTATCAGGGTTTTGTGTCTGAAGGGAGAGTAACCCCGTACCCCTCTAGTGGGGCAAGCAAGCCCATAGTAATACTCAGGAACACAGGGACCACTAGATCCCTTTTACTGGAAAAAGGCCTGACCTTTTCCCCAGACAGTGCAGTAAACACCAGAATAGTGGTGAATGTTATTGGAGGGCAGTGTATGCCTGTACCTTTACACCGGGTGCACTTGGAGTGCGACCTAGTTTCGGGACTGGTGACCGTAGGGATTGTCCCTAGTTTGCCTGTGGACAGCGTTGACCTGCTCCTAGGCAATGATCTGGTGGGGACGAAGGTGGTAGCTTCCCCAGTAGAGAAAGAGAGACCACAGGAGGTCAGAGAAACAGAGCAGTGGCAGGAGACGGTCCCCTGCAGTTTCCCTGAATGTATAATGAATCAGGCCATGATCAAACCAGCTCCCCCAGAGGAGACTGAATTGGCACTGCAGGCAGATGACCATGAGGTCTGTCTGTCCAAAACTTTCCTTGGAAAGTTAGAAGACCCAAGAAATGAGTTAAATAAATCTTCCCTAGCTGAGGCTCAACGAGCTGACCCTGTATTGAGAGAGTTAGCAGAGGCTGCCCAATCTGAAATTGAAGCAGAGGGAGTCGCTGATTGCTACTACTTAAAGAATGAGGTACTGCTGAGGAAATGAAGCTCTCCTCACAGACCTGAGAGCAAGGAAAAGACAGTAGTTCACCAGTTAGTGGTGCCGCAGTGGTACCGGAGAGAAATAGTAAGAATGGCCCATGAGGTTACCGTGGCTGTATATGTCAGTATACGAAAAATCAAAGCCCGCATAAGACAGTAGTTTGACTGGCCAAAACTCCACAAAGATGTGGTAGAATACTGCAGGAGTTGCTACATGTGCCAGATTGAGGGGAAACCCCAACCTACAGTGAAATCTGCACCCCATGTCCTGTATCGGTGTTTGGAGGACCCTCCAGCAGAGGGCTGGTGAACTGTAAGGGACCCCTGCCGAGAACAAAAGGGGACAGGCTGGCAAAAGGTTAGAAAAGAAAGCGAGAAAAGGAACCAAAAGGGCAGGTTAAAGGAAGTCCGGGAGGAATTCCGGATGAAAATCCCGACTGTCCGGTCAGCCAACCCTGAAATGTTTGACAAATTAGACCCCACCTCCTCCTATGTAAATGCAGACGCTAGAAGCACCCCATCAGAGTTGCTAACAGCATTTACAGACACCTGCAGAGACAAAGAAAGTCCTCAAGAGGGCACAGAAACCATAAGGGTGATGCCTCACCTAGTCGAAGTGCCGCAGGGGAGTGCAGTAGAATCTGGACAAATACCTACAAGCAGGAATGTCCCAGAAGACTAAGGAAGATTAGCAAGGAATCCTCCCCCACAGTCACAAAAAAAGGGAACATGCCATCCCCGCAGGTGAAAAGCGCTTGCATGACTGATCAAGGCACTGAAAGAGAGTTCAGAGTGGAACCGTCCACTGCCGCCACCCCTGAACAGAACTCCAACCTAGGGCTAACTAAACCCAACCTCCCTCCACCTGCAGACCTCAACAAGAACAAAGCCCCCTTAGGCAGTCATGGAAATGTGCAAACTGAAAAAACTGCCCCAAAAACTGCATGTTTATTGGGATGCCAGAAAGGGCCATTTAAAGCAGCATAGCTGCCAAGAAAAGACAGACTGTAACAATTGTTAGGGTTCTGAATGAATGAGAGAGATGTATGTGTGTGTTCCTGTCCTTATATTCTCTCTAGTCCCTTTTAAAGAAATGTTCTTTTTAAAATTCATATTTAATTCCGTTGGGTGTAGAGGTGTCAGGCAGACCCCCAACTGCCAAGAATGAGGCATATTAATTTTGTCATACGAACATTGATTTTAAACTTGCTGAAGTGAAGAAAGGACTTGTTAAAAAAATTACCAGACACTTGGCTGGAAAAACATTTGCATACTAACAGACAGTGCTTGGAGAGACAAAGGACTATTTCCTGGGTCCACTTAACCCAAAATGGACTTTGATCACCAGACATTGATGGTGAGGAAGCTCACATTCCAGGATGACTGCTAAGATGGCAGAATCCACAAACAGAAGTAGTCAAACCAGCTAGTCACATGACTAACCTACTGGGCAACCTGGGTTTTTTTGAATTGTGCCACAGAGAAAGGCAGAAGGCAGTTTGGAACTGGAACTTGGAGCAAGGAAGCCTCTCTCTGTCTTTCTCGTTCTCTCTCTCTCACTTTCTCCCAAGCCACCGGACCCATGGAAGACTCGTAAACATCAAGAGAGAAAAGACTCTGACCTCGAAACAAGTTGAAGCATGCACTGGGCCCCAATAAATTGCAAGTCTGACCAGCAACCAAAGACTTTACAGCAAACTCAAAGGACAGTAAAATAGAAACCCATCTATTGCCTCAAACTTTTCCCCTTTATTCTTTTCTACTTTTCTGTATCTGCGTGTGTGTTTATTGCATATGCATGCTAGCGTGGTTGCATCGCATATTTGTAGTCGGTAACCAGATTAAAGTTTTAAGATTAATAAACTGCTACCTTGTTTAAAATCTAAGAAAACCTGTCTGAATTGATTTCTTTGCCTTACCATTGGAAGGTGGTGAACAAGGATTCACTAAGGGGGATTTAAAACACCTTTTTAAAAAATTAAACCCTGTTAAGGTTAAACTAGGCAAAGGCTGAGAGAGAACCCCTAGACCCCTCACACCTGGTCGTAACAAGAGGAATATTGGCCAAGGCACCAACAGAGCTCTGCTCTTTTTTGAATACCATGAATTACTAACATTTGCCTGAAGAGATAAAAAATGGATTTTTGATTTAATATCTCATCAAAACGACAGAATCGCCAAACACTGCAGCACTCCCACGAGATTATGTGCTCCATGCTAGGAATGGGACTTAATCCCAGAACCTCTTGACTGTGAGGCAAGGGTGCTATCACATTCATTCATCTGACAATGTGATGAGCAACAAGCGAAACCTCACCTTTAAAAATGTGTAATGCACTAGAGAATATCACTGTTGTTGAGGTAAAGGAGATATGTCCACATGTGCTTTTAGAATTATGAATAGGATGGTCTGAAATTATAACACAGAAACATGCCTCGCCAGCTCAGCGAGTCCTTGTCAGTGTTTATCCTTCACATGAACAGGAGTCCTAATCCATGTGCCTGCCCTGATCCCATCTCCCTTTGTAGAAAGAACTTGTATTGAAATAGCACCTTTCACATCCTAATGATGTTCCAGAGCTCTTCACAGCCAATGTAATACTTTTGGCTTGTTGTTAGTGTTATAGGGTAGACAAATACGACAGCCTTTCCTTATCCCCATACCGTCCTTCAAACACCTATCTAACCGTTCCTAAATGTTGATATAGTCTAATGATATTTCCAGTTGTGCCAGTGTTTGCTTTGTGGAGTGAGCAGTTGCTCTTGTGTTCCTCGCATTCATATTTTTGATATTGTATGTTCCCAGCTAAACTGTTTAAGTTATTAATAAAAAGAAGCCATGGTATATTATAGATAATAACTTATATTTATATAGTATATTTAACGTAATAAAATGACCCAAGGTGATTTACAGGAGTATTATAAAACAAAGTATGATACCAAGCCACAGATAACCAAAAGCTTGGTCAAGGAGGTAGGTTTTAAAGAGTGTCTTAAAGGAGTAAAGTGAGATGGAGAGTTGTGGTGGAGAGGCAGAGAGTTGTAGGAAGGGAATTCCTTGGCAACTGAAGGGTTTGGCTACCAGTGGTGAAGTGATTAAAATCAGGGACGCGCAAGAGGCCAGAATTAAAGGAGCGCAGATATCTAGGAGGGTTGTGGGGCTGGAGGAGATTACAGCGATAGGGAGGGGCAAGGCCATGGAGGGATTTGAAAACAAGGATGATAATTTTAAAATCGAGATGTTGCTTGACCGGGAGCCAATGTAGGTAAGCGAGCACAGAGGTGATAGGGGAACGGGACTTGGTGCGAGTTAGGTAGCAGAGTTTTGGATGACCTCAAGTTTACGGAGAGTAGAATGTGGGAGATCAGCCAACTGTGCATTGGAATAGTCAAGTCTAGAGGTAACAAAGGCATGAATGAGGCTTTCAGCAGCAGATGAGCTGAGACAGGGGTGAAGTCGGGTGATTTTATGGAGGTGGGAATAGGCAGTCTTAGTGATGGCACAGTATGAGGTCAGAAGCTCATCTCAGGGTCATATGTAACACCAAGGTTGCAAACAGACTGGCTTAATCTCAGACTTCTCCCAGGGAGAGGGATGGAGTCAGGAGTTAGGGAACGGAGTTTGGAGTGGGGACCGAAAACAATGGCCTCATTCTTCCCAATATTTAATTGGAGGAAATTTCTGTTCATCCAGTACTGGATTTCAGATAAGCAGCCTGATAATTTAGCAACAGTGGAGGAGTCAAAAGAAGTGGTGGTGAGGTAGAGCCGAGTGTCGTCAGCGTGATGCGAAATCTGATGCCATGCTTTTGGATGACGTCACTGAGGGCAGCATGTAGACGAGAAATAGGAGGAGGCTGAGGACAGATCCTTGGGGGGTACCAGAGGTAGGGTGTGGGGGCAGGAAGAGAAGCCAGTGATTCTCTGGCTATGATTAGATAGATAGGAATGGAACCAGGTGAGATATAATAAAATAAAAGCAAAATACTGCAGATGCTGGAAATCTGAAATAAAAACAAAAAGTGCTGGAAATACTTAGGTCTGAGAGCATCTGTGGAGAAAGAGAGTTAACATTTCAGGTCAGTTCTGATGAACGGTGACTGACCTGAAACGTTAACTCTGCTTCTCTCTCCACAGATGCTGCCAGGTGAGATATAATTTGTGTTTGATTTGCTTTGAGCATGCCAGACTGTAAACTGATCAACAAAAACGGATATAGTCCCTTTAAGAGATCTTTTAATTTAAGCTGCTCCAGATCACTCGCTCAGCAGCACACTTTTTTTCTTTTAAAAAAAAGTTCATGTCCAGCCCATTTTTGCTTGGCTGTGCAAGGATCGAATTCCAAGAAGACTGTTACCATAGCAGCTGGGATCTCCTAGCAACCTGTCTACCAATAACTTGAATTTATCTTTTAGAAAGTGGGGAGAAGGTAGCTGTGCTAGGCAGAAGCTCTCTGGAATGCAGGAGTCGGTGAAAAGGAAGTACTGAACCTTGACCTTGACTAGAGCTTCTATTTTGCAGTAGTGAACTTCATTTAAAAGTCTGGCCTTGAGTATTGCTTTTGAGTCAGAGTGTGATAGGGATAGTTTTTTCAGTGTTTTTTGCTCCCTTTTCTTTTCAGAAAGGCTGTTGCTGGAGAAACCTAGTAGACTGGCTCTTTTTCAGCCTGCTTGATTCACGAGATTAAGTAGCACAGACAATACATGAGCAAATATTTAACTTGCTGGGGGTCTCCATTAGCCAAAGTCATTTATAATGAAGACAGACAAAATGTTTTGATGTAAATGTCCATTTCATGGAAAATGTTAGGCATTCCTGATAAATTGTTCTAGACAGTGGTGTTAAGGATGAGATTCTGGGGTATTCAGTAATTATTTAAATAACAGTAGGAGGGGATTTTTAGGCATAATCCTATAATTGACATCTAAGGGTTGATTTTCTGAGGATGCACTAATTGCAGAAGGTCTCAGGCATTGGCCCGTGTATGTCAGGACATTGTGGGCGCTCTGCGCCTGAATTTCATCCATTAGAACCAATTGATAGGAAATCACTGGCAGCGCAGTGGCTATTTTCCTACATGTAGGGTCAATGGATGAGGCTTGCTGGTAGCAATATGTTCTTGGAAAATTGACCTTTCAGTGGCTTCTCTTCTCTGCTCCTCTTCTCCCAAAGACATTGATTTTGCTGAGATACTCATACCACAGTTACCATAGGTCCTTTGGGTACCTCACCAATTCCTTCGTGTATGAGCCTAGATAATATATATTGGTAAAGACTTCTACCATGGAAGGCTTCACAAACGAGCCTGATTTTGTGCTCACCTGACATCCACACATTCCCACTTTCCAACAAGAGATCACAGGAGATAGAAACATAGAAAATAGGAGCAGGAGTAGGCCATCCGGCCCTTCGAGCCTGCTCCGCCATTCATTATGATCATGGCTGATCATCCAATTCAGTAACCTGTTACTGCTTTCGCCTCATATCCTTTGATCCCTTTAAACCTAAGAGCTATATCTAACTCCTTCTTGAAAACATACAATATTTTGGCCTCAACTGCTTTTTGTGGTAGCGAATTCCACAGGTTCACCACTCTCTGGGTGAAGAAATTTCTCCTCATCTCAGTCCTGAAAGGTTTACCCCGTATCCTTAGACTATGACCCCTGGTTCTGGACTCCCCCCACTGTCGGGAACATCCTTCCTGCATCTACCCTATCAAGTCCTGTTAGAATTTTATAGGTTTCTATGAGATCCCCCCTCACTCTTCTGAACTCCTGTGAATATAATCCTAACCGACTCAATCTCTCCTCATACGTCAGTCCCGCCATCCCAGGAATCAGTCTGGTAAACCTTCGCTGCACTCCCTCTATAGCAAGAACATCCTTCCTCAGATAAGGATGTCGGTCTAAACCTAACCAAAGGACAGGGAGTACAATTATAGTGCCTCAATTGCTGCCCAAGCTGAGATTGGCTACTTTACAATATATTAGTGATCTAACTTGGGGCCTTTCTGGAATGGAATCAGTAATGCTCAGTACCACAACATGCAGCATATTTGCGCATAGCATCAATGGGGATTCAACTTAGTTTTTTTTAACATACTCTTACTAAATAAAACATTTTTGCCACCATTAATAAAAACTGCTGTTCATGTTTATGCTCCCCTCCGGCAGCCATGAGATTGCTGCAATCTTCCGTTGTCATTGCATGGCCGAGCGCTGTTAAGAGAGGGTGTACCTATCCCTTGTTATGACCCTTAGTATTTTCGCTGGGGGAGGAGAAACAGAGGATTTCCTTGTCCAGTGCTGAGTACTGTGGGGAGAGGTTTGGGACTATCAGTGTTCAGAATCTGTGTTGAACATGTGGGCTGCTTGTTTATAAATAATGGCATTATACAAGATCACTTCAGTGACGGCCCATCTTTCAATTCAAAATCCACATTCTTCTACCACCAGGGCTCAAACTTCAATTCAAATTGTATCCCCTTGTAGAACACTGTTTCTGAATGGAATTGAATACTTTGAGAGACCTAACGTTAAACTTTTTTTAGTTGTTTGTCTTCTTGCTGAAATAATGCTGCCTCTGGATTCACCAGAAAATAAAGCATGCAGCGTTTCAGCAGGTATTCTGTGTGGCTGCTATTTGGAGCAATCCAGCAGACAGCAAGCAGCCCTATGTTATGAAAATGGGCTCTGGTGATACGAGTACTGTCCATGTGAGCAAAAAGACTAGTCATGCACAAAATGCAGATTACCACCGAACATACCGCCAGTGACTGAAAGCACAGGTTAGTTGCTAGGTACGCTTGAAATGGGACATAGAGATGCAAGCTGCTCCAGTCGTGCCAAGATGAGATGCAGTGATTTCTGTGCCCTTGTAATAAGTAAGTATTAAAGTGAGGAGGTCTGTGATATTCTGTTGCCACCTAGGATTATTTATTTTAATTTTATTTTTAGAGATACAGCACTGAAACAGGCCCTTCGGCCCACCGAGTCTGTGCTGACCCATTTATACTAACCACCCATTTATACTAATCCTACATTAATCCCATATTCCCCACCACATCCCCACCATTCTCCTACCACCTACCTACACTACAGGCAATTTACAATGGGCAATTTACCTATCAACCTGCAAGTCTTTGGCTGTGGGAGGAAACCAGAGCACCAGGCGGAAACCCACACGGTCACAGGGAGAACTTGCAAACGCCGCACAGGCAGGAACCAGAACTGAACCCGGGTCACTGAAGCTTTGAGGCTGCGGTGCTAACCACTGCGCCACCCCATGTGCCACTGTGCCAATAACAGACATTGTGCTTCTGTGTTTTTCCAAGTTCCTCTAGTCACTGTTACCAAAGTCCCACAATACCCCACACCACTCCACTTCACTTTGCCCAATTTGGTTCTTAGGTCTGAAACCCTGAAAGGGAAATGCCATGTGCGTCTTGTGTTATAGCAATGCACATGTTAAGGTATGGTTTTATGTAATTTGTCACTGTGGTTTGATAGGTATGAATGAGAGGGGTTTACCAGAACCTTTTCTTGAGTATGTTGTTTTGAACAGAGTTTAATGCCTCTACTGGATAATATAAACCTGTTCTCTACTACTTGAGTGCTACCTGAGTACTACAGAAAACCAGTTGATTGATGTCAGGAGCAAGTTAACCTACCTGAAATGCCCAGTCAGAAAATTGGGAGATTATTGAATTTGAAGTGTATGAGTTCGACTTAGAAATCCTAGGAATCTTGAAGAAAAATCTGATGTGACCCAAATCAGATATTCAATGTATTTGTTGCATTAAACTAAATGGCTGCAGTCATGGGCGTTGAGAGTAATGACCTCTCACTGCGACATGGGGGTGTTTTTTGTTCTACTGATGAACCTTTTCCCACTTTCTGGCTGGAATCACAACCACAAGTAGTGGGGGTGGGGACAGGTAGTTTTATCCAGTTCTAATTACGCTCAGTGGAACATTTATCTGTGGTGGTTTTGTAGTGACAGAAAAAGGGAATGTTGCCTATACATTTATACATAATAGGCATCCATCCAGGCCATTCCTCGTGATTTAGTGGACAATTTGTTTCTGCCAGTCTGACTCCTAGTGATTCAGAGCAAAAGGTTAAGATTCTCAATGGGAGGAGTAGTGTATCCATCCAGTTGCTGAGAGTCTGGGAGGGAAGGAACAAGGCGGACATGAATCTGAGTTCTTGGTTTAGTGATGATCTGTATTCAAACGTTGGACTCAACACGTCATACTATCAGTTCCGAAGAAGGGTCACTGACCCGAAACGTTAACTCTGCTTCTCTTTCCACAGATGCTGCCAGACCTGCTGAGTGACTCCAGCATTTCTTGTTTTTGTTTATGTCATACTATCTGACTGGGTTATCTTAAAGAGTTCAGTGGAGATCTGAGTAACAACTTGGGTCAAAGGGATGGAGGTGGGCGGGCTGGGGGCGGGGCATACCCACATTGTCAGAGCATCGCTGTCACAAAGTTGAGAGCCTTTGATGTAGAGCTGGAAAGGACCCTGTGAACCCTGTCATTGAGTTGCTTGGGGACTGAGTGGGAGGAGGCGCAACTGTTGGAATGAAAGATCAGAAAAGGGTAGATTGTACAACTGTAATAAAAAGTTCCAGGGTTTGGAGATAAGGTGTTACACAGCGGTATTATGCAAACCTGCTGCCCACGAGAAAGCAGGGGAGGGATGGTCAAAGTGGATGATAGAGACATGTAGTCATGCTCAGATGGTGCAAGATCATGAAGTGAATGTGAAAGAGCTAGTGCAGAATGATACATTTAATTTTATCCCATGAAACACAGTAAATCAGCTTCCCACGTACTGAATACCATGCACCAGCGATGACTCCTGCTGAAAAATCCGTGTGTGTGGACATGAGTGAGGACAGGATTAGGCTGGGTTGTCATGCACCCACAAATGATTTGCCTACTGATACTCACTGTTTGAAATGGTTGATTGGAAAGTTGGCAATTGGTAATGACAACAATGGCAACTGGGCACTCACTGCAGGAGAGGAGGGGTGATGAAGTGATGATAAATAAACTCCCGACTGTTCTTTAACTTGCACTTCTAAAAGAATAATCTTTCATGTTTCAGTATGGAGCCAGAACTTTGGTTAAACTCCTGGTGAGGCTAATGCTACTCGCCATTACTTGTGCGTAAATGGTACAGCGACCTCAGGCGAAGGGTAGATAAGTGCTTAAACACGGAAATCCAAAAGTTACAGTCTGAGAAGCACCACTCTGCTGCTAGCTTTGCGAAAGCAGCATCTTGCCGTCTGCCTCACCATTCACATGCAATGAATGTCACGAAATTGCTGTATTTGTGTGGTAGATATGAACAAAACTTGCCGCAGATATTTAGAGTTAGCAATTAGTAGTGTAAATACTTTTTAACAACATGATAGTTATTAATTACTGCAAATCAACCTCTCTGGCACTGAAAATTAACTATTACAATCTCATTCCTTCAGATTTTGAATTTTCTCACTTTTTCTTCCTGTCTCTTTTTTTCTGTCTCTTAATCTTTCTTTCCCTCTTTTTATTTCTCTTTCTGTACCTAATTTGACATTGAATTTTCCCCCTGATTTACCATCCTTCTCCGCCCTTCTGTGTTTATCTCCAAATCTTTAAATCTCATGAATTAAGGAGATACCCTGTCAATTGCCTGCTCACTCAGGTTTCAGTTGCCCTGTTTCCCTCGCTGTGCCATTACCAGCTCACACTTTCAGCAACTTTGTGGGCAAAAATCTTTTGAGCTGACTGTGCAGAGGCAAGACTACCTAATGACAGACAATGTTAGGTGCCTGCTATGGCAAATTCTGGTCTATGTGTCATGCAGAGTACAACCTTATATTACTAGTAAAGTGCTAGAAGTTATTCTCATAGTCCTGTGTATATATAGTTCAAAGAAAGTTCAAAAGAAGGCACTGGTTATGCAGTTCTTGCAATAATTTGTAAGAAATCCTGATGGTGCAGAGCATTTCTGCTTGTTCTGTGAATCTTTGATATTCTATGAAGAAGCAGACGTCTTTGATGTGGTCTACACACAAGGCAGGCAGCACTAACATGACAAGACAGAAAATTGTGTTAACAGCATGTGTGGCATTTCCATCTGGAGGATGACTTAAGTAGGGTTTCAGTGACTGTTTTCTGTATGAGTGTTAGACAGCTCCATGAGCCAGGACCTTTCAGTTTGTGATGCTTTTTCAGAGTATACAACCAGACCCCAGTAACTAATCTCCCTCTCTCTGTGTTCAAAAACAGTACAAATTATGAATTAAATCTTGCTTCTCTTTATTTTGCTCTTTTGTTTTGGGGAATCTTCCTTCAACAACTTGCATTCATTTACTGATTCTTATGTTGAAAAATATCTCAAAGCTTTACAAAGGGAAGAAGTGGATGCCAAGTAGGATGTAGAGGGATTTACCAGAAGAACTGATGGCATTGTCAAAAGCTAGTTTGTTTTTAAGGAGATTTTTGAAGCGGTGAGACAGATAGTGTGGCAGCGTGTTTTTGGAAGGAAGTTGTTTAGTGCTGGGATCTGATGGTTGAAGGATTGGCCTCCGATGATGGAAAAGAGAGGCCGGGGACAAGGATTAATCTGGGGTCAGGGGAACAGAGAGTACAAATTGAGACATATTCACATCATTCAAACAAAAGTTCTTCAAGCTAAGTTCCCCAACATCCCCAACACAGTCTGGTTTGAAAAGCAGATTGCTGTTACATGGGTTGAACTATTTCTTTTTAGTGTCAAATGACATTATATAGTTTGAGTAATATGTTCTCAAATGCTAGCATGTGAGTTTAACCACCAAATTTCAAAAGCTTGTAACACCATTACTTAAATACGGATTAGGAGTGCATTGTTCCTGACTTTCCCAGGTGCCTCCTTGCAGCAGATGCCTGTTTTTTTTTGTGAAACCAGTGGTCGTCTTAGTGCAGCTTTCACCCTGCACTATAAATATCTTGCCAGGTGATAACCTGAGACAAGACTGGCTGACATTAGTAAATGCAAGTGTTGCAATGACAATCAACATGTTATTTTTCTTTTACTTTTTCCAAACTTCCGTCCAGTATTTTTTTTCCCTTGTCCTTCCTCGCTGCAGGCAATGATTAACGCCAGGGTGTATTTCTGCAGATGCTGGTAGCTCTTGCGTGCCGTACCAGTTATTTCTCTGTATGAACTTCAGTAGGGTATTTGACCTGGGCTGAGGGAAAGTGAATCACAGACTGATACTGTGCCTCCCCAAACATTTGCAGCAGGCATCCCCAGATGGCATTCAGAAATTCTATATCCCCTTTCTCTAAATGCTGAGACTAATTGCCGTCTGGTTAAAGATGGGCCCTTCCTGTCCTTTATGGCTTCACCACACCACATAGTACATTTACCTATTGAACCATCAATGAGGGGAAAATGTATATCTTAAATGGTTTTAATCCTACTTCCTTTCAAAGTTGAATATATAGATTTTATGTTAAAAAAAGTCAAACGCAATTTTAATGAACCTGCATACCTTCCTGTACCTTGTGTTTAAACTTCACTGGATATCTAAACTAGTTTTAGTATGCTCTGTTTCAGGACATCATTTAGTCGAACAACAAAAGTGAATTTCCTCAATACATAACAGTGTACATGTAGCACATTATACCATTAACAGCGGGCCAGATGCGACTATTTTTCATGTCAGTTTAGTGCATGAGCAGACATTCACATTGCTTAAGGTCAATGAATTGTGTTTGCATATAAAGTGCAAAGAAAGATGAGTTGGTTTGAGAAATGCTATAAAAACTGGAAGATGAACTACACCTATGTTTAAATATATTCTATAGATTAGCCTGATGCATATATCACTCACCTAAACTTAGATAGCTTAGAAGTAGCCTTCAGAGGGAGAACGTTCTGGAGCAGTTGTTACTGTGCTTTTTCTTTTGCTTATTTTATCCTTTCCTACCTTATCTTGATTTTTCATATATCTTTCTTCAACAGGGAGAGTGGTCAAATAATTTCCCCCTTACCTTTCTCACCAGTGTTGCTTTTTTAGTTGCCCAGAAGAGTGATTGCTCTAGAAGGCAGCATTTGACTGAGTGTAGCATCAAGGCGCCTTAGTAAGTCAATGGGTATTAGGGGGAAAACTCTTTACTGGTTGGAGTTATACCTAGCATTAAGAAAGATGGTTGTTGTTATTGTTGTTGTTGTTGGAAGCCAATCATCTCAGCCCCAGGACATCATTGCAGGAGTTCCTCAGGGTAGTGTCCTAGGCCCAACCATCTTCAGCTGCTTCATCAACGACCTTCCCTCCATCATCAGGTCAGAAGTGGCGATGTTTGCTGATGATGGCACAGTGTTCAGTACCACTCACAACTCCTTAAAAACTGAAGCAGTCAGTGCCCGCATGCGGCAAGACCTGGACAACATTGAAGCTTGGGCTGATAAGTGACCAGTAACATTCATGCCACACATGTGGAGGCAAAGACCATCTCCAACAAGAGAGAATCTAACCATCTCCCTTTGATGTACAACGGCATTACCATTGCCGAATCCTCCAGCTTCAACATCCCGTGGGTACCATTGACCAGAAACTGAACTGAAGCAGCCTTATAAATACTGTTGGTAGAAGAGCAGGTCAGAAGCCGGGAATTCTGCAGCCTAACTAACTTCCTGGTTCCCCAAAGACTGTCTACCATCTATAAGACACAAGTCAGGAGTGTGATCAAATATTCTCCACTTGCCTGGATGGGTGCAGCTCCAACAACACTCAAGAAACTTGCCAATATCTAAGACAAAGCAGCCAATTTGATTGTCACCCCATCTACCACCTTCAACATTCACTCCCTCCACCACTGACGCACAGTAGCAGCAGTGTGTACCAGAAATTTGCCAAGGTTCCTTCAACAGCACCTTCCAAACACGCAACCTCTACCACCTAAAAGAACAAAGGCAGCAGACGCATGGGAACACCACCACCTGAGGTTCTCCTCCAAGTCACACATCTGACTTGGAAGCATATCGCTGTTCCTTCATCATTACTGCGTCAAAATCCTGGAACTCCCTCCCTAACAGCACTGTGGGTGTACCTACACCACATGGACTGCAGTGGTTCAAGAATGCAGCTCACCACCACCTTCTCAAGAACAATTAGGGATGGGCAATAAATGCTGGTCTTGCCAGCAACTCCTATATCCCATAAATGAATCAAAAAAAGGAAACGTTACTTACTTTGAAGTTAAAGAGCCACTAGGCTAGATTCCACTCACTAGGGTTGGGTAGTCACAATATCAGGCCTCCCACCCAAACTTAGAGCCCGGAGGAAGGTAGGTCCATGGGGATGGGGATGGCATGGGGACTGGTTTCCCAATGTCTGGAGAGAAGGGGGAAGCCAGAGCACCAGTGGCTCAGGCTGTTTTGTGGAGTGCTAGTGGAGTATTTCACAAAAATAAAAAAGTACTTACATTTGGGTTCCTTGAGCTGCTAGATGAAATTTTGGGGAGCTAGCATCTGGATCCAGTTGATGTCGATATCAAAAAGGAGGAGGTGTTGGGCGTCTTGAAAAGCATTAAGGTAGATAAGTCCCCAGGGCCTGATGGGATCTACCCCAGAATACTGAGGGAGACAAGGGAGTAAATTGCTGGGGCCTTGACAGAAATATTTGTATCCTCTTTGGCTACAGGTGAGGTCCCAGAGGACTGGAGAATAGCCAATGTTGTTCTTTTGTTTAAGAAGGGTAGTAAGGATAATCTAGGAAATTATAGGCCAGTGAGCCTTAGGTCAGTGGTAGGGAAATTATTGGAGAGGATTCTTCGGAACAGGATTTACTCCCATTTGGAAACAAATGAACTTATTAGCGAGAGGTAGCATGGTTTTGTGAAGGGGAGATCATGTCTCACTAACTTGATCGAGTTTTTTGAGGAAGTGACGAAGGTGATTGATGAAGGAAGGGCAGTGGATGTTATCTACATGGACTTCAGTAAAGCCTTTGACAAGGTCCCTGATGGCAGACTGGTACAAAAGGTGAAGTCACACGGGATCAGAGGTGAGCTGGCAAGATGGATACAGAACTGGCTCAGTCAAAGAAGACAGAGGGTAGCAGTGGAAGGGTGCTTTTCTGAATGGAGGAATGTGACTAGTGGTGATCCGCAGGGATCAGTGCTGGGACCTTTGCTGTTTGTAGTATATATAAATGATTTGGAGGAAAATGTAGCTGGTCAGATTAGTAAGTTTGCGGACGACACAAAGGTTGGTGGAGTTGCGGATAGTGATGAGGATTGTCAGAGGATACAGCAGGATATTGATCGGTTGGAGACTTGGGCAGAGAAATGGCAGATGGGGTTTAATCCGGACAACAACAACAACAATCAACAACAACAGGTATACCGTTTTGGATACTGTTGCGGGGGACGACTTACCAGGGGTAAGCAATGGGGTACAGGTATCTGGCACAGAGTCTGTCCCTGTTGCTCAGAAGGGAAGGGGGAAGAGGAGCAGAGCATTAGTCATTGGGGATTCCATAGTTAGGGGAACAGATAGGAGGTTCTGTGGGAACGAGAGAGACTCACGGTTGGTATGTTGCCTCCCAGGTGCCAGGGTTCGTGATGTCTCGGATCGTGTTTTTGGGAGCCTTAAGGGGAGGGGGAGCAGCCCCAAGTCGTGGTCCACATAGGCACCAACGACATGGGTAGAAAGAGAGATGGGGATTTAAGACAGAAATTCAGGGAGCTAGGGTGGAAGCTTAGAGCGAGAACAGAGTTGTTATCTCTGGGTTGTTGCCCGTGCCACATGATAGCGAAGCGAGGAATAGGGAGAGAGAGGAGTTGAACACGTGGCTGCAGGGATGGTGCAGGAGGGAGGGTTTTGGTTTCCTGGATAATTGGGGCTCTTTCTGGGGTAGGTGGGACCTCTACAAACAGGATGGTCTTCACCTGAACCAGAGGGGTACCAATATCCTGGGGGGGAGATTTGCTAGTGCTCTTCGGGGGGGTTTAAACTAATTCAGCAGGGGAATGGGAACCTAAATTGTAGTTCCAGTGTACAGGATGTTGAGAGTAGTGAGGTCAGGGATAAGGTTACAAGGGCGCAAGAGGGCACTGGCAAGCAAAACCTGGTTTAAAGTGTGTCTACTTCAACGCCAGGAGCATCCGGAATAAGGTGGGTGAGCTTGCAGCATGGGTTGGTACCTGGGATCTCGATGTAGTGGCCATTTCGGAGACATGGGTAGAGCAGGGGCAGGAATTGATCTTGCAGGTTCCGGGATTTAGATGTTTCAGTAAGAACAGAGAAGATGGTAAAAGAGGGGGGGGTGTGGCATTGTTAATCAAGGAGAGTATTACAGCGACAGAAAGGACATTTGAGGACTCGTCTACTGAGGTAGTATGGGCCGAGGTTAGAAACAGGAGAGGTGAGGTCACCCTGTTGGGAGTCTTTTATAGACCTCCAAATAGTTCCAGAGATGTAGAGGAAAGGATAGCGAAGATGATTCTCGACAGGGGTGAGAGTAACAGAGTAGTTGTTATGGGGGACTTTAACTTTCCAAATATCGACTGGAAATACTATAGTTCGAGTACTTTAGAAGGGTCAGTTTTTGTCCAGTGTGTGCAGGAGGGTTTTCTGACACAGTATGTTGACAGGCCAACCAGGGGCGATGCCACATTGGATTTGGTACTGGGTAATGAACCCGGCCAGGTGTTAGATTTAGATGTAGGTGAGCACTTTGGGGATAGTGACCACAATTCGGTTAGGTTTACCTTAGCGATGGGCAGGGACAGGTATATACAGCAGGGCAAGAATTATAGCTGGGGGAAAGGAAATTATGATGCGATTAGGCAAGATTTAGGATGCGTAGGATGGGGAAGGAAACTGCAGGGGATGGGAACAATCGAAATGTGGAGCTTATTCAAGGAGCAGCTACTGCGTGTCCTTGATAAGTATGTACCTGTGAGGCAGGGAAGAAGTTGTCGAGCGAGGGAGCCGTGGTTTACTAAAGAAGTTGAAGCGCTTGTCAAGAGGAAGAAGAAGGCTTATGTTAGGATGAGACGTGAAGGCTCAGTTAGGGCGCTTGAGAGTTACAAGCTAGCCAGGAAGGATCTAAAGGGAGAGCTAAGAAGAGCAAGGAGAGGACACGAGAAGTCATTGGCGGATAGGATCAGGGAAAACCCTAAGGCTTTCTATAGGTATATCAGGAATAAAAGAATGACTAGAGTTAGATTAGGGCCAATCAAGGATAGTAGTGGGAAGTTGTGTGTGGAATCAGAGGAGGTAGGGGAAGTGTTAAATGAATATTTTGCGTCAGTATTTACAGTGGAGAAAGAAAATGTTGTCGAGGAGAATACTGAGATTCAGGCTATTAGGCCAGATGGGATTGAGGTTCACAAGGAGGAGGTGTTAGCAATTTTGGAAAGTGTGAAAATAGATAAGTCCCCTGGGCCAGATGGGATTTATCCTAGGATTCTCTGGGAAGCTAGGGAGGAGATTGCAGAGCCTTTGTCCTTGATCTTTATGTCGTTATTGTCGACAGGAATAGTGCCGGAAGACTGGAGGATAGCAAATGTTGTCCCCTTGTTCAAGAAGGGGAGTAGAGACAGCCCTGGTAATTATAGAGCTGTGAGCCTTACTTCGGTTGTGGGTAAAATGTTGGAAAAGGTTATAAGAGACAGGATTTATAATCATCTTGAAAAGAATAAGTTCATTAGCGATAGTCAGCACGGTTTTGTGACGGGTAGGTCGTGCCTCACAAACCTTATTGAGTTTTTCGAGAAGGTGACCAAACAGGTGGATGAGGGTAAAGCAGTGGATGTGGTGTATATGGATTTCAGTAAGGCGTTTGATAAGGTTCCCCATGGTAGGCTATTGTAGAAAATACGGAAGTATGGGGTTGAAGGTGATTTAGAGCTTTGGATCAGAAATTGGCTAGCTGAAAGAAGACAGAGGGTGGTGGTTGATGGCAAATGTTCATCCTGGAGTTTAGTTACTAGTGGTGTACCGCAAGGATCTGTTTTGGGGCCACTGCTGTTTGTCATTTTTATAAATGACCTGGAAGAGGGCGTAGAAGGGTGGGTTAGTAAATTTGCGGATGACTCTAAGGTCGGTGGAGTTGTGGATAGTGCCGAAGGATGTTGTAGGGTACAAAGGGACATAGATAGGCTGCAGAGCTGGGCGGAGAGATGGCAAATGGAGTTTAATGCGGAAAAGTGCGAGGTGATTCACTTTGGAAGGAGTAACAGGAATGCAGAGCACTGGGCTAATGGGAAGATTCTTGGTAGTGTAGATGAACAGAGAGATCTTGGTGTCCAGGTGCATAAATCCCTGAAGGTTGCTACCCAGGTTAATAGAGCTGTTAAGAAGGCATATGGTGTGTTAGCTTTTATTAGTAGGGGGATCGAGTTTCGGAGCCACGAGGTCATGCTGCAGCTGTACAAAACTCTGGTGAGACCGCACCTGGAGTATTGCGTGCAGTTCTGGTCACCGCATTATAGGAAGGATGTGGAAGCTATGGAAAGGGTGCAGAGGAGATTTACTAGGATGTTGCCTGGTATGGAGGGAAGGTCTTACGAGGAAAGGCTGAGGGACTTGAGGTTGTTTTCGTTGGAGAGAAGGAGGAGGAGAGGTGACTTAATAGAGACATATAAGATAATCAGAGGGTTAGATAGGGTGGATAGTGAGCGTCTTTTTCCTCGGATGGTGATGGCAAACAAGAGGGGACATAGCTTTAAGTTGAGGGGTGATAGATATAGGACAGATGTCAGAGGTAGTTTCTTTACTCAGAGAGTAGTAGGGGCGTGGAACGCCCTGCCTGCAACAGTAGTAGACTCGCCAACTTTAAGGGCATTTAAGTGGTCATTGGATAGACATATGGATGAAAATGGAATAGTGTAGGTCAGATGGTTTCACAGGTCGGCGCAACATCGAGGGCCGAAGGGCCTGTACTGCGCTGTAATGTTCTAATTCTAATTCTAATTCTAAAAAAATGTGAGGCAATGTATTTTGGAAGGTCTAATACAGGTGGGAAGTATACAGTAATTGGCAGAATCCTTAGGAGTATTGACAGGCAGAGAGATCTGGGTGTACAGGTCCACAGATCACTGAAAGTGGCAACGCAGGTGGTTAAGATAGTTCAGAAGGCATACGGCATGCTTGCCTTCATCGGTGAGGGCATAGAGTATAAAAATTGGCAAGTCATGCTGCAGCTGTACAGAACCTTAGTTAGGCCAAACTTGAAATATTGCGTGCAATTCTGGTCGCCACACTACCAGAAGGATGTGGAGGCTTTGGAGAGGGTACAGAAGAGGTTTACCAGGATGTTGCCTGGTCTGGAGGGTATTAGCTTTGAGGAGAGGTTGGATAAACTCAGATTGTTTTCACTGGAACAATAGCGACATGATAGAGGTTTACAAAGTTATGAGTGGCATGGACAGAGTGGATAGTCAGAAGCTTTTTCCCAGGGTGGAAGAGTCAGTTACTAGGAGACATAGGTTTAAGGTGAGAGGGGCAAAGTTTAGAGGGGATGTGTGAGGCAAGTTCTTTACACCGAGGGTGGTGAGTGCCTGGAACTTGCTGCCGGGGGAGGTGATGGAAGCAGGTACGATAGCGACGTTTAAGAGGCATCTTGATAAATACATGAATAGGATGGGAATAGAGGGATATGGACCCCGGTAGTGCAGAAGGTTTTAGTTTAGACAGGCATCAAGATCGGCACAGGCTTGGAGGGCCGAATGGTCTGTTCCTGTGCTGTGCTGCACTGTTCTTTGTTCTTTGTTCTGTTCTTTGATGTCACAGGCCCCCGATTTAAATATCTAAATTAACTGCTTGTCCTCTAAAGGCTGGCTTTGGCTGACTATTCAGAGGATCCCAGGAAAATGTAGACGTCCACAGCAATTGTGACAACAGGGTTCTTCCACACAATTTTCAGGGCCCCACTATCTGGTTTCCATTGGGTGGGAATTCTGAAAATTCAGCCCTCTGATTCTGCAATTCTCCTTGTCTACTGGTGGGACCCAGATTGTCCAAAACGTAAAAATTCTGAGGATGGAATTTTCTTTCAGGGCAATTCCTATTTCCATTCGTAGTTCAGTCACGGCCAAACTGATCTTTTCACATTCATCTGTCACAGGCCACATTGGTGAACAGAGGCCTGTTTCTGTTACATTTACCTGTTATCTTTAGCACTTAGAAAATAAAGACTTGCATTTCTTTAGCGCCTGTCATGACCTCTGCAAGTCCCAAAGCGATTTACAGCCAATGAAGAACTTTTGAAGTGTAATCACTCTAATTTAGGGAACGCAGCAGCCAATTTGCGCACAGCAAGCTCCCACAAACAGAAATATGATCATGAGTAGACAATTTGTCTTAGTTGAGGGATATATATCGGTCAGAACACTGGGGAGATCTTCCTTGCCCTTCTTCAGAATACTACCAAGGAACGGCCATATGAGAAGGCAGACGGGGCCTCGGAGGAGCAGTCCCTCAGGATTGAGTGTCAACCTAGATTTCATGCTTAGGTCTCTGGAGTGGAACTTGAACCCACAACATTCCAGCTCAGTGGTGAGAGTGCTACCAACTGAGCCACAGCTGATAAGGAGCACCAGGGCAATGGAGAGGATGGCTGTGCTTCCCAGTTCCTAATGCAGATAGTGAACATTTCTGCGATAAAGTCAATGCGTGAGGAGATACCCTAAAGAATGGAGGCGATGGGGCTCTTGCCCGCTGGGTGAAGAGCAGAGTCCCGCATCACCTCTTTTTGGGAAGGCCCGCCACACTCTATGACAATCAGGCACTTAACTGGGCAGCAGCGGGCCTTCCTAAGATTAAGGACCCCGGGGACAGAAGTCCCGCCCACTGAGAGCTGCTGGCCAATCAGAGGCCAGCAGCTCTTTTACTCAACAGCGCCAGCACAGAGGTAGTGGCTGCTGCCGGTAATGTACCCACCTGGATAGTCGATGGACCCAGGCTGCAGGTGAGTATTGGTGGGAGGGGTTTCACAGGGTAGGGGTCACAGGGTGGGGAGGGGTGTAGGGGGGGATCGGCAGCAAGGGCAGGGAGGTGGCTCTTAGCATTAATTGCCCACTTAAGGGCCTCAATTGGTGGCGCGGCAGGAAGGTCATCTTCGGGCCTCTTACCACGGACTCAATAGGGTGGAGACAGGAAGGTGGAAGGGTCCCCACCCGCCACCACCCGCTCGATTAAATGCTCTCACCATGTTCAAACTCACCATGGGGCAGAGCATAAAATCCAGACCAATCTGTTGGCACATTTTTATGAATATAAGCAAAAACAAGCAAAAGTTCTGAGCTAGGCCTATTGTTTCTCATTAGGCAGGGTAGGGATCCTGAGCAACCAAGACAGCATGGAGTGGGCTTCGCCATCAGAAACTCTTTGCTCAGCATGATCGAGCCACCCTCTAATGGCTCGGAACGCATACTGTCCATCCAACTGCTCACCGCCTCTGGTCCAGTACACCTACTCAGCATCTATGCTCCAACACTCTGCTCCCCACATGAAGCCAAAGACCAGTTCTACGAGGAACTCCATAATATCATTAGTAGCAGCCCCAACACCAAACACCTGTTCCTGCTGGGGGACTTTAATGCCAGGGTTGGGGCCGATCATGACTCGTGGCCCTCCTGCCTTGGGCGCTATGGCATTGGTAGGATGAATGAAAATGGACAGAGACTGCTTTAGTTGTGTACCTATCATAACCTCTGCATCACCAACTCATTCTTTCACACTAAACCCTGTCTCCAGGTTTCTTGGAGGCACCCAAGATCACGTTGTTGGCACCAGCTGGACCTCATCGTCACAAGGCGAGCCTCTTTAAACAGCGTTCAAATCACACGCAGCTTCCACAGTGCAGACTGCGACACCGACCACTCCCTGGTGTGCAGCAAGGTTAGCCTCAAACCAAAGAAGCTGCATCACTCCAAGCAGAAGGGCCACCCACGCATCAACACTAGCAGAATTTCTCATCCACAGCTGTTACGTAAGTTTCTAAATTCACTTGAAAAAGCCCTTCAAAACACTCCCACAGGGGATGCAGAGACCAAGTGGGCCCACATCAGAGACGCCATCTATGACTCAGCAATGACCACCTATGGCAAACGTGTGAAGCAGAATGCAGACTGGTTTCAATCTCACACTGAAGAGCTGGAACCTGTCATCGCCGCTAAGCGCACTGCACTGCTGAACTACAAGAAAGCCCCCAGCGAGTTAACATCCGTAGCTCTTAAAGCAGCCAGAAGTGCTGCACAAAGAACAGCCAGGCGCTGTGCAAATGACTACTGGCATCACCTATGCAGTCATATTCAGCTGGCCTCTGACACCGGAAACATCAGAGGAATGTATGATGGCATTAAGAGAGCTTTTGGGCCAACCATCAAGAAGATTGCCCCCCTCAAATCTAAATCAGGGGACACAATCACTGACCAACGCAAGCAAATGGACCGCTGGGTTGAGCACTACCTAGAACTGTACTCCAGGGAAAATGTTGTCACTGAGACTGCCCTCAATGCAGCCCAGTCTCTGCCAGTCATGGATGAGCTGGACGTACAGCCAACAAAATCAGAACTCAGTGATGCCATTGATTCTCTAGCCAGTGGAAAAGCCCCTGGGAAGGACGGCATTACCCCTGAAATCATCAAGAGTGCCAAGCCTGCTATACTTTCAGCACTGTACGAACTGCTTTGCCTGTGCTGGGACGAGGGAGCAGTACCACAGGACATGCGCGATGCCAATATCATCACCCTCTATAAGAACAAGGGTGACCGTGGTGACTGCAACAACTACCGTGGAATCTCCCTGCTCAGCATTGTGGGGAAAGTCTTCGCTCGAGTCGCTTTAAACAGGCTCCAGAAGCTGGCTGAGCGTGTCTACCCTGAGGCACAGTGTGGCTTTCGAGCAGAGAGATCCACCATTGACATGCTGTTCTCCCTTCGTCAGATACAGGACAAATGCCGTGAACAACAGATGATACTTAGTAGCTTTGGTGGGCATCCAATCTTTTCTAGTAGTCTGCCAGCAGTCGTGGTCTCTTCAGTCTACTAGAAAAGATTGGATGCCCACCAAAGCTACTAAGTATCATCACCTCATTCCATGACAATATGAAAGGCACAATTCAGCATAGCAGTGCCTCATCAGACTCCTTTCCTATCCTGAGTGGTGTGAAACAGGGCTGTGTTCTCGCACCTACACTGTTTGGGTTCTTCTTCTCCCTGCTTCTCTCACATGCGTTCAAGTCTTCAGAAGAAGGAATTTTCCTCCACACAAGATCAGGTGGCAGGTTGTTCAACCTTGCCCATCTAAGGGCGAAGACCAAAGTTCGGAAAGTCCTCATCAGGGAACTCCCCTTTGCTGACGATGCTGCATTAACATCTCACACTGAAGAGTGTCTGCAGAGACTCATCGACAGGATTGCGGCTGCCTGCACCGAATTTGGCCTAACCATCAGCCTCAAGAAAACGAACATCATGGGACAGGACGTCAGAAATGCCCCATCCATAAATATCGGCGACCACACTCTGGAAGTGGTTCAAGAGTTCACCTACCTAGGCTCAACTATCACCAGTAACCTGTCTCTCGAAGCAGAATTCAACAAGCGCATGGGGAAGGCTTCCTCTGCTATGTCCAGACTGGCCAAGAGAGTGTGGGAAAATGGCGCACTGACACAGAACACAAAAGTCCAAGTGTATCAAGCCTGTGTCCTCAGTACCTTGCTCTACGGCAGCGAGGCCTGGACAACGTACGTCAGCCAAGAGCGATGTCTCAATTCATTCCATTTTCGCTGCCTCCGGAGAATCCTTAACATCAGGTGGCAGGACCGTATCTCCAACACAGATGTCCTCGAGGCGGCCAACATCCCCAGCATATACACCCTACTAAGCCAGCGGCGTCTGAGATGGCTTGGCCATGTGAGCCGCATGGAAGATGGCAGGATCCCCAAGGACACATTGTACAGCGAACTCATCACTGGTATCAGACCCACCGGCCGTCCTTGTCTCCGCTTTAAAGACGTCTGCAAACGCGACATGAAATCCTGTGACATTGATCACAAGTCGTGGGAGTCAGTCGCCAGAGCTGGCGGGCAACCATAAAGGTGGGGCTAAAGTGTGGCGAGTCGAAGAGACATAGCAGTTGGCAGGAAAAAAGACAGAAGTGCAAGGAGAGAGCCAACTGTGCAACAGCCCCGACGACCAATTTTATCTGCAGCACCTGTGGAAGAGTCTGTCACTCTAGAATTGGCCTTTATAGCCGCTCCAGGCGCTGCTTCACAAACCACTGACCACCTCCAGGTGCTTACCCATTGTCCCTCGAGACAAGGAGGCCAAAGAAGAAGAAGATTGGCAGTGGTCAGCATTAGGTGCAGCTTCTGTCTTTTGTAAATTTTTGCACATATTCATCAACAATAAACAAAACATAAAGCTCATTCAGACACTTCCCACCCTCTGCCTCAGAGTTCTGTAATTATAACCACAAGAAGTAAATGTGTATGGTGTCTAATTTAAATCCTTTTAGTTTACAGAAAAGAATGAATTACATGCCATGTAATCCCCATTAGACGCACCAGTAGTTGAGGCACTTCTTCTATCAGGCAGTTTGTAATGCAGTCCTGAAATATCGCACAGGTAGGATTATTTCTGGCTGCTTCCACATGTCGAACATCGCTGCTGAATTGGAGCTGATATTCAGTCAAAGAGCCTGAAAACAAGCTGTGAATCTGACAATGACATGGCGCAAATAACTACTTTTCAACTCTGACAAGCACTGGCCAGTTCCAAGTGAACTGAATCAAACATCTGAAGCTGTTGACTTTTTCCTGAATTGTTAATGTGTTCCTCTTTTTCCCCCTTTTCCTTTTCTGAAGGTGCTGGCCTATTCCTGGGTACAATCTCACATGCGCAGACAGCTCACCAATATAGTGGCCAAGTGGCCATTCTTAAGCTGTGAGCCTTGATAGAAAGGGGCATCACAAATGATGTCCACAAATGCACACATTGCGACAGGAACCACTGAATACAAGTTCAGAGCGTGAACCAAGCTAATTTGTTTTCCTCCTCCTTATTTTGAGTGCTGGGGGCAATTGTATCTCCACCGTACAAACCAAAGTGGACCAGGCTCTTGCCTTGTGTATACAGGTCAGTTCCGCAGCTGTAAATGCTTTTGGTAGTTCAGTCAGCGGTGAGCTACTGTACCCTATTCTGTATATTTTTGATGATTGATTATTAGTAATGGACCTCCTGTATAATTTAACCATTCCCTGACTGAAAACAGACAGGCAACCTCTTCCCTGACCTTTGCCAGAGGGAATCTGGGAGATGTGTAAGAGCTGAGCTAATCTGCCCTCATATGAGGTATCACGGGTATAAGTCCACATCCTGTGTTTATTGCATTGAAGCACTGTGTGATTGGGAAGGGTTTTTGAAATGTTTTCTGTTGCCTACGTAATAGCAAAGGCAAATAAAAAAAAATCTTATCATCACCTCAGAAAGCAAATAAACCTCTTTCATAGACTAGTGTTATGATCCTGTAGTTTTCTTTTCTTTTCTGGGGAGTATGCAGTGTGCCTTTAAGGCTGTAACAGGATCAGTACTGCTTTAAGGCAACAAGCTCCAGGGACTGAGTCAAAGAATGCATTCTCATTGCCGTAGGATACAGCCATTCAGGACCAAGGACATGAGATACAATGTTGCCGATTGACATTTGAAACGAGCTGAAAAACTGGCTTTC
Organism: Heterodontus francisci; assembly: GCF_036365525.1. Classification (NCBI taxonomy): domain Eukaryota; kingdom Metazoa; phylum Chordata; class Chondrichthyes; order Heterodontiformes; family Heterodontidae; genus Heterodontus; species Heterodontus francisci. The sequence goes on along the minus strand of NC_090376.1, from coordinate 28,241,962 downwards.
GAGGCACAGTTAAGACACAGACAGACAGCTGGACCAGCATGAACAGAACAGAGCTCTCTGATAATTTAAACTGAAGGAAGGGAAGTTAGACTGTGACCATCTGTTATCCCTCAAAAATTCTAAAGCCAAATTGATTAATTAAAAAAAGTTTGCAAGTTTTTAATTGCTGAATTCATCGTTGGAGAAGAGAAGTTCAACTGCTGACCTAGACTACGGATTATTCTACAATTGAAGAACCTTTTTTTCCCCATGGGATGGCTGTGAGGACTTCAAGCAACCTTGAACTGTTCCACATTGGAAGATTCCACTTGGGCAGGAGCATAAATCTGCAAGGACACTAATTTTTCTATTTTAAATGTTGTTTATATCTTAGTAATGTTTAAGAATTTAGTTTTTCTAATTAAACAGTTAATTTGTTGATCGAAAGACACCTGGTTTGGTTCGCCTCATTTGGGGGTTAATTGATGATCCATTTGACTGTAGCTTTCTTTAATTTGGAAAGTTTAAAATGATTTGTTAGGCGATCTGTGGAGGGGCGGGACTGAATCAACAGTGCGTTTCTCCCACCACAATCAGAATCATATATTTTGTTAGGGGGCTTTGTCTTGAGTGGTCAGTCGTAACACTAAGAACGTAAAAGTAACACCTTTTAAAACTCAAAGTAACCTAGAATGCTTGGAATGAATCAGTTGCTTAATTTAGATATGACGTATTCTGTCGATTATTAACACAGGCAGTTAAATACTTGGGTATATAAAGCCCTCGTAAAAGTGGCACAGTCTGTCATTACATGTCTGTTCAGTGAGTTACACAGTAAACTATTACAGTAATCTGGATTAACGGCAGCCTGTTTTCCGAATGTTAGCTCTTCAGCAGTATGTATTTCATTTAGCCCATTTAACAAATTGGAAGAAAAGAAAAATCAGGCATCTGAAAGCAAAAGGTAGGTTAATGCTTCAGGTGTATGATCCTTCATCAGAGCACTTGCCATGGTAAATTTATATCACCACCTGGGCAGTAAGCTGGTGAAATAATCAGCTGCCTGCTGTAGAACCCACTTGCAATTGGGTGGGTTATACATTGACAGACAACCCATTAAATTACTGTCCAAGCGGCAAAGGTGAAAATTCACCCCTCTGTTTCTACTAAATGAAAGATATTTGAGCATTTGGATTCAGGATGGTCTCTCCAATCTTTTGTGAGACACGAAACAATCAACAGAATTGATTTGTATTAGGAAAGAAAATGTGGATGAAACCGGGTCATGTGACCATCAAGCCCACTCCTTCTACTGACTTGGTTACAATCTCATGGAATCTACCCCACTTATTAAATCATGGAGGGAAAGTTCTGTGAAATTTCTCACTCAGTATGGCTGCTTGATTTGCACAGCAGTACAGGAAGAACTGTGTTTTATGGTGTATTTAACTATTTGTGTATACTTATCCATTCAATCTCAGCCCTCTCCACCTCTTCCTGATGGAACTAATTTGTACAGCATTAACTGTTTTTGCCAAGATATGCTTGACATATCCACAACTGCTGAGTTCTGCACCTGTCATGATTAATTTCTTCTTTAATTCTCTGACAAATCGATTGTAATGTCAAAGAATATGACTGAGAACAGAGACATCACCTGGTTTGTGAGGGGGAAGGAAGTAACAGCAAGGGTAGCTGTCATAATTTTCTAACTGTGGCTAATAAATGGCTTTGTAGATGAAAATCAGTTTGAGCTTGACATAACTATCTGACAATGGGTTGGTGTGGGTGTAGTTATTGACATAGCTGATGAACATTAAATTCTCTCTAAACAGTTGATTATTCTAATTTTGGAAATAAACAGCCAAAGCAATATGGGAGTTTTATGTATTGCAAACAGCTGTATGGATGTTTGGCAGGCCACAGAGGAACAGAAGAAAGTCTTCTGGATCTGGACTCACTATAGTCCAACGCTATGCAGACCAATGGACTAGGTGCGGAAGCAGTTGTCTCTGCCAGAGTTCGTCCTCTACAGTACCAGAGAGATGTATCTGGACTGCTTGTCCTCTGCAAGACTATGACTGGAGTTGAAAGCGCACAACCCAAAAGACCATGTTTATCCCAAGAACTCCAGAGTTGGTCCAGGTGTACATCAACTTTCTTTATCAATCCATGAAGTCCATATAGAATACCAGTGGTGAAGCTTCACAAATTATATTCCTCCTTGTGAAACTCCTTCACAGACAATGTCTCTGCCTGGAACTCTGCCTCTTCCACTGAGGTTTAAATGCAGAGTTAGCCATCATATGTATGGATGCCAGGTTAAGACAGGATCTGTCTCAACTCTAACACTCTTCCAGTTGAACACCTCCTGATGATCAGAGATATGGGTCATCTATAGGCAAGGCACCTAAAAGTAGCTAGTGGTACCCACAGTAGTATATCCCAGCAATAAGTCAATGCCTTCAGGAGAAAAGGGGAGAAAACTCTAACAGTGCATGTCAACACTTCATAATGAAAAACTACATGTAAACATTTCACCATCATAGTTCATTGATGAACCAATTGAACCATTTTTTCCTCTCAGTTATTGACTTTTCTAATGTCCAAAATCAAGTTTTAAACACAAAATGTCAAACTTACATATTTCGCAACAGGTCTTTCCTTTTTCCCTTTTTGGCTTCCTTGTCTCGGGAGACAATGGGTAAGCGCCTAGAGGTGGTTTGTGGACCAGCGCCTGGAGTGGCTATAAAGGCCAATTCTAGAGTGACAGACTATTCCACAGGCGCTGCAGGTGAAGTTGGTTGTCGGGGCTGTTACACAGTTGGCTGTCTCCTTACATTTATGTCTCTTTTCCTGCCAACTGCTGAGTCTCTTTGACTCGCCTCTCTTCAGCCTGCCTTTATAGCTGTCCGCCAGCTCTGGCGATCGCTGGCAACTGGCTCCCATGACTTGTAGTCAATGTTGCAGGACTTCATGTCACAACAGGATAATTACAGTTACCTATTGCAAACTCTTTTGTGTCTTTTAATATCTTCATTATAGTTTTTACTTCAAGACCTCATAGCATCTCAAAAGCCTGAGCTTTGAGCAGAGATTTTCACCTCAACAATCAGACACATTTCTATTTTCTGAGCATGTGTGGTTTGCAGGATTTACCAGAATGCTTCACCCAGAGTTTCTCATCTCAGTTGTGCTGATTGTATCAGCTGCAAATCTGAAGCCTAACAGGGTTTTTGCTATTCTGTTTTGCTGTACAAAATGTCTGCAACCTGAAAATGTGGACAACTGGAAACTGAATCCCTGGGCTTGGAAGATCTAGCCCAGAAAATTTGGCCAAGAACCACCCTTTTCTTTTGGTGGCTCCAAGACCTGCTAATTTCCCAATATGGCAGAAAGGAAGCATGTGCATATTTCCAGCTGCCTGCCCTATTGGTCAAGGTGGATGTGCTGTCGTTAGGAGTACAGTTCTGGATTATTCAAAGAGGCAAACGTTTTATTTGAATTATTTGAGGGACCCATTTTCAATTTTCAAACGCTGTACTGTTTCACATGTTTACATGCCGCCTGAGTCAATAATAACATTCAGATATGATCTGATTTCTAGCAATAGTCTTTCCTTTAACCAAAATAATGATCATCTTGCTGGTGAGTGAAAAAACATAATAAGTAAAGATGTGATTGAGGCTGACATATTTTTCATATCCTGGCATTTCTATAAATAGAACAAAAGTATGTTAGGAATTTCCAGTATTTTCACGTTTATATAAAAAACCAAAATGATTCACCCTGACTGTTCTGTCCTAACAATGATTTATGCCAGAGATGCAGACACAGGATACAAGCTTTCTACCTAAAGGAATTTAGGAATGTGATATTGTCAGTACATTTATCATAGTTTGACACATGCAGCCAGCAATAATTGAACTCTTTTTATGGGTCCATTTTACTTTGGGTTATAGATGTATGCAGATTCTCCTTTCATGCTCTTGATTTAATAGGGAAGAAGCTTGAGCCTTGAGTTGGTTTCTCTTTGAGCAGCCATGGGGAATGGGTTGCCTTTTTAATTCCTTCAAAGTTGTGGCCTTGAGTTGAAATGAAAAGGCTTGTGTGGACAGCCATGCTCCTCCATGCACTGGCAGTTGTCTAGCCTGAGAGGGTGAGATTTGATGCAGTACCTTAAGTACTTTGTCACTGCCTGGTTAATGTCAATGAACTTTGGTGCCAGAATCTTAGGCCTTGCAGTGGTGGTGGCCAGTAAAAGGTCCAGTACCTTCCAAGGTGACAGAGCTGACTCAAGATAAAAGGCTAAGGCTAATCTCTGATTCATTGTCACCAGCAGTAAGGTTGCTAAATGTAACTTTAACACCACCCTGTGAGTCTGTAGGATAGGTTCTCCCCTCCTCCTCCCATCAATGATGCACCAATGCTGCCTGCCCCGCCATAATATTGGACTGTTGCCAAAGATGGGGAATGGTAAACTGACAGATAATTTGTATCCCAGAACATTGCATTCATGCTGGAGTCTGGGTGATTTTTTTTCTCACTTTCCATCATTTACTAAAATGTACATAATTATGCATCATCAGCCTTGTTGAAGCAGTATTTCAGACAGCACTTCCCACAGTGTCACCTGTTAAAATGCCTAGCCATGAAAAGACCTTCATTACATTCCCAGAAGAGCACTCACGCTGCAGACAATAGATTTTTGCCACACTCATCAATTGTAATATTTAAGGACAGCAAACTTGACCACCTTCCTGTTAGGCTGGAAGTGAAAGGTTGACTTCTTCTGGATGTTGAGCTCAGACAGTCCATCCGGTCATCCTCCCGACTGTTTGCCAGCAAAGATCAACTTCTACATATCAGGGGCCTTGTCCTGAATCTTAACCTTTAAATTTGTAATACTATCTGAGGGTTCAACATTAAGGGTTATTGTTTTCCCCTTTAGGGTTTTTGCAAAGATGTGCATCTTCAAATTTGATCCCTCACCACTGTCCCAGATCATCACATTACTGCCTCTCTAGTACTTGTTGCTAAGTACAGGAGCGGTACTGAAGGTTCAGGGACCATTACAATTGAGTTACTGCACAGTGACATTAGAGTTAAAACGTTTTGACAGTAACATTTTAATGAAGAAGTTTATGTAGAGATCAGGATTCACAGGAAAGAGAGTGAGAGAAGACAGCTTAACCCTTTCAATAACTCAGAAACCAATCTCCAGTCTTAAACAAACTTCAGATGACAGTAACCTTTGTGTTTGCTCTGCTATTGTTGGAGTTTTGGTTCAAAGAATATAATTTCTCTATTTCCAGCTTTCTACCAAGTGTTCTAGTACCTTGTCTAAGTAGTATTGGAAAGGGCAAAATTGTTAAGGTTAGCATTATCTGATCATTGTTAAAGCTACATGTTAAACAGTAGAAGCAGCATGCAAGAGACAGAGCTAAATTATCTCACAACCAACAGATTAGATCAAAGCTCTGCAGTGCTGTAACATCCGTTCATGAATGGTGGTGGATATTAATTAACTAACAGGAGGAGGAGGCTCCAAAGACATCCTCTTCCTCAATGTGGGGGAGCCCATCACATCAGTGCAAAAGACAAGGCTGAAACCTTTGTGACCACCTTCGGTCAGAAGTGCCAACTGGATGATCCATCTTGGCCTACTCCTGATGTCCCCACTGTAGCACTTGCCAGTTTTCAGCCAATTAGTTTCACTCCATGTGATAAAAAAAATGGCTGAGTGCACTGGATACAGCACAGGCTATAGTCCCTGACAAAATCCCAGCTGTAGTGCTGAAGAGTTGTGCATCAAGACTAGCTGCGTCCCTAGCCAAGCTGTTCCAGTTACAAAACTGGTATCTAGCCAACAAAGTGGAAAATTTCCCACATATGTCCTATCCACAAAAAGCAGGACAAGTCCAATCTGGCCAATTACCACCCCATCAGTCTGCTCTCGATAATCAGCAAAGTGATGGAAGGCATCGCTGAGAGTGCTATCAAGCGGCACTTACACAGCAATAACCCACTCACTGATGCTCCGTTTGGGTTCCGCCAGGGCCACTCGGCTCCAGACCCCATTACAGCCTTAGTCGAAGCATGGACAAAAGAGCTGAATTCAAGAGGTGAGGTGAGAGTGACTGCCCTAGACTTCAAGACAGCATTTGATCAAATGTGGCATCAAGGAGCCCTTGTAAATTTGAAATCAATGAGAATCCACGGGAAAACTTTCCGCTGGTTGGAGTCATACCTCGTACCAAGGAAGATGGTTGTGGTTGCGAGAGGCCAATCATCTCAACTCCAGGCCATCACTGCAGGAGTTCCTCAGGGTAGTGTCCTAGGCCCAACCATCTTCAGTTGCTTCATCAATGACCTGGCCTCCAACATAAGGTCAGAGGTGGGGATATTCGCTGATGATTGCACAGTGTTTAGTTCCATTCACTACTCCTCAGATACTGAGGCAGTCCGTGCCAATACGCAGCAAGACCTGGACAACATTCAAGCTTGAGCTGATAAGTGGCAAGTAATATTTGTGCCACACAAGCGCCAGCCAATGACCATCTCCAACAAGAGAGAATCCAACCATCTCTCCTTGACATTCAATGGCATTGCCACTGCTGAATCGTCCACTATCAACATCTTGGGGGTTACTATTGACCAGAAACTTAACTGGACCAGCCATATAAATACTGTGGCTACAAGAGCAGGTCAGAGGCTGGGAATTCTGCAGTCAGTAACTCACCTCCTGACTCCTCAAAGCCTTTTCACCATCTACAAGTCACAAGCCAGGTGATGGAATACTCTCCACTTGCTTGGATAAGTGCAGCTCCAATAACAATCCAGAAGCTTAGCACCATCCAGGACAAAGCAGTCCACTTGATTGAGACCTCATCCACCACCTTAAACATTCACTCCCTCCGCCACTGACACACAGTGGTAGCAGTGTGTACCATCTACAAGATGCACTGCAGCAACTCACCAGGGCTAATTCGACAGCACCTTCCAAACCTGTGACCTCTACCATCTAGAAGGATAAGGGCAGCAGGCACAAGGGAACACCATCACCTGCAAGTTCCCCTCCAAGTCAAACACTATCCTGTCTTGGAACTATATCACCATTCCTTCAGTCTCACTGGGTCAAAAACCTGGAACTCCCTTCCTGACAGCATCAGATGGACTACAGTGTCCAAGAAGGCAGCTCAGCACAAGAGCAATTGAGGGATGGGCAATAAATGCTAGCCTTGCCAGCGATGCCCACATCCCATGAACAAATCAAAATAAATTATTGAGTGACCTCTGCTTGAAATGTGTGTATATGTTGAGTGAGGAAGGTGCTGGGCTCTTTTTCCTACAGTTGAATACTGTGATTAGTTCTAGAGTTGAAAAGTAGATCTTCCCCCGACATGTAGGCCCATTTTCCCTGATTGGCATTACAATATAAAGTCGTTTGGAAGATCCAGGTTTTAGTGTTCACACTTGTTCGTTCAGAATGGTGATGTGGCTGATATAGTGGCAGAGCACCACCACTGTGGAGTCACTTAATGGAATCATATTGCTGCCTGCGGAAAAGGAATGATAAAGGAATAAATGCGAAGTGAGGAAAAAAGATGTTAGTGGCCACTTTATAAATTATTGCAGCCCTTAAAGCGAACTTCATAACGCAGTCTTGAGGGGAAAAAACTTGCAAATTTCAGAGAGGGACTGAATGTATCTTATCAGATAAAGTTAGTTGCGATTGTGAATCAATGCAGACTAATTTCAGCTGGTTGCTTGCCTTTAGTAATTTAATCTCTCCACAGAACAAAGCTTGGGAAATCAATGCTGGGTGATGATTCTGCTGAGCAAATTGCTCCAATGCAAGTAACTGGTTACAAGTCATCCTTGTCCTGATGCAGAGATAGTAACTAGTGCTGAAAGTTGTTGTGTCTACATATTGATGATCCACCTGCTGATGTAACTCTTTTCTCAGCTGCTACTTCCAAGACAGGGTTGCACAATCCTCTGCTAGTGGTCAACTGTATGGTATTGAGTGAGAAATAGGGTTGCAAGGAGACAAAAATATTATGGTGCAAACGTAGATGTGCTCACTTTAAACATAAAGTAGATAATTAGAACTTGATTTCTCATGTTTGTTTTAGTCATCTTTAAGATGTCCAAAACCTCAAAATATTGCCTATAGTAAATAAAGACTGTTTCTCCTCTATATTACTTTGACGTTAAATTAATGTTCATAATATTATGTAGTTATTTCACATAACATGAGATGTTATAGTAAATCACATTTACTCAGTATTGGTTGTGAACAATGCCATATGAAACAGGAATAAGATAATAAGGAAAGCTCATTGCTTCAATAGGCAAAGTTCTTTTTGATCGCTGACTGTGCAGCATTGTAGCCAATGCCAGGACATCTTTTACTGGAGCAATCTCTTCCAATTCCGGTGAAACATGAAGGTTATAGATGAAGGAAATTCTTAGTTTTATTTGATATACGCACTCTTGTTCTTTAGGAAATCCAGTTACTGCATAAAATGTCTGCGCTCTTAACAATCGTTGATGCGTCATTTTGGAAAGCCTTCTTACAAGGTTGGGCCACACTGAAAATATAATGCCTCAATGATACAGCAAGATGAGAATTCAACTAAATAGATCATTTTCATGTCATATTGAGGACACAAGGAACATCCCAGTATTAGATGTAAGTCAGGAAATGGAAGGGAGGGAGGAACTCAAGAAAATTACAATCACCAGGGAAGTGGTACTGAACAAGTTGTTGGTGCTGCGGGCTGACAAGTCCCCGGGTTCTGATGGACTCCATCCTGGGGTGTTAAAAGAAGTGGCTAGTGAGATAGTTGATGCGTTAGTTTTAATTTTCCAAATTTCCCTAGATTCGGGGAAGTTTCCATTAGATTGGAAAATAGCAAATGTAACTCCTTTATTTAAAAAGGGAGGGAGACAGAAAACAGGAAACTACAGGCCAGTTAGCTTAACATCTGTCTTGGGAAAATGTTAGAAGCTATTATTAAAGACGTTATAGCAAGGCATTTGGAAACATTCAAGGTAATCAGGCAGAGTCAACATGGTTTTGTGAAAAGGAATTTATTGGAGTTCTTTGAGGGAGTTACATGTGCTGTGGATAAAGGGGAACCGGTGGGTGTATTGTGCTTAGATTTCCAGAAGGCATTTGGTAAGGTGCCACATCAAAGGTTATTACAGAAAATAAATGCTCATCGTGTAGGGGTTAACATATTGGTGTGGATAGAAGATTGGCTAGCTAACAGGAAACAGAGAGTAGGCATAAATGGGTCATTTTCTGGTTGGCAAGATGTAACAAGTGGTGTGCCACAGGGATCTGTGCTAGGGCCTCAACTTTTTACAATTTATATAAATGACTTAGATGGAGGGAACGAAGGCATGGTTGCTAAATTTGCTGATGACACAAAGATAGGTATGAAAGTAACTTGTGAAGAGGACATAAGGGGCCTACGAAGGGATATAGATGGGTTAAGTGAGTCGACAAAGACCTGGCAAGTGGAGTATAATGTGGGAAAGTGTGAAATTGTCCATTTTGGCAGGAAGAATAAAAAAGAAGCATATTCTCTAAATGGTGAGAGATTGCAGAGCTCTGAAATACAGAGGGATCTTGTCCTAGTGCATGAATCGCAAAAGGTTAGTATGCAGGTACAGCACGTAATTAGGAAAGCTAATAGAATGTTATCATTTATTGCGAGGGGAATTGAATACAAAGTAGGGAGGTTATGCTTCAGCTATACAGGGCATTGGTGAGACCACATCTGGAGTACTTTGTACTGTACTGATCTCCTTATTTAAGGAAGGATGTAAGTGCGTTGGAGGCAGTACAGAGAAGGTTTACTAGACTGATACCTGGAATGGGCGGGCTGTCTTACGAGGAAAGATTGGACAGGCTAGGCTTGTATCCACTGGAATTTAGAAGAGTAAGAGGTGCCTTGCTTGAAATAGGTAAGATCCTGAGGGGTCTTCACAGGGTGGATGTAGAAAGGATGTTTCCCCTTGTGGGAGAATCTAGAACTAGGGATCACTGTTTAAAAATAAGGGGTCGCCCATTTTAGACAGAGATGTGGAGAAATTTTTTCTCTCAGAGGGTCATGAGTCATTGGAATTCTCTTCCTCAAAAGGTGGTGGAAGTAGAGTCTTTGAATATTTTAAGGCAGAGGTAGATAGATTCTTGGTAAGCAAGGGGATGGAAGGTTATTGGGTGCAGGTGGAAATGTGGAGTAATCAGTTCAGCCATGAACTTACTAAATGGCGGCGCAGGTTCAAAGGGCCGAGTGGCCTACTCCTGCTCCTAATTCGTATGCTCGGATGTTTGTATTTTGATTTTATTTAAGCAGGGAGGAAATCGTATGCAACCTGAAAATTGATAAAATGGTGCATGGTAACCTTACATTTACCCAAGGCCAACAAACTAAAAGGAGAATGATTATTGTGTCAGAAGAATGCATTTGAAGTATTCATTCATCCCTAGTATACAAGTTATCAATGCAGTTCAAGCAATGCCAGGAGCCTGGAAGACCCCTCTGCCCAAAAAATTCAACAAGTATTTGCTTCAGTTCATGGTGGAAAAATGGTGAGATTCACAGAAACAATCCAGGTCTCAAGTGATCAGCAGCCATGGTTTAATGTATCCTACTCTTTAGAGAGACTAAGGTCTTTCAGAAGACCTAGGTGATCATCTCCAGCCTACACATCTATCCGCCTGCATAAATTCTTTTAAAGATACCTCCTTTTCCACACTTGGATCTACTTTTCTCTTCTTGAGCCAACAATGACAGTATCAGTCCCAGTTACAGATATATTTTGTTAAATGACAGGAAAACAGAGAGAGATTTATGCTCAGTTTATAGTCCTACTTTGAGTAAGTCTCAAAACTGCAGAGATGTCTTGCTATCGGGATCGTTCCCTCCGCGACACCCTCACCCACCCCTCCATTACCCCCACCACCTCGTCCCATTCGCATGGCACCTTTCCCTGCAATCGCAGGAGGTGTAATACCTGTCCATTTACCTCCTCTCTCCCCACTATCCAATGCCCCAAACACTCCTTTCAGGTGAAGCAGCAATTTACTTGTACTTCTTTCAATTTAGTATATTGTATTCTCTGCTCACAATCTGGTCTCCTCTACATTGGGGAGACCGCTTTGTGGAACACTTTCGCTCAGTCTGTAAGCATGACCCTGAGCTTCCAGTTGCTGGCCTCCCCCTGCTCTCATGCTCACATCTCTGTCCTGGGATTGCTGCAGTGTTCCAGCGAACATCAACGCAAGCTCGAGGAACAGCATCTCATTTACCAATTAGGCACGCTACAGCCTGCTGGACTGAACATTGAATTCAATAATTTCAGAGCATGACGGCCCCCCCTCCCCTTTTTATGTTTAGTTTTTTTTTTCTTTTTCCTTTTTTATTTGGTTATTTTATTTTGTTTTTTTTAGTGTGTTTAGTTTGTTACTACTGCGCCTACCCATTGTTTCTGTTTTTTTATAATGTTTGTGCTTGGAGTGCTTTGTGCTTTACAGTCAATTCACACCCTCTCTGTACTAACGCTTTGTCTTTCAGCACACCATTAATATACCATTTGCCTTTGTTCCATGATCTTCTGGTCAGTTATTCTCTGTGACCTTGTCCTATCAACACCTCTTTTGTTATCTCTTGCCCCACCCCCCCTCCCTCCCAGCCCCGCTTTATTTGCTTAAAACCTTTTACATTTCTAATATTTGTCAGTTCTGAAGAAGGGTCATTGATCTGAAACGTTAACTCTGCTTCTCTCTGCACAGATGCTGCCAGACCTGCTGATTATTTCCAGCATTTCTTGTTTTTATTTCAGATTTCCAGCATCTGCAGTATTTTGCTTTTATTCTCTTGCTATCTTGTTGTTCCTGTTCCCTTGGAGTTTACAGTCATCCCCGTGCAGTTCCACAACTTACCTGCTAACTGATAGCAAAATATTGTTCCTCCTTCTTGGGGTCAATAGGTCTGTAAACCCTTCTACGACATGCTGTAACTTGAAGATATTTATAGTCACTGTTGTTTTTTGAGCTAAGTAAAGCAGCCTTGGAGCAGTTTGTTTACTTTTTAGCCAGTTGTTGAAATTCAGCCCAATTATACAGCAATCGCTGTAAAAAAAATGTATTATGCATGATATGTATAATGCAGACTGAGAATATACAATAACTGCTCAGGAACAACTATACAATAATTCATCGAGCAATCATTAGGTCAATGTAAAATATTCTCTGCTACTTCCGGAATAAACATTTCTTTATTTCTGTTTTATTCTTTGAGGAATTTGTAACTACCACAGAAGTCACACTGCAAAATGCGGCTGGGTGTGGTTTAGACTCCCTTCCAATTGGGTTGAATTTACAAAGGGAAACAAAACTATTTGGAAATTGGCTTCAGAAGTGACCCATGGCATAAACATGCTGCTTTCTCACATCTTGTTGCATTTCCATTATGCATGAGAACACAAACACTGTTGTACTTGGGGAAAAAAGAGATGGTTAGAAGCTGTTGGAAGGCCTGGTATTGACAACAGGAGTTGGACTGGAGTAGCCATATAAATGTCGTGGCTACAAGAGCAGGTCAGAGGCTAGGAATCCTGTGGCAAGTAACTCACCACCAGACTCCCCAAAGCCTGTCCACCATCTACAAGGCACAAGTAACTCTATGACTCTATGACTCTCCACTTGCCTGGATGGGTGCAGCTCCAACAACACTCAAGAAGCTCGACACCATCCAGGACAAAGCAGCCTGTATGATTGGCACCCCATCCACAAACATTCACTCCCTCCACCACTGACGCACAGTGGCAGCAGTGTGCATCATCTACAAGATGCACTGCAGCAACGCACCAAGGCTCCTTAGACAGCACCTTCCAAACCGGCGACCCCTACCAACTAGAAGGACAACGGCAGTAAATGCATGGGAACACCACCACCTGCAAGTTCCCCTCCAAGTCACACACGATCCTGACTTGGAACTATATCACCGTTCCTTCACAGTCGCTTGGTCAAAATCCTGGAACTCCCTACCTAACAGCACTGTGGGTATACCTACCTCACATGGACTGCAGTGGTTCAAGAAGGCAGCTCACCACCACCTTCTCAAGGGCAATTAGGGATGGGCAATAAATGCTGGCCTAGCCAGCGATGCCCATGTCTCATGAAGGAATAAAAAAAGTCTCTTCTTTGGAATTTTCCTCAAAGGAGTCAGCTGTTCTTAAGACTAGTACAAATTCTGTCTGTTTTGGACTTGAAGCAGATGCCTCCATTTTTGGTCTTATTAATAACCTGACTCTGCTGGTCTGGGAGCTTGACAGCAGTTTTAAATAACAGCAGCTATTTCTGTTTTTTTGCCTTCTAATAATACATTGCTACCAGGAGTTTGGAAAAAGCAAAAGAAAATATTTTGAGAGCATTGACTAAATGCAATGCCTTTACAGATGAAATGGATCCAACCACAATTCACAACTTAGTGGGTAAAGGTACAGTAGCAGTTTAAAGTTGCAAGTGAAAACGTGCTGATTTAAAGAGCACAGATACATCATTTGGATCTCTCGTGGCATTGTAAGGCCATTTGTAACTTGAGCACTGATTACACATTATGAGAACGTAGGATTGCTAGATGAACAAAGACTAAGGTCCCTTTAGTTTGTCTTCTACCATCCTGGTAGTGGCATGATGCAATGGTCATGGGACATTGTTTGGCTGTGCAATATTTTAAACAAGTTGCCCTATGAATTTATCTCATTAATTTCCTCTTGAACGTAGGATCAGGAGTAGGTCAGTGTGCACCTCAATCCTGTTCTAACATTCAGCTAGATCATGGCTGATCTGTATCCTAATTCCATCTACCTGCCTTGGTTCTATAACCCTTAATATCCTTGCCTAACAAAAATTTATTAAGTGAGTTTTGAAATTTTCAATTGACCTAGTCTCAACAGCTTTGTCAGGGCGAGAGTCCTATATTTCTCCCACACATTGTCTGAAGAAGTGCATAACCCTTCAATGGCCTAGTTCTAATTTTAAGGATATGCCCACTTGTTCTGGATTCCCCCACTAGAGGAAATAGATTCTCTTTATCTACCCTTTCAAATTCTTTCATCATCTGAAACACCTCAATTAGATCACCCCCTGAATCCTCTATATTCAAGGAAACACAGGCTAAGAGAACCGAAGCCCTTTAACATTTCACTCAAGTGGCCATTCTTCATGTGTGACCATGGATACTGAGCATTGTCAAGCTCTTTGACCACAGGGGAACATCAAGCTGAGCTAAATATCATCTCCACCCAACATGCACACGTGTATTTTTCAGCAGGGATTACTGGATAGTGAGCTCTGTGACATTACATCATTTAGCTTCTCCCTAATTGAGGCCAATTGTAGGTCTCAACTCTTACTCCAGCTAACTCTGACTTGACTAAGGATTAAACTTAGAACTTTGTTGGTGTGTGTTGTCTAGTGTTATATTGTACAGTGCATTCACCATACCAAGGCACAGGATCTGGAAACATTGACACCAACTTCCAAGATAGTTTTCAAATCAGGATGAATTCTGCAAAAGAGAAATATAATTGTTGATGGTTTCATGATACCACCACCAGAAAGAAAGTAGAGGAGAAAGTTGGGGAGAAAAATGCCACTGGTGTCAGGTGATTACTGAGAAAGGTCTGCTCTCATTTATATCGTGTCATATTAATAAAACACTGGGCAGCAACATTTTCAAGATAACTAATTAAAAATGGAAGCATATCTTGGAGTGGCAAATGGTCGTACACAAACAGAATTTGTGCACAGATAGTGCTTTCATTACACAATGGCTGTAAATCTGGATCCATATAACGTGTCAGCTTTCAGTAAGGATTTATGTGTATGTGTGGGAGAGAGGCAATAATTGTACTAGTCACCCTTGACTGGAAAAAAATTATTGCTACCTCAACATTAACATGCAAAGCAGCTAACTGTGAATGGCCAGCATATTTCCTTCCTGTATTGCAAGGAGGATATTTTCGAAACCTCTCAGCCTCTGTATCTATTGATCAAACCACTGTAGTGCTGTCTGTCATTGTCTGAATGATGCTGACAACACTGGGCTTGAATTTCAAAGCAGTTTTGTGCAATGGACTTTATATCATCACTGATATCTGAACAATAACAAACATCAGAAAGAAGAGGCTTTAAATCCGGTAATGAAGGAGGAGAGGCAAAAGTCTATATTTAGTTTTGAATAAACTGTAGACAGTGTTAAGACATGTTCCAGTTTCAGTGTCAGTGAGCTCTGTTAGGCTGTGTAAGTCAGAAGGTTCTAGGTTCAAGCTCCTTCCAGGACTTGAGCACATAATGGAGTTGAGGTAGAAGATCAGCCATGATTGTATTGAATGGCAGCGCAGGCTCAAGGGGCGTTAAGGTTTATTCCTGCTCCCATTTCTTATGTTCTTTTGTAATCTAGACTGACATTTCAGCATAGTACTGACGGATGTTGCATCATCAGGGGTTATTAAACTGAGACCCTGTCTGCTTGGTAAAGTGGACATAAGAGATACTATGGTGCAATTTGATAAAGAGCATGAAGTTCTCCTCGTGTCCTGGCTAATGTTCTTCCCTCGACTAACACTACCAAAATCAGAAAATGTTGGAGGCGCACAACAGGTCAGCTAGCATCTGTAAATAGAAAAGACAGTATATGATGTTTCAGCTCTGTACCCTTAGAATCATAGAATGATACAGCACAGACGGATGCCATTCAGTCCATCATGCCTGTGCCAGCTCTTTGGAAGTATTGTCCAACTAGCCCCACTCCCCTCCACTTTACCTATTGGCCTGCAAATGCTTTAATTCCAAGCACTTATCCAATTTCCTTTTGAAAGTTATTATTGAACCTGCTTCCACCATCCTTTCAGGCAGCACATTCCAGATCATCATAACTCACATTGTAAAAAATGTTTCCCTTCTGATGATGGGTTGCACGCCCGAAATATTGTAACTTGTCTTTTGTCTCTGCAGATGCTGAGTGCCCAACAGTTTTGGTTTTATTTCAGATTTCCTGCTTTTTGAAATATATATTTTAATTATATCACCAAAAGCAGATTAACTAGTCATTTATTGTTTGTGAAACCTTGCAGTTCGCAAATTGGTTGCTGTGTTTGCTAGAAAGCGCCATGGTTACACTTCAATAATTAATTCCTTGAATGTGGAAAGAAGAACTAGGTGCTGTATGAATGCAAGGTTGGAATTTTTCCCTTGGTGGATGGGAGCCGTCCACTGACCAAAAAGTCGGTGGTGATCCCGCCCCCGCCGGGGCTGGGGATCCAGTCCGGATTTTACGGTCCCCAGGCCCTTAATCGGGCTTAGGCGGGACTTTCTCCTCATTGAGGCAGGAGGTCCCGCCCAATGAAGCTGCCGGCCAATCAGCGGGCTGGCAGCTCTTAGTCCCAGCAGCGCCACCGCTGGGTGTTGGCCACTGCTGGGACTGCAACGCAGCTTCCACAAGAAGAGGAAGGAAGGCCCTGAATAGAAGGTGAGTTTTTGGGGCTTTGCCTGGGGTGATTGGTTGGGGCCCGGTGAGGCAGGGGGTGTTGATTGGGAGGATGGGGGCATGCTGGGTGTTGGGGCTGGTTGGCGCATTGGGGGCGGCCCTCTGTCGGGCAGAGCGTGTCTGATCAGGAGGGCACCCCCCCCCCCACCCTCCAGGCCGTCAGAAAGCTGCCTCCTTTTGTCAGGCAGCTTTTCTCAAGCCTGAGCTGCCCGACTGGCCAAGGGTAAAATCCCCGTGGCCACTTAAGGGCCTTGATTGGCCTGGCTGGGCGGGCGGGTTTTTGCCGCCACCGTCCCACGTAAAATGGCAGCGGAGGCGGGAGCGGGTCGTGAAGGGCCCCCCAAACCTCCCACTCCATTTTACGCACCCCGCCCCTTCCCACTGCCACCATCCCGCTCTTTGGGGGGGGCGTAAAATTCCAGCCCAAGTTTTTTCTTTGTTCAGTCAGTGTATTTGTCCATCAGGATGAAATTCTGTGAGTGAAAAGCACACTAAAGAAAGGCAGTTTCAGGCTGTTTGGCATCTACTGGTTAAATGTACTGCCCAGTGTGCAATAGAATAGCAAGAAAATGCTGGTGGGAGTAGTTTATAGGCCCCCTAACAGTAGATATACAGTTAGATAGAGCTTTAAATAAGAAATTATTGGAGCATGTAACAAAGACAATGTAGTAATTGTGTGGGGGACTTTCATCTTTATATAGACTGGACCAATCAAATTGACAAGGATGGTCCAGAAGGTGAGTTTGTGGAATGTTTTCGTGACAGTTTCCTGGAGCAATCCATTGCGGAACCAACCAAGGATCAAGCTATTTTAGATCTAGTATTGTGTAATGAGGTAGGGTTAATTAGTAATCTCATAGTAAAAGATCCACTGGGAAATAGTGATCATGTTAAGTTTGAAAGCAACATGCTAGAATCAAAAATCTTAAATTTAAACAAAGCCAATTACATAGGTATGAGGAGATAGCTGGCTGAGGTTGATTGGGCAAACAGCAGTAAATAAACAGTGGGAAGCATTTAAAGAAATAATTCAAAATGTTCAACAAAAATACATTCCATTGAAAAACAAAAACTCAGCAAGAAACATCCATCCATGGTTTACTCAGGAAGTTAAGGAAGGTATTAGATTAAAAGAAGTGGCTTATAATGTTGCAAAGAATAGTAGCAAGTCTGAGGATTGAGTGTTTTGGAAACCTGCAAAGGGCCACCAAAAAGTTGATAAAAAGGGAAAAAATAGGATGAGAGTAAACTAGCTAGGAGTATTAAAATAGATTGTAAGAGCTTTTACAAGTATATAAAAAGGAAGAGAGTAGCTAAAGGAAACATTGGTCCCTTAGAAACAGAGATAGGAGAAATTATTATGGGGAATGAGGAAATGGCAGAGATATTGAACAAATATTTTGTGTCTGTCTTCACAATAGAAGACACAAATTGCGTTACAGAAATAGAGGCCTAACCTAGGGGCTAAAAAGAGTGAAGAAATTAAGGTAATTAATAACAGTAGAGAAAAAGTATTGGAGAAACTTAAGGGATTAAAATCCGACAAATCTCCAGGATCTGATGGCCTACACCCTAGGGTTCTAAAAGAGATAGCTGCAGAAATAGTGAATTAACTGGCTATGATTTTCCAAAATTCTCTGGATTCTGGAATGGTCCCAGTGAATTGAAAGTTAGCAAATGTAACACTGCTATTCAAGGAAGGGGTGAGGGGAGAGAGAAAACAGGAAACTACAAGCCAGTTAGCCTGACATCAGTCGTTGGGAAAGTGCTGGAATCTATTATTAAGGAAGTAATAGCAATGTACTTAGAAAAACATAGTATAATTAGGCAAAGTCAAAATGGTTTTATGAAGGGGAAATCATGATTGTAAAATTTATTAGAGTTTTTTGAGGATGTAACCAGTAGGGCAGATAAAGGGGAACCAGCAGATGTACTATACCTGGATTTCCAAAAGGCATTCAATAAAGTGCCCCACAAAAGATTAATTGGCAAGATAAGGGCTCGTAGAGCTGGGGGTAAAATATTAGCATGGATAGAGGACTGGTTAACAGACAGGAAACAAAGAGTAGGCATAAATGGGGCATATTCAAGTTGGCAGACTGTAATTAGTGGATTGCCGCAAGGATCAGTGCTGGGACCTCAGCTATTTACAATATATATTAATGACTTAGATAAAGAGACAGAGAGCAATGTATCTAGATTTGCTGACAGTACAAAGGTAGGTGGAAATGTAAGCTGTGAGGAGGACACAGGCTGCAAAGAGATATAGACAGGTTAAGTGAGTAGGCAACAAGGTGACAGATGGAGTATAATGTGGGGAAGTATGAGGTTATTCATTTTGGTCATAAGAAGAGAAAAGCAGAATTTTTTTAAAAAGATGTGTATCTTGTAAATGTTGTTGTTCAGAGACTTGGGTGTGCTTCTATAAGGAACACAGAAAGTTAGCATGCAAGTACAGCAAGCAATTAGGAAGGCAAATGGTATGTTGGTTTTTATTGCAAGGGGATTGGAGGGCAAGAATAAAGATGTCTTGTTACAATTGAACAGGGCTTGGTGAGACCATATCTGGAATACTGTGTGCAGTTTTGGTCTCCATATTTAAGGAAGGATGTACTTGCAACGGAGGCAGTACAGCGAAGGTTTACTAGAATGGTCCCTGGGATGAGAGGGTTATCCTATGATTAGAGGCTGATTAAATTGGGCTTGTATTCTCTGGAGTTTAGAAGAATGTGAGGTGATCTCATTGAAATGTACAAGATTCTGAAGGGGCTTGACAGGGTAGAAATTGAGTTTGTTTCCCCTAGCTGGGGAATCTAAAACACGGGGGCACAGTCTCAGGATAAGGGGTTGATCATTTATGACTGAGATGAGGAGAAATTTCTTTACTCAAAGGGTTGTGAATCTTTGGAATTCTGTACCCCAGAAGGTAGTGGATGCTCCATTGTCCATATTTAAGGCTGAGCTAGACAGACTTTTGGTCTCTCGGGTTCAAGGGATATGGAGAGTGAGCGGGAAAGTGGAGTTGAATCCTAAGATTAGCCATGGCGGAGGAGGCTCGATGGGCCATATGGCCCACTCCTGCTCCTATTTCTTGTGTTCTCATGTTCTTAGACCAGGAACATTAAAAAGAAGAGATTGAAAATTGAAACAAAAACAGAAAATGCTAGAAATGCACAACTGTTTGATCAGCATCTGGAACCCATCATGAGAACTCTTCTAATTACTGAACCTTATTTTATAATCGTGTGGCACTGTGTCTTCTCCCCAGCCCTCTAGTTTTCTTACTTCCATTTCTGAAGGGCTTGACTGACAATGGGATATGATTCCACGTGTGCCGGCAGCCCTCTTGCCCTAGTGGCCATTCTTCATTTGTGAGCTTGGACTGCGGATGCTGAGCCAGCTTTTAAGTTACGGGAGCCATTGTAGTTGAACACGATCCAAACCTAATCTAACGTCCACACATGCACTTCCAGCAGGAGCCACTGGATAGTGATCAGTACCCAGGACCCTGGCTGATCTTTGCCTTCCGTCGACCAAGAACACTGAGGCCAATTATAGCAACCTAGCACTGCCCTTGATGAGATCAGTAAACTTGGCAGTGACTCATGCTGAAACCTGAGACCTACCTGGCCTGAAATACAGAGAAAGATAGGTTAATGGTTTATATGGGGCTTTGGGTTTATCAAAACGTCTTGCATTGGCAGTAAGATTGTAGTACAATTATTGTTACTGTATCCTGTGCTGTAGTATTCACACAGTATAATTTTATCTGCAGATTTTCAGAATCTAACAAAGTGAATTGCACATTTGAGATGGTTCTGTAAATGGAGGACGGTGGGTGCTGGTGGCGAGGGTGGGGCATAAGTCTTCCTCTGCTGCTAGATACTGGCAGGTTAAAATTCGTGAGATATCTGTCCTTGGTTTCTCACATACAGAGCTTGCAAAGAATAGTCTTGGTGCTTAAAAGAAACCCCAATGATAACTGGACGCGGAAGTGGAGAATGAAAAATGAAAATACATCTTTCTTGGCCCTGTCAAATGTCATTTTGATGATCATAAAGTAGCCAATTGAGGTGAATCTCTCACCTTTGTAAGGAAGGAGCCGATGGATCTTGATTCATCTACTGTTCCCATGTATAGATTTGTAGAAGACGTGGAGTAGCACACAGGGTGTATTCACCATTGTTCTGAAGTATGTTGCCTTATGCTGTGCAAAGTTGGGCTACATTTGCTTCTCATAGCTTGACCACTCTCTCGCTTGGCTGATCTGTGCTGACACTGGGAATGGGCCAAAGCGCTGACTCAGCTCTTGCTGATGTAAAGGAAAGCTGTGGATATAATTATACTGTGGGAATGCTGCACAATAACATAACTGTACCATTATCTTTCCTAGGATCTGACTGCCAAAGCAAGGAGTCCCAAAAAAGGTAATGAGGCTCCTACTGTACGGAGCTGAGCAGAGGGCTGAAGTAAACACAACATGAGGGACTAAATACAACATAAGCGACATTGGTCTAATAAATGGGCAGTGGAGCTGAAACACTTTGGAAAAAAATCTGGATAATGTGAGAGAATTTTTAGGAACAATCCAACTCGTTTAACAAAAAGGGACAGTGTCTTATAAAAATGGCCTTAGTAACAGAAGCCACCTAATTAAACACCTCATTAAACTATTATCCAATAGTTTTTCATGAACAGTACTTCATTGTGAAGAACAGATAAAGGGGCAGTAAGGTTACCACGGAGATGAGTATCTATGTGAAAGGGCACAGAAATCCGTGCCATTCAAGGTAGCTTTTCTTATCTTTATCAATTGACAAGCCAATTCATCCATGTGAAAGTGTTTGTGACCTCTATCAGCTGCCAATTTCCATCCTTCAGCAGTGAGGAAGAAACACAGGTTTACTTTATTTTTGCCAAAAAGGTCATTTAGGCAGATTAGAACCAGCAATCAGCACTGGCCCAGTATCTGTAATGTTGTGTTGTGAATTATGTAATTCTATAAAGTGACAACCAGAGGACATGGGTACTGCCTGTGTGGAGTTTGCAAGTTCTCCCTGTGTCTGCGTGGGTTTCCTCCGGGTGCTCTGGTTTCCTCCCACATGCCAAAGACTTGCAGGTTGATAGGTAAATTGGCCATTAGCAATTGCCCCTAGTATAGGTAGGTGGTAGGGAAATATAGGGACAGGTGGGGATGTGGTAGGAATATGGAATTAGTGTAGGATTAGTATAAATGGGTGGTTGATGGTCGGCACAGACTTGGTGGGCCGAAGGGCCTGTTGCAGTGCTGTATCTCTAAACTAAACTAAACTAAACTTTTTGATTTAGTGGTAAGATGTAGTTTCGTATCCACAATTCCTGAACTGATACTCCGGTCAGTGGGCTGGGCTAGGTCTCTGTGTGTGGGAAGGTGGGGGTGCTGCTAAGGTACAAAGTGGAAGTGAGGTGCTTCCCCCAAGAAGTGGTGGAAAATCAAAGGATGAGTTTGCTGATGTGCTTTTGTTCTCCTTTCTGGGCCGCCTCTTCAATAGCTTTTACTATGAAAGACTGAAAGCTAGTTAGTTCACAAAAGCAAGGTTAAATGTAAATCCTTGTGGACAAGCTAAGTTATATAACAAAGAACAGTACAGAACAGGAACAGGCCATTCGGCCCTCCAAGCCTACGCCTTTCTTGATGCCTGTCTAAACTAAAACCTTCTGCACTTCCGGGGACCATATCCCTTTATTCCTATCCTATTCATGTATTTGTCAAGATGCCTCTTAAACGTCGCTATCGAGCCTGCTTTCACCACCTCCCCTGGCAGGAAGTTCCAGGCACTCACCACCCTCGGTGTAAAGAACTTGACTCGCACATCCCCTCTAAACTTTGCCCCTCACACCTTAAACCTATGTCCCCTAGTAACTGACTCTTCCACCCTGGGAAAAAGCTTCTGACTATCCACTCTGTCCATGCCACTCATAACTTTGTAAACCTCTATCATGTCGCTCCTCCACCTCCGTCGTTCCAGTGAAAACAATCCGAGTTTATCCAACCTCTCCACATAGCTAATGCCCTCCAGACCAGGCAACATCCTGGTAAACCTCTTCTGTACACTCTACAAAGCCTCCACGTCCTTCTGGTAGTGTGGCGACCAGAATTGCACACAATATTCTAAGTGTGGCCTAACTAAAGTTCTGTACAGCTGCAGCATGACTTGCCAATTTTTATACTCTATGCCCCGACCGATGAAGGCAAGCATGCTTGACTACCTTATCCACCTGCGTTGCCACTTTCAGTGACCTGTGGACCTGTACGCCCAGATCTCTGTGCCTATCAATACTCCTTAGGGTTCTGCCATTTACTGTATACTTCCCACCTGTATTAGATCTTCCAAAATGCATTACCTCACATTTTTCCGGATTAAACTCCATCTGCCATTTCTCCGCCCAAGTCTCCAACCGATCTATATCCTGCTGTATCCTCTAACAATCCTCATCACTATCCGCAACTCCACCAACCTTTGTGTCGTCCGCAAGCTTACTAATCAGACCAGCTACATTTTCCTCCAAATCATTTATATATACTACAAACAGCAAAGGTCCCAGCACTGATCCCTGCGGAACACCACTAGTCACATCCCTTCATTCAGAAAAGCACCCTTCCACTGCTACCCTCTGTCTTCTATGACCGAGCCAGTTTTGTATCCATCTTGCCAGCTCACCTCTGATCCCGTGTGACTTCACCTTTTGAACCAGTTTGCCATGAGGGACCTTGTCAAAGGCTTTACTGAAGTCCATGTAGACAACATATACTGCCCTTCCTTCTTCAATCATCTTCGTCACTTCCTCAAAAAATTCAATCAAGTTAGTAAGACACGACCTCCTCTTCACAAAACCATGCTGCCTCTTGCTAATAAGTTCATTTGTTTCCAAATGTGAGTAAATCCTGTCCCGAAGAACCCTCTCCAATAATTTCCCTACCACTGACATATAAGGCTCACTGGCCTATAATTTCCTGGATTATCCTTGCTACCCTTCTTAAACAAAGGAACAACATTGGCTATTCTCCAGTCCTCCGGGACCTCACCTGTAGCCAATGAGGATGCATAGATTTCTGTCAAGGCCCCAGCAATTTCTTCCCTTGCCTCCCTCAGTATTCTGGGGTAGATCCCATCAGGCCCTGAGGACTTATCTACCTTAATGCTTTGCAAGACACCCAACACCTCCTTTTTGATAACGACATGACCCAGACTATCTACACTCCCTTCCTTAGACTCATCATCCACCAAGTCCTTCTCTTTGGTGAATATTGATGCAAAGTACTCATTTAGTACCTCGCCCATTTCCTCTGGCTCCACACATAGATTCCCTCCTCTTTTCTTGAGTGGGCCAACCCTTTCCCTGGTTACCCTCTTGCTCTTTATATACATATAAAAAGCCTTGGGATTCTCCTTAATCCTGTTTGCCAATGACTTTTCATGACCCCTTTTAGCTCTCCTGACTCCTTGCTTATGTTCCTTCCTACTATCTTTATATTCCTCAAGGGCTTTGTCTGTTCCCAGCCTTCTAGCCCTTATGAATGTTTCCTTTTTCTTTTTGACTAGGCTCACAATATCCCTCGTTATCCAAGGTTCCCGAAACTTGCCAAACTTATCCTTCTTCCTCACCGGAACATGCTGGTCCTGGATTCTAATCAACTGACGTTTGAAGGATTCCCACATGTCAGATATTGATTTACCCTCAAACAGCCGCCCCCAATCTAAATTCTTCAGTTCCTGCCTAATATTGTTATAATTAGCCTTCCCCCAATTTAGCACCTTCACCCAAGGACTACTCTTGTCCTTATCCACAAGTACCTTAAAACTTACGGAATTATGGTCACTGTTCCCGAAATGCTCCCCTACTGAAACTTCGACCACCTGGCCGGGCTCATTCCCCAATACCAGGTCCAGTACTGCCCCATCCCTAGTTGGACCATCTACATATAGTTTCAAGAAGCCCTCCTGGATGCTCCTTACAAATTCTGCCCCATCCAAGCCCCTATGAATCTGATGTTGCAGTGTTAATAGCAAAATACTGAAAAACGTGGACCATGTTTGCCTCAGTAAAAAAAAATGACTGTTAGTAGCTCAACCTCTGCACCTTCATGTGATCATTTGATGCCAATTATCCTCAAATGTGCAATAGGTTATGTTGGTAGGGAATCACTGTATATTTTAGCTTTAGCTGCTCTTGTATTGTGCTTGGTGCTCGGCTGGTGCTGTAACCTGTGCATATTTTGCATTGCTGGTCGCAGCACCACTTTTCCAATTGGTGGCTGCCCCATTTCAGATACTGAGGTAAAGTTGCTGTAAAATTTCCTGGATTTTCTATCCTTTTAAGAGGAAGGGGAGCTTGCTCCATTGAAACCCACCTACTCGGAGCTAACTCTTTCTCCAGTTTTCTCTCTGTAATCTAGCATCTACTCAGCAGCTGTCCTTAGAGTGGCCGCTAAGTTTGGGAACCTGTGACCTCAACTCTGTGGTGCACCAGCGCTCTGCAGTCCAATATCGTCCAGTTTATGGACAGATTTGACATGGATAGTGCAGCTTAATGTAATATTGGATGTGAATTGTGTAGGGAAGTGGTTAATGCAGTTTATTACCCACCCATTGTATGGAAAGATGTTATTGATGATGAGATTTAAAAGTGCCCTGTATATAGACAGATTATTTGGGCAGTGATGGTGTAGTTTAATATCGCCCAACATATGGACAAATTTGGACAGTAATGGTAAGGTTTAATATCAGTCTATAGACAGATTTGATAGTGCAGTTTAAACTTGCCCATGTATTAACGGATTTGGTAAATGGTAACTGCAGTTTAATACCACTCAGTGCAAGAGTTGGCTTGGGCATTAATGGTGAAGTTTAAGGTGTTCAGTGTATGGGGCGTGACTGGAATGGATAGAGCAGATTTGGATGTTGATGGTGCAGCTTAATGTACAGACAGTTTTGGGGCGTAGGTGGTGATGTTTAATATGCCACTGGTGTGCGGACAGATAGAAAAAAAATGCAGCCTTATTCTCCACTCTGGACATGTATAAGAAGTAACTGATCTTGTCAAACAATAGATTTGCTTTTAGGAGGCACAAGTTCACAGCTAATTGGGACTTGAGTTAATTTTCTCATTTGTCAGATAAGTCCAATGCTTTATATAAGGGGAACTTCTTCAGTGTAACATAACAGTGCTCTCCCTCCATTGCCTTCAGTTCTGAAGCTGCTGAAAATGGCATCTGCTTCAGTTTTACAAACTGTGGTGCAGTAGTGTCATGTTGGGTCAGATGCATTGTTACAACCAGGACCTTAAAAACAAATAAGTCTGAAACTGTTGGCTCTTAGACTGTATTATATACCTGTCACAGTTTGTGGAATACAGTCCGTGCGGGCCAACAAAGAGAGCTACTCTCACTTTAAAAACTGCAACATTTGCCGTGTTTCAGTGTGCCAACATACTTGTGCAAACAAGACTAAAATAAAATGACACGCAGGTGATTAGGCAGGAGAATGGCATTTTGGTTCAGCAGTGTCAAATTGCGAGAACCTCTGAAACTGCAGATCGGATTTAAAATGTCAGGTCTGACAGAACTGAAAGGCTCCAGTTGACCGGAGCATTGATTATTAAAACAGCAGTATTTCAGTGATGGCTTGCTGTTTAAACAAACCTATTCAAAATGAAATAGCCAACCGACAGGGATAATCCTCAACTGGCATCACTAAAAACAGATTACCTGGTTATTGTCACATGTTAAATATCTCACGATACTATTACAGAAGAGGGCAGAGGAGTACTCCTTGGTCCTGGCCAATATCTATCCTTCAACCCACATCAACTGATTATCATTTAGCTCTTTGTGGCTTGTGGGATCTTGCTGTGCGCTAATTGGTTGCCACGTTTCCTGCATTATAACAGTGACTACACTTCAAAAAGCATTTCATTGGCTGCAAAGCACTCTGGGACATCCTGAGGTTGTGAAAGGCGCTATATGAATGCAGCATTTTCTTTGGCACTCATTTTAAGCACTGGCTTTGTTGATTTGCTCTGTTAATATAATTTATTGTCTAGCAGTGGGAAAATTAACAGAGATTCATAGCTTTTTGCATTGAGAATTGGGAATGGGGAGTGGGGGGGAAGGAAATGTAGTGCTAATGTCACTGCAGCACCATAGAAGGTTATAGCACTGAAGGAAATCACTCAACCCATCATGTCTGTTTCACTCCAAAATCAAAAAGTGACCCAACTGTCCTGCTCTCCCCCAAACCTTGTATCTTCCTTTGCTTAAAATGTTTATTGATGCACCCCGATGTTCTTCCTATGAAAACTGTTCATGATTAATAAAACCTCTATTTAAACCTCTCTGCAGTGGGGTTCTCAAAAATGTACACAATATTCTAAAGATGACTTAACCTTGCAGAAATCTACCATGGCCTATTTACTTTTGTACTCTACGGCCCTAATTATGAAACCCAAAATGCTATTGGCCTTTTTTCTGGCTTTATCTGCACTCGTGATGTATTTTCGCTGCAGGGTTTCTGTTCCTGCTCACCCTTCAACACCTTTCCTTTAAGATTATGCACTCATTGCTTTGTAAATATTAAAATGTGCAATGTTTTGAAAGCGTGCTAGAGCCATCTAAAGGCAACTGATGGGTTTGGTGTCAACATTTTTCAGTTGGTCAATACTGTTTAATTTGCAGTTATTTTTCTCCACTTCCTCTGCAGCTGTGGCTCACAATCCTTGTGACCAAGAGGGTAGATGACCTACTGCCAGGTCTCCGCCCTGACTAGGCTTTGAAGATTCCCTGATGATTCCCTATCCCTCTGTCTCTTGATCTTCCTTTCACAATCTCCAATTCTGATTTTGTTGCCTATGAGGAAGTGTCTGGCACCCCCTGCAGTGATGCATGACATAATGGAGAATGGGGGTGCAAAGGTGAGAGAATTTTGGATACTGTACCAATATTTTAAAATCAGAGGTTTGTAGTGTAAAAGCAATTATTAAGCATTGGCAGACAATAGCTATGGTTTCCGACTGTGCTAACATTAACAATTTACAAGTGGTTTGAGACTGCATTTGGTGCCACAGTGTCCTTATTGACTTGTTGATAAGATGAACAAGCTGCAGTTAAACGTAAGCAGACATTCTCGTTCCTTTACTTTCATAACTTTGAACAAAACAAAGGGAAACATAAACTAATTTATAATATTCCTCCTGGGATCCACAAAACACTCTAGCCCTTGCTGTGCCCACCAGTCACGCAAAGCCTTAAGCATATTCCTTCTCCAGGGCCACCCAGGTATGGACAAGACCACGGAGGAGAGGCAGGCAGCCAGAGCAATTCACCCCTCCTCCCCCACCCTAAACTGCATCCATCCTGGACTATGGATGGCCACAATGACCAGGTCCAGCAGCAGTTGTTCTTAACTACAACCTTTTTGCTTTGCAGTGAGTAGAAATGGCTGGTAATGGCCACATCCGCATATTTGGAGGGCTGGAGGAAATAAGTGGAATTTAATCTCATCAAAGTTGGTGTTTTCTTTATTGTGTTTAAAGATATATATTTCCCTTCCTTGCACTATATAACAGTCTGTGGTTGAGAAGGCAGGCTGCAACCTGCTCCTATGCCTTGGCTTGTTGGTGCACCGTAACTAGCTACTGGTGCCCAGTAACTGCGCGAGACAGTTGGTAACTGACCTGGTGATTTTTATTTTCTTTGTATTTTTTTGCCCCCTGTAGTGAGGAGGTTCCCGGTCACTTGCACTGCCCCCACCCCCCCCAGTGAAGTTCAAAGCTGACTGTGAGTTGGGAGGTGTCCCACATCAAAATGAATCCTTAAGTGAGCAGCACATAACAATACAGATTCCACTTGAAGTTTTCCTTGTGCAGGACAGTTTATAGAATTTTTTTTTCCTTTGGTAGGAAAGCAATATTTTATAATAGTGGTGCTATGGCCATTAGCAGCATGGAAAGATTTGGATGAATTTTACTGGGTATAACAGTAGCAGATTTGCATATTCTACTGCATGCTGCAGCTCCTATGGATTGAATGTTATGGGCCCCTCGGGACAGGAACGGAGGGGGGGAGGCCCAGAAAATTGCATTGGAAGACAGGGGGCGGAGTGCTTGTCGCCTTCCCAATGCCTTCCAATTTAGTCCGGGGCAGGGAAGGCTGAAGATGGCTTACCCGTCCCAGGCCAATTGAGGCGCTTAAGTGGCCAATTAATAGCCACTTAAGAGCCTCTTTTCATCCGCACCTCAATTTAATAGAAGGCGGAGGGGACTACCACTGCGGGGGGACTCTGCCAGGTAAAACCCGATGGCCTCATAGCGGGGTCAGGGGGCAATGTAGGGCAATCTAGGCTGTCCTCCAGGAGAACCCCGCCACACTCACCAACCCCAGACCCCCCATCCCATTATTGGGGCCTGTCTAAATGGCCCTGTCAATGCTGACTCCACTTAACTTTACCAGGGTCTCCAGAGACTTTGGTGCTGTAGACCCTGAAAACGACAGCACCCCTGACGGTGGGTAGTTAGTTGCCTGCCAGCTGTGTAATTAGAATGGGGTTCCGACGGAGGGCTGAGCTGGGGTCTTCCTCCACCTTCTGACCAGCCACCGGGACCCCCATCGTCAGAACAAAATTCAGCCCAATGGTTCAGTAAGTGGTGGTTTGTATGAACATAAGCAAGCAGGGAATGGAATTCAAGCATATGAAAATGGCGGGCAGGAAAAGACTCGCTGGTCCATCAAGCTTGCCCCACACACAGGATGGCTGATGCATCATGACCCTGTTCGGAATGTTGATGTGTGGTTCCTGGTATAAATGGAGAGGTGGACTAAGCACTAGGAACTCCAACCCAAACTATCTCACTGATCTGGAACAGTTTGCAGTCTAAACTGGAGTAAATGGTGGTGAACAATTAAGCAACTAACAGTGGTTGGAGGCTCCATGAACATCCCCATCCTTAATGAAAGGCAAAACCCAGCATGTGAGTGCAAAGACGAAGGCTGTATGGTGTTTGCAACCATGTTCGGCCAGATTGGATACCATATTCGAGAGGTCACACTTTATTGCAGATGCAGATAATCTGTAAATGAGCAAATAAAATCCAGTCATCGATCTACAGCTTGAAAATGACAGGCATTTACCAATGTGCAAAGGGAAGTCTTATTGACCTAAACCTGTGTTTATTTAACCTTGTGACCTTAAAGAAACACAGTTCCAACTCTATCTTGAAAATTCTTTGGGGTTAATTTTAACTTTTAATTAGTAGCCGAAGAACAGGGGAAAGCAGAATTGCAACCCATTTAACATGCTTGAAATTATAGACTGTGGCTGTAGAACGGGGCGGAGGGGATGTTTTATGTTTATACCTTGAGGATGGCAATGGTTATTCTATTAGATATCCTTAGACAGGAACTGTTTTTGCCTGTCCTTCAAAGGCTGCCACCCACACCGTCAGTCCCCCGTTCCTATTGAGATAAATTGGTGGTCAAAACCGTTTTTACTTTTGAGGCAACTTTTCAGCTACTGACCACATAATGCTTCAGTCTGGCGAGTATAATAAATAAGTAGACATATATCTGCACAGATAAGAACACACTCATATTTACATGTGGGTGCACACACAAAAAGAGTAATTAGCCTATTTTGCTTTTTTTCTAAATTATATGATGACTTACATGTTGGTGTAGCTGTGTCTACACTTTTAAAGGAGCATATATCTGTTCAGTTAGTCTTTCAGCATACTTCATATTGCTGTAATAGTGCTACAATACTGATGGTTATGAATGTTGGGGTCGGGCGAGTGGGGAAGGGATGTGGTCAGGCAGATTGCTGGTGACCTGCCCTGCCTCATCTGCTGGTGCCTTTAGGCCTGGCCATTATCTTAGGTTTCCAGGATGGTGTACTTCACCTTCATTATTGCATTACCGTGTCTCTCCCTCTACAGACGTACATTTTGGATCTGGTGAGGGAGGCTGGGCATTTCCACGATTACCTTTAGAACAATAGAAAAAGTATGTTGTCAGGGAGGAGGAGCCACTTGCATTAGCGAGGGCGTGAAAAAAGATTAATTGTTTCAAATGTCAGTGATAGAGCCATGTAGAGATTTTATTTAGAATATTGACAGCTATTGGTTACTGTATAACTGATACAGGTTTCTGTCATATGCAGTGAGCCCTGTAATGGCACCATATGGCATTCATTGTTGTCTTTATAGTGTAACATTATAACCTCTTGTGAACAATGAGAGCCTTTTAATAATGCTGTCTTGTGATTGGGCTCGATGAGTCACTGTTGGGCATGGAGAGGCGATTACGTCTACAGGTGTTGCCTGATGTTGAAAGACAAGCACATTGTGAACGCAGTAGAGAAAACTCAATACTCTACACAATAAAGAAATCGAATTATAAGTTCCTGGCAGTCCTTTGTTCTGTATTTCCACTGATGCCATCTGCTGGTTTTCTGTAGAATTAGAGTCAGAGACAGGAGGGCCCCAATTGTACAGCTTTTCTTCCGTGACTGAGTGATCCCTCTTAAAAGGCTCTGAATGATTTCCTTAATCGCATGATCAGCTTGGAAAAAAGGAGAGTTGTGTTGTTGGATTACATTCCACATCCAAGCAGTAGGAATGTATCCATAAATGGACGTTGGAGGATTTCTTGGCATTGCATGAGAGTGCTCTTGAGTGACAAGGTGTGCATTAGCTGGTAATTACTGAACTTTAGGCCTCTGGATGAATCACCAAGGACTGCGTGCTTTTCAGCTGCGATGCGCTCGAGAACTTGTCTATTTCTGTGCTATCCAGCTGGAGCTGCAGACTGCTAACTGTTTCCAGCCCATGACAGTACTCAAAATAAGATTTTAATGAACAGTTTACAATTCAGATTTAGACTTTCCCACTGCTTCATTTTCAAGTTAAATTTGGACGATTGAAACAGCCCTAATCATGATATTACTGCTCAGTTCCTAGTTTAGGAGATGCCATTACAGCTCCTTCTTGAGGTAATTGCTCTAAGATTACACCTTTTTTAAAATAAAAAAGCAGTAAAAATGAACTTTCAGCCCCAAAACCTAGCTTCAAAATCCTTCCCAGACAGATGGGGCCTCTTAATAAATGTTTCAGACTTCCCCAGGCATTGTTTTG
Source organism: Heterodontus francisci (assembly GCF_036365525.1). Classification (NCBI taxonomy): domain Eukaryota; kingdom Metazoa; phylum Chordata; class Chondrichthyes; order Heterodontiformes; family Heterodontidae; genus Heterodontus; species Heterodontus francisci. Next base: position 28,210,244 of record NC_090376.1, on the reverse strand, counting down.
GGTCCTCTCAGTTGCAGTTTGAGGCCCTCTTTGTTTGCTGTTTGGGGTCCTCTCCAGCCATTGTTAGTCATTGTTTTTGGTCTTGCCTATAGCCATTTGGGGTCTTTTCCGGTCTCTATTTTGGTTTCTTTCTGCTCACTGTTTAGGGTCCTAAATGCAATGAAGAGTGGTGATCTAATTTTTAGACCAATGCATAAGCATAGCCTCATGTCAGGTGTATAAGTATGATTAAGAGAGGCAGTAGGATAGACTGGATGGAAAAGTCCTGGTGCACACTGTTCTATTCTGCTAAGATTGGCTATTGATTTTGTTTGCTGTTTTCCTGGTGAAGGGTGAGCTTATGATACTGCTTTAGGAAGCAGATGGGAAAAGCGAGACAGGTTTTTGTCCCTGCTCTCTTCGCCCCCCCGCCCCCAAACAATACCCGATAAACATGTTGCTGCAGTCCTTCATTGCTCACAACAGAAATATTGAAAGAAAAAGAAGTGACCAGCATCTGTTCCAGGAACATAGGAACTGGAGTCAGCCATTGAGCCTGTTCCACTATGGCTGATCTGTATCTTTACTCCCATCTACCCATCTTGATCCCTTAACCCATAGTTCCCTTGCCAAACAAAAATCTATTAATCTCAGTTTTGAAATTTTCAATTGACCTAACCACCACAGTTTTTGGGTAAGAAAATTCATAGATTTCCACTACCCTTTTTGTGAAGGGTATCATCCCTGAATGGCTTAGCTCTCATTTTAAGGTTATGCCCTTGTGTTTGGACTCCTTCACCAGAGGAAATAGTTTCTCTCTATCGACCCTATCAATTCCTTTAATTATATTTAGCACCTCAGTTAGATCACCCCTTAATCTTCTATACTCAAGGAGACACAAGCCTAGTCTATGCAATCTGTCCTCATAATTTAACCCTTTTAGCCCCGGTATCATTCTGGTGAATCTGTGCTGCATCGTTTCCATGCCAGTGTATCCTCCCAGAAGTGAGGTGCCCTGAACTGAATGCAGCACTCCAGATGCAGTCTAATAAGTGCTTTATACATCTGTAGCATAACTTCTGCCCTTTGTATTCAAGTCTCTTTCAGTTAAAGGGTAACATTCCATTTGTCGTTTTAATTAATTTTTGTACCTGATTTCTGTACATGGATCCCTAAATCTCTCTGTTCCTCCATACTTCCTAGCTTCTCACAATGTAGAAAATACCCTGATCTGACCTCCTTCGTTCCAAAGTGGATGACCTCACACTTCCCCACGTGAACTCCATCTGCTATTGTTTTGCCCACCCACTTAATCTATCAATGTCCCTTTGCGACTTTCTGCTCTCGTGTATGTTACTTATGTTGCCAGCTATCTAATGGCCAAGTCTTAAAAACAATTAATCCGTACCAGTGGGTTATAAATCCATAGCATAATCTCATCAGGTTAGCACTAGTGTAGGCAGCACTTCTCAGGCTCCACAGGTAGTCAGGTACCTGCTTGGAATTGGCTGTCCATTGTTTGAGTTAAGTACTTCTGTCTTGCAGCCTAATGTCTCAAATACAGATTGTATTTCAAAGAGTTCTATGCATATAAAAACTGGACACTTGGGGTCTCCAAGTTGCTTAATGTACCGTTGCAACACAATCATTTCCCAACACTGACGTTCCTCACCTTCATGAGCAATTAAAGAAAAATCTGGTTTACAAGCCAAATATTTCTGCCAATAAACAGTATTCTTATTTTATTTAATGACCTTTTTATTGTGAGGGCGAGTATGTAGCAAATAACAGCATTCATTAGAGGTAGTTTTAACAATACGCATTACATTTATGAACACTTCCAAAGGAGGAAGAAAATTCCTGTATCTGCATATCTGAATAAAAGCACATTCATGGAATCATAGAATGATATAGCACAGAAAGAGGCCATTTGGCCCATCATGCCTGTGCTGGCTCTTTGGTAGAGCTATTCAATTAATCCCATTGCCCTGCTCTTTCTCCACAGCCCTGCAATTTTTTCTCTTCAAGTATTTATCCAATCCTTTTTTGAATGTCACTATTGAATCTGCTTCCAACACCTTTTCAGGCAGTGCATTCCAGATCAGAACAACTTACTGTGTAAAAAATGTTACCTCATGTCACCTCTGGATCTTTTGCCAGTCACCTTATATCAGTGTCCTCTGGTTACCAACTCTCCTTATTTACTCTTATCAAAACCATTCTTGATTTTGAACATCTCGATCAAATCTCCTCTTAACTTTCTCTGTTCTAAGGAGAACAGCCCCAGCTCTTTTAAACTGAATATTGGGGCAAGGGATCAAATTTGGGAAGATATGGTAAATCAAGGAGTAGAGACAAGGCAAGAGAGAAAGGTATTAATATGGGAAATGATAAACAGACTGTGACAGGAAGGCACAAAGTGTAGAAATCTAAGAGTAAATCAACAGATAAGGCTCGAGGTTACACAAATAATAAAAAGGACAAAACTAAAGGCTCGGTATTTGAATGCACATAGCATTCAAAACAAAACAGATGAACTGAGAGTGCAAATAGAAATAAGCAGAGACATGGCTGCAGGACAACATAGATTGGAACCTGAATATTGAAGGGTACATGGGATTTAGGAAGGACAGGAACCTAGGGAAATGTGGAGGGGTAGCTCTGTTAATTAATGATGGTATTAGCACAATAGAGAGGGATGACCTAAGTTCAGGCGATCAGGATGTAGAAGCAGTTTGGGTAGAGATGAGAAATCATAAAGGCAAGAAGTCACTTGTGGGAGTGGTGTACAGGCCACCTAACATTAACCACACTGTAGGACGGGGTATAAAGGAAGAAATAATGGTAGCTTGCCAGAAAGGTATAGCGATAGTTATGGGGGTTTTAACCTACATATAGACTGGAAAAATCAGATGGGCAGAGGTAGCCTAGATGAGGATATATAGAATGTTTTTGGGATAATTTCTTGGAACAATACATTCTGGAGCCAACCAGAGAGAAGGCTATACCAGACCTGGTATTGTGCAACGAGATAGGATTAATTAATGACCTCATAGTTAAGATGCCCCTAGGTAGCAGCGATCATAATATGATTGGATTTTATATTCAGTTTGAGGGAGAGAAGAGTAGGTCCAAGACTAGTATTTTAAACTTAAATAAGGGCAATTATGAGGGCATGAAAGCAGAGCTAGTTAAAGTGAACTGGCAAATCAGGTTAAGGGCTAGGTCAATCGAGATGCAGTGGCAGACATTTAAGGGGATATTTCAATTTCAACGAGAAAGAAAAATTCCAAGGGTGGGACCTGCCATCCGTGGTTAACTCAAACAGATAAAGATAATATCAAACTTAAAGAAAAAGCTTATAATTGCACAAAGATGGGAGGCAGGTCACAAGATTGCACAGAATAAGACAGATAGAGTTTCTATAGATATTTTAAAAAGAAAAGTGTTAACAAAGTGAGCATTGGTCCTATAGAAAGTGAGTCTGAGGAATTAATAATGGATAATAAGGAGATGGCAGGTGAATTGAACAGATATTTTGCATTGGTCTTCACTATTGAATATATAAGTTACATCCCAGTATTAGCTGTAAGTCAGGAAATGGAAGGGAGGGAGGAACTCAGGAAAATTACAATCACCAGGGAAGTGGTACTGGACATATTGTTGGAGCTGTGGGCTGACAAGACCTCAGGTCCATACGGACTTCATCCTAGGGTGTTAAAAGAAGTGGCTAGTGAGATAGTTTATGCGTTAGTTTTAATTTTCCAAAATTCCCTAGATTCAGGAAAGGTTCCATTAAATTGAAAAATAGCAAATGTAACTCCTTTATTCAAAAAGGGAGGGAGACAGAAAGCAGGAAACTACAGGCCAGTTAGCTTAACATCTGCTTAGGGAAAACGTTAGAAGCTATTATTAAAGACGTTACAGTCGGGCATTTAGAAAAATTCAAGGTAATCAGGCAGAGTCAACATTGTTCTGTGAATGGGAAATCATGTTTAACCAATTTATTGGAGTTCTTTGAGGGGGTTACATGTGCTGTGGGGAACCGGTGGATGTATTGTACATAGGCATTTGATAAGGTGCCGCATCAAAGGTTTTGCAAAAAATAAAAGCTCATGGTGTAATGGGTTAACATATTGGCATGGATAGAAGATTGGCTAGCTAACTGGAAACAGAGAGTAGGCATAAATGGGTCATTTTCTGGTTTGCAAAATGTAACGAGTGGTGTGCCACAGGGATCTGTGCTTGGGCCTCAACTTTTTACAATTTATATAAGAACATAGAACATAGAACAGTACAGCACAGTACAGGCCCTTCGGCCCACGATGTTGTGCCGAACCTTTAACCTACTCTAAGATCAAACTAACTACCTAATAGAACATAGAACAGTACTAGAACACAGAACAGTACATATAAATGACTAAGATGAAGGGACCAAAGGTATGGTTACTAAATTTGCTGATGACACAACGATAGGTAGGAAAGCAACTTGTGAAGAGGACATAAGGGGGCTACAAAGGGATATAGATAGGTTAAGTGATTGGGCAAAGACCTGGCAAATGGAGTATAATATGGGAAAGCGTCAAATTGTCCACTTTAGCAAGAGGAATAAAAAAGAAGCATACTATCTAGATGGTGAGAGAATGCAGAGGGATCTTGTTGTCCTAGTGCATGAATCGCAAAAGGTTAGTATGCAGGTACAGCACGTAATTAGGAAAGCGAATAGAACTTTATCGTTTATCACGAAGGGAATTGATTACAAAAGTAGGGAGATTATGCTTCAGCTATACAGGGCATTGGTGAGACCACATCTGGCGTACTGTGTACAGTACTGATCTCCTTATTTAAGGAAGGATGTAAATGTGTTGGAGGCAGTACTGAGAAGGTTTACTAGACTAATACCTGGAATGGGCGGGGTATTTTACGAAGAAAGATTGGACAGGGTAGGCTTGTATCCAGTGGAATTTAGAAGAGTAAGAGACGACTTGATTGAAACATATAAGATCCTGACGGGTCTTGACAGGATGGATGTGGAAAGGATGTTTCCCCTTGTGAAAGAATCTAGAACTAGGGGTCACCCATTTAAAACAGAGATGAGGAGAAATTTTTTCTCTCAGAGGGTCGTGAGTCTTTAGAATTCTCTTCCTCAAAAGGTGGTGGAAGCAGAGTCTTTGAATATTTTTAAGGCAGAGGTAGATAGATTCTTGATAAGCAAGGGGTGGAAGGTTATCGGGGGTAAGTGGAAATGTGGAGTAATAAATTCAGCCATGAACTTATTGAATGGCGGAGCAGGCTCGAGGGGCTGAGTGGCCTACTCCTGTTCCTAATTTGTATGTTCGTATGTATTTAGCTTTCCAGTTTCTCCACATAACTGAAGTCCCCCATCCCTAGTAAATCTCTTCAGCACCCTCACCAAGGCCTTGCAAAAATGTGGTGCCTAGAATTGAACACAGTAGGCCTGCTGAGGCATCACTCTTGTTTTATAAATGTTTAACACATCTTTGCTCCCTTCCTTACTCTATGGGCAGAATCTTCTTGATTTAGTCCCTGCCAAATGACAGGACCATTTTTAGGTCAGGTACCTGATTTCCTAATGGGAGGTCTTTGCCAAGGCTCTTTCCCAGAGCACCGGCACTAACGCCTAGCTTCCAGGTTCCCTGACCAATTAGGGAGGGTGGGTGGGATGACCCGTCCATTCTATCAAAAGAAGGATTTCTAATTAAAGTGACCATGACATGGGTTACAAGGGCTGATCAGCATTCTTCAAGAGAACACACCTTGCAGTTCCACTCATTCCTCTTGCTGCAGGTAATTCACATCCACATCTGAGCATATAACATGCTCATTCTTACCCTCATCCTATTGACCTCTTACAACCATGCCTCACAGTGACCCTCCACAAATGGTGTTCTTCCCTGCTCTCCACACAAGCCATTTATAACACTCACACCTCTCTGCTCTGTCTCCTTGCAGGAGAAGAGAGCACGCAACTTGATGACAGGCAGAGGCCCATGGGAGGGGCATGGTGAGGCAGATCCTCCAGTGACAGGCACCTTGTTGGCCATTGGCAATGCATGCCCACCTGCTCCACTGGGAAGGAGTCTTGATCCAGGAGGCTGCCAATGTCAGTGGTGCTCAGACATGTCGAGAGAGCTGATCCTCTGCCTGTAGACCCTGTGTTAGGGGTCTCACCCCCTTCCAGCTGGATCTCTGTGTCCATCCCATTTGCCTTGTGGAGGGGTATGTGGCTGAGGAGAAGGCAGCTTATTCTGCTGCTGGTGTTGCTCCTGCTGCTGCTGGAGCTGTTGGTGGAGGTGTGGTCTCTGCTTTTTGTCTCTCATCAGAGGTGCAAGATAGAGCTACTCCCATGTCATGGTGAAGGCTGGTAGCAGGGAAATGCAGCTGAAGGTGAGTGAAGTGCTAGACATGTGAAGTGACTTCCAAGAAGTTAGCAATCACCTGTCAAGCAGTGATAACACTCTCTCAGAGAAGAAGTGCTTTGAACAGCAGCCTCTCACCTGGCCATGGCTGCAGCTCTGCAGTGTAACTGATCAACGCCTTCTCAGCTTGCCAGTCTCACTGAAAAAGCTCTTTCCCAGTGCTCTCGTCTCAGTCATCCTGGCGAGTTGCTGACAGGTTGGGAACCAGGTTCCCTGACTGGGAAATCCAGAATTGCAGGTTGAAACAATTCTTAATTGGCTTCTTAACTATTTAATTACTCAACAGGTCCAAGGGAGTTTCCTGCTCACTTTCAGTCCCACCCCCGGGAAAGCCGGAAGACAGTGGGATGACATCGGGATCCTGACCCAACATCAATTTCAGGGGATTTAACTCCCCATGCGCACACAAACCTACCTCCACTTGGCTGGAAAATTTTCACCAAGCCTCTATTAATAAAGTCAAGGACCCCATTTTTTTTTAACAACTTTCTCAAATTGTCCTGCCTGCCACTGTCAAATATTTGTGTAAAAGCTTGCACAGGTGGCTCTGTTCCTGCACCCCCTTTAAATTTGTACCATGTAGTTCCTATTGCCTCTCCTCATTCTTCCTGTCAAAACGTATCACTTCACACTTCTCTGAATTCAGTTTCATCTGCCATGTGTCTGCCTATTTCGCCAGTCTGTGTCCTCCTTAAGTCTGTTACATTTCCAAATTTCATATGATCTGCAGGTTTTGACATTATGCCCTTTATACCCAAGTCCAGGTCATAAATATATTGCTTAACTTGAATTTGGAGAAAAAAGTGTACTCCAGTTTAAAAATAAAGTTGGCTGCTTATCTATCAGTGACTAAAGCTCCATTTTGCTTGGAAGCAGATATGGCTCGCAGTAAGTGCTCTCCCCCAGACTAACTTCCAAATTGGGAAATGCTCTCTGCCTTCCAGGGACATTCTGTTCAGCTGGGATGTTTATATTAGTTTCAGGAAATGTGGCATAACAGGGATATTTTGGGAAAAGGGAAATTTCTGCCATTTTACTTTAAGGCCTACTCGTCTGCTTTGTGTTCGAGTGGAGAGATTTTAATTTGTTTGAATGTGGCTCTGCAGCGCTATAAAAATAGATTGATGTATTTCAATGGAGAGGTTAGTAATGTTCCAATATAATGTTTAACTACTGTGTTCCATTAATTTTCCTCTCAAGTAAATATTTTATTTCATGTTCAAATCTCGGTGCGGGTTATATAGTAAATATTCTTTGTACATTTACACACCAGTATGTTACGAGTGCTTGGCAGCCAGCTGAGGGAAGTTGCAGTTTGTTGCTAGACGCTCACTATTAAAAGCAGAAGAAATATCAGTGATGGAAACAAGCCATTCAGCCCATCAAGTCCTTTGTTCAGGCTTGTCTTACTTGGAAGCGAATTTCTCTGGTGATTTATGGAATGATTAACAAGCCCCCATTATCGTGAAAACAATAATCTCCACCAAGGGCTCAGCAAGTCGAATGTATTGCCTGGCATGGAATTTAGTCATAGAAGCTCATGGAGGTCCAAGGTTTTATTCCTGAACTGTGCTAATTTAGTTGATCTCAGCTGGGGCAGTTACAGTTGGTCATAGTGCCATTGGGTTATGGCAGGAGAGAAGTAGTGAGCAGGGTTCCTGTCTCGATCATTATTTAATAATTCCGGCTGAAAAAATGCATCTGTGCAGATGTCAAGTCAGAACAGAGTTAGGCTCAGATGTGATGCCCCCCCGATCTAGGGTGCAGGATCCATTGACACCCCTGCAGATGTCAGCATCTGAAGAGGAGGGGGCACGGGGGAGAGGAGAGAAAATTGGTGGTGGGGGGCCAGGGGGGTGGGGGGGAGGTGTGGAAATGGTCTCTAATATGAAATATAGCCAATAAGTGTATGTTTCAATTTTAATAATTGCGATTTACGCCCTGAAATTTGACATGGATGATGGGAGTTGTTCTCCTGATCTCCTGCCATAACTTCAGGGGAACTCAGTAAAAGCTCCCCAAATAAACAGCTGAACACGGCCGGTTATGGCGGAGATCCCGCCAGCCACTCCCTCACCCTCTGTTGATTTCTGAAGCTTCTGTTTTTAATTATAACAACATTCAAGTATTTCAAGATGGGCTACCAAATAAATGTAATAAAGGTTAATAAATTGACTTGATGCTTCTTGGGTGTCAACCTTTCCTCTCACCACAGAACAAATAAATGTGTTACAGAAGTGAGCTGGGAAGGAGAGGGGGCGATTTTGTACTGGATACCAAGCCAAGGTGTGTGGAGCACAGTCTGAAGTAGATTGCCCGTTAGATCACAGGCCTGCTCCATTCCTGCTTCAAAAAACGGATGTTTGAAAGTCTCCAGGGAGGAGTACAGTAAACAAATGTTACAAAACTAAACCACAGCAATGTAGCAGGAGCCAAAGAGGAACTCTGGAGCAGACACGATGACAGGATTTACACTGGTTGCTTGAATTAGTGACATGATAAATAGAGCGGGAAGGTTAAAGGTTTTGAGTCAGTTACCGTTTCAGATGAATGTTCTAGCAAATGCAGAACCCCGTTTTTAAAAAGAGCACCAGTTGTTCGTCTCTTTCTTTTCTCTGCTTCAAGGAGGAACCCATTCGCCCTTAATTGACCTCAGGTTGTCTCTATATCGGTGGTAAGCAACAGAGAGGGCGTTTCAACATGGAGACACCCTCCCGCTAACGTCTTTAAATCTGTGTACAAAATAGATAGAGCAACTAGGCCACCACTGTGGGGGGTGGGGGAGAGAATCCCGCTAGAGGGTGTGCCTGGAGTGCTAATCTTCGGCCTGCTGCTGGGTGCCCGCCTCCAAACACCTAAACTGCCCCTGCCAGTATGGGAAACTGGAGGCCAACTGGAAAATCCCAGTTGACCTCCTTTAATTGGCCTTAATTAGGCATTTAACAGGCCTAATATGGGGTCGGGTAGCCCTGCTGGCCCTGATCCTGCCTCTGGAAGAATGGCTAGCGCTGGGAACGGAGTCAGGAAATGTTACACCGACCAGGTGTCACATTGTATCATGTCTTCTGCTGATAAACTGGGGGCGCGAAGGCCTACCCGATGTTTTCTTGTCAATGAAGAGTCCCTGGTAGCTTCTCGCATAGCCCACGCAGCATTAATGAACTGGAGTGCTGGAAGTAGGTGCATCACCTGGGTGCGCCCGAAGATGTCGAAAGCGCGAGATCATGTCCTCATTGACGGGGATGGGCTGACGCAAAGCCAAGATACCAAAATTGGCCAAAGAATGTGCAGGCAGTGTCTTTCTTGTTCATGCGTGAAACAAGAAACATTGAGAAGCGATATGGGCCCTGTTCTTGGGGGTATTTAAAGGGCCACTCAAAAAGTTACAGCTGAGGTGCTTTTGACTTACTTGTGCTGAGGCAAATTTTGTGGAAGCACTGAGGTGCGTTCCTGGAGCAATTTGGAGTTTTCTGTTGACCACAGGAAGGCAGAAAATACTTCTAGCTTGCATAAGTATAAAGGCAGTAGTAGCAGTACCTCTTCCCAGTGTTTGTGAAGATCACTGTTGCCTTTAGTTTCAATGCCATCCGATCCTTCCAGGTGAGAGCAGGTGACATCAACAACCTGTCACAGTTCGCCATGTATAGAAGCATCAGGGGTCTCACAGAGGCATTGTACAGAAGGAGAGAGGACTTCAGCCTCTTCCCCCTGAGCAGGAAAGACTAGGATGAAAGGCCATGTGGGTTTGCTAGCATATAGGTCGGCCATTGATTGCACAACACGTGGCTTTGTAGGCCCTCCACATCACCAGGAAGCAATGCCAGAAAGGCTCCCACCCAGTCAATGTACAGTTGGTGTGTAGCCTCACCAAGAAATTAATCTCAGTGAATGCTTGCTATCCTGGCAGCACCCACGATGCTTTTATCCTGCAACAGTCTGCAATACTGACCATCTTTGGGCCTCCAAGATACAATGCAGTATGGCTGCTCGAGACAAGGGCTACCCCTTCCACACATGGCTCATGACTCCCTTCCGCTTAGAATGTCAATGACTGTGTGTCAGTCTGGTTGAGTGATGTGCCTGCCAAAGCTAAATAGCTGTAGGTTTGTAGAGGCGTATAGAGGTGTGTGTGGGTGAGGTGTAGAAGAGGGATATGAGGGGTGCGTCCTGGGTGTCAGAGTGTGCTGTTGGGTGAATAATGGGGTGTGGTGCATTGAGCAGCGTGAGAGGTGGTGGTGTGGTGTGTGTGAGATATGATGTGCAGATGCATTCACTCACCTTGACCACCTGAGTGAGGTCATTAAACTTTTGTCGGCACTGTTGTCCTGTCATGGGTGTCACCCTTTCCATGTGCTCCCATTCCCAGTGGAGGCTAATTCCTGACGGCTTCCTGTCTCCCCGGCAGAAACATGGTCTCCTTCCTGGCCTGCATCTCTCTTCCAGTGCTTCCAGGGCGGTGTCACTAAAGTGAGGATCCCTTTCTTTTGCGTAGTGTGCCACCTTCCTTCTCCCTCAGTGCTCCAATGTGATTATCGAGCAGCCTGCAGTGCATTGCTTTTATAGGGATGGCTCCTTTAAAAAGGGAAGGCTGCCTGGAGCACAAGGTTTCTTCACAACATTACCCTGCAGGACACAGAGGGCGATGGGAGTGCAGCGCAGTGGAGCCCAGTGCAGTGCAGCGGAGTTGCTTGTGGCCGCACTACGATCAGGGAAGTGAGGCAAATTTTACATGATGCCCACCTCGGTTCCAACATGGCCCCTGCGCCCAATAATCAGGCAAATTAATTTCTAGCTCAGTACTATGATCAATGCCATAGGAGATCAGCCAGTATTTCAGTAAAGATCTTTGAAACCTTAAGGAAAAAAGTTCTCTCCAAGCTTAAAAGTAAGCATGATTAGTGAATATAATGCTGCTATCTCTTGTCTGCAGTGGCTGGTGACAGCCCTTGTCAGTTAAAATGCTGCGAATCCCTGTCACACTGAGAGATCAGAGGATGAGGACTTGGCCCAGGAAGTTTTGCCAGAAGGTGCCAGAAGGTGTGATGTTGTCAACTGCCTGCCACTTATGATTTATCTTCAGGCTTCTGGTTGGGGGTCCGTGGGGCGGATGTGGGGGGCAGTGAACAGCAGAAATTGGTAATCGAAAAATCATCTGTTACTTTCCCGACTGAGATTGAGATGCACGGCAATGCCTGCTGGAGAAATCAATGTCCACGCTGCATTCTGAGCCAAAGCTCTTGATTCAAGCTGAAAGCAGCGTTCCCAAAGTCTGTTGGAGAGTTGGGGCCAAATGAAGTAATGAGCCATTTGTCAACCTTTTGTTCACCCAACAACTTTACACAAGCTTTGTGGGATTATCCGCTGAGTCTGTTTACCCAGCCACTTTGATGAGTTTGTTCATTCGCTCTGTGTAGGTTGGCAGACAAGCCTGGGCTGGACCTGTGCCACAGGCCACATTCAGGTACCATGTGACAAACCACACAGCTAGCAGAGTGCTGCGGCAGCTCGCCCACTACCTTTGTGGTTTCATTTATCATTTGCAACTTTCCCTCTGCCATTGATACAAATTAATGCCACACTTCCTCTGCAGCAGACATATTTTTCCTGTTCTTCCCGGTTAATTTACACATATGCCAGAAGCTACCCACAGACAAACAAAATCAATTAAAGGGGAAGTCTCTGTGTAAAAAAAAAAAGGTCTGGCAGTAAATATACACAAGCTGTGTACATTCAGCTGTAAAAGTGCTATGTTCTGTATTCCAACAGATGCTGGCATAACCACAATGGGCTGAATAGCCTTTCTCCATGTTATAATTTCTGAGATTCAATGGCAATTTATCACACATACCAACCATCAGCGCTTCATTCAGAAAGCAGCATTGGGTGGTCTTCATATCTTTATTTGCTGGCAAAGCCCAACAGAGACCAGATTGCTCTTCATTCAAAGAATCATGCAGCAGAGAAGGAGGCCATTCGGCCCATCATGCCTGTGATAGCTCAAAGAGCTAGCCAATTAGTCCCACTCCCCTACTCTATAGCCCTGCATTTTTTCCCCCCTTCAAATACTTATAATTTCCTTTTCAAAGTTGTTATTGAATCTGTGTCCACCATCTTTTCAGGCATGCATTCTAGATCGTAACGCAAAGCATGAAAAGAATTCCTGCTCATCCCCCCACTGGTTCTTTTGCCAATTACCTTAGATATGTGTTCTCTGGTTACTAATCCTCCTGCCAGTGAATACAGTTTCTCCTTATTTACTTTATCAAAACCTTTCCTAATTTTGAATGCCTCTATTAAATCTCCTCTTAACCTTAACTCATTGACACCACTACGAGGCCTAATGGAAAGGATTCCAGACACTGCATATTCCCATGAGAGCAAGAGTTCTCACTTAGGATATGCTGAATTCCCCTCCATTATATGCATGCAGTAGGACTTCAATAAGAGTTTGAGGGAGGAGGGGTGCAAGAAAGGCAATTTAGAGAGAGGGCAAGGTAGATTGGATGGGAATGAAGGGGAGAAGGTCAGGGCAGATGTTGGGTGCCATTTTTGAACACAGCATTAATTTTCAATCCGCAAAAAATGCCTGTGGTTCTGTATAATTCCACAATTCCTGGATAATTCCAGAAGAAAGGAATGGGAATGCAATAGGCCAAGAACAGGATGAGAGGACACGAAGGCAGGCTTATTAGCTGCATTTCCCTGCAGTTTGCATACATTTTACAGTTATTCTATTGTGCGGATGTTAGGGGAAGTATTAGTGATTCCTGTTAACTTCAGAAATAATATCGAATAAAGAAATTGTAAAATGTTACACCTAAACAAAACAACAGGAAGCAAACCACCCTACCCCATGATACTTTCCAGAATCAAATGTTTATCATGTTTAACATGTATAGACATGCATGCACTAAGTGAGGGGTCAAGTATCAGCACACTACCCAAATGTTATTGACAGAGCTGACAAATAATCTTTCATTGTAATTAGTCGATCTACAGCCCAGGATCAGGTTAATTAAAATATATGGTGAAAACAAGACAAAAGTGTTGTTAGTTTAATTAGCATTGAACAAACATTGAACTGTGTCTCCGCAATTTGGGAAATGTGGCAGAATCCATTAAAAAGTCAGCCAATTGAATAAACTGAATATCAGAATGCTGACAGGCACACTTTCCTCTGGGCAGATAGAGTCCTCTTTGCTGTGTATCTTTCATGTTTAGGGACAATTGCCACAGTGCTCAGTTTAGTAGCACCTTATTTACTTTAAGACAGTAGACTGTAACATAGTGCAGAATGCTTTATACAGTTAGCATTGATATTTGGCCAATCAAAGATCACAGAGGGGAGGTGTGTGTGTGTGCGCGTGTGCGTGTGTGTTTGTCGGGGTGGGGAAGGATTAATGTTTCTTGTACAGTTTTAAGAATATGTCATGCTAAATTTGTATAATTTCAATTTCATAATTCATTTTTTTGGGTTTTTTTAAACAATTGAATTAAAAACTCTTTTTTCATTGATTGTGCCTTCATTCTAATCTTCCCCCAAGTGTCTCCTTCCTCTTTCCTGCTTGGTGTCCACCCTTTCTTTGTTATTGTGCGCTGAAATGTTTTGTATTATGTGAGGAGCACTATTGAACTGTAAGTACTGTAGTATTGGACCGTACCTTTGTAATCTTAAGGCAAAGTTGACAGCTATAGATGAACCCTCAGAAGGAGCACATAATCTGTGATGCAGTGCAAATGCTAATTTGTGAAAGTCTTGCTCAATATTTGCAATATTCCAGTATGAGAGGGTTCAGGACTGAGGGGTTGGTACCTCCTTTTGTTAGAGTTAATCAAAGTTCTTCGGAATTGTTTCATTCAAGTTCTCAAAGGGTTTGGAATGTGATATTTGCACATCAGTTGTTAAGCTCTGGATTAAAAATGATGGATTTTGATTTACAATAATTTTTTTCACTCATTCTTTATTTAGTTTGTACTCATTAAGGTGGTAAAATTTAACTTTAGCACTGCAAAACTCTCCCACTTATAATCACTCAAAGCTGGCATCCAGCAATCTTAAATTCAATCTAGACAGCTCAGCAATGACTGAAATTCTACCCTGTAGTCCCACCCAAAATCAGGCGGGATCGCAGTGGAGAATGAGAAATAATACAGGCACCGAGGCCTACTCTTTCTTTAGCTCAAGCTCCCGCCAGGACCATCATTGACTTTTCCTTCCCCAGCCAGTTTCCTCAGCCAATTTCATATCCATGTTGCTACTCTTTCTTTTATTCCATGAGCTATAACTTTTCTCTCAGGTCTGTTGTGTGGCACTTTATCAGATGTTTTTTGGAAGTCCATGTATACCACATCAATAGCATTACCCTGATCAACCTTCTCTGTTACCTCATCAAAAAACTCCAGCAAGTTAAACACGATTTGCCCTTCACAAATCTGTACTGGCTTTCCCTAATTAACCCACATTTGCCTATTAATTTTGTCCCATATTATTGTTTCTAGAAGCTTCCCCACCACCAAAGTTAAATTGACAGGCCTGTAGTTTCTGGGCTTATCATTGCACCCTTTTTTGAACAAGAGTGTAACATTTACAATTCTCCAATCCTCTGGCACTACCCCTGAGTCTAAGGAAATTATGGTCAGTGCCTCTGCAATTTCCACTCTCACTTCCCTGTCCAATACCACCTCCTTAACAATTTTAATTCCTTCAGGTGTCTGAATGACCTCCTCTTTTACCATGACCTGTGCAGCAACTACTTCCTTGGTAAAGAAAGATGAAAGTATTCATTTAATACCTTAGCCATGCCCCCTGCCTCCTTGTGCAATTCCCTAATGGTCCGCACTCCTCCTTTTACCATCCTTTTACTATTAATATGCCCATAGAAAACTTATGGATTCCTTTTTATATTAGCTCGAAGTGTGTTTTCATACTCTCTCTTTGCTTCTCTTACTTGCTTTTTCACTTCCCTCTGAACCTTCTATATTCCACCTGGTTCTCGGTTGTTTTATCCACCTGACAGCTGTCATAAGCACACTTCTTTTTCTTCATCTTAATCTTGATCTCTTTTGTCATCCAGGGAGCTCTGGATTTGTTTGCTCGACCTTTCTCCTTTGTGGGAATATACCTTGACTGTGCCTGAACTATCTCTTCTTTGCCTGCCGACCTGTGATTCCAATTTATCTGGGTCAGATCCATTCTTACCCCATTGAAGTTGGCTTTCCCCCAGTTAATTATTCTTACTCTGGATTACTCCTTGGCCTTTCCTAAACCTTATGATAGAATGATCACTGTCTGCTAAATGTTCCCCTACTGACACTTAATCCACTTGGCCCAACTCATTCCCAAGAACCAGGTCTAGCAGTGCCTCCTTTCTTGTTGGACTGAAAACGTACTGCTGCAGAAAATTTTCCTGAACACACGCTAGGAACTCTTGCCCCTCTCTGCCCTTTACACTATTACTATCCCAATCTATATTCAGATAATTAAAGTCCCCCATTAAAACCATGCTACAATTCTTGCACCTCTCTGTATTTTCCTTGAAAATTTGTTCCTCTACATCTTTCCCGCTAGTTGGTGGCCTATAGACTACACCGAACAATGTAATTGCACCTTTTTTGTTCCTCAGCTCCAGCCAAATAGATTCTGCCTTTAACCCCTCTGGGACATCGTCTCTCTTCAGCACTGCAATATTCTCCTTAATCAAAACTGCCACCGCTCCCCCTTTCCTTCCTTTCCTATCTTTCCTGAACACCTTGTATCCAGTAATATTTAGTACCCAGACCTGCCCTTCTTTGAGCCAGGTCTCCATTATCGCCACAGCATCATACTTCCACGTGGCTATCTGCATCTACAGCTCACCAACCTTATGTGCTACATTCCATGCACATGCACAGTAACCCTCATTTAGATTTTATTACTTTCCCTCTTACTCTGACCCCACCTAATATTTTACTATATCCTACTCTAGTGCAATCTGTCTCTCCCAATTCTCTGTTCACCTTGGTGTTCCTCTCATATTATCTCCTGGTTCCCACATCTCTGCCAAGTTAGTTTAAAACCTTCCCAAAAGCACGAGAAAATCACCCTGCAAGAAAATTTGTCCCAGCTCTGATCAGCTACAACCCATCCGGCCTGTACAGGCCCCATCTTCTCCAGAACTGGTCCCAGTCTCCCAGGAATCTAAAGCCCTCCCTTCTGCAGCATCTTTCCAGCCATGCATTCATCTGCAGTATCCTACTATTTCAATACTCACTTGTGCTTGGTACCGGGAATAATCTGGAGGTTACTACTTTTGCGGGCCTGCTTGCTAATTTCTTACCTAGCTCCCTAAACTCAGCCTGCAGGACCACATTCCCTCTTCTTACCTATGCTTTATGCTTTTAACTGCTGAAGGGATCGCTTTCGGTCTGGTGGGGTCCCTCTTGGCAGCAGAAATGCTGCGGCAATGTATTTATCCGCTCATGCTGAATCCTCACCCAAGGAAACAGATAAGGGTTGGGGCAAATTTGGAGGGAATGGTGGAAGAGTAGAATCCTGACCAGTATGGCCCCTCACCACTCTCCTGCTGTGACCTAGTAGAGTGGTCACTGATGTATCTGGGCGAATTTGTTCTGTTTTCCACGACAGCCACATTAATGGCCTTTTAGAGCAAAACTGCCAAATTGATGGCAAATTGTGAGCGGTTTTGTGTTGTGGCCTGACCTCAATCACCACTGCATTGACATTAACAAATACTCGAACCCGTTTCATGTAAGATTCTCACAGTGGGCAGGGGGAAGGGACCTCCATCCCATCCCTCTGAATAGGCCTCAAACCCAAATTTCACCATCACTACCAATCTGGTATTAACTACTTGGCTGCAAATGTTCAACTTGAATTTGGTCAACCTCTTTTTTTTTAAAAAGCTTAAAAAGTCACAATGAAGTCTGATACGACAAGCCTCAGATTGATCTGATATTATCTCTGTTGAACTGGCCCTGGCCTCGGCTTGGCAGTAGCCTCTTGTGCAGTACAGCTGAAATTCAGGAACAAATTGAGGCCCATGAAGGGTTGCCAACCCTCCTGGATTACCCTGGAGTCTCCAGGAATTGAAGTGCAATCTCCTGAACACTGCTGCAAACAACCCATAGGGACATCATAAAAAGATTTTTGAAAGATTTCTTTGAACATTTTCATTTATTATTTGTAAAAATATTGAAGGGGGTGGTAACTGTTTTGCTGGACAGGACAGTTGGAGGTGGGTGGTCATGTGATGAAACGTCCAGGGATACTTCCAACCAGAGTTGGTAACCCTAGGCCTATGCTTAGGCCTTCTCGTTGTGCTTGGCGCTGCCTTGCAACCATGAGATTCACTTTCCCTTTTAAACTCCACTTGTGCTGTTGATGTGAGAAGCTTAATCCAATAGAGGGGATATGCAGTAGCAGGCTGTACAATCAGCAGCACGTGCTGGGAGGCCAATGATTTTCTTTTTGGTCATGTAACTTGTTCAATTTTGTAAGTGCTATACTTTTATTTGGTCCGGATTGCACTGCTGAACGGATGATCAAATTGGAAGTGGTACAAATATTTTCAAATTGGCTTTTTATAAATCTGCAGTTTATAAAAATGGTGATTCAAACTTTAAATTACTTGGCATACCAGTTCTGCGTGTGTTCCTTTGGAGTTTTAGTGGCTTCAAAATTCAAGGAGTTTAAAAAAAAAATCCACTCGGACGCAGTTTTTTTTCTTCACAGTGTTTCTTCAGCACAGGCTCGGTCCAAAGTTAAAACTAAAGGTAAAATCACCTTCTTATCTAAATGTGGTGACTCAGCTGGAGGTATGACTCGACAAGCAATGGCAGCTCTCCATTATCTCCCCATCTTTCAAGTATGTGGTTTATACCCTGAGTATTATCAGGCTTTTTGACCATTGAGTATGACGGAGTCAATCCCGATGTCACCGCACACTTTTATCAGCTGTCGCTAGGTAGATGTCAGAGGCAGGAACCCTGGGTAATTCCCCCCTCACCCTTCTCCTGGGATGCTGAAGTCAAATGCAGCACTTTAACAGTTGTCCTAATTGAGATCAATTAACTCACCACAAATCTGGGATTTTCTGGTCCCTACAGCTAAACTAGGCTGGGTCTTGCACCACTAGGACGCCGCAGGTTTTAAAAAAAAATTCCAAATATAACTTGAGTGGAGATTGTACAGCCAATGTAGCCCAATGGTTCATGGAATTCGTTGTGTGAGGATCCAGTTGGTGCAGTGGGTCAAATAACTTATGTTTGAGTTCTGGCACAATCAGCCCAGCTTCACTGGAGAAGTTCTGCATTCATATTGTAGGATTGCTTCCAACGTGGTCCTCTGATTCTACACCGCCCTCTGCAACTCCTTTTGCTGTGGAAAGTACTGCAAATCCTGGTGGATCATTTTGCAGAGCACAACTCCCTGCTGCCCAAGCTGGTTGCCTTAGACCCTCTCCCGAATCCTGGAGAGTAGGTCCCAGTGCCTGCAAGGGCGTATCAGTGGCAATTGCCCAGAGCCACACTACCTGAGATCCCACTCGGCCCAAGGACAAAATGCAATTGTTTCAGTCTTCTGTTTGTTACGACCAGGTGAGAAAGAGGTCTAGGGTTCCCTTTTAGCCTTCACCTGGTCTTATTGTAACAGGGTTTTACTTTTAAACACAATGTGTTTTGAGCTCCCCCTTGGTGAATCCTTGTTCACTGCTTTCCAATTATAAGGCAAAGAAACAAGCAAGCTTTCTTAGGTTTAAAGAAGAAAAATAGAAATTTTATTAAACTTAAAACTCAAATTCGATTAACGCCTACAGATACACGCCGCGCCTCTTGCTAGCATGCATAGGCGATACGCACATGCAAATAGAGACAGAAAAGAGCAGAAGAAAGATTAAAGTGGAAAGGTTTGAGGCAATATCTGAAGAATTGTTGTTATGGTTCTTTGAGGTCAGTGTAGAGTCCTTTTCTAGGTAATTCTTGCTTTTTGTTGGGGCCCAGTATTCTTCTCAAACCTTGTTCACTGTAGGAGACTTTTCTCTCTTGGTGTTCATGTGACTCCAGTGGGTTTTTGGAGTTCTGTGAGAAAGAGATGGGAGCAGACAGGAGAAGAGGAGGTGTTTTCCAGTCCAGGAGCAAAGAGCTTTCTGCCAGTTCAAACACTGTCTCTACAATTTAAAACTCCCCAAGTTGGCCAGCAGGGTGATCACGTGACTGACTGGTTTGACTGGGTCTGTTCTGTGTATTGTATGGGAGCAGGGGATAGCTCCTTTGTTCCAACACTGCTAATATGCAAAAATGTCTTTCCGGCCAGGGGCCTGGCAATTCCTTGTATCAGGCCTTTTCTTCTTCCCAGCAACAATTTGAAATTTAATGTCCATGTGGCAAAATTAATGTGCCTCATTCTTGGCAGGTGGTGGCCTGCATGACAGGTTCCAAAGTCTAATAAAAATTTGGAGCCTTCTGAACAGCAACAACTTGCATTTCAATAGTGTTTTTAACATAGAAAACCTCCCAAGTTGCTACACAGGCAAAAATTACCGAACTAAAGAAGAAGCTATGAGCAGAATTGACTAAAAACTTGGTCAAAGGAATATTTTTTAAGGAGGGTCTCAAAGGAGGAGAAACAGGTAGATCAATAGACAGAATTGAGGAGGAAATTTCAGAGTGTAGGGCCCAGGGGGCTGAAAGCATGTCCTGCCAGTGGTGGGGTGAAGGAAGTTGGAAATGCAGAAGAAGCGAGAGTTGAGGAATGCAGAATTCCTGGAGGATTGTAGGGCTGGAGCTGGGAGGGGGGAGACCTCAAAGGAACTCTTGGCTGGTGTGAGTCTCACTGGGGTCTTTTATGAAGTTACATTGCAAAGAGTGAGACCGTCAGGAAGCCGAAGAACTCCCATGGCACATCCCTTGACATATCAGTTTGGTGGAAGATTCACCCATTACCACTCCCAACCCCCACCTCTGCCACACCCACCAGAAGGACTGGTCTAAGCAGGGTGGAATTCATGTGTAACCAGGTTCCAGCCTAGATTCTGGGACCCCTCTAGGTAGAAGTCAGGCTTTCCACCCTCTCCAGTCCAAGGAATTTCAGAGACTCTATTCATACTGCGGGGCAGCTTCTAAATGAACTAAATCTGTATTAACACAACCGTTTTACAAAAAAACAAAAGCAAAATACAGCGGATGCTGGAAATCTGAAACAATAACAAAGTGCTGGAAATACTCAGCAGGTCTGGCAGCATCTGTGGAGAGGGAAAGAGTTAAGGGGGGGGGGTGGGGAATTTTAGGCCCTCCCCCATGGCGGGTTTGGAGGCGGGGAGAGCTTGTGATCCGGTGGAATGGTGGCAGCCCATCATCTTCCCGCCTCCACCAAAATTAAGTCCGGGCCGAGAAGGCCTGTGAACAATTATGTCCAATTAAGGGCCTCATCCCGCCACCGCACGGGGAGCACGGCAAGAAAAACAGTCCGGGTTACTTGCCGGCTCTGGTGGGGTGGGGGGGCGTGCGGGGTGGTGGTGGTGGGGCGTCCCTCGTAAAAAGGCACAGTGCCTGAAGGTGCACTGGGCACAGGCTAGAGGTGACCTCCCAGCGGCAGACTGGGGCCCAGTGCTCCAGACAGGCTTTGAAGCCCTCCATGTGTGCCTGGCCACAGCTGCAGCTGCCCTGTGGAGAGGTTCCTCCTCTGCAGTGCTGACCCAGCTTTGAAAGTTCCAAACCTTGTTGAGAAGGAGCCTCAAGATGGATACACCCTCTCTCTCTCTTTCGCTTACCTGAAATGGCAGGCTGCAGCGCCATCCGAGTAGGAGAGCCTCCTTTTGGCCCTTCAGCTTCGAGAGCCCACCCGCCATCCTTAATTGGCGGCAAGCGTGTCCTCTGGCCACTAATTGGCTAATTCAGCGAAAATCACTATTAGGTGACTTTTTCTCACATGGTGAGGGGTTGGGACCCCAACATCGGGGTCAAATGGGGGTCCCAAAAATCCTGCCCTAGGAGATCGTTAGGATTATGAAGGGGTTTGAGAGGGGTTTTTTTCTATTCTTCCATGGGATTTGGGAGTCACTGGAAAGGCCAGCATTTGTTGCCCATCCCTAATTGCCCTTGAACTGAGTGACTTGCCAGGCCATTTCAGAGGGCAGTTAAGAGTCAACCGCACTGCTGTGGGTCTTGAGTCACATGTAGGCCAGACCAGGTAAGGACGGCAGATTTCCTTCCCTGTAGGGCATTAGTGAACCAAATGGATTTTTATGACAATCGATGATAGTAGTGGTGCCATGAAACTGTGACTGGCTTACAATTTCAGATTTTTATTAATTAATTGAATTTAAATTCCACCAGTTGCCATGGTGGGATTTGAACCTGTGTCCCCAGGGCACTAGTCTGGGCCTCTGGATTATCAGTTCAGTGACGTTACTACTACGTCACCATCTCCTCTGTAGAGGTAGAGAAAATGTTCCTGCTTGTGCAGAAGTCTTAAACTAGGGGCCATAAATATATGATTGACAGGAATAAATCCAATAAGGAATTCATGAGAAATTTCTTTGCTAAGAGAGTGGTGAGAATATGGAACTCATCAACACATGGAGTGGTTGGTGTAAATTGCATAGATGCATGTAATGGGAAGCTAGATAAGTACATCGAGTGTACAGCACAGAAACAGGCCATTCGACTCAACTGGTCCATGCCAGTGCTCGACATGAGCCTTATCCCATCCTTTTCCATTTAACCCTATCCACATATGCCCCGTTCCTTTCTCCTTCAGGTGCTTATCTAGTTTCCCCTTAAATGCATCTATGCTATTTGCCTCAACTTCTCCTTGTGATAGTACATTCCACACTTACCACACTTCTGATAAAGAAGTTTCTCCTGAATTCTCTATTGGATTTATTAGTGACTATTTTATATTTATGACGTCTACTTTTGGATTTACCCACAAGTGGAAACATTTTCTCTCCATCTACCCTGTCAAACCCTTTCATTACTTTAAAGACCTACATGAAACCTGGGGGTATATGTGCACAAATCATGGAAGGTGATAGGGAAGGAGGTTGAGAAAACAATTAATAAAGCATACAGGATCATGGGTTTTATAAATAGAGCCATAGAGTACAAAAGCAAAGACATTTTGATGAGCCTCTATAAAACAATGGTTTGGCCTCAACTGGAGTAGTGTGTCCAATTCTGGGCACCATATTTAGGAAGGATGTGAAAGCTTTACAGAGGGCACAGAAAAGGTTTATGAGAAGGATTCCAGGGATGTGGGACTTCAGTTAAGAGGATAGGTTGGGGAACCTGGGGCTGTTCTCCTTGGAGAAGAAAAGGTTGAGAGGCGATTTGTTAGAGGTGTTCAAAATCATGAAAAGTCTACATAGAGTAGTTAGGGAGAAACTGTTCCCATTGGCGGTCGGGTCATGAACCAGAGGACACCGATTTAAAGTGATTGGCAAAAGAACCAAAGGTGACATGAGGAAAAACATTTTTATACCGCGAGTGGTTAGCATCTGGAATGCTAATTTTTTTTAATCGTTCACGGGATGTGGGCATCGATGGCTAGGCCAGCATTTGTTGCCCATCCCTAATTGCCCTTGAGAAGGTGGTGGTGAGCTGCCTTCTTGAACCACTGCAGTCCATCTGGTGTAGCTACACCAACAATGCTGTAAGGGAGGGAGTTCCCAGATTTTGACCCAGCGACTGAAGGAACGGCGATATAGTTCCAAGTCAGGATGGTGTGTGGCTTGGAGGGGAACTTGCAGGTGGTGGTGTTCCCATGCATCTGTTGCCCTTGTCCTTCTAGGTGGCAGAGGTCATGGGCTTGGAAGGAGCTATCGAAGGAGTCTTGGTGAGTTGCTGCAATGCATCCAGTAGATGGTACACACTGCTGCCACTGTGCGTCGCTGGTGAAGGGAGTGAATGATGAACGTAGTGGATGAGATGCCAATCAAGCGGGCTGCTTTGTCTGGGATGGTGTCGAGCTTCTTGAGTGTTGTTGGAGCTGCACCCATCCAGGCAAGTGGAGAGTATTCCATCACACTCCTGACTTCTGCCTTGTAGTTAGTGGACAGGCTTTGGGGAGTCAGGAGGTGAGTTACTCACCTCAGGATTTCTAGCCTCTGACCTGCTCTTGTAACCACGGTATTTATGTGGCTGGTCCAGTTCAGTTTCTGGTCAATGGTAACCCCCAGGATATTGATAATGTAGTGGAGGCAGATTCAATCGTGGATTTCAAAAGGGAATTGGATAAGCATCTGAAGAAATAAAATTTGCAGGGCTGTGGGGAAAAGGCAGGGGAATAGGACTAGTTAAATTGCTCTTGCAGAGAGCCAGCACGGACTCAACAGGCTGAATGGTCTCCTCCTGTGCTGTAATCATTCCATAATTCTATGAGGGAGAAAAAGTAGGATATGTTGATAGGATGAGATGAAGTGGGAGGAGGCTTATGTGGAACATAGGCCAAGTGAACAAAGAACAAAGAAAATTACAGCACAGGAACAGGCCCTTCGGCCCTCCAAGCCTGTGCCGATCCAGATCCTCTATCTAAACCTGTCGCCTATTTTCTAAGGGTCTGTAGCACTTTGCTTCCTGCCCATTCATGTATCTGTCCAGATACATCTTAAAAGACGCTATCGTGCCCGCGTCTACCACCTCCGCTGGCAACGCGTTCCAGGCACCCACCACCCTCTGCGTAAAGAACTTTCCACGCATATCCCCCCTAAACTTTTCCCCTCTCACTTTGAACTCGTGACTCCTAGTAATTGAATCCCCCACTCTGGGAAAAAGCTTCTTGCTATCCACCCTGTCTATACCTCTCATGATTTTGTACACCTCAATCAGGTCCCCCCTCAACCTCCGTCTTTCTAATGAAAATAATCCTAATCTGCTCAACCTCTCTTCATAGCTAGCGCCCTCCATACCAGGCAACATCCTGGTGAACCTCCTCTGCACCCTCTCCAAAGCATCCACATCCTTTTGGTAATGTGGCGACCAGAACTGCACGCAGTATTCCAAATGTGGCCGAACCAAAGTCCTATACAACTGTAACATGACCTGCCAACCCTTGTATTCAATACCCCGTCCGATGAAGGAAAGCATGCCGTATGCCTTCTTGACCACTCGATTGACCTGCGTTGCCACCTTCAGGGAACAATGGACCTGAACACCCAAATCTCTCTGTACATCAATTTTCCCCAGGACTTTTCCATTTACTGTATAGTTCACTCTTGAATTGGATCTTCCAAAATGCATCACCTCGTATTTGCCCTGATTGAACTCCATCTGCCATTTCTCTGCCCAACTCTCCAATCTATCTATATTCTGCTGTATTCTCTGACAGTCCCCTTCACTATCTGCTATTCCACCAATCTTAGTGTCGTCTGCAAACTTGCTAATCAGACCACCTATACTTTCCTCCAAATCATTTATGTATATCACAAACAACAGTGGTCCCAGCACGGATCCCTGTGGAACACCACTGGTCACATGTCTCCATTTTGAGAAACTCCCTTCCACTGCTACTCTCTGTCTCCTGTTGCCCAGCCAGTTCTTTATCCATCTAGCTAGTACACCCTGGACCCCATGCGACTTCACTTTCTCCATCAGCCTACCATGGGGAACCTTATCAAACGCCTTACTGAAGTCCATGTATATGACATCTACAGCCCTTCCCTCATCAATCAACTTTGTCACTTCCTCAAAGAATTCTATTAAGTTGGTAAGACATGACCTTCCCTGCACAAAACCATGTTGCTTATCACTGATAAGCCCATTTTCTTCCAAATGGGAATATGGGAGATCCTATCCCTCAGTATCTTCTCCAGCAGCTTCCCTACCACTGACGTCAGGCTCACCAGTCTATAATTACCTGGATCTTCCCTGCTACCCTTCTTAAACAAGGGGACAACATTAGCAATTCTCCAGTCCTCCGGGACCACACCCGTGTTTAAGGATGCTGCAAAGATATCTGTTAAGGCCCCAGCTATTTCCTCTCTCGCTTCCCTCAGTAACCTGGGATAGATCCCATCCGGACCTGGGGACTTGTCCACCTTAATGCCTTTTAGAATACCCAACACTTCCTCCCTCCTTATGCCGACTTGACCTAGAGTAATCAAACATCTGTCCCTAACCTCAACATCCGTCATGTCCCTCTCCTCGGTGAATACCGATGCAAAGTACTCGTTTAGAATCTCACCCCATTTTCTCTGACTCCACGCATAACTTTCCTCCTTTGTCCTTGAGTGGGCCAATCCTTTCTCTAGTTACCCTCTTGCTCCTTATATATGAATAAAAGGCTTTGGGATTTTCCTTAACCCTGTTTGCTAAAGATATTTCATGACCCCTTTTAGCCCTCTTAATTCCTCGTTTCAGATTGTGGTCTGTTTCTGTGCAGTAAATTCTATATAATAAAAGCAAGTGTCTAACCCATTGCACAGTTCAGCTTTCAACTCTCCATTATCGTTCTAGAATCACAAGCAGTGCTAATTTTGCAGCGGTCACTGTTCTACAATAGCTAGGACAAATTTAGACAGACTAGCATAGGGAAACTGCTTTACTGACCTTTGCCAGCTGTATGTGATTGCTTCAGCTGCTCAACCAAAAATCATAACTCACCTGCTTTTGATTTATGTTGTTAAAATCCACCACTTTTGGGTGAAGGGAAGGGCCCCAGTGCAGGAGACCACCAGGTTGAAAGCAGTCAAAAAGAAGATGGGTTGATTTGAAAATAGTGATTCGATAATGGTGACTTCCTGTGGGCACCATCTTGTTTACATTACTGGTTTCCACCACCTTCACAACTACCTTTGGCAGCAACCCAACAGTGCGAGTGTATTAAAAGTCTCCATTCTCAGGGTCTAAGGCAAGTGAGTGCAGGTGCTCTCAACCCAGTGAGCACAAGATTGTAATACAGAGCTGCCTCCAATTTGCCACTGGTTGGTATGCCTTTTCTTAATAGAAAATGTTGGGTTCCTCCAGTGTCCTCAAACAGAAAAACCTAACAAAAGTGCCCCCTTTTTAAAGAACTAAAATAATAAATAGTGAGATTTTGTCGAAGCTTTTTGTCTTGCACTCATCAGGACAATTGCATTCATCAGGACAATTCACAAGAATACCAATCGAAGGGAAAGCAACAAATTGCTTTGTTGCTTTCCCTTACATTGGTATTCTTGTGAATTGTCCTGATGAGTGCAAGATGAAAAGCTTCGACAAAATGTCTCTGTTTTCAGCAATACTCAAGTTCTGCTCTACCAAACGACAATTTAAAACAAAGTTAGGATACTAACATTACATCTAATACCCAGTATACACTGCAGTCCTGACGATGCCCACTGATCGCAGAAGTCCTCAAGGGTACCGGCTTGCTTCTTCCCCAGAGCCACATGGGTGCGACAAGACCGCAGACGGGAGGCAGCCAGAGCAACTATACCTATGGCTTAAGTCCATCCTGGACTTGTGGGTGGCTTCTCTGCACGGGTGGCCAAAGATCAGGATTCAGAGGAGTCATAGGGATGGCTGCTATGGGAAATGGTAACGTCCGATTCTGCACGAGGTGCTTGTTTGAGATTGAGGTTAAAGGTGCATTGCTTGGGCTGAAAAGAGAGCTGTAATTTGCATGTGACTTGTTTTAATAGCTAAGTTGGGAAGGCTTAATGGAACAGTGAGCTTACTATGATTTCAATCCATGCTCTATCAAACTGGAACTGCTTGATGCTGATAAGTGGGAAGATATTTCATTACTTAAGAATGGCATCCCTCAAATTGATTCCTAATTACTGCTCAAAATAAAAATTAATTGTTTTAGACATATGATGCTAATAAACACTCATCTGTGTTTATTAGTGGCAATTTATGCAGTGTTCTGATTCGTGGCTTGCATTACAAAAAGACACATCTGTGTGTGACCTAGGACATTCATGCTAAATATTTGGTTGCGAGAGTACCAAAGGGATTTCGATTTACTTTAAAGGGGCACTGTCTTCCACAACTCAAACACTTTTTCATGAAGACTGTGCCATGCCTACCACCTTTGTTCAGTCTAAAATTGAGATTGGGGTGGTGAGTGAGATCCTTCATGACCTGAGATGCATAAGTTCTAAGGTTTGCTTTACTGCTGGCAAAAAATAATTGACATTTTGAGACAGAGCACCAAGGGATAAATATTAAATAAAAACAAAAAGTGCTGGAAATACTCAGCAGGTCTGGCAGCATCTGTGGAGAGAGAAGCAGAGTTAACGTTACAGGTCAGTGACTTTTCATCAGAACTCATTTAAGGGATAAATATTAACTTTTACAGGAATTTGAGGGGAGTGGTGACCTGGCTACAGAACCCATTTTTCAACTTTAAAAATGTTAGAGAGGGTGCCTCCATTTTGAAGTACCCCCTCCCTTACTTACCATGCATTACAGCCTGCTGTACCTTTCAAGCTGGAAGGCCTCTGATTGGCCCTCCAGCTTCAAGAGCCTGCCTGTCATCCTCAATTGGATGGCGACCTCTCCCTCTGGCCATTAATTGGCCGCCCCGGGGAAAATCACAATGAGTGATTTTCACGATGAGGATTGTCGGAGGATACAGCAGGATATAGATCGGTTGGAGACTTAGGTGGAGAAATGGCAGATGGAGTTTAATCCGGACAAATGTGAGGTAATGCATTTTGGAAGGTCTAATGCAGGTGGGAGGTATACAGTAAATGGCAGAACCCTTAGGAGTATTGACAGGCAGAGAGATCTGGGCGTACAGGTCCACAGGCCACTGAAAGTGGCAACGCAGGTGGATAAGGTAGTCAAGAAGGCATACGGCATGCTTGCCTTCATCGGTCGGGGCATAGAGTATAAAAATTGGCAAGTCATGTTGCAGCTGTACAGAACCTTAGTTAGGCCACACTTAGAATATTGCGTGCAGTTCTGGTCGCCACACTACCGGAAGGACGTGGAGGCTTTGGAGAGGGTACAGAGGAGGTTTACCAGGATGTTGCCTGGTCTGGAGGGCATTAGCTATGAGGAGAGGTTGGAAAAAGTCGGATTGTTTTCACTGGAACGATGGAGGTGGAGGGGCGACATGATAGAGGTTTACAAAGTTATGAGCGGCATGGACAGAGTGGATAGTCAGAAGCTTTTTCCCAGGGAGGAAGAGTCAGTTACTAGGGGACATAGGTTTAAGGTGCGAGGGGCAAAGTTTAGAGGGGATGTGCGAGGCAAGTTTTTTACACAGAGGGTGGTGAGTGCCTGGAACTTGCTGCCAGGGGAGGTGGTGGAAGCAGATGCAATAGCGACGTTTAAGAGACATCTTGACAAATATATGAATAGGAAGGGAATAGAGGGATATGGGCCCCGGAAGTGCAGAAGGTGTTAGTTTCGGCAGGCATCAAGATCGGCGCAGGCTTGGAGGGCCGAATGGCCTGTTTCTGTTCTGTACTGTTCTTTGTTCTTTGAGTGACTGTTTCCCACATAGTGTGGGCTTCTGAACCAACTTTCAGTCTGATGGCGGGGTTCAGAAGTCCACAGGGAAAATCCAGCCCATAGAGTCATTACAGCACAGAATGAGGCCATTCGGCCCATCATGTTCGTGCCAGCTCTCTGTACAGCAATCCAGTCAGTCCCATCCCCTGCTCTAACCCCGTAGCCCTGCACGTTTATTTCCCTCAAGTGCCCATCCTTTTGAAATCATTGATCGTTTCCACTTCCAACATCCTCATAGACAGCGAATTCCAAGTCATTACCGCTCGCTGCGTAAAAAAGTTCAATCCTCCCTACACAGAAACAAGAAATGCTGGAATCACTCAGCAGGTCTGGCAGCATCTGTGGAAAGAGAAGCAGAGTTAACGTTTCGGGTCAGTGACCCTTCTTCGGAACTCCTCCCTATATCTCTTGGCCAAAACCTTAAACCTAGTCCTTGCACCATCATCTAATGGGAACAACTTTTCTTTGTCTACCTTATCTAAACCTGCTATTATCTTCTACACCTTTATCAAATCGCCCCTCAATCTCCTTTGCTCCAGGGAGAATAACCCCAGCTTCTCCAAACTAACCTTGTAACTAAAATCCCTCATCCCTGGAACCATTCTGGTAAATCTCCTCTGCACCTGCTCAAGGACCCTCACATCCTTCCTAAAGTGTGCTGACCAGAACTGGATGCAATACTCTAGTTGGGACCTAACCAGAGCTTGATAAAGATTCAGTATAACTTCCTTGCTTTTGTACTCAATACCTCTATTTATGAAGCCCAAGATCCCCTAAGCTTTGCTAACTACTCTCTCAAAATGTCCTTGTGTTGATGAACTTTACTTTTACTGCAATTGGATGTTTTAGTCCAAGTTTTTCTATCCATTACGACAAGTGGAGCATGAGGACCAGCTCTAATTGTGAGGGTGGCCATCCAAATCAAACCATCGCCCGCATATTGAACTCTTGCCCTGAGAGATCCATTCCTGGTAGCATTACAACCATTCACATTGCATCAGCTGAAGCCATTGAACGGATTGTTAACCTCGATATATTATAGATAAATAATAGCTACTTGGGCAAGATACTTGGTGGAAAGTATTGGGTTTAGTTGTATTTGTATTAGTAGCATTGTAAGGTGTACTAGAGAAAGTCTTAGACTCTGGTAAAGGTTAACTCATAACTCTATTATTTAGAGTTACTATATACACTCTCCACAAGCCACCTAAGCTAGTATCCTTTGTGCTACTATACATTTGTCTCCTCGAGCCTATCTCATCACTCATACAGTGGGAGGGGTCTCTTTCACTGTCTTTGGTATTAATTCTTTACAACCTTATTACAGAAAGTATCCCAGCACTGAATTAGGGCTTGCAGGAGCAGAGGGGAGGTAGGGAAGGACAACTACGCTTTCTACCAATGGAATTACAATGGGGGTCATTTTAACTTTTCTCACAGACCATAATGAATCGTCTGCCCATTTTATACCTGGCTGGATTTTCTTTCCCATTGACTTCAAGATGGACTGTTCTTTTGCAGTTAGCTTGATGACTGGATTTGTTTCTTATTTATTTACATTGCATGATTCAGGTACAGGTCTTTCCTTGTTCATGTGTATCTTGTCTCTGTAAAGCCATGTGTTGATTGAGTTTCTCAAAAAGGTGTTTCCTCTTTATATATGCCTGTCATTAGTTGTATCAGTGGCCTGATCTCTTAAAGGCATGGTTTCTTAAAGGCAAAGTCATCACTGCACTACTTTAGATTGTGGTTGCTCATTTACTAAATTATTACTGCACAAAAATAGACTTGGCTGCAACCTAAAGATCGTTTACTCTGTCCTGGAGGAGTGCCTATATATAAATTCTGTGCATGGTGATTACATTGAAGTTTGTTGTGATCACACAGTACAGTCCATAATTATTCCTAAGCCTACAAAATGTACAGCCTGACTATTTCAGAAGAGATAATATACAATTACCATATTAAACTATAACGGCAATGGCCTAAGGCACTACTCTCATTGAAGAAACAATAGTACCAATCTGCTTTTCTCACAGCTGAGAATGATAGTCCATTCTTTTCTCATTCCCTGACTGCGATAGTTGGCCACTCCTTTACTATTCCATGATGGAGAATGACAAGCCTTGCTTTTCACATTCCATGGCTCCTGTCATTAAACTAACAATATTTCCCAGCAATATGGTAGCAGCAATATGTCCTCAGCACCAGTACTTTCATTTTACATTCATTTACTATGGCTCCAACAATCCCTTAAAGGCCATAGAATCCATGGCTGTATCTATGGGGCACTGTTTAAGGCTGCCAGCTGTCTGATTTTGAACCAGTTCAGTTTTTGAGTAGGTCATCTAGGAGCTTCTGAATTGTAAACTGGATACCAAAAGCTGTGTTTTTCCCCTACAATTTTCTTCCATCTTTAAGATGAGAGCTGTCTTACTGGGTACGGTTTCATTTCTTATACATTTCTCAACTCCCTTTGGCCCTCTAGTGCCGTTGTCCTGTTTAGTCACTCCTTCTCCTCTGCTTTCAGCATTTTTGTTCCCATTAAGTCAATCTCTGTCTCCCACTCCTGTTGCTCCCCCAGTACAGCCTCTAACTCTGCCCCCTCAAATCAGAGGAGCATAAACTGAAACAAATTTAATGGACAACTGGCTTGACCACAGCAAGTATTACAATGCCTTCCTTGTCCTCTGTGACATTTCTGAAGAATTTGATAAAGCTGACCATGCTATGTTCTTTCAATACTCTGCCTCCATTGTCCAACTATATGGGGCTGGCCTTGTACAATTCCATTCATACCTATCCAAATGCAACTACTATTCCCTTCCCTGCACATTCTGCCAAGGATCTATCCTTGGCCACCTCCTCTTCCTATCTATGTGTTTCCCAAAGATGACATTGTCCACAGACATAAGGTCACCTTTCACATGTGTGCTGATGGCACCCAGCTCTACCTGTACACCACTTCTTTTGATCCTGGACTGCCTCTGTGCATCAGGTTCTATGAAGTACTGTGACCTGCAAGGCTACAGACCAGATGCTGAAAGGTGAGATTAGATTGGGCGGCTAGTTTATTCATCTGGCCTCTTTCTGTGCCATCACTTTTCTATGGTTCTATCAGACTCCTTGTCTAGGCCTGAATGAGCCGCAACTTCCTACGGTCCAATATTAGGACCCAAGGCATCATTTTTGGCCTTCCCTACAAACATTAGCTTTACTTCATCTTCCTGCTCAGCCTCTGACTCACACCTTTCATAAACCTGGTATCATGTTCAATCTGAGACTGTTTTAAACACCACATTCTATCCATCAACAAGTCCACTTAGCTCCACCTCTTCAACATCATTTATCTGTGCTCATACTTCAGCGACTCTGCTGCTACAATCCTTGAACATGTCTTTATCACCTGGAGAGTTCAGAACTCCAATGCTCTCCTTATCAGCCTCCCATTGCCCACCCCTAAATACTCCAACGTCAAAATTCAGATGCTCAGATTCTGTGGGTGGGTTGATGGTGGGGGGAGCCCCTCTACACCGTGGCCTGTGGCTGCTACTGCACTCAGGCAGGCAGGGAGGGTCTCTAGGCCTGTCTGGAGTACTGGCCCCTGGCTTGCCATTGGGTGGCTGCATTGAAGCAGCTAAACAGGCTCCTGTCGCTTGCAGGAACCTGGAAGCCGACTTGAAAATCCCAGTCGGCCTCTTTAATTGGCCCTAATAAGCCACTAATGACCTAGATCAGCTACCCGCTAAGTGTGAGTGGATAGCCCAGCTTCCCCCCACTCCCCTCCCCAATCCCACCTTCGCAAAAATGGCTCGGGGGTGCTATGGAGCCGGGGAACCGGCAGACCGCCTAGCTCCCGCCCACCTCCAATCTCAGCCCCAGTAGGGGCTAAAAATCAAGCTGTATGACTCTATGACCAGAAAGAAGGCAAAATGGTTGCAGATAAATTAAACTGTGGATAATCTTTCACCATTTCCCACATCTTAGGTCCATTTAATTAAAGAAATGCACAGACAAGCAGGTATTTATTTCACGAGTCAGAAGGTTGTGGGTTCAAGCCTCATTATAGGTCTTGAGCACACACTGTGACACTCCAGTGCAGTACTGAGGGAGTGCAGTGCTATCAGAGGTTCTGTCTTTCAGACATGATGTTAAACCACGGCCCTGCTTGCAGCTAACAAGGATATAAAAGATTCCATGGCACTAGTCAGAGAACAGCAGATGAGTTCTCCAGTGTCCTAGTCAATATTTGTCCCTCAACCAAAACAGTCATTCATCTTGCTGCTGTATGTGGGAGGTCAATGTCCACAAAATGATGACTGTGTTTTGCCTACAAAACATCAGTGACTATATTTCAAAGCTAACTCATTGGCTGTGAAGTATTTTGGGTCATCCTGAAGATGTGAAAGGTGCTTTAGAAATACAAATTTCTCCTTTCTGTACACAGCTATACAACATTAAAAACAAGTATGCCCATAATTATATGTGTATATTTATACTGGATACCAAAACTCCCAGTTTGAAATCTGGTTTCTGCTGATCACAGCCAGGACAGGAGTTGGGTGAGCTAAAGTTGGTCTTGGCGTTTTTTGGGTTGGGTAGGAAATGGTCAACACGGATTCTCACTCTGATGATCATGCAGGAAAGGTGAAAAATGTATCCCCATTGCAGTTCTTGGAAGCTGTCTTTTAGCTCTATTCATCTTCGCACATGCTAAGTATACAATGCCATTCATATTTTTCAAATATGTGTCATTTATTTGCCCATTTACATGTAATTTAATATGGATGTAAAATATTGCACATAGAAAAAACAAATAGGGGGCTGAACGACTTCATGATTAGTGTTACAATAGTGAAATGTAAAGTTTAAAAAGATCTAAGGCTTTTAATAGATTTGGCCTTCAACAAGTACAGTCACTGCAGAGCAGCAATTAACCAACTCAGAAGAAAGCTGAACTAAATTGCCAAAGCAGTAAAGCATCAGTCAGAGAATACCATGTTTTGCAGTACTTTGATCAGCCTGCACTGTGAATGTTGTGTCCAACTCTAGTCGCCCAGATGTGAAGAAGGCATGTGGAGGTGATTCAACAAGTAGCCTAGTGAATTACCCCAGGTAGAGAGCAAGGTAAAAGAAATAGGTGAAACTGAGGTTTTGAAGGGCAGAAGGATGCCATGTGGCCCATTGAGCATGTGCTCAGTCTTGAAAAGAGCTACCCACTTGATCCCATTCCCCTGTCCTTTTATGCCACACCTGTTTTTAACTTTTTCCAAATATTTAACTACTTCCCTTTTAAAAGCTATTATGGAGTCTGCTTCCACCACAGTTTTTGGTGGAGCACTCCATGTCCTAACAACCCTGTGTATAAAACATGTTTCCTAACCTCCTCCTTCATTTTACTGGGGAAGATCTTAAAGTTATGCACTCTAGTTACTGATACTCGGTGAGGATTAAGCCAGATCACTTAATCCTTCCGTCTCACAAGGCTGGATGGTATGAACCATTATAGCTTTATGCTAACTTCTATATGTATTATAAATTCTGTAATGAGAGGGTTGTCCTATGATGAGAGGCTGAGTAAATTGGGCCTATACTCTCTAGAGTTTAGAAGAATAAGAGATACAACATACAAGGTTCTGAAGGGGCTTCACAGGGTAGCGGTTGTTTCCCCTGGCTGGAGAATCTAGAGCACTGGGGCATAGTCGCTGGGTAAGGGGCCGATCATTTAGGACTGAGATAAGGAGAAACGTCATCACTCAAAGGGTTGCGGATCTTTGGAATTGTCTGCCCCAGAGGGTTGTCGATGCGCCATCATTGAGTATATTTAAGGCTGGGATAGATTTTTGGTCTCTCAGGGAATCAAGGGATTTGGGGAGTGGGCAGGAAAGTGGAATTGGGGCAGAAGATCAGCCATGATCATATTACATGGTGGAGTAGGCTTGAGGAGCTGAAAGGTTTACTCCTGCTCCTATTTTCTGTGTTTCTATAGGGATCAAAGGATAGGGAGGTAAAGCGGGAACAGGTTACTGAGTTGGATGATCAGCCATGATCATAATGAATGGCGGAGCAGGCTCGAAGGGCCGAATGGCCTTCTGCTGCTCCTATTTTCTATGTTTCTATTAGACCACCCCCTTGCTTATTAACAGAGTCTACTCCTCAGTTGGCATTGCTAATAGCTGATATTACGATCACACAACTAACAATCGGCCAAATAAATCTATAAAATTGACACAAATTAACACACATTTCCAATGTGGGTGGACCAAGCAGACTGTAGCTAAACATTCCCACCTACCAGCACCACCATTTAACAGGCTATCCATGGAGCAGTACAAAACACACTCATTTCATCCATCACTTCCACTTATCCGGTGGAAAGTGTTTCTGGATCAGTTAAAAGTGTGCTAGATTCAGCACTAACGGAAACCAATTGAAAAAGTATTACTTTTACCTTTTTAATAAGGCAAGTGCTCTGTTCCAGTGATGCAGTGTGTGTGATGTGATTTGCCACCCTAGTAGTTTTGTTTAAAAAGTCCTGGAGGCAAGTAGTAATCACTGAGGCAGAAAGAATGCAGCATTAGCACACCCAGATTGGAGCATCTTGGGCTGAATAGGCTTATTAAATAGGAACAGGAGAGCCAGACGGGCATGGAGAGCAGGAAAGGAGAATGAGCAGTTTGAGCAGGAGAGAGAGACACACACACAGTGAGACCCACCCTGAGGGAAATTGCCATGTCACATGATTTTCAGAATATTTTGCCATAACAAATCACTGGTCCTAATTATAAAGTGTCTTTCTAAATGGATGAGGGCTTGATGCATTCTTAATAGAGAGTTCAAAACTGCCATTTCTCCAATTTTTGTTTTCTTTTTCAAATATTTATGCCCTTTTTTAAAGGTATTATGGATTCTTGCTATCATTATTTGTGGTAGGGCAATAATTATCCGAACAAGCCTCTGCATAAAAACGATTCTGCTAACTTCTCCTTTCATTCTTTCAGTGATTATCTTAAATTTATGTCCTTTACTTACTGACTCACTGCCCAGTGGAAACAGTTTTTCCCTATTTATCTTGTCAAAACCCTTCATAATTTTGAACAGCTTCATCAGGTCTCTTGAAAGCCTTTGTTGGAATGAAAAGAGTTTGTCTCTCCAGTTTCTCTTCATAATTGAAGCTTCCCGAGGAAGAAATCTCTTATATGCCATCTTACATCTAATGCTGGTAAGACCTAAGAAAGGGAGAAATGAAAAAAAAACAGACAATACTTTTTTTTAAAATGTTGAATAAGTTAACAGTCACAGTGGAGGAATGTGGAATTTTCAGCCACTGTCAGAATCAAGCATTCTCAGGTTATGGATAATGGGCTGAATTTTTCCAACACTGATAAAGTCCCGCTGCTGGGGCCAAATGCGGGAGCTGACCCCCATGCTGGTGGGACCCTGGGGCGACATTTTACTGGCGGCAGCCAATTAACAAGCCACCGCTAGGACTGCTGTCTAATTGAGGAAGGCAGCACCCCCCCGCCCCCCCCCCCCCCCACCCCCCAGAGCTGCTGGCCCAATCAGAGGGCAGACAGCTCGACATCCTCAGCAGTGCCACTGCTAGCAATGGCCACTACTGAAGCTGCAAGACAAGGAAGAGGGTGCCTCCATGCCAAGGCGCCCTCAAAGACCAGATAAGTTTCTTTGCAGCAAGCTAGGGCCAGGCAGGCAGGCCCTGGTGATTGGTGGGTGTAGGGCATATTCCAGCGGCAGTGCCTTAGCCCCTGGGGCAGCCATTGCCACCAAGGGGCCCCTCCATGGGACATGGAGCAGTCAGTAAAGAGGCCCTCCCTCCCAAGAACCCACAGGAGACTGCCAGGCTTTACCTAGTGGTCTCCCCCTGCGGTGGCAGCCCCTCCTGATGCCAGGGCAGGAGGTAGCCCTTAATTAGACACTTAATTGGCCCAATTCGCTGCCCAGTATGCAGTCATGCTGCTGTGGTTCCCGCCGGTGGTAATAAGCCATGGTGGCATGAAGACGGCGGGCTCCCCTCCTGACACCTTCCCCTGCCATATGGGCTGGGAAAATTCAGCCCTATGTGTTCCGGTTAAAAAGTAAATCTCCCTCTAGTCTGCTGTAACAATAACTCCAACCTCAGAACAGGGTGTCCTGCTGCATTAGTGTGAACTTTTCGACTTCCTGCCTCTTTCTCTCCTCTCTGAGTGAGATTAGCTGTATATGCCAAATTGTCATTTTGTTCTTTGGGTTCTGGGTTTAGCTTGCTTTTGTGTTTGCAACTATAGTGGGAGTGTTTGTGATACAGAACAGAGCAAACTATGAAAGCTGTAGATAAAAGAGAAAACAAAAGAAGGAGGGAATTTCCAGTCTGATGAGTGATTGATTGGAAATACATGCAGCTAATTGTCATTTTATTTCAGCTAATTTTTGCCGTATATATTAATTTGGTAGTCATTAAACACACAGAAAAACTGGTCTTAATTTTAAAATTTAACATCAGGTCATCAACACTGAGTAGGAAAAGTGTTTCTGAATTTGGATTTCCATCTGCTATAGTAAAAGGCATTATTTCACAGTTTGTGTTCATTCTCACAGTGTGTGTGTTTTCCCATTAATAGATTTATTTACATTTTTAAGAAGCAGAATTTTGTAATTTATAAGTTATTGAAAAGTAGGGAATCAAATAAGATAGATAGTTCTGAATTTTCTATAAGCTCATTTGAGTTAATTAACAATATTTTAAACTCACTTAACCCCCTCTTTTTGAGCCACTGTGGCATCATTATATATTTTTTTGGATGTGGGGGTGGGGTGAGTTATATCTTCATTACGCATTTTTCTGGTTTCTTAAATAGCAAAAGAAAGAATGGACTTGTATTTACTGCTTTTAATGGTCTCAGAATGTCCCAAAGTGTTTTACAACTGATGAAATTCTTTTCACACGTTGCCATTGTTATAATGTAGGGAAACGTAGCTGTAAATTTGTGCAGAGCAAGGCTCTGCAAGGAGCAATGTTATACTGACCAGCTAATCTATTTTAATGAGAGTGGTTGAGGGATAAATATTGTCCAAGACACTGGGGAGAATTCAACCTGTTCTTTGAAATACATCGTGGGATCTTTTACATCCACCTGAGAGAGCAGAAGGGTCTCAGTTTAACGTCTCGCCCGACAGACCGTGCAGCATTCCCTCAGCGCTGCGCCGAAGCATCAGCCTAGATTGTGTGCTTAGGTCTGAGAAGTGGGGCTGTGAACTGACAGCCTTCTGACTCAGAGGTGAGAATGCTACCACTGAGTCAAGGGTGACACCTACTGTGGATTGATCCTCAATCTTATCCTTATTTTCCTTCAAAGATGCTGAAGGGATTGAGGGCTTTAGGGATATTTGTTTTCAGGAGAGGTAGGGAAAGGAACTTAGTGTTCCTGAAGTAGGAAACAACAGGTATGGGGAACCAGAATACATGGTAGAATAGTCATACCTGGTGGTAGATTTTTTAACCTGCCACCCGAGGGTAAAACTGCAGTGTATCAACTGTCCGTCATAGAAACTGCCTGCTATTCCTTGTTAAGCAGTTAAAATGAAAATCAGCGGGTTCTATAACAAGTGGGTAGTCCGTTACAATAGTCTACTGTCCCAAACAATGAAAGTGAAAATGGCCCCTAAGTGCTCTAGTCGGTTTGATGAGCCAATTTGGCTTTTCACACTCTGGACTTTCATCTTGATGTATTTCTTTTTAACACTGTAGTTACTTATTGTTAATTTTAAATACATTTTCTAATTCCAGAGCAATAGCCAAAGCATATTGTTGTAAACAACTATAATTTTAGTTTTTTTTTTACAAAACATTTCACTTATTTTGCTTCTCTTTCCCCTTCCTGGTATTTTCACTGCCTTGCTCCAATGCCTAGCTCAAAGGCCTCTGTTGGTATATTGACCGACAGCAGACCACCAGGAGATGTGTGAGAGAGACATGGTGGGACTCCTTCATTTGTAGAGAGGCACATGGGCGGATATTCCAACCAAGCACTATCTTCTTTTTACCCTGATGTCTACACACACACACACATTTTAGAAGGAGTTATTGGATAGTTGCTGAAGTTTTGCACCTCTGGTCTGGGGGCTTACAGGCCGCACGTAGCATTCCTACTGTCACTCTGACTGAGATCAGCTAACTTAGCATGTGTGTGTCAGCTGTGGCCCAGTGGTAGCACTCTTGCCCCTCAGTTAGAAGGTTGTGCATTTAAGCACCACTCCAGATACTCAAACCCGCATTGCAGTGCAGTGCTGATGGAGTGCTGCACTGTCGGAGGTATTCATATGAGGTATTAAACTGAGGTTTAGTCTGGCCTCTTGGGTGGATGTAAAAGATTTCGCAGTACTTTCTTTCTTTTTTCTTTTGGGCCTCCTTATCTCGAGAGACAATGGATACGCGCCTGGAGGTGGTCAGTGGTTTGTGAAGCAGCGCCTGGAGTGGCTATAAAGGCCAATTCTGGAGTGACAGGCTCTTCCACAGGTGCTGCAGAGAAATTTGTTTGTTGGGGCTGTTGCACAGTTGGCTCTCCCCTTGCGCCTCTGTCTTTTTTCCTGCCAACTACTAAGTCTCTTCGACTCGCCACAATTTAGCCCTGTCTTTATGGCTGCCCGCCAGCTCTGGCGAATGCTGGCAACTGACTCCCACGACTTGTG
Source organism: Heterodontus francisci (assembly GCF_036365525.1). NCBI lineage: Eukaryota > Metazoa > Chordata > Chondrichthyes > Heterodontiformes > Heterodontidae > Heterodontus > Heterodontus francisci. Next base: position 28,170,699 of record NC_090376.1, on the reverse strand, counting down.
ATCAATGTCACACGATTTCATGTCGCGTTTGCAGACGTCTTTATAACGGAGACATGGACGGCCGGTGGGTCTGATACCAGTGGCGAGCTCGCTGTACAATGTGTCTTTGGGGATCCTGCCATCTTCCATGCGGCTCACATGGCCAAGCCATCTCAAGCGCCGCTGACTCAGTAGTGTGTATAAGCTGGGGATGTTGGCCGCTTCAAGGACTTCTGTGTTGGAGATATAGTCCTGCCACCTGATGCCAAGTATTCTCCGAAGGCAGCGAAGATGGAATGAATTGAGACGTCGCTCTTGGCTGGCATACGTTGTCCAGGCCTCGCTGTCGTAGAGCAAGGTACTGAGGACACAGGCCTGATACACTCGGACTTTTGTGTTCCGTGTCAGTGCGCCATTTTCCCACACTCTCTTGGCCAGTCTGAACATAGCAGTGGAAGCCTTACCCATGCGCTTGTTGATTTCTGCATCTAGAGACAGGTTACTGGTGATAGTTGAGCCTAGGTAGGTGAACTCTTGAACCACTTCCAGAGCGTGGTCGCCAATATTGATGGATGGAGCATTTCTGACATCCTGCCCCATGATGTTCATTTTCTTGAGGCTGATGGTTAGGCCAAATTCATTGCAGGCAGACGCAAACCTGTCGATGAGACTCTGCAGGCATTCTTCAGTGTGAGATGTTAAAGCAGCATCGTCAGCAAAGAGGAGTTCTCTGATGAGGACTTTCCGTACTTTGGACTTCGCTCTTAGACGGGCAAGGTTGAACAACCTGCCCCCTGATCTTGTGTGGAGGAAAATTCCTTCTTCAGAGGATTTGAACGCATGTGAAAGCAGCAGGGAGAAGAAAATCCCAAAAAGTGTGGGTGCGAGAACACAGCCCTGTTTCACACCACTCAGGATAGGAAAGGGCTCTGATGAGGAGCCACCATGTTGAATTGTGCCTTTCATATTGTCATGGAATGAGGTGATGATACTTAGTAGCTTTGGTGGACATCCGATCTTTTCTAGTAGTCTGAAGAGACCACGTCTGCTGACGAGGGCAAAGGCTTTGGTGAGATCAATGAAAGCAATGTAGAGGGGCATCTGTTGTTCACGGCATTTCTCCTGTATCTGACGAAGGGAGAACAGCATGTCAATAGTCGATCTCTCTGCACGAAAGCCACACTGTGCCTCAGGGTAGACGCGCTCAGCCAGCTTCTGGAGCCTGTTCAGAGCGACTCGAGCAAAGACTTTCCCCACTATGCTGAGCAGGGAGTAGAGTCAACTTATGCCATACAAGGAGGCTGTCGAGCCCATGACACTTTTTTCAACAGGAAGAGAAGTTTAAAGAATTTCTCCCCAGTGTTCTGGCCAATATTTATCCTTGAATCAACATTACAAAACAGATCATGTTTGTGGGACCTGGTGGTGTACAAATCGGCTGTCGAATTTTCTACATTACAGCAGTGACTAAACTGTTGTGAAAGGCACTATATAAATTTAGTTTTCTTCATTGGGGATTGACCCTTGGGTGCTTTCTCAGCCACATGAGGCAAAGAGGAGATTAGAGATCAAGTAGTAGTTGAAAGAGATGGAGGGATTGATGGAGGCTATTTTAGAAGAATGATGACAATAGTATTGAAGGGTGAGGTGCGACAGTGCTTGAGAAAAGGGAGCAGTTGAAGATTTCTACAAACATATAGGGCAAGAAAAGTTGGCTGTATGCATCGAAGCTCATTTGGAAGGACAGAAAATACACAACATGTGAATTCCATGGAGGAAGTGAACCTCACGAGGACTCGGAATGGAGATGGGGTAGAAGATGAAGCCAACTGAGCTAAGCTAAAATACATTAACATACAAATCAGTTTTATCCCTGAATTTAGCAACAGGTACAGATCACACAGGTACAGGGGCGGCACAGTGGCGCAGTGGTTAGCACCGCAGCCTCACAGCTCCAGCGACCCGGGTTCAATTCTGGGTACTGCCTGTGTGGAGTTTGCAAGTTCTCCCTGTGTCTGCGTGGGTTTTCTCCGGGTGCTCCGGTTTCCTCCCACAAGCCAAAAGACTTGCAGGTTGGTAGGTAAATTGGCCATTACAAATTGTCCCTAGTATAGGTAGGGAAATATAAGGACAGGTGGGGGGGATGTGGTAGGAATATGGGATTAGTGTAGGATTAGTATTAATGGGTGGTTGATGGTCGGCACAGACTCGGTGGGCCGAAGGGCCTGTTTCAGTGCTGTATCTCTAAACTAAATCATACTCCAGACTCAAAAGGAGGAGAATATATAATTATTAATAACTAGGCATCAGTCATATTTTCTGTTATGGTCCAGTCTGCTCATTAATTTAGAGGTTATTAGCTCATTGAGATCCACTGCTTGGTTCGGAAGACAACATTTCAATTACAGTCTACAAAACAGTAAAATCTAATAAATTGCGTGCTGTGTATTTAACAAGTATGAACACAATTACCAAGGCAACAGTTTCTAAAAAAAGGTATTCAAACAGATCACTTAGAGTAAAATCTTTAATTAAATAGCCACACAAATATAAAAACAGGTAGAGGAGCAGCAGTTGCTAAAACCATAAAACTACTGTAAAACTGCAATATGAGCTGCATCTGCAGCCTGGGTGTCCAAGCAGCTAATCCTTGCTAGGAACACAAGTGGTGCCGATTGGTTTCTGGGTCATATAAAACTGAACGTAATTATGGCTTACATGCCAGACTTTACTGTGGTTAATATCATTCACTTTGAGGCTCATTAATGTGAAATGGAATTAGAGGAGAGTACAAAACAGTACAGCATTATAATAATATATTGCCATAAGGCTTAAAGAAAACTGGCCCATTCTCTGTGATTGAGCTAACCAGTGAAACTAGTGGGCGGAACATCTCTCACCTCATTATAATATTGTTCTAGGAATATAGGAACAGGAGTAGGCTATTCAGCCCGTCAAGCCTGCCCTGCCATTCAATTAGATCATGGCTGATCATCTACCAAGGCCACCTTCCCGCGCTATCCCCCTATCCCTTGATGACATTAGTATCCAGAAAGCTATCAATTTCTGTCTTGAACATGCTCAATGATTGAGCTTCCACAGTCCTCTGGGGTAGAGAATTTCAAAGATTCACACCCTCTGAGTGAAGAAATGCCTCCTCATCTCAGTCTTAAATGGCCTATCTGGGTGGCAGAGTGGTGCAGTGGTTAGCACCGCAGCCTCACAGCTCCAGCGACCCGGATTCGGTTCTGGGTACTGCCTGTGTGGAGTTTGCAAGATCTCCCTGTGACTGCGTGGGTTTCCGCCGGGTGCTCCGGTTTCCTCCCACAGCCAAAGACTTGCAGGTTGATAGGTAAATTGGCCATTGTAAATTGCCCCTAGTGTAGGTAGGTGGTAGGAGAATGGTGGGGATGTGGTAGGGAATATGGGGTTAATGTAGGATTAGTATAAATGGGTGGTTGTTGGTCGGCACAGACGCGGTGGACCGAAGGGCCTGTTTCAGTGCTGTTTCTCCAAATAAAATAAATAGTCCGAGACTATGGGTTGGATTTTAAGAGCCTGCCGCTGATCTCGGCGGTGAACTTAAAAAAAGACGCAAAAGAGCTGCTGCGATCTCACGCACAGTGGCTCATTTAAGTAGCCGGGGCAACCTGCCAGCACCCCCCACCCCAATCAGGTGGAGGGGACGGGCTGTCTGTCCCCAGCAATGGCATCAGCTGCCTGTGCACAGGCACTAGCACCATCTTTAAAGGGCAGCCAGCCCTGCTGGTCAATTTGAATTTTTGAAGATACACACCCCCCCCAATATTTATTAAATAAATATCTAACGTCCCTTTCCCATCCCCCCCCAATAATAATTACATTAACTCTTTGCCCATTCCCCCAAAACACTTGCCTTTCAAATTTGACCTTTCCCCCCCAAGACTGCTCAAAGTTTGAAGTTTGCCCCTTCCCACTATCTCCTACACCCATTGCATTTATTTGACCCTGTTCCCCCCCCCCCCCACCCAACCTCACTGAAAATCTTAACTCCACCCCCCTCCCCACCAGTGTCACACCAGCTTTCTCTGAACGGAAAATTGAATGTGTGGAACTGCCGGCCGCCGTGGGCCCGGTAGATTGAAGGTAAGTGTAATGCGTGTAATTAATTTAAATATTGAAATCCAGGTCCCGTTGCCCAGTGGCAGGGGGCCACCATGGAGCCTTGCCGGTTCTAGGAGGATTGGGCCAGGCCCTCTCAATGTTGGGCTCCGTGACGGACTGCTGCCGGCCCCATCTTTCACACCCTGCCCCCCCACCTCCCCCACCCCCACCACACGAGACTGATGTTGAGGGCTTGGTAAAATCAAGCCCTATGTCCCCTGGTTCTAGACTCACCAGCCAGATAAAACATCCTATCTACATCCACCCTGTCACGCCCTGTAAGAATTTTGTAAGTTTCAATGAGATCACCTCTCATTCTTGGAAACTCTAGAGAATACAGGCCCAGCCTCCTCAATCTCTCCTCGTAAGACAATCCTGCCATCCTATGGGATTAGTCTGGTGAACCTCCGTTGTACTCCCTCTATGGCAAGTATATCCTTCCTTAGATGAAGAGATCACAACTGTACACAGTATTCCAGGTGCGGTCTCACCAAGGCTCTATACAATTGCAGCAAGACTTCTTTACTCCTGTACTCAAAACCCCTTGTGATGAAGGCTAACATACCATTTGTCTTCTTAATTTCTTGCTGTACCTGCATGCTAGCTTTTATTGTCTCATGAACCAGGACACCCAAGTCCCTTTGGACATCAACACTTTGCAACCTCTTTCCATTTAAGAAATACTCTGCATTTCTGTTTTTTCTACCAAAGTGGATAACTTCACACTTTTTCACATTATATTCCATCTACCATGTTCTTGCCCATTCACAGCCTATCCAAGTCCCCTTGAAGCCTCCTTGCATCCTTCACACAACTTACATTCCTCACCTAGATTTGTGTTATCAGCAAATTTGGAAATATTACATTTGGTTCCCACATCCAAATCATTTATATAGATTGTGAACAGCTGTGGTCTCAGCACTGATCCTTGCAGTACCCCACTAGTAGCCTGCCATCTGAATGTCTCTGTTTTCTGTCTGTTAACTAATTCTCAATCCATACCAGTATATCATCCCCAATCCCATGTGCCCTAATTTTGTTTACTAACCTCCTGTGTGGGACCTGATCAAAAGCCCTCTGTAATCCAAATATACCACATCCACTGGTTCTCCTTTATCTATGCTACAAGTCACATCCTGAGAAACCTCTAACAGGTTTGTCAAACATGATTTTCCTTTCATAAATCCATGTTGACTTTGCTCAATCATATCATTATTTTCTAAGTGTCTAGTTATCACATCCTTTATAATAGATTCTAACATTTTCTGTCCTACTCATGTCAAACTAACAGGTCTGTGGTTCCCCCGTTTTCTCTCTCCTTCCTTTCTGACATAGTGGGGTTACATTTGCTACTATTCAGTCTGCAGGAACCTTTCCAGATTCTATAGAATTTTGAAAGATAACCATCAATGCATCCACTATCTCTATAGCCACCTCCTAACACTCTGGGTTGTAGCTCATCTGGTCAGATTTATCAACCTTCAATCCAGTTAGTTTTTTGATTATTACCTCTTTCTTGATACTAATTTCTTTCAGTTCCTCATTTGCACAAGTCCCTCGGCTGCCTAATATTTCTAGGAGATTTTCTGTATCTTCCTCTGTGAAGACAGACACAAAGTAATTGTTTAGTTTCTCTGCCATTTTCCTATTCTCCGTTATAAATTCTCCTGTCTCCATCTGTAATGGACCCACATTTGTCCTTGCTAATCTTTTCCTTTTCACATACCTAAAGAAACTTTTACAGTCTGCCTTTATGTTTCTCGCTAGCTTGCATTCATATTCTCTTTTCCCTTTCTTTATCAGTTTCTTGGTCATCCTTTGCTGACTTCTAAATTGCTCCCAATCCTCGGGCTTACCGCTTTTTCTGGCAACGTTATAAGCCTTTGATCTAATGCAATCTTTAACTTCTTTTGTTAGCCAGGGTTGATTCATTTTTCCTGTTGGGTTTTTGTGTCTTAGAGGAATGTATATTTGTTACAAACCATGTAATAATTCTTTAAATACTAGCTATTGCCTATCTACCACCAAATCTTTTAGTGTATTTTCCCAATCCACCATAGCCAACTTGCCCCTCATACCTTCATAGTTTCCTTTGTTCAGACTTAAGACCCTAGTTTCAGAATGAACTATATCACTTTCAAACTTAATGTAAAATTCTATCTTATTATGGTCACTATTTCCCAAAGGCTCCTTTACAACAAGGTTTTTAATTAGCCTTTTCTCATTACTTAATACTAAATCTAATATAGCCCGAACCCGAGTGGTTCTTGAACATATTGCTCCAGAAATCCATTTCGTACACACTCCAGGAATTCATCCTCCACAGTATTAGTGTTGATTAGGTTTACCCAATCTATATGTAAATTGAAATCACCCATTATTACTGTATTACCCATGTTACATGCACCTCTAATTTCCTGATTTATACTGTGCCCAATATTACCACTACTGTTTGGTGGCCTGTAAACAACTTCCACCAATGTTTGTTGCACCTTGCTAGTTTCTTGGCTCCACCCAAACTGATTCGACATCTTGATCCTTTGATCTTGATGCTTCGATCTAAGATCCTCTCTCACTAATGGACTGATTTCATCCCTTATTAAGAGTGCTACCCCACCTCCTTTTCCTTTTTACCTATCCTTCCTAAATGACGAATATCCTTGAATATTCAGTTCCCAGTCTTGGTCGCCCCGTAACCATGCGCTGTAATGGCAATTAAATCATATCAATTTACCTCTATATTTGTGCCTTCAAAACGTCTACCTTGTTGCGAAAGCTGCGTGCATTCAGATAGAGTGCCAATAACTTTAACATTATTCCACATTCAGATCCTATTTGATGCTTGCTTTTGCTTCATGTCTTCTAATTTCACTTACTACTTTTCTACTTCCTGTTATCTGTTTTGCTTCCCTCCAATCTGAGCTCCCTCTCAGGTGCCCATCTCCCTGCCAATCTAGTTTAAACCTTCCCCAACAGCACTAGCAAATCTTCCAACAAGGATGTAGGGGTGGCACAGTGGCGCAGTGGTTAGCACCGCAGCCTCACAGCTCCAGGGACCCGGGTTCAATTCTGGGTACTGTCTGTGCGGAGTTTGCAAGTTCTCCCTGTGACCACGTGGGTTTTCGCCGGGTGCTCCGGTTTCCGCCCACAGCCAAAGACTTGCAGGTGATAGGTAAATTGGCCATTGTAAATTGCCCCTAGTGTAGGTAGGTGGTAGGAAATATGGGATTACTGTAGGGTTAGTATAAATGGGTGGTTGTTGGTCAGCACAGACTTGGTGGGCCGCCTGGCCTGTTTCAGTGCTGTATCTCTAAATAAATAAAATAAATAAATGTTAGTCTTGGTCCTGCTAAGGTGTAGCCCATTCATTTTGTACGGATATCAATGCCCCAGAAATCTGATGCCCTCCCTCCTACACCAATTCTCCAGCCACGTGTTCAGTCACTCAATCCTCCTGTTCATATGCCCACTAGCACGTGGCACTGTGAGTAATCCTGAGATCACTGCTTTGAGGTCCTGCTTTTTAATCTCTTTCCTAGCTCACTAAGATCTGCTTTCAGGATCACATCCCTCTTCCTATCTATGTCATTGTTGCCAATGCGGACCACAACCTCTGGCTATTCACTGTCCCCCAGAAGAATGTCCTCCAGCTGCTCCGTGACATCCGTGACCCTGGCACCAGGGAGGCAACGTGAGTCACGTCTACAGCCACAGAAGCACCTGTCTGATCCCCTAACTAATGAATCCCCCCATCACTATTGCTCTTCCACTCTTCTTCCTCCCCTCCTGTGCAGCTGAGCCACCTCATTGCTTTGGTACAGATCCACTGTTGTAAAAGTTTACAAGGCCATTTAGCGCACGTCTTTTCCAAAATACAGATTGTTTTTCTTCCACTTAATCTGTAAAAATGGTATTCTGTAAGCTTCTTGGTTCTTTTTTCCCACTCCATTTTATAACATTATTTTTACTCGCATCATCTCTCCCTTTATTGGGCACTATTCCCTACTAAGACACATTTGCAGAGTTCTGCCAATGATGCAGCTTGCTGACAGTACCCAAAGTTGAGGTGCCTGTGATTTGTCTCCCTTTCTCCGGCCTCCTTTCTGTGACACCCATTGGTGATTTGGTTGAGACCAATGCTACATCTATTGGTTAGAAGCAGACATTCTTCATTTGTCTGCTAAGATCAATGGACCTAGGCAGAAAAAGTGCACAGGCATTTGTTGTCACAGTGTGCATCATGCTGTTTTCCTCATGATTTAGGTTATATTCTGGAGATAGTAGTGTTGGGACACTGAGTGGTGTAATGAGTTCCATCCCTGCTACCTGTTTTCAGAATCATCCCAGACCGAGGGGATGAAAGACTTTCTGATGACCCAATGGACAGATTTCTTACTTTGTCATGCCTGGGAAATGCTCAAGTTCCCAGGCTCAGTGAAAAGGAAATGGGGAGGGTGAGACCAGGGTGCTGCCTCGATTTCTGAGGGATTCCCAAACTGGTTAACTGGGTTGTATCTGCAGTAGGCACAGAGCCAGTGTAAGCACATAGATGAGGTGTCAGCCTCGACATATGGTAGCATTCTTGTCTCTAAGTCAGATGGTTGTGGTTTCAAGTCCCACTTTTGAGATTTGAGCATGTAATCTAGGATGACGCTTCAGTGCAGTACTGAGGGACTGCTACAACTTCGGTGGTGCCATCTTTTGGATGAGACATTAAACCAAGGCCTCACCTGCCCTTTCAGGTGGATGTAAAAGATCCCATGGTATTTTTTGAAGAAGAGCAGGGTAGTTCCCCTCATAGTCCTGACTAATGTTTATCCCTCGTCCAATGTCAGTAAAACAGATTATCTGTGCAGCTGTCTCATTTCTGCTCATGGGACCTTGTTGTGCACATATTGGCGAATGAGTTTCCCCACGGTACAACAATGACTACATTTCAAGAATACTTCATTGATTGTGAAGTGCTTTGGTACGTCATGAAAGAAGCTATAGAAATATACTTCCTCTCTCTCTCTCTTTGCCCTTCCCAAATGAGGCAGGTGTGGTTCGTCCCAGCCCCCTCTTCTCACTTAACTCTGGGATTCCTGGAAACAAGGCCTCTCAGAAGAAATGATAGTGAGGCTTGTGGTAGGACCTCCCCCCCCCCACTTCCCCACCTCCCAAATGGGAGGGTCCATTGGGATCCTGGGAACAGCCCAAGATCAGCCATGTCATAAGGTCATACCCAGCATGACCTTCAGTCTTTAGGCCAGTCAGAGGGCTCTGAAGCTGGCAATCAGATGTGTTTTGGCCCCCACAGTTACAGTGCAAGGCCCTGCCAGTGTTGGGAAGCATGAGCAGGAAATTTGGCACCCAGCGTAAATCAGCAAAATACCCTTTCACATGAAATAACTTGAGCCAGTTTCAACTCATTTCTTTGTAGCCCTGATTCCATTATAAAAAGAAGGTCCAGAATCCTCTGCTAATCCTCAATAAGTTGGCAATTTTTTCTCCCAGATATCATAAAGATAGCTGAGGTGGGAAATGAGAAAGGCGCGTTTCTATAGTGGAGCTTGCTGCTCTGAGTTGTTGTTTGAGTGCATTTTTTAGAGAGAGAAAATGGAGATTTAGAGTGGATCTGGCCTTTCCTCCAGCTGACCTTGAGGAGCATGTACTGATACTGGCTGGAAAAAGTGAAAAGTCTTCAATTTGCTCGCACTGACGCCCCTCACTTGGGCGCAAAAAATTCACTCTAAAAACTTCAGTTGCACCGTGCTCTACCACCTGTCCCTTGTGGAAAAGTTTGTACAGAGAAACATGTTTGACCACAGGTCCATCAGGCAGTGGTCCACATGTAACATCCTCGAGGCCCTATGGGAAAAGGAGATGGTGGATCCGGTCGGATGGTTCCCTGAGCAGCCTGTCAAATGCATTTGGCAGAATACCTCATTGCCAGAACTTTCAAACAAGCACCAAGACATAGCTTGGTTGGTGGCACTTCCTGTCAGATCCTTCCTGCATACCCGGAGTCTCACCGCCTGCACATGCCCTCAAGGTGGCTGTGGTGAGGAAGTGACCATCGCCCACCTCCTTCTGGAATGTGCCTTTGCAAAGCAGGTGCGGAAAGAGATGCAGTGGTTTTTGTCGAGGTTCATCCTGAGCAGCTCTGTAACGCAGGACTCTGCTCTACGGTCTGTTCCCAGGGATGTACACCAAGATAAACATCAACTGCTGCTGGAGGACCATCAGCTCAGTGAAAGACGCACTTTGGTCTGCCTGAAACTTGCTGGTCATTTGGTGCAAAGAGTTGTCAACAACCTAGTGTTGCAGACTGACACATTCCAAGGTCCAGGACTATGTGCTGAGGGACGCACTAAAGCTTGGGGCAGCCACTAAAAAGGCTCAATGGGTAAAGGCCACTGTGTAAGATCCTCCCGCCATAGCATACAGAGGGTCTGGAACCCATGTAAAACCCCTCGGGCTGTATGCAACAAAGAATATTCGATATGAAATGTAAATATACATTCTAAATATAACCTGTCATGCCAAGTATAGTGAGGCACCTCATGTACTGTATTGAAAGAAACTGATCTGTATTGCACTTTATGTCATGTCCAATTTAAACTATTATGTCATGTACTTTCACAAATTTTATGATTAAAGTATATTTTTGGAGAGAAAAAGAAATCACTCCAAAAACTGCTGTTTAAGCTTTCAAAGAGTTCAGGGGCAAAGAACTGTATAGTTATGGAACACACATTGGCATTGAGTCACACCACAAATGAAATGCAGGAAATTATTAATTTATGATGTTCCATAATGCCTAGTGCTCCCAAATGGCAGCATAGCATGAAGGATAATGGTTTGTATTATCTTCAGTGTAATTTTATAACGTTAAGAACATACTTAGAACAATGTATAATATACAGCAGTGTCATAACCCAGCAAAATGGGAGGGATTGTTTTTCAATAAACTGTGCTCTTTATGCCAACTATTAAAGTCAAAGTCATAACAACTTCCACTTTCTACAAGTTACAGAGTGGAACAAAGCAGTTACATTTGCTTCTCTTTTCTGTTTCTATGGCAACTGTCATTTTGGTTATACTTTGTTTTATTTTTATGGATCTGTGCCTCTAAGATGAAGGCAACCCTGATGTAAGGTAGGCAATCTCCAGTATCTCCCTGTTGCATTGATTTTCTGTGATGCAAGCTGTACTCATCCCTGGCAGGGATTTGATGCTTCATGCCTTTTCAAAGGAGCAGCTCCCACTCTGACAGCTGATTGCTTTAGTCTGCTGGCTGCCTCTCATTACAGAAGCAGAGCCTCATACAGGCATACACCTGCCAGAAGAGCGCCCTGTCTCTCTCTCTCTCTTTTCCTCTCTTGCTCTCTCCTCTCACAAACACTTGCACGGAAATACAACAGCGAAGGCTGTTATTATTTTTCAGCGGCTGCGAGTGGCTGGAAACCCAGGAAAACGCATGCTTCAAATGGTCAGGACACTCGCCCAGTTCACCATTGCATTGGAGGACATGAAGGACAATGGGGAGGCTCCTAATTCTGCTACCCCCCAAGTCGCGGAGCAATGCACTACCGGCAGCATCTCTGAGGTGATGAGGGGGCTCCGAACATGGCTTATGGCAGCTCAGTGCCTGGAAAAGTGGCTGGCATTGGGAAGGCAGGCATAGAATATTAATCAGGGTTTATGAAGTGACAATGCTGGCAATTTGTTCTGCAGAAGACAGTGCTTTTATTTGTACATTTCTCCATTTTTTTGAAGCAATGTCCATCTTGGCATCAAGAGAGAAAGCTTACTTGTGTATAATTTAAATAGAGACATGGAAAGAAAAAATGTGGAAATGTTTTGCGGTTTGATATATTTTTATCATTATAATATTTAATGTCAAATGCCTTTTTAATTTGGAAATGTAAATGCTTTGCAAGATGTGGCCAAATAGTTCCACCTTTAATGCTTTTTAAAAAAAAAGTATGACTGGCAGCAGAAATATCAAAGACAGCGTAGCAATCTGCCAGCATTCTGTGTTACTCACTAGCCCAGGTTCACGGCTGTAAGTGTGAATTAGAGTGATCTCAGGTTAAACCACATTGAAAAAATAACACAGAAAGAGCTTGTTAGTTAAATATGCATTTTAGGAGCTGTACAATGCAACAGTACGGAAGAGCAAACCACATTTCGGAGTGTGTCGGTTAAATCAATTAGAGCAGAATACAAAATGTAGTCGTTAAATATTATGCAATTGATTTGCTGTCAAGCCATGCAATGTGGGAATGGACTACCCTCTGTACACATCTGATTTGATCACTCAGATCTTTTTCTACAGAGGGCTGATGATGCTGTTGTAGTGACGAATCAAAGATTAAAATAGCATCTCTTTAGTCCTTCAGTCGCTGGGCACCTGATTTACGTGTTAAGTGTCGAAAGCAATTTTGATGAGTTTGGGTCTGTTTACCATGACCGTTATCCTCTGCTGTGCCGGTTACCAGTGTAATTTTATTCTCTGGCAATTGTACCAGGTTGGATTTATTGTGGTTCCACCATGACGTGTAGGTTTGGTGCATATGTGACATTTGCTGGCTGAGTTTTTGTTTAGGAAGGAGTGTTGTTCAGTGAGGGATTTTGCTGTTTCCCTCTTCCTCCTCCAATTCTACCTTCATCTGAAGCATTTTTGAACTCATTAGATAAACACTGATTTGTCCTTGGCTTCTTCATTATCATTGGCACGAAGTGCCATTCGTGCATCGATCAATCTAACCCAATTTAAGCCGGACACGTAGATAACCATTTTGCCAAGGAATGATGTTGGCTGTGAGACTGTGTTGCAGCAACTGGTCCTAACAGAAATGTTTTTGAGGCACAAAACCTCACTAATTTCAGATGTGTGTACGAACTATATTTATGGTGGTTACCCACTTTTTTTTGTCAAAGGCTGCATTTCAACCTCTCTCTCTCTCATATACACATTTATATAGATGCATAACATCTATGAGAGATGATCTGGATCGGCGCAGGCTTGGAGGGCCGAAGGGCCTGTTCCTGTGCTGTAATTATCTTTGTTCTTTTTGTTCTTTATCCCAGTAGTGTGTTAAGACTAGAAGCCCAGAGACACATACAACAGCTTATCTGCTAAGTTCCACATTTGAGAGTCAAATGGTCTCTGTGCAGCATAGGAATATAATTGTTTAATTGTGGCCAAATATTTCAGCTGTCGGTAGTGTTTATAGTTGCAAAAGTAATTGGTAGTGTTACAGTCAATCAAACCACAAAGTATTTTCATGGTTTAAGGATGTGTTCATGAGAATTGTCCAAGTAACAATTCCTAAATGGCCCAATCCAATAGATGCAACTCCTGCTGTGGTCATGAGCCGCTCCAGTCAAGAAGGATCCTTGCCAGGGCTGACTTGGTGGCTGTCAGTCAGGACGCAGTTGTTGAGGTGTTTTGAGGCCCAAATTTTGAAATCAACCTGAGGGTTTGGTGGTTTTTGGGTCTACCTCATCAGCGCAGCATCTTTTCAGTTTCTGTCCTTTCCGCTTAATTCAATAGAGCAAGCTGCTGTGTGGATAGAACGGGTTTTGAACTCTGGCAAAATCACATCTAACTCTTAACTATGAACCTACGAATTAGGAGCAGGAGGAGGCCATTCGGCCCCTTCGGGCCTGCTCTGCCATTTAATATGATCATGAAACATTAACTTCGCAGAATACATTTGGAGACGTCAACGGTCAGATCTGTCTAACACTCCTTTCCACATTCTACCAGTCTATTTAAAACATTCAGAGATCTGTAAAATCCAGATTGCCAGGTACTCCCTCCAAGAGTGCTTCATTTTATATGAGCTGTGTGAAAAGGTGGCTATTTATGTTTTCAGCGTTACAGAAACGCTACAGTCAATTTTGTAATGACAGTCATAAAATCAAGGTAATGGAACTGATGACAGTGTGTGTTTGCAGAACCTGGAATTTTGAGGCATCTACATTAGTAAGTAAGTAGTGTCCTGAGTGTTAACGAGCAAAATGGATATGCTCACATTAAATCTTGTAGCTCAACTAGCAATTTCTTTTTAGCTCTGCAGTGTGTATCCCTATGTTTTATTTATGTTAGATATAAAAGGGACAAGAGGAGGAAAGAAGGGAGGTAGTGTATGTTTACTGTAGAATGTAATATAAAATTATTACATGAAATTACATTTGTATTACAATAACATTCTGTCTACCTGTTCCTAATTGGTGATTATTTTTACTTGAATTAATGCCTACGAACTTTCTGGATGCTTATCATTGACAGATGGTCTTTATATTTAGACAGTTGGCATATTCATAGTATTCATATGAACAGACCTGTTCATTTTATTTTTCCTTTTTTTCTAAAAGAAAAGAACTTCTGTCCCCATATTCCCATCCACCATGGCTCAGTTTGAAAATGGATTGTACAAGGAGCCATACAAACAAGGAAGGCCCAAGTCTGTGCCAGTTAGCTTGTCTTCCCCTTTGGTGCCAGGAGTGACACCATGTGCCGAATTTTGCCAGCGACGAGAAGTCCTGGGACCCGGGGGGGTGGGTGGGTGCGGCATTTTACCAGGGGCAGCCAATTAAGGGGCCGCTGCTGGGATTGCTATCCAATTAAGGATGGCAGCCCGCCTCTCAGAGTGCTGGCCAATCAGAGGGCCAGCAGCCTCGGTAGCACCACCGTTACGGGTGGCCACAGCTGAGGCAGCAACAGGAGAGGGCTTAATGTTGAGGCACCCTCGAAGACAGATAGGTTTGCTTAAAAGAGCTGAGGCCAAGAAGGCAGGCCCTAGCGATTGGGGGTGAGGAGGAATCACCTTCAAGTCGCACTGCATAGCTGTAGGGCCTGCCATTGCCATTGGGGTAGCCCCTCTGTGGGCCATGGTGCAACCCTCAAGAACCCGCCGTGAGTCTGCCAGGGTTTTACCTGGCTGTCTTCCCACACAACAGCAGCCCTTTGCAACATGGGCAAAATGCTGGCGGGGTGGGAATTGGCCCCTAAATGGGCCCTTAAGTGGCTCAATTGACCGTCCGGTGGGTGGCCATGTCGCTCAGGTTCCCACCACAAGCAATATGCCATGGCACCAGGTAGATCTTGGGCTTCCCTCTCAATGCCTTATCCTGCTATATTACTCAGCTTCCAGCCTCCCAGATCTTTGCCATAGGGTTGGGAAAATTCAGCCCTGTGAATATCCTCACTGCTTTTACATTATGTTTGAAAGTGAGGTGGTTCAATCTAAAGGCAGGATGTTAAATTGGAACAAAGGAAATTATGAAGGTATGAGGGGCAAATTGGCTGAGGTAGATTGGGAAAATACATTAAAGGTATGACAGTATATAGGCAATGGATAGTCTTTAAAGAATTATTACATAGTTTACAGCAACTATACATTCCTTCAAGCCACAAAAACCCCAAAAGTAAAAGCAGTCAACCGTGGCTGACAAAGGAAGTTAAGCTTTGTCTAAGATTAAAAGAAAAGGCCTATAAAGTTGCCAGAAATAGTACCTGAGGAAACCTGAGGATTGGGAGGATTTTAGAATACAGCAAAGGAGGACCAAGAAACTGATAAAGAAAAGGAGAATAGGATATGAATGTAAGCTAGCAAAAAACATAAAAACAGACTGTAAAAGCTTCTATAGGTATGTAAAAAAGAAAACGTTTGGCTAAGACAAATGTGGGTCCATTAGAGGCAGAGTCAGGAGGATTTATAATAGGGAATAGAGAAATGGCAGAGAAGTTAAATGATTACTTTGTGTCTGTCTTCACTGAGGAACATATAAGAAATCTCCCAGAATGAGAGATCTAAGGGGCTAGGGAGAATGAGGAATTGAAGGAAATTAGTATTAATGAGAAGGTTGTATTGGAAAAACTAATGGGGCTGAAGGTTGATAAGTTCCCGGGACCTAATATTCTACATCCCAGAGTGCTGAAAGAGATAGGTATGGAAATAGTGGATGCATTGGTGATCATCTTCCAAAGTTCTATAGATTCTGGAACAGTTTCTGCAGATTGGAAGGTCGCAAATGTCGTCCCACTATTTAAGAAGGGAGGGAGAGAGAAAACAGGGAACTACAGACCTGTTAGCCTTATATCAGTAGTAGGGAAAATGCTAGAATCTATTCGAAAGGATGTGATAAATGGGTACTTGGATAATAATGACCTGATTGGGCAGAGTCAACATGGATTTATGATTGGGAAATCATGTTTGACGAACCTGTTGGAGTTTTTTGAGGATGTTACTAACAGAATTGATAAAGGTGAGTTGGTGGAAGTAGTATATTTGGATTTTCAGAAGGCATTTGATAAAGTCCCCCACAGGAGATTGGTTAGCAAAATTAAAGCACATGGGATATGAGGTAATATACTGGCATGGATTAAGGATTGGTTAACAGGCAGAAAGCAGAGAGTAGGAATAAACGGGTCATTCTCACGTAGGCAGGCTGTGACTTCGTGAGTGGACAAAAACGTGGCAGGTGGAATATAATGTGGAAAAATGTGAGGTTATCCATTTTGATGGGAGGAGTAGATGTGCAGAGTATTTCTTAAATGGTAAGAGATTAGAAAGTGTAGATGTACAAAGGGGACCTGAGTGTCCTTGTCAATAAGTCACTGAAAGCTAACATGCAGGTGCAGCAAGCAGTTAAGAAGGCTAACGTTATGTTAGCCTTTATCATAAGTGGATTTGAGTTCAGGAGTAGCGAAGTCTTGCTTCAATTGTATAGAACCTTGGTTAGACCGCACCTGGAGTACTGTGTGCAGTTTTGGTTCCTTCAACTTAGGAAGGATTATTGCCATAGAGGGAGTGCAAGGAAGGTTCACCAAACTTGTTCCCAGGATGGCGGGACTGTCCTATGAAGAGAGATTGGGGAAGCTGGCCTGTATTCTCTAGAGTTTCAAAGAATGAGAAGTGGACTCATTGAAACCTACAAAATACTTAAAGGGATAGTTGACAGCGTAGATGCAGGTAAGATCTTTCCCCTGGTTGGAGAGTCCAGAACCAGGGGACACAATTTCAAAATATGGGGAAGCCACTTTGGGCCGAGATGAGGAGAAATTTCTTTACTCAGAGGGTTGTGAATCTTTGGAATTCTCTACACGAGATGGCTGCGGAAGCTCAGTCATTGAGTATGTTTAAAGCAGAGATTGACAGATTTCTAAATACCAATGATATAAGGGGACATGGCGATAGTATGGGGAAAAGTGGATGATCAACCATGATCGTATTGAATGGTGGAGCAGGCTCGATGGGCTGAATGGATAGAAGCAGGGGTACTGGGGTTGGGGTGCAGTGCAGTCAGCTGGGACTTCCACTCTTGAACATTACCCAGTGATCCTTGATAAGAAATGGAAGTTTTGTGAGAATAGAATCAGGCTCGGCTGCAATTCCTCCATGGTCAATGGTTTGATGATACTTTCTGTCTAAGACAGTGGTTCTCAACCTGCTAAAAGGATGAGAGCAGTGGCTGGGAGAATCGCCAATGCTCCACTCCATTCCTCACTGTTGGCCCCAGCACTTACCTGAAGCCTCCTTTCTTCCAAGAGCAGGCACAGCTTCTGGGGTGATGATTCCTGTTCCTTTTTTTTGCACATGGGAAGTGGAATAGGAGCCAGAGGTAGCCATCAGGAGATGTCAGGCAGCAGGGAGGTCCCCTAACAGGCAAGCGCATGCACCATAGGGTGATGATAGCATAGTTGTTATGTTACTGGACTAGTAATCTAGATGCCTGGCCTAATGATTAGCCAACATGAGTTCAAATACCACCACAGCAGCTGTAAAATTCTGGTCCCCAAATGAGTGGGCTGGTGGTGGTGGGACTCTTCCCGACTCCCTCCCGTCCCCACTGCAATTTTACATGGGGCAGCGGTGGCGAGAAATGGCCCACCAGCCCCAGGCCAATCAGGGCCCTTAAGTGACCAATTAACTGGTACTTTACGGCTTCCTCCTACCGCCACGGGTATTTTTCCCTCGGCGGCCGGACGGCGGAAGCCTCAAGAACTCCACCTGGTAAAACCAAGCAGCCTTCTTGCAGGCTGTTGGGGGGGGCGGGGTGGGGGGGTGGGGTGGTGCCCTCCTGATCGGGCAGTCTGTGCCCCTTGGAGGGCCTCCCCGAAGCCCTAACCGCACATTTAAATTCCCGGGCCAGAACTTTTCATTGGGCGGGAGACCCCACTCACCGGCCGGAAAGTCAGTGGCGAGCCCACCTCCACCGGGCCTGGGAGCCAGGCCAGGACTTTTCACTCCTCAGGTCCTTAATTGGTTTTGGGTGGGACTTCCACCTCCTTGAGGCAGGAAGTTCCGCCGATTGGAGCTGCCGGCCAATCAGCGGCCCAGCTGCTCTTAGTCCCAGCAGTGTCAGTTAATTAAGATGATAGGTTACCACCACCTCTCAAAGGCAGTTAAGGTTGAGCAATAAATGCTGGCCTTTCCAGTGATACCCACATCCTGAGAATGAATAAAAAGAAACCAAGCTGAATGAGGAGGCATGTTAGTATTTACAGCAGTTAGTCATGGATGCAGTATAGTTCAGGGAAAGGCCTCTGCTGAATGACTTTGAATTTTCAAATGGGATTTTGATCTAAAAAAGCTTTAGGTTTTCACATGAAGAATAGTGCTTGCCTGTGGCCTGTGGAATTCTGTACAAACATACAAATTAGGAGCAGGATTAGGCCACTCGGCCCCTCGAGCCTGCTCCACCATTCAACAAGAACATGGCTGATCTGATTGTAACCTCAACTCTACATACCTGTCTACCCCCAATAACCTTTCACTCCCTTGCTTATCAAGAATCTATCTACCTCTGCCTTAAAAATATTCAAAGACTCTGCTTCCACCTCCTTTTGAGGAAGAGAGTTCCAAATACTCAAGACCCTCTGAGCGAAAAAATTTCTCCTCATCTCTGTCTTAAATGGGCGACCCCATATTTTTAAACAGTGACCCCTAGTTCTAGATTCTCCCATAAGAAGAAACATCCTTTCCACATCCACCCTGTAAAGACCCCTCAGGATCTTGCATGTTTCAGTCAAGTCATCTCTCACTCTTCTTAACTCCAGCGGATACAAGCCTAGCCTGTCCAGCCTTTCCTCATAAGACAACCCACCCATTCCAGGCATTAGTCTAGTACACCTTCCCTAAACTGCTTCCGATGCATTTACATCCTTCCTTGAATAAGGAGACCAATACTGTTCACAATACTCCAGATGTGGTCTCACCAATGCCCTGTATAACTGAAGCATAACCTCCCTACTTTTGTATTCAATTCCCCTTGCAATAAATGATAACATTCTATTATCTTTCCTAATTACTTGCTGTACCTGCATACTAACCTTTTGTGATTCATGCACCAGGACACCAGATCCCTCTGCGTCTCAGAGCTCTGCAATCTCTCACCATTTAGATAATATGCTTCTTTTTTATTCTTCCTGCCAAAATGGACAATTTCACATTTTCCCACATTATACTCCATTTGCCAGATCTTTGCCCACTCACTTAACCTATTTATATCCCTTTGTAGCCTCCTTATGTCCTCTTCACAACTTACTTTCCTACCTATCTTTGTGTCATTAGCAAATTTAGCAACCATACCTTCAGTCCCTTCATCCAAGTCATTTATATAAATTGCGTCCCAGCACAAATGAACACCTGCAGAAAGAGAGAAAAATTGAAGGAAAAGTGATGGTTGTGAGAGTTGGCTCCACTCTTCTGTCAAATAAAAGTTCTGAAAAAGTAATTGGTTCACCAGAATGATACCTGGCCTTAAAGGGTTAACTTACCCCTTAGCCTGAGGCTAGGTTGGGTTGAGGATGGAGGATTAAAGGTGATCTAATTGAGGTGCTTTAGGATGTTGATAGGGTAGGTAGAGAGAAAGTATTTCCTCTGGTGGGAAAGTCCAGAACAAAGGGGCAGAACCTTAAAATTCGAGCAGTGCCATACAGGGTGATGTCAGAAAGCACTACTTCACTCACACAAAGAATAGTGGAAATCTCAAATTGTCTCCTCCAAAAAGCTGTCAACGGAAAATTTCAAAACTGAGATTAGTAGATTTTTGTTAGGCAGGAATTATGGAACTAATGCATGTAGGTGAAGTTAAAATACTGATCAACCATGGTCTAATTGAATGATGGAACAGGCTCAAGGGGCTGAATGAACTATTCCTTTTCCTGTGTGAGAAGTGCAGTAAGTGGGCACTTCTGGCCATTGCGGCTACTAATCTGAAGGGGAAGGTATTAACCTTTTAAAGGACTGCACCAGCAGTTTTGCACCTTAAGTTAGATGCCAGCTGCCATCAGACTATTATGTAGAACCAGACAAAATAAACCTGCAGTTGCATCATGAATTTAGCGGAAAATAATTTGTGCGCGCGAAAATAATCAGAAACAAATGAATTACTGCTCTTGTGAAGAGGGAGGAAAGGAGCTTGTGATTTATTTCTTGATGTAAATGAACTCTTGTACTGTTCAGCATTAGAAATTTCCAGAAATGTAACTTTTAGCAGATGTTCCCTGATTAAAGGCACGTGTGGGTTTAAAAGCAGCAAAGGGTATTCTGGGTTGATTTTCAACATCACAGTGCTGGGCTGAAGTTGACATTTCCTGGCTCTGATGCTTTACAGTTGGTATCCTGTGAAGATAGTATTACATAGAATATACAGTACAAAAACAGGCAATTTGGCCCAAATAATTTTTGCTGGTGTTTATATTCCACACGACTCTCCTATTCCATCTACCTCATCTCAGCCTTTCCGCTATCTTTCTGTTCGCTTTTCTCTCACATACTCATTTGGTTTCCTTTGCAAAGCATCTAAGTGATTTGCCTCGACCAGCTTCTGTGGCCAGTTTCACATTCCAGCCACGCTCTGAATAAAGTTTTGGATTATCCCACCACCATTCCCTCCACATCTACCCCGTCCAACCCATTCATAATTTAAAAGATATCTAATATGTCACAGCAAAGTCTTCTCTTTTCCAAACAAAAAAGTCCCAACCTGTTCAGTCTTTCCTGATGTATAGGTACGGATGAGGAAGGTGTTTTAGGCCCGCTTAACTCATTCTTGCAGGATGACCCTACATTCATCCAATTATTGCATTCAGTTGTTTCTTATGGTTTTTACCCTATCCAGAAGTTCATTGCATTTGTTTTATCACTGTTTGTGTGATAAAACATTTCATGACAACAGTCCTAAATTTTGTATTTATTAAATTGAACCTGTGTTCTCTTGTTTTACACTCACTGTTCAGCGTAGCTAGTCTTTCCTATCTTACACACCTCTGTTATATCACCTGTCAGACATCTCCTTTCAAAGCAGAAATGCCCAGATTTCTCCAATCTGTTCTCATAACTGAGTTCTCTAACTCTGGGGATCAGTCATCTCATGATTCTTCAATGAACTGACCCTGGGGGAGAGGTAACACGGGCTGCCGATTTGCCATCACCTGTTTTACATTATCGTACAAAGTCAAAATTACCCCCATTGAGTGTCACATCCTGCAACCTTTACTTCCCAATGTATGGATTAGAATTTTGTTTGCTTTGTTGATTTTTGCTGCATTGTAGACGTTGAATGTAGTAAAACCCTAATGTGTAACTTCATTGTTAGCTGTATCAGCACCCTTTATGGACTATTCCTGACATCCATTTTTTTCATAAGTACAGTGCTTTACAAGTTGTCTATCTTAAAGTTCATCTGCCATTGTTCTACCCACTTACATATTCTGTATTCCTCATTTTGTAGTTGCTAGGCTACTGCCTCAGATTCAGCTGCCCCTCCTTGTTTGGAGAAGAAAGAAAGCACGAAAGAAAGAAAGACTTTCATTTATATAGCATCTCAAAGCGCTTCACAGCCAATGAAGTACTTTTTGAAGTGTAGTCACTGTTGTAACGCAGGAAACGTGGCAGCCAATCTGCACACAGCAAGCTCCCACAAACAGCAATGTGATAATGACCAAATAATCTGTTTTTTGTGATGTTGATTGAGGGATAAATATTGGCCAGGACACCGGGAATAATTCCACTGTTTTTCTTCAAAATAGCGCACCCTCATTATTGCACTGGAGCGTTAGTCTTGATTTTTGTGCTGAAGCCCTGAACGTTCCATTGCTCCATTGGGTGCCCCACTCAATTCACCCTTTTACAGATTGGTTTTCTCTCTCCTCGCCCATAACATGGAGACTAGGTGAAGAAATTGCAGTGAGAAGTTACAGGTATAAATAAAGGGAAAGTGAAACCCATAAATACAAACACCTGTCATGCATTTTTCATCTTTTTGCTCTTTATTTTTCAATTAACTTTCTGTAGACTGTACAATAACCATGGCAGTACCTCTGTGTGAGGGATATTTATCGGGATGTGTGGAGGTTGGTGAACCGTGTGGTGCCTGTTTATTCCTACCGACCAGCTTCTAAAATCCCTGCCCGCTATGGGGTTATGTTCATGTGCCGAAAGGAACACAGGGTCATATTTATCTAACAGTGAAGTCTAGCCTTAACTACTCATTACAGATTCACTCCCAAGAAGTGAGGATGTCAGATTTGGCAGGTTTTTAAAAATGAATTTCAATGCGATTACTGGTGAGCCAAGCATAACTTCATCTACAACATGCAATTTGTTATCTTTGACTTCCCAAGTGTAATAATAGCAGTTAGTGATGCTTTTGGGAATGTTTATAACTGTGATACTGCTGAATT
The DNA here is from genome assembly GCF_036365525.1 of Heterodontus francisci. NCBI lineage: Eukaryota > Metazoa > Chordata > Chondrichthyes > Heterodontiformes > Heterodontidae > Heterodontus > Heterodontus francisci. The sequence continues at coordinate 28,147,889 of NC_090376.1, read as the reverse complement.
GCTTTCTTGTTTATTTGGCGTATGAAGAGCAAGGATGCAAACTCTGCTTCAAAATATGCCAATAGTGCCCAGTTTACATGTTAAAAATATCTGGCAGATATGGTGCCTTTTCAAAACAATGGTGAGAACAGCCAAATCAAACCTGTAAGGGTCAACAAAATGTCGGTGAAATATAGCGAATCTGGAATGTGCTGAGTGGTGAGACATTCCCTGTTACCTTTTCCTCTAACAGAGACTTGAAAAGTAGTGACGCCTCTATATCGTCATCAGGCATTCCCTTACAGCATCCAATTCTTCATATATTGTCTATGTTGTTTATAATTTGAGTTTTTTTTGGTTGCAAGCATGAATACAGCTAGAAAAGCAATGGACATTATGAGCTTTGCAATGCCATCTGTGCCATGCCTATATGTCTGAGTGGGATCATTCTTCTGCCCAGAGAATAGGCAAGGAGCCTGCTTCTAGACAATCACCTCTGGTCCATTCAGACAGGTGGAAGGTACTGCCCAAGCAAGATGAGTCCCCGCCTGATAGTTTTCCCTGTTTCTTGCTGGGAGCTCCCTTGCATCCATGCACACACTCTCTTCTCACATTGGATGTTTCTTTGGTACTTTCCCCTATGCTCCTCCATCATCAGTTGTTTAGTCACTATGCTCCTACACTCTGCAATTCTTTCCCCAATATCCTTTATCTTTTCACCTCAATCCCTGTTTCCAATTCCACCACCCCCCCTCCCCCCCAACTTTGACCATGCCTCCAGGTCCTCATCTTAGGCTCACCGTTCCCCTCCACTTTCCCCATGCTCTGTGTCTAGTGTATCCACTTCCTCTTTTTTGTACTGTGCTTGGAGATATCTCCCCACTTTTGAGAAACACTATGCAAATACTATCAGTTGCTCTATATATCTGTACAATTCTTCACAATGGGGTGGGATACCAGCTGGCAAGGTCAGGGTTGGCAGAGTGCTCGGGTCACATTTGGGAAAGAGAAGGTGAGCAGTACTGTCGAGGTGATGCTTGAATCTATTAGTGATGCACTCTTCAGCTGTTAGCCTGGGAATCGTTTGAGTTGAAGGAGGTGAGGGTAGGTATTGGATGTACTAACAAGAAGGGAGCTTCTACCCCTGGTGAGTTTATAGTTCTAATGCAGTTGGCTCATCACTTGTTCTGCTGCGTAACAGTGACTGCACTTCAGAGACGCTTATTGTATGCTAAGCACTTCAGGGCATCCTGAAATAACGTGGCCTAGAAATAAAAGATCTTTCTTTCTCTATATATTTATTGTGGGAGCTGGGATGAATTATTGGGATGCACCAGTGCTGAGTAATGTACCTTCTTACTGATTAGAGTGAAAGGTGAACGAGGCTACAAGTGGCAGAAATCACTCCTCTGATTAGCAGTAAGCCCTGCAGGCAAGGAGTTGGTCTAGTGGGATTTTTATTTTTCGTTCGGGGGATGTGGGCATCGCTGGCAAGGCCAGCATTTATTGCCCGTCCTTAACTGCCTTTGAGAAAAGGGTGGTGAGCCACCTTCTTGAACCACTGAAGTCCATGTGGGGTAGGTACACCCACAGTGCTGTTAGGAAGGGAGTTCCAGGATTTCAGCCCAGTGACAGTGAAGGAACGGCGATATAGTTCCAAGTTAGGATGGTGTATGGTTTGGAGGGGAACTTGCAGGTAGTGGTGTGCTGCCATTGTCCTTCTAGTTGGTAGAGGTGGCGGGTTTGGAAGGTGCTGCCGGAGGAGCCTTGGCGAGTTGCTGCAGTGCATCTTGTATATGGTACATACTGCTGCCACTGTGCGTCAGTGGAGGGAGTGAATGTTGAAGCTGGTGGATAGGGTGCTAATCAAGCGGGCTGCTTTGTCCTGGATGATGTCGAGCTTCTTGAGTGTTGTTGGAGCTGCACTCATCCAGGCAAGTGGAGAATATTCCATCACACTCCTGACTTGTGCCTTGCAGATGGTGGACAGGCTTTGGGGAGACAGGATGTGAGTTAATTGCTGCAGAATTCCCAGCCTCTGACCTGCCCTTATAGCCACAGCATTTATGTGGCTGGTCCAGTTAAGTTTCTGGTCAATGGTAAAGCGGGCAGCTTTGGTGAGATTGGTCATGGTCTGAATGCCTTTCAGAACCTCCATCCAGAAGTGGTGGAGGCAGCGACAGAACAGAACATTTATTTGAGAGTGTCCTCATTGCCATCACTTCTCTGAAAGGACTGGGTAGAATTTACAGAGTTTGTGTTAGTGACGTATGTGTGGTAGAGCTGTCCTTCACTGTCTGCTGGAAGCTGCGTGTCAGCCTCAATAAAACCCTCCATTGTCGCAGTGGGAGTGGTGACCCATGTCCTGTTCCCACCACATAAGTAGCTTTTCCATTTCATCACATGATATAGGGGATAATACTGAGTCAAGGTAGATGTCCCTGTGTTGGCATGGACTATTTCTAATAGGATTAGTTTGTGCTGAATGTCAGCTAGCACTACTGGGTCTGGATTTGACAGCTGAAGCAATCCTGCTGAGGAGATGTGACATTTATCACTCAGCTGCTGGAAGGATATGATTTGGCTCTCTTGACACAGGTTTGCTATTCCAGTGATGCCAATCTTGTGCCATGCCCTGAAACTGCTTTATGTGAGGGCCTGGAAAGTCAGTCGTTTGGGAGGTAGATTTGTCCGCTACCTTCGACCTCAGAGTACTTGAATTAGGAAGGGGAGCTTTTGTAATCTGTTTATTTATTTAATTTAATGAATCAATTTTTAACTGGGTAGTGTAGACATGATCGGTGACATGGTCGCATTGTTGGATGGCCAATGAGATTATTGTGTATCAGCTTGGTATATACACCACACCAACCATCGGTGCCCGTCCTGTATGTATTCACAGTTATTTACACTTTGGTGCACCTCTCAGTATTTCTTTGTATTACACGTAAGGCATTTGCAGAATGGGTTTTTGTTTATAAAGTTTAGTCACATGAGAAAAAAATTGGCATGTGCATTAATGTAACAGCTCTTTGTTTTGCATGCAGCATGTGTACTTTTGTGTTGAGTCCATGGTAGCTGATGCATCTCATGTACCGAGACTGTAGAACATTTTTATAAATATGTCATGTTTCCTTGGACTTTGTGAAGTTACAGGAACTGTACAGAGAATGCTCTCCATGCCTCACCCATGGCTATGCATGTTCCAACCATGGATGCTGGAAATATTGGAGCTTTCAAGATGGAGATAGGTAGATATTTGTTAGGTGACGATATCAAGGCATAGGAAGCAAAGGTGGGAAAATGCAGCTGAGGTGCAGATCAACCATGATCTAATTCAATGACAGAGTTGGCCTGAATGGCAGAATGTTCTGAATGTTCCTAAATATCCAGAGGGATAATCCTAAATTTAAGCTTTACGGATAAAAGGGGCCCTGGCAAATGACAAAAACTAGCTGGTTGAAGGCCATCTGAGCTTCATAAGCGAACATGGCTGCCACCTCGATGGATTATAAATAATCCAACTCATCTGTATTAAGGCCAGGTCGTTTATCATGACCTATAGTGGCAGTCCTGATTTCAGCTGAAGAGCAGCAAAATAAAAGCTTTTTTTCCCCTCAATTGCTGAGGAATCACTAGCACTGCTGGTAGCCAGGGCTAGCATTGATAGCAAGAGCAGACATTTTACTGCTCAGTGGTTGAAGAAGGTCTGACAACTAAACATGGGGTCACAAATTGTCTCCTTGAAACAGGGATGCATGCAAGAACACTAGTGCAACAGTGCAGCTGCTATTCAACAGCATGAAGAGCCTCAGCACAATACAAAAGAACTTCTTTTGGAGTGCTTCTGTAATATAAAGGAGCCACAAACTTAAAAATTCCTACTGTGTACACTCCACAGTGCCCTTTATTCATATTGCATCCCTGACCTAGTGAAACTAGATAATTATTAATCTAGGATGTGATTCAACACTTCCCATGACTGTGGGTTATAATTATCTGATGTGAATGGTGACAGTGTCTGAACACTGCATAAAAAGGGATGACAAGCTGTCACTAATGCCAAAGGCAGCCTCGTTCTTTAGCTATTTATATCTAAACTGAAATAGGGTTCCATTTGACCTGAAAGTACACTTGGTTCGGTGTTTTTGGAACAGTTAGCATCATTTCAATATTGGCCACTTACCATAAAGCATAGCCCGATTTTAACCAGGTACAGGAGTGTGGCATATCGAAGGCTGGAGTTGGAGGAAAGCACCCACATTGGTGCCAGTGTGAGGCCTCATTTAAATGTCCCAAAACTGACTCTTGCTTGAAGCTGGTGGGGATGAGTGGGGGAGGGATAAATCGTGTAGCTACTGGGCATTGCCCGGGGAACCAACGAACCAATCCTAGACCCAGTAAGTGAGGAGGCTTCCTCTGGCCCACAAGAAAATCTTAAAAATAATTTTGAACAAGCTTATCTGGCCCAGATCCTGTTTGCCACCAGTTTCACTAGCAGCTACAGGACTGTATGAGATATGGGCATTTCATAAGTAAAATAGTGTTGGGCTCCGAATTATGTTGTCATGTTCCGACATTTAAATATCCACAAGCTTCAATGCTTCCAAAAATCTGGGAGTTAAAGTGGCAGGTGTTGAACGCAGTAGCTAACTCCTGCCCACAATGTTCCCAATGGGTGGCCAGGGTTATTTTTGACACTGAGGAATTATTATTGACGAATGGAGAAGGGTGAACATGGACTTGTTAATTTAAGCTACTATTTCTTTTCTTTGGCATTGTATAAAATCAATAACAGAAGTACAAATCTCTCACTCTGCATCGACTTTGTATAAATAGCTGATGCAGTGATTTTTAAAAAGTTTTTCCCTTCATTTCTACGTCACTTGATAGCAGAAAGAAGGAATTACGTTTATATCGTGACTCAAATTTCTAAGAGGTTCTCATACAATAGCCCTGATTTTTAACATGGGTTGACAGTGTGGTTTGTGGAGACAGTGCAAATGATAAGCTCACAGGGGCAAACTGATGAGGGGCCAGGGACATTTTAACTTATCAATTTGGACTCCCACCTGAACTCGGCATGAATGACGAGATGGCTGGCATATGCGAGTGGGAAAACATGCAGTAGCAGGCTCCTACCAGGGACACAAATGAACAGTCCCACGCCTAATAATAAAAGTAAAATACTGCAGATGCTGGAAATCTGAAATAAAAACAAAGTGCTGGAAATACTCAGCAGGTCAGGCAGCAGCTGTGGTGAGAGAAACAGAGTTAATGTTTCAGTTTGATGCCCTTTCATCAGAACAGGCAAAGATTAGAAATGTAATGAGTTTTGAGCAAGTGAAAGGGGTTCGGTGGGAAGAAGAACAAAAAGGAAGGTCTGTGATAAGGTGGAGGGCAGGAGAGATTAAATGACAGATATCATGAAATAAAAGGCAAAGGGAGTGGTAATGGTTGCAGTAAAATACAAAGCATTTATCCAGAGAGAGGTTAATGACAATATAATGAACAGCTCTGTCTGAGTATTTCCAGCCCCACGCACAAGTTGTGTTTGAGGAATGGGTGCGCTCTGAGGTGACTATGGTCACATGAAGGAGAAGGAAACTCCAGGGCAGGGAAGGACTGAGAATTCATTCACCTTCTGGACTTCTTACAGCCCTGGATTCATGTCATAGCAGAATACCTAGGTGCAGTCTGGAATGCATGCACCTCATGTGGCCTAGGGTTAATATAGCATCATCATCTGAATGATGGGCCTAATTTTTAAACTGCTGCAGAGGCGGGATTGGAGGCTGATGGGTCCGCAATTTCCTGCCGGCAGCCGGCGTGTCGGTTTGCCAGCACGGTCCCGCCGTGGGCAATTTTTGAAGAGCCTAGTTGGGGGCGTCTGGTTGATAGTGGTGGTGTGGGCGTGCAAGTCTCTTAAACCAATTAAAGGGCCTATTAATGCCAATGTTTTGAGGCTGAATTTTCCAGTCAGCTGACGGGCATCTGGCAGCACACTAGGGTGGGCCCCAGCGCTCCAGCATTGTTTTGAATCCACAGCCGACATGCCAAGATGGCCACAGGCCCCCAAGTGGAGGGGTTCTCCCTCCACAATGACGGCCTGGCAGCTGTGGCCGCTTTTTATTTTTCAAGTTTAGTAAGTCCTCAGAGGGCTGCTCCATCTTGAGGCCCCCTCTCTGTCACCTGCAACGGCAGCTCTAACCTCTGACAGTGGGGCTGCCCCGTGTCAGTGATGGAGGGCCTCCTATGGGCCCTCCGGTCCCGGGAGCCTGGCCTCCATCCTTAATTGGACGGGGCTCCCGGAAGCAGCCACTTAATTGGCCACCTCCTCATAAATTGCCCTCTGGGTCCCAGCGCCACCATGTGTGGATTCCCGACCCGCATTTCCTCCCGACGATGGGATCGGGTCCCACAAATTCAGCCCGATGTTATTGGACCCTGACTTTTAAAGGGTACCTCCCAAAACTCGGGTGTTAATATTGCATCCAACAGGAAGGTAAGTACTTTGCCTATAATTTAAACCCTCCCCCCACTTTCATTGAACATGGGGACTTAACAGCGGGGCTAATAAATTATTTTGAGATGCAAGGGCTTTTGTTAGGTAGGCAAATGCGGCAGACTTTTTGCACACAACAAGGTCCCATGAACAGCAATGAAATGAATGACCAGTTAATTCTTGGTGGTGTTATTTGATTGAAGAATGTTGACCAGGAGAGCTTCCTAGATAGTGCCATAGGATGCTTTACATCCACCTGAACAATCAGAACTGACATATGATGCCTCAGTTAACAGCTCAATCCAAAGGCTGGCATCTGCAACAAGGCAGCAATCCCACAGTGTGCACTGAATTGTCAGCCTGGATCATCTGCTCAGGTGGGTTTCAACCCACAACCTACTTTACTCAGAAGCAACCAAGAGAGGCTGACAGAAGTCAGACCCGAACTTGAGCTCTGCATGGTTCAGTAGTGTAGCACAGGGGTTCTCAACCTGTCTGCTTCTGTGCGCCAGCCCACCCCACCCCGCCATCCCATGTTATAAAAATTCCACAGACCCCTGTAACACTAGACAAGCATTTTTCTGTATAAAAATTAGCTAATTATAACAAAATGAGGCATGAACTGAAGAATTTAGATTGGGGGCGGCTGTTTGGGGGTAAATCAACATCTGACATGTGGGAGTCTTTCAAACGTCAGCTGATTAGAATCCAGGACCAGCATGTTCCTGTGAGGATGAAAGACAAGTTTGGCAAGTTTTTCGGGAAGCTTGGATAACACGGGATATTGTGAGCCTCGTCAAAAAGAAAAAGGAAGCATTTGTAAGGGCTGGAAGGCTAGGAACAGATGAAGCACTTGAGGAATATAAAGACAGTAGGAAGGAACATAAGCAAGGAGTTAGGAGGGCTAAAAGGGGTCATGAAAAGTCATTGGCAAACAGGATTAAGGAAAATCCCAAGGCTTTTTATACATATATAAAGAGCAAGAGGGTAACCACGGAAAGGGTTGGCCCGCTCAAGGACAGAGATGGGAATCTATGTGTGGAGCCAGAGGAAATGGGCGAGGTACTAAATGAGTACTTTGCATCAGTATTCACCATGGAGAAGGACTTGGTGGATGATGAGCCGAGGGAAGGGAGTGCAGATAGTCTCAGTCATCTCATTATCAAAAAGGAGGTGGTGTTGGGTGTCTTGCAAAGCATTAAGGTAGATACGTCCCCAGGGCCTGATGGGATCTACCCTAGAATACTGAGGGAGGCAAGGGAAGAAATTGCTGGGGCCTTGACAGAAATCTTTGCATCCACATTGACTACAGGTGAGGTCCCAGAGGACTGGAGAATAGCCAATGTTGTTCCTTTGTTTAAGGAGGGTGGTAAGGATAATCCAGGAAATTATAGGCCGGTGAGCCTTACGTCAGTGGTAGGGAAACTATTAGAGAGGATTCTTCGGGACAGGATTTACTCCCATTTGGAAACAGATGAACTTATTAGCGAGAGACAGTATGGTTTTGTGAAGGGGAGGTTGTGTCTTACTAATTTGATTGAGATTTTTGAGGAAGTGCCGAAGATGATTGATGAGGGAAGGGCGGTGGATGTTGTCTATATGGACTTTAGTAAAGCCTTTGACAAGGTCCCGCATGGCAGACTGGTGCAAAAGGTGAAGTCACACGGGATCAGAGGTGAGCTGGCAAGATGGATACAGAACTGGCTCAGTCACAGAAGACAGAGGGTAACAGTGGATGGGTGTTTTTCTGAATGGAGGTATGTGACTAGTGGTGTTCCGCAGGGATCAGTGCTGGGACCTTTGCTGTTTGTAGTATATATAAATGATTTGGAGGAAAATGTAGCTGGTCTGATTAGTAAGTTTGCGGATGACACAAAGATTGGTGGAGTTGCGGATAATGATGAGGATTGTCAGAGGATACAGCAGGATATAGATTGGTTGGAGACTTGGGCGGAGAAATGGCAGATGGAGTTTAATCCGGACAAATGTGAGGTAATGCATTTTGGAAGGTCTAATGCAGGTGGGAGGTATACAGTAAATGGCAGAACCCTTAGGAGTATTGACAGGCAGAGAGATCTGGGCGTACAGGTCCACAGATCACTGAAAGTGGCAACGCAGGTGGATAAGGTAGTCAAGAAGGCATATGGCATGCTTGCCTTCATTGGTCGGGGCATAGAGTATAAAAATTGGCAAGTCATGTTGCAGCTGTACAGAACCTTAGTTAGGCCACACTTAGAATATTGCGTGCAATTCTGGTCGCCACACTACCAGAAGGACGTGGAGGCTTTGGAGAGGGTACAGAGGAGGTTTACCAGGATGTTGCCTGGTCTGGAGGGCATTAGCTATGAGGAGACATTGGAAAAACTCGGATTGTTTTCACTGGAGCGACGGAGGTGGAGGGGTGACATGATAGAGGTTTACAAAGTTATGAGCGGCATGGACAGAGTGGATAGTCAGAAGCTTTTTCCCACGGTGGAAGAGTCAGTTACTAGGGGACATAGGTTTAAGGTGCGAGGGGAAACGTTTAGAGGGGATGTGCGAGGCAAGTTTTTTTACACAGAGGGTGGTGAGTGCCTGGAACGTGCTGCCAGGGGAAGTGGTGGAAGCAGATACGATAGCGACGTTTAAGAGACATCTTGACAAATATATGAATAGGAAGGGAATAGAGGGATATGGGCCCCGGAAGTGCAGAAGGTGTTAGTTTAGGCAGGCATCAAGATCGGCGCAGGCTTGGAGGGCCGAATGGCCTGTTCCTGTGCTGCACTGTTCTTTGTTCTATACAATTAAACATATATTTGTTATTATTATTTATTTTACTTACTTAATGTGACTGGAAGATTGATCATCACATAATCTCTAGTGTAGTACTGAGGGCGTGTTGCATTGAGAAAGGTTGGAAATTAGAGGTAAGAAATGAATGATGAGCTTTTGTGTGCTACCATTAGGCTGAAATAGGTCTTTGAAAAGCCTTCTTTAATGTTTACCATTGGGCACACTGGTGTTACAGAATTAGGAGATGTTTCTCTTTACATATACTCAGTTTGGTGGATTTCAGTGTACTCCTAGTTAGGGCCTGATTAACTTAAGGTTGCAGGCAAGTTGGGACTCAATCCTGAGATAATGCAACAGTGTTGGTGCCAAACAACTTCTTTCATGAGTGTGAAAGAATCCCACAATGCTTGTGATATTTAGAGTTGTATTTTTGAATGAGAAAAACTACCTCCAATATATACACAGTCATTAAATTACACAGATGATTTTAAAACTAATTATATATTAACCTCACATCCTTTCAATGATAACTGGAAATTGGATGCTATTTTATTTTCCACTACCGTCAAATCAGAGAGAAACCAACACAGGATATGACCTGAACCAGACCCTAAACCCCAGCATTACTGCTATCCACTGGAGTAATTGAGAAGCTCTCCTTTGGCTCCTCTATTAATTATTGTTGGTTATTTATTGTTGGCTGGCTGCTGCTCCTTACCAAATGAATTGAGGAAATCCATTACCTTTTTGATGCTGCTTATGGCTGTTGACCCAATCCTGGTGTACCTCTCTCTGCACCAGATTGCCCTGCCCTGCAATGTCTGAAGCACAACAACATCCCCAACCCGTCTGACATCAAATAAACCAAACAACCACATTGGCCATAACCACCTGCTTCAATGGGTGCTTGGAGCTCAGGGTCATTGCCCGACAAGTGGACTGTAACACCGCACCAAACAGCATGACAAAAAAGGAAATAAAATACCAGCCCTTCGTTTTGCAAGCTGGAACGTCAGAACTGTGTCCTGGCCTGTCGGAAGATCTTACACAAATCAACGATTCTCGGAAGACCGCCATCATTAACAACGAGCTCAGTAGACTCAATGTGGACATTGCAGCACTTCAGGAGACAAGCCTCCCTGCGAACAGATCTCTAAGAGAGCAAGACTACACCTTCTTCTGGCAAGGTAGGGATCCTGAAGAACCAAGACAGCACGGAGTGGGCTTTGCCATCAGAAACGCCTTGCTCAGCATGATAGAGCCACCTTCAAATGGCTCGAAATGCATACTGTCCATCTGACTGCTCACCACCTCTGGTCCAGTACACCTACTCAGCATCTATGCTCCAACACTCTGCTCCCCACCAGAAGTTAAAGACCAGTTCTACGTGGAACTCCGTAATATCATTAGTAGCATCCCCAACACCAAACACCTGTGTCTGCTGGGGGACTTTAATGCCAGGGCTGGGGCCGACCATGACTCATGGCCCTCCTGTCTTGGGCGTTTTGGCATTGAAAGGATGAATGAGAATGGACAGAGACTGCTTGAGTTGTGTACATATCACAATCTCTGCATCACCAACTCGTTCTTTCACACTAAACCCTGTCACCAGGTTTCATGGAGGCACCCAAGATCACGTCGTTGGCAACAAATGGACCTCATCGTCACAAGGCGAGCCTCTTTAAACAGCGTTCAACTCACACGCAGCTTCCACAGTGCGGACTGCGACACCGACCACTCCCTGGTATGCAGCAAGGTTAGACTCAAACCAAAGAAGCTGCATCACTCCAAGCAGAAGGGCCGCCCGCGCATCAACACTAACAGAATTTCTTATCCACAGCTGTTACATAAGTTTCTAAATTCACTTGAAAAAGCCCTTCAAAACACTCCTACAGGGGATGCAGAGACCAAGTGGGCCCACATCAGAGACGCCATCTATGACTCAGCAATGGCTACCTATGGCAAACGTGTGAAGCAGAATGCAGACTGGTTTCAATCTCACTTTGAAGAGCTGGAACCTGTCATAGCCGCTAAGCGCATTGCACTGTTGAACAACAAGAAAGCCCCCAGCGAGTTAACATCCGCAGCACTTAAAGCAGCCAGAAGCGCTGCACAAAGAACAGCCAGGCGCTGTGCAAATGACTACTGGCAACACGCATGCAGTCATATTCAGCTGGCCTCCGACACCGGAAACATCAGAGGAATGTATGATGGCATTAAGAGAACTTTTGGGCCAACCATCAGGAATATCGCCCCCCCCTCAAGTCTAAATCAGGGGACACAATCACAGACCAACATAAACAAATGGACCACTGGGTGGAGCACTACCTAGAACTATACTCCAGGGAGAATGTTGTCACTGAGACCGCCCTCAATGCAGCCCAGCCTCTACCAGTCATGGATGAGCTGGACGAACAGCCAACAAAATCGGAACTCAGTGATGCCATTGATTCTCCAGCCAGTGGAAAAGCCCCTGGGAAGGACGGCATTACCCCTGAAATAATCAAGAATGCCAAGCCTGCTATACTTTCAGCACTGTACGAACTGCTTTGCCTGTGCTGGGATGAGGGAGCAGTACCTCAGGACATGGCAGGCCCCTCTACGTTGCTTTCATTGATCTCACCAAAGCCTATGACCTCATCAGCAGCCGTGGTCTCTTCAGACTACTAGCAAAGATCACCTCATTCCATGACAATATGAAAGGCACAATTCAGCATAGCGGCGCCTCATCATACCCCTTTCCTATCCTGAGTGGTGTGAAACACGGCTGTGTTCTCGCACCTACACTGTTTGGGATCTTCTTCTCCCTGCTGCTCTCACATGCGTTCAAGTCTTCAGAAGAAGGAATTTTCCTCCACACAAGATCAGATGGCAGGTTGTTCAACCTTGCCCATCTAAGAGCGAAGACCAAAGTATGAAAAGTCCTCATCAGGGAACTCCTCTTTGCTGCCGATGCTGCATTAACATCCCACACTGAAGAGTGTCTGCAGAGACTCATCGACAGGATTGCGGCAGCCTGCACCGAATTTGGCCTAACTATCAGCCTCAAGAAAACGAACATCATGGGACAGGACGTCAGAAATGTTCCATCCATCAATATCGGCGACCACGCTCTGGAAGTGGTTCATGAGTTCACCTACCTAGGCTCAACTATCACCAGTAACCTGTCTCTCGATGCAGAAATCAACAAGCGCATGGGAAAGGCTTCCACTGCTATGTCCAGACTGGCCAAGAGGGTGTGGGAAAATGGCGCACCAACACGGAACACAAAAGTCCGAGTGTATCAAGCCTGTGTCCTCAGTACCTTGCTCGACGGCAGCGAAGCCTGGACAACGTAAGTCAGCCAACAGCGACGTCTCAATACATTCCATCATCGCTGCCTCCAGAGAATCCTTAGCATCAGGTGGCAGGACCGTATCTCCAACACAGAAGTCCTCGAGGTGGCCAACATCCCCAGCATATACACCCTACTGAGCCAGCAGCTTGGCCATGTGAGCCGCATGGAAGGTGGCAGGATCCCCGAAGACACATTGTACAGCGAGCTCGTCACTGGTATCAGACCCACTGGCCGTCCATGTCTCCGCTTTAAAGACGTCTGCAAAAGCGACATGAAGTCCGGTGACATTGATCACAAGTCGTGGGAGTCAGTTGCCAGTGATCGCCAGAGCTGGCAGACAGCCATAAAGGCGGGGCTAAAGAGTGGCGAGTCGAAGAGACTTGGCTGTTGGCAGGAAAAAAGACACAAGCGCAAGGGGAGAGCCAACTGTGTAACAGACCCGACAACCAATTTTAACTGCAGCACCTGTGTAAGAGTCTGTCAGGGAGAGCCAACTGTGTAACAGCCCCGACAACCAATTTTAACTGCAGCACCTGTGGAAGAGTCTGTCAGGGAGAGCCAACTGTGTAACAGCCCCAACAAACAATTTTAACTGCAGCATCTGTGGACGAGTCTGTCACTCTAGAATTGGCCTTTATAGCCACTCCAAGCGCTGCTTCACAAACCACTGACCACCTCCAGGCGCTTAGCCATTGTTTCTCGAGACAAGGAGGCCAAAGAAGAAGAACCCAGAAGTGTAAGTTAGGCAAAGATTATTGGTCAGGAGGGCAGCAGATTGAGACGACAGATGAAACGGAAGTTTCTATTGGTTATTTGTGGCAGATCCCTTGAAACCTTCTCGCGGACCCCTACGGGGCTGCAGACCTCCAGTTGAGAACCCCTGCTGTTGTACGCAGTGCATTTACACAGGGAGCTATGGTTGCAAGTCCTAATTTCTTTCTCTGTACAACGTTGTAGTCATCCTGTTGTAGTCATTTTAATGAAACAACTGTATATTTGCTGTTGATAAAGGTGAACAGTAGAAAGACTAAATGCATCAAAGTTATGCTTAAATCTGAGGACCTGTTGGCCATCAAATTGGTCCAACAGTAAGAGCCTTGACTATACTGTCATGGCAGATTTAAAATCTATACGGTGAATATGTTGATGCATTTCTTACTTTAGGGTACCTGTACTACTTAAAACTAATTACCACGGAAGCACTTGATATTGTGCCCATAGACATTTAACCGTGCCTGGTCAATATTGGAGTGTTTGAAACCCTTAGGGAATACAGGAATACACTGCTGCCATTCTTCAGAGATGATTTCTGTCAGCTACCCTCCCAGTAGCTTTAGGCTGGCTTTGGTTGTTTCTACTGCACATGCGTAATGAAGTAAGCAAAGGTTAAAGTCAATTCAGTTATCGTTGACACTGGGAAAGAGAAGGGTGAGGGAAAGAACAGCAGATCATAGCTTGGGTTTTGATGTTTGTGTTGATGATCAAGAAGATCATTGAACCGTAATACTGTAATAATATCAACATTTTTTGTATCACAAGATACCAAAATAAGGATTTCTGTTTTGAAATTTTTGGCGTCCCTGATGGGTTTTCCTTGTGTCTTCCTGTGTTACCACTGCTATGTGGAGCCACCATGGAAATGGTGGCATTGGGCTTGGGAAGAAGAAAGACTTGCATTTATAGAGCACTTTACATGACCAGCTTTTCAGCCAATCAAGTACTTTTGAAGTGTAGTCCTCATTGTAATGTAGGAAATATGGCAGCCAGTTTGCGCACAGCAAGCTCCCACAAACAGCAATTTGATGATGACCAGATAATCTGTTTTAGTGATGTCGACTGAGGGATAAATATTGGCCAGGACAATGCCCCCACTTTTCTTCAAAATAGTGCCATGAGATCTTTTACATCTACCTGAGAGGGCAAATGGCGCCTTAGTTTAAAGTCTCATCTGAAAGACAGCGCCTCCAACAGTGCAGCATTCCCTCAGTACTGCACGGGCATGTCAGCCTTGATTTTCATGCTCAAGCCCTGATGTGGGACTTGAACCCACAATCTGCTGACGCAGAGACGAGAGTACTACGCACTGAGCCATGGCTGACACTGTACATAATTGGCCCTGACACAAGAAAAAATATATATGGACAAGCAGAAATTCCCTTTCCCCCCTCCACTGTCCATGCCTCATTTATGTATTTTTAAAATTTTGGGACAGGTCACTTAAAAATTAGAGCATCCAGTAGCAAACTGGGCTGATGGAAATCATAATGTGGCACACAATGTGGAAATGCAGTAATTCCCTATTATCCCTATTGGGATTAAAGACAGTCAGCCCCACATCTGTTGCTTCTGGTACTGTAAAAGTAAAAACAAAATCCTTAAATTAAAACGCTAACCCTGCTTAATTTTGTACATAAGAATTGTGGAATGAAAAAAAGAATACAATATACACGCTCCAATTTCTTCCCCTATAAAGCACACTTAAGTGTGGGAATCAATTTAGACTCACGTGCTATTTTTAGGAGGACTATATTCAAGGAAACAAATGGAAGAACAATTCCATGTTAAAGGAATATTCCAGGAAAAGAAAAATATTCCCTGGAGACTTCATGTGCTAATCACAGCCCTGTGTGTATATATTTTTGTATTACATTTATGAGCAAGAGTTACAAGACATTCGTCAACCCAGGAGATGACAGAATCACAAATAAACAATTGAATACTTCAGCAATCCCACCAATTGTTTACATTCTGCTCCCACCCAGCCTCCACCCCCACCCCTGTGTCAACGGGATTTGTCTGTGGTGTTCCCAGGAATTATGCCCATTCCGCCCTATAACGCGTCAGTGGAACTGAGGCCAGCTGCGAGTTGGGGCTGTTTCTTTTGAGGTTTTTTGAAAGGCTCCAGATCTCTCAGTAATTGATCCTTGAGGGGATATCAGTTACCTTTTGTGTGCAGCAGAATGGCTTCACTTCCACCTGAAGATTTGTGCAGCCAATTTTTTATTTTGGTCCAGAAGGGTCTCAGTGAACCTCAGGCAGATTGGTGGTAGGCTACTCTGCTTTACTAGGGCAGATTTGAAGTTCCCTTGCAGGTTGCCTGTGGCCCCTCCACCTATGTAAATGTCACTGCAATTTAGAAGAGGGTCTGCAGTGTATAGTATGGGCTGTGGGAGTCTTGCGCCATCGCACTGTGGCCAGCAGAGTGCAACACCAGGGGTACCAAGCCCCACACCTCCATCTCCAGCCTCAGGAACCTTAATAAGGTAGTGACCTATCTGGGGAAGCAGATGAGTTTGGTGAGATTTTAAAATTCATAATTTACACTTCTAAGACATAATTGTATGTAGGCTACTGTAGGATAATTTTTTGATGATGCACAGTCCTGAGGAGTTTTATAAATATAGGACAGTACTTATAATTCTGCTACTGACATAACATCAATATTGAATGAACTGTTATGTTTTTATTATTTTGACAGGAGGTTCAGTTTGAATATCTTCCATCCTTATAAAGATGCTTAATTATTAATGGTCCATTAGACCCTCCAGGAGCTGGTGTTGGTGTTCTATATTATCATGCATCCATTTACTTTGGCGCACGTTAGTAGCAATGCAATAAAGTCAAAGAGTTGGAGCTAGTGCAATTGGTGCATATGATCAAAAGAGATGGCCCCAATTTATTCCCTCTCCCACTGCCCCCCTCCCCACCTGACCCACCACCACAATCCCTTTGGCTTGACCCTGGACAGGCACAGCGTACTCCATTTGCCCAGGCTCCAGAATGCCTAAATGTGGTGTGTCACGTAATTTTGCCCTGGCCTAGTTGCACCACTGGGATAACCAGGCCTACTCCTTGGTGGGGTCTTACTGTGGAATACAGGAGCAGGAACACAGGTGAGGTGCAGATTGCGGGATTTACCTCAGGCTCAGGGTCATTCAGATGGTCTGGAGATAGGACCTATCTTCTCAGTCCTTCATTGCCTTACTACCAAGTCTCCTCGGGACCTCCAACTAAAGGAGGTCCCGGGTAGAAGATCTAATGGCAGTTTCTTTGGGTGCCCCTGAAAATGGCCCCCAAAACGAACTAAAGCACAACAGCAGAAAATACTCCTTTCTGCCTCATTTCCATGGTTGCTTTGGTGCTGTACCAATGTGGGAAGGTTCTGGAAATTCCAGACCAATGTAAAGGAGGCAGAAATCAAATGAAATGGGCCTCCATCCCCTTTCCCTGTCCTTTGAGCCTGAAAACTGTAAAAGAGAGGGCAGGCTGGACCTCGATTTAACATCTCATTGGAGAGACTGCAAATCCAACAGTGCAGCATTCCTTCAGTCCTGCACTGAGGTGTCAGCTTGTATTATGGGCTCGGGTCTCTGGAGTGGGACTTGGACCCACAAGCTTCTGATTCAGGGGTGAGAGTACTATCATTGAGTCTCAGCTGACACTTCAAGTCTAGTCAGCCTTAGAGGTCAAAGGTGGCTCTGCCTGCTGTTTCCCTGCTTCCATCTTCCCTATCATTTCAGTGCAGATTATAAATTTACAAGCGGGATAACATAGGTGCAACCTCCCCCCCTCCCACCCCACTCCCCCCCGCTATTCACTTTCACTTGTCTGAACAAATTTACATTTCTACAGATCAGCCAGTTGCTAAACCACAGCACCAGAAACAGAATAAAGCCAAAGTTTATCTGATGGATGCACACAAAGACATTTTGATCCATTACTTAAAAAGATGTTGGTCACCAGAAAATAAATGCTACGCTCAGTGGCTCACTACATTTTTTGGATTTTCCCTCAGACTTAAGTCAGCATCCGGAATTTTGCAGAATATTATTTTTGCATGGGTTTTTTTTGGGCATTGGGAGTGAATGCAAAGAATTACAACTGTGCATGTGTCTGCTGCGCCAGGTCTGTGCTTTTCCTCTGTTGTCAGCACATGAACCTGATTATCTGCAGTTTGCGCTGACAGTTAGAACTACATGGAATGTACAGCACAGAAACAGTGTGAAGGAATCCGGCTATAATAAGGGGTTATCAGGTTAAAAGAGTTATTTTCATATGAATTAGGGATTAGAAAATTAAAAGCAGGGTTCACCTGCCTGAAAGGGTAGAAGAAGTTCATAAACATGCCAGTTCATGCTTCTGTGGTCAAGGACACAGCATAATTGCCTCTTCTTAAGAGCACAGTGGCAGGTTCTGAAGAACAGGAACTTGCTTCAAAAAGTCATTAGCATCATCACCTCAATAAGGCACTGATAATACAAGTTTCATTAATAATCACTGTAAGTTACTACAGTTTAACAATGAATGACATGATTTTCTATGGATGGACTTAAATCACCTGTCAACTGAATCCGGGAAACTGAGTTATAATCTTAAAACGCAATTTGGTTGCTTGGAAGTTTACCACCATTTGCAACTTCGAGCATCCTGCTGGCTTTAAAGATATGTTGCCCAGCTCAGCCTCTCCTTAGAAATTAAACAATGTGGGTTTTAACTAGAAATTAACAGTTATATAGCCTTATTTGGGAAATAGAAGAGGACAGAGCAACTTGCAAGAGAGATAACACCCCCATAAACAAAAAAAAGCTATGCATCTTAGAAACAGTATAAATATTGGAACCACATAGTGGATCTTTGAATCGGGTTCACTCCAGCGTTTCTCACGGTACAATTACTATGATGCGGCGACGATAGTTCTCCTGTTAATTAGGATAGAGGTATCTCACTAAACCCTGTAGCTTTCTACTCGGGATTTAAAATAAGTGTTACTGGATTGGATTCTCTACTAGGAACAAGATTATACTTTCTTTTCCTAGAACTATTAACGCTGTCATTGACTTTCCAATCAAATGTCAATTGCATGTTCAGTTCTTTAATAATCAAACTTTTATATAATTTATAAATTGTATTGTCTCTTATAGTCTTCTGTATTGCAAACTCAAGAACCTGTCTCCATACACTGTTCAGTAGGGAAGTACATTGTTGAGGAGAGATACCTGGGCCCTTGTAATATCTGGGTTGTTATGATCAGACTAAAACTTGTTCAAAAGGCTATCTGGAGGACGGTAATATTCTCAGCTGTTTTCTTTCCTTTGGGGAGAGCTAGATCAATCCTTCAAACCCATTCTAGTGTCTGTGAGATCTGTCTTCCTCAACCTTAAGTGAGAGTGATTATCTGAGGAGTATGCCTGATCTGGGATGGTCCCAAAAAGGGGCTAGGATTAGGATTAGCTCATTGGGTCCAACTAGTTTGTGCTCCACAGGAGTCTTCTCCTACTTCATCTAACCTGATCTGCATATCCTTAATTCCTTTCTCCCTCGTGTGTTTATCTTGCTTATCCTTAAAGACATCTATAATATTCAAAGACTCAGTGACTGGTGATTAATTTGCTAGTCAATCCCCGAGTGATCGTGAATTAAAATTAAAGTCTGCTGACCTTCAGCTCCTTTCCTTCCTAAACCCACTGGAGATAGCAGGAGGACTTCTACAGGGTAATCAATAGAAATAATTACACCCTTCTAGTTCCTGTCGAGAATATTGTGAATTGGAAATGATTGCATGGAGTTCTGCATTCTCCAATTCTACTTCATCTTGTTCATTGTTAGAAATGCACACAAGGTCATGTTGGCAGCTGTTGTTCAGAGGCTGTTCAATGGAAAACCATTGACTGTCAAGCTTATCCCACAAACAAATTGAAAGGTATGGAGGTTTACCTCATGAGCGGGAAGAAGTTACGCATTCAACAGTTTGCTATTGATTGTTACTCTAGTTATACTACAGTACACTATGAAGTATAATTAAAATCAATTAAACTTTATTCTTTTGACTTGGTGGTGGAGGTGGGGTCATTGAATATTTTTAAGGCGGAGGTAGATAGATTCTTGTTAGACAAGGGAGTCAAAGGGGGTAGATAGGAGTGTGGAATTTGAGACAGAAACAGATCAGCCATGATCTTATTCAATGGCAGAGCAGGCTTGAGGGGCCGAATGGCCTACTTCTGCTCCTAATTCGTATGGTCGTACTTTAATTCAAGACACTATAAAGATGGGGAGATTTTTGCACCTGCACTATCCTTATGTGAGACAGATTTCATCTTTTCTCTGCCATCTTGAAAATCCCAACAATATGGTTTATTGGCGAACTATTGTCCTCTGATTTGCTCCTATCTAAATCCTAAATGTTACTAGGTGAGGTATTTGTATAGTTACAGGTGTCCATTTCACTCTTGTCATCTGCTTTAGGACATGCTAATTAGAGGCAGTCCAGGAGAAGATGTTTTGTTTAATATCCCCCTGCTGTTAGATCACAACACATTCACATGTCAAAGAAAGACAAGACTTGCATTTACATAGTGCTGTTCATGACTACAGGACATCCCAAAGCACTTTACAGCCAAAGAAGTACTTTTGAAGTTGTTTAAATAGATGGCAAATTTACCTGACAGCATTGAAAATATTCAGTATTCTAAACACTGAAATCCTTAATACATCAGAGGTGTGGACGGAATAGATAGTAAGAAACTGTTCCCATTGGTGGAATTATTGAGAACAAGAGGGCACACACATAAGGTAATTAGCAAAAGAATCAATGACGACATGAGGAAAAACTTTTTCACACTGTGAGTGGTTATGATCTGGAATGCAGTGCCTGAAAGTGTGGTGGGTGCAGGTTTAATCGAGGCATTCAAGAGGGAATGGGATTGCTATCTGAAAAGGAAGAATGTACAGGGCTATGGGGAGTGGCACTGGGTAAATTGCTCTTTCAGGGAGCCAGCGCAGACACAATGGGCTGAATGGCCTCCTCTTGTGCTGTAACAATTCTGTGATTCTGTGAATACGCAATTCCTGTACTGTGTAAGTAAACACTTACTGAAGCCAAGTAGATGCCATGGGGTCTCCAGAAAGGCAAACACTTTGGAAGCAGTTGGAAAATTGGAATAGCTTCAAGGTGCATTTCAGTGGTAGCTTGACCTTTGTAGGAATTGTTTTTATTTATGCTTCTGACGTGGTTGACACTGGCAAGGCTGCATTATTGCCCAATCATCATTGCCCTGAGGGTGTTAACAGTCAACCACATTGGTGTGGGACTGGAGTCACATGAAGGCCAAATCAGCTGGGAGTGACAGGTTACCTTCCCTAAAGGACAGCTAGTTTTTTATGACAACCCCATCAGCTATCTTGATTATTTTCCTGGTGCTAGTCCACAAATTACTGGACTTAGCAAATTCATTTTATCAACTTGCCACGGTTGGATTTGAGGCTAACGTTTCTGGGTTGCTGCTCCAATTATATAACCATTAGGATACTGTCCCCTGGGGAATGTTACAGGAGTCTGGACGAGTGTTGTGCTGTAGTCTTAACTTCATCATTGGGTAGCTCCATCTGTGAGCTTGATTCCTTATGGAGTCAATGAGACATTTTAGCTAGAACTGAGCTTGGATTCAGCTTGGCTAGTTGAGTATAAGGCTAAGTGTATTAGTTTTAAGTGGGGGCTGTAAATTCCATGAAGCAATCTTGATAGACTAGTTGCATTGGTAAGCACAGGTGTACACCATCTTTGCGTGATGGCATTACTGTTAATACTGCAAATACACTTGAAAATGAAAACCAAACAATTGGTTAGAGTTTAAAGTGAAACAGCTAAAACTGCTAGCTGGACAATCCTTGGATGGGCATTATGGCATCAGATCAGTGCAGATTATTCCTAGTTGTTTTCTAGAATTAGGAATTTCATATAATGGGATTGACCAAGAAGCCACATGATGCACCTAGAATCTATGGTGGGATCAGGTTTGTGTTTGACTGGAGTTAGATGAAATAACAGGCTTCTACCCTTGTGTCTGCTCATGGCTTATGGCCAAGCACATCACTAAAGTTAGTTTCCACATCCATTTTTTCCTTGGTGTGCAGACATTTCAGTTTACTCTTTGATTAAGATGAGGGATCAAGGCTTCCTTCCAGTAGCGCACAGTAGGCAAATACACTGCCTGTAATGATGCTGAGCTGTCGAGATGAGGCGTGTTCCAGGTTTGATCCCCAGTCTATCTGAGTTGGAGGATCTCAACCTGAGCAGCAATAGAGATCTAAAAATAACCTCAGTGCCTTTGTATTGAGTAATCAGACAGGCTTTCCATTCCTGATTACTGTCCAGTAACCCCTGTTGAAAAGAGCATTTTGTGGGACTGGTACAGGATCATACTTGCCTGTGGTGCCCCCTACACTTACTTGAACCAAGCACTGGAATGCAGACAGTGCCCATGGAACCATATCAAGACATGAGCCACCACAAAGGAGAGATGGGAGAGAATTAAAAGAAAACAATACATAAAGAATGAAGAGAGGGGTAACAAGGGCAAAATAAAATGAAACCAGGACAATTGCGACAACAACAAAAACAGAAAATGCTGGAAATACTCATCAGGTCAGGCAGCATCTGTGGAGAGAAAAGCAGAGTTAACGTTTCAGGTCGATGACCTTTCATTATTTTCTGTTTTTGTTTTAGATTTCCAGCATCTGCTGTATTTTGCTTCTGTGTAAGGATAGTTGCTTCTGTCATGTCTTGCTGTTCAGTGATGTCATTCCTCAGTGTTTCCTTTCTCTTCTCACACAGGATATGAGAAAACATGTGATGATGACCCTGCTGGATGCAGAACAGTCATACGTGGAGTCCCTCCGAACACTCATACAGGTAGGGGTGTGTGTGTGTGTGCATGTATATTATTGGATGGCATTTTGAACATTGAACTTTGTTGAACATGTGATCAGTTCAGCTGCCATCCAGAGCTGCTTGAGGTAGGTGGGAGGGAGTTTTCTCTAAAATGAGTGGGAGTGAAAAAAACAGAAGCCCAGTTTACTTATACCACTCTCTCACACTTCCTTGGTTTAAGAGTTGGTGGCAGGGGCATTACAAAAGCAGCTCATGTACCCACTTTTCTTGGTTGTTGAGGTGGTATATGGCGCTCGTGACAGGAAATAATGAAAGAAATGGGTAGAAACATGGCCATCTTTCAAAGTCTACAGTACAATAACACCAACTTGCATTTATATAGCACCTTTAATGTAGCAGGCCCCAAGACACTTCACAAGAGCATTATCAATAAAATTTGACACCGAGCCACCGAAAGAGATATTCAAGCAGATCACCAAAAGCTAGGTCAAAGAAGTAGGTTTGTAGGAGCATCTTAAAGGAGGAGAGAGAGAGGTAGAGTGGCAAAAAGGTTTAGGGAGGTAATTCCAGAGCTTAGGGCCTAGGCCACTGAAAGCATGGCCAGCATTGGTGGAGTGATTAAAATCAGGGGTGCGAAAGATGCAGCATTGGAGGAGTGCAGAGATCTCAAAGGCTTTTATGGCTGGAGGAGGTTACAGAGACAGGGAGGGGCAAGGCCTTTGAGGGAATTTTAAAGTTGGTGTATATTTGGATCAGGAGCCAGTGTAGGTCAGCCAGCACAGGGGTGATGGGTGAATGGGATTTGGTGTAAGTTAAGATATGGGCAGCAGAATTTGAATGACTTCAAGTATTTGGAGGGTGAAGATGGCTGAATGCATTGGAATGGTTAAGTCTAGAGGTAACAAAGACATGCATGAGGGTTTCAGCAGCAGAGGAG
This sequence comes from Heterodontus francisci, assembly GCF_036365525.1. Lineage (NCBI taxonomy): Eukaryota > Metazoa > Chordata > Chondrichthyes > Heterodontiformes > Heterodontidae > Heterodontus > Heterodontus francisci. The sequence continues at coordinate 28,124,692 of NC_090376.1, read as the reverse complement.
GAGCTGAGGCAAGGCCGGAGTTGGGCAAGATTGTGAATGGTCTGGCTCAGCTTCTGACGTTTACTAGGGAGAGGAATGGAAATGGTGGCAAGGGAATGTAGTGTGTTGCAGGGACCAAAGATAGTGGCTTCAATCTTTCCAATATTTAGTTGGAGGCAATTTCTGCCGTTCCAATGCTGGATATTGGACAAGCAGTGTGACAAATCAGAGCTAGTGGATGGATCAAGAGAGGTAGTTAGTGAGATAGAGCTGAGTGTCTTCAGCATATCTGTGGAACCTAACGTGTTTTCAAATGATGTCACTGACGGGCACCATGTTGATGAGACATAAAAAGGGGCCATGGTCAGAGCCTTGGGGCACACCAGAGGTAACGCTGCAGGAGTGGGAAGAGAAGCCATTGCAGCTGATTCTCTGGCTACAGATGGAAACTGGCAAGGGCAGTTCCGACCTCCTGGATGATGGTGTAGAGGCTCTGGAGGAGGATGGTGTGGCCAACAAGTTGGGAAGGATGAGAAGGCCGAGCTTGCCAGTGTCACAGTCACATAGAATTTGATAAGGGTCATGGCGGGTGCAGAAACCTGATTGGAGGGAATCAAACATGGAATTACGGAAAAGATGGACATGGATTTGGGAGGCAACAACACGTTCAAGCACTTTGGAGAGGAAAGAGAGGTTGGAGATGGGGGTAGTAGTTGAAAGAGTCATCTTTCTTCAAAGTCTACAGTAGGCATCAATGAGCAGAGTTCACTGCACTGTATTGAACAGGTTTGTTTTATTTTGTGTGTGTTGTTTCTTAAGCTGATTACTGTATTGCAGTAAAACTGAAGCATGCAAGAATTTCTACCCATGACTGGACTGGGAGCTGTGAAAGAAAATCCACTAGAATGTGACAGGCTCCTCTTTACCAAATCTGATACCAGAACTGAAAGACCGAACAAGCTATAACTCTTTCCTCTCAAAAAGAGAAGGCTGGGAGATGATCTAATGGAGGGGATTGAGAGAGTAGATGTATAGACCATGTTTCTGCTTGTGAGGGAGTCTGAAATTAGCAGGCATAACTCGAGGTTATATAAGATAGTTACTGATAAATCCAATCAGGAATTCAAGAGAAACTTCTTTACCGAGAGAATGGTTAGAATCTGGAACTTGCTACTACATGGAGTAGCTGAGGCAAATATAGAAGCATTTAAGGGGAAGTTTAATAAGTACTTGATGAAGAAGAAAATAGAAGGATATGCTGATAGGGTTGGATGAAGTAGGGTGAAAGGAGACTCATGTGTGTTAGGGTCTGAAGTTCTGTTAATGGATGATAAATACCTGGTAGTTCGAGATAATAAGGTGAACAGGTGTGGGGTGTTAATTAGTTAATTGTATTCAAGTGTGTATATATAAAGACGAGCCAGCCAGCACTGATTTGGGTGTTGTTAGGAGTGTAGAAGTAAGTAATAAACAATCGCCACCAAAGGATCCTAGTCTCAGTGTTGTCTTCACAAACAGGCTTTGAAGTTTCTCTAACCATGTGGCGCATAAACAAGTTGAGAGGATTGGCCTATTTCTGTGCTTTAAATTCTATGTAATTCAACTCAGCATTTGATTCAAATACATTTGACTGAAACTAGCAACAATCTGCTTCTAAAATCTCAGATATAAAATTGCTTTGGCAAGAACAATTTACTTCGAAAAATTGGTGTTTGGTACAACTGATTGATGCTCCAGCACGCTGCGCTCTTGGGCTGATGCCTGCCCACTGTGAACAAACAATGTTTACTCAGGAGTAGGTGCAGAGTGGGCGTCAGGAGTTTCTGCACAAGTGGTGACAGAAAATTGGCATTCACATCAGCTCATAATGGGCATCTCCCACACACTATTGTTAAGGCCTGAAGGTACTTTGCTTGCTTGGTCCTTCAGTGGGAAAATAGTGCAGAGCGACATAAAGGAGGACAAAAAACTAATTCTGAAATAGAGTTGAAGGGATAAGTACGATTTAAATAGTACTAATGTGGAGTTGGACAACCCAGTAGTTAAAGCATCAGGGTACAGATCTCTCAGGTAAGCTTTCCACTGGGGCAGGTATATTTGTGCATGAGAGAGATAAATGGATCACTGTCCAGTCTGGGGTCCTGTATGTGCATCTCTTGCTGGAATGCCCAAGAAGTGACACTGATGAATTATGTACAGGGACACCAGTCTGGCTGTTTGCTGTAGAATATGAGCTTAACTATCTAGCTTCTATCTGCCTAGCCATCTTTAATTTATTAAATCCTTTAACTCCTCATTGTAAAACCAAGTAATGTAGCTTGAGTAGTCTGATGTATGCCAGGTTCCTGAATGACACATTCATTAATCATTCTAACTCCTGCATAACAACATGGCAGCACTGCAACCCTCTCCATGAGCCTCCTTTTTCCAGGAGAGGTGTCACTGTTTGCTGACACCATTGAAAAACTCCTAGAAATCACTGTATTTCTGCACTCGGGCATGATGTGGGCCAGTTACATCATCCCTTCTTTGACTGACAGCACCTAAATGGCTTATAATCATCAAGCCAGTTCTGATAAAAATCAGCCAAACACACAAAAAGAGGGTTGACATGTAATGTCTCCTCTTGGTTTCTGTGACATCATTAATAATCACTTCAGATTTTAAACTTACATGCAGAGCTGAAGAAACATAAAAACATAGAAAATAGGAGCAGGAGTAGGCCATTCAGCCCATCGGGACTGCCCCGTCATTCAATATTCCCTTGAGTACAGAAGATTAAGGAGTGATCTAATCAAGGTGTTAGAGATGATTAAAAGATTTGATAGGGTAAATAGAGAGAAACTGCTTCCTCTGATGAAAGAGTCCAGAACAAGGGGGCTCAACTTTAAAACTGGGCACGCATGAGGCGCTGTGGGCCACCAGCAGCAGCCGAATTGTACTCAACCACAATCTGTAACCTCACTATCCCCCACTCTACCATTACCATCAAGCCAGGAGACCAACCCTGGTTCACTGAAGAGTGCAGGAGGGCATGTCAGGAGCAGCACCAGGCATACCTCAAAATGAGGTGTCAACCTGGTGAAGCTACAACAGAAGACTACTTGCATGCCAAGCTGCTTAAGCAGCATGCAGTAGACAGAGCTAAGTGATCCCATAACCAACGGATCAGATCTAAGCTCTGTAGTCCTGCGACATTCAGCCGTGAATGGTGGTGGACAATTAAACAACTAACTGGAGGAGGTGGCTCCACAAATATCCCCATCCTCAGTGATGGGGGAGCCCAGCACATCAGTGCAAAAGATAAGGCAGAAATATTTGCAACAATCTTCAGCCAGAAGTGCCGAGTTGATGATCCATCTCGGCCTCCTCCTTAAGTCCCCAGTATCACAAATGCCAGACTTCAGCCAATTCGATTCACTCCACATGATATCAAGAAACAACTGAAGGCACTGGATACTGCAAAAGCTATGGGCCCTGACAATATTCCGGCAATAGTACTGAAGACCTGTGCTCCAGAACTTGCCGCGTCCCTAGCCAAGCTGTTCCAGTACAGCTACAATGGCATCTACCCGAAAATGTGAAAAATTGTCCAGGTATGTCCTGTACACTACAAGCAGGACAAGTCCAACACGGCCAAATACCACCCCATCAGTCTACTCCCAATCATCAGTAAAGTGATGGAAGATGTCATCAACAGTGCCATCAAGCAGGACTTGCTTAGTAGTAACCTGCTCACTAACACTTAGTTTGGGTTCCGCCAGGGCCACTCAGCTCCTGACCTCATTACAGCCTTGGTCCAAACTTGGATAAAAGAGCTGAACTCAAGAGGTGAGGTGAGAGTGACTGCCCTTGACATCAAGGCAGCATTTGATTGAGCATGGCATCAAGGAGCCCTAGCAAAACTGAAGTCAACGGGAATCAGAGGGAAAACTCTTTGCTGATTGGCAAGTAACATTCGTGCTACACAAGTGCCAGGCAATGACCATCTCCAACAGAGAGAATCTAACCATCTCCCCTTGATATTCAATGGCATTACCATCGCTGAATCCCCCACTATTAACATCCTAGGGGCTACCATTGACCAGAAACTGGAGTAGCCATATAAATACCGTGGCTACAAGAGCAGGTCAGAGGCTAGGCATCCTGCGGCAAGTAACTCATCTCCTGACTCCCCAAAGTCTGTCCACCATCTACAAAGCACAAGTCAGGAATGTGATGGAATACTCTCCACTTGCCTGGATGGGTGCAGCTCCAACAACACTCAAGAAGCTCGACACCATCCAGGACAAAGCAGCCTGCTTGATTGGCACCCCATCCACAAACATTCACTCCCTCCACCACCGAGGCACAGTGGCAGCAGTGTGTACCATCTACAAGATGCCCTGCAGCAATGCACCAAGGCTCCTTAGACAGCACCTCCCAAACCCGTGACGTCTACCAACTAGGACAAGGGCAGCAAATGCATGGGAGCACCACCACCTGCAAGTTCCCCTCAAAGTCACAAACCATCCTGACTTGGAACTATATCGCCATTCCTTCACTGTCGCTGGGTCAAAATCTGGGAACTCCCTCCCTAACAGCATTGTTGGTGTAGCTACACCAGATGGACTGCAGCAGTTCAAGAAGGCAGCTCACCACCTCTTCTCAAGAGCAATTATGGATGGGCAATAAATGCTGGCCTAGCCAGCGACGCCGACATCCCATGAAAGAATAAAAAAAAAACACTACTCACAGCCTGCCAATGTGAGAATGGCCCGTTTATTCCTACTCTCTGCTTTCTGCCTGTTAACCAATCCTTAATCCATGCTGGTATATTACCTCCTATCCCATGTGCTTTAATTTTGCTAATCAACCTACTGTGCGGACTTTATCAAAAGCCTTCTGAAAATCCAAGTATACCACATCCACCGACTCCCCTTTATCAATTCTGTTAGTAGCATCCCTTAAAAAAACTCCAACAGGTTCATCAAACATGATTTCCATGTTGGCTATGCCCAATCAGATCATAATTAACCAAGTATCCATTGATCAGATCCTTTAAAATAAATTCTAGCATTTTCCCAACGACTGATGTAAGGCTAACTGGTCTGTAATTCCCTTTTTCACTCTCCCTCCCTTCTTAAATAGTGGGATGACATTTGCGATCTTCCAATCTGCAGCACCGCTCCAGAATCTATTGAATTTTGGAAGATGATCACCAATCCATCCACCATCTTCATAGCTACTGCTTTCAACACTCTGGGATGTAGAATATCAGGTCCTGGGGACTTATCGACCTTCAGCCCCATTAATTTCTAATACAGTCTTCTTACTAATCCTAATTCCCTTCAATTCCTCATTCCCCCTAATCCCTTTGATCTCTAATTCTGGGAGATTTCTTGTATCTTCCTCAGTGAAGACAGACACAAAGTGATCATTTAGCTTCTCTGCCATGTCTCTATTCCCCATTATAAATTCTCCTGATTCTGCCTGTAATGGACCCACATTTGTCTTAGCCAAACATTTCCTTTTTACGTATGTATAGAAGCTTTTACAGTCCGTTTTTATATTTTTGCTAGCTTATATTCATATTCTATTCTCCCTTTCTTTATCAGTTTCTTGGTCCTACTTTGCTATATTCTATAATCCTCCTGATCTTCAGGTTTACTATTATTTCTGGCAACTTTATAAGCCTTTTCTTTTAATCTTATACAATCCTTAACTTCCTTTGTTATCCAAAGTTGACTGCCTTTTCTTTTGGGGTTTTTGTTCCTTGAAGGACTGTAGCACCGGGAGTAATCCTAAGATTATTGCTTTGGAGGTCCTGCTTTATAATTTCTTTCCTAACTCCCTGAAATCTGCTTTCAGGACCTCATCCCTCTTCCTACCTATGTCATTGGTACAATGTGGACCATGCCCTCTGGCTGTTCACCCTCCCCCAGTCGGATGTCCTGCAGCCGCTCCATGACATCTTTGACCCTGGCACCAGGAAGGAAACACACCATGCTGGAGTCACATTTACTGCCGCAGAAATGCCTTTCTGATCCCCTGACTATCGAATCCCCTATCACTATTGCTCATCCACTCTTATTACTCCCTTCCTGTGCAGCTGAGCCACCCGTTCTAGCTGCACTCCCCCAACGAACCATTGTTCTCACCAGTATCCAAAATGGAAAACCAAACAGCAAGCAAGATAGACTCAGGGGACTCCTGCACTGCCTGTCTGGTTGTCTTGGACTGCCTGGCGGTCACCTATTCCCTGTCTGCCTGCATGCTCCTAACCTGCGGCGTGACCACCTCCCTAAACGTGCTATCCATGTAGTCCTCCGCCTCACAGATGCACAACAGTGACGCCAGCCGCCGTTCGAATTCCGAAACCCGTTGCTCAAGCTTCTGCAGCCAGTGACACTTCCTGCAGATGTGTTCATCCAGGACACGTGGTACGTCCATGACTTCACATATACTGCAGAACATACATTCCAATTGGCCAAGCTGACCTGCCATACCGTAACTTTAAAAACTTTATATTACAATAAGAAGTAAAATAACTTACCAGTTACTCACCAATAAACTTCTACCCCTGTACCAAAGAGAGAGGCAGCTACTGGAGGCTGATTAAAAAAAGGTAGGAGAAAGAAAGGAGCCCCTCCCTCACGCACTGAACTCCCACTTTACACACTGTGCACTCAAATTTATTTTCTTCTTAATTTACAGCTCCCCTCCTTCCCAAACTCCCTCAATTAACAAACTCCCTTCTTAACACTCTGTACCCTCCAGCAGCACTGAGAGTCCCCCAAATTTATACTTTGAAAACAATGCTGTGTCAGCTCTGCTAGAGTTCTGCTGCAGCTCAGAAACCAGTTTAAGCTAGCTACCTAATTAACTAGCTACAGATACTCTCAAGCGTGTTAGTATACCCCTGTTTAAAACTGCAAGAAACCTAACTTAGCTCTTAACTGAAACAGGAATTTCAATTAATTGCTAGATGTAAACAAACAAAAACTAGTCTTGAGGGATTAACCCTTAAAATTCACTCACTTACCAAACTCCCTTCTTCACACTCAATGCAGTGGAGTCAATGGGAATCAGGGAGGAACTCTCCACTGGTTGGAATCATACCTAGCACAAAGGAAGATGCTTGTGGTTGTTGGAGGCCAATCATCCCAGCCCCAGGACATCACTGCAGGAGTTCCTCAGGATAGTGTCTTAGGCCAACCATCTTCAGCTGCTTCATCAATGACCTTCCCTCCAATATAAGGTCAGAAGTGGGGATGTTCGCTGTTAATTGCACAGTGTTCAGAACCATTTGCAACTCCACAGGTACTGAAGCAGTCTGTACCTGCATGCTGCAACACCTGGACAACATTCAGACTCAGGCATATAAATAACAAGTAGCATTCATGCCACACAAGTGCCAGGCAATAACCATATCTAACAAAAGAGAATCTGACCATCTCCCTTTGACATTCAAGAGCATTAGGATTTAAAGAGTCATTTGGTAGTACAGAATTTGAGTATTGCTTAAAATAGAGACATTTTGTCAAAGCTTTTCATCTTGCACTCATCAAGACAAACTGCAAGAATACCAATGTAAGGGAAGCAACAAATTTATACTGCATGAGAAGAGAGTGCTGATTGGTTGGCAAGTGAACTCTGATTGGTAGAGGTGTTACCATGGAGAATGTATCAGTTTATGGTGACTGACAGTTAACTGCCAAGCTTTGTTTGAAACTTAAACCAGGCAGCTTGGTTCTGTTTGGTTAAGCATTGCCCTAGGAAATGAACCAGCTGCCACTTATGGTGTTTAGCTGAAACAGGCGCAATATGTGTACATTTTCTTTCTGTCTGCAAAGAACAGGGCCCTGTGTATTAATATATGCAGCTTCCAGTACGTGCAAATGCGCCACACTGTGAGCCCGTTGGTTGTCAGCGTAATTCTTCGCACACTAAGGATTATTTAGCAAGTGTTATTCAATCGTGGAATCACATCTAATGTTGGACACTGTGTTTTGAGTTTTGCAAGCATGGGCTGGTTGGGTATGGCCTGTACCTTGCCTGTTGAGCAACAGGTGAAGCTAGCTGTTTCACGCTGCTACTATGCAGTAGCAACACGTGTGGTGTTCGCCACTAACAGGATGCTGCCATCAAGCCAAAAATACATAATGTCTATCACATAGAAACATGAAAATAGGAGCAGGAGTAGGCCATTCGGCCCTTCGAGCCTGCTCCGCCATTCATTATGATCATGGCTGATCATCCAACTCAGTAGCCTGTTCCTGCTTTTGCCCTATACCCTTTGATCCCTTCAGACCCAAGAGCTATAGCTAACTCCTTCTTGAAAACATACAATGTTTTAGCCTCAACTGCTTTCTGTGGTAGTGAATTCCACAGGCTCACCACTCTCTGGGTGAAGAAATTTCTCCTCATCTCAGTCCTGAAAGGTTTACCCCATATCCTTAGACTATGACCCCTGGTTCCGGACTCCCCCACCATCGGGAACATCCTTCCTGCATCTACCCTGTAAATTCCTTTTAGAATTTTATAGGTTTCTGTGAGATTCCCCCCTGACTCTTCTGAACTCCAGTGAATATAATCCTAACCGACTCAATCTCTCCTCATACGTCAGTCCTGCCGTCCCAAGAATCAGTTTGGTAAACCTTCGCTGCACTCCCTCTATAGCAAGAACATAAGGAGACCAAAACTGCACACAATATTCCAGGTGTGGCCTCACCAAGGCCCTGTATAATAGCAGCAAGACATCCCTGCTCCTGTATTCGAATTAGAATTAGAATTAGAACATTACAGAGCAGTACAGGCCCTTCGGCCCTCGATGTTGTGCCGACCTGTGAAACCATCTGACCTACACTATTCCATTTTCATCCATATGTCTATCCAATGACCACCTAAATGCCCTTAAAGTTGGCGAGTCTACTACTGCTGCAGGCAGGGCGAATCCTTTCGCTATGAAAGCCAACATACCATTCGCCTTTTTTACCACCTGTTGGACCTGCAAGCTTACCTTCAGCAACTGGTGTACAAGAATACCCAGGTCTCGCTGCATATTCCCGTCTCTCAGTTTATAGCCGTTCAGACAATAATCTGCCTTCCTGTTTTTGCTACCAAAGTGGATAACCTCACATTTATCCACATTATACTGCATCTACCATGCATTAGCCCACTCACTCAGCTTGTCCAAATCATCCTGAAGCCTCTCTGCATCCTCCTCACAACTCACCCTCCCACCCAGTTTTGTGTCATCTGCAAATTTGGTGATATTACCTTTAGTTCCCTCATCTAAATCATTAATATATATTTTGAATAGCTGGGGTCCTAGCATCGATCCCTGCGGTACCCCACTAGGCACTGCCTGCCATTCAGAAAAAAAACCATTTATCCCTACTGTTTGTTTCCTGTCTGCCAACCAATTTTCTATCCATCGCAATACACTAACCCCAATCCCAAGCGCTTTAATTTTACACGCTAATCTCTTATGTGGGACTTTGTCGAAAGCCTTCTGAAAGTCCAAATAAACAACATACACTGGCTCCCCATCCTCAACTCTACGAGTTACATTCTCAAAGAATTCTAGTAGATTTGTCAAGCATGATTTCCCTTTCGTAAATCCATGCTGACTCTGCCCGATTCTACCACTGTTCTCCAAGTGCTCTGCTGTAAAATCTTTGATAATGGATTCTAGAATTTTCCCCACTACCGACATCAGGCTGACTGGTCTATAATTCCCTGTTTTCTCTCTACCTCCCTTTTTAAATAGTGGGGTTACGTTAGCTACCCTCCAATCTGTAGAACTGTTCCAGAGGCTATAGAATCTTGGAAGATGACCACCAATGCCTCCACTATTTCTCGGGCTACTTCCTTAAGTACTCTGGGATGCAGACCATCAGGCCCCAGGGATTTATCGGCCTTCAATCCCATCAATTTCCCCAACACCATTTCTCTACTAATACTGATTTCCTTCAGTTCCTCTCTGTCACTAAGCCCTGTGCTCCCCAACATTTCTGATATGATATTTGTGTCCTCCTTTGTGAAGACAGAACCAAAGTATGCATTTAGTTGGTCAGCCATTTCTTTGTTCCCCAAAATAAATTCCCCTGTTTCTGACTGTAAGGGACCTACATTTGTCTTCACCAATCTTTTTCTCTTCACATACCTATAGAAACTTTTACAGTCAGTTTTTATGTTCCCCACAAGCTTGCTCTCATACTCTATTTTCCCCTTCTTAATCAATCCCTTGGTCCTCCTTTGCTGAATTCTAAACTGCTCCCAATCCTCAGGTCTGTTGTTTTTTCTGGCAAATTTATATGTCTCTTCCTTGGATCTAATGCTATCTGTAATTTATCCTTGTCAGCCATGGTTTGGCTACCTTTCCTGTTTTACATTTGCGCCAGACAGGGATAAACAATTGTTGCAGTTTATCCATGCGCTGTTTAAATGTTTGCCATTGCCTATCCACCATCATCCCTTTACGTAATGTTTCCCAATCCGTCATTGCCAACTCGTGCCTCATACCTTCGGAGTTTCCTTTACTAAGATTCAGGACCCCAGTCTCAGAATCAACAATGTCACTCTTCATCTCGATGAAGAATTCTATCATACTATGGTCGCTCATCGCCAAGGGGTCTCGTACCCTAGATTGTCAATTATTCCTCTCTCATTACACAATACACAAATGAATAACGTGATATATGAATTTCAATGTCAGTGTGATGCTAGGTATATTGACTGTATGTCCCAAAGACTGGCGGATCGTATCGAACAACATGTCCCTTCCACTGTTTCCAACGGGCGAGGTACAGACTGTACCCAACTAGCCCATGCTTGCAGAACTCAAAACATAGTGTCCAACATTAGATGTGATTCTGCGATTGGCAGTGGTTAGCACTGCAGCCTCACAGCTCCAGCGACCTGGGTTCAGTTCCGGGTACTGCCTGTGCGGAGTTTGCAAGTTCTCCCTGTGACCGCATGGGTTTCCACCGGGTGTTCCGGTTTCCTCCCACAGCCAAAGACTTGCAGGTTGATAGGTAAATTGGCCATTGTAAATTGCCCCTAGTGTAGGTAGGTGGTAGGAGAATGGTGGGGATGTGGTAGGGAATATGGGATTAATGTGGGATTAGTATAAATGGGTGGTTGTTTTTTGGCACAGACTTGGTGGGCCAATTTAAGGTTGTCAGTTGGGCTCAGTGTGCCACATTTGCACGTACTGGAAGCTAGATGTGTTAATACACAAGGCCCTGTTCTTTGCAAACAGAAAGAACATGTACACACATTACGCCTATTTCAGCTAAACAAAATAAGTGACACCCATTCACTGGTTCATTCCTCAGGGCAATGCCTTGACCAATCAAAGCTACCTGGTTTAAATTTCAAACAAAACTTGGCAGTTAACTGTCAGTCACCATAAACTGGTGCATTCTCCATGGTAACGCCTCTACCAATCAGAGTCCACTTGCCAACCAATGAGCAGTCTCTTCTCATACAGTATAAATTTGTTGTTTCCCTTGCATTGCTATTCTTACGAATTGTCTTGATGAGTGCAAGATGAAAAGCTTTGACAAAATGTCTCTATTTCAGCAATACTCAAGCATTAGGATTGTTGAATTCCTCCACTATCAACAACTTGGGGGGTCACCATTGACCAGAAACCTAATTGGAGCCACCGTATAAATACTGTGACTACAAGAGCAAGTCAGAGGGTGTGTGTTTTGCGATAAGTAACTCACCTCCTGACTCCCCAACGCCTGCCCACCATATACAAGCGCATGTCAGGAGTGTGATGGAATATTCTCCACTTGCCTGGGTGAGTGCAGTTCCAACAACACTCAAGAAGCTCGACATCATCCAGGACAAAGCAGCCCGCTTGATTGGCACCCCGTCCACCATCTTAAACATTCACTCTCTGCGTGACTGGTGCGCAGTGGCAGCAGAGTGTACCATCTACAAGATGCACTGCAGTAACTCTCCAAACCTCCTTCGACAGCACCTTCCAAACCCGTGACCTCTACCTAGAAGGACAAGGGCAGCAGACACATGGGAACACCACCACCTGCAAGATCCCCTCCAAGTTACACACCATCCTGACATGGAACTCTATCGCCATTCCTTCACTGTCACTGGGTGAAAATCACAGAACTCTCTCCCTAACAGCACTGTGGATGTACCAACATCTCATGGGCTGCAGCGGTTCAAGAAAGTGGTTCACTATCACCTTCTCAAGGGCAATTAGGGATGGGCAATAAATGCTGGCCTTGTCAGCAACACTCACATCCCACGAGTGAATAAAAAGAAAATGACTTGTTCCTAGATATCCATTCGTTCTTCTCTGAACTTGCTGTTAGAAATATTTTTCACTTTCCTTCTCATCGTGCAAAACAGATTCTCTTCAACCCATCTCTCCCCTTCCAGCTCATGTCGGAATTCATTGCATGGGCAAATGTTGGATTAAAGGGGGATGGGAACCGGAGCTACGGATCAGTGGATGGGGTAGCTGTTAAACAGGCAGATACCGAGTGCAGAGAGTCTGTGAGGAAGGTTAGACAATTGACACGACAAAGTTGCAGCCAGTATGATGGGTTGAAGTGTGTCTATTTTAACGCAAGAAGTGTCAGAAATAAGGGTGATGAACTTAGAGCATGGATCAGTACTTGGAGCTATGATGTTGTGGCCATTACGGAGATGTGGATATCACAGGGGCAGGAATGGATGTTGGATGTTCCGGGGTTTAGATGTTTTAAAAGGAATAGGGAGGGAGGTAAAAGAGGTGGGGGAGTGGCATTGCTAATCAGGGATTGTATCACAGCTGCAGAAAGGGAGGTCGTCGAGGAGGGTTTGTCTACTGAGTCATTATGGGTGGAAGTCAGAAACAGGAAAGGAGCAGTCACTTTGTTGGGAGTTTTCTATAGACCCCCCCAATAGCAACAGAGACACGGAGGAACAGATTGGGAGGCAGATTTTGGAAAGGTGCAGAAGTAACAGGGTTGTTGTCATGGGTGACTTCAACTTCCCTAATATTGATTGGAACCTCCTTAGTGCAAATAGTTTGGATGGAGCAGTTTTTGTCAGGTGTGGCCAGGAAGGTTTCCTGACTCAATATGTAGATAGGCCGACTAGAGGGGAGGCTATGTTGGACTTGGTGCTTGGCAACGAACCAGGCCAGGTGGCAGATCTCTCGGTGGGAGAGCATTTCGGTAATAGTGATCACAACTCCCTGACCTTTACTATAGTCATGGAGAGGGACAGGAGCAGACGGATGGGAAAATATTTAATTGGGGGAGGGGGAATTACAATGCTATTGGCAGGAACTGGGGAGCATAAACTGGGAACAGATGTTCTCAGGGAAATGCACGACAGAAATGTGGAGGTTGTTTAGGGAGCACTTGCTGCGACTGCTGGATAGGTTTGTCCCGATGAGGCAAGGAAGGGATGGTAGGGTGAAGTAACCTTGGATGACAAGAGATGTGGAACAGCTAGTCAAGAGGAAGAAGGAAGCTTACTTAAGGTTGAGGAAGCAAGGATCAGGCAGGGCTCTAGAGGGTTACAAGGTAGCCAGGAAGGAACTGAAGAATGGACTTAGGAGAGCTAGAAGGGGACATGAAAAAGTCTTGGCGGGTAGGATTAAGGAAAATCCCAAGGCGTTCTACACTTATGTGAGGAACAAGAGGATGGCCAGAGTGAGGGTACGGCCGATCAGGGATAGTGGAGGGAACTTGTGCCTGGAGTCGGAGGAGGTAGGGGAGGTCCTAAATGAATACTTTGCTTCAGTATTCACTAGTGAGAGGGACCTGGTCGTTTGTGAGGACAGCGTGGAACAGGCTGATATGCTCGAACAGGTTGAGGTTAAGAGGGAGGATGTGCTGGAAATTTTGAATGATATGAGGACAGATAAGTCCCCGGGGCCAGACGGGATATACCCAAGGATATTACGGGAAGCGAGGAAAGGGATTGCTGCGCCTTTGGAGATGATCTTTGCGTCCTCACTGTCCACTGGAGTAGTACCGGATGATTGGAGGGTGGCAAATGTTGTTCCGTTGTTCAAGAAAGGGAATAGGGATAACCCTGGGAATTATAGACCACTCAGTCTTGCGTCGGTAGTGGGCAAATTATTGGAGAGGATTCTGAGAGACAGGATTTATGATTATTTGGAAAAGCATGGTTTGATTAGAGACAGTCAGCATGGCTTTGTGAGGGGCAGGTCATGCCTCACAAGCCTTATTGAATTCTTTGAAGATGTCACAAAACACATTGATGAAGGAAGAGCAGTGGATGTGTTGTATATGGATTTTAGCAAGGCGTTTGATAAGGTTCCCCATGGTAGGCTCATTCAGAAAGTGAGGAGGCATGGGATGCAGGGGAATTTGGCCGTCTGGATACAAAATCGGCTGGCCCATAGAAGTCAGAGGGTGGTAGTAGATGGAAAGTATTCAGCATGGAGCTCGGTGACCATTGGTGTTCCGCAGGGATCTGTTCTGGGACCTCTGCTCTTTGTGATTTTTATAAATGACTTGGATGAGGAAGTGGAAGGCTGGGTTAGCAAGTTTGCCAATGACATGAAAGTTGCTGGAGTTGTCGATAGTGTGGAAGGCTGTTGCAGGTTGCAACGGGACATTGACAGGATGCAGAGCTGGGCTGAGAAGTGGCAGATGGAGTTCAACCTGGAAAAGTGTGAAGTGATTCATTTTGGAAGGTCGAATTTGAATGCGGAATACAGGCTTAAAGACAGGATTCTTGGTAGTGTGGAGGAACAGAGGGATCTTGGGGTCCATGTCCATAGATCGCTTGAAGTTGCCACCCAAGTTGATAGGGTTGTTAAGAAGGCGTATGGTGTGTTGGCTTTCATTAACAGGGGGATTGAGTTTAAGAGCCGCGAGGTTATGCTGCAGCTCTATAAAGTCTGGTGTGATTGTGTTTTCCAAATTGGTTATCTGTGACTGCCAATCCTATATAAAAGGCCCCATGATCGTAAAGGTTCAGCCATGATCTTAATGATTGGCTCAGGGGGCCTATGGCCTCCTATATCTTATGTTGTTATGATGTAAATGGGAGATATCCCATAGCCCCAGGAGCATCAACATATTAGAGGATCACTTCCACTAAAAACACTTGTTTCATACAAAGGAACAGGAGAGATAGCAAACATCTGCAAAGTGCTAAGAAAGAGCTATGAGAGAACACATGAGGTCTGTGGGAGCCCCTAACAAAATGGAAAAATGATGCCAAATGGAGGCCTGGCACGATGCACAAGGGGGTAAAATTGGGGAAATAAGTTCCAGAAGATTTATAATAAAGTTCCACACGATAAACTATTAATTGACATCAAAGCTGTGGAATTTCAGAGTAAACTCTTGGAATGATTAAGAAACAGGCTAAAGGATAGGAGTGTTGCTGTGGCGAGAAATACTGAGTGAGGGTACCATGGAGCTCAGTGCTATAGACTGCTTCTGTTTCTAATGTACATGAATGACCTGGATTCAATGCAAAATTGTCAGATTGTCGATTGTATCAAACTAGAAGAAATTAGTGGATACAGCCCAGAAATTATAGAGTGTTGGATAAAATATGTATTTAGGATGAACAATTGCACTTGTACAACCAGATGTAAAGTGCTGCATAGAGAAATAAATAACAGAATAATACTTCATGAGCACTGTTGAAATAGCTACGGATGAAACTGAACCTCGTAGTCTTAGTAGATTTAACACGAAACTTATCCAACCAATGAAGCACAGCAATCAACAAAGTCAATAAGATGTTACACAAAATGGAACTGAAGGATATGGATTCAAATTAGTTAAAGGTAAGAGGAAATACTTTTCAGTTCAAAGCTTGATCAACAGATAGAATAAACTTCCAAATAGAGCAGTGCTGGCCACAAGATGGCTCCTGGGCTGGAAGCTCCCTAGGAAGCTCCCTTGCTGTTCAACTCTATCCATGGCCATCTGCTCCCATCCCTAACGTTTTCTCCCCCAATCTGCCCTCTTAAACTGTTTAAATTCCCCTGGCTCTTTAAATCAGTTCATTTTAGCCCTATCTAAAAGTTAACAGTTAGTTTAGTGTATGTTACCTGGGCCCACTGCCCTCCCCCAGCCACACCTGCTCTTTGTTTTCTCAATGAAATTGATCCGGATGAAACTGACGAGAACAGCTGCCGATACTTTAATCTCCGATCCTGCTGTCTTCACAGTCCAGAGTGTCTGCAGCCACGGCATGCGGTAAGTCCATTGAGGTGAAGAAGGAGCTGCGGGACCCGAGAGAAGTCCTGTGAAAAGGTGCCCCGAACACCCAAATACATCCACGAACGGCCCCCCCGGCCGCAACTTCAAAGCGCCCGCGGGAGATGGCTCGGAGAGCATCTGCAGCGCACTGTCGGCAATGCTGCATGCCTTTATTTAAACCACTGCAAAAAAAAAACCCTTAGCAAATGTAATCACCTCTAAGTCTGCCAAATGATGCTTCACCTCCCGAAGGACGTGGATGAGCTTTCCGGACGTCGATGGTGGGCACTGAGGAAATGGCTTATTACCTGCACCAGATTCCACCCCCCTCCCCCCCCTTTACCCCCCTTCCACCCCCCCCCCACCCCCGTCCCCTTCCCTGCTCCACCCTCTCAGCTCACCCCCTCACAACCCCGTCCCAGCCCGCCCCCCCCTCGCACCATCTTCACCCCGCACCCCCTTCCCCTGCACCCCCCCCCCCAACCCCCTCCCTCTACCCCTCCCCCTTGCATCCCCTCCTCCCACCGGCACCATCCTACACCTGTGTAGGGGCCCCAACAACCCCACTGCCTTGTGGGCGTCTCGGGAGAGACCAAGGCTAAGGGAGTAAACCCTAACAGAAAATCCGGAGCGGAACCCCGTAGGCGGTCATGTGTCACCTTTGGCATGTTTCCGGCAGTTCCTGCAGGAATACTGGTGCCAAACGTCGTGTCCTGCACTCCTTTGGACCCCACCAGAAAGGCCGAGAGGGGGGTTTTGACGACTGGGCAACTCTCAACCTCCATAAATTTGCCCAGGCATGCGCCATGGAGAGGTCACTCCATAGTTGCCTCACAGCGACTAAAACAACACGGAAGGCAGCAGTTACGGGTTATAAGTCCAGATAAATTGGCGTAGAAACTGGGCGCCACGGGTTGCCTTTGTCGGTGGGAGAGGTCATTGCACCTCACTGGACAGCTACCGCCCGCCTCAAACCGGGCAGCCCCCGGTCAATAAGGTTCTGTCCCGCCACAGTCTGCCTGCTTCAATGGGTGCTTGGAGCTCAGGGTCATTGCCCGAAAGGTGGACTGATACACCGCACCAAACAACATGAAAAAAGGAAAGAAGGTACCAGCCCTTCGCTTTGCAAGCTGGAACGTCAGAACTATGTGTCCTGGCCTGTCGGAAGACCTTACACAAATCAACGATTCTCGGAAGACCGCCATCATTAACAACGAGCTCAGTAGACTCAATGTGGACATTGCAGCACTTCAGGAGACTCGCCTCCCCGCGAGTGGCTCTCTAGCAGAGCAAGACTACACCTTCTTCTGGCAGGGCAGGGATCCTGAAGAACCAAGACAGCATGGAGTGGGCTTCGCCATCAGAAACTCCTTGCTCAGCATGATAGAGCCTCCCTCAAATGGCTCGGAACGCATACTGTCCATCCGACTGCTCACCACCTCTGGTCCAGTACACCTACTCAGCATCTATGCTCCAACACTCTGCTCCGCACCTGAAGCTAAAGACCAGTTCTATGAACAACTCCATAACATCATTAGCAGCATCCCCAACACCGAACACCTATTCCTGCTGGGGGACTTTAATGCCAGGGTTGGGGCCGACCATGACTCATGGCCCTCCTGCCTTGGGCGCTATGGCGTTGGAAGGATGAATGAGAACGGGCAGAGACTGCTTGAGTTGTGTACCTATCATAACCTCTGCATCACCAACTCGTTCTTTCACACTAAACCCTGTCACCAGGTTTCATGGAGGCACCCAAGATCACGTCGTTGGCACCAGCTAGACCTCATTGTCACAAGGCGAGCCGCCTTAAACAGTGTTCAAATCACACGCAGCTTCCACAGTGCGGACTGCGACACCGACCACTCCCTGGTGTGCAGCAAGGTTAGACTCAGACCAAAGAAGTTGCATCATTCCAAGCAGAAGGGCCACCCGCGCATCAACACGAGCAGAATTTCTCACCCACAGCTGTTACAAAAATTTCTAAATTCACTTGTAACAGCCCTTCAAAACACTCCCACAGGGGATGCTGAGACCAAGTGGGCCCACATCAGAGACGCCATCTATGAGTCAGCTTTGACCACCTACGGCAAAAGTGCGAAGAGAAATGCAGACTGGTTTCAATCTCATAATGAAGAGCTGGAACCTGTCATAGCCGCTAAGCGCATTGCACTTTTGAACTACAAGAAAGCCCCCAGCGATTTAACATCCGCAGCACTTAAAGCAGCCAGAAGTACTGCACAAAGAACAGCTAGGCGTTGCGCAAACGACTACTGGCAACACCTATGCAGTCATATTCAGCTGGCCTCAGACACCGGAAACATCAGAGGAATGTATGATGGCATGAAGAGAGCTCTTGGGCCAACCATCAAGAAGATCGCCCCCCTCAAATCTAAATCGGGGGACATAATCACTGACCAACGCAAACAGATGGACCGCTGGGTTGAGCACTACCTAGAACTGTACTCCAGGGAGAATGCTGTCACTGAGACTGCCCTCAATGCAGCCCAGGCTCTACCAGTCATGGATGAGCTGGACATACAGCCAACCAAATCGGAACTCAGTGATGCCATTGATTCCCTAGCCAGCGGAAAAGCCCCTGGGAAGGACAGCATTACCCCTGAAATAATCAAGAGTGCCAAGCCTGCTATACTCTCAGCACTACATGAACTGCTATGCCTGTGCTGGGACGAGGGAGCAGTACCCCAGGACATGCGCGATGCCAACATCATCACCCTCTATAAAAACAAAGGTGACCGCGGTGACTGCAACAACTACCGTGGAATCTCCCTGCTCAGCATAGTGGGGAAAGTCTTTGCTCGAGTCGCTCTGAACAGGCTCCAGAAGCTGGCCGAGCGCGTCTACCCTGAGGCACAGTGTGGCTTTCGTGCAGAGAGATCGACTATTGACATGCTGTTCTCCCTTCGTCAGATACAGGAGAAATGCCGTGAACAACAGATGCCCCTCTACATTGCTTTCATTGATCTCACCAAAGCCTTTGACCTCGTCAGCAGACGTGGTCTCTTCAGACTACTAGAAAAGATTGGATGTCCACCAAAGCTACTAAGTATCTTCACCTCATTCCATGACAATATGAAAGGCACAATTCAACATGGTGGCTCCTCATCAGAGCCCTTTCCTATCCTGAGTGGTGTGAAACAGGGCTGTGTTCTCGCACCCACACTTTTTGGGATTTTCTTCTCCCTGCTGCTTTCACATGCGTTCAAATCCTCTGAAGAAGGAATTTTCCTCCACACAAGATCAGGGGGCAGGTTGTTCAACCTTGCCCGTCTAAGAGCGAAGTCCAAAGTACGGAAAGTCCTCATCAGAGAACTCCTCTTTGCTGACGATGCTGCTTTAACATCTCACACTGAAGAATGCCTGCAGAGTCTCATCGACAGGTTTGCGTCTGCCTGCAATGAATTTGGCCTAACCATCAGCCTCAAGAAAACGAACATCATGGGGCAGGATGTCAGAAATGCTCCATCCATCAATATTGGCGACCACGCTCTGGAAGTGGTTCAAGAGTTCACCTACCTAGGCTCAACTATCACCAGTAACCTGTCTCTAGATGCAGAAATCAACAAGCGCATGGGTAAGGCTTCCACTGCTATGTCCAGACTGGCCAAGAGAGTGTGGGAAAATGGCGCACTGACACGGAACACAAAAGTCCGAGTGTATCAGGCCTGTGTCCTCAGTACCTTGCTCTACGGCAGCGAGGCCTGGACAACGTATGCCAGCCAAGAGCGACGTCTCAATTCATTCCATCTTCGCTGCCTTCGGAGAATACTTGGCATCAGGTGGCAGGACTATATCTCCAACACAGAAGTCCTTGAAGCGGCCAACATCCCCAGCTTATACACACTACTGAGTCAGCGGCGCTTGAGATGGCTCGGCCATGTGAGCCGCATGGAAGATGGCAGGATCCCCAAAGACACATTGTACAGCGAGCTCGCCACTGGTATCAGACCCACCGGCCGTCCATGTCTCCGTTATAAAGACGTCTGCAAACGCGACATGAAATCGTGTGACATTGATCACAAGTCGTGGGAGTCAGTTGCCAGCATTCGCCAGAGCTGGCGGGCAGCCATAAAGACAGGGCTAAATTGTGGCGAGTCGAAGAGACTTAGTAGTTGGCAGGAAAAAAGACAGAGGCGCAAGGGGAGAGCCAACTGTGCAACAGCCCCAACAAACAAATTTCTCTGCAGCACCTGTGGAAGAGCCTGTCACTCCAGAATTGGCCTTTATAGCCACTCCAGGCGCTGCTTCACAAACCACTGACCACCTCCAGGCGCGTATCCATTGTCTCTCGAGATAAGGAGGCCCAAAAGAAAGAAGAGCAGTGGAGGCAAAATCCCTGGAATCGTTTAAGAAACAATTGAAAGCTACAGAAATCAAAGTGGTTTAGTGGGTTGCAGAACCAAGGTAGAGTGGCATGGGGCTATCAAGACAAGGGTTGGATTCCACAGTTGCTTATTTATTGTTAATGTGCTGCTTAATTGTGCTATCAGGAAGAGGCAATGAGTTTATTTTTCAAATGATGGGTTGTAAACTGTAATCCATATGGTCTTCTTCCACCCAGACAAGTACTGACATTGATAAAGACCTGAAAGCCATTGTCTGCCCACCTGTCTTGTCTTGGCATTGGCCTCCCTGCATTGCCCATAGGAAGGTGTATAAGAGATCCCTCATGTTATACCAAGAAATGACTGACCTCCATTCACTTCAGCTCTCTGACTGTCCAGTCTGTTTTGGAAAGTCATTGGTGCTAACTATAGCCTAACCCACCCAGCGAGAAACTGACAGGAGCAGATTGAGCACCTGTTTTACCTGATCAAACTTTCCATTAAAGTCAATGAAAGTAAAGTTGAATGGGATATGAACTGGTTGCCAGGTAGGTTTCCTTAAAATCATGCCTGTGAATCATTGCACACAAATCGGTGACCTACTAGTTGATCATGTCGGACAAGCAGAATATTGTCCTTTCTCATTTACAGACCTGGAGCTAGTATTAGCAAAATCCTGCCAATGTCTTGATAAATGCAACTTACATCAACTTTTCATTTTTACTCCTTATATAGTCAGAAATAGTGTAATGAAGCTCAATAGTAAATGAATAATTTTGACCCATTGAATGTTAGGTTTGATCTCTGGGCCAGGATTTTCCCTCTTGGGGCGGAAAACAGAGGTTGGAAGCATTTCCAGGTTCTGAACCAGCCGCTGGAGTATAAACAGTCACCAGCTCCGATTTTCACAGGGGCACCCCCTTAATTGGCCTGGACATGGACTTGCTGACCAATTATGGACAGGGGATAGGGTCTCAAAATTGGAGGGCCAATCAGAGGCTGTCCAGCTTGAAAGGAGCAGCAGGCAGCAACAGAGGGTAAATAAGGGAGGTTGGAGGCGCCCTCTCTCCAACTTTTTTAAATTTAAATTTTAAAAATGGATCTTGCAGCCAGGCACCATTGTGAAGGAGGGAACCCCTCTACAGGGCGTCCTGTGGCTGCTCCTGCACCCAAACAGACAGGGAGGGCCTCCAAGCTTGCCTGGAACGCTGGCCCCCTCAGTCTGCCACTGGGAGACTGCTTCCAGGAAATGAAACTGGCCCCCATCACCTCCAGGAACCTGGAGGCTGACTGAAAAATCCCAGTCGGCCTCCTTTAACTTGCTCCAATAGGCTCT
Organism: Heterodontus francisci; assembly: GCF_036365525.1. Classification (NCBI taxonomy): domain Eukaryota; kingdom Metazoa; phylum Chordata; class Chondrichthyes; order Heterodontiformes; family Heterodontidae; genus Heterodontus; species Heterodontus francisci. The sequence continues at coordinate 28,102,823 of NC_090376.1, read as the reverse complement.
TAATGAGCCCAATCGGCTACCTGCCTCGTGGGTTGGTAGCCCTGCCCCATCCCTCATCCCCCCCTTCACCAATATGGTCCAGAGGTAAGTTGGAGCTGGGGAGCCAGCACACCGGTCAGCAGGGCTATTTTTAACTCCCACCTGCTCTGTTCAGACCCGGGAGGAGCTCAAAATCTTGCCCCTGCTCTGTGCTGAATTAACTGATCTTAGCAAGAGCAGTGGGGTGGATACTCCAGTTCGCTTCAGTGTCCCAGATGATATTTCATTGAGCATGCAGAGTATTTAAGTATCTTCTGTAGAGGCATCCTCACTCATAACTATCTGTAGCATCTGGTTGTATTGGGCCCATTTAACCGTTTTCCCTTCCCTTAAGTGCCTATTCTGCAAGTACAACAACCTTTTATGTGCGTCGGTAGCACACAAATTAGCCCCTAATTAGAGTTTCCTGTTTCTAATTGTGTGCATAACATTTTGGAGGAGTTGGGCGAAGCATTAGTATCTGATTATGATCTGCTTTGTTCTCTGAGTACTTATAAAAGGACATTGTACATAATATAAAATTATAACTCTGTGACTTTCATCAGAGTTAGTACATATTACAAATGAGGTGAACATCACTAAGTATGTAAGGAAGAATTGTATTTTCTCATGCAATGATATACAGACACACACAATGTGGAAATGACAGAATATTCCAGATGCAAGTAATATTGCAGAGGTCTAACTCTGGAGTTATGTGTGTATGTGGCTTAGACCTTTAGGTCTTGGCTGTGGCTCAGTTGGTAGTGTTTTTACCTCTCAGTGAGTAGACCATGGGTTCAAATCCCACTCCAGGACTTTAAGCGTAAAAATTAAAAAGCTGGTACTCTGGTGCAGTACTGAGCTTGTGCTGTACTGTCTGTCAGATAAGATGTTAAGCTTTAAGTCCCTGTCTGCCCTCTCAGGTGGGTATAAAAGATCCCATGGCACTATTTTGAAGAAAAGCAGGGGAATTATTCTTGGTGTCTCGCCAATATTTATCCCTCACTCAACATCACAAAAACAGATTATCTGGCCATTATCACATTGCTGTTTGTGGGAGCTTCTTGTGTGCAAATTGGCTCTGTGTTTCTTACATTACAACTGTGACTTCTCTTCAAAGTAAAGTACTTTGGGACGTCCTGTGGTCATGAAAGGCACTATGTAAGTGCAAGTCTTTCTTTTGCTTTGATAGAACACCTAAGAGTTCTCCATTCTCCACATTGTTTTTATATTATACCTGTGCCATTCAACCAATAAAAAACTTCCATTTAGACCAAAATAAAAGCAAAATACTGCAGATGCTGGAAATATGATATAAAAACAAGAAATGCTGGAAATTCTCAGCAGGTCTGGCAGCATCTGTGGAGAGAGAAACAGAGTTAACGTTCCAGGTCAGTGACCCTTCATCAGTGTTCTCCCTCCCTACGAGCAGATCGCTAAGAGAACAAGATTACTTTCTTCTGGCAGGGTAGGGATCCTGAAGAACCAAGACAGCTTGCAGTGGGCTTCACCATCAGAAACTCTTTGCTCAGCATGATAGAGCCACCTTCAAATGGCTTGGAACGCATACTGTCCGTCCAACTGCTCACCACCTCTGGTCCAGTACACCTACTCAGCATCTATGCTCCAACACTCTGCTCCCCATCTGAAGTTAAAGACCAGTTCTACGAGGAACTCCATAATATCATTAGTAGCGTTCCCAATACCGAACATTTTCTTCCTGCTGGGGGACTTTAACGCCAGGGTTGGGGCCGACCATGACTCATGGCCCTCCTGCCTTGGGCGCTATGGCATTGGAAGGATGAATGAGAATGGACAGAGACTGCTGGAGTTGTGTACCGATCACAACCTCTGCATCACCAACTCGTTCTTTCATACTAAGCCCTGTCACCAGGTTTCTTGGAGGCACCCAAGATCACGTCGTTGGCACCAGCTGGATCTCATCGTCACAAGGCGAGCCTCTTTAAACAGCGTTCAAATCACACACAGCTTCCACAGTGCAGACTGCGACACCGACCACCCCATGGTGTGCAACAAGGTTAGACTCAAACCAAGGAAGCTACATCACTCCAAGCAGAAGGGCCGCCCGCGCATCAACACGAACAGAATTTCTTATCCACAGCTATTACATAAGTTTCTAAATTCACTTGAAAAAGCCCTTCAAAACACTCCTACAGGGGATGCAGAGACCAAGTGGGCCCACATCAGAGACGCCATCTATGACTCAACAATGACCACCTGTGGCAAACGTGTGAAGCAGAATGCAGACTGGTTTCAATCTCACTTTGAAGAGCTGGAACCTGTCATCGCCGCTAAGCGCATTGCACTGTTGAACTACAAGAAAGCCCCCAGCGAGTTAACATCCGTAGCACTTAAAGCAGCCAGAAGCGCTGCACAAAGAACAGCCAGGCGCTGCGTAAATGACTGCTGGCAACACCGATGCAGTCATATTCAGCTGGCCTCAGACACCGGAACCATCAGAGGAATGTATGATGGCATTAAGAGAGCTTTTGGGCCAATCATCAGGAAGATCGCCCCCTTCAAGTCTAAATCAGGGGACATGATCACTGACCAACACAAGCAAATGGACCGCTGGGTGGAGCTCTACCTAAAACTGTACTCCAGGGAAGATGTTGTCACTGAGACCGCCCTCAGTGCAGCCCAGTCACCGCCAGTCATGGATGAGCTGGACGTACAGCCAACAAAATCGGAACTCAGTGATGCCATTGATTCTCTAGCCAGTGGGAAAGCCCCTGGGAAGGACAGCATTACCCCTGAAATAATCAAGAGTGCCAAGCTTACTATACTCTCAGCACTCCATGAACTGCTTTGCCTATGCTGGGATGAGGGAGCAGTACCACAGGACATGCACAATGCCAATAGCATCACCCTCTATAAGAACAAGGGTGACCGCGATGACGGCCACAACTACTGTGTAATCTCCCTGCTCAGCATAGTGGGGAAAGTCTTCGCTCGAGTCGCTTTAAACAGGCTCCAGAAGCTGGCTGAGCATGTCGATACTGAGGCACAGTGTGGCTTTCGAGCAGAGAGATCCATCATTGACATGCTGTTCTCTCTTCGCCAGCTAGAGGAGAAATGCTGCTAACAGCAGATGCCCCTCTACGTTGCTTTCATAGATCTCACCAAAGCCTTTGACCTTGTCAGCGGACGTGGTCTCTTCAAAATACTAGCGAAGATCGGATGTCCACCAATGCTACTAAGTATCATCACCTCATTCCATGACAATATGAAAGGCACAATTCAGCAGAGCGGCGCCTCATCAGACCCCATTCCTATCCTGAGTGGTGTGAAACAGGGCTGTGTTCTCGCACCTACACTGTTTTGGATCTTCTTCTCACTGCTGCTCTCACATGCGTTCAAGTTTTCAGAAGAAGGAATTTTCTTCCACACAAGATCAGGGGACAGGTTGTTCAACCTTGCCTGTCTTAGAGCGAAGACCAAAGTACGGAAGGTCCTCATCAGGGAACTCCTCTTTGCTGACGATGCTGCATTAACATCCCACACTGAAGAGTGTCTGCAGAGACTCATCGACAGGATTGCGGCTGCCTGCAATGAATTTGGCCTAATCAACACCTTCAAGAAAACGAACATCATGGGATAGGACGTCAGAAATGTTCCATCCATCAGTATCGGCGACCACACTCTGGAAGTGGTTCAAGAGTTCACCTACCTAGGCTCAACTATCACCAGTAACCTGTCTCTCAATGCAGAAATCAACAAGCGCATGGGAAAAGCGTCCACTGCTATGTCCATACTGGCCAAGTGGGTGTGGGGAAATGGCGCACTGACACGGAACACAAAAGTCCGAGTGTATCAAACCTGTGTCCTCAGTACCTTGCTCTTTGGCAATGAGGCCTGGACAACGTATGTCAGCCAAGAGCGACGTCTCAATTCATTCCATCGTCGCTGCCTCTGGAGAATCCTTGGCATCAGGTGGCAGGACCATATCTCCAACACCGAAGTCCTCGAGGTGGCCAACATCCCCAGCATATACACCCTACTGAGCCAGTGGCGCTTGAAATGGCTTGGCCATGTGAGCTGCACGGAAGATGGCAGGATCCCCAAGGACACATTGTACAGCGAGCTCGTCACTGGCATCAGACCCACTGGCTGTCCATGTCTCCGCTTTAAAGATGTCTGCAAACGCGACAGGAAGTCCTGTGACATTGATCACTAGTCGTGGGAGTCAGTTGCCAGTGATCGCCAGAGCTGGTGGGCAGCCATAAAGGCGGGGCTAAAGAGTGGCGAGTCGAAGAGACTTAGCTGTTGGCAGGAAAAAAGACAGAAGTGCAAGGAGAGAGCCAACTGTGTAACAGCCCTGACAACCAATTTTATCAGCAGCACCTGTGGAAGAGTCTGTCACTCTCGAATTGGCCTTTATAGCCGCTCCAGGCGCTACTTCACAAACCACTGACCACCTCCAGGCACTTACCCATTGTCTCTCGAGACAAGGAGGCCAAAGAAGAAGAAGAAGTTGAAGATTGATTTTTGTCCAGGATACTGGAAGAACTCCCTGCTGTTCTTCAAATAGTGCCGTGGGATCTTTGACATCCAACTGTGTAGGCAGACAGGGCCTCAATTTAATGTCTCATCTGAAAGACAGCCCCTCTGTGAATGCAACGCTTCCTCAATACTGCACCTAAGTGTCAGTCTAGGTTATGTGCTTAAGTCCTAGCATTGGATTTTCAAATGCCAGGGGGGGTCGGGACCTGGTGCGGATGCAAATTAAAAGTCGCATCCCCGGAGGGCGTTTCTGGATCCCCTCGCCTCTGACACAGAAACTGCTTTTTTCAAATGGGATTCCGACAACCCAACAGCCTGGTGCATGTTAGTGCACAGGTTCAGAGCGGGGTGGAGGGAAACTTTTTTTGGGGGGGGGGCATGAGAATTATGGGGCCCTCGGGGATCTTGCACTGGATCATGCACATTACCTCAGGTATGGATGGTTGAACTGCGTCTTGTTCTTTTATTCCGCTGATCCTCTAAGGAGCTGCCTTAGGCAAGGCAGCGGCAGGCACCATCATGGATGCCATCTGCCTTTGCTGCTCGCGCTCTGCAGACAGCTCCCGCCTCCTCAAGGCACTCTGTGCCACTCATTGGACACCGAGCTTGCCTCCTGCCCAATTAAGGAATTTACATTTCAAAATGGTGTCGTGTGATCGACACAGTTGAGGCGTGGGCTCAGGACTCGGAAATTATCCTGGTGTCAGGTTCCTGACCCTGTTTTGAAAATCCAGCCCTGGAGTGGAACTTGAACCCACGACCTTCGGACTTGAGAGTGCTACCAATGAGCCCAGCTGATCCTTTCTTCCAATTACGTAATGGTATCGTAATGGGAGCCCTGATGATCTGAGGGAACTTTGCAGGTTGTGTTTGGTTAAGCAGGTATTGTATTGTAGTGGCATTTTCATAATTAAAATTTACTAAGGATTTAAATCTGGATCACAGCAATCACTTTATTATTTGGCTTGTTTTCCAGCCATTATTTATAATTTATTCTTCTCCCTCCTTCTCCGAAGATTCTCTCCTTCTGGAGACACAGACTGGTGGGCTAGACCTCACATAAGTGACCATTGTTCATGTGGATCCTAGACAGTGAATGTCAGTGAGCTGTTGGCTCCTGTCCTAATCTGACAGCCACATCCACACACCTCAAAGGGATCGTAGAGGAACGATGTTGAATGTGCTCAATTTTTTTTTCTTCCTTAACCGGGGGTGCAGAAAGACCAATTCTGGTGCTATGCTGTCACCCCTAATGAGCTCAAGTACTTTCCCGATCTGTGCCATTTTTTTAACATATAAATATGCAGTAGCAAACTGTGCAACACTTGCTCATGTTTGATTAGTGAGGATTGCCTCACAAATTGAGTCAGAGTAATTGAAATTTCTGCTTGTATGATCCCTGCTCGCTGTTCACTTTGTATGGTCTACAGTGAAATTAACAAAAGCCTTACTGACAGGAAATCACTTTACTCCCTTTTAGTGATTAAAGGAAATCCTGTATTAGTCTAAATCACCATGTAATCGAAAAAGTGAAACCTGACTGATTCTTTTTCTTTCTCTCTCGAGGACAAGGCTGCTGAAACCAGTTGTAGCATCCCAGCTGTTGCTGGAGTCAGCTAACTCAGCAGAGCGGAGATTGAGGATGTAACCAGCCTGGTCTGTCTGTCTTGGTAGAACACTGAGACATCAGCGGAGTTCCTTCGTTATTTTATATCCTGAGGCTTGCTTTGCAATGAAAATTGAACAGCCTGCCCTTGTGATGTCACTAGCCCAGTGATTTCACAGTGATAACCTCAGCCTGGGGTCGTATGACAGCTACAAATTAAGAAAATCAGAATCCCTCAGTTACTACTTCACAATCAATCCTAAGTATCCATTTTGTAGAACAATAACTGTGTCTCAAATGAGGCTCCATTTCACATAATACTAGTTTAATGGAAACAGCTGTTAGCTCAAATGATGTGACTCTGGGGTGTTGCATGTTAAAATTTCAAATGATTTATCCTCTGACTATATCTATATAAATAATATATTAACAGTCTCTAGGTCTTGGCATTTGGCAGGGTCTTCCTTCCATAAGGGAGGAAGAAGGGGAATGGGAAGAGAAGACAAAAGAATGCAAGAGATAGAGTGAGACCAGGGGCAAGAGAACCATTGACCGAGAATGAGCAGCAGAGGTGGCAAACAGGCAGCAGTTTGGATGATGCAGAGTGATCGGACGTGATTAGGCAGTAGTACATGACAGCAGTGACATAATATGAAGAAGAGATAGCAGCATATGGGGTAAGGAGGGGTGGGTGTGTGGAGTGGCAGGGCTAAGGCAGAGGATGTGAGACAAAATCTGCAACTGTGGAAGTGGGCATGGGATAAGATGGTTAGAGCACCTGCCCGTTCACAAGGCTTTCCACTGCCATCATACATCCTGGCCAATTCATGCACCCCGCCCACAATTCAAAACCTCTTGGAAGCCCAAAGCAAATTGCTTTTCCAGCCAACACCTCTACTTCCCATTTTACCAACACTTAAACCTTCACCAACATAGGGACATAGGAGCAGGAGTAAGCCATTTAGCCCTTCGAGCCTGCTCTGCCATTCAATATGATCATGGCTGATCATCCATTTCAATGCTTTTTTCCCACACTATCCCCATATCCCTTTCAGTCATTGGCATTTAGAAATCTGTCAATCACTGCGCTAAACATAGCAATGACTGAGCTTCCATAGCCCTCTGGGGGAGAGAATTCCAAAAATTCACAATTCTCTGTCTATCCCTTCAAGTATTTTGTCGGTTTCAGTGAAATTCTTCAAAACTCTAGAGAATACAGGCCCAGTTTCCCCAATTTCTCTTCATAGGACAGTCCCACCATCCCAAGAACAAGTCTGGTGAACCTTTGTTGCTCTCCCTTTATGGCAATAGTATCCTTCCTAAGGTAGGAGGACCAAAGCTGCACACAGTACTCCAGGTGTGGTCTACCCAAGGCTCTATACAATTGAAACAAGACTTCAGTACTCCTGTATTCAAATCCTCTTGTGATAAAGGCTAACATACCATTAGCCTTCCCACTTGCCTGCTGCACGTGCATGTTTGCTTTCAGTGACTTATTGATGAGGACACTGGGATTCCTTTGTACATCTGCACTTTCTAATCTCTTACCATTTAAGAAATACTCTGCACATCTATTCCCCCTCCCAAAGTGGATAACCTCACATTCTTTCACATTATATTCCATCTGCTATGTTCTTGCCCACTCACTAAATCCCGCTGAAGCTGCTTTGCATCTTCCTCACAACACACATTCCCACCTAGTTTTGTATTATATTTGGTCCCCACATCCAAATCATTGATATATATTGTGAACAGCTGGGGCCCAAGAACTGATCCTTGCGGCATCCCAGTAGTCACAGCCTGCCAACGCGAGAATGACCCGTTTATTCCTACTCCCTGTATTCTGCCGTTAACCAATCCTTAATTCATGCCAGTATATTACGACCTATCCCATGTGCTTTAATTTTGTTAACCAAACTCCTGTGGGGGACTTTATCAAAATCCTTCTGAAAATCCAAGTATACTACATCCACCGACTCCCCTTTATCAATTCTGTTAGTAACATCCTCAAATAACTGCAACAGGTTCGTCAAACATGATTTCCCATTCATAAATCTATGTTGACTCTGCCCAATCAGATCATTATTATCCAAGTGCCCATTTATCACATCCTTTAGAATAGATTCTAGCAATTTCCCTACGACTGATGTAAGGGTAACAGGTCTGTAGTTCCCTGTTTTCTCTTTCCCTCCCTTCTTAAATAGTGGGATGGCATTTGCGACCTTCCAATCTGTAGGAACCATTCCAGAATCTATAGAATTTTGGAATATGATCACCAATGTATCTACTATCTCCATAGCTACCTCTTTCAACACTTTGGGATGTAGAATATCAGGTCCTGGGGACTTATCAACCTTCAGCCCCATTAATTTCTCTAATACAACCATCTTACTAATACTAATTTCCTTCAATTCCTCATTCTCCCCAGTCCCTTGAATCTCTAATTCTGGGAGATTTCTTGTATCTTCCTCAGTGAAGACAGACACAAAGTAATCATTTAGTTTCTCTGCCATTTCTCTGTCCCCCATTACAAATTCTCCTGATTCTGCCTGTAATGGACCCACATTTGTCTGAGCCAAACATTTCCTTTTTATGTACCTATCGAAGCTTATACAGTTTAATTTTATGTTTTTTGCTAGTTTACATTCATGTTCTGTTCTCCTGTTCTTTATCAGTTTCTTGGTCCTCTTTTGCTATATTCTAAAATTCTCTCAGTCCTCAGGTTTACTACTATTTCTGGCAACTTTATAGGCCTTTAATCTTATACAATTGTTAACTTCCTTTGTTAGCCACGTTTGACTGACTTTTTGGGTTTTTGTGCCTTGAAGGAATGTATAGTTGCTGTAAACTATGTAATAATTTTTTAAAGACTATCCATTGCCTATGTGCTGTCATACCTTTTAATGTATTTTCCCAATCCACCTCAGTCCATTTGCCCCTCATACCTTCATAATTTCTTTTGTTCAAATTTAACACCCTAACTTCAGATTGAATTATCTCACTTTTAAACGTAATGTAAAATTCTATCATATTATGGTCACTCATCCCTAAAAGTTCTTTTACCACAAGATTATTGATTAGCCCTTTCTCATTAAATGATACTGGATCTAAAATAGGCTGTTCTCTAGTCAGTTTCTCAACATACTGCTCTAGAAAACCATCCCTAACACAACACACTCCAGATACTCGTCCTCCCCCAGCATTAGTGCTCATTAGGTTTACGCAATCTATATGCAGATTGAAATCACCCATCATTACTGTATTACCCATGCTACATGCTTCTCTAATCTCCTGATTAAGAGGAAGGAAACAGAAATGGGTGAAAAGGATAGCAAAAGGCAGAGATAAAATGGAAAAGAAGAAAAGACAGCAAGACAATAGGACAGGGATAGAAGCACAAAAGACCACACAGAGACAAAGGAATAGAAAAGATAATTATACAGAGAGGAAGGTTGAAAGACACTCCCAAAAAGAAATAACTATGAGCAGTGCCAAAGAGATTTGACAGTAACATTATATGTTTTGGCCCATAACTTGCTGTCAAAGTCACAGTAAGTCTAATGGTGCTTCCGTTACTTATGCACAATTGTACAGCAACTTCAGGCAAGTGACAGATGTGCAATTAAATGTGGAAATTTAAACCTTGATGTCCAAGATATGCCGCTTTGCTGTTAGCTTTGTGACAACACCATCTCACGGTCTGGCTCACCATTGAATGGCGTAATGTTGCTATACTTGCATCGTATTTATGAACAAAACTCACCACAGGAATAATTTTTCCCATTTCTTTCTAATTACTGCCAGTCAACCTCTCTAGCACTGAAAATTATCCACGACATGTATGGAGTCTACTTTCTTTTTTTTATTTGTTCTCAGGATGTGAGCATTGTTGGCTGTGGTGGCATTTGAGCTCATGACTCAGGATCAGTAGTCCAAGCCCCTGAATTACTAGTCCTGTAACATACGCACTATGCCACCATTCCCTAATTTTTAAAATCTCCAACAACAATTAAACCTGTCACAGCTGCATCTGACCATGATAGTATTGGTAGTAGTGACTAGCACTCAGTCTTTTTGGAGACGAACTCCCAACTTCACACTGAGGACACCTTCCATCATATTGTATGACACTACCACTGTAGTAAATGACTTAGATTCGGACAGATGTAGCAGCTCAAATCTGGGCATCCATGAAGTGCTGTGGACCTTCAGCAGCAGCAGAATTGTATTCAACCACAATCTGTAACTTTATAGCCCGGCATATCCCTCACTCTACCATTACCATCAAGCCAGGGGACCACCCCTGGTTGAGTGAGGAGTGTAGGAGAGCATGCCAGGAGCAGCACCAGGCATACCTGAAAATGAGCTGCCAATCTGGTGAGGCAACAACACATGCTACATGCATGCAAAACAGCGGAAGTAGCATGCTATAGACAGAGCTAAGCGACCCCACAACCAACAGATCAGATCAAAGCTGTGCAGTCCTGCCACATCCAGTCATGAATGGGTAATTAAACAACTAACAGGAGGAGGAGGTTCCACAAACATCCCCATCCTCAATGATGGGGGAGCCCAGCATGTCAGTGCAAAAGACAAGGCTGGAGCATTTGCAGCCATCTTCAGCCAAAAGTGCCGAGTGGATGATCCATCTCAGCCACCTCAGCATCACGGTTACCAGTCTTCAGCCAATTTGATTCACTCGACGTGTTATCAAGAAACGGCTACATTCACTGGATACTGCAAAGGTTATGGGCCCTGACAACATTCTGGCTGTAATACTGAAGTCTTGTGCTCCAGAACTGGCTGCACCCCTAGCCAAACTGTTCCAGTACAGCTACAGCACTGGCATCTACCTGGCAATGTGGAAAATTGTCCAAGTATGTCCTGTCCACAAAAAGCAGGACAAATCCTATCTGGCCAATTACTGCCCCATCAGTCTACTCTCAATTATCAGCAGAGTGATGGAAGGTGCCGTCAACAGTGCTATCAAGCGGCACAACAACTTGCTCAGTGACGCTCAATTTGGGATCTGCCAGGACCAATGCACCTTATTACAGGCTTGGTCCAAATATGAACAAAAGGGCTGAATTCCAGAGGTGAGTTGAGAGTGACTGCCCTTGACATCAAGGCTGCATTTGACTGAGTGTTGCATCAAGGAACCCTAGCAAAATTGAAGTCAATGGGAATTGGGGGGAAAGCTCTCCACTGGTTGGAGTCATACCTAACACAAAGGAAGATGGTTCTGATTGTTGGAGGTGAATCATCTCAGTCCCAGGACATCACTGCAGGAGTTCCACAGGGTAGTATCCTAGGCCCAACCATCTTCAGCTGCTTCATCCATGAACTTTCTTCCATCATAAGGCCAGATGTGGGGATGCTCACTAATGATTATACAATGTTCAGCACTATTCGTGACTCCTCAAATACTGAAGCAGCCCTTGTCCAGATGCAGCAAGACCTGGACAATGTCCGGGCATGTGCTGATAAGTGGCAAGTAACATCCGCGCCACACAAGTGCCAGGCAATGACCATCTCAAACAAGAAAGAATCTAACCATCTCCCCGTGATGTTCAATGGCATTACCATCGTTGAATCCCTTATTATCAACATCCTGGGGTTACCATTGACCAGAAACTGAACTGGACCAGCCACATAAATACTGTGGCTACAAGAGCAGGTCAGAGGCTGGGAATTCTGCGGCAAGTAACTCACCTCCTTAATCCCCAAAGGCTGTCCACCATCTACAAGGCACAAGTCAGGAGTGTGCTGGAATACTCTCCACTTGCCTGGATGGGTGCAGTTCCAACAACACTCAAGAACCTCGACACCATCCAGGACAAGGGTCAAAATCCTAGAACTCCCTCCCGAACAATACTGGGTGCAGCTACCCCATATGGACTGCAATGCTTCAAGAAGGCAGCTCACCACCACAATTAGGGAAGGGCAATAAATACTGGCTTCGCAATGATGCTGACATCCTGTGAATGAATAACAAAAAAATGTAAAATTGAAAATTATAATTTTTCTCATCATTTCTGTCTTTTTTTCCTTTCTCAGTACAATCTTTCTTGCCCTCTCTTTATTTCTCTATCTGTACCTGATTTGACATTGAATTCACCCACTTTAATTTACACTTTCTTCTCATTCCTTGTGTTGTTAACTTCACAATCCTTCAGCCTGCTTGTTTAAGAAGATCTATAGTTTCTTGCCCTGTTCACTCTGGTCCCAGGATGCTCTGTTTCTCTTGCTGCGATGTTATCCATGTACACATTCAACAACTTGCCACATGAAACATTATAAAATTTTAATGTGCAAGGTCAAGTCTAAGTAATGGCAAATTCCGTTAGATTCACTCCTTTGTGCCTAGCATACACTTCCTGTAAGTGTTACAATTTTCTTGTCAATCTTTGTTGATAACAGCCCAAATGCTATAAAAAAAAGCATGTCCTTCAACTCACCGACAAACACCATGGGTGATCTGCTAGTTAAAAATAAATATGCTAAATAGCTGTTGGAAAAAAATAGCAATGAGTTTTTCAGTGAACATAGCTCCAGTTTTTCTTTTAGTGGATAATATGCCCTGGAGCCTTTGATTGGATTGCTACCCAGTAACTCATTCACAGTTGGTCAGCATCTTCACGAAGAGGTTTTGGCAATTCAAGACTTTTTTTTTTACATTCCGTCTCTGTTGTCTCTGGATCAGTCATTGTTAGGCTTCTGTGGCAACTTCTTTGGGCCACACATGTCGGGATCTTTGGGCCCAGGATTCAGTCGTCCATGTTAACTCTGATCCCCATGTTTCCTCTGCTGTGGGCAGGAGCTTAGGCTGCCAAGGCAGCTGGCTGATGAAATTTTAAGTAAAATGACAGTCTGAGGATTCCCTGAATTCTGAGCCAAAGAAAGAAATGCATCATTCCCAGTTGGCAGCTCTACTGTCTGGGCTCGGTGCTTTTTAAACTACTGTGGTAACTTCTTTGGGCCTGGTATGTCATTTCTGGGAAGAAATTGTTGGCCTGTCAGATGCCTTAGGATCCAATCACAAACACAAGTTGGAAACTGTTTGAATGATTGCACATTAATGCATAATATTCTGTATAATGTTCAATACCATGCACTAATATATATGTTGTGTATTATATCACATAGCATAGTATGTATATTGTATATAGGGGGAGTTGGTGGCACAGTGGTATTGTCACTGAACTAGTAATCCAGAGGCCCAGCCTAATGCCCAAAGGACAAGGGTTCAAATCCTAGTTGGTGGAATTTAAATTCAATTATTTAATAAATACAATAAATTTTTTTAAAAATATGGTATTGAAAGCTAGTCTCAGTTATGGCCATGAAACTGTCATTGATTGTCATAAAAATGCATCTGATTCACCTATATCCTTTAGAGAAGGAAATTTGCTGTCCTTACCTGGTCTGCCCTACGTGTGAGTCCAGACCCACAGCAATGTGGTTGACTCTTAACTACCATCTGAAATGACCTAGTAAGCCACTCAGTTGTCAAGGCAATTAGGGATGGGCAACAAATGCTGGCCTTGCCAATGAAGCCCACGTCCCATGAAAGAATTTCAAAAACTTATATTGTGGGCTGGATTTTGTGGTCAATAAGGAAGCGATGACACTCGCCACTGACCTCGAGGAAAGCTACCCACACAGATCTAGTGATCTCTGTGGCAGGTTTTCCCCTTTCCCCATGGCAATTTAAATCTGGCACCATGTCAAAGGGATGTTTTGGCATGCAGCAGCAGGGATGTCAGCAAGCAGGTAAGCAGCCAATCACATTAACATAAGAATTAGGAGCAGGAGTAGGCCATTCGGCCCCTTGAGCCTGTTGCACTATTCAATAAGATCATTGCTGATCTTATTGTGGCCTTAACTCCACTTTCCTGCCCGTTCCCCCATAACTCTTGACTCCCTTGTCAATCAAAATCTGTCTAACTCAGCCTTGAATATATTCAATGACTTAGCCTCCACTACTCGCTGGGGAAGAGAATTCCAAACACTAACAAACCCTCCAAGAGAAGAAGTTCCTCCTCATCTTCATCTTAAATGGGAGACCCTTTAATTTGAAACTGTGCCCCCTAGTTCTAGATTCTTCCACAAGGGGAAACATCCTCTCAGCATCTACCCTGTCAAGCCCCCTCAGAATCTTATAAGTTTCAATAAATATTAAAGTATTTACACACAAACCGGGAAGCGTAAAGCACTGAATCCCTTCATTTCTAATTGAAATATTTCAGATAGCAAAATAAATGATTATCATTGGATTAATATTGAAGCTAAATTAACAATAAACAAACTTTTTTTAAAAAGCATGTGAAATTTGTTAGCATTATGGTAAAATTTGATATTGCACAAATATAAAATTAGCTTCTCCAGGCCAGTGAGAGTGTCTAGTGGTAATTATGAAGTTAGAATGCTGTTAAGAACCTGGTTACACCTCATTCAAGAAGGTGTAACGTGGTGCCTCAACAACGCACTGTCTGGAAAAGTGCAGAATCATTGACGACAACTGCTGGATTTCTGCATTGTTCTGTGCACGTGCAGACTCCAGAAGTTGCTCTCACTTTCAGTGGAATAATATTGATAGTTTCACTGTTATTTCCACCATAAACCTAGGCTTAAATATTGTGCAATACATTCCGCTATATAGATCATATTGTGCGTTATGCCATACAATATAAATTATGCTATCTGCCACATACATGTAATACCTGAAATTCACTATGTGCAGCATTGCATAAGTTTTATTATATATACGAGGTTGAATCTGTGATCGTGCTCTGCCAGTTTGAATGTGCAAGTTGAAAGAAAACTTCTCTGAACTTCAGCTCATCCAAAGCTCTGCTGCCCATATTCTAACTTGCACTAAGTGCCGTACACCCGTCACCCCTGTGCTCACTGACCTCCATTGGCTCCCGGTCTTGCAATGTCCCAATTTAAAAGCTCTCATTCTTGTTTTCAAATCACTTCATGGATTCACCCATTCCTATCTGAAATCCCCCCCAGCCCTACAACCCTATGAGATGTCTGTGCTCCTCCAATTCTGGCCTCTTGGCGCATCCTCGATTTGAATCAGTCCATCATTGGCCGACATGCCTTCAGCACGTTTTCACAGTTTCAATGCATTTATTTGCAGACTTCTGAAAGTTAGTTGATAAGAATCCGTCAACGAAAGTCCTAAGCTTGATTCTCAATAGGTTTGGAATGCAAAAATTGGCATCAGCTTCCCAGATTCCTTCAAGGGATGGGCATCTCATTTTTTTCCTGTCGCAGCTTCAGGTTGCTTTAGACGCTGTGCCTGTGCCAAGAAACTTAAAAACTGCACAATAACTATAAAGGGCTGTACGTGAGGATCAGAATTTAAAATGAGGTTTGGAATTGGAGTCAGTCGAGCACATTTCACAGGCTTGGTAAATGCTGCAACAATACTATTAATGTTGTGAACTGTCCACCATCACCCATTCAAGAAGAGGCAGAAGAACAACCTGATTCTATGGATTTCCAATGGATAACGATAGCTGATTTACTGATCATGTTTACTGCTGCTGATTAATAACTGGTTTAATATTTCTCTCTGACAGGGATACATGAGGCCTCTGAAGCAGCCGGAGAATTCATGTATCTGTGACCTGGCCCTTGTGGATGATATGTTTTTCCAGATTCCGGAAATCCTGGAGCATCATGAAAAGTTTTTAGAGCAGGCTCATCAGTGTGTCCAAAACTGGCATGAGAAACAGAAAGTGGGTGACCTGATGATTGAAACAGTGAGTACTGCACAATTGTACACATCTTCCGAATAAAGGAAGAATTTTTACTGAGTTAGAGTGGAGTTGAGAGCTGAGTTCTTGCTGGCTGGACACAATTTGCTTTATTTAGTCCTTCATAAAGCAAGTCTGAAACAACCTCCAGCTGATTTCAGGGAAGTCTTGGAGACCAATTCATGTTACATGTGCAGATCATTCGATTAAAGTACTTTGCTCTTCTTATGACACCATTGAGTATATTTCAACAAAAAGGCCAACCCCTGGTTGCAGTATTGGTGCCAGCACAGGGGTATATCAATATTATTGTTTTTATCAGTCATACTGAGCTTGTTTGTCCAATTCAACTGTGATGGTTTCGTTGGTCGAGACATGCTCCAGTGTCATCTAAACTGTGCTTTTTATAATGCAGTCCTTGGAAGCTGAGCATTTACTACACAGTACAGTGAGGCACGCACTACTTTGAACATTTTAAAACATAGTGGACCAAGATTCAAAATGTTTCAAAAAGAGGTAGCCTTAAATACATTTTAGATTGGGTGTACAACAACTTTCATTTATGTAACACCTTAAACGCAGTAAAACATCCCAAGGTGCTTCAATGGAGTGTTTTCAAACCAAATTTGACACTGAGGGACAAATAGTCCATTGGTGAATTGTCCTGTACCCCAGTCTTTTGTAGCAAAATTAATATAGTTCCAAGACTTCAGCAATTTAATTGACAATCTTCCTTTTTTTAAAAAATATATGCTTATATGTTATTGAGCAGATCATTTGATAACATTATCAGTACCCCCATTTTGGAATCAGTCTATCTTGTGATGCATTTAGTGGAATGCTGCATGTATTTTATACTCATAAAGTTATTACTGCTGAAAAAACATTAAAAGTCAGCATTCCAGTAATTGAAATTGGAAGTGTTATGGGCTACAACATAACCTCAGGGTTAACATCACTGTACAAAACATTCTGGTTTTGTTCAACTTTCTGACATTACCTGAACTCCTCGATCATGTTAATCATCTTTGTATAACACTCTAGATTAAATGTACCTGTTATTTGCTATTAGAAAAAACTTAGGCCTGGAGTAGCTGCACCTTATCTCCTGTTCCTTCCCTTGCAGCAGGCCAGGGGGAGTAAATGTGCTTCCCTGTGTTGTCTTGGAAGAATAGCTAAGATAATGGCCTTCACTGGAAGTAAAATTGGATTCAGTTGCAGGTTTCCTTTGCTGCTTTTCTTCCTCCAGTGAATGCTGAAAGGTGTATATTCCTGGAGAGTATTCCTTTAAGCTTTCAAAATAAAGATCGATACCCCTAGAACTTATGTAGGAGGTACATGGCTTGGATCAGTCATTCTTTTCATGTGCTGATTTGGTAAAGAAATCACCTCTGCTACTGCTGTGGAAGAGTCTCCTGTGAAAATCTTTTGACGGTCAAAGGCAGAGTTGTCAACCATAGCCACATGCATAGCAGAATTACAGCTACCCATGATAAAAATGAGGTTTACTATTACGACCACTAATATTACTAGTCTATTTCCTAGGGAGTTAAGACATAGTGCAGTCTTTGGGTGAAACAGTGTTAGAAGGAAGGGGACATTTGGACCAGTGCATATAGGTGTGTTTCAGTACCCATTTTAAAGTCATACATTCAGTTCTATTATTTTTTATCCATTATAAATCCCCATATCCACATTTATAATTAAAAATGCCCATGCAAACTGTCATACTGTAATTACACTCTCCAGCCAGTGGTGGGACTCCAGCATGACAGGTTCACATTGGCAGTTTACGTTGCAAATGTTATCATAGGAATTTGTAATAGAAAAGGGATGGGAAGTGCATGCAACTGTAAGATCTTTAGTATGTAGATATATTTGTGAAAACATTGCTTTTCTTCCCCTCAAGGCGTAGTTCTCTATTACTGTAAGCAGGGAGAAACTGCTCAGTTTTGGAGTAACAGACAAACAATCGAAAGTCATAGAGTCCTAGGCTGGGATTTTACGGGACCCCCCGAGGCGGGATTGGAGGCAGGAGGGCACGGAGTATTGAGATAGGTGGCGGAGGGTGGGGGGTGGTGGCGGGGCGGAGGGCCCATCGCCTCCCTGTCGCCCAGCAATCTTCCTGGGGACAGAATAGGTTGACGACGGCTTTCCTGCCCAGAGGCCAATTGAGACAGTGGCCTCTTAATGGACAATTAAGGGCCTCTTCCCACAGCCACGCGGGGAGGATGCCTTGTAAAGCGAGGTGCCCTCCATGCAGTTTGGGGGCGGGAGGGCCCTTCTCTGTGAGTAACTTGTGGCCTACAGAGGATCCCCTCTGGAAACAACTTCACCCACCCTGGGACACCCCTCCCCCTGGACTGAAGGACTACCGCCCCACCACCCTTGCAGGGGCTGCCCAGACAGGCCCCGGCAACCCTGCCTCACTTACCTGAGGTCTGGGGTTCCACTGCTGGGCCTGGGTCTGAGGCCGCTGCAGTACCGGCAGTGGCCACTGCTTCCCGTGGTGCTGCAGATACTCTGATTAGCCAGCAGCTCTTGGAGGTGGGATCCCCTCCAGGGACAGGGATCCCTCTTCCTAAAACTTTGAATCAAAAAGACCAGAGGATCGTTCCGGGGGCTACGAAAAGGCTGGGTGCCAGGAGCCCTCCCTCCAGCACAAAATCCAGCCCATAGAGTCATCTAAAGCACAGAAGGAGGCCATTTGGCCCATCGAGTCCATGCCCGCTCTCCGCGGATCTATGCAGCCAGTCCCACTCCCCAGCACGAACCCTGTAGTTCTGCAAGTTTATTTCTCTTAGGTGGCCATCTGACTTCCTCTTGAAATCATTGATTGCCTCTGCTTCCACCACCTTCATGGGTAGTGAGTTCTAGGTCATTATCACCCACTGTGTAAAAAAGCGCTTCCTCATAATCCCCCTGCATCTTTTGACTAAAATCTTCAATCTGTGTCCCTGGTCCTTGTACCATTTGTTAATGGGAAGTTTTTCCTTGTCTAACTTATCTAAGCCTGTCTTAATCTTGTACACTTCTATGAAATCTCCCCTCAATCTCCTTTTTTCTAAGGGGAACAACCCCAGCTTTTCCAACCTGAACTTGTAGCTAAAATCCTCCCTCCCTGGAACCATTCTGGTAAATCTCCTGTGCACCTCTCAAGGGCCCTCACATCCTTCCTGAAATATTGTGTCCAGAGCTGGACACAACACTCCTGTTGGGGCCGAATAGAGCTTTACAAAGGTTCAGCATGACTTCCCTGCTTTGGTACTCCATGCCTCTATTTATGAAACCCAAGATTCCATATGCCTTACTAACCACTCTCTCAATATGTCCTGCACCATCAGAATGAAGAACAGAAATCCCAGGCAAATGAATCCTATGAAGAACAATTCCCAATTACTCAACTCTTCAACTGTAGTTTAACATAAGAAATAGGAGCAGAAGGAGGCCATATGCCTTCTCTGTCATTCAATAAAATCATGGCTGAACTTCTACATCAACTCCACTTTCCCACCCTACCCTCATAATCCCTTAGTGCCCAAGAATCTATTGATTCAGTCCTGAAGATGCTCATTTACTGACCATACATAGCCCTCTGGAGTAGAGAATTCCAAAGATTTATAACTGTCGGAGTGAAGATATTTCTCCTCAACTGAATCCTAAATGGCTGATCTTTTATCCTGTGATTATGACCCCTAATTCTGGACTCTCTAGCTTTTGGTCACCTGTCCTAATATTTTCTTATGTAATATGTGGCAATATGGCCCAGATTCTGCAGTCGTAATGACAGCAAAATTGTCAGTGTTCACCGTCCTTACTCTACTGAAACTGACAGCAACTTCAGGAGTCTGCACATGTGCAGAATAACACAGAAATCTAGAAATTGTTGTCAGTGATTCTATGCTCCTCCAGAGGGTTTGCTGTTGAGGTACCTCCAGAGTGCAATCCCTAAGCAGTCAGAGAATTGACAAAAAATTCCACTTATATGCTGTTAATCTTGCTGTAAAAACCCTTGAAAATGTTGCACCTTATTGAATGAGGTCTAACTGGGTTTTTAACAGCATACTAACTTCATAATTTCTGCTAAATACCCTCACCTGGCCCTGAAAAACTAATTTTATATTTATGGAATGTCAAATTTCTCCATAATGATGAAGAATTCCACGTATTTTTAACATTTTAAAAGTTTGTTTATGATATTTTAGCTTCTATCTTGATCCAATCATAATCCAATAATTTTGGGATTTGAAAACTTAAATAAAAACTGAGGGATAATCAGTGTTTTTAACTTCCTGGTCTGCTGTTTGTGAGAATATTTCAATGTGTTTGGCTGCTTACGCTACTTGATGACATCAGTGTTGTGGACTCCCCTCTACTTGGCGCCAGATTTAAACTGCTATCAGAAAATGATAAATCCATGCTATCGAGATTGCCAGATCTTTGTGGGCAGCTTTCTTCGAGATCAGTGGCGAGCACCATTGCTGACTGCAAAATCTAGCCCATTTTGTTTGATAATTGCTCCTGTGAAGTGCCTTGGGACACATTAAAGGTGCTATATAAATACAAATTGTTGTTGGTGTATGGTCGTGCATTTCCTAATTTAATAATCCTTTGTGTGAGAGAGAAAAATCTTCTCAGGCTCCTCCTTTATGTTTCTAGTGCTAATCCTAAATATATTTGGTAAATACAAACAGAAAGCTGCCAATGCTGGAATACACAGCTATTCAGTTTGCATCTGTAAATAGAAAGAACAGGTTAATGTTTTTTGAATCTGTAGATAGAAAGAACAGGTTAATGTTTTGAGTGTAACCCTTCATTAGAAAGTTGTTCCTAAATTTTTGCCCTTTGTTATTGACTCTTTGGTTGGCAGAATGCTTTTGACAAATAAAAAATAATTATCTTGAAAAATACCGATCTTAAAACAAAATTTAATCAGTGAACTGCACTATTACAATCGACCGCTCCAGTCAAAGCCCCCAATCAAAATATACGATTCTGATTGTGGTGGGAGAAACGCATTGTTAATTCAATCCTGTCACTCCACAGATCGCCTAACAATTCATTTAAAACTTTACAAATTAAAGAAAGACCCAGCCAAATTGTACCATCTATTAATCCCCAAATGAGGCTAACCAAACCAGGTGTCTTTAAATCAACAAATTAACTCTTTAATTAGAAGAACTAAATTCTTAAACACTATGAAGATATAAACAACATTTAAAATAGAAAAAATTAGAGTCCTTGCAAATTTACAGTCCAATGTTGCTTGAAGTCCTCACACAATGTTGCTTGATGTCCTCACAGCCATCTGATGCGGAAAAAAATGGTTCTTCCACAGTAGCACAGTCCGTAGTCTAACTCCAACAGTAGGTGATGCTTCCCTTCTCCAGCGAATTTCAACAATTAGTGACTTGCAAACACTTTCAATAGAATCAATTTGACTTTAGAGTTTTTGAGGGATAAAAGATTGTCACAGTCTAACTTCTCTTCCTCCAGTTTAAATTACCAGAGATCTCTGTTTTGTCTTGACCATTTTTAGAATTTTGAGAGATAATAATTAAATAGACAAAAATCCTATTCCTTCAGTTTAAATGGTTGAGAGCTCTTTTTCCAGGTGCTGTCACCACTGCTGTCTGTCACTGTGAGTTCTGTGTCTGTCTTCTGTTAGAACAAGTTGTCTTCAACTAAAAAGTCAGTTCAAAATTGAATTGTAACAAATGTATCGCTTAATACTCTCTCCCAGTGGCTATGGTAACGTGAATGCACCTTTTGAATCGCAGTCTCCAAATGTCTGTTTCTAAGGCAATGAAAATGTACCTTCCCATAACTCCTGAGGCTTACTGGTTCTTAAAGCAATACTGATCCTTTGCGAGCCTTGAAGGCAAATGGCATATGCCCGGCAAAATAAAAACTACAGGACCATGACAGTACAGACAATGAAAGCAAGTGCCCTGAGAGTGACTAGTTTGCTGGTAAATGAGAGTGGCAGGGGCCTAATCAACATAGTGAACTAATTTTAAGTGGAATCACCAGTTCCATAGTTTTAAGCAAAAGCAGGGCAGTGCTCCATTCCCAGCATAGGAATACACCACAGTTCCAAAATAGTAACTTAGCTTTTTTGTTTTAAGATACTGATAGAACTGCAGTATATTTCCAGCTTTTTCTGTTTTTATTTGAAAGCAGTGTGAAAGAACTGGTCAGATAATCAGCAATAGAAACAGAAATTTGTATAAGAGCACAGCAGATCAGTCATAATAAAGGGTTTCACTCTATTCATTAACCGATCTTTCTCTTTCAGGTCCATGTCCAGTTTTTCTTTTCACCAGTAAATGAATCCCAATGCTAGCTGACACCATCATTAATTCTGTTTGCTCAGGTACCATTCCACTCCCCTTCTTCAAAAGAAGCACCTTTTACTCATCCATCCTCTCCAACAGCTACCTCATCTCCAACCTTCCTTCCCCCTCTAAGGCCCTTGTCCGTTTGCCTCCTAACCTGGTGCCCTTCTTTCCCAAAATTTCTAGGTTCCAATCACTACAATCTGGCTTCTGCCCATCTCATAAAAACAGCCCTAGCTAAAGTCACAAGCAACATCTTCGGCGACAGTGATTGTGGTACGCTATCCCTCCTTCCTTGAGCTCTCTGCAGTGTTTATTATGGTTAACTGCAGCATCCACCTGCAACGACTTTCCTCTATCATCCTTCCTATCTAAAAGCAGCCATTACGTCACCAGCAATGGCTTTTCTTCTTCCCTGTGATGTCACAATAAGATCCCCATGGAGTTATTTTTGACCCCCTCCTCTTTATTTAGAAAGTACCTCTTGGCAATATTCTCTGCAGGGACAGTTAACTTTCACACGTATGCTGATTATATCCAGCTTCATATCTCCAATGTTTCTCTCAACACCTTGACTGCCTCCATGTTTTCAGAATGCTTATCCAACATCAATTCCAGGATCAGTCACAACTTCCTCTGGCTCAACATCATAAAGACCAAGATGACCACCCTTATCCCTGCCATTAACTCTGCTCCCTTACAACTGACTCTATCACTCTTCCTTGCCATTCTGTTAGACTGAACCGACCCTTTGTAATCTGCGCATCCTATTTGACCCAAGCTGCTTACTGCCACCCGCAACACTGCCTGCCTCTGCTCCAGCTTTAAGCCCCCCACCTCATCATGGTTCGATTACCTCCAGACTCAACTATTCTAATACTTTACTTTCTGGCTTCCCATCCTCATCCTGTATAAACTACAAATTATCAAAAACTCTGCTGCATGTATTATGTTCAGCTCACTCATCATTCTTTCTAATTTAGTTCAAAACGCTTGTTCATGGTCTATGAACCTCTGCATGGCCTAACCCCACCCTATCTCTTCAATCTCCTCCCGCCCTATATTCCCTTCCAAACACTCCATTCCCTTCTGTCCATTCCGCTCTCCCTCCCCACCCCACCCCCGATATTTTAATTGGCTTGGTCGTACTCTTTGAAGCTCCCTCCTGAAGCCTGTCTGCCTCGACATCTCTGTCTCCCTTTTCAAAAAAAAACCTCTTCAAGATCCATTCCTTTGACCAAGCTTTCAGCCACCTTTTCTAATCTCCCCTTTCAGCATCCATTTTCCTCTTGCCTATTTATGAAATATCATGGGACATTGGTTTACGTCAAGGACACTGTTTAAATGCAAGTTGTTGTTATTGTAGCACCTACATTGAGATCAGAGCACCTTTATACTTGTCCAGTTTATAGAGCCAGTCTCAGGAGAGCATCTATTCCCCCGACTGGAGCTATGGCTGGTCTTTGTAGATTTACTGAGCTCTGCTGGACACTAAGGAAGCCTGATTGTAGAGGAGTGCAGTCAAACAGGACCAGCTCTCTGGGCTTAGCTCTTGTAGCAATAGTTGCTTGATCCAATGGCAGATTCCTAGAGCCACAATTGTATGGGTAGGCAATGCTGTCAGTTGCCTGCATTCACAGAGGTGCATTCATAAAGGTGCATTAAGAGAGCAAGAGAACCGCATATTTGTTGCTACCTGTGCTCCTGTAATGTCAAAGCATCTTTATACATAAGACATCTCTACTGTGATGGAATAAGGACACTATAAATTTAAAACAGCTTACACTAAGATATAAAGGATCTCTGAGTACTTTACAAAGGGGGGAGAAGTAAATGCCAGGCATGAAGTAAAGGACTTTTGGTGGTGTCAGGGGAGACTGAGGGTACAGGCAGAGAGATATAGATATACAGGGCGAACTGGTTTGACAGATAATTCCAGAGGAAAGAATTATAATGTGCAAAAGACTGGAATCTGTTTGTTGAGCAGAGTATGGGAGAGACAAGCAGCGTGACTGTTGGGATGCTTGGCACACATTGGCATGATATGAACCCAACCAACATTTCCATTCTACTCAAATATACATTGCCCATTGATCTCCTATGGCTTTGCTTATGGGTAGTCTTCTGCCTGCAGCATTGCGTTATCTGCTAGTAAGGCCTGTCCTTTTAAGGCCACTGCTCAGGTAATCTGCATGAGAAAGTATGATAAGTAGGTCACTAGGTCAATTATAGGCTAATTAAAGGTGTTGTAAGTCTGTCTAGATTGGCAGCTTGGTCTTACTGCTGGAGCAGGCTCGAGGGGCTGAGTGGCCTACTCCTGCTCCGAATTCGTATGTTTTGTTCTCTTTAGTAAATTGACAACTTGTCCGGGTAATCTACTGCTCAAATAACAGAAGAAAATAACTTGCTTTCTTTGTCTTTTTTAAAGATTGTCCAGTTGTGATTTGTTGATTTGATACCTGGAAATTACCTCAAAACATCTATATAAATAGATAGAAGACAGATACAAAACACAACAGGCTCTTAAGTAGCTCTGTCTTCATAAAACTTGCTAAGTAAATCTCTTGTTTACAAACACATGTTGAATGATGTAAACCATATCAAAAATACATCACTTGCATAGGATCTCATCAATGAAGCGCAGACTTTTTTTCTGTATCCAAAGAAGAAAGAGGTTTTTATATCTACAGTGGAGTGGCCCTTTAAATTACTGACAATTTTGCAATAAGTCAGCAAATTATTTCTGATAGTTGGCTGTTATGTGACGTACAGGGCCATGTTGCTCAATAACATTTCACAGCCCTCGATGTTACTTCAATGCCAGTTTCAACTCTGATCATCTCATTGAGACTGTAGTGTATGTGGGTTACAAAATCCTGTGGCTGACTGGCAGTTAATAACATGCTGTAATTTACTTGAAGGGCTCAAATGACATCCAGAAACCATTGAACTTGAGTCTCAGGAGTTGTGACATCATCTAAAGCTCTTAAGCATACTTTAGCTATATTACTCACCACCTTCCATTCATAATTCCAAATGTTCGTAGAGTATACTAAACTACATTGGTGAATTCATTATGATACAGTACCGTTTCTCCTATTACGTCACTAAGAAACACAGTACATGCTTTAAACTGGAAAGCAGTCTTATGCAAAACAACCTAGCTTGTTCATTAGTGTGCAGGATACGTTGAGTCATAGTTCACCATACATTTTGCATCCAAAATGTTTATGAAGTCTTAGGTGACAAATATTTCTTGGCTGCAAGTTACAAGCAAATGTACTAATGCCCAATGTGGAACTGAGCCACGCGCACACCAGGACGACTGAACTAACTGATTTCAGCCAACCTGGAAGTCAGACCATAACAATCGGCCTCAGTGCATTTTGTACAAAGAAGAAAATGGCCCTGATTTTGCAGTGATAATGACAACGACACTATCAGTCGTTACTCCACTGAAACTGACAGCAACTTCTGGAGTCCACACATGTGCAGAACAATGTTCAGTGATTTAAGCTCCTCCCGGGGTTCCCCGGGACTGCAATCAGTGGCAATCAATTGAATTGACAAGAAGTTCCACTCTTAAATTGTTAGTCTTGCTGCAGAAACCCTTGCAAAAGTTACGCATTGTTGAATGAGGTCTAACTGGGCTTTTAACAGCATACTAACTTCATAATTACTGCTAAACACTCTTACTAGCCCTGAAAAGCGAATTTTATATTTCTGGAATGTCAAATTTATCCACAAAGATAAAAAGGAATTCCACATATTTTGAAAAAAATTAAAATGATTTTTTTAAAGTTTGTTTATCTTTGATTTAGCTTCTACCCTAATCCAATCATAATCATTTATTTTGCCATCTGAACATTTATATTAAAAGTGAAGGATAATAGTGATTTTAACTTCCTGGTTTGTTGTATGCGAATACTTCAATTTGATTGACTGCTTACCTGCTTGCTGACATCACTGTTGCTGCATGCTAAGAAATCCCCTTGATTTGGTGCCAGTTGGAAAAAGGAAAACCTGCCACAGAAATTGCTGGATTTTTGTGGGCAGTTTTCTTCAGCGAGAAGCCTTGCTTCACTGCTGACCGCCAAATCCGGGCCAATCAGCCAAGATTCCCCCTCCTGATTGCTATTTTTGCAATCCCTTATGTGAATTGTATTTGGTTCAATTGCCTGCTGACTCTCGGCATGTGAAGAATAGGCACTTAGTTGAGGTACTGTACAATTTGAACCATGATCTAGGAAGAGTCCACATATAGTCAACACAGGCACGATGGCTGAATTCTGTGCTGCATCATTCTATGATTCTATCTGTAGAAGAACAAAAAGTTGAAGAACAAAGAAACAAAGTATAAGTACCTTTTTTAATACCTTGTGACTTTTCAGACTTTAGTTTTCTAGCCTAGGCTGTCCAGTGTCACTGATGTCTCCCAGGTATCTGTCACATTGTAGTAATAACCCCTGGAATGTTGATCCTGTTATCAGTGGGATTAGTGAGTGAGAGGAGTCGCTCTCATTCCTAGCATTCAGCTGGTTTCATCTTGCAGTAGCAGCATTTGACAGGCATTCCCTCAAGGTTAAGGTTAAGCTGAAGGGGAGATGCTGCAGTTGGAGACAATGCGTCTCTTCCTAGAGAGAGAACCATCATTATTTAATAACAACAAGTTCAGGGATCACAGCTGGGTGAGCAGAAAACCCAGACAGGTCATCTCTCCAGCTTTGTTTTGACTGATACAGCAGTAAAATCAAAGACAATTTGGAGCGCTCGCTCGTATAATAGGAACATAGGAGCAGAAGTAGACCATTCAGCCCATCAAGTTTGCCCTGTCATTCAATATGATCATGGCTGATCATCCACTTCAATGCCTTTTTCCCACACTATCCTCATATTCCCTTATGTCATCGGTATTTAGAAACCTGTCAATCTCTGCCTTAAACATACTCAATGACTGAGCTTCCACAGCACTCTGGGGTAGAGAATTCCAGAGATTCACAACCCTCTGAGTAAAGAAATCTCTCCTTATCTCTGTCCTAAGTGGCTTCCCCCTTATTTTGAAATTATGTCCCCTGGCTCTAGACTCCCCAACCAGGAGAAACATCTTATCTTCATTAGATTACATCGCTAATGGCATGGACTAGCACAGATCAAAAGATTGGACTTTGGCAGGCCTCTGATGGGGAATTCACTATCTTGGAAAATAAGCCTATGTTTTATGTAGGCTGCAGCAGAGCTATGGCCATGATTATTCATCAGATGAGTCAATCCGTAAATTAGCTCTATTTTCAAGGACAACTGAACAAAAAGAAAGTGTTATGTGGAACATCTTGAGGTCTAGTTTGGGTCACGGGAGAGTAATGTGAATGCACCAGTTCCTCATTTTTACAGTGTTAAAACCAGGCTTCCCCTATCATCATGTTAGAATTGTGCCATCGGGATAAATTTTACCACCAGACTGGCCAACAGACCTTGCTCTCCTGCCAACTGAACTATGGAAGTACCAAATATCGAAGTGTTTTGTGATATAGTTTAGTGCAGTTGAGATCCTGAAAGAGCGATGCCAAGACTATCTCCCTCCCTTGCTCTCCTGTTTTTATATGACATAGCTGTGGCTGGTGTCCTGAAA
Source organism: Heterodontus francisci (assembly GCF_036365525.1). Lineage (NCBI taxonomy): Eukaryota > Metazoa > Chordata > Chondrichthyes > Heterodontiformes > Heterodontidae > Heterodontus > Heterodontus francisci. The sequence continues at coordinate 28,074,935 of NC_090376.1, read as the reverse complement.
GCCCATTGTAGGTTAAAGAGACTGGTTACGACCATACAATTAGGAGCAGAAATAGGCCATTCAGCCCGTCGAGCCTGCTCCGCCATTTAATAAGATCATGGCTGATTTGTTTCTGTCTCGAATTGCACACTCCTATCTACCCCCGATAATCTTTGATTCCTATATCTAACAAGAATCTATCTACCTCCGCCTTAAAAATACTCAATGACCCCGCCTCCACCATCTTCTGAGGCAGAGAATTCCAAAGTCACACACCCTCTGAGAAAAAAAAATTCTCCTCGTCTCTGCCATAAAAGGGTGACCCCTAATTTTCAAACACTGCCCCCTAGTTCTGGGCTCACCCACAAGAGGAAACATCCCCTCCAAATTCACCCTGTCAAAATCTTTTAGGATCTTATGTACTTCAATCCAGCCTCCCCTTCTAAACTCCAGTGAAAACAAGCCCAGTCTGTCCAACCTCTCCTCATAAGACAACCCGTTCATCTCCGGTAGCAATCGAGTAAACCTCCTCTGAACCGCCTCCAACGCATTCTCATCCTTCCTTAAAAATAAGGAGACCAAAACTGCACACAGTATTCGAGGTGTGGTCTCACTAATGCCCTGTATAACTGAAGCAAAACATCCTTACTTTTATTTTAAATTCCTCTCATAATGAAGGATCGAATTCCATTAGCCTTCTTTATACCTTGCTGTACCTGCATACTAACCTTTTGTGACACATGCACTATAACACCTTGATTCCTCTGCACCTCGGAATTCTGCAGTTGTTCCCCGCTTATGTAATACTCTGCTTTTTTATTCTTCCTGCCAAAGTGAACAACTTCACGTTTTCCCACATTATACTCCATCTGCCAGATTTTTGGCCACTCACTCAACCTATCGGTCTGCAACTTCCTTATGTCCTCTTCACAACATTCTTTCCTACCTATTCTTGTGTCATCTGCAAACTTAGCTACCATGCCATTGCTCCCCTCATCTAAGTCATTGATATAAATTGTAAAAAGTCGCGGCCCCAGCACAGACCCTTGCGGAAGTCCACTCGTCACATCCTGCCAATCAGAAGAGGACCCATTTATGCATACTCTTTGTTTTCTGCCAGCCAGCCAGCCAATCTTCTATCCATGCTAATATGTTACCCCCTACACCATAAGCTCCTACTTTGTGCAATAACCTTTTATGTGGTACCTTGTCAAATGTCTTCTGGAAATCCAAGTACAGTACGTCGATGGGCTCCCCTTTGTCCACAGCGCATGTTACTCCTTCAAAGGACTCCTATAAATTGGTTAAACATGCTTTCCCTTTCACAAAACCATTCTGACTATTCCTGATTATCTTGAGTTTTTCTAAGTGCCCAGCTATAGCCTCCTTAATGATCGATTCTAACGCCTTCCCCACGACAGACGTCAAGCTAATTGGCCTACAGTTACCTGTTTTCTGCCTCGCACCCCCCCTGACCCCCTTGAATAGAGGGGTTATATTTGCTACTTTCCAGTCTGATGGAACCTTTCCAGAATCTAGCAAATATTGAAAAATTAACACCAACGCATCTACTACCTCATTAGCCACCTCTTTTAAGACCCTAGCATGAAACCCATCAGGACCTGGGGACTTGTCAGCCCGCAGCTCCATTAGTATGGTCAGTACTGCTTCCCTGGTGATTGTAATTTCACCAAGTTCCTCTCTTCCTTCCAACTACTGATTTACAGCTATTACTGGAATGTTTTTAGTATCCTCTATAGTGAAGACAGGAGCAAAATATTTGTTCATTTTATCTGCCATTTCCTTATTATTTACTATTAACTCCCTATTCTCACTCTCTAGAGGTCCAACACTCACTTTACTTACTCTTTTCCTTTTTAAATACCTGTAGAAACTCTTGCTATCTGTTTTACTTTTCTAGCTTGCTTCCTCTCATACTCTAATTTCCTTCTCCTTATTAAACTTTTAGTCATTCTCTGCCTTTCTTGATATTCTGACCAATCATCTGACCTGCCACTCATCTTTGCACAATTATATGCTTTTTCCTTAAGTTTGATGCTTTTCTTAACTTCTTTAGTTAACCACGGATGGTAGGTCCTCCCCTTATAATTTTTCTTTACAGTAGGAAGATACTTATTCTGAGTTTTCTGAAATATCCTCTTAAATGTCTGCCACTGCTTCTCTATTGATCTATCTCCTAGCCTAGTAACTCAGTTCACTTCAGCTAGCTCAGCTATGCCCACATAGTTGCCCTTATTTAAGTTGTTATGACCAGGTGTGAAAGGTGTCTAGGGGTCTTTTCAGCCTTCACCTGGTCTTATTGTAACAGGGTTTAATTTTAAACACACAGTGTTTTGAGCTCCCCCTTGGTGAATCCTTGTTCACCATTTTCCAATTATAAGGCAAAGAAATAAGCTTAAACAGGCTTTCTTAGGTTTAAAGAAGAAAAGTGACATTTATTAAAACTTAAACTCTAATATGATTAACGCCTACGGATACACGCTGTGCCCCACGCTAGCATGCATACGCAATACGTACATGCAAATGGAGACAGAAAAGAGCAGAAGAAAAATAAAGTGAAAAAGTTTGACGCAATCTCTGAAGAGGGGTTGTACTGTGCTGTGAGCTCGCTGTAGTCCTTTTGTAAGTAGTCTTGCTTTTCGTTGGGGTCCAGTATTCTTCTTAAACCTTGTTCACTGTCGGGGACCTTTCTCTCTTGGGGTTCATGTGTCTTCAATGGGTCTTAAGTTTCGTGAGAAAGAGATGAGAGCAAACAGGAGAAAGATCTTTTCAGTCCAGGGGCAAACAGCTTTCTGAGTTTCAGACACTCTGTGGCAAGTTCAAATTCAAACAGCCAGTTAGTCATGTGACTAAACTGATCTGACCAGGTCTTCTGTGTGTTGGAGAAGCAGGGACTGGGTCCTTTGTTTCAATACTTTCTGGTCTTTCTGGTGCGAGGCCTGGCAATTCCTTGTGATAGGCCCTCTTTTCTTCCCAGCACCAATTTTAAGTTTTAGTGTTCATGTGGCAAAATATGTGTTTCATTCTTGCCAGTTGGGGGGCTTGCCTGACCAAGTTTAAAATACTAATATTAGATCCACTCCTCTCTCTTTCAAACTGGATGTAAAATTCAATCATATTGTGGTCTCTGCTACCTAGAGGTGCCTTTACTCTGAGGTCTTTAATTAATCCTGCCTGTTCTTAGAGTCATAGAGTTATACAGCACAGAAACAGGCCCTTCGACCCATCGTGTCTGTGCTGGCCATCAAGCACCTAACTATTCTAATCCCATTTTCCAGCACTTGGCCCGTAGCCTTGTATGCTATGGCGTTTCAAGTGCTCATCTAAATATTTCTTAAATGTTGTGAGGGTTCCTGCCTCTACCATCCCTTCAGGCAGTGCGTTCCACATTCCAACCACCCTCTGAGTGAAAACGTTTTTCCTCAAATCCCCTCTAAACCTCCTGCCCCTTACCTTAAATCTATGCTCCCTGGTTATTGACCTCTCTGCTAAGGGAAAAAGTTACTTCCTATCTAACCTATCAATGCCCCTCATAATTTTGTTACCTCAATCATGTCCCCCCTCAGCCTTCTCAGCTCTAAGGAAAACAACCCTAGCCTTTTCAATCTCTCTTCATAGCTGAAATGCTCCAGCCCAGGCAACATCCTGGTGAATCTCCTTTGTACCCTCTGCAGTGCAATCACATCCTTCCTATAGTGTGATGTCCAGAACGGTACACAGTACTCCAGCTGTGGCCTAACTAGCGTTTTATACAGCTCCATCATAACCTCCCTGCCCTTATATTCTATGCTTCAGCTAATAAAGGCAAATATCCCATATGCCTTCCTAACCACTTTATCTACCTGTGCTGCTGCCTTCAGTGATCTATGGACAAGTACACCAAGGTCCCTCTGACCCTCCGTACTACCTAGGGTCCTACCATCCATTGTATATTCCCTTGCCTGGTTAGTCCTCCCAAAATGCAACACCTTACACGTTCTCAGGATTAAATTCCATTTGCCACTGCTCCTCCCATCTATATCATCCTGTAATCTAAGGCTTTCCTCCTCACTATTTACGACACCACCAATTTTCGTGTCATCTGTGAACTTACTGATCATACCTCCTATATTCACGTCTAAATCATTAATGTACACTACAAACAGCAAGGGTCCCAGCACCGATCCCTGTTGTACACCACTGGTCATAGGCTTCCACTCGTAAAAACAACCCTCGACCATCACCCTCTGCCTCCTGTCATTAAGCCAGTTTTGGATCCAATTTGCCAAATTGCCCTGAATCCCATGGGCTCTTACCTTCTTAACCAATTTCCCATGCGGGACTTATCAAAAGCCTTACTGAAGTCCATGTATATTACATCAACTGCTTTACCCTCATCTACACACCTAGTCACGGCCTCGAAAAATTCAATCAAGTTAGTTAGACATGATCTCCCCCTGACAAAGCCATGCTGACTATCCCTGATTAATCCCTGCCTCTCCAAGTGGAGATTAATCCTGTCCCTCAGAATTTTTTCCAATCACTGATGTTAGACTCACCAACTTTTGCCTGTGCTTGGATTGTCCCAGCCATTCATGCCTCGAGTGCCTGAAATAATTACATTTTACAGCTACATTAACAGTGAGGCTGCCACAGATACCTAAATTTTAATCTTTAACTTTTTGAATGGCTTCCAACCACCAATTACCATTTTCAGTACTGAGCTGGCCCCCTGCATCAGTGTGCACATGTTATGATGTTATACTGAATCATAAAAGGAAAAAAAAAGACTTGAATTTATATAGTGTCTTTCATGACTTAAGGACTTCTCAATCTTTACAGCCAATGAAGTACATTTGAAGTGTAGTCACAGTAGTAACGTAGGGAAATGCAGCAGCCAGTTTGCACACAGTAAGCCCCACCAACAGCAATGAGCAGGTAATCTGTTTTGGTAACGTTGGTTGAGGGTTAACTATTGGCCAGGATACTGTGGAGAACGTGCCTACTCTTCCCCGAAATAGCACTATGGAATCTTTTATGTCCATCTTGCGCAAACATCCTTATGAACTGAACGAGCATCTATGGGTGATGGGAAGTCCCGTGCATGGTGGGCCTCTGCTCCTATCAGCAAAAACTAGGTCAGGTACTTTGCATTTGAGAGTGCTGTTGACTACTGAAGAGCTGTGCATCGGCAGTTGAAGCCACTCTTTCCTTCTGCTACTCACAGTGCTAGCATCACCCAGCCCACGGCCAGATACAGCTCACCTTCAATGTGAACTAGATTTCCTGTTTATAACTGCCACAATATTCAACTTCATTAGACCCAAGAGCACCCTCTATTGAACAAGCAGGACATTTTCATTTCCATTTCCTGCACTCTGGAAATTTTCAATTAATAACCAATTGATGGCACATTATGGACAGTATTATGGTGTCTTGCCAGCTGAGAACTGAGCTGAGACCACCCAAGGTCTCCATCTGTCATGAAGAGGATACTTTTGGGAAGGGCAATGGAACAGGAGTTAAATCCAGGCTGCAGGCTCAAAATGACAGTATTCCAACTTGAATGTGTGATGCATTGCCCCAAAGGGAAGTTCAGCTCCACATTTCTTTAGAACGGCAGGTTAATGGGTGAGCTCTTGCTGTGTAAATGAGTGCTGATGCATTACAAGTGGCTGGTTTGCTTGTTGCAAGTCTAAATGGTTGTTTACTGTGAAACTGTTTCCCATTGAGCCAGGCTTATTAGCTTAAGGATAAAATATTCTGTGTGAATCATGTTATGCAGCTTAATGCCTACCAATTTTTAAAATATATTTGATATGTTAAACAAGTAATTTTTTGTTATAACTTTTTTTTGTCAAAAACTCTCACTAATCAAGGTGAGAGGGTTGTCAGAGCAGTGGAAGGGATTGTTCCCTCCTGTTTTTCACCACTGCCAGCATGAAGTACCTCCAGGCCCAATATTTCATGGCCAGATGCTCTCTCTCTCTCTCTCTCATCTTTTCCTGCGTGACCATCTCTAAGATCTTTCCAAAGGTGCTTGCTGAGTTTGGACTGTGGAACCCGCACTATGTTCCTATTGCCAGGTTAAAGCTTTTGAACAGCTTGGAGTTGACGCACAGATTACACCATCCCATGATCCAAATTAAATAAACTCCAATGTAAAAACACCTTGAGTGAGGTTGCCAGTTTAGTGGGTTGTGGTGCATTTTGTGCTAGTCACCTGAACTAGGTTAAGACCATCCAAAGTCATTTCACATTAATGTCCCTGTACTTTCATTCAAGTGGGCAGACGTCCCAGAGGTGAAGGCTGAGTCGGCTTGGGCGGCGGGGAGAGGAGGAGGTAGATAAGATTATTTAAAATAAGACTGGCTGTCAAAATAAAGATGCAGCTGTGCAGTGTTATCAGCTCTCACAATTGTATCCCAAGGCTTGTGGTTTTGGCAATACTTTTTGGGGAAAATCACAATATTGAAGTGTTTCTTGAAAATCTCATGAGTGCAGTTTGTCCTCTTTGTACTATCTGTTTCATATGAGTTAATGTGCTACAGCACTACTCTGCATCATGCCACAACCTGTTGCTTCTCTGCTCCCCTACCCTCTTAGAGTCATAGAGAGATACAGCACTGAAACAGGCCCTTTGGCCCACCGAGTCTGTGTCGACCAACAACCACCCATTTACACTAATCCTACATTAATCCCATATTCCCTACCACATCCTCCTACCACTTACCTACACGAGGGGCAATTTACAATGTCCAATTTACCTATCAACCTGCAAGTCTTTGGCTGTGGGAGGAAACTGGAGCACCCAACGGAAACCCACGCAGTCACAGGGAGAACTTGCAAACTCCGCACAGGCGGTACCCAGAACCGAACCCGGGTCACTGGAGCTGTGAGGCTGCAGTGCTAACCACTGCACCACTGTACCACCCCCACAGTCTTCTTCCTACTTTGGCTGCAGTCTTCCCCACCTAGCACTGCTGTCTTTGCTTTCACCAGCCAGCCATACTTCCCAGCAAGTCTGCATCCTCTCTTGCCCAGCACTGCTCTCCTCTCCTCTTACAGAGTGTTGATTTCCAGTTTGTGGGCACTCTTCCCCTGCCCAGGGCTGCAACAGCTTGTTTCTGTTCTGCCCCATGCAGTGTTGCTCCCCAGTCTGTCTCCACTGATCCTCAAGTGCTGCCCCATTGCCAATCTCTGGTCCCCTATCTGTCTCCACTCTTGTCAGCCAAGTGCAGGTCCCTACTTTTTCTCTGCTCCCTATTCTGGTTCCACTTAGTCTGGCTCAGCAGTGCTGTCCACTCTGTCTCCATTTTCCACCACCAGTACTCCCAGGCTGCAATCCCCCATTCAGCATTGTTCTGCAGCTGTCTCCACTCTGATGCTTAGCACTGCTGCTTAGTAGTCCTCTACCCTCCCCTCATTTCTGCGCCCCAGTCTGTCTCCTCTCTTGCATGCTCATCGCCTGCTCTATCTCTGCTCAGTGCTGCTTTATAGCTAGCATTGCCAACTCTGTTTGGACCTTTCCTGGAAAGTTCATCATTTGATCTCTCCTCTCCAATTGACCTAGCCCCACTCTTTTCCCTTGGTCACCTGACATGCCCATCTTCATGGTGCCTGGCCCTCCCATGCCAGCAAAGTGAACAGACTGCTCGTTGTCCAATCTGAATGATTCTTAACCGTCTATCAAACAGCCATTTTCCCAACAGTGAAATGAATGAATGCATTTTTGTAAAAACAAAAACTGACAGTGTTCAAAAAATAAATTTAAAAATTTTTTTTGAATGCCCTTATGATTTTTCTCCTGCGTTGCTGCAGCAGTGTCCAGGATAATTAATCTTTAATTCCTGGTGATTCCAGGACAATCCTGGAGGGTTGGTAACCCTATTGACAGTCTGCTGTCTTCCTTTCAGTCCCACTCTCAGCGCCATTCTCTGGCAGTCTTAATCTGCATTCCACAACAGCCACGATTTCACAACTGAGCTGCGAGTCTGCTGTCTAATCCATTTTGTATTAGCCTTTCGACAACAACAGAAAGTAGACTAGCAATTGCATTTAAGCATATGTCAGAGCTGATCTGAAAAGTCAAGGTGGGATTAGAACCAAAGCCACTGATTCTTGATTTTTGGACAGAAGTTGTGGAATGCAATCCCCAAAACCACCATTTAAAAACCCTGGAATCCAAGTAATAAAAATGGAATTTCACTTATTCAGTCACAGTAAAGCAGTGGGTCTGATAAGGACTGAGGTTTCATTTTAACGAACAGTGGGGGAAAGAAAGGGGGGCACAGAGAGGAAGACAGGCTGATGGAAACAAGCAGGCAGTGTAATGATCTGGATCAGTTTTAGCCAAATTAACTTAGCTGTGTGATTGTTTTATCCAGGGAATTGCACTTAAACTTAAGTCACACACACTCCCCTCCCTCTGTCTCTCCCCCCACCCCCATCTATAACTATGCTAAAATCCTAAAAGTCATGGGCATTGTTTCCTGTAAGCTGTGCGTGCATGGCCGCACAAAAAAGTTTAGAGGTACTGTGCATTCAAATGAACAGGCTATTGTTACGACCATAGCGGGAGAAATACACTGTTAATTCAGTCCCACTACTCCACAGGTCACAGCATATTAGTAAAGTTTCCCACCTACCCGTAAGTAGCCAAATTAAACATTTTATTTATTCCCCAGAATAAAGCATGCCAAACTAGGATTCTTTAAACAACAACAAAACTAACTGTTTATTAATAAACCAAGTTTTAAACGATAATGAGATAAATCTATCTGTATGAAAAGATTTTACAACTCCTGAATCTTCCTAACCCTCATGCACATACATACATTCAAAAACCAACGGTTAACCAGTTTTAAAAGGTTATTTTAAGTTGTAACGGTTTCCTAGGAATAATAAAATACTTAGTTGGACAGTCTGGTAGAATATTTCCAGATTGGTGAAGTGTCCCAGAGTCGAATAGTCGAATGCCACTCAATGTCACTCCAGGTGAGATTAATGAACAGTCTGTGATGGGTAGGCAGCAGGTGTCACACAGATCTTTCAGCAAAAAAGTAGTAGTCTTAACAGTAGAAACTTTCTTGAGATTTCAGGTTTTCTCAAAAACATAAAAGGCAACAGGACTCACTCTGGAGGTAGAGATTTTCCAGAGACTGGAGACAATAGGAATTGTTCTACCTTCAACAGTACAAGCTTCCTCTCAGCAAAGGAGCCTTTCCTCACAGAGAGCAGCAACTACTCTTTCTCTGGGTCTTTTCTTCTCCATGGGTTTCCTTCTCTCTCCAGGGGTCTCTTCCTCTCTCCAGGTGGAGCACAGCCCCAACTCAAATGTAAAATTCCTTTTTTACAAGAGAGACAAGCATCCCTTCCCAGGAGAGTTCTTTTTCTGGTCTGCAAACCCAGGCCTCCTACAGCAACTGGCTTATCAACCCAAAAGTAAAACTAAAATCTTTTAGAAACCTAGTCACAAGAAAGTCATAAAATCTTTCTGGTTGCTTGGATATAAGTTTTACAGCCTGTAGTTCAAACAGCAGGTCTCAGCAGACACTGTTCACAGTAAGTCGTTTTTCTCAGTCTTAAAGGCACACAGACCTCTTGATTTCTTAAAAAAAAACCAAAGCTCTCATGACATTATGCAGAATGAAAAATATTTAGAGGGGACATTGGTCATGGTGGAAGGAGGATATTGATCCCAGATGAGAGATTTGAGTATACATCTTGGGGCCTACATGTTTTATCTTTAAGTCCCTTATCTGCCATCAGTGATTTTCTTCCAGTTTCTCCAATATTTTGCCTTACTTTACAAAAGGCACTGGCTTTTGCTGAGGCACGGTTCTATAGGCACCATTTTCTCCTCTAATGCCTCAGCCATATGACCATCCTTCAGGTTGGAGGTGCCATCTTTTGGATGTGGTTAAACATTATCAAAACAGATTAACTAGTCATTTATCTCTTTTGCTTTTTGTGGAATCTTGATGAGCACAAATTTGCTGTCACGTTTGCCTACATAACAATAGTGAGTATTCCTTTAGACGTAATTATTGGCTGTGATGTACTTTAGGAACCTCCGAGGATGCGAAAAGAGATTTCTTGATGTGATATTTCCTTACTGTCACAGCTTTCATGGCTCTTTTAGATCCATGTTTCCTTCTGTCTTTGTTTTAATCCTCAAAGATATAATAGAAACATCTAGAAACCGAAAATATAATCAAGAGTGGTCAGTATGGCTTTCAAAAGGGAAGGTCAGGCTTGATCAACATTACTGAATTCTTTGAAGAAGTAACAGAAAGAGCAGACTAGCGTAAGGTGTTAGATGTAATATATTTGGATTTTCAAAAGGTCTTCAGTAAGACTCATGCCGAAGGTCAGAGCAAAGGAGTCAAGAGACAAGTAGCAGAATGGAAAGCAAACTGGCTACAAAAAAGAAAACAGCAAGTAGGAGTTAAGGGTAGCTAGTCAGACTGGCAAAAGATGGGAAGTGGTGTCCCACACGGATCGGTGCCGGGATCACTGTTGTTCATAGTTTACATTAGCGATTTGAACTCAGGACTCGGAAGTAAAATTTCAAAATTAAGTGTGAAATGGTGCATTTTGGTAGGAAGAATAAGGAGGCCATATGGTGCTTGGGTAGTAAAAGTCTAAATCGCAAAAAGCAAAGCAATCTAGGGGTACAGATAGACAAATCATGAAAATTAGCAATGCAGGTTAATAAGACCATTAAAAATAAGCAAACCAAGCACTCAGGTTCATTTCTAGAGGGATAGAATTGAAAAATAGAGAAGTTATGTTGAACTTGTTTAACACCTTGGTTAGACCCCCTTGGAATACTATGCACGGTTCTGAGCTCTATTGTAAAAAAGATATAGAAGCACTGGAGAAGGTGCAAAAATAATTCACAAGGATGATATCAGAACTGAGAGGGTATACTTACCAGAAAAGGCTGAACAGGCTGAGGCTCTTTTCTCTAGAAAGGAGAAGGCCAAGGGCTGATCTGATAGAGGTCTTTAAGATTTTGAAAGGGTTTAATTGGGTTGACATAGAGAAAAGATTTCCACTTCTGGGAATATAAAAATAGAAGTCATAAATATAGGCTAGCTAATAATAAATACAATAGGGAATTCAGGAGAAACTGTTTCACCCAAGAAATAGTTAGAATGTGGAATTCACTACCACAAGGAGTAGTTGTGGCAAATAGCATAGATACATTTAAGGGAAAGCTAGATAAGCGAATGATGGAGAAAGGAATAGAAGGATAATGTGATCGGGTTAGATGAAGAGGAGTGGGAGGAGGCTTGTGTGGACCATGTGATGTTCTCGGGACTGGAATAAGGATTTGCTGAGTTTAGTAAGAAATATGAGGCAAAGACTGAGACAGCATGATGTTGAAAATAATGGAGTCTTCTTTATTCTGTTTTCCTTTCACTTTCTCTTTCAGCTTCCTCTGCTGGCTCATGTGTACATAGTAGCCTCAAGTGAGCAATATGTACAATGCAATTTCAAAACAATCTCAAAACACTACAGACCAGTTGTGTTAAATGGCCTGTTTCTTTGCTGTGGACTCGATGTAATTCTATATAATCCTTTCTATCTGTTTCTTCTCTTTTTCTCAAGTTTTCTCCACCTCCCCACAGATCAAGGTCTAGAAATTTTGCCATACAGTTCCTGTTTATTGGGCACCAAATGGCCTCTGAAGTCTCCAATATGGAAGGCAGGATGTGTATCCAGCCATTCAGTTACTCACTAATCCGCTACAGGCTGTGCTGTGTCCCCTTCTCCTCTCAGGTAGCAATCACTGACATCTGTTGACCTGGTGAGAACTTTCTTTCCTGCTGTCACTTCACTGTTAGAAACCCCATAAAAAGTTACACCTTATCCAGTCAGGTGTAACTAGGTTTTTAACGGCAATCTGAGTGATAGGCAACTGCTAGATCTCTCAGCGAGGCTTTCTTTGCCACTGACCGCAAATTTCGGAACAACATTGATACACACAGGTCAGGTTTAGGAGGGTGGGTAGACAATGAAGATTTTAAAGGAAAAGTATGGGTTGGAACAAGGTAGGATTCTCAAAGCAGTAGTAGGCATCAAAGGAATAGCGGGAGAGATCAAGGTGTGATTTGGTGATAATGGTAAACCAACACAATACAGTTTGGGTGAGGCAGGTAGTGGAAAGTTCTACTCCCCTTCATCACCAACTCTCTTCATCATTCTCACTCCCCTTGATCACTCCCATTCCCCTTGATCACTCTCACTCCCCTTGATCACTCCCACTCCCCTTGATCACTCCCACTCCCCTTGATCACTCCCACTCCCCTTGATCCCTCCCATTCCCCTTCATCACTCCCACTCCCCTTCATCACTCCCACTCCCCTTGATCACTCCCACTCCCCTTGATCCCTCCCACTCCCCTTCATCACTCCCACTCCTCTTCATCACTCCCACTCCTCTTCATCACTCCCATTCCCTTCATCACTGCTACTCTCTTCATCACTCCCACTCCCTTTCATCACTCTTACTCCCTTTCATCACTCTTACTCCCCTTCATCACTCCTACTTTCCTCATCACTCCCACTCCCTCATCACTCCCACTCCCCTTCATCACTCCCTCTCCCTCATCACTCCCACTCCCCTTCATCACTCCTACTCCGCTGCATCCAATGAGAAAGAAAAATTCCAAGGAGAGGATTCGTGGTGAACTAAAAAAGTTAAAGATAATATCAAACTTAAAGAAAAAGCAGAAATTATGCGCAAAGGTGGGTGGCAGGTCAGAAGATTGGACAGAATATAAAAAACACAAAGAATGGCAAAAAGATTAATGAGGGAAAAATTAGAAAACGAGAGAAAGATAGCTAGAAATATAAAAACAGATAGTAAGGGTTTCTATAGATATTTAAAGAAGGAAAGAGTTAACAAAGTGAGCGTTGGTCCTATACAAAGTTAGTCTGGGGAATTAATAACGGAAAATAAGGAGATGGCAGATGAATTGAACAGGTATTTTGCATCGGTCTTCACTAGAGAGAATATAAGTAACATCTCAGAAATAGCTGTAAATCAGGAAATAGAAGGGAGGGAGGAACTCAAGAAAATTACAGTCATTAGGGAAGTGGGACTGAGTAAATTGTTGGAGCAGTGGGCTGTCAAAACCCCTTGTCCTGAAGGACTTCATCCTAGGGTCTTAAAAGAACTGGCTAGTGAGATATTTGATGCATTGGGTTTTAATTTTCCAAAATTCCCTAGATTCAGGGAAGGTTCCATTAGATTGGAAAAGAGCGAATGTAACTCCTTTATTCAAAAAGGGAGAGAGACAGAAAGCAGGAAATTACAGGACAGTTAGCTTAACTTCTGTCATAGGGAAAATGTTAGAAGCTATAATTAAAGACATTATAGCAGGGCACTTAGAAACATTCAAGGTAACCAGGCAGAGTCTAGGTTGTTTTGTGAAAGAGAAATCAACCAATTTTTTTGGAGCTCTTTGAAGAAGTAACATGTGCTGTGGATAAAGGGGAACCAGTGGATGTACTGTATTTAGATTTCCAGAAGGCATTTTATAAGGTGCCACATCAAAAGATATTGCAGAAGGTAAAAGCTCATGGTGTAAAGGTTAACATATTGGCATGGATTGAAGATTGGCTAGATAACAAGAAACAGAGAGTCGGCATAAATGGGTCATATTCTAGTTGGCAAGTTGTACCGAGTGGTGTGCTACAGAGATTAGTGCTAGGGCCTCAACCTTTTATATTTATATAAATGACTTGGATAAAGGGACTGAAGGTATGGTTGCTAGATTTGCTGATGACACAAAGGTAAGTCAGAAAATAAATTGTGAAGAGGACATAAGGAGGCTACAAAGGGATATAGATAGGTTAAGTGAGTGGGCAAAGGTCTGGCAAATGGAGTATAATGTGGGAAAATGTGAAATTGTCCATTTTGGCAGGAAAAATAAAAAAAGAAGCATGTTATCTAAATGGTGAGAGATTACAGAGGACTGAGATACAGAAGGATATGGATGCCCTCATGCATGAATCGCAAAAGGTTAGTATCCAGGAAAGCTGATAGAATGTTATCGTTGATTGCAAGGAGAATTGAATACAAAAGTAGGGAGGTTACGCTTCAGTTATACAGAGCATTGGTGAGACCACATCTGGAGTACTGTGTACAGTATTGTTCTCCTTATTTAAGGAAGGATGTAAATGCGTTGGAAGCAGTTCAGGTATCGGTTACTAGACTAATACCTGGAATGGGCAGGTCGTCTTATGAGGAAAGATTGGACAGTCTAGGCTTGTATCTGCTGGAGTTTTGAAGAGTAAGAGGTGACTTGATTGAAACTTATAAGATCCTGTGGGGTCCTGACAGGGTGGATGTGGAAAGGACGTTTCCTGTTGTGGGAGAATCTAGAACTAGGGGGTCACTATTTAAAAATAAGGGGTCGCCCACTTAAGACAGAGATGAGGAGAAATGTTTTCTTTCAGAGGGGTCGTCAGTCTTTGGAACTCTCTTCCTCAAAAGGCGATGGAAGCAGAGTCTTTGAATATTTTTAAGGCAGAGGTAGATAGATTATTGATAAGCAAGGGGGTGAAAGGTTATTGGGGGTAGGCGGGAATGTGGAGTTGAGGTTGCAGATCAGCCATGATCCTATTGAGTGGCCTACTCTTGCTTCTAATTTGTATGTTCATATCACTCCCACTCCCCTTCATCACTGCTACTCTCCTTCATCACTCCCACTCTCCTTCATCACTGCTACTCTCCTTCATCACTCCCACTCTCCTTCATCACTCCCACGCTCCTTCATCACTCCCACTCCCTTTCATCACTCCTACTCCATTTTACATTTTAAGTGTCCACTGTCAGATTTTTATCATTCTGTTAGGGTTAAACTCCACCCCCAGCCATCCCCACCCCGCCTCCACCCTACTCACTAGGTATGTTTTTGAGCTATCAACTCTTTTGAAGGTGCTGGCCATTTTTGTTTCTCATTTTCTAGGTTAACGTGTAAGTGGATTCAGGGTTGTAAAGGAGAAATTTCAGACAGTCAAGCATTCCTTTGCACAGAGAATGATCAATAGCTGGAAAGGATTGCCAGGAAGAGTGGTTGAGGCCTGGAGACTGGACTCATTTAAAGAACAGCTAGACGCGGTAATGGGAAAATTGTAGGGTCATTAACTGGAAGGATGAGGCTGTATGATATGAATGACCTTCTTAAACTGAACTTAGCTCCTGATTACCCAGTTGCATCTTCCAGGATAGTATGCTTTTACAACATTGTGAGTGATATCTGTAAATGGAGTTTAACATTAAGAAACTGCTGCGAAATACCCTCCTGGAAACACCTAGCTATTGTGCCAAATCCTAAAACTAAAGGGTAAGAAGTTCCTATGAACTGGACAATGAAACATGCTGGAAAATTTCCCCCCAGGCTGTGAGGAGGTCTTCACAGGCCACTGAGGTTTGGCACGAACCAGGGATTACTTCATAATCAAGTTAAGTATTAAGGCTGAAGTGTACTATAGAAAAGAAATCTTAAAATGGACTTGGCACAAATCTATGCAGTGTGTTTGCTCAAGATGTTGATACTTAATAAAT
Source organism: Heterodontus francisci (assembly GCF_036365525.1). Lineage (NCBI taxonomy): Eukaryota > Metazoa > Chordata > Chondrichthyes > Heterodontiformes > Heterodontidae > Heterodontus > Heterodontus francisci. The sequence continues at coordinate 28,059,371 of NC_090376.1, read as the reverse complement.
AAACTACGTGTACAGGACATATTAATCCCCTTTGACTGAAAGCAGCCAGAACAATCTTGATGGTATGCAAATATGGATCTCCAGCAGTGCTTGTTTTGAAAAAAATTCACATTGTTTTACTAAAGTTTTTTCTCCTTGAGATGAACAATGTTAGTGGTCAAGAATGGGAAACTATTTAATTTTGGCCATGCATTGTGTGTCTGTATCAGGCTATGAGAGGGCAGCTACAGCGGGGCTTCCTCTGCTCTCCCTCAACAAGGTGCTTAGGCCCCAGCCAAGGAAGAGCATTTCCTGAAGCAGCTTTCCATAATCAAGCATCACGTTGGCCATTGCTACTTTATGCTGAATTGCGTCGACAGTTTTGTGTTATGGGCAACAGCGACTAAGAGCTGAGTTGAAAATGCCACAGCTTATCTCGCTTAGGACCTAGATGCAGTGCACATAAAGTTCAAAACAAGAAAAGGCCATTCAGTCTGGACCAGGTTGTAACTTAGACTCAGAGGTGAGAAGATAGTTTCTAAATCACCTCTAACTGCTCATTGAGAAAGGAAATAGAATCGTGGCCAGAAATCCAACAGGTGTGATTAAGCCATACGAACATGCATGCAAACATACGAATTAGGAGCAGGAGTAGGCCCCTTTGAGCCTGCTCCGCCATTCACTAAGTTCATGGTTGACACCATCCATCCATCAATGGAGAAGGTTGAAGACCCCATCTCAAATCCTGTTGACATAGTCAGGGTGGGCGACCTGCGGGTATTGGTGTAGCACCCAACTTCATTGATAGGTGGAGCCAGAGGCCCATCCCAGGGCCTGAAGAAAAATGAGATCGTTTAAGTGTTCAGATTCTAAGGGAGAAAAAATGCATTTTTATTAATATAATAGATCCACATCCAGCATGTCTTGGGGTCTTTATAAAGGTTCCATAGAACTTATGGCATCTTTCAGCTCATGAGAGATCCATTGAGGCCTTAGGCCTAGGGCTGGGAACATAGGACTTGGGAGCAGGAGTAGACCATTCAGCCCTTTGAGCCCTAAGATCATGGCTGATCTGGTTATAGTCTCAATTCCACTTTTCTGTCTGCGCCCCATAAGCCTTGACTCCCTTGTCTATCAAAAATCTACTTAACTCAGCCTTGAATAAATTCAATGACCCAGCCTCCACTGCTTTCAGGGAAAGAGAATTCCACAGACTAATGACCGTTTGAGGGAAAAAAAATTCTCTTCATCTCCATCTTAAAAAGGAGACATCTTATTCTTAAACTGTGTCTCCCAGTTCTAGTCTCCCTTACAAGAGGAACCATCCTCCCTGTATCCACTTTACCAAGTCTCCTCAGGATCTTATATGTTTCAATAAGATCACCTTTCATTCTTCTAAACTCAAATGCATATAGGCCCAACCTGTTCAACCTGTCTTTATGAGAGCAGAGTGGGCAGAATTCTGCAGTATCCCAGGAACTGCACGAAATTCATCTCCTTGACAGATTGGAATCACAAGACTTTAGCACAGAAAGAGACCATTGAGCCTATCACGCCTTGATTTTGAAATTAAAACAACAGAGAGGTCGTAAGCTTTTCCATTCCATCAAATTTCGAGTTAATCCTCTGACAAGGGGCTCCCCGAGATCACTGTATATACTGGACAAGAAACAACTGGGAAATCAGTATTGTACCATGGAGCTGGTATAGATTTCAACAAAGTGTCATGGTTGGCTTGCTTTTTAAAATGTATTCATTCATGGGATGTGGGCATTGCGTTAGGGTTATGGTTAGGGTTGCTTGTGCTGTTAGGTTGAGAGTTCCAGGATTTTAACCCAGCCAAGATGGAGAAACTGTGATATATTTCGAAGTGAGGATGGAGCCGAATGTGCAGGTGGTGGTGTTCCCATGCATCTGCTGTCCTTGCCCATCCCCAGGTGGTAGAGGTCACAGGTTTGGGAGGTGCTGTCGAAAAAGCCTTGGGGAGATGCTGCAGTTAACTTGCAGATAATACACACTGACGTTATGTTGCGCCAAATGGGGTTGAATGTTTAAGGTGATGGACAGGTTCCAATCAAGGGCATTCTATGCAAAAAAGCACACAGATTTTGTCTTTCCAAATTTGGATTGTACCTGGAAGGAACAATTTAAACTAGGGTGAAGTTATGTGTCTATAATGTGTCCATCACTGATGGTGGAAGCAATTTAAAGATGGTGCACAAGATATGTATTGGAATAACATTGAAACTTACAAACTTAGTGTGAAAATCACCACATTCACTGCAGCATTGACTAGGCTAAAAAGCTTAATAAGAGCACTGGAAAAAAAGTGCTGGAGGTACATTATTAGGGTCATTAGTTAAAAGTTTGACCCCATACAGCATACAACCTTATAATGGAGGAAGTGATGGGTCAAGTGAGAGGAAACACTGGCTATGTAACAGGAAGGTATTGAATGAAGTTGTTTTTCCGATGTTTCCTGAACACTGCGAGTTACTGTGAGCTCATATCGCAGAATCATTAGTTCAAGTCCTGAGTGCTGCAGAAGGCCTGTTTATATGCAGTATATTTTACACAGCACCCAGAACAGCAAAAAGTCACATCATTTGCCTAGGCTTTCCACCAATGCCAGTTTGTGAGCAGAAATATGTACGGCGATTGCCACAGTCGGGCTAAAGAGGCCACCACTGCGTTGCCTGTGCAAAAAAAAGTATTTTTTTCAAACTTGTAATTTCAAATTTCTTTCATCAGGCCTGTACTTGGCAACTCTTTGAGAGGACTTACATAGGCGCCATTTCCAGTTCTCGCCACACTGCCCAGCTACCCTCAACACCACCCCACCCCTAACCCCTGCCCATTCTCTCTCTGCCATCTTCTGAATTCTGGGTCCTTTACAAGCAGCCTGTATGTCCAACATTCTGGGATAAATGATGGAACGGCAGGGAAACATCAAAGGGTGTGTATGCCTGGGCCATTCCTACATACCTCCTAATATATAGCTACAAAGAAAATAATTCTTTATAAGGTGCTTTTCACGGCCTCAAGACTTCCCAAAGCACTTGACAACCAATGAAGTACTTTTGAAATGCCACTATTTTATTGTAGGAAATGCGCAACCATTTTGTGCACAGCAAGCTCCCACAAACAGCAATGAAATAATAACCAGGTGTTTTTCTGGTGGCATAGGTTAAGGGAAAACATTCTTCTTCCAATGCCCTGTATAACTGGAGCATAACATCCCTATTTTTGTATTCAATTCCCCACGCAATAAACAATAACATTCTATTAGCTTTCCTAATTACTTGCTATACCTGCATACTAACCTTTTGCGATTCAAGCACTAGGACACCCAGATCCATCTGCATCTCAGAGCTCTGCAATCTCTCACCATTTAGAAAATATGCTTCTTTTTTATTCTTCCTGCCAAAATGGACAATTTCACATTTTCCCGCATTATACTCCATTTGCTGACTCTTTACCCACTCATTTAACCTATCTATATCCCTTTGTAGTCTCCTTATGTCCTCTTCACAACTTACTTTCCTACCAATCTTTGTGTCATCAGCAAAGTTAGCAAGCATACCTTCAGTCCCTTCATCCAAGTCATTTATATATATTGTAAAAAGTTGAGGCCCCAGCACTGATCCCTTGTAACCACTCGTTACAACTTGCCAATCAGAAAATGACCCATTTATGCCTACTCTCTGTTTCCTGTTAGCTAGCCAATTTTCTATCCACTCAATATGTTACTCGTTACACCATGAGCTTTTATTTTCCGCAATAACCTTTGATGTGGCACCTTATCAAATGCCTTCTAGAAATCTAAATCCATTACATCCACTGGTTTCCCTTTATCCACAGCACATGTTACTTCTTCAAAGAACTCCAATAAATTGGTTAAACATGATTTCCCTTTCACAAAACCATGTTGACTCTGCCTGATTACCTTGAATTTTTCTAAGTGTCCTGCTATAACGTTTTTAATAATAGCTTCTAACATTTTCCCTAAGACAGATGTTAAGCTAACTGTCCTGATGTTTCCTGCTTTCTGTCTCCCTCCCTTTTTGAATACAGGAGTTACATTCATTCTTTTCTAATCTAATGGAATCTTCCCCGAATCTAGGGAATTTTGGAAAATTAAAACCCAACGCATCAACTATCTCACTGGCCACTTTTAAGACCCTGGGATGAAGTCCATCAGGACCTGAGGACTTGTCAGCCTGCAGCTTCAACAATTTGCTCAGTACCACTTCCCTGGTGATTGTAATTTTCTTGAGTTCTTCCCTCCCTTCCTTTTCCTAATTTACAGCTATTTCTCGGATGTTACTTGTATCCTCTATAGTGAAGACCGATGCAAAATACCTGTTCAATTCATCTGCCATCTCCTTATTTTCCATTATTAATTTCCCAGACTAACTTTGTACAGGACCAATGCTCACTTTGTTAACCCTTTTTAAAATATTTATAGAAACTCTTGCTGTTTTTATATTTCTAGCTAGCTGCTTCTCCTACTCCAATTTTTTTCTCCTTCTTAACCCTATAGTCATTCTTTGCTGTTTTTTATATTCTGTGCAATCTTCTGACCTGCAACCCATCTTTGCGCACTTATTTGCTTTTTCTTCAACTTTGATACTATCTTTAACTTTTTTAGTTAACCATGGATGGTGACTCCTCCCCTTGGAATTTTTCTTTCTCGTTGGTTTTGGATGGGGTTGTTGTAAAAACCCACCTGGTTCGCTGATGTCCTTTAGGGAAGGAAATCTACTAGTCTGACCTACATGTGACTCCAGACCTGGTTGTCACTTAACTGCCCTCAGTTGTCAAGGGCAATCAGGAATGGGCAACAAATGCTGCCCTTGTCAGTGATGTCCACATCACATGACAGATTGAAAAAAAATGGATAGACTTAGCCTTCTGCTGGACCTGAAACCGAAGTAAGACAGATCACAGGCCATCTATTATGGAACTGTTGTATAGGTTCTTTTGCTTGAAAATGTTTATAATGTTTGTTTTACCAAATGCAAATGCACATTTCCTGCAGGTACTTTTACCTGTGAGCCTGGGGTTGTGATTTATTTTTTGCTCTGAGCAGCCTTTTGCCACTTGCCCATTCAGTGTATCAGTCTTTGTATGACTGATGTATGACTATACATCATTTGTCCACAGTGTTGAATCTGATACCTTCGATGTAGTTCTACAATACATTCTGTCACTTCCATTGATATCTGCATTGCTTTTCCAGTTCTCCAAGGATGTACTGGCTAACTCGTACTCTGCATACATCGATAACTTTCTCAATGCCAAAGAAGCTGTGCGATTGGCCAAGGATGCGAAGCCGGCATTTATTAAGTTTTTGGAGGTAAGACCTGTTGTTCGTTCTGCAGTGGGGTCGGTAGCAAATTGATGTGCTTACGCAATGAGGCTGGAAGGGGATTGATCTGGATCACTCATGGGGTCGAAATGGAACATGGCTCAGTCATAGTAGCCAACAGGGGGCAGAGCTGGCTCAGCATTGGTGCTGTGGATAGCTGCCCATTTAGGCCAAGGGTAGCAATGTGTCTGACTGGAGGCCGGACTTAACAATGGACTGATAAGGGGCAGGCTGGCAAGGGTGGGGCTGAAGGGATGATGGAGTTGGTGGGAGGCAGGATTGACTTGGAAATGAGGTGGTTCTATCTTATATATTTACAAGATAACTAGATACCATGAATGTTATTTCAACCTGTACATTTGACATACTGACAATGCTTGTTCAGTAGATCAGTGGTATGGTGTTCTATCCCAAAATCTCATAAAACTAATAAAATTAATTGAAGTAATTGCTGTTTTATTTTTATTAAATATAGTATTAAAGTATTAGTTCTTAAAAGAGAGTTTTACTGTCAGCATTGCACTTTCCTATGCCAGGGAGCATTGTTGGCTGCAAAGTTCCCTATGACCTCAAGGAATACCCCATATTCATATCTATTGACCAAATTTATAGCCAAATATAACCGGTGTTGTATTACTCTATTCCCCACCTACTGTGGGCTACATGCTCATCAGGAACTGGGTTAAAGCTGCTCAAACGCATTTCACAAAGAACTTTTACAGCCAAAGAAAACTTTCAGAGCATTAGCCTGGGCTTTATTTGAACCCGGGGCGGCGCAGTGGTTAGCACCGCAGCCTCACAGCTCCAGCGACCTGGGTTCAATTCTGGGTACTGCCTGTGTGGAGTTTGCAAGTTCTCCCTGTGTCTGCGTGGGTTTCCTCCGGGTGCTCCGGTTTCCTCCCATATGCCAAAGACTTGCAGGTTGATAGGTTAATTGGCCATTATAAATTGCCCCTAGTATAGGTAGGTGGTAGGGAAATATAGGGACAGGAGGGCCGAAGGGCCTGTTTCAGTGCTGTATCTCTAAACTAAATGTAAAAAGTCAGTGACTAGCCCACTGCACCACCTCATACTGATTAAAAGCAAAATCAAACAGTTATAATAGTCAATGATTGCATTTTAACACCGGGGGAAGATTCCCGCTGTTCATTAAATGTAGCAAAATCCTATAACTAATATAAAGAACAGATGAATATTCCTCCCCTATTCCCTTGGGGAATTCTCAGGTCCTTGACACACCATTTCAGGAGGTTCCCCGAAAGGGTTGAATTTACTACAGATGTAGGCATTGCAGTGTCAGGGAAATGAGATTAGGAAGGGCTCCATGCCTTATTCTTGTGGTAGAATAGAGGAAATTTGCTTTGTATCTGCTACCTGGGGGTGCTCGATGCTGACTGTGCTATCTTCCTCCCTAATAAGAACAAAATGGACCAAAATATAAGACTGACCATGAAAGAATCTCCCCTCTGATGGCAGTCATAGGTGGCTCTTTAAATAGCCCAACTTGTAATTTGTGAGCTGGAAGTGTGTTGTTGCCTGGCATTGTGTCCTGAGCTGACACTCCTTACACTCTAACTCTCTTACATTGCAGCAAAGCATGAGGGAGAACAAGGAGAAGCAAGCACTGTCTGATTTAATGATCAAGCCAGTTCAGCGAATTCCCCGCTACGAGCTGCTGATAAAGGTAAGGAAATGTAAGACCGAGGTCAAAAGCAATGGTTGGGGTGGAAGAAAAAGTCGGCTAACTCTTGGAAATACTGAAGGCTAAATGCAAACAAGCCAATTCAGAATATCGTATGGATGGCGCAATGTGATAACCTTAAGGTCAAATCATTTGTAGGTTTTATTTTAACAAAGTAAAATGAAATAATCTTTGCTGCTTGACATATGTCTTCGATAATTTGGAACGTCCACTTTCTGGACTATCAGTATCAACAGTGTAATGACAAGGATGTGGGACCTCAGCTTACCCCTAGTATTGCATACGACAGGAAAAATGTCAGCTCATTTCTGGAAGCTAGTTAACTTTCATCTTATCTGTTTCGTTGTGGACTCATCTGGTGAGCAGCTGTCATCATAGAGAGAGTCAGGCAGCACAGAAACAAACCCTTCGGCCCATCGTGCCTGTGCTGGCCGTCAAGCACCTACCTATTCTAATCCCTCTCCAATGATCTCAGTGAGTGACGTTGTCATGAGAGGCCACAGGACAACGAAAGCCATGAAAAATGTTTTAGAAAATCCGAGAAGCTGCGTTTATTTTATGATACCTGCTTTTAAAGGTGTGTTGGGGGGAGTGGGTGTGGCTGAGTTTATTTTAGCCTCTAGGCTCAATTCTAAGCCTGTGCTTTGAAATTGCTGCATTCGAAATATTTGCAGTGTTGAAGATATTTTATACCTTCTGCACTAACATTTTCCAAAAGATCTGTCTTATTTATTTCCCCCAAGATGTCTGAGTGATCTTATGCTTCCAGTTGTACCATTTTGAATGCAATATTTCACAGATCTAGAAGAATATTTTGCAAGATTTATCCTGATGGATTGCCCCTTTAAATGAGCCAGTCTTGTGCCATCTGTGAGGGTGACCTGCAGTAACTCCCAACTGTAACACGGTGATGTAGCACACTCTCTGATGACGGAGAAACTGTATAAAACACTCTGTTCTGGGTTTTCCACTCGCCAGTCTGCGATTTTCTGAGATTAACTTTAAGGCATGGATAATCATGGGCAACGAGTGCAGAAGTGAAAAACCCTGGACCCTCACTGTAACAAACCTCTTCACTGTAACACTCTGAGGCACATATACCACAACCTCTTATGTAAAGTCCATTAATTTTCAATGCTTCATCATTGGTGGTGTACCTTTAGCTGCCTGGGTCCTAAGTTCTGGAATTCCCTTCCTAAACCTCTCCCTCTCTTTCACTCTCTCTCTTTAAAACGCTCCTTAAAAACTACCTCTTTGACCCAATGATTTGGTCACCTAACCTAATATCTGATGTGCCTCGGAGTAAAAGGTTGTTTGATAACACTCCTGTGAAGCATTTTGGGACATTTTACTATGTTAAAGGTGCTATGAAAATACAAGTTGTTTGTTACTCACTTGCTATTGGAGTAAACACCATTGGTATTACATGCCCTTTATGAAGCTGCTAAAGGCTTCATAGAGTTAGTAACAGAGGTAGTTTACTGTAGTTTGTGTACTGAAGCCACTGAAATATTTCAGAAAATGGTATTTCTTCTAAATCCATATTAAATAAAAGTATCAATTTTTAAAATTCATTTATGGGGATGTGGGCATTGCTGGCTAGGCCTGCACTTATTGCCCATTCTTATTTGCCATTGAGCTGCCTTCTTGAACCGCTGCGGTGCTTGGGATGTAGGTACACTAACAGTGCTGTTAGGAAGGGAGTTCCAGGATCTTGACCCAGAGACAGTGAAGGAACGGCGATTTAGTTCCAAGTCAGGATGGTGTGTGACTTGGAGGGGAACTTGTAGGTGGTGGTGTTTCCATGTATCTGCTGCCCTTGTCCTTCTAGGTGGAAGAGGTTGTGGGTTTGGAAGGTGCTGTCGAAGGAGCCTTGGTGAGTTTTTGCAGTGCATCTGCACCTGAGGGCAGTTTCATATAGGACAAATTCAGAGCAGGGAACAGGAGATAGAAAATTAGCGAGTGACTGTGAAAGCCAGAAGAAGCAAAGCTTAAAAGTGTATAGCACTGGAATTTGACAGTGTTAAAAGGTATTTATTTAAATGCAAGGAGTATAGCAAATAAAGCCAATGAGCTGAGGGCATAGATAGACACATGGCAGCATGATATCATTGCTATAACGGAAACTTGGCTTGAATAGGGGGAAAAGTGGCAGCTCAGCATCCCTGGATATAGAGTTTTCAGGCAGGATAGAGAGAGGGATAAAAAAGGAGGGGGTGTAGCATTATTGGTGAAAGAATCAATTACAGCTGTGAGGAGGAATATGATATGCTAAATGAATAATCAAATGAGACCATATGTGTTGAGCTCAGATATAAAAAAGGGGCAGCCACACTACTAGGAGTGTACTATAGACCCCCAAATATTGAGAGGGAGATAGAACAAATATGCAGGCAAATTTCTGAGTGCAAAAACAATAGGGCAATAATAGTTATGGATTTCAACTACCCCAATATCAACTGGAATACAAACAGTGTGGAGGGCAAAAAATTCTTGAACTGCATTCAAGAGAATGTTTTAACCAGCACGCAACAAGTCCAATGAGACGGGGCACAATTCTAGATTTAATCTTAGGAAATGAAGTTGGGCAAGTGGATGAAGTTGCAGTGGGTGACCTTTTTGGAGATAGTGACCATAATAATGTAAGATATAGCATTATTATGGAAAAGGACAAAGATGGCACAGGAGTAAAAGTTCTAAATTGGGGGAAGGCAAATTTGATAAAACTGAGAGGTGATCTGGTGAAAGTGGACTGGATACAGCTACTTGAAGGAAAATCTGTGGCAAACCAGTGGGAGGCATTCAAAAGTGAGATTCTTCGGACACAGTGTAGACATGTCCTCACAAAGAAAAAGGGTGGTACTGCCAAATCTAGAGCCCTCTGGTTATCTAGAAGCATATAGGGTAAAATAAAGCAGAAAAAGAAAGCTTATGACAGTCACAAAAAACGTAATACTTTAGAAAGCCTGGAGGAGTATAGAAAGTACAGGGGTGAAGTAAAAAAGGAAATTAGGAAAGCAAAGAGAGGACACGAAAAAATATTGGCAGGTAAAATCAAGGAAAATCCAAAGATATTTTATCTGTACATTAAGAGCAAGAGGACAACTAAGGAAAGGGTAGGGCCTATCAGAGGCATGGATTAATCAGGGATGGTCAGCATGGATTTGTTAAGGGAAGGTTGAATCTTACTAACTTAATTGAATTTTTTGAGGAAGTAACAAGGAGGATTGATGAGGGTAGTGCAGTGGATATTGTCGACATCGATTTTAGTAAGGCATTTGACAAGGTCCTACATGACAGATTGGTCAGAAAAGTAAAAGCCATGGGATACAGGGGAATGTGGTGAGTTGGATCCAAAATCGGCTCAGTGACAGGAAGCAAAGAGTAATGGTCGACGGATGTTTTTGCGAATGGAAAGCTGTTTCCAGTGGCATTCCATAGGGCTCAGTGTTGGGTCCCTTGCTGTTTGTGGTACATATTAATGATTTGGACTTAAATGTGGGAGGCATGATTGGGAAATTTGCAGATGACACAAAAATTGGCCATGTAGTTGATAGTGAAGAGGATAGCTGTAGACTCCAGAATGATATCAATGGTTTGGTTGAGTGGGCAGAAAAGTGGCAAATGGAATTCAATCCAGAGAAGTGTGAGGTAGTGTATTTGGGAAGGGCAAACAAAGTGAGGGAATACACAATAAACAGGAGGATATTAAGAGGGGTAGAGGAAGTGAGAGACCTTGGAGTGCATGTCCACAGGTCCCTGAAGGTGGCAGGACAGGTAGATAAAGTGGCAAAGAAGGAATATGGAATGCTTTCCTTTATTGGCCGTGGTATAGAATACAAAAGCAGGGATGTAATCCTGGAACTGTATAAAACATTGGTTAGGCCACAGCTGGAGTATTGTGCACAGTTCTGGTCATTACATTTCTTGCAGGACATAATTGCTCTGGAGAGAGTACAGAGGAGATTTACAAGAATGTTGCCAGGGCTGGAAAATTGCAGCTATGATAAAAGATTAGATAGGCTAGGGTTGTTTTCCTTAGAACAGAGGAGGCTGAGGGATGACTTAATTAAAGATGTACAAAATTATGAGGGGCCTAGATAGAGTAGACAGGAAGGACCTATTTCCCCTAGCAGAGAGGTCAATTATCCGGGGGCATAGATTTAAGGTAGGAGGATTAGAGGGGACATGAGGAAAAACTTTTTTACCTAGTGGGTGGTGGGTGTCTGGAATTCACTGCACAGATGGGTGGTGGAGGCAGAAACGCTCAACTGAAGTGCTGTAACCTGCAAGGCTATGGGCCAGGTGCTGGAGGGTTGGATTAGAATGGGCGGCTAGTTTTATCAGCCAGCGCAGATATGATGAGCTGAATGGCCTCTTTCTGTGTCGTAACTTTTCTTTGGTTCTATATGGTACACCCTGCTGCCACTGTGTGTCAGTGGTGGAGGGAGTGAATGTTGAAGGTGCTGGATGGGGTGCTGATCAGGCGGGCAGCTTTGTCCTGGATAGTGTTGAGCTTCTGTTGTTGGAGCTGCACCCATCCAGGCAAGTGGAGAGTATTCCATCACACTCCTGACTTGTGCCTTTTAGATGGTGGACAGGCTTAGGGGAGACAGGAGGTGAGCCATGATATTCCACAAACTGGCTTGTCCAGATTTACAGTCTTTCAATGTCTGCAGCCTGTGTCTTTTTAAATTCTCTATGAAATCACTTTGTTTTAAAACAGGACCCTTAATCATAACTTATTCCCAAATAATTTGCATGAAGAAAAAGATTATCAAAAATCCCAAAACGTGGCATGAAGCCCCCTCATTATCATACAGGCTAGCCTTGGACATTATTATCAAGCAAAGTAAAACTGAAACGACCATGACAGCTGATCTGACCCAAAGTGGATGAAACACATCCTGAAGATCACTTTGACAAATAAATTGAGTGCGAAGATGAATTTTTTAATTAAAATTGTCAACAGGGGAAATTTGACTTTGGTGGTTACAGCTAATGAAAAATGAGTTGATCTGTGACATTCTTGTTATTGATTAGGGAGCTGTTGTGATCATCTTCTAACAAGCATCAGAAAATATTACAGAATGAGACTGTGACACCTCTGGATCTCTGGCACTGTCTTGTAGCAATCCAAAGTACTCAGTTTAAAAGAATGTATTAAATTTCCTGCAGCTTTTGGCCATTCCTGGGCCCATGAGACAAAACAAACTTACGTTTGGATTTCTGACCTGCAGCAATTTAACCTAAAAGTCCTGATAGATTAGCCTCCCACTCCCGTGCACCCTCATCCCAATTATTACTGGGCTCCTTCTCCACCTCTCTGACCTGACAGTGCGCCACAGACATATGCAGTATCATCTTGGTTCAGTTCCCTGTGATGGAACACCAGTCTATTCCCAGTATTCCAACCACATTTTCCTGCATGAAAACATGGGATTGACGAGGTCATAAAAACAAGTGTAATTAGAACATAGAACAGTACAGCACAGTACAGGCCCTTCGGCCCATGATGTTGTGCTGAACCTTTAACCTAATCTAAGATCAAACTAACTACCTACCCTTCATTCTACTATCATCCATGTACCTATCCAAGAGTCGCTTAAATGCCCCTAATGTATCTGCTTCTACTACCACCGCTGGCAGCGCATTCCACGCGCCCACCACTCTCTGTGTAAAGAACCTACCTCTGACATCTCCCCGAAACCTTCCTCCAATCACCTTAAAATTATGCCCCCTGGTGATAGCCTTTTCCACCCTGGGAAAATGTCTCTGACTATCCACTCTATCTATGCCTCTCATCATCTTGTACCCCTCTATCAAGTCACCTCTCATCCTTCTTCGCTCCAATGAGAAAAGCCCTAGCTCCCTTAATCTTTCTTCGTAGGACATGCCCTCCAGTCCAGGCAGCATCCTGGTAAATCTCCTCTGCACCCTCTCTAAAGTTTCCACATCCTTCCTATAATGAGGCGACCAGAACTGAACACAATATTCCAAGTGTGGTCTAACCAGGGCTTTATAGAGCTGCAGCATAACCTCGCAGCTCTTAAACTCAATCCCTCTGTTAATGAAAGCCAACACACCATACGCCTTCTTAACAACCCTATCAACTTGGGTGGCAACTTTGAGCGATCTATGGACATGGACCCCAAGATCCCTCTGTTCCTCCACACTACCAAGAATCCTGTCTTTAAGCCTGTATTCCGCATTCAAATTCGACCTTCCAAAAATGAATCACTTCACACTTTTCCAGGTTGAACTCCATCTGCCACTTCTCAGCCCAGCTCTGCATCCTGTCAATGTCCCATTGCAACCTACAACAGCCTTCCACACTATCCACAACTCCAGCAACCTTCGTGTCATTGGCAAACTTGCTAACCCAGCCTTCCACTTCCTCATCCAAGTCATTTATAAAAATCACAAGGAGCAGAGGTCCCAGAACAGATCCTTGTGGAACACCACTGGTCACCGAGCTCCATGCTGAATACTTTCCATCTACTACCACCCTCTGACTTCTGTGAGCTAGCCAATTTTGTATCCAGACAGCCAACTTTCCCTGAATCCCATGCCTCCTTACTTTCTGAATGAGCCTACCATGGGGAACCTTATCAAACGCCTTGCCAAAATCCATATACACCACATCCACTGCTCTTCCTTCATCAATGTGTTTTGTCACATCTTCAAAGAATTCAATAAGGCTTGTGAGGCATGACCTGCCCCTCACAAAGCCATGCTGACTGTCTCTAATCAAACCATGCTTTTCCAAATAATCATAAATCCTGTCTCTCAGCATCCTCTCCAATAATTTGCCCACTACCGACGTAAGACTGAGTGGTCTATAATTCCCAGGGTTATCCGTATTCCCTTTCTTGAACAAGGAAACAACATTTGCCACCCTCCAATCGTCCGGCACTACTCCAGTGGACAGTGAAGACGCAAAGATCATCGCCAAAGGCGCAGCGATCTCTTCCCTCGCTTCCCGTAATATCCTTGGGTATATCCTGTCTGGCCCCTGGGACTTATCTGTCCTCATATCATTCAAAATTTCCAGCACATCCTCCCTCTTAACCTCAACCTGTTCGAGCACATCAGCCTGTTCCACGCTGTCCTCACAAACGACCAGGTCCCTCTCACTAGTGAATACTGAAGCAAAGTATTCATTTAGGACCTCCCCTACCTCCTCCCAAGAACGCCTTGGGATTTTCCTTAATCCTACCCGCCAAGACTTTTTCATGTCCCCTTCTAGCTCTCCTCAGTCCATTCTTCAGTTCCTTCCTGGCTACCTTGTAACCCTCTAGAGCCCTGTCTGATCCTTGCTTCCTCAACCTTAAGTAAGCTTGCTTCTTCCTCTTGACTAGCTGTTCCACATCTCTTGTCATCCATGGTTCCTTCACCCTACCATCCCTTCCCTGCCTCATCGGGACAAAGCTATCCAGCAGTCACAGCAAGTGCTCCCTAAACAACCTCCACATTTCTGTCGTGCATTTCCCTGAGAACATCTGTTCCCAATTTATGCTCCCCAGTTCCTGCCTAATAGCATTGTAATTCCCCCTCCCCCAATTAAGTATTTTCCCATCCCGTCTGCTCCTGTCCCTCTCCATGACTATAGTATAGTAATTGAAGATGAATGTGCTGTAATGCACTATATATGAGCTTGTCAGGGCCATTACTTGATTCCTGACCAGTTAGAGTAATCAGTTTGAAAGGAACTGCAGGGAATTCGACTCAACTCCAGTTGGATACGATGATGCTTTATTTGAGAATTGTAAAACTTAACACAATACAGTGCATGAACTATAGCTTACAGAACCAAGCAGAAAGTATATCACACTCTCTGTCCTGGATAGGAATGTGCCTTTTGATGTTATACGATAGGTCTGTTCCCTTCCTCTTGGGATGCTTTCCATCGTCTCTCCCCTCAGGATTCTCCTGCACTAAATTGCCTGAATGCTCATCCTTTAGATCTCAGAAAATGGAACTACACACAGCTTAATCCAATCAGCATGTACCTTGTTCCTTCCCTTGTTCCTGCTCATGTCCTGTCCTCCTCGCATTGTCGCCAAGTTTGTTCCAGCTTTAATAACAAGATTCAGTTTGCTGACTTGCTGTTCTCCACACAATAGCTGCTAACTATGTCAGGTAGTTATGAATGTTATTGCCAAGCTTTTGAGCAAATTAACTCTTTCTTACAGAATGAACAATGAAACAATTTTAAGTACATAAACTCACATGCGTGCAAAGACTTGAACCAAAGTGCATATATGTGCTGACGGTCTTAACTTTTAAAAGCATAGCATTCTTATTGCGTGATTACACAGAAACTAAGGAAGCAGAACAGTCTGGTGTCTGCCGAAATCTGATCTCCAATTGTCAGAGTAAAGCCATTGATGTCTGCACTGTGAATTAGTTCCAGAATGAAGTAAAGCCCCTTGTTTAATATCTAGTACCAGTTTGGAAATGGTCCAAAAGAATATGGTGACAGAATAGAACAGCATCTCTGCTTTTTCGATTCACAGCATCATTCCCATTGTTCGCGAGTCGAGTCCCTTTCCATCTGTGTCGTCCTTTTTCTTAGCATTGTATAGTATGATATAATGGCAAATATTATGCACATAAGGCCCTCATGAGGTTCATGATATTTAAGAAATCCTTTTTGGAAAATGGTCTTCCCCCTGACACAACCAAGGTGAAGAACTGGGCAAGTGGGGAATCCGGAATGTGAACCTCAATTAACCCATTCTGTGCTTGCTCTTTTCACTCCTCCACTGCCTCTGGATTTTCACTAGTAGCCACTGATATTGTTGTGCGATTGGCTGGCATGATGTATCTGTGAAGTAGAGTGAGCAAAATTAGCTTTTCCCTTTCAGTGAAGGGGCTGATCAGTCATGACCTGTGACCATTTGAGAACTATCAAGATGTTGGCAATGGTGAAAGCTGAGTTTTGAAGCTGCAACCATATTGCTGGGAGGCAGGCCTTGTACCACCCATATCCTGTACCACCCATAGGACCTGGACATGGACCAGGCTGATTTGATGTGTTAGTTTGAAACCTAAAAATAAATGGGGTCATAAGTAAAACCACTTACCTTTACAAATCTGAAATGAACGAACATGCAAACAAGGACAGGGAAAGTCCAGCTGGTCCACTTGGCCTGATATAATGTAGCTTACACGTATCATCAACCCACCCCTCATCCCAGACACACAAGCTCCCAGGAGAGGCAAAAAAAAGAAAAAAACGTTTGGTTAATCTGAGAAAATTCTTTGAGAAATTCCTCTCTGAAGGCAATTGGGCATTCTTCAGGAGATGTCACTTACTGCATTCAACAATTACCCTACCCCTCCACCTATTTGCAAGAACGTGTCCTTTTCAAGCACCCTAGTGAATCCATACTTACCACACATTAGGGTAGAAATTAGAACTCAGTTTAGGGGTCAAGCATCTGGTGACCCAAGACAGATGAATGTGTGGCTGGAAAGATGGTGCAGGAGGGAGGGCTTTACATTCCTGGGACATTGGAACCGGCTCTGGGGGAAGATGGGACCTGTACAGGCCGGAAGGGTTCCACCTAAACAGAGCTGGGACGGAGTTCCTTGTGGGATGTTTTGCTAGTGCTGTTGGGGACTGTTTAAACTAGTTTGGCAGGATGTGGGGACCTGAGGGTAGACACAGCTGGGACAAATTCAGAAATGAAAATGGAAGGCGGAAAGTTAATGGATGAGTCTGGAAGACAGGAAACAAAGGTTAGAACATAAAAAAAGTTTGGCAGTGCTCAAGGGTATCTATTTCAATGCAAGGAGTATAGCAAATAAAGCAGATGAGCTGAGGGCACAGATAGATATGTGGCAGTATGATATCGTAGCTATTACAGAAACATGGCTTAAGGAGGGACAGGAATGGCAGCTCAACGTTCCTGGTTACAGGGTTTTCAAATGCGATATTGAGGGGGATAAGAAAGGAGAGGAAACGGCAATTTTGGTCAAGGAAACTATTACAGCTGTGAGGAGGGATGATATGTTGGAAGGTTCATCAAATGAGGCCATATGGATTGAGCTAAGGAACAAAAAAAGGGCAATCACACTGCTGGGAGTGTACTGTAGACACCCGAAGAGCAGATAGGCAAATCTCTGAGAAGTGCAAGAAAAATAGGGCTGTAATAGTAGGGGATTTTAACTACCCCAATATTAACTGGGATAGTTTTAGTGTAAAAGGAATTGAGGGAACAGAATTCTTGAGATGCATTCAGGACACCATTTTTGGCCAGTATGTAGCAAGTCCAACAAGAGAGAGCGCAGTTTTAAACTTAATTTTAGGAAATGAAGATGGGCCAGTGGAAGGGGTGGCAGTGGGAGAGCATTTTGGTGGTAGTGATCATAATTCAGTCAGTTTTAACATAATTATGGAAAAAGACAGAGATAGAATAGGAGTTAGTGTTCTCAGTTGGGACAAGGCCAACTTTACTAAACTGAGGAGTGATTTAGCGAAAGTGGACTGGAAACAGCAATCTGAAGGTAAATCAGTGGCATAACAATGGGAGACATTCAAAGGGGAGATTCAAGGGGTTCAGAGTCAACATGTTCCCAAAAGAAAAGGGGTGAGACGGCCAAATCTAGAGCCCCATGGATGTCAAGGAGCCTACAGGGTAAGATAAGGCAGAAAAGGAATGTCCGACACTGACAACTCAATACTACAGAAAGCCGGGAGTATAGAAAGTGGAGGGGTGTCATCAAAAAAGAAATTAGGAAAGCGAAGAGAGGGCATTAAAGAATATTGTCAAGCAAAATCAAGGTGAACCCAAAGATGTTTTATCAATACATTAAGAGTAAGAGGATAACTGAGGAGAGAGTAGGGCCCATAAAAAGCCAAAAAGGTAACCTATATGTGGGGGTGGAAGATGTTGGTATGGTTCTTAATGAATACTTTACGTCTGTCTTCACAAAAGAGGGGGATGATTAGATTAGAGATACAGCACTGAAACAGGCCCTTCGGCCCACCGAGTCTGTGCCGACCATCAACCACCCATTTATACTAATCCTACACTAATCCCATATTCCTACCAAACATCCCCACCTCTCCCTATATTTCCCTACCACCTACCTATACTAGTGACAATTTATAATGGCCAATTTACCTACCAACCTGCAAGTCTTTTGGCTTGTGGGAGGAAACCGGAGCACCCGGAGAAAACCCACGCAGACACAGGGAGAACTTGCAAACTCCACACAGGCAGTACCCAGAATCGAACTCGGGTCCCTGGAGCTGTGAGGCTGCAGTGCTAACCACTGCGCCACTGTGATGCAGATATTGTAGTTAAGGAGGAGGAGTGTGAAGTATTGGATGTGATAAACATAGGGAGAGAGGGAGTATTAATGGGATTAGCATCCTTGAAAGTTGATAAATCACTAGGGCCAGATGAAATGTACCCTAGGCTATTAAAAGAAGCAAGAGAGGAACTAGCAGAAGGTCTGACCATCATTTTCCAGTCCTCACTGGATAGAGGTGTGGTGCCAGAGCATTGGAGAACTGCTAACGTTGTACCTCTGTTTAAAAAGGGAGTGAAGGATAGACCGAATAATTACAGGCCAGTCAATCTAACCTCAGTAGTGGGCAAATTATTGGAATCTATTCTGAGAGACAGGATAAACTGTCACTTAGCAAGGCACAGGTTAATCAAGGATAGTCAGCATGAACTTGTTAAGGGAAGATCTTGTTTGACCAACTTGACCCAATTTTTTGAAGAAGTAACAAGGACGATAGATGAGGGTAGTGCAGTTGATGTGATCTACATGGATTTTAGCAAGGCTTTTGACAAGGTCCCATATGGCAGACTGGTTAAAAAAATAAAATCCCATGGGATCCAGGCAAATGCAGCAAGCTGGACATAAAATTGGCTCAGTGGCAGGAAACAAAGGGTAATTGTTGACGGGCGTTTTAGCGACGGAAGGGCTGTTTCCAGTGGTGTTCTGCAGGGCTCAGTGCTGGGTCCCCTGCTTTTTGTGGTGTATATTACCGATTTGGACGTGAATGTAGGGGGCATGATCAAGAAATTTGTGGACGACACAAAGATTGGCCGTGTGGTAGATAGCGAGGAGGATGGCTGTTGGCTGCAGGATGATATTGATGGTCTGGTCAGATGGGCAGAGAGGTGGAAAATGGAATTCAATGTGGAGAGGTGATGCATTTGGGAGGGGTCGAACAAGGCAAAGGAATACATGATTGATGGGAAGGTACTGGGCGGTGTAGAGGAAGTGAGGGACCTTGGGATGAATGTCCGCAGGACAGGTCGATAAGGTGGTTGAGAAGCCATATGGAATCCTTTTCTTTATTAGCCGAGGTATAGAATATAAGAGCAGGGAGATTATGCTGGAACAGTATAACTGATTGGTTAGGCCACAACTTGACTACTGTGTGCAGTTCTGGTCACCTCATTACAGAAAGGATGTAATTGTACTAGAGAGGGTACAGAGGAGGTTTACGAGTATGTTGCCAGGATTGGAAAAATGCAGCTATGGAGGAAAGATTGGATAGGCTGGGCTTGTTCTCCTAGGAACAGAGAAGGCTGAAGGGAGATTTGATTGAGATGTACAAAATTATGAGGGGCCTGGATAGAGTGGAGGTGAAGGGTCTATTCACCTTAGCAGAGAGGCCAGTGACGAGGGGCATCGATTTAAGGTGATTGGTAGAAAAATTAGAGGGGCGATGAGGAAAAACTTTTTCACCCAGAGGGTAGTGGGGGTCTGGAACTCACTGCCTGAAAGGGTAGTTGAGGCAAAGACCCTGAACTCATTCAAAAGAAGTCTGGATATGCACCTCAAGTGCCGTAATCTGCAGGGCTACGGACCAAATGCCGGAAGGTGGGATTAGAATGGGTGGATCATTTTTGGGCTGGCACAGACACGATGGGCCAAGTGGCCTCTTTCTTTGCCTTAAACGTTCAATGATTCTATGAAGCTTGAAGAAAGTGCGACTCAAAATTGGACCAGTCCATTTTTCAGGCATCCAGGACGGCTACCTAACGCAGGTATCATACCCTTTGCGTATTCTAATGAGAGACCAAGGCCTATTTTAGGAACTGCCTGGCAAATTGGGCAGTGTTTAGTAGAGCAGGCACTGGGATTGTTTCACTCAGGTTTTCTGAACGTGGATGTGGACGAGATAGCAGCTGCCATTAGAGAGGTAAGTGTAATTATTTAACTAATTGATATGGAGCCAGCAACAACAACAACTTATATTTATATAGCATCGATAGCACGCAGCAAAAATTCTTAAGGCAGTTCACAGCAGCATTATACAGCAAAATTAGACACCGAGCCACATAAAGTGATATTAGCGCAGATGGGTAAAAGCTTGGACAAAGAGCTAGGTTTTAAGGAGGGTCTTAAAGGAAGAAAGCGAGGCAGAGAGGTTTAGGAAAGGAATTCCAGAGCTTAGGCAGCTGGAGGCACAGCCACCAGGAGTGGGGCAATTAAAATCGGGTTGCACAAGATTTAGATGAGCTCAGATATCTCAGAGGGTTGTGGGATTGGAGGAGATTACAGAGACAGTAGGAACACATTGCTCCTCCCCGTTCTGCAGCACTCCTGCCAGCCACAGGCAGATTAGACTATTCAGCCGTGTGTATGTGTATGAAGATGCCGTGGTGCTGTGTTGTAGTATCATTGCCAGAATGCGCTGCTTCCATTGGTACAATGGGGTAGAAATTAGACACCGCTCTCCCTGAAAAGTGAGTGGAGATCTCAGGCACCATGCAGCAGTTTCCCAGTGCTGTTTACCATGCCCTCAAGGGTGTCTGAAATACCTGTGATAATCAGGTACCCTGGGACAGCCTAAAGCAGACAATAGGCCACTTGCATATGTTAATGAGGGTTTGACCACCTGCTGCAGGTGACGGGCCTGCTACACTCAGTTTGTTGCTTTGTTCTGCGCCCTGACCTGTGGTCCTTAAAGGCACCACTGGAGGCCGATGCCAAAGAGGTAATTTTTAAAATAACTTTCTTTCAAGTGGCTTCCAGCAGAGCAGGACTGCTATCCCTGGCTCCACAGCATTACTGCAGACTGCCACCAGCTTGCACTCACCTGTTCTCTTCTCCCCTCCCCCAGGACCTACCTGCGAAGGAGCAAGTCTAAAACAGTGCTTTGGTATCCAGTGAACTGCCTCTGGATGTCCGCTCAGCAGTCACAGCTCATTGGAAATCTGCTGAGGAGGCCCAAGGCAAAATTTGGGTTGAGCCTCCAGCTTCTGGCACATGTTTCCAGTATCAACCATTCGGCAGCCAAAAAATGGCCTAACACAAAATGCCTTGGTTTATGCTTTTAATGGGCCCCAGAAGACCCAGTAAAAAAAACAATTGGCTGTCAGTAGTAAAAAATCCAACAAGTTTATCTTGATCTTTCCAGTGGCTAAAAATCTATATAAAGCAGCTGCAGAATAATTTATTTTGGAAGCAGTAATATCAAAGGGACATGTTACAAAAATGCACAACAAGTTGTGTAAAGGGTAAGTAGAACTGTGCCCTGTGTAAAAACAAAACCGCAAACACTGAAAATCCGAATTAGAAGCAGAAAATGCTGAAATACACATCACGTCCTTCAGCATCCATAAAGGGTTTCAGGTTCACATTTCAGGTTTAGATTCTTTGTCTGAACAGTTCTGTTGCAGGTTGGACACCTGTTTCTTTCTCGGTGCTGTTGGACCTGCTGTGTATTACCAGTGTTTTCTGCTTTTTTTGATAAAAGTTTGCAGCACCCGGCTCCATGCAAGGCAAAAAGAAAAATATACCACACAACTTGTAGTGAATGCATGCTTGCCAATAACTTGTGAAAGAAAATTGGGACAGCTCTGCATTGGACAGACCAAGAATTTTCATTTAAGCTAATGTGTTTCACCCCAGCCCCAGAAACACAGACTCCCTTCTGCCAGATGGGTTGCCAACTCTCTAGTATTGACCTCGCATCTGCAGGTTTAAGCACAGGGGCATTAAAGTAATTGTGTGCTTTTCTTTGAATATCTTCCTTAATTAGTTCTAAAAATATTGGAGATTGTGGGAAAAGTGTTGTTTGACTGGATGGGGCAATTGGAGGCAGGAAGTCATGTGATGAAACCGCCAGGAAAGCATTCAAGCAGAGTTGGCAACCCAAATGCCAAATATGTGGCAGCAAGTATGTGACCCACAAGGAGCGGGATTTGAGCAGCTTTTCAAGGTTTGAGGAGAGCAGAACATGTTTGCATTATCATGAACTCTCCCCAATGCAGTGGGGACCCAAGACTTTAAGGAAATTGGAGACTGTCGTAATGAAATCAGAAGCATTGGCAAATATGTAAAGCACTTTGTAAAGCCATTGAGGAAAGAAGTCAGCGTTCGCCAGACTACAGAGCAAACAGGCAACAATTGAAGCAGAGAGTCTTTCTCAGCTCTGTTTCTTCACGACCATCACTCGGGTCCAACTCCAACCTTGTTGGGTAGTGACTAATGGGAACCTGAATCTGTGAAACAGCGAGATGCAGCTCCCAGCTCCCACTGTAAACATTCCAAAGTTACAGCGTCTGGAATTTGCTTGAGTTCCATTTATTGTAATTTCTCTAAATACCAAGTTCCTGTTTATGTAAGCCGGACCTTTTTTGAAATGCAGCTGCACACTGGTTCCCCCTTCTCATGTCCACGGTCTCTGCCCCTCACCCACAACTGCTATTCCTCTCAGTCATTCTCCAAGGTAGCAGTATTTGCTAAGATCCGAGAAAATTGTATTTACATGGAAGAGTCATAATACTATCTATAACATGAGACAGTACTTACAGAGCGCAACAGAAGCACCTAGTGATAGGTACTACATAAACTATTGCTTCAAATCACTGCAAACAGGGATTTCAATAGAATCATAGAAATGTTTGTACAGAAGGAGGGCATTTGGCACATCATACATGTATAATGCTTGGTACCCCCTAGAGCTATCTAATGTAACTTATTTTTTTAAAAATTGTAGCTAATAATTACATAACCACTACTATGGTGAGTGAATATGCTAAACAAAAAATTTTGGTTTCAGCATTTTTATTGTCACCTGGTGATAAACTGCTTTGTGAGACATTTTGGGCCCAATTTTAACTCTGTGCAAGTGTATGGGTTTTGCATGAGCAAAGATCTTGCCCTTTGGCAGGTTGTATGTATCATTGTAACATCAACTCTGTCACAGGGGGAATTATACACTTGTGACTTGCAAGTCCATATGTGGCCAGTTCTAATGGATATTTTGCATTGTATTTCAGCATTTGTTACCCCTTCTCCCATATGGTTGTGTTTCTCTGTCTGTCTCAGTCTGGAGTTAGCTTGGTATGGTTAAAAGCAACATTTATTAATGTTAATCACATGGCAAAAATCAAACACACGCCTTGGAGAAAATGGGCATTATTGTCGACAAACTAAAAGTCACAGATTTTAAGTAATCTACCTTAGACTTATTTCTAGGTCTGCTATTTGTTTTGAGGTACAAAATATAATGTTCTGAACTAACTTAACACCAATTATATGATCTTACAGAGAAATTGAACAAAATTTGTCCTTACCTATAAAAATGAAACAAATAGACTGATCCATTGAGTAAGGGATGGGACCCAAAACTTAGAATATTTATTTCTTTATTCACATTTTATAGTAGGATCTCATGGACTTTCTCTCCCATGCCTGTAACTTGTTCTCCTTGATTATAAGCGTCAAGAAAACTGGGACATGGTGTTACATCTCCACCCCGATCACACGAAATAACACCCCAGTGGAACTGATTAGCAAATTCTGCTACCTTGGGTCCACAGTGAAAGACAATCTGTCCCTTGATGCAGAGCTCGCTACACGCATAGGAAAGCAGTTATCACCTTTGGCCGACTCACGAAATGCGTATGGGGTAGCACCAAGCTGACCCTTAGGACCAAGCTGATTTATAAGGCCTGTGTTCTCAGCACCTTGCTGTATGGCAGTGAAACATGGGCGATTTATAGCTACCAGGAAAAGAAGCTCAATAATTTCCATCTTGGCGTCTGTAGTGAATTATGGGTATATTCTGGCAGGACAAAATCACATGTGGCATTCCTCACAAAGACAGAGCTCCCAGGTGTGTTGGCAGTATTCAAACAGAGGCGGCTTTGGTGGATCGGACATGTCCGCAGGATGGAAGATGGTCGCATACCCAGGGATGTCTGTATGGTGAGGTAACCGGGGCCAGCTGACCAGTGGGGCGCCCAAAGCTCCGCTTCAAGGATGCTTGCAAATGTGACATGAAGGCCCTAAATGTCGACTATCACACCTGGGAGTCATGAGCTGGTGAAAGAGGGAAATGGTGACACATCCTGTGGACTGGTATGCACTACCAGGATGACCGATTGCAACAGCAGCTTGGCAACAGATGCCAATGTCAAAAACAACTCATGGCGTCACTTAGCAACTTCACGTGCAGCACTTGTGGCAGAACCAGCCTCTCAAGGATTGGCCTTCACAACCATCAGCAAAGGTCATAAAGTCATTTACAGCACAGAAGGAGACTATTTGGCCCATTGAGTCCATGTCAGCTCTCCATAGAGCTGTGCAGCCAGTCCCACTCCTCGGCTCGATCTCCGTAGCCCTGCAAGTCTATTTCTCTCAGGTGGCCATCCAACTTCCTCTTGAAGTCATTGATTGTCTCTTCTTACACTACCCTTGTGGGTAGCGAGTTCCAGGTCATTACCACACACTGCATAAAAAAGTGCTTCCTAATATTCCTCCTGCATCTTTTGCCCAAACCTTTTAATCTGTGTTCCCTACTTCTTGTTCCATTTGTTAATGGGAACAGTTTTTCCTTATCTAACTTATCTAAGACTGTCATAATCTTGTACGCTTCTATTAAATCTCCCCTCAATCTCCTTTGTTCTGTACAGCTGCAGCATGACTTGCCAATTTTTATACTCTATGCCCCGACCGATGAAGGCAAGCATGCCGTATGCCTTCTTGACTACCTTATCCACCTGCGTTGCCACTTTCAGTGATCTGTGGACCTGTACGCCCAGATCTCTCTGCCTGTCAATACTCCTAAGGGTTCTGCCATTTACTGTATACTTCCCACCTGTATCAGACCTTCCAAAATGCATTACCTCACATTTGTCCGGATCAAACTCCATCTGCCATTTCTCCACCCAAGTCTCCAACCGATCTATATCCTGCTGTATCCTCTGACAATCCTCATCACTTTCCGCAACTCCACCACTCCACCAACCTTTGTGTCATCCGCAAACTTACTAATCAGACCAGCTACATTTTCCTCCAAATCATTTATATATACTACAAACAGCAAAGGTCCCAGCACTGATCCCTGCGGAACACCACTAGTCACAGCCCTCCATTCAGAAAAGCACCCTTCCACTGCTACCCTCTGTCTTCTATGAACGAGCCAGTTCTGTATCCATCTTGCCAGCTCACCTCTGATCCCATGTGACTTCACCTTTTGTACCAGTCTGCCATGAGGGACCTTGTCAAAGGCTTTACTGAAGTCCATGTAGACAGCATCCACTGCCCTTCTTTCATCAATCATCTTCGTCACTTCCTCAAAAAACTCGATCAAGTTAGTGAGACATGACCTCCCCTTCACAAAACCATGCTGCCTCTCGCTAATAATTTCATTTGTTTCCAAATGGGAGTAAATCCTGTCCCGAAGAATCCTCTCCAATAATTTCCCTACCACTGACATAAGGCTCACCGGCCTATAATTTCCTGGATTATCCTTGCCACCCTTCTTAAACAAAGGAACAACATTGGCTATTCTCCAGTCCTCTGGGACCTCACCTGTAGCCAATGAGGATACAAAGATTTCTGTCAAGGCCCCAGCAATTTCTTCCCTTGCCTCCCTCAGTATTCTGGGGTAGATCCCATCAGGCCCTGGGGACTTATCTACCTTAATGCTTTTCAAGACGCCCAACACCTCCTCCTTTTTGATAACAACATGACCCAGACTATCTACACTCCCTTCCTTAAACTCATCATCCACCAAGTCCTTCTCTTTGGTGAATACTGATGCAAAGTACTCATTTAGTACCTCGCCATTTCCTCTGGCTCCACACATAGATTCCCTCCTCTGTCCTTGAGTGGGCCAACCCTTTCCCTGGTTACCCTCTTGCTCTCTATATACGTATAAAAAGCCTTGGGATTCTCCTTAATCCTGTTTGCCAATTACTTTTCATGACCCCTTTTAGCCCTCCTGACTCCTTACTTAAGTTCCTTCCTATTTTCTTTATATTCCTCAAGGGCTTTGTCTGTTCCCAGCCTTCTAGCCCTTACGAATGCTTCCTTTTTCTTTTTGACTAGGCTCACAATATCCCTCGTTATCCAAGGTTCCCGAAACTTGAAAAACTTATCCTTCTTCCTCACAGGAACATGTTGGTCCTGGATTCTAATCAGCTGACGTTTGAAGGACTCCCACATGTCAGATGTTGATTTACCCTCAAACAGCCGCCCCCAATCTAAATTCTTCAGTTCCTAACTAATATTGTTATCATTAGCCTTCCCCCAATTTAGCACCTTCACCCGAGGACTACTGTTATCCTTATCAACAAGTACCTTAAAACTTATGGAATTATGGTCACTGTTCCCGAAATGCTCCCCTACTAAGACTTCGACCACCTGGCCGGGCTCATTCCCCAATACCAGGTCCAGTACGGCCCCTTCCCTAGTTGAACTATCTACAATAAAATCAAGAAATGCTGGAACCACTCAGCAGGTCTGGCAGCATCTGTGGAAAGAGAAGCAGAGTTAACGTTTCGGGTCAGTGACCCTTCTTCGGAACTGACAAATATTAGAAATGTCACAGGTTATAAGCAAGTGAGGTGGGGGTGGGGCAAGAGATAACAAAGAAGAAGGTGTAGATTGGACAAGGCCACATAGCTGACGAAAAGGTCATGGAGCATGGGCAAACAATATGTTAATAGTGTGTTGAAAGACAAAGCATTAGTACAGGTAAGGTGTTAACGGACTGAATATTGAACAGCAGCAAGTGCAAACATGAAAAAAAACTGTGGGTAAGCAAACTGAACAAACTAAGATGAAATGAAATAAATGCAAAAAAAAAGATTGTAAAAAATGTTAAGAAATGAACTGAAACATGAAAGTAAAATGGGGGGCTGTCATGCTCTGAAATTATTGAACTCAATGTTCAGTCCGGCAGGCTGTAGTGTGCCTAATTGGTAGATGAGATGCTGTTCCTTGAGCTTGCTTTGATGTTCACTGCAGCAATCCCAGGACAGAAATGTGAGCATGAGAGCAGGGGGAAGTGTTGAAATGGCAAGCAACCGGAAGCTCAGGGTCCTGCTTGCGGACTGAGCGGAGGTGTTCCGCAAAGCGGTCACCCAGTCTGCGCTTGGTCTCCCCAATGTAGAGGAGACCACATTGTGAGCAGCGAATACAGTATACTACATTGAAAGAAGTACAAGGAAATCGCTGCTTCACCTGAAAGGAGTGTTTGGGGCCTGGGATAGTGAGGAGAGAGGAGGTAAATGGGCAGGTATTACACCTCCTGCGATTGCAGGGGAAGGTGCCATGGGACGGGGACGAGGCGGTGGGGGTAATGGAGGAATGGACCAGGGTGTTGCGGAGGGAACGATCCCTTCGGAATGCTGACGGGGAAGGGAGGGGAAGATGCGTTTGGTAGTGGCATCACGCTGGAGGTGGCGGAAATGGCGGAGGATGATCCTTTGGATATGGAGGCTGATGGGGTGAAAAGTGAGGACAAGGGGAACCCTGTCACGGTTCTGGGAGGGAGGGGAAGGGTTGAGGGCAGAGGTGCGGGAAATGGGCCGGACACGGTTGAGGGCCCTGTCAACAACAGTGGGACGGAATCCTCAGTTGAGGAAAAAGGTCATATCAGAAGCACCGTCATGGAAGGTAGCATCATCAGAGCAGATGCGTCGGAGACGGAGAAACTGGGAGAATGGAATGGAGTTCTTACAGGAGGTAGGGTGTGAAGAAGTGTAGTCGAGGTAGCTGTGGGAGTCGGTGGGCTTATAATGGATATTAGTAGACAACCTATCCCCAGAGATGGAGACAGAGAAGTCGAGGAAGGGAAGTGTCAGAGATGGACCATGTAAAGGTGAGTGAAGGGTGGAAATTGGAAGCAAAGTTGATTAATTTTTCCAGTTTGGGGCGGGAACAGGAAACGGCACCAATACAGTCATCAATGTACCGGAAAAAGAGTTAGGGGAGGGGGCCTGAGTAGGACTGGAACAAAGAATGTTCGACATATCCCACAAAAAGACAGGCATAACTAGGACCCATGCGGGTACCCACAGCGACACCTTTTACTTGAAGGAAGTGCGTGGAGTTGAAGGAGAAGTTGTTCAATGTGAGAACAAGTTCAGCCAGGAGGAGGGTGGTGGTGGATGGGGACTGGTTGGGCCTCTGTTCCAGAAAGAAGTGGAGAGCCCTCAAACCATCCTGGTGGGGGATGGAGGTGTAGAGCGATTGGACGTCCATAGTGAAGAGGAGGCGGTTGGGACCAGGAAACTGAAAATTGCCAAAATGACGTAGGGCGTCAGAAGAGTCACAGATGTCGGTGGGAAGAGACTGGACCAGCGGAGAAAAGATAGACTCAAGATAGGAAGTAATAAGTTCAGTTGCGCAGGAGCAGGCTGACACAATGGGTCTGCCGGGACAGTCCCGTTTGTGGATTTTGGGAAGGAGGTAGAAGCGGGCTGTCAGGGGTTGCGGGACTATGAGGTTGGAAGCTGTAGAGAGAAGATCTCCAGAGGAGATGAGGTCAGTGACAGTCCTTTGGACGGTGGCTTGATGTTCGGTGGTGGGGTCATGGTCCAGAGGGAGGTAGGAAGAAGTGTCTGTGAGTTGGCGTTGAGCTTCTGCAAGGTAGAGGTCGGTACGCCATACAACAACAGCACCATCCTTGTCTGCAGGTTTGATGACCATGTCGGGGTTAGACCTGAGAGAACGGAGTGCCTCAAGTTCAGAGGGGGACAGGTTAGAGTGAGTGAGGGGGGCAGAGAAATTGAGATGACCAATGTCTCGCCGACAGTTTTGAAGAGATCAAGAGCGGGTAAGAGGCCAGGGGGAGGGGTCCAGGTAGAGGGAGAATGCTGGAGGCGGGTGAATGGGTCCGCTGGTCGGTGGGAGGACTCCTGGTCAAAGAAGTGAGCCCGGAGGCGGAGGCGACGGAAGAAGAGCTCAACGTCATGCCGAGCATGAAATTCATTGAGGTGGGGACGTAAGGGGATAAAATTGAGACCTTTGCTGAGTACAGAACGTTCAGCATCAGAGAGGGGGAGGTCAGAGGGTATAGTGAATACACGGCAAGGGATCAGATCAGAAGGGGTGGGGTCAGAGGGAAGTGAAGCGGAAGGAGGATCTGGAGGAGCATTCGCCCCCATCAGCTGCTGGAGCTTGCGTTCCTTGACACCTGAAAGGAAGAAAAAAAGTTTTTTGTTAATGCGTCGGATGAGATGAAAGATGAAATGAAACTGCGGAGTAGAACAGCTTTGAGATAAGGTGAGGCGGTGCTGCTGGAGAGAGACGTCCAGTGTGTGCATGTGGCGGCGCATAGCACTGAGTGTGGATCTCAGGATGCGGCTAGAGTAGCAGTCCGAGGAACGTTGTATTTCTCGGAGATACCTGTCGTCCTGGGTGGATTCAAAGCATGATGGGTGAAACTGCAGTTGGAATCCACGTGGAATAAGTCGGAGCCAGAGACAGTCACTGAAGAAGGAGATGGGGCTATCTACATACTGTTTCAAGAAGCCCTCTTGGATTCTCCTTACAAATTCTGCCCCATCCAAGCCCCTAGCACTAAGTGAGTCCCAGTCAATATCGGGGAAGTTAAAATCACCCACCACTACAACCCTGTTGCTTTTACATCTTTCCAAAATCTGTCCACATATCTGCTCCTCTATCTCCCGCTGGCTGTTGGGAGGCCTGTAGTAAACCCCCAACATCGCGACTGCACCCTTCCTATGAGTAAAAAGTAAAAGAAACACCTGTATTTCTGCAGTGCCTTTGAATTATCAGGATGTCGCAAAGCACTTCACAGCCAATTAATTATTTTCTCTTATGCGGTATAGTTGCTTTTGCTTTATAGGCAAATGCAGTAGCTAATCTGCACAATAATGACACACAAATTGCAAATGAGATGCATGGCCAGTTATAACCTGTTTTTGGTGGTGTTGTTTGACGGATAAATGTTGTTCAGCACACCAGGAGAATTCCCCCTTCTTTTACAAATAGTGCCTGGTATTCTTTAACATCCACTAGAACACGCAGGCAGAACCTGAGTTTAAAATCCCATCAGAAACACAGGTAAGGGCAATTTTCAACGTTCACCCTCCCATTTGCCAGAAATGCAGCCAATGCCATTTATAGTTAGGCCTTTTTTTAGCTGTCAATCATATCGGCCCAAAATTGACATGTGCCTAATAAATGGCTGAAAATTCGGACCCAGTGCCTCCTTCAGCCTCCTTCAGTGCTAAATTTGCCAGTTCGACAACCTGTCCACAAATTATAGACAGGAATACTTTGAGAGGGCTGTTCTTGCAGCATTATGTAAAGCCTGCTGTCAGGTAAATCGCTGGTCAGTTGATTTTCACTGCTCGGAGGATTATTTGGGTAGTTTTGTCTGTGTTGGTTGCTGAAGCAAAGTTAAATTTCTGTAAAAGATACTTTTTGGAGCCTTGAATGGGACTCTTGATTGGGGGCTTTTGGCCAAACCTCTTTGTGGCAAGGGGATTGTGGTGGTTGGAAGAGCAGCAGGCAGGAGACCACAGGCCGTCAGCCACAGACCATTGTTCCTGGGATTTTTGCAGGGAACCCTTCTTCTATCTCCTGGGAAGAGGACCTCCTCCCCAGACTTCCACAGCACAATCTGAAAATCTGGGAGCCCGTGTAAGCACTCAGAAGTGGCTGATTTCTGCATGATATCAGTTATAATTAGGCAGCATCGACAAGGTGCTCCTCCCCTTTAAGAGCTGTGAGCTGCCTTTAAATAGCGACTTTCCCATCTGCATGCACCTCCCACCAAACAATAGCGCTAACAGCTTGCCCTTCATATTATAATATTATAAACTTCAAAATGTTTTATGCTTCTCACTCATATCATTGTGTGGGTACTGCCCACTTCATTCCCATTTTGGGCAGAAGTTGAAAATCAGCCCGGCATCTCTGAAATACAGTGGCCTCCTCTACTGTCCCCTTTCAGTACCAAAATTGAAGAGTCAGCCTAGTCTATGTGCTCAAGTCCTGGAATGCGGCTTGAAACCACAACCTCACTATGAAGTGTAAGCACTATCACTGGGTCAGGCAGACACTTCTACTAGAATCCTTCTAACTAGATTATTCTATCTGAAGGGCAACCACAGCACAGGGCTGGCTCACTTTACCGGGAACAATCTGAAATTTGAGAATGGCATACACTTTTTGTTAAAATGTTTATTTTCATTGTGGAAATGCTGGAAATCTTAATTAAGACTAGAAAATACTGGGAACATGCAACAGGCCTGTCAGTGTGCGATAAGAAGGGACTCCAATTTGTTAGCCTGTCTTTATCTGTTTTAGATGCACACGGGCCTGCTATGTGTTTGCAGTGTTTCCTTTTACCACGTCTGCATGTAATGTAATGTGAAGCTGACTATAATTATCATATTATCGGGAAGTGATGTTCATAATCGGCCTGCGGTGTATGGCTTGAGTAACCACAGACCTTCCCTTAAGCCACATAGCAAGTAGCGTTTTAATGTGGATTTATATTTTTACACAGCTGCTTTACATACGAACATACGAATTAGGAGCAGGAGAGGGCCACTCGGCCCCTCGAGCCTGCTCTGTCATTCAACAAGATCATTGCTGATCTGATTGTAACCTCAACTCCACATTCACGCCTACCCCCGATAACCTTTCACCCCCTTCCTTAGCAAGAAGCTATCTACCTCTGCTTTAAAAATATTTAAAGACTCTGCTTCCACCGACTTTTGAGGAAGAGAGTTCCAAAGACTCAACGACCCTCTGAGAGAAAAAAATTCTCCTCATCTCTGTCTTAAATGGGCAACCCCTTATTTTTAAATGGTGACCCCTAGTTCTAGATTCTTCCACAAGAGGAAACACCCTTTCCACATCCACCCCGTCAAGACCTCTCAGAATCTTATATGTTTGAATTAAGTCACCTCTTACTCTTCTAAACTCCAGCAGATACAAGCCTAGCCTGTCCAACCTTTCCTCATAAGACAACCCGCCCATTCCAGGTATTAGTCTAGTAAAACTTCTCTGAACTGCTTCCAGCACATTTACATCCTTCCTTAAATAAGGAGACCAGTACTGTACATAGTACTCCAGATGTGGTCTCACCAATGCCCTGTATAACTACAGCATAGCCTCCCTGCTTTTTTATTTGATTCCCCTCGCAGTAAACGATAACATTCTGTTAGCTTTCCTAATTACTTGCTGTACCTACATACTAACCTTCAGCGATTCATGCACTAGGATACTCAGATCCCTCTGTAGCTCAGAGCTCTGCAATCTCTCACCATTTAGATAATATGCCTCTTTTTTTATTCTTCCTGCCAAAATGGACAATTTCACATTTTCCCACATTATATGCCATTTGCCAGATCTTTGCCCACTCACTTAACCTATCTATTTCCCTTTGTATCCTCCTTATGTCCTCTTCACAACTTACTTTCCTACCTATCTTTATGTCATCAGCAAATTTAGCAACCATACTTTCAGTCCCTTCATCCAAGTCATGTATAAATTGTAAAGAGTTGAGGCCCCAGCACAGATCCCTGTGGCACACTAGTTGCTACATCCAGCCAACCAGAAAATGACCCATTTATGCCTACTCGCTGTTTCCTGTTAGCTAGCCAATCTTCTAACCATGCCAATACGTTACCTCCTACACCATGATCTTTTATTTTCCGTAATAACCTTTGATGTGACACCTTATCAAATGCCTTCTGGAAATCAAAGTCCATCCACTGGTTCCCCTTTATCCACAGCACATGTTACTTCTCAAAGAACTCCAATAAATTGGTTAAACGTGATTTCCCTTTCACAAAACCATGTTGTCTCTGCCTGATTACCTTGAATTTTTCTAAATGCCCTGCTATAACGTCTTTAATAATAGCTTCTAACATTTTCCCTAAGACAGATGTTAAGCTATCTGTACACAGACTGGCTGGGAGAATGACCCACACTAGGGAGAATGGGCTCCACCTGCACCATCCTAACAGCCCATTCCAGCAACGGCCCGTAACAGAGCCCAATGCTGGGAAGGCCAGGCCTGATCTTCCCGATGGCGGCGAGGCTGCGTGCCACCCCCCCTCCCCCACCCCATGCTGCTGGGCGATGGGACCCAGATTAAAATATTCAAATT
Source organism: Heterodontus francisci (assembly GCF_036365525.1). Lineage (NCBI taxonomy): Eukaryota > Metazoa > Chordata > Chondrichthyes > Heterodontiformes > Heterodontidae > Heterodontus > Heterodontus francisci. The sequence goes on along the minus strand of NC_090376.1, from coordinate 28,025,942 downwards.
ACCATAGTGCATATATTTGAATAAAATTGACTGCAAACTTTCTTTTGAACGGCGGCCAGCACTCCCGCACCTTCACTTTCCTGTTGGGGGAAAGGAGGCGCTGCAGTGATGGGTAAGGGGGGAGCTTAAGATTTTTAGTGCGGGTGTGATGGTGGACGGGGTCAAAGATAAGTGTTTTAGGCAGGCGGATAAGGCAAATAATGAATTTTATTTTTATAGGTGGTTGGGAAAGGGGCGGCAGATTTTTAATCAGTACAGTGTGGGGGGGTGGGGGGGGGTAAAACTTAAAAATGTAAATTAGCAGGCTGCCATTTAAAAATTGCGCCTGGCGGGAGGTGCATAAAATCCAGCCCTATGAGAATGAACTGCCCATCCCGTCATGCTCTTAATGCTTGAAGAGGCTCGATTCCAGTTCTGAGATGCAGATATTTGAACTCACAAGCATCTCACCAGTGATGCCAGCTTGCTGCTTTTTATGTTTTACTGGAGAATTTCACTTTTTTTATTTTTGGCAGGCTGTGATGGAAAAATTGAACCTAGCAGCCCAAACCATAAATGGATTCATGTCAGTACTGCTGCTAAAGATAGTCCAATGTTATGGCGCCATTCAGAAGCTGAAAGTGTCAGGAGAGCACAGTGCCTGGGATTTAACTGTCCTGAGCCTGTTTCCACACCATTTCCATCCATCAATGTCCTCTGTAACCACATACTGGAAACCTGCAGGAGCTGGGTGAGCTTTTGAACACTGTGGACCCTGAGTCAAAGACAAAGACAAACACAAAAACACCAATACAACCCACCTCGGGCAACCGCACCCCCGCACCCCCCCCCCCCAACCCCAATAATGGTCCGCTCTACCTGCACCTATTTGCGCGCTGCCAACACCCTGCCCCCATTACTGTGGGTGTTCCCTATACCAAGCACAATGCTGATTGGCTGAGCCACAGCTAGAAGATTTTCGACTGGGCCTTGGAGAGCGTGCAGAGGAGATTTACCAGAATGGAACCAGGGATGAGCTGCTTCAGATCATCTGGAGATTCTGGAGCAGCTGTGATTGTTCTCCTTGGAGCCGAGGAAGTTAAAGGGAGATTTAATGGAGCTGTTCAAAACTGTGAGAGGTTTTGTTAGAGTAGATAGGGAGAAACTGTTTTCACTGACAGGAGCGTTGATAACTGGAGGACACTGATTTAAAATAATTGGTTTAAAAAAAAAAGCCAGGGGGAGATGAGAATTTTTTTACTCAGTGAGTTGTTATGATGTAGAATGCGCTGTCCGAAAGGGCAGCAGAAACAGATTCAATAGTAACTTTTCAAAGAGAATTGGATATATACTTGGAAAAGAAACATTTGGAGCGTGATGAGAAAAGAGTTGGGGCGTGGGACTAATTGGTAGCTCTTTCAGAGAGCTGGCACAGGTGTGATAGGCTGAATGGCCTCCTTCTTTGCTGCATAACTCTATGACTGGGAGTGCAAAGAATGTTCCCCAGGAGCAAGGATATAGAGTCAGCGCAAAACAATCAGGAAGTGACCAGAAAAATAAACCAAGTGCACAGAACAAAGGAAAGGAGAGGAATAAGGAAACCTATTTCTAGAAAATGTTGTTGAGTTTTTTTACAAAATGTTTTGATTTTTTTCTGTTTAATAATACTTTTAGCACAATACAGATTACCCACATTTGTTTAGTATACCCTATAACTCCAGTTAAATTTGCATCATTGATTCCAGATCTGACTATGCATGGCTGTAATGGAGATGATGGGCCAAATGGCCTCCTTCTATGCAATACATTTTTCTATGTGCGCTACAACTCAGCTCTGCTCCCCTAGTGTTGCATGCAAGTTAACGCCAGGACTGGAGGTGCATGAGAGAGATCGACTCTTGTAATTGCTCTTCAAGTTGCTCCTGGCAAGTTTGGATGTGTGGACATTGGATGAGAACATAATTGGCCTTTATTCATGCTTTTGTCACCTCTAGGCTAGATTTCTCACCATCCTCCCTCAACTTATACTTTTCATAAACTCTAACTTGTCCAGAACATAGTGGGGGTTAAGATGTTAATGACTAAGTCCTACTCTCCCATTGGCCTCCCCCTCGCTGACCCACACTGGCTCTTTGTCCCCTGATAAATCTAAGTTGAAATTTTCTTTGCTCTCTACAAATTCTTCCAGAGTTTCAGCTTCCTTTAAACTTGCATCTCCCCATGATCTCCTGGTCCTTTGACTTCAGCTGTTTGTTTGTCCTTTACACCCTCCACAATACCGTTTCTGGCAAAACTTTCAATTTGAAATGCCTCAATTTTAAAATTCCCATCCTTGATTTCAAGTGACTCCATGGCGTCACCCCTCCCTATCTCCGTAGCCTCCTCCAACCCCACAAATGCTCCTCCAATCTGGCCTCTTGTGCATCCCTGATTTTTAATTGCTCCACCATTGGTGACCATGCCTTCAGCTGTCTAGGCCCGAAGCTCTGAAATTTCCTCCCTAAACCTCTCAGCCTTTTTCTTTTCCTTTAAGACACATTCTTCAGAAGAATGCCTTGGAATCTTTTACATCCACCTGAGAGGGCAAATGGGGCCTTGGTTTAATGTCTTATCTGGATGTACTGATTGAACTAAGTGATCCTGGTCATAACTGTTACTGTTTGTTGACCTGGCTGTGAAACGAAACAGCTCAGTGATTTATACTGAAGCTTGCCTCACCAAATGTTTACTCAGTCTGCATTCAGGCAGATGGAAGAAGCATTTATGCAGAAGACCCAAGGATCCAGTCCAGATCAGAAGGGGATACACTTGTCACATTCCTCTGTTACACTCTCGTGCAATTAGATATCGGGCAGTGTGAGTCAACTCCCATCAAAATAAAGCGTTCAGGCTGAATACACCTGGCACCAGTAAACCGGAGAAATGAGAAGCCTTGCATTTGTAACAGTTCTGCCATAGGATTTTCTTGTAGCATGGAAATTGACCCAGAATTCGCTGGTTGAATAATGTCGTGTTTGGTATGCATGCAATTATTAGTGTGTAAGAAGCAGGACATTCTCATCAAAATACTGTTGGATAAGTAATGTCCAGCACCCACATGTTTAATTCCATATTATTCAACTGAATTTAGATATAATATAGGTTCTTAAGATAAATTGTCGGTTTATAACTTTCATACGTAATCACTGTGTGTTGGACTTGCCCAGAATTTTAACTACGTTCTTGACTCCAAGCATACAGTAGTATTGCCGAAGCCTAGTTTTTTGTGAAATACATTTCTGAAAGTCAGCAGTGATTAACAAGAACCTTGTTGCTTGAAAGACACCTCATGCAATGCATTTGTGTTGTTGGCTGAAAGTAATTTGCAGTAACATAAATCAATGATTTTTCTATCAACATGCATGCAAGTGGTTACATAGAATTTTACAGTACAAAGACAGGCCATTCGGCTCAACTGGTCCATGCCAGTGTTTATGCTCCATAGGAGCCACCTCCCATCCCACTTCATCTAACCCTAACAGCATAGGGAGATGATACTTTAATTGTACAAATATACAACATTGTTATAGGAGCTCAAATTATTAAAAAATTAAAACATTTTTAATCTTGGAAATTATATTTGTTGAAGTAACGATTTATGGGATACAGTGTGCAATAAAATGTGGCGTGGGTGGAGCAGTGGCAAATGGAATTTAATCCTGAAGGGTGTGAGGTAATGCATTTTGGGAGGACTAACAAGGCAAGGGAAAACACAATGGATGGCAGGTCCCTGGGAAGTACGGAGAGTTAGAGGGACCTTGGTGTACTTGTCCATGGATCACTGAAGGCAGCAGTACAGGTAGATAAGGTGGTTGGGAAAGAATATGGGATACTTGCCTTTATTAGCTGAGGCATAGAATATAAGAGCAGGGAGGTTATGATGGAGCTGTATAAAACGCTAGTTGGGCCGCAGCTGGAGTGCTGTGTGCGGTTCTGGTCACCACACTATGGGAGGGGTGTGGTTGCACTGGACGGGGTGCAGAGGAGATTCACCAGGATGTTGCCTGGGCTGGAACATTTCAGCTATGAAGAGAGACTGAAAAGGCTGGGGTTGTAGGAGCAGAGAAGGCTGAGGGGGGACATGATTGAGGTGTACAAGATTATGAGGGGCATTGATAGGTTAGATAGGAGGAAACTTTTTCCCTTAGTGGAGGGGTCAATAACCAGCGGACAGAGATTTAGGGTAGGGGGTAGGAGGTTTGGGGGAGATTTGAGGAAACATTTTTTCACCCAGCGGGTGGTTGGAATCTGGAACGCACTGCCTGAAGAGGTGGTCGAGGCAGGAACCCTCACAACTTTTAAGAAGTATTTAGATGAGCACTTGAAAGGCCATAGCATTCAGGGCTACGGACCAAGTGCAGGAATATGGGATTAGAATAGTTGGGTGCTGTATGGCCGGCACAGACACGATGGGCCGAAGGGTCTGTTTCTGTGCTGTATAACTCTATGACTATGACCTTTAAAAGCTGTTTGTCGAAGCTTTTGGTCATCTTTCATAATGTCTCCTAATCTGGCTCAGTGTCATATTTTGTTTGATAATGCTCCTGGGACATGTCTTGAAATGTTTTACTATGTTAAAGGTGCTATGTAAATGCAAGTTATTGTTGTTATCTTATCTACTCGCTGGAACTCCGTCTCTAAATCTTCCTTCCCTCTACTTCTCTCCCTAGCTTTAAAAGCCCCCTTAAAACCCATCTCTCTGATCAAACCTTCGGCTGCCTTTCTTACCTGTTCCGCAAACACTTGCTGTACATTCCTTTTTTTCCTCTGTGAAGCACTTTGGAACATTTTCTTATGTTGCAGGTACTAGATAAATACAACTTGGTGCTGACACTCAACAACTAGGTTCACAGATGAAGAATAGCCACTTAGTTGCTCATTGAACGAAAGAATGCAAAAGGCAAAGGGTGGGGGGAGAAATGGGAGCAAAAAAGCCCCACAGTATCTCACATGAGAGTAAATTTGTACTATTCATATGATCATAAGAAATAGGAACAGGAGTAGGCCATTCGACCCTTAGAACCTGCACCACTATTCAATAAGATCATGACTGATCTGATTGTGGCCTTAAGTCCACTTTCCTGCCTGCCCCACATAACCCTTGACTCTTTTGTAGATCCAAAATCTGTCTAACTCAGCCTTGAATATATTCAATGACTCAGCCTGCAGTGCTCTCTGGAGAAGAGAATTCCAAAGGTTAATGACCCTCTGAGAGAAGAAATTCCTCCTCATCTCCATCTTAAATGGGAGACTCCTTTTTCTGAAATAGTTCCAGATTTCCCCACAAGGGGAAATATCCTCTCAGCATCTACCCTGCCAAGTCCCCTCAGCATCTTATAATAAAAGCAAAATACTGCAGATGCTGGAAATCTGAAATAAAAACAAGAAATGCTGGAAATACTCAGCAGGTCTGGCAGCATCTGTGGAGAGAGAAGCAGAGTTAACGTTTCAGGTCAGTGACCCTTCTTCAGAACTGACAAATATTAGAAATGTAAAAGGTTTTAAGCAAGTAAAGCAGGGGTGGGGCAAGAAATAACAAAGGTGAAGGTGTTGATAGGACAAGGTCACAGAGAATAACTGACCAGAAGGTCATGGAACAAAGGCGAACGGTATGTTTATGGTGTGCTGAAAGACAAAGCATTAGTACAGAGAGGGTGTGAATGACTGTAAAGCACAGTGCAGAAACCTAAAAAAACTAAAACAGTGGGTAAGCACAGTGGAAACAAACTAAACAAACTGAAAAACCTAAAACAAAATAACCAAATAAAAAAGGAAAAAGAAAAAATAACTAAGCATAAAAAGGGGGACCCGTCATGCTCTAAAATTATTGAACTCAATGTTCAGTCCGGCAGGCTGTAGTGTGCCTAATCGGTAAATGAGGTGCTGTTCCTTGACCTTGCGTTGATGTTCGTTGGAACACTGCAGCAATCCCAGGACAGAGATGTGAGCATGAGAGCAGGGGTGGGGGGCGGGTGTTGAAATGGGGAGCAACCAGAAGCTCGGGGTCATGTTAACAGACTGAGCAGAGGTGTTCCGCAAAGCAATCACCCAATCTGTGTATGGTCTCCCCAATGTAGAGACCACATTGTAAGCAGCGAATACAGTATACTAAATTGAAAGAGGTACAAGTAAATCTCTGCTTCACCTGAAAGTAGTATTTGGGGCCTTGGATAGTGAGGAGAGAAGAGGTAAATGGGCAGGTATCACACCTCCTGCGATTGCTGGGGTAGGTGCCGTGGGAAGGGGACGAGGTGGTGGGGTAATGGAGGAGTGGACGAGGGTGTCCCCTCAGCATCTTATATGTTTCAATAAGCTTATCTCTCATTCGTCTAAACTCCAGTGAGTATAGGCCCAACCTGCTCAACCTTCCCTCATAGGACAACCCCTTCATCCCAGGAATCTGCCTAGTGAACCTTCTCTGAATTGCCTCTTTCCTTTCTGGAGTGGAAAAATGTCAGTGTGCCCTCAAGAGTTGTTGAGTTCCTTACACTTGTGAAAAACACTAGAAACTTGCATGAGTAAACTGTCAACTGTGTACACCAGCTCGAAACAGAAACAAAGCAACCCTTTCTTAATATTTTAGTGCCGAATTAAAACATTCATGTCAAAACCATGATCACAAGTTGGGCTTTAGACATGCAGTCCCCAAGGCAACATCATTGCCAAGGTCAAACCATTGGAAACAATGAGAGCTTTTTGAGAACGTTAGTGTAATAGATTGTGAACACGTTCATGAATAGAGTTGTTTTTTTAATTCACTGAGATGAATAGCAAGTGATTACATTTCCCTACTGAAAACAGTGGACTGTCACAGAGAATAAGTGTAAATTTAAAGCATTTGAAGAGAGCTCTTTGTCACTGGCTTTAATGGTGTTAGGAAGAGGGTTAAGTGCAGTGGAGAATTCCAAGGTTTTGACACATCTTTTAACAACAAGTCATCAGGTCCTTTCATGACATTAGCCCCGTTACCATGGAAAATTGCCAAGTGAAGCTCCTGGCTGAAGGCCAAATAAATGCAGACCAAGAGCGCACCCTTCATTATGTTAAAATGCTGCAAGAGCAGCAGTATTTGTCTGGACTGGTTAGGAAATATTGGCCCAGATTTTGCTGTAGCAGGGTATCTAATGGCATCTGCTGTTTAGTTAGGCTTGCCCTTGCACGTTTAGGTTTATAAATACTTTGCATGGCAAGTTGATGAAAGTGCGAACTGACAATGTCACAACAAGGGAATGTGGGCATCCGGCAATCTCCTTAGCCAATCAGACTGAAGGACCGGGAAGGAATAGTAAATCAGAGTGGGTGAATTCAATGTCAAAACAGGTACAGAAAGAGAAATAAAAAGAGGGAAAGAAAAATTGGATTGAGAGAGAAAGGAGACAGGAAGGAAAAGTAAAAAACATTTTTTTTTAATTTTAAACTTGACGTTTTTAAAATCTCCAACAAGAATTAAAGGAATGAGACTCCACAATTATGATACTTAATTTTCAGTGGCAGAGAGGTTTATTGGCAGTAAGTAACAACAACAACTTGCATTTATATAGTGCTTTTAATGTAATAAAACGTCCCACTCAGGAGCAATATGGATAAAAATTGACACTGAGCCACATAAGGAGATAATAGGTCAGATGACCAAATGCTTGGCCAAAGAGGTAGGTTGTAAGGAGTGAATTAAAGGAGGAAAGCAAGGTAGAGAGGCAGAGAGATATAGGGAGGGAATTCCAGAGTTTACGGCCTAGGCAGCTGAAGGCACAGCCACCAATGGTGGAGTGCTTAAAATTGGGAATGCCCAATTGGTCAGAATCAGCGCAGATGATGAGCGCAGATATCTCGAGGGTTGTAGGGTTGGAGGAGATTACAAAGAGAGGGAGGGACGAGGCCGTGAAGCAATTTGAAAAGAAGGATGAGAATTTTAAAATCAAGGCATTGCTTGACAGGGAGCCAATGTAGGTCTGTGAGCACAGGGACAGGGGAGGTGGGTGAGTGGGTCTTGGTGCAAGTTAGGACATGGGCAGCAGAGTTTTGATAACCTCAAGTTTGCGGAGGGTAGAGCATGGGAGATTGGCCAGGTGTGCACTGGAATAGCCATTTATAATTATAGCAATTAATTATAATTAATAATTAATGCTTATCATGTTCTTGAAAGGGTACTTAGACTGGAATGAAGAAGCATTAACTTTCTGTGGCGAGTTTAGGTCGTATCTGCTGTGGAAATAGAGCAACTTCACGCCATTCAATGCATTTCAATGGTGAGATAGACAGCGAGATGATGGTGGAGTGGTGCAACCCGGATATTTGAGTTCAACCACACATCTGCCCCTCACCGGAAGTTGCTATACCGTTTGCATATAAATAATGGCGCGCTCCATTAGCCTCACCATTATTTTGACAGAAAAATCTGGGCCATCGTATTGGTAGTTAACTTGTTCGTTTATTGAAAGGGCCAGCAAGAAAACCTACAGCCTGGCTGACCCTCCACTGTAAAGAATCCATAGCTCTGTGCTTCTGATGGAGCTCTATTGGAAGAATACACATTCAGCTGCTCAAATAATGAAATAATCCAAAAAATGGATGTTGGGATAGTGGTACTTCATTAAACTCCCAAAAACAGGAAAATTACAATAAACTTCAACTCTGATAAATAATGTTCCATGTATCTCAGAATGTTCCTGGATTCTAATTTCAACAGATTGACTAAAGTAACTGACCAGTTCTCACTGTATACAAAGAATCATAATGGTTACAGCACAGAAGGAGGCCATTAGGCCTGATGTGGCTTGTGCCTGTTCTCTGCAAGAGCAACTCAGCTAGTTCCACTCCCCTGCAATTTCCCCTTTTGCTATTCACAATTGAATCTGCCTCCATCACACTCTCAGGCAGTGCATTCCAGATCCTAACCACTCGCTGTGTAAAAACATTTTTCCTCATGTCGTTGGTTCCTTTGCCAATCGGCTTAAATCGGTGTCCTCTGGTTCTCAACCCTTCTGCTAATGGGAACAATTGGTCTCTATCTTCTCTGTCTAGAGAAGCTGGAGTCACTGTGGAGCATCAGGGAGCTGGAGAGTTTCCTGGATTGTACTTTCCAGGAGGTGGTCACCCCACAGTCAGTAAGAGTTCAGGATAGTAGGTGAATGACCATCCAGAAGAGTAGGAAGAGAAAGGAGGTGCACGAGTCTTCAGGGTGTGTGTCGCTTTCAAACCGGTACTTAGATTTGGAGACTGCTGAGAGTGACAACACTTTGAAGGAGTGCAGTCCAAACCATGGCACCAGTGGACAAGGGACTGCACACGAGGGAGCAGCAAAGTGTAGAAATACAGTTGTTCTCGGTGATTCCATAGTTGGGGGACAGACAGGCATTTCTGTAACTGTCATCATGAGTCCTGCATGGTGTGTTGCCTCCCTGGTGCCAGGGTAAAGGACATCACGGAGAGGGTGCAGGATATTCTGCAGGGGGAAGGGAGTGAGCCAGAAGTTGTGGTGTATGTTGGTACCAATGACAAAGATAGGGCAGGTATTGAGGTCCTACTGTCAGATTTTCAGAGCTCGGGAGGAAGTTAAAGAGTAGGACCTTGAAGGTAGCAATCTCTGGCTTCCAGTGCCACACACTAGCAAGAGTAGAAATAGCAAGATATAGAGGATCAATGCATGGCTTGAAACATGGTGCAGAGTCATAGAATTAGACAGCACAGAAACAGGCCCTTCGGCCCATCGTGTCTGTGCCGGCCATCAAGCACCTAACTATTCTAGTCCCATTTTCCAGCACTTGGCCCGTAGCCTTGTATGCTATGGCATTTCAAGTGCTCATCTAAATACTTCTTAAATGTTGTGAGGGTTCCTGCCTCTACCACCTCTTCAGGCAGTGCGTTCCAGATTCCAACCACCCTCTGAGTGAAAAGATTTCTCCTCAAATCCCCTCTAAACCTCCTGCCCCTTACATTAAATCTATGCCCCCTGGTTATTGACCCCTCCGCTAAGGGAAAAAGTTTCTTCCTATCTAACCTATCAATGCCCCTCATAATTTTGATAACCTCAATCATATCTCCTCTCAGCCTTCTCTGCTCTAAGGAAAACAACCCTAGCCTTTTCAGTCTCTCTTCGTAGCTGAAATGCTCCAGCCCAGGCAACATTCTGGTGAATCTTCTCTGCACCCTCTCCAGGGCAATCACATCCTTCCTATAGTGTGGTGCCCAGAACCGTACACAGTACTCTAGCTGTGGCCAACTAGCGTTTTATAGAGCTCCATCATAACCTCCCTGCTCTTATATTCTATGCCTCGGCTAATAAAGGTAAGTATCCTATAACCTTCATATCTACCTGTGCTGCTGCCTTCAGTGATCTATGGACAAGTACACCAAGGTCCCTCTGACCCTCTGTACTCCCTAGGGTCCTACCATCCATTGTATATTCCCTTGCCTTGTTAGTCTTCCCAAAATGCATCACCTCATACTTCTCAGGATTAAATTCCATTTGCCACTGCTCCGTCCATCCTACCAGCCCATCTATATCGTCCTGTAATCTAAGGCTTTCCTCCTCACTATTTACAACACCACCAATTTTCGTGTCATCTGTGAACTCACTGATCATACCTCCTATATTCACGTCTAAATCATTAATGTATACTACAAACAGCAAGGGTCCCAGCACCGATCCCTGTGGTACACCACTGGTCACTGGCTTCCACTTGCAAAAACAACCCTTGACCATTACCCTCTGCCTCCTGCCACTAAGCCAATTTTGGATCCAATTTTCCAAATTGCCCTGGATCCCATGGGCTCTTACCTTCTTAACCAATCTCCCATGCTGGACCTTATCAAAAGCCTTACTGAAGTCCATGTATACTGCATCAACTGCTTTACCTTCCTCTACATATCTAGTAACCACCTCGAAAAATTCAGTCAAGTTAGTTAGACACAATTTCCCCCGACAAAGCCATGCTGACTATCCCTGATTAATCCCTGCCTCTCCAAGTGGAGATTAATTCTGTCCCTCAGAATTTTTTCCAATAGTTTCCCTACCACTGATGTTAGACTCACCGGCCTGTAATTACCTGGTTTATCCCTGCTACCCTTCTTGAATAATGGTACCACATTCGCTGTCCTTCAATCCTCTGGCACCTCTCCTGTGGCCAGAGAGGATTTGAAAATTTGTGTCAGAGCCCCTGCTATCTCCTCCCTTGACTCACATAACAGCATGGGATACATCTCATCTGGGCCTTGGGATTTATCCACTTTTAAGCCCTCTAAAACAACTAATACTTCCTCCCTTTCAATGCTAATATGTTCAAGTATATCACAATCCCCCTCCATGATCTCTACACCTACATCGTCCTTCTCCATAGTGAACACAGATGAAAAGTAATCATTTAAAACCTCACCTATGTCCTCCGGCTCCACACACAGCTTGCCACTTTGGTCCCTAATGGGCCCTACTCTTTCCCTGGTTATCCTCTTGCCCTTCATATACTTATAAAACGCCTTAGGATTTTCCTTTATCTTGCCCGCCAGTGTTTTTTCATGTCCCCTCTTCGCTCTCCGAATTATTTTTTTAAGCACCCCCCCCCCCCCCACCATACTTTCTATACTCCTCTAGTGCCTCCGCTGTTTTCAGCCATCTGAATTTGCCATAAGCCCCTCCTTTTTTTTCCTGATCCAATCCTCTATATCCCTTAATATCCAGGGTTCCCTGGACTTGTTGGTCCTACCTTTCACCTTAACGGATACATGTTGGCTCTGAACTCTCACTATTTCCTCTTTAAATGACTCCCACTGGTCTGATGTAGACTTTACTACAAGTAGCTGCTCCCAGTCCACTTTGGCCAGATCCTGTTTTATCATATTGAAGGAGGGAGGGCTTCAGATTCTTAGGGCATTGGGATCAGTTCTGGGACAGAAGGCACTTATTCAAAAGGGACAAGTTGCACCTTAACAGGACTGGGAACAATGTCCTCTCGGGGAGGTTCACTAATGTGGTTGAGGAGGGTTTAAACTAAACTGGCAGGGGGATAGGCACCAGCATAAAGAAGTAGAAAAGAGGAATAAGGTGCATAATGTGAGATTGTTGGACAGTGCTAGAGAAGGGAGAAGTACCATTTTAGGTAGGTGCAGACAGAGAAGGACTACAAGAAATGCAAAGACAGGATTACAATGTGTGTAGGCAAATGCACAAAGTGAGGTGAGTAAGTTTGGTGAGCTACAAGCACAAATAGCAGTATGGGAATGTGGTGTAGTGGCAGTAACAGAAACTTGACTTAAAAATGTTGAGGACTGGGTGTTTAATATATAAGGATATAAAGAGTTCAGAAAAGACAGAGAAGGAATAAAGGGATGTGGGGTGGCAGAATGATTAGGGAAGACATTGGAATGCTGGAAAGAGAGGGTGGCCTTGAGGGGGCAAGGATAGAATCCATTTGGTTAGAGTTGAGAAGCAAAAAGGGTATGATCACACTACTAGGGGTATTCTATAAGCCTCCAAATAGTGAGAAAGAGGAGCAAATCTGCAGGGAAATCATAGAGATGTGCAAGAACAATAGACTGGTGATTTTGAGGGACTTTACCCAAATATCGATTGGGATTATGTTCGCGTGAAGGGAAAGGAGGGGGAGGAATTTCTGAAAAGCGTTCAGGGGAACTTCTTTGATCAGTATGTTCTTGGCCCAACTAGAAAGGAGGCATTGCTGGATCTGGTGCTGGGAACTGAGGTGGGCCAAGTAGACCAAGTGTCTGTGGGGGAGCACTTGGGTAAGAGTGACCATCGTATCATAAGGTTTAGATTCGTAATGCAGAAAAACAAGGAAAGATATAAGGTAGAAGGTCTAGATTGGGCTAATTTCGATGTGCTGAGAAGGGATCTAGCCAAGGTAAAATGGAACCAAACACTGACAGGAAAAACTGTAACAGAACAATGAGTTATCTTTAAGGAAGAGATGCTTCAGGTACAGGCTAGGTACAATCCAACAAGGGCAAAAGATAAGGGAACCAAAGCCAGGGCTCCTTGGATGACAAGGGAGATGGAGATGATAATGAAACAAAAAAGAGGGTGTATGATGCATGTCAAGTGAATTCTTCAAGTCAGAACCAGGCCAAATGCAATAAGTTGAGAGGGGAAGTGAAGAGGAAAATAAGATGGACAAAGAGAGAATGTGTGAATAAGATGTCAGTCTACATAAAATGGAACACAAAAATCTTCTGCCAGCATGTAAATAGTAAGTGAGTAGTAGGTGGAGTGGGACCTATTAAGGACAAAGAGGGTAATATATGCTTGGAGGCACAGGGCAAAGCTAGAATAATTAATGAGTACTTTGTTTCTGTGTCTACTAAGGAAGAGGAATCTGACAAAATATCGGTAGAAGCGGAGAAAGCAGAGGCAATGGATAGGGTAAAAATTGAGAGGGAGGAGGTACTGGAAAAACTGGCTATGTTTAGGTTAGATATGTCACCAGGTTTGGATGACGTGCATCCCAGGTTGCTAAAGGAAGTGGGGATGGAAATAGCAGAAGAGCTTGCCATAATCTTCCAAACTTCCTGAGATAGTGGTGTTCAGAAAGCCAAAGGTTTGGAGAGTGACAAATGTGACACTCTTATTCAAAAAGGGGTGTAAGGACAGTCCTAGTAACTACAGGCCAGTTAGTTTAACATCAGTGGTGGGTAACGTTATAGAAACGATAATCAAGGAAAAAAATCAACAGGCATTTGGAGAGGTTTGTGTTAATTAAGGATAGCCAACACAGATTTGTAAAAGGCAGATCATGCTTGACTAATCTAATTGAATTTTTTGATGACGAAACAGAGAAGGTTGATGTTGTTTAGATGGATTTTAAGAAAGCATTTGATAAACTACTACATAAAAGGCTGGTTAAGAAAATTGAGGCTCATGGAATAGGAGAGTCAGTGTCCAATTGGATAAAAAATTGGCTTAAGACAGAAAACAGTGAGTTGTGGTAAATGGTTGTTTTTCAGACTGGAGGATAATAAACAGTGGTGTTCCACAGGGGTCAGTGCTGGGACCACTGCTTTTTGTGCTATATGTAAATGACTTGGATCTTGGAATACAGAGTAGAATTTCAAAATTTGCCAATGATACCAAACTCAGAGGTGAGGCACTGAGGACGATATGAACCACCTGCAACTGGATCTAGATAGGCTAGCAGATAAGTGGCAGATGGAATTTAAAACAGACAAGTGTGAGGTGATGCATTTTGGCAGAAGGAATAGGCAACATATACTTAATGGCACAGTTCTAAAGAGTGTGCAGAAACAGAGGGACCTGGGGTGCATGTGCATCAAGCTATGAAGGTGGCAGGACATATTGAGAGAGTGGTTAGCAAATTGTATGGTATCTTGGGCTTCATAAATAGAGTCATTGAATACAAAAGCAAGGAGGTTATGAGGAACCTTTATAAAGGTCTGATTAGGCCCCAACTGGAGTATTGCGTCCAGTTCTGGTCACCACACTTTAGGAAGGATTTGAGGGGGTGCAGAGGAGATTTACCAGAATGGTTACAGGGATGGAGGTTTTTTATTGCAAGGTTAGTTTTTTTTTTATTCATTCATGGGATGTGGGCGTCGCAGGCCAGGCCAGCATTTATTGTCCATCCCTAATTGCCCTTGAACTGAGTGGCTTGCTCGGCCATTTCAAGGGCATGTAAGAGTCAACCACATTGCTGTGGATCTGGAGTCACCTGTAGGCCAGACCAGGTAAGGACAGCAGATTTCCTTCCCTAAAGGACATTAGTGAACCAGATGGGTTTTTATAACAATCGTTAATGGTTTCATGGCCATCATTAGACTAGCTTTTTAATTCCAGATTTATTAATTGAATTCAAATTCCACCTTCTGCTGTGGTGGGATTCGAACCCATGTCCCCAGAGCAATACCTGGGTCTCTGGGTTACTAGTCCAGTGACAATACCAGTACGCCACCGCCTCGCCAGGGAGATCGGTTGCGTCCCGGCGAGTCAAGGGATGGTCTTTGGGGGGAAGGGGGCGTCTCGGGTCCTTGGGCAAGCGGGGGCAGCCTTCAATTGGGCACCCTTTGCCCATTTGTCCGGCCCCCACCTCCGGTGCGCTGAGAGGCCGTCAGGTTTCACTGGGCGGCCTTTCACGTCTCCCAGACGCCTGCTAAGTGGCTGTTAAGTGGCCATTTAAGGGCCTTGATTTGCCTGGGGCGGCGGCCCGTTTCTCGCCTTCCCGGCCCATGTAAAGTGGAGCGGAGGCGGGAGAGGGTTGGGAAGGCCTCCCGGAGCCTCCCACTCAATTTTACGCCACCCCCCTTCTGGCTTGCTGGGATGGCGTAAAATACCGGCCTATGACTCCTCATGATTGTGAACACCTCTATCAAATCTTCTCTCAACTTTCTCTAAGGAGAACAACCCCAGCTTCTCCAATCTATCTATGCAACTGAAGTCTCTCATCCCTGGAGCCATTCTCGTAACTTTTTTCTGTACCCTCTCTAAAGCCTTCACATCCTTCCTAAAGTGCAGTACTCAGAATTGGATAAAATAGTCCGCTTGAGGCCGAACCGGTGTTTTATAAAGGTTCAGTAATCTCCTTGGTTTTGTACTGTAAGCTTCTATTTATAAATCAAGGTTATCACATGCCTTTTCAACCACTTTTCCAAAACTGCCCTGTCACCTTCATTGATTTGTGCACATCTACCCCCAGTTCTGTCAGTTCCTGCACCCACTTTAGAATTATACCCTTTGTTTTATATTGCCTCTCCTCATTGTTCTTACCAAAATGTATCACTTCACACTTCTCTGCATTAAATTTCATCTGCAACATGTCTGCCCATTCCAGCAGCATATGTCCTCTTAAAGTCTATCCCTATCCTCCTCACAGTTCCCAATATTTCCAAGTTTGGTGTCATCTTCAAATTTTGAAATTGTGCCTTGCACACCCAAGTCTAGGTCATTAATATAATATAATTATGGGCGGCACAGTGGCGCAGTGGTTAGCATGGCAGCCTCACAGCTCCAGCGACCCGGGTTCAATTCTGGGTACTGCCTGTGTGGAGTTTGCAAGTTCTCCCTGTGTCTGCGTGGGTTTCCTCCGGGTGCTCCGGTTTCCTCCCACCACCAAAGACTTGCAGGTTGATCGGTAAATTGGCCATTATAAATTGCCCCTAGTATAGGTAGGTAGTAGGGGAATATAGGGACAGGTGGAGATGTGGTAGGAATATGGGGTTAGTGTAGGATTAGTATAAATGGGTGGTTGATGGTCGGCACAGATTCGGTGGGCCGAAGGGCCTGTTTCAGTGCTGTATCTCTAAATAAATAATAAAATAAAAAAATATACATCAAGGAATGCATTGTTGCTGCCAGTTAGTCCATGGGCTTCAACTTTGTTGGTAAGCCTATTATGAAGCAATTTATCAAACTTTTGAAGTCCACATGCACCACAATTTTTTATTCTTTCATGGGATGTGGGTGTCACTGGCAAGACCAGCATTTGTTGCCCATCCCTAACAACTGAGTGGCTTGCTAGGTCATTTCAGAGGGCAATCAACCACATTGCTGTGGGTCTGGAGTCACATGTAGGCCAGACCAGGTAAGGATGGCAGTGAACCAGATGTTTTTTTTTACAACAATCAATGCTAGTTTCATGGAACCATTAATGAGACTAGGGCCGGGATTTCATGTTTGGCAGATGGGAGCCGGCCACCAACTGAAAAGTTAGTGGCAAACCCGCTTCCGCCTCACCTGGGGATCCGACCCACATTTTATGGGTCGCCAGGCTTTAATTGTTCTGAGGCGGGACTTCTGCCTGCTTGAGGGAGGAAGTCCCGCCTCATTGAGTTACCGGGAGTGGTGGCCACTGCTGGGACTGCAGCCCAGCCGACCACAGAAGAAGACATGGACCCGGGAGTCCAGCGAAGTTTTGGTTACGTCACCGGGGGTAATCGGTCGTGCCCTGGCGAGGCAAGGATGGTCGTTTGGGGGGAAGGGGGTGCATGTTGGGTCTTGGGAGTGGTTGGAGTAGTGGGGACGGCTCTCCATCAGGCTCCCTGTGCCTGATCAGCAGGCCCACCGCCCCCTACCCCCGAGACGATTGGAAGCCGTCTGCTTTTCCCGGCCCGCTTGCCACGCATAAAATCCGCATGGAGGTGGGCGAAGACCCTTAAGTGGCCACTTATGGGCCTTGATTGGCTAGGACAGGCGGGCCATTTCCCCCCACCTCCCGCCCTACATAAAGGGGGGCGGAGGTGGAAGCGGGTTGGGAAAGCCTCCTGGAGCCTCCTGTTCCATTTTACGCCACCCCCCCACCATGCCCCCCCCCCCACCATCACCATCCAGCTTGTTGGGGCGGTGTAAAATTCCGGCCAAGCTTTCAATTCCAGATTTTCATTTATGAATTGAATTTATTAATTAATTGAATTAAAATTCCACCAGCTGCCTTGGTGGGATTTGAACCCATGTCCCCACTAGTCCAGTGACATTACCACTATACTACTGTCTCCCCCTCATCAAACGCATTACCCTCATCAACCCTCTCTGTTACCTCATCAAAAAACATGATTTACCTTTAGCAAATCCCTAATTACTCTGTACTTGTCCAAGTAACTGTTAATTTTGTCCCGGATTATTGTTTCTAACAGCTTTCCCACCACCGAGGTTAAACTGACTGACCTGTAGTTACTGGGTTTATTCTTATGCCCTTTTTGAACAAGGGTGTAACATTTACAAGTCTGTAGTCCTCTGGCACCAGCCCTGTATCTAAGGAAGAATGACAATGACCCTTGAGGGATACCACTGTTTACATCCCTCTGGTTCCCCCCAAAAATGCATTGACCGCAACTATATCAGCTAGACTGAGTGATAGCACTCTCCTTTTTGAGTCAGCAAGTCATAGATTAAATCCCACACCAATTTAAAAACCTAGACTGACTGTTCAATGCATTGTCTACATTGTTGGAGGTGTCATTTTTCAGATGAGGTGTTAAACAGACACCTCATCTGCTCTTTTGGTGGACATAAAAATCCCATGACGCATTCAAAGAGGTCCAGGGAGTTTGCCCAACATTTTTTCTTAACCCGCATCACAAAGTGTATGATCATTCAGCTCATTGCTGTTTGTAGGACCTTGTTGTGTGCAAATTGGTTGCCAAGTCAACCCACATGACGACACTTCAAAATTAATTAAAGGTGCTGTAGAAATGCAAGTTCTTTCTTACTGCCTTAGCCAACTTCCTATCCATCTTTCCCTTTAATACCATGCGATTTGATTTTTATCAACAAGCCTCCTATATAGCAGTGTATCAAATACTGTATGAAAATACACAATCACAGCATTCATTGTATTTTGTTTTATCATACACCCCATTATTTCATCAAAGAACTCTATTAAATTTGTCAGACAGGACTTGCCTTTTCCAAATCTCTGCTATCTGTCTTTAATTAACACATGTTTTTCTAAGTGAGTATTTGGATCTACAGAAGCTTACCCACTATCAATTTTTGGCTGACTGGTCCATAATTACCTGATTTATCCCTTTCTCCCTTCTTGAATGAAGGCGTTACATTGGCAACCCTCCAGTCCTCTGCAAATTACATATGCAAGGATATTTGAAGGATCCTAGTCGAGGGCTCTGCTTATTCCTCTCTGACTCTCCTCAACATTCAGGGCACTGTCCCTTTTTTGAGTCCCGCAGTCCTTTTTAGTGCCTGTTTAGCTGTACTCTGAATAGCTGCACCTCAATCACTTGTGCCTTTCATTCCCACTTTACACTCATCGAAGGAAGCCAAAGCAAAGCACTCCAAGGTTTATGCTGCAAAGACTTATTAAACAAACTAGGGTTG
Source organism: Heterodontus francisci (assembly GCF_036365525.1). NCBI lineage: Eukaryota > Metazoa > Chordata > Chondrichthyes > Heterodontiformes > Heterodontidae > Heterodontus > Heterodontus francisci. The sequence continues at coordinate 28,007,134 of NC_090376.1, read as the reverse complement.
TATTCCCTGGAATTTAGAAGGTTGAGACGATTAGATCGAAGTTTTCAAGATGTTAAGGGAAACAGATAGAGTAGATAGTGAGAAAATATTTCCGCTTGTTAGGGAGTCTAGGACTAAGGGGCAGAGGCTAGAAATTAGAGCCAGATCTTTTAGGAGTGAAATTAGGAAACACTTCTTCAAGCAAAGGGTGGTAGAAGTTTGGAATTTTCTTCCTCAAAAGGCAATTGATGCTTGATCAATTGTTAATTTTAAATCTGAGATTGATAGACTTTTGTTATCCAAGAGTATTAGGGATTATAGAGCAAAGGTGGATATATGGAGTTAGGTTGCAGAACAGGCACAGCGAGCTAAATGGTCTACTCCTGTTCCTATGTAACTGTTCCTATGTTCCTATCTATCTAAGCCCACCCTTTGTTCTACACTAGATTCCCATTTCTAATGATAACACAGTTTGAATATATCACATTTTAATTATTGTTTAAACACACCTAGTACTTCATAATTTTATACAAGTTTCGGCAGGTACGGTGACAGAAGCAAATTGGGGTTTAAACTGCTTTCCATATCAGCCATGGACCAGTGGTAGCACTCTCACATCGGAGTCCGAAGGTTGTGGGTTCAAGTCCCACTCCAGACACTTAAGCACACAATTTTGGCTGGCACTCCAGTGCAGTATTGGAGTGCCACACTGTCTGAGGTGGTGCCATGCAGATCAGATGCTAAACTGTCTGCCCCTTCAGCTGAGCATAAAAAAATCCCATGGCACTACATTGAGGAAGAGCAGGGGAGTTCTCCCAGGTGTCCTGGCCAATATTTATTCTTCAATGAGCATCACTAAAAACAGATTATCCAGTCATTTATCTCTTTGCTGTTTGTTGGACCTTGCTGTGTGCAAATTGGCTGCCGCGTTTCCTACAATACAACAGTGGCTACACTTGTAAAGCAATTTGAGCTGGTGGGCAGAGTTTTCTCACACCTAGGGCGACGGGCTGGGTGGCCCAGCAAAATGTCGGGGGAACGTATCGGGGCTGAAGCCAGATGTATTCCCACCGCTGTTGACGTTTCCCGGAGGCAGCTGTGCTTCCAGGTGAGACCGTGAGCCGGCAATTGAGCCTGCGTTTTGCAGTCAATTAATGGGTATTTTCCAGAGGTTTTCAGGTTTTTTCAGGGCCTCTCGTGAAGAACGGAGCTTCAGAGCCAGCTACAAGGAAGCAGGAGCTCAGCGGTCGGTCAGTGTTGGCTGCAGTTGGCAAAGCATTGCATTACAGGGCATGGTTAAAGTGAATAATGTGTGGAAATGACAAGCTGGGGAAAGGGCAAACTTGGTGAACATATCAGAGGCGTAAAGATTGACGGGTCTCTCCAAGGTGCATTTTATGTATGCAGAGTAAGGGGAGTGAGAGGCCTGAAGAGGTGAACGCTGCACGTTACAATGGGTCTCATGTTCTCGAGCTGCTGCCATTGGGCTACTGCCACCCTTGTCTGGCCTCCCTTTCAGTCTCCTCTGCTTGTGCTGCCTTACAACAGAGTGCTGCCTCCCCTTCAAATATGGCATCTGCTTCTCAGGTGCCGGGACATCCCCCCACCCCCCCCCCCCCCCCCCCGCCGCCCCATTATTATTGGCTGGCTCCCATGCCTGCCAGCCGTTAATTGGACAGCCCCGATAAAATTCCTTTTCATCTTGCCACACCCGCCCGTGCGGCCGCGCCACCCGCTTTGTGCCCGACATAGGGAATTCCTCACTGGCGACAAAAACAAGTGAAAAGCATTCTATAAATGCGAGTTCTTTCTTATTGAAAACATTTTGCAGAGTAACTGCTGTAACCCCTCAGTCTTCCACATTAAAACAGGAAAAAAAATATCTGGTTTGACCACTCTGAAGTATGAGAAGCTAAAGAGCACTTAAATAACTGTGTTTAGTGCTGCTGCAAGGTTGACAACCTGTTTATTTAAATTTGATCCCTCTGACCGCTATTACTATAATTACTTTGCCTCATTCATTCCAATGCCAGTGCTGCTGTCCTGTAGCGCCTGTCTGTCTCTGCTCATTACTGAGTGGGGAACTGTACTGAACCGGGTAAGTGATGAGTAATTACTGTTAGCTGCTGAGAGACATGAGCGAGCATTGGTTTGGTCATCGCTAAACTATTTGATATGCCAATTTTTGCCAGCAATAATATACTCTGTGTGCGTTGTAAGTGGGACAGCTGCAATGATTAAAGAGATATTCAGGAGGTAGGGAACCATACATTGGCATTCATTTGCGCATAATTTGACACTGGCACTTGTTTAATAAAGGATGCAGTAAAAACAGAAAATGCTGAAAAAGTGCCCAGCAAGTCCATCAATATCTGAAAAGCAAGCAAAGGAGTTCTCATTTCAGGGGTAGACCACTCATCAGAACCGACATTTAGTTCTGCACCTGATGAGATATGTTTCCAGCATTTTCTGTTTATATGGCAGATGCAGCTTTTATTTTCTATTTATGTCTTTTGAAAAGCTGCTATCCAGTCGACCTGAAGCTCATTTGGCACATTATAATTTTCTGCTTAACCTTTCTCTTTTATGGGAGTCCTGCCAGTTTGTTACTTAACTTCCTTGAAAAATTCAGTTAAATTAACAACAATTTGCATTTATATTATGCCTTTAATGTAGAACAACATCCCAAAGCGCTACATAGAGGTTTTATCAACAAGCAAATGCAGGGGTTGTGATATTTCTGGAATTTAAAAAAGCATTTAATAAAGTGTAGGTAAGAGACATCTTGTGAGGATTAAGGCCTGTATTGAAGGTGAAGTGGCAGAAAGAAAAACAAGACTTGCATTTATATCGCACTTTTCACAACCTCAGGACATCCCAAAGTGCTTTACAGTCAATTAAGCATATTTGACTGTAGTCACCATTGTAAAGTAGGTAATTTTTCATCCAATTTGCACAGAGGAAGATCCCACAAACAGCAATGAGATAAATGACTAGATGATCTGTTCTTAGTGATGTTGGTTGAGGTCAAAAGCCTCTGTTCTTCAAAACAGTCTTTGGGATCTTTGACATCTACATGAAAGGCAGATGGGGTCTCAGTTTAAGTTCTAATCTGAAACACGGCCTCTCCTGCAGTGCAGCACTCCCACAATACTGCACTGAAAATGGTGGCGTGAATAGCGAGGTTAGATTGGATATGAAGTGCAGAGTTGTATAGTTCTCAATTTGCAAGATGCAGTTAGTGTTCTGCCTCAACGATCTCTACACAGAAATGATCTGGACAAATATGAAAATTTACTGACGGCACCAAAGGCCCAATTTTCCACTGCGTTGTTCCCATTTTCTTCCTGAATAGCATTGCACATAAAAATTCTCTGTATGGCTTTTCTGGTTTGTGCACTGAGGAATATAAGAGGAGTAGACCATTCAGCTCATTCAGTGAGATCATGGCTGATAATAGCCTAACTCCAGCCGCCCAGTTTAGCTCCATATCCCTTAATCCTCTCGGCTAGAAAAAATCTATTGATCTCAGAATGCTAACTGCTCCTGAAGAAGCTTCAAACAAATGTCAGAGACACGTTACGCTCAGACTTTCTACAACAGTGCAGGTGCTGTTCAGGGATGATCTACTCCCTGAACTGCTGTTTAGCTGCTCTAATTAATGGTCCAGAAAGATCTTTATTTTGGATTTTTGAATTTAAAAAATGTTGGCTTTGGCACTTCTGGACTTCTTGCAGAACGCTGCTCGTCTCTACACTTAGTGACTGAGACCACGATAGTTACTGTGCTATCCACTCCTTAGCAGGTGAAGAGAAGCAAAAACAACTCCTCTTGATTGCTACCTGGATATCTCTGTACCATGGAGTAGGAATTGTATTCCCTGGACTGTGTACCTGCACCCTGCCACCTGGAATAAAAGTATGGCCTCACAGTTAAACCTGCTGTTTCTTATTAAACCACTTATTTCCACATCATCATTGAGGTAAACATTTTTCAAGGGTTTACGTCAGACATTCCCGAGTAATGACTCGCTTCCTATGTTCTGCCACTTACTGCTTGGTATAACAGTGCCACCTTCCTGCATGTGTCCCATGACTCCTGCTCACCATGTTGCTGCAATCCCAGACAGGGCACAGCAGCTCAAACTCATTCACTGGAGACAGCACCTTTAAATAAATGAGAAGACCACAGACACTTGAATCTCTGCTTCTAGCAGACAAAAATGGATTTAACTACTTAACCATTAGCCATCAGAAAAAGTCCACATTATCTGACAGATTCTAAGTCCTTCATGGGGCTTCCTGCGACCTGCCCCTTTAACATTGCTGCTGCCTTCCAGGCAGCACCTGGAATTCCCACTTGCTGCTGTAACAGAGCACCTGCAGCTTGTGGTCCTGATGTATCTCCGATGTACCTGGTCCAAATTGTTCCCAGACATCGCCCTCAAATTAGGATGCATGGAAAACAATGAGGAAGATTGCAGGTGACTACAGGAGAGCGTAAATAGGTTATGGAAGTGGTCAGATATGTGGCCAAGGCAGATCAATGCAGATAAATGTGAAGAACATTCATTTCAAAATTTACCCTATACTTAAACAGTAAAGTTCTCAATGTAATGGAAGAGCAGAGAGTTAGTGGCACTGATGCACAAACGGTTAAAAACATGGCTGCAAATGGGGAGAAAAAACCTATAAAAATGGAAAGTGTTATTCTGAATTTTAAATATAAGTGAATTAAATATAAAAGTAAGGAGGTGAGGATGAACCTATACACCATATTGTTGAGATTACAGGAAGAGTACTGTGTGTAGTTTTGGGCACTTCATTACAAATCGGATATTGAAGCCATGGTAATGATGGAGTGTAGATTTATGGGACGATACCTGGGATAAGAATATAGAGTTATGACGAGGAACTTGAACTAGCGTTGAATTCAATGGAGCACAGATGATGCCGTAGGGATCTAATAGAAGTGTGCAAAGTAACCTCTGTAATCTCTTTCAGACCCACAACCTTGCACTCATCTAATTCTGGCCTCTTGAGCATCCCTGATTTTAATCACTTCATCATTGGTGGCCGTGCCTTCAGTTTCTTAGGCTGTAAGCTCTGGAATTTCCTCCCTACACATCTCCACCTCACTTTCCTCCTTTAAGACACCCCTTAAAACCTACCTCTTTGACCATGCTTTTGGTCATCTGACCTAATGGCCGGACTTTTACCGTAATCACTGGCTCCGGCACGGGTGGAACTCAAACGGATGCGGCCTCCGTTCCCCCGCTGCGTCTCCTATCCACCGGCATCACGCGCGGGGCAGCCAATTAGCGGCCCCGTGGCGTAACTGAGACCTGAATCAGCTAGTGTGGGCGGGAAGATATACATCATTGGGGGCGGAGCCACATCCGGGAATGTCTGACGTAAACCCTTGAAAAATGTTTCCCTCAATGAAATTGACCAGGTGCTCATTCATTGTTTAAAAATCAGCAGTAGTAGTTGTAGTTCACTGAGAGGCTACAGTTCTGTTAGTGCAGAAGGAGTTAGAGATTTAAACACAGGTGGAGGAAGTCATGGAGGGGAGAAGCACTCGCTCAGCCCCCGTTTCTCGGATGATTCACTACAGCTCCTCCTTCAGGCGGTTGAGGAGAGGCGTGATATCCTCTTCAACCCAGATGGTAGAAGGCGACCGTCGACAGTGACAAAGAGGGCCTGGCTGGAGGTCACGGAGGAGGTCAGCAGCCATGACGTCGTTCGGCGCACATGGATACAGTGCCGCAAGCGCCTCAATGACCTGCTTCGCTCTGCCCGGGTAAGGGGCATTCTTCATTCATCTAATCGTTATTTTGTCAAGGGAGGGTGTATTTGTATTCATGATGCAATATGGAACCCCTGTGTGATCATTGCCTGGCTGCCTCCTTGCATTGGGATGCAAGATAGGCATATGTGAGATGAACGTTAAGGAGGGATTGATGAGGGCACGCTCAGCAATGGCACAGCAGTTAAATGCCACATCAACCTATTTGGGTGATTGCATGAAATGTGCACACAAATGTTTGACCTAATTTTTTTCTTTTATTAGGAAAAGAGGGCACACAACGCCCGAGAGAGGTCCCGGACAGGTGGTGGCGTGGCCTGTCCAGCATTCCTCAGTAGAATGGAGGAGGACGCATTGATAGCAGGGGAGGAAGGAGGACGAGCCGTAGCAGATGGCGAGGCTGATGGACATGGCCATGATCGTGAGTGATCCAGAAAGTGGTGTATTAGTGCATTTCGGGGGGGAGGGGGCAGGGTGGGGGATCGTTGGTGGGCCAATGTTGTTATGAGTTACTAATGAACATAATTAAGCCCTCAAAAGTCCTATCACACTGATGTGACCATAATGGACTCAAATACATGTTCTCCACTCTGGCTTTCTGATCAAACTGATCAATATGATTTTCCCAGCAGGTGACCGACTGCATGGAACAGGAAGCATCTCTGTTGTACCACCATCCACCTCTGAGGTTGAGGAGGGAGCCTCAGAGGGTGCACCGTCACATCCTCGTGACGCACCAAGCACCAGCGCAGATACAGACACCTCGGTTGGGATTTGCATGTCCGTGGAATCGATTTCACATCCAGGTGTCAGCACAGCACAGGTGCCAGGCCAGCCACCGGAGGCAGAATCGGCCGATGCCTCACACAGTCGGAGGAGTGTGGGAGGCCAGGCCAGTGCAGAGCAGCAAGCTGATGACATGCCTTTGAGAACATCCATTCGGCGGGAGATGTTGCAGATGCAGCAAGCGGTCCTTGAAAATCTGGCGGAGCTGCCTGAAACAATGCGCGCAATTAATCAAACTCTGGCTACATCCATCCAGAGTATGAGTTCTGCTCACCCTCAGGCAATTGAACATCTGGCTTCCCCCATTGACAGATTGGCGGCTGCAGTGGAAAGGCCAGTTCTGGATGCACTTCGTTACGTCAGATCGATTGTGGCCTCCCTGGACCAGAGCATCAGAGAGCAGAATCTGATGTGCTGGTGCCAGGTCGAGGCCGCTCATCCCTCTGTCACCACTGAGGATCGTCAGAGCCTCACGAGGGCACAGGGGCAGCAGGTCGCATATGGGAGCTCCTCTCAGGGCACCTCTGATGCATCCTCCAGCTCCTTGCTCCCTCTGCCAGGGACATGTGATCAGCGAAATCCCAGGGTGTTACAGGGTACTCATGAGATTTCTCAGGAGAACCCTGAGATGCCAGGGCCCTCACGGCCGCGAGCAAGCAGAGGACGTCCGCCAAAGTCATCACAAGCAGGGCAGCAAACAGTTCAGCCACCTGCCTCTGGTGTGTCTGGTGGCGAGGGATCATGCACCTGAAAGAGCACTCGGAAAAGATTTAAGAAATCACTTGAACATCACTAATGGTTCACAGGGTATTTGAATGTGTTATAAAATATTGTAATAAAATCGGGTTCTCTGAGGTTTTGTCATGGCTTTCCTGAAGTCAATTCCAACATCGTTGCTCAACAAAAGTAGTTCAACATGTGAGGTCTCACACCTGGGTGGCGTTCCTCATGATGTGAAGGTTTGCATCATCGCATTCTCTCTCCCCGTGAAGGTGAGTGAATTTGCCCTTTCAGAGCCTCACAATTAGTCTTGTCATACTGTAATCCCAATTATGTGAAAATTTACAGACTCTCAATGGAAACGTCTGCCTCTTAAAGACACCCTTGTCTGTCGAGTACTTAGATCCAAATTAAATTCAGTTTCCTCTCCATGACCATCAAATCAGTGGTGTCCAGCTTCATCAGAAACATCATCGTCATCTGATGACACATCGCGATGACACTGATCCTTCTCCAGTGCCTCTCCATTTTCAGTCGTCAGGTTATGCAAGGCACAGCAGACGACAATTATTCTTCCAACCCTTGAAGGTGCGTACTGCAGTGCTGCACCTGAGCGGTCCAGATACCTGAACCTCATCTTAAGCAGGCCTATAGTTTGTTTGATGGTCACTAGTGGCCGCAAGGCTCTCATTGTATCGTTCCTCCGCATGACCCCTTGGATTCCTCACTGGTGTCATGAGCCATGTCTTCAGAGGATAACCCCTGTCGCCAAGTATCCATCCCTCCATTCTGTCTGGAGGCCTGAAAAGTGCAGGTACCTGGGAGTTTCGGAGAATGAAGGCATCATGACAAATCCCAGGGTAACGTGCACACACCTGCATGATTCTCTGACGATGATCACAGACGAGCTGAACGTTCATTGAATGGTATCTCTTGCGGTTAATCAATGCCCCCAACTGACCTGCTGGGGCTCTGAAGGCCACATGAGTACAGTCACTCACGCCCTGTTCCATTGGAAACCCAGATATAGTGCTGAAGCCTCTGGCTCTCTCAGCCTCAAGTGTTGTCCGCCTTGAACGTGATGAATTGGTTACCACGTTGGAACAATGCATCAGTCACAACCTTGATGCAGTGATGCGCTGCTGCTTGTGAGACTCCGCACAAGTCTGCTGCTGAGGCTTGGAATGAGCCAGACGCATAGAAGTTAAGAGATATTGTAACCTTTAGAGCGACCGGCATTGGATGGCCTCCGATACAGTTTGAGGAAACATCCACTGCCAACATCTCACAAAGAGATGTGACAGTCTCCCGTGACAGCCGCAGTCTTTTTCTGCACTGGCGATCTGACAGCTGCAGGTAGCTCAGACGCAGCCGGTATGCCCCTCCTGGTGGGTAGGCACGTATCCTGATGTGTTCGCTAACGGGCGACTCTGCCACCTGCTCTCCCTCCCACATCACGATGGTGCACTGGGTCAGCTTGTTGCACGTTCCCCTGCACATTTGTCCTTCTGTCCCTCATAGGGGCAAGGTCCCTCCTCATCTGATGATCCACCTCCACATTGAACAATTCCCATTGCTGTACTACTCACCAGATGCTCTGACCACAGGTATTAGCTTCCAGCAGTTAGGACTGGCTCACGAGATCCCCTTCCTTTCACCACATAAATCAAAGTTGATGGGTCCCCATCAGCAGTGCAGAACACGCAGATGAATCCTTTAGCATTAGTTGCAAGTCACACAGCTTGTCAGGATATACAAATAGCATTAGAATTATTTCAGAGTAAAACTGAAAATTGTACTTCCAACTCCCTCCTGAATCAATGCCTGCCGCCCTTATGTAGCTGCCGGCTGGCCGACGCCCCACGAGCCGATTTACAGACGTTAAATCAGACCTCATACGTAAAATTGTACTCAATTGCTTTGTAAACGACCTCAATTGCCTTTCAATGACTTGTATACGGGCGGAGAGCGCAGACTCGCTCACGCCCGACTTCCGACATTGGTAAAATGACGTCTGCGCATAATGACGCCGGGGACACGGCCCGAGGTCATCGTGCTTCATATTACCATCCGGACGCCTCCGAAGAGACACGTTTAATGCCGGTAAAATTCCAGCCAATATCTCCTTTTGTGGCTCAGTGTCATATCTTGTTTTATCTTGTGAAATGCCTTGGGATGTTTTATTATGTTAAATGTGCTATATAAATATAAGTTGTTGAAGTTTTGAAAGATTATTTTCCACTAGTCTGTGAATTGGTAGCAAAACATTAAGGAAAAGGTTAGAAGCAATGTTTTTGAAGAGTTATTTGACTATGGTAGGTATTAAAGGTATGAAAGTGGATGTTGAAGTGAGTTCAATTAGGGCATTTAAGAGGAAATTAAACAGTTGAATTGGAAATTATTTAGCAGTGTTACGACCAACCGCTCCACTCAAAACCCCCAATCAAAATATATGATTCTGAATGTGGTGGGACCAACGCAATGTTAATTCAATCCCGTTGCTCCACAGATCTGCTAACATTTCATTTAAAACTTTCCAAATTAAAGAAAGACCCATCCAAATTGTTTCATCTATTAACCCCCGAATGAGGCTAACCAAATCAGGTGTCTTTAAATCAACAAATTAACTCTTTAATTAGAAGAACTAAGTTCTTAAACACTATGAAGATATAAACAATATTTTAAATAGAAAAAATTAGAGTCCTTGCAAATTTACAGTCCAATGTTGCTTGAAGTCCTCACAGAACGTTGCTTTCCTTCTCCAGCGAATTTCAACAATTAACGACTTGCAAATACTTTCAATGGAATCAAGCTGACTTTAGAGTTTTTGAGGGATAAAAGATTGTCACAGTCTAACTTCCCTTTCTTCAATTTAAATTACTAGAGATCTCTGTTTTGGCTTGACTTTTTCTTAGAATTTTGAGAGATAATAATAAACAGACTAAAATCTTATTCCTTCAGTTTAAATGGTTGAGAGCTCTTTTTCCAGGTGCTGTCATCACAGCTGTGTCTTTTGTGTCTTTGTGTCAGTGTGTTAGAACAAACTGTCTTCAACTAACGGCCAGTTCAAAACTGAATTGTAACAAATGTATCGCATGAGACTCACTCCCAGTGGTTGTATCTATGGTAATGAGAATGTAACCTTTGAATGGCAGTCTCCAAATGGCTGTTTCTAAGACAATGAAAATGCACCTTCCTATAACTCCTGAGGCTTGCTGGTTCTTAAAGCAATACTGATCCCTTGCAAGCTTTAAAGGAAAACCCCATATTCCAGAAAAAAAACTACAGGACCATGACAGCAGTATGGGGAAAAATAGGGAAATGGGGTTTACTCATTAAAGCATTGAGTAAATAGAGGGGATATCCAGTTTATAGTGGTCCACTGCTCATTCAGCAGTGCAAGAAAAGTGCTGGGAATGAATGATCATTATGTGCACCAGTTAGGATCAGTGCCCAGCTCCTCTCCCATCTTTTGTTACTCCCTTGTCAAACCAGTTCTCACTAACTTCAGTTGCTCTACATATTTCTTTTAGTGTTAGGACATGTTTTTAATTCTCCATTAGCAGGTCAGTTAAAGGAAGACAGCATTTCTTAAAAATTGCATATTTATTTTGTTTGGAGAAATGCTACTTTAGCATTGAGTGCAATTATACACTCACAAGATAACATGGACTGAAGCAGTCCATGACCACGTGTACCAAGACCTGAACAACATTCAGGCTTGGGCTGAGAAGTGGCAAGTAACATCCACGCCACACAAATGCCAGGCAATGACCATCTCCAAAAAGAGAGAATCTAAGCATCTCCCTTTCGCTGAATTCCCCCACCATCAACATCCTGGACTGGACCAGCCATATAAATACTGTGGCTACAAGAGCAGGTCAGAGGCTGGGAATTCTGCAGCGAGTAACTCACCTCCTGACTTCCCAAAGCCTGTCCACCATCTACACTGGAAGAATGCTGCTCCAACAAGACTCAAGAAGCTCGACACCATCCAGGACGAAGCAGGCCACTTGATTGGCACCACCTTCAACATTCACTCCATCCATCACCTTCAACATTCACTCCCTTCACCACCAATGTACAATGGCAGCAGTGTGTACCATCTAAAGATGCACAGCAGCAACTCACCAAAGCTCCTTCAACAGCACCTTCCAAATCTATGACCTCTACCACCTAGAAGGACAAGGGCAGCAGACACAAGGGAATTTCATCACCTGCAAGTTCCTCTCCAAGTCTCATACCATCCTGACTTGGAACTGTATTGCCATTCCTTCACTGTCGCTGGGTCAAAATCCTGAAACTCCCTTCCTAACAGCACTGTGGGTGTACCTACATTAGATGGACTGCAGCAGTTGAAGAAAGCAGCTCACTACCACCTACTCAAGGACAATTAGAGATGGGCAATAAATGCTGGCCTTGCCAGTGGCGTTCACATCCCATGAAAGAATTAAAAAAATGAGGACGGCTAGTCAGCCCAATATAGTTTGTCCAACAGGATAAAAACTACTGTCCACCATCTCAGAATGTCCAGTTCTATGGGGTGAAATTGGATTGTATTGCCCTTATATGCCTCAGCCCATATTCAGATCCATTTACTTCAAAAGAACTGACTATCAAGCATGCTGTATAATGGGTGGCAAAACTGATTCAGTTTGTTTTGCATTCCAACTCCAAGTTTAATTTCACACCCTTTCTTGTTGAGTCCACCATTTCTGTGTCTACCAATTCATTTAGTGTGTTGATCTCTTTGTGTAATGAAGAGCTTCCTAACATAAGAAAATAGCAACAAAGGAGCAGGAGTAGGCCATTCAGCCCCTTGAACTTGATCTGTCATTCATCACAGCTGATCTGTGCCTCAACTGTATTTTTCCATTTTGATCCATATCCCTTGATACCCTTGCAGTACAAAAATCTTATCGATCTCAAACTTGAAAATTTCAATTGTCCCAACATTCACAGTGGTTTTGGGAGTGAGTTCCAGATTTCCACTTTGTAGCACAAAGTGATACCTGATTTCGCTCCTATATAGTCTTAGCTCTAATTTTGAGATAGTATCCCTTTGTTCTGAATTCCTCCACCAGAGAAAATAGTTTCTCTGTACCTAACTAACCCAGTCACTTTATCATTTTAAATATCTCGATTTAGATTACTCCTCAACTTTTTAAACTCGAGGGAATACAAGCCAAGTTTATACAACCTGGTTTCATACTTTAACCCTTTAAGTCCTGGTGAATCTGTGTTGTAGTTCCACCCCCGCTCCAAGGACAGTGCATTCTTCCTGTGGTGCAGTGCCCAAATCTGAATACAGTATTCCACTGTCATTCTAAACCATTGCCTAAACACTTATATATAAGCATGATAAACAGAGTTCTATTAGATCTGTAATAGAAGTAGGGTATTTGAAGTGGCTTGTTATAGGCAGGGCTTTGTTAAAACTGTTGAACAGTAGGTAGGCATCCTCTATTGCAACAATGGGAATTCTAAGAGCGCCAACACACAGAAGAAAAGGCAATCTTTCCCAAATGCTTCAACAGACTCTGCACTTTCTGCCCTAGTATGCACTTTACCCAATTTTTAGGCTACTTGAGGGAATGTTCTCCAAGATTTCGCCACACCTTCCCAAACATAACTTGTGATAAACTCCAGAATATCCCTCGAACCTTACCACCTGAAATATTTGACCGGTAACACTACACAGATGGTATCTCCATGCTGGTAACAGTTTAGGACCCATTACTATGATGACCTTCATTCCCTTGAAAGTGGAAGGCGGAGCAGCCAGTCCCAGTCTCAGCCTCACAGAACTGCCACTGTGTAGGCTCATGCAAGAAGAATGGTTATTTGAGCAAGATTTTGAAGAGCTGCCAGCAGCATTGTACTGTATCTCAACATGATTCACTACTATTCGGTGACGAGGAGAGATAATTGTTTGGAACACAATTTCGTTGTGGATTAATTTTTTTTTAGTAATAGCCCTGTAACTTACCCTGCTGTGGCATGACTGAGAGTCTTTCTATTTTCTGCATCCATAACATTTTGCAAATATGACCAGGGCCATTAGTTTACAATGACTGAGTCAAATTCCATTTCTATTACATGGAATTCTGCATGTTTTACCAATCTTTTGAGGATTGTAATTTGTGATTCAGTCTGCTTATAAGTGGGGACACCTAATTATCATGGACTTATTGTCCAGTTCACTGTGAAACCTGCAGACCACTGGCTTTATTTATGAGAAATGATGTATGAGATGTCAGGAGAGAATCTTAATTGAATACTAAATAGTTCACTTGTGACGCCCTCATTGGAAAACTATGAACTCTTAAGACATTAATAAAAAGTTACAATACATCTTATACATGCTAAATTTTACATGCATGATACATTTATTACACTTGATACTGTTACGACCCGGTGAGAACGGTGTCTAGGGGTCCCTCTCAGCCTTTACTTGGTCTTACCTTAACAGGATTTTATTTTTAAACACTGTGTTCTTAGCTCCCCCTTGGTGAGTCCTAGTTCAGCACTTTCCAATTATAAAGCAAAGAAACCAGCACAAACAGGTTTTCTTAGGTTTAAAGAAGAAAAGTTGAAATTCGTTTAATGCTAACGGATACACAATGCGCCCACGCGAGCATGCATATGTGATACACGCACGCAAATAGAGACAGGAAGGAGCAGAAGAAAAAATGAAGTGGAAAAGTTTGAGGCAATATCTGAAGAGTTTTTGTTACGGTTCTTCGAGCTCATTGTAGAGTCCTTGATTGTAGGTAGATCTTGCTTTTTGTTAGGGCCCAGTATTTTTAAACTTTGTTCACTGTAGGAGACTTTTCTCTCTTGGGGTTCATGTGTCTTCAGTGGATTCAGAGGCTGTGAGAAAGAGATGGGAGCAGACAGGAGAGATCTTCTCAGTCCAGGAGCAAACAGTCTTTCTGAGTTCAAACTTTCTGGGGCTAGTTCAAAAACCTTGGAGGAGCCAGTTAGTCATGTGACCAGCTGGTCTAACCAGTCCTGGATTGTATCACCTTAGCCTCTGGAATACTCTTCTTACACACAATACCTGGTGATCAAGGTGGATCGAATGTGTCAGGGAATGACCCTTTGACCTTCCAAGCATTGTCTGTTAATATGCAAATATATTTTTCCAGCCACGGCTGATCTGTTTAACAAGTCATTTTCTCACTCCAGCAACAGTTTAAAATCAATGTTCATGAAAAAATTAATGTGCCTCATTCTTGGCAGATGGGGACCTCCACACCCAGCGGAATGAAATGCGCTTTGAGAAAAGGAGCAATTTTAATAAGTTTTATTAAAAGGGTCAAAAGAAAATATGATACAGAAAGAAACATGCATTTCTCTCATTCATTCACAAATTCTAAAACTTATTAAAATCGCTCCTTTTTTGGCATCCCAATAAACATGTGGTTCTTTTTTAGGAAAGTTTCCCTTCCGTTTGCCCATTTCCATGTCTGCCTAGGGCCTTTGTTCCTGCTGAGTTTTTTGTTTCAGGAGAGTCAGTAGTGGACGAGTTTATCCTGAATTCTTTTTCAGTGCTTTGAGTCATGCAAAGGCTTTTGACTTCAGGGGATGGGTGGTCTGCTTTTGCTCTGTCTGCGGGGGAGGATTCCTTGCTAATCTCCCCTTTGCCCCTGAGAACACTCCTGCCTGCTATTTGTGCAGACACTACTGCACTCCCATGTGGCACTTCGACTAGGTGAGGCATCACCCTCACGGTATCTCTGCCCCCTGGAGGTCTTCCTTTGTCTCTGCAGGATCCTGTAAACGCTGTTAGCAACTCTGGTGGGGTGCTTCTAGTATCTGCATTTACATAGGAGAATATGGGGTCTAACTTTTCACATTT
Organism: Heterodontus francisci; assembly: GCF_036365525.1. Classification (NCBI taxonomy): domain Eukaryota; kingdom Metazoa; phylum Chordata; class Chondrichthyes; order Heterodontiformes; family Heterodontidae; genus Heterodontus; species Heterodontus francisci. Next base: position 27,991,977 of record NC_090376.1, on the reverse strand, counting down.
TTTGGGGTTGGCTGACTGGACAGTGGGGGTTTTCATCTAGGATTCCTCCCAGACTTCCTTTAACCAGCCCTCTTGGTCACTTTCCCCTTCCTTGTCTAACCTTATGCCTGCCTGTCCCTTTTTGTTCTCGGCGGGGGTCCCTTACAGTTCACCAGCCCTCTGCTGTAGGGTCCTCCTAACACCGATACAGGACTTAGGGGTGCAAGTTTCACTATATGTTGGGGTTTCCCCTCAACCTGGCACATGTGGCAACTCCTTCAGTACTCCATCACATCTATGTGGAGTTTTGACCAGTCAAACTGATGTCTTATGTGGGCTTTCATCTTTCATATACCAGCATGTACAGCCACTGTAGTCTCGTGGGCCCTGCTTAATATTTCTGTCTGGTACCTCTGCGGCACCACTAACTGGTGAACTACTGCCCACTCCTTGCTGTCAGGCCTGTGAGGAGAATTCCATTTCCTGATCAGTACCTCACTCTTTAAATAGTAGCAATCAGGGGCTCCCTCTGCTTTACTTTCAGATTGGGCAGCCTGTGCTACCTCTCACTGACCCTCACCTAGGGATAATCCATTTAATTAATTCCCTGGGTCTCCTAACTTTCCAAAGAAAGTCAGTCAGACAGTCCTGGTCATTTGCCTGCAGTGCCAATTCAGTCTCCTCTAGGGGCTCTGGTTTGATCATGGCCTGATCCACTGCACATTCAGGGAAACTGCAGAGGTCCGTCTCCCTAACTTTTTCCAGTTCTGATGAAAGGTTATCAACCTGAAATGTTTACTCTGGGCTTGATTTCACAAGCCCCCGGACGTCAGGGGTTGTGGCAGGGGAGCCCAGAGTATGTCTCCGGGAGAGGCCCGCCAAGGGCCGCGATGCCGGGAAGGCCCGGCCCGATACTGCCGGCGGCGACAAGGCCTTGTGACGGTCCCCACGCCACTCGGCAACAGGATCTAAATATTTACATTTATTAAAATAAATGAATTAAATACTTACCTGTTCCCGCCGTCCACCCCGCTCCGATATTGTAGCCGCTGGCTGGCACTCCCGTGCCTTCGGATCTCTGTTCCGAAATCCGATGCGGGACACTGGTGGGGAGGGGGGAGCAGGTAAGTATTTCAGTGCAGGAGAAGGGGGAGCGGGATCGAACTAATATGATTGGTGGAGGGGAATCATGAATTTTAGGTGGGGGGAAGGTCACGAGGTAAGTATTTTGGTGGGGGAGAGGGCACGGAAGGAATTGTATGTTAATTGGGGGGAGTGGCAGAGGGAATAGACACATTTATTTAATTTTTTAAATTTAATTTACAATGCCTATATCTTTAAATATGTAAATAAATGGAAGGGCTTGAAGCCCTTTAAAAATGCCGTTGGCGCCTGCGCAATGGCGCCTGACGCCGCTGCCAGGGACGGATCGCCCACCCCCTCCATGTCACTGGCCATGTAAATGAACTGCCGCACTTAATATTGCTCCGCTGAGTAAAGCCCGCACATGTGGGCCGTCATTTTTTACAGCCGCCGCAGATTACAGTGGCGGCAGTATAAAATTCAGCCCTCTGTTTCTCTCTCCACAGATGCTGCCTGACCTGCTGAGCATTCCCGGCATTTTCTGTTTTTATTTCAGATTTTTAACTTACTTCCCAGGCTTTAATTTCCATTCACATTAATGATTTATGATGGACATTATCACCCTGGCAACAGAGAATATGTTGCTATGACATCACTGGAACTAGAGCTGCTGAACTGTGCCAGACTCCTGTGTTCTGTATTCACAGATGTTAATGGTCGTTAATTAAACATGCAGAAAGCAGTTCATAACTAAGGGACTGTCTACAAGTTTCCCTCTCCTACTCTTATGAACAGCATTTAATACAGTTTTTGACCCTTTTCTGTTTCCATTCCCCGCCACTTATTACAGGACATCTCTATGCTATATTGAGCAATGCAACCATCAATCTGCGCACAATAATCTGTGCAAAATCTATTTTGTTTATAATTTGCCACATAGTGACGATTTTAGTTTTCTTGTGGAAGCTGCTTTCTTACAGTTTTGAGTGCCATATCCTTTCCATCACTATGGCAACATCTTCAACTGTTACAGCATCTTTGCATCTATATCAGCCGCTCAGGTGTTGAAACTCTCATTCATGCTTTTCTCATCTCTGGAATTGATTTCTCCAGTATCCTCCTTACTGCTATCCCTTCCTTTACCTTATATAAACTCCTTCTTCAAAACCAAAACACCTGTACCCTGTTTTCCACTGAGACCTGATTGCCCATCACCTCTGCCTTGCTCCTTGCTAAACTGCATTGACTTCCTCTCCTCCAAAACAGTATACTTAAAATCCTCATCCTCATTTTCAAATCCTTTCACGACCTCGCTGCACTATAGCTCTGTAAACTTCTCCGGCCTTGTATCCCTCCATGCACCCTACGATCCTCTGGATTGCTCTTTTCCTTTACCCCACTGCATTCTCCCCCCCAATTCTTTAGCCCACCACTGGTAGTAGAGTTTTCAATACAGTGCCCCACTTTTTGAAACTCCCTCTTTAACTTTTTCACCTTTATACTTCTCTTTCCACCCTTAAATGCCTTCTCAAAACCAACCTTTTCAACCAAGCTTCAGGCCAGACCTTCTAATCTTTCACCAACAATTTTTTTGATCTATTTCATATATTCCTTTCTCCCTGTGAAATATTTTCTGCTTTAACAGTACTATATAAATGCAAATTCCATTGTTCTTTTCTGGAAATCTTTGAGGGAAAATATCCCTTATGAGTTGTTCCCTTTGAAAGTTCCTGTGATGGACCAATGCATAAATGTACTTCCAGATATTGTACTCAACCATAGAGACTGGGAGGCTCCATCTGATCTGATCTGGTCTGTATTGAGCTAGTTGACCTCAGTGAAGCAGAAGTTAAGCATGACAGTTGGCCTCAGTGCCCCTAGTTAGAGAGAGAGAGATCATCTAGGGTTACTGCTTCTGTTAGTTGATTAGTGATACCTGTTGGAAAGTGTGCACGTGGCCATCAGATGAGGTCAGAATGAGGCATGGCGGTGAACACTCCTGCCCACATGTCAAGTACCCTGCTGACCCTGGGGTCAGGTACCATGATGGTTGCCAATGCGGTGGAATGGTTTTCAGTGAAAGTCAGTCCCTTGTGAGAAAACAAAAGGAATTGCACTTCCACAATGAAACCCTCAAGTAATAAAGGACAATTAGAAATAAGGGGAGACAAATGGCTTTCCTCATCTGCAACCCTGTGATCTTGTGAAGTAGAGAATCGCAGCATCCATTATCTAAAAAAAGAAAAATTATGTTTTAAGGTGGAGCAAGACCGTTTAGGAGAACTCATCTATCTGAGAGGGCAGATGGAGCCTCAGTTTAACATCTCATCTTTAAGTTTCCACCTCTGACAGTGCAGCACTCGTTCAGTATTGCACTGGAGTGGCAGCCTGGATGATGTGCTCAAGTCTCTAGTGTGGGGCTGAAACCCCAACTTTCTAACCTTCAAAAATGAGAGTGCAACCAGTGGGCCAAGGCTAACACCTACTCTAACTCTCTCATTATAGCATCCAAATATATCCTCAGAAAGCATAGAGCTTTTGTTTCTAGAAGCAAACAGTTCTAACTCTGAATGAAGATGCTCTTCCTGATATCAGTTCTAAGTTTACTTTTCACTCATTTCCATTGATATTTTCTAATCTTACTTTCCTTGGATACTTTTGAAGTAATAGTTTAGGTTTATCTTATCTACCAACCTACGATGTATTAAAAATATTGCATATGCATACACTGTATGAAAAGCCAGTTAGCCTAACATCAGTCGTCGGGAAAATGCTGGAGTCCATTATTAAGGAAGTCTTAACAATGCACTTAGAAAAGCACAGCATAATTCGAACAAGTTAACATGGTTTATTAAAGGGGAAAAAAACAGTTCTGATGAAAGCTCACAGACTTGAAACGTTAACTCTACTTCTCACTCCACAGGTGCTGCATGACCAGCACTTTCTGTTTTTGTTTCAGATTTCCAGCATCTGCAGTATTTTTCTTTTACTAAAGGAAATCCTGTTTGACAAATTTATTAGAGTTTTTTGACGATGTAACTAGTAGGGTAGATAAAGGGGAATCAGTTGGATTACCTGGATTTCCAAAAGGCATTCGATAAGGTGCCGCAAAAAGGTTAATAGGCAAGATAAGGGCTCATGAAGTTGGGGGTCATATACTAGCGTGGATAGAGGATTGGTTAATGGACAAGAAGAGTGGGCATAAACACGGCATTTTCAAGTTGGCAGGTAGTAAATAGTGGAGTGCCGCAAGGATCAGTGCTGGGGCCTCAACTATTTACAGTCTATATTAATGACTTAGATGAAGAGACAGAGACTAATGTATCTAAGTTTGCTGATGATACAAAGGTAGATGGAAAGGTAAGCTGTGGGGAGGACACAGAGAGGCAGCAAAGTGAGTGGGCAGCAAAATGGCAGATGGGGTATAATGTAGGGAAGTGTGAAGTTATTCACTTTGATCGTAAGAATAAAAAAGCAGAATATTTTTTAAAGGTGTGAAACTAGTAAGTATTGATGTTCAAAGAGACTTGGGTGTGCTTGTATAAGGAACGCAGAAAGTTAACATGCAGGTATAGCAAGCAATTAGGAAGGCAAATGGCATGATGGCCTTTATTGCAAGGGGATTGGAGTACAGGAATAGAGACGTCTTGCTGCAATTGTACGGGGTTTTGGTGAGACCACATCTGGAATACAGTGTGTAGGTTTGGTCTTCACATTTAACAAGGGATATCCTTGCATTGGAGGCAGTACAGCGAAGGTTCACTAAATTGGTCCCTGGGATGAGGGGGTTGGCCTATGATGAGAGGTTAAGTAAATTGGGCCCATATTCTTTAGAGATAAGATGAATTAGAGGTAATCTTATTGAAGCATACAAGACTCTGAAGGGGTTGGATAAGGTAGACAGAGTGATTGTTTCCGCTAGTTAAGGAATTTAAAACACAGGTGCATAGTCTCTGGATAAGGGGCCAATCATTTAGGACTGAGATGAGGTGGAATTACTTCACTCAAAGGGTTGTGAATCTTTGGAATTTTCTACCCCAGAGGGTTGTGGATGCTCCGTCGTTGAATGCATTTAAGGCTGGGATCGATAGGTTTTTGGTCTTTCGGGGAATCAAGGGGTATAGCGGGTGGGCGGGAGAGAGGAGTTGAAGCCTAAGATCAACCAAGATCGTATTGAATGGCAGAGCAGGCTCAATGGGCCATATGGGCTACCCCTGCTCCTATTTCTTGTGGTCTTATGTTCTTTTCCCATTATAAACTCCCAAGCTCACATTTATAATGGAAACTGCTATGTAAAACTTGTCAAGTTGAAATCACACCTTCCAACCAGTGCAGGTGCTACCACTAGCAGGAGGATGTGACTATAGTGTGACAAGTTTGCAGAACCCGTTTCCATTATAAATGTGGACATAGGAATATATAATAGTAATATAAATTATATGACTTTAAAATGGGAACTGAATTATATCTGGATATCCTGAACTAAGTATTTCCTGTCCCTCTAACCCTGCTACACTTGGTCTTCAGTCCCTATGTACCACGACAATTCAGCTATCATATATTAAAAATCTTGGGTATAGTCCGCACTTCCTGCAAGTGCAACTCTTATTCCCTCGTTATACCCTTATTCCTACAAAAAAAATGTTTTCCAATTCCACTATGGAAAATCTACTAGTATACGAAACATCTTTTTTCTAGACTGTAAAGCTAAAAGCTCTCTAATCTTTCCTCATAGTTTATCCTCTTTACAATTGCAGTCAGTCTTGTTGCTTTTTGTACCCTTTTCTTGTTGTCAGGTGATGAACGCTTATGCATAATAAAGCCTCAAGGTAACCTTTGTAAACACTCTACCCAGGTGGCTTGTCTGCCCCTGCCATTGTAATCTATAGACCTCTAAACAATTCAAGCATTATTTTACGCTCAATGTTTGCAGATTCATATCACACTGGGTGTTCCATTTACAATTATAAAAATGAACAACATAATCACCCTGTAAATGGAGTTGAAATGTTGAAGCCAGATGAAATCTCAGGTGATTAGTAGTATTCTCAGTTTACTTGTCATTGTGGAGCAGGATTCAACAAAGCAAATAGATTGCTGAACTACATAAGCCAAACAGAGAAAGTAATGCTAAAACTGCACTGTTCTAGTTAGACCACATTGCAAGTGCTGTTGTTCAACAAGAAACATGGGAGTCATTCAAACCCTGGAGTTGCCCTAAAGAGCCACATATCTGATCTTTCGCATCAAAAGAATGAGCTATGAGGAAAAATTGGAGAAGCTTGGGCTTTTCAGCCTTAACAAGAGGTGACTGAGATCTATTAAAGATAGTAAGTGGTACAGAAAAGGTACATCCTGAACAGTACTTGAAGCTAAACTATAACAAAACAGCAAAGGAAACATTTAAACCTGGAAAAGACAAATTTAGAATTGATGTTGTAAAGTTTTTCATATGAAAAATGATTAATACGTGGATTGGACTTCGAGTTAAAGTGGTGAAGGCAAAAGCCCTAGAAGCATTTCAAAAACAATTGGATGATATGATGAGTGAACTACAGGGTCTTTCTGAATGACATTCCACCTCTATCTTTCTTGTGGTCATACAAGAATAATGCATTTGATTTTTTGACTAAGTTTTGAGTGTTGTCTCTTGCAATGGCGCTCAATGAAGTTAAGAGTATTGCATTGGTGCTACTTTTTTAAGAATACTCTCAGTGCTTTGCAATTGGTTCTTTTTTAAATCCAACTGTGCAATTCTTTCATTCACCAAACTCACTGTGATTTGGTTACAAAGTGAATAATTACTGTTTAGCAGTGATCAAATGTTGAAAAGGTCACCACAGTGTTTAGCAGCGAGCACCAAAACAAATGAAATGGTAGCAGGTAAAAGTGGATTTACTGCAAGGAGACTGTCACAAGGATAAATACAGATAAGGGAGGCTGTGCAGCCCACCTCGCTCATCCTTCCATAGAAACCTAGTGCAGAATTTTCCCAGCCCAGTAGAGGTGGGTTCTGGTGTGTCAGGGTGGGAAAGTCCTGGAAATTGATGTCAGATTGGGATCCTGCCCTCTTCCAGCTTTCCCTGGAATGGGATTGAAAGCGGGTAGGGAATCCCCTTGGATCAGTCAGGTAAGTATTTAATCAAGAACCATCTGTGTTCACTATGGAGAAGGATGATGTAGATATAGAGATCAGGGAGGGGGATTGTGATATACTTGAACAAATTAGTATTGAAAGGGAGGAAGTATTAGCTGTTTTCGTGGGCTTAAAAGTGGATAAATCCCCAGGCCCAGATGAGATGTATCCCAGGCTGTTAAGTGAGGGTAGGGAGGAGATAGCAGGGGCTCTGACACAAATTTTCAAATCCTCTCTGGCCACAGGTGAGGTACCAGTGGACTGGAGGACAGCGAATGTGGTACCATTATTCAAGAAGGGTAGCAGGAATAAACCAGGTAATTACAGGCCAGTGAGTCTAACATCAGTGGTAGCGAAACTATTGGAAAAAATTCTGAGGGACAGGATTAATCTCCACTTGGAGAGGCAGGGATTAATCAGGGATAGTCAGCATGGCTTTGGCAGGGGGAGATCGTGTCTAACTAACTTGATTGAATTTTTCAAGGAGGTGACTAGGTGTGTAGATGAGGGTAAAGAAATTGATGTAGTCTACATGGATTTCAGTAAGACTTTTGATAAGGTCCCGAATGGGAGATTGGTTAAGAAGGTAAAAGCCCCTGGGATTCAGGGAAATTTGGAAAATTGGATCCAAATTGACGTCGTGGCCGGAGGCAGAGGGTGATGGTAGAGGGATATTTCTGCGAGTGGAAGCCTGTGACCAGTGGTGTACCGCAGGGATCGGTGCTGGGTCCCTTAGACGTGAATATAGGAGGTATGATAAGTAAGTTCGTAGACACGAAAATTGGTGGTGTCGTATATAGTGACGAGGAAAGCCTTAGATTACAGGACGATATAGATGGGCTGGTAAGATGGGCGGAGCAGTGGCAAATGGAATTTAATCCTGAGAAGTGTGAGGTGATGCATTTTGGGAGGACTAACAAGGCAAGGGAATATACAATGGATGGTAGGACCCTAAGAAGTACAGAGGGTCAGAGAGACCTTGGTGTACTTGTCCATAGATCACTGAAGGCAGCAGCACAGGTAGTTAAGGTGGTTAGGAAGGCGTATGAGATACTTTCTTTTATTAGCCGAAGCATAGAATATAAGAGCAGGGAGGTTATGATGGAGCTGTATAAAATGCTAGTTAGGCCACACCTGGAGTACTGTGTACGGTTATGGTCACCACATTATAGGAAGGTTTTGATTGCACTGGAGAGGGTGCCGATAAGGTTCACCAGGATATTGCCTGTGCTGGAGTATTTCAGCTATAGGCTCGGGTTGTTTTTCTTAAAGCAAAGAAGGCTGAAGGGGGACCTGATTGAGGTATACAAAATTATGAGGGGCATTGATAGGATAGATAGGAAGAAACTTCTTCCCTTAGCTGAGGAGTCAATAACCTGGGGGCATAGATTTAAGGTAAGGGGCAGGAGGTTTAGAGGGGATTTGAGGAATTTTTTTTCACCCAGAGGGCGTTTGGAATCTGGAACACACTGCCTGAAGGGGTGGCAGAGGCAGGAACCCTCACAACATTTTAGAAGTATTTAGATGAGCACTTGAAATGCCACAGCATACAAGACTACGGGCCAAGTGCTGGAAAATGGGATTAGAATAGTTAGGTGCTTGATGGCCGGCACAGACACGATGGGCTGAAGGGCCTGTTTCTGTGCTGTATAACTCTATGAAGTGGTTGGTGTAGTTAAGGAGCCAATTGAGAACTGTTTTAACCCTGAATCTTGGATTTCCCAGCCAGGGGACCTGTTTCCCAACCTGTCAGCAACGCCCCAGGGTCACCGAGATGAGAGCAGAGCGTGAAGAGCTTCTTCAGTGAGACTGACAAACTGGGAAAGCTTTGATCCGTTACACTGAAGAGCTTGAGCCATGGCCATTGAGAGATTGCTGTTCAAAGCACTTCTTCTCTCAGAGAGTGCTTGACAGGTGATAGTCTAGCACTTCACTCACCTTTAACTGCACTTCCCTGCTGCCAGCCCTCAATATAGCATGGAAGCATCTTATGCAGCTCTACCTTCCACCTCTGCTGTGTGGGGGAAGAGCAGAAGCCACACCACTGCCAACAGCTCCAGCAGTAACAGGAGCAACACAAGCAGCAGAATCAGCTGCCTTCTCCTCAGCCACATACCCCCTCCAAAGGGCAGAGGGCACGTTCACCGAGATCCAGCTGGAAGGAGGCGAGAACCGCAACACAAGGTCTACAGGCAGAGGATCAGCTCTTTTGACGTGCCTCAAGAGGCTCAGGCTGTCACAGCAGGTCGCTGCTGACATCTGCAGCCTCCTGGAACAAGCCCTCCTTCCCAATACAGCAGCTGGGCACGCATTGCCAATGGCTGACAAGGTGCCTGTCACTGGAGGGTCACCTCCCCCACCCCACCCCTGGGTCTTTGCCTCTCCAAGTTGTGTTCTCTTCTGCAAAGAGAGAAAGCAGAGAGGTGTGAGCGTTCATAATGCCTTTTGTGGTAGGAGAGAAGGCCACCATTTGTGGAGGGTGGTTGTGGCATGGGTGCAAGAGGGCAATAGGATGAGGGTGAGTGTGAGTATTGCCTGTTCAGATGGAGATGTGAGGTGCCTGCAGAGACAGGAATGAGTGGAGCAGCAAGGTGTGTTGTTCTGAGGCGTGCTGTGCAGGAGAACGCTGGGGAAGTCACAGTGTGGGGCTTGGTATCGGAAAGTGTTATGCCACTCACCAGCCATGCCCTCCTGAGGTCCTAGATCCCCTCGGTGCACTGTCTCCAGGTTGGAGGGCGAACACCTGCTGCTCACTTCATTGCCACTTCCATGCACACTTGATTGGTTGGAGAGGTTGTACTCTTCCCCTTGTCCTTGGGAAAGATCACCTCACTGCAGCCCCTCAGATCCTGCAGCAGGACCTCCAGGTAAGAGTGAGAGACCTGGGGAGCAGCCTTCCCAGGTCTCCTCTTCATTCCTGTGGTTGCTGCAGCCTCAAGAATCAAAGTGCTGATGAGCCCTTGTAACCCATGTTGTGGTCCCTTTAATTAGAAATCCTTTGACAAGAATGGATGCGTAATTCCGCCTGCCTTCTCTGATTGGTCAGGGAGTTCAGAGGAAGGTTGATAATTGGTTTGCTCTGGGAAAGTGCAACAACCAGGCACGCAAATCAGGTCGACTTTGTTTCTCTCTGCACGGATGCTGCCAGACCTGCTGAGTATTTCCGGCACTTTCTGTTCTCATTTCAGAGTTCCAGCATCAGCAGTATTTTGTTCTTATTGTAGTGCAAATCAGTAAGACAGGTTCCCAACCTGAAAATGGTCCCACCATTCCGGCAGGGACTAAGGTGAGAAGATTCCGCTTCTAAATTTCAGCCCCACCCATCACTTCATCTAAACCCCTCTTGAATGACAGCAGTTAATGAGCTGTGAAGATAGGTTAAGGAAATTAAATCTGCTGTCTTCCTTAAATATGAGGAAGGGACATGATACAGCTTTTTTAAAGCAGTGCGGGACTCACTGAGGTTAGTGTGAAAATATTCTTTGTTCTGAAACAAGAAAGGATAGAGCCTTGACTATTAGCTAAGGAAAGCTTCATTTATTAAAATTTATTTATTTTTTTGAGATACAGCACTTCGGCCCACCGAGTCTGTGCCGACCATCAACCACCCATTTATACTAATCCTACATTAATCCCATATTCCTACCACATCCCCACCTTCCCTCAATTCCCCTACCACCTACCTATATTAGGGGCAATTTATAATGGCCAATTTACCTATCAACAAAAGAACAAAGAACAAAGAAAATTACAGCACAGGAACAGGCCCTTCGGCCCTCCAAGCCTACGCCGATCCAAATCCTCTATCTAAACCTGTCGCCTATTTTCTAAGGGTCTGTATCTCTTTACTTCCTGCCCATTCATGTATCTGTCTAGATACATCTTAAAAGACGCTATCGTGCCCGCGTCTACCACCTCCGCTGGTAATGCGTTCCATGCACCCACCACCCTCTGCGTAAAGAACTTTCCACGCATATCCCCCCTAAACTTTTCCCCTTTCACTTTGAACTCGTGTCCCCTTGTAATTGAATCCCCCACTCTGGGAAAAAGCTTCTTGCTATCCACCCTGTCTATACCTCTCATGATTTTGTACACCTCAATCAGGTCCCCCCTCAACCTCCGTCTTTCTAATGAAAATAATCCTAATCTACTCAACCTCTCTTCATAGCTAGCGCCCTCCATACCAGGCAACATCCTGGTGAACCTCCTCTGCACCCTCTCCAAAGCATCCACATCCTTTTGGTAATGTGGCGACCAGAACTGCACGCAGTATTCCAAATGTGGCCGAACCAAAGTCCTTTACAACTGTAACATGACCTGCCAACTCTTGTACTCAATACCCCGTCCGATGAAGGAAAGCATGCCGTATGCCTTCTTGACCACTCTATTGACCTGCGTTGCCACCTTCAGGGAACAATGGACCTGAACACACAAATCTCTCTGTACATCAATTTTCCCCAGGACTTTTCCATTTACTGTAAGTCTTTGGCTGTGGGAGGAAACCGGAGCACCCGGCAAAAACCCATGCGGTCACAGGGAGAACTTGCAAACTCCGCACAGACAGTACCCAGAATCGAACCTGGGTCGCTGGAGCTGTGAGGCTAACCACTGCGTCACTGTGCCGCCCGTTGTGGAATGTTGTGGAATAACCCTTCACTCAGGCTGTTAACTTATCGAACTGATTGCCAATGAATATGGATTCAGGGGAAGCTTTCTTAAAAGAATTGGTTGGTTTTCAAATTCAACAGTAAGGTGAAAATTGTCGGCTTAGTACCGATGTGGTGGGGCAGGGATGAGGTGGGAGGCATGAAAAAAATGGCCTGAGCAGCACTAATGTGGCAGTGAGCTTAATGGACTCAATGTCCTCTTCTCATTTTCTATGAATTAAAATATGCTGGAGCAGTTTCCACTAAGGAATAAAAAGGAAGCCACTTCATCATGTATAATTAGTGCACTAGGAAAGTCTCTATCCACATATATTTCAAAAATAATTAACTCTGATGTTGTACATAATGTTTGGCACAGTTTTACAGTCAGAATTTCCATACAGTAAACCTCGAGACTCTAACTGTACGGCTTAGTGCTGAGCTGTGGCTGTTTGAGATGAATGATTGGGTAGATTATTCACAAAGTGACATTTTTTCTGCTAATTGCCACCCTTAATAAGTTCTTACTGTTGGCTCCAGCCACGAAGCAGTTTAGCAAGATTTCTATTTGGCCTGAACTTTTCCTGAATCATAGCCACAAAGAATGGAATAAGATAATTTAACATACAGCACATGCCCTTTGTAAATATAGCAGACAGAGTGTCTTGAATCTGACGTGTGGATAGAAGTCATTTGTTTGGAAAAAAAACGGATTATAACAACTTGCAGATAAACGTTTATTTTATTCACTGCGCTTAAATATTAAATTCAATAAATTTCTGATGTAGTGTCCTCGGTAAATCTGCCTTGAATGACCTGTTTATTTTTTAGGTTATTCAGTTTTTCCTTCAACCTTTAATGTCTTTTCTAATCCAGTGATGCAGACCCATGCTTTTAAAATACTTTGAAAGACTACTTTAAATCCTGTAATTGTTATTACGTTGCTTTTTTTTGGTTCCTAACTCCTTTTTATTTTGTTGCATGTATTCTCCTTCTTCTGACCACCTTCTGCTGAAGGAGGAACAGTCAGACCAATGATTGCCTCTATGACAACCATCACAATATTGGTCCCCATATGGATTAGGCCAGTAATTCTGCTGCAGAATGAGAAGCATTTTGTTGATTTTTCACTGCATTCAGTAGAACACAGTAATTGAGTAAACTGAGACAAGCCCTGCAGACTTGGGAGTTGATCTTCTCACTGGATTGGGGATGGGAGGGCGATACAGTTTAGAATGATAGCAAGTCCTGAGACTACTCTCCCAACAAAAGCAGGTGAGCTGAAGGGAATGAGGAGCCCTGGAACAGGGACTTCTTTCAAATGAAGTCCAAGTGAGATGGAATGTGAGTCTTCACTGATTTTAGGATAATTTCCCAAACCGAAGTAAATAGGATTGGGGGACGGAGAGCCCAGATCTGAGACGACGTTTTAATCCTATGGCCACCTGCCAGTGTGGTTTATTTACCTTCTGAGCAGTGACGGGCATCGGAGTAAATGCAAGTGAGCTGGAGAGGCAGTTCCATGGCAGTAAAACTCCTCCTCAAACTTGAGGGAAGTAAACTTGAGCGACAAGCAGCCCTGGAGCTGGCTGAATCAAGCTTGGAGTGCACCCCTGAAATGAGCATGACATCACTCAAACAGAGCAAGCAACTTACAGCAGTAAACACCCTGAATCAAACTACAAAAGGTTTCGGCACAGGCAACCCACTGATTCTGCAACGTAAACCACTGCACAAATCGGGCTGAATTTTGTTCAGCTTCTGACGTCGGGCTCTGTGGCGTGGGTGGGGTGGGGCCGGAGGATCGCAGCGGCAGTGGCCTGCCACGGAGCCCGATGCCAGGATTGCCGGCCCAATCTTTCCGGCAGCAGCGAAATTCTGTGGCAGCCCCCACCACCCCCTCCATCTCTCGGCGATGGGACCCTACTTTCAATATTGAAATGAACTTTATGCAGCCATTTAAATCCAATTCCCCGTGATCTTACTGTCGGATCCAGATCTTCAGTGTGACGGGCAGTACTCACGCCTTCACTTTCCCGTTCAGGGAATGCTGGTGCCACTGAGGTAGGGAAAGGAAGATCAGAGCATTTTTAGTGTAATTGGGTGGTGAGGGGGACAGGATCAACTCTGCATTTTTAGTGTGTTCGGGGGGGGGGGGGGTGGGAGGAGAGAACAGGCCAAAGATTTATTTTTAGTGTAGTAGGGTGGTGCGAGGGGGGCAACTCTGTGGTCTCTGAGCAAGGCTGGCAGCCCTTTAAAAATGGCACCAGCACCCGCTCCGAGAGGCTGACACCATTCACAGTGTCGCTGAGGGCACCCCAACCACGTGATTGGGTGGGGGGGGGGGGGGCGCGGGGGGGGGCGGCTGCCCCGCATATTTAAATGACTCAAATAAAAACAAGAAATGCTGGAACCACTCAGCAGGTCTGGCAGCATCTGTGAAAAGAGAAGCAGAGTTAACGTTTCGGGTCAGTGACCCTTCTTCGGAACCGAAGAACCGAAGAAGGGTCACTGACCCGAAACGTTAACTCTGCTTCTCTTTTCACAGATGCTGCCAGACCTGCTGAGTGGTTCCAGCATTTCTTGTTTTTATTTCAGATTTCCAGCATCCGCAGTATTTTGCTTTTATTTAAATGACTCGTCGCACTCAATTAGTGGCGTCATGGCGGCTCTTTTTTCACAGCGGGAAACTCAAATCCAGCCCATTCAGTCTAATATCATTTACATGTATTATATCCAATGCTAGGTTACAGAGAAAGAAGCTAATAAAGAATACAGGGCGGCGTTTGCACCTTGGATGCAATCAGCGATTCCAGCACAAATTGTGCCCAAAATGGTGCCTGTTCTGAAAGTTATTCCTCCCAAGTTTCTGCTCAAACATATTTGCATTTGAGTGATTGTAAAATCTGTCCTGGGCCAGCACAATCGGGCAGCATTTAATTTTTTTAAAAATTTGCTTTCAGAAATTTTTCTTCAGATATTTAAGTGAAGTTTGATTAAAACAGCTGAAAATAGGTTTAGCGTAAAAAAAACCATTTTTACTAAGTGTCAATCTCTGACTAATCCAAACTTAACTTGCTGAAATTCACTTTTAGAAAAATTCCCAGGAGATGCATTAGTCAGTTTCTCAGAAAATTAAAATAAAAATTACATTCAAAAGCTTTAAAACTGACCTTTTACTGTAACCCAACACAGCTTAATTTTTAAAGCCTTCGTGAAGGCCTGCAAACAAGCGCAATTAGCAGAACTCCCAATAGCAATGAATTCACTCAGGGGGTGTAGTTATTTATGTGGCAGACCCTGTTTTTGAAACTTCCGCAAAAGATTGTGGAAACTCAAATTGCGTTGAGCGCAGATTCTGCTTAAAATTCCATAATATTTTGTTTCACACTGATATTTACCAAATTGCGATTTTAAAAAGAGAAATCAAGCAGGAACTCCAGACCTATAACTTTCTAGGTAATTTAAGCAAATTAAAGGCAATTACTTTTTTCTTGTCTCTTATATGTTGGTCTTATCCAGAAAGGAAGAAAGACTTGCATTTATAAAGTGCCTTTCATGACCTCAGGTTGTTCTGAACTGCTTTACAGTCAGTTAAGTACTTTTGATTTGTCATCACTGTGTAATGTAGAAGATGCAGCAGCCAATTTGCCCACAGATAGATCCCACAAACATCAATGTGATAATAAGCAGATGGTCTGTTTTTTCGTGATTTTGGTTGAAATGTAAATATTGGCCAGAACACCAGGGGCATAGAACAAGTCAGATTAGAGTAAGGACAATCATAAAAGACGATACAGATTATTTAACAACTGTGATAAAACCCACAATAATACATCTATCAAAGACTAACCGTCCATTTTTTTTTTACAAAACACATTCCATCAACCTAGTAAAGCCAACTGAGGCCTGTGAATGTTCTTCCTGGTCTGCCAAACAATTTATTTTATCAGAGTAAAATTTAGGGCATTGGAAGCAACCGCAGGCAAGTTTAGAAATATGAATAAATCTACACGTTGGTGTTCATTTTCCTTTACAATTATATATACAAGGACTTTATGAAGTTAAGACTGCGTAATACTATCTGAGACTGCATGGTTATAATGCTGGATACTGACCCCTGAGGGCTGTCCAAATTCAGGGCTCATGTAGTCGGCCAAGCTAAATACTGGTGAAATATGGATTACGGACACTGTTCTTTTTACTAAAGCCAGCAAAGGAGACAGCAATCCTACTTGGCTACAAATAGCCAGCACCCAGCATCGTGTGTGATAAATCAAGTTTCTTTCTTTCCCTTGTTTCACAGACAAATATTTCACAACAATTTCACAATTGTTTCTCTTTATTTGCCCTCTCCCCCCCCAGCCCTCAATTTTTACCTGTACTTGCCAGAAGGTGGTAATTCCTGTTGGAACATAGTTCCACAGAGCTGGAAGCACCTCTGCTGTGTTACCCAAATAACAGTGCAAGTGTTGGCAGGCTGTTCAACTGTGACAGGTATCACAGATGAGTAGAATGCTACATTTGCCCATATTCTGGCAGAGTCCCGCAACAGTAATCCAGAACAAAAACCCAGGCTGATTTTTTTTTTTGCTTCCTAGCCTGTGATTCCGAGGCCAACTATTATTACTCCTTATTGGCTGAGGTCAGAGATCAAGTTGGGAGCCGTCTTAATCTCAGTGCCTGAATATCACAATAGGTGATATATTTATCAACTGGGCAATCTGCCTGAAATTGAGTTTTATTTTGATGGAAAACGGTTGCAATGAAGTTGTTCACATGGTAAGTTTAGTTGCAAGGTAAGAGCACAGTTTTTACTGCATTCCAGTTAGCTATCAACAAATTGGCGCACAAAAAAGGCCAGCAACAACACAATTCCAGTAACAATGAACCTGTGAGACACAAACCTTAATCAGGAGACCACAAGGAGGACCGAGAGAGCAGCGGAGATAAAAGAACCGGTGGAGAGAGAGAAAGCACTGCAGGAATAGCAGGAGGCCTGAGAGCTCAGTGGAGATAAAAGGAGTGGCGGAGAGAGAGAGCAACGTGCGACCAGCGGAGGCCCGAAAGCACAATGGGGATAAAAGGAGCTGCAGAGATAGAGCACTGCGCGAACAAATGCACAGAAAAAAAGGAATGATGTCAGAGGTCAGCAGGTAGGTGATTAGTTGGTAAGTTTTCCAATCTTCTCTTTGCTCTTTATAGAGGTGTGTCAAACTCAGAGCCAGGCATCTGTAACTTATTACTTATTAAATTAATAAACTAGATAAACTAATCTATAGAACTAAAATAATTGATGGAACAATAATTTTATCTAATTCAGTAAGTAAACAGTTTAGATAGAGGCATGGCAGGGCACTTCAGTCCCATGGAGTGCACATCCTGTTCCATGTGGGAACTCCAGGATACTTCTCATGGCCTGGGCAACCACATGTGCAGGAAGTGGCATCAGCTGGAGGAGCTCAAGCTCTGGGCATTGCATCCGCGAATCTGAGAGCTACACAGATAGCACATTTCTAGAGGTGGTCACCCCGTAGCTTAAGGGTCTGCAGGCAGAGAAGGAATGGGTGACTGCCAGGCAGTCAAGCAGGACCAAGCAAGTAGTGCAAGAGTCCCCTGAGTGCATCTCGCTCTCCAACCGATATTCAGTTTGGAATACTGGTGAGAGTGATGGTTTATCTGGGCCAACTCCACAGCACCACGGCTGGCTCAGCTCTGAGGGGGGAGGGGGAGCAACCAGAGGATGTGATCGGTATTAGAATCAACGACATAGGCAGAAAGAGGAATGAGGTCCTGCAGGCAGATTTTAGGGAACTAGGAAAGAGACTAGCAGACAGGACCTCAAAGGTAGCAATCTCCAGATTACTCCCAGTGCCATGAGCTAGTGAGTATAGAATTAGCAGGCTAGAGCAGATGAATACTTGACTAGACAACTAGTGCAGGCTTTAGATTCCTGGGACTTTGGGACCGGTTCTCGGGGAGATGGGACTTATACAGGCTGAATGAGTTGCACCTAAACAGACCAGGGACCAATGTCCTTGTGGGGCGGTTTGCTAGTGCTGTTGGGAAGGGTTTAAACTTACTTGACAGTTAAATTGGAATCAAAGATTGGCAGGCAAAACTGTAATGGAACAACAGGCTGCCTTTAAAGAGGAGATAGTCAAGGTACATTTCCCAATAGGGTAAGGTAGGACAAACAAACCCAGAGCTCCCTGGATGTCGAGAGAGATGTGAGTAAGATGAAGCAAACAAAATTGGGCGTATGACATATGTCAGGTTGATATTACAAGTGAGAACCAGGCTGAATATAGGAGGTTCAGAGAAGTGAAAAAGGAAATAAGAGAGGCAAAGAGAGAGTATGAGAAGAGACTGGCAGCTAACATAAAAGGAAATCCAAAACTCTCCTATAAGCATGTAAATAATAAAATGGTAGTAAGAGGAGGGGTGGGGCCGATTAGGGACCAAAAAGAGGATCTTTGCATGGAACCAGAGGGCATGGCTGAGGTACTAAATGAGTACTTTGCACTTGTCTTTACCAAGTAAAAAGATACTAATGAAGTTATAGTGAAAGAGGAGGTAGCTTAGCCACTCAATGGGTTAAAAATTGATGAGGAGGTATTAGAAAAGCTGGCTGTCCTTAAAGTTGATAAGTCACCAGGACCGAATGGGATGTGTTCAAGGATACTGAGGGAAGTCAGGGTGGAATTTGCCGAGGGACTGGCCATAATCTTCCAAGCCTTCTTAGATGAAGGGGTGATGCCAGAGTTCCGGAAAATTGCAAATGCTACACCCTTGTTCAAAAAAAAGGTGTAAGGATTAACCCAGCAACTACAGGCCAGTCAGATTAACCTCAGTGGTGGAAAAGCTTTTAGAAACCGTAATTCAGGACAAGATTAACAGGCACTTGGACAAGTGTGGATTAGTTAAGGAAAGTCAGCATGGATTTGTTAAAGCCAAATCATGTTTAACTAACCCAGTTGAATTTTTGGATTTCTGGTTGACAGGAGATTTGATAGAAGTGTTCAAAAGCATGAGGTGTCTGGACAGAGTTGATAGAGGGAAACTGTTCCCATTGGCAGAAGGGTCAAGAACCAGCGGACACCGATTTATATGGACTAGCAAAGGGACCAACTGCAACATAAGGAAAAACTTCTTTATGCAACGAGTGGTTGGGATATGGAATGCACTGTCTGAGAGTGTGGTGGCGACAGATGCAATCGTGGCTTTCCAAAAGGGAATTGGATAAGTACATGAAGAGAAAAAATTTTCAGGGCTTGGGGGAAAGGACGGAGGAGTGGGACTAGTTGAGTTGCTCTTGCAGACAGCCAGCACGGACACGATGGGCCAAATGGCCTCCTTCTGTGTTGTAAATTCTATTTACTGGAGTTTATTGCTCATAATGTCAATGCTTTGACAAAAGCATCATTAAAAATTTGCAACCATCAGTTGTGCAGTACCTCACTCCTGAATCAAATCCAGAAGGAGTTTGTTCTTTTGAACCTGTTATTAGGGCTAAGCATCAAATTGAAGATTTGGCTCAATCTGAATGAGTGAATTTGAAGGAATCTGAAATTCCTTTGCTTGGATTGATGCCAATTTTAGTCAAAGTTACTGTTCGCAGCATTGGTGGTCAAATGCTAAACTTGTTCGTATGGTATTCCACACTTGAGTAGCAGAAGAAAGATTATCTTATGAATGCATTGTACAGTTGTCCACTAATAATGCAAACTTCCTCTTGCTCATGCCCATCATCATCTTGCTTTTCAGACCATTGGTTTTGTTCTGTTGGATCAGCAATATTTTCTTGGATGTTGTAAACCCATCTTATGTTGCCCTATTTTGGCTCTAATGTTAATGTTGAAATCCAAACCTGAATTGGAAATTGTCCCACTTCACTCACCTTACGCTAACTGTCTTAAGCGGTGTTCAGGGAATTGCTAGAAAGGATATTGCTGAAGCTATTGGCCTCAAGTCTATCCAGGTAAGTGAGACAGATGGTGGCTTGTAAACCTCTAACCAGTGAACTGATGTTGTTTTCTGCATGGCAGGATCTATTGAAGCACACTCCCGACGATCACCCAGATCACCCGTGCCTGCTCGCAGCACAGCGTTACATTAAGTTGCTAGCTGAAAGGATAAACAAGGGAAAGAAGAATGCAGAGGAGGCAGAGAAAGAGGCTCGCATCCTGCAAGAGATAGAATCCCATATAGAAGGAATGGTGGATGTGCGTATCCATGAAGAGGTATAACTATTATAACCGCCCGCAAATTGTGAACTAAATTAATGTTTGGTAGGGCTATGCATCACTAATGTCATACAGTGATTCCCAATATCAAGATTAATGCAAAACGTAGTCAAGGGTAATGTGGGCCGTTGAGAATTAAGAAAATGGCAGACTTGTTGACTTTGTGGAAATCTTCACAGAAGGGGGGTAATATACTCGACATTCCAGAGACCAGAGCTCACTAAAGTTAGCATGAACAAGAAAACAGTATTACAAAAATATTGGCACTAAAGATTGACAAATCTCCAGAACCTGATGGTTCGACCCAGGGTTTTAAAGGAAGTATGTGAGGAAATTACACATGCTTTAGCCATAATCTTCCAAAACTCTCTCGATTCAAGAATTGTCTTTGGATTGGAAAATTGCAAATGTACTATGTGTACTTAAATTAGAAGTGATTAGTGGTGTCCCATAAAGATCAGTGATGGGCCTCAACTATGCACTATATTTATTGAAGACTTGGATAACACAAAAGAAAGCCATATATCCAAGTTTGCCTATTGGTGGCATAGTAAGCTGAGTAGACAAGAACATAAAATTATAGAGAGACTTTGATAGATTAAGTGAGTGGGCAAACTGTGGTGGATGGATTTCAATGCAGGTAACTGTGAGATGATCTATTTTGGATCAAAAAATAATAGACCCCAGTATTTTTTAAATGATGAATAGGTAGGAACAGTGACAGTCCAAACAGATTTAGGGGTCCATTTACGCAGATCACTAAAATGTAGTGGTCAGGCTCAAAAACGTGAAAAAAAACTTTTGGAATGCTGGCTTTTATATCTAGAGGATTAGAATGTAAAGGGGACTAAGTTTTCCTAAAGTTATACAAAACCCTGGTTGGACCACACCAGGAGTACTGTGTACAGTTCTGGATACCGTGCTTTAGGGAGGACATATTGGCCTTGGAAGGAGTACAGTACAGATTCTCCAGAATGTTACCAGGGCTCTATGGGCTAAATTATGAGATTGCATATACTCGGCTTGTATTCTCTGGCGTATAGAGAATTAAGGAATTGATAGGGTGGAAAGAGAGAATTTTCTTTCTGCTGGTGGGGGAGCCTAAGACAGGGGGACATAACCTTAAACTCAGAGCCAAGCTGACAGAGGAGAAGTTAGGAACAGTTCGTCATGCAAAGTGTGGTAGAAGTGTGGAACTCTCTTCCATAAAAAGCAATAGATGCTAGCTCAATTAATAATTTGAAATCTGAAATTGCTAAATATTTGCTAACCAAGGGTATTAAGGGATATAAAGACAAGTTGAGTAAATGGAGTTAGGATACAGAACAGCCATGACCTCATTGAATGGTGAAACAGGTTCAAGGGCTGAATGGTCTACTCCTTTTTCTATGTTTATGTGTTCCTTGATCTCTTGAGAGAGGCGGTGATTCATTGACTGTCTTTTATTGTAATTGCTATTATCTGTATTTCACTTTTTCCACAGTGACTCATTTCTCAGTGGCCTAATTGTGCATTTTCTTATCTTGTTCTGTAGCTCCTGGTTCCTCACAGAAAATTCTTAAGGCAGGAGATGGTGATTGAAGTGGTAAGAACTTATTCCGACTTTGCAATTACTATCTTTAACAGTCTTACAACAAGGAATAGCCGATGAAGGAAAAGAGCCTCAATGAGATTGATTTTGTGATGGCACTAACCAGTACCACCTTGGGTAGGGAAGTTCTATGTCGATTAATGAAGAATGTAGACAATGATCAAATTCGTATTTAATAGAATAATATTTTGAAATAATGACTAGAAACTGCCCGCAAGGGTCTTCGACTTTGACCGCCTGTTGTTGGTTTACACTCCCAACTGCCAGCCAGGCTGTCAATTTGGCCGGCTGCCAGACAAAAAACAGGACAAGAGAATAATAATGACGTCCTGCCATGTTTTTAGCAGGACCTCCGTCCCTGACCTTGCCAGGTTATTTACCCGTTTTCTGCCACCTCCGCTCTTTCCCCACCTCCCTTGGCCTATTTCCCTAGTCTGCTGACTGGAAAACATTAACTTTTCAAAGAGTGCTCTCATCATCAAACATTCTTTGATCTAATTTCTGAATACACTTTCATCAATGAAAGAAGGCCAGCTTATTGTCATTGAATACATGGCTGGATCTGGCCAGTTACATTGATTGATTGATTGATAGGAGATGCACTTGTCAAGATTAGATTAGAGATACAGCACTGAAACAGGCCCTTCGGCCCACCGAGTCTGTGCCGAACATCAACCACCCATTTATACTAATCCTACACTAATCCCATATTCCCAACAAACATCCCCACCTGTCCCTATATTTCCCTACCACCTACCTATACTGGTGACAATTTATAATGGCCAATTTACCTGTCAACCTGCAAGTCTTTTGGCTTGTGGGAGGAAACCGGAGCACCCAGAGAAAACCCACGCAGACACAGGGAGAACTTGCAAACTCCACACAGGCAGTACCCAGAATCGAACCCGGGTCCCTGGAGCTGTGAGGCTGCGGTGCTAACCACTGCGCCACTGTGCCGCCCTAAGAAACAAGAATTTTCTCTTAAAGATACAACTGCTTGAAACTATCTTGAAATCAAATTTATCCTCAAGTCATGTAAGATATGACACAGAAATTTGTCACTTTTGAAACTTGTCACACTGATATATTTCTGTTTTTGCATTTTTTCATGCATAGAAAACAGTAAGCAGCAAGAAGGAACGCTCGCTCTTTCTGTTTACAGATCTTTTGATTTGCACTACCTTGAAACGTAAAACAGGCTCTCTACGGCGGAGTTCTATGAGCCTGTGAGTATGCATCTTCTCTTGAGTCGAAACGTTTACTTGTGGACTGAGTGGGTTTTTTTCTTTTACAGCTTTAAAGGAATAATTTTCAACTGGTTTCCAAGGCATAAAACTGACGCTACAGATATAGCCTATTACAGAAACAGCCCAATTTTCATTAATTAACATTACAGTCGGCCAAACCAGTCCATGCTCCACTTGAGCAAACTCTTGTCTTTTCTCATCAAACTTTATCAGCTTAACCCTCCATTCCCCTCTCCCTCACATGCTTGTCTAGCCTTCCCTAAAATGCATCTATACTATTCTCTTCAACCACTCCCTGGGTAAAGAAGTTTCATTCCCATTAATTTCATAAGAAAGCATTTGACCAACTGTTTTTCTTCCATTTGGCAATGTAAACCACCTAACTCTGTGGTTGTAGTGCTGATGGAACTGCCATTATTACTGTGTAAAGCTGACAGCAACTTCTGGCATCTGCACTTCTTATTATTCAGTCATGGGATGTGGGTATCACTAGTAAGGCCAGCATTTATTGCCCATCCCTAATTTCCCTTGCAAAGTGGGTGGTGGAAGCACTTTTATGAATACAACTGAGTGGCTCGCTAGGTCAGTTCAGAGACAACCACATTGCTGTGGGTCTGAAATCACAAATAGATCAGACAGGATAAGGGCAGCTGGTTTCCTTCCCTAAATTAATTAGTGAAGCAGATGGGTTTTTTTAACAATCAGGTAGCTCTATAGTCACCATTATTAATACCAGTTTTTAAAAATTTTATTTAATTGTTTGAATTTAAGTTCCTCAGTTGCTATGGTGGGATTTGAACATAGAGTCATAGAGAGATACAGCACCAAAACAGGCCCTTCGGCCTACCGAGTTCACTCTGACCATCAACCACCCATTTATGCTAATCCTACGTTAATCCCATTTTCCCTCTCACATCCCCACCTTCCCTCAATTCTCCTACCTACACTAGGGGCAATTTTTTTTTTACAATGGCCAATTTACCTATCAACCCTCAAGTCTTTGGCATGTGGGAGGAAACCAGAGCACCCAGAGGAAACCCACATGGTCACAGGGAGAACATGCAAACTCTGCACAGGCAGTACCCAGAACCGAACCCAGATCACTGGAGCTGTGAGGCTGTGGTGCTAACCACTGCGCCACTGTGCCACCCAACATGCGTCTCTGAATCATTTGTCTAGGATTACTAGTTCAGCAACATAACCACTATACTACCGTATATGTGCAGTTAAGTGTGGAAATCCAGAAGTTACTGTCAGTGATACTCTGCTCCACCACGTGGTGCACTTTGAGTTTTTGTTGATGCAGCCAACGTAGAATCAGTGAATTGATGTAAACTTCAACCTTTTGCACACTATTGCCACTGTTAAAAACCATCGAAAATGTTTGGCCTTGTTGAATGAGGTGTAACTGCGTTTTTAATGGTGTACTATGTCATAATTACTGCTGAACAACCTCTGGTGTTGAAAAACTAATTTTTCAAGTGTGGCATGTCTTTCCCTCACAATAGCATTTTAAAATGTTATGATTTTTAAAATAATAATTATTAAAGTTTATTTATAATATTTCAACTTCTACGTTAATCCCATATGTATGTCCCAGTCTTTACTTCGCTTTCTGTAAAATGATTACAAAGTGAATTATAATCCGTGCTTTTTACTTCTTGATTTGCTCTCTGTGAGAATTCTTCAATCTGATTGGTTGATCAGCCTGCTTGATGACTTCACTGTTGCTGGACACCACAGATCCCCCTATAGATGGCGCTAGCTTGACAGTCACATCGGAATAGGGGAAATCGATGATCTGGAGCCCACTAAATCTTTATGGGCAGCTTTTTTCGAGGTCAGTGGCGAGCGTCGTCCCTTCGCTGCTGACCGCAAAATCCGGGCCATTATCTTGTTATTTGTTATTAGCTAAGCCCCGCATTTTTTCTTGCAGCCAGGGAATTAAAAAAAATTACAATAATATAACTCTCAGCCCACACATCTCATCTATGATATTGTTAGGTTTTCAATTTTCTGAATACGTTGGCAGTGGGCAAGGACTAAGAAAATCTATCCTATCATCCAATCTCTGGTCATCTTGTGGTGAGTATTTAGGGCTGATTTTCCTGGTATACACTGCCCTTGACTTCTGACAGTCACAGCTGGTGCATCAGTTTCCCCAGCAACAGTTCATACTCTGAAAATCAGCCCTTATCTGTTGTAATAGTGTTCTAGACGACATCAGAGCACTGTTATCTGGGACCTCTATCTTTATTCATATTGTTATTTTTCACCTTCATTAACTGTTTTCATTCTAATAGATATACGGCTGGGAGTGTGATTGACACTGCAAGCAAGTACAAATTCCTCTGGAAACTACCTCTGGAAGATTTAGATATTGTAAAAGGTCTGTTATATGTAGCAGTATTATTTGCCAATAATATATCCCACTAAGATTTAATGCTTATTTACAAACACGAGTCTTGGACTATGGGGTTAAAAATTTATTTGTAATATTTTCTCCTGAGACAGAGTGTCTGCAGACTTAAAAATACAGAGCCAAAACATACCTCAGATAAGTAGCCTAAGAAGGACGAGTCAGACTTAGGAAAATAGGAAGACCAGAGGGCAGTTTTTATTTCCAAAGGTACCTTTGTAATTCTGCTGTAAACAGATGCACAATTCAGCAGGACAAAGGTTCACCAAGTGGCTTCTGAGATTCTCAAAGGAATCAGCAACCATTTTGAGTTTCCAATCTAGTGGAACCATCATGGAGTAGACAACACCAAACACTTGCTTAGCAGATCCAATATTCAAATATAAAATAAACAGAAGAATTTTTGTAACCCAATGAAGCAAAAGTACAATATTTTTGAGTAAAACTAGTTGATCTTGTGTGGGCTTGTTGAACAACATGCTCTCTCGAGCAACTGACTGTGCAGTTTCTTTCTCTCCTTTTTTGCATCTCTCCATCTTTTTCTTCTTTTCCTCCTTTTCGGATGGTGGGTGGCATGGTTGGGGCGAGAACTGCAGGTTGCAGACTCTATTTGATGTGGAGATTTGCAAGGTTAAAAAGGCCCTCAGCAGTTCCCTTCTCATCTCCTTCTGCAATCACTCATGCTTCTCCACCATTCGTACTTCAGTGCTGAGCTGTTGGATGTGCCACCTTTCAGACGAAATGCTGAACTGAGGTCCTGTCTGCCATCTCAGGTAGACATAAATGATCCCACAGCACTTTTCGAAGAAGTGAAGTGGAGTTTACCCCAGTGTATTGGTCAGAAGTTAATCCTCAACCAACATCACTAAAGAATATGATCTTGTCATTTATTTCAATTCTGTCTGTGGGAGCTTGCTATATGTAAATTAGCTGCTGCTTTTCCTACAATGTAACAGTGACTACACTTCAAAAGTACTTCATGGGTTGTAAAGTGATTCGGGACATCCTAAGGTCATAAAATGTGCTATATAATTGCAAGTCGTTCTTTCATCTTTATTTGCTCTTTCTCTTCAAGTTCCTTACTCCTATACTTTCTCATTACCTCCTTCCATCACTATCCCTTGCTCTTCTTTGAACTACCTATTCATTCCTGCCTCTCTCCTCACCAATCCCCAATGGATCTGCCAGAATTGCAACCTCCCGAAAATTAGGAATTTCTAATTCTTTATCCCTAGGTTCAACCTAATAGATTTCTCGTGAAGTTTATAATAGTCTTAAGCTGGTACTGGAACTTTCCCTAAGGAAATGGGTTTCGTTATTGATGTTAAAGCTAACCCTGTGAGTCTTCTATTGCGAATCACCAGAATAGATCATCAGGCTTTGTATCACTGAAAAACTCACATTTGCCTTGCGACAATTGCATGTGTATCGTAGTTGTGAACGCGCAAACGACTACTGGCAACACCTATGCAGTCATATTCAGCTGGCCTCGGACACTGGAAACATCAGAGGAATGTATGATGGCATTAAGAGAGCTCTTGGGCCAACCATCAAGAAGATCGCCCCCCTCAAATCTAAATCAGGGGACATAATCACTGACCAACGCAAACAAATGGACCGCTGGGTTGAGCACTACCTAGAACTGTACTCCAGGGAGAATGTTGTCACTGAGACTGCCCTCAACGCAGCCCAGCCTCTACCAGTCATGGATGAGCTGGACATACAGCCAACAAAATTGGAACTCAGTGATGCCATTGATTCTCTAGCCAGCGGAAAAGCCCCTGGGAAGGACAGCATTACCCCGAAATAATCAAGAGTGCCAAGCCTGCTATACTCTCAGCACTACATGAACTACTGTGCCTGTGCTGGGACGAGGGAGCAGTACCTCAGGACATGCGCGATGCCAATATCATCACCCTCTATAAAAGCAAAGGTGACCGCGGTGACTGCAACAACTACCGTGGAATCTCCCTGCTCAGCATAGTGGGGAAAGACTTAGCTCGAGTCGCTCTAAACAGGCTCCAGAAGCTGGCCGAGCGCGTCTATCCTGAGGCACAGTGTGGCTTTCGTGCAGAGAGATCGACCGTCGACATGCTGTTCTCCCTTCGTCAGATACAGGAGAAATGCCGCGAACTACAGATGCCCCTCTACATTGCTTTCATTGATCTCACCAAAGCCTTTGACCCCGTCAGCAGACGTGGTCTCTTCAGACTATTAGAAAAGATTGGATGTCCACCGAAGCTACTAAGTATCATCACCTCATTCCATGACAATATGAAAGGCACAATTCAACATGGTGGCTCCTCATCAGACCCCTTTCCTATCCTGAGTGGCGTGAAACAGGGCTGTGTTCACGCACCCACACTTTTTGGGATTTTCTTCTTCCTGCTGCTTTCACATGCGTTCAAGTCCTCTGAAGAAGGAATTTTCCTCCACACAAGATCAGGGGGCAGGTTGTTCAACCTTGCCCGTCTAAGAGCGAAGTCCAAAGTACGGAAAGTCCTCATCAGGGAACTCCTCTTTGCTGACGACGCTGCTTTAACATCTCACACTGAAGAGTGCCTGCAGAGTCTCATCGACAGGTTTGCGGCTGCCTGCAATGAATTTGGCCTAACCATCAGCCTCAAGAAAACAAACATCATGGGGCAGGATGTCAGAAATGCTCCATCCATCAATATTGGCGACCACGCTCTGGAAGTGGTTCAAGAGTTCACCTACCTAGGCTCAACTATCACCAGTAACCTGTCTCTAGATACAGAAATCAACAAGCGCATGGGAAAGGCTTCCACTGCTATGTCCAGACTGGCCAAGAGAGTGTGGGAAAATGGCGCACTGACACGGAACACAAAAGTCTTGAGTGTATCAAGCCTGTGTTCTCAGTACCTTGCTCTATGGCAGCGAGGCCTGGACAACGTATGTCAGCCAAGAGCGACGTCTCAATTCATTCCATCTTCGCTGCCTCCGGAGAATACTTGGCATCAGGTGGCAGGACCGTATCTCCAACACAGAAGTCCTCGAGGCGGCCAACATCCCCAGCTTATACACACTACTGAGTCAGCGGCGCTTGGGATGGCTTGGCCATGTGAGCCGCATGGAAGATGGCAGGATCCCCAAAGATACATTGTACAGCGAGCTCGCCACTGGTATCAGATCCACCGGCCGTCCATGTCTCCGCTTTAAAGACGTCTGCAAACGCGACATGAAGTCCTGTGACATTGATCACAAGTCGTGGGAGTCAGTTGCCAGCATTCGCCAGAGCTGGCGGGCCGCCATAAATGTGGGGCTAAAGCGTGGTGAGTCGAAGAGACTTAGCAGTTGGCAGGAAAAAAGACAGAGGCGCAAGGAGAGAGCCAACTGTGTAACAGCCCCGACAAGCAAATTTTTCTGCAGCACCTGTGGAAGAGTCTGTCACTCTAGAATTGGCCTTTATAGCCACTCCAGGCGCTGCTCCACACACCACTGACCACCTCCAGGCGCTTACCCATTGTCTCTCGAGACAAGGAGGCCAAACAAAGAAAGTTTCAAACAGAGCAAGATTATAATTTAAATCAGCTATGTCAGCAGTAACAGGAATACGCTGCAAAGTTACCCCCATTACAGGCCAAGACAGGCCAACTAATTTCTTAAGAGATTTTTGGAGTCAGAGAGGTTGTGATTGAAGATGTTACAAGAGAGGCGACATTCCCAGCTTTAATAACTCTCCTTCACCCCCTATTAGAGATGCAAAAAGTCTTTGAATGAGCTGAGTCAATTTTAATTTCACTTCTGCCCAACCTATTTGGCCTGGCACTGAGAAATTTTTTATGGTTCATATTTAAGTGCAGTCATAGATTCAATTCAGTGAGGCTTTAGGTCACGTCAAAAACTAATACAAAATATTGTAATACCTTTTTTGATTGACTGTCCATGCATCAGAGCCTGAAGTACTAGGGAGCATATGAACCGACGATATAACTATAGTTTGACAGACCCTATGACTTTTTTAAATCTCATATCTTGTACATTGTAAGCCTTCATATCCCAGGGCTTCTATTGGAAACTGGAAGAGCAAATCTACTCAGAATTGAAGTGCTATTTTACAAAATATGTAATTCATTTGGAGAATTAGGCTGCAAATAAGTAATAATTTCAAATTATTATTTAAATGAATCATTATAATATAAAATACACAAATGTAAATATGTTTGTCTATACGCATATAACCAAGAAAGGTTTTCCATAAAGTTTCAGACTTACTCATCTGTTTCCAATTTTTTTTAATGAACTTGTTGGGCACTGCTTCTCTTAAGGAGGAGTGTAGCATCCTTCACCTGAAATAAAATTGCTGTCAATCCATGAATAGCTTGAGGGCAGAAATTCAGGGACTATTGCCATAATCAAGCCCGTCACTATTTGAAGGTAGCCCCAGTCCCGTTGTATTTAATGGGTGATGTTCAGTTGGTTGTGGAGCCATTTCATGTAATGTATAAATATGATTGACTTACAGACCAGATTTCATTGGTACCAATAGATTACAATGTAGTGATTAGATTGTATCTCTATTTCCCTATCTCTGTAACCTCCTCCAGTCCTTCAATCCTCTGAAAATTCAGCATTCCTCCAACATCGGCCTCTGTGAATCCCCCACATCCTTCGCCCATCACTGGCATCCGTGCCTTCAGCCATCTGGGCCCTGAACTCTGGAATTCCCTCCCTTAACCTCTCTGCCTCTCTACCTTTGTCGCCTCCTTTAAGACACTCCTTAAGCCTCTTCTTTAGCTCGGTGTCAATTTTTGTCTGAGAAAGCTCCTGTGAAGCACCTTGGGACGTTTTACCGCATTAAAGGTGCCACATAAATTCAAGTTGTTGTTGTAGTGCTCAATATCGATTGAATTGCTTCCATTTTGATTGGTGTCTAATTCCAGTTTTAATTTGCTATGTGCGTTGCAGGGACATCCCAAGCTACAAACCGGGAAAACATCCAGAAAACTCTCAATCGACTGGAGGAAGATTTCAGTATCTTGAGCCAGATTAGCACGTTGGCAGAAACACTCAGTATTTCACACCAGGTACAGGCTGATCACATGTAAATGACGAATTTCTAAATAGTTTGGGGATGATAAAAAATGCATATAACAACCAGAAGCTACAGATTTTTTACACTACTGGTGCAGCCTCTTAAGATCTAGGGTTGTGGCATGAGTACCGTAACTCCTATCCAACAAATCGTAAATCTGTCAGTTTGCGCCTCCATCAAGGCCAGAAAGAGTTGTAACTTTTACTGCGAGGGCAATATTATGTTTTGTGGTTTATTTTATACTTTTTATTCAAGATATAGCCCGTAATTTTACCCTTGGCAGACGGGAGCCATCCACCGATTGAAAAGTTGGTGGCGAATCCCCCCTCCGCCTGGCCTGGGGATCCGATTCGCATTTTGTGGTCCCCAGCCTTTAATTGGTCTAAGGCAGGACTTCCACCTCATTGAAGCAGGAAGTCCCACCTAATGGAGCTGCTGGCCAATCAGAGGGCTGGCAGCTCTCTGTCCCTGTTGCGCCTCCAGGAGGAGTGGCCACTGCTGGGACTGCAACCCATCCATTGCACAGAAAATGTCGGGGAACCCCAGAACCAAGGTAAGTTTTTGGCACCTCGGCGGGGGTGATCGGTCGGGCCCCGGCGAGGCAAGGGTGGTCGATTGGAGGGACAGGGACATGTTGGGTGCTGGGGGTGTTATGGACAGCCCTCCATCGGGCAAAGGGTGCCTGATCATGAGGGCCTCCCCCCACCCCCCCCCCCCCCAGCCCCCAGGCTTTCAGAGAGCCGCCTTTTGTCAGGCGGCTTCTCTCAGGCCTGGGCCGCCGACCGGCCATGGGTAAAATCCACATGGCGGCGGGTGGAGGCCCTTAAGTGGCCACTTAAGGGCTTTGATTGGCATGGGGCGGGTGGGCCGTTTTTCACTGCCGTCACCCTGCATAAAGAGGCGGTGGAAGCGAGAGCGAGTCGGGAAGAGGCTCCCAAGCTTCCCACTCCATTTTACGCCCCTCCCCCGCCACCTTCCCACTCTTTTGGGGAGGGAGTAAAATTCCAGCCATAGAATCCCCACCATCAAACCATAATAGGTTCTAGCAACTGAAATATAGTTGTTAACACTGCAAACAGCTGATTGAAACTTCCTGAAGTCCACACTTCGCAGCCGCCTCCTGTAATTGCAAACTGTTGACTTTGCCTGATATCAGCGGAGCTTTGAAATATACTGAACTGCTGGTGTGCATAATACGTTTTAAGCTGGCCTTTGCAATTGCCTCCTATGCAGCTCCTTGTTGGAGCTGTGGGCTGACAAGTTCCTGGGTCCTGATGGACTTCATCCTAAGGTCCTAAAAGAAGTGGCTAGTGAGATGGTTGATGTATTGGTTTTAATTTTCCAAAATTCCCTAGATTCGGGGAAGATTCCATTAGATTGGAAAATACCAATGCAACTCCTTTATTCAAAAAAGGAGGGAGACAGAAAACAGGAAACTACAGGCCAGTTAGCTTAACATCGGTCTTAGGGAATATGATAGAAGCTGTCATTAAAGACGTTATAACAGGGCACTTAGAAAAATTCAAGGGAATCAGGGAAATCATATTTAATCAATTTTATTGGAGTTCTTTGAAGAAGTAACATGTGCTGTGGATAAAGGGGAACCGGTGGATGTACTGTACTTAGATTTCCAGAAGGCATTTGATAAGGTGCCACATCGAAGGTCATTGCGGAAAATAAAAGCTCATAGTGTAGAGGGTAACATATGGGCATTGATGGAAAATTGGCTAGATGTTGGTTGGCAAGATGTAATGAACGGTGTGCTGCGGGGATCAGTGCTGGGGCCTCAACATTTTACAATTTATATAAATGACTTGGATGAAGGAACCGAAGGTATGGTTGCTAAATTTGCTGATGACACAAAGATAGGTAGGAAAGTAACTTGTGAAGAGAACATAAGGAGGCTACAAAGGGATATAGATGGGTTAAGTGAGTGGGCAAAGATCTGGCAAATGGAGTATAATGTGGAAAAATGTGAAATTGTCCATTTAGCAGGAAGAATAAAAAAGAAGCATATTATCTAAATAGTGAGAGATTGCAGAGCTCTGAGACGCAGAGGGATCTGGGTGTCCTAGTGCATGAATCACAAAAGGTTAGTCTGCAGGTACAGCAAGTAATTAGGAAAGCTAATGGAATGCTATCATTGCGAGGGGAATTGAATACAAAAGTAGGGAGGTTAAGCTTCAGCTACAGGGCATTGGTGAGACCACATCTGGAGTACTTTGTACAGTACTGGTCTCCTTATTTAAGGAAGGATGTAAATGCATTGGAAGCAGTTTAGAGAAGGTTTACTAGACTGATACCTGGAACGGGTGGGCTATCTTATGAGGAAAGATTGGACAGGCTAGGCTTGTATCCGCTGGAGTTTAGAAGAGTAAGAGGTGACTTGATTGAAATATATAAGATCTTGAGGGGTCTTGACAGGGTGGATGTGGAAAGGATGTTTCCTCTTGTGGGAGAATCTAGAACTAGGGGTCACTGTTTAAAAATAAGGGATCGCTCATTTAAGACAAAGATGAGGAGAAATGTTTTTCTCTCAGAGGGTCGTGAGTCTTTGGAACTCTCTTCCTCAAAAGGCTGTGGAAGCAGAGTCTTTAAATATTTTTAAGGCAGAGGTAGATTAGATTCTTGATAAGCAAGGGGGTGAAAGGCTATTTGGGGTACGCAGGTACGTAGATTTGAGGTTACAATCAGATCAGCCATGAGGGCTCGAGGGGCTGAGTGGCCTACTCCTGCTCCTAATTCATATGTGCGTATGTTAGTCTGCTAACAACAAAAATGGTTGGTGCAATTTGCACCAAGGTGGCTGTCCATGATATACATGGACGCTGTAAGTGGTGGAGACTTCCAAGTTGAAGACTCTCCTGTGCGAACCCCACCTCCCCAGGTACCAAAGAGCTCTCTATGCCTTGATATCTAGGTAGAAATTGGCAGTGTGTGCGGATACCAAACGGAGAATTTTTTTACCAGAGTATTTCAGACGATGATTCTAACCTGTGCCTTCACAACCGGATCTTTGCTTTTGGAAGATGACAGAGTAACTTTGCTTTGTTTCAGGCTTTAATTGTCAAACACGTTTTCTGAATAGTAAATGAACAAGTAAATAGTATAAGAAGCACAACATATGCTTTACAGTGGTTGCTAAGCTTTGCTAGCCCCTCACATAGTTAAAAAAAAATGCAAGAGTTTGCCACACTAGGTCATGTATTTTGTGTAATAATCTTTCTTTTCTCACCAACTATGGAAGTAACTCTATTTGATGGTTCCAGACAAACCCTCTGATATGAAAAAGACCAACAATTGCTTTTAAATCAGCAAGTGGAAACAAGCAGAAATCAAATAACCTATTGCTGCCTCCTGAAGAGCAGCAACCATAACGGCCTGAGTGACAGGAAACAGAGCGTAGTTGTGAACAGTTGTTTTTCAGACTGGAGGAAGGTAGATACTGGGGTTCCCCAGGGGTTGGTGTTAGAACCCCTGCTTTTTGTGATATTTATTAATGACCAGGACTTGGGTGTAAAGGACACAATTTCAAAATTTGCGGATGACACAAAACTTGAAAGAATTGTGAACCATGAGGAGGATAGTGATAAACTTCAAGAGGACATAGACAGGCTGGTAGAATGGGCAGACAAGTGGCAGATGAAATTTAATGCAGAAAAGTGTGAAGTGACTCATTTTGGTAGGAAGAGCGAGGACAAACAATATAAAATAAAGGGTACAATTCTAAAGGCAGTGCAGGAGCAGAGGGACCTGGCGGTATACGTGCAGAAATCATTGAAGGTTGCAGGACAGATTGAGAAAGCAGTTAATAAAGCATACGGGATCTTGGGCTTTATAAATAGGGGCATAGTGCAAGGAA
Source organism: Heterodontus francisci (assembly GCF_036365525.1). Lineage (NCBI taxonomy): Eukaryota > Metazoa > Chordata > Chondrichthyes > Heterodontiformes > Heterodontidae > Heterodontus > Heterodontus francisci. Next base: position 27,957,712 of record NC_090376.1, on the reverse strand, counting down.
GTTATAATAAACCTGTATAAAACACTGGTTCGGTCTCAATGGAGTATTGTGTCCAGTTCTGGGCACCACACTTTTGGAAGGATGTGAGGGTGCAGACAAGAGATGATGAACTTCAGTTATGTGGATAGTTTGGCAAAGCTGGGCTGTTCTCTTTGGAGAAGAAAAGGTTGAGAGGCGATTTGATAGAAGTGTTCAAAATGATGAGGGGTCTGGACAGTGTGGATAGGGAGAAATTGTTCCCATTAGCAGAAGGGTCAAGAACCAGAGGACACATATTTAAGGTGATTGGCAAAAGAAGCAATGACTACATGCGGAAAAACCTTTTACACAGTGAGTGGTTAGGGCCTAGAATGTACTACCTGAGAGTGTGATGGAGGCAGATGCAATCGTGGCTTTCAAAAGGGAATCAGATAATTATCTGAAGAGGAAAATCTTGCAGAGCTACGGGAAAAAGGCCGGGGGAGTGGGACTGGGTGAGTTGTTCTTGCAGAGAGCTGGCATGGACAAGATGGGCCTAATGGCCTCCCTCTGTGCTGTAACCATTCTGTGATTCTACTCGCCCAGCTTGCCTTTTGGGGCTAACCTCGCAAACCTCCCCACCCCATCCTGTTCACCTCATTCCACTACCACCCCCTGGACACTGCCGACAGATCAACAACCACTGATCCTCTCTACGTTTCCCTTCAGTACATCCCCTCACTCAATCAAGGTCCTTGCCATTCATGGCCTTATTGTGGATAACATTGTGGCTTTGACTGAAACTTGGTTCACAGGTGGTGACCCTTTGATCCATACTGGAGTCTCCCCACCTGGCTATACTTCCCATCATATACTCCAACATAACCTGGACGCTCTTCCTACTTCTAGCATCTTCGTCTCCTTCAACTACCTCACCTTGTTCTGCTACTCTCATCTCTCCATTAAAATCCTCACGGAGGATGCAGAGGAAGAGCATGAGCCAGCTGTACTGTGAGCTGCCAGAGCTGTAAGGCAGCAGATTATTGAGAAGTGATTCTCCTGAACGCTCCCTCCTCTCTCCAGAGCACCGACTCCCATTGCCCTCAAAAGATATAACTTCATAGATGTTCTTGGTATATCACTAATATTCTAAAGACCAACAGCTACACCAAAACAAACTATTTCACTTCATTACTCAAAAAGACTCAAGTTAACAAATAGTTACATAGCAGATGCCTATTTTACATAGTCTAGTGTTCCTATGAGGGGGTTCTATTTCTTCTATTTCTCGTCTACATGCTGCTCCTCGGTGACATCATCCGGAAGTAGGGCGTTAGTTTTTACATGTAATGTTGACGACCCTCACCTCTACCTCACCACTACTTCTCTCAACTCCTCCACTGTTTCTAAACTATCAGACTTTCCGACAGTCCTGGTTGAGCAGAAATTTGCTGCAATTAAATATTGGAAAGACTGAAGCCGTTGCCTCTGATCCTCATTCCAAACTCTGTTCCCTAGCTACCGACTTCATTCCTCTCCCTAGCAACAGTCTGAGATTAAGACAGCCTGTTCGCAACCTTGGTGTCATCTTTGACCTTGAGATGAGTTTCCGACCTCATATTCGTGCCATCACTAAGACCACCCACTTCCACCTCCGTAACATCACCTCTTGTGAGCCCTTGATTTTAATTGCTTCACCATTGGTGGCCGCGCCTTCTGTTGCCTCGGCCCTACGCTCTGGAATACTCTCTCTGGAATACCCTCGCTACACCTCTCCCCCTCTCCACCTCACTTTCCTCCTTTAAGACCCTGCATAAAACCACCCCTTTGACCTAGCATTTCACATCTGACCCAATATCTCCTTTTGTGGCTCAGTGTCATACTTTGTTTTATAATGTTCATATAGAGCAACTTGAGGCGTTTTATTACATTAAAGGTGCTATATAAATATAAGTTGTTGTTGTTCCCAGTGGCTACAGCTTGAGAACTGGAAGGCTGGTGAACTTCCACTGTGGGCATTTGAAATGACTGTGTAGGGTGACCTCTGGCTTTTTTAAAAAATTCTTTCATGTGATGTGGGCGTCGCTGGCAAGGCCAGAATTTGTTGCCCATCTCTAATTACTCTTGACAACTGAGTGGCTTGCTAGGCCATTTAGAGGGCAGATAAGACTCGACCACATTGCTGTGGGTCTGGAGTCTGTAGGCCAGACCAGGTAAGGATGGCAGATTTCCTTCCCTAAAGAACATTAGTGAACCAGATGGGTTTTTACAACAATCGATGATAGTTCATTACTGTGACTAGATTTCAATTCCAGATTTTTATTAATTAATTGAATGTAATTTACACCAGCTGCTGTGGTGGGATTTAAACTCGTGTCCCCAGGGCATTAGCCTGAGACTTTGGATTATTAGTCCTGTGACATTTCCATTACGTCACTGTCTCCCCTACGGCTGTGGAGGGTAATCTCGAGGAACTCGGGTTGTGGAGGGTGATCTCAAGGAGCTGTGGGTGTGGAGAATAATCTCAAGGAGCTGTCGCGGGGGAGGGTGACTTCGAGGAGCTGTAGTTGTGGAGGGTGATCTCGAGGAGCTCAGGTTGTAGAGGATGATTGCAAGGAGCTCTGTCCATGGAGGGTGATCTGGAGGAGCTGAGGTTGTTGAGGGCGATCTCGAGCAGTTCTGGTCATCGATGATCCTGCTGCTGTCTGCTGGGACTCAGTTTCGGCAGGGGGAGTATGGTCCAACAAGCTGTCTCGCATCAACAAGTTCACTGATTGAGCAGCTGGCATGGAAGCAGGTGTGTTATCAGCCTGCCTTCCAATGGAGCCAATGCCATTCTAAGGGGACTGAGCCTTAGCACACCCACTGCTTTGCACAAAAACAGAGTGCTGCTGTGCTGGCAGCTGTCGAAGCTCCTGTCCACGCTCTCCTTCAGACTTTGTAACTGTCTATCACCTTTTCCTCATGGTTATACATCTGATTCTGCCATAGGCCAGAATTTTATTTTCACTGGGTGGTAGGGTTCCCTTGAGTTCATGGCATGCATGTGGGTGTCAGAGCTCCTTATATGCCTTTCATGCCTGCATAAACAGAAGGATTTGCAGTCAATTCATGTCCAAGTGTTATCTGACTGCTGAAGTATCAATATAAGCATTATCCATGATGTCATCATTATGGGATAGACTGTGAAGATTGTATTTTTGGAAGGAGAAGAAATACTGAGAGACCAGGGCTAACCTCTGCATCCATAACTGCTGCCTCACCCGCTAACAGTAAAGGGAGCGCATTGGACTAGAAAACAGCATCCTGAGAATCAGTTTGCTTTTACATGATCGCCTACAAGGAAAGTATATCATCCAGCTAAGGCACAATAATAAAAAGGATGTGCCAAAGGGCAGTGGTTGGCCACAGTGCTGAAAATGATACCTTCAAGAAGGTTTGGGAGTTCTCAACTTAGCTTTATGACTATCAGGAGATTAGAGAAGCATGTAGCATGGGTAATACAGTAATCATGGGTGACTTCAATCTGCACATAGACTGGGTAAACCTAATGAGCACTAATGCTGTGGAGGACAAGTTTCTGGAGTGTGTTTGGGATGGTTTTCTAGAGCAGTATGTTGAGGAACCGACTAGAGAACAGGCTATTTTAGATCAAGTATCATGTAATGAGAAAGGGCTAACTAATAATCTTGTTTTAAAAGAACCTTTAGGGATGAGTAACCATAATATGATAGAATTTTACATTATGTTTGAAAGTGAGGTAGTTCAATCTTAAACCAGGGTGTTAAATTTGAACAAAGGAAATTATGAAGGGCAAATTGGCTGAGGTGGATTGGGAAAATGCATTAAAAGGTATGACAGTGCAGAGACAATGGATAGTCTTCAAAGAATTATTACATCGTTTACAGCAACTATACATTCCTTCATGGCACAAAAAGCCCAAAAGTAAAGGCAGTCAACTGTGGCTAACAAAGGAAGTTAAGGCTTGTGTAAGATTAAAAGAAAAGGCCTATAAAGTTGCCAGAAATAGAAGTAAACCTGAGGATTGGGAGAATTTTAGAATACAGTAAAGGAGGACCAAGAAACTGATAAAGAAAGGGAGAATAGAATATGAATGCAAACTAGCAAAAAACAAAAAACAGACTGTAAAAGCTTCTATAGGTGTGTAAAAAGGAAATGTTTGGCTACGACAAATGTGGATCCATTACAGGCAGAATCAGGAGAATTTATAATGGGGAATAGAGAAATGACAGAGAAGCTAAACGATTACTTTGTGTCTGTCTTCACTGAGGAGGATACAAGAAATCTCCCAGAATTAGAGATCCAGGGGACTAGGAAGAATGAGGAATTGAACGAAATTAGTAAGAAGGTTGTATTGTAGAAATTAATGAGGCTGAAGGTTGATAAGTCCCCAGGACCTGATATTCTAAATCCCAGGGTGTTGAAAGGGATAGTATGGAGATAATAGATGCATTAGTGATCATCTTCCAAAATTCTTTTTTTAAAATTCATTTATGGGATGTGCGCATCGCTGGCTAGGCCAGCATTTATTGCCCGTCCCTATTGCCCTGAGAAGGTGGTGTTGAACTGCCTTCTTGAACTGCTGCAGTCCATGTGGGGTAGGTACACCAACAGTGCTATTCGGAATGGAGTTCCAGGAGTTTGACCCAGTGACAGTGAAGGAACGGTGGTATAGTTCCAAGTCAAGATGGTGTGTGGCTTGGAGGGGAACTTGCAGGTGGTGGTGCTCCCATACATCTGCTGCCCTTGTCCTTCTAGGTGGTAGAGGTCACGGGTTTGGGAGGTGCTGCCTGAGCAGCCTTGGTACGTTGCTGCAGTACATCTTTTAGGTGGTACTCATTGCTGCCACTGTGCGTTGGTGATGGTGGGAGTGAATGTTTGTAGATGGGGTACCAATCAAGCGGGCTGCTTTGTCCTGGATGGTGACGAGCTTCTTGAGTGTTGTTGGAGCTGCACCCATCCAGGCAAGTGGAGAGTATGCCATCACATTCCTGACTTGTGCCTTGTAGATGGTGGACAGGCTTTGGGGAGTCAGGAGGTGAGTTATTCGCCACAGGATTCCTAGCTTCTGACCTGCTCTTGTAGCCATGGTATTTATATGGCTACTCCAGTTCAGTTTCTGGTCAATAGTAACCCCCAGGATGTTGATAGTGGGGGATTCAGCAATCATAATGCCATTACATGTCAAGGGGAGATGGTTACATTCTGTTTTGTTGGAGATGTTCATTTGTGTGGCGTGAATGATACTTACCACTTATCAGCCCAAGCCTGGATATTGTCCAGGTCTTGCTGCATTTCTACACGGACTGCTTCAGTAGTCCATAGATTCTGAAACGGTTCCTGCAGATTGGAAGGTAGCAAATGTCACCCCACTATTTAAGAAGGGAGGGAGCGAGAAAACAGGGAACTACAGACCTGTTAGCCTCATATCAGTAGTAGGGAAAATGTTAGAATTTATTGTAAAGGATGTGATAAATGGACACGGATAATAATGATCTGGTTGAGCATAGTCAACATGGATTTATGAATGGGAAATCATGTTTGACGAACCTGTTGGAGTTTTTTTGAGGATGTTACTAACAGAATTGATGAAGGGGAGTCGGTGGAAGGGGTATACTTGGACTTTCAGAAGGCTTTCGATAAAGCCCCCCACAGGAGGTTGGTTAGCAATTAAAGCACATGGTATATGAGGTAATATGCATGGATTAAGGATTGGTTAACAGGCAGAAAACAGAGTAGGAATAAACAGGTCATTCTCGCATTAGCCAGCTGTGAATAGTTGGGTACCGTAAGGATCAGTACTTGGGCCCCAGTCGTTCACAATATATATCAATGATTTAGATGTGGGGACCAAATGTAATATTTCCAAGTTCGCAGATGGCACAAAACTAGGTGGGAATGTGTGTTGTGAGGAAGATGCAAAGTGGCTTCAAGGGGATTTGGACAGACTTAGTGAGTGGATAAGAACGTGGCAGATGGAATATCATGTGGAAAAATGTGAGGTTATCCATTTTGGTAGGAGGAACAGATGTGCAGAGTATTTCTTAAATGGTAAGAGATTAGAAAGTGTAGATGGACAAAGAGACCTGGGTGTCCTCATTAATAAGTCACTGAAAACTAACATGTAGGTGCAGCAAGCAATTAAGAAGGCTAATGGTATGTTAGCCTTTATCACAAGAGGAATTTAATATAGGAGTAGTGAAGTCTTGCTTCAGTTGTATAGAACCTTGGCTAGACTGCACCTGGAGTACTGTGTGCGGTTTTGGACCTCTTACATTGGGAAGGATATTATTGCCATAGAGGGAGTGCAATGAAGGTTCACCACACTTTTTCCCAGGATGGTAGGACTGTCCCATGAAGAGAGATTGGGGAAACTTGGCCTGTATTCTCTAGAATTTCGAAGAATGAGAGGTGATCTCATTGAAACCTACAAAATACTTAAAGGGATAGACAGAGTAGATGCAGCTAAGATGTTTCCCCTGGTTGGGGAGTCTAGAACCAGGGGACACAATTTCAAAATAAGGGGAAAGCCACTTAGGACAGAGATGAGGAGAAATTTCTTTATTCAGAGGATTGTGAATCTTTGGAATTCTCTACCCCAGTCATTGACTATGTTTAAAGTAAAGATTGACAGATTTCTAAATACCAATGACATGAAGGGATATGAGGATAGTGTGGGAAAAAGGCATTGAAGTGGATGATCAGCCATGATCATATTGAATGGTGGAGCAGGCTGGATGGGCTGAATGGCCTACTCCTTCTAGGTTCCAATGTTCCTATGACATGGTTGTTAGGCCCCAGATGAAAGTGAGCAACACATTTACCTTCACTTTTCTTCTGCCAGAAAACTTTAAGAATATAAGAAATAGAAGCAGGAGTAGGCAATTTGGCCCTTTGAGCCTGCTCCGCCATTCAGTAAGATCATAGCTGATCGTCTATCTGAACTCCACCTTCCCGCAATATCCCTGTTTCCTTTCATATCCAAAAATCTGTCAACCTCTGTCTTGAATATACTCAGTGACTGAGCAACCACAGCTCTCTGGGGTAGAGAATTCCAAAGATTCACAACTCTCTAAATGAAGAAATTTTTCCTCATCTCAGCCCTAAATGCCAACCCCTTATTCAGATACTGTCACCCCATGTTCTAGATTCCCCAGCCAGGGGAGACATTTTCTCAGTAGCTACCCTGTCAAGCCTCTCAAGAATTTAATGTGTTTCAATTAGATCACCTCTCATTCTTCTAAACCTTAGGGACGTTTGGGGCGGCACTATGTTTGGGGCGGCACAGTGGCGCAGTGGTTAGCACCGCAGCCTCACAGCTCCAGCCACCCGGGTTCAATTCTGGGTACTGCCTGTGTGGAGTTTGCAAGTTCTCCCTGTGTCTGCGTGGGTTTTCTCCGGGTGCTCCGGTTTCCTCCCACAAGCCAAAAGACTTACAGGTTGGTAGGTAAATTGGCCATTATAAATTGCCCCTAGTATAGGTAGGTGGTAGGGAAATATAGGGACAGGTGGGGATGTAGTAGGAATATGGGATTAGTGTAGGATTAGTATAAATGGGTGGTTGATGGTCGGCACAGACTCGGTGGGCCGAAGGGCCTGTTTCAGTGCTGTATCTCTAAACTAAAACTGAATGCTGGCCTAGTTCCTCCTCATAGGACAATCCCCTCTAGTCAACATTCTTTACATTCCCTCTTGGGCAAGTATTCCTTTCCTTAGGTAAGGAGACCAAAACTACACAGTACTCCAGGTGTGGCCTCACCAATGTCCTGTATAATGGTAGTAAGACTTCCTTACTCTTATACACCAAACCTTTTCTGCCAAAGCAAATGTACCATTTCCCTTCCTAATTATACCAACATACGAATTCGGCAGGAGTAGGCCACTTGGCCCCTCGAGCCTGCTCCGCTATTCAATAAGTTCATGGCTGAACTGATTACTCCACATTCCCACCTACCCCCGATAACCTTCCGCCCCCTTGCTTATCAAGAATCTATCTACCTCTGCCTTAAAAATATTTCAAAGACTCTGCTTGCACCTCCTTTTGAGGAAGAGAATTCCAAAGACTCAAGTACCTCTGAGAGAAAAAATTTCTCCTCATCTCTGTCTTAAATGGGCGACCCCTTGTTTTTAAACAGTGACCCCTGGTTCTAGATTCTCCCACAAGGGAAAACATCCTTTCCACATCCACCCTGTCAAGACCCCTCAGGACCTTATATATTTCAATCAAGTCACCTCTTACTCTTCTAAATTCCAGTGGATACAAGCCCAGCCTGTCCAATCTTTCCTCATAAGATAGCCCGCCTGTTCCAGGTATCAGTCTAGTAAACCTTCTCTGAACTGCTACCAACGCATTTGCATCCTTCCTTAAATAAGGAGACCAGTACTGTACACAGTACTCTAGATGTGGTCTCACCAATGCCCTGTATAGCTGAAGCATAACCTCCCTACATTTGTATTCAAATCCCCTCGTGATAAACGATGACATTCTATTAGCTTTCCTAATTATGTGCTGTACCTGCATATTAACCTTTTGTAATTCATGCACTAGGATGCCCAGATCCCTCTGCAGCTCAGAGCTCTGCAGTCTCTCACCATTTAGATAATATGCTTTTTTTTTATTCTTCTCGCCAAAATGGACAATTTCACATTTTTCTACATTATACTCCATTTGCCAGGTCTTTACCCACTCACTGAACCTATCTATATCCCTTTGTAGCCTCCTTATGTCCTCTTCACAAGTTACTTTCCTACCTATCTTTGTGTCATCAGCAAATTTAGCAACCATACCTTCAGTCCCTTCAAAGAACAAAGAACAAAGAAAATTACAGCACAGGAACAGGCCCTTCGGCCCTCCAAGCCTACGCCGATCCAAATCCTCTATCTAAACCTGTCGCCTATTTTCTAAGGGTCTTTATCTCTTTACTTCCTGCCCATTCATGTATCTGTCTAGATACATCTTAAAAGACGCTATCGTGCCCGTGTCTACCACCTCCGCTGGCAATGCGTTCCATGCACCCACCACCCTCTGCGTAAAGAACTTTCCACGCATATCCCCCCTAAACTTTTCCCCTCTCACTTTGAACTCGTGTCCCCTTGTAATTGAATCCCCCACTCTGGGAAAAAGCTTCTTGCTATCCACCCTGTCTATACCTCTCATGATTTTGTACACCTCAATCAGGTCCCCCCTCAACTTCCGTCTTTCTAATGAAAATAATCCTAATCTACTCAACCTCTCTTCATAGCTGGCGCCCTCCATACCAGGCAACATCCTGGTGAACCTCCTCTGCACCGTCTCCAAAGCATCCACATCCTTTTGGTAATGTGGCGACCAGAATTGCACGCAGTATTCCAAATGTGGCCAAACCAAAGTCCTATACAACTGTAACATGACCTGCCAACTCTTGTACTCAATACCCCGTCCGATGAAGGAAAGCATGCCGTATGCCTTCTTGACCACTCTATTGACCTGCGTTGCCACCTAATGACTTCATCCAAGTCATTTCTATAAATTGTAAAATATTGAGGCCCCAGTACAGATCCCTGTGGCACACCACTCGTTACATCTTGCCAACCAGAAAATGACCCATTTATGCCTACTCTGTTTTCTTTTAGCAAGCCAATCTTCTATTTATGCCAATATGTTACCCCTTATACAATGAGATTTTATTTTTTTGCAATAACCGTTCTTGTGGCACCTTATCGAATGCCTTTTGGAAATCTAAGTACAATACATCCACCGGTTCCCCTTCATCCTCAGCACGTTACTTCTTCAAAGAACTCCAATAAATTGGTTAACCATGATTTCCCTTTCACAAAACCATATTGACTCTGCCTGATTACCTTGAATTTTTCTAAGTGCCCTGCTATAATGTCTTTCACAATAGCTTCTAACATTTCCCCTAACATTTTCAGCTAACTGGCCTGTAGATACCTGCTTTCTGTCTCCCTCCCTTTTTGAATAAAAGAGTTACATTTGCAATTTTCCAGTCTAACGGAACCTTCCTCGAATCTAGGGAATTTTGGAAAATTAAAACAAATGCATCAACTATCTCACTAGCCACTTCTTTTAAGATACTAGGATGAAGTCCGTCAGGACCTGGGGACTTGTCAGCTCTTTTTTTTTGATTCACGTACAAGGACACGCAGGTCTCTCTGAATGCAAATATTTTCCAGTCTCTCACCATTCAAAAAGTATTCAATTTTATTATTTTTCCTACGAAAGTGGATAACTTCACACTTCGCTAGATTGTATTCCATCTGTGTTCTTGTCCACTCACCCAACCTGTCTATATTCTTCGGCAGCTTCTTTGCGTCCTCTTACTGCATACTTTCTCACCTAACTTTGTTATCGTTAGCAAACTTGGATTCTTTACGCTCAGTCCCCTCATTTAAGTTGTTAATATAGATTGTAAATAGCTGAAGTCCAAGTACTAATCCTTGCGGTATCCCATTAGTTGCAGCCTGCCAACTCAAAAATGACCTGTTTATTCCTACTCTCTGTTTTCTGTTCATTAACAAATCCTCAGTCCATGCTAATATATTACCCCCAACCCCATGAGTCCAAACTTATGCCTTTATTGCCGATAGGTACGGGGAGCCTGGGTGATGGCCCCTCTTGCAGCTTTCACTGGAGGATGGCCATCAGTCTCAAATAGGGCTTTAGAGCACTTCGTACAGAAGGACCTCCAATTCTTCAGCATCAAAAGGAACAGCGCTATCCACATGTTGCCACTTTGTCATTGTGAATATTTAGTTCTGCCATTATCACCAGTTCTCCTTTAACAACCAGGTGCAGCCCTTAAAAAGTTGCTGCTTCACCAGGTTTTACACTGTCCAGCCAAGTGTGCGTCAGGCCAAGCTCACTGGAAAATTATTTAATGTGTCAGGAGTATATTCAAATTAGGAGGAGGGAATGTTATAGCCAAATTTGATATGGTCCACCCCCCTGCTTGTTATACAAAATCAGGCTAAGAGGTAAAAATATACAAGCTTTATTCGTGAAAGATAAGCTGCATCTTGGCTGCATTAGAATAACCATTTTCACAGTATTGAGGCGCATTTTGTTGCTTGGTGCCATTTCCCTAATTTACAAATGAACAGAATAATTACCTCTAAAATAAAAGAAAAATACTGCAGATGCTGGAAATCTGAAATAAAAACAAGAAATGCTGGAACCACTCAGCAGGTCTGGCAGCATCTGTGAAAAGAGAAGCAGAGTTAACGTTTCGGGTCAGCGACCCTTCTTCGGAATAATTACCTCCTTTTCTTTTCTCTTGTCAGAGTCTGGATGACGTCATTAAAGACCTGATGGCCTCTGTTAACCGGGAGCTCTCAGAGAAGCAATCACTCGCAGTCAGTACGATGTTTCCACTCACAAAAGTTGAACTAACAGCCACAACAGCTGACGGAACAGAAACGTTCATTTTTGAGTTCAGTAGTATTGAGGCACGAGCTGGCTTTGAACAGGCATTTGAGGAGACCAAGAAGAAATTAGGTACAATGTGCAAAATTATCCAAAACTGTATGTATTGTATAAAACATCTTGTAAGTAATTTGGTTAGATCTTTATTTCACAGAGTTAAGTTGCTTAAATTTATCTTTAGCTTCCTTTGGACTATTTCCTGCTCACGTAAAGCTGATGCAATTTTATATGGATGTAAACAAGTGGCAAATAACCCCATCTCAAGGGTTGGTCGATATTCCTCCGTGTGATATTTTTGATGAGTTTTATAAATATTTAGGTGAAATTTCTGTCTTTGTTACTTTAACAAAGTGATTAACTTCCATTAATCTTTAAACAGGTGAACAACTTTGTTACAATACCACACAGAGGAACTTCTGCCCCGAGTTGTTTTAAATACCTCCTATGTCAACAGGCTAATCTCATGCTGGTTTGTAGAAAGTCTTGTGCAAAAGCTGAAATATCCTGATCAATCCAGGATCGCCTGTGCCAGTATTGCTTTCCTCCATCCTCCTGTCTGGAGAAGTGTAACCAGGAGGTTTGCCTGACACATTGGTATTTAGTTGGAAGCTGGCACAGGTGATCTGTGTATATTCGGAATGAAGCACTAAATATCAATATCAACTGCACATCATAGTAGATTGCTCTGAGTTTGGCGAACAGATCATTCATTAATGTAACTTTGATTACTGCATGTTGTTAAGTGGTGTCATAGCAGCTTTCAAGTGCTTTTAACTCTTATGCTGATGACATCACCATAGAGCGAAGGTTGTTTCATTTTGAGTCTTCCTGAAGTCAGAATTGGCAGGGATTTGAGCTTAGCCTTTTGTTAAGATCTGCCATGATCTTATTGAATGGTAAAGCCGGCTTGAGGGGTCGAATGCAACGTTCCCGCTAAACTGCATGGGTGTGGGACCGTACAGCAGCCTGAATGGTACAGTGCAGGCCTTATTCTGTGATAAATTATGCATATGCACAGCCACGCAAAAAAATTTAAAGGGACCAAGCACTGCAAAAACTGGGCCGGTCACAACAACTATACCTTAAAGGGAACATTAGTCAAATGGCCTACATCTATTTCTTATGTTGTTATATTTCTACCGTTCACTGAAGTCATTTTTCAAAAAGTCAATGGAGGTCAGTCTCCTACTCAAAACTGCCCGTAATCATGGCTAAGGTGAGAATGTTAAGATGTCAGCAACAACAACTTGCATTTATATAGTACCTTTAACATAATGAAATGTCCCAAGGTGCTTCACAGGAACATTATAAAGCAAATTTTGACACCGAGCCACATAAGGAGATATTAAGGCAGATGACCAAAAGCTTGGTCAAAAAGGTAGGTTTTAAGGAGCGTCTTAAAGGAAGAGAGGTAGAGAAGTGGTGAGTTTAGGGAGCGAACTCCAGAGCTTTAGGGCCATGGTCAATGAAGGCACGGCCACCAATGGTGGAGCATATAAAATCGGGGAGAATCAAGAGGCCAGAATTGGAAGAATGCAGATAGCTCGGAGGGTTATAGGGCTGGAGGAGATTACAGAGTTAGAGAGAGGTAAGGCCATGGAGGAATTTGAAAACAAGGATGAGCATAAATGCCCAGGGAACTTGACGATCACATCACTGACTTGATGACTTGGAACCCTGAGAATATCATGGAGGAGTTCCTGTTTGACAAGCATATCTTGGAGAGTGTGGACTGGTTCAATAGGTATTCCTGCCATTCTAATATACAATGTTCTGTTTTTAAGTCTATCTCACAAATCTATTTGCATTAATAATGTAAAGCGCCACCAACATATTTAACTTTGAATATGAAGGTCTGTATGTTGTTACAGGTGTAATAATCTGGCAACAGATGTACAGAGGCTGCTCAGTCTTGCCTGTATACATTTGCAACTGTTGGAATTCAGCACCGACTGAGTAAATGCAGTCAGCTACAGAGGGCAAGGGATGAATGTCTCTCAGAGGTGATCTGATTAGTCACAACACCATTTTTGGTAGCAAAGGATATTAAAGGTCAAGTTTAAATTTCAGAAGAACAGTCAAACTAGTTTGAAAAAAATGTATTCAAAATATAATGCAGCCAGATGCAAAAGGGGCAACACAAGGACGAGACATCACTTCTTTGAAATGAGACGTTGCTTAGGTCAATTTCCAGATTTCCTGCGATTGGCAGTTTTGGCTCGTCACTGACAAACCTCTTAACAAGAAACTGTTTGTGATTAGTGCCAGAGCTTCGTTGAAGACGCAAAATCATTTCCATTCTGGTCCATTTCTCCCAGCCAGCGAAATTCACTTGGAGTCAGTTTCCCTTCTTATGCTGTGTCATTCCCATTCTTACTATCTAACCCTTGCAGTCTGTTTCCTTCAGGCATGTAAAAGCCTGCAAAATGATTGGATGCCAAGTCAATAATGTTCTCCTGGCTTAAGCCATCATGTCATCATGTCCCAGTTATAAGTGTTACCATAACTCAGACTTTAAAGAGACAATAATCTCTTTTGATAATCTACATTAGTTGCATGTCACAGCTTATAAAACCTTAGCAATCATGGTCATATATCACTAACAGACACAGCTTCAGAAATCGTCTGGATCCCAATGATATGCCTATTAAAAAAAATGGCTCAGCAAGATATACTAAAAGAAAAATCCGTCATATACATTTTCTTTGCGTGCAGTTCTGGATGGAGGTACGTTCTGCTTGGACAGCACCAGTGATTGTTTCTGTTACTAGGACTCCTGCCATGTATGATGTGGTATAGCTCGAAAAAGGGAAAGGGAAAGGCTGTTCCTATCACACTACATTTACTTTGCAGTGTTGCCCACCAATGAGATGGTACTGTTAAATTCTGGAAGCCACGAGACCCATCTGAAGAATTGATTTTCCCCTGGCTCCTATACTGTTAGAATTCAGTAGGCCCGGAGTTTCACCTTCGCTCTTGACCTCAGGGTCATTTGAGTGTAATGGGCCAGCTACCAATGGCATTCCCACCTGTGTCGGTGAGCTGCTTCATGCGAAGGAAAGAAATCGCTGCTGCAGGCCTCGGGATCCAGTTATCTCTGGGCCAGCTGAAGAAATTATTTCAAATTTTTCTTTAAAAAAAAATTGGGCCATAGGGCGTAATTAGTGGCATACCCTGGGTACCTTTAAAATTTAAGTATACTCTTCAGTGCCATAGTGACAGGAGTGCATGGTGTTCTGAGTGTCTAGCAGCACTATAAGGTGAAATATTCCTGTCATTTGCACCTCATTATAATATGTCCACCCATATTTTGACAGGTATATGGAACACATCTGGTAGGAAATGCTGGAAGTGGCAACAGGTGGCAGGAATGCTGCCCACCTTTGCTCTCCTGCCTTCAGGGCTTATGCCAGCGGGGTTGGTGTAACTTCGGTGGAAAATCTGTCTGGTTTCAGTCGCACCATTGGAGGCATCATCACATATAATCATGGGATCCAGAACACTGGTTGTCATCATTTAGGGCTGTATGAACAGGATATGTATGCGAGATGGTTTTCTGGACCAGTATGTCGAGGAACCAACCAGAAAACAGGCTATTTTAGATCTAGTATTGTGAAATGAGAAAGGGTTAATTAATAACCTCATTGTAAAGGAGCCTCCAGGAAGAGTGACCATAATATGATGGAATTTTACATTAAGTTTGAAAGTGATGTAGTTGAATCTGAAACTAGGGTCTTAAATCTAAACAAAGGAAACTACGTAGGCATGAGGGGAAAATTAGCTGTGGTAGATTGGGAAACTGTATTAAAAGGTATGACGGTAGACAGGCAATGGCTAGCATTTAAAGAATTAATACATGATTTACAGCAAATTCACATTCCTTTGAGGCACAACAACCTAACGGGAAAGGTGATCCAACCATGGCTAACAAGAGAAGTTAAAGATTGTATTAGATCAAAAGAAGCAGTGGTTAGCACCGCAGCCTCACAGCTCCAGTGACCCGGGTTCAATTCTGGGTACCGCCTTTGTGGAGTTTGCAAGTTCTCCCTGTGTCTGCTTGGGTTTTCGCCGGGTGCTCCGGTTTCCTCCCACAAAGACTTGCAGGTTGATAGGTAAATTGGCCATTATAAATTGCCCCTAGTATAGGTAGGTGGTAGGGGTATATAGGGACAGGTGGGGATGTGGTAGGAACATGGGCTTAGTGTAGGATTACTATAAATGGGTGGTTGATGGTCGGCACAGACTCGGTGGGCCGAAGGGCCTGTTTCAGTGCTGTATCTCTAAATAAAAAATAAATATAAATAAATAAATAAAGAGGCTTATAACATTGCCCAAAAAGCAGTAAGCCTGAGGATTGGACACATTTCAAAATTCAGCAAAGGAGGACTAATAAACTGATAAAGAGAAAAGAGAATATGAAAGTAAACGAGCAAGAAACATAAAAATGGACTGTTAAAAGGAAAAAGATAAGCAAAGACAAATGTGGGCCCACTATAGGCAGAGACAGGAAAATTTATAATGGGGAATAAGGAAATGGTAGAAAAACTAAACAAATATCTAGTGTCTGTCTTCATGGAGGAAGATACAAAAAACCCTCCCAGGAATACTAGAGAGCCAAGGGACCAGTGAGAATGAGGAACTGACAGAAATTAGTATTGGTAAAAAAGTAGTACTGGAGAAATTATTGGGACTGGAAGTTGATAAATCCGCTGAACCTGATGATTTACATCCCAAAGTGTTGAAAGAGGTGGCTGTAGAGATAGAGGATGTGTTGGTGGTCATCTTTCAAAATTCTAATGATTCTGGAATGGTTCCAGCAGATTGGATGGTAGCAAATGTAACCCCACTATTTAAGAAAGGAGGGAGAGAGAAAATTGGGAACTTCAGACCTGTTAGTCTGGCATCAGTAGTAGGGAAAATGCTAGAATCTATTGTAAAGGATGTGATAACTGGACACTTAGAAAATTATGGTAGGAATTGGCAGAGTCAACATGGATTTATGAAAGGGAAATCATGTTTGACAAACCTGTTGGAGTTTTTTGAGGATGTAACAGCAGAATAGATAAGGGAGAACCAGCGGATGTAGTGTATTTGGATTTTCAGACAGCTTTTGAGAAGGTCCCACACAGGAGGTTAGTAGGCAAAATTAGAGCACATGGGATGGGGGTGATATACTGGCATGGATTGAGAATTGGTTAATAGACAGGAAACAGAGAGTAGGAATAAGCGGGTCATTCTCAAGTTGGCAGGCTCAGTGCATGGGCCCCAGCTATTCACAATCTATATCAATGATTTGGATGTGGGGACCAAATGCAATGTTTCCAAGTTTGCTGATGACACAAAACTAGGTGGGAATGTGAGTTGTGAGGAGGCTGCAAAGAGGCTTCAAGGGGATTTAGACGGGCTAAGTGAGTGGGCAAGAACGTGGCGGAGGGAATATAATGTGGAAAAATATGAAGTAATTCACTTTGGTAGGAAAAACAGAAATGCAGAGTATTTCTTAAATGGTGAGAGATTGGGAAGTGTTGATGTCCAAAGGGACCTGGGTGTCCTTGTTCATAAGTCACTGAAAGCTAACATACAGGTGCAGCAAGCAATTAGGAAGGCAAATGGTATGTTGGCCTTTATTATAAGAGGATTGGAGTACAGGATTTGAGTAGAGAAGTCTTGTTGCAGTTGTATAGAGCCTTGGTGAAACTGCACCTGGAGTATTGTGTACAGTTTTGGTCTCCTTACCTAAGGAAGGATATACTTGCCATAGAAGGAGTGCAACGAAGATTCACCAGACTCATCCCTGGGATGGCGGGACTGTTCTATGAGGAGAGATTGAGGAGACTGGGCCTATATTCTCTAGAGTTTAGAAGAATGAAGCATACAAAATTCTTACAGGGCTTGACAAGGTGGATGCAGGAAGGATATTTCCCCTGGCTTGGGGATCTAGAACCAGGGGACACAGTGTCAAATAAGAGGTAGGCCATTTAGGACTGAGATGAGGAGGAATGTCTTCACACAAGGGTGGTGAATTTATGGAATTCTCTACCCTAGAGGGCTGTGGAGGCTCAATCATTGAGTATATTTAAGACAGAAATTGATAGATTTCTAGATATTAAAGATATCAAGGGATAGGGGGATAGTGCAGGAAAATAGCACTGAGGTAGAAGATCAGCCATGATCTCGTTAATGGTGGAGCAGGCTCGGGGGGCCGAATAGCCCACTCCTGCTCCTATTTCCTTTGTTCCAATGATAGTTATGTTGGCCTGTAAGATCTCCAGTCAGCCGGCCACGTTAAGCCAGAAATTGTGATTTGCAGTTGCCTGTTGCTTAGGTGCCATGGACCTTACTCCTTTACGGGGCAAATTCAGAAAATGCTATAGCACTAGCAGCCTTGATCTATATTTCAAACTACTTCTTCAAGCTTAAAGTTCGTAGAAGGTTAGGAATAACTCAGCAAGCCTCATACAGCACTGGCTTGCCTGAACGTTCCCACTCATTGCCAGCAGAATATGATTGTCATATCATATGTCAAAGATAATTCCAAAGCATGTAATCTGATCTGCCTGTACTATTTAATAAGGATTAAGGAGATAGTATCTGTAGTACAGGCCTGTATTTGTACCTTTGTCCCTGACTGACTCCAGCTTTTGAAATATGTACAATTTGCCTGTTGTGTAATGCCTGAAGAATTATTTTCTGCAAGCAGCCAACATTAGGTCTTAAACAAGTGAAATGGCAAAGACTGACTGACTCATTTCCTTACAATCCTTAGAATAAATATTGAACTGATTCTTGTTACAATTTGGATCCTGCAGCCCATAAAAACCTCATGTCAAGACCCATCTAGTTACTTTTTTGATCTTATTAGTATTGTTTCTCATGGATATCACAAATGGTGCTGTTTTTACAATAGAAAAAAAAGTTCTAAGTTTTTGTTCATTTTCTTCTTTATATATGTACATCTTAAATTGAATGCTGTGGCTGTTGAAGCCTAACATAAAAGGTCAGTGATCGAGCCTCCTTGGTTGTGATGCACTCTTACAAGCAGATTCCCAGACTGCTGTTGTGACATCTTTCTACATGAATATATATATAAATGAACTTAAAGGTACTGAAGTTGGAGGGCAATCACCTCACATTTGTGGTTGCAGCTTTGAGCCAAAGTTGTCTTGAATTTGATGAGTCTCATCAGTAAATGAGTTTGCAGAGGTTTTACATTTCTCTTTTAGGAAAGCAGTGTTTTAGCAGAGACCCCTGATCTCCAAGGATTGTTCTCCCTTTTTTTTGCTGAAGTCAGCGTGGCCTTGATGAAAGGCCAGTCCTTCCAACCACTGCTCTCAGGATCTAGGAAAATGTGGGTCCTGGTACTGCCACCATCACTGAGGTTAGGCTGTTACTAAAAGCAAGATAATCATTGTAAAAGTGCTTGGTGTCACATTTGACCCCACGATGAGCTTCCGATCTCATATTCACTTACACTTCCGTAATATCACCTGACTTCACCCCTGTCTCAGCTCACCTGCTGCTGAAACCCTCATTCATGCCTTCATTACCTCCAGACTTGACTATTCCAATGCACTTCCGGCTGGTCTTTCACATTCCATTCTCCAAAAACTTGAGGTCATCCAAAAATCTGCTGCCTGTGCCTTCACTCGCACCAAGTCTCATTTCCCTATCATCCTGCTCACAGACCTACATTGGCTCCCAGTCAAGCAATGTCTTGATTTTAAAATTTCCATCCTTGTTTTCAAATCCCTCCATGACCTCGCCCCTCCCTATCTCTCTAATCTCATCCAGCCCCACAACCCTCCACAATATCTGCACTCCTCTAATTCCAGTCTCTTGTGCACCATAGGTGGCTACACCATCAGATACCAAGGCCTTATGCTCTGGAATACCCTCCCTAAACCTCTCCACCTTTCTACCTCACTTTTGCCCTTTAAGACACCCCTTAAAACCTACCTCTTTGACCAAACCTTTGGTCATCTGACCTAATATCTCCTTTTGTGGCTCTGTGTCATATTTTGTTTTATAATGCTTCTGTAAACATACAAATGTATGAATTAGGAGCAGGAAGGAGTAGGCCACTCGGCCCCTCGAGCCTGCTTCGCCATTCAGTAAGATGATGGCTAATCTGATTGTAACCTTGACTCCACATTCCCGCCTACCCCCGATAATCTTTCACCCCCATGCTTATCAAGAATCTATTTAGTGTTACAAGAGTTTTGTTTTTGTATTGAAAGTTTCGAATTCTGTGTGTTTAGAAAAACTAAGGAAAGGATTTTCTCTGTGGACATCGATTGCTGAAACTTGGTGCGTTTGAACTGAGTGAAATACGCAGATTACAAGGCGCCTGTTTCCAAACAACTCAGCAGGGGAATGATGGGTCAGGATTTATGATTGTCACGTGATTTAATTGTTGAAGTTAGTTTCACTTTTGATTGTGAAAAGACCAGTGAGTTAGACATGGAGCAGGCAGTTTGAAATCTGACTGTGACCTGCCTGGGGACTGGAGAAAAAGACCTCTGTAAAGGAAGACTTGCATCTCTTGAAAAGAAACCCTGCATTTGAAATGTGGCTGTGATCTGTCTGGAAAAAGAAAAAAGACCCAGGAAAAAAAAAATTACTTCTCATACTTCTCTCTGTCGAAGAAGACTGCTTTTCAGAGAAGAAACCCCTGTACGTTAGAGGTAGCAGATTCCTATCGTCTCCAGTCTTTGAAGAATCCCTGCCTCAAGAGTGGTTTCTGTTACCTCCTGTGTTTTGGGAGATCCTGAAATCTCAAGAAAGCTTCTACTGCTAGACTGCTGCTTTAAAACCCAAGCAGACCTGTTACTACACCCTTGCTGAAAGACCTCTGTGAAGTCTGCTGTAGACATTGCCTTGAACTTCTACCCATCACAGATTGTTCATCAACGTCCCCTGGAGAGACTTCGAGTGGCATCCGACTATTCGACTCTGGGACACCTCACCGTGCCAAAAACAACCTACCAGAATGTAATAAACTCAATCATTTTATTTTTTCCTCTTTATTCCTAAGAAACAGCTGTAAACCAAAAAATCCTTTTCCCCGGTTCACGGTTATTGAATGTATGCTTGTGTGCTTGAGGGCTAGGAAGAATAAGGAGTTTTAAAAAATCTTTTCAAATATAGATTTATCTTATTATTGTTTAGGACTTATTATTTCTTTTCTAATAAACAGTTAATGTTGTTTAAAGAAACCTGGTTTGGTGTGCTTTAATCTGACAGAGTGTCTAATTTGGCTATTTTTTGGTAGGTGGAAAACCTCCTCGATATACTGTGACCTGTGGAGTAGTGGGACTGAATTAACAGTGCATTACTCCCACCTTGGCCGTAACACTACCTTTGCCTTCAAAGTATTTAAAGACTCTGCTTCCACTGCCTTTTGAGGAAGACAGTTCCATAAACACTGACCCTCTGAGAGAAATAATTTCTCCTTATCTCTGTCTTAAATTGACAACTTCTGATTTTTAAACATGACCCCAAGTTCTACATTCTCCCACAAGAGGAAACATCCTTTTCACATCCACCCTGTCAAGACCCCTCAGGATCTTATATGCTTCAATCAAATCACCTCTTAGTCTGCTAAACTCCAGCAGATACAAGCCTAGCCTGTCCAACCTTTCCTCATAAGACAACCTGGCATTCCAGGTATTAGTCTAGTAAACTTCTCTGAACTGCTTCCATTCCATTTACATCTTTCCTTAACCTCCCTACTTTTGTGTTCAATTCTCCTTGCAATAAACAATAACATTCTATTAGCTTTCCTAATTGCTTGCTGAACCTGCATACTATGCTTTGCGATTCATGCACTAGGGCACCCAGATCTCTCTGCATCTCAGAGCTCTGCAGTCTCTCATCATTTAGATAATATGCTTCTTTTTTATTCTTCCTGCCAAAATGGACAATTTCACATTTTCCCACATTATCCTCCATTTGCCAGATCTTTGCCCACTCAGTTAACCTATCTATATCCCTTTGTAGCCTCCTTATGTCCTCTTCACAACTTACTTTCTTACCTATCTTTGTGGTAAATTTAGCAACCATACCTTCGATCGCTTCATCTAAGTCATTTATATAAATTGTAAAAATTTGAGGCCCCAGCACTGATCCCTGTGGCACACCACTTGTTATATCTTGACAACCAGAAAATGACCATTTATGCCTACTCTCTGTTTCCTGTTAGCTAGCCAATCCTCTATCCAATCCATGCCAATACGTTACCCCATACACCATAAGCTTTCATTTTCTGCAATAACCTTTGATGTGGCACCTTATCAATTGCCTTCTGGAAATCTAAGTACTGTACATCCACTGGTTCCCCTTTATCCACAGCACCTGTTACTTCTTCAAAGAACTCCAATAAATTGGTTAAATGTGATTTCCCTTTCACAAAACCATGTTGACTCTGCCTGATTACCTTGAATTTTTCTAAGTTCCGTGCTATAACATCTTTAACAATAGCTTCTAACATCTTCCCTAAGGGTTCTGCCATTTACTGTATACTTCCCACCTGTATCAGACCTTCCAAAATGCATTACCTCACATTTGTCCGGATTAAACTCCATCTGCCATTTCTCTGCCCAAGTCTCCAACCGATCTATATCCTGCTGTATCCTCTGACAATCCTCATCACTTTCCGCAACTCCACCAACCTTTGTGTCATCCGCAAACTTACTAATCAGACCAGCTACATTTTCCTCCAAATTATTTATATATACTACAAACAGCAAAGGTCTCAGCACTGATCCCTGCGGAACACCACTAGTCACAGCCCTCCGTTCAGAAAAGCACCCTTCCACTGCTACCCTCTGTCTTCTATGACCGAGCCAGTTCTGTATCCATCTTGCCAGCTCACCTCTGATCCCGTGTGACTTCACCTTTTGTACCAGTCTGCGATCAGGGACCTTGTCAAAGGCTTTACTGAAGTCCATGTAGACAACATCAACTGCCCTTCCTTCATCAATCATCTTCGTCACTTCTTCAAAAAACTCTCGTACTCTAATTTTTCCCTCCTTATTTATTGTTTAGTCATTCTTTGCTTTTTTTTATATTCTGTCCAGTCTTCTGACCTGCCTCCCATCTTTGCACAATTATATGCTTTTTCTTTAACTTTTTCAGTTAACCACAGATGGTGGGCCCTCCCCTTGGAATTTTTCTTTCTCGTTAGAATGTATCTATTCTGAAATATCCCCTTAAATGTCTGCCACTGCATCTCTATTGACTTATCCCTTAACCTAATTTGCCAGTTCACTTTAGCTAGCTCTGCATTCATGTCCTCATAATTGCCCTTATTTAAGTTTAAAATACTAGTCTTGAACCCATTCTTCTCTCCCTCAAACTGAATGTAAAATTCAATCCTATTATGCTTGCTGCTACCTAGGGGTGCCTTCACTATGAGATCATCAAGTAATCCTATTTCGTTGCACAATACCAGGTCTAGTGTAGCCTGCTCTCTGGTTGGCTTCAGAACTTGCTGTTCCAAGAAACTATCCTGAAAACATTCTATGAACTCCTCATCTAGGTTACCTTTGCTCATCTGATTTTTCCAGTCCATATGTAGATTAAAATCCCCCATGATTATTGCCGTACTTTTCGCCATAAAGTGCCTTGGGATGTTTTATTATGTTAAAGATGCTATATAAATATAAGTTGTTGTTGTTGAAGATCTCCATTATTCCAATTGGAAAGGTATTGGGATAGATTTTCCTGAGCTTGCTCCTTATTCTGATTTTATCATCATCTTGCAGTGATTGCAGAAGAATTAGATGGGGAGCAGGGCATGATTATAAGGGAGCCAGACTGATTTTTTTTTTCCCCCCCCATCCCGTCAAATTGGTGGCTGGAAAATTGGATGAAATCTCTGTGCGATCTACAATGCCCTCTTTTCCTCTATTTGCTGCACCTAGGTCAGGGGTCTGCATGCAACCTGTGGCTCCAGAGCCGCATGCGGCTCCTTAGGGACACAGATGCAGCTCCCGACCTTGAGCGATCGAATCCATTTTGATGGTAATTAAATGGCTTGTTTCATTTTTTAAAAACTTTTATTAACATTGTACTTGTGAGAAAGTATCATTCAAATAACAACTTTTTTGAAAAACCTTTTTCATTATTATTGGCATTTGAGTAACAGTGTTGCGGCTCTTAACATATTGTAGTTTTTGTTTTTGACTACATTTTTTAAAAAGGCCTTTCTTGTGATTAAGGTTGCCGACCCCTGAACTAGGTGATTCAATACACCCAGGTGCAAGAACAGAAACATAAACTTCATTAGCTTATTCCTGCTTTTTCATTCCCTTTTGAATGGGGTAAATAGAGAAAAAAAAACAAGTCTTTTAATTGTAAAGTTTTAGCCACATGCATTTCATCACTGGCTGATCGGACTTGGCTTGGTTCAATTGCTTTTATCTTGAGTCTATAGCCTTAGGCTTGTTTTGTTTATTGGTTTTACAGCTTTGAATAAGGATCACTGGGACCCAGAATTCCTGAAGGCCATTCCCATCATGAAGACACGGAGTGGAATGCAGGTAGTTTGTCTAAGTCTTAATTACAAAAGACAAAAGTTAGGAAATTACTGCTTGTGGCATTATGGTAGGCGCACTTCATATGCTTGTGGCAAATTCCTTTCTCCACTTATATTAATTCTTTCATGAAATGAGTGGAAGTAGGTATGTGATACTCGTGTGTTACTTGTTCATACTATAACCTCACAGCCAGCAATTTCTAGCCTAATATGCTTTATCATACTGAGAAAATTTTGGACAATAAGCTTATATGACAAATGAGCATGGCTAGTGTGCAAGGCTAAAGAATAGAAAGAGACACGGAGAACGAGAGGCGAGAGCGTAGCCATCTGTTATACAGAATCCTGTACAAGAGTGTGAGAGATGTGCTGGAAGCTCATAGAACATCTGCTCCTCCGAGCTCCACAAGAAAAATAAGAAACAAATTTGGAAGCTTATCGTTTTTAGCCACTTCTGGTCCCGATCCTCTTAGTCACTGCATTGGTCTGGTAGAATGCTCATTGCAGCTTTCTCAAACGCTGTCCAGCAGTTAGGTCCCATTGGTATGATCAAGGCCTGTGGTGCGTATATGAAAATGGAATCCATTGCCTTTGGGTGGGGATTCTCACTTCCTGCTCAGGGGAGCAGGTGAAAATTAGAGCCTGCCAGCTAGCATTGACTGATAAAATTAGCTGCAACTATTTATCTTTTAAGTTCATTCTCAGGATATCAATGATGCTGGCAAGGTCAGCATTTATTGCCCATCCCTTGTGCCCTTCAGAAGGTGCTGGTGGGCCTTCTTCTTGAACTGCTGCAGTCTGTGCAGCGAAGGCGCTCCCACAATGCAGTTAGCAGGGAATTCCAGGAATTTAAATTAGTGACAATGAAGGAACAACGATATATATCCAAGTGAGAATGGTGTGTTACTTGGAGGGAAGCTTTGAGGTGATGGTTTTCCCATGCACCTGCTGCCGTTATCTCTCTAAGTGCAATGTGGATTCCATGCTGTCATTTGTAGTTTCTGATTACATTCCTAACTCCAGGGTGGCTTGGAATGTGTCGGGCAATCTGCCAAGATTAAAATTTCAGCTCACTGTCTAATTATAAATTATAATAATAGTCATATTGTATTTAAAATAAAATGACTGCCTGAAATAACCAAAGAAGTTCAGATTGGTGAATGTTTTAGCGAATAGTGGAACACTGGATTAATCAACCAGGGCTTAATCTCTACCCTATATACATCACTCCTCTTCCACGTGGTTAGTGCAAGCATGGTCCGGGCAGCGGCTCCAGCTCACTTGGCAACTCCGCGCTGTTTCCTCACAAACTTTCCCCACAACTCCAGCTCGGCTCCCGGATCCCGATCCCAGTAGTCGTACACCATTGTAAAAGGGACAATGGTGGGAGCTGATGCAATGTTTTATTACCTGCACCCCCTTCCCCCCACCCCCCTCGCACCCCCTTCCCAGCTCCCCCCTTGCACCATCCTCCCCTCGCTTCCCCTGCACCCCTCAACCCTACCCCCTGCAGCCCCCCTCCCAGCTCCCCCCGCACCCCCTTCTCTCCACCCCTTCCCACCGCACTCCTCCTCCTTGCACCCCTCCCCCCACCCCCGCACCCCCTTCCCCCCACCTCCTCCACCCGGCATCCACCTACCCCTGTGTAGGGACCCCAACAACCCCACTGCCTTGTGGGCGTCTCGGGAGAGACCAAGGCTAAGGGAGTAAACCCTAACAGAAAATCCAGAGCAGAACCCCGAAGGCGGTCATGTGTCACCTTTGGCATATTTCCGGCAGTTCCTGCAGCCATACTGGTGCCAAACTTTGTGCTCTGCACTCCTTTGGACCCCACCAGGAAGGCCGAGAGGAGGGTTTTGACGCTTGGGCAACTCACAACCTCCATACATCCGCCCAGGCATGCGCCATAGAGAGGTCACTCCATAGTCGCCTCACAGCGACCAAATCAACACGGAAGGCAGCAGTTACGGATTATAAGTCCAGCTCAATTGGCGTAGAGATTGGGCGCCACGGGTTGCCTTTGTCGGTGGGAGAGGTCATCGCATCTCGCTGGACAGTTACCGCCCGCCTCAAACCGGGCAGGCCCCGGTCAGTAAGGTTCTGTCCCGCCACAGTCCACCTGCTTCAATGGGTATTTGGAGCTCAGGGCCATTGCCCGACAAGTGGACTGTAACACCGCACCAAACAGTACGACCAAAAAAGGAAAGAAGGTACCAGCCCTTCGTTTTGCAAGCTGGAACATCAGTACTATGTGTCCTGGCCTGTCAGAAGACCTTACACAAATCAACGATTCTCAGAAGACCGCCTTCATCAACAACGAGCTCAGTAGACTCAATGTGGACATTGCAGCACTTCAAAAGATACGCCTCCCTGCGAGCGGATCTCTAAGAGAGCAAGACTACACCTTCTTCTGACAGGGTAGGGATCCTGAAGAACCAAGACAGCATGGAGTGGGCTTCGCCATCAGAAACGCCTTGCTCAGCATGACAGAGCCACCCTCAAATGGCTCGGAATGCATACTGTCCATCCGACTGTTCACCGCCTCTGGTCTAGTACACCTACTCAGCATCTATGCTCCAACACTCTGCTCCCCACATGAAGCTAAAGACCAGTTCTATGAGGAACTCCATAATATCATTAGTAGCATCTCCAACACCGAACACCTATTCCTGCTGGGGGACTTTAATGCCAGGGTTGGGGCGGACTATGACTCGTGGCCCTCCTGCCTTGGGCGCTATGGCATTGGAAGGATGAATGAGAATGGGCAGAGACTGCTTGAGTTGTGTACCTGTCATAACCTCTGCATCACCAACTCATTCTTCCACACTAAACCCTGTCACCAGGCTTCTTGGAAGCACCCAAGATCACGTCGTTGGCACCAGCTGGACGTCATCGTCACAAGGCGAGCCTCTTTAAACAGCGTTCAAATCACAGGCAGCTTCCACAGTGCGGACTGCGACACCGACCACTCCCTGGTGTGTAGCAAGGTTAGCCTCAAACCAAAGAAGCCGCATCACTCCAAGCAGAAGGGCCGCCCGCGCATCAACACTAGCACAATTTCTCATCTACAGCTATTACGTAAGTTTCTAAATTCACTTGAAAAGCCCTCCAAAACACTCCCACAGGGGATGCAGGGACCGTGGGCCCACATCAGAGACGCCATCTATGACTCAGCAATGACCACATATGACAATCGTGTGAAGCGGAATGCAGACTGGTTTCAATCACACATTGAAGAGCTGGAACCTGTCATAGCCGCTAAGCGCATTGCACTGCTGAACTACAAGAAAGCCCCAAGCGAGTTAACATCCGTAGCACTTAAAGCTGCCAGAAGCGCTGCACAAAGAACAGCCAGGCGCTGCGCAAATGACTACTGGCAACACCTATGCAGTCATATTCAGCTGGCCTCAGACACCGGAAACATCAGAGAAATGTATGATGGCATTAAGAGAGCTTTTGGGCCAACCATCAAGAAGATTGCCCCCCTCAAATCTAAATCAGGGGACACAATCACTGACCAACACAAGCAAATGGACATCAAGTGACATCAAGAGTGCCAAGCCTGCTATACTTTCAGCTCTGCACGAACTGCTTTGCCTGTGCTGGGATGAGGGAGCAGTACCACAGGACATGTGCGATGCCAATATCATCACCCTCTATAAGAACAAGTGTGACCGCGGTGACTGCAACAACTACCTGCTCAGCATAGTGGGGAAAGTCTTCGCTCGTGTCGCTTTAAACAGGCTCCAGAAGCTGGCTGAGTGTGTCTATCCTGAGGCTTTCGAGCAAAGAGATCCACCATTGACATGCTGTTCTCCCTTCGCCAGCTACATGAGAAATGCCGTGAACAACAGATGCCCCTCTACGTTGCTTTCATTGATCTCACCAAAGCCTTTGACCTCGTCAGCAGACGTGGTCTCTTCAAACTACTAGAAAAGATCGGATGCCCACCAAAGCTACTAAGTATCATCACCTCATTCCATGACAATATGAAAGGCACAATTCAGCATTGCGCCGCCTCATCAGACCCCTTTCCTATCCTGAGTGGCGTGAAACAGGGCTGTGTTCTCGCACCTACACTGTTTGGGATCTTCTTCTCCCTGCTGCTCTTACATGCGTTCAAGTCTTCAGAAGAAGGAATTTTCCTCCACACAAGATCAGGTGGCAGGTTGGTCAACCTTGCCCGTCTAAAAGCGAAGACCAAAGTACGGAAAGTCCTCATCGGGGAACTCCTCTTTGCTGACGATGCTGCATTAACATCTCACACTGAAGAGTGTCTGCAGAGACTCATCGACAGGATTGCGGCTGCCTGCAATGAATTTGGCCTAACCATCAGCCTCAAGAAAACGAACATCATGGGACAGGACGTCAGAAATGCCCCATCCATCAATATCGGCAACCACACTCTGGAAGTGGTTCAAAAGTTCACCTACCTAGGCTCAACTATCACCAGTAACCTGTCTCTCGATGCAGAATTAAACAAGTGCATGGGAAAGGCTTCCTTTGCTATGTCCAGACTGGCCAAGAGAGTGTGGGGAAAATGGCGCACTGACACGGAACAAAAAAGTCCGAGTGTATCAAGCCTGTGTCCTCAGTACCTTGCTCTAGGCAGCGAGGCCTGGACAACGTACGTCAGCCAAGAGCAACGTCTCAATTCATTCCATCTTCGCTGCCTCCGGATAATCCTTGGCATCAGGTGGCAGGACCGTATCTCCAACACAGAAGTCCTTGAGGCGGCCAACATCCCCAGCATATACACCCTACTAAGCCAGCGGCGCCTGAGATGGCTTGGCCATGTGAGCTGCTTGGAAGATGGCAGGATCCCCAAGGACACATTTTACAGCGAGCTCGTCACTGGTACCAGACCCACCGGCCGTCCATGTCTCCGCTTTAAAGACGTCTGCAAACGCGACATAAAGTCCTGTGACATTGATCACAAGTCGTGGAAGTCAGTTGCCAGTGATCGCCAGAGCTGGCGGGCAGCCATAAAGGCGGGGCTAAAGAGTGGTGAGTCGAGAGACTTAGCAGTTGGCTGGAAAAAAGACAGAAGCGCAAGGAGAGAGCCAACTGTGTAACAGCCCCGACAACCAATTTTATCTGCAGTACCTGTGGAAGAGTCTGTCACTCTAGAATTGGCCTTTATAGCCACTCCAGGCACTGCTTCACAAACCACTGACCACCTCCACGCGCTTACCCATTGTCTCCTGAGACAAGGAGGCCAAAGATGATACTGAATCAGATGATCACAGCCAGAAAAGCACTAAGGCTGTTGCAATTGGCTGCAGCACCTATGAGTTAGAAATGGGGGTGGGGAAACACCTGGGCTTTCGCTCCTGATTGATATAAAGTGGTCCACACCTGGAAGTAGGATGAGAGCAGGACTGGTCTGAGTTGTATCAGTCAAATAACCACTTCAGACTCATTCTAAGCTAACATAGGAGGAGTGGGAACTTGCTTGCAAAGAGCTGGCAGAGATAAGATGGGCTGAATGGTGTCCTTCTGTGCGACAAACTGCTAGGGTCTATGGTGGCATCTGTGAAACTGTACCCAACCACGAGTTAGCATCTTCAAGTGAGAAAAGATTTAAAAAACAGTCCAGGAAAAATGGGAACAAAAGGCTATTGAGCTACTCGAGCCTATCCCACTATTTAATTAGATCATGGCTGATCTGTAGCTCAATGCCATTTACGTGTCTTTGTTCCATATTCCTTGATACCCTGAGCTAGCAAAATAATCTATCAGTCTCGATCTTATTTTCAATTGATTTCAATTGACCCAGCTTCCACAGTCTTTTGGGGCAGAGTATTAGATATCCACACACCCTTCTGGTGAAAAAGAGCTTCTTGATTTCTCTCCTAAATAGCCTAGCTCTAATTTTAACATTGTGCCCACTTGTTCTGGATCCCCCAGCAGATGAAATAGTTTTGTTGTATGTACCCTGTGAAAACCCTCAGTTAGATCACCCTCAACCATCTAACCTCAAGGGATTTCAAACCAAATTTCATTTTTCCTCAAATGAAAAGAAAGTAATAAAGTTAAGCATAGTTTGGCAAGCTATCTACATCATACACTGTTGAAAGAGCTTGGTTGGACACACTGATGTCATTGCTGGAATCAGGAGGTTCCTGGAGATGCATCTAACAGAAATGAGCAAAGCCCGACACATTATCCAGGTTATGCCAGAAAATATCACTGAACCCACTGGAGATAGGTCACACTGCTTCTGATAGATTAAAAAAGTTTTTGTCAAGACGCTCTGAATCCTTGGTTTTAGCTTGTATTCAAGCCTGAGGTGGCAATTTGGTAAAATATGATTACATTTGAGACATATGCAGCTGTAATCCTTTTGAGGCATGCAACAGTCATTCGCACAGTAATGGAAAAAGTATGTGTGTTTTTTAAAGTTTTTTCAAAAATGCTGTGGGTGTCTCTGATTATATTTTATAGCATTCACAGTGTTAGAAATACAGAAAATAATTTTTCAGAGACCTACAGTCTGACCTACAGAAAAAATTAGAGCTAGGCTATTTAGGAGAGAAATCAAGAAGCTCTTTTTCACAGAGAGGTGTGTGGATATCTAATACTCTGCCCCAAAAGACTGTGGATGCTGGGTCAATTGAAATCAATTGAAAATAAGATCGAGACTGATGGATTATTTTGCTAGCTCAGGGTATCAAGCAGTAGGCATATTAAAAGGTGTAAATATTCTACAGCTACTCAAAACACCTCAAGCAATATTGCCTCTGGGCTAGACAACATAGATAAAAGTTTAATCTGGGTACTATTTCAAGATCAATCATAATATCAGTCTGAAAGAACATAGTTCAGGCACGTTCAGGATGAATATCTTCATGTGAAGAGTAATTAGCTGGTTTTATAGGTAGAATGGAAGAAAAACCTCTGCAATCATTAGGGGGCAGTTAAATAAGGTGCGGGTGGGGTCTGTGGATTTCTGTTGAAGGATGAACTAAATGGGTTGTTTGGCCTTCCTCTTCTATAATTAATCTTTGTGGTCTCTTTCCCTTATGTTGCTCTATCACCATTCTGAAGGGGAAAGAAAATCCAAAACACTTCTCCACCACTGCCTCCTTTGTTCTCCCTCCCATCTCTGTTTCTTTTTCTTTATTTATTTAGAGATACAGCACTGAAACAGGCCCTTCGGCCCACCGAGTCTGTGCCGACCATCAACCACCCATTTTATACTAATCCTACATTAATTCCATATTCCCTACCACATCCCCACAATTCTCCTACTACCTGCCTACACTAGGGGCAATTTACAATGGCCAATTTACCTATCAACCTGCAAGTCTTTGGCTGTGGGAGGAAACCGGAGCACGCAGTGGAAACCCACATGGTCACAGGGAGAACTTGCAAACTCCACACAGGCAGTACCCAGAATTGAACCCAGGTCACTGGAGCTGTGAGGCTGTGGTGCTAACCACTGTGCCACTGTGCCGCCCAAAATCATCTCCCACGATCATGTACTCAACTGCCTCAACTTCTGACTCTCCACCTTCAGGCTGAAATGCCAGCCAGGAACACACGCATGCTGGCATCGGGACACAGGGGGCGATTTTTGAGGAGGCAGACAATTAAGTGGCCTCCTCTGTAAGTCCCATCCAATTAAGGACAGTGGGAAGGCTCCCGAGGCTGAAGGGCCTTTTTTCCCCCCCAAAAATATACATTATTCATAAAATTTGTTAAAATGTATTACGAAGCAATTCAAATTGAACATTACATAAAGTGCAATACTGATCAGTTACTTCCAGCTCAGTACATGAGGTGCCGCACTACACTTGCCATTACAGGTTATATTTACAATGTTTATTTACATTTCGTGGCAAACAATCTCTCGTGAAACAGTCCGAGGGGTTTCATACGGGTTCCAGTCCCTCGGTATACTATGGCAGGAGGGCTTTACAAAGTGGCCTTTCCCCATTGAGCCTTTGCAGCAGCTGCCAATAGGAGGCCCCCATCGATCACAGATCAGCAGCCCCAATGTCAGATGTGAGAATGCCAATGTAGGAATGTAGGTAGGGGAGAGAGGGGGTTGCCTCAAGGTGGAAGTGACCTCTGAAGTGATTTAAAAAAAATTTTAACAGTAAAAAGGGCACAGCTGCCAGGTCTTCATCGTGGAGGGGCAACCACTCCACTGGATGGCCAGTGGCTGCATCCATGGCCCCATGGCGATAGAACTGCGGGGGTTCCCTAGCGGGATGGAGCGCTGGCCCTACCCAGTCTGCTGCAGGGATGCTGCCTCCAGCCCTCAACTGTATTTCGGCTTCAGTGGGAGGCCCCCATGCCGACTGGCAAATTCCAGTTGCCGTGTCGAGATTGGCCTTAATAGGCCCTTTAATTATCATAATAAGCTACCTGCCACTTGCGGGCAGGTAGCCATCACCTCCCCCCACCCCCCCCCAACCCCCACCGCTCCAATCCTCCTGGAATGAAAATAGCCCGGAGGCGGGACCATGGTAGGAGACCAACATGCTGGCTGGTAGCAGGAAATTGCAGGCCCATCCGCCTCCAGTTCTGCCTCTGCGGCTGTTTAAACATTCGGCCCCCCCATCTCTTTTAATGTGTCTGAGCTGCCATAAGACTCTCCCTACCCATCTGCTTCAATACCAAATACTTTGCAGCTTCTCTTCCGTCCCATCCTCTCTCCCCACCCATTTCTTCCTCAGACTCATCTCTGTTCAACTACCTTTTCTTGGTCTAATGCTTCTGTTCCTTCATTCCAGCTTCAAAGCTGCTGTCATGAACTTCCCTTTAAAATGTCCACGATTCTCCTGTTCTCCCCAATTGCTATCCATTCTAAGCTCTCCTTTCTGTTTTAAGTTCTTCCAACATGTGATCTCCACCCAACCCCACACCCAACACTCCCACATGTTGGAATCCCTCCAGTATAGCACTTCTACTTTTCCTAACGTAGTAAGCACATATCCTTCAATGGCCTTTCTTCCTATGCCATCACGACTGCTTTTGATGTACTCTTAAGGTTTCATCTTTGGCACCCCTCTATTCCTCATCTGTATGCTACCTCTGACTGGCATTACTCATAACTATGAGGTTGGTTTCTGTGTTTTTGGCAATGACATACAACTTTCTCCTTCACCATATTGGTTGTGGTAAGCCAACACTTCCTCCAGCTAAACATTGACAAGAGTAAAGCCATCCTGCTCAGTTCTCATCAAAACCTTACATTCCAATTTTCCTGTTGCAGTTACTTTCTCACGTTGAACCCAACTTTGATGCCATCTGAGCTTCAAACCCAGATCCAGATTATCACTAAGATCGTCAATTCAGCCTTAAAAATATTGTCTCTCTAACCCTACCTTACCCCACAACCTGTGAATCTCTACCTTTGCAACCTTATGGCTTGACTTCTTAAGTGCTGTCCTGAACAGCCTCGCACACTGCACCCGACACGAATCCCAAGTCTGCTGGCCACGTGCTACCCTATACAAAGTCTTGTTCATCTACAATCCTTGTCCTCATTGACTTCCACAATTTCCCACTCCTATGTGCATTAATTCTAAAATTCTCCTTTGTCTACAAATCCCTCCCTTGGTTTGACTGAAGCCCACTGGGAGAGTGGAGTTACTCCTGGTGTAAAATATTTATATATAGGGAACTTTCTTACACTTGAGTTGACTTTTGGGGAAATTATAAGGTGAAGGAAGCCTCAGTATAGGCAGACATTTCTATCAGAATGAAACCTTAATGCTTAATATATTAGCTACATTGTGTCGTATCTGCAGGAAATCTCTTGTTCATTCAGCAAGGCGGAGTTTAACAAAACAAGATGGTGAAAGGGTTAATATGCTGACTGACAAAACTGTGCTGTTTTCAGTTCTCCTGTGCATCTCCTAGCCATGGTGGATCTGACAACACCCATGAGGTTTGGGTATGCAATAGTGACGGTTATGTTGGACAGGTCTGCTTGCTAAGTATCAAGCCAGTGCCCACCGTGGAAGCCTGCATCGCAGTATGCTCAGCAAGGATTATCTGCATTGCCTCTGTGCCAGGCCTCAGTGGCACTTCCAGGTAGGAATTTATGCACTTAACCATTCATTCGTAGTCAAAGCTGATAACTTTGCGAGAATTTACAGATTGTAAAAATAGTCCATTTTGAACCACCATTTCAGCTTAGTTCAGCCAAGTATATTGTCACAAACAGATTGCTTTTCCGCCAGTCCCTTGACCTTTACAAACAAATTTACTTTCCAATAATATGGAATATAAACATAAAAGGCATTTAAAATAGTTGCCCCATTTTCCCTGTTTGAAAATAGGCCAGGTTTGTGAAACATGCTGGTTAAGATATATGACTACTGAGTGCAGAACTGTAGAAAACTATCTCACACGCATGGAAAATTGCACAAGATTGGGCTACTGGCTAGATGCTGGAGCCAGTATTGTTATTAGCAGTACTGTTTGGCTCACAAATGCCTAGTGAGCAGGATGATACCCCGCAGTCTAAGTAGCATAATTTCCTCATGGTGGAAACCATTAAAAGAAAAGTGCAGCACATAAACTTGTAAAGAAATCAATTTTTTTTTCAAATTCTCTTAAAATTGAATTACTGTTCAAAGATGATTTCCTTTCCTCTGATTCATTAAGTGCTCGTAAGTAAACAATGAAATAGAGAATTGTTAAGAGCTTGTTAACTGTTAATGTCAGGAATGTGCTTTTTTTAAATTCCAGATTTTTTTTTTGAATTGAATTCAGACTTCACCATCTGCCATAGTGGGATTTGAACCCATGTCCCCACAGTATTAGCCTGGTTGCTGGATTACTAGTCTAGTGACATTACCACTACGCCACCTCCTCCCCAATGATCCTCTCTGTGATAGTGGTCGGGGGGAAGTGGGGTGTAGTGGGGTTGGCAGCAAGGTGGTTCTCAGCGGGCCCCCCCCCCCACCTCCTACCCCACCCCCTGCCTTCCAGTTGCTGGGTCCCTCGATCAGACACTGAGTGCCTTTGACCGACGGATCACCCCTGGGAACCTGGAAGCAACTTCACACACGTTTGTATCTCATACTGCCCACATGGCGACAGGCTCTGGGTCAATACCAGTGACAGCAGAAAGAGGCCCTTAATTAGGCATTAATTGCTCCTTAAGGGCCTCAATTGGCAGTGGGGTAGGAAGGCCTTCCCACCACGAACTTAATTGGGGTGGAGGTGGGAAGGTGGCAGGTTCCTGCCACAGGGGAGAGCATAAAATCCAGCCCATTGTCTCTGTATGCCTGGTCATGACTGAGGACAATGTGAGGGGAAAGCCAACAGAGGGGAGACAATACAAAGAATGAATGATTTTTTTTTTCTCTCTCTCTATTTTCAGAGACAGGTCAGAGTTGCTCCTGAGCCCTTCCTGTGGACACCCGCACCGAACTAGCACTGTCTCCATGGAAGAACCTACTTCCCAGCAACCTTTCCATATCTCCATTTCAAACTCTGCTCAGTCACTGGGGGAATTGACTGAAAGTGGAAACAGAAGCCTGAACCCGTTTGACAGTGATGACACAGAAGATGATGAGTCATCTCCAAGCCCATCAGGTACACTGAGGAGTCAGGCCAGCAGATCCACCATCTCCTCAAGTACAGGGAGTAAGTAAGACTTGAAACTTTGTCATTTACCAATTGCTTCTTTGATGTGCTACATCTCTATTTTTTCATTTAGTACTTTTGCTCTGAGCTCAAATTGAATAATTGGGATGGTCTTTGTCACAGGCTTATTCCAGCCATCCTCAATAATGCCTTGGTTTCTTTATTTATATCCCTAATTTTCAGTTGCTTCTCTTTCGATTAGGTTCTTCCCACTCCCATTCCCTGCAGACTTGCTCACTACCCTCTGCCACTCTGTAATGTGGAGGTGTGTGAAAGTGGCACTTTCTTCTTATATTCCTTTTTTTTAAACTGTTCTTTCTGGTGGGAAAGTATTTGCTTTCCACTTATGCCTCTACATGATAGTCTAGCTGGGACCAGGAACCTGGAAAGTGGGTACCACAGACATGAATCGCCCACAGCTCTAGGCTGAACATATTATCAGCATGTTGTGTCATCAAAACATCCATCTTGTAAAGCAACAAAAAAAAACAAATGGTTTGTTTATTTCTTCATGAATTGTCACTCCAGTTTTCTCCCTTTACACCTTCTAAGATGAAGTGTTGACTTAAACTGGGATATCATTCCATGGATACTGAAAGCCCAATGGTACCTTGCCTCAGTGCCAATTTCTCATCTGTGAACTTAGATGCCTTTCCAACCAGGCCAGTCTAGACTAAGACTGCTGTAACTAGAATCAGTTAATTCGGCATATAATGGGGTTTGAACCTGGGACCTTCCTGGTCTGCATACTCTGTACCCAAACCACATGATGCTCCTCCACATTATTCAAATTAGATTTATTTCTATGCAATCCATAGAAGTCGTCAGTCACATCTAGTAACTGGCTTTCCAAAGTAACTGCACTACAAATGTCTTTTTGTGGGTATTTGCCCCTCAACCAGTAACTTGCCAGATCTGTAAGATTCTAAGAGCCTTGTACAATTGTGGGAAATGGAGTTGTTTTCAAAAATACTGAAGCTTTTCAGCCACTTGCCTTGACAGTCTCTCCTTAAGGACTATCAAAAGCAGTTTAAAATACTGAAAACAAAATCATGCTTCCTTAATCCCATAGTGGTCAAGTTATGAATTTGCTCACCTGTTAGCAAGTTCCCTCTCCCAAGAAGATGCAGAAATTTAAAGAGAATATAATTCCAAACATTTTGTGACCTATAAAATATCAACTCATGATTTGAAAATATCACTAACAGAGACTCTCACCGAGAAAAAAATTAAGCTTGGATTCAAAGTGCAGATCCAAGATATGTTTTCTTGGCAAAATTAGTTCCATTAAGGAACGACTGATGTAGAATACTGGTGCACCAATTCACTAGAATGGTGGGAAACTGAAATCTTGCATTGTTTCGACACATAGCAATGGACCAGCACTAGCTAAACTATTTGGAGATACTCTCTTCCCGGAACAGGTTGAATCTGAATGCGAGACCAACCTGTACGCTCTCATGTCTCATAGTGACCAGGTGTAGAGCGTCATGCCTCAGAATATGTCATGTATCAGCTCCTTTGTTAAGTTTACCGAATGTGGTGTGGTGAATCCTCAAGGAACAAAATATAAAGCAAAAAATGAGATTGTTTAGTTTGGTTTAGAGATACAGCACTGAAACAGGCCCTTCGGCCCACCGAGTCTGTGCCAACCATCAACCACCCATTTATACTAATCCTACACTAATTCCATATTCCTACCACATCCCCACCTGTCCCTATATTTCCCTACCACCTACCTACACTCGGGGCAATTTATAATGGCCAATTTACCTATCAACCTGCAAGTCTTTGGCATGTGGGAGGAAACCGGAGCACCCGGAGGAAACCCACGCAGACACAGGGAGAACTTGCAAACTCCACACAGGCAGTACCCAGAATTGAACCCGGGTCGCTGGAGCTGTGAGGCTGCGGTGCTAACCACTGCGCCACTGTGCCGCCCTGATAGTGACATAATGGTGTAATATTGGGACAGGCACAAAGTTAATATTCTACCATATGAGAAAAAGAGGAAAATATCAATTAGACTAACTCAACCGTCACCTTCCTACCAAAAATATAGCCAATCAATCCACAACAATTTTTTTTTTGCAGTTGAGGAGATGTCAAGCTCAAAGGACTTTGCAACGGAAACAACAAGTTCGGAAGAGGAACCAGAGTCCGATTTCATAGCCAACTCAAACATGATGTGTCAAACAAGGAATAGTGATAGTCCTATGGATGGACGGGCAATGAGGCGCTCGAGTCGAGGGTCCTTCACCAGAGCAAGCCTGGAGGAACTTCTGAGTATTGTTCCTGAGGCCAACCAAAGCTCAATGTGGCTCGGAACAGAAGATGGCTGGTAAGTGGTAACTTTCTCATTTGGAAAAGTCATTGGGTAAAGTTCAAAGCAAGGAAACAAATGGAGTAATTTCAATGCCAAGATGAATTCGGAAAGCAGCACTCATGCCTCCCGTTGGAGTGTTTTCTGTATGATTGTTTGAATGAAGAGAATTTTCGAATCTTAGTTGTTCCTTGTAGTAGCAGTTAATGATTTCTCAAATTGAGCCATCCCATGACAAATCAATGGGAGCTGGGATTAGAGTGGGTGGTGGGAAAAAGCAGTAGGAGTTGGCATTAGAATGGTTGGTGGGAGAGAGCAGTGGGAGTTGGGATTAGAGTGGGTAATGGGAGAGAGCAATGGGAGTTGGGATTGGAATGGGTATTCAGAGAGAGCAGTGGGAGTTGGGATTTGAATGGGTAATGGGAGAGAGCAGTGGGAGTTGGGTTTAAAATGGGTAATGGGAGAGAGCAGTGGGAGATGGGATTTGAATGGGTAATGGGAGAGAGCAGTGGGAGTTGGGATTAGAATGGGTAACAGGATAGAGCAGTGGGAGATGGGATTAGAGTGGGTGGAGGGAGAGAGCAGTGTGAGTTGGGATTAGAGTGGGTAATGGGAGAGAGCAGTGGGAGATGGGATTAGAGTGGGTGGAGGGAGAGAGCAGTGGGAGTTGGGATTAGAGTGGGTAATGGGAGAGAGCAGTGGGAGATGGGATTAGAGTGGGTGGAGGGAGAGAGCAGTGGGAGATGGGATTAGAGTGGGTGGAGGGAGAGAGCAGTGGGAGATGGGATTAGAGTGGGTGGAGGGAGAGAGCAGTGGGAGTTGGGATTAGAGTGGGTAATGGGAGATGGGATTAGAGTGGGTAACAGGATAGAGCAGTGGGAGCTAGAATTGGATTCCCTCCCTTTTTCCATTTATCCCACTCTTGACACCTACTATTATCAATGCCCTAAAGCAGTACAAGTTCATAGAATCTTAAAGCAATGAAGGCAGCCATTCGGCCCATTGTGCCTGTGCTGAATCTTTCAAAGAGTTCTCCAATTATTTCTACTCTCCTTTTCTTTCCCCATAGTCCTGGCAATTCATCCTTTTCAAGTATATATTCAATTATTGTTTGTTGCTGTCATATCACTAAGGTTATGACTGACAGCTAATATTGAAACAAAACTTCCCAACAGACTCCACTGGTGATTTCACAAATGATTAGATGACTGATGCCTATCTACTAAATAAGTTGTCTAATAATAAATTACAAAAGTGGGAGATGAATGAAGTAAAAATATTAATAAAGTAAATTGGAAATCTGGAAAGCAAAAAGGCATTGGACTATGATTGCATTAATGCAAGACATCTGATAAAGATCATGTGTGATGTGGAAGGTTTTGCTGAGCTTGTTTGTATCAGATACGTGGACAACAATTTCAACCAATTGGATACATAGCTAGAAGAGAATGTATCGGTAGAAAAGTAAGCTGTGTGGCAGTATGTATAAACGCCAATATTGAGGCACAACTGAGAGAGAATATAAAAAAGGAAAGGGCAGACACAGAATAACTTTGGGAATAACAGATGGATGCCCAGTTTTGAGGTTAGGATTGGTTCTTTAGTTGCGAGCATGTCATACTCAATTCTGGGAGACATATGCGCTCGTAAAAGTTAACTCAGATGTTCTTTTACTAACAGAAGATCCTCCTGCCTTGCAATAATTATTGTAGCACAAGTCTCTTGCCAACTGGATGCTGCGGTAAGCTCTACAGTCATGTACATATTGTACGCGATCTGGAGCTTTGGTCGTTCTGAAGAAATTAGAACTGCCCTTGAATTGTACACAAAGCCACCAAGTGGCCAAATTGAATATTACAAGAACACAACACGTTTGAATACAGAGAGAATTTTAAACAGGTTTAGAGTTTTATTCCACATAGGGTGCAATAAGAAACCTTCCCCAAAGAGCTAAATTACAGTTTGTTGGGTTAAACTGATTATAACCTCAACAGACAGAAACCACAGATAAGATGTGGCCTGTGTTTCTCCAAACAATTTGAAGACACTAAAGTATGGTTCAAATAGAACTAGTTCAATAGCAATGGCACCTCCTTCCATTTGGATCCTTCCCCCCCAGCTTAGGGTGCATAAGTTTTCATAGAATCACAGAATGGTTGCAACATACGAGGAGGCCATTCGGCCTGTCATATCTGTTCTAGCTCTCTGTAATTTACCTAGTCCCACCCCCCTGCCTTTTCCCCGTAGCCCTGCAAATTTTTTTCTCTTCAGATAATTATCCAGTTCTCATTTGAAAGCCTTGATTGAATCTGCCTCCACTACACTGTCAGACAGTGCATCCCAGATCCTAACCACTCGCTGCGTAAAAAAGTATATCCTTTTGCCAATCACCTTTCTGCGCAAAGTCTTGGAATTGAGTACAGCAGCGAGAATGAGCTGTCAGCCAATAAGAGGAGCTATTTGTGAGTCTAGGAAATAGAGCTGGGTCTAGTTAGCCAAGGAGGAAACAGGTAAGAATCAGGCTGAAAACTCAGGAGTCACTATTTTAACTAGAAAAGTCTCACTGAAAACTCTCAGTAAAAGTCAGAGCCTGACTGAAAATGAATTAAAATACTAAATGGGAAAATAATAAACACGGAAAACAGGAATCTAGGTTTCACAATGGGGGCTTGATTTCAGTACTGCAAGCTATTGAAATGGGTACAAGTAAAGCAGGATTTATATGCCAATGATGCCATTCGTCAAAGTGTTCACAGCTTTTTGTGAGCTCAGTAATGTTGGTCCACCTCTTCTTTTAGTATTCATGTCTATCAGTCGTCCGATAACATCCGTAATCGGAAGAACAGTATGAAAATGCAGCACTCCGCAGCAGTCATGTGCATCCTGTAAGTACAAATGCAATGTTTTCCATTCATTTTTAACTCACTCTTTAATAAAGCATCTGAGCTATTGCTCCTCCCCATTGCCACTCCAGTCTTAGTTTCCCACTTTTATTGTCATGGTCAGCTGGGAGGGAGGATGGGGTGAATGGAACATCACTCTTCTGCATGGCTCTGATTTTGTTTTAATTGAGAAGCCAGGCTAAGGGCATTGCCCATAGTGCTGGGAACCAGTAAAGGTAAAGAAGAGTAAAAAAAATAAAGTGAGCCTAAGCTGGAAGTATTAAGCAGCTGACAATGAGCTTGGGTTTTAAAAGCTTGGAGATTATAGACAAAAGGAAAGGGTGAAGAATTCCCTGGTATTGAAGTTCTAGGAAAGAATGAGTTAAAGTAAGCACTGTGTGCCGAGTCTTGATTTTAACACAGTGAAAATTTGAGTATGAGCATCTAGTACAACTTGTTTAGAGCTTGGAAAGAACATGATGGGAACATTTAGAGAAACACAGATCAGAGCAATATAATAAAGGCGGCGGTGGGTAACAACGCAGCCACTAGGTGGTGCAGTAGTGGAACATGCACAAATGCAGCCTCATCCACTAAACCGTCATTGTCTCCAACATCTCAGGCAGCTGTCAGTAATAAAGCTGGCGCAGCTCAATTTGAAACAAAAATTGAATTGAATCCAAACCTCCTCACCCTTCAATGGTTGCAATCACCACCTCCACAGCCCCGCAACCGGAACCCGCTCCCTCTTGCAATCGCAGCTTCTGTGCCCTGCTCCATCCTGTGATCGCCATCTCAATCGCCACATTCAGTTTCCCGCTGCCTCCTGTGACCACTGCTTCTCTTCCCCACTCCCTCCATTCCTCCACTTCAGACTGCTCGCCACTCCATCCCACCTCTCCCGACTGCTCGCCGCTCCCCACCCGGAGAAGCGGCTGCGAGGTGGGAAGCGAGCGGCGAAGAGTCAGGAGCGGCGGAATGGAGTGGCGAGCAGGCGGGAGCTGTCTCGAGCAAGCGGTGCAGGAGAGAGTGGCGGGAGAGAGTATGAAAGAGAAGGGGTGATTGAGGCATCGATTGCGGGAGGGAGTGGGGGTACTGTTGGAGGGGATGGAGGCATTGAACAGTGACCATTGAACAGTAAAGCAACACTCAGACGTCATTGCATCTGACATCATTACATGGTGACGTTGGCACGGGCATGTGCGGACCCATACTGGCAAGCTGGAAAATGTTCGGCTGCACTGATGGCATCAGCGATCACTCTGCGCATGTACTGCGTTGTCAGG
Source organism: Heterodontus francisci (assembly GCF_036365525.1). Lineage (NCBI taxonomy): Eukaryota > Metazoa > Chordata > Chondrichthyes > Heterodontiformes > Heterodontidae > Heterodontus > Heterodontus francisci. The sequence goes on along the minus strand of NC_090376.1, from coordinate 27,915,669 downwards.
AGACACTCTGTATAATAAAATAGAGAAAGACCAAAAAGGTCACGATGGAGAGAACACCAATCACACAAAAAAATTCTTGTAATCTGTGAGATAGTTACTAAAAGAGGAGCAGTATTCAAGTGCTAGCCGGACTTGACCTTTATAGGAAGTTAACACCTGTTGGGGCAAAGGAGGAGGCTGACCTTCTTGAAGTCAGATTTAAGAATGGAGGAGATGTAGGAGTTCCATTTGAAAGCAGAGTAGATGGTGAGACTAAGAATGTCAATAGATAAAGAATAAGGTGGAATTAGCTAAAAGATGATGTGTTGATTAGACCTGCAAGAAACTTGACAAAACTGTAGCCTGGGTGTTATTTTAACAGTTAAATGGCTAGTTAGAAAGTCTAGGCTTGTGTTTTTCATGACTTGAAGGAAGAAAGATTACCATTGAGCCATTAAAGAGCATTGCTCCACTGAATATAGCATATACAGATAATATATACAAAATGTAGTGATTCAGCCATTGCGCTTTGAGAGGATTGGAGCCTGTGAGCATTCCAGCTGCTGCACAGGGCAGCAAGTGGGTCTGAGAATCCACAGAATGACAACTGGCAGCAAATTACACTCCTTTTCCACTGGGAATATCCTTGAGGCTTCTCCCGTTCTTCCACCATAACTTCAACGGAAATTTGGCGTAAAGCCCAGTTACGCACATAAACCGTGTTTCTGCAAAACTTCCGCAAAAGTTATGGTGGCAGACCAGAGATAATTGGGAGGAAATTCCTGACATCAGTGGTTTTTGGAAGAGTTGAGGTACTCTTGTTGGTATCCTACGCAAAACCAATCTCATCGCACTTACATCAAGTCAAGCTGGGGGCATCAGCATCACAGAGAAAAGAACAACTAAGATATTCGAAGTTGGAATGGACTAAAAATATCTAAAATATCTTCAATAGCCATTTGCTGTCTCAGTTGTATTTGCTATTTGGTGCAATGTAAAATGATGTATTAGAATAGTGATTCTCAATGTCAAAATGCTTGATTAGTTACACAAAGAATACACGCGTCAAAATTATTGTTGGTGAGGTGCAAGATATTTTAACCATTAGAGGTTTTTCCTTGTATTGTGTTGCATATCTGGCCAGTAGCAATTTCCCTGGTGTTTGGATCTGAAGTTGCATCCCCCTTTGAGATGGCATTAATTCCCGTGTTTGTGAGCGGTCAATGCTTTGGGATACAGAACTATAGTGATGCTAAGGGAAGGGCTTTAGGGAAAAAGGAGACAGGAAATGAAATGCAGGAAATTCTGATTTTTCTTTTGAAAGTTAGCAAGAATAGTTGTGAGTACAATTTTTCACATAGACCTAGTACTTTAAATAAAAATGACATCCTCTAGACATTCCTTCCCCTCTAAAATAGTGAGGAAAAGGGCATAAATAAATAAGAATTTACAATATTAGAGTGTGATTAATGCTTGCAATTCACTTTCAAATCCCTTAATTTGCAACATTTTCTCACTATTCATGATGCACATGTGAAATTTATACATCTCAATTTTCTGTGTGACTTGCAAGCATTAAAGCAACTTAAGCAAATCATGGGATGCACCAGTAAATGGTGAATGTTGGTATTGCTACTCATATCTGGACATGAAAATTAGAAGATGTTAAAAATCTTTGTACGCTAAATGGCCCATAAACAGGTATTTGTGCAAAGAGACTCTGTTTGATTTAAAGCACCTTGGGCGATGTCAGTATTTCTGACTCTACTTCTTTTCCTTCCCTGGTAGATACCTCGACAACAAGGTGTTTGTGTCACTGGCAAATGGTGAATTGATGGTCTACCAAAGAGATGCAGGTTTGTTTCGGGGCTCATACTGGATTAATTAGGTATCTACAAAGTTCCCCCTGGTGAACACAGTGTTATCCATCCATAAAATCAAAACTGTGACAAGATTGCAGGAATTATTAGAGTGAGAAATAATCTGCTTTTGCTTTTGGCTCTCTTCGATTATATTAAGCATCTGAAATTCGGAGAAACATTGGGCTGTATTTTGCCAGCCCTTTGGAGACAAGCTGGGAGATGGGAGGGCCGGTGATTTGGGGGGAAAGGTTCGCGAGAGGAGCCCGATGTCTTCCCATCGCCATGGTATTTTACCAGTGGCAGGAACCTCAGCGGCACAGCCACCCACCGGACAGCCAATTGAGGCAATTAAGTGCCCAATTAAGGGCCACCTCCTACTCCCACTGGCATTTTACCAGCATTGGTGGGGAGGCCACTGCCATGCGGGGAGACCACCAGGGTTTTGGGGGGCGGGGGCCTCCTTTATGGCCACTCCATGGCCCACAGAGGGGCCCCACACAGGCAATGGCCACCCATGCGCTACGGCGGCGCCGCTTGAAGGCGCCCCACCTCCCCCACCCCCAATCGCCAGGACCTGCCTGTCTGGCCCCGGCTTGCTGAAAAAAACTTACTCTGTCACCGAGGTGCCCTCTTCTTCTTCTTGCAACCTTAGCAATGGACACCTCTAAAGATGGCGCTGCCAGGCTGCCGGCCCTGTGATTGGGCCGCCGGCTCTGGGAGACAGGCTGCCGTCCACAATTTGACGGCAGTCCCAGCCACAGCCTCTTAATTGGCCGCCACCAGTAAAATGCTGCCCCAGGATACCGCCGTCCATCGGCGCGGGCTCAGCTCCCGCTTTCAGCCCTGGCAGCGGGACCTCTTCTCTACTGATAAAAATTCAGCCCATTTAAATAAAATTTCCCCACCTCTTCCAACTCGGGTATGTTTCCCTAGATGCCAACAGCCCCTGAATGGTCAAATTCAAGGGACTTATGGCCTACTCCTGTTCCTATGTTGCTATTTTCTTCTTCATGCAATGACGGATCAGCATAAGGAATGAACTTTCAGATCTCCAAGTAATAACTCTTCATGTCTATCCCTGGATTTCAATGTTCGAAGGCTATTTGACTGTGGAATGCACTACAGCTTGGTCTAATCCTGTCCTCTCCTGGCATGCACAATTTCAAGCACTAGATAGCAAGCAGGACTGGGTAAAAAAGGTAGGATTTTCCTCTATCTACCCCTGGGGCACTAAAACCAATTATAGGGCTGCAACTGCCATCCAGCATGGGAGTATCTGCCTCAGCAAGATTGACCCTTTGACCTTCCTTTGGAGCTCAGTTCCATGCTGGGCCAAATACCAACTGAGCCAACAGGGGAGCGGTTAAGGTTATGGCATTAGCATCTGGTCACCTCACTAATTTAGAGACACTGGGGTTAATTTTGATGTGTGCAATAGTGATAGCAAATCTGCAGCTTATTTGTACATCTTTGCTGTTTCTTTCCATTAACTTCAGTGGAAATAAAAATAAGGAGTAACTGTCAAACTGGCTGCTGATTCACTATCATCCATTTTACACTATCTCACAAAGTTAACATTAGGCCCTCTTAGTAACTCCGCTGTCCCCGCCCCTTCACCAGATACTGAGTTCATTAGAAAAGGAATCTGTAAACACTCAGGGCTTAAATCAATAATGTAACAATTTCTGATTGGAACTTTACCAAACATGATAAGCAAATGTCTTTTATCTTGCGGCATGTGTCTACAAAAGTCTAAATACTAAGTTGTCATCCCAGTAACTTCATTCAAAAAAGACTTTATGGGATATCCATCAACTTGGTAAGTGGTTTCCTGCTGTCAGAATCTTGGCTCTTTTTGAAAGTGGACAGCCTGGAAATAGGATATGTCGACAAATGTTAAACTGTCACCTGGAGCTGAAGCAGCCTCAGCACGCACAGTGTTCTCCTTCACTTATGGGGGCTTCACATCTTTCTCTTTACTCAAGATGATGAACGGAGGAAAACTGGTTAGCAACCAAAAAGATTAAATATTTCCTCTGCCTGTCAGGACAAGTCTTTTTTTTTTATTCCCCCTCTGGAGCAGGAATTTTAAAAAATTATTTGTTGTATTTTTCCCCACAAAGGAAGTTTTTGGGATCCGCAGAACTCGCATACATTGTGCTTGGGGTCACCAGGAAATCCTGTTACCAAAATGGTGCAGGTGGCAGGAAAGCTTTGGTGTGGATGCCAGAACCGGATTCTCATCATCAACACTGCCACACTTTGCCAGGAGGTGAGTGCTGAGCGGTGGCTGGTGTTGTCCGTAAGCGCGAGTACCAGTTTCGACCCACTGCCGTCAGGAGGTAGAGCTTGGCGCCTCAGCCAGCAAGTTAGCATCTCGTGCAATGTAAAGGTTAGAATAAAGAAAATATCAGCTCAAGGACTGGGGTCACTCATATGCTTTAAAACTCAAAATGCCTCAAAACTTATGAGGGAAGATTTTCCTGACTGCTCCCAGGATCTACATGATCTGGGAGCAACAAACATCAGGATATTAGGCAAGTCAGCACGCATGTCTCTAAATGAAACTCCTCAATTTGCCTCTGTTTAAATGGTGGACGTAAAAGATCCCCGGGCATTATTTGAAGAGCAGCGAGGGGGTTTTCCTGGTGTCCTGGCCCATATTCATCCCTCAACCAACATTACTGAAACTGATTCTCTGCTGTTTTTGGGACCTTGTGTGCAACTTTGTTTTGTATGTGGGTGGCGCAGTGGTTAGCACCGCAGCCTCACAGCTCCAGGGACCGGTGTTCGATTCTGGGTACTGCTTGTGCGGAGTTTGCAAGTTCTCCCTATGACCGTGTGGGTTTTTGCCGGGTGCTCCGGTTTCCTCCCACCGCCAAAGACTTGCAGGTTGGTAGGTAAATTGGCCATTGTAAATTGCCCCTAGTGTAGGTAGGTGGTAGGGAATATGGGATTACTGGAGGGTTAGTATAAATGGGTGGTTGTTGATCGGCACAGACTCGGTGGGCCGAAGGGCCTGTTTCAGTGCTGTATCTCTAAATAAATAAATAAACTTAGCCATCGTGGTGCTGCAAAGAGGTGTTTCCACTGCCAACACCAGGGTGATGGACTTGAAGGAGTTAATCGTGGTACTCAGCCTGGCCCCATTCTCCCCAATACAGTGACCAAACAATATCCCTTTAAGCAAGCCATATAGTAACATAAAATGGGAATGATATAAACCTGAACTGGAAATGCCTGGAAGTGTTGGAACATATAAAAATGTTCCAATTTCAAAAAAGAGGCACAGTGCAACCCTTGTACGATGCAGCTGACTAACTCTTTATTATTAATTCTTGGGATATGGACGTCACTGGCAAAGCCAGCATTTATTGCCCATCTCTAGTTACCCATGAGAAGGTGATGGTGGGCCTTCCTCTTGAACCACTGCACTCCATGTGGTGAAGATGACTACGTTAACAGCTGTTTATGCCAAAGTTACAGTGGAACACCAGGGGAACCCAGCAGAATTTAAGTGTCATGGATTAAAAGGAGTGTACTGTACAATAATTAGGCAGCACTGTATACGCCAGTAGAAGAAAACATGACCTTTGACCTTATGTTGAACAACTTTGAGCTAGATTTAACGAGCCCTTTGGGGATGGGCTGCGGGGTAGGAAATCTGGCAAAATGGCGTGGGAAGGTAGCGGGTGGCATGCCTGTTGTCTTCCGCCGTCATCTTGCCCACACCAGGAAAGGTGCTGGATGGCCCTCCCACCCAGAGTCTAATTAAACCACTAAAGTAGCCAATTAAGGGCCTGTTCCTGCCTCTTGTGGCATTTAACCAGCAGCGGGGGGCTCTCAGCCACTTGGGGAGACTGCCAAGTAAATGCTGGCGGCCTCTGACTGGCCCCAGTGCCCCCCAGAACCCCTGGTTGTGAGGGGGCATCCATCGATGCACCCTGCTCCTCCAGGTGCAGCCCCAGCAGTGGTCACCACTCATGGTGGCGCTGCTGAGCTGTCGGCCCCCTGATTGGCCAGCAGCAGTTGGGGGCGGGCAACCACCCTTAATAAGGACAGCCGCCCTAGCTGTCGCTGACAATATGGCAGCCCTGGGTCCTGCAGACTGCCGAACTGGGGTCACCCATCCCCTTCCCCTCCCTCCAGCTTCAGTCCTAGCAGCAGGACCTGTGCCACCAGCACTAATTCCAGCCTTTTGTGTGTAAAAGTTAGGTAGCTGTTGCTTCAGTCTTTGATACCAATAGCCTGTACCATGCTTTCAATCATCTAGGAAATGAGCCCTTCATTCTATCTCTATGCAGAGTCCACATTTCTGATATTTTCCGTGTTTCTGCGTTAAATGGCAGCACATGATCCAGATTGGCCAAGACAGCAATCGGTCTGTGACGAGTATGGTGAGCTCCAGCTTGGGGGTTTGGATTGCACTACAGAGCAGCGCTCAGGTTAAACTCTACCACGCCGGCACCTATGAAAACCTGGCAGAGGTCGACGTGGCTCCTGCAGTACACAAAATGCTCGCAGGTAAAACAAACTGTTACAGCAGTACATTTCTAATGTGTCTGCAGCTCCTGAAAAGCCAAAGCAGCTGAAGTAAGCATAATGGTTTGGAGCTTTGAATTAGTAATGAGGGTACAAGTTAGATTAAATTCCAGCAAACGTACTGATTCATGGTAGGAATAGATTGACATTTTCGAAGCATTCACTTATTACTGTACTTGCGTCTCACGGTGAAATAGTTTTTCTGCAAATGCTATGTTTAAATACATTCCAAAGCCTGCAAAAGAATGGCCACATAGATAAGGTATGAAAGAGTACCAAGTACCTATGAAATTGTACCTCACCTCAGTCAGCGCCTTCAATGAGGAGGAGAGATTATTGAGAGTGTGTGAAGATTTTTTTAAATTCTTACATGGGATGTGGGTGTCGCTGGCAAGGCCAGCATTTGTTGCCCATCCCTAATTGCCGTTGACAACTGAGTGGCTTGCTCGGCTATTTCTGAGGGCAGTTAAGAGTCAACCACATTGCTGTGGGTCTGGACTCACATGTAGGCCAGACCAGGTAAGGACGGCAGATTTCCTTCCCTAAAGGACATTCGTGAGCCGGATGGGTTTTTACAACAATCGATGATAGTTTCATGGCACCATTATTGAGATCACCTTTCAATTCCAGATTTTTCAAAATAAATTTAATGATTGGAATTTAAATTCCACCAGCTGTGCTGGTGGGATTTGAACCTGTGTCCCTAGGGCATTAGCCTGGGCCTCTGGATTACTAGTTCAGTGACATAACCATTACACCACTGTCTCTCCTCTATTAATCAGTGTAGTAACAATATCAATTAGCAAATGAAGTGGTTTGCCAGGCCCTTTGAATTTGTGTACCTTGATTCTGTGTATTTTCCCAGCCTTTCTCTGTTTGACAGTGTGGCCACAGTTAGCAGGTACATAGGAGTAATTGCACATGAGCAATATTCACAAATGTGAGAACAAAGTCAGACTTTCTGAGAATTCAAAAACAAAACCTGGAAATGCTCAATAGCATTTGTGGGGAGAAAAAACAGAGTTAATGTTTTAGGTTGATAATCTTACATCAGAGTTCATTTGGAATTTCACTATGTTTGGGTTTTTAAGAAGATATTTATATTTGAATAAAGTATTTTTCTATTTAATTTGGTAAGATCACTTACCTCTTTTGCTGCCCCTCTGCTTATAGCTTGCCAGACAAACCATCAGCTTTTTAAAAAAGTTTCAGTGTTCACCACAGCATTCCAGGCTTGGATCCCTCACTAAAGTTAGGCAGTCCAGCCAAAAGATTTTATCTGGTGTTTTTCTAATTATTTCTGTCTTATGACATGTTTTCAGACTTTGGCTTCTCATTAGATTCAAGCATTGCTTTAGAAATCCAGTACCTCAGTAAGGAGATATTCTCCCCTGCTATCTGCTGTTAGCCTACCTGTACTGTGTACTTTCCCTGAGTAGAACTATGAGGTAGCCTATTCCCCAGTCACCTGCCAATGCTGCTCTATAACCAGCTACTGGGGGATGGGGGATTGGCTTTGAGAAAATTAGGTAACTCACTCTCCTAGTGAAATAAGGACTTTTTACTACACAACAATGAGGTTGGAATAAAATTTTCCCCTATTGATCAGACGTTCTTGAAATGTTGCTGTCAATTTAAAATATTTTAGATAAACATCTGCCCTTTGAGCTTTAGGGTATGAAGTCTGCCCTCCTTACCTTCTCTGGCCTATATATGACTCCAGCCCTTCAGCAATGTAGTTGACTCATCACTGCCCCCTGCAGGCAAGCCACTCAGTTGCCAAGAAGGCAGTTCACTACCATCTCCTCCTCAATAAATGCTGACTTTTCCAGCGACACAGCTCATAAATGAAGAAATAAAAATTACAGAGAGGAAGAAGACAAAATGCAGAACTAGATAAGATTTGTAGTTAATCTGTGATTAGTATTGTATGTATTGAATGGCAACACAACTTTGTAAAATATGTATCTTAGTTAAGGTTTTACCCATCTCATCTTTACCCATCCCTAGAAAACAATGTATAATGAAGGTTTCCTCTCTCCAACAGGTTCCGATGCCATTATTCGTCAGCACAAGGCTGCCTGCTTACGGATTACTGCCCTACTTGCCTGTAAAGACCTTCTCTGGATTGGAACAAGTGCTGGTGTGGTGTTAACACTGTCTATTCCCCATGTCACTGCCAACACCACCTCCCTCAGGACACCTTTAATACCCATGGGATCAGCTCATGGGCACACAGGACACGTTCGATTCCTCACAGCTATTGAATTGCCAGAAATCTTTGATCTCACTTTCCCACCAGCAAGGGAGCCAGGCAAGTTTTCTGAGTGTCTAGACTCTCATCTTTCAGTTTTTTTAAAGGAAGTTTCCCAGGCATCAGGGCCAGGAGAAAGGTACATTGCCTCTGATTTCATTAGATCAGTCAGTTGCTGCCTACGACCTTTCAGTTTTAAAGTGGCTCTGCACACTATAACTATATTTGGGCGAACACAGTGGTGCTTTTATATGTTGAACATATTTACCATCAAACTGAGAAATAATGGCAGAGTTAGAACATGAGCTGCCATTGTCTTATATTGGTTTATATACTGCCTAGTTTTGTTTCAGGTTTGGATGTGCTGTACTGCAAACTGAGATACTTGTTGTACTGTTCCTCTGCTTTTAGTCTAACACTAAGCTGTACATATGCTGAACGATGTTCTCCATTGTGGCGAGGTTGTGATATTTACATAGAATTGCGTAGAATATACAGTGTAGAAACAAATCTATGTTGGTATTTATCCTCCACATCAGCCTCCTCCCAGCCCTCTTTAGGGTACTGTTCCAAAAATTTCAGATAGCTTGATCCAAGTTAGTCCAAATAAATGGGTCTAGATAGATTGATCTAAATTGGCCCACATGAATGTGTAGGATATTGGACTGTCATTCCAAAGATAATGAAATTCAATCCCAGGTTTAAATAACATTCAGTGCTAATGATGTTCTTTTATATGGGGCAGGATTTTGTTCTGCCCTTGGAGGCGGGGGAGGGGGGGGGGGTGCAATCAAAATGACAGGAGGCGCCATTCCTGACTTCACCTGGGCCCCTACCATTTTGTCCAAGATGGGGGAGGCTGAGGACAGCCTTCCTGCCCCAAGCCAATTGAGGCCCTTGTGGCCAATTAATGGCCACTTAAGGGCCTCTTCCCACCGTCTCCTCAATTTTTTTGAAGGCAGAGGGGCCCACTGCCACAGGGAGATGCTGCCAGGAAAAGCCTAGAAGCCTCCTGGCAGGGTCTGTGGGATCCCTCCTTTGGGGGCAGTCAAGGGCTCCCCACTGACGATGACCAACTCCTGGGGAAGACCCACCCCTCACTCCATTGCCAGGGCCTGCCTGAATGGCCCCACGACCCCCAACCCCACTTATCTCCCCGGGGTCTTCATCACTTTTCTTCTCTGCAGGGCCTCCTGCAGTACCGACAGTGGCGAGTGTTCCCGGTGGCGCTTTCGGTTTGCAGAGCTGCTGGCCCTCCAATTGGCGGGCAGATCTAGAGGCGTGGGCTCATGCCTTAAAGGGACGGCGTCCCTAACGGCGGGCAGTTAATTGTCTGCCCACCATAAAATCGCACTGGAGGTCCGGCAGTAGGCTGATGCAGGATCTGCCCCCCAACAACCCCCGGCCTTCTGGCCCACCATCGGGACCCTCGTCACCAGAAAAAATCCGGCCCATGGTCTCAAGTTCAGAAATAGTCTACTAAACACTAGTATTTTCAAATTTTTACATCTTTACATTGCAATATTGTGCAAGAAACTTTGTCATAGAGTCAAAGAGTTATACAGCACTGAAACAGGCTCTTTGGCCCATCATGTCTGTGCCGGCCATCAAGCACCTATCTATTCTAATCCCATTTTCCAGCACTTGGCCCATAGCCTTGTATGCTATGGTGTTTCCAGTGCCCATCTAAATACTTCCTAAATGTTGTGAGGGTTCCTGCCTCTAACACCTCTTCAGGCAGTGTGTTCCAGATTCCAACCACCCGCTGTGTAAAAAAAAAATGTCCTCAAATCCCCTCTAAACCTCCTACCCCTTACCTAAAACTATGCCCCCTGGCTATTGACTCCTCCGCTAAGGGAAGAAGTTTCTTCCTATCTATCCTATCAATGCCCCTCATAATTTTGTATACCTCAATCAGGTCCCCCTCAGTCTTCTCTGCTCTAAGGAAAACAACCTTAGCCTATCCAATCTCTCTTCATCGCTGAAATGCTCCAGCCCAGGCAACATCCTGGTGAATCTCCTCTGCACCCTCTCCAGTGCAAGCACATCCTTCCTACAGTGTGGCGACCAGAACTGTACACAGTACTCCAGCTGTGGCCTAACTGGCATTTTATACAGCTCCTTCATAACCTCCCTGCTCTTATATTCTATGCCTCGGCTAATAAAGGCAAGTATCCTATATGCCTTCCTGACCACCTTATCTACCTGTGCTACTGCCTTCAGTGATCTATGAACAACTACACTAAGGTCCCTCTGACCCTCTGTACTCCCTAGGGTCATACCACTCATTGTATATTCCCTTGCCTTGGCCTAGAAATTGGATCTCACTGTGCCTGTTTTACTGGTGTAAAACGGGGACCCAAGGACCCAATATAGCAAGCAGCGTGCGTCGCTGAATCTGCAGCAAAAGTCTGCAACCGCCATATTGGTTAGGGCTCCTCCATTGGCGTCTAATGTACACCACCTCCCCCCACCCCCTATGTTTGCATATACAAAGTTTCAGCCGCCTTTGCAAATTTCGATTGCAACTGACCACACCATGCATGCTCGGGTCAATTTTGCCTGGTGCTTAACAGACAATTCAGCGGTCCTTACAAGGGCTTCTGGAGGCTGCCACTCAATAGGTAAGTTTTAACTTTTTAAAAAATTTATCTTATTGTGGGGCCTGGTGTGCTGGGGACTTCTTGTCCCCTCCTAATTGCCACTTCTACTGAACACCTTGGACAGCGACTGGTGAGCTGCCTCTGGTGACCACAGCTTGCCATTGATAAACAAATGAGGCTGGTGGATTAATTTGTCATGGTGTTGCTGATGACCTCATTAGGCATGTGCAGCCTGCACAGCCTCAGGATCACATCCTGATTCGGCCATAGTCCAATTTCTAGATCTTTATGTTTAATAAAGATGGTCAGGAAGGCATACAGGATACTTGCCTTTATTAACCAAGACATAGAATATAATAGCAGGGAGGCTATGCTGGAACTGTATAAAACGGGCAGCAAATACGTGGGAACACCACCACCTGCAAGTTCCCCTTCAAGTAACACACCACCCTGACGTGGAACTATATCGCCGTTCCTTCACTGTCGCTGGATCAAAATCCTGGAACTCCCTTCCTAACAGCACTGTGAGTGTACCTACCCCACGTGGACTGCAGAGGTTCAAGAAGGCAGCTCACCACCACCTTCTCAAGGGCAATTAGGGATGGGCAACAAATGCAGGTCTGGCCAGCGACGCCCACATCCCGTGAATGAATTTAAAAGAAACACTAGTTAGGCCACAGCTGGAGCACTGCATGCAGTTCTAGTCACTGCACTATAGGAAAGATATGATTGCACTAGAGAGGTTAGAGAGGAGATTTACGAGGATGTTGCCTGGACTGGGGAATTTTAGCTATGAGGAAAGGTATGGATAGGTTAGGATTGCTTTCTTTGGAACAGAGGAGGCTGAGGGGAGACCTAATTGAAGTGTATGAAACTATGAGGGGTCTAGATAAAGTGGATAGGAAACCCCTATTCTCCTTGTTTGAGGGGTCCATAACCAGAGAACATAGATTTAAGGTAAGAGGTAGGAGGCTTAGATGGGATTTGAGGGGAATTTTTTTCACCCAGAGGGTGGTGGGGATCTGGAACTCACTGTCTGAAAGGATGGTAGAGGCAGAAACCCTCAGAACATTTAAAAAGTACTTGGATATGCACTGGAAGTGCCATAACCTACAAGGCTACTGATCAGGAACTGGAAAGTGGGATTAGGCTGGCTGGCTTTTGTCAGCCAGTGTGGGCACAATGGGTCAAATAGCCTCCTTCCATGCTGTAAATTTCCATGAAATCAGAAAGATTTTCAGCAGAAGTTCTTCCTGCCTGTGAAAATTTATACAGAGAAACTTCCTGGGCATCTCAATAACAGCAGTTGGGAGCAGGGTCCCTAACTATCTTGATGACTCTGCAGTATAGGCATATGGGAAGGGAGAGGATTGCAAATATGAACATACAAATTTGGAGCAGGAGTGGGCCACTCGGCCCTTCGAGCCTGCTCTACCATTCAATAAGTTCATGGCTGAACTGATTACTCCACATTTCCACCGACTCTCAATAACCTTCCATCCCCTTGCTTATCAAGAATCTATCTACCTCTGCCTTAAAAATATTCAAAGACTCTGTTTCCACTGCCTTTTGAGGAAGAGAAATCCAAAGACTCACGACCCTCTGAGAGCAAATATTTCTCCTCATCTCTGTCTTAAATGGGTGACCCCTTATTTTTAAACAGTGACCCCTAGTTCTAGATTCTCCCGCAAGGGGAAACATCCTTCCCACATTCACTCCTGTCAAGACCCCTCAGGATCTTATATGTTTCAATCAAGTTGCCTCTTACTCTTCTAAATTCCAGCGGATACAAGCCTAGCCTGTCCAATCTTTCCCTGTAAGACAATTCGCCCATTCCAGGTATTAGTCTAGTAAACCTTCTCTGTACTGCCTCCAACACATTTACATCCATAAGGAGACCAGTACTGAACACAGTACTCCAGATGTGGTCTCACCAATGCCCTGTATAGCTGAAGCATAACCTCCTTACTTTTGTATTCAATTCCCTTTGCGATAAACAATAACATTCTATTAGCTTTCCTAATTACGTGCTGTGCCTGCATTCTAACCTTTTGCGATTCGTGCACAAGGACACACAGAACCCTCTGCATCTCCGAGCTCTGCAATCTCTCGTCATTTAGATAATATGCTTCTTTTTTATTCTTCCTGCCAAAGTGGACAATTTCCCACTTTCCCACATTATACTCCATTTGCCGGGTCTTTGTCCACTCACTTAACCTATCTATATCCCTTTGTAGCTTCCTTACGTCCTCTTCACAAGTTACTTTCCTACCTATCTTTGTGTCATCAGAAAACTTAGCAACCATACCTTCGGTCCCTTCATCCAAGTCATTTATGTAAATTGTAAAAAGTTGAGGCCCCAGCACAGATCCCTGTGGCAAACTACTCGTTACATCCTGCCAACCAGAAAGTGACCCATTTATACCTACTCTCTGTTTCCGTTAGCTAGCCAATATGTTACCCCCTACACCATGAGCTTTTATTTTCTGCAATAACTTTTGATGTGGCACCTTATCAAATGCCTTCTGGAAATCTAAGTGCAAAACATCCATCAGTTCCCTTTATCCACAGCACATGTAACTTCCTCAAAGAACTCCAATAAATTGGTTAAACGTGATTTCTCTTTCACAAAACCATGTTGACTCTGCCTGATTACTTTGAATTTTTCTAAATGCCCTGCTATACCGTCTTTAATAATAGCTTCTAACATTTTCCCTAAGCAGATGTTAAACTAACTGGCCTGTAGTTTCCTGCTTTCTGTCTCCCTCCCTTTTTGAATAAATAAAGTATGGATTGAAAATAAACTTACTACACGTAATTGGCTAAAAAGAATCTTGCAAGCTTCATGTAATTCTAATGTCAGCTGCTTAGCAAGGTATAAAATTGGCAAGCAAGTTTTACAGAATCATAAATATGGGTTATTATCCCATAAATATTTGGAATAGAAAGGGCGAACTTTAGTCCGTTTGTCACTGCCTGTTGAGTAAGGCTGCAGGCTCAGTGTACATTAGTTCACAGAATTCTTGTATGTTTGATTAATCTATTCAGTCTGTGCTGTGAAAGGACCAGTGTTCAGAGTGACAATACTGGAGAGCTCGTTCTCCTGAGGATAGAGAGCTTTGCAATGTTTACAGTCCTTGCATTCTACGCAACAAATAACTATTTTTCAGACCCGAGGGGCTAAATGGCCTACTGCTCTGTTCTTATGATCATATTTAAGACAGTTTATTTCTTTAACAGAGGCCTTTTCTTTTGAAGGACAGGAGGGGGAAGGAGTAGGTAGGAATATGTATATCATGCACTTAATCTTCATTAAAGTCCTTGAGAGTCAGATTTATTGGGTGTTGTGACTTGATTAGTCATGTCTTGATGAGTTATGCATTATCATGGCTTTTCCATATATTATTTGCTGATAGAAAGCGGTCATGATGCTTGTGATGAGGCTAGACATCGTATTAAATATTTATAATTTTAAAAATTGATGTGTCATGCAGAACACATGCAAATGAATTAGGACAGGAACAAAAGTGGAGAGTAAGTACATTTTGAATGGAACAGTTGTATGGATTAAGAAAGGGACCCAGAGATTATTACTATAAATCATCAACCAAGGGGAGGCTGTGGCATAGTGGTAGTGTCACTGGACAAGTAATCCAGACCCCCCAGGCTAATGCTGTGGGGACATGGGTTCGAATCCCACCATAGCAGATGGTGAAAGTTGAACTCAATTAATAAATCTGGAATTTTTTTTAAAAAGCTAGTCTAATAGCAACCATGTTGCTTGTTGTGAAAACCCATTTACTAATGTCCTATATGTGACTCCAGACCTGACCACAAAAACTTGGTTGACTCTTAACTGCCCTCTGAAATGGCCGAGCAAGCCATGCAGTTCAAAGGGCAATTATGGATGGGCAACAAATGCTGGCAATAGCCTGCGCGGTGGTGCTGGATGCTGTTGCTGGGGACGTGGTGGCCGCTCCCTCTACATCATCACTCTGCCCCCTCTGTTTAAATCAGCCCCTGCACGTAATACCGCAGGTGCTGTGCGGTGGCACTTCCATGTCAGAAGGCTGCTGAGTTCAAAGCACGCCATCGCTGAGTGCAGCACGCGATTATAAACCCAGACCAACTTATGAAGTGCAAGATCCCATATGCTTTGCTAACTACTCTCTCAATCTTCAAAGATGAACCCTCAGGTCCTTCTGTCCCTACACACTCTTTAGAACTGTGCCATTAAGTCTATATGGCCTATCCTTATCCCTTCTGCCAAAATGCATCATCTCACACTTCTCTGTATTAAATTTCATCTGCCCATTTCTGCTAGCCTTTCTATGTCCTGTTGCAGTCAATTGGTATCATCCTCACTGTTTGCCACACCTCCAAGTTTGTTATCGTCAGAAAATTTTGAAATTTTACTCTGTATTCCAATATCCAACTCATTTATATATATCAAAAAATCAGTGTTCCTAGCACTAAACTTCGGGGAACACCACTGTCTACCATCCTCCAGACTGAAATTAACCATTTAGCATGACTCACTGTTTTTTGTCCTTAAGCCAATCTTTTATCCAAGCTGACACTGACCTTCATATTCCATGAGCCTCAATTTTGTTAACCAGTCTTTTATGTGGTACTTTGTCAAACACTTCCTTAAAATCCATATAGGCAACATCCACCGCATTTCCCTCATCAACCTTCCTTCTCTGTTACTTCATCACCATTTCCTGTTCTAAAAATTTCTCATTTCCGTGATGTTCATTGTGAATTTTTAAGCTTACAAGGAATGTAAAAGAACATACTAGGTGCCTTTAATAATTATTTTTATATTTTTAGTACCTTGAATTTTTTTATTAGAATAGGTTAAAACAGTCAGCAAAATCTTTGTGAACAGCATTTTTGTATAATGTCTAACTGTCTATTTAATACACTAGGTCGCCCCAGTACAGGTGGTGAAAGATTGGTTGCTCCACAGAAGCGTGATTCAGCAAGACGACGATCGTCTGCCATTATTCCATTAAAAACCAACATGTTGGTGATCAGTGGAGGAGACGGGTATGAAGACTTCCGACTTACCAACAGTAGTGAGACTGTCGGCCGTGATGATAGCACCAACCATCTGCTTCTGTGGCGTGTTTGAGAAGAGTGAAGCCAAGTGTTGGCTACAAGACTACTATTATTGTTTGTCTCCCAGTGTGCTTTGTCTAATGCTTGGGCATTTAGTCTCTGTGCGCATTGTTCGTTTTTTACTGTACGTGAGCAGGACCCTGAGTGAATGATGAGCAGTCTTAAGACGTGTCTACAGACTGTGAAATGCTCAGCCTGAGTTTTCTGCAATGCTTGTGATGCTATATTCTGTGTCGCACAGTATTACGTGGATATGAAATGGCTCATGGTTGTGGGGTTCTTTGAATGAGCAAGTGGAACTAGAGAGAATAGCCCCCATCATCTGTGATAATTTTGGGTTCCCATTGATGGAAAAAAAAACACTAAGTTTGGGACCAAGAATAATGCAATATGTCACAGAAAGTTAAACAAAAAAGACAAGAGATTGTGGGAATCATACTTTGTACAGGACATCTTCATTTATAACAGGAGCTCCCTTCCCCTTTATCTCTTCCCTATTTTACCAAATGTTGAAAAGCTGACAGTACCTTTTAGCAGTAAACATGGGGAATCCTTATCTGTACTTCAACCTGATAGCAACATGACTATGTTTCAAGTCACCTCCAAGTAATAATTTCCAATGAGAAGTTCATCTGTGGGAACCTGTCTAGGACAATCTTGGTGGTCTGCATGGATATTGTGACAGTGGACTTCTGCTTTTTGTTGCTGTTTGAAATGAAGAGGCCTTTTGGAGATCAGAAGACCTTAGTCTAATGTGTCATATTTATATGAACCACAAAATGGAACTCACCGTGACATGCATGTATGTACTTACATACCCAAGACAAACATGTATGTGAACGTTCATTCTCAGTGAATCTGCATGAGAGAGAATTGTGTTTGTAGTATTATCACCTTTTGGACATCACACAAATGTCTTTCCATGTACTGTCACATTCATTCAGAGGACCGATAAATTGCATCGTAAGTACCTCATTGTGTTTCAACAGCTGCAGCGTTCCAGTAATGTGTGCTTGGGTGTGTTCAACTGTCTTCTTATACAGAAGCCAGAGAGGTTGTGTAAAATGACAATGTGCAATATGTGGCCAAGATCATGGAGGATCATCACTTGTTTAGAACCATTCAACCAGAGGACATTCAGACATTTGCAGAAGCGCCAGTTAATTAGTGCCACATAATCACCTCAGTCTGTCAAAGGCTGCAATCACAGATGAAGCTATCTTTTGGTCAGTTGTACTGTTGTATTGGTCCTCCTGTACAGTATTTATGTTCATTTTAACTTAGTTACCTTTTACAGCACTTAATTTATGCATTTATCTTTTTTTTTAAAAGTATCTCTAGAAATTTGAAAAAGTTTGTTTTACATTTTGTGGCTTAATCTGGTGTTCATTCTGTGTCGTGAGTTTCTGACAGTTGGTGAGTGATTTGCTTGACTCAAGTGTGTGGATCTTAACCTCAGTGAATGAAATGCAGTTTCTCCCACGTGCTTTTGTCCCAACTCGCAAGGAATTTCATTTTTCCCCTTACCAATTCTGCAATAAAACAACAGTTATATTGTGAGATGTTTGATCTTCAATCTGCTCAAATGCAGAAGATGCTGTTTGGAATTTCCAATACAATTAATAATTGGGTTAATGAATGGTACACACCTGAAACGTTATAAACTCTTCTCTTTACAGGTGCTGACAGGCCTGTTGTGTATTTGTACCATTTTCTGTTTTTATTTTTAATAATTGGGTAGAGAATTTTATGAAGGCTATTTTATTTCTGACATTGAAAGAGGCTATTTGAATGACTTTGAGGGTCAAAGATAATGGGAATCTAAGATGCCGCAAGGAGAACATGAGCTCTGTTACTGATGTCAACATGCTTTTAGCTTTAGCCTTCAATAATTTTGTTTGTTAGGGCTAACAAAGGATTTGTAATGGTATCATAACCATACTTAAATACTTACTGATCTAAAAGTGCATACTTCATCCGAATCAGATTAAGGTAAATGTTTTTATTTAGTGCTTCCAGAACAAAGCTCTGTACCTGGGGCAGTGGAGACAAGAATTTAGCCCAATATCTGTTTATTTTATTTATTGATTTGGATCTTAAGCCTTTCAGATGTGTAGTATATAATTAAGCCTTCTGATGTTAGGGTTATACCTGCTAATGACTCCTTAAAAGATAAATTCCAAAAATTAGGGTAAAAACCTGCAAATGATGCCAACTGCATTTCTGGAGTGACACACACACCCAGCGCCTTCCCCAATTGGGTGCAGAGAGCATTTAGCCTGTTCTCCATACCAATGGGTTGCATCAATCACTCGCAGCATATACAAATCCATACATAATTATGTGTGTTCATTCCTTTTGGTATTATACCTTTACGATGATGTTATTGTTTACTTAAATTATTTTTGTGATCCTTCCAAAGTTTTTTGACTGATTAAACCTTCTCTGATTGTGAACAGTCTGTTTTATTTTAGATCCCCCAGAAACAACGCATACAGTATTTCCTCCCAAATGATTTTGCCTGATTAAAAACCCGAAGATCAGAAGGCAGATACATAACCCACGTTCCCTTCTCCTGTGTTTTTGATTTCTGAATGTTGTATCAAAGGTCAAGCAGCCAGTCACTGGTTTTAAATATTTTAAAAAGTGTGAGGGGAAAATTCTGCCCTGCTCACCCCTTCCTAGCTCTATTATATATGGGATGTGATTCCAGAACTATGAAAAACAGCAGAGAAATGCATTGGATTAAATGTTAGTTAGAGACTTCTTAACTCAACAGCGCAGGGACTAGAGTCCTGTTATTGGATTGGATTCTGAAATGTGAAAATTAGATCATTGGTTCCAGGTTACCAGATGTCAGATCAGCTGGGTAGTAAATGGTACCTGCAAAGTGTGTGTGGTGCTGTCATACATTACATGCAATCTGTTCAGTGAAATTTTATCAGCTGGCTTTGATGTAAAAAAAATTATGTATATTTGAAATCATTTGAAATGTTCTGTATTCTATTTGTGCAGATTAAAATTTGGGATGTTTCAACTCAAGGTCATGTTCCAATGTATTTAGTAATTGGCTGAAATATAAGAGTTGCCAAATCTAAGATTAGTTTATTGTGACAGTGGATATTTTCAGAATTCTATTATACTCCTCTATTCATAGAGCAATGTCATAGACATTATTTATTCCTTATAAACAGGAAGTTTGTTTTCAAATTATTCATAATGAAATTGTCTGATGGATAGCAAGAGCTCAATTAATCCCACAGTGTTTCAGTGTTTTTTTGGTTTAATTAGGAAATCAGTTTTGTGAACAGTGGTAGTGACTTTGTGCTGCTAAATAAACCAGTGGTGCTCTGAGTGTAGTGGAATTCTGAATTACATTTCCTAATATGAGTCTTAGATCATATACTGGAGCTCTCGACTGGAAAGTATCTGAGGAACATGTATACTGTGACACAGAAAGAAGACCTGTTGACCCAGGAGTTTGGTGTAATTGCTTTGGTAGCTGTGATTCTTAGTAGAAATAAAGTGGCACGAATAGACAATTTGTACTACGCGTTTCATATTGATGAAGAGCAGTCTCAGCTTTGCAATGACCCAAATAGGTAGCATAACTGGGGTTTCATCACCATGTTCGACTTGAGGTGAATAGGGTGAGACCACCTCGGATTTCACTTGGTGAAGGCTTAGCTGCGGCATGAACCACCTGTAGACTAGCCAATAGAAATTCAACAATCACACAGCATGAAGAGTTTCACAGTGAGCAACATTCCAATCCAACAGTTAATAAATTGTACAGAATCCAACCTCTATTGGCTGCTTGACCTTTGCTTTCTTTTAAGTTTCTTCTACCAGTGAAGCAATGGTTGCACAGGTTCTGATGATGCTAATGTTTCCTCCCTAGCTGTACAGACACCATGAAGAAAAGTTTTAATTGGCCCATAGTGATATCATGATTTTTAAAAGTCTGGAGAATGTTGGGGTGGAGTGGAGGTTGGAAAAAGCTCGACATACTTAACAGTCCAAGAGCAAAGGAAGCCGTAACAGTCTAAAATTTTGAGTTTGGGAAAGCAGAATTAAAACTGCCTAGTATAAGCAATGAATTTTAAAGTGCCTAAACTAATGTTGGATGTGCAATTAAATTGATTAACACAATTCAGGGGGAATAGAATCAGTTGTATATTGTAATACATGCCAGAAAATGATCTCACCAGCAAGAAGTTTACTTTTGGTCTAGTTTGTTTTTTGTAATATTGTACCAAAGGGATTAGGAAGAGAATTGATCTTCAGATCAGAGAGCAGTTTGTAATGTGCAAGTAGAGAAATGCTGAGAGACAAGTAAGCTCAGATGGCCAATTGATGTACTTAAATGTTTGTGGCGCTCATCAGAGTAAATAAATGAGCTCATTGAAACTTGTTTAGAGGGATTAAATCACTTCAGACTTCCATCTCTGTGAGTTTTATAGTTATACTTCTAAAAATTCTGAGAAGACATTTCCACCAAGGGCAGGAAAAGCAGGGTTTGTACCAACAGTGGGTAAAATTGAAAACTGATTGACTAAGGTGAAGCAATGAATGATATACAGCTAATCTTAAAACTTTGCATGGCTGTTCATTTTCTGGGTGCTGAACCCTCAGGAAAAGAGGGGGTACAGTGCAGATTCACCAGAATGACACCAGGGCTTAAAGCATTAACTTATGAGGACAGGCTGCACAAACTTGGCTTGTATAAATGATAATGGGATTTGATAGGGAAGACACAGGGAAACCATTTCCTGCAGTGGGAGAATCCAGAAAATGAGGGCACAATCTTAAAATTAAAGCTATGCCATTTAGGAGTGAAATCAGGAAGCACCTTTACACACAAACGGTAGTGGAAATCTGAAACTCTCCCCCTATTCCCCAAAAAGGCTATGAATGCTAGGTGAATTGAAATTTTTGAGACTGAGATCAATAGATTTTTGTTGGGTAAGGGTATTAGGGAATATGGAGCTAAGGTGGGTAAGCTTGTTCCCTAAATACCCAGTATATCTATTTGGAGAGAACCGTTTTAATGCTGTTTGCAGTGAATCCTGAAACGGGGCCAATGAGAAAGGATAAATGATGAACTATATGTGGATAGACACTAGTCACAACAAGTAAGCAAAAAGACATATGAGATAGGGATTGGTACATATAGTTACAAAGAAAACCCTCACAATCTTTTGAGCCAGGATAAGGATCCACAGACAAGAACTAATTTAGGACGGAGAAGTCAAATGAATCCAGCAATGCTGGCATGGTAAGCTGCTCCCTGTGATGATTTGACAGCTCAGAACATTTCAGCAAAGATTACATTAAGATGTATAATTGAAATATAATGACCATCCAAGACATTGGGAAGATTTTTAATTCCCGGGCAGGTAAGTGGCCCAGCAAGCATCCTATTTGTCAGGAAGTTCAGGAACGTTATATTACTCCTGCATGGTGTTCAGCGTATATTCACCTGAATTATACCAGTGCTTTGAGTTAAATTATGGCTGGAGGCAGCTGCTTGGCCATAAAAAATCAGGTGGCTCGGAGGAAGTTGGCCAACACAGGATAAGTGCTGAGGGAGAGTTGATTCCAGGGCACACTGGTTTAGGAATGGTTGGGCAGTGGGCCTCTGGGTCACAGGAGGCCTAGGCTTTCCTTGTAGGCTAGACCCACAAAGGATGAAATACACTAACTTTGAGGAGCCTCTACACCCATGATCAGCCACGAAAGATGCAGCCGCTTCTTCCCTCTGGCCAGCATTAAGATGGCGGACAGGTCCCAATGACATCATCGGGAATCTTACCTGCATATGTAACGAAGGACCCCACTGCCTTTGGGCAGGTGTCCCACAATTTATTAATGGTAATAGTTGATTTTAGCTGGTGCCCTTTATCAACATCCATTCTTTCTGTACCTGGATTGTATACTGTGTCCTTTGTGAATAATCACATGTTAGTTGCTTGTTCACTCTGTCTCTTTCAATAGGGCCAATACGGACTTGATGAAAAATATTCCTTTCATGCACGCAATGTGTGAAAACTTTTACTTCACTAAGTGCCACACATCTTCATGAATGTCGCTACTAAAAATGTCATTACCTGAAAACCTTTTTATTAAAGAAAGATGCAAAGTAAAACACTAGAGAGTAAAGAATAACTGAAGAAAATGTATCCCTTGGATTTACTTGTGGACAGCTGATTTTAAATCGGGCTGAAACTGGTTGGGGACAGGCTAAGTTCATGGCTTGGCCAAGAATGGCCTGTTTTGCAAGACTCCACATGAGCCAGTTGCAGCACAAACATTGTCATTGTTTTATCGTGTTTCATTCACCAGATAGTTACCTTTATTGGTTAATGAATGATGTCATTAGGTTCCCATTGTTACAGACACCTGGCTTACAAGGCATTTTACCGAGTGCCAGTGCCCCTTTACAACTAAAAGGCTGTTCAATATAATTCATGGTGCATGAGACATGATAAGTAAATACTGTAAAGGGATCCCTCTTTTGCTGCAAAGAGTTCCCTCTTTTTAACATTCCCAGAATACAATTACCAGTCTATTTTAAATGTTCATTAAAAAATATGTTTTAATATTTTCTCAAACTATTCTTTGTAGGCCAATCAGAAAGGATAACGGTATATTTAATGTTGTGTCAGTTTGATATTAGGGATTGCTTTGTAACTATCAGCCTGCACTGAAAGTAACTGTTCATTGAAAAGTAATTCGTCTTGTACTGAGTTCAAGAGTTAACAGTAAAAGACATGATATAAAACTATATGCAGAGAGAAAACAACAATTTGTTTCTTTATGTTGCAAATTGCTTGGCAATGGGAGAAGCCACCTTTGTGTATTGTAAATAATGGTATATATTTCCTCTTCTGTACATACTGTTCTGTCTTTAATTGTTGATATGAATTTAATGGCATATTTTTATATACTTGTTTAAGTATCACTGGCACAACTATTGCGCCAGGGCATTTAAATTATAACTACTACAGTACTTGGAAAGCTTTTATTCCGAACCATTAAAAGTCAAGTGAGTTGTCATGTTTATCATGTATTGCTGTTATGTTTTGTCACTGTGGGATCTTTGTAATTAAAGTTCACTGGTGCCAGCTATTTACATTGTGTATCAGTGTCTTTTATTTCCATAGGTTTTTTTGGAATATTTAAAGGGATGCAATTTCAGGATGAAATTCTTGGAGCTTTTATATTGGTTACAGAACTAAGGTACACTGATGTTAAAACTGCATCATTGTGTCACTTGTGCATGATGTAAAGTCATCTATGTCTGTTCTCTGCCTGAAACTGAAAAATCATTTGACTGAAGCTCTATCCTACAATCGTCCCTTTAAGATTCCTCCTGCTGCCAGTTATTTTGCAGTCTTGCCACTGGGAGAGTGGTGCAGTCTTTCTTCACAGATCCATCAATTCTATTTCCTCACTCAAAATCCGAACAAGACTTAAGAGAAAAGCAGTTAAAACGCAGAACTTTTTTGACGTATTTTCTTTTTCTTTGCCTATTTTTTTCTACATTAATTCCCCCCCCCCCCCCCCCCCCCCCTCCCACCCCTCATCTGAAGGGGTGGACCATTCGCTGGGAGAAAATTGCATGGGCACCATTTGCCTCTGTCCTTGTCACGTTGCCTACATTACAACAGTGACTACATTTCAAAAGTACTGCATTGGCTGTAAAGTCCTTTGGGACATCCTGAGGTCGTGAAAGGTGCTGCATAAATACAAGTTTTTCTCCAGAAAGAGCTGTACAATTTGGTCCGTATCAATCGAATTTTCTCCCTGGCCAAAAATAAGATTAAGTAAGCTTACAAGTCACCACTAACTCTGACACAATTTATCAGAGAAAAAATCCTAGGCCAAACCCTCCCCACACATACGAGAAGTTTGCAACAATGGGCTGGCTTAGTTCAGAAGATCAAGATGTAGAATCAGTTTGGATAGAGATAAGAAATAGCAAAGATAAGAAGTCACTTTATACAGGAAGAAGTAATGGAGGCTTGTAATAATGGTACTGCAATAATCATGGGCGATTATAATTTTCATATAGATTGGATGAATCAGATTGGCAAAGGTAGCCTGCAAGGTGAGTTCATAGAGTGTATTCAGAACAATTTCTTAGAGCAGTGAGTTCTAGTGCCAACCAGGGAGCAGGCTATTTTAGACCTGGTAATGTGCAATGAGACAGGATTAATTAATGACATCATGGTAAGGGAGCCTTTAGGCAACAGTGATCATAACATGATAGAATTTCTATACAGTTTGAGGGTGAGAAGTGGGGGTCCAAGACTTAAAATTTAAAAAAGGCAATTAGAAGGACAGAATTGGCCAAAGTGAAAATAGATTAAAAGGTAGGATAGTAGAGAAGCAGTGGCAGACATTTAAGGAGATGTTTCATAACTCACAGCAAAGATATGTTCCTTTGAGAAAGAAAGACTCTATGAGAAGGATGCACCATCCGTGGCTAACTAAGGAATTTAAGGATAATGTTAAACTGAAAGAAAAAGTGTACAATACTGTGAAGATTAGTGGTAGGTCAGAAGATTGGATCGATTTTAGAAACCAGCAAAGAATAACTAAAAAAAAGGAGGGAGAAATTAGAATATGAGAGAAAGCCAGCTAGAAATATGAAAACAATTGATAAGAGTTTCTACAAGTATTTAAAAAAGAAAAGATTAATAAAATGAGCATTGGTCCTTTAGACGGTGAGTCTGGGGAATTATGGGAAAAAAAGAAATGGTGGAAGCACTGAACAGGTATTTCGTGTCTGTCTTCACTGTAGAAGACACAAAAACATCCTAAGAATACTTGAAAATCAAGAAGTCAAAGGGAGGGAGGAAATTAAAACAATCACAATTACTAGGGAAAAGATACTGGGAAAACTTAGAACTAAAGGCTGACAAGTCCCTTGGACCTGATGGCTTGCATTCTAGCATCTTAAAAGAAGTGACTACAGAGATAGTAGATACCTTGGTTGTGATCTTCCAAAATTCCCTAGATTCTGGAATGGTCCCAGTCGATTGGAAAATTGCAAATACAACACCTCTATTCAAGAAAGGAGAGAGATAGAAAGCAGTAAACTATAGGCCAGTGAGCCTATCATCTGTCATAGGGAAAATGCTAAAATCCATTATTAAGGAGGTAATAGCAGGGCATTTAGAAAATCATAATACAATCAGGTAGAGTCAACATGGTTTTGTAACAGGGAAATCGCGTTTGACTAATTTATTAGAGTTCTTTGAGGAAGTAACAAGCAAGGTGGATAAAGAGATGTGGTATACTTGGATTTCCAAAAGGCATTTGATAAGATGCCACATCAAACGTTACTACACAAAATAAGAGCTCATGGTGTAGGGGGTGACACATTAGCAAGGATGGAGAATTTGTTAGCTAACAGGAAGCAGAGAGTAGGGATAGATGGGTCATATTTGGGTTGCCTGTCATTCCTAGTGGAATGCCACAAGGATCACTGCTGGGGCCTCAACTATTTACGATCTATATCAATGACTTGGATGAAGGGACCGAATGTATGGGAGCTAAATTTGCTGATGACGCAAAGTTAGGTAGGAAAGTAAGCTGTCAAGAGGACATAAAGAGTCTACAAAGGGATTTAGAAAGGTTAAGTGAGTGGGCAAAAATTTGGCAGATGGAGTATAATGTGAGAAAATATGAACTTGTCCACTTTGCCAGGAAAAATAGAAAAGCAGTATATTATCTGAATGGAGAGAGATTGCAGAACTCTATAGTACTAAGGAATCTCAGTGTCCCAATGCAAGAATCACAAAAGGTTAGTATGCAGGTACAACAAGTGATTAGGAAGGCAAATGGAATGTTGGCATTTATTGCAAGGGGAATCAAATATAAAAGTAGGGAGGTTTTACTGCAGTTGTACGGGGCCTTGGTGAGACCCCATCTAGAGTACCGTGTACAGTTTTCATCTCTTTACTTGCGAAAGGATATATTTGCATTCAGAACAGTTCAGAGAAGGTTCACTCTCAATCAACTGATTCCTAGGATGAAGGCTTATGAAGAATGGTTGAGCAGATTGGGCCTATACCCATTGCCGTTTAGAAGAATGAGAGGTGATCTTACTGAAACATATAAGATCCTAAGGGGACTTGACAAGGTGCATGCTGAGATGATGTTTCCCCTTGTGGGCGAGTCTGGAACTAGGGCTCACAGTTTAAATATTAGGGGTCTCCTATTTAAGACTGAGATAAGGAGAAATTTTTTCTCTCAGAGGGTCGTTAGTCTGTGGAATTCTCTTCCTCAGAAAGCAGTTGAGGCTGGGTCATTGAATATATTCAAGGCTGAGTTAGGTAGATTTTTGATCAACAAGGGAGTCAAGGGGTATGGAGGGCAGACAGTAAAGTGGAGTTGAGGCCACAATCAGATCAATCATGATCTTATCAAATGGTGGAGCAGGCTCGAGGGGCCAAATGGCCTACTCCAGCTCCTAATCCTTGTGTTCTTCTGGATTTTCCCAAGATCATCGGCACCGCGACGTCGGGACCATCTCCGAGTCCCAACCCCGCTGACGTTCAGAGTGTGATGCGTGCCAGCATTTTGCAGGAGGTGACTAATTAGTGGGTTGCCTCCATGATATCCATCCAGTTATGGATGATGGGCACGATCAAGAGGTGGGTGATAGAAACCGCAGGCCCCATTTCAAGACCGTGTGTCAACCTTCAAAGTGGATGCAGCCAGGGAGTGTCAGCCCTGAGGGGACAGACTTTCAGAGGATTAACATAGCAGTCTGTCATGGTAGGGTGGCCCCCAATATTCAGTGACGCCCCACAGGAGGAACATTTCATTTCTGGAGAGCAGCAAGAGGAGGCCTGCCAAGCAAACAAAGGAGGCATAGCTGGAGAGTGCCAGAGAGGTCAGCAGCCTCAGTGTGCTTAGCAGGACGTGGGTCCAGTGCAGGAAGTGCTTCAGTGACCTTCAAGATCTGGCATGGTGAGTAACATGCAAAGCCAAGCTGCCAGCCATGAGGGTCTTAAAAGGGCTG
The DNA here is from genome assembly GCF_036365525.1 of Heterodontus francisci. Lineage (NCBI taxonomy): Eukaryota > Metazoa > Chordata > Chondrichthyes > Heterodontiformes > Heterodontidae > Heterodontus > Heterodontus francisci. Next base: position 27,888,267 of record NC_090376.1, on the reverse strand, counting down.
CACACCTTTGAGAAGGAGGGCCTCAAGGCAGGCAGTGTATAGGAACATTGAGGAGTTATGTGCCCATGTCAACCCTCACCTGAGAGAAGGGCTCAAAACTATGAAGATTTGGGAGGATGGTAATATAAGCCCAGGACCAGTGCAATGATAGGATCATCACATCTGATTGTGGATCATGACAGTCAAATGGGAAGGTTAACTGTAGCTGGACTCTTCATCCTCACATTGCAGGAGAAAGATCACACAAACAACACCCATGAGAGGAGGCATTCGGGGGTGGACTGGCCAACCTGGCAATATTGATGGCCATGTAGGAGGAGGCCCTTGACCTTGGAAGGATGGCTGCAGTGCAGGCAGTTGGCGATGGTTTTTTTTTATTCGTTTATGGGATGTGGGTGTCACTGGCCAAGCCAGCATTTATTGCCCATCCCTAATTGCCTTGACTGAGGGCTTGCTAAGCCATTTCAGAGGGCATGTAAGAGTCAACCACATTGCTGTGGGTCTGGAGTCACATGTAGGCCAGACCAGGTAAGGACAGCAGATTTCCTTCCCTAAAGGACATTAGTGAACCAGATGGATTTTTACAACAATCAACAATGGTCATCACTAGACTAGCTTTTTAATTCCAGATTTATTAATTAAATTCAAATTCCACCTTCTGCTGTGGTGGGATTTGAACCCATGTCCCCAGAGCAATACCCTGGGTCTCTGGGTTACTAGTCCAGTGACAATACCACTACGCCACCGCCTCCCCTGAGGTTGGTGTGTACCAGAGAGAGGGTGAAAATTTATTGAATGCTCTGTGAATGCGCCTTAACGCAGCTTCCAACTTTGTGAAGTTGTAACCAATAAATGCCACTTGGTGTGCTGACAAATGTCAGATGAAGCATCTGCTGAAATGAAGGAGGGAAAGTAAGTGATGTTTTTTCTCTTTAACAGGGCCGATGTTGGAGGATAAGCACCAGCCGAATGTAGAGGTCGTGGCTACCTTGGAGAATGACTTGCACTGTGAGGAACCACCGTCCAGAAACTTAGTGGACCCTCCACCAGCACAGGTACACGCACCTCAATGGGACCTCAGGCGACTTTAGAAAGGGTGACACAAGGTGGGCATCAGAGGACATGTGAGCAGGAGCAGGTGATGTAGGCAGAGGCAGCTGTGGGCAGTTCCTATTGGAGGACGGAGTGCAGGTCCAGCTATTTTTACTCAGCTGGAGATGCAGAGCCTCAGATACAAAGTGGGTGCTTGTGGAGCAGCAACGGGAGATGCGTTTATTTTTATTTGTTCTTGGGATGTGAACGACACTGGCAAGGCCAGCATATATATAAATAAATAAATATATTGCCCATCCCTAATGGCCCTTGAACTGAGTGGCTTTTTAGGCCATTTCAGAGGGCATTTAAGAGTCAAGCACAATGCTGTGGGCCTGGAGTCACATGTAGGCCAGACCAGGTAAAGACGGCAGATTTTCTCCCCTGAAGGACATTAGTGAACCAGATGGGTAGTTTCATGATTATTAATTAGACTCGCATTTTATTCCAGATTTATTAATTAATTGAATTTAAATTCCCCCAGCTGCCACAGAGAGGTTTTAACTCATGCCTCTGGAGCATTAGTCGGGCCTCTGGATTACTAGACTAATAACATTACCACTATGCTACCGTCCCCAGAGTTCCTGAGGCAGTGTGATCCCTTGTGATGAATATAGAGGAGTCATTTCATGACATGAGCACTGCAATGTCTCAGGCATATGAGCGCATGAGCTCCTGCATTGGAAGAGTGACCACCCTCGTGGAGAGTCATGTACAGCAGTATGCTGAATGGATGCAGGAGCAGCGAAAGGGCATAAACAGATTGTATGATGCATTCTGTAGCATTGAGTGGTCCATTGCAGAGACGACACATGGATACATTCATGCCCAATCATGGGTTCCCATGCAACTGGTAAGTGTGCATGTGCAGCTGGGCCATGAAAGGGCTGAGGCACGAAGGGATGATGTCAATGGTGCCCCATTTCCTGAAGCCAACCCCTCAGCCTCTCCGACTGTGACACAAGATAAACCTCCCACTCCCATGACCGAGGCTGTCCCTGCACAAATGCAGCTGGTGCAGCCTGTCACGTTGCCCTCACATGCACCACAGCTCCGAGGAAGGACGCCACGGGTGTCTCAGTCGCCAGGACCCCATCTTGAGCAGCCTGCCTCCACATCTGCTCCAGTCACAAGGGGAGCACCACGTAGAATTCCCGCAAGAGGGCAGATGTGGCAATGTGTGTTCACAGGAGAGCATCATGAGTGCTGAACCCCATGAGAAGTGGATATGACGTTGGACTCGGGATAGGAGGCCACTATATATAAACAGGTTGTCCGGAATAGATGCTTCCATTGAAGGATCTGCCGTCCTCAGGGGAAGTAGTCCTGAATCAGGGTATCCTGGACTTCCCTGCCATCCTGATCAGTGTGCTGCTGCAGGGATCCGATCTCTGGGTGGCCTTGATACACGTCCAGCTGGTACTCATCGAAATCCTCATCCTCCGATGAGGTAGTGCGCTCTTCCCCATGGACCTCCTCCAGGTCCACACCTCTCTGAATGGCCACATTTGCATAGCGCAGCAGACCACAACAATGGTTGGGAGTGGGTGCACAGTGCCCTCCCTATCGGTCAAGGCACTGGAACTGCATCTTCAGGGGACCAATAGCCTGCTCAATGGTGGCCCTTGTGCTCAGATGTCAGCGATTATATCTTTCCCATTCCTCAGTTGTGGGCTTTTGCACAGGGGTCCGCAGCCATCTCTTTACCGGATACCCCTTGCCACCAGGGGCTATCCACGGAGGCTGTGGGGTGGGATGAACAGCTGCAGCATCTGCGACTGTCTCAGGATGAAACAATCACAATTGCCAGGAAACCTTTTGCACACCTACAGGAACCAATTATGATGGTCACACACCAGCTGCACATTTAATGAGTGGAAACCCTCATGAACGATCTGGTCTGAGATGACGGGGCTTTGATAGCCACATGTGTGCAGTTTGCCATTGAGGCAAACCCCACAGCCTTCTGTGCCTGACTGGCTGCTTCTGTATTGAAGGCAATGAAGTCAGATGTCCTCAGAAAAAGTGCATCCATCACCTGAGATATGCAGCTATGGGCGGCAGATTGTGAGATCCCACATAGGTCAACTGCCGACCCCTGAAATAAGCCTGAGGCTAGAAAGTTCAAAGTTACTGTCAGCTTGACAGCTACTAGCATAGGGTATTTCCCTGCAACTTGTGATATAAGGTCGTTGTCCATGAGTGCATACAACCCAGCCACCAACTGCATCGATAGCCACAGCCATTGGTGACACTGCTGCTCCGACATTCTCAGGAAGCTCTTCTTCTTCTTAGGCAGTCCCTCGAGAACGAGGATGACTTTCTTCCACTCCAGGATTGTGGGTCCATAGGTGACTGAATAGTCCAATTCTGATACTCCAGGTCCCCAAGTTCATTTTGAGAGGGTGCCTGTGCGTGTGTTCTTTTAACGTGGGTTGGCTGTTGCACACCAACTACCGCACAGTCCAAGCAAAGCAAGGACTTTGTCCAGTGGCAGGGATGGCCGAGACAATTGAAGAACAGGCTCCATTACATGGACGAGTTAATACACACACATGGCCAGCATGTCCAGCTGGCAAGACTGGATGCAGGCCTTGTGGATCTGTGTCAGGGTGATCTTGAAGGGGTAGCTGAAAGCCTGCTCCAAGGGTTCCTGTGACAAGGGCTTCCCGGGATCCCCCATGGAGCTAGCAGGAATAGGCTGAAGCAGAAAAACCAGTATAACCAGTGGCCAGTCACAGGCTCAGCAGGAGGCAGAAATCTCTCAATCATCCTCTGGCGGTACACTCGATTCTGTAGGTATTGCCTTCTGACCCCTCCTGCCCTTTGACCAGCACCCCTGCATCCATGTGCACCATGCCTTTGTTGCTGCTCCTCCCCATTGCTCCGGCCCACCTCTGAGTATGCTCCACAATCAGATACAGCCACTAGGACCATAACTGCTAAATTTCCCTTGCACCCTGATGAATGAGCAGTTCTTCAAGACCTGCCCTCTCAGTCAGCACTCCCAATCCTAGAGCTCAGCTTACACCATGGCAAGTCAGTGCCTATACATGAGCTCCTGTTTGCTGATGCCCCTTTTAATACAGAGGATTTAATGTTTGCCACTTTGTCAAGGGGTTTTTGTTGTGCAGCCTCCTCACCTGCTTGGACGAGGTGCTGACACAGCATGGACCCTGTGCGCCTCTGAAAATTGAAATGTTGTCTCAAATGACCTCTCAAGTGCTGGCTTAATCACCCTAATTGCCTGCCCGCTACTACCGAGTGGGTAGTCGTCCTCCCCGAGAAGCCACCTCCGGATAAATCGTAAGGAGGCGGAAGTATGACCGGCAACAGGCACGCCGCACTGCTGCACGAATTTGCTACCTTGCCTGCCTTCTGACCTGCCTCCGCCTCCGTGGCAAAATCCAGCTCAGTACTCAGTAGCGTGCTTTTCTGCTCATCTGCCCCGGGCAGCTGTGCTGTCAGACCTTATGGCACTAATATATGGTGTGGTATTGCGAAGTTGGAAAAGGAGCAACATCTGTCAAGATGCCATTTTAAATTGAGCACAATTAGATTTTGCTGTTAGCCTTTCTTAGCTGTCATGTGTAAGGACGGTCTTGGATAGCGAGGCCCATGTTTTGAGGAGGTTTTAAAATAGAAGCTGGACATAGAATGGAGTTTTTTTTTAAATCAGAAAAGCTTTTTTTGTATTATTATGGGGAGGCGTTTATCATTAACATTTGAAATAAACTTTCAGCAGTAGCAAGGTAAAGAGTGGGAGGGAATTTTAACTCCACCCCCCCCCCCCCCCCCCACACCCCTTCACTCAGTGGGAACAGAGTTCGTGAGTAATTAACAAGACGTGGCTCCATTCTCACCACTCTGCCATTTTATCATTGGTTTTGATGGTGAATGAGGCACTGAGGAAACACAGGTGAGAGCCTCATGTATAAATGCTAATTGGAGTTCTATAAAGTCACTAGGATCCTAAAGGTATTTTTACTGGGATCATAGTTGTGAAGCAACCCGTTTTCTGCCAGGCTGAAGCAGGTGGGCTGCTGGTGAGGAGAATGAAGAAGCCTCCAAGAGGCCTCTCCTACCTCAGACTCCTCCCAGCATCACCAACCCCACTCTGCAAGAGTCTCCCAAAAAACTCTCCCCACCACTTGTTTGCAAGCCAAGCGCTGACCGCAGCTCTCATGCCCGTTCCAGGCTGCAAGTGGGTCTCTGGCATTTAAATCAGCCCTGGGAGTCAATCTTTTCTAGGCCTAAAGCTTAGGCTTTAGCCCTGCTCTCCACCTTGCCTGTAACAGCTCAGGCTTCCCCCAGAACTAAAGCTTCTAGAGATGATGATTCGGTTAAGGTGGATGGCTGTGGAGGGATTGAAAAAAAAGAGACAAAGATCATATAATCAGTATGCTAGGTGACAGGGAGCCATTGACGTTCGACAAGAACATGATGCACGTGTAAGACTTGGTGAGAGAGCGGACACAGGCTACAGAGTTCTGGAGTAGCTGAAGTATTTAAGTAACGGAGCCTGGTGAGGGCAGCATGCGAGATGTCAATCCTTGAGTTACTGGATGTATGGATTAGGGATTTAGCTACTGGGGAAGAGACCTAGGGATGTAATCACACATTGTTCCAGAGGTGAAAAAAATGCAGTCTTGGTGGCGTGACTAGATGTGGGAAAAAAAATACCTGCTCTGGACCAATGCTGCATAATACCTAGTTCAGCCTGAGTTGCCAGCGGGGTGGGGAAGTGAGGGGTGTGGGTGGGTTGGATGGGGATGAAAGTGAGGGCTAGTGATCAACCAGAATCTGAGGTGGGAACTGAAAAAAAATGGTTATAGTTTTGCCAATGACCTGGGTTTTACACTGGTGACATTTCATACCAGGTGCCAGCTGATCCACATTGAAAATCTGTCAATCTTTTCCAGACTGGCACTTCCAGTATACGATTGAGGATTGGAAGTATTTGGAGATAATGGCCAATCAAAGTAGGTGAGTGACAGAATTTAGTGCTGAACAGTTTCGATGGAGTGAGGTTTTTTTGGTTCGGTCAAAAGCAAGTTTTAAAGAATGTGGAGTAAAACAGCTGCATGCCCTGATGTGGGCATTATCTGCTGGTTATCCCTTTATCAGGGGTTGAAAAACACTGGCTAAAGAGTTGCCTCAGCTGACCCAACTCCTTGTCTGCCATCTCCCAGCCCTATTCCAGGTCCTGGAATGCCATGGAGAGGTGCAATATCGGTAATCCGGAAAGAAAGCGGAAAACAGACCAGCGCACAGAAATAAGATCATTTTCACTAAAGTTAGTGCAATACTTAGCTTCTGAACCTCTTAGTACTAGTAAAGCATATTTAATTTCAAAATTTTCATTTATCTTATCGCCATGTTAATTCCAGGAATGTCATCAATGCATCAAGGACAGAGTGAATGCTGAGAACCATCCTTAGCTATCATAGCTACTATAGCTTAAATCACCTAAAATCACCAGACTCTCTCCCAAAAAAATGAAAGAGTAGTTTACACTTGCTAATAGTGTGCCTTTGCGCCATGATAGGGTTTACCATGCTACATTCTGAATTCTATTTGTCTTGGCAATATATAGTTATTAAGGTCAATTACTTGCTTATTTTAATTTAAGAAGATGCAGCTTACTTTAACTCAAGGTGGGGTGGGTAGCCAGATAGCATGAGTGATGGTAGCAATAACCAGTCACAAGTAGCCTTGAAACATCAGTAGGATTTTAAACCTACAATCACGACATAAAGTGGGACCAGGGTATCAGCAAACACATCACAGAGTAAATTACTCTGTTTTTCAAGTCAATAATTCTGACTAAATCTGATTAAAGAGATAAGGATCTCATTATACATGGAAAAATAGTTAAGTATTGGGCAGACAGATTGGCTCTGTTTCGGGGATAGGAATACTCAAGTTATCTTGTCATCTATTTGTAGTCTTAATTGTTGTCAGGACCCAGTATCTAGAAAACAGTTCCAAAAAGGCTCCTCCACCTATCCTCTGTGCTTAAATTTTCATTGTTGCCAACTAGTTTTGCTCTTGCAAAACTTTGCTCTTGCTCTAGAGGGCAGCATTACTTGGAAGTGGCATATAAGAGCAGATGTATTTGTCAGAAGCTATGGAAAGCCAATTCCAATACATCCCAACAACAACAAAACTCTCATCAATGGGACAGCTACTTGAAACAGACAGAACAGGAACGATGGGCTCCTTCTGTGCTGTATGATTCTATGATAAGAACTCTGATCGTGATTTGCATCTGTTAAGAAGAAACATTGGGAACATTTTGTTTTCATTGAATGTTAAAAGGAAAAGAGAGCCAAAGAAAAGAAGGACACTGAATTTAAACAAATGAAACAGAAAATACAAATTGAAGTTTGGCAGATATGTAACCTGAATTTGGATCTTTCAAGTCAATGACTGTATTCTGTGTGAGTTATGATCATTCAGTGGGATAACAGTTGAAGACTGACAGTAAATTCTACTGCTAAGGTAGTCACATGAACCAATCTGCAAATTTATACCAAATATAGCCCACTACGAAATAAAAACAAGAAATGCTGGAACCACTCAGCAGGTCTGGCAGCATCTGTGGAAAGAGAAGCAGAGTTAACGTTTCGGGTCAGTGACCCATCTTTGGAACTGACAAATATTAAAAATGTCACAGGTTATAAGCAAGTGAGGTGGGGGTGGGGCAAGAGATAACAAAGGAGAAGGTGTAGATTGGACAAGGCCACATAGCTGACCAAAAGGTCATGGAGCAAAGGCAAACAATGTGTTAATGGTATGTTGAAAGACAAAGCATTAGTACAGAAAAGGTGTTAATGGACTGAATATTGAACAGCAGCAAGTGCAAACATGAAAAAAAACAGTGGGTAAGCAAACTGAACAAACTAAGATGAAATGAAATAAATGCAAAACAAGGTTGTAAAAAATGTAAAAAAGAAAAAACAAAAAACAACTAAAAATGAAAGTAAAATGGGGGGCTGTCATGCTCTGAAATTATTGAACTCAATGTTCAGTCCGGCAGGCTGTAGTGTGCCTAATCGGTAGATGAGATGCTGTTCCTCGAGTTTGCGTTGATGTTCACTGGAACACTGCAGCAATCCCAGGACAGAGATGTGAGCATGAGAGCAGGGGGGAGTGTAGAAATGGCAAGCAAATGGAAGCTCAGGGTCCTGCTTGCGGACTGAGCGGAGGTGTTCCGCAAAGCGGTCACCCAGTCTGCGCTTGGTCTCCCCAATGTAGAGGAGACCACACTGTGAGCAGTGAATACAGTATACTACATTGAAAGAAGTACAAATAAATCGCTGCTTCACCTGAAAGGAGTGTCTGGGGCCTGGGATAGTGAGGAGAGAGGAGGTAAATGGGCAGGTATTACACCTCCTGCGATTGCAGGGAAAGGTGCCATGGGACGGGGACGAGGTGGTGGGGGTAATGGAGGAGTGGACCAGGGTGTCGCGGAGGGAATGATCCCTTCGGAATGCTGACAGGGGAAGGGAGGGGAAGATGCGTTTGGTAGTGGCATCACGCTGGAGGTGGCGGAAATGGCGGAGGATGATCCTTTGGATATGGAGGCTGATGGGGTGGAAAGTGAGGACAAGGGGACCCCTGTCACGGTTCTGGGAGGGAGGGGAAGGGTTGAGGGCAGAGGTACGGGAAATGGGCCGGACACGGTTGAGGGCCCTGTCAACAACAGTGGGGTGGAATCCTCGGTTGAGGAAAAAGGAGGTCATATCAGAAGCACCGTCATGGAAGGTAGCATCATCAGAGCAGATGCTAGCCCACTACGACATGGGTTTATCTACTCTTTTGTGTTCATCAGGTTCTAACATCAAATGGTAAGTAGCCTACCTTCCTTCTTTGACATTTGGGCGGCACAGTGGCGCAGTAGTTAGCACTGCAGCCTCATAGCTCCAGTGACCCGGGTTCGGTTCTGGGTACTGCCTGTGCGGAGTTTGCAAGTTCTCCCTGTGACTGCGTGGGTTTCTGCCGGGTGCTCAGGTTTCCTCCCACAGCCAAAGACTTGCAGGTTGATAGGTAAATTGGCCATTGTAAATTGCCCCTAGTCTAGGTAGGTGGTAGGAGAATGGTGGGGATGTGGTAGGGAATATGGGATTAGTGTAGGATTAGTATAAATGGGTGGTTGTTGGTCAGCACAGACTCGGTGGGCCGAAGGGCCTGTTTCAGTGCTGTATCTCTTAAATAAATAAAATTATTGTAACTCTATCCCAATTTACGTGGTGTATAAATGATTTGAAGTTGCAGGTAAGACTCAGCACAATCTTCTTCAATATTAGTATGTGTTTTATTCTCCCACCTCCTCTTTCCAACCAACTGTGACTTTGCGTGTCTATATATTATTGAATTTTGGCAAATTATTTCCCTTGCTAAGACTGTTGCGACTCTTCCCTGTGTGCTGCTTCCATTGAAATTAAACCATTGAAGGCTGGTCTGTGCATGCAGATTTTATGCAGTGTGGAGATTCAGAGGGAAGTAATCAAGTGGATTTACCCTTTGGTAAATGAGCCTGTGTTACAGTACGTTCAGGATATTTATGCACTAAAAATAAATCTATGAGCATGTGTCAGCATGCATCAGTTGAAGAATTTAAAACTGATGGCTTAATTAATACATGTCTAGTGCTCCTTTTCCTCTAACAATAAGCAGGAATGAGGTCTGCCTTACTTAATATAATGAAAATAGCCTCTGCACAGCCATCCTTATTGATAGTTTAGTCAACTGATACCACTAAATTAAATCTAATGTTATAGAATATGCTAGGCGAAATCTTGAAAATGAATGGTATGGAAATAGTTTTCCTTTTCCAGCATTATGTAACACATGATGGTTTTGTACTCCTCTACATTACCACTTGAGGGCAAAAGTAGATCATTTAAGGACTATATCACACTTTACATATAATCTACAGCACAGAAATAGGCCATTCAACCCAACTAGTCTGTGCTGGTGTTAATGCTGCACACAAGACCCCTCTCACCCTACTTCATTCAATCCTATCTGTATTTACTCTTATTCATTTCTTTGTCATGTACTTACCTATCTTCCCTTATATGCATCTACGTGTTTTGCCTCACCTATCCATGTGGTAGCAAGTTTCACATTCTAACCACTCTCTGGGTAAAGAGGTTTCTCCTGAATTCCCTAATGGTTTTATTAGTGGTCCATTTATAATTATATTAATAGCCCCTAATTTTGGACTCCACTACATGGAAACATCTTCTCTACGTCTACCCTATCAAACCCTTTCATAATCTTAAAGAGCTGTATTAGGCCACCCTTTAGTTTTCTCTTTTCTAGAGAAAAGAGACCCAGCTTATTCAGTCTTTCCTGATGGTTATAACTTCTCAGTTCTGGTATTATCTGTGTAAATCTTTTTTGCACCTTTTCCAATGCCTCTACGTCTTTTTTATCATAAGGTGATCAGAACTGTACAGAGTGCTAAACTGTGTGGCCTATGCAAGGTTCTATTTATGTTTGATATAACGTCCCTGTTTTTCAATTCTACTTCTCCAGCAAAGTGGAAGTGTAGATTTCTGCTTCTGTCCAGATAATTGAACATTTAATCAATCAACTGCTGGTTCCTCAAACCACCCCGTATATATACCATATATGGTTTCAAGAACTAAACAGAAAAAGAAAAAAAAACACTGCTGTTCCTAGCTTATCCTCCAATAACTCATTTTCTTTCTGTCAGTGTAGTACATAACTAGCTGTTATGTCTATTTTCACCTTTCTTAAAACATACAACTGTGCATGCAGTAGAGGGAATGCAGCTGCAGGTCTCTGCAGCATCCAACATAGTTCTCAAGCAATTTCTTATCTTGCTATCTCATGTTTTCTTTCTTTCCCTTTGGACAATTTATGTTTCCTTGCCCTCAATTTCTGCCCTGAACTCCTGAAGTCAGTGTGCTCCTGAAGGATAAGTTATGCAATTGGGCAGACAAATGGCAAATCAAATTTAAGGCTGATAGCTGTGATGCACTAGAAGGAAAACTGAGCAATGTAAGTACACTTGAAGAGAATAGGATTAACACCGGAAGGCCTAGAAATTTGGCCAGGCAAATTGGGGAGGTGGTGGTGTAGTGATAATGTCACTGGACTAGTAATCCAGACACCTAGGCTAATGCTCTAGGGACATGGGTTCAAATCCCACCATGGCAGATGGTGAAGTTGGAATTCAATTATTAAAATCTGGAACTAAAAGTTAGTCTAATGCTAACCATGTCAATTGCTGTAAAAACCCATCTGGTTCACTAATGTCCTTTAGGGAAGGAAATCTGCTGTCCTTATGTGGTCTAGCCTACATGTGTTTTCAGACCCATAGCAAATGTGTTTGACTCTTAACTGCCCTCTGAAATGGCCTAGCAAGTCACTCAGTTCAAGGGCAATTAGGGATGGGCAATAAATGCTGGCCTTGCCAGTGACACCTGTATCCCATGTAAGGATAAAAAGAAATGTGGTCAAATGCCTATTTGAAGCCCCCTCTGCAATATTAGTTTATTCTGAGGCAGCCTTTCCCAATACTTGCCAACTGCTACCCTTCTCTGACCCTATTGCCTACCTTCCTGTCCTGATTGCCTCATTTAACCACTTAACTGATGACTGTTGCTGACATCACAGTGCCTCAATCCTTCATTCCTTTGCCTGGCGATGCCTAGTAGATGTTAAGGTCCAACTCGATGATAATGATGTCTACTTTCTCAGGTGAATGTAAAAGATCCCGTGGCCAATATTTATCTCTCAACCAACATCACTAAATGTGATTATCTGGTCATCTATCTGATTGCTGGCTGTGCACAAATTGGATGCCAGATTTCCCTGCATTATAACAATGAGTACATTTGAAAAATTGGTTGTGATGGCTTTGGAACATTCTCGTGAAGGTTCTATATAAATGTTTCTTTCTCTAAATGGAATATTGGGATACAAGCCAGAGGGGTTATACTGAGACTTTACACTCCTTTGTGGTGTGCAATTCTGGTTGTCATATTTCATAAAGGACATAAATGCAATTGAAAGGGTGCAGGGAAAAGCAACAGTATTCATTGCCACTTCTCTTCCAGGAATGCCTACCTTGAAGAAGTTCTGCTCTTCTCTCCAATGGGATTTCCATTTGTCCCTTTTACCTTGTTCACCTTCAGTGCTTTCTATTTCCCTCCTGGTGTTTGATAAGGTGTCGACCAAAACTTGTTTTCACAGCTACATCTCCTTTCTCAGCGACTGTCTCTGGCTCTGACTTATTCCACGTGGATTCCAACTGACGTTCCATACTTCATGTTTTGAATCTACCCAGCATTACAGGTATCTCCTGGAAATACAACTTTCCTCGGATTGCTGTTCTCGCCACATCCTGAGATCCACACTCAGTGCCATTTGCCGCCACATGTACACACTCAACCTCTCTCTCCGGAAGCACTGCCTCACCTTATCTCAAAGCTGTTCTGCTCCACAGTTTCATTTCATCCTTTGTCTTATCCGATGCATTAACAAAAAACTTTTTTTCTTCCTTTCAGGTGTTAAGGAACACAAGCTCCAGCAGCTCATGGAGACTAATGCCCCTCCAGATCTTTCTTCCCCTTCACTTCCCTCTGACCCCATTCCTTCTGATCTGACCCCTTGCCATGTATTTACTATACCCTCTGACCTTCCCCTTTTGCGCTGAATGTTCTGTACTCAACAAAGGACTCAGTTTTATCCCCTTGCGCCCCCAACCTCAATGAATTTCGCGCTCGGCATGACGTTGACCTCTTCTCCCATCGTCTTCACCCCCGGGCTCACTTCTTTGACCAGGAGTCCTCCCCCTGACCAGCACACCCATTCACCCGTCTCCAGTATTCTCCCTCCACCTGGACCCCTCCCTCTGGCCTCTTACCCGCACTTGATCTTTTCATTGAGAACTGCCAGCGAGACATTGGCTGTCTCAATTTCTCTGCTCCCCTGACTCACTCTAACCTGTCTCCCTCCGAACTCATTGCATTCTGTTCTTTCAGGTCTAACGCTTACATTGTGATCAAGCCTGCTGACAAGGGTGGTGCTGTTGTTGTCTGGCATACCAACCTCTACCTTGCAGAGGCTGAGTGTCAACTCTCAGACACTTCTTCCTACTTCACCCGGACCATGACCCCACTACTGAACATCAAGCTACTGTCCACAGGACTTTCACTGACCTCATCTGCTCCAGAGCTCTTCCCTCTACAGCTTCCAACCTCATAGTCCTGCAACCCCAGACAGCCCGCTTCTACCTCCTTCCTAAAATCCACAATAGGACTGTACTGGGTAACCCATCGTTTCAGCCTGTTCCTGCCCCATTGAACTTATTTCTTCCTATCTTGACTCTATCTTTTCTCCCCTGGTCCAGTCTCTTCCCACCTACCTCCGTGACTCTTCTGACGCCCAACGCCATTTTGACAAATTCCAGTTTCCTGACCCTAACCGCATCCTCTTCAGTATGGACGTCCAATCTCTCTACACCTCCATCCCCACCAGGACGGTCTGAGGGCTCTCCACTTCTTCCTTGAACAGAGGTCCAACCAGTCCCCATCCACCACCATCCTCCTCCTCCTGGTTGAACTTGTTCTCATATTGAACAACTTCTCCTTCAACTCCACTCACTTCCTTCAAGTAAAAGGTGTTGCTATGGGTACCTGCATGGGTTCTAGTTATACCTGTCTTTTTGTGGGGTATGTCAAACATTCCTTGTTCCAGTCCTACTCAGGCCCCCTCCCCCAACTCTTTTTCCGTTACTGTGATGACTGTATCGGTCCCATTTCCTGAACCAGCCCTGACCTGGAGAACTTTCTCAACTTTGCTCCAATTTCCACCCTTCTGTCACCTTTACATGGTCCATCTCCGACACTTCTCTTCCCTTCCTCGACTTCTCTGTCACCATCTCTGGGGATAGGCTGTCTACTAATATTCATTATAAGCCAACCGACTCCCACAGCTACCTCGAATCACTTCCTCACACCCTGCTTCCTGTAAGGACTCCACTCCATTCTCCCAATTTCTCCGTCTCTGACGCATCTGTTTTGATGATGCAACCTTCCACAACAGCGCTTCTGATATGTCTTCCTTTTTCCTCAACTGAGAATTCCCCGCATTGTGGTTGACAGGGCCCTCAATCATGTCTGACTCATTTCCCACACTTCTACCCTCACCCCTTCCCCTCCTTCCCAGAACTGTGCCAGGGTTCGCATTGACCTCCCTTTCCACCCCACCAGCATCCAAAGGATCATCCTCTGCCATTTTCGCCACATCCAGCGTGATGCCACCACCAAACGCATCTTCCCCTCCCCTCCCCTGTCAGCATTCCATAGGGATCATTCCCTCCACGACACCCTGATCCACTCCTCCATTATCCCCGACAACTCGTCCCCTTCCCACGGCACCTTCCTATGCAATCATAAGAAGTGTAATACCTGTCCATTTACCACCTCTCTCCTCACTATCCAAGGCCCCAAACACTCCTTTCAGGTGAAGCAGCAATTTACTTGTACTTCTTTTTATTTAGTATACTGCATTCGCTGCTCACAATGTGGTCTCCTCTACACTGGGGAGACCAAACGCAGATTGGGTGATCGCTCTGCAGAACACCTCTGCTTAGTCCAAAAACATGACCCTGAGCTTCTGGTTGCTTGCCGTTTCAACACCACCCCTGCTCCCCCCCACCCCCACCCCACTGCTCTCGTGCCCACATCTCTGTCCTGAACCAATGAACATCAGTGCAAGCTCGAGGAACAGCACCTCATTTTCTGATTAGGCACGCTACAGCCTAATGGCCTGAACATTGAGTTCAACAATTTCAGAGCATGACCGGCCCATTTTTATTGTTATTTTATTTTATTTCACCTTTTTTTACCCTATGCCTGCCTACTGGTTTTTTTCATGTTTGTGCTTTTGGCTAGGGCTGCTTATTATTCTGTCATTAACTAAAGAGCTGAACTCAAGAGGTGAGGTGAGAGTGACTGCCCTTGACATCAAGGCAGCATTTGACCGTGTATGGCATCAAGGAGCCCTAGCAAAACTGAGGTCAATGGGAATCAGGGGGAAAACTCTCCGCTGGCTGGAGTCATACCTAGTGCAAAGGAAGATGGTTGTGGTTGTTGGAGGTCAATCATCTGAGCTCCAGGACATCACAGCAGGAGTTCCTCAGGGTAGGCCCAACCATCTTCAGCTGCTTCATCAATGACCTTCCTTCAATCCTAAGGTCAGAAGTGGGGATGTTCACTGATGATTGCATAATGTTCAGCGCCATTCGTGACTCCTCAGATATTGAAACAGTCCGTGTAGAAATGCAGCAAGACCTGGACAATATCCAGGCTTGGGCTGATAAGTGGCAAGTAACATTCGCGCCACACAAGTGCCAGGCAATGACCATCTCCAACAAGAGAGAATCTAACCATCACCCCTTGACATTCAACGGCATTACCATCGCTGAATCCCCCACTATCAACATCCTAGGGGCTACCATTGATCAGAAACTGAACTGGAGTAGCCATATAAATACCGTGGCTACAAGAGCAGGTCAGATGTTAGGAATCCTGAGGCGGGTAACTCACCTCCTGACTCGCCAAAGCCTGTCCACCATCTACAAGGCACAAGTCAGGAGTGTGAAGGAATACTCTCCACTTGCCTGGATGGGTGCAGCTCCAACAACACTCAAGAAGCTTGACACTATCCAGGACGAAGCAGCCCGCTTGATTGGCACCCCATCTACAAACATTCACTCCCTCCACCACCGATGCACAGTGGCAGCAATGTGTACCATCTACAAGATGCACTGCAGCAATGCACCAAGGCTCCTTAGGCAGCACCTTCCAAACCCGCGACCTCTACCAACTAGAAGGACAAGGGCAGCAAATACATGGGAACACCACCACCTGCAAGTTCCCCTCCAAGTCACACACCATCCTGACTTGGAACTATATCTCCGTTCCTTCACTGTCGCTGGGTCAAAATCCTGGAACTCCCTTCCTAACAGCTCTGTGGGTATACCTACCCCAAATGGACTGCAGCGGTTCAAGAAGGCAGCTCATCACCACCTTCTCAAGGGCAATTAGGGATGGGCAATAAATGCTGGCCTGGCCAGTGACGCCGACACCCCATGAATGAATTTTAAAAAACTCTCTCGGCACTAATGCTTAGTTTTTCACCACACCATTATCACACTCTCTTTGCCTTTGCCCTATGACCTCCTTGTCAGTTAATCTCTCCGGCCCTTTGTCCTATCACACACCTTCCATTTTGTTCCCTTCCCTCCCCGCCCCCACCCCCGCTTTACGTGCTTAAAACCTATTACATTTCTAACCTTTGCCAGTTCTGATGGAAGGTCACCGACCTGAAACATTATTTCTGCTCCTCTCTCCACAGATGCTGCCAGGGCTGCTGAGTATTTCCAGCATCTGCAGTATTTTGCTTTTATTTTATTATGGCAACAGTATGGGATTGATCTATGAGGTAAGATAAGCCACAGCACTGAAATAGCCCTAATTAAAATCCCTCTGAGCTGGACAATGGAGGAGAAGAGCAGTGGACCATATAAGCTGCAGAGAACTTGCAGAGGATGAGTAGGAAAATTGCACAACAGTCATATTCAGAGAGAATGCCATTTGTGACGTTGCTCTGCTAAACAAAATCTGCTGAAGGACTGATAGGCTAGGAACATCTCTCTGTTATTGTCGAGTCTTTTGCATAGAATAGACAATAACTGATTCAATCAGCTGGTCCAAAGGTTTTTGGATGATAGTCAATCCAGGAACAAGAATTGGGTTCTCTCCGCAGCCAAACAGAGCTGCAATATTCTGTAATTGAGCAGATCCAGCTTTGTCAAGTATTGTTAGTTACTTTGTTTAATTTTCAGTATGTTGCACGATTCTATCTTCATGCTGGAGCTAGAAAAGTGAAGAGCTATTTGGCTTAAAGAGGGGCAAGAATGGAGCTCAACATCCCCTGGATATAAAGTTTTCAGGGGGGATAGAGAGGGGTATAAAAAAGGAGGTGATGTAGCATTATTGGTTAAGGAATCAATAACAGCAGTGAGGAGGGATGATACGCTAAATGAATCATCAAATGAGGCCATATGGGTTGAGCTCAGAAATAAAAAAAAGGGTCAGCCACATTACTAGGAGTGTACTATTGACCCCCAAATAGTGAGATGGAGATAGAAGAACAAATATGTAGGAAAATTTATGAGTGCAAAAGCTATAGGGCAATAATAATTGGGAAATTCAACTACCCCAATATCAACTTGGATACAAACAGTGTGAAGGGCACAGAGGGTACAAAATTCTTGAACTGCATTCAAGAGAACTTTTTTAGCCAGCACGTAACAAGCCCAGTGAGAGGGGGCACAATTCTGGATTTAGTCTTCGGTAATGAAGCTGGGCAAGTGGATGACGTAGCAGTGGGTGACCATTTTGGAGCTAGTGACCATAATATAGTTAGTTTTTAGCATAATCATGGAAAAGGACAAAGATAAAACAGGAGTAAAAGTTCTAAATTGGGGCAAGGCAAATTTTACAAAACTGAGAGGTGATCTGCAAAAGTGGACTAGATACAGCTATTTGAAGGAAAATCAGTGGCAAACCAGTGGGAGGCATTCAAAAGTGAGATTCTACAGGCACAGTGTAGGCATGTCCCCACAAAGATAAAGGGTAGTACAGCCAAATCTAGAGCCCTCTGGTTATCTAGTAGCATAAAGGTTAAGTTAAAGCAAAAAAAGAAAGTTTATGATGGTCACAAAAAGCTTAACATTTTAGAAAGCCTAAAGGAGTGTAGAAAGTGCAGGGGTGAAATAAAAAAGGGTATTAGAAAAACAAAGAAAGGACATGAAAAATTATTGGCAGGTAAATTCAAAGGCATATGGAATGCTTTCCTTTATTGGCCGAGGTATAGAATACAAAAGCAGGGATGTAATGCTGGAACTGTATAAAATGCTGGTTAGGCCACAGTTGGAGTATTACATACAGTTCTGGTCACCACAATACAGGAAGGACATAATTGCTCTGTAGAGAGTACAGAGGGCATTTACAAGTATGTTGCCAGGGCTGGAAAGTTGCAGCTATGTGGAAAGATTGGGTCAGCTAGGGTTATTTTCCTTTGAATAGAGCAGCTGAGGAGTGACTTAATTGAGGAGTACAAAATTATGAGGGGCCTAGATAGAGTAGACAGGAAGGACTTGTTTCCCCTAGCAGAGAGGTCAATTATCAGGGGGTACAGATTTAAGGTGATTAGTAGAAGGATTAGAGAGGACATGAGGAAAAACTTTTTCACCCAGAGGGTGGTGGCTGTCTGGAATTCACTGCCAGGAATGGTGGTGGAGGCAGAAACCCTCAATTCTTTTAAAAGGTACCTGGACATGCACCTGAAGTGCTGTAACCTGCAATGCTACTGATCAGGTGCTGGAAGATGGGATTAGATTGGGTGGCTAGTTTTTTCAGCCGGCGCAGACACGATGGGCTGAAAGGCCTCCTTCTGTTCTGTAATTTTTCTATGGTTCTACTTTTTGGTGGGTGGTGAGTTTACAGTACCTACCAACCTAATGTCCTTTTTAACTGATATTCGTGGGTATTACAATCAGGGGTTGGGTTGGTGTGTGCAACGGGTTGACTTCAAGTAGATTTTACCACTACTCAAAGTGCATAAAATCGTATTGTGTTCAATTAAAGTAGTAAAGATGATTGGAGTCACGGCTCAAGCAGCGTAGGATGTGTTTTTTTAAAAAAGGCATCTGACCAATGTCCACTGTTCTGGGTAAACTTCACCAATAGTACAAACTGCTGCGTGTCACTAATGGTTAACTTTTAAGTAAATAGCTCGTCCTCTGGAAGAAAAGACCAAGACATAGTTTACCAGCCTTGCTCCTGTCGATAAGCCTAGATAGTGTTCAATTCTTTCTTTAATGGGAGTTTTTGTGCCACCTTCTTCCTGTCCTGTTTTCTGGGATCAGTGGTACCTTTTTATGTGATTTGCATTATTGCCACCTCCGTACATAACATTTTTGACCTCATTATGTTTTGGAGGACAGGAGCATTCTTGTAAAGAATAATGCCCTTCCTCATCATTCTCCCTGCTCATTCCCACTCTCAGGAACACTGACAGCTTCTGTGCAACGTCGATGTTGAGGAAATGCTTGAGAGCATTTCTGTTCTTTCTTCTTCTTATGAATGAATGACCGTGATTCCTTTGTGTTAAGTCTGCTTGTTCTATTTTGTTGGCTGGCAGTTTACTGTGGAGAACTTAAGAGTTCAGAGCACCATTTACAGGAGGCAACTTCACAAGAATCCTCAAGTAGACTCTGCTTCAAGCTCAAATATCGCTGGCAAAAGTACTGGGGAGACGGGTTTTTATGAGCCTTTTGGGGACAGGGAGCAACAAAGCACAGTGGGTTTAGAACAGAATTTCAGAGAGAAGGTACATCATAGTTTAAAGATCAACACAAACTCACTCTGACTAAAATGCAACAACTGTGAAAAAGAAAATATATAAGACACAATTAAAGAAAACAAAAGAAAAATAGGAAAGGCCAGTTTGGCATTGAGCTGCTCCTTTAAAAAAACAGGCCTGGTTTCCCTCTCCTGGTCTCTCCCTGATTCGTTTAGTCTGGTGACATTAAAACTTGCACAAGAAATGAGTATGTGTTTAAATACTGTAGTAAACTTCCTAAAGCTCACTGCTTGCCACCTGAAAACCACCTAAGAATTAACTGATTCATCCCAGCCCTTTACCGACAGCACTTCCCGCTTTATTATATAGCCTGCCTAACTGCTTGAGCACTGTAACCATGCAACCATTTGTGGAAACTCCACCTGTGTCACTGATTACAGATTCCATGAGCACCTTTTCTCAGAGATATAATACCAGCCCACTTGTCTGGTGTTCCCCTGTTTACACCCCACACCTGCCTTTAGTTAGTCAAATTGTTTCCTGCCGTGCAGTCTGTAGTATGTTCCAGTGATCGATGAAAAGATATCGGTATATGAGGGAAAAGGTCATCATGGTCTGTGTCTTTCTTTCAAGATAACTGCCTTCGCTCAGTGGTAGCACACTTGGGCTGCATAGCCTATTGCTCTTACATGATGAACTCCAAAGTGAACTCTGATTTTAATGTAAGTAAAATCAGGATATCTTTTCTGTTAACTTTTTGTTCACATTAACAGATTAATGTAACAATTTTAAAAAAGGATACCAGCGTGCGAAAAAGAAGATTGTGAAAAGGCACATGGTCCATCAAGCTTTCCCCATTCACGCATGTGGTGCAACCTCAAAACCATCCCTCCAATTACACAATCTCCGAGGAAAGGGAAATAAAAAAACATAGAAAGAAAATCTGAGGTTAATTTCGGAGAAGTCTCAGGAAAATGCCTCTCCCAGCCCCAAGAAAAATCAGGAAAGCTCCAGGAGTCCACAATGACTCTCAAAGTCTCTCTATTTCCAGTTACCACCTTTTTACATCATGAAAGGTTCTCTTTCAGGAAACAGTCCAAATTCTTTTTGAAGGACTGCATAGAAACCATACTGACTGCAGTCTGCAGTATGTTCCAGTGATCAACGAAAAGATATTGGTACATGAGGGGAAAGGTCATCATGCAACCTAATGATACAGGACAACAATCATTGCTCTTGATAATATGTAAGTAGAGCACCGAGTTTTTCATGTTTGTTATTTTACAATTTTCAGTGTTCATTTTCGCATTTACTTTCTTCGTTGAATTAACACTAGGTGTTGTTGATGGTCTGTGCCTTTCTTTCAAGATAACTGCCTTCGCTCAGTGGGGTAGCACACCTGGGCTGAATTTTACAGACCCCCCCGATGTTGGGGATCGTGGTGGGGCCGGGGGGGGTGGTGGTGGCAGAAAATGCCTCCGACAGAGGCCTGCCATGGGCCTTGATGCCAGGAAGGCCCAGTCTGATATTGCCAGCGGCGGTGAGGCCTCATGGCGCGCCCCCCCCCGCCACTTGGCGATGGAAGCCAAATTTACATATGTTACATAATTTAAATAAATGAATAAATGACCTACCCACTCCCACCATCTGTTTCGGGGTGATATTGGTGCCGGTGGCCGGCACCCCTGTGCCTTTGGATACATGTCCGAGGATCCGAGGTGAAACACTGTGGGGAAGAGGGAGCAGGTAAGTTTTTCAGTGCGGGGGTGGGGGGTAGTTGTGTCAGAGTAATTTCATTGGTCTAGGGGATGGTGGGAAGGGTTAAAGGTTAAAGTTTAAGAAGGTCAGGTGCACCAGTTAAGTGTTTTGGGAGCAGAGACGGCAGGTACTTAACTAAAAGCAAAATACTGCGGATACTGGAAATCTGAAATAATAACAAGAAATGCTGGAAATACTCAGCAGGTCTGGCAGCATCTGTGCAGAGAGAAGCAGAGTTAACATTTCAGGTCAGAGACCCTTCTTCAGATGGCAAATATTAGAAATGTAAAAGGTTATAAGCAAGTAAAGCGGGGGTGGGGCAAGAGATAACAAAGGAGAAGGTGTAGATAGGACAAGGTCACAGAATAGCTGACCAGAAGGTCATGGAGCAAAGGCAAACAATATGTTAATGGTGTGTTGAAAGACAAAGCATTAGTACAGGTACTTAACTCTATGGTTATTGGAGGGACATGGGAGAGGGTCATGGTCAATTAATTTTTTACAATCATTTGTCCTTTAAATATTTAAATTGCAAGTTAGGGCTCAAAGCCCTTTAAAAAATGCTGCCAGCACCTGCGCAAAGGCAGGTTACAATCAGATCAGCCATGAAATTGAATGGTGAGCAGGCTCAAGGGGCCGAGTGGCCTACTCCTGCTCCTAATCTGTAGGTTCGTATGTTCGTACAACAGGCTTGTCGGCAAAGTTATACCCCATGAAATAAAAGGGACAGTAGCAGCGTGGATTCGAAATTGGCTGAGTGACAGTAAACAGAAAGTAGTGGTGAACAATTGTTTTTCAGACTGGAGATAGGTTCCCCAGGGGTCAGTGTTAGAACCTCTGCTTTTCCTGATCTATATTAATGACCTAGACTTGGGTGTACAGGAATACAATTTCGAAATTTGTGGATTACACAAAACTTGGGAGTATTGTGAACTGTGAGGAGGATAGTGATAAACGTCAAGAGGACATAGATAGGCTGGTGGAATGGCTGGACAACTTGCATATTCAAGTTAATACAATAAAGTGTGAAGTCATTCATTTTGGTAGGAAGAACAAGGACAGTTGGTTAAAGCATAAAGAACAAAGAACAAAGATAATTACAGCACAGGAACAGGCCCTTCGGCCCTCCAAGCCTGCGCCGATCCAGATCCTCTCTCTAAACATGTCGCCTATTTTCTAAGGTTCTGTATCTCTTTTCTTCCTGCCCATTTATGTATCTGTCTAGATACATCTTAAAAGAATCCATCGTGCCCGCATCTACCACCTCCGCTGGCAATGCGTTCCAGGTGCCCACCACCCTCTGCGTAAAGAACTTTCCACGCATATCCCCCCTAAACTTTTCCCCTTTCACTTTGAACTCGTGTCCTCTAGTAATTGAAACCCCCACTCTGGGAAAAAGCCTCTTGCTATCCACCCTGTCTATACCTCTCATGATTTTGTACACCTCAATCAGGTCCCCCCTCAACCTCCGTCTTTCTAATGAAAATAATCCTAATCTGCTCAACCTCTCTTCATAGCTAGCGCCCTCCATACTAGGCAACATCCTTGTGAACCTCCTCTGCACCCTCTCCAAAGCATCCACATCCTTTTGATAATGTGGCGACCAGAACTGTACGCAGTATTCCAAATGTGGCCGAACCAAAGTCCTATACAACTGTAACATGACCTGCCAACTCTTGTACTCAATGCCCCGTCCGATGAAGGAAAGCATGCCGTATGCCTTCTTGACCACTCTATTTACCTGCGTTGCCACCTTCAGGGAACAGTGGACCTGAACACCCAAATCTCTCTGGACATCAATTTTCCCCAGGACTTTTCCATTTACTGTATAGTTCACTCTTGAATTGGATCTTCCAAAATGCATCACCTCGCATTTGCCCTGATTGAACTCCATCTGCCATTTCTCTGCCCAACTCTCCAATCTATCTATATTCTGCTGTATTCTCTGACAGTCCCCTTCACTATCTGCTACTCCACCAATCTTAGTGTCGTCTGCAAATTTGCTAATCAGTCCACCTATACTTTCCTCCAAATCATTAATGTATATCACAAACAACAGTGGTCCCAGCACGGATCCCTGTGGAACACCACTGGTCACACGTCTCCATTTTGAGAAACTCCCTTCCACTGCTACTCTCTGTCTCCTGTTGCCCAGCCAGTTCTTTATCCATCTAGCTAGTACACCTTGGACCCCATGCGACTTCACTTTCTCCATCAGCCTACCATGGGGAACCTTATCAAACGCCTTACTGAAGTCCATGTATATGACATCGACAGCCCTTCCCTCATCAATCAACTTTGTCACTTCCTCAAAGAATTCTATTAAGTTGGTAAGACATGACCTTCCCTGCACAAAACCATGTTGCCTATCACTGATGAGCCCATTTTCTTCCAAATGGGAATAGATCCTATCCCTCAGTATCTTCTCCAGCAGCTTCCCTACCACTGACGTCAGGCTCACCGGTCTATAATTACCTGGATTATCCCTGCTACCCTTCTTAAACAAGGGGACAACATTAGCAATTCTCCAGTCCTCCGGGACCTCACCCGTGTTTAAGGATGCTGCAAAGATATCTGTTAAGGCCCCAGCTATTTCCTCTCTCGCTTCCCTCAGTAACCTGGGATAGATCCCATCCGGACCTGGGGACTTGTCCACCTTAATGCCCTTTAGAATACCCAACACTTCCTCCCTCCTTATGCCGACTTGACCTAGAGTAATCAAACATCTGTTCCTAACCTCAACATCCGTCATGTCCCTCTCCTCGGTGAATACCGATGCAAAGTACTCGTTTAGAATCTCACCCATTTTCTCTGAGTCCAAGCATAACATTCCTCCTTTGTCCTTTAGTGGGCCAATCCTTTCTCTAGTTACCCTCTTTCTCCTTATATATGAATAAAAGGCTTTGGGATTTTCCTTAACCCTGTTTGCTAAAGATATTTCATGACCCCTTTTAGCCCTCTTAATTCCTCGTTTCAGATTGGTCCTACATTCCCGATATTCTTTCAAAGCTTCGTCTTTCATCAGCCGCCTAGACCTTATGTATGCTTCCTTTTTCCTCTTAGCTAGTCTCACAATTTCACCTGTCATCCATGGTTCCCTAATCTTGCCATTTCTATCCCTCATTTTCACGGGAACATGTCTCTCCTGCACGCTAATCAACCTCTCTTTAAAAGCCTCCCACATATCACATGTGGATTTACCTTCAAACAGCTGCTCCCAATCTACATTTCCCAGCTCCTGCCGAATTTTGGTATAGTTGGCCTTCCCCCAATTTAGCACTCTTCCTTTAGGACCACTCTCGTCTTTGTCCATGAGTATTTTAAAGCTTACGGAATTGTGATCACTATTCCCAAAGTAGTCCCCTACTGAAACTTCAACAACCTGGCCGGGCTCATTCCCCAACACCAGGTCCAGTATGGCCCCTTCCCGAGTTGGACTATTTACATACTGCTCTAGAAAACCCTCCTGGATGCTCCTTACAAATTCTGCTCCATCTGGACCTCTAACACTAAGCGAATCCCAGTCAATGTTGGGAAAATTAAAATCTCCTGCGCTTTATAAGTCGAGGCATAGAGTACAAAAGCAAGGACGTTATTGGGCTGGATTTTACCTTAGGCAGACGGGAATTCACCACTGACGTAAAAATTGGTGGCGAGCCCCCTTCCGCCTAGCCCGGGGATCTGTCCCGTATTTTACGGGTTGCCGGGCTTTAATTGTCCTGAGGCGGGACTTCCACCCACTTGAGGGAAGAGGTCCTGCCTCAGTGAGCTCCCGGCCAATCAACGGGCCGGCAGCTCTTAGTCCCAGCAGCGCCACTGGGAGCGGTGGCCACTGCTGGGATTGTAGCCCAGCCGACGCCATGGAGCCTGGAGACAAGGTAAGTTGGGCTTGCCTCACCAGGGGGGATCGGTCCTTCCCTGGGGAAGCTGGAGTGGTTGTTTGGGGGGAGGGTGGGGGCGTCTTGGGTCCCGGGGGTGGGTTGGGAGGCAGGGGCGGCCCTCAATCGGGCACCCTGTGCCCGACTGCCATGGCCCCCGCTCCCCCACTCCCCCCCGCCCCGGAGCACGGAAAGGCCAGAAGCTATCACTGGGCTGCCTTTCACGTCCCCAGCACGCCCGCTTGCCATGGGTAAAATACCCGTGGAGACGGGCAAGGGCCCTTAAGTGGCTGTTAAGTGGCCACGTAAGGGCCTTGATTGGCCTTGGGCGGGCGGGCTGTTCCCCCCTGCCCGACTGTTGTAAAGTTCACCAGAGGTGGGAGCGGGGTGGGTCAGCCTCCCGGAGCCTTCCGCTCAATTTTATACCATCCCCACGCCACCATCCGACCTGCTGGGGTGGCGTAAAATTCAGCCCATTGTCGTGTTTTGAGAATAGCATTGTGCATTTTGTCCACTTAAGACTACCATACATACCAGCAGAGGCAGTTGGGAAAAGAACGTCTAATAAAGGAATCCATGGCAGAGTATTACTGTTTAATCCCAAGAGCATCACAACGGCAATGAGGATGGTGAAAATAGGTAATATTGCTTTCAGTTATGGAACTTTTGGAAGGTATTTGTCCACTTTCTGCAGACAGCATTTTAAGTTGGAGACTTAGAGAGCACGTGGAGGCTGTGTTAGACTCACACAGGAAGCTTTCACAGTGTATACACACATACTGATCTCTCCAAAATAACTATCCAATCAAAAAAAATCTCAAATCATCACCGACGTTTTTCTCTGAAAGGAATGCGATCCCGGATTTCCGATCATGCACTATCACGGTGTTGCTGATCAATATGGCATTGTCTATGCCCAACCGGTTACCTTTTGATGTACATTTGGAGCCACCATCTGTATTGCCATATTGGCAAACGTGGCTGCAACGTTTCGAAGGTGCGCTGGCAGATTTCACAATCACAGATGACAAAAGAAAAAAATCTTGCTTCTCCACTATGGAGGTGAAGAACTGGAGGAGATCTTTGAGACACTTACCACTGAGCAAAATAACTACAACTCAGCAAAAAATGCACTAACAACCTACTTCACACCCAAGAAAAACACCAGATATGAAGCAATTGTCTTCCGATGCCCTACAACAGTCCGACATATCTGCGCTCCTCTAATTCCAGCCTTTTGAGCATCCCCAATTTTAATTGTTCCACCAGTGGTGGCTGTGCTTCCAGCTGCCAAGGTCCTAAGCTCTGGTATTCCCTCCCGAAACATCCCTGCCTCTCTGCTACTAGCGGGCCTCCCACATCTACCTCTTTATCCTCCTTTAAGACACTTCTGAAAACCTACCTCTTTTCATCTGCCCTAATATTTCCTTATGTGGCTTGGTGCCAAATCTTTTCTGCTAACGCTCCTAGGAAGTGTCTTGGGATGTTTTACTTTGTTAAAGGCGCTATATAAATGCAAGTTGTTGAATGTGAGTCCACTGAAACCTTTCAATGGCTTCCATTTTAGGTATTTGAAGAGTCCACTATTTAATCAGAAGCTTAACTGCAGCTGAACTGTTGATTGTTCTCATGTTATCACTGTGATTGATAGCATCTGAAAGGCAATTTCTTTAGATTTAGGAATTTCTACCAGAAATTCTTGGGTTAAGTACACTATCCTGATGATAAGGTGCTGCAAGGTTGTGTGCAGACAGGAGCCCGAAAAGTGATGATTCTTGAAATAAAATCTGAAGGAAAATAAGCAAGACTCTGCAAACAAGGCAGAGTCTGGACTGGCCCATCCTCATTATCATGTGGTAGTGCATCAGCATTATTTATAAACATACATCTTGATGATCTCGCAGCTAGAAATGGAAGGGAAAGTATGAAGGAGAGTGGGAGAATGAGGGGGAAGAGAAAGAAACTCAGTAAAAACAAAACCCTAAATCGTGAGAGTTCTCCCTTTTGCAAAGAATTTTTCCCAGGCTTATGTCAGATGTTAATGTGTATGTTGAGTAACTGACAAGCAGAACTCTCAGTAAACAGATTATTATAGTAAAATGTAATTAACTGTTAAAATAGAAGGAAAACTGGCATGAAATAATTACAGATACACCTATATTTACACATAGGATGACTAGAGATGTGCTTTTAATGTAGCCCAGTCAAGTTTGTGCTGCTCCCAATCATGCATAAACATATAGAGCAGCTGACTGCAGATTTGTTGGTTGTAGCCACAATGCAGGTCAGCTTTACAATGGACTAGTGAGTAAAACATCAACAGGTGTAATACTAAGTTGCACAGACCAGCAGGTTCCACTTTTAATTTGCAACACACGCTGAGTTATTTGAACTAGCTGTTGCCAGACATGCGGATTTGCCCTTTTACTAGAGAGAGGAGACATCAGCCAGTGTTACTGTTTCTGGTAGCTATCTACTGGCTAGAACTGGACAGTGCACATGTGGCACTTTTGGGTGAGAAAAGGATTGAGTTCTACTGTATTTGGCAAGATGTCACACAAGACTTCAGTGGTAGCACCTTTGCTTCTGAGTCAGATGTTGGGCGAAAGCCCCACTCCAGAGACTTGAGCAGATAATCTCGCCTCCTAATTCAGTGTAATAATGGGGGAATGCTGCACAATCAGAGGTGCTGTCTTTCAGATGAGACATTAAACCAAGGGTCCATCTAGTGGGTGCAAAAGGTCCCATAGCACTATTTGAAGAAGGGCAGGGGAGTTGTCCTGGCCAATATTAATCCCTCAACCAACCTCACTAAAAGAGATTATTTAGTTATTTATCTCATTGTTTGTTGGACCTCCTGGCAAAATGTAGAGGCGTTCCCTCAAGCCCACACCATATGAAAGCTGCATTATTATATTTTTGCTTTAAATCTTACTTTGGGCCTTCAGGCTATGACGTGGCCTGAACTTCCAGATGGGGCACACATGCGCCCTCTGACAGGCCAATACTCCTCTTCTCACTGAGTGCACCAGCTGCGGAGGCTGCCTGGTCTGTCCCTGAGCCTGGGATCCAGCAACCCTTGATGTAGGAAGTCCCGTCCTTCCTATAGCACATGTTGGGATGAACACACACATTGACTTATAAGATCTGAACTTGCGTACAGGGGCACAACAAGAACAACAACTTCTATTTGTCACACCTTTAATGTAACAAAAGTATCAAACTTTGCAGACAACACAAAATAAGGAGCGTGGTCAAACTATGAAGAGGATTGTACGTAACTTTAGGAGGACATAGACAGGTTAACAAATTAGGCAGAGGGCAAGTGGATGAAATTTAATGTAGAGAAATATGAGTTGATACATTTTGGGAAGAAGAATATGGAGTGGATATATAACCTTTCCATTTCCAATGATACCACTCTCCGTTTACATGAAACTAATCTAGCTAATTTGTAAACCAATGTATATTATTTGGTTCAGTAGACAGCTCTTACTCCTACATTCTCAGAAGGGACAGCAAGTCAGACATAGAATAAAACAACCATCATCGCAGGGAGAGCACCATTGCTAAGTTTACTCTCATGTCTATTCTCCTTTGTGTGAACTGATTCTACCTGAATTCCCCATTTATTCCTTACTTCTGAAAATGTTATCACTGCAAACAATTTTTCTGGGTCAGATTTATCGATCATTAGAATTTTGAAAGCTTTATTAGTTCTCATTGTTTTCCAATAAGAATAGGTCCAACTCCTTTAACTTTTTTTTGCATGATTTAGGGCTGGAATTTGAGTGTGTCGCAATGCGTCGTCACTGAGCCACCATGATATTTCGCACGGGGGCTCATTTAAGTGGTAGGGGCGGAGCAGCCACCCCCGATGATGTAGAGGAGGCGGCCGGCAACGTCGTCTGGCACCACCGCGCAGGTGCCGGCACCGTTTGTAAAGGGCTTCAAGCCCTTCAGTAACATTTGAAATTTTAAAGGGACATTCATGTGAAATTTGTTTTAAAAATTAAATAAAAGCTGGAATCCCCTCTCTCACCTGCACCCCAATGTTCAATATTGGGCTTATCCCATCCGAAATAAACTTAATTCCCAAATCGAACATTTCCCCCCCTGTGAACCTCTTTACCATTGCCCTTCAACCCCTTCCCACCATCCCCTCAGGCCATGGAATAAGTCTTCTCCATTTCCCCCCCACTCCCGACCTGAAAATTAAACACCTTCCCCCCCTCCCCACCAGTGTCTCGCTTTGAATGCCCAAACAGGGATCAGAAGGCGCGAGAAATCCGGCAACTGGCCAGAATATCTGTGTGGGATAGCCGCCCATCCAAGTAAGTTAATTAACATCTATGTGCATAAGTTTTATTAGGCAAATGAAGGCCCTGCCACCGGCCACACCGAGGCCTCGCGTCGCAGGTAAAATGTGGTCGTGCCTTCTCGGGGTTGGGGGTCATGGCGGGCCTCTCCCAGAAGAATTTTCTGCCCCCCACCCCCCCCATGACCCCCGCCACTGGAGGCCTCATAAAATTCAGCCCTTAGATTGCTTCAACCCCCGATCATTCTCCCCTGCATTCTCCCAAGGGATACACACCAAGACTGGTCATTTCGGTGAGGTACCAGAGAGCCACTTGAGACCAGGGGAGTGATCCCAGAGTTTGTCCCATTCAGGAGAGAGAGAGAAGAAATTAAGGGGAAGATGAAGAAAAGTGACCAGTTGTTTTGGCTGCAGGCTGGACATATTCCAAACACGTTCATATGCTGATGCTGATCGCAGTCCTTGAACTAGAACTGAACTTTAGCTTTGTGCATTCTCTGCAGCTTCTAACTGCTTATTTTACAGAAAGCAGAACGTACCCTGAGACTAACACTCCCTGTAGCTGAACTGGAATGAACCCTTTTAAAAAGTATAATTAACAGCTTTAGCCTTGATGCAGACAGAGATTACAGGGTGAATTTTCTACAGGGTTCAGACTGCTAAAGGCATTTGTGGATTCTAGTTTTTGTCCACGAATGTGTCTGATGGCTAATTTTTGTCTGAGATCTATTTTTGACTGGAATTGTGGGACTCCTAAGGTATTTTTAAAAATTGTTATTTTTTGGCAGGAGTTCAAGAGTATTTATCTGCATGTTTATTTATCTCCTCCCCTCTCTCATATTTCAGATATTTTGGTCCTAGTAATCTGTGATGTCTAGAAACTACTTCACAGGGTCATTAGAAACAGGAGAGGGTCATTCAGCCCCTTGGGCCTGCTTCCCCATTCAATTAGATCTTGGTTAATCTGCACCTCAACTCCATTTACCTGCCTGTACTCTATGTCTCTTGATACCTTTACCTCACAGAAGTCTATGTATCTCAGTCTTGAAAACTCCAGTTGTCCTAGCATCCAAAGACTTTTGAGGGACAGAGTTCCAAATTTCTGCTATGCTTTGTGTTTAAAAAGTGCTTTGTGCTTCCTGATTTTGCTCCTGAATAGCCTCGCTCTAACTCTTGTTCTTAATTTCCCCACTGGAAAAAAATGTTTCTCCATACCTATCCTATCAAAGCCTTTTGACATTTTAAGTACCTCAGGTGGGCAGGTGGAGGTATATTCTAACTTTAGGAATGGGCATGCAGTTATCGGAACACCTGCCTTTTCCTGCTGATGGGAGGCCCGAGCATTTTGAGGCCCAGCCCTCATCACCAGGCAGCTAGTGAGCTGCATGCATGCAATATAGGGAGGTTCAGTGGTTGACCTGGCCAGCAGGCAAGTAGGCCAGGCAGAAAGGGGCCAATAGCCAGGCGATGTAGAGGGGTATCCTGGAGTGCCAGCTTCCCACAATATTCTTGTGGAGCCTGAAGGAATATTTGGAGCCATTTCCTCTTTGCCACCTAGTTCAATTGGGCCCAGTTGTTCATCTAATTTGCATCAGGGTCCTATATATATATATATATTAGAGGACCCGATTTGTATGCAGTAATGAGGTAACCCCCCCCGAATCAGGCATGCGCCTGGGCCACCAATAAAATGGTGCTATATAAATTGTTGTTAATTCTTCAAATTATGGGGTTTCTGTTAAATAAACCGTTACTAAATATCATGGCTACCTAGACATTGTCCACCTTTTCAAAGGTGACACCAATTTGATTGTAAGGGAGGGCATTGTGCCACAATCTCCTTTCCCAGCTGGTATTTGCAATTATATTATGACCACCTACGGCAAAAGTGCGAAGAGAAATGCAGACAGGTTTCAATCTCATAATGAAGAGCTGGAACCTGTCATAGCCGCTAAGCGCATTGCACTTTTGAACTACAAGAAAGCCCCCAGCGATTTAACATCCGCAGCACTTAAAGCAGCCAGAAGTACTGCACAAAGAACAGCTAGGCGTTGCGCAAACGACTACTGGCAACACCTATGCAGTCATATTCAGCTGGCCTCAGACACTGGAAACATCAGAGGAATGTATGATGGCATGAAGAGAGCTCTTGGGCCAACCATCAAGAAGATCACCCCCCTCAAATCTAAATCGGGGGACATAATCACTGACCAACGCAAACAGATGGACCGCTGGGTTGAGCACTACCTAGAACTGTACTCCAGGGAGAATGCTGTCACTGAGACTGCCCTCAATGCAGCCCAGCCTCTACCAGTCATGGATGAGCTGGACATACAGCCAACCAAATCGGAACTCAGTGATGCCATTGATTCCCTAGCCAGCGGAAAAGCCCCTGGGAAGGACAGCATTACCCCTGAAATAATCAAGAGTGCCAAGCCTGCTATACTCTCAGCACTACATGAACTGCTATGCCTGTGCTGGGACGAGGGAGCAGTACCCCAGGACATGCGCGATGCCAACATCATCACCCTCTATAAAAACAAAGGTGACCGCGGTGACTGCAACAACTACCGTGGAATCTCCCTGCTCAGCATAGTGGGGAAAGTCTTTGCTCGAGTCGCTCTGAACAGGCTCCAGAAGCTGGCCGAGCGCGTCTACCCTGAGGCACAGTGTGGCTTTCGTGCAGAGAGATCGACTATTGACATGCTGTTCTCCCTTCGTCAGATACAGGAGAAATGCCGTGAACAACAGATGCCCCTCTACATTGCTTTCATTGATCTCACCAAAGCCTTTGACCTCGTCAGCAGACGTGGTCTCTTCAGACTACTAGAAAAGATCGGATGTCCACCAAAGCTACTAAGTATCATCACCTCATTCCATGACAATATGAAAGGCACAATTCAACATGGTGGCTCCTCATCAGAGCCCTTTCCTATCCTGAGTGGTGTGAAACAGGGCTGTGTTCTCGCACCCACACTTTTTGGGATTTTCTTCTCCCTGCTGCTTTCACATGCGTTCAAATCCTCTGAAGAAGGAATTTTCCTCCACACAAGATCAGGGGGCAGGTTGTTCAACCTTGCCCGTCTAAGAGCGAAGTCCAAAGTACGGAAAGTCCTCATCAGAGAACTCCTCTTTGCTGACGATGCTGCTTTAACATCTCACACTGAAGAATGCCTGCAGAGTCTCATCGACAGGTTTGCGTCTGCCTGCAATGAATTTGGCCTAACCATCAGCCTCAAGAAAACGAACATCATGGGGCAGGATGTCAGAAATGCTCCATCCATCAATATTGGCGACCACGCTCTGGAAGTGGTTCAAGAGTTCACCTACCTAGGCTCAACTATCACCAGTAACCTGTCTCTAGATGCAGAAATCAACAAGCGCATGGGTAAGGTTTCCACTGCTATGTTCAGACTGGCCAAGAGAGTGTGGGAAAATGGCGCACTGACACGAAACACAAAAGTCCGAGTGTATCAGGCCTGTGTCCTCAGTACCTTGCTCTACGGCAGCGAGGCCTGGACAACGTATGCCAGCCAAGAGCGACGTCTCAATTCATTCCATCTTCGCTGCCTTCGGAGAATACTTGGCATCAGGTGGCAGGACTATATCTCCAACACAGAAGTCCTTGAAGCGGCCAACATCCCCAGCTTATACACACTACTGAATCAGCGGCGCTTGAGATGGCTTGGCCATGTGAGCCGCATGGAAGATGGCAGGATCCCCAAAGACACATTGTACAGCGAGCTCGCCACTGGTATCAGACCCACCGGCCGTCCATGTCTCCGTTATAAAGACGTCTGCAAACGCGACATGAAATCGTGTGACATTGATCACAAGTCGTGGGAGTCAGTTGCCAGCATTCGCCAGAGCTGGCGGGCAGCCATAAAGACAGGGCTAAATTGTGGCGAGTCGAAGAGACTTAGTAGTTGGCAGGAAAAAAGACAGAGGCGCAAGGGGAGAGCCAACTGTGCAACAGCCCCAACAAACAAATTTCTCTGCAGCACCTGTGGAAGAGCCTGTTACTCCAGAATTGGCCTTTATAGCCACTCCAGGCGCTGCTTCACAAACCACTGACCACCTCCAGGCGCGTATCCATTGTCTCTCGAGATAAGGAGGCCCAAAAGAATATAAATTGTTGTTAATTCTTCAAATTATGGGGTTTCTGTTAAATAAACCATTACTAAATATCATGGCTACCTAGACATTGTCCACCTTTTCAAAGGTGACACCAATTTGATTGTAAGGGAGGGCATTGTGCCACAATCTCCTTTCCCAGCTGGTATTTGCAATTATATTATTGAGATTTTATATAGAGATGAAAATGCCTCTCACAAATGAATTCAAATCATCATAAACATTTTGTAATGGGGACAATAAAGGGAAATATACCCCAAAATATTAAGATCTCAAACTTCCTCACTATTTTTGGTGAAACTGGGGCCCAATGATGGCATTGGATCTCTTCCTGAAATGGATTTTGGGGCAAGACCCATTCTTGTCAAGCTTCCACCCTATTTTACCCACAATGTGATTTCCAGCAGAAGATACCTGAAGGGAAAGAATAAATACTTGAAGGATCAGAATTTACAAGGCTATAGAGAAATAGCAGGGGAGTTGGACTAATTGGGCAGTTCTACCAAAGAGCTGGCACAGACACAATGGACCAAATGTGTTCTATCACTCTATGATTCTATAAAGTAGATCTGGGTGCTTCTTGTGTGTCTGTCCTTTTTGCAATGATCCAAGCCAAATTGAATGTTAATAATGGGATGATGTTGTTACTGCCTCATTGCACTTAGTCCATCTTCCAACAATATCAAAAAGGCATAGTGAAGGACAAGGATTAGCTGATCCTGTTGAAATGTATTTGCAAGGAGCTTTGATGCTGGAAACACCCTGCTGATATCTCAGCATTTGCTTCATTGTATTCAAAATATTCTTTTTCCAAGGTTGCTGCTGGGGTTTACTTCAAACTACCAGAGCGAAGGACTCTCCAGTTATCTAATCATTTTGAACCTCCACCCTCTAACACAGATACAATCTGACATCATTGGTTTACACCAAAGGAGAATGTGTCAACATAGGAAAAGGCTGCAACCAACCTATGAATATTCGTCCATACGTATCTACAGGCCCAGAGCATATGCGCACACTAGTGAAGAGCTGCAGCTCAGCAGTTGTGATGAAAGATTATTGACTTGAAACGCTAACTCTGTTTCTCTCTCCACTGATGCTGCCAGACTTGCTGAGTATTTCTTGCATTTTCTGTTTTTATTTTTGTGCCAAAGCAGGCTTTGATTCAGCATGGAAGCCTTGGGTGATCTGCTGGAGGCCTGAGGCCCAGATCAAATCCTGAGCAGCTCTGCAAGTGAAATTAAAGCAACTACAATATGTCAGTGTCTCAGTTACACTGCTGCTGGTGACTTGTGTAATACTATACATGGTCCATTCCTGCACAGGCCAGGTCACAGGTGCCCTCTTTAGGAAAGCTAGGCTCTTCATTCATTTTCGATTAATGTCAAAGCAGCAGAAGGAGGTGGCTATTCAGCAAAAGAAGGCGGCTATTCAGTTCTATAATATTGTTGGACTCCCCAAAGAAGTTATTGAGTCTCGCTGATAGAAAAGAATTCCACACCTTGAATGTTCGAATAGCTTGTGACCTGAGCTATGAATTGTCCACATAAATGCCTGACATGCTTTCAGTTCTCATGCTTTCATCATGAGGTAGTCTTGCCTGCCCACTCAATATAGGGGAAGCACACAGATGTCTGGCTGGCTGTTGAGAAGTAAGGCATATTTATTGCTTTCCTGGCTTATGACTCCAACTCAAGTGTCAGCTTCAGCAGCTGAATATCAGTACAATGGGGTACATACAGCCACCAGTGTGGTTAATAACAGAACTATTAGGGTACTGAAGAGAAGGTTCCATTGCCTTGAGGTGGGTGGGGCATTCTCCTTGTGGTCTCTTGCTGTGTCCTACACAACTTCACCATTCAAAACTGGAATTAGAAAGGGGTGGAGGTAGCATAGTGGTAATGTTACTGGACTAATAATCAGGAGCCTGGACTAATGCGTCAGAGACATGGGTTGGGATTTTATCCAGCTGACGGGGGTCTTGACCACTGGCAAACGTGCCATCAAGAGCCCCGCGTCGCCTCCTCTGAGGAAGGCCCTCCGGACCAAGTGCCAATTATGCTCTTAGGTAGACAGTGCCGGGCCTTCCCAGGGATCAAGGACCCCATTGGCAGAGGTCCAACCAGCTGATAGCTGCCGGCCAATCAGAGGCTGGCAGCTCTTTAACTGAGCAGCCCCACCGCGAAGGCAGTGGCTGCTGCTGGTAATGGACTCACCCAAGGTGCTGGACCCAGGCCACAACTAAGTCAGGGAGGAGAGGATTTATGGGGTGGGGGAGTCACAGGGGAGCGGGTTGTGGGGGGATCGGCAGCAAGGGCAGTGGGGTGGCTCTCAGCAGGCCACATCCTGCCCCCCTTCCTGATGCCAGGTCCCTCGTTCAGGCACTGTGCTTTTAACGAGGGACACCCCCCCTCCCCACCCCGCCCCACTGCAGCCGGCAAGCAACCTACACGGGTTTGCTTGGCATGCTCCCCATGCGGTGACAGGCCTACCTGGCACTGAGCTAATTCTGGCAGCGGTGGGATGAAGCCCTTAATTGTGCATTAACTGCCCACTTAAGGGCCTCAATTAGTGGCAGGGTGGGAAGGCACTCCACAGGGCTTAATTTCAGTGGAGACAGGAAGGTGAGGGGGAGGGGGGGGCTCTCCCCACCCCATGCCACCAACCTGCCCGATTATATGCTCTCCCCACCTCCAAATCCGATGCAGGGGAGAGCATAAAATTACCCCCATGAGCTCAAGTCCCATCATGGCATTTGGGTGAATTTAAATTTTGTTGATTAATAAATCTGGAATAAAATGCTAGTCTCATTAATAATGATCACGAAACTACTGGATTATCATAAAAACCCATCTGGTTCAAAAATGTACTGCAGGGGAGGAAATTTGCCTTCCTTACCCAGTCTAGCCTACATGTGACTCCAGACCCAGAGCAAAGTGGTTCACGCTTAACTGCCCTCTGAAATGGCCTAGCAAGCTATTTAGTTCAAGGGCAATTAGGGATGGGCAATAATTGCTGGCCTTGCCAGCGGCAGTCACATCCCAGGAACGAGGAGAAAGGCCCATCTGATATGATGATGGATTGACCTAGAGGCCATCATTGAGAAAATCAGATTCAAAAGTGACTGCAGTCCCATCTGCTAAAGAAATTTGCAGGCAGATCATGTGACAAACATTCTCCTTGGATTAACATTATTCCCTCAACTAGAACTTCCTGAGGATTTGTTTTTGCTCCAAGTCCTTCAGTCAAAAACTGATTATTTTGGCCAAAAGGAGAAACCAGGCTCTAAAAGCTAAATGCTAATGAGTCTAGCTTATTTGAAAGACTGGATTTAGTACACAATTTTGGTCCTAATTGCTGATTACCATAATTTGAACTTGCCTGGAGGCACTAAATCAGAAACCTGTGGGTTTAGTACTCAAAACACAATTTTCGTTGAATAGTATATGTGATCTCCTCGAACCCAATTCCTCTGAAGGTGTGGAGTGTTTTGCTAGTACACAGCACTACACTGCAGGATGACTCAGGAACCAAGGGAGAGGATACAGCGCTGGAGGTCCTGGTGGAGGAGGTCCGGAAGAGGAGGAATGCCCTGTACCCGCAGAGGTGAAAGAGGCCACCTCGCCCTCTTCGCCCTCCTGTCCCACTCTCCTGCAGGAGCTGGTGCTCCTCCCATTCCTGAACCAAAGCAAGGGAGACCCTTAGCAAGATGCTCTTGTCCAAGCACCCACTTTCTCCTGATGACTCCCAAAGTTTGCTCAATAAGGTGGAGCAGCACAACATTTACTCTTTTTAGGTGAAGTCCTCAGAGAATTTCCAGAATAAATGTTGCCCAGGTATTGGTGAAGTTTTGACAAAGTGTCTCAGAAGGTCTCCTGATCTGTTTTAGATGTTCTATTCATAGTTCCAGCAGCAATGAATATGTAATAGTGAGTATCCCTTTAAGTAGCTGTCATTGCAGACCCCTCCACCTGCCAAGAATGAGGCATATTAATTTTGTCATATGAACATTGATTTTTAAACTGTTGCTGGAGTGAAGAAATGACTTGTTTGAAGATCACCAGACACTGGGCTGTAAGGACATTTACATAATAAGAGACACTGCTTGTGGAGACAAAGGACTTATTCCCTGCTCCAATTAACCCAAATGGATTTTGATCACCAGACATTGAAGGTGTAAGGAAGCACATTCCAGAGACTGCTAAGGAAATACAATCCACAAACCGCAGGAGAGACTGTTCCAAATAAGGAGCTAGTCACACAACTAATCTGCTGGGCAACCTGGGTTTTTTTTTGAATTGTGCCACACAGAAAGGGTCAGAAGGCAGTGTGTGCAGCTGAAGCTGGAACAAGGAAGCCTCTCTCTCTCTCACTTTCTCCCAAGCCACCGAACCCACAGAGGACAGATAAACCTCAAGAGAGAAAAGACTCCTACATAGGAATAAGTTGAAGCGTGAACTGGGCCCCAACAAATTGCAAGATTTACCGGCAACCAAAGACTCCACAGTGAACTTGAAGGACTGTAACTACCAGATATTACCTCAAACTTTTCCCCTTTATTCTTTCTACTTTTTCGGTCTTTATCTGCGAGTGTGTTTATTGCTTATGCATGCTACCGTGGTTCCGTCGCATATTTATAGTTGTTAACTGGATTAGAGTTTGAGATTAATAAACCTCTACCTTTCGTGTTTAAATCTAATGAAACCTGTTTGATTACTTTGCCTTACAATTGGAGCAGTGAACAAGGATTCAGTAAGGGGGAGCTAAAAACACAGTGTTTCTAAAATTAAACCCTGTTACGGTTAAACCAGGCAAAGGCTGAGAGGGAACTCCTAGACCCCTTCTCACCTGGTCGTAACAGTAGCTCTTGAAATCCACAGCAACGGCGTGCTTATTCCTAAATAGCTGGTCGCTGTTAGGAGAGGGTGTTAGTTGAAGCACTGGCGACCGAAATGCCTTGCAGCCTCTTTAACGAGGGCTAGCCAGCATTTTAAATGGCAATTGGTTGTTTAACCAGCCTCCAGGCAGCCATTCCTAGAGGAGGCTTCAACACTTTTACCAACATGATGCCTTGTGCGAAACATGGGCTAAACAGGCATTGCAGCTTAAGACCTTGGAGCCTCTTTAGCGCTTAAAGTATTCGGCGGAACTCGTTCCCAAAGGGGCTTCTAAATCAATCATACTACATGTCCCCACCAATACCTCTAAAAATGAAGGAACTTTTTAAACAACAGAATGAAAATTTACATCAGCACATCTTTTTTGATTGGCCTTGAGATCCATATCACTCACTATTTCTTAGAGCCCTAAGATATTCTTTCCTATCCTAGTGCTTTTTCTAGGTGCAGCTTAAGGGCCAGTGTCATGAGAGGTGGTTATCCACACACATGGACTAAGAGCCTCTTGGAACTCATGTAGCTGTTGTCTCATGACAGCTGGATCCTGGGTAGTTCCATGCTGCTTGGGCAATTGATTCAGCCTCTGGAGGGACTCGATGGGAGGGCTGGTTATGTTCTGCTGTTCTGAGAAAGAATAGCATTATGTTGGAAGACTCCTGCTATGCCACTGACATTGGGCCCAAGTTCAAGATTGTCACTGATCAGCAGGAGAGCTGATATAATAGTTCCCACTGTGGTGACAAGAGCAGGTCAGAGGCTGGGAATTCTGTGACAAGTAACTCACCTCCTGACTCCCCAAAGCCTGTCTACCATCTACAAGGCACAGGTCAGGAGTGTGATGAAATACTTGCCTGGATGGGTGCAGCTCCAATAACACTCAAGAAGCTCAACACCATCCAGGACAAAGCAGCCTGCTTGATTGGCACCCTATCTACTAACATTCACTCCCTCCACCACCGACACACAGTGGCAGCAGTGTGTACCATCTACAAGATGCACTGCAGCAACGCACCAAGGCTTCTTAAACAGCACCTTCCAAACCCGTGACCTCTACCACCTAGAAGGACAAGGGCAGCAGATGCATGGGAACACCACCACCTGCAAGTTCCCCTCCAAGCCACACACCATCCTGACTTGGAACTATATCTTTCACTGTCGCTGTGTCAAAATCCTGGAACTCCCTTCTGTTTCTCCCGGGGGCAGGAGAGGCCGACGTCAGCCTTCCTGCTCAGGCCAATTGAGGCTCTTAAGTGGCCTGGTGACGACCAATTAAGGGCCTCTTCCCACTGCTGCTGGGATCTTACAAGCGGCGGGATGGGAGGGGGGTCTCCGCCAAGTGCCTTCCCTCTGGTCTTGGAGGGGTGGGACTCTCCTTCATGGGCAATTCGTGGCCCACAGAGGACCCCCCCTCCCCGGGAACCACTGTACCAACACCTCTCCCCATGGATTGAACGCCTACCCCCCACCACCTCCCTGATCCTGACCCTGACCCCACTTACCTGCGTCTCAGGGTCTCCTCCACCTTTGCCACTGTAGGCCTCCTGCAGTATTGACAGTGGCCACCACTCCCTGTGATTGACCGACAGCTCTTGGGGGCAGGATCCCTGTCCCTATTAAGTGTTTAAAGGGACGGGGATCCCGCCTCCTTCAACTTTGATCCCAAAAGACCCGGAGGATCGCTCTGGGGGTAAGAACAAATGCAGAGGCGGGGCTCCCCCCGCCTTTTCGGCCTGGTGCCAGGACAGCCCCACCTCCTGCATAAAATCCAGTCCATCAAGTGTAAATACAAAAATATTTTTACATATACTGGAACAACAGATTGTTATAAATAAGTGTTAGTGATTTCTGGATGTTTTATGCTTATCAATAATGATGGAGGATAGTGATGGAGAATGGAACATTTTTCATTTCAGATATAACATGGTTAGAAACATGTGGGCTGACTTTTACTAGCCCTCTAGGAATAGGCTGGGAGGCAAGGTGGACTGTAAAATGGCAAGGTAAGGCAGGTGGTTGGAGTGCCCGTCATCTTCCCAATGCCTTGGAATTTTATCAGCGGCTGGGAAGGTATAGGATGGCCTTCCCGCCCAGAGGCAAATTGAGTCCTCTTCCTGCCACCGCTGGCAT
Organism: Heterodontus francisci; assembly: GCF_036365525.1. Taxonomy (NCBI): domain Eukaryota; kingdom Metazoa; phylum Chordata; class Chondrichthyes; order Heterodontiformes; family Heterodontidae; genus Heterodontus; species Heterodontus francisci. Next base: position 27,847,642 of record NC_090376.1, on the reverse strand, counting down.
TTTGCCTGCAGCTGGTGGACCCTCTGCCATGTGGGGTTACTGCCCAGTAAAACCAGGTGGCCTCCATGTGGCCTGCAGGCAGGGTCCTCCTGAGCGGGCACTCTGTGATGCACAGAGTGGCAAGGCCGCCCCTGTAGAAAGGCCACCCGACCACCGCCCTCACCAAAACTCCCTCTCACCCTTGGTGGATCCAGCCTGATTGGCCTCTGGGACCCGCAACCCCACTTACCCTTTGGGGAAGCCACCGTCCATTTTTGACAGCGGCAGTCCCAGCAGTGGCCACCACTTCTCGTGGCACTGCTGAGACTGAAAAGCTGCCAGCCCTCCAATTGGCTGTCAGCTCCTGAAGGCGGGCTTACGAATTTTAAAGTGACAGGTCCCCAGCGCCAGGCAGTTAATTGACTGAGCAATGAAAAATGTGGCTGAGGGTCTCCCAAACAGCGAAACGGGTTGACCACGGCTTTCCGGCCTGGAATCTGGACCCCTGCCACGCTGACAAAATTCAACCCACTGCAAAACTCTCTGTTCTTCCCCCAATGATGCACCTGAGTCCCAAGCTCAAAAGAGTGCCCTCACCGTATGTCTGTGTGACATTTTCATTTTCTACACTAACCGTTCTGGAATGACTGAGTGAAGTTGATAAATTTAGAATCTGTTCTGTACTGTAGGCCCATGCCCATTAGGAGCTGCAGTGAGACTGCTCCACCTCACTTCACATAGATTCCTTACAACTGGCAGCGAAGGCTTTCCTCATTCTGGGCTTGATTTCAGAAGTGAAAGTTCAGTGTCGAGCTCACCTTTCATATCTCACAAAATAAAAATTCCCTGGGCCAAACTGAAAGATCCAATATGACAATCATTGGGCTGAATTTAATGCTGGCAGTAGTGGCCTAGGCAATGGACTGGAAAGCCAAGGGAAACCCCACAGTGGCCATTTCCAGCAGACCCTAGACGATTCTACGCCCATCAGGCAATTAACTGTCTGCCATCGGGGGTCCCATCCCTTTAAGAGTGGAGATCCTGCCACCAAGTGCTGCCAGTGCTTCAGTCCCAGCAGCCCACTAGGAGCAGTGGCCACTGCTGGGACTGCACCCAGCTAGGACCAGCAAGATGGAGCGGGCCCCTGAAATCAGGTAAGAGCTCGCCAGGGCCAGTCAGGCAGGCCCTGGCGAGGGGTGGGGGAGGGGTGTTTCAGCAGGGGTGGCTTTTGCCACTGGGTGGGGGTGGGTCCCTCTTTGGGTCACAGGGTGCCCGATTAGGAGGCCACATCACCCGAACCCAGAGAAGACCACCAGGTTTTACTGGGTGGTCTCCCCATATGGTGGAGTGTTCCCCCCCACCACTGGTAGAATACCAGTGGCATCAGGAAGAGGCCCTTAAGTGTCCCAATGTCTCAATTGGCCTCTGGGCGGGAAGGCTGTCCTCAACCTTCCCCATTCTGATTGAAATGAACAGAATTGGGAAGTCAATGGGCTCTCCAACGCCCCCCCACCCAGCCCACCTTGCCTCCCAATTCTACAGACCCTCGTCTTGCTACCTGCTCCCATGAGATTGATTAAATTACACCCGATGAGTGCACCCCTGTTCAGATAATTTTGTTTTTAAATATTTTTGACTGCAGGATCAATGTTCCATCTTTGAAACATCATCGCTAAAACAGGATTGCAGACTCTTTGACCACTGCAATGTTGCACATTCCTCTATTTGAGACAATAAAAATTTGTTTCAGAAGAATTTTTGCAAGACATTGCAACTATTTTAATCTATCTTGTTTTTGAAGTTGTATCCAACACCATGTTAGAATGAGTAAGCTTGACTAGGAGGAGACATCTTGTAATTAATATGTTAGTGCTGCAAAATTATAAGAGAGTTAGACAGCACGAGCTAACAAAAGAAGAAGCCAGCCTTTATGCTTTGCTGTTTAGTCTTTTAGAAAATCTGGTGAGCAGTACTGTTGATAGGCACACATTCTATTTGTTCACAAACGTGTAATTAGTTTGCATCTCAATTCTGGCCTGCAAAAGGTATGACTATGCTGGAATAAAAAATGCGCTGCATTGGCTCTGTTCCCTTGGTCACTATTCAGGGTCTAACAGGCTCGAAGGACTGAATGGTCTACCTCTGTTTCCATGTTCCTATGTTTGCTCTAATCATCTATTATATCTTTCTACTGAACTCTATGGGCTGGATTTTAATGCGCAGGTGGTGTGATGGTGGGATGGGTGCAAAAGTAATTTTTACAATAGGTTGTGAAATGGGTACATGGATGGAACCTAAGTGAACTTCACAACAATCAGAGCATCCCAGGCAGCAATGTGCACCACTAGTAGTGCATTACCCTTTTCACTTCCCATCTCATCCTCTTTGTCCTCTGAAGAGGCTCTGTGCTCTGTGCCTTGGTCCTCCTACAGGTCCAAATCTCTCTCCTGTACAATGTTGTTCACAGTGGAGGCTCTGTCTTGTGCATACTGATGAGCGTCTCCAGATCTGCCTAGGCACCTGACGCGCATCTTCAGCAATCCAATGGCTTGTGTGATGGCACATCTGGTGGTGATGTGGCATTCATTCCTTATTCCTTGGGTTTCTGAGAGGTGTCATCAGCCATGCTTTATGTGGCTATCCCTTGTCTCCGAGCAGCCAGCCAGTAACTATGCTTCCAGGTGCAAAAACCTCAGGGATGATGGAAGGCCACAGGACAAAAGCATCATGGCAGCTGCCCAGGAATCTTGTACACACTTGCAGAAAGGTCTTTTTGTGGTTGCACACCAGCTGTTCATTGATGAGGCCGAAGCCCTTGCAGTTGATGGACACTCCTGTGTGATCTGGGGGTGCCCAGATTGCCACGTGTGTACAGTCAATGATGCCCTGCACCTGTGGGAAGCCAGTCAGAGGTGCAAATCCAAACACTCGCTCATTCTGACTGGCATCATCACAGGAAAGGTTGACATAATTGCCTGCCCTGGCAAACACACCATCGGTCACCTGTCTTAGGTATATGTGCCACCAACAGGGAAATTCTGCAAATATCTCTGGCAGATCCCTGGAAGGATCCATTGACAAAGAGGTTGAGGACGGTGGTGATGTCGACAGCCACCAGTAAAGCATGGCCACCATACAGCTGGTCTTAATCCAACAGCCTACAAATGTCTGGTACTGCCTCATGTGACATCCTGAGCCTTCTGAGACACTGGTGGTTCCAACATGTTGAGGAAGCATATCCTCTACCTGTATATTCTGCGTTTTGTTTTCTTTCATGGGATATGGGTGCCCATAGAACCATAGAAAAGTTACGGCACAGAAAGAGACCATTCAACCCATCGTGTCTGCGCTGGCTGAAAGAACTAGCCATCCAATCTAATCCCACCTTCCAGCACCTGGTCAGTAGCTTTGCAGGGTACAGCACTTCAGGTGCAGGTCCAGGTACCTTTTAAATGAGTTGAGGGTTTCTACCTCCACCACCGATCCGGGCAGTAAATTCCAGACACTCACCACCTCTGGGTGAAAAAGGTTTTCTTCATGTCCCCTCTAATCCTTCTACTAATCACCTTAAATCTGTGCCCCCTGGTAACTGACCTCTCTGCTAGGGGAAAACAGGTCCTTCATGTCTATCCTATCTAGGCCCCTCATAATTTTTTACACCTCAATTAAGTCACCCCTCAGCCTCCTCTGTTCTAAGGAAAATAACCCTAGCCTATCCAATCTTTCCTCATAGCTGCTATTTTCAAGCCTTGGCAACTTTCTTGTAAATCTCCTCTGTCCTTCCTGTAATGTGGTGACCAGAACTGTACATGTTGTTGCCCATCCCTAATTACCCTTCACAACTGAATGGCTTGCTAGGCCATTGCAGAGGGCAGTTACGAACATACAGATTAGGAGCAGGAGTAGGCCACTCAGCCCCTCGAGCCTGCTCCACGATTCAACAATATTATGGCTGATCTGATTGTAACCTCAACTCCAATTTCTCGCCTACCCCCATAACCTTTCACCCCTTTGCTTATCAAGAATCTATCTACCTCTGCCTTACAAATATTCAAAGACTCTGCTTCCACCGCCTTTTGAGGAAGAGAGTTCCAAAGACTCAGGATCCCCTGAGAGAAAAAAATTCTCCTCATCTCTGCAATGTGGCGCAGTGGTTAGCACCGCAGCCTCACAGCTCCAGCGACCCGGGTTCAATTCTGGGTACTGCCTGTGTGGAGTTTGCAAGTTCTCCCTGTGTCTGCGTGGGTTTTCTCCGGGTGCTCCGGTTTCCTCCCACAAGCCAAAAGACTTGCAGGTTGGTAGGTAAATTGGCCATTATAAATTGCCCCTAGTACAGGTAGGTGGTAGGGAAATATAGGGACAGGTGGGGATGTGGTAGGAATATGGGATTAGTGTAGGATTAGTATAAATGGGTGGTTGATGGTCGGCACAGACTCGGTGGGCCGAAGGGCCTGTTTCAGTGCTGTATCTCTAAACTAAAACTAAACTAAACTAAAAAAAAAGGCGACCATTTATTTTTAAACAGTGGCCCCTAGATCTAGATTTTCCCACAAGAGGAAACATCCTTTCTACATCCAGTTGGTTGAGAGTCTACCACATTGCTGCGGGCTTGGAGTCCCATGTAGGCCAGACCAGGTAAGGACAGCAGATTTCCTTCCCTAAAGAGCATTAGTGAATCAGATGGGTGATTATGACAATTGATGATAATTTCATGGCATCATTACTGAGACTAGCTGTCAATCAATTACAGATTTTTATTTACTGATTAATTGAATTTAAATTCCACCAGCTGCCACGGTGGGATTTGAACCCGTGCGCCCTGGGCATCAGTCTGATCCTCTGGATTACTAGCTCAGTGACATTGACACTAGGCCATCTCCCCGCTGTGTGCCAGGTGTGGCCTCCTGTGAGCTGCACCTCTCTACACGTGTCTGCTGCTTCACTCTCTCCTGTGCAGCTCCAGGTCTGTGATCAGCTGGTTGCTGCTGCCACAATCGCTGGTCATCTTGGTCCTGATCTGGCATCCAATCTAAGGCAGCATAAGCAGCACCCATCCTGATCTGATAGATCAGAGCTCCAGAGTGCAAACCTCCGAAGTGTGTAAAGTAACCTCTCAGCACAAGTACAGTGAACAAACTCTTTCATGCAGGCAGCTAAGAAAGCAGTTGTCAGTACTCGGTACTTAGTGGCAATTTTCCCTGACATGGCTTCAACCCCCTCAACTGCCGTTGTGAGCTCACCTGGTTTTCAATGGTGAGTTCCAGGGAGCCTGAGAAACCCGTGGATGCAAAGTTAAAGTTAAAAACCTATGTCAATATCGTTCCAATTGCTCAATTAACATGAGCTATATTGTAGCCCACCTCTCCCAAGGGGATTTCTTGCAGGCAGCCTAACGGGCTGCAGGTGAACCCAGAAGTCAGCGGGTTGGAGACAGCTTCCCGACAGCTGTCAATTTTTCCGGTTTTTCCCCAGCATCACAGAGGCCAGTCTTCAGCCAATTCGATTCACTCCACGTGATATCAACAAATGGTTGAAGGCACTGGATATAGCAAAGGCTATGGGATTCAGAGACCTCAGTATGTCATGTAGAGCACAGACTATGCGTGCTGATGTCATGAATGTAGTTCAGGTGAATCTCCAGACCTGATTTTAATGAGAAAACTATGCAGTGCGGCCTCAGGTCATTGTTTATCAGAGTGCACAGGACTGAAACCATCCGCCTGGATACGCACAGCCTCCGACAGCACTGGCGCTCTCTCATTTGCAGGAATCTGATTCTTGGGCTATGCACCCAATGTCGTGGGTAGCACCTTCTTCACCCTGCAGCACCCCCCCACCCCGCCCCCCCATCCCCACTATGCTCCTTTGGCCTCCTGCTGTCCAGGACTTTGCGTCTGCCACAGCTCATCCAGGCTGCTCTGTCCAATGTCCGAAACACCGGTTCCCATCTGAACTCCCTCAACTGGGCTTTATGTGTTCTCCAAGCCTTCCCCTGCCAACCCCAGCTGATCAAGCGATGCCAGTCCCTCTCCAGTTTCCTGCCACTCATGACTGACAAAAGCAAGTCTTACAACTGCAGCAGTGGGCACTCTGTGGCACCTTTGAAGCTGCTGAGTTTTACTTTTGCCCTCTGCAGTATTTAAATCAGCCCTTCCCATTGCCCTCATGGCCCCCCACCCACAGTGTTCACGACTTGAACACCCTGTCGTGTTCCCCACATGGCGTCCTCCACGTTCCCAGCCTTTAAAAGTTAAAAACTGCTGCTAACAAGCCTATTAATGAGCTCTTCACTGCGCTCAACAGGCTATTAATTGGAAGCATGCTCCCGACCTGTTCCTTCATTGATAGCATCCCTTTAAAAATGGCGTCACTTTCCGGAGGTGGCAGGTCCCAGTGCTGACCTCCGTGAACGCAATATTCAAATCGCACTCGCCTCTGTATCTATACTTTAGGCTTTAAAACCCTGGCCCCTAGTAGCCTAGTGCAGAACAGAGAATGAACCAGCATCTTCCTGCTATCTATAGCTCAGTATTGTATCATGATGTATTTGTTTTTTTGAAGGGTTTTGTTGGTATGAGGATTTTTGATAAGATAAATGGGTAAAAAGTATTTCCACTGGTCCATGAGTCAATAACTAGAGGTTGAAAATTTAAAAGTCATCACCAAAAGGGCAAAGGTAGAGGTTACGTGATGTTTTTTATTAACACAAGAGTTGTTCGGTTCTGGCATGCTCTGCCAGAAATGTTTTTTAAAAGGGAAGTATGTAAATATTGATAAAGGAAAATTTAAAAGGGTTTGGATAATACGCTAGTGGATGTAACTAAGTGGATAGCTCTGTCAGAGCCAGTGCAATGAGCTAAATGTGCTGAAAAATTCTGCAGGGTAAAAGTTTGTGGGGCTTTCTCAATCTCCTGCTGTAACTTCAGCTGAAGATTAGTCGAAGCCCCAGAGAAATGACCCAAATGACTGTTTATACCAGTTCTAAGGGCTTCCACTGTTCTCCCACTGAAGTCATGATGAACAATCAGGAGAATCTCCATAGGAATGACTGGTTTATGGTTGTAAGATTTGCCTACTGAACCAATGGCTAAGCCTCAATAGGTTTTGTTTTCCCTTGTGTACAGGAGGGAAAAAAACTTCTGAAAAATTATTGTTCAGATAGATGATTTGACTAGTGTCAGTAAGCATAGTAGACAGCTTCCACTGCATTTTGAAATAATATTTTGACAAACAACATGATGTAACATGGCTGTATTCCACACACCCAGAATGCCAGGTTATTTGGCAAAGATCTCGTCATTTTATTTTCACCTCAAGCTATTGCTGCAAATGTAAAATTTTATAATTGGTAGGAGTTCCAATGTTTTGTTTATTAATTCTCTAAATATGGGTGTCACTGACAATGCCAGCATTTATTGCCCATCCCTAGTTGCCCTTGAGAAGGTGGTGGTGAGTCGCTGTCTTGAACCACTGCAGTCCATGTGGTAAATGTGCTCCCACAATGCTGTTAGGTTGGGACTTCCAGTACTTTGACCCAGCAACCATGAAGCAACAGCAATGGTATATCAATAAAAGCAAAATACTGCGGATGCTGGGAATCTGAAATAAAAACAAGAAATGCTGGAACCACTCAGCAGGTCTGGCAGCATCTGTGGAAAGAGAATATATCAATGGTATATCAATGTCTGGATGGTGTGCGATTAGAAGAAGAACTTGGAGTTGATGATGTTCCCATGAACCCTCTGCCTATCCTTCTAAGTGATGGAAGTCATGAATTTGGAAGGTGCTGTCGAAGAAGCTTTTGCAAGTTGCTGCAGTGCATCTCGTAAATCATGCACACTACAGCCATGGTACACTTGTGTTGGAGGGAATGGATGTTTAGGTGGTTGATGGGCTGCTGATCAAGAGGACTGCTTTGGGAAGAATCTTTTTAATTGTCAAAATACCTCACTGAAATGATTATTTCAAACCTAAGAGCTGTTTTCTCAGCTCGATGCAACTTTCCTGTTCCTGGCTGCAAGTGCAGTCAAACATTCAAGGTATTCAGACTCTAGACTTTAGCTGACCTGTTACAGCATTTATAAGCTGCTTAGTTATTGTATGTGTTCAAGACATGATCTTCAGCACTAATATGCAAAGAAGAATATTAGTAAGGAATGAAAAAAGGTCATTGCTTCCACAGGTGATATACTCTATGGCGTATCTAGCCCTTTTTATGTCATAAGGAAAAATTCTACAAATGTTCTCCCTGCCTATCTGCAAGTTAAATAGAGGAAGCTCCAGTTCATCTATCTAATCTTAAATCCTACTTCATTCATCACTGACCAATTGCTTTTCATGCTGTGGCAATTGGCGAAACATAAGCAGGCAATACTTGTTACCTGGTTAGTATAACTGCCATAACTCACAAAACACAGTAATGCAAATTTTCATCTGCACTACATGGGTGGTAACTAAGCAGAGCAGATTGAAATCAATGGAAAGAGAATTGGATGCATTCTACTTCAGTGTTATATAATATCAGAGGTACTGATGCAATTAATGATTTTCAGTAATACTGAAGACAAATATGCAGTTGAATGACTGATGTTCTCCCCTTGACATGGCTCAGTTGTAGCACTCACACTTCTGAGTCAGTAGTCTGTGGATTCAATTCCCAGGCCAGAGACCTACACTGACACTCCAGTGCAGTACTGAGGGCCCTCTTTCAGATAAGACCTATTTAAAAGAAAGGTTCCATCTACCCTCTTGATTGGATAAAAGATCCTTATTGCTGTTTGTGGGAATTTTCTGTGTGCAAACTAGCTGCCATGTTTCCTATATTACAACAGTGGCTACATGTTGAATGTAATTTATTGGATATAAAGCATTTAGGATGTCCTGAGGTCATGAAAGACGCTATATAAATGCAGCTTTTTTTTCTTTAGTTTCTGTTATTTTATGTATGAGCGAAGGATGATAAGGGTACCATCCACTGAGCCCACTGAACTTTCTGGAACTAACTGTTCAGAATTGGTTACTGTGTAAAAAAACACACACACCAAAAAAACATGAAGAGATCTGAACTGTGTTTCATATTTACTACAAAAACAAACAGGTGCATAAAAGTTTTATTATTTAAAAAAAAATTAAAATTGTCAAACTCAGCATATTTTGTGAGGTACATTTAGCAAACCAACACTAAATGTTACAGTGCAGTTTACAGGTTTGGCAACATTCAAACTCAACTTTGATTATATATCACCGAGTGCAGATCGTTGTTAATTAATTCTAATGGTTTTGAAGCTAGAAATCTGCATTCATAATTTTGGCATCGGCAACACCTGGCTGATGATTATAATGACTGCTCTATTGTTGAACTTTAAGCCCTTGTATTTCTGTGGTACTTTCTATCTTGACTGGTGCTTATTAAGTGGGAAGATTTTTTGATGATGTAGATAGTTTTTGTTGCTGCCAAGATTTATTATTTGTTGGCCTTGGTTCAGCTCTGAGGAGCTTTTGACATTTGTTATGACCTGATATTTGTGCAGATCTATAGCACTTCACTGGTAACAGTGTTTGAATTGTTTGTCTAGAAAATAGCTTGGTTCCTGCAAAACTGTTGCTAAAATTGTTTAGGATTTGCTAATGAACATTTGCACCAGAGTTGCCCTGTCCCACGGATGGGAGTGGACAGAATAATTTTACATACTGGATGGAAATAGATTCTGGATGTGTAATGAATGCTGTGTTCCTTCACTGCACAGCTGATATAGGTAGACAAAGACATGTCCAAGATGCCTCTCAATCCATATCCTATTTCTATCTCCCCTACTTCAGGAAGTAGGTTATGTTTACAGTTGACGAGGGATGCTGAGTTTTCATTGCTGTGCATTACAGAGATCTTCATTGCTGTTATATATTAGGAGGAACTTGTAAAGACAGACACCAAGATGGTCAGATCACATATTTAATGATGTCACTGCTCACCAGGCATGCTCGTAGTATGGGAATACATTACAATTGCTAACATCACTTCATTCTGCTGCTCAGTTATTACTTCCTTAGTTTGATATTATGGATGTCTATATGCGTCACCATGGCTTTTTGTGTGTTGTGCACTGACTGAACATATTGAATATAGTTTGTGCTTGAGGTAATTGCAAATGATTTGAGAAAGGAATGCATTTCGTGAGTTGAATGGATTCCTTCTTATTCCTTATCTTGCTGGTTAGATTCAAGGGAAAGTCAATAATCTCTTCCATTAGTCTAAGCTTTGGAACATGAACCTTGTTATTATGCTCCCCTATACCCTTGTATCAGTTTGCTATAAATTTGCATCCTGGACTAATTCTAGTTGGCAGAAAACACATTCAATGATTTGTCTTCCTCAATAATTTCAATCTCGAAATGTTTGGGGTAGATTTTCAATTTGCTGCCCGGATGTAAAACTATCTTTGCCCGTTGTAGAAAATGCCTAATTTTCATCGATGGTAGTTTGAAGCCATGAAAAGTATGTGAGCAGGTGGTTGTAGCACACGTATGAAATTCACATGCGGTCCACAGTGACCCAAATCTTTTGCGGCATGATGAAGCCAGATGGTTGATCATTAGGGCCCATAAAACTACTTTCCAAGAGAAACTCAGATCCCACCAGTTAATTACTCTAACAGCTAAACAATTCAAATCTCTTTTCGTTGCAGATGGAGGGACTAGTTCTGACTTTGTGCAAACGAATAACAGCGAATCAACAGCCCGTTTTACATCTCTCCCAATTTTTATTTTCATCGATATTCTGGAGCTCCTCAAATGCCTTAGTGAGTAAATACACCAAACAGTATTGTTCTAAGCCATTCAGTCCCTGCTGTGTCCCTTCAGAAGAAACTTCTTTACCCAAAGAGTGGTGAGAATGTGGAACTCGCTACCACAGGGAGTGGTTGAGGCGAATAGCACAGATGCATTTAAGGAGAGGCTAGATAAGCAGATGTGGTAGAAGGGAATAGAAGAATTTGCTGATAGGGTTACATAGGATATATGGCTCAGAAACAGGGCATTCGGCCCAACTAGTCCATGCCGACGTTTACGCTCCACTCAAGCCTCCTCCCAAGTCTCCTCATCTAAATCTACCATTGTAACCCTCTATTCCCTCCTCCTTCATATGCTTGTCTAGCTTCCCCTTAAATGCATCTATACTATTCAATTCAAACACTCCATGTGGTAGCGAGTTCCACATTCTCCCCACTCTTTGGGTAAAGAAGTTTCTTCTGAATTCCCTATTGGATTTCTTGGTAACTTTCATATACTGATGGCCTCTAGTTATGCTCTTCCCCACAGAGGAAACATTCTCTCTGTAAACACACTATCAAAACCTTTCATAATTTTAAAGAGAAAAGAGACCCAGCTTGTCAATCCTTTCCTGACAGGTATACGCACACATTTCTGGTATCACCCTTGTAAATCTTCTCTGCACCCTCTATAGTGCCTCTACTTAGTTGAGGACGGATGGGAAGAAGCTCAAGTGGAACCTAAACACAGTAATGAACTAGTTGGACCAAATAGTCTGTTCTGTGCTGTATACTCCATGTAATTCTCTGTAAATTTTGTGGATGCTGAGTGAGGACATGATTAGGCTTAAGCTTTGATGACCTCCAAATAGTCTGATACTCAAGGGGTAAATTTCTGAGTTATGTGCTGGTGGACCACTCATCATCCCCCCTTTCCCTTGCACCCAACCCCCTCCCCCGACCTCAAACTCCCCACCCAACCTACCCCAACAGTGCACATCACAAAGTTGTGGGATTTTTATATGACTTTTCAATATGTGCTGATGGTGGACAAGGAAATCGTTCACCGGCTGCACAACCATATATCAGCACCTTGAGGAGGAGGGAAATTAATGGGGAAAGGAAGTGATGTTATCTTTGCTAAGCACCACCTGCTAAAGACATACCTTGAATATCAAATTTACCCTGTTGCACATACATACACACAGAGACGCAAATGCATCTATTTCTTACACTAGAGTCAGTTAGAACTAATATGCAAGGATGCAGGATAAATAATATTGCACAATAAGGACTGTAGTGAGACGAAGATCGGCCCCAATGAATGGTTATTCATACGCAATTTTTACAATCATAATTTAACACAAAACTGATAATAACCTGTCTAGAAATTTCAACTAACTATCCCGTTTTGATATTATCAACAATTTGCATTGAAATGATAATTGGAATCCTTATTTTCCCACTGGTGTCAACTGTATCTTACGTTCCAAACAAGCTGGAACTTTGATGCTGTGAACTACCCAAAGACTTTTTTTTTTACTGTGAAATAGAAACAGCAAATTCTGGAAGTACACAGCAGATTTGTCAGCAACTGCAAAAAGAAATTGGTAATTTAGTGCTTTGGATTTCAATCCTTTGTCAGCACAGAGGGAAAGCAAACCCCTAATAAGGATGAACAACATGGCTGGGGGAAGAGAACAAGAAGTTCTGTCAAAAGTCAGAAATGCTGACTACTGTCGTAGCTTGGGATTAATGGATTAAATGTAAAGCAAACAGGTTTTTAGAGAAACTGAAAAGAGATGAAAACTGGTGGATGGTATAGGAGAATCATCTCAGGGTGATGGAGGAGAATCGTCTCAATAGTGCAATGAGAGGTGTGTGGTTACTCATTGTACCTTTAGAAGATGGGTCACTGGCTATGACAGGTATGTGACCAAATGTACAATATTCAAAAGATAACGTTCAAAAGACTGAAAAGAAATAAAAGTTTTTGGGATCAGGGATGGAATCAAATAAGTGTCGGCTTTGAGATCAGTGTGTCTGTAATTAAACAGCAATGATGCAATCAATAGGGTGGGGATGATGTTATGGGTGAGGTTTGCATGACCTTTACATAAAGAAATAAAGCTGTTAGCAGTTCCTTAAAGAGAGGCTGATGTGAGGAAAAATGAAGAAGCATAAAAATCTGAAGCAACTGCTTACCCAACCAAATATCAGTATCAAATTCTACTCTCAAGAGTTGAGAATGAGGTGGACTTGGTTGAGGGTTCCAGACAATGCCCATAGATGACACATAGTCTGTGAGCCCTTACAATTCAGCCTGAGAAGCTTAATAAACCCAGTGCTGTTTGTGGTTGCAAGTCTTACTTGTTGGTTTGTTTTGTTTGTATGTTGCGGCCATGGAAGTTTGCAAACATCTGTTCTTAGTGTATTGCCTCACTGATGAATAATCCTATTTAGAACATTAAGATCTTTTAGTAATTGCAGCTTGAGATTTATACAAAAATTAAGGAGAACATGGATGTAAAATTTATAGCATAGATTTGTTACAGGTAGTATAACAGTTGAATAGTTAAGACAATTGTATGCCGCTCCTTTGTTATTTTAGCTGGATTAGCAGACAGATCAATTTTATAAGAATGTATTAATCTTTAATTGCTAATATCAGCAACAGTAATTTCTAGATGTATGTATTACCTGAGATGATCCATGGTATGCACTAAGTGCCTACAAAGACAAAACTTTGAATGTTCTTGGACTGGGTAGTGCAGTGGGTTTGGACATTGCCTTTGTACCTCTGTTTGGATCCAGCCCAGATGATGAGATGTATGTGTCCTGTGTGTGACAGCTATGAGAGATGCAAGTGATATGAGTTCTAGTAAACACAAATCCATACCATAAGATCATGCAAATTGTTCAGTGTGGTGAAGAATGCAAAGGGTATTAGTTGAAAGAAGGGAAGGTAAGCAGACTTCTTTTTACACAAAGAATAGGTGCCAAGAAAAAATGTGAAACACATATTTAAAATGTGTTCATAGAATCACAGAATGCTACAGCATATATGGAGGCCATTTGGCTCAGTGTTGCTGTGCCAGCTCTTTGAAAGAGCTATCCAATTAGTTTCACTCCTCTCTCCTTTCCCATAACCCTGCAATTTTTCCCCTTCAAATATTTATCCAATTCCCTTTTAAAAGTTATTATTGAATCTGCTTCCACCAACATTCCCGATCATAACAATTAACTGCGTAAAAAACGTTTTCCTTCTGTCTCCTCTGGTTCTTTTGCCAATTACTTTAAATCTGTGACCTTTGATTATAGACCTTTCTACCAGTGGAAACAATTTATCCTTATTTACTCTATCAAAACTCTTCATGATTTTGAATAACTCAATCAAATTTCCATTTAACCTTCTCTGCTTTAAGGAGAAGATCCCCAGTAACTCTAATCTCTCTGCTTAACTGAAGTCTTTCATGCCTGGTATCATTCTAGCAAATCTTGTCTGCATCCTCTCTCAGGCTTTGACATTCAAGTGGTTGTTCTGGAGTGAGAGGGAATTAAAGGATACGGTGGCAGGAGTTCTTGTGATAAGTGGCAAGTAATATTCATACCACACAAGTGTCAAGCAATGACCATCTCCAACAAGAGAAAATCTAACCATCTCCCCTTGACATTCAATGGCATTACCATCGCTGAATCCCCCACTATTAACATCCTGGACTAGCCATATAAATACTGTGGCTACAAAAGCAAGTCAGAGGCTAGGAATCCTGCGGTGAGTAATTCAACCTCCAGACTCCCAAAGCCTGCCCACCATTTACAAGGCACAAATCAGGAGTGTGATGGAATACTGTCCACTTGCCTGGATGGATGCAGCTCCAACAACACTCAAGCAGCTTGACACCATCCAAGACAAAGCAGCCCGCTTGATTGACATCCCATCTACAAACATTCATTCCCTTCATCACTGACGTACAGGGGCAGCAGTGTGTACCATCTACAAGATGCATTGCAGTAAAGCACCAAGGCTCCTTCAATAGCACCTTCCAAACCCACGACCTCTACCACCTAGAAGGACAAGGGCAGCAAATGTATGGGAACACCACCACCTGCAAGTTCCCCTCCAAGTTACACACCATCCTGACTTGGAACTATATCGCCGTTCCTTCACTGTCACTGGGTCAAAATCTTGAAACTCCCTTCCAAACAGCACTGTAGGTGTACCTACCCCAAATGGACTGCAGCGGTTCAAGAAGGCAGCTCTACACCACCTTCTCAAGGGCAATTAGGGATGGACAATAAATGCTGGCTTAGTTAGCAACGCCCACATCCCATGAATGAATGAAAAAAGATCTAAACAAAGGGAATGAGCAAATGTGTGTTCCTAAAAATTCTTATCGAAGACTCCCAAAGCAGACTCGAATTATTAAAGTTGTCTAATTGTTTAAATGAGGCTGTACTGATGGTATCATGTCCTATCGTTATCATGTCAGTAATGCTGGATGTAGTTTATGCCAATACAGAACAGCTGTCTATTGTTGCTTGACGATGGGGAGCACCAAAGAAAACTTAAATGGCCGCAGCAGACATGTTAATGGATATGGGAGTGATCAACAGACATTGCATAATGCATTGGTTTTCACATCTTCAGTGGAGGAGCATTGTTTACAATTGGGATGCTGCCTGGCCCTTTAAGCTACTGCCGATTCTGGAGTCCTCGAGGAGTAGATATTCCATTCCTGCCACTCTAGTGGTGAGATTCCCAACACATGTGGCAATATTGTTGACAATATTTAAATAAAGCAGAAAATTTTCTGTGGTCACTGTTGACCACCTTGGTGTTAAACTTTCCACATCAACATTCCTCCAGTAATTACACTGTTATGGGAAATACAGGTCATTCTTTATACTCGAGCTTATGATTTTACCACAAATAGTGACCAGAGGAAAATCTTCCACTATTGTAGGGAAGCTTTACTAGGCATCCATTGTGTGGTAGTCCCTTGGAGTACTTGTTACTGGAAGAAAAGGAAAAGTGTTCCATTCTGTATTGTTGGCATATACCTTGATCGATATAAATAAAATCACCAAAAATTGGAAATTGACAGCAGGAGTAACATTGTTTGTTCAACATAATGTGCCTCCAGCCACTGGAAAAAACATTAATCCCCACATTTCTGACATTTTCCTCAACAAATGGGATATATATTAGTCAAAAAAATTAAGAATTCTGAGCTTTCGTGTCCACTGTTCTCACTGTTAGAAGGTTTTCTTGATTTGGATGTTTCTGTGCTGTTGAGGCTACACCTTGAAGCCTATACACAAGGGATCATGTCCCAATTCCAAAATTAATTTCTTCATTGAGTAACCTGCTTAGCTGTTACACATTTATGGGGAAAGAGTAGAGGAGTGGGAATAATTGGATAGCTCTTTCAAAGAGCCTCCTTCTGTGTTGTAAGATCTGTGGTTCTATGATTCTATAATTCCTGCACCGTATTGTTCTTTAATCATTCAATCCTGATTAACAAAGTATATAGGCATCATTCATTGGGTGTAGACAAATCAAGTGTTGGAAAACACAAGATGACTCCTGGCTACAGTCTTTCTATATGATGCCACAGAAATGGCATGCAGCTGGATCCTGTTGCTGCCAGAGCCACTTTTTCCCCCTCCAAATCGGACAATGTTTTCTGGATTAAAAGTGGTCATGTGAGTGACCAGAAGCGTAAGGGAACGTAAGGAATAACTCCATTGTTCTAACCTTGTCATGGTAGTAAATCCAGCAGTTTACTTTGCTGCATGCTCCTGCCAATACGGTGCATGATGCAACTACGCAAGCAGCAGGAGTATTTGATGTGGAAGACCTTTCTGCTTGATTTGAAAAAAAGCATTAAAAATGAACTTGTTCATTCTGTGCTATTTCAACACTGTACATAGAAAGATCATTAAGTACATTTTCACCAGATGACAATTATAACAATGCCAAGGCAGGACTGCCATCTTAAAAAAAAGGAATGTTCTTTTCTCTAATGATTGAAGAGAGCTAGAATTTCAATGGTAGATAAAATCATTTTATTTAATATTTTATCAAGCAGCTATTATAGATTTTTTGGAAATAAATACATTTTTTTCCAAGCATTCATCCTCTCAGATCCCAGCGGAAAGACCTCGGTGAGAACATTCTGGGAAATTTGTGAAAATGGAGGCTGTCAAGGCTGCTGAAAGGGATTCCAAGTCAGATTATGGTTATGCAAGGGAATCGAGTCAAAAATGAAGAAATCAGTTTTGGAATTGTGACATAATCCAGTGCGGTTCAAATTGATTTTGATGTAAACAGGGTGAGAGTGAGTCAGCAGCTCATTTTCCATCTCCCCCAATTTTTCTTTCCATACTGGTTTCAGGCTAATGCAGGATAGAAGAGGTCAAATCCCAAAAGTGGTTGAATGAGAGAGATGCCCCTGGAACCAGATATCTTGTGTCAGTAAGACATTTATGATCTACGCAGTTTACTGCTACTTCCCATTGGCTTCATCAATGGGATTTAAAGAGTTAAAATAATGCTGGCCTGAATTCTGGAGCAGCGAGTGACTTTCCAGCTCACTTCATCACCAACTGGCCTAAAACCCACTTGGATTTAAAATTGGGGCCACTCAGAGAGCTCTGCTGTCTGACTAATGACATTTTCAATGTTAGAAAAGAGCCAACCTTCCCATTAGTTCTTTGCTTATAGAAATTTGAAGCTGCCTGGTCTCTTGTTATAAAGTTGACTTTACTCTCTCTCATAGCAACAACAACTTGCATTTATATAGCACCTGTAACGTAGAAAAATCTCCCAAAGTGCTTCGCAAAGACAAAACCAGACAAAAACAAATGCTGTGCCAAAGAGGGAGATAGTGGGAGGGGTGACAAAACGAATGTTCAAAGAGATGCATTTTGCAGTTAATTTCCTTTCTCTCCTTGTCTCCTGTAACACTATTCTCCACATCAGCTTTCATACACACAGAGAACCATGTTCTGGACATTGTCAACGAGGTGGGGGGGACGGGGGTGGGGGCGGGAGTTGCTACTTAAGATCTTTGCAGTCTCTATCTCTAACAGGTTTCTCTCTTCTTTTTCTCTCATCTCCTACCTAACCCTCTGCCAGCCCCAAAGCCCGGTCCAATCACCTTCTACTCCTTAAAAGTACAACACCCAAATTCCTCTTGTGAGTCCAATCTCCTTAATCTGGTCCTCCTCCTCCTCCTCTTGATTGATAATTGTTGATCTGCATTGCCTTTTCCTTTGACACCTGCCACTCCCACTACTACCCTTGGTACAACAGCAGCTTTGATAGCCTCACAGGCTATAAGCTTCAATACATTTGGTGAGCAGCAAGTCTACCTGTCAAAAAATGGCTCAATCACATGAAGCTGCATTGTCACTCTATTTCCACAGCTAAATTCTAATAACAGCTCTATTCTTCACCTCGTCCAGTGACCCAAAGTAGTCCCTCTCTCTGCTTGTCTGGAATTATTATGCCAATAATTCCTCTCGCCAATATGGACAAAACTGAAGCCATTGTCTACAACATCAACAGCCTCAACTTCATCAACATTCCCAGCTGTCAGTCACCTCCGACTAAGTCCAAAAGTACAGAACCTTGCTATGTTGCAAGCTATGCTTCTTACCCCATGTATGATCTGTCACCAAGACTACTTTTTATCACTGATATAACATTGTCCCCCTCCCACCTCAGCTCTCCTGCTGAAAACCTTATCCGGCCTTTATTACCTATAGGTTTGATGTCCCCAGTGCTCTTCTCACTGGATCCACAACCTATATCTCATTGAAAATACCACACCCATGTTTTTACCCATACCATTTTCTATGTTCTCACCAAGCGCCCTGCTCCAGGAACTGGCCAGAAGATCCTTATCCTCACCTTCAAATCCCTCCACGGCCTCGCCCAGCTTATCTGAGCCATCTCCTTTAGTTATACATTGCCACTCACACTTTATTTCTCTGACAGTAGCCTACACTCTGTTCCCCACACTCCATTAGTAGGGGCTATTCCTTCAAACAACTATCTCCTTTTTCTTATTCGTTCATGAAATATGAGCATTGCTAATAAGGCCATCCCTAATTGTCCTTGAGAAGGTGGTCGTGAGCTGCCTTCTTGAACCGCTGCAGTCCATTTGGGGTAGGTATACCCACAGTGCTGTTAGGAAGGGAGTTCCAGGATTTTGACCCAGCGACAAGGAACGGCGATATAGTTCCAAGTCAGGATGGTGTGTGGCTTGGAGGGGAACTTATCCCATGTATCTGCTGTGATTGTCCTACTAGGTGGTAGAGGTTGCGAGTCTGGAAAGTTCTGTCAAAGGAACCTTGGTGAATTGCTGCAGTGCATCTTGTAGATGGTACACACTGCTGCTACTGTGCGTTGGTGGTGAAGGGAGTGAATGTTGAAGGTGGTGGATGGGGTGCCGATCAAGCAGGTTGCTTTGTTTTGGATGATGTTGAGCTTCTTGAGTGTTGTGGGAGCTGCAATCATTCAGGGAAGTGGAGAGTATTCCATCACACTTCTGACTTGTGCCTTGTAGATGATGAACAGACAGGAGTCAGGAGGTGAGTTACTCGACGCAGAATTCCCAGCCTCTGACCTGCTCTTGTAGCCATAGTATTTATATAGCTGGTCCAGTTAAGTCTCTAGTCAATGGTAACCCCCAGGATGTTGATGGTGGTGCCGTTGAATGTAAAGGGGAGATGGTTAGATTCTCTCTTATTGGTGATGGTCATTGCCTGCCACTTGTGTGATGCGAATGTTACTTGCCACTTATCAGCCCAAGCCTGAATGTTGTCCAGGTCTTGCTACATGGGGGCATGGACTGCTTCAGTATCAGAGGAGTTGTAAATGATACTGGACACTGTGCAATCATCAGCAAACATCCCCACTTTTGACCTTATGATGGAGGGAATGTCATTACTAAACCAGCTAAAGATGTGTGGGCCTAGGATACTACTTTGAGAAACTCCTGCAGTGATGTCCTGGGACTAAGGTGATTGACCTCCATAACCACAACTATTTTCCTTTGTGCTAGGCATGACTCCAACCCGTGGAGAATTTTTTCCCTATTCCCATTGACTTCAATTTTGCTAGGACTCCTTGATGCTATACTCGGTCAAATGCTGGCTTGATGTCAACGGCAATCGCTCTCACCTCACCTCACCTCTGAAGTTCCATGTTTGGACCAAGGCTGTAATGAGGTTAGGAGCCACGGGGCCCTGGCAGAATCCAAACTGAGCATCAGTGAGCAGGTTTTACTGACTAAGAGCCACTTGATAGCACTGTTGACGACACTTTACTGATGACTGAGAGCAGACTGATGGGGCGGAAATTGGCTGGATTGGATTTGACCTGCTTTTTGTGGACAGGACATACCTGGGCAATTTTCCACATTGTCGAGTAGATGCTAGCACCGATCTCTGCGGTACCCCACTAGTCACTGCCTGCCATTTGTAAAAAGACCCGTTTATTCCTACTCTTTGTTTCCTGTCTGTCAACCAATTTTCTGTCCATGGCAATACACTACCCCCAATCCCATGCACTTTAATTTTACAGGCTAACCTCTTATGTGGAACTTGTCAAAAGCCTTCTGAAAGTCCAAATAAACCACATCCACTGGCTCCCCCTCATCAACTCTACTAGTTACATTCTCGAAGAATTCTAGTAGATTTGTCAAGCATGATTTCCCTTTTGTAAATCCATGCTGACTCTGTCCGATTCTACCACTGTTCTCCAAGTGCTAAATGACTAGGTAATCTGTTTTTGTGATGTTGATTGTGGGAAAATATTGACCAGAACACCGGGGATAACTCCCCTGCTCTTCTTCAAACTCATGCCCTAAGATTTTTTACATCCCCCTGTGAGGGCAGAAGGGGCCTTGGTTCAATGTCTCATCCGAAAGACAACACGTTCGACAGTGCAGCACTCCCTCGCTGGAGTGTCAGCCCTGGTATTTTGTGTTCAAGTCCTGGTTAGCTGAATGTTTCCATATTACGAGACAGATGAGAATGTAGGGAAATAAATAGTCCTCTATTTTTAAAAATCTGAATTATGGTGCCTCATTTACGAAATTCTCAGGCAGTTTGCCAAAAAAACGACAGATAACAGATGGCAATCCTAACTACTAACCCCAAGAGCCTTTAAAAAAGAGTAAGAGGACAAACCAACTAAAAATGTCATTCTACAGAGCATTTCCCATGTCATTGTGAGACAAAATGTATATAACATATGGCAGCCACAAGAGCATCTATTGAATATTTTGCATAAGGTGAGACCTCTAAATAAAATAAAAATAAATAAAACATTGTATGTTTTCAAGAAGGAGTTAGATATAGCTCTTGGGGCAAAAGGGATCAAAGGATATGGGGGGAAAGCAGCAACAGGTTACTGAGTTGGATGATCAGCCATGATCATAATGAATTGTGGAGCAGGCTCGAAGGGCCGAATGGCCTACTCCTGCTCCTATTTTCTATGTTTCTATCTTATCACATTGCTGCTTGTGGAACCTTGCTGTGCTCAAATTAGTTGGTACGTTTCCTGCATTACAATGGTAACTTGATGTACAAAAGTACTTCATTAGCTGTAAGGCGCTTTAGGATGCCGTGGTCATGAAAGGCACGATATAAATGCAACTCACTTTTACTTTTTTATTAAAGTTTCCAATTTATATCCAGCACACAGAATAAAACAGATAATCGGGGATAAAAATAGAAAGTAGTGGAAATACTCAGCAGGTCTGGCAGTATCTGTGGAGAGAGAAACAGAGTTCACGTTTCAGGTCTGTGACCTTTCATCAGAACTGAGAAAACTTAGAAATGTAACAGGTTTTGAGCAAGTGAAAGAGCAGAGTGTGGGAAGAAGACTAAAGGAAGAAGACCTGTGATAGGGTGGAGAGCAGGAGAGCTTAAATGACAAAAGGTTTCATGGTACAAAGCCAAAGGAGTGGTAATGGGACAAGTGAAGAAACAAAAGATGTATCTGGATGAGGTGTAAGTGGCAGGATAGCAACCATCTGAACGTAAAGTAACGGGATGAAGAAAGAAACAAGAGAAAAATCCAAACCAGGATTGTGCTGTTGTTGTCTGGTGTACCGACCTCTACCTTGCAGAGGCTGAGCACCAACTTTCAGACACTTCTTCCTACCTCCCCCGGACCATGACCCCACCACCAAACAACAAGCCACTGTCTCCATGACAGTCACTAACCTCATCTCCTCTGAAGATCTTCCCTCTACAGCTTCCAACCTCATAGTCCCACAACATCGGACAGCCCGATTCTACCTCCTTCCCAAAATCAGCAAACCGGACTGTCCTGGTAGACTCATCATTTCAGCCTGTTCCTGCCCCACTGAACTTGTTTCTTTTTATTTTGACTCTATTTTTTTCTCCCCTTGTCCAGTCTTTTCCCACCTACATCCTTGACTCTTCTGACATCCTACATCATTTCGGCAATTTCCAGTTTCCTGGCCCTAATCGCATCCTCTTCACTATGGATGTCCAATCTCCCTACATTTCCATCCCCCACCAGGACGGTCTGACAGCTCTCTGATTCTTCCTCAAACAGAGGCCCAACCAGTCCCCATCCACCACCACCCTCCTCCGACTGGCTGAACTTGTTCTCACATTGAACAACTGCTCCTTCAACTCCACTCAATTCCTCCAAATAAAAGGTATTGCTATGGGTACCCACATGGGTCCTAGGTTATGCCTGTCTTTTTGTGGGGTTTGTCAAACATTCCTTGTTCCAGTCCAACTCAGGCCCCCTCCCCCCAACTCTTTTTTCGGTACATTGATGACTGTATCGGTGCATTTTCCTGCTTTCGCCTGGAACTGGAAAACATCATCAACTTTGTTCCAATTTCCACCCTTTTCTCACCTTCACATGGTCCATCTTCCCTTCCCTTCCCCAATTTCTCTGTCTCCATTTCTGAGAATAGCCTGTCTACTAATATTCATTATAAGCCCACCGATTCCCACAGTTACCTCGACTACACTTCCTCCTGTAAGGACTTCATTCCATTCTCCCAGTTTCTGTCCACAACAGCGCTTCTGATATGTCTTCCTTTTTCCTCAACTGAGGATTTCCCTCCACTGTGGTTGACAGGGCCCTCAACTGTGTCTGACCCATTTCCTGCACTTCTGCCCTCATCCCTTCCCCTCCCTCCCAGAACCGCGACAGTGTTCCTCTTGTCCTCACTTTCCACCCCACCTGCATCCACATCCAAAGGATCATCCTCCGCCATTTCCACCAACTCCAGTGTGATGTCACCACCAAACACATCTTTCCCTCCCCTCCTGTCAACATTCCGAAGGATCATGCCCTTCGCGACACCCTGGTCCACACCTCCATCACCCCGTCCCCTTCCCATGACATCTTCCCACGCAATCAGGGGATTTTAACTACCCCAATATTAACTGGGATAGTTTTAGTGTGAAAGGAATTGAGGGAGCAGAATTCTTGAGGTGCATTCAGGAGAACTTTTTTGCCCAGTATGTAGCAAGTCCAACAAGAGAGAGCACAGTTTTACACTTAGTTTCAGGAAATGAAGATGGGCAGGTGGAAGGGGTGATAATGGGAGCGCATTTTGGTGGTAGTGATCATAATTCAGTCAGTTTTAACGTAATTATGGAAAAGGACAGAGATAGGAGTTCTCAATTGGCGCAAGGCCAATTTTACTAAACTGAGGAGTGATTTAGTGAAAGTGGACTGGAAACAGCTACTTGAAGGTAAATCAGTGTCAGAACAGTGGGAGGCATTCAAAGGGGAGCTTCAAAGGGTTCAGAGTAAACATGTTCCCACAAAGAAAAAGGGTGAGACTGCCAAATGTAGAGCCCCATGGATGTCAAGGAGCCTACAGGGTAAGATAAGGCAGAAAAGGAAAGCATATGTCCGACACCAAGAACTCAATACTACAGAAAGCCGAGGGGAGTATAGAAAGTGAAGGGGTGAAATCAAAAAGGGAATTAGGAAAGCAAAGGGAGGGCATGAAAGAATATTGGCAAGCAAAATCAAGGTGAACCCAAAGATGTTTTATCAATACATTAAGAGTAAGAGGATAACTAAGGAGAGAGTAGGGTCCATAAAAGACCAAAAAGGTAACCTATGTGTCAGGGCGGAAGATGTTGGTATGGTTCTCAATGAATGCTTTGCATCTGTCTTCACGAAAGAGGGGGACGATGCAGATATTGTAATTAAGGAGGAGGAGTGTGACGTATTGGATGTGATAAACATAGGGAGAGAGGAAGTCTTAATGGGACTAACATCCTTAAAAGTTGATAAATCAGCAGGGCCAGATGAAATATACCCTAGGCTGTTAAAAGAAGCAAGAGAGAAAATAGAAGAAGGTCCGACCATCATTTTCATCACTGGATACAGGTTTGGTGTCAGAGAATTGGAGAACTGCCAATGTTGTACCTCTGTTTAAAAAGGGAGCGAAGGATAGACCAAATAATTACAGGCCAGTCAGTTTAACCTCAGTAGTGGGTAAATCATTGGAATTTATTCTGAGAGACAGGATAAACTGTCACTTAGAAAGGCACAGGTTAATCAAGGACAG
Source organism: Heterodontus francisci (assembly GCF_036365525.1). Classification (NCBI taxonomy): domain Eukaryota; kingdom Metazoa; phylum Chordata; class Chondrichthyes; order Heterodontiformes; family Heterodontidae; genus Heterodontus; species Heterodontus francisci. The sequence goes on along the minus strand of NC_090376.1, from coordinate 27,823,302 downwards.
TCAGCATGGATTTGTTAAGGGAAGATCAACTTGATCGAATTTTTTGAAGAAGTAACAAGGAAGATTGATGAGGGTAGTGCAGTTGATGTGGTCTACATGGATTTTAGCAAAGCTTTTGACAAGGTCCCACATGGCAGACTGGTTAAAAAAATAAAATCCCATGGGATACAGGGAAATGCAGCAAGGTGGCTCAGTGGCAGGAAACAAAGGATAATTGTTGACGGGTGTTTTAGCGACTGGAGGGCTGTTTCCAGTGGCGTTCTGCAGGGCTCAGTACTGGGTCCCCTGCTTTTTGTGGTATATATTAACGATTTGGATGTAAATGTAGGGGGCATGATCAAGAAGTTTGCAGATGACACAAAGATTGGCCGTGTGATAGATAGCGAGGACGATAGCTGTAGGCTGCAGAAACATATTGATGGTCTGGTCAGATGGGCAAAAAAGTGGCAAATGGAATTCAGCTTGGAGAAGTGTGAGGTGATGCATTTGGGGAGGTCAAACAACGCAAAGGAATACACGATCAATGGGAAAATACTGAGAAGTGTAGAGGAAGTGAGAGACCTTGGAGTGGATGTCCACAGATCCCTGAAGGTAGCAGGACAGGTTGATAAGGTGGTTAAGAAGCCATATGGAATCCTTTCCTTTATTAGCCGAGGTATAGAATATAAGAGCAGGGAGGTTATGCTGGAACTGTATAACTCATTGGTTAGGCCACAACTTGAGTACTGTGTGCAGTTCTGGTCACCTCATTACAGAAAGGATGTAATTGCACTAGAGAGGGTACAGAGGAGATTTACAAGGATGTTGCCAGGACTGGAAAAATGCAGCTATGAGAAAAGATTGGATAGGCTGAGGTTGTTCTCCTTGGAACAGGGAAGGCTGAGGGAAGATTTGATTGAAATGTACAAAATTGTGAGGGGCCTGGATAGAGTGGCGATGAAGGGTCTATTCATCTTAGCAGAGAGGTCAGTGACTAGGGGCATAGATTTAAAGTGATTGGTAGAAAAATTAGATGGGAGATGAGGAAAAACTTTTTCACCCAGAGGGTAGTGGGGGTCTGGAACTCACTGCCGGAAAGCATAGTTGAGGCAGAGACCCTGAACTCATTCAAAAGAAGTCTGGATATGCACCTCAAATGCCAAAATCTGCAGGGCTACGAACCAAATGCTGGAAGGTGGGAATAGAATAGGTGGATAATTTTTCAGCTGGCACTGACACGATTGGCCAAGTGGCCTCTTTCTGTGCCTTAAACTTTCTATGATTCTATGAATCACGGGAGGTGTAACATCTGCCTTTTTACCTCCTCTCTCCTCACCATCCATGGCCACAAACACTCCTTCCAGGTGAAGCAGTGATTTACTGGTACTTCCTTCAATTTAGTATACTGTATTCGCTGCTCACAATGCAGTCTCCTCTACACTGGGGAGACCAAACACAGATTGGGTGACCGCTTAGCAGAATACCTCCACTCAGTCCACAAGTATGACCCCTGAGCTTCCGGTTGCTTGCCGTTTTACTTCACCACTTTGCTCTCACACCCAAATTTCTGTCCTTGACCTGCTCCAGTGTTCCAGTGAAGCTTTTTTTTCCAAAAATATACTTTATTCATTAAAATCTGTAAAAAGTACATTCCAAAATAGTTCCAAGTTGACATTCCAGAAATTGCAAAAGAAATCAATTTTCTTCAATACAGAACATGAGTTGCCTCACAACCACTCCAATTCATTTGACATGCAATGTACATTTAAATTACAAAGCAAAATCATATTTTGATGCATACAGCCCGAGGGGTTTTACACAGGTTCCAGCCCCTCGGTTCACTATGGTAGGAGGACATTACACAGTAGCCTTTTCCCATTGAGCCGTTGCGGCGTCTGCCCAAAGTGTTAGTGCATCCTGGACCTTGGAATGTGCCAGTCTGCAACACTCGGTCATGGACAACTCTTTACACTGGAAGACCAGCAATGTTTCAGGCAGACCAAAGAGCGTCTTTCACCGAGTTGATGGTCCTCCAGCAGCAGTTGATGTCTCGAGGAACAGACCGTAGAGCACTTACTCCTATGTTACAGAGCTGCTCGGGATGAACCTCAAGAAAAACCACTTCATCTCTTTCCACACTTGCTTTGCAAAGTCACATTCCAGAAGGAGGTGGGCAACAATCTCTTCCCCACCATAGCCACCTCAAGGGCAGTGTACGGAGGCGGTGAGATTCCGGGCGTGCAGGAAGGATCTGACGGGGAGGGCAGGAAGGATCTCACCACCAGCCAAGCTATGTCTTGGTCCTTGTTTGAAAGTTCTGGTGATGGGGCATTCTGCCAAATGACTTTGGCAGTCTGCTCGGGGAACCATCCGACAGGATCCACTGTCTCCTTTTCCCGTAGGACATTCCATGCAGACCACTGCCTGATGGATTGGTGGTCAAAGGTGTTTTTCTGCAGAAACTTTTCCAGGAAGGATAGGTAGTACGGCACGGTCCAAGTGGATGGAGTGTTCCGCAGCAACGTGGCCAGACCCATCCTTCGCAACAGCGGTGACAGATAGAACCTCAGCACGTAGTGACACTTGGTCTTTGCATACTGGGGTTCTACGCACATCTTGATGCAGCCGCACACAAAGGTGGCCATCAGGATAAGGGTGAATTTGGGTATGTTTTTCCCCCCTTTAGCTAGAGGTTTGGACATCGTGTCCCTCCGGACACGATCCATTTTGGATCTCCAGGTAAAGCGGAAGATGGCTGTGGTGACTGCCATGGCGCAGGAGTGGGGGATGGGCCAGACCGGCACCACGTACAGTAACAACGTGAACACCTCACACCTGATGACTAGGTCCTTACCTGCAATGGAGAGAGAATGCTGTTCCCACATGCTCAGTTTATGTTGTACCATGGCTACTCGTTCCTTCCAGGTTTTGGCCCATGCCCCGGCCACTCCGAACCATATCCCCAGCACCTTCAGGTAGTCTGACCTGACGGTGAAGGGGACAAAGGATCAGTCAGCCCAGTTTCCAAAGAACATGGCATCGGTCTTCCTGCGATTTACTTTGGCTCCTGAGGCCAGTTCAAACTGGTCGCAGATGCTCATCAGCCTGCGAACGGACAGCGGATCCGAGCAGAAGATGGCGATGTCGTCCATGTACAGGGAAGCTTTGACATGAGTGCCTCCGCTGCCTCGGATTGTCATCCCTCTTATGCTCGCATCCTTCCTAATGGACTCAGCAAAAGATTCGATACAGCAAACAAACAAGACAGGGGAGCGAGGACAGCTCTGCCTGACTCCAGATGTGATCGGGAAACTTTCTGATTCCCATGCATTGATTGAAATTGCGCTACTGATGTTTGTGTAGTGCAGTTGGATCCAAATGCGGATTCCCTCCCCAATGCCCATTTTGGATAGCACGTCCGTCATATATGTGTGCAATATCCTGTAAGAAGCCTTCTCCTGGTCCAAGCTGATGAGGCAGGTGTCCACTTCCCTGTCCCGTACACAGGCGATCATATCCCTGAGTAGCGCGAGACTATCAGAGATTTTCCTGCCGGGTACAGTACAGGTCTGGTCAGGGTGAATCACCAACTTCAGAGCAGACTTGGCTGGACTGGCGATGACTTTGGACAGGATCTTGTAGTCTACATTAAGCAGTGAGATGGGCTGCCAATTTCTGATTTCCGCCCTCACCCCCTTCCGCTTGTAGATGAGGGTGATGATGCCTTTCCACATGGATTCTGACATGCTGCCGGCCAGAAGCATACACTCGTATACTTCCAGCAGGTCTGGGCTGATCCAGTCCCACAGAACCGAATACAACTCAACTGGTAAGCAGTCGCTTCCAGGAGTTTTACTCGTCTCGAAGGACATGACGGCCTTTGTCAGCTCGTTCAGAGTTAGTGGTTTGTCCAGACTCTCCCGCACGCTGTCATCTAAGACCTCTGTGATAGATGACAGGAAAGACTGGGAGGCCGTGCTGTCTGTGGGCTTCACGTCGTACAGCCCAGCATAAAAGGATTTGCTGATCCTTAGTATGTCAGACTGCAATGACGTTACCGAGCCGTCCTCTTCCTTCAGGCTGCTGATCGCAGAGCTCTCTCTGTGTACCTTTTGGAAGAAGAAACGCGAGCACATCTCATCCTGCTCAAAGGAGTGGACACCTGGATCAGAAGATGATCTTGGAGGCCTCTGTGGCAAAGAGCGAGGCCTGCTGGCTCTTCACCTCTTGGAGATCCTCCTTGACCTTGACTCCCATCGACTCCAGCTGGAGCAGATTTTGCATTCTTTTCTGGAGTCGGGACATTTCCCTCTGTCTCTCTCTCACCTTCTGAACACCTTTGAGGATAAAGGACCTCTTGATATTCACCTTGATCACTTCCCACGAGTGCACCGGAGACTCAAAGAGGGGTTTCATGGTTCTCCAACCTTTGTAATCCCTTTTGAGCTCCTCAGTGTTCTCTGGGGTCAGCAGTGTTACATTCAGCTTCCATGTCCCCCTGCCAACCCGCTGGTCGTTCTGTAGGTGACAGTCGGCCAGTAGGAGGCAGTGGTCAAAGAAGAACACTGGCTTGACGTTGGTTGATCTGACTGTGAATGCAAGGGACACAGTCAATTCTGGAACAGGCAGACCCGTCCGGTCTCGGCCAGGTGTATCTACGCTGTGCTCCATCTGCAGCATTGCTGAAGACGTCGTGCAGCTTGGCATCTTGTACTGTTTCTATTAGGAATCAGGAAAAGACAGAGGCGCAAGGGGAGAGCCAACTGTGCAACAGCCCCAAGAAGAAGCAGGAACAGTGGGTCGGCTTTGACCTTGGCAAGGTAACCCAAGGTCGAAACACATCGCATAGTGGATTTAATGCTATGCATGTTAATGGAGCAATCTTTATACCCATTTAAAACTGGATGTTGCTTACCACACCAGGTGTCCTTACTAGTCCCAGTCCTTGGGTATTTTTCTGCATACCCATAGTGTGCACAAGTTGTTGCACATGAGTTGGACTCAGAAAACTCTTTTGGTCACTCACGGAGGGTTTGTTCCGCTGAGGTGACATCGGTGGGGGGTGGGGGGGGGGGGGGTTCTTTTAGGCAACAAGGTTTAGACTGTCCTCTGCTGGTGGTGTCTTTCCCCTCTGTTCCTCCTCTAGGACGTTTCTGCTCCCGGCTTCCCGGAGCTGGAGTGCACCAGATGCTTCGCTGCTCTCGGTCTCCCGGAACTGGGGTGCGCTGGGCTTCTCGCTGGGTTCAGTGCTTTGGGGTTGAGGCGCGCTGAGCCCATCGCTGCTTCCAGTGCCACGGAACTGGGGGGCTTTCTCTTCCAGCTCCTTTGCGTTGTGCCGCTTCTTTTGCATGTGCCATCTTTCCGGCCCTTCCTCATCCGCTGAGGAGCAGCTGCTGTAGTCCGTCTCAGACGGCAGCCTCCTCTTGCCACAGGTTTGGGTGGTGACCTGTTCCTGTTTTGGGGGCTTCTCCTTTGTGGTTTTCCTTTTGACCAATTGCCACTCATCTGATTGTCCCACTGCTGCCTCCTCCTCCATGGATTCTGTGTATTGAGGAGGAGTTTCCGGGCACAGGGTAGGTGTTGGGTCGCTGGCTGCAGCTGCCTCCCCTTCCCTCTCCTTCTCAGACGGATTTTCCTCGCTGCGGGGAGGGTTGCTGCTCTCCTTTACAGCACGAGGCGCGTTCACCGTTCCTTCCTTCAGCCTTTCCTTAGACCTTGCTGCCTGCATAACTGAGGCAGAATTTGGGGCAGGTCTTGTAGAGGTTGTAGAGGTGGCCTGCCCCACCACACAGGTTGCTGCACTTACTCTGCTTGGTCCTTGGTCTGATGGCCTTCCCGCTTGCAGTTCTTGCAGACGACTGTGCTGCAGTTGGCTGGCACATGACCAGATTTGCCACAGGTCTGACAAACTCTGGGCTTCCCAGCGTAGACCAAGAAGCCTCGACTTCCCCTGATAGCGAAGCTGGAGGGAGGGTGGATGATGGCTCCATTGGCGTCGACCTTCAAGGTCAACTTGACCTGCTGCTTGCTGGTCCAAATCCCAAAGGGGTCCTTGACATCAGTGCTGCTGCCGGCCACCTCGACGTACCTGGCGAGGAAGGTGAGCACATCGACGACAGGAACATGAGGGTTGTAGAGGTGGATTGTCACCAGCCGGTTCTGTTGCGACGGCAGCATGAAGAGCGGCTCCACTGTGAGGATCGACAGCGGTGCCTGGTTTCCCCTCTCCTTGAACACCTTCAGGAACTTGATGCATCCCGCCATATTCTTGAACGTCTCATCAAAATATCCACTGCTGGGGAGGTCCTGAAGGCAGAAGATGTCCGCAGCTTGGAATCCACAGCATTCAATCATGATTTCCTTGATGAAGAAGGCGCTGTCGATGGGTGCACCTCCTTTGCTATCTTTCACTGCCACCGTAACGGTGTTACGCACCCCCTGGCCTGGAGTTCTGGTGTTGGTTGCAGCCATTTTTTGCTTGAAGCTTTCTTGGGACAGGTACTAAAACCCCAACTAACAGGAAAACAACCGCCCCGGTAGATCTCCAATCCCAAAGGGAGAAATGCTGTAAGTACAGCACTGAAACCCCCACAAAAAACAGCACCTGCAGGATCAAAGGCCACTGATCATGGTCTCTCCCCTGCCTTGTTGCAGTTCAATGCAGATCGCTCAGGATTTTCCTGAAGCTCAACACAAACTCGTGGAACAGCACCTCATTGTCCAATTAGGCACTTCACAACCTACATTTGAGTTCAACAATTTCTTAAACTCATTTTTCATGTTTTTGATTTTGACAGAGCTGTTGTCATTCTGCCACTAACACTCTGGATAAATACTTTGTCTTTTACTACAACTATTACCACTCCCTTTTCCTTTTATTCCATGGCATCTCTGTCATTTAATCTCTCCAGCCTTTGGCCTATCACAAACCTTCCTTTTTGTTCTTCTCCTTGTCCCCCCTTTCACTTGCCTATAACATTTCTAACCTTTGCCAGTTCTGATGACAGGTCACAGAGCTGAAATGTTAACTGTTTCTCTCCACAAATGCTGCCAGACCTGCTGAGTATTCCCAGCACTTCCTGTTTTTATTTCAGATTTCCAGCATCGGCAGTATTTTGCTTTTACAGATAATCAGTGCACCGCCGTGGCGAGGGAGAAGGAAAATCCCCTGATTCCCCGATTGAACAGACACTGAGTCACAGCCTAGTGACACTGATCCCATTAAAAGACGCTTGTCCTGTGATTCACAGGAGCCGCAGTGCGGAACGTCAGCCAGCCTGGAGGCGGCGTGGTACGCGATGACGTAACCCAGAAAGGAAAGGGGCGGGATTAGAGGGAGGCGGGGCCACCGGGATGACGTCACCGATGACCTCATCAGCCTTCCTGGAACACGTCTTTTCAAAGCAAGTCCGCTGACTTGCAGCAGTCGCAGTGGGAAGGAGCTGGGCAACCTTTAAATAGAGGAAGAAGGAAATAGTACTTCATAACAAATGCATAGCAAGTCGACAGGTGAGTGCGCTTTAAATAAATACTTTGTATTATTGTTATCACAGGGACACAATGAATGAAAATGATACACAGGTAAGTTTGGAGCACGTTCTCCAGAATGAGCTCATCTGATGAATTGATTGCAGAGAGATTATTTAAATTGTGATGGTGAGTGGGGAGCTTTGAGCAGAAGAATGATTGGGGAGGGGGAAATTTATGGGGAGAAGAGCTCATGATATCCAACCATCACCCCTGTTAGTGATTCCAGTGGGATTTACATTGGGGGCCAAGTGGAATGTGCTATGTCTGGGGTTCTCCTCTTGTTTTGATTCCCATTCCTCACTCAGTCGTTTACTTGGTGACTTTGAAAGGAGTGTTCGGCAGCATCCTGTTATAGAGATGTCGACCGAGTTTGTGTCTTTTTGAAGACTTGTTGCTATTTTAAATTCTGACTCGGGGAGATTAGTTTCTAGTATAAAAGCAAAATGCTGCAGATGCTGGAAATACTCAGGTCTGGCAGCATCTGTGGAGAGAGAAGCAGAGTAAACGTTTCAGGTCAGTGACCTTCATCAGAACAGTTCTTCTGAAAGGTTCTCTCTCCACCTGCTGAGTATTCCCATTCAGATTTCTACCATCCATAGTGTTTTGCTTTTGTTTTTATTGAGCTAAGGAAATACAGAATTTCCTCGTACTTCGCCCCCGAGCACATCTGGCTGGAAAACCCCGTGATATACTGAGAAGTAAAAAAATAATAGACTCATGAAAGAATGGCTGTTTTCGCAGTTGGGGTCTCAGTTTAACGAGGGGCAAATGAACAAGTCGGTATTTGCCGTCTCACATGTCATGAAGACAAATGCAGCCAGTCTGTGGTCAGTTAAACACGCAAGATAATGTGATGATCAGTAAGAAAGGGTGGCGGGAAGTCACACTAGTGACTAAGTAGGATACTACTTAGACAGCCTCGGGGTTTAGCCAGTGTAGGAGCGCTCTTCCAGTTTGGTTTCGGTGAAGCGACCGAGGTGCTCCTCCCAATGTCCAGCACAGGCATTAGCGTTCACTCGATGTGGGTCTCAGAACATTGATTACAAAGGACGAGCACTAAAAGGAAATGCATTGTGTTAGAATGGAAAAGACGTCACTGGAAACTGAATGATTTACGTGAGACTAAAATAGGTATTGAAGGCAGCAAGCCCTTCCCTGCTGCCTGCATTGGCGAGTTTGTAATGTAGCTGGAGGTTTGAGCATCAATCCAGCCAGGCAGCAACCTTGTGTTGCTTCTCTACTGTTAGGACTTGTCTCACACCACTGTCCCAGGTGTACTTTGCTCCCCATTTACCTGAAGTGTACTTCTACAGGCTAAATATCAGGGGAACCTGAGGCCAGTGATTAACAGAGAACTCCCTACTGTATTTTTGCTACTCGCTTGCATATGCCCTCACATCCTACTGAACTTAATATGATAGTCTAAGACACTTCACTAAATCATGGTTTAGACTGTAAACTGCCAGACATCATCAGTATATGGTTAAATGAACAGAAGCAACGTCATATTCAAATTTCACTAGTTATCCAGTCTTTTCTCAATTACTGTAAACACTACCAGACACAAGATCCCTGAATATTAACTTTTACACGGCAGTTTGTTGCTCACGGAGTCTCTGAATTATCTCTCTCTCTCTCTCATGACTTCCGAGGGGCTATCCAATTTGAACAAGACTAGCTGAGAAATACTTCTGAGAAATGTCCACGACCAGCAGAATTTAAATGTGCCTCTGAAACTCAAGATATAAAGCCCACAAGATGCTTATATTTGAAGTGAATGGCTCGGCAGCTCCCAGGACACCTGATCAACCGAAAATGCTTTACATTCTGGGCTATTATATCAGTTTTCTGAGTGAGCCTTAGTTTTAACCCTATCCATACTATGACAGAAAGAAGGGAAGCTGTGTTGTGTCCTCTGGCCAGGAATGTCCTCTTTACATTGTCTGGACTCCTTAAAAAGTGCCCAGGAAAGAACTCTCTGTATATGCTGAGCTTCTCCCAACAGAGGTGTAATCACATCTGAAGCTTTAGAGGGGGCATTAGGCAATTATGGGATTTGGAACATAGGAACAGGAGTAGGCCATTCAGCCCCTTGAGCCTGTTCTGCCATTCAATCAGATTGTGACTGATCTGAATCTCAACTCAATCAACCTGCCATGGCCCCATGTTCTTGAATACCATTCGCAAAAATCTATCAATCTCAGATTTAAAATTATTAATTGAGCTAGCATCTTCTGCTTTTTGTTGCAGAGAGTTCCACACTTCTAAGCCTCTCTGTGTGAAGTGTTTCCCAACTACTCATGAATGACCTGGTTCTGATTTTAAGGTTATGTCTCCTTGTCCTAAACTCCCACACCAGTGGGAAAATTTTCCCTCTATCTACCCTATCGATCCTTTTAAAATCCTAAAACTCTCAATCAAATCACCTCTTAACTTTATGGCCTGGATTTTGTGGTCAGCCGTGATCGCTGCTGCCCTTTGAAGAAAGCTTCCCACAAAGATCTAGCATTCTCTGTGGCATGGATTTCCCCTTTCCTAAGATCAGTTTAAATCTGGCGCCACCTCAAGGGGATCTCCAGATGGCCAGCAGCAATAATGTCAGCAAACAGTCAGGGTAAGCAGCCAATCAGATTGAAGCATCCACACAGACAGAAAACCAGGAAGTTAAAAGCATTGATTATCCTTCACTTTTAATTTAAATTTTCAGATTTCAGAATGAAAGATTATGATTGGATTAAAATATAAACTAAAATGTTGCAAACAAATGTTAAAATATCTTTTATTATATTAAAAATATATGGATTTATCATGACAAATTTAAAATTACACAAATATAAAATTATCTTTTCGGGGCCAGTGAAAGTATTTAGCAGTAATTATGAAGTTTGTTACCTGTTAAAAGCCCAGTTTATTCATTCAATAAGGTGTAACTTTATCAAAGATTTTTACAGTGAGACAAACATGAAAGTTGTCATTAATTCACTGAGTACCTTGAGATTGCAGTCTGGGGTTGGTGGGAGTGGTGGTGAGGCCTTTTGGAAGAGCACAGAATCACTGACAGCAGATTCTAGATTTCTGCTTATTCTGTGCATGTGCGGACTCCCGAAGTTGCTGTCAGTTGCAGTGGAGTAATGATGGTGAACGCTGACAAGTTGGCAGCCATTACCACTCCAAAATCTATGTCTGTGTGCTCAAGGGAGTCAAAGCCTAATTTATGTAATCTCGCATCATCTAACCCTTGGAGTCAGGAACACAAATCGTATCGAAAATATTCCTTTCATCTGCTGTTACAATTTGGGTCACCTTCAATACTCCTTATTCATGCAAACAGAAGCAAATATTGTGGATGCTGAAAATCTGAAATAAATCCAGAAAATGTTGGAAACATTGGCCTTTCATCATCGAAGTTTATCAATCTGAAAGGTCAACTCTGCTTCTCTGTCCACAGATGCTGTCTGACCCGCTGAGTGTTTCCAGCATTTACTCTTTATTCATGTCCTCTGCAAAAGCTAGCTTCCACAGACAAGTCTTTGCTTCCAAGGAACTGAAGCTTGCTCTTAGTAGGGGGGGATAATGAACCATCGAGGAATGCACCTGAAATAGTACATGATGCCACCATATTCTTCTGATCTTTCCGAATCACAAAAAAACCCACTGCGCTGGCAGACTCTAACTCCAACTCAACTATTAATGTTTATTATAGGAAGTAAATATACATAGAAACAAGAATAAGCCATCAGACAAAACTAGTAATACAATGCTAACTGGTACTTTTAAAACCACTTTGACAGCACAATAATAATTTAATAGTTTTATGTAAGTGTGCACCAGTGTTGCATTGCCGTAGCAATACATGCAATAATTCGTGATAACTGAAATGAAGAAGCAGCAAAAGTCTGACATTTATTCCCAGTTTCAGTCCATTTCAGGCTACGGAGCTGTGAATCAAAATCAGAACAAAGAAACCAGAATGATAACATACCATTTTAATGAGTGATAACACGAGTGCTCACCATACTTAGGATGGTGACACAGCGAGGATCTGCTTATTATACAAACATGGTTTCTCCTTGTCTGATCCACTGGCAAATCAAATAATTTGGTCCTGTAGACCTGTCAGCTGGTGATCCAGAAGAGAGAGGAGCTTTTAACACTGGCCAGTTCGCAAAAAAAAAAATCATTTGCCATGTTCCTGTACTTGTGTAATAAAGGAAGCAACAGAATAATCTTGCAATAAAATCAAGGTTACATTACTGAACCAAGCCCTTTTAGTCCAACCAGTCCATGTTAGCATTTACCCTCTGTTAGCAAATAGTCCTAATCAGATTTAACCACCCTGTTTCTATATTCCTTCAATCCCTTTTCCTTCAGCCATCTATGTGTGTTGACATAGTTTCTGTCTCATCCACTAACTATGGTGGTGAAGTGAATACCGCAGCCTCACAACTCTCTCTATAAATACGTTTCTCTTGCCCTCTGCTTGAAATCTCTTCCTGTTATGGCCCATTGTCCTTGATCCCTCAACAACTGGGAAAGTTCGCTGTCAACTTTTTCATAATTTTGCACACTTCTGTTATATTGCCCTGTTGATCAGACAAGAAAATAGCGCAAGTTTTCAAATGTATCTTTGCATATGTATTTTCGCATACAAGACAGCATCTCGATGAATCTGTGTTGCAACCTCTCAAGCCTCTTGTAATGTGGAAAGGGCTAAATGTTGCTCCATCACAGCACCTCTGCTCAGGCACTTGAGAGTATGCTTGTTTTGTACCTTCCAATAATGATGACCTTGGGAGTAAGGTAGAATATACATCTCCAACCGTCCACCCATTGCCTGTAATGAACCTAGACTGGCTATCCTTTGTTGGAGGGATTTGGTCATACTCCAAGCAGATTTTGTAAATCAGGCTAATTATACAGGCGTTGCAGAAAAGAAAAATAATCACAATTAATACTTTGATCATCGTCGAATGTATAATACTAGAACATTGTAGTGTCATTCATTGTCCGAAGCATCCTGAGACACACGATGGTGAACCAATAGTTGGATTGCAGTTGTACTGCAACTAATACTGGACTGACAAACAGAAACCAATACCTTGTGCTGATTAGTGTGGAACCAGTGCACTTACAGGACACTTTGAGAACCAACTTTCAACCTGCTCGTACTGCCACTATAAGGTATAATCAAGAGGAAGCATTGTATGTGCTTTGCTCTCAATTTAGATATTTTTTCTTCCTTTTACTCAAAGAATCATAGAATGATAGAACACTACAGCTTAGAAACAGGACAGTGATTTATCAGGTTTGTCCTGATGTTTTACTCCATCCAATCCATTTGGTCAATATTGTTTCTTTCAAGCAACTGTCTTATCCCTCTTAAAAGAATTAATGGACTCAACTTCTTGTTGTTGAAGCAAATGCTGTAACCACCCATACTCTGTCCCTGAAGATGCATTTCAGTAACTACCTCACGACTGTTGTTTGACTGATGAGTCTATAGTTACCTGGTTTCTCTCTCCCTGTCTTCTTTAAATAATGGAGTGACATTTGCAATTTTCCAATCCAGAGGTACAATTCCTGAATCTGGAGAGTTTTGGATCTGTAATTTTGTCACCAATTCCTTTTTAATGCCCTGGGGTGGTACACCCAGCAGTTAGGAAGGCTAATGGTATGTTAGCTTTTATCACGAGGATTTGAGTACAGGAGTAGTGAAGTCTTGCTTCAATTGTATAGAACCTTGGTTAGACTGCACCTGGAGTACTGTGTGCAGTTTTGGTCCCCTTACCTTAGGAAGGATATTATTGCCATAGAGGGAGTGCAATGAAGGTTCACCAGACTTGTTCCTGGGATGGCTGGACTGTCCTATGAAGAGAGATTGGGGAAACTGGGCCTGTATTCTCTAGAGTTTCAAAGAATGAGGGGTGATCTCATTGAAACCTACAAAATACTTAAAGGGATAGACAGGGTAGATGCAGCTAAGATGTTTCCCTTGGTTGGGGAATCTAGAACCAGGGGACACTATTTCAAAATAAGGTGGAAGCCACTTAGGACAGAGATGAGAAGAAATCTCTTTACTCAGAGGGTTGTGAATCTTTTGGAATTCTCTACCCCAGAGGGCTGTGGCAGCTCAGTCATTGAGCATGTTTAAAGCAGAGGTTGACAGATTTCTAAATACCAATGACATAAGGGAATATGAGGATCGTGTGTGCAAGGGGCATTGAAGTGGAAGATCAACCATGATCATATTGAATGGTGGGGCAGGCTTGATGGGTTGAATGCCTATTCCTGCTTCTATGTTTCATCATGTCTTAGAGATTGGCCTATCTTAAGTTCTGCTATTTTCTCCATTACCTTTTTATTTTACTTATTATAAAATGTGCTAAGTTCATCCCCTTGACTTTTTTTAGGTTCATTTCAAGGCTGACTTAGACAGATTTTTGATCTACAAGGGAGTTGAGAGTTACGGGAGGCATGCAGGAAGGTGGAGTTCAGACCACAATCAGATCAGCCATAATCTTATTGAATGTCGCAGCAAGCTCTAGGGGCCGAATGGCCTACTCCTGCTCCAATTTCTCATTTTCTTATGGTCTTGTTTCCTTTCTCCACTGTGAAAATGGATACAAAGTACCAATTTAACACGTATGCCACTTAACAGACTAATTGTTAGTCTTGCCTGCATCTTTCTTTAATTGGTTCATGGTACCCTTTATCACTTAATATATGTATAAAAAAAACTTGTTCGTTTTGATACCCTTGCAAGTTTTTTTCATATTCCCTTTTGGCTCCTCATATTACTTCCTCTGTACCTTTTTGTAGCTCTTCCAGTCTGTTGGGTTTCTACTTTTAGTAATTTTGTAAACCTTTTCTTTTAGCCTGATGCTGTCTCTTGCCTCATTTGTTGACCATGGTTTGCCTTTTAGGGGTATGTACTAGTATTGATATCTCACCAAATGCTTCTTCGAATACTTCCCACTGTAGGTTTATCCATTCACAGTTCAACTCAGTTTGCTGTTGTCAATTTGTTTATCATCCTGTAAAAGTTTGCTGCACATAAATTTTTAAAAAATTCATTCATGGGATGTGGGTGTCGCTGGCCAGGCCAGCATTTATTGCCCATCCCTAATTGGCCTTGAGAAGGTGGTGGTGAGCTGCCTTCTTGAACCACTGCAGTCCATTTGGGGTAGGTATACCCACAGTGCTGTTAGGAAGGGAGTTCCAGGATTTTGACCCAGCGACAGTGAAGGAATGGCAATATAGTTCCAAGTCAGGATGGTGTGTGACTTGGAGGGGAACATGCAGTGGTGGTGTTCCCATGTATTTGCTGCCCTTGTCCTTCTAATTGGTAGAGGTCGGGGTTTGGAAGGTGCTGTCTAAGGAGCCTTGGTGCATTGCTGCAGTGCATCTTGTAGATGGTACACACTGCTGCCACTATGTGTCGGTGGTGGAGGGAGTGAATGTTTGTAGATGGGATGCCAATCAAGCAGGCTGCTTTGTCCTGGATGGTGTCGAGCTTCACCCATCCAGGCAAGTGGAGAGTATTCCATCACACTCCTGACTTGTGCCTTGTAGATGGTGGACAGGCTTTGGAGTCAGGAGGTGAGTTACTCGCCTCAGGATTCCTAGCCTCTGCCCTGCTCTTGTAGCCACTGTATTTATATGGCTACTCTAGTTCAGTTTCTGGTCAATGGTAGCCCCTAGGATGTTGATAATGGGGGATTTAGCGATGGTAATGCTGTTGAATGTCAAGGGGAGATGGTTAGATTCTCTCTTGTTGGAGATGGTCATTGCCTGGCACTTGTGTGGCGCTAATGTTCCGTGCCACTTATCAGCCCAAGCCTGGATATTGTCCAAGTCTTGTGCATTTCTACACGACTGCTTCAGTATGTGAGGAGTCACGAATGGTGCTGAACATTGTGCAATCATCAGCGAACATCCCCACTTCTGACCTTATGATTGAAGGAAGGTCATTGATGAAGCAGCTGAAGATGGTTGGGCCTAGGACACTACCCTGAGGAACTCCTGCAGTGATGTCCTGAAGCTCAGATGATTGACCTCTAACAACCACAACCATCTTCCTTTGCGCTAGGTATGACTCCAGCCAACGGAGGATTTTCCCCCTGATTCCCATTGACCTCAGTTTTGCTCGGGTGCCTTGATGTCAAGGGCAGTCACTCTCACCTCACCTCTTGAGTTCAGCTCTTTTGTCCATGTTTGAACCAAGGCTGTAATGAGGTCAGATGCTGAGTGGCCCTGGCGGAACCCAAACTGAGCGTCACTGCGCATGTAATTGCTAAGCAAGTGCTGCTTGATAGCACTGTTGATGACACCTTCCATCACTTTACTGATGATTGAGAGTAGGCTGATGGGGCAGTAATTGGCCGGGTCGGACTTGTCCTGCTTTTTGTGTATAAGACATACCTGGGCAATTTTCCACATTGCAGGGTAGATGCCAGTGTTGTAGCTGTACTGGAACAGCTTGGCTAGGGGCGCGGCAAGTTCTGGAGCACAGGTCTTCAGTACTATTGCTGGAATATTGTCAGGGTCCATAGCTTTTGCTGTATCCAGTGCTTTCAGTCATTTCTTGAATCACGTGGAGTGAATCAAATTGGCTGAAAACTGGCATGTGTGATGCTGGGGACTTGGAGGCCGAGATGGATCATCAACTCGGCACTTCTGGCTGAAGATTGAAAACCCTTGATCTGTGATTCTTTTTTCTTCTCCAACTTGCTGCAGGAATGAATCTAACAGTACCAGCTGTTAGTTGGACTTCGCCTTGCCCTTTTTATATTGACGATACTTTACACCACAAGGCGTGAGCAGATAATGTCATGGTGAGGGAAACTGGGCATCTGGGACCTAAGTGAACAGCAAGCTACTCTGTATCTCTTTGACTAATCAGATTGTGCAGTTAATTGGTGCAAGGACTGAGAAGGAAAGTGTAAATTCGAGTGGGTGAAATCAATGCCAAATCAGGTACAGAAAGAGAGGGGAAGAAAGATTGATTGAGAAAAGAGAAATGGAAAGTAAAACACTTCTCTTCAATTTTAAATTTCACATTTTGTACAACAATTAAAAGCTTACATGGCACCAAAACAGGCTCCTTGCGTCACTTCAGACCAGCTCTAGATTTCTGTGGTTTAGTTTGTCTCTGCCATGCAAGTGCAGCAACTTCATGTTGCTCAATGCATTCCAATGGTGGGCCAGACAATGAGACTCTACCATCAGCTTCGCTACAGCAACTTTTGGATTTCCGCATCTAATCATGCATCTGCCTCGTCTGAAGTTGCTTTGGCATTACACATAAGTAATGGTGAGCGCCATTAGCCTTGCAATTATTTTGCCAGCAAGTTATGGGCAATTATCACATTTAATCATATTATGGTCACTAGTTGGCTCTGATTCATTATTGTCATAGCCATTATTGTTATTCATGCCAGTCTGGTTCTGTTGATAGCATCCTGAGTTAGAAGGTTGTGGGCTCCACACCTGGAATTGAGCACATAATGCAGTACTCCACTGTCAGTTTAGATTATCAGAGGTGCTATGTTTCAGATGATACGTTAAAATGAGGTGCCAAATGTGGAATGATTCAAAGAAGAGCTGGGAGTTCTTTGGGTGTTTTGAATGAATTATTCATGAACTGGTCACTTGTTGTGATGCATTATATTTAAAGAAGAAAATTGTCTAATATTTCCCCTTCTGGAAGCAGTAGCTCATCCTGAGTCATGTGGCTGCATGAGCATCAGTGTCCCCTCCCAATGGCTCACCTGATGGGAATCCTTGTTTTTAATGTGTAAGCCTGGGCAATCAGCTATTGGAGGGGAGAAAAACATAAATCCTAGCTGCTTCCTCCGTGCACCTATTTTCTCTTAGGCTGCAGTGGCAGCAGTGTGCACTGCAACAACTCACCAAGTCTGCTTTGACAGCACCTTCCAAACGCGCAATCTCTACCACCTAGAAGGACAAGGGCAGAAGATGCATGGGAATACCACCACCTGCAAGTTCCCCTCCAAGCCACACACCATCCTGACTTGGAACTATATTGCCATTCCTTCACTGTCACTGGGTCAAAATCCTGGAAGTCCCTTCCTAACAGCACTGTTGGTGTACCTACACCCCAAGGACAGCAGCAGTTCAAGAAGGCAGTTCACCACCACCTTCTCAAGGCCAATTAGGGATGGGCAATAAATGCTGGCCTTGCCAGCAATGCCGACATCCCATGAATGAATTAAAAAAAAATATATGTTCTGTTTGTTTTTCATAAGTTATTTTCTTCTCCATTTCTGATCTTGCTGTACTACATGTCAGCTCTGGCTGCATGATTAGGTAGGCAACCTGTTCTCAAATCTCCACCAAGAGCTGAATAAATTACAAGAATGATGCTGTGTGTTTACTTAAGTGTCTTCTCGATTTTCCCACATTTGGAACTATCTGGGTGAAGCTCCCTGGCAAGAGTAGACTATAAGAAAATTGCCTCTGTATAAAATTTAAATCAATGTTTCCATTAATTTGGATATTGTTCTGCTAATTACAGATCTATGTGCTCACTTTTAAGCAATAATGCTTTAAAAAAAAAAAAAAAAAAATCTGCTGAAAACTAGATGCTGGGTTGCGACTGCACTAATTGCACATTTTGCATGATATTTGCAGCCAGAAATGAGAGATTTTCATTCCATCAGCCAGGCTGCAATCAAAGCAAGGTTCTAAAAGTGAAAAGGCCATGTAGTATTTTAGGTGGGTTCCTTTGTGCTTGGCCTTGTGCTGCTTTTTCTGATTGGATTAATTAGCACATTTGGGTACTGGGTTTCTCCAATATGGAAAAGCCGTTGAGTTCCAATTCTCAGCCATGTTCAGTTGCTGGAGCACATTAAAGAATTATACCTGGGAAGAGCAGAGGAAGCTCGAACAGAAAGCAGAAGAGTGGGACAGTCAGTGTTTTGCAAAGAAAATTCCATGGGATGGTAGCAATAACACTCAAAGAGGAAGCATGTTGAGCACAGCGGGCTGCACATTAACTCATTACTTCCATTTTCTCCATAGCTGTGTACCCATTGTCAATCTGTGCTGTGCAGCTGTGTCGCTGAATAAGGTGTGTGCATAGCAGAAAGACTAAACTGACATTGAAGACACAGTAGCTCTTGTTATTGAACAGCATATTTACTGTGGCCTTCCACCAGACAAAGGCTTGCCCAGGTCTGTACCTGAGATTTGTTTAAGTACAAATTTTGCTGAAAAGAACACCAAATGTCTGATTCTGATCTTTTTCTTGTGCCTTGCTTTCTCTAATCAGGGCTAATGCACATTGAAGATGAAGAGGAACCCCCTTTATTGCTCGTTATTCTGTTACCTCACAGTGAGTACCTCCTACAACCTAATGTTTCAGCATTGAGCATTTGTTTTAGAGGCACTGGTAGGGCAATTATGAAGGGAGTTTATGACCTTTGGCTGCACCAAATAAGTTTATAAAACATCCTCAGCTGGGATACTGATGCTGCTGGACAAGCTCAATTTTACTTTGCAACGAAAAGTTGGATATATGTTTTAAACCGAAAAGGCAAGAAAGAGATGAGGAAAATGCTTTGTGTTCCCTCTCCTTACACAAACAGGCTACTCATGCATATGAATTATTTTCATATTTTTATTTTTTTTCTCTACGGTCATACTTCCAAAGCAAGGACTTGAGGGAAAGTGTTCCGAGTGTGAGACAGTTGTGTGGGGGGGGTTGCAGTGATTTGGAATCGGAGGCAGACTTTTTTGCATATATGGAGTTCTGGGAAGGACCCCTTTTGGTTAGCAAGGTTAAATTTGGCTTGGGTTGCATGCCAGGTCTGTGATGAACTTGAATGAATTCAGAATTCTGCTGTCAACACCACCAACTTGAATTTATATAACACCTTTTAAAATGAAGTAAAACATCCAAGGCACTTCATAGCAGCGTAATCAGATAAAAATTGACACCGAGCCAAAGAAGCAGAGGTTAGGAGATATGACCAAAAGCTTGGTCAAAGAGGTAGGCTTTATAGGGAATCTTAAAGGAGAGAGAAAGCGAATGAGAGAGCATGTGCAGCTTAGGACTGGAATTCCAGAGCTCGACGCCTAGACAGTTGAAGGCATGGCCACCAATGATGGGGTGAAGGAAGTCGGGGATGCACAAGAGGCCAACGCTGGAGGAACATGGAGTTCCTGGGTGGGATGGGTTGGGAGAGGGGTTGTAGTTCTCGAGGAGGTTGTGGAGATAGGGAAGGGTGAAGCAGTAAAGGGATTTGAACACCAGGATAACAACTTTAAATTTGAGATGTTGTTGGACCTGGGGCTAGTGTAGGTCAGTGAGCAGAGGGCTGGTAGGAGAAAAGGACTTGGTTTGAGTTAAGATATAGGCAGCAGAGTTTTGGGTGTGTAAACGGCTGTTTGTCCAGGGTTTCTACTGAAATTACAGTCGGGGAACAGCATGGATTCAGGACCATTAGGAGTTGGATTGTCATCTTTTGACAGGCCCAAAACTGAATGGGGTAAGGAGATCCAGGTTGAAATTTTGATTTTTGCTTTGCAAACTTTATTATTCACCTTTAACACTATTGGTTTTGCTTCATAAAACATAAGTGTTTTAAAAATAAAAGGGCTTCAGTTCCAAGTGCCAGACTTGAGGGACAAACTCCGACTGATTTTAAGGAAACAAATTGCAGAATCTTGATAGACTCACGGCAACATTTTATTGAAAATGTTGCCATGAGTCTATCATGATTGCATGCTCTGTATTCCCAACAATTTTTTCCTTAAAATTATCAACAGGATAAATATTTAGACACACTGCACTCACAACTCCAGATAGCATCTGCCCAGTTTGTGAGGGGCATTTTAAGTAACCCATTCCGCCCGCATGAATTTCAGGAGAGCACTAGGCTGCTGTAATCAGAAGTGTGGCACAATGTTAACGACACCCTGCACCACTATTGGCAACTCGCATGCAGTGGGCACCTTGTCAGAAAAATCATCTGAGTGACTGCCTGCTAAATCATTTATTTAGCCAATGTCCACTCTCCCTTACAGACTTTGGCTGTACACTGAGCAACAAGCTGTTGTAGTGGTCACATAATGGCCATTGACTACAAATCTGACTTTCCCACTGCAGTGATCTATCCAGGATAGATTAGCTTTATTCCAGCGCGATTTGCATTTGAGCTGAGTGTGTATTTTTAGAGCATGTTGCACTGTGCAGAATAATGAGTCAGTACTGCCTCTTGCATGTGCAGATTTGAAACCCATTGATGCAGCTTGTCGTATGGGTTTTTGAAGTATTATGTGGTGGTATTATAGTGAAATTTTCAGCAAAACTCCCAATTGTCTTTTGTTTTCTTTGCTGTTCGTTCTTGCAGAATCAGAGTTGAGGGAAAACACTGCAATGCATAGTTTAATATTTAGTAATCTCATGTGGCATATAGTGCAGTCTTTGGCATCATTAATCCTGGCAAGCTTTCGTATAGTAAATGTTAGATCTGTCATTTCCTAATATTGTAACACTGTAAATCTGTTACTTAGTGGGGCACATTGCGTTGGAGATCGAAATTAAAAATCTGAAATGCACAACAGATCAGTCAGCACCTGAAGAGAAATATTGGTGGGCAACCTTCCACAGAAAGCAGCTGCTTAACACACAACCAGCTACTGATGCTGTACACTGCAGCCTTCTCTGTAGTTATCCCATGCTGTGAATGTTGCCTTACACAGAATGGATTTAGTGCAATAAACAATTCATTGGATCAATCACTCTCATAACAAATAAAATCAAAATACTGCAGATGCTGGGATTCTGAAATAACCCCAAAAAGCGCTGGAAATACTCAGCAGGTCTGGCAGCATCTGTGAAGAGAGGGGCAAAGTTAACGTTTCAGGTCAGTGACCTTTCATTAGAACTGGCAAAGGTTAGAAATGTAATAGGTTTTATCAAATAAAGTGAGGGGGGCAAAAGAGAACAAATGAGAAGGTGTTGATAGGACAGAGGGTCACAGAGAATAACTGAAAAGGAGGGCAAAGACAAAGTGTGTTAATGGTGTGGTGAAATACAAAGTGTTAGTGCAGAGAGGGCATTAAATGACAGAATAATGAAAACAAAAACATGATAAACAAAGTGGGCAGGCACATGGTAAAAAGAGTGTAATGATGAAACTAACTAAAATAAAATTTAAAAAAAATACAAAGTAAAACTTTTTTAAAAAAAAAAGGGGGCCGGTCATGCTCTGAAATTGTTGAACTCAATGTTCAGTGCAGCAGGCTGCAGCATGCCTAATTGGTAAATGATGTGCTGTTCCTCGAGCTTCCATTCAGGTTCACTGGAACACTGCAGCAAGCCAGGACAGAGTCATACAGACAGAAACAGGCCCTTTGGCCCATCAACTCTGTGCCGGCCATCAAGCACTTAACTATTCTAATCCCATTTTCCAGCACTTGGCCCGTAACCTTGTATGCTATGGCGTTTCAAGTACTCGTCTAAATACTTCTTAAATGTTGTGAGGGTTCCTGCCTCTACCAGCCCTTCAGGCAGTGTGTTCCAGATTCCAATAACCCTCTGGGTGAAAAAATGTTTCCTCAAATCCCCTCTAAACCTCCTGCTCCTTACTATAAATCTATGCCCCCTGGTCAGTGACCCCTCTGCTAAGGGAAAAAGTTTCTTCCTATCTCATCTATCAATGCCCCTCATAATTTTGTATACCTCAATCATGTCGCCCCTCAGCCTTCCCTGCTCTAAGGAAAACAACCCTAGCCTTTTCAGTCTCTCTTCAAGGCTGAAACGCTCTAGCCCAGGCAACATCCTGGTGAATCTCCTCTGCACCCCCTCCAGTGCAATCATATCATTCCTATAATGTGGTGCCCAGAACTGTACACGGTACTCCAGCTGTAGCCTAACTTGCGTTTTATACAGCTCTATCATGACCTCCCTGCTCTTATATTCTGTGCCTCGGCTAATAAAGGCACAGAGATGTGGGCATGAGAGCAGGGAGGTGTGTTGAAATGGAAAGTGACAGGAAACTCGGGGTTTGTGAGCAGACCAGTCTGTGCTTGGTCTCCCCAATGTAGAGGTTTCCGCATTGTGAGCAGCGAATACAGTATACTAAATTGAAAGAAATACAAGTAAATCGCTGCTTCACCTGAAAGGAGTGTTTGGGGCCTTGAATAGTGAGGAGGTAAAAGGGCAGGTATTACACCTCCTGCGATTGCATGGGAAGGTACCGTGAGAAGGGGATGAGTTGGCAGGGGTAATGGACTGGATACAGGGTGTCGCGGAGGGAACGATCCTTCAGAATGCTGATGGGCGGGGAGGGGAAGTTGCGTTTGGTAGTGGCATCATACTGGACTGATTAGGTTCACTAGGCTGATTCCTAGGATGAAAGGGTTGTCTTATCAAGAACAGCTAAACAGGTTAGGCCTTTATTCATTGGAGTTTAGAAGAATGAGAGGTGATCTTACTGAAACATATAAGATTCTAAGGGGGCTTAACAGGGTAGATGTTGAGAATGTTTCCACTCGAGGGGGAATCTCGAACGAGGGGACCTAGTTACAGAATAAGGGGTTACACATTTAAAACTGAGATGCAAAGAAATTTCTTCTGAGGGTGGTGAATCTCTGGAATTCTCTACCTCAGAGTTGTGGAGGCTAGGTCACTAAATGTATTTAAGGAGGAGCTAGATAGATTTTTGAGATCTCGGAGTCGAAGGTTATGCGGAGCAGGCCCGGAAGAGGAGTTGAGGCCCGGGACAGATCAACCATGATCTTATTGAATGGCAGGGCAAGCTTGAGGGGCTGAATGGCCTACTCCTGCTCCTATTTCTTATGTTCTTATGGACATGGCGGAGGATGATCCTTTGGATGTGGAGGCTGGTGGGATGGAAAGTGAGGACAAGGGGGATCCTATTGCGGTTCTGAGGGGAAGGGGTGAGAACAGAAGTCAAGGTCGGTACACCAGACTACAACAGCACCACTCATGTCAGCAGGTTTGATTGCAATGTCGGGGTTAAGCCTGAGAGAATGGAGTGCAGCAAGTTCGGAGGGAGACAGGCTAGAGTGAGTGAGGAGAGCAGAGAAATTGAGACGGCCGATGTCTCGCTAAGAGTTTTCAATGAAAAGATCAAGAGCCGGTAAGAGGCCAGAAGGAGGGGTCCGGGTGGAAGGAGAATGCTGGAGGCGGGTGAATGGGTCTGCTGATCAGGGGGGAAGATTCCTGGTCAAAGAAGTGAGCCCAGAGGCGAAGGCAACAGAAGAAGAGCTCAATGTCATGCCAAGCACGAAATTCATTGAGGTGGGGGCGTAAGGGGATGAAACTGAGTCCTTTGAGTACAGATCGATCAGCATCAGAGAAGGGAAGTTCTGAGGGTATAGTGAATACACTGGTTCTTCAGGGTTTCTACACTTTACTGGCTGCCCCTATAATTTGATTTTAACAAGCTACTCTCACTGCCCTTCTGACTTGTTATTACCATGAACTCTGCTAAAGAAATGACTCATTTTCTAATTTCAGAGAAATCTTTTTATGTAGAATATAAATGAACTGATTTAGAAAAATGTTCTCTGCTCATGAGCAAGCTGTGCACGGCTTCATTATGAACAAAGAACATTTTTCTGAATCAATTTGGATCACGTCCTTGTATTCCATGATATTCCTTGTATTCTGTGCGAAGGACGTCTCCAAATATGGAAAGAGAATTGAAGGTATACAGAATCAAGCTTTATAAAATGTTGCAATTAGTTGTGGGCTGTGAGGAAGCTGAGCTTCTTTGTTGCCACTTTAGCAATGTGGACTTACATTTGCGGTCGGAACGATGGTGACAGATGAAGGAGAACTAATATCAAAAAGATCTCTTTCAATTAAGAATAAATATATTTAAAATTTGTAATCTCATCCGACCCTCCATGATCTCTGCCTTACTCCAATTCTGGCCTTTTGTCCATCCCTGACTTTAATCACTCCACCATTGGTAACTGTGATTTCAACTTCTGAAGAAGTCATATTGGATTCAAAACATTAACTCTGTTTCTCTCTCCCCGGATGCTGCCAGGCCTGCTGAGTATTTCCAGCACTTACTGTTTTTATCACTAAACTCTGGAATTCCCTCCCTAAACCTCTCTGCCTCTGTAATGTGCTCTCCTCCTTTAAGACACTCCTTAAAACCTACCTCTTTGACCAAGCTTTTGGTCACCTGTTCTAATAATCTCCTCATGTGGCTCAGTGCCAAATTTTGCTTGATAATGCTCCTGCGAAGCACCTTGGGATGTTTTACTATGTTAAAGGTGCTATACAAATACAAGTTGTTGTAGGTGAGTAAACAGCAAAAACCACAATGCACGAGACTGGGACTGCTTTGATAATGATCTTCCAGGAACAGAGCAGGCTTCCATGGAAATGGAGTAGGTTTGCTGCTGATCTAGAATGCTATCCCTGGGAGCACTGAAAAGAAAGTCCTAATTGCTGGATAATACTACAGGGGTCCATTGTAATCTGTAGCGGTTGCTTTATTTCACTGACTGATGTGGTAGCAACAACAGTTGTCATGATAGGAGCAGTGTTACGAAAGGGTAATGATCTGGGACCATGCCCATGTACAAGGGATCACTTGGATGCTACGAATATCAGAAAGTCGGACAGGGCGGAGGGTATGCCTGAAAATTGAACCTACCCCATTTTCATTCCGCTTGATGAATGGCTGGTAAATTAGTTGGGTTCTTTTACAGGCGTGTGCTCCAACCTACCTAGTTTTCTGAAAATCGTTGGACCGAGGGCCATCCTGTGCAACTTCCACGGCGGGGAATTGGGAGTAAACGATGCACCATTGTACAAGTGGTCTTCACTTACTCTGGGTGAGCGGACACTGGCAAGGCCACACTCCTCTCCGTGCTGATGCAGCAAAAATCTTTCTGATGCGTAATGGCAACATTAACGGAGCATTGAATTCAGCCCCTCGGCCATTCCCTAGGAGGAATAGGTGAAATGCTGAGGTGTTTGTGTGTCACCTCATAAAACAAGTGGCGTGGTTCTCATATGTATCTGAGAATTGGCAGAGCTGAAGCGATGCTGCATGTTTCTCCACCTCGGACTTATTTTGTGATCCCACGGGATTTTTTTAAAACAGGAAATGACATCCCGTAATACACATTTGAGTATGTTAGAAATCTGCAACAGAGACAGCTTTGTTGATGCATTATTGTGATGAGTCAAAGAATGATTACATAGATTCACGCCTTGAATTACTGATCCTGGCCTATGTGTTCTGAGGAAACATGGAGGGGAGGGAGAATCACAACTGTTCAACTCCCCAAGGGTGTCTTGCCAAGAAGAGTCTGGGAGAAAATAGCTGAAAAAGAGTGATAAAATAAAAAGCAGTTCACAGTTTGATCTGATAGCAGTCTTGAGAACTCCTATGTGAGCCTAAGTCCTTCAGTTTTCATCTCAGAATAATCAGTGTCAAAAGTTACCAAGAAAGTAATTTGGGGTCAATTCTCATTGATAGAAGGAAAAAAATAAAACTATTTTGCAGCATTTGAAGAGCATCAATATTATAAAGTGACTCTCCCCCTGACTGTGTACCAGTTCTGATGATGGGTCCTATCTGAAACAAATTTTTCTCTTTCGGACTGTCCTGCCATGCAGTGGCAGTGTTTTTAAAAACATTGATTGTAAAGCTTTTTTTTAATTCTTTCATGGGATGTGGGCATCACTGGCAAGGCTGGCATTTGTTGCCCATCCCTAATCACTCTTGACAAGGAGTGGCTTGCTAGCCTATTTCAGAGGACAGTTAAGAGTCAGCCATATTGCTGTGGGTCTGCAGTCACATGTAAGACAGGCAAGGACAGCAGATTTCCTTCCCTAATGGACATTAGCAAACCAGACGGGTTTTTATAAAAATTGATAGTTTCATAACACCATGACTGAGACTACCTTTCAATTCCAGATTTTTATTAATTAATTGAATTTAAATTTCATGTGGCGGGATTTGAATCCGTGTGCCCAGGGCATTAATCTGGGCCTCAGGATTTCTAGCCCAGTGACATTACCACTACGCTCCCATCTCTTCTTAAACTGCACTATCTGTTAGTATTGACGTGTTTTGCTTGAAGTTCTCTGGTCTGCTATTTTAATATAGATATGAGCATGTTTTTCTTTTAGTGCATTTGCTATTAATTTTGCACCATGTGATTTACATTTACATCAACTATTTACATATCTACAACTGTAGAGAATTGTGCAGATCTATGGGTGGAATTTCAACTTTGGCGGGTCAGTTAATGAATGGATAGGAAAATCGGGTGTGGTGTATAATGGGTGACTGATCCTGCTGAAGTTAAAAGTTTCTCCCTTTTGAGGTACTATTGGCTTTTGTGCAGCTGTGTAAAATGGGTGATGGTGAATCGGCAGCCCGTTTTGCACCTCTCCCCGTTTTACACCTCCAATAACTTCACACGACACATCACTGGCTGATGCTCAAGCTTCGATTTTCCAATTCCCATTATTGTAGCATCCAGTTTAAAATAATTGGCTTCCTATTGGTTGAACGGACACCGGTTGGAAAATCAAGGCCTCGTTCGCTATATTTGGAAAATGATAGTAGAGGTGGGAACTGGGATTTCTGCACATGAAGGGTTAATGAAATGATAAGTCAGCTGCTTGCCAGAAGGTGACATTAGAATTCCATAGCATTTATGAGCTGTCTCGCTGAGCAATTCTGCAGGTGCAGTCAGGAGTGAGGAGGTTGAATGATTGTGTGTCACTGACAGCGTGCCTGTACTCTCCTAGCTGCTGAGCTGGAAAAGTGTAATGATGCTCCAGTGTGGTGAGCAGGAATTTGAGGACAACAGAAGTCGGTGCATCCCCTGCCTTCACTGTCCTCCAGGGCAGGAGCCTGACAAGGTAATAAATGCAGTCTTTAATGTCTGAAATTTTAAATATTGGGCTGGATTTCAAAACCTTCGGGGCGCACACGCGAGATCTTCTCTGCAGAGTCGCCGTGATATTTAGCACAGCAGCTCATTTACATGGCCGAGACAGTCCACTCGCCCCGTGATGTGAAAAAAAAACTGCAGGCGCTGGCACCATTTTTAAAGTGCTTCCAGCCCTTCAGTTTAATTAAAATTTTTAAAGCTGAAGGTGAGATAAAATTAAAGTGCAAAATTGAATAAAAGTTTCAATCGCCTCTCCCATCACCGCCCCCCCCCCCCATGACTAAACAATTTATTAATTGCCCTCAACCCCCACCCCCCAAAAAAAAATTACCTAGCAATCCCGACCTTTCTGCCACCAAAGTTTATAACCTTTTTATATTCAGCCCCATCCCACCATCCCCTCCACTAATCGCAATGGTTTTCCCCGCTCCTGCCCCCACCCTGAAAACTTGCCTGCTCCCCCCTCCCAACTAGTGTTCTGCTTCAGGTCTCCGAACGGAGATCCGAAGGCGTGGGAGTTCCGGCAACCGGGCGGAATATAGCAGCGGGATGGCCGTCATGACGAGGCAAGTATTTATTCATTAATTTAAATAGATTAACATATTTTAATGTTCCCGTCATCGAGTGGCAGGGGGCCATTATTTTGAAGAAGAGCAGGGGAGTTCTCCCCGGTGTCCTGGCCAATATTTATCCCTCAATCAACATCACAAAAACAGATTATCTGGTCATCACATTGCTATTTGTCGGAACTTGCTGTGCGCAAATTAGCTGCTGCATTTCCTACATTACAACAGTGACTACTCTTCAAAAGTATTTCATTGGTTGTGAAGTGCTTTGAGACGTCCAGTGGTCATCAAAGGTGCTATACAAATGCAATATTTTCTTTTTATATCTTTACAAAACCAGTAACTGCATACAATAAAAATTTTGATAGTTTATGATCAAAAGGGGGATGACTTTAGCCCTGTGGGCCCCAGCCGAAACCAGAGGTGTTGGCAGTTAACGTGCAAGGGGTTAGTTATCTACCCTGGAGCCGCCAGCATCCCAGCTGTCCACAATTGTAACCTGCTATTCTGAGCAGGCGGCAAGGATGGCTGCATCATTCCCACTTGAGCCACCTGAGACAGAAGGGGTCAGACCCAGAACAGGCTTGTTTTCTTTCTTTAGTGAGGCCAGGAGGGATACCTGCAATCGGCACAGCCCAATGGAGCTGATTGAATGCGGCAGGAGGGAATACTCCCAGCCTCCTGCTTCAGAGTCCACCTTGGTTGCTAGCTGACTTCAGTGGAAATAAAAACCAGGAGTGATGTAAAATAGGCTGCCAATTCACAATATCCGTTTTACAATATCGCTCAAAGTCAACATTATCCACTTGGCCTGTTTTATTGTAATAGCAGCAGTGATGTGTACCATGTTAGGGAAGTTAAGCATTAATCATATCATTCCCTCATTACTTTAACAGCAAATCGTTAATAATCCCATTATTAACTGACCAATCAACAAGAACAGTGGTTAAGATAAATGTAATCAAGCTGGGCTGAAGGATTTGATTCATTTGGAAAAGAAAGGAATTCATGGAATCTTAATGTGTTTAAGATAGCAATATAATTTTTATGCAAATTGTTATATGCTTTATGAATGCTGTATTATCACTGCTCAATATACGTTTAAAAGCCCTTTCTGACTAATCTCATCAGTTTAGGAAATGATCATCTTTTGGTAAGTACGGAAAGCTTTAATTGGCCCTGAATTTTGTAATCATCATTATCATGCCTTTGCTTTAATGACCTAATTGTAAACAAAGGAATCTGCTTTGGGACTGCCTGTTTGGGAAAGATAATTACTTTGTGCTGTACTAAAATGTAATCTCTGTTCTTTAGGAATGTGGCTATGGAAAAGGCTTCAAAGTGAGCTGCAGAAGCTGCAGAGCAGCCACCTTTTCAGACACCTATGATTCTGGGTCCTGCAAACCACACACAGACTGTGCGAGTTTGAGGAAGACGTATGTCCGTCAGGGAACAGAGATAGCAGATGCTGTGTGTGGACACTGTTTTCCAGGGTAATTACCCAGCCATTCTCCCTCTTGTAAATTCTAGAGCATGCTCAACTGTTCGGGAAACTTGGGTTTGTCCTAGACTCTTATCTATCCCTTTTAATTGTACGCCTAAAAAGGTAACAATTGAAATGTCAAATCTACTTCATATGATCCAGTAAAGGATCATATGGTGACGGACACTTGGAGCTGCAATTTGAGGTGCACTGTTATGCATAATGTGTTCGGATATACTTTTATGTACATTATTGGGGGTTGCATGTGGTGTGTTTGTTTGCTGTCACATCTATTGCAGTGTTACCAGTTGAATTTCAAGGATTATTGTATCTGAACAAATTGCTGAGATGTACCAACTTTTAAACAATCTTGCGATCCCTACTGAATCTGAAATGGTAGGCAAACGATTCAGACTTCTCAACAACTTCTGGCAGTATGTTTGGGAAATGCTTGTGGTGCAGAATAAGAGAATCCAGCATTTTTTTTTAATTTCACAAAGTGAGACCCTCCAACACCACAAGATCTGGCATCCACTTAGCAACCCTGGTGTTAGTGCGACAAACTCATTAGTAGGATACCAACGGCCAGAACATTGGGAATCGAGTCCATGAACATAATTACGTACAACTATCTATATGGGTCAGTTGTTGGATTTAAATGCTGCTCCACTAACAGCTACGTCTTGACTATTTCACAAGCACGATGCAATGTAATTGGCTTCAGCATGCAGATATTTTAATTAAAAGCCATCAGCTGTCTATAAATATCCTTTATCAAAACAATATAATTAGCTTCAGCCTAGTTTGTAATCCAAAATTTACTGCACTGGCCATTAGTTGTATGCAGACGTCAAAGTATAATGGCTTAAAGATTAAGCAGTAATTTTACCCTTTAAATTGTCCGAACTTTCCACAAGTGGAAACAAAAGAATCACAGGCCAGTATGATCTCTGCAGTGTTGTTTTAACTGTGAAATAGTGATTTCAAACATTAAGGAAAAATTATTGGATACAGAAGTGATGAAAAAAATCTTCACAAATCTTCCAACATATGAATAAATTTTATGGCATTTTATAGAATATATTAACAGTCAGTATGAAGATTTATAATTCGCTAAGCAGTAATGAATTTTAAATCTGATGTATCAGATTTACAGGAAGGAACCCCTCCATAAATTCAGCCGCTAATTGAAGTGAGATCATTATGCGTCATGACACCTCCAGCTGTACCCTCAATTACATCTAAGGACTCATGAAATGTGAAACACTTTGGGATCTCCTGCTGCCTACCCTATTTATATAATCTGATTCAAGTACATTATGTGCTCAGATTCCCTGATTGTGGGTAAAGGAAGCTATAGGGAAGGGTACGGTAGCATAGTCATTATGTTATTGGACCAATAATCCTGAGGCCTGGACTCATGATCCAGAGACATGAGTTTAAATCCCACTACGGCAGCTGGGGAATTTAAGTTCAACTAATTAAATGCACTTGGAATAAAAAGCTAGTATTAGTAATTGTGAAAAAAAGAAAAAGAAAGACCTGCATTTATATAGAGCCTTTCAAGACCACCAGACGGCTCAAAGCACTTTACAGGCAGTGAAGTACTATTTGTTTGAGGGGGTGGGATTGGGGGCAGGCGGTCGCTTAAACCCACCCCTCGGGTCGGCGTGGTGGTTTCCCAATGCAAAACTGGCACACCAAGTTTAAAAGGCTGAGATGGGATCTGGAAGGGGCAACGCACCCGAGCTGCTTAAATGACCAGTTGAGCCTCTTAAAGAGCTTCTTGTCAGCTTGTTAAAGGACAGTTTTTAATTTTCTTTTTTAAAGTGTGGGATCCATGCAGGGTCCCAACCACGACAGGGATGAGGCACGGTGGGAGTGAGCTGGAATGGGGGGACAGAAGCAAGAGGCAGCATTGAAGAGGGAAGGCTCAGAAGGCCCTCAGTCACAGGCAACCAGTTGTGCTCAGTGACGAGAATTATTCTTGACAAGGGTATTTTGGGGGTCTGGTTTTGGGGGGTGGTGGGCGGGTCCTTCTGCTTACCAGTCTCGGGTGCATGACGGGATTTCAGGAAGACTCCACATTCCAGTGGAAAGGAAGGACATAGGAGGCAATGGGATGAAGCTACTCTGAGCTTGGTCTGACCAGCGATCAGGAGCAGAGGCAACAGGGGCACAGGGATGAGGAACAAGAGACAAGAAGTCAACGGAGATGACCCTCAGCAGAGGGTCCACCGCCTGAACATGGTGCAGCCTCAATGTGGCAGAACACTGTGCCAGTCCAGGTTGATGGTTACTGATTTGCATGACCTTGTTGAAGGTCGTCCAAGGGTTAGCAAGAACCATCACCACAGCCTTCCCGTGGCTCCAAGTGTCACAGTGGACTTGCACTTTCCTATAGCTGGCTCCTTCCAAGGAGCCGCAGCAGACATTGGTGGCATCTCGCTGGCAGTAGCATATCATTGTATCAGAGGTGTCAGATGCTCTGTTCGAGAGGGCAGTGATTTAAATTGAATTCAAGGCGGATAGCGGCACTCGAGCTCAAAGCACAGTGGGATTTTCGTCCCTCGCTGGATGCCCTCAGATGCAGGGGATCATCGATTGCATCCATGTGGCCGACAAGGTACTGAGCAGCCAGGGAAATTCCTCAGTAGGAAGGGATTTCACTCCCTAAATATCAAGCTGCCATGTGAGCACAGTAAGAGCTTTATGCAGGTGTGCATGCTTTCCTGAAAGCTGCCATTACGCTTTTATCCTCCAGCACTCTTAGGTGCCGCAGCTCTTCATGGAGCCATCGGAAATCTGTGGATGCTGTTAGCAGATAAGGCTTACCCCGTGTAGACTGGCTGATGACTCCGGTGTGTCACCTTGCCACGGAGGCTGAGAGGCGCTGAAACCGATGCCACCTGCACACAAGGGTCATTATGGAGCAGGCCATCGGCCACCTGATGAAGCTCTGGTGCCTTGGCTGGTCGGGTGGCGCCCTCCTGTACACTCCCTCAAGGGTCTTGCACGTTGTGGTGATCTGCGCCCTCCAGAGATGTGTGGACCTTGAGGGCGAAGTGCTAAAGCAGCACAGCTCCGAGGAGGAGGTTGAAGGAAAGCTGGAGAACAGTCCCCGTGATTTGCAGGGATGCCGCCTTGGCAGGCTCAGGAGGCAGAGTGCTCATCAAGATGACAGGGACGCTGGGGCCACTCTGCAGGGACATTGGACCTGCACGAGACAATGGTCTGCAGGACATTTGGAAAGTCTGATTGAGGGCAACCGTCAATTTGTAGCAAAAGTCAGCAACTTTCCAGTGGCTGGCACTTTACAGTGCAAGGCTGCAGAATCTCCAACTGATGCACTCTTCCCAAGCACACCCCATTGCTTTGGCAATCCTTACATTCCATTCCCCTGTGTCTCATCGAGATGAGATGGAAACAAACAAGTCTGCCTTGGTGTAACAAATTTCCCAGAGCTTTATCGCTTAATATTTCATGATTATTTACATCAGAAACACCCAAGTGACATTACTGACATTGTGGCCTCTGCTGATGGCCACTCTTATGAGAGCCTCCCCCTGTGACTGAGGTGGAGGCAGATTGCTCTCTAGTGCCTGTCTGGGGACTGAGATGCCCGTGGAGGTCGGTCTCGACATGGGATTGCTGGGGGGTGTGGGGGCACCTCCGAAGGCTGCTGCATCAGCATCACTGCAGAGGCAGCCTCTCACAGGGGGTAACACTACAGATGCTTTCTCCATCGGAGGGCCCATCTGGGGTGTCCCCCCTTATCACCATCTGTTGCCTCCTCAGTCCTTTCATGGTGCCCTTGATCTGTGGAGTGGACCACCAGTTGGAACGCAGCAGGCATCTACTCCATGCTTAGTTACAGCTTTTGTGTCACTGACTGATCAATGCTACAGACTGCGGCTTGCATGTCAGTGCGCTGTTCCTGCACCTATTCTGAGTGATGCTACATATGGCTTTTCGTGATGGAAGGTGTCCCTGACAGTGCTATTAAGCAGCCCTTGCTTAACAATAACCTGCTCGCTGAAGCTCTGTTTGGGTTCCACCAGGGCCACTCAGCACCTGACCTCATTACAGTCTTGGTTCAAATATGGACAAAAGAGCTGAACTCAAGGAAGTGAGGTGAGAGTGACTGCCCTTGACATCAAGGCAGCATTTGACCGAGTATGGCATCAAGGAGCCCTAGCAAAACTGGAGTCAATGGGAATCGGGGAAAACTCTCTGCTGGTTGGAGCCATACCTAGTACAAAGGAAGTTGGTTGTGGTTGTTGGTCAATCATCTGAGCTGCAGGAGCTCCTCAGTGTAGTGTCATGGGCCCAACCATCTTCAGCCACTTCATTATGACCTTCCTTCAATCATAAGGTCAGAAGTTGAGATGTTTGCTGATTGCAAAATGTTCAGCACCATTCGCGAATCTTCAGCAGTCCATGTAGAAATGCAGCAAGACCTGGACAATATCCAGGCTTCGGCTGATAAGTGGCAAGTAACGTTTGCGCCACACAAGTGCCGGGCAATGACTATCTCCAACAAGAGAGAATCTAACCATCTCCCCTTGACATTCAATGGCATTACAATTGATGAATGCCCCATTACCAAAATCCTGGGGTTACCATTGACCAGAAGCTGAACTGGCGTAGCCATATAAATACCATGGCTACAAGAGCAGGTCAGAGGGTAAGAAGCCTGTGTTGAGTAACTCCCCTTCTGACTCCTCAAAGCCAGTCCACCATCTCCAAGGCACAAGTCAGGAGTGTGATGGAATACTCTCCACTTGCCTGGTTGAGTGCAGCTCCAACAACACTCAAGAAGCTCGACATCATCCAGGACAAAGCAGCCAGTTTGGCACCCCGTCCACAAATATTCACTCCCTTCACCACCAATGCTTAGTGGCAGCAGTGTGTACCATCTACAAGATGCATTACAACATCGCACCAAGGCTCATTAAACAGCACCTTCCAAGCCGTGACTTCTACCACCTAGAAGGACAAGGGCAGCAGATGCATGGGACAACCACCACCTGCAAGTTCCCCTCCAAGCCTTGCACCATCCTGACTTGGAACTATATCACCATTCCTTCAATGTTGCTGGGTCAAAATCCTGGAACTCCCTTCCGAACAGCACTGTGGGTGTACCTACCTCACATGGACTGCAGCGGTTCAAGAAGGCAGCTCACCACCACTTCTCAAGGGCAATTAGGGATGGGCAATAAATGTTGGCCTAACCAGCGATGACCACATCCCATGAATGAATAATAAAAAAAGGTTTGGCCACTTTCTCAACGGAGGAGCTGGTGCATTCATAGCCCTGAGACATTGTGGAGCAATTGAGATGAATGGACCCTTCCATTCTCATCACAAGATTCTGCAGTGCCTTGAGTAACTCCAACATGTGGGTACAGATCACACGTTTATTATCCAGGTAGAGCTGCCACCTGTTCTGTGACTCCTGAGGCTCCATCTCCACGCTGCTGAGCAGAGCTACGCCTGTCCTCCACCCTCCGAGGGGGACTGACCACAGCCGGCTCTGCCTCTCCAGTATCCTCCAGCTCTGATACGATGTGTGCTTCACCCTGTGCCACAATTTCTAAAACTGTCTAGAGCACCCAGTGAGGTGCGTTTGAGCTGGTGGCGGGTGCGCTAGAAAGATGTGACGGTGCAGACTCCAAGGTGTCTTCCTCCTCTGACTCCTCGGAAACTTCTTGTCTTTGTTTGGCCTCCTGACCCTCTGTGGCTGGTCCTGTGAGAGACATAAGAGAAGATGGTAATGAGAGATCAGGACAGTCAACAGATGCCTCTGCTGCTTAATATAATGCGAAGACCGCATAGCCATTATGCTTATGCATTGACTGTTTGTTGCATGGGGAGCAGCATTGCTATGCATCCCTTGAAAGTCTATGTTGAGCTATTTTCACCCTGTCTTCAGGAGACCCTGGTTTCTCCATCCCTGCGGCTTGACACTGGCCACATCATCAAGGGCCAGCTCCTCGAAGTGTGTCAGTGATGTGAGCTGGGTTTACCCCACTGTCCCGTTGTGCCTTTTCGTTTTCCCTGGTGTTCAACTCCCATTTCGCCTGCAAGGTGAAGAAAAAAGCAGTTAGGACAATTACAGATGAGGAAGGCCATTCGGTCTGTGTTAGAGTCTTAATGGGTGAATGATTTACCATCGCTCTGTTGCCGTCTTCCATTTTTTCTTGAATAATTCCAGGATTTTTGCCACCACTGGAAGTTTATTCCATATATCGATCAATCCTTCTATGCAGAAGAATTTCCTGATATCAGTCCTAAAATTACCTTTTTTTTTTCTAGTGTGAAATCCTGTCCTCTTGTTCTAGTTCAGCAGTTTAAGTCAAAATATTATTTTTGACAAAGTTTTTTTTCTATAATGATATACCCCCTATAAGAGCATCTCCATTCTAGACTTTAAAACCCAGGTTTATCCAGCCTTCTCTTTTAACTCTGGGCCCCTGCGACTGGAATCAGCCTGGTAGCCGCCTTTATCGTGCTTCCACTGCTTGACTATCTCTCCCATTTCTTGATGGCTTAAACTGGATGCAGTATTCAACTTAGGGTCTGACCATGGCACTATAATGTTTGATCATTACCTCCGCTTACTCTCATTCTACTACTTTTTGCTATGGAGTTCAACACCTTTATTAGCTTTGATTGCTGCTCTGCATTGATTGGACATGTTTAGTGCAAATCTACTAAGACTCCTAGATCTCTTTCTGCTTCACCCAGAGCTACTTGTGAAGTGTGCACCATCTTTTTTCCTTCCTACATGTAGCACATTGCATGGCCGGGATTTTATGCTGACGGGAGTCTCGACTTCCGAGAACCCCACATTAACTCTTCTCGGGAAGGCCCGCTGAATTTAGTGTCAAGCAGGCACTTAAGTGGACAGCGGCGGGCCTTCCATAGGATCAAGGACCCTGTCGCTGGAAATCCCCCTTGGCTGGCAGCTCTGCAAATCAGAGGCCGGCAGCTCTTCCAATGAGCAGGGCCACTGTGGAGGTGGTGGCTGCTGCCGGAGGAGCACCTACCTGAGGCCCAGGAGTGGCACTGGACCCTGGTCACAGGTAGGTCAGGGTGGGAGGGGTCTCGGGGGAGGGGTGTGTAGGGGCATCACTAGCAAGGGTGGGGAGGGTCAGCCCTCAGCAGGCACCCCCCCCCCCCCCACCCCGTCCCTCCCAATGCTGGGTCCCTCGATCAGGCACTGTGCCTTTTAACAAGGAACTCGGCACCCCTGGAACCGGGAAGCAGCCTGCACGGTTTTTTGTGCGGGGGTTGCCATGTGGCAACAGGGTGCCCGCCGCATGGTTAATTGTGGCGGTGGGACAAGGCCCTTAATTGAGCATTAATTGCTTAGTTAAGGGCCTCATTTGGTGGATTGTGAATGACCTTTCC
Source organism: Heterodontus francisci (assembly GCF_036365525.1). Classification (NCBI taxonomy): domain Eukaryota; kingdom Metazoa; phylum Chordata; class Chondrichthyes; order Heterodontiformes; family Heterodontidae; genus Heterodontus; species Heterodontus francisci. The sequence continues at coordinate 27,786,399 of NC_090376.1, read as the reverse complement.
GCCCAAGACTAAATTTTGGCAGAGGTGGGATGGTAGTGGGAACCCTGTTTCCTCCCACCCCTGCCACTATCCCATCCGATTTTATGCTCTCCCCGGCTCCAAACCCGCCGAGGGGGAGATCATAAAATTTCCTTCCCCCTCCCCCCGTCCCCCATGAAATTTCATCTATTACACATTTTGTCCAAATCAACTTCCCCTTCTAGTTTGGTGCCATCTGCAAATTTTGATCACTTTGTATTGAGTTTCAGAATCCATGCTTAATGTAAATTAGAAACCATTGTGTTCCCAAAACTGAGCTCTGAGGTACTCTACTCAGTACTTCCACCTAGTCTGACATAATCTTCTAATCTCTTTGGCCTCCTTGTCTGGAGAGACAATGGATACGCGCCTGGAGGTGGTCAGTGGTTTGTGGAACAGCGCCTGGAGTGGCTATAAAGGCCAATTCTAGAGTGGCAGGCTCTTCCACAGGTGCTGCAGATAAAATTGGTTGTTGGGGCTGTTACACAATTGGCTCTCTCCTTGTGCTTCTGTCCTTTTTCCTGCCAGCTGCTAAGTCTCTTCGACTCGCCACGCTTTAGCCCCACCTTTATGGTTGCCTGCCAGCTCTGGCAATCGCTGGCAACTGACTTCCACGACTTGTGATCAATGTCACAGGACTTCATGTTGCGTTTGCAGACGTTTTTAAAGCGGCGACCAGGACGGCCGGTGGGTCTGATACCAGTGACGAGCTCGCTGTACAATGTGTCCTTGGGGATCCTGCCATCTTCCATGCGGCTCACATGGCCAAGCCATCTCAGGTGCCGCTGGCTCAGTAGGGTGTATATGCTGGGGATGTTGGCTGCCTCGAGGACTTCTGTGTTGGAGATACAGTCCTGCCACCTGATGCCAAGGATTCTCCGGAGATTCTCCTGACACAACTCTTCTAATTAGTATGCATTTCCTGCCCTTCAATACGTTTCTTATCCATTCCCAGGGTTTACTATGAATTCCCACAATGTAATTAATAGCCTTACCTGTGTAACTTTGTCAAAGCCTTTTGAAAGTTGAGGTACACCATGTCTTAGTGCTTACTTCAGTCCCTTTGGGTTGGTAGTTCCTCACTGAACTCAAGAAAGTTGGTCAGGCAAGATTGTTCCCTTCTAAATCCATGCTGACTGTTGATAAAGAAGTTTATTGTTATGCAGATGATCCTCAGGTCACCAGTGGTACTTGATTCCATTATGTTACATGGAATGGAAATCACATTAATGGGCTGAAATTTCACCTCAGAAGTGGGAAACAAGATCCAGAACTGCTTCCGGGTCCTGAAGCTGCCCCTGGGGATAGGATGGGGGGTGGGTGGGGGGATAGGGTTGGGGGGGGGGAGGGGTGGTAGGGGGAAGCGGCATGTAGGGGGAAAACTGTTACTGACCTGGAATTTTGACCAGGGCACCACCCTCTTAATTGGCATGGAAACAGGTTCTCTGTCCAATTCTGGGCAGCAGTGGACTCTTGAAGCTGGAGGGCCAATCAGAGGCCTTCCAGCTTCAGAGGAGCACCCAGCTGCAGTAAAGGGTTAGTAATTGAGAGGGCACTTCAACAACAAGGTGCCCTCTCAGCCACTTTTTAAAAACTTTTTAATTATAAAATACAAAAAGCAGCCAGGCCACTACTGTGAGGGCGGGGAGGGGTGGTGTGGGGTAGAAGGGTGGGGGAAAGCCCCTCTGCAGGGCAGCCTTTGGCTACACCCTCACATTTCTGTCCTTGGCCTGCTACAGCGTTCCAATGATATGTAAGCTTGTGGAACAGCACCTCATCTTCTGATTAGGCATTCTATAACCTTCTAGAATCAATGTGAGATCACAGAATCACAACAGTGCAGAAGGAGGCCATTCGGACCATCATGTTTGCACCAGCTCTCCAAAAGAGCAATTCACTCAGTTCCATTCTCCTGCCTTCTGCCCATAACCCTGCACATTCTTCCTTTGCATATAACTGTCTAATTCCCTTTTGAATGCTTCAATTGAACCTGCCTCCACCACTTTCTCAGGCAGTGCATTCTAGACCTTAACCACTCACTGCGTGAAAAAGCTTTTCCTCTTGTCACTTTTGCTTCTCTTACCAAATACTTTAAATCTGTACCTTCTCGTTCTCGATCTTTTCATGAGTGGGAACAGTTTCTCTCTATCCACGCTGTCTAGACCCTTCATGATATTAAATAGCTCTATCAAATCACCCTTCAGCCTTTCCTTCTGCAAGGAAAACAGTCCGAACTTCTCCAATCTATCTTCATAACTGAAATTTCTCATCCCTGGAACCATTCTCGTGAATCTTTTCTGTACTCTCTCCAATGCCTTCGCAGCTTTCCTAAAGTGCGGCGCCCAGAACTGGACACAATACTCCAGCTGAGGCCGAACTAGTGTCTTATACAAGTTCAACATAACTTCCTTGCTCTTGTACTTTATGCTCCTATTAATAAAGCCCAGGATACAGTATGCTTTATTAACTGCTCTCTCAATCTGCCCTGCCACCTTCAATGACTTATGCACATATCCCCCCTGGTCCCTCCTGCACCCCTTTTAGAATTGTACCCTTTTATTTAATATTGTCTCTCCATGTTCTTCCATTTCTCTGCATTGAACTTCATTTGGCACCTGTCTGCCCTTTCCACCAAATTGTCTATGTCCTTTTGGAGTTCTATACTATCCTCCTCACAGTTCACAATGCTTCCAGGTTTTGTATCATCTCCAAACTTTGAAATTATGCCCTGTGCACCAAGGTCTAGGTCACTAATATATATCAGGAAAAGCAAGGGCCCCAACGCTGACCCCTGGGGAACTCCACTACAAACCTTCCTCCAGCCCGAAAAACATTAATTAACCACTACTCTGTTTTCTGTCACTTGGCCAATTTTGTATCCATGTTGCTACTGTCCCTTTTATTCTGTGAGCTAGAACCTTGCTCTGTTGTGTGAAAGTCCATGTACACCACATCAACAGCATTGCCCTCATCAACCCTCTCTGTTACCTCCTCAAAAAAGCTCTATCAAGTGAGTTACGCATGATTTTCCTTTAAGAAATCCATGCTGGCTTTCCTTAATTAACCCAAATGTGACTATCATTGTCCCGAATTATTTTTTCGAGAAGTTTTCCACCACCAAAGTTAAACTGACTGGCCTGTAGTTGCTGGGCTTAGCTTTACACCCTTTTTTGAACAAGGGTGTAACATTTGCAATTCTCCAGTCCTCTGGCACCACCCATGAGTCTAAAGAAGACTGAAAAATTATGGCCAGTGCCCCTGCGATTTCCACCCTCACTTCCCTCAGTATCCTTGGATGTATCTCATCTGGTCCTGCTGCTTTATTCACTAAGTAAAGACAGCCTATATCTTTATATGTCTTTATCAATTTTAAACCCTTCTAGTTTCTGAATTACCTCTTCTTTCACCATTGCCTGGTTACCTCTTCATTTAATAACTCAGCTATGCCCTGTGCCGCCATATGTAAATCTCTTTTATGGTCCCTAATCGCCCCCACTCCTCCTTTTTACCATCCTTTTACTATTTATATGTCTGTATAAAACTTTGGGATTCCCATTATTGTTCACTGCCAGTCTCTCTTCATGCTCTCTTTGCTTCTCTTAATTGCTTTTCCACTTCCCCTCTGGATTTTCTTTATTCAGCCTGGTTCACAATAGTATTTTCTACCTGGCATCTGTCATAAGCATACCTCTTCTTTATCTTAATCTCTACTTCTTCCAGGGAGCTCTGGATTTATTTGCCCTATCTTTCCCCTTCAAGGGAACATATCTTGATTGTGCCCATTGTTCAGCCACTATTTTTCCTGCCAACCTTTGACTCCAATTTATTCGCCCCAGCTCCATTCTTACCCCCATTGAAGTTGGCCTTCCCCCAGTTAATTATACTTGCCCTGGAATGCTCGTTGTCCTTTTCCATAGTCAACCTAAACCTTATGATACAATGATTACTATCCCCTAAATGTTCTCCTACTGATACTTGATCCACTTGGCTCATCTCATTCCCAAGAACCAGGTCCAGCAGTGCCTCCTTTCTCGTTGGACTAGCAACATACTGTTGTAGAAAATTTTCCTGAACAAACTCTAGGAACTCTTGCCCTTCACTGCTCTTTACGCTACTACTATCCCAGTCTGTGTTTAGATAATTAAAGTCCCCCATTATAACTATAATTTTTGCACCTCTCTGTAATTTCCTTGCAAATTTGTTCTTCCATGTCCTCCCTACTATAGACAACACCAAGCAATGTAACTGCACCTTATTTGTCCCTTAGCTCTAGCCAAATTGATTCTGTCCTCGACCCCTCTGGGACATCCTTTTTCTCCAGCACTATAATGCTCTTAATCAATACTGCCACCCCTCCCCCCTTTTTTCCCCCTTCCCTGAACACCTTTGTATCCAGGAATATTTAACACCCAGTCATGCCCTCCTTTGAGCCAGGTCTCAGTTATAGCCACATCATATTTCCACATGGCAATCTGCGCCTGTACCTCACCAGTCTTATGAACCACACTCCGTGCATTCACATACATGCACATTAACCCTGATTTAGACTTTATTACTTTCTCCCTTACTTTGACCCCACCTAATAACATACTATTCCCTACTCTCGTGCTATCTATCTCCCCCAGTATTCTGTGCACCTTGGTATTCGTCTGATATTTGCTCCTGGTTGCCACATCCCTGACAAGTTATCAGTTTTGCTACCATCCAATCTGAGCTCCCTCTCAGGTTCCCATCCCCCTGCCAACCTAGTTTAAACCTTCCCCCAACAGCACTAGCAAATCTCCCTGCAAGGATATTCGTACCAGTCCTGCTAAGATGCAACCCGTCCATCTTGTGCAGGTCCCACCTGCCCCAGAACTGGTCCTAATGTCTTTGAAATCTGATGCCCTCCCTCTTACACCAGTTCTCCAGCCATGTGTTCAATCGCTTAATTCTCCTATTTCTATGCTCACTTGCATGTGGGACAATTTCAGAGTATGACTGCCATTTAAAAAAAAATTATTGTTGAACCATATGCCTGTCTTAAACTGGTTTTTCATGTTTTTGCTTTCGGACAGAACTGTTTACTATTCTGTCATTAGCACTTTCTCTGGACTCCTGCTTTATCTTTTACTACACCTATTGCACCTTTGCCTTTGGTTCTGTGACATTTGTTATTTAATCTCTCCTGCCCTCCACCCTATCGCACCTTCCCTTTTGTTCTTCTTCACCCCCACCCCCCTCACTTGCTGAAAGCCTATTACATTCCTAACTTTTGCCAGTTCTGATGAAAGGTCACAGACCTGAAAAGTTAACTCTGTTTCTCTCTCCACAAATGTTGCCAGACCTGCTGAGCACTTTCTGCATTTTTAGCACCCTTGTTTTTTCTCTGTCCGACTCTGCCTAGTGTACCTTTCCAAAATGTTCTCAATTTTAAGTCAAAAGTTGTATTTTAAATTTACTTTTTAATCATTTAAATTTCGGGCTAGGACTTTCCCTGAAGCTGCTTTCAAAGACATAGGCCAGGAATGTTCTTGGTGTAACTCATTCTGCTGCCATAACTACAATAGGAACACTGTTTATAGGAGTAAATGGGTTCTCTGTCAGCGAAGTTGTGGTTGCAGAGAAGAAGCAGCTCCAGGAGAATATCCTGCCTTTATCTTTAGGTCCTATTTTCCAGGGATTCCTTAAAGTGTTACTGTAGGGGCTATCTTATCTTGCCCATTTCGCATTTAATATAACTGCAGAATCAGCTGAATTGGAGACAAAGCGAGAGAGAGAGAGGAACACCGTGGGAGCAGAGGTTTAAAAAGCCCGCCAAAAGCCCGGAGACAGAGCGGAGGGGGAGAGGAGCACGGAGGAGCGGAGAGGGAGAGGAGCACGCAGGAGCAGAGAGGCAGGAGTGGAGCAGGGAAAAAATCAAAAAGTTACATCACAGTCACGTCACAATCAACAGTGAGAGCAGGGAAACCGAGAGCCGCCAGGGTGAGTATACAGGTAAGCTTTTAATTTAACTTTAATTTAAATCAAACATAGTATCAAACATCACAGGTAAGCAGGTGGGTGATTAGTTTGGGAAGAAGCTATCTGTTTGGTGAGTATCTGGTAAGTGATTAAGGTCCATTCTAATTCTAATGTTTAAAATAGTAAAGGAGCTAGTGGTAAGCTTAATAAAATATATTTAAAAAATAATTTAATAAAATAATTAAATAGTTAATTAAAACACATTGATGTGTCACGGCTGCAGCATGTGGGAGCTCCTGGATGCCAGTGTGATCCAGGACAAACACGTCTGCAGTGAGTGTTTGCCACTTGAAGAGCTTCGGTTCAGAGTTATTGAACTGGAATCCGAGCTGCAGACACTGCAACACAACAGGGAGGATGATCGTTACCTGGACATCTTGTACCAGGAGGCAGTCACACCCCTTAGGATAGGGTCTTCTGATTTGGTCAGGGACAGGAGAGTGTGGCCGCAGCTGAGGCAGATAAAGGGACCCAGAGGGCAGGAGCCTCAGCCTTTGCGATTGTCTAACAGGTTTGAGGTTCTTTCAGCTTGTTTGGATGAGAGTGGGGGCTGCAGAGTGGATGAGCAACCTGACCATGGCACCATAGTACAAGGAGGAAGAAAAAAGGAATGCAGTGGTAGGGGACAGTATAGTCAGGGGGATTGACACTGTTCTCTGCAGCAAAGAGCGAAAGTCCAGATGGCTGTGTTTCCAGGGTTCGGGACATCTGCTCAGGGCTGGAGAGGAACTTACAGTGGGAGGGGGAGGATCTAGTCGAAAGAGGTTCTGCATAGGGAGTATGAGGTGCCAAATTAAGTAGCAGAACCTCAACGGTGGTAATCTCTGGATTATTAGCTGAGCCGGCACAGTGGTTAGCACTGCAGCCTCACAGCTCCAGGGACCCGGGTTCGATTCTGGGTACTGCCTGTGTGGAGTTTGCAAGTTCTCCCTGTGTCTGCGTGGGTTTTCTCCGGGTGCTCCGGTTTCCTCCCACAAGCCAAAAGACTTGCAGGTTGATAGGTAAATTGGCCATTATAAATTGTCACTAGTATAGGTAGGTGGTAGGGAAATATAGGGACAGGTGGGGATGTTTGGTAGGAATATGGGATTAGTGTAGGATTAGTATAAATGGGTGGTTGATGTTCGGCACAGACTCGGTGGGCCGAAGGGCCTGTTTCAGTGCTGTATCTCTAATCTAATCTAAATCAGCATAGGGCAAATGAGATTAGAGAAATTAATGCGTGGCTCAAAGACAGGTGTGGTAGAAGTGGGTTCCGGTTCGTGGGCACTGGCACCAGTACTGTGGAATGTGGCGGCTGTACCGTTGGGACGGTCTACACCTGAACCATGCTGAACCGTTCTAGCGAGCCGCATAACTAGGGAAGTAGAGAGAGTTTTAAACTGAATATTGGGGGCAAGGGATCAAATTTGGGAAGATATGGTAAATCAAGGAGTAGAGACAAGGCAAGAGGGAAAGGTATTAATATGGGAAATTGTAAACAGACTGCGACAGGAAGGGACAGAACATACAAATCTAAGAGTAAATCAACAGATAAGGCTAGAGGCAACAAAACTTAAAGGCTCTGTATCTGAATGAACGTAGTATTTGAAACAAAACAGATGAACTGAGCACAAATAGAAATAAATAAGTACGATCTGATAGGCATTACAGAGACATGGCTGCAGGACGACATGGATTGGGACCTGAATATTGAAAGGTGCATGGGATTTAGGAAGGATAGGAAGCTAGGAAAAGGTGGAGGGATAGTTCTGTTAATTAATGATGGTATTAGCACAATAGAGAGGGATGACCTAAGTTCAGGAGACCAGGATGTAGAAGCAGTTTGGGTAGAGATGAGAAATCATAAAGGCAAGAAGTCACTTGTGGGATTGGTGTACAGGCCACCTAACATTAACCACACTGTAGGACGGGGTATAAAGGAAGAAATGATGGCAGCTTGTCAGAAAGATACAATGCTAATTATGGGGGTTTTAACCTACATATAGACTGGAAAAATCAGATGGGCAGAGGTAGCTTAGATGAGGAGTACATAGAATGTTTTCAGGATAATTTCTTGGAACAATACATTCTGGAGCTGAACCAGAGAGCAGGCTATACTAGACCTGGTATTGTGCAACGAGGTAGGATTAATTAATGACCTCATAATTAAGGTGCCCCTAGGTAGCAGCGATCATAATATGATTGAATTTTACATTCAGTTTGAGGGAGAGAAGAGTGGGTCCAAGACTAGTATTGTAAACTTAAATAAGGGCAAATATGACGGCATGAAAGCAGAACTGGCAGATCAGGTTAAAGGATAGGTCAATAGAGATGCAGTGGCAGACATTTAAGGGGATATTTTAGAATACACAGAATAGATACATTTCAACGAGAAAGAAAAATTCCAAGGGTGGGACCCGCCATTCGTGGTTAACTCAAACAGATAAAGATAATATCAAACCTAAAGAAAAAGCCTATAATTGCGCAAAGATGGGAGGCAGGTCAGAAGATTGGACAGAATATAACAAACAGCAAAGAATGACTAAAAGATTGATAAGGAAGATAAAATTAGAGTACGAGAGAAAGCTAGCTAGAAATATGAAGACAGATAGTAGGAGTTTCTATAGATATTTTAAAAAGAAAAGCGTTAACAAAGTGAGCTTTGGACCTATAGAAAGTGAGTTTGGGGAATTAATAATGGATAATGAGATGACAGATGAATTGAACAGAGATTTTGCATCGGTCTTCATTATTGAGGATGCAAGTAACATCTCAGTATTAGCTGTAAGTCAGGAAATGGAAGGGAAGGAGGAACTCAAGAAATCACCAGGGAAGTGGTACTGAACAAATTGTTGGAGCTACAGGCTGATAAGTCCCCGACCCCTGATGGACTTCATCCTAAGGTGTTAAAAGAAGTGGCTAGTGAGATAGTTGATGCGTTAGTTTTCATTTTCCAAAATTCCCTAGATCGGGGAAGTTTCTGTTAGATTGGAAAATAACTAATGTAACTCCTTTATTTAAAAAGGGAGGGAGACAGAAAGCAGGAAACTACAGGCCAGTTAGCTTAACATCTGTATTAGGGAAAATGTTAGATATTATTAAAGACATTATAGCAGGGCATTTAGAAAAATTCAAGGTACTCCGGCAGAGTCAACATTGTTTTGTGAAAGGGAAATCATGTTTAACCAATTTATTGGAGGTCTTTGAGGGAGCTACGTGTGCTGTGGATAAAGGGGATGTATTGTACTTAGATTTCCAGAAGGCATTTGATAAAGTGCCATATCAAAGGTTATTGCAGAAAATAAAGGCTCATGGTGTTGGGGGTAACAAATTGGCATGGATAGAAGATTGGCTAGCTAACAAGAAACCGAGAGTAGGCATAAATGGGTCATTTTCTGGTTGGCAAGATGTAACGAGTGGTGTGCCACACGGATCTGTGTTAGGGCCTCAACTTTTTAAAATTTATATAAATGACTCCAATGAAGGGACCAAAGGTACGGTTGCTAAATTTGCTAATGACACAAAGATAGGTTGAAAAATAAATTGTGAAGAGGACCTAAGGGGGCTACAAAGGGATAAGTGAGTGGGCAAAGACCTGGCAAATGGAGTATAATGTGGGAAAATATGAAATTGTCCACTTTGGCAGGAAGAATGAAAAGAAGCATATTATCTAAATGGTGAGCGATTGCTGAGCTCGGAGATGCAGAGGAATCTGGGTGTCCTAGTGCATGAATCACAAGGTTAGTATGCAGGTACAGCAAGTAATTAGGAAAGCGAATAGAATGTTAGTGTATCACGGAGGGAATTGAATACAAAAATAGGGAGGTTATGCTTCAACTATACAGGGCATTGGTGCGACCACATCTGGAGTACTGTGTACAGTATTGCTCTCCTTATTTAAGGAAAGATGTAAATACTTTGGAGGCAGTACAGAGAAGGTTTACTAGACTAATACCTGGAATGGGTGGGTTGCCTTACGAGGAAAGATTGGACAGGCTAGGCTTGTATCCGCTGGAATTTAGAAGAGTAAGCGGCAACTTGATTGAAACATATAAGATCCTGAGGGGTCTTGACGGGGTGGATGTGGAAAGGATGTTTCCCCTTGTGGGAGAATCTAGAACTAGGAGTTACTGTTTAAAAATAAGGTGTCGCCCATTTAAGACAGATGAGGAGAAATTTTTTCTGAGGTTCATGAGTCTTTGGAATTCTCTTCCTCAAAAGGCAGTGGAAGCAGAGTCTTTGAATATTTTTAAGGCAGAGGTAGATGGATTCTTGATAAGCAAAGGGGTGTAAGGTTATTGGGCGTAGGTGGAAATTTGGAGTAATCAGTTCAGCCATGAACTTATTGAATGGCGCAGCAGGCTCGAAGGGCAGATGGCCTACTCCTGCTCCTAGTTCCTATGTTCGTAATACACAGGGCATATAATAGCTAATGATTTTTACAGTGTTACTGTTTCATTAATAGTGTTTTCTCTCTCCTTTGCAGGCATTACACCATAGCTGAAGGATCCCCTGGTGTAGGGAAATGTCTTCCATGTTCTTCTGCTCCGATGGGAACTGTGGAATGTGCAGGTTAGTCTATTGCTGGTAGAGGACAGTCGCGTTCACAGTAATACCATCTATGTCTAAGTACCACTCTAGCTTTATTTTGTATTCTCTCCAACCCTTGCAAGTTTTAATGATGACCTTTGACGGGCCTTGGCCTTTCATTAGGTTTTTCAGGTTTAAAAAAAAACCTCTATCAGAGAGTTCCATCCATATGAGGGTTTAATTGATGTCATAAACATGTTATTAAATTTCTTGTATTTGTGCTATCTCTTTGTTGCTCTGCTATCCTGTTTTTGTTCAGATCTGTTTGTGTGGAGGTTGGTGATGATGTCAGCCACTGCTTGTTGTCAGTCACATGGTGGTGGGATACTGCAAGCTGTTTTTAAACTGTTGTGGGATTGCTATAAAGTAAATGATAAGGGGCTTGGTGCCACAATGGTTTGATATTTGAGGTTATGCCCATAGTTCAGTATAGCAATCACAATTACAGCTGCGTATTCCACCTGGCACTAAAGAACATGGTTATAAAATTGGTAAATGCCAAGCTAAAATAATCAAGATTTTATTCATACAGAACCAGATATTACACGTGAAATAGACTTTCATAAATGAATGCTGTATTGGCAGCTCCTTCTAAAACACAACCAGATGATGATTGAAGGTTATAATGGTAAATATAAACTGAGATGATGAAACAAGCTGTAGGCTATAGGAAGGAATGTGTAGAATACAACAGGTCAGGGTTGAGTATTGTTCGTAGTGTTAGAGCGACGTGCTAGTTTTCTTTGGATTATCTTTCTAGAGAGACTTGTCACTGGGTTTTCTTGGAAGTTTTGCCTGTGGTTTCACCCTCAGTGCAGTATATTTGGGAGAGACTGTACATAAATTATACGAGGTATGTTGAAAGGAGGAGCCTCAGTTGCCAAATGGTCTTCTCCCATTTTAGTTTCTTCATATTGTCTAATGGAAAGGCAGTTGAGTTTTGCTGGGTTGCCCCCACATGCTTCCTAGTGGTGTGCTGTCGAGTAGAGCATTAGTGGAGGAACCGAAAGGAAAGGATAAAAAAAAAAATTCAATTCAGAGAAACTAAAAGCCAATTTAGTTACATTAAAATTCTGGGGCCCATAGATAATAGAGAATCTTTCATTTGCCATTCCTTGCTAATTTCCTTCCCATCTGAAGATGTTGACTTCTTGCTAGGGTGCAGTTTCATGAGCACTAAACTGCCTTCTGTTCCTTGTTCAAGTACCTGATCTTCATTATTGGTGATTTTTCCTTTTTTGAGATGATCCAAGTTCCCTCCTGCTCTCCTAGCCGAGATCAGCCTACTCAAACAAATGAGTTTTCTAATCTGTACGGTTCACCTATTCACTGGATAAACATGCTGAGCTTTTGAGAGGGGCTTGGTCTTTTATCTTTCTCCTCTTATGGCAATTAGAACTCCGGAACAAAGGATTAGGACATCTGCGATAAAAAGCCACCGTGAGGGCCTAGAGACATGATCCCAAAATAACTTGACACGCCACATTGTGGAGCAGCACAGCAGCTGTCGCTTTGCATTTCTATTCACTGGCTTGGCACAACTGGACTGAGTATCTAATGATCCAAGCATTGAAGGACACGGTGTCCTGATCTGACTACACACAACAAAAGACCTTCAATTCCTTCCTCCCATCCTGTGTAACGTGCAACCAAAGAACCTTGTCAGATTCTATCAGTGCATTACAGATATTTCAAACATTTACACCTCTATCGGATTGTTCTTTTATTTAAACAGTCCGTTGTGTCAGCACTTGGCACATCTATGAGAAGAACGATCTTTACCTGTCTAACTTAGTGTGGATTTGTTCCCAATCCTTATGAGTAAAAGGTGAAAAGACTTTTGCTTTTTATATAGAGGAATATTGACTATACATACAGCTCAATGTGGGGGAGTAAAACAAGCTTTCAACGCATTGATCATTGTTCTGAGGTGAAGCAAACCAAGGCAACTCTCGTGGAACTTCTGTTGCTGGTAACAGTGGCCTGAACATACTGATGTCCCACACTTGGCTGCCAACAATGCACCCCAAAAGGTGTGCACCCAGACCACTATCTTTAGAGACTGATTGTGGGCCATCTTTTAAATATATTTTAAAATTTCCATTGAGTCTGCAATATTATAATGTATAGGGATAATCCATGGCTCTCACTTCCTGCTTGACCACCAGTGTCTCATAGTCTACTACCCCCCCCCTCCCCCCACAAAAGTCTTAATTCTAGCTCATCTCCATGGAGGAACCGTCGGGTTTCTCGCCCACTTGTCGAGCGCCAATCAAATAAAAAGAGCCCCGCCTACCATCATCCAAAATGACACAAGCGAACCTCTGCACCTCTCGGTGCTCCTTTAAGTCCTATTGTCTCCTCCTTTTGGTTAGGTGTCAATTTTTTTTGTCCAATTACACTCCTGTTAAGGGCCTTGGGAAGTTTTTTACTGTGTTAAAGGGTGCTATATAAATTAAAGTTGTTGCTGTATAAAGACAATTTTAATGATCCTTTCTAGGTGCATATTAAACCATGCGGATTATATAATTAACTTGTATGAATAGTGAGGTCAAAAGTATTTCCCTGTGTTCTCTAGATTACCTGTGTAACCACAGTCACTCTAAGACCAAGCAATCCATTGCCTAAAGAGCTTTGCAGTGTTTCAAAGATGTGATGCAGTGTGATGTATAAATACAAGTATTGCTTTGGATTCTGTTGGTTACTAGAGGATTATGAGGGTAGTGCTACAAAGAGGATAAGTGGATAGAGGAAATCTGTTTTGAAGGGAAATCAAGATTTTAAAACCTGAACAGTATTGGGGCAACTATCATTCACATTGGATTAAAGAGAAGCTGGTACACTGGTGTTGGGTAGCTGCAGTTATTTGAGTACCATCATGTTCTCCATCAGTTGGTAGGATATGTGTACTACTACTTTATTCGTTCATGGGACGTGGGAGTCGCTGGCAAAGTTAATTTTTATTGCCTATCTCGAATTGTCCTTGAGAAGGTGGTGGTGAGCCACCTCCTTGAACAGCTGCAGTCCATCTGGTGTAGGTATTCCCACAGTGCTGTGAAGGAAGGAAATTGCAGGATTTTGACCCAGTAACAGTTAAGGAACGGTGATATAGTTCCAAGTCAGGATGGTGTGTGACTCTGAGGGGAACTTCCAGATGTTCCTGTGCGTCTGCTGCCCTTGTCCTTCTAGGTGGTAGAGGTTGTGGATTTGGAAGGTGCTGTGATTTATGATCCCTCTCTGGTGGGTTCATTAATTAGGCTGCAGTGTTTTAGGAAGAGGTTGCAGAAAGGCAGGTAGTTTCGTGACTATTTTACCTGGATTAATAATCCAGAGAATGTGAGTTCAAATCCTATCACTGCAGAGAATTTGAATCCAGCTTTTTGTTTGATGTCATAAACTATGAAAGGGCCATCAGACTCAAATTGTTAACCTACATTCCTCTCTCCAAACATGCTGCTGGCCTGCTGAATGTTTCCAGCATTTTCTGTTTTTATTTCCAAAATCTGCAATATTTTTTATTTTGCGATCTTGCTCTTTGTTGTGCTTGGGGAACATTAGGTTCCCTTCTTCAGTGCAGTGAAGTGAAATGGAGGCATAGACCCATTATGCTAGGTCTCTGCCTTCGTTATGCTGCCTGGGGATTTCCTGGGCTTCACCCTAGTACCTAGTTCTGTGGCTACAGTAGGCATAGGCCCATTATTGGCAACAAAAATGTTGGTAGTGGGGCTTGTACTACCACTGTGTTGGTTCTGGAAGCATCTTGACAATGGAAGATGGCAGTATGTATATTGGATTTTCCCCTTAGTTTATCTTCAGGCCTCAAGGCCCTCTGACTGCCGATCACCATTAGCAACCAGAAGGCCTTAATACTGGAAGTTGCAGGTGTCCTTTTGTGAAATCCCTCCTCCTCCCCATTCCTAGTGTAAGGCTCTGTACAGATAGATATACCAGGAAATTGGGATGCTTTAATTTCACAACAAGTGCTGAATACCTCCAATGGTGGGGTGGGGGGGTTGCAAGCGAATATTATTACCTCTACCTCTTGTCTGTCCTCTCAGCTGAAGGTGGTCCTTCGCTTGGACAAATGAGAGGAAAGTTATGAGATAATGCTACTGAATCATTCTCTACAATGTTATCTCCTTGGAACCATTGGACAGCATGTCTTTTCTTTTAGCTAGCCCAAGTGATGTTTTCATTCCCATTGAGAACCTACCTTACATGCCATGTAATGTGTACGATGGCCAAAAATAATAGCTGACTACTCTATTCTGATAAATCTTTCCACATGAGTCATCAACACGGCTGCAATCTTCAGCACTATGATGCAAACTGCGCAAAACATAGGTTAGAGACCATCCTTCGCATTTACTAGCAGTAAATGCACGTGAGGATGTGATGCAGGTTTTCGCTTGTTTGTACCGCGTCGCTCTGTTCCTTATTTATAGAGTAATTAGAATTAATTTCAATCTGTCATGTGATCTCTTAGACTTGGCAGGTTCTGCAGTGCATTTACTGAACCACCTTATCTATCTGGTAAATTAAACATTGATCCAAATCCAACTAATGACAGACATTTGTAGTAATATTTTGAGAGCAATTGCTTGAAAAGGGACAAGTAACTCCCCTAATTGCTACATGTAGAAGCACTAGGTCGAGTGGAACAAAGCCATTCAAACCATAGACTTGGAATATGTTTGCCCAAATACGGTCTTGCAGAGGACAGGAATACATCATCCATCATCCAACATCCAACATTTCCTATAATTTGAACCATAGCAACACTGGGTGATTAAATGATAAAGTTTTTTGTGCATAAGATAATCTAATAAAGTTCCATGCACAAACTTATTGGACTAGATTTTCTCTGTGGGCTTCTGAACCCTGGTGTCAGGCTCAAATGGGGGTCATAAGCCCAAACTCTGTGGGAAAGTCACTCAATGATTTTCCCTGGGGCAGCTAATTAATGGCCAGAGGGTGAGCTTACTGTTCAATTAAGGAAAGCAGGCAGGCAGGCTCTCAAAGCTGGAGGGCCAATCAGAGGCCTTCCAGCTTGAAAGCAGCAGCAGGCTGTGTTGGCAGGTAAGTGAGGGACAGAGCGCTTCAAGATGGAGGTGCCCTCTCTCCAACTTCTTCAAAATTTAAATTAAAAATGGTCTTTGCAGTCAGGCCACCACTGTGGGGGTGGAGTGTGAGGAATCCCTCCACAGGGCAGTCTGTGGCGGCTGCTGCAACCAGACAGGTAGGGAGGGCCTCTAAGCCTACCTGGAGCACTGGCCCTCAGTCTGTCGCTAGGAGGCCACTTCCAGGCGGCTATCTGGGCCCATCACTTCTGCGAATCTGTAGGCAGACTGGAAAATCCAGTTGGCCTGCTTCAATTGGCCTTGAGTGCCTGCTAACTAGTTTAATTGGCTACCCGCCGCGTGCGGGTGGGTACCCCTTCTGTTGCCCAACCCCCCCCATCCCAATCTTTATTGCCTGCTTACCTCCATTCCTGGTCCCTGTGGGGGCTAAAATCCAGCCCATTATCTCGATGTGTGCAGCAAGATAAAATCCGCACTTAAAAATATTTTTGCTTCTGCTAGGTGTTTATTCCCGACTTTTGCGTGTGGCGAGGGACATCCAGACTGCTCGTCAAGTGAATGTCTCAAAGTCTTCCAACGATAGCAAGGAGGGGCCACAAGAGGAAAAGCACACTGAATATGCTGTGTTTGCATTAGTGCCAGTCTTCTGCATTGTAGGATTGCTTGGAATTCTTCTCTGCAACTTCCTGAAGAAGAAGGGATACCGCTGCACCTCGGAAAAAGAAGCTGCTGAGGAGAGCTCCACGGAGAAACTTGGTAAATAAAATCTGCAGTGTAGCTTTTGTTTGTACTACATTTACTTTGATCTCACATTGACTGTGGTAGATTCATGAGCATAGACCTTCACTGACGCTGCACCTATTTTGTAGCTATAAAATGGGAACCAAAGCATCCAGTATAATTGGTGCCGTGTGAACGTGCATTCCGCAGCAGGAGAGCGCAGCCATATTGGGATGGGCATCAAAAGAAGTGTTCAAGGCCACTTATTTGCATGCACAAAATTAGTAATGCCTGTTTGATGCCTTGTTTTACTAAATTGGTTTTCTGAGCACCAGTTACGTTCAAGAAAACCAGGTCTGCATGCAGTCTACCCGTAAACGAGACTTGTAGTCCAATGTCGGGTAGGTTTTGGGCCTATCCATTCCAGTGTAGGGATAGTTTGCTGTGTTTCGTTAATGCTTGCAGGTCGACACAAGTTGATTTCCAGGCCATGATATCTGTTGAAAAATTCAACAATGGGGTGACGTTTCTGTTTTCATTTAATGTGGCGTTCCACCAGTTTTTACTACTTCAACTTTTTCCACCAAATTTCATCCCTTCCCCTTCCATATTTTCGTCTGGGGGAAAAAAAAACCTTTTTGTTGGAGTGAAATTCTTTGGCTTTGTTTTAACTACATCAGAGGCGCTATATAAATGCAAATTGTTGAGGGTGTCTGAGTAAAACAGTGTCACTGTTGGAATCAGTAATGGTAAAATTGCCTACTTTTTAAAAAAAAAACCTCAGCGCTACAGTTGGCACTCAAGGTGGGAATAATCCCAGTGTTCCCATATTTTGTTCTGACTTTTCCCTGTAGATTGCATTTCTTTCCTGGATCTCTTCTGCATTTTGATTAAACTTTCTCCTGTGTATCTTGGGTTGTGTGCACCAACCACAATGAACAATGAAACTGTCTCCAGAGTTTTCACAGGTCACTAATTTAATCTTTGGTTACTGCCTTGTTTACTCTCTTTACTTCTGGCCGTTCTCTTTTGAGATTCTTCTCTTTTTATTCTGTTTCTCTTTTCTTCCTTCTCTGCTGTTACTTCGTGTACTTTTCATTATCCTACCAATTACACCTCATAACTGCTGACCTTTAGCGATCTGAACCCGAGCATTTTTTTCCCTTTTGATTTAGGCCACCTGTTGCACTGAGGCCAATTATACAGCAGTCCCCTGTTGACTAAGATCAGCTAACCCAGCAGGGACCAAGTATCGATCTTGGCGCTTTGCTGTTCTGTTAGCTCACAACCCCAACTAGTCATTTATTTACCCACTGTGCCAATAGGGAGCCCTTAGTGAGGCTCTTTCTAATGCACGCAAAGAAAACCTCCACTTGAGTGAATTTTCTAGTAATGGACTTTACGGTTGTAGTGCAATTTACAAGCTAGGGACATTTACAGTATTTACACTTCTGTGGTTTAATTGCACCTGTGCACTAATGTTATTCCAATGGTTCACATTCACGTAACTGCACTATTTTAATGCTGTCATTAAGCTACTTATTTTAAAAGGCTGCATTAAAATCGTGTAGTCAGAAATTGAAGGTAAATGCAATGTGCTTAAGAATAGCTCAAAATTGACCTTGCTGGTGAGGAAACATTGGTGAGCAGTAACGTATAAAAATACCATTTTGAAAAGCTATTTCTGTTTTAAATCATTATTGAAGTTCAAACACAGGATGTTGGAAATGCATGGCCCGTCAGTTAGCTTCTGTATAGAGAAAAGACACGATAATGTTTTGGGTATATACCTTCCATTAGAACTGAAAACTAAAAGGTAAGCAAGCAATTTTTAAAGATTAGAGTGAGGTTAGTAGAGATTTGTTTACACAGAAGGTTGTTTGAATGCTTTGCCACAGGGAGTGGTTCAAGAATAGAACATTTAATCTTTTAAGGTAAAAGTGGCCCAATATTTGAAGCAGAGGAAGATTTTTTTTTTTAAAAAGGCAACGGAGAAGGAACAGGAGAGTGGAATTTATTTTTGGTCGCTCCAGCAAAGAACCACCACAGAATCAAATGGCCTTCTCTCTGCTGGCAACTTCCATGATTTTATAATTGATGAAAGGACACAGTACTTCATGGTTGTGTTCAATGGAAACATAACCAGCATGAGGCATCACCATTGGGAGAGGAATGGAGATGGGCAAGTCAAAATAAAAATCCATGAACTCCCAACACTCATTCCCAGTGCAAAATATTTCTTAAGGACACTACTATTGAGCTTTCATCAGGAAAAATTAACAATGCCAGGTGTATATACGCTGTACCACACCTGGGTGCACCCTGTTAGCCAACTATGATTTGGCAATGTAGTTGTTACCAGAATGGCAAGTCTGTGTCTCAGTTATGGGCCCTCCTTCCCTGTCACTGATGCCTACATTGGGCTGGATCTTGTTCTCCTGCTGCCAGGAAGATCGGGACCGGCAATCCCAGTGCTGGCTTCCGTGGTGGGCCACTGCCGCTCCGATTTTCCGGCCACCCCCTCACCCCCGCCATGGAACCTGGCATTGGGAGGAGAACAAGATCTGGTCCATTGTGTGGTTGTCATTCCAGAGAAAACTGTTCCAGAAAGGATGGGTTTCGAAGTGGCTGGGTATGAGCAAGCAGCTTGGCAATAATTCAAAACCTTACCACCTGGATTAAATCATGATGAGGGCCCAGTTTAAATAATTGAATTACTTATTTTAATACTCTATCCATTGTAGTCTGTCTTTAAGACAGTATTGCGTGTAGACTTGATCTACCTAATTTAGGGAAGAGATAATTTCGTTCGAAATGGAAGCAGTGTAAACATTCTGTGATAGTTGATTTACTTAAAGAGAAAAAAGGGGAGTACTTATGATTCACTGACTTTGTTATAAAGAACAAAATGATATGCTTGCTAAATTGTTTTTTGGCGATGTTATTAGTGGTGTGGAAATGCTGTTTTCAAAAATGAAAGCTAATAACACACACAAAAGATACAATTGAAAAGCAGTCCTGCATTAAGGCCTATGATCAAGGCCACTGCTTCAAAGCAACCGAATAATTACATTTGTTTTGGGATCACATTCCGTTTATATTTTTCTGTGCAAACTGAAACCCAGTGGCTTCCTGTACGTGGATGCTTGTTTCACTGCAAGTCAGCTTTTGCAGCTCCCTGCTCATTTGGGATCCTGGGAAGCAGCTGATTCAGGACCAGGTTTTAAATTCTTTGTGACCCGCTCACTTTTGTATTGTTAATTTTTTTTGCTGGTTTGATTTTTTTTTTTTGCTTCCGGCTGTGCTGCCACCCACTTCAGCTCTTGTCTGTGTGCGAGATTGAAGGATGAGAGGTAGACCCTCACCCTGCTGTGAGTCTGAGAGTGAACTCCAGCAGTGGAGGGCTCACTCTGTAAGCTCAGCTTCTGGTACCACTTGGCTCGATGGAACAGTGTCCCACAATACTGCCCTAATGCTGTGAGACTGTGGTATGCAAGCCTGGAAAGGTAGTAGTGCCATGAGAAGATGCCAGAGGAAACATCAAGCTTTCATTCATATAGTGTGCAGACACACAGAGGACACAGGTTGCATGTGAGTGGCAAAAGGGCAGGAGACGATATGAGGAAACCTTTTTTTTTTACACAGCAAGTTATCAGGAAATGCACTGCCTGAAAGGATGGTGAAAGTAGATTCAATAGTAATGTTCAAAAGGGAATTGACTAAATATTTAATGGGAGAAAAATTACCAGGCTATAAAGAAAGAGGAGGGGAGCGTAATTAATAGGATAGCTCTATCAAAGCACTGACACAGGCACGATGGGCTGAATGGCCTCCCGTGCAGAATCATACTATGATTCTATGACCTTCATTACTACTACAACAGCATTAATCTTTGCCAATATATGGAAAATCAATTGTGCAACTGCAAAAGAAAGGGGCTGAGTATTTTGAACGGTGAATGTGTCCGACAGTGTTGTAGGGGAATTTTAAGCATTTACAGCAATTTAGTCCAGGAAGCAACAAACCAGATAGCTCTCTGCTGCTCTCCTGCTGCTTTTGAGTCCCTGTTGTTCAAGGTTTCTACTGCAGGTTGAAAGTGTGGAGTTTTTCAATACACTGGACCATGCAAGAAGCTCAGCTATCAGCTTTGGCTTGGTGGTAACGTTCTTATGTTTGACTTGGGGGTTTGTGGGTTCAAGCTGCACTTCAGTTCTACACAGTGGGAGATGCTGTCATTCAGATGAGACATTATTGAGGAGTTGTCTGCCTTCTCAGATGAAAGATACCGCAGTACTATTCGAAGAAGTGCAGGGGAGTTCTCCTGATATCCTGGAGAGTATTTATCGACATTATCAAATTATCTGGTCATTTATCTCATTGCTTTTTTTGGGACATTGCTATGTACAAATTGACTGGCATGCTTCCCTGCATGACAACAGTGATCGCTATAGATGGAACTAAGAATATTATCCTAATTGGAAACCGATTGTGCAGCAAATCTAAAGCTACCTGTATGGACACCTTTGCTTCTCGTGAGTGTCTCAGAATTAGCTCCTCATGGCTTTCTGATTAATGACTCCAGCTATTCAAGGAAAGTTGAGTGGGGGGGCGGGTGCAGCAATGCTGTCAGAAACAGAATATTGTTGTTCCATTTGAAAATGCTTCTCTCTTCCCTCAGTTATTGCACTGCGTTGTTGGTAATGGTCACGTGCTGACAGTGGACTGGAGGCCCCAGTCATTCTATGGGTGGGGAAGAAGGTGTTACTTGTTTTTGATCTTTGTGTGTTGTGGTAGGAATGCTACCACCATCCATTGACGGTTGCTGCAGCATGGTCGACAGGACTGCATAGATGCAGTTTCTTTACTTGTCATTTGAAGTGGAGCATACCCGCTGACTCTCATTTGCCAAGCCCAGGAAAACTCTTGCTGAATTGGTCCGTCGTGCATAATAACTCTTCCTGTCTGTGCACTCACTGAAACGCTGTGCACATGCAGAAGTGACAAGTGGGTTCTTTCACAGGGTGATTTCAGATCTTCAAAGCCAAACATTTGGGGCACCATGCAAACCAGAAACGCTCTGTTTTTAAAAAAAAAATGAGTTGGCAGTTGTGCTCACTGTAGGTCTCCCTTCAGTAAAACTGTCCTTGAAATTATCAGAGGATCAACCCTCTGCCCCATGGAATAACTCCACTGCAAACTGTGCCAGTGGCTGCCCTACATTCTTTGTAGCACACGGCCTGCAGTGGTGTTAATCTGCCATCTTGCTTGCATAATAGACACCAAAAATAACTGTGGTAATTAGATAGTTAGAGTTTAAAGTGTTTGCTTAAAGAGCCCTCATCTGCACCATTTAAAGGCATGTTGTTGAGCTGGACAGTTGAATGGAATGTAGAGAGTGTAGACCTGTGACACATAATAGTTTAGTGCTGAATCTAGAGAGCATCATCTTCCCCTGTGGCAGCCTACTAATTAATAGAGAATAATGAATAGTTGGAATTGTTTACCGAGCAGTAGTTTCATTGATGGAAGCTACAAACGGAGACAAAAGCATTGCACGCTGATATTAAATTGCATGCTTAACCAGTTCCAGCTATCTTTTTTTTTCTGTTCTAATTAAAACTTTGAATTTTACGTTGGAAGTTATAATTCAGTTTTATTTCCTGCTTTCCCACTGTAACTGCAGTGGAAGAGAGGTGCGTGTTGACATCAGGGATATTTCCTCTATTGCAGAGGTAGCTTTGTAAATCTGTTTACTTGTTGCTGTGTTTCCTGAATGCATGCCACATCACTGCAGCCTGTTGATCTGGTAGACAGTTAAACCTCCCATTAGTATGTTGTTACAATCTTCCTGCCACATTTAGCATCTGTTCAGCTTTTTCCTGGTCTGGTCTGTTGGAGTGTTCCATTCGAAAAGGCTCCAAGAGTAGCAAATTAACTGGACTGTTTGTTTATGTCTGGCTTTCTGACAAAATGAATCCCTGTAGAGGGGAAAGGAAGGTTGAAGTTAGAGTTCTTTGTTTAAAATAATCCTTCCTTACCAGAGTGCATACTCTGCCCACATATTCCTTGAATTATTTTCACCCCTCCAAGGGTGCCTCCATTTTGAGGCGACCACGCGTTCTCCTGCCTGCCTCAGCAGCGCCCACCTCTCTCTCAGTGGGGTTGCTGAGGCTCCAGAGCTACCAGCCCTGAGATTGGGCTGGCAGCATTGGGAGCCCCCCTGCCATCTTTAATTGGATGGTGAGCTCGAAGGTGGTCAATTAGGGGCTGCCTCCAGGAAAATAGCTCCCCTTATCAGGCTCACAGCAAGTGTGGGCTCAGTACCCCTATTTAGTCCTATTGTCAGTGGTTTATTCATTCCATCTTCGCTGCCTCCGGAGAATACTTGGCATCAGGTGGCGGGACCGTATCTCCAACACAGAAGTCCTCGAGGCGGCCAACATCCCCACTTATACACACTACTGAGTCAGCGGCGCTTGAGATGGCTTGGCCATGTGAGCCGCATGGAAGATGGCAGGATCCCCAAGGACACATTGTACAGCGAGCTCGCCACTGGTATCAGACCCACCGGCCGTCCATGTCTCCGCTTTAAAGACGTCAGCAAACGCGACATGAAGTCCTGTGACATTGATCACAAGTCGTGGGAGTCAGTTTCCAGCGTTCGCCAGAGCTGGCGGGCAGCCATAAAGGCGGGGCTAAAGTGTGGCGAGTCGAAGAGACTTGGCAGTTGGCAGGAAAAAAGACAGAGGCGCAAGGGGAGAGCCAACTGTGTAACAGCCCCGACAAGCAAATTTTTCTGCAGCACCTGTGGAAGAGCCTGTCACTCTAGAATTGGCCTTTATAGCCACTCCAGGCGCTGCTCTACACACCACTGACCACCTCCAGGCGCTTACCCATTGTCTCTCGAGATAAGGAGGCCAAAGAAGAGTATTCATGGTAAATAGGAGATTTGAATCCTATTGAGATTGGGTGCCTTTTATAATTAAAATGTCTCCTCAGCAAATATAAGTTATTACTAAGTAAGGTCTTAAATTGGAAAAAACTGGAAGGAGCACTGTACTTCATTTTATTAATATAGAGGGCCAAATTTCTCATGCCCACATTTCTCTAACTTTTTAAAATTTTATATTTCTTTCCCTCGGTAGTGAAAGGGTGGGAGATTATTTACTAAGTTTAAAAATTCCAATCGGACAACTCTGCTCTTCGTGTCCATGGAGCCCTAGTCCCTAGTATGTCATTAGATTTTATGAAATGAAAGTTTTCTTTTTTTTTAAAAAAAGGAGGAAACTTCCTTTAAATTTGTTTGCATGAGTTCTCTGCCCTGCTTCAATGTCACTGCAATGCTGGATACCAGGAACCACCAACAGAAACAACTTGCATTTATATAACATCCCAAGGCACTTCAGACATGTGTAAGGAGCAAATGAAGACTGATCCAAAGCAGGAGCTATCATGTGGAGTGACCAAAAGCTTGGTCAATGAGGTGCATTTTTAGGAGGGTCTTAAAAGATGTGAGAGGTTGTCAAGAAAACCCTATACGCCAAATGAGAAATATTAATTTCATCGGCTGGAAACTTGTATTAGACTTTTAATGGAGAAATTCTTGCAGTTAACTTTAAACAAAAAACTAGCAGCCAAGATGGCCATCGCAATTTGCATCTGAAATACCAGGAGATAGAACTGGAGACAAAAGTCTAACGAAGCCCAGCCAGACCAATGCTTTGGCTAACTAAGTAGAATATCCAGATCATCCTTGTTAGCGGGACACTCAGTCATCCCGAGGTATTCATAAACGGCGACGTCCCTTTAGTGGGTAAACACTGACACGACCACCTGAGAGTTTTTGGGTTTTAGACTTTGGACCTCATTTAAAAACAAAGGGGATTGAGAGAATCATGTGACTGTCCATGTCTGAAAAAACTGGGAGTTTTGTTACACATAGAAGAGACAGGCAGTAACTGAGCGTGTGCAGCAGCTCTGTCTCTCTCTGTCTCTCTCTCTCTTAATTGCCAAAGGAGAGGCCAAAGTCATGGAATAGACATTTTGGAAGGCTGTTTGTACATTTAAAGAAGTTGACAAAGAGTTTTATTTTGAGGCGTTTAGGGACAATGTAGCTTAGCAAGGACAAGGTGATGAGAGAGCAGGACTTGCTGCAGGATAGAGTTTTGGCAGTCTGAAAGTGTCCACTTGATATGGCAAATGATCAAGGCCAATGAAAGCCAGAAGAATCTACTAATCACTATAGTGTCCTGTCTATAACTGTTTAGAGAATAATCCGTAGTGCAGTGACAGAGGTCCAGAGAAACCCTTGGTAAATCTCTCCCCACAGAAAAATCAGTTGACAAAATGGTAAGGTTTAAAGGGTTATTTTGTTTTTTGTTATCTAACACGTAAAATTCAGACGTGTTACATTTGTGTATAGACTTCAAAGCTAACACCTATCCTGTGAGTCAAGCTGCAGTATTTGTAAATCTTGCAGTAGCAACAGTGAAAGTTACCAGGAATCTCATTACAGGACCCACAGAGTGCTTGACCTCGGATCACTTCTCCTTTTGATGCCATTTCTGGGAACATCACTTGCACGTCACTGCTGAGGCTTTTTGCTGCTTAATCTCTGGCAGTTGTGACAGAAATTACGCATGCCAAATGAAAAATATTAGTTTCGTCGTATGAAACTGAGCACTTTTTTACTGAACATTACAAATAACTTTTAAAAAGCCGAACAGAACAGCTAAAGATGGCCACGCACAATTTGAATATGAGCAGCCAAAGGCCGGCTGGGAGACTGAGGTAAATTACCCAGTCTAGCTGGAACAATGGGGGTGTGCTCTGATTCCATTAATGAGAATGGTTTTGTCAATAGTAGTGATCAAAAGCCATCGACACCCTTTGACTTTGAAAGAGCCAACTTTCCCCTGCCCCACCACCACCAAGTATGTCTGAAGAATTTCAAACAACCTTCCAGAGACTTCTGGTTTCAAACGAAGAGGTGGTCACATGACATACCTGCTGGTGTAGCTCTGAATTGTGCCTCCAAAGAAAGGAAGAGACTGTAACTGAACTCCAAGAGAAAAGCACCTCTCTCTGTCTCCCTCTCCAGCAAAGTCCCAGGGGAATCTCAGCTGCAGCAAAACCTCAAGATTACAGAACCTTACAGACAACAGTCAAGAAGAAGGATACAGCTGCCCTTCAGCCTCCCAGAACCAGAGAAGCAAGCCTGAATTGTGCACGTGACCCCAGCAAGCACTTCAAGACTCCTCCTTCAACAAAGGACATTGAAACTCTATTTGAATTCCACTTATTACAGACTTTACTTCAACCTCCCAACTCTACTTTTCCCCTCTGTGTATCTACTTGTGTGTGTTTGCCTCTCGTATGAATGTGAGCATGGATGCCTCATGTATTTTAGTAATTTCAAATGATTTAGAGTGATAAGGTTAATAAACTTGCATCTTTCTTGTTTAAACTCAAGAAAACCTGTCTGGTTCATTTGCAATTGTAATTAGAGCAACAGGAGCAAGTGTTCACTGAGTTGGTGAGTTAAACCACTGTGTTTAAAAGATAAACCCTATTGTGGCCAAACCAGAGAAGGGATGAAAGGGGAGCCTGAGACCTCTTCCTCTCCTGGTCGTAATGCAGTCTTAATCCAGGTTACACCACACAAGTTTTCACGGTTTAAAAAGAAATCATCAAATTCCCCAATTCTTCTGAGATTTACTTGAATGAGGTATGACCAGTTCAGTATCAGAAAACCAAATCCATGCCCAACTTTAAGAGTGACGTAATGTGGAAACTAATGCATTCTTAAGAGAAACAAAACTATACATTAACATATTTTGTCTTTGGTAATCCCTTGTGACTGGTTTTCAAAAATTACTCTGCTTGGTAAGACTAAGCTGCCTGTGTCCACAGGGTACTCTTTATAATGACAAAGTTCAACTCACCGTAGAATTCTTTCGAGAAAGTGACCTGAACATGTCATCAGGGAAAATTCATGAGGTGAAGAGGAGGGCTAATAAAGGTCTGGAAATGGGTGACCAGTTTTTTCAAGAAAACTGTTCTTAAAAATTAGGATGACTTAATCAGTACAGATCTACAGATTAGCGATCTGAAACAAGTTCAATTTAAGATTTTTTAAAAAATTGTTGTTTGGTTCTTTTGCAAAACGTAGTTTTCATGAAGTAAACATCCCAAAGTATGGGCTCATGAAGAGATTCCTTCAAGAATCTTCTCAGCACGTAAATTGGAAAACTGATTTTGGTCCAATCAAATCTACAAAAGCTTTAAGTGTGTAGAGGCACCACCTGGTGCAGTATGGACCCATTTCAAACCAGGAAAGTCCTGTACTCAATCCCTGGTCTGTACTGATCTTGGTCAGGATGATGATGGGAGCAGTAAAATTAGCCTTGTTGTCTCTGGCATAGGGAAAGGAAAAATTAGGCAATTTCTGAGTGCTGCTGAACAGTGTGATTACATGAATGTCAAGTGAAGACTGAGTCAGGCTCAACTGTAATGGTGTTCCTGGTGAGACAGCTCAATGCATTCATATGTAAAGAATGGCCATTTCGGCCTAGTTGGGAGGCTGTGGAAAATGGTGGCACTATGCCCGCGAATGCATCACCACCTTCAGGGGAGGAAGGATGAGAAAGTTAGGGGGATGACAAATTGCTACAGACTAACTGTGTTTTAAATTGACTTAATAAAAATTCAGGCTCTTCTGTTTTATAACGATTCTGACTAGATCCAAAGGTTTCAACATTGATTCAGCAAGTAATAGAAAGCACATGTATTTACCACATACCATAAAAGAAAGTTTTGAGTTCAGCCCCAGGCTATTCTTCTGCAATTCAGTGAGTTAATAGACATTAGGGCCCCAATGGTTCAGTTTGTAAATACATCATGCTGAGCTCACGCACTAGGAAGAACTATTTGACATTGGCTGGCAAGACAGTGAGGGTGATGCAAATCAGCTCAGCAGTCCTGGGCTAGAGAGGGAAAAAATATCAACCATGATTTCCGCTCCTGATAGTTGTCCAATGACTAAACCGTGTGTTGATGTAATATCTAGTAGCATGGTAAAACAACTTGCTGTCCAATTTCACACATGAACCATGGTCCCTTGGGCTGTTGGTAACCATTGAACTGTAGCTTACCAGCAGTCAGCATCTTTGAGAGAAGGTGAAAGATTTAGGCTAGAAGAATTTTTTTACACAAATATTGCCGTTGCCTCAATTTATCAATGAAGCAACGTTGCCAATGCAGTTTAAGAACATTTTACAATGTGATTTGGAAAAAGTGAAACCTGGGTCAGGATTTTCCCTGCAGGCTTTGGAAACCTGATGTCAGGGTCAAGTGGGGGTCAGAAGCCCGTACTGTGGAGGAAATAGTCACTCAGCAATGATTTTTCCATGAATTGGCCAATTAGTGGCTAGAGGGCAGGATCACTGCCCTCACCGGGTTCTTGAAGCTGAAGGGACAATAGGAGCGCCCCCCCACCCCCCCCCCACCACAGAAGCAGCAGGCTGCCTTTTTGTTTTAAAGTGAAAGAAAGGGTGCCTCAAGATGGTGGCGCCCTCTCTCCAACCTTTTTAAACTCTAAAATAAAAAAATTCCCTCAGCAGCCGGGCCACCATTGTGGAGGGGGAGCCTCTTTCTACAGGGTGGCCTATGGCTGCAACTGAAGCCAGGGCCTCAACGCCTACCTGGAGCACTGGCACCCTGGTCTGCCACTGGAGGCCACCTCCGGGCAGCTGGCCTAGTCCCCGATGCCTCGAGGGGGGCCTGGAGGACAACTGGAAAATTCCAGTCAGCTTCTGACAATAGGCCTTAACAGGCTTGTAGGTGGGAATCCCTGCTGCCCTCACCCCCACCCGCCCCTAATCTTGCCTCCCGTAAAATGGCCCAGGGAAGAATGGTACTGCCAGTCCTGACAATGGCGCAAAATTCCATGCCATCAGGGCCTAAAGTTTCAGCCCCTAGTATTAGTTCTGTCAAATCCCTATCTAGTACTTGCATAAACTTAAGATTTTCTTATGTAATGGAAAATCTAATGGAAGATAATTCTCTGTTTTGTACAGGGTCACAACAGAGCAAATAGAGTATTGACCCTCCAGGGTATTATGGCATTGCTGTCTCTGTGTAATGGGAAACTAAAAGCAGTGTGATGTCCTTGCCAAATACATTGGCCTCAGGTCACCTGAGTATAAAAGTAGTGAAAGGCTGCAGGATCCAACTATAATGGAGTACAATTTCGAAACCTGGTTAACAAAGAATATGGACGTGCCAACATTCAAAGGAGTTGTATGCAAAAGATTCTTTCCTCATTTTCTGAAACAATTGGGAAATGTCTTATTTTAGGTTCGTCCCAGGTTTTGGTGTATTTCAAAGCTATTTTTGGTTCAGAGTGGCAAGATGGCAATGCATTTTGGAGATCCATGGCATGGTGTGATGCATGTTGTTCACGTAGTGAGTTGCTAATTTCAGAAGACCCTCCGTGGATACGGTAGCCTAGTGATTATGCTACTGGACTAGTGACCCAGGAAGATTATGTTTAAATCCCACCATGGTACATTGTGAAACTGAACTCAATAACTTTAGTAAATTATGGTGTAACACCCGAAAAATGACTCTGAAAGCTGCTGGATTGCTATAAAAACCCAACTGTCTCACGAATGCCCTTCAGGAACTGCCACCCTGACCTGGCCTCTGACACCAGTTCCACACTGTATGGTTGTTACATTGCCCTCAGGGCAACTAGGGATGGGTAATAAATACTGACTTGTCTATTTTGCCTAAATCCCAAGATCAAATAGGAAATGGAATCCCAAGATTAGTCATGCCAATCTGTTTTCCTACACTTCAGTGACTGACCATAGAGAAGCAACACTTATTGCATCCTTAATGCTACTAAGGTACTGATCATCAGAGATGTGCTTAATTAATCCTCAGTAATATCCTTGTGTATGATCTATTCAGTTTCCCTATATCTGGTGCTTTTTTCTCCTGTCCTTGCCTGAAGTTACTTTTATTATGGTATGGTTCCATGGGCACCAGTAACCTATCTTGCGACAATGACCATTTGCAAATGTGTGCATTGACCATACATGTTGGTAAGTTATGTCACTGTGGAGACATCACAGCCAAGCCAGATTCTGTTCTCACCTTAAGTTCACATTTAGGGCACTTGCCATTCACTAGGTGGTGATTGAGGCAGGAACCCGTGTGGGTTTCATTTTTCCTCTTTAGCCTTGGGGTGCTAAGGTCAATTTTAGTGATTTTATTGTGGTTTTAAGTGTTACTTGTGGCTCAGTTGGTGGCACTCTTGCTTCTGAGTCAGGGAATTGTGGGTTCAAGTCCCACTTCAGCACAAAAATCAAGGCTGACACTCCAGTGCAGTCCTGAGGGAGTGCTGTGCTGTCTCAGGTGCTGTCTTTCGAATGAGCTGTTAAACTGAGGCCTTGTCAGCCCTCTCAGGCGGATGTAAAATATCCTATTTTGAAGAAGAGCAGGGGCGATCTCCCCAGTGTCCTGGCCAATATTTATCCTTCAATTAACATTAACAAAAACAGATTATCTGGTCATTATCATATTGCTGTTTGTGGGTGTTTGTAGTGTGCAAATTGACTGCCATGTTTCCTACATTACAACAGTGATGACACTTCAAAAGTACATCATTGTCTGTAAAGTGCTTTGGACCCCACTGTGGTCATGAAAGGTGCTATATAAAATGCAAGTCCTTTTTTCTTTTTGAGTCAGCACCAATTAGGAATTGAACAAGGGACCTTCTGGTCTCTGCGTTTAGTACTCCACTGATCAGTGTCTCTATCCACTGGGAAATCAGGGGAACGCATTACTAATCATAAATGTTTAGTGGCGAAATTACTGATCATTTGAGCTGTTGTAAAAGCAAACCACACTTTTCCTTTCTGTTAATGGGGACGGTGTTGTGTGAAAAGTACTTCTAAGGGGCAATTTTGCAAAACCACAGCATCAGTTCCAGAATTTGAGCCTGTAATGTTCTTGGCCTATCTCCAACCCACGGACCTGTCTAGCGAGACTCCATTTATTTAAGCAGGTTGTTACAATTGTAATATTTATTTCCATGCCCTCTTTCAGCTCATGGAACTTCTGCAATACTTCTTTCCAGCATCTACAAATTGTGGATATGATGCTAACTTAGCAGGAACTTGTTGCCATGACGCTTGCCTCCTGACCTTCATGGTTGAAATTCCAAACAAAGAATCACGTCTGGCTGTGGGACTATTCACCAAGGCCCGCACGGCCGCATCGCTCCTTAAAATATCTGACATGAAGGCACAATATTGTTGATTGGAACGCTGCACAGCTGCATTGATTAACTTCTCCCCTCAACACTTCATTTAGCTTTTAGCTATTTGAGCAGTGTGAAATGTTCATTGTTGCAGCTGTTTGCTGACATTGCTTGCTACAATATGCAGGAATGAATTTCCTGCATGTGGAATCCTTGTTGTCAAACAGCTTGTGTCCACCATTTTGACATTGTTTTGCTATTGACCACAAATGGACAAACTCTCCACTTTCAGTGGTCACAGGAAATAACCTTGGCTAGTCAAGAAAGGAAAGACTTGCATTTATATAGCACCTTTCATGACCTCAGGACATCCCAAAGCACTTTACAGCCAATAACTTACTTTTTAAAAAATAAGTTTAGTCACTGTTGTCAGGCTGTGAACACAGGCCCCGAAACACAAGGGACTTCATTTCTCGTCCAGACCAGAGGTGAAGTGAAAGTCTGCTGTAAATGGCCTCTGGGCCCCATAATGAGCATCGCTGCTCTCTTCATAATCTTAGCCACAAAAGGATGTGTGGGAGCATTTAGCCTGGACTGGGGAGGAAATAAAAAAAGAGATGAGTGAGTACTTTTGCACTCCTAGCAGACAGCCACACTCCAAGATATTTTTTGGGAAATCACAGATGTGCACCCACAGTTTCCCAATGCTGCAGATCAAAGAATCGCCCCTAGAAAGGCAGACAACAGGGAAGGCCCTATAATGAACAGGTAAGCTGCTGCTAAAAGTAGTTCAATTTTGCAAGAACTCTGTTCATTTTCTTCTCTCTTACAGCAGCTATTAATGGAGATCCCTTCGGATCCGATGAAACCAATGAAGACACCATCAGTGTCCTGGTGCGGCTGATCACCGAGAAGAAAGGTTGGCACACGATTATTTCATTCTTACCAATTCATGCCACCATGGAAGGCATGTGATATTTCTTATGTTAATTTTTAGAAGCTAGGAGTCAGCTAGTCAAGCCTGCTCCACCATTCAATAAGATCATGGCTCACCTACCTCACTCCACCTTGCCGAACCTTGGGAAATCTGGCAGTTAAAGGAAGGAGAGGACTGGTGGATCCAGGAGGTAAATGCCTTTCCACTTACCTGCTGGATCCAGCAGACCTGCCTTGCCAAACCCTGGTGATTGGCATCCCCTCTGCCCAGCCTCCAATCACTCAGACCTTTGCGGGTTGGAGCTTGGACCTACCTATTCTCCAGTGTTCCCTGCCCAACTAGAAGCCAATCCTGTCAATCAGACTGATTTCCGGATGGGGTGCCTGTCAATGACGTCATGCACACACTCTGTGTGGGGAAACCCCAATTTGCTCTTTGGGTTTCCTGTGCACTACCAGCCACCCCCACCCACCCCTACTCTCACCTCCTGCCCCCTCCCACCACCGACCCTTCCGATCTTGGCAGGTCAAAAGATTAAAATTCCTATACGGTCCAAGCCCAGAAGGCAGCAACTGTGTCTCTAAACCAACGTTCTTTCTCACAATGTTGCCTTTGAGCAGCACTGCACCTCTGAGTTCCCTGCTGATGGTCAACAGACAAAAGAGAGGTCATGCACTTGGTGCAAGAGTGAGGTGCAAGGGGCAGCAAGGTGCTCCTTTCTTGAAGAGTCCATCTCCTCTTGCTCAGACTTTGTCACAGTGACCCTCAGGCATGGATCTGAGGAGGCAAGTCTGTTAATTTTTGCTGTTTTTTTTCTTTAATTGTTAGTGTTGTTATTTATTGGAATTTATAGCCTGGATTTTACGGTGGTAATGGAGGCAAAGCTGTAGGCGTTTGCCATCATTACACTGGTGACTGTACCAGTTGGCACCAGTGTGCTTCACCGTAAAAGGTCTGAGAGGGATGTAATAATTATCACATTGCCTTTTCCGTGTTCTGTCCTGGATCCCAGTGCTCAGGGAAACACGATAAAGATTATTTTGCTCAGAGAGCTTTTAAGCATCACAAGCCAGATGCTTATGTGACACATTGGGCAGAACTTCCCCGGCCCCCTTAGAGACAGCCTCAATGGAGGCGACCTCCTTTCAGTAGGCTGGGAGGCCATTGAAGCTGGAGGCTGCATGCCCCGTTGACTGGCTCGCAGTGCCCACCTCCCGGTGGGGCTGCCGGAGCCCCAGAACTGCCGGCCCTGTGATTGGGTGTGTAGCATCGAGACCCCGCCCACCATCCTTCATAGAACGGTGAGCGCAGAGGCACCCAATCAGGAGGCTGCCTCTGGGAAAATAGCTTCCCCAGTCTGGCTGCCGGCAAGTGCGGGCTGGAGACCCCCATTTGGTTCCAACGTGGGGTCCCGAAGCCTGCGGGGAAAATCCAACCTCATGATTCTGACAACCATCAGTGTTGTGATTAAGGACGTGGAAGAGAGATGATGAAACCTTTGCTTGTTTATCTGCAAATAAAGATGTGCAACCTGTCTGGTAAGAATTTCTCCAGGTCACTATGTGTAGGAACATCATTAACATATTTATGAAATTGCACTTGTTCAGTATCCCAAACTGTATCTAAAAGAACATTTTAGAAAATGGAACAGAGGAAATTTTCAGTTCTTTTTTACAATGTTGCTACAAAAAGCAACCAGAGGAAAATTCCTCTACAATTATAAAACTGAACTCCCAGTAGTACTAGATGGAGGTTTAACTTTGTCCATTGTGTGCAGAACTTAAAGGTCCAAATGTTTCTGGATTCATTTGTGATTTAATACGTCAACTTCACGCACTTGTAGTAACATTCAGGGTATAGTTTCCTTTCCATTCATTTCTGTGGATGATTTTTAAGTGAAGTATAAAATAATGTAGTAAATCTATCTCTCAGTTGTGGCCCTAATCATCTGTCTTTGTCGTTGAGAAGCAACACGTTGGCTGGAATTTTACAGCACCCCCCAACCCAAAAATGGGCAAGTGGGGTTGCAGGGGGGGTGCCTTCCAGGCCCGCCCTCCCCAGTCCAATCAAGGCCCTTAAGTGGCCAATTAACTGCCATTTGCAAGCCTTCTCCTGCTGCCGCAGGTATTTTACCCTCGGCTGGCAGGCAAAGATAAAACCAGGCAGCTGCCTTGTGGGCTGAGGGGATGGGGGCCCTCTTGATCGGGCACCCTGTGCCCCATGGAGGGCTACCCTGAAGCCCCAACTGCTCCGAACGCACAACACTTCCCCCCCCCCCACCTCCCCCAAAACAACCTCCCCTTGCCTCGCCAAGGCCGGGCTGGTTTTCCCTGGCGAGGCCTTAAAAACCTACCTGAGTACCGGGGCCTTTCTCTTGCCTCTGATGGCTGGATGTAGTTCCATCAGTGGCCACTGCTTCCAATGGTGCTGCAGGGACTAAGAGCTGCTGGCCTGCTGATTGGCCGGCAGCTCCATTAGGCGGGACTTCCTGCCTCAATGAGTTGGAAGTCCTGCCTAAAACCAATTAAGGGCCTTGAGAGTGAAAAATCCTGGCCTGGCTTCCCAGACCCGGCGGAGGCAGACTCACCCAACTTTTCGGCCGGTGGGTGGGACCTCTTGCCCAACGTAAAATTCCGGCCATAAGGGGCCGCCTTCAATTGTCAGTAGAGTTAGTGTATGAATGCAGTTCATATGCAACTATGATTACATTCCTTTCGTTATGACAGAAAATGCTGCAGCCTTGGATGAGATGTTAAAGGAATATGAAAAGAAGGAAGGGATCACCAACAACAACATTGCACAGATCAGCAATAAGAATGTGGCAGAAAAGTAAGTTTTCTTTGACACACCTACTTTTAAAATCTGGGGCCATAAGGTCTGATTTTAACCTAACCCGCAGTGGGATCTGGAGAAAATTGGGTTGGACGCCTGCTTAGTGCCCCATTTGATTTTATGTCCTATTGAAGTCAGTGAAAGATAAAATTATACAATGCTTGACCTGAACCCACTCT
The DNA here is from genome assembly GCF_036365525.1 of Heterodontus francisci. NCBI lineage: Eukaryota > Metazoa > Chordata > Chondrichthyes > Heterodontiformes > Heterodontidae > Heterodontus > Heterodontus francisci. Next base: position 27,751,788 of record NC_090376.1, on the reverse strand, counting down.
GTTACCATCAGACAGATTAGATGAAAACTGGGGCAATAGGATTTTACAGCACAGTAAGAGGCCATTCATCCTATCACATCCGTGCTTGCTCTCGGCATGAGCTATCCACTTAATCCCAATCTCCTGCCCTTCCTAACCTTTTATATTCTTTTCCCTATATTTATCCACTTCCCTTTTAAGGGCTCCTATGGATTTTGTTGCCACCATTGTTTCTGATAGAACATTCTGGGGCTGATTCTCCTCCATGGGAGTAAGACTGCATGTCCTAGCAAACTTCTGCTTAAACAGATTCTCCCTTTGTTCTTTTGGTAAGTCTAAGAGTCATTAAGAACAGTCTTTCAGAGTAGTAATGTGCTCGAGTTGCAGAACCTCATTGGAATGGCCTTCCTGATGCTTATTTTGTCTTGTTCCAAATCAGTCTGAGGTTGTGGTTGTCTGTGCCATTTGCTATTGTGGATTGAATGACTAACACATTGTCCTCTTGGTCTCTGGGGCCTGGGTTCAAATCCAGCCTAGTCCAATGGGCTGAAAGTCTCAGTTGTCTCTGCTGACTGATACAAAGTGAGTTAATGAGCAGAAACCCACAACAAATAACAAAACAACCCTGAGAGACCTGAAGAATGGCTCATCTGAAAAAAAATGACACTGATGCATTCAGGAATGGTCTTGGGTTAAGGGACCCTAGAGGGAAGAACTCCAGCTATTTATTCCCAAAATCATAACCGTGTTCAAAATTTTGCTGTAAATAACAGTGAAAATCTTATGTTTCTGCAGAGTATCTAACCCTTGTTATACCAGACCTGGCAATACTTGATGCTCCCAATGAGTGTCTCAAATGGGAACACTTTTGATTTCCCACCACTAAGAGTGCATTGAGCACTCTATTTTTATTTTAAAAAAAGCTCTAGTGCACTGGTACCAACTGATCTGAAATGTACTGTTGTACTTCCCAGAATGCTGACCAAAATATATTTTTTAATGAAAGTGATCAGTGCAGTCCCTCAATGCTTTTCTGTTTAAGCACCATGCCTTGTGTTGCCATGGTGATGCAGCTCTTTAACAAGCTGCTTCTCAACTGTCCTATAAAGCATCAAATTGAAATGGAAACAGAAACAAAACCGTTGTTCTCAAGTTATGCATGACCTCGTGTTCCACACTGTGTTATGGAAGGTCCTTTTCTTTGTGTAACATTCAATGACCTAGCTGCCTCTCTGAGCTGTGCACTCGGTTCTTTATTACCTGAGGAGAACAACATCTGGGCGGGTTCCTTTTACAGGCTCCGAACCAATATGGGGTTCTGGTATTTGCTCCGCATTACTGATCTAGGTACGTTTTTACCCGTTGTGTTTCAGTTAACTGAATCAGGAGCAGTTCTGGCAAAATAAACGTTGCAGCCAACCAGCCCTTGTTTGTAATATAAGCAGATGAACTCTTGCCATGTTCATACAAAATTAACCATTTAAAATAAATGTTTAGTGTTTATCTTAAAATAGTGGATGGAGGAATGTCCTACAAACACATTACATGTTCATCTGCCTAAACAATCGTCAGGCTTCAAAGTCTTATCCAAGAGCTCTTCCTTTCCTGTAAAGTGACATTTGTAATAAATGATCTGTTTTCTCTATGTGCAGGTGCTGTTTATTATTTTATGCTGCCCACTTTTGAATGTGAGAATGCCCAGAACTTTTAAAATCCAGAATATAAAAGGAGTGTAGACTTTGTGTATAGAACGATCATTAGTAAAGTAAGAGGCTGCTCTGAATCTATTACAAATGCTGTTGTTTAAAAGTTGAATTGCAGAAAAGAAAGCTGCATCTTCACCTATAACTGCCCTGACAATTTGCAAGCTAAGATCCTCACTAGCTGTGCATAATAGTTCTGTAAAACTGGCTGATGATCAACTATGGTGACCTCAACTCCCCCCTCCCCCACACATCCTACTTATAAGCTGAATAATTTCATCCTGTCACACACTCAGCAAGAATCCTTAGACTCCATGTAAACAGACAAGAAAGCATCTGTTAGGCAACATTGAAACTTTAGCTCAATCTAAATTCAAGACAGAATGGGGGTGAATCAGCCATCCTGTTTGCTGAAATTTGTGATATCTTGCAAACAGCCATGAAATGTGTGAGCCGTTAAATTTTTTTTTTGATGGATTGTTTGATTTTTTTTTAACATGTATGTGCCTTTATTTTGAGCCAGCATAAAACCTCTCGAGCAGGGGAGGAGGTGACCATAAAGTCAGCAGCAACATTTTTAGTGTGATTGGTTATGTGTCCAATGATTAATCACACTAATCACACTAGTGACAAATATAAAAACTAGACAGATGGCTTCCTGTCCAAGTGTCTCTGGTGACCTTGGTGCAGAGCACAGGAGTGTGGGTTACTTGAAGAGAATGGAAAATTGTATCAGATGGCTAGCTGCCAGCCACCTGTATAGATTACTGGATGCAGACGCACTTGTTGTCTTAGGTGGAGCAGTGGGAACATGCAGCATTGATAGACTCCATTTCCACTCATTACGATTACTTATTGGGCCTTTCTAGATCATACAATGAAGGGTTTTGTGTGTGGTCATGTGTGTTGTAAAAAGTGTAGTGGCAAATTTATGGTGTCCGATTTGATTTAAAGCCGATATTCCCAATTTCCCTCTGTATCAGACAGCTGCAGTCGTTTATAACAGCATGCTGTGCATCTTGTAAATGCTTCCCTTTGTCTGAAAATTGACTTCAAATCCAAAACAAAATGGATAGTCAGTTGACTTTAGGAAACCCTTTTTCAGCCACTAACCTGATGTCATCAGCACTTGCTGCTTAAACAAAAAAAGATTCAGGACCACTGAAGTAATGTTAACTTACAAAAATTTGTCTGATTCATATCCAATTCTTTTCCCCCCCTGAGCGGCTCTCGCTTTTGGTCCGAGGTGCCCAGGTGGTGGGCATTTGAGCAGGGGAGTGGGACTGACTGAATTGCTCCATGAAGAGCTGGTATGGACTCTGGGCTGAATGGCCTCCTTCTGTGCTGTAAAAGTCTCTTATTTTAGGAGAAGCTCTGTTATCATTTCTTGACTACATGAAGAGAAGAAAATGTTAATCATATTTCTTTGTGACTGTTCCATTTTAAAGTGGTCCCTGGTGGTGACACTCCCTCCTTACTTTCAGTGAAATCTTTCATTGATGCTGTCTCACCAGTCTGCAAATTACAGACCTGTTCTTCGCTGCCCCTTTTATACTGAATCATTGAAATGGATGGTGCTGAGTCTCTTCATCTTTCAAAGCTCAGTAGTTTGTTGATCTTGCCTGTACTTTCACTTCAGTCTGTCACACTTATTGATAACCACCTTTTTGTCATCAATCAAATTCAGAATATTGAAATACTTATTCACTGAAAAATTAATTTTGGTCATAATTTATTTGACGATTATAAAATTGGTGTTCTGTTGGTGCATATCGCTGTCAAGCTCTACTCAAGAAGCTGCTTCTCTACTCCCAGCATGATCCCTGTCTGCATTTCCCTGATGCTCAGCACCCAAGCTATTAGAATTTATTTTACTGGTGCAACTAACAGATTTCTTCTCCTCACCACCTTGTCTACAGATTTGTTCCATTGTTAACCATTCCCAAGCTATGCAAACACCATCACTTTCACACCGTGCAGACCTCAGCAACCCTGCTGGGATCCAGCTGTACGCGATGCAGTCAAAAGAAGTGGCCGGAACTTCTGTTGAATCCGACGACCCGGAACTCCACTAAACCTGTCAAAGTGGGAACTAGGACCAGTAGGCCTGGTGAAATCACTATCTTATCTATTGGCAGGTAAGCAGCTTACTGCATTGAAAACTGTATCTTCTGATTGTATTATGCCACAATAGGGATACAATTTGTGTATTATTCTATTCCCCCCCACCATCACGTGTACTTGAATTATACATAGAATTTACAGCACAAAAATAGGCCATTTGGCCCAACTGCTAGTGTTTATGCTCCACACGAGTCTGTTCGTCATTCACAAATGTCTATTTGGGCTTGTTCGGTACTGCTAATTAGATTTATCTTATTTCTTCAACCCCTCCCTCCCCCAGTTTACTCCTTCCTCTCCTGAAGTCTAATTCTGGTTGAGATATATTTTCACAGGTGTCAGCAACCCTCCCTGTACTTCACCCAAGTGATCGTCATTCTTGTGTGAGACCAGGCAGTTGACAGGTTATTTAACCATGAGGACATCACAGCCAAGCTTTGCCTTGGTGTGAGATACATGGAAACACAGAGATATTCTAGCAGGGATCACTAGGTAATGATCAGAAGTGACACACCTACTGGTTTCACACCCAGGACAGTGGAGCTGAGATCAACTGCAGCACCAATATTACTGTTCTCGCTGAGATCAGTTAATTCCGAACAGACCACAAATCAAGCCTGGAATCTTCTGGTCTACATCAGAAGTTAGTTAGGTAACATTTTCAACCCATTGTCAGTAAAATATTTGTCTCTTAACCATCGTAGAGTATGAAACACATTATAGTATTTAGATGTACAGATACCTGATTATAGACAAATGAACAAATCCTTCTTTCTTCTGCTACCTATGTCTCATGTACCAGCTCATTGCTCAGTATATCGAATTAATGACCTTCCTCAAAAACATCATCACGTTCCCAAAAGTAATTACTTAACCTCGGTATACAGGTTCAACACATCATACTTCTGTTATGGAATGCTGTAGGCCTAATATTTCACAGGCCAGTGAATTTCTCACCTCGTGTCTCCTAGGGAGCGAGTGGCCATCTCTTGCATGTCATTTTCTCAATGGTTCTGCATTGATTTTCCACACTGTCATGGAGACAACCCAAAGTAACAGAGCCACTGCACACAGTCCATTAAACAGTTATTTTCTTTAATATCTGTAGTCTTGAATTGAAAGAGACAGGACTGCAGCAGTCCTTCTGTCCTATAACTGAGGACAAGATTTTACTTTTCAAAATTCTTTGTCGCAAATGTTCCACTTTGGACTGGGTACAGAAATCACCATCAAGAACCACCTAATTCCTCAGGACAATAAATTAAATGCAGGAACTATGCTGACTGGAAGCTGTGGTTATTTATTTTTTTCCCCCCAGAAGGTAATAAGGCTTCTGATTGGAATTAGGGCCCATGGTCATTTTCCTGAGCTTTTTTATTGAAAATATTGTTTGTGTATTTTCAGTAAAAGATACTTGAAGTTTTGTTGTGTTGTATATAAATTCAAACAATGCATTTATCTAGATTATTTGAATTTCTAACTAATAGAATCATAAAATAAGCATGGTGGTACTTCTGAAATCAGGTAAATTCATGATTCACTCCACTGTTGCTAAATTATCTCACTGCTTATCCAACATCCAGTACTGAATGAGTAGAAATTTCCTCCAATTTAATATTGGGAAGACTGGAGCCGTTGTTTTCGGTTCCTGCTTCAAACTCCATTCCATACCTACTGATTCCATCCTTCTCCCTGGCAACTATCTGAGATTAAGCCAGTCTGTGCGCGACCTTGGTGTTCCCCTCCAAGCCACACCCCCATCCTGACTTGGAACTATATCACCCGTTCCTTCACTGTTGCCCGGTCAAAATCCTGGAACTCCCTTCCTAACAGCACTGTGGGTGTACCTACCCCACATGGACTGCAGCGGTTCAAGAACGAAGCTCCCCACCACCTTCTCAAGGGCAATTAGGGATGGGCAATAAATGCTGGCCTAGCCAGCGATACCCACATCCCAGGAATGAATAAAAAGAAAAGTCTGATCCCGAGATGAACTTCTGACCTCCTATTCAAGCCATCACTAAGACCACCTGTTTCCACGTCCATAATATCGCCTGACTTCACCCCGGCCTCAGCTCATCTGCTGCTGAAACCCTAATTCATGCCATCATTACCTCTAGAATTGACTATACCAACACACTCCTGGCTGTTTTCCCACATTCTACCTCCGTAAACTTGAGGTTATCCAAAACTCTGCTGCCTGTGTCTTAACTCTCATCAAGTCCTGTTTCCCTATCACCCCTGTGCTTGCTGACCTACATTGGCTCCCAGTCAAGCAATGTCTTGATTTTTAAAATTCTCATCCTTGTTTTCAAATCCCTGCATGGTCTCACCCCTCCTTACCTCTGATCTCCTCCAGCCCCACAACCCTCTCATCTAATTCTGTCCTCTTGAGCATTCCTGATTTTAATTGCTCCATGACTGGTGGCTATGCCTTCAGTTGCCTAGGCCCCAAGCTCTAGAATTCCCTCCCCACACCACTCTGCCTCTCAACCTCGCTTTCCTCCTGTAAGACACCCCTTAAAACCTACCTCTTTGACTAATATTTGTCATCTGACCTGATATCGCCTTATGTGGCTTGGTGTCATATTTTGTTTTATAATGTTCCTGTGAAGCACCTTGAGACGTTTGATTACGTTAAAGGTGCTTTTCCAAATATAAGTTGTATTTGTCATAACACGTTTTCTAAATTTTCAGGTTTTTTTTTACTGTAACAGATTTCGCGTTGCTCAAATTCCTGAGCAGAAGCAGAATTTAATTGATGAGAAAACTCTGTCAAAGGACACTGATTCGATAGAAACTAACTGCGACGAACCTATGGATCGTAAATCTCTGCTGGACTGTGTCTCGATGAAATGCCCCAAATACACAGCCAGCCAGCAAGAGGTAAGAATAGAAAAACATCAGGGTGTTTGACTTCGAGTTAAGTGCATGTCTGCGCCAAGTGTACAACTCCGTTATGTCTGGATCCATTTCTGCAATATTAACTCTTGGCTTGGTACAGCTCTTCACTCACTTACTTGTACTGTAAGGGCTCCTCTTGCTGCTTATTGTCCAACAATCACAAATAAACAAAGAACATGAATAGGAAGGTCGGAACAGGAGTAAACCACAGCTTCTCGATCCTGTTCTGCCATTCAATTAGATCATGGCTGATCTGTATCTTAACTCCATCTACCTGCCTTGGTTCCGTAACCCGAAAAACTCTTGCCTAACAAAAATATATGAATCTGAATTTTGAAATTTTCAATTGGCCTAGTCAGATTAGCTTTTTGTGGGGAGAAGAGTCCTATATTTCTATTACACTTTGTGTGAAGTAGTGGATAATTCCTGAACAGCCTAGCTTTAATTTTAATGTTAATGTTATGCCCTTTTGTTCTGAAATCCCTCACTAGAGGAAATAGTTTCTCTCTCTTCCCTGGGCCAGCTCCTCCTCCTGAGTTCCACTAATATGGTGGACATGCTGGATGTGCCCCTAGAGACATTGGTGGCTGCCATTAACAGGCAGGTTATAAGACGAGCAATGTGAGGGAGTAACCTGCTTGACCTCCACCACTAGCCCCAGTGGACCTTCCAGTGGAGGAGATCTTTGGCGAGCACTCCCCATTGCAGATTTTGAGGGTCACTTTTAAATGCCTCTGTTCAAAGCAGCGAGGCTTTACCTAACTCAGTCAAACAATGCATATCAGAAATTAATCATGGACAGGACAGATTTAGCTTTTTAATTACCATTGAATGTATTGAAATAATTCAGCTGATTCAAGGTGGTTTGTATGTTTAGCTCCACCATGCACACCTCAAAAATGCTTTCACAGGTTTATCTTCAGAACTGTATAACTTCCTCTGCACACCCCACTTTAAAGTACAGCGCATTTCAATCAGTATATGTGAAGGCAGTGTGTAGGGTTTCCCTTGGGCCTGTCTTAATTCAAAGGCAGAATTAATCATTTTTATAATGTTCCTATTTCTCTGAATTTCCTCTGTCTTCTGACACTTAAAATTTCCTCCCACTGACGGAGATTATTGTGTTCAACATGAATCGTTATTTAAAATCATGTGGCGCCTAAACAGTGTATGGGTGGCGCAGTGGTTAGCACCGCAGCCTCACAGCTCCAGAGACCCGGGTTCGATTCTGGGTACTGCCTGTGCGGAGTTTGCATGTTCTCCCTGTGACCGCGTGGGTTTTCGCCGGGTGCTCCGGTTTCCTCCCACAGCCAAAGACTTTCAGGTGATAGGTAAATTGCCCCTTGTAAATTGCCCCTTGTAAATTGCCCCTAGTGTAAGTAGGGAATATGAGATTACTGTAGGGTTAGTATAAATGGGTGGTTGTTGGTGGGCCGAAGGGCCTGTTTCAGTGCTGTATCTTTAAATAAATTTTTTTTAAAAAGTAGGTAGGGAGAAATTGTTCCCATTGGCATAAAGGTCAAGAACTAGAGGACACTGATTTAGGTGAATGGTAAAAGAGCCAAAGGCGACAGGAGGAAAAACATTTTGACGCAGTGAGTGTTTAGGATCTGGAATACACTGCCTGAGAGTGTGGTGGCACAGATTCAATCATGGCTTTCAAAAGGGAACTAAATAAGCACTTGAAGAGAATAAATGTTCAGGACTATGGGGAAAGGGTGAGTGAGTGGGACTAGCTGAGTTGCTGTTGTGGAGGGCAGGCACAGACGCGATGGGCTGAATGGCCGTCTTCTGTGCTGTAACCATTCCATGATCTGATCAGCCAAGCAAAAGCCATTGTCCTCCAGCAACCTCAACGGGGTCTCAACATTTTGGGTCTGCATCCCTCCTGAGCCATGTTACGGGGATGGGTTATGTGTGTCTGGATAGACTCCATTCAGTGCAATGAGAGTTGGCACTTCAGACTAGCCTGTGAGCTGATCTGAAGTCACTCAGCCCTGGAGAGAGAGAATACCAGCTGTGTACTATTGCGTATTCAGAAAATACACAGATTTCTGGGGCTCCGCCAGCTCCTTGTGTAATACATCATTTCCTCAGAAGCTTTGTCTGTATTAGGAAATGAACCTTTTTTTAAAAAAAAAAGGCATTGGGTCAAATGATCTCTCAACTCATTCTAAAATTTCTAATGACACAGCCCATTCTGGCACCATTACTGTTTTAGGGATAAGATGCATATCGTGGGTGCTATAGAAAATGGGGGGGAAATTTTAACTACTGGGGCGAGGGGTGGTTAAAAAGGAGCAGGAGACTGACTGCTGGCCTCCTGGCCTGATCCTGCTGCAGATCAGTCCTGGGGCCCAACAGCAGTCTTAACCTCAGGCCTTCTAACATTTTCCTGCATTTTCTCCAGTGCTTCAGTATCCTTTTTGTAATACAGCAACCAGAACTGCACAAAATACTCTGAGGTCTAATGAAAGTTTTATTTAATTTAACATTCCTTCCAGCTTTTGTATTCTATTATTGTAGAAATGAACCCCAACACAGGCACAATCAGCTGATTGACCTCCTCATGTGCTGGTATCATTCTATGATTCCATGATTTAAGTTAAGATTTGAGTGCAGTACTGAGGGAGTCCTTCAGATGAGACATTAACCCAGCTGTTTAGGTGAATGTGAAACATCCCATCACAGTTGTAATCTAGAAGAGCTATTTAACTTGGAAGGACACTGGCCTATAGAACCCCAACTTCTATTAAATTGATATCTCTGGCCCCTTTTAAGATTTAACATATATTTTGAAATAATAGCCCACACACAACATTAATTGAAATGTACTTTGAATTGAATTTTGTGCAAGGTGGAAAGACATTTGATTCATATCAAGTATGTAAAGTTTAGCTGTGTAATTTGTGAATGCATTTTTTTTCATTTTGCAGATATTTAATATAGAAACAGGACAGCATCTGTAGGGTTATAAATGTAATGGTGAACACGCTCTAAACCATGGAACAGAAACTCAAGTTCTTTTAATTAAGAAGCAAATGGGCGATAGGTTGAATGAACTAGCTGTTCAGTTTTCTTTGCAATTCCAAGAAAATGATTAGCTGTAGTTTGTGGTGCAACTGAAGAACTTCAGAAATCCATTCATAATTTAGGGGCCATGATCACCACAAATGCAGTGGCCTGTTAGACGGTCGTGACAGGTGAGGGTCTGAGATGGTGCATGATTGGCTGTATAACTAAGGATAAAAATTGACAACTTGTGAAAACTGGAAATGCATAAGAACATAAGAAATAGGAGTAGACCATACAACCCCTCGAGCCTGCTGCTCCATTCAATATGATCATGGCTCATCTTCAGCTTCAACTCCATTTTCCCACCCACGCCCCATATCCCTTGATTCATTAGGTGACCAAAAATCTATCGGTGCTTAAGTGCTGAGTACTCCTCCGCGCCCCCACCCCAATAAAGAACCCAACTGATTTTCATTCCATGCATTTCTCTCCCAGGCGCTGTGTCAAACTTGGTAGCACTCTTACCAACATAACCATCAGGGAAGCTCCTGGTACAGAATTTATTTGGGAAAATCAAGCTGGAGTAGAATTAGTGTAAATCCAGTGACCACTTTATGACGCTTCTCATTACTTTTTGGGGCTTCTGTGGAGATCTGTATTTGTCTGATATAACAGGAAGATAAGAAGACATGAAAATTAATCATAAACCGAGGTGAACCAACATAAATCCGTTCTAATTGAAAACTGGAAGTGTACTTTAGTTACAATTCCAAAGTGGGTGTGTGCAGGAATTCTGTGCTTTGAAAAACAGTGCTTACTACAAATAAAACCTAGGCCATTGAATTTTAATTGAAACTTTCAATAGATAGGTAACTGAGGTGAGGATATGGAACAAAGGCTGGTAAATGGAGTTGAGGAACAGATCAACTATGATCTAACTGATGCAAGAGCAGGCTGAAAGGCACTGGTGTTTACCAAGGAAGAGGAGTTTGCCAAAGCTACAGTGAACAAGGAGTTTGCTGGGATATTGGATGAGATTTAAAAAAAAATAAAGTGGAGGTACTAGAAAGGCTGCGGGTACTTAATGTAGGTACGTTACCCAGTCTGGATGGGATGCATCCTAGGTTGCTTAAGGAAGAAATTGCTAAGAGTAGAAATTGGGGAGGTGCTGGCCACAAACTTTCAATCCTCCTTAGACACAAGGGTGGTGCTAGAGGACTGGAGGATTGCAAATGTTAATCCTTTGTTCAAAAAAGGGGAGAATGATAAATGTGGAATAATCTGAGAAAAAAATTATCAGCCACTTGGACAAACATGGGCTAAGAAAGCTGAGCCAGCATGGATTTGTTAAGGCCAAGTCTTGTAGGACTAACTTGATTGCATTTTTGATGAGGTCAGTTGATGTGTAAATGGACTTTTAAAAGATGTTTGATAAAGTAGCACATATTGGGCTTGTAAGCAAAATTTAAGCCCATGGGAGAAAAGGGCAGTAGCAGGATAGATACAAAATTGGCTAAGAGATAGAAAACTGGGTTGTTTCTCTGATTTAGAGGGAGGTATACACTGGCATTCCCCAAGATTCAGTCCTAGCACCACTGTTGTTTTTGAGATGCATTTGATAAGATTTGGACCTCTGGGTACATGGCACCATTTCAAAATTTGCAGATGACATAAAATTTAGAAGTGTAGTAAACAGAGTTTAGTGCAATAGTAATAGACTTCAAGAGGACAGAGACAGCCTGGTGGAATGGACAGACATATGGCAGTTGAAACCCAACACAGTAAAGAATGAGGTGATGCATTCTGGTTGGAAGAATGAGGAGAGGCAATATATGCTAAATACTACAATTTTAAAAGGGGAGCAAGAACAGAGAGACCTGGGGGTGTTTGTAAAGAATCTTTGAAGGTGCCTTGGACAGGTTAACAAAGCAGTTAATAAAGCATTTGAGATCCTGGGCTTTATAAATAGAGCATAGAGTACAAAAGCCAGGAAGTTATGTTGAACCTATTTAAAACATTAGTCCGGTCCCAGCTGGAGTCTTGTGTTCACGCTTTAGGAAGGAGATGAAGACACATAAGAAGGTACAGAAGAGATTTACGAGAACGGTTCCAGGGATCATCTCCTCTTACTTAGACAGTCCTCGGGATGGAGAATGACTTGCTTCCACTCTGGTTCAATGGGTTCTGAGATGGCTCTTAAATCCAATGTGTGATCTGCAGACTCTGCCATATGAGGGCCAGCTGGTGCTTGAAGGGTCAGGTAGATGACTGGTTTGGAGGTTTGTGCGCTCCCTCTGCTGCCTTGACTTCGCCCCTGCAAGTTCCCAACAATGTGCCTCAAGGTGAACAATGCCTTCCCGAATGAGCTTTCTTCATTTAGGACAGTCACGAGCCAGGGTCTCCCACGAGTCATTCGGGATGTTTGATCTCTTCAGAGATGCTTTGTGGACATCTTCAAGAATTTGTCCTCCTGGGAGTCTCCTGCCGTGACCAAGTTCTGAGTCGAACAGCTGCTTCGGGAGTCTGGTGTCAGGCATGTGAACGACGTGTCCTGCCCAGTGGAGCTGGTTTTGGGTAATTAGCCCCCGATGCTGGGCAGGTCAGCTTGGGAGAGGACGCTGTTGCTGGACTGCCTTTCTTGCCGCCGTATTTGGAGGATTGCAGTTACGTGGATAGACTGGAGAAACTGGGGTTGTTCTCCTTCTTTTATTCATTCATGGGATGTGGGTATCACTGGCCAGGCCAGAATTTATTGCCCATCCCTAATTGCCCTTGAGAAGGTGGTGGTGAGCTGCCTTCCTGAACCACTGCACTCCATTTGGGGTAGGTATACCCACAGTGCTGTTAGGAAGGGAGTTCCAGGATTTTGACCCAGTGACAGTGAAGGAACGGTGATATAGTTCCAAGTCAGGATGGTGTGACTTGGAGGGGAACTTGCAGGTGGTGGTGTTCCCATGTATTTGCTGCCCTTGTCCTTCTAGTTGGTAGAGGTCGCGGGTTTGGAAGGTGCTGTCTAAGGAGCCTTGGTGCTTTGCTGCAGTGCATCTTGTAGATGGTACACACGGCTGCCACTGTGCGTTGGTGGTGGAGGGAGTGAATGTTTGTAGATGGGGTGCCAATCAAGTGGGCTGCTTTGTCCTGGATGGTGTCGAGCTTCTTGAGTGCTGTTGGAGCTGCACCCATCCAGGCAAGTGGAGAGTATTCCATCACACTCCTGACTTGTGCCTTGTAGATGGTGGACAGGCTTTGGGGAGTCAGGAGGTGAGTTACTTGCTGCAGGATTCCTAGCCTCTGACCTGCTCTTGTAGCCACGGTATTTATATGGCTACTCCAGTTCAGTTTCTGGTCAATGGTAGCCCCTAGGGTGTTGATAGTGGGGGATTCAGCGATGGTAATGCCGTTGAATGTCAAGGGGAGATGGTTAGATTCTGTCTTGTTGGAGATGGTCATTGCCTGGCACTTGTGTGGCGCGAATTTTACTTGCCACTTATCAGCCCAAGCCTGGATATTGTCCAGGTCTTGCTGCATTTCTACACGGACTGCTTCAGTATCTGAGGAGTCACGAATGGTGCTGAACATTGTGTAATCATCAGCGAACATCCCCACTTCTGACCTTATGAATGAAGCAGCTGAAGATGGTTGGGAACGTCAACCCTGAGGAACTCCTGCAGTGATGTCCTGGAGCTCAGATGATTAACCTCCAACAACCACAACCATCTTCCTTTGAGCTAGATATGATTCCAGCCAGTAGAGTGTTTTCTCCCGATTTGCATTGATCTCAGTTTGGCTCGGGCTCCTTGATGCCATACTCGGTCAAATGCTGCCTTGATGTCAAGGGCAGTCACTCTCACCATATCCTCTGGAGTTCAGCTCCTTAGATCAGAGAAAGCTAAGAGGAGATTTGATAGAGGTAATTAAAATCATGAAGGGTATAGACAGAGTAAATAAAGAGAAACTGTTTCCAATGGCTGAAGGGTCGATAATGAGGGCACAGGTTTAAGGTGTTTTTTTTTGCCACTGTGAAGAAAATCCTTTTTTATGTTAAGAGTGGGTAGGATTTGGAAATCATTACCTGATAGGGTGGTGGATACAGATTCAATAGTAGCCTTCAAAAGGAAATTGGATAAATACTTTTAGCAGAAACCTTGTTGGGATATGGAGAAAGTCCTTCTCCCCTGCACTAACAATTGCTCTTTGAAAGAGCTGCCTGCACTTTGGATTGAGTGGCTTCCTTCTGTGATGTACAATTATATGATTCTTTGCAAGTCCCTATGAGTGGTTCATCCGGTTTTATTTTTATTTTCCTATCTAACAGTTTTATACAGCTAATGACCTTGTTAGGCCACTTCAGAGGGCAGTTCACAGTTGAGCATATTAGTGTGGAATTGAAGTCACGTTAAGCCAGGAATGTTAATTCAAAATCAAATTCTCAAACTACCATGGTGGGATTTGAACTCATGGGCTGAATTTTCCCGCTCGAGTCATGATCCCGACGTCAACCTCAATTCCGGGTCAGAACCCAGAAATGGCCATGGTGGGACATGGGTTGCAAACTGCGCAGAGGTAACCAATTAAGAAGCTGCCTCCAGGAGCACCGTCCAATTAAGGCTGGCGGGCGGACCAGGGAAGTGGGAGGTCCAATCAGAGGGCCTGCTACAACCTCCGGTCGGCAGTCCCACTGGGAGAGGTTGGTGCTGCTGAAGCAGGAAGGCGCGTGAGAGCACATCTATCACCTTCTGCAAATGTTAGATTGAAGAGGCCCACAGCAGGTAGGGCCATCTGTGTGGAGGGGGAACCCTTCCACGGGACTGGTTTTAGCTGCTGCGGTGTTCTTTTGTCTTGGCGCCTTTATCGGGGTATGGAGCCTCAGGCTCTGATGCTCCCTGGCCTGCTGCTGGGAGGCTGCCTCTAAAGAGCTGGCGATGTTCACACATGATGGTGGGGGCTATTCCAATGGCGGGATGTTTCCGTCTCCATTGGAAAATAGCCCCTAATTGGGCCCTTAAGTGGTGTAATTGGCTGCCTTGTTGGAGTGGGCTGCTGATTTCTTCCTGCTCGCCTCCTCCGGGAAGTTCCTCCTGGGAGCTGTCCCAATGTGACTCCTGCTATTTCCCCTATTTCCTCCCCCCCACTACCATCTCCACAGAGCTGGGAAAATTCAGCCCATGTTCTCTGGATTACTAGTGCAGTAATCACGACATTGCCAGACCCAAATTGATAGAAAGGACATTGTTTTTCCAAGCTGAAAGTATTTTTGCTGACTGGATTCAACTGTTCAACCATTGCCAGCATTAATCTTGTGCTATGAGCACAAGAAGAAAAACACACAGGAATCCATTATTTTTGTCCAGTAGGATATGAAGATAATTTTCTAAACTAAACATTCGTTGCACGAATGCTGAATCTTTGCAGTCATTTGAAAACGACAAATTCTCTTAAAGAAAACTGCAAGTCAGTGCTGAAAGTCATTATTTTCATTCTAAAGCTTGCTTGTTTCTCCGTTTAATTTCTGGTACTGTTTGTCAGTTGTTTTCTTATCCCTTTGAGCAAGAGGTTCCGTGATCAATTTTTAGGCCTTGTTTGAGTAAATTGTATAATCCTAGATTGTATACAATGATTGCTATCCCACCCTCTCAGCAGTTTCCATTATTTGAATGCAACTGATGTAAAATGGGATCCTTATCACAGGAATTGTCATTGATGTATAGCTCTAACCAGTAAAGAGAAGATGTCACGGTAACTCAAATGGCCAGAATCAGATGAGCAAAGGGGGGGGAAAAAAAACAGACTGAGGTTAGTGGAAATATTGACCAAATTGTGGAACACAGTTCTCAAAATTGCCAGTAAAAATCCTGAAATTCCATGTAGTAAAAACAGAAGCTGACAGCTTTTGTCACCATAAGGAGCACAATATAAATAAATGGAAATCTAGTAATAGTGAAACGATTGACTTCAATACTGGAGCTTAGACTCTGTCTTAGGAAACTAGGTTGCATAATGAATATAATTTATTTCAGATAGGCATTCCAGCAAGTGGGTATTTTTCTCTACTTACACAAACCTATCCTTTCACTTCCATTTAACTCTAGTTGATGGGCTCAGACAGGTTTTTAAATTGGAGAAATGAGGGACCGGATTTTCAAATGCCTGTGGAGATATAACCAGAGGCGGTCGGGCAGAAAAATCGTTGTGGGAGAGCATAATCATTTACAGCACAGAAGGACCACAACCACAATCTGTAACCTGATGGCACGGCATATCCCCCACTCTACCATTACCAATAGGTGGTACAGTGGCGCAGTGGTTAGCACCGCAGCCTCACAGCTCCAGCGACCCAGGTTCGATTCTGGGTACTGCCTGTGCGGAGTTCGCAAGTTCTCCCTGTGACCGTGTGGGTTTTCGCCGGGTGCTCCGGTTTCCTCAGCCAAAGACTTGCAGGTTGATAGGTAAATTGGCCATTGTAAATTGCCCCTAGTATAGGTAGGTGGTAGGGGAATTGAGGGAAGGTAGGAACATGGGATTAATGTAGGACTAGTATAAATGGGTGGTTGATGGTCGGCACAGACTCGGTGGGCCGAAGGGCCTGTTTCAGTGCTGTATCTCTGAAATAAAATAAAAAAGCAAGCCGGGGGATCAACTCTGGTTTAATGAAGAGTGCAGGAGGGCATGCCAGGAACAGCACCAGGCATACCTCAAAATGAGGTATCAACCTGCTAAAGCTACAACCCAGGACTACTTGCGTGCCAAGCCATGTAAGCAGCATGCGATAGACAGAGCTAAGCAATCCCATAACCAACAGATCAGATCTAAGCTCTGCAGTCCTGCCACATCCAGCCGTGAATGGTGGTAGACAATTAAACAACTAACTGGAGGAGGTGGCTCCACAAATATCCCCATCCTCAATAATGGGGAAGCCCAGCACATCAGTGTGAAAGATAAAGCTGAAGCATTTGCAACAATCTTCAGCCAGAAGTGCCGAGTTGATGATCCATCTCCGCCTCCTCCTGAAGTCCCCAGCATCACAGATGCCAGTTTTCAGCCAATTCGATTCACTCCACGTGATATCAAGAAATGACTGAAGGCACTGGATACTGCAAAGACTATGGGCCCTAACAACATTCCGGCAATGGTACTGAAGACCTGTACTCCAGAACTTGCCCTGTCCCTAGCCAAGCTGTTCCAGTACAGCTACAACATGTGGAAAATTGCCCAGGTATGTCCTGTACACAAAAAGCAGGACAACTCCAACCCGGTCAAATACCGCCCCATCAGTCTACTCTTGATCATCAGTAAAGTGATGGAAGGTGTCATTGACAGTGCTGTCGAGCGGTACTTGCTTAGCAATAACCTACACAGTGACGTTCAGTTTGGGTTTCGCCAGAGCCACTCAGCTTCTGGCCTCAATACAGCCTTGGTCCAAACATGGACAAAAGAGCTGAACTCCAGAGTTGAGGTGAGAGTGACTGCCCTTGACATCAAGGCAGCATTTGACCGAGTATGGCATCAAGGAGCTCTAGCAAAACTGGAGTCAATGGGAATCGGGGGTAAACTCTCCACTGGTTGGAATCGTACCTAGTGCAAAGTAAGATGGTTGTTGGTCAATCATCTCAGCTCCAGGACATCACTGCAGGAAGAGTTCTTCAGAGTCGTTTCCTAGGTCCAATCATCTTCAGCTGCTTCATCAATGATCTTCCTTCCATCATAAGGTCAGAAAGGGGATGTTTGCTGATGATTGCACAATGTTCAGCACCATTCGTGACTCCTCAGATACTGAAGCAGTCCATGGAGAAATGCAGCAAGACCTGGACAATATCCAGGCTTGGGCTGATAAGTGGCAAGTAACATTCATGCCACACAAGTGCCAGGCAATGACCATCTCCAACAAGAGAGAATCTAACCATCTCCCCTTGACATTCAGTTAAAGGGGTTGGAGGTTTAGAGGGGATTTGAGGAAAAGAATTTTCACCCAGAGGGTGGTTGGAATCTGGAACACAGAGGCAGGAACCCTCACAACATTTAAGAAGCATTTAGATGAGCACTTGAAACGTCATACCATACAAGGCTAGGGCCAAGTGCTGGAAAATGGCATTAGAATAGATAGGTGCTTGATGGCCGGCATGGACACGATGGGCCGAAGGGCCTGTTTCTGTGCTGAATAACTAATGGCATTACGATCGCTGAATCTCCCACTATCAACATCCTGGGGTTACCATTGACCAGAAACTGAACTGGAATAGCTATATAAATACTGTGGCTACAAGAGCAGGTCAGAGGCTGGGGATTGTGTGTCAAGTACCTCACTTCCTGACTCTTGTCTGTTCATCATTTACAAGGCACAAGTCAGGAGTGTGATGGAATACTCTCCACTTCCCTGAATGATTGCAGCTCCCACAGCACAAGAAGCTGAACATCATCCAAAACAAAGCAACCTGCTTGATCGGCACCCCATCCACCAACTTCAACATTCACTCCCTTCACCAACGCACAGTAGCAGCAGTGTGTACCATCTACAAGATGCACTACAGCAATGCACCAAGGTTCCTTCGACAGAACCTTCCAGACTCGCAACCTCTATCACCTAGCAGGACAGGCACAGCAGATGCATGGGAAAACCACCACCTGCAAGTTCCCCTCCAGGTTACAGACCATCCTGACTTGTAACTATATCGCCATTCCTTCACTGTCGCTGGGTCAAAATCCTGGAACTCCCTTCCTAACAGCACTGTGGGTATACCTACCCCACATGGACTGCAGCGGTTCAAGAAGGAAGCTCGCCGCCACCATCTCAAGGGCAATTAGGGATGGGCAATAAATGCTGGCCTAGCCAGCGACACCCACGTCCCATTAAACAAAAAAAAAAGGGAGGCCATTTGGCCCATGTTGGCTCTCCGCGCAGCAATCCCGTCAGTCACACACACTGGTTTGATTCCCGTAGCCCTGTAAGTTTATTTCTTTCAAGTGCCCATCCAATTTCCTTTTGAACTCATTTATTGCCTTCGCTTCCATCACCCTTGTGGGCAGCGATTTCCAGGTCATTACCACCTGCTGCATAAAAAAGTTCTTCATATTCCCCCTGCATCTCTTGCCCAAAACTTTCAACTGTATCCCCTAATCCTTGTACCATCAGGTAATGGGAACAGTTTTTCCTTGTCTAACTTATCTGAGCCTGTCATAATTTTGTACACCTCTATACTCTTTGCTTTAAGGAGAACTAACCTTGTAACTAATATCCTCCATCTCTGGAACCATTCTGGTAAATCTCCTCTGCACCCTCTCAAGGACCCTCACATCCTTCCTAAAGTGTGGTGACCAGAATATTCCAGTTGGGGTCTAAGCAGAGCTTTATTAAGCTTCAACATTATTCCTACTTTTGTACTCAATGCCTCTATTTATGAAGCCCAATGTCCTGCCACCTTCAAAGATTGATGCACATGCACCCCCAGGTCCCTCTGTTCCTGCACACTCTTTAGAACTGTGTCATTACGTGTAAAGGCCTGCTCGGGTCTGCAAATGAAATCCGACCCAAGCCCGACAAAACCACATCCGACCTGGCCCGAGTCCTTTCATTTATTCCCCCACCCGACTTGACCCAACCACTGAAATATAATCAACTTTATTGAAGAGGTTGTGCTCTACCTTGATGGAACCGTTCACTGCAGACCAGTACAGGGTGTTTCCCGCCTTGATGTCCTGGCTGTCACTGTGTCCGACCTGGCTCGACTCGACCCGAGCCTGAATGTCGGACCCGGAAGAGCAACCCAACCCAACCTGAAACATGTCGTTGAGTCCCATCGGGTTTGGGTCTGGTAGCCACACTCTAAGTGTATATTGCCTCACCCTATTGCTTCTGTCAAAATGCATCACCTCACACGTTTCTGTATTAAACTCCATCTGCCACTTGTCTGCCCATTCTGCTGGCCTGTCTATGTCCTGTTGCAGGCGGTTCACATCATCCTCACTGTTTCACACCTCCAAGTTTGGTGTCATTGGCAAATTTTGAAATTCTACTCTCTATTCCAAGATCCAAGTCATTCACTTGGGGAACACCACTGTTTACCTTCCTCCAGTCTGGAAAAACAACAATTTACTACAACTTGCTGTTTTCTATCCTTAAGCCAACTTTTTTTTTTATCCAATTGGACACTGACCCTCCTATTCCATGAGCCTCATTTTTGTTAACCAATCTTTTATGTGGTACCTTATCAAATTTCTTCTTAAAATCCAGATAAACAACATCCATCACGTTTGTTTCTTTGTACATTTTTGATACCTTTTTGAATGGCTGAATGAGTAACTACATGGTGTGTGGTACTGAGTGATGTGTCACACTGAGCCATTCCAGCCTGGGGAATCCCAGATACATTTCAAGTTCCTTACTCAGTTAACCCAGTTTCTGCTAAAGGAGCAGGAAGGTTGCTTCAACTAGTCTCGGGGTTATTTAGCCAGGTAAGTAAAGGTCAGTCATAGCTCCAGCTATTGATTACAGACCCATGTTGGAAGTACTTGTGTCATGTTTGGCTGTGGTGGCAAATTAGCATTTGCTTTCAATGCTCTCTAGTAAAGTACGATACCTTGGGTGAGATACTGAAAGGTTGTGATTGCCTGTACTCCAGCATAAGTCACTGCCTTCAGGAGAAACGTTTGAGGGAGATGAAATTAGTATACATTTAATAACCAGGTTTATAATGTAGTCCTGCTGTGCCCCAGTCACATTCAAAGCCACTGGCATTGTCATCTTTGCCCTGCTCTGAGGTTGCAGTTCAGGTTGCAACATGGAATCATAGAAATTTACAGCGCAAAGGAGGCCATTTGGCCCATCATGTCCGCACCGCCGAAGAGGAACCATCCAGCTTGATACTACTTTCCTGCTCTTGGTCTGTAAGTCTTGTAGGTTATGGCACTTCAAGAGCATATTCAATTACTTTTTTAAATGTTCTGAGGGTTTCTGCGTCTACCATCCTTTCAGGCAGTGAGTTCCAGATCCCCACCACCCTCTGGGTGCAAAGATTTCCCCTCAGATCCCCTCTAAACCTCTTACTCTAAATCTACGCCCCTTTGTTATGGACCCCTCAACCAAGGGGAAACAAATGGCAGATTTCAGTGAGCACCTCCTTGGTGAAGCAGAGACGTCAATCACACTATTCCTCACTGAGCGTCCGGCAGGAGTATTGCTCCCTGAAAGCACTTGGTTGATATTGTCTCCTGCTGAGAAGCCACCATTTCTCCCTCCACCTCCCACCATTCTCACTTTTTGAGCAGCTTGTCCTCTTCTGTGTTGCCTCTGATTATTCTCCCTGCAGGCTAAGGGGGTTGTTAACTACAGCATGTAAAACTGAAAGCAAGTGGTCTGAGCAGACCCTTGAAGTTGGGACCAAGGCCTTCGGCATGTGCCTCACCACTCCCTGTCAACTTCAATAACATTAAGTAGCAGTACAAATCACCAAACACTTCTGCAAACTCAGCAACAGCCAGCAGCAATCAATCAGCAACTAACCTGAAAGTAGGGGATCACTTTTAATGGCGTTGGTGATTGGTGGGGGTGGGTCGGGCAGGGGGGAGGTCTTTCCTGCTGCTGAACATGTGTTCAGTTTTGCAAGGTTAAGAAAGGATGTTAGTTGGGATGTTCAGGTTGAAAGTGGCATTGCTGATATCAAATGTGCATTGCATGTCATGATCTACCTGATGTTCATACTTCCTCTGCCCTTACCAAAATGGCGTCAGCCAGCACCAGATATGTGCACAGGCGCCATTTTGGACCCAAAACGCCACCTGAAAATATGGGCATTCCGCATCCAAATTTTGTCTCCAGTCAACCATAAGTTGACAGAATCTTTATACAGTTACTAAGTTTTAATATAGTTAAATTTTATTTGCTTTAAAACAATGTGTCAACATTTTAACTCATAAAATTTGGATATCTATTTTCTTAGTTGTTCTCTCAACCCCATTCCCAGTAAATTGCACCTAACTTCCCTTCCTATACTAGCTGACATTGTAAATGGTGCTCTCCCCTCGGGTACTGTTTTCCTACTTTTCAAAATCACCATTATTGCCCCTTTCCTCAAAAAAAAAACCTCATCCTTGACCCCCTCTCCCTGGAAATTTCTGACCCATTTCCAATTTTATTTATTCTGCAAAGTCTTTGAACCCATTGTAACCTCCAAAATCTTTACTCCTGGTCCATATTTAAGTTCTGTAATCAGGTTCCCAAATCTGCAACAGCACTGAAATGGCCCTAACTGAAGTCACAGATGACTTCCTATGTGATTGTGACCATGGTCTACCATTCCTTCTCGTGCTTTCTGACCTTTCTGCCGCCTTTAACAGTTGATTACATCATTCTCCTCCATTTACCCGCTAAGTAAGACTATTATCATTTAGTTTCACTCTTACCTATCGAGTCATAATGAGAGGGTCTGCTGCAATGATTTCTCTTCCTGCCTCTGCAATGTGACCTGCTGAAGTTATCCAAGGATCCATTCTTGGTCACCACCTAGTCTTCAGCTATGTGTTGCCCATCGGTGACATCATCCAAAGACACAGTGTCAGGTTTCACATGTACATTGACAACATCCAGCTATATCCCACCACCATACTGTGAGCCTGCATGTCCAACATCCAATTATTAAGAAGACTGAAGCCATCGTTTTCAGCACACCAATGCTCTGGCACCTCCCTGATATCTAGGACAGATTGGAAGATTGTGGCAAGCCCTTCCATTATCTCCACCCCCACTTCCTTTAGCAACCTGGAATGCAAGCCAACCAGACCAGGTGATATCTACCCTAAGCATAGCCAGATTTGTTTTAGTGCCTCCCCCTCAATTTTTACCCTATCCATTGCCTCTACTCTCCACTTTTATTGATATTTTGTCAGATTCCTCTTCCTTAGTGAACAGTGATTCAAAGTACTCATTAAGTATGTTAGCCTTGCCCTGTGCCTCTAAGCGTATATTACCCCCTTTGTCCTGACTAGGCCCCACTCCACCTCTTACTACCCACTTACTATTTACATGCCGGTAGAAGATTTGTTGGGTTCCCTTTTATGTAACTCCCATTCTATTCTCATGTTCTCTTTTTGCCATCCTTATTTTCCTCTTCACCTCTCCTCTCAACTGGGTGTCAGTTTCCGGCATCTTCCCGCCTCAGGCCCATATTCAAGGAGGCTGTGTCAGAGGCTCAATAATCACCCGCCTGCAAATGGCAAGTAGCAAAATGAAGCAATTAAGGAGCCTGTTTAAGGCCCCTCCCGCGCCGGCTGGAGTTTTCTAGTCAACAGGTGGATCCCCACAGTGGCTGAAACACGGCCAGTGAAATGATGCAGGTAAAAAAAATGGTAGACCAGGAGGGGCCTGCGCTCTAGAATAATGTAAAGCCCCCACCTCACAACCACGTGCTGCTGGTGGAGAAAGATGCCACAGCTGTGGAGAGGTTCCCCCTCCACAATGGCGGTCTGGCAGCTGTGGCTATTTTTATTTTTACGAGTGTGCCTCTCTCTTGATGCTCCCTTCTCTCCCCCTACCTGCATCGGTAAGCTGCTGTGCTCAGTGCTGGAGGGCCTCCTATTGGCCCTCTAGCATTGGGAGCCCACCCACTGTCCTTAATTGGACAGCAAGCATGCTCTCTGGCTATTAATTGGCTATTCTTTGAAAAATAGTGTTGGGTGACTATTTCCAAAACAATGCAGGGTAGGGACCAATTTTTGATCCAGGTGACCGGGTCCTGACCCCCAAAAAATCCTGCCTGGGGAATTACTGATTCCTGAGAGAAACTGTTGTGTGAAAGTACAGATTTCTTTGAATACTAATGAAGACACTGAGGTGCATCATCGCACTTTCAGAACTGTACAGGTCTTTAAATGAAAAGATGCATGTGCTTCAACTATTTTTTGTGGATGTGCACTGTAATGATAGAACATTACACGTCTTCGCAGAAGGGTGGCTACTCTTAATGTAAATATTTAGTTAAAAGTAATTTCCTTAATAGGGAATTTTTACACTGATTTCTTTTAGAGAAAGCCCACACAGATGTTTTTTTGTCTCTCATCATTATCTGTCGAGGGAAGTACTTTTGTCAGAGTAATTAATTGTATGGAAATTTTTAAGAATGGATTGGGAAACCATGATTAAAGATTACTTAATCTTTACTGCATTGTCTTATTAGTGAGCTTTTTAAAAAAATAAGCTGCAACAAATCCTGTTTTTGGTCCAAAATGGGGCCACTCGTTTAGAGTTTGAGGAATTAATGGGAGACAGTTGACTTTAAAATCTGTTCTCCCATAATACTATACATTAGAAGTGTAAGCAGTAGCTGGAAATAGGTTTGTAGGTGATTGTGAGTCCAGGAGTTCTCCCCGAACCTGCTGTCTTTGGAATTCCAACCTGCAGTAACTTTAACCCCAAGCTAAGTTATTGATAGCTTGAGAATAATAGATAATTAATATTCAAATATTCAAAAATGGTAATTGGAACGCTATCAATGACTTCTATTAACCCTCATGTTTAGTATATTTAGAGTGAAGGACAATGGGCTGAGTGGTGGAGGTGGAATATATTTACAGCTTTTTAAGCAAATATATGTGACTCCAGCACTGTTCTATGGTACTTGCCATCAAACCAGCTGTCGGAAGAAGCCACTCACGTCAATTCAAAGACAGAAACAGCAGCCTCCACACTGCCAGCAACTGGTCTAACCCCACCTCAGAATAGCAATTTAAGGGGGAATCTGATCCCTAAAACAGAGATGATAAACCATTAAGATGCATATCACAGTCTAAAAAGGATGCTGTTGTCTGTCAGGTCTCAACATGCCATTTTCCTCTTTTATATAGGTTGGTGACTGAGTTTGTTGAAAATCGTGAGGAGATCCATAAGTTGCTTCAACTCACAATGCGAGGTAAAGGTGGAAAGCAAAAGTCCAGTTTGCAGATCATTCAATGAAAAAAAACGACTTTTATTTCTCCCCAAAACAGATTACAACCTGAAAACTGTTCTCAAAAGCAATGGTTTATCAGCTGCTGTCCCTTGGGACAGATTTTTACACAGCTTGGAAGATCCACTAGTTCGACAAAGCTGCATGTTCTGTTTTTTAAATATTTTGAAGCCAACCAGAGCCCCCTTGTGGAACTGAATCTAGAAACCTCCTGTATTGGAGCCTTACTGTACTATTGAGCCATACAGTACTCAAGTGAACAAAGCCATCTTGCTACTTTTATGACCTACACATAGTAAAGACAGCAACGTGAAACTACAGG
Organism: Heterodontus francisci; assembly: GCF_036365525.1. NCBI lineage: Eukaryota > Metazoa > Chordata > Chondrichthyes > Heterodontiformes > Heterodontidae > Heterodontus > Heterodontus francisci. The sequence goes on along the minus strand of NC_090376.1, from coordinate 27,726,814 downwards.
AACTGTAGTCAAATTCTCATACTAAAAATATGTATTTTAATTGTGCAATATGCACAGATAATAAGCAGACAGTTCTGAACTTTCACGGTGAAAGTTCAACCAGTGATTAATAGGGAAGTCAACATTTAATAATTGCTGTAGTTATTTAAAAAAAGACCAATTTTTAAAATACTCTCAAGGTTTGATATAACCCATAGAGCAAGTAAAAGCTCAACTTTTCTTCGTTAACTGTGGTAAACCCAGTCAGGTTAACCCGACGTACACAGTTTTAAAGTATTAAAGACAATATCAGCACTATTAGGTAAACAAAAAAGTCTTCTAAAGTGGTCAAAATGGATACTACAGCTTTCTCTACTTTCTAATTTCTTTGTAAATTGTATTGTAAAAGGGTTTTAATATGTCAAGTAGCAATAATGTACCATTTTAAAGGAACAATGTAAAAATGCAGAGTAGCTACCTCCAAGTAGATTATGTAGCCATACCTCAAATGTTATTTTCTCTCTTTTTTTAAATGAGTGTTTAATGATTTTCAACTTGGAGTTTGTTGTGAGCTAACAGCACATACCTATCCTTCACTAACTCACTGCTAGTTGTAAGAGTGCGACTTCTGCTGAGTGTTAGAATAGCTGTGTTACCTCAACCAGAAACTGGCATTTCACAAAGTGCAGATCTGCAATCTGCTTAAATGTTGTAGAATGAAATGGTATTGAATTCATAGTGTTTCCACTGCAAATGCTAGCTTTTGGGAAGGGGAAAGAAGGCAGAGTGTCTTTTCTAAACTGGTACAGGAGCATGCACGCACATTACCTATTGTGGCAGTTGCGGCCTGTCGGTTTATCTCTGTGTACCACCAGCGTTACTGTGTATGTTGAAGACATTGACCAGGTGGAGTGAAACCTTTCTGGGATGAGTCGACATGAATTGTTTGCCTTTGTCTTATGTGCAGTGAAGATCCATCAGCTGGAGGGGCTCATTCACTGGGCTTGTACACAGCAGAGCAGTCTTTGAGGTAATGCCCAGAGTTGGAAAGGTCTCAATGTGCTGTTTCATTTCGCTCATGGTTCCATGTCTGTCATGAGGAGGTACCAGCCAGAAATGCAGATGCTGCCCATCTGACATGAGCGTTTAGTTGTGAAGAGATAATTGTGATGGCTATACCACCAGCCCAAACTGGGAATTATGACACAAACTAACTATTAAAAGTGGAATTGTAGAATATTATAGCCCTGAATCACAAAGTGGCATTGGGTGGATCCCACAGCACTTAAACGGGACTGTTTCCACTGATTCTGAGCAGTTGTTGGTGAGTGCAAACGTAACAATTAAAACATTTTTTTTTGTTATAGTGGTGTCTTGTGTGTGAAATGCTGAAAAATGTCATTTTGAAACTTGACACTAAAAAATTGACCCACAGTGTCCAGTAAAGTTGGTTGCATCTGACTTGCGTGGCATTTTTCTAATGATCTTTAGATTTATAAGTGGATTCAAGGTTTGGGAAAACACTGATGTTTCAAGAATTGAGTTTTTTTTTATATAATAAATTCAGTCTACTGAATAACCAGACAACTGAAAGGTGTATTATGTAATATCCCAGCACTATCGTCAATGGAAACCTGGGCTCTAGTGGCAGCATCTTCTAATATGACTCCTTCTACCAAAGGTGTGGCGAATAGCTCTGATTGGGGGGTGCGGGGTGGTGGTTTTTCCAAGATAGTTTTGCCAGCTCTGCAAATGTAAGCTGCTGCCCCTGCAGTGCCAGCCATTGTTTTCTCTGGGCAGGGGTAGGCAAGTGCTCAGCCCATTTGCACTAGCCATAGTTTTGAAGTTGTGAGCAGCTACACGTGTACAACTGTTTCTCTGTAACCATCAGTGTTATGGAATCTGTCCTGCAAGAGAGAAGGAACTGGTGTGACAATTTCATATATGGAGTGAGGATGGGATTGAAACCCATGGCTTCTGGATTGGAAATTCTATGGTTGGTGCTACAAAGACCACTGATCATAGCTTATTCTAAGGAACATGATTGGTTCTGGGCAAACATAAAAGACTGAACCAAGCATTCTTTGTTTTAATTCACAGAAAGGAAAAACCCATTTTTAAAAATCCACAAAAGTCAGATTGTAAGATCATCATTAATATGCTTCTCTGAATATTTAAAGAGGGCATCTGTCAGGTGTAACACCATGATGCAACTTCTGATTCTATCCCCCTTTGCAAAACCTGTTTACAGCATTTTAATCCTGGGTGCAAATTAGTTTACATATTGCTGCTTTTAAAATTTGTTTTAATAATTTTGCTGTTTACTTAATTTATTCCTAGTCTTGTACCTTTTTTTTTGGACTTTCTGTAAAGTATTGGCAAGTACAAGTGAATGCACTGAGTAAAAACCATCTTTGTCATGCGTTGTATTTATTTGTGGTTGGTTATATTGCTGGATTTTTATTGTATAGTTCTTCCATTAAACTAAAATTTGTTATTTAGTCACATGGTGTTGCAGTCAAGTTTTTTTTTCAAGATATTATGAAGTACTGTCTCTATGTGGGTTTGTTCCATGTGATTTGTTGTGAACTTAGTCTGAGTTAAAATGTTAAAAACCAAGTGCAGTTTTTTACTCCATTTATTCGATCAATGCTGGATTTAAGTTTGTCTAATCTGGAACATCTCATTGAAGGAAAGGACAAAATCACATCAGAACTTTCCACACCCTGACTTGCAAAATTACAGCATCAACATAAGGTCATCATATTCATAACAGCCATTAAGGAGCTTAACATGAGTTTGTATTGACTTGAAGAATCGAAGGAGAAACTGGCTTAATTTTGCCTGACTTTAACTTTCAATAATGTCAGATTCCCACCCTCCAAATCTTCTCCCTCCTGATTTACTCTTTACCCCATGGCCATCTGATCCAACAATGAATGATTGCTATTTGTAGATGACTATTATAAACCTTTTCACTCCAAGATGATGTTCTACATATTTGACTCATTGTGATATAACCATCAACCAATGGAAGACTGTGGGTACTGGGAGGAGTCACTGAGAATGAGAGGGGTTTACACATTCAGATGGGCAGCAGTTGGGTTAAATCACCTGAGGACCATTGCTCGTCCCAGGGCCCTGTCTAAACTATCCACAGCAAACTCTCCACCTAGCTATTCGGAGAGGTATTCAACTTCAGCATTGATTCCAAAAGCAGAAATGATTGAAGAGCTTAAACTGGGCTAATATGTAGCAATGTAGAACAGGTTCACAGCTTAGAACATACAAATCCTACATTTTTATGATTTGACTAAAACCAACAGTTTTAAAACGGCACAGTGGCGCAGGGGCGGCACAGTGGTTAGCACCGCAGCCTCACAGCTCCAGCGACCCGGGTTCAATTCTGAGTACTGCCTGTGTGGAGTTTGCAAGTTCTCCCTGTGTCTGCGTGGGTTTCCTCCGGGTGCTCCGGTTTCCTCCCACATGCCAAAGACTTGCAGGTTGATAGATTAATTGGCCATTATTAATTGCCCCTAGTATAGGTAGGTGGTAGGGAAATATAGGGACAGATGAGGATGTGGTAGGAATATGGGATTAGTGTAGGATTAGTATAAATGGGTGGTTGATGGTCGGCACAGACTCGGTGGGCCGAAGGGCCTGTTTCAGTGCTGTATCTCTAAACTAAACATCAAAGTGTGTGGCTACACTTCAATCGCTGACTACCATTGCTGTAAAGTGCTTCCATTTTTAAATATTTTTGAGGACTCGTGTTTTAGAATTGTGGAGATGGATTCATTGGTGGACTAAAGTGATTCCATAGATGCTGGACTTTTTTTTTTAAAGGATTACTGGAAGGACTTTTGTTTAAAAACATCATTTACTGGATGTCACATCTCTTCAGCTAAGTAAACTCAGGTGTATTGTGACTATGGGAGTTGTTTACAAGAGAAGGGGCATGTCAAGATTTATGGTGCTCAAGAGTGGGTTTCATTTTTGAATACTGTTTTGAGTCAGTTGGGTTTGTAGCCTGCTGAAAAACACCCAGCACATCTTTTTTCCACCTCTGAGAAACCCTGCAACAAAAAAAAAATCCAGTGTGTGATAGCTGTAAGGCCTGAAGCCGTATTTCTCGAAGTTTTTGGAAGACTTCCTCTTGACATCTCCTGAACAAACTGCTTCTGAAAAGATCCCAGTGACCTGTTTACGTGTACTCTGATGCCAGACTGTATGCCGTCTGGAACATGACGTATCATCCTTTTTCTTCAAGAATTAACAAGTACTTTGGCCGAAGCATATTTATTTTTCCTTTAACTGGTGTGTTGGGTATTTAAAAGGGAATGTATATATTTACTCTTAAATTTCAAACGGCGTTAAAGCTTTGCATCTTTATTGACTAAGTGTTCTCCTGCCTCAGTTGTGAGTGCATTTACTGAAACAGCCAATTAGATACTCTTATTTGTTCCAGGATAAATTACACTAACCAGCTTTCTTTAATAAACAACAAAATTATCCAGTTATTATAAAACCAAGTCTTAACCAAAAATGCAGTAAATATATATGCGAATCAAAATATTAAAGCCCCTTACAATCATTCTAGCCCTCATGCACATACATCTAAAAACCAGTTAACTGGAGAAAAAAAAAAGGGATTTTTTTACAGCTGTTTCAAAGGAATAAAAAAAAAACTTATACTGCAAAGATCGGGAAGGAAGTCCTTTGGGGTGGCGAGGTGTCCCAACATTGAGTAGTTGGATGACACTCAGTCTTTCGAAGCGAGGTTGATAAATAGTCTGTTTTGGATAAGCGTTCAAAGAAAATCAACTGCAGAAGCTTCACATAAGTTTTTCCATCAGGGGGCTGTATTTGAAGAGCCTGCTGCTGAAGTAGGCGGTGGGCGTAAATATTTGCACGCGCACATGGGGCCCACATCGCAAAGCCGCCATGATTCCAAATGCAGCAGCTTATTACCATGTTCGGGGTGACCACCCCCCCACCCCAATGACATGGAGGAGGTGGGCGAGCCGTTGCCGGCAACGACATCTGGTGCCAATGCGCTGACGCCAGTGCCATTTTTAAAGTGCTTAAAGCCCTAACTGAGCATTTAAATTTTAAAGCAACAATTACGTTAAAGATGATCAAAATGAACAAAATACCCTTTCCATGCATTCTCCCTGCAAACCCTCCCCCCACCCCCCCCAATCACCAAAGTTTGAAATCGTTGTTCTTTACCCCTTCCTATCAACACCCGCCCCCCCCCCCAAACCAAGCTGAGGCCGTGTAACCCCACTCTCCCCTCCTACACAGAGAAAAACACTGCTCCTCCTCCCCACAGGAGGAGGCTTGTTTCCCGAAAGGTGCAGCATTGCCGGCTGCTACAATGAAGATACCAACCAGCTGGCAGAATCACTGCAGCCTGCATGGTAAGTGAGCATTTTATATATTTTAATGCGGGTCCCTTCGCCAAATGGTGGGGCAGCTGCCACGAGGCCTTGCCACCGTGAGAATCGGTACTGGGCCTGTCGGGGGTGGGTGGTGGGCCTCCTTCATTGCAATCGTCATTGCCCCCCTCCGCCACTGTTCCTGGCATCAACAAGGCTTTAAAATCCAGCACCAGCTGTTTGCAGCAACAGCGGACAGTTTTCACACATTCGATTCAAAGTCCATTTTTTTAAAGATGCAAGTTATTTGCAAATATTCAGGATTTCTTAAAACACAATAGGCAACAGTAGAGCTTGACGTAGGGATTCTTCAGAGACAGGAGAAAGTAGGAATCTGCCCCAATTGAAATACAGGCTTTCTTCTCAAGAGATGCAGGATTCCTTTTCAAAGAGAAAGGTGGGCAGGTTTTTCCCTCTCCAAGCAGAAACAACAACTGACTGGTTCAACAGTTCAAATTGAAACTAAATCTTTCCAGAAACAAGTCACATGGCCATCACAAATCACTCCTTTGTCACTTGCTTGCAAACATCTGTCCCTTCAGCTCAGAAAACAATCCCCCCTGTTGGGTTCTTTGGAAACAGGTATTTTCCAGTAACGATTTCCATTCCACTTTCAGGTCAAATACAGTCCCAACCCTTTTTTATAAACAAAAAAACACCAAGTTCAGCCATCTCCAGATGATTCAATGGCCACAAAATACTTTTCAGTTTGTAAAATATAGATTCTCAAGTTTTAACATAAAAAATGCAAACTCTCATAACACTAAGTCCTGTTTTATATTAAAATGAATACTTTTGTTGTCTATTAAAGAAAGCTGGTTGGTGGATTTTATTCTGAAACTAAAATAGATAAGAGTATATAACTGGGCACGTCGATAACTGGGTACACATTTAACTATATGTTGTGACCTGTGGAGAAGTGGAACTACAGAAGATCAGTACACTCCTGCCGCCCTGGTTGTAACACCATCACCTATTTTTTTCCAGTTTGTGTTGTGGAGACATTATACAGTATTTGAAGTTACTGTCAGAATGCCTGAGAACGTAAACATTTCCTAACATTTACAGTGGCTTAAACTGGTAATACCAAGAGCTGCGATCTGGTTAAACCAAATCGGCATGTCCCATGCCCTGAGAAGTCTAAAACAAAATGGTTCAAGCACACTGTACCCAAACCAAACCGAAAGCAGCATGTATGCTGGTGTAAATCTGTGGCTGTGGGAAAACCCAAGAAACCAGGCTGATCCAGGACTGTTTGTACATTATTGAAAACAGAAAATTAGAATGACCTCTGAGGGTGAGAGGAAGAAAACATTGTTGAAGATGTGGTGCCACTCCTCATACCATTCTGAACGGTCTTTTACTCGAGCTGAAGAGTCCTCTCTAAGATAAATCATCATGAAGAGGATGGAGAAATCATGACAAGTTTCCTTCATTGTTCATTATTATTGCTAAATTTTCTTTAAAACTCTATGTATGTCTGACTGTTACATACTTTTACATTGCACCCTTTCAAAATGTGGTAGGTTGACGTAAAGCCAACAGTTAAACTACAGATAGTATAACAGATAAAATTTGCTGTGAATTCTGGCAGAAGTGAGTCATTGTTTTGTTTCCTCTCTTTTCCCCCTGTAAATTTACAAGTGCCTCCCGGCTTGGTTGTGTTATTCAGCTGTGTTCAGTCACTGTGGCTTATTCTTGGAGCAGCCTCAATGGGAATAACACATTATGAATAATTCTCTGTTGGATAAATGACATTCATTACTGAGACAACGAAAAATTTCAATCACTTCCTTCTTTTCTAGCTGACTCCACTCATTCTTTGTGGGTCATCCTGTTATTTTTGCTGAATGAATGTTTCACATTTCCAAAAACTTGGCTCTTTACTTGACACAGGAGTGAGACCCTTGCAGCATCATTTCACCCTTTCATGTATTTCTGGGCTCTTTACAGCCTTTTAATACAATCTGAAGCTGCTCTTAGGTTATTATTCAACATGGACAACCACTCTAGGCACCTCTTCGTGGATATTAATATGCTTATTATTTGCATGCAATTTGTTTGACATCAAGAAAAGCTGGACAATGGAACAAACTTAGAGTTTAACTTTTTGATACCAGAAGCTGGTATATAAAATGAGCTTAAACACTTCCATCCTATTAAGACTGAATTATGAATAATTATTTTACTTCTTTCATAGAATGCCACATTAAAATAGTGATGGAAAAAATAACAAACCACAGGCTAATTATGAATGAAGGTAGCCATTCAGCCATTTTAATTCATCTATCCAGAGAGATATCAGTGTTTCCCCATTCCCATTATAGCACCCAGTTGCAGCAAATATTTCTGGGGATTTTACCTCCATTCCTCTTAGCCTGAAGGCAGTGACTCCTGCTGCAGAATAATTCTATCCTTCATCTGCGCCAAGTCCCATTCAGCTATCACCCCTGTGCTGGTCGGTCCACATTGGCTGCTGGTTAATCAAGGCTTGTTTTCAAATCCTTCCACTGCCTTGCCCTTCCATTGCTCTGTGACCTCCTCCAGCCCTATAGTCATCTGAAATCTCAATTCTGGCTTCTTGCACATATCCCTGAATTTCATTGCTCCACCATTAGTGGCCATGCCTCCAGCTGCCAAGGTTTTAAGTTCTGGAATTTCCTTCCTAAAACACTACCTATCTCACTCCTACTTAAGATGCTTAGAACCTACCTCTTGGACCAAGCTTTTGGTCACCGCTTCCAATATCTCCTTACAAGAAACTAAGGCAGAAACCCTCAACTCATTCTCCCCTCAAAGGAGTCTGGATATGCACCTCAAGTGCTATAATCTTCAGGGCTACGGCCCAAATGGCCTCTTTCTGTGCCTTAAACTTTCTATGATTCTATAAGACTGTGTCTTTTTATTTGATAACACTTTTATGAAGAGTCTATGGACGTTGTACTGTGTTAAAGTCATTACATATATGCAAGAACTCAATAGTGGTTGTATAACAGGGGAGGAGTTTTGGGTGGGAAACCTGGAACACCTGCCAGGTTTCCCCCACATGCTGCAGCATTTTGACTCTACATGGTGCTTTTTTTAAAAAGCAGGATCTCCACCTGGAAGTCAGCCTGATTTACAGGCTTGGTTCCCAGCCAGGCTAGGAGCATTCTGGAGGAGGCTGCAGGAGCAGATAAGGAACTATTGGTGGGGACATGGTGCTGTGTGGTCTCCGGATCCTTGATCTGGGTGCGTAGGAGATTGTTTAGATGGAGGGATCCATTGGCAGGGAGGAAGCTAAGCTTGGTGGGCTGGGGTGGGGGGAGAGTAAGTACTCCTGCTCTTCTTGGCCCACAAGCACTGCTGAAAAAGCACTTACCTTTTTTCCCAAAGCTTTCCTCACCTCTATTTACCTGCAGGAGCTCTCAAGCCCTGGTAAACCTGGTTAGCCACGGTTAAACCTTTAAGAGAGGTTGCATGTGAGGCTCCCAGCGTCATTATAACATTTAAGTGGCCACCTGCCCCCTTGTCCCACCTGTTAAAATTGGAAGTGGGCATTTTGGAGGTGGTTTGGGGTAGAGTTTGAGATTTTTTAAAAGAATTTTTACATCTCACTCAATTCCAACCCACCCATTTTTGGGGGTTAAAATTACCCTAAGTTGTGAAGAGCCTATACAGTGAGATTTGGTAAGGTATTTTATCACTGGCGTAAACCACAGCCAGCACAAAATATATCCTAATTTGGTGTCCCTAAAGTACAGGGGTCACTAAACAGCAATCAGGCACAAGTACTCCTACCTAGCTCAGGGTCGTTTGGCAGAGATTAATTTGCACAGCACAGACCAGGGGTTGAACTGGATCTATCTTGATTTCTGTCACTCAGTATCACACACATATAATGTCTTCACCCACTACACAATCAAAGGAGCCCCTTTTTACAATAAGTTCTTATTCGCTGAGTTTTGCTATCATTAATGCCTTCAGATATAAATTGTTAGTTTGTACCAACTGAAACATGAAGGCTTAATCCACAAAAACATTGCAATAGCAAATTGTTTAATTTATTCAAAACAATTAGCAATGCTAATAGCTTGTTACACATATTGGACCATGAAATATAGGAAATTGTGTTGTTTATAGTTAATTATAATGCATTAATGGAGTTTATACACATTCATTAAATAATTAAAATGGCTAAAATTAATTAGCTTGACATGGGTATTAAAGCGAAGTTAGAATTTGCCATATAAAGGATTTCAAAACGCAGAAAATGTCAGCTTAATTGATGTTCAATTGTCTCCTATTGGTATAATGAGTCTTTTAGTTTGAGTGTCAATTCATCACTACTGTGTTAAATCCTTCCATTTTTCTACAGGTTTAAATTGGCAGTACAACTAACTAACAGAAACTTGTGCAAAAGCTAACTTGTGCCTCGAGTTGGAAGTGGGAATTTGAGTGTCCTTGGCATTCATACTCTCAGGATGTCATGTAAACCCCGAGACCACAAAAACATCCTCATTGATAGCAATGATGGACATAGGAAATGTTCAAAAGCAGCAAATGGAAAATCAAGCACTAAATAAATAACTTGGAGGATCAAAGGGAGTTTAAGTTTATTCCAGTCATTGTTTGCCCGATAATGTGAATCCTGGAGCGAGTTAGACTACCATCACGGATGTCTTGTATACATAAAATCCAAAAATGCCGCATTACTACTTGTGTTTTTTTGCAGATCAGATTAGTGACAAATAGCACCATCTATAGATGGTCACTGAGTACTGAAGGAGCACTAAGGCTCACATAAAACAGAAAGTCAGCAAATGCTGGAAATCTGAAATAAAACCAGAAAAAAAATAGCAAATTAGTCAGAATTTGTAAAAGAGGAATATCTCCTTGTGTGGCTCTGTGTCAAATTTTGTTTGGTAACAGTCTTGTGAAGCATCATAGGATGTTTTACTATGTTGAAGATGTTATATAAATGCAAGTTGTTGAGTCAGTGGATGTGGGTTCAAGCCCACTCCAGTTCTATTTATTTATTTAGAGATACAGCACTGAAACAGGCCCTTCAGCCCACCGAGTCTGTGCCGACCAACAACCACCCATTTATACTAATCCTACAGTAATCCCATATTCCCTACCACCTACCTACACTAGGGGCAATTTATAATGGCCAATTTACCTATCAACCTGAAAGTCTTTGGCTGTAGGAGGAAACCGGAGCACCCGGCGAAAACCCACACGGTCACAGGGAGAACTTGCAAACTCTGCACAGGCAGTACCCAGAATCGAACCCGGGTCCCTGGAGCTGTGAGGCTGCGGTGCTAACCACTGCGCCACTCTTAAGTGCACAAGTTCTTGAGTGCACAATTTTGACCAAGATGTTGATGCAATACTAAGGGAGTGCTGCATTGTTTGGGAATACAATCGTAAGAATCTACTATACTGAGGCCCCATCTGCTCTCTAAGGTGGATGCAAAAGATCCTTTGTCACCATTTGAAGAGGAGCAAAATTCTCCTGATGACCTGGCCAATACCTGTCCCTCAACCAGTATCACTAAAACAGGTTATCTGGGCATTGGTCTCATTTGTTTGCAGGTGCTTGCTGTGCACAAGTTGGCTGCTGCATTTCCTTAAAACAGTGACTTTTCAGTATACTTTTAAAATAACTAAATGGGCTTCAAAGCACTTTGGGACCCATGAAATGTGCTATATCAGTACAAATTCCTTCTTTCAGAACACCAGGCAATATGTTTTGGTTGAAAAAAAAGTAATTATACTCTGTCCTGGCCAATATTTATCCCTCAATCAATATCAGAAAAACAGATTATCTAGTCATAATTACATTGTTGTGGAAGCTTCCTACGTGCAAATTGGTTGACACATTTCTTATATTAGAACAGTGATTACACTTCAAAACTTACTTCATTGGCTGTAAAACGCTATGGGACATCTGCTGGTTGTGAAAGGTGCTTTACAAATGCAAGTCTTTCTTTTCTTTCCTGAATGGAAGCAGGCTTGATGCTGTGGAACAGCAGTGGGGTTTAAGCGTACAGGTTGTAATAAATGCAACCCTGACATCTTATGAATGGTGACAGGATTCTTTATTGCAGTGATCAATCTAAGTACAAATTAAGGCTTGGACAATAGTTATGGGAACAGAATTATATCTAGAAGTAGAAAAGGCACGGATAAGAGTTTCAGCAGATTAGCTCAGACAGGGGCAGGGACAAGCAATGTTACAGAGGAGGAAGTAGGCAGTCTTTGTGATGGAGCGGGTATGGTGGTTGGACGCTCACCTCAGGGTGAAATAGATCACTGAAGGTGCATATGGTCTACTTCAGTGACCAAGGAGAGGAATGGAGTCTGTGGCAGGGACTGAAGACAATGGCTTCAAATTCCCAATACTTATTTGTAAGGCATTTCTGTACATCCAGGACAGGATGTTGGACAAAACAGCGCGCCAAATCGGAAACTGTGGACAGGTCGCGAGGTGGTGGTGAGATACAGCTGGGTGCCATTAGCATACATGTGGAAACTGACGCATATTTTCAGATGATGTTGCCAAGGGACAGCATGTGGATGAGAAATGGGGGTAGGGGGAGACAAAGAACAGATCCTGGAGAGACTTGAGAAGTAACAATGTGGGATCGGGAAGGGAAACCATTGCAGGTGATTCTCTGGCTAAAACTAGGTAAGAATGGAACCAGGCTGGGTCAGCCCCACTCAGCTGGATGATGGAGGAGGAGTGGTGTGGTCAATTCTGTCAAAAGGTTGCAGACAAGTCACGAAGAATGAGGTGGGATAGTTTACCATGGCCAAAGCCACACAGGATGTGATACGTGACTTTGATAAAACAGCTCTCATCAAAGAGCTGTTTCAGTGTTGTGGCAGGGTTCAAACATAGGAGCTAGGGGAAAGATGGGAATGGATTTGGGAAACAAAAATTTGTTCAAGGACTTTGGAGAGGAAAGTGAGATTGGAGATGGTGCATTAGTTTTCAAGGACAGAGGGATCAAGAATGAGGTTTTTTTTGAGGGGGTTGATGACAGCAGATTTGCAGGAGAAAGGGACTTAGTGGAAGGGAACAGTTAAAAATATCAGCTAACATGGGGGCTAGAAAGGGAAGCTGAGTGGTCAGCAGTTTGGTGGGAAAAGGGTCGAGGGAGCAGGACGTGGGTCTCATGGACAAGGTGAGCTCAGAGAAGGCATGGGGGAGATAGGAGAGAAACTAGAGAAAGATGAAAGTTCAGGACTAGGACAAAGGGGAACCTTAGGAGGTGTGAAACTTCCTTCCAGGATTAGTAGTTAAAGCAAAACTATATCAACATTCAAAATGAGATTGGATAGGTGAATGAAGGGGTGAAAGGAACAGGGTGGGTAAATGTGATTAGAATGGTCTGCTCACACAGAGGGACTGAAGGGCCTGTATCCATTTGCAACTTCTCTATGTATAACATTAGTGCTGCAGTATTGAATGTGTTCTATATATACCTGTTATGTTATGAAATGTTATTGAACACCCGTTTAAAAAAGTTAAAACCTCACCATGATCCACTACATTAATTATATCTGACAATGTCTGAAAATGGTAATCAACATTGAGATGGGTGTTAATTTTACAATGGATTATAATACCATGTCATACATTTTTGTAAAGCTTTGAAGAGACTAAACCCATACTATCAACTGGGTAGTATTGATAACATTTACATTTTTTCCTAACTTGGTTTTTGAACATTATAAACAAGTACAGAAAATAGACAAAATAAAAAAAATTCCTAAAGTCACAGAAGGGAATTTTAATCAGAAAATTCCAATAAGAGGGGGAAAAGTCATCTTGATTAATTGCACCCACCAAGGCAAATCTCCAATAAAAACAAAGTGCTGGAAATACTCAGGTCAGGCAGTAACTGTGGAGACAGATGCAGAGCTAAGGTTTCAGGTCTGAGACCTTTCATCAGAACTGCTAATCTCTAATCTACTATCAGACCAGCTTAGCACCACATAGCAAAGGTCATGAGAGGTAGTCCACTTCTGCTGTGTATTGACTTACCAATATGCCATTCCACCAACAGGATTTGTCCATGCCTCCAATGTCTCACATGGAGAGTTTCAGCACAGTAAAAGCAGAGGCTATGTACCATGCTACATAGGAATACTATAGGTAGCTTTCGGGCATTGCCTAATAGTCAATGTAAGTGTATGCACCATTTTAATAAGCAAATGGTGAGATTGTGGCGTGAGGGTATGGAAAGCGTTCCTAAAAAAGTAAAATAAAAATGAGACACATAGTTCCCAAGAACAAACGTTTCAATAATTTTTTTTAAAATCAATGTTTAAGATGTTTGTGCAGTGGAAAATATACATGTACAATGCTATAATAGCTATGTCTTAAATATTTGTACATTTTATGGTTTTAAAAGCCTCTGCTAATGAGCATTGTAAGAGATTGACAGGTACGTAGGTGGTTTTAATAAATTATGGATGAGCACTTCACAGTTACTCTCAGTCCGATTTGCCTATTTACGTAGCATCCTATGGAGCTCTCAAGTGAATCCCCATGCACTGGTGGACTTCAGTGAATACAAAATTTGGTGTTTGAAGCACAGATGCTCATCTGTAGACTATTCCAGTTAATTGTCACATTCTTAATGGGAACAGTCAAAAGAAAGAAAGATGATAAAGTCACTTGACCCACACTGCATTAAATCTGCCTATCATAGATTTCACAAAGTTCTGCAAAACTATTCTCCATCTGTTCAAGATAATCAAGCATGGGTGGGGGTGGGGAAAAGGAAACAACCATCTGGCCCATCAAGCCCTCTCCATCTAGACATGATTAACCCTCATGCACCATAATGCCGCCCCCTCGTCATATAATCTCCTCGGACAGGCAAAAAACGTGAGGGGTAGAAAGAAGATGATAAATTTAAAAAACTCAGAAGAGTCCTTTCGAACTGACTAAGGCAAGATTAATTGAGCAAGATCTAGGAGTCAGAAGATCAGAGTAATACAGAATTTTCCCTATTCCTTGCTGCCTTTTTTCAAATGAAATTTTCTTCCCTCAAACTTGTCCAGCTTACTTTTGAAGGACTGCAGATTATCCACTTGTTAAAATATAATAAGCTTTGTACATGAGAAATCTCCACAATTATCTACAATGAAATCCATCCTGTACATGATACTTTAATGATTCATGAAAGTCATAACTGCTCATTCTTTCCAGGCCCCTAGACAGCAATGGAAACCAAGATGTCAGATGCATCATTGCACCCTTTATTTTGAACTTACACATCATTACACTCCTTCAATAATACTTTAGATAATTACCCATCTGAGGTGCGGGTTTGAGATGTCGTCTTTTTGTTGAGTAGCCCTGATATGGGCACCTTAGGGGGGGAATTGATTTTCACACATCCTGTATGTCTGATTATACCAAGCTGGTTAATAGTGGCAATATGCTCTATGGTTCCCACCTCTGGACCATCATAGGATGTTGCACTTTACTTTTGATATCAGTAACTGGGAAGAGCAATCTGTTAACTAGGTCGGGGTGGCTTCTTTCCCTGCAGTCTCATTTCAAACTACTTTACACCCACTTCAACACAAGAGTTTTATTACTCCAGTCTCTAGATCACCAATGGAGGAACAGGTAGTTTTATTTTTAAAGTATTCATTCTTGTGATATGGCTGGCACTAGCAAAGAAAGCTTTTATTGAAGGTGGTGGTGAATTGCCTTCTTCAACCACTGGAGTATGTGTGGTGATGGTATACCCACAGTGCTGTTAGTGAGTCAAAATCATAGAACTGCCAACCTAACAATGAAGGAACAGTGATGCTATGTCAAAGTTGGGATAGTTTGTGACTTAGAGAGGAACTTAGAGCTGGTGGGGTTCCAATGCACCTGCGCTTGTCCTATTGGCGAGAAGAAGTTTGATAAGCCTTGGTGGAACCTGTAGATAGTATACACTGCAGCCATGGTGTGGCAGTGATGGAGGAAAGTGAAAGTTTAAGTAGCTGAATGGCCTGCTAATAAAGTGGGCTGGTTTAACTTGGATGTTATTAAAGTTTATGAATATTGTTGGAGCTACACACATCCAGGTAAGTGAAGAGTATTCTATCACACTCATGCCTTGTAGATGGAGAAGCTTGGGGAAAGTAGGCACTCTAAAATAGCCAGCCTCTGACCTGCTATAGTAGCGACAGTACTTCAAGTTGAGTTGCCAATGATAGTAATGCCACAGGAATTTGATTCAAACAGCTTTGTTCATCAGTATGTAATGCAGCCAGTTAACAGCGCCTATTGTTACACCAAGCAGTTTTAGGCAAGATGCAAACGGATCCATTTTGCTTCCAATTTCCACCCTTCTCTCACCTTTACATGGTCCATCTCTGACACTTCCCTTCCTCGACTTCTCTGTCTCCATCTCTGGGGATAGGTTGTCTACTAATATCCATTATAAACCCACCGACTCCCACAGCTACCTTGACTACACTTCTTCACAACCTACCTCCTGTAAGGACTCCATTCCATTCTCCCAGTTTCTCCGTCTCCGACGCATCTGCTCTGATGATGCTACCTTCCATGACGGTGTTTCTGATATTACCTCCTTTTTCCTGAACCGAGGATTTCCCCACACTGTGGTTGACAGGGCCCTCAACCGTGTCCGGCCCATTCCCCGCACCTCTACCCTCACCCCTTCCCCTTCCTCCCAGAACCGTGACAGGGTTCCCCTTGTCCTCACTTTCCACCCCATCAGCCTCCATATCCAAAGGATCATCCTCCGCCATCTCCAGCATGATGCCACTACCAGTCGCATCTGCCCCTCCTTTCCAGTCAGCATTCCGAAGAGATCGCTCCCTCCACGACACCCTGGTCCATTCCTCCAAAACCCCCACCACCTCATCCCCGTCCCATGGCACCTTCCCCTGCAATCACAGGTGGTGTAATACCTGCCCATTTACCTCCTCTCTCCTCACTACCCCAGGCTCCAAACAGTCCTTTCAGATGAAGCAGCAATTTACTTGTACTTCTTTCAATGTAGTATACTGCATTCGCTGCTCACAGTGTGGTCTCCTCTACATTGGGGAGACCAAGTGCAGACTGGGTGACCGCTTTGCGGAACATCTCCACTCAGTCCGCAAGCAGGACCCTGAGCTTCCGGTTGCTTGACCTTCCAACACTTCCTCCCTGCTCTCATCTCTGTCCTGGGATTGTTGCAGTGTTCCAGTGAACATCACCGCAAGCTCGAGGAACAGCATCTCATCTACCGATTAGGCACACTACAGGCTGCCGGACTGAACATTGAGTTCAATAATTTCAGAGCATGACAGCCCCCCATTTTACTTTCATTTTGAGTTTACTTTTTTTTTTGCATTTATTTCATTTCATCTTAGTTTGTTCAGTTTGCTTACCCACTGTTTTTTTCAGGTTTGTACTTGCTGCTGTTCAATATTCAGTCCATTACACCTAATCTGTACTAATGCTTTGTCTTTCAACACCCCCATTAACATATTGTTTGCTTCACGACCTTTTGTTCAGCTATGTGGCCTGGTCCAATCTACACCTTCGCCTTTGTTATCTCTTGCCCCCCCCACCTCACTTGCTTATAATCTGTGACTTTTCTAATATTTGTCAGTTCTGAAGAAGGGTCACTGACATGAACATTAACTCTGCTTCTCTTTTCACAGATGCTGTCAGACCTGCATTTCTTGTTTTTATATTATAAAAAAACAGCTTTGGTTGTATGACATAAGCTGTTTGGGACATTTTTACATTAAAAGTGCTATATGAATGCAAGTGTTCAATTTTGTGTAAGAAGCAACCAAATAGATGAAGATCTCCTGTATCAAGTTGACCTGTATCCATATCATTAATGTTGCCAGTCATATTATCCTCAATAGCAAAGTAAGTTGGTAAACAGCAACTTAATGATTGCGTAAAAATTAAAAATGGTACAGTTTAAAAAATAAATACTAACATTCAAGTGAATTGTTAGCTTGTTGCGGATGGGATCAGTATAGACAGCAGTGTTGTCCAACTGTTTCATGTGTGGGGGAGGGGGAGGGGGAGGAGAGGGGGAAGAGAGGGGAAGAGAGGGGGAAGAGAGGGGGAAGAGAGGGGGAAGAGAGGGGGAAGAGAGGGGGAAGAGAGGGGGAAGGAGGGGGAAGAGAGGGGGAAGAGAGGGGGAAGAGAGGGGGAAGAGAGGGGGAAGAGAGGGGGAAGAGAGGGGGAAAGAGAGGGGGAAGAGAGGGGGAAGAGAGGGGGAAGAGAGGGGGAAGAGAGGGGGAAGAGAGGGGGAAGAGAGGGGGAAGAGAGGGGGAGGAGAGGGGGAGGA